>NC_081297.1:56240364-61240364 GCF_030435805.1 Mustela lutreola
TTCTTCCACATCTTCACCTGAAACTGCTGTAGCAAAGATCACCGATGACCTCTGCTCTGTAGCAAAGATCACCAATGACTCTGGGAGTAGAGGACTTAAACTTTTCATCTGGTTCCCATGCCAATGGTCTGAATTTTCATTTCCTTGTGCATGCATACTTTGCTTTTATTAAAATTCCCATGATCACCTACAAGCAGTTTTCAATTCTCTTCCCTGAAGGTTCAGATGCAACTGTTGCCATGGACCAGTCCCTCCTTGGGTTGAATCGCTGTATCTCCTTTGTGACCCCTTCTTCTCAGCAGAGCCCCCCTTCGGCCCATGCTTTCAACAATGGCTTTCTTAACATCCTGTTCCACTTTTCTCACTATTTACTGTTTCTTTGGGAGGATTTTTTTTTTTTTTTTTTTTTTTTTTTTTTTTAAAGATTTTATTTATTTATTTGACAGAGAGAAATCACAAGTAAGCAGAGAGGCAGGCAGAGAGAGGAGGAAGCAGGCTCCCTGCTGAGCAGAGAGCCCGATACGGGACTCGATCCCAGGACCCTGAGATCACGACCTGAGCCGAAGGCAGCGGCTTAACCCACCGAGCCACCCAGGCGCCCGCTTTGGGAGGATTTTACCCAGACCCTGACTCCAATTATAGCCAATATGTTAATGACTCCCAGCCCCCTGGGTTCAATTTGGATCTGTCTCCTGTGATCCAGACCCACAGATACAACAGCCTCCTCAGAAATCTCTTGAGTCTTCAGCCACCAAAATCATCATACTCAACACCAGAACCATCCTTTTCCTTCACCAGACCTATCCTCTTTCTACTATACCTAACTCAGTAACAGGAACCACCATCCAGTTGCTCAAGCCAGAAACCCAAGAATCCTAATCTAGTGACTCTGTCCTCTAAATCTCCTCTGGAGTTCACATTTCTTCATTCCTGGGCCACCTTCTTTTCTCACCTGGATTGCTGCAACCACCTCCTAACTGGCCTCCAACCATTTGCTACACTCCAGCCAGAGTGAGCTTTCCAAACCAAAATTGGATATGTCATCATTCTGCTTCAAATATTTCCCTGGCTTACCCCTTGGTTCTGATTGTCCAAACTCCTCAACATAGCTACAGAAAGTCAGAGCTTTCTGACGTATAAACTGTCCCCTAACATTTGCTTAGCCTCACCTCCCATACTCCCTGCCTGCAATTCTCTCCAGTCACTGTGAATAGGAATCAATTGTCCCTTGCCTCCAGGCCTTTGGCACCTACCATACCTGCCACCTTCAATGCCCTCTTCCTTCTCCCACTCCTCTACCACTGCTAGACTAACTCCTCAGCCTTCAACTCTCAGTTCAAAGGTTACATTCTCCAGAAAGCTTCCCCTTTACCTAGACTTGGCCATTTCTTTTACTGTGCGGCCTCCTACAATATTTACTTCACCAGTCAGTCTTTATCCTGCTTGTTGTGGCTGTTTATTTAATGTCTGTCTCCTGAGAGCAGGACTCGGTCTCTCAGTCACCATTTTATCCCCAGTTTCTATTACAGTGCTTGGCACAAGACATCTCTTCAATAAATGAGAGGAAAATGCAGTCTTTGCCCTTGGTTCTTAGCCTACTGACGCTACAAATAATAATAAAGAAAGAGGGGAGCGTGGGTGGCTCATTTAAGCATCTCACTCTTGATCTCAACTCAAGCCTTGATCTCAGGGTTGTGAGTTCAAGCCCCACACTGGGCTCCATGCTGGGAATGGAGCCTACTTAAAAACAATAATATAAAGTAAGTGCTATAATAGATTATATACGTGTGTAAATGCTTGTGGGTTGTATGGTCTGAATGTTTATGTCCCCCTAAACATCTATGCCCAATGAAATGGTATTAGAAAGTAGAACCTTTGGGAAGTGCTTGGGTTATAACGGTGGAACCTTCACGAATGGGATTAATGCTCTTATCAAAGAGTTCCCTAGCCCCTTTCACCTGTGAGAATAAACAAGTCTACAACCTGAAAGAGGGCCCTCACCACACCACAGTGGCACACTGATCTCTGACTTCCAGGTTCCAGAACTGTAAGAAAAAAATTTCTGCAGATAAGTTACTCAGTCTGCAGTATTTTCTTTTAGCAGCCCGAATAGATTAAGCCATGAATATATGTGGACGTAGATATATGTATATGAATGCTAACTAGAGGCGCCAGGGTGGCTCAGTCAGTTAAACGTCTGCCTCAGGCTCAGGTCATAATCCCAGAGTCCTGGGATTGAGCCCCGAATCAGGCTCCCAGTTCAGTGGGAGGTCTGCTTCTCCCTCTCCCAATCCCCCTGCTTGTGTTCCCTCTCTAGCTGTCACTCTCTCTATTAAATAAATAAAATCTTTTTTAAAAATGCTGAAGAAACCATCTGGATTAGCCAAAAAAGTTCACATGAGATAAATGACATTTGAACTGCCTTATCACTTGTTCAACAAATAATTTCTGGGCACCTTCTTGGTGCCAGGCACCGTTCCAGGCACCAAGGATATAGCAGAAAATAAGACAGACAAAAAATCTAAAAAAGTAAAGTCCCTGCCTTCCTGGAGCTTATTCCAGTTGGGAAGACTGAGAGAGATATTAAACTCAAACAAATAAGATAACTTCAGGAAATGATACATGCTTTCAAGAATATAAAACACTGGGGCGCCTGGGTGGCTCAGTGGGTTAAAGCCTCTGCCTTCGGCTCAGGTCATGATCCCAGGGTCCTGGGATCGAGCCCCGAGTCGGGCTCTCTGCTCAGCAGGGAGCCTGCTTCCCCTTCTCTCTCTGCCTGCCTTTCTGCCTACTTGTGACCTCTATCTGTCAAATAAATAAATAAAATCTTTAAAAAAAATTTTTAAAAAGAATATAAAACCCTGTAGGTGTTTACCAGTAAGGAGACAGAAGGATGGGTGTGTTCTGTGTGCCTACTTTAGGGCTCCCTGTGCAGGTGTCACAGAGATATATAACCTTAATGAGGGGATGGAACCAAGCACCTGCAGATCTGGAGGAAGCTTTAGGCAGAGGAAACAACAAGACCCATTGATTCACAGAACAGAAAGTAGGCCAGCGGGGCAGAAGCACAATGAGTATTTATAGCTCCAGCCCAGACCTCATCCCTGAACTCCAGAATCACAGAGCCAACTACCAACTGGACATCACCACTGAAGGTTTATATCATTTTGACTTTTATATGTCTAACACCTACCTGCTTTCCCTTCCAAACCCATTCCTTCCCATTTTAGTAAATGACAGTTGCATTGTTCCAGCTGCTCAAACTAAAAATCCTGGAGTCATACTTGACTCCACCCCATATCTAATCCATCAGCAAATCTTATTGGCTCCACCTTCAAAATATATCCAGAATCTGAGGTCTTCCCACCACCTCCACGGCCACCCCAGTCTTGTTGAAGTATTTGGATGTTAGCCTTTGTGCAAGACGGAATCACTGAAGGTTTCCCAAGACTGGACAGAGAAGTGACACTTGCCATAGAGGTGTTATGGGAGTCAACTCACACCAGTTCACAACAGCCAACTGGTAAATGTTCAGGATATGTTGCAAGATGGTTGACATCAGAGTGACAGCATGAATTTGGCCATGGTAGGAATATTTATACCACAGATATTGGCAAACCTGACAAATCAAGGCTCCCCCCTCCCCACCCCCAACTCTATCCTGGTGACCAGAGTCTTCAACAACTACCAGAACACAACTGCATGTGAAAATCTGTATTACAGAAAGATAATTCGTGTGTGGTCAGGTGTGTAATTCTGTTCTCTGTAGGTGGTTATGTTTGTGAATACACATTAGAAGCACCTGAAGAACCTTTCCCACCATACATCCACCTGCTTGCCTGAATTCAATTCAAGACCACTAGATCAGGAACACCTGTTAAGAGGCTGCTGGCAGTGATGCAGGTGAGAGATGAAGGTGCCAAGCACAGGAAAGAAGAAAGTGGTCAGAGAAATCTAAACAGAGAATGAACAGGCTTTGTCATTTATTCTGAGAAAACTAGATTCCTTTCCTTCACACTGCTCCTCAGTTTGTAGTTACAGACATTTCTGTAACTACATGTCTTAACATGTCTTCCTGTCTAGACTGAGGGCAGAGGCTGCATGTTTGCTGACCACTGTGTGCCCAGAGCAGAGCCCGGTGCCTACACCAGTACCACCTCACTGACAAGTCCCTCCATGAAGAAAGGAAGAATCAGAAATGACGCTTAGGTGATAGGAGAAGAAACATGGAAAAAAAACAAACAGGCGTGGCTAGGGGATCCGAGGGAAGGATTTGGGAAGTGTTGACTTTAAGTGCCTCAGAATATCCAGCTACCAGCTGGAAAAGGAGTCTTAAACTTAAGAGTTTTGGGTCTGGAGGAGACCTTCTGGAGTCTAACATGCAACCCTGCCCTCCTCCCTTAAAATCTAAATTGCCAACTTCCCTCCTGAGACTCACCCGAACCTCCGCCTCCCGTGGCCTCCCGTTGAGGTCGCACTTGGATCCATTGCCATAGGTCTGGCTGTGGTAGCGTTTCAGGCGATGCTGCTTGGAGGCCTGGGGAGGACATTAAGAAGGAGGGTGGGGGCAGAAGAAAGACCGCAAAGAGGAAGAATGGCACTTTGTCCTAATGGCCACCAAGCCCCAAGCAATATGTCAGCTAATTCCGCCCCTCCTCTTCTGATCAGGGCTGTCTACAGCCAGGACCCCATTCTCTCCCAATCCCAGACCCCTGCCACCTTGGCTGTCTCATCATCCCAGTCGAAGGCCGATTGGTAATAGCCGAGATAGAGGACTTCACCTTTGATCTCTGAATCTACAAGAGAAATCACAGTGGAGCACCATTACTCCCTTCTAAGAGGACCAAGAGGGAAGGGGACTGGGAGGGCAGGTCACCTTCCATGACGTGGTGCTGAGGGCTTAGGGAAAATGTAGCGTGAGTCACCTTCCATGTGGTACTGCTGGATGTGGCGTCCATAACAGAATTCATACGTCCACCAGTCCTTGGTCTGACAATAAAAAATGAACAATCAAGGGGATAGAGTGCAGATGTCTCTGCTTGGAACCTGAATCTCTCCTGGCTCCAAGACACATAACCTTTCAACTACTTCTCCTCCCACCTACTTCCGCACTCCATTCTCCAGATTCTCAGAGAGGAGCAAGGGCTGCTTTCCTTCTGTGACTGGAGAAATACCTCTAGGGTATGTTTTATACCTGTAGTCTTTCCACTCCCTTTCTAAAAAATTTTTTTTAATCCTCTTTCTTATCAAGATAAGAAATCGTGATATCCTTGAAGCACTCAGACCAGGAAAATACAGAATATTCAAATACTAATTGAACTTCTACAACATTCCTTGTGCTGTTCTAGCCACTGGGGATACAGCCATGAACAAGATAAATTCTCTGACCTCATGGACTCACATTACAGAGCAAAATTAAATGAACTGATGATTCAGTTGATAAGATGATTTCAGATCATGAAAAATGCTATGATGAAAATAAAAAAGGATACTGGGCAGAGAGTGACAGGGGCAGGGGGTGACTTTACCAGAAAGGCATCTCTAAGACAGTGTCCTTACTACCCACACTGACTCTCCTCAGGCACCTCAGTCTTGGCTTAAGTATTACTCTATAATCTTCTATCCTAACCCTCCTCTACATTCAGCAAAGTGTCATCAGTAGTTGCAAGATTCTTTGCTTCTTTCCTGTCTGTACAATATGTCTGCTCCCCTAATGGCCTTCTTAACTCTCCCGAGGTCCTCTCAATCCCTCTTCATTCATGGGCACTCTGGCTCCCAGATAGATAGCCAGCTCCCAAGCCCTCATTCCACCCCCGCCCCCAACCCCTTTCACCTTCAGCAGGCAAGGAGCATCTTTCATTGGGCTCAACAACTCAGGGATCCCAGGCCCTCGGTAAGCAGGTGCCTCCTCCTCCCTTTCACGCTGGAAGTGAATAGCTCCAGCTGGCAGGCGACATTCATAGCGCTGTTTGTACTTAGAGGAGACAATCACCACGTCGGAAGCTTGGCTCTGGGAAAGAAAGGAGGATGGGGGGTGGGCAGGGAGGCAAACAGAGGCTGGGATTAGAGAGAACAACGAGACCCCTCTTCGGATCCTGGGGAAAAGCCCAGTCAAGTCAGAATGAGCCACCAGTCCTCCAGCTGTGTTTGGCGGGTGAGGGGAGAGAGCCCTCCCACTTCTTGCGGGGCGGAGTCTGGGTGCTCTGATCAGGAACTGAAGCTGACAGCGGGAAGCCCCACCCCTCCCAGTCCCTAACCCCAGGGGAATGGGTCTCAATCAATGAGCCTTAAGAGTCATCGTAAAACTCCTACCTACTCTTCCCAATTCTTCTTAGGCTACCGCTGCAGACTCCACAGCTGCCCTTCTTCCTCCACCTTTTCCCTCTTTCCCTTGCCCCAGACCCTGGCCACTCCACGCCTCCTCACCTGCCCTCCCATGACAGGCAATGGCAGGATCTCGATCCCATAACGCATCTCACTCAGCTCCTCTAGATTCAGGCTGCCGACACCGCCAGTCAGACTTGCGGGTAATAGGATCCCCAGAAGCAGCAGCCACAACAGACTGGACAGCAGCGTTTCCGCCGCCATCTTTCGTTCACCTTCTTACCCAGAGCAGCTCCTTCCGCCCTAAACCTGGCAGCGGCCTCACCCCGCCCATGAACGCCGCAAGGTCTCATTGGCTGGACAGCCTATCCCTCTCACCTACTCTGTTCCTATTTGTAAACATGGTCACGAAGCCCAGGGGGAGGCGGACCACGATGGTAAGCAAAACCGCTTACTGCTCCTGATTGGTCAGAGGCCAACCAATTATCGACGAGATCAGACCCCCTCCCGGCCTCTCCGGTAGCCAGAGAGGCACGGGCTAATGCGCTGGCTCTTTGAAGTACTTTCTCTCTCTCTCTCTCTCTCTCTCTCTCTCTCTCTCTCTCTCTCTCTCTCTCTCACGGGCTAATGCGCTGGCTCTTTGAAGTACTTTCTCTCTCTCTCTCTCTCTCTCTCTCTCACGGGCTAATGCGCTGGCTCTTTGAAGTACTTTCTCTCTCTCTCTCTCTCTCTCTCTCTCTCTCTCTCTCACGGGCTAATGCGCTGGCTCTTTGAAGTACTTTCTCTCTCTCTCTCTCTCTCTCTCTCTCTCTCACGGGCTAATGCGCTGGCTCTTTGAAGTACTTTCTCTCTCTCTCTCTCTCTCTCGATTGAAACCAATGGGTGAGAAGCCAATGGGTGAGTGCACGCAAAACCCATGAAAGTTACTTAATACTTGTTGCAAAACAATTATGTAAAAACATTCCTCTTTTCACATATGCATACAGCTTTAGGGCAGTCTGGTAATCAGTGTCAAAACCTTTCTACGCGATCCTATACTTGTCTTCCAAAAAAAAATTACCCTAAAGAAATAACAGTGGTGGGGCATCTGGGTGGCTCAGTGGGTTAAAGCCTCTGCCTTCAGCTCAGGTCATGATCCCAGGGTCCTGGGATCGAGCCCCACGTCGGGCTCTCTGTTCTGTGGAGAGCCTGCTTCCTCCTCTCTCTCTGCCTGCCTCTCTGCCTACTTGTGATTTCTCTCTGTGTGTCAAATAAATAAAATCTTTAAAAAAAAAAAAAAGAAAGAAAGAAAGAAAGAAAGAACAGTGGCATCCAGTTAAAGACTGGGGTTGGGGTTGGGGTGGGGGGAAAATTCCCGTGTTATCCTCCAGGCCCAGAAAGGGAAAGGAGACCACAGCAGCAATATTTTAGAAGCTAGAAAACAAATGGAGGAATGGTAACAGGCTTAGCAAACCCGGGAAATTTATTCCTAAACAAAGAGCATGAATATACTTTTGGAAAAACTCCTCTGGGGAATGTGACCAGTCCAAAAGACAAATCCCAAAGATACTTTCATCAGGGTTCTCTTAACGAAATAGACGAAAGAATCCTACAGTTAGGCCTTTGGCCCGCATGTCCCAGCTCTCATAGGTCTTACCAACTTTTTACTGTCCCCGCTCTAAAATAAAAGCAGGCAGACAAGGATCATTAGACATTTAAGGAAATCCTTTAATATACAAGAAAAAAACCAAGCAGACAAGAAAAAAAAAAAGCAATTTAAGATTTTATTTATTTTGACAGAGATCACAAGTAGGCAGAGAGGCAGACAGACAGAAAGGAGGAAGCAGGCTCCTTGCCGAGCAGAAAGCCTGATAAGGGGCTGGATCCCAGGACCCAGAGATCATAACCTGAGCTGAAGGCAGAGGCTTTAACGCACTGAGCCACCCAGGCACCCAAAAAAAAAAAAAAAAGCAATTTAGAAGAAACAGAAATTACAAGGGAGAGGGGTCCCGGGTGGCTCAGTTGGTTAAGTGTCTGCCTTGCCTCAGGTCATGATCTCTGGGTCCTGGGATCAGGCCCCACATGGGGCTCTTCGCTCAGCAGGAGTCTGCTTCTCCCTCTCCTTCTCCCTCTCCCTCTGTGCACTCTCACTCTCACTTTTATTTATAAATAAATAAAATCTTAAAAAAGAAAGTGCAAGGGAGAAAAACTTTAAAATAAGACAAACCAAAAAAATGCATCATTAATATCCTCAGAGAAATAATATATTATATCCATAAAATAACAACAGGAAGCTATTTTAAAAAGTAATTACTATGACCTGGTGATTCATTGACCTGTACCCCTGGGGCTAATAATACATTATATGTTAATAAAAAAGAAAAAAATTATTTTAAAAATGTAATTACTATGAAGATAAGCAAAAAGAGCTCTTGGAAATCAAAATTATGATAGCAGAAACAAAAATTCAATAGAAAGAATGGGGAGTAAAATTGAAAACAAATTTCCTCTACTTAAGGAAATCAATAAAAATTAGAGGATCAGCCCAGAAGGTTGAATATCTGAATAATGGGAGTTGTAGAAAGACAAAAAATCAGAAGGGAAGAAACAATTAAATCAGTTATTCAAAAGTATGCCCCTGAAATGAACAACTGAGACTCTAAATTATAAGGGCACACTATCCAGCAAAACAAATCAGACAAGACAAGACAAATCACTATTCAGCAAAACAAATCACACCAAGACACATCATTATAGAATTTCTGAACACTGGACACAGAGAAATAATTCTAAAAGCTTCCAAAGAGAAAGAACAAGTTGCATACAAGGATCAAAAATCAGAGCAGGGTGGTTTGCCTGAGTGTCTCAGTAGGTTAAGCATCTGCCTTTGGCTCAGTTCAGGATCTCAGGGTCCTGGGATCAAGCCCTGCATTGGGCTCTCTGCTTAGCAGGGAGCCTCCTTCCCCCTCTCTCTCTGCCTACTTGTGATTTCTCTCTCTGTTGAGGAGATAAATAAAATCTTTTAAAAAAATCAGAATGGGGCACCTGCGTGGCTCAATCAGTTAAGCATCTGACTTCAGCTCAGGTCATGATCTCAGGGTTTGGGAATCAAGCCCCACATTGGATTTTGCCCTCAGCAGGGAGTCTACTTATCCCTCTGTTCTTCCCCCCATCTCGTGCTCTTTCTCTCAAAAAAAAATAAATAAATAAAATATTTTAAAAAAGTCAGAACAGCATTAGGCTTACCAATTCAACCAAACTGTAAGGTGGAAGGCAATGGAAAAATGCCCTAAGGACTACAGATATTGTAATTGTCTGACACATATTATGAAATAATCATGCTTACTGAAAGAAATAAAAGAACACTGAAAGTACGTCAGAAAACAGAATGATCTAACATTTAAAATAGTTTCTAGAAATGAAAAGGCAAACTTTTAAATTAAAAATTGAATAGATTAGTAGTTTTAAGAAGCAATTATTCTTCATAGAAGAATTCCAGCTAATAAATGCAGAAGGAATAATAAACTGTCATTACGTTGCAGTTCTAATGAATTAATTTAGGCAATAGTCATAATGACTGTCAGAAATATTATATAAGAAGCTTATAGGTGAATCAAGCCCATACCATGTGCATACACTGATAACTTAACATCATGAAAAGAGAAACAATAAAACATTATGTGCTTTTTTTTTTTTTTTTTGACAGAGAGAGATCACAAGTAGGCAGAGAGGCAGGCAGAGAGAGAGAGAGAGAGGAGGAAGCAGGCTCCCCTCTGAGCAGAGAGCCCGATGCGGGACTCGATCCCAAGACCCTGAGATCATGACCTGAGCCAAAGGCTTAACCCACTGAGCCACCCAGGTGCACCCATTATGTGCTTTCTTAATGGGATACAATAGGAACCACAGAGCATTATCTAGGAAGGATCCTTGCAAAAAAAAAAAAAAAAAAAAACCCAAAACTGTAAATATAACTATCAACTTACAGAAGTATAAGAAGTAGGAGATTATATTAAACAACACCATTAGGAATATAACCAGGAATAAAATAGAATGAATGCCTCAGTTTCTTCAACAAAAACATGCAAGGAAAAATGGGGAGAGGGGAGAACTGTTATGGAATAAAAGAGGCTTAAGAAATATATCAACTAGGGGGCCTGGGTGTCTCAGTTGGTTAAGTGTCTGACTCTTGGTTTTGGTTAAGGTCATGATCTCAGGGTGATGAGACTGAGCACCATGTTGGACTCCACACTCAGCAGGGAGTCGGCTTGAGATTTTCTCCCTCTGCCTTTCTCCCTGAGCATACATCTCTGGCTTGCTCTCTCTCTGTTTAGTAAATGAATAAATCTTAAAAAAAAAAAAAAAGGAAATATATCAACCAAATGTAATATAGACTTTGTTTGTGTTCTGAATCAAATTATCTGTAGAAAAACTTTTATGAACTCATTAGGAAAATTTGGACACTTGTTGGATATTATATAATAGCAAGGTATCATTGTTAATTTGTTGGATGCAATAATGACGTTATGATTTTTTAACTTTTTTTTATTAACATATAACGTATTATTAGCCCAGGAGTACAGGTCTGTGAATCGCCAAGTTTACACACTTCACAGCACTCACCATAGCAGATGTTATGGTTTTGTAAAAAAAAAAAAAAAAAAAATTGTCCTTATCTCTTAGAGATACATACTCATGTACTTACCAATGAAATGGTATAATGTCTAGCATTTGCATTAAAATAATTCTCTGGGAGTCTGAGAGAAATCTTTGGGGGAGACATGAAATAAATTGACCGTATTTTATAATAGTTGAAGCGGGATGATAAGTACATGGAGACTCATTTTACTTTACTTTTGATTGTAAATTTTCTTTTAAAAAACTCAAAAAGCAGGCACCTGGGTGGCTCAATTGGTTAAGCAGCTGCCTTCGGTCAGGTCATGAACCTAGGGTCCTGGGACTGAGCCCCACATCGGGTTCCTTGTTCAGCAGGGAGCCTGCTTCTCCCTCTGCCTGCCACTCCCCTGGCTTGTGCTTGCTCTCTCCCTACCCCCATGTCAAATAAATAAATAAAATGTTGGAAGGAAGGAAGGAAGAAAGGAATTATAAACAAAAAAATAAAAAAATTTTAAAAACCTCAAGGGGCGCCTGGGTGGCTCAGTGTTTTGCGCCCCTGCCTTTGGCTCAGGTCATGACCCCAGGATCCTGGAATGGAGCCCACATCTGGCTCTCTGCTCAGCAGGGAGCCTGCTTCCCTCTCACTCTGCCTGCCTGTCTACTTGTGATCTCTGTCAAATAAATAAATAAAATCTTAAAAAAAAAAATGAAAAACAAACAAACAAAAACCCTCAAAAAGCAGTTTGGATTCACCTGAAAATAGAATTAGTGAACAAGAAAATAGACTGGAAGAAGTTATTCAGGCTGAAATACAAAGCAATAAAGAGAGGAATATGAAAGAGACAATAAGACATACAGAGAGTAAAGTGGGAAATATAACTAATTGGAACTCAAGGAGAAAAAGAGAATGAAGCAAAAGTAACACTTGAGCATTTTCCAGAACTAATGAAATATACAAATCTACAGATTCAAAAGGCCTAATGAATTTCAAGCAGAAGAGATGAAAAAAAATCTATTCACAGACATATCACAGTAAAACTGAATAACACTAAAGAAAAACAGAAGATCTTAAAATCATCCAGAGTGTGGGTTATCTGGTGTATGCATTTATCAAAACTCTTTGACCAAAACAAACAAACAAACAAACAAAACCCCTACTCTTTGATCTACAACATATAAGTCCTGTATATGTAAATTTTACCACGATAAAAATAAAATTAGATGAAAAGCAACCAGAGAAACAGATTGCCTTCATTGAGCTGACTTCTCAATGGCAATAAAAGCCAGAAGACAATATATGGTATCTCAGTATGATGAAAGAAAATAATTTCCACTAAGAATGGTATGGCCAGTGAAAATTCATCTCAATAATGAGGGCAAAATACAATATTTTCAAATCAAACAGAAACAAAAGCCCAGGAGATTTACAATCATCGGGGTCTCATTAAGGAAAATTCTAAAAGATGTATTTCAGGCAAAAGAACAAAGATTCTTGATGGAAAGTCTGAGATGTAAGAAAGAATGAATTGGAGAATAGGTAAAAATCTTGCATGATCATTGGCAGTAAAAAACAATACTAAAATCTTCTGGGAGTATAATAACTATTAAGATAGAATGAAAACACATCAAAACAACAACCTATACATTGGGAGGTCAATGATTAAAATTAAATTGATCAGACAACAAGGACAACAAGGTATCCAAATTGACAATGAAGACGTCAAACTTCCTCTATTCGCAGATGACATGATTCTTTATATGGAAAACCCAAAAGACTCCACCCCCAACTCATACAGCAATTCAGCAATGTGGCAGGATACAAAGTCAATGTACAGAAATCAGTGGCTTTCTTATACACTAACAATGAAAATACAGAAAGGGAAATTAGAGAATCAATTCCATTTACTATAGCACCAAGAACCATAAGATACCTGGGAATAAACCTACCCAAAGAGGTAAAGGATATGTACTCGAGGAACTACAGAACACTCATGAAAGAAATTGAAGAAGACACAAAAAGATGGAAGACCATTCCATGCTCTTGGATCGGAAGAATAAACATTGTTAAAATCTCTATACTGCCTAGAGCAATCTATACTTTTAATGCCATTCCGATCAAAATTCCACCGGTATTCTTCAAAGAGCTGGAGCAAATAATCCAAAAATTTGTATGGAATCAGAAGAGACCCCGAATCGCTAAGGAAATGTTGAAAAACAAAAATAAAACTGGGGGCATCATGTTACCTGATTTGAAGCTTTATTACAAAGCTGTGATCACCAAGACAGCATGGTACTGGCATAAAAACAGACACATAGACCAGTGGAACAGAGTAGAGAGCCCAGATATGGACCCTCACCTCTATGGTCAATTAATCTTCGACAAAACTGGAAAAAATATACAGTGGAAAAAAGACAGTCTCTTCATTAAGTGGTGCTGGGAAAACTGGACAGCTATATGTAGAAGAATGAAACTCGACCATTCCCTTACACCGTACACAAAGATAAACTCAAAATGGATAAAAGACCTCAACGTGAGACAGGAATCCATCAGAATCCTAGAGGAGAACATAGGCAGTAATCTCTCCCATATCAGCCACAGCAACTTCTTTCAAGATATGTCTCCAAAGGCAAAGGAAACAAAAGCGAAAATAAACTTTTGGGACTTCATCAAAATCAAAAGCTTCTGCACAGCAAAGGAAAGAGTCAAAAAAACAAACAAACAAACAAACAAAGAGGCAACCCACAGAATGGGAGAAGATATTTGCAAATGACAGTACAGACAAAAGGTTGATATCCAGGATCTATAATGAACTGCTCAAACTCAACACACACAAAACAGACAATCATATCAAAAAGTGGGCAGAAGATATGAACAGACACTTCTCCAATTAAGACATACAAATGACTATCAGACACATGAAAAAATGTTCATCATCACTAGCCCTCAGGGAGATTCAAATTAAAACCACATTGAGATATCACCTTACACCAGTTAGAATGACCAAAATTAGCAAGACAGGAAACAACATGTGTTGGAGGGGATGTGGGGAAAGGGGAACCCTCTTACACTGTTGGTGGGAATGCAAGTTGGTGCAGCCTCTTTGGAGAACAGTGTGGAGATTCCTCAAAAAATTAAAAATAGAACTTCCCTATGACCCTGCCATTGCACTACTGGGTATTTACCCCAAAGATACAGATGTCATGAAAAGAAGGGCCATCTGTACCCCAATGTTTATAGCAGCAATGGCCACCGTCGCCAAACTGTGGAAGAAACCAAGATGCCCTTCAACGGACAAATGGATAAGGAAGATGTGGTCCATATACACTATGGAGTATTATGCCTCCATCAGAAAGGATGAATGCCCAACTTTTGTAGCAACATGAATGGGACTGGAAGAGATTATGCTAAGGGAAATAAGTCAAGCAGAGAGAGTCAATTATCATATGGTTTCATTTATTTGTGGAGCATAACAAATAGCATGGAGGACATGGGGAGTTAGAGAGGAGAAGGGAGTTGGGGGAAATTGGAAGGGGAGGTGAATCATGAGAGACTATGGACTCTTAAATACAATCTGAGGGGAATGAAGTGGCGGGGGGGGTGGGAGGTTGGGGTACCAGGTGGTGGGTATTATAGAGGGCACGGATTGCACTGGGTGTGGTGCAAAAATAATGAATACTGTTATGCTGAAAATAAATAAAAAATAAATTAAAAATAAATTAAATTGTTCTAGTTTTCTTGTATTGTCTACAAGGAGGATGTGCTGATTATCCTATGTCTTCCAAGCTTCACATCCACCATTCTATCACAATCCACTGTGATTCTATATATCACAGTGATGCTGGAATTACTATTCTGAAAAATGTTTTATTTTTTAAGTAGACTTTACTTTTTACAGAAGTTTTAGGTTCACTAAAAAACTGAACGTGAAGTACAGAGTTCCCATATAACCCCTGTTCTCACATGTGAACAGCCTACCCTACTATCAACATCCCACACCAGAGTGGTACACTTGTTACAGCGAACCCATCTGACACATCACTATCACTCAAAATTCACAGTTTACACTGGTGTTCACTCTTGGTGTTGTAAATTCTATGAATTTGGCAAATGAATAATGACATAAATTTACATTAATAGTCTCATGCAGAATAGATTCACTGTCCTAAAAATCCTCTGTGATCACTCTATTCATCCCTCCTTCCCTCCTAACCCCTAGTAAACCCTGATCTTTTATTGTTTGCCCAGTTTTGCTTTTTCACAATGTCACATAGTTGAAATCATACAGTTTGTAGCCTTTTCAGATTAGTGATATGCACTTAAGTTTTCTTCATGTCTTCTCATGACTTGATAGCTCATTTATTTTTACCCCTCAAAAATATTCCATGTCTGGGTGTACCACAGTTTATTTATCCACTCACCTACTGAAGGACACCTTGGTTACTTCCAGGTTCTGGCAGTTATGAATAAAGCTGCTATAAACATCCATGTGCAGGTTTTTGTGTGCACATAAGTTTTCAAGTCATTTGAGTAAATACCAAGGAGTGCAATTGCTGGATTGTATGTTAAGAATACAATGTTTAACTTTATAAAAATATGCCAAAGTGTCTTCCAAAGTGGCCATACCATTTTGCATTCCAATCAGCAATGAATGAAAATTCCCGTTGCTCCACATTGGCATTTGGTGTTGACAGTGTTCTGGATTTTGGCCATTCTAATAGGTTTGTAGTGGTATCTGATTGCTGTTTTAATTTTCAATTCCTTTATGACATATGATGTGGAATATTTTTCATATACTTACTTGCCCTATATTTATCTTCTTTGGTGAAGTGTCTGTTCATGTCCTTTTCCCAATTTTTAATCAGGTGTTCATTTCTTATTGTTGAATTTAAGGGTTCTTTGTGTCATTTTGAGTAACATCCTTTTAATCAGATATGTCTTTTGCAAATATTTCTGCCAGTATATGACTTGTCTTCCTTTTCTATTGATGTTGTCTTTCAAAGAGCAGAAATTTTTTTATTTTAATGAAATACAGCTTATAATTATTTCTTTCATGGATGGTGTCTTTAGTGTTGTATCTAAAAAGTTATCGCCATACCCAAGATCACCTGGATTTTCTATGTTATTTTTTAAAGATTATTTATCTATTTATTTGGCAGAGAGAGAGAGAGATAGAGATTACAAGTAGGCAGAGAGGCAGGCGGGGGGAGGGGGTAGCAGGCTCCCCACCAAGTAGAGAGCCCGATGTGGGATTTGATCCCAGGACCCTAAGATCATGACCTGAGCCAAATGCAGAGACTCGATCCACTGAGCAACCTAGGCGCCCCCCCCCTTTTTAAAGATTATTTACTTATTTATTTGGCAGAGAGAGAGATCACAAGTAAGCAGAGAGGCAGGCAGAGAGAGGGGGGGAAGCAGGCTCCCCGTCTATGTTATTTTTTAAGGAATCTATAGTTTTTCATTTTACACCTAGATTTATGATCCATTTTGAGTTAATGTTTGCAAAGTGTGTAAAGTCTATGTCTAGATTCTTTTTCTCTTTTTTTGTGTGTGGATGTCCAGTGGTTTCAGCACCATTTGTTGAAAATATTCTTGATTGTGTTGCCTTTTCTCCTTTCTCAAAGGTCTGTTTAACATATTCATGTAGGTCTATTTCTGGGGTTTCTAGTCTGTTCCATTGATCTCTTTGTCCTTTCAGCATTATCACTACATTTTGATTACTATTCTTTTATAGAAGTCTTAAGTAGTGTTAGTCGCTGACTTTGTGCTTCTACTCTAATATTGTGCTGGGCATTCTAGTCTTCTGCTTCTCCATGTAAACTTTAGTATCGGTTTGTCAATATCCACAAAATAACTTGTTGATATTTGGAGTGGGATTGTATTGAATCTATAGATTAAGTTGGGAAGAACTGACATCTTGAAAATACTGTGTCTTCTTATCCATGAACATGGACTATCTCTCCATTTATTTAGTTTTCATTGACTTCTTTCATCAGAGTTTTATAATTTCCTCATAAAGATATTATACACATTCTGTTAGATTTGTACCTAAGTATTTCATTTTGGAGAGTGGTAATATAATGGTACTGTGTTTTTAATTTCACATTTTACTTGTTCATTGCTGCTATGTAGGCAAGCAATTGACTTTCTTTTTTTTATTGTATTAAAATTCAGATAACATGAGACTCCTGGGTGGCTCAGTTGATTAAGTGGCT
Organism: Mustela lutreola; assembly: GCF_030435805.1. Classification (NCBI taxonomy): domain Eukaryota; kingdom Metazoa; phylum Chordata; class Mammalia; order Carnivora; family Mustelidae; genus Mustela; species Mustela lutreola. The sequence continues at coordinate 56,257,495 of NC_081297.1, forward strand.
GCCTTTGGCTCAGGTCATGATCCCAGGGTCCTGGGATCGAGTCCCACATTGGGCTCCTTGGTCAGCAGGGAGCCTGCTTCTCTCTTTCCCTCTGCCTGCCACTCTGCCTGCTTCTGCTCTTTCTCTCTCTGTCAAATAAGTAAATAATATCTTTTAAAAAAATCAGATAACATGCAATTTACCATCTTAACTATTTTTATGTATTTTTAAGATTTTATTTTTTTATTCATTTTATTTATTTTTTAAGTTTTTATTTATTTAATTGTCAGAGAGAGAATGGGCAGAAGCAGGTAGAGTGGTAGGCAGAGAGAAGCAGACTCCCTGCTGAGCAAGGAGCCAGATGTGAGTCTTGATCCCAGAACCCTGGGATCATGATGTGAGCTGAAGGCAGACACTTAACCAAATGAACCACCCAGGGGCCCCTATCTTAACCATTTTTAAATGTACTGTTTAAATCAAAACCACAATGAGATACCACCTCACACCAGTCAGAATGGCTAACAAGTTAGGAAATGACAGATGCTGGCAAGGATGCAGAGAAAGGGGAAACCTCCTACACTGTTGGTGGGAATGCAAGCTGGTGCAACCACTCTGGAAAACAGCAGGGAAGTTCCTCAAAAAGTTGAAAATAGAGCTACCCTACGACCCAGCAATTGCACTACTGGGTATTTACCCTAAAGATACAAATGTAGTGATCCAAAGGGGCACATGCACCCGAATGTTTATAGCAGCAATGTCCACAAAAGCCAAACTATGGAAAGAACCTAGACGTCCATCAACAGATGAATGGATGAAGAAGATGTGGTATATATATACAATGGAATACTATGCAGTCATCAAAAGAAATGAAATCTTGCCATTTGCGATGATGTGGATAGAACTAGAGGGTATTATGCTTAGCAAAATAAGTCAATCACAGAAAGACAACTATCATATGATCTCCCTGATAATGAGGAAGTGGGGATATAACATGGGGGGGGTTGGGGGATAGGAAAAGAATAAATGATACAAGTTGGGATCAGGAGGGAGACAAACCATAAGAGACTCTTAATCTCACAAAACAAACTGAGGGTTGCTGGGGAAAGGCGGGTAGGAAGAGAGTGGTGGGGTTATGGACATTAGGGAGGGTATGTGCTATGGTGAGTGCTGTGAACTGTGTAAACCTGGCGATTCACAGACCTGTACCCTTGGGGCTAATAATACATTATTAATATGTATTATGTATGTATGTTAATTTAAAATTTTTTTTTAAAAATTTCTAAAAAGATAGGTACTCTGTAGCTTGCTTCCAGTAGGGATTTTCTTTTTGTTTTTCAATAGATTTTCTAGGTGTTTTCTCAGAAACACCTGCCTCATATAAATCAGTTCCTTTGACTTCCAAAGCTATTGTTTCTATAGGGCCTTTGACAGCCTCTATTAAAAATCAAAAACTGAAAAAATAATGTACTGTTTAATGGCATTGAGTACATTCATATTGTGGTAAAGCCATCACCACCATCCATCCCATAAACCCTTTTCAACTTGTAAAACTGAAACTCTATACAGTTTTCTCTGCTATCTGAAAGTAGAATGTTCTTATAAACCTTTCATAAACCAAAGCACTGTAAGGCGAAGAAGCATTACCATTAACTTGTGTGGAAAACTTTTTGAGTGTTCCCAGATCCAAAAAATAACCTACCAAATCATACCAAATAACATGTGAAACCTAAAATAACACTAAAAATATAGCAACAGCAAGAATGATATGATAAATACACAGCCTGTATAAGGTGGAAGTAATACATGTACAGTGTAGTTTTACTCAGAAGTAACGGGGAAGTCAGCAAGCACACTGGAAACTGAGAGGGGCTGATTATGGCTAAGTCATTTATTGGAGTCAGGGTGGTGGAAGGTACAGAATCCTAGGGTATAGCAGAGCGAGAAAGAGGTTCATCTATGAATATCTCATCATTGTCTGAATACATCAGGGCAGGCAGATTACTATCATCTACACCTTCTTGTCTGTCTGCCTTGATGTCAAAGGTCAAGGTTTGTCATCTGCTGTGATTGATATAGCTGATGTGGAAGGCTTGAAATATGACTGTATGCTTGACTGCTTAGCCTACACATTTTTGTATCCTACAATTCTTGGTAGGCACTCAAAACATCCTACAAACCCGTCCTAAACTTATATGCCCTTTCAAAATGAAAGGTATATTTTTCTGCATTTATTGCAGCACTACCAATCATAGTGAAAATCTCACATGTGCTTCACTTTCAAATCCTGGATGACTTCACTTTCAGGCAGTTTGCTATTGCATTCACTCTGGAGTGGTATCCTTTCCTCTTATGGTTGTATCAGCTTTTCGTCTGTCAGCTCTCGGTCAGTGGATGCCAAAAGCTCTTATCACCTTCATTAACTTTCACAATATCACCATATTTATGGTTGGCTTGAAGGCCTTAAAATCATTGACCTCTTTGGGACACAGTTTTCTCCATATGCCATGTCTCATTGAGACGGCTGGCCTGTCCCTAGCATCTCCATGGTCGGCAATGGCCAATTGTATCCTGTAGTCTCCAGATCTCTCATAAAGATGCTTCAGAGTTGCCCTCCCTGTCAGCGGCACTTGCAATAAAATGCATCACATTTTGCATATTGTAAGCAAAGCCTTAAGTGTGGCTATCAGGCAGGTCACACAGTTGCAGCAGTGATGTCATATTCAGTGTAAGAACACAACACAAGTGTTGCCACAATACTCAGCAATGCCAGGTGGATGAGCAGCATACCTAGCAACAGAAGACACTTATTATCAAGGTTATTTTCTCTATGGTATATGTCAACAAAAGGACTACTGTATGCACTCATGTACTCAGAAATACATCACCTGGGTATTACAACCGTTTCAATGTGAACAAAACACAACAGAAAGTGTATTCTTATCAATGCCTTTAGGTGCCCTAGGATTTTCTGAATGCTACACTAGTAGAGGCCTGAGGACAGCATATCAGTGGTATTAATAATAGGCATCAGGGTCAACCTGTCCTTTGATGCCTTGTGTCCCTTAGCCTGCTTTTCTTCCGTTTAAATACATGTCTTGCTCAGCAGTTTTTTCCTATACGTTGCATTTGTCACAGTTAAACATTTGCTTACACAAATAATCGCCTTCTGTAACTACCATCTTCAGTTCTTCTAGGAAATTTTTGGTGGCTTCAGTATCAGCTGAAGCACCATCTTCAGTGACCTTTAAGCTGGGAAACTGTCCTTGCCTCAAAAACCAATCAAACCACCTATGACTATCTTTAAATTCCACTTTCTTTTTAAAAAAATTCTATTTATTTATTTGAGAGGGAGAGAGAGAGAGAGAGAATGAACGGGGGTGGGGCAGGGAGAGGGGCAAAGGGAGAGGGAGAAGCAGACTTCCTGCTAAGCAGGGAGCCCAGCTTGTGTTGATCCCAGGACCCAAGATCATGACCTGGGCCTAAATCACATGTTTAACCAACTGAGCCACCCAGGTGCCCCTAAATTCCACTTTCAAAACACTTTCATCACCATCATCTGGTGCTTTCTTTTTCAGTGCATAAGAAGACTGATTTATTTCTTCTTAAGTGTAAGATAACTGAATGCCACACTTTGTACACCCATCAATCCACTCAAGCAATAGATTCCATCTTATCCATTACTGGATGCTGACAAAAAGAGACCTTTGCTACTAAGAATCGATAGTAACTTTGGCACTTTTCAAGATTCTTTCTCTGTGTGTACATAGTATGGATGGTGGATGCATGTGAGTTCAACACATACACAGTGTGTTTATTTTGTTCGACATAACCAAAACTCTCAGATTTTATTTTTAAGTAATTTCCTTTTCTTAAGATTTTATTTATTTATTTGACAGACAGAGATTACAAGTAGGCAGAGAGGCAGGCAAAGAGGGGGGCGGAGAGGGGGACGGAGAAGCAGGCTCCCCACCAAGCAGAAAGCCCGATGTGGGGCTCGATCCCAGGACCTTGAGATCATGACCCAAGCCAAAGGCAGAGGCTCTAAACCACTGAGTCACTCAGGCACCCCTTTTTAAGTAATTTCTATACCCAGTGTGGGGCTTGAAATCTCAGCCCCAAGATCAAGAGTTGCACACTCCACTGACTGAGCCAGCCAGGCACCTCCCCATCCTTTTTAAGGAATATTTATTTATTTATTAAGATTTTATTTATTTATTTGACAGAGATCACAAGTAGGCAGAGAGGCAAACAGAGAGAGAGGAAGGGAAGCAGGCTCCCTGCTGAGCAGAGAGCTCGATGCAGGGCTCGATCCCAGGACTCTGGGATCACGACCAGAGCTGAAGGCAGCGGCTTTAACCCATTGAGCCACCCAGGCGCCCCTTTTTATTTATTTTTTAAGGTAGACTTCATGCCTAACATGGGGCTTGAACTCATGACCTTGAGATCAAGTGCTGCAAGCTCCACTGACTGAGCCAACAAGGCACCCCTCAAAACTCTTAATTACATCTAGTTCTATGCTAAGTGTAACACTCTTATGAGCTCTCTCAGGTTTTCCTGAAACCTTAGGATACATCTTACTAACAGATGCACAAAATAAATTGAAATAAAACACAGATACTCACAGACACAGTCCATGATATGACGGCTTGATGCTGAGATACCGAGTGTAGTTCCTGAGGAAAGAGAGCTTGGTGGGGGCATTCTTGCTGCTAGGTTGCATCCTGCCTCTTTAACACCTTTCCGCAAAATGAACACTGAATGCTATTTTCACCTTTTGCCTTTTAACTTTCAAGAAGTGGGGGATGCCTGTACATATTAAACAATAACTCCCTATTTTCCCTTCCCCCAGCCCCAGGAAACCACCAAGTGACCTCATAGTGTTTGTCCTTTTGTGGCTGGCTTATTTCATTTAGCATAACGTCCTCAGGGTTCATCTGTGTGGTGGCATATTTTAGGACTTCCTTCCTTTATGAGGCTAAATAATATTCCATTATGTGTGTATGCCACATTTTGCTTATCCATTTATCCTCCCATAGATACTTGGGTTGCTTCCACATTTTAGCTATTGTGAATAATACTATAAACATGAGTGCACAAATATCTGTTTTCAATTCTCTGGGGTGTGTACCCAGACTTGGAGTTCCTGGGTCTTACGATAATTCTATCTTTTATTTTTTCCTGGAACTGTTTTCCAGAGCAGCTGTAGCATTTAACATTCCTACCAACAGTGCACAAGGGTTCCAATTTCTCCACATCCTCACCAACACTTGTTGTTTTCTGTTTTTTTTTTTTTAATAGGCTTATTTTATTTTAAGATTTTACCTATTTGACAGAGAGAGAGCAAGAGCACAAGCAGGGGAAGTAGCAGGTAGAGGGAGAAGCAGACTCCCCACTGAGCAAGGAGCCCAATGAGGGACTCTATCCCAGGACCCTGGGATCGTGACCTGAGCCAATGGCAGATGCTTAACCAAATGAGCCACCTGGCCTCCCCTAACACTGACATTTTAACAAAATTACTATCCATGAACGTGGGATGTGTTTTCATCTATTTACATCTCCTTTAATCTATTTCAGCAATGTTTTGTACATTTCATTGCACAAGTCTTTCACCTTCTTGGCTAATTACTAAGTATTGTATTCTTTATTCTTTTTTATGTAATTGTGAATGAAATTGTTTTTCTAATTTCCCTTTCAGATTTTTCATTGTTCATTTATTGAAATGTAACTGGTTTTTGTGTGTTGACTTTGTATGCTGCTACTTTACTGAATTTGTTTATTAGGTCTAACAGCTTTCTTTATAGAGTCTTCAGGACTTTCTATTTATAAAAATCATATCATCTGCAAACAGAGATAACTTTACTTCTTCTTTTCCAATGTTTATGCCTTTTACTTCTTTTTCTTACCTAATTGCTCTAGCTAGAACTTCCAGTACTGTGTTCAATAGAAGTGATGAAAGCAGGTATCTTTGTCTTGTTCCTGATCTTAGAGGAAAGGTTTTCAGTCTTTCACCATTAGGTATGAAGTTTACTGGGGGTTTTCATATATGACTTTTATTGTGTGGAGGCAGTTGCCTTTGATCCCTATTTTATTTAATGTTTTTATCATGAAAAGGTATTAAGTTTTGTCAAATTCTTTTTTTGTATCATTTGAGATGATCATTTTTCCCTTTATTTTGTTGATATGATGTATTACATTGATCAATTTTCACATGCTGAATCATCCTTACATTCCTGGAATAAATCCCACTTGGTCATGGTGCATAATAATCCTTTTAATATGCTGCTGAATGCCGCTTGCTAGTGTTTTGTTGTGGATTTTTATATCATGTTTATAAGGAATATTTGCCTGTAATTTTCTTTTTATAGTGTCTTTGACTTTGGTATCAGGGTTAAGAGACTGGAAGTGGAGTGCTGCTGTTAAAAAAAAAAAAATTGAAACATATGGCATTCACATAGCAATCAGGTGGCAGGCAATGAGAAAATTATGTCAGAGGTTCAAAGGATGGCGATCTATTTGTGTTTAGTAAACAAGACAGTAAACATTGTTCTGGTAATAAAACAGCAACAATTCTGGGTATTTCAAATAGAAGGAATTTTTAGCGATCTATTTGTGTTTAGTAAACAAGACAGTAAACATTGTTCTGATAATAAAACAGCAACAATTCTGGGTATTTCAAATAGAAGGAATTTAATACAGATAATCATTTACAAAAGTGTCACAAAGGATGGAGTAGCAGAAAGAGGAAGCTAAGATTACTCAATGATTAGCAAATGCCGGAAGTCACTAACTCTAGGGCCAGTGGAGCAGAAGGGAACTGGTATTGCTAGGAGTCCACACTGCTTGGCTGCTGTGGCTGCTTCTCTTGAAACTATGCTGCCCCAGCAGGACTCAAAATCACATTGCTACCTCTGTCCCACTGTGTCTCCCTCTACCACCGTCAGAACCTAACAAGAAACCAGGTGGTTAGCAAGTCTGAGACACATAGTTAAAATATTCCTTCTTGACATTAGAGAAGATGTTCTAAAAGGCTAAATGTGGAGTTCAGAGGCCAAAGACTATTGGAACATCATGTTATGCGATGACAAAATACTTGGTAAAATGTGCCTACAATAATGTGGACAGCACAAGAAATATTATGAAGCTCTAAGAGAAGGAGTTGGAAAGAATCAAATGGCCAGCGTGCACTGGCAAATTCTGACTGTATTACAAGAAAGCAAGGAGCTCAGGGGAGAATTGGCCTTTTATTTTTGCAAGCAAATGTAAATGGAAATCATATGTCCAGAAAAATCAGGCCTTGAATTGCTGGAAGACTATTGCTTCATGACTCACTATTGTGAGAAATAGAATTGAGAAGGCCCTGACCAAAAAGGCTCCCTAATATCCAGCCTTGTGTTAAAAAGCAGATACAGAATGTGTTCTCTCTTAAATCAAGAAAGAGCAGCATATGTATGGGGATGGAAAGAAATAAAGCAAGCTTAAGAACTATGACTAGGAGGGTGCCTGGGTGGCTCAGTGGGTTAAAGCCTCTGCCTTCAGCTCAGGTCATGATCCCAGGGTCCTGGGATTGAGCCCCGCATCAGACTCTCTGCTCGGCAGGGAGCCTGCTTTCTCCTCTCTCTCTGCCTGCCTCTCTGCCTACTTGTGATCTCTGTCTGTCAAATAAATAAATAAATAAATAAATAAATATCTTAAAAAAAAAAAAAAAGACTATGACTAGGAAAGAACTCTGAATATGATTACTAGGAGTAAAATGGAACTGACTCAAAGTATATAGGCCAGAAACTAAGGTTTGTTTGTTTGTTTGTTTGGTTTGGTTTTGTGTGAATGCATCTGTGTGTGTATGCATGTGTTTTTACAATCTTTTGTAGGTATAATTAGCCTACAACAGACTAAACATATTTAATGTTTACCATTTGAATTTTAACATATGTATAAATTCATCACCACAATCAAGGGAATGAACAGATCCATCACTCCCAAAAATCTCCTTTAAATTTTTGAAGTACTGCATTTCAAAGAAACCACAAACTGTCTTTGACAGCTTAAATGTAAAATCACCATAAGGCTTCCAAATTTCTACATATTGGGAGTGGGCTCTAAAATTTGTACAGCACCCGGGAGGAAATGTTTTCCAAAGCCCATTTGAGATGTGATCATGCAGGATAGGGAAAAAGTAAGCCACCACCCACACCGAAGGTGGATCCAGAGGTCTTGGAGAAAATAGACAACAGTGTTCATTCAAGTAACAGAACCTGAGTCCAATCAGAGAAACTCTCCACGGAACAGCAGGAAACTTCACTCTGTCTGCCCTTCAGAACCACTGACTGCAGCTTTGGTTTTCTGAGTGTGAGCGTCTGTTGCAGCTTTCCCACACCTGCCCTACCACGTATGAGGTACGGTGGGGAGGAGGCAGAGAGGAGTCACATCTGCAACTCAGGAAGAGGACTTGGTTTTTGAGAAAATTTGTGTTTATTTATTTATTTAGAGAGAGAGAGAGCAAGTGTGCCCAAGCGGGGGTGGGGGAGGGGCAGAGGGAGAGAGAGAGAATCCTAAGCAGGCTCCATTCACTACGGAGCCCAACCTGGGGCTCAATCTCCCAACCCCGAGATCATGACTGAGCCAAAATCAAGAGTCGGATGCCCAACTGGCCGAGCCACGCAGGTGCCCCTAAGGAAGAGGATTTCAAATAACTTTGAGGTTTGGGTTTGAACATGATGCAAGGACTAGATGGGAATTTGAGTTCTCTCACTTGGCTGTGAGTGTGTTGTACCTGTGTGAGTAAAAGTAGAATGTCTATGATATGAACAAAAGGGTAGACTCCAGTAAAGGCCATATCATGTGTTCACCAAACTCATTTCATTTTCCTTCTGAACACACCTGCAGCTAAACTACACTTGCTAGTCTCTGCTGTGGTTAGCTGCAACTGTGTGTCAGTGCTTTGTCCAGCTGTGGGTGGAGTGATGTACAACTTTCAGGCCTGACCCTATAAATATTCTGTGTGATCATCCATGTTCCCTCTTATCATTCATTTGTGAACACCATGGTTCAAAGCAGAAATCATAATGTAGTTAGAAAACACAATTGATTGATAATGAAAACATTGTTATATCAAAATTTGTGGGATCAATGAAAAGAAAAAAAATCCAAATTTAATCAAGATCTAACTACTGATTTACAGAAAACACAGAGGGACTGGAGCACCCAGGTGGCTCAGTTAGTTGGGTGTCTGACTCTTGATTTCAGCTCAGGTCATGATCTCAGGGGTCGTGAGATGTAAGCCTGCACCCTGCTCCATGCTCAGTGCAGTCTGCTTATCCCTTTCCCTCTGCTTCTCCCCCAATTCATGCAAGCTCTCTCTTTCTCTATCTAAAATTAATAAATAGGGGCGCCTGGGTGGCTCAGTGGGTTAAAGCCTCTGCCTTCGGCTCAGGTCATGATCTCAGGGTCCTGGAATCGAGCCCCACATCTGGCTCTCTGCTCCACAGGAAGCCTGCTTCCTCCTCTCTCTCTACCTGCCTCCCTGCCTACTTGTGGTCTCTGTCTGTCAAATAAATAAATAGAATCTTTAAAAATAAAATAAATAAAAAGAATAACACAAAGGTCCCAAGGAACACATTAAAAGACACCCTGAAGATGCAATCAGCAGACTATGGAAAACAAGGGGGCAATCATCTAGTTTCTTCAACTAAACTGTAAGGAAATAAAAAAAATGACAGTGAAACTGTCTATAGATTAAAGGAGGTTTAAAGATCCATAATAATCTAAGGGAATATATGGACATATGGACTTTATTTGGATTGTGATTCAAACAAGCCAACCATAATTTTCTCATAAAAGAATTATGAGAGCCAGGGGTGCCTGGCTGGCTCAGTTGGTTAAGTACCTGACACTTGGTTTCAGCTAAGGTAATGATCTCAGGGTCATGAGATCAAGCCCCCCCCCTCCCAAGGGGCTCCACGCTCAGTGGGGAGTCTGCTTGAGATTCTCTCCCTCTCCCTTTGCCCCTTCCCCTGTTTTCTCTCTTTCTCTTTCAAATAGATAAATAAAATTGTCTTAAAAGTCCTTTTCAAAAATTTTTTTTAAGATTTTATTTTTTTATTTGAAGGGGAAGAGAGACCAGGAAAGGAGGGGAGGGGTAGGGGGAAAGGGAAAATCAGGGAGTCCACCCTGGGGGCTCAATCCCAGGACCCTAAGATCATAACCAAAGCCAAAAGCAGACACTTAACCAACAGGGCCACCCAGTTGCCCCAATAAATGAATCTTTTTAAAAAGTTATGATATAATCAGGAGAATTTTAAAATACTGAATATTTGATAATACTAAGAATTATTGTTGTCTTTTTAGCATGATATGGTATACAGTTATGTTTCTAAAGAACCTTTATAAATATAGAAATACATTTCGTATATGAATGAAAAGATACAATGTCTAGGATTTGCCTCACTACCATTTATGAGTGATAGAATGGTAGTGCATGGAGATGAGCATGGGATAAATGAAACAGGTCTAGACATAGCTGTTGAAGTTAGGTGATACAGAGGGAGTCATTATAATATTTCTAACTTTACATATGTTTTGAATTTTCCATAATAAGACACTTATTTATTTATTTATTCATTTATTTATATTTAGGTTTACTTATTTAAATAATCGCTACAACCAGCAAAGTTCTCAAACTCACAATCCTAAGATCAAGAGCTGCACACTCTTCCAACTGTACCAGCCAGGTGCCCCAATAAAATATATATTTTTCAAAGATTTTATTTATTTATTTGACAGAGAGAGACACAGTGAGAGAGGGAGCACAAGCAGGGGAAGTGGCAGGCAGAGGGAGAAGCAGGCTTGCTGCTGAGCAGGGAGCCCAATGAAGGGCTCCATTCTAGGATCCTAGGCTCATGACCTGAGTCGAAGGCAGACGCTTAATGACTGAGCCACCCAGGCACCCCCCTACAATAAAATATTTTTTAAAGCTATCTTTAAATAAATACAACTTTTGCCTAGCAATTATACTTGTATGGATATATTTACACATGCACACATGTATAATGTAATAGTCTTTTGTAATAACAAAGGATTGGAAGGAAATAATTTTAATCAGGACAGTGATAGTGAAAAAAAATGATGTAATGTTCCTAGCTGAGATAATATGCAACCACAAAAACAAAGGCGAAAGTTCTATATGTGCTGCCATTGAAAAGTCTCTAAGGGGAATAGAATTCTCATTTATTTATATTTAGGTTTACTTATTTAAATAATCGCTACAACCAGCAAAGCGAATTCTCATTTATTAAGGGGAATAAAAACAAACTGCTGAACAGTGCATTTACTATCCTATATTTGCGTGTGAATAAAGGAAACAGGAAATAAGATTCTCTATCTAGTCTTGTGAACCACAAAGAAAGGCTGGAAGGACACACAAAAAAAAACAAGAGCAAGGTTATGTATCGAGATGGGAGCAAGAGGGACGGAAGTTCAGGAAAGTGAATTTTCATCGTGCACCTTTTTATATTTCCTGGGTTTTGAATCATGAGGAAGTATTAACCATTTTGAAATTATATAAAGAATTTAAAGTAGCCATGAAAAACTTCTGATACCTAAAGTAGTACTTGGTGAGAAATTTATAAGAGATGCATTATGAAGTAGGAAAAGCCAAAAATGAATGAGCTAAGCCTTATTTCAAAAAGTTGAATCCAGGGGCGCCTGGGTGGCTCAATGGGTTAAAAAGCCTCTGCCTTCAGCTCAGGTCATGATCTCAGGGTCCTGGAATGGCCCCACATCAGGCTCTCTGCTCAGCAGGGAGCCTGCTTCCTCCTCTCTCTCTGCCAGCCTCTCTGCCTACTTGTGATCTCTCTCTGTCAAATAAATAAATAAAATTTAAAAAAAAAGTTGAATCCAGTTATAAAATAAGGAAGTCCAATAAATAAATAAATAAACAAGCAAGCAAACAAGCCCTGGGGATATAATGTACAGAAGGGGAAATATAGCTAATAATACTGTATTACATATTTGAAAGAAGCTAAGAGAATATATCTTAAAATTCCCATCATAATAAAAAATTTGTAACTCTTTGTGTTGATAAATATTATAACTAGACTTGTGGTGGTCATTTCACAATACATACAAATATTAATTCATTTTCTTTCATACCTTAACTAATATGTTATATGTCAATTATATGTCAATTTAAAAAGTTGAATAAAGAAATCAAATCAAGCTGCCAAAAAAAAAAAAAAAAAGTAGAAGGAAGGAAAATAAAGTTAGAGTGGAAATAACTCTAAAATGTGTATGGAACCACGAAAGGCCCTGAATAGCCAAAGCACTCGTGAAAAAAACCAAGCCAGAGGGGTCATGCTTTCTGCTCTCAAACTATATTGCAAAGCTATAGTAATCAAAACAGTTTGGCATAAAAATAGACACACAGATCAATGAAACAGAATATAGAGCCCAGAAATAAATTCACATATATATGGTCAATTAATTAATGACAAAGGAGCCAAGAATACACAATGGGATAGGACAGTCTCTTCAATAAATGGTGCTGGGAAAACTGGACAGCAACAAATAAAAGAATGAAACTAGGGACACCTGGTTAGGCATCCAACTCTTGGTTTCTGCTTAGGTCTTGGTCTCAGGGTCATGGGGTTGAATCCGACATTGGGCTCTGCACTCAGTGCAGAGTCAGCTTGTCCTTCTCTCTCTGCTCCTCCTCCTCCCTCTGCTCGCTCTCTCTCAAATAAAGAAAGAAAGAAAATCCTTAAAAAAAAAGGAATTAGGGGCGCCTGGGTGGCTCAGTGGGTTGGGCCGCTGCCTTCGGCTCAAGTCATGATCTCAGGGTGCTGGGATCGAGTCCCGCATCGGGCTCTCTGCTCAGCAGGGAGCCTGCTTCCTCCTCTCTCTCTCTGCCTGCCTCTCTGCCTACTTGTGATCTCTCTCTGTCAAATAAATAAATAAAATCTTAAAAAAAAGAAGAAGAATTAAACTAGATAATTATCTTACACCATTGTCTAATAGTTTAGACAATTATCTAAACTAGATAATTATCTTACACTTATCTTCCCTTGATAAAGTGGATGAAAGACTGGAACGTATAACCTGAAATAGTGAAACTTCTAGAAAAAAGTTTGGGTGTTGAATTTTTGGATCTGACTCCAAAAGCAAAGACAACAAAAGTAAAACTAGGGATGCCTGGTAGCTCAGTTGGTTAAGAGTCTGCCTTTGGCTTGGGTCATGATCCCAGGGTCCTGGGATCAAGCCCTACATTGTCTGGCCCCCTACTCAATGAGGAGTCTGCCTCTCCCTCTCCCTCTGCTTGCCGCTGCCCTTGCTTGTGCTCTTGCTCTCTCTCTCTCTCTCTCTCTCTCTCTCTCTTTCTGTGTCAAATAAACAAAATCTTTAAAAAATAAAATAAAATAAAATAAAGGTGGGGCGCCTGGGTGGCTCAGTGGTTTGAGCCTCTGCCTTTGGCTCAGGTCATGGTCCCAGGGTCCTGGGATCGAGCCCCGCATTGGGCTCTCTGCTTGGCAGGTAGCCTGCTTCCCTGTCTCTCTCTGCCTGCTTGTGCTCTCTCTCTGTCAAATAAATAAAAATCTTAAAAAAAAAAAAGTAAAGGTAAAGAAATGGGACATAGCAAACTAAAAAGCTTCTACACAGCAAAGGAAACCATCAACAAAATGAAAAGACAACCTACTGAATGGGTAAAAAAAATTGCAGATCATGTAGCTGATAAGATAAGGAGTGTTGACCTTACAAATAAAAGTCATTTTACCAGCAACAAATAAATAAATAGGCTTATTCAGGAGATAGCAGAGAATGGCATAAACTGTATGCTAGTCCAACAAAGGATAGAAATGTTATTTTATGGAGAAAAAGAAGGAAGTTGGGAGAGGTTGTTTTGAACAAAAATCCACTGGAGAAAGGCAAGAGTTCAAGATAATGCTGGTTTCTCATTGACTGAGCTGCTGGGGTGTCAATTTCTTGTAGGAGATACAATTTATATCTGTTTCTGTTGGGTCCTGTAATTGATTTTTCTTTCCTAGTGGTTTCTGTTGGGGTTCTATAATGGAGGTGCTTGAGGTTGACAGATATGGCACGAGAGCTCCCCCTTCTGGTCTCCCAACTCCATTTTAAAGTTTCCCTTGATTAATTGTCACATTTCCCCCATTTGATCATTATCTTTCTCTAAACGCATCACTGATAAAGTCAGGTTTTCCTAGCTAAGTGGCCTGTTGCCCCTCAATGGCAGGAAGGGCCTTTCCTGCCTGTCATGTCCCACGGTGGAGGGAAACCATACAGATTTTTTTTTTAAGATTTTATTTATTTATTTGACAGAGAAAAATCACAAGTAGGCAGAGAGGCAGGCAGAGAGAGAGAGAGGAGGAAGCAGGCTCTCCGCTGAGCAGAGAGCCCGCTGCGGGACTCAATCCCGGGACCCCGAGATCATGACCCGAGCCGAAGGCAGCGGCTTAACCCACTGAGCCACCCAGGTGCCCCCAGATTGGAAACCTACTGAGGTCACATTCAGGTAACAAGCACAGGTAGGAGAGCAAACTCTCAGGCATTTCCCATCTATAGTCCATATACATCACAAGCCCTGGAAATCATCTCCTCATTGAGTACACCATTTCTACAGTGGCTTGACAGGCAGCAAGTACGGAATCGAGAGTAACACAATTCCAAATTGTATGATGGTTCTAAACCAGGAGCCTAGGACTAAAAGTAACCAACCAGAAACATTTATTGGCATTTATTCCGACTTGGGGGACAAAAGCTCTCCCTACACAGGCAAAGTCGGAGTCCTGTATGCCTCCTGAAATTCCCTGCTGAACATGTCCACGAACACAGAAGAGTAAATATTTCGAGAGCACACTGAAAGAATTAACCCAGTGCATTTGGTGAGAGACAGTGTAGGTATACATATGAAGGAATAACTGATGAACTGTTTTTGCAAAACAGCAAACTTCAAAGATGTTTTAAACAGCATTGTTATCTCAAAAGAGTCCTTTGGAACCAAATGTGTTATCAGATAATGCAGTCTCTGAAGTTGTAAATTCAGAAACCATGAAGTTGGTAAAGAATCCAGAATCAGCTCATGGTCTGGGTGAGAAAAAGAGGCTTCTGTGAATCCTGAATCTTCTAACTGGCCTGATCCAGACATCTTGGGAAAGCTGTCATCCGATGCGGTCTGCTTCCATTCTAGGACATCTTTCCTTTCGGGTCACCAACTCATGCGCAGGACTGGTCAGAGTTTGGTGGTGCTTTCTTTAGATAATGTTACACGAGTCAAAGAGTCTGTTCCCTCAAGTTTGGTGGCACAAGGTTTGGTTAGCAGTCCCTGATAGGAGCCTTTCCATTGAGGTTGAAGAGAATCTTTTTGGAGGCATCTTTTCCAATGACAAAATCTCCAGTTTGCAAGGTGTGGTGCTCAAGGTCTTTGTCTCCTGGGAGTGCACTGTGAAAAGGGTGCTCTACCAAAACATGGTTGTGGTTTTCTTTTTTCACACCATGGTTATTTTTAATAGAAGCAATTAGGCCTCCTGAGCAGGGAGGCCAGGGAGCCCTGGGATTATGACCTGAGCCAAAGGCAGACACTTACCTGACTGAGCCACCCTGGTACCCCTAAAGTAGATCTCTTTTTATCAACTGTGGGTCAAAGGAGGCAGAGGCCAAGTGCATTGGACATCCTGTGACCATATAAAAGGGTGAGAGTCTATAAATTCCAAAGGGATTAGATCTGAGTATTAGAAGAACCAATGGCAATGCTTCCAGCCAAGGTATTTGGAGGGTCTCTAAAAATGTTGCCAGTTAGATCTTAATAGTGTCATTAATGTGTTTGGCTGACCATGAGGACTGAAGATGGTCTGCACAATGAAAGCGTTGTAAACCCAGCCAAGCAGCACAGACTTATCAAAGCACCTGACCAATAAAATGGATTCCCCAATCACTATGAAATTCAGGAGGGGTTCCCCAGGTAGACAGCATCTTTTCTAACAGAATTTTAGCTACAAAAGAAGTTGTGTGGCCTGTCTAAAAGGGAAAACTTCAGTCCTGTGAGAAAACATACAAAGTATGACTTAAATATATTTATAACCATGAGAAGGGGGAAGCTGTATGAGATCCATCTGCAAAAACTCAAATGGTCCATCGGGTGGTTCAAAAGATCTGGAAGCAGGGTAAAAAAACCAGTTTCCCTAGATTGTATTTTGGACAGGTGTGACAAATGAGGCAGACACATTTTCTGGCCTTATTAATATTTCCCCACCAATATTGGCTCATGAATGCTATCATTTTGTCAGTAAACATTAATATATGTACAGTGGTAAATAGGGGGAATTTTAGATTTCTGGTGGGGCCTGATTATTATTTGATCCAAATCAGAGTTTTCTTTTTTTATCAAACCAACAATTCTTCTATTCCCAATATTGTTTTTCCTTTTCTAGTGGCAATCACTGGGCTTCTCTGGTCAATTTTTCTAAGTTATCATTTGGGAAAACATGCCTTTGGATCAGGACAGAGGTTTGGCTATTGGTTTCCTTGAGTACAGCATTTTTGGTAGAAATATCAGCAAGGTGGTTTCCCTTGACCTTCAAGGATTTGAGTCTGGAATTTCCGGGAAATTTAGTAATAGAGCAGCTGCAAAGGCATCTAATAAATTTTAGTCATAGGGCCCATTTTTAATTTTATCACCATTGGAGGTAAGGAGACCTTACTACTTCTGTAACATTTCAAAATCATGAGCTACCTCAAGGCATACTGACTATAGGTATAAATGTTTGCAATTTTATCCTTGGCTAAGGCACAAGCCCAAGTCAAGGTGTATAAGTCAGCTTTTTGAGCCAAAGTAGCCAGAGGTAAATGTGCTGCTTCAGTGACTTCCAAAGTAGCTACAATAGCATACCCAGCACGATGCTTACCATTTTCATCCTTTACTTAAGAACCAGCAGTAAAGGGACACCAGGGTGGCTCAGTCAGTTGCCTTGTGCTCAGGCCCTGATCCAGCCCCACATTGGGCTTCTTGCTCAGTGGGGAACCTGCTTCTCCCTTGGCCTGATGCTCCTCCTGCTTGTGTGTGCACTCTCTCTCTCTCTCTGACAAATAAATAAAATAAAATCTTAAAAAGAAGAAAAAGAGGGGCGCCAGGGTGGCTCAGTGGGTTAAAGCCTCTACTTTCGGCTCAGGTCATGATCCCAGGGTCCTGGGATCGAGCTGGGCTCTCTGCTCTTTGGAGAGCCTGCTTCCTCCTCTCTCTGCCTGCCTCCCTGCCTGCTTGTGATCGCTCTCTCTCTCTCTCTCTCTCGCTCTCTGTCAAATAAATAAATAAATAAAATCTTTTTTAAAAAAAGAAGAAGAAGAAGAAGAAAAGGAGGAGGCGGTGGAGGAGAAGAAGGCGGCGAGGAGGAGAGAGAAAAATAACCAGCAGTAAACCATGAAAAATCTGCCTGAGAGGAGTTTCCTGTAAGTTGTCCCAGGAAGTTGAAAGGCGATCTGTCAGCATTACCATTGGTAAAGGAGGGGAGAAGAGCAGAGTTAAGGTTATTGTGGCAAGAAAGAGTTCCATGAGGAGCTGTTGGCAGGAGGATGTCCCAGGAGGTGAGATGACAGAAGGGCTGGGTGTGAGGAGAATTCAGGACAGTCTCTACTGCATGAGGCACAAGGTTAAAGGGGACCCTGTGATGATTTCCTCAGTGATCTTAGCTCAAAGAACAGTGACAGGAATATCTCTGAGGCAAGGGAGATGTCCCTGAGCTGCAGGTCCCAGCTGTTGATTATGATACCCTCTGAAGCAATGACAGTCCCGTGTTTTGGGGTGAGTACCCCAAGAGCATGCCCTTCCCTAGCACACAGAAAGAAGGAAAAAGGGAAGTTGATAATTTAGGATGTCTGAAGGCAAGGAACTTTGTTAAGCTTTTATCAAAGTCCCAAAAGCTATGTCACTCTGGTCCTTCCAAATAATAAGGTCAGGTTTATCTTTTTTTAGTAAAGCATATAGAGGTTGAGCCAGAAGAGAGAAGTTTGGAATTTGAGTTTGACAATAACCAGTCCAATGAAACTTCCTAATTGGTGCTTGGTTTTCGCTGTGGGGAAGTTCAGGATGTCATGAAGTCTACCTAGATCCTTGCTCAGGGAAAGATTAGATGCCCTAAGCATCCAATCTGAGTGTGAGGAAACTGATTTTTTCTTTCTAGACTTTATGTCTGTTGAAGGCCGAAAGTTTTAGCAGGTCAGTGCCGTCTCCTGTGAATAGGTTGGAAAGGGGTAACAGAGAAGAAAATAATCTATATATTATAGCAAAGTAGGCCTACAGAAAACTTTGTATTGATCAAATCCCCACTTTGAAAAGTGAGCACTCTCTGTGTGACCCTGGGCCATCACCATCCAGGTGTACTGCTGTTCTTCCCAAGTGGAAGCAAAGACATGTCACTATCCTTATCATTGGAATACTAAAAACTGCACTGCAGAGATCAATTATAATAAAAAATTGTGCTCCCAGGGGGGCTGGGTAGCTCAACTGGTTAAGCATTTGCCTTTGACTCTGGTCATGATCCCAGGATTCTGAGATCAAGTCCCCCCCCACCCCCCCAACCTGAGTCAGACTCCCTGCTCAGCAGGGAGTCTGCTTCTCACTTTGCCTCTCCCTCTACCCCTCCCACCATTCATTCTCTCTCACTCTCGCTCAAATAAATATAAAATTCTTTTCTTAAAATATTTTATTTAGGGGCACTTGGGTAGCTCAGTGAGTTAAGCCTCTGCCTTCAGATCAGGTCATGATCTCAGGGTACTGAGATTGAGTCCCGCATCGCTTCCTCCTCTTTCTCTGCCTGCCTCTCTGCCTACTTGTGATCTCTCTCTCTGTCAAATAAATAAATAAAATCTTTTAAAATATTTATTTATTTATTTGACAGAGATAGGGCCAGAGAGCATAAGCAGGGGCAATGGCAGAGGGAGACGGAGAACCAAGCTCCCCACTGAGCAAGGAGCCCAACTCAGGGCTCTATCCCAGAACCCTGGGATAATGACCTGAGCCCAAGGAAGATGCTTAACTGAGCCACCCAGGCTCCCCATAAAAATCTTTCTTTAAGGGACGCCTGGGTGGCTCAGTTGGTTAAGCGGCTGCCTTCGGCTCAGGTCATGATCCCAGCGTCCTGGGATGGAGTCCCACATCGGGCTCCTTGCTTGGCGGGGAGCCTGTTTCTCCCTCTGCCTCTGCCGGCCACTCTGCCTGCCTGTGCTTGCTCTCGCTTCTCTCTCTATGAAAAATAAATAAATAAAATCTTAAAAAAAAAAATCTTTCTTTAAAAATTTTGCTTCCAGGGGCGCCTGGGTGGCTCAGTGGGTTAAAGCCTCAGCCTTCGGCTCAGGTCATGATCCCAGTGTCCCGGGATCGAGCCCTGCATCGGGCTCTCTGCTCAGCAGGGAGCTTCCTCTTCTCTGCCTGCCTCTCTGCCTGCTTGTAATCTCTGTCTGTCAAATAAATAAATAAAATCTTTTTTAAAAATTTGCTTCCAGTGAGAATGGATGTCAGCAGTATGTGGGAGTTAGGAACAACAGGGTGTCATGGGGTAACAATGCAATTTATTGCTCCGAGGTCCTGGACCAACATCCATCCTCAGCCCTTGCGCTTTCTCACAGGTAAAATGGGGATATTATAGGGACGTATACCCCCGTATAGAGAGGTCCTCAACCTTATAATCTTCCATTACAGGCTTGATGGCTGGAAGAGTTTCTTTATTTATAGGCTATTGATTTATTCTGGGGATACGTTTTGAAGGATCTGTTTGAATCTTGATAGGGTGTGTACTATGGATTTTGCCAATTATCAGTTAAAGATTTGCCCATAAAAAGCACAGTAGCTGATCAGTGTCCCCAAACTCAGCTATAATGTTGACAGAGACAGAGCAAATAAAATATGTCAAAGAGTCACTTAATTTACCTAGTTGGCAATTTTGATTACTAGTGTTAAGTTCTAGAATTATTTCCCCTTTTGGGAGAAATATATTCCAGCATGATATTTTTCTAAGAGATCTTGGCCCAATAAATAAATAGGGTTGGAGGAACTAAGAAGTAGAGTGGTTATCTCCCAAAAGGAGATCCCTAAAGAAAAGAGAAATAGGTTCAGAGACAGGAACCCATTGAGGCTTCATAGAGACCCTTCTCACCCACCCCCGTTTGAACTAGTTTAGTACTCCAAGGCAATGGTTGCTTAGCAATACAGGTGAGCACGAAGAGTATAGCTCTAGTGTCATTAAGGGCAGAGAAAGATTTGTTCCTAACCTGGGGAATGGTTTCTCCAAGCCCACTAAGAGGGGGGATTGTGAAAAGCCCCAGTAGTTCCTCAGAGCCCCATCATTAAGAATTAGGAGGACAGGGACACCTGGGTGGCTCACTCAGTGAAGCGTCTGCCTTTGGCCCAGGTCTTGTTGCCAGGGTCCTGGGAATGAGTCCTACATTAGGCTCCCTGCTTGGCGGGAAGCCTGCTTCTCCATCTCCCTCTGCCATACCCACCACACACACACCTGCCCCTACTTGTGCTCTCTGGCTCTATCTCTCTGTCAAATAAATAAATAAAAACTTTAAAAAAAAAATAGGGGGACATTGGATAGGCGGGCTAGAGGGCTAAAGCTACCCAGAGTGGTTAAGTTTGTAACAATATTCTTCCCAGTGCCCTAGCTCTTTGCAATAATAACAGAGACTATGGGATTCTTGTCTTGCTTAAGAAACTTCATTTGCCAGAGTTGAGAATTAAGAATCTTTTTTAAGATTTTACTTATTTATTTGAGAGAGAGTGAGACAGAGCACGAGAGCAGGTTGAGGGGCAGAAGGAAAAGCAGACTCCCTGATAAGTCAGGGCCTGATGCAGGACTGAATCTTAGGACTCTGGGATCATGACCTGAACCCAAAGCACCTGAGAATTAAGAATCTTAAGTAGTTGGGGTCCCTTGGTGGCTCAGTGGGTTAAGCCTCTGCCTTCAGCTCAGGTCCTGATCCTAGGATCAAGCCCCACATCGGGCTCTACTCAGAGGGAGCCTGCTTCCCCTTCTCTCTCTGCCTACTTGTGATCTCTCTCTGTGTGTCAAATAAATTTTAAAAATCTTAAAAAAAAAAAAAAAAGAATCTTAAGCAGTCTTCCTTTTAGATATCCAGGATGTGAGTGAGCTGGTGTGCTGAAGTAACTAAATCTGGAGTGGATACAGTTTCCCGTTCCATTCTGATTCTTTTAACTGAACGCAAAAGCTCCAGGTTCAACCCACTATATAAATATGGCATTCGTGGCTACCAGAATGGATTCAATATCCAAAGGAAGACCAGAATTTTCTCTGAAAACAATCTGAAATTGATTTTAAAAGTCATAAACAGGTTCATCAGGTTTTGGGGTGCAGGCCTGAATTTTGTTCCAATCAATGGCCTTAGGAGAAACAACTGCAGTTGCTCGGTAGAGGTTTTCAGTGTATGTTCTAGCATTTTACGCAAAGTTAGGGGCTTGTTTTTCTACATCTTGTTCAGGATTTTCCCATTGGGCAAGTCTTAGCCAGTGTTTAGGCCGGCCCTCACCAACAAGCCTATGGACTTCACTGATACAAATCTGAGAAACAGGGTTGGTAAGTCTGAGTAACTATGACAAATTCTTCAGCAAACATGTGAGGGTTCTCAGTCACTTAAAGAAACTCCTTGGAGGGTGCCTGGGTGGCTCAGTGGGTTAAGCCGCTGCCTTCAGCTCAGGTCATGATCTCAGGGTCCTGGGATCGAGTCCCGCATCGGGCTCTCTGCTCAGCAGGGAGCCTGCTTCCTCTTCTCTCTCTCTCTCTGCCTGCCTCTCTGCCTACTTGTGATCTCTCTCTGTCAAATAAATAAATAAAATCTTAAAAAAAAAAAAAAAGGATGAATACCCAACTTTTGTATCAACATGGATGGGACTGGAAGAGATTGTGCTGAGTGAAATAAGCCAAGCAGAGAGAGTCAATTATCATATGGTCTCACTTACTTGTGGAGCATAAGGAATAACATGGAGGACATTGGGAAAAGGAGAGGAGAAGGGAGTTGGAAATCAGAGGGGGAGATGAACCATGATAGACTGTGGACTCTGAGAAACAAACTGAGAGTTTTGGAGGGGAGTGGGTGGTGGGTTGGGTGAGCCTGGTGGTGGGTATTAAGGAGGGCAGGTATTGCATGGAGCACTGGGTGTGGTTCATAAACAATGAATTCTGGAATACTGAAAAAATAAAATAAAGTTTTTTTAAAGATTTATTTATTTATTGAGAGACAGTACACAGAGGGAGAAGCAAACCTCCCACTGAGCAGGAAGCCCAATGTGGGACTCAATCCCAGGACCCTGGGATCATGACCTGAATGGAAAGCAGCTGCTTATCCAACTGAGCCACCCAGATGCCCCCGGTTTTGACCATTTTAGAGCCACAGCTGTCCAATTCTGTTCTGAGAAAAGCAAGTTTAGGGAGATAAAAAGTTCCCCATAATGGCCATTGGTGTTCCTTAATTACTTTTAATTAAATTGGTCCATTTAGTTAAATTGGTACATTTACTTTTAGTTAAATGTACATGAGGAAACACCAGGGTTTTCTCGGGGTTTTGATTTTGTTGTTGTTGTTTTTTAAGTAATCTCTATGCCAAAATAAGGCTCCAACTCGTGATCCTGATATCAAGAGTCACATGCTCTTCCGACTGAGCCAGGCAGGTGCCCCAAAACACATTTTTAACATAAAAACAGCCAAGGACCAAGAACTGGGTGGGGGGGGGGTGCCCTCAAAACATTTTGATGACTGGGATCTCTCATTTCTTAGAGGTTTTTCTGTAAAGCAAAAGGAAATATTCCTAAATAGTCCAGTTCCAGCTAAAAGAGTCAGACCAATGGACAAGAGTACTCTTAGAAAAGACAAAGCCCAAAAACACATCCAGAATAAAGCCTGAGAGATCAAAACACAAAAAGAGCAGAGTCTGAGATGCAGGAGAAACTCATCCTCAAACTCCAGGGTGGGCAAGAAAGCAGAGATCTCAGTTAGCTCTGGGGACACCTGTTTGCTCTCCCTCCTTGGACTTGTTGGGGTTCTTCTCTGGATCCCCCTTCTGGTCACCCAGTAATGTTGACCTTAAAAATAAAACAGTTATTTTACCAGTGAGGATGGGTTTATTCAGGAATAGCAGTGAATTGCAATTTGGGACAAGTAGGCTCTGGCAAAAACCATAAGCTGGTCCAGCAAACAAAGGAGAGGAAAGTTATTTTATGGAAAGAAGGAGGAAGTTTATAAGTACAGTTTTTATAGAGTCACTTCCCATCATAGGACTGAGTGAACTCAAGAAAAAATCCTCCCTTCCCTCCAGATAAAAATGACAGATAATATATTCCAAATATGTAACAGAGATAATATGATAAAAGAGATAATATGTAAAAGAGAACCCATGATCAAAACCAAAACCAAAAGAAGCATCTCCTCGAACTGGAAGTGGAAATATGAGGGCTGAGGGCTGATAGCATGGAAGAAAGAACTAGCAGCCCAGGAACCAGCTCCTTGGAGAATTCACTGGATGTTCTGCCATATGACAGGTGGTTTGTAGGAGGCTGTGACCCTGTCTGGGCTCTATCTGTTTTGAGCTGCTTGCCTGGAGTGACAGCAAAAAGACTTGGGCTAGCCAGCTCTCTAGGCTACCATGCTGAGTTAGACAAGGCCTGCCATTGGCTGGGGACAGGATCAGCAACACACCCTTGGATCAGATCCCTGTGTGTTCAATATAAACCCTCATTCTGGACAGGGGAGACAGTCACAGAACCGCTCAGTATGGGGAGATGCTGCAGGGAGAGAGGAAAACTTATACCTCCAACCTGGTCTGGCGTATGGAGGACCCATCACAGCCCCATCCTACTGCATCTGGGCCTGCAGCAGAAGCTGGAGTGCTAAAAACCATTTCTCTGCATTCTTTGCGGTTAGTGTTCCTTTATTAATCAAATGCCTGCCTAGGAAACATGAATTGAGATAGGCCTTAAACTGGAAGAGAAGGGATGACCCTGAATGGCAGGTGTCCACTTTGTGGGGTGTAAGTTGTAATAGAGGCCAAGGGGTTCTAGTTTGTAGCTTCCTGTTTTCGGAAGTTTGTTGCAGCTGTGACCTCAGTTTTGCTGATAGCAAAAGAGTTGTATGATTCTGGAGGCGGGGAGGTGTTCCTAAAAGTTCTGCCTAAAGCAGTGCTTTCAACTGGGTTTCTATTGACATCTGGGGAAGGGCAAGCCTTTGTTACACAGACTTGTCCTATTCACTGTAGGACATTTAGCTTAGTTAACACCTGCCCACCAATTGCCTGCAGCCTCACCAGTCACTGAGACTACCAAAAATGTCCCCACAGGGGCGCCTAACAAATGCCTTTGGCTCAGGTCATGATCCCAGGGCATTGGGATGGAGCCCCACTTAGGGGCTTTTTGCTCAGCAGGGAGTCTGCTTCTCTCTCTCCCTCTGCCTGCTGCTCCCTCTGCTTGTGTGCTCTCTCTCTCTCTCACTCACTCTCTCTATCAAGTGAATAAGTAAAATCCTCTTAAAAAATGCCCCCACATATTTCCAAAAGCCTATGGAAGATACTATTACCCATACAGAAACCAACTCCCCAAACCATTTGTATGCCCCATTATTCCCAGTAAGAACCCCCTAGAGTAGTGTCTGTCAGCCACAATGAATCCTAACCAAGACACACACATGAGAAAGAAACTCACAAAAGACAAACTAACAAACTAAAACTTCAAATCTCATCCTGAAAAGTAACACTGTAACAGGTAATCAAGAAGCTCAAGAGAATTCACTCTAGAGTAAATGGAAATAGAGCAATCCCCCCAAATTTTTTAAATAAATATATTTAATATCCTTCAAAGACAAGAAAACTAAAGAGGCATGAAAACTAAATCCTTAACTGGAATTATTTTAAAAGCTATAAAAGACATCATTGAGACAACTGGAGAAATTTCGACATGGACTGTGTATCAGACAAGGGTTTGTAAATATTCTAACTTCGACAATCATATTGTTTATTTAGAAGAATACCTTTTCTTTCAGGAGATAGATACTTAAGTACTTAGGAGTAGAGAGTCACAATGTCTGCAATTAATTCAAATGGTTCAGCAAAAAGAATGTGTGTGCATGTGTGTGTGCGTGTGCACAGTTGGAGAGAGAGAGAGAAAAATCAGCATTCGGCCAAGGCTAAATATCACCATCAAAGAAGGAAATGCTGCAGATACAAGAATTAGTATAAGTTCTGTTTGAAATTCTAGATTATGATTATAATTTCATTATTAAAATTTTTACTTGTCTATTTTTATAAATGTGACAGTAATGTGCTGAAACAATTTCTCAGACCATAACTGAGTTACTAAATAGATGCTTACTTTCCACTAAAGTAGTGGAGAAGCAAGACTTTTTCTTTTTAATTTTTACTTGGAAATAATGTCAAACTTCGGAACTTGGAAAACACAGTACTCCCACATACCTTTTAACCAGTTTCACCAATTTTTGACATTTTGTCACATTTATCATTTTCTCTCTCCCTCTCTGTATATATGTGCATATAGACACATATAAGCCCTACAGTTCATATAGTGTTGTGACGAGTTATTAAATGAATAAAATACAAATTCTGTATTATGTATACCACATGTACCCATATATATACAACATGTACACATTGTATCATTGTATCATTTATTTTTTCCAAGCAACTTGAAAGTAGATTGCACACATCCCGCCACTTTATCCCTTAACACTTGAGGGTATGTAGTCTAAGAACAAGAATACTGTCCTGAATCCTGCTGTAGGGAAGGGAGTCTATGGGTCAAAGGCTTGCATGCAGAATTACAGCATGCAAAAGGAACAGTTAGGGGAAGCAGGCCTTTGGATTACTTCTCCAGTGTTTGTTGGATGATTGGGATAGGGGTGCCGCGGAGGAGGAGAGGATGGGCGGGAGGGTGTGAACCTGTCTTTGTTAGCCAGGCAAAATCTTATTTTTCAGGATCTAGTCTGGTTTCTTGTATCCCACTCTAACCACCCAAACCTTCCTTGGAATGGGGTTATAAGAAGCCCTCGCCCCATAGTCTCCCAAAGCCCTTATTCCCTATCCTCGTGTACCGCCTGGATGACAGGGAGGCTCCACACGACTAAGAAATACAATGGGACTGGGGCAGGCCCTTGAGATCCCAGGTTTGCAGGAGAAGGGCTGGGAGGGTCGGGAGAAGGACCTTCTCGAGGCGCCCCCGCAATGTCCTCTGCGCCCACCAGAAGGCGCCCGGGCGCTCGCTTTCCCCGCGCGGAGCTGGAGCCTCCGCCGCACCGAGCCCGGGAGCCGAGCCGCGCGGCGCGGCGATCTGAACAAACGGGCGGCGGCCTGAGCCCTCCCCTCCCGGCAAGTGGGACAGGGTGCCGGGGAGCTCAGCCTTCGTTTCTGGGGCTGGGATGCACCGTTTCTCAACTCCGTTCTCCACCTCCCACCCCACCCCCCCCGCAGGAAACGCCCAGAACCACCCCGCGCCGCGGTCTACAAAGCCCCGAGCGTCCGAAGGCGGGAGGGGTTGGGCGAGCCCGGGAGGCAGGAGGATCCCCACGACACAGGCTCACGGCTGGCTCCCCGATCAGGCCGCCTCCAGCCCCATGAAGACCCCCAGGCCGGGGCTGAGAGCCTGGAGCAGCCCGGACGGAAATCTTGTGGCGGCCTTAGAACGTTAGACAGGTCAGTGCCCGGGCGGGATGAGGGGGCCGAGCTGGAGGCGGGAGGCGGCGCGCTCGCGGGTCCCCCGGGTCCTCCTCACAGCTTCCCGAGGCCACTTGCGCGGTCACCTCCGCCGGGGGCACGCAACAGCGCGGGCGTGATTCTGCATTTTTCATGACAGGCAAGGTGTGGAGCCGCCCTGTGCAGCCCACCGGGGCCCAGGTGATGCTCGGACCGCGGGGTGGGGGACACGCGGGCCGGGGGCGGTGGGGGCGGGAATGGGGGAGTCCGCTGCTCTAAGAAAACGATGCAGTCCTACTTATTCGCGGCCCCGAGGAAAGCCCCGCATCCAGCGGTCTCTCGCATCAACATGCCGGGCCTCGGGCGTGAGAGGAAACCGAGATGCGGGAGAAGGCGAGAAGAAAGGAGGCCGGGAGACCCGAGGCCCGGGGAGTGGAGGGAGGAGGGCCGGGGGAACAATTCGCTATGCAAATCCTAGCGCGCGGAGATGTAGAGAGCGTCCCGGGGTTGCTGGCAGGAACCTCCAGAACCTCCCGGCTCTAGAGTCCCAGCCCACGCCCCCTTCCCCCGCACCTTTCTCACCCTCCCACTCCTACCGCCCACCAGGATGCGGCTGGGCCGCCGGGCCCTCTGTGTGCTGGTCCTGCTGCTCGCCTGCGCCTCGCTGGGGCTCCTGTACGCGAGCACCCGGGACGCGCCGGGCCTCGGGGCACCTCTTGCGCTGTGGGCGCCCCTGCAGGGCCCCCCCAGACCAGAACTGCCAGACCTGACGCCCGAGCCCCGCTATGCACACATCCCAGTCAGGATCAAGGAGCAAGTGGTGGGGTGAGTGCCAGGGGTAGTGGCGGCAGAGCAGCACTCGCTGGGGGTGGCGCGGGGAGCTTTTGTTTCCTGCACTGCTGAGCTCGGATCTCTGGGTTCTCCTGACTAGTTAGGGAGTGGGGGTAAGGCAGGGGGAGCTGCTGAGTCTTGGGCTGGTGCGGAGGGGGAATCTCTCCTCCCTGAACCTTGTCATGGTGATGGGGAGGAGAGGATGTGCAGGCATAGGAGGGCCCTAGAAAACTTCCCAATGTCCTGATGATTCTACTTGAAAGGGGAGTCCATGTGGGGTCCTAAATGGTGGGTAGACAACTCTGAAATTCTAGCAATTGACCCTATTCTACGGCTCTGTAAAATCCAGATTTAGGGGACAAGTCATGGTGGTCTCTCCCCCTGGAGACTATCTGAAAAGCAATGTTTTAGGGGACAGACATTGGATGGGCAGGGTTGAAAGGCCAAGGTATGGGGCACTGTGTAAATGTTTCATGGGGTGAATGGAGTTGGATGGCTGGGCTCTGATGACCTTCGTCCCCCCTCCAGGCTGCTCTCTGGGAACAATTGTAGTTGTGAGTCCAGTGGAAGGAGCTTTTACCTCCCCTTCCAGAGGCAGGTCCGAGCCATCGACCTCACCAAAGCCTTTGACCCGGAGGAGCTGAGGGCTGCCTCTGCCTCCAGGGAGCAGGAGTTCCAGGCCTTCCTTTCAAGGTACTATCTTGAAATGAGGGTGTGTCTTTGCAGTGGGAGGCCTGGAGGGAGGGTGTGACTGGAAGGAGAGCTCCTCTGCCCGTGATTCCTTCTCTGTCCTCCACTGCCAGGAGCCAGTCCGCTGCTGACCGGCTGCTCATAGCCCCTGCCAACTCCCCTCTTCAGTACCCACTGCAGGGTGTGGAAGTCCAGCCCCTCCGGAGCATCTTGGTACCAGGTGGGGAGAATGAGCCTCTGGGATGACCTAAGGCACTGTGGGGGTGTCAGAGCTCAAAGTTGGGTGAGGAAGAGTGAAGCAAGATTGGAATGGGAAGTGGGGAACTTCCAGTGAAAGGGGGACTTGAGGTCAGAAGGGGGCTCATGAGATGGGAGATGAGGACAGAAGGGACTCTACGTTGTCAGGAATTGCAGAAGGCTGTAACTGGAGAGGTTTGGGGGAAAGAATCTATTCTTTGCTGACTGACCAAAGATTAGTGGGTAGGTGGGGCAGGCCATAAAGAGCCATTGCTTTGATGGAAAGGAGTAAAAAAATCAGCTACTCTAGGCTTCATCCTAACAGGTACCCTGCCATGGCCTCAACAAAGAGGGATGGGTGAGAAGGTCCCTGCGGTGGTGAAGAGAGATGTGGTGAAGAGAGACGAAGTGCAGAAGAATTCAAGGCTGGGTGTGATTCTGACTCTCTCTCCTTCCTCCTAGGACTGAGCCTGCAGGCAGCTTCTGGTCAGGAGCTTTACCAGGTAAGGGGAAATGAGGCTGGGAAGGCCAGGTGGGCAGAGGATGCTGGAGGGAGACCCCACTGCCAAAGGAGGGATGAAGCTACCAGGGAGGTAGGAGGTAGGTGTGAAGCCTAACCCTGTACATCCTCCTCTCCCAGGTGAACCTGACAGCCTCCTTGGGCACCTGGGACGTGGCAGGGGAAGTGACTGGAGTGACTCTCACGGGAGAGGGGCAGCCAGATCTCACCCTCACCAGCCCTGGGCTAGACCAACTCAACCGGCAGCTTCAACTGGTCACTTACAGCAGCCGAAGCTACCAGGCAAACACAGCAGACACAGGTGTGAGGCCTGGGCGGAGGCAGTGGCTGGCTGGGTGAACAGAGAGCCCAGAAAGGCTGGAGCGGGCAAATGGCAGAGGGTGTGGGAGATACTAGGGCAATGGCCAGAGCTGCCCAGTCACACAATGGGCATTTCAGCTAGGCTAGCAGGACCAGGGAGAGAGAGAAGGGGCCTTTGTTCATCTGGGGCCAGAGCAGGCCAAAGGGAAACCCGAGCTTTGGGTGTGTCCCCCCTTCAGGCCAACCGTGGGGGCCCCAGGAAGTGACCTGCCCCAGGAGCCAGAAAACTCAAACTCTATTTCCAATCCACCACTTCCAGGAGAGCAAGGGGTTTTATCTCCCAGAGCTCCCATTTCTCTAGCAAAAAAGGCACAACACAGCCCTCCTGCTTCTCTCCAAGGCTTGGTACACCAAACCTGCTCCCACTCTGGGGCTTTTGCATTTGCTGTTCCCTCTGCCTAGAATGCTGTTCCCCTAGATTTTTGTACAGCTGGCTCCTTCTTGTCATTTGGATCTCAACTCAACTGGTTCCTCTTCACTATCACATTACTTGTTTTTTCTCTTCAAGGCTTACCAGTCTCTAAATTTCATTTACTTAGCCTGGAACGACTGACTAGGCTCCTAACTCAGTTTTGTTGCTTAAGAGTTCTGTAAATGAAGACAAGTTACTTAATTTCTCTGTCTTTTTCTGTAGTAGAAATCTACTTAATAGGACTTGTGAAGATTAAATGAGTTCCTATATTTAAGGTAACTGAAAAAGTACCTGCCACATAGTAAATGCTCAATAAACGTGTGCTTTTCATTAAATCTCCTTTTAAAATTAATTTCCCACCCATTAGAATGTTAGTACCATGGCGGTAAAAATCTTAAATTCTTGTCCATCAGGGCCCAGAAAGAGTAGGCATTTAAATACTGATTTACTGAAAAAGGAATGTTATCCCAGCCTTAAGCACCACGGCTTGTGTCCTTTCTTCCCAGTCCGGTTCTCCACAGAGGGACATGAGGCTGCCTTTACCATCCGCATAAGACACCCCCCCAACCCTCGGCTGTACCCATCTGGGTCTCTACCCCAGGGAGGTGAGGCCCGTGCCTGCCGCGACCTAAAATCGAGGTCTAGTGGGGAGAAGGTGGAGGAGGGAAGCCTTGGGAGAAGATGTTTTCCTGCTCCTAATTTCCCATTCTCCTTCCTCTTCACCTAACCCTCTTCCTCCCCAGCCCAGTACAACATCAGTGCCCTGGTCACCATTGCTACTAAGACCTTCCTGCGTTACAATCGGCTACGGGCACTCATTGCCAGCATCCGTCGCTTCTACCCAACGGTCACCGTGGTCATCGCCGACGACAGCGACAAGCCAGAGAGCATTAGCGGTCCCCACATCGAGCACTATCTCATGCCTTTTGGCAAGGTGCGCAGCCAGCGAGGCTGAACCGCGCGCCAGAGCGCGTGGAGGAAGGCGCGCCCTCGGTCTGAAGTCTCCGGAGTAGTGATTCTCAGGACTACCTACCTGTAATCAGAATTACTGGGGTGCCTGTTAAGCATGGCAGTTCCTGGAAATAAGCTCCGTGGGACAGGAATCGTGCCTATGTTGTTCGTCCTGCGTTCTTAGAAAGTGCTGAGCACTTGGGGAGCGCTCAGTAAATAGGTGATGAATGAATGAATGATGAATGAATGGATGAATGGGGTGCACGGTTAGATGCGCTCTAACACCTCCCAGAACACTGACAACCCCTCGCCGTGGAAAACTGCCTTTTTTACCCAGGCCTGAGCCATTCGTGGGCACTACTGTTAAGAGAGGCGTCCGGAAAGAGAAGGGAAGGCGGGAGAGGGGTTAGGTCCTCTCTCTCCAGCCTCACTGACCATATATACCCTCCCCCAGGGCTGGTTCGCAGGCCGGAACCTGGCCGTATCCCAGGTAACCACCAAGTACGTCCTGTGGGTGGACGACGACTTCGTGTTCACCGCGCGGACGCGGCTGGAGAGGCTTGTGGACGTGCTGGAGCGGACGCCGCTGGACCTGGTAGGGGAGGGCCTGCAGGATGCGGGGTGGGAGAAGGAGGGTCTCAGCAGGCTGAGGCAGCGGCGGGGGAGCCCCGGCCGAGCGCGAGCGCGGACGGTCCTGGGACTGACAGAAGACGCGGCGGAGCCTGGGAGACCCCCGGGTCCTGTAGGAGTGGAGCGGAGGAGGACGGGGCCCGGGAACCGAGCGGGGGAGAGGGAGCACAGATGTGGTACCCCCACTCCCAGCCCCGGCAGTCCCCGTCCCTCTTGGAGCTATCCTCCCACTTCCCGCAGGTCGGCGGCGCGGTGCGCGAGATCTCCGGCTTTGCCACCACCTACAGGCAGCTGCTGAGCGTGGAGCCTGGCGCGCCAGGCCGCGGGAACTGCCTCCGGCAAAGGCGCGGCTTCCACCACGAGCTCGTCGGCTTTCCAGGCTGCGTGGTGACCGACGGCGTGGTCAACTTCTTCCTGGCGCGCACTGACAAGGTGCGCGAGGTCGGTTTCGACCCGCGCCTCAGCCGCGTGGCGCATCTGGGTGAGTGGCTCCCCCTCCCGGCCTGGCCCGGCCCATCAGGGACCCGCGGGGCGCTGGGTGAGGATCCAAGGGCGCTGGCGACTCCTACGCCCACCCCAACCCCTCCCCCGTGAAACCCACGGGTGGCACCCGGGGCTCTTGGGGCAGTTCTGCGAAGATTTACCAAGATGTGAGCCTTGGCAAGACACAGAGCTCCCACCCTCCTGGCCCGCACACCATTTGAACCTCCAGACCCAGTACTGCCCCTGGGTCTACGTTTGACTTCCCCACCGCTGTCACCGCCACCTTCCCTCCACTCCCAGCCGCTCCCGCTGGTTCAGACCACACTCCTGGAGCAGCCCATTCAGTATCTGTTGAAACTTTAGGTGTTGGGGAGGGTGGACAGTTGTGGTATGTTATCCAAGCACAAGGTAAGTATGTTGACTTTATTTTACAGAAGAGTGAAACTGAGACCCTGGAAAATTAATTACTAGCCCAATGCCCTCAGAAACGGGGTCCTTGCCTATGCACCCTCCATACCCCAAATTTTAGTTCTCCCTTAAGGGTTGGCCTTCTACACCCTTCAGACCCTTCAATGTTTGCTCCCCTTCCCTCCACGCCCCCCCCCCCCAGAATTCTTCCTGGATGGGCTTGGTTCCCTTCGAGTGGGCTCCTGCTCAGACGTCGTTGTGGATCACGCATCCAAGTTGAAGCTGCCATGGACATCAAGGGATGTGGGGACAGAGACTTATGCCCGCTACCGCTACCCAGGATCACTGGATGAAAGTCAGGTGGCCAAACACCGCCTACTCTTCTTCAAACACCGGCTGCAGTGCATGACCTCTGAATGAGGGCCACTAGGGGCCTTCAAACTGTCAAGCTGGGCCTGCCTCCTTGTCCCTGCCAGGAATTTCTAGCAAACCCCAGCACCCAGTGACCGCTCCACTGACTCTCCCTGATCCCCTTCAGAAACTGATCCCAAGCAGGGGCTTGTCCTGGTGGCACTCCTCCTTTCTGCGAGTGCCCAGGGATGTGATGGAGCCATAACTGTCTCACAGCCAGTGCCAAGTCCTCCCGCCACCCCCTTTGTCATGGGACAGGAAGTGGGGGGGGTCACTTTCCAAGTGCCAAAGAGCCCATGGAGACTCTAAGAACCTAAAGTGGAAATACTCTCCTCTCATCTCCTTGGGACTGAGGGGGTGGGGAAGTCCCTGCGTGTATTCCCAGGGCTGTACCCCCTCCCCCATCTCTGGATCCAGGACTCTGTGCACAGGCTCCAGCCCCACCCCCCATGGAGAGAACTGGAGACTTCTGGAGTGGGGGGGGCGCTGGTGAACACACAAGTGAAAGTCATTTTTAGTTGTGTCTGCAATGCTGTGAGCATGGAGAAAGGGGCACCAGGGATCAGTGTGCGGACACCCAGAGGTTCACTTCATGACCCCCAGAGGTGCTCAGCCTTGTTTTATTAATTATAAGAAGTAAGGACTCCTCACACACATATTGTTGGGGCCCTCCACGCTCCCGATGACTGTGTCAGACCCACACTGTGCAAGTCTTCGGACCCGTAGTCTCCTGGAAAGAGAGAGGACATATCAGGAATAGTTTCAGTGCCCTCCTCCCTCCCTCAGCATTTGGCAGTCCTCTGAGGGCACACCACCCCACTCCCTAGTTCTTAACTCCTTAGTTCTTCACGCAGAGCTGGGCCCCGTCTCCCTGGCTTAGCCTTAAATTGACTCATCATTTCATCCCCCACTCTCCCTCCCCTAGTCTCTTTCTCAGGCCTTTTCCCAGAACCCTCTGCATAGATTCTCAGCCACCGACTCACATGTGATCTGCTATATAGCCCAGCACCTCCTGGGTTTCCCTCCTGTTGCTCCTGCCCCCTCACCAGTCTCTCCAGGGCATGAGCAGCTGCATCCTGGACACTGACGAACAGCTGTTCTGGGGTCACTCTGTTCAGGAGTCCTGCCTGGGTCAGTGTCCCCAGTACTGAGGCTGTGTAGAGACGCAGGCCAGGCCTGTAGGTCTTAAATCCATACCATGTCCTTTTCCCTCCCCCACGTCTCTGGTCATTCCCCAGTCTCCAGGTCCCTCCAGCCTCCACACCTCTCACCATTACACTGAGCCAGGAGAAGGTGGATCCCAGCATCGCGACATCGGCTGGCCAGCTGCGGAGAAGGAGAGGGGGGTCAAATCCTACGTCAGAGGGTATGCCTGGGATGCTAAGGGGACTTTCTCCTCGACCTACCTGCCCCATCCCTCACCTGTACCACTTCTCTGGCTCCAGCAACATCTGCAAAGGTGAGACCACTGCAGTCTAAGACCACCACCCTGACGGGCTCGGCAACTAGGATGGGAGAAGGCAGGAGTGGCCGGACGCCCCCAGGGCACGTGCCCAGGCTCCTCGCCATCCCATCTCACCTGCATCGGGTGGGCCATCCGTCTTTGGAGCCTCCTGTGAGTAGAGAAGGGCAGTCACCACCTCCAAGACACCAGCATGAACGTGTGCCCCGTAAGCAGTGATCTCCTTCAGAAGAGCCACCTGCCTCCCTCTCCCGGAGAAGCCACCCTCCCCTCGGACCAGGTCTCTCACCTTTCCTCCTTCTCCAAGCCCCAGGTGCTGCTCCAGGGTGCGGCGAAACTGCCCACGGGTCCCAAAGTAGAGGGGTGCTGGGTAGCTCAGGATGCAGAGCCCCGGGACCTTGTGGAGCTAAGGAGGCAGAGGGTCAGAAAAACACCCGGGTCTGGTCTTCCCTTCCCTCATTGTCCATAGTCCACCCACCTTGTGGCTCTCTCTGAGTGGCCTGTAGAGCTCCGTCCCCTCAGCAAGTCCAAGTGCCAGGCACTGCACCCTGGGTGGGAAGCTGGGGTCAGATTCCCAGCCTGGCCTGGCTGGAGAGTCACCCCAAGCACCTGTTCTCTCCCCACTGTGCTTCCCGGCTCATCTCCACTCACACCTCTGGGTACGGCAGATCACAGTCATCATGGAGAAGACCACACCTATGGCCAGGCCTAGGTCCACACTCAGGATCACTACGGCCACCCATGTGACCATCCATACAGCCTGAAGGACAGGGTTGGGAGTGGCAGGCCATCACTGCTAGGGAAAGAGGTGTGGTGCCTGCCAAGGCAAATGATAGGAAGGGATGGCCCAGGAGAAGGTAGAAAGAATGACAGGAAGAAGGGACAGGATTGACTCAGCGGGGGAAACCCCACCCTCCACCCTGT
The DNA here is from genome assembly GCF_030435805.1 of Mustela lutreola. Classification (NCBI taxonomy): domain Eukaryota; kingdom Metazoa; phylum Chordata; class Mammalia; order Carnivora; family Mustelidae; genus Mustela; species Mustela lutreola. The sequence goes on from NC_081297.1 coordinate 56,292,499, forward strand.
GTCTGGGTAATGGGATTAGGAGGTAGGCTTGTTGCAGTGGGGGGGGGGGGGGGGGCTACAGAATGTAGGACCAGGACAATTAGCTTCAATCAAGGGCAGAGGCTGGGGATGCTGGGAAATGGGAGGGGGCAATCTGGAGCAATGTTGCCACTTCTCACAAAGTCCATGCGGCTGATGCGCCATAGCTGTGGCAGTTCCTGCATCTGGAAGAACATCTGGCGCATGCTGGAGATGTTTATGCAGGCCAGGACAGCCTTGGGGCAGAGAAGGCAAGCTGACTGCCTCAGTGTCCTGGAATATAGCCACCCCTCCTGGCCACCCCCAATAGCTCCTCTGTTCCTTACCTTGGGCAGATAATAGAAGAAGGGCCCCAGCCACAGCAGCACTGAGAGGACAACTATGCAGGAGAAGAGGCCTGCCAGCTAGAAAGGAGGAGGGATGGAAGCCGAGAAGCAAAGGGATCTCATGCACCACTGTGAGGGAGCTGGCCGCCCTGTCCACTTTACCTTGCCTTCCCTGGAACTCTCCCTCCTTCCGAATCCCTGTCCATGAAGATATTCCTCAGTCTTCCACTCTCTTCTTGCTAGTTTGCATCTCACATCTACTTTTCCCCTCTCCCAATTAAATGCCTCTCATTTGCCGGTCTCTACGTAGATGTAGTTCAATTTCCCTATTTTTGAAGCCCATGTCCATCTTTTTTTTTTTTTTTTTTTGAAGCCCATGTCCATCTTAAAAGCCACTGTTGGATGACCCTAAAAGCAGGCTCACCACATTCTTAGGGGACCAGCAAAGTAGGAAACCAGAAGTATTAGGGGGAGACTTTCATGTGTGATATGTCCCATGGGGGGGGTGTGTGGAAATCAGAAGTTTGTCTCTCAAATTTATTTTACAGTTCAGTTTTGTTTTTATTTTGAGTTACATGTGGGCACTGTAAACTGAGTGCTTAGAGTCTACAAAGGTCTTTTTTTTGTTAAAGATTGTTATTTATTTGACACAGAAAGATCACAAGTAGGCAGAGAGGCAGGGGGAAGCAGGCTCCCCGCTGAGCAGAGAGCCCAATGGAGGGCTCCATCCCAGGACCCTGGAATCATGACCTGAGCTGAAGGCAGATGCTTAACCCACTGAGCCACACAGGTGCCCCAAGTCTACAAAGGTCTTAATGGAGCTTAGTTATCTTCTCTCCATCTCCTACCTAGAAATTCCCACCCCATCCCTCTCCCGCACAGACTCCTAACCTCCTCTATATGGCTGCCCTCTGAGGAATCTACCCATCGTCCACCTGTTTGTTCACTACCACCCATCCCCCTGGATACCTTCCCGCCCTTCTCCTCATCCAAGACATGCTCTTACCTGTGTGTTCCCACCAGCATCCACTAGTAAGCTGGTGGTGGCCAATGTGGCGGAGTTGGGAAAGCAGGAGAAGAGGGAGGAGATGAGGTTGGAGACACCATGGGCCAAGAGCTCCTGGAGGGATGCAGTGAGATGAAGAGGAGAGAGACAAGGGCATAGGGAGGGCACATCAGATTAGGGGGTTGTGTCCTGAATGAATTGGGGTCCTCAGTCGGAGTCACACCTGGTTGGAGTCAATAGTGTAGCTATACTTGTCTGCATAGATGGAGGCCAGGGAGGCGGACACAGCAAAGGCAACCAGCGCGATGGGCAGCGAGTCAACCAGAATCCTGGGCAGCTCAGCCAGGTTAGGGAGGCGAGGTTGGGGGAATCTGGAGAGAGAGGGATCCAGGATGAGGATGGGTTGGTCCTAAGAAGGATATGGGGAAGACCGAGAAAACAGGGTGGGGTGGGTCAAGGGGAAGTGCTGGGTGGGAAAAATGGGAGAAGAGCAGGCTCTCGATTCCCTTACCCTCCAGGCAACAGCCCCACTATCTGGACGTTGTATCTTGTGTCCAGGGAAGAGGTGAAGCAGAGCACAGAGGCCAGAAGCACCTGGGAAAGAGAGCAAATTAGGGCATGGCAGGAGATGGGCTTCCTGGCAGAGACTAGAAAGAGCCTCACGGAGAAAAAGGATTCTAAGGCAACTGTTAGTTGTTTTTGGAGGCCCAGCCCCTGGGGGCTCTGGGATGTGTTTGGGTTGGGTGCCTGGCCGCCCATTTAGAGTGCAGGACGGTGGGGATGGGAAAGAGAAATGATGTATATGCGAGGTTATAGAAAGAGATGGAAGAAGAGGGACTCCCATGAGGAATGGTAGACATCAAGAAGTGTATCGAGCCATTCTAGGTAAGAGAGCTGGGATATGTCTCAGCATAGATGGCGTATGGGTGGAGAGGCAGAACACTTATTTAGTCGGGGAGAGAGAGAAATGTAGGTGGGCGTGGGAAGGTAGAGAAACTGAACAGTGAACAGCGAAGGACCGGGTGAGGGGAGAGATGTGAGTGGAGAGTGCCGTGGCGAGCGACACCGCAAGGGAGCGCTGTAAGCAGGAAGAAGGCTTTGTAAGAGGTCCAGGAGAGGCTCCGTGCGAGAAGTGCGTGGGGGATTCCAGAGGGTCAAAGTGTTCTGGGAAGAGGCCTGGAAAGGGATACGGATGCGCAGGACTTCTCCTCTGTAAACTCGCTGCATTCCACGAGGGGGCGGCAGCGGCCAGCTCCTACCTAATGGGCAAAGGGCTGTGTGGTGCAGGGTGCAGGGCGCACCCCCGACCCGGGAGCCATCCTCACCATGACGATTTCGCCTGGGATCGGGGTGGGTAGTTTGTCCCGGAATCTCACGTTCAATTCTTTGACGGGCACGAGCAGCGCCAGGCTGAGTGCCGAGATGGTCAGTTCTGCCGGACTGCTCCGGGGCAGCGCGGTCAGCACAGCGGCCAACGTCTGTGGGGAGGGGCGGTGAGCGAGGGCCGGGTGCCGGGTCGACTGTTCCACCGCCGCAGCGACCCTCTTTCAGCCAGTGGTTCTAACTTCCTTCCCTCCGCCCCCGTCACCCTCTATCCCTCCACTCGCCGTCCTTCCTTCCTTCCTTTCCGGGTTTCCCTCTTCCCAAGACCGCCAGAAGCCGCTTCTCCGCTGTTCTCCACCCCCACCTTGAAGAGAGCGAAGCAGCCAATCTGGCGCGGGAGGGGCAACCCTAAAAGGCTGGGCAATTGGGACACGAGCACGTGCAGCGCGGCCCCGCTGGTCAGCGCTTTGACCACAGGCTCCGACAAAAAGGTGGACAGGACGCCGAGCTGCAGCGCGAACATGCCCAGCTGCAGGGGAGGAGATGCACAATCACTACCGGAGGAGTAGCGGACCCGCGGGAGCGCACCTCTCCCGCCTCGCGCAGGACACGCGTCCCGCCCCCCTCTCCTGGCCCAGTTCCCCAGGGACCCCAGCGTGGATCCCGCAGGATCCTCCCTCACCATCAGCGCCCCGCTCCCGAAGGCTAAGGCTGCAGCCGCCCCAACCCGCTGAACGTCCAACTGTTCCCTCTCGATTTCACTCAGGTTACCCCCGAGGGGTTCCGGCACCAGCCGCTCCACGGCCGAGCCCGTCATTAGGCTGAGTACCGCGAAAGTTCCTAGGGCCGGGGAATTCAAACGCAGAGATCACCAGCCCTGCCGCCTGGGGTGCGGTGACCGCTGGGGCTCCGCGGCCCCGGTCAGGCTGCTGCGGTCAGATCCCGCTCTCCTGGAAGGCTGCTGCGCAGGTGAAGGCCATGGGGCCGAGAGCTGGTGCAGCAGCCCGGAACGTGCCCGGAGGGAGGCTAGGAGAGCGCGCCAGCCGGCAAATACTGCCCCCTAATGCATCACACTCCTCCTGCAAACGCCCCGCGGACCGCGCGCTCCTTTGGGTAACCGCGCATCTCTGTTCCCCTCTTCCATCTCCCGGAGATGTTCGTTTAAACCGAATCTCCTGGGGGTGAAGTAAAGTCCGAGGGCACTCCCTTCTCTTTGCACACACTCAGCACCAACCCCCACCCCCTACCCCTCAATCCCCCCAACGGCCCAGCAAACTTTGCTTAGGTCCCAAGTTCCCGGCAGGGAAACGGCAGAGGCTGGAAGGGAAGCAGGGGAGGGGAAGAGGGGAACAAGAGCTAAGGAGCTCACAGGAACCCAAGCCTCAAAACCCTGTCCACTGGCACCCCACAGAAAAGGAGAGGAGTCACCGGGTCGCTCACCAGTGGACAGATGTCTCCCAGTACCCAACAAGGTGTAAATGAGGACGGGGAAGAAAGAAGTGTAGAGTCCGAACACTGGAGGCACAGAGGTCAGGAGGGCAAAAGCCATGCCTAGGGGAGAAGTGGAAGGAAAGATCATCGCGGTGTGTGGTGTGGGGGAGGGGGTGGCTGGGGGAAGGTGACCAGCCTCCAGAACGCCACCCTTCCTGTGCACATTCTCAGAGGCTGGCATGGAGACGCTAAATCATGCCACATGAGGGAACCCAGGGGTTAACAGGCCTCCGTGGGAGGTCTTGGGGCAGACAAGGTCACAGATCCGTGTCGGCCTAGACGAGGGTGAGGGGGGTGGCGAGCGTGGAGGAAGCCGGTATTGTACCGGTATTGTACCTCTCCAGTTCCCTGACCCGGAACGTGTCAAAGACTTCTTGAAGGATTGCGCAAATGAAGGGAGCTGGGGGTAGGGATCTGATGCAGCTCGGCAGTCCTTACCCGGTTCTTGGTCTCAGATCCTGTCTCCGAACCCTCAGCCACATTACCCAATCTCTCGCTCCTGGGTTTCCAGCCTCTGCACCTTCCCGACGCCCTCCAGAGCTCGGGCCCCAGACGGGCGGGTATTGGGGCCGCTCACCCTGGGGCACGTGCACGATGCCCACGGTCACTCCGGCCACGGCATCCCCGAGCAGCCAGGCCCGCCAGCGGTAGTGGGGCAGCCAGCGCAGAGGAGGCAGCCGCGCCAGCAGCAGGCGCCACGCCCCCGGTCCGGAGCAAGCGCCAGGCAGCCGCCTCCACTGTCTGCACAGCCGGGACCAGCGGGGCTCCGAGAGTAGGTCCGACTCCTGCTCTGCGTCCCCGAAGAGTTGCTGGAATCGAGCTTCGGTGAGAGGTTCCCTGAACTTGGCGCCCAGAGGGAACTTAAGGTCGGAGGCCTCTCCCAGGCCTGGGCAGGTCCTGGCGTCCGGTAGCCCACTCATTTTGCCCTTGGCCACCTCCAACCCCGCCTAGTCTTAAATACCCCTCCACCCTCTAGCCCTGAGTCCCGCCTCCCTGAAGCAGGGTCCAATCCCGCCCTGCAGGGCGCCCTCTCTTGGGGACCATCAACGGCCCAGAGACTGCAAAGACTTGGGGAGAGGGCGTCTCTATGTTAGGCGTTTCCTGAGACAACCTCGGCGGGATCGCTCACTCCTGAGCCTACTGGGGTGGGACGAGGGCGGGGCAGGGGTGGCGAGGGTGTATGGAAAGGTGTAGGGACTAAAGACAAAGGCCAAAAGCTCGCACATTTTTCCCACTCCTAAGCCTTTTGATTCTGGCCATCCGGCTGCTGCTCCTTTCTGCGTTGGCCCTCTGGGAGGAGATAGCTTGCTCCTCTAGAGTGGCCCATCATTCCTAGAGCCTCTGCATTCTCCCCAAGAAAATTCAGCGTGCCCCCCTCAAAACACACACATGCCTCTCCGCCAGACCCAAATCTGCATGGGGTATACAGCTTGCCCCAAGGAAATGGAAGGGGCTCCATTGGCAGAGCAGCTTTGAAGCCTGCTAAGATGGGACTCGGCTACAGTAGAGCCCGGGGATGACGGAGAACTACCACCCACACCTCTGCTGGAAGCTGGGCCTAACTTCCCAGTTCAGGGCCTCAGAGGGGAAATACTGAACTGAGAGCAAATTTTGATTTTGCTTCTTAAAAGCCAAAAAACAAAACAAAACAACAACAACAAAAAGAACTTGAAGTGCCATTTATTACATTCAAGTGCTATTTTACAAAGTTGGCACTCAAAAACACATTTGTGGTTAAATTAAGTTCAAAAGGGTCATGCACCCACCTCATGAACCTCTGTGGTCCCTCAAGAGATACAAAAGTCCTGAGCTCCAGCATCCTGCTATTTTCCCCATCCCCTCCTCCATTTACAAGAATACTTGGCATCCCTCCCCATCACCCTCTGGTCCCCAGTCCCTGACCCCAAAGCCCTGGGTGTGGGGTATAGTGAGGGTGGGTCTCCCCTCTTCAATTCCTCCTATTGTTCCCCAGAAGTCTTATCTGGGCTGTACGTCCTGTCCCCCCCCTTAAGAGGTCCCTCCCCCCATTGTCGGCCAGAGGGACCTCAGGCCCACAGGGAGGCTCCAGCTCCTCCTCACCCTCCCACACCAGCAGCCTATTGTCTGCTGAGGAAGCCCAAGTACACGTGACCAAGCCCAGGGGACAAGTGGACAGGGTGGATACACCGATGCCCAAGGACCCAGGACAGGGTGTCTGGATACGGAACTCTGCATGTTTGGCTTTCTCCATCCCAGGGGCTATCCCAGAAATTGGGAGGGATGAAGACCCCTTTGAGCTGTCCACTCTTGGGTCTGTACTTGAAGAAGACTCCCTTCCTGCTCACTACGGATATGCCTTGTGACCTCGCAAACTGCAAAAAGAAGGAGATCCAGGGCCAAAGAGGGCCACAGACCCCAGCATCCTCTCCACATCTCCCTTCCCACTCAGCTGAGCATGGAGGCCTCAGAAGGAAAGGTACTTGGGCATTTAGTCCTTTAGAATCTGGATGTTGGGGGAATGGTGGGAAGTCACACTACACTGGGCTTTCCAGTGGAGTCTAGAATGGAGGCCAGATGGCAGAGAAAGCAGCCTGGGAAAGAGGAGGATATATCACGGATCTAGGGTTTCCCAAGCTCCAGGTCCAGACTGCCAGATGGCGCAGCTGCAGGTGAGGGACAAAAACAGCGACACCTTTTGTCTTCCACCCTGTGTCCTCCTCTCACCAGACCATCCACAGGCCCAGCGGATTTCTCCCCATCACTTCACTCCTCTTCCCCTTCCCTCTGCCAAGACAGCAGCCTTAGTGATATCACAAAACCTTTAATCTCAGAAAACTGGAAAAAAAATCAAAATCAAAACCTATCATTTTTACCTGGCCCCTGCCCCAGCCCTCCCACCCACCCACCCACATATCCTTCTTTGGGGGGGGACCCGTGACGCATGCATAGGGGTGGGAGCTGAAGGAACCCATGTTCCTTAAGCAGAAAGAAGTCTTTTTGAGTCTAGGTATCCTGTGCCAAGTCAACACCACTCCCAGCCTCGCTGCCCCCTCCAGGCACATCAAGAAGGAATTCAAAAGTGGTGCCAGAAGGACTGCCCTGAAGTTCTCAGGAAATAGGGTGGCTGGGTCAGCACCACCCCAGGCCTTCACCACTTAGAGCTCATCTTCATCCAGCTTGGCAAGTCTGGCTTGGCAGGGAGGGGTGTCTGGAATTGGTGGAGCTGGAGGAGAGTCATGAGGGGCTCGGGGGATGTCACTGTGGGCCTGAAGAAAGATTCATGTCAGAGGAGGAAAAAAGTCTAGGAATCCACCCTCACTCCTTTCTTTTCAGTGTATGCCCCTAGCTAAGCCACCTCCTCTTGCTAGCCATCTTAGATCATCTAAAACCATCAGTTTCTCCCAAGATTAAACTGGAGGGGGTAAGGTAAGAGTAGGGAAGTAGGAAAGGGCAGAAAAAAGGCATGCGGTAGAAGAAAGGAATGGTATAGGGAAGGGGATTTAGGGATCCCAGAATAAAAGAGGCCCTCCCCATTCTGCCCCTATAACAGGGGACTCCGTTCCTCATACCTGTGTGTCCAGAGGCAGGGGGGCTCTGGCCACTTCCCCTTTGGGCAACAGCAGCAGGGAGGGGAGAGAGCCATTGATGGGTGTATGTGTGCTGACCTGGGCCCGGTCTCCAGGCCGAATTCTCCCAGGACTCCCCACCCCAAGGCCTCCTGGCCGCCCCAGGCTGTTGGTCTGGCTCTCTCGTCTCTGATACTCAATGGGTGACTGCAATGCTGGGGCAAGGAGAGGAACAGGAGGAGGGTTACAACAGGTTCTTTCCCTAAAGGCTCTACACAGACCATCCTCTCACTTTGCCCTCTTCCCAAGAACTGTCAGCCATTGTAAATTGCTGGGGAGGGGGGGAGAAGCTGGGGTCAAGAGGACAGGGACTAAATTTTGGGCAGAGAGGGATTTGGGAGGTCAAAGGGCTGAAGGAGCATGTCAAGGAGGGAGGGTAAGAGCTTCACCATTGAGAAAGTCCCGCTGGCTTTCCAGGATCTGCGCCACTTGCTTGATCCAGGCCTGACTCACTGCGGGGTCTGCACTCTGCAGGACATAGCGCTGGATCCCACCCTCTGGCCCTCTGGAGGTCAGCGCAAAGCGGCAAGGGTCACCTTGGAGGTTCCCCTCCAGTCCTAGGCAGCTCACCTAGATTGGCAAGTAAGAGAGAGCCCCCAGATTCTTTAGGCTGTCTCTGGTTCCCATCCCCTCCAACAAATCCAGGAGCCAGGTGTTCTCTCAGAGGCCTCACCGCATCCCAGCCAGACCCCTCCCTTGTGGCCTTCTCCCCACCTTGATGCTGCTCTTGTACACGTATCCAGCCTGTGATCCTCCTCGGACTCCCCCTCCCAGGGCCTCACTGAAGATGACAATTTGCTCGAAAAGGAAGACACGTCGCTCTCGACCCCGGGAGGACAGCAGCCCCCCAGCCTCGGGCTCTGTGACCCAGAATGTGTCCTGGCCCAAGAGCTTCCCCTGAGCAGTCAATTTGCCCTAGAACCAAAGGGTAGTGATTTTGAGAAGAAAAAAAAAAAAAAAAGAGAGAGAGAGAGAAAAGGGACTTCCTCTGATTCTCCCAACAACCGTGGAGTCGGTCTCAGGGGAGGGAGAGGTCCCCCATGAGGACCTCCCAAGTACTCAGACTGGGGCCAAAGAGCATTGGGCCTCCAATTGCCTGTTCTATCCCCATACCTCAAAGCCCCGAAGTCTCCCCAGGGTCATCATGTCATTGCAGCGCTTGGGTACAAAGCACATGACCTCCACAGCTTGCTGGGTCACAGATGAAGAGAGGAGCATTGTCATTGTGGAGAAAGAGGCCTCTTCAGAGCATGTTTCAACTCTCAACCAGCCTCCCCCTAAAAACCAGACAGCTCAACACCACCCAAGTTGCTGGGGTATCCCAGGAGACCAAAAAAATAAGGAGTAGGTGGTGTGTGTCCTAGCAGAGATGGAAGTCCTCACCTCCAGCTCTTCTGTATCCATTCCAGCTCTACTATAATATTTGAGAAAATCCTAAGATGTAGAAAAGAAATACTCAGGACAGATGAAGGTGCCCAGGAAGTCTGGGGGGAGCCTTAGGAACGCTGGGGAGAGGAACAAGACAAGCAAGGGCTGTCCCAGCCAGCGGAACCCTCAGGAAATAGGTGGTCCTGACCTTGAGCAGTAGCTGGTATTTCATGATCCTCTGCACTGGTTTGATGAGCAGGTCGCTGAGCTGCAGGCGATGCCCTAGCTGCTGCCGGAGCTCCTGGCGACAAGGACAGGGTAGTTACGAAGTATGGAGAGCCTGATGATTCTGTCCCCTTTCCCCCAAGGTACCTCAGCCACTGACCTCAAAGTAGCTGTCCCCAAATTCTGATACCACATGCTCTGACTTGGGCTTATTCTGACAGTACACCACGTACATATGCAGCCGGCGCTCCTAACAGGGGTCAAGTTTAAGGAGAACAGGACGGGTGAGGCGAGAGAATACGTCTGGGGAGCCCCGACCCACTCCCGAGCCCCCCTCCTTCCAGGCCGCCCCCTTAAGCCTCACATGTTTGATGAAGAGCTGAGCCAGCCAATCAGGATCATTCAAACACCGCTGTAGCTCCTCCAGGAAATAGCTGGAGGGGTTGGTGAAGAAAAGGCTGGTCAAATACCCCCACCCAACTTAACTGAGAGCTGTCTACCCTAGCTGGGCCATTAAGCCACTCCAGACCGTTGCTCAGGAGACTGCAGGCCCATGGCTAGGTTACAGAGACAACAGAGGTATGCCCTTCCACCTCGCTTTCCGGGATCCACCACTCACTCTCGATGCCACTCATAGATTTGCTGAACGTTCCCGAACACAATCCTGTCACGGCCTCGAAGACTCTCCGGGACCCCCTGAGCAGCCATGGTGGCCATGTAACCCTATGAGACGGGTGGGGTGGGAGCATGAGTGTGGGGGGGCCAGCCTTTACGGGGGGAACCCCCACCCCCAAGAAGTTCAGGATGTAGAGGGGACTGGGAAGGTGGGACACAGGAGCACTAAGGCATCCCCTAAAATTAGCCTTGAGCATAGGAAAAGGGCTGGGCTTAGGGCTGGGGAGAGAAAAGGGAGCTACCTCCACAATCTGCCCCAAGTCCTCCACGTACATTTTCTCTGTCTCTACCAGTTCACTCAAGACATACCTGGGAAGAGAGCAGGAGTGCACATCCTTGGTTTAGCCACTACCTCTTTCCTGGACTAGAAGCCCCTTATTACCATAGCCAACCTCAGAGGAAATTCCAAGTATTTTTTTTTAAAGATTTTTTTTTTAAATTTATTTATTTGACAGCGAGAGATCACAAGTAGGCAGAGAGGCAGGCAGAGAGAGAGGATGGGAAGCAGGCTCCCTGCTGAGCAGAGAGCCCCATGCGGGACTCAATCCCAGGACCCTGAGATCATGACATGAGCCAAAGGCAGCAGCCCAACCCACTGAGTCACCCAGGCGCCCAGAAATTCCAAGTATCAAATCTAAAATGTGAGGGACAGGGGCGCCTTGGTGGCTCAGTGGGTTAAAGCCTCTGCCTTCCGCCCAGGTCATGATCCTAGGGTCCTGGAATCAAGCCCCACATCAGGCTCTCTGCTCAGCAGGGAGCCTGCTTCCTCCTCCTCCTCTCTCTTTCTCTCTGCCTGCCTCTCTGCCTACTTGTGATCTCTGTCTGTCAAATAAATAAATAAATAAATAATCTCTAACAAACAAATAAATAAAATGTGAGGGACAGTTCTCTGGAAGTTGCACAATGGTTGGGGGGGGGGCAAAGGTGGGGGAGTGTATGGGGACACTTACATACTCCTTTCCAGAGCCTTCTTCTTCTGTTCCTCCTCACTCTCAGGGGCTTGGGACAGAGTTTCCTCCTCAGGTGGCTGGAAGGACAGAACATCCTAGAGTCAGCACATGGATGCTTTTGGGAAGCCATACAGACCCGTTTCTTCATACCTGTGTCTTATCTCCAGGACCCTCCAACAATGTGGTCAGCAGGGTGAGTTCTGGAAGCTCCTCTCCTGTGGTGAGAGCTGGTTCCAGCATCCAGTTCTGGGAGCCAGAGGTCAAGTGTCAGAGGTCATGGGCTGTGTCTCCCCAGCAACCAGTGGCCCCCAACCTGCCCTCTCTCCCAGTGTCCTTCATGGATTGTCCTACATGCTTTTGTGGTGCCCCTTGCTCACCTCATATGGTCCAGCCTGGCCACCGTCTGCCTCAGTTTCCACACTGAGACAATGTTTGGAATGATCCAACCATCTTCTCAGGCCACTGACTGGCCCTGGGGGGCCCGGGGAACAGGGGCCAGAGCTGAGGCCAGAGCTGGGGCCAGAGGGGGCAGCCAGACCCGAAGCAGCTGAAGCTGAGATACTCCCCTCACTGCCAGCAATGGAATAGGACTCTAATGGGGAGTGGGGGAAGAAAAGGGGCCATAGCTATTACTCCAGCTCTAGATTCAGGGCTCTAGGGAGCTCCCAGAGGCTCTTCTTCATAATGCTGAGCCCTCCCCCAGGGCCCACTCTCTTGTCATCCTCATTTGATTTGGCCAGGATAGAAAATTGCACCTGGGCATCCTTGGGAGGGAGGACAGTAAACACCTGGGCTCCCAAAGCTTGGAACCTCCAGTTTCATGTGGATGCTCCCCCATATCCAGAGCACGCCACAGATATGGTTGGGCAGGCATCTGGGCAGACAGGGGAAGCTGGGGGTGGCCATCTGCTCTCCTACAAGCCACCCCCTTCCAATGGGCACAGACCATTCCCTGAGAAGGTGGGGGGGGGAGAGCTGAAAGGCCATCTGCCACCCCCAGACCCCTCCTGCACCAATTGCTGTAATCACTATAAAAAGAAAAGACTTCTGCAGCCCATCTCCCCAAAACATGCACAAACCCAACTGGGAGGGGGGAGGCAAGTGAGGAGAACTCATTAGGGCTATCTTTGCCCTGGGTCAGGAACAGAGGATTAGAGATTTGTCATAAAGCCCCAGGTAGACCCTCATCCTCATTCCTCCTCTCTGGCCCTCTTCAGATCCTTAGTAGATTCTCAGCAAAAGGATTTAAGAAAGATTGGTTGTAGGCCCAGGGGGATTGTGGATGGGTTTTTCTCAGAACCCAGTTGACTACAAGATGGAGAGAAGAGTTTGCTGCCCCTTCCCCAATTTCCTTAACTTGAACTGATTAAAAATTTGGAGGCAGAAGGGATCTTGGAGATCTACTAAGTCACTTTCCTGGAAAACACAGGTACAAGTCTCCAACCTCTGAATCCCTAGGACCAGGTCTGTCTGAGGCCCTGAACCAACAGCCCGCCCCCCACTCAACGCTGGGCCCTTGCGACCTCGCACTCACCACGACCCCCCCGGGCGAAGCAGCAGCCGCATTTTGCCAGCACTTTTCGAATCACGTGGGGACAGGCACAGCGACCCCCCTTGTGCCCCCCCCGCATGGCGCCCGGGCCCCCCCGCACCCCCCACCCGGGCCGGCCATGCAGGGGGAATCACGGGGGGCGGGGCGGGGACGGCGCAGGGCGCACACCCCCCCTCCCTCCTACCCCGCTCCAGGCTGGGGGAGGAGGGGAGAGAGGGAACTGGAAAGGGGCGTCCAGGGGTAGGCGGAAGTCTGGTCTGGGGGAGGCCTGGGGGCTCCGCAGAGCGGGCGGCGCGAGGCCGGGCAGCCGAGCTGGGCGGGGAGGGTTTCCGGAACCCAGTCGGTGCGGGGCCCAGGGTCCAGATGTCCAGCGGGGCGGGGAGGGATGGTGGGGGAAGCTGGACCGGGATGCGGCAGCCGCTCCAGCTCCGTCTCTGGCCTCTCGGGTTTGGGGTGGTTCTAGGCCCGGGCAGGGAGGAGGCGGGGGCCGACTCCCCGAGTCACTGGCGCTGCGCGGGTCCCGGCCGAACGGCGAGCCGAATAACAGGCCCGGCCGCGGTGCCGCCGCGGGGAGGGGCCTCTGCGGCCCAGCTCCGCCCTCTCTCTCTGGTTTCCCCCCTTCAGCCTGTGCCGGCTCCAGCCCCAATCCTCCTCCCCCAGGCACCACCACGTTCCCACTCCACGTCCCCACCGCCTCCGCCTCTCCTCTCCAGCCTAGGATCCCCGCCCCGGGTTCCCCTCCCTACTGCCTCTCGAGCTCCCGACTGCGGAGCGCTGGGGTCGGGGGCGGGATCTGCCCAGGTCGCCCCTCCGCCTCTGCAATGGGGAAGGGTGCGGACGGATGGGCCCGGGCCTGTGCGAAGACGTCCTGGGGGCTGGGACTGTCCCTAGCCGCGCAGGGTTAGACAAGCCCCCTACCCTTTGGGGACGCATGAATGGGGAGCTCTGTGGGGAACACAGCCCAGGTGCCGCCCTCTCTCGCCAGACCCTTCTTTCCTCCAGGCCCCAGGACTCCAGCTGAGGCTAATCACCAATTAAGGCGAAGTCCGGGAGCCCGGGCTGGCGAGGAGCCAGGGGTGGGGCGCGGGGACACTCCGCCTGTGGGGGCTCAGGGCCGGCTGATGTGGGGTACACACAGCGCATTAGAGGGCGAGAAGCGTGGAGGTCTTGGCAATTAAATGGGTCTCATGCAGATTAGATGCAAGCCTTTATGCTAATAAGAGCAGCGTTATTTGAATTTGCCACTTTGCGCAGGAGGGCAAACCGTGCCCCACCCCACCTCCAGCGTCTTACCCGGCAGCGGAACCCAGGCGAGGACCTCACGTTCGCGCTCCCCTTTCTGGTCCCCTTCGATACAGTCAGACTCTGTCTCGGTCCCTCCTGGCTCTAGGGGGCTTCCCTTCGGGGGCTGTGGGGAAAGACTGGTGGTAAGGAAACCACACTCCACGCCCAGCCTTGACCTCCCGCTTCTCCTTCTTCTCCTGTCAAATCCACATTGTTGTGAAAGGGTCGCCTAGGCTGGGTTGGAGGGACGGGTTCACCCAGACCAGGGCCTTGGCCCTCTTTTGGAACTCATGGAATCCTGCGACTGTCCTATTCCTATTTACTGGTAAATTGAGTTGTAGGGTGCAGACCACCTGAAGCCCCCTAAAGATTCCCAACCTCACCGTGGTCCCTCTTTCTTACCCACTCCTGCCCGGGGAGGGCGCAAGCGCGCAGCGTGCCCCCCATGACCCCCAGTATCCGGTCCGTACGGCCAGGGGCGGGGCGGTCCGGGGGCTTCATGCTGGACCCCTACCCTGCTCCAAGTTTCAGGGCTGAGGGGGCACGGAAGCTTGGGGGCTCGAGGCCTGCTCGCGTCCGGGGAGTTGCTGCTGTCGAATCCGCCCCCTGCCCGGCTCCGCCCCCACTCCCACCCCAGCCAAACTTCTCAAAGGGGTAGGGTTTTTGCTTTCTCTACAACCAAAGTTCAATAACAAACAAACCTCTCTTAATCCCGATCCCGACGTGGATGCGTCAGGAGCCCACTAAATCGTGCCGTTTCCCCAGGCACTCTGAAGGCCGAGACAGGGGAGACACACAGGGATTTCCCCGATCGCCACCCCCTTCCCCTTCTCAGCAGGTTCCGCTCCCCACCCCACCCCCACCCTGGTCCACAGAACAGAGCGGGTGTGGCAGAGAGAGTTGCATATTTTACTTTATTTGTATTAAATTAAAAGCTACAGTCTGGCGGCGATTCCAGAACAGGGTAAGGAGGCTCCTTATAGGGGGCAGAGAAGAGCGGGAGACAGACGGACAGAGAGGGAGACACAGGAGAGAAAGGACAAGGTTAAGGTAGAAGGGGGACTGTTTCTGAAGAACACACGAGGCCGGCTTCTCGGGGGCACACCTCGGCCCCATTCCTCCTCCCCTACAGCGAAGTTCAGCAGTGGAGCAGTCTGTGGGGGCAGGGGCTCAAGAGACCCTCCTTCCCCACCTAGGTCCTTTCTCAGCTTAGTCACTGGAGCACAGCACATACCAGAAAAAGCCAAGGGCAATGGAGGGGGTAGGGAAATTAGGAGTATGTACAGGGGGAGGAGGGGAGAAGAGCCTGGGAGATCCCTCTGCCAGAAGGGAGTGGCTCACTGCACTGAAGCGCTCGGCCTGTGGGGGACAGGGGAAGGGATTGCCCCCTCCCTCTCTGAACTCCTTCTCCTGTCAGACTGATCCCCTGTTTGTGTGGTGTGGGGGGCAGAGGGAGAGAGGAGAACAGAGGCTTCCGCTGGGTCCTATGGAGAAAGACAAGGGCTTGGCAAAGGGGATGTCCTTCAGTCATCTGTGATACCCTTGGCTCTCAGCTCTTCTTGCACCCGGGTCAGGTAGGTGGGGTCCGGGTACCCAAACCTGGGAGCAAAAAGGAATGAAGGATTAGCTGTTGCAGCTTACTCCTTATTAGCCTCAAGCTCACCTTCATTCTGGGTGCCCCATTCCAGCCCCTCCCCACCTCCTCTAAGGATATCCAAACGGGAGATAACTTAGCCCAGTTCTCCTTATTTTTGTAGGTTAAGCTGAGCATACTGGCATACTGGACCAGGCTGAATGTAGAGAAACTGGGATGGAAGAGGCGGTTGAATAGTTTGGGGGTGGTCCTCTGCAGTGAGGAAGTTCCCACAGAGAGAGGGGAATATTGGAAATGGAGAGAAGGGGAGGGGCCAAGGGAAAGGAAATGAAGGAGGGTCGCACAGCTGGGGTCCCCCTGTGCAGCTGGTCTTGTGGTGGATGTCGTTCCAGGTGATGACATTCGGTCTCCCTGTGGTCATGGACGTGCCAATAGTGAAGGTGAGACGCTGGTCAAATGCTTTGCGGAACAGGGTCAGCACCTTGTTGCCCTCAGGGCAGTCCGGGAGGTAGGCCACCCTTGTGGTGCCAGGATACCGAACTCCTGGGTTTGGGTGTTCAGCCTGGGAGGAGGGGGAAGCAGAGAGGACAGTGAGCAGCTGGGCATCTGAAGGCCCATGATGCCCATGGAGGGTCCCGCTGGCCAGCTGTCTGCGCACCCCTCGAGGATGCTGATGGGGCAGCAATAGGCTGACGGCCTCTCAAGGAAGGAGAGGCTTCTTTGAAGGGTTTGGACAGCAGGAGCCTGCTTTTGGACAAAATCCTTACAATTAAAGAAGTTTTTTCTGCTGCCTCAATCCTTCAAGCCTCAATGCCGCAGCGAATGGATTCTTAAAAGTGATAGAAAGTAGCTGGTCCTTACTCACCAGATAACTCAGCAGAAGCGTGAAGACTGAGAATAACCTATCTTCCAGCCTTCCCTTCTTCACCTGAAAACGCTCCCAGTGTTTCTTGGCCTGCCTAACCTGTCCCACTTTCCCATTACTCTTCGTCAGAGCTTCCCCAGCCCTCTGCAAACCAGGACCGAAAATTACTCTTGCTTCATCGAGCAGGAAGACACTGGATAGGCCCCTGACCTCTCCTGTTTTAACCTTCCACTGTCATCAAGGCTTTCCTCTCATCAGTCTGGACCGAAGTAACATTTAGTGCTCTGTGAGGAGGGTCGGATCCCTTCCTGCTATGCCTGCCTGCCCCCGGGCCACCCCCTCCACAGACCTCACCGCTGCCCAGAATAGTTGTCGACATCCAAGTTCACCACGGAAATAGTATGCAATTCCTTTCTCTCATACCTGATATTCCCGTGTACTTTGGAGTCTGGGACAGAAAAGCTGGGCCTGAAGGGCACCTCCTAGCTCGGGGGCCCTGAGTGGGAGGGTATACTGGGAGACAGCAAGACTCCCTCTTGTCTAACAAACACACTCCCGTTCACCCAGTTTCCCTAGATCGGAGAACACACTCGGGGTGGGGCAGGGGTGCGGGGGCCAAAGTGGAGGAAACCAGAGGGCAAAGGCAGGCCGTAGGTCTTCTTACCCCCTGGACACCGGGCGGGAAGACGTACTGGATGACGATGGTGCCGTACTTCTCATAGCTGGGCAGTAGGAGTGTGGCGTCCTTAGAGACCAGCATCCGCCCATTCTGCGGCTGATTTCCCACCAGCTGCCCATAGAAGCGGCCACACATGGGACAGGCCTTTTTCACCTGCAGGGCCCGGGTGATGCAGCCCTCACAGAATGAGTGCCGGCACTTCTCCAATGTCTTGGCGTTCTGGATCTCCCCCAGACAGATGGGACAGGTGCTCTCCTGTTCTTCAGCCTCCTCCCGAAGGCGGGGAGGAAGGGGAGGGGGGAGGGGAGGAGGAGGGGGAGGAAGCCCCCGAGCCCCGGGGGGCAGAAGGGGGGCTGCTCGCAGAGGGGGAGGGGGGGGCCCTGGGCGATGCAACTCAGGGTGCTCCCCACCACCCCCCAAAGCCAGGCAGCCCATAAGCTCGCCCTGCCTCTGAGCTTTCTTCAGCTCTTTCTCGGCCTCTTTTAGCAGCCCCTTGAGAGCCTTCCGGGCCAGGTAGAGCCCATTGGGAGGGGCCGGAGGAGGGCCCTGCGGGGAAAGCTGGAGGACATAGATGTCAGAGGTCTCGCCATCTATGAGGATTGACACACGGTGCTCCTCCCGAAGCCGGGCCAGCCGGGCTGGGGTCTCCTTGCTCAGGAAGTCCCACACAGGCTTGGAGACGGTCACTTTGTTCTTGCAGGTGCCTCCACAGGCTGCCATTCTGGACAGGACGAACGACACTGCCCCCAGGGTGAAAGGGACTCAGGGTGGGGGGTCCCCATTTGACAAAACCAGTGCCTCCTACTTCAGGTTCCTTTCCAACCCTCTATTACCTCTACTATCTTAAAGTCCAACCCCCAACTCCTCCCCAAGCTCATTTTCTGTCTCCTCTTATCTTTCAAAACCCAGCACCCACCGAAGAGCAAGAAAGTTTCTATAACTTTATTACTATCATCATCTGAGGCAAGCACCAGTCTTGGTTCTCTTTACACTCCTCCCAAGATCACAGAAACCATCCCGCCCTCCTCCCTCTGGGTGAAAACTGGCTTCTTTAAAGGGAAGGGAGAACTTTTGCTCACTTTGATCCTGAAGAGCTTAGAATTGGCATGCAGGCTCTCTCTCACTGTCCCTGCTCCCTACTTGTAGGTTGTGTGACCTGGTGGGTGGAAAGGAAAAGGAGGGAAAGTGAGAAACCCGTACCCCCTTCCCACATGCCCCAGCTCAGCAGCCCGTGTAACAGAAGACTGGGAACCTGGGTGTAAATTACTGGGAATGGGATTACTTGGCACACGGAATGGAGGAAACCAATTTAAAGGGGAAAGCTGAGTTTCCCTTGGGAGGCAGATACCTGGAAAGCCCATGGACAACGAGAGCAGCAGAAATCCCTCTAGTTCCACACTCAGCTGACCAGGGCTAGGGGGAAGGGGGAGAATAGAGAGTAGAAGCTCCTGATGAGAAATGTTACCATATCTGCCTCACCCCGACTCCACCAGCAGGCCAAAAACAAAACAAAAACTCTTCCATTTCCTCTCCTCTTCTGGAGAACTGCCTCCCCAGCCTCTCCCAAGTTGCTAAGGAGGGAACTTCAACATGCTAACTTTTCTCTTTTCTTCCCCAGCTCTGAGGCTCTCAAGAAAGCCTAGGGGACAGATACGAGAAGTCAGGAAGGGAAAAGCCCACACAGATGGAGGTCTTTCTAGCCACCTCCCTCAGATCACATGAGTAAGACTGTTCCCTCTGATCCCCAACTCCTCACCCTACCCCATATTCCCAAATAATTCAGCCCCTATTTCTAGGGAGCTTTCTTTGAGAGCTAACCCAGTCCCTTCTGCTGAAGTCTGTTGGGAATGCGAACAAAGTGGCCGCAGCCCCTAAATAACTTCCGGTCACCTTTTAAACCCTGCCCAGGAGCAAGCAGTAAGCCTGTCAGCAAGTCAGTCTGCATTTAGGGAGGGGTGGGGCTCAGCAGGGGCTCAGCTGGAGGAGACTTCTGTTTCCCCTGAATCTTACCATGTTCAGCTATAGAGCTATACCTACAACACCTCCAAATGTAGCTCAAATAGAAAGAGGGGCCATTAGTGTGACCTCAATTCCTTGACTGATCCAAAGGGGAGCGGCTCTCTGTTTGTGCCTCCATAATAGTCCCCTCAAGGCCAGATGCACCTCTAGATTCAGAAAGTGAAACGAAATCCTAGAACCTCAGCTCATTCCCTCTATCCAAGGTGGAACACCCCCTCTCGATCAGAGGGAACCCAGGACCTAGATGTCCTTAGCCTCAAGTCCTGCTGGCACAGAAGAGGTAGGCGGGGCCACAGCTTATGCTGGGTCTCTGATTCCTCTGGGGCAACCCAGGCCGGACACCGGGCCAGTCCCTCTCTCCAGACAGAGGCCAGACGGGGGCAGCCGGCAAGGGCGAGGGTCTCTGGGGGCATCAACTGAGTCAGCCCCACCCCATCCCCCATGACCTCCTGCAAGATCCAGAGCCAATCCCCACGTCCCCCTCTCGCCGGAGCCCCCAGAGCCCCACCACTGGGGTGCATGTCGGCCGATCGCGGTCCCCAGAACCCCCAAATGGAGGCCAAGGCAGGAGGGTGATAGGAAGAGAATCGCCCAGGCGTGGAGGGGGTCCCCGGCGCCGCGCGCGGGTAAGGAGGCGGAGGAGGGGGCGCAGGGGTGCAGGGAGGGCGCGCGGGGGGTACGAGCGGGGTCCGGGGGGCGCGCGGTGGGTGTGGGGGGCGCCGGGCTCACCTACCTCCCGTCAGCGCCGCCATTGCCGGTCACATGACTGAGGCTGTTGCTGGGATGACGGTCTGGGCCTTAGCAACAAGGGGGGGGGAGACCCCGAGAAGGTGGGGGGGCAGTTTGCAGAGGGGGGTGCAGATTGAGAGAAAGGGTAGAAGAACGGTACCCGTTGCCCCGTACAGGTGATAATCACCGTTTCCCTTGACCCCCTTCCATCCACGAGCCCCTGCCCTTCCGCCCCAAAACAAAAATGGAGGCGCCGTCCCAGTCTTTGGAGGGAGGGGGTGGCGTGTGGAACCGAGGGTAGGAGGTTAAATCTCTTAGAGACGCCACCCTTTTCGCTTCCCCCTCCCGGGAGGGGCCCTCTCCCTTTGCTTTTCCAGCCAGCTGCGTGGCAGCTTCTGCAAGCTGGTGGTGGATGGGTGGGCGAGGAGTGTCGGTTTAGGTAGGTGGGGAAGGGGACAATTTTTTTGTGATCCTTATGCTATTGCTAGAAGGACCTTTGAGGAATAATTTGGGATGGGAAGAAGAGTCATAGTAAGAAAAGCACTGGTTCTAAAAAATAAACGTACCCCAGAACTAAACTATTTCAATCCCTTCCCTCCTTGCTTGCCTTTTCCTAGATTGTTACCTTCTGTGACCCCCACAACCTGCTCCCAGATGGGTATTGGTAAGTGCCTCTGACTTTTGTTTCCACAAACAGGGATACTGAGGCTATTGCAAAGTGGGAAGTGAGTGCATCTTTCAAAAAACGCCTTGGGGTGGGGGCTGGGGGTATTAAGTCTATGGTTCCAATAGAGTTAAAAACTCAAATTAAAAGTGGCTCTGCACTGTTCTGCTTCCCACATCAGAGAAATCTCCGCCCCCAGTCCAATTCACTTCCCTGGGGCCACATCATGCCAGGTTTTTCCACCAGCCAGAAGACCTCCTGGCCAAACAGTACTGGATCTCCCAGGCTGGCAACTACCCCCAACTCTGGGCTGGAGGATTGGTCTCTTTCTTCACTTTCCCAGGACCCTGCTGTACTCTTCCTGCTCTCCAGACAGAAGACATCTTTCCCAGGAAGCCTGGGGAAACACCCAGTTCCTTCTTTTAGCTCCTGCCAGTGTGCTCTGAGAGGTTCAGTCACCTCTCAGAATGGGTGTGTGACCAAGCCCAGAACCCTGGGGGAAAGGGGAGCATCACATCAGCTGTTCTCCATGGCCCCCCAACAGAACTCCCACAAAGCTGGGAGTAAGTTTTCCATTCCCATGCACACCCCTCACAACCTTTTAAGTTCACAGCTATCTATCTAGAAACCCATATTCTTAATTAGGGGTCCAACATCTTAAAGGTCAGATCTGGTCTCCACACCCGTAAGCACAGGGCTCCTTAGAAAGGGGGTGGGGGGAGGCATGTCTATGAAGGAATGTGGATTCAATAACTTATTTCCTATATAGTGACAGCAGTGGGAGTAAATACACAAGATCTTTATTAATTAATAAAACAAAAAAGAGGAAAACAGAAGCAACAAAAAAGACCATACTGCTCATGATACATCAGCCACATGGTCAGAAAACCAATTTCAAAAGAGCAACAGCTGCTGGTGTCATGGAGTTTTATTGCATTCAACAGGGGAAAGGTAGACGGTTGGTATGAAAAAGATGAGCAGGCCCCTGATGGGAAGATATTATAGGGGCTCTAATCCTTAACTGTGGACTCCTCTTGTTATTTCCTTTGGAGCAAAAGATGGAGAGGAGAGAGGAATTCTCCTTTATGACTATGACTATATGACTTCTTGTGAGACAGATCAGTCCACCTAGATACAAAGAATCCTTGCATCCCCAAAGGCCAGTTGCTAGTGCTCATCTTTATGTTAAAATAAAGTAAAATAAAGTGTGGAAGCCATAGAGGGGATAGAGAGTAGCAAGAATGGTTGCCTTAGCCCCAAAGGCATCAGGGGATGGGGAGGACACTATCTGGGTCACCAGAGTCATCTACATTCTGAGACTACCACATGGCACTTCAACTCTTTGGAGGGGGCTGGGTGATTGAGTTATGGCTCTGACTCCTCTCTGGGGGTGGAGAGTGAAGATGACAAAGAAGTCCATCTGTCCCCTGGGAGACACAGTTGCAGAGATGAGACAGAAAAGAACAGAATAACAAAATCCAACTAGAAAAAAGGGTCTGCGAAGGGCCTGGGAAGGCAGTATGCTAGGTGCACACCTCCAAGGAGTAGAGGAGAGGAGGGTCCCACACTTGAGTCCTTCATCCTCTTGAGATGACCAGAAATGACCCAGGGAGAGAGATTCCCTTCCACTGGGAATAAAACCTCAGGGATGGCTAGACATGAAGAGAGGAAATTTAGCACTGGGATGAACCTTTTACCCTGGCCCATCATCCCAGCCTCCAAAACTGCCCACACCCCCACTGAAGGGTTCCAGCCCCAGGAGGGGTATGAGGTCCTGGTAGAGAGCAGCAACAGTCAAATGTCTTCACCCAGGCTTGAACACTTTGGCCATCTCTGGACTCCTGTGCCCAGTACAGGGGTGGGGGCTGAAAGGAGGGTGAGGGAAGAGATTGGAGAGTAGTCAGTTCTTCACAGGCACCTTTTCCCATTCCCTGCATAATTTCAGGTGTCCTCCTGGGTCCCACCTCTGTGAGGTGTCAGCCGGTTCGCCCCTCCCCACCCCAGTAGTGTGTAAGATGAGTCATATCCCATCACATGTGTGCACGCCAGCACCCACAGCTGTAGTATCTTGGAGGTCCTCCATCCCAGGGCCTACTGGGAAGGAAGCAGGCCACAGCGAGGTCTGTAAAGTTATCAGCAAAATTCAGGCCCTCCCAGTTCATTGCACACAGCAGAGCGCATCTGGAGTAGCTGCCTAAGCCAGATCCATTCGTGCAGTCGGGTCCTGAAGACAGCAAGTAACCCCCTGCCCCTGTCTCCTCCTATGTTCTAGAAGCAACAGGACATTTACAAAGATCAAGGCACTTGGGAGTGAGTCAACAGTAACACTCTAATGAAGCAAGCAGAATGGTTGGAAGGGAGGGAGAAAAGGAAGAAAACCGGACAGGGGGAGACAGGATAATGTATTTTTGAGGGTCAGGAGAGCCTACTCGACAAGATGGAGTGATCTGAATGCAGGGAGCCTATAGCTAGGATTTAACAAAGGGGGAAAAGAAGTAGTGGTCAGCATATCCACAATTCCCCCAAGGCTCTCAGAACCTTGCCACCTTGAACAAAAAGCAGCAGTCAGCACAGAGTCAGGCAGTCTCTTAAGCGAAGATGTTGGTAATAAAATCCAGGAATCGCTTAGCATACTGCTCAGGATGGACAGTGGAGATCTCTGCCCCAGCCTGTGAAAGGAGGTATGGAACACCATGTCAGATCACCCCCCTACCCCACCCACCCCCATTCCACTACACACCACTTCCATACCCAGCCCTTCGTGCTTTTGCCACCCCACTGCTCTGGCACAGAGGGCTCCCTGTTCCCGAAGAGTCAAAAGACAGGAAAGCAAAGGCTTTGGGGAACCCTCACCCCATGCTTGACAGTTTTGGCTGCATGAGCTGCTTTCTTCTTGGCATCATACTGTGTCAGGATGTCGATGAGGCCCATGAAATACACCTCCTTCTGGGGGGCCCCTGGGGACAGAAACCAGCAATGAAGAGCAAGTACAGTCCCAATTCCCTTCCCCCAAGAACCATTCAGATCTGGTTTGAAAAGCTAACCAGCCTCTCTCCTACCACCCTGATTTCAGTCCCCCATGGCCAACCCTCGCTCCCCCCCACCATTAATATTCCCATGATCTCTCTTACCCTCAGCACTCCGAATGGCGTAGACGTCAATGAAGGACTCAAACTCTCCAGGGCCCAGGGGCCGATGAGAATGGATGTAGCCGCCGATACCCTCAGGGGAGGTACCATAGGAGCCCACCAGAGCAGGTGGTCCTGTCAGGCCACAGTCCCCATCCCCTTCCGACTCCTCCTCCCGTACAGGCCCCTCCTCCTCTGGGTCAGAGCCCCGAATGATGTCGTGGATGCCCAGCAGAAGGCTATAGTCCATGATCTTCAGCTGCACTAGGAACTGAGACCCCACTGACAAATCAGATCCCTCAGACCTCCTTTCCCACTCCCAAGCACCACCCTACGCCTCCACTCCTGAGTTTCTGGGGCCCTCCTGGGGAAAGGAGGGATGAAATTGAGGGTTGGAAGGGTGCCTGGGTGGCTCAGTGGGTTAAAGCTTCCTGCCTTCGGCTCGGGTCATGATCCCAGGGTCCTGGGATCGAGCCCCACGTCGGGCTCTCTGCTCCGCAGGGAGCCTGCTTCCTCTCCCCTCTCTCTCTCTGCCTGCCTCTCTGTCTACTTGTGATTTCTCTCTCTGTCAAATAAATAAAATCTTTAAAAAAAAAAATTGAGGGTTGGAAGGGAACCACTGCCCTTTAGTACATCAATGTCCTGGTATCTGAGGTCATCCTTTTAGCTGATTCTAGCCACTCCCTCCATGGGTCACCTCTAAGGGTTTTTCATGTCCCATACCCAACTCCCCTACCTGCAGAGAACCCAAAGAATAAAGGGAAAGAGAGCAGTTCCCTCAGACTAGGAATGGGGAGCCAAAGGAACACCCTGTTTCCCAAGCACCCTGATCATCACCTCCACATCTCTCTTTAGCTTCTCCAGAAATACTTTCTTCTCCTCTTCACCAATATAAACCTTCTGGTTCTTGTTGAGAAAATCCATATCCTTAAGGGTGGGCAGTTCTTTAACCTGAAAGTAAAGGGACATCTTAGGAACACATCCCTTCCCCCAAGGTCTCAGAGAAAAGAATGCTCTCTCTGGGGCTCTATGCCTAACTCAGTGGCCTTGAGGGGTGAGAGCTCTTCCAGCCCCTCTCTGCCTCCACACTGCCCCAGAGGCTGCTCTCAGTTCTAGCAGCTTCTCCAAACTCAGTCACGGCCATGGTACCCCACATCACATCCCACCACCTTCTACTTATGGTTTTCAGTCAAGACCCCTCCTGCTGACTTTTCTTTCTTCTCCTTAAGTAAAAATAGCTGCTTGAATACAAGAACCCAGAGTGAGAGCTAGAGGATAAGCATTTCTCTCTTGAAGTCTGTTATCTTCAACCATCATCGAACCTTCCAGATGGGACAACCCACACCAGTGAGACAGCAGCTGACCCCTACCTCAGCACCAGTCCACACCTCTCTTCCCTTCGGTGGTTTCAGATTAAGAACAAATAGCTGGTGACTCCTACCTCTATCCTAAGGACATCCCTTCATCTGCCCTCCCTCACCCCTCACCCTATCACTTAATATCAGTATCACCTTTTCCTTATCGCTGGCTTCTCGGGATACTAGGGAGCCCTGTGGAGAGACCCAAAGACCAAGTCAGCACAGGTGGCTAAAAGAATAGTTAGGACCCAGCTCCAAAGATGAGTACTCAAACCCAGTCTTCTTTCCTTTGAAATGAACTAAGTGCCCTCCCAGGCCCTTCCCCACTCTTGGGCCAGCAGGAGCCTCTCCCTCAGCTCTAGCTGACCTCTCCTTACCTTGAGGTCATACTTCCTATGCACAGGAAGACGGTGGCTAAACATGTTACGCATCACGAGCATGTAGCTGTCCTCGTTGTCCACGCTGACCCGGTACATCCCCAGGAACTGGGGCAGCAGTGTGCTGCCGTGGCATTTCACAATGTACTGGGGTAGAAGGGAGGAAGGAATGCGGAGAAGCTGAGGCCTAAATGCCCCAACAGCCCAGGGCGGGGAATGCAAATACCACCATTCCAGGGTAGGCCAGACAACTTCAGGGAGAAAGGTTAGCAGGTCAAAAGTGGTGGGGGAAGGGGGACATCTGGGTGGCACAGTCAGTTGAGCATCTGATTCCTGGTTTCCACTTGAGTCATGATCTCAGAGTTGCGAGATCAAGCCCCGCAGAGGGTGGAATCCGCTTGGGATTCTTTCCCTCTTCCTCTCCCTGCCCTTCTCCCCCTCTCCAAATGTATCTCTGCATTCCTTCTCCCTCTCTCTTCCTCACATCAATCAATCAATCAATCTTTTAAAAAAAAAGTGGTGGGGACTTGTTAAAGAGGGCTGTTTCTGAACCCCTGTCTACTCTGATTTATTCCATCTGTATAATGTCTCTCAATTTCAAAGGTTTTATTTGGAGGGAGCACAAGCATAAGGAGGGTGCAGAGGGAGAGGGATGAGCAGACTCCCTGATGAGTTCAGAGCCTGGCTCAATCCCAGGACCCTGAGCTGAAATTAAGAATCCACTGCTTGGGGCGCCTAGATGGCTCAGTGAGTTAAAGCCTCTGCCTTGAATTGAGTCCCGCATCGGGCTCTCTGCTCAGCAGGGAGCCCGTTTCCTCCTCTCTCTCTGCCTGCTCGTGATCTCTGTCTGTCAAATAAATAAATAAAATATTTAAAAAAAAAAAAAAAAAAAGAATCCACTGCTCAACCAACCGAGCCCCCAGGCACCCCTAGACCCTCTTTAAGTACAAGTGGTCACAGAACCGGGGTTAGAAATTACATCTGCTTACCAATGAAATGATTTTACCTAGACTAATGTTTCCTGGCGGGCTAGATTCCTATAGTAAAAATGTTTGCATGATGGCTTATAATTTGGATTCTTAAAAAACGATTCCTCTTTCAATGCAGCTGCCTCAGTACTGCTGCCTACTTCTCTCCAGAGCCAGCCTTCTCAGGAAAGTAGTCAATCCACTTTCTCTCCTTCACACCTCAAACCAGTGAAATCAGATTCAGACCCTTATTTTTCCTCTGAAATCTACATCCCCCTTTCTCAAATCCCTCAGTCACCAAATCCTATGGGCATTCATTATAGTTACTGTATTTCAACTGGGGGGCACTTGATAGTCCTGACCAGTCTCTCCCTAGAACTCTCTTCACCCTGAGCTTACTTATTCCACTCTTCCAAGTCTCCTCCCTTCTCTCCCCAAATCCCACACAGAACAAAGAAGGGCATCCAGTGACTCAGTCTCCCTTATAGGCTCTCCTCTCTCCTTGCTTTTTTCATTTCTTCTTCACATACTTCCCACCAATAATCTAGTCTATATTTCTGGTTTTAATCACTATCTATTCACCCGTGACTCTCAAACCTACACTTCTACTTGCCTGAACTCCATTCCCCAACCACTTACGGGACATTTGTATCTGGAGGAACTGCAGAAACCCCAAGTTCAACGTATGTAAATCACAACTACCTTCTCCCCAAACTGGTTTCTTTTTCTGCTTCCCCAATGTTCATGAATGGACACCCAGTTATCCCAAAGCAGGAATCTAGAGGCACCTTGGCCTCAACTCGCACAAGTCTCCCACAGGTCTTCCTCTGCATCTCGGCCGCCAGGGCTCCTCCAGCCTTGGTCCTTGCTCACAAGAATGTTCTCCTTCCCTCCTGCCTGCTCACTCTTCACTTCCGGGAGCTCCCTCTCCAGCCCAATCTCGAAAATACAGTCGTGGGGCTATTTCTAAATAACATACCTCTCTCACAGCTCTGTGCCTTTACAAGCTTTCCTTTGCCTAGAATGCTGTCTTCCACCTTGCCTAAGGAGTCCATACCAGTCTTTCAAGCATCAATTCCTATGATACCCTCTCTATAAATCTCTCAATTTGTAAGAAAAAATAAAATAAAATAACAACAACAACTCTCCATGAACCTCCCAGTGCACCCCTTTCCCAGGTAAGTTAGGACGCTCTTCCCCTGCACCCCCACAGCGCTCCATCCGCGCCCCTGCTACTGCGCACACCCTGCTGTGTGCTAATGCTGCTCTCCTACCCTCTGCCATTGGACCGAGAGATCCTCCAGAGCCTCTTCCTCATCCACCTCTTTCTCTGCTGCCCACTGGAGGGCCTACTGGTAATGGACATTCAGTGTTTGTTGAATAAACCAGTCATTTTTCCAGTCATTTTCGAGTCTCATTTATTCCTTGCTCATTGACCTTGGGGAGATATATTTTTTTAGTAAGAAGATATTCAGGTTGTGTTTTTCTCACCAAAATATTCCAGAAACTCCACATTCCAAGTTAATCTGATCAGACAGAAGAGCCTCCCTGACCCCACTTTGGACTGGATTTGATCATGGCTTCTCCCCTCCAGTTTATCCCCATTTGTGCACTTATCCCGATTTCCTCCTCAAAACCACATTAGCTCCTGACAGTATATTTGGTGTTAACACTTCACCTAATTCTGGCTCAGTCTATAGTTCATACTTTACTCTACATGTGCCTTTATGTAACAATCCACAGCAGTTCTAGATTGTAAATACCAAATGAGAAGGAACACTACCTTATCCCATTTAGTCAGACACAAAGAGGTATGCAGAGGCTTTTTCTGAAATTCCTAGTTTTAAAAAACATGATGTCAAGTGCTTCTTGGGCAGCAATATGGGTTGTAGGGAGGAGAACAGATAGGAAGTTACTCTAGCAGCTAAGCTATGAATAGAGAGGAGAGGGCAAGAGTGAAGCTGGAGAGCCACCTGACCTGGTGGTAGTTGGAGAGGTTGCTATGCATGTCAGCAATGTCCTCACTGGATACTTCTTTGATGACCAGAGTTCGATCGTAGGAGATGAGGAAGCGACCATCACTGCCTTCACTTTCACTCGGGGGACTCCGGGTGAGGGACACCTGCAACACAGGCCAGAGGCTCTT
This sequence comes from Mustela lutreola, assembly GCF_030435805.1. NCBI lineage: Eukaryota > Metazoa > Chordata > Mammalia > Carnivora > Mustelidae > Mustela > Mustela lutreola. The sequence goes on from NC_081297.1 coordinate 56,320,849, forward strand.
TTCCTCTTTGTATGGAGATTCAAGTCATAGGATAATGGCCAAGTGACTGTGTCTGAAAGTGGATAAAACCCTTGCATAAAAGATTGAGCAGGGGTTCTTCATCTGGACTGAATGAAAGTGAAAGCAAAAATTTTAATGTAGCTACATGTTTCTCCAAGGACAGGGTTAACAGCTTTCATCCGATTTTTGAAGATGCCTGTGACCACAAACAGGTAAAGAATCAGACTCGCCAAAGCTCTCATTTCTCCAAACATGACTGGCCCAAGGATTCCCCGGCTGACAGAGAGAAAGGACTCCCCTCACCCAAAAAGGACTCTCACCAGGTAGTCCTGGTCATCAATGCCAAATCGATCACGGAGGTTCCTGAAGACCTGGGGGCAATACTCCTTGAACTTGAAATGACTAGGCAGATTTTCTCTGAAATAGGGGTTTTCAAGGCAAGAAGACAAAGTTAACAATATTACATTTATGTAGGTTTTGACAGTTTATAGAGCACTTTCACACATTTACCTTATTTGATTCTCATAAAACTCTTGTGAAGTCCTTTAAAGGTATATCATTCCCATTTTATAGTAAGGGAGACTGGGGCTCGGGGTGGTTGAGTGACCTGCTTCAAACACACAGCTGGTAAGTAGCTTAAGTAGGACCAGGATTTAATGCCCGTGTAAATAGCATTGTTTCCCAAATCTGAGGCAAGTTCGAGACATCCTAAAATAAGCAATAGGTGCCACTGTTTTGAATGGCATCTTCTGATACCAGAAGCACCTAGGAGACTCAGATATTTCTTTCAGGGACTCTCTATCAGACATTAATGGTAAGGCCATCTAAATGTACTTACTCTATGGTATTGCCAGGCTAGATTAGAAACAAACTATTACAAATATATGAAGGTGTACAGAGCACAGTAAGTTATTTTAATGGTTTCTTTGCACGGTGCTGAATTTCTGCACCAGGAATGGGGTTAGAACACACAACTTGTAAATTGTCTTCCAAATTTAAAACCTTCAATTCACTGAATCTTAACTCTTAAAATTATGTATTACTTTCTTCTAAGAAGGTTGACAGGAGAAGAGCAGGGATCTCCACATACCTGTGGAAAAGGTGATTGTTGACCTTGATCTTGGAGCTAGCCTTAAAGTCGTCTGGCAGCAGCATCACGGGGGGAGGCACCTGGCTGAGCTCATTGATCTGATAAGCCAAAACAAGAATAGGGAGCTGAGGAGGGGTGTAGAGAGCTACTTCTACACTGTGTCGGGTAAGAGTCAGAGAATGGCAACTCAAACCTCATTCCTTTAAGAACACCATTATGCATCTACTTGCCAGGGGTGAGAGAATGGGTCAGACCTCTTCTGCTGCCCAGCAAGGACTGAAGTAAGCAGCCCCCACACCCAGGCCCTCACACTCCACCCCCATGGAACTTCATGCTCGCAACAGTCATTTTATATTAGGCAAACCCTGTGAGCAGCTCAGGGCTATTTTTAAAGCTGTGAGAAGTTCTAAAGAAAAAAAATATCTTCAGCAGACTTAAAACACTCAAGACAAGCAATTCCATGCTCCCTGAAAAACAAAACAAAAGACTTTTTTTTTTTTTTTTTTTTTTAAAGTAGACAAGAGGGGCACCTAGGTGGCTCAGTGGGTTAAAGCATCTGCTTGCGGCTCAGGTCATGATCCCAGGGTCCTGGGATCAAGCCCCACATCGAGCCCCACATCAGGCTCTCTGCTCTGCGGGGAGCCTGCTTCCCCCTCTCTCTCTGCCTTCCTCTCTGCGTACTTGTGATCTCTCTGTCAAATAAATAAATAAATAAATCTTTAAAAAAAAAAATAAAGTAGACAAGAGAGTTAATGGGACTCCGAGGAGTCCACAGCAAGAATGAAATGTCCACCTCCTGCAGGAGGTGTCTCCTTACAAACACGACCAGGCCTTCCAGACCACCCTGACCCAGGTCTCTCGAGAAGGTCCCCACCTGCCTGGGTGTAAAGTTAAAGAAGAGCAGCTGATTTCAAAGGGAATGTAGGCAGGTAGGCAGAGGATATGAGCTCATTAGCTATCTGTTCCTGAAGCCAAGCCAACCCACGGCCCAAAGGATGCAAGCAACACATGCTCTGCTTGGCCCCCCCAGAATCAGCCATCTGCTAATTCTGGGTGGCAAGGGAGTTCCTGTATGAAGAAATCCCGAAGAGATGTGTTTTCTCCTCAGCGTTGTCACAGTACTGCTCACCCACCTCTAACAGCACACTTATCATATGACTCTAATGGCTAGTTTATGTAAGTTCCCCATCTACACTGTGAGCTCTTCGGTGGCAAGGACCAGTTGTAGCTGTCTGTGTCTCTCAAGTTCAAAGCTAGCATTCAGAACAAGGGGTCCTGAGGTCTCACCAGAGACCTCACCACCACTAACTGAGGTGTTTCTTAACTGAATAAATGGATGCCTTCCCTATCTTTACTTGATCATTCAACAGAAGTTATGAAGTGCAGTTTAACCTAAATCCCACAGATTGCAGTGAAATTGTGCTCCTCTCACTCTCAGTAAAAAAGGAGGACAGAACATATTCCTCCAGGGGGGGGGGGGAATGTCACTTGAGATTCCCAGCCTACAATTCAGCTATAGTTCTTCATGCACCCTCCTCGCCACCTGCTGTTAAGCGGGCTGAATCATCACTAAGACATATGTTCAAGGAATTCTCCATTCTAGACACTTGAAGTAAATGTGGGTTGGCTGCAAGGTGGGGTGTTAAAGCTAAAGTATATATACCTAGGGAAGCTGAGGCAGCTCTCATATGTAACTTCCTCAACCCTCACCAAAGAAAAATCCTCCCTGTTCAGCTTCCCAAAGGGATGGAAGGGTCACCCGGAAAACTGACATGAGAGGCAGCTCTACCTCCATCAGTGTTGTCCATACCCAGCACCTTAGCATGGATACTGTGGGAGCAGTCCACAGAACCACAAATACAAATACAGACCCTCCCCCCAACGGCATTCTAACCCATATATTAAGGGGACAAAAAATTGTATTCTTCCTCATCCTCGTCCATCTCTACAACCCTGCCATGACTGTAACGATTCAAGGAAACTGATTTATAAAATATTGCTTGTTACATTCACGGTCACTGCATCCCTCCCACTCCAAATCTGAGGGAAGAGGAGCAATGGCTGTGCTTCCTTCACCTGAGTGAAGGAAAAGAGATGTACTGGTCTCTTTGGCCTCCTCCTGATTCCCAGGTCATACCCTCTACCTATTTCTAAAGTTCACCATCATAGCATCCTCAGGACCAGAGCCGCTCAGCTATCTCTTTGGTCAAAAATGACCCCCCCACACACACCACACACACACCAAACACCATCACTCCAGCCAGCAATGGGAATGCAGTTAAGACCAAAGGCATATACCATACATAAGTCTTAATGAGGTTCAGGGTGGATGGCTTCTCTGAAATGCTGTACCTCTGGAAGGGAAAGACGGAACAAGCAGGATTAGAAGGTCCAGGAAAGCCTGGAGCTTCCCCCAAAGCCAAGGTTCCAAAATCAAGGACAGCTGCTAGAAAGAAAAGTGAGCTAACTATCCCCCTCATTCAACTACCGTTTCTGCTCCCCTCCCCTTCCCACACATAAACTCTCACCGGAGACCTCACCACCACTAACCCCTTAGAGCCACTCCCACTAATGTCCTTCCAAGCGAAGTCGGGTCCCGGCCAGTCTCCGTGGCCTGCGGCAGAGGCCGGACCTGGCAGGAAGGAGGCAGCGAGCTGGAAATCAGGTGGAGAAGGAGGAACTAGAGGGGTGGAAGAGAGGGCGGAGGGGGAAACAGAAGTCTACATTTCAAAAAAGAAACAATAACAACGTCTAGAGCGAGAAGATACGCCGGGAACACCGGAGGTTTGGTGGGCAGGGACCAGGACAGCCGCGGGGTGGAAAGTGGCAGCGCAAGGGGCTCCGGACGCGGGAGCCTGGAAACAGGGACGCCCGGAGGAGCAAGAGCAGCGCCCAGCGAAGCAAGAGCAAGCTCGGACAGGGCTTCTGGGGAGGCTAGTGCCGGGTCTCACCGAGTGGGCTACGCCCCACAGGAACACGCCCACCAGCGGGTCGGCCGCCCGGAACACCTTCACCTTCTGCTGCACGAAATGCTTCTTCTTGGTTTTGGAGGCGAAGCCGAAACCCGGGCCCGGCGCCGCTGTCGCCGCCGGTACGGTGGCCGGCGGGACAGAGGAGGACGCCATAGTCTCCCTCTCCCGCGCACCCGACGGAGTGGAAGCCGGAGCCGGCGGCGAAGCAGGCTCCCGACCCCGGAAGCGCTGCTCACCTGGGCCGCCGTCACGTGACCGGAGGCTGGCCCGCAGGCGCGCGGCCGGACGGTGCGGGGCTGGCTCCGCCCCCTGGCGCCCGCCCGCCCTAACGCCCGCGCGGTGGGTGGGCTCACCTGGCGCAGGGGCGGGCGCACGCGAGCGGCGTTCCCTGCGGGCTGCGGGCGCTCGGCGGGGCGGGGACCTGCCACCGCGGCGGTGGGGGTGCGGCCTGGGCTGGCCCGGTTCACTCCCTTGTCGGCGGCTCGTTTGCGGCAAAGTCGTTGCCTTCCGGTTTTGCCCGGTTTCTAGGAGTAACCTCTCGCCTGATGCTCACCCAAAAGCATTTCTTTACCGAGTAGGAGATCCCCGAAGTGGTTTCAGTGGATTAAATGGGCTTTTACAGGGACCACTCAGGCATCATTCTGGAGGGTGACTGGAGTATTCCCAAAGTGTAGGCATGAGGTGGTGAACTAAAACAGTGGCTGTTGGGATGGACAGAAGGGAATGGCATCTAAAGTTAGGGTTTGATGTCATTTTGGAAAATTCTTCGTGGATGTGCGACTTGAGGGAAAGGGAGACCTTGGGATTGAATCCCAGGCTTTTGGCTAAGGTGAGGAGACATGGTGGTGGTGACATGAAATGGGGCAGTTTGGTGAAAAGTTCAGTTTTGGTATGTGTTTGAGGTACCCGAGGGCAATTGAACATATGAACTCAGAGCTCAGAATAGTCTGGGCTGGGGATACAGACTAATTGTTACAGAATCTGGGGGAGTGGGTGGCACCTACCAGAGAAAGCAAGAACCCTGGTATAGTCCAGCATTTAAGAGGGGCACCTGGGTGGCTCAGTGGGTTAAGCCTCTGCCTTCAGCTCTGGTTATGATCTCAGGGTCCTGGGATCCAGCCCCACATGGGGCTCTCTGCTCAGCGGGGAGTCTGCTTCTCACCTCCCCACCCCCCAACCCCCCAACCCCCCCCGCCAGCCTCTCCGCCTACTTGTGTCTCTCTCCGTGTCAAATAAATAAATAAAAATTAAAAAAAAAAAAAAAAAAAGAGGCTAGTGGGAGAAAACTGAGAGGTAAAAGGAACCAGGAGAGCAGGGTCACAGAAACGAGGGAGTAGAGTTTCTAGAAGGAAGGAGTAGAGAGAAGTGTTACCTGTCGTGGAGAGGTGAAGCAAGACAAGGATGGAGAAGTGCCCATTGTATTTGGCAACTAGTGACCTTCAGAAAGCAGTTTGAGCAGAACAAGAGCCAGTTCACAAGGAACAAGGAATGAATGGGAGGTGAAGAAGTGGGGAGGGGAAGCTTGGGACTTGTCAGGAAATTTGGCTATAAGAAAACAAGATGGGGGGGGGGGGCTGGTTGGCTCAATGTTAAGGTTAAGCCTCTCCCTTCTGCTCAGGTCATGATCTCAGGGTCCTGGGATGGAGCTCCTCAGCAGGGAGCCTGCTTCCCCCCCACCCCCGCCTGCCTCTCTGCCTACTTGTGATCTCTGTCTGTCAAATAAATAAATAAAATCATTTTAAAAAAACACACAAGATGGTCTAGATGGGGAGTCACTTATAGAGAAACAGTAAAAATACACTTCTCAGGGCACACACTTGGCTGGCTCAGTCAGTAGAGCATGTGATTCTTGATCTCAGGATTGTGAGTTTGGGCTCCACATTAAGCACAGAGATTACTTAAAAAAAATAAAAGAAAAAAATAAAAGAAACACACTTTTCAAGGAAACCTTACAAGGCAAAGGGGAATAATCACAAAGAAGATGCAAACAGCCTGTCTGCATCACTTTTAGATCTTATATTTTTGGGGTCTATGTTAGTATCTCAAGAATGAAGGATCTAGAAGGGACTTGATTTAGTCTGGAGAAGAGAGATTTATCGCTTGTTAAGAGCAAGAAAGGAAAGGATCGGTGCACATATAGGTAGGTGTGTAAGGATAGACGGCAGATGAAGAATTTCATGCTCAGTTGCCTTCATTGTTTGCCTAGGAGAGGAGGTGAGAAGGGATCTAGAGGAGTTTTGATCAGCTGCTCTGGGAAGCAAGGGAGGAAACCAGAGGGATACACAGAAGCGGGAGCAACACCAAAGAGCCAGTTAACTTCCTAGGCATTCAGTTGCCCCAGTGTTTTGGTCATGCACTTTTCTCCATTCATCTCAGAAGCTCCAAGGTATGAGCGAAGAGGACACATAAGGGTATGCTCTAAAATGAGGGTCAGGGGTGCTTGACTGGCTCAGTTGGGAGAGCATGTGCCTCTTGATCTCTGGGTCATGAGTTCACAGCCCACATTGGGCATACCAGTTGCCTACATTAAAATTAAATTAAAATAAAATAAAATTAAATTAAAAATAAAATAAAATGGTAGGGGTTAGAAGGGTGAATGTGGTAGACCATCTTGGGACAAGAGAACTGAGCTGTTGGGAAAGCAGTGGAGTCCCACAGGAGAAGAGAATTGTCACTGGGACTGAGGTGGGTCTGGGGGACAAAATGAAGAGAATGGCATACAATTTTTTGTTAAAAATTACAACCTAGGGGTGCCTGGGTGGTTGTTAAGCGCCTGCCTTTGGTTCAGGTCATCATCCCAGGGTCCTGGGATGGAGCCCTACATTGGGCTCCCTGCTCCTCAGGGAGCCTGCTTCTCCCTCTCCCACTTTTCCTGCTTGTGTTCCCTCTCTTGCTGTGTCTCTGTCAAGTAAATAAATAAAATCTTAAAAAAAACCCAACTACAACAACCTAGATTGATGTCTACCAGTAGTAGAATGGTTAAATAATAGGATAAGTTTATAAAAAATTATATCTATATTTTAATGAAGTAAATTTTTTAAAGACTCATTTATTTACATTTTGAGAGTATGAGAGAGTATGCAAGCAGGGGAGGGGCAGAGGGAGGGAATCTCTTGAAAAGACTCCATGCTGAGCGCAGTCCAACACAGGCTCTATCCCATGACCTTGAGATCATGACTGGAACCAAAATCAAGAATCAGATGCTTAATCTATTGAGCCGCCCAGGCACCCCTAATTTAATGAAGTATATCTATGTATAATGACATGAAAAGATCTCTAGAATAAATTGTCCAGTGGGGGGGGGGACAAATGTGTAAATATATAGAAGAACATCTGGAAGGGTATGTACCACAGTATCAAATGCAAGTAAGGGAGCAGGACTGGGGAGGGATAAAGATTGACAACACCACAGAGTCATCATTGCATTTATTTTATTTTCAAGGTATCTATGTACATCAAGTAAATACACACTGGGGTTTGTGCGGTTTGGTTTATCTTCCACGCTGGCATGCAACATTTTGGCAGATGTGAGTGGGCAGACCAGGTGCCCCTGGGAGTGACCCTGGCTCTCTGGAAAGGGATGCTGGGGTGGGGGGGGGATGTAGAGTGAAGTTTCTGGTGAAGGCCTTGTGTGTGTGTTCTTATTTATGTAAGTGAATTAGATTCCCCTTACATCTCTCTCCTCATCTGCCTGACACCTTCATGCTCTCTTATGTGTTTTAAAATAATCATTTGGTGGCAAGATTACCTAAAGCCCACTGGCTTCTCAGGAGCCCTGTTGGCAAATCTTAGCTCAAGTCTACAGGTGCACAGGCGTCTTCCTTCTTCTCCCATTGGGCCTTTCCCTCTCTGCTCTGATTAGGGGTTTGGGGCAGGGGAGCCAGGCTGAATCCCTTTCCCTCAGAGCTGTGGTTTGCAAACTACTGTACAGAGCTCTCGGATTCTGAACTCTTAGGACCATTCAAGAGCTCCTCCACTAATGAAGCATTTTTCCAGCAAATAAAGAAAATGTAAACTGCTCAGGTCTGCGTCACTTTGGGTTATTTTTTTCTATCAGGATTCTATATAAGATTTACTTTTAAAAAGGTCTGAATATCGCTGCCTTGGATTTACTCTACACCCTTCTGGTAGATTTTTTTCCCTGCATTTTTCCGTAATTGCTAAGAGGGGCCCAACAGGTAAAGGAAGAAGGAACTTTTTCCCTTGAAGGAGTCCCAGGCCAATACAGCCTGTATTTATAAGCTAGCACTCACCCTGAGCTTTCTTTCCTGCCTTCGAAGCTAGGTGATGGTTGCCCTGCTGCTGGGGGATGCTGTTCTTCCATCCTATGTAAGACTGGGTATGGGGACACCAGACTTTCTTGACTTGGACTTTCTTGATTTTGGCCTCCACGATCCATCCCTGTAGTTACCTAGAAAACCACCTTAGCACCATGTGGAAGGAAAGGATGTCTGAAACCAAAGTAACAGTCCTATCAATTACATGGGGGCAGTGCTGCGGGGGGAGAGAGCTTTCCTCTCACCACCTTCCCCCAGTCTGGAAACTCTGCTCTGCCCCTTTCTTTAAAGTGCACTTAAAACCAGATGGAGACATTATCAAAGGAATTCTGTCAAATAAAATTTGTTTTTTATGCGTCATGGGGAAAAGTCAGGCTCCAGCCTGAAACGAAGACATCTTGAGATAGATATTTTGCCAATGAACTGGAAGGTCCCAAACCAAAAGGTGGAGATGGGAAGAACATGCAGCCCAATATGGGACAGAAAAAGGAATCCAGCTCATCGCTGTGGCAAAAATACTTGGAATTTCCCAGCCTGTTCATCCCCGAACCCAAAGAAACAATCAGTTGACTACACTTGCCTACAACTATCACCCGGTAGATGAGCAGCCATTGACAGACCGTTGGGAAGGGTCTGCCTCCTCAAATTTTCAAAATATTTTAAAGCAACTCTGGGTTTTGTTCACGAGTTCTGGGGCAGAGACTATCAAAAGGAGTTTTGAGGAAAAATGGATATGGTCCCTGGAATAATCCATGTCCTTGGTCATTGGGGCGGGGGATCAGGGCACAGGAAGAGGAAGGCAAAAGGTAGACTTTGGAGGGTGGAGTTGCACACCCAGACTCCCTCGGTTCAGTTAAGGGATATATGAAGAAAATTCTATGCGTAATTTAGCAGTTCTTCCATGTTACCCTCCCCTGTGCTGTCTGTGAAAGAGGAGGGGGGAGGAGTCTATTTCTGTATCTTCTTATGATGCTAAGACATTCTTCTGCTTAAGGCTTTGTGTGCGTGTGTGCGTGTGTGCGTGTGCATGTGTGCACATGTGTGTGTGTGCATGCGTGTGAAGGATCACAGCCCTCTAGCTCCCATTTTTCCTTTTATCATCTCCATGACTAACACCACTCAGTGTGAGAGACGCATGTTTGAAAAAAGAAACATTCACCCTCCTCCCTATTGCCCCAAATGAGGAGAGTATACTATGCTTAGAAATTGCTAAATACATCATTAGATACTTAGAGAGTACGACAGAGAGAAGAGAGAGACATAGCAGCAGCTTTTGATATATAGATATAGAGTACAAAGGGATACAGAGTAAGAGAAGACATCAAACAGTACAGTTGAACAACGAGGGTTGGGAGGGAGTTGTTAGTGTCACAGACCACAGGTTTGCAGCATGCTGAGAGGAGAGGCCTCAGTCCCTCTTAGAAACTGGGGAAGAAAGAGAAAGAGCTTGTGAGGGACCACCTTCTCGTCCAGCCACTCAACAGGAACAGGGTGGCATTTGTACAAACTTTGGTTTACGGTCTTGTTCCTTTACTACCCAACAACCAGACACCACTCTCCGAGCGCCTGCTCCTCTACGCCAGCCCTTCCTCTTTCTTCTCCACCCCTCTTTCTTCGCTCTTCATACCTTTTTGCCTATGGGTGTCTGGCCTACCATCCCGGAAAGCCCCAGAGAGGGCCTGGCTTGGACGCAGCCCAGCAAGCGATGGGCCATATTCTCTCATTTCTGGGTCTCCAGAGATGCCAAGGGGACAATAAGACAGGCTCCTAGTGTCCAGCTCTGGGTCCTCAAGCAAGTGAGAAGCCTGGGGACACACAGACACCAGGAAGGCACCTGGCCTGCTGGAAGAGAGGACTTGGGGACAGAGGTGGGATAAGGAGTCTGAGAGGGGAAACACAGCTGTTTTCTGCCTCTGCCGAGCAAGGTGGCAGGGGGTGCTGAGACAAAAAGTCAGCGCTCCTGGGGCATTTCCTAATGCTTCTGGGTGACCTACACAGTTATGAGATGTATGGGACACAGGTACAGGAATGAAGACGACACCTCCTTTACTGGAAGCAAGTTGGTTAAGAAAATACCTTTCCATCCTAAATTATTTTAGGGTGGAGGCAGAGAGGGGGTTGAGCTGATCTTTCTCAAGATCTCCTAAAATCCCCTACATTCCCGAACCTGGGTGTGGCTCTAGACCCGCACGGCCTCTGCTCACCCTTTTTGATGTGTGGCAGTGACCCCTAGTGGCAGAAAGGCAGTACTGTGGCTACTGCTTTGGCCAAAAAGGAAGCATCAGCCGGGGAGGGGAGGTCAGTGTCCAGAGCCTGGGGGTCAGTAGAGACGTATCCCCCAGGCAGGGAAAGCAGGAGCTGAGGGACAACTATATAGTAAAAGTTTTGAGATGATGAGAGAAAGCAGGAGAAACACAGAGGCGGAGGGCAAGACAGGAGGCAACCGGAGGCTGGTCAGAGGAAGCTACCTGAAAGTGCAGGTTTGCGGCAGTCCATGAGGGAGATTAGCTGGCTGCCGTCTCTTGGTGGAGAGGGAAAAGCTTGGCCTGCTCCTCAGCCTCATAGCCGCATGGCAGGTCACTCCTAGAAGAACAGACCCAGCATGGTCAGCTTCATATAAAGGAAAACATTCCTGTCACTGTGTTCTCATAGCATCCCTATGAGACAACAAAAGGCAGGGACTACTTGAGGTTTACAGGAATACAAGGAAAACCGAAGGTGGAGAGATGGAGCCGACTCGCCCAAAGGAAGGAGAGAAAGCCAGGTCATCAGATGGTCATGCCATTCCCCCAGACCCCAAAACAGAGTGGGGAGAAGCCCCAGGTGGGATTGGAGATGTGCTCTCTGCACCAAGAGGCAGGGAATGAATAGATCCTGGGGACAAGGTGATGGAGAGGAAGGTTCTCATTCCCTCCTTTCCCTGCAGGCTCCAGAGAACCTCTAAGTAGGGCACAGGGAAAACTTAATCATTTCTTCGGGTCCCACCCAGAGAACTCAAGAGCAACAGCGACTGGTGTACCTGTTGTCATTGATATCTGTGGCATTTCCTGAAGGCATCATCATCGAGAACATAGGATTAGGAGAAGAAAAAAGAATATGGCATGTTAGAAGCCATCTCCCCAAACCCTCTCTCATCCTGACCAATTAGAGAAAAAGGCAAGACTTTGGAGTATAGCTGCCACCTGGGTCTGTGGCTCTTTATTTTCAAATACCCCAAGCTGCCTGCTCATTTTGTTTGAGAAAGTTCTCCCTGATCCCTTCTGAAGGAAAGGAAAAGGGGAAAGGGAGGGGAGGGTGGGGACAGGCACGGCAATAGGAGGAATCCACTTCTAAGGTCCAAGACCCTGAAGTGATGGGCTGTGTTCAAGCTGTAGGTACAGCGTCACTGACTTTTCTTCTACTTTCCAACTTGCCCTGGGGATCCCAAAGGCTGGTCACCCATCTTTTTCACTCACCGTTGTCCATGTTGGCCTTCTGGTAGGAAGCCAGGGGCCCGCCAGAAGATGGGGCCGCACCGCTGGTACAGGAGTTTGCAAAGCTGGATGGAGCAGAGGAGAGAGATGCTGCCCCTGGCACCCACCCTCGAGGACCCATAGGACCCAGAATCCCCAAGAGGAGGGAGCATACGCCCCTCCCATTCCCAGAGAACACAAGGCAACAAACAGGGCCACAGGCTGAGAGGGCAATGCCCACCTTCTAACTGTAGGTGTGAAGGTGAAAAAGGGTTCAAAATGAAGCTACTTAGGAAAGGAATTAAGTGTCAGCCAAAAATTAACCCAAACTATGCCCTGTGGAGAGCAGAGAGCCTTGGGTGGGGACTCCAGCCCGTGCCCGGGGCCACTCACTACATGTCCGAGGTGGAGCTGGGCGCAGCCTGCAGGTACAGATTCTGGTAGTTCTGGAAGAGGCTGTTGGTGTAACTGATGCACTCAGGGCTCCGGGTGCCACAGGGGTTGGTGGGTGAAGACGCTGGGTAGTGGCCAGGCCGGACGGGTTTGGCTGTGGTAAAGCAAGGAAAAGGACCGTGGGGACGCTGCTTCCTTGCAGTTACCCCAGTCCCGGAAGTCATGGAGCTGGAGCTGGACCAAGCTGCTCAGGACCTCACTCTCATTTTTATACACTTTTGGGAGGAGGGTAGTGGGGTGGTCCTCAGGGGGAGGTAGGCGAAAAAGCAATCATCTAGTTGCCTGACACTTAGGAATGTGCTGATCTCCCCCAGAGGTAATCCCAGCTCATCTATAGCCTCTTACCCCCACTCACCGATCTGAGCAGAGTGGCCCCGCTTGCCGGAGCTCTTGTACCGGACGGCCTCCTTGATGCGATCCACCTCCTGCTGGTACCGGCGCTTGTCCTTCATGGCGCCCTCCTTGGCCTCCTTCAGTGCACCCTCCAGGGCCTTAACTCTCTCAGCCGTAGCCCTAAGTCGTTTTTCCAATTTAGGAAGCTCACAACGCAGATCTGCATTGTCACGTACCAGCTGTGGGGTAAGCCCAAGGGAAGAGGCCAAGGCAAAGCCAGCGACCCAAGAGAGAGCCAGCAGTAGGGGTACGGGGGTGCAAGGCAGGGAGACAGAATAAAGAGAAATCAAGTCAGAGAAGATGGAGACCACGCTTTTTCCTCAAAAGATCTCGTTGCCTTTACCTAATTGCTCCTCTGGCCTGCTTTTTCCTCCTCCCGGAGCAAAGTGGTCAGGCATGAAAAAGTTACATCATTTTCTGAGCAGCAAAATGTGCCAGCTCCACCACAGCCCCAAACTCTTGTGACAGTGCCCTGTCCCAGTCTTTTCCTGGCCTCAATACCCACGCCTCCAGACCTCACAGCTTGCGCCAGGCCTACAGCCCCAAGGCGACCATGTGGGTGAGGCAGCCCTCACCCAGAGATGGCTTTGTCCGCATGCATAGGGCAGGCAGCAGGAGACGAAGCACTGAAGCACTGTCTGGAAGATGCGTATGGTTTTGAGTACTGGTTAGGTGCAGTGCAAAGCAGAAGCTGGAACGTGGGAGCCCCCGACTCACCCCCCCCCCCACCACCACCAGCACACATTCACACAGCGCCCCATAGGAAGGAAAGAAAATGTTTGAGGGCTCACAAACATTTGGGCTCATTACCTTTACATTCAAGGATTTCCCGGACTGTCCCTCCCCCATTTAATTTAAGCAACCACCTTGCAGCCAGAAAAGACTTCCTGGTCTTTTTTATAGGGTTCACACAATAACGGGGGGCCCTCCAGCCTGTGGGAGCCGGCTTTGAAAGATACCAGGTGAACTGGTAGAGCACATAACCCAGGAGAAAAGACAGAGCTTGGAAATAAGTCTGTGCCCCTTCCACTTTGGGCAACTTAAAGATTATAAACAATGGTTTGCTGTGACAAGAGTCCAGCTTAGTTAGGAATAGGGCTCAAGGCCTGGCTATTTAAGATTCTGTGTAAGTTTCTACATCTCCCTCATTTCCCTATCTAGTCTTGTGTCTGCTGAAGTAGGACATTGTGAGGAGTCCTCCATCATCGAGGTGAGTTGTTTTTGGTGTTTGTGACTTCGCACAGAGAGAAGCGGTGGCTTCAGTGAGGAAAAAGGAAACTAAGCCTGGAGGGTGTGATGCTACGTGCAATAGGCCAGGACAAACCCTGCAGGCTTCCACTTATAGGAGGTACTTTGAGGAGTCAGACTCATAGAGAACAAAAGAAGAATGGAGGTTGCCAGGGACTGGGAGGGAGGGGGAATGGGAGTTACTGCGTAGTGGGTATAGAGGTGCGGTTTTACAAGACGACAGGGGTGGGGAAGGACGGTGGGGGAGTCACACAAAAGTAGGAAAGCATTTAATACCACTGAACTTAAAGATCGTTCTGGTGGCAAATTTTATGTGTATTTTACCACACTAAAAATATTGGGGAAAAACAAGCAACATGACACACATTTGGACAGGGAAGGAAAGTGAACACAGAAAGGAGAAGAGGATGGCAGAACAGATTACAAATGTTTCTTCCCTGAACTTTCAACTTTTCCGGAATGTTGTTACATTGTTATACTGCTGTATGTATAATGAGCAAGAAGGGAAAGATGGTAGTGCAGCCCTACGCAGGCCCAAATAAAATAAATATACCCTGCAGATTATCACTGGGCCACAGTTCTGGGATTTTTCCCCTCCCACTATATATGTTTAAAAAGAAAAAGTACCAAGTATTTGTTAAATATGCTGGGCATTGCGCTGAGAAATTTAAGCTCCAGTTTAGTGAGAAGATGAGTCTAAATCAAATGTCCAGGTGGGATGGAAAGAAAGGGCATGAAGTATAGATCAGGGTTTATTTCATGTGTCAGTTAGAAGAGCCGGTTGACACATTGGGGCACCTGTCCTCAAGGCTCAGATATTCGGTGCTGGCGAGGGTGTTCCTGCCCTGTACTCACCAAACATTTCCTGTCCTGACTCTTTTGCACTGCCCCTTCCACTTCCCCACCCCATACCTTTGAAACCCAGTCAGCCACCTAAGGAGCCACAGCAGCAAGGAGGGGGACAGAGAGGCAGCAACTTAATACAATGGGTTCCAACCAGCCCCTGCGAGGGGCTGGTTGTGCCATCTGGAGGACACCTTTTTAAATTAATTACCCCGCCTGCCTGCCCCAGGCCTGGGCAGATGGAGTTCTCTCTATGACAGAAAGCCCCACTTCCCTGGCTTGTTCCTCGTCTCTGACCAGTACCCCTCGTCTGTAGTTACAGGCCCGTACTTCTGAAACATCTACCAGTTTCAATCTCTCCCTCCAAATCCAGAGGCCTGGGGCATTTTCCCCTTTGAACGGGGGCAGGTTGGTAGCTTTGAGAGGGGAGAACAGGGATGGAACAAAGACCAGGGCAAAAGTGGAACCAAAAATGGATAAGGAAGGGATCAGCAGGAAAAATAAAACCGAAAAGGAAGGAAAACATGCAAAAGTCCATTTTCCTAAATCCGAGGGACCTTGAAGGATTTGGGTCTCCCAGGCACCTGGCCTCAAGAGTTCTCTTCACCCTGTCCCCTACTCTTACCTGTTTGTGAACCTTTGTAAGCTGTTCCAGGTTGTTCTCAAGAAAGGAAATCTTCTGCTTTTGGGAGTGAATCCCCCCACTGTCCTCGGGCTCCATTTCTGCACTCTGATGAAAGACGGGGGTGGGGGGGGAGAGATGTGGCTGTCCCAAGGTCAGAAAGGTCTCACCCACACCCATCCAAGCCAGCTCCACTGGCAGCCACAGGGGTTGGAGAAAGCTGTGGGCAGGGGACAGTATGGGGGCTGGGAAGTTTCCACGGATGGAACTCACTTTCTTGACTCGAGTCGTGACGTCTTGAACGAACAGCTTGCGAAGGTTGTGGAGGGTCTGGAGTTCCCGGGCCTGGAAAGAATGATGACAGATTGGGGATAGCCAAATCCCAGGTTAGCCTCTTGGCTCCCAAATTATAGGAACCATCAGTCTATCTGGGCAGGTGAGTCACTGATCCTTTAGGAAAGGATATGTCCTGATTATGCCACAGACTGACTCTGTGTAAGGAAAGGGGTTATGGAGAAGTCAGGGAAAGAAATGAAGCCCCCACCTCACCCTGTTAACTTGGCCCAGAGGGAAACCACTCACAACTGTCTCCTCCAGACCCTTGAGGTCCTGCTTGGACTGTTCATGTCGCTCATACAGAAATCTGGGGCAAGAAGAAAACACAAGAGTCCCTCAGGACTTCCCGTCCTCCCTCTCTTCTCCCTCTCCACTCCCTTGATCCAGACTCTGTTGTAACTAATTATACAAGTTACCCATGTTTGCTGTGCAGAAATTAGAAAAGAAAAAGAAAGTATGATGAATTTCATAAAAAGCCCATAATTTGGGGCACCTGGGTGGCTCAGTGGGTTAAAGCCTCTGCCTTCGGCTCAGGTCATGATCCCAGGGTCCTGGGATCAAGCCCTGCATCGGGCTCTCTGCTCAGCAGGGAGCCTGCTTCCTACTCTCTCTCTGCCTGCCTCTCTGCCTACTTGTGATCTGTCTGTCAAATAAATAAATAAAAATCTTAAAAAAAAAAAAAAGCCCATAATTTGACTACGTACAGATCAAACCACCATTAACATTCTGATGTTTGTCTTTCTGCACTCACTTCTATGCAGGTATATCCCACAAAAATTGTATGTGATCGTACCATTCATACTGTTTTGCAGCCTGCTTTTCACCCTTAGAACATCACCCACATCTTTCCAGGCCAGGGCAGCTAATATTCAATAGAGGTAATCTCTGAACGTCTTTTTTGCTGGGGGGGGGGGGCTTCCCCACACCATCTGATGATTCTTCCGAGGCATTTGCCGGCCGGGGCCCACCGTTTCTCACGCGCATGGCACCCGGCTCTGCAGGTGTGAGTAGCGGGCTGGGCCAACACTCACGTCAGCTCCTGGAGCTTGCTGCTCTTCTCGTGTTCTTCATTCTTCAGCTTCTCGTAGTCGGCCTGGAGCTTCTCTAGCTCTAACTGCAGCTTCTGATTCAGGCTGCCGAGGGCAAGGAGGTGTGGGAGAGAACAAAAAGGTTATTAATGAGAGGGAAAGGGAAGACCAGCTCTGCAAACGTTTCCTTCTGGTACAAGTGGGTCTGGTTAGGACTGAGGGACGCTTCTACCTTCGGATTAGCAGAAGGAGATGCAGGCCTTGGCTTTCACAACATAAGAGCTCAAGGAAAAGAACTAGTCCTCACTGCTGTGCCTCTTGGAGTTCGGCTGCAAAGTTGTGGCATGGTTGTGGGGGGAAGTGGCCCATGGAAATGAATAAGCCAGACCCCGGGCCAAGAGGGAGCCTAGAGGCCAGAGCCGGCCGGGGGGGACTCTTACTCTTTGAGCTCATCAATGGTCTTCTGCTTCTCATTGATCTCGTCCCGGAGCCGGGCCAGCTGCCGGTGATGGGCCTCCCGGTGACTCTCCAGCTGCACCTCCAGGGCCTTCTGTGAAGACCCCCATCCCACGCTCAAAGCCAGACTCCCAGGCACCAGATGGGAGAGGGCCCCAGCTGCGCCCTGCCCCTTCCCCACTCACCTTCACATCATCTGCATCCTGGGTGTCCGGCTCCTTGTCCTTTAGGGCCACTTCATGCACAGTTTCTGAGGGAAAGACGGGAGAGCAGCTTACTTAGCACCCACCTCCTCTGGAAAGAACTCCACTTTGTGACCAGAGTTCCAGGCAGGACAGGGGACAGTGACCCAGTGTGGACCCCTGAGGATGTGCTGGGTTAGGACAGTGCAGTTTGATACGGCAGGGAAAGAGGTCCCTGGAGGGTTTATGGCTCGTGTACAATAAGCTATGGGCCCAAGCTTCCATGGTCTCAATCTCATGCGTGGGATGACCGTGCTGTTAGGAGGTGTATTTTGGTGTTCATGCCTTTTCCTCCCTGCCCCGCTCTGGGATCTCAGGTCCCAGGATGCGTGGTTTAGAGGTTGAAGAAGGCCTCACCCTGGGCCTGGAGCTTGGCCAGCTCATCGCTCAAGGAGTCATAGGACTCTTCCAGGTGCCGCTTCTTTAGCTCCACACTCTGCATATATTCTGTAAGTGAGCGGATCTTGGCCTCGTGCTAGTGGGGTGAGGGTTGGGGAGGGGAAGAAGAGGGATGGAGTCAAGGACACAGCTGGGCAACACTGACCTCTGCAGCTCTTCTCCCAGGGCCCCCCCTTATGCTGCACCGGCCTGTAGACAGTGGGCCATGGGCCATTTCTTTTTTCTTTTTTTTTTTTTTTAAAGATTTTATTTATTTATTTGTAAGAGAGAGAGTGAGAGCGAGCACAGGCAGACAGAGTGGAAGGCAGAGTCAGAGGGAGAAGCAGGCTCCCTGCGGAGCAAGGAGCCCGATGTGGGACTCGATCCCAGGATGCTGGGATCATGACCTGAGCCGAAAGCAGCTGCTCAACCAACTGAGCCACCCAGGCGTCCCGGGCCATTTCTTTAAAGCCCCTTCCTTGAGACCCCATCAGCTCAGAGGGTGGTACCCCCTCTGAACCTTCCCTTCCCCTGCCCGGCCCCTCTCTGGCTAGCCCAGGCCCTTCTGTTCTGGACTTTGGCTGACCCTAGGCCCTTGACATGAAGGGTGGCTACGGGGAGTCTTATCCCATAGCCGCAGAACCGTCCTCCTTCCCACAGCATGCAAAGGCTCTCAGTGCCCGGTGCTCACCTGGGAGATGAGGAGCTGGCAGGATGAGAGTTCCCGCCCAGTCACCTCCATCTTGCGGTGACATTCGACCTGCAGGTTCTCCAGCTGCCGGCAACGCTTGACCACTGACTTGACTTCCGACTTGATTTTGCTGATGTAGAGTCGGGCCACTGTGAACTCCTCCTCGATGGCTCCGCTGATCTCCACTGGCTGCGGGGTGGGAGAGGGCAGGAAGAGGTGCTTCTGGGCTGCAGGGAAGCCTTTTTCCATTCCCAGGGATCCGGCCCACCCCTGCGTATGCCCTCCCACATGGAGACTTGGGTGGCACCCGTATTTTCCAAACAACTTTCAGAGGCTATCACCTGACATGTCATACTAAATCCTTCTCCCTGCACTTAAAGATCCAGTTCTGACAGTCGCCCTCTTCCATCTTATAGAGCAAAGTGATTTGGAGTCGCACTGATCTGCTCGATGGGCACGGCCATGGACTTGCATATCTCATTCCCAGCTCTGGGCCTCACCCCTAACACCCGTTATCATATGTCCATCTCCAGGGCCTCTTTTTTAATTTTTTTAATTATTTTTTAAAGATTTCATTTATTTGACAGATACAGTGAAAGAGGGAACACAAGCAGGGGGAGTCAGAGAGGAAGAAGCGGACTTCCCATAAAGCAGGTAGCCTGATGTGGGGCTCGATCCCAGTATCCTGGGATCGTGACCTGAGCTGAAGGCAGACACCTAATGACTGAGCCACCCAGGCGCCCCTCCGTGGCCTCTTTATTCAGCACCCTCTAGAAGGTGTATTTACAGCAGAGTCTATGCAAAAGTCTATATGTTTTCCCGGGTCTAATTTAAAGGCGTGTTTCCTGCCTCTTTGGCCCACCTTCCTCAGTATCCCTGAGGGCCTGGTGCCCCGCTGCCTCTCCCACCAGTGCCCAGGGCAAGAATGACCAGAACAAGACTGCTGCCTCCAGTCCCACTCACCAGCTTAATCTCCCCGTTGCCCACGATGACACTGAACTCACTCAGGTCCTTCATCAGCCCGTTCAGCACCTCTGCAATTCGTTTCCGCTGGTGTCCACTGACCTCTTGTAGCCGCTGCAACTCAGACTCCAGAGCCAGCATGGTGGCCTGGGGACAGCCCCTCACGTCACCCCATGGCCATCTTCCCACTCCCCTCCCTAGCCCAGGCGGAGCCTCTGTCTCAGATGTGACCCCAAAGATGGCTACAGAGAGAACACAGGCCCTGCCAAAGGGTCTGGAAGAGATAGGGGTCAGGAGGGCGAAGGGTGGTGACAAGGCGGGAGAGGGTCCCCTTGCACACTGCACAGTGGGGCAAAGGCATGAGTGTGATGTGCCCCCCATATACAGAGGTCCTGGTGGTGTTCTGGAGGCTGGGGGCGCCTGGACCCCAGTCAACCACTCACCACCTTCTGAGACAGCTCATCCACCAGCAGCTGGTTCTGCTGGCTCTTCTCCTCCACCTCCTGGGACTTCTGGTCATAGTTCACGGCCAGCTCCTCCAGGGCCTGCAGCACCTCCTTCACCTCCTCCTTAGCAGCATCATTCTCCGACTGCAGGTGGCTCAGCTCCCGCTGGACCTTCTCATTGTCTCCTCGAGTGGACACCAGCAGCTGGGAGCAAGAGGCAAGGCACGTGAGGAGGTCTGCCACCAGTGACTGGCCCCCTGGTCAGGGGAAGCCAAGAGCACTGCCCCAGACGGGGCTTCTCTGCCCCCTAAGCCTGGAAGGCAGAGCTCAAGGAGAGGGGCCAGGGTCAAAGTGAGAGCAAGAGGGCTGTAGGCATCACAGAAGGAAGAAACACCCAAACTCCCAAACCTGTGTTTTACACACAGTCCCAGTTAAGTCCTGAGACTTGGATAGTTTGGGGGTGGGGGGTGACCAAGTTCTTCTTCTATCTGGTTGTAAAAGGTCTTTTATGCCTTTTGGGGAACACACTGCCCTCCTCTCATGTCTGGTCCTCCTTCCCATTACCTCTTCCTGGTCCAGCATCTGCTGCTTAAGCTTCTCTATGAGCTGACTCTGCTGGTTGATCTCATCATCCTGTTGGAGGCAAGGGGGAATGGTGGGGTGAAGGGAATCTGCTCTGTCTAGTCAGGACTTACGGGGGTGTGGGCAGAGGAAGGATCCTGACAAAGCTCCAGACAGTTCAGGCTTTGAGTTAGAAACCCCATATCCTATAAAGAAGTTTTTCCCTCAGTCTCTTGCCTCATTCCTGTCCTCACTTTCAAATTCCTTTCTCCCTAGAAGGTGGTATAACCTTGACAATACACCGCAAGAGCCTTTAGGTTAAAGCGCATATCCTCTAACCTAGAAATCCCACTTTAGTGCTCCACATTAATCAAATCACTCAAAAGCAAAAACACGTTACTAAAAACAGAGAAGACTAGAAGCCCTGTAATTAATAGTTCGATGCATTTCGATAAATGGACGGTTAGGTAGCCATTTAAAATAAAATACTTCTGTAAGGAATTGGTAACAAAGTGGGAAATTGTTCCTTATACGATGTGGAATGAAGGAATCAGATGCAAAATTACATATACAGTGTATCTCAATTCATGCTCTCTGTGTGGAGAAAAGCAGAATGCTAAAGGTACTATCTCTGAATGGTGGGATGATGGAGGACTTAAATTTTCTTCTGTATATTTTTAATCATCTTCTAAATTTCTTAATATAATTTTTATTAAGTTCAATTTTAATTCTGGGATAGTTAACACACAGTGTTATATTAGTTTAAGGTGAACGATGCAGTGATTCAATAGTTCTAAATGTTACTCAGGGCGACATTCCACATGTTCAATAACAAGCATATGTCCCTCTTAAAAATTTTAAAAAAAGAGGCAGTACAAGTAAATTCCTTCATCCCTCACTTCTCATGCCACTGGCTGCCCCCTGTGCCCTGGGCATCCTCACCTTGTCATCGAGCTGCTTATAGAGGCGGCGGATCTCCTCCTCATATTTCTGCCGCTCCTCAGGGGCGATGCGCACCACAATGGAAGAGTTGTCATTCACAGGCGTCTCCTCACAGAGCTCAGTTCCCAGGGCCGCATCGTCCCCAGCCAGGCGCTCCGTCTCAGGAACATTCTCTCCTGGCCAAGGGGCAGAACAAGGACAGGGATGGGAGAAGATCCTTCAGGACTCCTTCCTGCCTCCATCCTCAACACTGAGACCTCCGGGCAGGTCTCCATCTCTGTTGCCAAGTGCATGCACCGCCAACCTTTTCTGGGGGGTGGTGGGATAAGGGCTGCCATCAGCCCCCTCTCCCCTTCCCTCATCACCGCTGGACTGCACCCCTCCAGAGACGCAACCCTCCTTGGAGGTTGGCCTGCCCTGAAGCCCCACACCAGACAGGGCCCCTCTGGTCCCCTCAGCCTCCTCCTCCTGCCGCCTCTCACACCAGCTGGAACCCTCTCTAACCATTGCGCCACCGGCTGAGCTCAGCCTCTAGCTTGGCAATTGTCTCCTTCTGAGCCTTTGTCTTCTCCTTCTCCTTCTCATATTTCTTCTTCCACTGCTCAGCAGTCAGCTCCAGATTCACTGAGGCAGTGTTCTTAATGGTCTTTGCCCTGGGGGAGGAGAACAAGGAGCTTAGACCTCCATGAAGGCTGGTATGACACGAAGGGGTGAGAGAGCAACAGGGGCTGGTTCAGGAGTGGGGACCCTGCCACTGACCGCTGCCCGAACATCAGGGTGGACTTGGTCTCTGCGTCATTGTAGCTGGACGGTGAGCAGCAGATGAACATAGTCGTCCGGCAGTTTCCTCCCAGAGAGTCCTGGAGAATTCGTGTCATTTTGCTGTCGCGATATGGGACATAGCTTTTCTGGGGGAGGAGGGAGACCATGAATCAGAAAAATATTCAACAAGGAAATCAGAAAGGACAGTGATGCTGACAAGGGATCGCACACCCCATGGATCAAGCATGATGAGATGGCAGCAGTAGAAGAAGATGGGACAAGGCCTAAGGGACACTCACCGTGCCTTCAGCCAGCGCGGAGATCACATTCCCAAGGGCTGACAGTGACTTGTTGATGTTCTTTGCCTCATCAAGCACAGCCCCCTCTGCTCCGGTCTTGCTGACCTACCAGAGCATTAAGGAAGGAGCATGTCACGAGAGCTGCAGGGGAAGAGAGGGCTCTCACGGCCTCTTCTCCACTCAGGAGGATTCAGTCCAAGGACGGGAGGGGACAGGGGAAGAGAACAGACAAGGCCCTTCCTCTATTACCCTAACCCTCGTGCCAAAGCCACCCCTTCCTGCCCACGTATTGTACTACCCCATTTATAGGAAATGTCCAGAAAAGGCAAATCCACAGAAACAAAAAGTAGATTAGTGATTGCCAGGGGCTAGGGGAGAGGCGAATAGGGAATGACTGCTAACAGGTGATGAAAATGCTCTAGAATTAGTGGTGATGGGTGCACAACCTTCCAAGAATCCTAAAACCCATGGAGCTATATATTTCAAAATGGTGAAACTTTATGGTATGTGAATTATATCCTAAAGAAAAAGTTATTTTGATGAAACCAAGTCCCCAGACCTCCTCCCCTGCCCACCCCACCGCCAGGTCCCCAACCTTCTCACTCCCCGCCAGGTCCACAAGATACAGCTTCCCACTGAGCTTCTGCTCCGTCTCCATGTTCTCCTGCTTGATGTTGATGAGGAAGATGCTGTGGCTCCGAGAGCTGTGCTCGTTCATGTCTGCAGGGCCAAGGCAGAGGCAGTCCCTGTACCGATACCTGTGGAGCTGAAGCCCGAAGCCCCCAGTCTCACCTGACCGCTGGCCCACCCGGAGACAGAGGGCACCTGCTAGGACCAGCCCTGCCACTGCACCTCCCAGGCAGCTGGGTCGCACATCCAAGAGGGGCCCCTTCTTCTGGAGGACACAGTCCGTCCTTGCTCCCTTCCAGTCCCTCAGCCCCAGAGGACGCAGTGGAGTAGCAAACTCCCAGACTCAAGAGCCCCGTAGATCCCCACTCACTGGTGACAGCCACATGACGATTTGATTTCCCCTCATCAATCACATCTAAAATCTCCTCGGGACTGGACACAAAGCGTTCGGTACAACCCTGCAGGAGGCGAATGGACAGTGACCCACGAATGTTGATCTGCAGATTGTATTACCTGCATGCTGACCAGACGACCTTTCAAAACTGTCTTTTCCAAACCCTCAGACTTTCCCTAGCACTTGGCACATCTCACTTCTCCAAGACATCTGCCTTCCAACTTCCGGGTCTCTGGTCTACCCTCCTGCCATGCCCCCACTCTCAGGACAGTGACCCCCGCCCAGATGCCCCGTCCCCACTCTCACCTTGACAAATGGCACCCGATTCTTGTCCTCATGCACAGACAGATTTGTCTTGGTCACTGAATCAAGACAATGCAGGTTAAGCAAGGCCCGCAGTCCTTCCCCCAACCCTGTACCCTGCAGCCTGCTGAGACAGTAGTTTCTTCTGGATGAAAAAATGAAGGGGTGTCTGGGTGGCTCAGTCGGTTAAGAGTCCATCTCTTAATTTTGGCTCAGGTCATGATCTCACAGTCATGAGATTGAGCCCTGCGTCAGGCTCTCTGTGCTCAGTGAGAAGTCTGCTTGTCCCTCTCCCTCTGCTCCTCCCCCACTCCCACCACCACTCACGCTTGCTTGCTCTCTCAGATAAATAAATAAATAAATAAATAAATAAATAAATGCTAAAAAACAGAAATAAAAATAAAGGAGAAAGACTTCCCCGTGAAGTTTTAATTCCCTGCACACACTGAAAGCTTAGTTTCTTCTCTTCCAGGATTCTAGCTTCAAGGTTCCAGCTGGTCTCAGGCCATTTCTATATAGGCCTGGTTGTCCACACTCATCTTCTGACCCTTTTCACTTTTGGAAACTTTGGGGAATGGAGGTAAGGGACATGGGTATGAGTGTGTGTGTGTGTGTGTGTGTGTGTCCTCTGCACAAAAGCAATGTGATCTTTCTTTTCCTTGCCCTCCTCACACCCCCACCTGCCCAGTTGGGTTAAACACCACTCACCATCCAGAAGGTCGCGAATTTTGTCCAGGTAAATCTCAAAGTAAGAAACCTGGTCAGGGAGAAAGTGAAGAGGACCTATCTTAAATCTGACCCAAGGATCTCATGTGACTATGACCTGCTCAAATGGTAGGTGGAGGGGAGAAAGAGCAGATGAGAATATCTTAGCAGAGAAGAACTGAAGTAACCAGAGCAGAAAGTAAGTTGGGCTGCCCAGGTACTCAGCGGGTTCGAACTAGTTCTTCCCCTCCCAGGCCCTATTTGAGGATGCCCAGCTGTCATGCCGTGATCACCTTGATGTGGAACTCAAGGTTCTCATCCATGGAGTAGATGTGGTTGAAGATGTCTCGGGCAATTCGAGGAATGATTCCCATCAGCTGGGGGTCATGAAGCTTTCCCTGGGGAGGAAGGGTATTCCAGAATGAGGCTGAGACTCAGAAAGAATGAGACAACTCAAGAAGTATGCAGGTGAACCCAGAGGTCAGAGTGGGTAAGAAGACCATCTTGAGGTAGGAGGCAGTCACTGCCATGTCTACCTTTAACTCGAACAATGACAGACCTAAGTGGCCCTCTGGACTTTTATGGCAGCTGCTTTTCCAAATCAAAAGAAGAAAACTAGAGTAGTGGAAAGGATGGAAAACTGCAGCAGGCTGAGGGGATTTCACTACACTTCCACTATCATCCTGCCCCTCCACTCATCCTCCAGACCAAGCAAGCTTGATTCCTAGGTCTTGCCCTACCGAGATTCCTGGGCCTCCCATTAACACTCCCAGCTCCTCACCCCTCATGGAAGTCAGAACCCTCACCTCCATGGTATGTGTTTTCCCTGAGGATGTCTGTCCATAAGCAAAAATGGTGCCATTGTAGCCAGCAAGGACATCTGGAAGAGACAGCAGAGAAAGAGCACTGGTGGAAAGAAGTGGGGTAAGGAATGGCAAACCTGAAAACATACATTCTAAATATATATCTTACAAAGATAATACATGTTACCTTTGACAATCTGCATGGCACATGCATGATAAACTTGCTCCTGAGTCGTGTTTGGGGGGAACACACGGTCAAAGACATATGGCTTCCCCTAGAATGGGAATAAAACATGGCAGACATCGGCAGTCAGGATGTGAGGGAGAAGAAATACCACGGCTCCCTTCCATTAGCCTGAGAAGGTCCCTGTTTTTCAGCCATCTGTATCCACGGGTGGTTTTGGGGGGATGACCCGGACTAGAGAAAGAGGAGCAAAAGTTAGTGCTGACAGCAGGAGCTGTTCCCATGTGCTAGAGAGTGCCATTGAAAAGTGTCACAGCATGAGACTGTGTGAGGGAATCTCAGTCTTGGTGTGATGATTTAGCACTCCACCACTCCAGGCCCCTCCCTGGGAAACCTAACAGGTAAAGACAGTAGGTCCACAGGCCATGGAGAGTGAAAAAAAAAATTAATTAACATTAAAAATCTAGGGATGCCTGGGTGGCTCCGTTGGTTAAGTGTCAGCCTTCGGCTCAGATCAGGATCCCATCGTCCTGGGATCAAGCCCCACATCCAGTTCCTTGCTCAGTGGGGAGCCTGCTTCTCCCTCTGCCTGCCACCCCCCTCCCACCCCACAGCTCTTGGTCTCTGTTTCTGACAAATAAATAAATAAAATCTTTAAACACATTAAAAATCTACCTCTAGGTTTAAAAATATCATCCTCAATAGATCCAGATCCATATGTCCTGATAAGGAAGGATCTTCAAGCTGCAACTAAGTGACAGACGCCAAGTTAGGGACATATGTATAGTGTGTTGCCTATTACATAAATGAAATCCACACATAGCAAGCTGCTGAGCTGTTGTACAAACATTAGCACAAGTTCTCTCTCTGTGAAAGAAATATATGAAATCAGAATTGTGGGTTTCCTTTTAAGGAACCAACTTCAAATAAAGAGAAACTGAAACAAATCACAGACCGACAAGTACTTTGTTTCATTTAGGTGGTATGAATGCTGATACAGATACAGAATATTTACAACCTGGGGAGCCAAAAAATGTATTCACTCTCTAAGGATACTAAAGGGAAAATCTCTGGTAAGATTAAATGGGAGAGCACCTGGGTGGCTTAGTGGGTTAAGCCTCTGCCTTCGGCTCAGGTAATGATCCCAGAGTCCTGGGATCAATCAGGCTCTTTGCTCAGCAGGGAGCCTGCTTCCTCCTCTCTCTTTCTCTGCCTGCCTCTCTGCCTACTTGTGATCTCTCTCTGTCAAATAAATAAATAAAATCTTAAAAAAAAAAAAAAAGATTAAATGGGACTATGCTTGTTCTCCATCACAAGCGACGAATTTCTCAGTGGTGTTTTCCTGCCTTTCAGTATAAAGAACCTACTGACTTAGTTGTCAAATTGTTTTACTACAGAGCCCATCTTTATCCAGCTGAAATGTAAAACTCTAAGGTGATGGTCACCAGAGTTTGGGAGACATGTTTTAACTAATTAAGGAAAGTCATAAAACTTTTAATGGCCAGAACCAGAGACAGCGGCTCTAGGACTATTCACAATATTCCATCTATACATAGAATTTTTTTTCTAGATGAATTTTCTAGACAAAAATGTTAACAGTGGTTACTTTGAGGAGAGGCAAGTCTTTTATTTTTTCATTTTGTATCCTGGATTACATATATATATATATTTTTTTAATTTTTTAAATTTCGGGGGCACCTGGTTGGCTCAGTGGGTTAGACCTCTGCCTTCAGCTTGGGTCATGATCTCAGGGCCCTAGGATTGAACCCCATATCAGGATCTCTTCTCAGTGGGAAGCCTGCTTCCCCCACCTCTGCCTGCCTCTCTGCCTACTTGTGATCTCTCTCTCTCTCAAATAAATACATAAAATCTTTAAAAAAAAAAAAAAAAAAACCTCTTATTTAATTTTATTAGTAATCTCTACACCCAGTGTGGGGC
The DNA here is from genome assembly GCF_030435805.1 of Mustela lutreola. NCBI lineage: Eukaryota > Metazoa > Chordata > Mammalia > Carnivora > Mustelidae > Mustela > Mustela lutreola. Next base: position 56,348,260 of record NC_081297.1, read on the forward strand.
TCAACCTCACAACCCTGAAATCAAGACTTGCATGCTCCTCTGACTGAGCCAGTCGGTGCGTCAGGATTTTTTATATCTTCAAACCATGTACAAGTGTTTTATTTTAAGATTTTATTTATTTATTTGACAGAGAGCGAGATCACAAGTAGCCAGAGAGGCAGGCAGAGAGTGAGAGAGGAGGAAGCAGGCTCCCTGCCGAGCAGAGAGCCCGATGTGGGGCTCGATCCCAGAACCCTGGGATCATGACCTGAGCCGAAGGCAGAGGCTTTAACCCACTGAGCCACCCAGGCGCCCCACAAGTGTTTTATTTTTAAAAGCTTTTACTTCTTAATGTCACAGAGAGTGGGACAGTAGTGTGTAATTTTGTTTCCTTTTTCTTCTTTGCATGAGGGAAAATTAATAAATATATCTTTTAATATTTAAAAGATTTGAAAAGTCTGGCATATGGGGGGAAAAAAATCTACCTGAAATATTTACCTGATCTCTCTTTGGTGAAAGCGTTTGAAGCCCCCAAACCAGAATCCTCAAAGAGAAATAGGTTGTGAAGATGCTGTCTACAATGAAGGGAGTACTGTAAACTTATCAAGCCCCTCTGGTGGACAATTCTATTAAATATTTAAATGTCCATACTGTTTGTACTCTATATCAGGGATTCCAGTGTTAGGAATTCATTTTACAACACTTACTTAAGCACTTAAATATTTATGTAGAAGAATGTTCAGTGTAGCACATTGTATTAAAGTAAAACTAGAAACAATTCAAACATCCATCAACAAGATGTTTGTTATGATACCTCCATATTCTATTCCCCTTAAAATGAGTGAGGTTGGTTTACATATATTGACATGTTCAAGCTCAAGTGAGTAAAAAAATAAAAACAGTGTATGTAATGTGATTATATATATTTTTTAAAGCACATGGACAGAATAGCCTTAAAAAAAAAGACATGGAAGACTTTCTGCAGACCTGCTAATGGTGATTATCACAGAAGGGCAGAATAACAGGCTTGCAACATTTTTTCTGTGATCTTTAAATGTTTTACAATGATAATATATTGCCTTTAAATTAAAATAGTAAAATATTATAGATGATGTTATAGAAAAATATGTAATCACATGACAAGGTATATACAAAATACTGTTAATAAAAAATAGTATGCAAAAAATAAATACATAAAATAGTATGCAGTGTAAAAAACAAGCACAAAGGGGCGCCTGGGTGGCTTAGTGGGTTAAAGCCTCTGCCTTCGGCTCAAGTCATGGTCTCAGGATCCTGGGATTGAGCTCCATATCAGGCTCTCTGCTCAGCGGGGAGCCTGCTTCCTCCTTTCTCTGTGCCTGCCTCTCTGCCTACTTGTGATCTCTGTCTGTCAAATAAATAAATAAATAAAACTTTAAAAAAAAAAAAACAAGTACAAAAAGTAAGTAAAAGATGATTCCATTTCTACAAAAAAATGTATATGTACATATGTACACCTTGCTTAGAAAAACAAGGTAAGGAGTATCTGGGTACCTCAGTTGGTTAATTGTCTGACTTCAGCTCAGGTCATGATCTCAGGGTCCTAAGATCAAGCGCCACCTCAAGCCTCCTGTGTCAGGTTCTGTGCTCAGCAAGGAGTCTGCTTGTCCCCTCTCCCTCATCCTCTGCCCCTCCCTCTGCTCAAGCTCTCTTTGTCTCTCTCTCAAATAAATAAAACCTTTAGCAAAAAAAAAAAAGAAACATGTTAATGGTAGTTACCCTTGGACAGTGGAATTTTAGGAGTTTCTCTCCTTTTTTTTAGATTGAAGACTTTTCTGAAATTAAGGGCACCTGACTGGTTTGGTTGGAAGAACATGTAACTCTTGATCTCCGGGTTATGAGTTTAAGCCCCACAATGGGTGCAGAGATTACTTAAATAAATAAACTAAAAAAACAAAAACAAAACAAACAAAAAACCACACACACACAAAACACTTCAGAAATGAAAATGTGTAATTTTTAAATAAGAAATTTTAAGTTTTTAAAAATTTTAAGTTTTTCATTCTTAGCATATAAAGAACTTTCATAAATTAGTAACAAAAAAGATAAACCTCAACAGAAAAAAAGTTGACAAGAGCTAGGTACTAACAACAGAAAAATAAACACAAATTCAAACTAAAACAGTAATGTTGTTTGTCACTTATCAAACTGAAAAACACAAACTTAATTGGAATACCCGATGTAGATAAGCATTCAAGAAAGTATAATTTCCTTGAAATAAGCACCTTCATCCTTTTCTACTAGGAGAGTAAATCCATACAACTTTTATGGGAGCAATTCATAATACATAATCAAAAGTCGTGAATTGCACATATCTGTTGATTCAGATGTTCTACTTCTAAGAATTTATACCATGAAAATATTTGTAGCAAATATTTAGTTACAAGAATGTTTATTATCACACTGTCTTATAATAAATTGAAAACAACTGAAAGGAATAATATTTAGAGGACAGATTAACATAAGGAATTGATTAAATAATGGCATGTGTATATTTTTATTCTTTATTGCCATTTAAAATTATGTCATAATAGAGGCACCTAGGTGGCTCAGTCAGTTACATGTCTGACTCCTGATTTCAGCTCAGGTCTCAATCTCAGGATTATGAGTTCAAGCCCCTCATTGGGCTCCAAGTAGGTATGGGGCCTACTTAAAGAAATAAAATAAGATAAAATAAAATAAAATGATGTCATGGGGAGCCTGGGTGGCTCAGTGGGTTAAAGCCTCTGCCTTTGGCTCAGGTCATGATCCCAGGGTCTTGGGATCGAGCCCCTCATCGGGCTCTCTACTCTGCAGGGAGCCTGCTTCCCCCTCTCTCTCTGCCTGCCTCTCTGCCTAGTTGTGTTTTCTCTCTGTCAAATAAATAAAATATTTTTTTAATGATGTCATAATAGAACATCAATAAATCTCAAAAGTGTGATAGTAAAAGAACTCAAACACAAGAGAGCACATACTGTATTATCCCCTTTGTATGAAATTCAAGAAAGGACAAAATTTAGCTAGTGACAGAACTCAAAATGGTGGATGCCTGGAGTCATATTGAGAGGTGGAGGCAAAAGGGAGCTTTCAGGGGTGATGAAAATACTCCAAATTTCTATCTGGGTAGTGGTTACACAGGCGTCGAAATATGTTATAAAATTCATCAAATTGTTTGCATAAGATTTGTGCACTCAATGTATGTGAAGTATACCTCAGTGCTCTCATAAAATAGAACATCATAAAATGATGTTATAATGGCACTTAAAAATGGCTGGTTGATGCACAACCTCATTATTAATAAGAGAAATGCATACTAAAACTATGAAATACCATTTTAATCTATCCAAGTGGGCAAAATAAAATATTTTGACAATTCATTGCATTGGAGAGGGCATATATAAACACGGGGCAACTCCATGAGAGGCAGTTTGGAACCAGTTCTTAAATTTTTAAGTGCATATACTTTAAGACCTCAACTTCTAAAAATGTATCTTACAGACATATGCAATACACACACACACACACACACACAAGGTCATTCAATTGTTTGTAATAGCAACTTATTAGGATAATCCTAAAAGTCCATCAATAGGGACCTGGTTAAATAAATTATGTCATATCCCTACAACAAACTATACAGTTGTTAAATAGAATGAGATATATCTTCATGTGCTGATAAGGAAGACTCTCCTAGACTCAATGTTAAGTTTAAAAAAAAAAAGAGCAAGGTACAAAACAGTATGTACACTATGCCACCATTCTTCTTCTTTTTTTTTTTTTTAAAGATTTTATTTATTTATTTGACAGAGAGAAATTACAAGTAAGCAGAGAGGCAGGCAGAGAGAGGAGGAAGCAGGCTCCCTGCTGAGCAGAGAGCCCGATACGGGACTCGATCCCAGGACCCTGAGATCACGACCTGAGCCGAAGGCAGCGGCTTAACCCACTGAGCCACCCAGGCGCCCTGCCACCATTCTTCTTAAAAAAAAAAAAAGAGTATATGCCAGGCATCTGGCTGGCTCGGTGAGAAGAGCATGTGACTCTTGATCTGGAGATTATGAGTTCAAACCCCACATTAGGTATAGAGATTGCTTAAAGTAAATTGAAAAAAAAATTAATATATGAACATATATATGTAATTGCTTATAAATATATGGTATGCTTTTAGAAAGACCCATAAGAAACTGGTGAAATGGCTGCCTTCTGAAATGGGAACTGGATGGCTACAAAAGAAAAGTAGGGAAGAGGCTTACTATTCATCGTATACATTTCTATATATAATTTGAATTTTGTCACATGTGCATGTTAAGACATGCAAAAATTAAACATTTTTTAAAATACATAAAATTACATAATATATAGTAATGGTATTATATTAGTGAGAGAGCTAACCTACAAAACAATATATAGTTCATTATATACTTTTATTAAAATTTATATATATATATGCAACAAAAACTCAGTGGAAACAAATATATTAAATTGTTAACAGTGTTTTTCTTGGGGTGGTAGCAATTTGAGTGATTTTTAGTTTCTCTTTGTTTCTAATTTTGTCAATAGTTAAAACATACTAGTATTGTTATCGGGCTATGTTTAATAGTATTTTTTTTTAAATCTACTTTGAGGGGTGCCTGGGTGGCTCAGTGGGTTAAGCCTCTTGTCTTCAGCACAAGTCATGATCCCAGGGTCCTGGGATGGAGCCCACATAGGACTCTCTCCTCAGCAGAGAGCTGCTTCCCCCTCTCTCTCTGCCTGCCTCTCTGCCTACCTGTGATCTCTGTCTGTCAAACAAATAAAATCTTTAAAAAAAATAAAAATAATAAAGATAAATAAAAATTAAAATCTACCTTGATTTTTTTTAAAGGTTTGAGTGAGTTTATGAGGTATTCATAGGGCTTTTGTGAATTTTTCATCCTTGTTATCTGAACGGTTCATCATTATACTGCATTATAAAAAACAATATCTTTCTTACATAGAATAAGATCACACAGTGTTAGAAGAAAAGAGCTTTAAAGTGGTATTGATACCTGTCCTCCTCAGTGGTAATACCTTTCTTTTTAAATTTGATTAATTTATTTTTTGTTGAAACTTGATTCTTGAATTGTAATCTAACTCAGTGTTGCCTCCATCCAGTGGCCAAGAAACAGAAACAAACAAAACACGTCTATCTCAGCCCAATGACTCCTGCCTCTTCTCCACCAGTGATGTCTATCTATGCTTCATGAAGCCAGGAATGCAGCCAAAGGGGACTAAATATAACTCTCAAGCCAACTTTGCCCCTCCCTTCTTCCCTTCTGGGAACATGGGCACCAACTCCTTCTCTGCCTTTCCCTTGGTCTTTCTCCTCCTCTCTCACAAACATTCCCAGCGGTAGGATTCCAGAGAAGCCTCAGGAGGCATTAAGATGGAGGGCGCTCTCCAAGTGCTGAAGGCAATTCTGGCCTGAGGAACTCAGCCTAGACTGGGGAGAAGGAAGAGACCAGAGAGAGTAAAAGGGTGTTGTCAGTACTGTGAGGATAAAAGATACCCAAGAACTGGGGCGCCTGGGTGGCTCAGTGGGTTAAAGCCTCTGCCTTCGGCTCAGGTCATGGTCTCAGAGTCCTGAGATCGAGCCCCGCATCGGGCTCTCTACTCAGCGGGGAGCCTGCTTCCTCCTCTCTCTCTCTGCCTACTTGTAATCTCTGCCTTTCAAATGAATAAATAAAATCTTTAAAAAAAAAAAAAAAGATACCCAAGAACTAAAAATGGGTTAACTTTGTAAACTCATGACCATGGAAAGCTACAGACACAGATGATAATTTCAGAGGTTCTGGAAAGTCCTGCTACCACTTCCTGACTCTTAACTAGGTCCTTAAATTCCAGCTCTATCTAGTTTGTTATTTCATCTTTTTATTTTTATTTCTGTTAAATTGTGAATTTCTTTTTAATTTTCCATTGAGTATACTCAAGATGAATTTGTTCATCAGATCTTTTGATGAGAGTAACTAGACCTGTGGTTTTCTACTTTTTCTGCCTCTAGACTGCTCACATGGGAAATATCACCATTATTTATTTATTTCTCATGACACACAATTACTTTGAGTTGGACTGTCAGATGTTGTAGGAGATTTCCTACTAGAATCTGTGTGTGTATAGATTACAAAAGCCACTTTTTTTTTTTTTAAGCTGTTTCTGATGCCCCTCCTGGGCCTCTGCCCAGACCACTCTATAGTCTGTATCACCAAGTAGACCAAGAGTTTCTTGAAGGCAGGGATTCCCTGTAAATCTCCAACATCAAGCACAGTCCTTGGCCCACAGGATGTCCTTCATAAATATTTTTTAAAAACACAGACATTGATGGAGGAAGAGAGTAAGAAGATATTAGAACCCTGTGTGTTTGGATTAAACAACCAGTAAGAAGGGGAAAGGTTAACTCCTTCCCAGTGTATCAAAGGCTAGCTTATGGAGAGACAGCATATATTAGAAATAATAATAACATCTAACTCTTACCAGGAGTTTATTACGCACCTGTCACTGTGCTAAGCAATTTATATGCATTATCTCAGTTAATGTTCACAGCAATTCTAGAAGGTACTATTGTTATACCATTTTATACCTGTGGAGACTGAGGTTCAGAGAGGTAAGGTAGCTTGCCCACAGACACACACCTGAGAAATGGTAGCACACAGTCTCAAACCCAAGCAATCTGAATCCAGATCCACAGTGCCACAGTAATCCAAGGACTGAAGTGCCTGAACACTGAACATGGTGTCAAATCCTTCTCATGGCTTTTTCCACATGACCCCACCCCCATTTGGACATTTCTCCAAATGTTTTCTGACAGAACTGGAGCCCTCCATCACTCCCTTTTTTCAACCTCAACCCCATCTTCAGAAGCCTGCAGTTCTCCTACCCATTCTCTCCCAGGAACCCCCTCCCCACCATGCCAACGTCAGAGACTGGAAGACCAGTTTCATTAGAAACACTAAGGGAGACACACCACCTTTGAGGAACATCCCCTGAGATCCAGTCCCCCTTCCACCCACTGCAATTTAAGCCCTCCTCATAGCCTTCTCCAGAGAGCTCCCTTTCAGTTTCCTGCAGCCCAGGGCTCCAGTCTCCCTGAACCCACCCCAAGCCTCCTTGTTGTTCCCTTGTCCATTTGTGCTTCCCAGCACCTTTCGGTAGTTTTCCATTATGCTAGCTGACTAAAGCTAATGGGAAGGCCAAAGACCAGGGTCCCAAGATGACCAACCTTTTCAACCCTCAGCAAAGCACTTGGTAGAGGCTGAACTTCTGAGCACCAGGCCTGATTTCCATGGTGACACCCCTGGGGATTGTTGCCATGGTAATGCTAGAGAGACACTGGCCATGGTATATACTCTCTGTTTTCCTTTATGAGACTCCCCCAAAGCTAAAGGGAGACCTGCTCCCCCTCTTCAGTTTTCAAAGGAATCCTGCGCCACCCCACACAATATTGACTCTGGTCCAGTAATCCTGCAGGTCCCAACCTAGCTTTTCCTAATGAGGTATTTGACAGGCCTGGATTTTTGCCTGCTCAAGAACCTGCTAACCCATTAGGAGATCTGAGGGAGAAAGAATAGTGGACACTTGAATGAATGAAGGAGAGGAACTGGGAAAGGGGGAGAGAATATATGGGTCTTCCCTCACTGTCATCCCTCGCATGTCTGGTATAGAAGTAGCAACCCAGACAGCAGGCACCTGGGCACTCTGCCCACAAGACCAGGGCCGAGAGACACTTATATGCATACAGTGAAAAAGTCACTCTGGATTCTAAGTGACATAAGAGCAAAACCAGGTACACAGCACACAGACAGTAACCCAGACACCCCTCCACTATGACTCAGGCCATTAACTTTGGCTAAACCCCATCCCCCAGATTCCTGGGAGAAGTCAGAGGAGTTGGGGAGGGATGAGGTTGAAAGAGCTGTCTTTCCAGCTTATTCTCCTACCCTCTGCCAGGCAGAAAAAGCCCAGGAACATCTGAGACTCTGAAGCCCTGGGGTAGCCGCAGTGCTGCAGAGGCAGAGAGGAGAGCCACCAGAGAAAGGAGCAGGGGCTAGGTTTGGAGAGACTATTGTCTGCCCCTTCCCTCTTCCCTCACCTTCCTGACGCAGCTTTCTCCATTAATTCCTCAGATGCTGGGCCCCAAAGGGAACGGGAGGAGGAAAGAGGAGAAGGGGTAGGAGATTTCCTTCTCTTTACGGTACCCTCAAGGGTTGCCTCCAAATCCCTTCTCCTAGAGCCCTCCTCTTTCCAAATGAGCAATGAACAGTCAGGCTGGGAAGGCAAGTTCCAAGGACAATGCCCGAGACAAAATGGCCCCCCACAAGCATCTCTCTCAGCTGGAGAGATTGACAGGAAGGGCTGGGGCAAAGGAAGATACACAGAGAGACAAAGGTGCAGCCCCGGAAATATCAGGCAAGACAGGCAAGGAAGGACCAGGTGTGGAACTAAGATAGAATCTGAACTGGCAGGGAGACCTGGGCCTCTCTGCCTCTCTCTCCCTCTCCCCCTTCTATGGTGTCTCTCCTGTTTCACCAACTGGACAGATCAATACTACCACTCCTTCTCCCAACATCACCCCATGCCCCATGCCCCATGCCCATCACACCAGGATGGCCTGAGAACCTAAAGGAGTTTGTTCAGACTTACCTGAAAGAACTAAACCAAGGAAACTAGGCTTCAAAGTAGAAGCCTTTTGTGGATGTGCTCCCCTATGACCATTTCCCTCCTGTTTCTCAGCCTTCGTGTGTCAGGGGAACCTCAAGCTCCAATTCTCACAGCTAATGCTTGCTGTCCGGACTACTTGGAGAGGAGCCCCCAGGTGACACTGACCAGGGTATAAGGCCTAAGGTCCTTGAGGCCAAAAGAGACAGGGGTCCTCTAGATGCGGCGAACATGCACATATGTAAGCACCCACAGAAGGCAGAAGCACCCATTTGAGTTCTGTGGGTGAGAGCTCAGCATAGTGACAGACTGGGGCCCTTGGGGATGGGACATGTAAGCAGGCTCTTCTTAAGGTATGTTTACACAAAGTCCCATTCTCATTGATTCGGAGGCCCATGCTCCCTCCTCATCTTTCCTTCATTCGTTTAATAAGCATGCCTTATGTCAAGCACTATGGACCAAAGATATATAAACAGTGCCCCTGACCTTGAGGACAACCATCATATGTGCTGCTTCCTTCTCAAATTGGCTACAGTTTCCTGGCCAGCACCCCTCAAGCCCTATAGGACTCAACCTCAGGTCCTTTCACCCTATAGCCTAACAATCCCTACCAAACTGGAAAAGGAGGGGTGGGTGAAGAATTCCCTTTGGGCTATCACAGATAATGGTCGAGAAGAGAAATCTGCAGAGGCAGTGTGATATAAAGGAAAAGCCATGAGGTTTGGAGTTAGAGATTTAGGTTCAGATCCATGAATTAACAGGGTGACCTTGAGAAAGTCATTCAACTTCTTTGGGCCTCAATTTCCTCATCTGTAAAATGGAAATATTAATACCTACTTCAGAGAGTGTTGTTTTGAGATTAAATAATACATGTCCAGTAATAAACACACAGTAAATACTAGTTCCCCTTCTTAATAAGATCTCCTCGTGGGTAGAGCTATCATGATGAGGTAGAAGCAGCTTGATACTTTTTGCTAGATCATCAAAAGGAAGGATGAATAAGCAAGTACCTATTAAAACCTCAGGATTTGATTATTTTTTTAATGTTTTTTTTAAAGATTTTATTTATTTATCGGGGGGGGGGGGCGAAGAGAGCCAGCACAGGCAGACAGAATGGCAGGCAGAGGCAGAGGGAGAAGCAGGCTCCCTGCCGAGCAAGGAGCCCGATGTGGGACCCGAGCCGAAGGCAGCTGCTCAACCAACTGAGCCACCCAGGCGTCCCAGGATTTGGTTATTTTTATTTGTTAGGGGAAACTGGGGTGTCTGAAGCCTCTTCCTACTGTACCTGGGAGGGAAAGGCAGACATTTCCTTAGGACCCCAGAGCCTCCTTCCCAGACTGGGTGTGGCATCAATGCATTTCTTTCCCAGAAAACCCTTCATCAGACCTGTGCCCTCAGCCCAAGTCTAGGCTGTGACTACTTCAGGGGTTGATGGAGAGCCCACTCTCATTCATACCTCCTCCCGCAGAGACCCTGGACTGCCCACCTCCTACCTAGCCGATCCACTAGTCTATCCCCTCCCGTCCTGAGAGGTCGGGGTAGAGATCTGAGCCAATAACAAAGGGAAGATGCGCTTTCCCTAGGGGAGAGGGAAAACATCAGAAAAACACGGGACTGGCTCTAAGGGGTGGGGACGCTGCAGCGAGCAGCAAAGGGGAGTTTGGTCCGCTGACTGCGAGGAAGTAGCCCCCTCCCACTCTGCGGAGACTTGGCCGCCTGCCAGGCCAGGCCACACCCAGCCATCCTGATGCAGGGGAGAGGAGGGGCTGCGGCGGAGAGGTTGGAGGCTGAGCGGCGGGGAGGGGGTGCAGAGTGACAGCCAGGGGCGAAGACTCGGCGGGGGCGGGGAAGATTCATCTTTCCGATCCCTCCCCGAAATTCCCTCCCGGGGCGACACTCACCCCAATAACGACGCTGTCGTCCCCTTGGAAAATGGGGATGAACTTGTCTCCCCGCAGAATCTCGGCCTGGTTCAGGGGCCGAAATCGGCAGAGCACCTTGATGCTACACTCGTTGTTGGTCTCCGCCATGGTGGTCGCCGGCGACGGGCTGGGCACTTCTCGTGCTGCAGGGACGGGTGTGCGCTCCGGAGGAGGGGTGCTCAGCCGGGGCCGAGGCGGAGGACAGGTGCTCGGTCTCTGGAGCCGAGAAAGCAGGTGGGGCGCCCGGGCGAGGGCTGGAGAGCGGGGCCGGGACGCGCTTGCTCGCTCCTGCGGCACGGGGATGCGGGCGACCTGGGCGTCTGGTCCTCTCCCCGCGCTCTGCCTCTCCGCCCCTCGCGCTGCAGCGCCGCGCTGCGGGCCTGGGCGGGGCGGCGGCCGCGGGGCGGGCGGGGCTTCCTTCGCGGGGGGGCCTCCTGCTCGGCTTCCACCCGCTGGGGCACCTGTCCGTTTCTCTCGCCTCCTCCCCTGACGCTCCTAGCTAACCTCGCCCTCACCCCTTCCCCACCCAAGTCCCTCTTCGCATCCCACTTCCCACCTCTACGGCCTGCCCCTCCCTCGAACTCCACCCCTCTGGAAGGGGTAAGCGGGCTGAGGTGGGCCAGTCGCCTGGGTAGGGAAGAGAGCCGACAGCGCTTCCACCCCTTTTATTCCGGGACACCCTCCTCCCCCACCCCCGCCCCGCCCCTGTCACCATCCTCTCCAAATTGAGAGCACACTTCTCATTCCCCATCCCCAACCCCCTCACACAGATTCCCAACCCACTCAACTTTCAAGGGCGGCTGCCAGCAGTGTCAGGAGAAAGGCTATAATTCCCTTCCCCTTTTAGGTCCAAAGGTGCACCATCTCCCCAGTATACACACCAGGTCCCCAATGTGAAGGAAGGCAAACTCGTATTCTGGGCTATCAGAATTCAGACACAGATAAAATTCTCATTTTGCCTGGTCGGGGCTGCAGATGCAGGTGGGCAGGAGATTTTGCAAGAGAAAGGGAGTCAGAAAACAGTGAAGGGGAGTAATGGTGGGGATGGGGAAGGCCACAGGGGCTTTGAGAGAGAATCAGTAGGGCAGACATCTGCATTTAGGTTTAGGTTTCAGACAGGTTTCAGAGCCTACGTAAGCGTGTTTCCTGTCCAAATTACCACTGGACAGAGTCCCAACACCCCAGCCCCTTTCTCAGGGCTTATTTTGCTTCTCCCTCTTCCCTAGCAAAAAAAAAAGAAAAAGAAAAAGAAAAAAGAAATGAAAAGAAAAGAAAAAGCCAAGCCTTAGAGATTCTTTGTCCTTCCTCCCCTCAGGTCAGACTCCTGCTGCAGACCCTGGGCAGAACCACACAGAAGCTGGCCAAATTGATTTTTTTCTTCACGTCACAGGCCTCTGCTGGCTAATAGAGAGTTGGACTGCAGAAGTTGAGGCTCTAGGCCAAGGGAAGAAGCATGATGATGGAAGAAGGGAGGAGGGGATGGAGGTTCTGCCTAGCAATTGTGTAAGGTCACTTGGACACTATGAGGCAAGAGTGAGAGAATGGTGGCCTGACCAGACAACTAACCACTCAGAACTCAGATGAGGGCTTCCACACATTGGGCCTATACCTCTTATCCACCTTGAGTTTTAAGGAAAGTGAAGGAAACTCGTCCAGAATAAGAAACTGGATGGGAAGTGGTGCAGGGATGCTTAACCCCTCAGTGGGTTAAGCCTCTGCCTTTGGCTCTGCTCAGCAAGGAGCTTCCTCCCTCCCTCTCTCTCTCTCTCTCTCTCTCTCTCTGCCTGCCTCTCTGCCTACTTGTGATCTTTGTCTGTCAAATAAATAAAATCTTAAAAAAAGAAAAAAACTGGTTGGGAAGGCAGTAAGACTCTATAGGAAGCTGGATAGAGGCTTGGGGAGGAGCCAGGGGAGTATGCATAGAATGACAATGAGTTCCAAACTCCAGAACGCAAGCATCTCTCCAGTCACTTGGTCTGGCACTATTTCTAAGTGTTGCAGCATCCTGCAAGCTCAGGAAACATTATGGAAAACATCCCAAACTCAGGCCCCCAGGGGCTCCAGGGTGGCAGCCCTAATGGACTTTCAAAATATGCTTGTCTTAAGAAAGAAAAGAAAGAAAAGAAAAAATCTTGCCTATGGAGGGTCAGGGAAAAAATCTTACTGGGTGTCCCCTCCTCTCAAAAACAAAAAATAAAAAACAAACAAAAAACATCCATACACAATGCGGCAAGCTTTTCATAAAGCTAGATTTATTAAATTTCAAAAGATTGTCTTTCAATCTTGAGAGTATGTCCTTCTTACTTTTCTAGTGAGAAATGATGGCTATAGTAAACAGTAGGCTTTCTTTTTCTAATGCACTTAGTTGGCAAAAAAAAAAAAAAAAAAAAAGATTTTATTTATTTATTTGTCAGAGAGAGAGAGAGTGAGCACTGGCAGAAGGAGGCAGAGGGAGAAGCAGGCTTCCTGCCAAGCAAGGAGCCCAATGTGGGACTCAATCCCAGGACGCTGGGATCATGACCCGAGCGGAAGGCAGCTGCTTAACCAACTGAGCCACCCAGGCGTCCCTTAGATGGCAAAATTTAAAGGTAGCAGTACTACGTCCATCCTCAAAAAGGGTTGCTGGGTTTGTTTGTTTGTTTTGTTTTTAAGATTTTATTTATTTGAGAGTGAGAAAGAGAGCATGAGCAGGGGAGGGAAGGCACAGAGGGAGAAGCAGACTCCCTGCTCAGCAGGGAGCACCAGGTGGGATTAGATCCCAGAGTCCTGGGATCAAGACCAGAGCTGAAGGCACAGGCTTTATCATCAGCCACCCAGGCGCCCTAGGGTTGCTGTTGTTTTCATTTTATTGAACTGTGTAATTCAGAAGTCTGAAAACTATTAGTGCAGTTGTTAAGAGCACAGTCACCACTTACCTTCTTATGAGCTTGAAATAAGAGTGCCGGATTTGAAAAACAAAAACAGATGCCCCATTAAATTTAAATTTCAGATTAAAAAGCTAATAATGTGTGTGTGTGTGTGTGTGTGTGTGTGTGTGTGTCTTAGTATGTCCCACATATGATATGGGGCATAATTATACTAAAAAAACCTTATTAGTTGTTTCTTTGAAATTCAAATTTAACTAGGTGCTCTGTATTTATTTGATAGCTCTAACTCGAGAAGATTACTTAACGTTTTCATTCCTAACATGACTAAGCCCTTACTAAATTTTACTTGCAATTACTGTTTTTGAAGTTCTTTCTGTGCCACAGCACGACAGGCTGTATTATCTTTAGTCATTTAATTTCTGGAAGCCCATACGTATTCATCTGGAAAACAGGAATTACAAGATATTTTTTATAGACTTGATGTAAAAATGAAAGAAAATAAGTTGTGTGAAGTAACTCCCAAGGTGCGTTGTTGTTCTCCGTCCAAGCCGGAGTGGGCCAAGACTACACATCCCACAATCCCAGGCGGCGTCCCCCAGCCATTACCTCATTCCCTGGTAGCATTCTCGCCAATCCAGGCCTCTCCAGGGGTGTGGTAGCGGGGTGTTCTCGCGACTTTTGCCTTACCCTTCTCGCTCCTGTACGATTCCTGTCGCGAGACTTCCTGCTCCTCCACCTCCTCCGCCGCTCCCTTTGCCGCCGCCTAAGCCCGGGACCCGGACCCAGCCTCTCCCCTACCCGAACACCGGCCCCGGCTCCACCGAGGCCCCGGTCCCCCAACCCCGCCTCGCCGCCGCCATGGCGGACCCTAAATACGCCGACCTTCCCGGCATTGTGAGTACAGGGCCAACCCCGGCTCCCCAGGACCGCACCCCCGACCTACTAAGGACCCCCAACAGAAACTAACCCTTGACCCCTCCCGCCTGCAGCTCCTCCTCCGCCCCAGGGCTCTAGCTTCTGGCTCCCGGACGGGCCACAGCATCCTCCGGATTCTTACGACCTGACTTAGCCCGGCCGCGGAATGACTTACCAGGCCTTTTTCCGGCAGTCGCCGTTTCTCCGCCCCAAAATCGTCTCTGGGCGCTTAGCTCTTTAGCCCGAGTGTTTCTACCATCCGTGTCAGCACCACCCGTCTCTCTCCTATCTCCCCATAAGGCCCCTCCCCCCACCATCCCAACCCCAAACACACATACCAGGCCACTTGGGGATGGCCTTCACCTTGCCAAAGAAGAGGTTACCATGGCAGAACCCTTCTAGTACCAGATAGAGTACCAGAACTCTGCCCCCCCCCCCCGGGAAACCCGCCTCCGCCCCCTGTACCCGCCCCCCCCCACCCCCGCCCCACACATGCCGGCCTGTACCCTCCCTTTGTGCTGCCTTGCCTGAATTCTCAAGGGTGGGGGTTGGGTCACAGGACCTTGTACTGAGTCACTCTCAACCTTTGTGCCAGGGTAGCGGTGTATAGGGCCTAATTGGAAGATAACGCTCTCCTACTTCGAGCATAATGATTGCCAAGAGCCCGCACCCTTTCCGATTCAGGGTCACATCTTTGTCATCACTTACAGTCACCACTTACCATGAGGTCCCAACTGTGCCCTCTGTCATTCTCACCCCTTTAAGACATGGGAACTATTATACAGTTCACTGGATAGGTAGAAGAGAGGCGACAGAATCCTGGCCTCACAGCCTGTCTTCTCTGTTAGTTTATTGAAATGGAGTGGGTCAGGAGTATTGGTGGATGCTGGGTAATGAGGTAGGGTGGTCACTGCTTCTGTCTGCAGGCCAGGAACGAGCCAGATGTTTATGAAACCAGCGATCTGCCTGAGGATGATCAAGCCGAGTTTGATGCGGTAAGACTATGTGCTGCTTCAGTACTCTTACAGACCCTGACCTCTCTCCCCCAGGCTGACCCTTTCCCTTTACTGGGGAGCCACAACAATAAGCGGGTATGCCAACCCAGCCTGGGAGGTATATAGGTTGCAGGCGTACAGCCACCAGTGAACAGTGCTAGGAAGGAGAGCCCGGTCTGTGGAATCACAACTAACAAGACCTGACTTGGGTCTTTTTAAATAAAAGTTGAAATATCTCAAGACAGTCTTGTTTGGAGCCAGTGATTTAGGGAGGCCTCTGGGTGCTAGTCTATAGTAATGAATCCTGAAGCCTGAGCACTTACAAACTCCTTGAGGTTAGGATGTAAGCCTTCAGTTTCATAAAATATTTCACTTGATGCATGTTCATCAGTATCCAGCAGGAGCTAGATTTTGAAGTATAGAGGAATAGTCTTTTTCCTGAATACCCAGTATCCGTTGAGCAAGGAGTGAGAAAGTGATGTGGAGATTTTAGAAAGATAAGGGATCCAGTCAGAGCAAAACAAATTTTTTTTTAAGATTTTATTTATTTATCAGAGAGAGAGAGAGCGAGCACAAGCAGGCAGAGAGGCAGGCAGAGGCAGAGAGAGAAGCAGGCTCCCCACTGAGCAAGGAGCCTGATGTGGGACTCGATCTCACGACCCTGGGATCATGACCCGAGCCAAAGGCAGTGGCTTAACCAACTGAGCCACCCAGGCACCCCAGAGCAAAACGAATTTGAGGAAGAATGTAAATATTTCCTACAGCAAAAGAGAGTGAGTCCCTTAGCACTTTAGGACCTAAGAAGAACTCTAAGGAGGAAATGAGCTGTGGACACATTTTAACCATGAGGGGAACCACTGAGCATGTTGATTGAATGTGTTCATTCTATGTTGGGTTTTGTGCAATGCAGAGGAAGAAATGTCCCTGCCTTTAAGGATGCCCCAGTCTAATGGTGGAGTTAGGATACATACAGTTTAGGAAACATGGAATAAACAAAATGGAGTGAATAGAAATCAGCATGGTAAAAACTTGTATGTAAGTGTCAAGGGGAACAAAGTTCTGTTAGCATTTTTTACAAGATGTGTTATAGGTTCTATTCCAGAGAGAGCTGGGCTAAGGTCACATTGATGAAGCAGGCTCCGTATGTGTGTCTCCAAGTCCTGTGGCTATGTCTGTGGGGCTGGTTAGTCCTGGAGAATGCTGGCTGCTGGCTTCTAATGTATGGCTTGGCGTACTCACTTATTCCTTATTTGATTTCCCCCATGTGGAAATGGTTCCTATTCTGTGGGAACACCTTCCCTGTCTCCTCTCTCAGTGGTGTGTTCCTTGTGGCTTCTGTACTTGCTGGCATGTCAGTCTGTCCCCCAAGCTTGAATATCTGGAGATAATGCAGATGTTGTCATTGCTCGAGGACCTGGGAGTGCACCTGTCAGTCTAAGATGTATGTTACTAGGAAGCTGTCTTTGACCTCACAGAGCATGAGTGTAGAAGCTGAGGACTTCAGTCCTCTGACCCATTTCAGAGACTGTTCAACTCTGGCCTAGGCCTCTGCCCATAAAGTGTCACAACTTCATGGTGAGATAATTAACGGCAGGTTGTCTGTTTGTCACTGATTGTGATATGAATGGGCAGTATCACAGCAATCCCCCTCCCAAAAGAAAAAAATAACATGTGTAGTTTTCCTTTTGAAAGTCCTGGGATGTTTCTTAAAGAAGAAGATGACAGGCATGGATGGGAGCACCTGAATGTGCAGCCCTGATTGGCTGTTTTTCCCTGCGGTGCCTGAGCAGCCTATTTCAGTAATACCTAGTGGGATGGCTGATAGGGAGGGATTCCAGAAGTGTTCATTTCCTGCAGCATATTGTTCAGGATGATGGTATAGCAGTGCATAGGAGCTGGTTGGTAAATACAAGAAGAGTCGAGTTTCCTCCATCACCTAAGACACAGCTAAATGAATCTTCATCACTAGGTGGGAGGGAGAAGGGTGGGGAGACCTTCAGCTGCTTCAGAAGGAGGGGGGCGCTGAGATATTTACTGATGTCAGCTAATGTCTCTGGCCTCTGGGTGTCCCTGTAGGCCTTAGGAAGGCAGCCTTCGGGAAGTCAGCTGAGTAATGGTCCTGTTCCTGCTCTTAATATTGATTTAAATGTGCAGCTTGAAGAGAAGTGGGTTGTACTTAGTCCAGAAGCCTCATGTCTGTGAGGCCTGAATTCTCACTAACAGCCTGTCCCCTCCCTTCCCAAGACGTAGCACTGATGACAACATGTAACCAGCATTGTGGCTGAACTGTGAGGTTTTCAGTCACCTTAACTCCTGGCAACAGAATGTTTTGCCTTAGTCTCCAGATTATTTTCAACTTTAATTTGATTCATTTCTACATAGATAACATATGTGCATAGAACAAAAGTCTCTTCCCACCCCTGCCTGCCACCACCCAGGTCCCTTCCCTGAAGACAAACAATATGATCATTTTCTAAAGGAACCTTTTGGGGGATCTCCAGATTTTTATTTAAAGGAATAATCAGAGTGTTGACCCTCACTGTCTTTTAACCTCCTTCCTCTGATTGCTCCACTGTGGAAAAAACTCAGCTGCTGAAGGAAATAATGTCCCTTAAAGATTGTCATTGCTCTGGGGATAAAAATATATGTTTATAAAAAATAAAAAATAAAAAATAAAGATTGTCATTGCTAGTTTAATTTAATCATAAAAGCATTGCAGTTCCTATAGTGGAGGGGATGGTGGAGGAAAGTAGTATAAAAGGTTTTAGTTTTGCTAAAGATGATCCTGATTTTCCTACTATTCCTTTAAAACAATTTTAGCAGGAAGGAAAATACTCTAAGGTAAATAGGCCAGACAGCAGCACACGCTAGCCCTTTCCTCTTCAATGTAAGAGAATCTCGTCTCTGCATTTCAGACACTCCTAGGTTGATTTGGACGATGGGCTTACTTGGAGACTTTTCTTAAAATGTCTTGTCAGGAAAGCTAATTCCTGACTGGAATTTCCTCCCTGCTGGACCCCCACTCTACCTTGGGTCTGTGAGGCATTCTGCTTCTGGCTTTTGAACTGCTGGAGCAAGGAGAGTAAATTTAGAAAATCTCACTAGAAACAGGCTATAGTTTCTCCCTTGATGACTTACTGATCTCCAGTGCCATGCGAAAGGGGAAAAAATGACCTAGCCACAGTCTGACAGGGCCCTGGCAGAGGCTGTTCTCCAAAGGGTAGATACTGCTGGACACTCCACCAGCTTGAGATGAGAAACAGTATGTTGTCTTCCTTACAGTTTGAGATACCATAGAGTTTGCTTGATTGTGTTCATTGACTGTTGGCGCTCTTGAACTTACCTGAGTTTTTCCTAATGCTTCCCCCATCCTCCCTCCTCACCACCTTGCCTGGACACTAGTTTGCACAAGTAAGACCATTCGATGCTTCTTCTCTGCATGTTTTTTTTTTCATCTGCCATCTCGCATGCAATGCTCTGTCACTGTACTATTGTTGTAGCTAATCGTTTTGAATTCTGTCGAGTCCCTAGCTGGGTCATTAAGGGGCCTATTGGCCTTATGTTTAAAAATCATTAATCAAGGTTTGGAAGTATAAATCTGATTCATGAGTCATTGTCTCTTTCCCTTGTGAGGTCTGCAGAATAAAACTGTCCAATGGAGGATGGAATAGAAACATGGAGGCTAGGAATGCTTTTGCATATGAGGCATTTAGGGGCTGGAGTTAGAAGGGGTTGGCTTTCTCCTCCTCAGACTGAAATGAATTAAGAGAAAAGAAGTAACTGTTAGCCATTCTAGACAAGGGTAGAGAACAAGGGGGACAGTCACAGTCCTCACTTCTTAGCTGTGTGTAGACTATCCCTGGGAAATACTCATTTTAATGTTCCCTGTGTTAAGCCTTTAGATAAAAGTAAATGGGATGGGAAAGGAGTGTTACATGTAATTTTAAGGTAGTAACTTGGATTATTTGTGCTTTCACGAGTCTTTTTGTTTCTGTACCCCTCCTTTAGGAATGGGTGGATGGTCAGCATTATGTTGATCCATCCTGGACAGTTTTCTTCTACAGCATTCTCCAACTTCCTTGTCAGCATGGTTCTGAAGTCCCCCTGGCTGCAGTGTTGGCAAGGAGCCTTAACGGGCTCAGAGAACAGCAGTGGCCTCTTTCCCTTTCTGATCTAGACCTCAGGTCTTGCCCTCTGAGGCACAGCCATTTAGCCAAACAGCCCTGGGGAGTCAGGGGGTCCATTAGTGAGAGGGACTGGGAGTCATGTACCAGGTAAACTGGTACCTGGGATCAGGGCACTTGGAATTTTTCAGTCAAGGTGGCTGGGTGGACTGTTTCTGTGATGACTGTTAATACTCCAGGTTATAGGAATTATGCCTAAAAGCTCATCATCCCACAGTGCCCCCAAAGGACAGACCTGGAGGTGGTGTATACGGTTTACAGACTAATATGCCACTTTTCCTTTTCTTTGGTTTTCTATCCTCCCCCACTCTGCTTGTTCCTCATGATTTGAATTTGAACTTATAGCTCATTGTCTCTCTCTCCTTGAGTTTCTCCCAGGCTGGTTTTAGCTTGGTGGGGCAAATAAGAGAAAGGTAGTGTGTGTGTGCCTCCCCTTGTGTGTTCGCCTGTGTGCGCCTGTGAGTGCTTATACTCCCTCTGTGCAGAGACCTCCCAGTGTAGACCCACAGGGTCTGGATCTGCCTTGACCCTGATCTGAAGTAGGAGTCTTGGCTTAACTGGGCCCTAGCATCAGACAGGGAATGGAGAGGTGGAGGCTCAGGCGTTTCTAGGTGAAATCTCTGAGGCAGGAAGCACTTGTCTTTGTCCCACCGCGCATTGTCATATATACATAACCATCTTTAAGCTTCCACGATTCTGCGTGCCCATCAGTAGAGCTCCTGGAGAGGCAGGGCGTAACACTAGATTTCCCTCCTGGTCGTTCTGTACTCGTCTTGCCTAAAAGCCAGAGCCTTGTCTGTGTATCTGGACTAAAAGAAGGCCTCTTTGGAGTACTCTCACCTTTCCCCCTTTTCCATGCTCTAACCTCTGTGAATCTTGTGAGCAGAAGGTGGAAGAAACATATTCTGCACATGGGCTGGGACCTATGAATCTTGGTATCCTCTGGGTTCTTTGTGCTCACACGTCATAGCAGAATTGCTCTGGTTCCCCTGGGGCTGTGGGGGTAGTTACCAACTAATCAAGGTGGATGCAAACACACTGGACTATCCGAGGGGCCGGAACGTGCCCTGCCTCTCCTCTGGCAGTGGAGAGCGAGAACGGGTGCTTCATGTTTCCTGACACTCACCATCTCCTGACATATTTTGTTCTGCTTAACCTTAAGTCCTGTCACGCTACCCTTACGGGCACCCTCATTGCAACCAGTTCCACCATCCAGACATCTCATTCTTCAAGACTAGAGAAGCCAAGAGACAGTGAGACTTGAACCATGAAGTCTCCCCTTGAGAAGGACTAAGAAGCCCCTCAGTCAGCTTCGTGTCCTTAGAGTCACCACAGCCTCTGCTTCACATTCTGCCTTGTCTGCCCCCACCCCCACTTTCCTGTTCCTGCCACTAGCTTGCACCATCTCACTAGTTCTCAGATAATCTTACATTGCTTCTAATGGCAGAGTTTCATGATATTCTCACCACCAGAGAGGAAAGGGTCCCAAGGTCTTCTTTCTCTTGGGGTACGTAGTGGCTCCAGCTGAAACTTCTGGGCCCCCAAATTTTGCTAGGCTCCCCTGGGCCCTATGGTGCAGTGTGTTTGAAGCTATCATATAGTGCATGTGACAATTTGCTAATAACAATTTTGTCTTTTTTTTCCCCTCCCTCACCCCCATTTCCCCACTCCCTTTCCTTTTAACTCTTTTGATTTTCTCACCTCTGGGGAAAACCACCAGGAGCTGGTAAGAAGCCTGACCTTTCATCTGCTTTTTAATGGGGTGTGCTGTGATGGGCAGTTGTTTCTCTGTCCTTTTGTCTCTGCTAAATCTTTAATCCCTCTATCCAGCCCCACCTCCCGGCGACAGCCTTTTCCCATCTTATGAATCACTGTAGTGACACTGCCCCCAGCCCATGCCCCCAGATCTCTGAGGCACTGGTGGAATGGGTGCCACTGGAGGACAGAAGGGTGCTGGCCATCTGAGTCTCTGGGACCACATCCTTGGAGAGGCTCTAAGGAGATGCCAGTGTCGGGCAGCTCTCCTGACCCAGACCATGATCCAAAGTGGAAAGAGTGAGATGAAAGTGCTATTAATTCCCGCCACTGTCCAGGACCTCTGAGGCCCACACTTTGTACATTGACCCTTTTCTACTCAACCAACCCCTTACCTACTTAGGAAAGTAGCTTCTCATCAGCAAAGTGCCTGGC
Source organism: Mustela lutreola (assembly GCF_030435805.1). Lineage (NCBI taxonomy): Eukaryota > Metazoa > Chordata > Mammalia > Carnivora > Mustelidae > Mustela > Mustela lutreola. The sequence goes on from NC_081297.1 coordinate 56,369,997, forward strand.
CCATAATGAGGGTATTAATAGATGGCAGCCATGATTAATTTCCTTCCTTGGTCTATAGACTATGCTTCCCATTTGTCTTTTTAGGAGGATTTTTTTTTTTTTTAAGATTTTATTTATTTGTCAGAGAGAGAGAGAGGGAGAGAGCGAGCACAGGCAGACGGAATGGCAGGCAGAGGCAGAGGGAGAAGCAGGCTCCCTGCTGAGCAAGGAGCCCGATGTGGGACTCGATCCCAGGACGCTGGGATCATGACCTGAGCCAAAGGCAGCTGCTCAACCAACTGAGCCACCCAGGCGTCCCTTAAGAGGATTTTTTTAAATGGATTTCTACCTCATTGGCCTTGACTGGGGCAGTCACAGGGAGGAGTGTGAACTTAAGAGAAGGTGGTCCTCTGTCCTCTCTCCTCATTGGGAGTCCTCAGACACTTTGCAGAGGCCGGAGACCGCACAGTTATTTGGCCTGTGGGTGCTCTGGCCATACATTTCAGAGAAGATTAAAGGACAGAATAATTTGGGGCTCAGTTGTTTCTTTACCCTTGCACATAGGATGTTGAGCCCTTTGGTTTTCCCTTAATCTTTAGCTGCTCAGCACTTCCCTGAAGAAGAGGTAAAGGTCAAAGTTGATGTTTTCTCCTTACTCCCTCCCTTCCCTATTTTTAAAGCTGCCACTCACACTGATTCCTTCTCTAATAGCAGATCAGAGATGAAGGATGGAGCTTCTGTCTGCTGCTCTTCATGATGCCTCTCCATTATCATTCCCTGCTCCCACCCTCAATACCCACACACAGGCAGAGACTCTCTGACCAGTCCTGGCTGCATGTTAGAATCAGCTGGGTAGCTTTTCAGCCGGCCTACTCTCCTGACCCTACCCCAGAACAATAATGAAATCAAAATCTACAGAGAACCCAGGCCTTTTTTCCACTTTTTTTAAAATTTTAATTTATTTTTAATTTACATTTTGTAAGTGGTGCAAATACATGGGCAGGGTTGAGAACTGTTGTTCTAGTTAAAGGCAAGAAGACTCACTTTGCCAACTGCCTTCTATAGAAGGTGGAGCTGTCGTCCCCCAATAGCACAAGATCCTCGGGCCTCCCTCCCCCTCTTTCACGAGGACAGTGAGAGCTGCTGGACTGCTGACAAGGGAAGGAGATGTGTAAAGTGCCTGGTCTTGGTGTAGTTACTGGAATCTGAACAGCCAGTCAGTATCTAGTAAGGAGGGAACCACTCTGCTAGGGTAAACTCTCTTTATTACACTCTTCCCCATGCTCCCTGCTAAGGAGAGAGCTTCAGTGCTTGATACAAGAGCAGAGGGTGCAGGGAGAAGAGGCGGGTGCTGTGGCTTCTCTTCGAGAGGCTTCTCTCTGAGAAGCTGCTGGGCTACTTCCATGTCAGGATATAGGCGTGGCCCTCACCCGGGCGTCCTTTTGGCAAGCAGGTAGTGCTTATGCTTATTGTTTCTAAGACATCCCTTAAAAAATATATAGTAATCTTTTGCCTCTTCTCTCTGCATCCTGAACTCCCCAGCCTAATGGCAGCCTTGGCACTGGACTGCTGGTCATGTCCTCTCCCAGCCTTACTTTTGTATCTCAGAGCTGGTATCTTCCCTTCAGCAGCATATTCACCGTCAGAGTTAGCAGCTGGAATGTCTGCCACTCTTCCTCTTTCCTCCCAGCAAGGATGGGAGGTTAGCTTGAAATGTCCATCCTCAGCAACAGGGAGATTTACTTTTGGGAGGGGGGGTTCAGAGAGGTCAGGCTAGTTTCTTGGCCTGAGTGCATGGTGTGTGCTAGGTAACTGGGAGGGCCCCAGTGGGTGGGGTGGGGGGTGAGGGGGAGGCTTATGTACAGAGTGGGTGGGGAGGTTATGCTACCTCTGTTCCTTGAATCAGGGTGTTAATATTTATACAACTGAGACTCCCAATTTACCAGGAAGCTTCCGTTCCCTAGGTTGAGCCTGGGTCAGCAACTTGGAGTGGAGCCGCCCTTTTCTTCTCTTGGGAATGTGGGGCCCAATCTCCTCTAGTGGTTTGGGGGTTTTGTGGGGTCAGGGAAGTCTAGGGTGAGAATGAATCTGCCCCTGGCCTGAACTCCCTGTTCCTGCAGGAGGAGCTGACGAGCACAAGTGTGGAGCACATCATTGTCAATCCCAATGCCGCCTATGACAAGTTCAAAGACAAGAGAGTGGGGACAAAGGGACTTGGTGAGACTGGGCTGGAAACTGGATGGGGGGAGGTCTGTCCTTGGGCCATAGTGGCATGCTTTGGGGGAGAAGGTCTTCATGGAGATCTTTCATGGTAGCCCCGACAGTCACCTGAGACCGTGACTGCCCTGGGCCTAGATCAGGCCCTCAATTCCATCTTCTTTTCTTGGCAGATTTCTCAGATCGTATTGGAAAAACCAAGAGAACAGGATATGAATCTGGAGAATATGAGCTGGTTTGTTGTGTGTGTGTGTTGATGGTGATGGTGCCGTGATCCTGGTTAGGAGGGACATCAAGGGACACAGTCAGGCTTCTGGGTTTTTCTCTCTTTGGGGTTCCCAAGAAACCCAACAGGACACGTTTGAGGATGCTTAGTCCCCCTGCTGTTTGCTCTGGAGAGTCTCCAGGCCTCCAGTTATTTTGTACCAGGTTGTTCTGTACCAGGCATTCTGAGTTGGATGGGATATCCTTACAACCTAAGCTCAGGGTTTGGATAAATTCTTGAGGAGGCTCCCTGTACCAAGGGATTTAACTTCACTATATGTGCTTGCTGTCTAGCTTGGAGAGGGCCTGGGAGTGAAGGAGACACCGCAACAAAAGTACCAGCGACTATTGCACGAGGTCCAGGAGCTGACAACTGAAGTTGAGAAAATCAAGGTACTTGTAAACTCCCTTCTCTTCTTTGTGCCCTGACTTACATAGCAGAGTAGGACCTCACAGCAGGAGGAAAAAGGTTCCCAAGGCTCCTTGGTAAGGAAGCTGGGGTTCCTAGGTTTAGGGGTATAAATAGATCTATATTCAGTACCATAGGTGGGTAAGAACCATCCAGTAACTTCCAGCCACAGCCATTCTTAAGGGCCTTGATCCTTTTTTCTGTTGTTGTTGTTGTTTTTAAGATTGTATTTATTTGAGAGAGAGAGAGAGCAAGTGCGCGCATGAGCAGAGAAAGGGGCGAAGGGAGAAGCAGACTCCCCACTGAGCAGGGAGCCAGGCTCTGAGGTCAGTCCCAGGACTCTGGTATCATGGCCTGAGCCGAAGGCAGACACTTAACTGACTGAGCCATCTAGGCACCCCCTTTTTCTGGTCTTGATTGCCCTGGCCACCCCTCATTGTCTGCTTCTTCTCATACCAGGCAACGGTGAAGGAGTCCGCCACTGAAGAGAAGCTGACCCCCGTGGTGTTGGCTAAACAGCTGGCTGCCCTGAAGCAGCAGCTAGTTGCTTCCCACCTGGAGAAGCTGCTGGGACCAGATGCAGCCATCAACCTTACTGACCCCGATGGAGCTCTGGCTAAGTGGGTGTCCTGCTTTGTTGGGAAATCATTGCTGCCTGGGGCATAGGGTCACTCAGCCAGGTATTGGCCAGGATACTAAGGGGAGAGGTACCCTAGCTGTTCCTTAATGCTGAGCGCAAGGCAGAAATGAGAGAGGGCTGGGCTTGCCCACATCCTTCAAGTTCTAGTCTTATTACTTGGTCTTCTGTCCCAGGCGCCTGCTTCTGCAGCTGGAGGCAACCAAAAACAGCAAAGGAACCGGTTCAGGGGGAAAGACCACCAGTGGTACTCTTGTAGATAGTAGCCTTGTCACTTATGAACTACATTCTCGGCCTGAACAGGACAAGTTCTCTCAAGCTGCCAAAGTAAGTATGTATGGTTGGTTGGGGGGCTGGGGTAGCATGGCCCTGAAGACTTTCCTACCTCCCTCCAGGGGATCAGATATCAGGGTGCTGGGAATGCTTCCGATTCCTCTTGATGTTTCGTTCTCCATGTTTCCCTCACCCATCTACTTAAAAGATTTTAAGAATGTGATCAGGTTGTGTTCCAGAGAAAGTGGTCCCTTGGCAGAGTGGAGAGGAGGAGGGAGGGGAATGGCAAGCGGACAAGCAGAGAAGAGTGGGATGTTAGTGCCTGCTGCAGCGGCAGGCAGGCCGGTGGCGAGTTTCACTCCCTTCCTCGTCCTAGGTTGCAGAACTTGAGAAGCGCCTGACAGAGCTGGAAGCAACTGTACGCTGTGATCAGGATGCTCAGGTTAGGTGCTCTCCTTTACTGAGTCTGACCTTGCATCCTGCGCCCTCTTCCCTGACACTCAGAGCATTCCACAGAACCCCGGGGAGAGTGGGAAGGTCTTCATTTATCAGATCAGCCAGTGGGTTGCCGGCTAGACCTGGGAAGGATGGGAGACAGTAGTAATTGTGAGGAGACACAAGAACCACTGATTTCTTTCCTCCTCTTCCCCGCCAGAATCCCCTTTCAGCAGGTGTTCAGGGAGCCTGTCTCATGGTGAGTATACAAGGAACCAGAGTGTTGGATTACAGAGGAGATAGTGAGGTTGGGTTTGTGGGTCCATAGCTGTATATTAATCACCTCCAGTGGAATACAGTGGCGTATTCCTCGTGGCGTCTTCCTAGTCTGATCCTTTCCCCTCTATGAATTTTGTCCCAACCTCCACCCCCAGGAGACTGTAGAACTGCTGCAAGCAAAGGTGAATGCCCTGGACCTTGCAGTTTTGGACCAAGTGGAGGCTCGGCTACAGGTATTAAATGGAGGGCAAACTGGATTACAGGTAGCTTGGGACTTCAGAAACCCTGGGTGCCCTATCGACCTTGAAGTCTGTGTTTTCAGAGTGTCCTGGGAAAGGTGAATGAGATTGCCAAGCATAAAGCTTCTGTAGAAGATGCAGATACACAAAGCAAGGTCAGGAAGAGCCCTTCCCCCCAGTTCTGTATCCTTTCCTGTTCCCTCTTGTTTTCTGAGTCCTTCTGGTGGTCTTACCTGAGCTTGAGAGGTGCTGTCTTCATAAGCTCTTACCAGCTGAGACAGTGAGGGGCCTGCCCTCACCCACCCAGGTGGTCGTTGTGTACCTCACTTGGCCATCCCCTTAGGGCCCTGTCCTGTCCCCACCAGGTGCACCAGCTATACGACACCGTACAGCGCTGGAGCCCCATCGCCTCCACCCTTCCAGAGCTGGTGCAGAGACTTGTCACCATCAAGCAACTGCATGAGCAAGGTGGGAGGCCTGCTGCCGGGGGCGAGGGGAGAGGAATTGGACAGCGGGCAGCTTTTGTTTCCTCCCCTCTTGTTGTGGATTCTGATGTCATCCATACCTTCTCTACCTTCTTTTGTAGCCATGCAGTTCGGTCAGCTCCTGACCCACTTGGATACCACACAGCAAATGATTGCTAGCTCCCTCAAGGACAACACCACCCTCCTGACCCAGGTGTGTGCCCCTTTATTGGTCTGTTGCTTCTGTTCTCTAGCAGCCTGGGTTCTGCCTTGGCCCAGGTTGTAACGGGACGTGGCAGGGGCTTGGTTTGAGTCTCTACTGTTTGTCAGTGGTTGTGGGACCTTTGACAACTTACTTAACCTGTGAACTTCCATCTTACCATCTGGAAAACTGTACCTACCTCAGGGTTGTATGGATTAGGTGAAATACTGTGAGTGAATTGTTAGAGTTCCAGTGAACCTGTTTTTCCTACAGCACCTACCCAGTCCCTCTACAGTCTCAGCTTAGCTTTCCCCTCCCTGGGTCCTCAGCCAGATGTGCTTGTATCCAGAGCACAGCACACTGGGAGGAGTATGGACTCTGAAATGAACAGCAGGCTCCAATCTTGTTTTACCGCTTCCTCTTCTCTGACACTGGGTAGTGAACTTCACCTTCATTCTTAGCAGTGCCCAGCACATGGTCCTCAGTTTCTCTTGGAGACACTGTTTTCAGTGCTGAGGGCAGAATTACAGTGGAGAGACCCAACACCACAGGACCATCAGATGAATGAAGAAATATATAAAGTATAATATGTTCTGCCTCTAGAGCTGTTTTCTAAAGTTTTGAGCCAGTAAAACTCTCATTCCAGTAAAATCATACCTGTTCCTCATTATATAAAACAGACCAAAACAGCTACTATCACATGCCCACTCGGGCCCATAAGCTATGCTTCCATTTCTTGTCTTCTCCAAAAGCATTTCTTCAAGTGCTCACCCAGGCAGGCACCTGGGCCTGATAGAGTAAAACATCTCTGTGACTTTCTAGGTGCAGAAAACCATGCGTGAGAACCTGTCCACGGTTGAGGGGAATTTTGCCAACATTGACGAGCGGATGAAGAAGCTGGGAAAGTGAGCACCTTTAGGAGATGGAGAATGGGGGTAATCCCTACCCCCTTGAACTCTGTTAACAGCTTACATAGGGTTTCCCCTTAATTATAACTCTTGCATCCCCATACCATTTGACACTGGGGGCAAAGGGGTTCTTCTTGCATGTGGGGTTTACACCCCTCCTCCGAGGAATACAGAGTGGTAGCTGGGGGACATTAGATAGTGGTCTCCCCTCAGGCCCCGGGGATGTGGGCCTTGCCACATGCCAGCTCCTGTCCAGTACTGCTTTGCTTGGGGCGGGGCAGGATTGGGTTCGGTCCTCCAGCACAGCTCCCCTGGCTGGTTGCAGTTCTGTACAACTGTTTCTGACCATTAAATGCTGTTGTACTCTGTGTGGCCCCTGCTGTTGTTTCCTGGGGAAGAGGCAGCACTGAGACAGACCTCCACAGCCTAATAGGCAGCCTCAGCCCCTCTCTGCTACGAGAGGATTTAAACTGTAACCTGCTCTTACTAAAGAACTAAGGAAAAAATGAGTACAGAGTCAGAGCCAGAGTTTCAAAATATTCTCATCTGTTAAATTAAGAGTGTCTCCCATAGAAAAGCAGTGGAGGCCCCACAGGGCAAGTACAAAACAGAATTAAAACTCCCAAGGGTCTTGTCTTTACAAAAGAAAAGGCAGGAGGCAGCCCCTGGACAGCGGGTCGTGCTGGCCGCTCCGGTTGGACCATGTTGCATAATCCTCGGTCGCATCATCACAACGTCTCTGAGCATTCCGATGGGGGAGAAGGGGCAGTGTAGTGTGTGTGGGAGGAGAGGCCCAGTGGGCTCTCTGTGCCCCCTTACCCCCTTTTAGATCCCAGAGGAAAGTAGAGGGAAGCTGGCTACACCTTGAAATGAGGCTATGTGTTTCAAACCTGGGGACAGGGGTAAGAGGGGGATCTGTGCTTTGAGCAACCTGAGCCAGAGGCAGAGGGGTGTTGGAGGGGTGAGGGGGGAATGCATGATGCTTATTGCTTTGTACCTTTCACTGGGAAGGAGGGCAGCAGCCAACAGTAGCTCACAGGTTTGTAAACTGAGCCTGCTGGCTTCAAGAAGGGAGGCAATGAAGTCGAATTAAATATAAAAGAGTCATTTGTGCAAAAATAACTTAAACAAATAAAAGACCTGGGGAAGGGGGTGTTCCCCTTAGCCTGGTGGGGAGAGGGCCATATACCACCCCCCCAGGCCTTTTCAGTGACATGGCTTTGGGGGGGAGGGGGTGAGCTTCCCTACCCCCTGCAATGGCTCAGGATGGGATTGTAGGGGAAGGGCTTGCATTTGTGCTCTGAGTGGGGAGTAGTGCCCCCACCCACTGTCCACAGGTGCAGGTGGCTGGCAGGGGCTCCCAAGGCTCAGCACTCAGCTCTCCCCAATCAGGGTCAGATCCAGCTCCAGGTATGGCTGCTAAGGGGCCAGTTTCCTCCTCTTGTTTTTGGCAGGACGGCCAGGGCGGGCCCGGGGAGGCAGAGGGACAGCCGCCTATACAAGAGGGGAAGTTGAAAGAAGTGATCAAACAGCTAGGTATCAGGAAGTCTTTTATTTTCTCCCCACTCCCTCTACTCCTCTTCTCCTGCCTCATCCCTTACAACGCCCCCCGCCAACCCTGACACACACTTACGCGGGTTGTAGGGCTGGGGTCCAAGGTAACGTCCTGGCGGGAGCTACTGCTGTTCCGGGTAGGGCTGCAGTAAGGGCACGGGTGATCAGGAACGCTTCCCAAGCACCGCGTGAAGCTCAGAGTTTGGGTGGGAAACCTTCTACTTTTGGATAATAAAGGCATAATATCCCCATCCATATTTAAGTTTGTGCCTTTCTGAAAGTCAAGCCACTCGAGACATTTCTATAAACCATCAAATAGCAAAAGGCCAGGATTGGGGTAGGCCCAACACTCACTTGTATTTTCTCCTCCGGCCACGACGAGACTTTCTGACTACCCCTGGGGGCACCTGGGAAAACACAGACTGTATGTGTAGGAAAAATTAGGAAAAGGAACCGTGTTCCCAGCCTTTCCTCAGAACCCTTCAGCCCAAACCTCCATCACCCCACACTCACCTTAAGGTCCTCAGAATGGGGTCCAGGAGGGGATGGATCCTTGGGCTCAACACCCCCTTCAGCCAGCTCCCCATTATGCTGCCAGTGGTGGGTCCTTCTTGGGGACCGTTCCATTTGTCCATTGAAGCCACCACGTGCCCCCCATTTGAGGGCCAGTCGGCCAGGCTCTCGCCGGCTACCGGGCTTTCGGCCCCGGCCTGGCCTGGCCTCACCATTAATGCCCCTAAGACCCCCTCCTCCCCTCCGGCCCCGTTTCCCTGACCCCCTCCCAGTGAGCAGCTCAGGGACTGAGGGGTCAGGAGAACTGTGGGGTGGGGCTAAGGCACTGAGGGGAGGCCGGGCAGGCTCTGGTTCCAGGGCTGAGGTGGGGCTCTGAGGGGGCAGACAAGGGGCTTCTGGCTGCTCTGGAGGAATCTGCAGGCAAAAAATAAAATCTTAGTCCCAAATATGGTCCCTTGTCTACTGTATCTCAAAACATCCACTTCCAATTTGGGAAAAAATTCTGTCCGCAACACCCCACCCCCCACCCCCAACACATACCCTCACCTGGAGACTCTGTAGCAGGCAGGCTAGGGGACTAGAAGCCTCTGAGAGGGGTGGAGGAGCTCCCCCCCCAGGGAGGAGCTGCAGCCCCAACTGGCCAGAGAGAAGAGGGCCAGGAGGCTGCAACAGGCTGGGGAGGGCTCCAGGGCTGCTGGTCAGCGAAGACAGATCACCTATGGAGAAGCTGTAAGGTCAGGCATCTCCCTCTGCAACCCAACCCGGCTAGGCTGAACAGACCCTATTTACCTCTTAGGTTTAACCCCAGGATCAAAAACTCCTCCCCAAGTCATCCAGCTTCTCCTCTACTTCCTTTTTTTCTCTTTCACACGTTTTCCCTCAGACTCACCCAGCAGGCTGGCACTCAGCAGAGGGCTAAGGAGTTGGGGGGGTCTCCCTGAGTTGGAGGGGGCCTTGCCCAGAGAGGAGGCCCCCGGGTCAGTAGTTGCCGTGGTGACACTGGAGGTAGGTGGTCCAGGTTGGGGGGCACTCAGGACACAGGGCTAAGAACAAAGACCAATTATGACACTATGTGAAATAGTTCATAAACATACACTACTTTCACATATACGATCTCACTGAAGCCTCACGTGAAGTAGGCCACGCTTATTAAATACAGACCCAGTTCCTGCAGCCATCCTACCCCCAGCCAAGAACTAAGCCCTCCCCAAAGGCCCTGAGGAAGAGCTCAGGCATGAAACCGAAAGCCTTTGATTCCCAGCTCCCATCCCTGATTCTACCTCTTGTTCTGTCCCACCCACTCACCCCCTATCCTCACCTGGGGGGGTGTCCCCGAGGGGGGATCCAGGCTGGCAGCCAGCAGCGCAGAATTTAAAGCTATGAGGGTGGGGGGGGCTGAAAGTGGGGGGAACAGAAGGGGGGGCAGGTCTCCCAAACCTGAAAATGTCTCCCCACTTGGACCCCCAGCTCCCTCTGCAGATCCCTCCCCATCCCCAGCTGTGGGGCCCAGGGCCAACAGGGGCAGGAAAGAGGCAAGGAGGTTGCTAGGAGGTGCAGAAGGGGGTGGAAGAAGGTCTGAAGGGGCTGGTGGAAGCAGTGAAGCCACCAAAAGCGAAGGCCCTTCAGGCTCGCCTGGGGCTAGGGGAGGGCCAGGTCCCCCTGGTGGGGGTAGCAGAGGCTCAGGGGGAGGTTGTCCCCCTCCCCCAGCCAGCACACCAAATAAACTGTGGCTGAGCAATGGAGAAGGTGGAGGCTGCCCCAGACTCAGAGGGAGAGGCAAGGCCCCTAGCATCCCAGGAAAGCCGGCTCCACTCAGCGCCAGGCCCTGCTCAGGACTAGGGAAAGGGAGAGCCTCCCCACCAGCTAGGGGAGGCAGAGGGCAGGCTGGGCCCGCCCCCATCCCAAGCCCTTCAGATGGGCTTTGAAGCACAGGGCTGGGGACCAGGGGGGCTTTGGAGGCAGCTGGTGGGGCAGGGGCACCTGCAAAGGAAAAGAGAAATTCAGCTCAAGGGAGGACCTTTCTCCCAGCATCCAAAGAACCCAACCTTCCTGCCTCCAACCCAGAAAACCACCAAAGAGCTCTCTAAACTCCCCTAAGTGCTTTGGCTGCCTTTTTCCACCGGGAGAGGAGGAAGAGCTCTACCACACTCACGTACCTGGCACACTGCTGAGGCTGCCACTGGTGGTCCCAGGCAGGGAGGGCGGGATAGGGTGCCTGGGCTGGGGAGGGCTCCCTGAGGAGAGGGTTGGGGGAGGAGGAAGGTGTGCATCTGACCCCAAAAGGTTAAAGCTTCCATCAGAATGGGAAGGGCCAGGGGTGGGGAGTCCCAGCAGGGACAGCACAGAAGGGAGAATCGGTTGGGATGGCTCAGGGAGAGGAAATGGTTGGGGGACAGGAGCAGGGGCCCGAGGACGGCTCCTTCTAGGGGCTTGAGGGCCTCCCCCTTCTAGCAATCGCAGTACAGTTGGGGGTCTGCGGGGACGACGCTGAGAGGGACGAGGTGATGAGGAGTGGGAAGCGGAGGGTGTCTGGGCACGGGGCCTTCGGCCCTGTAAAGTGCTGGGAGGGAGGAGTGGGGGATGCTGTGCCTTGGCCGCTGCAGAAAGTAGGCTGCTAGCAAGGAAGGGAGGTGCCCCGGGCCCCTCCACCGTGGGGGCCCCTCCTAGGGGTCCCAAGACCAGGGGCAGGTGCATAGTGGCTGAAGACACTGGTGGCTGAGTGGCAGGACCAGGGGGGCCAGGGGGACCAGGGAGATTATTGCTTGGGGGCAGAGGAGGGGGCGTTAAGGCATCACTACAGTGGAAGAGAGAAGGGTCCGAAGGTGGTGAGGAGGAGGCATGGGGGGCTGGAGAAGAGCCCAGGTCAGGGGGCACCAGGCTGGAGCGGAGGGCAGCTCCCCAGTTGTAGGAGGGAGCATTGAGGCTGATAGCAGGTTGAGGAGGTGGGGCTGGAGAGGGAGCATTGCCCCTTGGGAGGAAACAGGGGCTGCTGCCTCCAGAGGGGATTGGGTCAGGAAGCCTTGGTGGTGGGAAAAGCCCCCCAGGGCCTGCTAGAGGGGGGAAGGCCTGTGAAACTGAGGGTGGTTCTGGGGGAAGGGAGCCAGGACCCCCATTAAGTGGAGTTGGAGGAGGGACTCGACAGGGAGGGAGGGCAGAGGGGGGCCCTGGGGACACAGTGTGGAACATCTGGGGGCTCGCTCCCTCTCCTGCAATAAATGAGAAATGAAGGGTCAGCCTGTGGCTTCCCTTCCAACAACTTTCTTTTGTCTTCTCCATCCCATATCCCATAAACTCCCAACCTCCCTGTGCCTTCCTCTCAAGCAACTCCCCACTCCACCCTTCTCCTTGCTCCCTCTCATAGAGCTCCTCCCACCATCCCTCTTCCAGGCCCTTAAGTCTTCCTCAGTTATCCATAAAGTGAAGAAGCCTCACCAGGAGAAGAGTGTGAGCAGGTGGTCTCCATGCTGCGGTACAGAGTTGCCATGGCAACGGCTTTCCGCCGGTGGTTGCACAGCTTGGTCATGTCCTCCTCTGATGCGGGCCCCACCCCGGCCCCACCCGGGGTCACCGGGGCCAAAGGGTCAAAGTTGAAAACCTGTAAGGTGGGAGTCATGGGCAGGGCCCCTGAGAGAGTGGCAGAAGAGCTACCACGGTCCGTGACTTGTATTAAGTCTCTTGGCTTATCCCTGTATTCTCTGACACCCCTCACCACTCTGACCTTGGGGACATTGAGTGGACACTCCAGACCGCACTTGCAGGTCCCATCGCTGAGGAGGTAGCTCCGGGTTTGCTCCAAGGAAGACAGCTCTGTGCCACTTGGGCTGGGAGAGCACAGGGTCAGAAAAGACGGAGTTAGTTGATACTGAATCAGAAAACCATACCCAAAGGACAGTTCCTTATTCAAAGACCTTCCTAAGAAAGACACAGGATAAAGAATGTGGAAAGAGAAAGAGGCAGAACATAGTTAAAGGGCCAGACATACACAGAGCAGAAAGGCTGACGAAGGAAGAACAGAGGAGAGCAACAGGGTATCAGAGAGCTGGGCGCTGAGAGGAGAAGCGGGAGAGAAAATGCAGGCACTGAAGGGCCTGGGGATAGAGCTCTGGAACTCTGAGGAGCCATACCTGATATAGCGCACAGCACCCTCTCGAACACAGCGCTGCCAGCCGATGGGGACAGATGTGGCCACAGGGCCCCCAGCTCTGTCTGCTCCACTGCTCTCATTGCCCCCATTCATTGTGTGTAATCAGCTCCCACGTGCCTGATAACACAGACATCCATGTGGGCATTAGGAGGATTAAACTGCACTGGGTACCTGAGGGAGTACTCCAGGAAGGCAAAGATTGTGGGGGGACCCAAAAGAACTCAGGGGCATGGAGAAACCCTTGGAGAGCTGGGAGAGAAATGAAGAATTCGCTGCCATCCCACTGTGGCTACCTGAACATCTCTGCAAACATTGTGGGGTCCAGTCTAAAGCCGGGGCCTCCGGCTTAGCCCACACCTGCAACACAGGAAAGAGAAGAGACTGTCAGAAACCTGCCCAACGCAGAAGAGAACCAAAGCCCAGGACACTCTCAAGGGTAAGATCCTTAACCCTCTGAGGTAAGTGCACACACAGATCTCAGGGATCTGCTGGCTGAGTCCACAACCATCCTTTCCATATACAGGCCCTAGGAAGCAGAGGATCAAAGCCTCAACTCCCAGGGACCAGGGAATCAGAGCCCAATCCCTAGACATAAAGGGCAAGGCCCCTTTGTCCCATCAGAGCCAGAAGACTTCACCCTGGAGTATGGGCAAATTCCCATAACGCCAAGACACTAGGAAGTTTCCTAGAGTCTGGGCCCCTGCTGTTCCCTACCCCCAGGAAGATCATATAAAAAGTACAGATTGCCCCACAGCTCACCAGGCAATTGCCCAACTGCCCTCTGGGGTGGTACCAACGGAACCCCCCATGCCTGCTCCATTAGACAATCACTGATCTAGTTCATTTGGATTTTCTTAAGAAAGGCTGGAATTATAGCTGTCTTCTCCCAGAGTTGAGAAGCTCCTGGTTTCTCCCCAAGCCTCAACAGGGGGATTCAGCACCTCCTACCCCACTGGCTTCAGACTGGCTCCCAAAGGGACTCTCCTCTGATATGTGGGGACGCCCCCCCCAACCCTGCAAGTATCCTCTCCAACCTCACCATCGCTCCTACCCTACACAGGCGACTTCTAAACTTTCCCTCTCATAACAAGGCGCCCTGTCACCCAGCCTGCTTCCCTCAGCTTGGGGAGGAGGGGAAGGCGCACGAAGTAGGAAGGAACTTGGGGAGAGGGCGGGCGGAGGGTGGGCGAAGCACTGTGGGGAGGGAGGTGAAGAAGGCAAAAGTCAAGCATTGAGAGGGAGAAACGGCGGGGGCAGGTGAGGGCGGGGGAGTGGGGATGAGGCCAGGGAAAGGGGCCGAGAGGACGCGGAGGGGGCAGAGGGTAGGGACTGGAGGGGAGGGGAGGGGGAGGGGCGGGGTGGGGGGGGCCGGGCCCTGCACTCACCGCGGCCCATGGTTCGGCCGGCCCCGCCCTGCGCAGTCGCGGCCCAGAGGGTGAGTGGGAGGGAGTGGGAGGAGGGTCGGTGGAGCCCGAGCCTCCGGTACGGCCCCGGCCGGTCCTAGCAGGAAGCGCCGCCGCCGCCGCCGCGGATCACCGAGCGGCCTCCCGCGCATGCGCCATGGGGGCCAGGGGCAGCCCTGGGGATTCCGTTCCCAGAAGGCACCGCGCAGGCTGCTGCCGCCGCCGTCGTCGCCGCCGCCGCCACCGCCGCAGCCGCCGCCGCCGCCGCCGCTGCCCGGACGGGAGAGGGGCGGGGCCGGGCCCCCGCCCAGCGGACAACGACGAGCCAACAGGAGGGGCCGCAGTGCGCATGCGGGAGCGCGCCTACCCCTCCCCCACAACCCCCCATTAATCCCCAAGAGAACAAACACCCCACGCGGCCCCCCCCCCCTCCGCGGAAGGATCTGAGCCTCTTCCCAGGCCACTGGTGGCCAATCCTAGCCCTCCCCGGGGAGGGGCCCCTTCCAAAGCCACAGTCTGTTGGGGGAGCCAGGAATGTCAGGTCCGGGAGGGGCCGGCCCCAAAAGATGAAAGTCGCGACTTGCCCTGCCCCGCCCCAAAGGCTTCCCGGCTAGTGTGCTGGGACTTGACCCGCCTCCCCAGGTCAACATGTCACAACACGACCTCAGCCTGTCAAGTCACATGACCTTTGCCTGTCACTGACAACCTGGTCATGTCTTCGGGCCAGGAGAGACCATCTGGTCCAACACACCCCCCACCCCCATTTACAAAAGGGGAAATGGAGGTCTGGAGCAACGGAGCAGGCCTAGCCAAGGACCTGTCACTGTCACACCACCACCTAAACCTGCCTTCCAGCCACAACCGACCTTGTGACAGATACTATTTAATTCTGGCTGCCCCCACGAGGGTATGACAGTATATGTAACTGGCCGCCACATGGCATCTTTTTTTCTACCTAATGGCTCAAGAAAAATACTTTGCATTTTTTTTAATACTTTGCATTTTAAGTGGTGCTTTTCACTTTTGTTGAAGCACCCTCCAAGTTCATACTTCTCCCATTTTACCTTCACAACTCATTACTTTTATTTACAAACAAGAACGGCTGAGGCAGAGAGAAATTAGGTGGCTGGCCTAGGATCCCTGGGCAAGTGGGGGGGCAGGTGAGGCTAGAATCTGGGCTCCTGACAAAGCAGTCCAAGGCAGTTGTGCGCGCAAGTGCACCCAATGTCCCAAGCAACAGGGCGCTAATGCAGCCCAAGCACCTAGGAGGCAGGAGGCTTGAGCACTGGCTCCTCACGGCAGGGAGTCACAGGACTTGCGCGTCTGGTCGGGTGAAAAGGGCGGGTCTTGATCTTTTGGTGAAGAGCACCAGAGCACCGTGGGGTGGAGGGGATGACGCGTGGGGAAACAGTGCGAATCGCATCCACTGGGCAAGGGACATGAATTCTGGCATGCTGAGGGCGCATTAGAAACTTCACCAAGATAGAAGTTAAGGGTGCTTTTCTGCGAGGAGCTGAAAATGACTATCAAAAGTATTCAAGTTCCTCGGTCCCTCTGGGGGATTTAAGGGGCTAAAAGACCTCGAGATTCTCAAGAAGAATACTCGAGAAGACGTTAGGCAGTCCTGTGGCTGGATGCAAACTTTCAAAGGAGGCTGGTTTAAAAGACCTTGTGCCTATTAAATGGGAGGGAACCAAGCAAAATGGGAGTCCCTTATGGAGAAGGTGCAACAGGGGCTAATGCCAGGTGGGCGTAATAAGAACTCCTGAGCAAGACAAGCTGCCCTGAGGCTTCTTAGGCAGCAAAGGGGCAGCCACGGTTGATAGCCGTTGAGGCCGTTGGGAGCCGGGCGCTGGCGCCCCGCCCTCTCCTCTCCCCTACACCACCACCACCCCCCGCGCCTCCCACCACCCTTGTAGTCCCCTGCGCGTGCGCGCGGAGACACCGGTTGCCAAACATTGCATCATCCCCGCCCCCCTTTCCTCCCCTCCCCCTCCTGCTCTCCCCTCCGCGCGCGCGCATGACTCACTCACCTCCTCCGCGAAGCCTCGTGACCCAAAGCCACTTCCGGGTCCAACACAGCGTCTACCACCAAGCGGGAGGGAGCGTTGGGGGCGGTGCCGCGCGGGCTTCTGAGTGGCGGATGTAAGGGGTGAGGCGGGGCCAGCGCCGGTGTGCCGCGTTCTGACTGGTAAGCTTCTGGACCCACCCCTGAGAGGAGGGCAAGACCTTCTTAAAAGATCAGTGTTCGGCGCTACCGAGGTCAGAGGCTTGAGTCTGAGACCCAGGTAATATCATGTTGAAGATGAGCGGGTGGCAGCCACAGAGCCAGAATCAGATCCGGAACCTGAGGAGAGAGGCGAGTACTGATCCCCCATCTACTTTTTACCCTCCTATTCTTGGGGAACACTGGCTGGCCCCTCAAAGTTGGGGCATATGCTTTTTAGGATGTGGCCCCACCCCTTCCCCGATGAAGTCAGCGACAGTCCGAGGGAGGGATGGGGAGCATCCTTTATTTAGGAGTGGTGCTCACAGACCTCTCTTCCTTCGGACGGTAGTGTCACCCCCACCCCTGCCCGGAGCATGGGCCTTGCTCGGTGCCATTGGGCCAAGGGGTCCGGATGCCCTCGGAAGGTTTATCATCTTCCGTTGCTGACCCCAGCCCTCCTCGTTGGGCCTGTCCGGTGGAAGGCGGAGCAACAGGACACTCCTCCACGTCGAGAGGCCTGGAAGACCATAGTTCATGACTCTGACTCCCGTTTACCACCACCAAATGCCACTACCCCTACCCCACCCCCAGTCCTGTCTCAGCCCTAGCTGGGGTGAGGGCCAGAGTGGCCACGTCGATAGCTGGGGCTCCTGGATCCTCCACAGGACAGCCATTCCACACCCTAATGAAGAAGAGAACCTTAAGGAGACTGACCCAAGACTGAGGGGAGGGGTGCCGATGGATAGGGAGCGGAGATGGGTTTTCCCATTCCCCCAGAGGTCCTTGGGCCTCCTGCACAAGAGAGCATCCTGAATTTCTTAAGTGTGGGAAGCCATTTGGGGTCTCCCCAGTGTACGGTCCTTCCCCTGAGATAGGTCCCTGCCTCTTTCCCCTTGTCCTGTCTCCAACTAATAATCTGTGTGTGTAACCATTGCATCAGGCCAGCCCCCTGTTTGGCTTTGCAGCCCTCTGGTCTGGGACTCCAGTGCTGATGAAAGCAGCATCCCACACACTGGAAGGCAAGGAGGTTTCCCCAGGGAGGACAGCCCTGAAGAGAAACACTCTGGGCGATATTGCATCTCCAGTCCCTAGGGATAAGCAGCTGCTGCTCTGGCTTCTGGGCTTCCTCCTCCCTTCCCTGTAAGAGACCAGGGAGAATTTGTCCGTGCTTTTCTTACAAGTTACTTATCATGCACCTACTGTGTGCCATGCATTTCAGGCCCAGGATATATCCATGAACAAGAAAATCTCTGCTCTAGCAGAGCTTACATTTCAGTGGGAAAAGGTTCACGGTGAACAAATACAAGTGCAGTGGAGAAAACCCAAGCATGGAAGGGTAGCCAGTGCTCAGGGTGGGGTTACAGTTTTACCTTGGATGGCTAGGGATTCTCTCGCATTTAAATGAGGTGACATTTAAAAGATCTAAAAAGAAGCAAGGGAGTAAGCCACGCAGGTATGTGAAAGGAAGAGCTTTCCGGGAGAAGGAACAGCAAGAACAGAGGTCCTAGGTTGGGAGCATGGGAACGGGAAGAAACAGGAGGCCAGGTGGCTGGACTAGAGTGACTTAAGGGGGAAAGTGGTCAATGAGAAGAGTAGATTGTGTGAGGTCTGCGAAGCCATTTTAAGTACCTTAGCCTTTAATATTTGTGAAATCGGAAGTCATTGAAGGGTTTTGAACATGACAGGACCTGACAGGTTTTAAAGGCTCATTCTGGCTTTTTGTTGGGAACGGACTTGGGGAAGTGTGGCAAGAGCAGAAACTGGGTAATCCAACGGAGAGGATAATAACTTGATCCAGATTGAAAACAATGCAACTGGGTTGTGGGTTTTTGAAGAATAAGTTTTAAAATCTAGCTGGTGGTTTGACTGTGGGGTGTGACTGAGGAATCAGGGACAGTGCTAAGGCTTTTGACTTAAGCAAGTAGAATTGCCATTTACTGATTTACTGTCCTCAGATGAAAATGGGGGTACCTACATTTCCCCCTCCGGAAGGGAAGATGACCAAAATTTGTCTTTGGACATATTAAGTCTGAGACGCCTTTTTAGATACCCAAAAGGAGATTCAAATAAGCAATTATGTAACACAGTTGGAGGTCCCAGGAGACACCGAAACTCGAAATGTGCATTTAGAATATGTCAGGGTGTGAGTGGAATTAGAGAAATACCACTTGATTTTTTCCCTTCCCTGTAGTCCAGTCCTTACCCCGGCAGGTTTGAGGCCTACCTTGAAGCCATGGAGTTGGCCATGACTTTTCTTTTTTCTTTTTTTTTTTTTTTTAAAGATTTATTTATTTATTTGACAGACAGAGATCACCAGTAGGCAGAGAGGCAGGCAGAGAGAGAGAGGAGGAAGCAGGCTCCCTGCTGAGCAGAGAGCCCGATGCGGGACTCGATCCCAGGACCCCGAGATCATGACCTGAGTCGAAGGCAGTGGCTTAACTCACTGAGCCACCAAGGCGTCCCGGCCATGACTTTTCTATTATGTAATTGGGACTACAAATGTCAGCCACTAAAAATAAAGGTCAGGCTCTCCTCTGTCCTTGGAAATGACTGCAAGGACCCTGACCGTCTACACCCTCAAAGACAGGAAGTGAGGAAAGACCAGCAGGAGGCTGGAAATAAAAAGAGCTGCCTCTCTCCTTCCAAAAATGGCTAACATCTGTCTTTGATCCCCACAGTGTTCCAGAAGGAAGTGTATCTTCATACATCACCACACTTGAGAGCAGGTAATTTTACCATCCCTTTCCCAAAACCAATTCTTAAGAGATGCTGCTTAGGGTCCCTGTACTGGGGCCCTACTAAGTTATGAAAACAGCTAAAGAAAACAGGAGAGGAGGATTTGAATCTGAGCAGACATTTGCTGACAGGCCACATCCATCTTCCTGGCCTGCCCCTATCTAGGTGACCAAATCACTATTCTTAGAGCATGTCCTAATTGAAAGCTGGCTGAGTGAGCAGTCATCCCCAGCAAAGTTAATTTTTTGGTCAGCCCCCATCAAGATTAGACTCACCCAGAGGACTCCCCTCACAGGAGGAGAAAGGAACACAAGATGGTCTGATAATTGCCCCCTGGAAACTACCAACAGAGTTCCTCAAGGGAGGCTCAGGACTTTTACCAGGATCCCTTAAGAATGTATGTGGTAGACCCATGCTTCTTCAAATGCCAGGCAAAAAGCAGCAAAGAGGGAATATTGATATAGACCAATTGATACATTTGACAGGGCCAAACAGTAAATATTTTGGATGCTGAGGTCTCCACTCTTACTGCATGAAGGCAGCCATAAACAATATGTAAATAAATGAATGTAGTTATGTTCCAATAAAACTGTATCTGCAAACAGGTACCAGGCAAGTTTGCCAACCTATATAGACTATCTGATTGCTTTATGGAGTTGTTCCTCTCCCCCCGACCCCTCATCCTGAGTATGTCCTTTTCCAGAACGTGATCAAACTGCAGAGATGGCAGCTGAGTCCTTGCCTTTTTCCTTCGGGACACTGTCCAGCTGGGAGCTGGAAGCCTGGTATGAGGACCTGCAAGAAGTGCTGTCCTCAGATGAAAATGGGGGTACCTACATTTCCCCCTCTGGAAACAAGGAGGTGAGAATGTGATGACTAAAGCTAGGTGGGGGGCATTGCCCTTCGCTTCTCAACTAATACCTATCCTACCTTTTCCTCATTCCCTTGAAGGAAGAATCAGAAACCTTCACCACTCTTGACCCTGCCTCTCTGGCTTGGCTGACTGAGGAGCCAGGACCAGCAGAGGTCACAAACAGCTCCCAGAGCCCTCGCTCTCCAGATTCCAGTCAGAGCTCCCTGGCTCAGGAGGAAGAAGAAGAAGACCAGAGAAGACCCAGGAAGCGGAAACAGAGTGGTCAGTCCCCAGCTGTGGCTGGAAAGCAACGCATGAAGGAGAAAGAACAAGAGAATGAAAGGAAAGTGGCACAGCTAGCTGAAGAGAATGAACGACTCAAGCAGGAAATCGAGCGCCTGACCAGGGAGGTAGAGGCGACTCGCCGAGCTCTCATTGACCGAATGGTTAATCTGCACCAAGCATGAAGAGTTGGGACCATCATTTCCCCCTCGGGCCACCACCTACCTTTCGCAAAAGTGGCTGCTGACCATCTTTCTCCAGTGCCAATGATGTGACCCTCAACCCCATCTATTCAGGAGGCGGGAAAGCTTGGGGTAGACAACAGGAAAGGGTCTCAGCATGTATATAGAGATTGTAAATTTATTTATTACTGTCCATATCCATTAAAGTAACTTTCTATGAGCCAGCCTCTTTCACTTTTTCTTCTTGCCTTTCGGGGTTTCAAGGGGTTTCCCCTCAGCTAGAGCCAACTGTTTCTTCAGATCCAAGAGCTTAGCCACCTCAGCAGCAACCTGGTTCTTGTCTGCCTTCTGCGCTTTCAGTTCTCGGACGATGTTGCCCTAAGAGCAGAATAGGTGGGGGAAGAAGAGTAGTGAGACCAGAGAGAAGTTTTTGAGGAGTCCGTGTTTCCGCAATCCCTCGGGGCTTCCGCCGAGTACCTGTCTTGCCACTTCATCCATGAGCACTTGTACCTGCCGCGGAGCAGCTGTGGCCGCAGCCTCTACGACAACTGGCATGGGGGGCACTTGGGCCTGGAGAAGGACAACTGTTAGCACCTGCTCTGTAAACAGCCCTGGCCTCGAGTTTCACCTCACAGCTCAGGGGTGGGGGGTGGGAGGGGACAGTGATGACATTTCACTGCAAGGGCTCTTGCTGTTAACTCCCAGGAAGGAAGCAGCAGGCCCAGAAGAGGGAGAGTACTGAGAGCTACTTAGGGACCCAGACACTGTGGCTCTTGCTGGGAGGACAGCGCAGTCTGGCTTTCTCACCTGGCCTCCGCCAAAGCGCTGCCTCAAACTTTCAATCTGGTCATTTTCCAATTTTTGGAATAAGGGACTGACCTGTGAAGAAAGAATTCCATAATCATTCACTGATGAGGGAGAAACCCTGCCAGACCATACAGAGGGCCTCTCTGTCCCCAATCACTGGCATTCTGAGACTCTACATTATGTAGTTTTAGAAGAAACAAATGAGCAGATAGCTGCCGACTTGAGTAAAGAATCCAGATAAAGCACTGGCACGCACTCTGAAAGTCCAAACTATCAGCAAGGTCTAAGACTGAGGATGCTGGGCTGACAAGGGTACAGAGGTGGACTTTCTCCTCTTGTGTCAAAGGGGAAACGGCTATCCTGTATACTCCCTGCTTACTGCCTATCGGCATTATGGAGACCAGGGGACTGTGATGTTTCTTCCAAACACCTACCGAAGACCAATTAGTTTACGTGCCAGGTCCTGAGCTCTGGTGTAAAGAGCGATGATGGCTCATGGGCTAGCTGATACTGGGCTTGTGAGCAATACCAAGGGCTTTCTATCAGAAACCAGCGTAAGTGCAGAGTGGGGAGGCGTGGGGTAAGGGTTCAGAGAACAGCTATGAGAGTCCTATGTCCAAGTTCTCTGACCTCAACCCAAAGGCTGCACGGCAAAGGCAGGGATGCTCAGAGGCCAGCCCCTTCAGCCCTTGGACCTACTGTGCCAATCTGGTGTCCAGCTGGTAGGGTGCACAGGAAGTTTGTGAGCAGGATGCTGCAAGCCGGCAGTGGCAGCTGCAGCTGGGCCTGGATGGTGGCACTGACCGTGGGCATGTAAGGCTGCAGCATGACGGACAGCAAGGCAGCTATGTTCACTGCCAGGCCTGTCACGGTCCCGGCCCGCTGCCTGCAGAAGAAGAGATGTTAGACTTCCCAGGAGGACATGGCCCACTGCCATGTTATTCCTGTAGCCAAACTTACCTGTCAGCCTCACTGCCTTTAATCCGCTTCCAAGGCTCATTCACCTGAATGTACTGGTTGCCATGGCGAGAGATGGTTAGGATACTGCGGAGGGCCTCCCGGATCCTGGGAAGGGAGGGGCCAGGCCACAGTGTAAAGCCTGAGAGTGACCAGCGGGAGGCTGTCACCGGCTGGCACAGCTCAGGGAAGATGAGTGAGACCCAAATGCCTCCTTGCTTACCGGACCTTCTCCAGCAGCTGGTGGTAGTGCTGGAGTTCCAGGGTGACATGTGCCACCAGGCGCCGATCATCCGAAGTAAGCACCATCTCTGGCACGTAACCCCCAAAAAACTTAGACACAAACATCCCAGCTCTGGGAGGGGAATAAGGAAAGGGAAGAGAAAAAAGGAATTACTGCCCAGTCTCCTCCTAGAAATCTGACCTGATTTTCCTAATTCTCCATTCTCCCAGGAAGGACGCCTCCTGGCTCCCTCCAGTTAGAAAGCAAAGCTTAACAAATCCATTCCTTGTTCCCTCTCCCCACTAAGAATAAGAAACCTGATAAACTGAAGCAACGTCCATCTGATTTTTAAGAAAGTGATGCAAAGAACGATCAAGTTGAAATACAGGTAACTTGCTATCCAATACTCTCAGAGACGGTCTACGCAATACGGCTGACAGCCAGATGTGAGAGGGCGGGGGCCGCAGAGAATGGGAACCAGCCAGCAGAAGAGTAGAGGTGGGGCTGCTGATGGAGTGTGAGCCTCGAGTAACAAAACCCCCAAAATACAGGAAGCGTCTCCCACCTCTACACTAAAATAACCCTTTTCTTCTGCCAAACTTGTCTAATGGTCGGCAAGTGGATTTTTTTGCTAGGAGAGAACACATTTCCAACTCTATAAAGAATATTAAAATGATACCAGTTTTCAAAAATTCACTTTATGGGGGCACCTGGGTGGCTCAGTGGGTTAAAGCCTCTGCCTTCAGCTCAGGTCATGATCCCAGGGTCCTGGGATCAAGCCCCAAATCGGGCTCTCTGCTCCACGGGGAACCTGCTTCCTCCTCTCTCTCTGCCTGCCTCTCTGCCTACTTGTGATCTCGGTCTGTCAAATAAATAAATAAAATCTTTAAAAAAAAAAAAAAATTCACTTTATGACCAACTTTGCTAAAGCACACCCATACAACTGACTTCACCCAAGCAAACGTATCCTACTATGTTCCAGGATGGGGTACGATTTGCTAGAAATCCACTTTCCACATTGTCCACCCAATCCCTCACAGCTCCTGCTCATTCCCGCCTCGTCACCCCCGTCTCTCCCATCTCTCCCGCCTAGTGGAACAGAGCTAGCCACCACTCCACCCTGCTCTGCCCCCAGCTCATCCACTAACTCTGACACACCCCCACCCAAGTCCTACCTGTTGATGAAGTTGCCCAGGTTGTTAAGCAGTTCAGAATTATTCTTGAGCAACATGTCTGTCCAAGAGAAGGCACTGTCCTGGCCCTCAGGCCGAATGTAGAGCAGATAGAAGCGCCAGATGTCAGCAGGGATCCCTGTGTCCTGGGCCATGTCACCAAACACTCCCACGCCCCGGCTCTTGGAGAATTTCCCATCCTCATAATTCAGGTACTCTGGACAGAGAAGTAGAATGAGAACCATGTACTCAAATCACAACTTTCCCTCTCTGACCCATTAACTCCTCCTCTCCCTCAACCTCAACTATGGGTGTCCAGCAACATTTCTTGAGTAGCAGGCCTGCAAAGAACTTGGGGATCCCTTCCTCTCCATTTTCGACTTTTTTCCCTTTGCTTTTACTCACTACAGAATTTTAGCTTCAGACTTATGCTTTCTTTAGGTTCTTGTTCCCTTCTTCTGGGTTAAGTTCTCATGTTCTAACTTCCTGTATCATTTCACCTCCAAACTCAAGATCGAGGACCTCTCCAGGATCTTCATTCTGGAAGACCTCAGCCCTCATTCCCTAGAAATCCCCCCATCTTCAGTCTTCCAGGGTACCTGTAGCAATGAGGTGGCTGACCAAGGTATAGTTGTCCTCAGCTCCTAAAGCTGAACATGGAAAAACTAAGCCGTGGAAGGGAACATTGTCTTTGGCCATGAACTGATACAGGTTCACCTACAGAATACAGTTGGGAAACAAAACTCCTGAGATCTTTTTCAAAGGCCCAAGAAAGATCAGATATCCACCCCTAACCACCCAATGCACACACCCTTCCCATGGACAGGCTAAAAAAGAACTCACTTGTTCTGGGTTCTTCCACCATCTCTCCCACTGGTCTGTGTAGTTGGCTGTGATGGACAAGTAGCCAATAGTGGCATCAAACCAGACATAGAATACCTGGAGGGCCAGGAGGAAGGAGAGAGACTAGGATGAAGGAACACTGGGAGAACCTCATCAACCCAGTTTCCAACTGAAGCAAGACATAATCAACAGTCTATTCTGCTAGCTCAGGGTCTCAACCAAAATGCAGAATAATAGGACATATGAATAAAGCATAGGGTTTTTACCTTGTCCTCAAAGCCTTTTAAGGGCACAGGGGTTCCCCATTTGAGATCTCGGGTTATGCAGCGTGGCTTGAGGCCATCCCGAAGCCAAGAACGAATAATGAACCGGGCATTGGGTGTCCAGTCACTGCCAGGTAATGTCTTCCCCAACCACTCCTCCAGTCGTTTTTCCAGCTGAGATGGCAGAGAAAGTCAGAGAGCTGATTTAGGAGAGTCTCATACTAGTTCGAGTAAGGATAAACATGTACCACCTCTCTGGAGTAGTTTAGCAATATAGAATTAAAAGACTAGTGACTCTGACACAGCAATTCCACTGGTAGAAATTTTTGCAATAAAAATACACGAAAGTGAGGGCGCCTGGGTGGCTCAGTGGTTTAAGCCTCTGCCTTCAGCTCGGGTCATGATCTTAGGATCCTGGGATCGAGCTCCACATTGGGCTCTCTGCTCAGTGGGGAGCCTGCTTCCCCCCTCTCTCTCTGCCTGCCTCTCTGCCTACTTGTGATCTCTGTCTATCAAATAAATAAATAAAATCTTTTAAAAAAATACACAAAAGTGCATGGATGCATATATAAGGAAGACACTATTCATCATAGCAAAAAAATTGCAATCAACTCCTATGGTTCAGTAGAGGTTTGAAGAAATATGGTGTATCAATACAACGAAACACATTTTTTAAAAAAGATTTTATTTATTTATTTGACAGACAGAGATCACAAGTAGACAAAGAGGCAGGCAGAGAGAGAGAAAGGAGGAAGCAGGCTCCTTGCTGAGCAGAGAGCCTGATGTGGGGCTCGATCCCAGGACCCTGAGATTAAGACCTGAGCCGAAGGCAGAGGTTTTAACCCATAAGCCACCCAGGTGCCCCAACAACGAAATACTTTTAAGGCCATTAAAGAGTGAGTTAGATCTGTACGTTCTGACGTGTAAAGATCTTCAAGACACGTTTATTAAGTAAAGCAAACCACAAAATACTACAGAATATAAATTCTAAAAATAATAGCATACAGATGAACAGAAGCTCAGGAAAAACCGTGAAGAAAAATATGTATCAGATGGAATTACATGGGACATCCACTTTTATACAATATTTCTACCTGGAATTTTAGACACAAGCTTATTTCACTTTTATAAGGAGAAAAACAAAGATAAATCTGTTGGAAGGAATGGTTCATGTGATTTACGCACATAAATACCATAGCTTCTGAAGCCTGACAAGACCTCTACTGTGCACACAATGCTGGAAGGAAACACCTACAGAGGAAAATCTGGCAATAAACTACATATGCAAGTAATCACTTTCAAGGAATTGATCCTGCAGACACACTTCCAACAGTATAAAAATTCACAAGCACAAAGTTATCTGCTGCAGCATTATTTATAATCACAATTTACCGGAAACTATGAAGCAATTCTGAAATTATTTTTAGGTGTACTATAGGATCAAGGAAAGGAGTAAAGGTCAGGAGCCAGGTACTTACTGTGTTAGAAGGGAGATACAAACATGAAATAAGGGAAGTGGGGAAAGACCTCTGCAGGGATGGACTAGAATCACCGGAGTTAGTGTGAACTTCAGATGAATGCCTAACACTTTTTGGGGGAAGGGACCAGAAGCAAAGACGTCCCAGTAGCAATGACCACACGCCTCGATCTGGGTCTCTAATGCCATTCTCTACTAAAATGAACCAGGGCTTTGTGGAGAAATGGTTGATTCTTAGGCTGTAATAGATGAACCTAGATACCTTGTTATGCCAGGAAATAAGGAAGCTCTTAGCTAAAAGGTGGGAGATGTCAAAAACACACAGAGAAATGATCTTAAAGAGGCTCCTGCCAGGGGTGCCTGGGTGGCTCAGTGGGTTAAAGCCTCTGCCTTCGGCTCAGGTCATGATCCCAGGGTCCTGGAATCGAGCCCCGCATTGGGCTCTCTGCTCAGCGGGGAGCCTGCTTCCCTTCCTCTCTCTCTGCCTGCCTCTCTGCCTGCCTGTGATCTCTGTATGTCAAATAAATAAATAAAATCTTAAAAAAAAAAAGAGGCTCCCACCAGGGTGCCTGGGTGGCTCAGCTGGTTGGGCGGCTGCCTTCAGCTCATGTCATGATCCTGGAGTCCCAGGATTGAGTCCTGCATCAGGCTCCCTGCTTGGTGGGGAGTCTACTTCTCCTGCTGACCTCTCTCCTCTCATGCTCTCTCTCTCATTCAAATAAATAAATAAATAAAATCATTAAAAAAAAAAAAAAGACTCCCACCAGCCAAATGAGGGGACAATGTGGACATGAAAATTATTCATGACAGGAACCATTTGCAAACCACTGAAAACAACAGAAATCCATGAGCCCACACTGAAAATGGATAACTAATAAATGAGCAAAAGAGAAGGGTACATGTGTAGGAGTGGTAGAGTTGGAAAAGCTTCATGAAAAGCGGTTCAGGATATAAGATGATTAACTAAGGGGCACCTAGGTGGCTCAGTTGCTTAAGTGTCTGCTTTCAGCTCAGGTCATCATCCTGGGGTCCTGGGATCCAGCCCTGCAGAGGGCTCCTTGTTCAGTGGAAAACCTGCTTCTCTCTCTCCCTCTGCCACTCCCCCTGCTTGTGCTTGCTGGCTCTCTCTTAATAAATAAAATCGCCCCCCAAAACAAAAAACAAAAACAAAAAAGAATGACTAAATAAATGGATGCTAAATCTATAGAGCACCTTTAATAATGAACGGGGTATCGGTATATTTTAAAAATATACTCCCACAGATTGCTTATAAGTTGCAAAGGGAAAAATGTTAATTGAATAGTAGAGGAAATGAGTAACACCTTGACTAGACAAATTAACATCACCAGTGAGGGGGAAATGGCCATCATGTACCTCTGGAAAGAACACAATCATTTAGGTAGTATTCCAACTAAGAATGCACAACCTGAATTCAATCATGAGGAAACAGGGAACAAACCAAAATAAGGAATATTCTACTGCAGGGGGGAGGGCAGAGACCACAGTCTTAAACACTGTGAAAAGGCAAAAGATAAAGAAAGGCTGAGGAACTGTTTCACATTAAAGGAAACTAAAGAGAAAAATTAAATGCAATACATGACCATGAACTAGACTGTGTACTAAAAAAAAAACCTCTACAAAAGATATTATTGGATAACTCACAAAACCGAAATATGGTAGATCAGACAACTGTATCAATGTTAAATTTCTTGCAGTTGTTTACTATGGCTATGCAAGAATGTCTTTTTTTTCTTAGGAAACATAATTAACTATTTAAGAGTAAAGATGACATGGAACACCTGGGTGGCAGGGTCCATTAAGGGTCTGGCTCAGGCAGTGATCTCGGGATCATGGCATCAAGCCCGGCATTGGGCGCCACGCTCAGCGGAGTCTGCTTGAGACTCTCTCCCCTCTCTCTGCCCCTTCTCACTGAGTGTGTACATGCTCCCTTCTCTCAACAAATAAATAAGTATTTAAAAAGAGAAAGATTAAAGAGGCTATGTATGCACACACATATGTGCAAAGAGCAAGGATGTGCTAAAAAGAGCAAAATCTGAACACCTAGTAAAGCAAGGTAATGGGCACACCAGGTTCTTTATGGCACAACTGTTTATTCTTGCAGCTCTTTTTGTGAACTTGAAATTATTTCCAAACTTAATAAGGAGGCAAATTGGAGCGCCTGGGTGGCTCAGTCGTTGGGCGTCTGCCTTAGGCTCAGGTCATGATCCTGGGGTCCTGGGATAGAGCCCCCTGATCAGGCTCCCTGCTCGGTGGGAGACCTGCTTCTCCCTCTCTCACTCCCCCAGCTTGTGTTCCCTCTCTTACTCTCTCTCTCTGTCAAATAAAAAAATAAAATCTTAAAAAAAAAAAAGAAGGCAAACCTACTAATGCGGAAAATCCACTCAACACATTATAAAGTAAAAAAAGAGAGTGCAGAACCATATGAATGCCATGATCTAATTTATATTAGGAAAAAGGAAAATAGTTTCATATGCATGTTTACTTGCATAGACACAAAGAAAAATGAGCAGTAGTTAGTATCTCTGGGCAATGGGCCTGGGCCTTGCATTCTGTCCCCTTTAATCTGTTATGCCTTTTTTACAGTAAGCCTATATATTTTTAAAAGGGAAATTAAAAACATTCATGCATGGCTTGGTATAGATCTGTGGCTGAGGCAGAGGAAGCCAAAGAGGCTATGCAGACTAGCTTGAGGCAAAGGCCCACTTACCTTAGGCAGGTCCAGGAACAGGTGCCGAGAGGACTTCACCACAGGGCAGGACCGACAGACTTTACACTGAGGCTTCTGTAAAAGAAATTCAAGGGAAGGGGTGATCCAAGGTGAGGTAGGATCAGGACTTCAGGCCAAAAGGAGCTGCGCAGCAAGGAGGGACGCACAAAGGGATGAGCTCCCCAGTAAGCCATCTCACTGAGCTTCATGCTTTCTTGGGCCTTCTGTGAACTTGAAGACTCAAGTCCACAGAGCACAGCATTTGCTGCTCAGAGTTTCACGACTCTGTCCTGTCACTGCAAAGAATAGGAAAAAGCATTCTTTTGAGCACAGGCTAAGTAAAGAGCACTGCACTGTAAGCAGCTGTGTGAGGGAAGGAAGGAGTGGAGACACACAGTTCTTCTCCCCAAGGAAGTTACAATCATGTTAGGAAGAGCAGGTCCCATGAGAAACAAGTGCAGGCCTTTCCAAAGCAAAACGTCAAGAAATAGCTATTTGGGGATGCCTGGGTGGCTCAGTTGGTTAAGCACCTGCCTCTGGCTCAGGTCATGAACTCAGGGTCCTGGGATCAAGTCCCACATTGGGCTTCCTACTCAGCAGGCAGTCTGCCTCTCTCTCTGCCTGCCACTCCCCCTGCTTGTGTGTGCACCCCCCCGGCAAATAAATAAATATTTCTTTAAAAAAAGTTATTTTCTGGGGCGCCTGGGTGGCTCAGTGGGTTAAGCCGCTGCCTTCAGCTCAGGTCATGATCTCAGGGTCCTGGGATGGAGTCCCGCATCGGGCTCTCTGCTCAGCAGGGAGCCTGCTTCCCTCTCTCTCTCTGCCTGCTTCTCCATCTACTTGTGATTTCTCTCTGTCAAATAAATAAATAAAATCTTAAAAAAAAAAAGTTATTTTCTTAGCACACGCTGACTATGCAAACACTGGTGGATGACGGCAAGAGGACTCAACAGTTTGGGGGAAGGGAGGGCCAATCAATGAAAGCTTCCCAGTGAGTTTTGATCTAGGCTTTTGAATCTTTTTCTTTTTTGAGTAGACTCCATGCCCAACGTGGGGCTTGTACTCAGGACCAACCCTGAGATCAAGAGGTGCAAGTTCTCCCGACTGAGCCAGTCAGGCTCCAGGCTTCTGAAGCTAGGTGATGAGAACTCTCTTAGGACCTTGTCCTGAACTCTCCAAGCCTATCTCCAACTGCTTACCTAATGCCTCTGTGTGGATGTCTGACAGGCACCACAAGGGGAACCCGGGTGTCTGTCCTTCATCCGAGCCTGCCCACATTCGTAGATGTTGCTGCTGTCCACAACAGAGGTGCATGCTAGAAACTTCCAAGTCGCCGTTTTTGTGACGGCCCCTCAGCCTAAATTCATCTATCCAGTTCTACAGAGTTTGCCTCAGAAACCTGTGTCAAATCCTTTTTCCCTTCACATTCCTGCTGTTACCAACCTAGGCCAACCTATCATCCCATTTCTGAGCTACCACTCTGGCCTCCAAACTTGTCTCTCCCCTTCTCTCCTGCTTCCCTCCCATCCATTTTCCATGGAACAGCCTACCATCCAGCTGCCACCCTGGCTTACCAGGTCATCTGGTCACCGCTGACCTCTCTGACCTCATCTCAATCCAGCCTCCCTCTCACTGTGCTACAGCTACGCTGGCCTTCTCCCTTCTGCCTTTTCAGCTGCTTGCTGCCTCGCACGCCTTCGCATTTCCTGCTCCTTCTTCTTGGAATGTTCTAAACCTCTCATCACCTGGCTTGCTCCTTCTCATTTCTTCAGTTAAACTTTCAGTTCACATGTTACGTCCTCTGACAAGCCTTCCCTAATCACCTGGCTAAAAACCTTTCCCCAGAAGCCACCGTCACAGCCTCCCAGCAGTTTGTCTTATATATACACTATTGTCTTTAGGGTTGGTCTCGTCCCCACACTAGCTAAAGATCTGTCTTATTCACTGCTACATCCCCAGCAGTCCCCAGTGACCACCCTATCATAGGGACTCAAAAAACATGTGCTGTATAAGTGAATGACTAAGTTAGCCAGTGAGTAAGCACAGAAAAGAGGAGACTTGTTTATGGAAGAGAGAAAGAACTAATTAAAAAACGCAGATCAGGGGGCACCTGGGTGGCTCAGTGGCGCCTGCCTTTGGCTCAGGTCATGATCTCAGGGTCCTAGGATCGAGCCCCGCATCAGGCTCTCTGCTTAGCAGGGAGCCTGCTTCCTCCTCTCTCTGCTGGCCTCTCTGCCTACTTGTGATCTCTATCTGTCAAATAAATAAATAAAATCTTCAGACCACGCAGATCAGGTGGTCTGAAGCAGGAGCAAAGGTAAGGAAGCACGCCTTCATCTTGTCTATCACCTAGCACAATGCTGAGCACGTAGTAAATGCTCAGTAAGTGTCCAATGAACTGAGCGATGAGATGGGATAAAAAGAGGCTCTGATGAGGGGTGCCTGGTTGGCTCAGCTGGTTGAGAAGCTGCCTTCAATGTGGTCCATATACACTATGGAGTATTATGCCTCCATCAGAAAGGATGAATACCCAACTTTTGTGGCAACATGGACGGGACTGGAAGAGATGATGCTGAGTGAAATAAGTCAAGCAGAGAGAGTCAATTATCATATGGTTTCACTTATTTGTGTAGCATAACAAATAGCATGGAGGACAAGGGGTGTTAGAGAGGAGAAGGGAGTTGAGGGAGATTGGAAGGGGAGGTGAACCACGAGAGACTATGGACTCTGAAAAACAATCTGAGGGTTTTGAAGGGGCAGGGGGTGGGAGGTTGGGGGAACCAGGTGGTGGGTATTGGAGAGAGCACGGATTGCATAGAGCACTGGGTATGGTGCAAAAACAATGAATAGTTACGCTGAAAATAAATTTAAAAAATTTAAAAAAAAATTACTAAAGATAAACATTAGAAGGGGGGGGAATTCCCTGTCAATGGATGTTTGCTTGACACATAGCTCCCTCCTTGCACTACAGAAGTGCACTTCTGAGATGCAAATAAAAATCACAATAAACCGGGCGCCTGGGTGGCTCAGTGGGTTGGGCCCCTGCCTTCGGCTCAGGTCATGATCTCAGGGTCCTGGGATCGAGTCCCGCATCGGGCTCTCTGCTCAGCAGGGAGCCTGTTTCCTCCTCCTCTCTCTCTCTGCCTGCCTCTCTACCTACTTGTGATCTCTCTCCGTCAAATAAATAAATAAAAAAAATCTTTAAAAAAAAAAAAAAAATCACAATAAACCTTAAAAAAAAAAAAAAAAAAAAAAAGAAGCAGCTGCCTTCAGCTCAAGTCATGATTCCAGAGTCCTGGGATTAAGCCAGACCTTGGGCTCCCTGCTCAGTGGGGAATCTGCTTCTCCCGCTCCTCCTTCTGCTCATTCTCTCTAAAATAAATTTAAGTAATAAAATCTTAAAAAAAGGAAAAAAGAAAGAAAATAAAAAGGCACCAATGAAAGGACCTGAATGCTAAAATAAAAACTCCAAATGGGACCTCTGAACAGTCTCTGAACAACAGAGACTGTTTCCCTCCTCCTTCTTCCACGAGACCCTCCTCTCACACCTTGAGCTCAATGGCATTGATGAGCTTGCCACACTTGTCACACTGGTCACCCCGGGCCTCCTCGTAGCCACAGAAGGGACACACGCCCTCCACGAAGCGGTCAGCCAGGAAGCGGGCACAGCGTTCACACCGCAGCTGCTCCACAGTGTCTTCCAGCACGAAACCTCGGGTCAACAACCGCTGGAAGATGTCCTGCGTGATTCTGGCAAGGTGAGACAGGCAGAGGGGAGGGCCAGGTCAGAGGCAGTCAGAGGAAGGAGTGCACCCCGCCCTCCTGCTACTCCACCCAGGCCCCACATCAGTCCCAGTGTCCCAAGAATCAAGGCCCCTCAAGGCCAAGGCCATCTAGTCATCTTTAGGGAGTCCTCATGGATGACCCAGACCCCTCATATGTACTCCCCAACTCCCCTACACAATCTCTTCCCTCATCACTCTAGAAGTTAATTTATGTCTGTCAAATATAAACTTAACAGTTTTGTACTCTTCACTACCAAAAATCTCTAAAAGGACAGGATTGTACTCTTTTTTATTATGTCCCAGAATCAAAATTCATCAGTCCATCTGCTAAATTGCTTAACACTATTAAGCTGACAACCTGCCCACTACAGTTTTTATTAAGGATGAGTATCAGGCAGAGGAAGAATGAGTGCATCTGCTATAAGCCCACATGGGAGTGGGAGGGAATATCCCTCAAACTCCAAAGCAGCCAGGAAGAGCTGGGAGGTAGCAGAGGGAAGGCTCATAGTTCCCACGAGTCTAAGTCCTGTCTCTTCCCTTCCTCACTGCTCCTTCAGCCCCTGGGCAACTTCCGCATCTATGGAATCCCCATGCTTGGGATCCACTTCAGGGCATTATTCAGATCCTAAGTTTGGGGGCAGAGATGGGGGTGGATGTCTAAACAATACTTTTGGTTCCTTCTGTCTCCAGGACATTCTCACTGCCCCCAGACCCAGTGTTCACCCTCCATTCCTGCCTGATTACAGGAAACATACTTAGTCTGCTGTGGAGTAGTGGTACGACCAAAAATATCAAATGAGATATTAAACCAGCGGTAGATGTTGGCATGTATGGCATGGTACTTGTCACAGATCTCCTGGGGGGTCAAACCCTCCTCCATAGCCTTGGTTTCTGTCGCCGTACCGTACTCATCTGTCCCACACAGATAGAGGGTGTTCCACTGGCGGAGGCGGGAGTACCTGGAAGGGGATATGGTGATCACAGGGGTCCCATCTTGGCCCCCTCCATGTCCCCAGAATCCTCTGAACCCCCACCCTTGAGGCATTCTATTCCCTTGGGCCCATCATTCCTTCAAAAGGTCCCTCCCCCAGCAGCTGGATCCACCTGGCAAAGACGTCAGCACTCAGCACGCAACCAATGATGTTTCCAAGGTGTGGGACATTGTTGACATATGGGAGGGCGCTAGTGATGAGCACATTCCTCTCCCCAGCCACAGGCAGCCTGGTAGGGAAAGAAAAAGACAACAGTCCATGGAGAAGAAGCCAGAGGGACCAAGAGCACACAGAACACCCAGACACAGATCCGTTCTACCATTGCAGACTCAGGTATCTCAGAAGTTTTTCCTCACGGGAAACCACAGGATCATGAACTCCCCTAAAAGCCAAGAGAACCCCCCACCCCAAGTCAAAGTGCAGGGCCCTGCCACAGTAAGCAAAGCCAGGCACCTACATTCCACACTGACCTCTCACTTCGCTATCATGACTGCTTCTTTTTTGCCAGCTCATTCTCAGGCACCAACTCCCCTCTTCCTGGTTCTGTCCAACCACCACACCCCCCCGACTCCCAATGCCACCCAAGCACGCCTTCCCAGCACTGCCCTCTCCCCTTCTTCCCAGCTGGAAGCATGACCTTCAGTCACTGCTTCAAGTACTCGAAGGCTGCCACCACATAATGTCTTCCCAGTCTTTCCCTACCCAACATCCCCCTCCGTAGCCCATGGCAGTCATCTCTGTGGCCCTACTCAAGCCCACAGCCATCAGCTACTGCCTTCCTAGCCATCGCCCCCACCCTTTCCCAGATCAGGCCCAGTCATGCCACTCAATCTGCTGTCTCCAGTCATTCATCCACTCTGCTCTTCCCCTGCTTCACACCCGACAGCTCGGCTGCACACACCCTGTATTCACCCCTCCTGGACACTGACCCTTTGCCAGGGCTCCTTTGATCTTTCCAACCATTCTCAGCCTACAGTCACTCGCTCCCACCATTTACTGAGTCCTTCAACTTCGGCCAACCTGAGAGCTCACAGATTCCCGTGGTTTCTACTGTTAACAAAGACTCAGATGATTCTTCTTGTTAATCTCACTCCTCCAGTTACGAGTTCCAACTACTTCCTAGAATGTCTTCTAGATCATTTCCTTAGAAGAGAGCTCACTGATTTCTCCTGCATTCATTGACTTTACTCCCTGTAACTGAATGCCGTCACTTGCTCTGAAATCCAGCTGAGAAATCAGCCCCTTCATGAATGACCGGCCTTCCACCCAGTCATCCTTGTACCCCGAGCCCCTAAGCACTTCTGCAGCACCGCTGTGTGGTGCTCACTCTTCATCAGGAGTGTGCTTCCTATCAGGGCAGACATAAATGGGAGCAGGCCTGGGGTTCTACCCTTAGGGGACTTACATTCTATTATATAACTATATAAGCGAGAGGTACAAAGTGCCAAAGGAAAAGATGGAAATTAAAGAGGTCAGTGAAGGGGACTGTCAGACAGATATCAGCACTATCAGTAACTTCCACTTAAGAAACCAAGCCCCGGGGCCCCTGGGTGGCTCAGTAGCTTAAGCATCTGACTCTTAATATCAGCAGGTCTCAATCTCAGGGTTGTGAGCTCGAGCCCGGTGTGGGACTCCATGCTGGTGTGGAGCCCACCTAAAAAACAAAACAGAACAAAACAAACAAAGCCTGCTCTTCGGTGCCTACTCACACAGGATTCTGCTGTGGCCGAAGTGGAGGCAAGTTTTCCAGGCCCTTCTCCCAAGCAGTTACAGCCATGGAGATCTCCTCCTCAGAGAGAGTAGCCAGCTCCTCCTCCTGTGAAGAGAGCAGACACAATCTCTCACCAGGTGAGGAAACTCGCAGACTAAAGAAACTTTTCTTGGTCTCCAACAACTAAAAGTTAATGGTGATGCTCAAAGTCCCTCTCCAAGCCACCCCCATGCCACTGCTGTTCCAAACCTCAGGCTCATTGCTGACAGCCCTCCCCTCAAAGGAGCCAGGCTGGGGCTGCTTCTGGAGGTAGGGCCGGAGGGCCAGGACACCCTGCTGCTTCAGCACAGTCTCTGCAGCTCTCTGACATGGCTCCTGAGAACTCAGGGTCTGGAACCAGCTGTGCAGGGCACCCAATTCCTCTGTGGGCATGGGAGAAAAGAGGGAATCAGCCAGATCTGCAATGGGCAGGCAAGAATGGACCTCCTCCCTTCTTCATGAAGTGTCTCCAGTTCTCTTCCCCAGTTCCCTCAACCATCTTTATGCTGTAACTGCCCTGTCAAGCTACGCCTCAAAGTGGATCCTCAATTTTGTACTGCCCATTCTATAATTCCCCCACCAAGCTCCTGGGCTAGGGTAGGAGATGAAGTGATATGCAGAGTTCTCACCAGGGAGGTAGGCTGGGTCTTGAAGTAATGGGTAGAGAGCTCCCCACAAAACCACGTCAGCTAGAGATTCTGTCTCCTTTGTTGAGGAAAGAAAAGGAAAAGGTCTACAGGTAAAGTACTATGTTTCTTCCCAGTGCATACATTAATATCCACCATTTCCTTTTTTTTTTTTTTTGATCTTTTATTTTCTACGTTTTATCCACCATTTCCTAAACACTTACTACGTGTCAAGTACTTCATTAAGCCCCTTAAGTCACC
The DNA here is from genome assembly GCF_030435805.1 of Mustela lutreola. Classification (NCBI taxonomy): domain Eukaryota; kingdom Metazoa; phylum Chordata; class Mammalia; order Carnivora; family Mustelidae; genus Mustela; species Mustela lutreola. The sequence goes on from NC_081297.1 coordinate 56,406,063, forward strand.
TCACTTAATCCTCACAATAGCCCATTGAGGTACCTACTAATATTACCTCATTTCAAAAATGAAAAAACTTGAGGATTAGAGTCTGGTGATTTTTCAAGATTACACTGCTAACAAGCGGCAGTGTGGGTTTTGAATATAGCCTTCCATCTTAGTTCTTCTATCATATAATTTTCCCTGATCCCCATCTCAGAGCCCAACTCACCCCAGCTAGGAAAGGACAGCTCCGACGACTCAAGCTTTGGTCAATGTGAGTTAGGGCTCTCCGGACTAGGCCAAGAACATCTTCCCCCTTCTTGCCTTGGACCACTAAATAGTACAGGGCAGCAGACAAAGCTGGCTAAAATGTAGGGGACACAGATCAGGATGGCCATAAAGAGCAAGGGCCTGCCTGCCATCCCTCATGTCTCAGGCCCACCTGCAGCTCTGTAGCTTCCCATTCCAGCCACTGGTTCGTGAGGTCGTCTTGCTCCCAGCCAGATAACAGAAAGAAGTATCTGCCCAGGAAGAGAGCAACAGAAGGTGGAATGAGAGGGGCCCATCTGTCTAGGCTATTTCTTTCCCACAGTGAAGTAGTGCTTTCAAAGAAAGCCACACAGCGGACACTAAGCCCTGATTTTATTCATCCGTCTCCCTGCCTTAAGGACCAATACTGACCTGCAGATCGCACTAGTGGAGAAGAGGTAGTTGCCACTATCCAGTTGCAAAACAGGCACCTTAGGCCGTGTCAGGAACGGGACCACGCACTCTGATGCAGAAGAGGAAAGGGAGCGAAAAAACAAAGAAAACAAAAACTTTTTAACTTAGAAGAACAACATCTCATTGTTCAGGGAAAAGCAGAAGAAAGACACTGGAAAGATTTCTGGATAGGACTACTGCAAGGGGGTGGGTCCAGAATGAGCTGGACAGACTAGCAGGTGTTCAGCTGAGACCGCCAGTTGGAAGCAACAGATGGGCACTGCAGAGGGGCGGTGTTGGTGGTATTGGGACAGTGCAGCAGCCAAACACTGAAGCAACCGAGAGTAACAGAGTGATCTAAAGAATTGGGAGAACTGACAAGAAAACTACTTTTAAGAGGTACCAAAACAGATGGTTAGAAAGAAGAGGTAAATCGAAAGGAGTGAATGAGGGATGCCTGGGGGTTGTGATGAATAACTAGAGAGAGTATGGGGGTCGGAGGTGCGCGACGGGTGTGGGAAAAGATGTAAAGGAGAGAGGTTCACTGGAGTGAGGTGGGATGCGGGAAAATTGGCGGAGGGGATGGAAGTAGAGGCTAGAGATGAGGGAAGGGGTATACCGAGGGTTAACTGAGGGAAGCCATTAATGAAAGATGTGACGAGGAGGGTAGGGACGGGCTGACCAAGAATAATGGGGGGGGCGGTTTGAGGTGGACGGGAGTGCATGGTCGCGGTGGAGGTTTGGAGAAGACAACTGCGGGATGGATGTCGAGCGTGTTTTTCGGTCCCGCCCCCCTCATCTACCGCCCACCAGCACCAGCCCGACTACCTTCGGGGCCTACGGTGCTGATAAGCAGCTCCGCTCTGCCCTGGGCCCTGCCCGCCGCGGCCAGCACCGGCAGGCTCCCCGGGGCGCCCTCGCTCACGAACAGTCTCATTTCGCCGTGGGTCCCACGCTGATGCAACCGGAACCGGCCTCCTGCCAGCGGGCTGAGAGTACGCAGCAATGCACGCCGGGAAATGGAGTTCTGAACTAGGTCGTTCCCGGGGCACCGCTGGAGGAAAGTAGACTATTTCTCCCGTCATGCAACATCAGGAAACAGGAAAATAATATCATAGAGATGAAGAGGGCGCAGAGGCTGTGCTAGAGTGGCACTTTTTTGGTGGGCGGGCCAGAGGAAAGGATTCCGCGGAGGGCTCGGCACGCAGTTGAAGCTTCTACTGCAGCTGGGCGGTGGTGACGGAAACCCAGGCCTTCTCTCATCTTGCTGAAGTGGCGTTGTCATGACAGGGGCTACTACCAAAGGCCGACTCTCGATTCGGGTTCACAAGAATAGGAATTATACAGTTGAGAATTATGATGAACTTACTTTAGTGATACAATGGAAATTAATGTAGATTTCTTATTAATAAAACATGTGACCATTAAATATTGATCAATATTTAATGCCTGTCTGCACTAAACAGTTTCCCTGAAGGTGAGGGAGCATGTGTAGGGAAAAGGTCAGATTGAAGGGAAGTAAGAAGGCCAAGAGTTTGGCAGTAAGTATTTATTTTACGAGGAGGTACATATCACGAATTGAGAAAATAAGATTTCTTATTCACTTTCGCATCCCTTTAGCAATAATTAATACCTGGGCGCCTGGCTGCCTCAGTCAGAAGAGCACAGGACTGTTGATCTTGGAGTCATATGTTCCAGCCCTATGATGGATATAGAGATGACTTAAATAAATAAATTTAACATAAATAAACTAAAAAAAAAGAATAACTAATAGTACTTATGAGTTAAGCACTGTTCTAAGTACTTTTAACTCTCAAAAAAACCCTCTGGAGATTCTGCACCTTTTGAAACGAGGCTTTGCAGGTTCTGCCCAGGCTTCTTGGAACACTGGAAGCTCTGAGCAGTCATGTAAGAAGTTTCACTACCTTGAGACTGCCATGCTGGAGGGGTCTCAGGTTGACACTCTAGCTCACAGCTCCAGCGGATCCCAGCATTCCAATCATTCCCATCAAGGCGTCAGACATGGGAGTGAAGCCCTCCAAACCAACCCATCTGCCTGCGAATATTACTAAATGAGCCTAGCCAATGCCACTGGGTTAGAAGAATCACGCACCTGAGCCCTATCCAAATTTCTGTCCCATAAAATTGTGAGCTATAAGAAAATTTAACAAAATGCAGAATATTCAACAAAATGCAAACAATGAGCTCAGTTCTCTCATTCTTGTTTTATAGATGAGGAAACTGAGGCCCAGAGAGATTACTTTGTGCCAGGCACTATACAAGGCATTAAAGATTCAATCATCAACAGAACAGATAAAGGCTTCTTCCTTGGCAAAGCTCACAGACTTCCTCGGAAGTCAGAAAATAAACGAATCTTTAAAGTTTCATGAAAATCACAATAGGATGATGTAAAACTTGCTATGGAGCTCCTAGTTAGGGCCCCAGCCCAATTCTAAGCGCTTAAGAGAGACTTTCTTGTGCAAATGACCTTTCAGCTGAGATCAGAATGGTAAGTAAGAGTTAGCTGGTGAAGATTGGTGGGATTGGAGAGGAAGTATCTCAGGCAGAGGCAGAAAAATATATAGGCAAAGGACTGGAGACCTCAGTGCATTTTAAGAATCTGAGGAATTAGTGTGTGGTGAAAATATGGAGTTTGTGGTAGGGAGCATGAAAAGGCTAGGCTCAAGGGAGAAAGTCTCTGTAAACCATACTGTAAATTTTGGACTTGACTCTGAGGACTTGACTCTGAGAAGACTTTGAAAATTTGTTTGTTTGTTTGTATTTTAAGATTTTATCTGTTTACTTGACAGAGAGAGATCACAAGTAGGCGGGGGGGGGGGGGGGGCCAGCAGGCTCCCTGCTGAGCAGAGAGCCTGATTCGATGCCATGCTGAATCCTAGGACCCCGAGATAAGGACCTGAGCCGAAGGCAGAGGCTTAACCCACTGAGCCATCCAGGCACCCCAAGCCTTTGAAAGGTTAAGTCAGGGATATGGCAGGGCATTTCTGTGCTTTAGGAAGTTCGCTCTGGGTGCTGTGCCAGGATGGACTGGAGATGAGGAGAACCATATGCAAGGAGACCAGTTAGGAGGCTATATCATCCAGACTAAGGATGATGATAGCTATAGAGATGAAAGGAAGTAGGTAGGTTGAAAAGATGTAGTAATTGGTTAAATAGGAGTGGTGAGAAAACAAAAGAAGTTAGGGTTGGCCACCAGCCTTCTGGCATGCACAATTGGTACTGTATGTATTTGAACAGATGATAGTATTTTCCCTATCATAATGGATATCACACTGTATTTGTTATGAGAGGGCGAGAGCCATATTTGTCCTCTTAATCAACAATGCCCAGCACATGTTTCCTGCCTGGCACATATGGTAACAAGCATCCAATAAATATTTATTGAACTCAAATTTAACCAAATAGTGGTACTGAAGGAGAAACAGGCTTGTGGGGAAAGCTGACAAGTTCAGTTTAGAACATATTACATTTGTGCTACTTCGGGTACTGTGAAATATCCAAGTACTTTTCAGTGGACAGTGGATTAAACTGGAACTCCAGAGAAAGTTCTGGATTGGAGATAGTGTACTCAGCAGTACATGTCATTTAAGCTGGGGAGAAAATAAGACTATATATATAGGGTGTATAGAGTTCAAAGGGCACAAAATCTATGAAAGACCTCTGGGGTTTAAGGAACAAGCAAAGTCCTTCCTTCTGCAATGGAGAAGGGACTGGTAAGAAGGTAAGGACACCTTCTTTGTGTTTGTAGGAGAGAATAGTCAATTGTGTTGGCTGCTGCTGAGATGCCAAACAATATAAGGCCGGCAAAACATTCCTGTAAAGTCGGGGGAAGAGGAGCTTCGCAGAGGTGAGGGAGTGAGGGGAGAAGAAATGGAGACTCCTATATGTAGGCAACACTTTCAGGAAGTTTGACTGTAAAGAGGAATAGAAAAGGATAGGGTGGTAACCCAGACGTATAGAAAAGGGGGGTTTGGCTAAAAATGGCTGAGACGTGAATATGTTTAAAAGCTTAGGGGAAGGAGGCCATAAAGAGGGAGAGGATAGGGACGCCTGGGTGGCTCAGTTGGTTAAGCAGCTGCCTTCGGCTCAGGTCATGATCCCAGCGTCCTGGGATCGAGTCCCACATCGGGCTCCTTGCTCCGCAGGGAGCCTGCTTCTCCCTCTGACTCTGCCTGCCACTCTGCCTGTGCTCGCTCTTGCTCTCTCTCTCTCTGACAAATAAATAAATAAAATCTTTAAAAAAAAAAAAAAAAAAAAAAAAAAAAAAAAAAAAAAAAAGAGGGAGAGGATAAAGTGCAAGAGTTGGCAGAGAAGGCAGAAGAGGAGGAGGTGTGAGGACTTAGCAAACACCAGATGAATGAATGAAGAACGAATGGGATGAAGTTGGGGACTACTGTGGAGGTGGGAAGGAATATTTGAGGGGTAGGGTTCTCTACATGATAAATAAAAGTGGAGCCTTCTAAAAAGGAAGATCAATGAGGCCAAATCTGATGCTGGGAACCAGTCCTCGGATCACATCAGAGGACGGGAGAGCTGGCTCTCGGATGTCGCCAAGGTGGAGGGGCAGTTCAAACCCGACCTCTCCAAAGCCAGACGAAGAGCCTCACATTGTGCAGTGGAGAAACTGAAAGAAGGGCAAAACAAGAGTGGCTAGGTAAGGGGGAAGCATCAGGGTATGTTTTAAAGGCCTGGCAATGGACAGTGGACGTCAGTTTCCACCTTCCACCAAGGAAAAGCCAACATCAGTCCCCCATCCACCCCTATGGGCGGTCACAGCACACTGTAATATTTGTCCAGAGTCCTTGATTCAATTGTAGTTAATACATGTATTGTGTCATTAGTTAAGATCTATCCTTAAGCTCCACAAGGGCAAGCAAGGGCTGTGTCTAACTCCTTCCCCTCTCTTATTTCCAGGACCTAACACCATTCCTTTCATGCAGGAGGTGATCAGCCAATCCCTGTTAAGAGAATGAATGAAGGGACCCACACAATAAAGTAGGACTCCGCCTCAGAGGCTCTGTACAGAGTATTGTTTCAAGACCTCTAGGCTCCCAAAACATACCCTGGATTGAGAGGATGGTGGTATTTTTCACCTCTTCCTCTAACTTGGAACCCCTTTGTGTTTCTCCCAGCCACTTTCTCTTTCTCTCTACTTTGGTCTTACAGTTCTCTGGCTCTGGTTTCTCTGTCTCGGTGTCTCTCAGAGTCTGCACAGGAAGCACGCAGCTTTGGGTCTGAGGCTATTGGGGACGGAAACACTGGTGCCTGTGTACATTTAATAAAGGTCACAAGCTTTTTTTTATCTTTCTCATTAATTCCTGTTTCTTTGCCTGTGTGTTGTCTCGGGCCTGATTCTCTCTCCTCATCTTCCTCTGTCCAGCTCAAAAATCCTACCACTACCCAGGACCTGCTCCTCCTGCCCGTGGATTTTGTGACTGGCCCCAGAAAGTTTCTTAGAGGACGATCACCGAGCTAGCCTCTCTCCCCTGATTTCCTGCCCTGCTTGCCTCTTAGCTCTGCTGACCACATCCTCTCTCACCTTACTTATATACTTCCTTACCAGTCATATCACTGGGGAGTTCTTAGTCCCCTAAACCTGTAGATGACCCCCACCCAGGCTCTCTGCTTTACCCTCTGCTCTCATTCTGAGATTCCTGTCCTTACGTTTCTCCCTATCTCCCTACGCTGCTCTTAGAACCATGTCTCTCTGCTTGGAAGCAGCCAGTCGCATCCTTTGCTGGATTTCCAACACCCCTTTTTTCCACAGGTGACAGTACTGACTACAATGCTGTCAGGCCGGTGGTGGTCGAGTACCTGGGGGGGCCTTGGGCTGGGGCCCCAAAGCCCTTCTCGGGGATCCCAGCTCTGTGCCCTCTATGCCTTCACTTACACTGGGGCAGATGGCCGGCAAGTGTCCCTAGCTGAAGGGGACAGGTTTCTACTGCTTCGAAAGACCAACTCAGACTGGTGGCTGGCAAGGCGCCTGGGAGCACCCCCCACTTCTCGACCCATCTTTGTCCCAGCTGCCTACATGACAGAGGAATCTATCCCATGCCAGAGCCCAGCCACCATCGCCCCCAGCCAATCCCTCTGGACACCTGGTGAGTACTCCCTTCCCCTTCCCGCCTCCCTGGCTTCTAGGAATTATTGGAAGGCTCTCTCTCCCTCAAGGCATCTGCTGACCCCCTTCTCTTATTTCCCTCTGATCAGCCTACTCTTCATATCCGGCATAGTGTCCCCATTGCCTCTCCTTCTACTCTTACACTTTCTAGGTCTCATGAACTTTTGCACAGCCTCCCCCGCTCTTGCCTTCCTTGTGAATCCCCAGGATGAGGGATCCAGCCAAGATCACCCCTCTGATCACCTGCCCCCACTCTTCCCATTTCTCTGTTTCCAGGGCCAAAGGTGTTTCATGGCTCCGCGGAGGAGCTGTGCCTGTCTCAGGAACCCCCAGGCAGGACCCAGACCACCTCTAAGCGGCCTCCTCCTCTTCCCCCCAAAATGTGTAGAAGCGTCAGTGTTAGCAATTTGAGGCCTACCCTCCTGAAGCCCTTCCAGGAAGGAGCAAGTAGCAGATCCCTCTCTCAGGAAGACTTACTGCCAGAGGCCAGTGCCAACACGGTGAGTCACAGCCCTTCTGAGTGGAGTAAAGAGTAAACAGTTATTTATTATAGTTATTTACTGCTGGGCCCTGTTCTAGGCACAATGGTAAAGAAGACAGGCAGAATCTCTGCCCTCAAGGGATTCCCATGGGGGTGACAAACACAGGAACTAGTAACTGTTGGTACTGGTAAGTGCTAGGGACAAGCATGAATGTAGAGAGTGGTGGAGGTAATGTGGGAAAGCATCCCCCAGAAAATGATACGTAGTTGAACGGAATGAGGAGGAGGAAGAACTAGCCTGAACCCAACTAAGAAATGAGAAGGAATTCTAGCTGAGGGATAGTAAGTAGCAAAGAGCCTGAGGATACACAGAACCTGGCAGATGACAGAGGGACTGAGAGAAAGCCACAGAGCTATGTTTTTCTCTCTTCCTCCCGACTCCAGGCCCAGGGCAGGGCTTTTCCTGTGTCCCATCTTGCTGGCTCAGGTCACCAGCAAGTCCCACTTAGAGATGTAACTCCCTTGCTCTTGAAGACTCAGCTCCTCCCCTCTCTCTTACTTGCTGGTGGGTTAAAATGGCCCCTCCTCTCTCATACTCCCCCAGTAGGGGACCCTGACCCCCTCTCCCTCTCTTTCTTTTCACTCTGGAGAATGTGTGGGTAGGGCGCTCTCCTCAACACCCCCCCACCACCACCACCACACACACAAAAAGCCGGTTCCCCTTTCCGGAGGCCCTGGGGTAGGGGCGGGGTGGGGGAGGAGGGAAGTTGGCAACAGGAAGTGAGGAGGAGAAAAGCAATGACTGAAGGAGAAAGAAAAAAAAGCAACCAGCTGGGGACTGGATTTTCTTCCCCAGTACCTGGGTCACCCCGGCCAGGAGCTGGGGGTGAGAAAACTGTGGGGGAGAGAGGAGGAGGTGGTTAGGTGAAGAGAACCGACAGAATTAACTACCTTTTTCTTCCCCCTTTCCTGTCAGGCAAGACCCCAGCCCCTCATGTCAGAGCACCCTGTGTACTGCAACCTAGTGGACCTTCGCCGCTGTCCCCGGTCTCCTCCCACAAGCCCTGCGTGCCCCCCACTACAGAGGCTGGACTCCTGGGAGCAACACTTGGACCCTAACTCCGGACGCTGCTTCTACATAAATTCGCTGACCGGCTGCAAGTCCTGGAAGCCTCCGCGCCGCACTCGAGTGCGGGAGATGGTGAGACTTTACCTCCTGCCTGTTCCTGTGTCCCCTCCACCTCCTCCTTTCCCCTACTGAACCCCAAAGCGGCGTGTTTTCTCTCGGGACTGCCATCAGAAAATTGCCCAGAAGGGTGTTAAGAGCAGGTTGAGGTGGCAGCTGGCTGTAGCTTTGCTCCTCACCTCACTCCCCAGAACACTGGCTCCATGGAGGGGACGCAGACCCTGAATAGGGACAATGGTGTCCCGCAACCTCAGGCAAAGGGCTCAGAATCTGACAAGGTGACCCCGGAACTGCTTGGCCCCCAGGTGAGATTCCCCCCTCCTCCTGATCACATGCAGGAAGAGCCATCTTTTTACTACTTTATTTTATGCAAGACGTTCATCTGTTACCCATCCCACCCCCTGCCTCTCACCCACATCCGCACCCCTGTCCCCCCTATAGGGGGACTCCTAAGTTGATGTTTCCTCCACCTGTTTCTCCAATCCCCTCCCCCAGGGTTCACCCTACATCTGCCCCAACACCTTCCAGCTCCACCCCTCAGACCAGCCTTCAGCCTTGCAGCCCTCTCGACCTCTGCCCCAGGTCCTGGACGACCCCCACGTAAGTCACTCACTTCCTTGTGCAGGCCAAGATCCTCACTGCCCCACCCCCCAATTCCTGCTCCTTTAGAAACATCTTCCTCTTTCTGAGTGTTCTCTGGGTATCCTCTCTTAGGCAGCCTACCCCCACCCCAACTGTAAAGGACCTCACTCCTGGGTCATCCCAGCCTTGGAGGCTGTGGGGGGCTCTGGGTGGCTTATAAATAATACCCCTCGCCCCATTCCCCAGGAGGTGGAAAAGTCGGGCCTGCTCAACGTGACCAAGATCGCCCAGGGGGGGCGGAAGCTCAGGTGAGGAGACCCGGGAATACCGCGGGGGGCCTGGGCGGCTGGATTCCGTAGAGCCGAGTGCGGGGAGAACGCCTGCCCCAGACGATTCCAACTGACTTTTGCACCACTTCTACTGCCCCCTCTGCCTTGCAGGAAGAACTGGAGCTCGTCTTGGGTGGTATTAGCCGGTAACAGCTTGGTGTTCTACCGGGAGCCGCCGCCCGCCGCGCCCTCCTCAATCTGGGTGAGTGTGAGGGAGGGGAGGAGGGGGCGTGCCGGAGGGGTTCAGGCCCGACTCCTACGGCCTCGGGCCAACTGTGGGGCGAAGGTGGAGCAGGGGGGAGTAGGGGAAGAAGCACAGCCTCCAATGTCCTCGCGGTCCCCCGGGTGGGAGGGAGGCAACGAAGGGAACAGCGCCGTGGCCTCAGTTTCTCCCGATTGCCAGGGACCAGCGGGTAGCCGACCCGAGAGCAGCGTGGACCTGCGCGGAGCAGCCCTGGCCCACGGCCGCCACCTGTCCAGCCGCCGCAACGTCCTGCACGTGAGTGCCTCCCGCGCGTACCCCAAGCTACACCCGACCCGAAGGTGCGCCCGGTTTCCCCCCGCACCGGTCTCCCGCTCCGCCTCCCAGCTTGTTGTGCTTCTCCCGGCTGACTCAAGCAAGCCCTGTCTCCGCTGGTCCCTCAGATCCGCACGGTCCCCGGCCACGAGTTCCTGCTGCAATCAGACCAGGAGATCGAGTGGCGAGCCTGGCACCGCGCGCTGCGGGCGGTCATCGAACGCCTGGTGAGATGGGTGGGAGACGGTGGGGCAGAGCCCGGAGAAAGGCTTGGCCCGGGCAGGGTAGAGGGAGTGGGGAAGGAACAGTAGGATTCTGGGGTTGTAGGGGGCAAGGTGGTCGCAGTGTAGACCACCCTGTGGTGGAGCTGGGACGTGGGAACCTAGCAGCCGGCTAGGCTCTCCTTGCGTCGAGCAGGGGGTGCAGATTTCCCTTCTCTCTTCCAATCTTCGACTCGGCCCACCTCGCCCTTCCCGGTCTAGGATCGAGAGAACCCCCTGGAACTGCGTCAGTCAGGTTCGGGACCCGCAGAGCTGGAGGAGCTGAGCGGTGGGGAGGACGACGAAGAGGACTCGGAACCGGTGTCCAAGCCACTGCTGCGGATCGGCGGCCGCCGGAGCTCCAGTGAGGGGCGGGGCTCGGGTGGGCGGGGCCCGGGGGCGCGTCTCCCGGCTCCTTCCCCACCGCAACTCTCGCCCTCATTCCACCTGCTCATATAGGTCGGTGTCCTGAAGGAACAGAGCAGAACCGCGTTCGGAATAAACTGAAGCGACTTATCGCAAAGAGACCACCCTTGCAAAGCCTGCAGGAGCGTGGGCTGCTCCGAGGTGAGGTGGGCTGGGCCAGCGGGCCCCCTTCTCCTTAGTACCTGCTGTAGTATTTTTGCAAGCACCTTTATGTTCCTGATCTGGGCATTAGCCCACTTCGTGGATGAGAAAACTTAAGTGAGACTCACAGTAGAACTTCCCGGAACTAAATTAGCGGTTTTCTGCTCTTCTACTGCGTCGTCTGGGGGAGAAAGGGTGTACCTCCTGGCAGGGCTCTAGAAAAGGTGGTCGGGAGGGCCAGCTCAACTTTGGGGTGAAAACCTGTGCTGAGAAGACCTTTCATGGGTGAGGCTGCCTTTGGCTTTCCACCTTACCCTGTGCCTCTCCAGACCAGGTATTCGGCTGCCAGTTGGAATCACTGTGCCAGAGGGAAGGGGACACCGTGCCCAGCTTTGTGCGGCTCTGCATTGCTGCTGTGGATAAGAGAGGTCACTTTTCCAGAGACCCCACAATCTCCCCTTCCAACAGGCCAAGGCGGAGAATTCCCCACCTCCCCCACCCTAGTCTTTTTTCTGCCTTATTACCCTCTACCCCTGCATTTCTCACCAGTCCTCCCCTTACACAGTTTGGAGCAGGAATCCTTATTTGCTTCCTGCCTCATCTCCTAGGTCTAGATGTGGATGGCATTTACCGGGTGAGCGGAAACCTGGCGGTGGTCCAGAAGCTTCGCTTCCTGGTGGACAGAGGTGAGAAAGCTTGTGGGCATGTGGTGGGACTTCGAATTTCATGCTTCAGATCCAAGGTAGTCTCTTAGGGAACTGACATAACAGTGAGGTCTGGCTAGAGCTGCATGTCTTAGCTCTTGATCCCTTCTCATCCATGTTGCAGAGCGGGCGGTCACCTCCGATGGGAGGTATGTGTTCCCAGAACAGCCAGGACAAGGTACTTACATGGAAGTCCCCTCAGACCCTTAAACCATCTGACATCCTCTGTGCTCCTTCTGGATTCCTCTATGTCCTGCTCCTGGGTGGGTTGTCCCCATCCCCACTTCTGCTGCTTTGCCCCATGGTGGGTCTCCTAGGTGTTTCTGTGGTCTGCCTTAACTGGATCTCCTCCCAGGTTTCTGTGGTCTGCCTTAACTGACCTCTCAGTCTCTGGATCTTTCTGGCCCTTCATGAGCCCTGAGCCCCTCTGTACCTCCTTCTCTTCCCAGAAGGCCGATTAGATTTGGACAGTGCTGAGTGGGATGATATTCACGTGGTCACTGGTGCTCTGAAGCTTTTTCTCAGGGAGCTACCCCAGCCTCTGGTGCCCCCATTGCTGCTGCCCCATTTTCGTGCTGCCCTTGGTAAGGGATGAGAACTTTGGGCAATACCCTTGGTATGGAGGTGGGGCATGAAGGGTAAAGAATAGTTTCCCTTACACCCTTTTATCCCATCCTGAGCACGGAGATGGGAAACAACTTTCAACTCCAGTTATTCTTTTGAGTGTGAATGTTCAGAAGGCTGACTAAAGAAGAATTCTAGAGCAGCAGTTGCGGGGTTCCTGGCTGGCTCAGTTGGTAGAACATTCGACTCTTGATCTCAGGGTTGTGACTTTGAGCCTCATGTTGGGTGTAGAGATTACTTAAAAATAAAATATTTTTTTAAAAGATTTTATTTATTTATTTGACACACAGGGAGAGAGACAGCAAGAGAGGGAATACAAGCAGGGGGAGTGGGAGAGGGAGAAGCAGACTTCCCGCTTAGCAGGGAGCCTGATGTGGGCTCGACCCCAGGACCCTAGGATCATGACCTGAGCTGAAGGCAGATGCTTAATGACTGAGCCACCCAAGCATCCCTTAAAAATAAAACCTTAAAAAAATAATAATAAAGCTGCAGTTGGGCTCTGTGGGAAAGCAAGCTGTGGTACATTAGTGGTGTCTTCCATGGCCCTGGAAAAGAGTAGCAAGTTACCCACCCTGCCCTAGCACCTTCCCTAGCCTCACCCCCATGCCTTTCCCTTCCCTTTTTCTCTCTAGCACTCTCCGAATCAGAGCAGCGTGTCTCTCAAATACGAGAATTAATAGGCTCAATGCCTAAGCCCAACCGTGACACTCTGCAGTGCCTCCTGGAACATTTATGCAGGTCAGGGAGACTGGACTTCTCTGCATGCGGAGGGAGGGGGGAGTGGGGCATGCGCCGGGGACTGTGTTCAGGTGCTGGGAAGGTAGGGGACACCTACATTTCTCTCCTGTTTAGTGGGCAGAGGGAGGAAACAGATTACCTCTGGGCAGGACATCAAGTGAGGAAAATGGAGATCAAGAGATGCCCAAGGATGCTGTGAGAGAAATGAGGGCCCTCTCACCGCTCCCTTCCCCAGGCCTCTTTGTCTCCTGTTGGGACTGTGCTCATGGCTTATTTGGCTGAACTGGGCCTGGGCAGTGACTTCTGAGAGAGGAAAGCTGTTTGAATTAGAGCCGCCCAACCTGGGAGCCAAGGAGACTAGGGGCAGTCTCTGAGGCTGGGAAGAGGCAGGCATCTCCTGGGTTGTCTCTCCCAAGTTGTATCCTGAAGGTTTCTCTGCTGGTCCCACCTTGCAGCTCTCTGCTAGGTTCCCTACAGCCACCACCTCAACCCTTTCCTGCTCATCCCTTCAAAGGGCTAGATTTATTTGAAGTGGGGAAGCTGCTACCTTATAGCTCTTCCTCTTGGTCTTTGCCTACAGGGTGATAGCACACTCGGATAAGAACCGCATGACCCCGCACAACCTGGGAATTGTGTTTGGGCCAACCCTGTTTCGGCCAGAGCAGGAGACATCTGACCCAGCCGCCCATGCCCTCTACCCTGGGCAGCTAGTACAACTCATGCTCACTGACTTCGCCAGCCTTTTCCCATGACTGGGGCGAGGAAGAAGACAAAAACTTGTTTCCGCTGATCTCTGATGGCTACCCTTTGGTGGGGGTGGGAATAGTGGATGTTCTGTTTTGAGGACATCCCATTAAATCCTGTGTCTCCCAGATGACTGTCTCTGTGAGTATGACCTGAGGGGTTGGGATGGGGTGGGGGAACCTCCCAAAAAAGGGAAGTGGGTGGGTTAACCTCTACTTCTCTTCTTGTTCACTGTCACCACCATCCCCCTCCACCCCCAAGACAGTAAAGTGTAAAGCAGGGTGCTTTCTGAAGCCGTTCCTTTATTATCCAAAAACAGTGTCATTATCAAATTCCTCCCCAGAACATATACAGAAGGTATACAGCCCCAACCCATACCTCCCATCTCTGGGGCATCCCATGGGGCTCTGGCTCCTCCTCCCAACTTCTCTGAGGGGATGGAAACCCCTTAGGAAATGGATCTGTGGTTGCTGGATTCCTCACTCTTCAGGCGCTAGAGTTGAGAAATTGTGTCTCCCCAGGCAGGGATCCCAGTAAGATACTCATGTTGCCCACTGCCATGTTGGGGGGCCCAGAGGGAGGTGGGGTATGTTCAGAGCTGTCCCCCTGATCATGGGAAGGGGGAGGACTCAGCCCCTGGGCCTCATCCAGAATAGCCACAAAGTCCAACTGAGTGTTGTCAAGGTCAAGAGAGTCCAGAGGGTTACACACCTGCCCTTCAGGAGGAGCATACAAGGCAGGACCCCCTCCCAGCCTGCCTACCTCAGGATGACCACAACTGGGGTTGGTGCTCCCTGCCTTGAGGGTCCCAGAGCAAGTGGGCAGTGGGGGCAGAAGTCGGGGTGGTGCTGTTGCCCTATGGGGGGTCTTGCTTGCCCCTACTGCAAAATTTTCATGGCAGGGTAGAGGGGCAAGATAGGAGCCCGACTTGTGATTGGGCAAGTTAGGTGCAAAGCCAGGTCCATACGTGGCCATTGGTCCCTTGGCAGGGCTGGGGCTAAGCTGGGAAGCCCCTAGAAACTTGGGACTCTGGTAGAGAGTTTCCTGGACTGGGGGATCTCCCCTGCCCCCACCCTCCCAGAGCAGTTCCTTTTGAGACTGAACATAATTACACACCAGCTGAGCCTTGAGTTGTCCTGTGGAGTGAGTGGGGGAGTCAAAGTCCAGGCCAGGCCTGGGCTCTGAAGGAAGATAATCAGGGGGTGGCTGGGTATAGGCACCTGACTGGGGATATTGGGGAGGGGGAGGCTGCGTATAGTGGGAGAACAGAGGCTGTGAGCGAGGAGGCCCGTCACTGGGGTGAGCACTGAGGCAGGGCGCCAGTCCTGTGGAGTCAGAACCCACTGGACACCCTTGTTCAGGCTTGACCTGCACTTGTCCATAATGTTCAAGACGAGGACACTGACTATAGACTCCAGCTGGAGCCTTGGGACCTGGGTACAGCCCAGAGTGGGAAGGAAACTCACCCCATGGTTCAGGTGGGTGCTCAGGATAGGAGACCTGCTGGGGACAGGGGTTCAGCCCATAGTTGGTGGGTGGACCAGGCCCAAGAGGCAGGGAGCCTGGACCCCTAGCTCCATACGCTTCAGCTGCTGCCTCCTCAGGTCCCCCATATCCCAAAGTATCAGTAGGTGGGAAGTCCATATAGGGGTTTAGACCATTGCTCATCATGGAGGTCCCACCTTCTGGCTCCTCCTGCAGCCCTCTGGTATCCATGGTGACATTCTCAGTGATGCTAGGGGGCTGTGGTGAGTAGACAGCGGTTGGGAGTTGGGGATCGAAGTTCCGTCCTCCCCCTGTCACAGTGGGGGGCGTGTGGACACAACCCAAGCTCTTGAACCGCTGGACTCGGGCTGAGGCAGGGCGGTCAACAGCCCGGGCCGGGTCACTGGCCCTCCGGGTGACCCCTGCATTGGCATTGTATCCTGGGTATTCAGCTCGGCTTCTCCAGGGAGGTGCAGGAAGGCTCCCCATCCGGTCCAGGCTGGGTGCTGACATTGGGGGGGTACCACCTCCCCTGGCTGAAGCATACCTTGCCCGGAGCAGGTAGTGCTGGGTTGGCGTGAGGCCAGGCAGAGAGGATGCCCCGTTCTCGGGTGGGGATCCAGGGGGGTAAGGGGAGGCCAGGGAGGAGCGGCGGCTGACGGTATAGGCTGAGCTGATGCTGCTGGAGCTGCTGCTGCGGCGGTCAAGAGAAACCGGGGGGCCCAGGCGGCGGGACACAGGGGTGCCTACAGGTGATAAGAAGAAAAAGCAAGGTGGTCAGGGAACCCTCTGAATCTCACCCTGCCTTCCCCATGGGATGCCCCTGTCCTGGAATCCCAGGGATAGGCTCCTTCACTCTGACCACTCAGTTCTGTCTCCTCCCATGCCCTTTCTATGTCTGCGTCACCAGGGGTTCAGAACTGCTGCCTGTGAACAGTTGTACATGTTGCACACTGCACAGCCCTAAGAAGCAGAATTCATGTTATACTTTGTATAGCACAGTTACCTCATAGGTGGAAGGCAAGTGTCTGAGGAAGGGGGGTCTTTATCTAATTGTACAAAGGTGCTGTAGGCAACCCTTAGGAGGGAAGTCCTCCTTCCAACTTCAGAGAAGGTCCAGGTCTCAGCCCAACAACTACCCCCACACCCAGGTCTCACCAGTATGGGTCAGGCTGGGCAGTTTGAGGCCCCGGGGCCCTATCGGCCGAAGTTGATGTAGCTGGTCCAGTCTGAGGTTCTCAAGGCGGCGAAGAGTGGACAGACCAGTGCCAGCAATGCAAGGCCCCTCATCCAAGCTGGACAGATCCTCAGTGCTGCCCCCTGCATTTCCAGTCATTTCCACACCACTATCTGTATTGGCTGCGCTGCCGGCTGGGGAGTGGTCGCTGCTGCAAGACGACTGGGCCCCAGGGCTGGGCTGTGGCTTCTGGTAGTGAAGGGTGGGGGATTGGAAAATGAGGGCTGAGGGCAGCCCCTCCCCACGGCCCCACAGTTCCCTGAACTGGTGAGTGGCTCAAGCCTGTGTCCCAGTGACTGCTGGGACCAAGGGGAAGCTTACAGATGTAGGGAGGGCTGAGCAGGTGCAGGTCGGGGGCAAACTGGAGCGATGTTGAAGAGAAGGGCCTAGGCTGGAGCACAGACTGCCTGGGCTCAAATTCGCACCCAGTCCTGTGACCTTGGACCGTTTGTCTATATGCCTGAGTTTCATCATCTGAAAATGTGGAGAGTAAGTTCCTTTTTCACGAACTTGTTGTGAGGAGTATATGACATTATAATCATGCAGTATAATCATACTATGTGTGAATTGTACATGTAAACTATACATAAATTAGGATAATACACTAAGCCCCATATAAGAGTTTGTTGAACCAGTTCAGTAATTAATTATACTAGAATCTCTCCATTTGGGGTAACCCAAGAAGCACTACTGGGATAAGAGACTGGAGGACTGGCCAGAGAGGAGGACCTGGAAGAATATGGAGGGGACTGGAAGGATGAAGGCGGGGCAGGCGGGGCACGGAGGCAGGGGTTGCCTGTTGCCTGGGTCAGCTCACCACAGCGCCCTCCGGCACGGTCAGTCTGCTCTCCTCCCTGACGGGGCCTCCGTCCCGCTCCCTCTTGGGCTCCACTGTGGACAGGGACGGTGCCCTGGGCAAGGGGCCGTCTCCTCGGTGGCGCTTGGTCACATGGGCATCAGGACCGTGAACCGTCTTGACGTGTTTCCGGAGCGAGCTAGGATCTGTGTAGCGTTTGGTGCAGCCCGGGAGCTTACACACATACGGCTTCTGTTGGGTGGACAGTGAAGACACCAGGCAAAGGAATCAGAGCAGGAGAGTGCAGAAGGAACGGGAAGAAGACGTGGCATCCGTTGGGGATGAGGGGGCAGGGAGGAACACACAGCACCCAGGGAATTAAGGAGAGAGTGGGGCCCTTGGAGTAAAAAATGAGAGGATCAAGGGAAAGATTAGGAAAACTGACAGCCCAGGTCTGTGAGGCCTCATAAAGTCAGGGGTTAAGGGACTGCGGGTCCCCTCAAGGTCGAATGGGTCTATTTAGTTCTATCCTTTGGCTAGTTCAAGGTAGGGAGTGTGGTGTTTACATGGAGGTTCATGGTTTCAGAATGCCCTTATCTGGGTGAGTTCGGTTGGGGCCAGGGACTCACCTCTGTGGAGTGGGTGCTGGGCTAAGGGATTTCTTATGGGGGAATCTCCCCAGTAGCTGGCTTCTCAAGTGGGGAGGGTCTCTTAGGTGGGGATTCACCTCATTGGAGTGGGTCCGATTCTGGTGCTTGGCTCGGTCACTGGCATTGCTGAAGGCTTTACTGCAGCCCTCGTGCTCACACATGTATGGCTTCTCACCCGTGTGTGACCGCAGGTGCGTCTTCAGATTTTCGAGGCGTGAGTATGACTTCCGGCACCCCTCAAACTAGGGGATGTTGGGGTCAAAAGAGAGCTCTCAGACAGAAGGACAGGGAGATCAGAAGAACTGTAAATCTCAAAAGGGACCATTCCATCAGAGACTGTAACTCAAGATGGGAGAGCAAGTCCCAAAATTCAGGGACAAGGGTAGGCAAGAGCTGGGCAAACCGAAAGCCAGAGGAGGTATGGCAGCAAACATTTCCCCATCAAGCCAGAGCAGATCTCCCTGCATGGGGATCTTAGACTGGCTCAGGATGGGGTCAGTCTGGGAGTGTCTTATGTCCTTGACACCAAGTTTCTCCATTAGGTCGAGTAGCAGATGCAGTGTCTAGGGCCCAGAGTACTTTTGGATGCCCACAGAGCCTGGGATTGTGACCTGAGCCTGAGCCAAAGGCAGAAGCTTTACCAACTGAGCCACCCAGGCATCCCAGAAATATCTCAATTTCTTTTAAAAGCAAGGGAAAAATAGCTTTTAGGGCCAAGAAAATGTCCTAATATACCACATCAATATGTTCATCTTTATACTAACCCAGTCATAAGATAGTTTTAAAATATTTGTTTATGGTGGCAAAAAGTGCCTAGAATCCATGAAAGTCATGAGCTCTGCCTTGACCGTGGGGAGCCCCGGTTTAGGGAGGGACCCTGGGCTTGGGAAGCGGGCGCCTCACCGTGCACTTGTGTGGCTTCTCGCCCGTGTGTCTGCGCATGTGGACCACCAGCATATACTGGGCTTTGAAGGGCCTCAGCTCCCTGGAGCAGCCCCCCCAATGGCATACGAACTCCTTCCGTTCCCCATGGATGTGCTCACTGTTGATGTGCTGAAGGAGGAGACACAGAGGCTCTCTGAGATTCCCTTCTGCCCCCAAGTCCCAAACCAGACCTTCCCTGGACCTCTCTGCCACCCACGCCCCCAGATTCCTCCAAGTCTCCACCTCATGGGGGAAGAGGCGGCAGAAAGACCATCACAGCCTGCCCCCCTGTTCTCCCGTGTTTCTAAAACAGAGCTAGCTCCCGAGTTTCTACCAACCCAACTGGCCACTCAGCCTCTGACTTCGGTATTCTGGGACCCCCTGCTCTTAGCCTCACTCCACAGTGTCCCACCAGAATGTCCTATAAGATCCAGCCAGCATTCCTGTTACCCCCTGGGGCTCACGTGCACCAGCTGCTCCTGGGAGTCAAATTCTTGGCTGCAGCCATCCCAGCGGCAGTCAGTCTCATACACAGATTCAGGCTCTGGCTTCTCCTCTCTCTCCAGGTCCTCCCGCCCATCCAACATCCCCAGCAGGGGATCCTACGACAGAAGAGGCCGTCCTAGAGTCACTGGGGTGATAGCTTTTGTTTAGTTCAGGTTTCAGAGTTAAAGTCACCCCCCCCCCCTTACCTGTGTGCCTGTGGAGTTGGGGCTAGATATATCGCCCTCCAAAGGCTCCTCTGGGCACTTGCTAACCAGCAGGTCCAGCTCAGACTTCAGCTTCCGCAAGAGAAGAGGTGAGGGTGATGAAGGTAGAAGTGGGCAGAAGGAAGAGAGAGCCCAGCCAGGTCTTCCTGCCCCGAGTGCCCCCACCCAAGCAGCTGGAACCCCTGAGTTTGGAAGAGACTTCCTCCTCAAACTGCACTGGGATGGGCATAAGGCAGTATCTAATTTGGAAGAGTCTGATTCAAACCCCAAGGAGTGAACCCCAGCAGCCATACCCCTTTATGTTTCTGTGGCTGAAAACTTTTAGATCCCCTGTCCTTTCCTCACCTTTCCCCATAAAATTCACCACCCGCCCTGAGCTGGGGGAAATTGGGGGGCAGTAGGACTCTCACCTGGCAAGTTGGGAGGGGTCCCCGGGACTGAGCATGTGGCATCATCCCACCTTGAGTGGGGTCATGGGGACCACAGGGCTGGCCCCCGAAGGAAGGTGAGGTCCCTTTTTGGTGATTCATCTGGGGTGGGAATCCCAGAGATGGGCTGAGGAGGAGGAGGAGGAGAGGCAGTTACTTAGGACTATCATCTCAAAGAATTCCAGGAGTCCTTGGGCTATTTTGGAGTGTTTCTGGAAGATGGTATGGGACGTGGTTGAGGCAGGCCCAGGAAACCACCAAAGGGGGTTTCAACACCTTTGAAATGATAAGGATTTGGATAGGGTCAGGTGCTTCGGAGGGCTTGAGGCTTTTAATGGGGTTTGGTCAGGTCTTTAGCCCAAGGCTCTCTGCACCTCATGGTGCCGATGGAGAGGTGCCCATAGGAGCCCCCAGGAGATGCACAGCGTGAGTTGATGAAGGCCACAAGGGAGCTGGGTGAGGTGCGGATGACTGTCTGCAGGTCCAGGCTGGCGTCTGACAGAGGTGAGATGGAGAGGGCCCGCTTCTTGGTCAACTTGACTGCACTTCGGGGAGGAGGGAAGAGTGGGGCTGGAGCAGGAAACGGGGGAGACAGCTATGGTAAATGGGGCCTGTCTCCATACACCCAACCCATGGGTCCTGATTCTCAACAACAAAAAAAATGACACTTGACTCTGCTTTGCCCTACCGACCCCATCTGTGACCTCCTGATCGTGCTCTGACCCCTTGCTCCAGTCTCCAAACATTTCCTCTTCCAAGTTAGATCCCCTGCCTTCCCCCCACCCCACCTCCAACACAACTTTCTCTTTTAGAGCAAGTTCCAGAAGGGCAGGAAGGGAAGAAATGTTGCCTGAGGCCTCACCCTCAGTGCAGCTGTTGGTCTCTCTGGCTGGCCCATAACTGTGGGGGCCAGACATGAGGTTGGCCTGGTGGCAGAAGGGCAGACCAGGCAGTCCTAGAAAAGAGAGATAGCCAGAATGGGGAATGGGAATGAGGGACACATAAGGCCAAACCTTGAACCACCAAGAGAGGCCCGATCCCATATTCCAACCCTATAAGACATAGAACCTCAAATCTTCTTGTGGACTAGAGACTGGCATGGGGTAGGAGATAGAAGAGGGATTCTCTGGGGTTAATTGAGACAGCTGCCAGTCCTCAAGGCCTGGAGATTGGAATTTGCACTGACCTTCTGTCCCCATGTTGGGGGCCTGACTGGGGAGGGGCCGGAGACAGCAGGGCTCGCCATAGCTACTGACCGGAGGTGGGGTCATCGAGTTGAACATGGTGTCTGAGAGGAGAGTGTGGGGACTCTGCAGGAGGGAAATAAGATGAGATAACTAATTCAGGTATAGAACCTCGAAGACATCTGCCATGGGAAATCAAAGTGAAGTGAGCATCACTCATCCAGGTTGAGGGAAAGGAGAGTCCCAAAGAGGCTGAGGCTGTTTCGAAGATCTTTGTGGGAATTGAGTGGGTTCTTTGCCTGGGTGGCCTAAGTGCCTGTGTGTGTGTGTGTGTGTGTGTGTGTGTGTGTGTTTAGGGGGGAGTGTTATGGACTAACTGAACCAGTATGAGCCTCAAGTGATTTTATACCATAGCCCTCCATTTCTTCTGGCTTTGACCATAGGCCAGCTTTGAGGGGTAGGATGGGGGAACTCATGATGAGCCCCTTTGCCTTCATTCGTTCCTGTCCAGCAACAGGCCCTCTACAATCTCTCCAGTATCCAGCAGAGGGAGCTCTCGCCACAGCCCAGAAGGAGAGGCTGGCGGGGCCAGGAGCGAGCGCAGATGATCTTTTTCTAAGGCAGAAAACTGTATGAAATGGGATAAGGTTTCTGAGGGGAGCCTCCCGGGTCTGTTGAGTACAAAGAGTGGAAACTGGTGTTATCCTGGGGTAGTTTGAATCTGGGCGCCCACTTACTTGGTCTGTTTTGGGGGTGCAGGAAAGGACTGTAAGAGAAGGCTTTGAGAGAATGAAAAAACAAAGTCATCATCCATTAGAGAAGAGTTGTGAGGGAGAGGGTTCTGCCTTTCGCTTTCCTCCTCAAACTCCAGTTTTTGTTCCACCCCGGGTTTTCTGGTCTCCCGGGACTGAGGGTGGGGTGGGGCGGGGTAGGGTGGAGAACAACCGGGAGCGGGCCGGCCGGCGCGGTGGGTGATCCCGGGATGCTGGGATTTAGGGTGAGGGCGGGGTAAGATGGGGAGAGGAACCCGGACCCCATGACCCAGCCCAAGCCCCGCAGCCTGGATTGTACCCTTCCTAACTCCTCCTTTCCCAGCGGAGAGCTGGATCCTGCATCCAAGACCTCCCAACTCGACCTTGGCACTTTGTGTGGGGGGGGGGGGCACAGCTGGCTGGCAGCTGGATGGGGGGGACACTTCTTCCTCCTCCTTCCTCTATGACTCACCCAGGGGAAAGAGGCAGGGGCTCGCAAACTACCCCCCAGACACTAAAGAGACCCCCAAACGTGCCTGCTCAGTCATCTTCCTGTGCCACTGCCCAGCCGCAGGAGAGCCGCGATGTAAATGGGGCGACATCCCTCCTCGCCCACGCGTGCCACAGCCCACCCACGTCTCCCTGTCACACTAGTGACAGGAAAATTTCGCCAACTTTTCCAGCTTCAGTTAAGTTTTTCTGGAGTGTGGATGAGAGCGCAAGATGGGGCAGGGAGCCCTAGGGTTGCCCTGCTGGAGCCCTGAATCATCTTCTGTGTCTCCCTATTTTCCAGAGTCCCCCTCGCACCCCCGCTCCCCAACTCCCAGGAGTAGGCCCCGCCCCCTTCTCCCGGTCCCGCCTTCCCCGCCCCCGTGCCTCCTCGGCCCACCCAAGTCGCCGCCGCAGGCTCTGGCTGCAGACGGCTCCGCTTCCCCCGCCCGCCCCGGGAGCCCAGTCGAGCGAGCCGCGGTGGAGGGAGGGGTGGGTAGTTGAGAGGCGGGACACATTCTTCCCTCCTCCCCTCAGTGCATCCAGAAAGCTGGCAGTGGCGCCCGGGGGGCGGGGGGCACTGTTGAAGCGTAGAGGTGCCCATGGCGGGGTGGAAAAGAAAGAAGAATCCAGAAACTATGGGGACAGAAAGTGGCTGGGTAAATAAAATAAGGTGTGTATGGCCAGAGAAAGGGGTAAGGACACCTTAGGTTCCTGATAATCACAGCTGGCTTCCCAAGGGTTAACCCCTCCAGACCCCCGGGAACCCCTCAGTGACGTCAAGGGCGGGGTCTGTACCGCCTGGTTGGGGATTCCGGAGAGATAATTGGGGGGGGGGGTGTCTCCGGACCCCGCCTCCATAGGGAAAACCACCCTAATTCCGGCCCTTAAAACTCCCCCGGGAAATTGCCCCGCCTTCTCTTTCCACTGAACAGTAAAGACCTATCGTATGAAGACCCCAGTTCTCCAGCCCCGAAAACCTTAAGTCCCCAGTCACTCTGGGATCCCCTTTCCCTAATCCTTTCCCCGAAGCTAGCTGCCCAGGGCGGATTGTTTCGGGGTCACCGGGCCTGAAAGAGGCTTCAGAGCGGGGAGCAAGGGCAGGCAGGGTGGTCTGAGCCAGAGGAGGGGCCTTGGCGCCCCCCCCCGCTCCCGTTGGGGAGGGGGTTCCAACGGGGATACACAGGCAGTCAGTGGCCAGTGGTCCCGCCCAGTCCCAGTAGGGGTCTCCCTGCGGCTGGCCCAGCTGTCCTGGTGGTCCTGAGGTCAGAGGGTCAAGACAAGGTCTCCGCTCCTCCTAAGCACCCTGACCACAGTCCTTGGGGACTCAGGAGTCCAGATTCCTTGAGGAGTCTTTCTAGGGCCTAAAGGAGACACTGGCCCCTCCAGCCCCCTTCCTTATCCGGAAGACACTTCTTTCCCAGGGAACACATGCACCGGCAAGCTCATCTGTCACAAGACAGGTCAGGGGTTCAAGACTGCCCGTCCCCCACCGGTTTGTCGCCTCACACACACCCATCTCCACCCCACCTAGGGCTCTCTCCTTAGCTGTTCCCTCCTTGCAGAAACACTGACGTCTTCCTGCCGGCGCTCAGGACACACCTGGAGCTCCCTCTCTACCACGCAGACCTCCAGCTAGCAGTCCCTCCAGCCTCTTCATCCCAAACTCATGAAAGTGAGATGTTTCTAATAGATGGAAGAGGCGGAGACAGACAAAGAGATCCACGGTTGTCTGAGACAGAAACACAGAGACTGTCAGAAGAAAAAAAAAAAGATACAGAGAAAGGGAAATACAAATGAAAAAATTCTTCAAACTTTCTATATCTCACGCAGGCTCTCCCACCCCCTTTTTGCCTCTGTGCCCCAGGTCTCCCTCTTGGCTGAGCGAAGTCCCTCGCATGTAGGGCATCCCCTCGGGCCCCCTCCCCCACTGCTCCCAGGTGGTCCCCCGCCGGCCCCCCTTCTCACCTCCTTCTGGGCGCAGGGCTCGGGATGCGCGGTCCAGGGCTAGAGTCTGGGCTGGGGGGTGTGCGGTGGGGAGGGGGGGCGGACAGGGCCACGGCAGCGCAGCCTCAGTGCCACCCCCACCCCCCACTAACCTGGCCGCCAGCCCTCCCGCCGGCCCAGCCCGCCGGGCCGCGAGCCGGGACCACCCGCGAGAAGCGCAAACTTTTTTTTCCCTTTTGCAAAAACTTTTTCTCGCTCAAGCAGCTGGCGCGCCGCCGCTCTTCCCGCTCGCCTCTCACCTCCCTTCTACTTCCCTCCCTCTTGCCGTTCTGGAGGATGAGGCGGGGTAGCTAAAAGCAAGAGAGGGGGTGCCGGGCTTATTGCACCCCCAGGACCCCCAGGATCCTCCCCCTCCCTTGAGGGACCCTATGCTGCCTACCCCCCCCCCCGACACGCTGCTGGTGGTGGGCAGTAAATCCCGGCATGGATCCTTGGATCGGCTGCCCACGAAGAGGGCCCCCCCCACCCTACCCCCAATCCCCAAGCTAGGAAAAAACTAAAAAAAATATATTGGGAGGTGGGGGGCGACGAAGACGTTCATCCGAGAAAGATATTATTGGAGGTAGCGTCGTTGATTTTGGTTGGGGCTCTCTGATCATTCCGCCATCCTTTAGTATATCACTGCTGGCCTCACTCTTTCAGTGGAACATGAAGGGGTTAGGACAGATTTGGGGTTTGGTGCAAAGAGGACTGGAACAGAGTTGACTTAGAAGTGAAGGGTCTATAGCGCATACAAGAGACGAGCCGTGGCTGAGGCTCTGGGTGCAGAGTATGCGGTTCACAAGGTTACTAAGGAACCTTGGGACGCGACCGAAAAGAAGCACTGTTCCGCGGAGAACCCCCGCTCTCCTTCATCTCTAAGTTCTGGAGAATGCGGGCACCTCCGCACCTCGGTGCCCCCCGCTGTCTGCAATTCCAGGCTGTCTGCTCCCTCTGCTGGCCGTTCTGGCACATGACACGCTCGAAGTCTCCCAGAGACCGCCCTGGGAGCTGAAGTAGGAGGCTTTTAAGGGTCACCCCACCAAAGCCCAGTTAGGAGCCCAGGAAGGGGGTTGCATGAGCCCAAAGAAACGGAAAGCCTCACTAGAAGAGGCTGCTAGTACAGAACGGCAGTGTCTGAGAGGGGAGTGCCTTGCCCCTTCGGATTTGTGGATGCAGGGGAAGGGGCAGCTATTTCAGTCCATTTGATCTTTATGAGAAAGGGGAGAAAAAATGTGAGGAAAAGGAGTCCCCTCCTCTTCCTAGCTCTGCTAGGAAGACAAGCCTCTCCCATCCTAGCTCTGCTTCCAAGAACCACCTCCTCGGGCCTGGAGAGTTAGTAGGTTAACTGTTAAGGCTGAGGATCAAGGGGAAAAGGTGAAATTAGGAAGAGATCTGAGGCCCTACCAATATGGGTAGTAATTGTAGAGGAACAGTAAGTAGTCCTAGTTGACTCTCTCTCCCCCATATGACTTTGGCCTGGACACCAATTATACTCAGAAGGTCAGGCAAGACCAGTGGTCCTGTCCTAGCCATTTGCCCTTTCTTTTCAGAGAAGCTCTTTTAAAGCAGACTGGCGTTTCCTCCTCACCCAGGTCTCCAGATTAGTGATTCTGTGAGCGCAATGTCCAGCTCCATCCCAGGATCCCAAGATCATGACCTGAGCCAAAGGCAGACATCTAACTGACTGAGCCACCCAGGTGCCTTTTTTTTTTTTTTTTTTTTTTTTTTTAATAAGCTCCCTGCCCAAAGTGGGCTTGAACTAAGAATCCGGAGATTAAAAGTCAAATGCTCTACCCGCTGGGCCACCCAGTCACCCTGCCTTTACACTCTTAAAATTTATTGAATTTTTGTTTATGTGGTTCATGTCAATTTACTATTTTAGAAATTAAAACTGAAAACAGTTTGTAACACAATATACAAGCACATATCCCATTAACAGTGATGTCAAAAAGATGATGTAATCACATGTCACATACCTTCTGGAAAACTCCACTGTATACTTTTGAGATAATAAAAATAAAAAAGGCAAATACCATCTTAGTATTATGAAAATAGTTTTGACCTTGTGAACACTCCTGAAAGGGGTCTCAGGGACCTCCCGAGGTCCTCAGACCTCACCTTGAAAACTATTCCTCCGGACTATCACCCCAGCACTTCTTTATGACTCATACTTGTTGATTTTCCCCCTTATTTTTATTAGGAATATATAAACATTTGTCTCCCCCATGGGTCCTGTCCCCAAAACTGGGAAAAACCAGGGAACTTCTTAGGCTCAGTACCCCTCTCACCCAGCTCCCATTTCTTGGGCTCTCCTAACCTACTTCCTCTTAGCCCCTTGCCCATCTCCTTCTTGACCCTCCCTGGAAGCTCTTCCATAGTTCCTAGCCTGGATACGCCTGCTTCCCCTGTCCCAAGCCTGCTTCCCTCACTTGAGGACTTTCTTTTCTTGTGAGAGACTAACTAATTTTTCTCTGCCTTCTCCTTTCCTCCACTCCTCCCTCACCTCTGCCACCTTCTCAGAGGGCTTAGGGTAGGAAACCGTGCTTTCTGGGGAGACTCCTTTAGAGAACACACTTTCCCCATCTCCCTACACATCAGCTAGCCTGGAATAGGCAAGAGTCTGGACAAACAAGTGCCCATTTGGGTCCCCTAGGAATCACCCTGGTCATCTGACCACCAGCCTGTTAGGTGGGGGTGTGGATCAGGAATCTAATGTCTCCCGCCACAGACGCCCTCTGCCTGGGAACCCCTAACCGATCTCTTTACTCCAAATCCCCAGGTCCTCTCGCTAGCTGCAGCCACAGGCTTCTACCACCATATCTGGCACATCTGTCTTGACCACATTGCCATCCCGGTCCAGGTAGAGGAGAGAGAGAGGCCTTCGGGCAGTAGGGACACAGCAGGAAGTACTCAAGGGCCAAGGGTTGTTGGCCTTGAAGAGGCTGAAGACAGCCGAATGGAAGGAGGCAGCAATGCCAGGACTGCCAGCCAGGTGTGGGGGGCACTGTCCACTGCAGTAATTCAGCTTGTACCCCTCAGGCTGCAGGATCCAGTCCCGCCATCCTAGTTCCTGGAAGTCTACATAGTGGTCTCGCCGGCAGCATAAGGGGGTCTCAGGCTCACAGGTGGGGGTCCTCCTCCTGGCCCGGCCTGCTCCAGGCTCATTGGGCCGGATCTTAAGCTCCAGGAAGGGCCGCTGGTCTCCCGCCGTGTCCAGGAGCTGCTGGGCAGAGGTGGCGTTGCCTTCTAGGCGTCCGCAGTTCAGCTGGAGCTTCAGGACGGTGGACTCCTCGGCCCTCAAGCCACTAGGGGGCAGAGTGAGGGCATGCCAGCCGGGGGCCGTCATCTGGTGCTCAGCCAGGAGTTTGCGGGACCCTGGGTACCTGCTCCTTGGGCTCCATTGGAAGATCCTCAAGGAAAGCGTGCCAGGAAGGGTGGGGAGCACGTGCAGCCAAAGGCGAGCATGGTACAGGTGGTGGGACTGAGCTGTGGACAGGTGGAAGGTGAGCACAGAGCTGCAGGGTGAAGTGGAGGAATCTGCCGGAGAGATGGAGAAGGGATGGAGGAATGTGAGCAGCGATGAGCTCTCCTCTGAGACTCCTGCCACCCCCTCCCGCTGCTTTCCTGAGCCCCTTTATTTATTTTTTTTTAAAGATTTTATTTATTTATTTGACAGAGAGAGATCACAAGTAGGCAAAGAGGCAGGCAGAGAGAGAGGAGGAAGCAGGCTCCCTGCTGAGCAGAAAGCCCGATGCGGGACTCGATCCCAGGACCCTGAGATCACGACCTGAGCCGAAGGCAGCGGCTTAACCCACTGAGCCACCCAGGCGCCCCCCTGAGCCCCTTTAGAAGACACAGGGACTGCCTTGTGTGCTGCGTCCTGCATAACCAGTCAACTCCTCCTCCTCCCACACCCTGCCTTTTCTGTCGGTCTCCCCTTCCGCCTCCCTCTCCCTGTCTGCTCTCTGCCTGCCCCTCCTTCACCCACCTGTGATGGTAGCAAAGCTGATGACTTCCTCCCCTTTTGCAGGAGCCACACTTCCTGGCTGCAGTCTCCGGAGGGCTCTGGCCAGCGCTGCCTGGGGTGGAGGGTGAGTTATTCTGGGACGACTGGTCATATGCAGCCCCTCCAAGATCTGCTGCTTGGCTACCTCCAGTACCAAAGCGCGTTCTGCCTGGGGCACCAGCGTGGGACCTCCACAGGAGGGACATACAGACCCTGCCCCCTGTGCCCACACCAGTGCCCACAGCAGCACCAGCTGGGGCTGGACATCAGGGAGCCCCATGCTCCCGGTGAATGGCCCTGGGTTGGGTCAGGAGCCTCGGATGGCAGGTGCTCCTTCTGTTGATCTGATTGCGTGGAAGCCAATGAGGGCACAGGGGCAGCAGTGGCTGTGCCACACCTAGCCTCGGCCAAGGGTAGAGCCACCTGCCTTCTATTGCCTGGGACTCAGGAAGGCAGTATGTGGATGGTCCTATGGGTGGCTGTGTTTAGCGCAGTCTGCCAGTTTGACCCTCACAGCTCATGGCTGGGGCCTCTTTAGAGCCACAACCGGGGCTCCCTCACTTAGTGGTCAGCCAGCCGACCTACCCTCTGAGCCCCGGGATTGGCTGGCTGTACTGCCCATCAGGGCCCTGCAGGGGGCGGAGGTTCCCCCTCCACCCCCGGGGAGCTCGGGTTTCACCATCTGGCCTGGTCATTGAGTTTGAGATATGGGTAAGGGGGTGGGGGTGCAGTGTTAACACGCATGATGCAAGAAAGAGAATGATTTCACATGCTCAGTCCCCAAGGTCTGGGGCTTGGGGGAGGGACTCATAGGGGCAAGGTGGGGAGGGCAATTTCCCCCCCAAACCTCTAGTCCTTCTAGCTTACCCAGACACCTTTGCTGCAGCAGTTCTTAGAGGCAGCTGTTAGTTCCACTGGTTATTTCTCCATGGTCTCTGGGCCTGAAGAACTCTGGTCTCTCTCTTCCTAGCAATGGGGTTGGGACGGGGGGAGTCCTCCTGCCCAGGCCAAGGTGGCAGTGCCACGGGGCACAGAAGTCACCTCCTGACCCTGCTTATGCTGGCTGCCCAGAGTCCAGTTGGACTGGAGCACAGCGTGGAAGAAGGCTAGAGCGTGGTGGGGGTGGGGGGGGGCATGTTCCTACGATGTCGGGGGAAACCCAGAGAGGTAGGGGAGGCAGTGATGCAATCTTACAGCAGGACACAGTCTATCAAGGCTGGCAGAAGGGCATGGGACTTGGGAGCACCCATACCTACATACTGGGTCTCTTTAAGGGGACTGTGAGAGTTATGTAAATTCAGGACATCCTAGGAGTGGCTGGAGGCCTCCATGAAAGGGGGCAGGACATGGGAGGTTTAAGGACTTTGAAGAGCAAAGCAAGATAAGTGGGGTGACATTAGCTCCAATCCCAGCCCTTCCTCACTGACAAAATGGGAAGGCCATGGCTCCTCCACCTTGAACTTAAGATGGTAGACTTAATGCTGTCCTTTCTCCTTATGCCCGCAGTTTCTTCAAGAAGCTAGAAGACTGTGATTTGGACACAGGCCGCGACTCCATCTTATTAAGCTCCCACGTGTGTAGCCAGTGGGGGGGCTGCCAAGAGACTCCCAGATCTGGCACCAGGGGGAGAAAGGTGGCGCTTTGGGGACTGGGGATCAGTACTGGCAGTGTCCAGCATGTGGCAGTGTAGCGCCACTGGACGGCCGCTGGCTTAGTGCTGACCAGCTTCCCAAGGAATGGGCTGCTCTGAGGAGTAGGGAGTGGCACAGGGCTTTCCAACCTCTCCCTCTGGGAACCCTGCCTCTCCCACAGAAAACAGAGAAGCCAGTCCCCGTGCTCTCCCCTCTCGCCACTACCAAAGAGCAGAGCTGTTGTCAGGCCCCAAATCACCGCTACCTTTGGTTTTAGACCTCGTCCCATTGACACGTGGCGATGGAGCTTGATGACAGGTGACAGGCACGTCCTAGAAACCCAGGGTACTGTGTGCTGGGGGGCGGGGGACGCTGGGGTAGAGAAGGGACAAGGAGACTCTTAGACCCTCCTGTCCTTCCTACATTTTTCCCCAGGCGGAAACATATTCAAGTTCTCTGTCCAGTCCTCTCCTTCCCCGTTATGAGCAACCTCTCTGTTGGTTGAGGCTGGTGAGAAGGAGTCCTCTACCCCTGGGGTCTGGAACATCAAACTGCAAAGAAGTTTCTGCCCATAGTGGTGTCTCAGAGAGCTTATCTGTTGGGGCCAGGAGACAGAGTCAAGGGAAGCAGCATCAAGTGCTTGCAGGAGTCACTGACTCCTCTTCTCCCCTACCCTCTATCAGGTGCCCCCAATTTTCGGCTCTTCCTACCCTCTTGTTGCTGTGCCTGGCCTGGCCCTACCTCCCCACTGACACTTACGTCAGAACCCAGCTATAAATATGCTCTTAGCATCTTAGTCACTTTCCCCAAGAAGTTCTCCCAGGTTATAAATACCCCAGCCATCTGCCTCACAGGCCCGCCCTACCAACCTGGTTGGGTGCTGGGGGGGAGGGACAGGCTCGGGGGACGGGTAAGAAGGGAGAAGAAGCCCGAGTGGTTATCTTGCCCACATGAGAGAAGCCTGACACAGTCTAGAGTTAGGGGCCAAGAGGCTCTGGAAGCCAAGGTTTGGAAGAAGACAGACCCACTCTTTCCCTTTTACAACAGGCAGAGCCAAAAAGAAAGGGAGTTAATACTGATTCTGTGTTTATTTTAAATTTTTTTGTTTTGCTCATGATGGATCTTTTTGGCATTCATTTTGCTGCTTTAAAAACATAGCATTGAGATATTATTTATCTCAGTTGATGAATTTCTTGGCATCCCCTTACAATTTGTCCCCCAAAGTGACTGCCTTACTTCACCTCACCTTAATCTTGGCCCTGGGGACTGAAGCTGGAGTTGGAGGGAGAGAGGTCAGATCTAGGGAAGGGGTGGCTTGTAAGGAGAGGAGACACCGTGGGAGGGGGAGGAAGGGGCACAGAAGACTTCCTTAGATGTTCTCCTTAGATGAAGATCTCCTCCAGGCAAAGGTGGCATGACTTCTGTGGGTTGTTCAGGAAGTCCCACGTCTCAGATATGCAGGTCGCCTAAGAAGACCCCCTTCAGACTTTCTCCTCTACGGTTCCTCTTCCAGGGACCTCAGACCCTGGGAGGAGGGAGCTATACACTGAGCAAACACAGACATCATGTTACCCAAAGGACACGGGGGTTTTGCGCAAACTCGGCCTTGGGCTGCAGACAATATCGACCCCATGGTTCAGGGCTGTCCAACCAAAGGGAGGGGATGATGGGGAAAGAAGGGCAAAGGTCTAGAGGGGACCGAGTCTCAGAGCAAATACCGCCCCTCCTCATTCCATGCCTTCTTTTTCTTCTCCCTGTCCTATGCAAGTGACTCTTGGCCAGTTCCAGCTTCTGGGCAGGTCTCCTGGATGGAGGCCTAGTGGTCAGTGAGGGAAAGCCACCAGCCAACTCTGAGCCCTGCCTCTGCCTCCCCCAACATGTGTGCTCCTAGGATGTCAGCCTACTTGCTGACTGAGCAATGATCTGTTTCATCTCTTAGAGTGAGTATGGAGGGAAAAGAAGAGCAGATAAAACCTGTCTTTATTGGTTCTGAGACCAGCAAAGATGGTTCTGGGGCAGAGGAAGAGGCCTAAGAAAGAAGAGGAGGAAGCCTAGGAAAGGAAGAGGCATGAAATGTGGGATAGACATAATAGCTTGGCCCTGAGGAGCCTGGGTGAGAGAGAGCAGAAGTGGGCCAGGTAGGTAGACACTGGGTCATCCTCGGTTTCAGCCAGGGTCCTGGCAAGAGACAAAAGAACCATTCAGTTGTCTGTGTTTGCATCACTAAGAAGACTTAATGAAGACCTTATTTATGGATGTGTAGGCAGGGTTAAGAGAATGAAGGATGAATGTTGAGGCTCCCAGAGACTAGCAAGAGTGGAAAGCCCCTAGTGCGGAAGCAGTGATATTAGAATCTAGGTAGAACTGGGGCCAGGGGGAGCCAGATAGGAGCTGTAGGGACAGACCACAACCACAGTCACACAGATACATGGCACCTAGGCAGAGGGAACAGGAATAAGAAATATCCCGACCTCTATCTCCCCCTATCCTTTGATCTCCTGCTTGTGTCAGCCCTTAGCCAAATTCAGCAGGAAGCCAGGGACCAAAGGAGCTGAGGTGAGTCAGCCCTTAAGGGCATAGAGTGGAGCAGAGAAGGACAAAGAATGGATGAGGGTGTGCCAAGAGAGCCTTAGCAACCCACCAGGGCCAATAAGGGGCTCGAGATACAGGGAAGAGTAACTTTGGACAGCAGGGATCTAATCTTCAGTGAATCTAAGAAAGGAGCTCTCTGATAATCCAGAAAATCAGGGGAAGGAGCTGGGTCAACTCCTCCTGGAGTGACGGCCATCAAGTGGGAAGAGCAGGGAAGTACCGAGGATTATGGGATGGATTAAGGATGGGCTATGGATGGCTTTGCCTGGGATCTAGATGGCACTGCTCACGGTTGCAGATGGGATCAGAGTCCCTGGGGTGGCACTTGAGCCTGGGAGGCTTGCTGGATAGACTGTGCCCTAGGAGAGAAACTGGTGGTCACGAAGATGGTACAGTGACTCTCCTTAGATGAAGATCTCCTCAAGCCACAGATGGGATAATTTCCACAGTTTTCCCAGGAAGAGGGAGTCCTCCTTCTGGACAGAAGCAGTAATGGGGTCATTCCCTCCTCTCCAGGAAGGGTACCTCTGTGAGGGCATGTTTGCTTACTCCCACCTTGGGCTGCCCATCCACATGCGGACTAACTACAGCCACAGGCCTCGACCACCATGTCAGGTATGTCAGTCTTGACAATGTTACTGTCCCTGTCATAGTAGAGCAGAGAGAGGGGGCGCCGGGCCGTGGGCACACAGCATGAGCCCCCTCCCGCAGTCCCTGATGCCGTGTTGGCCTTGAGGAGGTTGAGCACTGCGGTGTGGAAGGAGGCGGCAATGCCGGGCATGCCTGCCACGTGCAGTGGGCACTGCCCCGTGCAGAAGTTCATTGCATAGCCCTCGGGCTGAATGATCCAGTCGTGCCAGCCAATCTCACGGAAGTCCACAAAGAACTCTTGCCGACAACACATCCTGGACCCACCCTGACAGTTGATTCCTCGCCGGTGAAGCCGGTGCTTGCCCCCAACTTTGACCTTGGCTGTCACAAAAGGCCTATGGGCAGCCTCACCCAGTATGATGGAGCTCTGGGCTCCCTGGCTTTCAGCCACCAGCTCCAGGGTCAAGTGGCCTTGACTACAGGCAGCCTGAGCTTCAGGACCCAGAAAGAGCCGCTGCCAGCCACTGGCATCCACCTCCAGCTGGTGCTGAGTGGCCAAGGTGAGGTTGGTGTCACGTAAGCCTACCACAAGGATCCTCAGCTTCAGAGTCCAGGTGGTATTGGGAGGGATCTGTACAAAGAACATGAGGCTGGCCTGCTGGATCTCCATGCCACTAGCAGTTCTGTCAGAGGAGAAGTGGAAATCAAGACGAGTCTGGTTGATGTTGGAGAGGCCTGTGAACACAAGAAGCCCCAGTCACCATGGCCTTCTGAGTGTCAATTCTATCAGCTACCTTGTTATTCTCAGCATACTGGAACTCTGCAGCCCTCGGTATTGTTGACCACCCTTTTTTTCTTGAAAATCTTCTCTTTCTTGGCTTCTATGACACAACTCTTACGATTATTCCTTGATTTTCTTTGTTGGCTTTTCTTTCTCTGGCCATCTGTTCAGTGCAAGAGTTCTCCAAAGTTTGTCTCTGACCTTCATTTCCTTTTGCTCTACACTGAAAGGAGTTCTTACCCACACTCATGGTCAGCCAACACGCTTTTTATGGCAGTAATTCCCAAATCTGGATGTCTAGTCCAGACCATTTTGCACCTCTGGACTGGACATATAGATCTGGAAATCAACAAGCTTCAGGTGTAAATTTCTAACTACTTAATTTTGTCACATGAATGTCCTTCCGGCACATTCAAATCAATTTTTTCCTAAGTGGAAATCCTTTTCCTTGCTATCCACCCCTCTTTCTGTTCTTAGAATTGGGGGCACCACTACCTTCCTTATCACCACTAGAAACTCTGTGAGCACCCCCTCACTGCCCATATCCAGTCTTTCACCACAATGAATCTATGTATGTCTCCTGTCAATTACTCTTCTCCAATTTTCTCTCTTCATCCTTCTCCTGCCCCTACCGAAACACCTTAATTAGGTTTCTGTTCCCTCCACTCCACTGAAACTGCTCTTGTCAGGATCACCAACTCTTTCCATATTGCCGATTCCAATGGTTTCACCTCTTTATATTCATCTTATTTGATCTTTAAGCAGTGTTTGACACATTTATCATTCCCTCCTTGAAATATTTCCTTCTCTCGGTTTTTGTGACTCTGGCCACTTTATCTTAGTCTCTTGTTGACAGCTCCTCTTCCTCTGCCTGACCACTGTATGTTGAAGATTCTGAACTCCCTTCTTTTCACTCTGTATATTCATTTCTAGAAGGCTATCGTCAGTTCCCATGGCTTTCTATTCCATCTGTATGCTGATGACTCCCAAATATATATATATATCCCTGGCCCTGACCTCTCCCTGATCCTCAGGGCTTCTATTTCCAGCTGCTGAGCTGATATTCTATTTGGTTATCTAGTGATATCTCAAAATTTTCATGTTCACAGATAAACTCTAGATTTATCTCCCCAACCCAAACCTATTCCTTCTCCAACCCAATTCCCTATAAAGGTATTGCTTAAGCCAAAACCTTGATTACCCTCATCCCCCACTTTAAAATTACCTGCAAGATCTGGGGCATCTGGGTGGCTCAGCTGGTTAAGCATCTGACTCTTGATTTCAGCTCATGTTATGACCTCAGGGTCATGAGATGGAGTCCTGCATTGGGATCCATGCTCAGCATGAAGTCTGCTTGAGATTCTTCCTCTCCCTCTGCCTCTGCCCCTCCCCTCCGCTTGTGCATACTCTCTCAAAATAAATAAATAAAATCTTTTAAAAAATAAAAAAATAAAATTATCTGCAAGATCTGCCAACTCTATCTCCAGTTCATAAAATAATTTCACTTATACCTGTCTCCTTTACTACATTAGTTCACAATCACCTTTTTCTTGAATTATAACAATACCTTCCCAAGTGGTCCACTCTTGTCCTCCAAACCGTTCTCTCTATATCAGCCAGAGTGCATTTTATTACGTAAATCTGATCAGCTTAATCTCTTCAGCTTCAGACTCTTCAAAGGCTTCCCATTGCTATTTGAATAAAATCTAAGCCTCTTAACACAGAAAACTTGTATGATTAGGCATTCTGCCATCTAATGACTATATTCTACCCATACTGTCTTTTTTCTGCTCCTTGAACTCACTAACCATGGACTCACCTCATGGCTTTTGCACTTGTGCTTCCCCCTGTCTGAAATGTCTTTCCCAGATCTTTGATTGACTGGCTTCTTTTTGGCATTCAGCTCAAATGTCTCCTTCTTGTGGAGGTTTCTCTGACAAATCTATCTAAAGCAGCCTTTAATTCCACCTCTGTCTCTCTAACGCATCATCCTGCTTAACTATTTTTATAGCTGCTATGACTCTCTGTAGTCATCTTGTTTTTTTGTTCATTTGTTTACTATGTGCTTCCTCTCCCCTCTTCTCCTCCCCGCTACCCCTCCATCTAGAACGTAAACTCCATGAAGGTAGAGATTGTGCCTGTACTGTTTACCAGTTTCTCTAGTACCTAGTACATAATAAGCTCAATAAACAATTGCTGAATGAACAGAAAGTTCAACTAGGCTTCGTGTGAATTGGAAAGTCAGGAATAACGCTGCTCTTGACAGCTTTTAAACTCAACATGATGTCTCCCATCTTGGTGTCTCTAAATAAGTCTATTCCATTCTTCTCTTCCTGTGGATCTACTTCTTCTGCTTGACAGTTTCTTCAGGTCCTAAAATGGTGGCCCCAGTTCCTGAGTCTACAGAATGTTTTACTCAGCTCCTCTAAACTAAAGTGACATAATCTTCCAGTGTCCCAATTTCCAAATCCTTGATGAAAAGTCTGATTGGCTCAACTTATCTTGTTATGTCACTAAGCACCCCACCATTAGAATCTCTCTCTCTTTTAAAGATTTGCTCATTTATTTTAGAGACAGAGACAAAGAGAGAGAGCACAAGCAGGAGGGGCAGAGGAAGAGGGAGAGAAACTCCCAAGTAGACTTTATGTTGAGCATGGAGTCAGACGCAGGGCTCAATCTCATGATCCTGAGATTACAACCTGAGTTCGACAATTAACCAACTGTGCCACCGAGGTACCCCTACCATTAGAATTTCTTAAGTTACCCTAGTTATGGCAGGCAGAACAAATAAACATCAGGGGCTATGGTAGATTATTACATTGTTGGCCCCCAGTGAAGAACACCTCCCAATATTGATGGCTTTGTGCCATACCTTTCCACATTGTCTGGGCATGGCTATGTGACTTGACTTGGCCAATGAGACATAGGCAACCACAGTGCAAGCAGACACTTGATAAGTACTTACATAATGGTGTTTCACTCTTATGGAAGCCAGTTACCATGTTTTAAAGAAACTTGGGCTAGACTAATGGATGAGGAGGAACCATGTGGAGAGAGACTTTGAGGATCAGAGACCATCTTAGATGTTCTAGCCCCATCTAAGCTCCTGACTGAAGGCAGTTACCTCAGTGCTCTCAGCTACTCCTCAGATGGACATAAAGAACTGTCCAGATAAGTCCAGTTAAAGCACAAAAATCATCAGAAATATCGAATTTCTTGTTTTAAGCCTCTATGTTTGTGCCGATTAGTTATATTAATAGGTAACTGAAACAGAAATAAGTAACAGAGTGCTTGGGTGCTCCAAAGCAAAGACGTAAAATTTGTAGCCTTGGCCTTGGGACTGGGTGACAGGCAGAGGTTGGAAGGATGGTGAGGAGACTGTTAGTGAAGGTAGGAAGAACAGTGAAGAAATTGCTATCAGATCCTGGAGAAAGGGGAACCTGTGTTATGTATTGGCTATCATCTGTGGTAACTTGGAAGCTAGAAATGGCATCTAACAAAGTTGTGAATTTAGCTAAAGATATTTCCAGGCAGAATGCTGAAAGTGCCAATTGGCTTATTTTAGCTGCCTATGATAAAGCATTTCAGGAGTGAGATGAACTAAAAAAGGAACTGTTCAATTTTCAAGCAGAATTTAGAGAAAATATTTCCAACAGGACTTGCTAGATTGAACAATAAGATATTTTTTCATTCCTCACCTCTTTGTCTGGCAAAAGATTCTTAAAGTAAGAAATGATCTTGAGGCAAAAATCAAATCCAGGGAATTGCCAGTAATATATGGCCTCAGAGTGAAGATCAAAACATTTAATAATGGGACAACTATAAGACCCTTTGTTAAGATCTAACACTTTGTTAAAAACTAAAAAAAAAAATTAAGATGATGTTCTATAGATCCTGTCAACTAGACAAAAGGGTTTCTAAGAATCTTAAGAGTATCTATCAGTCCATAACACTTTGACTTGCAACCTAAAGAGGGGTCTGTCTTGATATCAAGTTGAGTGCCTTTTTGTCTAACTGAGTAGATTACAATTTGTTATTTAGAAGGCCCACAGGGTTTTACAGAGAATTTTAGTAACAAAAGCAGCACAAGTTTGGACTAAAAGAGCCAGAGATGATTCAAAGTGAAAAGAGGTCTCTGGGCCCCCAACCTCTTTGGCCCGGAAGCAGGCTGAGAAAACCGCTCAGCCACAGACACCCGTCATTTCCAATCTAAAAGGAAAGACATCTCAGAGGGTGGAGCCAAGGGCTGAAACAGTTCTAGAAGTCAAGGAGAACACTGGTGGACTCTCTTTAAGAAGCGGGAAAAATCCTAGAAGTAGAACTAAGCCCTAACCAAGGGAATTCTGGATTTAGGGGAGACTTGAGATATGTGCCTGGCTGGATATCAGAACTTTCATGGATCAGTCACTGGTCTGCGTCCCCCACTCCCCTGTCTCCCGTACTGAACAGGAGTATCTGTTATGGTGACCCTGTCCCTGTGTGAGCATTGTATGTTAGATGTGTGGGAGGCAGATAACTTGTAGTTTTAGGTCACAGGCAGTGGTATGCTGGTAAATGTTTAGCAACTGGATTCCAGAGGGAAATAAATCCCGATTCGTAGTGCTTGCCAATATCTGTGGTTTAAATTCTCCCACCACGGCCAATTTCAAATTATTCATGTGACATCACTGGATGTGGAGCTGGGAGATGTTCATAATTTGTTCTCATGAGCCCGTATAAGTCACTTCCAGTACATTACTGAAGCCCCCACCCCCATTTCCCCAAAGCCCCCAGCTCTCTTACTTCCAGCAAGAACAATACTCAGGTCTTGCTTTCACACTATTATGTGGATGATAGCTTAAATTGGAATAAAAACTTCAAGCTAGCATATCCAAATGCAAAAGGTAGAATCCAGGGGTGCCTGGGTGGCTCAGTCAGTTAAGCGTAGATCAGGTCATGATCCCAGGGTCCTGAGATCGAGCCCTGCATCGGACTCTTTGCTCAGCAGGGAATCTGCCCACTCCCTCTGCTGATCCCCCTGCTTGTGCTCTCTCTCTCAAATAAATAAATAAAATATTAAAAAAAAAAAAAGAAAAGGTACAATCCAAGTGTCAGTCATTCTCATGATGTCATCTCAGATCGGGCCCCCTCAGTCTGAATGTTGTACTCATTCATTGATTAGCAAATATGTGGAAAGTGTATAGACTTTGAAGTCAGAGAGAACAGTATTTGAATTCTGCCCCTTGCAAGCTATATGACCTTGGCCATGTAAATGATCTTCTTTGAGTCAGTCTGCTTTTCTGCAATGGGAATAATAAACTCCACTTTGTGGGGTGGTTATTGAAGATTAAGTGAGATGAGACAGGCATACTAAATACCAGGTAGCCATCATTATTGCCACAATGTTGCCAGGAACTGCTGTCAGTGATACAAAGATGTAAGCACAAAAACAAAGACAAAATAAAACAAAATCCCAGAATCTGGGTGTTTAAAGAAGTCATGGTTCGTGTTCATCTGTCCACCTTGTACTCATCCAGTCCAAGCTACTTTTCAACTCCAAATGCAATTTACTCCTTCAGACTTTTATTTACATTTCCCCCCTCCGTTTAGAATGTTATTTACTGTTTTCTACCCATCGAAGCCAAACTTATTCTACAACACCAGTCCATTTGCAATCTTCTGAAAGACTTCCCTGTCTCACTAGGTCCGATGAATAATCCCTGGCCCAGCAAGCAATGGGCCCTCCTTTAGCATTATTTCATTCTGTTTTACCTTCTAATTATTTATTCCCAGCAACTACAACCCTCATGGCAGGAGCTCAGCCTTCAATTTCTTGCTCTCTCCCACCTTAACCTTCTAAGAACGTTACCCGTATTAGTTCATTTAATTCTCCCAAATATCCTCTCACTATCCCCATTTTTCAAATGAGAAAACTATTAACAACTCAGGTCATAAAGTAATAAGCAACTGAGCAAGGATTTGAACCCAGGCTTATCTGGCTCCAGAGTTGGTGTTCTTATAGGCAGGGCGCCGGGGTGGCTCACTTGGTTAAGGGTCTACCTTCAGCTCAGGTCATGACCTCAGGGTCCTGGGATAGAGCAGTGCATTGGGCTCTGTTCAGCAGGGAGCCTACTTTGCCGCCCCCCCCCCCCCCGCTTGCCTCTCTGCCTACTTGTGATCTCTCTCTCTCTCTGTCAAATAAATAAATAAAATCTTAAAAAAAAAAAGCATCTGACTTGATTTTTTCTTAGGTCATGATCTCAGGTTCATGAGATGGAGCCTTGCATTGGGCACTGTGCTGGGCATGGAGCCTGCTTAAGTTTCTCTATCTCCCTCTTCCTCCTTCTCTACCCCTCCCCCAACTCAAGTTTATGCTCTACTCTTGCTCTCTCTCAAATAAATAAATAAATATTTGTCATAGGCAGAAGCCCCCTTTTGAATTACAATAGGGTCTCACACATCACTGGGGATTCTACACTGCATTCAAGCTGACTTACAGCATGGTTTGGTTGTTTAACACAACCAATGCTTATTGAATATCTAGTATGTTCATGAGATGCTGAGTAGTGTAGCTACTCTGTAGCTACTCAGTAGCTAGGCTATCTTGCTCCACCACTTACCAGTCATGTGACCTTGAAGAATTACTCAACTTTTTTTTTTTTTTTTAAATAAGCTCTTTGCCCAATGTGGGGTTTGAACTCACCACCCCAAGATCAAAAGTTGCATGTTCTACCAGCTGAGCCAGTCAGGTGCCCCAAGTAGTTAACCTCTTTGTGCCTCAGTTTCAATTACTGCTTTTATTTTATTTTATTTATTTATTTTTTAAATATATTTATTTATTTATTTGACAGACAGAGATCACAAGTAGGCAGAGAGGCAGACAGAGAGAGAGAAGGGAAGCAGGCTCCCCACTGAGCAGAGAGCCCGATGTGGGGCTCCATCTGAGGATCCTGGGATCATGACCTGAGCTGAAAGCAGAAGCTTTAACCCACTGAGCCACCCAGTGCCCCTCAGTAACTGTTTTTAAAGATTGATTGATTGATTGATTGATTCATTTATTTACAGCACCTGACGGGGCAGAGGGATAGAATTCCCAAGCAGAATCCCCACTGAACTTGAAACTCTGGGTTCAATTTCATGACTCTGAGATCATGACTTGAGTTGAAATCAGGAGTTGAATGTTTAACTGACTGAGCCATCTGGTGCCCCACAGTTTCAGTATCTTTTTTTTTTTTTTTAAGATTTTTTTTATTTTTTTATTTTTTTATTTTTCAGAGGGAGAGCGAGCACAGGCAGACAGAGTGGAAGGCAGAGTCAGAGGGAGAAGCAGACTCCCCGTGGAGCAAGGAGCCCGATGTGGGACTCGATCCCAGGACGCTGGGATCATGACCTGAGCCGAAGGCAGCTGCTTAACCAACTGAGCCACCCAGGCGTCCCTTTTTTTTTTTTTAAATTAAAGATTTTATTTATTTATTTGACAGATATCACAAGTAGGCAGAGAGGCAGGCAGAGCGAGGTGGAGAGAGGGGGTAGGGGAAGCAGTCTCCCTGCTGAGCAGAGAGCCCCATGCAGGGGGATGGGGGGGCATGTGGGGCACGATTCCAGGACTCTGAGATGACCTGAGCTGAAGGCAGAGGCTTTAAACCACTGAGCCACCCAGGTGCCCCAGTTTCAGTATCTTTAAAATGGGGATAACAATTATACTTGTCTCACTGGGTTGTTGCAAGGATCTTAAGGAGTTAGTGTATGTAAAAAACTTAGAATAATGTAAATAGATAAAAGTGTTAGTAATTTCTACTATACACTAGCTTCTGGTGATAACATGAAGAATAAATGATAGATCCTGACCTCAAGGGGTCAACATATATGGGAAGACAGACTTCACAGAAAACCTGGAAACAGTCATTTCCACACAGAATTCACGTTCTGGGTGAGGTTAGGGGAGCCGCCAGAGAGGAAGCCCCTCATTCTTATGTCAGGGTGGGTTTTTTGAGTATTGGAGTGCTGGCTCTTGAAGGGAAAGGGGAGTCGGTGCTGACTGGGGGAAAGGGGCCAGGAATGGAAAGGACCTTCCAGACCCAAGGAAGAGCTCCTAAGAAGCTCAGAGGCCAAAGAGATCACTTTGTGTTCTGTTCCTAGGGTCCTGTCTCCAAATTCTTGGCCTTCAGCTACCCACTAAATTCTCCAACTTCTCTTTCCTCTCTGGAAGTAACTTTCCCTGTAACTATCCCAAGTATCCCAAGTAACTATCTTCTTGTCTTTATCCATCTTTCTGAGTCCCATTTTGATGTTGTTCTGATGTGAGGACCCAAGGTATTAAGATGGGGGAGCAGGGGTAGGCTGGAGGAGTACTATCGTCTCGGTGTTTTACATTTTCCCTCTTTACTCAGATGAGGCATCTGAGTGTTGGGGGAGACAGGGGCCTGAAAAAGGACAGACTCCCTAGCTCCCAGTTTCAGGGGCCAGGCCCAGGAAGTGGATGAGCTCACACCACAGCCTGTGGAAATTTGGGGGAGCCAAAGGAGATGCAGGCAGGCAGTCTCAAAAGAAGTGAAATCTACCCACTTCCCAGCTGCCCATTGGTCAAGTTTAAATAAGAGAAAGCAGGGGTGGGGTGGGGTGGGGGAGCCTGGGATTAGGAGATTACTGGGAAGCAAGAGTTGGGAGGGTTTGGGGGAGGGAGTCAGGGGTTAGGCTAGGGAGGAGACTTTTCTATCCTTGGGGGAAGATGTACAGAGCAGGAACCCACCTGTGTCAGCAAAGCTGATGATCTCATATTCCTGTTCCCCATCAGCCTCAGGAAGCGTCCTCTGTGGGGGCCCATGGAGGCGCTGCAGCGCAGTCCTCAGAGCAGCTCTGGACACAGGCGTGTTCAGTGTCGGGCGCTGGCTGAGGCGCAGTTTGTCCAAGATGCGTCTCTTGGCCAGGTCAAGAAGCAGCTCCCGCTGGTGATCCAAGTCCATGGCGGGTCCTTTACATGCTGGACACTGGCTGTCAGAAGCTCTGGGAATGGCCACTGTAGCCGGAGCCAGGAATAGGAAGGCCAGGAGTAATGGAGAGATCATGGCTGGGGGAGGCCCTCTTTTAGTGATATGGTTGAGACAGAGCCGTAAAACTGGGGCTCAGGATCTCAACAGCTGTGGTCCTCAACTCCAACCTGGCCGCCAGGGGCCCTGGAAGAAGAGTGTGTCCAGCTGGCATGACTCCTTGTGCAGGGGATAGAGCAGTCAAATATCTGACTTGGGAGATGAAGCTGGTAACAGGTAGAACTTGGCAGAAGGCTCCAACACATAGTCAGTGAAAGTACAGAGTGGGGGATGTGAGTTGTTTAGTTTGGGGAAAGAAATGTCCCTGGGCCAATGTTGGGAGACAGTGGGTTACCCATGTAAGCTGCTGGGCCTGGGGACAAAGGTTAGAGATGAAATTCCTCTTCAGATCAAAGGCCTTGCTGGGAAGCCTGGAGGTAAAGGGAGAGATGAGAGGTTTTAAGACAGAGTGTTAAAGAGTGACTCTCAAACAAGAGGGGTCCTTGG
Organism: Mustela lutreola; assembly: GCF_030435805.1. NCBI lineage: Eukaryota > Metazoa > Chordata > Mammalia > Carnivora > Mustelidae > Mustela > Mustela lutreola. The sequence continues at coordinate 56,449,369 of NC_081297.1, forward strand.
CAGGGCACTTTATGTCATTGTCATGCAGATAGTTGAGAGTTTCATTTCCCTCTGCCAGGTACTTTTCAGTCTCACTGCTCCCTTTCTGCCTCCCAGAGGCTCATAATGCAGACTCCTTTGTTAACCAACACCTCCTCCCCCCCATCCCCACTCCACTCGGCTCAAAAGTAGCCAGTATGAAGGCTAAGGGAAAAGAAGGTAAGTGTTCTAAGCCTGGTCTTCTGCTTCCTCAGAGGGAAGTCTGAAGGAGGGAAAGGGACTTGAGAGCTAGATTTGCTCACCCTTTGGGGATTCTTCTACTTAGGAAAAGAAATTTTGAGATTTCTCAGAATCCCTGGTTTTTCAAAGGTCCTCACCAGTGGCTCTTCAGGGAAGGGCCTGGGCTCTCATAGCAGGGATGGTGGGTGGAGTTAGGAGGATAGTTCTTTCTTTCTTTTTTTTTTTTTAAGACTTTATTTATTTATTTTTAAAGATTTTATTTATTTATTTGACAGACAGAGATCACAAGTAGGCAGAGAGAGAGAGAGAGAAGGGGAAGCAGGCTTCCAGCTGAGCAGAGAGTCTGATGAGGGGTTCAATCCCAGGACCCCGGGATCATGACCTGAGCCTAAAGCAGAGGCTTAACCCACTGAGCCACTCAGGTGCCCCAGGAGGATAGGTTTTTAAATCAGATGACCTTGGTCAGAATTCTATCTCTTTCTTCTTATCAGCTGTGTGACTCTAGGCAAGTTACTTGACCTCTCGTGCTTTCATTTCTTCATTGGAGAAATAGTAAAAATGATTGCCCATGATTACAAAATCCAAAAAACCCCCATAGTCCACTTTGTTTTTTTGTAACTCTCATGGTGACCTGAACAGAGGGGAGGTTATCTATGATCTTTTAAAAAATTGTACTGAGACTATTTACACATTTTTATTCCAGAGATACAAATTATTTGATTATGGGATACCCCTGGAGGTATTATAAAATATACAGTATGTGTATCATTTTACCTTTCTAAAACTTGGGATTTTCTGAATTCTGAAATTTGGCTGGCCCGATGGACTTTGAATATGGGATTATAGATCTGTAATGATTATTTCACAGTTCTGAGATTTAAATAATTTTGTAAAGCACTGACAATGACTGGCACAGAGCACGGGCTTAACAAAAGTTTATTATTTCTGGGGCACCTGGGTGGCTCAGTGGGTTAAGCCTCTGCCTTCTGCTCAGGTCATGATCTCAGGGTCCTAGGATGGAGCCCCACATCGGGCTGTTTGCTCAGCAGGGAACCTGCTTACCCCTCCCCCTCTGCCAGCCTCTCTGCCTACTTGTGATTTCTCTCTGTAACAAATAAATAAAATCTAAAAAAAAAAAAAAAAAAAGTTTATTATTTCTGCTACACAGGTTTGCTTGTGGGCCAGAGTACCTCCACCAGTGTTTGCCCTTCTGGACTCTTCCTTCCTAGATGCCATGCCCACAATTTCTGTCTGCAGTGCAATCACTTAGCCGGCCATCTTTGTTGCTTATATTATTATATTCCTAGCATCGCACACAGTGCCAGATCTATAATATAAGTGTTTAAAAGTGTGGGAATCCGGGGCGCCTGGATGGCTCAGATCATGAACTCAGAGTCCTGGGATCGAGCCTCTGCTGAGCAGAGAGCCCGCTTCCTCTCTCTGCCTGCCTCTCTGCCTGCTTGTGATCTCTCTCAAATAAATAAATAAAATCTTAAAAAAAAATAAAAATAGGGCGCCTGGGTGGCTCAGTGGGTTAAGCCGCTGCCTTCGGCTCAGGTCATGATCTCAGGGTCCTGGGATCGAGTCCCACATCGGGCTCTCTGCTCGGCAGGGAGCCTGCTTCCTTCTCTCTCTCTCTGCCTGCCTCTCAGTGTACTTGTGATTTCTCTCTGTCAAATAAATAAATAAAAATCTTTAAAAAAAAAAAAATAAAGAGCATTTCACTAAAGTAAAAATTTACTGATTAAAAAAAAAAAAGTGTGGGAATCCTCTCTCCCCCATTCTATTGAGAATTTACTGACATACATCACCATGTATATTTAAGGCACACAGCATGTAACTTCTCCGTAGCTTACTCAGTCTCCCTTACCTCTAACAACCAATTGCTCCTTGTTTCCACAGCACATTGAACATATCTCTATTTATAGCACTTACATTGTACTGTAATTATTTATTTTTTTGCCTGTAGTTCTTGCAACATAGAAAATATTTAATAGCCAAATTCTATCAACGTAAGACTACAGTGCTTCTTTGAGGGAGGCAGTGAGTAAATGATCCAAATACATCTGGTCAATAACTAAATTGATTCTGCCTAGAACGGACAGACCGGGGGAAGTTGCAAACTCAAGTGACTCTTAAGGAAAAGAACTAGATCTTGGAAGGAGTTGGCAAGTGACTTTTTTTTTTTTTAAAGATTTTATTTATTTATCAGAGAGAGAGAGGGAGAGCGAGCACAGGCAGACAGAATGGCAGGCAGAGGCAGAGGGAGAAGCAGGCTCCCCGCCGAGCAAGGAGCCGGATGTGGGACTCGATCCCAGGACGCTGGAACCATGATCTGAGCCGAAGGCAGCTGCCCAACCAACTGAGCCACCCAGGTGTCCCGCAAGTGATTTTAATAAGATGGACTTAAACCTGCTTTTTATAGAATTAAATTTTTACATCTGGAAAAATGGACATCCACCTACCACATGATCTTTGTCCAATTATACTACAAATATTTATTACAGGAGTTACCATCCTGCGTGTAAGGCTATTTTGAAAGTGCTCTGTAAACTGGAATTACTCTATAGTAATTAGTATTATGTTTAAATCTTGGGTGACTCTTACAGGCCTGATGGACTTAAGGGGGACTGAGGGGATCGCAGTGGATCAGGGTTGCTGGCTTGAGGCACAGGTAACGCGGAGGGAGCGACAGAGGGAGCGAGACATATAGAGCGTGGTGGTCCCAGCAAGTGCGCGGGAGAGGAGAACGTGTGGGTAGTCGGAGCGAGTGCGTGCCTAGATAGGGGGCGTCTGCAGCAGCCGAGAGACACAGAGGAAGCAGAGACGCGCGGGGCGCAGGACGCGCTGACGACTACGCCGGACGTGGTGACGTAGCGCGCAGGCCGCAGCGGGGGGCGGACTCAGGGCCTTTCTTCCCCTTCTGATTTTCCCCCTCCCCCCTTTTCTCCCTTTCCGGGTTTGGTTCCCCCCTTTTTTCCCCCTCTCCCCCTTCCTTCCCAAGCCCCTCTCCCCTCCCCCGCCCCAGTCCCCCCTGCTCCCCCGCCTAGGTCCGGGGGAAACCCCCGCCGAGAAGAGCCCGCCCCCAGAAGCGCGCCGCCGCCGGCCGTCGGGGCCGAGCCGTAGCCGAGCGGCCGTGGGCCCGGGGCGGCGGGCGGAGACGCGGGCGCCGTCCCGGCTACGGCCCGCGTTAGGTGAGGCCACCTCCCGGCCAAGGGGGCGGACGGCGCGGGCGGCCCGTGGGCAGGGGGCGTGGCGGCCGCGCGGGCTGGCGGGCGGCGGCCCCCAGACCCGGGTTCCTCGCGCTGGAGCTACCCGGGCCTGGGGATAGTGGGTCAGGGCCGGAACCCACCGTGAAGGACGGCCCCGAGGCCCGAGACGCCCCGAGTGTGTGCGGGGAGCGCAGGCGAGAAGCGGGGGAGTGGGGGCACGGGACAGAGGGCGGGGGGGCTGGCGCCACCTGTGGCCTGTGTGGTGGGACCGAAGAACTGTTGAGCTCTTGTAGTGCTTGGGGGTGACTAGCTCCATGTGTTTCTTGGGTTTCCGTTTACCTTGGAGCCCTGGAAAAACGGAGGGAAACGTGTTGAAGCGTTTCAAGTCGTGCTGGGATCCGAGTTGGAACATACAGGGAGATGTTTCTGGAGCTTAAAAGTTGGGCCTACATTAGGCTCATAACTCACACTTGAGCCTCTTAAAACTCTTACTTATTTTGGTGACTCCGCAGAATAATTATTCGTTCACTCAGTGAATTGTTCTTGGATAATGATGACACATGTTTTCCAGGTTTATTGAGAAGTAGTTGGCATACATTACTGTTTATGTTTCAGGCACACAGCGTGATGGTTTGATTTACATATTTTGTAAAATGATTGTTGAAATAGGTTCAGCTAATATCCATCGTTCTTGTATAGAAACAAAAAGAAAAAAAAAGGAAAGAAAAAAATGTCTGTGTGATGAGAACTCAGGATTTATTCTATCAACTTTCCTATAAATCACATAGCAGTGGCAACCCATAGTCATCATGTTGTACATTACATCCCTCCTACTTACTTATAACAAAATTTGTGCCTTTTGTCCACCTCCCTGCAGTTCCCCCTTACCTTACCCTCTGCCTCTGGTAAGGACAAGTCTGATCTCTTTTTCTATGAGCATGGTGTTTGATTTTTCATTTGTTTATTTAGATGCCACACATAAGTGATATTGTATACTGTTTGTCTTTCTCTGACTTACATGCCTTCCAGGCCTATCCATGTTGTCACAAATGGTAGAATTTCCTCCTTTTTTATTGCTGACTAATATTCCATTATATGTGTGTTTTATATGTATACACACACACATACACACCCCACAACTTTATCCATTCATTCATCTATGGACATTTAGGTTGTTTTCCTGTCTTTGCCAACGACAGTAATGCTGTTATAAGCGTGGGTGTTCAGATCGCTTTCTGAGTCGTGTTTTGTTAGTGTGGGAAAATTTAAATTCAGATCCCAGTTGGATGAATGTTCTTGTATAAATCTTTTTCAAATAGACTTAACTGAAATAGAGAAGCCTGAGTTCTGTCTGATGTTGATGGTCACATGGAGACTGGGGAAGAAGGAGGTGACGGGTTCTACTTCTGGAATATTACACATTCCTAGCATTTTATTGTATTTTTGGATAGTCAAATTGGCACTTGAATTAGTTGTTAGTGGCTCCTCTTTATTCTCATGCTCCCTGCCTCCCCCATTTCCTTTCTCCAATATTTCCTTTTTCCCCCTTTGTGGAAGCTTCAAGATAAAAATGACTTAAATAGGGTGCCAGGTGGTAGGTTAGGTTAATTAGGTTCACTTTATAGTTGTATTTTTCTTCCCCCATTGCTGTTTACCATAGGGTTGAGAGGACAGAGAATCTTTGTGAAATGTCTGATGAACTGTCAGCAAAAGTTAAATTTCAGAGTTGCAGTTCCAGCTGTCTTTGCATCTACTGTGGATCTATATTGTAGATCTCTACAATTTATTTATTTTAAAGATTTTATTTATTTATTTAGGGAGAGAGAGAGCATGAGCCAGGGGGAGGAGCAGAGGGAGAGAGAGAAAAGCAGCAATCCCCATTGAGTAGGGAGCCTGATCCACTGCGGGGCTCATGCATTGCAGGTCTCCATCCCAGGACCCTGAGATCATGACCTGAGCCAAAGGCAGACACTGAACCGCCTGAGACACCCAGGCAACCCAATACCACAATTTAAAGCAAATATTTTAAAAACTTGTGTATGTAAAAATAGGGTGCCTGATATTTTTTAATGGAAAAGAGTCTGAAGGGGAAATAGCTTCCTTGCTTTTTCAGAACAAAAACCAAAGACTTTACAATTGCCTTCAAAGCCCTAGATCTGTAACACCCTTTCCTCCTCAACATACTCCTATGATCTCCTAGCCCTTCCTTGGGGCTCACTTCTGCCTCAGGGGCTATGCATTTACTCCCCAGATCTTCCTGGATTACTTTTTCATTATAAAAACGCATAACTTTGTCCCCTCATCTCTTTCAGTTCTTTATTCAACTGTCACTCAAACAGTGACATTTCCTTGGTTATTTAAATCGCAACCCCCCCTTTACATAATTCTCTATCCTACTTTTTTGCTTTATTTTTTTCCTTACCCTTAGCAACCTATAACATACCTATGTTTGGTGTCCCCCACTAGAAAGTAAGCCTAATGAGAATAAATAGGCTTGTTTGTTAATTGCTATGTCCTCAGCACTTAGCATAGAAGTTGCCATGCATTGGATGCTCAGCAGTTTTCTCCTTGTTATGAATTTTTGGTCATTATTGGTTGTCCTTGTAAGTGCGGAATGAATTATCACTAAGATTTTGTGAGGTACTCATTGGAAAAATTTGAGATTCTTTTTCTGTCGTTTTTTGCTGCATTTCTCTTTTTGACAGAAGTCTTGTACTTTCAGTTCATTGAAGAGAAGCACTTCTAAGGCAGAGGGGGTGAAGCACAGGGGATCTTTGGTGTTGGTGGTCCTAGACGAAGATTGTTTTAAACTCTCATGTGACTAGAATTTTTACCTCCTGCATCAGGCCCTTCCCTTGATGTGTGTTCATTTCCCTGATGAGACAGCTATTACCATCCTTACTTCTTTGGCCCCAAGGCACTGAACAGGCTAGTTCCCCTTTGAATTTTTCAGAGACTGAAGATGTTAATATTTACAGTGTGGGCTGTATGGGTTATATTCCCCCCCCCCCCCATTCATGTGGAGCCAGTTGAGTTAAAAAAACTATGAGAATAGCTTTCTCTAACAATGACGGAGTGGTTCATTCTGGGAACTTCTGATCCCCCCCCCCCATCCATTTGGGGGGGGCATTTTTAGCAACTAAATTCTGTATTAAGTCTGAGGAAAAAAGGAGCAGGCCTGCCTGAGTTCTGTGGATTATCCCTCATTTATTTTTTCCTTTCTCATTTCTTGGTTGGTGCATTTGTTACCTTTGTTGGCCTTTTGGCTAGAGTCGCCTAGATGAGGTTTCTCTTTGTGGCAGTCCTGGCCACTGTTCTCCAGCTTAGGAAGGTAAGGGTGTGAGAGAGGGGTTTTAACACTTTGTGGAAATGCTGGTGGCAAAGCCTTAAGTTTTTCGTTAAACCTTTGCCAGGACATTGAAAGCTGCCAGGGCTATTAGAGAACAGTTTGTGGGAGGGTGGAAAAATTGGGGATCTTGTATCTGTTGGAGTGGATGTGGTTCTGATATTAGTGTAAAGAAGTGACAAAATCAGAGATATATTAGTAGTTCTTATTTTGTGAATAATTTCTGACGTAATATAGGTAGATTGATAAATACTTCTATTAAACTTCTGTTGTCCCCTTTTATTTTTTTATTAAGAGTAGATTTTTTTTTTTAAAGATTTTATTTATTTATTTGACAGACAGAGATCACAAGTAGGCAGAGAGGCAGGCGGGGTGCCGGGGGGGAAGCAGGCTCCCCGAGGAGCAGAGAGCCCCATGTGTGGGGCTTGATCCCAGGACTCTGGGATCATGACCTGAGCAGAAGGCAGAGGCTTTAACCCACTGAGCCACCCAGGCACTCCTGTTGTCCCCTTTTAAATCCTTCCTCACAATTTCTAGGAAGTCTTTCTCATGCTCCAGAGATACTTAAACCACATTCTCACCTCTGATAGATAAACCTGAATACTGACAAAAATTACTACAAAGTGTAGGTAATGATTTCTGAATGATGCAGTGCTTATTCCTGTGCCAGATCTTTTCATGAACTCAAGGAAAGTTTTCAGGAAAAAGCGTATTTTGAAGAAGGGATTAAAAAGTGTTGCCTTTTGGTTGCATGATTTCAGAAAGTTCAGGAGGAGAGAATTTTGTGAAACTGTATGCTGTTGTTTGTTTGTTTTTTAAGGATTCTCTGTGCCTCCTTGGATAAGGGACTCCGAGTGTCCTTGTGTGAAATGTGCTCCCAATTTGCAAGTAGGAAAAATAACTGGACTCATGGCTTGAATGTGTGTGCATGAATACAGTTGGTGGGTCTAATTTTAGAGACCTTCATACACCATGGCCTCAGTATTTTCCTCCAGCTGTATCCTTACTCTCTGTGTAGAAAACATTTTGCTTAATAGTCTTTTAGTGGTTGGTTAACTTTTGTTCTTACCACGATTGCTAGTTTTATTTTATTTATTTTCGTTCTAAAGATTTATTTATTTATTTGAAAGAAAGAGCAAGAGCAAGAGAGAGAGAGAGAGAGAGAGAGCATGAGTGGGGTGAGGGGCAGCAGAAGACTCCAGGATCATGACCTGAGCTGAAGGCAGATACTTAACTGACTGAGCCATCTAGGTGCCCCCATGGTTGCTGATTTAGCAGTTTAGCACGTGTTCCATCTTTCCAGTGAAGTTTGTCCATTACTTCCTAGCTTTGAATTTATTTCTGAAAACAGAGATAGGAAAGATTTCTTTTTTTTTTTTTTTTTTAAAGATTTTATTTATTTGACAGAGAGAGATCACAAGTAGGTGGAGAGGCAGGCAGAGAGAGAGAGAGGAGAAAGCAGGCTCCCCACTGAGCAGCTCTAGCCCGATGTGGGTCTCATGATCCCAGGGTCCTGGGATCGAGCCCCATATTGGGCTCCCTGCTCATGGCTCCCCCATGGTTGCTCGTTCTCTCAAATAAATAAAATCTTAAAAGAAAATTGATGTTAATTGGGGTGCCTGGGTGGCTCAGTCGGTTAAGCGACTGCCTTCAGCTCGGGTGATGATCCTGGAGTCCCGGGATCGAATCCCACATAGGCTCCCTGCTCGGCAGGGAGTCAGCTTCTCCCTCTGACCTTCCCCCTTCTCATGCTTTCTCTATTTCTCATTCTTGCTCTCTCTCAAATAAATAAAAAAAGCTAAAAAAAAAAAAAAAAGAAAATTGATGTTAAAAGCTCTTAATTACAATAGTCTGTGTGATTTCATCATTTTCACTTGAGAAGTATGATAGGAAAGATTCTGGGATGCTTCCTAAATCCAGGTATTCTTTTGCTTTTCTTCAGGGTCTCTTGTGAGTTTTTCAGTTTGAGCCTATGCTGGGAAAGCTGTTTCTACTTTTCTAATTTTGAAAGTTAATTTCCCAGAGTACTTTCCTTTGCTTTAAAAAAAAAAAAAAAAAAAAAAGAACTTACCCAATTGGGAACCCCAGGAGAGATGAGAAAAAAGGTGCAAAATCCTCAGGTAGTCATGTCTCCAAAACACTTCTGGTATTTTTTAAGGACTCATTTTATTCTATTCCTCAGTTTGTTAACCAAAAAAGCATCAAAAATCTTTCATTCCTTTTAATTGCTTGCTTACTTGTCACACTCTGAGTTTTCTAAATTGTCAAAGAGTTTTGTTTTTCCTGGGAAACAATTTGCCGTCATTTGGGGGTATTTTTTTTGGGAAAAAAGTGAAACTTGTTAAGTGTTCTGTAACCTTTCTTCCCTGAGACCAATGTTCTGATTCTTCTATTTTTCTGATTCTCCCATTTTTCTATAGCTGTTAATACTATGTACAGCTATTTTTTTTTTCCCTATTGAATATCTCAAAAACTTCTTCATGCAAGTTAAAAACTATAGTTTCATCAAAGGTTCTGAAAGATCTCAGCTTAAGTCCTTATCCTATAGAGCTAGAATATAAGAATAAATGAAGCATTAGCAGGTTTTAAAAGAACGTAGTTTTTTTTTTTTTTTAAGATTTTATTTATTTATTTATTTGACACAGAGAGAGAGAGAGGGAACACAAGCAGGGGAAGTGGCAGAGGGAGAAGCAGGCTTCCCGCAGAGCAGGGAGCCCGATTCGGGGCTCGATCCCAGGACCCTGAGATCATGACCTGAGCTAAAGGCAGACACCCAATGACTGAGCCACCCAGGTGCCCCGAACACAGTTTATTTCTAATTGGTATTTATTAATTGTGAGTCGGTAGTGGGAGAAGAAAAGCTGGTCAAGTTTTGGTCAGCTATTTAGCTGTCTATTCTACCTATTCTATTTAGATTTTTTTAAAGATAATTTTGCTCTTTTTTTTTTTTTTAAAGATTTTATTTATTTATTTGATAGAGAGAGATCACAAGCAGGCAGACAGGCAGGCAGAGAGAGAGAGAGAGGAGGAAGCAGGCTCCCTGCTGAGCAGAGAGCCCGATGTGGGACTCGATCCCAGGACCCTGGGATCATGACCTGAGCCGAAGGCAGCGGCTCAACCCACTGAGCCACCCAGGCGCCCCAATTTTGCTCTTGTTATTAGTCTTCTTTAAAACAAAAAAAAAATTTTTTTAAAGATTTTATTTGAGAGCGAGTGAGTGCAAGAGCAGGGGCTTAGTGTAGGGCAGAGGGAGAGGGAGAAGCAGCCTCCCCACAGAGCAGAGAGCCCAATGCGGGGCTTCCGGGGATCATGACCTGAGCTTAAGGCAGATGCTCAGGCCGCTGAAGCACCTAAGTGCCCCTGTCGATACTAGTCTTCTATGCAGTTCTTGTCTGATGTACAGAATACAGATAGACTGTTTTAAGTATATTAACTGGTTTGCTTTACCACTTTGTTATCTTTCTTGTGTGGTTGCTTTTGGCCTATTTTATGTTGATAATATTTGTGCTGCAGTATTTATTACTACTAATAATCAAAATCATATTCATACCTGCAAAGTACTTTCTCTTTCCTAAAAGCTCATTGGAATTAAAGTGGTGTCAACGTTATATTAAATGACCAAATTTTCCAAGTTATATAGTTCAGGTTTTTTGTGGGGGCAGTGTTTTTGTTGCATATGTCAGTTGTAAGAATTTATGCATGGTTTTGGCATGTGATCAGCCTTATGGGCATTAGGTTATTCTTTGTCCTTTGGAGAACTAGTTGGATTAGACTTGTGAAAGCTTCTATTAGTTTCATAACAGAGAATTAGGAGGAAAGTAATCAAGGCAGTGACAATTGAAATTTAATAATTAATATATTTGAAATACAATTTTTCCCTATATTCACAAATTGTTCTTTTTACTAACTCTTCCCTTGTGATTCTTTGGGAAAAGGGAAGAAGAAAATCTAGGACAGTAATCAGCTGATAACTTCCAGGAAATAATGTGGGTAGGTAGCGGGTGAATATATACCTGCACAAGGAGTGGGCACTTACTGTTTCTAATGCTGTTGGTGGAGGTGGCCCAGCAGCCATCAAAATCAATGGGAAGAACATGGTAGACCTTATTCATCCTTTTTATCCTTATTTTATTCAGTTTTTTTGCAGCATTTGTGTTGACCCCCCTCTCTTGAAATTGAAATGTTTCAGTGACACTAATTTCTTTTCCACTTGGATTCCTGGCTCCTTTTCTCCTTTTCATTTCTTAGTGTGTGTTTTCCTTAAGATTTCAGTTGAATTCTGCCTCTCTCTCTTTCTTAAACTTTATTTATTTTTTTAAAAAAGATTTATTTATTTATTTTACAGAGAGAGAGAGAGAGAGTATATATCACAAGTAGGCAGAGAGGCAGGCAGAAAGAGAGAGAGAAGCAGGCTCCCCGCCAAGCAGAGAGCCTGATGTGGGGCTCGATCCCAGAACCCTGGGATCATGGCCTGAGCCTAAGGCAGAGGCTCAACACACTGAGCCACCCAGGCGCCCCTCTCATTCTTAAACTTTAATGGCGTAAACACTGCTTTGGAGAATTTGTTGAGTGTGGCTTACAAAAGTCTTCATGATCTGGCCCCGCTAACCTCTCTAACCTAACTTGTATTACACTTAACTGTTCTTACTACACTGTAGCCATAGTGGCTTTTTTCTGCCCCAAGGCCTTTGTACTTATAATTCCTTCTGCCTGAAATGTTATTCTCCCAGATCTTCACCTGCCTTACTTCTTATTTTTCAAGTCTTGACTCAGATGCTTCCTTCATAGACCTACCCTGACCACCTATACAAAATAATTAACCTCCCCCTTGTGCTTTATCACATTCTTCTGTTTATTATCTCCATAGCACTTACCACTGTCTTAAGTTATCTTGTTTGTTTTCTTGTCTGTAGTCTGCTTCACACCTAGAACTTAAGCCCTATGAGAACAGGGACCTTTTTTATTTGGTAACTGCTGTGTTTCTAAGGCCTAGAATAGTCACGCAGTACATATATGTTGAATGAATGAAATGTGGATTCTTGGGTCTTATCTGCAGAAATTTTGGTTTAGTAGGTTTGGGATGGAATTCGTACTTTAGCAAACATTCCAAGTGTTTCTGATTTCTCTGGTCAGTTGTCTTGGATGACATTTAGAAAAACCTTGCTCTACACAGGCAGTCAGTCTCATAGACCCTGATGGCTTTATTTAGCATCTATTACTATAAGCTGACAACTTGTGAGTCTCTGTCTCCAGTTCTGATGTCTTGCCTGAGCTCTAGGCTCATTTCTTCAGTAGTCTCTTCAGTATCTCCATTTGATTGGCACCTAGTTTCCTAGATTCAGCATAACTAAAGCAAAAATACTTTTACCATGGAAATTTTTTCTCGGAGTTCTTCTTTCCTGTTAATGATACCACCCAGGTGCATAAGCCAAGAAACCTCGGTGTTAGACTTGAGTCCTTACTCTTTAACACCCAGTAATTTTAAGTTATGTAGACTTTTTAATTTTTTATTTATTTTTTATTTTTAAAGATTTTATTTATTTATTTGACAGAAATCACAAGTAGATGGAGAGGCAGGCAGAGAGAGAGAGAGAGAAGCAGGCGATGCGGGACTCGATCCCAGGACCCTGAGATCAATGACCTGAGCCGAAGGCAGCGGCTTAACCCACTGAGCCACCCAGGTGCCCCAAGTTATGTAGACTTTTAACCTCCTCAGTCTGTCTTGAATCTTTCCATTTCTCTCCATCAGCGTCGCCACTTTCTTAGTTCAGGAGACCATTCTCTCTCATTCCAGAAACTGTGATGGGCTTTAACTGGCCTTCCTGTCCTAGTCTTGCTTTTCCTAATCTTTCATTTAGTTCTGTACCCTTCAGCTGAGAGAAGATTAAAATCTATTATTTTCTGCTGCTTATAACCTTTTAATGTCTTCTGTTTGCTCCCAGTACAGAGGTTGTTTTTTGTTTTGTTTTTTTTTAACCTGAGTGTTTTAACCTCATCTGCCTTATATTTTGCTGTCTTTCTTTTGCTTTCAGGCTTAGGCATCAGCTATAGATGAATTACTTGTTCTTTCACCCTCCCTGTTCTCTCACCTTGCTGCCTTGGCTAAAGCATTGTTTTCCCTGAATGCCTCTCTTCCCCAAAACAGCAAAAACAAAAACCTTCACTGGTTTGGGTATCATGTTCTGGAACCCTTTCAAGGCATCCTAAAGCTCTTATTTTGTCTGTGTGTTTTGAACCAGTTTCCATAATGCTGGGTTCCCTTTTGTCTTTACCTTACCATATTTCTCTCTTTGTATTCCATTCTGAGTTTCTGCTCACACTGAAGTTAAATTTGCTAGGATCGTGATCTCTCTTGTGCCAAAAGAGCTCTCTAAAACATGTGATTTTTGTCTTATTCCTTTACTAACTGTAAGGAAGAGAAGGAAAGAAAGAAACTAGATGATTTGAGGCATATGTTCTAGAGGTATATGTTCTAGATTGTGCTGTTACCAGTTGTTTTGCCTCTCCTCGTTAATGCCATTCCCAAGAGAACATTGTTTGAGTCTAGATTTGGACCAGAGCTATTCTAAGACCAGTAACTGAAACCCTGAGCTACATTTTTACCCTTTTAGCTAGTAACATCAAAGTTTTACCTTTCATATTATCATATATCTTCAGCCTTATATTACTTACCCCCTTTCCAATCTTTTTATTTTCCCTTCAGAGTTACTTGGTTTAAAATTTATCTTTGTGTTTTACTCTCCATCCTGTCAGTATTTTTGTTTATGAAGTCAAAATAGGGTTTTATGCTTGCAGTATTTTTCCTTTATGGTAAGGCAGAAATATATTTTTTCTTTTTGAATGACTGTGATGGCTGAAAAATTATGTATATTTGACCAACAAGATAGGACTTTTTTATTTATCACAAGTAGGCAGAGAAGCAGGCAGAGAGAGAGGAGGAAGCAGGCTCCCCGCTGAGCAGAGAGCCCAATGCGATGTGGGGCTCCATCCCAGGACCCTGGGATCATGACCCGAGCTGAAGGCAGAGGCTTTAACCCACTGAGCCACCCAGGCGCCCCGAGATAGGACTATTGAAAGAACACAAATCTGTTTCATTTCTGTATAGGCTTTATGAGAAGTCAAATCAAAGCCACTGTTTAAAACTCTGAATTTTTAATCCTGTTTAAAGTTCTCTGACGCTTTTCTGAGTTTAATCTCAATAATTGGACTGAATCATTGTCTTTGTATGTAGAATGGAGTTGATAGTCTGCTTCCTTCTAGGGTAGAGGAAAACTTAACTTTTGGAGGTATCTCTTAAAGTTAGGTACAATAATTCTTTGTGATAGATCTGATGATTTAAAATGTGGACACTTCGGTTAAGTGTCTGCCTTCTGCACAGGTCATGATTTTACGGTCCTGGGATTGAGTGAGGTGTCAGGCTCCCTACTCTGAGGGAGTCTGCTTCTCCCTCTCCTCCCCGCTCATGCTTTCTCTCACTATCTGTCTGTTCAACTCTCTCAAATAAATAAATAAAATCTTAAAAAAAAGTATGGACACTTGAGACTGAAGCTCCATTTAATGGATTCTTAAGCTAGTTTCAGTATTTTACTTCACCTATATTTAGTTAATAATACAGGAAAGGGGGGTGCCTTGGTGGCTCAGTCAGTTAAGTGCTGCCTTTGGCTCAGGACATGATCCCAGGATCCTGGGATCAAGCCCCACATTGGGCTTCCTTGTTCATCAGGGAGTCTGCTCCTCCTTTTCTCTCTGACCCTCCCCCCTTCTCATGCTCTCAACATGCTTTCTCTCTCTCAAAATAATAAAAGGAAATCTGAACAATACAGAAGAGGGACAAAGAGGTATCTGTAGATATTGAGCACACTTTCCATGTAGCTGAGTTCTATTTATACCAGCTTGGTGGCCACAGTCAGCAAGTATAGCCTGTCTCATAGAAGGACAGTCTGTATTAAACGTGATCAAATTACTAGGTTCTAAATAATGTTCTCCAGTGCTGTTAAGTAACACAACAGCATTGAAGTTAATGTTGGCTCTGAAAAATGCTGCTTTATTCCTGTGAGCTCTATTTTCTTCCTTTTTTCTCTTTGGAATTAACATTGCTTTCATAACTGCTTTTCTGTGTCTTGGTTGGGAAATGGCAGTTGTCTTTTCAGTTTAGTGGACTGGCTGGAAACAGACATAGGATCTATTCAGATCCATGTGTTCTAGGCCACAAGATTCTGTTCTGTTTCATCTTATCCTTTATTGTTGACTTGTGTTTTGCTCAATGCCCACAGTAAAGGCATTCTGCCAAATGAGGCCCCCTGAAAAGATGGTAGATTTTCAGGGAGGAATTACAGAGAGGGGACACCCAGTTGGCTCAGTTGGTTGTATGTTTGCCTTTGGCTCAGGTTTGCTTTTCTCTATTCTTCTTCCTTATGCTCTCCTTCTGTTTATTTCTCTCTAAAAAAAATCTTTTTTTTTTTTTTTTTAAAGAATTTATTCATTTATTTGACAGAGATCACAAGTAGGCAGAGGCAGGCAGAGAGAGAGAGAGAGAGAGGAGGAAGCAGGCTCCCCACTGAGCAGAGAGCCCGACATGGGAACCTGAGATAATGACCCAAGCCGAAGGCAGAGGCTTAACCCACTGAGCCACTCAGGTGCCCCTAAAATAAATCTTTAAAAATAAGAAAAAAAAAAAAAAAAGAATTACAGGGAGAGGGGAGAAGGTAAAAAAAGAAGAAAAAAGAAAATAATTATAGGAACTCACTTGCCACTGTTTGACTTTACCAGCCCAGCTTTTTTCACTTAACACAGATTGAGGTCTTTTATTTAGGCTGCTTTGGTGTACTGCAAGCCTATCGTATAGTATTAGCTTAGAAATAAGAAAACTTATCTGTTTATTATTGGTCTGTGTTTAAAGTGTCACTTACATGTTTTCTTCCTAGAATGGGTCTCTGTTAGAAGATCTTCTCTTAGCTTCTTGTTCTTCTGTATTTTTATAATAGAAAGAGGGATCTTCAAGTGAGGTTTATAGAACTGCTTCCAAATTCCTAATATCAAGAAAATTTATGAAAAGACCCAACTCATTCATTCACTCAGCTCTTTATTAAGTGCCCATTTGTTAGATATTGTGTTATATGCCAAAGAAACTTAAAAAAAAAAAAAGTGACATTGTCCTTATCCTTAAAGAGTTCATGTTTTATTATTCATTACAAAAAAATACAGTTAATCCTTGAACAACATGGGGGTTATGGGCCCACCCCCACTTCTCCCCCAGTAAAAAATCCAGGCTTGTTTGTTTCTTAAAGATTTTATTTATTTGAGAGAGAGAGAGGATGAACAGGGCGGGTGGGAAGATGAGGGAGAAACAGCCTCCCTGCTGAGCAAGGAGCCCAATGAAGGACTCCATTCCAGGTACCTGGGATCATGACCAGAGCTGAAAGCGGATGCTAAACCGACTGAGGCACTTGCAGGGTGACTGGGTGGCTCAGTGGGTTAAGCCTCTGCCTTCGGCTCAGGTCATGATCTCAGGGTCCTGGGATCGAACCCCACATTGGGCTCTCCACTCAGCGGGGAGTCTGCTTCCCGCCCCTCCCAACCCCCTCCTGCCTCTCTGCCTACTTGTGATTTCTCTCTCTCTGTCAAATAAATGAACAAAATCTTTAAATAAATAAATAAATCCAAGATCTCTTGTGACAAATTGGGAACTGGATTGCAAAATAGACTGGAATCAGGGAGTCCAGTTTAAGGGCAGTCAATATAATCTAAGTAAGATGTAAGCTCTGAAATGGTCCTGCAAGTCACAGGGATGGACAGATTCAAGAGAAATTTAGCAGGAAGAACCACTTAGAATTTGAGGGTGTGTGTGTGTGTGTACGCTCATGTGAGAGAGAAAGAGAGAGAGAGAGAGAGAGAATGAATAGTGCTGAGAGGGATGAGCTTTTGGATGACTCCTGGTTTTCTGGATTCCATACCAGGGTGGATGGTCATGTTATTGATGAGTTGGGGAATAAAGAAAGTTGTGTGTTTGGAAATAAAGGTGAGGTGTTTGGTTCTAGGCTGGTTGAATTTGAAGTACCTATGGAACTACATAGGAAATGCCTGAAAGGATGTTGGGTGTATGAGGTTGGAATTGGAGAGAGAATTTGAGGCTGGAGAGACATTTGTGAATCAACAGTATATACGCTGTAGTTGAAGTAATGGATTGAGTCATCTGAGGTTCATTTTGAAACTGAAAAGTTGAAGCCTGAGGAAGGAGCCTTGAAGAACACTAACAGTTAAAGTTGTGACTAATGGCAGTGGAGTCTTGGAAGAAAATTGAGGAAGTGAGGAAGGTAAATGGACAACCAATAAAATATGTGGACAGGACCTTAGAGAAGAGAGTTTGAAGGCAGAGGGAGGAAATTATGTCAAGTGGGGTAGAAAGGTCAAGTGTGGTAAGGACAGAAAAGAACTTATTGGATTTGGCACTCAGATCATTGGTGACATCAGTGAAAGTAGGGTCACTGGAGTGATGAAGGCGGAGACCAAATTGTATTGGGTTGAGTAATAAATAGGAGGTGAGGAAAATAAAGGCAAATAAGCCCTGTTTTTCTTTTCTTTTCTTTTTTAAAAGATTTTATTTATTTATTTGACAGACAAGAGATCACAAGTAGGCAGAGAGGCAGGCAGAGAGAGAGAGGAGGAAGCAGGCTCCCTACTGAGCAGAGAGCCCGATGTGGGGCTCGATCCCAGGACTCTGGGATCATGACCTGAGCCGAAGGCAGAGGCTTTAACCCACTGAGCAACCCAGGCACCCCAAGCCCTCTTTTTCAAGATCATAACAAAAAGGTGGAGACACGGGGCGCCTGGGTGGCTCAGTGGGTTGGACCTCTGCCTTTGGCTCAGGTTATAATCTCAGGGTCCTGGGATCGAGCCCCGCGTTGGGCTCTCTGCTCAGTGGGGAGCCTGCTTCCTCTTCTCTTTCTACCTGCCTTTCTGCCTACTTGTGATCTCCCTGTCAAATAAATAAATAAAATCTTAAAAAAAAAAAAAAGAGGTGGAGACAGAGGATAGTACTGAGGGATTGTGGGGTTCAAGGAAGAGTTTTTTTTAAGATGAGAGACTTGATAATATTTATATATTTGGGGAATGAGCAAGACAATAGAGAGTGGTCATAATGGAGTGAAGTTTTGAAGCATGTAGAGAAGATGAAATCCAGAACAGAGGTAGAATTGTTACCTTCTTTATTAAGTTAGAAGGAAAAGGTGAAGAAAGGGGTGGGGACAAATGTTTGATATCTGAACAAAGGAACTTGAAGGACTATTCCTTGTGTTGTAAGGAGACTTATACTTTGGGTTAGGGGCCTGATGTATTGAAAAGGGTTGTTAAAATAGGGACCTTAGGGGCCTTGAGAAGAGAGCCAAATTTGAGTAGCTGTTGAGAGAATGGGAGGGATAGCTGACCAGGAGTCCTATATGGGTAGGCAAGCAGAGTTGGGGGAGGTGGTGTGAGGGTAGGAAGGCAGTTCAAGTTGATAGAGTAGCCTGAGTGAAGACCTAGGAGTATTAAAGAATATGGTATGTATGGAGATATAGCATTATTTTGAATAGCTGGAGAGGATATATAGAGAGCCTGATTTTATGGTAGATTTTAAGAGCTATATTAAGGAATGTGGAATATTTTGAGGCAAAGAGAAGCCTCTGAATGTTTTTTTAAAAAGGCTTTATTTATTCATTTGAGAGAGAGTGAGATAGGGAGAACATATGAAGGGGGTCGGGGTGCAGAGGGAGAGAATCTTCAAGCAGATTCCCTGCTGAGCGCAGAGCCTGACATGGGGCCAATCCCACAATCCATGAGATCCTGACCTGAGTCAAAGCCAGGGAATCAGATGCTCAATCGACTGAGCTACCCAGGCATCCTGGAAGATTTTAGTCATAGAAATGTTTGTTTTACAAAAGTAGCTCTGGTAGCAATTTGGAGAAATATATATATGTATTTTTAAAGGTTTTATTTATTTCTTTGACAGAGATACAGCAAGAGAGGAAACACAAGCAGTGGGAGTGGGAGAGGGAGAAGCAGGCTCCTTGCAGAACAGGGAGCCTGGTGTGGGGCTTGATCCCAGGACCCTGGGATCATGACCTGAACTGAAGGCAGACGCTTAATGATTGAGCCACCCAGGTGCCCCTGGAGAAATACTTATAGGGGATATAGAGTAGAGGGGAAACACTAATTAGGAGGCTGGTGTTGTAGTCCATGCAGAATAAGTTGAAATCCAGATAGACCAGGGTATGCTGGGTAAGAAACAAACCCACACTCTCAATAGCTGGAAACAACGATTTATTTCTCATTCGTGCTACACGTCCATCAAGGGTAGGTCAGATGCTTTTAGTTATTGAGTGATTGGAGGCCAATAGAGCAGTTACCATTAGGAACATAGCCAGCTGCTCCATGGGAGGCAAAAAAGAGCTCTGGAGGTCTTGCCCCTTTAACTAAATTCTTTGCTCAGAAATGATAGAAGCAGAGAAGAGGGGATAGGAGCTGAGATCAGAGGGATCAAGGAGATGGTGCATAATGTGAATAAATGACTCTCAATTTCTGTCTTGGGTAAATGGGTGGTATTGTTAACTGAAATAAGAAAGGGGTAGGTTTGGGAGCACCTAAATGTATAAAGCAAATATTAACAGAGAAAGGGAGAAATAGCAATATAGTAATAGGGGACTTTAATACCCTAGTTTCATCAAGGGATAGAAATCCAAACAGAATCAGTAAGGAAGCATTCCCTTAAGAGACATGTTAGACCAGATGGACTTAACAGATATACACAGAACATTCTATCCAAAATCAAGAGAAAAAAACATTCTCAAGTGCTCACAGAATATTCTTCAGGACAGATAATATGTTAAGCCACAAAACAAGTCTTAATAAATTTAAGAAGATAGAAATTATATCAGGGATCTTTCCCAACTACAATGGTATGAAATGAGAAATTAGTTACAAAAAACAACAACTGAGGGGCACCTGGATGATTTGGTTAAGGGAATCAAGCCCTGCACTGGGGTCCCTGTTCAGCAGAGAGCTTCCTTGTCCCTCTCCCTCTGCTGCTCACCCTCTTGTGCGCTTGTGCATGCTCTCCCCCTGTCTCTCTGTCAAATAAATAAAATCTTTAGAAAAAAGTTTATTAGAAAAAGAAGAGGGGCACCTGGGTGGCTCAGTGGGTTAAGCCTCTGCCTTCAGCTCAGGTCATGGTCTCAGGGTCCTGGGATCAAGGCTCGCATCAGGCTCTCTGTTCAGCAGAGAGCTGCTCCATCTGCTGCCTCTCTGCCTACTTGTGGTATCTCTCTCTCTGTCGAATAAATAAATAAAATCTAAAAAAAAAAAAAAAGTAAAAGAAAAAGCAGAAAGCTGGGAAATCCACAAATATTTAGAGATTAAACAACATGCTCTTGTTTGAACAACAATTGGATCAGAGAAGCAATCAAGAAAAATAGAAAAATACCCAGAGACAAGTGAAAATGGAAATATAATATACAAAATACTAAACCTATGGGATGCTGCAAAAGCAGTTCTAAAAGGGAAGTTGATAGTGATAAATGCTTACATTAAGAAACAAGGGAGATGTCAAGTAATCTAACTTTATACCTCAAGAAACTAAAAAAAAGGGTAACTCTCTTGGGTCCCCTCCCTCTTTGAGAGCTTTGTACTAATCACTTTACTATCGCTCAGTAAACTTTGGTGCCCACCAAAAGGAAAAAAAAAGAAACTAGAAAAAGAAGAGGTTGAATTAAGCCCAAAGTTAGTGGAAGGAAGGAAATAACAAAGATCAGAGCAGAAGTAAATGAAGTAGAGACTAAAAAGGTGATAGAAAAGATAAATGAAACAGAGCTGGTTGTTTGAAAAGATAAACAAAATGGACAAATCTTTAGCTAGGCTTACCAAGAAGAAAAGAGAGAAGCTTCAAAATCAGAAATGAAAGAGAAGACATTACAACTGATTCCACAAAAAAATAAAGGATCCTAAGAAATACCATCAATGATTATATTCCAACAAATTGGACAACCTAGAAGAAATGGATAAATTCCTAGAAACATACAACCTAACAAGACTGAATCATGAAGTAAAAAATCTGAACAGACCCATTACTGGTAAGGAGATTGAACCAGTAATCAAAAGCCTAGCAAGAAACAAAAGCCCATGGGGCGCCTGGGTAGCTCAGTGGGTTAAGCCGCTGCCTTCGGCTCAGGTCATGATCTCAGGGTCCTGGGATCGAGTCCCGCATTGGGCTCTCTGCTCAGCAGGGAGCCTGCTTCCCTTCCTCTCTCTCTGCCTGCCTCTCTGCCTACTTGTGATCTCTCTCTGTCAAATAAATAAATAAATAAAATCTTTAAAAAAAAAAAAGAAACAAAAGCCCAGGACCAGATGGATTCACTGGTGAATTCTGTGAAATATTTAAGGAAGAATTAATACCAGTCTTTCTCAGACTATTCCAAAAAGTAGGAGGGAATACTTCCAAACTTATTTTCAGAGGCCAGGATAACCCTGATACCAAAGCCAGACAATGGAACTATAAGAAAAGAGAATTACAGGTCGATATCTCCAATGAATCCTCTTGTATACAAAAATCCTCAACAAAATATTAGCAGACTGAATTCAGCAATACATTAAAAGGATCATAGGCTGTAATCAAGTCCTGTTTATTCCAGGGATACAAGGATGGTTCAACATTTGCAGGTCAGTCTGATAATACCACTTTCACAAAATGAAAGCTAAAAAACATGATCATCTCAATAAATGCAGAAAAAGCATTTGACAAAGTGTGGCATCCATTTATGGTAAAAACTCAGTAAATCACAAGCCCACAGCTTATGTTATACTCAGCAGTGAATAACTGAAAGCTTTTATTTGCCACCTTTTAATTTTTTTTTTAAAGATTTTATTTATTTTAAAGAGAGAGCAAGAAAAGAACAGAGAGAGAGAGAAAGAGAATCTGAAGCAGACTTGGCCCTGAACACAGTGTGGTGTGGGGCTAGATCTCACAACTGCAAGATCATGATCTGGGCCAAACCAAGAGTCAGATGCTTAACCAGCTGTGCCTCTTCTTTGCCACTTTTATTCAGCATAGTGACTTCTGAAAGTTCTAAGTGGAGCAGTTGAGCAAGAAAAAGAAGTAAATGGCATCCAAATCAGAAAGGAAGAAAGTAAAACTGTCTCTGCATGTGACATATGTAGAAGACCTTAAAAGAAGTTAAAAAAAGTTAGAACTAATAATGCATTCAGTAAAGTTGTAGGATATAAAATCAATATACAAAAGTTAGTTATATTTCTATATACTAATAATGAACTATCAGAAATACTAAGAAAATAGTACTATTTACAATTCTATCAAAAATAATAAAATACCTAGGGATAAATTAACCAAGGAGATGAAGGACCGTTACATTGAAAACTCTTAAGACATTGATGAAATAAATTGAAGATACAAATAAATGGAGAGATAGCCTATTTTCATGGATTAGAAGAATTAATATCGTTAAAATGTCCATACTACGCAAAGCAATCTGTAGATTCAGTGTAATCCCTATCCACATTCCACTGGCATTTTTCACAGAGAGAGCAAACAATCCTAAAATTGTATGGAACTACAAAAGACCCTGAATAGCCAAAGAAGCTTGAGAACAAAACTAAAGGCATCCCATTTCTTGACTTCAAACTATGTTACAAAGTTGTAGTAATCAAAATGGTGTAATGGTGTGAAAACAGACACATAGATTGATGGAACAGAATAGAGCCCAGAAGCAAACTCAGGCATATATGGTCAATTAATTTATGATAAAGCAGCCAAGAATATATAGTGGGGAAAGGATAGTCTCTTCAGTAAATGAGGTTGGGTAGACTGGACAGCTATCTTATATCATACATAAAAATTAAAAAATGAATTAAAGATCCAGGAAACAGACCTGGATTCATAAAACTCGTAGAGGAGAACATTGTGTTTTTCTTGCCATGTGCATTTTTGTGATGATTTTTTAAAATTTCACACCAAAAACAAAGGTAACAAAAGCAAAAATATGCAAGTGGAACTACATCAAACAAAACACTTTTCTATAGGGGTTGCTTGGCTGGCTCAGTAGAGCATGTGACTCTTGATCTCCATCAAGTTTGAGCACCATGTTGGACATAGAAATTATTTTAAAAATAATTTTAAAAAGCTTTTGTACAGCAAAGGAAACTATTAACAAAATGAACAACCTGAATGGAAGAAAAATTTTGCAAATCATATATATAGTAAGGGGCTAATATCCTCAAATACATGAAGAATTCATACATCTCAATAGAAAGAACACAACCTTTTTTTTCTTTTTTTCTTTTTTTTTTTAAGATTTTATTTATTGGGGCGCCTGGGTGGCTCAGTGGGTTAAAGCCTCTGCCTTCGGCTCAGGTCATGATCCCAGCATCCTGGGATTGAGCCCCGCATCCGGCTCTCTGCTCTGCGGAGAGCCTGCTTCCTCCTCTCTCTCCTGCCTCCCTGCCTGCTTGTGATCTCTCTCTCTGTCAAATAAATAAATAAAATCTTTTTTTTTTTTAAAATATTTTATTTATTTATTTGACAGACAGAGATTACAAGCAGGCAGGGAGGCAGGCAGAGAGAGAGGAGGAAGCAGGCTCCCTGCTAAGCAGAGAGTCTGATGCAGGGCTCAGTCTCAGGACCCTGAGACCATGATCTGAGCTGAAGGCAGAGGCTTGACCCATTGAGCCACTCAGGCACCCCACACCTTTAAAAAAAAAAATATTTATTTATTCAGTGAGACACAATGAGAGAGGGAACACGAGCAGGGAGAGTGGGTGAGGGAGAAGCAGGCTTCTTGTGGAGCAGGGAGCCCAATGTTGGGCTCGATCCTAGGACCCTGGGATCATGACCTGAGCCGAAGGCTGATGCCCAGTGACTGAGCCACCCAGGTGCCTGAAAAAGCACAATCTGATTTTAAAATGGGCAGAGGAGCTGAATGGACATTGTTTTTAAAGCATACATGCAGATGGCCGATAGGTGCATGACAAGGTGCTCAGCATCATTAATTACTGGGGGAATGCAAGTCAAAACCACAGATAATACTTCATACTGTAGTTAGAAGAGCTATTATCAAAAAGATGAGCTAACAAGTGTTGGTAAGGATGTGGAGAAAAGGGGACTACTCTTTTTTTTTTTTTTTAAGAGTGGGTGCAAGTGGCAGGGGGAAGGGCACAGGGAGAGGGAGAATCCCAGGCAGATTCCATGCCCAGCACAGAGCCCAGTGTGGGGCTCAATCACATGACCTTGAGATCATGACCTGAGCAGAAATCAGGAGTTGGATGCTTAACTGACTGAGTCACCTGGGTGCCCCTGAAGTCAGTATCTTTAAGAGTATTGCTCTTACATGTTCATTGTATCGTTAACAACAGCCATGAAATGGAAACAACCTAAGAGCCTGGCAACAAATGAATAGTAAAGAAAATGTTGTATGTATATATAGTGGAGTATTATATAGCTATAAAAAAGGAAATCTTGGGCAGGAGAGAGCCTGCTTCTCCTTCTCCCTCCGTCTCTCCCTCCCAGTTGTGTTCTCTCTTAACACCCTCTGCTTCACTCTCTCTCTGTCTCCCTCTCAAATAAATAAAAAATCGTTTAAAAAAAAAAAGGAAATCCTGCTATTTATAACAGTATGGATGGACCTTGAGGGCTAACTGAAATAAGTTAATGAAAGACAAAATACTCTATGATCTCACTAATTACGTGGAATCTAAAAAACCCCACAGAACCTTACAGCTACAGAGCAGATTGGTGGTTGCAGGAGTGAGAGTGGGCAAAATGGGTTAAAATGGAGAAAAGGTACAAAAGGTATAGTTAATAATACTGTATTATGTGTTTGGACATTGTTAACAGTAGATCTTAACAGTTCTTATCATAAGAAAAAAATTGTATGTCTGGTGATGGATTTAATAAGACTGTGATCATTTTGCCACATAGACATATGTTGTCATGTTTTACACTAATAACTAATAACTAATGTTATATGTCAATTATATCACTAAAAGGGGTTCTGGTTGGGGTTAGAAGAGTGTTGGTAGAGAGTTCACCTTTGGAAATGTGTGTTAGCTAATTTTGTAAATGAATCTGGAGCTCTAGGGAGAGGCGGGTTGTTTAGGATTTGCAACTGAAGGGGATTCAAGCCAGAATAGGATATAAGATCACCCGGGCAAACTTGTGGAGTAATGAGAGCTGAGATGAAGCTCCAGGAAATAGGAGTTGAGAGGCACTTCTGGCCTGATGGCTTTGGATTTGAATGTAAAGTTCAACATTTTTTGGACCAAGGCAAGCCTGTGAGTAGTATTTGGGTTAGGAGTAAATACAAGCTGTGAGAAGCTGTTGCTTAAGCATTGATGGGTACTTGAGAGTATACTAGCTCTGTTATTTGTGCTAATAGTGGATTTATTTTTATTGGTCCTTAGGTGGAATGCATTTTAACTCTTTCATTTGAATTTGGATGTATTTGGCAGTTCACAATTTTTTTTTTTTTAAGATTTTATTTATTTGATGGAGAGAGATCACAAGTAGGCAGAGAGGCAGGTGGAGAGAGGGAAGCAGGGTCCCTGCTGAGCAGAGACCCTGACTCAGGCCTTGATCCCAGGACCCCGAGATCATGACCGGAGCTGAAGGCAGAGGCTTTAACCCACTGAGCCACCCAGGCGCCCCTCACAAAATTTTAATAAAGTTACTGTTGATTGTAAACTCTTGCCAAGACACAGAAAGACTAAAAATTGGTCCAGTTTCCCCATACTTACAAGATAGTTAAGTGAACAAAGAATGTGATATTATGTAAGTATAGTAATAGCAATTATTGGATAATAAAATGCTGAGAGTAATAATCCTCATGGAGTAGTACTGTAATATCCCTGTTTTGTTTTATTTTTCAAAGATTTTATTTATTTATTTGACAGACAGAGATCACAAGTAGGCAGAGAGGCAAGCTGAGAGAGAGGAAGGGAAGCAGGCTTCCTGCTGAGCAGAGAGCCTGATGTGGGACTCAATCCCAGGACCCTGGGATCATGACCTGAGCCGAAAGCAGAGGCTTTAACCCACTGAGCCACCCAGGCACCCCTGTAATATCCCTGTTTTATAGCTGAAGCTTAGAGAGTGTCTTTTGTCTGTTTGGACTGCTGTAACAAAATACCACATACTGCATGGCTTACTAACAGAAATTTATTTCTCAGTTCTAGAGACTGGGAAGTCCAAGATCAAGGCACCTGCATGGTCCCGTTCTAGTGAGGCCTTCTTCCTGAGGCTTTCTGCTGCTCACTGTGGCCTCACATGGTGGAATGGGATAGGGATCTCTCTGGAACTTTTTTTATAAGGCACTAATCCCATTCACTTCCTAAAGCCCCACTTCATAATATTATCATTTTCTAGGATTAGGATTCAACCTGAATTTTGGGAGGACCCATTCAGACCATAGCAGAGAGTTTAGGTTAGGTCATGCAGCCAGAACATAACCCAGCTTCATGCTGAGGTTTGGGCTTGTAACTGCCACCTGGAATTGCTTTTTAAGACACAGCTAAATTTACACTGGATAGCTAAAAGTTTGGGTTATTGTTGTTTCTTGTTCTTTTGCACCCCAACTTTTTTATTTAGAAGAATTCTGAACTTACAGGAAGCTGAAAATAGTGATACACTGAAAACCAATGTGACATCTACCTATATTTGTCAAATATTTTACCACATTTGTGCTCTCAGACTCTCTTTACCCCCTTCCTCTTTCTTTTTCTCTGTCCACCTTTTTCTCCCCCTTCCCTCCCTACACATATATACTTTATTTTTTCATTGTATATTGGGAATTTATATTAGTGTATTAGGAAATCAGGAAACTTTTATTAGTATCTTATAGACTCAGAAAACTTCACCTGGGTGACTCTTGATTTCCGCTGAGGTCTTGAACTCAGGATCATGGGTTCAAGCCTCCCGCATTGAGCTCCATGCCTAGTGTGGAGCCTACTTAAAAAAAAAAAAAAAATTCTTGTTTTTTTTTTTTTTTTGAAAGATTTTATTAGAGAAAGCATGCAGAAGCAAGGGGAGAAGCATAGTTTCCCCACTGAGCAGGGAGCCCAATGCAGAACTTGATCCCAGGACCCTGACATCATGACTTGAGCCGAAGGCAGGTGTTTAACTGACTGAGCCACCCAGGCACCCCCACCCCCAAATTTCTTAAGCATGTATTGCTTAAAGACAAGTTGTTTTCCTTTACTACTACGATAGTATTATCAAACTCATTATCACTTTCAAAATATTTAGTGATGCAATTATTCTGTATAGTCTATGCTCAGATTTCCCCAATTATCTCAATAATTGAGAATACTGCTTTATAGCTTTCCTTCCAATCCTGGATTTATTCAGGGATCGTATGTTGCATTTAACGGTCATTTTTTTTTTCCAGTCTTTCATTCAGAGTGTTTCTCTTCCCCCTTTTTTGCTTTTCATGTCATTGATTTTTTTTTTTTTAAGATTTTATTTGTTTGACAGAGAGATCACAAGCAGGCAGAGAGGCGGGGGGGGGGGGAGCAGGCTCCCCGCTGAGCAGAGAGCCCGATGCGGGGCTCCATCCCAGGACCCTGAGATCATGACCTGAGCCGAAGGCAGTAGCTTACCCCACTGAGCCACCCAGGTGCCCCTCATATCATTGATACTTTTATAGAGTCTGGGGTACATATGTTGAGGAATGTTTTAAAATTTGGATTTGTGATGATTAGATTCAGGTTAAACATTTTTGACAAGATGACTTGTGTTTGTCTCTGTGCATAATGTCCTTTTGTCCTATTGTTGGTGATAGAAAGTTTGATCACTTAGTTGATGTCAGCTACATATTTCTTCTTTGTTAAGGTACTTTTTTTCCCTTTGTGATTAAGAAACAGTCTATGGATGATACTTTTAAAAAATGTGTGACTTCTCTATTCCTTTATGTTTTACCCAGTTGTATTAACATGCACTTAAGATCCTTGGCTGAATTGGTTATGACATTGGTGGTTGGAAAATGTTGATTCTCTCATTACTTCTACATTTTCTCATTGATGGTGTTCTAAAAGGAAGAGCTTTCCTTTTTCTCCTTTTTTTTTTTTTTTTTTTTTTTTTTTGTTGTTTTTGAGGATCACTGTTGATGGGGTATTTAAAAAAAAAATATGTTACAGTTCATTGCTGTCAAAAATACTGACAATATTCAGTATTAAAAATACAGTGGGGCACCTGACTGGCTTGGTCAGAAGAGTGAGTGACTCTTGGGGTTGTGAGTTTGAGCCCTACATTGGTTGTAGAGGTTATTAAAATAAATAAACATAAAAAAAATAGTAGTTGTAAATTTGGTCAGTGGGAGCTCCAGCAAACTGACTACTATGTCCTTTTAACATGACCCAGTGAGGCCTTGAGCACTTCCTTACACTGTGCCACTACAAGGTATTTTGGGCTCACTTTGTGCTTTACTTGCTTCAGACCTAGAAGCAATCATTTCTGCAAGAAATCCTGATTTCTTTAGTGGCAAATGATTTCTTTAAAGGAGAACCACCTCTTTTCTTAATTATCCTTTGCTATCTTTATGATACTAGTTATTTCCAGTTAAAAAAAAAAAAAAAGAGAGTGAATTCCAGATCTGAGACCCTTCTGTGTCTTCTCAGATGTACCTGATAAAAAAGTGTCTAAATGGAATTCTCAGAATGAAGTCTGTGAAGGGCAGTTCTGATGACTTGCTATGGGAGGCAAAATATTGTGCAGAAAATTGGCATTGTATTGATTTTTTTTTTCCTAACTCGGTGTGAAGGTGAAAATAAGTTTTCATATCCTTACTTTCATGTAATCCAGATCTTTTCTTCCTGTAGTACAGCCACTTAAAGAGTTGTTTCCCTTGTTCTGTCTTCTGCTGTCTGAATTAAAATGTCTTTGGATAGGGAAACTCCAAACCAGGTCTTTCATATTTAGTGCTTTGAACTTGAACTTGCATTCACCTGTATATTGGACTTTGAGTACAATCTAGGAAAACTGACATGGTTAGGGTCCTTACGAGGTTTAATGTTTTAGAGAATCCAAAATAGTTAGGCTTAGAATTGGGATCTGGTATGCCCCAATCGCTTATGGTCCAGGAGCTTAAGAACATCCTGCTCTAGGACTCTACGTGAAACAAGATACGTCACTTCCTTCCACAAGAACATTTTATGTTAAAGATTAAACTGATTAAACCTATCTATATGTTCCCTTGGTGTGGAAACATAAATAAACTGTAAGGAAAGTGATGATGTGCCATTAACATGTTCTGTTGAAATATTTAAAATCCTGTTTCCTTTGTGGAGGAAATACAGCCTGTTTTTGGGGGGAGGGGTGTGTTGGTCATTTCCAGAAGTTATAGATAATGTTTTAATTAACACCATTACTGGCCTATCAGTAATTATATGGCTTATGTATTTATTCTCTTATGTGGATGACTGCTCTAAGGTTACTTAAGAAATTAGCTGCCTGGCAACATAAAAGTTCAGATATTAAAATGAATTGCCTGCCTTCCAACTATTTCCATTACTTGTCTAAATTTAGAACCATGTAGAGCTCCTGCAGAACTGAAATCTCTGGGGATTTTAATAGTCAAGACAGACAATATTCAGCTTTTCAGAGTAAAGAAGAGGAAAGGTAGCTTCAAATTAATTTTTGCACTGTCACTCAGACTACTTAATTAAGACAGAGTCCAGTGAAAAGTCAGGACTGTTCTGAGAATTTTATTTGACTGTTGCTGAAAACTTGTTAGAGCCTAGGCTCTGGGTGTGGAGGGGATAATTTTTTCCCCTCTTGGCTGACTTGCTGGAAGCTACTCACTATTCTTTCTTACTGTCTCCTACATTATGCTTGATAAGTACAGTTCTTATACCTTACCTGGATGGATGGGGCATTACATCTGAGCTAGAGGTTAGGTGAGCATTGTATTTAGGTACTTGTGGGTGAATTTTAGGGCATGGAATTGTTTTGCATGTGTATGAATTCAGAATTTTGTACAGTATTTTGAGGAGAAACTAATTCCATGTATGTTTAACTGTACATGAAATGCAGAAATCTGTTGATGGAGTTGGTAGGACTTTAACAAAAGAAAAAAGAAATGAAAGGAATGGTTATTTTAAGTAGCTAATTTAAATATAAGTTAAAATAGTAAAATTTTACATTTAGAGCGAATATGTGTTTACTACCTGATTTGGCGAGTGGAAATATAGGACTTTTTTGCTTCTAAAGTAAGACATTTTAAGGATGCTGGGAAAATGCCAATAAAATTATTATTATTTAAAAAAGATTTTATTTATTTGACAGAGAGAGACACAGTGAGAGAGAAAACACAGCAGGGGGAGTGCGAGAGGGAGAAGCAAGCTTCTTGCCCGGCAGGGAGCCTGATGTGGGACTTGATCTCAGGTGCCTGGGATCATGACCTGAGCCAAAGGCAGATGCTTAATGACTGAGACACCCAGGCACCCTGCCAATAAAATTATTGTGAACCTTGCCAATAAAACTATTGTAAACCCTGCCAATAAAATTATTGTAAACCAAGAAAAATCCATACAAATGGAATGTATGTTTTTTTCTGACCCTAGATTTATGAATATGGTGAAATGTAAAAAAAAATTGACAACAAATCCATGTATTACTCTTGTTGAATTAAGCCTGTGTGCTTTTTTCCCCTTCCTTCCTGCTGGCGCTCTCATAGATGAATTCTAGAAGTTCCTTGGAGAATTCCTTGGAGAATTCTAGAATTCCTTGGAGAAATGAGCTGCCCTCAAAGAATTTACTATTATTTACTATTTATTGAGACAAAATATTATGAAGGAGGTAACAGAATGGTTTTTCTTCCCTCCTTCCTCCCTCCCTCCCTCCTTTCTATCAAAGATTTTATTTGGGAGAGAGATTGAGCACAAGCAGGGGGGACAGACAGAGGGAGAGGGAGAAGCAGGCTCCCAGCTGAGCAGGGAGCCCCATGTAGGGCTCAATCCCAGGACCCCAGGATCAAGGCAGAGATGTACAACAGACTGAGCCACCCAGGCACCCCCAATAGATCTATTTTCTAGCGATTAGTCTCCAGTTAGGTAGTGAGTTGTTTCCTGGGCTTTGAGACTATTGTTTTGGGTAAGCTCTCTTTTTATATTGCAGCTGAAGTTTTATTAAATGACTTCAGCTCATTTAACGAATCACTTAACTAACAAAATTTGTATTTAGTTCTAGTAATATATAGCCACTGGGTGGCTCAGTTGGTTAAGTGTTTGCCTTTGGCTCAGATCATTACCTGATCTGAGATTACCTGACCTGGCTCAGATCATTACCTGATCCTGATATCAGGAATTACCTGAGTTGGGGTTCCCCTTGGGTGGGGAGTCTGCTTATCTCTCTTCCTCTGCCTCTCCCTTCCACGTGCTCTCTCTTTTTCAAATAAATAAATAAAATCTTTTAGAAAAAAACTAATAATATATAATTTTGTTTCTTTGAAGCCTTGTAAATATATGCCCATTTGAATTCTGGAAGGAAAAACTTGTGCTTAGTAGCTTCCCTAAACCTGCTAGAAACAGCATTTTGATGTCACAAAAGGGGATCCCTGTAAAATTTGAAGAAAATATTAATGTGCTTTTACTAGAATAAAAACTTAATTTTACCACAAAATGGCCCTTAGGTTGACAAAGAAGAATATTACATTTTTCCACAGGTCCTAAGGTTTTCCAGAGACAACTTAAGTGTCACATAAGGTACTTAGGATTATTAGAATGTTCAGCATCATTCTAGGGCTGTGGAGTCTAAATTTTTTTCTTTGTGTTAAAGGACCTTACTGGCTGGCCGTGGAGATAAAACATGAACATTTGATGATCAAAACAGTAGATATAATGGATTTTAGATTCTGTAGTATAAACAGAAGGCAGTATAATTTAGTTGAGTCTAATTGTTCAGTACAAAGAAACACAAAAAGAAACCAATATAGAAAGGGAAAGAGGTAGGTATGGAAGTGGGGTTCAATAGAAGATTACTATCCAAATTCATTTCACTGGTTGTATTTCAAATATATATATATTTTTTTTTTGGGGGGGATTGGCTTTTTATTTTTTATTTAAAAAAAAAATTTTTTTTTTAAGATTTTTTATTTATTTATTTGTCAGAGAGCGAGAGCGAGCACAGGCAGACAGAGTGGAAGGCAGAGTCAGAGGGAGAAGCAGGCTCCCTGCAGAGCAAGGAGCCCGATGTGGGACTCGATCCCAGGACGCTGGGATCATGACCTGAGCCGAAGGCAGCTGCTTAACCAACTGAGCCACCCCTATTTTTAAATAGGGACCTATTTAAAAATTTTTTTAAAAAAGATTTATTTGAGGGGCTCCTGGGTGGCTTAGTTGGTTAAGCATCTGCCTTCGGCTTGGGTCATGATCTCAGGGTTCTGGGAACAAGCCCCACATCCATCTCCCTGCTCTCCCTCTCCTTTTGCCCCTCCCCCTGCTTATGCACATACACTCTCTCAAAAAAATATATATTTTTTAAAGGTGATTTTTTTGATAGAGTGGAGGAAAGGGCAAAGGGAGAGAATCCTTAGGCAGACTCCGCACTGAGTGTGGAGCTTGATGTGGGGCTCAATCCCACAACCCATGACTTGAGCTGAAACCAAGAGTTAGATGTTTAACTGACTGAGCCACCCAGGCACCCTGAGATTTGCTTTCTAAAGAACTTTATTACGGATGGGGCACCTGGGTGGCTCAGTGAGGCAAGCCTCTGTCATCTTCGGCTCAGGTCGTGATCTCAGGGTCCTGGGATCGAGCCCCACATCAGGCTCTCTTCTCTGCGGCGAGCCTGTTTCCTCCTCTCTCTTCTGCCTGCCTCTCTGCCTACTTGTGATCTCTGTCAAAAAAAAAGAAAAAGAACTTTATTACGGAAAATTTCAAACATCCAAAAGCAGTGGTAATAGTAAAATGAACCCCCCATATACAGTTGTCAGCTTATTGCTAACATGGTTTTGTCTATGCTCCTACTCCCGCTTCCTGATTGTTTTGAAACAGATTTGTGACGTATTATTTCATCCATAAATATTTCAGTATATATTTCTAAAAAGTAAGGGCTTTAAAAAACACCACCAATACTATTTATACATCTAAAATAATAAACAATAATTTCTTAATACATATCTGGTGTTCCTATTTTCTTGATTATATCATAACTTTTTAAGACAGAGTATATGTTTAAAATAGGATCCAAATAAAGTCTGTACTTTGTAATTGGTCATTGTATTTTTAAAGTATGAGTCTGAAAGATTCCCCCCACCCCCTGCCCGCCCCCAACCTTTTTTCTTTGCAGTTTATTTTGTTGAAGGATTGAGTCATCTGCTCATTAGTTTCCCATAGATGGATTTGGTGATTAACATAATAGTGTCATTTAACATTTCCTTCAAATTGGGAGTTAAATCTAGCGACTTGGCCAGGTTCAGATTCAGTGTTTTTGGCTAGAATACTTTAGAATCCACTTCTATTAGGAGGAGGTGTATGATGTCTGTAGTCTAATTTTGTGATGTCAGCAGCCATTGATGATCCTTGTTGACATTTCCTTTACTTCATTGAACTTCATTAGGTGTTATAAATGGTGATTCTCAAATTCTATCATTTCTTAATTTGTTTTAGCTGGAATGTTTTTATAAAGAGATATCCTCTCCATCATCTGTTTGGTTACTGTGAGGTACATCTTGCACAGGAAAGGTGAGACAAATGCTTTAGTCTTTTTTAAATTAACAGTTATTACTGTTTTCAAGATAATGACTTTGTTCATTAACACCCTGCAAAGGTGACTGATAAGTGTTTTTTTTTTTTTAACTGTTGTTATAAAATGCAATTTAATCCTATTTATGTGTCTCAGCCCATTTCAGTTTTATCTGTATTGATGTTTCATTGATTGCCTCATCTTGCACATGGCAGCTTCTCCAGCATTTTTTTTTTTTTTTTTTTGGACTCTGTTATAGTCATTTGGATGTGCTCCTGATAGCTATGATACCTTCTCTGTTTTGTGGAAATGAAGTTTAGAGACTAATCTGTGTGTAAGAGGTACTGATTGCTTAGTGGGTTGGTCATTGTTTCTGTTTTCAGTGAACAAGGCTAGGAAATAAGGTGATTTTTTTTTTTTTTTTTAAGATTTTATTTATTTATTTGACAGAGAAAGACACAATGAGAGAGGGAACACAAGCAGGAGGAGCGGGACAGGGAGAACATGCTTCCTGCTGATCAGGGAGCCTGATGTGGGACTTGATCCCAAGACACTGGGATCAGGACCTGAGCCGAAGGCAGGCACTTAATGACTAAGCCACCCAGGAGCCTGAAGGTAGCTTTTTTTTTTTTTTTAAAAACAATATTACAAGTTCATATTAATATTTCCAATTCAAAGTCAGAGCTATAGATTTTTTAATATAGCATCTTCAATCTTGACATTTTTTAAATTACAAAAGTAGTATGTACTCATTGTAAGAAATATAATTCAGAAGTATATAAGGTAAAAAGTGAAGACTCTGATCTTCCCCCCAAATCACTAGTTAACCACTTAACACATTAATCCAAAGGCTTCATACTGGTAGCTTTTATTTTTATGTCAATTATAGTTGCTTAGTTTAGGCAGCACTGAATATACAGTTAAAAATTAGGGGTCGAGGGGCGCCTGGGTGGCTCAGTGGGTTAAGCCGCTGCCTTCGGCTCAGGTCATGATCTCAGGGTCCTGGGATCGAGTCCCGAATTGGGCGCACTGCTCAGCAGGGAGCCTGCTTCCTCCTCTCTCTCTCTCTGCCTGCCTCTCTGCCTACTTGTGATCTCTGTCTGTCAAATAAAATAAATAAAATATTAAAAAAAATAAAAATAAAAATTAGGGATCAATATTTTTTGAGGCTAGCAGAATAAAAGATAAGATGTTATTCCTTCTGTGAAATGAAGATTTTTACATATTTTTATATTTACTTTTTAAATTGGTATTACACTTACATGGTTCAAAATTCTGAGGATAGAAAAAAGTGGAGTGAAGTTTTTTTCTTGTTCCTATAACCCAAACTGGTGAGTTCCTCTTTCCAGAGGCAACTAATATTACCAGTTTTTTACCTGTTTTTGTACATTCTGTATCCTTTTTTAAAAAATTTAATTTAAAAAAAGTTTTAGGGGGTGCCTGGGTGGCTCAGTGGGTTAAAGCCTCTGCCTTCAGCTCAGGTCATGATCTCAGGGTCCTGGGATTGAGCCGTGCATTGCCGGGAGCCTGCTTCCTCCTCTCTCTCTGCCTGCCTCTCTGCCTGCTTGTGATCTGTCTGTCAAATAAAGAAATAGAATCTTTAAAAAAATTTTTTTTAGATATTTTTGTTTATTTGAGAGAGAGAGAGAGAGCAGGAGCCAGGGGCAGGAGCAGAGGTAGAGAGAGAAGCAGACTCCCCACTGAGCAGGGAGCCCTATGCGGGGCTATCCCAGGACCCTGAGATCATGACCTGAGCCAAAGGCAGATGCTTAACGGACTGAGCCACCCAGGTGCCCTGCATCCCATGTTCTTATAAGCATAAAATATACTATATATGTAAATATATATATTTTGTTTCTCCCATTTTACAAAAATGGTTCTATGTCTTGCTTTTTTTACTTAGCAGTATAACTTATCAGAATTTCCTTATTCTTGAGTATGTCTAAAGAGTATTACAGGATATGTTTGTACTGCTTATTTTATAATTATTCTATTTAAGAGAATTTTGATTTTTTTCCCCAGTCTTTGGCAGTTACAAAGAGTGCTACATGAATAACCTTGTACATATGTCATTATCCATATTTGGAATAATAAACTGTTAAGGTAAATGTATACTTCTGCAATTTTTAAACATTGTGTAAAATTTCATTCTGAAAATGTAGGCATAAAAAATAAGAATGTAGGCAGTTTACTTTTTTTTTTTAAGAGGGGGCAAAGTTTATTTGTTTTTAAGATTTTATTTATTTATTTGACAGACAGAGATCACAAGTAGGGAGAGAGGCAGAGAGAGAGAGGGGTAAGCAGGTTCCCTGCTAAGCAGAGAACCCGATGAGGGGCTTGATTCCAGGACCCTGGGATCATGACCTGAGCCAAGGGCAGACACTTAACAACTGAGCCACCCGGGCGCCCCCAGTTTGAAATTTTTTTATCCATGTGTATTTATAGTGGAGCACTTGGCATAGGCATCAAATTACATTTAGCCTTCTTTTAACACACCATTAATTGAGTGCCTATGAAAGAGTGTAGTCTTTGCTCTCCACTATATGCAAATATAGCAGGTTAACTTTAACCTAAGCTCTGAGGGCCTTGAAGGATGAGAGCGGTAGGGGAAATTCTAAATTAGCAAACTTTTTGGTGTCTGACCTCTCAATTCTTTGAAAAATTATTATAGACTCCAAAGAGCTTTTATTTATGTGGGTTATATTTGCCAGTGTTTACTGTATTGGATATCAAAACTAGGAAAATATTTAAATATTTATTAATTCATTAAAAAATAGTAAGTTCCTTACATATTAGTATATATAAAACACGTTTTTTAAATGAAAGAAAACCCCCTTTTTTTTTTTAAGATTTTATTTATTTATTCGACAGAGAGAGATCACAAGTAGGCAGAGAGGAAGGCAGAGAGAGAGGAGGAAGCAGGCTCCCTGCTGAGCAGAGAGCCCGATGCGGGACTCGATCTCAGGACCCTGAGATCATGACCTGAGCCGAAGGCAGCGGCTTAACCCACTGAGCCACCCAGGTGCCCATGAATATCGCTGTCATTCATCAGAAAGTCTTTTTTATTTTTTTTAAGATTTTATTTATTTATTTGAGAGAGAGCGAGAATAAGAGAGAGAAAGCATGAGAGAGGGGTGGGGTTAGGGAGAAGCAGACTTCCCACGAGCAGGGAGCCTGATGTGGAACTCGATCCCAGGATTCCAGGATCATGACCTGAGCTGAAGGGAGTGCTTAATCAACTAAGCCACCTTGGTGCCCTCATCAGAAAAGTCTTAAGTATTAAGAAGGTATCAAGCTCGCAGAAGATAAACTTTTTCAGAATTTTGATTTTAGCTGAAAAGCTTGAATTTTATCACTGACAACAAATGCTACCACTTATTTTCTTTGAAGGAACAGGCTCACTTTATTCATTTTGTGAAGAACATTGCTAGATAACCAAAGTTTGCCTGTCAGTTGCCTGCTCAGAAAGTAATAGTATCTCATGAAAAAATTGGCTAGTTTAGCTTGCAGCTCAGTTGCTTTTCCTTGAGACAGTTATTATTTTTTTCTTTTCTTTTTTTTTTTTAAATTTTTTATTTTTTATAAACATATATTTTTATCCCCAGGGGTACAGGTCTGTGAATCGCCAGGTTTACACACTTCACAGCACTCACCAAAGCACATACCCTCCCCAATGTCCATAACCCCACCCCCCTTCTCCCACCCCCCTTCCCCCCAGCAACCCTCAGTTTGTTTTGTGAGATTAAGAGTCACTTATGGTTTGTCTCCCTCCCAATCCCATCTTGTTTCATTGATTCTTCTCCTACTCACTTAAGCCCCCATGTTGCATCACCACTTCCTCATATCAGGGAGATCATATGATAGTTGTCTTTCTCTGCTTGACTTATTTCGCTAAGCATGATACGCTCTAGTTCCATCCATGTTGTCGCAAATGGCAAGATTTCATTTCTTTTGATGGCTGCACAGTATTCCATTGTGCATATATACCACATCTTCTTGATCCATTCATCTGTTGATGGACATCTAGGTTCTTTCCATAGTTTGGCTATTGTGGACATTGCTGCTATAAACATTCGGGGGCACATGCCCCTTTGGATCACTACGTTTGTATCTTTAAGGTAAATACCCAGTAGTGCAATTGCTGGGTCATAGGGCAGTTCTATTTTCAACATTTTGAGGAACCTCCATGCTGTTTTCCAGAGTGGTTGCACCAGCTTGCATTCCCACCAACAGTGTAGGAGGGTTCCCCTTTCTCCGCATCCTCGCCAGCATCTGTCATTTCCCGACTTGTTGATTTTAGCCATTCTGACTGGTGTGAGGTGATATCTCATTGTGGTTTTGATTTGTATTTGCCTGATGCCGAGTGATATGGAGCACTTTTTCATGTGTCTGTTGGCCATCTGGATGTCTTCTTTGCAGAAATGTCTGTTCATGTCCTCTGCCCATTTCTTGATTGGATTATTTGTTCTTTGGGTGTTGAGTTTGCTAAGTTCTTTATAGATTCTGGACACTAGTCCTTTATCTGATATGTCGTTTGCAAATATCTTCTCCCATTCTGTCAGTTGTCTTTTGATTTTGTTAACTGTTTCCTTTGCTGTGCAAAAGCTTTTGATCTTGATGAAATCCCAATAGTTCATTTTTGCCCTTGCTTCCCTTGCCTTTGGCGATGTTCCTAGGAAGATGTTGCTG
This sequence comes from Mustela lutreola, assembly GCF_030435805.1. Classification (NCBI taxonomy): domain Eukaryota; kingdom Metazoa; phylum Chordata; class Mammalia; order Carnivora; family Mustelidae; genus Mustela; species Mustela lutreola. The sequence goes on from NC_081297.1 coordinate 56,487,548, forward strand.
CAGCTGAGGTCGAAGAGGTTGCTGCCTGTGTTCTCCTCAAGGATTTTGATGGATTCCTTTCTCACATTGAGATCCTTCATCCATTTTGAGTCTATTTTTGTGTGTGGTGTAAGGAAATGGTCCAATTTCATTTTTCTGCATGTGGCTGTCCAATTTTCCCAACACCATTTATTGAAGAGGCTGTCTTTTTTCCATTGGACATTCTTTCCTGCTTTGTCGAAGATTAGTTGACCATAGAGTTGAGGGTCTATTTCTGGGCTCTCTATTCTGTTCCATTGATCTATGTGTCTGTTTTTGTGCCAGTACCATGCTGTCTTGATGATGACAGCTTTGTAATAGAGCTTGAAGTCCGGAATTGTGATGCCACCAACTTTGGCTTTCTTTTCAATATCCCTTTGGCTATTCGAGGTCTTTTCTGGTTCCATATAAATTTGAGAATTATTTGTTCCATTTCTTTGAAAAAGATGGATGGTACTTTGATAGGAATTGCATTAAATGTATAGATTGCTTTAGGTAGCATAGACATTTTCAGAATATTTATTCTTCCAATCCAGGAGCATGGAACATTTTTCCATTTCTTTGTGTCTTCCTCAGTTTCTTTCATGAGTACTTTATAGTTTTCTGAGTATAGATTCTGTGCCTCTTTGGTTAGGTTTATTCCTAGGTATCTTACGGTTTGGGGTGCAATTGTAAATGGATTGACTCCTTAATTTCTCTTTCTTCTGTCTTGTTGTTGGTGTAGAGAAATGCTACTGATTTCTGTGCATTGATTTTATATCCTGACACTTTACTGAATTCCTGTACAAGTTCTAGCAGTTTTGGAGTGGAGTCTTTTGGGTTTTCCACATATAGTATCATATCATCTGCGAAGAGTGATAATTTGACTTCTTCTTTGCCAATTTGGATGCCTTTAATTTCCTTTTGTTGTCTGATTGCTGAGGCTAGGACTTCTAGTACTATGTTGAATAGCAGTGGTGATAATGGACATCCCTGCCGTGTTCCTGACCTTAGTGGAAAAGCTTTTAGTTTTTCTCCATTGAGAATGATATTTGTGGTGGGTTTTTCATAGATGGCTTTGATGATATTGAGGTATGTGCCCTCTATTCCTATACTTTGAGGAGTTTTGATCAGGAAGGGATGCTGTACTTTGCCAAATGCTTTTTCAACATCTTATTTTTTTTTTATTGATACGCTGCAGAACTGGTTTATACTTCCATTTTGCCATTCTGATTATTAAAAAGACATGTACTCAAGAGTGGAAAGCTAATAAAATTATTTTTACTGCTTTATTAAAGACATTTACAAGTAAAATTTTTCTTTTTTAAAGATCTTATTTGTTTATTTATTTGATAGAGAGAGAGCACACCAAGCAGGGGGAGCGGTAGAGGGAGAGGGAGAAGCAGGCTCTCCACTGAGCAGGGAACCTGATTCGGGACTTCATCTCAGGACTCTGGGATCATGACCTGAGCCAAAGGCAGATGCTTAATGACTGAGCCACCCAGGTGCCCCTGAAATTTTTCTTTTTTCTTTTTTTTTATTATTTTATTTTTAAATATTTATTTATTTGACAGAGAAATCACAAATAGGCAGAGAGGCAGGCAGAGAGAGAGGAGGAAGCAGGCTCCCTACTGAGCAGAGAGCCCAACTCAGGCCTCGATCCCAGGATCCTAAGACCATGCATGACCTAGCCAAAGGCAGAGGCTTAACCCACTGATCCACCAGGTGCCCTAAAATTTTTCTTTTTTAAACTGCAGGTGTGAGGTGGTGAAGAATATGATAGTTTTAGTACAGTTTGATACCCCTACCTTGATATATGCTAAGGCAGTGGCAGTTATACCTACCATTTCACCATGGTGAAAAAGGCAGTTAACCTCTTAGTGTTGTTATGAAAAATAAGATCTTGTTGTGAAACTGGTGGACCTCTTAGGCCTCCTGGGACCATACTTCGAGAACTGCTCTTCTAGGTAGAGCATGCATTACATAGCCAGAGATACTGAGGTGAGAAAAAACAGCTTTCAGGTCAACTGCAAGCATTTTGTTATGGAACTCAGGATATATGGAGAGAAAGAAAATAGGTAGTCAAGGGCCGGATCATAAAGGAACTTAAGTATCCTGCTAACGAGTGCTGAATTTATCGTAAAAGAGACGGAGAGTCTTTGAAGGATTTTAAGGAGGGGAGTGTGTGTATGGTAGGGGTGTGGGTGGATTATGCCCTCGTATTTTTTAAAGATCACTTTACCATAGTGTGTCTTGTAGTAAGGAGACCAGTGGAAAATGATGAGGTTTTTAACTAAGGCGCTGACTTGGTCATGGAACCACAGAAGGAGTTAGAATATTTCCTTCCTAAAGCAGAACTAAGCCTAGCAGCATCTCTTGGCTGGCTGGCTGTTCAGGTACACAACCAGCTGCATCCATCATCATGTCAGTTATAAGCTATCCCCTCAGATACTCTTGTATCCGAAGAATCAGTAATCTGACCTCTATTACCATAGATTAGTTTTAATCTGTTTCTGAATTTCATGTTGATAGAAATATATAGTATATAAGCTTGTGTCTTTTTTGCTTTACATTGTCTTTGAATTTCATGAATGTAGTTGCATATAGCAGTGATTCTTTATCATTGCTAGATAATACACCATTTTCTGACTATATCATAAGTTTTCTATTGAGTCATTTATAGTTTGGGACTGTTATGAGTAATGCTGCTGTGAACACTTTGTGCATATCTTTTCATAGATGTAAGCACTCTGGTTATATGCCCAGGAATGGAATTGCTAGTTCATGGGGTATAATATAAGTACTACCAGTTTTCCAAAGTGGTTATGCTAATTTATTGTATGAGAGTTCTGGTTGTGCTGTGTCTTTGAGTATACTTAGTATTGTCATTCCTTTTAATTGTAGCTGTTGGGGATGTAGTGATGTCTTTTTGTGGCTTTAATTTGCATTTCCCTGATGACCACTGATTTGGAGTATCTTTATATGCATATTGGCCTTTTAAGGATCCTCTTTTGTGGAGTGCTTTCAGCTCTTTGTTTTTTTTTAAAGATTTTATTTATTTACTTGACAGACAGCAGAAGTAGGCAGAGAGGCAGGCAGAGAGAGAGGAGGAAGCAGGCACCCTGCCAAGCAGAGAGCCCAATGCGGGGCTCCATCCCAGGACCCTGGGACCATGACCTGAGCTGAAGGCAAAGGCTTTAACCCACTGAGCCACCCAGGTGTCCCTCAACTCTTTGTTATTATTATTATTATTATTTTTAAAGATTTTGTTCATTTATTTATTTATCAAAAAAAGGACTATTTATTTATTTATTTATTTGACAGAGAGAGAGAGAGAGAGAGAGAGAGAGATCACAAGCAGGCAGAGAGGCAGGCAGAGAGAGAGGAGGAAGCAAGCTCTCCATTAAGCAGAGAGCCCGATGCGGGGCTCCATCCCAGAACCCTGAGATCATGACCCCAGCCGAAGGCAGCGGCTTAACCCACTGAGCCACCCAGGTGCCCCAAGATTTTGTTTATTTTTATGCGAGAGAGAATATATAAGCGGGGATGGGGTGGGTGGGGAGCAGAGAGAGAGGGAGAAGCAGCAAGCTCCCTGCTGAGGAGAGAGCCCAGTATGGGGCTTGAACCTCAGACTCTGGGATCATGACCTGAGCCAAAGGCAGACACTCAACTGACTGAGCCACCCAGGGGCCCCAGTGCTTTCAGATCTTGTCCATTTAAAAAATTAAGTTGTCTTTTTCTTACTGATTTGTAGAAATTTTTTTTATATCTTATATATGAGTCCTTTGTGGGATGCATATATTTGTACATATCTTCTGCAGATGTTTATGTGTAGGATAGATGATGGAACAAATTTATTAATGAGTGTTTTGCTGGGATTCTGTGATATACATCTTATCTATAAAGAGTGATTATGTATATTATTATTTAGAGATTCTAGTTCCCTTACATGATAGCAATGCATATGGTGCTTTTGAGTGTGTCACTACTGATGTTTTGAATTAGACTCAGCTAATTGCAGGTGTTTCTGTTACCTATTTTTTTTTAAAATTTATTTATTTGACAGAGATCCCAAGTGGGCAGAGAGGAGGAAGCAGGCTCCCTGCCCAGCAGAGAGTTCGATGTGGGGCTCAATCCCAGGACCCTGGGATTATGACCTGAGCCAAAGGCAGAGGCTTTAACCTATTGAGCCACCCAGACACCCCTTTCTGTTACCTATTGCTGTCGACCAAACCACTCCAAATCTTAGTGGCTTAAAACAACTATTTATTAGGGCACCTGGGTAGCTTAGTCGGTTAAGTGTCTGCCTTGGGTTCAGGTTGTGATCTCAAGGTCCTGGGATCGAGCCCCACACAGGGCTCCCTGCTTAGTGGGGATTCTGCTTCCCCCTCTCCCCCTGTCTTCCTCTCCCCCTGCTTGTGCTCTCTCTCTCTCTGTCAAATAAATAAAATCTTTAAAAAAATAACAAACAAAACCCCCAGATGTTTATTCGCTTATGATTAGGTGGGGTGGCAATTTGGACAGGGCTCATCTGGCTTGCCTCATTGCACATGGAATTTGCTGGTCTTACTCATGTGTTTGTGGTCATTTGGTAGGTTGTTGAGGGGCTGGTTGTACCTGGATAGCCTTACTCTGGCATTATCCATCATTAGGCTGGAGCTGTCATCCAGGGTGCCTTGGCCTCTCCTGCTGTCTGTCTTGGCTACCTTGAATGGTGACTAGGTCCCAAGAGAGCAAAAGTGGAAGTTGCAAGGTTTCTTAAGACTTGGGCTCAGAAATTAGTGTCATTCATGCCATATTCTGTCGGACAAAACAAGTCCCAAGGCCAGCTCAGATTCGAGGGTGAGGAAATGAACTCCACTTTTTGATGGCAATTGCTGCAAATAATTTGTGGGCGTGTTTGATCTACAGCATTGGGCCTCATTGTTCTTCCTTGTTCCTTTCTTTCTCTTTTTCTCTCTCTTCCTCCCTTCTTTCCATCACTCCTTTTATTTATTTTTTAAAGGTTTTATTTATTTATTTGACAGATCACAAGTAGGCATAGAGGCAGGCAGAGAGAGAAGGAGAAGCAGGCTCCCCGCCAAGCAGAGAGCCAGATATGGGGCTCGATCCCAGGACCCTGAGATCATGACCTGAGCTGAAGGCAGAGGCTTAACCCACTAAGCCACCCAGGTGCCCCCATCACTCCTTTTAAATGAAGTTTGTGGATTTTTTTAATCATTGCCTGTATTTTTATCATTTGCCTGTAGTTTGTGTTAGAACAAAGCTTACTTAAAGGATGTCTTCTGTGATTACTTGGTGTGGCCAAGGACCAGACATTTTCAGGTCCTGACTGTGACTTTCTCAATTATCATAATAATAACCATTTGTTAATGATGAAGAGATTAGTTTCTTCCCTAGTGATTTTGATCTTTTTTTACATCCTTTTTAAAAAAATTGATGACCCGAATGTTAGCATTGGTCCTTTTATGAGCTCTATTCCCATCTCTTCCATGCCTTGTTAGCCATCTAGAGTTACTAATATGAGCCTGAATTGACAACTGTTTTTCCAAGGTCTCAGTGAAGTCTGGAAGGGAAAGTCTCTGCAGCAGGAGAAGGGGTCTGGACTGCAGTTGTTGTGAGGAGACAGTGTTTCTATATGTGAAATAAACAAGAATCTTGGGAAAGGTGCAGATGTCAATGACCTGTCAGCCCATCAGGATGAATCAGCTGAAGTCCTAGATGAGGTGACAGTGTCAGCACAATGAGCCCCTTACCCTGAATTTATTAGGCCTCTCATTAAGGTAGCTGTCATAGCTCTTATTTTAGAAAAAAAGTCAGAGTCATTGTTCAAGATTCACCTGACTTTAAACGTTATTTATTTTGGAGGGGGAAGGTCACTTTCAGTGTAGGAGTACTATTGGAAGTGACATGTGGCTGGTTTGCAGATTATAGCCATTTTGGTGTGCTCAAGTGTTAACAGTTTTTAGGATCTTTAAAACTTGTCTCCAGGTGGCTGGAGGCTATTTTTTCTGCTTTTCCTAGTAAGTTTAATTAATTGTCTTGGGTCCCAGACAAGTAGATTTGTTAAGTATAGTTTCTGACTTATCTGTTTCCCAAACCTGTGATAATTTGGTGGGAATAGGAACTCTCGAGGTGGCATTTTATTGCAAAAGATGGATGTTGGCTGCTAAATGCAGCTGATTAGAAGGCTAAGGCTGATCTGTTTTCCTGGTGACAGGGTCATTACTAAGGCTTTACAGAACACACCACCAGTCAGATGGCTGAACTGAATCTTCCTGCTCTTGTGAGGTTATCTCCAAGGCATTTGGAGTGCTTCACAGAACTCTTTATCAACTGTGTTCTCTCACAGGCATTTGCACCTTTTGTCAGTTTAACCTGGTTGTTCTGGGTTGTGAGGCACTCCTTAGTACAGTGCTGGTAACCAGATCTTTGTCATTAGCTGTTGCCTGAGAACCTTGGGTTTGGGTCTCTCAGACCCAGAGAACATTGCTGCCAGATAAGGTTGCCGTCTTATTTTCTGAGTGCCTATTTTATCTTCAGAGAAAGAAGGGGAGCCTGAATACAAGGCAGTTTGTTACAATGAGCACAAGAACACAGGGTATGATGGCTAGGCCATCCTATTGGCTGTACAAATAAGTTTATTTTTTAAGTTTAATTTTTAAAACATTTTTATAGTTATTTGAATTGAGAGAGAGAGTGAGAGAGATCATGAGCAGAAGGGGAGGGCAGAGTGTGAAGCAGACTCCCTGCTGAACCAGGAGCCCAGTGTGGGACTCTGTTTCCAGGACTCCTGGGATCATGATCCAAGCCAAAGGCAGACACTTAAATGACTGAGACACCAGGTGTCCTGGCTATACAAATAAGTTTAAAATTTCTTTTAAAAACTGAAGTTTACCTCAGAGGTAGTACTTAGCTTTGTAAATTAATCAGACAATTAGAAAACATTACAGTGTTTATGTGTCAGGCACTATTTCACATTGAGGTACAGATAAGAATAAGACACAAGATTTCTGTCCTTGAAGAACTTACATTTTCATTTGAGAAGATAGGCAGTTTTCAAATAAATAAATAATTACAGATTATGAGTGAGTATGTGAGTGGTATGAAGAAGATAGATGTGGTGATGTGACTGAGAGTAAGGGAGAGGGGTATAGTCAGATGGGATGGTCAGGAATACTTTTTTATAGTGGCGTGTGAACTTAAAGGGAGGCAGAACCAGCATTTCCTGATGGGAGAGGAGTGTTCTGGTCAGAAGGAAATACTAAGGCCTCATTGGGAGTATGTGGTTTCTATTTTCAAGAATAGGCAGGGGCCAGATTTTGTAGGACTCCATAGACCTCACCTAGGATAATGGAGAACCATTGGTAGAAAGAAGCTGGTTGATAAAGCTAAATGATCTGATTTACAGTTTTAAAAGATAACTCATACTTCTCTGGGGAAAACAGATAGCAGAGTACCCAGAAAGGAAGTAGAGAGATTAGTTAAGAGACTATTGTATTTTATGAAAAACCTGCGAACTATTTGGGGGTTATGGAGGATGGACGGCAGAAAGGAATTGAACTTCTTTCAGAAAGTATTCCACTTTTAATTTTGGTAAAATTACTAATAGGGCAAGAAAACCATAACATCAATAAGCACTAATATGTGTTTTGAATTATGTTGCTTTTGATTCTCTAACTCCAAAATGGAGAGAGAACTCTTGGTATGGCAGGGCTCTCAACATGAACTCACTCTGCCCACTTAAAAATCAGGCACATCTGGGCAAACCTTGAGGGCCTATGGGGAAAAGCAACTAGTAATTTCTTTGCAGAGGGGAGAATAAGGCATTTCCTAGGGGTGGGGGGATTACCATGCAGACAGTGTTTTAGGACAAGCTTGGTGGTGAAAAAGGGGAAGTGTGATTATCCTGGTCATGCTTCCCAAACCTAACCAAGCTACCACACATCTCTAATGCCAGAACCCTAAGGTTCAGGGGCTATAAAGAAACTAGAGAGCTTTTTCATAGAAATATAGTATGATATTGGAAAGGCAGACTTTAGCGATGTGATACTCATGGGTAGAGTTGTAAAACAAAATGAAGAGTTAGGGATACTCTTCACTTCAGCATAGGACCTGGTGGGGCTTAGGTATTTTGAGGGTTTCAAGAACACAGACGGGCTTGGCATATGAAGGGTTCTAGTGGTAGCATTCAGCACTCAGAGTTTCTTTTGTGGATTAAGCAGCAGCCAGCTCTCAGAGTCCTGTAATAGCAACAACAACGACAACAATAATAATATTGTAGTCAGGGAGGGGAGATACTAAATTATGTGTTTGTAATATTTATTTCTACTCACAGAAGAAAATTCTGTATCTGGCTTCTCTATATTCTTCTCATCTACTGAGAGAGATTACCTGTCTGCTAGTTCAGTTTAAAGGATAATGGGTGGAAGACAGCTGAAGAATTTCAAGGAGTAAGACTGGATGATTAACTTAGAAAGTGGATCGAGAACTGCTTAGAAGAGGGTATCATTAGAGGAGACATAGCCAGATGAGTATTGTATTGTGAATTGAAAATAGGAATAGGTAGGGGGCTTGGGTAGCTCAGTTGGTAGAACATGTGACTCTTTCTTTTTTTTAGAGATTTTATATATATATATATATATATATATATATATATATATTTAAAGATTTTATTTATTCCTTTGACAGAGACAGATCAGAAGTAGGCAGAGAGGAAGGCAGAGAGAGGAGGAAGCAGGCTCCCTGCCAAGCAGAGAGCCCGATGCGGGACTCGATCCCAGGACCCTGAGATCATGACCTGAACTGAAGGCAGAGGCTTTAACCCACTGAGCCACCCAGGCGCCCCAGAGATTTTATATGTTTTAGAGAGTGTGAATGCTAGCTGGGGAGGGACAGAGGGAGGAGAGGAGAGAATCTCAAGCAGACTACTCACTGACCCTGGAGCCCGATGCAGGGCTTGATCCCAGGACCCCAAAACCATGACTTGAGTGGAAACCAAGAGTCGGTTGCTCAACAGACTGAGACACCCAGCCTCCCCAGAGCATGTGACTCTTGATCTTGTGGTTGTAAGTTCAAGGCCTCATGTTGGGTGTAGAGTTTACTTAAAAACAGCAGCAACAACAACAACAAAAAAAACCCAGAAAAAACTGTGCATTAAAGCAATGGATGTAAAAAAAAAAAAAAGGGAATGGATAGAGGGTTCAGGGCAAGTATAGGGTTATGAGAAACATTGTGAACAAAAGGAATTGGGAAAAAAGATACAAAGAAGCTGCTGTGGAGGGGCTTGGTCACTGTAGTATCTGTTTTCCGCTCAGGTCATGATCTTGGGATCCTGGGACCAAGCCCCAGTTTGGACTCCCTGGTCAGCAGGGAGTCTGTTTCTCCTTCTCCCCACCCCTGCTCACGTGTGCACTCTGTCTCCCAGTGTCTCTTAAATAAATAAAATCTTAAAAAACCAAAAAAAGAAGCTGCTGTGGATTTTGGAATGGATATTTTTCTTTGGGAGTCTCCCTACATTAAGATTGTAATTGCTTTTAACTTTATTTTATTTATTTATTTATTTTTTTTTTTGAGGTTAGACTTGTTTCTTACGTGATGCCATTCCAGCACTGGACTCATGGAGGCTGAACATTTATTCAGGTAATAATAGGTAACATTTATAGAGCACTTTCTATGTGCTAGACAACAAACTAAGTGCTATACCTATATTCTCTTAATTGTCATGCAACCTCATGAAGTTGGAAGTGTTATTGTATCCGTTTAATAGATGAAGAAACTGAGACTAGAATGTATTAAGACTGAGTTCACCTGAATTAGGAAATAAAAAAGACTACTGCTGTAGTCGAAGTGAGAGATGATGGTAGCTTGAATTAGATGATGTCATTCCTCACCTGTCATAAGTACATGAATATAAAGTGGTTTTAACTGAACTTCATCCTCATTTTCATAACTTTTCTCACTACTGAATACATCATACTTTTTGTTTGTCTTTGAAACAATGGACATACTTTTTGGTAAAGAAAAATCCAATTAGATTTTTCTTTAAAAATCCGATTAGATTAGTTAGAGTTTTAATTTTAAGGCTTTTCTAGCTTTTTAGAAAGATAATAAGTTTGAAATAGTTTAAATTTGAGTGAATATCTATAAAAGGTAAATAGATATTTACCTTACAAAATAGATATTTACTTTATCTTACAAAAGGTTAATAGATACTAATGGGGGCATTCTTAAAAGATTATTAGTATGGATAATAGGAATCTTTTGTGTTGTTTTTGTCACATATGAAATACTGTTCACAGGTGTTTTAGCTTTAAGGAACCTTATTATAAGGGCTTCTTGTAGGAGCTTTCTTGGTATGTCTAAATGTTTATTTACAGATCATGCTAATGGTAGTACTTGCTGGAACTGAGAGGGTTTTTAGCAGTACTTGAAAATCAGTCAAAAATGAAGATTCAGCATCTGATATTATAATGTTGGTTGATAGAAGTATTTGTAAATTTACAAAAATTCAAATTTGTATGCTTGCTGTGAGTGGTTCTCCATGTATAGTTTTGCCAGGAGTTGTTTATACACTCATCAAAGTAAACTAAAACTGTTTTACCACTCCCTTAAGAGCTGTTGGGTGGTCAGCATGAATACATTGTCCTATTAGCCTTTTCCCCATCTTTTTCAAAATCTTGAGTTGTAATTGACATACAGTAAGCTGTACATGTTAAAAATATACAGTTTGTTAAGTTTTGATATATGTGTTGTTCACCCATGAAACTGTTACCACAGTAAAGATCATGACAATATCACCTTCACAAGTTTCCTTATCCCCATTTTTAATACTTCCCCTCAACTTCTGTGGTTTCTTGGCAACCACTGATGAACTTTCTGTCACTATAGAACAGTTTGCATTGTCTAGAATTTTATATAAATGGAATTGTAAAGTATATACTCTCACATTTATTTATTTTTTTCTTTGGCTTTTTTTAAACTAAGCATAATTATTTTGAGATTCATCTATGTTGATGCATGTATCAGTAGTTCATGTTTATTACCGAGTAGCAATCCATTGTATAGCTATAACACAATTTGTTTATCCATTTGTTTTTTTTTTTTTTTTTTTTAAAGATTTTATTTATTTATTTGACAGAGAGAAATCACAAGTAGGTAGAGAGGCAGGCAGAGAGAGAGAGGAGGAAGCAGGCTCCCTGCCGAGCAGAGAGCCCGATGCGGGACTCGATCCCAGGACCCTGAGATCATGACCTGAGCCGAAGGCAGCGGCCCAACCACTGAGCCACCCAGGCGCCCCTCCATTTGTGTTTTGATGATGCACATTTGGGTTGTTTCCAGTTTTTGGCAGCTAAAAGTTATGCTGTAAACATTTGTGTATAAAACTTTGTATGGGCATATACTTTTTTCCTCCCTTAAGGAATTTCTTTTTTAAAAAATTGTGAAATTCATGTAACTTATAATTAACAATTTTAGTTTGTAGTTCAGTGGTATTTACTGTATTTATGATGTGCAACCACTAGCTCTCTCTAGTTTCAAAAGTTTTTCATCATCATGTGAACCATCTCATACTCGTTAAATAATCACGCCCCATTCCCCTGCCGCCCCCACCAAATCACCTGGTGACCACTAATTTGCTTTCTGTCTCTGTAGATTTGCCTCTTCTGGATATATCTTCTAAAAAGGATCAGCATTTGTGTCTGGCTTATTTCATTTAGCATAATAATTTTAATATCCATACAAGTTGTAGCACGTATCAGTACTTTTATTCCGTTTTATGACCAAATAATATTCCATCATGTAGGTATATCACGTTTAGCTAATACATTCATCAGTTGGTAGACGTTTGGGTTGTTTCCACTTCTTGAATAATGCTGCTGTGAATGTTTATTTATTTATAAGTTTTTGTGTGGATATATATTTTCTTTGGGGTATATATCTAGGAGTGTAATTACTGGATCATATGGTAACTCCGTTTAGCTTTGTGAAGAACTGTCAAACCGCTTCCAAGGTGGCTACATAATTTTGCATTCCCCCTAGCAATGTATGAGGGTCCCAGTTTGTCTATCCTTACTAAACTTATTGTGTGTCTTTTGATTCTAGCCATCCTTGTGGGTGTCAAGTAATATGATTTTGATTTGCACTTCCCTGACAACTAATGATCTTGAATTTGAGCTTCTTTTTCTGTACTTATTGGTCATTTGTATATTTTATTTAAAGAAATGTATATTTAAATCGTTTGTAGTATTTTTGGATAACTTGTCTTTTTTTTAATTGAGTTGTAAGAGTTCTTTTTTCTTTTCTTTTTTTTTTTAAAAGATTTTATTTATTTATTTGACAGAGAGAGATCATAAGTAGGCAGAGAGGCAGGCAGAGAGAGAGGAGGAAGCAGGTTCCCTGCTGAGCAGAGAGCCCGATGCGGGACTCGATCCCAGGACCCTGAGATCATGACCTGAGCCGAAGGCAGCGGCTTAACCCACTGAGCCACCCAGGCGCCCGAGTTGTAAGAGTTCTTTTGCCAATATTTTTTTCCTATTCTGAGTTGTCTTTTCACTCACTTGACAGTATTGTTTACAGACAAAAGTTCTAAATTTGATGAAGTCTGCTGATCTTTTTTTCTTTTGTTTCTTATGCTTTTAGTGTTATGTATAAGAAAGTTTTGCCTAACCAAAGGTCACGAAGATTTATTCCACTGTTTCATATTGAATTTTATAGCTTTAGCTCTATATTTAGGTCTGTGATCTATTTTGAGTTAATTTTTTGTATAATATGAGATATGGTTCCAACTTTATTCATTTATGTTTAGCTCTCTACTTGTCATAGCACCTTTTGTTGAGAAGACTGTCCTTGGCCTGATTGTCTTGACCTCCTTTTTTGAATATTAGTTGACCATAAATGTAAAGGGTTATTTCTGGGCTTTCAGTTCTATTCCATTGCAGTACTATTCTGATTACTATCACTTTGTGTGGTAGGTTGAAATTAGGAAATGTGAGTCCTCCAATTTTGTTTTTCTTTTTCAAGATTATGTTCTTTGGTGGCCTGGGTAGCTCATTTGGTAGCACATGGGATTCTTGATCTCATAGTTTTGATTTGAGCCCCATGTTGGGTGTAGAGATTACTTTAAAAAAAAAAAAAAAGAGGGCTTCTGGGTGGCTTAGTCATTAAGTGTCTGCCTTTGGCTCAGGTCGTGATTCCAGGGTCCTAGAATCGAGTCCTGTATCAGGCTCCCTTCTCCGCAGGAAGCCTGCTTCTCCTTCTCCTGCTCCCCCTGCTTATATTCCCTCCCTCACTGTCTCTCTCTCTGTCAAATAAACAAAATCTAAATTAAAATAAATTTTTTTTGTTGTTTATTTCAGGTCCCTTGCATTTCCATATGAATTTTAGGATCAGATTGTCATTGCCTTCAAAAAAGCCAGCAAGGATTTTCATAGGGATTACACTGAATCTGTAGGTCAATTTTGAGAGTGTTACCAGCTTAGCAATATTAAATCTTTCAGTCCATGAACATGGGACATCTTTCCCCTTATTTAATAATAAGTTCTTTAATTTCTATCAGCGATTATTTATAATTTTTAATATATAAGCTTTACAGGTTTTTAAATCCTATTCTAGGGGCGCCTGGGTGGCTCAGTGGGTTAAAGCCTCTGCTTTTGTCTCAGGTCATGGTCCCAGGGTCCTGGGATCAAGCCCCACATCGGGCTCCGCTCGGTAGGGAGCCTGCTTCCCTCTCTCTCTGCCTGCTTCTTTGCCTACTTGTGATCTCTGTCTGTCAAATAAATAAAATCTTTAAAAAAAAATCCTATTCTATTATACTTCCTTGTTAAAATTATACCTAAGTATTGTATTATTTTTGTTACTACTGTAAATGGACTTTTCCCCTTAATTTTACATTTGGAATATTCATTACCTGTGTATAGAAATATAATCAATTTTTGTATGTTGACCTTGTATTTTGCAACCTTGCTGAACTTGTTTATTAGTTTTTAGTGGATTCCTTAGGAATTTCTATATATAAGATCATGTCATCTACAAATAGAAAAAAATATTGGGGGATGCCTGGGTGGCTCAGTCATTGCATGTCTGCCTTCAGCTCAGGTCATGACCCCAGGTCCTGGGTTCAAGTCCTGCATTGGGCTCCCTGCTTGGTGGGAAGCCTGCTTCTCCTTCTCCCACTCCCCCTACTTGTGTTCCCTCTCTTGCTGTGTCTCCTTCTATCAAATAAGTAAATAAAATCTTTAAATTTTTTTTTTTGTTTTTGAAGATTGATTTATTTATTAGAGAGAGAGCGAGAGAGCGAGTGAGCAAGTGAGCATGAGTGGGGCGAGGGGCAGAGGGAGAGGAAGAGAGAATCCTCAAGCAGATTCCCTGCTGAACAAGGGGCCTAACTTGGGGCTGGATCCCAGGACCTTGAGATCATGACCTGAGCTGAAATCAAGGGTTGGCTACTCAACCAACTGAGCTACGCAGCTGCCTCTGCAAGTAGTAAAGTTTTACTTCTCTTCCACACTGAATGCCTTTTCTTTCTTTTTATTGTCTCACTGCCCTAAGTTTTTTCCTTCTGTTCCTCAGACTGGATATTCTTTTCATTTGTTGTTTTAAAGTTTTTATTTATTTATTTAAGTAATCTTTACATCCAGTGTGCAGCTGGAACTTACAACCCCAAGATAAAGGGTTTGCTTGTTCTTCTGAGTGAGCCAGCCAGGTGCCTGCAGACTAGATATTCTTTTTTTTTAAGATTTTATTTATTTATTTGACAGATAGAGATCATATTAGGCAGAAAGATAGGCAAAGAGAGGGAAGCAGACTCCCCACTGGGCAGAGAGCCTGATGCAGGGCTTGATCCCAGGACCCCGAGATCATGACCTGAGCCGAAGGCAGAGGCTTAACCCATTGAGCCACCCAGGTGTCCCCAGACTGGATATTCTTAATTGACTTAACTTCAAGTTTGTTGGTTCTTTCTTCTGCCTGCTCATATCTTGTATCAAACCCCTCTACTTATGTTTTTCATTTTTGTTATTGTACTTTCCAAATCCAGAATTTTTATTTGGTTCCTTTTTGTAATTTCTATCTTTCTATTAATATTCTAATTCTGAAATGTTACACTTTTCTTTTAATTGTTTAATCATAGTTTCCTTTTTTGATCTTATTTAAATTGGCTGTCTAGGATTCCTAACTGAGTTTCTGTTGATTGCCATTTTTCCAGCTATACATTTCACTTCATGGTAATGTTACAGTGTTTCATATGTAGTATAAGAACTTTACAATAGTATACTTCTTTTTCTCCCCTTCTGGCCATTGCCCTGTTCTGGGTATACACTTTACTTGTGTGTGTGTGTGTGTGTGTGTGTGTGTGTGTGTATTTTGAAGATTTATTTATTTTATACACACATATATGTATATACACACATATACACATGCATTTATATACTTATATATATATATAAATTACAGTATAAAATTATTGCTCTGAATAGTTTATAATTTTGAAAAAATATTTAAATAATGAGTAAAAAAAGATTTTTATGATTACCCACATTGTAACCATTTTTGATGCTCTTCATTCATTTGTGCATATCCAGATTTCCATCTATTACCATATTTATTCATCCTGAAGGACTTGCACAGGTCTTCTGTTGGTGATTTTTAGCTTTTGTATGCATGAAAAAGTCTTTATTTTGCCTTCATTTTTGAAAGATATTTTCTGTGAGTATAGAATTTGTGGTTGACAGTGTTTTTCTTTCAGTCTTTTAAGAGTCTTCTGATTTGAATAGTTTCCATTGAGAATTCTGTTATTGTCTTCGTCTTTGTTCCTCTATATGTAATATATCCTTCTTCCTGGCTGCTTTTAAATTTACTCTGTATTACTGTAATATTAGTGTTAGGTTGTTTGGTAATGGCGTGTCTTGGTTTGTTTTTTTCAGCTTGTTGGATCTTTGTATTTATAGTTTTATTATAATTTAGAAACTTGGAAATTATTATTTCTTTAAATATTTTTCCCCCATCTCTTCTTCAGAAATTCCAGTGACACCTATTAGGTAATTGGAATTTGTCCCGCACAGTTCATGGATGCTTTGTTCATTTTATTTTAGTGGTTTTTTTTTTTTTTAAATTTCTGTGTTTTATTTTGGTTGACTTCTTTGCTGTGTTTGCATATTTTCTCACCCCATTTGTTCTGTTGCAGTTTTTAATCTTCTACTAGTCATACATAGTGTTTTTTTATCTCTACCATTTTGGAGATTTTTTTTACTTCTTCTCTGGTCATGCTTCCTTTAGATTTTTACACATACGGAATATAGTTGTAATAAATTTTTAAATGCTGGCTCTTTACTTATTTTATAAGCTATCACTTCCAGTCATTTGTTTTAATTTTTCATTGTGAAATAAGTATAATTTATAGGAAGTTGCCAAAAAAATGTACAGCAATTTTCCATTCCATGTGCCTTTCACCCAATTTCTCCCAATTATGTCAGCTTGTGTAACTATAGTACCATGTAAAAACCAGGAAATTAATATTATTACAATCCATAGAGTCTATTCAGATTTGACAATTGTACATGTACTCCTTTCTGTGCATGGGTATACGTGTTGGGGGAGTTCTGTGGAATTTTAATGTATATCCACAGCCACCATCAAGATACAGAACAGTTCCATTCCCATAAGAATTCTTCCTGTTGCCCTTTAATAACAACGTCCACCTACCTCCACCCCATTCATAAACCTATAACCATGGCTTTACCAGTCTGTTCTCCAGTTTTTTAATCTACCATGTCATAATGTTAATTAAATGGAATCATACCATGTATAACCATTGAGATTGACTTTTTCTCCCACTCAGCATAATTCCCTTGAGGTCCATCCAAATTACTGCACGTGTCAATAGTTTGTATCCTTTCATTGCTGAGTAGTAGTCTGGTGTGGTTGTTCTAATTTTGTTTATGCATTCATTTTTTTTTTTTTTTAAAGATTTTATTTATTTATTCGACAGAGATTGATCACAGGTAGATAGAGAGGCAGGCAGAGAGAGAGAGGGAACCAGGCTCCCTGCTGAGCAGAGAGCCCATTGCGGGGCTCAATCCCAGGACCCTGAGATCATGACCTGAGCTGAAGGCAGCGGCTTAACCCACTGAGCCACCCAGGCGCCCCTACGCATTCACTTTTTGAGGGACTTCCATGTTGGTTCCAATTTTTGGCCATTGTGAATAAAGCTGCTATGAACATTTTTGTTCAGGTTTTTCTGTAAATGTAAGTTTTTAGTTGTATGGGATAAATGCCCAAGAGTAATTACATAAATCTGCCAAACTAGATAAAGGGGCTATACCATTTTTACATTACCATCACTTATATATGAGTGATCCATGTTTTCTGAATTCTTGTCAATACTTGGCATTGTCAGTATTTTTTATTTTATTTCATTCTTTTTATTTATTTATTTATTTGAGAGAGAGGGAGACAGAGAGGGAAAGTGCATGTGTGCACACGTGAGTGTCGGGGAAGGGCAGAGGGAAAGTCTTCAAGTAGACTCCTCCTGAGCGTGGAGCCTGATGCAGGGCTTGATCTCATGACCCATGCCACCTATGAGAAAGATCATGACCTGAGCTGAAAGCAAGAGTCAGATGCTTAACAGACTGAGTTACCTAGGTGCACCAGTATTTTTTATTTTAGCCATTATGGTAGATATATAGAGATAATTTATCTGTTTTGCATTTCCCTAATGGCTAATGATTTTGAACGTTTGCTTATGTCTTTTGCCCATTTCCTTTTTTTTTTTTTTTTTTTTAAGATTTTATTTATTTATTTGACAGAGAAAGACAGTGAGAGAGGGAACACAAGCAGGGAGAGTGGGAAAGGGTGAAGCAGGCTTTCTGCCAAACAGGGAGCCTGATGTGGGGCTTGATCCCAGGACTCTGGGATCATGTAACAACTGAGCTACCCAGACGTCCCTCTTTTGCCCATTGCCTAATGGTTTCTTTGAGTTTTGAGAGTTGCTTATATATCTAGGTACAATTCCTTTCTTAGATACGGTTTACAAATATTTTCCCCAGGAGTATACTCTCTTCTGTGAACTCTAGACTCTTTTGCTTTCTCAGATTTTCACTCCTGTGTTCTCCACTCAGGGAGCATGTTGGATTCGGCCTAGGTTTCTCCTGGACTTCTCCCTCTCACCTTTTTTTTTTTTTTTTTGACATTACTTGGAAGCAGTGTCTAGGCATTAAGCTTGGGTAATGTTAAGACTTACCTTATTTGTTTCCCATCTCTCAGGAATCCCTATTGGTTATTGCCTGATGTCCAATGTCTTAAAAACCATGGTTTTACCCATTTTGTCTGGTTTTTTTAGTTGTTTCTGCCAGGAAGATAATATGATCTCTCTTACCTCATGTTAGTCAGAAATCAAATCTCCCTTGCCCCCTCCACTGCTGAAGTTTTCAATAACATTAGGAACAGCCATTGTTAATAACTACTGTCCAATAATTCCTTCCTGAATTGAGTTCTTTGTTGTTTTCTTTTTTTTAATAAAGATTTTATTTGTCAGAGAGAGCACACTCATGCACAAGCAGGGGGAGTGGCAGGCAGAGGGAGAAGCAGGCTCCCAGCTGAGCAAGGAACCTGATGCTGGACTCGATCCTCCAGCACCCTGGAATCATGACCTGAGCCAAAGGCAGACGCTCAACCAACTGAGCCACCCAGTTGTCCTCTTCCTCCGGTTCTTAAACAGAAAAGGAGTGGGAGTAGAGGCTAAATATAACTCAGACAAAAAGATACTTCTAATGTTGGGTGTCAGTTGAAGCCCAGCTACTTTCAAAAGTTTGCAAATCAATCAGATACAGGCTTAGAGCTAGAAATAGGTTAGCTACCATAGCACAAGATGATGGTGTGAAAAGATTTTAGTGACAGCTTGTGTGTGATAATATATCCTTTCTTGTTCAGTGTTCTCGGATGTAATGCTAGATTCTGGCTTTCATATGCCTTTTCTCTATTCTTATCCATATAGTCCTTTTATCAAAAGAATGGCTATATTTATAAAATCACATTTTTCTGTATTTAAAGGGTAGAGTTGACCATTTAAAGCAGACTTTCCAGCCTAAGTGCATCTTGCTAGGTAATTCTTTAATTTTTTTTATTAGTTTTGGAGCTTATATCAGCATTTATGATGATTTGATAAACATATGCTAGGATTTCTTAAAGATTATCTGTATATTGCAAAACTGTAGTTGTCTATGTAAAAATTCAGAGAGATGGAGTATTGTATAGGACCATGTAGTTATCAAACACTTGAAGAAAATATTTCTTTGGAGTTATTTTGTGAAATTAGGACATATTTCAGTAATTGGGTGACTTTGAGCTCTGGGAATCTGGTAGAGCCACGTTTGGGATAGAGTGGCTCCTGCTTACGCCATTCTTAATCAGGAAAGATTTATTTCTATTTCCAGTCTATCACTTCTGCTGATGAACAAAGGGCATAGTTTGTTACATTAGTCAGCTATTTTAAAAAATTTTTTAATTAAAAACAATGTTTTTAAAAGGTTTGGGGTATCTGGGTGGTTCACTTGGTTAAGCAACTGCCTTCGGCTCAGGTCATGATCCTGGAGTCCCAGGATGGAGTCCCATAACAGGCTCCCTGCTCAGCAGGGAGTCTGCTTCTTCCTCTGACTACCGCCCCCCATGCTCTCTCTCCCTCATTCTCTCTCGCTCTCAATAAATAAAATCTTTAAAAGATTTTTTAAAAAAGATTTTATTTATTTATTTGTCAGAGAGAGACAACAGCGAGAGAGGGAACAGAAGCAGGGTGAGTGGGAGAGGGAGCAACTCCCTGCTAAGCAGGGAGTCTGATTTGGGGCTCAATCTTGGGACCCTGGGATCATGACCTGAGCAGATGCTTAATGACTGAGTCACCCAGGTGCCCCTAGTCAGCAAATTTTTCTTTTTAAGGTTTTATTTATTTATTTGACAGAAAGAGATCAAAAGTGGGCAGAGAGCAGGCAGAGAGAGAAGCAGGCTCCCTGCTGAGCAGAGTCTGATGCGGGGCTCGATCCCAGGACCCTATGATCATGACCTGATCTGAAGGCAGCGGCTTAACCCACTGAGCCACCCAGGTGCCCCTATTTTATTTTATTTTTTTTATCATTTTATTACTATTATTTTTAAGGATTTTATTTATTTTTGAAGATTTTATTTATTTATTTAAAAAAATATTTTATTTTATTTATTTGACAGATCACAAGTAGGCAGAGAGGCAGGCAGAGAGAGAGGAGGAAGCAGGCTTCCCACAGAGCGGAGAGCCTGATGTGGGGCTCGATCCCAGGACCCTGTGATCACAACCTGAGCTGAAGGCAGAGGCTTTAACCCACTGAGCCACCCAGGTGCCCCAACGATTTTATTTTTGAGTAATCTCTGCACCCAACATGAGGGTCAGGCTCCCAACCCCAAGGTTAAGAGTTGCATGCCCTACCAGTTGTACCAGCCAGGTGCCCCAAATGCTGTTGGTATTTTGATAGGGATTGGATTAAATGTGTAGATTTCTTTGGGTAGTATATATTTTAACAGTGTTTGTTTTTCCAGTTCATGAGCTTCTTTGTATTGTCTTGAATTTCTTTCATCAGTGTTTTATAGATTTCAGAGTACAGGTCTTCTACCTTTTGTGTTAGGTTTATTCCTAGATATCTTGTTATTTTTGGTGCAATTGTTGTTTTTTTTTTTTAAGATTTTATTTATTTATTTGACAGAGATCACAAGTAGGCAGAGAGGCAGAAAGAGAGTGAGAGGGAAGCAGGCTCCCTGCTGAGCAGAGAGCCCGATGCGGGACTCGATCCCAGGACCCTGAGATCATGACCTGAGCCGAAGGCAGCGGCTTAACCCACTGAGCCACCCAGGTGCCCCTTTTTGGTGCAATTGTAAATGGAATTATTTTCTTAATTTCTCTTTCTGCTGCTTCATTATTTGTATATAGAAATGCAACAGATTTCTGCACATTGATTTTTGTATCCTGTTCCTTAACTGAATTCATTTATCAGCTCTAGCAATATATTGGTGGAGTCTTTTGGATTTTCTCTATATAGTATCATGTCACTTGCAAATAGTAAAAGTTTTTACTTCTTCCTTACCAGTTTGGATGCCTTTATTTTTGTTGCCTGATTGTTGTGGCTAGGACTTCAGCACTATGTTGAATAAAAGTGGGAAGAGTAGATACCCTTGTCTTGTTCCTGATCCTAGGCAAAAGGCTGTCAGATTTTCCACATTGAGGATGATGCTAGCTGTCTGTTTTTCTTATATGGTCTATATTATGTTGGGGTACATTCCTTTTGAATCTAGTTGGTTGAGTGTTTTTATCATGAATGGCTGTTGTACTTTGTCAAATGCTTTTCCATGTCTATTGAAGTGATCATATAGTTCTTTCTCTTACTGATATGATGTATTGTGTTGATTGATTTATAAAAATTGAACAACCTTGCAACCCAGGAATAAATCCCATTTGATTGTGGTGAATGATGTTTTTAATGTATTGTTAGATTTGATTTGCTAGTATTTTGTTGAGGATTTTTGCATCTGTGTTCATCAGAGATAATGGCCTGTAGTTCTCTTTCTTTGTGCTGTCTTTGTCTGGTTTTGGTATTAGAGCATGCTGGCCTCATAGAATGAATTTGGAAGTTTTCCTTCCTCTTCTATTTTTTTGGATAGTTTGACAAGAATAGATATTAAATCTTCTTTAAATGTTTGGTAGAATTTTCTGTGAAGCCATCTGGTCCTGGACTTTTGTTTGTTGAGAGTTTGTTGATAGTGATTGAGTTCCTTTGCTGGTAGTTGGTCTGTTCAAATTTTCTATTTCTTCCTGTTTCGGTTTTGGTAGGTTATATGTTTCTAGGAATTTATCTATTTCTTCTAGGTTTTCCAATTTGTTGGTATATAGTTTTTCATAATTTTCTCTTATAATTGTCTGTATTTCTGTGGTGTGTTTGTTGTTATTTCTCCTCCCATTTGAGTTGTATTTATTTGGTTCCTTCCTCTTTTTCTTGATAAGTCTGGCTAGTGGTTTATCAGTTTTATTGATTTTTTCCAAAGAATCAGCTCCTGGTTTCATTGATCTGTTTTTATTTAGTTAGTTTCTATATGATTTATTTCTGCTCTGATATATTTATAATTTCCTTCCTTCTGCTGGTTTTAGGGTTTGTTTGTTTGTTGTTCTAGGTCCTTTAGGTGTAAGTTAAGTTGAGATTTTACTTCTTGAAGTGGGCCTGTATTGCTATAAACTTCCCTTTTAGAACTGCTTTTGCTGTGTTGCAAGGTTTTTGAATCATTGTGTTTTTGTTTTCATTTGTTTCCACGTACTTTTTAAAATTTCTTCTTTTATTGGCCCATTCACTGTTTATTTTTTATTTATTTATTTTTTAAAGACTTTATTTATTTATTTGACAGAGAGTGAGAGAGGGAGTACAAGCAGGGGGAGTGGGAGAGGGAGAAGCAAGGTTCCCACAGAGCTGGGAGGCTGGCACAGGGCTCGATCCCATGTCCCTGGGATCATGACCTGGGCTGAAGGCAGATACTTAACAACTGAGCCACCCAGGTGCCCCTCATTCATTGTTTAGTAGTTACTTGATCTCCATATATTTGTGGTATTTACATATTTTTTGTGTGGTTGACTCCTAGTTTCATAGTGTGGTCAGAAAAGATGCATGACATAACTTTGATCTTTTTGAATTTGTTGAAGCTTTTTTTGTGACCTAATATGTGATCTATTCTGGAGAATGTTCCATGCGCACTTGAAAAGAATGTATATTCTGCTGTTTAAGGATGGAATGTTCTTTTTTTTTTTTTTTAAACTTTTTAAGAATTTCCTTAAGTAATCTCTACAGCCAGGGTGGGGCTCAGACTCACAACCCTAAGATCAACAGTCCCATGCTTTATGGACTGAGCCAGCCAGGTGCCCCTAGGATGGAATGGTCTGAATATACGTGTTAAATCCATGTGGTCCAGTGTGTCATTCAAAACCATTGTTTCCTTCTGGATTTTCTGTTTAGATGATCTGTCCATTGATGTACATGGGGTATTACTATTACTGTATTATTATCAATTAGTTCCTTTATGTTTGTTAACTATTTTAATGTATTTGGGTACTTACTTCCATGTTGGATGCATAAATATTTACAGTTGTTACATGTTCTTATTGGATTGTTCCCTTTATTATTGTATAGTGTCCTTTTAAAAAAGATTTTATTTATTTATTTATTAGAGAGAGCTTGAGCAGAGGGAGAGGGGGAGAATCAAAAGCAGACTCTGCTGTGGAACCTGATGCTGGGCTTGATCTCAAGATCCTGAGATCATGACCTAAGCTGAAATCAAGAGTCAGACACTCAAATGACTGAGCTATCCAGGTGCCCCTATTAGTGTCCTTTGTCTCTTGTTACATTCTTTGTTTTAAAGTCTATTTTGATACAAATATTGCTACTCTGGTTTTCTTTTGAAAACCATTTATCATGTTTCTCCATCTCCTCAGTTTCAATCTGCAGGTGTCTTTAGATGTAAAATGAGTCTCTTACAGGCAGTATATAGATGGCTCTTTTTTTTTTTTAAATCCTTTTTGTCACTCTGTATCTTTGACTAGAGTATTTAATCCTTTTACATTTAAAGTAATTATAGATATGTATTTATTGTTATTACTTGTTCTGTGGTTGTTTCTGCAGATTTCCTGATTCTTTTCTTCTTTCATGGTTTGCTGGTTTTCTTTAGTGATATACTTGGATTACTTTCTCTATTCTTTGCATATTTATGAGTGGTTTTTGATTTGTGATTACCATTGTGTTTATGTATAACATCTTCTGCATATACTAGTCTATATTAAATTGAAGGTTAAGTTTGAATATATTCCTTACTCCTTCCCATATTGTAGGTATATGGTATCATATTTTATATCCTTTTATTTTGTCAGTTCCTTGACTGATTTTTAGAGAAATATTAATTTTTACTGTTTTTGTGTTTCCTAACTTCATACTGTCACTTTTTTTTCTTTTTTTAATATGGAACGCTTCACGAATTTGCGTGTCATCCTTGTGCAGGGGCCATGCTAATCTTCTCTGTATCATTCCAATTTTAATATATGTGCTGCCGAAGCGAGCACTCATACTGTCACTTTTGATATTTCCTTTAAACTCAGAGTCCCCTTTAATATTTCTTATAGGGGTGGTTTGGTGGTGATGAACTTCTTTTTTCTTTTTTAAGGATTTTATTTATTTATTTAACAGAGGGAGACACAGTGAGAGAGGAAGCAGAAGCAGTGGGGAGAGGGAGAAGTAGGCTTCCCACTGAGCAGGGAGCCCAGAGCTGGGTTTGATCCCAGGACTCTGGGATATTGACCTGAGCTGAAGCCAGAAGCTTAATGACTGAGCCACCCAGGCACCCTCTTTTGTTTTTGTTTGTCTGATAATGGGGTTTCCTTTATGTGTAACTATCTATTTTTGTCTTACTGCCTTTTTTAAAAAAAAAAAAAGATTTTATTTATTTATTTATTTATTTATTTATTTATTTAACAGAGAGAGAGAAAGACAGTGAGAGAGGGAATATAAGCAGGGGAAGTGGGAGAGGGAGAGCAAGAAGCCCAATGCAGGGCTTGATCCCAGCACCCTGGGATCATGACTTAAGCTGAATGAAGGTAAGGCTTTAACCCTCTGAGCTACCCAGGCACAATAAGAACAATTTTTTTTAAAATATTTTATTTATTTTTTAGACAGAGATTATAAGTAGGCAGAGAGGCAGTCAGAGAGAGGAGGAAGCAGGCTCCCTGCTGAGCAGAGAGCCTGATGCAGGACTTGATCCCAGGACCCTGAGATCATGACCTGAGCCAAAGGCAGAGGCTTTAACCCACTCAGCCACCCAGGTGCCCAACAATGATTTTTATAAGAAGAGGTCTTATAGTGCCCAGCAGTGTAGTATCCCCTGTTCACCAGGGCCTGGTGCTTCTGACAGTGTCTCCAATGTGTGCTTTGTGCACTTTGCTGTCGTGTCCTGGCTGCTTTATCTTATCCTTCAGGCCAGTTGTCTACAGAGGCTCTCTTTGCCTTTTGTGGGGAGTGGTTGGTTCCTGGTCTGAATGTGGCTTGTTTTAACTAGGTATGTTCTGGTCTGCTTGTAAAATGAGTCTTGTTGCCACCACCACTGGAACTAAGGCCTCATAAATCTCCCTGGTCAGGAGATGAAGTGTTGGCAGGAGTTTGGGTTGGTTTTCTGGGGGAGAGGGCTTGTCAAGCTGGGACTGAGCCAAGTGTGACTGGGAAAGGTGGTTCCACCAGAGTGTAGGGAGTGGGGCTTGGCATAAGCAAGTTAGGGAGCAGGTGTCCATGCGGGGCTGGTTCCTGCAGGTGTCCTTGTGCCTATGCTGAGGGGTTGGGGAGGGAAGTGTCATCGGCCAGTTCTTTCGTTCTCCGTAAATGCTACTTCTCTGGGACATGCTCTGAGATGAGCAAGTAACCTACCCACTGTGTCTCCCTTGCCCTCTTCAGATCACTGTTTGTATGTTGTATGTCCATACAACATGTTTGCCCTGCCTTTTCTCCAAGAGTAGCCCCAGTGTCCTCTGAGCTCTATTAGAGCCAAGAACACTGGCCTTTAAAACTCTAGGCTTTAAGCCCCACCGGTTGCCAAAAGGCATGAAATTTTGCCCCTTTCACTTTCCATGCCATTTGCTAGGGGAATTTGTTTTCTGCTCTGTGTTAGTTTATCTCTTGCCTGTCTCCGCAATGGCACCTCCCTCCCCACTGCAGCAACTACAGTCTATTTCTCTCTGAAGCCACATATCCTTACTTCCGACCTTCTTCAGTGTGTCCTCTTCTTTACCTTTGGTTGTGGGGTTTGTTCTGCCAATCTTCAGATCAATTTCTGGGTTATTTAGGATGATATGATAGTTCTCTAGTTGTATTCCTGGGTCAAGGTAGCCTAGGATTCTCCTACTCTGCCACTGTCTTCCCCTCATTTCCACACTTACCATGTTTTAAACTGAACTTTATTTTCTTTCTGTCCGGACTTGCATACTAGTTTCTCCTTCAGGATTCTGATTTCAGTGGTAGAAATATCTACCCCAGTTCTCAAACTTTCTGGTGTCAGAATTTCTTCACACTCTTAAGAATTATTGAGGCCTCCAAAAGAAGAGCTTTTGTTTATGTGGATTATATCTATCAGTATCAGTGTATTAGAAATTAAAACTGAGAAATTTAAAAACATTTATTAATTTTAAAATGATAATCTATTACATGTGCAAGTTTTTAATGAAATGAATTCTTCAAAATAGTTAACAATAGAATTTAGTGGGAATGTGTCATGTTTTTCATTTATACAAATCTAATTTAATAGAACAGGGGTTAATAGAACAGAGACAAATTCTCATATCTGCCTTTTCATTCAGTTGGTTGTGATATAACATGTTACATAGTTTTGGAAAATACTATCATATACCTGTGAGAGCATGAGAGTGAAAAGGGCAAACAAGGGCCTATTACTATATATTACATTTCATTTCATATATATAATATGTACCTAATGTTAATTCGTATATAATATATGTGAATATATATGTTAAGTATTATTATAAAAGTGGTTTTGATCTTGTAGAAAAAAACCTTATAGATTCCCAGGCATATCAGGACCCACTTTGAGAAGCTGCTTTTCTATCCAGTCACTTGGATATCTTCCTCTTTTTTTTTTTTTTAAAAGATTTTATTTATTTATTTGTCAGAGAGAGCGAGAGCGAGCACAGGCAGACAGAGTGGCAGGCAGAGACAGAGAGAGAAGCAGGCTCAAGGAGCCTGATGCGGGGCTTGATCCCAGGACCCTGGGATCATGACCTGAGCCGAAGGCAGAGGCTTTAACCCACTGAGCCACCCAGGCGCCCCATCTTCCTCTTTTAATCATCATACACATCTCATATGTCACTAAGTCTTAATGATTCTACCTCCTAATGCCTCTAGGGTCCCAGTCCCTTTATTCTGTGGTTAGAATTCTCATCTCATCTTTTTCCTAGGTGTTGTGTCTGCCTCTATTTTATCTGTGTTCTAAGCCATCCACTTTGTAGCAAAAGTAATGTTTCTAAAATAGAAATATGATGATGTAACTCATTTTTGAAAATCCTTTACAAGTTTCTCATAGTTTTAGTTAGTATGCAAGATGTTTTATGATCCTGTTTCCACTCATCTCTAGCTTTTTCTCACTCACTTTTCTGTGAGTGCCTTACATTCTTGCTTTCTTTATGTAATACTTTTCTGTTCTGAGAAAGCATCAGAGTGATCCATATGTCTCTGTTAATGATACTATTGTTTGTTGGGTTCACACTGTGTTCCTGGCACTGTGTTCTAAGTACTTGATTATATTATCTCATTTAATCTTCACAGCCTTCTAAGAAAAGTGTTGTGATCATTCCATTTTATAGATAAGGAAACTGAGTTTTAGAGAGGTTAAGTAACTTTCCTCTTATCCACTTGGGGAATATGGAAGCTTGGTCTGTTTTTCCACTTTTCTGTTTGGCTACCTACTATTTGTCCGAAAAGATTAAGTTTCTTCTGGTATGATCTACATCTCCGCTCCCTTTATTCCCTCTTAACCTTGTTAGCAGCTCTAGCTAGCACTTAACATAATAATGTAATAATGTAATTTACCTGTTTGTTTCCTGTACCATTGCTTTTTCTGGTAGGTGCAGAAAGGGAACTTCATTCCCCTGGCACAAGAATCTTAGATTGCATCCTACCATATTTGTCTGTAAGGAGAAAATGCATATTGAGGACCTTAAAACCTAACGTCACTCTGGGCCTGCTTAGTCTATAGCAGGTCCCGCAGTTTCAGAGGAACTATAAAAAACAGATAATATTATTTCTATATTAATTCTTCCAAGTTTTTTTAAAGAGGGGTAGGGCAGAGGGAGGAGAGAGAGAATCCCACATAGGCTCTGAGCAGAGCCTGACATTGGGCTCGATCTCAAAACCCTGAGATCATGACCTGAGCCTAAATCGGGAGTTGGACTCTTAACTGATTGAGCCACCCAGGCACCCCAATTCCTCCAAGTTTTAAAATAGTGACCCCAGTCTTCTTATATTTAGTTTAGAAAAAACTAAATAACAACAACATAAATGATAGCTAACATTTATTTAAATGCTTTCTATGTGTCTAAGCATTTTACCTGTATATTAACTCATTTAGTCTTTATAACCCCATTAGATAGTTACTGTTACCTTTGTTTTGCAGATAAGGGAAACTGAGGCACCAAGAGATTAAGTAACTTGCCCAAGATCACACAGCTTGTAAGTGGCAGAGCTGGGAATTCAGTCTCTAAAAACTAACCGTATAAAATACTGAATTTTCTTTGTCTAAGATCCCATAGTTGTATTCTTTGTTAGGGCAAAGGTAAGTGAGGATTAGAGGTAAAGTT
The DNA here is from genome assembly GCF_030435805.1 of Mustela lutreola. NCBI lineage: Eukaryota > Metazoa > Chordata > Mammalia > Carnivora > Mustelidae > Mustela > Mustela lutreola. Next base: position 56,515,941 of record NC_081297.1, read on the forward strand.
ACACGGCACAACTCTGGTGTGGTGATCTTATAGAATAAGATGACTTTAGTGTAGGTTGGTTTTTTTAAGTGTATTTTTTTTTTTTTTCAAAACAATATCTGTTTGGTTCAAATGAAAGGATCTTTCGTGTAATCTTTATTACAAAATCGTCACAGTTCTGAGCTTCCAGCCCAGTTAATCCTGTTTCCCAGTGAATAACAGCAACAAAAAGTTTTGTATTTTATTAGACACTTAGGAAGTTGATAATTTTTCTTCTCCCAGAAAGTTACATTAGTTAACTCCAGAATCCCGTTTTATTTATTAGACACATTTGAACTTTATCTTTTTGGTGGATTTGTTTGCCCTTATCTCTTTTCTGTGTCCCTAGTCCCTTGAGCATTGCAATGGATGTTTAATTTTGAGAATCCTAATTAGCTTCAGTAGTTATATACCTTGAGGCATTTCTAGACAACCAGTACTATCAGACTTCCATGGAATCAATGACAGAAATCCCTAAAATGAGACCCACAGATAACAAATGGCTGTTCCATTGTACTTTTTCTGAAATTAGCCCTACTTTTTTGCCCATACTAGGGAGAAGAGTGATGGCAGAGCATATATAATAATAACTTCAGTTTTTCTCAGATTTGCTGTTCATCAGGCACCATGCAAAATTATTTTGAAAATTATTTTATCCTACTAAAATTCTATGAAGGAGATTATTTTATGGGTCAGTAAAGTGAAGTTTACACAGGTGGTTACAAATCAGATCAGGTTAAAACAAAACAAAACAAAAGCAAACTAATCAGATCACACAGCTGGTATTTGATAGGACTAGATAGGCCTGCTCCTAACAATTTCAGGGCAAGAACATGAATGGAAGCACAGTTTCTGTATATCTATATATTTAAATTGTAAGTCAAGATTTTAAAAAGTGTTAGAAAAAAATGCCCCTTATCACTTACATATATGTTTTCCTAGTGACCTAGAAGGCCAGAGTTCTTGGACTCCTCAAAGTTCTGAGACAGGATGGGATAGTGTAGGGGTACCCTCTAAGTCTAGTCTCTATCCTCCACCCTCATCATTTGTCCCCTGGCCAACGTTCAAACCATGAAATGTGTACAACAGTGGGTGTTGTCTATGGCAGGGCAGAGTTTAAGGAGATCCATTGAAGTACTTGAAAGTGGGCTCTAAACTGCTTGGGCAGGGAATTCTGGGATCCAGACCATAGTTGGGGGTGGTAGAGTCAGGGGCTTCAGGTAGTATGTCCATTTGGTCCCATGAACATCTAGCCCTAAAGGGATAGGCAGGTCAGAAGAGGGTTAGAGTGGATCTGTCTAAAATGTAAGACCCAGAGTAGTGTTTCTTTACTACAACCAAAGGTGGTACTAGCACCAGAACTCAAATCCAGGTCTATCTGACCATACTGTCTGTTGGCAACAGTAAGAAAGCCTTGATTTACAGAGAAAGGAAGTGTTGGCTTACTGTCTGGTGAGTGGAGCAGGGATGGAAAATAGCAGATTTGACCATATTATGTCATGCCTGGAGAAGTGGTTTTATGTATGTATGTATTTATTTTTAAGATTTTATTTATTTATTTATTTATTTGACAGAGAGAAAGAGATCACAAGTAGGCAGAGAGGCAGGCAGAGAGAGTGGGGGAAGCCGACTCCCTGCTCAGCAGAGAGCCCGATGCAGGGCTCGATCCCAGCACCCTGAGATCATGACCTGAGCCGAAGGCAGAGGCTTAACCCACTGAGCCACCCAGGTGCCCCTGGAGAAGTGTTTTAGGATGGACCATCTTTTTGTATGAGCCAGTCTGGAGGGTATGTGCTATGGTGAGTGCTGTGAAATGTTTAAGCCTGACGATTCACAGACCTGACGATTAACAGACCTGTACCCCTGGGGCAAATAATACATTATATGTTAATAAATGAGCCATCCTGTTTGCCTTTTGAAAATATTATTTAGTGTTTACACTTAGAAACTAGAGAATTTAAGAATTGAAAAAAACCCTTCATCTTATTACACATGCATTCTGGTCTTTGTGTAGTTTAAGTTGAATGGCATAGTTAGGAGGAGACATAGCCAATTTTTCTTCTAAAAAAAGATGAGGCATAAGCATTTTGGTCTGTAATTTATACTGAAAAAGAATTTACGTAATAGTCTGTAGTTTATACTGAAATGGTCTGTAGTTTATACTGAAAAAGAGTTTCTTCAGTCCTGTTTCACCTAGTTAGGACAGAGCAGTATATAAAAGAAGCAGATGATGGTTTATTTGGTATTTTATATCACACAGTATAGGTAGTATAGGCATCATTGTATGATCTTAAAATTTTCAGTTTTCTGAAATTGATCTCAAACATATGAAGAGACTGGCTATGGGGAAATGCAGTTCGGATATAAAATGTTATATTTTCATTACATACATTATTGAGTATTTAGAGTACATCTGGGTTCTGGTCATTCTTAGGGTCCTCAGGACACCAGTCTTAAGATTGACAGTCCAGCCACACTATTGGTCAGATCCCCTACTTGAAGCATTCTTGAGTACATTGAAACCTTCACCATCTACATGAACCTAGGATCTTGGACTGTCTTCGTCTAATTATAAACTCAGTCAATTCTGTCAGACTCAGAATTTAATTAAAATCTGGTGAGAACAGAGGTGCCTGGGTGGCTCATCAGTTGGGCATCTGTTTCAACTTGGGTCATGATCCCAAGGTGCTGGGATTGAGCTCTACATCAGGCTCCTTTCTCAGCGGGGAGTCTGCTTCTCCCTCTCCCTCTGTCCCTGCTCATGCTCTCTTGCTCATTCTTTCTCAAACAAATTAATAAAATCTTTAAAAAAATAAATAATTCTGGTGAGAACATGACCATGGCTTCTGTTTAGTTTTCAAGTTACCCTTTTCATTACAGGTGAGAATCTTGTGTTTGCATGTATTGCATGATTGGATCTGTTAAAGGTGTAAAATGAATAGAAAAATCTTTAGTGCTATGTACTCTTTTTTTTTTTTTTTTTTTTTTAAGATTTTATTTATTTACTTGTCCGAGATAGAGGGAGAGAGAGTGAGCACAGGCAGACAGAGAGGCAGGCAGAGGCAGAGGGAGAAGCAGGCTCCCTGCTGAGCAAGGAGCCCGATGTGGGACTCGATCCCAGGGTGCTGGGATCATGACCTGAGCCGAAGGCAGCTGCCCAACCAATGAGCCACCCAGGCGTCCCAGTGCTATGTACTCTTGTTACTAGAGGCATGATTAGTAAGCCAAAGTCCAAATTGATTTTATCTATTTATTTATTTATTTTAAAGATTTTATTTATTTATTTGACAGAGAGAGATCACAAGTAGGCAGAGAGGCAGGCAGAGAGAGAGGAAGGGAAGCAGGCTCCCTGCTGAGCAGAGAGCCCGATGCGGGACTCGATACCAGGACCCTGAGATCATGACCTGAGCCGAAGGCAGCGGCTTAACCCACTGAGCCACCCAGGCGCCCCCAAATTGATTTTAGACCTAGACCTTGGTGGTACAGAAGATAGAATTTTAATCTCCTTCTAATTTTTAAAAAGGATTTTATGTGTTTATTTTTTATTTGAGAGAGAGAGAGAGAGAGAGAGAAAGCATGCACGTGCGTGTGCAGGGGGAGGGGAAGAGGGAAAGGAGGAGAATCTCCAGCCGACTCCATGCTGAGCACAGAGCCTGACTTGTACTTAGTCTCATGACCCTGAGATCACGACCTGAGCCAAAACCAAGAGTCATACACTTAACTGACTGAGCCACCCAGGCACCCCTAACCTCCTTATAATTTTTTCTTAAGAACATGTCTTCCGTGTGTCATTTTGATCTGCTTTTTCTGTGATACCTACTATTGCCAAATAATGCTATTGCTTATTAGTTTTCATTACCAAATTTGCCAAATTCCTGGAAAATACTTGTTTTTTTGAAAAAGCACACTAAAATACTGGCATCCATTTTGAGTGACAGTCTCAGTAGCATTCTGTACTGCAGGGGCTTGGGAATTTGTTGACATAAATCCGTTTTCTCTGACTCCTGATTCCCCTACCTAGGTTCTGTAGCCTGTTGTCTATTTTTAAATCCTGCTGCTATGCTCTGTATGCAGCAGTTCTTTTCCTGAATTATTTATCATTGTTTGGAGCTGAATGGAGCAGTATGTTTTTCACCACTGCTCATTAGAACTTACATGTCTGTCTTCAGCTTGCCTGACAGATTTGGTTCATGATAAATCCCACTGGTCCATTCTGGGAAGGCTGCAAGGCAAGAAACAGGCCACAATCTGTGATATCCTTTAAGAGCATTCAGACTTTTGGTTATTGTTATTTTATTTTGGCAGCAGTGAGAAAGATAGCTATCCCCTGTTCTTCCTTGAGACTTTCCTTAGACCCTGCTCAGAGATTGTGTTATGCTGGGTTTTGTGATAGTGTTTATGTTTTTATGATAATTTTTGCATTTTTAGGAGAGATGAGGGAATCCCTATGAAAGGCAAGCATTAAGTCAAGATTCGGTTTCATTATAAATATAATCCATATACTTGGGGGCACTAAAAATCTCTGGTATTGGGATATGGGGCATTTGTTTATTTTGTTTGGGAATATTTCTTCTCATTGCACGTTCTCTTACCTTATAGAGGGTAGGCTTGGAAGAAAGATGGCAGAATCTAAAAGCGAGGCAATTATTTTGAATGATATTTCTTCCCTTTTCTGTTTTCTGGTATATCAGAACTAAGTTTCTCTTTTGTCTTCATCCTGTGTTTTTTTCCCCCTTGCATCCTATCTTTCATGAAAATATTTTTCATGACATTGCTGCTTTTTTTTCTCTTTGATAGATGAGCACACCACTACTTATGTATTCCTTCCATTTAAAGATGTTTTCCCTAGGGCACCTGGGTGGCTCAGTTGGTTGAGTCCCTGACTAATTTTTGGTTCAGGTTGTGATCTTGGGTGTGGGATTGAGCTCCAGGTCAGACTCCACACTGAGAGGAGGGGATTCTCTCTATCCCTCTGCCCCTCCCACTGCTCATGTACATGTTCTCTGTCTCCCTCAAATAGATAAATCTTAAAAAAAAGAAAAAAAGAATTTCACATTTGAAAAATATATATTTTCCCTTTTCACATCACTATCGGTAGAAAGGGGGTAGCTGTCAATCATTTGGGCACTGGGAAGGAAAAACCATGTTTATCCCCCAACCCTGTTGGCTATCCTGAGTTTGCTTGTACCTTTAAGAAAAAAAAAGTAATGGTATATGTTTGAGTCTTATTCTTGCACCAATGATGAAATACCTTTTTAAAAAAAAAAAAAAAAGATTTTATTTATTTATTTGTCAGAGAGAGAGAGAGAGAGAGCGCGTGCGCTCACAGGCAGGCAGAGGCGGAGAGAGAAGCAGACTCCTCACTGAGCAAGGAACCTGATGGAGGACTCGATTTCAGGACCCTGGGACCATGACCTGAGCCAGAGGCATCGGCTTAACCAACTGAGCCACCCAGGCATCCCGAAATAACTTTTTAAAAAAAGACTTTATTTATTTATTTTATAGAACTGAGAGCATGAGCAGAGGGAGGAACAGCAAGTGAGAGAGAGGGAGAGAAGTCTGCTTGAGAGCAGACTCTGCACTGGGCAGGGAGTCTGACTAAGGGCTTGATCCATGACACTGACATGACCTGGGCCAAAACCTGATACTCAGCTGAATGAGCCAACCCGGGGTCCATGAAATACTTTTACATTCTGAACCAGAACAAGGATTTTGGCTTCTGTTGCTACTTTTGGTCAGTGCTACTAGCTGAGAAACTGGCCTCTCGCTGCTCAGAGATTCCAGTTATTATCGTCATCATCCTTTCATTCCCCTGTGATAGTGGCTCTCAGTTGCATAAATCCCACATGTCTCAGCAGGATCTTAGGACGGCCCCACTCACTGATACTTCATTAAACTTGTTTCTTTGGACTGAGTCAGCCAGGTTGAACTAGACTGAGTAAATTATCTATCCCTTGTCCCTTTGCTCTCCTTCAAGTTATCGTCAGCTCTCTTTTGACCACCCTTGAAAAATCCAGCGCAAACTTAACATCGTTTAGGAAACTCTCCATGATTCAAGCTACCCAGCTCTTATTAATTTGTACTCTTAATTTTTATATTTTTGAGCTTTCTATTTTTATATATCTATTTATTTGAGGAGAGGGAGAGAGCATGCATGTGTGAAAGAGTGTGGAGGGACAGAGGGAGAGAAGAAAGAATCTCAGGTAGTCTCTTCGCTGGGCAAGAAGCCGTTGTGGGCTTGATCTCATGACCCTGAGATCATGATCCGAGCTGAAATCAAGAGTTGGGCACTTACCCAGCCTCAGCCACCCAGGCGCCCTGAGCCTTCTATTTTCAAGTTGCTGATGATTTAAAGCACAATCCCTGCATTTAAGGAGGTCTAATCTTGGAGGAAAATCAGAGATAAATGAACTTGCTTTTCTCATTATTTTGAATTTCTGTTGGTTTTTAAATTTCACATATTTATCTTTAAATTCCTGATTTCAGTTGTAAGGGCAGGAGCATTATCTTCCTTTCCTTTCTTTTTTTTTTTTTTTTTTAAGATTTTACTAATTTATTTGAGATGGAGTCCAAATGAGCAGGGATTGTGTGGGAGAGGGAGAAGCAGGCTCTTCACTGAGCAGGGAGCCTGACTCGGGCTTGATCCCAGGACCCTGTGATCATAACATGGGCCAAAGGCAAACACTTAACCAACTGAGCCACGGAGGCACCACAGTTATCTTCCTTTCTGTGAAATCTTGGGAACTGTTTCTACTGCTCTTGGCACATGGTAGGCAGCTGCCTACTTTACCACAGGGCAGATTCATTGGATAATAGGGTATCAGTGTAGGGAAAGAGGGATACTAAGTATTGGGGATTCTCTGTTTTATATATTTTAGAGTGGTAAGAATGTTAAGACTTTATAGTCTTACTTGGAATTATACTTTGGAGACTAAAATGACACAGACTAAAAACTGAAAGTCCAAAATGACATACTTGGTTTTTGAAATAATCATCCAAATTTTGTCTGCCTAACAAAATTAGAGCATATTTTTTATTGGCATGTTGGGAGGATGGTTTACTTGAACAAAGTCTATCCCTGACTGTCCAATGGTGGTGTTGTACACCCTTAATAAATTTTTTTTTAAAGATTTTATTTATTTAACAGAGAGAGATCACAAGTAGGCAGAGAGACAGGCAGAAAGAGAGGAGGAAGCAGGCTCCCCGCTGAGCAAAGAGCCCAATGCGCACCCTTAATAAATTTGAGTTCACCTTACTGTAAAAGTCTTTTAGATGATATTTAGAACCAAAATTGCATATTACCTGCAGGGCTGTTAACCTCACTTTCCAACCTCCCCTGACACTGCATTAGAGTTGAGTTTATCTTAGAGATTTAATTCAGAACTAGACTTTTGGGGTGCCTGGGTGGCTCAGTGGGTTAAGACTTTGCCTTCAGCTCAGGTCGTGGTCTCAGGGTCTTGGGATCCAGTTCTGTATCCAGCTCCTTGCTCAGCAGACTGAAGAGAGCCTGCTTCTCCCTCTCCCCTGCCTGCCTCTCTGCCTACTTGTGATCTCTCTTTGTCAAATAAATAAATAAAATCTTTAAAAAAAAAAAAAAAAAAAGAGAGGTGCCTGGATGGCTCAGTGGGTTAAAGCCTCTGCCTTTAGCTCAGGTCATGATCCCAGGGTCCTGGGATCTAGCCTCACATCGGGCTCTCTGCTCAGCAGGGAGCCTGCTTCCACCTCTCCTCTCTGCCTGCCTCTCTGCCTACTTGTGATCTCTGCCTGTCAAATAAATAAATAAATTCTTTAAAAAAAAAAAAAGAACTAGACTTTTAAGAATAGGGCTATGTTTCATTTTTCTGAAACTATTTAGATCACTTGGTGGTGTTAAGGTAAGGGTAAATAGCTTGAAAGTTCTTGAGGAAAGGCTAAGAGGAATGCTACTTGATACTGCTTATTTGCCCAATCCTTTTGTATGAAATCAGTCTCCTGACCACTTGTGTTGCCTTCTTTGTTCCTCCCCAGCCACACCCCTGAATCTTCAGTCCTAATGACACTGACTGTGCTGATTTAGGAAACAGTCCCTAAATCCAGCCTTACTTCTGTCACCATTGTAGAATTTGAGGATCCCCAAGAACACCTTTGGGTTCAGTACTTTGCTAGAAGGACTTATAGAACTTTTCTAAAAGTTGTTACACTCAAAGTTATTATTTATTTCAACAAAAGGAGACAGATTAAAAACAGCCAATGGAAGAGATGCTTGAGGCAGAGTCTAGTAGGGCCCCAAATCCCGAGCTTCTGTTTGTCCTCTCCTATTGGAGTCAGGGACAGCATTAACTCTTCCTGGCAGTGATGTGTGATAATACACATAGAGTATTGCCAACCAGAGAAGCTCACCTGAGCCTTGGTGTCAAGTTTTTTGGGGGGGACTCCATCATGTAGATGTGGTTGATTGCCAACGTAGCTGACCTCAGTTTCCAGCCCCCCCTGAAGTTGCACTGATCCTGTATGATTCACAGTCCCCATCATAAATCACATTGTTAGACCCTCTGGCACAGCTCAGAGCCCTCAGTAAACAAAAACTTTCAACAACAGGCATTTCTGCAGTTCAGGTTTATTTCCAGGGAGCCGAAGGCAAAGACCAGATCTGTCTTTGGCCAAGGTTAAATCTTTCACAACACACTGTGCTAGTTTAGTCTTTGGGCCCAACCAAGAGGAAGGGAAAGGGAACTAATTTTAAAATTTTTTGAGCCATGCAAATTTATTTCTTGATCAGAAAGTTTAGTGTGTATAAATTGATTTTTTTTTTTTTTTAAAGGTGGGGATCCAAGTTGATAGAACTCCCAGGCACTTCAGGGAAGCAAACTCAGATCATCCCTGGTGGAGCATACCTCAATCCTAGCTTCAGAGAATTCCTAATAATAGATTGCCAACAAATAAGAGCTAATAATAGTAATAGAAAAAATATCCCAAGTCACTACAAACAAGAATCAGCAGAAACAACTGATTCAGACCCACAGAAATAAAAATAACTATTATCAAAGTTAAAAAAATTAGGGAACTTATAGTTCTGGTCGTGGTGGAGTAACAAAAAGTTGATCTATGCCTCAGCCTTAAACAAATACAAACAAATGCATAACTGGACAAAATATATTTTTAAGACTGTTTTAGACATTGAACAAAGGGTAGTGCAGCACACCAGTGAAACCTTAGAGAAGGGAAACAGGTTGAGCCCTATGATGGCCCCATCTGATGAAAGTTTCTACACATTTGGATGAGAAGAGATACCTAAACAGAGCTGGCAGTCTCCCACATTTGAGAAGACAGAAGTAAAAGTTCAGGGGAGCCAAGACAGCTAGAATTTGAGGCAGAGTATTTGATAGAAGAAAGCTTCAGACAAAAAAGAGAGCTCCGGAGATTTTTAGAAGTTTCCCCTAATCCTGAACTGTCCAATACAGTAGCTACTAACCTCATGGGGATATTTAGGAATTCAGTTCTTCATTTGCACTGATGCATTTTCATGCTCAGTTGCCACAATTTGATCATTTCAGAAAGTCTGTTGGATTTCACTATCTTAGATTTATTAGTTGAGTGCTTATCAGTTTATGAGTAGTGAAGAAATTGACCCAAGGCCAGAAAAGACCACTAGAAAGCATTAGGCAGAGCAGTCCCTGGAATACAGGGCCACAGATGTGTTGTGTTTCTACTAGCCAGAGCAGAAACACCTTCTAACACCTCATTTGAATATTGAATGGAGGTCTTAGAAGGGCATTAACTCAGTGAAGGGGTCAAATTAGCCCTGATCTAAAGGATTTACCTTGAATTTACCTAACAGCGTAAAAGCAAGCCCCAGAAGGATAAAATGGCTTCTAAGTCACGGATTCCTAGAACAGAGCTCAAAATTAAAGACTTAAGAAAAAAAAAAAAAACCACCAGCCAAGAATGCAAAATTGATGGCATTTGGCATCCAGTCACAAATTATCAGGCATATAAAAGAAGCACAGAATACAGCTTGTATTAGGGAGAAAAACCAGTCAATAGAAGTAGGCCTAGAAATTACACAGATGATAGAATTAGTGGACAATGACATTGCAAGAGTTACACTGTTCCAAATGTTCAAAAAACTTAAAGAAAGATTGAGCATGTTAAGTAGAGACATGGAAGATATAAAATGACCCAGATCAAACCTTAAGGGACAACTGGGTGGCTCAGTCATTTGAGTGTCTGCCTTTCGGCTCAGGTCGTGATCACAGGGTCCTGGGATTGGGATTGAGTCCTGCATCAGACTCCCTGCTCAGAGGGGAGCCTGCTTCTCCTTCTGCCTGCTGCTCCCCTGCTTGTGCTTTCTCTCTCTCTGAGAGATAGATAGATAGATAGATAGATAAATAAATACTAAAAGAAACATCTGAAATGAAATATAAGTGGAGTACCTGGCCAGGTCAGTTGGTAGAGCATGCATCTCTTGATCTTGGTCTTGATCTTGATCAAGCTCCACATTGGTTATTGAGCTTACTTTAAAAAAAAAAAAAAAAAAGTAAAACAAAATAAAATATAAGAAAAAGATTGAAAATGTAAATATACAGAGATAAGTGAATAATAAGTGAACAGTGGGACAACATGAAGCAGTCTTAAGAATGCATATAATTGGAGTCTCAGGAATATGGGGGTGGGTACAGAAAAAAATATTTGAAGAAATAAAGGTTGAGTGCTTCTTTTTTTTTTTTTTTTTTTTTAAGATTTTAATTATTTATTTATTTGAGAAAGAGCATGAGAAGGGAGAAAGTCAGAGGGAGAAGCAGACTCTCCAAGGAGCAGGGAGCCCGATGTGGGACTCGATCCCAGGACTCTGGGATCATGACCCGAGCTGAAGGCAGTCGCTTAACCAACTGAGCCACCCAGGCGCCCGGTTGAGTGCTTTCTAAATTTAATGAAAACTATAAACTCATAGATACAAAAGGCCCATTAAAGATTTTTTCTCCATTACTGGTTTTAAGCAATTTGATTATGATATGTTTTGGTGTAGTTCTCTTCATGATTTCTTTCTGCTTTAGGTTTCTTGAGACACTTAGATCCATGAGATTCCAAAGAGAACAGTCATGAAGAGAGCTATACCAAGATTCATCTTAATCAAGTTGCCTCATACTAGTGAAAAAAGAGAAAGTCCCCAAAGCTGTCAGAGAAAAGAACCTACATTCTATACAGAGGGGTTATGGTCTGAATTGTGTCCCCCAAAATTCTTATGTTGAAATCCTAACCTCCAGTTATCTCAGAATGTGACTATACATGGAGAAAAGTCTTTAAAGACGTGATTAAAATGAGTCTATTAAGGGGGAGCCTGGCTGGCTTACTCAGTAGAGTTTGCAACTCTTGATCTTGAGTTTGTTGGTTTGAGCCCTATGTGGGATGTAGAAATTACTTAAAAAAAGAAAATCTTAAAAAATGAGGCTGTTCGCGTGGGCCCTAATCCAGACTGGATTATAAGGACTGGTATCCTTATAAGAAGAGGAGGAGGAATCGTGAACATATAAAGGGACACTAGGGATATGGGTGCATAGAGACAAAACCATGTGAAGTCACAATGAGAAGGTGGCCATTTACAGACCAAGGAGAGGCCTCAGGAGAAACCAAACCTGTTAAACACTTTGCTCTTGGACTTCTAGCCTCCAGACTGTGAGAAAGTAGATTTCTGTTGTTAAAGCCATCTCATCTGTGGTATTTTGTTATGGCAGCCCTCACTAATATACAAGGTAAGAATTACGGCAGACTTTTCATCAGAATCATTGCAAGCCAGAAGATATTAGAGTGTTAACATTAAAGTGCTAAATGAGAAAGCCTATAAACCTAGAATTATATATGCAGTGAAAATGCGTTTAAAAATTGAAGAGGAAAATATGAGGGTATCTTTTAGGGGTAATGAAAATGTTCTAAAATTGATTTTGGTGAATATATTAAAAGCCAGTGAATTGTGGACTTCAAATGGGTGAATAATATGGTATATGAATTTTATCACAGTAAAAATAAGGAAGATGAAATAAAGCCTTTTAAAAAATATAAGAGCTGATAGCATTAATCACCATCAAGCTATGACTACAAGAAATGTTAATGGCAAGAAAAAATTACACCAGATGGAAACTTAGATCTACATTAAAAAAATGAAGAGAATCAGAAATCTATATAGAGGCACATGGGTGGTGCTGTTGGTTAGGGGTTAAGCTTTTGCTTTTGGCTCATCAGGGTTGTGAGATAAGCCTGAGTCAGGCTCTGTGCTCAATATGGAATCTGCTTAAGATTCTCTCTCCCTCTACCCTACCCCTCTCTAAAATAAGTAAATAAACTTAAAAAAAAAAAGTCTATATAGAAACGGTTACGAGTCCTTTTATTTAGAAAAAGCCACTTAAAAAGATCACTGATTAAAACAAAAATAATAAAACTGTACTTGGGATTTATAAGATGTTATAAAAGTTAAGATGTATGATGGCCAATTGCTTAAAAGGTTGGAAGAGGTAAAATGGAAGTATACTGTTCTAAAGTTCTTTTTTAAATTAAATTAAATTTTTATACTTTTGAAGATTTTATTTATTTGAGAGAGTGAGAACAAGCAGGGCAGGCAGAGATAAACAGACTACCTGCTGATCAGGGAGCCTGATGCAGGGCTTAATCTTAGGACCCTATTTTAGGGTCCTGAGCCGAAGGCAGATGCTTACCTGTAACATTTATTTGAAGATAGACTGTGGTATGTTAAAGATTTATACCTTAAATCCTAAAGAAACTACTTAAAAAAAAAAGGCAAAGAGGTATAATTAATAAGCCCATGAAAGGAGATAATTGAATCATAAATTGGTTAATTAATCTAAAAGCTATCCAAAAAGGAGAAGATGAACAGATTGGACAAGTAGAAATCAAATAGCAAGATGGTTGACTTAAATCCAACCATATAAATAATCACATTAAATGCAAATGTTCTAAACACTACAATTAATAGGTGGAAATTATCAGATTGCACTTAAAAGGGAGACCTAGTTTTGGTGCTATCTATGAGAAACCCACATTAAATACATTTAAAGACACAGATAGTTTAAAATAAAAGTACAAGGATGGAAAAAGATACACTATGTGAACACTAATCAGAAGAAAACAGGAAGTACTATATTAATAGTAGACAAAGTAGATTTAACAGCAAGGAATATTACCATGGATATGGAGGGTGATTTCATGATGAAATGGGGTCAGTTCTTTAAGAAGACTAACAACCATAATGTTTATGCTTAAATTTAACAACAGAACTTCAAGATTTTTAAAGCAAAACTAATAAAAACTGAAAGAAATAGATAACCCATCAGTATAGTTGGAGACTTCAACAGTACTTTCTCAATATTTGATTGAACAGTTAGACAAAAAAATCAGTAAATAATTAACCTTGTTGACATTTGCTGACCACTCTACCCAACAATGGTATGATCGTATTCTTTGCTAGTATTCATAGAATATTAACCAAGATAGACCGTATCTGGGCTGTAAAAGAAATTTCAAAAAATTTAAATTTTACAAAGTATGTTCTTTTATCATAAAGGGATTACATTAGAAATCAGTAACAGAGGGACGCCTGGGTGGCTCAGTTGGTTAAGCGGCTGCCTTCGGCTCAGGTCATGATCCCAGCGTCCTGGGATCGAGTCCCACATCGGGCTCCTTGCTTGGCGGGGAGCCTGCTTCTCCCTCTGCCTCTGCCTGCCACTCTGTCTGCCTGTGCTTGCTCTTGCTTCTCTCTCTATGACAAATAAATAAATAAAATCTTTAAAAAAAAAAAAAAAGAAAAAGAAATCAGTAACAGAAAAATATCTGAAAACTCCCAAATATTTGGAAATGAAACATAATCTGTATTAGACATCAAAGAATGATAAGATAATTTTAGGAAACCAGGAAATATATTTATTTATTTATTTATTTAAAAGATTTATTGTTTATTTATTTGACAGACAGGGATCACAAGTAGGCAGAGAGGAAGGGAAGCAGGCTCCCAGAGAGCCCAATGCGGGGCTTGATCCTAGGATACTGGGATCATGATCTGAGCTGAAGGCAGAGGTTTTAACCCACTGAGCCACCCAGGCCCTCGTAGGAAATATTTTTAAAGAATGAAAATGAGAACATGATATAGCAGAATTTGTGGGCTTCAGTTAATGCAGTACTTAAAAGGAAATTTATAACATTAAATGCATATATTAGAAATAGAAAGATTTCAAATTATTGAAATTAAGAAATGAGAAAAAGAAAAGGAAACTTAACTCCATAGAAGCAGAGGAAAAGAAACTGAAGATCAGAGCAAAAATCACTGAATTAAAAGCAGAAAAATAGTAGATGTTATCAGTGAAACCAAAAGCTGATTTCTTTTTTTTCTTTCTCTTTCTTCCTGTTTCTCTCTCTCCCTCCTTTCCTCTGTAAGCTTTATACCCAACATAGGTCTTGAACTCACAAGCTCCCCCACAAGAGTCTCATGCTTTACTGACTGAGCCAACCCAAAGCTGTTGCTTTATTTTATTTTTTAAAAGATTTTATTTATTTATTTGAGAGAGAGAGAGATAGAGTGAGAGAGCATGAGAGGGGAGGTCAGAAGTAGAAGACTCCCTATGGAGCTGGGAGCCCGATGTGGGACTCCCTCCCAGGACTCTGAGATCATGACCTGAGCCGAAGACAGTCACTCAACCAACTGAGCTACCCAGGCACCCAAAGCTGCTGCTTTAAATTGATAAACAAAATTGATGAACTTTTAGCCAGGCTTAGGCAAGGAAGAGAGAACACATTACTGGTACCAGGAATGAGAAATAGGACATAAGTGATGATTCTATAGCCATTATAAAGATAAGTACCACAAACCATTATAATGCCAGTAAATTTGACAATTTACGATAAATACACAAGCTTCTTGAAAGATACAAACCCGTAACGCTCAATCAAAAAGAAACCGATAACCAGACTACGTCTGTATCTATTAGGGAAATAGAATTATAGTTTAAAACTTTCCCACAGGGCGCTTGGGTGGCTTAGCCGTTATGCAGCTGCCTTCGGCTCTGGTCATGATCCCAGAGTCCTGGGATCGAGGCCCACATCTGGCTCCCTGCTCAGCGGGAAGCCTGCTTCTCCCTCTCCCACTCCCCCTGCTTTTGTTCCCTCTCTCCCTGTATCCTCTCTATCAAATAAATAAGTAAAATCTTAAACAAAAAAACAAAAAAACTTTCCCACAGAGGAGATACCAGGCTTGGATGGCTTCACTCACTGCTGGAGTCTACCAACAATTTAAGGAAGAATTAATGTACCATTTCGACAAAAATTTTTGAAGAACTTAGAAGAGGAGGGAACATTTCCCAACTCATTTTATGAGCCCAGCCTTGCCCTGATACCAAAATCAAAGGCATAAGAAAATGACACACTAATATTCAGTATGTACATAGATGCAAAAATATTTAACAAAATTTTGGTAAATTGAAATCAGTAATTTCTATAAAAGATAATACATCATGACCAAGTAGGATTTATCTCAACAATTCAAGGTTGGTTTAGCGTTTAAAATTCAAACAACCTAAGTTACACCTATTAACAGACTAGAAAACAAAGTAACATGATTATCTCGAGACTCAGAAGAGTATTTGGGAAAATTTAATTTCCATTCATGTTAAAAACTTTCAACAAATTAGCAGGAAACTTCCTTTTTTTTAAGACTGTATTTTTAAGGGGCACCTGGGTGGCTCAGGTCATGATCCCAGGGTCCTGGGATTGAGCCCCACATCAGGCTCTCTGCTCAGCGGGGAGCCTGTTTCCTCCTCTCTCAGCCTACTTGTGATCTCTGTCCTGTCAAATAAATAAATAAAATCTTTAAAAAAAAAAAAAAAAAGACTGTATTTTTAAATACTCTCTACACCCAGTGTGGGGCTTGAACCTACAGCAATAAGAGCAAGAGTTGCATGCTCTACCAGCTGAGCCAGCCAGGCATCTCTATAAGGGAATGCCTTATACAGCTTCTCTATAAGGGAACTTCCTCAGTCTGATAGAGGGCATCTTTGAAAAACCAATAGCAAATACTGCATGCAATGAAGAAAAAATTCTTTGCCCCTAAGAACAAGAACAAGGCACAGATACTTGCCTTTCTACTTCTTTTTAACATTGCATTGACGATTCTCACCAGTGTGGTGAGCTAAGAGGGGAAGAGGAGCAATTAAAGGCATAAGGTTGAAAAAGGGAAAAAGTAAAACTTACTACTACAGAGGACAGATTCATGTGTGTAGGAAAACATAAGGATTCTATAAAAGTAGATTATTTAAGTTTAGGAAGGTTGCAGGATACAAAGTCAGTATATAAAAATCATATGTATACTGGGACGCCTGGGTGGCTCAGTGGGTTAAGCCGCTGCCTTCGGCTCGGGTCACGATCTCAGGGTCCTGGGATCGAGTCCCGCATCAGGCTCTCTGCTCAGCAGGGAGCCTGCTTCCCTCTCTCTCTCTGCCTGCCTCTCCATCTACTTGTGATTTCTCTCTGTCAAATAAATAAAATCTTTAAAAAAAAAAAAAAAAAAAAAAAAAAAATAAAAATCATATGTATGTTTATATACTAGGAAGTGCTATCTGAAATTGAGGTTGAGTAAGTACATCATTTACAAATAACAAAAAGTCTAAGAGCTAACTTTGACAAGATACATGCAGTAGCTGTATACTGAAAACTATAAGACATGTGCTTTATTGAATTGGAAGATTCAATATTGGTAAAATTGTAATTCTTTCCAGATCTGTATATTCAGTGTGATCTCAGTCAGTCAACAAGCTAACTAAAATTTACCTGGAAACACAAGGGTCTAGAATAGACAAAACAAATTTGGAAACTAAGATCAAAATTGAAGGACTTAATATAACCTGATTTCCTTTTTTTTTTTTTTTTTTTAATTATTTGAGAGAAAACGTGTGAGTCTGAATGAGTGGAAGGGGCAGAGGGAGAGGGAGCAAACGGTTTGGTAATTAAGATGGTGTGGTGTAAAAATAAACCTATATATATCAACGGAAAGGAATAGCAGTTCAGAAATAGATCCATGCATATATGGTCAGTTGATTTGTTTGAGTTTTGAAAGTTGCCAAGGTATTTCAGTGGGGAAAGGAAAACTTTTTAATAAGTAGTCCTTAAACAGATAAACCTTATAAGAGAAGAAAAACCTTTTTCATTCTATTCTTCTAGGTTCCCAGCTGGGTCTCTGTAACAAGACAGATTAACAAGAGAAAAACAAGTTTATTGACATATATATTCCATATATGTATATATACGAGAGAAATGCCTAGATGAGTAACTCAAAAGTTTGGTTAGAAGTTAGGTTATATAGGGTGCCTGGGTGTCTCAGATGGTTGAGTGTCTGCCTTCAGCTCAGTCATGATCTCCAGATCCTGGGATCTAGCCCCATGTCCAGCTCCCAGCTCAGTGGGAAGATTTGCTTCTCCCTCTCCCTCTGTCCCTGCTTGTGCTCTCTCTTTCTCTCTCAAATGAATAAGTAAAATCTAAAAAAAAAAAAAAAGTTAGAGCCTAACAAATTTTTAGAGAAATGTTAAGACAAAGGAAAAGGACCTTGAGTGTCTGGTAGTGGCAAATTATGGGAAGGAAGACAGATATATTGAAACTAATGGTAGATAAAGACTAGCTAGTAAAGTTTGTTATGTAAAACACTCTGGTGCCATCTCCAGGCTGGTAAGGTTTGTCTCCTGTTAATTAACTTTTGTCCTTCCTAGTGAAGAAGGGAGGAGGACACCTTTGTAAATTTAAATATGTCCTGCTTTTAGGCAAATGGAGGGCAGAGAGCTTTTCTTTCATCTGCTTCTTAATTTCCTTATGCTCAAAATAACCCTATGCCAAAGTGCCATATGTGGGATGGCAAATTCTGCTATCCTTCACCACATTAAAAAAAAAAAAACACAACAAAAACCTCCAACCTTACTTCACATCATCAAAAATTAACTCACATGGATCATGGGCTTACATGTAAGAGCTAAAATTAAATTCTAGAAGAAAACATCTGAGAAAATCATTGTGATCATAGATTGGAGAAAGATTTTATAAGTTAAACAGAAAAAGCACAAAGTATAAAAAAGTTGATGTTTGAGCTCATCAAAATAAAACTTTTTTTTTTTTTAAGATTTTATTTATTTATTTGACAGACAGAGATCACAAGTGGGCAGAGAGAGAGGGGGAAGCAGGCTCCCCGCTGAGCAGAAAGCCCGATGCAGGGCTCTATCCCAGGACCTGAGACCATGACCTGAGACGAAGGCAGAAGCCTTAACCCACTGAGCCACCCAGGTGCCTGAAAATAAAATTTCTCTTTTAAAGACAGAGTAGGGATGCCTGGCTTGCTCAGTCGGTGAAGCCTGTGACTCTTGATCCCAGGGTCATGAGTCTATGTTGGGCATAGAGCTTATTCTTTAAAAAAGAAAAGACTGGCAGAAAATACAAGAACGTATTTGAATGTGGGATATATGAAGAATGCTCATAATTCAATAATAAGACAAAGCAGTTTAAAAATGGGCAAGAGATGTGAACAGTCTCTTTGCTACAGAAGATAATGTGCTTGGCAAAGTTATTCCACATTAGTTATTGGGGAAATGCAAATGAAAACCATAAGTACCACTACACAACTACTTAGCATGGCTGATCTTGAGAAAGTATGATGAAGTCAAATGCTGGTGAGGATATGGAGCAACTGGAGTTCATATATTACTGATAGTAATGTAAGATGGTAAAACCACTTTGAAACGGTTTGAGGTTTTTTTTTTTTTTTTTTTTTTTTTTGGTATTAAATATACATTTATCATAATGACACAGCCATTTCACCTCTGAAATGCATCCATATGTCCATGTCAGGACTTGTACATTAATGTTTATACCAGCTCCATTTATAATAACTAAAAAATTGGAAACCCATATAATCCAGGTATTATCAACAGTAAGTAGATAAATAAATTGTGGTTTATTTATACAATGGTGTAGTACTCGGCAACAAAAATAAACAATGTATTGGCATACCAGTATGGAGTATTGTAAAGCTGTTAATTTTTAAAATTGTTTTTAAGATTTTATTTGTTTTTGTGAGACAGAGAGAAAGCAAGGGCGAGAGGGGAGTTAGGGCAAAGGGAGAAGCAGACTCCCTGCTGAGTCCCTGCTAAGCAGGGAGCCTGACATGGTGCTTGATCCCAGAACTCTGGGATCATGACCTGAATTGAAGGAAAGGTGGATGCTTAATAGACTGAGCCACCCAGGCACCCATTAAATTTTCTGATAGTCTTTTGGATGTGACCTGGTATTTCCTCATCTTAGTTTGCATTTTCCTAATTACTAGTAGAAGATAAGCTTTTATTATTGGACTTTTGTGTTTCTACTTCTGAGTCTTTGCCAACTTTTCTATTGCATTATTTATCTTTTTCTTTTTGAATTATAATTCTTTGTATATACTGGGTACCAATTTGTCATATATGTATGTTTGAAAAAATTTTTTTCCTATCTATAGCTTATGTTTTAACTTTATAATTTTTTTTACAGATTTTTTATTTATTTTATTTATTTGAGAGAGAGCAGGGGGGAGGGGCAAAGGGAGAGGGAGCCTGATGCAGGGCTTAATCCCAGGACCCTGTGTTTTTTACTGTATAGAAGTCTTAAGTTTTAAATCTTAAAGTCATCAGAAGTTAGTCTTTTTTTTTTTCCCCTGGTTTCTGCTTCTAGTTCTTATTTAATAAGTCCTTCATTATCCTGAGGTCATAAAGAGTCTTGTGTATTTGCATCTGAAATTTTAAGAATTTGCTTTTCAAATGTAGATTTTTAATCCGTATGGAATTTATGTTTGTGTGGGATATGAATGGACTTTTTTTTCTCTATAGAGAATTAGTTGCTTCAAAACATTTGTTATTGAATATTAATTATGTCTCCTGATATGATCAAGTTTTTGGGTATGTAGGGGTCTGTTCTGTGATCTCTATTCTTTTCCATTGGTCTGCTCAATGTCTACATTTTTAAAAATAAAAACAAAAGCATTTATTTAGGGTCTCAGAATTGCAATTTGGGGAACATACATTTGGGGAAGCTGCCCAAGCTTCCCCTTAGGGAACAAAAATCAGGAGCTTATAAAGACAAAAAGGAATGCTTTTATATATTGTTTATAAAGAATTTTGTTTGGTGTTGGTGGCAGAAAGCTAATTTTGGCTGAAAATAATTGGTTCTTAAGCTATCAGTAGTCAGAGTCTCTTGCTGTACCAAGTTGCAGGTGTTTGACCTGAGTCCTTAGAATATTTACAGTTTGTTCCAGTTCAAAGTTCATGGTTGCACCTGATAAGAATGTGATAAGGTCCATCTCCTAAATGGCCCCAGGCCATCTTAAAACCCATTGACAAAAGTGTCTCTGTTTCGTTTCACCTTTCAACAAATAATCAGTCAGTATTCATTCCACCTGTCATAATTACTATGCAAGAAGTCTCTACTAGTAGGGCAGTCTCCACCTGTTCATTTTATTCAGACTCCATAGATATTTTTGCTGTAAATTGCATTGAATTTTTAGATTAACATGGAGCATACTAACTTCTTGGCAATATTGAGTCTTAAAGCCAGAGTTATTTTCTCTTAACTCCATTTGTTTGGGGCTTTTTTTTTTTTTTTTTTTAAGATTTTTTAAATTTATTTGTTTGACAGATAGAGATCACAGGTAGGCAGAGAGAGAGAGAGAGAGAGAGAGGAGGAAGCAGGCTCCCTGCCAAGCAGAAAGCCTGATGTAGGGCTTGATCCCAGGACCCTGGGACCATGACCTCAGCCGAAGGCAGAGGCTTTAACCCACTGAGCCACCCAGGCGCCTCTGTTTGGGGATTTTTATCCTTCAATAGCGTTTTACAACCTTTTCATTAAAGATCTTTTTCTTTCGTTTGTCTCTAGGCAGTATCTGTTGTTACTGTGTATGGGTTCTCTTTTTCTATTTTTGCTGGAAATAGGTACATTGTTAATTTTAATACCTTGATTTTCATTTCAGCTGAGCTCTTTATTAAAGACATTTTATTTTAGGGTGCCTGGGTTGCTCAGTCTGTTAAGTAACTGCCTTTGGCTCAGGTCATGATCCCAGGGTCCTGGGATCGAGCCCCGCATTGGGCTCCCTGCTTCTCCTTCTGCCCCACCCCCAGCCCGCTCTTACTCACTCCATCGCTCTCTTGGAAAAATAAGTAATATCTTTAAAAAAAATGAAGACATTTTAGAAAATGTGGATGAGTAAAACTGTATAAAGAAGAAAAAAAAATCACCTGTAATCTCATTCCTAGGAGAGATTCTTGTTAAATTTTTTTTTACATTTTGGGGGTGCCCGGGGGGCAGAGTGGTTAAGCGTCTGCCTTCATCTCAGGTCATGATCCCAAGGTCCTGGGATCGAGCCCTGCATCAGGCTCCCTTTGTGGTGGGGAATCCTGCTTTTCCCTCTCCCACTACCCCTGCTTCTGTTCTCTCTCCTGCTGTGTCTTTATCTGTCAAATAAATAAAATCTTTAAAATAAAACAAATTTTGTTATATTTTTAATCCATTCTCTTTTCATATTTATAATTAATATCATAATATACATATAGTCTTGCATAAGACTGTATGGTCATTAAAAAAATTATAAACACATCAGAATTACTTTACATTCATTTGTTTGAACTTGTCATCAATTATTGTTATTCCTATTGGCTATTTATTCCCAGATTTTTCTCTGTTATAAATAATGCTTGTGAACATTTTTATATACAAATGTTTTATTCTTTGTGATTATTGAAGAATGAGATTCCAGTGAAAAGCATTTAAAATGCATAATAGTAGTACCTAGACCATAGAAAGTACTTAAAAAGATTTTGGTAAATGCAACTTGCTTTTATCACTTAATGTGACTTGGTGGTCTTTTTTTTTTTTTTTTTTTTGGACAGAGAGAAATCACAAGTAGATGGAGAGGCAGGCAGAGAGAGGGGGGGAAGCAGGCTCCCTGCTGAGCAGAGAGCCCGATGCGGGACTCGATCCCAGGACCCTGAGATCATGACCTGAGCCGAAGGCAGCGGCTTAACCCACTGAGCCACCCAGGCGCCCCTGTGACTTGGTGGTCTTAACATACTTTATATTGATTTAGCTAATGATTCTTTTTTTTTTTAAAGATTTTATTTATTTATTTGACAGAGAGAGATCAGAAGCAGGCAGAGAGGCAGGCAGAGAGAGAGAGAGAAGGAAGCAGGCTCCCTGCTGAGCAGAGAGCCCAATGTGGGGCTCGATCCCAGGACCCTGGGATCATGACCCGAGCCGAAAGCAGCGGCTTAACCCACTGAGCCACCCAGGCGCCCCGCTAATGATTCTTTAACAGAATAATTTTGTGAAGGAACATTCGGACTTAAATATAGTACAGTTTGTCCCATCTTATCCTCTTCTTGATCCTCTTTCTGCTCCATTTGTGCCTCATTTCTCTTGACAGCAAAATTATTTGAAAGAGTTATCTATTCTTGCTCTCACCAGTTTCTCTCCTTTGTACTCTCTTAAAGCCACTTCATTTAGGCTTTTACCACCACTACTGTCTATTCCTAAATCCAGTAGTTAGTTGTAAATTCTCATATTTACTGACCTATCAGTATTTGACATTGTTTCTTGCCTTTTCCTCTAAATGTTTTTTTCACTTGGCTTCCAAGACATCACACTTTCTGTTTTCACTGGCTGTTCCTTCTTAGTTTCCTTTGCTGGTTCTCCTGGCCTTTTTTCTTTTTTTAAATGAAAAAAATTTCAAAAATGCAGAAAAATACGATATTACAATGAATCTACCCCATGTACTCTTCAGTAATCATCAGCATTCTACTATTCTACTATTCTTCTGAGCCACCCAGGTGCCTCGCCTCTTTTTCAATTGGGTTATTTTCTCATTGTTGAGTTTTGAGAGTCCTTTATCTATCCTAGATACGAGTCATTTTGGGGGGTATATAATTGGATATATATTCTTCCATCTGGTATGTTGTCTTTTTATCTTGGCTTTTGCTGAACACAAGCTTTTAATTTTGATCAAGACTAACTTGCCAAATTCTTTTATTTTCTGGATTGTCTTTGGGTATCTTATTTAAGAACTCTTTGCCTCTGGGGTTGTCTGGGTGGCTTACTCGGTTAAGTGTCTGCCTTTTGCTCAGATCATGATCCCAGGGTCCTGGGACTGAGTGCCATAGCAGTCTCCCTGCTCAGTGGGGAGTCTGTTTCTCTCTCTCTCTCTCTCTCTCTCTCTCTCAGGTAAATAAAATCTTTTTAAAAAGGGACACCTGGGGGCACCTGGGTGGCTCAGTGGGTTAAGTCGCTGCCTTCGGCTCAGGTCATGATTTCAGGGTCCTGGGATCGAATCCCACATTGGGCTCTCTGCTCAGCGGGGAGCCTGCTTCCCTCTCTCTCTCTCCCTCTCTGCCTGCCTCTCCGTCTACTTGTGATTTCTCTCTGTCAAATAAATAAATAAAAAATCTTTAAAAAAAAAAAAAAAAAGAATTTAAAAAGGGACACCTGGGTGGCTCAGTGGGTTAAAGCTTCTGCCTTCCGCTCAGGTCATGAGCCCAGGGTCCTGGGATCGAGCCCCGAATCGGGCTCTCTGCTCGGCAGGGAGCCTGCTTCCCTTCCTCTCTCTGTCAAATAAATAAATAAAATCCTTAAAAAAAACAATCTTTAAAAAGAAGAAAGAACTCTTTGCCTAATCCCGAGTCACAAAGATTTACTCCTATATTTTCTTCCAAACATTTTATGGGTTTACATTTAGATCAACAATCTATTTTGAGTTAGTTTTTTAAAAAATTAATATATAATGTATTACTTGTTTCAGGGGTACAGGTCTGTGAATCCTGAGTTAGTTACTGTGTAATATTTAGGTTGATACTCATTTATTTTTGTATATGGATGTCCAGTGGTTTCTATGCCATTTGTTAAAAAGATTGTCTTTTCTCCATTAAATTGTTTTTGTACCTTTGTAAAATAAACCAATATATTTATATGGATTTCTGGATTTCTTATTCTATTCCAGACCTGTATTCCTTCTCATCTCTGATTCTGTACTTTCTTGATTATTGTAACTTTATACTAAGTCTTAAAATTGGGTACTATGATTTCTACAAATTATTCTTCAAAATTTGGCAATTTTGCTTTTTTGTCTCTCCATATAAATATTAGAGTTAATTTTTCATATCTGCAAAAAATCCTACTGAGATTTTGAATAGAATTGTACCAAATCTACAAATCAGTTTGGGGAAATTTGATTTGGCAGTGTTGAATTTATGTCCTACAATCTTGCTAAACATACTTATTAGTTCTGGGGTTTTCTGGGGGTGGGGGGTGGTTCCTTAGTATTTTATATGTGTGCGATTATATTGTCTGTGAAGAGAAACGGTTTTTATTTCTTCCTCACCAATCTGTATGCCTTTTATTTCTTTCTCTTTGCTTATTCTACTGGCTAGGACTTTCACTATGATGTTGAATATTAGTGGTTTACAGTGGACAATCTTGTCTTATTTCTGATTTTAGGGAGAAGGCATCAGTCTTTTTTTAAAGATTTTATTATTTTAACTTTTAAAAAAGATTTATTTGAGAGAAATAGAACATGAGTGGGGGGAGAGGCAAAGGGAGAGGGAGAGAAATCCTCAGACAAACTCCCCTCTGAGCATGGAGTCTGACATGGGGCTAGATCCCAGGACCTTGAGATCATGACCTGAGCCAAAATCAAGAGCTGGCCACCACCCTGGCACCCCTGTTCATTTTTTAAATTGTGAGTAGGATTCATGCCCAAGTTGGGGTTGAACTCATGACCCTAAAATCAAGAATTGATGTTCTACTGACTGAGCCAACCAGGCACCCCCAGAAGTCATCAGTCTTCAAGATTGTTAGAGTTACCCTTTATCAGACTCAGGAAATTTCCTTGTATTCATAGTTTGTTGAGAGTTTCTGTTGTGTGAGGGGGTGTTTAATTTTGCCAAATGCTTTTCCTGCAGTGGTTGAAATGATCATGTGTTGTTTTTTCCCCCACTTTGGGTTCAATACGGTGGATTATTACATTGATTGCTTTCCAGAAATTGAATCAGCTTTGCATTCTCATGACAAACCCACTAGATTGTAAAGCATTATCCTTTTTATATATTACTGATTTAATTTACTAATATTTTGTTGAAACATTTAATGTCTTTGTTTATGAGGTTATTGGTCTGTATTTTCTTCTAATATCTCTGCTGGTTTGGGTATCAGGGTAATATTGGTCTCATAAAATGAGTTGGGAAGTGTTTTCTTCTCTTCTGTTTTCTGAAGAGATTATACAGAATTGGTACTATTTCTTCTGTAAATGTGTGCCAAAATTTACCAGAGAAAATATCTGGGCCTATAGATTTCCTTAATAGTTACAGGATTATTCAAATACCTGATTTATCTCTAATAACTTTTGATAATTTCTGGTTTTCAAGGAAGCAGTCTGTTTCAACTGAGTAGTTGAATCTGTGTGTTTAGAATTGTGTGTAATTCCCTCTTTTAAATGACCATGGGATCTGTTGTTTTACCTTTTTATTTTTTTTTTAATTCCTGCTATTATGTGTGTTTTCTCTCTTTTGTGTCAGTCTTGCTGGAGATTTATTAATTTTTTTATATTTTCAAAGAACCAGCTTTTGGTTTCCTTGATTTTTTTTTCCTGTTTTTAATTTATTAATTTCTGCTTCTTCTTATTTATCTTCCTTCTGGTTACATTGAGTTTATTTTGTTCTTTTTATTTTGTTCTTTCTTTGCATTCTTCTTTCTTTTTTTAAAAAGATTTTATTTATTTATTTGACAGAGATCACAAGTAGGCAGAGAGGCAGGCAGAGAGAGAGAGTGGAAGCAAGCTCCCTGCTGAGCAGAGAGCCCAATGTGGGGCTCTATCCCAGGACCCTGGGATCATGACCTGAGCAGAAGGCAGAGGCTTTAACCCACTGAGCCACCCAGGTGCCCCCTCTTTTGGTTTCTTAAGATAGAAGATTAGATTAGTGATCGAGATCTCTCTACTTACATTAGTCTGCTCTGGCTGCCATAACAAAATACCAGAGAACGGGGAGATTATTTCTCACAGAAAATTATTTCTTGGAGTGCCTGGGTGGCTCAGTTAAGTGTCTGCCTTCAGCTCAGGTCGTGATCCCAGAGTGCTGGATTGAGCCCTACATCAGTCTCCCTGCTCAGTGGGAAGCCTGCTTCTCCCTCTCCCACTCCCCCTGCTGTGTTCCTACTCTCACTCTCTCTCTCTCTGTCAAATAAATAAATAAAATCTTAAAAAAAAAAAAAAGAAAAGAAAAGAAAAATTATTTCTTACAGGTCTCTAGGCCTGGGAAATCTAAGATTAAGGTGCCAACAAAGTAGGTTTAATTCTGAAGCCTCTTTTGTCTTGTAGGCAGCTGCCCTTTGGCTGTATATTCATATGACCTCCTATACACATGGGGGAAGATGGAGAAATAGCAAGTTCTGATACTTTTTCTTTTTCCTTTTTTTAAGATTTTATTTATTCATTTAACAGAGTGGGAGAGAGGGAGGGCCCAGGCAGGGGGACCAGCAGGCAGAGGGAGAGGGAGAAACAGGCTCAGGGAGCCCAATGTGGGGCTCAATCCCAGGACCCTGGGATCATGACCTGAGTAGAAGGCAGATGCTCAACTGACTGAATCACCCACATGCCCCTGATGTCTCTTCTTTTTTTTTTTTTTTTTTTTTTTGACAGAGATCACAAGGAGGCAGAGCAGCAGGCAGAGAGAGAGGCGGGGGGGGGGGGGGAGGAAGCAGGCTCCCTGCTGAGCAGAGAGCCCAATGCAGGACTTGATTCCAGGACCCTGGGATCACACCCGAGCTGAAGGCAGAAGCTTAACCCACTGATCCACTCAGGTGCCCCATGATGTCTCTCTCTTTTTTTTTTTTTTTTTAAGATTTTATTTATTTATTTGACAGAGATCACAAGTAGGCAGAGAGGCAGGCAGAGGTGGGGGGGGGAAGCAGGCTCCCTGCTGAGCAGAGAGCCCGATGTGGGGCTCATTCCCAGGACCCTAGGATCATGACCTGAGCCGAAAGCAGAGGTTTTAACCCACTGAGCCACCCAGGTACCCCATGATGTCTCTTCTTATAAGGGCATTAATCCTATCAGATCAGCGCCCCATCTGTGTGACCTCATTTAACCTTAATTTCTTCCTGAAGGACCCCATTCCAAATACAGCCACACTGGGCTAAAGCTTCAATATATGAATTTTGGAGAGACACAGATATTTAGTACATGATACTACTTTTCTAATGTAAGCATTTAGCATTTCGTATCTATTTCCCCATTAGTATTTCTTTAGTTTGTATCCCACAGATTTTGATATATCTACATTTTTGTTTAGTTTAGAATATTTTCCAATTTTTCTTCAGATTGACCAGTGGATTATTTGGAAGTGTGTTGTTTAATTTCCAAGTGTTTGGAGGTTTTCCTGTATTTGTTATTGATTTCTTTCATTCCATTATGGTGAGAGAGTATACATTGTATGATTTCAGTTCTTATATATATGTTAAGGTTGTTTATGACTCAGGATAGATGGTCCGTCTTTTTGAATGTCTCATGAGCACTATGAGTATTCTATTTTTAGTTTGTGTTGTATATCAATTAGATCCTGTTTTTTGAGGATATTGTTCAGTTCTTCTACATCCTTGCTAATTTTTGGTATGTCTTGGGGCACCTGGGTGGCTCAGTCAGTTAAGCGACTGCCTTTGGCTCAGGTTATGGTCCTAGGGTCCTGGGATCGAGCCCCATGTCAGGCTCCCTGCTCAGTGGTGAGCCTGCTTCTCCCTCTCCCTCTGCCTGCCCCTCTGCCTACTTGTGCTTTCTCTCTCTCTTTGTCAAATAAATAAATAGAATCTTAAAAAAAAAAAAATAGGTTTGTCTGTTCCCAGATGGGAAGGGGTCTTGAAAACTATTTGTCTATTTTTACTTTCATTTCTTAGATTTTGCTTTGTGAATTTTGAAGCTCTGTTGTTAGGGGTATAGATGTTTAGAACTGTCCTCTTGGTGAAGTTGCCCCTTTTATCATCATCTCACATTGTTCTTTATCCCTGGTAATTTCTTTGCCCTGACGTCTACTTTGTCTAATATTAATATAGCCATTCTGGCTTTTTTGGGTGACTGTACAGTGTATCATTTTTAACCTTTTAAAATGTAAATTAGTAAGGGCACCTGGGTGGCTCAGTTGGTTAAGTGACTCTTGGTTTCAGCTCAGGTCATGAACTCAGGGTTGTGAGATCAAACCCCTGCATGGGGCTCCATGCTCAGTATGAAGTCTGCTTCAGATTCTCTCCCTCTCCCTCCCTCATTCATGCTCTGTCTCTCTCTCAAATAAATAAATAAAATCTTTAAAAAAATTATATTAATAAACTTTATTTTTTATTTTTTTTTTTATTTTTTTTTTTTTTAAAGATTTTATTTATTTATTTGACAGAGAGAAATTACAAGTAAGCAGAGAGGCAGGCAGAGAGAGGAGGAAGCAGGCTCCCTGCTGAGCAGAGAGCCCGATGCGGGACTCGATCCCAGGACCCTGAGATCATGACCTGAGCCGAAGGCAGCGGCTTAACCCACTGAGCCACCCAGGCGCCCTAAACTTTATTTTTTAGAGCAGTTTTACATTTATAGAAAAGTTGAGCAGAAAATGCAGAGTTCCCATATACCATCCTCCCCCAAAACACACACAGTTTCTCTTAGTGTTTTGTGTTACTGTAGTATATGTGTTAAAATTGATGAACCAGGGGACACCTGGGTAGCTCACTGGTCAAGCATCTACCTTTGGCTTTGGTCCTGATGGTCCTGGGATCGAGCCTCACTTTGGGCTCCCTGCTTAGTGGGGAGCCCGTTTCTTCCTCTCCTCTCTCACTATCTCTGTCACTGTCTCTTTCTCTCTCAAAGGAATAAATCTTTTAAAAAATTGATGAACCACTATTGACACTTTATTATTAAGTAAACTCTATTATTTATATTAGATTTCACTCTTTGTATTACATAGCTCTGTGGGTTTTTTTTTTTTTTAAGATTTTATTTATTTGAAAGAGAGCAAGGGAGAGAAAGCACAAGTGGGGGGAAGGGCAGAGGGAGAGGCAGAAGCAGACTCCCTGCTGAGTGGGGAACCTACTGTGGGGTTCCATCCCAGGACCCTGGGATCATGACCAGAACTAAGGCAAATGCCTATCTGACTGAGCCACCCAGGCACCCCTCTACAATATTAATGTGTAAAGTCATGTATCCACTACTAAAGTACCATATTAAGTAGTTTATTCTGTTTGCCTTCAACCTTCCTAAGTATAAATCATTATATTTAAAGTTTCTAATATATTTGAGCAACTTTTTTTGGTAAGATTTTGTTTATTTGAGAGAGAGGGAAAGATTGCATGTGCATGAGCATGGGGGCAGGAGGGGCAGAGGGGAAAGGGAGAGACAGGGTCCCTGATGAGCAGGGAGCCAGAGCTGGGCTTGATCCCAGGACCGTCATTTCATGACCTGAGCCAAAGGCAGATGCCTAACCAACTGAGCCACCCCAGGCACTCTTCAACAACCTGTCTTTTAATTGGCATTGTTAGACCATTTACATTATATGTTATTATTGATATGTTTAGTGTTAAGTCCTACCATCTTATTCTTTTTTCCTTTGTTCTTCCTATTTTTAATTCTGTAACAATATCCTTTTCCTGCCTTTTGAGACATTTGAACATTTTGTGATAGTCTATTTTAATTATTTAATTTTATCTATTAGGTTTCGACTATACATTTTTATGTAGATTTTATTGGCTGCTCTAGGAATCTCTTGTTTTGTTTTGTTTTGTTTTGTTTTTTTGTCAATATACACACCTAGCTTTTAGTGGTCTACTTAGAATTAATACTTTGCCATTTTAGGTAGAATGTTGAAACCTTCCCACCATATAGGTTCCTGCCGTATTCCCCTTAATATTGTAGTTGTCTTATCTATTACATTTATCGACACATAGTGAAAATTCCATTTGATCATCTTGCAATTTTTGTTTGCAAACATCAAACATTTCAAAGAACTCAAGAGGAGGAGAATAACCTATTATATGTAACCAGATATTTAGCATTTATATTTTTCGTTCTTTGTTCCTGGTGTTCCAAGATTAGTTGTATTATTTTCCATCTTTCTCAAGAACTTTTTTGGCCATTCTTTTAGAATAGGTCTGGTAGCAGTAAATTCTCTTGGCTTTCCTTTATCTGAGAATGTTTATGTCATCTTCATGCTCAAGGATATTTCCCCTGGATATAGAAACCTCTATTTCCTTTCAGCGCTTTAAAATGCTGTTTTATTTCCTTCTTGCCCCTTTCTGATGAGAACTATAGAGGCATTCAGATCATTTTTTCCTTAATAGGTAATAACATCATTTTTCCCTGGTTGCTTTCAAGATTTATTTTTTTTTACTTTGTCTTTAGTTTTTAGCTTGAGATTATTGTGAATCCAGGAGTAGACTTTCGTTTTATCCTTTTTGGGGATTGCTGAGCTTCCTGACTCTATATATTTATGTCTTTTGTCAAATTTATGACTTTTTAACCATTATTTCTTCAAATATTACACCAGACTCTTGCTTCTCTCCTTTTGGGACACCGATGGCCCAAATATTAGACATTTTGGTATTGCCCTACAGATCATTGATAATCTGTTCTTTTTTCCTCCAGTCTTTTTTCTCTCTGTTGTTCAGATTTGATATTGATTCCTGTTTGATATTGCTATTAAGATTTGACCTGTCTTCAGGGCACCTGGGTGGATCAGTGGGTTGACCTCTGCCTTAGGTGCAGATCATGGTCTCAGGGTCCTGGGATCAAGGCCCAAGTTGGGCTCTCTGCTCAGTGGGGAGCCTGCTTCCCGCTCTCTATCTCTGCCTGCCTCTCTGCCTACTTGTGATCTCTATCAAATAAATAAATAAAATCTTAAAAAAAAAAAATTGACCTGTCTTCAAATTTATCTGTCTTCAGTTTGAATTTGAGCTGTCTGAAAATTAACTGGATTCTTCTGTCGTTTCTGTTCTGCTGTTGAACCCATGAACTGAGTATGTATATTTTGGTTGTTAATATTTTTCAGTTCTAAAATTTCCTTTTGGTTCTTCTTTATATCCTCTATTTTTTCTTAAAATATTCTATCTTCCTATTGGTTTCAGGAATATTTCCCTAAATAAAAGAAATTTCATTATTTTTTTTAAGATTCCTATTGGTTTCAGGATTATTTCCCTAAATAAAAGAAATGTCATTATATTTTTTTAAGATTTTATTTGACAGACAGCGAGAGGTGGAGTATAATTGAGGGTGAGGAGAGGGAGAAGCAGGCTTCCTGCTGAGTAGGGAGTCCAGTGCAAGGCTTGATCCCAGGGTCCTGGGATCATGACCTGAGCCAAAGGCAGATGCTTAATGACTGAGCCACCCAGGTGCCCAGGAAGGTTATTGTTTTAATCATGGATACGGATATTAGGTCAATCTAGGCATTTATCATGCTTAAACGTAATTCCAAGTGACAGATTATCTTTCTACCTCCACGGAAGTCTTTTTGAGTACCTTTTTTTTTTTTTTTTTTTTTTAAAGATTTTATTTATTTATTTGACAGAGAGAAATCACAAGTAGTCGGAGAGGCAGGCAGAGAGAGAGAGAGGGAAGCAGGCTCCCTGCTGAGCAGAGAGCCCAATGCGGGACTCGATCCCAGGACCCTGAGATCATGACCTGAGCCGAAGGCAGTGGCTTAACC
Organism: Mustela lutreola; assembly: GCF_030435805.1. Lineage (NCBI taxonomy): Eukaryota > Metazoa > Chordata > Mammalia > Carnivora > Mustelidae > Mustela > Mustela lutreola. The sequence continues at coordinate 56,547,704 of NC_081297.1, forward strand.
CACTGAGCCACCCAGGCGCCCCTTGAGTACCTTTTTTTTTTTTTTTTTTTTTTTTTTTGAATTTATTTATTTATTTATTTGACAGACAGAGATCACAAGTAGGCAGAGAGGCAGACAGAGAGAGAGAGAAGAGGAAGCAGGCTCTCCACGGAGCAGACAGCCCGATGCGGGGCTCGATCCCAGGACCCTGGGATCATGACCTGAGCCGAAGGCAGAGGCTTTAACCCACTGAGCCACCCAGGCGCCCCTTGAGTACCTTTTTTTAAGTATAGTTGACACACAGTGTTATATTAGTTGCCAGGTGTACAACATAGTGATTAGACAAATCTACACATTATACTGTGCTGTTGGAGCATTTTAATAATAGCTGTTTTAATAGCTGTCAGATTTCCTATATCTGTGTTATCTCAATGTTGTATCTGGTCATCTCTTTTCCTATGCAAATTGAAATTATCTTGTTTTGTTTTTTTGGTTTTTTTTGTATGCCAAGAAATTTTTAGATTATATTCTCGAAATTATGAATATTATGTTAAAGGATCTGGGTCTGATTTAAATGTCATGGTGAACATTGACTCTTATTTTAGCAGGCATTTGACCTGGTTAGGTTCAGCTTGCAAGTTCTGGCCAGCCTTTAGTGGATGGTGATTCCAAAGTCATTTGAGTTTTCTAAGCATTTGCAGTGCTATTTAGATTTTTTGGCAGGTACACCACCCAGTAACCCAACTGGGACTTGACAGGTGGTTCATAGTTCAGAGTGGCTTTATTAAGAGATACAAGGAGATACATGCTGAATTATTATATGTGAAGGGTCATTATGAGAACATCTCAAATAGCCCTGAAAAGAATTTACACACATGGGTGCATGCACACATATATACTAAATCCGAATATGAATCTAGTTGGCTGTTGTACTGTTCTTGCAAAATCTCTGTATGTTAGAAATTTCTCAAAAATTTGGAAGCAAAAAAGAAATAAAGGTCAGAAACATAACATTCCTCTGCTTAAGAACTCCCACTGGACTCTCATCTCAAGTGAGATTGCCTCTCTAAATGGAAGAGCCAGATTCCTGTCAGTGGTCTCTTTGGCCCTTTAGGATCAGCTTTTTACCCCTCTAGTCACTTCTCATCTCATTCAAAGTAAAAGCCAGACCCTTTCTTTTTTCCTTCTGTATGATCCTTAATGAATCTCTCTCATACTCCTAGAGTTTATCATAATGTTTGGCCCATAGTAAGAAGACAAGCTCACAATGAATATGAATATGAATGAACCTGTCTTTGTGACAGGTTTTATCGTTTTCCTCAGGATGCCTGAACCCCTACCCATGTATTGTTTTGTGCTACTGAAGAACTTGTGCCACTTATAATGTCCATTAGTTCCTATGGCAATGTAAATTATTACTACCTTTCCTTGGACTTTTAAAAATCAGGACCTGGGACGCCTGGGTGGCTCAGTTGGTTAAGCAGCTGCCTTCGGCTCAGGTCATGATCCCAGCGTCCTGGGATTGAGTCCCACATTGGGCTCCTTGCTCAGCAGGGAGCCTGCTTCTCCCTCTGCCTCTGCCTGCCATTCCGTCTGCCTGTGCTCGCTCTCTCCCTCTCTCTCTCTGACAAATAAATAAAATCTTTAAAAAATTAAAAAGTAAAATAAAAAATAAAAATCAGGACCTGAGGTCACTTATTTGTCTTCTGTCTGCGAGTCATGCAAATTTTTTTCTTTTTAAAGATTTTTATTTATTTATTTTAGAGAAGGAGAGAGAGTGCTGGTGAGGGGAGGGACAGAGGAAGAGGGACAAGCAGACTCCCCATTGAGCACAGAACCTGAGCTGGAGAGTGGCTTCACCCCAGGACCCTGAGTTCATGACCCTGAATTCATGACCTGAGCCAAAGACAAGAATCATGCTTAACTGACTGAGCCATCTAGGTGCCCCAGACCCTGCATATTTTTAAGAACTGGGTGGCTCAGCTCAGGTCATGATCCCAGGGTCCTGGGATCGAGCCCTGCATTGGGCTCTCTGCTCAGCGATGAGCCTGCTTCCCTTCCTCTCTCTGCCTGCCTCTCTGCCTACTTGTGATCTCTGCCTGTCAAATAAATACATAAAATCTTTAAAAAAAAAAAGAACTATTACTCTTCCTCCTGTTGTTTTTTGTACTCTTTCTTTTTTAAAAATCTATTTATCCTCATCCACATACTTACACTCTTTTCTTGTCCTTTTTTATCAATTTTATCAGTAAGAAGCCTTCATAGTTTCCCAATTCCCCCATTTTATAGCCAGAGTCTCTTCCCCATCCTTTTGGGACACACATGGAAGGAGGAACAGACAGCTACTAGTATTCTGGGTTGCCCACCTTCTTCCCCCAAGTGAAAAATGATTGCACTAAATATAGCTCACTGGAAAGAAAATTCTGTTTCTAGGTTTGGTCCTAATTTCTGAAGTCTAGCCTAGTAGCATTTAAGCAAAGATCATTCTTCTGTCCTCGGTTATTTCACAGGTGAGAAAAAGGCAAAGTAGATTTAAAAGTGAACTTTTAACTCCATACATATCTGCAATTCATTATTTTCTTATTAATAAGCCCTTATTTTGGCATCTCTGTGTATGCAGCAGAAAGGAACTGCTGCTGTATCTTTAAAAGCTATCCTCAGAGCAGTGTGGGGGCAGGCATGTCACTGAAGTGCTTGAATGAGAACGCAAAGAGGAGTTGGGAGGGGGTGCTCTTGCAGCCTGTGTGTGTGTGTGTGTGTGTGAGAGAGAGAGAAAGAGAGAGAGAGAGAGAGAGAGAGAGAGAGACTGTTGGCAGAGCTCTAGGTGACATCTCTCTGAACAGCTGGGCCGTGGTCTGCTTCAGAGCTGCTTGTCAGAGCAATTAGCCTGCTGGAGACGCAGCAGCAAGGATCAGTAGCATTTCATTCAAGGGTGAAGGGGGTGGGAGGGGACCGTGGGTGGGGGAAGAGGCACAGGTTTCCCAGAAGGAATTTCTTCCTGCAAAATTCCGGCAGAACAGATTCTTACAATGAGGTCTCCATTAAAAATGTGAGCTTGCTGTTGGTTTAAGTGCAGATCCATCTGGGGTGAGTTTTGGATAATTTTCTTTCTTTATATAAATAGTCCTTGAACTCCATAGACTGGGTAAGGAAGAAGCTAGAAAAATAGATCCCTTTTTTATCTTGGCCAATTTAACTGTATAATACACAGTAGGAAAATTACAGAGTTATCAAATGTTGTTTTGTGGGCATTTTCATTTGCTGATTTTTACCTTTAAAATGTTTTAAAAATTAGGTTTGCTAGAACTTTTATTGTATTCAGATTCTACCTCTTCCGTAGCTATTTCAAGTGATGCTTCATTCAGATTTAGCTTATGAGAATAGTGGTGATTTCTGTTCCTTTGGTGATGCTGTTGACGCACATTGCAGGAAGCAGGGAATCCCCTATAAATATCCTTCACTGTGTCATTCCACAGCTATCCACACCCGGCTGGTGAATATGTCTCTGTGTCCTGTGTCTTTATGTAACTGCCCCCCAGTCTTTAACTGTGATGATAAGAAATATGTCGCCTTTGCTGTGTCTGGGAAGCTTTTTTAAATTATGAACGTCTTAGGAAAATTTGTTCAGCTTTTTTACTGAAACACACTTTTTGACATATTGAGCTTTATCGTAAGAATTTCCTGTGGATTTACTGCTGCTTATTTTGGATTACTTATTTGTTTCTTGTAATTGGCTTTTGTTTGCTGACCTTGGTATCTAAAGAGTGCAGGGATGGGATTCCCTCTGCCTCCAGTGACGTAGTGATTTTGTTTGCAGTCTTTTTTCTTCCGAGAGGGAGGGGACAGAGAGAAGGAAGAAGAAAATCCATCTGAAGCGGTGCGTTCTCTCCCATCTATGCCTTAATGATAACTGGGTTCCATTGAACAGAGCAGAAGCCAAAGTGGGATGTTGTTAATGATAGCGATGCTATTTTGTTTGTTTCTTTTTAGAATAGGTTGGGGCCAGAGCTGACTGCTGAAGCACAGTGCCTGAATTAACCCTGTATGTCTTGCTGCTTATGAATTTTACCTAATTGCTTTTTCTAAATATGGAAAGAGAAGGTGCTCTCGAGCAGGTTTCTGGAACCTAGCATCCACGGGTAATTCTAGGTTGAGCTTTGGAATTTGGAATTATTTCTACCTTATTTGCACTGGTCCTGAGCAGGCAGTTTGTATGCTGTTTCTCAGACCTCAAAAATAGGTAGTTAGGTGAAATTCCTTGCCACTGTAGACTAAAACTCTCATTTTGAGTGTATGACGCTAGAGCAAAGCTTTAGGAAGAAATTGTTAGATACCCTCTTGGGTGTGAACATAACTTACCCTTTCCTGGATTAAGTAAGTATATGGGCTTCCAGTTCTTTTTTATGCAACTCCATTTAATACCACTGATCTCTGGAGAGGTCAGTGTGAAAAATTCAGTAGACTAGAGCCTAGGAAAATTTGAGGTTTTTGCCTGTCTGTGGATGTGTTTGGCTAGCATATGTGGAAAAGTACCTTTAAGAACTTGCTGGCTTTTCTGCCCTGACATTCTTTTCTGTTCTGTGCTCTCAGTTATTCTAAGTTCTGTGTGTGAAGTGAAAAGAATATTATCTGCCAGACTCAGATTCCAGTCCTATTTTTTATAGTAGTTCAATATATCAATATTATCAATTTATTACAGACAAAAATATTTCAAACTAACAAAATTACAATTTTATTTGGAGAGAAGTTGGAGGAGGAAAAGGAAGATAATCCTAGGGTAAACTGAGAGCATTCCAGAAGAATAACTTATTTTGAAACTTGCCAGAGACTGGAGCTATAAGGGTTAAGAGAAATTCCATCACATCCTTATATCTCAGTATTGCAGCAAATATGTGGACAGTTTCTTGTTAGCTTTTCAGGAAACCCCTGTGGTGGACAGCCCTTATTAATCGTTGCTGGGAGACTGCTCTGACGTCATTGGGAGCAGTTCCCTGTCTGCAGTGAGGACAGGAATAGCCATAGAGGGGGAAGAAAACTGCTGTGAAATTAAAAGATGACGGTTTTAACTTGGTTTTCATTCCATTTGGGAGTGGGTGGGATCGACCTAAGTCTTTCTTAAATGTTTCAGTCATTAGCAGTGGAAAAATTACTAAGAGGTCTTTTTTATTTCAATTGAAAGTGCCTTCTTTTTTCATCTTTGTTTTTTAACTGTCAAGGTTTTGAAAAAGGTCAAGGCAAGAAAAGCTGTTGAAAGGTGTTGGAGAAGTAAGATTTCAGTTTCTTATCCTTCTTAATTTAAATTTTTTTTTTAAAGGGGGAGGAAAAGGACAAGAACTGCTTTTGCAAAAGGTGTTTACCATCACCCTATTTGGGATAATTTAAAATGTGATATATGTTCAAAGAATTTTCTGGCAAAATTGCTTGAGACTATTTCTGTGCCTGAAACTTTTTAAAAAAGATTTATTTGTTTATTTATTTGAGAGAGAGAGAGAATGAGCTAGGGGAGGGGCAGAGGCAGAGGGAGAAGTAGACTCCCTGCTGAGTAGGGGGATGGACCCAGGGCTTGATCCCAAGGTCCTGGGATCAGGACCTGAGCGGAAGGCAGACACTTAACTGTCTGAGCCACCCACATGCTCCTGTGCCTTAAGTTCTATACCTACTTCTCTCTGGTGTTCTCTCCTAGCCTACCCACTCCGATTGTCTATAGCCTGTTAGGAGCTTTTTTTTAAGTGTAGTGGCTAAATGCTTGGACTCTGGATTTAGACTGCCTGAACTCAAATCCCAGCTATGCCAATTGCTGGTTCTCTGACATCGGGCAAATTACTTAACCTCTCCATTTCTTCATGTGTAAAATATATGAAATGAAGGTAACAATGGTATCCACCTCCTAGAGTTGTTTGAGAACTAAAAGAATTAATGCATGTAAAGCCTTTAAGATAGTTCCTGGTCCTCTTAAAGGCTTACTTAGCATTAGCCACTATTGTTAATGTTTAGAAACTAAACAGAGTTGGGGTGCCTGGGTGGCTCAGTCAGTTAAGTGTCTGCCTTCAGCTCAGCTCATGATCCCAGGGTCCTGGGATACAGTCTTGCATTCGGCTCCCTGCTCAGCAGATGGCAGAGAGCCTGCTTCTCCCTTGGCTGCTCCCCCTGCATGTCCTCTCTTTCTCTGTCAAATAAATAAATAAAATCTTAAAAAAATATATTAAACAGTAATTTTTGAGGAAGCCAGAAGTCATTTTAAAGCTATGTAGAATATTGAGTTTTTTAAAAGAATATAAGCATAATCTAAATATTTAAGGTTAAAATTGACACAGTTGATCCTTTTAGAAGTATCTTCTCTGGGCACCTGGGTGGCTTGGTCAGTTAAGCATTTGCTTTCCACTCAGGTAGTGATCCCAGGGTGCTGTGATTGAGACCCATATTGGGCTCCCTGCTCAGTGAAGAGCCTGCTTCTCCCCCTCCCACTCCCCCTGCTTGTGTTCTCTCTTTCCCTGTCTGTCTCTCTGTCAAATAATAAATAAATAAAAATCTTTTAAAAATAAAAATAAATAAAGAAGTATCTTCTTTAATCTGATGCTTATTACTTGAGACCCAATTGGGGAACACATTAAGTCAGATTAATAGCTCTCTTTTTATTTCCTTGGCCATCATTCATCTTTTGACTTCTGTAGATGATGGTTGTTTGTTTTTTTGTTTGTTTGTTTTATGTTTTACTTTGTAGCATTGGTTCTGATATACTTTAAAATCTTAGGACACTTGTCTTTATTGTCTACCTCTGAAACTTTGTATCCTCTCTTTTTCTCTCTGAGTTGATGAGGTGGTATTCTTTCTCCACATATTTGTGAGTGTGGGATTTATATGAACCATTATATAGAAAGACTCCTTCATTTCACAAGCTTAAAAAACTCTAGGTGGGGTGCCTGGGTGGCTCAGTGGGTTAAGCCGCTGCCTTCGGCTCAGGTCATGATCTCAGGGTCCTGGGATCGAGTCCGGCATCGGGCTCTCTGCTCAGCAGGGAGCCTGTTTCCCTCTCTCTCTCTCTCTCTGCCTGCCTCTCTGCCTACTTGTGATCTCTGTCTGTCAAATAAATAAATAAAATCTTTAAAAAAAAAAAAAAACAACTCTAGGTGCCTGGCTGGCTCAGTTGGTAGAACATGTGACTGTTGAACTCGGGGTTGTGAGTTTAAGCCCCATCTTGGACATCGAACTCCCTTCAGAAAAAATCTAGGGTCTTGGGAGACCTTGGTGGCTTAGTTGTTAAGCATTTGCCTTCGGCTTAGGTCATGATCGCAGATTTCTGGGATCAAGCCCTGCATCGGGCTCCCTACTCATCGGGAAGCCTGCTTCTCCCACTCCCATTTCCCCTGCTTGTGTTCCCTCTCTCGCTGTCTCTCTCTCTCTGTCAAATAAGTAAAATCTTAAAAACAACAACAACAACAAAAAACCACTTAAAAAAAAAATCTACGATCTTAAATAGACCAAATGTCAAATCACAAATATTGAAGTATTCAATATCTCCATGCCCTTTTATTTTCTTACAGTTTCATATTAAAGACAGAGACACGCAGCAAGAGAGGGAACACAAGCAGGGGGAGAGAGAGAAGCAGGCTTCCCGCTGAACAGGAAGCCTGATGTGGGGCTCCATCCCAGCCCCCTGAGATCATGACCTGAGCTGAAGGCAGACACTTAATGACTGAGCCACCCACATGCCCCAAGACAGAGAATCTTAAGCAGACTCCACACCCAGCACAGAGCTGACACAGGGCTCCATCTCACAACCCTGTGATCAGAGCTGAAATCAAGTCAGACCCTTAACCAGCTGAGCTACCCAGATGCCCTCTTTCCTCCCTATTAATTTTCTTAGGTCAGTCAGTCTAAAGGAGTACAGCGTATATATCTCTTCTAGTGATATATAAGAAAGGAGAGTTAATATTACTAAAACAGCAGGGCATGAGTTGAATAAAAGTAAGAAGTACACTGCCTGGGTGAATATCTAACTTAAAGTCTAGGCACTGTCATGGGATGTGCTTAAGTGGACACGATGTGTTTCTGAGGGAACAGTTGAAAAATACCATAATTAGGTAGTGTGGCTCTCCTTTTTTCTATTTACTGGGGTGAACTAAGGGAGAAATTTTTTTATCTCCAAAACTCTTAAATGTTGATGAGAAATATGAATAAAGATCTAAGTTCAAAGATACGCATCACAACATTATTTTGTTGTAAAAATTAACAGCTTCCCTGGGGGCGCCTGGGCCGCTCAGTGAGTTAAAGCCTTTGTCTTCAGCTCAGGGATCTCAGGGTCCTGGGATCAAGCCCCACATCAGGCTCTCTGCTTGGCGAGGAGCCTGCTTCCCTTCCTCTCTCTCTGCCTTGCCTCTCTGCCTACTTGTAATCTCTGTCTGTCAAACAAATAAATAAAATCTTCAAAAAAATTTTTTTTCAAAAATAATTTAACCACTTACTAACTATACAATAATAAGGAAATAGTTAAAAATTATGGTACATGTGGGGTTCCTGGTTGGCTTAATCAGTAGAACATGCCACTCTTAATCTTGGGGTTGTGAGTTCAAGCCCCACTTTGGGTATAGAGATTACTTAAAAATAATTTTTTTTAAAGATTTTATTTATTTGACAGAGAGAAACACAGTGAGAGAGGGAACACAAGCAGGGGGAGAGGGAATAACAGGCTTCCTGCCAAACAGAGAGCCTGATGTGGGGCTCAATCCCAGTACCATGGGATCATGACCCGAGCTGCAGACACTTAATGACTGAGCCACTCAGGTGCCCCTTAAAAATAAAATCTTTAAAAAAAAAATTATGGTACATGTATGTAGTAGAATATTAGATAGCTATTAAAGTGACTGGTAAAAGTAATAATGGAGAAAATGGCCACAGGTTTTTTTTTTTTTTTTTTAAATCACATTTTAGTAGTAGAAAAAACATGGTATAAAGATGTTCTGTATATAATGTATACTACATAAAAATTATTAGGTATGGAAATAACATGCAATGTGGATACAAATTCCATAGAAATATGGAAACAGAATTTAGAAAAATTTATCTGAAAACACTGTTGTTAATCGCAGTTATCTCTTAGTTATGGATTATGGCTCATTTTTCTTTTCTTTTGTGTGTATGTGTTTTCTGTAAGTATAAAGAAGCCTATCAAGGACCTTTTCTGGTCTTGTTAACAAGGATGAAGGGGATGCCTAGCTGGCTCATTCAGTTAAGCATCTGCCTTTGGCCCAGTTCATGATCTTAGGGTCCTGGGATCGAGCCCCACATCAGGCCCCGTGCTTAGCAGGGAGCCTGCTTCTCTGCCCACTGCTCTCCCTCCTTGTGCTCTTTCTCTCTGACAGATAAATAAATAAAATCTTTAAAAACAAAAGAAAAAGAATGAAAAAAATTTTAATCCTTTATTTGAAGGCAGATTTTCAGAATATATTAAAGTGAAGATAAGTGTGGTAACTTCTATAAATTCTTGAGTATGGTGTTTGGAATACAGTAGGCGTGTAATAAATGAGAGCAGCTGTGGCTGTAGTTGGTACTTGAGGAAGATGACCTCCTCTGACCAGAGCCCAGGGTGGGTATCCTGAGAAAATAGCCTATTCAGGCAACTTCCTGTGCTTCTTGGGTCAGTAAATATGCTGTGTTTCTATATGTACTGGCCCAGGATCTCAAAAAAAGGCGGCGGGCAGGGTCGGGGTGGGGGTTGCTGCACTGTAGGACCAGAGCAAAATGTTTGGGTTTTCTGCTATGAAGGTATAAAGGAAATTGATGTAGAGAGTGGCCTAGGAGTGATTTCCCCTCTCCCCCAACAGTGACTTTTTTTTTTTTTTTTTTTTTTTTTTAGTTTTGATATTATTTATGATTCCCACTACAAGTTACATTTTACCTTTTTTCTGGGTTGTCTCCTTAACAACCTTCATTCTCCTTAATATCTCCTTAATTCTTGGGAAATTTGAAACCGTGTAACAGGGAGCATTTTCTCTGTTCTAGGAATTTCTGGAACTCTGTCTATTGCTTCTCATGTTAGTCTGCTCTTACGGGTCCCTTGGAACTCAGTGCTGACAAAAGAGATGTAGACTTCCATCTACTTTGGACTTATTTGGGACCTGAGATGTGCATGTAAGAAACTGTATTCAGCATATGAAAAACATACTGGAAATAGACATGTGGGTGGCTGTTTTTAGTGAGCATTAGTGTCAGATCTTAACATCTGAATGTTCTTCATAAGCTATACTTCTTAATAGTGAGTGCCTTGTATAATAAGTACATGTTCTAGTAAATAGTCCTAGAAAGAATGATTGTAGTTTCTTACCATGGCTTTTGTGTCTGAAACGATGTTCTCTTCTACAATGCAGGAAAATGTGAATGTACTTAATGCTACTACTGAACTGTATTCTTAAAAATGAATAAAATGGGGGCGCCTGGGTGGCTCAGGGGGTTAAGCCGCTGCCTTTGGCTCAGGTCATGATCTCAGGGTCCTGGGATCGAGTCCCGCATCGGGCTCTCTGCTCAGCAGGGAGCCTGCTTCCCCCTCTCTCTCTCTGCCTGTCTCTCTGCCTACTTGTGATCTCTCTCTGTCAAATAAATAAATAAAATCTTTAAAAAAAAATTAAAAAAAATGAATAAAATGGTAATTTTTATATTATGTCTGTTTAGCACAATTAAAACAAAACAGAAATGAGCCAGATGCAAATGTACAGTTTCCAAGCTAATTTTGACCCTGACCATTCAGATTCTGTCTGCTTCTTAGCATTCACTTACCATCATGTGCCACAAGGTGGGGACCAAAGTTTCTTGTTGCATCCAAAGATATTATATCAGTTATTGGCGAAAACCATGCCAGGGAAGCAGGATACCTTGTAATATGTCAGGTGGATTTTAGAATGTCAGTGAGTATCACTGGGGAGAATGATGGGTTGTTTCATTCTAGTTTCCTTGTCTAGTTTGTAATTATCTTGTTTCCTCTTTGCTTCAAGAAGGTCTACAGCTGAGGGAGAAGGAATGGGGGCATATGGTATGTGAAGAGCAAATATATTATTTCCTCATTTGGACATGGCAGTTTTTTCCTAAGCATAGTGAGGGTGCTGGGGAGGGGAATGTAGAGAAGACAGACTTAGAATTCGAAGGACATATAACTGTGGTTTGCAAGATACGGAGAATAAGAACCTGAGATCTGTGAGTTTTGAGGCTTATTTTAACAGTTCAAAAAAAAATTGTGGGAAAAGGTTAGCTGTCTTAAATTAAAGCTTTTTGCTCTCCCTGTATATTGTGGCATGGGAAGCTTCAATACCATAACTTAAGCGGGGAAGGTAACACTCCCTAATTACTAATCCTCAATTTATATTGGTGTTGGTTTTTCACAATTCAAGGGTTCCCGAATTTCTCTACTGAAATTAAACAGGGTCAAATCTCTGGAGTTTTGGGGATCCCTTGTTATTTGCATAGATTCATTGTCATTGCTATCCACTCTTTCTCCCCAGTATTCATTTTTAGTATATCAGAGTGGCAGGATTTCTTATTTGTCTGTAGAGACTATTTTTTGACAGTATTTGCAGCAGTTTCTGTGAGAAATGCATTATTTAAAAAAAAAAAGAAGGAGGAGGAGGAGGACAGAAAAGGCAGAGGGAATCTTGTCTTGTAGCTCTTAGTGATAGAGCCTGTTGCCATGGAGTCCTGGATCAGATTGGCTGACCTGGGGCCAATGAGCAGATAGAACATATACATATCATCATTTAACCTTGCAGAATTCATTTACTCAATGATATGCGACAGTAATACCATAACGCTATTTAAAGCTGTGAAATAAAATGTTTTAAGAATGGTATAAGATGTTTTCTCTTTCAAAAATTTGCAGTTTAATATAAACACTGTAATGATACATCATCTTCTTAATGTGATTTGATTGGAAGAAGATATGGTGGGAAACACCTATCACCTGTTTGTGAATCAGGCTGCTGGGATAGTCAGTTGAGCTTATGCCAAACTCTGGCCTTATAGACCAGAAGAGATTTGTCATTATATCTAGGTGCCTTACTTATTTTGGTAACTTTAAATCTGAGTCAGAAATTGGCACCTTGTGTCTGACTTGTTTTTCTTGTTTCTCTTCCACTCTAACTCCATTTGTCTGGTGTTAGAAAATAAGCTGGAGGGGCACCTGGGTGGCTCAGTGGATTAAAGCCTCTGCCTTCGGCTCAGGTCATGATCCCAGAGTCCTGGGATCAGAGCCCCACATCGGGCTCTCTGCCCAGCAGGGAGACTGCTTCCTTTCCTCTCTCTCTGCCTGCCTCTCAGCCTACTTGTGATCTCTGTCTGTCAAATAAATAAATTAATTAATTAAATATTTTTTAAAAAGAAGAAGAAAGAAAATAAGCTGGAGGTTTCATCTGTGTTTTCCATTTTCACTTTCCTAGCCTGTTCATATTTATTAGGGTAGGTCTGGGAAATTTCACTCAGCTCAGTGTTAGTTCCTTGTCATCGGAGATCATGGCATGTATTTTCTCCTGTACTTATTGCTTTAGAGATTGAGAATGAGTCATTCATACCAAGAAACCTACCCCCTTAGATTTTTGTAAGTGAAATCAAGAGTATTATGTTTCTCTTCTTATATTTTACATCATAGATAGAAATTATGGTGGGTCTTGTTCTCCTTTTTCCAGTGCTCCCATACTTGACTATTTACAGATTTGAAGGACTGAAAGAGACCTCAAGAAGTCCATGAATTTGTTCTCCCCTTTTGAAGTATTTGCATCTCTATGAGTGAGATGTGAACTTTTCATTATACCATCACTTTCTGTCTCAGAGGAAGAAAACCATCAGATTTATCTGTTAAGCAAAGAAAAGCAAAAGTCTGTTTGGAATCTAATTAAATAACTTTTTGTTAGGGGAGGCCTTGGAGTAGGATAGGAAGTATTAGGGGTTTTATAATTTTAGTTATTATGACCAGAGGAAGGCTTACTGAGATAGCATTTCAGTAAAGACTTGAAGAGACGAAGTAAGCATGCTGTTATCTGGAAAATGATTGCTCTGGGCAGAAGGAGGGAACAGCAAAAATAATCACTATAAAGTGGGCTTAGAGCATAGCGGGGAGCCAGTATGACTGGACCTGCAATAGTGGGGGTTGGGGGCGGCATAATAAGAGATAGGATCAGAGGGCAAACTGGTATTGAGATTATTTAAGTTTTGTAGGTCATTTTAAGAACTTCGGCTTTTGCTCTGATTGAGATGGGAGCCATTGGATGGTTTTGAGCAAATGTGTAACATGATCTGAAGATGTTTTTTCACAGTCACTGTGGCTACCATGTTTAGAAAATACTGGAGGGAAGCGAGGTTGGAAGCCAGAAACTAGTTAGTAGCTTATTATATCATTCCACCAAGAAAGATGGCGGCTTGGATTAAGGTGGTAGCAGTGGAAGTGTGGGAAATCATCAGATTTTTGATGTACTTTGAAATTAGAGTGAATGAGTTTTGCCTTCTGATTACTTTGATCTTCAGTTTATTCTTCCATAAAAAAGGAACGATAATGCCTACTTTGTGTCTAACTCTGTGCACACAACAGAGTGAGTAGTTCTAGAAGTAATTCTAGAAGTGAGGGCTCCTTAGGATCTGAACCATCAAATATTAGGTATTCTTTACACATCTGACCAGCCATCGTGGGTAACAGAGTCTGAAGACCTTGTCACTCTTCAGTGATTGATCTCTTGCCTTGGGCCTGTGCTTACAGCTATATCAAACATTGGAATTCTTTCTTTTGGAAGAAGCATTTACCTGAATTGACTTAAAAAAAAAAAAAAAACCCTTGGGGTGCCTGGGTGGCTCAGTTGGTTGGACGACTGCCTTCGGCTCGGGTCATGATCCCAGAGTCCCGGGATCGAGTCCCGCATCAGGCTCCCAGCTCCACGGGGAGTCTGCTTCTCCCTCTGACCTTCTCCTCGCTCATGCTCTCTCTCACTGTCTCTCTCTCAAATAAATAAATAAAAAAAATTAAAAAACCCAGATAATTCTTAAAATACCAAAGTACTAAGAAAAAGTAGAAGCTAACAGGAAGGGGTAAATAAAATTCTCTTTTCTATTTCTTGTAGTCTTTTACTGTCCGCTTATCATTGAAATAGGTAAGAGTCTCACCTATGCAGGATAACATGGCTTCTACACTGATTGGGAAAAGGGTATATATAAGATACCAATTCTGAATGGAAATGTGTTCATTCATAAGAGAAAAACAGTACCAGTGAGCAGCAAGGGAAAGGGGTCTCTCAGTCATTGTTCTTTCCCTTCTTACTGTGGAATGATATTTTCTGAGCATCTACTGTGTGCAAGCACATTGCACTTGTTATCTCACATGTTTTTTCAGTGACTCCGTAAGGTGTGTCTGATGCCTGCTCTTACAAATGAGGAGGCCCAGGCTTAGTTACCTGATTGCTAAGTTGTAGAAACCAGACTCTTCTAGCCAAATTCACATCAAATTACAGAGTTCATAAAATTTATCCACTACAACATGCTTGCTGCCTTCTATACTCTGGAGCTTGAATGTTCTTTATTTTGATGGGTGCTACCCCTAACTCACCCTATTACTATGTTCAGTCTTTTCCTTATAGCAGAGGTGGTACTAGAGCACAAGGGTGATGCTCTCATATTCTCCATAAAATGCCAACTTTTGGGGTCTCTGGCTGGGTCAGTTGGTAGAGCATGCGACTCTTAATCTTGGGTTTGTGAGTTTGAGCCCCATGTTAAAAAAAAAAACTTTAAAAAAAAATACCAACTTAAAAAAAAAAAATACCAACTTTTCTTTATTTTAACTTTTTCTCTCCCAAGTACATATAAGCTCCAGAATGTTGCTGCTTGATTTTTGCTTGTAGGAATTGAGGAATTATTACTGGTTTTATCAGAATTACTTTGTGTCTGTGTATATGTACATGCACACACATGTATCTAGTATCTTAGTTAGGAGTGAAGTGTATTTTTCTCACATTAAGGAAATCTAGAGGTAGTCAGTCTAGTCTGGAACTGCTCTAGTCAAGGATCCAGGTTTCTTTTGTCTGTTTCCTCATGATCGGTGGTTTTCAATCTTAGTATCATCTCACAATCCCAGATGGCTGTTTCTACATTTAAGCCAATAGGAATTAGGGTAAGTAAAGAAGGTCTACCCACTTCCTCTAAGGGTACTTCATAGAGGTTGTATTTACTGCTTGTATTTACTGTATTTATTTCGTAGGGCTGCCATAATAAAATACGACAGACTGGATGGCTTAAGGAACAGAAATTTATTTTCTCAGTTCTGGAGGCTGGAAGTCCAAGATCGAAGTGTTGGCGGATTTGGTTTCTCTAGAAACCTTTCTCCTGGACTTGCAAATGGCTGCCTTCTCACTGTCATCTCACAGTTTTTCCTCTGCCCATGTATTTCTCATGTCTCTTTGTGTGTCTGAATTTCCTCTTCTTATAAAGATATCAGTCAGATTAGATTAGGGCCCCACCCCACTCATTTTAACTTAATCACCTCCTTAAAGATCCCTATCTCAGGATGCCTGGGTGGCTCAGTGGGTTAAAGCCTCTGCCTTCGGCTCAGGTCATGATCCCAGGGTCCTGGGATTGAGCCCCGCATCAGGCTCTCTGCTCCTCAGGGAGCCTGCTTCCTTTCCTCTCCCTCTGCCTGCCTCTCTGCCTACTTGTGATCTCTTTCAAATAAATAAATAAATAAAATCTTAAAAAAAAAAAAAAAAAAAAGACTCCCATCTCCAAATAATAGTCACATTCTGAGATACAGGAGGTTAGGGATTCAACATGCAAGTTTGGAGGGGGACATAGTTTAATTCCTAACACTACTTCTTATATCTCATGGACTAGAACTTAGTCATGTCCTCGTATTTAGCTACAATGGAGGTTGGGATCCGTGTAGCTTTTTTCCAGGCAGCCATATGCCCAACCTAAAACCAGTGGTTCTGCTAAGGAAGAGGTAATTGGATATTGCAGAATAAATAGTGGACTCTCCTTTGCAGCAGAGGCTTAAGGAATAGCGATTCTTAAAGGTCTTTAGTTCCTTTATATGAACTTGGATTCTTCTTTCATTTCTCTAGCAATCTCACATTTCATTTTATATTTTGAAATAT
This sequence comes from Mustela lutreola, assembly GCF_030435805.1. Classification (NCBI taxonomy): domain Eukaryota; kingdom Metazoa; phylum Chordata; class Mammalia; order Carnivora; family Mustelidae; genus Mustela; species Mustela lutreola. Next base: position 56,563,792 of record NC_081297.1, read on the forward strand.
TCTTTTAATACTACATTGTTGGCTTAGGTGTCCTCTCTACCTAACAAGCAGTGACATTGACTTCTAAAGTCATCACAGTAGGGCAAGGTAGACTTATCCACATAGCATTTAAGTTAGTAATAGAAGGCATCCTGAAATGCCATGAACAGTAGCTAAGTTGTAATTTTTTATTCTCTTTGCCAGAATGTATTCTCTGGATTCAGCTGGGAGCACTTTTGCCAGGGCGTGGGAGAATACAGTATGAACTTTCAAGGTCCTGTGCCTCCCTAAGATTCTGTGATATTTTCTACATAGTGGCATTACTATGATAAAACTAAAGAAAATGGAAGCAACAGAAGGAAAGGCACCCACCCACTGGTGCTCTTTGCTTAAAAGAGGAGGAAATTTGATTTGTTCTGTTTTGCTCACAGAAGTAAAATGGGCATTTTTTGGCCAGAAATGTAGAGAAGCTAATAGAAACTATAATGATGCCCAACATTTTAGTCCATCAATTAAAAGCACCTGTAGTTCTCATTTCAGGACAAGTACAGCCGTAACAGATATTGAACAAAGAAAGAAGGTACATGTCCAGAACATTTTAGTCTTGTTCCTTTCTTTAGTTTGCCTAAGAAATTGCTCTAGACATCAGCCAACTCCTGTGGCTCTCTTTATACACCAGTAAATCCTTTTGCATTTATAGAGCAGAGTGATTTTCTTAACACTTACCTGATCTAAAAATTGGTAAAATTGTTGTCATTATTGTTATTTTTATTGGCCTAGTACTAGTGAAACCTGTGACTGTTGACTTTTGAAGTCCTTAAAGGACTTAGTAACTGTCACATAACTGTAGCCTTACATGTTCCAGAAATACTTTACTCTCTAGTCCCCCATATTCTGCTTTCTCTCTTTGAAGAAAAGGGAGTATTGGACCCATGTCTCTTATTTATAACTCAGTAGGGTCTTTTATCATACCTACCCAGGGCGGTTGAGCCAATTACCTCTTCAAGCATGCAGTTATCATACTGTTCTCGGTTTTCGTCCTTTGAGCACTGTAGTGAAAAGAACATGGGATTTTGTAATCAAGAAGACCTGGGTTTGAATTCTACCTCCTTATACATATTGTGTGGCCCTGAACAATTCACTTACTATTTCTTACTGTTAATATTTCATTCAAAAATTGAGATAATTTTTTATACCTTGAGAAGATCAAATAAGATATTCTCTGTAAACTGTAAAAAATCTAAAGTCATGCGGGTGAACCAGATTGAGGAAAAAGATGGGAGAATGTAGAAACCCAATTTTTGAACCCCCAAATTTGTCCACCACCAACACTCTGTAGAGAGACTTCGGTTCTAGGCACCCCTTTCATCCCACACTTCATGCCCCAGAACACTCTTGAATGTCTACCTTGGAACACCTACAACTTTGGCTTTGGGATAGATTCAGCTAGGTTGGAATCCTGCCCTTGCTCCTCTTATATTAACTTGAGAAAGTTATTTAATTCCTCTGAGCTTTAGTTTCTTCCTTTCTTTTTTCTTTTCTTTTTTTTTTTTTTTTTAAGATTTTATTTATTTGTCAGAGGGAGAGAGAGAGAGAGAACACAAGCAAGGGGAGCAGCAGGCAGAGGGAGAAGCAGGCTTCCCACTGAGCAAGGAGCCCAGTGAGGGACTTGATCCCAGGACCCTGGAATCATGACCTGAGCCTAAGGCAGACGCTTAACTGACTGAGCCACCCAGGCATCCCTGAGCTCAGTTTCTTCATCTGAAAATACCCTGACAAGAGTTTTGTTTGGATTAAATAAAGTAATGTGTAGGAAAAATAAATCAGAGTCAAAGAAAGCATGTAGACTTTGGAATCAGACAACACCAGTGTTCTCATGTGGTTCTGTTATTTAGTAGTGGTATGACCTTGGGCAAGGTGATTAACTTCTCTTGATGATCATGAGTTGAAGTGCAAAAAGCACCAGGTTCATAATTGTGCTCAGTGAACATTAGTGCTTTTTCCTTTTCTCCCAACTCCAGTCAAATGTAGGAATAAATTTGCCCTGCATGAGCGCAGACTTGTTTTGTTTTTACCGTGCCATTTTAACTATAAGGATGTTTTGTCCCCATTGTCTTGACTCCTAAGGGCATTTGTGTGTGTGGTTTGTGTGTGTTTATGTGTGTGTGTATGTTTAAATAACATACAATAAAATGCACAGATCTTAGGCATTCAGTTCATAACTTTTGATAGTTGCATACACCCATGTAACCACATCCCTCAGTAAGACAGAATATTTCCATCACTTGAAGGATCCCTTTTACCCGTATTTTACCCCCATTCCTAAGCAGGCACTTCCTGATTTAAATCGTTGTAGTTTAGTTTTCTGTGTCCATTAACTTCTTGTAAATGGAATTTTTTTTTTTTTAAAGGAAGTTCTGCTTTCTTTTACCTACCATAAAAGTTTGAGATCCATCCATGTTTTTGTGTATTTCAGTATATTCCCAGCAAAGTCCCCTAGTCTTTCTGATAATGATCAAATCACTGGTCCCTTCCCAAACCAGTCACAAAAAGTAAACAATTACCATAATTGGTGTACCTAATTAAGGTCCACCACCTCGGGTTCAGAATAGGGTCAGTTTCTCTGATCATGTGTCTTCAGAACAAGGCAAACACCAAAAGTTCTTTCTTTTTTATTGTGGCACAGTGTTCTATGAACATATAGTAATTTGTTTATCTATTCTCTTGAGCCTCTAGATTTTGAACAGTTTAAAATCTATTTTTTCAATTGAGAGTCATTTATTCTTGCTATACAAATTGGCAGAGGAATGGTAAGTTTACAAGAATTTTGCCACAGGGTAGGTCAGAATTTTTGGCCTCTAGCTATTGTCTTCTTGTTTACATTCTGTCTACTTGACCATAGATTAAAAGGGAGAAAATGCCCTTCTGTCTCTGAGTATCCCCTATATAATATATTCTTTTTGGCCTCATGCCTAGAAAGTTGTTTATGAGTTGATGGAAGGATATATAGTTTCACTGTGCTCTGGAAGGTACTTACCTTGGCAGTCAAAAAATTTATGGGGAATATGCAGTTTTCTCCCTGAAAAAATTGCCAGATCTTGGCTCCCAATCATCTTCCCTGTATCATCCTATTTCCTCACTCCATCTCCTTGTCCCCCACTTCTGACAGTCCCCTCTGTGCAGCTTTGAGCCGCTGAGTGTCCTCAGGAGACATTCTGGCTTAAAGTTATACTGTTTGCCTGGATGAAATGTACAATGTGCAGAGAGAGTTTGTAGGGAAGCACGTATCTTGGCTCTCCTGGGATGTTAATGTCTTTGCTTTGTTCTAGTCAAGTTATATATGAAATAGTTCTTTTCTTCTTTTGACTGCCCCAAGCCCTTCATCTCCTCTCTGTACCAAATAAACCATCAAGAGTAGAAATTACTTCTCTGCTTTTAACCCTTTTCTACTAGCTTTATTCTTGCTCCTTAAGACTTTTAAAAAAGTTATTAAATTGTCTTTGTCTTGTCCCTCAGCTGGAACCTTCACTTTTTGCATTGAAAAAATTGCTTCCAGAAATTTTTTGCCATAAGAAAAAGGAGAGACTTCCACATAGGACTGGAAATGAACTTAGTTAAAGTTTATTTTGTAGAACAAAAGAGAGCCTCAGCTCAAGAAATACAATTTTGAGCTCATTGTGTCTTCCAGTGGATCTTGACTCTGAATGGTAACACTCTGACCTCTCTTAACTAGCTGTTGTTAAGTTGAAGGTAGCTTTTTTTTATCCTGAAGCAAAATGGTGAGGAAATAAAACCATGTGATTTAAAGACCTGCCTTAAGAAGCTGGAAGGGTTTAGAGAAAGGAGGAAGATAAAGTTGTCTCCTGCAAGGGGCTGACTTGGAAGGGAGATTAAGCTTGTTCTTTATGACTTGCACAGAGAACTAAACTGAGGCCAGTGACAGGAAGTAACTGGAAAGGAAGTTTTGCCTCTTTATACTTTCCCCCGAAACAAGGTTTGTATATGGAAGAGATGACTTCCTTCCACTAGATGTATACAAACAGGGTCAAGCCAGCAATTTTTCAGAGTTATTGATGATTCAGGAACGTGACTGAGAAGGTCCGTGGATATAAAAGGATGAAACTAAATGAGAAAGCTGCTGCATCCCTTTCCAGTTGTGAATTCCATGATTCCGTTGTATCTTTGGTAGACCTTCTGTTTTCTGCCTAGTCTTTGAACATCTGTCCCCTTAATTAGTGGAAGTATTGCATAAAGGTTAATAAAGCAAGTGCTAGAGCCATATTTCCTGGCTTTGAGTCCTGCTCTGCTGTGTACCAGTTGTATGACCTTAAAGTATTTAATTGCTCTGTACTTCAGGTTACTTACCTATAAAATAGTGATGGTAATATATATCTAATACAATTGATGTAAGATTAAATGAGACACTTAGAACACTTTAGGATCATGCCTGACACAACATAAGCACTCCAAAAATTTTAGCTGATACCATCAATTCTCCCTCGCTCGCTCTCTGTCAGTTCTTTCTACTTATAAAGCTAGGCTTGTCTGTCTGGTCCAGGTAGTCCCTCTCTTCACCTACAGTTTCTGATTATCTCAGGATGCTTCTGGCTAGAAGGAATGGTAAACTCAAATCAAAATAGCTTAAGTGAGGGCACCTGGGTGGCTCAGTGGGTTAAGCCTCTGCCTTCGGCTCAGGTCATGATCTCGGGGTCCTGGGATCTAGTCCCACATCCGGCTCTCTGCTCGGCAGGGAGCCTGCCTCCCTCTCTCTCTGCGTGCCTCTCCATCTACTTGTGATTTCTCTCTGTCAAATAAATAAATAAAATCTTAAAAAAAAAATAGCTTAAGTGATAATGGGATTTATGACCTCATGTATCAAGAGGTACAAAGCTAGGAGGATCCAGGCTGACTAATACAGTCTGCCTCATAGCATCAAGGATCTAGACTTATTCTCTCTGCTCCACCATCCTCCTTGAGTTAATAGAATATTGCAATCCAGGCATCATCTGTATACAAGACTACCTTCAGTAAAAGATAACAACCATTTTTTCCCCAGTGGCTTTTTTTTTTTTTAATAGAATGAATTTCTTTGAAGCTACTCACCTGGCAAAGTCCCCTCGTATTTCACTGGGTTTAATTGAGTCACTTGCCCCTTCCTAAATCAATCACAATTACTGATCTAGCTACTTAGGATCTTAGTGAAGTGTCCTAGTCTCTCTGATAATGATCAAATCATGGTCTCTTCCCAAACCAGTCACAAAAAGGAAACAATTACCATTATTGGTGTACCTAATTAAGGTCCACCTTCTAGGTCTCAGAATAGGGTCACCTTCCCTTAAATGAAGGCAAACACCAGAAGAAAGTCTGGGCTAGATTGGTATGTATGGAAAAGGGGGAAGATTTGGTAGTGTGCTAGTGTGCTAGTGTACCTTTTCCTCTGCTGTTGCATTTTCCTTGGAGTAAGAATTTTTCCCTTAGTGCTGTGACTGAGAAGCAGTGTTTAGACACCGTGAAGTTAGTCTAGGTATCCAGATAGTTGAGTCTTTTCTGACTTATGTGTGAAAAGGAGCTGCAAAGTTGTTATTCTCATTTGAAGAAATATACCTATTTGGTAATTGAAACCTGGAAAAAGAAGCACCCAGCTGCTTTTCCATAGCACCTTCCCCCCTTTTTAAAATTGAGATATAATTAACATATAGCTAGGTATAAGTTTAAGGTGTACTACATAATGACTTGACATACATATATACTGAAAATGATTCCCACAGGGCCGCCTGGGTGGCTCAGTTGGTTGAGTGTCTACCTTCAGTGCAGGTCATGATCCCAGGTACCTGGGATGGAGTGCCGAATTGGGCTCCCTGCTCAGCGGGGAGCCTGCTTTTCCCTCTGCCCGTTGCTTCTCTCTTTGCCCGCTGCTTCTCCCTCTGCCTGCTGCTTCTCTCTGTGTGTTCTCTCACTCTGACAAGTAAATAAAATTTTTTTAGAAAAGAAAAGAAAATGATTACCACAATAAGTTTAGTTAACATTCATCTCCTTATATAGCTACAAATTTTTTTTTCCTTGTGATGAGAACTTTTAGGATCTACTTCCTTAACAACTTTCAAATATACCATACAGCAGTGTTAACTGTAGTCATCATGTGGTACGTTGCATCCCTACTAGGTATTTGTCTTCTAATTAGAAACTGGTATCTTTTGACCACCTTCATCCAATTTCCCCATTTGCCAGCCCTCACATTCTCTTTCGGACAGAAAAATCTCTTGAAGATTTTAAGCCTCAAAAAGAAAATACTGAAGGTCTGTTATGTGGTAAAAGAAGTAAACCTAATTTTGTGTGACTGGACAGCAGATTTAGCATCAAGATTGAAACAGTACATAGCTTATTATAGGGAGTAGCTCTGTAGCAGTAAGACTGTTTAAAAAATAGTGGGATGATCCCTTGCTTGGAGTTTCCTAGGAGAGGCTTGCAGGAAGTTACAGAAAGGAAGTTCTGATGTGGGGAGATTGGCAGGGGGGTGGTGTTGCATGAAGGTATATTTAAGAACTCTTACAGTTCTCTATTGAAAACATCTCTATTGATGTTTCCCAGCTAAGAGATATGGAAAAGGCATGTGCTGAGTTTTATTACACTTCAGACTGAAGAGAATGGGTGCTTGATTTACCTATGGGAGAAAAAATCGCAAGTGTGTATATGCAGTCTCCATGAACAGCCTAAGATCCATAAAGCTCCATAGGTTATAACTCTTTTATAGAACCCTCTAGGTACTAGATCCAGTTAATTAAAAAATAGAATATTGGCCATTTTCTTGTATAGTCAGTTTCTTCCAGTATTTGTCATCTTAAATTCAACTGTATGACTATGACTATGTGAATGACTCTCTGGCCTTTTAAAGGCCTTTGTCCAGCCCTCTACAAACTGTCCAGGCACCTGCAAAAGAGTTACCACAAGGTGAACAAAGCAGTAATCTTGGGAACTAATTTACACCAGGATGAGATTACCTGTGCTTCTTAAGGAGCCTTCGGGTCTCATCTTTTTAACTGATTGGAAGGAGGAAAAAATGACAGTGTGACAGTTTTCTTGAATGATTCCTATATGTTTGTTTGGCTCAATTTCTAGGGCCACGTGAAATAAACATGATGTCTGGGAGCGTTTTTAATCTTATTTTTTTTAAGATGGGAAAGAGAAGTATTCAGGATTGAAAGGCAGTCTGTAATCTATAGTAAGGAGGAACCTCTACAAACTTCTGTTTCTTTGTGCTTGGATTACTGGGTTCACTTGCTCACAGGATTTCCCGGGTATCCAGAGTGAGTGATAAAGAGCTGGTTACCCTGCAAGACGGAAGCTCTGTGCCCTGGGAGGCAGGGGAATGACTGAACCCAAATAGGGAATAACAAGGCAAAGATTCTTACGTCCTCATTGCTTAAGATAAAGGAAAGAATTTAAGAATCTATAACCAACATCTGATTTTGCTGCCTTTTGAAGAGGGAGATACTTGAAGTTGGTAACATTGTTGTGGCTTGTGGTAGCTGTGGAAGTTCTCCCTTAGGAAGGGAGAGTGATCCTCGCTGGTAGTGAATAGAACTTTATAATATACTTTTCTTTCTGGAGAGAGTCTAGTGCTCAAGCTGAAAATGTGAGCAAATTTCTGTAGGAAAGGAGACAGGGCAAATAAAGTGCTAAGAGGACTCATACTACATTGCTTTAGAACTGGATCCTGGTGAATCTCAGCATAATTACCCAAGTAAAAGAATCCAGATAATACATGATGTGAAATGCTAGCAAATAGAGACTAATCTATAGTGACAGAAAGCAGATCAGTCATAGACTTGGGGATAGTGGAGTGGGAAGGGGCCTACAAAAGAGCAGGAGGAACCTTGAATGTGCTTGTTATCTCGACTGTGATGATGGTTTCACAGGCATGTGCATGTTCTTAATTCATTATCTTGTACATTTTAAATATATGCAGTTTATTGTATGTCAGTTTTATCTCAGTAAAGCTTTTATTATTTTTTTAAAAGATTCTATTTTTAAGTAATCTCTACACCCATCATGGGGGTTGAACTCACAACCCCAAGATCGAGTCACGCACTCCACTGACAGAGCCAACCAGGCGCCACTACCTCAATAAAGCGTTAAAAAAAAGAAAGAAAGTGGGGCGCCTGGGTGGCTCAGCCGGTAAATGTCTGCCTTTGGCTCAGGTCATGATCCCAGGGCTCTGGGATCAAGCCCCACATTGGGCTCCCTGCTCAGCAAGAAGGCTGCTTCTCCCTCTTCTACTCCCCCTGCTTGTGTTCCTGCTCTCTCTCTGGCAAATAAATAAAATCTTTTAAAAAAAATAGAAAGAGAGAAAGCAGTCAGTCAATCAATCCTGGATCACCATTTATCCAAGGACCCTTTGTGGTTTACAGGGTGGCTGCTGCAGACTAGTATGTGAAGTGCAAGTCTTGTGTGTATGTGAAGTATGGATAAATACCTCCTGTTTAATGCATTTGACATTTCTTTAGGAGTCCTTAGAGCCCACTGTATTATATTGAAGAAGATGTCTAACAGTAACACTATTCAAGAGACCCTGGAAATAATGAAAGAATCAGAAAAAAAACTGGTGGAAGAATCTGTAAGCAAAAACAAGTTTATATCTAAGACTCCAAGTAAAGAAGAAACTGAGAAAGAGAGTGAAGATACTGGTTTGCGTCCAGAGACACAGGTAAGGATTAGAAGTGCATCATAGGCACACTTATTATGCCTTAATAGAAATGTCATTGTAATTGGCATTGGGAATCTGTAAGAAGCTAGTCACTTGATTCTCCCTAAAAACCCAATTTTCAGCTTTCAAGAACTGTCTCCTTCCCTTTTTGTCATAGAATCCCCAGTGAAGTCTAGAGAAGACAATAGTAATTTCCTAATCCATTTGGACCTGCATTACACTGGGTTCTTGCTACATTTGATATTTTTTAACTATCAAAAAATGAACTGTATACAAACACATATTTAACAAGTCATGATATGGTTCATATAATAAATTCTTAAAACTACAGCTGCCTGGCTTTAGACACAGTATTAAATTCATATCCTGGTTGTATTAAAGCAGTCAGAATTTTTTGGGTCAGAAATAACCTGTGAACTTGCTACTTGGTAAATGAGTGAGAAGAATTTCACTCTTTGGTTGCCATGTTGCTTTCCATCCAAATTCATAGTGCAGTGCAGATGTGATGGCAGTAGGTAGCCAGCCAAGCTTCCTCCAGGGCTCCTATTTGGTACCCAAGCAGTTCATACTCTGAGCCTCCTCTGGTTTACCTGTTCTGGTCCTTCTCTTCTCTGTGGTCAGTGCTAGTCTCCTCCGTTAACCAGACCCAAATTATGTAAATCCTTTCTTTCATGCCCAAGGGTTGGACTGGTCGTTCTTACATGCTTAGGAGATAGACTAATGGTAGTAAGTTAGTTTAAAAAGCAGTGGTGGCAACATTTTGGAAGGTTTCGAAAGTTGAAGCATCATTTCTCTTGACAACCCAATTCATTTAGGCCTTTTTTTCTTGAAAGACTAAAACGACAACAACAAAGGGACAAATTAAAATCAGACAGCTCCCTGAAATATTTTGTTCTCTGGCTGCCTGCTTTTCTGCTGTCTTTCCTCTCGCAGTTTACCATATCTCTGTACTAGTTGCTTTTCTTTCCATTATCCTTTGCGTGTAAGTTGTCATTCCCCGCCCATCCTTCCAGAGTTTGTAGAGACAATCTGCCACTGTTCCAGCTATACTTCCAGCCTCCACTGATACCAATAATGAATTTTAAATCCTCAAGACAGATAAGTGATGAATGTTTAATTATATGCTGTCATGTTATATGGAAGATGATAATTAGATGAACTTTGGGTCCAAGTTATTCTCAGGAGACTATTTGAAGTGGTGTTCTGAACTCCTGTTGTGTGTACCCCTTGAAGATAAGCAGAAAAGGATATGTATAAGTGTTATATACCTAATGGACACTCAATTCAGGAGTGTCTTCATCTGGATATACAAATAGGTCATATGGGAAGTTGGAAGGGGACGACGGACTTTTTGTAGCTGCTAGAACAGGGGGATCTGCTGCTGCCATCTACTGGAGCTCCTAGTCATTCTACCAAGTCTTCAGTTTTGTCCCCCACTTCAGAAGCCCTCTCCCCTCTACCATTTCCCAGCAGATCATGTGCCCCTTCAACAACACTAAAAATTCTGCTCTTTATCTTACCTTCCCCCACCTCAACTCATACCCCGGAAGTCCCCCCGGGGTTCTTACTGATGCTATCAAGGGAGTGCCTGTTATAAATTGGAGCTGGAAAATTTGCAAAAAGGGGAGTTTCCTTGCTTATACTATGTGAGACATATTCTTAGAACCAGCAGTTGGAACTCAGAACATCTTTCACATGGAAACAGTGCTATAAAAGGCAGGTTCTGAGATTCAGTTTAGAATGGGCAAATTAACCCTGACCTACCGAACTTAGGGGGGGTCCTTCAACTAACCCATAACAACTGGGAATGACCTCCTAACTGGGCTTTCTGCCTTTAAACTTGTGATCCTTTTGGATTCCTCTACTGTACTGCTTTAGAAAGATCACCATGAAATAAATATCTGATTATGTTCATTCTCTTCAAACTTTCTGTATGTTTCATTGTCCTAGGCTAAGACCCAGATTTATCAGCATGACATATTGTGACCTAATCCCTTGCCTGACAGCCACCCGCCTCTGGCATCCTGCACTTCAGCATTGTTTGATTCCTTGGGCCTTGTTACAAGAGCTGGAAAGTGTGGAGAAAGCATGCTTTTGTACTTGCTTTCTCTGCCTAGAGTGCCTTCCTTGGTATTCTTTCCTTGGCTTCCCCCAACCCCTGAACCTCCCTTGCCAACATCTGCCTGAAACTCAAAACTCAATTCAGGTGTGTCTTTCTCTAGTAAGCCTTCCTTGACAGCCTTACTCACCCATTGCAGGTCTACCCTGTATAATTCTTAGAGTAATGTCTGTCTCCATCTCTACGGAACTATAAGCTCAGTGAGGCCCAGGATTAGGTCAGTTTGGGCTCACTGTTGTTTCTCAAAAGCTTGACATAGTTCTTTGCAGGTACTCAATATCTGTGAATGTATGAATCTGTGAGTTGCTAGGTCTGGGTTAGACGCTTGTGCTGTGTGCTCCTATAGCACTATGTGACTACTTCTGTAATGCATTTAACCTACTGTATTGTAATTGTCTATTTGTCTGTCTTCTCCAACAGGATTATGAGTCCCTTTTGGATAAGGTTTGTGGTTTTTATCTCTGTATCCTCCAGTAATTAGCATGGTGCCTGATAGATACTAGATTTTCAATATGTCTTTGGCTATTACACGAAAACTATCCATTCTGGTAAATAAGCAGATTCATAAATTGCTTGTAGGGCTATAAATTGGTATAACTGGTATAACCTCTTTGAAGTCACTTTGGCAATAATTTTATTAAGAATTAAATTTTAAAAATTTTAAAATGGACTGCAGATAAACAGTATTTGTAGATACACTTGATTTGGTCATTGAACCATTGTTTATACTAACAAAAGATCAGAAACATCCTAAATGATGCTGTTTAAGGGACTGATAAGATAATTTATAGTACAGCCCCAAATAGAATACCATATTAGACATTGAGAAAAATGATAGATCTTCTGTAGAATAATATCTGTGGAAAAAAAGTTTAAAGGCAAGGTGTGTAAAATATACATCTGTTTGTTCTTGTTTTGGGGGTTTTTGTGGGTTTTTTTTTTTTTAAGTTTTTATTTATTTATTTGATAGATCACAAGTAGGCAGAGAGGCAGGCAGAGAGAGAGAAAGAAGCAGGCTCCCCACTGAGCAGAGAGCCCGATGCGGGGTTCAATTCCAGGACCCTGGGACCATGACCTGAGCCAAAGGCAGAGACTTAACCCACTGAGCCACCCAGGTGCCCCTGTTGTTGTTGTTGCTGTTTTTTAAAGATATCTTTCTTCCTTTATTTGAGAGAGAAAGTGCATGAGCAGGGGGAAGGAGCAGACTTAACACTGAGCAGGGAGCCGGACTTGGGGCTCAATCCCAGGACACAGATCATGACCTGAGCCCAAGGCAGATGCTTTTTTTTTTTGTTTTTAAAGATTTTATTTATTTATTTGACAGAGAGAGATCACAGTAGGCAGAGAGAGAGAGAGGGAAGCAGGCTCCCTGCTGAGCAGAGAGCCCGATGCGGGACTCGATCCCAGGACCCTGAGATCATGACCTGAGCCAAAGGCAGCGGCTTAACCCACTGAGCCACCCAGGTGCCCCCCAAGGCAGATGCTTAACAGACTGAGCCACCCAGGCACCCCCATCTGTTTGGTTTTTTTAAAAAAAGAAGAAAAAAACCTATGTGTACATATGTACAGTGAGCTTATATATATATATATTCATAAAAGACCTATAGAAAGATTATAAGAAAGACAGTACTACTTGATCCTCTAGGAGAGAACCAGGTAGCTGGGGGACAGATATGAAAGGAGACTTACTGTTGTGTATACCCTCGTTACACCTCCTGAATGTTTGTGTTCTGTGTGTGTTACTGCCTTTTTGAAAAAAACAGTGAAATACTATTTCATATTCCCACACTATGGCTTTTCCGTACTGTAACATCTCCTTACATTGACCAGATCCATCGTCATTTCTTACTCTTTCCATCCACCTTCCTGTTTCTCCATTTTGCATTGTGGCAGTGTTTGGTAACTAGTGAAGAGGACAAAGGAAAGAGAAATCCTCATCTACCCAGGACCATGCTGGTATTCTGCCTCTGTCTTGTTTTCCCTTCCCCACTCACCAACCTCGGTTCTCCCCACACCCCAATGGGCAGTGAGTTCCATTCCAGACATCTGAGAATCCCCAGGTGCTTCCTCCCATACAAAACCCTACCTCCACCTCTTCCTCAAAGCCCCCATTTTGACTTCTTAGCTGTTCAGAAACCCTATCAGTGAATTAGTCTTTTCTTACCTCATCCTGCCATAGGCCTTCATTTTTTCATCTTCTTCAGCTTCTATTCTGCTCCTTACCCACTTTTTTTTTTACCCTCCATTTGCTCTGAAAGTCTTGTCCATATCTTCCATGCTCCCTTATTTTTATCCTGTCCCAGACAGGCTATAAGAGCTACTACCAGGAGCTTAGAACTAGGAGAATTCTTATCTTCAGGAAAGGAGGCAGTTGGCAAGAAGAGTCTTCATTCCATTTCAACAGCCATTGGGATAGGTGCTTTGGGTCTCTCAAGTTAGAACTCTGTACATGTTATCCTGTAAAGATGTTATTATAAGTGATGATTAAGGGCCATATTGCATGTCCGTTTTGGGTTAAATAGGCTCCTGTGATCATGCTTGGGTAAAAACACTCTGTCATGCTATGGTAGTGACATTTCCAGAAGCTGTCTAATCAGGAGATGATTCGTGGTTTATCCAAAAGTAATTTTTATTAACCTGTGAAGTAGGCCAACCAGTCAGTGTCTTCCTGTTCATTTTCTTCATGGTAAGTGGCCTGTGGTCCTTTATGTGTCACAATTACTAGAGTTGTAGCAAAGAGGAGACAACAACTCCAAGTGGGTCTCATTATTGTTTAGCTATTGTAATGGTTTTACAGTTAGTGCTTTCTCTTTGTAAACTTGTATTGTTTTTAACCTAAGTGTTGATTTTCTATACCTTTAATATTTTCTAATCCCCTTCTAACAGAGGCGGACATCCAACCATGGTCATGCCAGGAAAAGAGCCAAGGTGAGAGCCCTTTCCGTATACTATAGTCCCCCCACCCTTATCTGAGGTTTCGCTTTCCATGGTTTCACTTACTCCTGGTCAACTACAGTCCAGGAGTAGATGATCCTGCTTTTGACATATTGTCAGGTCAGTAGTAGCCTAATGCTCTGTCACAGTGCCCACATCATTCACCTCGCTTCACCTCATCCGCAGGCCTTTTATCATCTCACATCATCCCAAGAAGAAGAGTGAGTACAGTGTAGTAAGATATTTTGAAAAAGAGAGAGAAGGACCACATTGATACAAGTTTCTTACAGTATTTTAATTGTTCTATTTTATTGTTGTCATTACTGTTGTTAATCTCTTACTGTGCCTAATTTATAAATTAAACTTTATCTTAGGTATGTATGTCTAGGAAAAAACATAGTATATGTAGCATTTGGTACTATACATAGTTTCAGGACCCCACTGGGGGTCTGGGGAAGTATCCCAGGGGATAAGTGGGGACTACTGTAGTTTCTTTTCTACTGTTATTAGTAATACGTTTCACAGATGCACTTATCACTAGTATCTAATTTATTTAGATTATATGCAAGCAAAGTTTTTCTGCCTGCACTTTATACTCTAATTGTCAATATACGTACACACACACATTTCATGTTAGAAAGTTTGGCTGTATTTTTCTGTTACCTCTAATTCGGTCACAGTCTGTTTCTGATATCCAGCCAGAGCCTCTCACAAAGCCTGAGCAAATTAGTACTGGTTCTGCTGTAAAGCTAGTTTCTCTGTTCACTTTTGGTTTCTCTAGGAGTACTATGTGAGTGTTATCTTTTCCGCCAACATTTTTTCCCCATTTATCCTTTAGGAATTTATCCTTTATAAATCCTGCCCCATTAGTAGAAATGACTCAACACTTTTGGACATCCTAAAAATAAAACCTTTTTTGGTGGTGGTGGGGTTACTTTTTAAGTTGGGGCAGGAAGGAGGAGGAGGATTTTGTTTTTAATCATTTTATGATAAAATTAGCACATCACGGATTTTTTTTTTAAGATTTTATTTATTCAACAGACAGAGATCACAAGTAGGCAGAGAGGCAGGCAGAGAGAGAGGAGAGAGGAGGAAACAGGCTCCCTGCTGAGCAGAGAGCCCGACACGGGGCTCGATCCCAGGACCCTGGGATCATGACCTGAGCCAAAAGCAGAAGCTTTAACCCACTGAGCCACCCAGGCGCCCCTTTCACGAATTATTTTAAGCAGTGTTATCAGAGAGGACTATATGTGTCAGTATGTGATGGTTTTTTTTAAATTTTAGTTGGGAGAACAGTAAAATCTTAAACCTTTCTTGCATTGAGAATAGTTATCACCAGAGTAATTATTAAGTGTATCTACCTATTCCCCCCCAAAAGACAATGGCAGAATTTGGGAGTGGCTCAGCCAGTAGGTAGCCTGGGTTTGAAGGAGAACACATCAGATAAATGAACTCTGTGTCTTGCCTGACATGGCCTAATCCTCAGTGATGGGCTTGATGTTAAAGTTCACATCAGAGGGTGTTCACCTCTACTTCACTTCCACCTATACTTTTTGAGATAAATAAGACAGTTATTGTGTCCATTTTATAGATGAGGAAAGTTGGGTTTATAGAGATGGAGTGAACTTGACAGAATATTCACTAGTAAGTGGCAGGGCTCCACAGGAAGTCAGTTCTTCAGACTTGCAAGTTCTCTTCACTGTACTGCACAACCAGGAACACATTCCATGTTTTGTGCTGTTGTATTCATGGAAAATCTAGATTTTGTTATAAGAACTCTTAGTAAATGTTTATAGGTAGGTTTCTATCATTTTTGGCTTTGGGGATCCCTAGGAGAGCAATGATTTATAAAGTGAATTTCAGATTTTTTTGGTATTCTCCAGCCAGCTAATTAAGAAGCTTGGTTTACTTTTACCATTAGCTTCTTAATCACATTAAATCCCCAACGTTGGGAGGTTTTCTTTCTCTTTACTCTTTTTTTAGACGCTTCTTTCCATACTCTTGCTGCCTCGGGTTTAGAGTCATTTAGCATTTATCGTCTGCTGTGCTCTAGGCACTATTTATGATATGTTTGTTTATGTACTTTATGTCACCTAATTCTCACAAGTCATCATTAAGTGTTTTTATCCCTGTTTTATTGAGGAAAAACAGAGACCTAGAGAGGCCAAGTAATTTGCTCAGGGTCTCTCATAGCTCATAAGTGCAAAAGCAGGAGTTGAAGCAGGGACTTCTGGCTCTTAAATCCAGTGTCTACTAAGCTCTTCAACTGTGTATTTTCAGTAAACTTCTGAGTCTGAAATTGGAGCATAAGCTAGAGAAAGGGGTGAGAGCTAAGTGAAGTGCTTTTCATATCATCTGTTCAAAGTAGCCATTTTGTTTTTATAAGTTTATTAATGGAAGTAGGAAAATTATCTTTGAAGTAAATCAGGAACTGGGGAGTAAGTCCACTTTGGGCAAAAAAAAAAGAACAACACAAAAACCCTACTTAATGGAAGCAGCAACTAACAGAGGCAA
This sequence comes from Mustela lutreola, assembly GCF_030435805.1. Taxonomy (NCBI): domain Eukaryota; kingdom Metazoa; phylum Chordata; class Mammalia; order Carnivora; family Mustelidae; genus Mustela; species Mustela lutreola. The sequence continues at coordinate 56,580,042 of NC_081297.1, forward strand.
AGAGGATACCCTTCATTCCGCGAAAAGCAGCTTTCTGAATGTCCATATATATATTTGGGCTTTTTTCAGTCTAATTCCAAGCTGAAGTTGGTGCGCAGCCTAGCAGTGTGTGAGGAGTCCTCTGCCCCATTTGCTGATGGACCACTAGAAGCCCAGGTAGGTCCTTTATCAGAGTAGTGTAACTTTTTTTTTTTTAAGATTTTATTTATTTATTTGTCAGGGATAGAGGGACAGAGAGCGAGCGAGCACAGGCAGACAGAGAGACAGGCAGAGGCAGAGGGAGAAGCAGGCTCCCTGCCGAGCAAAGAGCCCAATGTGGGACTCGATCCCAGGACGCTGGGGTCATGACCTGAGCCGAAGGCAGCTGCTCAACCAACTGAGCCACCCAGGCATCCCAGAGTAGTGTAATTTTTGAGATTGGCAGTTGTTTGGTAAACTGTAGCGTAACAACCACAGCATCAACAGTAGGCTTGGAAATCAGGGTAGAAGGAACTTCAAGTGGTTGCTGTAAAGCAGGGCATGGCTGCAAGCATGAAGTACAGGTCTTCACACCTGGACCACCCGGGATGAGGCAGACAAGAAGATCCCAGGGCTGCATCTTGTTTTCCCACCCACACTTTCCCTCTGGCAGTTAGACCCATTTCCATCTAGTTCCTGTGCCAAGAACAGCCAGTGTAACTTGAGCTCTCCATTTGGTGGTTGTGATTGTTGGCAGAAAAGGCTTGGCCTTCTACCCTTTTGGAAGAACCCAAGCTTAAACAATTGAATTAACAAAATACTCTCTTCTGTAAGAGAATGCTGCCACCCAAGATTTCCCTTCTTTGAGATTTCAAGGGAGCGTCAAGTCCTGTGGGAGAATTAAAATCCTTTTTCCCTTTTGATTGTATTCCTCTTTCCCCTTAATCAAGGATATAATTCAGTTGCATATCAGCTGCCCCTCTGACAAGGAGGAAGAAAAATCCACGAAGGATGTCTCTGAAAAGGAAGACAAGGACAAAAACAAAGAGAAGGTCCCAAGGAAGATGCTTTCTAGGGGTGAGAACTCTCGCCACCCCTTATGTCCTAGGGTCTGGCTCTGCTGTGCCCTTTCCTTCCATCTTGGAGCCTGACACCCACTAACCTTACTGGCTCAGCAGTTCCTAGTGTTCTGTTGACTTCATGGTTGCTTGGTGGGGAGGGGGTGCTTAACTAGGTTACTTTCCTTGCTGCTTTAGTTAACCCTGCCTTAGGGGCTCACTTGCTGCAGAAAGCTACTCCGTTAACACTGGCACTACCTATAAGAGGACATTGTAGTTAATTCCGATTTTATTTCTCCTCTGGAATAAGTAGTGACATGAATCACCACTAGTAGCAGATCCTCCATATATCATTTATATTTTGGTTTTGGGATGCTTGGAGTGATTTTTTTAAAAATCAGATTTGCACTAATTATTAAGCTCTCTTTGGTTTTAAACTCTTGAGCTGGTAGCAAAAGACCTGGTCCATAAAAATTATAGTTGACAGGAAAAAGGCAACCTTGGGATTAAGATTTTATAAATAAATTGTAAATAATCAATATTTGAACCTGTTTGCTGAGATTCTGGAAAATTCAGCTCTGATTGCTCTTACCTGGAATTTATTTTCCTTAACTTGAATAAAATCTGCTTTGTTTTGGTCGGGACATTCAGCAAATACTTAATTATGGTAAGGTAGCGTCTCAGTGTAATACTGATGCAGCACTCTGACCCAGATTCTACCTTCCATCATTGTCATGGGGAATCTGGCAGGGGGAAGGGACCTGGCAAATCAAGCGTCATTCTGGTTTTTAAGCTAAAACCCCTAAAGTTTGATTTTACTTTGCTGTGATCCCTCCTGATTGGGTTGTGGGCTTCTGCTTGGGATTAGATTTCATATAAGGCAGTTTCATTTATTTTAAAATTTCTTTTGTTGTGATGGTTCTAGATTCCAGCCAAGAATATACAGACTCCACTGGAATAGACCTACATGAATTTCTTGTAAATACACTGAAAAAGAACCCAAGGTAAAAACATTATTTGATGGAAGGGGGACAGTAGGGTCCAGCCAGGATACTGAAAAGGACAAGTAGCTAGCTTTTCAGGATTTTTCCATTAGTCAGATCTATGCTATTGACCCTCCACCACCTTTCCCTCTAGTGTAGTTTTATATTCTGTGAGGGATCCAGAATACCCTTGTGTTGAGGTGTCTTCTTTCAGAAGAGCTGAGAAAAATCTGTGGAAGGAGACTGCAAAAACAAAAAAATGTGAAGTCTTGGGAGAACTATTTAAAAGCAAGAAGGAAAAATAATTGATACATACATATGCTAAATCATAATTGTTTTAAAATTGTATAAATAACAAGATGGAATGTAGACTACTGATTAGATTTAGTTTAAGTATAAAGTATGTGTTTAAATGAATATGGCTGCCAACAGAGAGGTTTCTGATAAGGAAAACAAAGTATTGATTAGGAGGATCTGCAAAATGTATACTTAATTGTTTTTCTCTTTTTAAAGTAGTATAAGACAGGCCAGTGAGGCTCAGCAGCCTCTGTGTTTTTGTCCACTGTTGGGGTTTGGATCTGTCCCTCCCTCCAGCTTCTGTAGGGTGCAGGTTTCAATGCTTTTAATGTCTATGGGAGGGCTGCTTTTTGTTTTGTTTTGTTTTAATCTTTTTTAAACAGGGACAGAATGATGCTGCTAAAATTAGAACAGGAGATTCTGGAATTTATTAATGACAACAAGTAAGTTACTTGAATGAAATACACATTTAGAGGTGGGAGGGGGCACTGAAAAGAAATTCAGGTACAATTTTAGGATATTCCTCTTAAATCTTTCCCTTAAAGTTTGAATTTTGAAGTAATTACTCACTGGGAACCAAAAGGAGTTGAGGAGAAATAATAAGAATGTATTAAAAAGTACATGTGACCCAAGTGAGTTTTAAGTTATTGCACAGACTTCAGTTGAAAAGAATTAATATCTTTTCAGCAGCTACCCTTGTCCCATATTTAGTTATTCTTAAATTTCTCCCTTTTTTCCTTGTAGAGTATCATCCAGGTGAGGGAGACCTGGAGCTTAAGGAATAATCTTAAATGAGGGTAGTAGATCAAAGGAATATACAAAATGCTATAGAAAAAGAAGCTGAGAGAACCTTTTTGGTTCTCATTTGAGTAAGGATCTATCTTCCTTATAACATGTCTGTTTCTCCTAAGAAATTCTCCACTTTAGACACAAGAAAAGTTACAGTTGGCTATTACTGCTATTGTTTATCCTTATTTCACTTTTTCCCCTGGTTTCCCTTCAGTAACCAGTTCAAGAAGTTCCCTCAGATGACCTCATATCACCGGATGCTATTACACCGGGTAGCTGCCTATTTTGGGATGGACCACAATGTTGATCAAACTGGAAAAGCTGTCATCATCAACAAAACCAGTAACACAAGAATGTAAGGGAAGAAACCACAAATTGGGAAACTTCCCTGGAATAGTCTATGGGGAGAAGAGGAAGGTGTAGGACCAATATATTCCTTTCTGGGGAGGAGATAGTATGGAAGTTACGTGATCAATTCCTATGCTTCGTGAGGACTTGGAGATAGATTCCGGAGGCAGTGATGTTTTGTGAAGACTGGCGCCTGGCCTCTCTTCACCTTTACTGATGGTACAGGTATAACTTTAGGAGAAGACAACTTATTTATATGTATAAAGAATAGGCCTTGAAGATTTCTTTGTGACGTTTTGGATGCCTGACTCCAGTAACTTCCTGAAGGGACTGTAGGATATAAGAATGCTTTATTATGAGGCCTGCTTCCTAACAAAAGCATCTTTTACCTTACTTCCTTCTACATTCTCCCCCAATCCCAGCCCCGAACAGAGATTCTCAGAACACATAAAGGATGAGAAGAATACAGAATTTCAACAGAGATTCATTCTCAAGAGAGATGACGCCAGTATGGACCGAGATGATAACCAGGTGAAGAATGGAAAGGGGTTGGGTCTGTATGGAGAGATTGCAGTAAGAGAAACTGGGAGGGGAGAAGAATTTTTGTGGGATAAAACTCTAAAACATATTAGTGTGGAAAAATGTATTGAGTTATGCTGAGTTGGCTTTGGCTTAATGTTGAGGACTGACTACACTTGTTGAGCTGAATGCCGCCCTCTTAGCCCCAGAGAGACATGGTGCTGAGTTTTGCTGGGTTTTCTCATTTGGCCTAGAACTCCCTGGTTCTGCCACTGACTTCTAACTCTATGTCATTTTGGGACAAATCAAGGTCCCTCCCTGCTTCAGCCTTGATTCAGTTGATGGCTTCATTCTTTTTTTCTTGAATGGTTAGGAATTTCTTTGGGAACCACCAAAAGCTACTTTATCCCACTTCTGTCTTATCCTAGCTCAGGGCTAGCCTTGGACTGGCAAAGTTGTGATGTAATATACCCACCTATAAAGATGTTTCTGATCCCTTTCTGCAAACTCCTTATTCTTTTCCCAACTCCTTCCACCAAGGTGAGTGAGTTAATTTGACATTTGATGCTGGGAGTCTCAGGCAGTATCCCCTTTTTAATCCGTTCCTGTGGGAATAAGAAGTGAACAGTCTGTCCCATTCCTTCACTCATGGGCCTGGCTGTTGCCCTGACTTCTAGCCTGCCCTTCAGATAGTAAGTTTTCGTTTGGGGATTAGTTTTCTCAGCCACGTACAGGGTTTAGATCCAGCCTGCTCTGCTTGACCTCCAAAGGAGGTTAGGTGGAGAACCAGGATTAAGGTTTGAAGAACGTGGTTGAGTAGAGCCAATATTAGTCTTGCTAATTAATGATAACTGTAATAATATCTTACCTCTAGAGTCAAAATTCGTTTTCTTAGGATATTGTATGGTCTTGAGACCAGGACTTTTCCTGCTTGCTACTTGAGTATTTGAGGGAGTCCTTTTGAGAAAAATGCCATTATCTTTTGTGGACAAACACACTGGGTCTGATTGAAAAGAATGAAACATACAAAAAGACAAAATTTAAAAAACAAGAAAGAGCCTTTCCATCCTGATGCCCTTCTCTCCATTTTCCCAGAACCCTTTTTCTGTGGATCAGGAATTATTCAGGCCTAGAGACACATTGGGGCAAAGTGGAATCTGTCCATATTATGAACTTTTCCATCTCTCAGCTTCAGGCTTGATCCATAGGAGGGGAGCCTTTATGCATTTTCTGTCTATGATATTAATAATAAATACAATGATTGTTACTTCTGTTGAGTGTTTTCCCTGAACTAGACTCTGTTCTAGGCACATTATGTACATTATCTCTTTGAATCGTCTCTACAACCCAGTGTAGGTGGGGTTATTAGCTCCACTTTAAATATAAGAAAGCTGAGGCTAAGAGTGTTAAGTTACTTGCCTGAAATAACTTTACACAGAATGGAGAGCTGAGATTCTAGCCGGGACCTCAAAGCACATTATGCTCTTTCTACTCTGTCGCTGGTTCACCAGTGTTAGGGGCCCCTGAGGTCCTACATCTTATTGGAATGGGATTTATAAATGGACTGTTTAGTAGGATTTAGGTTCTTAAGGCTAGTGAGAATTAAATCTAGTCAAAAGTTTATACTCCTGAAGTTACGCCAACCTCTGGTGACGATCAGGAAGATCAGCCTAGAGTAGCAGCCTCCTTGGTTGCTTCATCTGAAGCTTTCAGAGACTCTGGATTGAAGGTCAGAATCTTTCATACCTGATGACATTCATTTTATGGGCTGTCTCTCTCAGAGCATCTTGCCTTCAAGAGCAGTATGGAAAAAGACACTGTGTACACCCTACCTGGGACAGTGCTCACAACTCACAGTCCAGGAGAGGAAAAACAATGATGGAGAACTGGGCGGTAGGCTAGCCAGAGGTGGTGATTTGCCCAGCCCTCCCTTTTCACCTCTCTGTATTTTTCAGAGAATTTAAGGCTCTCTATCCTGCAGTTCCTTCTTTTCCCTTTCTGTCACTCTCTCTCTCTTTCTCTCCTCCTTCCACCATACCTTATTTGTCTCTTCCTTTTCCTGTCCATCCTTCTTTCTGTTCTGTTCTCCTTTTCTTTCTCTTCTCTTTGTGTTGCTATGTTCTCTTTTCTATTTCTGTAGTTTCTATCTCTTTCCCTCCCTCCAGTGGCTGTAGTTAAGATGAGAAAAAGTGCTTAAGCTTTTAGGTTAGCTTCACTTCGATTTAATTCCCAGGGCCCTCTTCGCTGAGCTGAGTGTGACTTGGGTCTTCAGGCCATGGCATTAGTGAGTAAAGAAAGGATAATATCAGGTGCTAGTTCTGTAAAACTCTTCTCTAAATACTTGTTTCTTCTCCCTCTCTAGTTTCCTCCTATCCCTTTCTTTCCCTCCAAAGCAATGTTGTTTATTCCCTGGGCTTTTCTCTTGATCCTTAGGATCTCAATACTATAAGGAAGTAACCCAGTCCTTATAAATAGTTGTTGTTCTTGTCACTCTGGGTGGGGATGGGGAAATGAAGAGGCTCCAATCATCCAGAAAACCTGATCTCCCAAACTGCATGGTCAGATGTACCCAGTGAAACCTGTCCGACACTGGAAATTTTATTTCTTTTTTTTTTTTTTTTTTCTATTTTTTTGATGGCAACTATAAACTCTCCCGGTTTCTCTTCCTTGCTGGTGTGCAGTGAGCTTGCAGTACGAGGAGAACTTAACTAGCTTAATTCTGCTCATCGATCTAGATCAGAGTTCCATTGCAGGATGGAAGGAGGAGCAAGTCAATAGAAGAGAGAGAGGAGGAATATCAAAGGGTCCGAGAGAGAATATTTGCCCGAGAGGTAAGTGTAGCTTCTGAGAGTTGTCAGCCCATAGCTTTTAGCTCTTAATCTTTGGAACTGTGATTGGAATGAACCCTCCATAAATGTTTTGTTGTTGTCTTTTTTTTTTAACCAACATCAGCCAGCCCCAATTTGTCTCTCATATTAAATGTGGCTTACTGGGAAACTGCAGATTTTTATATGTATTATTTTAATACATTTTGCTGTATGGCAAACAAAGAGCACAAATGGAATGGCTGAATTTGGTAGGTATGATTAGACTGAAAATAGAAATGGTTTTAGCAGGGCTTATGGAAGGGCCCTGACTCTGGCCTGTCAGTCCCTTTTCCCACTTACCCTTTTTCACTTCCATTATTCATTTTAGGCATCTTTGCTTCTAGGTGGAAGACTTAGTGTCCACACAGCCTATATACATCCATCTTGTTTGGCCAGCCTCGTTTTTAGGATATGTTGGTGGTTGTTAGAGCACAGGTCTGCCATCCATTCTCTGAGATCCACATTCCACATGCACAGAGGGTACCACTTACTATTCCCTCCAGTCTCTATCTGAATAGGAAGTCTCTTTCTTCCTATATTTCCTACCTCGTTTCTTAGAGTAGGATGGACTTATGGGCCAAAAGGCAACATGATCATTTTAGGCAACTTTATTCTTAAGAATTGTGGGCCATATTAAATATACTTGGTACCCCTGTATTTGGTGGCCTTTGCCTATAAGACTAAAGAGAAGTATTTCAGAAATTCAGGAAAGACTGTAGATAAGCAAGAGAGGAACAGATCTTCAGAAAAACGTAGGGGATCTGGATAACAGCACTATCTTAAAGTCAAATTAGCAAACAAAGTAGAAAGAGCCAGCCTCCCTTTGTAGTCAAAAGATGGCCAGTTCTAATCAGTATACTTTGATTAACACTACTCTCCTCTCATTTCCCCACTCTCCCCTCCATCAGCAAGACAGAAAATACTTTATCTTTCCATCATCACCTAGCTCAGAGAAATATTATCTCTGACTTCAAGAAAATTGAACTCCTCTATGAACTTGTTCTGTTGTCTCAGGAGACCCAAATGTTCCAAGGATACTCATGGGGACAGATGCACAACAAATCTGGCCCAAAGTCCAAGGAAAAGGAATCATCTTACCTTCTGTTATATGGACTTCAATTCTGAGTCAGAAAAAGAAAAAGTCCATCCTCCAAATTATCCAGTCATAGCCCAAAGAGGGTTCTTTACCTTTACCTGCAAACCATTTGTGTGGAATGAGAGGAGAGAGGTCACTTGTACATGGCTGTGGCCGGCAATGACCTTGAGCTGTAGATGAGCAGGTTGGTGGATAATAACAAAGATTTACATACTGCTTACTATCTTTCAGACACTATTCTTAGTATTTTGCATAAATTAATTTATTTAATCCTCACATTAGGTCTATGAGGTAGGTTGCATTGTTTTCCTCGTTTTATAAATGAGGGACTGAGGCATAGAAAGGTTAAGTCACCTTAGATAACACCTCTAGTTAGTGAATGGGTTGTTATATGAACTCAAGCAAAGCAGTCTGGCTCCAGAGACCATATCCTTGACCCCTAAAGTAAACCACCTCGCCATAGCTTGCTTTACTCTGGGATCTTTAGATTAGGAAGTACCAGTGTCATCCTGGCATAGCCATCTGTGATGTGCTGCTCTGCTTCACTGAGACATGGTAAATGACTGTCCCACCATGCCAACCATTATTAGTAAAGCCCTGGACACTGAAAGCACAAGTAACTTTTAATAAGGTATTGTGGCTAACGAGGACCAACACTGGAACATACCTGTGTACAGCTGTGCAGCTGTAATAAAATCACATTCGCTCTTCTCTCCTTTTTTCTCCTGATTGCTCGTGTCTCCAGCCTCTACTAATATATTTATTCTTTGTTAAATTCTTGTGGATTTACCACTTTTCATTTCAGCACTTCCTAACTCTTGCTGTGTTAGAGGCTTCAGGAATCTCAGAAGGTCTAGACAAGGAAATGTGGCCAAAGCCCACCAAAATCCTGAGATTCCTATGTGGAGAGGAGCCTGGCCAGTCAGAGGGAGCTGGTGAAGGGTAGAGCTGTAGGTTGGGTCGGACGGGAGGAAGAGGCAGGCCAACAAGAAAGGGAAGTGGCAAGAAGGGTGTTTGGATGGAAATGCTGCCACCGCAGCCTTCTCTGGAGCCTGAGCTGCCCCTTATAGGCTCTGTTCCGTGTGGAGCCCACTCTGCTCAGCAGTGGGACACTCTTGGTGCCTTTTCCTAAGGCTTGGGAGTGCATCACAGTGCTCACTTCACTCAGCTCAGTGGCTTTGTCAGGAAATGATCCCCCAAATATTTCGGGCTTTTAATTCTTTCATTTTTTCTAGGCTCCGAAAAATACCTGCTTCCCCAATTCCTTATTCTCCTTGGGTCTCAGGTCAGGTCAGAATGTCTTTCATTTTGGCCAGTGTGGAGGATAGAAACAGAATAGTCGTGGAGGATGACTTCCAAAAAAACTAAATTTCTTTCTCTTGTCTCCCTTTGCCTTTCCCTTGTTCGTACTCTCCGCCAATTATTATGCTCAGCTTACCTCTAGAGAGAATAAATTTAGAACTAAAAAGGAAATAATAGCTTAAAACTTTCCTCTTCCTCCTTTCCATACTCCCACGTTTATCAGCGTCTCTTTTTAAGCACTCTGTGGGAAGGCTAAAAACACTGAATGCTCTTTCCCACTAAAGGTGAGAAGTCAGATTGGGTGTGTGGGTGTGGGTCATCCTATCCCTGCTCCCTCTCTCCCTGTTGGGGGGTGAGCTTGGTTTGAGGACCTCGGGTATTCATAGCATCACGGACACCCTTTTCGGTTATGCCATGCTGTTTTCTTATAAGTTATTTTCCGTTTTCTCCCCTTCACCTAGACTGGCCAGAACGGATATCTAAATGACATCAGGTTAGTACCACTTAGCATGTTCCCTGCTTCTCATTGAGCTTTGTCAGTGAGGTTAATATAATCCTGTAATGATGCTTTTCTTTGATGTTAACCAACAGACTCTCCAAAGAAGCCTTTTCTTCTAGCTCTCACAAGAGAAGGCAGATTTTTAGGTACCTCTGTGTGATCTATATCTCTCCTTGTTTTTGTTTTGTTTCGTTTTGTTTTGTTTTTTTTTTTTTTCTGTAATCTTTTCAGCGGAGTGAGTTTGCTCCATGCATGGCTGCTTGTGGAATAATTCAATTTGTGGTTTTTGCAACGTTGGATATTTTTCCCCATTAAAAAAGAAATGGCTCCTGCTCAATGACTTTATTTTTATTGTTGCTGATTTCATTTTAAGTCGTGGATAGGTGGTGAAGGGGACCAGATAGGTGTGTCTGGGATAGGTACTGCTCCTTTCCAAAAGTTTGCTGGAATTGGGCATTTGGGGAAGATTTTAACATACATTTATATTAAGGTAAAAGAATGGGTGTCTTCTGGCTACCTTTTCTGAATCTATGAAAGATGTGAAAAGCTTATCCCTGACCCAGCATAGGTTTTATAGCTTTAAGAAAGAATAGGACGTGCACACACACATATAAAAACACAGACATCTCTGTCTATGTAGTTTTCTCTTTGGGACAATGTAATCTGTAAGGTGGCCTCAGAAAAAGACTTTTCTGCCTTAGCATGGACATATAGCACATCTTTTTTATGGCTGTTCATGATTTGCTGTTAACATTGTTGAAAGCTGCTGTATTAACTTCTTCAGGCCTAATAGTCTCCATGTCCCACAAAGCCGTCATGAGACTCTCCCTTCCATTTGATTTTCTCAGTCCCCCTCCAGAGGATTACTGAAGGCAGTGAGAGAAGCACTTCATTAGGACCCTGTCTGGTACCAACTCATTTTAGATACGTTCTTCCCATTTTACTAATAGAAAAACTATGGAGAAGAGAAAACCTGAGCACTCAATAGTAGGATTCGGGTCCAATCCTTTCTGAAGGGCTTATGGGTTTTTCAATCCTAAGCTTGATAGGAACTAATTAACTCAAATTAGTAAGAGCTCTCTTTCCCAGTATCTCAGTTGTCTCTTCCCCCTTGTCCTTTCTAAAGCTAGTCAAACCACATAGAAATTTGGGTTGTAAGATTTCTCATTCTTGGAAAGGGGCATTATCTCCTCTTCCATATCTGAACTCTTCTAGACCATCCCACCCTGAAATCCGTCTGAAAGCCCTTAGGCAGTGAGGACTCTGCCTTTTTCATGATAGTTGAGGTGGAGTTCCCCTTTAAAAAAAAAATTCCCTGTTCTCTATTGTATACTTCAAGATCATAAATCATCCTAGAATCCTGTAATAAACATTTTTAAACTAACTTCTCTGCATATGCTAATGCACAGGGCTTTCCTGTTGCCAGAGTATACTGTATACTCTGTATCCTTCATATCTCTCAGTATCCTGATTTGGTAAACTGGTTTACATGTAAGAAAACAAAAACAGAGAAATTAAGTAGCTAGCCCAAGTTGACATGGCTGTTAGTGGCAAAACTGGGACTGACTCTCTGGTGTTCTTTCACTGTACACCAGACCAGACCAGCTCTCTATAAACATCACCCTTCCTCTCTGAGTAGTGTTCCATTCAGAGCCCTAATTCGCGTACACTGATAGAAGCGATGCCCACTAGTGTTATGGAGCATCAGATTACATCCAGCTGTGCAGGTAACAGCTCTAAAGATCCAGTGAGCAGGTGCAGCCCTCTCCTACCCAGACCTTTTAAGCTGCTGCTTTCCATAGTAAGTGTTGGCTCAAGATCTAGGTCATCTAAAATGCAGTACCATGGACCCTCAAGGGGGCAACTTCTTCTGTTTTGGTACTAGTCCAGAATCCTAGTGATGAGAAGCTGGTCTTCTCTAACTGCTTTTTCTTTTCTTCCCAAATGTTTGAAACAAATACTGTTACACCACATTCCATCATCCACACTGGCAATTACTAGGGCAACTTCCCAGTTCTTTGGAAGATTCTGCTCCATTGACAAATAAGCCATTACTGGCATTTATTGTCACTTCTTACACAGGCCAGCCTACCCACTCCCCAGAACCAATAAACTGAACTTTTCACCAGCATAAATCTACTTGTGAGAGCTAAGTCAGCTTTGACTTTATAGGAGTTTAAAGTGTGAATATCTCTGTCCCGCACCCCCTTCTCTCCAACACACATACATACCCCAGTCCAGTGCTTAGAACTGAGTCTGGGTGTTTTCCCTGGTTGCCATATGGTTTAGTAAAGTGGAAAGACATGGCTAGAGATTAGGTTTAGTTGTAGTGCAGAAAATTGATCTTTTTCCTGGCCAAGACTCAACTTAGATTCTCTAACTCTTGGAGGTTTAGTGTGCTAACTACGGTTAGATTGTCAGACTAGCCACATTTTCAACATTTGGCCCTCACTGTCTTGGGGGAATTTGTGGAGTACAGAAGCGCTGCCACTTTGGCTCAAGCTTCCCAGGGTGTTTGGTTTAAAGTTGACTCATTCACTGTTTACCTCCAGTAGAAAGACAAAGTAAATGGCAGAATTGTCCTAATAGATAGTGCTGTGTCTGATTTAGGTATAAAAGTCAATTAGGACTTGTCTTGTAAAATTCAGGTTCTAACACCTAATGAGCAGCTCCATTCATTGCCACTGCTCTGTCCCCTGCCCCAGCGACAGACACATCTTTATCGAGTTCTCTCAGTAGACTTGCCTTTGGCTATTGAGTCAGAGCTCTGGGCTCTCACTTCAGGTCTGGTTCTGTTTCTGGAGAGTCCCTGATTTTCATTTCTTTCTTTGTTTCCCATTCCACTTTTGACATTTCCAAGAGAAAGGGATAAGGTTTTAGGGAGACAGAAATATTTTCCAGTTCTCTTACCTATATAAAGAGGGAAGCACTGAGGTTATATATACATCTGCTTGGGATTCCAAGAAGAATTGGCATGTCCCTAACCAGCTGTGCCAGTTTGTTTTTCGGCCCACCATGTTTGGCTTGACTAAAAACTAAAATAGTGACCCTAGCTTTTATTTTGCCCATTTTTCCCTACAGTAACCTTAGGAGCAGATATCCTCCAATAAAGAAAGGTATTTCTTTAATATTACCCTCATGGGAAAACTACCTTTCTTTTTTAGAATAACTCTGAGCCTTTTATCTTTGAAGCTAAAGGGATTGGGATAGGGTTTTCTCTTTGCTTTAGGCGGGATGGTGGTGAAAGGGAGGGAGCCCAAGCTACTATGATTTTTGCTCACCTGCATCCCAGTGTATATATCAAAATCTTTGTAATTGTTGTCATTTAGTTTCTTTAGGTCAGTAGTTGTTGGTTGTGGAAGATATGAAAGGAAAATTCCTGGTTCTTGTTTGTTGATTAAGAAGCTGTAAGGGCTCAATAAGACTTAACGGGTTTTAGGTCAACCCCATCTATCTTAAGTACAAGTGTTTATAATCATAGGCAGTAATGATGACATCAGGATAACCCCGATGTTTCCAGAGCAAAATAAGAGAGAAGTCCCTTGTGCTTTGCCTAGGGCAATAGGTTGTTAATATGGCGGCAGCTAGGCACAGCCAGCCCCCTGCTCCTTGCCATCCTGGGTCCCAAGGGCATATTTGCTTGATCATGTTGAACACTTTAGCCCTTAGAGACCCTGGAACCAGTTGTTCCCAGATACCGATGCAGAATTTCCACAAACAGGTTGGATCAATTTCAGACTGTCAGACTGAGTTTTCCAGAGGGCCCCATTAATCTGTTGTACTCCTCTTCCCACCTCTGGAAAAGTGGTACCTCCATTGGCTTTGACACATGTTATGTAGAAGACCTTTTATATTTATCCATGTCTTGGCTACCCCTGCCTTCTAGCAATAGTAACTTCTAGGAGTCCTTTTGTTTTAAGAACTCCTAGAAGGAAAAAAAAAAAAAAAAGAAGAACAACTCCTAGAAGGAGGCGATACCCCTCTGCTCCTACTATCTCCTGCATGTGTGGGATCCCTGCGGGGGCAGGGAAAAAGACTACAGCCAATCTCAGCATCATGTATATGGTTTCCTGTCCACCTCTGGTCTGATGTATTGAATTAGTTGCCAGTGCACTGTCTTCCAGATTTGCCTCTGTGTTCTTTGTTACTGTACTGGATCTTGTTCTGTCTGCTCCCGGCAAGTCTTGGTGGCCAGCCAACTAACAAGAAATCAGTGTCCATCCTCCTCCCAGCACTCACCCCTTCTTTGTTATTGAAAGAATAGAAATGAACTCTCTCCTAGCTCTTCTGCCGAAGTGGTAGGTGGGGGGTGCTCTGACCACTGTGGTCTCTGCAGGGGGAACCGTGAGGGGCTGAGCCGAACCTCAAGCAGCCGCCAAAGCAGCACAGACAGCGAACTCAAATCCCTGGAGCCACGGCCTTGGAGCAGCACAGACTCCGATGGCTCTGTCCGGAGTATGCGGCCCCCTGTCACCAAAGCCAGCAGCTTCAGTGGAATCTCTATCCTCACCCGAGGGGACAGCATCGGGAGCAGTAAAGGTGGCAGTGCAGGAAGGATCTCCAGGCCAGGTAGTACTGCTTCTGTCCTTCAGTGTCATGATCATCACTTCTTCTTCTCCTCGGCAAAACGTCACTGATGTTTACTTTTAAAGTAAACTGATGTTCACTTTTAAAACCCCTGTCCCAATATAGTGTCCTGGAAAACTAACACAGTCAGATGAGGAGAAATTTGATTTCTTGGATCCATTGTTCTTTTGAGTCCCCTTTCTGATTTTCTTTCAGACTTTCTTCCCTAATTGGAAACGAACAAACAAAAGATTGGGATTCAATTATTTTATCTTCTTTCCGACCAAGGTTAGGCATCCCTATCAGCCCAAGTTCAAGTTACATACTAAGATGAGACTGATGTGCTTTCATTCTGTTTTTATAGAGGGGTGTTTCATTCTGAGTTTATAGAGGGGTGGTAGAGCAGAGAAACCCTTGGCGTCCAGCTGTTTATAATCAGTTGGTAGCGGCCAGTAAGCCAGAACTGCATGCTTTGGCTGCTTTTCTGGAGCCCAGCCACTGTGGAGGAGCCTGTGTTCTCCATGCCAGCCTTGGAGCCACCCCCCAGCTCTCCTGACGTGCTATGTAAGCTTCTCCACCTATTCCTGTTGTGCTCTTAGCAGGGGGTGTTTAGCTCTTTATACCCAGTGGGCCTCAGTTTCACCCTCCTCCCACCTCTAAAGAATTCTTGCCTCTCATCCCAGAAGTTCTATAGTCTTGTCCTCAGAAGACCTCAGTAGTCGTGAAGATTTTGCCTCTGTTAGGTCTCTGCTGTCCTTCTCTGTTACCTCCTCTCTAACTCCACTGCCTCTGCCTTTATCTGGGCTTTGTCTTCTTTGGTTCATTATGACACTAGCCCCCAAGCTGGTTTCCCTGCTCCATCCTCAGCCCTTTTTAGCACCAGTTTTTAAGTTCAAAATATAGATCTAATCATGGCAGTCCTCCTTTTAAAAATGTCTGTGTTTCTGCATCCCCTGCATAATAAAAACCAGATGACTTAATGCAGCATTTTTTCCTGACCCCAGTTTGCTACTTTGGCCGTACTTCGGGATATCCGTCTTCCTCTTGTCCTCTAGCCATTGGCTGGATATGGTATTAGCTTCATCCCCTCTTGGTCTGAGAAGCCTTCTCCTCACCCTTCAAATCCATTTCTCGGGGCGCCTGGGTGGCTCAGTGGGTTAAAGCCTCTGCCTTGGCTCAAGTCATAATCCCAGGGTCCTGGGGTCGAGCCCTGCATGGGGCTCTCTGCTCAGCAGGGAGCCTGCTTCCTCCTCTCTCTCTGCCTGCCTCTCCGCCTACTTGTGATCTCTGCCTGTCAAATAAATAAAATCTTTTAAAAAAATAAATAAATAAATAAAAACAAAATCCATTTCTCTTTCCACTTCCTCCTTAAGTGAATTACTGCTTCTTCAACCTTGCGGCCATACAACTTTTTTCATATCACGGATGCATCCCTTATCCTTATCAGATTGTAATCATTGTGTGTGTGTCCAGCTCCTGTCAGAAGATCCTGTGCTGCTTAAGGGCAAGAACTGTGTTCTCTTCACCTTTGTGCTCTCAGTTCATTGTACAATGCCCAACACATAGCAGATAGTCAGTAAAAGTATTTTATGTGAATGCGTGGCTTGGAGAGGCTGAAAATGGGGAGAATAGTTGGGTGACAGTTGTGCTTGTGTGTGTACACAGGCGAGTGCTTGGAGAGGCAAGGTTGCCTTCTCAGCAACTTTTATGAAATGCAACAAGTTGAAAAGAAATCAGAGAGAAGATAAGTCTATCAAGGGATCAGGAATCTGCACCTTCCCAGGAAGCAGACATTCATGTTTTCAACTGTCTAGTCATGATGGACAGATTCTAGCCCCCTCAGGGGAGGTGCCTTGGCAGCCTCACATTTCGTTCAGTTCTGAAATCCAACATCGATGGGCAAGGTATTTACTGTCCCTGGGGAGGAGAAACCTGCTAAGATGAGGACTGCCATCAGCAGGGCAGCTGAAATGCATCAGTGCTCATGAGCGGATCTTCCCAAGACAGTGGGGGAATGGACAAAAGGGAAGTGAGGAGAAGCAGCAGGGAAGGAGTAGAACCCTGCATCTCCAAGGATGGCATGATCACGGCTGGTGCTTACAACTCTTGGTGGGTCTCCTCTTTGCCTTAGGTATGGCACTAGGTGCCCCAGAAGTGTGCAGCCCAGTCACCTCATCCCAGTCTGTCCGGGGCCTTCTCCCTTGTACTGCCCAGCAGCAGCCACAGCAGCCGCCACAGCCGCAGCTTCCTGCTCTCCCACCCACGCCTCAGCAACAACCACCCTTGAATAATCACATGATCTCACAGGTGAGTCACCAAGCAGTGCCAGAGCCCCCTCCCCTCTGATCCTAGAAGTACAGTTGCGTGTTTTGTGCTGTGGGTGGCAGGAAAGATCTGTTGGACACCTGCCACTCCCTCCACTGTGTCTTGTTTGTTAGTTGTCGGGAGAGAGGAGTGAGGGCAGGGCTTTGGCCCAAGTGCTTTTAGAGTCAGTCTGGGAGCTTTTTGCTTCCTGTTTCTTCCTCTTGCTGAGAACTACCAGTGGGATCTTTTACCCCATTCCACATTTCTGCTGTTCCGCATCTCCCTCTGTGTCCTGTGTAATTAGCAAGGCGATTTTGTTCACTGTGTCCACAGATGGAGCTTGAAGGGATCACAGCTCCCACCATAACTGACTGAATGTGTTCATGGGACTGTTGAGCCCTAAACACGTATTTATGAGTCGGGGTTTGAAGAAAGGAAATATACTCAGGACTCCTGCCATACATATGCTGTGAGGCTCAGAACTCCCCCAAATTGTCTTTGTTTCCCCTGTCATGAAAGAGCTCTTTCTCCTTCTGTTGCTGGACTGATAGAGGTTGATTCCCAGTAGGATTTGAGTGAAGTTTTGTTTCCGTGGAGATCATGCAAGTCATCGGCATCAGAATCAGTCCCTATTCTAGACTGGAACGTTCATGTTCTGGTTTAAGTCTCCTTAATACTCTAAGGAGAGCTGCACTAAGGGCTTCACTTTCACTCTTCTCCCTGTGAGTAGAGCTTCCCGGGAGTGGAGCCCATCCTGTGTCCTGGCGTGTCTCTGGTGGCACTGTCTACTAGCGGGAAGCCCATGTCTGCACTCCGCTGCCACAGTGTTTCTCATTTCAGCTCCCAGGCTCCCTCACCTCCGTGCTCACTTAGTCCCGCTTGGCCTCAGATCTGTCTCTTCCATAGGTAAAGCAAGCAAATCACAGACACTCATTCCCCAAAAACTGGAAAATAGACTGGAAGGAGCCCAGGATGGCCCAGTAGTACCGCATTCTGATATTGTGATGATCTGGGAACCCTGCTTTGTATCTTAATGTGACCCACATGCAGATCATCCCGGGCCTTTCTCTTGGTCCCTAAATCATTTTCTCTGTAGTCCTGACTTCCATTCTTGCTCTACCACCATCTACCTCATTAAGTCCCATTCTTACCAGCTTACCTTCCTCCATACTGAAGTGTGCTGTGTGTGTGCTTTCCCTGACAGGTCTTCATTCAGACCTGGAAGTGGGTGCGCCTCTCTCTGGCTATCTCCTACTGCATTTCTGTGTGTGTGTGTCTCTTGTCTAAGGTCGCAATATTTGCATTTTCTGAAAGCAGAAAGTAGTTTAATACAGCCTTGCTCCCTTTTCTCCTTCTTTTGGTCTTCATCTGCCGCCTCCTTCCACCCATATGTAGAAACAGACAACAAAAGAGGGAGGAGATTAAAGAGACTAGAGAATAACCATTTGGGGCTGAAAGAACTTTAGAGTGTCTAGGTGACTGGCCCTAAATCCCAAACTTTAACTTATTCTGGCCCTGCTTTTGGATCATGAGGGCCAATGGGTCAGTCATGGGTATTGACTGGTCTCCTGCAGGATGTCCAGTACTAGTAAGGACCTGAAGGTTGGAGACAGGGGAGCATTATTTGTTACAGAGATTCTGTTCCCTCAGAAATTTGTAGCAAGAGGCATTTGCACCAGGCCTTTGCACAGTGCTGGCTGAACTATGCTAAACTTTCCATTCTTGGCAGGCTTCTGCTGTCAGAACAGACCTCCCTGTCATGTGTCAGTAGAACACATGAAACCAAGCAGTGAGGCCAAGTATTAAAGGACCAGTGGCTACCTTTTGCCTTCTTCACCTAAGGTGGCGCGGGACCTCTTGAGGAAGAGTCCTCTGGGAGTCTAGTCAGGCAGCCAGGAGCCAGTGATCTAACCCAGAATTCACCAGCAGGTGGCAGTCTTAGCCCTCAGGGCCAATCTTTGGCTTCCCCATGGTTTTTTGGAAGTTCCCTAGACCTGGAGTTTGAGATTCTCTGAGAATCTGTAGCTCTGTAGCTGAGGATAGTGGTGGAAAAACTTCAAAATAGCACCGAGACCCATACCTTTACCACTACCCTTTCTCAGTCAGAAGAGGCCTAAGAGAAGAGCATCATTTCTTCCTTTTTTCTTTTTTTTAAACTCAGAACTCACAAATGTGAAGAAACAGGCAGCTATACCTACGGCCACCTCTCTGCCCCCAGAGGATATGAGGCCTGAAGCACAATAGATCCTCTCCTGAGAGAAAGAAGAGGATTAGGGTAATAGAAAATGGGCTTAAAAGCCACCAGCAAAAGTAGCTCATGCTGAGCAGCCTGTTATATTTGAAATGGCTCTGGCTTACAGGCATGAGGGATGCTGGGAAAGCTGGGAGTCCATCACAGGGCCTGCAGCATCTCCCCCAGGTCACACAGTGGGTTCTCAGTAGCTTTTTCCTAACCAAGATGATTTAGATTTTATTAATCCAGGTAACAGGAGCATTCTCTATTTTGGAGGTCTTCTAATTCCTGGATTCTGCCTCCAGAACTATTAGTCCCCTTTGTGAAATAGTCTCCCCTGAGGTATATGTCAGGAGATGATATTGATACCTTGGGCCCCCATACTTCTAAATTTGAAAGGAGGGTAGAGAATCATACAAACAAAAAAATGTTTGTATAATAATATTTAACTTCTTCCTTCACCTGCTCCCTACTGTTAGAGTGGACTGGAAAGAATACATGTCAGGCCAGACTAGGTTCCCATCCACCTCTGCTGCATTAGCTGTGTGATCCTGGATGTGTGATTAAATTCCTCCGAGCCTTACTATCTTAACTGCAGATACAAGTTATCACATCTGCCTATGGATTATTATGAGTCTGTAATGATACTACGTATGTAAATGAGACTGTATATAAAGGTTACTTCCCCCACCCCTTCCTAGCCTCTCTCCTTTCTCCCACCCCATCTTCCACCAAGGGCTAAGGCTGGAGAACTGATTCTCCAGGAGAGGTGATTGAAATGGCTGGAGGGGAAGAAGAGAAAGAAAAAAGAACTTCCCATTAGTTGGTTTAGAACACATCATGTTCCTCATAAACAAATCTTCCTGCTTGAGGCTAGTGAAGGGACTGAAGGAACAAAATCTACAGTAAAGCTATTTATATTTTATTCCAAATCCCTCCCCGTTTTCTTACCCGGGCATTTTTCATACTGCCCTCACAGCCTAGAGGAGCACAGAACAATGGCAGAGCAGGAGGAAGTAGCTGGAACCAGGCATGAACTGGCTGTTTTTTCCTTCCCTGCCCTTGGGAGGGACACGATCCCTTGTGAATGAGCACTTCCTCTTGGAGTGCTGTGGTGTGAAATCAGGGGCTTGGCTGGGAAAGCTGAACCAGACCTTGGATAACCTCTCCTACAGAAGCAGGAATCCCTTCTCAAGTGGGCATTCAAGGAGGGTTAGGATCATGCTCCCCAGGAATCGTGTGTTCAGAAAAAGTGCTTTGGGAAAAGCACAAAAGATTACTCACAACAGCTGCAGAGTTCTGAGCAGCTAACGGGGTGCAGCATGCCCTGCCACGGGTGTCTCCAGAAGGAGAGATTGCTTGTTTGCCAGAGATGCCAAAGCTGTCAGCTATCCTGGGCTTGCTCTCCAGTCTGCTCAGCGGCCTCGCTATTCACGTGACATTTTTTTTTATGATTAACCTTGTTGTTCCTCCCCTTTCCCTCCCTGCCTCTGCTCCCCTCCCCCTACCTCTCCCTGTACCTCCCTTTTCTCTTTCCTGTACCACATGCCTCTCTGCTGGTCCACAGCCAGTCCCGGCTCTGCAGCCCTCTCCGCAGCCTGTTCAGTTCTCTCCAGGCTCCTGTCCCCAAGTCCTTCTGCCAGTCTCTCCGCCCCAGCAGTACAACATGGTATAAACTTTGTTCCCCTCTATGTCATGTCCATGTGTGGCCTGTATCTGTGGTACGTCTGTGGGGTCCATCTGGGACAAAGTAATTGCGTTTTCTGGAGGGCCATGTTAAAAGGCGTTTCTTCTTAAGCAAAGGACTAGCACAGGCTGAGCTATATTTTATTGTCGTGGCCTCATCACAGCACTTTAGGCATCAGAAGATGCCTAAGTGTAAGACAGATAGGAGCACTGAGTTTCAGGCGGGGGACAGAATGGGATATTGCTCTAACCTGGGCTTCTCATCACTCTCCTGTATGCATCCTCATCTCACCCCCTCTCTGGACATGTATGAACTCGCAGAACCCAGTTTATCTTGTATAGGCTGGTTTTCTGTAATTTCTTTTGAAGATAAAAGCACAATTGCAGATTACTCTGGCATCACTGGTTAAAAACCTAAAATGTTCCTCTACCTTACTGTGTTATTTTATATTAAAAAATAGCCACTTCGAGTGCATAGCACATGCTGTTTTAATTGTTTGTACCCTCACTACAAATCCTGTGAAGGCCTAATTTACTTCATAGTTGTTAACTTCTATCATGATTATGAGAACCCTGGTTGTGTGTGTGTGTGTGTGTGTGAATCACATGGTCTGACTTTTTACTAGAATCCCCTCTTTCCTTCCATCTCTCATCTCCATTCTGAAAAGTTCGGGAATATGGTCCTCAAAAAAAGCTGCAGTCCAGTCCTCTTACCTATCCCTGCCCACTAACGTAGTGAAACAGCTAACTTGAAGATCAGATTCCTAAAAATTAAGTGAAACCATAGGAAGGCATTGTCATTTATTTCTACTAGTTTGTTTTTCAAAAGAAGTCCTGTTCTTACGCTTGCGTGCGTGTGTGTGCATGTGCCTCTGCATGCGTGCCTGTGTGTGTGTGAATTACTGTCCAGGAAGCAGAAGGAACAGGGAAGTTAACAAATTCTGACCTGTCATCATATAAGTGAGAGGTGGAACACCGTCCTTCCCTCTTGCTGCTTAGAGAAGAAGGCTGAGAGAGGAGGCAATTACAGACTAGCCTGTCAGTCTCCTTGCCCTCCAGCTCAGCCACTCAGCCTGGCCTCCTTTCAGAGGTGAGAATTGGAAGTCGTTCCTGAAGGGCAGGAGAACTCTAGGCAAGTGTCAGAGAACAGAGGTGGAAATGACCTCGAGAGGAGGGAGGAAGGAGATAAACAGCAGGAGGGGGAGCCCACTAGTCCTTTGACTGGATAGGCAAAGCTGAGTAGCCACATGAACCTAGCCATCCCTAGTCCACTCAAAGTGTTATTTAGGTCCTTCATTATAAAAACAGGATCTATGGCAACATAAAGCCTTTTGTATGGTTAGAAACATGAGGGAGGCACAGGAAATGGAGGACTTAACAATCTTTTTTTTTTTTTTTAAGATTTTATTTATTTATTTGACAGACAGAGATCACAAGTAGACAGAGAGGCAGGAGGAAGCAGGCTCCCCGCTGAGCAGAGAGCCCGATGCGGGGCTCGATCCCAGGACCCTGGGATCATGACCTGAGCCCAAGGCAGAGGCTTTAACCCACTGAGCCACCCAGGCACCCCAACAATCTTTTTTTTAACCCTAATTAGTTTGTCCTATCTTTTCTATATAAATAGAAAGTTGTGTTTTTGCTCCCATCTCTCCAGGACTAATTCTGATTAAAGTCATAGTGAGAGTGGCCATTGTCATCTCACCTGTGGTAAGGAGTCTTATTCTGGAGTTGGGCCTCAGACACTCGTTCAGTTAATAGTAGGGTTGGTTTTTTTTTTTTTTTTTTTAAGATTTTATTTATTTATTTGACAGAGAGGGAGATCACAAGTAGGCAGGCAGGCAGAGAGAGAAGGGGAAGCAGGCGAGCCTGATGCGGGGCTCTATCCCAGGACCCTGAGATCATGACCTGACCCAAAGGCAGAAACTTTAACCCACTGAGCCACCCAGGCACCCGTAATAGCAGGTTTTTTTTTTTAAGAGTTTATTTTTAAATATCTCTACACCCAGTGTGGGGCTTGAACTCACAACTCTTAGATCAAGAGACTGAGCCAGTCAGGCACCCCCGCTCACAGCAGTTTAAAAATACCACATGACAGAGGCTTAGGGCTAAAAACTGCCTCCCAGGGAATGGAGACAGGAGTATCCCAAATTGGTGTAAATAAAGAAGGCTATAGAGAGGGTTGCTCTGTCTGTCTGTCTGTCTTTGTGTTGAAGCCAAATACAGGGGGCTTAATATGACTTGAGTCCTCAAGTCTCCCTTGCTGTCTCAACAGGCAGAGGACCTCAGCAACCCCTTTGGACAAATGAGCCTTAGCCGCCAAGGTTCTACTGAAGCAGCTGACCCATCCTCAGCTCTGTTCCAGCCCCCACTTATCTCCCAGCACCCCCAGCAGACTGGCTTCATTATGGCTTCTACGGGACAGCCCCTCCCCACGTCTAGCTATTCCCCTTCTAGTCATGCGCCACCTACTCAGCAAGTTCTGCCGCCCCAGGGCTACATGCAGCCCCCTCAACAGGTGAGCAGCACGGGCTCCCACCTTAAACCACTAAGTCAGTTTGTCCACTATTAATAATCTTTCTTTCCTCATCTAGTTTACGAAGATCAGAGGGGATACCTGTCCCCACTTCAATTTCCCCACCTTGCACTTGAGTGTTGTCTTTCTAGGCAGAAGGTCATCCTTCTGTATAACATAAGTCATTCCTGTTCTGTTTCAAACTTGTTTATTAATGTTGCAATTGCAGGTCCAAAAAATCTCTATTTACAGATTTCTCGCCATTGACGCTGAAGCATTTATTGATTTATTGGTTTAAAGATTTTTTTTATTTGGGGGCTGGGTGGGACAGAGGGAGAGAAAGAATCTCAAGCAGGTGCTGTGCTGAGTGCAGAGCCCAACTCAGGCTTGATCTCACGACCCTGAGATTATAACTTGGCTGAAATCAAGAGTCAGGTGTTTAACTGACTAAACCACCTAGGCGCCCAGACCCTGATGCATAGTTGGCGATGTTGGGGTTGATTTTAAGGAAGCATCTCACATATCTGTTTCCTCTCACCATAGATCCAGGTTTCTTACTATCCCCCTGGACAGTATCCTAATTCCAACCAGCAATACCGACCTCTGTCTCACCCGGTGGCCTACAGCCCCCAACGTGGTCAGCAGCTGCCTCAGCCATCCCAGCAGCCTGGTAAGAGGAACTGCTGGGGTAGGGGAGCAGTAAATAGGGGAAGGGCAGAGACTGGGACAAAGACAAGAAGTACCTTCCTTGGTTTTGTTTTTGTTTTTGTTTTTAAAAAGGCACAGGAATGATTAGTCCCAAGAGGGACCTAGGATCTCCAGAAAAAGAAAAGGTGAAATAGACAGGAGAAAGAAAATCACTGAGCAAGTGTGACCTCCTAAACATTGTTGAGACATGCTAATGTCTTCTCTGCCTTGCCTGTCCCTAGGTTTACAGCCCATGATGCCTAACCAGCAGCAGGCGGCTTACCAAGGCATGATTGGGGTCCAGCAGCCACAGAACCAGGGCCTGCTCAGCAACCAGAGGAGCAGCATGGGGGGCCAGATGCAAGGCCTGGTGGTTCAGTACACTCCACTGCCTTCTTACCAAGTGGGTGCATTCAGCACTGGGAAAGATCACCCAGTCCTTGGGATGAGGAAAAGGAGAACAGTCTCCCATGTCATCCAGTGTGACAACTCCGACACTAAAATACTGTTCACTTTCCCCCTAGATTTTGTAGGTGTTTTTCCTCTGAGAGCCCAAAGAGTCTGAGAAGGTGGTCTTTATTTAAATTGTTTGGTCTTTATTATACAGCCGTGCAAATGAGTATATAGCCCAGAAAACTAGGATCTAAAGGAAGTCAGGCTCCTTTCTCTACGTCAGATGCCCAAGGGAGGTGTTTGGAAAAGAAGGAAGTGCAGAAAGCTCTGTACACATTTCCTTTAGGCAGATGAAGAGAGTAGGAAGAGTCTGTAAAGGTAGGGAAGGAAGTCAGTGTCCTGGTCTGGTGATGACTTACTTGGCCATTCTCTGGATGAGCTCATTAGGAGTACAAGTGGTCATTCTCTTCTTATCTCTACCCAGGTCCCAGTGGGTAATGACTCGCAAAATGTGGTCCAGCCGCCTTTCCAGCAACCCATGCTGGTCCCTGCGAGCCAGTCTGTGCAAGGGGGCCTCCCAGCAGGGGGCGTACCAGTGTACTACAGCGTGATCCCACCCGCTCAGCAGAACGGTACAAGGTGAGGACTCCCAGAGAGTTGGGGCACATCTCCCATAGACCTTCCGCAACTTTCCAGTAACCTAAGAAAAGAAGGGCAGGGGTTAAGATTCCAGTGGTGCCCTAAAGCAGGTAGACTATGAGGGAGTTCATTCTTCTTTTCTCTTTACTGTTTTGACATTTGAATAAGACCTGATCAGCAGAAAAAAAAATTCCTGCTTCAGAGACAAAGGCTTTATGATGTCCCCAGTTTTTTTGTTTTTCTTACCAGTTTTTCAAATCAGTGGGATTTAGAACTATGGTATAGAGACTGCTCATCATTAAAAGAGGCAATTTGGAGTATATATATATGTAAATTTTTCTGTGTACCTCTGTTTATATCCATGGATGAATCTCAGTCTTTTTCTGTGTGTCTGCTTATGTGTGTGTGTGTATGTGTGTATCATAGTATAGGTTATAGCTGATAGAATTTTAGAGGTCAAAGCCACCTTAGAAATATTTAGTCCAGGGGCCCCTGGGTGGCTCAGTGGGTTGAGCCTCTGCCTTCAGCTCAGATCATGGTCTCAGAGTCCTGCGATTGAGCCCCACATTGGGCTCCTGCTTCCCCCCCACCTGCCTGCCTCTCTGCCTACTTGTGATCTCTCTTTCTCTCTGTCAAATAAATAAATAGATAGAAATATTTTTATTTCTTTTTATGTTTTATTCTAATATTAGAATAAAATAATTATATTATTTTTATTATATATATATTTATTATATAAACTAAATAAAATATTTTATTTTTTACTCTTTTTATTTTATTTCCACTCCCCCTTTTTAAATTTTTCTCCCTTCTTTTATAAATGAGAATATTCCAGCTAGGTAAGAAACTTACTCAAAGTCAACCAGCTAGTTAGAAGTAGAGCTGGTTAGAAATAGAGCTGGTTAGAAGAAGAGCTAGTTAGAAATAGAGCTAGTTAGAACTAGAAGTCAAGTCTGGGCCTACCTATATGTATGTCTGTGTTTCTCACAGTGTGTATGTTCACTTCTCTTTTTGTGTGTATGTTTCCATGTTATCATGAGTACTGGGGGGAATTCCCCATTTGTCTTTAGGTAACTCTGTTTGCCATTGTGTAAATAACCTCAGTCAGACACCTTCTTAGTTCTTTTTCACCCATCTCGCTCTGGCACTGTATGTCTGTTTCTGGCACTTTGTGTTTTTCAGAATGTGTGTGTGTGTGTGTGTGTGCACGTGTATGTGTCTGGTGTTTCCACACTGTTGGGAAGAGCATGTGTCACTAACATTCCATCTGTAGCACTGATTAGCAGCTTCCTAATTGAAAGATGATCAAGTACAAATATATATAATTAACTTTGAACTGATGAGTGATTTTAGAAATTGCCTGGCAAATTGGTCTGGGAATGACTGGCTGCTGCCTGTGCTTCCCACAGGGGAGGCCCGGAAAGCAGCAGCTGTTTGCCAGGAGCTGTGCTCCTCCCTCTCCCACTTTAACCCTACTCTCTTTTCCACCCCTCAGCCCTTCTGTGGGTTTTCTGCAACCTCCCGGCACTGAGCAGTACCAGATGCCTCAGTCTCCCTCTCCCTGCAGTCCACCACAGATGCCACAGCAGTACTCAGGTAAGAGGGTAAAGAACTGGAGGTCTTGGGTACCAGCCAGAGCAAACAGTGCTAAAGGGATTGTGCTCTAGAGTCAGGAACGACAAGACAGTTCAGGGATTGCCTCTGTTCCCAGTGTAGCGTCACCATGAGGAAAGACCAGGGTCCTTACTGGTGTTTTCCATGGGTGCTGAAGTTGACCTCTTGAGAGGTAAGGCTGGTTGCCCTGTCTCCATTCCCGGGAAGCCACATCCTTGATTGGGTTCCTTGTTTTCTTTCTTTCTTAATTTTTTTTTCCTCCTTGAATCCAGCATTACACTCACTGCTCTCATGCCTTTGAGACATGAAGTATTTACTTTTGTCTGTTGCACTCATTCTTCCTATAGACAGCTTTACTTTTCTGTTGGGAGTGTGAGGGAGGCTGATAAAATGCATTTTAAGTCATATCTTAGATTTGTTTGGCAATTTTTCATACATGCTCACATACATTGTGTCACTTTAATTCTCACCACAACTCTGTGAAGACGAGATTTAAGACTTGAAGAGGATAAATGACTTGCCTGAAGTCAAAATCCTAGACCTTGAACTTGGGTCTTTTGCTTCTTCATAACCCATCCTGCACCCTCAATATCACACCTTCAACAGGTCTCTGTACTCTTTTCCTTCCCCTCCACTGGGAAAGAAATGACTATCATATCAATAGCTAAAGACCATCTTTGAAGCAGCCACTGTCAGGTGAATAGGCTGATGCCACGCAGCCTCTCACTTTCCGCCTTTGCCAGGAATTCTCCCAACACCCTTGTTTGTAGCCCTTTCACCCCACTCTGGCATAGCATTACACTGCAGCTAAAGCAGCTTTAGAGGTTCTCCAGCCCGGCGGGGGGAGAGGGTTGAGAGGTGGTATCTTTTTTTTTTTTAAAGATTTGTTTGACAGACAGAGATCACAAGTGAGGCTTGATCCCAGGACCCTGAGATCATGACCTGAGCCAAAGGCAGAGGCTTTAACTCACTGAGCCACCCAGGCGCCCCAGAGGTCTTAATGCAGTCTCCAGACATTCCCATTTCCCCCTGTTGTGGGAATATCAGAGTGCCCTCTTCTGGTGAGAAAGAAGTATTTTGACAGTTTTCCTCATTTTAGAAATAAGGTTTTCACCTAGGAGTTTTTGCACTCTGGTGTTAGTTAAATGCTGTGGAGTGGATTCCAGAATTAGTCTTGTTCATAAGACATGATCAGTTCTTACCTTCAAGGAGCAATGACTTCTCCCTTCATTCAGACCAAACATGGCTGTCTCACAGGGTGAGAGGTTTTAAATTCAACAGCCTTTCCCCTTTTATTACGTTACTGGTCTCTCTAGCTTTTTCTCCTAGTGTCCACCAAGGGCACGTGATCTTGAAATTCCCAGCAGGATATGGAAATTGTAGAAACCAGCTCCAAGAACCCCTGTAGCCTCTGGTGGTGGTTGCTACTCCAGGGCATTTTCTCTCTTGTTTGTTAAAACAAGTGTGGGCATGTGTATATGGGTATATTTGTATGTGCATTTTTATGTGAATCCTTAGTGGTATCTCAGTGTATGTATTGGGTCTCTGTGGTTGTATCTCTTCATCTTCAAATACAAGGTCTTCAAATCCAAAACAAAACAAGTGAGAAGAATTTTTCACCACTTACCCCGGACTTAATGCTGGGTTAAGCAAACTGGAACAGCTCTTTTTCTGAAAGTTGGCAGCACTAGAGGTCTGGGCTGGGATTGAAAGGAGGTCATCTCTGCTCTTCCCAAATCAATAGAAACGGATGAAGCCCTCTTCATCTTCTAGTTCCCTTACTTCAGAATCTTCTGTTATATGTCCTTTCTTCCAAACTGTCCTGATTGATGGATCTTAGGCTCCTCTGACTGATCCCTTGTTCTTTTCCTAGGTGATGGGACCCTCTGTTCCACCCATGTCACCTAAGAGACCATATTCACCATATCATTGATTTTAAAAGTCTTCAGTCTCTGCTTTTGGAATTATAAGAGGAGCTGGAAGAAAAAAACAAGTGCTGCTTCTTCCTTCCTTTCCAGTTTACCCTTTACTGGGAAGATAGAAAGCCAGCATAGCCCACAAGGGCTGCTATGTCACCTTCAGAGGACATTCACCCGCCCTTCTCCCATGTAGCAACATGGTCACTTTTCCAAAAATAAAGGCAGGGATTAAGATTGGCTGTTCCTGGAACAACTGTTCAGGCTTATTAATACATTTTTGTAGTTGTCCATTGTACCCCCAGGCCTAGACCTTAATTCCTCCACTGTGATATTAGACAGCACTATAACCCCAGGAAACACTTTTCTTCCCACTGATATGATGGCCCATGGCCCCTTGAGGTTTCTCCAGAGGAGCTTGTCTGCGGAGGAGGCACACAGACATGAAATGGCAGTGATACACACAGACTCCCCGCTCACAGTGACACAGCGCCTTGGCCGGAGTGACATATGTACAGAGATAGCCTCTCACAGACTTACTGCTCATTTTGTAGCGGAGGGAATTCCAAAGCAAGACAAACACTTTCCTCTCCCACTCACTGAAGATATTCCTTTCCTTCCCCAAAAAAGGAGAAAAACACTAAGATACTGTTGGATTGTATCCTGTAATATGGGAAAGATGCCTGTGGATATTACTTTTCTGGACATTCCTTTCCATAGATTTGATTCCTCATGGTAAGGAAGAAGCCTTATCAGTCTTCTATCTCAGTGATTTAGGAAAAAAAAACAACAACTAAACAAAAACCAATTCTGCTAGACATAAATGTCATCTGTTTGTATTTATGCGGTTTGCTCTGCCCAATCGACCTTTCTGCCCAGGTTTAATGATGCCACTTAAAAAGCCATTCACACGTCCCCTCTCCTTTCAGAGCTTTCAGGCTGAAATTGATTTCCTTATTCAACCCCCTTCTCCCCCTTCCTGCTTCAACCCAGGCTCCTTCCCCCAACCTGATTACATGGAAGTGCTATCACTAGGTAGTGAGGTGGTTTTTCTCTTCTTTCTTTCTTTCTTTTTTTTTTTTTTTTATTGCCACGTCCATTAAGAAGTAGCGACAGTTCAGCTGTTAACGGATGCCACCTGCTTTTGGCTTGAGGAAGAGAAGCATAAAAATCAGCTCATGGGCGGTGTAATGCTATGTGTCCCGGCTCAGTGAAAGAACAATGCTCCAGGCCAGCGGGGGAGGGCTTAGTGTGAGGAGGACCAAGGCTGGGACTGAAACCCTAGCTTTGGTTTTGTCGGGATCAGAGAAAATAATATGAAGACTTTGTTCTCTTTCCCCCTCCCCTTGAGCCCTCTAATAGCTCCTTATGGCTACATGTTGGTATTAGAAAGAGCTTCCACTGCCTTGCTTATGCCCATACCCTACACACTCACATGTTTCCCCCACCCTTTCTTGGCCTGAGGCACTAGGCTCAGATTATGAGCTGCCTTCTAGAAAGCTGTAGATTTGATTATTTTTGCGTTGGCCCCCTCAGGTAGCAATGAGGTGTTTGAATAAGGTCAATTGCAATTTTGTTGGTAGAGGATGTTGGAGCAGGTGGGGCTCTTTGGATGGGGAAAGAAAATGCCCAGAGCAACTATAGTAAGGGGGGGAGTTGTTAAATGTATGACACTCCACAACTGTTCGATTTTCTGGTGGCCCTTCTACAAGCCATGCTGATGAATACCCTGTCCCCTGTGGCAGAGGATGGGGAGAGGCGAGCCTGTCGCTCTGAGTATTTGTGCTCTCTGATTAGATGAACCCAGAGGGTAGGGGCCACAAATTGACTAGAGAATAGGACACGACAGATGCTGTGTCTCCAGAGCTGCTCTCTCAGGCCTCCCGCCGCTTCTTTTCCTTCCCTTTGACCGATGCTACCTGAGAAAAGCAATCATGCTCACTTCTCAGCATGACTGGTGCCCAGGGCAGAGGCTGCAGCATTTTCCGTCCCAGGAAGCAGTGTGACAACGGCAGCAGTGGCAACCTCAGAGCACTGAGCCATGACAGTGGCAGCACTGCGGCAGGTTTTCAGGCTAGCCACCCAGTCCCATTTCTCTTCTGCCACACACACATGGACTTATCCTGTCCCCCATCAGAGATCTCACCTCAGAGGTCAAGAGCAGATGCTCTGGCTGGACAGTCCCCTGTGGGGAAGCAGAGCTCCTATCCGTCCCTTCCAGCAGGGACTGTCATTCAGACTGCTTCTCCCTGGTCCCATACCTTGCTTTTCACCGTGAAGATGATTCAGGACTTAATGTTCTTTTACACTGAGCTCTTTGCTTCCCCCAGCTTGTGACAGGGTAAGGCTATCCATGGTTGTCTGTGCTAAAACCTCAGGATCACATCCAGTCGTCTGAGCCTGTCAGCGAAACCTTCAGAGAGGTTGCCACTCAGTTGCCGCCGTCACAGCTCTAATTCAGAACATCATCTTTCTTTTTTCTGTGGCTTTCTAATCTGTCTTCCTGCCTCTGGTCCCTCCACCCTTCAGCCGTTTTCCATCCAGCCACTTGAGTTAGCTTTATGGAGTTCTGTTCCCAACACCTACAGGATAAAGATCCTTACTAGAAAGTGCTTCAAACTCTGACACTAGCTGTTGGCTTAACGTGTGACTCCCTGATAGACTGTCCATCCTGTAAGGGCAAGGACACTTTTGTTTGTTGTACTCCGAGTACCCAGCGTAGGAACTGGCACATAATAAATGTTCAGTAAATGCTGAGTAAATGAGTGAACATATCTCATCTCCTACTTCCCCTACACAATCCCTATGCCTCAGCACCTTGAATTATTTTGTCCTTTCCCAAATATGACATACAGCCATTCCCACTTCAAGCAGTTATTGGCCTGGCTTAGGGTAGCGGTGTGCACTCATCTTCTCCAGAGCAACCAGAGATCACTGACCTATCTGCAGCCATTACCAGAAAAGCCTACACATGCCTGCAGCCCTGGCCCAAGCCCCAGGCTGGATCTATACCTTGCCCAGACATTTAAGCAATCTGACCTGGGCATTTGGTAATACCCAACTTTGACAGAATGAAGTAGTTTTCTGCCAAGCATACCAAAGTGCCCCTCACCAGGTGAAGGCCATGGGACCCATGTCTCTTCCACTTCCACTTTTCACTGGTTTGGGGAGAGGGGAGTCAGACACTAAATCAGCAACTATCTCAGATTCCTGACAAGACACAGTTTAAGTGACCCTGAGGTGAGTGGGTAGATTGCTTACTGGCTTTCACACTCAGGGTTAGTCGGAAGGTCAAAATACAGTTTGAATTGACAACTAATTCCTTTCTTCCTGCGACTCAGGAGTGTCACCTTCTGGACCAGGCGTGGTGGTCATGCAGCTGAATGTCCCTAATGGACCCCAGCCTCCCCAGAACCCATCCATGGTCCAGTGGAGTCACTGTAAATATTACAGCATGGACCAGCGTGGGCAGAAACCCGCAGACCTATACAATCCTGAGAGTAACCCCCAGGTGAGTCCTGCAGCCCAGCATTGTCTTGGCAAGGAGGAGACCAGATTCTTCTCGGAGAATAATCTTTGCCATTGAGTAAGCAGCCTCTTCTACTTGCATTTCCCTGGGTACTCTTCGGGGGGAATCATTAGAAATAGAAGAGAGCATCTGCTTGCAAGGAACCTAAGCTCTAAGGGACACATACTTAAAACACTGTGTCAAAAAATGGATATTAAAATAATACAGATCGGGGCACCGGCGTGACTCAGTCCATTAAGTATCCGACTCTTGATTTTGGCTCAGGTCATGATCTCAGGATCGTGGGGCTCTGAGTTCAGCAGAGTCTACTTGAGATTCTGTACTTCTCTCCCTCTCCTCCTCCCTCTGCTCCTCCTTACTCCACACTCACTCTCCCTCTCTCTCTCAAATAAATAAAAAAAATTTTAACAAAATACATTAATTATTAATACACATTAATTAGGGACTATGGGGGCTGTTGGAAGGAGCAATCTGACTTTGACAAAGCTCTGCAAGAGAAGTTTTCTGAGTGAGATGAATTTTAAGCCAAGCTATAGGAATATCCAGAGGGTCATATTTGCTGTATGTATGATATGTGTGCCTCTCTCTTCCACAGGCCAGCACTCAAATGAGCAGCAGCCCTGTCACATCTCCTACCCAGTCTCCAGCACCCTCTCCTGTCACCAGTCTCAGCAATGTCTGCACAGGACTCAGTCCCCTTCCTGTCCTCACACAGTTCCCCCGGCCTGGGGGTCCAGCACAGGGTAAGGGGTTAGAATAGGGCTGGCTGCTGCCCTTCACAGCCCATTCCCAAGTGGGAAGACCCAGGTGATAGTGTGGTACTTAAGCTTGGAAGCAGACCTCAGTTTCCTAATCTATAAAATGGGATTGATCCAAATAAGATGGAAATAATTTTATCTGTTTCTGTCTTGGCTGTTGCAGCAGTAGTGAAAACCAGATGAGAATATGGTTTAAAAACTTCAGAGTGCTCTGAAATCTAGCATTTATCAACAATAAAGTAACACTTATGGTGCTTACTGTGTACAAAGCATGACTGTAAGTGCTTTGCGTGTCTTGTATTCATTCAACCTTCAACACTGATGAATAGAAAAGGTACCCAAGCTCTCATTTCCAGTCACAGAGCCAGGATTTGAACCTAGGCGGTTTGGCTCCAAGCCTGTGTTCTTATCCACTCACTATATTGCCACTCAACAGAAGTCAGACACTTGAGCCCTGGATTTGGGGTAGGAGGATCTATATAAGAAATTCGGGGCACTGGGCTGGCTCAGGCGGTAGAGCATATGACTCTTGATCTCAGAGTTGTGAGCTCAAGCTTCACGTTGGGCATAGAGATTACTTTTTTTAAAAAGGGGGAGGGAGGAGGGAGGAAGAAAGGAAGGAAAGAAGGAAAGACATTCATAAGGGTCTGTAGGTTTTCCCCAGGGTCTTTTGTCTGCAGTGGACAGAGCCCTTCTTCAAGGGTGAGGGAACTTAAAAGCCTCATTTGCCTGAGATACAGCTGACAGCCGTGGGGTTTAGGAAGAGAGACAACTCTTTAGTCAGTCACCTGGGCACTCCTATCATAGAAAAAGTAGGAAAAGTATGCATTGTTGTCATCTATCTCCAAAACCCCCTGAAGTCTCATGAAAGTTATATCATGAAGTTCTAATTCCCAGAAAACCATCTGTCCTTTCTTCCTAGGTGATGGGCGCTACTCCCTCTTGGGCCAGCCATTGCAGTACAATCTGTCTATCTGCCCTCCCTTGCTCCATGGCCAGTCAACTTACACGGTACACCAGGTAAGGGTGTCCACCATCAAATCCCTCTTTTCATCCAGGCCCCTATCTCTGAGCCGTCCACCTCAACCAGTGGCATGGACCCAGGCGATAGATAGCACATTGAGAATGAATAAAGTGGGAGGGAACTTACCCCTCTCCCATACTCATTCTTCCCACCTGACCCCAGTGCCAAGGGGGAAGGACTCTGTTTCTCAGTGGCCACTCTGGCCAGTCTGCCTGCCTGGTTGGGCAAGATCCTCAGGGTCAGGTGCTGCTCCTTAATCTTTCAGACAGACATTAGGATGCAAGGCAGTCAATGTTGTTTACCTGGGGTAAGAGTTATCTTTGAAATGTTGAAGGGACAGAGTGGATTGAAGCATGGAAACCGGAGCAAAAGACAAGCACTCAAATCTGCCTCCACTGACCTGGGGACAACAGATGTCGGTGAGTAACAAAATGCTGAATCCCCAAGTGAAGGTGCTCATCCCTCCAGCCTGCATTACTAGCCTAGGATGAGTGAGAAAAGCCAGTTTAGGATGTGGAGTAGAAATAGGACCCTTTTGTACTCAAGAGCAAGGAGAAACTGGAGAACTAAAGTGTCTCAGTACTTATCAGGCCATTTCAGGTCTTGGAAAAGGTGATGGTAAAAACTGAGTATAATACAATGGCTGGGGGTGCTGAGCCTATTAACAGGAGAGTCTTGTGGGAGTGGTCCTGACCCCAATCTAGGATGTCTGCCTTGGTAGTTCTCCTAGTCCTTCAGCAGAAGCTCGACAAGAGAATGTGGGAGAGTAACCCGCTGCAGGCCTTCCCCACTAGGCATACAAGATCTCTCAGGTTACCCCTATTTGGAGGGGTTTGCTAAACAAGGAAAGGCAGGGAAATGGACTTCCCTAGATGATAAGGAAGAGGGATCTCTGGGAAGGGGATGACTGGGATATATTTCAGATTGGGCTACTGACTTGGCACAAGAAATGAGGTGTAGGTCTCCAGATCTGAAGAAATCTGGGATTCTGACCCCCAGTTTCTTCTTGGTCTAAGAGAAGAAAAGTTTTCTTTGTTTCTCCTAGATGCCTAGATGGTGGGGTGTTACACTGGTTTGGGGAAGGTGGGTGAGGCCAGGCACTTGAGGACACTGTCAATAGACTTGATTCGGCTACAGAATTCTCTGCAGGGAGCTCACTAGTCCTCTCATAACCATGTCATTTCTCCTCCCCTTTTAGTCTTGGGCCGGGTGCTGGAGGTGACAGATCTCCCTGAGGGCATCACTCGGACCGAAGCGGACAAACTCTTCACTCAGCTTGCCATGTCTGGCGCCAAGATCCAGTGGCTCAAGGATGCTCAGGGGCTGCCTGGCGGGGGTGGGGGGGACAACGGTGGGACTGCTGAGAACGGCCGCCATGCAGACCTCGCTGCCTTGTACACCATCGTGGCTGTGTTTCCCAGCCCCCTGGCTGCCCAGAATGCCTCCCTTCGCCTCAACAACTCTGTGAGTCGCTTCAAACTTCGAGTGGCCAAAAAGAACTATGACCTGAGGATCCTGGAGCGAGCCAGCTC
Source organism: Mustela lutreola (assembly GCF_030435805.1). Taxonomy (NCBI): domain Eukaryota; kingdom Metazoa; phylum Chordata; class Mammalia; order Carnivora; family Mustelidae; genus Mustela; species Mustela lutreola. The sequence goes on from NC_081297.1 coordinate 56,615,151, forward strand.
CCAATAAACAGAGGAGGGGAAGGCACCAGCGCAGTGGGGGCATGGGGGAGGGGGCCGAGGGATCCTTACAGACCACGGACAGAGGCAGAAAGGAAGGTGACAGACACTGAACTGGAGCCTAAGACAGTGGGGATGAAGATGGAACAGACACACTGGCACTGGACTCCTTCTCGCTCCCCTGCCATGGGTCCCCTCTTTTTCCCCAGTTGGCCCCTCCTTACTTCCCTCTCCTTCCCATCCTCTTCTGCCATTTTTTATCTCTTCTCCCACCATGAAATTAATTTTTTTCATATTTTTTTGGTCAGGTAGATTTGGGAGGGTCCCACACTCCCCTATTCGATCTCCTTACCATCCCAAGCTCCCTTTTCATTTCTGGTCTTTATGAATATATTTATATGGACAGAATTAAGAAAAGCAAAATTGATTTCTCCTTTCTCTCACTTCCCCCATCTTGTCTCCCCAAACCCCAAAGAGTTAAAACTTAGGCCTCCCCCCACCTCCCAGAACACTTGTATATTGTTTGTTTGAGGTTTGTGCCACAGTAACAGACAGTATTTAATTGCACATACAGATGTTTGCTGGGTATATTCACTGTAAATTTTATTTAATCTGATTTTTTGTTTGTTTTGGGGGTTACTTGGAGGGAGGTTGATTTTGTTTTTAAATATAAAAAAAAAAATCTGTCACTGGACGTCAGTCCCTGTTTCTCTGTTGCTGCCCTGGTGTGGGTAGGGGTTGGAGGTCCTGAGTATGTACAGTTCCACAGCTATTAGAGGGATCGCATATAGGTTGGGATGGCTTTTCCTAGCTGGCATATGTACACGTACCTTGCTAACAGTATTCCCTCGTCCCATTCTCCTCCTTGCCCATAATATTTGGAGAGATGGCTGGGTCACCAGTGGGACCTTTGTTCTGGGCTCCCCCCCACTCTTTCAATAAGTATGGTTTCATCAAGCACATCAGTTCTCAACTCCAGACCTCTGAGTCCTTATTAGTAAAATAAGAGACTTGGACTAACTAGCTTACCTCTGAGGTTCCTTCACTGGGTTAATTCTGTGATACTCATGTAGGGTCCTCTTGTCTGGAGAGGGGTGAGTGAGGTCCAAAACTGGGTTGAGATGGTGGCTTCATACATGTCCAGAATCTGATCTTTTGGAAACTCTTCAGGGCTGGAGGAGTTGGGCCTTTCTTTAAAACGAAAGCCATTGTGTTCTGCGTGGCAGGACAGAAGTGGGTGTTTTTTAGGGTAAAAGGTCCATCAATTGAACTTGCAGTGCCAAGATGCCATATTATCCAGGCACGCTCAGCAGTCCCTGTCCTGTACAACTGAAGAAAGGTGAAAAGCAGACATTCCCCCACTCTGCATGGATGGAGCTTTTCCTCTCTCTGCCCTCTTGTTGCACAGCCTGTCAGACCGGAGCCATTAGGAGCCATCCAGCAACCCCTATTCAATCTCACCCACCCCTTAAGGAAAAAAAGAGCAGTGACAGAAATGACAAAGCACATTACCCTGGAAATCTCTTGGGTCTGGGTAGCAGTATCTCTAGCCAGGCTCCTCTGAGGCTTGTCTGACCCAACCTCCAATGTAATCCTTTACTTCTTACAGATACAAGGGATAAAGCAGCACTACATGACTACATCCAAATGGCTGTCCTCTGAGATGGGAGTATCTTCTCTTTCAGCCATGTCACAGCCCAGAGTAGAAGGCTGCATCCCTGTGAGATAAGAATGCTAGATACCTCACTGACCCATAAGTTCATATACCAGGGCGTCAGATGAGGGAGACGGAATCAGGGAATCAGAATGATTTCAGAAGTGTGGGGCATAGCTGTCTTACCTCAAAAGTTTTCAGTCCTCGCGGGGAGGCAGACATTACTTAGAGAAGATAAAACCCCCTCTGTGTGGTAACTGCCTTCTGTCCAGTGGGAATGATACCATCTCTACCTGACCATCACTGCACTCCCCCAGAGCCTCTCAGAAATCCCAGGCTGGATTTTTTTCAGTAGCTCTTAGATTTCTCTTTACCCTGAGGACAAGATTTTAGAATGGGGGATGATGGGAGGATGTTCCTGGGCACACTGGAGGGAATAAAGCAGTGCTCTGCATGTTCTTCACTCCCTTTCAGGATGGCAGCGAGGTACCCTTTCAGCTACCCGTGGATAAGGATGCAATCTAGTCTGGCTGATAGGAAACCTCGGAGAATTGAAATTTTCCTTTCTTCACCAGTTCCTGGCCCTTGGCTTCCTAAAGGTTTGAAGTAGAGTTAGATCAGTGTTTGTGGGTATGAAAACACAGGGCCACGGGAAGACAGCGGCTGAAAAAATCAAAAGCTAGTTCCTAAAGTAGGTCCAGGGAAGGTAGAATTGGAGAGGTGTTTGGACCTTGGGGAAAACTGTACAATTTGATCTATACCTTCTGTCATCCAAAATCACCTGAATGAGTATGCGGCATAAACACTGTCCCTTCTTGAATTCAGCCAGGACTGACCTGTATACCATAGATAAAAAACCAGGGCGTAGCAGCTCTGGGGGATGGGAGGAGTTAGGGTCCAGCCCAGCCCAGACCTCCCCGTGTCCAATTTCTCTGTGTCAGCTGTGTCACTCAGCTGTCCACTTTCCTCCAGCCCTGTCATTTCAGCTCTGACACCAAGGCGAGAGACTGGGAGGTCTACAAATAACGTCTGGGTAGCCGGTGTGAGTACAGAGGGTACTGGGGGGGCTTAGCCCCCAAGGAAGAGGACCAGTCCTCCCCCAGCACCACCATCAAGACCCCAGGGGCTCCCTCTTCCCTCCACAGACTGTGGACTGACTTAGGGAATCCCAAACGTAAGTTGCCTCTTCATCCTCTGTCCATTGCCAGAACTGCTCCCCGCAACTTCCCCAATCTGTAGCCTTCAGTGTCTTCAGTTTGGCCTGTGAGTAGTTAGGGTTTTAGGAGTGAAAGTATGACTCCAGGACAAGAGCGAGGATTGGAGGGTGGGGTGGGGGTGGGGTCAAGGGAATGGAGTAGTAAGGGAAGGAAAGGCTCATATTACTCTGAAAACTTAAAATAGCCAAGAACTGAAGCAGGCTGGGAACTAGGCCCTGGGCCCCTGGGACTCAAGAAAGGGGTAGGGGTGAACAAATGTCCCCAGCCCATCCCTCCAAGCATGCTTCTGGACACACATTGAACCTCTTCAAGAAAGGGAATCTGGAAGGGTGTATGTCACCTCTCCCTTGCCCACAGATTCCCAGGAGAAACAAACTAGGCAAATCTCTAAACCATGCAGCTTTGAGCGCTATATTGGGGCTGGAAACTCAGGTTACCCCTCAGGGTGGGGAAGGTTTGGTATCTGTTTGAGGAACCGGTTGGAAAGTTCTTTAGTCTGTTGCGCTTTTCTCTGGACCTCCATGGAATCTTTCTGTCCATAAGCCTGTGAAAGGATTTCTGTTTAACCAAATTTCTCCCAAAGGCCACTCAAGGACCACCCTGCAATGAGGGACAGGAATTAGGACAGGAAGAGTGACAGGGATTAGATTTAATAGTGGGGTCCAACCTCTTGCAGGATGACAGAAAAGGAGGTGCTGGAGTCCCCTAAGCCCTCCTTGCCAGGAGAGACTCGGCAAAGTGGGGTGAGTCTGGGCCTGGGACCCCCGGGTGTGGGGAGCTGGGAAGCCACCACAGCCCTTGAAGAATGCTTGAAATGATCTCACTTGAATGTGACTCCTCCGTCATCAGAATGCTAGCCAGCACCTGCAGCCCCCAATACTCCTAATCCTGGGGGGTGCCCCTTGCCCACACTAGAAAAATGTTTAGTTAGCTTCAGCCTTACCTGCTCTAGAGAGCATGACAGTTCTTTTAATTTTGGGTTTCCTCCCCTCCCCCATCCTCTTCCTCCCTCAGCTACAGCGGCTGAAGCAGTTATTCAGGAAGGAGTCTCGGGGAACAAAGGAAATGGAGCTTCCCCCAGAGCCCCAGGCCAATGGGGAGGCAGTGGGAGCTGGTGGGGGGCCCATTTACTACATCTATGAGGAAGAAGAGGAAGAAGAAGAGGAGGAGGAGGAGCCCCCCCCAGAACCTCCTAAACTTGTCAATGACAAGCCTCACAAATTCAAAGATCATTTCTTCAAGAAGCCCAAGTTCTGTGATGTCTGTGCCCGGATGATTGTGCGTGAGTCACGAAGGGAAGTGGAGAGAGCGTGATGTTGAAGACAGGAGGTGGGGGAACAGGCACAGGAGAGGAGCATTTGTATAGCAGACAGGCTGTGGCAAGAGGTGGCTTTAAGAAAACACTATCAGTGGGGCACCTGGGGGCGGCTCCCTGGGTTAAAGTTCTGCCCTCGGCTCAGGTCCTGGTCTCAGGGTCTGGGAGAATCAAGTCCAGAGTCAGGCTTTCTACTCAGCAGGTAGGCTGCTTCTCTCTCCCTCTCCCTCTGTGATCTCTAGCTCTCAAATAAATATATAAAATCTTAAAAAGAAAACACTATTGAAGGGGCACCTGGGGGGCTCAGTTGGTTAGTATCCAACTCTTGATTTCAGCTCAGGTCTTGATCTCAGGGTCTTGAGTCCGAGCCCCAAATGGGGCACCGTGCTCAGCAGGGAGTCAGCTTGTCCTTCTCCCTCTGCTCCTCCCCCACTTGTGGGCACTCACTCTCTCTAAAATAAATAAATAATCTTTAAAAAATAAAAACAACACTATTAGAAACTGATAGTGTTGGGTCCTAGAAAGGAAAGGGACCTGAGAGCTAGAGCAGCAGCACTGCTACAAAGGGAAGGGGAGATCAAGAACCTCACCCAAATGTTCTTCCCTCTCCCAAGTCAACAACAAATTTGGGCTTCGCTGTAAGAACTGCAAAACTAACATTCACGAGCACTGTCAGTCCTACGTGGAGATGCAGAGATGTTTCGGCAAGATCGTGAGTAGGCTCTGGGAAGTGAGGAAGTAGAAAGGAGAGAACGCATAGCCAAGCTCCCCTCTTCCAGTCCCTCCCAAGTCATCACATCCATTTCCCTGCTTTTTCCTTCTCAACCCGTTTCTTACTCTAAGAAGGGATTGCGCTCATGGGAGAGATGGGGTTGTGGGTCATACCCTGCTGTCTCTAATGCTTTCTCCCATCCCATCCTACAGCCCCCTGGTTTCCATCGGGCCTATAGCTCCCCACTCTACAGCAACCAGCAGTACGCTTGTGTCAAAGATCTCTGTAAGTGCTCCATGTGGGACCCGAGGGCAAGGGCAAGCTAGACATGGCTCCAGCACCACTTCTAGATTTGAAAGCCAAATTCTGAAACAGAAAGATTCTGTTTCCCATGGTTTTCTCTCATCCCAATATTTTAGCCAACTTGAATACAGAGTCAATATTCCTGTTTGATAGCTGAGGGAGATAAGATTTAGTGAGGGCTCCACACAGCTAGCAAGAGGCAGAGAGCCAAGACTGAAACTTTCATCTGCCTAGCTTCAAAATCTGGGCTCTTCATATGTAAAACTATTTCTGAGCAAGAACGAGGATTCTTGACTGTCCTCATCCTTGATACAGAGTAATACCAGCCTCAGGGCTAGACCAAGAGCTGTGGGCATCCTGGGCAGATTCATAATTTGGTGCCCCTTACAAACAAATTCATTGACAATTTACTCAACATTTATTTGGAGGAGAGGCTGAACTTTATGAGGAGCATGGGTGGGAAAAAGAAGAACCCACTGGTGGCAGCCCCCAGCTTGCACATGCCACTCAATGGGACAAAAGCCAACAGTTGAAGGACCACTCTCCTTAGAAGGAGAATAGTGATTGTGAGCATTCCCCAACTCCCGGACAACTTAGTCGCACAGTTGTCTTTCCAACAAGTGCTCTGCCTGGAAGGAGTGCTGTTAAGTATTTTTCTCCATCACATGACATTTCCAGTGATGTTTTTAGAGCTCTTTATAGATTGATGACTTAGATATGCCCAGCTGACCCTACCCTAATTCTATACACACACACACACACACACACACACACACACACACACACGTATCCATCTACTCCATCCCACCTCTCCCTTATTTAGAAGGTCTCTGTTTCCTCCAGGTCTTTCTCTGCTTCCACAGTAATGGCTTCTTTCTTCTTCCCATTCCCACTAGCTGCTGCTAATCACAATGATCCTGTGTTTGAAACCCTGCGCACTGGGGTGATCATGGCAAACAAGGAACGGAAGAAGGGCCAGGCAGATAAGAAAAATGTGAGCACCATATTTTCCTTCTGAGGTCCCTCTGAGAGATTCCCTGGAGCAGCAAGTCCTCTCTCCTCTCTGGAAAGCTGACAGAAGCCAGGGATTCTCTTCCCCTAAAGTGAAACATAACTCAACAGACAATTTTTGCATATAATATCAGAGGGCCTCAGATTGAGAACTCCTGCCATAGCATGTACTTTCTCCAGAAACTCCCTTCTGAAATTGTCAGATTAAGCACCGTAATCCACTGAAGCCTAGGTCCCAGACTGCCAGCATTGCTGAAAAGAGGCAAGAGCCATACTTTTGGATTTGGGGAAGCAAATTTATCATGCCAAGTAATTAGAATTCTAGAGCCATGAAGGGACCATGAAGATCCATGAAGGATCCATGAATATCATCTTGTCTGACTCACTTATCCTACAGACAAGGAAACTGAGGCACCAGACTAGCAGCCAAAAGTAACTTCATTTCCTTTTGTATTAGGGTTACTAGATTGGTAATGCCATAGACTTGCATTCAGTTTGGCAAAGAATTTTTTAGCACATCGTTACAGCTTTCTGGACAACCAGGATGGACTGATGTGGATAACAGTTAGATGGAGCCCTAAAATTGGATGAATGACTATGCCCGAAGGATTCAGGTCCTTTAGGGAGTGTCTAGCTAGACGGAGATTTCTGATACCTTATAACATGATTTGGTCCTCGGTCCTCACCTATGGAGATTTTTCTCACTGATACAAATGAAAATATAAATGGCATTATCCCTGAAGTTTGTGGGAAACCTAGGAGGGAAAACCTATACACACAAAAAAAGTATATTTAAATATCTTACAGACTAGAAGAAAAGCCCAAAACCAGTCATTTGAAATTTTGTAAGGAAAAATGTATATGCCTGTTCTTGGATCAAAAAAAATCAACTGCACAAAAACAGAACTAGGGATTGGCCTCAGAGATATTGATATGGAGGTTGGGTGCAAATTAGAGATTTCTGTAGAATGAACTAGGATTTACAAGGCCCTAGCAGTGTGACTTGACTGCTTCCAGAAAGGCAAGCACACTAAGGTTCTATTCTCTTAAGGGAATTATAAAAACTGTGCTGCCCATTTTTTTTTTTTTTTTTGTCTTATACACTAGAGTATTTTTAAGAATGGACATAGTGAAAATTCTGGAAATAGCATCATGAGGGAGGGGGTGATTTGAAGGGACTAATTAGGGAAGAAGAGACAGAAGGGACTGATCAGCTATCCTCAGATCTTCAAGGGGACTATGTTTGTTCTATATTGCTCCAGAGGCCAAATCAGGACCAATTACTAAAAGTTACAGGGAGACCGAATAGGTTTAATTTAGGGAATTACCCTCAGATGGCATGAGCTTACTTTGTAAGGTCATGAGCTCTTGTCATTAGCTACATTCAAGCACAATATGGATGGTCCACCTACCAAGATGTTTTACAGGAAGCTCAGGCATTAGGCTGGTGGTTAAACTAGGTGTTTCCTCCAAGGGTTCTTCCAACCCTGAGATCCTATTCTGTAGTTGGCTGGCCTGGCTGGAGAGCCAGGGCAATCATGGGTTCCCAAGAGAGCATCTTCCTAACTCTGGTACCCCCTCCAGCCTCTAGCAGCCATGATGGAAGAAGAGCCAGAGTCTGCCAGACCAGAGGAAGGCAAAACCCAGGATGGTGAGTGTTACCTACCTCCATCCCTAGAGATGGAGTAGGGTCAGGGGCTTGGTTGTGATATAGGATGGAGGGCCAAAAGGTATGCTGGGTTTGGAGATCAAAGAGGCTCTGCAACAGAAGAGTAAAAGAATGAGGGGCAACCCTCCAGTAGCTAGAGACAACTTGTTGGTGTTTCCCATCCCAGGAAACCCTGAAGGGAATAAGAAGGCTGAAAAGAAGACACCTGATGACAAAGTGAGATTCCTTTTCCCTGCAGGGACCCCAGTCCTCTCCCCAACCCAGGTCTGACACCACTCATGGCCTCAGCAGAAGCTCACACTTACTGCATGGGTTCCCATCACCCTTAACCTGCCTTCTCCACCACTTCACACACATGCATGCGTGCATGCATGCACGCAACAGAATCCTCATAGTTCAGGGACCTGGAAGAGAGTTGTAATGTAGTGTGCCTAGAGAATTCCCCTGCCCTGGACTCCTGCCCCTCAGTGTGGGACAGAGGAGCCCAGAGACTCATCACCTTCTTTCACCCCCAGCACAAGCAGCCTGGCTTCCAGCAGTCTCATTACTTTGTGGCTCTTTATCGGTTCAAAGCCCTGGAGAAGGACGATCTGGATTTCCCGTGAGCGCCGTAGGACTGGGATGGGCGTGCACTGGGAGTGGAGAGGGGAGAGCCTAGCTCCCAATGGGAAAGGAAAGCGGGGGCACTCAGGGCTTGGAGCCTGTTGGGGCTGGACCTGGGCCAGATAGGTAAGTAAGCCCCCTACATCTCAGAGGCCTCTCCCTTCCTCTCGCAGGCCTGGAGAGAAGATCACAGTCATTGATGACTCCAATGAGGAGTGGTGGCGAGTAAGAGAAATGGCTCAGGCTAGGGTGGGACATCACTTGACTTTAGAATCTGAGACTGAACGACTGACTCGCCCTACCATCTCCTCTAGGGGAAAATAGGGGAGAAGGTTGGATTCTTCCCTCCAAACTTCATCATTCGGGTCCGGTCTGGAGAGCGTGTGCACCGCGTGACCAGATCCTTCGTGGGAAACCGGGAAATTGGGCAGATCACTCTCAAGAAGGACCAGGTAGGGGCTCCTGGGTGGCACAGTGGGTTCAGCAACCACCTCTAGCTTTCTGCTCAGGTCGTGATCTCAGGGTGGGAAGATTGAGCCCTGTGTGGACTCTGCTTAGGGTGGAGTCACCTGAGATTCTTTCTCTCTCTCCCTCTGCCCCTCCTGCTTGTGCTCTTTCTCTAAAATAAATAAATAAAATCTTTTAAAAATAGAAAATAAATATAGATAGATGATAGGTAGGTAGGTAGGTAGAACTGACCAGGTAGCTCTGGTGCCCCAATCCAACCCCAGGCCCCAAGGTTCCTTGGCAAACCATACTCCTTGCAGATCTTAAGCCATTAACGGGGCTAGGATAGGCCTAGCATATATCCAGGCTCCCCTACTCCACCTTTTCCCTGGATCACTCTCCTCCCTAAACCTTTAATCCTTCCTTCAGATCGTGGTCCAGAAAGGAGATGAAGCCGGCGGCTACGTCAAGGTCTACACCGGCCGCAAGGTGGGGCTGTTTCCCACCGACTTCCTGGAGGAGATTTAGGCGTGCCGGCGCCTGCGGACGGGATATACCCAGGCCCCATTCTGGGCAGGCCCAGTGGAGGTTGGGGGAGGAAAGGGGCGAAAGCAACTATGCTGGATGGGGGAGGGGAGGGAAAGCCCGCCGGAGCTAGACGGGGCTTCGGGTTAGGGACTGGTTCCTGCCCACCCACCCCCTCCCCGGCCTCGGGCTTTGGATACCTGGCGGGCAGAGCCGCCTCACCGGCAACTCCTCAGGCCCAGCCCTTGAGAGCTGGAAGAAGAACGCGTCTCCAACAGGAGGCGCCCCGGGGGTGTGGGAGGAGAACTGTCGAACGCTGCGACTGTATTAAAGTTTTGAAAAAAGTTAGAAAAGTTTGTTCTTTAACTGGGGGCCGAGTCGAGGGCATAGGAAGCCGTGGAGAATCCTCCCCAGCTGTGTCAGCTCACTACCATCGGGTAACCGGACATCCACCTGGGCCGAGGCCGGTGGGAGATGGGGAGACAGGTGCGTCCGCCAGGCGAGGTCTCTGTTGTCAGTGAAGAAAGGGGAGCCTGACTGGAGTCACTGCCCCCCCCCACCCCCCGCCGCGGCGGCTAGAAGGACCTGGCACCAGGGTAGTTCCCCTAGCTCTCGGCGATTTAGCCGCGGGCAGCCCCCTTGCGTTTCAGAACCTGGCTCAGTGCCGAGCTAGGCCGCCAGGGGGCGATGCAAGATCTCCGTTGGAGAGCGAGGGACGGGGCGGGAGAAGGCGGGGTGGGGGGGTACGGAAGGAGAGAACCCGAGACACCGTGCCGGAGACCCTGGGCCTGGGAGGGGGTGGGGTGCGTGCCGTCTCCATGGCAACACTTCCTCAAGTCCTCTGGGAACCAAGAGAGCGAGGCCGGGGGGCCTAACCCCTCCCGCGCGGCCCCCGCCCCAGCCCTTTGCGACAGGTACCGAGTGAGAGGGCGCCCGGCAGACAGCAAACCGGCTCACGCGGAGACCCCCCTGCGGCGCGCCGTATGCAAATGCTATTGTTTGCATATGCAAATATGCAAATGTGCCGGCCCTGGTCAGGGTGGCAGGTGGCGGGGAGCGGGAAGGTGTGGGGAAGGGAGCTGAAGGATACGAGGAGTTTGGGGACCTGGGAGCGGACCAGTGAGAGGCAGCCTGGGGTGGTCCCTGGAGTAGGGCAGGCCGAGGGTCGAGCTTGATGGCGGATGGGGGAGGGTCAGCCCCGGCAGTCAGGAGATCCTCTTCTGCCCGTTGTCTGCCAGGCCTGAGGTTGGCACCGCCTAGCAAGGTTGGCAGCGGGAGCCCGGGCACCATCTGCTGCTGGCGGGGGGAGGGCAGAGGCTCAGCTGGGCTGGAGAAGAGAAGGGCCCGGGACGGATGCGCCCCCCTTCCTTCCAGAAGGCTGAGGTGTGGAGGGGGTAGGGAAGCACACAGGAAAACTCTATGCGGAACCGGGTTCGGTTTCCTGTTCCCTTTGCCCTTGACTGTCTTGCCGGGGGGGGGGGGGGGGGCAGGGTCATAGAGGAAAACTCAGGCAGCCCCCCTGTAATCACGCTTGGGCTGGAATAGGAGCAGATCACAAGCAGCCCCCCTCCACCACCACACACAAATACAGCCTTTTGCCCCTATCCCTCCTCGGGATACGCCTACCAAGAAAGGCGTGGTGGGGATGGGGGGGTCCGGAGGCCCAGTGCGGGGACTCGGTCGCATCTCTTCATCAAGAGATCGGGGAGATCCGAGGGACTCAAAACTGAGATCCTCGAGAGGGCCCCCCCACAATGCAGAAGCAAAACCAATTTACTGGCTCATTGGGCGGTGATGCTGGTGTGGGGGTGCCGAGAAGCAGAGAGAGCTGCTGTTCTCCCCGCTCTACACTCGGGGGGCACCCCCCTCCCCTGCCTCGCGGAGCCGGCAGCTGTCCCTAATTAGAGCGGCGGTTTAATTGGATTTATCAGCAGTTAATAGGAAATTAAGCAAAGGGCCCGAGAGAGGGAGGGCGGGAGGAGCGGGGAGGCCGGCTGCGCAGAGCTCGGAGGATGGGGGCTTGGGGTGCCAGGGGTGAGGACTCCGGCCCAGTATCGCGATTAAGCCACATGATCAACGCCCTCCCCCCAACACTTGCCCGCTAGTTGAGCCCAGGCCTGCCACTGGAGAGCAGGACTCATGAAGGAGGCAGGAGCGACAGCGACCCTGTGTGAGCCCTGAACGCCCCTCACTCCCACAAACGGCCGCCTAGGTGATGGATGATGTTGCCACAGGCAGCAAAGGTCATAAGTCTGGGCCAAGGAATGGACTGAATTGAAAACAGACTGGAGGAGGGGCCAGGTTACCCTGGTCCAGGACACAACCCACACCCTATCCCTCTGCAGTGCCCACTCCGCTCTTAGCGAAGAAAGTACCCCCTTACAAGTGGGGAGATTGGGCAACACGGGGGAATGACGGGGAACGCAGAGCAATCGTCCCTTAAACATCTGCCTCCCAGCTGTGTGGGTAATCCTGGCAGTCCCTATACAACCACCAATGTCCCTCGGTGGCTCCCTAACCCTCCCCAAGTGCTGGGGTTGGGACCAGCTGGCTTGGTTGCTGTCCGAGAGGCCCAAGGTCTGTACCACCCACCCTGGGCTAGAAGGAAGCTAGCAGGCTGTCAAGCAGGGTAGCAGGGTCCACAGCCCCAGGCACCTCCTGTCACTACTACCTCATTATGTGGGTAGGCTAATAAGGCCTGCTTCTAGGACCCCGGCAACCTCTGCCACACTTTACCACGGGGCGGGGTGGGGGTGAGGAGGGGGCACAGACAGCAGTTCCTGTGTGGGTGTGAACCTCTGAATGTGTAGGGGTTGGTGGGGGGTCCCTCTGTGTCCCTGGAGATTATGGGTGTCACTCAGCTGTGCCACTGGTGTGTGTGCCTGTGCCCCAAGTGTGTGAGATGTGTATATCAGCACAAGATGTGAGTGTAAGTTGGTATGTGTGACCCTGGTGTGTGTCTGTGCCCTTAAGTATGTATTGGTCAGACTTGTCCCCATTCTCCATCCCCCCCAACCTCTATAATTTTTTGTCTGGCTTAGCCCCCCGAGTGTCTAGGTGTGCATACGTGCTTTGGCGTGTCTATGTGTGCGATCTTCACACTTGGGTGTGCCCCAAGTGTGAGCATTTACGCGTGTCTCTGCCTGCAGGACTGCCTATCTGAGTATCAGGAAGAGCCACCCCTGTGAGTGTGTGTTGCTCTGGCGTCTCTGCCTGCAGGTGTATGTATCTCCGTGACAGTGCGGGGGCGTGTGCCTGGGTGTGAGCCGCGCGACAGCGTGTATTCGAATGACAGTGTGACGCACACGCGCGCTCGTGTGTGTGTGTGTGTGTGTGTGTGTGTGTGCGCGCGCGCGCGCGGGAGCGCCTGGGTGAGTCTCCCGCACCCGCCCCTTCCTCTCCCTATTTCTATTCCTCTCTCCTCTCCGGGCGGGCTTGGCTCCGCCGTCCGCATCATCTCCATCCATTATTGAAGAAACAGCCGCGTCCGCTCCAATCACATCAACACCCCCTGCCCCCCTCCGTTCCGTTCGCCCCACAGCCCCTCTGGGTGCTGGGAAGGGGGGAGCCGCGGCGCAGCGGGGGCGCCGGGCAGGAGCGGGCTCATGAACCCGGTGCCCCGAGCCGGGAGAGGCACCGGGACTCCGGGGTCCCCGGCGGGGAGCGCTTTGCATAAACAGATGGCGCGGGCGTCTTTGTCTCGCTCGTTCGCTCGCCGCGCGGCTCCCGGCTCCACGGCTGTCTGGCTGATGCAATCATGATCATCTCTCAGAGCCTCGGGACCCGGCGCCCTTAATAGCTGCAGAGGGGGTCAGGGGCTCCGGGGCTCCAGAGCAGATGCTGGGCACCGTGTCTTCCCTCCCGGGCGCCCCCTCCCTGCCCCACAGCTGCAGAGGGAGGACGGAGTCCACACCGAGGTGACGGGCATATGGAGGTGACCGGGAAGTAGACCCCGGGCAGTGCCCTGAGGTGTCTCTAGGCTGTCTCGTTGGACTGCTACAGCCCCCCAGGGACAGCAAGCTGGAGAATAGGAATAGAATGGGGGATGGGAGAGGGGGAGAAAGAGATAAAGACAGAGACAGGCATTTGTAAAGAGAGACACAGAGGGTAGAGAGATGTAGACGGAAGGAGAGACAAACAGAGAGAGACACAGAAACAGATACAGAGGGACAAAGCCTGGTAGAGCTGCAGAGGGAGAGACAGACAGACACAGCCAGAATGTTAAGGAACAGAGAGACACAGACATACACAGAGACACAGAGAGACAGAGGTAGACAGAAAGGGCTGGAAGAAGAAAGAAGCAGAAAGAGCAGCCAGAGACTGGGGCAGGCAGGGGCAGAGGGCAGTGGGTAGTCTTAGGGCAGAGACCCAGCCCCGGGCATCTGGAGCCCACCAACCCGGAGAGAGGAACCCGCCTGAACCTCTGGGTGCCTTCCACAGCTGGCGAGGTGGGAGATCCCTCGTGCCCTCTCCTTTCTTGACCCCCGCCCCACCTCAAACCAGAAGAGGGGAAGCTGTGGGACCCAGTGCCTTGGCGGTGGGAGTGGCAGGAGAGGCAGGCGGGTCTTGGACCGACGCTCCCGGCACAGACTTAACCTGCCCCAAACTGTGGGGCGCAGAGCCTGCGGGACCCGACAGGGGGCGCCCGAGGCATCTCCCCTAAGAGCTTGGGAGCATCTTAACCTCCAGGGGGCGCCCGCGCCCACAACCCCAGCAGCCAGCTCGCTCCGCCCAGTCCAGCTGTTTTAGACCAGCGGCGCCAGCGCGAGGATTAGTATCGCGGTGCGATTTGGCGTTTGGAATCCGGTCCCCACGGGACCCCGCACGCCCCAGGCCACCCCTAATCCGCAGCAAAAGACTTTTGCCGTCCTTCACGCGGCTTGGACGGGTGGCCTTAGTCTTTCAGATGGGAGAGTGCGCGAGGGTGGGGAGAGATGGGATCCGGAACTCACGGAGTTCCGCGTCCCAGCTCAGCCCCAGAGATCACGATCCAGAGATGAGTGGGGACTTAGAAGTAGGATCTCAGGCAAAGGATCAGAGACTGGTGATCCAGTCACCAGAAATAGGTGCAGGGTCAAGGCCCCCCGGAGAGGCCAGAACAGAAGCAATAACGTAATAAGGCTCTTGGAAAGTGGGGGCGGAGGCCGAGGCAGGAGGAACAACCGCGGCTCTAGGAAAGGAGCGGGTCGGAAAGTTCGGAACGCGCCAGTCCTTGGTCACCAGAAGTCACAAGAAATAGTACAAGAGCCCGGGCGAGGGCCCGAGAAGCCAAAGGGTGCGGCACGGGGGCCAGACGTCCCTGTCTGCGTCCTGGCGCCCCAGCTGTGCCATGCAGAACCAGATGTGCAGCCCAGATGTGCAGCCCCTGGAGCTCGAGCTCTGGGATTGATTGCTAATCCGGGAGACTGGAGGGCTGGGGGGCATGAGTGACAGAACATTCCACTCCCCGGCGGGTCCTTGAGGTGCGGGTGTTCAGGGAGGACCCGGCTCTGCGCTCCAGGTTCTGACATCCTGTCAGTCCCCCCTTCTCCGCTCCCCCCCACCCCGACACACATCGCGCGAGTCTCTGTCTCTTTGTTCTCGCCGTGTCTCTGACACTTTATCTCATTATCCGCCGGAGGGAGGCGGAGAGCCTGGGACCCCGCAGCCTAATTACAGCCGCGCTTGTCAGCGCAGGGCGGGGGGGAGGTATCAGCGCCAGGAAAGGGAGGGGGCCCCTAGAAGGGTAGCTTCCTTCCCAGTTCAGCACCCCCCACACCACCGCGCAAGCCCAGTGGTGGGTGCACAACTCACCCCTGTCCATGCCACCACCACCACTGGGCTCTGGGCTGGAGAGGTGGTGGAGCTCCGTGGGATTTGCCCGTGGGGTGGGAGGGAGGAGGATGGGAGGGTGAAGTTAGCATGGGAGTGGGGAGAGGTGGTTAGGACTAGGCTCCTGGGTGCCTAGGCCCCCAACTCCCCAAAGATGATGGCAGTGAGCTTTCCCACCCTAGCAGCATAGCAGACACCTAAGTTGGCTGCGGAAAGGGAGGCAATTGCTCGGAACATGTATCTCTGTATGTGTTGTTCTCTTTCCTCCTTCACCATCTTTTCTGTCTTTCCTTGGCTATTTTCCTTACCCCATTCCCTTCCTCTCCATCACAGTCAGAAACAGCCTCCTTAGGGGGCTCCAACTTCATCTGGAGGGGACTGGACGTAGGCAGAGCAAGCAAGTCTATCAAAGCCCCAAACTTCGACAACTGACTTAACTCTATCCTGAACCAGGTTTAAAATACACCCGGCTCCCCTGACCTCTAAACACTATTCCAAGCCAACCACAATACAACTTGGAGCACTACCCAGGGCTAGAGGAGCTGGGGCTGCTTTAGTGCTGTGGCTCTTTCTGTCCCTCTCCTCCTCCCACTACACTTTGTAGGGAGACAGAACTGGGGCCTTATCTGTGAGCTCTAGAGCTGTCCGGGAAGTGCTTCCGATGCTATCACTGGTCCCCAGGACCCTCCAGGTCCCACCCGTGAACACCACCCCTGCACCTGGCTTGCAAGTCTCTCTGTCCGGCTGCCTGTCCCATGGTGAGTTCCTCCTTCTACCTCTGGATCCTCCCTCAATCAGTCTCTTGCTCAAAGCCTGTATTGCCTTTCTCTGAAACCAGTTCAAAGCGCCAGGTGTGATGGTGTCCCCCAGACCAGGGTGCGGCCATTGGGAGGAGTGCCGGATCAGAAAGCCCTCTGCTTACCGACACTTCTCTGGCTCTGAGCTGGGAACTGCGGGAGGAAGAGATGAGTGGGGGTGGGGTGAGCCTGCTGAAGCGGGCCCCGCTGGGCCGGGCCGGGCTGGGCTGGGCTGACCCCTCCCCATTCGGGGGCGGAACCCCAGGAAGTGCGAGGGAGCAGAACCGCTGGGGAGCATCAGATGGTGGAGAGGCGCTATGGCGGGAACGAATCCCGGGGCCCGCTTCTACCGGCAGATCAAGAGACATCCCGCGGTGAGTTCGGTCCCCAGAGCCACTGTACTAACTCCTAACTCTCTCGCTTCCTTGGCTGCTCCTAAATCTCTCAGTACCCTGTCCCTTGCCCAGTTCCCCAGTGCTCCTGGTCTTTCTCCAGCGTGCCCTCAGTCTATCCCTGCAATATGCCCCGCGACTCTTGAATCCACCTGGGACCCACTCGCTGTGGGACGAGGGAGACGAAGCCTTGAGATGTGGTGTGGGAGATTCCAGGTCCTCTCTCCCAGACAGGAGGGAGTGCCAGACCTGGGCTGGGGTGGGGGCGGGGGCGGGTGCTGGCAGAGAAGATTGTAAAGGGACTTCGGGGAGGGGGCTGACCCCTAAAGTGTCCTCTGTCTTCCCCGCAGCTCATCCCGATGATCGGCTTCATTGGCCTGGGAATGGGCAGCGCCGCGCTGTACCTCCTGAGACTCGCCCTGCGCAGCCCCGACGTCTGGTAAAGGCCGGGTCTGGGACGCAAGCAGGGGGCCTGGGTGAAGCAAGGGTAGGGCAGGAACGCTAGGGCCTCTCAGGAACCGTGCCAGTGGGTGGTCTCATCAGGGATCCCCAGGGCAGCGCATCTGCGTGTGCGCCGCGCGGCAACTCCAGGCTGGAACCTCCTCCTGCCCCAGGCGGCCCCGGCCTGCCCTCCCACCCATCCGGCTGACCACTCACTCCTGGGGCCCCAGACTCGACCCGCTTCGGGCTGCGGAACCCGCACCGCTCCCAGCCCGGTTGCCATGGCGACGTGCTCAGCCGGCGGGCAGCCTTTGGGTACCTCCACCTCCCCGCCTGAGTGCTGGGGGTGTGGCCGGGTGAACTGCTAGGGGAGCCTTTGGGGCTAGAGGGGAGCAGAGAGTCCCAGCCCCACCGAGGTCGGTGGGGGTGGGCCATGGGGGCTCTCCAGCCAGCGCCACGAGCACCTCAGGGGTAGAATTGCAGGCGCATCAGGAAACCGCAGCCCCTCAGGATCTCATTCCCAGCGCTCTGCTCTGGGGGGTGAACCTAGAGCGGCCAAGGAACAGGTGGGAGGCCCTGGGCTGGGTTGTCAGTCTCTCACTTGGCCCGAGCCTTCCTGTTTCACTTGTCAGCACCCCTGTCAGTCCCTGGGAAGTAGCCCCCCCCACCCCCGCCCCAGGATAGGAGGGGTGTGTTGGGGGTGGGGCAGAGACTCTTTTGTCACTTTAGGCTCCTGGGTCCTAGCTTTCAGAGAGGAAACCCTCACCTTCCCCCTCTTTCTCTGTAGCTGGGACAGAAAGAACAACCCAGAGCCCTGGAACCGCCTGAGCCCCAATGACCAATACAAGGTACCTCCTCCATCTGTTCATCTTGGTCCCAGGACCACCCTCCCCACCCCCAGGCCACGAAGGGATGTCTGGGGCACTCACTGCCCCTTTCCCTCCTATAGTTTCTTGCAGTTTCCACTGACTATAAGAAACTGAAGAAGGACCGGCCAGACTTCTAAGCTGGCTGGGGTGCCTGTGAGAAGTAAACCACCATCAGCCAGCCGACTCATTTCTTCCACTCTCTGCCCCCTGCCCCCAGGGCGCCACTCTAGCCACCCTGTCCAGCTGCTGCTTACACAGGCTTGGTTCCCACAGGAGGGGAGACGGCACCCCACCCCCTTCCCGTGCTCCCTCAGCGGAAGCGCCTCTGACCCTCCGCTGGAGTCCCACGCGGGGGGAGGAGTTAGGAGGGCGGGCAGTGTGTTGACCCAAAAGGCTCCAACCAGCCCCTCTGCCCCCCTACCCGGGCCTTGCAGGGTGTGGCTCAGGCTACGTGTTGAGCGTGGCCAACGTGAGCCAAGAGCAAGCGAGGACCTCTCGGTGCCAAGTGACGTGGCGGGCCCCACGTTAGCCCAGGCTCTGGGCTCCCGTGCAGGGGCGGTGCTGCTCTGGCTCGACTGGGCTCGTCCCCTGCCGCCCAGCCCGCCCTGGATGAGGCACCTTCCCCCCGAGGAAGCTCAGCGAGAGCTCCTCCCCGCGCCTAAGCCCACTGCTTCCCCAGCCAACAGGCATCCCCTCCCTGCAGCCTTGCACCTGGGCCTCCCCCTGCCATCCTGCCCCTCCCTTGCTCCCCTCAGTCCCCTGGGATCAAACAGAAGCAGCCGTGGGCAAAATACAATTTCATTTAACAAATTGAATTTGCTGCGCCTGCTAATCACGTCTGGTGTCGGCTCTGATCAGAGACAGAAAAAGGAGGCTGCGGTGGGGGGTGGGGGGGGACGGTCCTTGTGGTGGTGGGAGGGAAGGGAGGAACATGTGGAGGGAGACAAGTCAGCACCGGCCAAGGGACCCCTCCCACAGTAAAAGGACAGCTCAAGGCAGGTTAGCATTTTATTAGATTAAAAACAGAAAGATGGGTGCCTACCCACCCTTTCCTCTGGCTCACAAGGGCAACTGGCCTCTCTTCAAGTAAAAGCAAGGAGTCTGTAACACTGAGATAATGGGAGAGCTCAGGGCAGAAAGCCCCAGGCCTCCTCCTTCTAAGTTTAGCAAAAAGAAATCTTCTCAGCTACAAAGTTCAGAGTATAGCTGGGTCTTTCCCTAAATAAGAACCCTTCCCTCCTCCAGCAAAAAATGGAAAGAGAATCACACTCCTCTCCATTGGTCCCAGTAGGCAGAACAATAAACTTCAGTCTGTGGGCCTCGTTTCCTAAGGGCTCTCAGCGCTCATCAAAACCAGGCATGGGGAAGGCCCTGGCAAACTGCTCCACTCGTTGCCTGAGGTCGGCCAGCCGATGACTTGTTTCTGGGTCCTTGAGCAGGAAGGATTTGAAATCCTGAAGTTTGGCTAGAGGGGGGATAAGGAAAAAAGCGGTCAGAACTCCAGAGAAGCCTGTTTGATCAGCCAGCAGGACGGACGGATAGCGAAAGGCTGGCTCAGCCAGGGTCGTGCCCACTCACCAGTCTTGCTCTTCACCTCCAAGCCAATGCTGACACCTTCATCTATGAAGTCCACAACTCTCCGAAAGTCATCCTCGCGGAACTGTCGAGAGGTCAAGGCTGGGGCCCCTGGGAGAGACACAGAAGAGGGTCAGCACAGTCCAAGCCCACCTAGTAGCCATCCTTCCTCCCTCAAAGCCCAGGTCTCACCGAGCCGCAGGCCCCCGGGTGTGATGGCACTTCGGTCTCCCGGACAGGTGTTCTTGTTGGCTGTGATGGAGACCAGTTCCAGCACCCGCTCAGCCCGAGCTCCATCCAGGCCCTTGGGCCGCAGATCCACGAGCACCAGGTGGTTGTCAGTGCCACCTGAGGGGAGGGACGGCCAGCAGGGGGAGGTGAGTTCTAGGCCTCTGTCTGAAGCTGCAGAGGCTCTCACCCACCCGCTGGCTCACCAGACACGAGCGAGTAGCCTCGCTCTAGCAGGGCATCAGCCATGGCCCGGGCATTCTTCAGGACCTGCAGGGCATACTCCCGGAACATGGGGGTGCAGGCCTGCAGGACAAGACAGGAGCACCTGGAACCCCAAGGGCCACCCCTCTGCCCTGCCCCCTTCAGCACACTTGTGACTCCATTCTTGACCCCACCTGGGCTTCCCTGCTCTCAGCTCCGATTCCCTCAGCATGGAGCAGGGTCTAAGGCCCCAGGCCAAATGCCCTCCCCACAAAAGTCAGCTCCCCAACCTGCTTTAGGGCCACAGCCACTGCAGCAATGGCATGGTTGTGGGGTCCTCCCTGCAGGGATGGGAACACAGCGAAGTTGATTCGGTCCTCAAATGTGTAAGGGATCTCCCGGCCAGTCTTGGGATCCACAGCCCGAGTCCCCTTCCGGTAGAAGATGAGTCCTGACCTATGTGGGAAGTGGGTGATCAGAATCAAAGCTGAGAAGAAAGGACAAGGGGTGGGGAAAGCAGAGGAAGCTAGCTGGCCTGGGCCCCCTGTGCTCTGAGAGTCTACCTCAGCTGAGCTGGTGTGCAGCTGAGCCCAGTGGTCAAGGAGAGCAGCCCTTCAGGCTCACTCCCAAATCCCCCAGCAGAGAACCGCCACTATGGACAAGACAAGGAGAGTCATCACACACTGAGGAGTCTCTGGGGCTTCAGGTGGGAATGAACCTCTTTGGGATGCAGCCCAGCCATGCCCTGGGAAAAGGGCGTGAAGACAGGGAAAGACGAGGCCTAACTTCAAGGAAGCCTGACCTGGCGCCTCGCAGGGTCTTGTGAGTGGTGGTGGTGACAACATCTGCATGCTTGAAAGGTGAGGGGATCACCTTGGCCGCCACCAGGCCACTGATGTGGGCCATGTCTGCCAGTAGGTGCGCCTTGACCTCATCACACACCTAGGCAGGTACAGAGACAGGGCTCAGCCTGGGGAGGGCCCACACAGGTCTCCCCCAGGTGGCCCCCCTTCCAGAAGCTCCCCTCTGCCTCCCTGGGATGTGGCCAGCATGCCAGCCCTCCGCCAACCTCTCTCATTCGGGCGTAGTCGATGAGGCGTGCGTATGCACTGGTACCAGCTATGATGAGTCGTGGGCGGAAAAGTCGGGCTGTCAGTGCCAGCTGGTCATAGTCAATAAGGCCAGTTTTAGGCTGCGTGGACAAACGAAAAGCTGAAGCCCTGAGAAGGAAGCAGGGCAGCTCACTCTTCTCCTTGACCCTGGAGGCTGCCCAGGACTCCCACCCCTCCCCATCCCCAGGAGAGGGCCACCAGGGCCCAGCACTCACATTTAGCTTATAGGGCATGGACTCAAAGAAAATGGATGTGGCTGAGACCCGCTTGACATCAGACATGTAGCCATGAGTGAGACTAGGAGCAGATGAGAGAGATCAGAGAGCTTCAGAGACGAGTAACTCCCAGACTTCACCACACCCTGCCTGCCCAGCTCCAGAGGACCCTGTCCCTGGAACGCTGCTCCAAGCAGGCACGATCCTCCCTGCTCCGTCCACTCTGTGCTGAGCACTGGTGACTGGGGTCTTCTCGTCTTCATTCATCCACTGACTTGCACGGCAGGACACATGGAAGATGTTCAGTAACTCTTTCCCTATGCTCACCAAAGCCAACACCCATCCCATCCATACTCACTGGCCCCCGTCGGGCAAGTCTAGCCCCATGATTCGGTCATGAGGCTGCAGAAGGGCTGTGTAGGCTGCCAGATTAGCCGGAGAACCCGAGTACGGCTGGACATTGACTCCCCACTGCACAGGATCCAGGTCAAAGGCCTCCAAGGCTCGGCGCTGACACAGCAGCTCGATTTCATCCACTACCTCTGCTCCTCCATAGTATCTGCCACAAGATGGGGATGTATCAGGGCACACAGAAAGGGTCCTGGTATCCCCTGCAACCAGAGGCAAAGGGCTGGGAAGGCCGCTCCTCTACACACGCTGGGAGGGTACAGGCAGGTGTCCCCCACAGGGAGCACCATCCCTGAGGCTGCCTTCAGCCCTCTGGCACCAGCCCTCACCTCTTGCCAGGATAACCCTCCGAGTACTTGTTGTTGAGACAGGACCCCAAGGCCTCCAGCGCAGCTCGGCTGCAGAAGTTCTGGGGTGGGGGGGATTGGGGGAGTTAATGTCAGAAGGTACTGAGCCCCTTTCCCTGGAGCCCCCCGCAGCCCTTCCCTGCCAGAGCCCAGGCCGCAGGGAGGGAGCTGGGTTCTAGAGAAAGCTGTTTTTTCATTCAGCGTTCCTTGTCAGGCCTGAAGAAAGCAACCTGAGAAACCCGGCTGCTGGGATGGATGTCCCCTGCAAGGCCACCTGTCTACTCAAACCTGTACTTCCAGGTTCCTCTTCCCTCTTGGGAAGGGGAGGGGACCACACTAGATTGCAGGGGCCCTGGACAGTTCTGAAAGCTAATGTCCCCAACCCCTAATCCAGACTGGCCCTGCCTTCTCTTCAGAGGACAGTAAGAAGAGGAGGAGATAAGGCCCAGCAGGAAGGCCTTGAGTCTGAAAGGAAAATCTGGAGAAAGAGCAGTATGATGACCTATTACTTCCTGCGCCCACTGTGGCCCATGCCGTGGTCTCTCTCCCCAAGCCCCACCTCTGATGCAATGAGCTCCAGGCCACGACACTGCCTGTCCTTCTCCCTCTGCAGCAGCTTCCACATCTCAGGGTCACTGTCTGACAGACGCTCCTGGCCTGTCCAGCCCCTGGCTGCTTCTCCAGTGTGGGTCTGGGCCACCTCACTGTGCTGGCATCGGACGGCCATCCTGACCAGCTGACCACATCTCTGCAGAGGCTAGGAGAGGAAAAACCAGAGTCAAAAAAACAAAAACAAAAAAAACACAATCATCCAAATAGTCTCCCAGCAACCCTCAGCCATGCTTATCAGGCTTTCTGGCTCCAAATCCAGCAGCCAGTGGTCCAGCAGCCTTTTCCAATTCTTGCCACCCACACCTCCGCCTTCAAACTCCAGTTCCAGAGCCAAGGTTGAGTTCAATGTCCAGGGGGTGGTTCTGATTTGGTCCATTTAATTCACCTCAGAATTTCCCTCCAGCTTTACCCATGAACCACTATGCAAAGCCAGAGGGCAAAGTTTGTCTCCCAGAAGCCTATGCCTCTGGAACTCAGAGGCAGTCCACTAAGGTTCCAGAACCTCCCCAACCCACAGGAACAAAAAGGTCTTCCTGCAGGACCTCCATGGCAGTCAGGGGGGTGGAGGCTGAGTTGGCAAGGATTTAGGCAATAGGCTGCAGAGGTAGTTTCCAGAGCAAGAGAGGTGGCAGACACCTTTAGCAGTCTCTGGGGGAAAGGTGGATGGGGGGAGCCTACTGTCAGGAAAGCCAAAACCCACATCCTGCCCTCTGTGCCCTCCATTCTTCCATGTCCTACCAGCCCACAGAGTCAAGGGACTCCTGATGTAAGTAGTGGGGCCGGGTTGCATCATCTGCAAGGCTGGAAGCTAGCAGGAAGAGACTGGGCTCGCCGGTCCAGTCCAGGAACCCGCTCATTCACCAAGGGTCCACGGGGCATCTGGTGCGGTTCTCTCCCCTAATGCCACGTGAAATGGGTGATCGCAGGCCCTGGGGCGTCTGGTTGCCGGAATGGCGAGGGGCCCCAGATGCTCCGCGGGCACTGGGGTCGGAGGAGTTCTCAAGGATTCCCTAGTTGCAAGTCCGTTCCCCGAGGACCAAAACCACGTGCATGGAAAACCCAGGAGAACCCCAGAGTTTGTGAATGGGAACTCGGGTAGGAGGAGCGCTCGCTTCCTATTGGTCACCCAGTATCAGAAGCCCCGTTCTTACCCGAGTCGCCCAGAGCAAAGAGAAGGGCAGCATCGCAACCGGAGGTCGCAGGAGGTCCAGCCACCAACTCTGGCGGGGGCAAAGCAAAGGGTCAGAAGAAGACTGATCCGAGAGCGCGTGCGCGAGAACGGCCCGAGAAACCACCGGATTAAGGGAAAGGAACTACGCATGCGTGAGTCCGCCCCTTTATGATCTGTTGGGAATTGTAGTTTTTTTTTTTTTTTTTTTTCACCTCCTTCTTTTGCAGCCCATAGTCAGAGGCTCTTGCCTGAAAGAAAAGAGATCCAGTGCCGCACCACCTCCTCGTTGTCCTCCAGCTTAGTGGGGGTATATCCCCGTAGCCATTTATTGGGTGCCTCCTGAATACCTACATTATTAGGTTCTTTGAAAATATAAAGATTCCTCTTTGAGCTAGAGAGCTGCCGTGCCCTGGAAAGCTCCCTGGCTTGGAAGGGTGAGACCTGAGTTCAAGTTCCACCTTTGGGACAAACTAGCAAATTAGCCTCTTTGGCCCTCAGTTTCCTCACTTGTAATTCAAAAACAACATGTAGTGAGGATTGAGTGAGACTCTGTATGTAAACATGCTCCCCAGAGCTCTGGAATGAATCACCGTCCCCTCATCCTCTGGCTACTCCATGATTATCTCCTTCGCCTGCGACATCCTGGAGCTGAGTGAGGCGCCCCCTCCTGTTGTTGCCACTTGTTGAATCTTGCTATCGGTTGACCTCCTGCCGCTGGCTCTAGCAGTCAGTGAGCTCTCTTTTATCCCTGGGGCTCTAGATCCTCAGAACCAGACAGGATCTTCCTTTCAGCCTGACTTCGTCTGGACTCATCCTTTGGGAGAGGGAATCACTGACCCCTCTAGAAGTAGGTCCCCAAACCTCGGGATCAGAATTGGCTGGGAAATGTAATATAAATATATGAGTGGGAGACTTCTCTTCCCTGGTTCTAATTCAGTGGATCTTAACGAGCAGACATTTGCCCACTCATGGTGACAGTAAAACCTCTTCTCAGTGATTCTAATAAGCAGTGATTTTGAGAACCATCTTCTTACTTAACAAAATGACACATTCATTCATTCACTCATTCACTCATTCAACAGACATGTTGCACTCCTACTCTGTGCCAGACATGGCCTAGCCTTGGAGATACAAGAAGAGATCACTGACTGCTGGGACATCAAGAAGTGAACAAGTAATAAAATGCAACAAGTGCAGTGATGGGCAGGGGCAATTCAGCTCCCAGAGGTCCAGATGTCCCAGGGGGATTGCGGGGAGGAGGAGAAGAGGATGGCTGCAGAGGAGGCAGTTTGTGAGTCAGAGGAAGAGGAGAAGGACAGTCCGTCACAGAACATGTTGACATGCAAAGTCTCATTTACTCTCCAGGACATGCTATTTTATTATTGCCTTACAAGTGAGGAAACTGAGACCCAGATGGGCTAACTTGCTTATTCTGAACATTTCCACTTGGCTCTCCTACCAGGCCTCAGAAGTCCCTGCTTTGCTCTAACCTTCCCTCCCACTCAAACTTCAGGTGTTCTCAGGTTTTCCAGCAATAAGCCCTTGGTTAGAGTTCTTCCTCCAGTCTCTGACCTAGAATCACCTCCCACCTCCCTCTTCCTTTCAGCTTGAGTTCTGTTATTCCCCCACCCACCCACCCACCCATCCACCCACCCATCCCTCCATCCATCCATGATTTATTTTCCCCTCAGCGACTTCTCACTCCCAGGCACGTCTAGGTCAGACTCACCTCTGACTCAGTTTCCTGCTGAAACCAGTGGGCAATTCCCTGGGGAGTACTGCACTAGCTGAGCGGGTATTTTGGCCCAGGACTCAAAAAGAAGGAAGGCAGAAGACCAAGTGTCCAAGTGTCGAGGTAGGTTCTGTGCCTCAGCTTGTTCTACCCCCTCCCTCGCCCCAGTCAGGGGTCCCCAGGGGAGGGGGGCGGCTGAGCTCCGAGAACTGCTAATGAAGCCGCAGCCAATTAACGCCCGGGCCAGAGTTGGGGGCGGATAAAATTAGCAGCGGCGGCGGCAGGAGGGAGCTGGAGGCGGGGGTGGGGAGGGTGGGCAGCTGGCTGAAGGGGGCCTTGTTTGCAGGCGGCCAGCGGCGACGACGCGGCCGGGCTCTCCAAACTCGCGCTCGTCCCTTCCCCCACCCCCTCGTCTCCGGCCTCCCTCCCTGTCTCAGCCGTCTGCAAACTCAGCGCCCACGAAATTAGGAAGGAAAAGGAAGATCGATGACTCCAGATGCCGCAAACACCGTTCCTCCTCCCCCCCCCCCCACCTGCCACTTCCCTCCAGCCCCTCGGAGCTTAGCAGGTTGTCGGCGCTCTGCCTACGCTGTCCCCGCGACTTCGTCCCATTTCAAGGCCTTATACCTCCTTCCCCAGGTCATCTCCAGCAGTCCGCTGGTAGTCCCCTTTCAGGTCTCCTCCCCACTCGATCTGCTGCGGCTTCCCTACGTCCACCTCGGGAGAAAATCCTCACCTTAGAGCTCCCACAGCAAGGGTCGCCCTCATCTCTCCCTCATCTGGTCTTGGATGACCTCCAAGGTGCTAGCTCCATCAATATTTGCCTCAGTTTCCTCGAGCCTGCCGAAGGAGGAGGTCCTGGCCAGAGCGCTGCTCCCCCATAAACCCACACCACCACCCCTTCCCTACAAAGGTCTCTCACACAGACACGTATTGGATTTCACTTTATTTTGTTCCCTTTCCCGTCTGTTGGGGCATAGAAAAAATATCACCAAGAGGAAGCAGCTGGAAAGGGGCAGGTGGAGCAGGACTGCAGGGATGGAAGGGAAGTGGGCAGAGGGCAGGGGCCCAGTCCATCGCCTAGGCCCAGGAGTTCTGGTACTGCTTCCCCTACCCTAATTAGAGTTTCCGGGAGAAAGGCGGACAGGCATACCGGCAGGCAGAAGGGGTTGGGGATAGGCCGCAATTTTTAGGCCTCACAGTCTTTACGTGGGGACAGGGTGGAACAGGAGGACAAGCGCCTGGGGGTAAGAAAGGGTGCGACCAGGGTGCCAGGCCAGACGTCATTAAAGATGAGGACAAAGGGAATGTCCAACCCAGCGCCCAGGGGCATGAGGGGGACCCACTGCAGACATGAGGGACGCTGGGACCTCCTTCAAGCCCCATCTATTCTAGATCTGTGCTCTTGCCTCTCCACTTTGGGAGGCAGAGGAGGGGCTACCTCTCCCCCCAGGCCCCCACCCCTGCCTCGTGGGCACTCCCCATAAGGAAAGGGTGGACCTATGGCGGGTGGCTGACTGTCCCCGGGAGGGCTGTTCCTTCGCCCTCAGAATGGAAGGGGTGGACACGGCCACAGGAGCTGCGGGGCACAGGGAGGGGTCTCACTTAGGGAGGCCGGGGTTTGGCACGAAGCTTAGGGTCCGGGCGAGGGCGAGGCGAGCTACCCAAAGTAAGGGTGCTCACTCTGGAAGTTATAGTCTGGGCACACCTTCTGCACCAGTTTGTAGTCAAAGCTGAGGAAAGAGACGAAGATGCAGATGACTTTGAAGGGCTTGGCGCAGAGCCAGGCAGCCTGGCTCTGCGTGTGCTCGGTGAAGCACACCTGCGATGGGTCGTACAGGCACGGGCGGTGCTTGCGCGCGCGGTTTGTCTTCTCATACTCCACGTGGCAGTTGAAAGCGCGAGACTCTTTGGCCCCGGGCACTCCCAGCGCGCCCCCGAATGGGCCCGCCAGCGCGCCCCCGAGGGTACCCCCTAGCCCCGGTCCCGCGGCCGCTATTCCCAGCGGGGGCCCCAGCCCAGGGAGAACCCCTTCCAGGGCCAGCGTAGACTGCAGCGGGTGGGGGGCCGGCCCTGGCAGCCAGACGCCCCCGAACTCGACCCGCTTGGAGGGCGGCACGATACTGACGCTGAGGTTGCCCAGGCTAGACGAATTGTGGCGGAAATACACGCTGAAGGTGCCGTTCACGTGGTCCACGATCTTGCCGGTCACCAGCAGCGAAAACTTGAGGGTGTGTACCCGGAAGTAGAAGTCCCCCCAGCCAAAGATCTTTTTGGCGCGGGCCGCTTTGATGGACGGCTTCCTCTTGGTGCGCGGCGCCGGCAGCGCCCCCGCCCGGGCCAGTGCCCCGGTGTGATTAGCTGGCCAGGCCCAGCTCCAGGCGCGGGCGGTGCCCAGGCTGTGGGAAGACCTGGGCACCGGGAGCTGTTGGCCAGGGGCGCCCCCTCTGGCCGCGGCGGGGCGCAGCTCCAGGTACTGCGGACTCCGGGACTCTGGTATCTGGGCATTGACAACCTGTGGGCGAAGGGAGAGCAGAAAAGAGAGGCGCTGGGGTTTTCCTTGGCCATCCCAGGATCCTACCACCCCCTACCCTACCCGGCCAGCCCCCTTTCCCAGCCGCTGCGAGCCCAAAGGGAACTGGGCGGTCCACGGTCAGTGGTTCCGGGCTGTGTACTGGTGTAGGCCTGCAGCCCTTTCAACCTCTGTGCTCTTGGCCAAGTCACTGACCCGTTCTCAGTTCCCACATCTGTGAAATGACTTGGGAATCCTTGTGTTCCGGAGAACTCCAGTGCGAACTGAGGAAGGCAAAAAAGCCAAAGCCCTCGGGGCTGGATTAGGGAATGGAGCTGTGGACACCGCTGGCTGGGTCTCCCCTGGCCTGGAACCTGCTTGGTTCCAAGTAATGGTGGACTGGGGAGGAGCTGGACTCAGGAAGACCAGGCCGTGGGGGCTGTCAACATCCAGCATCAAGAAAGAAGTGAAGACCTCCCAACTTGACCTCTGCCAAGGCTTTAGTCTCTGCCCAGACCTCAGCCTCTACTCCCTTGTAGGGAGGGGCCCGGGAAACTGGCGGAGCAAGAGCCCTGGAGGGTCTCACGGCTGTGGGTTGAGGCTGGGGGGCTACACAGGCCCCCCTCTTCTCCTCCGACACTCTTACTGTGGGAGAGGCCGCCTAGTGGCCCTTCCCTGGGCTTGGAGGGGGCTGGAGGACCGCCCGTGCCTGCCCTCACCCGTCCCTGCCTGTCTCAGGTGGCCGCTGATCTGGGAGACAGCGCGGGCGCGAATACAAGATGGATCGAGAGGCGGGAGCGGCGGGGCCAGGCCCCGGCCATCAATTATCCGGGGCGGGTGGGGTGGGGTGGGGGCTGGCCGGGAGAGAAGGAGACGTTTGAGAGCCGGAGGAGGAAGAAATATGGAGCCGCTGCTCCAGCGAGGGCAGCGGGAGGGAGAGGAGCCGGGAGTGTCAGAGTGTGTCAGTCAGACTGTTAGCTGTGGCCAGTTTGTGTGGCCCTTGCTGCGGAGGTTCAGATTGCTGGGAGGGAGTAGCGCGGGCATCATCCTGGAGTGCTGGTATGTCTGGCAGCCCTGGGATGGTTGTGTGTGACCGTGTACCTGTAGTGATGGTGTGTGGGAGAGTATGTGTACGTGTGCACGCTCACACGCTGTCTCAACCTGTGGTTGTGTGTGTGTGTGTGTGTCTGCCTGCCTGTATCAGTCTGAGGGGCCTGTGTGTGTGTGTGTGTCTGCTTGTGGTGCTGGTTGGTTGTTGTGTCAGCCTGTGAGGGCTCCGTATATATGCCTGGATTGTATGTGCCTGGGTTGGCTGTGTGTGTCTGTGTGTTGATCTGAATGAGGCTGTCTATCAGTTTGTGGTGGTTCTGTCTGTGTGACTGGTGTGGTTGTGTGTCTGGGTTAGCTGTGTCCAGAGGGGTTACTTCTCCTGTGTGAGCTCCTATCACCCTCTCTCTATGAGTTAAGCTCTTTCTCAAGGGTGTGTATCAGTATGTCCACAATAATAGAACAAGTGCGGTGTGTTGGGGGGGGATGCATCTGTGTGAGTTGTATATGAATGGTCTCTGGTGGGTTCCTCACTGGCCTACAAGCTGAGTTTTGGGTAGGTAAAGAGGCCTGGCAGCATGGGTGCCCCCTGTGTTTGCACATACCCTGTGTACACAGCATGAGTCCACAAGGGACAGGAATGCCAGAGTCAAGCTGCTGGGCTAGAATCTCCACCGCCTGGTCCCCATCCCTGCAGCACTGCGATCCCGGGTTATTAATGCTGCCGCCACCCGCTCGTCATACATATTTATCTCCCCCCTCATTCCTCCTCCCGTCCATCCCTCCTCCCAGCTCAGGTGAGGGGGGCGGGGGCGGCAAGAGTGATTGACTCAGACAGACAAGCTTGAGCTGGCAGCTAACACCGGGAGGGTGGGCTGGAGAGGGATGGTGGGAAGGGTCCCAGGCCACACTGTTGAGGGGGCAAGACAGACCTCCAAGGAGGTGGGCTTGGAGAGGGCAGGGCCTGAGCCTCAGGTCGGTCACTGGAGGAAGGGAGTGCATAAAGCTTCCAGGGAAGGTCAAGGAGGGGGGGGTAGTCATTTGAACTCTGACTCCTAATCTCCTCACCCCTCTAGGTCCAACACTGCCTTTCCAGGGGCATCCATCAGTCCCCAGTCACCTGCTCTTATGACCCTGAATACCTCTGAGACACCCCCTCCCAGTGCACCCCTGCAGCACTCATAGTCCTGCACCCAGCCCAGGACTTGTCAGAGGCCGCTTCAGACCTACGACCCCTCACAGGCAGGGGCTGGGAGAGGAAAAGAGGTTTGGCTGGGTGGTGAGGGGTGCTGGGGGTTTCCCCCCTCCCCCACGGCCCTGTGATCCCAGACAAATTGCTGTCTGCGCTTCTCTGATCCTGGCAAATCCCTGGGCTTTGGGCACCCACACCCCCACCCGCTGCAGGAGACTGCTAAGATAAAAGGGAAGAGTTGGGGGGGCGGCCAAAGCGACCTTGGGGGGAGCTCGGACAGAGAGGGGGTGAGAGTCTGTGAGGAAACGAGCCGAGAAATGGGAACATGGAATAAAATAAAATCAAATCCTCCCTCTGGCTTCCTCGCTTGCACGCTCTCTCTCGCTCTCTTTCTTCCTTTTTCACTGTTTTTCCATTTCTCTCAGAGACTCTTCTCTGAGTCCCTCACTCTGTCTCGAATTTTCTCCTTCCGTGATTCTGTTTTGCTCCATTTCTGTCTGTCTCTCTTGGTTCTTTCCCTCTATCCTTCTGTCTCCATCTGTGGGTGCGGTGGGAATGAAGGAAAGCAAGGTGATAAAGGAGCCCCTATTTCCCCAGATCCATGGTGCTGTCCCTCCCCCTCCCTGACTGAGAGTGGGAGCAGGGTGTTGTCCGAGGAGGGGTCCCCCTCGCTCCAGAGCTGGTTTAATTAAGCTAATTGGGCGCGGTGACATTTGCCGAGGGGAGAGGCTAGTCTGGCTGTTGGCGCAGGGGCGGAGGTGCTTGGTGGCGGGCGGGGGTGTGGGTGTGGGTGGGGGGTGCTCCTCACCGGGCGCCTCCAGGCCCATGCGGGGCGGGAGCCCAGCCAGGAGCGCTTTGCCCCTAAGGCAGTAAGCCCACGCAATGGAGGGGAGTTGAGGCTGCCTCTTGCTGCTGAACAAATTCCAGTGTGTGTGTGTGGGGGGGCTCTTTCCGGATGGGACTGGGGGGGGGAGGGGGGAGATTCAGGTTGTCGGGCCCCCCCAGCCGCATTGCAGGGCGCACCTCCCCCAGGCCTCCAGACCAGTCCCTGGCTTCTTTCCGCCAGCATGGGTCAGGTGGCGCCGCTCAGGATTCCGGACCCAGGAAGGGAACGGCACCCTGTGGCTGGGGAAGGAACAGTGCTCCTCCAGGCCCGGGATGGGGAAGGGCAGCGAATTGCGAATTAAGCCCTTGTACCTAGCAAGGGGTGGGGGTGGGGGCCACTGCAGACAGGGCGGGGTGGAATAGACAGGGTCCAGTTGGGAACCAGGGACAGAGAGGGGGGTAAGGACAGAGGTGGATGGATAGGATAGGCTGGGGTGAGGGCTGGGATGGGGGGACTGGGGTTTGGGACTTGGCAGGCACAGGTATAGGGTGCAGCAGTAAGGATGAACAAGGATAGGCATGGAAACAGGGATGGAGAGGTGATCATACATGGTGGACAGGCACTGGGTATGCAGACGGGGAATGACGGCAGGTGAAGAATGGAATGGAAACCAAAATGGGGATGAAGGAGAACAGGGATGGTGGTTGAGGAATGGGCACTGGGGATGGCAAGCGGGGCTGAGATGGGGTAGGAACCGGAAGATGGGGATGGCAGCAGATGGGGGCAGGAACAGAAATGGGGGATGGGGAATGGTTACTGGGCAGGAGCAGGGGTGCTGAGGGATGAAAAGGCCCAGGAAATGAGGATGGCAGATGTGAATGGGGACTGGAATGGGCAATGGGGGACAAGGAAGGAGACAGGGGACAGGGACGGAGACAGAGCTGAGGACAGGTATGGGGGACAAGTCAGAGGAAAAAGCAGAAGACGGGCAGGACTAGGTTATGGGAGGGGGCCAGGCAGGTAGAAGCGGATGATAGCTCCTTCCAGACCCCACTATAGCGTGAGGGGGCGGGGACCGCTGGTGGGGCGGGCTCTGCCCTTGGGCCGGGCACCCCCTCCCCCTCAGCCCCGCCTGCCCGCCTGCTCCAGGCCTGCAGCGCAAGGCTCACCGTTATCTGAATTTTGATTTTATTTTATTTTATTTTATTTCCCTGCTTCCTAGAGCCGGCGCAGTCCCCCCGGGAACGGCCGCCCCCCGCCCCGCGCCTCACTTTATTATTGCAATAAATGTGCCTATAAAGGCACGGGCTCCGGGGCGCGGTGGTGGGGGGGGGGGAGAGCCGCGGAGCGGGGATGTAATTTCCCGAAGCCGGAGCCGGAGGGGGAGTGGGCGGGGTGGAGGTGGAGGAGGGGCAGGAGAGGGAGAGGGGGAGACTCGCCAATTTCTAGCGCTCAAGGCAGCGCT
This sequence comes from Mustela lutreola, assembly GCF_030435805.1. NCBI lineage: Eukaryota > Metazoa > Chordata > Mammalia > Carnivora > Mustelidae > Mustela > Mustela lutreola. The sequence goes on from NC_081297.1 coordinate 56,647,560, forward strand.
CCCTGCTCCCCATTCCCACCCCTCAGCTCGCTTTGACCCCACACGCCGCTACTCGCCGCTGCACCCAGCCGTGCTTGAGCCCTGGGACCCCTACCCCATCTCTCCGCGGGAAATGCCCTCTCTCTGTTGCCCTGGTCCCTTCCGGACCCCACCCATGTGGAGTTGCAGGGCTCTGTTCAAAGTTCCCCATCTCCTTGACAATGACTTCATCTCTTGAGCCCTGGGATGCCCCCTTACCTGGTCTCTATCAACGTTTATGTCGCCCCTTCCCAGAGACCTCGCCTCTGACCCCAGTGACACTTCATTACCTTGTTTCTGTCTCCCAATTACTTCACCTCTTCCCCAGTTACCCAGTCCTGGATCTCCAGTTCCTCCTGCACCCTCAACCCCATGACCCTCTAAATTCTCCCTTCCAATGGGTACCTCTCTCATATGTGCAGGCTCTGGCCCAAGGGAGCTGTCACAGCGCCCCCCTTCTCCTGTGCCCCTGGCCCAGCTGCGTCCCTTGATTACCCCCAAATCCCGGACCCGGCTCTGGGCCCTCACCCAGGCTGCGCGTGCCTAAGTGGCCCAGGCAGAGATTAGGTGGGGGGCTGGAGAGGGGTATAAGGCAGGAGCCGGTGGCTAGAAGCAGGTCTGGGGCCCGCCAGCGCTGAGAGAGGCTCACTTGGGCCTAATCCTTCCCCAAGGCAGGATAGAACTGGAAAGATCCCACAGGGCCCCGCCCCTGCCCTCCCCTAGCTAATTAGTAATTAGTGATTAGTGACTATTGATCGCCTGCTGCTTCTCCCAGTAGGCAGCTGCTTTGGCAAGGGGTGGGAAGACAAGAGATGGATGGAGAGAGGAGTCAGAGACCTTATCAGAAAGATCCTGAAGAAGGTCTGGCCAAGAGGCCTCAGTCCCGGGGGCAGCAGAAGCCCGGGGTCAGAGTCAGAGTCCCAGGCTCCAGAAGGGGAGGCAGGTGGCAGGGCAGGGGCTGGGGGCGGGGGGCAGGGTTAGTGTTGGACAATTAGGGTTTTCCAAAGAGCTACCTTGTCATCTGTCCCCCACCAGCCCCTTACCATGTTAATATACTCCCAGCCCCCGCACTGAGACAGCCCTGAGAGAGAGAGAGAGAGAGAGAGCACGCGTGCGTGTACGCGCGCGCGCACACACACGCACACACACGCCACACTCAGATACATGAACACATCCTGAGGCTCACAATCCCACACCCACACTCAAAGGCACTCAAAACCACAAGCACACAGACATTTACAAAGCCCAGAGACTTACCTCCAGGCAACACATGCACCTCAGCACACAGATGCACTTGGAGATCCACGTTGGGCTATGCACCTGTGCCCACACTGTACCCACAAGTGCACACAAGCACACAGATAGGTACCTGGACACACAAACACTTCTCTACACACACTCTGCCATGCAATTACACATACATACACACCCACAGTCCTTCCATGTGTGTAAACACTGATTCTCACACGCACACAAACTGGACTAAAAGGCAGATACACTCGCCCCCACTGCCTCCAACACAGAGGCCCACAGCTGCAGCTCTGAGCTAGATCCCCATCGTTCACATCCTCATGCTTACTCTCCTTCAAGTCTCTACCAGATGTTTCATTCCCCTTCAGGGGGCAAAGGAAATTAAACCAGATCTGTCCACAGGGGAGTTTATTTGATGCGGAGAGTGGAGAGAAGAGTGGGGAGGAAGTACAAAGAAGGGGCAGGGGACTGGGATCCTTACCTCCATTCCCCGCAGGCCTTCACATACACAACTGGCTTGTGGGGCCCAGGGCCCCAACTGTAGTAGTCTAAGGGCAGGGCTGGGCAGCCAGTGCAAAGGGAGTTCCTGCCAGGGGAAGCAGTCTTTGTGGAGGGGACCCCTCTTCCCATATTCCAGCCCCTCAAGGTCACCAGGCGCATTTGGGAGAATCAGGAAGCTCAATCACCAGCTCCTCTAGGACAGTGCCTACCCTGCTGGAGTTGCTGAGTTTGATTTGGCTGAGCAGGTGGGGCCCAAGTGTTGGCAGGGGAAAGGCAGGGGGGCTATACCCCTTCCAGACTCCACAGGGGTTAAGGGCTGGGGTGCAAGAAGTAGGGGTTTAGGAAGCTACCTGCCACCTCCCAAGCTAGGTAAGTCACAGTTAGGGTGCAGGAAACAGAAAAGTCACAGGCAAGGAGACGATGAAAGGAGTCGGGGTCCAGGGCCTATGCCCCCACTGTGGGGCACAGAGAGGGCACTGTGAAGCAGGCTGTCGTACTCACCCCTTCAAAGCCAACACCACACACCACAGTAGCTTACACACGCACTCTGGACTGGGTGTCCCAGACACATGCACGCACACAGGTGCACACGCTGACCCCCGCACTCCACACCAGCACATATGAGCACACTGTGTTCAGGAGTTGAAGCCGTCAAGTTGGGAGGGAGGCAGATCAAATCGGGGCCTCCTCAGCCTCGGTCCTCGCCCCAGAGCCTCGGGAAAGAGGCAGCTGTGAGATATGGAAGCCAGAAGAGCACAGGAAGAGAGACTCCCCTTCCAGACAGCCCCCACCCTCATCAGCTGGGCGCGAGAGAGGGGTGTGTCTGTGAGGTTTGTGCAGGGGAGAAGGTGTCTCCGCGGGAAATGTGATGGGAGATTGTAGCCAAGTTCGGCCGAATCTGTGTGCGCGCGTGTGTCGGGTCGTGTATGCTCACCTGGCATTGTGACAAGTGCAGAGAAGAGAGATGGGAAGGCGAGGTGGAGGGGTGGAAGGACAGACAGCGAGGAAGGCGAGCGACGTTGGCGCGGAAAGACGGCAAGGCTGACACCCTGCTGGCTTGTCTGTCTGTCTCGCACTCCCGCTCAGTCTGGCGCACTCGCGGGTCGGGCTTCGTCCCCTCCCCCGCCAAGCAGGGAGCCAGATCCAAGTCGGGCCTCCACCCCGGCACCCACCCCCAACCCTCAGCCAACTTGGGCCCAGGAGAGCGCCCGTCCTAGGTCGGGGAGTCTGTCTGTCCGCATCCGCCGCGCGGCGCAAAGTTGGGACTCTCCGCGCTAGGGGCGGGGCGAGCGCACGGAGCCCCTCGCACTCTGGGACCTTTGCGTTCCGGACCCCCGCGCTCCCGCTCCAGCCCGGCTTGCCCTTACCTTCTTCAGGAGCCACGGACCAAAGAGCAAGAGAAGCCATTCCGGGAGCAGCCGCATCTTCCCGGGCGGCTGAGCGGGGCGAGCGGGACGGGTCCCGGGCAGGCCGGAGCCGGGCCTGGGGGCGAGGGACCCTGGGCTGGCGCGCCGTGCGGTGGCTGCCGGAGCGGCGGGAGCAGGCGGCGCGGCCCGCGCGGACTGAGCGAGAGGAACCGATCTCGGCGCTGGGGGCGGGGCGCGGGCGGGGGAGAAAGTTGGGTCGGACTCGGGCGGGCGGGCGGGGGGGCGGGGCTCCGCGTCGCTCCAATCCCCGCCGCGCCCCGCGCGCCCCCTCCCGCCCAGCTGGGGGCACCGAAGGTGACTTTCACCCCGACACGCCCCGGACACGCCCCCGGCCCAGGTGCGAAGCGCAGAGGGCTGCGGGGCCTAGGGGTCGTGTACCCGAGAGGCTAGGTCTGTGCCCTGATGAGGAATGGGGCAGGGTGTGGGGCCCGAGGCTCCGGGACCTTGTCCTCGAAGGGGTGCACGGCGGAGCCGGAGCCCGGAGAGGCTCAGCGGCCCCACAAGACCTGGGTCCCTCGGCGCTCCGGGCCCCTTCTAGGCTCCAAGCTAAGGTGGGTCCGGGGCAGGAGTAGGGCAGGGGCCTCGGTGAGGGCGGGCGGGGCCTCGGGCGGCTGCCGCCGCGCGGCGCTGACGGGGATGGATGGGCGCCCCGCGGCTCATTCGGCCGGGAGATGAGAATCATTGATCACGGACGGAAACCCCATCACGTCTGTCAATAGAGCTGACAAACGGCGCCCGATGCCCCCACCTCCGCCCCCAAGGCACCTCCGAGGGCTCCGGACCCCTCTGCTGGACCGGTCGTTCACTTTTGCCCCTCGCCTCCCACCTCTGACCCCCACGCATCCCAGAGAGTCCCTGCGGGGGGGTGGGGTGGGGCAGGAAGTCCCCTCAGCGCCGCCTGCCCAGTCTCTTGGTGCAGTCTCTATCCCTTCCCTTCCACTGTCCCATCTTTCACCATCAGCTCCTTGTCCCTTTCCTTTTCCGTCTCTGCCCTTGTCTCTGTCCCTAGCCCCAGCCTTGTCTCTGTCCCTATCCTCTTGGCTGTTTCTTCACCAGCTTGGCTCCCTCCTCCCCCTAGTCTCGCTCTCTTCCCTGCCCAGGGAGTCTTCAGCTGTCAGCTGTTGCTATGCACTGAGGCTGTGGCTGAGGTTGTGGTACGACCGACACCTAGACAGTGAGAGATGGGGACAAGCAAAGAGATAGAGAGACAGACGCATATCGTGAGACACCAACACCCCCCCTCCCAGGCATGCACGCAGATGCATTCACAGGGACAGGTCACACCACAGAGGTGAGCACACAGGCGGAGTGAGACATGGTCATGCAGAGCCCAGCACAAACACACAGGCAGGTGCACACCTAGAGAGGCACACTGACACACACAGATGGACACACTCAATTCACACACACACACACAGGAGCGCGGGTGCGCGCGCACACACACACACACACACACACACACACACATACAGATGCACACTCACGACAAAGACGCACACTCGAGCACACCCAGCCAGGTACTTGGACCTCAGCCCTCTTCCTCGCCTTGGCAGAGAGGCAACCCCCCCACAGACAGAGACGGACATGCACTCAGGTATACGCTGGCCCTGGCAGTCCAAAAGGCAAGCCCGGCCACATACAAAGAGAGACTCAGATACAAAGATATGACAGACAGCGGGAAAGATCAGCGATGCTGAGAAAATGAGGCAGACACGGAGACACCCAGAGAGAGAAGCCAGGAGGCGGGGGCCTGGGTGCAGATGGGGCCGAGAGGAGAGACGCCGGAAGGGGCAGGAATGGCCAGGCCTGAAGCCCCAAGCTCCAACCAGAATCCTGAGCCCAGGTGCCAAGCCCAGGGGCTGCTGTGAGAGAGTGGACGGGGCCAGCGGATACTCCTGGGCCTAGGGCACCCAGCTTGTCACTCGGATCTTGATCTTCTGGAGTCCTGACCCACGTCATCTCTTCACCTTTTGCTAGTCTTAGGTCACCTCCTTCTGTCTCCAGCTACACACACACACACCATTCCTGTTTCTGGGTCTTTGCCTCTGCCCTTGCATCTCTCCATCTGTTATCTCTGTCTCTTATTCTGTCTGTATCAGCCTCAGCCCCTGTCTGTTCTCCATCTCTGTCTCAGGCCCATTGTCCTCTCCAGGTCAGGAGTTCGAGGACTGCCTCCTGGTAGACCCTTTCCTGGCAGGTCCTGATGGGCAGAGGGAGGAAGCTGACAGGAGGGGTGTGTGTTCCAAGCCGCAGCTGGGGGCCCCTCTCGCTCTGCCCGGGATCTTGAGGCGACAGGCAGAGAATCAGTGGCTCCCCGGGGGCGCCAGATGCACGGCTGGCAGAGGGAGGGAGCGAGGGGGTGGGGCTGGTAGTGGTCGGGAGCAGGCTGGCGCTAGGGGAAGGAGGGAGCTGGCTGGCGGAGGGTGGAGGGGGTGTGGCAGAATAGCCCGAGGGAAGGAAGTGAGAGGCTAGGCTGGGGTCCGCCTGCAGGTGCATAATTAGCATCGCGGAGGGGGCTGTACTGGGCTTAAGGGTGAGCGGCGCTGCAGGAGTGCGTGCGCCACCTGGTGGACAGATGAGGCCACAAACCTTCCCAAGAAGCAGTGGAGGATGCCTCTTCCCCAGCAGGGTGGCTCTGCCCTGGGGCTCCGGGGGTGCCCCAGACAGAGCACAATCTGAGAACTGACTTGGAGGCTGAGGCCGAGTTGGAATCTCGGGGCTAAGAGGGAAGGGGGGGTTCTTGTTTCTAGAGGTGCCTAGACTCAGAGGTTCCTCAAGAAAGGAATAAGCTGAGGAAGTCCAGGCAGGGAGGGAGGCAGAAAGCATAGCAGTGGCCTCCTTTGGGAGAGCGGTAAGGGTTCTTCGGCTGTTTGCAGATGCCCTCCCTGAGCTCAAATTTGCTTTTAAGGGGAGAGCGGTGCTCTAACTCTCTCTCAGTCTTGGACAGTGTAAAGCTGTGTGACTTTCTGCAAGAGGTTCCCTCTCTGGGTGAGGGTTGAGGCAGACCTGGGACCCCTTTGATTGTGGCAGTCCTTACCTTTAACCCCTGGGATGGCTAAAATGATTGGTTAGCTGGATCTGTTGGTGGCCAGTGGGGCCTGGCAAACTGGTCTTCCTAGCTCTCCTTCAGTCTAGGGTGCCCCCCGCCCTCCTTCTCCTGAATCTAGAGTTCTAACTTGGCATCTGATTAATTAGTCTCCAGGAGGATGTTAGCGCTTCAAGAGCAAACTCCGGCGGAGAGAGCTGTATGGAACACCCTGAAGGACTGATTAGAAATCGTTTCACAACCCCAGTGTGTTCAGTTCTTATGGTGGGATTTCTCACTGTGGGAGATCTTTTTTTGGGGAGGGCTGGTGGTGATGTCCCACAAGTGACAATGGAGAGAAACAGATTTTGGAGTTACTGTCCTAGAGCCAGAGAGGATATGCGATCCACAAAGGTGAAGTCACTGGCTCAAGGTCACACAGCCAGGAGAAGCTGGTCTTCCTCGTGAAGTCCAGTGCCACCCTCCCCCCCACCCCCAGCAGCCAGATGGAGAGGGAGAGAGCTCAGGAAGAAGGGCACTGAAGACCAGACTCCCCAGCCCACCTCTAGCTCAGGGCAGGCCTCCCTCTGGCGGCTGAGGCAGGCAAGCACAGCCCAGCTCCCAGAGTCTCACACTCACAGGTAGACACAAGTGGCATTTTTTCTTTTTTTTACAATTTTATTTATAACAATATCTGTGTTATTTAGTTGTAAAGGAATTCAGCAAAAATTATTAAAACGTTCATGTCCCCAAAGCGGGGCTGCCCGCTTGCCCTTTCTGGTTGTGCCCCCACCTTCTCCTCATCCCCAGGGGAGGGTGGGGGAGGCCGGGGGACGGTTACCAAAGAAAGTCTCCAGCCCTGGGAGCCATGGTGGGGGCACTGGAGAGGGGGAGGGCCTGTCTGGGGGGGTTATTGAGCATGGCCATCTCAGAGGTGCCCCAGAGTGGGGGCTGGCGCATGGAACGGCCTCCCCCAGGAAGAACTAAAAGATTCCATCCTTTCCTTGCTGCCTCAGCTAGAGCCAAGTCTTTCAGACAGAGGCAGCAAAGCACTCTTCCCTCCCCAGAATAAGCCCTGGGGAGCTGGGAGGGATGAGAGTGGGGTGGGAAGAGAAGGGGGAGAGCCTTGACAAAGTGTCTCGTACAGGGAGGGGAAAGGCAGCACCACCAGCTCTCCCAGTGGGGGTGCATTTTGGTGGAAGGTGGGAGGCAGGTACCTGTGAGCCGCAGGAGCTCCCAGAGCCCTCCCTGCCCCCCTCCCTGAAGGCAGCATGAGGGGGTTGCTGAGGAGCAGGCAGGAAGGAGGAGAACGGAAAGAGATAATACTGTGCTCGCTTGCTCACTTGCTCACTCACATATAAAAAGTAATTCCTTCATTTTTACATTTATACACCCCGGCAGGGCCGGGAAAGGGCTAGCTGGGCAGGAGGGGGCTCATCAAAGGACTTCTCTGGCAGGGGGCAGGAGGCTCTCTGGGGTGAGTCCAGTGGTCAGGGCCTTATGCCAAGGGGTCCCCTATCTCGTCCTCGGGGCCCCGGCCCAGGAGTTCTCGCTTCTCGTCCGTGCTGGCCAGGGAGTGGCGGCTGCCATGGCCACCCATGTAGAGCGTGGCGTACACGGGGTTGGTGAAGTTGGTGGGCTGCAAGGTGACAGTTCAAGTGGGGCTCAGGATGGAGTCGTTGGCCCGGTTGCCCAGCCCCCACCTCCATTCCATCATCCAAGCCGGGGCCCTTCATCACCCCCGCCCCCCTCACACAGCCTCCTCCCCTGTCCTCCCGGCCCACCTTGTCAGGGTCCAGTGCAAAGTCAGCATCCAGTAAGCCCCCTACATCATCAGGCTCCCCGCCTTCATACATCTTATAGGTGGGGTTCCCAATCTCCACATTCATGGCCCCGTTGGTCATCCGCTGGTGCTGGAAGCCCTTAGCCCTGGGGGAAGCAGGATTTTAGGGTGCAGGGATTCTAGGAGGGCAAGGCTAGGATGGTAAACTAACAGAATTTTCCAGAATTCTCCTTAACTCACCCTCGGACTCGCCGCTTATACCAGAATACCACTCCAGCTACCAGAAGCACCAGAAGCAGCAACAGCAGAGGGATGAGGATAGAGGCCATGTCTGGAAGGGAGAAGGCGGGAAATGGAGTCAGAGAGGTTCAGGGAAAATGAGAGACCAAAATCTCCCTGCTCCAGAGCCCTGAAGCTCTGTCTTCCCATTCCCAGCCACCTACGTCCAGGCTGCTGTTGGCTGACCACCTGCTCCTCACACCGGGGTCCTGCCATGTGGGGCGGGCACCTGTAGACAGAAGGGGCAGACCTGAGCAGGCGGGACCTCCACAGCCATGGCTGCCAGGGAACTGGGAGGGGCCACAGGGTCCCAGTGTCCTTGCACAGCTGTGGGGAGGGGAGGGGATGAGCTGGGTCTCAGGAAGGCTCAGGTCCCACTCACTGGCACTCAGGCATCATTTTGCTGTTCATGGTGCAGGAACCACCGTTGCTGCAGTGGCCGACGCAGGTCAGACAGCTGGGGGCCACGCGGCCATCAGAGCAGCTGCAGGAAGGAGTGACAGGCTGGGTGGGCTTGGTGGGGGTGGGGTGGCTGAGGCACTGAGGAAGGGGCGGGGCGGGGGCGGAGCTGTGGGGCAGGCCCCACTCACTTGCAGGTGACGTCCCCAGTCTGCTTGTTGACCACGCAGGCTCCCTCCAGGCAGCGGCTGCACTTGTTTACCTCACACCTAGGGCCCTCAAAGTAGGCAGTGCAGCGGCACTGCCGGGAGCCATCAGCGGCCATCTGGCATGTGCCGAAGTTCTCACAGTAGCCGGAGCACTGCCCTGGGGTTGAGGGGCGGGAAAGGAGCTGCCTCAAGCCCCACCCTCAGGAGGCTCCTCCACAGGCTGTGGGGGGAGGTGGCTGGACACCTGAGAGGACCCCTGGGCCTCTTAGGTGACTCCCACCTCCTCCCGAGCCCCCACCATCACGGACTCAGAGCAAACGTATGTCCCCAAACAGCCTGACAGGGCACTGCTTTCATTTGAATGATCCTGATGCCAGAGGGCTCATCACCTTGCGGGAAGTGTGCACACCTCTCTGGGTGATCCCCCTGAACCTGCTTGAGCTGCCAATGGCCTCCCTCCCTAAGGCAGACCCCTGGGACTGTCAGCCTGGGCTCTAGCTGCTCCAGTGTACCTCCTCACCCCACCCCGGGGCCCACGAATGGCTCACTCACGGTATTGGCAGCGATCCCCCAGGAAGCCGGGTAGACATCGGCACTGGGGCTGGTTGCCCTGGTTGACAGTGCAGGTGCTGTTGTTGACACAGTAGCCCGCACACACCTGCTGGGTGCATTTGGGGCCCGTGAATCCCGTGGGGCACCGGCACGTGGGCATGCCTGGTGGGAGAGGAAATGTGAGTGGGACTGAGACCCACTGAGGTCCCAGCCCTGCTGCATGGGGAGCAGGGCCCGGAGGACCCAGGTGGAGGGCCTTGGCAGAGGGAAGGATAAGGGATGCTGGGGCCATGGGTGGGAGGTGGGAGGCATGGGAGGGGGCAGCGGAGGGAGGGACACTGAGGCCGTGGGTTGGGGCCGGGAGCAGGAGGCAGGGGTTGACAGCGTGGGGGGCAGAGGTGAAGCCAGGGAGGAGGGGAGCCAGGTATCGGGGAGCTGGGGATTTGCCCGGGGTGGGGCGCCAAGGAGCTGGGAGCAGGCGTGGCCTCTGGAGAACTGAAGGCTGTACCGGAGGGGGAGGCGGCACATGTGCCCCCATTGCGGCAGTACTCCCAGCACTGGTCCAGCTCGCACTTGTCGCCCGTGTACCGGGGCTGGCAGCGGCACTTCGGCTGCCTCCGCGCGTTGAGGAAGCAGCTGCCGCCATTGAAGCACTGCAGGTTACAGGTTCCGGGTCGAGGAGCTGCGGGAAGGACCATCAGGGCACAGAGCCAGGGAAAGAGGGGAGCTCAGGGCTCATGGGGTAGAGAGTCTGGGGCGGGAGAGGGGGGCTGGGGACATGGAGCAGGGGCATGAGCATACCATCTGGTGGGGGTGTTGGCGAGGGCACAGCCACACAGGTGCCATTGTCCAACCGCTTCCCATTGGGACAAGTGCAGACAGGCCCACTGGGGCTCAGCAGGCAGAGCCATTCACACTTCTTGCGGTCACAGGGGTTGGTCACTGTGGGTGTGGGCAGGGGTGGAAGGATGCTGAGCCTCGGGGACCCAGGATCTTCCCGCACCCACTGAGACCTGAGGTGACAGCCTGGAGACTCTGCCTCCAGACCTGCCCTCTTTGCCTACCTTCAGGCTGCTTGTGTTGGTGGTACAGGACCACATCAGAGGCGTGGCTCAGGCCCCCTGTCAGGTTGATCAAGGGGCTGTGTCCAAACTTATGGATCTTGAAGACACGATTATTAATGTAGGTAACGCCGTAGATGTAATCCTCAAAGACATCAATGCTGAAGGGGTGACTTAGGCCTGGGGGAGAAGGTAAACTCAGAGGGGACTCAGGCCCTGGTCACTCCCAAGGACACTGGCTCCCATGGCTCCCAGGCATCCCAAACTCAACATGTCCCAAACAAAACTCCCCCCAACCTGTTCCTCCTCCTGTAGCCACCACTGGCAAAAGGTCCCATTAGCCCTTGACTTCTGGGATCAGGACCAACTTCTGCTCTCTCTCCCTACATTTACTAAGCTCCTCCTGCCACCTCTGTTGCCTCCATACAGCTCAAAACTCGGTGTAATGAATGAATGGGCAAGTGGGCCAGAGGATGCAGGGCTGGTACAGAGGTCCAGGGCCGGGGAGGAGGGAGGTGAGGCCGGGAAGGCACTGCAGGACTGCTGGGCACCAGGATGAGGAGGTGGCAGATGCTGGGCAAGGCCTTGGACTTGGTGAGGAAGATAAGAGGCCCGAGGGCAGGGCTGGCTGAGGCTGCTCTCAGAGGCTGACCTCGTTTGCTGTCAGCAGCCACGATGGGGTCCGTGCCATTAAGCCGGATGCTGCCGATGACTGAGAGCTTGGCGTCTGCCCAGTATAGTCGTTCATTGTGATAGTCCACAGCCAAGCCTAGGGAAAGGCAGAGAGCATTGTGAAGGCCCAGCCTCGCCCACCCTAGACTTGAGAAAAGCAGACCTGTCTCCATGCTTGGGACAGCTCCATCCTGTCCCCATGACCACTCCTAGTCACGTCTGGGAAAAGCTTCCATGACTTGCTGTCCATCCCAGACCAAGCCCCTTCCCCCCTCAGCTTTTATGTGACCTCAGGCTCAGCAAGTCCACCCCTCCCACATCCCCTGCCCCCTGCTGCCACGGACCTGTGGGCCATTGGATGTTGTCCTGTACCAGTGTCTCCCGAAGGGTCCCATCCATTGCTGCTGTTTCAATTTTGGGGTGATTCCCCCAGTCTGACCAGTACATGGTGCTGGGGAAGAAGAAAAAGTGTGGGTAGGACCTGGGGCTCCCAGAGGAGGCTGAGCAACGTGTGCCATCAGGTCATGGCCTCGGCACAGGGACTGCTGGGTAGTGGAAGGAGGGTGTCCTGTTTCCCTCCTCTGGAGAAAACCAGGGGAGTCAGCTCCCTGCTCAGGTTAAAGATCTTTTACTCTAAAGTCACACTGTGCTGATCCAGAGTCATCAAAGTGGGCAGAACTGCCCCCTGGAGCTAAGGAGGAACTGGAAGTTGGCTGCACATGACAGCCAGCTACGTGGAGGTCAGGCCCCTACCCAGCAGGCCAGCTGGGAGTTCTGGCAAAGGCAGCCCATGGGGAGGGCCCAGAGCTGGGTACGGGCCTGAAGACGCTAGGGTTGGAGGAAGACTGATCTCAGGATGATCTGGAAGGGGAAGGACAGGCTTGGGGATGCTAGGTACCTGCCCCCCTCCCAGAAGCTTCCTAGCACCGGCTCGGATGCCTCCCCCCGGGAGGACCCCTGCATACCCCCTCAGCGGGTCCACCACGATGGCATGGGGCTCGTCGATCATGCCCGAGATGAGTGTCTTGCGGTTCTCGCCCTTCATTTGTGCCACCTCAATCACATCTCGGCCCGAATCTGTCCAGTACACGTTCCCAGCCACCCAGTCGATGGCAATACCCCTTGGCATCTTGAGCCCTGAAATCTGAATGCAGGGGTGACAATTTCAGGGGCCACCACCCTTTGTCTTCCTGCCCATTATCCCCCCCGCCACCTGCCAGCTTGTCCCTGCTAAAAAGTCAGCCTAGGAAGAGAGCCAGTTCTCTGATTTTGAAGAAATTCCCTGACACTTACCTTATGAGCCATAAGAGCTTTCCCATGTTTTGCTGAATTAGGCATTATTACCTTGCTCTATTGAGGAAAGAAGCGAGGCCCTAAGAGGTCAAATGGGTGCCCACGCCCCACAGAGTGGGTGGCTGTGACAATCAGGAGCTGAATTTGGTTCTGAGACTCAAGGCCAGCGTTCTCACTATACCCTGCCACTTTGGGCTGCCATGTGGCAGAGCCAGCTACCACTGCTGGCATCGCTTTGCCTACCTGTTGTGCCCACAACGACCTTGACTGCCCTGCCTGCCAGCCTCACCCTCTACCCCCTTCCACTGGCCTTTTCAAACTCTGCTCTGAACCATCTGCTCTTTGCCATCTTTCCATCCAATCTGTGTGGGTCCCATCCCCGGAGTTGGGGGGGCTACTCACATTGAGGTGGGTGACACCCCGGTCAATCTGTCGCCGGTGGCGGTTGGATGTGGTGGGGGGGGCAGCAGGTGGCAGGCTGCGATAGGAGATGGTCCCTGTGTGCCAGTTGGTCCAATAGACACGGCCGGCCTTGACATGGACATCCATGGCATCGATGCGGACACTCTCGTCACCCTGGAAGGCCTGTTCGTAAGCCGAATGGGGGTGACTGGGGAACAGGCTGCGGATCTCATTGTCATCGGCGATGTAGAGGACCTGATACTCGGAGCCTGGACGGGTGAGAGGCCAGGTGTTGGGTGCAGTAAATGGTAGAGATGGGAGGCCAGGCTGGGGGGTGCTGGGCCTGCTGCTGGGATGGGCTCCCTCCTCTCCTTCCCTGAGCTAATCTGGTGTGACCTGGCACTTCAGAAAACCTTCTGGGCCTCTCCAGCCCCAGAAACTTCTGCCGCTCCACGGTCTTGGGGCTGGCATCCCTACACTCTGCCACATGCTGTCTGATACCTGCTTGTGGGCACATGCGGTGGGATTGTGTGTGTACACGTGCCCTCGTGGGTGCGTGGGTGTGTGTGTGGCGGACTGGGGGTGTCTGTACTCAGGCAGGTGCAGGTAAGCACCAAAGGATATGGAAGAGTAGAGCTTACTTGTTCTCAGTGCCCCCCAAGAAAGTAAATATGAGATGATGGTTTGTGTTAACTCAATAAAAGGAACCCTTTCACAAGGTGTATGTGTATCAAACCATCCCCTGTGCACACTAACTATCTGAGAGTTTTGTCAATTACACCCCACTAAAGCTGAAAATGAAAAGCAAATGCGGTACAGGTGATTGCCTGCTGATGCATACCTGTGCGCTCTGCGGGTGAGTGGTGGGTGAGGAAGCAAGCACGTATGGGATTTAGGTGTACTGCCCACACTGCAGCTTCCTCCGATGAGCCAACCCCCAAACTAGCACCCTCTGTGCCACGGCCGGCCTGTGGCTCTGGGGTTCCTTGCTTAGAGCGGGAAGGGAAGCATCCCTTCTACATGTCAGCCGGGTTTGTACCAAGGTGTCTGTAGCCCCACCCACTCCTGCAGTCTGCGGGCTGGGGCGGTACCTTCCGCCTTGCAGGTGTTGTGCGTCTTCATGAAGTTGCGGGCGCAACTGCAGAGATGGCCACCCTTGGTGTTGTTGCAGAGCTGGGAGCAGGTGCCGAAGCGCAGGCACTCGTTGATGTCTGGGGGTTACACGGGGGAGGGGGGTCATGGAGAGTCTGGGTATCTGCCCGCCCCCTCTGAGTCCCGCCTTCCTACCCTGGCATCCAGGCTGGCCCGGCACGGTGTGGAAGCCAGAGCGACAGGCACAGTAGGCGGCTTTCTCCGTGCGCACGCAGCGGGCCTCATCCCCGCAGATGCTGGCGTTGGTGGCGCAGCTGGTCAGCTTGGGGTCTGCGGAGGACAGAGCGGGTCCCCTGCCCTGAGCCACCCTGTGCCCAGGCGGCGGTTCTCTGCCCAACCGGCGGTTCTCTGCCCAACCGCCCCAGGGCGGGCCCCCACCCACCCCTGCCGGCGCGGGGCGGGGGCTTACCGATGCTGCAGTCCTCCTCATCGGAGCCATCCCCGCAGTCATCCAGCATGTTGCAGCGAAGCGAGGAGGACAGGCAGCGCTGGTTCCGGCACAGAAACTCCTTCTTGTCTTTGCAGTGGGGGGTCTGGGCCGTGGGGGGCTCTGAGGAAGGCGGGAGCTTCAGATCTGGCTATTGGCCACCCCACAGCCTCCAGGTTCACAGGGACGCCCTGCGGCTCTCTGTCAAGCTTCGGGGGATGCGGGCTAAACATTCAGAGTCCCAGTCTCCACCTCAAGACCTAGGCGCCAGGAAGCCTCCCGGGCTTTCTCCAGGGGCTTCTCTCTTACAAGGAAGGGCCCTTGGGCTCCCGGCAAGGGATCTGCACCCTCCGCGGATGAAGTCCGCACTTGGCCCACTCCCCTCCACCTCCTGTGCAGCACCCAAAATATGGCGTGCCCTTCCTCCCCAGCCCGCCGGCGCCAGGCTCCCTCCACCAGCTCCCTGCTCACCACAGTCCTCCTCGTCAGTCCCATCCCCACAGTTGTCAGTGCCGTCACACTGGCGCCCGATCCACAGGCAGACGCGGTCGTTCTTGCAACGGAAGGGCCGGTTAGGAGGGCACACGAACCGGGCTGCAGCGGTGGGAGCGGATGGAGCAAGAATGAGCCAGAGGGGCGAGCCTGGAGCCCCGGAAGAGCAAGAAAGCCCCGCCCTGTCCCAGCCCGGCTCCTCCAGCTCACCGCACTCCTCCGGGTTTTCGTCGGAGTTGTCCCCGCAGTCGTCCTCGCCGTCGCACTTCCACGCCAGCGGCTTGCACAGGGTATTGTTGCACTGGAACTCGTCCAGGGGGCAGGTCCGCACTGGGCACCACGGCCAACAAAGAGCCAAGAATGAGCTCTGAGCCCCAGGCTGACTGTAGGGGGCGGGGTCTTGCCTCCATCCTTCCCTCCACAGGTGTAGGCCCAGAGGAATAACGGGGCAAGTAGTGGCGGGGTTGGAATGAACCCAGGCCTCCTAATTTTATACCAGCCAGGCAGCTGAGCAGAACTGCCTCCTCTGGTTATTTAGGGGAGAAGAAGCCTTTCAGGGGAAGCTTGTACAGAAAGGTATGGAGGGCCCTCTTTGGTGGTTGTGGCAGGGCATCCGGGCCTACTCTAGTTTAACTGCAGGCACAAAGGAGGAACACTGGGCTGGGAGTCAGGAGACTTAGGCTTCCCTGACCAACCAGGGCAGAGCCAGGGTGTCTGTCCTTGGCTATCTGGATGGGGTTGTGGAATCTCTGCTCCAAGCCCTAGACTTCTCTTACCCAAGCTTCACAATGAGGCCTTGGGCCACTGAGCCCAGAGACAGGCACTGCTTCCTGGCCCCGGGAAAGGGAGAGGAGAGTGAATGGGGACTGCCCTGTGGGACCGGTGGCATGGAGCCTGGATGGACACAGCCAAGAGGTTTCTGCTGAATTTGGGCCCAATAGGCCGCTTGACTATGTGCTGCTGTGGAGGGCACACTCCACACAGAAATGTCCCCAGAGGCCCTGGGTCTGGCTCAGAGCTCTCTCCCCGATGCCTAGGATAGTGCCTGGTACACGGTATGTGCTTCAGAGTGATTTTTTTCCTGAGCAGTGACTATAGGAGAGGACGCAGGAGTGACCGGGTGGTGGGGGTGGGGGTGGGGGTAGCGGGATAGGCTTACCGCCGGTGCCACAGGCTTCCTCATCACTGCCGTCCATGCAGTCAGCGTCTGCGTCACAGCGCCAGCGCAGGGGGATGCAGTGGCCACTCTTGCACTGGAACTGGTCCATGTCACACCGGGGACTGCAGTCTTTCTGTGGGGACACGTGCGGGCATCCTGGTCAGAGCAGGGCACCCCGGTAGCCCAGCCCTGATCCCTCCGAGGCCATTCTTCCCTTGGGCTGGTCTCCCTTCCCACCTCGTCAGACCCATCTGCACAGTCGTGGTCCCCATCGCATTTCCAGCGCCCAGCAATGCAGCGGCCATTGGCACACGAGAACTCACTCTCAGAGCAGGGCCGAGGGGCTGGAGGAAGGATAGGGGAGAGACAGGCCCCAGGAGGGTGGGCACAGGGACTCAGCCATCGGCCAAGCAAGACCACCCATCCCCATGTCCCTGAGAGCCACAGGTGATGATCAAGATGCTCAACCAATCCTGAGCAAGCCAGCTGAATGCCCTCATGGGATTAGCTGGGTCCAGCGCAGGCTCACACTTACCCCTTTGGGGTGGACACACATGAGAGAGGGCACGGGTCCCCGGCTCTGCCCTCAGGATGGACTGTGTACGGGGGGTCGAGGGGAACAGGAGAGGAACGACACCACTAAGACAAGCACCAGGGTTTAGGGAGAGGCCAGTAAAGGATGATGGGCTGAGGCACAGGGATGGGTGGGCTCTGGGGCAGTGGCAGGGGGTATGGTGGGAGCACGGGCACATCGGAGACACCTACCTCTGCAACCCCGAGAGGACAGTGTGAAAATGGAGAGAAACATGAGATGAGGTGAAATGGCACAAACTCAAATACACGACATGGAGCGGGGTGGGGTGGGGTGAGCAGGGAGGGGGCACCTGACCCCCAGCACTGGGAGGTTGCCACCTGCCCCGATGCCACCTGGTGGGGGCAGGGGTGCTGAGAGGGGAGGTGCCCCAACTCTCTTGCAGCAGGGTGCCTGCAGTGTGGGGTGGGGGGGGCGGGGACATACTGCAGCTCTCCTCATCCGAGTTGTCCCCACAGTCGTTGTCATAATCGCACTGCCAGCGGCCTGGCACGCAACGGTTGTTCTTGCAGCGGAACTGGTAGGGCTCGCAGGTACGCTCATCTAGTGGAGGCAAGATCGGGGGGCAAATGTCGGGGCCGTCAGGCACGGAGTGAGGGCAGGCATGAGGGTTTCGGACAAGCGCTGGCAGGATGGCCAGGAGTGGGAGTGAGAGCAGCAAGGGGGAGGCCATGCTGCATTCTGGCTGAGATGCAGGGTCCGCAAGGAGGTTATGAGGTGGGAGAGGCTCGAGCAGGAGGAGCTGCCCAGGGGCGGGTGAACAGAGCTTTGGGTGTGGGGGGGTGGGCCAGGAAGATTCTACCCAGGTGTGTGCTGCTGAGGTGCCAGTGGGTGGGCATGGGGAATCCAAAGGGAGGTGGTGGGCGTTGGAGGTGGGGCCGTGGAAAGCCCGAGTTCTGCCCAGGCCGGATGCCCTCCTCCGAGAGCAGGTCTGGGGAGGCTCACCACACTCTTCCTTGGGCTCGTCGGAGCCGTCCCCACAGTCGTCCTCTCCATCACACTTCCAGCGTGCCGGGATGCAGCGGCCTGAGTCCTTGCAGCGGAACTCATCGACTCCGCAGGTCATCTGGGCTGCAGGGGGCGACAGTGGTGAGGCGGAGGCTCCTTGCTGGGGTGTGTTGGGGGGATCGTGCTCCGGAGCAGCAGACGCTGCGGAGGGCAGGTGGGTGCCAGGGGTGGCAGGCCACTCACTGCAGTTGGCGGGCTCATCGCTGCCGTCCACACAGTCATTGTCCCGGTCACAGACCCAGACTCGGGGGATGCAGCGCTTGGTGATGGAGCACTGGAACTGGTTGGGAGCGCAGGTCACTTCAGCTGCAGAGTGGGGGAAAGTGAGGACCCGCCTATTCCACCAGTACCACAGCACCACAGCTCGAGATCACCACCTTCTCCCTCTTCCAAGCTCTAGCTGCAGTTCCACCAGCAATTTCTTCAAAGAAAGGGACCATTTAGCTCCAGTTTTGGTGCTTTTTGTATGCACATCTCTATGCCGAGCATGATGTTTTTATGAGCAAGCCAAGTCACACCCAATACAATTTACGTTGCCCATCTAATAACGTTCCCGGAGAGCAGCGCAGCCCCTAGACAAAGCGGTGGGTAGATCTCACTGTGGACTGTTTCCATGCCTGTCTGCCCACCAGCCCGCTCCCCGCCCACAGCTTCGGGCACTCACGGCAGTCCCTCTCGTCCTCCCCGTCCCCACAGTTGTCTTGCCCGTTGCAGCGGAAGATGCCGGGTATACAGCGGTTGGTGTTGGTGCACTTGAATTGGCTGGGCAAGCAGACATGGATATCTGTGGGAGGGGGAGAGGAGGGGAGGGTAACTAATGGAGGGCGGAGGGTTCAGGTGCAGGGAGGGCCTGCCCCGCCCCCGCTTCCGCCCCACCCCCTCCCCGGCAGTGAGCAGTGCAGCTTCAGGGCCCAGAGCAGTTGGAGTCCAGCCCAGAGAGGAGGCTGCTGTGGGCTGAGCTCCCTCGCCCTTGGAGTGCTGTGTGAAACCTCCAAATCCCAGGGAGGGAAAAGGCGGCAGGGTGGGGAGGAGGGCAGCCGGTGTCTGGGCAGCCCTTTACCGCAGTTGGCCTCGTCACTGTTGTCTTGGCAGTCGTTGTCCCCATCACAGATGAAGGCAGGGTTGGTGCAGATACCGGTTGAGCACTGGAACTGTCCAGGGCGGCACTTGAACTCGGCTGCCAGGAAGGGAGCCTCAGAGTCAGAAGGACTGGGGCTGGGCATGGCCACTGGGAGCCTCGGAAGTCGGCTTGTTCCCACGAAGGACCTCCTTGCCACCCCTGCTCTGGGCACTTACGACAGTCCGGGGGCTCGTCTGAGTGGTCCCCACAATCATCCTCCGTGTCACACTTCCACCAGAAGGGGATGCACTTGTCGTTCTTGCACACAAACTGGAGGGCAGGTGGGGGCAAGAGGGGTTGGTGGGGATCTGGGGAACTTGGGAGGTTTTTGTTTGAGGGGCTGGGATGTTTCAAAAAAGTGGGAGGGTCAGGACATTTGGTGGGGGGCCTGAGCTGGATGGATGGAGGGGATGTGAGGTGTGCAGGAGGGCTGGGTGATGGGGTATCTGTGGGGGGGTCAGGGTGGAGGGTATTGGTGAGGGAGGGCCAGAGTTAGGGTGTAGGGGTGTTTGTGTGAGGTAACAGGTATAAAAGTATTGCTGTGGGGAGACAAGAGGTAGGCAAGAAATGTGGGGGTGTTAGCGTGGAAAAACCAGATGCGTGAGGACATTAGAGCGGGTGCTGGGGTCCAAGGAGGAGTGGGGGCACTGGTGTGGGGGGTTGGGGAGCAAGGCGTTGGTGATTGGGGGTCATGGGGAGGAGCCTCACCTGGCTTGCTGTGCAGTTGGACACACAGGTGCGCCCGTCGCTGCCCAGGTAGAAGTTGGTGGGACAGGCACACTTGTGGCCCCCGCCGGGGGACAGGAGGCACAGGTTGCTGCAGCCACCATTGTTGACCTTGCAGGGGTGATTGGGCACTGCCGGAGAGAAAGGGGCTAGAGTACAGCCGACTGGG
Source organism: Mustela lutreola (assembly GCF_030435805.1). NCBI lineage: Eukaryota > Metazoa > Chordata > Mammalia > Carnivora > Mustelidae > Mustela > Mustela lutreola. The sequence goes on from NC_081297.1 coordinate 56,667,277, forward strand.
CCCAGCGTATGGGCCACGCTCCCGGAGCCTCGGGCCTCCGGCAGAGCGTGGCCAACTCTCCCTCGTGCCACGCTTTCTGGTCTGCTGAAGGCTGCCCAGCCTACTGTATCCTGGCAAATGGCTCCAAATCCCACTCGCTTAGGAGGAGGCTGAAGCCAGAGAAGGGAGAGGTCCCTTCTAGAGGCCCCGGAATCAGGCCAGCCCTGAAGCCTCGTATGCTGCCTCCCCTGCCTTCGGGGTCCCACCTCGGCAGTCCGCACCCTCAGGGGCTTGCTGCTGCAAGACTCTGGGGCTGACTGGCCCCAGGCTGGGCTGCAGCTCCCGAGAGCCCGACCACGGCCTGTCTCCAGCCCCCCAGTTTTTCAGTGTCTGACAAGCAAGTCTCAGGTGATGCTGGAGATGGGGCAGAAGGCAACCAGCCCTGCTGGGCCCCATCCCTCCCACAGGGGCCCCTGGTGCCAGGCTCCTCCTTCATCTGCTCCCACCCCTCAGCCACTCACCATCTGGCTGGCGCAGGGCGTGGAACACATGCAGGTCCATGGGCCGGTGCAGGGTGCTGATGAGGAGTGTCTTGTTGGTGCCCGTGGTCTTGTGGGCTCGGTTGATGGACTTGGTCTCCCAGTCGGTCCAGTAGACATAGTCCTCGAACAGGGTCAGTGCAAAGATGTGTGGGATATCCTGGCTCAGCACTGCAGGCCGGGGAGGGAACAGGCCCAGCAGCCGGTCGGCACCTTTCCTACCAGATGCCCTTAGCCCATAGCAACCCCGTGAGGTGGGCGCTTGCCCTGCTTCCAGATGGTTTGGTGGTTCCCCAAGGTCGCACAACTAATAAGTGGCAGACCTGGAACTCAAACTTGGGCCTCTGACAGCAGGTTTCTGGTCCATAATATTATAGGATTCCTGGTGCTGAAGTATCCCGACCCCAGACCTCCCACCCCTCCCTTTCTCGGTGCCCCGAGCTGTGCATAAGAAGGGACCTCTCTTTCTCCTTCCTGAGGTAGCAGATGGCAGCCTCATGCCGGCGCTTGGCCAGGGGCCATAAATTGGGGTGCTCTGGACCCCCATGCCCCTGGTGGGTGGTATCCTCAAACCATGCCCTCAGACTTTTAATTCTACACTCTGACCCGAGGCCTGATCCACGGACTCTCAGACCCCCCTCCCCCAGGTCCGCTGTAGGCAGGCAGCCTCACTGACCGACATGGCGATTAGAGCCGTCCAGGCTGGCAAACTCAATGTAGTCCTCACGGGCATCAGCCCAGTAGATGCGCTCGGTGACATAGTCCAGTGTCAGGCCGTTGGGCCACGTGATCTTGGTGTCCACGATGACACTGCGGCCAGACCCATCCATGCCTATCCGGCCGATCAGTGAGTGGTCACCCCAGTCTGTCCAGTACAGGTACCTGGCAGGTGGGCGGGCAGTGAGCCCCAAGAGATCCTGTGGCTGGTCCCCCCGGCAGCCCACAGGGAGGCTGGGCCTCGATGCCTGAGCACACTTCTGGCTTTCAGGGGCTCCCCCAACCCTCCTCGCCTGCGTACCCATTCTGGACGTCCACCACCAGAGCCCTGGGCTCACGGAGGCCAGAGCTGACCAGCACCGTCCGGTAGGCCCCGTTGAGCTTGGACACTTCGATGGTGTCCCGGCCTTTGTCACACCAGTACAGGTTGCCACCCACCCAGTCCACAGCCAGTCCGTCAGGGTTGCTGAGGCCTGTCCGATGCAGCACCTGTGTCAGGGGCAGGGAAGGAAGAGCTCTGGGTGACCTGGGCCATAACCCTCAGTCTCTCTGGGGCCCAGCTTCCTCCAGTGTGAAGTGAAGCAGAGCTCTGTCCCACAGCTTGGCCAGGAGGACAACAGACAGAAAACTCCCAGCCCTGGGCCTAAGGTCATCGGAGGCTCTAGGACAGGGGTCTTCAGGTGAGAGAGACCGCATCCCAAGCCCCACAGTGCCTGGGGTCGAGCATTTAAGAGAGGTTTGTTCTGAGGGAAAAAGACTAAGATGACTAGGAAAAGAGCAGGAGGAATCTCCTAGATTTTACTCTCTGAGCCTGGGGGGAGGGAGAAGCCCGGACAAGCAGAGCTGTGCAGAGACACCGTCGGGAAGGGGGAGGAAGGAAGAATTCAGTGGGATGCGTGGGGTGAAGGGGAGACGGCCTTGAAACAGAGAGAGCTCTCTGGGGAGAGACACCGGGACTCCTCCATCACCCTGGTCTGTGGAGGAGTGGGCTGCCCTGGCCTCACCTGCACGTTACTCCCGTTAAGGTGCATTCTTCGGATCATGCTGCCCTGGGTCGTCACATCCGTCCAGTAAATCATTTGTTCTCGGTAGTCGAAGTCCAAGGCGACGGCGTTGTTCAGGCCCTGGATGTGGGGGGTAGGGGAGAAGAAGGATGACAGAATCAGGACACAGGTGGCTGGAGGAGTCAGCAGGGGAGAAGGAGGGGGCTGTGCAGGGCAGGGAACATAGCTCCGGGCCTAGGGAGATGGGTGGGCTGAGGTGGGCCAGCGCGGCACCTGTTTCAGCAGCGTGTAGTTGGAGCCGTCCAGGTTGAGCCTGCGTAGGTAGTAGCGGTTGGCAAAGATCAGGAAGGGCTCCTCATCTGCAGACAGATCACCCTGGCTCAGCTGCCAGCCGGGGCATGCCCCCACAGCCCCAGTCCCCAGCTGTCCCAGGCATCTGACGCCCGCCAAGTGCCCATCTTACCAGTCACGGCTTTGCAGCTGTGGGGGTCGCCCCCACGGGGGGCGTAGCCCTCCACACACAGACACTTGTAGCTGCCGTGCGTGTTGATGCAGCGCTGACTGCAGGGGAATGTGGAACTGCACTCGTCCACATCAGCACACGTGCGGCCGTCGTCCTTCAGGCGGAAGCCTGGGCGGCAGCGGCACTGTGGGCACAGGAAGCCTCGGGCTGGGGTTGGGCAGGGCTCGAGGCCTCCCACCCCGGAGACTGGGGCTTCAGCTCCCCCCACCCCAGGCAGCTGGCTCGGCGGGCAGGCAGCAAGCAGGTGCTGAGTTGACCCGTGCCAGGCCTCTGCCTCTCGCCCCACATGACCGGCGACCGCCCTGTTTCTACGACCTGTGAGCGTTATCTGACAGGGCGGCTCGTGCTTCACTTCCGAGGCTTTCTTCACTTGGCTGTTCTCCCCCGACAGCAGCTGCCCCTTCTCAGGATCCTTTGCCAGTCCCCCCGCACCCCCTGGCCCTCCGGGTGTCTGAGTGCAGGGCTCAGGCCTTGGACTTCCCCTCTTTTCCAACTATACTCACTCCCTTGGGGATCTCCAGACTCATGGATTTTAAATGCTGTCTCTACAGTGAAAAGCCGCCCAGAGTCTGTGCTCCCTTGAGCTGGGTAGCCCACTTTCCGGCGCCTCCCTGACATCTGCTCGTCCCTCCTAACCATGGCCCTTGCCAGCTCTACCTTCCACAGAGCGGCAGAGCCCCACCAAGCACGGGTTTTGGTTCAGTTCCCCACTGGGCCCTCAGTGCCTGGAACACTGCCCAGCAGACTAGGAGCTAACTGAGCCCTTGGTGAAGGAAGGGATGAAGGAGCCAGTGAATGAATGAAGAGGGGCCAGCAGCTCCCACCCTGGGCGGGGCTCACCTTGAAGCCGATCTTGAGGTCCTCGCAGTCCTGGCTGCAGCCACTGAGCTTGCGGCTGAGACACTCGTTGACGTGGCAGCCGTGCTCATCCGAGCCGTCCCCGCAGTCGTCCTGGCCGTTGCAAAGCAGCACCTCGGCCACACAGCGCCCGCTGCTGCACAGGAACTGCGACGAGGCGTTGCACTTGTGCTCTGTGGGGGCGGAGGCGTGGGTCAGTGGGGCACGGGGACACAGAGGGGGGGTCCCCCCGAGGCCCGGGCGGGGCCCACCTGAGCTGGTGCAATGCGGGTTCTTGGGGGCCTCATCACTCTGGTCGTGGCAGTCGTTTTCACCGTCGCACACCCACTGGCGGGAGCTCAGACAGCGCCCGTTGGCGCAGCGGAACTCGTTGGGGCCACAGGTGGGGTACTCTGGGGGTGAAGGGGTGGGGTGAGGGGGTGAGGCTGGGGGCTCCGGTTGGGCCCAGGATGGAGCCCGCCCCTGCCACCACCCCAGCTTAGCTTGCCCAGCTCACCGCATTCAGGGGACTCGTCGGATCCATCCGCGCAGTCCCGGTCGTGGTCACACACAAAGTGCTTGGGGATGCACTGGCGATTCTGGCACATGAACTCGCGGTCATCGCAGGTGCTGTTGTACACTGTAGACGGAGACGGACAAGGTCCCTCAACCCCCGCCTGGCCCATTGCTGCCCGTCCCTGGGACCTTAGAGCGGTCTGAGAGGTGGGATGTGCAGAGACACCCATCTGGGCTGTAGACAGGGCTCTGCCACTAGCCACCTGGGTGACCCTGGCTGAAGCACTGCCTCTCCTTGGCCTCAGTTTCCCCTTCTGTAGAGTGAGACAGTGGCCCCACTCCTCATGCGCCCCTGCCACTTACAGCAGCCAGCTGTGACGCTCTCGTCAGCACCATCAGCACAGTCCTTGTCACCATCACAGAGCCAGCGCTCGGGGACACACACATGGGTGCCAGGGCAGGAGAAGGAGGAGGGTCCACATGTCTTGCCTTCTGTTGGGGAAACCGGGAGCCCCCGAGAAATTCAGGAGCAGGCACAGCGGGCTGGGCGTCATGCTGCCCCTCCTACAGGAGGGAGTGGGGGTGGGGTGGGGTCTGTCCCTCCCGGATGCCCCTTCCTGAGCCGGCCATAGCCACTCCTCACCGCAGTGTGCCGCCTCGTCTGAGCCGTCCCCGCAGTCGTCACTGCCGTCACACAGCCACTGCTTGGAGATGCAGCGATGATTCTGACACTCAAACTGGGCCTCTGAGCAGAACTTGTCTGGGGCGGTTGGAAACCAAAGTGAGACGGGGGAGGGGATGGCAAGTCACTCTGCTGGGCAGGCAGGTGGAGGACAGATGGGAGAGACCCCAGGCATCCCTTTGTGTGGGGAGGTCAGCCTGAGCTAGAGAGATGCCCCCTCAGGGGCCCTAGGGGCTCTTCTCCCAAGGGCACACTTCCTGGGAAGGAACTGAAAGGTCGGGCATGGACTGGGACTCCGTGGCCACGGTGGGCGGGCGCTGGAGTTGGTCACTCACTGCAATGGGTCTCATCCTCGCCGTGTTCACAGTCGTCCTCCTTGTCGCACGTCCAGCTCATGGGGATGCAGCGCCCACTAGGGCAGGCAAAGTAATTCAGGGGGCATCTGGGGCGCTTCACTCCTGGAGGGAGAGGGAGGCATGAGAGCACTGGCTCCCTGGGGTGCCTGCCGCCTGCCGCCCGCTACACACCCGGCCCGCGGTGGGACCTGGGCAGTCACGCTCGTCGCTGTAGTCCCCGCAGTCGTTGGCACCGTCACAGACCCAGCTGGGGGCGTAGCAGAGGGAGGTCCGCTCACAGGGCTGGAAGCGCACCCCTTTCACCCCCAGGCGGAAGTAGCTGCTGCAGTCGGTGGCGCCTGGTGGGGGCAGGGAAGCAGGTGACACACGATTCCCTCCACACTCCCTCCCCTGAGCTGCCCTCACACGGTATCCTTCTGGGGAGGAGATGCTGTCCACCCCTTCCACTCACACTGCCCCGGGCAGGGGCCTGGGGGCAGGGGGCAGGAGCACACAGGCTGTGAGTGGGCCAGAGGGTGGGCAGAGAGGAGGAATGAGGGAGGGACGTCACTCACTGCAGTTCATCTCGTCAGAGGCGTCCTCACAGTCCACAAACTGGTTGCAGCGGCTGGAGTTCCCAACACAGGTGCCATCCCGGCAGCGGAACTCGCCCACGCCGCAGGCCGTCTCTAGAACAGCCCCCACCCCGTGAATATCAGGACAGAGTCTTCCCCGCAGAGACCAGAAGACCCCAGCCGGAACTCCTGGCCCAAAGTACTGGCCCAGCAACCCCCCCCAACCCATCCACTGTACCCCCACCCCCCGCCCCCACCAGAGCGCTGCAGCAGATGCCCTGGGGCCTGGGGAGGCAGGGTGGGGCGGAGGCGGGCAGGCCCTGTGTGGCACTCACTGTTGCAGGGGATCTCGTCTGAGCCATCTCCACAGTCATCTGCCCCATTGCACCACAGCATGTTGGACACACAGCGCCCGTTGTTGCACTGGCGGAAGGTCTTCTTGCAGCGGCGGGAGTCTGGGGAGGGGAGCGGGCCACCAGTCAGCAGCAGCTCTGGGAAGGTAGCCTCCTGAGGCCTTGACAACCCGCTCAGCCCGGCTCTGGGCTTGGCCCAGGGTTGGCCATGGCTCTGCCCTTCACGACCACCCTAGACTCCTCAGCCACAGTGGGTCAGGGAGATTTTGCAGCCCTCACTTGCACGCCTGGTCCTGCTGGGGGCTGGAGATCCTGGAGGGCCGGAGGAAGGGAGGTGGGCTGGGGCACTGGGGCTGGAGGAGGCACTTACTGCAGTAGGATGGCTTCTCGTCAGATTTGTCCTTGCAGTGGGAGACGCCGTCACAAGTCAGGCTGAAGTTGATGCATTCACCATTGGCACACTCGAACTCATCTTGTGCCCGGCAAGAGGAGTTCACGGCTGGCGAGAATGTGGGGTGAGTGTCCTGAGCCAGGGGCCTGGGGCCTGGAACATCTCTACCCATCAGCCCCCGGAACTGAGGTCATCCTGAGTCCCTCCTTGGTAAAAGGTTTCGGAGGGTTGAGCTTTTGGGAGTCTGGGTGGAGATGGCGCCAGTATGTGCCCAGGGTCCCCCACCAGTGTCCCCCTCCTTCATCCCCTCTCTCACCACGGCAGGTGAGGTCCTCTAGGAGGATGCGGCCTCCTCGGCAAGAACAGTTGACGTGGCCTTGGTGAGTGAGCAGACACAGGTCCTGGCAGCCACCATTGTTGACGCGGCAAGGGGAGAGCTCGCCTGAAACAGGGACAGACGACAGTGGGCTAGGAGTGTTCGCAGCTGTGCACACACAGGAGGCCCCCACCCACTCACACAGCTTCATGGAGCTTCCTAGCCCCGGGCCTGTGGCATAGCGGCACATGGCTGGGGGAGCAGAAAAGGCGCTACAGGTGGGCCAGGGGGAGTGTCTGGGGTGGGCCTGGGGCAGAGGGGGTGTGTGCTCTCAGGAGTAAGAGTGAGAGGCCTGGGAAAGCTACGGATCTGGGTGAGGGCCGCTGGGCAAGGCCGGGGCACGGGCACGCGCACGTAGAGCATGAGGTAGGCAGAGCCTGGGATGCGTGTGACCAGGCTCTGGGGCATGTGTGGTCCTGGGGGTGGAGAAGGACTAGGACATGCGCTGGGGTGTCCAACGATTCAGGTGAAACCATTGTGGGGTGGTATGAATGTGTGTAGGTGTGTGTGTGTGCACAGATGTCTTGAGGGAGCTGGAGTAGAGGGGTGTTAGGTGTCTTGGAGTTTCTTGGGGACTGTGTGTACAAGGTGTGTGTACAAGTGGATGTCCGCATGTGTGTGTACATGCTGGCACCATGGGCGGGAGAGCAAGGCTGGTGGCAGTGGCCCCACTCACAGCTGTTGGTGTCATTGGCCACGGCGATGATGCCCATGGGCTGCTGGGGGATGTCCACGCGCAGTAGCTTCATGTCGCTGCCCACGTACTTGTTGGCGCGCTGCACGGCTCGCCGCACCCAGTCAGTCCAGAAGATGTGCTCTCCGTACACAGCCAGCCCGAAGGGGTGGACTGGCTCCGACTTCAGGATCACCTGTGGCACCAGCACCAGGCCCATCACAGGTGGGCTCAGGTCTCCTGCCCCAACTCCGCCCCATGGCAGCTGGCCCCAGGGACGAGGGCGCCTGGCCTTGGCCCAGATCCCTGGATGCAGCTGGGAAGGGGAAGGACCCACAGAGACATCTTGCCTTTTCCTCCCTAAACCGATGAGGAAGCCAAGCCTGGACAGGATGGGGGCCGCACGAGGCCACACAGCTAAGAGGCCGTGTCATTGCCTCATTCTCCCCCCAAATCTTCCCACTCTGCAGCCTGACCTCCTGCCGGGGCAATCCCTTTCTTGGCTGACCCGCTGCCCCCTGAGCCCAGCCCACCTCGAGCCCCATTCCGCCGGCCCCCCGACTCACATAGCGGTGAGAGCCGTCATACTCGCACCGCTCGATCTTGTCCAGGGTGGCGTCGGAGAAGTAGAGCTTCTCGGCCCGGTGGTCAATGGCCAGGCCGTTGGGAGTACGGATGTCCTTCTCGATGAGAGTCAGGACGTTGGCTCCCGACAGGGCTGCCCGCATGATGCTGGGGTGCTGCTCGTTCCAGTTGGTCCAGAACATCAGGCTAGGGGAAGGGAAGGCCCCGGGGGTCAGGAGTCAAATCCAGGGAGTCTGCCACAGAGGGCTTGGTCGAGGGCCAAGAGTTGACCAGAACCCAAGGGTCAGCCAGGGTGTGAGGCAGACGCCCACAACCCAGGCGGACTCATAGTCACTAAGGCCAACATGGCCCGGGTCCCAGAGGGCCAGGCTGCCACAGGGTCGCTGTGTGGGTGTGTGTGCACACGGATTTCTCGGTGTCTGGGAAGTGACCGTCTGCGTTTACTGAGAGACGATGGCGTAGCAAGTAAGGCAGGCTCTGGGCTCCCATCCAAGCTCTGCCACTTACCAGTGAGGAACCTCAGCAAGTGACTTAACTTCTCTGTGCCTCAGTTTCCTTCTCCAGGAGGCAGGGATAATACTACATCTGCCTCATAGGTGGTTTAAGGATTCAGAGTTAATGTTTACCTAATTACAGCTGGTAAAATGCCACATGACTATTTCCCATTAGGTTCTTAACTGTTTGCCTGGCATCCGGGAAACACTTGTGAGTGTCTCATATATGCCCGTGCTGGGGACACATGGACCCCACCCTCAAGGAGTTCTTGAAAATCACCCTCTCTGTCATTGCAGGCTTTTGCCTATCTGGAGTCTGAGCCCCAGTTCTGCCCCTTACTAGCTCTGACCTTGAACCAGCCTCTTGTCTTTGCACATTTGCTTCCTCTCGGTAAAGGAGGTGGTGGGATCTGGCCATGCTCAGCTCCCTTTGGGGGTGGGGAGGCTCCGGAGCTGGGAGTGCCTCACTTCCAGACTGCTCAGCCACTGTGCTAGGTGTGACAGTGTGATCCTCTGACCACCTGCTCTGGATCTTGACCCCTGGGTCCTCTGTCCTGGAGATTCACACTCAGTTAGGCCTGGGGCCGGGCTGAGGAACTGCACTTTCCTGCATTTCCCAGACAAGCTGCATGCACCCTGGAGTTGGAGAACCACCTAGCAGCAGAGTCAGTTCTGTTTCCCAGCTTCCTCACGGCAACTGCCCCTGCCTCCCGGCCTGAGGGTTCCACATTGTCTGCCCTCTGCTGCTCAGGACGCAAGGCGTCTGCTGCTCGTGGACTTGTCTCCTCTAACCTCTCCAGGCTTGTCTCTTTTTTTTCAAGTAATGTCTACACCCCATGTGGGGCTTGGACTCGCAACCCCAAGATCAATTTTAGTATATGTGCTGCCGAAGCGAGCACACAACCCCAAGATCAAGAGTCGCGTGCTTTACCGACTGAACTGGCCAGGTCCTCAGGGTCTCTCTCTTCTTAACACCCCCTCCCCACTCAGTTTGAGCTGAGGCCTCCTGCTGCTATGCTCCGGTGGGAACAGGACACCCGTTTCCACTTAGGAGGTGCTGGCTGCTCCCAAGCCCTGGGACCTAAGGAGGCTGAGGCTCTGCTTTAAAGGTGCTCATCCTGGGGCAAGTGGGTGGGGGTTCTGGATGGCTCTCGGAGTTCAGGGTGGGAGTGTGGACAGTGGCCCGATGCCATCAAGGATGGTGGCATCTCTCTCCGGCCTCCACAGGGGAAAGTGTTGTCCCAGGCCCAGCTGCAAGAGTCAGCCTCCTGGCCTTGTTGGTCCCACACCCTCAGGTAGGGCCCTCGGGGACTTCCACACCACACCCTCAGGTAGGGCACATCAGACTCTGTGGTAGGAAGTGGCTTTCCTCTTACCATGACAAACTACCACATGTGGAAGGACATGTCCCACAACTGAGGATTCTGGGGTTGGGGGGGAGGGCTAGAAGGAGGGGCTTTCCTGAGGGGCAGCTGTAGGGTAGGCTCAGCAGGAGGGCAGGGGGTCCCTGTCCCCTTCATCTGGCTGCACACTCCCCCCAACCCCGACCTCAAAGTATTTGCTCCTTCTGGCCAAGAGAGGGCCTCTCCCAGACAACTCAACTCTTTCTCCTGCACCCTGCCCTGGCTTCAGTACCCCCGCCTCCCCACCTTCAGACCCCAGCTGAGGGGCTGCCTCCTGGAGGACACATCCCTTGGTATCCAGCTGGATCAGGTCCTTGTTACACACTCATAAAGCCCCCTGAAGCCTCATGGCTAACAGCAAATAGGCCTGAGGTAGAGCCAAGGTCCATCTCACCCTCCCCTGGCTCCTCAGCACATCGTTGGTTCTCAAAAGCCATTTGCTGAGTGAACAATGGAATTCCCTGGGCTCAGAGCAAAGGAACCTGCTGGACAGCCATGAAGGAGCTTCAGGAAGCCACAGTGCTCCATCACCTCTGGACTGGAGGTGGGAGGCAGACAGGGGTGTCCGGCAGCATCCCCCGCCCATGGAGGTTCCAGGCCCATAAGGGACAGCTGCCGGGGCCAAGGGTCACAGAGGGAAGACAGAATCTTTGTCGTGAGCCATGGACACGCAGGCCAGGGTGAGGCAGACCAGGGAGAGGGTTCTTGTGCTGGTCTGCAGGGCCAGGAGGCTGGGCTGGGGCTGGATTTGAGTGACATCAGGGTAAGGAATCTAGGTTCTGTACACTCACTGTTTCTAAGTAGTTGCTTTTGGGTTTTGTTTGTCCCTTCGTTTCCTAGCAAAGCTTTGGGAAAATATTCCAAGTGTTGCCGAGTTCCGGGGAAAACAGTTTTGCTTTCATGTGGGTCAGGATTTCTAAGGTGAGCGGGTGGCTCAGCAGCAGCCCACACAGTGAAAATTGTGGGGGCGGGGGGAGGGTGTTGCTGGCCCTGCAGGGAAGCACAGCGGGGGGAGACCAGGGGCGTGCAGCACCCCTAGGGCTATTTCCTCCCAAATTCTCCAGATTTGTGCTCTGGCCTCCCTTGCAACCTGAGCCTAACCTCCTGGGCCATCCTCAGGCCTGCCCTGCACATGGGAGCCCCTCGACTGGGCATGGGGGAGGCCCCCACAGTCCTTCCTGCCCAGAGCACTCCCTCCTCTGGTTGTCACATAAAGCACTACCCTGTGTCCGGGCTGCCCTTCCCTGGCCTGCCGACATCTAGGCCCAGTGCCAAAGCAGGGCCTCTGGGATGACTCCTGGTCATTACACATACAGTCCTGTACTTATCTCAGCCTTTCCCACCACTGTGATTTCTCTCCTCCGGGCTGGTGGTTTGAATGGGCCCAGATGAAGGCTTCCATACAGCAAGTGTTCAGTGAACAATCTTTGCCTGAAGCTTGGAGGGCCAGAAACACAGAGGACCTACTACGTGCCTCGACCATGGCTCTCTGATGAAAGAATCAATTCATCACTGAGCCAGAACTGTCCTTCAGAGTTCCCCGGTCCTCCCCTTGGTTCAGGCACCTGAAATATTATTGTCATATTACAGATGAGGAAACTAAAGCTCAGAGAACTCCCACAGCTGGCCCAAGGTCACAAAGCAAGGAAGTAGCTGATCTCAGGGGACAGCCAGCCCCTCCTGCGGCTGCACCCCCCACCCAGGGCTGCCTGGGGGAGCTTCTGCCACCCTGTGGCCTGTCCCTTTCCACTCCCTGTACCCAGCAGCTCACTTCTGGCACTCGTCCAGCACAAAGGCCCGTGGGTGGTCGTCTCCAGACATGGTAATGACCGTCTCACGCTCGAAGGCCCCTGGGCGGGTCTGATCGACTGTGTGGCGGGTGATGGTCGATGTTGTGTAACTTGTCCAGTAAAGGGTGTCCCAGCCACGGTGATAGGCCAGGCCTTCCACGGAGCCCACATCTACAAGGGGAGAGAAGTAGTCGTGGGTTGGGATGGGGCCAGAGAGCAGAGCCAAAGGGGGTTGGCCCACAGCACCCAGTCCTCTGGCATATGTGGGGCTGTCAAGGGATGTGTGCGAACACAGCCCTTGGCACCCCCAACCCCTCCCGTCCTTCCCTATTTTCTAAATGAATCGTCCATGGTCCATCTCCCGACCCATCTTCCTATCTTCCCCACAGCCGAGTAGAAACACTTTATGGATTTTGGTGAGTCACATCCAACTTGGGCTGTCCCGGGAGCTTCCAAATGAACAAGACCCAAACTGGATCGTTCATAAACATCCTAAACTCCGGTTAAAGAATTAAGTGCACAATGAGTAGTGGAACCATAGCTTAAGAGAAAAAGACTTGGGCTTTTGTGGCTTCTAGCTGTATGACGCCGTGCTTGCCAGAAGGCTGCATTATGAGAAGTACTGTAGCTTAAACAACGGGCCGAAGACAGGGGACAGTTCTTGCCAGTCTCTCCTGGTCAAGCTATGGTTGCAGGGTATCTGGCTTAGCTCTGGACACGTTTTTAGGCAGGCATGTTCTGCATGGAGCAGATTGTGTCCAAAGGAGGTTCAAAGGACAGATGCTTGTTTACCACTGCTGGATACCAGGACCTCATTCAGTGTTGGGTAGGTCTTTGTGGACAGGATGAATGAAAGAAATGAGCAAAGGAGTGAGTCAAGGGACCAGGGCTTACCCAGCCCGGAGAAGAGGAAACCGTAGCACAATGAAATAACTTTGCTCTTTGCAAAGAGCCGAAAGGCCGTTCTAGGACGCTGTGTCTAGCCCCTAGCACTCTCTGTGGAACGTGTACACGTGTCCTGTGCTGAGCTAAGCTGTCACACCTGCCCTTCAGGTGACCCTGCCTCCCTACACATGTGAAACACCTGAGGCCTGGACAGCAGAGAGAACTTGCCCAAGTGCCTGAAACCCCGTGGCTGGGGCTGAACCAGCCTCTCTGCAGCCTGTGCAGTGAATACCGGCCACACAGAATAGAGCTTTGTGGCCCCTGGGGGCAAACTAGGGCTGGAGGGGGAAGGAAGAAGAGTCGACTCTGACTTCAAATGAGGAGAAGCTTTCAAGTAACTATGACGGGTGCAGTGTGATTCGCTGGCGAATTGTCAGAGACGTGGTCATAGCAGGGATTGGGATCCAGGACGCAGGGGGTTGGCTGAGGGTGGAGGGCTCCTCTCCCCGGAGGCGGGGCTGGTCCTGCACCACAGCCCCCGACCCGACCCTCCCGGGGGGAAGATCGGGGTATGGGCTCACTCTCCACGATGGTGGTCCTCCAGGAGCCATCATCATTGATCTGCTGGATGTTCCCGAAGTGGATGTCGCTGAAGAAGATACGATTGGGGGTGCCCGGGGAGGTGCCTGCTCGGTAGTCAAAGGCCAGTGCGATGACATTCTTCATGTGCTCAGGATCCTCGAAGGGCTGGACGGGTGCGTTGAGGTTGCGCTCGTCAGACAAGTGGATGCTCTTGAGGATAGTGCGTTCGGAGTACAGCAGGTAGCCGGCGTACTCGCGGCACGACGCCCCATCTTCAGCCAGCATCCCGTGCGCGCAGGCACAGGCCCGCTGCCCGCCGCCCCGGTACAGGCACAGCTGCTGGCACCCGCCATTAGCCACCGCGCACACGTTGGTGCCTGCCAGGGATGGGGGGAGGGGAAGGAGATGGCTGCAGAGGGTGGCCTCAGACATCTCTGCCACCGTGGGGACCCTGGCTGGGCCACCACTCTGCCTCAGCACAGACAAGCCTCTGGGCCTGCGCACACAGAACCTGGATCGGTCCCAGAGCTTCAAAGCCTCTCCTCCCCTCTCTCGGCTCTCTGGAGCTGCTGGAATGTGTCCCTGTGGGCCCAGCCCCTATCCCAGCCCCTCCCACTACAGGGGAGTCACTCCCAGGCCAGGGGGCCCCCCGTGAGCCTCACCTTTCTGCCGGTCCCGGTTGAAGACTTTGATGTCTTTTAGCTGGACGCCGATGCCCGTTCTCAGGGCCACGGAGTCTGTAGCATTGTCCTTACTCCCGCGTTTGATGGAGCCATTGGCATGAGTCCTGGGGGAAGGGAAGGGCTAGGCCGTGAGCAGGGCGTTGACAGAGGGCGGGAACAGACGGCGGAGGAGAAGACCAGGACAGAAGACCTCACCTGTCACTCCAGTAGATGAAATCCTCAAACACGGACACGGAGAACATGTCCATGTTGTTGCTGGACAGAACCACCTCACGGTTCTCACCCGTCTCCAGGTCAATCCGCTCAATCTTGTCTGTCCGGGCATCACACCAGTAGAGCTTTCCATCCTACAAGCCAGAGGCACCCACCTCACCTCTAATGCCCAGTGCTTCTAATCAGCCCCAGGGTCCTGGACCACAGGACGGGTCCCACTCACTCCTGCCTCCCGTGTCTTTCTCCTGCTTCTTCCATATCCTTCCCGCCCTCTGACCTGCCAGTCTGACAAGCTCTAGGCATGCCTTCCATCCTCACTTCTGAGTGATGGCCCTGTACCCCTCTGGGGTGGCAGGAGTCCCATTCTGGGTCAGGAGCTGGGCCAGAAGACCCCATGACTACCCTAGGTCCACATCTTCCCACCAAATGGGGCCTCATCACAGGGAGAGTCAATGGGAAGAAAAGCATAGGGTAAGGGGAGCCTCCCCCAGAGCATAGGGTCTGGATAGCCCATGGGCTCCAGGGCCCAGCCTGCACCCAAACCTCATAGTCCACTGAGATGCCGTTGGGCCAGCTGATGCTGACGTTAACCAGCACGACCCGCTCAGTACCATCTAGCCGAGACCGCTCAATACGTGGGTACTGGCCCCACTCAGTCCAGAACAGATACCTGTGGGGTGGAGGAGGGAGAAGTTGGGGGTCAGTCCCCAGACCACCGAGAAGAGAAGGTCTCGTCAGTGTGGGCTGTGGGGAGTGACCAGGCCAGACCCGAGCCAGGGCTGGGACCTGGACAGCCTGTCCAGCTTCTCACCCCTTCTCTGGGTGAACAGTGATGGCCCGGGGTTTATCCAGACCCTGGGAGATGACCACATAGCGGAAAGAGCCATTGAGCCGGGCGACCTCAATGACATCGAAGCCCTGGTCGGTCCAGTAGATGTTGCCTGAGGAGAGAGTGGGTGGAGAGGAGGAGGAATGGGTGGGAGCACTTGTACCTGGTCCCTTTTCAGCCTCTAGATCCCTGCTGCTCCCCATATGTTCTGGCCTACTCCTCCTCAGACTTCTCCTGAGATCCCACATCTCCCCTGCCGGGCCTCTACCTCACCTGGAGGCCCCCAGCCCACCCAGGACCCTCTCACGGCTCACCTGCGATCCAGTCCACGGCAATGCCCTCCACGCGGCCAATGCCATTGGTCACCACATCCTCACGCCATGTCTGGTCTCGCTTAGCCCGGCTGATGGTGCTTAGGCCCATGTCCACCCAGTAAATGGTGTCGTTTTCTGGAGGTAGAAGAGCCAACATGGGGATATCCCACAAGACAGGGGAAAGGTTGGAGGGTGGGCAGAATCAAATGGCAGTCAAGGTGGAGGTCAGTGCTGGGATAGGGCCAGGAAGCTTGGAAGGGAAGACAGAGTAGGGTGGGGGTGCTGTGTTGTCTCCCCCTCCACCTGTGGTCGGGCAGCCTCTTACAGAGCACACCATCCCCAAAGTAATATCCCACTCCCTCCTGCCACCAAATCACTCACCAGCATGGAAGTCGATGCCGACAGCCAGGGACGTCCCCGACACTGGGACCAGGGCATCTGACTTGTCATTGGGATCCAGGGGGATTCCGCGGATTCCCTCATGCACAGAGTACAGGAGAAAGGAACCCACACCTGAAACGCAAGGACACTCAGGCCCAGGCCTCAGTGACACACCTTTAAGCTTGGGGTCTGTCACTCTCAAACCTATTATTGTTTTCTGCTTCTTTTTGATATCTTCTCACAGTTATCACTCCTCCCCATTCAACACACAGAAACACACACTTTACTTAGTCTGAGGCCTGCAGCTTGGGCTGGGAATGTGGGGAATAGGAAAGGAGAGCACCTCTGGTGAAGCGCCTGCAAGACTGCTAGTCCCCACTAGAGGGCAGAAGAGACCTGGATTTCTCTCTCCCAAAGGGGGCCCTTTAATCTCCCTTCACTCAATACAAGCCCGCAACCCCAAGGGCTGTTGGGGAGGACCTGGGGAGGTTCAGACAAAGCAATGGAACGAGATGACTCCTCAGTGAAGACTTCCATCTTAGGTTCCTCTTTATCCTCCTCAGTCTGGCCTGTGTCACCTACACCCTCTCTCAAACACCTAAAACTCAACATTACTGACTTCTCACTCCTGAACTGGTCTCATTCTGTTTTCCCATTTCTTCTTCTTCTTTTTATTTTTAAAAACTATTTATTCATTTGAGAGAGAGAGAGGAGGGCGTGAGCACAAGTCGGGGGAGGGGCAGGGAGTGCCAGCAGGGAGCCTGATGCCGGACTCAATCCCAGGACCCCAGGACCATGACCTGAGCTGAAGGCAGACACTTAATAGACTGAGCTACCCAGGCCCCTCTCTGCTTTCCCATTTTTTACAAGGTGCCACCATCAACATGAGCCAGAACCCTCCACTGCCTTTATCCCTTGATACAGTATGTACCCAGATCAATCCCCCAGCAGGCTCTGGTTTCTCAGGCTCCATGAAAAAAAAGGACTCATGGTCAAAGGAGTTTGGGGCAACCCCAAACATTAGAGTCTTCTCTTGAGAAAAATTCTCAGTGCAGATGAACATATTCAAGACTCTGAGAAGTTCTGCAGCAAAAAACACTTAAACTTTGTTCAACCCAGTGCTTCTTTCTGTAACATCTACCCACATCAAAGAGGAAGGTTCCCAGAGCGCACTTTGGGAAGTGCTGTCCTGGGGCAAATTCATAAATCAGTCAGCAAGTTCTTGTGAAATGTTTGAGTCTCAACCCTTCTCTTCAACCCAGCTGCTAAGCCCCATCTCTTAACACAGGGCTCACGCTAATAGCCTCCTAACTGGTCTAACCACCTGGGTTTGGTTTCTCCCTCCCCCACCGGCCGGCTCTCTGCCGCCAGGTTAATCTGCCCCAAACACCACCTTCCAGGCACTCCTTGCTGAGAACACACCAGAGGCCTGACTTACCCCACAGCCAATCACCTATGATCCCTCCCATACTCTGCCCACCTATGGGCTTGGTGCCTTGAGGGCCCTTGCACACTTCCTCCTCTTGCTCTGGACCCTGTGCCTCACTTGTTCTTCCTCCTTTGAGCCATGCACTCAAATCCTCCTTGCCCTGTAGAACTAGGCTCACTGCACACCTCTTCCATGAGGCCAGCCCTGGCACTGCCGGCCGACATCTCTTTCTCCAAAACCCTCCTGCAGGGCCCGGAGAGCACCGCACCATCCCGTTTCCCCTCCGGGTTAGCCCCATCTCTGGCTAAGACTGCGGCATGGGAACAGGACAGGGACTTCTACCCCCGGGGTTCCCCACCAGCTCCCAGCATGGTGGGGGCTTACCAAACATCTCATTCAGGAGGCACTTAGTAATACGAGATCCATATAGTCCTGTCCGCAGGGTGACAGGGGGCAGGTGGGGGGGCAGGTGGGGGGCAGGGGGCAGGAGGGGTCAGGGCTTGGGTGGGGGGGTCCCTGGGCGGTGTTGGGCACGGACCTTCACAGGCCTGCTGGCCGCTCCGGAGGCTGTAGCCGGCGGTGCACATGCAGGAGCGGGTGGACTCGGACGTGGGCAGGCAGAGCTGGGAGCAGTCCCCGTTGTTGACGCTGCAGGGGTTGGTGCCCTCGTGGTCTGGGGTGGGTGGGAGGCACAGAGAAAGAAAGGGATGAGGTGGCCCTCCTCGGGACCTCACAGTCAGGCTTGCAGTGCCCAGGGACAGGATGGGCACTGCCTTCACCCTGGACCTTGGGTGGGGGTCACCACCCAACCCACACCCGGTCTTTTGTTCTCGCAGACCCCCAGCTCTTGCAACCGGTGTGGCTGTTAGCACATACGGCACCTTCGCGAGAATAAGAAAGAGGAGCCCCTCTGGGTGCAGAGTGGTGTCGAGCCCGTGCTCATCCCCGTTCACCTCCCTGCCCACGGAGCCCCTCTGCAGCCTGGCTGCAGGCCTCACCCAGCTGGATGCTCTCGTCGTACACTTTCATGTGCATCACCAGAGTGGTGCTGTTCCGCAGGACCACAGGCTCTGAGCCGTCCGCCTTGTTGCACGTGCCCATCTTCTCTGACACCTGATCTGCCCACCACAGCTTGTCCCCTGGGGAGGCAGGAAGGGATGAGATCCCGGGGAGGGCCCCACCAGGGAGGGCCCCACCCCCAGCCCGGACAGGCCCAGCCTCTCTGCTCCTGACGCTGCCCCCAGCCAGCAGCCCTCACCCATGATGGCCAGGGCCGTGGCCTTTCCCAGCTGGCTCCGCATGGCGTCGATGACCTCCAGTCCGCTCCCATCCAGGTTGCAGCGGCTGATGGTGTGGTTGCCAGAGCTGATCCAGTAGAGTTTGCTTTCGGGGAAGTCGATAGCCAGGCCTGGAAGAGGTGGGTGTCACTGCCAGGGAGCGTGGCTCCTGGGCAGGGGGCTGAGGGATATATGGTCTTGAGGGAGGATGGTGAGGACACACACTAAGCTAGGAGTTTGGCAGACAGAGGGGCAATCAGTGGACCCCGAGGATCTCCTGACTGAGGAATTAGGGCAAGCTGCAGTTCGGGAAAGGCAAGCTCGTACCCACAGGGCCCTTCTGGCCACTGAAGAGCAGGGTCCGGTTGCTGCCGTCCATGTTGGCCATGCTGATGTTATCCCCATCAGTCCAGTAGAGCTTCCTGGGAAGGTGCGGGAAGATGAAGTCAGACCTCTCTGTTCCTGCCCCACATCCCACGACCCCCAACCCTGGGTCCCGGACTGACCCACGCAGCGGGTGGACCACCAGTCCGTGGGGCTGCTCCAGGCCCTGCACCACCGCGTTCTTGAAGGAGCCATCCAGCCGGGCCACGTTGATCTGCTTCTTGTTAGTGTCGTAGCTTGTCCAGAACAGGTTTCGGGACACCCAGTCCACAGCCAGCCCGTGGGCATTTGGCAAGTCTGGGGAGCACAGTGGGGACTTGGAGGATGGGTTTTTGCGGGGGTATAGGTCGGGAGGCTGGAGGAGGTGGGGGACCGGCCTGGTTTTGGCGGTTGAGTGGCTGGGGATCGGGAATCCAGGGTTGGAGCACTGAGAAGGGGGAAGATTTTGAAAAGGAATATTGGGATCGAGAGCACCAGGGATGGGAAGGAGAGCCGGATGGGGGGGCGCCCACACCCACTGCGGGGGTCCAGGGCAAGGGCAGAACCTGCAGAGACGACGGTTTCCACGCCCGTGCCGTTGATGAAGGCCCGTTTGATGGCCTGTGTCCTCACATCGGACCAGTAGACACGCTGCTCGCGGGCATCGTAGTCCAGCACGGTGACGTTGTCAATATCAGGGACCGTGAAGGAGATGATGTAGTTGTAGTAGGGGGCCTCTAGGTCCACCCCCCGGATCTCCATCTGACGTGCGTACAGCAGGAACTTCTTAAACTCTGTGGGGCACGGGCCAGGTCACCGAGGGCAGTCCCTTCCCTTCATGCTTCCCGCCCACCCACATGAGGGTCCCTCCTTCTTCTGGTTCCTTCCATTCACAGCTGGCCATTGGCTATCAGGAAGTGATAGCATGCCCGAGTTCCTGCCTCTTCTTCCAGTGGCTGTCTCTGCAGCCTCTCCAACTGGGACGGTCTACCCTCGCTTCCAGTCATGAGCCTGGGGTCCTGACACCTTCCCCTTGGGCTTCAGTTTACCCGTGGCCTTGAGGGAGCGGCCTCCTACCATAGCAGGTGGTGTTGTCCTTGTGGAGCTTCATGAGGTGGGGGCAGGCGCAGGAGACCGTCCGGTTGTAGTTGATGAGACACAGGTGGGAGCAGGGGCCCCGGCCCCCATTGGCCTCACAAGGATTGGGAGCTGGGGCAGGAGGAGAGGAGAAGTGAGGGCATCCTGTGATCTGCCAACACCTACCTGGCCCTTCTCACCTGGACCAACCCCTCTTCACCCGCTCTCCCCCTCCCCATTTCAGCATCACCAGACCCTCCTCCATCAACAGGCTGGCCTGTCCCACCATCTCAGCATAGCCCCTCATGCTTTCTCGGCGCCCTCTCTCCTGGAGGGCTTCTGCAGAGGCTGCTGGCCCCTTACCCATGGGCTGCCGGGAGGGGTGGTACACCTGCAGATCAAAGGGCTGGGTGTTGGTCCTCTGCACCACGGTGACATTATGGCCGGTCCACTTGTTGGCCTTAGCCAGCGTGTTTGTCCGCCAGTCCGTCCAGTACACCTCCCCCCCATACAGCGTCACTGCAAACGGGTGCGACAGGAACTCGTGTCCCCGAAGCACCTCCATGTGGCCGGAGCCGTCGTAACGGGCTGAGTAAATGGCATCTGACCTGAGAGCGTGGTCGGGGCAGAGTGAGGATGCTGGCGGGGGCCAGACCCTGGCCCCCTGGCCCCCGCCCCCCACAGCCCTCGCACACTGGAGCAGTTCTTCCTCCCAGGCCTTGCCGGCCGGGAGAAACCAACATGACAATGTGGAGTGAGAACCAGAATGGTTTGACCTCTAGGACCCCGGCTCTTGGATCCCAAATCCCATGCCCTGGATCTCTTGGCTCCCTTCTCCATAGGGCCACAGTGAGCACACACGGCGCTTGCAGGAGGTTGGAAAAAGGCACCCCCTCTGAGCAGACCAATTAGAAGGTGCCCCTTCCCCTGGGCAGATAAAGCCCACTGGCAGGGGGCAGAGATCCGTGAATGAGGACGAGAGGTTGCATTTCTGCCTTGCCCAAGCCTGGGCCAGGCCCCCAGTGCAGACCTGTTTCCAGCCTCTTCTTCCCACACCTCCTCCCCCAGCCTGGCCTCACCCGTCATCTCTGTCCTCCCACTGGGCCCAGCCCTTGGCCGCCCCAGTTTGGGTTCCAGCTGACCAGGCCTTTTCACTACCAAGTCCTGAGGATCCCAACCCCACCCTGTCCCTGGAGGGGAGGGGAGAGATGGGAGCCTCTGGGGTCATGGTGGGGGGCGCTGACCTGGCGTCGATCCAGAGGATGCGCTTCTCCAGGTAGTCCACAGTGAGCCCGTTGGGCCAGCCCCCTGAGCCCGTCTCCCTGTGGATGGTGCGGCGCCCAGCCCCACTCATGGAAGCGGCCTCGATGCGCGGCAGGCTAGCATCCCAGTCCGTCCAAAACAGGATCCTGGGGAAGGGGGAGGGGGTCGGGGTGCCAAGGTCAAGGGCCTGGCATGGGGCTATTATAGGATCTTTGGTAAAGGGCAGAGGGGGTAAATAGCCTTTGAAGAGACAGGTGTCCCCGACCCAGCTGAATGAGGCTTCAGAGGGGACCATGGGGCCAGAACAGGGCTGGGCAGGGTCCTCACCCATCTCGTGGATCTAGCGCGATTGCCCTCGGGTGCTCGATGTCACCAGCCAGGAGGGTGGTCCGAAGGGTTCCGTCTAGCTTGGCCACCTCAATCTGGTCCAGGTTACTCTCTACCCAGTAGATATTGCCTGCAATCCAGTCTACAGCCAGACCCTCGGGGGTGGCCAAGCCGTACTGAATCACCACCTCGAAGCTGGTCAGGGCTGGTGAAGAGAAGGTCATGAGCGTGAAATCACAGTAGACTAGGAAGTCTAGATGACTCACCCTCAGCCTTGACACCTCTACCAATATGTCTGACAAACCCCACCTTCACCTGGGGTTTGCAGACACCCCCCACTCACCTCACCCAGACCCTCCACCCCACCAGGAAGTCAAATAGGAGAGGAGAGGCCTAGTTTCCAGAACCCTGAAGAAGGGAAAGTCACACCTTTCCTCTGAAGGGCTAACCCATGGAAGGAGGTCAGAGTAGAGGGTGGAGGCTTTGGGGGGGTGGTGTGGGCAAACACAGAATCAATATGAGAACTTTCTAGAAGTCACTTCATAAACTATCTTGAAGATTTTTCCACAGGGGAAAAATATATATACACATACACATATATACATATATGTATGTATACATACGTATATACATACATACATGTATACATACGTATATACATACATATATATATATATTTTTTTAACTGTTGCATAGTGTGAATATTATCACAATCTGCTTAGCCATCCCCTTGCTGATGAACATGTAGAATGGCTCCAAGTTTTTTTCTATCACAAACAATACAAACTCCTTTAGTAAAATGTGCTTTCAAGTTTTTGCTCAAATGTTGCCTCTTAGAGGTCCTTCCTTGACCACCCAGTTTAGAATGTCAATCCCCGTTCTCCCTACCTGACCCCGACCTCCTTTCTTTATACCCACAGCACTATCCCTTCTGCTATATTCCACGTTGTACTCGTTTGTTTTGCTCATATCTGATGTTTCCCTGGTGTGTAAGCTCCACGAGGGCAGCCATCGCAGCCTGCTCTGATCACTGCTGTCTCCCCAGGCCCCATGTGTACGCAGGTGCTCAGTACGTGTGTTACTAATGAGAGAAGTTTGTGATGGGTCAGGCCGCTTTTGGACAGAAGGGAGGATTCAGGTACCCCATCCCTAAATGGATTTTTCCTTTTAAGCCTGCTGTTCGAGGATTCAGGGAGCTCCAGGCCATTCCAAAGAAAGGCTGATCATTTTGTTAATTATCAGGCTGCCGGCTCTGCTGACGATAATTACCGGGCGTCAGGAACTGAGACCCACAGCAAAATCTAACCCAATTAATGAGAGTGTGGGGGATGGGGGAGCTAGGCCTTGGCTTCGGGACGGCCTGGATCTGGGTCCGCAGCTCTGAGTCCCCAGGTGCCCCTTCTGTGTGTGGGCCACCCGCGACAGTCCTGGGTCAGTAGGAGGGGGCGGTCACCTCCGTTGTCCAGCAGCTTCCCACGGTAGATCTTGTCCTCCACCACATCAGTCCAGTAGAGGGCGCTCTGGCTGAGGTGGAAGTCCAGGGCGATGGTGTTGCGCAGGCCAGGCACCAGAACGCTGTAGTCCCCTTTGTGAAGATCGATGCGCCGGATCTCGTGGCGGTTGGAGAAGATTATGAATGGCTTGAAGGGGTCTGGGGAGGGGTGGAATACAGGGGTCAGCGTAGGGCTTGCTGCCTCAGAGCCACCCGGTCCCAGAGCAGGCAGGGTCCCTGCTGGCCCCAGGCCTGGTCACGGGTGGAAACAGCAGCCTTTGGCATCCGGCAGCCAAAACCCAGCCAAGGGCGGCTCGGGGGCCTGCCCCAGCCTGCCCAGCCTTCCCCACCACCTTTCACCCGCATGTCACCTAGGCTGCGGCAGCTCTCGCCATCGGGCTCCAGCACCCAGCCCTCGTAGCAGGAGCACTTCACGCTGAACTTGTTCTGGTCGCACTTCTGGCTGCACTTGAGGTGCTTGGCACAGTAGCTCTGGATCTGGCAGGTGTGGTTGTCGGGCCCCAGCTCCATGCCCAGCGGGCACGAGCACACGATGCCTTCACCAGGTGCCACCGAGCAGTTGTGGCTGCAGCCTCCGTTATTCAGAGAGCACTGGTCTGCAGGGTAGCCAGCAGGGGACAGGACCCGGGACAGGGTCAGAAGCTGGGACGAGGCAGGACCATGGCCTGACCTGGCCCCAAGTCCTGGGTGGCCCAGACAGAACCCTGGCTCCCTGCCCATGGCATCCTTCTTTTCCATTTCTGGCCAAGTCTCTGCCCCTCCACTTGCCAGGCTCCCTCGGGACCAGGGTTAAGACCCCAGTACCCAGCACCAGGACCAGGAGGAGTGCCCCCACATCACAGCAGCATGGGGTCTCCGTTTCCCTGTCCCTTCTTGAGCCCATGGTGGGTGGGGTGGGGGTGCAGCTTTTCACCTCTCTTGGTGGGCTGCCCTTTCCTCGGTCTCCCCTGACTTGGGCATGACTGAGGTGGGGTGTGGTAGGGAATATCCTGCCGGGGTTCTCTGACACACCCTGAGATCCGCCAGCCCTGACTGATGACCCGTCAGCAGTTCTCTGGGCCAGTCCCAGCCTGCCTCCTCTCCCACTCCTCTCCCCCAGGAACAGATGCCCTGCCTGCCCGGAGGAGACAGGCGCCTCTGCTCCACTCCTCATCCCCCCATCCACCAAGTGGTCCTCCCTGACCCCTATTTGTTCTGACCCTTGAATGCACAGACTCCTCGCCCCCGCTTCTCACTGTGTAAGATCTAAGCATCATCTTTGGGAACCCAGTTAAATCCCTGCCTCCTCTGGGAAGGCTGTCCTGACCGTATCAACATGCAACCCTGGCGTCTTTGTTTTTAAAGGCAGCTCTGTGCTGTTCCACCATCTGGGTGTGGGGGAGGAGATGCGCCTGCAGGAAGGGGTTGCACCAGGCACTCTCCACAACAGTTTAGGAGCCATGTGACTTTGGACCAGTTATTTAACCCTTCCACCTCAGTTTTCTCATCTGTAAGATGGAGACAATAGTTCCATCTGCCTCACAGGGCCAATGGAGGGATTAATATGCTCTAACAGTGTGGCGTGCTCGGCTCAGCTTCTTGCCCAGCTGAGTCTGAACTCAACAAAGGCTGTTGGTAACTGCTCTGGGGAAGTCCTCCCCAGCAGCCTGAGCTGCTCCTTCCCACTCAGAGATCTCTCCCCACAGAGCTTGTCCTGCTCCACAAGCGCTGGCCCCGGCCCAGGCTCCTTCCCCAGCCGCCCTCCCCACTCCTATCCTGGGGCCCCTCTTAGGCTTGGGCCTCACCGCACAGCTCTCCCTCATCCGAGCCATCTCCACAGTCGTCGTTGCCATCACACAGCTTGTCGAGGGGCAGGCAGACTGAGGTGTTGTTGGCACAGGGGTGCGAGGGTGGCCTGCAGGCCAGGGACTCACAGTTCTCTTCATCCGAGTTATCTTCACAATCACTGTCACCATCACACACCCATGCTTTGCTGATGCATCGAGCTGAGGGATGGATATAGTGTGAGGCGCCAGGCCTGGGCACAAAGGCTCTCTCCATGTCTTTCTTCCCAGACCCAGTGCGCTTCTCTAATAGGGCCGTGATTGTAATGCCTTGGGGTCCACTAGGAACCTTGAGGCCTTCTCTGTCAGACTCACATGGGCAACAGAGAAAGCAAGAGTCAGCAAGAGTTGTGCTGAAGCTCAACATTGACGGTGATGGTTTTGGTTCCCAGGGCCCTTAGTGCAGGCCCTGGACCCTCCACTACTTCCCCCAGGCGTCACCCGCAAGCTTCTGTGCAGCCCTTTGCCTCCCAGTGTCCCCGGCCCCCTGCCCCTCCGCCACCAGCATAGTGCTATCTCCCTTGCCACTCCCCTGCTCCCAGTATGGTCTCCCCCTGTCCCGATCACCCTAGCCCAAGCTCCCGCCCATTCTTCTTTTTACCAGAATCTTTGCAGCCAAACTTGACATTGGGGTCACAGACGTGGGTCACTCCCTCGCAGCTCTTTTCATCGCTGGAGTCCATGCAATCAGTGTCCCCATCACAGCGCCACCGTAGGGGGATGCACAGACTATCCAGCCGGCACTGGAACTCATCATTGTGGCAGCCGCCAGGAGGCCTCGTGGCTGCAGGGGGCAGAGGGGGGGCATGGGGGTAGGGGCTCTAGGTCAGCCATTCTCATGTCTGCCTTCCCAACCCCCCTCCTGTTCTCCCCAGTCTGGAGTATGAGCTGAAGCAGGGGTGGAGAGTTCTCTGAGCCTGGCTGACACTTCTCAGAAGCTAACTTGGAGGCAGGAAGGTCACACCTCCCAGGACCCCAGCAACTGGCTAGTCAAGAATCTCTCTATTTTACACACCAGTGGTCTATTGGTTAAGCAATTTGCCAGGCCAGAGCTCAAAGACCCGCCACCTTCACCTAGCCTCTGCTTTACCCAGGAAGGCCATAAACACTTATCAAGCACCTCTGGTGTGCCAGGCACTGTTCCTGGTACCAGTGTGAGCAAGACCAAGTGTCTACCCTCACGGAGCTGACGTTCTAGTGGGGAGCGATCAAAGCCATGGAGATGAAGCTGTGTCAATGGCACTGGGTAAGATGGCCAAGGAAGACTTCTGAGTGGGAGAAGTCTGAACAGAGGCCTGAATGACATGAGCCATGAGCATCCCGAGAGGTGCAGCCCAGGCAGAGGGAACAGCTGGTGCAAAGTTGCGGAGACGGGACCAGGCGGGCATATAAGTAAAATGCCCAAGGTGTATTTGAGGCTGTCCGGCTGCAGGAAAGGAGCAGCAGGAACACAAGTCAGCGAGGTGGTGGGAGCCCTACAGGCCGTGGAGTGGGGCTGGGCCTCCGTGCAAGCATGTGGGGGGCCAGTGCAGGCTGCAGGGCAGGGCCCAGCTGTGGTGTGACTCATGGGTTGCAGGCGCACTCCAGCTGCTGGGTCGAGGTCTGACTCAGGAGGTCAGGAAGCTGTGGGAGCGGCACCCAGAGGCCCCCACCGCTGACGGGGCAGGAGCCCCATCTTGCTCTCACACTGCTGCCCGCTCCTCCGTGTTGCCCGGCCACCAATCCGGTCAATGCTCTCATCTCAATGCCTGCCTCTCGGCAGCGGCCTCCTAGCTGAGCTTCCTTCCTCGGGGGACCCCTCTGATTGGATCCCCTTCTAGGACTGTCCTCTGAAAGCACCTCCTCCATCGTATCACCTCCAGGTTCAAAGTCCTTCAGGGGTCCCAGTGCCTGACTTTCCCCTGCTGATGTCATCTGTCCCTTCTGGGCGCAGCTTCATTCCCGGCTGACCGCTCCGGCCTGAGCGGCCCCAACAGGCAGAGATGGAAGTGCCCAGTTTCACTCTCTAAATCTTGCTACTGTGTTCTCCACCCCTACCCACCTTCCATCTGAGGACCCTCCCTCTTGTCCATTTGGCCACTGTCCAAGCCCTCATCAGGGCCCAGTTCAGGCCCCACGTCATCCTAAATAACCCCAGACCACTTTAGCTCACCACCGCCATTAACAGTCGCTACCAGTCATGACATGCCTGCTTTCATGGACCAGGACCCCCACATCCCCTCTCATTTCATGGAGCAGGAAGCCAAGGCTCAGAGGAAATGATTTGTCCAAGTTCAGCCAGAGTGCTTTCTCTGCCACACTGCAGGCCTCTGGGGACACCTTTCTCAGAATCCCAAGGCACTATTACCTGTCCCACTCGTACTTCTGAGATGGCCCTTGAGACTCAGTGGCTGTTTCCTGGGCCTCAGGTGACCCTCCCTGCCCTCCGTCTCAGTCCTGGGCCCCTGGTGGGAGCTTGTGCAACCGTACTGCTCTCACTCTATGTGCCTTCACTCTATAGGGCACAGGTTGGAAGCTGGAAGTCCAGGGCCCAGATAAGGCCCGCAGGAAGATTTTGGCCTACAGCATTTTTCCAACTTTTAAAGTCCACTGCCAGTTGTTGTGGGTTGATTTGTGTTCCCTAAAAAGATGCTGATGTCCTAACTCTTGGTGTGCGAATGTGATCTTCTTTGGAAAGAGGTCTTTGCAAACGATGGAGTTAAGATGAAGTCACTGGGGTAGGCCTTAATCCAATATGACTGTGTCCTTATAGAAAGAGGAAATCCAGACACAAAACAAGCATACACACAGGGAGAACACCATGAGAGGATGAAGGCAGAGACTGGGGTGAAGCCCATACAAGCCAAGGAATCCCAAAGATGGCCTGCCAACACCACAAGCTGGAGGGATTCTCCCTCACAGCCCTCAGAAGGAACCAACCCCGCCAACATTGTGGACTTGGGTTTCTAATTTCTAGAACTGACACGATGAATGTCTGCTGTTTAAGCCGCTCAGTCTGTGGTACTCTGCTGTGGCAGACACAGGAAGCTAATACACCAGTGTTTGGAAATGGGCAGGATTCACACAGAACTCTGCCTGTCTAACTTCTTTTAAAGCCTGGACTGCCCTGAGTCTGCAGTCTTCCATGGAAACAACGGGCCAGAGCCAAGAAACAAACCGTCCTTCAGAGGGTCTGTACCTTCCAGAACACTCGGTCCCCATTGCCCCCTAACTGGGCCCTGGAGGCTTCGGCACGGAGAACCCTCACAGAGCCCACGCCTCACTCCTTGGGTCCCCACTGTGCTCATTCACCCTCACCCATCACCCCGCCCAGCATCGTTGTTTTCAAGCTCCCAGCTTGCAAGCACAGGCTGTATGCTGAATGCTTTTTGTGCACGATCTCAGCGAACCCCCACATCAGCACCGTGATGTGGGTGCTATTATTATCCCCACTTTGCAGATGACACTCACAGAGGCCCACAGGGATGAAGCAACTTGCTCAAGGCCACCCAGATAGTAAGTGGCCAAGCTGGAGCTCAAACCCAAGGCCACCCAGCTGCAAAGCCCGTCATCTTAACAGTGTGTGACGAGGGTTTGTCGACAATCTCCCTCCCACCCACACGCCAGGCAGCTCCTGAGGATAAGAGCCGGGTCTGGGTTATCTCTGGTTCCCAGATGTCTGCGGCGCACAAAGTTGGGGGGATGATGGAGGGGGACGGAGGGATGGTTGAGTGTGACCGGCACGGGACGGCTACGCTGCACCTGCCGGCCCCCAGGCTCTCACCCTGGTTGGTGCAGTTGGCGTGGGTCTCATCGCTGTAGTCCCCGCAGTCATTGTCCCCGTCGCAGGTCCAGTGCTCGGGGATGCAGCGCCCGCTGTTACACTTGAACTGCGTGCTGGAGCAGGAGTGGCTGCAGCCGGCCTCGTCACTGTTGTCCCCACAGTCATTGTCTGGGGGGAGGCAAGAATGGCAGAAGCGAGGAGCAGGTCAGCCCGCTGCCTCCTCTGTGACCCCAGCTTGGGGCCCCCACACCCACCGCCCCATTCCCACCTCCCCACGCCCCCACTGAGAAAATAACAAACAGAAAAGACACAGAAACTGCATAGACTGCAGCATGCACCATGGCCCACGTGGGGGGTGGGGAGAAGTGGAGGGGGGGCACGACAGCCCTTCCCCGAGTCTCGGAAGGCAGTGAGTAGGGGACTGGACACACTCCTTTCCCTTTCTCCTTTTGGCAGGGTGTGGGAACAGGGGTCACCTTGCTTTGGGGAAAGGCAGAGGCTTCTCTGGTTTGGGTGGGAGTAAGGTGGGTGGAGAGTAGGTAAGGTGCCCTGCTCAGGAGGGAGGGGACTAATCAGTCCCTCCCGCTCCCCCGTCCCCTGCCCCGAGCTTGGGCACTGGTGGAGGCCAGGCTCTGGGCGCCCTGCTCACGGGTGAGGGGATACTGCCTACAGCTGGGGAGGATTGGGGGCCACTTCTGGAAGGCGTCTGAGGGTGACTGAATGAATGTCCTGCTTTTGAGGTCCAGTGGGTGGGGGCTATAGGACTTCCCTCCACGTTTTCAGGACACTTGGAAGGACTGGGTATGGCTTTCCCCCATGAGGTGTGTCCCTGCCTCTTTTCCAACTAGGTTTGTTTGTCTATCCTGCCCTCTGTGTCTTGCTCTTCTTGTCCCCACCTCTGTCACCTCCTCTCCTCTGCCCTCTCTGCTTCTTGCCCTTCTGCTGTCTTTCTCTCTCTATTGCCTCGTCTCTCCCTATCTCTTTCCCTTCGTGTCCTAGTTGCTCTCTGGAGAGCGGAGCTGCTGGGGGTCCTGAGAGGCAGCCCGAGGCCAGCCGGGGCCCTGGGGTGATGGTGCATGTGCTTCTATGCACTGACCGGCAGGCTCAGGACAGGTCTTTTCATCAGAGCCGTCCCCACAATCCTTCTCTGAAACACAGAAACCGCCAGGGCAACCATTGGCACGCGAGACACAGCACAGATGAGGGGCAACGTGGCGTTGGCCCCATACATCCTCTCACAATCAGCCAGGGCTGGAGCCACTGGTACAACACGTCACAACACACAGACACCACCAGAGCCGCGACACGGCACACACATGACGATCCACTGGCCCCCGTGGCTCAGGACTGACATCACGTGGTCCGTGGCCGACCGCCAGTTGGGCTCCCAAGCCTGAAGCCAGAGCCTGGAGGGTGCAGCAAGGACCCCAGGAGCTGGGGTTTGCAGGGAGAAGGGAACGGGGCACTGGGCTCCCCTTGCTCTGCCCCTCCAGCCTTTCTCCCTCATTTCTCCCCAGCCCCCAGTCCTCTACCAGAGAACGGGCCGATCAGGCCCTAGGTGCTAATGGGCAACCAGGAGGGTCTCCCCTCGGTCCATACTGGTTTCTCCCATGTGATTTCTGGCGTGGACTCACCACTCCCAGCCAACCCAGTGGGGCTTTAGTGAACTGGGAGGAGACCCCAGCTTGATTCTAAGACCCCTTTGTCTCCCACCCAGGACCTGGCTGCGGCTTTGAGCTTTCCTCGGAACCAGGGCAGGTTGGGAGCTCTTACCATTGTCACATCGCCAATTAATGTTGATGCATCTGCCGTTGTTGCAGGTAAACTGAGTCAGGGGGAAGCAGGTGGGGTAGGCTGTCAGGGAAAAGGAACAGCCCAGTCAGCGGTGGGAAGCGGCAGGGGCTCAGCCTAAAGGCCTGCTCGTTCATCTCCATCCTTTTGAGCTTCCCCTTTTCAAGCTTCTAGTTACCAACCACTTGCCCTATGCTGAGTGCTTTTCATGCATGATTTCACTGAATCCCCATGTCAGCACAGTGATTATCCCCGTTTTGCAGACAAAACTCACAGAGGCCATGGAGATGCAGTAACTCGTTCATGGCCCCCCAGGGACTACGGTTCAGGGGCCCTCCAGCACCCACCCCTAGCCCCAAGCACATTCTTCTGGGCTCCCCCTTCCCAGTGCCAGCCTTGCTTCCCTGCTGCTCCTCTTACCACATGAGGCAGACTCATCGGAGCGGTCCCCACAGTCATCGTCCAGATCACACGTCCAGGAGATGGGGATGCAGCGGCCACTGGCGCAGGAGAACTGGTTGGGTGGGCAGGTGCGAGCTAGGGACAGGGTGGGCGCAATTGTTCATAGTCCTGTCCCCCTCTCCATTTCCTCTTCTTTCCTACCATCCTGTGCCTATCAGGAAGTCTTCCCAAGGGTCTCAAAACCATTTCTCTTAGAGAAGCTCAAAACCATCTGTGCATGAGGCGCCTGGGTGGCTGGGTCTTTAAGTGTCCGAGTCTTGGTTGTGGCTCAGGTCATGCTCTCGGGGTCATGGGATCGAGTCCCAGGCTGGGCTCTGTGCTGAGCACGGAGTCGGCTTGGGATTCTCTCCTTCCCTTGCCCTGTCCCTCTGTCCCTCCACCTGCTCACACTTGCTCTTTCTCTCTCTCAAACAAATAAATTAAATAAAAACTTAAAAACCCAGCCATGTGGTCTGACACCCCATCTGCTTCACCCCATTTCTCAAGGCGTCTCTGGTGTCCTCCGAGAAGATCTACCCTCCTTGCTCCTGTCTCCAATCTGAAGCCATGCTCTGTTCCTCACAAGCTCAGTCCTCAGAGCCAACAAAGCCAACCCCATTCTTCTGGGCAGGGGACGGTACTCCTCCCCTCCTGCTCGCAGCCCCGCCCCTCAGCCCTAACAATCTGAGCTCCTCTCCTGGCGGAGGTCACCCTGTCCCCTGCCCCCACCTCCCCCTCCCTGCCTGAGGGGTGCCCCTTGCGGTCCACCCCGACCCCACACCTGAGCAAGTGGCGTTGGACTCGTCTTCACTGTTCCCACAGTCGTTGTCTCCGTCGCAGAGCCAGCGGTTGGGAATGCACCGGTTGTTCTCACACTTGAAGCGGTCAGAGGGACAGGTGTGCTGATCTGGGGAGGGAAGAGGCCCGGGCTCCATGAGTGGGCGGGACCCAGCCCTGCCATCCCCTACCCTGCCGTGGGGGTGGGGGGTGGGGGATGAGGGGTGGGGATCAGGGATGGGGCGAGGACTCACGGCAGAGGGCCGGGGCCTCATCGCTGTTGTCCAGGCAGTCGTTGTCCCCGTCGCATTTCCACCGCTCCTGGATGCAGCGGCTGTTGGCGCAGGCAAACTCGCCCGGCTGGCACTGGGGTGGGGGCACGTAGGATGGGTTCGCTGCAGGTACCAGAGGGGTGTGGGGGGAGAGTCAGACCCAGCTCATGGGACAGGTGCTCCCCTATCTGCACTACGCTTGTCTGCTGTCGCATTTTAAATAATATCCCCAGAGTCATTTTCCCTAGGGTGTTATTCTTCACGACCAAATAATCTGGATGGATACCGCAGCTCTTTTTCAAGTCACAGGGGTGACGACACTTCTAGTACTTCCGTATGACCTGAAACCACCTGCTTCCAAGAGGGCCTGGAGCCCCCAGCCCCTCCCCACTACTTTTTTCCCCCTCCTGAGAAGACCACTCCTCACCTGCTTCCTCCACAAACTGCCTCCTGGAAGTCACTACTGGGACCCCGAGGTCCCCATCCTGGTCCATGGGCTTTTTCCTTCACAGAGGCACTGCCCCCACCGGCAGTGAACACAGGGCCCAGAACTCTGAGGGCTGCGGCCTCCTGCCCCCAATACTTCCACCTCATCACCCCTGTCTGCCTTGAGCTCTCAGCGGTGAAATCACCATGTCCTTGGTCTGCATTTGCAGGGGTAACATCAAGAAGCCCAGCGCCCCCATGTCGGCCCCCGTCCCTGCACACTGAGCTCTGCTGGATGTTTTTCTGACCCACCCTTCGCTCATTCCCACTCTAAGCCCTGAAACTTCTGTATGTCCTGTGGGTGCCTCCTGTCTCTCTTGTGGCCCTGGACCACCGGGACCTGGTATGTGTCACCTTGTTCCTCACTACTGCTTCCCGACAATTCTCTCCGTCCTGAAAAATCAGCGCTGACTTTCATGCTATTCAACTACACCAAGCCCTACTTCCACGGGGCCCCGGGACACTCCGGGGCATCTTAAGGGTTTTAGCTCCTGGTTTGGTGTCACTTTCCCCCAATTCTCTCTTACTCTAATTCGTGGAGACTTCAGTGTCAGTGTGGATCCCTCCATCACCCTGGCCACTCAGGTTCCCTCTCTGCCAATGCTCTTGCCTTCCACCTGACCTCAGTCTCTCCTTCTTAGCTGTCTGCTAAGGTTCCAATGACTCATTATAATTTCTGGGATTCTATCTTAAGGTAACCATCCAGAATATGGGAAGGCAGGAAGGTGTGGGAAATAGCGGAGCAAATGATGAAGGAAAAAAAAACAAACAGGTTCTGGGTCCAACTCCCTGGGTTCAAATCACTATTTGGACTTCGGGCCTCAATTTCTTCATCTGTATACTGGGGATAATCAAATACACGCTCCCTACAGGAATATTTTAAAGAGAAAACAAGTTACTGCATGGGAAGGGCTTACAACCCTGTCTCAGTACCTATCTGTGCTCAAGAAATTGATGTTAGCTGTGACTCTACCAAAAGAGAGAAACAACCTGATCATCCTGTAGTGGGGAGAAATAGTGAAATATATTTCAGTCATTAAAAATTCTGCTGACGTATCTATGACCCACTGTCGGTGACAAAAGGCAGAGAACAGAATAATCGGCAGAGTGCGATTCTGTTTAAGTAAAGGTAAACGCGTAAAGAAGTGTGTGGAAGGGTGACCCCCCCCTCAATGTTAACTGTGACATCCATGAGGGGTGGTATTTGGGGTGACTTGTACTTTCTCCTTGTGTTTTTCTATACTGCTCATTTATTTATTTCTTTTACAACGAGCATGACCTACTTTGATCTAAGAAGAGCCTGTTTCAAATAACGCAACAATGACACAGAAACTGCTGTGACATGTACAAGCCCAAGAGGGTGGAAGGCACTTAACATGTCGTGTATCGTGTGATCTCAGCTACGTAAATGCAGCCTCGGAGCCCAGCTGGCCATAGAGAGACGCTGTTCACTTGCCACACTGCTAACAACACACGGGTTGTCATTTCCAGTATTTAGAGCTGTTGTTATATTACTTTGATCAAGGGAAGACGAATGTAAAGGAATGTGTTCCTCTTTCCAAAGCCGTTCCAATCATCACTCAGTTTCCCCTCATCTTTGTGTTCTCCCAAATTCCCCCCATCCCCGGTCCTCCCTAAAACCCCTCCAGCCCCCGGGGTCTTCTCTCACTCATCCCTTGCCTCCTGTTGTCCCCACGGGGCCCTCTTTGCCTCTTTCATCTCTGACTGGACCCTTCGGCCCCCTCCCACTGAGGACTGCTCCCAGTCCTCCCACCCTGGCTGGGCCCCTCATACCCAAGCAGGTGACACCGTCTGTGTCCAGCACCTGGTCCTCGGCGCACGCACACTGGCGGCTCCCAGGGGTTGCCAGGCACAGGCTGCTGCAGCCACCGTTGTTCACGCGGCATTTGTTGGTCCCCACTGCAAAGGCATGGCCGAGGGGACAGGGAGAAGTCACATTCAGAAAGGGAGGCAGCGGCGACAGGACGATAATCATGTTGAAGAAGAGGACATGGAAGTATGGGACAGAGAGGGAGACGGGAAAGACAGTCAAACTCCTCTCCAAGGGCCTCAAAAATCAGAGCCTATAATCCCTGGGGAGTCCCTTCACCCCTGAGTAGCCTCACCCCCCACCCCCCCACCCAGGCCCCACCCCATCACTGGCTCCAGCCCCAGAGGGTACCTTGCTGCTGCTGGGCATCATACATGCGAATTTCAAAGATGGGGGGCCGCTCGCTGCGCAGAAGGGTCACGGTGGGGGGTGCACCGCCTGTGCCCCGTTCTAAGCGGTAAACACTGCCACTCCGGTACTCAGTCCAGAAGAGATAGTTGCCATGGTGACACAGGCCAAAGGCGTGGTTCAGCTCGGGACCCTCGTATACAATCTAAGAACGGAGGGGGGTTACCAAGGAGCTGAGGACAAATGGGGTGCCTGAGGAAGGCCTGGGAGGTTACGGTTTTGTTCATTTTCATGTCCATGTCCTGGGTGTGGGTCTTGTTTCCCCCATTAGCCTGGGTGACCCTGAGGGTGACAGCTTGGTACACAGTGAGGTGCCCGACCCTGGGCCCAGCAGGATGCTGATGTGGAACTTGTCCACACTACCCTCCCTTGGATACATTCATCTTCGTTCACATCCCCCAACATGTGTGTATGTGCACGCGTGCACACACACATATACACACAGTGCTTAGCACACAGCCAGAATCCATCCATTCATTTCTTCAGTCAACAAACACTTGCCAGGATCTATTAAGGGCCAAGCTATGGTATGAAAGACACAGCCCCTGCCATAAAATCACTGTTGTCCCATGGAGGGTGCACACAATAGTCCAGGCTGGCGGGGGTTCTGGAGACAAGATCCAGGGGAAGGTGGCTCCTGAGCAGTGGGACAGGGAGGAGGAGGGGGGTGGAGGCAGGAAACTACATTGGCAACAGCACAGGGCCAGCTGTGCGCCGGGAATTCTGAGCAGTCTAGTGACATTTGCTCAGATGTCGGGGTACAGGGAACAAGGGGAGGAATAAGACCCCAGAGAGAGTCCAGGGGCCAGACCACCAAGGGCCTTATCTACCAGGAAAGGGTTCAGTCCACATGCTTAAATAGGCATGCGTCTCAGAGGCCTACAGCCGCACCAGGGACAAAACCTCTGTCCATGGCATCTCCAGCCGTCCTGCACATGGGCAGAGGCTGACACGGCAGGCATACACCAAAATGTGCTGTGTGTAAGTGCACAAATGTGCGGAGGTGCACACACGCTGTGTGCTCAGGTACGCACACGCTTGCTCCAGCCCACAGACAACACGCAGCCCGAGACGCACTCTGACAGAGGCGCCCTTCAGATGATCTGACACACACCACACACAGCACAGGGAGGCGCGTGCCCACAGACACGTAGGTGAGTGTGCATGAAGCCCGTGGGCCTGGACACAGAGACGCCCACGCGGTCACACACAAAAAGCCCCATCCAGGGGCGTCTGGCTGGCTCAGTCAGTTAAGCATCTGCCTTCAGCTCAGGTCATGATCCCACGGTCCTGGGATCGAGTCCCGCATCAGGCTCCCTGCTCAGTGGGGAGACTGTGTCTGCCTCTCCCTCTCCCTCTCCCTCTGCCCCCAGCCCTGCTCATTCTCTCTCTCAAATACAATCTTAAAAAAAAAAAAAAAAAAAGCCCCCTCCACACACAAGCCTAGCGACACACACATGAATGCTCGCACACAGGTGCGTGCCCTCCCACCTTCCGGTCTGTGCCATTGAGCAGTATGGTCTCGATGCGGTCATAGAAAGCATCCACCCAGTAGAGGCGCCCTGCTGGGATGTCCAGGCTCAGCCCATTGGGCCAAAGCACTGTCTTGGAGGTGACAAAGATGTCTCGGTGTGAGCCGTCCATCCAGGCCCTTTCTAGCCGCCCTCGCCGACTGTCCTTGGGGTCCTCCTCCCAGTCTGTCCAGTACATCCACCTGTGGGCAGTGACTGGTCAGGACACTGGTGTGCACCTCCACACGGGCCACCACTGCCTTTGGCCGCCTTCTGTGTGATCCCAATCCATGTGCGCAATGCCAGAGCTCCTCCCGGGGGCTTCCTGCCTGCTCACCCCTCGCTCCCACATTTCATTCCTTCCTGCACTCAGCAAGCATTTGTCGAGTGCTGAGAGCTGGGCACAGTTTTGGCACTCGGGGACCCCGTGGAGACAAGGCCCCTGCTCTCCTGGAGGTCCTATCCCACCCCAGGGTACAGACAAGAAATAAGTCAACTGGAAAGGGATGCACTTTGGAGGCTGAGGAAAACCAGGCAGGACACGAAGCAGGGTGAAGGTACAGAGAGCGGACTGGGCAGCAGCTGGGGAAGGCCTCTCTGAGGAGGCGGCATTTGAGCCTAGGTGTGAATGCGGACAAGAGGCTAGATGTGCAAATGTCTGGGAGCTCTGGGCAAAGCAAGTCCCAGAGCAAAAGCCTGGAGGCAGGAAGAGCTGGGGTGTCTGAGGAATAGATGGCGGGCAGTGGGGACAGAGCTTCCGAGGGCAGGAGAGAGCTGCAGATGAGGCCAAGGGGACGCAGGCAGATCCTGCAGGAGCCCAGGCCTGATAAAGACATGGGTCTCACTCCCAGGGCAAGGGGAGCCCGTGGAGGGCCCCAAGATGGAAGTGACAGGACCAGAACTGTATGTGCGTAAGGCATCACTCCCATTGTCCTGAAGATGGGGCACCTTTCCCCCATTTGGCCTCTGATTCCTGCCTCAGCGCTGCACTTGGGCCGCTCTCCCCTGTTCGCTCCTTGTCTCACCCCCCGTTCTGGCTCCTCCTGCCCGCAGGCCCTGGACAGACTCACCCATTGAGTGGGTCCACCACGATGGCCCGGGGGTGTGTCATTTTGCCCTCGATTAACGTCTTGCGGGTCTGAGCAGCCTTCTCCAGCCTGGCCACACTGATGGTCTTCTTGGGTCCGTCATCCGTCCAATACAAATTGTCCCCCATCCAGTCCACAGCTACCCCCTCCACATTGTGGATTCCTACAGGGAGTGAAGGGGGCCATGACAGAAGGCCTCGAAGGAACCTTAGCACGGCCTGGCTCAAAGTGAGCCGGCGCCCAGTGGGGCAGGGAGTACCCTGTGCCCACAACAGTGGGAGGGATGGGCTGGGAGGCTGGAAAAGCATCTGGGGACACAGTATTGAGGCTTAGGGGCTCTCAGAACTCTGGCCCGCATCCCGTGAAACCCGTGCAGCCAATGCAAGCTCTCGCGGGAGGGCCGATCTGGGCCTGAGCTCCGGGGAGCTGAAGCAACGTACTTGTGGCTCTGGGCACCCGTGTGACACAACATCCCACGCCCAAAAGTCCTGA
Source organism: Mustela lutreola (assembly GCF_030435805.1). Classification (NCBI taxonomy): domain Eukaryota; kingdom Metazoa; phylum Chordata; class Mammalia; order Carnivora; family Mustelidae; genus Mustela; species Mustela lutreola. Next base: position 56,704,868 of record NC_081297.1, read on the forward strand.
GCTAACAAAACGAATAAATCAGGAAGTGATTTTCCACTTAGCCAAGGGTTCGTCTCCAGTTTCCATAGCAGCTCCCCGGGTATAGGGAACCCCAATCTCTTCCTGATGAGTGACTTTTGATTTCCCTAAAGTCTTATGATTGCTGACTGCTGAGGTTCTATGAGCAGGACTAGGGCTGGGGGGTGAGGAGCAGTAACGCATCAGCCAGATTCCCTGGTTTAGGGAACCCTGTCCTGGGGGCCCAAGGGCAGGTTTGGGAATTCCTGATGCCTGGCAGGAAATGGACAGAACTCAGGAGCTCAGAGGCTCCACACAGATTCAGATCACGTACTGTTGCTTTGCCCGAGCAGCTCGGACGGAAAAACTGGGTTCAGCTCCCAAAACAGACTCTTCCCAGAACAAGTGAGCAAGCAGCTTCTGGTGGCTGTGCGGGCTGCTGCACAGGCCCTCTGTGAGCACCCGTGGGCTGGTACGGCTACTCTATTCAAGGTCTCGGGCCTCTCCTGGGCTGTGTCCTGCGTGCAGCTCCAGGGAGCAGAGCCAATGGCAGAGAGACCCCGAGTTTTCCCACGCATTGGCAGAGACAGCCCACACTGCCTAACCCATCCATCCTCCAGCCTCTTTTCGGCTCAGCCAAGAAGGGGGTCACACAGGGGTCAATCTGTCTGTCCCCTCATCTCCATGCCAACCGGCCCAGCCAGCCAGTGAGTGGGGGACGCTCCATGCTGAGAGGGTACTGAGAAGGCAATGCCCAGGCCTCACATCGCTTCCTGTCCCAAGTGGGCATCTCTTGGGTATCCCACCTGCATGCCCCTCACTTTGGGGGCCCTTACCGTCCTTCAGGATGGTCTCCCGCTCAGTGCCATCGATCTTTTGGCGGCCAATGAGGTAGCTGGTGGTGTCAGCAAAGTAGATGAAGCCAGTCTCAGCGTGGAAGTCCAAGGCTCGGGGGTTCATGAGGTTCTCAATGGGGATCATGTGTTCATCTGGGACCTTGGCCCCCATATCCATGCCCCGGATAATGCCTGGCCGGCCCTTGCCGTAGACAAGGAACAGCTCGTGTTCTGGCTCTAGGGCAGGTGCAAGGAGTGGCACAAGTCAGGTGCACACGTGTATACACACACACAGACACACAGACACAGACACACACACACACACACACACACACACACTACCACCCTGCCTCCGGGGCCATGGCCCAAGGGGCTGCAATGCCCCAGCTCTCCTGGGTCAGGGGAGATGGGGGTCACAGGGGGTCTGGGTCACACAGACAGATGTATAAACAGGAAAGCCCAGGACAGCACCCTGGGTGGGGTGGGGTCCGCCAATGGGGCAGGAGCAACAAGGATCAGGTTTTCAATCAGGTGCTCACTGCTCAGTGAGTCAAATAAGTGGCTTAGATACACTGGAATCTGGTCACGTTGAACCACTCCTGCTGCTCCCCTCCTTCTCTAAGCCACATCACCCCTTGCTTACACCCCAGGAGCCTCCCGCCACTCCCTGCTGTCCTCTACCCGGTGGCCAGCCAGCATGATCTTTTGCCACACGCGAAGCACATCACATCACTTCTCTCCTGGGAAGTCACCAAGAGCTCCTCATCCCATTTCTGATGCATCTGGCTCCTCCTTCCTGTCTCCCCTCACTCATGCTGTGCCCTTCTCAGCCTTGAAGCTGGCTCTGTCAATCCCCTCTGCCAGAGGGGCCCTGCCTTTCTGGTGGTGACGACTCAGCTCCTCACTTCATGGAGAGCTCAGCTCAAATCCCCCCTCCATGAAGAAGCCTTCCCTGACCCCTCTAACCCAGCAGGAGCCCTCACTGTCACCAGCAGGTCTAAATGCCTCTCTGTTTTCCTCCTAACACCAGGTACCACCTGGAGTTATTTTTACCCGTCTGTCTGCCCTGCCAGACTCTACGCTCCGCTCCGTAAAGCAGAGGTGACAACTGTCTTGTCACTACAGAATTCTCATGGCCAGGACAGCGCCAGATGCAGAGTCCACGCTCATGAGATATTTGTTGAGTGAATGAATGAATGAATGAATGAATTGAATGGGCCAGTGGACAGTCTGTTATGGAGTCCAAGTAGGATCACGGGAAAAGCCTTGTTCTTGGATGTGGGTTCAAATTCTGTCTCGGCCCCTCACTCGAGGCAAAATGTTGGGTAAATCCCTTCATTTCTCTGCATCTCAGACAGAAAGGGCCAGGCTGTGGGGAGGCAGACAAGGACAGGGTCCCGCCCCATGCCAACAGGCACGCACGCCCTGCCCGCTCACTCACTCTTGCATGACTTCCCATCGCTGCCCAGGCTGAAGCCGGAGCGGCAGCGGCAGGTCCGTGCCTTGTGGCTGTTGGCCAGCAGGCAGATGTCAGAGCAGCCGCCCGGTTTCCCGAACTGGTCGTTCTCGCAGGCGTGGCTCCTCACTGCAGGCAGGGGAGAGAGCTAGTTAGGCCCCTCCAGAGACCCCGTGCCGAGACTTTAAGAAGGCTTCCTGGAGTCTGACTGCACTCCTTCCTGCTGTGGCCTTTATGCCTGTTAGAAGCCACACGACTGGGATCTCTCTGCCCCACCGCGACCTAGCCTTCAGACTCTGAGGGGACAGTTTCTGCAGTCAGTGGAGACAGTCACACCACTGCCCGTGGGCAGGTGCTGTGACTTTGGAGCAGCCAGGGACCTGGGAGGCGCAACCTGTGTCCTGAGCAGAATTGGGTGCAGGGGCTCCATGGAGGTGGGATCTAGAGAGGCTGAGTGGCAGAAGGGGCTGGCAGGGGAAGCTGGGGGGCCAGAGGAGCTAGTCGGGGATGGGTCGCTACAAGAAGCAGTCATGGTATGAGAGAACGAGCCATTCCCACAGGAGGGTCCATGGAGGGGCTGCGGGGCCCCACTCACCCCGGGGCTGACGTCGCTGGTGGTAGATATGGAGGGCACCACCCTTGTCTACACGGGTGACCACCTGGTAGTCAGTGCTGTTGAATCGATTCACTCGGATCACGCTCGTCTTCTGCTGGGCATTAGCGTTGTCCGAGTTCGTGGCATAGAGATAATTCTCAAACACGGTCAGGCCGTACAGGTGCTCAATCTGAGACGGGCAGGCAAGAAAGGTCAGCATGAGAGAAGGGAATCCTCCCTCTGCCCCTGGAGAGCCCCTCGCCGTCCCATCCAAATTTCAATATTTGCACTCCCCAGTTCATTCCATAGCTGTCTAACTCCATGCTTTCCCCCGGTCTCCTCTGTCTCTTGAGATCTTTACTTGTCAAAATCCTGCTGGTCCTCCACAAGGCATCTTCTCTCTGAAGAACTTTGGGGGTGTTGTAACCAGATGCAGGCTCTCTTTTCACACTCCATCTCTCTGGCTATTATTCACTGACCGGTGATTTGTGGACTCACCCCATCCACTCTGCTCAAACCCCTAGGGGCAGGAACCATGGCCCCTACAGGCTCAGGCACTCCGTGGGGGATGGAACCCCTTTTGGACTGAATAGGATTTGGGCCCTAAACTCTGTCCACAGGAGGACATTCTTAGCCCAATCCTAGCTCCCAGCTTTGGGAAGGTTCAGGGGACAGACTGGTCCCAAGCATGCCAGGTAGCAGCCCTCGCTACCCACAAAACCTATCCAAGGGAACTGACTGTTCCAGCTTGTGCAAGATAAAGGGATTTGCTGGTTTATGGCACGTCCAGGGCTAACAGGGACAGGTGGGCACCTTAATGGTCCCAAAAGGGAGGTGCCATCCCCGAGTTGGAAGGGCTTCTAGACTTGGTCCCAGTGCTATTTCCCAGTTGTGTAACCGCAGGCAAATCTCTTAACCTCTTTGGACCCTGTTTCTTCTCATGCCAAAAGGGAATTGAGCCATCTACCCACTTCTCTCCCAGTGGTTATTGTAAGGATCAAGTGAGAAAAGGGAAGTACAAGGTGTCTCTAATATTATCTGTTTCCGTCAGAGTAGAAGCTATATCCACTCCCTTCCTTGAAGGGCTCACGCCCGCCCCATTTCCCACGAGAAGGCAAACGTGTTCCCATGTCAGCCTCCCTTTCACTGGGAGGCCTAGGGGATGGCAGCCCGGCACAAGCTACGCCCTCACCAGAATGCCCTGGATGATGGTCTGCCGGCCCTTGCCCTCGTAGTCCACCACCTCAATGTAGTCCAGGTAGGCATCAGCCCAGTAGACGAGGCGGCTGACCAGGTCCAGCGTGATGCCATGAGGAAACACGATCTTGCTATCCACCAGCTTGGTGCGGTTCTGCCCGTCCATGTCACAGCGCTCCACCTTTGGGATCTGCCCATAGTCAGTGAAGAACACCTTCCTGCGGGCAGAGGGCACGTTAACTGGGTTCTGAGCACCGGGTACTCTCCCTTCCCCCACAGCCTCGCCCTGCCCCTCTTACCCCATGGCAGGGTCCAATGCAATGCCTTTGGGGTTGTAGAGCTCCAGGTCCAGCAAAGTGACACATGTGTCCCCGTTTCGGTTGCAGACAAAGATCCTATCATCGATGTCATCCACAAAGTAGAAGTTGCCTGTCAGCCAGTCGATGGCCATCTGTTCCACGTCTGGAAAGTGTGAGTGAAAGAGCTATGGGGGAAGGTCCTCCTGCAGACATGTCCACCTTTGTTGGTACAGAACCCACCCCTGGAAGTCCACCTCCTCTGGGGTGACCTCCTTCACCTCCTACAAACCACCTCTCCTCTCTGAGCTCCTATAGGAGTTCCTGGCAAAGGCACATTTTACCTTGTATTCTTTGCCATCTTTCCTATCTGGTTTCTATCTGGTTTCTCCAAAGACAAGTGTCTGAGAAACCTATTTGGTTTCTCCAGGGAAAAGTGTCTGACTGCCCCCCCACAGAGCCCTGTTCCACACACAGAGCTCAGGGCCAGCACACAGGAGACACTGGGTCTGTGATGGCTGCTTAGTTGATGGACAGGCTTCCCCAGCTCTAGCCGTTCCCTGAGTGGGACCGTCTTCTTGGAATCCCAAAAGGCAGGGAGGACAGGTCCCCTAGCTTATTCCAATATTTTTAAATATGCTTTTACTTGAGATACCAGCACTCAGGCTAACTAAAACATCACACATGTTTGATGTTGGCTGGATGTGCCTCAACATTATATGGTAAGTCAGTTTATCTCATGCCAGCCAGGGCATTAACCAGACTAGTATGTGCTGCGTGACTCTTAAAAAATGGAAAACAGGGGCGCCTGAGAGGCTCAGTGGGTTAAAGTCTCTGCCTTCGGCTCAGGTCATGATCCCAGGGTCCTGGGATCAAGCCCCGCATCGGGCTCTCTGCTCAGTGGGAAGCCTGCCTCCTCCTCTCTCTCTCTCTCTGCCTACTTGTGATCTCTGTCTGTCAAATAAATATATAAGATCAAAAAAAAAAAAAAAAAAAAAAAAGGAAAGCAAGGTACACCATCAATAAATTCAATCTGAGAGAAAAGTTAGTCATAGTCAAACACGGTGCCCATAGACAGGGAAAAGGGAAGACCCATGGTATCCAGTGACATGGGCCAGTCTTCCTCCACTCACCCCCGTTCCCACTTCTTTAGTGTCCCTCTTGCTCAATTTCCTATCCTAGGGAGGGTGGGAAGGAGCAGAAAATAAGATATAAGGCTGGTGGACCGAGAACATAGGAGGAGGGCCATAAAAGGACTCTGAAGGTAAACTGAGGCATGGTTCACAAAGAAGGGGAGCTTCAGAAAGGTGAAGACGAGAGGAGAATGGAGACCAGGTGCCTACACTCAGTCTATGCCAGCTCTGGGGGAGATGGAAGAGGCTAAAAAGGACTGAAGAGGGAAGGGAGAGGGCATGGACAGTGGAAATCTGGGGACAGGGACTCCTGCTGGCCTCCTCTGTGTGGGAACCAAGACCCCTTGGTTCCCATCCACACTCCGCCCCCTCCAACTTCCACCACCAGGGGTAATGCCTCTTGCAAACTGGGAATCTCCTAAGACATGACTCCTCGGGACCCCTGCCTTGCACTCCAGGTAAAGAGATCTGTGGACCACCTGCCTTTGGCTGCAACTTACTCCCACACACTACTGACGCTCAAACCCAGTGGGGATGATTCTGCCCCCACAGAGCTGTACGTATAATAACAACGAGGCGCTCTGCTCCACCCCTCTCTAATCCTCCCCCCTCCCCACAGGGATTCAGGGGCTGTTTCCTAACAGTGGGTGGGGGTGGGGGCAAAGGGAACAGGAACATGGCTCCCCAGGAACTTGGCTAGGCCCCGACACTGACTCACAGTCACAGGACTTAGGCCGCGGGAGGAAGGGCAAGAGCCAATTCGGGGCTCTCATCAAATTAGTTTCCTCTTCAGGTCCCCCCTGTTAAGCCTCCCTTCAAGGTGACCGGAGAAGGAGGTCACAGGGAAGAGGCAACGCCCCTGTGGTTGCTGACGCACCCCCAAGCCCAACCACTGTCTCCTCTGGGCTCCTAGTACTGGCCCATCTTGCTGACAGTGGAAGAGAGGGGCAGAGCAGCCTGGGAAATGTGGGTCCCGGGCCACGTAGGAAGAGGGCTCTGTGTTGGGATAAAGTGATCACACTGCCCCACACTGCTGTGACCACAGAGAAGACAGATTAAAATGAATGTGGCTAGGCCGCCTCTAGAGGAAGCCCAAACTCCCCAAAGGCGAGGGTTGGGGGTGACCTGCCCCAGGCGTTGCGCCTCTAGCAGGCAAGTAGGCGGGAAGGCAAACAGGTTGAAAGGCAAATCGGGCCCGCGTGCCCTTTACTTGGTGGGCACACTGGGGGGCTGCTGGCATGCCAGGCAACTTCACTGGAAGCCGTTTTCCCAGCACCAGCTGGTGTAGCAGTGTCCTTCTCTCTAACTTCCTGAGGCTTCCTTGAGTCACTGCCCAGCTCAGGGCTGGCAACACCCTGGGCCTGCTCCCCATGCACCCTTCCCTCAGCAAGAAGGAAGGAGGAAGAAATCTGAAGACATCAAACGCCTCCCATCCCAGGAGCAGCTCCACAATTGCCCCCCACGCCCCCAGGAGGTCGTCGACCTTTGAGACTCCTTCCTGGCCGGGATTCCCTGCCAATTGCAGAAGAGAAGGCAGAGGGTTCGTCCTTGCTCTAGATTATTTACCCTTGGCCGGTCTCCCCTTCCACCTCCCAAAGGCCAGGCAGGGCCCCACTCAGCAGGCCGGTGAGGAGTTGGCAAGAACGGGAGTCCCCAGCCCAGCCTGGCCTCCACTTTGGTATTTTTGCAGCTGGAGACTATTAGTCGCAAGCAAAAATCCTTTGTTATCCAACCCCCCTCCACATTATTTTCCTCTCTCCTAAAGTCCAGATTCCTCTGCCCGCCCCACCACACACACACACACACACACACACACACACGGCCACTCACACCTATCCAAGGCCAGTGTACACAGATAGGCTCAGATTAAGAGAGGGCACCTTCCCTCCTGGGCTCCACTATGGGCAGTGTCTGGGCCACTGGCCTATCTCATGGCATGGGGGGCAAGTTGACTCCCAGGTTTGACCCCAAAAGACCCAAACATTCTGGCAACCACTCATTCAGAGGGCAGCTGGCCCCTGAGCCCCAGCCTCCTCAGGGCTGACCCCAGAGCATGCTCCAGAGGGGCTCTTGAAGACAGGAGAATCTCAAGTAAGCCTAAGGGGAAGAATGCTATGGGGTGGGAAAGGTCTGGGGTGGTCTGGGGTAACACTGTTGGGGGATTTCAGCATAGAGAAGGAGGCCAGGAAGCTAGAAGGACAGTTAGAGAGTCAGAGGACAGACCACAGCTTGCCAGTGATGTCACAAAAGACTTTCACTTCCCAGGCTCCAGAATAGACCTGGGGTGTGTATTTATAACTGATAGTCCTCCCTGCACTCCCCCCACCACCAATGCTCAGCACTCTGCACCCCCATAACTCTAATTTTTCTCGACTTCTCTACTATTCACATTGTTCAAGAGGCATTTCCCTAAACAGTGGCTCCTTTTCCAAAAACAATCCCCTGCCCCACCATTCCCAAGAAGGCCCTCACTTAAGCTGCAGGACTCCAGTCACTCTCCCTAAAATAAATCTGGGGGAGGAAGGGGGCCTCTGTGTCCAGAGGAAATACCCTGCAATGCATCCATATGCCCAAAGATTATAGGACAGGGCTTGAGGTCCCTAGATGAGGAAGGATGAGCAAGGATGAACCCCATTCCCACTTTAACCACATCCCCAGTGAACACACCACATTCTGGTCCTTATTCCAGGAACCTCCCCACTTCTCCCGTCACTCTGCTCTGTTCTGGACCCAGCCAGGGTCCAGACACTGACAGTGGGTTTGAATCCTGGGTATATCGCCTTCAACTGTGGGACTATGGGAAAGTAACTTAACGTCTGAGTCTCAGTTTGCTCATTTGTAAAATGGGACTATGGGAGAGTTACTTAATGTCTGAGTCTTAGTTTGCTCATCTGTAAAATGGGATGGTACATTAATAGCACTTAGCACAGGGCCTGGCACATAATTAACACTCCACAAATGGGAGCTGTGGTTCATTCCATCATTCTCCCTCACCTCGACCCCATTCTTCCCTACCTTCTCCATCAAGTTACCATTTGTGCCTTCAGCTAGAGCCCTGTGGCCTCCCGACTACAGGCGGCCCCTCCAGGTGGGCAGTGTGGGGCTAACACCTACTATTCTTCAAGACTCAGCTCAGGCCCCCAGAAGAAAGCTTTTTGTATTTCAAACTCCCATAAGCCCCAGTCACTCCTTTTATCACAGCCTGTTTACCTGACTACAAATATTGTGAGGGCAAGGTGCTATCTTTCATCTCTGTCCCCGGTGTCTGACACACATACACTGATTCATTCAACAAATATTTGTTGAGCACTGAGTCCTCACTCTGTTGTCCTAGCGCTGGGACATCACTTTTTCCCTTCCTTTCGACTGCCAGGATCTTCATTCTCCGGCCTTGGGACGCCCCAAGATGGTGGGAGAGCACATCTGTCTGGTAACCCTCTTCCTTCTTAGAGCCACTCAGGGGCTCTTGTCCTGAGGGCTGGTGGGGAGAGAGAGGCCCGGGGAAGATGACCAGGACTCTGGGGGCTTTGCAAGTAGGTAAGAGATAGCCAGGCAGGCCTGGCGGAAGTTCTGCCAAATGGCACGTCCTCATGCTCCTGTTTTCCTGCCGAGTCCTGACATTAGCTCCTCTTGTTTCCAGCAAGGCCAGGGCACATCATCTCTGTCTCCGGGGCTCCCTTCCTGCCCTGCTTGCACTTCTGGCCTCGGGCTTATGCCCTTCTCCTTCCCTTGGCTGGCCCAGGTCCACAAAGGCGGTCTGTCGTGGTCCCGAGGATGAGATGCCCAGATTCTGCAGCTCTGATTCAGAATCGGAACCAGGGTTTTCCCACTATTGAGAAACCCTTGCTGGGCTCTAAAACGCATATCTCTTGCTTAAGTTACTTCCTGTGGCTTGAAAACAGGGAGGGGGGGTGCTGTGTTGGGAGCAGGCTGGGTGGAGAGGCAGCTTCAAGGAGACAGCGGGGGAGGAGAGGCCAGGCTGGAGCTGAGCCGGGAGACACGGGGCTGGCCGCCGGGGCTGGCCCCGGCCAGGGAGAGGAGAGAAGGGCTGTGAAATGATTTGGAAACTCGGGGCGGGAGCAGGGAGAAGAAGCACCAGGGCATGGGCGGCGCAAGGCCAAAGGGTGTGCTGGCGAGAGCCCCCCAGGATTCTGACACCCTGAGGGTGAGGAAGGCCGGGTGGGGGGGTGGCTGGCTTTCACACATAAAATCTGGAAGGGTTCCATATGCATGGGGGGAATGGTGAGAGGGCCTGGGCCGCCAAGCTCAGGAGGAAGACGGCTCCCCTTCCAGCTGCGGAAGTCAGTTCATCGCAGACTCAGGGGGCTACTCTCTGCCTACCCCTGCCTTCCCTCTAGACACATCACTACCCATTTCCTGTTGTGATTTTTAAGCACACACGTACACACAGGCACACAAAGAAAGAGGGAGGGCTAAGTGAAGCTGGCCAGCTGGACTTGGGGACTCATTTCGCAACTTTGCTGCTTGTAGCCTCGGGGGCCTTTTCTGCCTCCCCGCTCCTTCCCACATGTGGCATGATGCAGGGAAGAGACCAGAGGACCCCAGAGGGCCCTTCCAAAGCATCCCCTCACACCCTAAGTGATTTCAGCAAAACTTCCTTCCTTTAAGGCCTCTACATGCAGCGTCAGAACCTTCCCTCCCCACACACACTCTTTCCCAGGGCCCCATTTCTGCAGGCTGCCCTCATTCTTTTTATGGGGAAGACATCCTCAAAGCCAGGGGAAGACAGGTCAGAGGAGCACAGCTAAGGCAATGCAGGAATGGGGTTGGCGGGGTTGGGAGGGTGGGTCAGTCTACTGACCTGACCCGCAGCCCTGCCCAGGGGCAGCCCTGCAGGGGGCTGGGCAGAACCTACGGTTTCCTGAGCCAGTGGTCAGTGGTGAGAGGCACAGGAGGCAGGCCGGGCCTGACTCTGCTACCATCAGGGCTACTGAACCCTCTGGGTCTCAGTTTCCACAACTTCAGTCTTCTGTGTATCACTTTCAAAATGCTTGCCATGGTTATATACAGCTGATACTATCATTTACCTACTGTTACTGTACATCAGCTCACGTCTCTTATTTTGCTGCATCTTAAGCCATCTATGAAATTATAGATTTGATGTGCTAGTTATAGGAGTCTCCTAATGGGTATTACATAAAAACGTAACCATAACAATAAAAACATGCATGTCCATATACCACCGAAAATCAAGGCATCCCTGCTTTGTACCAGACTGAGGGGTCAGTCTCAGTCCTCCTTAAGGGTCTTCGGGCTCTCACTACCATGTTTCCAGAATCAGAATCCACAGAGACCTCCTCATGCTGCTGGGACAGTGGCAGAAAGGAGGATGGGCCCTGGGAATGCATCCCAGGAGGGAGGAGGAGGGGTGAGGACTTAGCCCCCAAAGCTCCCCTCTTCACCCGCCCCAGTCCAGGCCAGTGAAAATCACAGACAGAGGAAGAAGTGTTGGCAGCCGGGGCTCAGTTAAGGGAGGAAAGCACGTGCACACGCACACACACACGCACACCCCCTTCCAGAACATGTGAGGAAGTGGGTCAGAAAGTGTTCCCCAACTCTTGAGTAGAAACAGAGAGAAGGAGCTGGGATCAAGACAGGAAAAGGCAGGAGCTTCAACCCCATGCTGGCTCCACGGAGCCTCTCCTGGAGGCTGCATCGACCATTGAGCATGGCAGGGTCTTGGAGGGGCCCTCTGAGGGCTCTCAGGACTCCGAGCGGGTCTGGAGCACACATGCCCTAGGACCCATGTGAAACAGGCTCACTTCCTGGCCTCCTTCCTTTTTTCTATTCTATTTCTGTTACCAGAGTTTTCTCTGGGGCAGGCTCCCCTTTCTTCCCACACCAGCAAGTAGGCTCTCTCTGCCTCTTGGCCTCTGGGGCCCAGCACCTCTCAATTGTCAGACTCCTCCCTCCTGCATGGGGCTCCCTCCCAGAGGGGCAGTGGAGGTCATGGTCATAGCCAGGAACGGGATGATTGCAGGGAGAGCTCCCCTAGGAGGCAGAGAGAAAGCAGGAGAAAGCAGCAGCCTTTCTTCTCCATCCTCCCTTGGGGAGCTAATTACAGGCCAGCAGCCCACTGCACAGGTGAGTGCCTGGGATCAGCCACCCGCACACCCCAGGACAGCCCACTCAGCTTCTCCTGGGAAGGGGCTGAACAAGGGATGGGGGAGGGTTCTAGGGGAGAGACACTTCCAACATCCTCATCTCAGGGCCCATAATTAGTCTGTGGGATGAGAGCAAAACAACTATCCTCAGGGTGACAGCCAGACAACCAGGCGGCAAGGGGGTTGGGGTGGGGGCGGGGAGGAGGGACAGAGGCTGGGGCAATGGGAACCCACTCATCTACCCGACTAACCTCCCTCCCCAGAACCTTGGTCTGTCCCTGCCTCCTGGACTCTGCCCCAGAGGGGCCCAATGAATCTAGCAGACTGGGAGGCAAGGCTCTATTTGCCAAGGGAGGGGTACCCTCCTGAGCTTATTTCCTGCTTCTCCTTTGGCAGAAGGCAGGAGAAGGGGCCAGGCCAGAGCAAAAGCCGAGAAGTTTCCCATCAGGGTGCCCTCGCCAGCCGCCTACCCACGAGCCCATCGTCTGGCCCTGAGGCAGGGCCAAAGAGGGAGCTGCCAGAGCTGTTTGCCCAGACAGGCCTGTTGGGTGGGGCCAACAACAAGGAGCAGGGAGAGGGCAGCTGTCTCATGGGGTCTCGCCCTGTGCTACCCTAGCTGCCACTGGGGTCCCTGATCTGCCCAACCAAGCGTGGCAGCCCCCAGCCTGGCATTCCAAGAAAGACATGTCTAGTCACATGTGAGCTCTGGTGACCAACAGCCCAGAGACACCCCTGGGACGCTCTGAGTGCGTCGATGAGGCCACAGAGGGCTCTCAGGAACCACTGCTAGTCCAGAACTAAGCCTGTGTGTCCTCCTGGGATGTTTTCCTGTGATGATCATCATACAGGGAGGCAATGAAGAACTTCAAGATCTTCTAGCAGGCCCAAGGTTCACAATTCTAAACGTTATGGGTTACCTCTTGCTTTCACTTCAACTGATCTGCTCTGGACAGGCAAGGTCAAAGCCATGATGCAGATGAGGAAATCAAAGCAGGCACACCTTGATTTACTCAAGGTCACAGATCAAGTTACCCTCCTTCCCAGGGGGTCAGGTCAACCAAGGCCAGATGTTCCCCCTCATCTCTGCAGTGTGCTTCCTGGAACCGTGATGGTGCCAGATGTTTTGTTCATTTATGTAATAGCATCGGACATGAGCAGGGCTGCCTCAGGCAGTGGTCTATGCCCTGGTCCCATCCCTAGGTGTACCCCTGCTTCCACCCCTAAGATAGCAAAGTACAGCCCAGGGAGAGAGTTTGAATGGAAACATCCCAGAGGTCCTAAAATATCCTGTGGTCCCAGTGCTCTCTGCTCCTCTCCTGGTCTCAGTCACTGTCACAAAGCCCCCCAAACAGCCTGAGGACCCCCACCCCCGCACGCACCCTGCAGCAGTGGGTCCATTCTGATGATGTCCCCAAGGAAAATAACAGAGCCAGGGGACAGACCCGGCCAGGCCCTAGCATTTTTGCCCTCAGCCACAACCTAGCAAGGCTCTGCCTGGGCTCCAGGCCCTTTCTTTCCCTTACCCTGGCTCCTGCTTCATGGGAAAGCCCCTCTGTGGTCTAATGAACACTCTTCCCTCTGAGAGGGGACAGTCCCTGGTCTCTGGAGACTGACCATTTGTGGCTCCCTTAGCCCTCTTCCTTGGCTCTGGCCCCAAAATCAGGAGCCATCTAGAGACCTGGCTCAGAGAGAGGGAAGGAAGCAGAGCCATCAGTCTGCCCCTGACACCCAAATAGGTGTCATTTTGTGCAGCCCCTTGCCTTGGTCTCGGTCAAGGGCTTTTTATTTAGACTTCTGCCCCAGACAGGGGTCATCCCATCTAATCTCTGTCTCAGGCAGGCTCCAGCTTGCCCTATCTTGCCTGCCCTCCCCTGCTCTCCAGACCGGGAGCAAGCGACTCACGGTGCAGACTGAGGGAGATGTTGATGGTGTGCTCATCCACGAAGCCCTTCAGGCCAGGCATGCGGGCACACTTGAGCTGCGTCTGGGCAGCACTGTCCCCAACATGCACCCAACACACAGTCTCGTTGGCGTAGCTGAAGTCCATGGCTGTGGTCTGCCGCGTACTAGTGGGTGTGATGGTAGACACTTGGGCCCCACTCAGGTACGTGGCCAGGATGTTCTGGGAGTTGGCAATCAGCAGCACGGGGGGCCGGTCTACTGGCTCTGCAGATGAAGGAGAGAAGGGGCTATGTGGCCAGGGACTCTTCTAGGACATCTCAGACCGCCCCCCTCCCCGGGAACAACTTGGGGGCCATCTATCGCTGTGGCCGCAGGGGACTCCACCTACCGTTCTTGGCCTTGCAGGAGCGGTTGTCTGGCTGCAGGAGGTACCCTTCCACACAGCCACATGTAAAGGAGCCGTCTGTGTTGGTGCAGAGCTGGCTGCAAGTGCCGTATATTGAGCATTCGTCAAAGTCTGCAGGGAGGGGGCAAAAGTGCGGTCATCTCCAGTGTAATGAGGGCAGGGAAGTGAGTGCTCTCAGACCTCACCAGTGGGGCTGTCCATCCTTATGGCTACTTTGGAGGACATTGGCAGCATCTATCACAAGGAGAGATGTGCAAACTTCATCACCTAGCAAGTCCAGACTTGGAATCGGTCCCTAGAGAAACACCCACACACGCGCACGTCATCCATTCATTCAGAAAAAGACTTCTTGAGGACCTGCTCGATGCCAGGTACCGTCCTAGGCTCTGAGAATACAGCCATGAATAAAATATATTCAAACTCCTGAAATTTAAATTCTGATAATAAATGAAATATTGGCATTTCCATAATAAATGAAACAAAAAAGTAAACTATATGTTAGAGGGGCTAGTGTAGTGGGAAGTGGCTGGTGGGAAAACTGTTAAGCAGAGATGGGGGAGAGAATGCAGGCGGTGGGTTGTGATTTTAGGGATGGCCTCCCTGAGAAAGTGGTATTTGTGCAAAGAGCCCAGGGAGGTAAATTTAAAACAGAAGAGGACGAACTGTTCGTGACAGAGAGAAATTGGGACATCTCACTCACCAACAGGGAGATGGCCAAGCAAACTGTGGTAACAGTCATACTTCATAGTGGTTTCTAAAAGACGGAGGTAGATCTCTGCGTATTAATATGGGAAACTCTCTAGAACTCACTGAGTGAAAAAAACTTAGGAAAGGAATGTACAGTGTGATATTTACGTGAAAAGAGCACACGCAGGTAAACAGTGCTTTCAATTCGATTATTTGCAAATACGTGCATACCAACATGCAGAAAAAGGCCTGGAGACAGAGGCAGCAACCTGATAACAGAGCTGATGGCCAGAGATGGGAAAGGGAGCAGAACTGAAGAGGATTGGTCAAAGGGGACTTTGGTTTTACCTACAATGCTTTAAGGTTTTTACAAGAAAACTCACATACACCGCGTACGAAATTTGAAGAGGAATTCAGAAATCTGGTGACAGCAAGTGGTTAGGGCTCTCAGCCACACCCCCGGTGCCGCAGGCCTGAGAGCGGCGCCTCCTTCTCTCATCCCTTCTGCCTCATTTCCCTCCTTCGCGCTGGCCCCGCCCCATGCCCGCCCCCCAGCCACGCCCCTCAGCAGGTCCAGCGGGCACAGGGCTCACATACCTTTGCAGGTCTTGCCATCCGCCTGCAGCTGAAAGCTGCTGTTGCAGTAGCAGGTGGGCCCGTTGAGTGTGGGGACACAGTGGTGCTGGCAGCCGAGCTGAGAACAGGGTCCTTGGAGCTCTGGGGGGGGGGGGGGGCGCAGGCAAGACGCACTCAGGCCCCCAGACTGCCACAGTCCCCCAATTCCAGTCAACTCTTGGGAAACCACTTCCAAGGCCCGCAGGGTGGGAGACAGAAGAGGCTTCAGGAATCATCTAATTTATTTTGCAAGTGAGGAAACTGAGAGCCAGGGAGGGTATATGATGGGCCCAATATATATATTTTATATATATAATATAGTGAATTATGGCTTAGAAGCTGTATCTCCCTGCTCCGGTTGCTCTGGACTCCTTCCGTCCCCTAAGAGAGGGTTCTGGCACTTGCTGGGGTCAGCAGGGAGGGAGGACAGTGAGTCTCAGTCCCTTCATTTGCCTCTTATCTGCACTGCCCAGGAACTACAGTGCTGGCTTCGGGGTTGGCGGTGAGGAGTGGGCATGGGAAGGGGTCTCTGCCCTCAGGAACCCAGCTCTGGTCTGGAAGCACCCCTCCAGCCCATCCCTGGAGGCCTCAGAGAGAAGGTCCAAGGTCCAGGTGGAAAATGGGAGGAGGAGAAGATTGGTTCCCTCAGGACCTTTCTCTAATCTTCCTCCTGCCACTGACCCACTTCCACAGGGGAGACAGAAGGGAATGAAACAGGAGGGGGAAGAGGTGGGAGAGCGGCTGCCCCCCCAGACCAGCGACCCAATTAATGGCCTTGCGTGGGGCCAGGCGGCCTGGCCACAAAGATCCCTTTGTCCGGTTGCCTCACACCCCCCCCCCCCCCCACCTAGGAGAGAGAGTTGCCCGAGATGCTAAGATGTTTAGAGGCACTAAGCCTGCCAGGAGGAGCTGGGATGGGGGGCCGGGCCCCAGTTATTTCCTCTCCTCTTTGCCTCTACCTGAAGAGCCCAAAGGTGCTGCCTGGACAGCCTTTCCCCACAAAGTGGGGTGGAGGAGTGAGGGTGGGGGCGGGGGCAATATTGTTTGTTCAAGAAAATCTAGAAAAGAATTTCTCTTCTGGACATATGGCAGGAGGATAAGGAGGCCCAACCTCTCTAATAGCAGAGAAGGGAGTTCAAACCCTACGTTCTTCAGGTTCTTTGTTGTTTTTGAGGCTGACAAAGTATTAAAAGGAAACAAACCTGAACCCGTACCATGCGATAAGATTCGATGGGCATGGTTATTAAAGTCAGCCCCTAGGCCCGAGCTCTGCGTCCCATCCCTAACATGTCAACTCGACCCAAGGAAAGGATACAGATCTCCCACGAACTCTTTGCTCTGCACTCCCTGCCCTCGGTGAACAGGGTCCAGATGTGTCCCCTCCCACAGGCAGATGTTTCTGACAGGCGTACCAGCGCAGGACGCCACCCACCTGGCAGCTTGCTCGGGTTCTGGAGGCCTTGAGCTCAGCAGAAGGGGGAAGTCGTCATTCCCTGGTCCCTGCGTCGCAGGCCTGAGGCTCTGTCTTCACGACAAAACCTCCCCTGTTGCTCAGGAATGACCCAGGTTCTCCCTGGCCCACAGGGGCCTTCAGGGGAAGAACAGTAGAGCTGGTGACCTGAGCTGCAGAGGGGAAGGGACCTATCCTCCTAAAGTCCCCTCCTCAGTCTGGGTGACCTTCCCATTAGGCCGCTTGAGAGTATCTCAAAGATCTGCACTTCCTGTGGCCTGAGCCGGACAGGGGTGGGGGTGGGGAATGCCTTCGGGGGCACTGGCCAGGAGGCAGGTGATCCAAGCACCATATCCCCACCACCAGCACCAATGCCGGCATCTGCCTTTCCCTATTCATACTCAGCTTTCATGTAAGAAACCATTTGAAGTCAGGATCCCACTATTTACAACAACAACAAAGGATGAAAATAGTGCCAAACTCTCATTTTACAGGCAAGATCCTGGGGTCCAGAGGGAGGAGTGACTTGCTCAGGCACACACAGCCGGAAGAGAAGTGCCCAGGCCAGACTGATCCCTGAGGGCTGCTGACCCAGCAGCCCCAAGCCCAAAGGCCCACTGATTTGGGAGAACCAGAGCAGGACAAGGTCCTCATCCCCATTGCAGGTATGAGGACAGTCCTCAGATGCTGGGCCTCCAAACCCAACAAGTGCATAGCTGAGAACTCCCGGCATCCATCTCCAGGGCAGGAGAGGCAGAAGGGCCCTTACCTCGGCAGTGGGGCCCCTCGTCTGACCCATCTGCGCAGTCCTGGACCCCGTTGCAGAGGCGGGACATGAGAACACATAGCTCGGTGCCCAGGCAGTTGTGCTCGTTTGGCTGACATCGCTGGGCCTTACTCTGTGGACCTGCGGACACACAGAAAGGCCAGATGAGCAAGTCGGCTACGCGGACTGGCCGGCTGTCCCCCCGGGGGTGGGGATGAGGACACAGAGAGTGTCGCTTCGGACACCTGCACTTCTTCCTTCTCAGGAGGCCTCAGGGGCCTAGAGCTTTTCTACACCATTCCCGATGGGAGCCGTGCAGCCAGGGGAGGGGAGAACTGGGCCTTCTGCAGAGTCCACTCCCCATGCACCCGGTCCCCATGGAGCCCAACACCTCCATGTTGTACACTCAGGAGACAGGATGAGGTTTAGAAGTGAGAGGGCTGGAAGAGCCGAGGAAAACAGAGTCCATGGCGGGGAGGCACTCATGTTAGAGAACACCGCCTCCCCAGAGTTCCCCAGGGCTGGGAGCATGGGGCTGAAAGCCAGACCAAGTTACCTAGAACCACACTGTCCAACACATAGCAACAGCCATATGTGGCTCTCGAGTACCTGATTGTGACCAGTTCGAACTGAATATAAAATACACCCCGGCTTTGGAGGACTTAATACCACACACACACACACACACACACACACATACACACACACACACACACAAGAACACAAAAGATCTCATTACCAATATTCCATGATTAAAATACGGAAACAATAGTATTTCAGATACATTGGGTCACACACAGTTAAAGTTAACTTCACCTACCTACTTTTACCTTTTCTGGTTTTTGTTTACTTTTATTTTTATTAAGTAGGCTCTCTTCCCCCAACCCCCAGCACAGAGCCCAAGGTGGGGGCCCAAACCCACGACTCAGAGACCAAGACCTGAGTCGATACCAAGAGTCGGATGTCCAACTGCCTGAGCCACCTAGGTGCCTCTACTTTTACCGTTTGTAATGTAGCTACTAGAAAATTTCAAAATTGCATGCATGGCTTGCATTACACTTCTACTGGACGGCACCACTCTAGATGACCGACCCCAGAGCCTCCCCGATAGTAGGATCTGGGAAGCATCAGAGGTTGTGGCCCACTGATGATGGGCCTGGGGTTGCAGGATAGAGCTCCTCAGGGAAGCCTAAGGAGGCCATGCAGACTAGGATGCTGGCTAAACCCGGGGGGCTGGGGGACCGACCACGACCTATGGACCCCCACATAGGGGTCCATATGTGAGAGAGTGTGTGAGAGTGAAAGTGTGTGTGAGAGAGAAAGTGTCTGCGTGTGCGTGCGTCTACCCACATGTGCCTGGGGAGGAGTGTGCAGCTGGAGTCTGAGTCTGAGCTTGCTCCTGAGTGTCTGGGGTCATCTGTCTGAGGTTGGGCTTCTGCATCCCCATTTGTAGGGCATAACAGTGGCATTAATCAAGAAGACTCCAGGCTGCACTTGAACTTAGCCCAAAGCGAGAAGCGATGAGACTCCAGGCTGAACCACCTTCACCATAGAAACGCTTGCAGAATATCTCTGGCCCCACCCTTCGAAGGCAGGGTATGGGGGTGAGGCAGAGAGAACTGGTGGCTCCCTTTCTGGCCCTAAAATTACCCCTGATAATTGCGGGTGAGGGTATGGGGAGAGGACAGGGGACGGAGCTGTAGCAGGATAAAGCTATGAGAGGGACACAGGGACAGACCTAGGAACGCAGGGTCTTCTAGATCATGGCCCAGACAAGCCAAGCAGGGAGAGGCTGAAGGTGGAGACCCCAGGACTCTACCGGCTGCCCAGGACTCTGGGGTCCTGCCAGCAAGTCCTCCACCCCCCACTGGCAGGGTAAAGGCTGGGTGGGGACCTTTCTCCCAGTTTAAACAGCTGCCTCTGATTACACCACTTACTGGGGCAGGGGAAGGCGGGGGTGGCGGGAAACGCACAGGGGTGGAGCTTCTGGTACAGAGACTAAGCAAAGCCAGTGGCCTTTGGCCTGGGAGCGTAAGGATAGGAAGGGGACGCAGCAAGACCTGGGGGGCACTTATCAAAAGTCAGAAGTCTCCGAGATGGGAAGAAGAGGACCGAGCCAAAGGGCAGGGAAGTCAGGCTTTCTCCTTCCGGCAAAGCTGTCAGCCCAGACAACAAAGTCCCTGGCAGGCTTGGGGGTGCAGCCGTTAACAGAGCAATCCGAGGTGCCATTTCTGAGCATGTCAGGCACCATGCCGGGCACTTTGAAGAGGGGTAGAGTTTTAGCTGTGTCATGGGCAAACAATCACTGAGCAAGGTCCACACCGGGCTAGAGGTCAACTGTCCTTATCCCAAACTGCCTGGGCCAAAAGGAAAAGGTGTTTAGGGGGAGGGATGAGAAAAGGTACTTACAAATCTCAGGGGCCTCGTCAGAGCCATCCGGGCAGTCCCTTTCACCGTCACACCGCCAGCCCTTTGAGATACAGGTGATCTGGTCTCTGCAGGCAAACTGCTTTGGGCTGCAAGTCTTAGGAGCTAGGAGTAAGGAAAGAAAATGAGGGTGGAAGTGAAGGATGGAGGCCTTAAAGTCCCCTAGAGCTCCTATTCCTTCCCCAGCATCAGTCTCCATGTGGCCCAGACTCTGAGCTGCAGTCCAGGGGCCCAGGGGTGGCAGGGTCTGGGGGTCGATCCTGAACATTGTGTGCCTGTGGTAGGGGGAGGGGAAGGAGGCAGGGAACACATTTTACAGCCCCTGATCCAGCCCCATATGCTGCCTGTCCAGTGTGTCCCTCCTTCAGTCATCAGGGTCAAAGCCCTTACTGTTTTGCGTGGCTCTGGTCAGACACCAGCAGCCCCAGCTTTGCCGACAGGGTGACGGTGAAGAAGGTGCATTTAGGCCTTTAACCTGTTTCCTCTTTATCTTCCCTTCTCTCCAACTAGAAACCCAGAACTGCCTTTTTGTTTTGTTTTGTTTTGTTTGAGTAAGTTCTACACCCAACATGGGGCTCGAACTCATGACCCTGAGATCAAAAGTTGCACGCTCAACTGACTGAGCCAATCAGGCATCCCAAGAGCTGCTCTTTTTAAATCTCTCTGCTCAGTGTGCCCTCTGGGATGCTCCTAGTCCCTGAAATCCATCACCCTGCCCATCTCCAAGTCCTAACCACCAGGCCCCCAGACAGGAAGTGTTGGGGGGGCAGTGCCCTTGGCACAGCAGGGACTTGGAGATTGTATCAGCAGAGGTACAGGAGGGCATGGTGGGGTGGGGCGGAGGGGGGAAAAGCCCAGCCTCCACCTCTGTTCTCTAAAGACACAGCTTCCCTTGCTGGTGAAACCTCAGGGAGGACTTTCAACAGATGGCCTGCAAGATAAGAGGCACCTAAGACGGCTCAGGAGGCCACAGCTGGAGATCCAAGGAAGGAGAATGACCAGGGTAACCTATAAGAGCTGGATTCAGCCCAGGATGTCTTCACCCCAGCCTGCACCCCTACCAGCCTTCCTCTGCTCCTACTCGGATTTCCTACCTCCTTCCTCAAGGAGGAATTAAGAATGGTCACACTAACTCTTATTGTGGGCTCAGCATGTGCTGGAACTGTGGTAAACCAGTTCTTTCCATGTATCATCTCTTTTAATCTTCTCCACAATATGACAAAATAGGTAATACTAATAATGCCATTTCATAGATGAGGAAACTGAGCCCCAGAGAGGGTAGGGTCACATGGCAGGCAAGTGACAAAACTAGGACTGAAACAAGTGAGTCAAGTCTACACTTTTAATCAGTGCGGTCCCCATCAGTCTTCCCACTCGGAGGTATTCCTTCCAACCCCATCACCATGGCCTACATGGGAAGAAAAGTCCTCTGCTCTCCTTCGTCCCCACCCAGCCCATCATCACCTTTTCCTCAGCCCGTGGACGATTCCAGCTCTATTCAGCTGGTGTGCACTGAAGACCAACTCTGTGTTAGGTGCTGCACTGGGCACTGGAGTGCTGAGAAGGAGTGAGCTGCCCCCTTGGGATCCCCAGCCCCCCTGGGAAGACAACTGTACACAACTAACTCAAATGCAGGGCAGAATGAGCTCAGGGCTGGGACAGAGCATAAATAAAGTATGTCAGGGCTCTGAGCAGGGAGGGATAGAGTCCGAGGAGGGCCACACGGAGACGATGGCCTCCCTCCCTAACCCCCAGCTCTGGCAGAGGGGACTGCACTCAGGCCCCTGGCCAGGATGAGAGCCGAGTTCAGGAAACACATCAGGGATGGCCTGGCCAGGCTCACCCCCCCTCCCCTACCTCCCACCCTGAGCAGGGAATAAAGGCCCCTTGAGGAGGTGGATAATGCTGAGTTCATTGCCCCACTGGGCCAGCTGTGAGGTCTTCCCGGGAAACAGCCCGCCAGCCTAGTTAGCATGCCGGAGACTGGTCCTCTTCCCCTGGCCAGCCGAGACTGGCTGGGGGGGAGTTGGTGGGGGGGTGTAGAAGGGGCTGGAATGGGACTAAAGGCAGATGGGCTGTTTGGAGCCCAGAAATGGCCCCTATGCCACCCCCACCCCTTCACATGGACTTAGTCCATGCCCCCACTCCTCCCCAAGGCAGAACTCATAGCCCCGTGAGGTCACTGGTTGGCCACTCCAACCTCCCCTCCATTCCATGTCCCTGCCACGATCTCCCCTCCATTGGCCTTCACTTTGCTTCCCCCCCCCAGCTGTCCCTCACCCCCACTTTTGGCCTACACTCAGCAGAGGAAACAGCAGCTGGCAAACTCCGAAAGCTGGAATGAGAGAGATTCACAAACCAGATGTGCTCTTGTGGAGGGAGGGGAGTGGGGGATGGGGGGAGGGAAAGGGAGAGGAGCACTCGGGCCCTTGTCCCACAGCAGCACCTCTTCAAGCCCAGGGCAGAGAGACTTGGGGGTGCTGCACTGCTCCCAAGGGACAGGACAGCCCAAGAATCTCGGAGAGATATGTGAAAGCACTTCCTTCCTGTCCGGGATGGTGGAGAAAGCCCCAGGAATCTGGAGTTTGAAGGCTGAGGCCTGTCTTTGATTTCCTTCAGGGGGAGTGGAGGAAAGAAACAACTAACCTACTTTGGGGCAGTCTACACAGCCAAGAGAAGCCTCCCTCAGAGGTGGGAGGGAGCTGCCAAGGGGGGTGGGGTAGGGCACTTGCAACCTGCTCAGAAATCCCAGCCACCCCCACTCCCCTGGGCTGAGCCTTCTGCCTCTGACACCAGAAAACCCACCTCTGTGGCTTGCCGCTTAGGTGAGGGAAACATGGCGGTCCCCAATTCAGGAGCAAACCAGCCACCAGCCTCCCCTGCCTGACCCCCTCACAAAAACCGGGGCTTCCTAATGACGGGAGCTAACTCTTTTCAACCTCGTCACTATGCGTCAGACACTGAACTGAAACACTGGTATGTGTGAACTCACTTAAATTCTCACAACCCTGGGAGGTGGGTACCGTTGCGATCTCCCTCGTACAGTTGAGGAAACTGAGGCACAGAGCGATTTAGTAACTGAACAAACAGGTGGTTTCCTCACTGGCCGCGAGAATGGCGCCAGATGAAAAAGGATGAAGGAAAGGAACCAACAGGGAGAATATTTTGGTTCTCTGGCACTAGGAGTAGAGAAAGAGATTGTAGGGGGTGGCAGTGACCTTCAGGGCTCCTTGGAGAGGAGCGAGTGGTGGAGGAGGCAGAGAGGGACAAGAACAGAACAGTGAGGGAAGACAGAGGAAGAAGAAGGAGGAGAGGACTGGAAAGGGAGGAGAGGGAGCGAGGTTGCAGCGAGAACGCCAGGACACAGGGGCCGTCTGTTCTCAGCTTTGCCTGGAGTTGAATGTGACCGCCATGCTAAGTCTGGCCAACACCCCTGCTCCCCCCTCAAACCCAGGCACCCAGCCCAGCCATGGCCCCCAGGGCCACCAAGCTGGAGCCAGGACAGGAGGTGTAGGCTTGGGTGTGTGTCCAGACACAACACGGACCCCACTGCCCTGCTTGAGCCTTGGCTGTCGTCCTCTGTCCCATTCTGGGACCTTGGGGGTGGGGTGGGGAAGAGAGGGTAAGAGTGCCTGGCCAGAGAAGGGAGGATGACAGGAAAGAACAGACCCTGAGGGAGTCTTCTCCAGAGCAGGAGACCCAGCCATTGATCCTTTTGGGAGCAGTGAGGGTGAGGAAGGAAGCTGAGGCCTCAGATGGCACTTCTTCCTATAAGACCAGGAGACTTGAGGCCAGGAAAGCGTGAAACAGACCCTGAGGCCCTGTTCAAGAGCAGACGCAGCAGAAGGAGAGATAGGCCCTTGGCTGGGGGGATATTCTCTAAAGGGAACCACAGGAGCTGTCTAAGGGAACTGAGGAGCCTGGGGGGAGGTCAGGAGCTGGGGGTTAGAGCCTGCAAGAATCTAAGCTTTCAAACACACGGGGTGGGGCAGCAGGGCCTCACAGACCCAAACCGAGAGCTTTTTACTGAATTTTATGTATTTTGGGTGTTACCCGGTGGCTCCTTCCCCGCAGCTCAGTGAGGCTCAGACACATTTTTGTCATTCCTGAGTCTGGGCCTCTGCTTTGCGGCCTGGACGGACGTACAGACGGGATGGCTTGGATTGCCAGGGAAGGGGAAGGGTCTCCCCCTCCATCCTGAGTCAATATTGACTCAGCAGGACATTAGTCTGACCAGTGACCTCCCCACCATCTTTTCCTTTCCCCATAAGTAAAATTCAGAGCCCTTGAAGGCCTCCGGAGTTCATCCTATATCTCTCACCAGGCCTTTACGAGCCCGCTCCACCTATCCCCCAACACACACACACACACACACACACACACACACACATCGTTTATGCTCAGCAGAAGGAGAAGCTCTGAGCCCCCGACTTACACACACACACACACACACACACACACATCGTTTATGCTCAGCAGAAGGAGAAGCTCTGAGCCCCCGACTTATTTCCCACACCTTTCTCCAGTTCTCAGGTCATAAGGAAGTTCTGCCAGAAGTCTAACCTCCCCCTTTCCTCTAACAGATCTCCTTTCCCCTGTTACTCAGCCCACGAAGGGTATCAAGTTCCCTTCCTCCAGAAACATTCTCTCCAAAACCCATTCCTAAACTTAGCGGAGGGGGAAGAAGAGAGAACAGTTTGGAGGAAAGCAGAGAGGGAACTGCAGAATGGGACATTCAGACTCCGACCTGGGAGGGGAGAATGACTCCAAAACGACGAGGGGCGAACTGCAGAGCATGTGGGAAAGCCCAGGAAAGACGCCAGTTCCCAGGTACTTTTGGGGACCCCCACAGGCCTGGATGGAGGTAGATAAAGACAGAGACAAATCAAGCAAGGGAGACCAAAAGGGATAAGAGAATGCCATAAAGGGTAGGCAACAGAGAGAGATGAACAGAGAGGATGAGAGACAGTGAGAGGTCCCAAGGAGCCAAGACAGCACAAACGAATGACAGCAGATGGAGGAAAAATAGACAGGAAGGGGTCTCAGCCCAGAAGTTGCCACGATAATGGCACCGTTGTCTTGGGATGAACCCAGAAAATAATGAGCCCCCTGAGACTCAGAGTAGGGTGGGGACAGCATATATCCTGACTTAGGGAGACAGAGTCCCTGTCCTAGCAGTGTGTGACCCAAGGGGTATCCAGAACAGGGGTTAATGCCTCCCACAGAATAGGGAGGTGGGGGAAGAAGACCGGAGCGCTTCAGCCAGGGAAGCCAAGGCCTGGGAGAGGTTCTCCTCTCTCCTGAGGGAGGAAGAGGTACAAATAAATACCTCTCCCCCACCACTATCCCGCACCTCTTTCCTGGGGAGGTTTTCCACTGGTGCCGGGGGTCACGGCACCGGAAGCACTCCAGAGCCCAACTGCTTCCTTCTCCAAACAATGCAGGATCCTGCTAACTGGGCTAAAATCTGGGACTGAACACAGTGGGGTAGGACTAAGTTCTCCAAATGTTCACCCACAGAGCCCAGCTCCACTAGGTCAAGGACCTTGTATGGGCCCAATCAACTGCACCCAGATTCCCCCCAGTCCAGAGCCAGAAGGCTTAAAGGCTGGAGAATCCACAGAGTGAGGGAACCCTGGCAAGAGATGACTGAAGGGCAATAAGCTTGGGGTTCTGATGTGGAAAGGCTAAGACGGCAGCAGGAGGAAAGAAAGTTAGACTTGCGTAAAGAAGGGCTTCCACGAGGGAGTTGTTTGGAAGAGTTGAGGGGGATGCGGACCAGGGCTGGTTCTGGCCAGGACCCCAGCTGCATCCTTAAGAAGCTCAGTGATGGTAGAGAGGTTGAGGGGGGGAAATTATATATATGGAGAAAATGGAGGAAGGGGGAGCAAGACTGGACGAAAAGGAAGTCTTGTGAAGTAGCCTCAAACATCAAAATACGCCTCCCATCCCCAAATCAATGCACTACACATTCCCACTTTGAAAGACCAGGAGGAAGGGAAGTGTTCAAGGATCTGGGTCTGGCTGGGGAAAAAAGGAGTTTGGAACCTTCTCTCAGAGAGCCAGGAGGCAAACACCTCAGCCTCATAACTCACTTCAGCTGTGCCGCTTGTCTGATAACTGGTAATACACTGGCTCAAGGGGGTGTGGAGAGAAGATGGAGAGGGGTGTGGAGAGAAGGAGGGAGTCTGCCTTCCCTGAGCCTGGTCTGCCGGGGCTGCCCTTCCCACACCAAGATAATCCTAGTCTCAGCACGGTCCTCAATAACTCCCTTGCCCATCCCCCACCTCATCTGTGTCCCCATCCTCCCTGGTAGCAACCCCACTCAATTCTGCTTACTAGCGGGGTGACACTGCTCCCCCAAAAGAAGGGAACCCCGTGTGGGTTCAGGCACAGCCGACAAAGCAGAAGAGGTGGGGAAGGCCCCTAGGGCTGCTCTTGTAGGGGGGAAAGCAGCAAGGCCTGTGATAGCAGCAGAAAGAAAGGTTCAACACTAAGGTATCTGGGGTCAGGAGGTTTCCTTCTTTGGAAAGCAAAGAACGTTCCATGTCTGTGGGCCCAAGGCATGAGGGCAGGGGTAGAGAGATAAGAGAATCCTCTAGGCCGGGCTGGATAGCACTGGCCCTACAGGTCTGTGCAATTCCCCTTTCCCACCCTTCAGAGTGGGGCGGAACCAATGGTTCATATTCCCATTCCCAAGGGAAGAGTAGTAGAGTGTGCCTGGGGAGGGGTCCTCTTCCCGGGACTTTGGATACAGTTTAGTTTGAGCTGGGTTACAGATGTGGGCACAGTGGAGATTTTAAGAAAGGGGTGGGAGACAGTTAAGGAGAACATGACCAGTATCTCCCACTTCCACCCACCACCAACCAACCTAGAGCGTGGTAAATAGAACCATGCTTAGAACCTTGGGTGTGAGGCAACCTGGTGCCCTTCCTGAGTGGGCTGGGAACCTTTTCTGCTTTCCACAGAGACCCCTCTTGCTTTTGCCTAACTCCATCCACCCTCCATCATGGGGTTCCTGGGGGGACTCTTAAAATTTTTTTTTCTATTCCTCCTAGAAGTCATGCACCTGAACCTTTCTGCCTTAGTTTCCCCTTCCACCTCACTGGGTTGAGAAAAAGAGGAAAGAACATGTATAACAAGGAAATCATGGGCTAGAGCTGCCTGTGAGGGCTGGTCTAGAGAATACTCAGGAGAGCGCCTCTTTCCTCCTCTTGGGCAGATAATTGAGGTAGTGGTGGGGAAGGGGACAGACATTCCCCCAAGATGGCATCTTGTTGGGGGGGGGTGTCACGGAAAATACTGTCTTTCTGGGCACAGTTACTTCCTAACCCTCTAACCTCTCTCCTCAAACTGGAGCAAGTTGGGGGGAGGGGAGGGCAGGAGGAGAGATAATCTGATTTCAGAGAAAAACTTTCCCAATTCCAACCTGGCAAAATTTAGAAGATGGAGGAGGGGTGCATGATGGTATTGGACCCAGTTTTTTCCCCGGGATGGATGGATTAAAATGAGAGGAAGGGATAAGATTCCACCCTCCTCAAATCAGGGGCCCAGCCCAGCCCAACCCCATGATCCCAGCTCAAAGCTTAGGCAAGACTTGAACCAGTGACTCACAAGGAAAAGAAAAATAGCTGACATAAAGGGGGACAGGGGGCACCTCATTTCCCCAAAAGGACTATGTCCTAGCCAAAGCCCAACTACAGTATACAAAGTGTGTGTGTTGGGGCGGGGGTTGGGGGGGTGGGAAATGGGGAAATGATGGAGATAAATAAACACATTTACTAAAGGAGCAAGGAATTGAGGGGCAGGGGCATAGCCATAACCCCCATCCAACCTCCAACTCTCCTTCCAGTCTAAACTGTGATCAAACCAGAAGTCAGGGAGAAAGCAGCCTTCCTCCTCCCTCCCACCTCAGCATTCCAGGCCATTCTCCAGTCCCCTTCCCCAATGATGACATCTGACGTTTTTTCATCTCAAAGCTCCCAGGAATTAAGAAGGAAAATTCAAAGTCACATAGCATCGCTGCCCCCCACCCCCAACAGCCCTATCCAGGCTACTGACAGAGGCCCTGAGAGGGGGAAGTGCCCACTTAGGAACCCAGGCGGGCAACCCCGCTGGATCCTGGACCCAGGCCTCCAAAGCCTGGTCTCCAGGGCCCAGATTCCACACCCAAGCAGGGGGCCCTCCCCGCGGCCCTCCCTCTCCCCACCCACAGCCTTCCCCGGCCTGCCTGCCCTCTGCCCAGCGGGGCAACCCTGACCCAGCTTCCCTTCCAGATTCAGAGGCCACTGCAAAGCGCCCCCCCCTCCCGCCCCCTTTTGCAGCCGTACATTGCAAATCCGGATTCCTTCACATTTCAGATGGGGGGGGGGGCGGGTGGAGGATGTAGGGGAGGAGGAGGCCCTCCCCAACCAGATATAGGAAGAGAAGGCCTCTCGATCCCAGAATCAGAAAAAAGGGGAGCCCTCTTCTCCCTTCCCAGGCCTCTGGTCTTTGTTTGGGCTGGGGGGTCCCGGAAGCATCATTTGCCCAGGGCCCCCATCCTCCAAATCAGACCCCCATCCCCGCCCCCAGTCGGGCCGCTGCTGTGTCAGCTGGACTGGGATAACAAAAGGCACCCCCTCCCGCGTCTCCCTTCCCCATCTGAGCGCAGGAGTGGGGGCTGGGGGTGGGTGTCCCCAGGGGTCCAAGGGGGCCGCGGAATCTCACTCACCGTCGATAGCGGCCGCGACGAGAGCTGAGAGCAGGGGCAGCAACAGCAGCCGCGGCGGGGTCAGCATGGTGTGGGCTGATGCAAGCAGCAGCCCCCTCCCCTCTGGGCCTGCTACTTCTTGCCGTCGCCCCCCCCCCAATTGGGGGGTCCCCCTTTTTCCTCCTTCTCCCCTCCTCCTCCTCTATTCTTATCTTATCCTTAAGCAAAGAGCATCAGGGGCGTGGGTGAAGAGGTAGAGTTCAGAGCCCCTTGGGGAGGGCCTGCTGACGGGGGTGCGCCCGCCCCCTACTCCCAAATCCAAACCCTTCACCCCCAGCTTTTCTCTTCTCCCCTCTTTCCCCCTCCCCGAGCAAAGCTCACAGCCCCATCTCCGAGCCGCCTCCGGCTGCAAAAATGCACAATTGGGAGGAGGCGGGGTAGGGGGTGGGGGGCGTGGACCGGGTGGGGGAGCCTTTGGAAGGGGCCTGATGGAGCTCTGGGGGCTCCCCCGGTTTCCGCCTCCTCTGTGCACGGGCCTGGAGCTCGCACCACTGTTCCCCGGACTGAGGTGCCGCGACGGGGGGGGGGGGATGAGGGGGGTAGAGGGAGGGGACGGGCAAAGGAGGGAGGGAGAGAAGGGGCGGGGAAAGAAAGGGGTGGGGGAGAAAGAGCTACGCGGCAATCCTGTGAGTGCGCATGCGCCGATTTGGCGCGCTGCCCTGAGGAGGGGGAGTCGGAGCAGCGACAATATTTGGAGCTCTGGCCAGCGGTCCGGGAGTGGAGGTCCCCGGGCCCCCTCTAGCCAGTTTGGGGCCTGGAGCGCCTTCTCCCCTGACTGGGCCTTTCTCCCTCGTGCCTCAGAGAGCTAAAGGGCCGAGGGGAGATTGGGCAGTGGGCGAGGGCTGAGGGGCTTCTCTTTGAAACTCTGTGTCATGCCGTGGGAGTTCAGGCTCCGTCTAGGGATCCGAGACCCCGGGATTCGGGCCGAGGCCTGATTTCCTCGGGGAACCCTGACTGTGCCTCTCCTCCCCGGAGTGGGGTAGAGGCCGCCAGTCCGCGAGGAAGATACGGAGAAAAGCTGAGGTTTGATTTGGAGACTTTGTAAAACCAAGACCGGGATTGGGGCTTTTGGAGAAGGGGGGCGGGGTGGGGGAGGGGCTGCGAGGGCCCGCCCCCACCTTGCTCCGGGGCTTAGAGTAAACAGGGACACCCGTGGGGACACGCCGGAGCTTGTCCGTCCGCCCAGGGCTTGGGGATGGAGCCCACCTTAGTACCCGCCCCACCCTGTTCGCCTGGCACCGGGCGCGGGAGGGGCGAGCCCTGGTTTGGAGGGAGGTGAGTCACCAGCGGGTGGGGTTGAGAAAGGGCCACCCCTCTTCACCCCAAGAGGTCTGGGTTCATTTATTATGTTTTGTTTGGTGTTTTGGTTTTTCTTTACCTTCAGATTGACTTCCCACCAAATCGGGGTATTAGATTCCGAGCAACAGGGCTTTGGAATAAGACGCGGGACTGTGACCCCCTGCTTCCAGGCCTCGGGTTCTGAGATGGCTGCTGAGTGTCGGACCTTTGTCCGGGCCTCGAGCCCGCACGGGGAGTGCTCCTTTGAGTCGTGAAGGCGCCGGGCGGTTCCCAGAGCTGGGTGGATGTGGTTCTGGCCACTGCCCCCTTCTGGGCGGTGTTTTAAGGTTGGACCTTGGGTGTCTGACTTTCTGGTGTCTGGAAATCAGAGTTCAGGGAGGCAGTAGGCAAGGTTGACTGCCGGACAGAAATTGACGTTAGAGATGAGAGAGGATTGGGATTGCACCACCCGTCTTGCTTTTTAAATTCTACTTGAGGAATGGGAAGGACCCCAAGTCCTCACACCAGTCTGTCCCTGGCAAAAAGCAGAGCAGCATGGAAGACTTGTCCCACTGATGACAATGAAAGCGAGAATCCAGAAGGAACTGGACCTTTCCCCCGGAACAGAACATCCTTTGGGCTCACTTTGCTCAGGACCAAGGTCACTTGCTTTTAGTCTCCTGGGCTAGAAACTTTTTTTAAAAGGTTTTATTTATTTGAGAGAGAAACAGATAGTGACAGAGATAGTGAGAGAAAGCACAAGCAGGGAGGAGAGGGAGAAGCAGGCTCTCACCAAGTAGGGAGCCTGACGAGGGGTTCGATCCCAGGATCATGACCTGAGCCGAAAGCAGATGCTTAACTGACTGATCCACCCAGGTGCCCCCCCTGGGATAGAAACTTAAGACATTTTTGCCAGTTCCTCATCAGGCCTTTCTCTTCTACATCCAATCCTGCAAGCTTGTGCTCAAGGCATGTCATTTTGTCCTTTGAAATACAGCTCAGATTTTCTCCATTACCATTGCCAGAGAAATTCTCTGGGCAGGGTTGGGGTCATATTCATCTTTTAATCCAGCTCTCATGAGCTAACACCGTAATGGGCTCACTGTTTTTAATGAATGTCTACTAGCTTCCTTCCTTTCCAAGGACCCCCCCCACCCTCCCCCCATCCCCCTAATATTGTGGTCCAAGTGAAACAGACTTCTGGCAGCTCTGAAAGGAAAAAGCTATCTGGAGTCACCACATGTATAGCCCAACAGAGCTGTGAAGGACATCTCATTCTTTTTTCTCTGGTATCTAATCTACCACAAGAGAATCTTCCTGAAACTGTTTTCTCTGTGTCTCGTCCTGGGTGGCGAAACTCTGCTGGTTATCTGTAGACCACTGAATCAAATGTGAATTCTTTACCTGTTAGACGTGGTAATACTTAGTTTAAAAAAATCAAGGAGTATAGAAAGGTACAGGAAGAGTGTAGGAAGTATAGGAAGGTGAAAGTAAACTTGCTATACTCCAAGATCTTACTCTTCAGTCCCACTCTCACAGTTACCACTATTAAGAGTTCTTCAGGAGTGGCACCTGGGTTGCTCAGTGTGTTAAAGCCTCTGCCTTCAGCTCAGGTCATGATCCCAGGGTCCTGGGATTGAGCCCATGGGCTCTGCTCAGCAGGGAGCATGCTTCCCCGTCTCTCTGTGCCTGCCTTTCTGCCTACTTGTGATTTTTGTCTGTCAAATAAATAAATTAAATCTTTAAAAAAAAGTTCCTTGGGCCTCCTTCAGAAGGTGTTTTTTTTTAAAATTTATTTATAATTTTAAAAAATTTATATGTCAGAGAGAGAGGGAGAGAGAGCACACGTGGGGGCGGAGGGCGGCAGGAAGATGGAGAAGCAGGATCCTAGCTGAGCAGGGAGCCGAACATGGGACTTGATCCCAGGTCCCCAGGATCATGACCTGAACCAAAGGCAGACGCTTAACTGACTGAGCCACCCAGGCATCCCATTTTATTTATAACATTTTTTAAAGATTTTATTTATTTCAGAGAGCCTGATGTGGGGCTCGATCCCAGGACCCTGAGATCATGACCTGAGCCAAAGGCAGAGGCTTAACCCACTGAGCCACCCAGGTACCCCTATTTATAATTTTTAAATTTAATTTTATTTTTTAGGGGGAGAAGGGCAGAGGGAGAGATAGAAAATATTAAGTGGGGGCGGGGCGCCTGGATAGCTCAGTGGGTTAAAGCCTCTGCCTTCGGCTCAGATCATGATCTCAGGGTCCTGGGATCGAGTCCCACATCGGGCTCCCTGCTCAGCGGGGAGCCTGCTTCCTGCTCCTCTCTCTCTCTCTCTCTCTGCCTGCCTGCTCGTGATCTCTCTCTGTCAAATAAATACATTAAAAAAAAAAATCTTAAGCGGATTCCACACCCAGCGGGGAGCCTGAGGTGGGGCTTGATCTTACAAACCCCAAGATCATGACCTGAGTCAAAATCAAGAGTCAGACACTTAACTGAGTGAGCTACCCAGGCACCCCTAAAGTTCTTTCTAATGACAAAAAAATATATAAATAAACATCTTTCATCCCTTTTTACTTATTTTTTAAAAAATTTTATTTATTCATTTGTCAAAGAGAGGGAGAAAGTGCACAAGCAATGGGCAGTGGCAGGCAGAGGGAGAAGCAGGCTCCCCACTGAGCATGGAGCCTGATGCAAGACTCGATTCCAGGACTCTGGGATCATGACCAGAGCTGAAGGCAGACACCTAACTGACTGAGCCACCCAGGCATCCCATCCTTCATCCTTTGAAACCACAAATGAATTCATACAATTCTACTGTTCTGGAAATTGCTTTTTTCAATTAACTTACCTTGATCTCTTGCCACATTAAACACACATATCTAGCTTGCTCTCTAGATCAGCTACTTGGACTCTCCTGACTTGGCTACTCCACAGTCTACTGGGATTGTTGCACTCTTGGGTTATTTCCAGTATGCGAACTGCTGAGAGTATCTCTGTAAAATGAGAGAATGCTTATTTCCACCTGAGCCTTTAATTATACTGTTCTCCCACCTTCTCTTTTCCCTCCCCAGAAAAGCTCTCCTATCCTCTTCCAAACTTGCACTCAAGATAGCCTCAATACCTAGAATTTAGCACTCAGTTTGGGAGTTCTGTGCCCACCAGGAGACCATAAACTCCTTAAGGGCAAAGATCATAACTTTTACTTCTTTATATCCATCCAGTATGGAGGAGGCTAATAGGAGTTTTGGAGAGACTAATAGGAGTGTTAGGACTAGGGGTACCTGCCCTGGGAGAAGAGACAATCTGATTATTCACTGTCAAAGGAGATATGACTATAAACACTTGCCTCAGCTTCTTATCATCCCACTTCTATATTTTTTCTTTACATTTTAAATATATACAATGTTTTAAAGATTTTTTTATTTGACAGAGAGAGAGAGATCACAAGTAAGCAGAGAGGCAGGCAGAGAGAGGGGGAAGCAGGCTCCCTGCTGAGCAGAGAGCCCGATGTGGGGCTTCATCCTAGGACCCTGAGATCATGACCTGAGCCCAGAGGCTTAACCCACTGAGGCACCTACATGCCCCAAACATATACAATTTTTATTTAGCAAGTATACATCAGTTAAGCTTGACCCACTTTTATATTTTTTTAAAGGCTTTGTATTTTTAAATAATCTCTACTCCCAACATAGGGCTTGAATTTAAAGTCCCAAGATTTAGAGTCACATGCTCTACTGACTGAACCAGCCAGGCGCCCCACGCCCCTTTTGTTCTTAAGAAGTTTCTTCCTTTGAATCCTTGGGTTGGAATTATAACCCAAATAGTGGGAAATCAAGGAGGAATGCTCTGCGATCCATATTTGGGATACCTAGAATGGTGACAGTGGGCAAAAAAGTTGGTACAGAAAGAGGGTATCTTCTTTTTGGATCTCCCAGCAAATTATGAAATATCTCCCTTACCTGTCTAAGTATAACCTGCCCTGGGATGGGGTATTGAGGCAGTCGCTCTGGGACTGAATGTCAGGCCTGAGACTGATACCACCTAGTGGCTAGTTGAAGAAGTGTGACTAGGAAAGAGGTCTTGGAAGGGTCAGGTGGAAGGTGGGAAGTGAATCAAGATTTCTTTTTATTTTTTAAGGACTTACTTATTTTATAGTGAGAGAGAGAGAGAGGAAGAGCGAGAGCTTGAGCAGGGGGAGGCAGAGAGGGAGAGAAGCACGGAACTGGATCGTGGGCTAGATCCCTGAGATGACCCTGAGATGACCTGAGATTATGACCTGAGCAGAAACGGAGTGGGACGCTTAACTGATTGAGCCCAAGAACCAAGATTTATTGAACGGTTACCTTGTACCAAGCCCACGCAATGGATTTTACATGGATTAGCTCACTTATGTCTCACAACCACCTTGTGGCATAGGTGTTATTTCCGGTTTGCAGAGAAAACAATGGAGGCTCAGGGAATCACAGTGCAGATTGGAGCCCAGTTTTCATTCACTTAATCAACATTTATTGGGTATCTCATATGTGCTGGACATGTTTCTAGGTGTGTACTGGGGACAAGAGGTGGAAACACAGTCTCAGCCTTGGTGGGATTGCTCAGCCTGATGATTGACAATCACAACACAGTGCCTAATGCCTGTGATAAAGGTAAAGAACAGACGGAACCAGAGCAGGATAACTCTTCCAGATAAAGGGATCAAAGCAGAGCTTGGAGGATGATGCCAAACCACATGCTAACAGAGGAAGAAGATGACAAGCAGTGAATGACAGGAGGAAAGTGTGTTTTAGGCTGGAGGATAGGCAAAGACATAGAGGCATGAGGAAGTTTAAAACAAAAAAATGGCAAATATGATATGGCTGAAGTTCAATAAATTTATTGGGAATGGTAATGGATGAAATACCAGGGATCCTAATCATGAAGGGTGATTTTGGCCACACTAAGTAGGTAGAATTTCTTTTTTCTAGAAGTAGTGGGGAGCCAGGTGAGAAATTGATGCAGTCCCAATGCATCAGCCATACAGTTGAAGGGGAAGAGGATTCCAGACTAAGGAGTTAGGATCAAGTACATTAGTTGTTCTGTCATGTCAGCCTAGAGGATAGTGACAGAGAAAGCTAGTACTGGAGACTTCCTCTCATCGGGACGCTGTCAAAGTTCGCAAATGTTGTCTGCACAATAGGATCACCTGAAGAGCTCCTGAAATCCCAATGTTAGAAGACTTGTATTACCTGACTTCAAGACTTATAAGCGTCAGTAATCAAGACAATGCAGTACTGGCATTAAGCGTTGACAAACAGATCCATGGAACAGAATAAGAGAGGCCAGAAATAGACCCACACTTAAAGGTCATTTGATTTTGACAAAGGTGTCAAAGCAATCCACTGGGGAAAGGAATCTTTTCAACAAATGCTGCAGGAACCACTGAATATCCATAAGGAAGAAATAAGTGAAACTTGATCCCCACTTCATACTATATGCAAAAATTAATTCAAGATGGATCAAAGGACTAAGGCATAACAGCTAGAATTACAAACTTGTAGAATATCTTCATGACTTGGAGGTTAAAAAAAATGTCTTGAAGAAAGCAATAACCATAAAAGAAACATCAAGATTTAAAACTTTTCTTTATCAAAAGAGGCCATTAAGAAAATGAATAAGCAAGCCAAATGGGTAAGCAAAATTTGATATGACAAAGGACTGGTATCCAGGATATGAAAAAAAAAAAATTCTACAATACGGTAATAAAAGGACAACCCAATATTTTTAAATGGACAAGAGATTTGAACATATAATTCACACAAGAACATGTGTGAATGGCCAATAAGCACATGAAAAGTGTTCAATATCTTTAGTCATCAAAAAAATGCAAATTAAAACCATAATGACATCATTTGCCACACTCACCAAAATGGTTAAAGTTTTAAGAACTCATGATACCAAATGCTGGTGAGAAGTAGAGCAACCAGAACTCACTCACAGTATTAGGAATATAAAATGTACTATCAGTTTGAAACAATATGTAGCACTTCTTATAAAACTAAGCATATACCTATGACCCAACAATTATACTCCTAGTTATTTATTCAGGAGAAATGAAAACAGAGATTTGAAAAAGAATGTCCATAGCAGTCTTCTATATAATAGCGAAAAACTGGCTACAGCCCAGGTGTCTATCATTAAAAACAAAAAAAGAAGATAAGCTATTGTTTATCTCTACAGTGGGATACTACCTAGTAGTAAAAATGGACAAAGTACAGATACACACAACAACGTGTATGCGTCTCAAAACACTCATCGGTGATTAAAAAGCATCCAAACAGAAAAAGCACTTCCTGTTTTACCCCATTTACATGAATTCCAGAACAAACTAATCCACCTTGGGGAGGGTGTGGGGTAGATCAGAACAGTGGCTCCCCCTGGAGGGTGGGTGAGGATAACAATCTATATCTTTTTTTTTTTTTTTTAAAGATTGTATTTATTTATTTGACAGAGAGAGATCACAAGTAGGCAGAGAGGCAGGCAGAGAGAGAGAGGAGGAAGCAGGCTCCCTGCTGAACAGAGAGCCCAATGCGGGACTCGATCCCAGGACCCTGAGATCATGACCTGAGCTGAAGGCAGCGGTTTAACCCACTGAGCCACCCAGGCGCCCAACAATCTATATCTTAAATGGGGGTTTGGATGTCATACAGCAATGGAGTGGCAGGGTAGGGATTTGAACCCAGGAGCCCCGGCCCTAGAGGCCATGGTTTTAACCACCACATTACATTGCTGCTGGGATGCTTCAGCCTTGGGTGTGGAGGAGATGACACAGCCTGTGGAGACAGGAGACTGAGAAGGAGCACCCAGAGGGGTAGGAGGAAGACTAGAAGAGAGGGTCGGGGAAAACCAATGAGGGGAGAGCTTACTGAAGAATAGCTGACAATCGGGGCGCCTGGGTGACTTGGTGGGTTAAGCCTCTGCCTCCTGCTCAGGTCATGATTTCAGGGTCCTGGGATCGAGCCCTGCATGGGGCTGTCTGCTCAGCAGGGGGCCTGCTTCCCCCACCCCCCCACCTGCTTCTCTGCCTACTTGTGATGTCTCTCTCTCTGTCAAATAAATAAAATCTTAAAAAAAAAAAAAAAAAGAATGGCTGACAATGTTGAATACTGCTGAGAGGTCCAGCAAGAGAAAGACAGGGATGGGTCACTGTCCCCAGCATGTAGATGGACGTGTGTGACATGGGCCAGAGCAGTTTCATTGATCTTGACTGTTGGGGGCAGCCACTCGGTGGCAGTGTCCTGAGGAGGTGAGGAAGGGAAGACGGTGAATGTGAATAACTTTCCCAAGAAGCTTGGTTATACAGGGGAAGAGAGACAGAGAGGCAAGATGGTAATTAGAGGGCCAGCTGAGGGCTGGAATTTTCTTGCAGAGGCTCAATCCTGACCACAGTTGACTCCATCCAGAGATGCTTGCCCACCCACCAAGGTTGCCACTTGTCCTTCTGTGAGGTGAAGATCTATTGGCCACAGTAAGCCTCTGACAGCCCCGGGGCTCCATTCAGAACCTTGAGATCAGCTGACCCCGCCACTGCTCACATCCTGTCATCCTTGGCAGGCCTCATTGGGCGTCCACCCTTCTCCACTAAGCTTCCTCTTCCTGACCACCCTTGCACTGCTCCCTACCCCCCTCCTTGCAGAAAACCCTAATCCACCCTTGGTTCAGACTGTCCTTGGCCCTCTTTGCTTGTCTGAAACCTGGCTCTTCCCTGAGGACACTCTTCCGTTACGAGCTATCACTTATCTTCTCACAGCGTGGGAGCATGGGCAGTCCAACGTTGGGACTCTCCATTTCCAAGAGTCAGTATAGCTCCTCCCAGGTCTCAGTTAGGAATACATCTAGCAGCAAGTAACACAAAACCCATTAAAAAAAGAAAAGTCTATTTATTTGTTTGAGAGTGATTGAGAGAGAGTGCACAAGCACATACTCAGAGACAGAGAGAGAAGCAGGCTCCCCACTGAGCCAGGAGCTGGAGGCAGGACTTGATCCCAGGACCCCGGGATTATGACCTGAGCCAAGGGCAGACACTTAACCAACTGAGCCACCCAGGCACCACAGCATGAAACCCCATTAAAGTAAATTGAACATGGAGGACTTCTAGAATAGATCCAGGGCTGATCGATTCATCAAGACTTTTCTACCTCTTCACGCTTGTACTCTATCCTAAGTGCCATCCATGGTTACCACTGTTCCAGTCCTTATAAATGAACTTAGCATTGAAGAACAGAATCTTTCCCAAGAACCCCCTAAGGTCCTACTGGTGAGGGGAAGGGCTACACTGAGATTGGCTAGACCAGTAAGAATCATCCCTGAATGCGTGGGAGGGGAACACCTGTACCAAATCCAGACTTCGTCAGCCAGGGAGAAAGGTTTGCTGCTGAGTAGATGCCATCAAGAGCTCACCTTGGTAGTCCTATAAATTCCCTACCTTTTAAGGGCCACCTGTTTAAACATTGAGAAGATGCGTAGCCTACCACTTCAGGGCAATGGTGATCACACCAGACTCACTAGGTTCAAATTCCAGCTCGCTCATTTGCCCGGTCCTTGGCTTTGGGCAGGTTACTTCACCTTTCCACATTGTAGTTTCCTTCTCTGTAAAATGAGGGCTATCAGCGCTATCACATAGGACTTTCTGTGATGATGATAATGACTCATGTCTGTGCTAATATAGTAGCCATTAGCTATATGTGGCTACTGAGTGTTTGAAATGTGGCTAGTTATCTGATAAATTAAATTTTTAAATTAAAATTAAAAAGTCACAGGACGCCTGGGTGGCTTAGTCAGTTAAGGGACTGACTCCTGGTTTTGGCTCAGGCTGTGATCTCAGAGTCATGAGACAGAGCTTTGCGTCACGCTCCGTGCTCCGTCCTCAGGGCAGAGTCTGCTTGAGTTTCTGTCTCCTTCTCCCTCAGCCCCTCCCCCTCTCTAAAATAAATTAATTAATTAAAAAAAAATTGAACAGCCACATGTGGTTGATGGTTGTCCTCTTGGGCACAACCATCATAGTGTCACTGTTAAGGAAAATGCACAGTGTTTAGATTTTCAGGTAGGAATTGAAGAGACACATAAACCTTCACTAAATGTGAATTCTATTTTTGCTGTCATCCACTGTTGTCCTGGTCACTTGCCCACACTCCCTGAAGACCTTGGCATCTCATCCACTGTATTCCTGTCCACCCCAGGTCTTTTGCAAACCCAGATACTCATGTAGTAGTCCAGCCAGCACTCTGGTCTCTCGGTCCCTTGCCCTCCTCATCTCCAAGGACTCACTGTCATGTTGCCATAGCCACTCATTCCCAGGGCCACGACCTACACCGTGTCCTCCAGGAAAGCAGGACTGAAATTTCATCCCTTAGTCTCCAAATACAAGATTCCAGCCCTCCAGCTCTTTTTTCCTTTGCTCTCAGGAAGGCTGGTCTTTAGGTCTGGGGAGATTTCCAGTTCCTTGACTCTTTCCCTACCCACCAGTTCCTCATGTCTTTACTTCACTTCCTAACCAGCCTTGATTCTACAATGCTTTACTCCTGCTCCTCCACGAAATGGTCTCTTCCTCCATTATTACTAACCTTTGGAACTGTTCTCCTGGCTTCAGACTTAGACTTAAAATCCATTCTCTACACAGTCTCAAGAGTGATCTCTCTGCAAACTGCATCATATTACTCACCTGTCTAAATTTTCTAATGCTTCCCGTTGCCAACTACTACCCACTTCCAGAAGGTACCATGCTCCCACAGATCTATACTCCTGCACATGCTGGATCCTCTCCCTGGTTTAACTCTCCTTTTATTCTTTGGCAGAATAACTCCCATTTTTCCTTCAAGATTTAGTTCAGGCATCACCTCTTATAGGAAGCCCTCCCTGATCTCCCCTATCTCCTACCTAGTTTAGATGCCTCTCCTATGGGCCCACATGGCACCCAGTCATTCACTGGAGTCACAGCCCTGATTATCCCATAATAGCACTGTTTGCTAACTAATCTG
Source organism: Mustela lutreola (assembly GCF_030435805.1). Lineage (NCBI taxonomy): Eukaryota > Metazoa > Chordata > Mammalia > Carnivora > Mustelidae > Mustela > Mustela lutreola. Next base: position 56,744,802 of record NC_081297.1, read on the forward strand.
ACTCCCCGTCAACTGAAAGAAACTGAGAACAGACACCAAACAAATTTTTGTTGACTTAACATATATTCTGGGAGGATTGGCTTTCTATGTTTGTTATCAGTTTGATCTTATTTTTTTAAAGATGGGGGGATTTGAACATGTTTATATACTGAGAGTAAAGAGCTGTAATAATGAGAGAATGCAAGTTTGGAGATTTGGAGGATTGAGGGGACAATGAATTGAACAGTGCCTGAGGAAGCAGAGGGAGAGGTCCCTCAGGTGGAGAACAGTCCTCAGGCCAGGGCAGGCACAGAGACTCCCTTTCTCCCCAGCCTACAGGAAAGGGGCAGGTGCTGATGAATATATGTGTTTGCTGGGGGGAGGAAACTGGGGGAGTTTCCAATTTATGGCCTCTGTTTCATCTAATCTAAGTGTTGAGTTGGTGTTAAGGTGGATGAAAATTTGGGGAAGAATGGCAAAGGCCTGGAAGACTGAGCTGGCTAGGGATCCACAGCAGCTTCCCATACTTCTTCTGTGACCTTTCCTTCTACCCCTCAATCCTCCACGAATCCCAGGACACTACCCAGTGCTCCTGAACATGGCACCCACTCATCTTGTCTGTGAAATGCACTGAGCTCCTGCCATCAATCCATAACTAAGTGTAGTCCTTATATAAGAGAGTGATTGTAAAACACGTGGCCCAGCACTAGGTACCTAGCAAAGAATCAGTAAATGGTAGTCCTTGAATTCACTAGCAGTAATGCATGTTGTCTTACCTAGCTGCAGAGGAGTGTGGACAGTGTGATGTGAATCCCCGCCCCCTGGGAGCTTATGTTCTTGTCAAAGAAGGAAACACCCATACAATAATTTAAAAGCAATGCAAAATGATACATGGTGGTTACCAACAAACAACTGGTGCTTTGCTTTGTGATCACAGCCCCCAATAAAAAGTATCTGTTATATCAAGACCTAGAACTCAGATACTTAGATGTAACAAAAACAAAAGTTTCATTAAACAATACTTACCTTTTCTTTGTGTGATGCATTCTGATATTTTCTATTCTATTCTACTTTGTTTTTAAAAAGTGATGGTCAAGGCTCGTTGTGATGGACTGAACTGTGTCTCTGAAAAATTCATATTTTCAGGGAGCCTAGCTGGCTCAGTCAGTACAACATGTGATTCTTGATCTAAGGGTCATGAGTTCAAATCCCACATTGGGTGTAGAACTTATTTTAATCACTTTAAAACAATGTTTTATTTTTTAAATTTTTAAAAAGATTTTATTTTTTTATTTGACAGAGAGAGAGATCACAAGTAGGCAGAGAGGCAGGCAGAGGGAGAGGGGGAAGAGGCTCCCCGCTGAGCAGAGAGCCTGATGCGGGACTCCAACCCAGGACCCTGAGATCACGACCCGAGCCGAAGGCAGAGGTTTAACCCACTGAGCCACCCAGGCACCCCTAAAACAATTTTAAAAATTATTTATTTATTCTAAAGAAAGAGAGTACAAAGGGATGAGCGGAGGGAGAGGGACAAGCAGACTTCACACAGAGTGCCGAGTATGACGTGGGGTGTGATCTCGGGACCCTGAGATCATGACCTAAGCCAAGACTAAATGTCAGACATTTAACCAACTGAGCTACCCAGGTGCCCCTAAAAATTGTTTTTAATTCATATTTTCATATGTTGAACTCCTATGCCCTTAAAAATTCATGTTCATTTGAGGTTCACCCAGTACATCAGAATGAACCTTATTTGGGGATAGGGACTTTACAGAGGTAATCCAGGTAAAATGAGGGCCCTAAGCCAATATGGCTGGTGTCCTTATGAAAAGGGGAAATTTGAAAAAAAAAGATTTTATTTATTTATTTGACAGACAGAGATCAAAAGTAGGCAGAGAGGCAGGCAGAGAGGGGGTGGGGGGAAGCAGGCTCCCTGCCAAGCAGAGAGCCCAACGCGGGGCTTGATCCCAGAACCCTGGGATCATGACCTGAGCTGAAGGCAGAGGCTTTAACCCACTGAGCCACCCAGGCGCCCCGAAAAGGGGAAATTTGAAGATAGGCTCAAATATAGGGAGAACACCATGAGAACCTGAAGACAGCCATCTACAAGCCAAGGAATGACTCCTAGAACAGATTTTCCCTCTCAGCTCTCTGAAGGGACATCCTGCCAACACCTTGATCTGGGACTTCTAGCGCCCCGAACTGTGAGACAATATGCTTCTGTTGTTTAAGCCAAGCCAAGTTGGGGTGTTTTGTGATGGCAGTCCCAGCAAACTAATATATCCTTCAAACTTATTTTCTGACTCACTGTTAGCTTATTAAACTTCCCTTTATACAGACTACAATTTTTTTTCCTTTTTTAAGATTCTATTTATTTATTTGACACAGAGAGAGAGTACAAGTAGGGGGGAGTGGCAGGCAGAGGAAGAGGGAGAAAGAGACTCCCTGCTGAGCAAGGAGCCCAATGACATGGGGCTCAATTCCAGGATCCTGGGATCGTGAACCAAGCTGAAGGCAGATGCTCAACCAATGGAGCCACCCAGGAGCCCCAGACCACAAATTTCTTCTTTCCTATGTTTACTCTCATATAATCTTCATGACCCGTTGGGGGATGGTAGGGCTGGGAGGAGGGTGAGGCAAGCAAGGCCCTCACTCCCAGAGTCACACAAGTGGGGATATCATCACTGAAAGTCTAGCTGACCCTATGATTGTACAACCTGAAGATGAGTGCCTCCTTTAGTTTTACTAAGTGGTTGCTAAACTGTTAGTTTTGCTAAACTCTATTTGAGGGGTTGACACACAGCCACAAAGCTCTTAAGTGGAGTCAGATCTAAGCTAGGTTTGCCTCTAAATTCTGGGTCCTCAATTAATTAATTAGTTCATTAATTAATTCTAGGTTCTTTCTATGACACCACAGTGTCCCCATTGGTGCAATCAGTTAGAGAGGATGACAATAAATATTGTTTTCCAACCAGCCCTTGGTCCTCATCTTTCTACCCTGCAAAGGAGCCAAAGTTAGAGACTACATTCAATCCTCTCCTTCTCTTGCCAACATTCGGGGAAACTTAGGGCTTCTGAGACCCTCATTAATTTAGCTACTCTCTGTGGAAGTCTGCAGGCAAGGTGCACCCCTGAGAACATGTGTCTTGAGCACTTGTGTGCATACACTGCCATCCCAGCACTGCTGGTCATACAAACCCATGGACTAGGTTCCCTACCTGTCATCTCCACACTTGGACGACAGCCTCTCCACTCCACTGCCTTCCAGACCCGGCAAACCCATAAACACACTTACCTCCGATATCTCATCTTTGTGGCACTATTTTTACTCCCACATCAGGGGTCCCCAATATGGGATGGAAGTCCTTCTGCCTTCCTCCTACCTGCCTTAGTCCAGCCTGTAAAAATAATGCCTAACATTTACTGTGTGCCAGGCATTGTTCTAAGCCTATACATAATATTACCGTATCTCTCTCCCACAACCTTATGAGTGAAGACTTACTTGCTCCATTTTACAGATGGCAAAACTGAAACTCAAAGAGTAACTCTCTCAGAGTTGTTCAGTTAGCAGCACTGGCAGGATTGGAACCCAAGCAGCCTGTCTCTAGAATCCCAGTTCTTAGCTGCTATCCTCTGCTGCCTGGCTGGGGACCCCATGCACACATGCACTCACGCAAACACATCCCGGCCACATGGGGAGGGCGGGGAAGGAGCTGGGTTCTAGAAATCAGTTCAAGCACTAGGGGGCAGCATAGGCATGGCTTTGGCCCCTCAGCCCGCCCTGCTGGGAGAGAGAAGAGGGGAGTAGAAACTTCCTCCCACCTCCACCACCCCCTGGAGACCACCCATTTTATACACCTTGTCTCCCAGGTTTGGGGATGTTGGGGCCTCTCTAGGCCGCTTGTCCTCCTTCAGCTCCTCTGCCAGCAAAAGCTGCAAAAACCATCCACTAGTTACAACGATGACTCAGAAGCTGAGCAAGCCTAGTGTTTTGGAGTTTGTGTCTCATTGTGACTGCTTGTGGCTCTGAGGGCTGACATGACTGTGAGCCTGCCTGCACATGTGTAAGCGTGTGTGTGTGTGTGTGTGTGTGTGTGTGTGTGGTCTGATGGCCAGGGAAGTTGCACATGTATGTGTTTGTTTCTGGGTGTGTCTCCGTGTTTACCACAGAAACAGGAACTTGGCCAAGGCCGCACAGCAGATTCCTAGTCAAACTTGTCCCTTGGGAATCTGCAGGCAGCAACTCCAGGTTGTGCTGGCTCCCACAAGTGTCTGAAGAGTAGTGCTCTGTAAGGAGGGGGCCGAGATGGTTTTCAGTACAAGAGAGTCCTTCTGGAGTCTTCCAGAATTCTGAGCTCTGGGGTCCCCTCCCCCACTCCCTCCCATCAGTGGTCATGCAACCTTTAAGTCTCCCGTGCCAAGAAGGGAGGAGGATCTAGGAGTTCCAGACAGCCTGGAGCTCCCTGGCTGCTTTCAGGGTCCTCCACTGGAGGGAGCACAGAGCCCAGAGGGATTTAGCTTTTTCAGAGGTCCCGGCGTGGGGGGTGGGGGTGCCCAGTTCTTCCTGTGCCCAAATCACAGGCCCCAGCAAAATTCTGAGTATGGGAGAGGCAGTTTGGAGCCACAGGTCTCCGCTTGGTTTTAGGTGACTTTCTGGAGAAAAGTTGATCGCTTTTGAGGGGACACAGTAAGTGGGGGTCAGGCTCCCCTCCAGTCTGGCCCCAGGGTCGGGAGCCCCAGTCCTTGCTCCTTGGAACCCATGATCCCCCACTCGGCACAGGAGGCACACACGCTCACCCTACTTTCTTCCTCTTCCTCCTCCAGCCCACTTTCTCTTCTCTGTGTCGTCAGAGCTCCAGGGAGGGACCTGGTTAGACGGAGAAGCCGGAAACAGCGGGCTGGGGCAGCCAGTGCTTACACTGAGGAGGAAAGACGGGAGAGGTTGTGTGTGTGTGTGTGTGTGTGTGTGTGTGTGTGTGTGTGTGTTGTTTTTGGTGGTGGTGGTGGTGGTGGAGAGGGGGAGTGCCCGCAGGGCCAGGCCTGAACTCGCTGGATAGAGCTACGGACTCATGGGGCCTGGCAGTGCCCACTGAGAGAGGGAGAAGACAGCGGAGGGGTTGCCAAGGTGAGGGGATGCCTCCGAGGAGGGGGAGGGGGAAGTGCTGACTTTAAGTGTGTGTAGGGGGGTGTGGATTAGCAGGGGTAGTCTCGGGACCCTATCCTGGGCGAAGTGTATGGTTCCCGGGAAATTGTTTCATTTGGTGTTGGGAGCTGGTGGTCCTGGGTTTGGGCACTTTTGAATTCTCAGAGGAATCTGGTCTGGGCAAGGCCCGGCACTCCTACCTCCCCGCGTGGGTCACTTTTTCCACACCCCCGCCCCCGCACCTCCAGGGGCAAGTAAAGGCACGGAAAGGAGAGCAAGGAGGTGCCCCTCTGCCCTGGAGGGGGGGAGGGAGGGGAGGCGGTGCCCCTCCCTAGAAGGTTGATGCCCGAGGGAGGTGGGTCCTTGACAAGCCCCTATCCTGTCCCCCCATAAATGCTGTCGTTCAAGGGTGTGGCTTGGGGGGATGAGCGAGCCCCAGATGTAGACCTCATGGTGCCCCGGAGAAGGGGGAATTTCCCCCTCAAAAGTGCTCCACGCTTGGCTGCTGTAGACGCCGAGATTTCCCGGTGGCGGCGCAGGGTTAACCCTCCTCGTGCTGAACTGGCTCCACCTTCCCGCCCCCACTGCCACATACACATATTGGGCAACTCAGAGAAGCTCTTTTGACTTTTGATCCTGTGGTTCCGCGGTCAGAGAGCTCGCGAATGCAGGGACAGAGGTGATCGGATTTAGGCCAGGAAGCAGGCTGCGGAGCATGGTGGACGTCCGGGCTTGCCTTCCAGGTTGGAAAGTGCTGGGGAACGCTGGCCCCGCCCCCCCGCGCCGTGGCTCCTCCTCCCCACCGGTCTTCTGGGGGGCTTAAAGCTTAAGGTGCGGGCAGTCCACAGTCTGTGCAAGCCCCTGGGCTCAGCTTCGTTATAGGGTGGCCCTCTGAGGTTTGGGGATGGATTAGGGGAGGAGATTTGAAGCCTGGGCCTTGCCGGGAGGCTGGTCGGGAGGCTGGGTTTATAGAAGAAAGTGGGGAGCAAGTGGGGGGGCTGCCTTCTGCTTAAGGATTACCTGTCTCCACTTGGGTAGGGATAGAGGGTCAAAGGTCTGAGCACCATGAGAAACAAGAGAGGAAAAGAGAAGAGAGGAATGGAGTCCTCTCTTGAATTTGAAACATAGACCAATAGGTGCCCCACTCCAGGGTGGGAGGTGGTAGAGAAAGGCCTGTTGGGAGATCCTGAGCAGGCGGGAGGATTCTGCCTTTCAGAGAAAAGAGCTAGAGGGTATAGAAGCTGGTGGGTGGGGGGAGCAAGAAGGCTTGGAACCAAGAATCTCCAGAGAAGGGGTCCCTCTCTTTTCTATCCCTTTGGAAGTCTTGGGAGAGAGGAATAGCCAAAAGCCCAGCAAGAGGGCTTGCGGTTACTGGGTTGGGGGAGACTCAGGGAATATCCACCGCCATCCTCTCCATTCTCTCATCTCTAGGAGAGGGGCACTATGGGACACAGGCTCTGAGAGACCCCTGGGAAAACACTGGTTGACCCTCCCCACCCTGCAGCCCACCCAGAAATGGGGATGCAACCCTCTCCCCTACTCCTTCCATCTCCTCCTTTCCTCTCTCCTTTTCTCCTCTGCCCTTGGCCTCTAGCCCAGCCTCTAGCTTCCTCTTCCCAGCTTCTAGGCTCTTCACTCCAGGCTTGCTAACACTACTTTTTCTCCAATCTCTCCCACCTTCTTTCCAAGTTCTCTCTGCTTCACCCTTTCCTCCATCTCCGCCTCCCTTCGTCAGCTCTCCTCCCACAACCCCACCTCTTAGGATGTTGGGGTCTGGATGTGGAAGGGGCCCTCACAGAACGATGTCACTTACCTCTTGGAATCAGATCCTGATTTCCGAACTCACTGGCTCAGTGGCCTTGGCAAGCTAGAGAACCTCCGTTAGACTCAGTTTCTTCATCTATGAAAGGGCATAGTTCCATATTTTAAAAATCACTGCAAAGCTCTGAGATAATGAGCTTCATGTAATGCCTCAAACATAGTAAATTCTCAATAAGTGGTAGCTGTGAATGCTTTCCCGTTCTCTTCGTCATCGTCCAGCCTGGTCGTTTTCAAATTATCTCATGGAGCCCCAGGATTTTGAGAGGTGTCCTTAGTGACATCTTTGCGGTCAGGAGGTAGGGAGAGGGAAGTAGAAGCCGTAGGATTTTGGGCCTACCACACTTGCTTTCAACAGAGAAACTCTAGTGTTATACCTTTTATATAATTGGGATTCCACAGATTAAACACTAAAATTGTCTACTACTTTAGAAATTTTTGGAAAGTTCTGCATGTATCCAAGTCTCATATTTTATGAGATGAGAAGATCAAGCCTCACAGTGGGGAGGTTCCTTGCCCACAGAACCAGAGCCAGCTCAGAGCTGCAATCCAAGTCCTCTGCCTTCTCTCAGAGAGCTTTCTGTACTCTGCCCACCTGTCCTGTCCTTCCAGCCCTCTGGCTGCAATTCAGCTCTTCCTACCCCATCATCCCTTTGTTTACAACTGGAGGGATTACCTTGTTTGGGGCATTGACCAATGATGTCCCCCGTTTGAGGTGTCAGGCTGTGAGTTGTGATGGGGATGGTCTCTGGGATCTGGGATCTGTAGGAGGTTGCTGGCTGCCTCCGGAACGTAAGCCAACTTTCTTGGGTGCCTCTCAGAGTGGCCTTGTTCCTTTCCAGAAGGCACCCTCCAAACCCCAGATCATGTCTCTGTGGGGTCTGGTCTCCAAGATGCCTCCGGAAAAACTGCAGCGGCTCTATGTCGACTTTCCCCAACACCTGCGGCATCTCCTGAGTGACTGGCTGGAGAACCAGCCCTGGTAAGTCCTAGCTGCCCTGTGCTGCTGGTCTCCTCCAGGTCTTCCCTCTCCCACCTTCCCTCTCCTTAGATTGCTCTGTCCCATGTCGGGACTCGGGATGCATTATTCCCTGTGTGGTGGCCAAGATTTAGCGGGGACCAGATTATGCACATTGACACATGGGGTCCCCCACACCCTGAGGAGCCCCAGTCAAAGAGGAAGAAGGTCAGGACTGGGGCAAGGAGACATCCCATAGCAGCTGGAAAATTGGGGAACAAAGGGCACATGGATGAGGCTGTACAGGGCATGGATGGAGACTAGGACTGGGAAGGAGCTGTTGAGCTGTTTGTTGAAGGGCGGAAGATCAGTAGAGCTGAAGAAACCCTGACCCAAGGCCACCTCATTTTGATCTTCCCACAGGGAGTTCCTGGTCGGCTCAGACACCTTCTGCTGCAACATGGCTAGTGCCCTCCTTTCTGCCACTGTCCAGCGCCTTCAGACTTCCGCTGGAAAGCAGGGGGAGGGGAGCGCCATCTTGCAACACATCAGCACCCTGGAGGTAGGGACAGGGAGGGGAGGGGATGAGGCTGGAGTGGGGCTGGAGTGGAGCTGGGATGAGACCTGGAACACCTGAAGAAATTGGATGCCAGAGCAAATTGGTGTTCCTGTAGTTAGCTGTTAGCTAGCATGCAAATGAGGTTTTAAAAGCATGCAAATGCATGAAAACTTCTGGAGTCCACAGTTGCGCTGCCTTTCTGTGTGCTTAGGAATGGGGCGGGGGTGTGTGTGGCGTGGATTGGAGGGGGAGAATAACATGGGTGAGAGCCAGGCTAACCCAGTCCGCCACTCTTCATTTCTCTAGAGCATATATCAGAGGGACCCCCTGAAGCTGGTGGCCACTTTTAGACAAATCCTTCAAGGGGAGAAAAAAGCTGTTATGGAACAGGTATTGTTAATACCCCACCTCCCACCCCACGTCAACTCCCTGGGATGTTAGCTTGAGCCATGAGAAACTGGAAGGGATTTGAACTTCAGGAGAGGCTCAATGTTTTAGGCCCAGGATAACCAAAGGAGGTTCCAGGGGTCAGAGTGCTCCCCAAGCCAAGCTCAGGGAAGCTTCAAAATGAGGGACTGAGGGTAGTGAGGCCTGGCGAGGAGAGAGCAAGGGGTAAGAAACTGTTTCTGCCAAGAGAGAGATTTTTATCCCTGGGAGATTCCAAAAGGTCAGGGAGAACCTTCAAAGCAGAAAAGGAGCCAGACAAGGGAAGTGGTTTGTTTCCTTTCGGCAGAGCATGGCGGCAGGCAGCCCTTTAGGAAGCAGAGGCCTAGTGTAGAGGGATGAGCGGAGTATCTCATCTCTTGGTGTCTGTCCCTCCTGTGCAGTTTCGCCACCTGCCAATGCCCTTCCACTGGAAGCAGGAGGAACTGAAGTTTACCACAGCGCTGCAAAGGCTGCAGCACCGGGTGGGGGAAACTCGCCTTTTCCGAGAGGCCCTGCAGCCGGGGGCTGAGGCTGGCCAAGGTGGGAGCGTGGGTCCGGCACTCCGAGAGGGTTCTGGGGAGTGGGTGGGAGTGACACCCTCTTGGACCTCACCCTTGACCGAACCTCAGATTTATGTGTACCCCTTATTTCTGCCCTCACCCTCAGTGTCTCTGCACAACTTGTTAGATGCTCCTGCCAACGGGAAGGGGCCAAGTGAGGTAATTGATGGATTGGGAGGTGGAGTTTGGACTCAAAAGTACAGTCCGGAAGGGATCTCAGCTCTGTGGAGGGATGGAGATTAGGCCTCAGAGGGATACACACTGTGGCGGAGAAGGGGCAGGACTGAGAGGGGAAAGAGAGAGTGGCCTGTCCTCTGGCGCTGGAGGAGGAGCCAGGCTGGCCCCTGCTCAGGCCGACCCTGCCTGCAGGCCCTGGCCACATTGCTGCAGGAGACTGTTGGGGAGCTGGAAGCTGCCCAGGCCCTGGTGCTGAAGAGGATCCAGATTTGGAAACGGCAGCAGCAGCTGGCAGGGAACGGCGCACCCTTTGAAGAGAGCTTGGCACCATTGCAGGAGAGGTCGGGGCAAGACTGATGGGACTGAGGGAGGGCCAGGGATGGGTGTCTGCTGTCCTGGCTGGAGGACAGGTGAGAGACTGAGGTGTCTCTCTGTGACACAGGTGTGAGAAAGAGACCCAGCAGGCCAATTCCAGCAGGGCTGCGCACTTGCGCTGTTGTCAGGTCCCATCCTGTCCTGTCTGAGCATGCCCCGCCGAGGGGGGTAGGAGCGGGAGTTCATGTGGCCCATTCTTGTCTTTCTTTTCCTTTCTTTCTTCCCTTCTTCCTTCCTTCCTTCCTTCCTTTCTTTCTTTCTTTCTTTTTAAAAAGATCTTATTTATTTATTTGTCAAGACAGAAAGAGGGAGTGCACACAAGCAAGGGGAGCAGCAGGCAGAGGGAGAAGCAGGCTCCATGCTGAGCAAGGAGCCCCATGTGGGACTCAATCCCAGGACCCTGGGATCATGACCTGAGCTGAAGGCAGATGCTTAACCAACTGAGCCACCCAGGCCTCCCTTGGCCCGTGCTTTTCTCTTCGAGCCCCTTGCCCAGCGGATTGGGCAGTCTTTTCCTATTTGGTCTGTTGGGCGAAGGCTCCTTTCAATTTGCGCCAAAGTGCCATGCGTGTTGGCAGCTGACGTGGGCATCAGAGTCCTGGGGAAGAGGCAGCCGGGTTTCCACAGGGGTCCAGGCGCAGAGAAGGAGCCTCACACCCAGAGTCAAGGCAGGTCCCACAGCCCCTTCACCCCAGGCATCTTGCAGCCATACACACTCTCCTGCTTTCGTTCTGGGTCTAGGGGTAGGGAGTTTGGGCCGCCGGAATTGTGTGTCCCCTGACCACTGTCCTGGCCCCAGGTGTGAGAGCCTGGTGGACATTTATTCCCAGCTGCAGCAGGAAGTGGGGGCAGCTGGTGGGGAGCTGGAGCCCAAGGCCCGGGCAGTGCTGATCAGCCGGTTGGATGAAGTCCTGCGAACCCTTGTTACTAGGTATGCCCCCTGAGCCCTCAACCCGGCCTAGAGCAGATCCTGAGGAAGGAAGAGGCTTAGAGCAGTGGGAAGGGTGCCAGAAGGGACCCAGCCACTAAACTCCCCTGTGTCTTCACTCCTCTCAGCTCCTTCCTGGTGGAGAAGCAGCCCCCTCAGGTTCTGAAGACTCAGACCAAGTTCCAGGCTGGGGTTCGATTCTTACTGGGCCTACGGTTCCTGGGGGCCCCAGCCAAGCCTCCGCTGGTCAGGGCTGACATGGTGACTGAGAAGCAAGCCAGGGAGCTGAGCATGCCCCAGGGGCCTGGGACTGGAGCGTAAGCCAGGGCTGGTGAAGGCCTGCTGGGCTGGTGGAGGCCAGGGGAGCCTGGGCGACTGGCACCCCAAAAGAGCAGGGTGGTGAGGAGGGAGGGCTGTGAGGTGTGTGGACCCTGAATGGTCACGGCAGAGGAAGGGAGGGGACATATCAGGGCTGGAACGGGATGGAGAATTGTGATTTGGCCAAGATAGGGACCTCCTTGAGAATCCAAGCAGGGAGATGGAGATTTGGGGCCGGTCGCCCTTGCCATCCACCCCTGGACTCAAGCTTCTCCCTACCCCTGGCCCTGCTGGGATGCACCCACTCAGTGTCCAACCTCCCCTGGCAGAGAAAGCACTGGGGAAATCATCAACAACACCGTGGCCCTGGAGAACAGCATTCCTGGCAACTGCTGTTCTGCCCTGTTCAAGAACCTGGTGAGGGCTTTGGGGAGCCATTGGGAAGAGTGGGGGTGGGGGGGTCTTCAGACTGAGGGACTGTCCTTGGAGAGGGTGTTGGGAAGCCTCACCCCTGCTCCCCCTCCCACTCCTGCAGCTTCTGAAGAAAATCAAGCGCTGTGAGCGGAAGGGCACTGAGTCCGTCACCGAGGAGAAGTGTGCGGTGCTCTTCTCCACCAGCTTCACAATTGGCCCCAACAAACTCCCCATCCAGCTCCAGGTGAACTGAGCCTCAGGCTGCCCAGTCTAGGGCACCGGCTCCCCACCATGCTACATGCTGGGGCCCTGGCTCCTCACTCCTCATGATGGCTCCGTAGCCCGTGCCTCTGGGATCCGTGTGCACTGGGATCAGGGCGAGAGCGGGAGGCGCAAGAGTGTGCCTACCTGGGAATCGTGTGGTGGCGACTAGCTTTTATTATACATTTCGTGTAGACCAGGGCACTGTTTTAAGTCACACATACACACACACAGAGGTAAGTACTATCATTAGCCCCATTTCACAGATGAGTCCACTAAGATACAGAGAGACTGAGGAATTTACCCAGGTCACACAGCTATGAAGTGCTGGAGCTGGCATTGGAAACCCAGAGGTCTGGCTCTAAAACACTGACTCATAACCACTTGTCTACAGTTAGGCCTTAATGGAGCTTCAGAAAACATTGGATAACACACCAGGAACATTGGACTATGTTGTGTGACTCCTAGAGTGTCCCTGCATTCTCAGAGCCAAACCCCTGAGGAAGCCCCTTGCTCCAGTAAGAAGATTCCCCTCTTCTCGCCCCTATCAGGCTCTGTCTCTGCCGCTAGTGGTCATTGTCCACGGCAACCAGGACAACAATGCCAAAGCCACCATCTTGTGGGACAATGCCTTCTCTGAGATGGTGAGGAAAGACCTGGAGTGGCCATGGAGGGAGAGAGGGGAGGAACAGGGGCAAGCAACATGGGCAGTCATGTTGGGGGAGGCAGGGAGCAGACATGTTCAAATGGGAGTGGCCATAACTCCTTTCATCAAACTCTCTAACTTCACGCTTTTATACTTCTGACCTCTTTTCGTGCTGGTCTTAACAGCTACCATGTCGTAGCACCCTAAACTATTTTCGGAAAAGAGCCATCTTTATGAGCGAGCTCAGGGGGATAATGGCTGGGAAGGGCAGCGCTGGGGAGGTGGGAGGGAGGAAGGCCCCTCCTGAGGAAGAAGGAGAATGATAGTCTGAAGTGTCCTATCCTTCCACTTCACCCCAGGACCGTGTCCCCTTTGTGGTGGCTGAGCGCGTGCCCTGGGAGAAGATGTGTGAAACTCTCAACCTCAAGTTCATGGCTGAAGTGGGGACCAATCGGGGGCTACTCCCAGAGCACTTCCTCTTCCTAGCCCAGAAGATCTTCAATGATAACAGCCTCAGCATGGAGGCCTTCCAGCACCGTTCCGTGTCCTGGTCACAGTTCAATAAGGTCATTCCCCTACTTTTTGGACTTCCCACCCCTAAGCTCTTCATCCATGAGGCACTCAGGACCTTCCCAACCTCTGTCCAGAGACTGACCTCTGGGGTCTTTGTGGTGCCCCATCATGGGGATCAGGGAAGCCTCTGTCACCGCCCAGGCAGGAAAACCCTTCAGTCGGGCGGGTAAGCCCAGAGGAAGGATTCCCCAGCGTCCCTCATGTTTTGGACTGGGGGCCCTCTGTCCTCCCTCTCTACCAGTGACTCGCATGACTCATCCAGATTGTGTGTAAACACAGCTCTGATTCAAAATGACTTTGACCCATTGGGAAAATAGTTCCTATTTCAAAAACCAGGATGAAATCCCCCAGGGACACACACAGTGATACCAGCAACCTTGCCCTGACACCTTACTATGTGGCAGAAACTGTGTTTAGCACATTGGGTACGTCATCTACTTACCCCTCCCAGCATCCCTTTGAGGTAGTTGCTATTATCCGAATTTTACAGGTGAGGAACGTGATGCTCAGAGGGGTTAAGTCGTTTCTCCAGCAGGTGAGGAGGGTGGGATATAATCCCCTATTTCTCGTTCTTAGCCACCGTATTTTTAACTGCCCTCAAGGGGAGGTGGCTCAGAACTGGACCTGTTACAAGAATGGGGGAAAAGGTCTGGATGTCTTGGTTGAGAACCAGCTGGGTAAATGCAGTCATGTACTGTTCTCTTAGCAAAAAAGAAAGAGAAGTCTACATGACGGAAGGATGTGTTAGCAGAGGGAACAGGACACTCGCACCTGGCAATCTGCATTGTCTGGACTCCGCTGCCCTTGTTCTAATCAAGGATCGGTGGAGCGCAGTTGTTAGGAAGGACTCTGGTCTGGACTTCCTGGGCTACATCCCAGCTCTGCCTCTCACCAGCTGTGTAGACCTGGGCAAGTTACTTGACCTTTCTGGGCTTTGACTTCTTCATCTGTAAGATGGGATACTTAGAGGCTTGTAAAGATCCGGTAAGTGAATTTATGGAAAGGACGTGCAATACTGCCTGGCACCTGGTCAGTGTGAGGGTTGGCCATTGTCCTTGATGAGACAGATTCTGTTTTGTCCTTCAGCCCTGTGACTCTGTTGTGTGGGCACTCACACACAAAGCTAGGGCCTGTCCTAACCAGGCCCTAGCTCTGGCCCTCCTGTGTTCACACTAGTTCCTCCTTATTCCCCAGGAGATCCTGCTGGGTCGTGGCTTCACCTTTTGGCAGTGGTTCGACGGTGTCCTGGACCTCACCAAGCGCTGTCTCCGGAGCTACTGGTCAGATCGGTGAGTCCTTGCCCCAGTGGCCTGAGCACTTGTACCCCTAGCTCCTTCTCCACAGCCAGTGCCCCAACCCCATCCTCTCCTTCATCCTGGCCAGGTTGATCATTGGCTTCATCAGCAAACAGTACGTCACTAGCCTTCTTCTCAACGAGCCTGATGGAACATTCCTCCTTCGCTTCAGCGACTCAGAGATTGGGGGCATCACCATTGCCCATGTCATCCGGGGCCAGGATGGTGAGGTCACCCCAGCCAGTTCTCTGTTTCTGTGCCTGTGCCCTCTGGGGTTTCTTCTGGGAAGGAAATATCTTGGCCTTCCTTGATGCCAAGCCTGATCTTCAGGGAGTCCTTCCTTAGGTCCAACTTCCCTCCACCCTTCTGCAGTCTACCTTCTCATTGTGAGCTCTGTCGGAACAGAGACTGGTTGGTCTCCCTCCCCCAGGACTCTCACCCTAACTCCTCTCCCCCTCACCTTGGTAGACTGAGAGTGGATCCTGTGTTGGGGCTGGATGGAGAGGGGGAGAATGTCTGGACAGAGGGGACTCAGGGTCTCATTCCTATTGTAGGCTCCCCACAGATAGAGAACATCCAGCCATTCTCTGCCAAAGACCTATCCATTCGTTCACTGGGAGATCGAATCCGGGACCTTGCTCAGCTCAAAAACCTCTACCCCAAGAAACCCAAGGATGAAGCTTTCCGGAGCCACTACAAGCGTAAGCTGGAGCTCGCAGTTTGAACCCTTCTTTTGCCCATCTCTTCCATCATCCCAGTTGCCCCCTTCCTACACAGTGTATGTCATCCCTGACTCTCTCTCCATTTTCAAAGCCCCATTTCTCTTACTTGCCCATCAGCTATGCCCACTTTTGCACATCCCTTCCTCCCCAATGCTGGGGCACTCCATGGCTCTCCTTTCCTCCCCCACAACAGCTGAACAAATGGGTAAGGACGGCAGGGGTTATGTCCCAGCTACCATCAAGATGACTGTGGAAAGGTTAGTGTGGCGTTGTGAACGGTGGGCGGGCCTGGTACTCCTCGCTGGAAGAAGTGGTGGCATCAGCCTTTGGTCAGTCACACGGACCTTCCCTCCCTCCTCCAGGGACCAGCCACTTCCTACCTTGGAGGCCCAAATGCCTACCATGGTGCCAGCTTACGATCTTGGAATGGCCGCTGATTCCCCCATGAATATGCAGCTCAGCCCAGACATGGTGTAAGGAGCTTGAGAGGCAGGAATGGGAGTGGTCTGTGGGGACAGGTGTTTAAGCCTGGGCAGCTGGGAGAGCTGGCATTAGGGACTGAAGTAGGGGATTTCCCTTTCCAGGAGAGGGATTCCCATCTTGGGGCAGGAGGTGGGGGTGTCCAGCAGAAGGGCTGGCCTCAGAGGGGTCTGCATTCTTTCCCCAGGTCCCAAGTGTACCCACCGCACTCTCACTCCATCGCCTCGTACCAAGCCCTCTCCCGGGAAGACACATTGACAACCTTCCCAGAGTAAGTGGAAGGGACACGGATACCCACCTGTAAGGGGGATGGGCATTTACCATTTGTTAGGAGAGGCTCCGCTGTGAGAAAGGGACGGCAAAAGGCTGACACTCTGTCTCTTCTGCCTACTCCATTGAGAGGTTAGTGGTTAAGATCCAGACTTAGCCAGGTTCAAATTTCAGCTCCGCCACCTACTGACTTTGGGCAGGTTGCTTCATACTGGTGCCTGAGAATAGGGAGTATTGATAATAATACTAATAATACCTTCCTCGGGGGATTATTATGAAGGTTAATTGAATTAGTAATACCTGTAAAGCTCATAGCAAAAACTATGTTAAGAACTAAGATGACCTCTCCTGCCACTGTCATTTATCTGCTGTCTGGATTTTTATTTATTCATCTGTTTTGGCCTTGAAGTAGCCTAGACATTTTTCCTCCCTAAGTAACACTCTTATTATAATAACTGCAGGTGCTTATTGACTCTTAGACAAGGTACAACATCTCCTCTCCCAGGAGTTGAGGTAGGGTAGAGACTGGGGGGCTTAGAGCCACCAGAGTCCAGAGAAACATTAGAAATTAGCTAATTCAAGGGCTCCTGGGTGATTGAGTCGGTTAAGCATCTGACACTTGGATTCAGCTCAGGTCATGATCTCAGGGTCATGATCTTAGGGGCCCGGGGATAAAGCCTCCCTCCAAATCCCTGGCAATTGTGTTGTTGGGAGTCTGTTTCTCTCCCCATTTCTTTGCTCCCCCCCTCCCAAATAAATAAAGAGATCAGCTAGCTCAGCCCTTCTCTCCTCCCCCAGCCCAATCCCCAACACATACACATTTTACAGATGAGAAGGCTGAGCCCACGGCTTACCCAAGACTATGTGTTTGGGGAAAGGAGCTGGAAATTGTTTCCTCATTCAACGACCTTGACTTTGGAACATGGTGCCCTTGTCTAGCCTTCCTTTCTCTGACTGTGCCCTCCTTCCTGTTTCCAGATCTCACCTGCAGATGCCGCCCAACCTGAACCCGATGAACCTGTCCTTTGACCAAACTCACCCTCAGTGAGTGACAGCACCCCTCCCGATCCCATGCTCCCCATTCCTTCCCATCCTTATCCCACCCCCATCTTACTGACTTTTCTGGTCTTGGCAGGGGCCTGCTCCCATGCCCATCTCAGGAGCATGCCGTGTCCACTCCTGAGCCCCTGCTCTGCTCAGATGTGACCATGGCTGAAGACAGCTGCATGAGCCAGTCGGTGGGAGGGTTCCCTCAGGCAACCTGGTGAGTGGCAGCCTGGGGGTGATGGCTGGGCAAGGGCTGGAGGAGCGGGTGCCATAGCTACCCTACTGTTTCTCCCCTTCCTTCTTACAGGGTTGGTGAAGACATGTTCCCACCCTTGCTGCCTCCTACTGAACAGGACCTCACCAAGCTTCTCTTGGAGGGGCAAGGGGAATCGGGGGGAGGAGCCTTGGGCACCCAGCCCCTCTTGCAGCCCTCTCATTATGGGCAGTCTGGGATCTCAATGTCCCACCTGGACCTAAGGGCCAACCCTAGTTGGTGATCCCAGCTGGAACGGAAGCCCCGAGAAAGACCGCTCTTCTACCCCGCCGGACCTGCTCTGGACACTTGCCCACGCTCCTGCCAAGCGGCAGATGGGGAGAGTGTCCTCCTATCCCCATCTACTCCCTGGTCAGGAGGAAAAGACTGCCAGGAAAATGCACAGTGGGTGGAGCCTATCCACTCCTTCCTCCTACCACACACCCCTGTCCTCCCCCTTCCAACGCTGGAAGGGAAATTCAGGTTCCAAAGTAAGACACGGCCCAACACGCCTGCACACACAGAAAACACACACACACACACACCTCTCCCTGGAAGATGGGGCTGAGTGGGAAGGGGGCTGGGCAACAGCACAGGTTAGGGCATAGAGGTCTTCTCTGCCCATCTTGAGCCCGAGCCCAGGACACACACGTAGAAACATGCAGATATGTGCACACGTTTGTACGGGAGGCTGGGAACTGAGGGATAGGCTTGGGTCCCAGCCCTGGGGTAGACGGAGAAGCAGTTCAGGAGACCCTGGGTGGGAGGTGGTGGGAAAATCTGTACAGTTGGGTTACTGAGGTGGGTTATGCCCAGATTAAAAAACAAATTTTCAATAGCCCCACATTCCTGTCAGTCAGATGGAGATTTTTGGTTATGTGTAGGAGACCGTGCAGGTCAAGGGCTGTGTTTTATGGGCAGCCGTGTGAAAGTGTGCATCCCTGAGACGTGTGAATATACAGATGTCACACACAGTCACTGTTATGGCCACAAAAATACATGTATCTTTCTGATCTTGCCTCTGTGACAAGTTCGGAAGTGTGAAACACTGCACAAAAAACACCAGCGAATGCGCTAGCTTCTCTGATGCACGCTAACCCAGATGTACTCAGCTTTCGTAGGACCGTGGCCCCCGTGGGTCTGTGTGGCTGTGACATCTGTATGAGGCTCTAGCTTTGGTGGCTCAACCCTGCCAATCTTGCCCAAAGGCCAGGGGTGAGTCTGGGACCCAGGCCCGGGCATGAGGTCCTCTGAGTGAATTAGGGGGCCTTCCCTGCTGCTGCTTTTCTCTTTGCCCATTCACTGCCAGCTTCCCTCCACTGCCCCATTCCCGTGCCACCCTTTCTCCCTCTTGGGGGGGGGTCATCGATCCTAAGCCATAAAATAAATTTTATTCCAAAATAACAAAATAAATAATCTACTGTACACGATCTGAAAAGAAAGACGCTCTAACTGCTCAGACAGGTGCTGCAGTCCAGCCTCCAGCTGAGGGAGACCCTGAGTCCAACCCAGGCCTCCTGAGGGGGCCGGTCGAGGGAACCCCACATTCACCCTCCCCCCTACCCCCCAAGAGGGCAGGAGGGAAAAAGTTGCTGAGGACTTGGGGGAAAGATGGGGATAGGTGGGCAAACTGCAGCACTTGTTAAATTAAAGAAACAAACTAGAAGCACAAAAATGGGGGGGCAGAGGGGAGGAGTAGGTCCAGTGTTCCCAGGCCCCCAGTTCTGGGGGGAAACATTGCCATTTTTAGCTGTTGGACCTTCCCAGGGAAGTCCCCTTTTCCCCCATGTCCAAACTGAATCCAACTGCTCATACCACTGGTTCAAGCTACAGAGAATGGGAGTGTGTTGTGTAAGGGAGGGGAGAACCCCAGATACCCTGGAGACAGAGTCCTTGCCCCCTTGCTCTAGGCAAGGGTGAAGGGGCACCACGCACCCTCCTTGTGTCCTCTTGCCAGGCCCCTGCTCGTTATTGCTTGAAGCCCCATAGTTCTATGCCCATGGAGCAGGTGGGGAGGCAGGAGAAGGGCAGCTGAAGGATCCAGGGTTGTGACTAGATGCCAGGGACGGAGAATGTCAGAGTCCATGTGAGCCAGAAGCCCGAGTCCTGGGTCTGAGGACACCAGCGCACCCCTCACTGCCTGCTGGCCTCTGCCTCCACTTTGACGCTGCTCCTGCGACCTTCCACCAGGGCAGGATGGGGTCCTGGGGCGGGGCATCGGTCCAGCAGCCCTTCTTCAAACTCTGTAGGGAGAAAAGGAGTAAGTTAGGAGGCCGTAGGGTGGATGATGCAAGGAGGTGGCTGGACAGGAGGCAGGAGTCGGGAGACTGCAAAGATGAGCTGGATTTGATAGGCTGCCTCCTGCCCACTGCACGTTTATAGGTGTATGTATGGGGGGTGTTCCATACCCAAGTGTGTGCGTCCCCCTCCCCTTTCTGGCTGTGTGTAGCAGCGCTCTCTCTGTATGTGTCTCTCTCCTCTGTCTCTCCCGCCTCCGTTCTGCTGGAATTTCTGGTTCTGTCAGGAGCTGTGGGGGTGGCTTGGCTCTGACCTCTCCCCCTCCCCCCCCAGGCTCTGCCGCCCCCACTCATCCCTGGCCCCCTCCCAGGCCCCACCTACCCTACCATGCCCCTCCAGTTTCTTAGAAGCCAAATCAGGGGGAACACAGGAAGCCAGCCTCCCAACTCCTCCCCCAAAAAGAGCCCCCCCTTCCAGTCCCCACCCCCACTTCCCACCCACGCACAGTTTAAAAATACCAAGCCAGGGTTGGTGGCTTTGTCTGCTGCATCACTCTCAGCCCAGCCGCTCTGGCCCTCTGGCGGACTACTCCCTTCCCCCATACACACACAAAGCATCCCCCTTTGGGCTTCTCTACTTCCCAGCTAGGCAACCCCACTGCAACTCCTAGCCTACCCTACTCTTCTGCCTTGGTGGCAGCTCTGTCTCTGCTTCCTTTCTTGGTGACCCACCCTTCCTGTTCCTCTAGTCCCCCTCTGTCCCCTTGCTCACTGCACCGCCCCTTTCACAGATCTCCATTAGGATCAGATCCTCCTAGTGGAAACAACCCTGTAGGATCCCCCTTTCCTCAGCCCAAGGCCTGGATGGCTGGAGCCCCAGCACCCTACAGGCTGCCCTCTCTGGTGACTACATCCCTCTCCCTCCCACCTGGCCCCAGGACGCCAGGACTGCTGGGTGGGGCCTGGGTGGCAGGGGTGCTTGGGGACAGCGCTGCTGCTGCCTCACCTGCGAGAGGCGGCTTCGCAGGCACACAGGGGCTGAGGCGCCCCACGCGGTCGTGGGAGACGAGGCGGGCTAGCCGCAGCCCCTCATCCATCAGTGTCTGCTGCAGGATGTGGCGGCTCCACAGCCCATGGGCTGGCAATGCCAGCGGCAGGTCAGCAGGGGGCGGCGTCAGCCTTGGGCATGACCCCACAGCTGTGGGCATGGGCACGGATCAGGTAAGGGGCTACAGTCAACGGAACCCCGCCCCGCCCCCCCCCCAACCTCAAACGCAAAGCAGACCCATAGGCCCAGGCCCCTTTGCCCCCATCCAGCCAGGCCTCCCAACCCTGCTCCAGGCAGAGGCCTCCTAGCTCCTTCCTCCCACCTACTCCACGCCCAGAGCTCGAAGAAAAGTATTCTGATGGACACTCACCCTGCAAGTGTCCGTCAAGACTCTCCCCAGACAGGC
Source organism: Mustela lutreola (assembly GCF_030435805.1). NCBI lineage: Eukaryota > Metazoa > Chordata > Mammalia > Carnivora > Mustelidae > Mustela > Mustela lutreola. The sequence continues at coordinate 56,765,695 of NC_081297.1, forward strand.
TGGCGCTGTCCTCCTCCAGGTTGGGCCGGTATGGGGGTGCATAGGACTCTGGGCCTGGTGGAGGCTGCTGGAGTTCCGAGTGACTTTGCTCTCCAACCTGTGGATGCCCCAAAGGGGAAGATGAGGACCTAACAAGGGAGGGGTGGGGGAGGGCGCTAACACCGTGTGTCCACCCTAGAAACCTACCTCCTGTTTTAACTTCTTCAGTGGAGGGCCTCCCAGTTCTTCCGGGTGAAGCCTGCGAAGATGAGAGCAATAAGGAAGGTGAAGCTGGGGAGGGCAGCATGGTGGGGCAGAACATAGAATCTGGGGAAGAGCGTGTGCTCTTTCAAGATCAGAAAGCAGCTGACTGAGCAGAAGTGTCTAGCTCTGGTACTGCTGTTGTGGGTGAGCAGACAAAACCCGAGATGGACAGGAGGAGGGCCCAGGCCCAGACAAGTGGGCTTGGCGCGAAGCAGGACACGCACGTGGGCAGGAAGCAGGCTTAGAGGTCCCTTCCTGGGAAGTCTGGCCCAGGACCCAGCTCCTTGGCAGGATTCTCTAATCTAGGAGGGACCTGGAGAAGGAAGTCTCACCTGGAGCCCTTCAATGAGGACAGGTAGGTGCTCTCTCGGGCCACTTGGCGCGACAGGGAGAAGAGCTCCACCCTCCGCAGTAAAAGTGTGTTGTCCCGCATGCAGAACTGTGCAGCAGCTTCGTTGATGGTCAGCTGTGGAGAGGGCCGCCCGAGCGGGCACAGTCCTCAGGCCCCGCTGCCTTGCCCAGACCTCCTCCCACCCTTCGCCATCAGACACATAAAGCCTGTGCATTAGACGCTTGCTTAGGATCTGATGCTATGGAGTTCTCTGGAGGTGGAAGACAAAGGCCAACATCCCTGGCTGCCGAGGGAGGCTGGAGTCCCCTCGGCCAGAGCAGTCCCGAGCGGCACTGAGCGCGACTGAGCGCGACTGCCCGGCACTGGCCTGTACCTCTGCTTCGCCCTCAGCTGAGGAGGGAAGCACTGCAGTGGCAGGGACCGGGCTGTGTGTGGGGGTGTGGGTATGTGTGTGGGTGACTGGGGCATGGGGTCCTGGTCAGGAGGCAAGGAAACAGGTTGGGGAGGGCGAAGGTTCTCCACGGTGAGGAGGGTGAGGCCTGGGAGCCAAGTGCAATCCTAGGAGAATGGGGTCCTCACCTCGTGCAGGCTGAGCTGCTTGCCCTCCCGCCGCTTGGAGTCAAAACGGCCGTAAATGATGCTGTATTTGCGGATCTCCTCCTCCTTCTGGCTGTCGCTGTCGTCCATCTCAAAGATGTGCCCCACGCTCCGCGCCAGCTTCTTGTTCAGCTTCAGCAGGGACGTCACCTCCCCAGCATCCCCCCTTGGGAAGCTCCGGAAGATCCTCTCCACACTCTCCACCACCATGCGCACCATCTCTGGTTCCAGGCGATCTGGACCACCCCCAGCCCCAGCTGCTGCCAGCCCCCCAGCCCCGGTCCCCTCCGGGACTCCTCCCCCTGCAGGTGGGGAGAAGGGGGGAGAGCCTGCCTCCTCTTCTCCTCCCGCGCCAACGTCAGACTCTGGAGTGCTCCGTCCTGGCCAGATCCGGGGGTCTCCGGCCCCAGGTCCCCCAGGCAGTGGTGACAGCTTTTCTCCAAGTTCAAGGGGGCTCTTGGGGCTAAAACTGCGGGCACTGCCTGCCTTTTCCCCTGGGCTGCTATGCCCATTGCTCATGCTTCCTTTCCGGGTGCCTGCAGTCTCAGAGATCTTGAAAAGTGGGATACTGGAGACAGGCACAGCAGGCACTGGCTGACTGAAGAGCCCTGGATTGGTGGCCCATTCTCTCAGTGCCTTCTGCAGGCGGCGGACATGGAGGGGCTTGGTGGCCATGCCCACGAGTGCCATGATCTCCAGGAACTCTTCCTCGCCAGCCTCACACAGTTGCTGCACGTCGTCCCCTCCCTGCTGGATGAAGGTTTCATAGTAGGAAAGGAGATTGGCGCGCTGCAGGACCCGGTAAAGCTGCAGCTCCCCCAGTGTCCGAGGCAGTGCCATGGCTCGGGCACTGGGCCTGAAGAGGAGTGCAGTAGAGAGAAAGGCAGGCAGTCAGTATGGGTCCTCCTGCTGAGTACCAACCCACACTCGCAATTGTCCTCTCTTTCCTGCTTGCTTCTCTTCCCCTCCTCTAATGTGCTCTCTGCCCAAGACCCAAGCCTGAGCACAGACTCAGAACTAGGCATTACCAGGAGACATAAACACAGCAGTGCCATCCCAGACTGGCCACAAGTACCAAAAGGCAGCTCAGTCTCTCTGCCAAAATCAAAGGCTCTTCACCCCCATTCTCAGCTTTTACTTTTCTGGCCTGGGGCAAGGAGACCTGAGCAGTGAGGCCAGCCAGCACCCCCTGGGATGGCTGGGCTTCCTTTTCCCCCAGAATAGTCTTCACCCTCCACCCTAAATGCCCAGCAGTCTCAGCTTTACTCAAGGTGACTTTCTACACTGAGGTGCATGTAGGACCCCTGTCCTCCCCACAGTTGATGCCTGGGACCTACTGCTGGCCAGTTTCACTCCGTGGTGGCGTCCTACCCAGGCAGCTGCAAGGGAGGGGTGTGGCCCTTTCTCACTCAGCAAGCCTGGCGGACCCCTGCTCTGCTCAGCTCCCCTGAGCTGCTCCGCAGGACCTCCCCTCTCCTCCCGACTGCCCAGTGCCCCTTAAGTTGGCCCCTCTCCCAGCAGTGACCTTCCCCACCTGCTGGGTAGGTAGGCCGATCCCTTCAGCTCAGGCGCCAGCAGGGAGGAGTGCCTCAATTGTTCTGCTCTGGGGCCTGTTCCGCCCACACACACTCCTACAGCGGCCGCGTGAGTGGGCGAAAACCGCCTGGGGGCTCCCACCTACCTCCTCTCCCTCATTTTCCACCCACACCTCCAAGTGGAGCGGAGGAGCGGCTCAAAGCCTCTTGAGGGAGGGGCTGCACACCGAAACTCCCCTCCGCGTGCCGTAAATATAGCTACAGAAAAGAGAAGGGAAGCCTAAAGCTTCTCTACAGTTCTGCTGATGGCTCTCCCCTGGCTCCGAGGCGCCGGCTTCTCCCGGACCCCGGGGCTCGCGTACTCCGTATCAACGGAAGACTGAAACAGCGCAGCAGCCCTCCCCCAGCCCTATTACCAGCCAGAGCTCCAGGGCTTCCCCTGGCGTTTGGGGGCCCCCACATTCTTTGCAGGGGGTTCACATGCCAGATCACATCGGCAGAGTAAACGAGGAATGGAAAATTAAGTACTACTCTTTCATATCCAGCTTCATCCACTCCCTATCTGCTCCCAGGGCCCCTAATTCAAAGACGCACCCCCTTTTCAATCTGTCTCCACCCCCCACCCCCGTCCCGCTTCCCCTCGTTCTCTCCTCGACCTCCACCCTCCGGACCCCTTTACTGAGTCCAGCTCCACCCATTCCACTCCCCGCCGCTTCCCTCTACCCACTAACTTGGGTCTGGGCTGCGGGGTCCGGCGGGCGCAGTCCCCTCCGCCCGGCGGCTGCTCGGCTGTGGGGGAGGGCGCTCTGTGCATGGACGGCCGGAGGCCACAGGGGCTGCCCCTCTCGGTGCCCAGCGCTCGGCGCCTGGCGCGCGCTGCCGTGTCCGCCGCTGTCCGGGCTCCGTCCCTCCCTCCACGTCTCCTCTCTCCGAGCCTCCGCGCCTCTGTCTGTGCCTCTGCCCCCCCCTCCCCGGCTGCGCTTGCCGCCTCTCCGCGCCGCCGCCCCCGCAGGACGCACGGGGAGCGAGGCCCGGCGCGGCGCTGGCTGCCGGGCGGGCGGAGGGCGTGGGCAGCGCCGGGGGCGGGGGCCGGGGGCGGGGGGCGGGCGCCAGGGCCTTGGGGCCGGCGGTGGAGGCGCCGCGGCTGAGCGTCGGAGAGAGGCGGAGACTAGGGGGAGGGGGCGTGGAGCGGGAGGCGGAGGCGGGGACTCGGAGCTGCGGCGCCGAGCTTGGGACTGAGGTGACCGAGGCCGAGCTGCGGGAGGTCGGGCTTGGGGACCCGGCGGGCGGGGCGAGGTCGCTCCGCGCCGCCCACGCCGGATGCACAGCCGGCCCTCTTCGCGCCCACGTACCCACGTGAGCGCCCAGCCGGCGACATTCCTACATCCCCCTCCCCGCCCGCTCCTACCCCTCCGAGCGGAGAGCGGAGTTTCACAACCACGCGCGGGTACACAAAAACACGGAGAAGCGCACGAACGTGCACACGCGCCTCAACAACTACGCGGACGCCCGCTGCCCACACTCCGGCCTCGCGATGCTGTACGTGGGATTGCTAGGAATGAGCCGGGAAAAAGTTGGCGGAGTCTTGGGGTGCGCGGCTCCTCTCGGGCGTGCATCCGACTCCCCTTGAGTGTGCGCTTAGGGCAGGTCTGCGAGCGCGGGTCTCTGCAGGAATTCCTCGGATATCCCAGCACTCTTACTCTGCTGCAAAAGGAGTCATTTGAAGGCCCCTGCTCAGAAACCCAGGCCTCCATCCCTGCCTCGAGTCCCTGTCGAAGTTTGGGGTACAGGAATGGGAGGGTTATGGTAGAAGCTAACGCGTCGATCAGTCGCGTCGGGCTGTTAGAGCATTGGTCAGGCGGGGATGGAAGGAGGTACCCCTCCTTCCTCTACTCGTCGCACCCTGTTTGTTAAGGATGAGGACCTGCTCCTCGGGAATTCTGTGGCAAAGCTGGGGTAGGGAGAACATCCATTCTGCGGACGTTTTTAGGGACCTGCGCTCTAGAGAGTCTAATGGAAGATGGGCGGGAGGCCGGAGAGTCCGACGTGGCTCCCTGCGGAGGAGTTGGAGGGAGGAGCTCCCTCAAGGAGCCTAGCCCCCCTCCGCAACCCACCCTCCCCGTTTGTTTCTCCTAGCCCCATCTGGTTCCCATTACACTCCCGCCCACGGCTGGGAGGTCGGGTGGGGGTGGGGGTGGGGGGCCAGCAGGGGCTCTGAGGGCCGGTCCTGGCTCGAGGCCCCGACAAAATGAAGGCACGGTGGATGGGGAACCGAGCGGACCGGCCGGGGGTCAGGTTCTCCTTGGTCCGAAACCTCAGCCCCGCCCCGCCATTCCGCACTTCTGAGTGGCTCGGGGCCTGGCTAGGCGTGGGCGGCGTGGGCCGGGACTAGTTCTACATTCCGGCTCAGCAGGGGGACCTTTCCGTCTCCAGTGGGGGCAGAAGAGGGGGAGTGCATCCCGGGGTGGGATTTCGGTACCTAAGATTCACTTCTCCTTCAGCCCCAAACGCAGTGAGGAGGTAATAGGAAAGCGCAGATCCCTCCTCCCCCAACTCCCCATCCCCAGTTCTGCAACTGGAAGGCGCGGCTAGACGGGCTCCCTCCCGGGACTCTCCCCGACCCTCTCTGAAGTGTGTGGGCACCCCCTCCCCCACTCTTCTCTGGTTATTTTGGAGCCTGGGCTGCCAGCCGCTGGCCCCGGGTTTCCACGTGCCTCCTCCCTCCCCCTGCCCACGCGCCCCGTGACGCACATCCTCCGCCCACGCAGCCTCTGTTTCAGGCGCCCCCCTCCCTCCCACCCGGGCCCCTTTGGGGCGGTGCTGAGCCCCCGGGTCCGGAGGGAGACGCAGGCCCAGGAAAGAGGGCGGAGTAGCGAGTGAAGCCGGCGAGGGTAACCAGCTGGGCGCTGGGCCCTTGGGTCCCAGCCCAGGAAAGGGGACGAGGGAGGAGCCGATTCCGGGTCCTCCACTTTTTTATTCTGGGGGCGGATATTCGGCCAGAGAGGGAGAAAGGGAGACCAGTCCCAAGACCAGGGCTTGCCCAGTCCCCTAGGGGAGTAAGTAGGGGGTCTCCCTGGGTGTGAACCTGTGTGGGAGAGTGGAACTCCTGAGGGTTTGTATCTTTGTTTTTCAGGGTTGTCGTGAGGTTCAAATGAGAAGATGTGTATGAAGACTCTGTAAAGTGCCAAGCAAATTTAAGACGTTATTGCTAGTTTGTGCCTCTGTATCCTCAGATAATGTATTTATATGTTTCTTTACATCGAATTGTGTATCTGTGTCTCTGTCTCTCTCTAGGTTTGTATGTGAGCCCCTATGTGTGGATTTAAAAATATGTACATTTTAAAAAAAAAATCATTGACTTGTGAAGCCCCGCAAGAGGCCCAGAGCGCCCCCGCAGCCGGAGCTGCTGAGACGTCTGTTCTTCGCTTCCCTCCCACTCCTGCCACCCCCAACTCCCCTCCTACTCCCTTCCGTTGAGAACTAGGAATTTCCAGCCTTTTGCAATTGGAGAGAGACAGAGACAAAGAGACCAAGACTATGAGAAGCTACAGAAAAACAAAGATAAAAGGGGGGGATGATAAAAGGTGTTGCACAAATACAAAAATTTTATTTCTCCTTTTTTTCTCCGTGAGCCCTATTCTCCCCAGTGTGGATCAGGACCCCTCCCTACCTGACTCACCTGCTTCCCCCTCCCCATCCGAGTGTTCTCAGAGTTTACGCATAGCGCATAGCGTAGCAAGGGATCCCATTTAATCAAGGATTAATTTATTGTCTACACCGGTCTCTTCCAGGAAGGGAAACAGTATCCCCAGTCCCAATTTTCCAAGAACAGGGGGAAAGAGTGTGAAGAAGTGGGTGGAAGAGGAGTGAGGAAATTGCTAACCAGAAGGATTGTCATTCCTGGGCACGTGCAGATTTTCATCTAGCAGATTGCACTGCTCACATTCCCCTCCACTACGTTTTTACCAGGCCAAATCAAGTTCGCTCAGCAGGGTCTGGCTCAAATGTCATCTTCCCTCATGCCCCACTCCCCCACCAGGCAGAATTAATTCCTTCCATCCCTCAGAGGCCTCAAGGCTCTTTGTAAGCCTTTCAATTATACTTGCTTGTCTCTCCCTCAGCGCAAGACTTCTCTAGCGCTGGTCTGCTCTCTGGTGGGCCCTTTGAAATGAATGCATTAATGATGCTATTTCCTGGTCTGAAAAGGGCGATTGACACATTTTGCTCCAAAAGGGGCCAAATCTGGGCTAAACTATTAAGTGAAGAGGTCTCCTTTACTTAAAGTTTCCAGTGAATCTCGCAAGTGTGGCCCCTTGGTCTTCGAAAATGTCCACTGTTGTGGGGCATGTGACTGGCTCAGTCAGTATAGCATGTGACTCTTGATCTTGGGGTGGTGAGCTGCAGCGACAGGTTGGGCGCAGAGTTTACTTAAATTAAAAAAATAAAATGTCCAGTGTTCTGGTAAATTAATTCATACCCAGATGGGAAAGGTAGGAGACTGAAATCTTTGCTAGTAACAGAAAAATATGAATATAAAATAAAGATCCTCATTTTTTCCTCTTTGTAACATGTTATAATTGTGGTCTAAGGAGTGTTCTCCTTCAGTTAGTCATTTTACAAGAGATGCTTCACCAGGCGAAGACAAATAATCCTAACCTCTGCCTTGAAGGAGGTAGGGAGATAGTGCAACAAAAGGGGTACCCAATAATGACAGAAGAATAGGGGGCAACTGATGTCTTCTGGTGTTGTAGGAAACTGGTTTAGACAGGCATCCAAAGTACTTGATGTAGCCTAGGATATTGATGTATGAATATTTCTAGGGCCAGTCAAGTCAGATTAGAATGGAAACTTACATGGAGATATGAAACAGAATATATTTCAGAAACTAGAAATTATTCATTATTGGGGCACCTGGGTGGCTCAGTGGGTTAAGCCTCTGCCTTTGGCTCAGGTCTCTCTTGCTCTGTCAAATAAATAAAAATCTTTAAAAAAATAAAGAAATTATTCATTATTGCTGGATAGGCCGCCCCGGGAGGGGCACCTGATTGGCTCAGTCAGTTACAGTGTCCTACTCTTGGTTTCAGCTTAGGTCATGATCTCAGGATTGTAGGATTTGTCTCCGTACCAGCTCAGTGCTCAGCATGGAGTCAAGTTGTCCTCCCTCTGGTCCTCCACCCCCTCCCCTTCCATGCCTATGTGTGCGCTTTCTCTTTCTGTCTCAAATAAATAAATAAATAAGGGATTCATGGGTGGCTCAGTGGGTTAAAGCCTCTGTCTTCCACTCAGGTCATGGTCCCAGGGTCCTGGGATCAAGCCCCACATCAAGCCCTGCATCGGGCTCTCCCCTCAGCAGGGAGCCTGCTTCCCTGCCTCTCTGCCTACTTGCGATCTCTATCTGTCAAGTAAATAAATAAAAATTTTAAAAATAAATAAATATATTTTTTTACTTTTTCTAACATTTAAATTCAATTAATTAACATATAATGTCTTAGTTGTTTCAGGGGGTAAGATCTGTGATTCATCAGTCTTACATAATACCTAGTGCTCATTACAACACATACCCTACTAAATAAAATCTTTAGAAGAAAACCAGCCCAGGGAGGTGTAGAAGTCCATTTTATTAAGTGTATTTTAGACTTGTGCTTTCTCAAACTATGGCAAAGGACCAATTAAAAAAATTCCAGGGCGCCTGGTTGGCTCAGTTGGTTAAGTGTCTGCCTTCAGCTCAGGTCATGATCCCAGGGTCCTGGGACTGAGCCCTGCATTGGGCTCCCTGCTCAGCAGGGAGCCTGCTTCTCTCTCTCCTGCTTCCCCTGCTTGTGCTCTCTCTCTCTCTTAAGTAAATAAATAAAACCTTTTAAAAATTCTAATCTATTGTTCCCTACTTCTGTAAAATACACCAAACATGAATTGTTAGAAAAGTAAAACAAAGTCCATATTTTTATTAGATTCAACAAATACAAAAATTCTCTGTCAAACTGCAAGAAAAGTTTCTAAATGCTTACACTTAATTTCTGAAATACTTCCATTGCAGATTGGTAACAAACTTTGAACAGCCCAGTTGTAGTTAGTTTCTTTACATCTATGTTTTAGATCACAGTCAAGACCCGGGGCTTCATCACTGGAGAAACTAGGGAATCATAAGGACTTTGTAATATGGAAGTGACACAGGCAGATCTGCATTTAAGAGTAGTGTGGATGAAGGGTTTTATGGTTGCAAAAACCACAAGGAAACCAGCTTGGAGAAAATTAAAGTGGTTCAAGTGGTAAGATGTATACAAATAGCTCAAGTAGCTGGGATTCTAGCTTGGGCGACTGAAGAGTTGAAATGGAGTGTCTTCATCAAATTTTTATGGTCTGTAATTCTCCTAGAGTAAAAAAATAATAATTGTGAAAACAAAAACTTTTTCTTAACTCATTTGACACCACAACCTAATCTGACCCGAACTTACTTGTGGCACACCTCCGAAATTTATATCAAGTTGTTTATAGTTTCATTTATCCCACTTTTGTTTATCCCAGTGTGAATAATTATGTCTCAATGCAGAAAAATTAATTTGTTTGATTACAGGGTGCTGTCCTAGGCCCCATTGGGATTGTTGCCCTATATGTTGTATATGCACCATATTACCTTTCTAAAATCCAAAAATATTCTAAAACACATTTACTATCCAGATTTTCCACTCCATTTACTCAACAGTCTTGGCCTGAGTTTTTGGCTATTTGCATACATCAGATCCACCTGCAGATAATGAATATTCATTGCATTGTGTGCTATAGACTCTGAAAATGACTCCTTTTTAAAAGATTTTATTTATTTTATTTATTTTTAAAGATTGTATTTATTCGTTTGAGAGAGAGACAGAGAGCACAGGCAGAGGGAGAGGCAGGGAGAGAGGGAGAAGCAGACTCCCCATGGATTTGGGGGCCTTTATCCTTAGGACCCTGAGATCATGACCTGAGCTAGGAGAGATGTTTAACCATCTGAATCATGCAGGTGTCCCTTAAGATTTTATTTTTAAGTAATCTCTGCATCCAATGTGGGGCTCAAATTTACAACCCCAAGATCAAGAGTCACATGCTTTACTGATCCAGACTGGCACCCCCAGAAGCAGATTCTTTAAAGTGTTTTGAGCAGTGTCCTCATGGTAAAATAAAGCTAAAAGCTTCTTTTGTGACTACCTTGAAGTGTCAGAACTTTTTTGGATGGTAAGGTGGAATGTTTTTATGGGCAATACAGTCTCATTATTGTATATCTCCTTTGCAAAAGTCAATGGTCAGTGATCTTCTGGAATTAGTTCCCAAATCTGGAATTAGTTCCTCTGTTCTCTGGCCTTTATTCAAAACCAAAGAGTGAGCTCTGAATGGTGACAATTTGGGGCCTAGTAGAAAATGAGGTGTGTGTGCGTGTGTGTGTGTGTGTGTGCATGTTTGTTTTTTAAAACTTTTGAATTTACATGGGGCACCAAGATAGCTCAGTGGGTTAAGCCTCTGCCTTCCGCTCAGGTCATGATCTCAGGGTCCTGGAATCAAGCCCCACATAGGGCTCTCTGCTCAGCGGGGAACCTGCTTCCCCTTCCACCTCTGCCTGCATCTCTGCCTCCTTGTGATCTCTCTCTCTGTGTCAAATAAATAAAATCTTTTTAAAAAGAACTTTTGAGGGGCACCTGGGTGGCTCAATGGTTTAAAGCCTCTGCCTTTGGCTCAGGTCAAGATCCTAGGGTCCTGGGATTGAGCCCCACATCGGGCTCTCTGCTCAGCAGGGAACCTGCTTCCTCCTCTCTCACTCTGCCTGCCTCTCTGCCTACTTGTGATCTGTCAAATAAATAAATAAAATCTTTAAAAAAAAGAACTTTTGAATTTACAGAAAAATTGAGAAGATAATATAGAGAGTTCCCCTATACCATATATTCAGTTTCACTATTGTTGCCTTTTACCAGTGTGGTGCATTTGCCAACATTAATGGACCAGTATTCTTATGTTATTATTAATGAAAAGTCTACAGTTTATTCAGATTTTCTGAGTTTTACCTAATATTTTTTCTATCTAGAAATAGCTGGCTGTTACAAGTTCTCAGTCTTTCCTTGTTTTTGATGACCTTGATAGTTTTGAGGAGTACTTGTCAGGTATTTTTTAGTTTGACCCTCTATTGGAATTTATTTTTTTCCTCAAGATGAGGTTAGTTTTATGGGTTTGGGGGAGGAAAACCACAGACACTAAATGCCATTTTCATTGCATGACATCAGGCATACATAGTATCTATGTGATTTAGTACTGTTGATACTGACCTCTCCAGGTCAGCCAGGGGAATGTGCGTGAGAGAGACACGATGACTACTGCAGCAGGGGTAACCTAGACTTTTCTCTTTGAGGATGAAATTTCTTCTCCTGAGCATAGCTCAGACCCATTTTGACTTTTTAAAAATACTTTGTATTTGAAAGCTTGAAACTTCCCCATCAGTAACCTCCTTCCCAGAACTTCCTCTCAGCTCACTGGGCTCCACAATCTCTAGTGCTCCCACCCACCACTCTCAGATCCTTTAAAAAAGTCAGATGCTTCAATTTCTACTAACATTAACTGAATATCTGTTTATGTGCTAGACATTCTTCTAGGCCCTCATTGTGTTAAATCATTTAAGGGGAAGCAGCCTGATGCATAGAAGGAACTTGGGCTTTTGGGTAAGACTTGGGTTCAAACCTTAGCCCAGCTCAATTAACTATGCAATCTTGGGCAGGTTCTGTGTCCTAGCCTTGGCTTCTTAAATGGAGATATTTGTTTCGCATCTTGCTGCAAGGAATAAAAAATTTTCTCCTAATCCTCACATTCATTTCACTTCCAATCCTCTCATCTTCATGGGTACCTGGCTGAATCTAAAGAGCATGCCACTCTTGATCTCAGGGTGCAGTTCAAGCCCCACGTGGACTGTAGAGATTAAAAAAAAAATAATAATAACCCCCATTTATTAAAAAATTACTGTTTTTTTTTTTTTAGTAATCACTACACCCAATGTGGGGCTCCAACTCACGACCCGAAATCAAGAGGGGCGGAATCAGCCAGGCACCGCCCTAGTTCTACATTTTTTTTTTTTAAGATTTTATTTATTTATTTGACGGAGATCACAAGTAGGCAGAGAAGCAGGCAGAGAGAGAGGAAGGGAAGCCGGCTCCCTGCTGAGCAGAGAGCCCGATGCGGGGCTGTATTCCAGGACCCTGAGACCATGACCGAGCCGAAGGCAGAGGCTTAAACCACTGAGCCACCCAGGCGCCCCTCTAGTCCTACATTTTTAAATGCTAATGTTTTTTTGCCATAAAACACTGACACAATTTTTTCTGTGTGACTTGTTTTAAATCTCATAGGACTTTGGAGGATATGTAGTCTTTTAAAAATTGTCCCGTCTGGGACTCCTACTTATAAAGAGGTCTCAAGGGTAAGTCTCCCATAACAAGCAGATCGTGGTTAAAAAGGAAAGAGAAGAAAAGAAACTTCAGTTTCGATGGAAATATCAAATTCGGTCAAGAGGGCCTCGCCCGTTTTGATTTTCTATTGGCTAAGCTTACCATCAATCTCACCAGTTGTAAATAAACTGGATACGGAAGCATGTTGTTAAGGGGTGGGACCTTCCTGTCGCCATTGCTAAGGTGGAGGGTCCGTTCTCTAATAGGCTGGAAGCTGCTTTTCCCGCCCTCTCGCAGCAGTTGCTAAGAGGCGGGATTATAGAGTTCGTAAAGGACTGAGGGCTCGAAGCTCCACCCATCCGATTGGTGGGTAGGGGGCAGGTCTTGCAGTGGATAGGCTGCTGGCCCTGCCTGTTCCGGTTAGTTGCCGGGGAGAGGCACGTGAAGAGGAGGCGGCGTGAGGCGACCACGGCGGGAGGAATGAAAGTGGCGGTCTCCCCGGCAGTTGGTGCCGGGCCCTGGGGCTGGAGGGCTGGGGGCCGTGAGGGCGGCGGGGTAGTGCGGCTGCTCCTGATCATCTTTGGCTGCTTGGCCTGCGGCTCAGGTACCGCCGGGGCAGCCGCCGCCTTGGGGGCGGGTGCCGAGAGGGTTATATTTAGAAAAGTGGGGGAGTGTCCCCAGGGTGCGGACCGTTTTCCCGCAGTGGGGTGCGGACGTGGTGCGGAAAAAGCAGCTTCGTCGTCGTCACTGAGGGATCTGGGCTATGGGATGGCCTGGGGGAGCTACTAGAGTGGGGAGGAGCCTGGAGCCTTTTGGCAGAGACTGGAAGGGAGGCCTGGACTGGGTGAGATGCGGTCCTGAGGGCTGCGTCGCGCTGCCTGGGCCTCCTTGGTTTTCCTGGTTAAAAGTGAGGGGACCCGAGTTCCATTGCTGGCGGGCAGAGTTGCCACTGGAATGGGGGCATCCCATTCATTGAGCAAGTTAGCAACACCTTCTGAGCGTCTGTTCTGTCCAGACTCTGGGCATGGGTGTGGCTGAACGGATCATTTTAATTCACTGAAATGGAGTGAGTTCTATCTAATGTCTTCTGTCCTTGTAAGATCCTGGCACTGTTAAATTCGCGTTTCCAAAAAAAAAACAAAAAACCAACACCAACAACAAAAAACATCATTTCTCAAGCAAACTTACTGCTATCTACCTATTGGTGGATGATTGGCTTTGGACTGAAATGAAACTGTTTCCCTTTAACGCTCTAACTCATAAAACCTAGAATGTTTCTAAAAACCTCTTACCCTCTTATCAAATGCACAACACAAAAATAAGTGAGGTTTCCAAGTTCTGCTGGAGTTTGAAACGTGAGGTTCGGGATAATCGTATCTTGGAAACACAGTATGCTGTCACCTCTCCCATCCTTTGCTGCCTATCTCATGCTGTCACTTAAGATTATCCGTAGCTGCAGCTTTAAGTTTGTCTCAGAATCCATAGATCTAGTTCCAAAGGTAACGTCCTCCGGCAATGGTTTGGGTCCCTCCACCCCCACCCCGGAGTGGGGGTGTGGGGCAGGGGAGAGAACATAGTAGGTCTGCAGGAAGGTACTTTTCCAGAGGAGAGGGCCAGAGTAACATTGAAGGGTACTTATGGTCTGAATGAACTTGGGCCAGATGGTTAACCTCTTAAATGGGGTAGTGGATTGTGGGGTTGAAAGAGAAAAATAAATGCAAAAATGTCTCTGTCTAGTCAGTGCTCAATGAGCAGACACTTTAATGAGACACTTTTATGAGAGGAACAGGGACTTCTTAGCTTGGAGGAGAGTAGACTTAGGTTGATGTTCTGTGTGACTAGGTAGATCATGTGTGTGGCAGCTACAAACAGCTGATCATGTAGTACAGAAGAACTTTCTAAAAGCCAGATGTACCTAAAAAAAAAAAAATGCAGTACTTCAAAAGGTAGGTAGTATTTTCTCATTGGAAGTTTTTCATTATAAAAATGATGTGAGTTTATTTTAGACTATTTGGGAAGCACAATTAAGTATAAAGAAGTAGAAAAAAACCCTCACTGTTTATTCTTTTAAGAGACAATCCATTGTAGCACACTTTCTCCTGGTCTTTTTTTTTTTTAATGTGTTGCTAATAAAAAAATTTGGAGGGGTGCCTGGGTGGCTCAGTAAGTTAAGGCCTCTGCCTTTGGTTCAGGTCATGGTCCCAGCATCCTGAGATCGAGCCCCCGAATTGGACTCTCTGCTCAGCAGGGAGCCTAGCCTGCTTCCTCCTCTCTCTCTGCCTGCTTCTCTGTCTGCTTGTGATCTCTGTCTGTCAGATAAATAAATAAAATCTTAAAAAAAAAAAATTGGAGGGTGCCTGGAGGGCTCAGTTGGTGCAGCGTGTGACCCTTGATCTTATGGTTGTGAGTTCAAGCCCCACATAGGGTGTAGAGATTACTTAAAAATAAAATCTTAAAAAAAAATTTTTTTTATTGATAATACATTCATAGACCTGTCAGCAAGCCACTTCTCCTTGTAAGCCACCCGTTATTTGATTTTGTAACATAAGCATTTTCTTTCTTTTTTTTTTTTTTTTTCCCCATTTATTTATCTGACAGAGATCACAAGTAGGCAGAGAGGCAGGCAGAGAGAGAGGAGGAAGCAGGCTCCTTGCTGAGCAGAGAGCCTGATGCGGGGCTCTATCCGAGGACTCTGGGATAATGACCTGAGCCGAAGGCAGAGGCTTTAACCCACTGAGCCACCCAGATGCCCCCATAAGCATTTTCTTATATCATTTAAAATTCTTCTTAAATGTTATTTTTATTTGTATTCTATTTTTTGGACAGACCATTTAATGTTTCTGAAGTAAATGTGTGGTGTTTCTATTGTTGGTTGGACACTTGTTGTGTTTCTAGTTTTTCATTGTAGATAACTCTTTGTGAACTTTTTGTGTATAATTTTTTTTAAAAAAGATTTTATTTATTTGTCAGAGAGAGAGAGGAGCGAGAGTGAGCACAAGCAGACAGAGTGGTAGGCAGAGGCAGAGGGAGAAGCAGGTTCCCTGCTGAGCAAGGAGCCCAGTGTGGGACTCGATCCCAGGACGCTGGGATCATGACCTGAGCCGAAGGCAGCTGCTTAACCAACTGAGCCACCCAGGCGTCCCAGAAATAGATTTATTATATCAAAAACCAAAACATATTTAAGACCCTTGAAACACCTTGCTGAAATATTTTCCTGAAAAGGTGTGCTTGTTTACACCACTAACAGCACTATTTGCTTGTGACCCATATGCTTGCCAGTATTGGATATTTCAGCATTGGATATATACACCTTTGTTAATTTGATAGACCAAAAGTAGTGTTTTAAGATGGCATTTCTTTACATTTGCACTATTTTGAGGGAGCATCTCCTTTAGTAGCTATTTAATTTTTCTTTAGACTAAGATTTTTTGGAATGTGTGTGTTTTTTGTTCTTGGTGTACTTGTAATTACTCTTTATTGGAGTTTTTCTTTTAAGATTTTATTTATTTGACAGAGAGAGAAGGAGAGCACACGAAGCAGGGGGAGGGGCAGACAGAGGGAGAGGGAGAAGCAGGCTCCTGTTATCAGGCAGCCTGATGGGGCTGGATTCCAGGACTCCAGGATCATGACCTGAGCCCAAGGCAGATGCTTAACTGACTGAGCCACCCAGATGGCCCTGGAATTTTTATGTATTTTAAAGATCAATTTGTATGAACGTTCTACTATATTAAGGGTATATATATTTTATAATCTGTTTATTTATTGAAAAATTTTCTTTAATTTGTTTACCCTCTTTTACTTTTTTTTTTTAAGGTTTTATTTATTTATTTGACACAGAGAGAGAGATCACAAGCAGGCATAGGCAGACAGAGAGAGGGGGAAGCAGGCTCCCCGCTAAGCAGAGAATCTGATGCAGGGATTGATCCCGTGACCCTGAGATCATGACCCAAGCCAAAGGCAGAGGTTTAACATACTGAGCCATCCAGGCACCCTTCTTTTACCTTTTTTTAAAAAAGATTTTATTTATTTGAGAGGGAGAGAGAGAGCCAGAGAGAGCACACATTGGGGGAGGGGTAGAGGGAGCAGGGATCCCCAAGGACAGTGATATGACCAAGCTGGCTTGGCACTTCTGAGCTGACTTTGGGGCTCAATCCAGGACCCTGGGATCATGACCTGAGGCCAAGGCAGACGCCCCCCCCCCCTCTCTTGAAGGCAGATGGTTAACCTACTGAGCCACCCAGGCATCCTTACCCTATTTTCTTAAATTGAAGTATAGTTGACATACAATGTTATTATTTTCAGGAATACAGCATAGTGATTTGGCTAACCTATGCATTACACCATGCTCACTCACCACAATAGGTGTAGCCCTGTTTTACCTTTTTATTTTTTTTTAATTTTTATTTATTATTATTTAAAATTTTTTTTTATTTAATTCATTTAACAGACGGAGATCACAAGTAGGCCGAGAGGTAGGTAGTAAGAGAGGAGGAAACAGGCTCCCTTCTGAGCACAGAGCCTGATGCGGGGCTCGATCCCAGGACTCTGGGATCATGACCTGAGCTGAAGACTGAGGCTTTAACCCATGGAGCCACCCAGGTGCCCCTATTTATTATTATTTTTATTTATTTATTATTATTATTTATTATTATTTTTTAAGATTTTATTTATTTATTTGACAGAGAGAGATCACAAGTAGGCAGAGAGGAAGGCAGAGAGAGAGGGAAGCAGGCTCCCCGATGAGCTGAGAGCCCCATGCAGGGCTCGATCCCAGGACCCTGGGATCATGACCTGAGCTGAAAACAGAAGCTTTAACCCACTGAGCCACCCAGGCGCCCCTATTATTATTTTTAAAAGATTTTATTTATTTAGGGTAGAGAGAGAGTACGAGGGGGGAGGGGCAGAGGAGGAGGGAGAAAGAATCCAAAGCAGACTCCACACCGAGTGTGAGCACCAAGTTGGGCTTGATCTCGCCACCACGAGATCATGATCATGACCTGAGCCAAAACCAAGAGTCAGTCGTCAACTGGTTGAGCCACCCAGGCACCCTCCTTTTTATTTTTTAATTTAATTAATTAATTTATTTTGAAAATATTTATTTATTTGACACAGAGAGAGAGACAGTGAGAGAGGGAATACAAGCACAGGGAATGGGAGAGGGAGAAGCAGACTTACCGCTGAGCAGGGAGACTGATGTGGGGCTTGATCCCAGGACCCTGGGATTGTGATCTGAGCTGAAGGCAGAAGCTTAACCGACTGAGCCGCCCAGGTGCCCCTTTTTTGATTTTTTAAATATATATATATATATATATATATATATATTTTAAAGATCTTATTTATTTATTTGACAGAGATCACAAGTAGGCAGAGAGGCAGGCAGAGAGAGAGAGGAAGGGAAACAGGCTCCCTGCTGAGCAGAGAGCCCCTATTCGGGGCTCGATTCCAGGACCCTGGGATCACGACCTGAGCCCAAGGCAGAGGCTTTAACCCACTGAGCCACCCAGGCGCCCCAAATAGATTTATATTTTTATGTAGTCACTTAATTTTATTCTCTAGAGTTATTTCCATAACTTTATGCTTAGAGATCTTTCAAAAATTGAATTTCTATCATTTTTATGCTACTCTTTAATTTTTTTATTTTACTTTTTAATCTATAATTAATGTTAGTATTTGGTGTAAGGTGAGGATCTACATAGGTCTTATTTTCCAAATAACCAGTCAGTTGTCCCAGCATCCCATCGAATGATGCTTTGCTAAGTGCACTGTTTAAGATGTTATTTTTTTTTTATAATTTTTTGGAAATTTCTTCTCTTTATTTATTTTTATTTTTTTAAAGATTTTACTTATTTGTTTGACAGAGAGAAAGATCACAAGTAGGCAGAGAGGCAGGCAGAGAGAGGGGAAAGCAGGCTCCCCGATGAGCTGAGAGCCCGATGCAGGGCTCGATCCCAGAACCCTGAGATCATGACCTGAGCCGAAGGCAAAGGCTTAGCCAACTAGGCCACCCAGGTGCCCCACGATGTTATTTTTTAAGAAGACTTTTAAGTATGAGCTGAATTACCTCTTGAAAGAAATGAACAGAGGCTATTTAAGAGGTGGTTTTTAATGACTTTAGGGTTTCTTCCTGTCCTCAGATAGTTTGAATCATTTTTATTAATTCTACCTGTAGACGTTAAGTGATTAGTGCTATTGATTAGTTTGTAATGTCTGTAAGCAAATATGAAGTTATTAACCTTTGAAGAACTGCTTTATGGGTAAATGTGATAAGCAAGTTATGATTCACTACATTCCTTGAAGGCATTTTCTAAAATCTTTGGGCTCAGAAGGCATTTTCTCGAATGTTTAATCTGTTCTGCTTTTTAACATGCTGGCTTTTGAGGGGAGAGGAAGAAAGGTGGTATATATCCTTTTGCTACAGGAAGCACAAATTAAGTGAGCATTTTGACAACTTGTATATGTTTAAGGTCACTTGGTTTAGTTCTGTGTTGTTAACAATTTAACCTAGAGCTGGAGTGGTGATTGTTTCACAGAGTATCCCTTTTGACTGAATTGGTGTATTTGACCGCTCAGTAACTTTCCAAAGATGTGGCTGGCCAAGGTGCTGATTTCCATAGGGGGTTGCTACTAAGGACATTAATTAATTAATTAATTAATTAATTTACTTGAAATTGTTTCCCTAGAGTGTTCTGTAACTTGGGAAAATGATGAACTAGATTTTATTTATTTATTTATTTGACAGATAGAGATCACAAGTAGGCAGAGAGGCAGGCAGAGAGAGGAAGGGAAGCAGTCTCCCTGCTGAACAGAGAGCCTGATGCAGGGCTCGATCCCAGGATTCTGGGATCATAACCCGAGTGGAAGGCAGAGGCTTTAACCCATGGAGCCACCCAGGGGTCCCGACAAACTAGATTTTAAAAGATGTTGCTTATTATAGAGCCATTTTATTTCTTTAAGAAAATGGTATCAGAGAATTTTAAAATTAGTTTCAAAACAGTGATGCCTTCTCTTGGCATTAAGTTTTTTAAATGCCTTGTACTATTGACATTATTTGTATCTTTCTATCTTTTTGAAAATAACAGTGGGCTTAAAAATGTGTAGTTTTCTATTACTTGGTGCTGTGGGAGAGAAGGAGTTACCAAGTGTGACTCTTTTTTTTTTTTTTTATTGAACAAGTGTATGTTTTTACTTTGGGCTTTGTTGTTTGTTTGTTTGTTCAAGATTTTATTTATTTATTTAATAGAGAGTGAGAGCTAGCAAGAGAGGGAACACAAATAGGGGGAGTGGAAGAGGGAGAGACAGGCTGCTTCCAAGCAGGGAGCTGGATAGAGGTGTCAATTCCAGGCCCCAGGAATCATGACCTGAGCAGAAGGCAGACACTTAACGACTGAGCTACCCAGGTGCCCCTACTTAGGGCTTTGTACACAGACTGGATGTTCTTTTAAGGAAGTGATAGATTCTGTACATCTTTTTTTTAATACATCCAGTGCCTTTATATACCTCAGTGAATTTTTCAGTATAGTAGCTTTAGCATACACATAACCTTACTCTCATTCTCTCTCTCTTTTTTTTTAAAGATTTTGTTCATTTGACACAGGGAGGTAGAGATCACAAGTAGGCAGAAAGGCAAGCAGAGAAGGGTGGGGTGGGGCGGGGGTGGGAAGCAGGCTCCCTGCCAAGCCCAGAGTCCATCAAGCTCAATCCCAGGACCCTCACATCATGGCTCGAGCTGAAGGCAGTGGCTTAACCGACTGAGCCACCCAAGCATCCCAATAAGCCTTTTTTAAAAAAAGTTCTATTTAGGGGCACCTGGGTGGCTCAGTGGATTAAGCCGCTGCCTTCGGCTCAGGTCATGATCTCAGGGTCCTGGGATCGAGCCCCGCATCGGGCTCTCTGCTCAGCAGGGCGCCTGCTTCCCTCTCTCTCTCTCTGCCTGCCTCTCCGTCTACTTGTGATTTCTGTCTGTCAAATAAATAAATAAAATCTTTAAAAAAAAAAAAGTTCTATTTATTTAAGTAGTCTCTGTACCCAACATAGGGCTTGAACTCACAACCCCAAGATCAGGATTTGCATGCTCTTCCACTGAGTCAGCCAGGTGCTCCAAGAAAAATAAACTCTTGAGCCATATTTATGAGTGGGTATTTTATCAGTACATTTGTGGGCTTCCTAGTGAGACCTCTTTAAAAAGTTTCATTTTATAAAAGATAGTCTAGGAGGAAATCCTAATTACTACTGGACTAAACCCTAGTGAGAAGCTGATAGATGGGGGGAGGGGTGGGAATCAGGGCATGCTACCTCAAAATACAGCATCTTGGCATATTGAATGTTTTAAGCTGAGGGAGTTTAAGAAACAGTAGAAACAGGAAGGTCTCTCTGATCTCCCCACCTCACCCTTCTTCTGTGAAACAGACCGTAAAACCCTGTGAGAGTCGCCCTCCCTCCCTCTACCTGAGGAAATGCAGATAAGGGGATGGCAAGAGGAATCCAAGCAAACAAGCCTCACTCAGTTTCCCCCAGCTTACTACCATGAGCACAGTTTTCTTTACCCCATCACACTCTTTCCCAAGTGTCTACTCTTCATGAAATGAAGCAAACTGTTTCTTTGGGTCTGCATTTCCTTATGAAGGCTTTCATGTCATGTAAAACTTTTATTAAATGTGTATGGTTTTCTGTTGTTAATCTTTGTCGGTTTAAATTTTCCGACCCAGCCAGGGATCCTAAGAGGATAGAGGAAAACTTTTTCTTCCCCTACAATATGAAGGCTGAATTTCCTCCCCTTTCCCTTTCTTTTTCCCTCTTCCTTCCCCTTTCCCTTTTCTTTTCTTTTCTCTCTTTTTTTTTTTTTAATTTTTTATTTTTTATAAACATATATTTTTATCCCCAGGGGTACAGGTCTGTGAATCACCAGGTTTACACACTTCACAGCACTCACCAAAGCACATACCCTCCCCAATGTCCATAATCCCACCCCCTTCTCCCAAACCCCCTCCCCCTCAGTTTGTTTTGTGAGATTAAGAGTCACTTATGGTTTGTTCTTTTCTCTCTTTTTAAAAGATTTTATTTATTTCTTGGAGAGAGTGCCAGAGCGAGCATGAGTGGGGGGAGGGGCAGAGGGAGAGGGACAAGCAGACTCCCTGCTGAGCAGAGAGCCCATAGGGCTCCAGCCCAGGACCCTGGGATCCATGACCTGAGCTGAACAGATGCTTCTTTTTTTTTTTTTTTAAAGATTTTATTTATTTATTTGACAGAGAGAGTGAGAGACACAAGCAGGGGGAGCAGAGGGAGAGGGAGAAGCAGGCTCCCCATCGAGCAAGGAGCCTGAACAGGGAGCCTGATGCAGAGCTCTGCGGGACTCGATCCCAGGAGTGCAAGATCATGACCTGAGCCCAAGGCAGATGCTCAACAACTAAGCCACCCAGGCACCCCTGAAGGCAGATGCTTAATCAACTGAACCACCCAGGTTCCCTAAGACTGAATTTTTTAAAAAATTAAAATATAATTCATGTATAATAAAATTCATCCTTTCAGTGGTTTTTAGTATATTCACAAGGTTGTGCATCCATCACCACCAATTTCAGAGTATTTTTATCACTCCAAAATGAAACCCCATGTATTTTAGCAGTCACTCACCATTCACTTCTCGCAGTGAGGAGAAATCTTTCTGTCTCTCTGGATTTGTGTATTCAGGACATTTCATATAAATGGAATCACTCGATATGGTCTTTTGGACTGGCTTCTTTCATTGAGAATGTTTTAAAGGTTCATCCACATTGGAGTATGTGTTAGTACTTCCTTTTTTTATTTTTAAGGATTTTAAAGTTTTATTTATTTTTTTATTACTATTTTTTAAATTAATTGTTTTTATTAACATATAATGTATTATTTGCCCCAGGGGTACTAGTCTTGAATCATCAGGCTTACACATTTCACAGCACTCACCATATCACATATCCTCCCCAATGTCCATAACCCAACCACCCTCTCCCTACCCCACCTCCCCCCAGCTACCCCCAGTTTGTTTTTGAGATAAAGAGTCTCTTATGGTTTTTCTCCCTCCCAATCCCACCCTACAACCCAGCAATCACACTACTGGATACAAATGTAGTGATCTGAAGGGGCACGGGCACCTGAATGTTTATAGCAGCAATGTCAACAATAGCCAAACTATGGAAAGAACCTAGATGTCCATCAACAGATGAATGGATAAAGAAGATGTGGCATACACACACACACACACACACACACACACACACACACACACAGGAATACTATGTAGCCCTCAAAAGGAATGAAATCTTGCCATTTGCGACTATGTGGATGGAACTAGAGGGTATTATGCTGGGTGAAATAAGTCAATCAGAGAAAGACAATTATATGATCTCTCTGATGTGAGGAATTTGAGAGGCAAGACTGGGGGATTGGGGGTTAGGAAAAATGAAACAAGTACTTCTTTTTATGGTTGAACAATATTCCACTGTATAGATGGGTATATCACATTTTGTTTTATCCATTAGTTCATCAGTTGGTGGATGTTTGAGTTTCTACTTTCTAGTTATTGTGGATGTTGCTGTTATGAACATTCATGTACAAGTTTTTGGGTGAGTTTGTTTTGTTTTCTTGGGTATATACGTAAAGTGGAATTGCTGGGTCATATGATAACTCTATGTTTAACTTTTTGAGAAATTGACAAACTGTTTTCCAAAGAGGCTGCACCATCTTACATACCCAGCAGCCCTTTATGAGGGTTCTAGTTTCTCACATCCTGGCCAGCTCCTGTTACTGTCCTCTTTTTGATTTTAGCCTTCCTAATGGATATAAGGTAGTATTTCCTGGTGGTTTTGATTTGTATTTTCCTGAGGACTAAAGATGTTGAACATCTTTTCATGTCTCTTGGTCATTGTGTATCTTCTTTGAAGAAATACCTATTCAGATCCTTTGCCTATTTTTACAGTTGAATTATTTCTCCTCTTATCGTTGAGTTGTAGTGCTTTATATATTCTGGCTAGTAGACCCTTCTCAGATATATGATTTGCAAATATTTTTTCCCATTCTGTGCATTTTACTGTTTTCCATTTTGTGCATTTTACTGTCTGTTTACTTTCTTAATAAGGTCCTTTTTTTTTTTTTAAGATTTTATTTATTTATTTGACAGAGATCACAAGTAGGCAGAGAGGCAGGCAGAGAGAGAGAGAGAGAGAGGATGAAGCAGGCTCTCTGCTCAGTGAAGGCAGAGGCTCCCCAATGACTGAGCAGAGAGCCCGATTCAGGGCTCGGTGTCAGGACCCTGAGATCACAACCCCAGCTGAAGGCAGAGGCTTTAACCCACTGAGCCACCCAGGTGTCCCAATAAGATTCTTAGAAACACAAAAGTTTTAGATACTTATGAACTCTGATTCGTCTGTTTTTTTCCCTTTGGTTGCGTGTGCTTTTGTGTCATATCTAAGACACTATCGCCTAATCCATGGTCAGGAAGACTCAACTTGTGTTTTCTTCTAAGAGTTTTGTAGTTTTTGCTCTCCTAGTTAGGTTTAAGGCAGAAATTAACTTCTAAATTAGTCATTGCTTCACAAAGCCATTTTGGACTGGCAAGTGTCCTTGCCTTTTTTGTGTGTGTAACTTTGGTATTTTAAGGTTTGGTTGAGAGTTTTTTTGTGTTTTGTGTTTTGTTTATTTATTATATTCAGTTTATTTATTTGTTTATTTATTATTTAATATATTTAGTTTATTTAGTTTAAATTTACCTATTTTTGTACCTAGACCAGAGTGATAACTTAATTTCCACTTACAATAGCATTTAATAAGTTAGTACAATATAGAACTCAAGGAAAAAGTTATTAAACTATTTTGTGGTAAAGAATGTAGCTTGTGGGGGCATCTGGGTGGCTCAGTGGGTTAAAGCCTCTGGGATCCCAGGATCCTGGGATCAAGCCCCACATTGGGCTCTCTGCTGGGTAGGGAGACTGCCTCCTCCTCTCTCTGTGTCTGCCTCTCTGCCCACTTGTGATTTCTGTCTGTCAAATAAATAAATAAAATCTTAAAAGGAAAAAAATGTAGCTTGTGCAAACTTGGGTGGGAAGGTATGAGAGGGGTCACTTTTAAGCCTTGCATTGGCTGGGATTGAATATAGACTTCTGAATAGAGGCTCATCTGTCTTGGCAAAAATCAAAGGAGTGCATGTATTAAATGACTGCTCTTAAAACCTGAAACAAAGCAGCTGGAAAAAAGGAACTTTGTGATATTTTAGTATCTTCTTAAAGTACTGTATATGCAAAAACATTGCTAAGTCTGTTCATCCTACTCAGAAAAAGGGTAGAGGAAATAAGTAGATGGCATTTCTTTGGCTGTGCCTTTATAAGAGAAGCAGGACCTGGATGTAAATCTCAGTTAAGTTATTCACTAGCTGTGTGACTTTGGGCAAGTTGCTTAATCCTCCTTAAGCATCAATTTTTGTTGTTATTGTTGTTGTTGTTTAGATTTTATTTATTTATTTGACAGAGAGAGACCGTGAGAACAGGAACACAAGCAGGGGGTGTGGGAGAGGGAGAAGCAGGCTTCCCACTGAGCAGGGAGCGTGATGGGGGGCTCAATCCCCAGGACCCTGAGCCTAAGGCAGATGCTTAACCACTCACCCACCCAGGCGCCCCTTAAGCATTATTTTTTTTAAATTTGTGAAACAGGGATTATGAGAGTCCCTGCCTCATAGCACTGTTGGAGAGTTGAAATGAAAGCATACTGTCTTAATAAGCACTTACTAGCTTGTGGGGGCACCTGGGTGGCTCAGTGCGTTAAGCCTCTGCCTTCAGCTCAGTTCATGGTCTTAGGTCCTGGAATCGAGGCCCACATTGGGTTTTCTGCTCAGTGGAGAGCCTGCTTCATCCTCTTTCTCTGCCTGCCTTTCTGCCTACTTGTGATCTCTCTCTCTCTCTCTCTCTCTGTCAAATAAATAAATAAAATTTTTAAAAAATAAGCACTTTCTAGTAGCTTTTATTATTGCTTATTCAGGGTTAGTGCCTATAATATCTAATTTCTTCTCTCATTTCAGTTTTCTTGTTTCTTAGTCCTTCACATTTTAACCCCAATTTTAGGAAAGTGGTCAGTGGACAGTATTGTAACAGTATTGCCTGGTAACAGGTGGTAGCTACACTTGTGAGCACAGCAAAAGGGATAGACTTGATGAATTCACTGTATTGTGCACCTGATTCTAACGTAACATTGTGTGTCTACTCTACTTGAATTAAAAAAAGAAAACATTGGTGCGCCTGGGTGGCTCAGTGGGCTAAAGTGCCTTTGGCTCAGGTTATGATCCCAAGGTCCTGGGATTGAGCCCCACATTGGGTTCCCTGCTTGGCAGGGAGCCTGCTTCCCACCTGCTCCCCCACCTGCCTCTCTGCCTGCCTCTCTGCCTACTTGTGATCTCTCTCTCAAAAAAAAAAAATAAATAAATAAAAAATAAAAAGAAAACAAAAACAGTGGTCAGGTTAATTCTTTTTTATGGAATGAATTGTAGCTATTAACTTGTTCTGTTATACTCAGTTCTTGTTTCCTTTCTTTGCATAAAGCCGGAATCAATGCAAGCGTGGTCATGCTTCAGGAATCCGAAGTTCATAATTCGAATCACAGGCAACAATTCTGTTATAAAAATGTGCTTATCCCAAAGTGGCATGATGTGTGGACACGGATACAGGTAATAATTTGGAGGCCCTGACTGGGGCAGCTTCTGTGAGTCTTGTCTGTATGTGAGTAGTGAGTACTTTGATACATTGTCCCCTATCAGCAACCTTGGTGTAGGGTTCAGATTATTCTGAATTGGATTTTCATCAGTTAGCATTTATACTTTTTTTCCCTCTCTGTCTCTGTTCCTTTAAGTGGCTTATAATACTTGACCCTGAGGTAACCTTCCTTCCTCTTTTTCCCAAAGAAGCTTCCTTCTTGTCCTTTCTCTCCTTGCGTGCGTGCACGCGTGCGCGCACACACACACGTACATGCGTACATGAACACACATGCATGCCCCACCCCCCGTCAGGCCTTATGCCTTCTTTGGCCTGGAAACTGTTGCATGCCTGTCAGGATGTAAACTCTTGCCTTGCTGTTCTTACTCTATTTTGATTCAACACGAAATGTTTCATAAACCCCATGCCTGAAGTTTTCCCTTGATAGAATGGCTTTGGTTTCATTTATTTCATAACACTATTAAGCCACCTGGCAAGCGAGAACGTCTGGCTATAATAATAATAGAACAAAATGAGTTCTTTTGGAAATGCCGCTGCTGCTGTAAGCATAGTTACTGATAAGAGCGTTTGTTGTTCACATCAGAAACCTAAGAGTGGGCTTGTGGATTTTTAAAATTTTCTTTATTTTATTGTCTGATATAAAGATCATATTCCATCTGAGACACATTATAACCAGCATTTACCCATAATCAGTGATTTGTGACAAAGGGTTGAACTTCTCAGTCTGTCATTACGGGAAACATTTTCAGTGTTCTGGGGCTGTTTCTGCCTGGCAATCTTCTTAATATTCTAGAGCCTTGTTTTGTATGATTTCTCATAAATAGCTATAGGGCTAACTCAGCTCGGAAGTCTTTTTTCCTCCTGTGTTGTTCTGCTTAATAGTAGATTCAGATCATGTTAACAACAAGACATTCTAACAGCTGCCTCTGTGTGCTATGTGCAGTGTTATTTGCCCAATTATTTTTGAGCCATTGCATCTCTATATTTCTTGTAAGCCTTGTGGAAAACTGGCATTATTACTGATTTAGCTATTTACTCTAAAGGTTTTTTTAAATTAGTATTTATGAAAATTTAAAGTTCCTACTTCTTTCTCATGCTGGTTTTACTTGTGTTACAGATCCGGGTAAATAGTTCCAAACTGGTACGAGTCACCCAGGTGGAGAATGAAGAGAAACTGAAAGAGTTAGAGCAGTTTAGTATCTGGAACTTTTTTTCCTCCTTTTTAAAAGAGAAATTGAATGACACCTATGTAAACGTGGGTCTATACAGCCCAAAAACCTGCCTCAAAGTTGAGATTATAGAGGAAGACACCCAGTACAATGTCACGGTGACTCGGAGTAAGTCTTTCCTCTTTTTCTGGTGGATTCTATCGTGAAAAGGGCTTTGGAGAGTGTAATTAGCGAGACAAAGAAGTTAACTCAAGACCGCTCCCTTTTGATTCTGATCATAGCCAGAGTATACCACTGTTCCAAATAGTTAAGAGAGTCTCTCTCCCACATACAACCCTTTAGGCTTAGAATAAAGACCTCACTTAGGTGGTTCGGAGGACCTCCTTACCTAGGTTTGTGAAGACTTGTGTCCTAATACTTCCAGAGGCCCTGAGCTGATATGCTTAGTGTTCTTCAGGGTAAGACACGTTTATTCCTGCTCTCTGGGCACTCCTAGACAAAGTTAGGTGTTCTGGATATAAAGACCTATATTTGAAGACCTGAGTTGTTATAATAAAAACTGAAGGCAAGCAGAACTGAATATAATATTTCACAAGTAAAAAGGTTTTGTGGAACCATAAGAAACTATGAAAATCACTGCAGTTGAAGCCTTATTCAGTGGAACCGGGAGAAGTTTTCCCTTTTCTGAATATGTATGAGAAGGTTTCACAGAGGACTAGAATAAGTGTCCTGTTGAACTTTCTGACTTTTGGTCTCTCCCTGGTTATTACCGAGGGTCCTGGGATGTTGTGAATAGCAGAAACATCCCTGGGTTTTGCTACAAAATAGGTTGTGCTCTTTTAACTGCCCTATGGTTCCACAGGCTTTTTTGCTTGTATAGAATTTGCCTTTTGGGGTTTTTTGTTTGTTTGTTTTGTTTGTTTGTTTGTTTGTTTTTGTGCCCCTTTCACATGTACTGATTTCTTGCTCCTGCTCTGTTTGAGGGCCTCCCTGAGACTCAGAGCTCTTGAATGTGAATGCTGTGGGAGTGTCTGGTATGCCACTGAGAGGCCTCTGCTTGGGGGCGCCCCCTGGTCCTGGGTGAGATGTGTTTGAGTGTAGGCTTTTCCAACACAGTGCTTGTGTAGCAGAAGGAAGTAGGTGGTGGTATTGGGCAAGAAAAGCAGCCAGTTAGAGAACAACAGAGGGCCCAGACCCAAAGTTCTAGGCAAATCTGCTGAATCGGAACCCGAGAGACTTTTGAGTGAAAGCCGGAGTGGTAGAGACCCCTTGTGGGCGATCGCATGAAGTGCTGAGAGCATTAGGCCTAGCTCTATCTGAAGCAAAGCCCTAGTTTCTTTTAACCTTAGCACAGGTAACCAAAAAAAAAAAAATAATAATAATATTTCCAAAAAAGTAGAGGTTAGACAGAGACCTACTTATATTTCCTGTTTGGAAGGATTCCCAGGCTTTGTGTGGCATTTACAATGCTGTTTAGGTAGGTTGTTTGTGTTTATAGTTAACCCCTGAATAGTACAGGGTTGAGATGCTGGCTGATTTACTCTACCCCGTCAGTCAAAGATCTGCATATAACTTTTGACTCCCCAAAATGTCATTATTAATAGTCTACTGTTGATAGGAAGACTCACTGATAACATAAACAATCAATTA
This sequence comes from Mustela lutreola, assembly GCF_030435805.1. Classification (NCBI taxonomy): domain Eukaryota; kingdom Metazoa; phylum Chordata; class Mammalia; order Carnivora; family Mustelidae; genus Mustela; species Mustela lutreola. The sequence continues at coordinate 56,794,363 of NC_081297.1, forward strand.
ACTCCTATTTTATGTTATACATATTATATAGCTGTATTCTTACTATGAAGTAAGAGAAAAGAAAATGTTACTAAGAAGCCACAGGAAGAGAAAATGCATTTACAGTACTGTGATGTATTTGTCAGAAAAAGTCTGTATGTAGGTGGACCTGTGCGATTCAAACCCATGTTGTTCAAGGGCCAATTGTACTTTATTTTGTCTTTCATTCTATAATCATTGTCTTTCATTCTATAATCCTTTATACTGTTTGTTTTCCCGATCAAATAGAAGTCTTTATTTGTTTCAGGATTTGACCCCAAACTCTTCTTCATTTTCCTCCTTGGACTTGTGCTATTTTTTTGTGGAGATTTGCTGAGCAGGTAGGTTCCAAGGTTGGAGTGCAGAATGACAAGGCTTAGACCCACCCTGCTTCACTTTTATCATGGGGAAAGAGCTGCCCTTCCCTTTCCCATGAGCTTTATTATGGCTAGGCCATTCCCTGCTTGGGAAAAAAAAAAAATCTTTCAATACTTTAATACATGTTACAATTTTTGCTTTTTTCTTATATTGAATAAGATTGGCAAGAATGAAAGTCTCCTTTTAGGTTGAGCCATCATGTGATGGGATTTAGCCAATACATCACCACTTTTTCCACCATTTGGAATAACATGTTAAGTCCTCCTTTTTCCAGGGCCATGTGTTGGTGAGTTTCATGCCATTTAGAGGTAGAGGAACAAACACCAACCACTTATGCATTTCCTGTTTTTAGGAACCTCCCAGCTAAGCTAGGTAAAACTGGCATGTACAAACAAGAAGAAAACACAGGTAACTGAACATTGAACAAATGTAGAATCGACATTAACTTTGTACAAAAGTAAAAAGAATATTTGTGGAATAATGAATGAAAGCTACCCGTCGGAGTTTGAAGTTGGGCTGGAGTGAGATTGGTAGAAGTGGTTCCTTATTTTGGGGATCCTGAGAGAAACTCACAGTAAGGGAGGAATGCCTGGCAGGAAGAGCCCGGCGTAGGAGCTGGAGCTCTCTATTCTAGGCCCTGCGTCTGGCCTAGAAAGACATTTATCTTTCTGGGCAGTCAGTCCAGTTCCAGTTTCCAGTGTCCACTCAGGCAGTGTCCTTGTACCTTCTTTTTCCCCAGTGAAGCCGGGCAGTTCTTTAGAAGAAAGATTCTCCTTAAAACTAGGTTGGGAGAGATGCTGTGATGGGATTGCGCAGCTAGGCCGAGGCTTATTGTCGGCATATGTTTGAGGGGTCTTACTGATACCCATCCTCCTGAGCCGGCAGCAACCACATTGTACCAGTCCCGTCAGTGTTCAGACCTCAAGATTTAGACATACACCTGCTCTCGTCTGATAGCTTTTTTCTGTCTTTCGGCTGGGTTTCTTGTTCTTTTTTAAAAAATATTTTATTTATTTATTTGACAGAGAGAGAGATCACAAGTAGGCAGAGAGGCAGGCAGAGAGAGAGGGGGAGGCAGGCTCCCCGCTGAGCAGAGAGCCCGAAGGGGGCTCCATCCCAGAACCCTGAGATCATGACCTGAGCCAAGGGCAGAGACCCAACTCACTGAGCCACCCAGGCGCCCCTGGGTTACTTGTTCTTGTTCGAACAATGCCGTGTGTGAAGACCGCGTACATGGTCATGAAGTAATGTTTCTCTCTGCAGAAGCCAAATTTTCTACTATTCCACTGGGATGAGTGTGGGAATTGCGGCCTCTCTACTAATCGTCATTTTCGTACTGTCCAAGTTCATGCCCAAGGTAAGTAGCAGAATCCTCATCTGCAGTCAGGAGGAACTTGGAAAGTTGAGGGACTGTTTTCTTGGATAATCTTATAGCTCTAAGAATTTGCATTTGTGGCTGATAAGTTAATGTCCTTTTTCACTGATCTTTTCCTTGATTCAGAAAGGTACTTTCCATGATGAAACTTGGAGTCTGATTGCATACAAACTCCCCTTTCTTATTGAAAATCCTGTGCACAGTGGGGAATTAAAGTCTCCTTCCTGTTTGCTAATTACATAGCCAGGCTTTTAAGTTATTTAGCACCTCGTTTTCCCAGTGGTCTTTGCACACTGTACCATTTTAAATATAAAGGATGTCTTCTTAAGGGATGTGGTTTTTGTGCATTTTCAGTAGGTTGAATTTTTTAAAAATCGTAGTTCCATTTTGCTGCTTTTATGTATGGAAAGCCTGTTGTAACTTTTTGTTTTCACTTCTACTCTGTCTTAGAAAAGTCCCATTTACGTCATCCTGGTGGGAGGCTGGTCCTTTTCTCTGTACCTCATTCAGCTAGTTTTAAAAAATTTACAAGAGATCTGGAGGTGTTACTGGCAGTATCTTTTAAGTAAGTGTTGTCGGTTTTGCTTTCCTTTTTATATGTTTATAGGTTGTTTTAGTTCATTTGATCCTGAAAAGATGTTGCCTGCTTATAGTCCATGCCCTTTTATTAATCTTTAAGAATCATAGTTCTTTGCTTTATTTCTAACCCTGTGTAGTCGACACATTAAATGGTGCTGCCAGGGAAAAGACTTTAATTGGTTGGTGTTTATAAGTATACCTCTCTTTACACAATAGGCATCTTTCTGAAAAGTTATAAATTGACTTTATTAATAGTGTCTTATTTTAAATGCACTTGAAGACCTTAAGAAGCAAAGGACTCTGCCATGAATTTTTCTATGAAGTGAAGATCCTTTGGTTATATAATTGATAACCCTTAATCTATCTTTTGAGAGGTGATTAATCTGGATTTTCATATGTTAGGCTTTTTTAAACAGACTGTTCTAGCGTTGTTCAACATGTAGCTTTAATCCTCCATTTGAACCAGATAAATTTGGAAACAACAGAAAGAGTAGACACTTCAAGAGATAAATATGTTTGAGTAGTGAAAAAAGCGTGAATCCTGGGTAAAGATCTTATCCATGTTCCTAGTTCAGTAGGCGCCATATAGCGCATGCACTGCTGCTTCCCGCACAAATTATTTTTACCAGTTATAGATCAGAAAGAATGTTTTTCTGATAACTCTTCTCTTAGGCTATGTCCTTACAGTTGGATTCATAAGTTTCGCAGTCTGTTACAAGTACGGGCCCTTGGAGAATGAGCGGAGCATCAACCTGCTGACTTGGACCTTGCAGCTGATGGGCCTATTTTTCATGTATTCCGGTATCCAGATACCACATATTGCCCTTGCCATTATCATCATTGCACTGTGTACTAAGAACCTGGAGTACCCTATTCAGTGGCTGTTCATCACCTACAGGTGACCGAAACACAATATAACTTTGTATTGAAACACACCGTGTGGGATGCAGTTGCGGCAAAAGGGTACAGAGGCGTTGACCTGGGAGCCTGTTTGTTCATGGAAATTTATCTTATTATGCTTCTGCTTTTGTTCCTTCCAAGTCTTTCTTTTTAGACTCTCTCAAGGCATTTTTCTCATTTTATTTTCGTCATTTTATCTAAAATAAAAGCATCCAGTAAAGTGTCATGTGTTCCTGTTACCACTAGGTGGTGCAAAGCATAGACTTTTATACCACATGCCTCTGGTCACCTGGTTCTGGATTATTTCACACTGGCTCTCAGATTGCTTCAAGAGTTCTAGTCTTAAAAATGTAGTTCAAAGTGTGTTATCGTCTTGCACAGTGAACATGGAGTGGTCATAGATTCTGAGGTTGTCAGTGGTGGTTCTGTTATACATAGTCAAGGTGATGCCATCAGTTTGGGGAATCTCAAGTTAATGGACCACAATCTTATACCATTTTTCTTGTCATTTTTCCACTTTCCAAATATTTTGTCTATCATTTATAGGAAAATAAGTGAATTTATTCACATTAGTGAATACTATTGATTACTTTGACTTGTCATTCCTAGTCTAACATGTCAGGAGTATGTTATAGGTAAAGATGTCTCTAGAAGAAAGGTGGGGTGATGACTCTTAATGTCCAGGCTCTCTGCTGTGTACTTGGCACACTGAAGGAAGCTAGAGGGCAGGCTGGATAGAAATTACTGATTAATGATTCATGATGTTATTTTGGTGAGCACAGAAAGATGTGTAAGGCAGCGGAAAAGACTGTCCCTCCTCGTCTCCTGACAGAAGAAGAATATAGGATACAAGGAGAAGTGGAGACGCGAAAGGCTTTAGAGGAGCTTCGAGAATATTGTAACAGTCCAGACTGCTCTGCTTGGAAGACTGTTTCTCGAATCCAGTCTCCAAAGAGGTAAACTCTTGGCCATCTATGCCAGGAATCTATCAGGTTGATTGTGACCTTGAGTTTTAACAGAGATCATACTTCTAGATAAACATTTTGTATTCATAGCTTAGTTTTCCTGCTCATCGAGGGGTAGTTGGGAAAAAGATAAATGTATCATCATATGTTAAGCAGTAGCCTGTTTTCTGCTTCCTCAAGGAACCATCTACTCTAGATTTGATGGCAGCATTGAGAGGAGAAGACTCCAGTACTCCAGTACCATATTAAGTTTCCCATTGCTCTCTGGGTGGGTTTTTTTGTTTTGTTTTTTGTTTTTTGTTTTTGGTGGGGTGGGGGGGGGTGTTCCCTTTTTACTTGGGCACCACCGTACTGGTGAGTATGTGAAGCTTCAATTTGGAATCCTGATGGCATAAAGTTTATAAGGCCATAAACGTGAATAAATGTGTAATGCCCCATAATCTTCTCTTATCAGGATTACAGATGACTAAAGGAACCTTAGCACTTTCCTAACTAAAAGCATAGGCTAGTGCTTATTAAGCAGGATAGGGTTTCATGGGATGTTGGCCTCTGACCCCAGCTTTCCTTTTCTCCTTATTTCTTGCTTTTAGTCTGCTTCCCTGCCAGAGTAAGGCAGGCTCTGTATAATTTGAGCTGTGAGTATATGGAGGGTTTCACTTCGTTCTTATTTTGAAAGAAAACCAGAAAGGACATAAGGCAGGTTCTTAATGAGTATTATCTTCTCTCTTCCAGATTTGCTGACTTTGTGGAAGGTTCTTCTCACCTCACACCAAATGAGGTTTCCGTCCATGAGCAGGAATATGGATTAGGGAGCATCATTGCTGAGGATGAAATCTATGAGGAGACATCCACTGAGGAGGAGGACTCAGATTTTCCGTATCCTGCTATCACACAACAGATCACCTCCTGACTTAGGTGGTGGTTCGTTATTTTTATATGGACTGGCTTGGCACCTCAGTGGTCCATGTTGCATGTGTGCACCATTGCTTCTCAACTCCTTGAAACAGGGTGAGATAGTGCAAAACTTCTCCCACTGAAATTAGAAGCTGAAGTAGGCCTCCCTCTGGAAATGGTCTTGGTGGTCTCCGTGGGATCTCTGAGGGAGGATGGGTAAAGCAGTGAATGCTTTCAATGCTTCCCATGTTTATGTTTCAAAAACAAAAAACCAGATGACCACAGCTAGCACGGTGTTCTAGCTCCTCTTAAAGATTGACTCGGTGGTGGCGTTTCTGCCACCACAGCTGGCACTCAAAAGTGAGAACTGTGTTACATGTGTGGTAACTCTTTGTGGACCTTAGGATGCGTCTTCCAGAGAGAAATCCACAAATCTGAGCCTCCCTCACTTCTGCTTTTCTTTCAGTGACTTTAGAATAATCCATGTTTTAGCTGTTTTAAGAGGAATATAGATTTTTATTTCTGTCTTGCTTTTGAAATGAATATATTTTTTTAAATGTCACAAATTCATGTTCCAGAACCAGGGAGTACTCCAGATTGACAAGCCCATGGGCCCCTACGTGTTTGTTAGTATGGGTCAGCCATTAAAGCCCCAGAATTGTTGTGTGGGGTTTGAATTAGTTCACACATACGATATTCTAAGTCTTGCTTGTTTTTAAGAAACATGCCTGTGAACTCTTCTGTAGGGGAGGTCTGTCAGGCTTTTATTATATTCAAGTTTTAATTCTATCTTAAGACATTTGCGTTCTTTCCTTGTCATTGCTCCAGCCCCCTTTGCCCTTCCAGGAAGTGTCTATTTCCTCAGCTGTGAAGTATGTACAATTTTGAGTTCGTTTCATTTCTTATTCTCTTCCCCTTCATTTGTAGTATTATTCCTGCAAGTTGGGAGAAGTGCTCATTTTTGAGAGAATTTTTTACGCGTCCTCCATTTTTCCTGTCAGTGGGACACATATCTTTGAGTTGCTGTGGAATCAAGAAACTCTCCTTTTCCTTTCTCTTCCTTTGTCTACCCATTCTACCTGTTCTTTTCAGCCTCTCCTTACCACCTGTACTCCGCTCCCCCGGCCATAATCTGGCTAATTTGCAAGCCCTGAGGCTGTCTGTGAAATTTCCTTAATATAACATAAAACTGTAGCTATGTAGCGGCCACAAGTTGCATTGCCACGAAATAGTCCTCCAGGTCACCTTTATGCCTCCGGATGTTTATTCACCTCTCGGAATCAGACACAGTTTTCCTTGAACTTAGTATACTTACTTGCAGTTCCATTTCTGATCAGAGATTCATGCTGCCTTTTATTACAGTGGCATTAGTTTCAGATTCTTTTGCCATTGGAAAGTACCCTTATAAACCAGCAATGTCACTTATGAGGGAGCAAATTCCCAAGTCTCTGTCATTTGGTTGGTTCTGGCTCAGTGATCTTCAGCCCCGTACCTTGGAAGAGGCCATAATGACTCTAGCCAGGAATATGGGCACTGACGGCCGGAGCACAGCCACAGGTGCCCTGGTCCACCGGGATCCCTGAGAAGGCAGGTGATTTTTTTAAAAAACTGTAATGACTCCTTCAGGCTAGCCATTTAGCAGATAATCTTGTCGGGCCCTGGGCTCAGTGCTGACTTCCAAAATGTCAGCTCTGAGACTCCCATCCAGGTGGCCAGTTGATTATTACCACCAGTGTTTTCCATAGCTTTACACTGTCCTAAAGTGACAACTACCTCAATTGGCAGCAAATACAGTGGAAAGTGAAAGGGCAGGATTTGGGAAGATGCTGTGGGTTAAAGTTGCCGGGCAAAGGAGCTTTATACTGGGAAACCTTAATGCCTTTGTAAATTATGTACATGGTAAAATTTTATCCCTCTGCAGAGAACTGTTAGGGCCTCTGGAATATACTATTTTTTGCTCTGTATTTATAGAAATCAGGATCCAGCATATTTGAGCAGCTGTTAATTTGAAAAAATAATTCATCTGTACAAGTGGTCTCAGGATTACCTGGAGACTTTGGTGCCTTCCCCCAGAGAGCCTGTTCCGGAGGCGGTGGCTTGCCTCCAGGGTGACTTTCCCTGCCCCGCCTCTTATCTTTATCTTGATGAGAAAGCGCTAAGAAACATTTTTTCTGTTTTGTTCAACTCCTCATGAAATCTCGTTTCCATCTCCAGATCACTTTTTTTCACCGACTTTGAACTTGGGGGGAGTATAGTCAAACCCAGTTTATTACTCTGTGTGTGTGTGTGCGTGTGTGTGTGTGTGTGTAGTCGGAAACCGGAGCTGCAGGCAGAGGAGGTGACCGTGGGTCCCGCAGCGTGACAGCTGCTCTGAGACTGGGAAGGACAACGGTGCCTTTGGTGTGCTGTGTGTCCTTGCTCTGCCTGCCCGTGTGGCCCTGCCCCAGATGTTTCAGTGCCTCCTTGTGCCCACAGATTGCTTGACTCCATAAGCCCTCTTCGGAAGCCGCTCTTGTCTCCCTCTTGGCCACTTAGTCTGCTGGCTCCGTCACTACTTGAAGCCCCCACTTAATTTTCTCTGGCAGTTACAGCTCTTGCAATTCAGCATAGTTTTGTCTCTCAGACTGATCTCATGCAAAAGGATTGAGGGGATAACCATGGAGTGAACTGACACTGGAGCCACATCTCCTGCCACGTCAGCGTCAGCGTCTTGCTTGCAAATACCAAGCTGTAAATTGGCCCCAGGGCTGAGGGTCTCTTCAGCATCGGAAATCTATCACCCCTAATTGATCTGACCAAGTTATGGAGAGCACAACTGCCATTAATGGGAATATGAGAGCCAGCTGGCCTAAAACCTTGCCCCCTTCACTTTCCCACTCAGATTGCTTTCATGAGACCTGCAGAGCCAATTACCAAAAATAAGGACAGGTTTAGCAACTTGGATCTCTTCTAATAAGGAAGTCCTACCAGCCACTTCATCCCACCAAAACTAGTTTATTTTCTCCCCCAGATTCATGACTTTCATGTCTGTTACAAAGGGAGTTTTGCTGATCACAGGCTTTGGGTTCCAGTGTTCTATTTTGTGCAGATACATCCCATCTGGGGCCTAGCCCTCTCTCCACCGACTGTGTTCCCTTCAGTCCATTCCCAACTGGCATATACATTAGAGATTTGATGAATGAAAGGACCCAAATAGGCCAGATAGTCCTCCCCGGCCCTGATATCCATAAAAAGCTTGGAAATGGATTATGCAATTGCCCTCAATCTTTTTCTTCCAGAAAAAAGGATGGGCTCAGATGGATGCCTGCGTAAAAATGGTTCTTAGCTGTGTACTCATAACTTTTCTCTGAATTGAGTAGTGAAAGTTGAAGTAGGAGGAAAGGAAATTAAATGTCCTAGTATTCCTTTGGACTCAGGTCTGACATATGAGATAATAACCTATATTGAAATGCCAAGAACTTTATCTCAACCAATGAGAGGACTGTTTGACAGATTTATTATGCCTTCATGTTACATAGGCACTGAAACCAAGTAATAAACATATAAAATAGCCATTTGCACAAGGCAGATGCACCTAAAACCTCTTGTTTATGTTTTGATGTAGCAGAAATTGATGATTATGTTTAAGGAAACCTATGCAGTATGGTGAGCCAGTAGTATCTCTTGGTAACGTAGCTTATGGCCCCAGTTGCTGTTGAGTTAGATTCTAGGTGGTTACTACCTTGAAAAGGTGTGTGGTGCCTTATGTGATGGGAGCCAGAGCCTGCTAGGAATAGACAAGGCAGATTCATGTCCACATCAACACTCAGCTTTAGTGGGGGGTGGGAATGGCATACAGCCTCCCCCACATTTGGGACTTTGGGCTCCCATATTCCCTGCCTGCGTGTGTCATCTTCCTCTTCACGCTCTTGACAGTAACTTGAAAATGGTGAAATCATCTTCTGTGAACTCTCCTACAGTATGGGCAACATTCGTGTCATGTTAGCATTCTAGGTAGCTCGTAATGTGAGTGTTAGAACTGTTAGAGCCTGCCATGGTCTCTGCTTCCCGTGTTTGTAGACTTGGTGGTAAAATAGCAGGGCTGAGGAATTCCTAGGTAAGTTTTAACCTGTGGGTAATGCCTTAGTGTTGTTTTAAAAGATTTGCCATTTATATTTAAAATAAATGTTCATGAATGTTTCAAAAGAACAAAACGATCAGGGATGGCTCTTTGCCATGGGTCTCATTTTCACTCTTTTCTGTAAGAAAAAATAACAATGTCTTATTATATATTTTTCATTTTTATTTTACAAGTTTGTAAGTAATGCCAATTTTAATAAAGTTTTATAGACTATGTAGTAGTCTGTCTTAATGAATGTGTACTTTTCTTACTTGGATCTCTTGAGGCAATTAGCTTCTAAGTTTCATCTTTCTGATGAGACGGTGTTGCAAGCCATCTGTTTTCCTTTTTTTTCTTACCCACCACTGCCCACCCTGGGTCTGCCTTGGTCTGCTTCCATCCTTGGACTAGATGATTTCTCAGCATGCCCGATCTCAAGGGGGAATTATTCCTGCAGGAGTCATGGGGTGTGACCATGCAGTCTCACAGGCAAAAAACATGTATAGGCTATTCCTAGTTCAGGGAGCTACTCTGATTGTATTTTAGTTCTTCTTCTTCTTCTTTTTTTAAAAATAAGATTTATTTATTTTTATTTGAGAGCGAGAGAGAGAGAGAGAGAGAGAGAAAGCCTGAGCAGGGGGGAGGGGCAAAGGGAGAGGGAGCATCTCCAGCAGATTCCCTGCTGAGGGCAGAGCCCTACTTGGGGCTCGATGTCACAATCCTGAGATCATGACCTGAGCGGAAACCGAGAATCAGACACTCTTGGTCAACTTAGTCAACTGACTGAACTTGGGTCAACTTGGTCACTTGGTCAACTGACTGAAACACCCAGGCATCCTTACTTCTTTCTTTTTTAAAAGTATCTTTTGTGGGGTGCCTGGGTGGCTCAAATGGTTAAGCGTCTGCCTTCAGCTTAGGTCATCATCTCCAGGTCCTGGGATTGAGCCCCACTTAGGGCTCCTGACTCAGCAGGGAGTCTGCTTCTCCCTCTCCTGCCTCTCCCCCTGCTCATGCTTTATCTGTCTCAAAAGAATAAATAAAATCTTTAAAAGAATAAAAATAAAAAATATCCTATGTTTCTCCACTGGGATGAGAGATGGACCCTCGGATCCAGCTGTGGGATGTCTGCCAAGAGCTTTGTGTAGGGAGAGAGGGGGCAGGGCTGCAGTGAGTATTAGGGCCATGGAATAAAAACTTCAATTATGTGTAGGCCCGGCTTCTGTGGGAGGAGTCTGGTACCTTCCATTTTCTTTTATGTTTTAGCTATTTCCTTTGCTCTGGGGATCCTTTGGAGCATTTGCATTAATTCTCTGCCTGTGTCCTCTCTTCCCAGTTATTTAGGCTACATGGAAATCTATTGTCTGTTTTTCAAAGACCATAAAATAGGAAGAACCAGGGTGGAGACCATATGTAAATTTATGTAGATGAACACAATAATGGCATCTTCTCTCCCTTCTATAACTATACTAGGTAAACAAGAGATGGAGGTGATTATTAATCATTGAATTAATAAAAGAGCATTATTGCTAGGTATGCAACACCATAGGGTTTTAGTAAGGACAGAAAAGATAAAGTATGTAAAGAAGTTCTTCTCAAACTTGAACATGCATAGTATCGTCTGGGAAGTTTGTTAAAATGCAGATTTCTAGGGGCACCTGGATGGCTCAGACGGTTAAGCATCTGCCTTCAGCTCAGGTCGTGATATCCAGCCCTGGATCGAACCCCATATCCGGCTACCTGCACACTGGGGAGTCTGCTTCTCCCTCTTGTCTGCCTCTCTTCCTGCTTGTGCTCTATCTCTCAAATAAAATCTTTTTAAAAATTGCAGACTTCTGATACAATAAGTCTGGGTTGAGGCCCAGGATTCTGCATTTCTAATAAGCTCCCGGGTGATTCAGATGTGGGGTGGACCTCACTTTGAATAGCAAGGGTGTAAAACACTTAGCTTGTTGCCTGCACACAGTAAGTATTTAGTCAATGTTACTGACCCCAAATAATTTGTGAGAGTCAAGAAGACCTTTTACCACCAAACATCTTCACTATATCTGAAAACTTCTCTGTTTTTATTGTGTAGCATCTTTTAAAAATGAATATCCTTGGGAGGACTTCTGCGTATGAATTAGTTTAATCAGATTACTGCCTTCCCAGCCCTGCCAGTAATCAGTGCTAAAGGATCTAGAATTGTTTCTTTTTTTTTTCTTTTTGCCAGCTCTATTGAAATATCATTTATATATAATAAAATTCGGTTTAGGTTTTGCTGGCTTTTGACAAAAGGAGTTAATTGACAGTTGTGTAACCACTACCGTAGTCTTGATATAGAGCTTTTCCATCGCCCCCAGAGTTCCCTCATGCCCCTTATACAGACTAGAAAATTTAATGGAGAGAAGAGGAAGGGGGTTTCAGAATCGCGGTGGAGGAAAACCAGCAGCTCCATTTACTTGAATTTTGCCTGGAGATCAGATCCCAGTCCTGCATCCCCCAGGCTGCCTCCTCTCCATCACCCCAGGAATGCTTTGACAGATTTTGAAATCCCCACGGACTTGGAAGTGTATTCATACCTCATCCATTTAAAGTGACCCATTCATCCCAGTGTGGCCAGAACCTTCCTAGTTTTAGTTTTCAAGTTCCCATGTTTAAAGGACTTGCCTTAGGTCCAAGACAAACTAGGGTGGTTGGTCACCCCAGCTGTGATGTTGATGCCGTTGTGTGATGCCTTCTGTCATGGAGCACATAAGAGGCACTCAGAAAATGAGTCAGTGGGTGGACACACAGATAAACCCTTCACTGTGGGCAGCTACAGATTCCTGGCCTGGAGAACAGAGACCTGGATTCCAGACTGAGGTTCCTGGGATCACACCGTGGGAAAGTGGCTTCTCATCCTAGCTCTGTTTCCTCCACAGAAAAGAGGGGGTCTGTGGTCCACATACACCTGGATTAGTGTGCTGATGGCACTTCCGCTTGGCTTGCTCACTCTCTCCCTTGCCTCTTTCTCCTTTTGGGTATATCTAGTAGATCAATAAATCATGTACGGGGAGGCTGATAATGGAACTGCTGATGGGCCTGGCATATGCAGAATGCTTCTGTGAGAGCAGTAGAGTTTGGACCTTGAACCAAGCAACTGTGCCTGGGAGTTGGAGGATCGAGTCTCTTTCTAGCTAAGTGTGTGTAATGACCCATTTGCTCTTTGTGCATGCCTGGGAGAGAGGATGGTGGGCAGACGGAGCCTGTTATTGAGGAATTTTCCTGGGTGGCTGAGAGGGTACCCAGGAAAATTGTATAAGCCTCTTACCTATTGGAGGCAGCTGTTTACAGCTGGGCTAGTGCTGGGAAGCAGCGTCTCAGGGTCTCATTCAGGTTCCAGAAGGTTAAAAATCAGAAATACCAAAACTTGGGCTGAACCCTATGGGTGACTTAGGGTCAGGGAGCTGTATTCTATTCCTGGTTCTGCCACATATTGTCTGGGGGACCTCAGTATTTGCCTCTAATTTTCATTTTCAATGGAGTGAGTAGCTGTGCTGCCTAACTGACAGGGTGATGTGATTCCTGGAGATGACTGGTACATGTGGGAGTCCATGAAACTGACATGTACACAAATGCCAGGTGGTATCACTACCTGGGTCTTTGGGTCTGTTTGTGGGGGGCTGACTCAGCGGGAAGGGAATTTGGGGATTTTGTCTGCTTAGTTCCCCAAGTAATGTCCTTAATACCCTCTGACTCCCAATAAGATAGGTAGGTTTGAGAGAAGTACTGTTTCTTTGCTAGGGAAGACACTCCAGCCTGCCTTCCTCTTTGACCAAAATTCCTGACTTTTGGAGAAGTTTTCCTTGGCTATAAATTCCACTCCTGCTCTTATTTCCAAATTTGGGGTGGGGGGTGGGGCAACAGCTCTACCTGAGCCCTTCAGCTAAGCCCAGCCAGATACCCTTTCCTACCTACAGTATATGTATGTGTGTGAGAGGGGGCTTTCTCATGTGACTAAGCATCTCCCTCTGGGGCTCCAGGCCTGGGAAGAGTTAATCGAGCCACACCCTCAGCAGGAACGGCCTCGGACTTTGTGCTGAGCAGCCGTCTCTGGCCTCTCCTGGCTTGACTGGCATAGGGAGCCTTGGCGAGAGGAGGCAGCACTGTAGAAGGTCAGAGGAGTGGACACTGGCAAGAGGAGGGCAACCTCTTTCCTGGCCTCTCCGACACCATGGACAGCTCCCGTTAACGACCGCACCTCTCTACCCTTGGGGCCTTGGGACTCCTATGCCCCCTTCCCGTCCAACTGGGATTTCATTCACCATTCTCCAAGAGACACTGAAGTTATACCCTAGTTCCAGTGTTCGGTGAGTCTTGCTTTGGCCTGTCACTGCTCTGCCCATCTAGGGGTGCCCTATCTGGGGACAGCTTCCTTCCCCCCCCCATCACATTCCCACTCCCCTCCAATCCAAATCCAAAGAAGATGCTTTCCTCCAGCCCCACTTCTCCTGCTCACCTCTGCCTGCCAAGTTACTTAAAAACTTATTTTTTTAATGTGGGATAATAATAGTACCTATTTCATGGGGATATTGTTTGTAAGCATCAAATGAATTCGTGGTATGTAGGGTTTGGAGCCCTGCCTGGCTTGTGGTATCTGATTGTTAGAGATTGCTTTTGTCATGATTACTGCTCTCTTGCAGTTGTGTCCTTCCAGGAAGTGACAAGCGCTCTCATTTTCTGAAACTTGGGGAAAGCAGAGCGAAGGCTGAAGGCCGCCTGCATTCTCCTCCTGCCCCACCTTCCATCTCTACCTCCCTTCCCTCCCCCGCCCAGGTTCAGCATTGCTGGAGACTAGGAGGATGTGGCTTTTTTATTCCTGTTGGGGAGTAGCCCTGACCATTATACTAATGATTCTGTCCTGCACCAGGCCACCCCACCTACTTGGCCCCGCAGGAAAGACTCAGGAGGGCCGGGCTTCCTCCCGAGGTTGCCCCTGCCATGTGCTCACTGTGTGCAGAGCCCCACAATAACTCTGCTCCTCCTTGCCCACTCCTACCAGCTACTAAAAAGCTGGGAGTGTCCCTCTGGGGCAAAGTCCATGCCGGAAGGTTACAGCAATGGGTGTAAAAGCCGGAGATGGAAACAGGGATAGCCATGGAGGCACATGGAGGGATCATGACAGCTAATTGATGTGGGAGAAACCAACCTCACTTTTATTTAGGGTATTCTAATCTTTGCTGGAGGAACTCCTCTAAGTCATGTCCTCTAACTCACCAATCATCTCATCTGGCCCCCATTTAGAAGGTGAATCTCAGGGTGCCTGGGTGGCTCAGTGGGTTAAAGCTTCTGCCTTTAGCTCAGGTCATGATCCCAGGGTCCTGGGATCGAGCCCTGCATTGGGCTCTCTGCTCAGCAGGGAGCCTGCTCCCCCTGCCCCCGTCTGCCTCTCTGCCTACTTGTGATCTCTATCTGTCAAATAAATAAATAAAATCTGAAAGGAAAAAAAAAAAAGAAGAAGGAGGTGAATCTCACCATCGCCAAGAGAGGGACCTGCGCAAGGATGTTTGCACTAAGTGTGGGTGGGCTGGGTGACTGAACTAGAGGTTGCAAGAGGTAGGAGGTGAGAAGGAGAACTGGGGGCAGAGGGTCAGGGAGGCTGGACCCTGGCCAGGGCCTCCGTGCTGGGGGTGGACAGACAGGGAGTGAGCTTTCAGAGCCTACCATTCCTCCCCAGGCTGCTCTCCTGGAAGCACAGCCGTGCTCCCCTGGGGTTGGTTGCTGCCTGCTGGGTGCCTTCCTTACCCCAGTCAAAGGCAGGTGGTCCTGTCCCACCCCTGCCGCACCCCCACCAGCCCTGGCCCAGGGAGCAGGGGATTCTCCCCACTTGGCGAGCGTTCTCACAGCTTCCCACAGTTAGCTTGGCGTAGTCCAGAGGCCTCCCTGGGTTGAGGACGGTCTCTATGGCCAGGAGCTGGAGGGGAGGCTCTCTTAGCTCCTTCTGCCCTCTTCCCCTCACACAGTTACTGGCCCCTAAAGCTGAGCAGACTTCAGCCAACTGTTTCCCTTATTCCCAGGACCAGCAGCCCCTCTAGACATGACTCTACTGGAAGGCTCTGTGGGGGTGGAGGACCTGGTGCTCCTGGAACCCCTGGAACAGGAGCCTCTGCTCAGGAACCTCCAGCTGCGCTATGAAAAGAAGGAGATTTATGTGAGTGCGTGTGGGTGCCCCTGGCTGCGGGGGTGTGGCTAGAACTGTCCTGTGCTCCCACCACCCCTCCCAGCATCCCCTACCCCAGCCCTGCTCATCCTCTTTCCTTTTTTTTTTGCCTCCAGACCTACATTGGTAATGTGTTGATCTCAGTGAATCCCTACCAACAGCTGCCCATCTATGGCCTGGAGTTCATTGCCAAATACCGGGACTATACCTTCTATGAGCTGAAGCCCCATATGTAAGTAAAGGGACCGAGGGAAGGCTGACAGGGCCCCCACTTCCTGAGAGCGAGACACCCTGATTTCCTCTATCCTTTCTCCTGAAGGAGGCTCTCCAGCTTCCCTACCCCCCACCCACCCCAGTCCCAGGAAGCCCCTTCCTAGACCTATCCCTTGCTCAGTCTAATCCAAGTGAGGAGGGCAGATGACTGTGGGGGCTGGAGATGGAGAGAAAGATCTCTCCATCTTTCTTGGGTCTTGGATTAGCCCCACCTTAGTCATCACCTGCTTCCTCCCCCGCCCCCCCCCCCCCCCCCGAAGCTATGCTTTGGCAAATGTGGCATACCAGTCACTGAGGGACCGAGACCGAGACCAGTGCATCCTCATCACCGGCGAGAGCGGATCCGGCAAGACCGGTGAGGGCCTTGGCTGGGGGCGGGGGGGGGGGGGGGAAGGGGGAGGGGGCGTGGAGTCACTGCTCCAGCTCCCCGCTCATCTCTTTCCCAGCCAGGCCAGGCCCTGCCCCACCCCAGGAATGCCTCCCCAGCTTTTCTGCTTGTGAGGGGTGTGAGGTGCTGGACTTGAGGGGAGTTAAGGGGGGGTGGGGATCCATGTGAAGGTTTCCCTCACACAGAGGCTAGCAAGCTGGTGATGTCCTATGTGGCGGCTGTCTGTGGGAAAGGGGAGCAGGTGAACTCTGTGAAGGAGCAGCTGCTTCAGTCAAACCCGGTGCTGGAGGGTGAGGATTCCGGTCTCTGCCTTCTCTGCCCCCGCACCCCCTCCCCACGGGCCCCAGAGACACTTGGACCTACACCCTCTTACCCTGTTCTTGTTCACCCTGAAAAGTCTGGGATTGGCATGATGGCTGGAAGACCTTCCTCCTTCCCCTTCTCAAGAGCCCCTCTCCTCCCCTCAGTCACCTCCCCTCCCCTCTCCCCATCTCTGCAGCTTTTGGCAATGCCAAGACCATTCGCAACAACAACTCCTCTCGATTTGTGAGTGACCATCTCCCTGGCCTGGGAGGAGAGGGTGTGGGGGCTTGAGATGGAGGAATGAGGCACAGACCCCTGACGGACAGGGTGGTGAGAAGAGGAGGAAGCCAAGTCTCTCTCTCTCTCTGGTCTCTGAAGGGAAAATACATGGATATCGAGTTCGACTTCAAGGGATCCCCCCTTGGTGGCGTCATCACAAACTGTACGTGTCTCCCTATTCCTTTTTTTCTTTTTTAAGATTTTGTTTTTTTTTATTTGAGAGAGAGAGAGAGAGAGAGAGAGAGAATGCACAAGCTGGGGGCAGGGGCAGAGGGAGAAAGAGAAGCAGACTCCTTGCTGAGCAGGTGGGACTCGATCCCAGGACCCTGAGATTACGCCCTGAGTTGAAGGCAGCCTCTTAACTGACTGAACCCAGGCTCCCCGAACATGTATCCCCATTCTGCTCACCACCTCTTTTTCCTCCCCACCCCACGGTGTCCCTTTCTGCTGATTTGCTACCTTAGGAAGGAATAGTCGGCCACTGAGACTGCCCAAGTCCTCAGAACACCAGTGATGAGGGTCGACCTAGAGGGAAGCTGTGACATCTCCCAGCCCCTCAGGATGTTATTTTCTAATCTGCTGCCAGATCTGCTGGAGAAATCCCGAGTGGTGAAGCAGCTTGAAGGAGAAAGGAACTTCCACATCTTCTATCAGCTACTGGCCGGAGCAGATGCCCATCTGTTGAGTATGTGTTTGTCCCAGAGACAAGGCCGAAGAGCCCAACTTCCATTCCATCCCCTCTGGGCTCCTGCAGCCCTCAGGCTTCTTCTCCCTGCGTTCCTCGCTCTGAATCTCAGCCACTCGTTCGTTGCTGGGAGCAATCTCCTGACCTCTATGTTCTCTTCTTTTTCTGGGATTGTATTGCTAGGAATAAACCTTCTGGCCTCTTATTCCTCTGTCCTGCTTGGGTTCCTGCTTCCCCAGGCTGGCTTCAAAAATGGAACACTTATTTCCATCTATCATCCTTTCCTATCTTCAGTGTAAAGGGCTTTATCGATAGCTCAGCAGAAAATCCGGCAAGATATTCTAAGTGTTCAAGAATGTTTGATGAGCTGTAGTAGAAGCTGTTCTGGGTCTACATCTGCCTCACCCAGGCCCTGTCCTTGATTTACTCTTCTTAGATGGTTTTATGGAGGTTTCACTTATTCATTCATCAAACATCTCTTGAATACCTACTGTGCTCGAACATGGTGCTGGCTTCTAGTGGTGCAGAGTTGAGTAAGATGACATGGACCCTGTCCTCAAGAACTTACAGTCTCCCAGGGATGACAGCTATTTGAACAGGAACACAGCAAAATATAGTGTGATCAGTGTCACAGGCCTGTGCTGGAGGCTGTCAGAGCACTAGTCATGGAGTACCCTGCCTTGTCCAGGGGAGCCCTGGTTGTTAGATCGACCCGAGGTGGCTCTGGGTGGGGAGCACCATGGAGTCTGGTGGGACTTCAGGCCTTGCCAGTGTTTGCCTCCCAATCCAGCCTCTAGCTGTGAGCATTGTGGGTGTCTGGCCCCCAAGGACCTACCCTTTTGGTTTCTGGTTGTTCTCCACTCGACTTGTGACTCTCTCCTTACCCCTTGGGGAGGTCTCCCTGGTTCAAGAGCCCCTATAGCTCACATACTTCCTTCCTGGCTCCATAGTCTTGGTTGTGTTCGGGTTGTCTGAATCATAGGCACTAGTGTCCTGTTCTGGTTGGTTCAACGATTGATTGAAGCCAAGGCTGGACAGGGCCTCCCTGGTGTCATCATCCCAGGGCCTTTCTGACTCATTCTTTGTCCAGACACCCCTCTTTAGCAGGTTCCTGTTTCAAAATTTGTATCTCAGGGGAAGCTGCCCTTACACTCTGGTTTGAGGGATATTCCCTGATTCTCAGATTGGGTAAATAATAGCTAATTGGTATCTTTCAAGCTCCATGCCTAACCTACTCCTTCCCGCCTCAGGTGAACAGCTTTGACCATTCCCTTGATTCATTTCTTCTTAAGAAAAAAGTTTGTATATGGCAGCCAGGCACACAGGATATGAAGATGAAAAACACAGTCCCAACGCACAAGTTGTTCATTTGTGGGAGAGACAGAAGAAAACAAAACCTAGCCCATATGTTGTGGGCTGGGATAGAGGCTCACCATGGGGGGAACACAAGAGAGACTTTTGGCTCAGCCCCACGTCAGAGAGAAGCGTCCAGAAGAGGGGTCAGGTTTGGGGAACAGAGCATCTGACACTTTGTTCGTGCTGAATGAACAAATAATGAATGGGCCAACTCGGGCCTAGGTGAGGTGTTGAGGCTTGGAGTGGGTGGGACATAGGTGCTCACCCTTCTTTCCTCACCTTTGTCCTCTCAGAGACACTGAGAACTGAGCAGGATTGAGAGTTTGCTTGTTTTCATTGTTTAGAACCCTGAGGGTGAGACGAGGAATGGAGTGAGTCTTTTCTTTCATAAAAGTTGGAAAGAAATAAAATCATAAAAGTTGGATTAAGAACACCCAAACCCTAAATACTGCTTAAAATTTTCATTTATTCTCATGGGAATTAGTGATCCCCAAACAAAGGAGGCAGGGGAAAAGTCTAAAACAAAAATGGCTCTTTTGAATTAATGAGTATACCAAGCTAGGTCAGGGGCTGTGAGAGTCAAGGCCAGAGCCTCCTGGGAGCCTGCGTACTAACCCTCTTCCCTCGCACTGGCCCTCCCAGAGGCCCTGAAGCTCGAACGGGACACAAGTGGATACACCTATCTAAACCAGAAAGTGTCCAGAGTGGACGGCATGGACGACACCTCCAACTTCAAGGCCGTACAGGTGGGTGCCCGGGGCGGGCCCTTAGGTCAGCCCCTGAGCCCAGGCTTTGGCTTTGAGAAGGGATGCATTGAACTGCCACCACCGTTCAGCTTCTGATTTCTGCTCTCATCAAGAGTGCAATGGCTGTGATTGGGTTCTCGGAGGAGGAGATTCATCAGGTGCTTGAGGTGACGGCCCTCGTGCTGAAGCTGGGGAATGTGGAGCTGGCAGATGAGTTCCAGGCCAATGGGATATCAGCAAGTGGCATTCGGGATGGGAGAGGTCTGCATCACCCTGCTGGTAACCCCAAGCAGCTCCCAAATCTTCTACTACGATTTCTGTTCTTCCATCAACTTCCATGTCCCTTACTTCACTCTGATTCTGTCCCCCTCTGCCCATTCCCGAGCTCTTCCCTAGACACACTGTTGGAGATTCCCAGTGAGACACTTTGGAATGAGGTTTTGAAGTTCGATAGTTCTAGATTCTGGGACCTCTCTGAATCTCAGTGGAGTTTTCACAAAGCATTTCGGGAAATTGTCCTACTGAAGTAAAGAATGCATTCAAAGTGTTCAGAGCTCCCTCTGTCCTCCTCCTCCTCCCCAGAAATTCCTCCTGGGCTGTGTTCTGGATGGGCTATAAGGATATCCCCAGCAAGACCCAGGGACCCCTGTCTCCCAGCAGTGTCACTTCTCAGCCCTCTTCCCCTGGGAGGAAAGCCCTCTTTTCAGGCCATGTTGTGTTTTCCTCCTCACTCTAGGAATTCAGGAGATTGGGGAAATGATGGGTTTGAAATCAGAGGAACTAGAGAAAGCTTTGTGCTCAAGGACCATGAAAACAGCCAAAGAAAAGGTGGTCACTGCACTGAATGTCATTCAGGTAAGAGCCCTATGGGGTGAGTCTGACCTGGGGACTCTTCTGTGGCTACTCCCCTAACCAGCTGGCCCTGCCCGCAGGCTCAGTATGCTCGCGATGCTCTGGCCAAGAATATCTACAGCCGCCTCTTCAACTGGATCGTGAATCGAATCAATGAGAGCATCAAGGTGAGAGGTGGCTCTCTGCTCCCAACACTCTCCTGTCTGCCTCACCTTTCTTGCCCTGGTCACCATCCCCATACTTTAGGTTCTGAGATGAGCAGAGGAAGAAGGACAAAGCGTAGGGTCCAGTTCCTTCCAGTAGTGTGTTGTTGTGGAAACATCTCTAGTTTTTGGGTTTGACTCTCTGGATCCCCTATTTACTGCCTGCGTGACCTTTTTGTTTCAGAGATTCTGAGCCTCAGTTTCCTGATCTGGAAAATTGGACACTAATGGCTACCTGCTTCACAGGGCTTAGTGAGGACTGGATAAAATTACGTACATGGTTACCATATAACCCAGAAATTCCACTCCCAGATATAGATCCAAGAGATTTGAAAACAGATGTCCACATAAAAACTTGTACCCAAAAGTTCAGAGAGGCATTATTCATACTACCCCAAAAGTGGAAACGACTCCAATGTCCCCCAGTTGATGAGTGGATAAACAAAATGTGGTATATTCATCCAGTGGGAGATTAAGAAGGAACGAAGTACTGATTCATGCTCAGCATGGACAAATCTTGAAAACATTCAAGTGGAAGAAGCCAGACACAAAAGGTCACATTTTGTATGATTCCATTTATACGAAATGTCCAGAATAGGCAAATCCATGGAGATGGGAAGCAGATTAATGTTTAGCAGGGGCTTGGGGTAGACGGAGGAGAAGGGGGGAGTGTCTGCTAATGGGTGTGGGGACAAGATTCCTCTTGGGGCTGATGAAAATGTTCTGGAATGAGATAGTGGGGATGGTCATATACCTT
This sequence comes from Mustela lutreola, assembly GCF_030435805.1. Classification (NCBI taxonomy): domain Eukaryota; kingdom Metazoa; phylum Chordata; class Mammalia; order Carnivora; family Mustelidae; genus Mustela; species Mustela lutreola. The sequence continues at coordinate 56,815,591 of NC_081297.1, forward strand.
TTGAATATACCAAAAAAAAAAAAAAAAAAAAAAAAGCACTGAATCATACACCTTTAAAGGGTAAATTTTATGGAATGTGAATTAGATCAAAATGGAGCTAGTATTCAAAGCTTTTTGTACATGAAATGCCATCAATTCAGAAGCTATTACTGAAAGGCAGCTGAGAAAAATAGGATTTAAATCTAGGTTTGGGTAAATGCTTAGCTCTTTTGAAATTTGATTTGTTCATCTGTAAAATGGGAATAATCACACCTTCTAGGGTTATTGTGAGGTTTCTTGAAGTAAGAACGTAGACTTTTTTGTAAAATGCCCTACAAATCTAGGAGATGGCTATTGTCCAGAGAGGATCTTACCGTCTTCCTGCCTCATTCCCTGGGAGCACCAGCCTAGAATCTGTTCACATCTCCCTTCCTCCCTCAATTCCTCCCTCTACTTGTCCTCTACCATGCAGAGGAGGAAGGAGGATAAAATCACAGCAGTCCTCTCCCAGCATGGTCAAGCTCACCTGAGTTCTGTTCACCCTCTGCTCCAGTTGCCTCTGCCCCAGAAGGGCCTGGCCTGGTTTGCAGAGGAGGCTCGTCCTCAGACTTCTCTTTTCCTCCTCTTCAGGTGGGCACTGGGGAGAAGAAGAAGGTAATGGGGGTCCTGGATATCTATGGCTTTGAAATTTTAGAGGTGAGCGAGTTTTGCCCAACTACAGCACCCTGCTTCCCCGGGGTTGGGGGGGGGGGGTTGGGGCACTAGACTCGGGGCTGGGGAGGGGGTGGTGAGAGAGGGGAGGCGTAGGGCAGAGAGGCAGAAAGGGACTTGGGCTGAGTGGCTCCCTTTCTGCCCGGGGCCCCTCCCTCAGGATAATAGCTTCGAGCAGTTTGTGATCAACTACTGCAACGAGAAGCTGCAGCAGGTGTTCATCGAGATGACGCTGAAAGAGGAGCAAGAGGAGTATGAGAGGGAGGTACGCCGAGCCTTCCCCTGCTTACCCTCTCGGAAATTGCTTCTGGGCATGTGCCCGATCTGTCCTTTTCCCCCATCACAATTTCCTCTCACTTGTCCCCAGATGGGAACACAAAGGACAACAAGTATCCCTTGCACAGGTGCAGTCCAGCATTACCGAGAAGCCCTGGTTTTTGCTCTCCATCCCCTAGGCCCCCTGCGCCCCACCCCAGGCCATGCAGGGAAGGGGCAGAGGGATGGAGGGGTGTGTGTGGGGAGACCTCACGCGGGTGCGGTGACAACTGTGCGTGGCCTGCAGCGCACTGTGAACCAGATTTAGAAGGGCCATTTCTCCTGCCCTCATCACCCTACCACATCCCTTTTGGTGCTTTTCTTTAACATCTCAGAATTCTTTGTCTCCTGGGGCCCTGGCTGATGTCACTCTCCCCTCTTGTGGCACTCTGATCCCAGACTTCCTCCCCAGAAGTGCCCCATGGCTCAACATTTCCACACTCCTTCCCCTGTTTGCCCAGAACCCTTGTTTTCTGTGGCTAGGTGTGAGAAAAGCTATCTGATTGAGCTAACCCACCCCAGAGTGTGAATGGCTGAGAGTCTCACTCGTCAAAACCCTCCCAGGGATGCTGCCCGGGAGCCGTCAGGGATCCGCTGTGGCAGAATTTCAGGCAATGTGGCCACAATGTGTGGGAAAGGTTTTATTTTTTTTTTTTCTTAGTTGTTCTGTATATTTTTATTTTAAAAATTTAATGATCAAATGGAGAACACATTCCCATGCTTCGAAATTCAAAAACTTCTTTAAAAAGCTCATAAAGAAGAGCTCAGCTCCCTCCCAGCTTGTCCCCAGCCTCCTAGAACTCCTACCATCTAGAGCCAACTGAAGGGGCCCTTTTTTCACAGGTGTTTCATATGTAATCAAGCAAATCCATAAGTACATTTGCCCACAGAATTTATTCAAATGGCAGTGAATACAATCTGCTGCACATCGTGCTCTCAGTTGACAAGAGATCTTTCTGTATCGGTAAACAAAGAAGCATCTTTATTGCTACTAGGATTGTAAGGATCTCATACTTCATTTAACTAGTTGAGGAAGGCATATTGGGGATGAAGTACGAGGGCAACTCTACTTAATTCTACTACGCGTTCCCTAAAGATCTGTGATTCCCTAAGGATCCCTAAAAAGAAAGAGAGGCTTGTGTTCCTTCCTCTGCCACATGCCCATACCCGGGAATGGCCTGAGCCTGGGAGGTGTGGCCCTGGAATCAGGAGCCACACCTGATGGGTGGGGAGCAATTATCAAGTGGGGAGCAATTATCTTTGGGTCTTCTTCTGTACCATTCTTGCCTTTGTTAAAAAAAGATTTATTTACTGGTGCGCCTAGGTGGCTCAGTCGATTGGGTGTCTGCCTTTGGCGCAGGTCATGATCGAGCCCCGTGTTGGGCTCCCTGCTCAATAGGGAGTCTGCTTCTCCTTCTTCCTCTGCCCTATTCCTGCTCTCACTTCCTCTCTCTCTCAAATAAACAGATCTTTTTTAAGAAAGATTTTATTTATTTATTTGAGAGAAAGAGTGTGCACGTGTGTGGGGGGCTGTGGGGAGGAGGGCAGAGGGAGAGAGAATCTCGAGCAGACTTCACACTGAGCACAGAACAAGTGACCCTGAAATCAAGACCTGAGCAGAAATCAAGAGTCAGAAGCTTAACTGATGGAGCCACCGAGGCACCCCCATTCTTGCTTTAAAAAACAAAAACAAAAACAAAACTACCCAATCCCAAAGTATCAGGTAGATTAGTGGTTCTCAAACTAGGGGCATCAGGTGTTAGGAAGGCAGATTCCTGGGCTCTGTCCCAGACATGCTAAGTCGGAAAGCCTGGGGGTGGGGTCCAGCAGTCTGTTTTCCCAAGCCCTCCAGATGACTGCGATCCAAGTTCGGGAAGCACTGATGTAAGTCTTTGAAGATGTATTAAGTTAGGTCTGCTATTTGATGAAGTTGGCTTGTGCACTTTGGCTTATAGGTTTTTGTGAGAGCAGCGTAGCCATTCTCTCTTCCACATACTCGGGGACCCTTCCCTACTGCCACAGTGGGGTAACCCCTAGCCCAGCCTTCACTCAACATATGACACCTCCCTCTCCAGCCCACAGTGCCTATAGGGCACTTTGAAGCATTTCCCTGTCCCTCACAGCTGCTTTGGGTCTTCCCACGTGTCCAGCTACCCAACCCACAAATTCTCCATCAAAACCTTGGAGGGATGGGGACCTAAACAGAAATCACACCAGGCACCCCCTTAACTATGGGGCTTTCTGAGTCCTTTGTGGGATGGGTTGAAGGGAGCCTGAGTCCCATGAGTTCTTCGGAGACTTGTCTTGGACCTGCTCCTATGACCTGTCGCATTACCTCTTGCCAGGGCATACCGTGGACAAAGGTGGACTACTTTGATAATGGCATTATCTGCAACCTCATTGAGCATGTGAGTTATTCTTCTCTCATCTCTGAGACCTCCTTCCTCTTCCAGACTGCCTGAATATCCTTGCCCTGTCTCTCCCACCTGCCTTTCCCTGCCCCACTTGGTAAAGATGGTAAACAAGACAAAGGATGAGGGGCAGAGGGACAGCAGTGAGGATGTGGACATATTGGAGGCCCTGGCCTAGGTTGGGCTGATCTTGTTTCCCTGACCAGAATCAGCGAGGCATCCTGGCCATGCTGGACGAGGAGTGCCTACGGCCTGGGGTGGTCAGTGACACCACTTTCCTAGCGAAGCTGAACCAGCTCTTCTCCAAGCACAATCACTATGAGAGCAAAGTCACCCAGAACGCCCAGCGCCACTATGACCACACCATGGGCCTCAGCAGTTTCCGTATCTGCCACTATGCGGGCAAGGTGACATAGCAGGGCTGGAGGGTAGAGACCAGGGCTGGGCGTAGGTGAAAGGCAATGGGGGAGAAACTACGGGGAGATGAGATCTGGGAATACGTCATGCTGAGACTGGGAGCACCAGTTGCTGGGACAAGGTCATGGGCCCTCCAGACCAACAGCTGTTTCTCTACAGGTGACTTACAACGTGAACAGCTTCATTGATAAGAACAATGACCTACTCTTCCGGGACTTGTCTGAGGCCATGTGGAAGGCCCGGCACCCCCTCCTTCGGTCCTTGTTCCCTGAGGGAGATCCCAAGCAGACATCTCTCAAACGCCCCCCAACTGCTGGGGCCCAGTTCAAGAATTCTGTGGCCATACTCATGAAGAACCTGTATTCCAAAAACCCCAACTACATCAGGTGACATGCTGGGCACATAGGGAAATGCACTGTATGTGATGACACATGCAGTGTCCATGCACAATGTCCTTTTGGGGGGTATCTCCAGAATAGGGCTGTCAGAGGCCCCTCCCTCATAAAAAACAAAGTCAGATGAGTTGCTGAGAGTCCTGGAGCAGGGAGAGCATCAGACTTTGGTAGGAACTGTGCTTCAGTGAGTGAAGCTGGGAAGGCCAGTGTGTTCACTTCCTCTGAAATGTTTCTACTCGGGGGAATGTGTGCAGAACAGGGTTCTGGAGACCAGAATGGGTCACACTTGCAAAGGTGAAGCTCCTGAAGCCTGTGCCTTGCACCCCTCCACCCCAAGGTGTATAAAGCCCAATGAGCATCAGCAGCAAGGTCAGTTCTCATCGGAGCTGGTGGCCGTCCAGACTCGGTACCTGGGACTGCTAGAGAACGTGCGGGTGCGACGGGCAGGTTACGCCTACCGCCAGAGGTACGGGCCCTTCCTGGAAAGATACCGATTGCTGAGCCGGAGCACCTGGCCTCGCTGGAATGGGGAAGACCGGTAAGACCCCTGGGGGAGACAGGGGAGCAGGGAAGGGCAGCCAAGGACCATCTGGGCCAGGGAGGGAGCAGACAGTGGAAATCCCCAAAGGTCCATGAATGGATACTTGGGGAAATGAATTCTCACTTTTCAGGGGCTCTGAAATCTGTGCAAGCCCAGAGCTCCTCTCCCTGGGTAGAGGGAGTTGGGGAAAGGTAAAAGAAGACCTTCCCTGGGATGCACCTGGGCAGCTTTCCCCATCTGTTCCTGTAGGGAGGGGGTTGAGAAGGTCGTGGAGGAGCTGAGCTTGTCCTCAGAGGAGCTGGCCTTTGGGAAGACGAAGATCTTCATTAGAAGCCCCAAGACTGTGAGTAGGAGGAGGCAGTTGTGTTTGACAGGGGGTGGGAGGCAGCTGGGTTGGAGAGCCCCCCAGTGAGAGGCCGGGCTTTAGGGAAGCATCCCTAACTAGGGACGGATGGTGGGTAAGGTAGTCTGCTCTCAGCCGGGACTTCATGCCTGGGACCTGAATCCTTGGGCTACGCCCCTGTCCTGAGCCCTGGCAGATAGGGGCCTGCATAGCCCACTCTGAGTGCCTCTGGCTGGGGTGGGACTCCTGGGGGTCCTGGGGATGTGCCCCTTGTGTCCAATCGTCCAAACCTAGCATAGGCCTGAGATAGAGTTCAGTAGGTGCTCGGGGAGTGACTGAGCAATGAGGACACCACTGGCTGGGAAGGCCAGGTGCCCTGGGTGCCACCAGGCCAGCCTTTCGCCACACACACCCCCCTTCCACTCTCCACAGCTGTTCTTCCTGGAGGAGCAGCGGCGCCTGCGCCTGCAGCAGCTCGCTACGCTCATCCAGAAGACCTACCGGGGCTGGCGCTGCCGGGCCCACTACCAGCTCATGCGCAAGAGTCAGATCGTCATCTCCGCCTGGTTTCGGGGCAGCAGGGTACCGCTTACCACCACCCTCCCCAGGGGTCACCCCCTGGCTCTTATAAGAGACTGGGAAGCGGGACAGCTGGTTCAGGAGATGGAGTTTCTTTCTAACAGTCCTGTTGTTTTCTGCAGCAAAAGAAACAATACGGGAAGATAAAGGCATCGGTATTGCTGATCCAGGCTTTTGTGAGAGGGTGGAAGGTAACCAGGAAGGGCAGAGGGGCCTCCTCCCCAAACACAGGTCCTTCCCCACATGCTTTCTCCCTGATTGTGCCAAGCACAGGGCAGAAAGTGGAGCAGGGAGTGCGTTGTGAGGTCAGGTCTGCACCTGCGCGTTGTGCGGTCTGCTGCCGTGGGTCTGGAAGGGTGGCCGCGGTGGGGAGGGGGGGTTGTGTCTGTGTGCAGGGGTGTGTCCCTGACTTAGTAACAGAGCTCTGCCTGTGGCTTGGAGGGCCCTCCTCTTGGCCAACCCGTCTGCCTCTCCCTGCAGCACAGTCGCAGCTCTATCTTACTGTGTTCTTTGTGTGGGAGAAAAATATAGAACCTCTTCTAGATCTGTCTTCTATCATCTAGGTCTAACTGTCTCTCTTTTACTTTGACTCCTTTCTCCTATGTCCCTGCCAGGCCCGCAAGGATTATCGAAAGTACTTCCGGTCAGGGGCTGCCCTCACATTGTCAAATTTCATCTATAAGAGCATAGTAAGTGGTGGGTTCGGGGGTGGAAGGTGGAGGGTTGTGGGGAGGGCACAGGTTTGGAAAAGGAAGATGAGTGGTTTGAGAAGTGGTGACTCAAGGCTTGCCCCCCAATGGGCTTCTTCCATCTGCTCCTACTTAGTGTTGAAGTCGGGGGGTAAAAGACAGTGGGGCAGCCACCAGCAGGAAGCAGGCTCCAGCGTCCCAGGGCCCAGGGACAGAATGGGAGGGTGTTCTGGCCTGAGCGGACACGGCTGGCAACCTTGTGGCCAGAAGGGCTCCCAGCACACTCACTGACTGATCCGTGGTGAATAGGCTCAGGAAGAGATGGGCTGGGTGGTTAACAGCCGTGGAAGAGGCTGAGCCTTCTGGAAGAGCACCATGAGGACACACACAGGGCTAACTAACTCAGCCTTCCAAGATCCATCTTAGGGTTGGGGTGAAAGTGGAGGAATCCTCCCTTCCACCTCTTCTGAAACCATAGCAAGTGAGTCCAAAATTAAATCTCAGGAGAGATCTTAATTCTGGAGGATCTGGGTCCAGGTGGCAGGAAGAAGCCAGGACATTCAAACTCTGGGCAGCTTCCAGGGAGAGGAAAGTGAACAGAGGAGAGTGTTTTCAAGAGATGTCCATCCAACAGCAATGGTGCTTCTGAGGAGCGGCAAGGGAAAGCAGACAGGGAGAGAGTAGCACTTCCAGCGACGCCTTGCAAAAAGCCAAAGAGAGGGACTGAGAGCAGGACATGTTGGACAGAGGGCTGGGGTAAAGCAGAGTTGACCTCTGCTGATTCCATTTTTGACAGTTAGGACTCTTACTAATTATGCTTCTGGGATACACTCATTGGAGCTCCCCTTTGTTGTTGGAGAGGTGGGATCCTTACTGGGCCTCTTCACTGTCTCCCTGAGCCTTTGCTGTGTCCCCCTTCTCCTGCCCTAGAGGGGCTCCATCACGATGGCCCCAGACTGTCTGCTTTCCTAGAGTACGTGCTCTCTCGCTGCATCCCTGAGGCCAGTAATCTGATTCAACTCTTATCTCCTGACTGGCCCCTCTTCTACCTTTTCTTTTATCTGCATATTATCAGGCATCTGCTGAATGTCACCCCAGCAGCTGCTGGGTTTAGACCAGTATTTCAGTGAACCACAGCCCCTACAGAAGCATGTGTACAGGGCCAGATGGCATGGATCCCTTCAGTGTTTCTGACGAGTTTTTATTTTGCTATTGCTTTGCCTGTAACTAATGTGAATACCTACTATTTTTTGAAAACTTACTATGCCCTAGGCCCTTTACATGAATTGACTCTAATGCTGTCAAAATTCTTGAGGTAGACCCTTTTCTTTCCTGTGTTTGGTAGGCCCAGAAAGGCTGACTAACTCGTGAGGGGTCCTGTAGGTGGTAAGGGCAAGAGAGCTGGGATACACACTGTTTGTCTCCAGAGTTTCAATGCCTGCCTAAGACTGTCTCCCCACACGGTCCCCAGCCTACCCAGGGCAGGAGGGCTGTAAGGGGAAAGGCAAGACTTTCTAGATCTAGAGAAAAATAATTAAAAAGAGAAAATACTCAGAGATTCCACATCAGTTAGAACATGGGGGATTGTGGGAAATGCTTAGGAACGTTCATTGAATTAAATCAAACTAGACCTGACCAAGGACCGGGAACTTAACGGTTAGACCAAGGCTGCTAGACCTTTGTGGTGGAAATATCAAAGAGCTGGGATAATTCCTGCAGAGTTACAGCAATATACTGAGTACACTGCCTTTTCCTATTTAAATTTTTCTAACCTAATGTCTTAATAAAAATTTTCCATAAAAATTCTGAAAACTGGGACACCTGAGTAGCTCAGTGGGTTAAAGCCTCTGCCTTAGGCTCCAGTCATGATCCCAAGGTCCTGGGATCAAGCCCTGCATCCGGCTCTTTGCTTGGCAGGGAGTCTGCTTCTTCCTCTCTCTCTCTCTGCCTACTTATGATCTCTCTCTGTCAAATAAATAAATAAAATCTTAAAAAAAATATTCTGAAAACTTAGAAGTGCTCAAAATCAAGCTAATCTTTTTAAAGAGATTCATTTATTTTAGAAGAAGAGAGTGCGAACAAGTGAGGTGGAGGGGGGCAGGGGAGGTACAGAAGGAGAGAGAGAGAGAATATCCTGAAGCCGACTCCAAGCTGAGCAAGGAACCCGATGTGGGGCTTGATCTCAAGGCCCTGAGATCATGACCTGAGCTGGTGTCAGCTGCTTCACCAATGGCGCCATCTGGGCACCCCAACATCAAGCCATTCTCCATATCTTCAATAATTCTACCCCACAAACAAACAGGGTGCTCGGTGCTCCCTCGGATATAAAGACTTGAAAATCCTTGTTCTTTATTTGGGGAGAGTAAACAGATGCCATGGGTGAAACTTGATTGGATCCCAGAACAGGAAAAATAAAAGCAAAGCTAAAAAGAACATTTTTAGAAGTTTATAAAGGACGTTAGGAGAAATTTGAGTATGCATCGCTGTTGGATGAGTGTATCTAATTAATGTTAGTCTTTTTAGGTATGGAGGTGCATCTCAAAGGATGGGTAGGGTCAGAGTGGGCAGAGCTGAGCCGAGAACAGCATGGACTAAGGCACAGAGAGCTAACACGTGGGATGGGCAGAGGGCGTGACAAGGAGTCCTGTCTGAGAGGTGTGCCAGCAGAGTGCAGGGATCCTGTGGCATGAGCTTGGGCTCTAAGTGGAAGACTTTGAATGCCAAGTGGAGGTGTTGGGCTGGACTGATCAGAGAGGAGGGGAGGCGGCCCCCGCTGATAGTGGTGGCCAACGGTAGGCAGTTGTGAACCAAGACAACAGGAAGGTACAGGAGCGAACTGTCAAAACATGGAGGCCACTTTTCACCTTGGTTCCTCTCACCTCTCCTACCCTGGGCAGCAAATCTCTGCTTGGAACCAACCCTTCCCTCCCTTCAGTCTCCCGGTCACACTCTTACTGGCCAGCCTCCAGCCTACACTTGACACCAAAAGAGATCGGGGAGGGGACTCCCTTCCATCTCCTCACTCCACTTGGTGCTTCTTGCTCTGGGGGGGAGGGGGGGTCTCCCTCCTCTTGTGTGGCAGGATCTAGGGGAGAGTTTGCCTCTTGGGAGAACTTCCTTCTTATCAGTCCACTCCCAACCTCGCCCCCTCCCCACGTAGACACAGAAGTTCCTGCTGGGGCTGAAGGACAATTTGCCATCAACCAACGTCCTGGACAGCACGTGGCCGGCTGCCCCTTACAGGTGCTTCCACGCAGCTAACCAGGAGCTGCGGCAGCTCTTCTACCGCTGGAAGGTGAGCGGGGCCCAGCGTGGCACCTCTCATTTCTCTTTCCCTCCTCCTCCTGATTTTCCTCGTCTGCCTCCTCTTCCACTCCCCGTCACCGTCCCCCGCTTTTTTTTTAATTGGGAAAAGCATACATAACAAAATTGGCCGTTTAAACCATTTTTAAAGTACAGTTCAGCGGCATTAAGCACATTCACATCATTGTAAGACCATCATCTCCATCTCCACACTTTTTTCATCATCCCAAACTGAACCTCTGTACACATTAAGCAATAACTCCCCGCTCTCCACTCCTCCAGCCCCGGAATGTCCACTCCACTTTCCCTGTGAATTTGACTGTGCTAGGGGCCTCATATAAGTAGAGTCATACGTTTGTCCTTTTATGTCTGGCTTATTTCACTTAGCACAGTGTTCTTCCATTCAGGAAATACCTACTGACCACCTGTTTAGACTAGGCCTTGCGCTGTGTGTTGGGCATATAGCCCTCCCTCCTAGGGCTGGCATTTGATTGTTTCCAACCCTCTCCCCCAGAGGCCCTCAGGCCCCAGGGCTCCTCCAGCCCCTGCCCTCTCTGAAGTGCCTCCAGCCTGTTCTGTTTGCTGTCTCTCTGCTTCTCCACTTCTCAGTGTTCTTCCCATCCACCCTCCCCAGGCCTGCCCCCTGCCTCCGGGAGCTTAGCCCCTGCCCCTCCCCCCACAGTGCAAGAAATTCCGGGACCAGCTGTCCCCGAAGCAGGTAGAGATTCTGAGGGAGAAGCTTTGCGCCAGTGAACTGTTCAAGGGCAAGAAGGCTTCCTACCCCCAGAGGTGAGAGCCCCTCAGACCCCACACAGTCAGTCTCATCACGAGCAAAGGAGCATCCCCCAGGTGGGATAGGGCAGTGGTTCCCAAACTTGGGTGTGTGTAGGCACCACCTGGCAGGCTTGATAACACCCAGATATGGCTGCACCCTGTTCTCAGAGTTTCTGATTCAGCAGGTCTGGGGCTGTGGGCCCAAGAATTTGCCTTTCTGACAAGTACCCAGGGGACGCTGCTGCTGGTCGTGGCCCACGCTCTGAGAACCACTGAGAGAGAAGATATGGTGGAGGATGGGGAAAGGGGCATGGGAGGACTAAGAGGGGAACTCACTGCGGGGAGGCCCAGGGCCTTGGGGGTCAGTGATAAGGACCTGGTCTCCACCATGTACCTCCTATGTGTCCTCAGTGTCCCCATCCCATTCCATGGTGACTACATTGGGCTGCAAGGGAACCCCAAGCTGCAGAAGCTGACGAACGGATCAGATGGGCCTGTTCTGATGGCAGAGACTGTGAAGAAGGTCAATCGTGGCAATGGCAAGGTGAAGGCCCGCATCCTGAACCCCTCCCCGGAGCTTGCTCCAGAGTTGGAAGGGTGGGGGTTCATCCTTGCCTTTCCTCACACTTTCCTCTTCTGTCCCTAGATTTCCTCCCGAATTCTTCTCTTGACCAAGGGGCATGTGATTCTCATAGACACCAAGAAGTCCCAGCCCAAAATTGTCATTGGGCTGGACAGTGTGGCCGGGGTGTCAGTCACCAGCTTCAAGGATGGGCTTTTCAGCTTACATCTGAGTGAGGTATCAGAGCTCCCTGGCTGCAGGCCCTTAGGCTGGAGAAGGCGGTGGGCATCATGGAGTTGGGGTGGGCTGGGTGCGATGGGGCCCAGACCTCTCACTCTGGGCCTTCCATGCCTCTCAGGCTGCTCCCATGGAGGAAAAAGGAATCCCGTCCTCACTCTTTCTCCCCCTTCCTAAGATATCATCAGTGGGCTCCAAAGGGGACTTCCTGCTGGTCAGCGAACATGTGATTGAACTGCTAACCAGAATGTCCCGGGCTGTGCTGCATGCTACACAGAAGCAGCTTCCAGTCACCGTGACTGAGAAGTAAGGCCATGAGCTGGGGCTGAGGGCCATCTTGGGGGCAGATGACCAAGCTGTTGGTCATTGTGACCGGAAAAATCCGTGTAGTCAGAAACCGAAGCACACTCTGTCAGGGCAAGCCTCGAAGGTCTTCTTAGTCTCCCCACCCAAGCTGTCTGGGGCCCTGAGTCTTCTGATGCAAGGGGAGGAGAGATGCGCTTCCTTCAAGAAGGGGAGGGGAGGCCATCATGAAAATACGGGAGTAGGGTGAGGGGATGGGGGTACTAGCTTTGCCCCTCTGCCTGCTCCCCCTCCAGTTTCTCAGTGAGGTTCAAGGAGAGCAGTGTGACTGTCAAGGTCATCCAGGGCCCTGAGGGCGGTACAAATGGCAAGCTAAGCTGCAAGAAGAAAGGCAGCCGTGGCCTGGAAGTGACCGTATAGTGAGGAGGTGGGGGCCGAAGGCGGAGACAGCAGCTTCTTCTCCTGGACCAGTGCCCATCCTGCCCACCCGTGTTTGTGAGAGAATCTCCTGTCCAACCCCTCTGATCCCGGGGATGGGGCTCAGAGACTGAAGAGCCCTTGAAGAGAACCTTTCTCCCACACTCTTCCAGTCTCCTCTCCCTTAGAACTTAGCTTCCTCCCACCCTCGGATCTTTGAGCACTAATAAAACAAGTGACTTTCCAAACATTTGCTCAGTGTGGGTGAGTCCCTGTTTCCTGGCCTTCACAGGACTTGTACTTTGACTGCCCTCGCCCCCTTCCCCCTCCTCAGGCTCCTTGGAGCTAGCAAATGCAGATAATAAGAATGGAAAAGAAGGGAAATTGTCTCTGGCCTCCTTGACCGGCTGAGCTCTGGCGGGGTTTGGAGAGACTGGGGTGGAGGTGGGGCAGCCAGCGATGGGGCTCGGGTCCCAGGTGGCCAGCGGACTGATTCATTAAGTGTGTCCCTGGAGGGAAGAAGTGAGGATCCCTGTCTTGTCGGAAACTAGGATCCTTTGGAGATTTAGCCTGAAAAGAGACCCAAGGCTGGAGGGCTCATGTGAGCTGAGGTGAGCTTGGGAGTGCAGGGTCCCCTACACCCAGGAGTTGCCCCCTCCAGCCCCCCAGCTCATCACTGGGCCCCCCAGCACATGGGCCCCCCAGCATCCTCTTCCTTTCTGCACAACAGAGATGCTAGGCTTCTGCCAACAGTTTTCTTGCTAATCACTGCCCAGCAGCTGGGGCCTGCAGCTGGTGGCACTTGCGGGGGTGGGGAGGCTCCCGATCCCAGACTCTCCCACCCCTAGGACTGCCCCCCCTTCATTTATTTCCCTTGGGTCACTGCCATTATTTTTTTCTTAATTTTCAACTGTCTCGCACCATCTCGTCCCCTTTTCTCTCACTAATATCAATACGTAATATTTTGTATAATGCTCTGAATATCTCCCCTTTCCCTTAATATCTGTTTCCTTATAGACTCTGCTTGTCTCAGCCTCTCCCACCCCCGTCTCTACCTTTAGGGAACAAGCAGCTCCTGTGTTTGCCATAAAATGTAGAGGTGTGCTCTGTGAGAGTGGACAAATGGCTGCCTTTGTTCCTGTCTCTGGATGTCTCTCCCTCATTTCACCATCCCTACCTTCCTTGCCTCTTGCCTGTCTCCACCACTGAGCTCCCTGTGCCTTGAGGCTGGGGTTTCCCTCCACCTCGAGCTTCCAGAGCTTCCATCATCAGCAGGCGGCTCACGGCCCCAGGTAATCATGCCTGCGGGAGCCCTGATTAACTTCTCTTCTTGCCTGTAGATTAATCTCGCTCTCTGAGCATCAGTCCTGTTCCGGCACACCCGGCTCTGGGCTGGTAGAGGGCACAGGGAGTCTGCTTTTCCTGGGCACATGGGGGGCTGTGTTCTGAGAGAGGTGAGCTCAGGCTCCCAGTCTGCTTCCCGCTGCCCCCACCCTCCCGCCCCAGCTCGCCCCATCCTTGACTTCTCAGAATCAGGCCGAGGAGGAGGTCGTGTCTGGCGAGAGGGGGCTGGTTACCAGAGCCTGGCCGCCCCCGCTCTCCGCCTCATCTCCTGCTCCCAGGGCCCAAATTGTCGTCACTTTCCTAGTGAAGTGTCTGGTCATTTTCAGAAGCAATTTCAGGAGAATATGCAGCTGCTGCTCCCCATCCTGCTCTCCTTCCCCAGGGCTGAAGGCACTGTCTGCTCTCTGGACTGGGGAGAGGAGGGGGGGAAGGGCTGCAGTCCCTGTCACCCTCCTGTCCTCCCTCCAGCTCTCATGTGGACTGATGCTAGTCTGAGGAAGGGTGCGGGCTCATCTCCTTTATTCTCCCATCCCTCCCTCCCCTGCGTCCCATCTCTGCCTCTCTTCTGGGGTCAAGGAGTGTGGGTTTTCATCGCCTGAAGCCTCTAGGGGGGCTCTGTTGTCCCACCTGTGCGCTAGGGCTTGAACTGGCTCCACCGTGCCGGGAGAAGCTGCTGTTCTGCTGTCTTCCTGCTCGGTCAGTCCAGCATTCTTGAAGTCTGGGTGGTTTCTCTGAGGGCTCGAGCGGGGGGGCCTAGAGGCCCCTAGGCCCCGTGAGGAGCCATCCGAGTGCCTCAGCTCACAGCAGCTCTGGCGCCTTGTTCCTGGCTCAGCCCATCCCCTCCAGTTCCTTGTTGAGGGCCATCCGCCAGCTGTCGTCCGGCTGCAGGACTTGGCAGGACACAGAGCTGCCATCCTCCTGTTCTTTTCGGGTATCTCCGCCTAGGGTCTGGGCCCTCCCTTGCCACCCTGCAGCACCCCTCTGGGAGGCTGGGAGTGTTGCCGTGTTGCACCCGAGCCCTGCACGTGGCGGACACATGTCGGTCATCGTGCATCACAATGCACGCTCGTCGGTCCCCTCTTCTACCAAACACCATCTCGGCTCCACAGAACACATACTGTCCTGGCCTCATCTCCAAACCACCCCAGCAACAAAGAGGGGGAGCTCCAGTGGGAGGATCTGCTAGGGACCCTGCTCCTCTAGGCTGGTGATGGCTGTCCAAGACGTGGCTCCAGTGAAAAGTGTGTAAGGGAAAACCACCTAGGGTCTCGGGAGCTGCAACACGCACTCCACAGGGCATTTGCACACGGCATGTGGGGGCAACATGAAGCCTTGCCTGCCCCAGCCCTTCAAAGCCTCCCGCCTTCCTCACCTTTCTGGCTTCATTTAGCATCAGCTCTTTCAAGTCTCTGCTCATCCCAGAGATCAAGAGGAGATCAGTTCTCCAGTTCTCCCTGCCATGCCCTTGCTTCCCCCGTCCTCGGCTCCTGCCATCCTCTGTGAGAGGCTGCATCATCAAAGGACATTATTCATTGTGGACCTTTGCTGAAGCCCTGCTTCCCTGCTGCTGGGGTGCAGAGGCAGGGATGGAGGGGTGGGCAGATGGAGAGAGGCTGCCTCAGAGATGGGACCCAGGAGCCTTCAGTTCTCAGCCCTCAGTCTAACACGCCTCCTACTGCTCTCCACCCCATCTCCCACCACCCTAGGTCCCTCCAGCCTGCCTAGCCTGGATTCCCTTCTCCAGACTGGTATGGGGAGGAGAAAAGGTAGAGGATGGTTGCAATTAGAATCAGCACCTGAGCTTCTCCAAGGCATGAACCCGCCATGACATTTACATGTAAACAGGCTCCAGCTTCTACCCCTCATCCCACTGAAGGCTCCTAAGCCTGGGTCCCGGTCCATGGTTGGCCCATACAGCGCTGTAATTACCTGGATAATGGGAAGCTTTAAATGAGGCCCCACTAGCCTCTCACATTATAAAGGGGCCTTAAGACCCAGCTGCTGCCCTCACCAGGGGTGAGCGTGGGGCCATGTGCTGGCAAAGTAACTTCTGTCAGTGTGGCCCGAGTCCCAGGGTGGGTGGCTATTGGGGGTGTGGAGTAGAGAGGCGAGCATCTCAGCACTAGCAGCACTGAGAAACTCTGTGGGGGATCCACACTGTGGGCTGCAGTCAAGAAGGAAGCTCAGGCTTCCTTTTCTGTTTTCTGAGTAAATTTTTATTGAGCACTTATTATATCCCAAATACTACAGAGCTAAGGATCCAGTAGTAAAGAGAACAGACAAAAGTTCTTGGCAATGGAACGCGGACATTCTGGTGGGGTAGACAGGCTGTAAGTGAAGCATTTAGCATATGGGATGTAATTAATGATGAAGAGAAGAAACAGAAGGGGGATATGGAGTGTGAAAGGGCGGTTGTTTGAAGTAGGGTGACTGGGGAAGACGTTGGTGAGCGGAACATCTTTGGAGTAAATACACAACGGCTGTAGTTCTCCTCACTGCCCCAGAAGGAGAAGAGAGCAAGGTCCCAAATCTCCAGGTCTTTCAGAGAGGGGGAGCACCACTTCCTCTGGGAGAATTAATGGCTCCCTTACTGGTCAAAGTTCGTACCAGTGTAGTAAAACAAAGGGGAGGTTTGGAGTGAAAAACACACAAACAAAACCTGAATTTATGGCTCTTCTCTGGTAGCTGTATGTCCTGGAGCACGGGACTGACTTTTTTTTTTTTTTTAAAGATCTTTTTATTTTTATTTTTAAGTAATCTCTATACCCAAAGTGGGGATTGAACTCAAGACCCCAAGATCAAGAGTCATCTGTTCTCCCTATTGAGCCAGCCAGGTGCCCCAGGACTGAACTTTTTGAGCCTCAGTTTCCTCCCCTGACAAATAGGAAACGCTGAGAGTGACAATGGCTCTGAAGCTGCTTTCACTTTGCTGTCTCCCCACCCCGTCCCCGCCTGGTTCCCTCGAGCAGCATCTTCTCTTCCTAGTCCTCCTTCCATCCCAGCCCAGCTCTGACTCTGACTCTCCCCTGGGGCTCCACCTCAGGTATGAAATGAACAGCATGAGCTCCTTCAACAGAGTGGGAAAGGAAGGAGAGGCTTGAAATGTCCAGGGAGAAGATGCCTGGCTGCATGGAGGCCGATCAGAGAGGGGGAAACATGTAACTGTGAGGAAATAGAAGCAGTTAAGAGATCAATGCTGAGCTGGGCTGGGCCGGACTGGGCCGGGCCGGGCCAGGGAGAGGAATGGGGGGGGGGCGGTGGTGACAGCTCCGCCACCGTGTTCTTTTCCTCCTTCCTGAGGTTCTAGCAAGAGGAATAGAAGTTAGAACTCTGGAAGAATGCAGCAAAATCAGGCTGATTATGGGCTGGAGAGGGAGTGGTGTAGGGAGAGGCATTTGCCCTGGTGAAGAGGGAGGCAGACACTGGAAGTTTCTGCATTATACAGCAGGGGAGAAGCGCTGACCCATCACTTGGTCCTCGGCTTGGTCAGCTGCAGCTGGAAGGAGGACAGGGGGAGAAATGAGAATGGGAAGGGATGCCAGACTCACCTCCCAGTGCTCAGGGGCCTGTGTCTGGTTGTCCCGGGAGTGTGGGAGGGCCAGAGAAGCACCTGCCTGAAATGCTTCTGGTCTGGCAGTTGAGCCTGAAGGTTTAAAGGGCAAGGAGCTGGTGGGTGAACAATGAGGAGAAGGAGACTCCGGGACCACACCTACTGAGCTATACCCAGCATGGACATTTTGGTACAAAACATACACAACATCATTCCTTAGTGCACCCAGCTCCGGAGCTGTTGGAATGTGAGCACACTGCAGGGCCTGTGTGCTCGTGTGTGTGTGTGTGTGTGTGTGTGTGTGTGTGTGAGTGTGCGCGTGCGCCTGCAGCCTATAGCCTCCTTTTTCTCCACCAGCCTCCCCCCTCCCCACCAGCCACCCTGGGATTGGTGATTCGCAGCCCCTCCCCCGGTTCCCCCAGACCCTCCCAGCCTTTATCTGTGAGCTGGGCAGGAGGAGTTCCTGCCACATCCTCAGATCCCCTCCACTCCCAGCTTCTCTCTTCACGGAGGCAGCAATACCACCAGCCTGTGTGTGTTTGTGTGTGTGTGTGTGTGTGTGTGTGTGGTAGGGGAGTGGGCAGTGCTCCTGGCCAGCTCCCTGATCCTCTTAGACCACCTGCCCCAGGCTCAAAGCTGTTCCACAGGTAGGCACGAGTGGGAGAATGTTGGAGGGACTGGAGCTGGCACCAAAGGACAAAGACCAGGGTTAGGAGGCAATAGAGGTGGCAGCTTATGATCTCGGCACTGGGTCTAGGGAAGGGAAGCAGAAAGTGCTGATATGGGTTGAGAACCAGTAATGTTTGGAGACTGTGGGTTCAGACTGATTCTTCTAATACTAGAAAGTTTTGCCGAAGTCTTGGGTTATCTGGTGCTAGAAACTAGAATCCAGGATCCCTCCTTAAGCTGACTAAGAAGGCAGACCTGTGCATGTGCTACGAATCTATCATCTTCCTTGGGGGACTATTGCCACACAGCTCATTGCCAGGTGCTCGAGTGGGGAGATGTGTGATGCGGGAGCAGGGACACTGAGCCCAAGGGCTGGCCATCCTGCTCAGAGATACTCTCCTTGGACCAGGGCTTAGATGGGAGAATGGAGGCTGGGGAAGCAAGACAGATTGTCTCAGAATGTCTCCTGCCCCTGCACACATGCTGTATCCTCCCTCTGCTCCCCCATTCCTGTCCTGTCTCTCTGTCCTCTTAGGCACCATGCGGAGGGCCCTACTGTTTGCAGCCATTCTGGCCATCAGCCTGGCTTACAGTCTGGGGGCTGTCTGTGAGGACTCACAGGAGCAGGTGGTGCCTGCTGGGGGGCACAACAAGGTAAGACACCCCTTCTAGCTGTGCCCGCCCCGGCGGAGCTCGGACCGACATCACGAGAGCCCACACTCTGCCTGTTCCACAGCTGTTGAGAGGAAAGTGGGACGGGTGAGATTGTGAGCTCCCTGGGTGACGCACCAGAGGGTGGGTTTCCCTGCCTCTCCGGGAGTGTCATGTTCTCACTGTCTCTAGCTATGTGGTCTAGGCGGCGGGGGGGGGGGGGGGTGTGTGTCTCAGTCCCTCTGTGTGTCTTTGATAACCCTGTACCTAAAAAGTGCCCTACTAGTATGTTGTGCGGTTGGTTGATTGACTGGCAACCTGGGAGTTGGATCCCAGGGCCGGGGGTCAGCTAGGGTGGTCTCGCTCAGTTTCTGTCCTTTGCAGGGGGCAGATACTGTCCACTCCCTAGATGGGAGTACACGCAGTCAGAAATTCTCTCCCAAATGGTCATTTTTAAGCCATTTTACCTATCAGCTATGTATATCATTTTATTTCCAAAATTCAAATAAATTCTATTGTCCCCTGCTCATCCACCCCCAGTGATGTCAGGTGCTCCCAAGACCCCCAACGCCTTCTTTCCTTTCTCTTGCCCCCACTCTAGCCTCTGCTTGGGATAGGGGGCAAAATCCCTACAACACAGACTTGGGCCTGATTTCCAAAGTTTCTCTGAGAAAGAGAATAGGAGTTGACAGTGAAGGGGTACAGGCAGAGAGCAGGGAGGAAGTCTTTTCAAGGTTTTGAAATGAAAGCAATTACATTGATACCCATGCTTTTAAGATGATTATAGATGGAACTTATTACAAATTCAGTGTGTGAAGTCTAACTGCTTCTCCAGCTCAGATCTGTTTAGCATCTCATTATAGGAGGTGGGCAGAATATTTGAACAATCTGGGGAAAGCGGCTGCCTAGGAAGCCGTGTGCTGGGCAGAGAGAGAAATCAGTCTTCATCTGTACATGTCCCAGGGCACAATAGGCTGGTGGTGGCTGCTGCACCAGATCCAAAAGATCAGAACCAATTCAAAAATACAAAAAACAGGCACGCCTGGGTGGCTCAGTTGATTAAGTGTCTGCCTTTGTCTCAGGTCATGATCCCAGGGTCCTGGATCAAGTCCCTCATCGGGCTCCTTACACAGTGGGGAGCCTGCTTCTCCCTCTTCCAGTGTACTCTCTCTCTCTGGCAAATAAGTAAATAAAATCTTTTTAAAAATATGGGTGCCCAGCTGGCTCAGTCGGTAGAACACATTACTCTTGATCTCAGGATTGTAAGTTCAAGCCCCACATTGGGTATAGAGATTACTCAAAAATAAAGTCTTTTAAAAAACACATAAGGAGTGTCAAATATGGGCTGGCCCTTATGTTTGGAGCCCAAAGTTTCAGCTGGAGATAGAATATCTGGATATATTTTTCTAAGACAAGCTTGCTTCAAGGTCTTTTCCTCTTGGTTAATGAAAGGGAGAGATTGCCATTTCACCTTCCCTCCGACGGTCTGAGAGGACGAGGGAAGTTGGGGTGAGGTAGGGTAGGATCTGTGTGTGCCTAGGCAAGTGGGTTGGTATGCGCAGGGGTACATTCCATATAAATGTGCTGCTTGCGTGCTCAGCAACCCAAGGACATCTGGGCTCGAGAGAGAGAGGCACCGCTGAGACTCAAGGTAGAATCTCCAGATATGATCACGGTCACTGTTTCTCTGCAGCTGTAATTAACTGGCTGTGTGGTGTGTGCCCACCAACCATTTAGCTGTGCCCAGGTTGCTAAAAAAAATCACCAAGGCAATGAGGAGCCCCTGCCTGGCAGCAGATCCAGAATGGGGTTCATTTGTGGAGGAGAAGAAGAGTCATTCCGAACACATAGACTTCCAGAAATTCCAAATTCTGTGTAGAAAGCGATGGAAGCGGGGGCGCCTGAGTGGCTCACTGGGTTAAAGCTTCTGCCTTTGTCTCGGGTCATGATCCCAGGGTCCTGGGATCAAGCCCCACATCGGGCTCTCTGCTCAGCAGGAAGCCTGCTTCCCCCTCTCTCTGCCTGCCTCTCTGCCTACTTGTGATCTCTCTCTCTGTCAAATAAATAAAATCTTTAAAAAAGAAAGAAAGAAAGAGACAGAGGGACAGTCAGAGGCTGAAAACTATGGAAAAGAAAAGAGAGTGAGAGGTGGTGAGAAGCTTAGCCAGAGAAGCATGCACCACAAACACAGTGCAGGGTGGGGGGATTTGGGGATCGCAGCTGGGTGCTGGCTCTGTCTGATAGGGCTTTCTATGGATTCATGGCTCACACAGTGGGGCAACGATATCCTGGAGCAAACTGGTTCCCCATGTGCCAAGGAGAACAGAACATAAAATCTTTATGTTCTAATGGCTCTTCTCACTGAGATGTGGTGGTAGTTGGGAGAGAGCCCCAAGAGACAGTCCCTTTTGAGCTTGGGAGATAGAGTGTGACCAACTGTCCCAGTGTTCCCAGACCACCAGCTTAAGCACTAAAGTCCCCGCATCCCAGGAAAGCTCTCAGTCCCATGCAAACCGGGACAGCTGGTCTGCCTCTGAGGATGCCCAAAGCGTTCCCTTCTCCAGGGCTTCACAAACCTTGCTGGGCACACCTGTCACCTGGGGCTCCGGTTACAATGCAGGTTGTCGAAGTAGGTCCGGGATAGGACCAAGATTGAGATAATGTATTTCTTTTTTTTTTTTTTAAATATATATATTTTAAAGATTCCATTTATTTGAGAGTGAGATAGAGCATGAGCAGCGGTAGGGGTAGAGGGCAAGGAAGGAGCAGACTCCCTGGAGCCTGATGCGGGACTCGATCCCAGGATGCTGGGATCACGGCCGGAGCTGAAATTAGACATTCCACTGACTGAGCCACCCAGGCGCCCTGAGATACTATATTTCTAATAAGCCTACAGTAGTGATGATCCTGGTCTGTGGACCACACTTTCAGAGCCCACTTCTCTTCCAGTGTAAGCCAGAAGAAATTCTCAAAGTTACAGGATGTCAGGTTCAGCTGTGATGGTCTCAGGAAGAGGCTGTCCTTTGTGGGGAGGGGCAAATGGATTAAGTGCAAGCCTCCTGCCTCAGCCCTCTTTGTTTCTGTCTCTTAGAAGGACTCGGACCTCTACCACTTGCCTTCATCCTTGCTCCGGAAACTCTATGACAGCCGCTCTGTCTCTCTGGATGGATTGCTCAAAATGCTTAGCAAGGCTAGCGTGGGTAGGAAGCAGCCCTGGGGAGAGGGGGCTGGGGGGCAGGAGTCTGATGATTAAAGAGGCTTGGGAGGAAACTTCGGGTGGGACGGAGACTGAAGATAGCTTGGTGAGTAATTGAGGGTTGTGCTCTGAACCCCCTCTGTCACTTTCCAGATTCCATTCCCCACCAACTCACTGTTCTTGCTTTCACAGATCCTAAGGAATCGTCACTTCCCCAGAAACGTGAGTAGTGCCTTCTCCCTCCCTGTCTCTGCTGACCGCTTGCTACAGCTCCATGGGCACGGGTCCCAGTGACTACTCTGGCTGGCCCCATCTCAGCTGGCCCAAACAATATGGTGGCTGGAACAGCTCGACCAGCCTTTCCTGGACGTGAGAGGTCACTGGGAACCAGAGGGAACAGGTGTGAGGAGAGTGATGGACACTCCCTCCATCAGCTGGTCATTGGGCACCAAGAGAATCTCATGGTGGCTATGAAGACTCTACACCAGGCATCTGTGGGGGCAGAGAATTCTTGAAATGTGGAGGAGGGAGAGGTGGGCAGAGAGGGTGAGCTTAGGGGATACCCTGATAATGAGGGAGTCATGCTGTGGCATGATAAAGAACCAAAGACCAGGAACCCAATTGCAAAAGTCTTGATACACGTCTGGGGGAACGCATCCTCATTCCCCACCTACCCCATGATCACTGTTGGCAATGTTGGCCCTTTCTCTATAGGTGACATGCATGACTTCTTCGTGGGACTTATGGGCAAGAGGAACATCCAGCCAGGTAGGTGTGGGTAGAGGTACAGTGGGAGGGCTTAAGGTACTAGTAAAGATATGGCAAAAGTCAAGGGCCTCATATTTCTCACCTGAGGGAAAGACAGGATTTCTCTTAGCTATAGTGAGGGTTCCCAATCAGGTTGGATACACAGTCCAGATCTCCCTGGGAACACAGTGGGGAGACCTTTATAAGCTAGTCCTGCTGTAGCCGGGAAGGAGTTGGAGGGGGGTCTGTCCTTCCTCCCCATCTCCCAAACACAGTGTGCCTCTTCTTTCCAACTCTACCTTCCAACACTACCCTTAGTGGCTAGCGCTTTGCTTTTGGGTCAGGATGAAGGTCACATTCAGAAAAATCCCTCCTAATTACACTATTTACTTTAACCCAGACACTTCTATTGATGTAAACCAAGAGAACGTTCCCAGCTTTGGCACCCTCAAGTATCGCCCCAGTGTGGAATGAGGTAAGGATTGTTGGTCAGGAGAGGAGAGGGAACTCTGTGTGTATGTTGGAACTCTGTGTGAGGTTGGGGGGTGGCTGCCAGAGAGGCATTTACTCTGACACCACAGGCATTAATACTCATAATTTTGCCCTAAAATGCACTGTCAGTGCCCAGCACACTGTCTGTCAAACATACCGTCACTCAGGGGGCATGCTTGTCTGAAGAACATGTGCACACACACGCACACATGTACATACACACCTGCCCCACTTGCCCTCTCTTGCCCCATTATCATGGACCCTGGCTGGCGCTCGAGCAGGCATGAGTCGTGGGACATGGGGAGCGAGAGGTTTTCCTTGTGGCTTCTCCAATGGTCAACTTCGGTTGTTCGGGTTCCGTTCTCTCATTATCTGTATACATGACGGAGAGACCGTCATCTGATAATTGCAGGCACCACAGCCATCTCCCGGGTGAAGTGTTCTGCCTCCTAGGTAGGCACAAGCCATTCAGATCTTGACGGGGTCTGCTGTGTAATTCTTCACAAGGGTGATTTAGGAAGAAATGCAACAAACTCTGAAATTTTAGGGGGAGTAACTAGAAACTATATCTGAGTTGCTCTGTGTGGTGTAATGGCTAAGAGCATAGCCTGCGTTTGACTCCTGATCTGTAGCTCACTGGCTGTGTCCCCTTGGCGAAGTTACATAACTGTTCTGTGCCTCAGTTTCCTCATCTGAAAAATGGGGGTGATAATATTATTTTACAGGGTTGTGGTTTTGAGGATTGGGCATAGGTAAAGTGTTTGGAACAGTGCCTGGCACAGCGTACACAGTGTTGTGTGTTATGATGATTGTGGTCTGGAAGGTATGGGTCATGTCCCAGTGTCCCTCCTGGCTGACTCTGGTCTGTCTGCTCTAGAGCTGTCTGGGCTGGACCCTGGGCTTGAGTGGGCTGACAGATCTCTCACTTGCTATGCGAGCATGAGAGTCCCCAGGAGAGTGTCTAGTCAAAACATGGAAATTTCCGTCTCAACCCCATCTTCCCCCACATAGCAATAGCAGCCCGAGGGATGGCTTTCTTTGCACTACCTTCTGAAGAAAGAAGGTGTGGGGGGGAGAAATAGAGAGGGATTGGAAAGCCCATGTTCCCACAGAGAGACTCCTGCCCCTCTCCCTGTGTCTCTGTTACCCACGGTCATTGCTCTCAAGGGAGACCAAAGGAGCAAGAGCTCTCGATGGAAGATGAAGCTTCCCATGCAGGGCTCCTTGGGCCCGGAGACTAGGTCTAGCCCCCCATTCAGTGCTGGGTGAGAGGGCACAAAGAGCCGTAATGACCGTAACTCGCTGATTACATGGTCCTTACCGTATCATTTTGCTCTCATTAGATGGTTATTTCAGTCCTGCCGACCGCCAGATAATTATACGGGCAGCTCTATCTGGATGACATACTTTCCCCCAGTGCTATGCATCGGCCATAAAGATAATTACAGTGCAATTTTGCCATAGTATTTTATACAAATGGTGGAAACAAGTGCATTGTGGAAATCTACTTTTAATGTTCGCCCGGTGAATCCAGGCTCTTTCAGAAGGGCCAGTCGCATAATTGCAGCCTTCGTAATCTCACCACTGATGGAGCATTCAACCTGTTAGGAGCCAGGAAGAACAGCACATAAAGTCCCTGGGGGCTGGCATTTAAAGGAGATTAGATGAGATGGATCAACACAGTTCATTGGGTCATCTTATTTCATTCATGTGAATCTGTTGACAAAGGACGTTATCCCTGGGCCTGAGCTTCCTCTGGGAGGTTTCTGGGAAGAGGAGGAGGGCATGGGTGAACCTGGGGGAGCATAAGCATCGGGACACAATGAATGGGGCTTTGTGTGGGCCTGAATCATGGGGATTCGAGGACGATAGATAGGGACCCTGTCACTACACCGTCCTGCAGGTGTTTGCAAGTAGCACGGTAAACATGCGACCAGAAAGGAGCATGCTCCTGTGGCTAGGATTTGGTCCTCTAGTTTAAAGGCTACACAGAGAGCTGAGGGCTAAGACTTCTATTCTCTTTCTTCCTCCCTTACACACTCCCCACCCCCCCAACCCACACATCCCTACTTCCCCAGCTGGTGGCCGTTGTGAGTTTTATGAGACAGAAGATGTGATTTCATATTTTCTGGTCCCCAGCACTCCACTTCTGGACCCCGGGGCTGCAACATGAAGACACCTGTCACCCCCTCCCAACCCCCAGCTGCACGATTTCCCTTTCTTTCCTCCAGCCTTGTAGCATCCCTGCACTTGGACTCCTTCCCCATCCCTCTACTCCACAGTGATGTAGAAACCACAGACTGAGCACCCTCAGTCTCCGTGGGCATTGACTATAGATTCCCTGAGGTTTCTGAAGTGTCCTCCATCAAAAATATGATGTCTCTCTCTACTCCCCAACAATAAAGGATTTTCAAATATGACCCAGAGTGTTGTATTTGTTTCACTGCTTGGCAGGGGAGGGGAGTGGTTCTCTTCCTTGACTCTTCCAGCTACATCATATACACCTACATGATATGCGTACATACATGTATCATAAATCAATGGAAGCATCTTTATTTTGTACATACATTGATTTTCCCAAAAGTGCCTTAGTCAGTGCTTCAAATAATTAGTATTGGAAGATTTATTTAGTAATTTAGAAATAAATGAACGAGGGGCACCTGGGTGGCTCAAGCCTCTGCCTTCAGCTCAGGTTATGATATCAGGTCCTGGGATCGAGCCCTGCATCAGGCTCTCTGCTCAGGAGTGAGCCTGCTTCCCTCTCTCTCTGCCTGCCTCTCTGCCTGCCTCTCTGCCTACTTGTGATCTCTCTCTCTCTCAAATAAATAAATAAAATCTTAAATAAAAATAAATGAATGAATTTGGAAGATGGCTTCTAGCACTCACAGTCTTTCACAGACTAACTTCAGGTAAAGGAAAAACGTACCCTGAACGGCTTGTCCATATTTCGAGGATGAACCTAGGAGATGTCAATCCCTGAATCTGACTACTTAGAGAGGGGCGGGGGGGTGGTGGTAGGCAGGGCTGTGCAAGGACCCAGTCCCAGAGGAGGACGAATCCATAGAGACGCACCATTTCTCTGTCTGCAAATGTCGAGCAGGGGTCCTGTAACAGGCCACAGGAGGAGAGGGTGACCCATATACAGTGTTTATTGTGTAGCAGGGCTGCGGACAAGCCAACAAAACTTGGTCTTGCCAGGATGGGGTGTGATTGGGAAAGTTCCCGCAAAAACCAGGAAGGGAGCTGCGAGCTTCAGTGTTAACGGGCTATCTTAGTTATTTTAAAGGGAAAACATTTGTTTCCGATTCCTCTGCCATGCAACCCATACTAGACCTTGCAAGGTTGGTCTAGCAGTCCACAGAATCTGGAAGGCTCTGAGATGAGGTGTGTGAGTGTCTTTTATTTATCTGATGTGCCAACTATCATAGACCAGGGATCCCAAGGGGTGTTCTGTATCCTAAAGGAACAGCCTGAGAAATCCTCAGATTCCTTAGTTCAGCTTAGTGCAGAGCTAGTGCGGAACCTGGCCGTCCCCTTAAACTGATACTCCACTGTCCCAAGGCAATATAGAGACAGCATCATGGAGCCAGAGGTGGCCTCCTACAGGTCCTTCACCCCTGCAAAAGCTCTCTCTTCCCAGAACCCGCATGGGGCAACTTTGGACCCACAGCTGCATCGAGGGGATGAGGGAGGAGAGAAAGCTCAACTCAGTGTCCCTTGAGTCAGGTTTTATCGCTAGAGGTCAAAGAATGTTCTTACCCGAGCCTCAAGCCTTCCTTCAGGGAGTCATCGTGTTGGCTTTTCAAAACTATCTATCTAGAGGGTTTTAAAGTAGGGTAACACTTGCAGAGTCTGAGGCATGTATTTGGGTCATGAAAGCGTCAAGAGTTGGTTCTGCTCAGACTTGGGGGTTGGGCGAGCCTGCGGAGATGACTCAGGGGCTTTGCCAAGTAGGAGTATAAATGCAGAAAGGTTGCTCTCTGGTGGGACAGACAAAAATTGCAGGCCTGGGGCTCACAAGAAAAATGAAGCCCAATTTTAAGCCGCAGTCCTGTTTTTGTGCTTGAAGAATGTGTAAAGGAATCCCTGCTCTCCTCTTCCTGCTGTAAAGAGGGGCCTAAGGAGACCTAGCCAAAAAGACCTTGACCGAATTTCTGGCCCTTGTGCATTTAGCTGTGTGTGTGTGTGTGTGTGTGTGTGTGTGTGTGTGTGTGTATTACTGGGATTGCATGGCGATTTACTTTATTTATTTATTTTAAAATATTTTATTTATTTGACAGAGAGACAGAGAGACAGAGAGAGAGCAGAGGCAGAGGGAAAGGGACAAGCAGACCTCCCACTGAGCGAGGAGCAGGATGTGAAGGCAGGGCCTTGATCCCAGGGCCCTGAGACCAGGACCTGAGCCAAAGTTAGACAACTGAGTCCCCCAGGAGGCCTGCACAGTGATTTACTTTAAAAAGATTTCCATCTTAGAAGTTCTGGACTAATTCTAATGTGTGCGGAGGGATGGTTTCACCACTCAAACACGCAATTCCGTGATACTATCTACCCAGAGATGCTATCAGACTCCACAGGTGAAGGACTCAGTCCTGTGAGGCCGCGCCTCACACTTCAGACGCCGTCTCAAGTCCAGGTTATTTCCTGTGCTTCCGATCTACTGCTTACAGACTGGAGGTTCCCAGGCCTCCCCCTTTAGGTTTGATTAATTTGTGAGAGTGGCTCACAGAACTCAGGAAACCTGCTTACTTCCTAAATGACCAGTTTATTATAAAAGAACACAACCCCAGAACAGCCAGATGGAAGAGATGCGTAGGGTAAGCCACAGGCAGAGGGGTGTGGAGTTTGTACCTTCTCTTTGAGGGCACCACTCTTTCCCCAACTCAGCACATGTTCATCAACCCAGAAAACTCTGAGAATTCCATCCTTTTGGGTTTTTATGGAGGCTTCATGACATAGTTGGGATTGATTAAACCATTGGCCATTGGCAATTGATTCAACCTCCAACCCCAATCCTTTGCTGCTACCCCACGGCTACCCAACAACATGACAAAGGACACCTTTGTGAGAGTCCTCACTTAGGACATGCCACTGATTTTAGGAACTCTTTGTCAGAAATGGAAATGAAGACCAAATATATATTTCTTATTGTAAATCACGTCACACGCAGAAATGTATGAATTTTACACCATTAGAGGGGTTTCTTAGCACCTGAAGTACACGTGGTGGGGTCATCACTCCAGAGATGATTAAGACAGTTGGCTAGGAAGGTGGGGAGGCCCACGACTCCTGTAGCCTCACGTCGTGGAGTCATGTTGGAGGTTTTGAGTCTACTGGTGGTGTGAGGGTCCACTTTGGGGCACACACGGTCACCTCTTCCAGCTGTGGGGATTGGGCCTGCCATTGGAACACGTATCAGCTTCTAAATGACCCTTTCATGAGAGAGCTAAGGGAGATCACCTGTCCCCCAAACTACAAGAAAGTCTGGCTTTGTATTTCCTTGTTAATAAATATTACATGATCGGCGCCCTTTGGTGTAACGCTTGCTTTCACTCTAACCTACCATCTGTTAGTGAGGTTGTAAAACCAGGGACACACAGTCTCCCAAATGCATCAAGATAACCGATGATTGCCAAATTGGCAAACTATCTTAGATCAGCTGGCAACATCCTGTGTGTCCCCTTCCCATTCTCCGGTCAAGGAATTACTGAACACTACCGTGTGCCTGCCTTGAGGGTTTGTGCCTGGCCATCTTCTATCACCCAGCAGGGGACAGAATGTGATGGGAGAGAGGCTGAAGCAGAAGGGTCCCAGAGCCTGGGGGATTCCTACGATTGAGGAGGGAGAGTGGGGTGACCGTGACTTCTGACGTCTTTGGTGGCCGTGGTGGTGGTGGTGGGTTGCAGGTAGGGCCCGTAATTGTGGTTTGATGACAATCCTTGGGCAGGAGCACCTGAGGATAGGATCTGGAGGGTCACTGCAATGCTACAGAAGAAGGGTGGGGAGAAGCAGCACAACCGAGCTCTAGAAACACTTGGTGATGTAAGGAAGGAAAAATAATTTTCCCTCTATCCTTCTTTTTTTAATTAATTAATTAATTAATTAATTAATTTGACAGAGAGAGAGAGAGAGAGCAAGTGCACAAGCAGGGGGAGCAGCAAACAGAGGGAAAGGGAGAACCAGGCTTCCCACTGAGCCTGAACCAATATAGTCACCCAGGTGCCCCTACACTTTTTTTCCCCTTCCTTCCTTCCTTCCTTCCTTCCTTCTTTCTTTCTTTCTTAAGATTTATTTATCTATTTAAGAGAGAGTATGAGTGGGGGGAGGAGCAGAGGGAAAGGAAGAGAGAGGACCTCAAGCAGACTCCCTGACCATCATGAGTGTGGAACCCTATGTGGGGCTGGGCCCCAGGACCTGAGATCGTGACGGAATCAAAACTGAAACCAAGAGTCACACGCTTAACTGACCGAGACACCCTGGTGACCCCCCTCCACCCTTCTAAGTTCTTGGCTGTGACCAAGCCATCATAAAAGATAGATTAACTGGAGAAAAATAACATAATTTCAGTAACAAGTATACTTCCTGTAAACATGGGAGAAGCTCAGGAGGACCAAGTAACTCCCTAAAACAGCCTGAGCCACCGCCTTAAATACCATCCCCAGCTAAAGACAAAAGAAGATATTGGGGGTGGGGAGCCAGTTATGGGGGGTTTTCAGGCCAAGCCCTATAATTAAGGGGGTGATTGTTAAGCATATTGAGGTCCCTGCCTTCTCCACTGATGAGAGCTTCTGGAGACTTAAGTCATTCTTGCCTTCCTAATACAGAAAGAGACACCCATGCAGATAAAGGTTTCCCTTATAAATGTAACTTCTGTGTTTCCAGAGCTTCTCCCGTGTCTGCCGTTTTAAAAAAATAAGTAGCCGAGGGGGTGCCTAGGTGGTTCAGTGGGTTAAACATCTGTCTCTGGCTCCGATCACGATCATAGAGTCCCAGGATGCAGCTGGAGTCATGGGGCTCCTTGTTCAGTGGAGTGTCTGCTTCTCCCTCTGCCCCTCACCCCACTCTTATACTCTTTCTCTCAAATAAATAAATAAAATCTTTAAAAAAAAAAAAAGTCAACCTAAAATAATCCTTATGCCAAAGAGGCATTTGGGGGTGGTAAATTCTGCTCCCCTTCAGGGATGACAGGCTGTAGGAAACAGGATGGGCTCTCAAGGTGCAGTGGGAGCCTGTGAATTCCTCCCTCTGGCCACCCAGGTGGGTGGAGGGTCAGCAGCGATTTTTCAGACACGGAGTGTAGGGGAGGCGCAGACCTCAAGTACTTGTTTATTCATTTGTTCATTCAGTCAAGCAGGCTTTTTTTTTTTTTTTTTTTTTTTGAAGCACCTGTCACAGGACCAGGTAGTGTGTGGTGAACCATGCCAGGAGTAGAATCAAGAACCACAGAGCCCTGTCTTCAGGAAGCTCTCAGCCCAGCGTGCTCAGAAGTTCACAAACAACCTGACTTCATTTTTACCTTTTTCTGCAACGTTTGGAGAAGCTTCTGGGACGATGAGATGCAGGACAGGGTAGAGGATGACAGTTTAGAGTAGGGATGCCATGCTCCAGGGTGAGGAGGGGATGGCCCTCCACCCGGTTGATGAGGCCAATTCAGAAAAACCGGGTCTGTGGGGGTTGGGAACGTCCCTGCAGCTGCTGCGCTGTGGCCGCTGTGGCTGGGGGCGGGCAGTCCCCGGGCCGCGTGGGAGTGGTATGGAGGCCGAGAAAAATTAAGGCCATCCGACCTCAGGTTTAGTCTTAGCATGCCTTAGCGTAAGTACAGCCATCCTAGTTCCGGCAGCCATCTCAGACCCCTGTGCCCAAGGGCTGAACTTTCCCCTACTTTACTTTCGTTCTAAGGACCCCCCACCCTGCTTTAGTAACAAGAACCCCCACCCTGCTTTGGTTCCAGAGACCCCCACCCTGCTTTAGTAACAGGAACTCATAAATACCCCTGCCTTAACTAAGCTCAGTGGTGGCTCCTTGGTGGTCTCTCCGACGCGAAAACTGGGGTATAACAGTGGGAGGTGGGGCCTGGGCAGGGGTCCCCAGGGGCGCTGGAGGAGAGCGGAGTCTCCGCTGGGCTCTGGCCCAGCCCATCCGGCTCCCGGCCCCGCCGTTGGGGGGCGCTGCCTCCTCCCGGGCGGCTGGGGGCGCTGCGGCCAAGCGGCGGGGGGCGCTGCCTCCTCCGGGACGGCGGGGGGCGCTGCGGGCCGGGCGGCGGGGGCGGCCCGGGCCGGCGCGGCGAGTGGCGCGGCGGATGGAGAGTCTGGCCGCGGCCGGCGGCGCCGCCTCCTTGTCGGGCCGGGCACGGCGGGCCGGGGCCTTTGTGTGAGGCGGCGGTGGCGATGGTGCTCGGGCCCCGCGGAGCCGGGTAAGCGCGGCCGGGCCGAGGGCTGACCCGGGTGGAGGCCAGACCCCCGTCCCGGCCTTTCTCTCGCTCTCGCGGGGCTCCCTCCTGCCCGCTCCCGTCGCCGGACCCATCATACCCGGCCGCGCGCCGACCCCGGCCGGTCCCGCCGCCCATCCTTTCGTTCCCGTCCGGCCCGGCGCCCCCGGAGCCGCCCCGGGGGGATCCCCTGCCGCTTGGGGCGCGACCGAGGTGCTCCGTAGCCCCCGGATGGAGCACCCTGGCCCGATCCAACCCCGTTCTTGCTGGGTTTGACCCTCCAGAGGGGAGACTGCGGCACCACGGGATTGTTGGGGTGCCTTCTCGGAAGTTCCCAGTGTGCCCCCCTTCCCACCCTCCACTCAGGCTTGCCAGTGCCCCGACCTGATGTGTGGCCGCCAGGGCCCGGGAGATGCTTCCCTGTATCCCAACAAAGCGCAGAAGCTTCTTGGATCCCAGAAAAAGTTGGGAGTTTGTAGAGGTGGTGAGGTGGAGAAAGGGGCTGTGTTGCGCGGGGCGAGTGCTGAAATTGAAGGAGAATGCAGCTAGCTTGGCTTCCTCATGCATGCAGGACTTGAAGGGGGTGGGGGGAGTGGGATCCAGCAAGCTTTTAGGAGTCTTGCCAGTATAATTAGATGCCCTCTTAGGGCATCAAGTCTTTTCGTTCTGATCAGCATATGCATAGATCCCAAAAAGGGTGGTTGAAAAAAAAAAGGCATATATAAGTAATAGTAAATGCTACAGTGTATTCTATTTTGCTTTATTTCTTTGGGTCTTGAGTGTTTTAGCTTAATCTTAAGCATGCAGAGGAGGAGACAACAATATCTGGATGGCTCTGGTTATGGTAAGACAAGAGACTAGGCAGGTAGGTGGTCTAGGGAGGGAGAGATCAGAACTCATGAATGAGTAAGAGGTCTATTTAGGGACTGGAAGGACAGAGCATTGATAAGAAAATAAAAGAGCAATCTTCTCTTGCCCTCAGCAGCTAATGGAACTTTGGTAATTATGTTCAAGTACTTTTACGGCGTTTGGTGTTTGGTGTTGTAAGAGAAGTGAAAGCACTGAACGAGATAGGAAAGCGTGTATTGGGGAAGAAGTTAGGAGATCCATTTGAGCCCTCCATCTAATAATGAAGTGAGGGATTGTGTCCAAGAGGTTGCCTCTGACTTGACCCTAAGGTATTAGCTTCTGTCCCACCAGGCCTACCCCCTCTCTTACTGACTCTCACAGATGGCGCTATCAGATTTTTTTCAATACTTTCGGGTTTTGTTGTGACCGTTCTGTGTTTGGGAACATGCAGGGAGAAAGGTCATTGTCCCATCACTTGTCCTTGCCCCCGGCAGCATGGAGCAGCACCGTGACCCTTGGCTCCTCCCCGCCCAGGGCTCACAAACACTCAGACTGGTGGTATTTTCTTCAGCAGAGCTCCTTGCGTGCAGGGATGTGTTTGGCCATCCATCTCTTCCTTTTACTGTCCACAGGTGAACCGTGCTGATACAGAGGCAACGTCCTAGGAGCTGCTAAGATGGGCATGAGGATCAAACTGCAAAGCACCAACCACCCCAACAACCTGCTGAAGGAACTCAACAAGTGCCGGCTCTCGGAGACCATGTGCGATGTCACCATTGTGGTGGGGAGCCGCTCCTTCCCGGCCCACAAGGCCGTGCTGGCCTGTGCGGCAGGCTACTTCCAGAACCTCTTCCTGAATACAGGGCTGGATGCTGCCAGGACCTACGTGGTGGACTTCATCACCCCTGCCAACTTCGAGAAGATTCTGAGCTTTGTCTACACGTCGGAGCTCTTCACAGACCTGATCAATGTTGGGGTCATCTATGAGGTGGCCGAGCGCCTGGGCATGGAGGATCTCCTCCGGGCCTGTCACTCCACCTTTCCTGACTTGGAGAGCACTGCCGTGGCCAAGCCCCTGACCAGCAGCGGGGAGAGCCACTCCGGTACCCAGAGTTGTAGCTCAGCAGAACCTGCCTATCCGCTTGGAGACTTCCGGGGGGGCGGGGAGCACTTTGGTCCTGATAGGAACTATGTGTTACCTAGTGATGCTGGAGGAAGCTGTAAAGAGGAAGAGAGAAATGTCACCAGTGACACTAACCATAGCTTGCCTCTGTCGCAGCAGCCCATGCCGCCAAAGACAGAAGACCACGACGGCCCTGCTCCTTTCACCCCCGTCCCTAATCTGGTGACTCAGCCAGTCCTAGGCGCCGTCAGCATGGGCATCCAGACCAGCGCGACTTCCTGCCAGCCGTATAAGGTTCAGAGCAATGGAGACTTCAGCAAAAACAGCTTCTTCCCCACTGACCGTGCAATTGACATT
This sequence comes from Mustela lutreola, assembly GCF_030435805.1. Lineage (NCBI taxonomy): Eukaryota > Metazoa > Chordata > Mammalia > Carnivora > Mustelidae > Mustela > Mustela lutreola. Next base: position 56,848,970 of record NC_081297.1, read on the forward strand.
ACCCCTGGGACCAACTCGTGTCTGAGCAATAGCGACCACTCCAAAGATCCGGGCTTCGGGCAGATGGATGAGCTCCAGCTGGACGAGCTGGGGGATGATGACTTGCAGTTTGAAGACCCCACCGAGGAGATAGGCACAGCCGAGGAGGTGATTGAGTTGAGTGACGACAGCGAGGATGAGCTGACTTTTGGCGAGAGTGACAACCGGGAGAATAAGGCCATGCCCTGCCAGGTGTGCAAAAAAGTTTTAGAGCCCAACATTCAGCTCATCCGACAGCATGCTCGGGACCATGTGGACCTGCTGACAGGCAACTGCAAGGTCTGCGAAACCCACTTCCAGGACCGAAACTCCAGGGTGACCCACGTTCTGTCCCATATCGGCATTTTCCTCTTCTCCTGCGACATGTGTGAAACTAAGTTCTTTACCCAGTGGCAGCTTACCCTCCACCGACGGGATGGGATATTTGAGAACAACATCATTGTCCACCCCAACGACCCCCTCTCTGGGAAGCTGGCTCTCTTTTCTGGGGCAGCCACTGCAGAGTTGAAGTGTGCTGCCTGTGGGAAGGCACTGGCCAGAGATTTCCATGCAGTCCGAGGACACATCCTTGACCATCTGCACCTGAAGGGCCAGGCCTGCAGTGTCTGTGACCAGCGCCACCTCAACCTCTGCAGCCTCATGTGGCACACGCTGTCCCACCTGGGCATTTCCGTCTTCTCCTGCTCTGTCTGTGCAAACAGTTTTGTGGACTGGCACCTTCTAGAGAAGCACATGGCCGTGCACCAAAGCCTGGAGGATGCCCTCTTCCGCTGCCACCTGTGTGGCCAGAGCTTCAAGTCGGAGGCCGCCTACCGCTACCACGTGAGCCAGCACAAATGCGCCAGTGGCCTTGATACCCGGCCCACCGCGGGGCTGCAGCACCCCGCTCTCCAGAAGCGGAAGCTGCCAGCAGAGGAGTTCCTGAGCGAGGAACTGGCTCTGCAGGGCCAGCCCGGGAACAGCAAGTACAGCTGCAAGGTCTGCGGCAAAAGGTTTGCCCACACGAGTGAGTTCAACTACCACCGGCGCATCCACACAGGCGAGAAGCCGTACCAGTGTAAGGTGTGCCACAAGTTCTTCCGAGGCCGCTCAACCATCAAGTGCCACCTGAAGACGCACTCGGGGGCCCTCATGTACCGTTGCACGGTCTGTGGCCACTACAGCTCCACGCTCAACCTCATGAGCAAGCACGTGGGTGTGCACAAAGGCAGCCTCCCACCCGACTTCACCATTGAGCAGACCTTCATGTACATTATCCATTCCAAAGAGGCAGAGAAGAACCCGGACAGCTGACTGGGTCCCCGCGGAGCTAAGGGCAGCTTCTAGGCAGCAGCCAGGACGTTGATTTTCTAATTGCTGTTGGGCCCTCTGCAGTTTCAGTTTGGCCTTGCTAGGAAATTCTGTTCTGTCTTGTGTTGAAAGAAGAAGAAAGAGCACACGAGCTGTTACTGTTTTTGAGAAGCAATGGCCCTATCATGTTTACCTCCTTACCTGTTCTTGCCCATGGTGGGCTTTGTTTTTGAGTCTTCGGAGGCCGGGCTTGGGATCTGGTCAGGCAGTTGATGTCAACTAGATCCCCTGACTAGATCCTCTCTTCGCGCCTCTCAAGTTTTAGTTTACTGATAGGTATTTATGCTGCTAAGAATCCAACCAACAGCCTCACTGAATAGAGGAGGTGGAGAGAGGTTTTCACTGTGGGTATTATTGCCAGATTTCCAACTGGAATGCCCAGCTGTGAGAGAGAGTTGGGGAATGTGGTCTTTCAGAAAAGACTAGTCTGCAGGGCAGCTCACTTCAGGTGCCAGGCCCGGCCCTCAGCAGGGAAAAGGCGGATGGGACGGCGGTGCCTGCTCGTTTCCACGCTCTGATCTGCTGGGGGGACAGGAAAATCTTTTGGCAGCTAGATCCAAACTGGAGGCAGAGCTTTCTGTTTAGGTCAGAAAGCTTTGGGATGAATCCTTGCTGGTCAGAAGAGGTGTCCTCCAGGGCCGCTGGAAGTGGCAGCCTGGATGGACAGGAAGGGAGGCTTCTCTTTTCTCCTCGATTCCAAAGAAATACGATTTTATGGAGTTGTAGCCCAGGTGGTTGGTTAGGCCTTCCCTGTGGGGCAAAGAGAACAGGGAGCCCTTTGATACAGTCATCTGTCATCAGGCTACCTCCGTCAACCTTGAGTTTTCTGGTGGAGAGGTGGGGATGTCTCTGACAGCAGCAACCTTGCCTTAATTTATATCCAGTCTCCCACCTAGAAGTGTGTTTGACCTGTGGTGTAGATGAGAAGACCCCACGGGGTGGCGGAGTGATGGACTGTGAGCCCTTCAGGATCGAAGGGACCCGAGTGTGTAGCAGGATGTGCGGTCTGTCTGTCCCAGTCGGGTAACCTGTTGTTTACTTTGTGCTAACTGCCCAGGAGCTTTGGCAGCTCACCTTTGACCTGCTGGAATTTATCCTGATCTATCATTGCATCGCCACCAGGGGGCGTTATTGGACGGCAGCTGGTGTAGGCCTGCCCCAGCTGGCTGGGATGGAGTCTGCCCAGTCTTTGGGGCTGGTTGCTCCATTCTTTGTGGCTTTTGAGGGGTTCTTGCCCAAAGAAGGCTTGAGGGAGAGGGCCTTCGGATCCCGCATATTCACAAGGTAGCACCTCAGTAACTCATACTACCTCAGCCTGCTCAGGCGAGCTCTGGGAGTCCCTGGCCTAGGCCCTGACATTGCCCTTGTGGGGACTCAGCAGCACCCGGGCTGTTTCACAAGCAAGTGGTTTTAATTAACTCACAGAGCCTTTTCGAACATTGATATTTATTTATTTTTGCTTTTATATACATAGTACCCAGCATCTCTTTTGGATAAGTGACTTAAGGAAAATGAGTTTCTCCCCAGCGAGTAGCCATAGTCCAGGGGATAGTCCTGGCCAGAGGTTTGGAAACGGGGGCTTGGACTCAGGGAGGAGGTGTCTAGCCTTTAAACAAGCGACTCCTTTTCCTTCTGTCCAGATAGTCTCTTCAGAATAAGCCCAGGGAACCCTTTAGGTAATGGATGTGAGTTCTAGAAAGTTGGGGCTTATTAAATTCCTCGGCCTTTCCTGAATGCGCTTGAGTAGATAGGGAACCGGATTGAGGGGAACAAGTTAAATGAAGGAACTTTTTGCACATTTTCTCATCCTTCCTAAACTTGGAAAGCTATATTAAGACACACAAGCAAGCCAAAGTTCCGTCCCTGTTGGACTTGCTGCCTCTCTCTCTAGCCCTAAATTGGTAAAGCCTCCCAGTTGGGGTGCCTGGCTCTCTGGTGGGGTGACTTTTACATGAAGGGATTTGTACCAGTGGCCGCTTTTCGCCATCGAACTTGTTATTCATCCTCTCAGGTCATTCTTGTCAAGTAAGCAGTGCTGCGACTTTCTGTCCCTGACTGGCTTTTCCCTTTCTCCCCCCCCCCACCCCCCGCACTGACTGTTGGAAATTTAAGAAGGCAAATGTGCGGAAGACCGCCGTCAAGTATCTGCTAAGCTTTTTTGAAGGCTGAGTGATCCCTCCTAGACTGTCAATGAGGACCAATTTTTGAATGGTCAGATTTGAGAGAGGTGGTACTTACTGGAACCCAGCCAGCTGGCCAAGCATGGATCAGTGTGCTGGAGAAACCCTTTTCCTTAACGGAGGGCATCGTGGATGCTGGGTAGTCTGTATACTTAACCTGAAACTGTGAAGTTTTCCCTTTTCTCCAGTAAACCAAAAAGCAAATCCTTGAACCTTGCCCCTGAAACACTAAACAAAAAGCTTCATCCCCTGATCATCCTGAGGCCAAGCACTTGATTGGGGGGTGGGGTGGTTGGTGGGGCTGGTTGGTTGTGGTCAGACTTGTAGCAGGGGTCAGTAGCTCGTGAGGCTCACTGACCAAACCCCATTCCTCTGCTTGTCCCATATTCACACCTGACCCCTCCCCCTGTTTAGAGTCATGTTTGCTGCCTCCACCTCCAGCTCTCCCTTTTCCGAACTGTTTTACTTGAAACTCTATGTTGTGGCAGAGGGAACTCTGGGATCCCTGGTCGAAGGTATTCATTTTATTTTGAGTTTTTAAAACTTTTTTTCCAGCCTTCTGTTTTGTTGCCCCTCTGCCTTGGAGCCCAGTTTAGCAGTCTGCTGTAATGTTCTGAGGTTCTCTCTGACCCCTGAATGTCTTTTCTCCTCCCCCTTCTCTGTTGTTCCGTACTCAGGACCAGCTACATAATTTGCAGAGTCCTTTGTTTAAAAATGAAGATTTTCAAGATGGCGACTGTAGAGCATTAAATCAGGCACGAGGCTATTCCTGACCTGTTTCTTAAGGGAAGAACATAATACTTGGATAGCACATCAGAATAAACAGCAGAGGCTGCTTTTGGCCGCAGGAAGGGGTCCGTCTCCCACCTCTCCTGTGAGCCAATGCTGGCTTGCTGATGCCGTAGTGCCTGCTGGGAAGCTCTGCTACATTTTAGTATTTGGTCCTACATTTTAAGGGCCCAGGTGAGCCCTAAGAACCAGGAAATGGGTAAAAGTTTTTTTTTTTTTTACTTTATTCCCTTCTGATCCATCAGCACCCCTTTGTCTCCAGGACAAACCTTTGGGCCTAAATACCTTCTCCCCAGTCAGGTTTTGCTACTGATGAATTTTCTTCGTCTTCTGGCCTCTTACTGTGCCCTGTTCCTGAGACTACTCAACTTTGGAAGTGAATTTAAATCCTTTTCTAGGTGGACACTGATTTTGTTGGTGTGGGAGTGGGCTGTGGAGAAGTCTGCCCGTCCGAATGTCCCCTCACATCCTTTTTCTTCAGTCCTGCCCTGAGTGGGTCAGGAAGCCGGGGGCACACAGCATTCATTTCACTGTCATCACTCATGAGCAAACTTAACATCAGAATGAAAATGAAACTGTTTTGATTTTGCTGTTTCTTTAACACCCGTCCCCTGTCCAGTCCACCCTTCCCTCCCACCTCTGCTAGTGAAAGTCTCTTATGAAACCGAGAAGAGTTGTTGACGCCTAACTTCCTTCCATTAAATTAATAAGTACTGACCTCCTAATATTTAAGTGTTTACTATCTATTGCTGTAAAGTTTTGTATATTTTGTAAACTTCTTTTCCCAAATAGTAGATGTCTAAAATCGTTGTACATCTGATTCTTTTATATTCCATTGTTCGGCACAAAGTGTGGTTTTTATTTAGAATAAAAAAAGGAAACTTGAAACAGGAATTCTTTTCCTCTTGACTGGGGTTACTCTGTCCCTTGAGTTCAGAAGTTTGGGGCCCAACACCTGGTAGTGGTAGCATTGTGCTCAGCAGATGCCAGGATTCTTTTTAAAGGATTTTCTTTATTAGGGCATGAGCAGAGGGGAAGGGCAGAGGGAGAGGGAGAAGCAGACTCCCCACTGAGCCGAGAGCCCAACTTGGGGCTCAGTCCCAGGACCCTGAGATCATGACCTGAGCCAAAGGCAGAAGCTTAACCAACTGAGTCACCCAGGCACGCCTGATGCCTGGATTCTTTCGGGTAGCACAGTTTCTTTTCCTTTTTTTTTTTTTTTTTTTTTTTTTTTTTTAAGATTTCATTTATTTGAGAGAAAAAGCACAAGCTGGGAGGGAGGCAGAGGGAGAGAGAGAAGCAAGCTCCCTGCTGAGCAGGGAGCCCGACACAGGGCTCAATCCCAGGACCCTGAGATTATGAACTGAGCTGAAGACAGATGCTTAACCAACTGAGCCACCCAGGCACCCCCACAGGTTTCCTTTCCTGTAGCTGGAATTCCCCGGGGTTAACCTGTTGACCTGTTTTTAGTGGCAAACTAAGTCAGTAGCCTAGCCTTTCCAGGGGAAACCTCCCCCAGGGGATCTGTTGGCCTAGAGAGTAGTGAACTCTGCTAATGTTGGGCTAGAGGTTCAGCCTCGGATTGTCCTGCCAGTGCCATCTGATTCACTGATGTGGCATGTCCAGGCGGACAGAAGCAGACTCAGTGGAGGTGGAAGTTTGGCCCGGTCTCATGGGGTCGTTAACAAACGTACCTCCACAAGGAAGGAACTAGACATCAGAAGTTGGGGCGTGACATGGTCCATCTGGTCTCCACAACTGGGTCAGTTGTGGCGCCGGTCAGGGCTCAGAGCAGCCTTGTTGCTGTCAGCACACCCTGGGCTCTGGCCTCCCAAGCCCCTAAGGAAGTATTCCTGCCACCCCAGGTGACAACGCGTTGCCAAAGAAATCCTTGAGAAGATTGAGCCCCTGGGGGGCTGGTGTCCCAGGTAACCCAGGAGGTGACAGATGTGACATTGGGTTCCCTTTAGGAAACTTCTGGAACTTCAAGTCAGCAGAGGCACTGATAAGGGCATCAGATTTGGGCTTGGTTTTTATTTTTATTTACTTATTATTTTATTTTTTATTTTATTTTATTTTTTTAAAGATTTTTATTTATTTATTTGATAGAGAGAGATCACAAGTAGGCAGAGAGGCAGGCAGAGAGAGAGGAGGAAGCAGGCTCCCCACCAAGCTGAGAGCCCAATGTGGGGCTCCATCCCAGGACCCTGAGATCATGACCTGAGCTAAAGGCAAAGGCTTAACCCACTGAGTCACCCAGTGCCCCTGGGCTTCGTTTTTATATGGGCACAAAGGAGGTAAGTCTTTTTTAATTCATTTTGTGTATTGTTAGGTTAATGCCTTCCTGCAACCCCAAGTCACAATCCGGACTGTCCTGGCTGAAAAAGCCTTCAGCTCTGTGCCACGGAGCAGCTCTCTGTCGCTTAAGACCCTTTTGGATTTGGGTCCGGTGAGCGGGACTGCAGCTGCATTTCCCTCTGTGCCCCTGACAGACGGGTACATACACTATCGGAGCACATGTTTAGTGCATCAGATAAATGCAGTTCTCAGATTTCTAAAAGCGGGACGGTGCTCCAGGTCAGTGAATGGTTATTCCAAGTGAAACATCCCAGCAATACTGAGCTCTTGAGCAGAGCAGAGGCCGTCAGTGATTATATTCACAAGCCCTTTATTCTGCTCCGGTGGAGTTAGGACACCAAGCACTTGGAACTAGAGGGCTGGGGACTGATTCTTAGACTTTTCCTTCATGGACATGGTCCTAGATTCCCAAACTGATAAATGAGTCTTTTCCAGAAGACCTACTTGCCAACATGAAGGCTTCTTTTCCTATTTATAGGACAAGCGTGAATAGAAGTAAGTTGTTGGGCAGGAAAATTAATGGAAGACCTGGCCAGGGAGAATGAAGTTTAAGGGTGAGGACTGACTTAGAATACCAGAGCTGTGCCTTGTGACAGAATCGGAAAATTTCTACTTTCCCATCCCCTGCTCAGGGGACAAGGGCTGAGGGACAGAGCCTCTGGAAGCATCTGCCGCTGACTCTCCCGAGGTCTGCTGTCAGAATGGATGTCCCTTGATATTTTCCCATGATCTAGAGAGAAAGGGAGGGATGGGGGTGGATTTCTGATAGAATCTCTTCCTAGAAGTCTGGAAATGTCCTACATCTGAAGGTGGGAGCAGGTGGGCTCCGAGGAACATTGATTCTGGGATGGTTCCTCTGCTTCGTGGGGAGGGAAGCAGGATGGATGAAGGGGAGAGTATCAGCAAGGAAATGGAGCCACTTCCTGGAGGTGGGGGTGGGGCACCAGACCTCTGCTTCACCCCCTCCATCCATCATATCACCGAGGATGCTAGGAAACTGCTGAGGCCTCCTGGTTCCTTGGCCTCTGACCGCTTGTCCTCACAGCCTGCACAGTGTGTGTGTGGGGGGAATCAGCAAGCACACAAGCACAGAAGGAAAGTTGTGTGAGGTCCCCACGGAGCACACTCTTTCCGGCCAGGGTGATTGTTGAAATGAGTGTGTCGAGTTTCTGCTGAGCCTCTCTTTAGCCTATCCCAGCTGGAAGTACAGATTTTGGAAAGAGCCAGAGTCACCGCTTTCTGTGTTACTCATTTCACCATTTTTCCCAAGTCTCTTCTTGAGTCCCGAGGATTGAAACGAACAGGACACCACCAAAGACCTATTCTCTGCCCCTCCCTGCCCCACCTCCTCCCCATCTCACTTTTATAAGACATACTCAAGATCGACCGTGAGCATTTTGGCTCTTCCTCCCCTCCCCCCAAATCTCTCACCTACACCCGCAGCTTTCTTCTTCACTGATGGAGAGTAGGATCTACACTGAGGGACGGAGAGGGGTGAGGTCCTTGGCGCCTACCGGTTCAGGCTTGGTGGTCCTGGGGGACTGCCGCAGCAGGCTGGGCGCCCTCCTTGGTGATGATGATGGAATGCTGAGTGGAGGAGGAGGAGGACAAGGAAGCCTGTCTGTCTGCCCTGGCCCGGGCCTTGGGAAGGTAATGGACCACGGCACTCAGCAGCTGGTCCCGGAATCTCGGGCTGAGGAAGTTGTAAAGGATAGGGTTGACCACACAGTGGAGCATGGCGAAGCAGTCAATGACGTCGTAGAAGAAGTACAGCAGGTGGACCAGGTAGCAGTGGAGGACAATGTGGGTCCCGTGAAGTGTGAGCAGGAGCAGGGTCACGTGGTAGGGCAGCCAGCAGATGGCGAAGATGACCACGTAGGCACACACCAGGAGGCAGTGGCGCCGGCCCTCAGGCCATCCCGCCCGCCGAAGCCGGCAGGCCGTCAGCACGTTGAAGACCACCATGAGCGGGAAGGGCAGTAGGAAGCCCAGGATGGTGGTACACATGGCCACTGCCAGGGCCCACGTGCTGTAGGTTTCAAAGGGCGCCATGAAGAGGCACATGGGCTCAGAGCTCTCTACCAGCTGGATGTGCACCACCTCGGGCAGTGGGATGATGGCCGAGAGGACCCAAACTCCTGCACACACAGCCCGCCGCATTCGGTGCTGGTGCCGCTGCCAGTAGTGTGACGTGCTGGTGAGGGTGACGTAGCGGTCGATGCTGAGGCACACCAGGAAGAAGATGCTGCTGTACATGTTGGCAAAGTAGAAGTAGTGCGTGAAGCGGCAGGAGAAGCTGCCCCAGAGCCAGGTGTAGTCCAGCATGACCTCCAGCATCCACACGGGCAGAGACAGGACGATGCCCAGGTCTGCGATGGCCATGTTGAGGACGTAGAGGTTCAGCAGCCCCGCCCGACCCAAGCAGCGCCAGCTGACCCATATCACCAGGAGGTTCTCCACCAGGCCCACCACAAAGATGGCCAGGTAGAGGACAAAGAGGATCACCTGCTTGGTGTCCTCTCGGAGCTCCATGTGGCACTCGGGCAAGGTGTGGTTGAAGAAGGAGAGCAGCTCATTCCAGTTGTGGATCTCTCCGAAGTCACTAGCAGGTGCCGTGGTGAAGCCTTCTGTGGGGGCAGGTGCCATGTTGTCCTTGACCGACATTAGGACTGGTGCACGCCTGGTGGGGAGAAGAGAGGGTTGGAAGAGAACAGAGACCTCAAAAGCAGCCTTAGGTCTCAAGTTAGCGGGCCACAGGGACCAGGAGGCTTTGGGAAAGGATTCTGGGTCTGAAGAGGCAAGAGAGAGTTTTAACATTCAGACTGTGGAGAACTAGTACGCAGCTCACTTGCCGGACTTGACCTGCGAGCCAAGATGTTTTGTTAGGACTCGATGGCTCGAGAGACAAAAGCTATTTGTGCCCAGCCAGATTCCTTCCCAGCCTGGGGGGCCCCACCGTAGCTCGGGCCACAGGCTGGGCCACAGGCTGGCTCCGACCTCTACTTCTCTCCTGGAATCTCACCTTTTAGCCCTTTCATCTGGGCCTTCCTTAGGAAGTCTACTCTGTCTCACCTTCGGACACACACACACACACACACGCACGCACCCCTCTCATTTATCCCCGGGGACATCTGTGGGTCATGCACAAAAGTCAGTTTGTCTTCAAGCCCTGATTCCCTTCTTTCCTAAGAGGGAGATACCCACCTGCGTTTCTGTCGGGAGCGCTTCTGGTCTGGGCTGTTGCAGAGCCGTGAGGAGACTGGAGGGCCGGTGGCCGTGGGGCTGGCTTCGCTGTGGGCTTCAGGGCCGTCCTTCTCATCCGGGAAGCAGTATCACTGGCTGAGGCCCCATGGGAGAGGGTCAGGGTTTTTCCTGCCTTCCCCCAATGCAGATAGAGGGGAAGTCACAGCAGATGACCCGTGTGCCAGTGGCAGGGAGGAGTCAGGCTGCAAGCACGAAGATCCCGACTCCTAACTCACCAGCTGTGTGAATTTACCTCTTTAAGCCTCAGTTGTCTCCTCTGCAAAATGGGACAATACTGTCTACTAATAGGGGTGTTGTGGGAATTCAGTGAGCCCACAAGGTGAAGTGTTTAGCACAGGGCCAGGCCTGTGGTAAATGCTTTACCTACGTTTGTGTTTTCCACTCTGAGTGGGTTTGGAATCCCGCTCTCCCCTGTCTGTTGATTCCTACTAAAGCAAAACTGGATGGGGGTGGGCAGGTGAAAATAAATCCGAAAATCAGCCAGACTTTCAGTCATGCTGCCTTTCCCCACTGCCTTGCACCCACCCTGCATTTGGGCTCTGAGGGGGAGAATCTGGAGAGAGAGGGAAGACTGAACAGGGGATGGGGGGTGGAAAGGGGGCTGCATTGAACTTCAGGGAGTTTCCTGGGTAGGGGGGCGGGGAGAGCAGCATCCTTCCCCTGCTGCTTCACAAGTCTCACGAAGTGTGGCCAAGGATGGGTCAGGAGAGGCAGGTAGACACCATGCTTCTCTCCTTCTGAGCCATGGGCGAAGGCTCAGAGCCCGTGGGTTTGTGTTGTCTGGTGCCAGCAGAGCTTCCGGCTTCTCTGAGCATTTTCACTGCTGTTAAGCATTTGATCTCTGAGATACCCTGTGGTACCCCCTCTGGGGATGAAGGGTGGGCTTCCTTATCCTCTGTTTGTTAAGCACAGAGAGGTCACCTGTCACACCTAGCCCCCCACCCACCCACCCAGTGCAGAGGGCAGAGCCCCCTGGAGCCAGGCCCAGGCTCTGTGGCCTGTAGGGCCAAGGGTGTGCTGGCCTGAGGGGTCTAGGTGTGCGTATTTAATCAGAGCGAAGTTCCCATACCAATGTCAACCAAGAGTACAGTTCAGCAGCACTCAGTACATTCACCCTGTTGGGTAACCACCACCTCTCCGTAGGTCCTCATGTTTTTCCAAAACATACTCCCTGTTTCCCTCTTCCCCCAGCCCCTGACAGCAACCATTCTGCTTTCTGTCTCTGCAAATTTACCTGTTATGGATATTTGATAGAAATAGAATCATACAACGTGCGACCTTGGTATCTGTTTCGTTTCTCACTTGGCAGTGCTGGGGAACTTCATCCACGCTGTGGCAGGTATCCGCACCTCCTTACTCTCTGGTGTGGCTGAGTAATACTCCATGGTGAGGCTACACCACATTTTGTTTATCCATTCAAGGAGGGGATTTCTTTTTCAGTTTAATAATTAATTTTATATGGTGGTGAAATAAACATAACATCAAATTTACCATTTTAGCTATTTTTAAAATGATTTTATTTATTTATTTGTTTATTTATTTATTTGAGAGAGAGCAGAAGCAGAGGGAGAGGGAGAAGCAGGCCCCCATTGTTAGCTATTTTTAATTATACAGTTTAGTAGCTTTAAGTAAGGGGTGCCTGACTGGCTCAGTTGGTAAAACATGCAAATTTTGATCTTGGGGTGTGATGAGTTCAAGCCCCACCACTGGGCATAGAGATTACTTAAATAAATAATAAAATATCTATGTTCAGGGCACCTGGGTGACTCAGTCATTAAGCGTCTGTCTTCGGCTCAATTCATGATCAGGGTTGTGGGATCAAGCCCTGCATCAAGCTCCCTGCTCAGCAGGGAGCCTGCTTTCCCTTTCCCATTCCCTGTGCTCGTGTTCCTGCTCTTGCTGTATCTCTCTTGCTGTCAAATTAAAAAAAAAAAATCTTAAAAAAAAATACGTATGTTCACACTGTTGTACAACCATCACCACCAATCATCGCCATGAGAGGGGATATTTTTAATTTTGCAGTTTTCCTAAAGCCTCCTATAGAAAAACTGGTTCTCTACGCACAACACTTCTGACACCAAACATGTAGGGGTAATCACTTTTCCAACCCCCTCCCCCGGACACCAAGTGGGTATCCTGAAATTTATCATTTCTGACACCAGCCTGAAGTTAGTGTCAGACTCCACAAGTTCAAGGGCTCAGTCCCACACAACTGTTCTCACTTCAGAAGCCAGTGACAAATCATTGGTCCCTAAGGTACTCACAAGTCTGTCCAACATGGTTACAAAGTTCCCGCAATCCCTCCCCACCTCAGTGTCAATAATTGGCTGGAGTTTTTCACAAAACTCAGAGAAGCGTTCACTGTGTTTACTGGTTTATTATAAAGGATACAAATGAACAGCCAAATAAAGAGATATATAGTATGAGGTTGGGAAGGGTCCTGAGCTTTGTCCCCGTGGAGTTGGGGTATGCTGCCCTCCTGGCATGTAGATATGTTCATCAACACAGAAGCTCTCTGAACCTCATAGTTCAGGCATTTTTGTGGCTACTTCACCACATAGGTGTGATCTGTTATTAATTTAATATCTAGTCTCTGACCTCTTCCCAGAGGATGAGAGGTGAGGTTGGAAGTTCTAAGCTTCTAATCAAGTTTTGGTCTTTCTGGGAACCAGTCCCCATCCTGAAGCTATCTAGGAAATTTCCTAAGGGATTTAGGAGCTCAGGAATTGGGGGCAGATACATTTCTTATTATGTCACACTTCTCCCACATCAGATGGCCCCTAGACCAAGAATTCTGTCATGATGAGCTCTGATGATGTAAAATGTGGTTTATTTTGATTTTTTCCCTGACAGTTCTACTTTTTCTTTCTCTCTCTTTCTCCCTCTCTCTCTCTAAGATCTCAATTTCTATCCTATGGATATTATTTTTCAATAGGGAGCCTTCTGAGGATTCTCCTGTCCTCCCCCATACCTTTGACCCATGCAGAGGGAGGCTCTGTAGACCAACCCTCCGGGGATACCCTAGTTCTTGTCTCTGCTCTCTCTACACATTCTGACTCATTGTCATTTCCAGTCCTCTCAAGACTACATTTTAGTGGCTCATGTCTCCGGGGTCTCAGAATCTTCCAACCCCTGACCTTTTCCCTCCCATATAGAGACATCACTCCCCTGCAGCCTCACCTCCACCTGCTCCCAGGCCCCTGCCCTCACATCACTGACTGTGTATTTGCAGCAGGAGGAAATGCTGGTGGTGCCTTCTGGCAGAGGCTCAGAGGGAAAGCTGCTCCCTCAGGAAGAGATAAGTGACAGCTCTGCAGTTTTCACGGGGCTGTTTTTCTTTGGAGGGAGGAGGTGTGCAGCTGGAGAGAGAGAGATTGGAAGGAAGGGAAAGACAGAGGGGGAGGACCCAGGCTTTTTGCCAACCTGAGTAGGAGGGGGGTGGCAAACAGCTTTGCTCCAAGTAACAGGAACAGCAGCAGCAAAACAATTCCTGGAAATTTGCTCTTTCTCCTTCCTACCCACCCCCCACCCCCCAGTTTTTTTTTTTTTTTCTTCAAAAAATGTAGACAAGACATTGTAATCAACAATCAGAAAGGAAGGAAGGTACCAGGGAGGAGTTATTGGAGACAGAGATAAAAGCAGGCAGCTTCCCAGGGTCAGGTGGGGGCCAAGGGCTTGTGCCTGGACCCTAGAAGAAGGGGCTGGGCAGGGAAGCCCAGCCATCACCCCATTTGGCTGGCTTGTGTAGCTGAGAACCCCACTTCATGTGTGGAGGGCAGATGGATTGTGGATTGGTCCAGGCTGAGGAGTTTGGCCAGCTTCCTGGAAGTCTCCGCGTGCAGAAGCCCAGCCTAGCCGCAGAAGCCCTTCTGCCCTCCTCCCACAGCTTCCCCATGCCAGAGAGGCAGCCTTGTCTGCCCAACAGCATCAGATAAGGAGCTAGCTCCCCAAGGTTCCCCAAAGAAGGATGTGGTCCGGTGGCCCTGTCCTTGGTTCTGCTCAGGTCCTTTCTGCTTACTCACTCTTCACTGAGACACGGTGGACATAACACTTTCTTGGGGCCAGACCTGGCTTTGACAACGGTTTCTCACAAAGTCACAAAGTCACTCTCACAAAGCCATGTGACTTTGCACAACCACTTTACCTTTCTTTTTTTTCTCTCTCTCTCTTTTATTAAAGATTTTGTTTTTGGGGCGCCTGGGTGGCTCAGCAGGGAGCTTGCTTCCCCCTTTCTTTCTGCCTGCCTCTCTGCCTACTTGTGCTCTCTGTCTGTCAAATAAATAAATTAAATTTTAAAAAAAGATTTTGTTTTTATTTATTTGACACACAGAGAGAGCACACAAGCAGGGGGAATGGCAGAGGGAGAGGGAGAAGCAGACTCCCCGCTGAGCAAAGAGCCTGATGTGGGGCTTGATCCCAGGACCCTGAGATCATGACCCAAGCCGAAGGCAGATACTTAAGCAACTGGGCCACCCAGGCACTCCCACTTTACCTTTCTGAGTCTCAGTTCCTTTATATGAAGTGAGGATAAATGTTATTGTATGGGATGCCAGAGATGAGATATGTACAATTTGTGGCATAATCATGTCCCTTACCCACTTTCTAGGGGTGAGGAAGAGGAGATCCCTTCTTGTGGAATTACCTTGAGATACCTCTCCTTGGTCCCACCACCATTTTTCTTTGCACTGGGTCAACACCAGCTTCCTCTTTTATTTAGTTGTCTGGTGTTGTGTTTCTTACATAGAAGGTCAAGAACATCCCCAATGGTGCTATGAACTACCACAAAAGAGATGTAGTAATAGTAACAGTTAACATTTATTGAATACTTACCATTTACCAGGCATGATTGCGAGGTGCTTGACGTTGCCAGGTGCCTCATTTAATCTCCATAACAACTTAAGAAGGTGGCTACTATGAGAGACAAAGATTCTACCATAGCGAGAGGCACAGGGAGGTCAGACAACTTGCCTGAGTCCCACTGCTGTAGTATTTCAGTAAACCCGTATTGCAAGGATTCTTGACCTAGATTCCTGGCACCTAATGGCTTTAGGTGATCTGTGAACCCCCTGAAAAGTATATTCAAAATCCCATATATTTTGTTAAGTCATTTTTATGGGGCTTAGAGTCTTCTTGGATTCTCACAAAGATCCATCATGCCAAAAATGACTGCCCTGAAGCACCTCTCATGGGTGGGGCTGGGGAAAAAAAATAAGTGGAGAATGCTATAGGCTTCTGTGGAGGTGACTCAGCCTGTGGAATTCTGGGAAATTTCTTGAGTGAGGGTGAACTCCCCTTCATGGGATGACCTGGGAGGGGTTGAGAAAGGGGAGGAGAATTGTCTTTGCTTTCACAGGATGAAGAAGAACAACCATTTCCTCACTGTGGTTTCCCAAGAGAGTGTATGTGGAGGTGAGTAAGGTTAGTGCAAGAAAGAGGAGAGACTGAAGGCTGGGAGGCCCCCCAGGGAACTGGCATCCCCCAGCAGCTCCAGGTATGCCTCAGCTCTGCCCTGCTCTGCAGTTTCCTATCCATCTCCTGGCTTCTGTTCCTCCCGTAGAATCCCCCCACTTCCTGATCTCCAGCACCTCCCCTGGGAGGCTCTGTAGATGTCCTAACAGTCCCTTGCTGACTCCAGATTTCTTCTGTTGTGCCCACTTTGGTTGAGCGCTTGATGGGTGCTGGGCAGAAATGCCCCCGAATTCTCCAGAGTTTCCAGAGGCCTCGACTTCCTAGGGTTCCGTCTTGATGACAACATAGGGGTTCTTAAACTCCCCAGGAGCTGGAATTGAGAGGACTCGTGAGACCCTCCTGATCCTCCTCCCTCATTATAAAGAAGAGGGGATGGAGGCCCTGAAGACTCTCAAGTGGTTGGAAACTGTGAGAAACGCACTGTGAAAATGGAGCACGAAGCAGGGTGCGGCAGTCACCTAGCTCTGCACACACTCCTCTTGCAGGATGTGGGGCACTGCCGGGGGCTAGACCCGTCCCTGCCCCCGAGAGGCTGCAGTCCTCAATGCTCTAGGGGTTTAGCACAATGGGGTGCACCCCACCTTGCCTCATTCACATGAAATCATTGTGTCAGACTGCACCTGGAGCTTCCGGATTTCTACTATCTCTCTCCCCCTCAAACAATGATCATCCAGCCATTTTGTGGCCCCTTGGGAAAGGACGTTCAAGAGGTTTGGGACCACATCTAGATGTCCTTTCCAGAGTGTCAGGGAGCTGTACACTGGCTAGGGGTCTTATTTCTGCTAGTGCTTCCTGAAGGACACGAACACTGAAGCTTGCTAAAGGGCCCTGCACAGGGTTACAGCTCAAGGGCCCGCCATGATGACAGGACAGCTGTGAGGACAAAGACGGCCAAAATGAGCCAGGCTCAGTATCCTTCTGAGCTTCCGCATGACTCACCTCCCTCCCAGGCCTCTTTTCTGGGAGAAGGTGGCTGGTGTAGTCCAGTGGATGTAGGCATGGACCTGAGCCCAATCCTGTCAGAGGCTACTGGGGTGCCCTGAGGAAGCTGCTCCAGCCCCAGCTTTGTCCACTCTCCTTTTGTGGATGTGGGGTCCTCTGCCTCACCCTGAATCCCCTCTATGGACAGCTGTTCTGTCTGGTCTCCAGTCCCTTCTTTAGTCTGCTGAGGGGGCAGCCATCACCTCTTCCCACCATCACCCAGACACACACCAAACGAACATCTTTGCAGTTACATGGGATTAAAGCCCTGCCTGCTTCAGTGGAGTTTAGAACACCCCCCTCCCTCGGCCCCTGTGCAAACAGGTCTTTTCTGCCTTTGGAGTCTGTGTCTGGGCTGGATTCTGGCTGTGGGAGGGCAGAGCACAAGGCAAGCTGGCGCCCCGGGCCGGGGATGGGGCATCTCCATGAAGTGAGACCTACTTGGCCCAAGTGCTTCCTTTCCACCCTCCCAGCAACTGGGAGCCGTGTCTCTCCTGAATGTGCCCACTTCCATTCCCTTCTCCCCTTTCCTTGCCTCTGAGGTCAGATTCCCCTTCAGGCTCCTGAACATCTGTCTGCCTCAGAGAACTAGTGCAGCAAGAAGGCACTAGTGCAGTGCCTTCTCCTTCTAACTCTGGAGAGGCTGAGATTGACTTAGATTTCTGAGGACTGAGTTCTGTATCCCGAGCCCAAGGAGGAAACCCGGGCTCAGGGAACATGTTGAAGGCAATTTTTTTTTTTTTTAAGATTTTATTCATTTATTTGACAGACAGAGCTCACAAGTAGGCAGAGAGGCAGGCAGAGAGAGAGAGAGGAGGAAGCAGGCTCCCCACTGAGCAGAGAGCCTGATGTAGGGCTCAATCCCAGGACCCTGGGATCATGAGCAGAGCCAAAGGCAGAGGCTTAACCTACTGAGCCACCCAGGTGCCCCGGCAAATATGTCTTGAATCAAAGTGTAGCTTCCTTACATTATATGTTAATTTAACCCCCCCACCCCTGCAAAAGGTGTATCTTCCTAGTAAGAACCTTCCTGAGCTGGGGAATTTCTAGGTCCTACATGTCAGCAGACAAGTGGAACTGTTCTAAAGCTGGAAGCCAGAGCAAAGTGGTCCGTGTCACTCAGTGTGGCCACATGGACCCGAGAGCAGAGTGCAGTGAAGGGGTGAGGGGGCACTGCACTAGCCATGTTTCCTTTCTGGGCAGGACTGGGGCTTTTCAAGGGCATATGCCAGCATTTATAAAAGTAGTCCAAAGAGCAGACAAGTTGGGGGTAGGAAAAAATGTTCCAGAAAGACAGTGATCAGGAGGGAAATGAAAGACTTCAAGATGCCAGAGAGCCAGGAGGCCTGACTGTCTTCACAGCTATCTGGATTGAGGAGGCCAGACTTCTGAGCAGAGCTTGTCCATCTGTTCCCTGCAAAGCTGTGTGATTGTATCTGGCAGCCCGGGTGGGCCTCAACTACCTCCTGGGCTTGTATCTCCAAGACAAGTACATCGTCATCATGGGCTGTGACTTGGGCTTAGGGAACCTGCTGGCCCAGCAGCTGGACCTGTGAGGCTTGAGGGTGCTCGCCTTGTGTCTGACAGAGGAGGCAGCCCAGCCTCTGAGAGGCCAGACGTCAGACAGGCTGGGGACGGTGATCCTGGACATCACCAAGACAGAGAGCATCTCTGCGACTGCCCAGTGGGTGAAGGAGCGTGTGGGGAACAGAGGTAACACCCAGATTCATTTGTGTCCCTTCATTGCTTCTCTCTGTGCAAGAAAGACCTCTCTTCTGCTAACTGGGATGATTCCCAGGATGTTTTCCAGAACTTGAAGTCATACTAGCTTTCTTCACCTCACCCAGCTTATCAGAAGAACCTCTTCTCTCCCCGCTGCCTGCCAACGTTGAGACCTTGGAGCTCTGGACTTTTGGGGAGAGTGTGACCTGATGAGGATTTGCCTTCCCAGAATTCCCCTTTACGGTGCCCTCTCTCAGCAGAAGTTCTGGATTTCTTGATGCTGAGTGTCTCGGGAGGCTCACTTCCTGGAGGAGTTGCTGAGACAGGGGACCTGGCCTAAAGGTTGGCATCGGTGGCTGGGGACATTGCCGGGGCTGGGTCCTGCTCTCAGCACTTCAACAGTACCTCGTGGTATGCTGTGAAATTGTTTCCGACATTGTATTCATCTCATTCAATATATGTAATGTCTTGGTAAACTTCTTTGTTGTGCTTGTCCCCAAGGCTTCCCAAGTCCTTGCTCCTCTGCCTGTCTGCTTTGCAGGAGGGAGCTCTCCTACTTCGGAGTGAAGATGTGATTGAGCCTGGTTACTTCAAAACTAATATCAGCAGCCCTGAAAAGATTTCTAGGGCCACCCAGGAGGCATGGGATCAGACCAGCCTGGAGGTGAAGGAGATCTATGGGGAGAAGTTCCTGGCGTCTGGTGAGTGAACTGTGGTCTGGGGAGAGGGAAGCAAACCTTTGTGTGGTGTCCTGGGCCCATCTTAGCAGACCCAGGGCCCTCCTCCAAGCTCAGAGTCCCCCACACAGAAAGTACATGGTCCCATGTGGATACCTGGTGACCTCAGGAAGACACAGACTTGTTAGGCCTGTGACCGCTGTTTCCTCTAATGCCCTAGTTGTTTGGGGAGGAACCTGAAGCCAAGTGAGGGAAGAAGACAGACATGGATTCCTGGCAAGCCGGCATGAGAACCGCTGGTTTTCAGGTGCTCAGATGGCTAGTGTTTATAGGGACCTTGGTTTCTGCAGAGCACACGTTCCCATGATGGAGCCAGAGAGGGCTTAGAGTGGAGAGTGTTCCTGTGGTAGGAGGTGGGACAGGCTCCACTGAAATCCATGCGCTCAATCCTCACACTGAAGGCAGAGTTGTGTCTCTACAGTTTGGGGCTCCCACTCCGGGGGGCGGAGGGGGCATTCCTATAGAGCTGGAAACACGCTTGCACAGCTAGTACTCATGCCTTGCCCTTTCCAGCTCCCTTTCCCATCACCTGTGGCTCCCCTTTTCAGAAGAGCCACACTGGATGGAGAAAAGGGAACGGGGTTGGGGGTCGCGCCGCGCGGAAGGTGGTCCCGCTGAGCCTCCAGCAGGGCACCACCAGGGGGCGCGCGCCTCCGTCCCAGCGCGCACTTGGCTAGAGCCGGACTCCTCCTCCGCAGGGCGCCACTGGAGATCTCAGTGCAGAGATTCGCAGCAACCAGTCTCCATCCCCCTGGGGCCTCTGCAGGCTTTCTAGTTCGAGCCCCCACAGCTCCCAGGTAAGTGAGGGGCACCCCAGCCTCTTTTCTCTTACTGCCCTCTCTGACCTTCCTGCGGTTCTTCCCACCTAAGATGGACTCTGAAGCTCCTCGCAGCCCCAGAGAGCTGCGGCAAGAGTTCACGTTGCTTTGAGGATTTCCAAGAGTGCAGCAGCGCGCCTTGAGGGCTGGGAGATGTCTCTGCTCTCTGATCCCCTTGGAAACTGGTGGGGAAGGCACTTGTGGTCACTGAGGAAGAAACCCTCTGGTTCCTTGCAAGTAAAGGAATATGGTCTGCTCCCTTAGTGGGGTTTGGTGTCCAGTTAGGATGCGCATGTTGCCTTGCACCCCTGAGCGTTTCCAGGGCTCCTTCCTTTCTTCTTCCTCTAGCCTTTGGGCAGCACGTTAGGAGGGTCCTGGTGGTGACCCCAGGAAGCAGGGACGGTTTCATTTCTGCAGCCCTGTCCATGCTGCCACCGCCTCCCACCTTGAGAGACAAACACTTTAAGACTAGTCAGCTCCCCACACAAAACAACTAAAGGCTTAATCGGTGCCCCTTCATGTCTTTTTCACCTGCTGGGGGAAACTTGGGGGCAGGTGAGCCTCTGGTTCCTGTGGGGCAGTCTCTCTGCCGCTCTCCCCACCCCGTGCCTCTCCTATTTCTCATTTACCAGGTGGAGCTGTATAAATGCGGATAGTGCAGGAGATACCCAGAGCAGTCCAAATGACTTCTGTTCTTGTCCCAGCCCCAGCTCCGTCCACTCTCCTTTTGTAGAAGTGGCGTCCTCTGCCTCACCCTGAACCCCCTCCATGGATAGCCATTCTCCAGTCCTTTCTTATTCTGCTAAGGGGGCAGCTCCTGCCTCCTCCCACCATCACCCAAACACACACGGAACCAACATCTTTGCAGTTACATGGGATTACAACCCTGCCTGCTCGGATGGGGTTTAGGACATCCCCTAACTTGGCCCCTGAGCAAATCGGTCTTTTCGGCCTTTGGAGTCTTGTCTGGGCTGGATTCCAGTCTTTTCTGCCTTTGGAGTCTGTGTCTGGGCTGGATTCTGGCTGTGGGAGGGCAGAGTGCAAGGCAAGCAGGCACCCCGGGCCCAGGGACGGGGCATCTCCATGGAGTGAGACCCCCTTGGGCCAAGTGCTTCCTTTCCACCTTCCCAGCAACTGGGAGCCGTGTCTCTCCTGCGTGTCTCTCCCATTCACTTCTCCCCTTTCCTTGCTTCTGAGGTCAGATTCCCCTTCCGGCTCCTGAACATCTGTCTGCCTCAGAGAACTACTGCAGCGGGAGGGGACCTTCTACTCAGTGCCTTCTCCTTCTAACCCCTGGAGAGGCTGACGGTGGCTTAGATTTCTGAGGACTGAGTTCTGTATCCTGAGCCCAAGGAAGAAACCCCGGCCAAAGTGTAAGCCAGCAGGCCCAGGTCACACAGCTGGTTGGTAGCAAAGCTGGGTTTTAAAACCATGTGTGCCTTTTTTTTTTTTTTTTTAAGATTTTATTTATTATTTGAGAGAGAGAACGAGAGAGAGAGAGAGAGCATGGAGGGGAGGGGTCAGAGGGAAAAGCAGACTCCCTGCAGAGCAGGGAGCCCAATGAGGGACTCGATCCTGGGACTCCAGGATCATGACCTGGGCTGAAGGCAGTCGCTTAACCAGCTGAGCCACCCAGGCGCCCCCAAACCACATGCGTCTTGATTCATGGTGTATCTGTCATCTTTATAAGAATCTCCAGTAAGTCAGGGAGACCAGGGTTCTAGCCTTGAATAAGAATGAAGAAGACAGTTCTGAAGCATGAGATCTAGGACATAGGGGACCCCAGTGTGTGTGTGTGTGTGTGTGTGTGAGAGAGAGAGAGAGAGAGAGAGAGAAGGTGAGCAGAGGGAAATGGGAGGAGCACAAGAACTGGAAGAAGGTAAAGCATCTGGGAAAATCATCTCTGTGTCAAACGATTCTTGGTGAAATCCAATGGCATCTGGTAGAAAGGGCGTAAGTGTACCAAAGAGCATGGAAGATGGCACCGGAATCAATAATACCCACTGAAGATGGTGACCGGAAAAAGCTCGGGGACGCTCTGTCAGACAGCCTGGAGGGTGGCCAATTGCATGTGTTCTTAAGTCATCCTGCCTGATCACTGGCCACACTCTTGTTTCATTTCAGCCTGTGCGTTACCTGCAAAGCCATGTGGCTATGCCTGGTGGCGCTTGTGGGCCTCTACTTCTTCCTGCGCTGGTACCGGGAGAGGCAGGTGGTGAGCCACCTCCAAGACAAGTTCGTCTTCATCACAGGCTGTGACTCGGGCTTTGGGAACCTGCTGGCCCGGCAACTGGACCTGCGAGGCTTGAGGGTGCTGGCCGCGTGTCTGACGGAGGAGGGGGCCCAGCAGCTGAGAGGCCAGACGTCAGACAGGCTGGAGACGGTGATCCTGGACGTCACCAAGACAGAGAGCATCTCGGCGGCCGCCCAGTGGGTGAAGGAGCGAGTGGGGGACAGAGGTAAGGCCCGATTCCTATTTGTGTCTCTTTGCTTCTTCTCTCTGCACCAGGGAGACCTCTCTTTTCTGAAACTGGGGAGGTTCCTGAGATGTTCTGACTTTCAAAGGCTCAAGCTCTGGAGTTTCCAGAGCAGAAGGCCTGCAGTGCCTGGGTCTGAGCTCACGGTTAGATGAGCCCAGCCTAAGTTTCAGGCCAAAAGTCTGGAGGAGGTGTTGGGCCCTCGAGGCTTGTGATGGGGCAGCACAGGGCCGGGCCAGGCTGGACCCAGGCTCCTGGTCTCAGCAGGTGCACTGTTTCTGGATGGGCCCTTCACACCCGGGCCTCTAGGGTGTTAAGATCAGCCGTGTTTGACTTAGGAGGACACTGAGGCTCGGAGAACTGAAGGGACTTCTAGTCAAACATGGGTGAGGGGTCCTGCTCTTTCTCCTCTATTATGCTGCCTGCTCTTCTCGGGAAAGAGGACATCACTGATGTCTTTTTTTGTGATTAAAAGTGTAAAACACATTCGTAGAAAACATAGACGAGTATTAAGATAAAAGAACATTTCCCAAAGCCCGGTTTCCATAGTCACTCTCTATATTATTATGTATCCTCTGATCAGCATTTTCATCATCAAATCTTTTCCAAAACGTAATATTCAATGTCTGTACATCCAGGCATGCTACGAGACCACCATTCTTTGGAGCCATCCTATAGCGTTGTCTGCTGACATTTGTTTTCCACTTTTGCTGGCAGAAATAATGTCTCAGTGGAGATTTCTGTACGAAAGCTTTGTTTCCATTCTCAGTAATGTTAAGTAAAATACAAGAACTGGATCAGAGAGCATGCATTTCTTTAAGGCCGGAGAAGGTTTCTGAGCAAGGGAGGGATGAGTATCACAGGGGGCCTTCTTCCCTATCCAGTATCCCCAGGGTCAAACCCTGTCCCTCCTCCCCACCCCCCACCTCTCCCTACCACCAGCCCTTTGTCACTGAGGACTATTTCAAATCCCTTGTGTGTCTCTTCTCCCCATCTCTCTCCCGGGAGCTTTCCTGAAAGCTGAGGCAGCTGGGGACTTAGGAGGAGGGGGTGAGAGTGACCTTTTGGGAGGGTGAAGGAGAGGGCGACCCTTCCTGGGGCTACAGTAAGACCTTCAGTCTCACCTCCTCCAGAAGCCTGGCCCAGGCTCACGGTGGGGGGGACTTTGGAATTCTCTAGCACAAAGGCCGGCCTTGGCTTCCTGACACAGACAGCCTTGGATATGGTGCAGGCTGTTGCAAAGCCTGTCCCCAGGTGTCCAGGGCAGGCCTATTCTCTAGATTACCCTGATGCTGGAATTTCAGGTCTGTCTTTCGCAACAGAGATTGGGCAGTCAGTTTTCATGTGTTTTTTCTTCCTTTCACTTATTTTTAAATTTTCTTTTCCCTTCTTCGCTGGTTTCCTCTTCATTTTTGTCACTTAGCCATTCCTGTCTACCTCTTGCTGTCTCTTTCCTATGAGAGTTGTGAACCCCATGCTATTATCTGGAACTCTGGGCACGCTCTTCACAAAAAGGGGTTTATTACCTCCTGTATGCCAGGTCCATAGGAGCAGGAAGACGGGAAGGAGCGTTCAGTTCATTCTAGCTCAGTGGGCATCCAGAAGATCAGTGTACGTGTAGACCCTGGCCCTCTGGTCCCCAGTTCCTCTCCTGAACGCTTGTCCTTTGTACCATGTAGGCATTGTTGTTGGTTCTGTAAAAAAGTGAATCGGGAGGTGACTTGGGACTATAGCTGCATCTCACTCAGGCACACAGACAATGTTGCTCTCTCCCTGTCCTGTGCCCAGGACTCTGGGGCCTGGTGAATAACGCT
Source organism: Mustela lutreola (assembly GCF_030435805.1). NCBI lineage: Eukaryota > Metazoa > Chordata > Mammalia > Carnivora > Mustelidae > Mustela > Mustela lutreola. Next base: position 56,872,968 of record NC_081297.1, read on the forward strand.
GGCGTCTCTGTGCCCACGGCACCCAATGAGTGGCTGACCAAGCATGACTTCATGAAGATACTCGACGTGAACCTGTTGGGCTTGTTGGAGGTGACCCTGAGCCTGCTGTCGCTAGTGAGGAAGGCGAGGGGCCGCGTGGTCAATGTCTCCAGCATCATGGGCCGGCTCTCCGTTTTGGGTGGGGGCTACTGCATCTCCAAGTATGGCGTTGAGGCCTTCTCAGACTCCCTCAGGTATTGGACTAGGACAGAGGCCCTCCCTCAGTCCTCCTGCTTCTGTGCTTCAGGGGGAGGATTTTCTAGGGCTTCTTTTCCTCACAGCCTCAGAGGCTCTTCCTTCCGGATGCTTCTTTCTTGCTTTGTGCCAGACATTCCCTGGGAAGCACTGTCCTGTGTTCTGGGTGTTGGAATGGGACCCAGGTGTATAGAACTGGTTTCACCCACCACTGCCCCCGGCGGGCGGGGGGGGGAGGACCCACGGTAGGGAAGTGTCTGAGGCAGCATTGGACCTGAGATTGTTTGGCTACAGAGCTCATGTCCATAATTCCTATAATGTTCAGCTTTGGGGGGCCTTTCACGTGAGGGGTTCAGCATTTGACTTCGTTCAGTAATTACTTCTTGGCACTTCTGTGAGTATACAAGATATGTGTCTGATCTAAAAAGTCTGACAGCAGAGGGGCAACTGGGTGGCTCAGTTGGTTAAGCATCTGCCTTCAGCTCAGGTCATGATCTCAAGGGTCTTGGGATCGAGTCCCACTTTGGGCTCCCGGCTCAGTGCAGAGTCTGCTTCTCCCTCTCCTTCTGCCCACTCTTCGTGCTCTCCTTCTCTCTTTCTCTCTCTTTCTCAAATAAATAGATAAAATATTGAAGAAAAAAAAAATCTGACGGCTGAGAAAAGGGACAAGAGAGACACAGATACTGTGACCATCTCTCATGATGGTTGTGACCAAGCCAGTTAGCCATGGTGGTGGTGGTGGCTAGCGGAATGAGGGGAGGGTCCTGGAGAAGGGCCAGAACTGAGGACTGAAGAAATGGATTTGGCACCCGGGCAAAGTTGAGTGGGAAGGCCTGCTGTGTGAGGGAACGACTTGAGCCCAAGCCCAAGCCCAGGGTGAGTCATGGCTGCCTCCCTACGCTGCCGGGTCCTCCAGGCTACTGGACAAAGCCCGGCTGGACAGGGGGCCTGCTGGGCACATGGGTATGGGGACAGGGTGGGAGTGGGGGTCCAGACAGGTTGCAAACCTTCATGCTGCTGGCAGCAGGACTCCGTGAAAGGTGTTTACTCAGGTTTGTCAAATCAGCCTCTGGTGAACCAGGCAGAAGTTGGCTCTGGGTCTGAGGGAGCTGAGATGCAGACTAAGGTGTTCCTCAGAGAACCGAAGACAGAAGAGGCAGGGCGGGGGTCTGAGGAGGGGTGAGCTGGAGTAAAATGGGCCAAGTCTGGAGATGGATTGGATGTGTGGGGAAACAGGAGGAGATGGCCCGTGAACAGTGTCCTGCGGCAGCTGAGGTGGGATGTGAGCTCAGGAGTGCAGACAGTGCTGGGAAACACACACACGTTATATACGGACTACGCCGATCATTATTTTCTCCCCTTGGCCGCTGCTCTTGGAACCTTCCCAAGCTTTTGGGTTGCTCCCACCCCAATGCTGAGTTCAGTGTATACCAAGTTTGTTTGTTTGTTGTGTTTGTCCCCGGGGCCTCCCAAGTCCTTGCTTGCCCCTCTGCCTGTCTGCTTTGCAGGAGGGAGCTCTCCTACTTTGGAGTGAAGGTAGCTGTGATCGAGCCTGGTTACTTCAGCACTAACATCAGCAGCCCTGAGAAGATTTCTAGGGCCACCCAGGAGGCATGGGATCAGGCCAGCCCAGAGGTGAAGGAGATCTATGGGGAGAAGTTCCTGGCATCTTGTGAGTGAGCTGTGGGCTGGGGAGAGGGAAGTAAAGCCCATCCCTAGTGCCTCCTACAGACCTGGGCCCCTCCTCCAGGCTCCGAGTCCCCCACACAGAGGGGACATTTCCTTCCATCTCCATGGTGACCTCAGGGAAGACCCAGGCTTGTTAGACCTGGGACCACTGTTTCATCTGATGCCCTTGTTGTTTGGGGAGGAAACCGAAGCCAGAGAGGGAAGAAGACAGACATGGATTCCTGGCAAGCCAGCATGAGAACTGCTGGTTTTCGGGTGCTCAGATGGCTAGCGTTTGCAGAGACCTCAGTTTCTGCAGAACAGACGTTCCCACAATGGAGCCAGAGGGGGCTTAGTGAGGAAAGTGTTCCTGTGGTAGGAGGTGGGACAGGCTCCGCTGAACTCCATGGAGTCAACCTCCATGGAGGTGACCTGGGAGAGGTGGGGTGGTGGGGTGCTTTTCGTAACTCTTTCCTTCAGTTGATCCTGAAGCAAGAAGACTGGAATGTGAGACTATGTCGTTCTTTTTGGACAGTCAAGAAATCAATCGAAAAGCTGGAGTCATTGTGTTGCAACAACCTGTACTTGGTGACAGACTGCATGGAGCACGCACTGACGGCCCGCCACCCCCGTACCCGGTACTCCCCAGGCTGGGACGCCAAGCTCTTCTACCTCCCCATGAGCTACATGCCCACCGTGCTGGTGGATGCCATCATTTCCTGGAGCTCCCTGAAGCCCCTTAAGGCTCTGTAACCCAAGCTACAGTGCATGGTAAGAGGGAGTTGGGTCCAATGTGAGGGCGGGGATGCCTCAGGGGGCGAGAGAGAGATGGAGAGAGGGGGGAATCTCATGTCACCAAGGACGCCTGCCTCACCTTCCTCCCCACCTCCTCCCCAGACTTCCCTGGGACATTACTCAGGACTCTGGAGCTATAAGGAGGAAAGAATCAAGTTTTGTGGCTGAGGAATAGGGATTCCAAAGCACACACCCATGTCTGGTTCCTTGAATGGCTTCTCAAGGCTCTGGGCATTTTTGGCCCCCTGCCACCTTGAGGAATCCATACTCTTGGCAGTGTCAGCAGCAGGGGGGTCTCAGCCCCCACCTGCTCTGCCTCTGTCCCCCTACTCAGGGTGTCCTTCTCCCACAGGATGGACACAGCCTGGGGGAGTTAATGTCCCTCTCCACTGAAGATACCTGTGATAGAATGGAGATGTGTATGATGACCCCAGCCTGCGCCATTAGCCTGAGGTGCCAACTCCCAGACCTTGGCTGAAAGGACACGTCTATAATTGGGATCATGACACAGGACACAGAAACCAGTTACCGGCTTTCAGTTGGTTGGCTCAATCGGTTAAGTGTCTGCCTTTGACTCAGGTCATGATCCCAGAGTCCTGGGATCAAGCCTCCTGGTTGGGCGCTCTGCTCAGCGGGGAGTCTGCTTCTCCCTCTCCCTCTGGTTGCCACTCCCCCTGCTTGTGTGCTCTCTGTCTCTCAAGCAAATAAATAAAAAGAAAGAAAGAATGGAAGGAAGGAACGAACGAACAAATGAACAAACCAGCTGTTGAGTTGTTTTGAAACCTTGATGTCCATTGATTATTTTTGACTCAAAAGTTGAAACTTTGCCTAGGTCCAGTGATGGGAACTGTGGCCTTGGGGAGCAGTGGGGTATGAGTCCACGAAAGGAGGAGCCCGGTGCCTTTATGGAGATCAAGGGAGCAGGGGGATAACCTGAGGGGGATTTCAAGAGGGGAGTTAGATCACCCCCTTCTTTCCACAGAAGTGGGGGGCCAGTGTTTCTTTTCCAGGATTTATCAAGTAACGTGGGGTCACAGGAGACCCATGGGTGGACAGACAAGGAGAAGTCGCTAAAGCACTGGCAGGCCCCAGTCCCTTTCCCAGGGACATCAAGCCTCTTCCCCCTTCCCTCAGCAGCATCCTCTCTGCAGCCCTCTGTCCCCTCCTTTAGATTTATGCCCCCAACTGCGGCCCTCCCCAGTTTCCGCAGCCCAGGTCTCCCTTCCCCCATCCTCCAGGGTCCACTTGTGGACCCCAGTCTTTCGTTTCCTGCTAACCTTTGCTGAGCACCTACTGTGTGCCGGGCAGGAATTTCCTCGGTTACCCAGCGCTTCCTGCAACCGCGGACTCTCTATGTCCCCACTTCTCTGAAGATGTTCTGAGTAAGGACTGAACAGAGAAAGCATTTGCAGAGAGTGGTGTTGGTTCCTGAGCTGAGGACAAATGAGCTGGGAGCTGTCTCATCAGGTGTCTAAGTTTTCTTCCCTCAGTTTCAGACCAAGGCCATGGAGCCTTTAGGGGGATCTGATACTACAGAATGACATTAGTGTTCTTGGTGAAAACAAAACAAGGTCAGATGTTGGTGTGTCATTCATTCTGACCCATGCAGTAGATGCTAGAAATGGTCTGGAAGAGCTCTAGGCCCCTCTCTGCTGACCACACTAGTGAGCAGAGGTGTGGATGGAGCCCAACCACCAGCCTGACCTGTCAGCCTCAGGTGCCTACTCAGCAGGGGGACTTGTCATCAGAGAGTGGGGCATTTCAAGCCCTAGGAAAAGAGCCCTTCTCCGTGGTTCCCAGTCCCCACTGCATGACCTGCTTTTCATAGCTGTTGGGAGTCTGAACCCAGGGGAGCACTGCCGTAATCATCCGTCTGCATAGAGGCCCATGAAATGGTGAGTCGGGCCAGGTCCTGTGTTGGAGTCGTTCCAAGTCATCCTTTTCTAAATCCAGAGACAGCCCCTGGATGTCACCTGTCTTCTCAAGAACTAGGATACTCCTGGGACTACTCAGCCCTTGAGCGACATTGTCGGACTTCCCTTAGCCAAGATTGCTCTATTCACCTACCCGGGAGTCAGGGTTGGGACATACCTCCCCAGCTGAGCGTGGGAGTTGTGCCTTGGGCTGGGTGTGCCATGGGTAAGGTTTGCCTCCACCACTTCCCAACTCTGTCCCACACAGGGTTTGGATCTGCCCCCCCAGGGGTGTGCCCATGATCTGACCTCTCGCTCCCACCATCCTTGCTATAGAATGGCTGAGCTCTCTGGTTTTTCCTGAGGCAACATGTACGTTATTTGATTCTGAAGCTCACTAACCTTCATGGGTAGTGGCGCATAGAGATGCTTCTTTGGCTCTTCACCTTAGGAAATTTGTGGCTCCGCTTCTGTCAGAGCTTTTGGACCCGGAAGATGTGGGTGAGTGGCCCCCAGTCCCTCAGGATGAGCTGGTGGCCAGGGTCATCTTGGGGAATCGTGTCACTAGAGGTTTATTCTAAGAACTGCCATAGACTCCAACATCCTTCTGTCCCTGCATCTCAGGGTCCTAGGTGTGGCTCCTCTCTCTCATCTCTTACTTCTTTTTCTTTATCAGCTTCCCTCCTAATTTTGGTGAGTTCTTTGCTCCCCTTGATTCCTGGTCTCCCCTGCCTCTGTACATCCGATTAGCCACTGTGTCAGCTGACTTCATCATCCCTTCCTTCCACTGTCACACAACCCCCACCAGGCTTCTCAGCTCACCAGATCACCTAGTGTGTGCCTAGTCCTAGAGGTGGAAGGAAATGCCCACTGGGGGCCCTGCCCTGGGGTAGTAGATATTGTGTCTTCTGTCCGTAACTTTGTGTATTTGCCTGGTCACTGGTTCAGGAGAGCTGGGCCTGCCTGGAGTGCTGTGAGGTTCCTTGTTGGTATCAACTCCTAAGGACCCAGTCCTGGAGCTTCTCCTCTTTCCAGTTTTCAGAAATAGCCTCCCTGTAGGTGGGCCCTGCTACCTCTGGTCTCAGGACCTTGGAGGCACTTCTACTCTGGGGGTGACGCTTTCTTTTTCTTCTTATCATGGAGATTCACCTAAGGGCAGAGAATTCCAAAGAGCTAGTAACCTCAAACTCATTTCTTTGTGGGTTTTGGGGGGAGGGGCGTGGGCAAAACCAATTCTGCTTGTTTTACATTAATGAATTTGTCTTAACTTTTTCCCCTGAAAATAAAAATTAAGCTTATCGACGTGTCTGCCCTCATGACAAACGATTTCGGTCCCTGGGCAGGAGGTGGGGATTTCCAGGAAGGCTCTCTGGGCGGAGTCCTCCTTTCTCACCCGCACTGCTCAGACCACCCAGGACAAGCCCCGTCTCAGCATCGACCTCACCAGCAAAGTCTTTCCCATCCTTGGCAGCTTCCCCCATCAGGGCTGGGGGAGAGCGAGAGGCAGCCACCAGGACTGTCTGAGGTCACACAACTTCAGGTTGGACTTGAATTTCTTGCATCTAGGCTAATTGGTGTGTTGATGCATCCACCTCTAGAAATTATAAAGTGGCTCACCCGGGAGCCCTGGGTCTGTTGCCAGTGGTAGAGGGAGGAGAGCTCTTCTCAGTGGGTTCCAGCAGACTGCCAGCTGGGGCTCAGAGGACCAGCCTCTCCCACTGTCTCCTGAGCCCAGGCTTCTTGGCCGTCACTTTCCCCCTGCTTCATGGCGGCTATCACGGATCTCTCCTTTATGTACCGCTGGTTTAAGAACTGCAATCTGGTGCGCAACCTTTCAGACAAGTACGTCTTCATCACGGGCTGTGACTCGGGCTTCGGGAACCTGCTGGCCCGGCAGCTGGTCGATCGGGGCATGCGGGTGCTGGCTGCTTGCTTCACAGAGGAGGGTGCCCAGAAGCTTCGGCAGGATACCTCTTACCGGCTGCAGACCATCCTCTTGGATGTCACCAAGACCGAGAGCATACAGGCAGCGACCCAGTGGGTGAGAGACCAAGTGGGCGAGCAAGGTGGGGCAAATCGCATTCTTCAGCTCTCTCGGTGTTTTCTTCTCTCTTTCTCCCCCAGACATCTGACAGTGATCAGGGACACTGTTGTTCAGATGCGGTGGGAGAGGGGATGGAGAGAAGGGGGCTGGGGCTCCGGCTCAGGGGGATTGGAAACCGTTGTGTGGTTTGGTCAGCTCATATGAAGGGGGTGATTTCCCAAGGAAGTTTTCTCTGCCAGAGACTCAGAGGGGTGGGGGGAGGCTGCCACAGGAGGCGGGAGAAGGAAGATGTGTTCTGTATGTCCAAGGCGCTAAAGATGGAGTTGCCTTTCCAGGACCTGGGAAGTCCCAGCCATCAGCTCCTATGGCACTGTGAGCACGTTTCTTCTTGGGATTGGACTGGGGGAAGGGGAAAGGGAACACGAGGTTGGACTCCCTGAGTGGGGGTGTTTGCTGTCCTTGACTTTGTCAGGCTAGAAGGCAGGAGAGAGAGAGAGAGAGATCTGTCCTCTTGCCCACATCATGGTGGATGTTGGGTTAACTTCAGGTTAAATGCTGACATCAGAGTGACCACTCCTTCTGGGAAGAGAGACTGTGGGCTGGCTGGGCTGGGCTGCCCAGGAAGCTTCCTGCACGAAGGACATGGGCACAGGAACAGGAGGAACGGGATGGCTCTGGTGTGGAACAGCAGCCCAAGGGAAGTTCTAACTCCTAAGGGGACTAGTCTGGGGGCCCCCACAACGGGTGGGGGCCAGAGAGCCCTGGGGCCCAGGAGGGGCCAAACAGTAACTCCTTTCTTTACTTTTCTCCTTAGCATTTACCACTATCCAATATACAACTTACTTATTACAACTTACTTATTTTTCTTATTTATTGTCTGTTTTCCCCTGTTAGAATAAAGCTTCCCGGGCAGGGCCAGGGATGAGAGGGGGAGGGGCTTTTTGTCTCTTTTCCTTATCTATCCTTAGTACCCAGACAGTGTCTAGCATCTAGTAAGGTGCTCAGTAAATAAATTTTTGTTGAATGAACTAATTGATGAATAATTGAGTGAGAGTCAGTCTCTTTCTTCAATAGGCTGCCTTGCCCAGTGCCCTACATTTTCAGCCTTGAGCCACTTGTGTTCATGAGTCATTGGGTATATTAGGTTCTTATTCCTGCTGTAATAAATTAAAGCAGTAACTTAGTGGCTTAAAATAACACAAATTTCGGGGTGCCTGGGTGGCTCAGTTAGTTAAGCATCTGCCTTTGGCTCAGGTCATGATCCCAGAGTCCTAAGACCGAGCTCCCCCACCCTCAGGCTTCTTGCTCAGCGGGGAGCCTGCTTCTGCCTCTTCATCTTCCCTACCCTCCCTCCCATTGGTTGCTCTTTCTCTCTCTCTCTCAGATAAATGAATAAAATCTTTAAAAATATATAAAACAACACAAATTTATTAACTTATACTTCTAGAGGTCAGAAGTCCAAAATGGGTCTCACTGAGCTGGAATCAAGGTGTCAACAGAGGTGCATTGCCTCTGGAGGCCCTAGAGATGAGTCCATCTCATTGCCTCTCCCAGTTTCTAGAGGTTTCCTGCATTTCTTAGCTCATGACCCTGTTCCCCCATTTTCAAGACCAACAAGGTAGGGCCAAGTCCTTCTCTGTCTCCTGCCTCCTTCTTCCACCTAAAAAACCCTCTGATTATATTGGGTTCATCAGGCTAGTCCAGGATAATCTTCCCATTTTAAGGTCCGGTGATTAACAATTTGACTTCCATGTGCTTTCTTAATTCCTTTTTCCCATGTAACCCACCCTGTTCATAGGTTCTAGGGACTAGTATGGGGACATGTTGGAGGGGCTGTTATTCTGCCTACCCCAATGGGCAACATCCTTGGTCTAAAAAGTGCTGGGAAAGCGAGGGGCAGGGTTTCTGGCATGCTTTCTTGTTGCCCCTGAGATGTCTGGGCATCACAGGTCGGCACAGCCTTAGAGCTATTCACACTGCTCTAGTTATTCTTTGCAGGAAAAAACTGAAGGTAGTCCTGGTTGGCCAGCGGGCAGAGCTATTGGCCAGGGTGATCACAGGTCGTCGCAAGTGTGTATCCCTTCTCCACAGACAGAGGCCACTTGGGTTTTATAGTCTTTGGGTCCCAGGAGCCTCATTGCCTCATCTGTAAGTTGAAAGAGTCTCCTGTGGCTGGGAAGGTCCGAGTCCTACCAGGCAGCCGGTCTCCTGGCATCTCTTTAGTTAGAGGAAGGCAGGAAGGTATGGTGGGAGCATGGCTTGTGTGTGGACCCCAGGCCTAAAATGAGCAGTGGACCACGAGTGGTGTTTACATCTAGACCTGCCATTGGAAGAGTGGAGTTTTGCTGGGAGGGGAATCTTGAGGCTGCAGCTGTCAAGGGGGCTGGTGGAATGAAGGGAGGGGAAGGGAAGGGAAGAAGTCAGGACAGTGGGGTTTATGGAATCTTTGAATGAAAGAGCTGGGAAGTGTCCTTAGGTATCATTTAGAGACTTTCCAACATGTTTTTAGCATCAAACACCGTCCTCCAAGTGGAATTTCACTTGGAAGTTCAGTGTGTAAAACAAATGAAAGTGAGGCCTCCCCTGCAGGTTCTGGGGTTTAGCCTGGAAGGGTCTCCAGATTGCAGGCTACAGGCTGGAAGCAGATGTTCTGCCCAGGCGATGAAGGACCTGAGGCCCTTCATCGAGAGAAGAAGTGACTTGTCAGGAGCTGGAGGTAGAACCAGGACTAGAACTTAAGGTCCTTCATGCGTGGGTCCTTGCAGAGTTGAATGACAATACTCAGCATTATTTCTCTCCATTTACACCAACTCAAATTAAATATCTGAAAGAGAGCTCTTATTACATTTTTTTCATGTTTTAATTAATGTTTCATGTTTTATTTAAATGTGTTACATATTTACTTATGAATATTATTAATGTCCTCTCTGGTTTGTGAGCTCCTTGAGGGATAAGAGCCTGTCTTGTTCACTTCATGTCTCTATTACCTTCCCCTGTAACTGACCAAGACTAGATAATGGAGGGATGAATGGATGAATGTGGGAGTGGATGAACGGAGTTGGTAATGTGCAAAATGGAGTGGGTTTCTTACACTTAGGTGAATAGAGAGGAGGAAGCATGAAGGCTGAAGGACTTCAGGAAAACTAATTAGTAAAAGGTATATCTTCCTCTGGCCCATCACAACGCCCCACCACAAGCCACCAGCCGGGCCATCTTGTGCCCTGGCAGCCCTGGGCTGGTGGGTGGGGGACTCTGATGCCTTTCCGGAGACACGAATGATTTCTGTGTGGTTCTCTCTCCCTCCGTCACACCCCCAGGCCTCTGGGCCCTGGTGAACAATGCTGGTGTAGGCCTGCCCAGTGGACCCAATGAATGGCTGATGAAGGAGGACTTCGTGAAGGTGATCAATGTGAACCTGGTAGGACTGATCGAAGTGACCCTCCATATGCTACCCCTGGTCAAAAAAGCTCGGGGCAGGATCGTCAACATGTCCAGCTCTGGAGGTCGTGTGGCTGTCATTGGTGGCGGCTACTGTGTCTCCAAGTTTGGTGTTGAGGCCTTCTCTGACAGCATCAGGTGACTGGGCCCCGGGACAAAACCACTCTGGGTGGGAGTCCTGCAGGTTTCACCTCAGGAAGAGAGGGCTAGGGAGGATAGCATGTGGGCAGGGGAGTTCTGGAGGTGGGGAGCTAACAGTAGCAGGAAGAAGCCTCATCCTCAGGGGCCTTCCCCAAAGACCGGGAGAAGGAATGAGGAGAAGAGGAGGCTGGTGATGGGGGCTGTCTTCCTGCCCTTCCCTTGAGCTGTCCCAAAGCGACTGAAACTATGTTTGGGCTTATGGGAGTAGGAGGGGGAGTCTCTCATGCAGACAGAGAAGTCTGGGGGCAGAGAGGCCCAAGGGAGACCCTCAGAGGAGGATTCAGGCCTTGCCCAGACGCCTCATTCCCTTTGCTGTGTGGTTGTCAGGTCTGGGGCCAAGTGGGAGGAACCTGGTAGGAGGCAGAGCTTTGGTCTAGATTTACCATTGACTTCTTTCCTGCTGCGTTTGCCTAATGCAGATTGCTTGGGAAAGGGCTGAGGCCCTTATTTGCATGAAGGCAGTGCCAAGCTGGTACAGGAGTGGGGGAGCGGCTCTAGGGTCCTGGGGAGGTAAGCCCCTATAGAGGCGTCAGAAGTGACTCTCCCAGACGATCCTTTGTCATTTTGGGGCCCCAGACTGAATCCAACTCTTCTTTCCCAGGCGTGAGCTCTACTACTTTGGGGTGAAAGTCAGCATCATTGAGCCCGGGAACTATCGAACATCCATCCTGGGCAAGGAGGGCCTGGTGTCCCGCATGCAAAGGCTGTGGGAGCGGCTGCCTCAGGAGACCCGGGATAGCTATGGGGAGGAGTACTTCCGCAACTGTGAGTTCTCTGGGGGGGGGAGAAGGGGTCTCTGAGAGGAACAGCAAGACCTTGGGGACCATTGACTCATTTTCATTGCAGAGTTAAGGGCATGGAGGCTCAGAAGGGTTAAGGACCCAAGGTCACAAAACTAGTGGCAGGGCTGGGATTTGAGAATTGAGACCAGGGGAGAACTGCTCAGAGTGGCAGAACCATCGCCTTCATGGAGAGAGGAGTGTTAGGGGAGATGCTGCCCACTCCTGACCCCTGGTATTCATCATTCTGTAAGCAAACAGGTGAAAATGCACTGCCATGAGTGCAGAGAAGTTATTCAGAGCACAGTTGGTTCACTGCAATAGTTTTCTCTTTAGGAAACTAAGAGGGGGTTCATTGGCATTGGGGGGTGAAGCGTACTTAAACTACACTGTCCTGCCCTCATCAACCACTCACCCGGGTCTTGCCCAGAAGAGGTGAATTCTCTATCTTCCCAGACCATCTCCCAAGTTGGGCCAGCTGTTGTTTCTGTGGTTTTCAAGTTTTAATCCCTTATTGGCAAGTCTGACTCTCAGGCACCATTTCCTCCGGAGTTCTTGGGGCTCTCATTGAAGCAGTCCCAGTGGCTTGCCGGTGTCCCAGGCAAAGGTGTACATCAGGGACCCATAAGTGTGCCATGTGGCTTGTTTCCTATTTGTGTTGTGAGCTTTGGCAGACTTGGACCACTCAGATGCCTTGCTCCCATCCTTATCGCCTCAGGGCTGTGCACAAGATGCAAACAGAATAGCCCCTCATGTTTGTTAGAGCCTTACAACAGACCAGTCTGTGCCTTAGATCATTTGAGCCACACAATGGTCTCATGACAAAGGCCAGGGCCTTAAAAAAAAAAGATGTAAAAAAAAATCTTTAAATTTTTTTAAATTAAAATTTTTAACATTTTAAAAAATTAATTAAGTTATTTATTTCAGGGAGAGAGAGAGAGTGCCTGCATGTGCACAAGCATAGGGGGAGGGGCAGAGGGAGAAGCAGACACCCCTCTGAGCAGGGAGCCCCACCCCAGGGCTCCGAGATCATGACCTGAGCTAAAGACAGATGCTTAACTGACTGAGCCACCGAGGCACCCCTGTTACTATTTTTTAATAACATTTTTTTTTCTTGCATGCTTTTGTAGAAAATCTGGGATCTCTAGGACCTCTATAGGAGAAAAAAAGAGCCTCCGGTGACTAGGAATCCCACCAGCCAGACAGTATTTTTACTTATTTTCTTCCAATTTTTCCCATGCACTTGTATACACTTGTTTTCTATTCTGTCCTCCCACATCGTCTACCCTTCATCTTTATTATTCTCTAGAGCAGATATTATTATCCTCGTTTTACAGATGATGGGAGTTTAAGCTCCAAGTCACACAACTAATAAGTGGCAGAACTGGGCACAGTTCTTCTCATTGCTAATTCAACACACAGTTCTTGAGTTCAGGAAGAGAAGTAAGATTATTTACAGGGCATTTGCCTAAGGGACAACCTGCAGGGTGTGGTAGATCGGCCTGACACATGGGATCAGGGATCTGATGGAAAGGGAGTTTGGATAGAATGCAGAAGAAACCATGTCTTATGAAGAGTAACAGAGCCGTTGACCTTCCTTCCCTCTTGCGCCTTCAAACAGATACTGACAAGTTAAAAAACATGATGCAGCTGGCAGAGCCAAGGATCAGCGAGGTCACCAACAGCATGGAGCACGCCATCATTTCCCGGAGCCCCCGCATCCGCTATAACCCGGGCCTGGACGCCAAACTCCTCTACATCCCATTAGCTAAGTTGCCCACCCCTGTGACAGATTTCATCCTGAGCCGGTACCTTCCAAAGCCAGCAGACAGTGTCTGAGCTGGGGAAGTCCAGGGATGGTCAGTAGAGTGTGGAGGAGGGAGGGGGGTGGGAGAAGAGACTGTAGGGTCCCAAGAGGTGGTATCAGACATTCTGAGGGACGCTTTGCTTGGCTGACACCCACTGCCAGAGAATTTATGGATAACTTCTAGCAGAAGACAAGTGCCTCTTCCCACTTACTGGGATTCTGCAGAAACCCCAGCTGGCCTTTGCAGATGCAAAGACCTACAGCATGGCCTCAAGAACATCTGTGACTCATTAGGGATACGGGTTTTTCTGGACATGAAAATGTCAAGGGGAGGAAACCGAGCTCCTGCTGAATCATGAGCCTCTGTCAGTTATCACCAGCACTGGGAAATATTGCAGGATAGTCGAGCCCACAGAAGCATCTCAACGACTTTCCTACTGAGTCTCTAAATATGCATTAACCTCATTCCCACAACCCATTATTTAAAATATGTAGTAGAGCAGACAGGGAGTGCAAGATTATATCAAGTAAAAGTTTATGATGTTTTCTTTCTATACAGATCTCTCTGTTCATAGATGATTGGGATCCACATAAAATAACATTCATTTATTTAATCACCATTGATTAATTTTTCAAGTATTTATTGAGTGCCTGCAACATACCAGGCACTGTGTAAGTGCTGGAAGGATGTAAAGAGGATTAAATCATGGTCTTGGGTTTTTTTGTTTTTTATTTTGTGGTTCTGTTTTTTAACACAATATCTAGTAGCAGAGATAGGACAAACAGTGACAGAAGAAACAGAAATCAGAAAATCACATTTTTAGCTACGAGGAACCCAGAGGCCATCTAATCCAGGCGATCATAATCGCCTGGTTAGTTAAAAATACAGATTCCTGGCCCCAGTGTTAGATTATCTGATTCAGTAGCTTGGGACGGGGCCCAGGAATCTGTGTTTGTAACAACGTGATGATTCTGTTGTCCTTGGGTGCATGGGAACCACCAATATAGCTCCACAGTAGTACCGAATGCTCAGAGGAGGAAGTGACCTATCCAAGGCCTCTCAAGGTGATGGCCAAGACAAAACTCAGTGTTCAGATTCCCAGAGTTACAGTTACAGAGAATACATTTTTGACATTAGTAACATTGTCAAGTAAGTCATGAAACTAAATAAAAAAAAAAAAAACACCAAACTTCTAAGTCATGTGAAGTTCTATTGAAAAGACGTTTTTGCTCTTGAGAGTGGTCATGTAATACAAGTCAAATGTGAATTTTTAAAATTAAAATGTCTTTATTGGGGCGCCTGGGTGGCTCAGTGGGTTAAGCCGCTGCCTTCGGCTCAGGTCATGATCTCAGTATCCTGGGATCGAGTCCCGCATCGGGATCTCTGCTCAGCAGGGAGCCTGCTTCCCTCTCTCTCTCTCTGCCTGCCTATCTGTCTACTGTGAACTCTCTCTGTCAAATAAATAAATAAAATCTTTAAAAAAAAAATGTCTTTATTGGTGTCTCTTCAACATCCAACTGAACTGGAAAATGACAAAATGAATGTTTAATTACCTCTGCAGAGACCTTTTTTCCAAATAAGGTCACATTCACGGGTTCCAGGAATTATGGCTTTAGTAATAAAGAAAGGACAGGATTCAGTGTTTGAATAATAGCATCGAGGATGCAGATTCTTTCTACTTTGCTCTGCCACCCAGTTTTGGCTTTATCCCACTTATCTTTAGTTGTGGTGTGACTGCCAATGGCACTGGGAACTCTGTGCTTTTCCACTCACAATTTACTGGAGAAGAAAGGGCCTGTCTTTCCATGGCATTAAAGATTAAGAAGTCTATTTCCCAGAGCCCTCACCAAGACTCTCCTTGAGACACAAATTTGTCCCCAGTTGGCTTAGATTTGTCCATTCCTGAACAAATCATGGGCAAGGGGGTAAGTTGCCATGAATAGTTTAGATTAATTGGGACATGGTGGGGAGTGAGTCATAATGCCTACTGCCCAGGAAAATTCAAAACTTAGACTCTGTTATTAAAAGAGTTGAATCTAGGGTGCCTGGGTGGCTCAGTGGGTTAAGCCGCTGCCTTCGGCTCAGGTCATGATCTCAGGGTCCTGGGATCGAGTCCTACATCGGGCTCTCTGCTCAGCAGGGAGCCTGCTTCCTCCTCTCTCTCTCTGCCTGCCTCTCTGCCTACTTGTGATCTCTCTCTGTCAAATAAATAAATAAAATCTTTGAAAAAAAAAAAAAGAGTTGAATCTAGGTCAAAAACAAATTTTCTTTCCTGAAGGCACAATACTTGGGATAGACCATGACTAGGTAATATTTTGAGATATTAATTTCTACATGTTCATTGTTCCCTGTTTTCCCATTTCTCCTTTCCCTACTCAGGTAGGAAGATAATTTAGTACTGCTTTACCTAGGGTAAGATATTTGAACAAATACATTTCCTGCATCTTCTCCCCATGTTAGTTTCTTCCTCCAACCTTAATATTTTTAGAGAAAACACTGGAATTGGGGAAATAAACAAAAGGGAATATGACTTGTGGATGTACACAGTGTCTCAAAGAAACAGGCCCTTTTCCTCAAGACAAGGAGATTCATTCTGGCTGATAAGCGAATGAGGTTTGGCTCTTCCAGAGGAGGAAAGGCCATTCACTTTGCGGAAGAACCTCGGGGAGGTGGCAAGACTCGAAGGAGTGATGGCTTCATTGTATGTTTAGGTAGATGAGACCCTGGGTGACTTCATGTAAGACACCTGTGTCCCACCATAACAGGAAGGCAGTAGAGATTCACCAGATATAAAGAGCATATAAAGACTGGGATGGCAGACACTTAAGTGGTAACCTATGCATACAGAAGACTTGATTTTTTGCTCTAAGGGCTATCCCCGCCTCCCACCCTATCATTAATGGTTAAGGTGTTCGTTGGCTTTTTAAAAATTTGTGGGCTGAGATTAAAATCTGCTCCAGGGGCACCTGGGTGGCTCAGTGGGTTAAAGCCTCTGCCTTTGGCTCAGGTCATGATCTCAAGGTCCTGGGATCGAGCCCCACATCGGGCTCTCTGCTCAGTGGGGAGTCTGCTTCTCCCTCTCTCTCTGCCTGCTTGTGATCTCTGTCTGTCAAATAAATAAATAAAATCTTTATAAAAAATAAAATAAAATCTTCTCCAGTATTACGGTCTAGTTTCTTTCATATTAGGATTATAACTTTTGTATAGCTTTTTGCATTTTCCTGAAGTTTTAAGTTAACTTTTTTTATGCGCTTACTCAACTTCTTAATCAAATTATCTCCACATGTTTTTGTTTTGTTTTGTTTGGATTTCAAGCATAGAAGTAATATGATCTGATTTACATTTTGGAAAGTGCTCTGTGGAGACTGAAATGAGGGAGCAATGGTGGAAACAAAGGGACCATTGCATAGTCCAAGAAAGAAATAATGGTACTATAGGTTAAAGTGGTGGTCATGGGGATAATGAGAATGAATGAAATCAGTATATAATTTGGAGGCAGAACCACTGAAGGATTTTAATCAGTTACTCTGTCAAAAAAGAATTTATTATGCTCCTACTATGTGCCAGGTGTAGTTCTAGATGCTGGAGTTAGAGTGGTAGACAAGACTGAGTCCTTGCCTCCAAGCAGTTTGTATCCTGATGGAGTGGAAGTGCTGGGCAATACACAAATAAAAAAACAAATGAAATAATCTTATATACTGATACATGCCATTAAGCAGAGAAAATTTAGTAATGTAATAGATGACCAAGGAAGTTGTTTACCTTTTTTTAACCAATGTTATTGAGATAAAATTTATATTAAACAAAATGCATCCTTTTGACTATAAAGTTTGATGAGTTTTGACTTAGAAATACATCTGTGCAACCACCATGCCAAGATATAGGACATTTATCTCATCCCAAAAAGCTCACTGGTGCCTCTTTGAGGTAAATCTTCCCTCCTTTCAATAACACTGGTTTCTGGGCGCCTGGGTGGCTCAGTGGGTTAAGCCGCTGCCTTCGGCTCAGGTCATGATCTCAGGGTCCTGGGATCGAGTCCCGCATCAGGCTCTCCACTCAGCAGGGAGCCTGCTTCCTCCTCTCTCTCTCTCTGCCTGCCTCTCTGCCTACTTGTAATCTCTGTCTGTCAAATAAATAAATAAAATCTTTAAAAAAAAAAAAAAAAAAAAAAAAACACTGGTTTCTGCCAAGTCTCTAGACAACCATTGATGAGCCTGCTGTCTCTATAGATTTCTTTTGATTTTTTCTTTTTCTTTTTATTCATTTCCCTAAAAAATTTTTTTTAATTTACATTCAATTTAGTTAACATATAGTGTATTATTAGTTTCCAGGGTAGAATTTAGTGATTCATCAGTTGCATGTAACACCCATGCTCATTACATCAAGTGCCCTCTCAAATAAATAAAATCTTAAAATAAATATAAATTAAAAATAAAATAAAATCTTTAAAAAATTAATGCCCATCGCCCAGTTACCACACCCTCCACCCACCACCCCCTCCCCTCAATTTGTTTCCTATACTTAACAGTCTCTTATGGTTTGCCTCCCTCTGTTTTTATCTTATTTTTTCTTCCCCCTCCCCTATGCTCATTTGTTTTGTTTCTTCAGTTCTACATATGAATGAAATCATATGATAATTGTCTTTCTTTGACTTATTTCTCTTTTTTTATTATTTGAGATAGAGTGAGAGAGGGAGAGCATGAGAGGGGGGAGATTCAGAGAGAGAACCAGACTCTCTTCTGAGCAGAGAGCCCAGTGTGGGCTCCGTCCTAGGACTCCGGGATCATGACCTGAGCCTAAGGCAGACAACAACTGAGTCACCCAGGCACCCCTTCTCTGACTTATTTCACTCTGCATAATACCCTCTAGTTCCATCCACATTATTGCAAATGGCAAGATTTTTTTTTCTTTTTCTTTTGCTTTTTTTTAAGATTTTACTTACTTGGGATGCCTAGGTGGCCCAGCCAGTTAAGCGTCTGCCTTCAGCTCAGGTCATGATCCCATTGGGCTCAATCCAGCATTGGGCTCCCTGCTCAGTGGGGAGCCTGCTTCTCCTTCTCACTCTGCCTGCTGTTCCCCCTACTTGTGCTCTCTCTCTTTGACAAATGAATAAATAAAATCTTTAAAAAAAAACTATCTTTAAAAAAGAGGATTTTATTTATTTTTGGGGGGGGCGCTTGTGAGAGAGAGTACAAGCAGGAGGAGGGGCAGAGGGAGAAGCAGACTTCCTGTTGAGCAGAGAACCCTATTACGGGCTTGATCCCAGGACCCCGGGATCATGACCTGAGCAGAAGGGAGGAGGCTTAACTGACTGAACCACTGCAAATGGCAAGATTTCATTCTTTCTGTTGGCTGAGTAATATTCCATTGTGTATGTATACACATCTTCTCTATCCATTCATCTGTTGATGCGCATATATGCTCTTTCCATATTTTAGCTATTTTGGACATTGCTGCTATAAACATTGGGATGCATGGGTCCCTTTGAATCACTATATTTGTATCCTTCGGATAAACACCTAGCAGTGCAATTGCTGGGTCATGGGGTAGTTCTATTTTTAACGTTATGAGGAACCAACATACTGTTTTCCACAGTGACTGCATCAGTTTGCATTCCCACCAACTGTGTAAGAGGGTTCCCCTTGAGGCTACTTATTTTTAAAGAAGATCATTTTTGCTGCCATTGGGGAATTAGTTGGAATGAATCTGGTTGGAGGGATACAGGAGGAGCAAGAGTAGATATGATGAGAGAAAAATACCAATAAAATAATAGAAATAGAAATAATTAACATTTATCAGACATTACTCAATCCCAAGCACTCAGTGCTTTAAGTGCTTAGTGTTTTAATTTTAATTTAATCTTCCTAACAAGCCCTTTGATGTTACCCCTATTTTATGGAGGAGGAAACTAAGGTTTGGAGAGATTAAGTCATTTGCCCAAGTCATATAGCTAACAAGTGGTAGTCAGGATTCCAGCCCCTACACAAGAGCATACACTTATATAGTGCTTCCTACCTGCCAAGCACTGTTCTAGGCACTTTAATCTTCACAAGAAGCTTCATAGATATTATTCCAGTTTTAATGAGGAAACTAGAGGCTCAGAGAGAATAATTACATACCCTATAAGCAACTGGCAGAACAGGTCCTTCTAGTTCTAAATCCTATCTTTGAATGTGTCATTGTTTATTCATCCCAGGG
Source organism: Mustela lutreola (assembly GCF_030435805.1). Lineage (NCBI taxonomy): Eukaryota > Metazoa > Chordata > Mammalia > Carnivora > Mustelidae > Mustela > Mustela lutreola. The sequence goes on from NC_081297.1 coordinate 56,892,046, forward strand.
AACATTTCTGTGCCCACACATTTGGAGCAGGGTTTTCTAGCCAGGAGTTGTGATGTGGCTTGCTTTTGTTCCCATCAACCTTTGGAAACCTCTCCTAACATCTTCTAACCAGCCTTGCTTGAACCTCTCTTCCAGGATTTTCCCTGTGAAGGCAGAGGAACCTCTGTCATCCATAGGTCTCCTCTTCTGCAGGACTTTCCCCTGAGGCTTGGCAAGCTCTCTGATGTCCAGTGAACTTCAACCCAGAAGCTGGGGGAGGTGGGAGGAGAGAGCACCATCCAGAGTATCATGGGGCTGGCCTGGTCACTGAACTATCACCTGGCCAGACTGTCTGAGACATTCTTGAACAACAAAAGTGTAAATACTGCAACTGGACCAGAACAAATGGATACAGAGAATTTTAATGTCAAACTTGGAACAACAAACAAAATGTTCCTTTGGCAATGTCCAACAGAGGAGCAGGAGGTATAAGGATCTTTAAAATTGTTTGTGTGTGTGTTTTTTTAATAGTCAGGGGCAAGTTTCAACCAGGATATGAAAATGAACTGGAAGTAAACAGTTTCAAAGGCAGAATTGAGACTCTCCTTAGAAATCTTGTGAAATCTCCTGTCTTATGCAATTTCAAGAGCCTTTCAAAATAAGGACAGAAATGCCACCTCTTCTAAGTTTGCCAGAGGAGGAGAGGTCTGAATTTCTCCTTCTACTGAAGAATGAGGAGCACCCTCCCCACACACTCCACCCCCCATGCCCCCATAGGGTTCTACCACCTTCCATACCAGTACCAGAAGAGGCAGGTGATGGGTTGGCCACATCCAAGACAACAATGGCTTAATTATTATGTGTGACTCGTGCTTCAGGAACCTGTTGGCCAGGCAACTGGACCTGTGAGGCTTGAGGGCGCTGGCTGTGTGTCAGAAGGAGAAGAAGGTCCAGCAGCTGGGAGGCCAGACGTCAGAGAGGCTGGAGTCGGTGGTCCTGGGCCTCCCTAAGACAGAGAGCATCTCTGCAGCCACCCAGTGGGGGAAGGAGTATGTGAGGGCGGAGGTAGGACATAGATATATTTCTCTTAATCTAGATGTCCTCTTATTCCAAATACTGGTCCCATGAGAAGATGACACCAGCCTGCTAAATAAGAGAGACACTATTAAATTGTAAAATTTGCTCTTAATTACCTACTTTGGCCGAAAAGAACAATGATTTGGATCCAAGACAGCAGCTAATTCTACTTAGTCATAGTCTATGGTATGTAGCCATAGGTATATAAACATGCTTCCTATTAGTAAAAACTATTTAATAACAAGTAATCTTTGTATAGTACTTCATAATTTTATAAAAATGTTTTATATACCCTACGTCCTGTTTTAAAAAGTTTTCTTTCACCTCAGATCATGGGAACATTTTTTAATGGGTCTTGCTTGTCCACATTCAAGGTCTTTGCCCAGAGCTCCTGCACATGCTGGTACAATGGAGCATATGGGAGTTGGAGTCTGGATACCTGCAAAACATTCCAGCTCCACTCTGTGTGACCTCAGGTAAGTCATCTAACTTCTCAGTGATCCAGTGTTTTTTCCCAGTGAAGTAGGACTGTGATAAAGCATCCCTGAGATAATGTATGTGAAAAACTTTGAAATGGAGAGATAGAGTCAGATAATGGACCTGGTGAGTGAGTCACAGGTCAAGCTAGAGAATGAGTATTCTGTCTTCTGTGCAATGGGGAGCCATAGCAGTTTCTGGAAAAAGGCGGTTCTTCTCCTGATCTTTCCCAAATTTCACTTGTCCATTCTGAATCCACCTAATTTCTTGGACTTTGGACCTCTGTCTACTGCAGTGTCTAGCAGTCTTACTGTGAACTCAAAAAAGAAGGAAACTGTTGGCAAGTAGCTGCAGGAATTGGGGTCCTGGGAAAACCAGGAGAGAGGTTAAGTTCCCAAAAGACAGAAGAAGAGGACCTAGGGTGCCTCTTTATAGGGGCTTCTCATGAGCTCTGTGCTAAGATCTGGAACTGGGAGCCTGAAGGAACCTCCCCTCCCATGGTAGAGTGGCTTCAGTAGTTGCTGGGATTTCTTACATTGGCTTCTGTTGTCCTTTACATGAAGAAAGAGAAGTATACCATTCATAACCGTCTTCCCTAAGTATATAGTGGGCTCCTTGTTGCTCAGCAAGAAAATGCTTCAGATGGCAATGTTGGATAGAAATCTCTGCCCCGCCTCCACTCTCTCCTTCTTTTCGCTCCTCCCTCCTCTCCCATTCTTCTTTACTTCTGAATGGTTAATGGATACATTTGAAAATAACTGACACACTCGATAGCCTCTGGATTGTATACAAAGATCATATTCTTATTGCAGACACCCAAATTAAGAGCGGATTACACAAGACAGGTATTTCTTTCTTCCCTCATGGAAAAACCTGGCATGGTATGGCATCTTCTCTCTATTGATTTGTCAGGGGCCCCAAGTTTTTCAGTCTTCCCCTCTGCTATCCAGCAGTCCAGGATGGCTCTAGCCAGCTGGAATGGGGAAAAGAAGGACAGGGCTCTATCCTGTAAGGGTACAGCACAGATATTTTGCACATCTTGCTTGTGCTCAAGTACATTGGCCAGAATTTAGTCACATTGTCAGACCTAACTGCGAGGGAGGTGGTTCTCATTCTGAGTAGCCATGGATTCAGCTAAAAATCCAATTATGGTGGATAAAGGAGAGAATGTATATTGTGGGAAAGCTGGCAGTCTCTGCCACACAGAGTAAGTCAATTCTTTTGGGGGATCTTTAGCAATAGCTTCTTCCTTTCTAGTCTTTGGTATTTGACAGGTTTAATAATTATACTTCTGAATCTTTAGGTCAGATAATAGGGACATGTCTATGAAGACTCCAGGAATTCTCCTTTTCTTAGGAACCCAGGCCTCTCTTAACAGCAGAGAATTGAGAAGAGTTTGGAGACATTTCTAAGAATCAATCAGCTTTGGTCTTCGGGTTGTTTCCTTTGCAGGATAGAGATACTTACCTTTGTTTTAAAATAGTTTTGTTGAGATATAATTTAGAGTTTACTTACTGAATTTTATGTAACTGTATAACTCAATAATTTTTTTTTACTAAATTTATACAATTTGTGCAACCATCACACAATCCAGTACTGAAAAAATTTTCTTCATCCAAAATGTTCTCTTGTACATGAAATCAGTTCCCACTTTCATGGATTTGTTTTCTGTCTCTATAGATTTACCTTTTCTAGAAATTCTATATAAGTAGAATCCTACAACATGTAGTCTTTTGTGTCTGGCTTTTTTTTCTACTTAGAATAATGTTTTGGGGTTTATCCATGTTGCTGCATAACTCAAGAGTTCATTCTTTTTTATTGCTGAATTGTATTCTATAATATGGATATACCACATTTTCTCCATTCACCAGTGATGGCCGTTTGGAACTAATATAAAGAATGCTACTGTGAAATTCAAACAGCCTTCTTGTGAACACATGCTTTCATTTCTCTTGAGTAGATACCTTGGAGGGGAGCTGCTGTATCATATGATATGTTTAACCTTTTAAGAGACTGCCAAACTGTTTTCCAAAGACACTTTATCATTATACATTCCCATCAGCAATGTGCAATATGTGAGAGTTCTGTTTTCTCCATACCCTCAACAGCCCTTAGCATTGTCAGTTTTTTGGGTTATAGCCACACCGCTATGCATGCAGTAGTATCCCTTTATGGTTTTAATTTGCATTTTCCTAAAAAAAAATTTGTCCTTCCCTGTTATTAATAATACTGAGCACATGAAATGTTATAAAACTTCCTATAAGCATTAGTGGCACCCTATAAATTTTGTTTTCATTTCACTCAACTCAAGATCCTTTCTGATTTCCCATGTGATTTTTTTCCTTTGCCCTAAGGATTATTCAGATGTGTCTTAATTTCCAAATATTTGGGGTGCTTTCAAATTTTTTCTTGTTGAATTCCAATTTAATTCCTCTCTTTTGTATGACTTCAGTCTTTTAAATTTTACTGAGATTTGTTTATGGCCTCATATATTATTTACTCTAGAGAATGTTTCATGTGTGCTTGAAAAGAAAGTTATTCTAGGGACGCCTGGATGGCTCAGTCAGGTAAGCATCTGTTTTCAGCTCAGGTCATGATCTGAGGGTCCTGCAGTTGAACCCCATCTAAGCCTCCTTGCTCACTGGGGAGCCTGCTTCTCTATCTGCCTGATGCTACCCCTGCTTGTGTTCTCTCCCTCTGACCAACAAATAAATAAACTCTTTTTTTTTGTTTGTTTGTTTGTTTTAAGAAAGTTATTCTGGGGGCACCTGGGTGGCTCAGTGGGTTAAGCCGTTGCCTTCGGCTCAGGTCATGATCTCGGGGTCCTGGGATCGAGTCCCACATCGGGCTCTCTGCTCAGTAGGGAGCCTGCTTCCCTCTCTCTCTCTTTCTCTGCCTGCCTCTCTGTCTACTGTGATCTCTCTCTGTCAAATAAATAAATAAAATCTTAAAAAAAAAAGAAAAAGCTATTCTGTTAGTTGAGTGTAGTGTTCTATAGCTATTGGTTAGGTCAAGTTGGTTGATAATGTTCAAGTCTCCTTATCTTGCTAATTTTCTGTTTTATCAATACTCAAGAGAGAAACACTTAAATCTACAGCTATAATTCTTGAGTGGTCTGTTTTTTCTTCCAGTTCTGTTCATTTTTCTTCCTGTTATTTTGGGAGTCAGTTGTTAGGTGCATGTACATTATAAATTTTATCCTTCTAAAGGTATAATGACATTATACAATGTCTCTATCTCTAGTAATATTTGTATTCTTAAAGTTGGTTAATACAGCTATTTAACTTCTCTTACAATTACTATTTGTATGGCAAAACTTTTTTGATCTTCATCTTTTCAATCTGTTTGTGTTTGGGAATCTAAAATATGTCTCTTCTAGGGCCACCTGGCTGGCTCAGTTGGTAGAGTGTGCAACTCTTGATGCCGGAGTAGTGAGCTTAAGCCCCACAATTGGGTGTAGAGCTTACTTAAAAACAAACAAACAAACAAACAAACAAATAAAACGTGTCTCTTACTGGGCACCTGGGTGGCTCAGTGGGTTAAGCCGCTGCCTTCGGCTCAAGTCATAATCCCAGGGTCCTAGGAGTGAGGCCCACATCAGGCTCTCTGCTCAGCAGGGAGCCTGCTTCCCCCTCTCACTCTCTGCCTGTCTCTCTGCCTGCTTGTGATCTCTCTGTCAAATAAATAAATAAAATCTTTAAAAAAAAAACATGTCTCTTATAGACTGTATAGTTAGGTCTTGTTTTTTATACAGTCTCACAATTTCTACCTTTGATTGGAAAGTTTAGTTCACTTACAATAATGTAGTTATTAATGTTGTTTGTTGTGGTTTTTTTTTTTGAGCGAGCAAGAATGCACATGAGTGGGGGAAGGGGCAGAGGGAGAGGGAGCAGACCTTAAGCAGACTCTGCCCTGAGTCCAGTACAGGGTTCAACCCCATGGTCCTGAGATCATGAGTCAGATGCTTAACCGACTGAATCAACCAGGCACCTTAATGTTATTGGATTTGTATTTGTCACTTTGCTATTTATTTTCTTTTCTATTTTGCTATTTCTATTATCATTTAATTTATAATATTTTCTTATTAATTTATTTTCTTGAGGTCTTATATCATTTTTCCTCTGTTCCTCCTTTACTGCCATCTCTTACGTTAAAAAGTTTCTAGTAGACCATTTTAATTCCACTCTTCATTTTTAAGGCTTTTTAAAAAATGTTATTTCCTTAATAATTGGAGCAGTGGTTCTCAACTGTGAGCAATATTCCCCCCCATTCCTGCTAAAGGATATCTGGAAATGTCTGGAGTCATTTGTCACTGTCACAGCCTGGGAAGGCATTCAGAGTTCAGTCAGTTCTCGAATGAGCCGGACTTTAGCTTTCGGTTGGGCTCCCACCGTTCACCATTCTTCCCGTGCATGTGAAGAGCACTCTAGGCAGAGACCTACGTATGAAAAGCTTTTTCCAGCCTTTCAGTGGCTCTTTTGTTTCCAGGACGTCACATCTAAATTTCTGGTGGGTCTTCTGCTTGCCCCAACTGGGTCCATAAACTGAGGCTAGAAGACCTTTGAGTTTTCCCCTCTCTCCATCCTACTGATGAGGGAGCAGAACACAAGCTGAGGGCAAAGCACGAGATGACACTCTATAACCCCCCTTCGCCACTGGGTGGGACACATGTGATATTCCTGCAGGCAACTCACAACCCTCTTAATGTTAATGCCTGACTAGGGGTGCCTGGGTGGCTCAGTGGGTTAAGCCTCTGCCTTTGGCTCAGGTCATGATCCCAGGGTCCTGGGATCGAGCCCCACATCAGGTTCTCTGCTCTGTGTGGAGCCTGCTTCCCTCTCTCTCTGCCTGCCTCTCTGCTTGCTTGTGATCTCTGTCAAATAAATAAATAAAATCTTAAAAAAAAAAAAAAAGTTAATGCCTGACTAGAGGGGAAAACTACCTTAAAAATGGCAAGGCCCCTGGTATCCTGTGAGTGTTTTAACAAGAAAATCCTTTGGAAACCTCCCTTTTCCTTACCTCCCTCAGCTCCCAAGTATATCATCATTTATCTCTCACAGCCCCAGTGCAACAGCTCTTTCTGCTCATGGGTCCTGTCCCTGTGGTTTAATAAAATCACCATTGTGCACCAAGGACATCTCAAGAATCTTTCTTGATGGTTGGCTCCGGACCTCACCCACCAAGACTCACCTACGTTCCAAAACTACATCACAAAGTTTGCTGCTCTTACTGATAAAGCTGTGGTGTGTTCCCATCTTCTGCCTGAAATTAAGCCTGCCCCCTCGGGCACAAAGATGCTAATTTTTCCAAGCAGCTCTGCTCTTCTTGCCTGTTAAACTCCAGTGGGGATAGGGGAATGACCCCAGTCAAGGAGATCACAGTTTCCTGCTGATCTCATTTGAAGAGCTTGCAGTTTTTCATGACTAAATGATTCTCAATTCATTATTTACCTTTGGTTAATTTTCAGAGAACTTAAACCATTGCTTCTGACAGTTCTGTCCAATTTTATACTTGCTTTTGGACAAAAGGATTTGCTGATCTCTTCATCCCATAGTTGGAAGTTCCCTCACTACCTTGGAGTTAAAGTTTGCATCATAAAACCTGGCAGCCAGAACACCTGGGTGGCTGTGGGTCAAGCCTCTGTCTTTGGCTCAGGTCATGATCCCAGGGTTCTGGGATCGAGCCCCACACTGGGCTCTCTGTTCAGCAGGGAGCCTGCTTCCCCCTCTCTCTCTTTGCCTGCCTCTTTGCCTACTTATGATCTCTGTCTGTCAAATAAATAATAAAATTTAAAAAAGAAAATCTTAAAAAAAATAAATTAGATAAACAAATAAATAAATAAAATCAAACCTGGCAACCCTTGGGTAGCCCTTTCACTCCCAAAGGGTAAACAGCACTCTTGAGGGGGAAGGAAGTCTGGGTCCATGTTTCTCCAGAAGGCAGAGAAAACTAAACATAGAAGTTCTTTGAAAACTGTAGGCCGTCTCCTACCAGCAATCAAGTTTTTTTTTTTTTTTTTTTTTTTAGAGGAGGGGAGGGGCAAAGGGAGAGGGAGATAGATAACCTTAAGCAGGGGCTCCATCTCACAACTCTGAGATCAGGACCTGAGCTGAAATCCAGCTGGGACACTTAAGTGACTGAGCCACCCAGGTGCCCTACTCAAGTATTTTTGACCTTTGGTTCAAAAGAACTGATTCTGAGCCCCAGCCAGGGCTCTGATCCATGTGGTGTGTTTTTTTGAGGAGCAGTGTTGTTGGGGTCTGGAGCCAACTTGAGATGTCTTTGGTGCAGAAAGGTGGTTTTATTCAAGCATGGGAACAGGGTAGGAAGAGCTGCAACTGTATCCCCAGATTGTGAGGAGTAGCTGATTATATATTTGGGGGTTGGGAAAGTAAAGATAAGGGAAGTTCCAAAAAGATTTTCATAGGCTAAACAAGACTCACAGGATATTGGAGGCCTTGCTATTGTCAAAACTAAGGTGGTTTCTCCCTCTAGCAAGGCATTAACATGAAGATGGATGTGAGCTTCCTGAAGAACTGTACTCTGACTGATTCAAGTATTTGTCAGTGGGAGGCAGGTTATAAGGACTTTTCATTCTCTCTATATTTCCTTCTGCCTTTGTTTCCTACACCACAGGTAGCCTAAGACTCTCAACGGGCTGGTTTAGTCTCCAGAGAACCAGCTTCCTAAGGTCTGACACTGTGGTAGTTGCTCTCCTTAACGTGCTAGTTTCCTGCATTAGCCTATCTTTCCCACGGGACCACAGAGGGGTGCAGGACGTTAACATACCAAGCGCAAGGTCAGTCTGTGCGTGCAGCTGAGATAAGGCCAAGGTCTGGTCTGGGTCAGCTCTCAGCATTTACTGCGTCTGATACTGAAGCAGCAAAGGATCTTAATTCTGTTTGAAGATCTCTTGGGCAGAGCCTGGGGTGGCAGCTGCCTTTTTCAAGTTCAGACATAGGTGGATCAGGTCCGAAGAGTCTGACAGTTTGCTCCCCAAATTCTCCCCTTTTTAAAGTGATTTCATCAGTTTTGGTGTCTTTGTCAACCTCACCTTGTTCTGCTTGTTATCACTCTGGGGTGTCAGCTGACGTGGGTCCTGGCGATATCCCCTAGCTGCAGTGTCCGAACTGCTTGACATTCCTTGACCCAGGCCCCTGCTTGACATCAGAGACTCCATTTTGCCTTCTGCACTGAACCAAGTCTGAAGAATGCGTCAGTTAGGCAGGCAGCCAAGTTGACACTGTGGATTAATCACCAACATTCCTATCGAGGCAGGTTTAACTCAGCCTCCCACCCAATCTTCTTACTTCTAGTTCACCCTCAGCCTCCTTGCTCCACCCTGCCTCTGTAATTTGCTTCGGGTTCTTCCAGGATTGCCAACTTATTTTAATATTTATTCAAGCCAGGTAGATTTGGAAAGATCCATATGCAGCAGTTACAACCATCTTTGACCTGATAGTTGAGAAACAAAAGCCCAAATTTCCTGGCAGCCCTGAGCATGTGATGTAAAACCAACTGAGCATCTAAAGAAGAGATTTGTGCCCCCGATGGGCGTTGGGCAAGAGAACCCTGAAGTTCTAGTTCTGATCTACCACTGATTGGGTGATATTGGGCAAGTTTCTTAACATCTCTAGGCTCCCTTGGGTTTAGGTTTTTGTTTTTGTTTTTTGTTTTTTTTAATTAGTACAAAGAGAGGGGTAAGTCAATCCCCAGTTGCCTTCCTCCTCTCAGATGAAATGAATCAGGGTATTTTACAAAGCTAACTAGAAATGATCTAGAATGCGTGGTATCATAAAAAGCAAGCTGAAGTCCCTACTCAAAGGAGGAAGTGTCTACCTACAGTGCCAGGCTGAGGTTTAGGAATGAAACTCCAGGGCCTGTAGTCACCCCAGCAGCTCTCAGGCTTACCCCACGCTTTCCCCAGAGGTCTCTTTCCTGCATGTTGTTGAAGAAGGCGTCCATTGCATCCCTTGTACCTGTTTTCAAATGTTATTGATTGAAGCAAATCTGTCTGTAGGGACAGACAGCAAGGGGCCTGTACTGACTTTTCATATCCCCACCTTCACTACTCTGCCAAGTTATGCTATATCACTCTCTTGTACTAGCGTTCTTGGAAGAACCCCTGTGTCCAACTGGAACTAGGAAAAACCTATAGTAAATGAGTAGACCCACTCTATGGTCCCTCTGGGGGCCATATATGGCAGTTTATGCTGAATGCACTGGTAACACTAATTCCAATACAATGTCAAGTCCTGACAAATCCCACAACAGACAGGATTGAGTATGAAGGTCGTAGGTAAGCTTGAAGACTCGACCCAACATTTCCAGTTTCCAATTTCTAGTTTTAGAATTCAATGGCTTCCCTTTTAACACTCCTGCTGGGAGTGAAAAATGGTAGACAACCTTTTCATTCAGTGTAAGCTCAGAGGTCCAATATGATCCAGGGAGCCGGGGTGGGGTAGCCCGAGGATGTGAGACATCCATAGCCAATAATACGTGTTTGGGGGTGGAAGGAACAGACAGGCAATGTCAGGTCAGTTTTCCTTTCATTTGGGGAAGATAAAATGTGAATGACTGAGCTGTTCATAAGTGACAAAGGTACGAGGGAAATGTTTACCACAGACCCATTCTAACCTGCCAGTGGGGGTGTCTTTTTGACCCTCCAGTAGGAAAGAAGGATACCTTAAAGTTAGTGTCGGGTCACCAGCTCTTTCAAAGTAGGAGACTCTTACTGTCCTAGGTTTGAAAGTCTTCAATAAGATAGGAGAAAAAGAAAATAATACCAGGAACAAACATTTGTTGAGCCCTTTCTATGTGCCAGCTGCTGGGGTAAGCATTTACATACATATGTTTACATACATTATCCCCTTTAGACTTAGAAAGATTTATTTCTCCTGTTTTGGAGGAGAGGAAACAGACTCAGAGAGGTTACATAACTTGTTCAGAGTCGTGCAGACAGCAGTCCTGGTCAGAGTCAAGTTTGTCGGAATGGCACTCTGCCCTTTGATGGTGAGCAAAAACAGGGGTCACTGTCCTCTCAGGGCTGGAACACCCCATTGCTCAAGCGGCCACTTCCACCTTTCATGAGGGCTCATGACACCTCCTCTTTGCAGACCGTGTCCCACACGTCACCGTGACTACAGTGAGGATAATTACATCTTACTTCTCAGAGTCATTTAAAGGGTGAAGAGAGATCATGTTAGCAGAGTTGTCTTCAGAGCAGAGCGTCATAAGCTTGGGCTAAACGGTAGTTTTAAACACAACCAGTCATATTCCTGATTCCTTGAGGCCTCTGCTACCTATGTTTATTTCTGTCTCTACTTCTTTTTTTTTTTTTTTTTAAGATTTTATTTATTTATTTGACGAGAGAGACACAGCGAGAGAGGGAACACAAGCAGGGGGTGTGGGAGAAGCAGAAGCAGGTTCCCTGCTGAGCAGGGAGCCTGATGTGAGGCTCGATCCCGGGACCCCAAGATGTTGTCCAGACCCAAAGGCAGATGCTTAAAGACTGAACCACCCAGGTGACCCTCTGTCTCTTCTTTTCTCTAAGCCAATTCCCCATGAAAGTTAAGATATCAGGTTTTTTTTAAGTAAGGGAAAGTGGTAGAGGGGCCGAGGGAGAGAGAGAATCTTAAGCAGGCTCTATACCCACTTCAGAGCTCAATTTCACAAACCTGAGATCATGGCCTCAGCCAAAATCAAGAGTGGGGCACTTAAACTACTGAGCCACCCAGACGCCCACCCTCCCTCCCCATCATTTATTTTAATTGGCCTTTGGAGCAGGCTTTTAAAAGTCCAGTTGTCGGGACGCCTGGGTGGCTCAGTTGGTTAAGCAGCTGCCTTCAGTTCAGGTCATGATCCCAACGTCCTGGGCTCCTTGCTCAGCGGGGAGCCTGCTTCTGCCTCTGCCTGCCATTCTGTCTGCCTGTGCTCGCTCGCTCTCCCTCTCTCTCTCTCTGATAAATAAATAAAATCTTTAAAAAAAAAAAAATGTCCAGTTGTCTGGGAGTGCCTGGCTGGCTCTATTGGTGGAGCATGTGGCTCTTTAACTCTGGGTCGTAAATTCAAACCCCATGCTGAGTATAGAGATTACTTTAAAAAATCCAATTGCTGGGGGGCCTGGTTGGCTCAGTCATTAAGCATCTGCCTTCAGCTCAAGTCATGATCCTAGGGTCCTGGGATCAAGCCCTGCATCGGGTTCCCTGCTCTGCAGGAAGCCTGCTTTCCTTCTCCCACTCCCCTTGCCTGTGTTCCTGCTCTTGCTGTTTCACTCTCTTGAAAATAAATTTTTAAAAATCTTTTTTAAAAAGTCCAATTGTCTAACAGCTCACTGCACTCCTCTCATTCCCATTTAACCAAAATGGCTTGCAAAGGCACAAATGTGACAGGATCTCCATTGCCTCTGTTTCATTCATTTGCTTTTAGAAAAGTTGTTGATGGGAACCTGGGGAGGCAAAGAGTCCTATTTCCATAAGACAGACCTGCAGATCAGATTAGAATCAACCTCACCTTTCAGTCTATACTGGAGATTGAAAACTATTCTAGGCAACATTTCTAGAAGGGAAAAGCATGTCCCAGAATGTCTTCTACACCCAAGCCATTCCCACTAGTCATTCGAGGGTTTCTTCAAGCATCATCTCCTCTGGGAAGCCTTCCCCAGATCCCTCCCCTGTGAGGTGACTCTTCTGTCCATCCCCACAGCTGAATGCTTGCCATGTATTATTGATATGCCTGAAGCTCTTCCTCCATAGACTCTGAGCTCTTTGAGGTCAAGGGCATTGTTTTCATTTCTGCACTTCACCCATAGCACCGTGTCCTGCTCAGAGGAAGTTTTCAGTCATGTTTGTAGGATAAACTTCACATTTAGGTTGCTTTCTGAGGAAAAGGTGCATTTTTCAGGTGTATTTCCCCCTTTCAGCAATGTTTGTGTTGTTTTTGGACAAATTACAAAGTGAGTGCTCGATTATACATATAGTAAACCTTCCTGTGCTGTAGGTCCTGACCTCTCATCTGTTTCTCCCTTTTTAACTTAAGTTTTGCTCATACCTTGACACGAATGAAAAAACAAGCCAAACATACACACAGTTTTATTGTTTTTCCTTATTATATAAGCAATATAGGCTGGTCATAAGACATTATAACACATGAAAAACACAAAAGGAGGAAATGATAATGAACATAATTCTACCACTGAGAGATAACCAGTCTTCATTTTTTTTGGACCACACATGCAGACTTTTCTTTATGTATTTATATCCTTTTTAAATGGGTCATAGTATTTATATGATACTTTTTTCTTTTAATATACATTGAAGTGCTATATATGTTTTATGTCATATTTAGATCATATCACTTTTATTCTGTTAACATGTCACATTTTATTTATTCTTGGCTGGCTGTATTCTCTCCAGTTCTTAGCAATTATCCACAACACTGCAAGGAGGTTAAATATGTAAGTTGTTATTTTATTATTACCTTAAGATAAATTTTTGAGAATAAAAATACTGGTCCATACATAATACCATTCCTATGGGCATACATAATTTATGTGGGTTTTTAAATTTTTTAATGAGCTACCAAATTCCCCTTAGGCCTCAGTGCCTAAGTACCCAGGTAACCTGAGTTCTTGTTAACCTTGGACACCCACATTAAAAATAAACCAAAACAAACAAGATACTTGGTCATCGGAAAGTCATTCTTGTTTTACTTGGCATTTCTTTAACCACTGGGGAGGTTACATTTCTTTTCATATGTTTATTGATGTTTTCCTGATTTGTAAAGTGAGTGTTTTCATCTTCCATTTTTCTATTGAGTAATCTGAACGCCTTGTTTCACAAAGGAGTTAGATTACTACCCAGGAACCCATAGACTCAAAGCCCATTTTGTAAAGATAGGTGTTACGTAAGGTTTTGCAGAAAAGACTTTTCTGGGATTATTTTTGATGCAGGCAGGTTGGGTCCAAGCACCCAGAAGGGATTTCCACTGGACCAGCCTAAGAGGGTCCTTGGCTTCTCCCAGGTTAGAAATCCAATGTGAGCCGAAGAAGTGAAAGCAGAGTTTATTGAATAGCGTGAGTGACAGAGAACAGCAGATAGAGTGTCTGAGAGACTCAGAAAGGAAAGGAGATTGAGTCTTGTCATCACTTGAGGTTAGGGGTTTATATTGGAAAGGGGTCTAGAGCACAAGTTCCTTTAGGAATCCAGGGTAGGGTCCAATCAAAGGCAAGTGTCAAGTGTCAGACAGGTGTTATCTCATGAGTCACTGAAGGCTGGGGGAGGGGTTGATGCCAGCATCAGCCAAGATTTTTTCAAAGCTAATGTCCTGGAACATGCCTGGGATCAAGTTCTTCTTGGTTGGTTGATTGATTGATAAATGTTGTTATCGGGTGTTTGGGGCATAGGACAAAACTCAGAGAATGACGAACTTTCTTGCTTCTGCTTTGAAGTGGGTACACAGATTCTTTGGCTTCTTTGGAGGCTAAGTATAGAACAAGAGTAAATGGGGCCTAGCAGAAAACTGGCAGAGATGGAGTCTTTCTAAAACAGAGTCCCTTCAGCTTCCCCACTTCACTTTGATTATTAAAATTAATGTCTGATTTATTAAAGTTGTAATAAAAGACATTATTCTTTAATAATCTGTTCAACTTATAAACCTTATTTTATCCATACAATTTAGCAGATTTTATCAGTTTTTAAGGGGGAGTTCAATTAATATTCGGTTATGCTATTTAAACTCCCTTGAGAAACTTAGACTTTATTAATAAACTTAATGTATTTAGGGTCACATGGGTGGTTTGGCCAGGTGAGTGTCCAACACTTGATCACAGCTCAGGTCTTAATCTCAGGGTCCTGAGTTCAAACCCTGTATTGGGCTCGACACTGGACATGGGGCCTACTTAAAAATAATAATAATAATAACATATTTAATTTTCTCTTTAAAGTACATCAATTTTGTGACTGACAAACAAACCTTAAATAAGCCTTATAAATCAAATAGAAACAAATAAATATAGCGAAGTCAAATTATCTTAATTTTCTCACATGTTTTAGGTACTTAAAATACTATATAGCTATGGAGTATTCCCAGAGCATTTTAGTTCAGAATAGTAATAACTCAGGGTTTGGTTTATTTGACCATCTTTAGACTTAATTCTAAGTCTCTTCAGACATTTACCCATAAAGGAGTAAATCATTTCCTCCCAAGTAATTTGACATTGTCCTTTTGGGTAGCTGAGGTTGCATATAGACCTGAGACTTCGGTTTGGGTAAAAATGTTTATGCTGGTAGACATTGTCAAATGACAAAACTAACAAGTCCGATGTTCTTTCTTCAAGGGAACACAATCCATGGATTGAGGGAATACAGTGCCTCACAAGAAGTGAAAGTTCTTCATATGACATCTTGGGAAAGAGTGAGAGCTTTAAGAGGATTAAAATTTCAAGCTCCAAAATAGGGCATGGTTGGTTAAGGTTGCATATCTGACCTGATTTAGAAAGATCAAGGAACAAAGAAATAAGTATAGAGTCCAGAGTTGGCCTGGCATTTAGAGATTGGCTGACTGGATACACTGCATTTCTGGTAAAGCAGAGCATTTAAGAGCACGCAAGCAGGTTTTGCTGACGGGGCACCAGGGGTTGGAGCGGCTCCATCTTGGGCCTCCAAGTTTATTTCAACATGTAAGATGTGTTTTCTCACAATGATGGGAGACAAGTACTACTAGAAGTCTCTTTCCATATCTCTATGCCAGTTAAGGGGATCTTGTACAATCCACTAACCCTGCATTTGAGGGTGTGATACCTAATTTTCACATCTGACTTAATTCTGCCACCCCACCCACATTGATTCACCAACTGAGTGGACCCAATAGATTATTGCCAGTTATATTCTAAGCTGTATTATTTTCATATTTTCCCTATACGTAGTGCTACAGTTCTTACAGATATTCAAATGACATCTGTTTGGATTCTGTTAACTTGACCTCTGCCTTACTCAAGGGTAACAATTCCAAAGTCATTCTTGTAACAAGAGAACAACAAATTAGTGTTGCAAGGCAGATAAAACAAGGCAAGTAAAAAGCTTTAAAGTTAGTGGACTAAATAATCATGAGCAACTACACAGGTTTAACTCAACCAGTGTCCTTTCTCCTTCTTTTCCTCTCCCTTGGGCAAATCACCACAATCACATTTTATCACTTGATTTACAAAGGTTGAATCCCCAGTTGCTGCATCAGGAAGCTATTAGCTCTAAGTGGGGTGATTTCTCAGAAAGTTAGAAATAGTGTCACTCTGGATGTGAGATGAGTCATTTCAGATGCAACCCTTCCCAAGAGATGGTTTGCTAATGTCATGCTGAGTAGTCATGAGAACCTCCTGAGTTTCTGTGGGGCAAGATAGGTCACCAGAAAAGCCTGGACTGTGCTATGTGCACGTGACATGCATTCCACTTGGCACACTGCCACAAGTGTGAATATGGTAGGACTCTGACAGAGGGGTGGTGGGTGGAGCCTCAGAGAAGCCAGAGAGGAAAGCCCGGCCAGATGGTCTGCGGCCCTGTGCAGGAGAGCGGCTATTCTGGACCTGAGGACCCCTGCCAAGCCCCAGGACACCATACTTCTAGAGTGGATAGAAGGCAGTTCACTCATGGCACTAACTGATTGGAAATATTCTTTAAAAGCATCTCATTTCTTGGCTGGCAATGTGTCCTCACCACACAATACCTTGATCTGTGATCCAGATGTTCTCCATCTCACCCAGTTAGTCTTCCCTTTTGTCTCACAAGACCTCATAGTTAGCATCCTATGAAAATGTTCTAGATAGGTTTTACACTCAGGAGTAGCTTCCCTGTAAACTGGGCTCTTGGTTTGTACATCAGCCTCTTCCCAGAGTTGATCTTCTGGGATAATGGTTAAAACTGGATATAAGGACTTGCAATGCTGAAATACAGAATTGGCTGAGCATTACTTTACCATAATGGCCCATGACAGTCCCCGTCTCGCAAGTCCCCTAGTGGATGCCTGAAACTGGATGGTGTCAAACTTTACGTCTACTGTTTTTTCCTATACATACATACCTGTGATAAAGTTTAACTTATGAATTAGGCACAGTAAGAGATTAGCAATAATACCATAATAAAATAGAACAATTATATCAATATGCTGTAGTAAAAGCTGTATCAATGTGGTCCCTCTCTTCAAAGTAACTTACTGTGCTGTACTCACCCTTCCTGTGATGACATGAGATGATAAAGTGCCTACATGATGTGAAGTGAGGGGAATGACGTAGGCACTGTGACGTAGTGCTAGGCTACCCTGACCTGATGATGCTCAGAAGGAAGACCACCTGCTTTCAGACAGAGGTTGACCAGGGTAACTGAATCCACGGAAAGTGATGGGCGCCTGGGTGGCTCAGTCGGTTAAGTGTCTGCCTTTGGCTCAGGTCATGGTCCTGCTGTCCTGGGATCCAGCCCTGCGTCGGGTTTTCTGCTCAGCAGAGGAGTCTGCTTCTCTTTCTTCCTCTGCCTCTTCCCTTGCGTGAGCTCTCTCTCTCTTTCTCTCATTCATTCTCTTTCTCTCGAATAAATAAATAAAATCTTTAAAAAAAGAAAGAAAGAAGGAAACCACAGTAAGTGAAGCCATGGATAAGAGGGGCTACTGTAATGGGGTTCCCTCTGAGGCAAGAGCCCGGTTGACCTGCTGACTTATCTTTTCCTCTACTTTGACTATGAATGTAGCAAATATAAATTAGTTTTGATAGAAGTGGAAAGAAAAATTCAGAGAGGTTAGAAGCTGGGTGGTTGTGCGGCCCATTGGAGCACCATCACATCAGGAACTGGGGAGCCTTGTTGAGGCTTGGGGAATGACTGGTTTCTACCAATAGCAGAGGCAAAAGGGAAGATAAGGAGCGTTTAAAATTGCATGTTCTTCCCAGCAGAACATGCTCTCTGAGGGGCAGTCCATTGTCACGGTGAAGCTCACGATCCCGGGAGCCAGCTTTTCTAGGACTGAATGCTGGCTCTACCATTAACCACCTATGTGAGCTTAGGCACAGAACTTAGCTTTTCTGTGATTGGTTTTATTGACTGGGAAGGTCAAATGAGATAATGTACACAAAATACTTAAAGCTGTGTCTGACATTGGCTAAGATACACTACTACCATCTAAAGCTAATTGTGGAATGCCTTACTTCTCATGACGTAGATGGGAAAGAAAACCTACCAGCCACTTGGGAAGAAGCCAGACTAAAGAATGGAAAAAGGGTCACCTGATTCTCATGTCTATAATCTTTTTTGAGTAGTAAAGGGCGTCACCTTTTTTTTAGTCCATTCAGACAGGGTTTATTTCAAATGATCAGGAAATGCTTACATAGCTCCTATCAGGTGCGGAATACTGGTCTATGTGGGTTACAAATATGAACTCATTTAATCTTCTCTGACAACCCTCGCTGTTATTAACATGCCCATTCTACAGATGAGGAACCCCAGCAGTCAGGCTCTGGAGACCTGTGCTACACTGTCATGGAATGCTGTAGAATGTTGTGGGATGCTGCCCATGTCCCCCTTCAGACAGGACTGTGACTGCCAAGCAAGTGACCTACATAGGCTGGAACCCAGCAACAACCAACGGTGCGGGCCAAACATTCGCTCACCTGCTTGGCTGGTTTAATTTTTCCTCTCATCAGATGGGCATTAGAGAAGTGATGGATTCCTTGCCCAAATTGGGTTTAAAGTGCACAGAAACTGATTTTCTTCTTCGGATTAGAAAGCTGGGAGAGGGGCACCTGGGTGACTCAGTGGGTAAAGCCTCTGCCTTCTGCTCAGGTCATCATCTCAGGGTCCTGGGATCGAGCCCCGCATTTGGCTTTCTGCTCAGCAAGGAGTGTGCTTCCCCCTCTCTCTCTGCCTGCCTCTCTGCCTACTTGTGTTCTCTCTCTGTGTTAAATAAATAAATAAAATCTTTTAAAAAATATTTTAAAAAAATAATTTTTTTAAAAAGAAAGATGGGAGAAAGAAAACATGGGGACCATCAGGTCACTGCTCTGCCCCACTTCTCAGCTGAAATCACACCGTGGTGTAGGTCACTCTTAGTTACATTGGCCAAATTATAAACATTGACTGCACCTGACATTTTTTTTTTTTTCTGGTAGCAAACGTAGAATAAGAATTAAATTTGGTAAACTCCTGCGTAGCCCATAGTGTATTTCATTTTTAATGTATATTACCAGCCTTGGCAAAGTTTCTCCTCTTTCTGGAACTTCTGGAGCTACAAAGATTAAGTTTAATAAGGGTGGTGTTGGGGGATGCCTGGGTGGCTCCGTCATTAAGTATCTGCCTTTGGCTCAGGTCATGATCCCAGGATCCTGGAACTGAGTCCCACA
Organism: Mustela lutreola; assembly: GCF_030435805.1. Lineage (NCBI taxonomy): Eukaryota > Metazoa > Chordata > Mammalia > Carnivora > Mustelidae > Mustela > Mustela lutreola. The sequence goes on from NC_081297.1 coordinate 56,910,953, forward strand.
TCAGGCTTCCTGCTCAGTGTGAAGCCTGCTTCTCCCTCCCACTCCCCCTGCTTGAGTTCCCTCTCTCACTGAGTCTCTCTCTATCAAATAAACAAATAAAATCTTTAAAAAAACAAGTGTGGTATTGATTTGTTAATAAGAAAGGAAGGAGAGGGACTTCCCTAGGCAATTAAAACTCCATGTTGCTTTTGGCTCTTTTGGAGTAACTCTAACCCATAACGGAATTGAAACAAACAGTCTGTGTCTTTGTCTGTATGTTCTTAGCATCTTACACATAGTAGGTGCTCAGCTCGTGCTTGCTCCATTCAATTAAACCTACAGGGTAAAAAGAAATGTGCTAGGTCAAACACTCAACTGGGAAGAAACACACTGAATCTTAAAGCTGAATTTTTTTTTTTTAAGATTTTATTTATTTGACAGACAGAAATCATAAGAGGCAGGGGGTGGGGGAAGCAGGCTTTCCACTGAGCAGAGAGCCCAATGCGGGGCTCAATCCCAGGACTCTGAAATCATGAACTGAGCTGAAGGCAGAGGCTTTAACCCACTGAGCCACCCAGGTGCGCCACAGCTGAACTCTTCTTCTTCTTCTTCTTCTTCTTCTTCTTCTTCTTCTTCTTCTTCTTCTTCTTCTTCTTCTTCTTCTTCTTCTTCTTCTTCTTTTAAGATTTTATTTATTTATTTGTCAGAGAGAGGGAGAGAGAGCACACAGGCAGAGTGGCAGTCAGAGGCAGAGAGAGAAGCAGGCTCTCCGCTGTGAAAGGAGCCCGATGCGGGACTCGATCCCACGATCCTGGGATTGTGACCTGAGCCGAAGGCAGCCACTTAACCGACTGAGCCACGCATGCATCCCATCCCACAGCTGAGCTCTTAACAGCAGTTATTTTTGGGAGGTGAGATTCGAGTGCTCTTTGTTTTCTTCTTTGATATTTTCTTCTTTGATATTTCCCCCCAATCACAGCATATGTCCGGCTGCCTCCATTCTGGTTGCCAAATACAGAAAGAAGACTGAGCTCAGGGTTTCAGACTGACTATGTACATTTTCACTTCATCCCATTTTCAGAACAATATCCGTGCCCCCCAATCTTATCTAAATACTCATTGTTTTTACCCCCTCTTCCCTGGTATGAGAGGGACAGTTGCTGTACTCATCTGGGAGGAGGTCTAGTGGTCAGTTTCTTAAATAAGTTTTCAAGCAATCCTTATTTTCTCAGGCCTTGGCCAATATCCACTTCCAGAGATGTCTAGGGCCTTAATTCTTCAGCCCTATGGGAGTTCCTCAATTAAATTGAGATGCCCATTGGTGACGGACGTGTTCAGTATTTTCAATTCTGCTAAGTCATTTGCCACTTGCCACTTGCTTTCTCCTAAAAATTTCATTGCTATGAGTCTTCTCTTCTTCCTTACGGGTTTATAGTCTTTATTTTAAAAGGTATCTTACTGGGGTACCTGGGTAGCTCAGTGGGTTAAAGTTTCTGCCTTCGGCTGGGGTCATGATCCCAGGGTCCTGGGATCGAGCCCTACATGGGGCTCTCTGCTCAGCAGGGACCCTGCTTCCCTTCCTCTCTGTCTGCCTGCCTCTTTGCCAACTTGTGATCTCTGTCAAATAAATAAATAAAATATTTTAAAAAAATAAAAAATAAAAGGCATCTTACTGTTATTTTAGGGGATTTTCAGTGGAGGATACAAATCTGTGTGCTAGAGCTGCCAATATGTATTGTTTTTCTTATTACCCGATTATAAAAGTCACAACATGTACACAAACAACTTCTGGCAAACTGCTTTTGAAGGTGTTCATGACATCTACCCTCAATACGCTGAAAAGCAGGGAGAGGCTGCTTATCACAGTCTAGAACCTTGCTATTCAAAACATGTTATATAGACCAGCATCATTGTCATTACCTGGGAATTTATTTTAAAATGCAAAATCCCGGATCCTGCAACAGACTTCCTAAATCAAAATCCACATTTTAACAAGATGACCAGTTAATTCATAGCCAAATGAAAAGTTGAGACGTAGTGGACCATTACAATAGCCCTTATCATTCCATTCAACAGGTTTTTTTTTTTTTTAAAGATTTTATTTATTTATTTGACAGAGAGACCCACAGTGAGAGAACACAAGCAAGGGGAGTGGGAGAGGGAGAAGCAGGCTTCCCGCTGAGCAGGGAGCCCGATGGGGGGCTCAATCCCAGGACCCTGGGATCATGCTCTGAGCCAAAGGCAGAGGCTTAATGACTGAGCCACCCAGGCACCCCCATTCAACAGTTTTAGATTGTGTTTGAAAATCAATTGCCCAGGATCTTTTTTTTTTTTTTTAAGATTTTATTTATTTGACAGAGAGCGATCACAAGTAGGCAGTGAGGCAAGCAGAAAGAGAGAAGGAAGCAGGCTCCCTGCCGAGCAGAGAGCCTGATGCAGAACTCGATCCCAGAACCCCAAGATCATGACCTGAGTGGAAGGCAGAGGCTTAACCCACTGAGCCACCCAGGTGCCCCTGCCCAGGATCTTTTGACTTAAATTCACAGATCTTTAGGGATATGACCTAACGGAAATAATGGTTAGTCACAAAAACTGAATGATGATCTAAAATAAGTCCAGAGACTTCGAGCTCTGACCATAATTATGCCAATTATCAGGGTAAAGACTGTCTAGGTTAATCAAAAAGAATGCCAAACATGGACAGAGTTTACACTAGTGGAAAAAGTGTAAAGGCATATATGTCTTATCCATCTTATTGAGAATCAAATTTTTTTTAAAAAAGGATTGGTTCTTATTATAAGAGATGGATAAATAAGTGAAATTGACAAAGATTAGAATAGTCAATCCACCCTTGTCTTTGCCAACACTTTGACTTCTAAGAATTAGCAGGAAGCACCTACTGCCATGAAAATAAATTTGTGTATTCTCTCAAATCCAGGTTCCATCCAGATCCAGGAGGTCAAACCTCAGAAGAGGAGCTCATAGACTGAAATCTGGTCATTCAAGGCAAGGAGGGGAAGGAAGTACGCTCCAGGAAATCTCCCTGAGCTGGAAGAATGCAGCTGTTAGCTCCATACCACTTAGGAATAAAGGATAATAGCTACAAAATGAATGCATTGACCTTAGATGAGCAAAGCTGGCCCCAGTGAGCTAAAGACTAGTAAGATTAGCCGGCTCTCTGGGATAAGGGAGACTGTCAGGTTTGCAAGACAAGTTAATGCTATGTGGGTTAGAACTCATGAGTCAGCTGGCTGAGCTGGATCACTGGCCACCGCAAGTGCAGTCGAGAGTAAAGAACTTGCATAGAATTGGTTTGGAAAAGGCAAGCAGGGAGAGTATGTGGCTAGAAGTCTCACTGTGCAGTTACGTACGGACATGGTCAGTGCTAGAAGAGTTCTGGGCTGAGCTCTGCAAGAGGGGCTTTTCCTTGAGCCAGCAGAGAGTCCATGAACAGAAAGAGAGCCATGTGATGGCAGAAGCATGCTGAGGTTGGTGCTTCTGGGGAGTGTTGGTCAGAAACCCGACGCCAGGGTGCAGCCGGGTAGATGAGGCAAAGGACAGCAGTGGCAGCCCATGGGCAAGGGACGTTGGAGACATGCTGGACCAGGTATGTGGAGATGGGGGAGAGGGGCACAGAACAAAGACCAGAAGGGGTTTCCCTTGGTTCCTGTGAACTCGGTGGTAGCTACTTTAAAGAGCTGCCTGGGGTCAGATCATCAGCTGATGGGCATTTCCACCGGACAAGTTTCAGAGAAGGAGGGAATGCCTTTTGCAGACAGGGTCTCTAACTGGGAAAATGGACATTTGGTCAACAGAGCATTACACGTAATCACCGTGAGCTAGCACCCAAAGCATACCAAAGGTCTTCTGCAGAGTCAAACCTGTTCCAAATGGAATCCTTTTCTCCCTTGGAAAATGGAAAATAAGTTGAGTCCTCGCTTTAACAAAGCAGAGCATAGGGGTGAAGGGGCGTTTTCTTCCAGGGAAGGATCTGGTACCAATCACCCAACGATGGAGGCAGTCAGCACTAGGACCATGTGTTAAGGCGAGAAAGCGAGAATGTCTTCATTTGTACAAAGGAAGTTTCTGCTTGTCCTCCAAAGCATAAAGTTATTTTGTTATTTTATAGAAGCTCAATATACACAGAAGAATTGAGAGGGGCTGAGCAGGGGCGGAATGCGCTGGTTATGAGCTACGTTCCCTAAGCTTCCACCCTTCTGTGTCGGTTTATATCGCTGTGCCTGGAACTCTGCAAACCAGATTTCTCTTCTGCCAGCTCGCCCTGTTAGGATCTTCTCACAGAGGCTCTATAGGGCATCCAGAAGGCTGGAGGGATGAGGGATTTCTTCCTTCCTGTTTGCTTTCTGGAACAGTTATTAGCTAAAAAAGAGCTTCGGTAAACCGTGCTAGCTCACGGTGATTACGCCACCCGTTAAAAAAACATCCATTTTCCCAGTTAGAGACCCTGTCCTCAGAAAGTATTCCCTCCTCTGGAACTTGTCCAGGAGAAATCCCCATCAGCTGATGATGTCAGCGCCAGCCTAGCAACCATTCTTCCGGTGACATCAATGCTTGACTTCAGCAGCAATGGTGACTGCAGTTTGTAGCTCTTTCCTACACTCCCCCTAGATGGGCCCGATGATGTCCTTAGAGAAAACCACCGCCAGCCAGCTGACACCTCCTGAGAGGTCCGGGGCTCTGTGCCGCTGTAGACCTCCTCAGAGCTGCGACCACACCAGCACCAGCCAGCCAGTGCCCCGTCCACCAGGGTCTGGCTTCCAGCTCCCCGCGCGTCTCTCCTTGGAGCAAAAACTCCACATTATCCCAACGATTTTTCCCTCCCAGCCCTGGGAGAGGCAGTGGCTTGCAGCAGTTTCTGTCCAGGAAAATTGCAGTGTTCCCTTTCATCTTTTCCATCTCTCAATCATTGGTTAACGATTCCATATGCTAAATTCTCTCTCTTTGAATAACTATGGTTGTTTCTATTTTTTCTACTCAGGTCCTAACTGTTACTTACACCACTGGCTTTTCGGACATCCTCACACACTCTTTTAGGAGATTAAGCCCTCCCCCCAGCTGAAAAATCACTGCTATAATTAGGGTGCTCACATGTCCCAGTGTCCCTGAAACAATACTGGTTCGTGCGTGTTGTCTTAGCATAATTAGTAATAGCGTCCTAAATACAAAGTTCCCTTGGATCGTGGGAGCCACTGTTATTCACAGGAATGTTGGCTATCCCTCAAGTATATTGTGGGGCAAGAAAATAAGAACCACTGCTATAAAGATATAGTCATCAAAACAGTATGCTACTGACATAAAAATGGACTCATAGACCAATGGAACAGAACTGAGAGTCCAGGAATAATTTCATGTGTGAACAGTCAAATATTTGACAGGGGAGTCAAGAACACTCAATGGGGAGAGGATAATCTCTTCCGTAAGTGGCCTTGGGAAAACTAGATATTCACATGCAAAAGAATGAAACTGGACTCCTGTCTTATGCCAGTCAAAGAAATTAACTTGAAATGCATTAAAGACTTAAATATAAGACCTGAAAACTTAAAAGCTTCTCGACATTCGTCTTGGCCACAATTTCTTGGCTATGACACCAAAAGAAACAAAAGCAAAAACAGGGGGCGCCTGGGTGGCTCAGTGGGTTAGGCCTCTGCCTTCGGCTCCGGTCATGGTCTGAGGGTCCTGGGATTGAGCCCTGCGTCGGGCTCTCTGTTCAGCAGGAAGCCTGCTTCCCTCTCTCTCTCTGCCTACTTGTGATCTCTCTCTGTCAAATAAATAAATAAAATCTTTAAAATGAAAAAATAAAAAGCAAATATAAGACACTGCAATACCAGCAGGAGAGGGATAAGTATTCACTGCCAAAGAACTTGGCGGAGAGGTTTCACCCAGAGCTGAGCCTCTGTGAGCAGCCCAGACATACTATAAGGCTGTAATGGGCAGGAGAAGCTCTTGGTTGGTGAGGAGACTAGCTTGCAAAGATACCTCTGTGTTTTTTCATCTCCAGAAGTAAGTTCAAAGGTTGCTTAGGCAAAAATCAGTTACAGAAAAAAATTATGATGATTATTTTTAAATGTTTGACAGGGCCTGTTTTATAATTGTACTAAAGGAAAAATGAGTTTAAAGTCCACTATAGAAATTACATAATGGAGAGAGCAAACCACCGAAAAAATGAAGGGCAGGAAAAATGTCTCTCAAACACAGCACTTAATGCAAATGGATTAACTCTCATGTACAAAAAGGAAAAGTTAAAAATAATTTTTTTAAAAGGAAGAGCTAGGGTATTTTTAAGTGATCCAATTATTTGCTGGCAACAAGATTCACAACTTAGAAAGACACTAACGACAATTAGAAGGTCTAAGATCTATCATGTTGGTATAATTTAGGAAAATCGGGTGTTACTTCATAAATGTTCTGTCTTTGAACAGAATACTAAATGCCAAGATCTTTAGGGTTTCATCTGTGATTTCTCCATTATTTACACTGGAATGTTCCTGGACAGAGCTGGGAATCCAACCTTTCAATGTGTCACTTAGAATTGCACAATGAGGTAGCCTTACTCAGCAAACCAAAAACTCGTTCTGTGGGATACTAACGAGAATTTGCAAAATCTCTTCTTAATAAATGTTTATCACATCCTCCCTCCTTGTGACTGTATGTTGTCAGTGTGTGGATGTCTTGCTGCCACAGCTCTTCCACTCCCACAGCTCTGGGTGGAGTTGTACTGACTGCTGGCCTAGATACACATGATTATTGGTCTGTGTCTTTGCTGTCTGCCCAGTGTCCTTATACCCTGAATTTCCCAATGAAATCTGCCAATACATTTTCTTTTTGCCTATGCTCTTTGAGTTGGATTTCTGTCACTGGCAAATAAAGAGTCCTGACTAATGTTCCTGGTAAGCCTTGTTCAAGGTCTCTGGGTTTTCTTAAAATGGAGAGAGTAAAATCTTAAAAATTAACATATATTTTTTTCCCTTGGGGAACATATGTATGAATGTGAAATTCCTTTCTTTTTAGTTTTTTTTTAAAAAAGATTTTACCTATTTATTTGACACAGAAAGAAACAGCTAGAGAGGGAACAGAAGTTGGAGGAGTGGGAATGGGAGAAGCAGGATTCCTGCTGAGCAGGGAGCCCAGGGCGGTGCTCTATCCCAGGATCCAGGGATCATGACCTGAGCCGAAGGCAGATGCTTAACGAGTAAGCCACCCAGGTGCCCCTATTTATTATTATTATTATTATTTAGAAGGATACACATCAAACTAATAATAATGGGTTACTTCTGGAGACAGAGTTAGCAGAAAAAGCCTTTGGTTTTTTTCCTGCAATGATCCATTTAAAGAAATAAGAATGTAAATGTAGTTGTGACTTTTCAATTAGTAATAAAATAACCATTTTCAAAAGCAAGGTTCATTTTCCCTCTTCTGTACCAGCCCATTCCTGAATCATTCCATCCTAAAAGAAGGTTAAGCCTGCACATTGGGTGGAGATGGTGGCATAGAGCAGGATCCACAGCGGCCAGAAAGGAGTGTCAGGATCTAAACTGGTTAGAGAGGGAATCCATGAAGGTAGGCTGCCTGGTGTGAGGTACTGGAGCCCAAAGAGGAATGTGAAGGGAATACACACGTAAGAGGGGACACAGAGAAACATGTTATATAGAAGGAGTTTGCTCAAATAAGTAAGTCTACGAAGGGAAACGAAAACAAGAGTTCTCCCTGAGAAGGGAGTAGGAAATATGGAAAAGGAGGAAACTAGAAGGAACTCTGAGACATTGGACTATAACTGAAGGTATCTGAGTGAAGTCAAGTTTTCCTATAGTGATAGGTGATAGATGATGATGATAGATAGATAGATGGATGATAGGGATTTTCAAATGAGTATTTTGTGTGTGTGTGTGTGTGTGTGTGTGTGTGTACATATGCCTCTGTTCCCTATCTCCCCGAGAGATCCTGGGAGCAGCAACATCCCAATAACCATGAAACACCTGGCACCCAGATCCTGGCTCTAAATACCGTTCACCAAAAAGAAACAAGTTACTGATTTCAGGGCTGATGCTGGAAAGTACAAGATAAGCCTGGAATACATTTCTGTGCCAGAAAGTAAGGAAGTGCTCAAAGAATGACGAAGACATGACAATTGGGCACTGAAAGTGGTCTGAAGGGAGTGGGGCTCACTGGTTAAACAGGTGATAAAATTGAGCATCAAAATAAATATTGGGGGGCCTGGATGGCTCAGTGGGTTAAAGCCTCTGCCTACGGCTCGGGTCATGATCCCAGGATCCTGGGATCGAGCCCCGCATTGGGCTTTCTGCTCAGCGGGGAGCCTGCTTCCTCCTCTCTCTGTCTGCCTCTCTGCCTACTTGTGGTCTCTGTCTGTCAAATAAATAAATAAAATATTTTTTAAAAAAATAATAAAAAAATAAAATAAATAAATATTAAAGTTAATAGAAAAGAACCAATGGAATAAAATAGGAAACCCAGGGCCCCTGGCTGCCCTAAAAGAAAAACAAATGGTTAACTTGCAGAAATCACAATCCTGCAACACAGGAGTCTCCCTCAGTTTACAAAGGTCCTACTGATTTGTAACAAAAAACTATCTTATTAATGGCCCAACTTCCAGAGCAAAGTAACTCAGTTCCCTCAAGCCCTAACATCGTCCTCTGCTCCATAAAACTGAAGGAGGCTGAGGGAAAGGAAATGGAAATGAAGTTAAATTTCTTCTAAACCTAAAACTCACTGACAAGGATGTTTGATAGGAGGAATGTGACATTCCACCAGGAAACTCCCAATTGTCTTCATGTTAGTACCTCATAAGAGGGAAAGATAGCCTTGGCTTCATAATAACCAGGCCTCCAATATCCTGACAGTCTTCTTCACTGTGACAGCCCTTCTTAACATCCCCTTAGTCCTCACCCACCCAACTCCTATGTATATAACCAGCCGCTCCTCAGGATATCAGGGCAGCATCTCCTCCTACCCACAGGTCCTGTCCATATGCTTTGAAGTTGTAGAAGGTTTGTGAAAGGAAATCAGTCAGGAACCCAATGAAAACTGGGCCATGTTGCTTAACCGACTTACTGAGGCACTGACTCAATACACTCACCTAGACACAGCCTCTCCGGCAGGGGTGACTGTTTTAGTTACGCACTTCATTTCTCAATTGGCCGCCAATTCGGAAAAAATTTTAAAAAGCAGAGGAGGACCCTCAAACTCCCATTTCTGATCTGGTGAAAATGGCATTGAAAGTCTAACTCCCTAGAGGAGGCAGCAGAACTTAAGCACCAAGCCAGACTCCAACAGAAGGACCAAATGCAGACCCAAGCCCTGGTAGCAGCCCTGAGGCCAGCAGGTTCTGGGGGTCAACAAAAGGGAGCACCTAACTGCATCCCTCCAGGGGCCTGTTTCAAGTGCGGAGCCAAGGGACACTCTGTCCGTCAATGCCCCAATCCAAAAGCGCCTACTAGGCCGTGCCCTCAATGCCGCATGATGGGCCACTGGAAATCGGACTGCCCCAGCCTCAGGGCATTCCTGGGGCCTCCACGTGGGGGAGACCCTGAGATGTAAGTCCTGCCTTCCAACTTCTCGGATTGGAGGATGACTGACGGAGCCCAGACTCAGACACCCCTCTCACCCATGCCGAGCCCAGGGTCATACTCCAGGGAGCTGGTAAATCCATTTCCTTTCTGTTGGACACGGGGCCTGCCTATTCCATCCTGCCTTCCTACTCGGATCCTACTCGTCCCTCACCAGTTGCAATTATGGGAATTGATGGTACTTCCTCCACTCCAAAGGCCACCCCACCCCTTATGTGCATGCAGCCTGGATGGGTTCCCCTTCTCACATTCCTTCCTCATCATCCCTTCCTGCCCTGTTCCCCTACAAGGCAGGGACATCCTCCACAAACTTCAGGCCACCATTTGTCTCTCTCCCTCTCCTTCAACTTCTGCTCACCTCGTCCTCCCTCTACTCCCCTGTGACTCGTCCTCTATCCCGAACTCTCACCCCTCCGTGGACCCACAGGTATGGGACATTTCCAGACCTATAGTAGCAACTCACTGGCGAGGACTTAAGCCCATCATCGACCGCCTCCGGCAGCAGGGTCTCCTTATCCCCATTAACTCTCTAAGCAACTAGATGTCACCACCCAGGGATGGCAGCCCTGCCTCGGGGCCCTAGCAGCAGCCACTTCTCTTACAAAGCAGGCCCTCAAACTTACCTTAGGACAGCCCCTCATGGTCTTCTCCCCCAACCAACTGATGGACTTAGTCAGCCACAAATCCTTGGCACAACTCACTCCTTCCGTCTCCAACTCTACCACCTCCTGTTCACAGAAAACCCTCAGGTCACACTCTCTGTCTTCCCTCGCCTAAATCCCGCCACTCTCTTGCTGACTCCTTCGTCTACCCCCACTCCTTCCCACTCCTAACTTTCAACTCCTGGAAGAACTCTCTCCCTCCCATCCAGGACTTTCAGACCGGCTGCTGCCTGACCCCGAACACACTCTGTTCATGGATGGGAGCTCCCTCATAGCGCCAGATGAACGGCGACACGCGGCCTAGGCAGTGATCACCCTGGATGCTGTCATAAAAGTGGTCCTCCTTCCCACTGGGACTACTTCTCAAAAGGCAAAACTCGTGGCTTTCACCAGGGCCCTTCACTTATCTGAGGGCCAACGGGTCACTATTTATACTGACTCCAAATATGCTTTTCTTATTACCCACACTCACTCTGTCCCCTGGTGAGAAAGGGGATTTCTCATGCCCAAGGGAACCCCTATAGTCAATGGGCCTCTCACTGCCAAACTCCTCAAGGCTCTCAATTACCTTAACGAGGTGGCTATTGTCCACTGCCATGGCCATCGGGCCTCCAAGGACCTCATCTCTTTGGGGAACAACAAGGCAACTCTAATGCCCTCCCGAACAGCCTAACCCAAACCCTCATTACTGACATTCACCAGTCCCTCCACATTGGTCTAAAGGCCCTATACCAATTTCTCCAACCTCTCTTTCACCACCCCCGTCTCCAAAAAAAAACCATTAAGGAGGTACACCAAGCCTGCAAAATCTGTTCTGCGGTCAAGGCCCAGGGCAACCTCTGCAGATGGGGACCCACCCACCAGCTCCTCGAGCATCAGCCAGGCAAGGACTGGCAACTTGACTTCACTCACATGCCTCCACACAAAACCTTCAGATATCTGCTAACTCTCATGGACACCTTCATGGATCAAAGGTGGATCAAAGCATTTCCCACCGCTAGGGAAACAGCAGACATGGTCGCCATGGTTCCCACTGGGCACATCATCCCGAGATTTGGACGCCCTCAAACTCTACAATCGGACAACAGACCAGCCTTCATCTCCAGCATCACACAACAGACCTCCGAGAGCCTCAACATCACCTGGAAACTCCATATCCCCTATCACCCCCATCCTCGGGTAAGGTCAAGAGGGCCAATGGCCTCCTCAAGGAACAACTCACCAAACTCGCTCTTGAAACCCGCCTCTCTTGGCCAACCCTTCTCCGACTAACACTCACCCACCTTAGCGCCTCTCCTCTCGGCCCGTCAGGACTCAGCCCCTTTGAACTCCTCCTGTACGGCAGGCCCTTCCTACTCAATCACAACCTGCCTACCTCTCCTCCACCCCTCCTATCTTATCTGCCCTATCTGAACCTCTTACGAGCCCTTCTAAGGGCTTGTGCATATGCAACCATCCCCACTCCCGACAGCCCAGATGGAGACCTCCCCCAGGCCATAAATCCCAGGGACCAAGTTCTCCTACGAGAACTTCACCCAAAGTCCTTACAGCCCAGGTGGACCAGCCCCCAAACTGTTATTCTCACAACTCCCACAGCGGCAAAACTCCTAGGACACCACCTGTGGGTACACATCTCCAATCTAAAACCAGCCCCACCACAGGATGGCTGGACTTCCCAAACCCTGGGGACTACACGGTTGTGGATTTTTCTCACTTCTTCTCCTCACTCTCCCCTTCCTCCTAACCCTCCCTAGCCACTCGTCCATCACACCCGGGTTCAGGTGGCACTTCTTCCTAGTGGAAATTTGGACCCATGGGGACACCACACGGTCTAGTCAGCTGGTCACCACAGATTACCAGCCCGGATGGTGCCAGCCCTAGCGGAAATGGCCATCCTCTCCACCCCCGTGACAGAAAAGGGCTGTGTTTCTTCCTCTGGTTATCGGGGTTTCATTGGCATCTTCCCTAGTGGCCACCTGGCTGGGCACCGGGGCCCTAGCCCCCTCCATAGACGCTACCTGAGATTTATCCAAACAGCTCTGAATAGCCGTGGAGGCCTCAGCTAAGTCCTTGACATCCCTACAATGACAGATTACCTCAGTGGTCCAGGTAGCCCTACAGAACCAACGAGCCCTGGACTTGCTCACTGCAGGCAAGGGAGAAACCTATGTATTCCTCAATGAAGAATGCTGCTATTATATCAACAAATCCAGTATAGTCGAAACCAATATCGATGCCCTGGCAAAAATCCATGACTCCCTCCATGGCCAGCACCGCCCTGAAACAACCCCCTCTCAATGGTGGCTCTCCCCCTTAACAACCCGGCTCCTCCCCCTTAACAAGTCCTCTCATTCTCCTTTGCCTGTCATTACTAATCGCCCCTTGCGTTCTTCACTTCATTCAGGATCGCATCCATGAGGTTTCCAGGGCCACTGTCAACCAACTCCTGCATCCCTATACCTGCCTACCCACATCCGAAGGACCCTATAACGATGCCCCTTCACCAGCAGGAAGTAACCACATCTGAATCGCTGCCCCTATTACACCAGAAAGGTCGGAATGTTGGGTCAGCGGCTCCGGGAACGCAGGAGAAACAATAGAAATGACCGCCGGGCTGCAATCTTCCAGGCCCCCCCCTTCCTAACCTTTGACTCTCCCGCCATAAGGATGTATGCTCAGGTCACATCTCCACAAGTAACCCGATACCTATGCAAGAAACCAGAACATCAGGACTCCCCCAACCCTCCAATCCCCAAATACCATACCTTATATGGCTGTGAACCTATTCCCTGTCTTAACCCAGATAAAAGACCCACTTGACCTCCTCCTGGTGCGACTTCCCCCGACTCTCCTCTCCGGAATCATAGAACCTCGCCCAAGGGTGCCCACCTCCTCCCAGCGCTACTTTCCTGGCTCCCCTTCTCCTGAGCCCTGAAACTCGGCTGGAGAGCGCCTTTAATAAATCTTGCCTTGTGCCTACCTTGCCTGGTGTCGTGTTTATCTCGCCTGTAAAACCTTACACATAACATATCCAAACTGAGGTGCGTTCTACAGCAGAAATGGTTTGGAATCTTCAAAAGTGTTCAGGTCATGGAAATCAAGGAAAGACCGAGGAACTGTTTCAGATGGGAGTCTAAGATTACATGGTGGTAATGCAACGATGTTAATTTCCTGATCCTGATGGCTTATGTAGAATGATGTTCTTGGTACAAAATACAACTAAAGTATTCCAGGATGATGAGGCATCATGTTAGCAATTTACTCACAAATAACTCAGGAAAAAAATAGTTTTTTATACAGTGTTTGGAGGTTTTCTGTATGTTTGAGATATTTAAAAAAAAAAAAAAAAACAAGGTACATAACAGAATGTACCACAAAACAATATTTATATTATCAAAGAAATTAGTAACACTGTTTCTAGGGAAGAGAACTAGCAGAGGGTTCTGAGGGGAAAACTTACTTATCATTGTACATTTCTTTTATTGAATTCTTCTTTTTTTTTTAAACCATGTGCATGTATTTTCTGTGAAGTTTTTAAAATTAAAATTTAAAAATTAATCAATAATAAAAACACGGGGTGGGGTGGGGGGGAGTGTGACCAGAAATTCCATTTCTAGGTGTGTACTTTTTTAAGTAATCGCTATGCCCAACATGGGGCTTGAACTCATAACCTGGAGATCAAGAGTTTCATGTTCTACCAACTGAGCCAATCAGACAGCCCTTTTTAAAAATTAAATTATTTTTCATTTCTAGGTATGTACTAGAGAATCATTTGCGCATATACACAATGAGGCTTATAGAAGGATGTTCACTCTAGTATTGTTTATAATAATGGAAAATAGGAAACAAGTTCCATTGACCTAAAAATTTTGCAAGTTAATTTAATGACAAACTATGCAGAAGTTAAAAAAGACACAGTGGGGGGCGCCTGGGTGGCTCAGTGGGTTAAGCCGCTGCCTTCGGCTCAGGTCATGATCTCAGAGTCCTGGGATCAAGTCCCGCATCGGGCTCTCTGCTCGGCAGGGAGCCTGCTTCCCTTCCTATCTCCTGCCTCTCTGCCTACTTGTGATCTCTCTCTGTCAAATAAATAAAAAATCTTTAAATAAATAAATAGATAGATAGATAGATAGATAGATAAATAAAAAAGACACAGTGGATCTACATGTATTAATATAGGTATATTATCATATAATATATGATAAAGCTATATTGTTGAATAAAAGTGTCATGCTGCAGAATATGAACCACATGATACAATTGATGTTAAAAAAAATCAACATATTCAGAATGTATGTATTTGTGAATGTGTATATAAATAAAGAGCAAAGTTTTGACAGTAATGGTGTTTGTCTGACAAAAGAGTGGCCAAGGGGCCTTGCTTTAGCCTTGTTACTTACTGCCAAATTGTTTTACAGAAATAGCAAGTCAACCTATTATCACAACAGTGTAATCCTGAAAACTGGGCAAAGAAGGACAGAGGCCTGCCTGGTAGGAGGAAGGGAAGAAATTAGTGGAAAAAGTACAAAACCATCTGTATAAGAAAGACCTTGGGGTGGAGAGTGGGAATAAGGAATGAGAGGGGATGTAGGAGGTGATTTGAAATAGCAGATTGGAAGATGGAAGAAGTATCAATGAGAGAGGAGAAAACTGATCAGTCAGGGTCATTGAGGAGCCTAAAAGTTGGGCTCTGTGTCCAGGGATAGATGAGAGAGCCTGTTCCCTTTTTCCGTGGAAAGCCAGTAAGTGTGAGGAGCTGCTAACAAGTCGGTGGGATACAGAGAGGGAAACTGAGAGATCCGGACAAATGGCTCTGATTCCTCAGTGAATTAGAAGACAAAATTGTCTCCTGAAAAAGAAGAGAAATGGTGGGAGTTGAGAAGAAGGCAGGAGAGTGAACATTTGAGACATGTGTTTGGGAATGTGATAGGAGCCTAACTAGGGACATGGAGTAGTATTGTACAGCTGAGGTCCCAACCATGAACTTCTAGTGACATTGACCCCCACATACAATAGTTCTCTGTCAGAGCTCAGCAGTCAGGATTATAGGAGAGATGAGGGCTACTGGGTTAAATTGGAATTGAGGTTTTCCTTGGCAAGTGACTCCAGGGTGTGAAAGATTTTTGCTGGAGGATTTTCAGAATAATACAGCCTTTTGGTATGGGAAAGGGCCATTCAACTGGTCAGGGAAGGGCCAGGAGAAAACTAAGGGCCCATTCAGGTTAAGGTCTTTAATTAATTGCCAGTGAATCAGAGATAGACTGGTATAATTAAACTCAATGGGCAGTGTAAATTAGTACAATCCTTTTAAGAAAATATTTTGAGAGAGGAGTCAAGATGGCGGAGAAGTAGCAAGCTGAGACTGCTTCAGCTAGCCGGAGATCAGCTAGATAGCTTATCTAAAGATTGCAAACACCTGAAAATCCATCGGCAGATCGAAGAGAAGAAGAACAGCAATTCTGGAAACAGAAAAACAACCACTTTCTGAAAGGTAGGACCGGCGGAGAAGTGAATCCAAAGCGACGGGAAGATAGACCCCGGGGGGAGGGGCCGGCTCCCGGCAAGCAGCGGAGCAACCGTGCACAAAATCAGGACTTTTAAAAGTCTGTTCCGCTGAGGGACATCGCTCCAGAGGCTAAACCGGGGCGAAACCCACGCGGGGTCAGCGTGGCCTCAGGTCCCGCAGGGTCACAGAAGGATCGGGGGTGTCTGAGTGTCGCAGAGCTTGCGGGTATTGGAACGGGAAAGCCGGCTACAGAGACAGAGCCGACAGTAAGCTCGCAGCTCGGTGTTACCTTGAACCGGTCGCAGGCTCGGTGAGCTCGGAGCGCGGCCGGAGGTCAGGCAGACGGGAGTAACTGGGCGCTGTTCTCTGAGGGCGCACTGAGGAGTGGGGCCCTGGGCTCTCGGCTCCTCCGGGCCGGAGACCAGGAGGCCGCCATTTGTATTCCCGTCCTCCGGAACTCTACGGAAAGCGCTCAGGTAACAAAAGCTCCTGAAAGCAAACCCGAGCGGATTACCCACCCCGGCCCCGGGTAAGGGCGGTGTAATTCCGCCTGGGGCAAAGACACTTGAGAATCACTACACCAGGCCCCTCCCCCAGAAGATCAACAAGAAATCCAGCCGAGACCAAGTTCACCTACCAAGGAGTGCGGTTTCAATACCAAGGAGAGCAGCAGAATTCCAGAGGAGGAGAAAGCCAAACACGGAACTCATGGCTTTTTTCCTGGGATTTTTTTTAGTCTTGCAGTTAATTTGATTTTTTCTTTTTCATTTTTTTTTTTTTTTCTCGCCTTCGGGTAAAATTTTTTTTTTTAACTGTTACCTTTTTCTTTTTTAACGATTTTTTACTAGTTTATCTAATATATATATTTTTCTTTTTTACATTTTTCTTAGGTGTTTTCTTTTTTAAAAAATTCTTTTCTTTTCTTTTTTTTTTTCTTTTCTTTTTGTTTTTTTTTTCTTTCTTCCTTTTTGAACCTCTTTTTATCCCCTTTCTCCCCACTCACGATTTTGGATCTCTTCTAATTTGGTTAAAGCATATTTTCCTGGGGTTGTTGCCACCCTTTTAGTATTTTACTTGCCCCTTCATTTACTCTTATCTGGACAAAATGACAAGACATAAAAATTCAACACAAAAAAAAGAACAAGAGGCAGTACCGAAGGCTAGGGACCTAATCAATACAGACATCGGTAATATGTCAGATCTAGAGTTCAGAATGACAATTCTCAAGGTTCTAGCCGGGCTCGAAAAAGGCATGGAAGATATTAGAGAAACCCTCTCGAGAGATATAAAAGCCCTTTCTGGAGAAATAAAAGAACTAAAATCTAACCAAGGTGAAATCAAAAAAGCTATTAATGAGGTGCAATCAAAAATGGAGGCTCTAACTGCTAGGATAAATGAGGCAGAAGAAAGAATTAGTGATATAGAAGACCAAATGACAGAGAATAAAGAAGCTGAGCAAAAGAGGGACAAACAGCTACTGGACCACGAGGGGAGAATTCGAGAGATAAGTGACACCATAAGACGAAACAACATTAGAATAATTGGGATTCCAGAAGAAGAAGAAAGTGAGAGGGGAGCAGAAGGTATACTGGAGAGAATTATTGGGGAGAATTTCCCCAATATGGCAAAGGGAACGAGCATCAAAATTCAGGAGGTTCAGAGAACGCCCCTCAAAATCAATAAGAATAGGCCCACACCCCGTCACCTAATAGTAAAATTTACAAGTCTCAATGACAAAGAGAAAATCCTGAAAGCAGCCCGGGAAAAGAAGTCTGTAACATACAATGGTAAAAATATTAGATTGGCAGCTGACTTATCCACAGAGACCTGGCAGGCCAGAAAGAGCTGGCATGATATTTTCAGAGCACTAAACGAGAAAAACATGCAGCCAAGAATACTATATCCAGCTAGGCTATCATTGAAAATAGAAGGAGAGATTAAAAGCTTCCAGGACAAACAACAACTGAAAGAATTTGCAAATACCAAACCAGCTCTACAGGAAATCTTGAAAGGGGTCCTCTAAGCAAAGAGAGAGCCTACAAGTGGTAGATCAGAAAGGAACAGAGACCATATACAGTAACAGTCACCTTACAGGCAATACAATGGCACTAAATTCATATCTCTCAATAGTTACCCTGAATGTGAATGGGCTAAATGCCCCTGTCAAAAGACACAGGCTATCAGAATGGATAAAAAAACAAAGCCCATCTATATGTTGCCTCCAAGAAACACATTTTAAGCCCGAAGACACCTCCAGATTTAAAGTGAGGGGGTGGAAAAGAATTTACCATGCTAATGGACATCAGAAGAAAGCAGGAGTGGCAATCCTTATATCAGATCAATTAGATTTTAAGCCAAAGACTATAATAAGAGATGAGGAAGGACACTATATCATACTCAAAGGGTCTGTCCAACAAGAAGATTTAACAATTTTAAATATCTATGCCCCCAATGTGGGAGCAGCCAACTATATAAACCAATTAATAACAAAATCAAAGAAACACATCAACAATAATACAATAATAGTAGGGGACTTTAACACTCCCCTCACTGAAAGGGACAGGTCATCCAAGCAAAAGATCAGCAAGGAAATAAAGGCCTTAAATGACACACTGGACCAGATGGACATCACAGATATATTCAGAACATTTCATCCCAAAGCAACAGAATACACATTCTTCTCTAGTGCACATGGAACATTCTCCAGAATAGATCACATCCTCGGTCCTAAATCAGGACTCAACCGGTATCAAAAGATTGGGATCATTCCCTGCATATTTTCAGACCACAATGCTCTAAAGCTAGAACTCAACCACAAAAGGAAGTTTGGAAAGAACCCAAATACATGGAGACTAAACAGTATCCTTCTAAAGAATGAATGGGTCAACCGGGAAATTAAAGAAGAATTGAAAAAAATCATGGAAACAAATGATAATGAAAATACAACGGTTCAAAATCTGTGGGACACAACAAAGGCAGTCCTGAGAGGAAAATATATAGCGGTACAAGCCTTTCTCAAGAAACAAGAAAGGTCTCAGGTACACAACCTAACCCTACACCTAAAGGAGCTGGAGAAAGAACAAGAAAGAAACCCTAAGCCCAGCAGGAGAAGAGAAATCATAAAGATCAGAGCAGAAATCAATGAAATAGAAACCAAAAAAACAATAGAACAAATCAACGAAACTAGGAGCTGGTTCTTTGAAAGAATTAATAAAATTGATAAACCCCTGGCCCGACTTATCAAAAAGAAAAGAGAAAGGACCCAAATAAATAAAATCATGAATGAAAGAGGAGAGATCACAACTAACACCAAAGAAATACAAACTATTATAAGAACATACTATGAGCAACTCTACGGCAATAAATTTGACAATCTGGAAGAAATGGATGCATTCCTAGAAACATATAAACTACCACAACTGAGCCAGGAAGAAATAGAAAGCCTGAACAGACCCATAACCAGTAAAGAGATTGAAACAGTCATTAAAAATCTCCAAACAAACAAAAGCCCAGGGCCAGACGGCTTCCCGGGGGAATTCTACCAAACATTTAAAGAAGAACTAATTCCTATTCTCCTGAAACTGTTCCAAAAAATAGAAATGGAAGGAAAACTTCCAAACTCATTTTATGAGGCCAGCATCACCTTGATCCCAAAACCAGACAAGGATCCCACCAAAAAAGAGAGCTATAGACCGATATCCTTGATGAACACAGATGTGAAAATACTCAACAAAATACTAGCCAATAGGATTCAACAGTACATTAAAAGGATTATTCACCACGACCAAGTGGGATTTATTCCAGGGCTGCAAGGTTGGTTCAACATCCGCAAATCAGTCAATGTGATACAACACATCAATAAAAGAAAGAACAAGAACCATATGATACTCTCAATAGATGCTGAAAAAGCATTTGACAAAGTACAACATCCCTTCCTGATCAAAACTCTTCAAAGTGTAGGGATAGAGGGCGCATACCTCAATATCATCAAAGCCATCTATGAAAAACCCACCGCAAATATCATTCTCAATGGAGAAAAACTGAAAGCTTTTCCGCTAAGGTCAGGAACACGGCAGGGATGTCCATTATCACCACTGCTATTCAACATCGTACTAGAGGTCCTAGCCTCAGCAATCAGACAACAAAAGGAAATTAAAGGCATCCAAATCGGCAAAGAAGAAGTCAAATTATCACTCTTCGCAGATGATATGATACTATATGTGGAAAACCCAAAAGACTCCACTCCAAAACTGCTAGAACTTATACAGGAATTCAGTAAAGTGTCAGGATATAAAATCAATGCACAGAAATCAGTTGCATTTCTCTACACCAACAGCAAGACAGAAGAAAGAGATATTAAGGAGTCAATCCCATTTACAATTGCATCCAAAACCATAAGATACCTAGGAATAAACCTAACCAAAGAGACACAGAATCTATACTCAGAAAACTATAAAGTACTCATGAAAGAAATTGAGGAAGACACAAAGAAATGGAAAAATGTGCCATGCTCCTGGATTGGAAGAATAAATATTGTGAAAATGTCTATGCTACCTAAAGCAATTTACACATTTAATGCAATTCCTATCAAAGTACCATCCATCTTTTTCAAAGAAATGGAACAAATAATGCTAAAATTTATAGGGAACCAGAAAAGACCTCGAATAGCCAAAGGGATATTGAAAAAGAAAGCCAACGTTGGTGGCATCACAATTCCGGACTTCAGGCTCTATTACAAAGCTGTCATCATCAAGACAGCATGGTACTGGCACAAAAACAGACACATAGATCAATGGAACAGAATAGAGAGCCCAGAAATAGACCCTCAAATCTATGGTCAACTAATCTTCGACAAAGCAGGAAAGAATGTCCAATGGAAAAAAGACAGCCTTTTCAATAAATGGTGCTGGGAAAATTGGACAGCCACATGCAGAAAAATGAAATTGGACCATTTCCTTACACCACACACAAAAATAGACTCAAAATGGATGAAGGACCTCAATGTACGAAAGGAATCCATCAAAATCCTTGAGGAGAACACGGGCAGCAACCTCTTCGACCTCTGCCGCAGCAACATCTTCCTAGGAACAACGCAAAAGGCAAGGGAAGCAAGGGAAAAAATGAACTACTGGGATTTCATCAAGATCAAAAGCTTTTGCACAGCAAAGGAAACAGTTAACAAAATCAAAAGACAACTGACAGAATGGGAGAAGATATTTGCAAACGACATATCAGATAAAGGACTAGTGTCCAGAATCTATAAAGAACTTAGCAAACTCAACACCCAAAGAACAAATAATCCAATCAAGAAATGGGCAGAGGACATGAACAGACATTTCTGCAAAGAAGACATCCAGATGGCGAACAGACACATGAAAAAGTGCTCCATATCACTCGGCATCAGGGAAATACAAATCAAAACCACAATGAGATATCACCTCACACCAGTCAGAATGGCTAAAATCAACAAGTCAGGAAATGACAGATGCTGGCGAGGATGCGGAGAAAGGGGAACCCTCCTACACTGTTGGTGGGAATGCAAGCTGGTGCAGCCACTCTGGAAAACAGCATGGAGGTTCCTCAAAATGTTGAAAATAGAACTGCCCTATGACCCAGCAATTGCACTATTGGGTATTTACCCTAAAGATACAAATGTAGTGATCCAAAGGAGCACATGCACCCGAATGTTTATAGCAGCAATGTCCACAATAGCCAAACTATGGAAAGAACCTAGATGTCCATCAACAGATGAATGGATCAAGAAGATGTGGTATATATACACAATGGAATACTATGCAGCCATCAAAAGAAATGAAATCTTGCCATTTGCAACAACATGGATGGAACTAGAGCGTATCATGCTTAGCGAAATAAGTCAAGCAGAGAAAGACAACTATCATATGATCTCCCTGATATGAGGAAGTGGTGATGCAACATGGAGGCTTAAGTGGGTAGAAGAAGAATAAATGAAACAAGATGGGATTGGGAGGGAGACAAACCATAAGTGACTCTTAATCTCACAAAACAAACTGAGGGTTGCCGAGGGGAGGGGGTTTGGGAGAAGGGGTTGGGATTATGGACATTGGGGAGGGCATGTGATTTGGTGAGTGCTGTGAAGTGTGTAAACCTGGTGATTCACAGACCTGTACCCCTGGGGATAAAAATATATGTTTATAAAAAATTAAAAAAGTATAAAAAAAAAAAAAAAAAGAAAATATTTTGAGAATACCCATCAAGATCTTTCACGTTTTACCATTTGTATTAGCATTTTTACCTTCTGTTATTCAAACTTTGAAAGTATACAAATAGACAAAATATACAATTGCAGAAAGTGTTCATTAAACCATTATGTATTTCCTAAATGGTCTACAGTACTTTAAAAAATATATTTATGTAGGGGCACCTGAGTGGCTCAGTCCATTGCGCACTGGACTCTTGATTTCGGCTCAGGTCGTGATCTCAGGGTTGTAAAATCTGTACCTGCACTGGGATCTTGTGGGGCATGGAGCCTGCTTAAGATTCTCTCTCTTCCTCTCCCTCTGCCCAGCTTCCCACCAAGTGTATAAGCATGTGCTCTCTCTCTCTAAATAAAAACAAAAAACAAAAGATTATTAATAGATTATTACACAGCTATTAAATTCATGGCATGAAAAATAGCTATTAAAATAGGAAATTGCTTTTGTTAACAGAAAAACAGCAGGTTATAGAACTGTGTATTCAGTATGAGTTCAACTCATAAACATAAGCATTATAAGGAAATCTGGAAAGAATATACCAAAATTTAAATTATAATTATCTCAGGGCACCTGGCTGGCTCAGTCAGTAGAGCATGCAATGCTCAATCTCAGGGTTGTGAGTCAAGCCCCTTGGTGAGTGTAGATTACTTAAAATTTAAAAAATAATAAAACAGTAAATAAATAAAATACATCCCAACATTTTTTAAAAATAAAAAAACATAATTACCTTTTGCTAATAGGATTGCAGATTATTTTCGTCATATTTTGTATTTTTGGTAATGCACATAGAAAATCTCATACATACTTTATAAGATATACTTTCATTTTAATTTTAAGATTTTATTTTATTTATTTGTCAGACAGAGAGTGAGAGAGAGAGAGAGAGAGAACAAGCAGGGGGAGTAGCAGACAGAGGGAGAAGCAGACTCCCCAAAGAGCCTGATGTGGGACTCGATCCCAGGACCCTGGGAACATGACCTGAGCCAAAGGAAGATGTTTAACCAGCTGAACAACCCAGGCATTTCAAGATACACTTCATTTTAAAATAAAACAATTTCAACTTTTCACTTAAAAAAAAATACAACTAGTTCTGCTATTAACACATGTTCTGAAAATGTTAATTTATTCCAATGAGATTAATACGTTGTGGGATAATTAGAACAAATCCAAATTTCTCATTTGCTAATACACAACGTCCTGTGCCAGAAACAGCAAGTGAGCACTGAAGCTGCGTACAGCTGAGCACAGCCATGTAGGAATACCAATGCCCACAGGCACAAAAACAGCAGTCGTGAACACCTTTCCAAAAATCAAAGAGAAAGCATTATCTATTAAGAACTGCCGAAACGGGGGCGCCTGGGTGGCTCAGTGGGTTAAGCCGCTGCCTTCGGCTCAGGTCATGATCTCAGAGTCCTGGGATCGAGTCCCACATCGAGCTCTCTGCTCAGCAGGGTGCCTGCTTCCTCCTCTCTCTCTGCCTGCCTCTCTGCCTACTTGTGATCTCTCTCTGTCAAATAAATAAATAAAATCTTTAAAAAAAAAAAAAAAAAAAGAACTGCCGAAACGGCTCCTCTGTGTGGCTGGTTTAGTGGGTACAGACACCAGACGACTTCTATCCAACTGCCAGACAAAACCAAAAATGCAGAGGAGAGGGGCGCCTGGGTGGCTCAGTGGCTTGGGCCTCTGCCTTCAGTTCAGGTCATGATCTCAGGGTCTTGGGATTGAGCCCCGAATTGGCCTCCCCTCCACCCCCGCCTGGGGCTCTGCCTACTTGTGATCTCTTTTCTGACTTTAAAAATAAAATAAATAAAATAAAATCAAGCTTCACTGAAGCTTAATGCAGCCATTAAAAAAAAAAAAAAAATGCAGAGGAGAAAGCCACAAAAGGATTTTCGGCAGTGATGCAGAAGCTAATAGAAGACCAAGTTTATACATTGGATCAGAAGTTCAATTCCTATGAAACAGCTATTTATTAGAAATGCACGCCTCAAAGAACCTACATGCCAAGGTCAGAAAATCATGTCTCAGGATTTAAGTCTAGGAAAGATGGCTTAACCATATCGTTTAACCTCTGTGCCCAACCAAGGGGCATGAGCCACACTGCTCCATATCTGGTGTTAGAACTTTCCATCATATTTCAGATAATCCTCCTTCTATCACTTACCATACCTCACAAGCCCCGATTCTTCTACAGCAAACTTCAGATCTTTCTCAAGGTGAGGTGCCCTATTGATTCCACATGTGTTAAACTGTGTTAGTGTTTTCATTAGATTCCTCTTTTTAAGAAGTGTGTTCTAAAAAAGATTTTCAGTGTTGTCCCTAAACCCATTTCCGAATAGCCCTGTGGATTACACCATGGACTTCTGCATAGTACAGCAATTTTTAAGGAGCATGTATTGAGTTACTGCAGAACTGAACATACCTGGATGGGAAGACACGCAGTTATCATCCTGCCAAAGTGAACACACAAAGATAATGCAATCCCACTCACAATTCAAATTTATTTCGGATCTTGATAAATTGGTAAGAAAGTTAATCTATAAGGCTTTCTCAGCCTTGCCACAATTGACATTTGGGGCCAGATAATTCTTTGTTGTAGGAGGCTGTCCTGTACGTTATAGGATTTTTACAGCACCGGTGGCCTCTACCGACCAAATATCAGGAGCCATCCCCTCTCCTTTGTGACAACCCAAAATGCCCCGGACGGTGCCAAAAATCCTTTGGTGGACAAAATTACCTCCTTAAGAACTACTGGTTGATTGATATCTTGAGTGATTGATGGGTGAGACTATTTATTTATTTTATTTAACTTTAATTAATTAACATATTGTGTGTTATTAGTTTCAGAGGTAGATATCAGTTGTATATAAAACCCAGTGAAGAACTACTGATTTAAAGGAACAAATTTGAGGGCCCTGATAGCTCAGTCTGTTAAATATCCAACTCTTGATTCCAGCTCAGGTCATGGTCATGGGATCGAGCTCTGTGTCCAGCTCCATGCTCAGCCTGGAGTCTGCTTGTCCCTCTCCCTCTGCTTCTCCCCTCCCACCTCATAAAAAAAAAAAGAAAAGAAAAAAGTTTTTTAAAAAATAAAAATACATGAAATTAAAGCACAGATTTGGCAAGAAGGAAAGGTAGAGGATTGCCTTATTAAATCAAAACTGTAAGACTACGGGGGCATGTCAGTGGCCCAGTCAATGGAGCATCTGCCTTTGGCTCAGATCACGATCCCAGGGATCATGGGATAGAGTCCTGCATCCAGCTCCCTGCCCAGCCAGGAGTCTGCTTCGCTCTCTGCCCTTTACCCTGCTTGTGTGCTCTCTTGCTCTCTCTCAAATAAATAAGTAAAATCCTTAAAAAAAGAAACACTCAGGTGCAAATGCATGCTAACTTTTATGAAAAAACAAGAGATGACTCACAGGGTGGGCTGCAGGGTCCACAGCATGGTACCAAGACCACAGAGTGTGAAGAGCTCAGAGGATTATTCACGGGCCTTGAAACCTAAGGGAGTTTGCCTGTCTGCATTTCAAAACGACTTTGTCCTGGTGACCCCCCCGGCCTTTTTTAAAAGATTATTTATTTATTTATTTATTTGACAGATAGAGATCACAAGTAGGCAGAGAAGCAGGCAGAGAGAGAGAGAGGAGGAAGCAGGCTTCCCGCCAAGGAGAGAGCCCGATGCAGGAGCCCAATAAGGGGCTCGATTCTAGGACCCTGGGATCATGACCTGAGCCGAAGGCAGAGGCTTAACCCACTGAGCCACCCTGGCCCTCCCTGGTGGCCCCCTTTTAACCTTCCACTTTCTCTCTCTTGGGAGTCAAAATTTCTGTAACTTTACCTTATGCCTGTACCATCATTCACTAGGCATTGGGAACAGATAACTTCTTTAACTACCCAAGTCCACAGACAGAGAAGAATTGTGACCAGTCATCTCACCCATACCTGATTCCATGAGATAAAAATGTCACGAGATTTGGGATTTTGGAGCTGCCAAAATTTAGATGCGATCTTGTGCCTTTTTTTTTTTTTTTTTAAGATTTTCTTTATTTATTTGAGAGAGTGAGAGAGAGCATGAAAGGAGAGAAAGTCAGAGGGAGAAGCAGACTCCCTGTGGAGCTGGAGCCCAATGCAGGACTCGACCCTGGGATCATGAAATCACTCAATCCTGGGATCATGACCTGAACCTGAAGGCAGTCGCTTAACCAAATGAGCCACCCAGGCACCTGATTTTGTGCTTTTCAACGGAGACTGTGACGGGATGCTACTTTGGAGACCTTGGGATGGGGTTGCATGAGTCTAGCCTGCGGGATGGACACAAAACCACAGTGATGGAAAACAAATCAGTGCTTGCCCCTGGTGTGGGTGGGTGAAGGTGTGACTCTAAAGGGAGTTTTGAGTGTAATGGAACTGCTCTATTTCCTGACTGTAGTGATTTGTTTTGTATCCTGATCTGTAGGATACGAGAATCTGCTCATGTGTTAAAATCCATGGAGCTGTATACCGACAAAAAATTATACTAAATGGTAATTTAAATCATTAAAAAAGAGAAAAGAAACAGAAGGACTAGAAAGCTCCATTAATTCCATTTATGAAGTCCTATTATCTGTGAGAAATAAATATTGGAATCATCTAGAGAAAGGAAAGCTAGAATTGGGTCCCAGCCTCTTATTCTTTGCTTGCTTTTAGCAGTTAATTTCTGTCTATTCAATGTGAGCTCTCCGAGGGCAAACTTACTCTCACCTTTTCCTATGGTCCCAGGTCCATGGTATCTGGGCTTATCAGTTGATAGAGCATATCTCCTTTGGTAATGCAAAGTCCTCAAGGAAAAGGTCATAGGAAGGCACCCGGAGCCCAGTGGCTCTTCTCGGATTGCTGGCTTTGGCCATCCACTGGACAGGGAGAAGGAACGGGGCAGTGAATGGGTTTTGCCCACTAGGAGGAAGTGTGGAATGAAGCAAGACAACTGTTGGTTATGTGTGTGTGTTTAAGATTTTATTTATTTATTCATTTATTTAAGAGAGAGAGAGAGCCAGAGCCATGGGAAAGAGAGCATGGGGTGGGGGGCAGGGAAGCAGACTCCCCATTGAGCAGAGAGCAAAGGTCAGGGGATCAAGACTTGAAGCAGACCCTCAACTGACTGAGCCACACAGGCGCCCCCTATTGGTTGGTTTTACAGAAAGGCGGGAGTTCAGGGTCCTGATTTTAGATAATTGAGTTAACTTCCTTATGGCTCAGATTCCTCCTCAGAGATAACATCTGGTTTGTTTACCCTAGGGTGGTTGTCAGAAGGAGGTGGAATATTTGCCAGAAAGCTAGTGACACAGACTTCTCTCACTCTTGGGGTACTTAACTTGGTTGAAATAATCACCAGGGCATCATTCCCTGTCCCATTACAGCTTCTAGCACAAGCAGTTTTAAATCTCTTGAGAGAAGGATCGATGTCTCCGAGACACTTACACACAATTATTTCCACACACGCTCTCCTGAGGGGCCAGTGACATCGCACGGAGATGCAGCCTGCATTCCCTGGGTCCTGTCCACCAACACAACCCCGGCACCGTCCCTCACCCTCTTCCTCTGGAGATAAGGTTCTCTTATTGGGGAGCACCTCTGTGTGGCAGCCAGCCAGGCAAGGGCACAAACACACACTCTCACACACACACATAGCTCTAAGGAGTGAGGATAAAGGGCACCATTGTTACAAAAGGAAAGGTAACACCAGTGCTGAGGAGTAGTGTCCTGACTTCCCCTCTCACAGAGCAGCGATGACAATTCAGTAGTTTTGGGTCACGACGCTGGGGACCAGAGGACCCAGCACTGTGAGATGAGCAATGTGTGTGGAAATTAAGACCCTTCCCCTTTGTTCCAGTGTGTAAATGATGATCTGTTTTCCTGGAGACTTTTTCCCTGCATCACTGTCTAGGGACAGGACCCTGTCTTCAGGGCCAGTTCACTCTGCACATTGCCCTACACCAGCAATCCTCAGTCGGGGGCTTGTGAAGGCACCAAGATGTGTCAAAAGTCACGGGGAGGGACGCCTGGGTAGCTCAGTGGGTTAGAGCCTCTACCTTCAGCTCAGGTCATGATCTCAGGGTCCTGGGATCAAGCCCCGCATCAGGCTCTCTGCTCAGCAGGGAGCCTGCTTCCTCCTCTCTCCCTCTCGGCCTGCCTTTCTGCCTAACGGTGATCTCTCTCTGTCAAATAAATAAATAAAATCTTTAAAAAAAAAAAAAGTCACGGGGAGATGCAGCAATTTATTACTTAACAAGTAATATTTGAGTGGAAAGGCTATCCAGGCTGTCCCTCCAAAAATACATTGAAAAAAAAAAAATACTTAATACATTGGAAAAAAAATACTTCAGAAGGGAGTTGAGGTTTCCTAGGATGTCACTCTCTGTAGGTCCCTCACATTCCAGTAGTTTTAAGTGTTTTTTATTTATTTATTTTAGATATGTATAGAGAGAGGGTATGTGAATGGGCAGAGGAGCAGAAAGAGAGGGAGAGAGAAAATCTCAAGCAGACTGAGCTCCATGTGGGGCTCGATCTCACGACCCATGAGCTCATAACCTGAGCAGAAACCAAGAGTCCGATCCTTAACCCACTGAGCAGAAACCAAGAGTCTGATCCTTAACCCACAGAGCCAGCCAGGCACTCCTGCAGTGGAGTTTTCAAGTAGAAAGGGAGGGGAGAGTCCGCATTAAGACCGCCAGGGCTGCACGTTGATGGTACTATCACCTACCAGGTGGGAGAGGGTGAAAATTAATATTGGAAGCAGGATGACATTCTTTTGGATATTGCCCCCAAGGCTGAACGGTTTTCCAGATAAACCATTCCTCGTTCCTGTCGGTAAAGGAGCTCTGCAGAGTTTCCAAAGCAAAGCCCAGGCAACAGGGCTGGGGCACTAGCTTCCCAGAAGCCTGAGGCCCATCAGGTGCAAGCATTCCATCCCTGCAGCCCTACCCCTGCTCCTTCCAGCTCATTCCATCCCTCCCTGGCATCCCCAGTATCCTTGAGCCCACCAGGACTCCAGTGCCACTGACCCAAAGCCCCTTTTCACTAAGCCCCAGCCCTTGCTAGTCCCTCTTCAATCCCCACCTACACTCCCCAATCTATTACTATGATGCCCCCCATTGGCCATGCCTGGGACTCATTCCCACTGCCCCACCCCTGCCACCCCCCCACACTCCCCCACCCCCCCTTCCCCCATCTCTCCCTTAGTGGTACTCAATTGGGCAAACCACAAGCCAGGGTCATAGCCATTCTCTCCGCCCCGGGCCTGCCCTTGAGGGTGGATGGAGAGAATGGAACTCAGAGGCTGACTGGTATCAGGAGAAATCCGTGACCATGGATCTCCAGTGGGCTTCATGCTCTTGGCCATGGCCATTCTCCATTCATTCTCCCCATTCCCAGACAACCTTTCCAAACCCCTTCTCTCTCCTCCATCCTCCAACTTGTCCTCTCCTGTCCTGGCTCTGAGCTGATGAGCAACTTGACTGAGAAACACTGAAGCACTGGAGAAGCATTTCCACAGAGTCCTCCCACACCCTCACAGCCAACAGGGCCTGCAGCCGCCAAGCCTGCCCTCCTCCCCCTGAGACCTGACCCTGCAGCCTGCAGTAGACCACAGCCCCTCGAGCCCTCTCAGCACACCCTCCAGCAATTCCCCCTCCTCCTCCCCTCCTAAGCCACGGCTCTCTCGCTGTCCGCCACTTATTTCCCCCTCCTGCTGTCCCTTCACCACCACCACCACATCTTTTTCTAGTGGCCCCCAAATTCCTCTAGGGATCTGTCCGTACTCACTGTCTCCAGTCCCTCTTCCCATGTTGGATGAGAGAATGTCCACCAGGCACCCGCACCCACCACTCTTCCCAAACTGCTTCCATGGACATGTCCAGTGACCTCCTGGCTAGGGTTCACTTCCTATCCTCATGTGACTTTACACAGAAGCATTTGAGTGCTATCTCTGTCTCCTTCTGGATACACCTTCCCCTGGCTTCCTGGACACCACCACTCTCTTGCAACTTCATTCCTCTTGTCTCAATGCTTCCTCTCAGTTTCTTTGCTAGTTTCCTGCACTTGTCCCAGATCCTTGACGCCAGGTATCCTAGAGGCTCAGTTCTCCAGCTCCTGTGTAGCTGTCCTTCTATGTCAGCCCGTACCTGTCTGCTTGGCCCAGACTCGATTTTCCAATGGTCTCCTCCACGTTTCACTAGGTGGAATGTCGGGAAGACATCTCAAATTTAAGCTAGGTCAGCAAATTGTTTTATTTCATGTTCTCCCGAAGGCTGATCTTGTGTAACTCATTCCCACTGAATCCAAGGTAAATTTTTAAAATATTTTATTTATTTATTTGACAGACAGAGAGAGAGAAGGAAGGAAGGAGGGAGGGAGAGAACACAAGCAGGGGTAGTGGGAGAGGTAAAAGCAGGCTCTCCACTGAGCAGGGAGCCTGATGTGGGGCTGGACCCCAGAACCCTGGGATTATGACCTGAGCCGAACACAGACACTTAACCCAACCTACTGAGCACCCAGGTACCCTGAGAGTCCAAGGTAATTCTTAAGAAGTTTAATTTTCAAACAGTATCTTTGGAGAAGTCTTAGTGCATCAAGTCACACCTATATTTTGATCATGAAGGCATGTTTCGTGTTTTCTGCCTATTGTGTCCTACTCATGAGTTATGAGGAGAATTTTTGAGGCAGCCTACAGAACTAGTAGATGCCTTGTGAACCTAATCAAGGATCAGCTTAGGAGAGAGACAGGTGTTGCTGTTTCCTGGAAGAAATGCCAAGGCTGATCATGTGATGCCCTCTGAGGGGAAGAGAATACACCAGCAGGACCAGTTGCAGTCAGGAGCTCTACATGCAATTTTACACATTCCCATGACTCCTTCCTCCTTGCACCAACCTAGCATAGACCTGAGAACCCGCTGGCACCTTAGACAAATGCTCTGAGGTGAGAAGGATAGAAAACCACGGAGAGAGCCTTGAAGCTAAAAGATGTCCTAGGGGTGTCTGGCTGGCTCACAGGGTAGAGCGTGTGGCTCTTGATCTTAAGGTGGTGACTTAGAGCCCAGCCTTGGGTGTAGAGATTACTTAAAAATAAACTCTTTAAAAAAATTTTTTTAATTAAAATGTGTCCTAGTGCAAGCAGCCTGAGATCCAAACCAACTTGTAGTCCAACACAGTCAGGTCTTTTGACCTAATGCCACAAAGGAGACTGCATACCAGAAGACCCATGGGTCATTTCACCAAACAAAGGAAGAGTTCGTACAGGATTTAGGAGTGAAGCAATGTGTTGATAGGCTCCAAGAAAAGCGGTCTACCTCAGGCCTGAACCGCAAAGTGGACCCAGGGTCTCTTACTTCAGAAAGTATAGTTGAGGGGCACCTGGGTGGCTCAGTTGCTGAGCGTCTGCCTTCGGCTCAGGTCATACTCCCAGGGTCCTGGGATCGAGGTCTGCATTAAGCTCCCTGTTCCACGGAAAGCCTGCTTCTCCCTCTCCCACTCCTTGTGTTCCTTCTCTCACTGTCTCTCTCTCTATCAAGTAAGTAAATAAAATCTTTAAAAAAAAAAAAAGAAAGAACGCATAGTTGACCTTTGAACAACATAAGGGCTTAGGGGTGCTGACCCCCTGCATAGTCGAAAATTTGCATGTAAGTTTTGATACCCTAAAAACATAACTATAAATAGTCTACTGTCACCTAGATACATTACTGATAACATAAGCAGTTGATTGACACATATTTTGTATGTTATATGTATTATATGCTGTATTCTTACAATAAAATAAGCTAGAGAAAAGAAAATGTTATTAAGAAAATCATAAGAAGGGGCACCCGAGTGGCTCAGTGGGTAAGCCTCTGCCTTCGACTCAGGTCATGATCTCAGGGTCCTGGGATCGAGCCCTCCGTTGGGCTCTCTGCTCAGCAGGGAGCCTGCGTCCCCCTCTCTGCCTGCCTCTCTGCCTACTCATGATCTCTCTGTCAAATAAATAAATAAAATCTTTTTTAAAAAGAAAGAAAGAGGGACGCCTGGGTGGCTCAGTTGGTTAAGCAGCTGCCTTCGGCTCAGGTCATGATCCCAGGGTTCTGGGATCGAGTCCCGCATCAGGCTCCTTGCTCGGCAGGAAGCCTGCTTCTCCCTCTGCCTCTGCCTGCCTCTCTGTCTGCCTGTGCTCACTCGCTCTCTCTCCCTCTGTCTCTGACAGATAAATAAATAAAATCTTTAAAAAGAAAGAAAGAACATATGATAGTTGTCTTTCTCTGCTTGATATGAGGAAGTGGTGATGCAACATGGAGGCTTAAGTGGGTAGAAGAAGAATAAATGAAACAAGATGGGATTGGGAGGGAGACAAACCATAAGTGACTCTTAATCTCACAAAACAAACTGAGGGTTGCCGGGGGGAGGGGGTTTGGGAGAAGGGGTTGGGATTATGGACATTGGGGAGGGCATGTGATTTGGTGAGT
Source organism: Mustela lutreola (assembly GCF_030435805.1). Classification (NCBI taxonomy): domain Eukaryota; kingdom Metazoa; phylum Chordata; class Mammalia; order Carnivora; family Mustelidae; genus Mustela; species Mustela lutreola. The sequence goes on from NC_081297.1 coordinate 56,943,401, forward strand.
GCTGTGAAGTGTGTAAACCTGGTGATTCACAGACCTGTACCCCTGGGGATAAAAATATATGTTTATAAAAAATAAAAAAATTAAAAAAAAAAAAAAAAAAAGAAAGAAAGAAAGAAAAAATCATAAGGAGGGCCGCCTGGGTGACTCAGTCATCAGGCATCTGCCTTCAGCTCAGTTCATGATCTCCGCTCCCCTCTGCTGGTGTTCCCTCTCTTGTTGTCTCTTTGTATCAAATAAATAAATTAAATCATTTTTAAAAAGAAAGAAAGAAAAGAAAATCATAAGGAAAGTGCAGGAAATGGTAGAAGAGAAGTCAGGGAGACTTCCATGGTGAAGACATTTGAAGTGCTGTCGATGGTTCTGAGACATGAGGCACGTACCATTAATTACTGGAAAGGCTTCCAGAACTTTCTCCAAATCATAAGGATGCACACAGACAGGCTCTAGGAGCAAAGACTGGTTCCTGAAAGATAGCCAGCCAGAAACTGAAGATCTTAATCCTATAACCACAAGAAAGTGAATTCGGCCAACAGAGTAAAAAGGCTTGGAAACAGATTCATACCTAGAGGCTGCAGTGATCCTACGATGGGTTCATAAATATTTATAAATGTAATATCCTTATGTCATATCCTTATCCTGACCGGCAGACATAATATATATTTTTTAAATTTTGGGGGTATAGTTGACACACAATGTTATATTAGTTTCAGGTGTACAATACAGTGATTTATCACCTCCCTACTTTGTTATGTGCACCACAAATATAGCCACCATCAGCTACCATCTGTCACTACTCAACCCAAGTACAATATCATTGACTATATTCCCTCTGCTCTGTTTTTTATTCCCATGACTTATTCACTCCATAACTGGACACCTGGACCATACATAATATTGCATTAGCTAAGGGGACCACCTTCTTTTCTCTGAGGTTCACAATAATGCCTCATCCCAGCTTTAGGGAAGAACCTTCTCCTATAAATGAAGATATTATAATTTCAAACAGAATATTTAGCCTTAGGTACAGAAAGGTCCCTGCTACATCCACTCACAAGGCCATTTGGTACACCAAGTTCCAGCAGCCAAGCTGAAGGTCTGGTTTGAGTTCCCCTGGAAAATAATCACATTACGGGTAGCGTCGTGGAACAAGCAGAACTTCCCACCTCCAGACATCTGGTCAGTTCAAATCAGGCATCCACCTCAAATCCTGGGTTCTGTTATGCAAATTCAAGGATCTGATTTCAATGGCAGGTATGTTTTCCAGATGTGCTCTGCCCTAATTTCCAAGAATAGCGCATATTTGAATAGATTCTATATATTGCAAAAAAAAAAAAAGAAAAGAAAATCATAAGAGAAAATACATTTACAGTACCATATTATATTTATCAAATTAAAAAAAAATCTGTATGTAAATAGACCATGAAGTTCAAACCCATGTATTTCAAGGGTCAAGCGTACAGTTAAGACAGCTATGAAATGTTGTGTCTAGCACCCGTTATCTAAAGCTCTGTATCTGAGTTGTGTATTGAATCTGCTTCTGTGTCAGAGTGACTCAGAGGCAAGAATGGGATATCCATTCTTACTGACACAATTTTAAACAGCAAAGTTTTGGATGAGTGATACTTTCTGAGAACGAGATTTCTCAGTAAGTGAAAACACAATAGTCACGCAAACAAAGGGGTTGTTAAAACACTTCACGGTTGTAGCAGATCCGAGGAAGAGTGGGCCAGAATTTTGGCAAAAATTTACTTTCTCTGCTCAAGTTAGTGTTTGCTTTCTCAAGGACCAGAACAGGACAAGGCAGATGTGGGCAAGCAGGTGATATGTGACACAAGGACTTGGTTAAACTTTTGCCTTCTTTGCAATTCACTCTGTAGCTGTCTTGCATTTTCCTTCCATGCATATCCCTTCCACTCCGGATCTTGAAAAGAAAACAGGGTATTAATATTCTCTGCCTGACCCTACAATCCTTTCATGCCCAGAAGCCCCGTACCCCAAGCCTGACGGAGGAAGTGAACATGTTAACTTGGGGGTTGTATCTGAGGCAAGTAAAAGATCTTCCTTTGAAACTTGGCAGCAAAGTCTTTTCAAAGCTGTTGACAGCCTGTCCTATAAACGCCGCCTTCTCCTCGGCTGCCTCTCGGGTGGCTTGAGCCTACAACCCTGTTCAAGACCCTTTCATAGTCACTGTCTAGCAATTAACATGTTTGTACTTGTTTAATATGCCTGTTATTTCGAGCAAGTGAGAGAAGGAATGTTGCCATAAATATGTGTGTGCACTTAATACACATAAGCAATCTTTTGGTCTTTCTCAGGAGCCCTTGGCAGTGCTGGGCACAGAAGAATCATCAAATACCCTCCTATCCAGCTTGGTGCTGGCACCAAGACAAGACCCCTTGTCCTTTCCCATTTGGAAAGAAAATTCAGGAACAGGTAGGAGGATAGGGAGAGTGTAGACCCAAGAGGTTATCCTCTTGCTCTATGAATTTTTAACTCTTAAAAAATGAAAATAGGAGGGGCACCTGGGTGGCTCAGTGGGTTAAAGCCTCTGCCTTCGGCTCAGGTCATGATCTCAGGGTCCTGGGATCGAGCCCCACATGGTGCTCTCTGCTCAGCAGGGAGCCTGCTTCCCTTCCTCTCTGCCTGCCTCTCTGCCTACTTGTGATCTCTCTCTCTCTCTCTCTCTGTCAAATAAATAAATAAAATCTTTAAAAAAAAATGAAAATAGGAAAAAAATTTAAAAATTAAAAAAAATGAAAATAGGGAAGGGTCATGAATTTTAAAAGCAAAGCAAGTATGGTAGTTAATTTTAAAATCAAAGCAGGCTGAGAACCTCCTCAGCCTGAGCACGAGTGACCAGATGACCATAGAGGGGTACAAGGCGAGACACCCCAGGGAGGTCACTCTGGCATAAAGATTATTTCAAGTTAAAAGTAACAAAAACCCAGCAGAGGCAGGAAAGTGGAAAGGAGAGTCTGCATCAGGAAAGGAAGTACTAACAGAAACCCCCGTTTACCAAAGGAACTCAGCAGCATGAGAGAACAATCTCGTTTTTTCCAAACATCTCCTTCTACCTTCTCGCTAAGGACTTTTCTCGTCTTTGAGTCCTCAGGTCCTCAGCTTTGTCCTGAGCTCACACGAGCTTCCTGTTGCCCCACTGCCTTCAGAGTGTCATGTCTGTGTGGATTCCCCATAGGTCCGCACCTTAAATTTGATTTGCTCCTGTTAATCTGTCTCATGTCAATCTGGTCCCAAGTCCAGCTGGAAAGACCATGGGGCAGAGGAAGTTCTTCCTCCCGGAACATCCCCTACTTGTTGGTCCTGAGGAGATCAGATACCGTTGGCTGGTGGCATGGACGGGAGGACTAGGATCTGATGGATCCCCTTTTGTGTCCTTCTTCATTTCCTCTTCCTCCTTCTTTGCCTTCTCTTCCCCCTCTTCTGCTTGTTCCTTTCTGCTTCATCCACTCCTTCCTCTTCTTTCTCTCTCTTCTATTTTTCTCTCGCATCTTTGTGGAAATGGCAAAGCGTTTCCCAGACCCGCTGCCCAGCTGCAGTGTCACCTCATACCACCCCCGCCCTGTGTCCGGGTGTCAGGGTGGGGACCAGGAACCAGTGACATCTGTCCATGCAGATACGCTCCAAGAGGCACTTCTCAAATCTTGACCTGTGCCGCACCTCATAGCTGGATTCTCAAGACATTGGTTAATAAAAAGCAGCTGTGGTATCACAATTTACAAAAGGTTTAATTACAAAGCTACAGGAGGAGGCTGACTTATCTCACCAACAATATAACCCTCATTTGCTTATAATCCAGCTTGTTTGTTTGGGATTTAAAAAATAGGAGAGGGGTACAGATTACACAGCTAGGAAGTCCATGAATATAGGTAACACACATGACCGTCACCTCTTAGAGAGAGAAGTGAAGATCCAAGGCGCATACTGCCCCAGGAACGTTGCCCCCAACATGACTTTAAAAGCAAATCATCTACCAGCATTAATTAAAGTTTCAACTCATGGTTTTTCTCTGTCTGGGTTCAGAACCAATATACTCGGAATTGGGATGGCTTTGGGGAGGATGAGGGCTGGGGCACGCCAGCCGTGTGCCTCTGATAGGGGTGATGTCCCACAATTTACTGAGCTCAGCAAGAGTCCCACAGGATCTGCCACATGCTAGGCAGTGAACACAGGTGCCCTGGAACCATTTCTTCCTGGCCTAGAGAAGTCCCTGCAATCTCCCGTCCATGAATCCTACTCCTATCTTTCCAGCTCACTCCATCCAGTAAGTAAATATCCTTAGATCCCACCAGAATAACACTCAGATTGGGTCTACCACCTCCTCACTGGCTCCGTACCACAATGTATTCACTTTGATCTTCATCCAGCTTAAGTTCCATGGACGATCTTTTTTTTTTTTTTTTTTTTTAATTTAATGACTGAAACAAAACAAATCTAAAACCGCAGCTTTGGGAAGAACCATTTGTTCTTGCCGGTCCTGTACCTCTCCTTGAACTTGACCTCCGCCTCTCTTCAAGCCTTGTGTTTAAGAGCAGAATCTCTGAAGACATCGTTTTTGAGGACAGTTTTGTCCAAGAGGATATCCACAGAATACCTTGTGGGCATGAGATGACTGTAGTTGTAAACTTTCATGAAAGACTTGATCTTTGACTTCTTGGTGATTTTCTTCTTGCCCATGGCCGCTGTCACTTTGTATGGTGGTGGGGGGAGCAGTCAATCCCAGCCACCAGAGCATGGCTGTAGGGACGGTCTGAGGTGCCATGGTCAGTGATCTTCACAGTGACCAGTTTGTACCAGGAGTGGCATCCGGCCAGGACCAGCACCACCTTCCCAGCTGTCATGAACTTGCCCATCTCAACACAAGCCGCGTGAGCTTACAGCAGAAAGGAAATAATGGCACCTCCCCTTGGAAAATCATTTTAATGACTCCTTTGTTTATCCTCAACTCACTGCCTATCTTCAGGAAAAGTGTCTTCACTCAGCCAAACCACAGCTCTGGTTGAATCCAACTCTACCTGCTCCACACACTGAACATGGCTGAGGAACAGTTAAGCTGATGCATATTTAAGCTGACAAACTTCCACTGGGCCCTGACCGCTGCCCCACTAGCATATTATCCTTCCATAGCCCACTCTCTCCCATACTCCTAGGCAAGTACTTCACACCTTGTCCTCTTCAAACTCCATGTCTTCCTCAGCTTGTTTTGAGGAAGTGATCTTGCTTCCTACTTTACTGAGTGAGTTGAAGCACTTTAAGAGAACTTCCAGCACTCCCAGGACCTCAGACTCTCAGTGTCTTCCAGCATATATGCAGTCTCACCCATCACCAGAGACCATCTCTCCATATGCCTGTCAGCCAGTCCTTTCCAGGTCCTCTTGCCATGACACCCACTTCATCCTCTCCAACCCATGCCAGCCAAGTCAGCACACAAACACAGTTGTTTCTCTCACCTTAAGTTCTGCCTATAAAAAGGGTTCATGTTTTTTCCTATAAAAGAAACTGTCCAGTCTGAAGTTCTGTCAGTCAGGATTTTCTAGAAGCATAATTACCGAGACAAAATTCTCCTGCCAAAATTCTCGAATACCCATGTTATGTGGATATCACTACAATGGAGGTGGGGACAATATTTCCACACGCGTTGTTTACACACTCACTCTTCACACTCCCTTCCACACTGTGCAGTGACTTGGGCTCTGTCATTCCCCCATCAGTCTGAACCTTAGTTTCTAACATACACACACATCTCATGACCATCTTAGAAGAAAGTTTCTATGGAACAAGAACTTCAGACATCAGACACCTTTCCACTGTTGTTGCACTGGGCTCCATGCTGGTCCATACACCAGGTATTCCAGGGTCATTTGGAGAGTGAGTCCTATGCACTTGAGGAGTTCAAGTTAAGAGACAAGCAGGTCAATGATTAATAATTGTGCAACAAGCCCACGCTCTCTGAATCCAACTGGGCCCTGAGCTCAGAGAATCAGCGGCTCAGAAAGTAAACAAACCATGTGACCTCTGGCTTATGAGTCATGAAATCATCTCAAGAGTGTGTTCATAAATTTTCTAGACACTGGCCCAAGGCCCAGAATAGAGGTGTACAATTATTTGTTGAAGAAACATACGTACACATATCAGCTCCTTGGAGAAACAATGAGAAAGACACTTAATATCCCTTGGGGCAATAGGGCAAAGGACTCACAGGGAAGTTGAGCTCTAAACTGAGAAGCAGGCAAGGGGGTGAAAGGTATTCTGGGCAGAGGGAACTGCTTGTGCAAAGACATGGAAAGAAGATTTAAAAGAGCTCATGACAGGGTGCCTGGTGGCTCAGTCCGACTCTTGATTTTAGCTCAGGTTGTGATCTCTGGTCATAAGATCGAGCCCTGCATTGGGCTCCACACTCAGCCTGGAGTCTGTCTGTCCTCCCTCTGCTCATTCCCCTCCTCACCAAGCCCCCCCACCTTTTACATTCTCTTGCCCTTTCTCAAATAAATAAATAAAATCTTTTTAAAAAGAAAAGAAAAGAGAGAGCTCGCGATGCCTGCGTGGCTCAGTTGTTTAAGCTTCTGCCTTCCACTCTGGGCATGGGATTGAGTCCCACATCGGGCTCCTTGCTCAGTGGGAAGGAAGCCTGTTTCTCTCTCTGCCTGCCCTGCCTGCTGCTCTGCTTAGGTTCTCTCCCTCTCTCTTTCTCTCTCTGGCAAACAAATAAATAAAATATTTAATAAAAAAGGAAGGAAGGAAGGAAGGAAAGAAGGAGCGAGCTCATGAATCTAGGAAACCATGTGGTGTTCATCTTGGCTGTCTGGCGGGGGGGGTCCATGAGAGAGGTGTGAGACTGGGCTAGTAAGAGGCAGCACTAATCCTCTCTCTGCCTCAAGTACCTTCAGATCTGACAAGGAAACTCATTTCCACCTCAGGCCTTCGAGTTGACTTCTTCCCCAGCTGCCTGGGGTTTCTCTTTTCCTATTCTTCCCAAAGCACTTTGCCTTGAGCATCTGTGGGAGGACAAGGCAGCGTTTTTCATGGATATTCCTAGGTTTCCCTTGGTTCACACTCTCTTGCCTCACAAATTTAGAAGAGAGGTCAGTCCTTTTCAGATTCGTGCAGCTATCCTAGAACTAGACAACTCCAGATCAGGTCTCTCAAACCCAGACTATCTATAGGATATTCTAGGGCTGCTGGATCCAGTCGTCTCCAGAGGCAAAGGAAAGCTCAGAGAAAAATTCTCCGAAGACTATGGATTCCCTCCTCAATTCCCCAAGATGGGGTGGCAAACGTGTTTGTTCAGACAATATTTATTGAGTATTATTTCCAGGCTCACTTGCTGCCTCTCCTTCATGCTTTGATGGATCTCTTTTCCCTGTATTTCAACACCCAATGCACTTGGGCTATGTGTCAGGCCCATTCTAACCACTTTATAAGAATAACTCAGTACATTTTCACAACAACCCACTAAGGTAGGCGGTGTAATTATTCCCCTTTTGTAGATGAGAAAACTGAGGTAAGAAATGTCAAGATCACCTAGCAAGTCAGTGGCGGAGTCAGGAATAGGATCCAAACAATCCATGTAGAACCTGTGCTTATAACGCTCCACACTGCTGCCTCTCCTCACACCCCTTCTGGGCAGCCACCATGCAGCCATCACACCTGCAACAGAGATAAATTTCCTTTCTCCCTACTACAGGGAATACATTTTTGTTTTGTTTCTAAGCATTTTTTCGTATGTGCTTTCATATGCACGTGTTAACACATCTCTTCTAACACTTTCTTTATATAATAGCTTACACAGTGTGAGCAAGTTCATTTCTAAAATCTAATCTCTGTGGAAGATTTATTCCTCAGAGCTGAGCTGGAAAGAGTTGGTTCGAACCAACTGATGTGTAACTTCTCCCTGGGGTAACCGTGCAGGACGTTCGTCTTCCTCCTCAGAGCACGACCCCACCCGCAAGCTCACACCTCAGAAGTCACAAGCCCCTGGACTTGTATTTGAAACAGGTCGAAGAGTGAAACTTGAAGTAGTAGCATAAACAGAGCAGTCAGGAACACAAACTCCAGATTCAAACTCCAGCCAACTTCATCTCTCAGCAACTCCATGACATTGGACAAACTCTAAGCTTTAGTCTCTTTATTGCTGAAAGAGAGACAATAATACTCTTACCCCAAAGACTCTTGGAAGCATCAATCTAACCGATCCATGTGAAGAGCTTCGTATAATGCCTGACACAATAAGTACTCAAAAAAAAGTTAGTTCTTTAAAAAAACTATTCTCCACTCGACAAACTAGGAACAGAAGGAAATCACTTCCACGTGATAGAGATCATATGTGACAAGCCCACAGCAAACGTCATACTTGACGGTGAAATGCTGGAAGCTTTTCCGCTAAGATCAGGAACAAGACAAGGATGTGCACTCTCACCATTTCTATTCAACATGGTGTTGGAAGCTCTAGCCAGAGCAATCAGTCAAAAAGAAATAAAAGGCATCCAAATTAGAAAAGAAGAAGTAAGATTATCTCTGTTCACAGATGACATGATTTTATATGGAGAAAATCCTAAAGACTATACACACACACACACACACACACGCCATTAGCACTAATGAACAAATTCAGAAAAGTTTCAGTATACAAGCCCAACACCGAAGTGTTGTGCTTCTATACACTAACAATAAACAACCCAAGAAGGAAATTAAGGTAGCAGTTCCATTTACAATAGTATCAGAAAGAATAAAATAAGGGTGCCTGGGTGGCTCAGTGATTAAGCATCTGCCTTCAGCTCAGGTCATGATCCCAGAGTCCAGGGATGGAGCCCCACATCCGGCTCCCTGCTCAGCTGGAAGCCTGCTTCTCCCCCTCCCACTCCCCCTGCTTGTGTTCCCTCTCTCTCTGTCAGAAAGAAAGAGAGAGAAAGAAAGAACAAAAGGAAGGAAGAGAAAGAAAGAAGAGAAAAGATACTTTACTAAGGTACCTGGATGGTTTAGTCAGTTAAGTGGCTGACTCTTGATTTTGGCTCAGGTCATGTTCTCAGGGTGCTGGGATTGAGCCCTGCATCTAGCGCCACACTCAGCTGGGGGTCTGCTTGTCTCTCTCCCTGTCCTTCCCCCTTCTTGTGCTCTCTCTCTCTCTAATAAATAAACAGGTTTTAATTTATTAGATAAATAAATAAACCTGGGTGGTGCCGTTGGTTACTCATCCGACTCTTGGTTCTAGTTCAAGTCATGATCTCAGGGTCGGGAGATGGAGCCTGGCATCAAGTTCCACAAGGAGCACAGAGTCTGGTTGGGTTTCTCTCCCTCTTCCTTTGTCCCTCTCCCCCCACCCAAATAAATAGATAATAAATTTTAAAATAAATAAATAAAACCTTTTTTAATAAAAAAGACTAAAATACTTAGAAACAAACTTAAGCAGAGAAGCAAAACACTTGTACACTAGAAACTACAAAATGGTACTGAAAGAAACTAACGGCAACATAAATAAAAGGAAGGATATCCAGTGTTCATGGATTAGAAGGTGTTAATTCTACCCAAAGAGATCTACAGTATCAATGCAATCCTTATTAAAATCCCAGTGATGTTTTTTCACAGAAATTTTTTAAAAAATCTATCCCAAATTCAGTTGGAATTTCAATGGACCCTGAATAGCCAAAACGATCTTAACAAAGAACAAATTGGAGTTCTCACACTTCCTGATTTCAAACCTTGTTACAAAGCTAAGGTAGTTAAAATAGTGTGGTATCGGCATATAGATAGACATATAGACCAATGGAATGGAATAGAAGGTCCAGAAATAAAACTCTGCATATATGGTCAAATGATTTTTTTTAAAACATTTTATTTATTTATTGAGAGAGAGAGTGTGTGTGTGCATGTGCACATAAGCTGGGGGAAGGATAGAGGCAGAGGAAGAGAGAGAGGGAGAGGAGCAGACTCCCCGGTGAGCATAGAGACTACTGTAGGGCTCTGTCCCACAACCCTGAGATGATAACCTAAGCTGAAATCAAGAGTTAATGCTGAACTGAATGAGCCATCCTGGCATCCCATGGTAAAGTGATTTCTGATGAAGGTTACCAAAACCATTCAAAGGAGAAAGGACAATCTTTTCAACAAATGGGGCTTAGAAAACTGAATATCCACATGCAAAAGAATGAAGGTCGACCTTTACCTTATACCATACACAAAAGTTAACTCAAAATGAATCAAAGGCTTAGAGACATAATCATAAAACTCTTAGAAGAAAAGACAGGGGGAAAGCTTCCTGACATTGGATTTGGCAATGATTTCTTGGATATGACACCAAAAGCACAGACAACAAAAGAAAAGAACAGATATATCATAATTAAAAACTTTTTTGCACTCCTAACTCTTTGATAATACATTTTGCTATGGAAATAATGGGTTTGAGGGCTTAGTCACTGATAGTGGGGTCATGTTGGTAGCTGCTTATGTCCATCACAAACACATGCTTCCCTCTGCATAAGAAGATGAAATTGTAGGGGCGCCTGGGTGGCTCAGTGGGTTAAGCCTCTGCCTTCAGCTCAGGTCATGATCCCAGGGTCAGGGAACGAACCCTGCATCAGGCTCTCTGCTCAGCAGGGAGCCTGCTTCCTCCTCTCTCTCTGCCTGCCTCTCTGCCTACTTGTGATCTCTGTCTGTCAAATAAATAAATAAAATCTTTTTAAAAAGATGAAATTGTACAACCAGTTATCTACAGATGGCATGAACTCCTTCCTCAAAATTTCTCTCAGATTTTCAGGAAAGCTTCTTTATTTGTTTACTTAATAATAAACCAACTTTATGACTAATAGTATAATTAAAGGCAAATATCTTAAAGTACTCCTGCAATGTATTAGCCAAATAGCATTTGATCAAAGCATAAATGGAAGTTGATGATCCAAGGTCTTCATGTGGAGAAATTATTTTTCCAGACATTATCCAATAGTCTAGACAAAATTCAATTTCCCTACAAAGTGGTCAACTTACTTAGATGTAGTTAACTACTAAGTTAAGTACTTAACTACTTAGATGTAGTTAAAATAGTGATGATTAATATTTTTGCTTTTAATGTCCGAGTACATTTTCCCATGTTCCAAATACAGATCTCCATATTCTCCCAGTTCATGCTTATCCTCCTAGCCTCCCCCATCTCATTTAAACAACCAGATAAAAAAAGGTTATGACTTTATCTATGATTATCCAGGTGAGGCAAATTGTTTTCCTATCTTCTATTGTTAAAACACAAAATTCATCTGAGTAAATTTGAAGATCTAATTGGTTTTACTAAATGTGTCATGAATCAGACAGCATCTCATCTAGCAAATACAGGGGAGCTCCATGGAACTGTACCAAATGGAGGATTTTTAAAAGCAGAGAAGAGATGTAAAAAAGGAATATATTACCAAGGAAGCACTGCTCTAGGCATGTCATCCTCCTAAGGGAAATCAAAGGGGTGGGCTAGGAAATTACCTCCTAGTATCTACTGGAAAATTCAGTTTGGCTGCTAAAAGGTTACATTCAGGTGGGGGTGGGGGTGGTTGAAACTTCAGTTAGATTTGGGATTAAGTCTTCATTTTGTGACATGGGGCCTTAACGTGACACCATTTGGGGACTATGGTTTTCTTTTTAACACCATCAAGTTTTAATTCTATCAAAGAATCATAATCACAATCCTCTTAAAAGCCCATCCCAAGTAGTCATTTTTCTATCATGAACTTCTCAATTACCCAATCATCTCAAGGGTTAATCAGCACAAACATCTTTGACTCATTCTTATTTGTATTTAATGAAAAGTCATGTTATTCTGTTTCTGAATATTGATAGGAGCTGGGACCAGGCTCCTTTGAAGGTCATGGATGGTAGAACTGGTTGGCCCTGAAAGACGTGTAAGCTCCAATGGGAAGGCAGATAAAAGCAGGCCCAAGGCGATCCCTGAACAGCCTGTACCTTGGAGCAGATGAGTCAATAGATTGTATGCATAGGTGGTTCTGGGCTAAACAGTCACTTCCCCAAGGGAGATTTGCTTCCCTCTGACCATTTTAGTTTAGGCCCCAGTGCTTCAAACAGAATGTAAGATTTAACAGGACAATATAAGTCAATTACCACTTGAATTCAAAACCACACGGATCAAAGATAGAAAGGACTTGCACTTGAGAAACCCAGGCAGAAACAACTGAACATCCAAGATGAGTTTGGCATCACCAAGAAGGGAGAGGTAGAGAGAAAGAGCCCAAGCTCGAACTCTTCATCCTGAGACAAATTGGAAAAATTAGTGAATAAATTTAATATATAACCTGTGGTTACCCTATGCTTAATCATATTGAAACTTTGGAATATTTCTTTCTCAAATCCATTCCTTCTTTGTTTCTTAAATACGTTAATCTAACATTTTGTGAAAACATTAATTCTGAACATTAACCCATCCACCCAAGAAAAATATCTGACATTAAAGGAATCTCTTTAATTCAAATGATGCCTTGTGATATCTCTGCCCAGAGCAATGTGACTCCCATGACTAATGGCGCCAAAATCATCTACTTCAATACATCTGTCAATACGTCATGTTTGCAAAAATGTGTCAGTGTTCTGTGTTACATAAGTTGAGCTAGATAGTTTCCTGGCAGGATTTACTGAGTTTCGTCAGATAGTTAACATTTCAGCCTAACCTCAAATTATTTTCTCTTTAAAGAAATAGAAGCAAAGAAATTGGTTCTCATATTTATATATTAAATAATTTACAAAAGTCCAGAATTCATATGTGTAAAATGAGAATCATGACATTGGTAAAAAGAAACACCCTTTCATCAAAAAGTTATGGTAGGGGTTTCTGGGTAGCTCAGTGGGTTAAGACTCTGCCTTTGGCTCAAGTCATGATCTCAGGGTCCTGGGATTGAGTCCCACATCAGGCTGTCTGCTCAGTAGAGAGCCTGTTCCCCACACCCTCCACTTGTGATCTCTTTCTGTCAAAAAAATAAATAAAATCTTTCAAAAAAAAAAAAACCACAGTATATGGTAGGGATGCCTGGGTGGCTCAGTCAGTTAAGTGGCCAACTACACAAATAAAATCTTTAAAAAAATAAAAATAAAAAGCTAGAGAGATAGATCAAATCGCCAGGACATACACTTTAAATATCTTATAATTTTATGTCAATTATAACTCAATGAATCTTTTAAAAAAGCTAGTAGAATATAAATATGAGAGAGTGAAACTAACATTCACTGACTACCTACTACTTGCCAATGTACTTGGATCTCTCTACATTCATGCACACACACACACACACACAATCTCATGTAATCTTCAAGCAGTTCCTGCTGCTGATACGTCCCAACTTTTCCATCAACCTGATCTCCCACCAGGGTTCCCCAGCACAAATACTCTCTGTAAGGATAGTCCTGCCCACACACACCCCTGCCTAAGACTGCTGGTACACTTTGACTCACGTTGTCCAATTTGACATCCTTATGGATGTTAAGGTGCTTTCTTTGAGGTATATGAATACCTTCTAGTTTCTCTCCACAAAATCTTCAATAAAACCTAGGCTGCCCATCACTACTCTTTTGTAAATGGATATTTTGGGGGAAATTGGAGAGATTGAGTTCTGCTTTTGGGTTGATATGGGAGCAAAAACAGACATGGCTACCTGAGCTAGAGCACAAGAGACCACCACACCAGGGTTCATCAACCAAAACAACTCCTTGAGTGTATCCTATATGTTAAACACTAGAGGCTTTATATACTTTTTCTTTTTTTTTTTTTAAAGATTTTACTTATTTATTTGACAGAGAGAGAGAGAGAAGGCACAAGCAGGAAGAGTGGCAAAAGGAAAAGGAAATGCAGGCTCCCCACTAAGCAGGGAGCCAGACACAGAGCTCCATCCCAGCATCCCGGGGTCACGGGCAGACATTTAACTGACTGAGCCTCCCAGGCGCCCTGCATTTTCATTCATCTTTAACAAGCTTCAATCCTGTGCGATGTGAAAGTGTGTGGTAAAGACTGATTCTCCTTGCCTTTGTGACCTCACTGCCTGGTTCAAAGAAGTACATGTGTATTACATGGATGCCAGTTTGAAAAATAAAAGAAGGGGCACCTGGGTGGTTCAGTGGGTTAAAGCCTCTGCTTTTGGCTCAGGTCATGATCCCAGGGTCCTGGGATCGAGCCCCGCATCAGGCTTTTTGCTCAGCAGGAGGCCTGCTTCTCTTCCTCTCTCTCTGCTTGCCTCTCTGCCTACTTGTGATCTCTGTCTGTCAAATAAATAAATAAAATTTTAAATAAATAAATAAAAGCAAAAAGAATATTAAAAAAAAAAAGAAAGTTTAGGGGACATCAGATTTCCTTGGGTCTCAACTAAAGAGACCTCAGCTCTGGGCAACTTTTTAACATAATCACATTAGAAGTTTTTCATGGCACTATTTTCTATTCATTTGCCTCTATGCCCTAGATGTTCCATATAAAACCACCATCTTCTTACCACTTCCACCCACACCAAAACCCTGCAGCATAGCTCCACGAACAACTCTTCGTATCTGTAAAGTTCTGAAGTGTCTGTCTCTGCTTTCCCATTCAATGAATATTTATTAAGTGACTATTGTGTTCAAGGAACAATGTCTTCTGACGTCCCCCGCAGCCCCCTTGAGACCCAACGCAGGAAATAAACAAGGCGCTATTACAAATGCACACCCAGACTCTGCATAATGATGGGTGAAGGTGCTTCCAGCTCTGCTTCTGCAACTTCTGCTTTCAAAATGATTACAGCCTGTACTTCCCGCATCCCAACTTTCCCTGTGCCTTTTAAACTCTTATAACTTGAGCTTTCAGCATGATCAAGGCAGCTAGAAACAGCATTTAAAAGTCAGGTTATTAAAGTTTAGGAAAACTTTGTTATTCTTGATATGTCCTCATTCCAGGTTCTTTGGCTAGTGAGAAGTGACTACAGTACGTGAGAAGTAAAATGTGTCCTCGGACCAGCAGAACCGAGGAACTTGACCGCTATGACAAGTTGCATTAGAAATAGAAGTTCAGTTTCCAACTCAATGAGGAAGTTTACAGAGTTGGTTCAGTGTAGAGAAGAAGGCTGGTGTGAGGTGGGGGAGCCTGGGGACACACAGGGTTGGAGCCCTCCTCCGAGGAGACGTAGGAAGGTGTGGTGTTAAGGAGAAGTCTCAAGAAAGAGGGATTGGTCAAAAGGCAAATACTACAGTGAGGTCAGTCTATGTCAGAGCTGACTAGCATCCATTAAGTTTTTTATATGGAGGATAACAGGAGCCGGCAAAGAAAAGAGCTAGGTTGCACTAGATTGAACAGGGCAGGAAGGTAAAGAAGTGGAGAGTGGGGGCGCCTGGGCAGCTCAGTGGGTTTCAGTCTCTGCCTTCCGCTTAGGTCATGATCCTTAGGCAGGATCCTGGGATCAAGCCCTGCTTTGGGCTCCCTGCTCAGTGGGGAGCTTGCTTCTCCCTCTCCCCCATTCCCTGCTGCTGCGCTCTCTCTCGTCCTCTCAAATAAATAATCTTTTTAAAAAAAGAATAAAATGGAATCATCAAAAATATTTATTAAAAAAAAGTGGAGAGTGGAATATAAACTACTCTTTTTGAAGAATTTGAACTATAAGGGAAGACCAAGACAGGACAATACCTAGAAAGAGATGCTAGGATGAGAGGAAGTCTTTTCAAGATGGCAGATGTCAGGGCGCCTGGGTGGCTCTGTGGGTTGAGCCTCTGCTTTCAGCTCAGGTCATGATCTCAGGGTCCTGGGATCGAGCCCCACATCGGGCTCTCTGCTCAGCAGGGAGCCTGCTTCCCCCTCTCTCTCTGCCTGCCTCTCTGCCTACTTGTGATCTCTCTCTTTCTCTCTGTCAAATAAATAAATAAAATCTTTAAAAAAAAAAAAAAAAAGGTAGCAGATGTCTCTAGGTTTGAGGAAAGAGCCTATGGACAGAAGAGGTTGAGGACACAGGCTAGGGAAGGCGTAACTGTGAGGGTAAGATACAGGAAGTGATTGGATTCAGAACAGGAGAAAGAATTAGCCTTACAAGAGGAGGGACTATTCCATAAAACTACAGGGAAGGACATTATGTTGGTCAGTGGGAAACACAGGGAATGGAGGGTTTCCTCATTTGGTGCTTTCAATTTTCAAGATAATTAGTAGATTGTGGGGTTGGAGCATTGAGAATAATGGTGAATGTTTAAATGAATCCCTGGGGAAATGGGAGACAGCTGGTTAGGGATATAGGCGATGCTGCAGTAAGCTAGCTCAGTGTAAGACCGCAAGCTCAATATTATAGTGGTAAGACTGACTGCTACAATGGGTTATGTGTCTGTCCTCTCCTAGGAAGAAAGTGAAGGCAACAGCCAGTTGATAGATTGGGGGAAGTGAAGGAAAGTGTCAGTGGACCTACAGAATACATGAGGCCAAAGAACAGGGATTTAGGAGGACAAAATTGAGAGACCTAGAAATATCATGTAAAAGAAAAAAAGAAACAAGGCTTCAGAGAAGGAATGTTAAAAGTCCAGTCTGAGTTAATGACCTGTGGCTGCCTGAAACAGAAACAGTCATGGAAGCTGGGGAGATCAAGAAAGTTCGGGGGTTCCTGGGTGGCTCCATCAGTTAAGTGACTGACACTTGGTTTCGGCTCAGGTCAAGAACTCACGGTTCTTGGGGCACCTGGGTGGCTCAGTGGGTTAAGCCGCTGCCTTCAGCTCAGGTCATGATCTCAGGGTCCTGGCATCAAGCCCTGCATCGGGCTCTCTGCTCAGCAGGGAGTCTGCTTCCCCATCTCTCTCTCTCTCTGCCTGCCTCTCTGCCTACTTGTGATCTCTGTCTCTCAAATAAATAAATAAAAATCTTTAAAAAAAAATAAAAATAAATTTTAAAAAAAGAAAGAAAGAAAAAGTGTGAAACTAGGATATCATATCATCATCATGGGCACTGAAGACACCTAGACTGATGGCAGAACTGTGATGGAGAAAACCATAAGTCAGATGGAAAAAAATGTGGTGGATATGGTGGGCATTTGGTTTTTGACTACCCAGCTCTAATTCTTCCTCTTTAAATATAACACCTTGAGGGGCACCTGGCAGGCTCAGTCAGTAGAGCACACAAGTCTTGATCTCAGGATCATGAGTTCAAGCCCCATATTGGGTGCAGATTACTTAAAAAAATAAAATCTTTAAATAATAATAATAAATAAGTAAATATTGCATCTTGATTTCTCCTCAGGGAATCACCTCTCATGGGCTGCAGGCTAGATGGGTGTGTGTATGCCAGTACCTTGCCCTCCCCTAACCAAGAGGTGGGCATAGTACCGCAGGTTAGACCAGCTGAAATCTATCTCTCTCTCTCTCTGTCTCTTTTTCTTGACTTTGAGGAGTACAAGGGAGTACAAACACAGAGCATGATCAAGACCCATTTATTTCAGAGTGGCACTCTGACAAACCCATCAATGAGTTCTTGCTACTGAGACTCTCCAAGCCTTGCTCTTTAGCCTTGAGCTCTACCCCCTACCCCAAAAAATTCTTCCCATAAACCATCTTTTCATTTGGGTTAACCAAATATAGTTTCTGTTGCTTACATCAAGAGAACCCTTACTAGGACCCTTGTAAGGTGACTATACATCTTGATTAGACTGGGGCAGTCCTCGCTCATGCCTATGGCCACAGTGTCATAGACGGTTTAACATTTATCCAGGGTTTTTCCTTTTTTATTATTTTTATTATTTATTTATTATTAACATAAACACAAATGGATTTAGAAGAGTTCACTTTGTATTCATACCTTCTGCCATGTTTGTCTAGTAGCACTGAAGAGAATTCTTGCTTTCTCAGATAGTTAAATCTACCAAAAACCCAGAATGAAGACAGCTCTCTTTTCTCAAATCTTCACAGGGTGTTCAATGATAAAACAACACACCAAGTGTGCTTGGACATCTGCTTGTCTGATGCTTCTCTCTCTCTGCCTCCCTCTCTGCCTGCTTGTGATCACTGTCAAATAAATCAATAAATAAATCTTTTTTAAAAAATAAAAAGCTAATGAAACTTGCAAGTATTTGTTGACACCTAGAGGCCTTAAGAATACCACTGACCAACCCAGGAAGGTTGAAGAAACATCTATATCTTCTTGAAAAGTTAGCCTTATTGGGGCATCTGGCTGGCTCAGCTGGTGGTGCATGCAGCTCTTGATCTGAGCATTGCGAGTTTGAGCTCCACATCATGTGCCATTATTTTATGAGGACTGTACTCAAAGACAAAGACTTAACACCTGCAACTGCAGATGACACATTTCCATCTCACTGTGTGAAGAGTCACTCTGCATTTTGAACAAATGACAGTTTTGATTCCAAGTTTTCTCATCCACATGCGATAAATGAAACCACAGTTGTTGATGTGTCAACTCATTAACAGAAGAATTTCACTAATGGCTAATAATGCCATTTCATGTCAGTATTATCATGTGGCTCAAGTAGAAAATGAATTAATTACAATAATGCTTTGTTTTTTTATACAATTATTAAAATGAAAGTAAAGTTTTTGAAGTTAATTCTGTCAAAGATGAAAACATGAAACATTGAAAAAGGAACAATAAATTCAGCTTAAAAATACATTATGGGGCGCCTGTGTGGCTCAGTGGGTTAAAGCCTCTGCCTTTGGCTCAGGTCATGATCCCAGGGTCCTGGGATCGAGCCCCACATCGGGCTCCCTGCTCAGTGGGGAGCCTGCTTCCTCGTCTCTCTCTGCCTGCCTCTCTGCCTACTTGTGATCTCTATCTGTTAAATAAATAAATAAAATCTTTAAAAAAAATATGATTTCTTCTTTAAAAAAAAAAAAACAAAATTAGGGGTGCCTGGGTGGCTCAGTGGGTTAAAGCCTCTGCCTTCGGCTCAGGTCATGATTCCAGAGTCCTGGGATGGAGCCCCACATCAGGCTCTCTGCTCAGCAGGGAGCCTGCTTCCTCCTCTCTCTCTGCCTGCCTCTCTGCCTACTTGTGATCTCTGTATGTCAAATAAATAAATAAAAATCTTTTTAAAAAATCCAACATTAAAGATAAAATTATTTTGGGCAGTAATAATTACAAGTACAAAAGTAGAGAGAGTTCAGTGTCATGATGAGAACAATGTTTTCACTAAATTAAAAATCTGCAGTGGAGAAATGCACTTGGTCTTGGTTGTGGGACATATATCATTAATGATTGCTTCCCAACAAGCTGTGATCTGCTACCAACTAATGTAAAAGTTCTATCTGTCGGGCGCCTGGGTGGCTCAGTGGGTTAAGCCGCTGACTTCGGCTCGGGTCATGATCTCAGGGTCCTGGGATTGAGTCCCGCATGGGGCTCTCTGCTCAGCAGGGAGCCTGTTTCCTCCTCTCTCTCTCTCTGCCTGCCTCTCCAACTACTTGTGATTTCTCTCTGTCAAATAAATAAATAAAATCTTAAAAAAAAAAAGTTCTGTCAACTTTTACAAATATTTTGATTTATATACAGAGTAACTGAACTAAACTACTGAAATTTGTTGTGCCAAAACTGATGTTAAAAGTAAATACCCATGGAGCACTGGGTGTGGTGCATAAACAATGAATTCTGGAACACTGAAAAGAAATTTTAAAGATTTTTAAAAATTAAAAAATTAAAACTAATTTAAAAAGTAAATACCTTAGGGGCACCTGGGTGGCTCAGTCGGTTGAGCGTCTATCTTCAGCTCGGGTCGTGATCCCAGGGTCCTAGGATCAAGCCCCACATCAGGCTCCCTGCTCAGCGGGAAGCCTGCTTCTCCCTCTCCCACTCCCACTGCTTGTATTCCCTCTCTGGCTGTCTCTCTCTCTCTCTCTCTCTGTCAAATAAATAAATAAAATCTTAAAAAAAAAAAAAAAGTAAATACTTTGTTCTAGTAATTCCATTACAGAGTATTTTACCCAAAAGATACAAAAACACTATTTCAAAAAGATATATTCACCCTATGTTTATTGCAACTTTACTTACAACAGCCAAATTATGGAAGCAGCCCAAAAGTCCATCAGTAGATGAATGGATAAGAAGATATGGTATACTGTAAGATGGACTATTCTTCAGCCATTTAAGGAACAATGAAATCTTGCCTTTTGTAACAACATAGATGGAACTAGAGAGTATAATGCTGAATGAAATAGAGAGAGACAAATACCATATGCTTTCACTCATACGTGGAATTTAAGAAGTAAAACAAAGGAGGAATAAATGCAAACCAAAAAGCAGGCTCTTGACTGCAGAGAATAATGGTTCTCAGAGGGGAGGTAGGTGGGGGGTAGGTGAAATAGGTGAAGGGGATTAGGAGTAGATGTATCACGATGAGCACTGAGTAGTATATAGAACTGAATCACTGTATTGTACACCTGAAACTAATATAAGTCTGTATGCTAACTATGCTGGAATTAAAGTTTTTTAAAATAATTTTTAAAAATATTTTATTTATTTATTTGACAGAGAGAAATCACAAGTAGTCGGAGAGGCAGGCAGAGAGAGAGAGAGGGAAGCAGGCTCCCTGCTGAGCAGAGAGCCTGATGTGGGACTCGATACCAGGACCCCGAGATCATGACCCGAGCCGAAGGCAGTGGCCTAACCCACTGAGCCACCCAGGCACCCCATAATTTTTTTTTAAATAATTTTAAAAAGAAGTAAAATAAATGCATGCTTTGTGTAAAACTTGACCACATATAGTATGCCATGAAGCAAGTCTCAACAAATATCAAGTCCTCTGCTGACAGTTCTCTCATCAAAAGATAGTTGTTCCACAAATGAATAACCAAATGATTGCTAGAAAATCCTCATGAGTTGGAACACACAGTAATAAAAATGAAGAAACTACTTCCATGTACAACACTACACGCAAATTGTATAAGCATAATGCTGGGTAAGAGAAGCAAGATGTGGGAGAATTAAAATAGGTGAAACAAGACTCTATTTTTTAGGAATACATCAAAAATAGTTCTATAAGATCTCACCTGCACGTGGAATCTTAAAAACAAAAACAAAAACCAAGCTTATAGATACAGAGAACGAACTGGTGGTTGCCCGGTGTGGTGGGTGTCCCGGCGGGGGTGCACAGAGAAGTGGATGAAGGGAGGCAAAAGGTACAAACTTCTAGTTATAAAATGAGTAAGTCCTGGAGATGTAACGTACAGCAGGGTAACTATAGCTAAGACGGTGCAATAATACGGTATCACATATTTGGATGTTGCTAAGAGAGATCTTAAAAGTTCTCATCACAAGAAAAAATTTTTGTAATCATATATGGAGAGGAATGTTAACTGGATTTACTGTGGTGATTATTTCACAATACATACAAATATCAGATCATTATGTGGTATAATACGTGTCAATTACACCTTAATTTTTAGAAAGGAAAGAAAATCGGGAGTAGTTCGACTAAAAACTAAAAAGAAAACCAAGGAAATTATTTTGACAAAAGTCTGGGTAGTGTGTCCCTCTAGATGGTCAAATGAGGATAGTATGCATTGGGTAGCAGTGCTCCAAATGTTGACCAAAGTGAGAGTTCCAGGGGTATTCACTTTATAGTTATTTATTAAATTATACATATACTTAAAAATTATATATATATATGCGTATATGTATGTATTTCTTTGTATGTACATTATATTTCACAGTAAAAAATGTTAAAATTAAAGGAAACAAAGAAATAAATACTTTGGGTACAGGATTTCCTTTGAGGGAGATGAAAATGTTCTGAAATTAGACACTGGTTGCACACCTCTATAAACATACTAAGCACCACTGAATTGTACACTTCAAATGAGTGATTTTTATGGTATGTGAATTATATGTCATTGAAAAGACATGACCACCAGTTGACCCGTGAGGTGGGCCCCAGTGATCACAGGATCCTCGCCCCCTCCCCTGTGCTTGGAATGTGGGTTCCCCTTGACTTTCCCGCTCCCAGGGGCTGCTCCGAGGACACAGCCTTGAGATAGCGATGTGGTGTTGACAACACATGCACGATATACGTGACTGAACCCAGCGTGGGCCTCTTTATAAACTCTTCAGATGCAGTGAGCTGATGCAGGGATCCATTCGTCTTGCTGCCGCCTAAGACAAGCCTCATATGGAAGTTCTTTTTGCTTATTAAAACTGCCACCCGCCCCCCTGAAGTGGCCTGCCTCTTTCTTCAGTCTCTCCCCTGCGCTCGGGGCCAGTTTTAGATTTCACCTGGGAAGCTCCCAAAAGGGTTTCAAATCAATAAAAAATCATATAATTTTAAGTATTTCAGCACCAACTTTCATTCCCAAAAATGTCCCGGTTTCAACAATAAATTATTTGGCCACCCTATATTTGGAACTATATACCATTTCACATGTGTTTTCTTTTTCCCATCGACATTATATCCTTAACATTTTTCTATGTTCAAAACCTTGAAAACATCCCACCGAGTTTTCCACTGAAGATGTGCACACCCACCGTTCTGCCCTTGTCCCTGTCCTTCCTTGACAGGAGTTTAAAACAAACAGCTTATCTTGAAAGTCAAAGACAAAGATTTAATATGCTGTGCCATGTTAAGATTTGTTCAACTGACGTATTGGTGCCTGAAAATTGTTTATATCCAACCCATTGCACAAATATTTACTGTATTTGTATGCGGCTAGACCCAGGGCCACGTGCCCTGTGTACCAGGTACCTGGTCCCTCTCCAGAATGTTATAATCCACTGTGAGAGAGAAGGTGGTGGCTAGAAAACAGTAAGCAGCTCAGGAATAGTAACAGTGTTGATGAAGTGCCACAGGAATTTTCAAGAGGGAGAGGCCACTTGGGCAGATCATTCCAGATGGGAGAGATAGCATGCACTAAGGGACAGGATTTGGGATATTATTTAAAACCATAATACAAGGGATGCCTGGGTGGCTTAGTTGGTTGGACGATTGCCTTCAGCTCAGGTCATGATCCCGGAGTTCTGGGATTGAGCCCCGCATTGGGCTCCCAGCTCCACGGGGAGTCTGCTTCTCTCTCTGACCTTCTCCTCGCTCATGCTCTCTCTCACCGTCTCTCTCTCAAATAAATAAATAAAATCTTAAAAGAAAAAAAAAAAGATTAAAAAAAAAAACCATAATACAACTCCAAACCCTTATTTAATGTAGGTGTAAGGAGAGAACCAGATCTGTGGTGTTCTTCCATTTTGTAGACTTTTCTTTATCTGTGTGAGTGTATGTGTGCTCTTGTGTATCCCTTTTTATTTATTTTTTACTTTTAGGGAGAGAGTGATGGGGGAGGGGCAGAGGGAGATGGAGAAAAAAAATCTCAGGCAGACTCCCAGCTGATCATGGAGCCTGATAAAGGGCTTGATCCCTTGACCCTGAGATCATGACCTCAGCAGAAATCAGAAGTTGGATACTCAACCAACTGAGCCACCCAGATATTCCACACGAGTATCTTTTTTTTTTTAAGATTTTATTTTTTTTTGACAGAGATCACAAGCAGACAGAGAGGCAGCAGAGAGAGAGCAAGAAGCAGGCTCCCCGCTGAGCAGAGAGCCGAATGTGGGGCTCCATCCCAGGACCCCGGGATCATGACCTGAGCAGAGGCTTTAACCCACTGAGCCACCCAGGCACCCCATGAGTATCCTTCTTTAAAATCAAAATTAGGGGTGCCTGGGTGGCTCAGTGAGTTAAAACCTCTGCTTTCGGCTCAGGTCACGGTCTCAGGGTCCTGGGAACAAGCCCCACATTGGGCTCTTTGCTCAGTGGGGAGTCTGCTTCCCGCTTTCTCTCTCTGCCTACTTGTGATCTCTGTCAAATAAATAAATAAAATAGTTTTAAAAATAAAATAAAATAAAAAGTAGACCACAATATTCAGACTGTTTTGTAGTCTTTTTTTACTTATGAAGAATTTTGTGAATATATTTATAAAATTATTATACTAAATATAAAGGGTTTTTTTGTTTTTTAATTTATTTACTGGAGAGAGAGAGAGACAGAGACAGAGATAGAGATAGTGAGAGAGGGCAGGAGGGGGGAGGAGAAGGGAAAAAGCAGGCTACCCGCTGAGCAGGGAGCCCAATGCAGGACTTGATCCCTGCACCCCAGAATCGTGACCTGAGCTGAAGGCAGTCACTTAACCAACTGAGCCACCCAGGCCCCCGGGGTTGTTTTGTTTTTTTAAAGATTTTATTTATTTTTTTTGACAGAGACAGCAAGAGAGGGAACACAAGCAGGGGAAGTGGGAGAGGGAGAACAGGACTTCCGAGGAGCAGGGAGCCCGATGCACGGCTCAATCGCAGGACTCTGGGATCATGACCTGAGCTGAAGTCAGACGCTTAACTACTGAGTCACCCAGGCACCCCTAAATATAAAGTTTTGATCATTTTATTTAATAATACTAATATATTTACTTTATACTATATAAATATAAATTAAATATTCTTAAACCTGTGAAATATTTAATATTATTAAATATATTGGGTATATATATATTAAATAGTATATAATATAGTTGCTTCATTTTTCTTATAGCTTTTCAGCATTTTTGGAAATTAAAATTGTTTCTCATTTGTTCTTGCTTATATTTTTAAAATGCAGCTGCAAGCATTCCTTGTAGCTAAGTCATTGCTTGGCCCATACTTTATACCCACAGACTAAAGTCTTGGTTAAATTGCTGAATGTAAGAGTATTTAAAACATTACAAATTCTAATGATGTGTAATCAAACGCCCCCAACAGGCTTGAAGCAATGTACATTCCCACAAGCAACAGGTGAAAGTGCCCTAAGTGGGGACTTGAGACTTTCTTACCAACGGGCTGCCTCCACTTGGAGAGTGGTAGTTAACTGCGGGGCTCAGGGGTGAATAGTCCAGATCAAGAGAAACCCTGAAAACCATTCCAGGGCTTGGCTTCCTTTAACTGGAATTGAAAAGTATGAAAACATCTAGACCTTTCTACTTTGTTCTCTTGCAATGAGAAGCTATACAGGTGGTAAGAGCATCAGCTTGTCCCTTAAATTATTGCAGAAGTTTTGGGTAATGCTCTCCCCAACTCCCACCCTATCATCAACCCCGAGTAAAAAGCACCTCAGTGCTTTGTCCTACTCCCTAAGAACCAGAACCTCACCACACTGATTAATAGATTGGTTTTCGAGGCACCTGGGTGGCTCAGTAGTTTAAGCCTCTGCCTTCAGCTCAGGTCATGATCTCAGGGTCCTGAGATGGAGTCCCGAATCAGGCTCTCTGCTCAACTGGGAGCATGCTTCCCCCTCTCTCTGCCTATTTATGATCTCTCTCTGTCAAATAAATAAATAAAATCTTTTTTAAAAATAGACTGGTTTTCTGGCCTGCCAGAAATAGAAATATAAAATATCCCCATCATAAACACAACATAAATTATAGAAAATTCAAATATTACAAAAGTGTGCAATGCAGAAAGTTTAGTTCCAACCCCCATCCTGCCTCTGAGACAAACCAACAATTGGGATTATTTCTCTCTCTCTCTCTCCCACACAAACTACATGCTTGCATGTATGTATATATACATGTATAAATTTATTTTTTATGTGTAAACTTATTATAACAGAGCTTTCATAATATACATGCTATTTTCTTTTTTAATTGATAATGTTCTTGGACACAGCTTTCTATGTAGATAAGAAGTTAATGACTTAGAGGTTTTGCTTAAGCCTTTCATTAACAGAAAGATCAATGTTTTGTTTATCCTGCCCAGCGCACCTAAATGAATGTCAGCTGTGCAAAATAGTGTAGCCATGGGAAAACTCCTAAACCTGCAGAGAGAGTGCGCGCTCTTTCGAATTCCAGTCAGCAATTAAATGGATTTTTATTCCCACAACTGCTAACTTCTCAAAAAAAGTTTCCCCTCAAAGCATCAGAAAAACAGCCTTTACACTTCACATAATATTATACTTCCTGTATTTGCTTCATTCAACAAATATTTATTTAATGACTACTAGATGCAAGGTCCTAGAGGTTAAAATTTTACTGTCACATTTATTGATTGGTTTCCTCAGCAAGGACTATTTTGTAATGCTTTACTAAACCAATCGAGAAGATAAATAGGAGTTTCTGTTAATGATCTACTTAAACATATTTTTTAAAACCATATTTGGGCACGATAAAATTTCCAATGGTATCTACTAAAAGGAGAACCTAGAAAAGTAGATTCAAATTATTACTCCCTGTTGAAAAAATGTGGTTTGTTTTTTACATTCAAGATGTGCTTTTTGACTGTTTATTATACACAAGGTATGGTAATGGGTAAGGATGTAGTTCCTATAGTTTGAGATTATACAGACTATGACTTCTTTAAATTTCATTTTTGTTATTAAATATTTGTGCCCTACAAAATAGTAAAAAGAGTATTAATTTGGGATGCCTGGGTGGCTCAGTCAGTTGAGCAGCTCAGGCCATGATCTCAGGGACCTGGGACCCAGCCCTGCATTGGGCTCCATGCTCAGTAGGGACTCTGCTTCGCATTTTCCTTCCCCTTTCCCTCTGCCCTTCCCTACCCCATGCTCTCTCAATCTTAAATAAATAAATACATCTTTAAAAAAAGAATATTAACACCTATGCCTATATAACTAACCTACTTAACTACTAACATGTAGTTTAAGAAATATAATGTTAGTTCAATTGACATCTCCAACATACCCTTCCTCAATCCACAAAGGTAACTAAAACCAGGAATTTAGTGTTTATTATTCTCATAAACATACTAGTTCTTCTACTATATATATTTATATCCATAAGCAAGATATAGGACTTTCTGCAAGTTTTAACACTTTAAACAAAAGATATACTACTGTTCAGATCTTCTGCAACTTATTTTTATCACTCATTATGTTTTTAAATTTTACCCACATTGATATATATAGCTTAATCCTCATGAAGATTCATGTTAACAATCACATGGATGGATGGATGGTTGGAGAGATAGATAGGTGGATGACAGGTAGATCAACCAACCATTGTATGAACATACTACAATTTATCCATTATCCTGTAAATTGACAGATAAGTTATTTCCAATTTATCATGATTCAAACAATAGAATACTCAAGATTTTTGTACAGGTCTTCTTGTGTAAATGTATGATATTTATGATTTATATCTAGAAGTGAAATTGTTGATTCATAGGGCAAATGCACTTCAACATTATCAGGTATTTCCCAAATTGTTCACCAAAATGGCTCTATAAATTAATCTTGCATAGAAGTGTAGAATCTTCTCTCCTAATATTGGCTGACTTTCATTTTTGGCAGTATTATGGATGTGGAACTATATCTCTCTGTGGTTTTACTTTTCATTTCTCTGATTACTAGTGAAAATGAATATATTTTATATATTTATTAGTCATTCAGCTTTTCGTTTCCTCTGTCCATTTTTCTTTTTTCTTTTCTTCACTTTTTTAGAGAATTAACAATTGAGTCTTCTGACCCACCTGTAAACATGGTATATCTCTTCATTTATATTTAGGCCTTCTTTATTTTTTTTAATTTTTAATTCCATTATAGTTAACATACAGTGTCAAGTTAGTTTCAGGTATATAAGACAGTGATTCAACAATCTTCTATGTTACTCAGTGCTCATCAAGGTAAGTGCACTCTTAATCCCCTTCACCTGTTTCACCCATCCCCCACACCCACCTCCCCTCTGGTAACTGTTTGTTCTCTATAGTTAAGAAGAGTCTGTTTTTTGGTTTGTCTCTTTTTTTTTTCTCTTCTTCCCCTGTCTACTTTCTATTATTTTTTCTTTTCCTTTTCTTTTTTTAAAGTAATTTCTATACCCAATGTGAGACTCAGACTCACAACCTTGAAATCAAGTCACATGTTGTACCAGCTGAACCAGCCAAGAACCCCATCATTGTTTCTCTTGCTTATAAACTTCAAGTTCTTTCCATTTAACAATAAAACTTTGTGATATATATGGAACTACAAAAGACCCCTAATAGCCAAAGAAATCCCAAGAAAACAAAGCAGGAGGCATCATACTTCCTGATTTCAAGCTATACTATAAAGCTATAGTGATTAAAACATTATGGTAGACATAAAAACAGTCAGCTAGACCAATGGAAAAGAATCAAGAGCCCAGAGATAAACCCAAGCATATACAATCAGCTTATATTTGACAAGAGAGCCAAGAATACTTACTGGAAAAAAGATAGTCTCTTCAATAAATAGTGCTGGGAAAATTTATTATTCATATGTAAAAAATAAAACTGGACCTTTATCTAATACCACCCACAAAAATTAACTTGAGGGGCGCCTGGGTGGCTCAGTGGGTTAAAGCCTCTGCCTTCAGCTCAGGTCATGATCCCAGGGTCCTGGGATCAAGCCCCGCATCGCATAGGGCTTTCTGCTCAGCAGGGAGCCTGCTTCCCTTCCTCTCTCTCTGCCTGCCTCTCTGCCTACTTGTGATCTCCGTCTGTCAAATAGATAAATAAAATCTTAAAAAAAAAAAAAAAACCACACACACACACAGTGAGGTATCACCTCACATCCATTCAAATGTTCATCATCAAAAAGACAAGAGATAACAACTGCTAGTACTGATGTGGAGAAAAGGGAATCTTTGTGCCCTGCTGGTGAAAGTTCCACAAAAATTAAGAAATAAGATAAAGCCACGATATGACCCAGCAATTCCACTTTTGGTAATATATCCAGAGGAAATAAAAACACTAACTCTGAAAGATATCTGGACTCCCATGTTCATAGCAACATTACTGATATTGCTCAAGACAGAGAAACAACCTAAGTGTCTGTGGATGGATGAATGGATAAAGTTGTGGTGTGTATATATAATGGAATATTAGCAGCAATAAAAAAATGAGGAAATTCTACCATTTGTGACAACATGGATAGACCTCGAAGGCATGTCAGAAAAAGACAAATACTGTATGATCTCACTTATATGTGAGACCAAACTCATAGAAAAGAGTTTAGATACATGGTTATCACAGGCAGGGGTGGAGGGTGGAGGAACTGGAGGAAGGAGTGTGTGTATGTGTGTGTGTGTGTGTGTGTGTGTGTGTGTTTCTCCTTGCCTGAGTTGGAGAATGTTAGGAACTTGCTAGTGTGTGGCAGGTTCTAACTGGGTGTGCTTTGGTCTGCTTGTTAAAAGAGGTTAGACTCTATTTCCTATTTGCCCCAGAGCTGAAGCTTTGCAGCACTCTATGGTCAGTAGACTTGGTGCGTGTGGGGGGGTTGTGCTGGTCTTCTGGGGGAGGGCCCACTGCTACTCTGACTCTCAGGCACACTTGCCCTAGCAGGGGGCTGTGGTTTGGTATAATCGGCTCAAGCCTCCACTGTGGGCACTGTGCTGATAGGGGGCGGGGTTGGGGGCAGGCAAAGTTCACACCACCACTGTTTAGGAAGCCCTCACAGAAGAGTGAACAATAACCCCTCATGTGTCCCAGGCACATGATCCCCTTAGATCCCTGCCTTCACCCTGTCATTGCCCAAGCCATCTGCTCACCCAGCAGGGCAGTGCTCCTATATTTTATCTGAGGTCCACTAGCTGGGTTTCAAAACTCCAAATTTTAGGAAGCCAGCGAGGCACCGACCCATGCTGATCCTCTGGGGGAGAGTCTTGCCACACTGTGGCTGGTGCCAATTTGTCCTAGAAGGGCACACGAATGCACAGGCACTTGGAGTTAATGGTAAAGCACAGCCAAAAGCAGTTGGTTAAGCAACTGACTCTTGATTACAGCTTGGGTCATAATCTTAGCCTTGTGAGATCCAGCCCCACATCAGCTCCACGCTCAGCATGGAGTCTGCTTGAGATTCACTCTCCCTCTCCCTCTTTCCCCCTCTCACACTCTCTCAAATAAATAATCTTTTAAAAATAATAATAAAGTTGTACAGATATAAGAATTCTAAAAATACGAAATACATAATGACAGAAATGGCTTATAACTAATTAAACTAATAATCCATGAGTCCATTCCTTTTTTTTAAAGATTTTATTAATTTATTTGCAGGGAGAGTGAGCAAGGGAGAGAGAGCACAAGCTGGGGGAGAGGCAGAGGGAGAAGCAGACTCCCAACTGAGCAGGGAGCCCAACGTGGGGCTCAATCCCAGGTCTCTAGGATCATTACTTGAACCGAAGGCAGAGGCTCAACTGACTGTGCCACCCAGGTGACCCCATGAGTCCATTCTTATAATAAATACAAAAATAAAGGAGATGGAAATTTCAACTTGTAAATGTAGATGGAATGAGGGAGTTAAAAATCATTCATAATCATCATAGTAGTAACTGATTTTAAAAAGAATCATTAATAATTCTAAAATTAGTAGGTAAAAGTTTGATGAGGAACAGGACATTTAGATAATCTCAAAATATCCTCACGAATTATTTATTAGTTACAAAAGAAAAAAATTAACTTTACAGTGGAGAGACTCCATTTAAAAAAAAAAAAAAAAGATTTTTATTTATTTGAGAGAGAGAGAGACAGCACAAGCCAGAGAGAGGAAGAAGTAGATGTCCCGCTGAGCTGACAGCCCAATGTGGAGCTCGATCTCAGGATGCTAGGAGCACAACCTAAGATGAAGGCAGACAATCAACTGAGCCACCCAGGTGCTCCTTGGCAGACTCTATTTTAACCAAGGGTTCAAACTTAAAAACATCACCAATAATGAGATAAACTGACATCTATGCCCACTGATATGATGCATTGAGAGGGACTCCGTATTACTTCTGTGGCATTTCTGCCAAAATGCATAACCCAGATCTGATCATGAGGACATGCTTTACAAAATAACTAATACTTTTCAAAAATGTCTGTATTATAAAAGATTCTTTTTTGAAGTGAAGAAAATATTATAGATTAAATCAGAGAACAGGGACATAACAACTAAATCAAAGTGTGATCCTTTATTGGATCAGTTGAAATAGAATGATAATCTGTTTAACTATCTAAAAATACTACTGATAGTGTTCTGACATCTGCAAGAACCAAAAAAAAGTAAAGTAAATTTAAAATACTGCAAGTAAAAAAGCAAGGCAATAATTAACTCTAAGAAAAACAAAAAGATGGTATTATAAAGGAAAAATATTTGACTAAACAGTAAGCAATATTCACATACTTAACAATGCAAACACTATTAATTACTGAAAATAAGATAAAATTTTATTTAAAATATTGGGATACAGGAAATGGTCAGGAAAGTGGTATAAATAAACTAATAGGAAAATCAACAGGATTTTTCTTAGTGGGAAATCAATTGAGAATGTCTAAACTTAATAAATCAAGAAATAACAGTATATTACATAGAAATATAGAGGTTGATGCCAGAAGAAATAGGTAAAAGTTGAAAGCATTTACCTCTGAGGAGCAGCAATGAAGCATGGGGAACTGTTGTTTTTTATTTTTAAGCTTTTGAGTATTAATGGAACATTTAACTGTGTGTGTGCATGTGTGTGTGTGTATTATTTTCATTTACAAAATTAAAAATCTTTTATTTTTAAACAAGAAGAAACATCATCAAAAATAGCTGGCAAACAGAGAAGAAAGCAAAATGAAATATTTATTAAAAGTACCAGAGTAGAAAAAAAAAGTACCATAGAAAAAAAATAAGGATAAAGAAGCCCATATATTTCTAAATAGTCCTCAAGCAATAGTGTTATCATAGCCCAGAACTATTCATTAACATAAAGAAATAATACCAAAACAAGTTGAATTATTTTCTGTTTATTCTGTTTAACAGGCAAAGAAGAATGATGTATTTTGGAAATATTCTCATCAAAAAATTCTTAAAATAGTAAAAATTCCTCAAGGAATAAGCTTTGGATATCTGGACTATAAACATGTTAGTTCCTAATAAGGAGTACTGAGACACTAAGTATCAATTTCGGACTTTCGTCTTCTTCATTTTGAGAGCAATCAAACCAGTTTTCTTCAGACAGCCTGGGCTGGTTTGGGCCAGGACCTAGTCAGTATGTAGTCTGACAGTGATGTAGGTAAATAGGACAGAGGAATGAAAAAAAACTGAGAATCCCAACCAGCTGAGTATCGAGTGCGGGGATACACAGATGTCAAAGCATGTTCCATGCAGTCAGTGACGAGGTTCAGGTTTGTGCTACATTTCAACAGCTCTTGTTTGACGCCATTGTAATCTGTATACAAACAGAGAAATGGTGGTCAGCCATCTTATTCCTTGCGGTTTTTTTTAACAAGATCTTATTTATTTATTTGAGAGAGAAAGAGAGCATGAGCGGGGAAGAGGGGCAGAGAGAGATGGAGAATCAGGCTGCCCACTGAGCAGGGAGCCTGACACAAGGGCTCAATCCCAAGACCTTGAGATCATGCCCTGAGCCAAAGGCAAACACTTCACCAACTGAGCCACGCAGGTGCACCAATCTTATTCCTTGTATTTTAGGGGTGCCTAGATAGCTCAATGGGTTAAAGCCTCTGCCTTCGGCTCAGGTCATGATCCCAGCAGGGCCCTGGGATCGAGCCCTGCATTGGGCTCTCTGCTCAGCAGGGAGCCTGCTTCCTCCTCTCTCTCTGCCTGCTTCTCTGACTACCTGTGATCTTTGTCTGTCAAATAAATAAATAAAATCTTTATTCCTTATATTTTAAGGTTAAGACCCTGCTATACAGCCACAGAAATCTAACGACATTTGATTTCTACAAGGATTAGGCTGTAGATCTATGCTTCCCAGTGACAACCATTAGCCAAATGTAGCTATTGAAGACCTAAAATATAGCTAGTATGACTAAAAACTGAATTTTTAAATTTTAATTAATTTTCATTTTAAAACTCAAATCTAGGGGACGCCTGGGTGGCTCAGTGGGTTAAGCCGCTGCCTTCGGCTCGGGTCATGATCTCAGGGTCCTGGGATCGAGTCCCACATCGGGCTCTCTGCTCAGCGGGGAGTCTGCTTCCTCCTCTCTCTCTGCCTGCTTCTCTGACTACCTGTGATCTTTGTCTGTCAAATAAATAAATAAAATCTTTATTCCTTATATTTTAAGGTTAAGACCCTGCTATACAGCCACAGAAATCTAACGACATTTGATTTCTACAAGGATTAGGCTGTAGATCTATGCTTCCCAGTGACAACCATTAGCCAAATGTAGCTATTGAAGACCTAAAATATAGCTAGTATGACTAAAAACTGAATTTTTAAATTTTAATTAATTTTCATTTTAAAACTCAAATCTAGGGGACGCCTGGGTGGCTCAGTGGGTTAAGCCGCTGCCTTCGGCTCGGGTCATGATCTCAGGGTCCTGGGATCGAGTCCCACATCGGGCTCTCTGCTCAGCGGGGAGTCTGCTTCCTCCTCTCTCTCTCTCTGCCTGCCTCTCTGCCTACTTGTGATCTCTCTCTGTCAAATAAATAAATAAAATCTTTAAAAAAATAAAAAATAAAAATAAAATAAAACTCAAATCTATTTCTGGAAAACATTTTAGTATTTTTGGAGTTGTCCATGGATCAGAATAATCTACAGTGTTATCCAATAGAAATAATAATGAGACCCATATATGTAATCTTAAATTTTCTAGTTGCCACTTAAAAAAAAAAGAAAACAGGGGGCACCTGGGTGGTTCAGATGGTTGGGCAGCTGCCTTCAGTTTGGGTCATAATCCCAGGGTCCTGGGATCGAGACTCAAATCAGGCTTCCTGCTCAGCAGGAAGCTTGCCTCTCCCTCTCCCACTCCCCCCCTTGTATTCCTCTCTCGCTGTTTCTTTTTCTGTCCAATAAATTAATAAATAAAAATCTTTTCAAAAAATAAATTTAAAAAAATTTAAAAGTTAAAAATATTTTAAAAAGGAAACACATGAGGAGCGCCTGGGTGGCTCAGTGGGTTAAAGCCTCTGCCTTCGGCTCAGGTCATGATCCCAGGGTCCTGGGATGGAGCCCCGCATCTGGCTCTATGCTCTTCGGCCAGCCTGCTCCCCCCTCTCTCTTTGCCTGCCTCTCTGCCTACTTATGGACTCCGTCTGTCAAATAATTAAATCAAATCCTCAAAAAAAAAAAAAAAAAACCCACATGAAATTAATTTTAATAATATAGTTATTTGGGGCGCCTGGGTGGCTCATTGGGTTAAAGCCTCTGCCTTTGGCTCAGGTCATGGCCTCAGGATCCTGGAGCCCTGCATCTGGTTCTCTGCTCAGCAGGGAACCTGCTTCCTCCTCTCTCTCTGCCTGACTCTCTGCCTACTTGTAATCTCTGTCTGCCAAATAAATAAATAAAATCTTAAAAAAAAAATAGTTATAATTTAATCCTCCATATCCAAAATACTACCATTTCAGTATTTATTATCATTGTGAAATTGTTAATAAGGTAATTTATATTCTTATAAATAATGCTCCAGTGACTCTAAATTTTCTTAATCTACAGATGAAGTATTTCCTAGGAAAATTTAGCATCCAAGTTAAGATATGCTATAAGTATAAAATATACACCAATTTTAAAGGACCAATAAGAAAAAGAATAAAAAATACCTTATTAACAACTTTATATTGATAATAACTCTTTGAACAATTCCAATTCCTTTTATATTCTTTTTTTAAAAGATTTTATTTATTTGTCAGAGAGAGAGCATGACAGAGCGTGACCACAAGCAGTAGGAGCAGCAAGCCAACTCGGGACTCAATCCCAGGACCCTAGGATCATGACCTGAGCTGAAGGCAGACACTTAACTGATGAGCCACCCAGGCATCCTGTAACTACTTTTAAATCATGACAGATATATATATATATATATATATATATATATATATATATATATATATATATATATATATCTCCTTTTATATCTATATGTACTTTTATGTATAGTCACTGCAATAAATTCTATTTTCCTCTTAATTTCTATTGTCAAACTCTATGTATCCAGATGGGAAAAAAAATTCCCTAATACAGTTTAAAACCTTAGACAGGGAAGAGTTTATAACTACAGCTGGCCCTCTGCCATGTTGGGAACGATATTTCCCTAGCTTGCTATGAGTTCTGAGAGGCTCAGGTACTGTTTTGTGACAGCTTTTTTCTTGATTCAATTTTTCCCCCCTCTGCTAATCGTGACCCTCTTAGGCCTGATGCACCCAGAATGTCTGTGAATGACAGAATGACAGTGCTGGAGGTCAGGAGTCTTCTGTCTGCACCTCTGTCTGCCTTCTTTTCTCCGGACTACAGTATCACTCAAAGCCAGTGCCTGGGCTGCTGGGACCCACCCATCACAGGGTCCCCTTTTGAAAGGCGAGCTGCTCCCTTTGGCCTTGGCAAGCTGCTGACTCCTTTGTGTGAAGAAAAACCATCGCTTCCCCCAGGAAGATGGAACCCCACACCAAGGTGAATGACTTACTCC
Source organism: Mustela lutreola (assembly GCF_030435805.1). NCBI lineage: Eukaryota > Metazoa > Chordata > Mammalia > Carnivora > Mustelidae > Mustela > Mustela lutreola. The sequence continues at coordinate 56,978,688 of NC_081297.1, forward strand.
TATGAAGAAGGCTGCTTTACCTCTACCCCCAAACTGCCTTTTAGTCATAAGAATGCCATTCTTACAGACATTGAACCATCTCACTCCCAGGAGGCTCCTGAAGACTGCACTGCACGTGTCTCTGGCCTCGGCCAATAAAGCCTTGCAAAGCTGGCCTTCACCTAGTCCTCTCTACCCACACCCCTCCCACCCTCAACAATAAGGCATGGAGTTTGTGCCTGGGCCCTTTATTACTAAAGGGGTAGACAATACTGAAGGCTGTACTTCAGTTGTGCAGGCCTCCCACACCAGTCCCGCCAGACTACAGAAGCGCACACCCCTCTCAAGACCCAGAGGTTCCAGGCCTCTAGCCTGCCTCCCTAGTACGTAGATGGCCCAGCCCATACATAACAGGGCAGAACGAGCATTGGCCCTAGGCTGTCCATACAACCTCTTCTCAGCCATGAAAGCCATCACCAAGCCAACGATGAGGGCCATGGGACCTTACCCAACACCTCCTATCCTGCGAAGGCTTTGTTTAAGGAGTTTTGTTCTCAGAGGACCTGCCCATCTTCACCATTCTTCACCAACCCTCTTTTCCCCTTCTCAGGCAAGGTTATCCATTATCTTAGGAAAAGAAAAGCTCACGGGCATCAAAAAACTTCTGTCCATAGGCTTCTTTAACATGTTCAGGGACTTCTTCCCAGGCTTGCTTGAGTTTCTCCAGGCACCGCTGCAACTCTGTCATTCCGGTTCTGAAGTAGCCAGGCTCAACTATGCTAATTTTCACCCCAAAATGTTGAAGCTCACGCCTGAAAATACAAACCCTGGAGTTAACTCTTTTTTTTTTTTTTAAAGATTTTATTTATTTTTTTGACACACAGAGAGAGATCACAAGTAGACAGAGAGGCAGGCAGAGAGAGAGGGAGAAGCAGGCTCCCCGCTGAGCAGAGATCCCAATGTGGAGCTCGATCCCAGGACCCTGAGATCATGACCTGAGCTAAGGCAGAGGCTTAAACCACTGAGCCACCCAGGCGCCCCAGGAGTTAACTCTTTTGACTGAAAGACATGACTTCAGTGCCCTCATGGAGGAAAACAAAACAAGTTTTTAAAAACATCTCTACTGAATATTTTGAAGGATAAAGAAGCAGAGAGGAAAAGGAAAAAAAATGTTTTTAATTTCCTAGGTCCAACAATGGGGACATGATTATACAAACTACCAGAACCATTCAATTCTACATCCATTTTTTTCACAGAATCATGAAGTCCCTACCCTGTTTTAGACAGGGGATCCATGAAGGACACAAGGAAGAACAAAGAAAGTTAGCATTTTTATGGCAGCTACTGTGCTAAGCATCTTACATGCACAATCTCAGAAAATTAAGACTCAGTTGCTTGCCTCAGAAGCTCACAATGAGGGGCACCTGGGTGGCTCAGTGGGTTAAAGCCTCTGCCTTCGGCTCAGGTTATGATACCAGGATCCTGGGATCAAGCCTCTTATTGGGCTTCCTGCTCGGCAGGGAGCCTGCTTCCTCCCCTCTCCCTCTCTGCCTGCCTCTCTGCCTACTTGTGATCTGTCTGTCAAATAAATAAATTTTTTAAAAATCTTCAAAGAAAAAAAAGCTCACAATGAGTGAGTCTGACAAGTAAGCAAATCATTGTTAACACAACTCAAAAGAATTACAGGGGTGCCTGGGTGATTCAGAGGGTCGAGCATCTGCCTTCAGCTAGGGTCGTGATCCCAGCAGAGCAGGGAGCCTGCTTCTCCCTCTCCCTCTGCTGCTACCTACCCCTCCTTGTGCTCTCTTCTCTCTCTCTCTGTCAAATCAATAAACAAATAACCTTTAAAAAAAAAAAAAAAGAATTATAGGGGCGCCTGGGTGGCTCAGTGGGTTAAGCTGCTGCCTTTGGCTCGGGTCGTGATCTCAGGGTCCTGGGATGGAGTCCCGCATTGGGCTCTCTCTGCTCAGCAGGGAGCCTGCTTCCTCCTCTCTCTCTGCCTGCCTCTCTGTCTACTTGTGATCTCTCTCTCTCTGTCAAATAAATAAATAATCTTTTTAAATAAATAAAAAGAATTATAAAGGAGAGATATTCAAGGGGCTACATAAGTAGAGAGGAGGAGGCAGAGAGTTTCTGAGGGAGTCAAGGAAGGCTTCAATGAGGAGAGACTGTTTCACTTGAACCTTGAAGGATAAAGAGGAAATTTCTGCATGATGAAAGGGGAAGAACAGAATACCAGATAGTGGGAACTGGACCTGCAGAAGCATGGAATTACTATATATTCAAAGACTACAAAAGACCATTAATGGAATCTGAGGTGGGCATGAAAATTACAAGTCATTGGTCATTCCAGAATATTCAGGTTAGTTCAACAAAGAGTTCCAGAATCCTTACCGGGGGCTGGATATGTACCAGGCACTGTGCTAAGTACTGCCTTCACCAAGTGAAATAAGATGGCATTGTGTACCATGGGAGAAGTATAGTCTAGGTATTTGGGGACAGTGATGAGGGGTGTTCCCTAATCTGGAGGCTGAAGTGGCCTCACTGAAAAAGGTGAAGCCCAAGCTGATTTCAAGGAGAAATGTTTGAAATAATTGGTCCATAAGAAGGTAAAACACATAGCATCATGACCCCCTAAAGCTCTGAATGGTTCTCAAAGTGTGGTCCCCAGATAAATGGCAACATCAGCATCTGGGAGTCTGTTAGAAATACAAATTTACTGGGCTCTAGTCCAGATTTTTTTTTTTAAAGATTTTATTTATTTATTTGACAGGCAGAGATTACAAGTAGTCTGAGAGGTAGGCAGAGAGAAAGGAGGAAGCAGGGTCCCTGCTGAGCAGAGAGCCCCATGCGGGGCTCGATCCCAGAACCCTGGGATCATGACCTGAGCCGAAAGCAGAGGCTTTAACCCACTGAGCCACCCAGGTGCCCCTAGACCAGATTTATTAAGTCAGGAACTCTGGGGATGAGACCTGACAATCTGTGTGAATAAGCCATCCAGGCTCTGAGGCAACCTAGAGGTTAAAAACGACTTTTCTAAAGGAAAAGCCTCCCTTATCAAAGCAAAATCTAAAACTTTCCATGGTAGGGCCTCAGAGAAAAACTGTCAATGGCTGTGTGTGCTGGAAAAGAGAGAGGGCTGTGTAAGCCCATGGTGCTTCTGCCCTAGAATTTCACTTCCCCTTGCGGCTTCCTCACTGTGATTCCCATCACACCGTGAGATCTGCATTCCCTCTTAAAGTCCAGCTCATGTGTGGGCCAGATCTTCCTTTCCCTGTTTGGCCTTAGCACAATTAGAGCACACTGGAATTTTCTAAAGAAAATCATGATTTGAACATTGGAAGGCCATTCTTTGCTCTTGGTCTGAGACACCAGTGAAACACAGGCAGCAGCCCCGTGGAGGCAGACAGAAGGTAAGTTAGGCTGGAAGCCAAGCAAGGCGCCTGTCCCATGGTGACAACTCGCATGACTTCAATTATTTCCCTATTCCCTTCCTAGGCAGATAATATAATATGTGTATTATGAGAGATACCTACCGGTCATGGCACGTGATAAGCTAAATAATGGCCCCCAAAGATACCGGGTCCTAATCCCTGGAACCCATGTGGTACCCTGAAGTTGTGATTAAATTAAGGATCTTGAGACAGGGAGATTATACTAGATAATATGGGTGTGCAATCACAACTACCTTTTTTAAAAATATTTTATTTATTTATTCGAGAGAGAGAGAGATAGCAAAAGAGAGCATAAGCAAGGAGGAAAGGGAGAAGCAGACTCCCTGCTGAGCAGGGAGACTGATGTGGATTCTGATCCCAGGACCCTGCAATCATGACCTGAGCCAAAGGCAGATGCTTAACCGACTGAGCCACCAGGTGCCCGCAATCACAACTATCTTTATAAGAGAGACAGAGGCAGAGTTGAAGGCCCACAGAGGAACAGAAGGCAATGTGACCTTGGAGGCAGGGACTGGAGTGATGTAGCAACAAGCCAAGGAATACTGACAGCCCATAGATGCTGGAAGAGGCATGGAACAGATTCTCCCCTAGAGCCTTCAGAAGGAACCTGGCCCTGTCAACAACTTGATTTGGGCCCAGTAACACTGATTTCAGACTTCGGCCTCCAGAACTGTGAGGGAATAAGTATGTGTTGTTTTCAGACACTCCAAATTATAGCAGCCACAGGACACCTGGCTGGCTCAGTCGGCAGAGCATGTGACTCTTGATCTTGGGGCTGTGAGTTCAAGCCCCACGTTGGGTGTGGAAATTACTTAAAAAAATAAAATCTTAAAAAAAAAAAAAAAAAAAAGAGGGGCGCCTGGGTAGCTCAGTGGGTTAAAGCCTCTGCCTTCAGCTCCGGTCATGATCCCAGGATCATAGGATCGAGCCCCAAGCCCCGTACCAGGCTCTCTGCTCAGTGGGGAGCCTGCTTCCCTTCCTCTCTCTCTCTGCCTGCCTCTCTGCCTACTTGTGATCTCTCTGTGTCAAATAAATAAATAAAATCTTTTAAAATTTTTTTAAAATTAAAAAAAAAAAATTACAGCAGCCATAGGAAGCTAATACATGGTGCCTAAAATACTCACAGCTCATTTCCAAGAATGAAACTGCCCTAAAGTCAGTTCCTGCTTAACAGAGAGTATGTGTGGCAATATTTTGTGCCATGTGACTACCCCATCGTGTCCCCAGCTAACTGGACCAGGGAGGAGAGAGCCCTGCTTAGCCTTGGAGAGTGGCTCTGTCTATTACTACCTGTGTTATGACCATAGCGACCTACTAATCTCTGCCCCTGTTTCCTCACACACACACTAAGGATAAAAATAAGACCTTCCTCATTGGGTTGCTATGAAAATTAAATGACCTGTTAGATGTGAAGTACTCACAACAGTGCCTGGCACATAATAAAGCACACGAAAATGTCACAGAATAGGTCACCTGGCACACACAGAAAATAAACAAAGCTAACAGAGTCCTCCCTCTTAGGAATGAAAAGGTAAAGGGAAATATAAAAAGGAAGCAGCTGACAGAGCAACACATGCCTGAAACAGTGCCTGAAAAAAAGCCAGGAGGTAAACCCAGGGCCATAATGGGCCATGGAGGACGAACAGAAGGTCTAAGAAAAGAAGTGCTTAGATAAAGAAAAGAGATACAGAGTAAAGCAGATGAGTGCCCAGAGACAAAGAGAGTCAGAGTCACCATGGAGAGACAAGGACAGGCTCACTGTAAAGAGGAAAGAAGACAGTCATCTTCTCTTCAGAAATGAAATTTTTTAAAAAAATTTTATGTATTTACTTGACACAGAGAGTACAAGGGGGGGAGCAGCAGGCAGAGAGAGAAGCAGACTCCCCGCTGAGCAGGGAGGCCGATGTGGGGCTTGATCCTAGGACCCTGGGATAAGATGCTTGCTTAACCGTGTGAATTACCCAGGTGCCCTGAGAAATAAAATTTTATCAAGGCTAAATCTTGAGAATCAAAGTGTGATGTGGTGGAAGGAAACAAAGACCTACAGCCAAAACACAGTTTTGCCAAATCTGAGTTGCGGCCGGTGAACTTTGGGAAAGAGACTTAAATCGGAGCCTCAGTTTCCTATATAAAACAAACTAGTAATAATATCTATAAATCAAGATTTTTGGAGTAATGAAATAAAATAATGTAGGCAAAAGCAATTAGCACAGTGCCAAGACATATTTGTTGCTTTTGTTTTAACTTAAGAGCGTTACCTCAGAATATCTGAAAAGGCTTCTACTCCATACTTGGAGCTACAGTAGATTCCTCCAAAGGAAGCAATTCTTCCCAGAATGCTGGAGACATTAACAATCCTCCCACGTGCTCTCCTCACCAAGGGAAGCATGCTCAAGGTCAACTCAATCAAACCAATGAGGTTCACTTTGAAGACTTCCATATAGGTTTCCATCTTCAGCCACTCGATGTAGCAGTGTGGGTGGAAGATGCCTGCATTGTTGACCATGCCCCAGAGTCCTAAAACAAAGTCAAAGCAGAAGTTCAGTTTCAGACAAAACCGACAGACTATTTACCTTAATTCGTCTTCGGGCTGACAGCAACTAAAAATGTTAGAAAAAATATATTTTTTAATGTTCTTTTTTTTTTTAAGATTATTTACTTATTTATTTATTTGACAGAGAGAGGGAACACAAGCAGGGGAGCAGCAGAGGGAGAGGGAGAAGCAGGCTTCCTGCCGAGCAGGGAACCCAATGCGCGGCTCAATCCCAGGACCTTGGGATCATGACCTGAGCCGAAGGTGACACTTAACGACTGAGCCACCCAGGCGCCCCTATTTTTTTTAATGTTCTTAAATCCATCAGTTAACAAGAAAGTAGAGGAAGGTCAGGGCAAAAACTAAGAAAAGGCAGGAATCCAGAGACAATAAAGAGAACATTGGTGCTGGCTTTTGATTTGAGGGAATTTTCCAACCAGTGTGAACTTGAATTTCAGTATTTATAGCCTCAAAAAAATACACAATAAGATATGAAGTCCAGGACCTAAGGTAGGTATTCTAATAAAAAATACTTTCTTCATTAAACTGGGATCTTTAATGGTTATGCTATCCATATAACGGTGAGATAGAAAGTCCTTCCAAAGGACTGAGAGTAACACTGTCCACCTTGAACTTTGCCATTGTGGGGAGGGAGCAAGAATCATCCCTACCAACCCTGAGGAATCATTATTACAAGCCATTTCTCATTAGAGTTTGCAGCCCAATTCCCACTATCTGGATGGTCCAAAAATGTCAAGCCAAGAATTAAGTTCAAGGTGGTCAAGGCTTCTGAGCACCCCTGGCACATGATAGAAGCAAACATGGATCCTCTCTGGAAAAATCTTTATATCAGGCATCAGGGAATCACCAGAGTTACTAAGAAAAATTGTAGTTCATGGTCATAAATCAAAATACAGAAGGAAACAAAACACCAAATGCAAGAACCAACAGAATCAAAAGAAGCAAAAAAAGACTCACAAAGACATTAGATACCAGAAGTATAAGACTTATCATATAAAATATGTATGCTAAATATAACTTTTTTTTTAAAGATTTCATTTATTTATATATTTGTCAGAAAGAAAGGGCACAAAAGCAGGGAGAGTGGCAGGGGGAGAGGGAGAAGCAGACTCCCCGCTGAGCAGGGACCCTCCTTCCCCTGCCCCTCCATGTAGGACTCAAAGACAGACGCTTAACCAACTGAGCCACCCAGGTGCCCAGGAATGACTCTATTTTAAACGGTAGCCAAGGGGAGAAGATCAGTTTCTTAAGAATACCTTGAAAATTCTTTAAACATAAACATAAAGAACTATGGTTATAAATACCCACTGGCAAGGAGAGATAATAGCTTCAGATCTATTTGGCTCATTTTTCAAGATAAACATTGTTAAGGAAATGAAACACCACTGAAGATCACCTCTATCCTTCAAATGAGAAAGCCTTTTAGGCCCTACTTTGGGGTATTACATATAGAGAGAAAACTTTAACAACTTCATGCCCAAGTAAATGAAAGGAGAAACTACTTCTCCTTACCTCTGTCCCCGACACGCTCCCTCACCCACTGAGTGGCTGCCGATATGCTCTCTGTCTTGGTGACGTCCAGGATCACGGTCTCCAGCCTGTCTGACGTCTGGCCTCTCAGCTGCTGGGCCCCCTCCTCCGTCAGACACGCGGCCAGCACCCTCAAGCCTCGCAGGTCCAGCTGCCGGGCCAGCAGGTTCCCGAAGCCCGAGTCACAGCCCGTGATGAAGACGTACTTGTCTCGGAGGTGGCTCACCACCTGCCTCTCCCGGTACCAGCGCAGGAGGAAGTAAAGGCCCACGAGGGCCGCCAGGCACAGCCACATGGTGAGGGGACTCCCTTCTGCTTCAAAAGAAAGAGACCAGCTTTCATTCCCTTCTGTCCTTTTCTCTTTAACCAGTTATCTACTGAGGATATGCTATGTGCCAGACACTGCTCCTGGGGCTGGGGACTCCACAGTCACCAATACTCCGGAAGCCACAGTCCAGAGAGGGCATCGGAGATAACAGGACAAGTGCCATGCAGTGTGGCCGGTGTCATAACAACAAACAAACAGTCTGACAAGGCTGCAAATGAGTGGGACTTGAGGCCTAACAAGTTAGAAATGGCTTCACAGGGGGCAGTGTTTTGGCAACTACTTCCTGTAAGATAGCTAAGAGTTCAAGAAGCAGATCCAGATGAAGAACGTTCCAGGCAGCCACAGGGTGTATTTGAAGGAAGTGGTGGGCAGCATGCCTTCCTGATGCCTACAAGCACTTCAGCACGGTGTGCCACAGAGCATACAGAGGACCCAGATGCCCAGACCAGAGCGTTCCTTCTGGGCCACGCTAAGGAATCTGGACGTTATCTTACAGGCAACCAGAGTGTGCTGTTATCGGGAGGTATTACACTGAGGAGTAGGATGGGCAGATTTAGCTTGAGAGATCTGTACCACAGTGTGAGTGGAAGGTATATTTAACAGGGCTGTGAGGAAGTCAAAGACGTAGGTTAAGAGACCCAACTGTCTAGGGGAGATACTGCAGCCAAGGCAGTTTGTAAATAAAGACCAATCAGATGCATTATTGAAATGAATGTTCAGAGAGGCCTACATTTCTTCATGTAGTTCTAGAGAAACAGCCACCATTTGGGGGCAACCTATAGTGTTGGGTGCAGTACCATATGATTCATAAGGACGTAAGACACCATCACAGATGGGCGTGAGCCCACCAGCACATCATAAGCACATGACACCTGCGTGAGGTGAATCTATGCCATTCACACTCTTTGGCTTGGCATTCAGGCCATCGAGGTGCTCTGACCCTTGACTTACTCCTTAGGCTTCTTTTTTTGCCACATCCCTCTTGCATGCACTCTTTAGTCATAGCAGCTTCCAGTACCCCACACAGTACAGGCCTTTCATGGCCCAGTACACAATTCTCTCAACAATCCCTTCTTTCCCAGTCCTCATCCATTTGGCCAATAACACTCATCCATTAATACTCAGCTCAACGATCATTTTGACTCAACAAACACCAATTCAACACCTACTATGAGTCAGACACAATGTTAGGCATGGATAAACAACAGTAAACCCAACAAGGTTCCATTATTCATTGAATTTACCATCTAAGGGTGAAGGCCAACAAGAAAACAAAGCAATGGAACAGAATTAAGGACAACATGCTGCTGGAGCACTCTAGGAGATCTGAGGTTTCTGGAGAGAGAGTAAATAGAAGTTGAGATCTAAAGGGTAATAAAATAATCGTAACAATAGCTAACAACAACAATAGCCTAACACTTGCTGTGTACCAGGCTCTTTTCTAAGCTGTCCCCATATACGAACTCACTGAATTCTCACAACAGCACTCTAAGGCAGGTCCTGTCATATCCCTGTGTCAGGTTCAAATGTCAAAACATTCAGGCATGTGAGTGATTTGGTGGGGAAAATGCACGAGAGGATAAAGGGGAGAGTGCAGGAGTAGGTGGTGGTGCAGGTCTGAGAGCCTCTGAAAGGAGAAAGAGGAGGGAGGAGTTGAGAGGAGGCTCCTTAACGTATAGGACCCTCAGAAAGTCTCAGCCAGGCAAATGGGGGGCCTTTGAGCTGAGACTGTCCAGTAGAACCCTGCACTGGGCAGAACTGGCTGGGCTCCATTGCTGCCACCATGCTCCGTCACTAGCTGGGGGTGCCCAGGAGAAGCGTGCCTCAGTATACAGGCCATCGCAGATCCAAAAACAATAGCTGGGGGCTGTGAGTCAACCTGACTCCTCAAAGCAGATTCTCTTGAAAAGACATCTGAGCAATACACCTCCACAACCGCCGCATTATTTTATAGATGAGCACTGAGAGATGAAGTATAGCTCAGGGCAAAGGAGGGGGAGAGGGGTCCAGGCAGAAGACTTTTGGACCCCTCTTAACCCGACCCCTGATCAAACAAAAGGGACCACTCCCCCCCCCCACACCCCACATCCCAGCTGCAGCCTGTACTTGAGCGTATCATGACATCACACTGCTTCCTCCGACTTGTAGACTACGAAGCCCTTGCGAGCTCAGGCTATCGATTCCTCTGCAGCTGGCACAGTGAAGGGTATACAGCCGGGGCTGTGTGGTTGGATAAATGCTGTTAGATAGATAAATGAAACAAAGGGGCGCCTGGGTGGCTCAGTGGGGTAAAGCCTCTGCCTTCAGCTCAGGTCATGATCCCAGGGTCCTGGGATCGAGCCCCGCATCGGGCTCTCTGCTCGGCGGGGAGCCTGCTTCCTCCTCTCTCTCTCTCTCTCTCTCTGCCTGCTTGTGATCTCTGTCTGTCAAATAAACAAATATAAAATCTTTTTTTTTTTTAAGATTTTATTTACTTATTTTACAGAGAGAGATCACAAGTAGACAGAGAGGCAGGCAGAGAGAGAGAGAGGGAAGCAGGCTCCCCGCTGAGCAGAGAGCCCGATGTGGGACTCGATCCCAGGACCCAGTAGAGTTAACATATAGTGGTACATCAGTTTCAGGTGTACAGTATAGTGATTTGACAATTCTACACATTACTCAGTGCTCATCATGATAAATGTGCTCTTAGCCCCCTTCACTCCTTCCACCCACCCACCCACCCCTCTCCCCTGGAGACCTCCAGTTTGTTCTGTAGAGTTAAGCATTTCTGTGAGTTCTGTGAGGGCCTTTAGCAAATTAATAGAACCCAAAAAGGGAATCATTGGAACTTCCAACGATCTTGGAACTTCCAATGTGTAGCCTGTCAGTCAGAAGTACTGGTGATAAGCTGGGCTGGTGGCTGGCATCTGCAGTAGGGGCTGGGGATGGGGTGGGGGGTGGGGGAGGGGGGCAGTCTTGCAGGATTGAACCTTTCACCTGTGGGATCTGATGCTATCTCCGGTAGATAGTGTTGACATAGGAAACAAAGGCAGAAGGAAAATTATTAAATTTCCTTACTACTTACAGCCCATTGACAGGTGGAGTGACATTCCTCTAGGAACTCAGCTGCCTGGATGCTGACAGTTCATTAAGGCCAAAAGGCAATTTCAGCCCGACCCACAGGACCCTGTAAGTCCACTTAAACATATAAAAATTCTGGGGCATCTGGGTGGCTCAGTTGGTTGGGCAACTGCCTTCGGCTCGGGTCATGGTCCTGGAGTCCCGGAGTCATGGGATCGAGTTCCGCACTGGGCTCCCAGCTCCACAGGGAGTCTGTTTCTCCCTCTGACCTTCCCCCATCTCATGCTCTCTCTCCCTCTCTCTCTCTCAAATAAATAAATAAATAAAATCTTTTTAAAAAAAATTTCTTTCAGAAACTTCCCTTATCTCTGCTCCCCAAGATACATGTTGGCAATCATCCCCCAAGCCTATGACCCACTGACAAACATCGAAAGGGTCTCATAACTAAGGCTTTACTAGACAGTAATAAATGACCTTTTCCCAACAATAGCTATTGCCCCTCAAGGTCCTGGAAACCCTGCTTCCAAAATTCCTTAGACTTACACTATCCCTAGTCCCCTCCCAACTTTAGTATTCCCTCCCTCTCCCCACTTCCTTTTTTCCCCTCTCCCTCCACCTCCCCATGATCTCTCTCCCATTCCCAACTTTCTCTCTCCAACCTGAGAGCTTTCCATTCTCTAGCCAGATGCTTCTGGCTCTCCTGTACACCTGCATTCTGCATTCTCCAGTGTGCTATAGTAACAGGGCTTCCTCCTGCCTGTTTATTGACTAAGAGTCACTTCCTGATGTTAATCAAAGATGAAAATCCATTTCCCCCATCAGAGAGCAGTTCAGGCTGCACAGCCTTCCGGGGTCTTACTCTTCAACCGCATAGCCAGCAGCGAGAAGACTGCACTCATAGAAGAGACATGCCAGGCCAGAGAGACTCTCCGGGCACCAAACCTGAACATGAATCAAATTCCCTAAATATGCCTTGAGTACTTCAAAGATCAAACCCCAAGTGGCCTGCTTGGTTTTATAACCATTTGTCTGCAAAAGCCATGCAATCACTTATGTTTCTGCCTTTGACCCAGGAGATTTATATGTTTATACTACTATTTCTTGATTTAGCACCTCTAGACATTTTCTCACTTCCTGTCCATCAAATGAACTTAGCTTTCTCACATCGTATTGTCTCTTTCCTTCTCATCCAAAGGACACCACCTGGTTAATTTTCTTTAAGGAGTTTTAAAGTTGAACTCAGAAAACACCTTCATAACCGTAATGCACAAACTAAGATCTACTCTTTACTTCAGGCCAGACCCTCGCCATCCTTGGTCTTCATCATCATTTGAAACTGCTCTTCCACAAAGATCTTGAAAGCTGAAACTGCCCTCTCTGACTACAGCCCCTTCGTATCTCTCCCCCTCCTTCCCTCGCCTCTCCCTGTCTCCCTCCTCCTACAGCGCCCTCCCTTTGCTCAGTCTCAAATTATTACGGTCCTCTTATGGCTTCATTTGCCTCCTTATTCAGTGTAGGTCCTGGGGCCAGCCACTTGAGGGGTGTTTTACTGGTGTCCCAAAGCCTTTACTATCCACATTCCCTCGTTGCCAGCTGCCAAGTGGCACTAGAGAAAGGCTAGAAAACAAACCAGCGATTTCCACAGCAAATCAATAATACCCCATCTCCGCTGGACTTTGCTGACACAAGGCAGACCTTCTGTTTGCCTCCATCTGACCCTCCCCTTGTGTGTTCCCAATAAGACCCATTCCAAATCTCCAACCTTCTCAATTTCCCAGCCTCATGTTCATCGGGCTCTCCTTCCACAGATGAGCTGACCTCTTGCCCTCCCTGCCAAAATCCAGATAAGTTCTACTGTTGGGTCCCCCAATAATGGGTCCGTGATTAAAGGAGTGAGACTGATACAAAGCGAAGGTCAAGCAAAGCTTTATTTCACGCCAGCCATCAAGAATCAAACCAAGGGCGCCTGGATGGCTCAGTGGGTTAAGCCTCTGCCTTCAGCTCAGGTCATGATTTCAGGGTTCTGGGATCAAGTCCCGCATTGGGCTCTCTGCTCGGCAGGGAGCCTGCTTCCTCCTGTCTCTCTCTCTGCTTGCCTCTCTGCCTACTTGTCAAATAAATAAAATCTTTAAAAAAAAAAAAAAAAAAGAATCAAACCGAACGTTCGGGGCCGCACCTCTTACAAGAGAAGGCGACCCCTCTCTCCCTTACAGACTAACTTTTATAGAGCAAAGGCCATGTGGTTGGGCCTGGCCACACACAGGTGGCCAATGAAATTGTAACACACAGAGAAAGCTGCACAGTCATGCTAGGTGACCAACTGAATTACAGTTTACCCTAGTAGACATTTGAACCAGCCTATCACCTAGTTCAGAATTGGCACCCAAAAGGTGCCCAAAGGGCAGGGCCCATACTCCTTGGTAGCTAGGAGACAGTATGTGCCCCCACTGATTGAATACCTCCACCTGGCCTGACCCACCCTTGTACTTGGACTTTGTTACCGGGGACTGGTTTCCAGGACTTGTTTTTAAGTAAGTTGGGGGGGGAGCAGGATCAATTTAAGTTTTATTGCATAAACAACAATATGGCAGTTCAACCGGGGTGGGGCCGCTCTGGCTAAATAGGCCCTTACACTACCTTGTCATCCTCATTTCTAAACCAACAGCCTGCACTGTCTAATTCATACCCACATTTTGTCTCTCATTTCAGGAGCTGCCATGTCCACTGAGGACATCCTTGCTTTAAATGTTTCTATATTTTCTGTACTCTGGACTGCTCTTTTGTCTTTCCTCCTCCCTAAGACCATGCTATCCTGCCACCCTCCAAATGACAACCTCTCTTACCCCATATGGTCAAAATATTCAAAGAACATATGCACAGGCCCCCTGTTGTCTCCCTGCCCATGCGTTCCCAACCCCTTGTACTCCACCTCCCATCCCCATCCCTCTCCGGAAACTCAGGGCTCACCAAGGACCAAGGAGACAATCCTTAAAGCCTTTTATCTCTCCTCCTTCTCAGATATCACTACAATAGCTAGCACTTTCTTTTTTCTAGTAATTGTATCTGGTTCCCAAATTCCAACTGGATCTTGGATGAAGGAGATTGCTTTCTGACCATACCATGCCCTTGCTGAAGCCTATCCATGACCCCATCACCCACAGATAAAGTCAAAACTCCTCAGCTTGGCACATAATCATAATAGTGAACAGTAATTTAGAACTTTCCTTGTACCAGGCACTGTTCAAAACAACATACACACACATACAACGTACATGCAGGCATTATGCCTACTTTTCAGATGAGGACACTGAGGCACAAATTAAGGCAAAAATGAAATGAAATGCCCAAAGTCAAACAGAGAGTGAGTAGTAGAGACTGGATCAAATCACCACGCCATACTATCTCTCCCCTAGAAGACTTCCCACGGTCTGGCTCCGGCCTACTTTTTCCACCTAAGCTTCCTGCTCTCACAGTCAGAAGCCATCACCTGCTTCATTTTGACCACCCAATTCTGGGAACACGTTCCTCCCTTGACTTCTGAGATACTCCGCTCTCCTGGTTCTCCTGCTTCCATCACAGCGCCCCTTCCCTTCTGTAAGGGCCTATTCAGCCGAGCGGCCCCAACCTGGTTGATCTGCCATTTTATTGTAAAACTTAAATTGACTCCCCCCCACAACCCTCCAGGGGAACTTACTTAAAAGCAAGTTTCGGGAAACCAGTACAAGGGTGGGTCAGGCCAGGTGAAGGTATTCAATCAGTGGGGGCACATACTGTCTCCTAGCTACCAAGGAGTATGGGCCCTGCCCTTTGGGCACCTTTTGGGTGCCAATTCTGAACTAGGTGATAGGCTGGTTCAAATGTCTACTAGGGTAAATTGTAATTCAGTTGGTCGCCTAGCATGACTGTGCAGCTTTCTCTGTGTGTTACAATTTCATTGGCCACCTGTGTGTGGCCAGGCCCAACCACATGGCCTTTGCTCTATAAAAGTTAGTCTGGAAAACAGGGAGGGGTTGTCCTCTCTGTAGGGGCCGCCCAGACGGGTCTGTTTGACCGTCGGGTTTGATTCCTGATGCTTGGCATGAAATAAAGCTTTGCTTGACTTTCCCTTTGTATCAGTCTCACTCCTTTAATCACAGACCCATTATTGGGGTACCCAATTTTGTGGGGACCCAACCCTTCCACCTAGTCTGCTCCTCCTCTCCTTCCTACACCCTAAGTACAAAGATTCCCCAGTGTTCTGTCCCAGAATCCTTCCCTGCCTGTTCCTCACTCTCTCCTTGGCCATCTTGTCTCTTCTTAAGGTTCCAACTCTCACCTCCACAGAGCTGCCCAGATCTGTATCCCCAACCTGACCATTTCCTGAGGCTTTGTCCTATAGTTTTTTAATTTCCTGAATTACTCTCCCACCAGACATTTAGCTAGACACTCAGTATACCCACGGCAGACTCATCATCTTATCTCCTAAAAGTGCTTCTCCTCTAGTATTCCCAATTTCTACTTGTATTACATTTTAGTCTTAACGCTCTGACACTTCCTCTTCCTGGCCCAATGCATTCTTTGAGGAAATGAGGCTGTAGAGTCAGGCTTGGTTGTGTCCAGAGCACCTGTCCCCTCCTCTTCATTCCTACGGTCACATTCATTGTTCAATCAAGCCTTCAACACTCAGTGCCTGTTGCCTGGCCTATCATATAAGCCTTCTCACTATCCCTACGGGATCAGTCCCTTCCCCTCTCATCTACATGGTGCTGTCTGCTTAATTTTCCCAAAGCACAGCTCTGCTGATGCTCTACCTGAAAAGCATTGGACCTACTAAAAATAATCTAAAACTTCAGTTGGGTGTACAAGGCCCTCCATTATTCCTAGTGTGTCATATTCTCTCAAAAGTTTTACAGGCACATTCGCAGCCACTAACCACCAAACAAATGACCTCCCTAAGACTAGAACATCAAAAAAAGCACAAAGAGGATTACTAACTCAAAAATCGTGAACCTGAGATTGTAACCTGTGGATATCTCAGAGATTAAGGAAAAAAAGTCATGACCAGTGAATACCAAACAAAGGATCAACAAAAGCTCTGAAACCACAGACCCAGAACTGTGCATTTAGTTAAGGCCCCACACCAGGGCTTAATACCTAATTTAACTACAGTTTCAACATAGCCCATAAATATAATCTTAATCAGGAATTTGTTGATGGGCACCTATTAGTTGGCCACATGGGCCCTCTCCATCCTCCAAAGACAGGATGATCTTCAAAGTAAGACCCCCAGCTTTCCCCCTAAGCGAAAGCAACCTTGCCTAGAATAATCCTTTTCTTTTGCTAATAACTTTCCTGCCCCATCCTCCTTCCTATAAAAACCTTCCATTTTGCACGGCTCTTCTGAGCTCCCCTCTAGATGGGATGATGCCTGATTCATGAATCATTTAATAAAGCCAATTAGATCTTTAAATTTATTTATTGAATTTTGTTTGTTAACAGCTGCAAAAACTACAGAATAGTAGCTAAGTGGCGCTGATGCCTTAATTTTTAGGACATCTCAAAAAAAAAACACTTTTTTTTTTATCACATCTCTCACTTAAACTGAGGGTCTGATCGGAAGGGGGGAATGTTAAAAAGAAAACCACAGGCCCCAAATGGAGTTACTTATGTTAAGTCCCCATGTCAGTAAACCATGATTTAATACCTAAGCTAACTACAATTTCAACTTCTCCAGGAATGTAACCTTTCAGCAGCCAAAATGGAATTTCCTGGTCAACACTAGGAGATAATCCTCCATAGACTCTATCTCCCTTAGGAAGGCAACCTTGCCTAAAGAATGCATTCCTTGTTAACAAATTTCTTCTTCTTCTTCTTTTTTAACACCCTCCTTGTGCCTTTAAAAACCTTTCTTTTTCCAAGCTTAGTGCAGCTCCCTTCTCCTTGCAAGATGGGATACTGCCCAATCCATGAATCATTTAACAGAGTCAATTAGATCCTCAAATTTACTTAGTTGAGTTTTGTTTTTTAACACAATCCAGTTGGAAAACTCACTGTTTTCTAAAACCTGCCGGTGGATTTCTTGGTCTGGGGTTTTGCTCTTGTGATTTCCTCTACTTGTTCACCAAAACAGACATTTATGAAATAGCAACCATGTGCCAAGCCCTGGGTAAGTGCAGAGGATACAAAGATGAATAGAGGGGCACCTGGGTGGCTCAGTGGGTTAAAGCCTCTGCCTTTGGCTTAGGCCATGATCCCAGGGTCTTGGGATTGAGCCCTGCATTGGGCTCTCTGCTCGGTGGGGAGCCTGCTTCCTCCTCTCTCTCTCTCTGCCTGCCTCTCTGCCTACTTGTCTGTCAAATAAATAAATAAAATCTTAAAAAAAAAAAAAAGATGAATAGAACAGTGACAGTCCTTAAGAAGCTCACAGAACTAGGAGGGAAAATAGAAATAGAAATAAAATTATTAAGAAAATGTGGAGAGGGTGCCTGTGTGGCTGTTGGTTAAGGGACTGCCTTTGGCTCAGGTCATGATCCTTGAGTCCTGGGATCGAGTCCCACATTGGGCTCCCTGCTTGGCAGGGAGTCTGCTTCTCATGTTCTCGCTCTCTCTCTCAAACTAATTAATTAATTAATTAATTTTTTTTTTTTTTTTAAAGAAAGTGTGGAGAGAACAGCAAGAGAAAGCACCTATTATGCCAAAGGTTTAAGGGCAGAGTAGTATTCGAGGTGAACAGAAGCTCAGCACACTAAGCAGAAGGACAAGAAGTATATCTCAGGCTGCCAGAATAGGATGGGAGAAGGCAGAGAGGTCTGTAAGGCTAGAGGCCATGGAGTAGCCACAGATGATGCTGGGAAAATAGGTTAAGGACCTGATCAGGAAAGTCCTTGGATGGCAGGCTAAACAATGTAGATTGTACCCTACATTTTCTCATCCATACATTTAATAAACATTTAGCTTATTAAACTAAACATAAACTAATTAAACATTTAGTTTAATTAATGCAGTGTCAGCTACTGCATTAGATGATCACCCCTCATTCACTGCTGGTGAAAATGTAAAATGGTACAGTTCCTTTGGCACCTTGAAAACATTACACTCAGTGAAAGAAGTCTGTTGCAAAAGACCACACACTGTATGATTCAATTTATAAGAAATTTCCGGAATAGGCAAATCTATAGAAACAAAGAGTAGGTGAGTAGTTGCCTAGGGTTGGGTTCAAGGAGTTGAGGGAAAATGGGAGGTGATGGCTAAAGAGTAAGAGAAGTCTTTTTAGGGTAATAAAAATATTCTAAAATTGATTTTGGTGATGATCCCACAACTTGTGAATATATTAGGAGTTACTGAATTATAAACTTTAAACGTATGAATTGTATATGTGAATTATATTTTAAGAAAACTTTTTTTTTTTTAAAGATTTTATTTATTTATTTGACAGAGAGAAATCACAAGCAGACGGAGAGGCAGGTAGAGAGAGAGGAAGGGAAGCAGGCTCCCTGCTGAGCAGAGAGCCCGATGCGGGACTCGATCCCAGGACCCTAAGATCATGACCTGAGCCGAAGGCAGCGGCTTAACCCACTGAGCCACCCAGGCGCCCAAGAAAACTTTTTAAAAAGTAAAATAAACAATAGATATAATAAATATGTTAGAAGAGGATATGCACTTTGGAAAAAAGAAAAAGAGTAGAATAGGGGGGATCAAGAGGGCTGGAGGGAGGACGGTTTACAGCATTAAATATAGTTGTCAGAGTAGGCCTCGCTGAGAAACAAACATCTGAACAAAGACATGCAGGAGGTAAAAGAGTTGATCATGCAGTGGGTATGAGGAAGAAGGGAGCAATTAGAAATATACAAGAGGCAGATGCCCTAGGACCTAGTGATTGGATGGGGTGGGGGGTCCTAGGATGATCTCCAGTTTCAAATCCCTGAAATGCAAGGATGGTTTAACATATATAGAAAATTCTAGAGGTGGGTATGGAGCTAAGGGGAAAAAAAGAAAGAAAATCCTAGATTCCACCAAGAAACCCTTGGAATAAACAAATTCAGTAAAACTGCAGCATTAAAAAATCAACCTACAAAAATCAGTTGCATTTCAATATAATAATAATGAACTACCTGAAAAAGAAATAAAGAAAGCAAACCCACTTACAGTAGCATCAAAGACAACAAAATACTTAGGAATAAATTTAACCAAAGAGGTGAAAGATCTGTACAATGAAAGCTATAAGACTTTGATGAAAAAAATAGTAGAATACACAAATAAATGGAAAGATATCGCATGTTTATGGATCAGAAGAATTAATATTATCAGGGCTCAGTTGGAAGAGCATGCAACTCTTGGTCTCTGGGTCAGGAGTATAAACCCCACATTGGGTGCAGAGATTACTTAAATCAAAAAATGTTTTTTAAAAAGGACGCATATTGTTAAATGTTCATACTACCCAGAGCCACCTGCAGCTCAAATGCAATCCTATCAAAATTCCAATGGCATTTTTCATGAAGTAGAAAAAACAACCCTAACATTCTTAGGGAAGCACAAGAGACCCTAAATAGTCAATTTAATACCAAGAAAGAACAACAAAGCTGGAGGCATCACACATCCTGATTTCAAACTATACTACACAGCTATAATAATTAAAGAAGTATGTTACTGGCATAAACACACACACACCCACACCCCAAGGGAACAGAATCAAGAGCCTAGAAACAAACCCACATATACAGTCAACGTACATATAGGAGCCAGAAAAGACAAGAAATAATAAATGCTGGCAAGAATGGGGAACAACCTGAAGGAGACTGGAAGGAGAAAAGGGAAAGCCTGGAAGAAGTTTCAGGGAGATAAGCGGTACTGAGGGCTGGGTTCTGCTTAGGAAGTATCTTCACTGAGCTACCTCCTTGGGCAGGAGATACTTAAGTCCAAACATGACTCTGTAGGAAACACCTACAGAGCCTTTTCTTTACCAACAGTGCAGTCATTGGCCCATTCTGCCTTTGGAGACTTGGTCCTGAGATTATCTCCATGAACTACACAGGTCATCTGGCCATTTCCCAGCCTGAGATTTCCTTCCTCCTTTCCCCATTTAGAGTGAGCTCTTTTCCAAGGGAAGGTTATTTATATTTGTGGATGGGGCAATGTAAGTACAAGGGGAAAAGGAGAAGCTACGGGAATAGGAAACAAAGGTATAAAGGGGTGTAGGGAAGTGGAACACGTCTAGGGGCTCCAAGAGGAAGTGAAGATGGTTTAATCTCCACCTAAGCACCCACTAGGGTGTCCCTCCTTTGTTCCTCCCTCCCCATTATCAGTCTCCAGATCCCACCCTCCAGCCCAGGTCTCAGTGACAGGGCCCTTTTGGAGCCCCAGGAATTGACCTCTCTGGTTGTCTCGGAATCTGGGGCAAATACAGGGTCCCTAGCCACTGGCATGGGTATTAGAAATATAAATCATATATAATATGATTTAGTATCATAATATATGAACTACTGTCCCTGATTGGTTTCTCTACAACCAGGAAACCCAAAAGAAACTAGCTATGATATTTATCATCTATCCCTCAGTAGAGCAATCATAAACACCTGACACAGGTGTGAGAAGGAGGAAAGACTGGCAATCCTCAATGTTAGGCTCTCTCTGCTAAACTGGCCTTCCCTACTCAGCCATTGTGCTTGCTGTGTGCTGAAGACTCTAATATCCAAACCTGGAGATGTTTCAGGCTTCCACGGTTTTCCCCTTCATCAACAGTGCAAATGTATTCCGTTTGTCAGAACACGTTTTTGGGAGCCTGTTAGTTGATACCAGTGAGACTACCCGGCTAACTCCTGCCTACTTTTCCTTTTCTTCCTTTCCAAGAATCTGTCTGCATGAGTTCCCCTGCTCCCAACCCTAATTCAGTGGATAGCATCAATTCCTGAGCCTGGATTCGGAGGCCAGATTACCTGGGTTCAAATTCAGACTTGATTTATCACTTACTTGTAGTGTGGCCTTGGGTAAGTGAATTAACCTCTCTGTACCTGGGAGCTCATCTTTAAATGGGAAAAGAACACCTCGGTGATTTGTTAAGAAAGTTAAATGAGTTAACATACATAAAACACTATAAAATTATTAGATACTATTAGCATTATTTTGGTGGTCGTTGTTTTATCAGTGCCATTCTAGGCCTTTCTCTATGAGCCTTACCTCTTCCTGCAGGCTATAACAGAAGGAAATTTCATCATGAGAACTCAAACTATCTGGCGCGTTCAGAAGTCAAACTCCATGCATGGCAACATCCTTCATCACTTCTACCAGCTCTTTGTCAGCATACTGGGCAATGCTAATTCACCCTGACTTTCTTCAGTCTCAAGCAGAGGACCCATCTCTCTGCAGTATAGTGCATTGCAAAATAAGGAATAGCCTTTATTCCCTCTTTTCAAATCTTCAGACCTGAGTTTGTCTATAGACTCCTATAGTCTCATCACTGATCCTAAGAGCTAGTCTATGATCAGCACATGGGTAGGGGGAGGACCTGGGTGACTCAGTCAGTTAAGCATCTGCCTTTGGCTCAGGTCATGATCCTGGGTCCTGGGATCAAGCCCCGCATCAGGCTCCTTGCTCAACAGAAACCTCCTTCTCCCTCTACCTCTGCCCCTCCCTCTTCTCATGCATGCTCTCTCTCTCTCTCTCAAATAAATAAATAAATAATCTTTAAAAAACAAAAATCCTCTGCCCCTCCCTACTATGCTCACATGCTCTCTCTCTCGAATAAATAAAATTATATATATATATATATATATACTCAGCACAATTCATGGACCGATCCACCACAACACTCTTTGTTCCCATATTGGACATACAGGTGGTACTCAAGTCAGTAATCATTCATCATAATCAGATGCCACTAGGCACCCACCATTATGTTTTAACTGAAAAATGGTTGGCAATGTCAAGTGCTGGCAAGAATATGGAACAATCTAGCATGTACACTGAAAGAGTTAATTGAGTCAATCAATTTGAAAAATGGTTTGTCCTTATCTACCAAAGATAAAAACCCACCTTCCTTAAAATAATTGATTCTACTTTTAGATATATAACAACGACAAAATATGTGCACATGTGCATCATAAGATGTATTTGTATCAGCACCAAAAAGCTGAAAACAGCCCAAATACACAACAGTTGAATAAATAAAGAAGTTGAAATGTGTGCACACAATGTAACGCTATACAGTAACAAAAATGAACTACACCTACACACAACTGGATGTATGAATCTCACAAACATAATATTATGACACAAAAGAACTTTGTGTAGATTCCACCTATACAGAGTTACAAAGAGGCAAAACTGATCTATGTTGCTACAAATCAGATTGGTGGTTACCCTTGGGGAGGTAGGCGGGGTCAAAGACCCAGGGAGGTATTAGAAGGTTGTCTGTGGTACTGGTAATGTTCTATTTCTTGACCTGTGTGATTGCAATGTAAGTATTAATTTTGTGAAAATTCACTGAACTGTTCACTTAAGATTTATATGTGTTTGACTCAAATTAGAAAAAGAAGAAGAAAAAAAAGAAAAAGAAAAATAGATCTTTGATTAAAAAAAAGAAGAAAAATTGTCTGAAAAACTCTGCATTTGCTTATGAAATTCTAATCAAGAACAATATGAATCCATACACTGTGCAAGACTCCACACAATAAATCCTGTCATGGGGCTCCTGGGTGGCTCAGATGGTTAAATGTCTGCCTTCAGCTCAGGTCATGATCTCTGGGTTCTGGGATCGAGCCCCACATCAGGCTCCATGCTCAACAGGGAGTCTGTTTCTCCCTCTTCCTCTGTCTCTCCCCCTGCTCACGCTCTCTCTCTGCATCTGTCTCAAATGAATAAAGGAAATCTTTTTAAATAAATAAATAAATCCTGAGATTTTATCTTTCTTTTTTTTTTCTTTTTTGAGACTTCATCTAAGTAAATAGTATGCTACTGATTTTTTTTTTAAAGATTTTATCTATTTATTTCAGACAGAGCAAGTGAGAGAGCAGGAGCAGGAAAGTAGAGAGAGAGGGAGAAGCAGGCTCCCCGGTGAGCAGGGAGCTGGACGTGGGGCTCAAACACAGGACTCTGGAATCATAACCTACCAAAAGCAGATGCTTAACTGACTGAGCCACCCAGGCGCTCTGCTACTGATTATTTTTAAATTACCTAGTTCTGGGCCTGGGTGGCCCAGTCGTTTGCATCAGCCTTCGGCTCAGGTCATGATCTCAGGGTCCTGGACTGGAGCCTCGTATCTGGCTCCCTGCTCAGCAGGAAGCCTGCTTCTCCCTCTGCCACCTCCCCTGCTTGTGTTCCCTTTCTCACCATCTCTCTGTCAAATAAATAAATAAAATGTTTTTAAAAAACACTTAAAAAGTTCTTCATATTATCTTACAAATTCAAAGCCAAATTTAATGTTCAATCAGAGTAATTCTCTTAGGCTTTGTAGACAGCATTTTTCTTTGCTCTTCTATCACTTTGATTTTCTTTTTTCTTTTTCTTTTTGTACTCCATTTGCATTTTATTTATTTTTTTAAATATGGAACACTTCATGAATTTGCATGCCATCCTTGCACAGAGGCCAAGCTAATCTTCTCTATCGTTCCAATTTTAGTATATGTGCTGCCAAAGCAAGCACTCAATTTGCATTTTATTATCCTTAATGTCTATGTGTCTTTTACTTTAGGTTACCTCAAACTCTTTTTGAAGATGCTGCATCTGTCCAAGAATAAAACTTAACAGATTCTCCAATCTCAGCCTCATTCCAACAACTGACTTCACCTCTGCAAAGTGGGGAAAAATAAGCGAATACTCCAGCAACTGCTGCCTTGTGCGGACAGTTTTTGGTTATATCACACTTTATCTCCTATCAGCATATAAGATTCCACAAAGAGAAAGGAAAAATGTTACCTGAGGAATTCCTGTTTGGGACTGACTATATGTCAGATTTCAAACATTTCTTATTTAACCGCCTTTGGAATTTTATTTCTTTGTTCGCCACAGAATTAGAAATTTAACAAGTGGGAAGGAATAATGGGACTATTAAACTGTGTTCAGTGGCCAAGTGAGTAAAAAAGAAAAAGAAAAAAAATGTTTTCACCACTGCCACTGCAAAGAGCTTGCCAGCCACAGGAGGGGGGTGGTATTGGTGGGGGTCAGTTTAGGGCAAGACCCAAATGAGACTACCAAGCTTCAGCAACACAATTCTCATGACTTAATTAAAGAAGCCTCCTTTTGCTTACCCACAGTTTCACGAACTTACCCCACAGCTATCAGCATGAACTACAGAGAGCTGATTTTCCCCAACGTCAAGAATCTCAATTTATAGGCATACCCAGGGGATCTTTTTTTTTTTTTTTTTTAAAGATTTTATTTATTTATTTGACAGAGAGAGAAATCACAAGTAGGTGGAGAGTCAGGCAGAGAGAGAGAGAGAGAAGCAGGCTCCCGCTGAGCAAAGAGCCCGATGCGGGGCTTGATCCCAGGACACTGAGATCATGACCTGAGCCGAAGGCAGCGGCTTAATCCACTGAGCCACCCAGGCGCCCCTACCCAGGGGATCTTATTTGCAAGGATAAAATCACTCCCAAACTTTCCCAAGTTTCCCATACTTTCACAAACTCCAAAGGAGTGCAGATTTAAAAAGCAGAAGAAACAATGGTGATGAAATTTCTTTCAGGAATCAAAGCTGAAAGATCTTTTGAGAAAATAAAAAAAATCATTACCAAGACCTCTCTCCATACAGACCTTATCTCCTCCCTGTCCTCAACCCAACACACACACACTACCAGCTCAGGCAAAGTCCAGTCCTAGAGGCTAGAAAGGACTTCATGAATCTGGGGGCCGGGGCCAGAGAAGGGAATGCTGGGGGGTGTGGCGCAGCACCTTCTGCCCTGCTTGCACAACATCTCCCTCTTGTGGTAAGGGGTGGGCACTACATGCCCTTGGACCAAGTTCACAATCCTCACCCATGTCATCCTTGCTCAGCTGAAGAACCAGACCTGTTATAATAAAATAAAAAGCAGAAAGAAAAGAGCTGTCCTGGCCAACCAGAGAAATTTCCACACCTTCGGCCCCCATCCTCTGATTTAAGTTGGAATACTAAAATATGAAACCCCTGCTGGAGTATGGAGTAAGGAGGTCAGCTAATTTAAGCAGAGCCCACCCAGACTGCCAATCTGAGATCAGATGCACAAACCTGGGATCTCAGCCTTCATGGAGTCAGACACCTTTACTGACACGGTTCACACACCAAACAATTAACCCTTTCAAAGTATACAGTTCACTGCATTTTAGTATATTCACAGGGTATCTCGTTTCAGAACACTTTCTTCACCCCAAAAAGAAACCCTGTACTCCTTAGCAGTCACCACTCTTCCCTTCTCTAGCCCTAGGCAACCTCTTATCTACTTCCATGTCTCTGGATTTGCTTCTTCTGGACATTTCACATACATGGAATCCCACAATATGAGGCCTTTTAAGACTGACTCCTTTTGTTTAACATAACGTTTTCAAGGTTCATCCATAATGTAGCATATATCAGCATGCAATATTGTGAATTCTAAGGAATATATATTTGGTCTTTCAGATGACCGAATATTTATTTTTCATGTATGTTTGGTCTTTGTCCATGTTTCTGGCTCTCAGCTCCCAAAGCCCTTGGAACTGCCTGAGGGATAAAGAGCAATGGAAAGAATGCCTGGGTAGCTCAGTTGGTTAAGCGTCTGCCTTCAGCTTAGGTCATGATCCCAGGGTCCTGGGATTGAGTCCAGCATCAGGCTCCTTGCTCAACAGGAAGCCTGCTTCTCCCTCTGTCTGCTGCTACCCCTGCTTGTACTCACTCTCTCTCTCTCTCTCTCTGAAAAATACATAAATAAAATCTTAAAAAAGAAAAGAAAAGAAAAAAAGCAACAGGAGCATCTTTCCTTATAATTTTTGGCCTTTTGTCCTCAGTCCCTGAAATCACTTCAGACCCATGAAGGTAAAATGATGTACTGTTATTCCTAACGAGCCCCTTTCTACCACAACTGGGCTTATGTTAATGAGGTGATTTTTGGAAAGCACTTCATTGGCTGCCAGGGAAACCAACTAGGAACAGAAGTTGGAATTTTCAGTCCCACCCCAGACCTCAGGGAGAAAGAGGGGCTAGAGATAGTTTAATCACCAATGGCCAATGATTTACTCTATTGTGCCTATGTAATAAAGCCACCATAAAACCCAAAAGGGCAAGGTTCAGAGAGCTTCCAGGTTGGTGAACACATGTAGATTAGATTCAGGAAGAATCTGGAGAGAGCTTGGAAGCTCCAAGCCCTTTCTCATACACCTTGCCTTTTGTATCTCCTCATCTGGTGGTTGTTTCACTTCCTTTGTAAAAATTGGTAATCTACTGAGTAAATGGGCTTCCTGAGGTCTGTGAGCAGTTCTAGAAAAGTAATCCAACCCAAGGAGCGATGTGTGGGACACTCTAGTTTGTAGCCAGTTGGTCAGAAGCACAGGTGACAAGCTGGGCTTACGATCACCATCTGAAGCGGGGCAGTCTTGTGTGGTTGAATCCTTAACCTATGGAATCTGAGGCTGTCTCCAGGTAGCTAATGTCAGAATCAAGTTGAATTGTAGGACACCCAGCTAGTGTTTGAAGAATTGGTTCGGATATGTGGGAAACACTCTCCACCCACACTGGAACTGGTATCAGCATCCTTTCACAACTCTCCCGCCTTGGCACTTATGAAATGACCCTTCCCAGCTCTTCTTCTGTTTATACTCCTATTCATTTACACTGTCCTTTGCTAGCTCCCCTTTCTCTCCCCAGTTTTTAAAGTCAGTATCTTTTAAGAGTTCTATCCTAGTCTTTCTTCTCTTCTGACTGTCTATATCCTCAGTCATCACCAGCTTCCACCCTGATCTGAGTGCTAATGACTTGCAAATCTCTGTCTTTAGTCCAGATCATTCCTGAGATCCAGCTCCTCAGATCCAACTACCTGCCGGACATCTCCCACCTGGTTTCACCCATATCTTCCATAAACAGAGTCCCAACTATGCACTAGGTCCTATCAAGTTACTGGACATAGCAGAGGTGAGTAAAGTAGACATGATATTTGAAATCTTTGTCTTAGCAGGAAAGATAGACATTAAATATATATTCCCACAAATAAATACATCATTACATATTGATGGGAACTACGAAAGAAATACATAGGGTCGGGGCGCCTGGGTGGCTCAGTGGGTTAAAGCCTCTGCCTTCAGCTCAGGTCATGATCCCAGGGTCCTGGAATCAAGCCCCCTACCCCTGCTCAGCAGGGAGCCTGCTTCCCTTCCTCTCTCTCTGCCTCTCTGCCTGCTTGTGCTCTCTGTCTGCCAAACAAATAAATAAAAATCTTTTTTAAAAAGAGGAAAACAACTAGCAGAGAAGTATTTTAAATTTCCTACTTACTTGTTTCAACAAGATTATTTACTCCCAAGACGTCTCATCAAATACTGATATGATCAATATTTTATCTTAATTTTAACCAAAGCGGAATAAAATGGAAGATGAATAATTTTTATTTCCACACTCCTTAGCTTGGCATGCAATGCTCTGGCCATGGCTTGCCCCTTAGCCCCATCTCTCCCAGGCCTTCCCTTCAAGTCGGAGCTCTGTCCATGTGGAACTATTAGCAATTTCCGGAAAGTGCCATGCCATTTACTATTTTGTGGCTGTGCTTCCTGTACCAATCTTACCCAAGTCTTAAGGAAAATGATGCCAAAAGACAGCTGGTTATAAATGCATCTATAACCCTTTTTTTTCACTTTTTGATTTGTGTCCATTGCTCCAACTAGGTTATAACTTTCTCAAAAACAGAAACCATGTCTTTATTTTTTTTTCCTCCCCAGAACCTAGCTAAGTGCCCAACATAAATGTTCATTAACTATCTGTGGATCTATCATATGGATCACCTTTTACATGCTAAAAACATCCAGAATAACAATAGGAGTTTGAACTGGAAGGGAAGTCCATGAGGTAAGTATCCAAGTCTGCAAAAAACTTGGGGAGACCTAGGACTGATGGATTACCCAAAGAGGATGACAGTAGATGTATATAGGCAATGTAAAGAGGATGACATACAGTATAAGGCTTGAGGGACAAAGGGGTTTTGCACCCAGGTGGATGAAAGCTGAATGGCAATACTGCCTCCCAGTGGCACGTAGGATAACAGCCTCCATACCAGAGCATTTGTACAGAATTCTATAGCTTACTGCCACAGTGTGCTTGTGGCCTGTGAACTGTGCTAGGGACCTCTCACTTTACCTCATTTAATTCTCATGACAACCGCTTGGAGAAACACAGCATGTAGCTTAGGGGTTAACTGTAGAGACTTACTAGCTGGTGTGACCTTGGACAAAGTATTTAAATTCTCCACATATAGGATAAATAGTAGTCAAGTAGTCAGAGAGGCAGGCAGAGAGAGAGAGAGGGAAGCAGGCTCCCTGCTGAGCAGAGATCCCGATGCGGGACTCGATCCCAGGACCCTGAGATCATGACCCGAGCCGAAGGCAGCGGCTCAACCCACTGAGCCACCCAGGTGCCCCAATTTATTTATTTGATAGAGGGAGAGAGATCACAAGTAGACAGAGAGGCAGGCAGAGGGGGAGGGGAAGCAGGCTCCCCGCTGAGCAGAGAGCCCGATGCGGGGCTTGATCCCAGGACCTTGGGATCATGACCTGAGCAGAAGGAAGAGGCTCAACCCACTGAGCCACCCAGGCGCCCCTTAAAGATTTTTATTTAGTTAGTTGAGAGAGAGACAGTGAGAGAGAGCATGAGAAGTGAGAAGGTCAGAGGGAGAAGCAGACTCCCCATGGAGCTAGGAACCTGATGCGGGACTCGATCCCGGGACTCCGGGACTGTGACCTGAGCCGAAGGCAGTTGCCCAACCAACTGAGCCACCCAGGCGCCCCGAGGGATAAATTTTTTTTAAGTAGGATCCACGCCTACCACAGAGCCCAACATGGGGCCTGAACTCACGACCCTGAGATTAAAACCCGAGCTGAGATCAACAGTTGGATGCTCAATGGACTGAGCCACCCATGTGTCCCCCAAAATTCTTTTTTTTTTTTTAACAATTCTATACATTACTCAGGGTTTACCATGGTAAGTCTTGTCACCATCTGTCACCAGTGTTATTACAATCTTATTGAGTATATTCCCTATGCTGTACTTTTCATTTACTTTTATTTTTTTAAGATTTATTTATTTATTTATTTGACAGACAGAGATCACAAGTAGGCAGAGAGGCAGGCAGAGAGAGAAGGGGAGCAGGCTCCCTTCTGAGCAGAGAACCCGATGCGGGGCTCAATCCCTGGACCCTGAGATCATGACCCGAGCTGGATGCAGAGGCTTTAACCCACTGAGCTACCCAGGCGCCCCTACTTTTTTTTTTTTCATTTACTTTTCATTTACATTTCATGTCACCGCCAACAACCACAATTTTGTTCTCTGTATTTAAGAGTCTGGGTTTTTTGTTTGTCTTTATTTCTTAGATTCCACATATGAGTGAAATCGTAAGATATCTATCTGTTTTTCTCTGTCTCACTTATTTCACCTAGCATAATACTCTCTAAGTCCATTCATGTTGTTGCAAATGGCCAGATCTCATTCTCTGTTACGGCTGAGTAATATTCCATAGTGTTTTTTTATTTATATGTACATATATATTTATATAAATATATATATTTATATATCACGTCGTTGCCCATTCATCAATTGGTGGATATTTGGGTTGCCTACATATCTTTGCTACTGTAAATAATGCTACAATAAACACAAGGGTGCACATATCTTTTTTAATTAGTGCTTCCATTTTCTTTTTTTTTAATTTTTATAAAGATTTTATTTATTTGAGAGAGAGAGAACACAGAGAGAGAGAGCACATAAGGAGAGGGAAAAGCAGATGCCCCACTGAGCAGGGTGCCCAATGTGGGGCTTGATCCCAAGACCCTGAGATCATGACCCAAGCCAAAGGCAGATACCTAACCAACTGAGTCACCCAGGCACCCCAGTGCTTTCATCTTCTTTGGGTAAATAGCCAGTAGTGGAATTACTGAATCATATGATATTTTTATTTTTAATTTATTGAGGAAACTCCATACTATTTTCCACAGTAGCTGCACCAATTTACATTTCCCTCCATGAGGGTTCTTTTTTCTCTACATCCTCACCAATACCTGTTATTTCTTGGTTTGTTTGTTTTTATTTTAGCCATTTTGACAGGTAGAAAGTGGAAGAATAAATTCTCAAAAGGGTACCTGACAGCACAGCAAATGCTATATAAACATTAGCTATTATTATTCCCTTTTTCCTGATGAGAAAACTAATGTTAAATAAATCGAGCATACAGTAGGAACTCAAAAAATATAACTTCCTTTGCTTTCTCCCCCTTTCATCTTCACTCCTTCAGGAGTTGCCCTCCTTAGCGGTCCTGAAATTCAAAACGGATTCCCAAATATCCCAAAGAAGTCAGTTCTGGGGCATCTGGGTGCCTCAGTCAGTTGAGCATCTGACTTCAGCTCAGGTCATGATCCCACAGTCCTGGAATCAAGCCCCATGTTGGACTTCCTGCTCATCGGGAAGTCTGCTTCTCCCTCTCCTGCCCCTCCCCACCCACGCTCATGCTCTCTCTCACTTTCTCTCTGTGTCTGAAATAAATAAAATCTTAAAAAAAAAAAAAAAAAGGCAGTTCCTAAATGCAGCAATGAGAAAACTGAGAAACCTCCATTAAACAGTCCAGAGGGATATGGTTACGCAAAAGAGCACTCTCTAGGGCACTCTTGTCATCATTATTAGAGTGAAGACATTCTCAGTTATGAAATTCATGCTACCCAACACAAGATGCCTATGGATTGTGAATATCAACGAAGATCTGTGCAGGAAACCAGATTTCAAGGAATATTCAAATAAGCATGATCTTCCCAGAGCCCAATTTTGACCAGTTTGCCCAGAGGAGCTGAGAGACCCTGACCATTTTTGAGATTAAGCTAATAATAACTTCCTAGAGACTCTGTTCTCTCCCTACTCTCTTACTGTTACTGCAAACATAAAATTCATGAAAATGATGGTTTTCGAGTGACATGATATCTTTGTGATTATAGACTGTCCACCCCAGTCCACATTTGCAATGAGGTTTATCTTTACCAGGTTAGAGTGATGGGCAGATCTGCACATTAGCAGCAAACAGCCTCCTTTTATACTCGGAAATCTCTCCGTGATTCTGCAAGATTTCTATAATTCAGATTTTAGCATTCCTGGGTGTTCTATTTGAGAGACTGAATATACAAACCGTGGCCAGACCATATACAAAAACAGAACTCTGAGGGCTGCTGGCAGGCTCAGCTCACAGGGCATGCAACTCAGGGTTGTGAGTTCAGCCCAATGTTGGGTGTAGAGTTTACTTACAAACAAAAACAAAACAGAACTCCAACCTACAACCTTTAGAAGCCAACCCCCTTATCCATAATAAACAGCTCAGGAAGTCAGTCTGCTTATAGGTCAGACTTGCAAAAGTCAGACCATTGTCTCTAGTGATATTTCAGGGAGCCAGACCATAACCCCAAATGGCCAGGACTTGATTAATAAATATCAGCTTCCCTAGATTTTGTGGTTACTTCCAATTTAGGACCAATCAGAGAAAGCCAAATTAGCGCTCCTAACCAATCACACAGAATGCCCCTATGCCAGTTAGCCCAGCTACGGCTTTCCCATGTAAACAGCCTTGAATCTAGGTACACCTGAAACCTCCTGTTCACCCAGTATATAACTTACCGATTCCTCTGCCTGCCTTTGACTCTCTGCTAGAACCCAAGTGTCTGCAGCTGACCCCCTTGCTATATAGCAAGCTCTGAATAAAAAGCCTTTGACCTTATTTGGTTGGTCTTCGTTTATTTCCACATAGTGGACCTAGTAATTCTATGAAGAATTAATTTTCAGACCCTCTTAAAAAGACACTGGCGCTTGGGTGGCTCACTCTTTTAAGTGCCTCGGGCTTGGGTCATGATCCCAGCGTCCTAGGATAGAGCACAGCATCAGGCTCCTTGCCCAGCGGGGAACCTGCTTCTCCCTCTCCCTTTCCCTCTGCCTGCAGCTCTGCCTGCTTGTGCTCGCGCTCTCAATTTCTCTGAAATAAAATCTTTTTTTAATGGCTTACATTGTTTAAATGCGCTTCCAAAACATTCATAAAGTTAAGGGGGAACATCATTTTTTACGTCATCTTAACCTAAGTCAACACGCTCAAGAGCTCACCTCTCTGTACGACACCTTCCTTCCTGAAACAGCAGCGGCTTTCTTCTACCCACGAGAGCAGAGGTCTTAGTGAGAACGCTAATAGGCCGAGACCAAGTGGCGCCCAAGCCAACCCCTAAGTGGGAACTACAATTCCCAGCGGCCCGTCGAGACGTCCGGTTGCGGCCACAGCGCGCCTGCGCAATGTCCGGGGATCCTGCTGTGTGATTCCCGCCAATTTTTGCGGTTCTACGACAGTGAGTCGAGCCTTCCATGGAGACGTTTGACCCTGCCGAGCTGCCTGAACTGCTTAAGCTTTATTACCGGAGGCTTTTTCCCTACGCCCAGTACTACCGTTGGCTCAACTATGGCGGAGGTGATAAAGCTGGGAGCGGAGTGGGTAGTGGTTCGGTGGGGAGGGTGAGGAGGTACTGGGAGCGTTCCTCGGAACGACAATATGAAGTACCTCCTGTGCGCCAGGCATTGTGCCAGCGCCTTTGCGTATTATCTCGAGCCTTCCCCACCAGCTCAGAGATGTAAAGGGGCCGAGAGAGGTTACGGTAAGCAGGCACACAGAGGAAGAAAGAGCCGCTGCTCCTACCATCACGTGGTGGGACTCCCCATTCAGCTCCTCATTTACCTGCCGCGCGTCTGAGCCCGGGACATTACTGGGTCGTACCCTGGAGGGGCAGAGGCGTGTTCTATATCGGGGACAGCGGGGCATCTCCCGGAAGATGAGAGGTACTGAGCTCTTCGCAGCTGAACTTAGTAGTGCTCGCCGAGGAGAGACAGCTGACATTACATCTTTAGAATATGTCTGCATCTTTTTCCTCATTTTTACTTTTTCCTATCAGAGGCAGGATGGTATGCACCTTCAGAGTAGGAACTAGTTTTGTGTTTTGGTTTTTTTTTTAAACATGTAGCACAGCGTTGAGCACAGAGGGCTCATTAAAAATATCTTATCATTGGTTAATGTTTTAATGCCCTGAGCCGAATCAAGTGCCAAATTAACTTTAAAATGGTATATTTATTTTGCAGTAATAAAGAATTACTTTCAAAACCGTGAATTTTCATTCACATTGAAAGATGATATTTACATTCGCTACCAATCCTTCAACAACCAGAGTGAGCTGGAAAAGGAGATGCAGAAAATGAATCCATACAAGATTGATATAGGCGCGGTATATTCCCACAGAGTAAGAAATCGGTTTTTTAATGTATTTTGTAGTTTTGTTTTTTAAACCAAGAATGGATTGGTGTTCTCATTGTTTTGAGGTTAAATTTTTATAATTGATTCTAGTTGAGTCCCACTTTAACTTTTTTGCAAGTAGATTGTAATATTTTGTTGTTCTTTCATACTCCACATTACTGATTGGAAATCATTTGGAAGTGAATTGGTTGTATTCTTACTAGGACAGAAAAATTGAATATCTGGCCAAAAGTGTAAACAAGGAAGTCAGCGTGGTTTAAAGGAAGGTATTTTAAAACAATTACATTGTCTTCCAGCATTGGAGGTGTTTTGTTTGTTTGTTTGTTTGTTTTTAAGTAATCTCTATATCCAATGTGACCCCAATATTTAGAGTCACGTGCTCTACAGACTGAGCCAGACCAGGACCCCTTCAAGATATGCTTGATTCCTTTATTTCTCTCACACTCATATATCTATTCCATTAGGAAATCTCTTCAGCTCTACCAGAATATTATCTGAAATCCAGCCACTGGTACCAGTACTACTACCATCCTTATCATCTTTCATCTGAATTACTGTAAAAACTTCCTAACAATTTGCTCCTATAGACTCTAGAGTGTATTCTCAAAACAGTTGCCAGAGCAATCCTTTTAAAACAAGTTAGATTCTGTGATTCCTCTGGTCAAAACCGTTCTCTAGTGGCTCCCCATTTTGCTCAAAGTAAAAGCCCCTCTCTCCCCCTCACTCCTTCCACTCATGCCACACTGCCCCTGCTCAAGCAGTTTCCGCTGCCCAGAACCCATTTCCCCAGATAGCTCCTTGGTTCCTTCCCTCACCTCCTCAAGTCTTCACTTTGAGGCCTTCTGCAACCTGCCACTCCTCCTACCCATTGCCACTTATACAGTCTAAATGTCTAGATTAGTGCCTGCCTGAGAGAGTATATCGTATTTGTTGAATGAATGAACATACCAAAATTGCCTTTCTTTCCTTAAAAATACACACATGGGGAGGGTCACCTGGGTGGCTAGTCAGTTAAGCATCTGCCTTCTTCCTTCAGCTTGGGTCATGGTTCCAGGGTCCTGAGATCAGGCCTGGTGTCAGGCTCCGTGCTCGGTAGGGAGTCTGCTACTCTCTCTCCCTCTGACCCTCTCCTCTGCTTGTGCTCTCTTTTAAAAAAAAAAAAAAAACATACATGGGAGAAACACACTCATGGCATGATAGCTTTTGTAGGGAACTATTTCTTTTTCTTTTTTTTTTTCCCCCAAGATTTATATATTTATTTTAGAGAGAGAGCAAGCGCCCAGCAGGGCAAGAGGCAGAGGGAAAGAATCTCAAGCAGACTCTGCAGACATGGAGCCCAAGGCCAGGCTCAATCCTGTAACCCTGAGATCATGACCTAAGCCACAATCAGAAGTCAGACATTTAACTGACTGAACCATGAGGTGGTTCAGTCAACTGAGGTGCCCATGGGTTTTTTTGGTGGTTTTTTTTTTAGATTTTATTTATTGGGGTGCCTCGTGGCTCAGTGGGTTAAGCCTCTGCCTTTGGCTCAGGTCATGATCTCAGGGTCCTGGGATCAAGCCCTACATCGGGCTCTCTGCTCAACAGGGAGCCTGTTTCCCCCTCCCTCTCTATGCCTGCTGCTCTGCCAACTTGTGATCTATCTCTCTCTGTCAAATAAGTAAATAAAATCTAAAAAAAAAAAAAAAAGATTTTATTTATTTATCTGGTCAGTTTCATCCTGAAGAAATTTCACTTACAGCTTCCTGACCTCCAAGCTAGACTAATTGCTCTCTCTAAGCCTCATGGATAAATATAATCTTGTAATCACCCTGATTTCCTTTCACCTCCTATTTTGGATCCTGTGTTCCCTGAATCCTTTGTTCTCTTTTTGGTTTACTTTTCTTTACGTAGAGAATGTCCTCCATGAGCTTCCTGAGAAAAGGTGCATGGAAAAGGAAATATTGGACACCTTCTGTATCTGGAAAATGACTTCATTCTACCTTTGTACTTAACTAGTGGTTGTTTGTAAATCAGTTTCCCTTAGAATTTTGCATTATCTGCTAGCTTCCAGTGTTGCTGTTAAGAAGACTAATGCCAGGGGTGCCTGGGTGGCTCAGTGGGTTAAAGCCTCTGCCTTTGGCTCAGGTCATGATTCCAGGGTTCTGGGATCGAGCCCCGCATCGGGCTCTCTGCTCAGCAGGGAGCCTGCTTCCTCCTCTCTGCCTGCCTCTCTGCCTACTTGTGATCTCTGTCTGTCAAATAAATAAATAAAATCTTTAAAAAAAAAAAAAAGAAGAAGAAGAAGAAGACTAATGCCATTCTGTTTCTTATTTCACTGTGTTGGAACTGAAAGCTCTTTAGGATTTTCTGCCTAGCCCCTCTGTCCCTAATGTACTAAAGTTTCACAATGATGTGCCTTGGTGTCCATCTTTTTTGCACCTATTATGCTAGATACATGATGGGCTCTTGTGATCATGAACTCATGTCCTTCAATTCTGGGAAATTTTCCTTTTATTTTTTAAGATTTTATTTTGAAGTTTAAAAAAAAAGATTTTATTTTTAAGTAATCTCTATCCCCAACATGGGGCTTGAACTTAAAACCCAGAGATCCAGTATCTCATGCTCTACTGACTGAACCAGCCAGGCTCCCCTTTTTTCCTTAAATATAATTTTTTCTATCTATAATTTTTCTCTGGTCTCTCTACAAATCCTAAAGTCAGATGTTATGTGTCTTGGACTGATCCACTAATTTTTTTTCCCTCTTATTTTTATTTTGCTCTACTTTCTGGGGAATTTCCTCAGAGGTTTTCATTTCTGCTATTATAATTTATAAGAATTTTTTTTTTAGAGCATCCTGTACTTTTTCCATTGATATGTCTTATCTTTTTAAGAGTATCAGTGATAGTTTATGTGTTCTGCTATACAATCTGTTTTCTCCCTTTTTTCCCCTGTTTTTTCCTCCTCTTTCATATTAGAGGCTTTCCTCATAAGTCTGATAATTTCTTGCATGTTATTTATATTTAAAAATAAAGCACTAAAAAAGCTGATTGGAAGTTGTGTATACATGGCTGGGATTTCTTTATTACAGGGTGATCTGGCTAGGCCATTTTTTTTTTTTTTTAAAGATTTTATTTATTTATATGACAGACAGAGATCACAAGTAGGCAGAGAGGCAGGCAGAGAGAGAGGAAGGGAAGCAGGCTCCCTGCTGAGCAGAGAGCCCGATGCGGGACTCGATCTCAGGACCCTGAGATCATGACCTGAGCCGAAGGCAGTGGCTTAACCCACTGAGCCACCCAGGTGCCCTGGCTAGGCCATTTTTTGGGGAGGAAGCTTTGATGTCAGTTTCTCTAGATCTTTGCTTGAATAAAAACTTCACTTGCACAGGGATCTTTGTTTTGATCACAAATCTTCTATTCCTAAAGCCTATAATAGTGCCTGACACTCCTGATCAGATTCTTCAGTGAGGAATCTTCTGGTTTCCTGCATAGGATGGCAGTAATAGGGTATAAAAGTTGGGGAGAGGGCTGGGTCTCAACTTTCCACATGTAAATGTTTGTCCACTTAATCCGCTATATATCAATACAATACACTTTTTTCAACTGTACCTATTGTTCCTGCCCCCCATCCCAGTCCAGAGAGACCCACTATTTGAGGTTCTCCAGATAATAATTCAGGTGTCTTTGCCAGGGAAATGAAAGTGCAGTTACCTAGCTCTGCAGAGTAAATGGAAGAATCTGGGGAATTAACTGCTTCATAAATAGATTTTTAACTGATTCTCCTGTTTTTAATCTTAGCTTCACCACTGCCACACACACTCCCTCTCTCACTCTAGGGATACCCATTATCACCTGAGTTTGGGAGATGCTGAGGTGTAAATTGGATTGCTTATCTTTCCTTACTGAGAGTTTAAAATTCAGCCCTTATGGTTATCCTTATAAAAATTTTAGTGGTATTTTCTCCTCTCTGGTACTTTTTAATTTTTCCCCCACTCTGATCCTTTTTTAAAGATTTATGCCTTTATTAAGAAAACCCTTACTATCATTTTTGTGCAGGTTTGGAAAGAGCAAGATAAGTATCTGTATTCAGTCTGCTTTTTTTCTTCTGGTGGCCCATAGTCTCAAAAGAGGCTACTTAAAGGGGTGCCTGGGTGGCTCAGTGGGTTAAAGCCTCTGCCTTTAGCTCAGGTCATGATCCCAGGGTCCTGGGATCGAGCCCTGCATCGGGCTCTCTGCTCAGTGGGGAGCCTGCTTCCCTTCCTCTCTCTCTGCCGGCCTTTCTGCCTACTTGTGATATCTGTCAAATAAATAAATAAACTCTTACAAAATAAAAAAATTTAAAAAAAAAGAGGCTACTTACAGCTTGAGCCAAAGGCTCAGTTCAAACTAAATTGAGATATTTTGAATTATTGAAAAATTTTAAATACCTTTTTGTTACTTATATGTCCAGTAATAATTAAAAGTCTTTAAAACAGTTTGCAATAGGGCATTAATTCTTTGTATGTACTTTTCTTTATGAGAAAACTAAAAAAGCCTTACTGGGATTTCTGTTGATTAACAAATTTTTTAAAAGATTTTCTTTATTTATTTGACAGAGAGACACAGTGAGAGAGGGAATACAAGCAGGGGTAGTGAGAGAGGGGGAAACAGGCAGAGCAGGAAGCCCAATGTGGGGCTGAATCCTAGGACCCTGGGATCATGACCTGAACC
The DNA here is from genome assembly GCF_030435805.1 of Mustela lutreola. NCBI lineage: Eukaryota > Metazoa > Chordata > Mammalia > Carnivora > Mustelidae > Mustela > Mustela lutreola. The sequence goes on from NC_081297.1 coordinate 57,016,721, forward strand.
GAAGGCAGACTCTTAACGAACTAAGCCACCCGAGCGCCCCAGTTAACAAATATTTATTATTCAATGTTACATATCAATTATATCTCAGTAGAACTGGTAAAAAACAAATATCTATGGTAATATGTATTTACCAAAACCTTTTCTAAGTAGATGAACTTTATATTGTCATCCATTCTGGATGTATAAAATCCAAACTAGTGAACTTTAACTGAGTAGAGTTGGCATTATATTATGGTTTTTTTGTTTTTTTCTCTTTGGCCACATTCTTTGAAAATAGAAAATAGCATAATTGGCAGCATGACAGCTCTTACAGAAGCTGATTAATATTTTCTCCTTGTAGCCCAATCAGCACAATACAGTGAAGCTGGGAGCTTTCCAGGCTCAAGAAAAAGAACTGGTGTTTGACATTGATATGACAGACTATGACGATGTGAGGAGATGTTGTAGGTAAGCACTGCATGCCTTGCTGGTAGGGTGGATGATATCACTGACAGTGAGTAATGATGCCTCTACTCCAGTTCTGCAGACATATGTTCTAAGTGCTGGACCCTCATGACGATGGCCATACGCATAATCGACCGAGCACTGAAGGGCAAGTATTGGCAGTGTCTGAGTGGGGTCAAATGTAAGAGTCTGTTTTCCTCTGAATATTTGTCTATGTATACCATTTTATAATCAAATCTCATAGATTTCTAACATGTTTCCTTGAAACATATATCTGGAAAATAAAAGGAGATTAGAATAAAGTTGTAGTTGAAATGCTAATAAAGCTGTTGATCAAACCAGTGAGTTTTTATCCAGTTCAGTCTGTGTGCTACCCAGAGCACCTCTTTGTGCTAAAAACTGTCCTAGATGAGGGAAATATGAAAGATAATGATTGCCTCAAGTAGGTTATACAGTCTAAGAAAGTGACAAATAAAATTGAGGATTACATTTAGTTTAGTAATATACACGAGGTACCATGGAGATAGAGAACAGAAGGAGTACATATTGGAATAGAAAGAAATTAGATCAGAAAAGGTGATGATAAGGATGACAATGATATTAAAAAGAGGGGCACCTGGGTGGCTCAGTCAGTTGATTGTCTGCCTTCAGTTCAGGTCATTATCCCAGGGGTCTTGGGATCGAGCCCCACATCGGACTCCCTGCGCAGTGGGGAGCCTGCTTCTCCCTCTGTCTCTGACTTTCCCCATGCCTTGTGCTCTCTCTCTCTCCTCTCAAATAAGTAAATAAATAAAATAAATACCTTTAAAAAAAAAAAAAAAAAAGCTAACTCTTGGGATGCCTGGGTAGCTCATTTGGTTAAGCCTCTAACTCTTGATTTCAGCTCAGCTCATGACCCCAGGGTCCTGGGATACAGGCCCACATCGGGCTCCTGGGCAAGGAGCCTGCTTGGGATTCTCTCTCCTTCTGCCACTCCTTGCCCCAATGCATGCACGCTCACTCTCTCTATCAAAAAATTAAAAAAAATAGCTAACTATTGTCCTCGCTTCAGCAATGCATATACTAAAAAGAGCTCTTTCTGGGGGACACCTGGGTGGCTCAGTTAAACATCGGCCTTTAGCTCAGGTCATGATCCCAGGTTCCTGGGATCGAGTTCCACATCAGGCTCCCTGCTCAGCTGGGAGTCTGCTTCTCCCTCTGCCTGCTGCTCTCCTTGCTTGTGCTCTCTCGCTCTCTGACAAATAAACAAATAAAATCTTGAAAGAAAAAAAAAAGCTTGAGAGGGAAAAAAGGGCATGAAGAAATTCTTGGCAGAGAGAACAGGATAGGTATAGACATGAAGGCAAGACCATGGGAGACAGGAAACTACACATAATTTAGTATAGTTAAGGTGAGTACATGTGGATAAGAGGTAAAAATGAAGCCAAGGAAGTAAGCAAGAACCAGGAGTTTATAAATTTATTTATAGATTTTAAATTTTTTTTTTTTAAGATTTTATTTATTTATTTGTCAGGGATAGAGGGAGAGAGAGCGAGCGAGCACAGGCAGACAGAGAGGCAGGCAGAGGCAGAGGGCCGAGCAAGGAGCCAGATGTGGGACTCGATCCCAGGACCCTGGGATCATGACCTGAGCCGAAGGCAGCGCTTAACCAACTGAGCCACCCAGGCGTCCCTATTTATAGATTTTAAAACATACTATTTCTTCCCTCCTCAGAGGACTTTGGATTTAAGCATCGTCTCTGGGTATATTCTGGAAGGAGAGGTGTTCATTGTTGGGTCTGTGATGAATCGGTTAGAAAACTGTCCTCTGCAGTACGTTCTGGGATAGTTGAGTATTTGAGTCTTGTAAAGGTAAGATCTGAGTAATACTTTACATTTCTTTGTTTGTTAGATGTTACCAAGCCTGAAATGTTTAGTGAAAAAAATGAAACTATCTTTTATAGCATCCATATTCCAGAGTAAATGACCTTACTAACAGATCAAATAATCACAGTGGCTACATTTTTTAAGATCTTTCATATTTTGCTGTAAGTATCCTCCTTGTAGCAAGAGGAAAATGACTTTTCTGGTTCAATTATGTCGATTAATATTGACATAATTAAAAGAATTAAATTCTATATTTTGACAATTTAATCTATATTTAGAGTACATTAAAAAAATTTAATTATTTCACTTGTGTCTTATACATGAAGTTCTTTTTTGATGGTTTATTTTTCAGGGTGGTCAAGATGTTAAAAAGAAAGTCCATCTAAGTGAAAAAATTCACCCTTTTGTCAGGTCTGTTGGAAAAGATTCCATGTGGTTTAAGCTGTGTCTGATTTACGTACATGTGCTTTTAGAATTACATTGTTACCAATTTCTCTATTGGGGTACCATTTTACTGATAATAAGGCAACTAATGATAGATAGATAGTCATTAATTGAATGACTGTCTTATGCTACAGTATTCATGATAGTTGTTTTACAGATGTTCTTATTGGTCTTAATAGTAACTTCATGAGGGACATGATAGTATCTCCATTTATAGTTGAAGTAGAACTTAGATAGTATAATTTCTTTGGTACCACAAAAGTAATTGTTAAATTTAGGAAGCATGTCATAGTCTGCCTAATTTCAAAACTCAGACTCTTTCCACTAAATTCACTACTTCTCTAGATGTAAAGAGCATTGCATTAAGAGTAAGAGTTTCTATTCTGTGGCTTTCTAAAACCCTGATAAAATATTAGAGACTCTATCTCCTTATAAGTATAAGATGGGGAAAACAACATCTGCTCCATCTATCTCAGAGTTGTGGCAAAGATTAAATGAAACGATAGATGTGAGGTCTGTTTGCAAATTGCTAAGCACTATGTAATTGTTGAGACATTAATGCAAGTACTTCGGAGTAGAAACTGTAGACTCTATCCCACACTACTACTGATGTATTATTATGTTGTCCTGGCCTGTTTCTACCCTTGTTACATATTTGTGATGCTATTCATCTGTAAGTTGTGGAATTTAAGAAGTAAACATTTCTTGAATAGCTATTCTAAGCCAGGTGCTATATTAGGTTCTTCCCCCTTAGAATGTCTTAGTTAATTCTCATAACCCTGTGAAGGCATATTATTCCCATTTTACATAGCTAATTTGTTTGTTAGCTAATTCTGTTTGTCTTCTTATTAGACTAATGTATGCTCACTAAAAAAAAAAGATCAATAGAAGCAAGCACTAGCCTCCCTTCTTGGCATGTATGTGTTGCTAATAGTATTAGGACTGTGCTATTGTTGTTCCTACAGCAAATCTATAAACATAATAAAAAAATACTTCCAAGAATATGCCTTAGTTGATCAAGATATTCTTGAAAATAAAGAAAGCTGGGATAAGATTTTAGCCCTTGTTCCTGAAAATATCCTTTCCCAAGGCCATTTCTATGTGAGCTATATGATGTATTGATCTATATTATAAATGTGTTCTGCCTACATATTTTCATATACTTACTCTTATAAGTTTAATCTTTTTATACAAAAACATCTCCTGTTTTTCTGCATTTTAGTATATCTAGTCTGGAATACAGTAAGAAATGAGACCATTTTGGAAATAAATGTCCTTATTTTGGAAGTTGATCCTCATAGAATTAATGGATACTTAAAGAATGCTGAATCATTTTGTCAAAATATGTACAGACCAGGGAAAGGTTTTACATTAAACTATATAGAGGGGACGCCTGGGTGGCTCAGTTGGTTAAGTGACTGCCTTTGGCTCAGGTTATGATCTTGGAGTTTCAGGATCAAGTCCCACCTCAGGCTCCCTGTTCAGCAGGGGTGTCTGCTTCCCCCTCTGACCCTCCCCACTCTCGTGCTTTCTCTCTCTCCCAAATAAATAAGTAAAATCTTTAAAAAAAAAAAAAACAACTATATGGTTATTTTGGCATTCTTTCTGTCATATCTGTTTATATTTTTACAGGGGACTTTTTTAAGGAAATGTATTTAATTAATATTTGCATTTTTGAAAACAATAATTACTTTCTAGTAAACTTTTGGTATCCTTGTGAGTAATACATACTGAAAATAAGTTGTTCATCAGTGGCTGTAAATGACTGTGTTCCTTAATGACTCATCACCAATTCATGAGACACTTCAGCAAAACTTCCCGAAGTATCACAATTCACTTCAGCGTTGGGAATATTTGATGAAAGCCATCAGCTTGCAGGTATATTCCATTGAAATCTCTATTATAAATATAATGTCATTCTTAGTTAAATTCTAATTTTTTTGCTTAGTAAGTTAAAGATCACTGAAAGCCATTTTTTAACCTCTTAAAGAAATCCTCAAAAGTTCCTACTGATCCTCATGCTAGAGTTTTATCTCCTTTTAGGATAGTACCAAAAATGACAAATGTGGACCCTACCTGGAATGGGAGATCATGCTCCAGTACTGTTTCCCACGGCTGGACATCAATGTTAGCAAAGGAATCAATCATTTGCTGAAGAGCCCCTTTAGTGTTCATCCTAAAACAGGTACAATGTAAAGAAAGCAAAGAAAACTAGAAGAAAAATGAGTTATTTTTTGTTTGAGTAAGCATGTCACTGGATATGAATACATATGATAACTGAGTTATTTTTTAATTGTCGACTAGTAGCTACCAGATCAGTTTCCACTACATAAATAATTATCCTCTGGGTTTCTGAGGTTTAGTGTTGGAACTATAGAGGAACTTAGAAATCCAAGGACAACAGCTCTCATTGTACAGATGAGAAAACCGTGGTCCAAGAGGTTGAAGTGACTTGTTCACAGTCTTAAAACAAATTGTGTCAGAGCTAGGAAGAGAATTCAGTTCTTAAAACGTGAAAGTTCTGTGGTTTTCCCACTATGCCTCCTCCCTCAGTTCTTTTTCCATAGTTTAGCTTTCCTCCTTCACATTTCTCTTAGATATGTGTTTTGATGGACTGAAACTGACTTTAAAATAAATAAAATGGTTACTATATTGACATAAACTTTGCTTCATCCAACCAGGAGACATAGACAGTTGTATGTAGTTGTCCTTTTACGTCTAACTCTACCACTCACTGTGGGATGTTAGGCTAATTACTCTCTGTGTCTTGGTTTCCTCATCTGTAAATGGAAATGATATAGTACTTACCTCACAGGGTTATTGTGAAGATCTAAAGTGTAAAGTGCTGGGGTGCCTTGGTGGCTCAGATGTTTGGGTGTCTGTGTTTGGCTCAGGTCATGGTCTCGAGATCCTGGGATCAAGCCCCAAGTCAGACTCCGGGCTTAGCAAGGAGTCTGCTTCTCCCTCTTCCTCTGCTTCACCCCCTGCTTGTGCTCGCTCTGTCTCTGTCTCTCTCAAATGAATAAATCTTTTTTTTTTTTTTTTTTTTTAAGATTATTTATTTATTTATTTATTTGATAGAGAACACAAGTAGGCAGAGAGGCAGGCAGAGAGAGAGAGAAGCAGGCTCTGCACTGAGCCCAATGCGCGGCTCGATCCCAGGACCCTGGGATCATGACCTGGGCTGAAGGCAGAGGCTTTTAACCCGCTGAGCCACCCAGGCGCCCCTCAAATGAATAAATCTTTAAAAAAATAAATAAAAAATAATAATTAGATGTAAAGTACTTAGAAAAGGATCTGTCACACATTCAATTCTCCCAAGTTGCCTAGTTTCCTTTAATAATCTGTGATGATTCTCTAGTGCATATATTTGAATAACCCCTTTCTAAACCTATCAACTTGTGCTCGCTTCGGCAGCACATATACTAAAATTCTAAACCTATCAACTATGTGTTTTTAGCTTTTTTTAATAATAAGCTTAGTATTTCTTTTTTTAATTTGTCTTATTAGTTTCAGAGGTAGAGTTCAGTGATTCATCAGTTCCATATCATACCCAGTGCTCATTATATATTTCTTTTTTAAGTTTTTGAATTAATTTTTAATTTTTTTTAATTTGATTTGATTATTATTTTAAAATTATGTTCAGGTAGCCAGTGGCTGAAAAGTTTTGGGTTTATTTATTTATTTTATTTATTTATCACCATAAAATATATCATTAGTTGCTCTGGGGGTTTTTTTTAAAGATTTTATTTATTTATTTGACAGAGAGATGTCCCAAGTAGGCAGAGAGACAGGCAGAGAGGGGGGGGGAAGCAATCTCCTTGCAGAGCAGAGATCCCGATTCAGGGCTCAATCCCAGGACCCTGAGATCATAACCTGAGCTGAAGGCAGAGGCTTAACCCACTGAGCCACCCAGTTGCCCCACATCATTAGTTTTTGATGCAGTGTGCATTATATATTTCTTATTATTTTTTAAACCTAACTCTAAAGCTATAGTGGGTATCCCCTTATTCTAATACTCAGAGTTTGGGTAAATAATTATGTTCATAAGTATACACATTTGATTATATTCTTTTCCCATAAGTAGCTGTAGTCTTTTTACTCTGTCTTCAAACCACAACTCCAAACAACAATTCTCTTGATTATTTTACTTGTTATTTACCTGGCATCCTTTAGATTGATTATCTCATTTTTGAGATGTAATGAATTTTATGAGGTATCCCAGGTGTGGATATTGTGAAAGGGGAAGTATAATGCTGTCCATTTTATTTCCAAAATGCTTTCTAAAGATGCCCAACATATAGGTGTCTGTTCTAATCTCAGCAAATAAACCAAGTTAATGAAATGAACTATATCTATGTTATTTCATTTTTCAGGACTCACTAAATTTGATATCATTCTGTCCTTACGTATAAGGATATTAGGAAGAAGGAGATAGAAATAAAAGTGGAAATAAGAGCACTAGATTATAGCTCAACATTCTTTCATACCTATTTTTTTGTTTGTTTGTTTTTAGGAAAAAATAAAAACAGCTAATGTGGAAGTAATTTCTAGCTATTGTTTTTAACAGATAAGGGGCACCTGGATGGCTCAGTGGGTTAAGCCACTGCCTTCAGCTCGGGTCATGATCTCAGGATCCTGAGATCGGGCTTTCTGCTCAGCAGGGAAACTGCTTCCCTCTCACTCTCTCTGCCTGCCTCTCTGCCTACTTGTGATCTCTGTCAAATGAATAAATAAAATCTTAAAAAAAAAGAAAAAAGATAAGTCTAACCCTTTTTCTAAGCCTTAGATTAAAATTTGGCCAAAATAACAAACAGGATTGTATTTTACAATCATCAGTTTATAACTTTTGGTTCTTACAGGTCGTATTTCTGTGCCTATTGATTTACAGAAAGTGGAACAGTTTGATCCATTTACTGTTCCAACCATAAGGTATGTTCCAGATCATTGATCATTCATTTTTTGTTTGTGATTTTTACTCTGAATTTGAAGTAGGTTGAATTAGAGCCCTTTCAGAGAGGCAGCTGCTCTGAGGCTATATGACAATGCCTTTGTAAAGCAACATTTCCTAGTGAGTTCCACAGAACACAAGCTGCTATTCTCTTATAAAAAAAAAAAAAATTGTAAGTTCAAATAAGTTTGAGAAATAACAATTTTAACAGATAAAATGTTCTTTACTGCAAGATTTCCCAATTTTTATTATGCTCTTATGCATGGAAAACTCCCAAGATGCAATTGTGACTTTTAGAATATCCCAAATTTAGTTGGTCACACAGTGTTTTCACAGAAAATTTTGGGGGATTCTTGTGCTATCATATATTGGGTAATGTTGACCAAGAACCAACTTTAAAATTCTTATTCTGGGGGTGCCTGGGTGAGTGACTGAGTTGGTTAAGCGTCCAACTCTTTATCTCAGCTCAGGTCTTGATCTGTGGGCCATAAGTTTATGCCCTGAATTGGGCTCCACACTGGGCACAGAGACGACTTTTAAAAAACAGAATAAAATTCTCTTATTCTGGAGCACGTGGCTGGTTCACTTGGTAGGGCATGTGACTCTTGATTTTGGGGTCATGAGTTTGAGCCCGACATCAAGTATAGAGTTAAAAAATTAAAAAAAAAAAAAATTCTCGGGACACCTGGGTGGCTCAGTTGGTTAAGTAGCTGCCTTCGGCTCAGATCATGATCCCAGCGTCCTGGGATCGAGTCCCACATCGGGCTCCTTGCTCAGCAGGGAGCCTGCTTCTGCCTCTGCCTGCCATTCTGTCTGCCTGTGCTCGCTCTCCCTCTCTCTCTCTGATAAATAAATAAAATCTTTTTTTAAAAAATTGTCTTATTCTATTATTATTCTATTGTATTATTTGTAGCTCTCTCTGCCGTGAATTGGATGCCATTTCCATTAATGATGAGGGAAAAGAAGGAAATGAAGCCGAATCTGATATCAAACGTAGAACCAGAGGTATGTTAATATGTTGAAGTCTCCCTTTAATATAAGTTTCTTATAAGAAATCCTCTGTCAGTCCAATAATTAATTCTCCTTGGATTCAGCCCAGAATGGATCAATGTTTATCATGAAACCAGCTCAGTTACAAATAATATCATAGCAATGCTTCTGTCCTTTCTTCATCAGTTCCCCAAATGGTGCTGTTGAAGCCAATCTGAGTCAACAGATATTTACTAAGCAACATCTAAATACTAGGATTTATGGGGCGCCTGGGTGGTTCAGTGGGTTAAAGCCTCTGCCTTTGGCTCGGGTCATGATCCTGGGGTCCTGGGATCGAGCCCCACATCAGGCTCTCTGCTCAGGAGGGAGGTTGCTTCCCCTCTCTCTCTGCCTATTTTTCTGCATACCTGTGATCTCTGTCTATCAAATAAATAAATAAATCTCTTCTTAAAATAAATAAATAAATAAATGCTAGGATTTATACTATAAGATTAAATTGTCGTTTTGTGTTGATAGTTGTTTGACTCTCACAATTTTAGATTCAACGCCTACTTATTTAACAACTACTATATATGCATGCTTTTGGTCTTTGTTCTTGATGTATCCAGAGAATGTTATGGTAAATATGTATCTAAACTGTGGTTGAATTGTATATTCAAGAATTTGATGAAGCTGGGAAACTTATAAATCTTCCTGCTAATAGAAGCCAAATCTTCATATACCAACACCCAAAAGACACTCTACAGCTACAGAACCAATAGAACTTCTTGTGTGGTAGAAATGTAAGGCACTGCCCAGTGTGGTACTCACTAGCCACATGCGGCACATTCCACTTGAATTGTGAGAAACCTGATTTTCAGTTTCATTTAATTTTAAGTAGCCACCTGTGGCTAGTGACTATTGTAACACAGTGCAGATCTGTGCTATCTAACTGACCTTTCTGGGTCAAATGTTGCCACCTTCTGTCAAAACCCAAGTTCAAATATCACTCCATAAAACAAAAACAAAACAAAATCACTTCATCTGTTCCAGCTCTAACATAATACCTAACCATAGTATATTCCACTATTAATGATTATAGTGATTACAAGCTCTCTGCCTAAGGTATTTGAGGGGCTTCTGGGTCACTCAGTCAGTTGGGCATCTGATTCTTGGTTTTGGCTAAGGTCATGATCTCAGAGTCATGAGATCGAGCCCTCCATCTGGCTCTGTGCTCAGCATGGTGTCTGCTCATCCCTTTCCCTCTGCCCCTCCCCCCCATCTCTCTCAAATAAATAAGTAAATAAAATATTTTTTAAAAATAAAGTATTGGGGGGGCACCTGGGTGGCTCAGTGGGTTAAGCCTCTGCCTTCGGCTCAGGTCATGATCCCAGGATCCTGGGATGGAGCCCCACATCGGGCTCTCTGCTCAGCAGGGAGCCTGCTTCCCCCTTCTCTCTGCCTGCTTCTCTGCCTACTTGTGATCTCTGTCTGTCAAATAAATAAATAAAATCTTTTAAAAATAAATAAATAAAGTATTGGGGGTACCTGCATGGCTCAGTGGGTTAAGCCTCTGCCCTTGGCTCAGGTCATGATCTCACAGTCCTAGGATCAAGCCCTGCATCAGGCTCTCTGCTCAGCGGGGAGCCTGCTTCTCCCTCTCTGCCTGCCTTTCTGCCTACTCGTGATCCCCTCCTCTCTCTCTGTCAAATAAATGAATAAAATCTAAAATAAAGAAATAAATAATTTGAAGAACATCTCCAACATGAAAAATCAGAATAAACTGGAAAAAGGGACTCAGAGAAAACAGATAATGCAAGGAACAAAGAAAACCCTTTTTTTCCCTCTTTTTTTCTTAAGCAATCTCTGCCCAGCATGGGACTCAAACTCACATACCAGAGAAGAAAAGTCACATGTGCTACTAACCGAGCCAGCCAGGAACCCTGAAGACCTTTTTTTAAAAAATTATCCTCAGAGAATATGAGAAGATAGTGTATCCGTGAAGCAATAGCAGAATGCTATGAAAAGAAACATTCAGAATAAGAAAGAGGTCTTAGAAATCAGAAACATAATCATTAGAATACAAAATTCAGTGGAAAGGCTAGAAAAGTTAAGATTTTCCAGAAAGTACTATCAAAAAAGATAAAATTTTTTTTTAAGATTTTATTTATTTGACAGAGATCACAAGTAGGAAGAGAGGCAGGCAGAGAGAGAGGAGGAAGCAGGCTCCCCGCCGAGCAGAGAGCCCAATGCGGGGCTTGATCCCAGGACACTGGGAACACGACCTGAGCTGAAGGCAGAGGCTTTAACCCACTGAGCCACCCAGGTGTCCTGTTTTTATTTTAAGGAGGAAAAAGATAAAATTAGAAGAATGGTTCAGGGGATGCCTGGGTGGCTGTCAGTTAAGCGTCTGCCTTTGGCTCAGGTCATGATCCCAGGGACCTGGGATCGAGTCCACATTGGCTCCTTGCTCAGCCAGGAAACTGATTCTCCCTCTGCCTGCCATTGCCCCAGTTTGTGCTCACTCTCTCTGTCTCTGACAAATAAATAAAATTTAAAAAAAAAAAAAAAAGAATTGTTCAGGAGGTCTAATACCTAACTATGGGAGTTTCAGAAAAACAACAAAGAGAGGTAAAAAATATATATATCTATATATATATATATATTTATATATATATATATATATATATATATATATATATAAATTATATAGGAAGCCATTGCAGAAATGAGCCTTTTATTGAAAAGGCTCAGCATAATAGGAAAACAGACTGGCACCAAGGCACATCATTTTGAAATTTCAACATACTGAGAATTAAGAAAAAATCTTAGTCTTCTGACCCTTTCCTACTTCTCCTCCCCCCAAAAAAGCCACAGTCCTAGGAAGAATGGCTTTGGATTTCTAAACATTGGAAGTGTTCATCTGTTAAAAGTAGGTGCTAGAAAGAAAAAGTGGTTGCCATTCAAGAGGATGGAGAGGTCAGAATTAGGGCAGAAAGCTATTTTTTCCAACCTGTTAGTACTATTTTATTCTTTTTAACAACATGTATACCTTACTTCACAATTTTTTAAAAATATTTTCTCTTGATGAACATCTTTTCCTTTTGTTCAGGGATTTTTTTTTTTTTTTTTTTTTTTTTAAAGATTTTATTTATTTGATAGAGAGAGAGAAAGCACAAGCAGGGGGAGCTGGAGAGGGAGAAGCAGGCTCCCCACTGAGCAGGGCTCTATTCCAGGACCTGAGCCAAAGGCAGTCACTTAAACAACTGAATCACCCGGTTGCCCCGTTCAAAGATTTTTTTTTTTTTTAAGATTTTATTTATTTATTTGACAGAGAGAAATCACAAGTAGATGGAGAGGTAGGCAGAGAGAGAGAGAGGGAAGCAGGCTCCCTGTTGAGCAGAGAGCCCGATGTGGGACTCGATCCCAGGACCCTGAGATCATGACCTGAGCCAAAGGCAGCGGCTTAACCCACTGAGCCACCCAAGCGCCCCCTGTTCAAAGATTTTAAAGAGAAATTTTCTAATATAACTATTCAAAAATAAACTAAACTGCCTGTCATTTCAAGTATTCATAAATAGCCTAATAACCATCAGTCAGAGGTGCTTTAGAGATGATGGGGAGTTGGAATGAGTGATGTGTAAGTTCCCTACTATCGCTTTAGTTTCTGTAATTTTAAGCCTTTGTCCTTTATCATACTAGTACCATGTTCCCCCCTTCTTCTTTTTTTTTTTTTTTTGAAGATTTTATTTATTTATTTGACAGAGATCACAAGTAGGCAGAGAGGCAGGCAAAGAGAGTGGGGGTGGGGAAACAGACTCCCCGATGAGCAGAGAGCCCGATGTGGGGCTTGATCCCAGGACACTGAGATCACAACCTGAGCCGAAGGCAGAGGCTTTACCCACTAAGCCACCCAGGAGCCCCTGTTCCCACACTTCTTCAAAAATCCTGGAATGTTCTATCTACTAATATCTTTTTTCTTTTTCTTTTTTAAATATTTTATTTACTTATTTGAGAGAGAGAGTGCAAGCATGAGCAGGGAGAGAGGCAGAAGAGGAAAAGGCAGAGAATCTCAAGCAGAATCCACACAGAGCATGGAGCCCAGTGCAGGGCTCAGTCGTACTACCCTGAGATCATGACCTGAGTGGAAACCAAGAGTCAGATGTTTAACTTACTGAGCCACCCAGGCACCCCTAATTATATCTTTTTTCTAAGACCCACCTCACAGCCACCTCACTCAACACTGACAGGTGGATCCTTTGGCCTTATAATTATCCATGTGCTTCTTTGGTCTTTTAATTATATATTGTTTTCTATTACTACATATAGGACTTATTTTACCAGTTCATTTAAAAACTTCTTAAAACCAAAGAGTTTGGCTTATACTTTTTTTAGAATTTAGCAGAGTACTTAATATGTAATAGGTAGTTAGTAAATATTTAAGTGATTATTGAATGCCTGTTACATATTCCACAATGGTGAAATAAACATATAGACTTACAAGCAAGGAGGGGCACCTGGGTGGCTCAGTGGGTTAAAGCCTCTGCCTTCGGCTCAGGTCATGATCCCAGGGTCCTGGAATCGAGCCACGCATCGGGCTGTCTGCTCAGTGGGGAGCCTGCTTCCCCTCATCTCTCTCTCTCTCTCTCTCTCTCTCTCTGCCTGCCTCTCTGTCTACTTGTGATCTCTGTCTGTCAAATAAATAAATAAAATCTTAAAAAAAAAAAAAAAAAGACTTACAAGCAAGGAGCTTAGAATCTTGAATTAAGATTCTAAGTACTATGGGGCTAATCCCAAACTAAACTGTTTCCTTGGTGTATATTTTATATTATTATAAGAAAATTCATATATAAAAGTTTAGGACAAAATACACGGTACTGGGGCACCTGGGTGGCTCAGTGGGTTAAAGCCCCTGCCTTCGGCTCAGGTCATGATCCCAGGGTCCTGGGATCGAGCCCCACATCGGGCTCTCTGCTCTGCAGGGAGCCTGCTTCCTCCTCTCTCTGCCTGCCTCTCCTCCTACTTGTGATCTCTGTCTGTCAAATAAATAAATAAAATCTTTAAAAAAAAAAAAAAATACGGGCGCCTGGGTGGCTCAGTGGGTTAAGCCGCTGCCTTCAGCTCAGGTCATGATCTCAGGGTCCTGGGATCCAGTCCCAAATCGGGCTCTCTGCTCAACAGGGAGCCTGCTTCCCTATCTCTCTCTCTCTCTGGCTGCCTCTCCGTCTACTTGTGATTTCTCTCTGTCAAATTAATAAATAAAAGCTTTTAAAAAAAAAAATACACAGTACTTTCATGATTGCCACAGTTCAGATATTCATCTGAATATCCTCATCAAAATTCCTTTTCTAGTCCCAAGTACATGAGATAATGTTTATTAAAGATTGTATTTATTTATTTATTTATTTGAGAGAGAGAGAGAGAGAGAACATGAACAGGGAAGAAATGGCAGAGGGAGAAGGAGAAGCAGACTTGCCAGTGAGCAGGGAGCCCAACACGACACAGGACTCCATCCCAGGATCTCAGGATCATGACCTGAGCCAAAAGCAGACACTAAACTTACTAAGCTACCCAGATACCCCTTAAAAATTTTTTTAAGTATAGTTTCTTTTTTTACTCTTTTTTGAATGAACTATTATGAGGACTATTCCATCCAGATACAGCACACTACTGAAATCCAGATCTCATCTTGTTCTCAGATTTTCTCCCCTTATTATGTAATTAAATAGATGATTAAGATTCTGTATTCAAAATTTTGTTGTGGGGGTGGCTCAGTCATTAAGCATCTGCCTTAGGCTCAAGTCATGATCTCAGGGTCCTGGGATCAGGCTCCCTGCTCAGTGGGGAGTCTGTTCCTCCCTCTGCCTCTCCCCCTGCTTGTGCTCTCCCCCTTCTCTCTCTCTCTCTGAAATAAATAAATAAATAAAATCTTGGGGGAAAAGATTAAAATTTTTTTTTGTTGTGTACATTTTTTAAATTTTATATAAATCAAAAAATACCTAGGGCACCTGGGTGGCTCAGTGGGTTAAGCTGCTGCCTTCGGCTCGGGTCATGATCTCAGGGTCCTGGGATCGAGTCCCGCATGGGCTCTCTGCTCAGCAGGGAGCCTGCTTCCCCCTCTCACTCTGCCTGCCTCTCTGCCTACTTGTGATTTCTCTCTGTCAAATAAATAAATAAAATCTTTAAAAAAAAAAAAAAATGCCTGGGTGGCTCAGTTGGTTAAGCAGCTGCCTTCAGCTCAGGTCATGATCCCAGCGTCCTGGGATCGAGTCCCATATCGGGCTCCTTGCTCGGCAGGGAGCCTGCTTCTCCCTCTGCCTCTGCCTGCCATTCTGTCTGCCTGTGCTCGCTTTCTCCCTCTCTCTCTCTGATAAATAAATAAAATCTTTAAAAAAAAAAAAAAAATACCTATACTTAAGGCACTATGACTATAAACTTCTGGTTGTCTCCAGGTAGAATGCCCCTGACATTTTTAATGTTTGCTCTATTGGTAAAACTATTTATTAATGAAACCACAGTTTGTTTAAAAAAAAAAAAGAATATTGTATGGGATTTAACATAGAGCAATAGATTATGCTGGTCTAATACCAGAAAGCCTGACTACTGAAGTAGATATGTACATGTGGTTTGGATATTTTCAGGCACCACTGTCTTAATACAGCAGCCACATATGGCTGTTAAGCACTTGGAATGTGACTAGTATAAACAAGGAACTGACTTTTTAAATTTAATTTTAATTAATTTAAATTTTAAAACTGATTGGGGTGCCTGGCTTAGTCGGTAGAACATGCAACTCTGGACCTCAAGGTTGTGAGCTCAAGTCCCATGTTGGGTTTGGCAATTACTTAAAAATAAAATCTTAAGGGATGTCTCTCTAAAACAAATATTTTTTTAAATTGTTTAAATATTTTTAGGGGCGCCTGGGTGGCTCAGTGGGTTGAGCCGCTGCCTTCGGCTCAGGTCATGATCTCAGGGTCCTGGGATCGAGTCCCGCATCGGGCTCTCTGCTCAGCGGGGAGCCTGCTTCCTCCTCTCTCTCTGCCTGCCTCTCTGCCTACTTGTGACCTCTCTCTGTCAAATAAATAAAATCTTTAAAAAAAATCTTTTTAAGGGCGCCTGGGTGGCTCAGTGGTTAAGCCGCTGCCTTCGGCTCAGGTCATGATCTCAGGGTCCTGGGATCGAGTCCCGCATCGGGCTCTCTGCTCAGCAGGGAGCCTGCTTCCTCCTCTCTCTCTCTCTGTCTGCCTCTCTGCCTACTTGTGATTTCTCTCTGTCAAATAAATAAATAAAATCTTTAAAAAAAAAAAAAAAAAAATCTTTTTAAATATTTTTAAATAAATAATTTTTTAATGTTTGGGGTTTTTTTTTTTAAGATTTTTATTTATTTGACAGAGAGAGAGACCACAAGTAGGCAGAGAGAGGGGAAGCAGGCTCCCTGCTGAGCAGAGAGTCCGATGTAGGACTCGATTCCAGGACCCTGAGATCATGACCCGAGCCAAAGGCAGAGGCTCAACCCACTGAGCCACCCAGGCGCCCCAATAGATAAATTTTAAAACTGATATTTGATTCAATTATTAGAAAACATTTAAGTATGTTTAGGAAATTTGGATATGTGAACCTACTTTTACACTGTCTATAATTCAAATCTAAATATAGATCAAGGGCGCCTGGGTGGCTCAGTGGGTTAAGCCGCTGCCTTCGGCTCAGGTCATGATCCCAGGATCCTGGGATCGAGCCCCACATCCGGCTCTCTGCTCAGCAGGGAGCCTGCTTCCCTTCCTCTCTCTCTGCCTGCCTCTCCGCCTACTTGTGATTTCTGTCAAATAAATAAATAAAATCTTAAAAATAAATAAATAAATATAGATCAAGTATTTCTCATGATAATGTATCATCTAAATTGAGATATATTTTAAGTACAAAATGCTAGATTTCAAACAGTATGAAAAAAATAAAATATTTCAATTTTTATTATGTATTAATATTTTAGATACACTGAATTAAATATTAAAATTAGTCTTCCCTTTTTAATGTAGCTACTAAAGTATTTATTTATTTTAAGATTTTTATATATTTATTTGACAGAGAGAGAGAGAGCACACAAGCAGAGGGAGTGGCAGGCAGAGGGAGAAGAAAAAGCAGGCTTCCTACACAGTGGGGAGCCCAATGTGGGGCTCCATCCCAGGACTTTGGGATCATGACCTGAGTGGAGGGCAGATGCTTAACCAACTAAGCCACATAGGCGCCCCACTAGTAGAGTATTTAAACTATATATTTCTCATTATATTGGACAGCACTGTTCTAAAGAATTCTTTTTCTTATTGTTGTTCTAGAGAATTTTTTTTTTAAAAACTTAGTTATACTCTCATGTTATTCTGCTTCCAAAATGCTAATTATAATGCATGGCCTTCATAATTTAGATTATAAGAAGACCAGTCTAGCTCCTTATATAAAAGTTTTTGAACAATTTCTTGAAAACCTGGATAAATCCCGAAAAGGAGAACTTCTCAAGAAGAGTGGTAAGACTCTATGCCTTTCCTTTTTAGCTATTTAGATCTTAGTGTAGGAAGTTTAATCATCTAGTACATGAGAAATTTTAGAGCTCTAGCTTTTACCCTCCTAAAACAAGTTATTGATTTAGCTTACTATCCTTAGTGTTTTAAAAATTGAGCTCCCTTAATTCAATTCAGCAGATACTCATTAGACACCTTCTGTGGATCAGGTACTATGAGGGAAACAAAGATTAATTATACAAAGATGAATTCCACACCATGCCCCTCTACCCTTAGGAAGTACTACTGATACAAAACAAATAAGTATAAAAGAGATCTCATCTAACTGAGAGAACCTGAGAAGATTTAGTATGAAAAGAGTGGTATTTGAACTCTTTACAATGAGGGGCTATACAGATTCTAGTTCCCAACACCAATATACCATGCCTTAAGGTATGCATAGGATTTCTATAAGCAGAAATTTGATAAGGGTACAGGAATGGGAAAAGGGGATAGGTTATTCATTCTTGAAGGAATGGCAAAGGCATTAGATAGGAAAGCATCAGGTCACTCCAGAGGCCGTCGAGTAATACAGCTAATCTGGAAAAAGATGCGTCAGGCGTGGATGGAACTAGAGGGTATTATGCTTAGCAAAATAAGTCAACTGGAGAAAGACAACTATCATATGATCTCCCTGTTAGGAGGAAGTGGAGATGCAACATGATGGGTGTGGGGGTAGGAAAAGAATAAATGAAACAAGATGGGATCAGGAGGGAGACAAACCATAAGAGACTCTTAATCTCACAAAACAAACTGAGGGTTGCACAGGGGGAGAGGGGAGGGAGAGGGTGGTAGGGTTATGGACATATGTGCTATGGTGAGTGCTGTGAGGTTGTAAACCTGGCGATTCACAGATCTGTACCCCTAGGGCTAATAATACATTATATGTTAATAAAAAATATATAAAAATTATTTAAAAAAAAAAAAAGATGCGACAGAAATTGATGGGATAGAAATCTGAAGAAGCAGACTGAATTCAGGGTATAGATGGCCTTTGAAGTCCAGTCTTGAGAATCTGGGCTTAATTCAGTAGGGACAGGTAATCTAGTAAAGGTTTTTGAGGAATGGAGTACCATGATTTATGGTTTTATCTAGCAAAATAAAACTAGCAACAATGTGTCAGGGGAGAGGTTAGGGACAAAATAGACCAAGAGGCCAAGTCGGCCTATTACCATTAGGACACTGGGACTGGATATCTCCAAACGGAGCAAATACTAGAGCCATCCTTGAGAGTTGGTAATGATTTGGAAGTGGAGAGATGAAAAAGGAAATTAAAAGTGTCACAGAAGCCGGGGAAAGGAAATGTTCAAGGAGATTATCAAGTGTCAAATGCAGTAGAGAACTGATAAAATCATGTTGCATATTGGGACTAAAGGGAGATACTGAGAGGACAGCAGTGTCTCTGAATAAGAGACCCAAACATATGTGTAAGCCAAAATGAAAGAAATCAGCAGTGAATATTATTCAGGAGATCGATCAATACCATAGAAAACTGTAGTAGTGTTATAGAAATACAAACTTCCTTCCCACTTTATTTTTTAATAATACGCATGATGGTTAAACAGTAGTGCCCAAGATAATGCTGAACTCATAGTAGACACTCAAATATGTGCTTATTGAATGAACAATGATGACTCTGAACTTGGAAAGCCTCAATGAACCTGCCATTCCAACTGGCTATATTAAGTCCTTTGTACTTTTGTTCTGTACTAGCTCACCCTATAATGTGGGCTTCAGCAAAAGTGAAAGGAAATCTTTATGCATGATGTGAATTTAATAGAAGCATTAAGCAAATCAGAATGTGAAAATAAATGGGATTTGTCTTGTCTTCCTTTACTATCCCTTTGACAACAATCTATTCTATTCCAGATTTACAGAAAGACTTCTGAAGATAACAGCTCTCCTCAAACCTATGTAGATATCTTCTAGCTTCAAGAATCAAATACTTCAGGCGCCTGGGTCGCTTAGTCGGCTGGGTGTCTGCGTCCGGCTAGGGTCATGATCCCAGGGTCCTGAGATCAAGTCCCAGGTCAGGCTCCCTGCTCAGTGGGGAGTCTGCATCTCCCTCTCCCTCTGCCCCTCCACCCAACTCATGCGCGCTCTCTCTCTCTCTCTCTCTTTTAAATAAATAAATAAAAATAAAATCTTTTAAAAACCAAATACATCAAGAGCAATTTAATATATATTACAGAACCATAATGTGTCTTAATACTCAAAGCAAAATTTCCTTTCCTTTCCTTTTCTTTCTTTTTTTTTTACTTGACAGAGAGAGCACAAGTAGCCAGAGCAGCAGGCAGAGGGAGAGAGAGAAGCAGGCTCCTCGCTGAGCAGGGAGCCCCATGAGGGGCTCAATCCCAGGACTCTGGGATCATGACCTGAGCCAAAGGCTGACGCTCAACAGACTAAGCTACTCAGGCGCCCCCAAAATTTCCTTTACTTGAAAAATTATTATGTTGAAAAGATTCCTGAGGCCACCAAAGGAGAATGTCCAGGTTTCTGGAAGCAGCAATAATGGGAGGAATAAGTGAATAGCAGATATATTTTGTAAAAGTTAATATTATATGGGCTCCTGGGTGGCTCAGTCAGTTAAGCGGCTGCCATCAGTTCAGGTCATAATCCCAGGGTCCTGGGTTCGCTGCTCAGTGGAGAGCCTGTTTCTCGCTCTCTGCCTGCTGCTCCCCTACTTGTGGGTGCTCTCTGTCAAAAATAAGTAAAATCTTAAAAAAAGGGCGCCTGGGTGGCTCAGTGGGCTAAGCCGCTGCCTTCGGCTCAGGTCATGATCTCAGGATCCTGGGATCGAGTCCCGCATCGGGATCTCTGCTCAGCAGGGATCCTGTTTCCCTCTCTCTGCCTACCTCTCTGTCTACTGTGAACTCTCTCTGTCAAATAAATAAATAAAATCTTTAAAAAAAAAAAAAAAAGACCCTAATAGGGGCGCCTGGGTGGCTCAGTGGGTTAAAGCCTCTGCCTTCAGCTCAGGTCATGATCTCAGGGTCCTAGGATCAAGCCCCGCATCAGGCTCTCTGCCCAGTAGGGAGCCTGCTTCCCCCTCTTTCTCTGCCTACCTCTCTGCCTACTGTGATCTCTCTCTCTCTGTGTCAAATAAATAAATAAAATCTTTTTTAAAAATTTAAAAATAATGAAAAAATTAAAAAACTAATTATACAAAGATAATTCTAAGATTTTTTGATATACCTTTTACCAGTTGCCATATATATTTTGGTATACTTCTACCAGTTGCCATATGTAGAGGCAAGTGAGCAATAATAATATGCTCAAAACTTTAATCTCAGCTCACTGGATATAGCCTTATTTCTGGACTGAATATTGTAGGTACATGAGAGCTTTGTCCTTAAGTCTTAGACATTTATACCTGGAGTGTGTATTCTGACACTTCTAATTTTACTTACTGATATTTTTATTGGTCAGGCCACACCCCACTGCCTGTCTTTTAAAAATCTTTTTTTTTTTTTAAGATTTTTTTTTTTTTTCTTTTTGACAGAGTTCACAAGTAGGCAAAGAGGCAGGGGGGATGGGGGGTAGGGGGAAGGAAAAAGGCTTCCTGCTGAGCAGAGAGCCTGATGCAGGGCTCAATCCCAAGACCCTGGGATCATGACCTGAGCTGAAGGCAGAGGCTTTATTTAACCCATTGAGCCACCCAAGCACCCCTTAAAAATATTTTTTTAATATTTTATTTATTCATTTAACAGAGAGAGAGAGATCACAACCAGGCAGAGAGAAAGGGGGAAACAGGCTCCCTGCTTAGCAGAGAGCCCAATGCGGGTGCTCCATCCCAGGACCCTGGGATCATGCATGACCTGAGCCAAAGGCAGAGGCTTAACCCACTGAGCCACCCACCCAGGCGCCCTTTAAAAATCATTTTAAACTGGGCATCTAAACATACCAAACTTCAATTCAAAACATATGAGTTACTAGATTACAGTAGGGGATAGTAGAGTACTTTTTTTTTAATGGTGTTTTAACTTTTTTTTTTTTTTTTTTTTAAGATTTTATTTATTTGACAGGCAGAGAGGCAGGCAGAGAGGGGGAAGCAGGCTCTCTGTGGAGCAGAGAGCCCGATGTAGAGCTCTATCCCAGGACCCTGGGATCATGACCTGAGCTGAAGGCAGAGGCTTTAACCCACTGAGCCACTCAGGAGCCCCAGTAGAGTATTTTTTTTTTTTTTAATTATTTGACAAAGAGAGATCACAAGTAGGCAGAGAGAGAGAGAGGAGGAAGCAGGCTCCCTGCTGAGCAGAGAGCCAGATGAGGGACTCCATCCCAGAACCCTGAGATCATGACCTGTGCTGAAGGAAGAGGCTTAACCCACTGAGCCACCCAGGCGCCCCACCAGTAGAGTACTTTTTAACAAGTGTTGCATTTGTAGCTCCTGACTTTTTTCCTCAGAGAACAATTGGGTTAGTCTGCACCATAAAGCAGCAGCTTAGAATAACCAATTTCACCAACATAAAACCTGTTTTATTTGTCAAAACACTTCCCTTTCTACATTTCCAGATACTTAATTTTAAAGGTTTTGTTTCTTCCATAGGTTGATTTTAGTTTTTGTTTTTTCTGAAAGTGTCAGATTTCTTTTGCCTGGTTTTACAACCAGTCTAAACAAAACAGTCATTCTGGAATATAGTTCATCTTCTGAGAAACACTGAGAAGTCAAGCTATCAGGTTGGTGTTTTCTATGACTTTATTTTCTTTCCTTTGCGTTTCCTTTAACATTGTTTTCTCTTTAGCCATACAGTCTTTTCTTTTTTTTTAATCTTTTGGTTTATATATATAAAACACTTTACAATGCAGTCAACACACGGCAATGCCTCGCATTTCCTTCTCTTTTCTAATTGTTTAAGAAAAAATATTAAAGACCATTGTGCAAAATTGCTCATTTGAGTCTCTATTTACTATGTATTGTTCAGTTTTTAGGTTTGGAAAACAGTGGGTCAGTTAAAATTCCTGAATACAAAATTACTAAAGACTCAGTCTACCTTAAGAACTCAAAACCAGAATATAAAGACTGGTATTATGCTTTCAAAAAGAGATGTTTCATGCTTCCAATATGCCTACCATTAAAGTATTTTAATGCTTTAATATTAAAGCTCTTGGATAAAGCGTAACATATTGTACTCATGTAAAAGTATAAATGTTTGGGGGCACCTGGGTGGCTCAGTCATTGAGTGTCTGCCTTCAGATCGGGTCATGATCCCGGGGTTCTGGGATTGAGCCCCAAGTCGGGCTCCTTGCTCAGTGGAAAGCCTGCTTCTCCCTCTCCCACTATGCCTGCTTGTGTTCCCTCTCTCGCCGTCTCTCTGTAAAATAAATAAAATATTTTTAAAAAAATAAATAAATGGGGACACCTACTTGGCTCAATTGGTTAAGTGATTGCCTTCGGTCAGGTCATGATCCTGGAGTCCCAGGATCGAGTCCCACATCAGGCTCCCCGCTCAGCAGGGAGTCTGCTTCTCTCGTTGACTCTTCCCCTTCTCATGCTCTCTCAAATAAATAAATAAAATCTTTAAAAAAATTAAAAACTAAAAAATAAATAAATGGGGGCACCTGGGTGGCTCAGTGGGTTAAAGCCTCTGCCTTCAGCTCAGGTCATGATCCCAGGGTCCTGGGATCGAGCCCCACATTGGGCTCTCTGCTCAGCAGGGAACTTGCTTCCCCCCCTCAACCGCCTGCCTCTCTGCCTGCTTGTCTTATCTGTCAAATAAATAAATAAAATCTTTTAAAAATATAAATAAATAAATGTTTTTGCACTGTACGCTAACTGGAATTTAAATAAAAACTTAATTTTAAAAAAATTAAGTCTTCTTTTTTTCCAAAATAAATATTTGGTTCTTGAAGACAGCAGAAACATGCTCAAAGACCACTGACTTCCCTATTCTCTGATTTTAGCAACTCATCCATTTGTGAGAATTGTAGAAACAAAGGTCACAGAACTGACTTCCATCTCCAAACTTGCCCAATTTATAAAAAAAATCCAAAGAGGGGCGCCTGGGTGGCTCAGCGGGTTAAAGCCTCTGCCTTCGGCTCAGGTCATGATCCCAGGGGCCTGGGATCGAGCCCCGCATCGGGCTCTCTGCTTGGCGGGGAGTCTGCTTCCCTTCCTCTCTCTCTGCCTGCCTCTCTGCCTACTTGTGATCTCTATCAAATAAAAAAAAAAAAAAAAAAAATCCAAAGAAAGAAAATACATCCTTCCTTAGTCATTAACAACAGAGAGAAGAGTCAGTGGGCTTGATGGAAAAGAAAGTGAAATGGTCAAAATAGCTTTACTTGTCTATGAAGATGATTGGCTATTGCTGGCTCTTTCTTCTGAAGTTAAATGGACTGTGCTGACAAATCTTCCAAATCACACATTTACTTAGAAAAAATAATAGTAAGCACTTTCCAAGTAATGTACATATATTACCAATCTTCCTAACAATCCTATCAAGTAGCTACTATATCCCCATTTTTAGATGGGGAAACTGAGGCACAAAGGGGTTAATTAAATTGCCCAAGGTCAGTATGAGGTGACAAAGCTGTGATTCAGACAAGTATAGCTAGAGTCCAGGTTCTGTGTGTATGTGTTTTAAGTTTATTTAAGTGATCTCTACACCCAGCATAGGGCTTGAACTCATGAACCTGAGACCAAGAATTGCATGCACTTCCAACTAAGCAAGCCAGGCACCCTTACAGAGTTCATGTTCTTTTTTTTTTTTTTTTTTAAGATTTTATTTATTTATTTGACAGAGATCACAAGTAGAAGAGAGGCAGGCAGAGAGGGAGAGGAGGAAGCAGGCTCCCTGCTGAGCAGAGAGGCCGATATGGGGCTCCATCCCAGGACCCCGGGAACATGACCAGAGCCGAAGGCAGAGGCTTTAACCCACTGAGCCACCCAGGCGCCCCCAGAGTTCATAATCATTCCACAATATTGCCTCCCCTATCTGAAAAAATTTTCAGAATTTCTCATTCCTGGTAAACTCTATTTCATTTAATCCTAATTCACTAATCCTCACTTCAAAATAGTTTTTAGAGCATAACGTCACTGCTTCCCTTAAAAGGCAGCCACAATTGTCCTAAAGCCTTTAGTTCAAATAGTTTTGCTGGTTTAGGTAATCTATTTGTTGAGTCTTTTTGCAGGGCTGAGAGGGCAAGGGGATCAGGACCCATGGCCTTTTCACTAACAAACCACTGAATTTACATTCTACTCTCAGGAATATTACAGTGTAAAGCAAGAGTTCTTAACTTGGGGTCTGGGACTACTAGCATGGATGAGTTTCAGGATATCTATTTGCCCAAAACAGCAGACAAAAAGAATTGTATATATGCCTATGTGCTTTTCTCTGAGGAGTGTAATCTAATAGTTTCAACATCGATCTAAATTGTGTATTCCAAAAATAAAATAATTGAGGGCTAACCTCAGTCACTGCTATTTTACAAAGATGTGACTACAATCTGTGGCGTTCAATATTATTTAGTATCTCCTATTTCCCTGCATTAGTTGAAAAAGGGAAATCAAATAGTCACTATAATACCGCTGTGCCTACTACTACCGCAGTGGCTGCTTCTCTCACTACACTTTCCTTTCGGGTATCAAAAATGCCTCGACTCAGGGGACGGAAAGGGGTCGGCTATCTAAGGAGTGCACGGCTCGAGGTTAAGGTTTCTGCCAAGCCAGCGCGTCCTGTTCCGAATTCTTACCCTTATTTAGACCTCGTCACCACCCCCGTCCGGGAACAGTAGGACGGGTCACTCAAAGGAAGTGACTGTCGGCAGCTCCTGACCCGGAATCGGATTCTAGTCCCGCCCCCTCCGCCAGGCTTCCTTCTGCAACAGGCGTGGGTCACGCTCTCGCTCGCTCTCTTTCTGCCGCCATCTTGGTTCCGCGTTCCCCGCACAGTAAGTCCTGTCTTCGCCGCAACTCTCTATCCGCAGCCATCCTCCTTTCTTGCGGACTAAGCCGCCCCAGAGACTAGGAGCTAAGGGGAGTTGGAGGCTTTATGGGGCTGCTGGGTTCCTACTTGGCCCTGGGAAGTGTGGCCTTGGGGCCTCCGGACAAAATGGGGTCTGCGGTTGATGTCCTGGCAAAAGCAGGGCAGAAGGGCCGCCTGCCGCGCCTGAAGGACAAGGCTGGCGACATAGAGCCGTTGCGGTGTGGGGGGCGGAAGCGGAGTGTGTGTGGTGTTGGGAACGGCTTCACGAGAACCCAAAGGAGGTTAAGGGGGTCACAGCCTTGGAACACCCCCACCCCCGCGCGCGCGCACACACACACACGCCGTTCTTAATTGTGACAAGCGAGTGTTGGGACTTTAGGCACTCTCTTTCCCCTCCTGGTTCCCGAAAGTCCGGCAAACGGGAGACCTGGTGGTCCCAGCCCAGGCGGCGTGAGTGTAGGAGGTGGTGCAGGCTAGCGTCTGAAGTCACCCGCGGTCGGGAGCCAAATCGGGATCCTCTCCCTGGGGTTGAGAACGCAGTGCTGAGTGTTGCCTCTGTGGGATTTGGAGTGTAGAATAAAAGGAACCCCTTGACCACTGAAGGTTCGTTCTCTGCGGAGTGAAGAGAGGTAGAAGGTGATTCGCTTGATGCGAGATTTGAGAGTCACGTCTTATTTCTTACCTATTCCAGTTGCTTTGGGGAGGATTGTCCTGAAACATCCTCGTAATTTTTTTTTTTCCCTTAACAGCCCTTCGCAGAGTTTTTAAGAATATTTGACTCTGGGTTGGGCAGCAGAACGGATCCCAGTCAATTCAGGCCTCCTTTTTATTCCCTTCAGAAATGCCTGGTGAAGCCACAGAAACCGTCCCTGCTACAGAGCAGGAGTTGCCACAGCCCCAGGCTGAGACAGGTAGGTTCCCCTAGTCCCCTTACTGTTCATTAAAATTTTAAGACTGACCCTAAGACCATTTGGTGGGTAAAATGGCACATGGAATACCCTTGGTTTTTTCAGAGTTAACTCATTAAAGATGGCTGTAGCTTTACCAGGGAGGATAATCCGTGATACTAACTGCCGTCCTGGAGGGACTTCATTAAGGAATGGACTATAAAGAGTATATTTAAGATCGGAGAGCATAAAAAGCTCCCAGGCCTGCATTGTAGGTTATGGCAACTACCTCATAGGTCATACCGGAGAGCCCTCAACTCAGTAAAACTGAGCAGGGAGGGGGCTTGGTGATTCTTACCTATTGGAACTGGATGACACACTTGCAGGCCAAGGAGACCTGAGCTTTGAGAAGATGCAGCCAGCAAGTTGCATCAAGGTTTTAGATGGCAGAGCTTGGCATTGTGCCTTCATCACATGTCTGGATGAGATGTGTGCTGGTGGTAAATGTGTCCTCCTGGGCCGCAGGGCCCTGCTGGGTTGGTTCACTTATTTTATCGGTTGGTACTAAGATGTTTATAGTGTGCTGGAATCAACAGCTTGCCCAGAACCGAAGATTGAAATAAAGTTTTCCTTTGACTGCTCTTCAGCTTTGAAATAAATGGACATAAACATAGTATAAGGGCAGGTTTCAAATTCTCATTAAAATACTTCTCTAGAAAACTTGAGAGGGTGTAGTGAAAAAAAATTTAATGATGTTCTTGCTGTGTCAGTTGTGCTGAAATAAATGAAGAGAATCTTCAGGCCGTAACTTCCATCCTCACTTTTTCTTACTATAAACTTTTTTTTTTTTTTTTAAACCCCACCTGTCACTTAAGCAATTCCTTTCCCCTTCTGGACTTAAAATAGAGTTGTTTATAGTTGAAAGCATTGAGGTTCTCTCTCCCCACCTGTCTGATTTTAGCAGCTGAGGGGATTAATACAGCTGCTAGAAAAGAAAAAAGGAAGGGACCTCTAAGCTAGTGAACAAGCTATACGAAATCCTTGAGGTACAGGGGACTTAATGGAAAGCGGGAATAAAGGACTGATCTCTAAAAGATCGTATAATTCAATACTAATCAAAACCTTATTGAACAACTTGATTTTACAAATGTGGAGACTGAAATTTAGATGAATTTGTTTCAAGCTTCATGCCATTTCCTTCTGAAGTTATCCTTAGTGCTGTTAAGCTTATTTCTGAATAGTTAGAGCTTGCACAGTAGGTTTAGTAATATTAAGGGAGGGCCAGTGGTAAAACGCTAAATTTTTTCTTAATTAGGTAGTTCTTACAACGAATGTGAAGATGAGCCCAAGGAGTTGGTTATGGTATCTAAAGCATGTAAATTGGGCTTTAACTAACCATCTTGGAAGTCCAGTCAGAGGAAAACATTCTAAGTTTCAAATTCTGATTCATATGTTTGGAGGCATTTGCCCTTTAATCGTGAGATTTTGACCTAGCAACTCTCCAGGAAAACCTGGTTGAGCCACCTGTCCTTTCTGGAGTTGGATACTCTAACTAGAATTAGTGGTTGAATAAATTTTGAATTTTTTTTTTTAAGATTTTATTTATTTATTTGACAGACAGATCACAAGTAGGCAGAGAGGCAGGTAGAGAGAGATGGGGAAGCAGGCTCCCTGCTGAGCAGAGAGCCCGATGCAGGGCTCGATCCCAGAACCCTGGAATCATGACCTGAGCCGAAGGCAGAGGCTTTAACCCACTGAGCCACCCAGGCGCCCCTAAATTGTGAATTTTTATCATTCAGGAAATCTTACTGAGCTTTACTGTAGTGCTGAACATTGGTCTATTTTGGCAGAATGACATACTTATCCAGATTAAGGGATGGAAAGCCAGTGTATTCTCCACTCCAATTCCCTACTTCCAAAATAGAACCACAGTCTGGTTTAACAAGTTGGCCTACAGTTTCATAATACAGCCCCTACACTTGTGACTAAGCTCTCTCCCTAGCAGTGTAATTCATCTTAAATTGATGTCTGAAGAGCTAACAATACCTAGGAAGGTGTGTGGACTTTATGAAGTACAACCCATTTGTGGTTGGTTTTTTGTTTCTTTGGGGTCAGTAGGTGAACTGAGGCATAGGGAGGCAAAGTGACTTAGTATTTAATACTTCACACAGAATTGTATGTCAACACCACCTTCCTAAAACTTAATTCTTTTAAGATTTTATTTATTCATTTAACAGAGACCACAAGTAGGCAGAGAGGCAGGCAGAGAGTGAGCCCGGGAAACGGGCTCCCTGCTGAGCAGAGATCCCGATGTGGGGCTCGATCCTAGGACCCTGGGATCATGACCTGAGCTGAAGGCAGAGGCTTTAACCCACTGAGCCACTTTATTCTAAGAGTCAGGCTTTTCTTGACCTAGTGAAAGCCTGAGCATAAAAAGACTTGGTTTGTTGCAAGGGTGAGGGGAGGGTTGTTTTTTTGTTTTTGTTTTTCATTCAGTTCCGGCTCCCCATTATTATCACCATCACTGCCTGCCTTGTTCCAATTTTCAGTATCTGTTTCAGTTAGTTCATGATCCTTGACAGTAGAACATCCATTCTACTGGTATTCTATGGCCTGTAAGAAAGACTTTGGGTTCATTCAAGGAGGGAAGGGAGGGCATATCTGGGAAAGGGTGGAAGCATGCTGTTCCCAACCCACTCCTAGGCCTGTGCTCCCCATTTAGAGACTAATAGGCTACTTAGACTATTATCTCCACCTTAAAATAGTTTGCTTGTGGGGGGGGTAGAACTTGGGAAATGTGGGAGATGGGGAGAGGGATATATTCTTAATCGACCACTGAAGTATATTTGGGGAAGGTTGCTGTTGCCTGTCACCTTTGTCTAATCCTGTGCGGTGACTTTCATTCTCGGATTAAAAATTCCGTGTTTCCTGTGAGGCATGTTGTACAAACTTGGGCTGCATAACTCACCTTTGTTTTTTTCCTTCCCTTTCCTTCTTTATCCCCTTTTTTGCTTTTCTCCTCCAGCTGTGCTTCCTGTGTCTTCAGCCTTGAGTGTCACTGCTGCCTCAAGGCAGCCTGAATCTACCCTACCCCCTCCTTGCTCCATGGCCCCCCAACAATGCCCTCTGGCAACCCCTAACCAGGCTTCCCCATTCCTTCCTCCCTCTAGTGTTGTCTCAACCCCCTTTGAAGCTCCTTTTCCTCAATCACCCTCTGGAACAATCCTTCCTTTGGGAGTTGCCCCTTCCCCCACTGACACCCCAGTTTTCCTACCAAACCTAATAGGGCCTCCCATCTCCCCAGCTGCCTTAGCTCTGGCCTCTCCCATGATAACTCCAGTTGTGAAAGATGCCCATTCCTCTTCAGCTCCCTTGGCTCTGGTGGCCTTGGCTCCCCACTCAGTTCAGAAGAGCTCGGCTTATCCACTTAACCCTCTTAATTCACCTCCTTTGATTGCTGGGGCTGAGTCAGGGTCAGTAACATCTCTGTCAACTCCCATTGTTTCCTCAGAACCAAAGACCTCTTCTATTCAAATTCCCATGCAAGTAGGCCCTAATCTAAAAGGTACCTCTATCCCTCCAGGTATAGTCAGTGCTGTTCCTTCCCATCTTGGAACTCCCTTGGCCTCTATTCAGTCTGGAGCAGCCACATGTCCTCAAATGCCACCCACCACTCCCCCAGCCATCACTCCCCCTCAGTTCAAAGGTATCCCTGTTTCCTCAGCTCTGACTTCTCCACAAAACCCTGAAAGCCTCAGCATAAAGGGGCCCCTTAATTCACCTGCTACATTACCTCTTTCAACCCAGTCTGTATCTGTGGCTCCCAGTGTCACTCCAGTTTTCCTCACTTCTCTGGGCTCTCATCTAGCACCTTTACATCAGGGTTCTCTTGATTCTCCTGTTCGACCCTTAGGTCAAACAGATCCTAATGTTCTGTCACATCCTAAAGTGGATGCCATTTCTGCAGCTCATTCTCCCATTGGGGCCTCTTACCCTTCTCAGAGATCTGTAATTCCTCCACTTTCCTCCAGAAATGAGGTGGCTCCTACTTCGGGGGCTCCAGCTTCCCCTCTGGCTCTTTCTATTGAGAAAGACCCCCCTGCTGTCACTGGCATAGCTTCCTTCAGTCCTGGCTCATCAAACGTAGCCACCTCTTCTCCATTATCTCCTACAGCCTGTCTCATTCTGAAAGGCTCTCCTACTGCCACTCCTCGTCAGCCTTTGGTGACCCAAATTCCTCCTCCTCCAGGGAGTCCAAGCTTAAAAGAAGCTCCTGTTTCTTCTGTTGGAACCATCCCATTCGTTATGACTAACCCCTCCACAATTTCTGCGACACCTACTACCCTTGAGGTAGCTACTTGCATGTCTCCTCCAGTTTCATCAGATCCCATAAGTAGTAAGGACTCAGCTTCCCGCACTGCCTCGGTTATGGCTCCTGGGGCTCCCAAAGAGCTTTCTACTCCTCAAGTAACCCCTCTGGGGGGAATACCAGTCCCCCCTCCTCTCTCAGTCTCTGAGAACTCCAAAGGTCTCCCTACATCAGCATTGGTAAAGTTACCAAAACAAGGAAATATCCAAACTGAACTTCCTTCTCCTCTTGGAGTCCCTGTGTCACCAGAACAGGCAGGACTCCCTACCAAGAAAGACTTGACTCTAATACCATTAGTACTGGCAACTCCCAAAAATCCCCCCTCTCCCCAAAGTATATCATCATCTCTGGAGATAGCTCTTTCTCCTGAAGCCTCCTTAGCAAAGGTAAGCCTTGTAGAGCCTCTCCCTGTAGTTATGTCAGCAAGTACTGCTTCTTCTCCTCTGAGTGTTAACTCCCCAGCCTCTATAATCAAGACAGACCCCAGTAGTCTGCCTCTCAAAAGTTCTCTCACCACCCCAAGCATAGCTACATTTCCTCTGGAACATGTTGCTACTGCGGAAGTGGCTCCTGCAGTTACCAAAGGTACCTCCACTACAGCCAGTCCTTTTCTAGATGTCTCTTTATCTCATAAAAGCCATCCAGGTAAGAAGGGTAGTTCCACTCTTACTTTACCTGTGGTTCCTCCAGTCTCTGAAAGTTGCCCTGTGGCTCCAGCTGTGACTCTATCCCCCCAGAATGTTTCTGCTTTTCCAGCTGCCATAGCACTAGCCCCAGAAATTCCCAAGTCTGAGCCCTTTCCCTCTCTCCATCCTCAAGGTACAAAGAAAGTTCACGGTATTTCTCATACCTCAGCATTGGCACCTGTGGCTTCCTCTCCTGAAGGGCACCCAACCAAGGACTCTGGTGCTTGTGCTTCTGTTAATGCATCTTCGAAAGGGACTTACTTAGCTGACTCTCCATCTCCTTTAGGGACTAGTGTGTCTCCTCAAACTAAAAGACGTCCAACCAAGAAGGGTTCAGCTCCTCCTACTACCTTAACTCTTTCTCCTCTTTCGAAAAGTGTTCCTGCTATCCCTGATATTTCTGCTGGAAATCACTCCTCCCCTATTTCTCCAGTTGAAGCGTCCTTTCTTCCAGAGGCCAATCTTTCTTCTCAAGTCCCTAAAGAGTCACTGGCCAAGAAGCATTCCCCCACTCTTTGCCCCAAAGAGACCCCAGATACCCCACCTCCCAAAGAGGCCTTCACTCCCCCAGCTATGGTTCCTTCCTCCCCCAAAGGAGCCCCAGGAACTTCATCCTCCAGAAAGTCACAAGCAGCTCCAGCCCCCAAAAGAGCCCCAGCTACTCCATCTCCCAAAGGGACCCCCACTGCCTCAGCTGTGGCTCCTTCATCCCCCAAAGGGGACCCAGCAGCTCCATCTCCTAAAGAGTCCTCCACTCCAGCAGTGACTCCTTCCTCCCCCAGAGGGACCCCCAACCCCCAAGCTGTGGCCCCTCCCTCTCCCAAAGAGTCCCAAGCAACTCCAGCCCCCAAAAGAGCCCCAGCTGCTCCATCTCCCAAAGGGCCCCCCACTGCCCCACCTGTGGCTCCTCCCTCCCCCAAAGGGGGCCAAGCAACCCCATTCCCTAAAGAGACCTCCACTCCCCCAGCTGTGAGTCCTCCCTCCCCCAAAGGGTCTCAGGCAACTCCAGCCCCCAAAAGAACCCCAATGACTCCACCTCCCAAAGGGGACACAGCAACCCCATCCCCTAAAGAGGCCTCCACTCCGCCAACTATGACTCCTTCCTCTCCCAAAAAGTCCCCACCTACCCAACCTCCCAGAGAGGCCCCCACCTCCCAAGCTCCCAAGGAGTCTCAGGCAACTCCAGCCCCCAAAGGGACCCCCACTGCCCCAGCTGTGGCTCCTCCCACTCCCAAAGGGGGCCCAGCAACTCCATCCCCTAAGGAAACCTCTGCTCCCCCAGCTGTGACTCCTCCCTCTCTCAAAGGGGGCCCAGCAACCCCATCCCCTAAAGAGACCTCCTCTCCCCCAGCTGTGGCTTCTTCTTCACGGAAAGAGTGCCCAGCTACCCAGTCTCCCAAAAGAGCCCTAACTACTCCATCTCCCAAAGGGGCCCCCACTGCCCCACCTGTAGCTCCTCCTTCCCCCAAAGGGAGCCCAGCAACCCCATCCCCTAAAGAGACCTCCACTCCCCCAGCTGTGGCTTCTTCCTCCCAGAAAGAGTGCCCAGCTACCCAGTCTCCCAAAAGAGCCCTAACTACTCCATCTCCCAAAGGGGCCCCCACTGCCCCACCTGTAGTTCCTCCTTCCTCCCTCAAAGGGCCTCAGGCAACTCCCATAGAGTGCCCAGCTACCCAGTCTCCCAAAAGAGCCTCAACCACTCCATTCCCCAAAGGGGGCCCAACAACCCCATCCCCTAAAGAGAACTCCACTCCCCCAGCTGTGGCTCCTTCCTCCCGCAAAGAGTGCCCACCTACCCAATCTCCCAAAAGAGCCCCAACTACTCCATCTCCCAAAGGGCCCCCCACTGCCCTATCTGCGGCTCCTCCCTCCCCCAAAGGGGCCGCAGCTACCCTATCTGCTAAAGAGACCATTCCCCCAGCTGTGACTCCTTCCTCTCCCAAAGGGCCCCCCACTGCCCCATCTATTTCTCCTCCCTCCCCCAAAGGGGGCCCAGCAACCCCATCTGCTAAAGAGACCTCCATTCCCCTAGGTATGACTCCCTCCTCCCCCAAAGACTCCCCAGCTACCCAACCTCCCAGAGGGGCCTCTAACCCCCAAGTTACAGCTCATTCCTCTTCCAAAGAGTCCCAAGCAACTCCATCTCCCAAAGGGGGCCAACCAACTTCCTCACCCAAAGAGTCTGAAGCAACTTCAGTCCCCAAAAGAGTTCCAGCTACCCCACCTCCCAGAGGGGTCTCCACTCCCCCAGCTGTGGCTCCTCCCTCTCCCAAAAAGTCCCAAGCAGCTCCAGGCTCCAGAAGAGCTCCAGCAACTCCATCTCCTAAAGGGGGCCAAGCAACCCCATCCCCAAAAGAGACTTCCACTCCCCCAACCAGGGCCCCTTCCTCCCCCAGAGAGTCCCCAGCTACCCAGCCTCCGAAAGGGACCCTCACTGTAGCTCTTCCCTCCCCTAAAGAGTCTCAAGCAACTCCAGCCCCCAAAAGAGCCCCAGCTACTCCACCTCCCAAAGGGCCCCCCACTGCCCCACCTGTGGCTCCTCCCTCCCCCAAAGGGGGCCCAGCAACCCTATCCCCTAAAGAGACTTCCAATCCCCCAGCTGTTGCTCCTTCCTCAAAAAAAGCCCCAGGTGCCCCATCTCTCAAAGGGTCCCTTACTCCCTCAGCTGTGACTCCTTCCCCCAAAGAGTCTCTGGAAACTCCAACCCCCAAAGGGGCTCCAGGAACCCCATCTCCCAAGGGGCCAGCTGTGACTCCTTCCTCCAAAGAGTCTCCAGCAGCTCCAGCCCCAAAAGGGACCTCAGCAACTTCATCCTCCAAAAGAATCCCAGGAGGAACTCCATCCCCCAAGAGAGCCCAGGCTACCCCATCCAAAGGCACCCCCACTCCCTCATCTGAGAGTCCTCCCTCCCCCAGAGAGGCCCCTACCTCTCCAGTTTCAGTCACATGTGCCCTGGAGTCCATTGCCCCTCTGGCTTCTAAAGGCCTACCAGTAAAGAAAGGCTCCACAGCTCTCAAAGCAGGACTTGTTGCCCCAGCTCCAGAAAGTATACCAGTTGTCACAGCTCCCTCTGAGAAAGGTCCACTGGCCAAGAAGAGTTCTGCTACTTCACCTCCTGTGTGCCCAGATCCTTCAGCTAAGAATGGTACTAAAGGACCCCTTCCTACAATGGCTCCAGCCCCACTGACAGTCTCTGCTCCCAAAACGCTCCCTGTTTCTCCATTAAAAAGCAAAGATTCTGCCCATTTCCCAAAGAGCCCTTTGACTCTTCCTCTTGGGTCTGTGACATCTACTCCTCCAGCAACAGTTTGCTCTGAGAAGATCCTTCCTAAAGCTGGATCAGCATCTATCCCTCCAGCACCCACCCCATCAGTCTCTCTGCCTCTCACTCCCTCCCCAGTTCCCCCTCTGCTTCCTAAACAGCAAATTCTGCCATCCTCACCTGGGCTGGTGCTGGAATCACCCTGTAAGCCCTCAGCCCCTGCTGATGAGGATGAGCTGCCGCCTCTGATTCCCCCGGAACCAATCTCGGGGGGACTGCCTTTCCAGTCGGTCCTCGTCAACATGCCCACCCCCAAACCTGCTGGGATCCCTGCCCCAACCCCCTCTGCCAAGCAGCCTGTTCTGAAGAACAACAAGGGTATTTGCCTTGGTTTGCTGTGTGCATGGTGTGTCGCCCACACCCCTCCTGGGGCTACCCACCGTACTAACCCTAGGATGCGCCGCTTTCTCCAGTGTATCTGCTTGTGTTTGGACATAGAACATAGAACAATAGTTTTAAATGCAAAAGTTCTAGGAATGTGAATCAATCTTGGTTTTCATCACCTCAGATAGTCTGTTTTGTATCATCTTGTATAATATGGTCCAAGCTAACCCTGGATCTGCCATCTTTTTACCTGAATAATCTGACATTGAAAACCAAGACCGACCTATTAGACCTTTTAATTTGCTCTAATCTCTACCACATAACTAACCTTGTCCCTGGGCCTGGGATTTGCTAAAATGTTGGGAAATACAGAAGTATTTTAATTTCTTTTCATGATTTAGATTCAGTAATGACCAGTGCCCAGGGGACTCCCTTTTCAAGACTTTTTTCCTAGCCTGAGAATGGTGCAGGTGTCTGCTTTTTTCTCTCAGTAGTCTTTATTGATGCTTGGTCTTTTGATTGAGGTGAACTTAAAATATGTGAATTATATTTGGAAAGGGGAGAGGTCACAGGACAGGCTCTAACAGAGGTGACTATTAGAACTATAGGTTGGCAATCTTTGAGAATCTTCAGGCTATGTTGATGAAACCAAATTGCTAGGGTAAGTGGTTTGAAAACAAGGCTAAATGTGTGTACACAACTGCTTCTGGCCTTCCCCAACTCAGTGTAAGGATGAGGGGAAAGTGTCCTCCTTGGTCTGCCTCCACAGTGTGATCTTACTGGTTTTTTGTTTTTGTTTTTGTTTTTGTTTTTTTCCATTTAAATGTATCTGGAGATAATCTATCTGTCTGCCATAACCTTGTGGAGATGGTTGGGCTATCGGGTAGAATTTGGAGTTACGTAGGTCCTTAGTGTTGGCCTGTGCCAAGTGGAGACCTTAAGAGAAAGGAAACAGTTACTCTTTATAAACTGTTTGGCTATAACTAGTAATTACCTCTTATTTCTGGGGCTGGGTCTTTAATGGATGTGTACACACTAGTTTATGGCTGAGTTGGAGGCTGTCAAGCTGACTTCATACAAATCAGTTGGTTTACATTTAACTTTGTGAGGTCTAGCATAAGCCAGTGACCTCTATTCCACATAGGCTGTGGTGAGGTGTCTTTTCCTTATAATCTCCTGTAAAATAGTAAAAGTTAAATTTGTCATCTCAGGGTCTGGAACAGAATCTGACAGTGATGAATCAGTACCAGAGCTTGAGGAACAGGATTCCACACAGGCAACCACACAACAAGCCCAGGTAGGTGTTCTCCTACTTGCTGGTCAGAGTACTTGGGTCAAAGAAGCATTGAAGACAAGGGTTGATCAGAGAAGCTGACTTCAGTATTTGGAACTGTGAACCTTCATAAAGGGAAAACCTCATGGGGATTGTAGTATCTAGGCCTTATATACCAGTTTACTCATAGCTGTTTTTTTTCTTCAGCTGGCAGCAGCCGCTGAAATTGACGAAGAACCAGTCAGTAAAGCAAAACAGAGCCGGAGTGAAAAGAAGGCACGGAAGGTAAGTTTTTAAGTTATGAACAAGGATTAAAGGTTCTGATGAAGCAGCTTTAGAGAGGGGGAACTGTAATGGTAGAATCATATTTATAGTGATAGAAATTACTATGGCAAAAAAAAAAATCAGGAGTCCTGGAAGCCAATTCTGTAATATCAGGTTAGCCTAGGAAAAGGCTTTGCTTTGTTTTCATTTGTTTTGTTACTTTTTTTCATTTAAATTTAATTAACATTTAATGTATTACTGGTGTCAGAAGTAGAGGTCAGTGATTCATTAGTCTTTTTTTTTCTTTTTTCTTTTTTTTTTTTAAATCTATTTGAGACCACACAAGCCGGGAGGAGGGTCAGAGGGAGAGGGAAAAGCAGACTCAGGGAGCCCGATATGGGGCCCGATCCTGTCCTAGGATCGCAACCTGAGCCAAAGGCAGACATCCAACCAACTAAGCCACCCAGGCGCCCCAATTCATCAGTCTTCTCTAATACCCAGTGCTCATTACATCATGTACCCTCCTTAATGTCAACCCAGTTACCCCGTCTCCCTACCCCCTTCCCTTCCAGCAACCCTCAGTTAAGGCTTTACTTTGGATATAGTTATTACTATGTCCTTTACTTCCTAAAGCTACTTCTTTTTTTAAGATATTATTTATTGGGGTGAGAGAATATGTGCAGGAGCAGGGGAGGAGGTAAAGGGAGAAGCAGAATCCCTGCTAAGTGCAGAGCCTGATGTGTAGGGCTCAATCTCACAACCCTGAGATAAGAGCCAAAATCAAGAGTTGGACATTCAACCAACTGAGCCACCTAGGCTCCCTTGTGAAGCTGCTTCTAGAGAAGTTGAAAACCTCATGTTCTTTTCTATTCCTTAGGCTATGTCCAAACTGGGTCTTCGACAGGTTACAGGAGTTACAAGAGTCACTATCAGGAAATCTAAGAATATTCTCTTTGTCATCACAAAACCAGATGTCTACAAGAGCCCAGCTTCAGATACCTACATAGTTTTTGGGGAAGCCAAGGTAAAGTTTTCTTGGGCGTACTCTAGACCAGGGTTTCTCAACCTCAGCACTATTGATAGTCAAGAGTTAGATAATTCTTTGGTGTGTAATTTGAGGTCAGTTAATTCCTTGTTGGGGGAGCTGCTTTCCTGAGTGTTAGAGATGTTTAGCAGCATCCTGCCCAGATGCGATAATCAAAAAAATCTCCAGACATTTGGTAGATGTCCCTGGATGACAAAATTACCTCCCAGTTGAGAATCATTGCTTTAGATCTAAACTAGTTCTCTCTGTACAGTGATAACATAATCTTAGGGCAAATAATATAAAGCTATATAGTAAGCTAACCTGAAGTAGCTTTAGAGTGAGAGTTTGGAAGAGATATAAATGATTTTTCACTTACTGCAGATTGATCTTGTCACATAAATCTGTATTTTCTGCCCTGCAGATTGAGGATTTATCTCAGCAAGCACAGCTGGCAGCTGCTGAGAAATTCAAAGTTCAAGGTGAAGCTGTCTCAAACATTCAAGAAAACACACAGACTCCAACTGTACAAGAGGAGAGTGAAGAGGAAGAGGTATATAGGGAAATCTTTTATACTTTTAATCCTCTCCAGATAGTATTTTGTGTTTAAGATTTTATTTATAATAGTACATATAATGTATTATTATTTGTAATACAAATTTGTTATTTATCCATGAGAGAGAGGCAGAGGGAGAAGCAGCTTGGGGCTGCTTGGGGTTCAATTCTAGGACCCCAGGATCATGACCTGAGCCAAAGGCAGATGCTTAACTGACTGAGCCACCCAGGCACCCAGTATTATCTCGTATTGATGGGTGCGTTCTACATTGCTTTAGGCTCTCAAACTCAATTGACTTAAATAGTTTCTGAGTTATATTAAGAACTAGATTTAAGAGACTCCTGTCTCCAAAGAACTACCAGAATTTTTCTTGGCCTTTGGGTTATTGTGTTTTTCTTCCTTCTCTTAGGTTGATGAAACCGGTGTAGAGGTTAAGGACATAGAATTGGTCATGTCACAAGCAAATGTGTCAAGAGCAAAGGCAGTCAGAGCCCTGAAGAACAACAGCAATGATATTGTAAATGCTATTATGGTAAGTGTTAAAGCCTTTATTCCTTGACTTCTTCAGCCCTGACCAGTTCGGGGTGACTTTATTTTCTATACTTAAGATCAACCAGTTTAGGAAGCTTCATTCCAAAGCCTATTCTGAATTACCTCATATTTAGGGACCTGAATTCCAGTTTGCCTTTAACTACTTCTAATGATCTCTTTTCTTACAGGAATTAACAATGTAACCATCTGAAAACGAGGACCTTTTTTTGGTGTTTCAAAAGAATAACTGCAGCTTGGTTTGAAATTTGTACTGTTTCTATCATTAATAAAGTTATGGCTTCTTGTTGGATGAACTTAGTGGGTGCTTGGTCTCCTTTCCCTCCTTCTACCCACCTGCCCCCTCCCCCCCCCCAAAAAAAAACCATGAAGTCTCTAGAAATGAAAACATGTAATTTACCTTAAGGCCTCAGCTTGAGTTTGAGAAGGTTTAGTGCCGCAGATTCCTCACTTAAGATGTCAGTCTTTCATCTCTTAAAGATACTATACTAGGCTGTCTGTTAGAACTTCCTTGTCTTAAGAGAATACAACTTACATGTAAAGTTTCTCCTTTCCATATTCTTTCCCACATGTTAACTGTTAGCAAATCGTCTTCTATATTTAATAATCATCAGCCTCTTTTCTGGCCTACAGTCCTTGAAAAAAAAAATATATATAGATATATATGACCTCATCTGGCCTCTGGGAAGCAGTTCACAGTGGGTACATCTTGATATGTAGGAGCTTGGTACAGGGTTGGAGAGGGTAGGGTGCATAATTAATATGGATGAAAAGACTGCACTTTGTACAAAATGCAGAGGTATGTCATGAAAGGAGTTTTTGACTGTTGTATACAGTATAAACACTCTGCTGTCAGGCATACACTATAGCAACATTTTAATGTACAAAATAAATTATGATTAGGGTAGCCATAATTATGG
The DNA here is from genome assembly GCF_030435805.1 of Mustela lutreola. Classification (NCBI taxonomy): domain Eukaryota; kingdom Metazoa; phylum Chordata; class Mammalia; order Carnivora; family Mustelidae; genus Mustela; species Mustela lutreola. The sequence continues at coordinate 57,056,042 of NC_081297.1, forward strand.
TAGGACAGTAAGTGGAAAATGAGGCAAACTAATAAACAATGATTAGCCAGTGAATGAAAAATACACATAACTCCATAGAAGTCCTAAGAGAAGAGTAAAGCGTCTGAGTTTGGGTTGTTAGAAAATGGTTTGGGGGAAAAGCAGAAGACTAAAATTTGGAAATGGGAAGGCTAAAAGTAAACGTAGAGGTAAGAATCCTAAAACAAATAAGTGTTAATACACCTGGAAGGAATATTAAGATGGGAATGGATCAGACTAACATGGTAGAAGGCATTGGAGACCAAAGAAGTTTATCCATTTCTATTACTGAATTCAGGTTTTTTTGGGTTTATTTAATCTCTTCACCCAACTTGAGGCTCAAAACTCAAAACCCCTAGGTCAACAGTGATAACGCTGCTCTGACTGAGCCAGCCAGGTGCCCTTGAATAGTGTTTTAACAGATGTGAGTGAAAGTTGAGGACCAAAAAAATTAAACGACTTCCTCCAAAGACAGCTACTCTCTAAGTAGGGTCTTTTCATTGTGGTAGGCTGTATTAGTAAGAAGTGGTAGACTACCTGGAGAACCACAAGTTGACATCTGGCTGAGATTGATGACCTGCTTCCATTTTACCAGGGTAGAACAGTTAAGTTGCTGAACAGAACTTCTCAAGGCTGGGATTCCTGGGTGGCTCGGTTGGTTAGGCATCTGCCTTCAGCACAGGTCATGATCCCAGGGTCCTGGAATCAACTTACATGTCAGGCTCCTTGCTCAACAGGAAACTTGCTTCTCTGCCTGCTGCTCCCCCTGCTTGTGCATGCTCTCTTGCTCACTTGCTTTCTCTGACAAAATACTTAAAAAAAAGTTTTTTTAAAAAAGGAATGTACAACTAACTTTCTCTGTCACAGAATGATAAAAATCTTGGTTCTCAAATTAGGGAATGTATGGGATGAGCAAAATTTTTTAATTACTTTCCTGATTCTTAAAATGATTAAGTCTCTATTCAAATACTCAGTAGACCTTTTTTTTTTTTTTTTTTTTTTTTTGAAAGATTTTATTTATTTGAGAGCAGAGGCAAAGAGAGGACCAGTGGAGGGGAGGGTCAGAGGGAGAAGCAGACTTGGTGCTAAGCAGGGAGCCTTGATCCCAGGAGCCCAAGATCATGACCTGAGCCGTAGGCAGATGCTAAACCAACTGAGCCACCCAGGCACCCCTAAATAGACTATTTAACAATGATATTTTAAGTAATCTCTGACCTCATCTGTTAAAAAAAAGTGGGGGGCACCTGGGTGGCTCAGTGGGCTAATGCCTCTGCCTTAAGCTCAGGCTGTGATCCCAGGGTCCTGGGATCAAGCCCCACATCTGGCTCTCTGCTCAGCAGGGAGCCTGCTTCCCCCTCTCTGTCTGCCTCTCTTGCCTACTTGTGATCTATCAAATAAATAAATAAAATCTTAAAAAAAAAAAAAAAAAAACTGATAACCCCAAAACATATAGGTCTGTTAGAAGCATTTTGCTAAGAATCTGTGAAACAGACACTGGTTATTTACTGAATGACCATTCTGATTTCTAAAGGGGAAAGAAAACAGTAGGCCAATTTAGTTAGCCTCTCTGTCTCTCCATGTTTCTCCATTAGCAGATTTTCTTTTTATTTGGGAAGTAAACTTCGGACATGAGGTAAGAACTGTATGTGTACCTGTCATTCAGCTGTTTTATTTTTTAGAAATTAAACCATACAGATAGGTACAGAGACCCCTTTATATCCTTCCTCAGACCAATTCCCTCCCTCAGAGATACCAATGTCATGAACTAGTGTTTCATAATATCTGTATATAAGTTGATATTCTCTCAATACATATTTATGTACCCAAAGCATTTAGTGATCTACAGACTTTGAAAACTTTAAGCAAAACTGTACACTATGTATCATCCTGCAAATTTCTTTTCACTCCAACTTTGTTCCCATGATTTATCTATGAAAGAGGTAGCTCTGTTCATTCTCTTTCCAGACCACAGTAGTATGGCTTTCCACGAAATGGCTCTCAAGTTACCTAGTTGATAACTCCAGTGGGCATTCATGCATAGTCACATTTGTCCTTTAGTCTCCTTAACATCCCTTTGGTTTCTCTTAAATTTGTTTGATCTTTTTTCAAGATCTACAAAATTACTTCCATTATCTGTCTGCCTTGTCAAAATTTTCCTTTGTGTTTTCCCGGTTAACACAGCTCATGAATGACACAGTTGCCTATTTGGTTCTATAAAAAAGAAACCTAGTCTGCAACAGATGGTGCTGGGAAGACTGGATATCCACATGGAATAGAATGAAGTTGGATTCTTACTGGATACCAAATAGAGAAATTAACTACAAAAGAATGTAAGACCTAAAACCATAAAACTCTAAGAAGAAAACAGGAGAAAAGCTTCATGCTTTTGATTTTCCGATGATTTTATGTGATACCAGAAGCATAGGCAACAAAGTATGGAGGAGTGCCTGGCTGGCTCAGTCAGAAGAGCATATGACTCTTGATCGAAGGGTGGTAAATTCAAGCCCCATGTTGTATATAGAGATTACTTGGAAAAAAAAAAAAAAAAAAAGTAGTGTGGCTCAGTCTGCCTTTGGCTCAGGTCATGATCCTGGAGTCCTGGGATTGAGGCCCACGTTGTGCTTCTTGCTCAGCAAATGACCTCACCCTTTCTTTCAAAAATAGGTAAAATCTTACTAAAAAAGAAAAGGACACCTTACAGATTGTGAGGAAATATTTGTAAAGGATCTATCTTGATGAGGGGATAGTATCCAAAATATATAAAGAACCTATAGGGGCGCCTGGGTGGCTCAGCTGTTAAGCGTCTGCCTTTGGCTCAGGTTGTGATCCCGGGGTCCTGGGATCCAGCCCCACATCGGGCTCCCCGCTCAGTGGGGAGCCTGCTTCTCCCTCTCACACTCCCCTTGCTTGTGTTCCCTCTTTCTATGTCAAATAAATAAAATCCTTAAAAAAAAACTATAGATCGGGGCGCCTGGGTGGCTCAGTGGTTAAGCCGCTGCCTTCAGCTCAGGTCATGATCTTGGGGTCCTGGGATCGAGTCCCACATCGGGCTCTCTGCTCAGCAGGGAGCCTGCTTCCTCCTCTCTCTCTGCCTGCCTCTCTGCCTGCTTGTGATCTCTCTCTGTCAAATAAATAAATAAAATCTTTAAAAAAAAAAAAAAAACTATAGATCAACAACAAAATAAGGACATTAAGCTATATAAAATAAGCTATATAAAAATAAGCCAGTCACAAAAAGATAAGGATTGTATGATTCCACTTATATAAGGTATCTAGATTAGTCAGATTCATAGAGACAGAAATAGAATGGTGTTTGCGAGGGGTCGGAGGAGGAAGAGGAAGAATTAATGTTTAATGGGGACAGAATTTCAGTTGGGGAAGATGAAAAAGTTCTGAAGATAGATGGTGAGGGTTACACAACAATGTGGATATACTTAATCTCACCAAACTATAGACTTAAAAAATGGTTAGGATGGTAACCATTTATGATAAATGCCTAGTTGGGGTTTTTTTAGATTTTTTTTTATTTTTGGGTAATCTGGACACACAACATGGAGATTGAACTCAACGACCCTAAGATCAAGAGTCGCACACTCTACTGACTGGGCCAGCCAGGTGCCTCTATGTTAATTGTATTTTTAAAAAATTATTTTTTTTTAAGATTTTATTTATTTATTTGACAGAGAGAGATCACAAGCAGATGGAGAGGCAGGCAGAGAGGGAGATAGAGGGAAGCAGGCTCCCTGCTGAGCAGAGAGCCCAATGTGGGACTCGATCCCAGGACCCCGAGATCATGACCTGAGCCGAAGGCAGCAGCTTAACCCACTGAGCCACTCAGGCGCCCTAAAAAATTATTTTAAGGGAAGAAAAGAAACCTGTCACAGGCTCCCTTCACAGCTGTTCCCTACAATTTTTACTTTCTAAATATTCTCTGTCTCTTCCCCCTCTTCATTCCTAATGCAACTGCCTTAATTGAAAACCACATGAGGGGTGGGCACCAGGGTGGCTCAGTGGGTTAAGGCCTCTGCTTTGGGTTCAGGTCATGACCCCAGGGTCCTGGGATCAAGCCCCACATCCAGCTGTCTGCGCAGCAGGAAAGATTGAGATTCCCTCTCTCTGTCCCCCACTTGTTCACTCTCTCTCGCCCTCTCAAATAAGTAAGTCTTAAGGAAGGGAGGGAGAGGGGGGAAAGAAAAGGAAGGAAAGAAGGAAGAATGGAAAGAAACAAAAGGAAAAAAAAAAAAAAAAACCTGAGCATAGTTCCCTAATTGTTCTTCTATACTGCACTAAGAATCCCTCTACACTTGTGCTTGCCTCTTGCCTCCATAAAGTAGCTTCTCCCAAGGTGCCTGGGTGAGTCAGTCAGTTAAGCTCCTGACTCTTGATTTTGAGGAGGGTCATGATCTCAGAGTCCTGGGATCAAGTCCCAAGTTGGGCTCCACATCAGTGTGGAGTCTGCTTGGGATTCTCTGTCTCCCTCTCCCCCTGCTTACGTTCTCAGTAAGAGAAACTTATAAATAAAACTTAGAAAGTAAAAGCCTCTCCCACTTAAATCTCTGTTGAATAAAGCAGCAACTTTAAAACTTTAGTCATGAAATCCTTTGTTCAATATAAGTCTTAATTAAAATTCTTAGGGCACCTGGGTGGCTCAGTGGGTTAAGCCTCTGCCTTCTGCTCAGGTCATGATCTCAGGGTCCTGGGATCGAGCCCCGCATCGGGCTCTCTGCTCAGCGGGGAGCCTGCTTCCCTTCCTGCCTCTCTGCCTCTATGCCTACTTGTGATCTCTGTCTGTCAAATAAATAAATAAAATCTTTTAAAAAAAAAAAAAAGAAAAAAGAAAACAAATGGGAATCCATATTTGTTCAATAAATCCTTCAATTCCTACCATTAGCTACACATTAAGAACCCAACAGAGAATAAAACACAGATCTGCCCTCCCGGAAATTAGCCTGATAGGAAAGGCAAATAACAACATTCTAAATTTCTTAACTTGGTCTCCATGTATTTCTCTACACATCTCTAAACCTATTCATTTAGGGAGTATTTATTCAGCATTGGAGCAGCCTATAGATTTTAATTCATTTTTTTTTTTCTCTCAAGGAGTAAGGTATTTCAGCATTTTTGTTTATTTCATTTTGTTGATTTCTTTTTAGGGTTTCATGGATAAGTGTGGTTTGAAAACTTTAGCTAAAATATAATGAATAATACTATAATTATTGATATGGTAATAAATCAAGTTGATGTATCTGGTTATAGCATAACATTAAGGAAGGATATTTAGACTCAATCTTAAAAGGTTAATGTTTTTGGAATGCAAACTGGTGCAGCTGCCCTGGAGAACACTATGGAGGCTCCTCCGATTGTTTAAAATACAACTACCCTACTGTCCATCAATTGCATACAAGGTATTTACCCAAAGGACATAAAAATACAGATTCAAAAGAATACATGCACCCAATGTCTATAGAAGCATTATCAACAATAACCAAACTGTGGAGCCAGCCCAAATGTCCCTCGACTGTTGAATGGATAAAGAAGATGTGGTACACACACACACACAACACATTCATATATGTGAATATTATATAACGGAATTTTATTCAGCCATCAAAAAGAATGAAATCTTGCCATTTGCGACAATATGGATGGGGCTAGACTGTATTATGTTAAGTGAAATAAGTCAGAAAAGACAAACAACATGATCTCATTTATATGTGGAATTTACGAAAGAAAACATCAACATATGGGAAGGGGGGAAAGAGAAAAGGAGAGAGGGATACAAGGCATAAGAGGCTCTTAATGATGAAGAGCAAACTGAGGGGTGTTGGAGGGAAGTGGGGGGGTGGGCTAGATGGGTAATGAGTATTAAGGGGGGCACTTGTGATGAGCACTGGGTGTTAATATGTAAGTAATGAATCGCTGAATTCTACTCCAGAAACCACTATTACACTGTACATTAACTACCTAGAATTTTTTTTAAAAAAAGGGTTAATGCTTTATAGTTTCTTGATGACATTACATATAGATGCAGACCCTTTTTAATGTATCTATTTTAGTGGAACTGGAGTGCATGGGTGGCTCAGTCACTAAGCATCTGCCTTCAGCTCAGGTCATGATCCCAGGGTCCTGGGATCAAGCCCCACACTGGGCTCCCCAGTCTGCGGGAAGCCTGCTTCTCCCTTTCCCACTCCCCCTGCTTGTGTTCCCTCTCTCACTGTCAAATAAATAAATACAATCTTTAAAAAAATATTTTAGGGCGCCTGGGTGGCTCAGTGGGTTAAGCCGCTGCCTTCGGCTCAGGTCATGATCTCAGGGTCCTGGGATCGAGTCCCGCATCGGGCTCTCTGCTCAGCAGGGAGCCTGTTTCCTCCTCTCTCTCTCTGCCTGCCTCTCTGCCTACTTGTGATCTCTCTCTGTCAAATAAATAAATAAAATCTTTAAAAATAATAATAATAATAATAATAATAATATAAAAAAATATTTTAGTGGAACTAATTCAAGAACAATTGGAAACAATTATGATATGACATACAAGTTCTGAGCATTGTCCATAGTATAGTCCTGGTCATGTAGATATCAGGGTTGTTTGATTTAATCATCCAAGAATGGCTTCCATTTTCAGGCCTAGGGAAGGAATAGCTCATGAGTGTAAGACAGCTTCTGATGAAATTAGTATTCACATGCTATTTCTATAGGTAAAACAACTCAGCTATGAACTTCTTTTTTTTTTTTTTTAAGATATTATTTATTTATTTGACAGACAGAAACCACAAGTAGGCAGAGAGGCAGGCAGAGAGAGGAAGAGAAGCAGGCTCCCTGTGGAGCAGAGAGCGTGATGCGGAGCTCAATCCAAGCCCAAGGCAGAGACCTGAGCCACCCAGGCACCCCATCAGCTGTGAACTTCTAAGACCCCTCCTCCGCTGCTGTCATCCAGTCTGGTGATAGAACTAAGCAAATATTACACAAATTGTTGGAACTTTAAATTTTTATTATAAAGGAACAGGTACTGGCCTCTCACTTAAACTTTATGTTCCAGTCTTCCCAAATACATAAAACTGTTTAATTAAAACAAGCTGTTTTATTTTGCAATCCTCCTCCTATGTTCTTTCCTAAAATATTTTCATACCTTGTCCCTGGCATACTTTTGCCCTTATTCATCTATACCAGGAGTGATAAAACGATCAGCCCACAAAAATGTTTAATAAGTATAAGATATTTAAATATAGTATTTGGATTTTCTTGCTTTTACATTTGGCCTTTCTAGAGTGCTTTAAGCTTTATATTTTCTTGCCTGGTAGCTGCACATACATACATGATGCCTGGCTCCTGAAGACTGGGGTCCATACTCCAGTGAGAACTCCTTGTGAAAATGGAGTTCATTGGTTTTTGTATTCCTAATACATGTCCCATAATAGGGCTCAAATATTTTTTAAGATTTATTTATTTATTTTTGACAGAGAGAGTTCACAAGTAGGCAGAGAGGCAGGCAGAGAGAGAGGGGTAAGCAGGCTTCCTGCTGAGCAGAGAGCCTGATTCGGGGCTTGATCCCAGGACCCTGAGATCATGACCTGAGTCAAAGGCAGAGGCTTAACCCACAGAGCCACCCAGGCGCTCCTCTTTTTCAGTTTAATTTTCAAATAATTTATTGAGCTATAACTGATACACAATAAAAGGCTCATATTTAAAGTGTGCAATTGGGGCGCCTGGGTGGCTCAGTGGGTTAAGCCGCTGCCTTCGGCTCAGGTCATGATCTCAGGGTCCTGGGATTGAGTCCCGCATCGGGCTCTCTGCTCAGCAGGGAGCCTGCTTCCTCCTCTCTCTCTCTCTGCCTGCCTCTCTGCCTACTTGTGATCTCTCTCTGTCAAATGAATAAATAAAATCTTTAAAAAAAAAAAATAAAAAAAAAATAAAGTGTGCAATTGATAATTTTGACATATTTATATACTCGTACACCATCACCAAAATAAAAATTAACCTATCAATCACTCCCAAAAGCTTTCATAGTGCACCTTTGTAATCCCTCCTCTTTCCCCACCAGAAACTCTGGCACCAGATAACCGCTGATCTATTTTGTCACTAGAGGTAAATTTGCATTTTCCAGAAATTTTAAAAATTAGAATTGTAATTATGTAAGATAAACTTTTTTTAACTGACTCCTTTCACTGTTAGTGATTGAGATTCATTTACGTTGCTGTATAAATCAAGAGCCTGTTTCTTTTAAATGCTATGAAGTTAATAGGTTTAGAACAAACTTCCCCAAAAGTACTGCCTTACAGAATTCCACAAATTTGGTATTTTCATTTAGTTCAAACATTTAGTATTTCCCTTCAATTTCTTCTTTGACTTGTGATAATTAGAATTGTTTTATTTAGTTTAAAATACTGGAGCATTTTCTAGATATCTTTCTGCTATTCTGCTAAGTTAATTCCATTATGAGCTTAGAACATATCCTATATGACAGAAATCTTTATAAATGTATTGAAACTTGTATTGTGGCTCAGAATATGATCTATCTCCGTAAAAGTTCGGTGTGTATCTGAAAAGAGTGTGTATTCTGGTGTGGTTAGGTGGAGTGTTCTATAAATGTGAATTAGGTTAAGTCAACTGGTAATGTTGTTCTTTTGTATCTGTACTAATTTTTAGTCTCTTTATTCTATCAATTATTGAAAGAGGGATATTAAAACCTATTTTTTAAAGATTTTGTTTATTTATTTGACATAAAGAGCTTGAGCACAAGCAGGGGAAGCGGCAGAGGGAAAGGGAGAAGCAGGCTTCCTGCTGAACAGGGAGCGGGATATAGGACTTGATCCCAGGACCTTGGGATCATGACCTGAGCAGAAGGCAGGAGCTTAACCAACTGCACCAGGCAGGCGCCCGACACTGAACCTTTTAGGTAAATGAAGTGTTAAGTTCCATCCCTAAGGACATAGGCCATAGGTCTTGATAGATTTTAACTGGAATGCTTTTGTGTTTTATGATTTCATGTACTATTACCATTTTATATAAGCATGAAAAGCACTTTGATTATTTCAGCTCATCCACAACATAACTATTTTCAGCAATGAGAGCCCATCCCTAACGTCCATTATTCCAATTAACAATCCATTAATGTCTCCAATATAAATTAGTTTCTGTCATTCATTGGTTTAATAAGCAAAATATCGGGGCACCTGGGTGGCTCAGTGGGTTAAGCCTCTGCCTTCGGCTCAGGTCATGATCCCAGGGTCCTGGGATGGAGCCCCGCATCGGGCTCTCTGCTCTGCAGGGAGCCTGCTTCCTCCTCTCTCTCTGCTTGCCTCTCTGCCTACTTGTGATCTCTGTCAGATAAATAAAGAAAAAATAAAAAAATAAAAATAAGCAAAATATCTAATGGTGATTAGAGTTAAGAGGACTGAAGTGCTTCTAGCAATCGCTCTGGCATGTGAATTCCCAATTAGAATGCTAGTTGCACCTAGAGTATAATTTTTAACCTAACATAACCATAATATTTTACTCTCTCTACTGAAATATTTTAAACTAAATTATAGATATTGTAACACCAGATTCAAATACCAATTCTGCCACTTAATAGCTATGTGGTATTGGGTATGAATTTAATTTGATCCCCTTGAAACTCAGTTTCTTACATGTAAATTGAGGATAATACCTGGCAGAATGGTGAGAATTATATAATGGATATGAAAGGGCAATATAAACTCTGAAACAGTCTACAAATTTTAGGTATTATTATTTGATAATAGCACCTCAAATATAAGTTAGGTTCTGTTGAGTTCCTCTGAGGATTTACTCATGATATGCAAGGTTAGGTAATTTCTAATGTTCACCTACTGAAAATATCGCAATTTTGATAATCTCTTTGCTTGTCTACAAAGACAGTGAGAAAAGCAAAATAAGTAAGTTATAAGGTCCTCAACCCAGAAGGCCAAAATAATTACCTTAGACTGGCATTGGGGCCATAACCCTCCCTGACAGTCTCCTACTGGAAGATTCTCTATCATATGAGGGCAGACTTACTAGATTTAATAAGAATAATATTTATCTAGTGTTTATTAGATTCCAGGCTAAATATATTATCTTATTTAATCCCAATAATAACCCAATAAAGTAGGTATTTTTTTCAAAAGATTCTATTTTCCTATTTGACAGAGATCACAAGTAGGCAGAGAGGCAGGCAGAGAGAGAGGGAGGAAGCAGGCTCTCTGCTGGGCAGGGAACCTGATGCAGGGCTCGATCCCAGGACCCTGGAATAATGACCTGAGCCAAAGGCAGACGCTTAACTGACTGAGCCACCCAGGCACCTCTTGAGCAGTTTTTCTTAACCTATATTCTAAATAGGACAGTTCATATATAAATACTATATCTATATGTATATTTATACATTCTGTACAACATATATATGAATTTTCCCTCACATCCTGGGCTTAAGAACAAGGGGGTGGACAAAATGCATGATGCTGCCATCCTTTACTAAAAACAAACATATATTCATTTTCACTCATTTATACATTCAGCTAGTTTTTCAGGGGAAATTCAAGAATATTAACCAAAAAAGCATTGTAGAAGAATACCTATACTGTTTTTTCCCTCTTTCATCTCATTTCTCCTCTTTTGAACTTCAAATTCTTTTCCCTCTTTTTAGTCTTCTCTTTCCTCATGTGTAATAGATTATCCGCAAAGATGATGACCAGCAGAACTGCTCCCATTCCTACATATGCCTGCTGCTTTATTTTTTTTAAGATTTTATTTATTTATTTGACAGAGAGAGATCACAAGTAGGCAGAGAGGCAGGCAGAGAGAGAGAGGAGGAAGCAGACTCCCTGCCGAGCAGAGAGCCCGATGCGGAACTCGATCCCAGGACCCTAAGATCATGACCTGAGCTGAAGGCAGCGGCTTAACCCACTGAGCCACCCAGGCACCCATGCCTGCTGCTTTTCTCATCAAGAGGTGGCATTTATTTCCCCACCCCTTGAATCTGGACTGCCCTTGTTACTTGCTTTAACCATGTGAGAATATTGTGGAAACAAAACTGTGACAATTTGAGAGTCGGGACTCAAGACACTTGGTAGTTTTTACTTTTCACTTTCTTGGAGCTTTGCAGCAAAGTCCAGCTATCCTGCTGGAGAGATTATGTGGAGAGGAATGTGCCAGCCAACAGCAGACACCTACTGACCAATGTGGGAGGCCATATTGGATCATTCAGACTTAGTCAAGCCTCTAGATGCCAGTCACATGAGTGACCCCAGCTGATACCACATGGAGCAAAAAAGCCACACAGCTGTAGCCAGCCAACACACAAAATAATAAATTGTAAAGCCACACTGGGGTGGTTTGTTATGCAGCAAAGGCTATTTATTTGCAATATGATGGGCCAGAAACATTTAGATAGAATAGTTAGTCATATCCTTCAGAGATGTCTTCACTTAAAGAAATGACTGTTTTTGTGATATCTGCAAAAGAGCTGGAAGCAGTAAAGTATGTGGTGGATTTGAGTTTGTCTTATCCAATTCTAGATCAACTAGCTTAAAGAAAACTAGATACTAAGATCTTTCTTTTTTTTTCTGACCACAGTAAGAAAACATGAATGTGTCTCATTTCGTCCATTATTACATCTGTTGAACTTGAGCCAAATAGGAAAACAGGTTCTCTGACATAAACATCTTCCTCCTTGAATTTGGCTTTAAGGTGCAAAGAAGCCTACACTTACAGGATGGAGAATATACCAAAAATATCAGCTTCTTAGGAGTTGCACAGAGAACTGTAGTCAATTCGCAATCCATTTTAAGGGAAGTTAAAGCCAATAAAATATAGTTTAAAACTTATCTGCAGAAAACACTTTATTTGGGAATATACTGACGTTCACTTTACTCATTATATTTTACCCATGGCCTGTTAATAAATTTGACATCTCATTCCCCACCAAGCGCAATAGGGAAAGAAGGCCCTAAACTATTAGGGAAACAAACATGTTTATTGTTTTGTTTTGTTTTATTTTGTTTTATTTTATTTTATTTTATTTTAAGTAAGTTCCATTCCCAATGTGGAGCCCAACACAGGGCCTGAACTCATGACCCTCAGTTCAAAACCTGAACTAAGATTAACAGTCAGATGCTTAACCAGACTGAGCCACCCAGGCACAGCCAACAAAAAAAATTGAATTAAAATTGTTTCAACAGGGGCGCTTGGGTGGCTCAGTGGGTTAAAGCCTCTGCCTTTGGCTCAGGTCATAATCTCGGGGTCCTGGGATCGAGCCCCGCATTAGGCTCTCGGCTCAATGGGGACCTGCTTCCCCCACCTCTCTGCCTGCCTCTCTGCCTACCTAGGATTTCTCTCTGTGTCAAATAAATAAAATAAAATCTTTAAAAAATCAGTAAATAAAAATAAAATTGTTTCAACAATAAAATTTAAGCACTGGGTAGACAGTGGCAACTTTACGAGTTATCTCGTGATTTAGAGTGTGACAAAATCAAGGTACAAAATTTCTCTCTTTCTCCTCATCCCTACCCAGGAATGTAAGAAATTGAGAGTTGCTTCTCATGAAGTAGAGGAAAGGAAGCTGAAGGAAAGAAAAACCTAAAGGTGATCTTTAAATACTAATCTTTAAATACAAAGGAGAAGCATCGACTTTGTTTCCAAAGACAGAATGTGAAGAGGAGAAATGGTGATGGAAGTAGGTAGATTCAAATGGTTCTTTTTAAAAAATGGATTCTCACTTCTGTGAGGGAGTTACAGTAGGCATAGGAAAACGTGTGAGACTACTTACTTGATTTCTTCATGTGTAAAAATTGTTTGGTAGGGGCACCTGGGTAGGTCAGTGGGTTAAAGCCTCTGCCTTCAGCTCAGGTCATGATCTCAGGGACCCAGCTCGAGCCCCATGTTGGGCTTTTTGCTCAGCGGGGGGCCTGCTTCCCCCACCCACCCCCGCCTGCTTCTCTGCCTACTGTGATCTCTGTCAAATAAATAAATAAAGGGTGCCTGGGTGGCTCAGTCTGTTAAGTGTTTGTCTTCAGCTCGGGTCATGATCTCGGGGTCCTGGGATCGAGCCCCATGTCGGGCTCTCTGCTCAGCGGGGAGCTGGCTTCCCCTCTCTCTGCCTGCCTCTCTGCCTACTTGTGATCTCTCTCTGTCAAATAAATAAAATCTTTTAAAAAATAATCTTTTTAAAAAGTAGTCTTTTAAAAAAAAAAGAATTGTTTTGTATACATATACTTTTTTTTAAAGATTTTATTTATTTATTTGACAGACAGAGATCACAAGTAGGCAGAGAGGGAGGCAGAGAGAGAGGAGGAAGCAGGCTCCCTGCCGAGCAGAAATCCACTGATGCGGAGCTCGATCCCAGGACCCTGGGATCATGACCTGAGCCGGAGGCAGAGGCCTTAACCCACTGAGCCACCCACATATACATTCTTAATATGAAAATTTTCACAGAGAAAAGTAGAAAGATTAATACAATGAGTAACTATATTCCTTTACAGAATCAACAATTAATATACTGACATATTAGTTTATTTGCTGAAAACTTTAAAGAAAATCGGATGTCAAGATGTCATGGCACTTCCATCCTCATTATCATGCATCTCCAAAAAAAAAAAAAAAGTTAAAAAAAATATTTGAGAGAGATAGAGAGAGCCCAAGTGCATGTAAGCGGGACAGGTGGGCACAGGAGGAGTAGAGGGAGAGAATCTCAAGCAGACTCCTGGCTGACCACAGAGCCCTAGGTGGGGCCAATCCCATGACTGAAATCAGGACCTGAACTGAAATCAAGAGTCATCTAGGCACCTCCCCACCGGAGTTTTCTTTTACAAGACTATGATACCACTATTGTACCTAAAAATTAATAATTCACTAATCATTGAATACAAAAATCTATGTTCAGAATTCCCCAATGTCATTTTTTAAGGCTTATTTATTTTTAAGCAATTTCAACACCAATGTGGGGCTGAAGAGTCACATGCTCTTCTGACTGAGACTGCTAGGCACCCCTTCCCAATGTCATTTATAGCTGATTTTGTTTTTCAAACCAGTATCTAATCAAGCATGAACATTTTGATCCACAGAAATCATACTTTGGTTTCGGAATTAAGCAGAAAGATTCCTGACCTCTGTCCCAAGAGGTACCTGTGTAGTCCCACCCATTAATCGATCCAGTTCTTAGAAATCATCAAGTCAGATCTTCTCTGCCTTTCCATTTTGGTATAATTTGGGGTTAAAGAGGCAGCCACCGCCTAGATCCAACTGGCAACCTTGGCTGGGAAAGTGGCAGTTTCTAAATGATACAAATTAAGGATGAAAGTTGCTAACTGCTCTTGGCCAACTGTATGTTGGAGAGTTGAGTCAGGGAGCAAATAATTTTCATATTTTGTTGTTTAAAATAAAGACAAGGATGGTGGTGAGCAATTCACATCTCCAGCAATAAGAGTCACTTGGGACCTAATAATAAAAACCCTTGACTTCCTCCCCATTGAGCATTTCTGGTTATTTTTATATTGTCCAAATAGCTCAGGAAATCCTCCACCAAAATTGCAGGGAGAAACCACAATGCTGGGAAATGAACAGTTCCATTAAAATGGGGATTACTTTAATTGGGTACAACTTTGGTTTCTTTACCCAGGGCTACCCTAGCCAGATGCTAAGACTGGGCAATCATTTTTAACTCTTATTTTTTAAAAAGGCGGGGGGCGCCTGGGTGACTCAGTGGGTTAAGCCTCTGCCTTCGGCTCAGGTCATGATCTCAGGGTGCTGGGATCGAGCCTAGCATTGGACTCTCTGCTTAGCAGGGAACCTGCTTCCCTTCCTCTCTCTTTGCCTGCCTCTCTGCCTACTTGTGATCTCTCTCTCTCTCTGTCAAATAAATAAATAAACAAAATCTTTTTTTTTTAAGGGTAAGATAGTAAATTAAAAAAAAAAAAATGTCTTTCCTTGCCTCTACTCTTGTCCCAGGAAGTGTGAAGAACATCAAATACGGAACACCTAGGCACACACGTGAAACCTCCTACTGTCATAGGTATTTGCAGGAGGATAGGGGACCTTGAAAAAGCCATAAAAAGAGGACCTAGAAATGGATAGCTGGGATTTACACAAGCCTCTGCCCCTAATTACCCTAAAGCTCTTCTGCTATGCTTTCTCTTCCCCCTTGAAAATGAAAAATACAAATTTTGAAGTTGTGAAGTAGTTTTCCCAACTTCCATCTCAGAGTAGGACATGGTAACCTCCCAGGAATTACAATATATTCTGTATTAAAGCTACCACAGAGGAATGCCTGGGCAGCTCAGTTAAGTGGCCACATTCAGTTCGGGTCATGATCCCAGTCTCCTGGGATCGAGTCCCTGCTTCTCCCTCTGCCTGTGCCTGCCACTCTGCCTGCCTGTGTGCTCTCTCTCTCTGACAAATAAATAAAAATAAAATCTTTTTTTAAAAAGCTACTATAGAAATGCAGAAAACTATTGATAGGATCTAATTTACAATGGGACATAAAACAATACTTCCCATCCTCCTCTAACTCTTCCATACACAGCATATTCTCTTGCCTAGGCAAACAGAGGAGAATAATTTTACCTTTAAAAAACTATGAGGAGGGGGGCCGCCTGGGTGGCTCAGTGGGTTAAAGCCTCTGCCTTCAGCTCAGGTCATGATCTCAGGGTCCTGGGATGGAGCCCCACATCGGGCTTCCTGCTCGGCAGGGAGCCTGCTTCCCCACCCCTCTCTGCCTACCTCTCTGCCTACTTGTGATTTCTGTCAAATAAATAAATAAAATCTTTAAAAAAAAAAAAAACTATGAGGAGGGGCGTCTGGGGGGCTAGTCCAACTTTTGATTTTGACTCAGGTCCTGATCTCAGGGTCATTAAGTCAGCCCAGGAGCCTGGTTAAGATTCCCTCCCTCTGCACTCCCTTCACCCTGAATATAGCACACCTGAAGCTCTCTTTAAAAAAAAAAAAAAGGGGAAGAAAGAAAAGAAAAGAAACCATGAGGAAATAAGACTACTAGAGTAGGGCGAACAATGGAGTTTGGATCTTCAAGTTTCTTGGAGGCTTCCGGGCTACTATGGAGAACCCTGTGTAGGGTCCAGAGAAGAGGGAATAGGGACCTGACTCCTTAGGGTTTTCTGTAGGATTTAAGCAATGAGGTAAAGATCACTAAAGTTTTCTATATAGAAAACTCACTGGGGTAGGAAAGGAAATCAAGATTTACTCTTTCAACAATATATATATTTTTTTTATTTGACTGGTAGGTCCCTGTTGTTACATCTTCTCAGGAACCTTTGGATTATATACAACAGCAATAGGTGAGAGCACCCTCAAACCTCAAGAGGGTACTGCCATGATGGAGATATAAAGTTTGTATCCCTGCCTCAAGGAATTCAAGGGCTTTTGTTTTGTTTTGTTTGGAGGCAGGTATAAAAGACAAGTACATTAATAACATTACTAACTAGTAGTACAAGGTTTTAAGATTTTATTTATATATTTGATAGACGGAGAACACAAGTAGACAGAGAGGCTGGCAGAGACAGAGAGAGGGGGAAACAGGCTTCCCGCTGAGCAGAGAGCCCGATGTGGGGCTCGACCCCAGGACCCTGGGATCATGACTCGAGCCGAAGACAGAGACTTTAACCCACTGAGCCACCCAGATGCCCCGGTAGTACAAGTTTTTTACTTGTAAATACACGTACACATATACACTCAGTCCCCATTCACAGATTCCACATCTGTAAATTCCTGATCATCCACAGACATGCAGAGAGCAGTGAAAAACCTGATGCCTGATGGGCACATCTCCAGCTGTGGTACAATTGTCTTCTTTCAGCTCTCAAACTGTTAACGTGTTTTTATTGTCTAGTTACACATTTTTTTGCATTTTCTTTATTTCACTGTTTAAAGTAGCCCTCATGTGTACTGAAGTGCTGTGTAGGTTTCCTAGGTGCAAGAAGGTTGTGACATGCCTCATGGAGAAAATGCATGTGGGAGGTAAGCTGTGTTCAGGCTTTTTTTTTTCCCCCCTGCCACCAGCACTTTATTATGCAGCAGTCACAACAGCCATAAGCGACAGTCCCACGTCACATTCCACTTATCCAGGGGTCCACTGGTCTTTTTCATGTTTGAGTATCAGATGTCAAGTTCTGCTAAGGCCTTCTGATCTCTTTTTTCTTTTCTTTTCTTTTCTTTTTTTTAAGATTTTATTTATTTATTTGACAGAGAGAGAGAGAGATCACAAGTAGGCAGAGAGAGAGGGGAGGAAGCAGGCTCCCTGCGGAGCAGAGAGCCCAGTGCGGGGCTCCATCCCAGGACCCTAGGACCATGGCCTGAGCCAAAGGCAGAGGCTTTACCCACTGAGCCACCCAGGTGCCCCTGATCTCTTTTTTCTTAAGTGTAAAGCTGGGCTTATAATAATCTGAGTCTCAGAATTGATACTTGTCTCTTAATTAGTGATGATGAGGAACACTGACAGTACCTGAGCTCCTGGGGTGGGGTGGGAGGGGGATACAGAGGGTATCCCAAGGTTATGTGGGGGTGGGGGGTGTAGGGACAGAGTCATTTGTTCATCTTTTACACTGCAAATTGGTCGAAGAACTTGAGATAGGCCTGACACTGGGCCGCAGCTGCTGGAATGAAGTGGCCACCAGAGTGGGTGAGGATGACAACTGTGGTGAATCGCCTAGCCAGTTGCTGGCTGTGAATTCAATGTTAATATACCAACAAAATATATTAAATAAGGTGTCTTTAAACAGAAACACATATAAAACAAGGTTATATATGAATCAATGACAAAATGTGACTAGAAGCTTTTAGAAACCTAACCTGTATTTCTCCTAGGAGCAATGGTTCAGTTTTCACTAAACCGGTGTTCATGGTGACTTTACAGAACATAACTACTATAATGAGAATCCACTGTGTATGTGTGTGTGTGTATAAACAAATAAGGTATTGTGATTAAGAAAGTTAGGCAACCACTAGCGATGAAGGGGAGCTTCAAGAATAGAACTTGAGGGGCACCTGGGTGGCTCAGTGGGTTAAAGCCTCTGCCTTCGGCTCAGGTCATGATCCCAGAGTTCTGGGATCGAGCCCCGCATCAGGCTCTTTGCTCGGTAGGGAGCCTGCTTCCCTCTCTATCTCTGCCTGTCTCTCTGCCTACTTGTGATCTCTGTCTGTCAAATAAATAAATAAAATCTTAAAAAAAAAAAAAAAGAATAGAACTTGGGAAATCACCTATAATTAAAAGAGAGCAGAGAAAGGCCAGTCAGTCATAGAGAGTGATAAGAACTAGAAGAGAACCATTTCAAGAAAAAGGAATGGCGGGTAAGACTATGTCAAATGCTTCAAAAGGTCCAGAGTGGGGACTTAGTAAAAGTCTTTGAATATGACAACTGATTGACCTTACTTTTTTTTTTTCAAAGATTTTATTTATTTATTTGACAGAGAGAAATCACAAGTAGATGGAGAGGCAGGCAGAGAGAGAGAGAGAGAGAGAAGCAGGCTCCCTGCTGAGCAGAGAGCCCGATGCGGGACTCGATCCCAGGACCCTGAGATCATGACCTGAGCCGAAGGCAGCGGCCTAACCCACTGAGCCACCCAGGCGCCCCAACCTTACTTTTTTTTTAAATGTTAAACTCTGTGCCAAATGGGGCTGGAACTCACCACCCCGAGATCAAGAGTCTCAAGCTGTACTGACTGAACCAGGCGGGGAGAGGAGGAGGGAATCTCAGACAAGACTCTGCACTGAGGGCAGAGCCTGAGGGGGAGGTTGATATCATGATTGAGACCATGACCTGAGCTGAAACCCAAGAGTCTGACACTTAGCCAACTGGACCACTCAGACACCTGCTCCCCATCTTTTTACAAATGGTATAACATGTAAAATGTCTATGGGGCATCCTGGGTGGCTCAGTGGGTTGGGCCTCTGCCTTCGGCTCAGGTCATGATCTCGGGGTCCTCGGATCAAGTCCTGCATAGGACTCTTTGCTCAGCGGGGAGCCTGCTTCCCCCTCTCTCTCTGCCTGCCTCTCTGCCTACTTGTGACCTCTGTCAATAAATAACATCTTTAAAAAATATATGTAAACATGTCTGAGGTAGAGACTATTAGCCACCTATCTCAACATCTTTTCATCTTCCTAAGTCATACCATCTCTGATTTTAGCCTGGCACATAATCCCATGGATCAAACACTCCCATTCTCCCAGTCTCACTCTTGCAGATTGATGTAGCCACATGAGTTGTCAACGAGGTACAAGTAGAAAGGTTGTAATATAGCTTTTGGCAGACTGTTTTAAGAGTGCTGGCAAAACAAAGCAAAGTTAAGCAAAACAAAACAACAAAGAGTGCTGGCATCTCTTCTTTTACTTTTTTCTTTGAATCCTCCAGCCTGCTGACTGAGACATGAATGTGATGACTGGAACTCCACATCTATCTTAGTAAATAAAGACAAGAAGAGTCATAGGGGTAGAGGAGGGGAAAACTTTAAAGAGCCTGAATTCCTGAGAATGTTAGACTCTCCATACCATTTCCAGACTGTGTGTGTGGGTGTATGTGTGTGTATTTCATTTTTATTTTTCATAATTTTTAAGTGGCACTTAGGAATATCTTCAATTTCGGTGAACACGAAGGGAACTCTGGACTATTCCTACATTCAAAAATCTCTTTCTGCAGCCTCACATTTTGTAAACTTTTGGGTTGTTCTGGAGAACTAAAGTTCAGTGCAGTATTTGTATGCTCATCTTAAGCTATTGTGCTTAAAAACAGAAATAAATGGGAGTTTAATATTTCTTCAGGATTGTTTCTCAAATGTGTGGAATCAAACAGATGAAGCGTGTATGGGAATATAGCTAGTATGAAGTTATGACAGACAGCAAATCTAGATATAGAAATAATTTACCAACTATCACATTTATCCCTGTCCTTTCCTCATATTGATGAAAGTTAATAAATATCTGTCTCTGTTAATACTTAATCACTTTTTTTTTCATGAACACCAAGCAATAAGCTATACATGCTAAACAGAGGATCTAAAAATTTCTTTAGGGGCACCTGGGTGGCTCAGTGGGTTAAAGCCTCTGCCTTCGGCTCGGGTCATGGTCTCAGAGTCCTGGGACTGAGCCCCCGATGTTAGATATTATGTGGGAGTTAGATATTATGCTTATTTCCATGTTGCAGTACCTAACAAACCTGGAAACACAGAACTCAAGTGATCTGAGGTCCTTTGAGGTAAAAAATTTTAAGATTTTATTTATTTATTTTGAGAGAGAGAAAGAGTGAGAAAGAACATAAGTGGGGGGTGGGGACAGAAGGAGAGGGAAACACAAAAGACAAATATGACACTCATGAAACTCATGCACCCACAGTATAGCATCAGTACTATTAAAAATTTCTTTGTTGGGGCACCTGGGTGGCTCAGTGGTTTAAGCCTCTGCCTTCAGCTCAGGTCATGATCTCAGGGTCCTGGGATCGAGCCCCACATCGGGCTCTCTGCTCAGCGGGGAGCCTGCTTCCCCCTCTCTCTCTGCCTGCCTCTCTGCCTACTTGTGATCTCTATCAAATAAATAAATAAAAATCTTTAAAAAAGAAAAATTTCTTTGTTGCCAACGGAATCAGGTTCAGACTCCTTAAAGAGCTATATTGGGCCCTTCCCGATTTGGCCTACACCAGCCTTAAATCTCACCATTCTACTTTACCTACAGTCTCTCCTAAGCTACAGCCACAATAAACTGCATAGATCTCTCAAATTCCATTGCCCCTACTTCAAATATACTATATTTTGTCAGGAATATGCTCTTTTTTAAAAAAAAGATCTTTATTTTATATTTTTTTAATTTTTAAAATATTTTATATTTATTTTGTTTAAGAAAGAGCATGCATGCATGTACAACTAGGCACAGAGGCAGAAGAGAAGGGAGAGAACCTCAAGCAGACTGCATGATAAGCATGGAGCCAAGATCATGAAGGCAGACGCTTAACTGACTGAGCCACCCAGGTGCCCCGAATGGTATTTTCTGGTAAAGATTTTGAGTCAGAGAGAGCACAAGCAGGGAGGAGGGGCAGAGGGAGAGGGACAAGCAGCCTTTCCACTGAGCAGAGAGTCGGACAAAGGGTTCGATCCCAGGGCCCTGGGATCATGACCTGACCCAAAGGCAGAGGCTTAACCAACTGAGCTACCCAGGCACCCCAAAATGGTATTTTAAAAAGGATTTTAAATTTTATTTTAGAGAGAGCATGGGGGAGGGGGGGTGGAAGAGAGAGAGTCTTAAGCAGATGCCACGCTAAACGTGGAGCCTGACATGGGGTTCAATCTCACAACTGTGAGAGCATCGCTGGAGTTGAAACCAAGGGTCAGATGCTTAACTAACTGTGCCACCCAGGTGCACCCAAATGGTATTTTATAGCCCTTATTTCCTAGAAAAGGGAGCATAAAAAGAATTTCAGGTGAACAACTAAAAAATCAGAAAAAAGTTCCCATTAATTTTGAAACTAATCCTATTTCCCCATTATCCCATATTCCTACAAGATGCTGAACAAAATGGTGTTAATATTCCTCCAAATCTAACGTCTAATATATGTATATACATATATGTAACCTTCTTCTGGTCACTTCCTACCATATATAATGGAAAGAGCACAATGAAGTGTTGTGGAAAACAGAGTTACCCTTCTTGGGTATATATATACTACCTTCCCTTTCCTAAAGACCATGAAATTAAAAGAAAACTTTACCTGATTTCTTCTGATCCCAGAGAATATTGTTAATTTACATATTAATAAGTATATATCACCCATATCACTTGTTTTATAGTCTCATTTTCTTTTTTTTTGAAGATTATATTTATTTATTTGGGAGAGAGAGAGAGCATGAGAAGGGGGAGGGTCAAAAGGAGAAGCAGACTTGAGGCCGAGCAGGGAGCCAGATGTGGGACTCCATCCCGGGACTCCAGGATCATCACTCGAGCCAAAGGCCGTACCTTAACCAACTGAGCCACCCAGGTGCCCCTATAGTCTAATTTTCTATACTATGAACTCAAGGTATGTATATACTGTAAGGTGTTATTTGGGATAGAATATTATTGTTAGAGAATTTAAATATATTTCACTTTATTTTTTACTTATTTTTTTTAAAATATTTTATTTATTTGTCAGAGAGCGAGCAAGCACGAGCGAGCACAGGCAGACAGAGTGGAAGGCAGAGTCAGAGGGAGAAGCAGGCTCCCTGCGGAGCAAGGAGCCCCATGCGGGATTCGATCCCAGGACGCTGGGATCATGACCTGAGCCGAAGGCAGCCGCCCAACCAACTGAGCCACCCAGGCATCCCTATTTTTTACTTATTTTTAATTAAATAGGCTCCTTGACCAGTGTGGGGCTTGAACTTATGACCCTGGGATCAAGAGTCGCATGCTTCACCAACTGAACCAACCAGGCACCTTCAAATACATTTCATTTCAAAATGTAGATTAGCTTTTTAAAGCCTCTTCCTACTCTTAGAGCTGTTCATGCTTTTGTCAGCCCACAGTTGACTGGTAGCAAAACTTAGAATAGGAAAAATCTCAACATGAGACACAGTTGTTTTTAACCCTTCCCATTACTGACAAACCAGACTGATAGGGTGATTCCAAACTGTGGGAAGATGATGACATCAGAGAACATAAAGTAAATGAAGTTGCTATATGTGACATTTAGCTAGGTGATGATGTCTCTCTTAAACTTTATGACTCAACTTCTTATTCCGTATACTTAGAACAGATTACTACTTTGCCTGCTTCCCTTTATTTGCCTTACAAAGTTAACAACCTAAGCCCTTATTAGAAAAATCCCTGGGGTGCCTGGGTGACTCAGTTAAGCATCAGCATTCAGTTCTGGTCATGATGCCAGGGTCCAGGGATTGAGCCTCGAGTCAGGCTCCTTGCTCAGCAGGGAGTCTGCTTCTCCCTCTCCTGCTCCTCCTGCTTGTGCTTTCTCTCTAAGAGTCAAATAACTACAATCTTAAAAAAAAAAAAAAATACCCTCATAAAACTGCTCTCACCGGTTGTAATTATTTTAAGTGCTCATGTCAATCTGTAAAGTTCTCTTTTGCTATTACTGTCAATGCACCCACATTTAAACAAATATCAGGGATGGGGGCGTGGCAGCCTCAGTTGGTAGAGAACCTGACTCCGTCTCAGAGTTGTGAGCTTAAGACCCACAGTGGGTGTGGAGATAACTTAAAAATAAAATCTTAAAAAAAAAAATACCAGAGACAAGATTTATTGTACAATTATAATTGACAAATTATTTCCGTGTTGCTTTTACTAATTTTTTTTTTATTGGTCTGGGATTTTCTTTTCTCCAGGGGATTGTTAAGATTAAACCTGTGAAATGGGATCTAAACTTGTATTTTTTAGTTTCTGTCATTTTGGGTTCCAGATTTCTCTCCAAAAAGTCCTGAGAGTATAATTATACATATTTGAATCTAGATTTTGCCCCCTACTAGAAACAGAACTTGTTAGGAAGTTTGAAAAAGAAGCCTGGTACTATTTGGCTAATAGTTGATTATCCAATTAGTGATTAGATCCCTACCAGCTAATAGTTGATATAACATTTAAAAGCATGGATAAACCTTATTACAAAGGTTG
Organism: Mustela lutreola; assembly: GCF_030435805.1. NCBI lineage: Eukaryota > Metazoa > Chordata > Mammalia > Carnivora > Mustelidae > Mustela > Mustela lutreola. The sequence goes on from NC_081297.1 coordinate 57,079,642, forward strand.
AGGAAGCTATTTCCAGACCTACACTAACATTAAATCCCTTGAAATATATCCAGTGAGGATAGTAAAAAAACAAAACTATGAATTAGGTAGGATACAGTGTGCCTTAATTTTCAAAATTTTTTTGTGTGAAAGGCAGTTTTTCTCATAGCACTTCTTTTATAAGGGAAATTGCCAGTTATTAGAGCGTGGTCTTCTAAATGCTATCTTCAGTTCTTCTATTTTCACTTCATCTTATATGTTACCAAATTTATCTAGAACACAAGAGTGTTATTAACCTCCAAGAAAACTCTAACACCTTTCCATTGTCAGAGAAATATGTTGAAAACAGTTAACCTGATATTCAGTACCACCATTTTTTGGTTGTAACCTACCTTCTAAACCTTAAATTATTTTCCTGTACTCTGGGCTAACCCAGGCCGAGGGTTGGCAAACTCTAGCCTGCAGACTAAGTCCAGCAGACTACCAATTCTTGGATGCCTTCAAGGTAAAAAAGATTTTTCCATTCTGTGTGTGTGTGTTTTTTTGTTTGTTTGTTGTTTTTTAAGATTGTATTTATTTGAGAGAGAGCATGAGCAGGGAGGAGAAGAATGAGGCACCCCTAATTTTTTTTTTTTTTTTTTTAGGATTATTTTATTCATTTAGGGAAGGAGTCCACAAGCTAGGGGAGGGGCAGAGGGAGAGAAACTCAAGCAGATTCCCTGCTGAGCCAGAAGCTGAGACAGGGCTAGAGATTCCTGAGATCATGATCTGAGGCAAAATCAAGAATCAGGCACTTAACCAACTGAGCCCCACAAATGCTCCAACTTTTACATTTTCAAAAGGTTAGAAAAGAATATCTTGTGCCATGTGAATATAAAAAATTCAAATGTCGGTATTCTTAGTTTCCGGTTTTTTTGTTTTGTTTTGTTTTGTTTTACACAGCCGCTCATTTATTTACATATTTTCTGTGGTTGCTTTCATGCAACAATAGCAGTTCACAAGGTGCAACAGAGACCTTGTAACTTATCTGACTCTTTGCAGAAAGTCCGCCAGCCCCTGACCTAGATATTCTCTGTCTCTTCACCTATGGAGATTCCTGTCCTCCCATACATTGTTGCTATCAGCTTTAGAAGGCTGTCAAAGAAGAGTTTTCAAAAAATTTAAAAACATAATTCTCCTACAAATATAAAATTAACATGAGCCAAACATTTAACTCACTGATGGAGCTGGTAAGATGGTAAAGCTGGTTTAAGGAGCATTTAAAGATCTAAGATTTTAGGGAGACCAAAAATAAAGTTAGGATAAGGTTGCAGGTTAACAAAACTGGTTAGCGTTCTACACAGCAATAAAACGGTGACTTTGGGGTTAGCTTTTTTTATCATTCAGAGATTTTGAGCTCTAAACATATTACAAACAGCAAAGTCAAACATAGGTACCTTTTCCTAGAGAACAATCCTTGGGGAGGCAGGTTAAACCATGTCCCAGTATGAACTGAAAGGTCATCCCTCCACTCCTTGCTTTATTTCCATGTTTAATTTTTCTTAACAGGGCCTGTCCTTATCCAGTCAATATCGACCTCTCATTTTATGCTCCTATTGCTTTCTGTATTTCCGTTATAGCACTCTATCTTGACTTGTGTATTTCGTTTTCTTCAACAGGCAGTGGGCTCCTTAAAAACATAGTATTTGAAAGGTGGGATTTAACACCCCTTTCAAACGAAGATTTGAGCTCAGTATCCAATGTCTGTAGTTCCTAATACCTGCCGTGGTCAGACCACTAGGTCCTTAATGTTAATATTTAGCCAACACTCTGCAAAATGAGAACACTTCAGCTTCCTTTGTGTTCCAACTAGCGGCGCCCTGGTGTATTTGTCCCTCACTCCACTGTTAAGCGGCCTTCTAGAGTAGTCAGTACTGTTTTCATTCTCTTGGTTACTATTCTTCATTAGAGCCCAACCAAGTCCAAGGGACAAAGCGGCAGTTCCAGAGATAATGGTTGAAAACAGCTGGGGAAACTTCTCCAACAGATGCGTGTCCTGGTCTCTCCATCCTCATAAACCTGGACTCTCCACTTAAATAACCTCCCTGTCCCACCTACAGCAGTAATTATCTCAAAGCAGGACCAAACGCCCGCCCCAAATGGCAAACATTCCTCCTCAAAGACCTCAAATTTCCGCTGCTTGTGGAGAGGGTCTCCAACCTTCAGAACAATGGCCGGATGCAGCCAGGCCCTCGATTCTGAAGTTAGCCTTTTTCCGCAAACTTATCACCAGCACAGGCGTTTCTCATGTTTTTGCGGGAGAATGTTTCCTCAGTAGACTGGTTTACTCCCTCAAGAGCAACCAAGCCGTTTCACTTTTCAAGCCTCCCTCCCGACTCTACGTCCATCCGCCTCAGCCTCCTTCCTGGGGCAACACAGCCGTTTCTCCGGGAGACGGCCCGACGCGCGTGGCCAGACGGTTAGACGACCAACGGTTTCTAACGCGAGCGGGGAGCGCGGGAGGAGAGGCGGGAACGAGTCAGACCGGAGGGAGCCGACGCAGGGCGGGGCCAGCGTCGGGAAGGATCGCGAAGGAGCTGGGAGGCCCCGCCCTTTCCGTAGATATCTCTAGAAAACCGCGCAGGAGCCCGAAAACAAAGAGTGCGCACGCGCGGCGGCAGGGCCCGGGCATTTTGCTGCGTCACCAGCCGCCGCCCGGCCTCACCACCCCTCGCTCGCTCGCTCGCTCGCACGCACGCACGTTCATTCTCCGTCCTCGCGCCCCTTTTCCTACACTTTCCTCTTCTCCCCGACCGGAGGAGCCGCTCTTTCCGCGCAGTGCATTCTGGGGACCCAGGTCGAGCCCGCCGTCGCCTGAGGGAAGCGAGAAGAGGCCGCGACCGGGAAGAAAACGCCGAGTCGCCACCGGAGAAGAGTCGACTGCCCAGCAGCTGCCGCCGGAGAGGCCCGCCCACCCGCTCGCCCGTCCCCCTGCCCCGTTCACGATGTGAGTGCGACACCCGGCCGAGGGAAGGTCGTCCCGGAGGGAGGCCGAGGCCGCGCAGGGGGCTGCCGGGAAGCTGCCCTCTCCCCTCCCCCGCTTGCGGCCCCTTCGGCTTTCTCCCTCCGGTGGCGGCAGTCGTTCTTTCTTGTGGGAGGTTCAGTATCCTTGTTCCGGTTACCGTTGGCGGGTGGAGGACATTTTTCCTCCAATGTCTTCTTTCCCCACCTCGGAACCGTCCCTCGGCTTCCCCGCGGCAGAAATCCCACTTTTCCTCATTTCCCAGACCGGGTTACTCCAACTCCGTAACTTAGCCTTAGGCCTTCCTCTCCTGTGAGGGTTTTTTTTTTTTTTTTTTTTTTTTTTTGGCCATGCGGGCGCCCTGGAGGCGTGGACCCTCTTGGATAGCCACTTTTGGCTTTTTGGGTGGTCTGATTCTACCGATTCGTGGTGTTGGGACCAGGCCCTGGGCCAAGTTCACCTGTGGTGGGTACTCCCAAAGGCTGGTGGTTCTCCTCGTAGAGGACCACGCGGCCTTGTACGCCGTGAGCGACAGGTACTGCTAGGCAACTGCAGGGAGGTCGTACCGTCACCATCTCTACGGGGTCGTGATTTCTTGAGTATGGGTCTTTCCAGGTCTCCTAACGCCAGTTTTGATGGGTTACCCAAACTGAACCATGCCCCTGGCCGCGGGGAGTTAGTATTGAGCAGGTAACACGTGTCGAGTCGAAAGATACTTGGGACATTTTCTGTTTTACATTGAACTTTAGGTGAGGTTTCATTACCCTTTTTTTTTTCTCATTACGCTTTTTTAATGAAGGGTGAAACAGGTACGTAGTTGCCTTGTCTTTGAAAGCTTAAATTTGTTGACGCTGACGTGACAGGTTTTTGGGTATTTTTGTTTAACAATTTTAGTTGATCTTGGTAAACTAAAAAACGTAGTGATTTTTTTAAACGAATAGAAGTCTGGCATTCCCACCTCCATTATATCCCTCAGGAAAAGTTCTGTTCTTCTAGATGTGAGAACTGTTGGTTTTATAGGTTTTTTTTTTGGATACTAACTGCTTCCTCAAAGTTACATAGGGAGACTAAGTGAAGGGTAACAATTTCAATTCTTCTGAAAAGTAACATACTCTCAAAGGTTCGCTTAATAAAATAATGATACTGTTGGTGAGTGTACTGGGTTAGACGTCTAAATGGATAAGTTTTGGATACAATACAGCTAGTTGATGATGGAGAGCAAACCTCAAGAACACAGGAATACTGTATAAAAGGGATATATTAGAATTTTTGAAGGATCCGACGCCCCCGTGGTATCTAACAAAACACTTTAGTCTATATAAGGTAGCTTTTTCTTTTCTTTTTGAAATCCCTATTCCAAATAATGTAGCAGAATTGTCAGTTTTAAAATGCCTTTTGTACTTTGAAACTCCATGAGGAGAAAATAAATTCTTTGAGAAGCTACCAACTGTTAATAGAGTAATGTAGCCAAACAAAATAATCTTTGCCTTAAGAATTACCAAGCTTGACTTGAAAGACACTTTGGGGAGGTCACATGAAATAAAGAGATAAGATGAAAAGCATAATAATCAATATTCCAAAAAGCAATTCTAACTTAGAAGAATGCTATGAAGTGGGGCGCCTGGGTCGCTCAGTGGGTTAAGCCTCTGCTTTGGGCTCAGGTCATGATCTCAGGGTCCTGGGATCCAGCCCTGCATTGGGCTCTCTGCTCAGCAGGGAGCCTGCTTCCGCCCTCTCTCTGCCCACCTGTGATCTTTCTCTCTGTCAAATAAATAAAATCTTTTAAAAAATAAAAAAGAATGCTATGAAGTGTGTGTTTAGAAGAGGCCAGATAAATCCCTTCTTACAAATAAATGCCATCTTGCAAATTATTTAGGGGATCTTCTTGAACTAATGACTTGAATTCAGGTTTACAAGATAAATATTATGAAGCGGTTATTTGAATTGAAAAAAACCTTGAGTGGGTCATCCAGTCCCCGGAAGAATCTGGCAAAATAGGGTTCATTTTGTGGATGTTTGCTATTAATTTTTTTTAAATTTGTTTAAGTAATCTTTATCCCCAGCATGGGGCTCCGACTCATAAGTTGGAGATGAAGAGTTGCATGCTCTTCCAACTGAGCCTGCTATAAAACTTACTTTAAGGTGGAGAGAGTATTCATATTTGGATATTTTAAGGGTTTTACAGTGTGTTTTTCCTCATTTGGATGTTCTTCAGTAGAGGTGTTCTAGATACGTTTCTTTGAATCAGGTTTTTAAAGTTTTATCTAATAGTTTGCATAAAAACTCAATCTCTCACCCTTTTTAGAGAAGGGTAGGATTTTAGGACCTCTCCTGGGGGGGTGCTAGTTTGCCTTTTTTGTTTGTTTATTGTTTTTTTAATCTATTGTAGTTAGTTCTGATTCTGATTTTAAGGAAAAGTTTTCTTTTTCGTTTGTACTTCTATTTTTAAGTTTCTGTTGGCTTTTTGTTTTTAGTAATCTCTACACCCAGTGTGGGGCTTGAACTCATGACCTGAAGATCAAGAGTCCCATGCTCTTCTGACTGAGCCAGCCAGGAGCCCCTGTTTTATTTAATTTTAAGCTATTTGAAGTTATTCTTTGGGTTGTGTTGTACTTGAGTTAATAAACTCTCCAGAAACGTACTCTATCTGTGATAGTGGTTGAAATCTTTTTGCCATCACTCGGTTTTGTAGAATTGAGTCCCCAAAATATAATTGGTCTTTAGTCTCCAAAATAAATTCTAATAGTGAGCATATGGCATATGGTTGATTTTTGTAGGTTAAGGAAGGATAACTGCTGATGGCTTTGTTAAGTGTTGATTTCTTAACCATTGTAACCTGACAACTGGATTTTCTTCTTTTTCTCTGTGTTTAGTTTAGTTAGGCTTTAACTAGAAAGCAGTTGAAACTGGAAGTGACAAATCAGTTCAGTGCAGGCAAGTGTATACTGTTAAATAAGATGCCCATGTTTAATTGTGGTTTTTTGTTTCCAAAGGGGGTCTTAGGTGGTAGTGATTGTCGCTTTTCAGGAAAAAAATACCCTTGCAATGTGGACTGTTTAGAATCAGTATAGCTCTTAAATTCTTAAAATATCTGAGTTGCTAAATTGGAAGTTATTGAATCTAGTGTATTTTGCTACAGAAATACAATATGTGTTGTAGTAAACTTTTTATTATCTACTGTGTAGATTGGCAGTGATAGATCTTAAATTTGAGGCTCACTACTTTGCTTCCCTAGGTCACCTTTGAACTTTCGGTTTTTCAGGAAGATACCAGTTACTTTAACCTTGAGCAGCAGTATGTCCTCCCCTATATTGTATTCCAAAGCTATAATGTGCTGTTGTACATTTTCTGTACAGTAGTTGATCCTTACAGGTTGTCACTCTGTATTGCTAAAAAGTGTTTGTCACGGCCCTTTCCAGCTCAGCATTTTAATTATCTTTGTGTACTGAAAGGATCTAAGTTACAGAGAGGTATTCTGAAAATTTTTTGTATGTATTTATGTTCCAAGATCTAGTTCTTTAACACAATGCTAGTTAGTATAAGGAAATGTCCTATAGCATTAGAACTCAGGATTTCTGACAGAGGGCTTATTTTTTCCACTTTACAAAAAGGAATAATTTTTGAGGTGATCCTCTTATTTCCAAGGAAATAAATAAGTTTCTGTAGTTCCGTTTTATTATCTAATCAGGCTGTTTCTTTTAAAACCTATGCCTCTTCTTGACATATGGTAATGGAGCCCAGAGGCTGAAATTTGCTTGTAATGGAGCCAGTAAGACATTAACCTTGTTTGAGTCTTGTTTGTATGAAGAAAGGTTACTGTATCTGCTTTGGAGATGTTTACAAGGATATATACCAAAGGAGGGAATATAGGAAGGTTAGAGTTGCTTGAAAGAAAGGCTCTTAAGTTTTGGGAGAAATACTATCTTTAAGAACAGCTTTCACTTTGATGTTTTAGAGTAGGAATTACCAAATAAAGGAACTGACACACAGGTTCACGAATGTTCTTGGTTTGCCCCTTTTGGTCTTAGTAGGTTGTGTTTTGTTTTTGTTTTTGTGGTGATGTTGGCCAAAAGGAGTAACGTAGCAGCTCTGTTTATTATGTAGTTGGGTCCAAAAACTTAACTAATTCATCCAGACAGCCTTCAGCCTTTGAAAAGTTAATTGACAAAGGTTGAAAGAAAAATGTCATTTCTTTTATAACCACAGTTACCGATGGACTATGTATACCCTTTGGGCATTGTAACTTCTTACATCTTTAATTCAGATTGAGTACACCTATCTCAATTTCTCTTTGCCACTGATTTTTTTTTTAATGCTACCCCACCCTTTTTTAAAAAAATCAAAACAGCCACCAAAAATCTATCTTCACAAAAATGAAGGTAAATGAAGGTAGTTCAAAACTGAACTACCTGCTGTCTTTTTTTTTTTTTTTTTTTTTTTTTTTTAAGATTTTAGTTAACTTGAGAGCGAGCACAAGCAGGAGGGAGTGGGGAGAGGGAAAAGCAGACTCCCTGCTGAGCAGGGAGTCAGATGCTGCAGGACTCAATCCCAGGACCCTAGGATCATAACCTGAGCTGAAAGCAAATGCTTTATCAACTGAGCCACCCAGGCGCCCCACCACCTGGTGTCTGGACTGAGGTTGAGTATCACTAAATTTTTCTCAAATCTAAAATACCTGCAGTAACCAAGTTTCTCGTGGTTCCCTGATGCACCTTAGCACATAATTTGGAAGGCACTGGACTAGCATGTGTATTCAGATCCCCTTTCCAGAAAATTTTACATGGCAGTACAACTGAGCTACAGTGATCTGAAAGTATGAGAAGCATATCTTGGGATTTGTTTGAGGAAATAATATGTGTATATAAGAGAGTGGTTTTAGACATTTGTATACCGGGCTTTTGATGAAGGAAAAACTACTCAGTCTATGAACCTAGAACTACTTTTTCCCTTTTTCTTATATTTTTTAAAATTATTATTATTTTTTAAAGATTTTATTTATTTGACAGAGATCACAAGCAGGCAGAGAGGCAGGCAGAGAGCGAGAGGAGGAAGCAGGCTTCCTGTTGAGCAGAGAGCCTGATGTCGGGCTTCATCCCAGGACCCTGGGATCATGACCCGAACCGAAGGCAGAGGCTTTAACCCACTGAGCCATCCTGGTGCCCCCTTTTTCCCTTTTTATACGAGAATTTCATGTTTCCATATCATTCCTCACTTAGTACAAACTTAAAAAGATTTACCTGTGTCTTAATTCCCTTCTACAAATGATAAGACTATTGGACAAACTTTTAAAAAATCAGTAATTCTGAATTTTATAGCCTCTTACTGCTGGTGTTTTCTTTTTTCTTTCTTTCTTTTTTTTTTTTTTTTTTTTTTTAAGATTTTTATTTATTTGACACAGAGCACAAGTAGGGAGAGAGGCAGGCGGAGAAAGAGGGGGAAGCAGACTCCCTGCTGAGCAGAAAGCCCTACATGGGGCTCGATCACAGGACCCCAAGACCACGACCCAAGTGGAAGGCAGAGGCCCAACCCACTGAGCCACCCAGGCACTCTGATTTTTTCTTGGTTTTAATGAGTTTTCTTCTATAATCCTTCTTGATGTTTAAAGGTATTCTGAGATGTATAAAAGATTAGTGAATCTAGTCTTTAAGAAGCTTCCTACTAAATAGAAATGTGTTTGTTCCTAAACCTAGAATAGATTTACTCCATTATTAAGCTTTAATAAAAAGTTAGTCTCCTGGGGCGCCTGGGTGGCTCAGTGGGTTAAAGCCGCTGCCTTCAGCTCAGGTCGTGATCCCAGGGTCCTGGGATCAAGCCCCACATCAGGCTCTCTGCTCAGCAGGGAGCCTGCTTCCTCCTCTCTCTTCCTGCCTCTCTGCCTACTTGTGATCTCTCTCTGTCAAATAAATAAAATATTTTTTAAAAAAGTTAGTCTCCTAATTTCTATTGTTTTATCTTAGAATTCAAAATGATCCTTTAATTCTGGCAAGTAATCATGCTCTATTAAGAAAAAACTTACAAGGAAACGGTCATTATACAGTTGACCCTTGAATAACACTGGTTTGAACTGTGTGGGTCCACTTGGGCAGAATTTATTCCCGTAAATACAGTACTGTATATGTACTTAAGATTTTATTTATTTTCGAGAGAGCGTACAAGCAGGTGGGAGGGGAAGGGCAGAGGGAGTGGGATAAGCAGACTCCCTGCTGAGCAGGGAGCCAAATGCAGAGTTCGATTCCAGCACCCTGGGATTATGACCTGAACCAAAGGCAGACAGCCAACTGAGCCACCCATCCACCTGCCCCCTCCTTTTATTTTAAGTAGGCTCCATGTCCATCATGGAGCACAATGTGGGGCTTGAACTCAGAGCCCTGAGATCAAGATCTGAGCCAAAATAGAGTCTGATGCTTAACTTTCTTTTTTTTTTTTTTTTTTTAAAGATTTATTTATTTATTTATTTGACAGAGAGAAATCACAAGTAGGCAGAGAGGCAGGCAGAGAGAGAGAGAGGAGGAAGCAGGCTCCCTGCTGAGCAGAGAGCCCGATGCGGGACTCGATCCCAGGACCCTGAGATCATGACCTGAGCCGAAGGCAGCGGCTTAACCACTGAGCCACCCAGGCGCCCTGATGCTTAACTTTCTGAGCCACCCAGGCAACCCATAATTTTTTTTTTCCCCCTTAGGACTCTCGTTATCATTGTCTTCTCTTTTGTTTTATTATAAGAATACAATTTATAACAAATAATATACGAAGTATGTGTTAGTCTACTGTTTACATTATCAGTGAGGCTCTGGTCAACAGTAGGCTATTAAAGTTTCAGGGGAGGGGGCGCCTGGGTGGCTCAGTGGGTTAAGCCGCTGCCTTCGGCTCAGGTCATGATCTTAGGGTCTTGGGATCGAGTCCCGCATCGGGCTCTCTGCTCAGCGGAGAGCCTGCTTCCTCCTCTCTCTCTCTCTCTCTCTCTCTCTCTCTCTCTGCCTGCCTCTCTGCCTACTTGTAATCTCTGTCTGTCAAATAAAATAAATAAAATCTTTAAAAAAAAAGTTTCAGGGGAGTCATAAGTTACACTTGGATTTTCAACTTTGTAGGGGGTTGGCGCCCCTAACTCACATGTTGTTCAAAGCTCAGCTGTACTGATAACCATAGCATGTTACCTTTTTTGTTTTTTCTCTTGAGAATGTTATCTTGGTTTGTATTACCGATTTACACATTAAGAAAGATAAACTGTAGTTAGTAATGGATCTAATCCCTTTATCCCATATTTTCTGGAAGATTTTTGGACTAAATTTTATCTAACTGGAATGGAAGCTTTGTTGTTGACTGCTCTATCCCCAGAACAATTCCTAGCCCCATGTTTAATAAATATTGTTTATTGAATAACACTCAAACTCTAATGTTCAGTTGCTAGGCTTGGCTACCTGAGGTGCTTGATAGTAAAGATTGAGCCCAAGAGGGGTTTTTTACTATTAGTCCCAAATTCTGTGTATCACATTTCAGCCAAATCCTGCTATATCTCCTGTAGAAAGTAGATCAGTGGTCAGTAGTTGAAAGGTAGTTGATGAAAGCCATCTTAGAAATTAACCTGATCTTATATTTTGTTAATTTGAGGTTTTGCTGTATTTTGGGAAATCTGAAAAAGAAGTACTGCCAGATCCATATATACCTTCAAAGTACATTTGACTTGTTTGTGAGTCCTTTATTTTGGGAATAGTTTTGTTGGTTATGTTTTAGATAGACTGATCCTGTCCTTATAAGAAGTTGGGGATGTAGTCGGAAAAGGATGTGACTCTTGATCTCAAGAGTCCAGGAGTTTGAGCCCCACTTTCGGTGTAGAGATTACTTTAAAAAAATAATAGAACTTATAAAATTTTAAGGAAGTTAGTTTTTTCAGTCAAAATTAACACTTATTTTTGCTTTTTTCCTGTTTAATTTTTGAATGAGGCCATGAGTTAAAGATAAAACATATTTTAAAATGTTTGCCTATTTTATCATAAAGATTTATCGTTAATATTCATGTGTCAGCACTTTTCTTTTTCTTTCTTTCTTTTTTTTTTTTTTTTTTTTAAGATTTTATTTATTCATTTGATAGAGATCACAAGTAGGCAGAGAGAGAGGAGGAAGCAGGCTCCCTGCCGAGCAGCTAGCCCGATGCGGGACTCGATCCCAGGAGGCCGAGATCATGACCTGAGCCGAAGGCAGTGGCCCAACCCACTGAGCCACCCAGGCACCCAGTGTCAGCACTTTTCAATGCCTTTAATACTTCTACAAAAGTAGGGCTTTTTTTTTTTTTTTTTAATGATCATTACTGCTATTTTCTCCAGTACATTTGTCTATATCAAAGAGCTCCTTCTCTTCTCCTTCTTTTTTTTCCTTTTCTTTTTTCACATTTTATTTATTTGACAGCACAAGCAGGGGTAGCAGCAGGGAGAGAGAGGCTCCCTGCTCCCAGGACCCTGGGATCATGACTTGAGCCGGAGGCAGATGCTTAACCAGCTGAGCCACCAGGTTTCTCCTGTACATCCATTTTTTTTAAAGTGAAGGGTGTTTGTAGTTTTCTGCATATCGAAATTAAAACTCACCAGAATGGGGCCCTTGGTGGCTCACTGGGTTAAAGCCTCTGCTTTCGGCTCAGGTCATGATCCTAGGGTCCTGGGTTCGGGCCACATCGGGCTCTCTGCTCAGCGGGGAGCCTGCTTTCCTTCCTCTCTCTCTGCCTACTTGTGATCTCTGTATGTCAAATTAAAAAACAAAAAAAAAAATTCACCAGATTCGGCTGCCTGGGTGGCTCTGTCATAAAGCATTCGGCTCAGGTCCTAATCCTGGGATCAAGCCCCACATCAGGCTTTCTGCTTGGTGGAAGCCTGTTTCTCCCTCTCCGACTCTCCCTGCTTGTGTTCCCTCTCTTGCTGTTGTCTCTCTCAAGTAAGTAAAGTCTTTAAAAAAAAAAAAAAGTCACAGATTCTAGATTATTAAAGATGGTATTTGGGAACAAATAATGGTTTCCATTTTGTCTTTTTAAGACTAAGAAGTTTATTTATTTTAAAGTTTTTTTTATTTATTCATTTGATAGAGAGTGAATACAAGTGGCAGGCATGGGAGAGGGAGAAACAGGCTTCCCATTGAGCAGAGATCCCCATGTGGGGCTCAGTCCTAATGTGGGGCTCGATCCCAGGATCATGACCTGAGCCGAAGGCAGATGCTCAATGATTGAGCCACCCAGGTGCCCCTACTTATTTATTTGTTCATTCATTTATTTGATAGAGACACAACAAGAGAGGGAACACAAACAGGGAATGATAGAGGGAGAAGCAAGCTTCCTGCTAAGCAGGGAGCCCAATGTGGAGCTCATCCCAGGACCCCAGGATATTGACCAGTGGCGAAGGCAGATGCTCAAAGACTGAGCTACCCAGGCGTCCCGAGACAAACTAAGAAGTTTTAGTCAAAACTAAAGAAAATTTTAGGTTCTGCAAAATTCAGTTTCTTGAACTGCCCTGGCCCTAATGTTGAGCTTGGAAGCGCTTGTGGAAGAGCACAGAATGTCCCACTGCGGGGGTGGAGGGGGGCAGATTGTCTGTTTTATTTTGTTTTAAGTAATGGATTATTGGCATAGCCTGTGTAGAGGTAAAAGAGAAGTATTCATTTATATCTGTAGGTATTTACTGTTAATGTGAACTGATTGACTTGCACAGTGGTTATGAATTTTGCCAATGTTAGTATAAGGCTAGAAATAAATCCAATATAATTAAGAGCTAGAGGTGCGCCTGGGTGGCTGGGGCTCTGCTCAGCGGGGAGGCTGCTTCCCTCTCTCTCTATGCCTACTTCTCTGCCTACTTGTGATCTCTCTCTCTGTCAAATAAAGAAAAAATTTAAGAGCTAGAGTTAAAGCTAAACCTGCTCCTCTTTTGGTTAATAGAAAAAAGAAATGTTGTGATCCTCATAGAAGACAAGTGGGATTCCAAACAGTTGAGTTGTCTTCCAGAGGACTGAATATATGAGTTTATTACTGGTTTAGGGTTAAGTATAGTGTGTCATCTCTTGTATTTTTGATGGTTTAGATTAGGATTGCCTTATAAACATTGAGCTTTACAAGCCAGAGGAGATATCTCTGCCCCCACATGCTTGCTTTTAGAACTCTTTAAAAATATAAAAACCAGGGGCGCCTGGGTGGCTCAGTGGATTAAGCCGCTGCCTTCGGCTCGGGTCATGATCTCAGGGTCCTGGGATTGAGTCCCGCATCCGGCTTTCTGCTCAGCAGGGAGCCTGCTTCCCTCTCTCTCTCTGCCTGCCTCTCTGTCTACTGTGATCTCTGTCTGTCAAATAAATAAAATCTTAAAATATATATATATATATAAACCATTTTTTGGTTCCTGCACCAACCCCTGTTTTGGATCATTTAATATTGTTATTTGGAAAGTGGTTGGATTCATTTGCTAGAGCTGCCATAACAAAGTACCAGAGATGGGGTGACTTGAATGGTAGAAATTTATTTCCTCACAATTCTGGAGGATGTATTCTGAGATCAAGCTGTCAGTCGAGTTGGTTTCTTCTGAGGCCTTTCTCCTTGGCTTGTAGGTGGTGCTCTCCTGTGTGTTCACAGGGTCTTCCTTCTGTGTCCTAGTCTTTTGTAAGGACACCAGTCATGTTGAATTATGGCCCACCCTAAGACTTAGTGTTTTTTGTTTTTTAAGATTTTATTTATTCATTTGAGAGGGAGAGCACAAGCAGGGGGGGAGATAGAGAGAGAGGGAGAAGTAGACTTTCCACTGAGCAGGGAGCCTGACGTGGGACCCTATAGCAGGATCCTGGGATCATGACCTGAACCGTAGGCAGACGCTTAACTGACTGAGCCACCCAGGTATTTGCTAAGACTTCGTTTAATTTAGGGTGCCTGGGTGGCTCAGTGGGTTAAGCCTCTGCCTTCGGCTCAGGTCATGATCTCAGGGTCCTACGACTGAGCTCCACATTGTGCTTTCTCCTCAGCAGGGAGCCTGCTTCCCCCTCTCTCTACCTGCTGCCTCTGCCTACTTGTGATCTCTCTCTTTCCCTGTCAATAAATAAATAAAATCTTAAAAAAAAAAAAGACTTCATTTTAAAGATCCTCTGTTCAGGGGCGACTGGGTGGCTCAGTGGGTTACAGCCTCTGACTTTGGCTTGGGTCACGATCCCAGGGTCCTGGGATAGAGCCCTGCGTCGGGGTCTCTGCTCAGTGGAGAACCTGCTTCCCCTCTCCCCTCTGCCTGCCTCTCTACCTATTTGTGATTTCTGTCTGTCAGACAAATAAATCAAAAAGATTATTTATTTATTCGACAGAGAGAGAGAGAGAGAGAAATCACAAGTAGGCCGAGCAACAGGCAGAGGGAAGCAGGCTCCCTGCTGAGCAGAGAGCCTGATGGGGGGGCTTGATCCCAGGACCCTGAGATCATGACCCGAGCCAAAAGCAGAGGCTTAACCCACTGAGCCACGTAGGTGCCCCAATAAACAAAATCTTAAAAAAAAAAAAAAAAAATCCTCTTTTCAAAAACAGCCTCATTCTGAAGTCTGGGAGATTTAGGAGTTCAACATGAATTTGTGGGGGATACAGTTCAGCCCATACCAGTGATCTGACTCTAGATAACATAACGTGATTTGAGGAAAGGGAAAAAAAATTCTGTGGTTCCGGGGCTCTCTGCTCAGCAGGGAGCCTGCTTCCTCCTCTCTCTCTCTGCCTGCCTCTCTGCCTACTTGTGACCTCTGTCAAATAACTAAATAAATAAAATCTTTAAAAAAAAAAAGAATTTTCTTATTCTATTTTTACATAATCTCTTCAGCCAACATAGGACTCAAACCTGCAACTCCAAGATCAAGAGATGCATGCTGTACTGACTGAGCCAGCCAGGCACCCCACAGAGGACAGTTTTAAAGAAACCGGGCATTTGGGTGGCTCAGTTGGTTTAAGCATCCAATTCTTTTTTTTTTTTTTTAATTGATTTATTTGACAGAGACCAACACAGCGAGAGAGGGGACACAAGCAGGGGAGCAGCAGAGGGAGAAGCAGGCTTCCTGCCGACTTGGGAGGGAGCCCGATGTGGGGCTTGGTCCCAGGACCCTGGGACCATGACCTGAGCCGAAGGCAGACGCTTAATGACTGAGCCACCCAGACGCCCCTAAGCGTCCAACTCTTGATTTAAAAAAAAAAAAAAAATACTGTATTTACCATGTACATATACAGTCTTTATCAACTATATTTGACTACATTTGCATCAAACAGTTTTTAATATTCTAAAACATAATTTTAATGGATGGGTAGAGCTCTAGGCAACTTACACCATTGAGGAAGACAGGTATGTTGCAGGAAACAGGAACAGAAGAGTAATAAAGAAAAAGCAAATAGTCCAGGCTTTTTCTAGTACAGTATCTATCAGATATATGTGTAGATAGAGTAGAAGATAAGGCTGTAAAAAAAGCTTAATTCTTTAATGTCATTATTTAGAGTTGTAAAAGTTTGTTAGGAAAATTGGTTTTAAAAAAATGGTTGCTTGATACAATCAGAAATAAGCTATAGATGAGAACTTTTTAAAAAACACTATCAGTTCGGGGCGCCTGAGTGGCTCAGTGGGTTAAAGCCTCTGCCTTCGGCTCAGGTCATGATCCCAGGGTCCTGGGATCGAGCCCCACATCGGGCTGTCTGCTCAGCAGAGAGCCTGCTTCCTCCTATCTCTCTCTCTCTCTCTGCCTGCCTCTCTGCCTACTTGTGATCTCTGTCTGTCAAATAAATAAAAAAAAAAATATTTAAAAAAAAAAACACTATCAGTTCTACCATCATCTCCCTTACTAGGATTGTAAGTAAAAATGTTTAATACTGCATTTCAGTTGATAGTGGATTAGTTCTGTATGATATCTTAATTCTATGAAGTTTACATTTAGGAGCAAGTCTAAGGGAGTGGCAAATAAATTTTGATAGGGCTTCCTAATGGTTAACCCTGTTGAGCATTGTTTCATTTTTTTGTTTGTTTCATTTTTTAGATTCTTTCCTTTTGTGAAATCAGTATCACTTTGTTGTTTTAACTTTGAATGCAGCTGTTACTAAAGATGTATTTGAAATTACAATAAACTGCCTCAAGGTGCATCTGGGTGGCTCAGTCAACTCAGGTCTTGATCTTAGGATTGTGAGTTAAAGCCCTGCATTGGGCTCCCTGCTGCTCGCGGAGCCTACTTTAGTTATTATAATAATAACAATAATAATAATAAACAATTGCCTCAAAATACTCCTTGTTTGAGTGGGAGTATACTTACATGCCAAACTTTGGATGTTATATAAATATTCAGTTAATGAATTCCAGGTTAACTTGGTCTAATTTTATCTCTCTGTAGGCAGCCTGCTTCTGCAAAGTGGTACGATCGAAGGGACTACGTCTTCATTGAATTTTGTGTTGAAGACAGTAAAGATGTTAATGTAAATTTTGAAAAATCCAAACTTACGTTCAGGTAAATCACCATTTTACACCATTGAGTAAAAAGCTTGTTAGACAACTGACTGACTTTGGCTTGCTTGTTTTGTGTTTTCACTGAAGTTATTACTAATCTTTATCTCTCTGAAGATAAAGGCTCATTTTTTTTTTTTTTTTTTACACAGTTGTCTTGGAGGAAGTGATAATTTTAAACATTTAAATGAAATTGATCTTTTTCACTGTATTGATCCAAATGTAAGTAGTCTTGATGCTTTAATCCCAATTTAAATCTTAGGAAATGGACATACATCAAGTACTCTTTTTAGCAGTAAGCAGTAATTGTTTTTCTTAACAGTTCAGAAGCTAACTAGGCGTATTTATATTTTTGCAATATTTCCTGCTTAGAACTCCTTTTCTGCATACTCTTTTTGTTCTTGCTATCACTGTTTGGACTTGAGGCAGTATTCTTGAGGCCTGTTTTAATCTAACTTTATAGAATCTTAAATTACTCTATGATTATATTGTATTTAGTGAAATTTTTTAAGGTTTTATTTTATTCACCTGTGCAGGGAGGGGTAAGTTTCTTGCAATTTGGGTAGCTAATGAAATTTTTAGTACTCTAGGGGATGTTTCTTTAAGTTTAGAGAAAATGTAGGGAGAGAAGTTAGAAAAGAGAGTTGAGGAATGACAAGTGGCTTTCTATTCTATAGTGATATTGGAGAGAGAAATGGTGTGATAGTGCTTTTGTTTGTTTGTTTTTAGGATTCCAAGCATAAAAGAACGGACAGATCAATTTTATGTTGTTTACGAAAAGGCGAGTCTGGCCAGTCATGGCCACGGTTAACAAAAGAAAGGGCAAAGGTATGTTTCTTTTCTTTTTTGGGGAGGGAAAGTTTAACATTTTTATTTTAAGTAATAAAAGAGACATTTGTTTGGCATGAGGAATATAATATTTCTGTTTCATAGTTAAGTGTTGTATGTTTTTTTCCTTCTTTGGGTTTTAGTAGTTACAACTTAAACCAAAGGTGGTCAGAATAAAGTCAGTCACTAGTTGTTACAGTATCTCTTGCTGAATTGAAGAGGCAGATTTTTCTTAGAAGGGTTTATAAGTTCTGTGGGAGCATATTTTGGTGCTACAAAAAAAAAAAGTCAGTTGTATCTGAGAATAGTTCCTAGCAATGAATTTTGTTTGTTTTTTAAGTAGGCTCCATGCCCATTGTGGAGCCTGATGCGGGGCTTGAACTCAAAACTGTGTGAGATCAAGACCTGAGCCAAAATCAAGAGTCAGAGGCTTAACTAAAACTAGCCACTCAGGTGCCCCTGTTTTTGGTTTTGTGTGGGCTTTTTTGTTTGTTTTTTTGTTTGTTTGTTTTAAAGTAGGATTTTCAACAACTGTGAAAGGAGCTTTGTGAAAGTATTTTGCTGCATTTGACCTCATTCTGATTTTTCTATTCTTTCTCCATATGTTAATTGCATGTCTCACTAGTATGAACCCACAGTTTCAAAAATACAGTTTTAAGGTATATAGCTCTAGGTTTAAGTTAACTTAATCATAGGATTATGTTTGTATTGATCTATAGCTTAATTGGCTTAGTGTGGACTTCAATAATTGGAAAGACTGGGAAGATGATTCAGATGAAGACATGTCTAATTTTGATCGTTTCTCTGAGGTAAGTTCTTTATAAATGCATTTTGCCACCTCAGTACATTTCTTCGTGAACCTAATTTGGTTTTAAAGCTCCTATTGATATTTAAGGCTTGAATGATTTTACTTCAGAGGTCATTCTGAGAAAAACAGATAAGATCTTAATAGTGGTCATTTAATCCTGATGTTTAACATTCTTTTATAATTTTTAAAAGAGTTAGTGGTAAGTACTAAAGTTGATGTATACAGACAAAAAATTTTGTTAGTGCAGTTTATCTAGTGTGGTGGGTGTTGTTGGTTTGTTTTGTATCTAATTCTTACTCTAGCATTGAGACTGATTTTTTTTTTTTTTTTAGCAACATGGATAAGTTTGCATTTTAGAGCCATGTAATATGAATATAAACCTTTAAACATAAAAATGGGTAGTGAGGTATGCAAGATGAGTGGTGTGTGAGGTGGTTCTAGTTTGCAAAATCAAGGAAAGGATTTAAGTAGGTATTTTTCCAAGATGTCCTCCAAAATACATATAGCTATGGCCAAAGAGAAAAATTCATTGATCTCCCTTTAGATATTATGAGGTAAATGTACAGCAGTAAAGCTGATTTTAAAAAGGATATTAGATTGTAAGTTGAAGATGAAATCCATTTCATGGCAATTTGAAATTTTAATTGACTGGATTTTGTTTATATTTCTTCTTTGAAAACTAATAGCTAAAAAGTAGGAGTCCTACATGCAACTGCTTATTCAGCATCTCCTCACATGGTTGTGGCACCTTGATTTCAAATTAGAAAGGGGGATAGGAAGATGGTTTTCAACTATGCTATCCCTACTCCTGTTCCTACTCCTTACCTGTAGTAATTGGTCCCAGCTGTGCATGACAGAGCTTAACACTGTCTCTTTCACTGTCTCTGTCCAGGATAGCATTAACAGCTATCTTTTGTTCTGTTTTTCTGTTTTTACCTCCTTAATAGCTCTTGAGTGTATTCAGTTCGTTCTGTCTCTATTGCCATTGTATCCTCAACAGCTAGCATTTTGCTTGGCACATTTTGAGCATTTTTTCCTGCTCAAGGAAACTTAACCGAAGTGTTAACAGTTCTGTACGGAAACTCTTTCCTAGTTATTCATATTATTCGATACTGGGTTGCCCAGAACTTTTATACTGAGCAGAGTTATGGTTAGCTACTTTTTAAAGGCTTCTTCTAACCCTAAAGTGAAAATAAGCATAGATTCTGGAAGTTTTAAAATTTTTTTATAAAGTTACATGTGGTTATGTGAGTATTTAAAATTGTAAAAAAAATTTACAAACAGTTGTAGCTTGGGGACATAAGCCCCTTCCCATCTGTTAATAGTTTAGTTTGGTTATTCGTATCTTTTTAAGTAATAATATCACTTGCTTTATAATCAGGAACTAAAGATAGGAAATTCGTACTTCATGTAAGTATGTTTTTTTGTTAGTCCCAATGTGTTGTGAGTATACAGGAGTATTTGTATATACAAATGTTACTCCTCTCCTTAGTATATACCTTTTATTTCAAGAATTACATATATTTTCTGTTTATAACACATTACTTATTCCTCTTTAGTTTTTGATTTAGTATTCGGGCCTTTTTATACAGCCTAATCATCCTGAAGGTCTTTATTTTAAATGATTTATTGGTTCTTCGCAATATTTAAAACTAATAAGAATACCATAATACATGTGCCACCTAGCTTAAGATACAAAGCTTTACAACTACAGATGAAGCCCATTCTTTTCTTTAGGCACCAGAGGTAGATACTGTTCAGGATTTCAGTATTTAATTTCTACATCCTACATAAATATCTTGCTGGATACGTTTTAACAACTTCACTTTTCTTCAATGAGAACTTAGTTTTCCTACAAGTTGTCAGGATTTTATGTGATTACCTCAATAATCTACCTTTTCAGAAAGGAAGGTGCTTAACATTTGTTTTGCTTCTTTTATTGGTGGAAATCTATGACAGGCTTAAGGTTTATTCTGGAGCTTGCAACCTAATAACTAGGGCTTAATTTATAACATCATTTTTAAAACTAATTTTTACACTTCAAATAGATGATGAACAACATGGGTGGTGATGAGGATGTAGATTTACCAGAAGTAGATGGAGCAGATGATGTAAGTCTATAAATTCTTTTCTCTGTTTACTTAAATAGTAAGAAACAAATGTATTTATAGGTTGTTTCATATAGATTCAGGATTGCTTTTTTTTTTTTTTTTTTTTTTTGCCACTTCTTGTTTTTTTTGTTTTTCTCTAAGAAATACAGGGAAAAGAAATTTTTGAAATGTGCTCATTTTTTGAAGGATAGGTATCTGCTAGGGAACAGGTGTCCCATGATTAGTTTGACTAAGTTAAACAGGTTTTGCAGCAGGATTGGTCAGAAACCATAAAGATGGATGTTGCAAATCTGTAAGGATAAACTGGATCACTTCTCTCAACATTCCCTCGGCTGGCTAACATCTTCAAGAAAGTTGCTCAGTACAGTTTGAAAAATTCTTAGACAATTCATCAGCTAGGATTGGAATTCATTGTCTTATGTCAGTCCAGTGGTTTTCACAGCAAGCCGTTTTCCTCTTCCATTGAATGCCAAAAGAGAAGAGAAACCATTTTATGCCAAGTTTCAGTCTGGTTGATAGGAAGGGATTTAAAGGATGAGCACCTATCAGAAGGCACACAACTTACAGGAAAGTAGATCCTCAGCTGTATGTCTCTTCATCTTAAGTAAACTTGTTCTTAAGTCCAGTGATTAAATTAATAAGCTTGATACAATCACATATCTTTGCTACTTTAATAAAAGTACAGTGCCTCAGCTTTTTAAGGCAAACTGTTAGTTAGCAGAGTAATGTTTAATCAACTTGGTAATTCTTAAAATTCTTCTTCTGCAGGATTCACAAGACAGTGATGATGAAAGTAAGTATCTTTGTAAAAAAGATGTTTACGCTGTGGTATTTCACATCAAAGACCACAAACTCTCAAAATAGAGATGTTAACTTCTTTACAGTTCTTGGAAGAAAAATTATTTCTTCATGGTCTCTAATAAGATCTCCAAAGCAGAAATTTGAATGATTCAAAATTTACATTAAAAAAGACAAATACTTAATCTGGCAGGGGTTAAGGTGGTTTTTCCAGGGCGAGACTTACCCTTTGCACTCCGGATGTGCTGACCCCTGCGATTTCCCCAAATGTGGGAAACTCACCTGCATGATTTGTGGTAGTCGAGAACTGCATTTGCGCTTTCCCCTGTTTAAAAGAAGGGGGGGGGGGGGGACAATTCTCTAGGAAACTATTTAACTCTGTTGTTGACCCTTTCTTTTTTTTTTTTTTTTTTTTTTTTTTTAAATAAAACTTTGAAGTTGATTGTTTCCTTGTATTTCATTGCTAATCTTTTTAAAATCTTTCAGAAATGCCAGATCTGGAGTAAAGAATGTTGTCGTCATCGGATTTTGAGAAAAGAAAAGTAACTTCTCTGCAAGATTTCATAATTGAGAGAATTCCTGAGTCGATAGCTCTAAAGGCAGATGCTGTATTTGCCTCCTTTAACCCATTTTTCAACCTGTTTGTTTTTTTAAAGGCTTCACTAAGGGTTGATACGTACCATTGTATGGGGCAGTTTTAAGTCAGCTAAGGCAATAACCTTATGCATGAACTTTTCCCAAACTTCCATGATGCTGTTGAGGTCCTAGGCAATTGACACAGCAGTTGTGATAAATAAAAACATTTCACCTCAGTCTCCTTTACTTCATAACATAGATACTGACATGATAGGAAGCTCTGGGCTTAGAAGAAAGAGAACTAAATTTTAGATTTTAGAAAATGGACTCAAAAGTGGCTGATGAAACAAATTGGTTGATACCTTAATCTTGGTAACTTGTCCTCTGGTATATCCTCCAGGATTATTCCACTAAAGTTTTTATTTTTCAAAGAATTTACTTCACATTATTGTAAGTAATCACTTGTCAGTGTTCCAGATGTATCTTAGCTAAAATTAGTGAATGCCCTAACTTAGATGGTTTTGAAGCCTGTACATTTGGTATTGTTTGACCCTTAAACTTTTACATCTCTTAGCATGGAGGACGAAGAAAGGCTGTACATTGTTGCTTGAGAGTCTGTACATTTAGACCAAATTGTATTTACACTGTCAGTATGGCAAATGAGTGGAAAAAAAAAATGTTAATACACTATTGGATTTTTTTATTTCTTTTTTTGACTCAGCTTGTCCCAGGCTGAAAACCTCAATTTATGTCCATGACAGTGGGGATTTTTTTTTTTTTTTTTAAATGTCTACATTCTTTCTAATAAACTGTTGGAAGACTTTTTTGGCTGTCCTTTTAAGTGTCTGGTTTACTGTAATTTCATGTATTACCATTTACTGGAATGGAGTTTTTTATTTTTACTTGAGGAAGAATTTGGGAATATTCCTCTGGGGGAAAAAAGGCTTGCTGTAATGTCAGGAAACCTTTTAAAAGTGGATCTGTAATAGCAAATTGTAGATGCACTTTGCAGCGGTTGGAAAAGAAAGTGTTGTGATTTGATTGAAATAAAACTAAATGTGTTGTCCTCCTGTAAATCTTTGAGCTTCTGCATTTTGGCAGTTTTTATTCCCCTTAACTTCTCTGTATTTGTTATAGCATAGAAATGGTTCCTTTTTCAGTATTTCCTTATGTCTGACATTAAGGATATGTGTTACAGGCAGTATTAAGGGCTGGGGATATAAAGACAGTCCTTCAGGTACTTGCTGTGCGCAGGGAGTCACAGGCTAGGTACAGGAGACGAATACTGAACAAAAACTTGAGAGATGGGGAAGTATGCCGTAATAGGTTTGCATAGGGCATTATGGTGATTTAGAAGGAAAACACAACCTTTTTCCCTTCCCTTGTTAAGTATATGACTCTCCAGAGTGATACTCAAAACCATTTTCTTGAAATGCTACAAATAGAAAATCTACTTTCCAGGTGGCCTGGGCATAACACTTGGTATTCAACTCTGTTTTATTATGTACAGAAGTATAACATGGCTTCTGGTTCTCTTAAGGAATGCATTTTTTCAAAACCCTAGATTTTTTCACATTGGGAGGTATGTTTGAATTTCTATAGTTTCTTTAAGTTATTGTTTTAAACTTGGTTTCCTTTGGGTACCAGCTCTTTCTGTCCACAGGTCCCCACCTTTTGCAACAAAAAAATAACAAAAAACTTTTTTTTATTTGGTCTCCTTTGGAGCATACTGAAGGCATTAGTATGACTGATAAGAAGTGTAGCTCTTAGCTTCAGGGAAATATTTAAAAAGATGAACTACAGGGGCACCTGGGTGGCTCAGTGGGTTAAGCCGCTGCCTTCGGCTCAGGTCATGATCCCAGGGTCCTGGGATCGAGTCCCGCATCGGGCTCTCTGCTGAGCAGAGAGCCTGCTTCCCTCTCTCTCTCTCTGCCTGCCTTTCCATCTACTTGTGATTTCTCTCTGTCAAATAAATAAATAAAATCTTTAAAAAAAAAAAAAAAAGATGAACTACATTTTTAGTCTAGTTCTCTTTTGTCAATGAGTTCTAGAAGTTAAAGATTCATTAAGGGTTCATTGGTTTTATCACCAGCCATTAAGCTGTAGCAATAAGAAAGTATAGTTTGATGGATATCTGATTGTATCCTGTGTCTCCTAAGATTTTCTAAAGTTATTTTGTGTTCAAACACTTGAAGAGGATTTTATTACCCTTATTGTTCACTCAGATACCAAGCCTTGTGTATGGCATCAGTAGGCCAGAACTTGAGAAGAAATATTTGTCCTTGTTATCTCATATCTGAATTGTAATTATTGCTTTAAAGAGAATTACTGGAGAGAGGATCACTTGAGTAGTTTTTTTTTTTAAAGATTTTTATTTATTTATTTTACAAAGTAATCACAGGTAGACACATGTAGGCAGAGAGCCTAGTGTGGGGCTTGATCCCAGGACCCTGGGATCATGACCTGAGCCGAAGGCAGAGTCTTAACCCACTGAGCCACCCAGGCGCCCCCACTTGAGTAGATTTTTAGTTTGAATAGCATGTATTCCCATAGTATGTCCATTTGATATGTGGTGAATACAGGTGCTTATATGCAACTTCCTAAACTAAAGTCCCCTCCAAGGAAGAGAGGGAAGGCCATTAGTTGCTATAATTGCATGAAGCTTTTATCTACTAATTTAGTTTGAACTGGTTTTAATTTCTTCTCTTTGATGGGAATCTTTTGATAACTGATACTGAACATCTGTATGCTAATCTCAATGCTGCTGTTAGCATTATACTCAGCATGAGAACATGAAGGCTGGGAAGGAAAGGTGAGGCAGACACCTTGTCTGAGGCCTGCTCTAGCCCCCTAAGTTATTTTATCCTAGTTTATGCTATTCAGGCCTGTGGATTTGAAATTTAGACATTAACCACACTTTAATAATCATCATTGGAGGTCTGTTTCTCCCAGAAGAGTGAGGGACATCCTATATCACCAGTGAATCTCCAGTTCTTAAGATAGCACCTGACATGTAGAGGCTTAGTAAATAATTATGAATAAATACAGCTCAGAAATAGCATGGGTAATGTTTTCTGAATGGGTCTGGAGCTAAGGAAACAAGTTAATCCAGTAATTCAGATGTCAAAAATAAAGGTAAATTTGCACACTGGCAATGGGACCTGGAGAAAGATTTCCAGAGCTAACATAGGGTATGATGACAATTCATGTAAGATACTGCCAGTCTTGCTTTGGTCTTAGCAGTCTTTTCTAGGTTTTTTTTTTTTTTTTTTTTTTTTTTTAAGATTTTATTTATTTGACAGAGAGAGATCACAAGTAGGCAGAGGCAGGCAGAGAGAGAGGAAGTGAAGCAGGCTCCCCACCAAGGAAAGAGCCCGATGTGGGACTCGATCCCAGGACTCTGGGATCACGACCTGAGCTGAAAGCAGAGGCTTTAAACCACTGAGCCACCCAGGCGCCCCAGCAGTCTTTTCTAAAGTAAAAACCAAATCCTGTCACTTTTTTACAAGTTCTGTTGTCAGTAGTTTCGTTGTTTATGTGAAGAACCTATCCAGAACTTTAACCTAAATTTCTTTAGCCTCAAAACCAGTGACCTTCACTTTTCATACTCCATTTAACAGCCCGTTTCCATGGCTATGTGTTGAAATGATCACAGGTTCAGAAGTAAGAGAACTAAAGTTTCTTTTGCTACGAGAACAGCCTTATTAAGTATATTTGTCCCTCAACTATTCTATTATTTTTTTGAAGATTTTATTTATTTGATAGAGATCACAAGTAGGCAGGCAGGCAGAGTGAGAGGAGAAAGTAGGTTCCCCACCGAGCAGAGAGCCCGATGTGGAGCTCGACCCCAGGATCCTGAGACCATGACCTGAGCCGAAGGCAGAGGCTTTAACCCACTGAGCCAACCAGGTGCCCACCGTTGTTCTTTTAAAAAATAATAAAGATTTATTTGAGAGAGAGCATGAGTGGGAAGGGCAAAGAGAATCTAAAGCAGATTCCCTGCTGAGCATGAAGCCAAACAATCTCATGACCCAAGCCAAAAAAGAGTTGGACGCTCAACCAACTGCATCACTTGGGTCCCCAAGATTTTATTTTTAATCTTAGCACCCAACCTGGGACTTGAACTAACAACTTGGAGATCAAGAGTTGCACACCCAATGGACTGAGCCAACCACGCACCCCAACCATTGCTTGCTCTTCTGTTTTCAAAACTAGTAAGCCTCACGGCCCTAGTTTCATCCTCTTTTCTGTATCCCTGTGGTTCATCTCAAGTCCAGTGGTTCTCAGCATAATCAAAATCATGGGGCTTTGTGATAAAGTGGATTCCTAGGTCCCAATGCCAAATACGCTTTAGTAGGTCCATACAGGGACCAGGAATTTTCACTTTTAACTTCTACTTGACATAGTAATTTCTGACGTGTGATCCCTGGGCTTAGCATCCGTCTCGCATAGGAACTTGCTAGAAATACAAATTCTGGGGTGTCTGGTGGCTCAGTTAAGTGCCTGCCTCCAGCTCAGGTCATGATCTTGGGGTCCTGGGATTTAGCCAGCACCAGGTCCTCTATTCAGTGGGGAGTCTGCTGCTCCCTCTGCCCCGCCCCCCACTTGGGTTCTTTGAAATAAAATACTAAAAAAAATACAAATTCTAGGCCCCCAAATAGGCCTACTGAGTCAAAATAAGAGGGTAGAGGCCAGTGATCTGTCTTAAGACCTCTTAAGTTTGACAGTAACTTTTAGATCAATCTAAAATGCAGATTCTGAATTGGTGGTACACACATCAGCTCTGTCCAGTGTGACTTTCTGACAAAGGAAATGTTCTACATCTTTAATGTCTGATAGAATAGCCAGTAGTCACATAGTTACCGAGAATCTGACATGTGGGTAATGTGACTGACATACTGAGATTTTAATTTTTCTAAATTCAAGTAATTCCATGTATCTAGTGGTTGTCATAATGGCTAGAGTAGACTTAGGTGATTCTGATGCAGATTGTTCCTGGCCCATTCATTGATAAAATTTATTAATCAGATCTTACTAATGCTGTGGGGAAATCCCTCCAGTCATAAAGTCTAGAAGCTTATAAAGGAAAAGTTCATGAATCTGACATTAAACATTAACATAGGTCAGGGCACCTGGTTGGCTCAGTTGGTGGAGCATGTGACTCTTGGCCTCAGGGTTGTAAGTTTGAGCCTCACGTTGGGTGTAGAGATTACTTAAAAGTAAAATCTTAGACAGATGCTGGCAAGGATGCGGAGAAAAGGGAACCCTCCTACACTGTTGGTGGGAATGCAAGTCGGTGCAACCACTCTGGAAAACAGCATGGAGGTTCCTCAAAATGTTGAAAATAGAACTGCCCTATGACCCAGCAATTGCACTACTGGGTATTTACCCTAAAGATACAAACGTAGTGATCCGAAGGGGCATGTGCACCTGAATGTTTATAGCAGCAATGTCCACAATAGCCAAACTATGGAAAGAACCCAGATGTCCATCAACAGATGAATGGATAAAGAAGATGTGGTATATATACACAATGGAATACTATGCAGCCATAAAAAGAAATGAAATCTTGCCATTTGCAACGACACGGATGGAACTAGAGCATATCATGCTTAGTGAAATAAGTCAAGCGGAGAAAGACAACTATCATATGATCTCCCTGATATGAGGAAGTGGTGATGCAACATGGGGGGTTTAGGGGGTAGGAGAAGAATAAAACAAGATGGGATTGGGAGGGAGACAAACCATAAGTGACTCTTAATCTCACAAAACAAACTGAGGGTTGCTGGGGGGAGGGGGGTTGGGAGAAGGGTGGGGTTTATGGACATTGGGGAGGGTATGTGCTATGGTGAGTGCTGTGAAGTGTGTAAACCTGGCAATTCACAGACCTGTACCCCGGGGGATAAAAATATATGATTTCTTTTTTTTTTTAAAGATTTCATCCATTCATTTGACAGAGAGAGATCACAAGTAAGCAGAGAGGCAGGCAGAGAGAGAGGAAGGGAAGCAGGCTCCCTGCTGAGCAGAGAGCCCCATGCGGGACCCGATCCCAGGACCCTGAGATCAAGACCTGAGCTGAAGGCAGCGGCTTAACCCACTGAGCCACCCAGGCGCCCCAAAATATCTGATTATAAAAAATTAAAAATTAAAAAACAATCTTAAAAACAGCTTAAAAATAGCAAAAATGCTATTAGGGGGCACTTGGCTAGCTCAGTTTGTTGAGCATCCAATTCTTTTGAGAGTGCAGAGCAAGAGAGTGCACCAGCCAGGTTTGAGGGGCAGGGGTAGAGGGAGAAGCAGACTCTCCCATGGAGCAAGGAACACAATGTGGGGCTAGATCCCAGAACCGTGGACTATGACCTCTATGACCTGAGCTGAAGGCAGACGCTTAACCACCTGAGTCACCTGGGTGCCCCTGAGCATCCAGTTCTTGACCTCAGCTCAGATACTAATTTCAGGGTCACAAGTTCAAGCCCTGGGCTAGGCTCCTTAAAAAAAAAAAAAAAAAAAAAATGCTGTTAGGTTAAGGGATAAGTGATGTACTAAAAAATATTTAACAACATTAAAAAGCATTTGAAGGGCACTTAATCATGACAAGCCCAGAGGAAAAGTAATGGACAAAAGATCGGAACAAGGAGTCTGAAGAAGGCGCACTTGGGTGGCTCAGTGGGTTAAAGCCTCTGCCTTCGGTTCAGGTCATGATCCCAGGGTCCTGGGATCCAGTCCCGCATCGAGCCCCGCATCCAGCTCTCTGCTCAGCGGGAAGCCTGCTTCCCCCACCTCTCTCTTTCTCTGCCTGCCTCTCTGCCTACTTGTGATCTCTGTCAAATAAATTTAAAAAAAAAAAAAAAAAGGAGTCTGAAGAAATACGACTGACCAATTAACAGGAAAGTTCTAGCTTAGTAGAAATCAGGGAAATGCAAATTCATTCAGTGAAGTAATTTCGTTAATATTAGCCACATTTTAAAAAAATTTTGGAAGGATTCTGGAACCTGGTAAATCAGCAAGATGGTTTTAGAAGACCATTTAGCAGAATCTCATTTAAATGAAATAATTTAAGCCAACATTACTTGGAATCTATGAAGAACCATTAGTGTACACAAATATGTGTACAAGATTTTTTTTATGCATTGTTGCAAGAACAGCCATTCGAAACAATCCAAATGACCATTAATGGTAAATAAATTACACATTCTTTTTTTTTAAATTAATTATTTGATAGAGATCACAAGTAGGCAGAGAGGCAGGCAGAGAGAGAGGAAGGGAAGCAGCCCTGCCAAGCACAGAGCCTGATGTGGGGCTCGATCCCAGGACCCCGGGATCATGACCTGAGCTGAAGGCAGAGGCTTTAACCCACTGAGCCACCTAGGCGCCCCTAAATTACACATTCTTAAGCATAATGTATAGTCATGATCAATAAAGTAAATGTACTGGGGCACCTGGCTGGTTCAGTCAGTAGAGCATGTGGCTCAATCTTGGGGTTGTAAATTTGATCCCCATGTTAGATGTAGAGATTACTAAAAAAAAAAATAAATTTGAGGGGCGCCTGGGTGGCTCAGTGGGTTAAAGCCTCTGCCTTCGGCTCAGGTCATGATCCCAGGTTCCTGGAATCGAGCCCCACATCAGGCTCTCTGCTCCGCAGGGAGCCTGCTTCCTCCTCTCTCTCTGCCTGCCTCTGCCTACTTGTGATCTCTGTCTTTGAAATAAATAAATAAAATCTTAAAAAAAAAAAAAGGCAAAAAAACAATTGAAAAAAGAAAACTGTTTTTTAGTGGAAGTGTGCTTCCACTGAGGTTTAAAAAAGTTCCAAAGGCATATCTATGTTCTCTGTATATGGAATAGATAGAAAGTGAATGGGGTATAAAGAGAACTTTGAGTGGTTATTTCTGGGAAGGAGGAGTGAGTCTTTGGGTTAGTGATACTGATGAAAGGATTTATTCTTATCCTGTGTATCTAGAATGTATATGCATGTGTAAAGAAACAAAAACCAAAATTGTGGTCTTACAAGAGAAGATTGGATTTCTGAGCCAGAACTTTTTAAGGTTTGGTATTTGGGAATGAAATTTGGGGATGACTGAGGAGTTAAGATTCTTAAGTGAAATGTGAATGTAAAACTAAATGGAATTAAGAAGCTAAAGAATTCTGAAACTACAGTAATGAATGGATTGTTTTCATGAATCTGGAATAACCCCAAGTGATAAGAAATGTAGAGACAAAGACATAGTCAACACCAGAGTACTGGAAAAATGTGGGGCATGGCCATTCTGGAAAGCAGTAAAACAAGTTGTTGGAAAATGCAGGGTTTTTTTTTTTTTTTTTAAGATTTTATTAATTCATTTGGCAGAGATCACAAGTAGGCAGAGAGGCAGGCAGAGAGAGAGAGGAGGAAGCAGGCTCCCTGCCAAGCAAAGAGCCTGATTCGGGGCTCGATCCCAGGATCCTGGGATCATGACCTGAGCTGAAGACAGAGGCTTTAACTCCCAGGCGCCCCCGAAAATGCTGTTTTGACTTTAAAATGAGTAAGGTGGGGCGCCTGGGTGGCTCAGTGGGTTAAGCCGCTGCCTTCGGCTCAGGTCATGATCTCAGGGTCCTGGGATCGAGTCCCGCATCGGGCTCTCGGCTCAGCGGGGAGCCTGCTTCCCTCTCTCTCTCTGCCTGCTTCTCTATCTACTTGTGATTTCTCTCTGTCAAATAAATAAATAAAATCTTTAAAAAAAAATAAAATAAAATGAGTAAGGTTTTCAGTCATAAATTATGCAATCATTTGAATTAATTTCAGGTAAGCAGCCAGATTAGGTCTTTGTGGTTCTTACTGTCCCATAAAAAGTAGTTTGTACTTCACATAAAATATTTACCTTAGTCTATCTGGGAATCAAGAATCATGAAATAGGACCAAAACATATCAGAACTCCAAAATAGATGACACTGTTCAGAAAGGCTTATTTCATTCCTAGCTAATCAAGTTCATTTACATTTATTTTAGTATGATTTACAAATTTAGCAGATTCTCTAGTTTTCACAACAGAACATAAACTTGTGAGGGTAATCATTGACAGCAAAAATAAATTAAAATTGAGCATAATGGGGAAACAGCTCATCTACCTTAAAGTATTTAAGAATGAAGAAATAATGAAAGTATTTAGAATTGGAATGTGATTCAAAGATATTTAATGATAACCCAAATGTCCAAGAAAAAGTTAAATTACTTGATAATCTGCTAAGAGGACAAAGAAATGTGTGATACATTTGAGTAATCTGGAAACTTAGGAAAGTCTTTGACACCTAGGTTTAGTTATATGTACCGATGGTTAATAAAATTTTGGCAAAGACCAAAGCTGGTGATGCAAAATGAAAGGATCTTAACACTAAGTCAACAGTAAGTAAAATTACTAGCTAACACAAATACAGTACTAATAATGTGCCACGGATTGTTCTAAATACTTCTTTCATTATTATTAATCTTAAGTCTCAAAACAATCCTCTGAGATTATTCCCATTTTATTATCTCTTTTATAGATGAGGAAAGTAATGTTCAGAGAATTTAACTTCCCGATGACATCTAGTAAGTAGCAAAAACAATTTTAACCTAGACAGTCTGGCTCCAGTGACAGTACTCTGAGGGCCATCTTGGCCTATTTACAGAAATTTCAACTCTAACAATTGAGGGAGGCTAATAAAATATATAGGACCCCGGGGCACCTGGGTGGCTCAGTGGGTTAAAGCCTCTGCCTTTGGCTCAGGTCATGATCCCAGGGTCCTGAGATCGAGCCCCACATCGGGCTCTCTGCTTAGCAGGGAGCCTGCTTCATCCTCTCTCTCTCTGCCTGCTTCTCTGCCTACTTGTAATCTCTGTGAAATAAATAAATGAAATCTAAAAATATATATATATATATATATATATATATATATATATATATATGACCCTATTAACTGGGATGCTGCCCAGCAAAATGGAAAGTGCATGGATCATAAATCAAAAATGTGTATCATGTCTTATGTCTTATGATGCAGCCCACTGAAATTATCTTTGGTCCACCTTTGCCATGGGATGAATTCCTAGTTGCCAAACATTACTAATTGGTTCTTTTCAGTCCTTATTTTATTGGATATTTATTGTGATTGATGCTATTGACCACTTTCTCAACATTCTCTTTCCTGATTATTTTTTTTTATTTCCTGATTTTTTTTTTTTTAAGATTTATTAGAGAAAAAGTGGGGGACAGGGGAAGAGGGATACCAGGAATCTCCAGCTGACTCCCTTCTGAGTGCAGAACCTGACATGGGGCTTGGTCTCAAGACTGAGACCAGGACCTGAGCAGAAATCAAGAGTCAGATGCCCAACCAAAAGAGCCACCCAGATTTTTTGTTTGTTGTTTTCCATTTTAGAGATAGAGCAAGCTTGAGCAGGGGAGGGGCAGAGGGAGAAGGAGAGAATCCACAAGCAGATTCCCTGGCTGAGCACAGATCCAGTGGCAGGGCTTGATCCCAGGATCCTGAGATCATGCCTGAGCTGAAATCAAGAGTAGGCTGCTTAACTTGACTGAGCCACCCAGGTGCCCCTCTCTTTCCTGATTCTTCACATTATGGTCTCTGGTCTTACTCTTCTGTTGCTTCCTTTGCTGTTTCATTTTTCTCTACCTGCTCCATACATGTTGCTGTTTTCTTATATTGTTTCCCTCTAATTTTAGGCAAGGTTACCATAGGCACCCCAAACTTAACATTCTCTTCCTATTTTCTCCTTTAATTTTTTGATAGCTCTACATGCCAAACAAAACTTTTTCACAATCATGCAGAAAGATGAGAACCTATGGGAGCTGGTGGGAGGAAGTCTAGGGAGGTAGTGCCATGATGAACCCTATATAGCCATGTTTGTTCTAATAGATTAAGGGTCTCTCCAACCCACTCCCAGATAGCTTTGAATAAAATCAATACTACAGGAAAGGATGCCCTGGTCTTTCTGATTTTCCATAATCAAGGAACGTTTCCACACACCTACCTCAGCCGAGTCTCCACTTCCATACAAAGCCCTGAGATCTGGCTTTTGCTGATCTCTTTACTACCTTTTCTTTTTTCCTTCACCTCCAACCTTCCTCACCTGCAGTTAAACAAAAGGAGCATACAGTTTCATGCAAACGTGGGCTTGGAATAGTCTTTGTACTGTAGCCTAGGAATTACTCGGTTTCACAATAGGTATATCCATCTCTGTCACTTTGAGACAATTCTCCTACATCTCTAGGTGACTCAAGTTTATCCCCTCCTACTTTCTGTACCCACTGTATCCTGTATTAATCAGGACCCATCTCACTTCACTGCATTGTTTTGTTTTTAAGAGGGAGGTCCTGGGTGGCTCAGTCCATAGATCAACTGACTCCTGACCTCAAGATCATGAGTTCAAGCTTCACATTTTTTAACTTTATAAAATAATAAAATACAGGAGGTCCTAAGTCTTTTTTTTTTTTTTTTTAAAGATTTATTTATTTATTTATTTGACAGAGAGATCACAAGTAGACAGAGAGGCAGGCAGAGAGAGAGAGAAGCAGGCTCCCCGCTGAGCAGAGAGCCCAACATGGGACTCGATCCCAGGACCCCGAGATCATGACCTGAGCCGAAGGCAGCGGCTTAACCCACTGAGCCACCCAGGCACCCCGAGGAGGTCCTAAGTCTTAATTATCTTTGTTTTCTCAATGCCCGGCACACACCTGTTAAATGACTGGGTTACATTAGCTTCCTACGTTGTACAGTTTTAAGTGGCATAGAGTGTCCACATTCCTGACTTCTGAAACTCCCTGGAAGCTTCCAATTCCACTATTGCGAAAGAATAACCGTGTTTTGAATCTAAAGACTCCTGACTTCCCCAAGGTCACCGTCAGTGGCGCTTCCCGACTCCACTACTACTCTAACCCCCACTCCTGAAACCGTCACTGAGCCCAAGGTCTTATCTAAGGTGAGAGCCCAAGGACGGCCAAAGACAGCCGGCATGCTTCACAACAGGAACTCGGCCCCTTTCGAAACGTAGTTCCGCCAAGTACTCTCTCCAACTGACATCCTTGTTGTCCAATTATGTTTCGAGGCTCTAAAGGTTGCAACTAACCTGACAATGTCCAATAAAAAAAAGGAATTCAGATTGGCACCAACTTTGACCAATGGTTGAAAAGATCAACGATTATTAACCTATAGGAGCAGCACTGAAAGTGATATTCAGCAAATTCATCCAATGGACTTGGTTACTGCAGAGTAGGCCTCGCCCCAACGGCGGGGGAGCTGGTGACCCGGACTGCCGCAGCGCTCAGTCTCCACCCGGGCTCCGCCATGTTGGGTTTTGTGGGTCGTGTGGCCGCTACCTCGGCCTCCGGGGCCTTGAGGGGACTCGGCTCTTCAGCGCCGCTACCCCAAGCCCAGGTCTTATTGCGGGCTACCCCGGCAGCGCTCCAGTCTGGTAAGTGCCTTCCTTTGCGAGTCGGGTTTGTTTCTGCCACGCAATGACCTTGAGCCGGAGGCCGATTGTCACTCGGGCCTAAGGTATTTCTAATGTTAGAAGGACGTCAGAGCTAGCACCCTGCCCTCTAACGGCGGGAGAAGAAGAGTAGGTCGCCTATGGGAGCTTTCTTCGATCTAATTTATCTCATTTTGGAAAAAGGGGCTCTCTGTGACGGAAAAGTGCGGGCAGGTGCATTGATATTACCTCAAATGGGGACACGGAGCTCTCGAATAATGGGGTTTGGGGAATGGGAAGATCGTGTAGGTGCTTTCTCGGTTCCTGCGCGCCCCTCCCTCCGGGCTCGTCTTTGTTATAAGCGTGAGAATGCCGGTCGTAGGCCATGTTTACCAGTTCTTGTGGGTTAAGATGGGGCTTCCCATGACCATTAATTGACCTGACCCCATTTCTTCCAATATCTTGTCTGTTAGCTAGAGACTATGTCGCCCAAACATCTCCTTCGCCGAAAGCAGGCGCTGCCACCGGGCGCATCGTGGCGGTCATCGGTGCAGTGGTGGATGTCCAGTTTGATGAGGGCCTACCACCCATCCTAAATGCCCTGGAAGTGCAAGGCCGGGAGACCAGGCTGGTTTTGGAGGTGGCCCAGCATTTGGGTAAGTAGACTTTGTTAAGAATAGTAGAGGTTGTTTAGTCCAAATAACCCCCAAATCAGTCTACCTTCTGTGATGATTTTATCAAGATGACTTTCGTTCTTCTGAGTGTGCTGAAGCCACATTTTAGGTACTGAGAAGGAGTCTTGGTTGATCTTAGGTCTTTTGTGCCAGCGGAACATTAAACGGGAAGCCTACTTGTCCTGCATAACTCTGCAATCCCTTCAACAGGTGAGAGTACAGTAAGGACTATTGCCATGGATGGTACAGAAGGCTTGGTTAGAGGCCAGAAAGTTCTGGATTCTGGTGCACCAATTAAAATTCCTGTTGGTCCTGAGACCTTGGGCAGAATCATGAACGTCATTGGAGAACCTATTGATGAGAGAGGTCCCATCAAAACCAAACAGTAAGTATCCCTTTTGCTGCATCTGCATGCAAAGGATCTGCTTTTTCTGCAGGGTTTTTTGTGGGTTTTTTTTGTTTTTTGTTTTGTTTTGTTGTTGTTTGTTTGTTTGTTTGTTTGTTTTAGTAAGCTCTGCACCAGACCTGGCGCTTGAACTCAAAGGTAACATGCACTACTGACTGAGCCAGCCAAGGGCCCCTCTTCTAGTTTTGTACGTTAAGGCAACACCTTCTAGTGTAGCAAAATTTTCCTGCAGAGAATGCTCAGAATGCTGATACATTGTTATTAAAACCACAAATTAAATTAAATTAAAACCACAAATTTTCTGAAGAAAATTAAGGATGCAGAAGTTTTGATGTTAAAAAAAAAAAAAAAACCTGCTACTTAGGGCTCAAGTTGATTATTTGAGTTTTCATGCCAGTGGCTTTGGTTGTGGGGTTTCCAAAACTGTCAGGACTGTATTACCTATGGATATATGAAGAAGGGCTGGTAGGTTAGGGCACAGTAAAAGGAAAGTCTTTGTGACAGTTAAAGTTGTTAGGGATTGAGATTATTGTTTCCTGAGATGATTGAAGTGGAATCCCCTTTATTGCAGAATGTCAGGTGTGGTAGCACCTCCAGTGTGTGTGGAGTGTTACATAAGAGATGAGATTATGAGTAAAGGGTTAGACTTGAGAACTGAGAGGAACCTTTCAACAAGATCCTCTCTTTCTGCGTCTACAGATTTGCACCTATTCATGCTGAGGCTCCTGAGTTCATGGAGATGAGTGTTGAGCAGGAAATTCTGGTTACTGGTATCAAGGTTGTGGATCTGCTGGCTCCATACGCCAAGGGTGGCAAAATTGGTACGTTACTGGTGGTACATATTTTCCAAATCTAATGTGGGAATAAAAATCTTACCATGTAATGAGTCGGTACTGGGATCTATCCTTCGCTGATGAGTTGCTTCTGACTTTCGTTCTTCTGAGTTTGCTGAAGCCAGATGCCATTCCTGAGAAGGGAAAAGATAGAAATCCGGTGTAATTTTTTTTTTTTTTCTTTAAGTTTTCTTATTTGGGAACACAGAACTCTAATTGTTTCTTTTCAACCTATTCCAGGGCTTTTTGGTGGTGCTGGAGTTGGCAAGACAGTACTGATCATGGAGTTAATCAATAATGTCGCCAAAGCCCATGGTGGTTACTCTGTGTTTGCTGGTGTTGGTGAGAGGACCCGTGAAGGCAATGACTTATACCATGAAATGATTGAGTCTGGTGTTATCAACTTAAAAGATGCTACCTCCAAGGTAAGTAGTGAGCTGATTTATGTTCACATAGTAGTAGTGCCAGGAAACCATTTTAGCTGACTACATTACTAGCCGAAGCCATGTGTTACATTTTCATTTCATGTGTCCTTGGGCCTGTGAAGGAAATTCCTGTTAGTGTTTTCTCTGCAACTTGTAATACACTAAGGCACATTTTCTTTCTTCTTTAACATTACATTCCATTTCCAGACTGTTTTTAGGAGGTAGTCCCACCATTTGAAAGTTAATTTTGGGAGTTGGAGGTAATTAGATGTCTCAACCCTATTTTGTGCTTTTCACTTAGTTTTATTTTCTTCTGTTTTGGGAATTTTGCCTTAATAGGATAGGAAATTGTGTTATTTTGAACTACATCTCTAAAAGGGAAAAGACATGCGGTAACCAAAATCTTGATGATTTCTGAGGAGGGTTTTTGGGTAGATTTCTTGGATTTGGGGACCTTGGGTATACGGCTTCCATATCCTCTGCTGGGTTTTCTGATTGTGTATGGTTACTTAGGTAGCTCTGGTGTATGGTCAAATGAATGAGCCACCTGGTGCTCGCGCCCGGGTGGCTCTGACGGGACTGACCGTTGCTGAATACTTCAGAGACCAAGAGGGTCAAGACGTGCTGCTCTTTATTGATAACATCTTCCGCTTCACCCAGGCTGGCTCTGAGGTAAGAGAGAAGGCTTGAGAGGACTTGTTTTCATTTACCCTTTCTTTCTTTTTTTTTTTTTTTTAAAGATTTTTAAAAATTTATTTATTTGACAGAGAGATCACAGGTAGGTAGGCTGGCAGAGAGAGAGAGAAGCAGGCTCCCTGCTGAGCAGAGAGCCCAATGCGGGACTCGATCCCAGGACCCTGAGATCATGACCTAAGCCGAAGGCAGCGACTTAACCCACTGAGCCACCCAGGCGCCCTCATTTACCCTTTCTATGGGATGGTGCACATGAGGCTGAAGTTGTAGACACCTAACACCTTTGTTCTTCTTTCTCTCTCTCTTTTTTTAAGGTGTCTGCTTTATTGGGCAGAATCCCTTCTGCTGTGGGCTATCAGCCTACCCTGGCCACTGATATGGGTACCATGCAGGAAAGAATCACCACCACCAAGAAGGGTTCTATTACCTCTGTACAGGTAAGAACAGTTAAGTCGATGAAAGTCTAATTTGTATAAAGGTATATATAGAGAAGTTACTTATGTCTCAAGATTTTTTACCAGATTAATGAGCTCTCTGAAATGATGTGTAAAATTCTATGTGAATGTTACAGAGACCCTAAAATGTGAAAAAATGGTCACTTAAAGTAGGAAGGCATACATGTGAACATAGATCACAAAAGTAGTGGTTTCCAGCTTGCAGAGTCTAAGCTGCATGGAAACACATTAAATACATGAATACATATATTTTGTATATACACACACGTAAATATTCACACATAGTAAAATTATCTTGAGTGTCTAAATAGTTGTAACTTTTCAGTGACTCTAGTGAACCATTATAGTCATGCAAGGTCTTTTGTTTTTAACTGAAAGTGTGGGTATCACTACAATAGTTAAAATGTAGGATGAAGAACAAAAGGAATGACAGTGAAAACTTTTTTATCACAGCTTGGAGGGACCAGATCATCTATAAGCTCACTCTACTAGTAGGGATGGTAAGAAGACTTTTTGAGGTGATTTCTTAAATGCTAAGATGGAATGAGATGATGAAAAGAGGTCAGAGAAGGGGGGGTGGCTAAAATTAGCTGGCTTCCTGCTGTTGCTTATGGGTTCTTCATTCACTTTAGGCTATCTATGTGCCTGCTGATGACTTGACTGACCCTGCCCCTGCCACTACCTTTGCCCATTTGGATGCTACCACTGTGCTGTCCCGTGCTATTGCTGAGTTGGGCATCTATCCAGCTGTAGATCCTCTGGATTCCACCTCTCGAATCATGGATCCCAACATTGTTGGAAGTGAGCATTACGATGTTGCTCGTGGGGTACAAAAGATCTTACAGGTGAGTATTGTAGGTGAGATTGGTGGCCATAAAGTCATTCAGTGGGTTTGGGGGGACTATATTAATAGCAGATCTTTCCCAGTGATTGTGTAATTTGCTTTGGAGTAAGGAAAGATGAGATAAGCAGGTGTTGTTTTTTTTTTTTTTTTTAAGATTAATTTTTTATTTGAGAGAGAATGCGCACGAGGGGGAGGGAGAAACAGACTCCCTGATGAGCAGGGACCCTGACGCTGCTCAGTCCCAGGACCCTGGGATCATGAGCCAAGCCAAAGACAGACATCCAACTGACAGAGCCACCTAGGTGCCCCAAGATTGGCAGATTCTATTAGAGAGTGTGAATGAGGTCTCTAGGGTTTCCAGGTATTTAGATTTGGAATCTTAATTTTTTCTAATGGCACCAGACAAGAAGTTGGTAGGATAAGACCCTGATCTTAGCCAGAGTCCCTCATGATCCCAACTGTAACTTCACCACTAATTTGTTTTCCTTACAAAGTGAAGTAAGGTGCTAAAATGCTTCGTGCAAAGCTTGGTGTGAATACAACGTGGTATTAATCCGTAGGTGTCTGTCCAGATTCTTAAAAATTGGGGTACCTGGCTGGCTCAGTCAGTAGAGCATCCAATTTTTGATAACCAGGATTGTGAAATCAAGTCCCA
Source organism: Mustela lutreola (assembly GCF_030435805.1). Lineage (NCBI taxonomy): Eukaryota > Metazoa > Chordata > Mammalia > Carnivora > Mustelidae > Mustela > Mustela lutreola. The sequence continues at coordinate 57,118,618 of NC_081297.1, forward strand.
CATTGGGCATGGAGCCTACTTAAAAAAAGAAAGATTCAGTCCTCTCTTGTCTTCTTATAGGACTACAAATCTCTCCAGGACATCATTGCCATCTTGGGTATGGATGAACTTTCTGAGGAAGACAAGTTGACTGTGTCCCGTGCACGGAAAATACAGCGTTTCTTGTCTCAGCCATTCCAGGTAGCTGAGGTTTTCACAGGTCATATGGGGAAGCTGGTGCCTCTGAAGGAGACCATCAAAGGATTCCAGCAGATTTTGGCAGGTGAGATTTTTGAGAATAAAGCTGAACGTAAGGGGCGCCTGGGTGGCTCAGTGGGTTGGGCCGCTGCCTTCGGCTCAGGTCATGATCTCGGGGTCCTGGGATCGAGTCCCACGTCGGGCTCTCTTAGCGGGGAGCCTGCTTCCTCCTCTCTCTCTCTCTCTGCCTGCCTCTCTGCCTACTTGTGATCTCTCTCTGTCAAATAAATAAAATCTTTAAAAAAAAAAAAAAAAAAAAAAAGCTGAACGTAAAATGGCAGAGAAGATGAAATCTCTGGAACGCTCATTGTTCTAAATTCCCATTCCAGCACCCATCAAGCAATATATAAGTATATTGTGCCTAGATAAATAATTTTTTAAAATAAGCTATTTCCCATCAGTGTTTTTTGGAAATACTCTCTATTTACTTCTGAGAGTGAAACTTGGGTTACTTGTTGTCATTCAGCATTTACTGAGGGTTTTCAGTCTTAGCTACTCTCTTTTTTTTTTTTTAAAGAGGGAGTTACTTTATTTTTTTTTTTTAAGATTTTGTTTATTTGACAGACAGACATTACATGTAGGCAGAGAGGCAAGCAGAGAGAGAGGAGGAAGCAGGTTCCCTACTGAGCAGAGAGCCCGATGCGGGGCTCGATCCCAGGACCCTGAGATCATGACCTGAGCCGAAGGCAGACGCTTAACCCACTGAGCCACCCAGGCGCCCCTTAGCTACTCTTCTAAGTGAAATACAGGTCCTTATAAGGAAGGCATTACTACCCTGTGTTTTACAAATCGGGAATCTTAAGACACAGAATAGTTTAAAATAACCGGTCCTGATACCTAGCTAAAGTAGAGAGCAAATAATTTGAATCCAGGTTATGTGGCTGGGACCATTTGTTCTTGATCCATACTGTATCATGTCTTGTAAATTGGATTTGTAACAGAAATTTGTTAAGATTTCTTGGATGACAAATTGATTACATTCTGACTGGTGGCCCCAAGGGGTGAAGAATAATATATACTGCAAAAAGTGTATCTTTCCACTTAAAACCGCTGTTTTTTTTCCCCCCATATAGGTGAATATGACCATCTCCCAGAACAGGCCTTCTATATGGTGGGACCCATTGAAGAAGCTGTGGCAAAAGCTGATAAGCTGGCTGAAGAGCATTCATGAGGTCCTTTTGGCAAACTAAGCACTGGTGGTCCTCTGTGCTTTGCTTCTCCTTGCCCCTAATGCAGAAATCTCGGTTTGCTCTGTAGGCCACATGAGAGCCTTGTTTGAAGACATTGTGTTCTGTCTGAAGAGTATTTAAGGTTTCCAATAAAACGTACACCCCTCAGAACTGGTCTATTTTTCTTGGTCCTGACAACACAGCAAACACTGAATTTTAGAGTGGCCATAAGAAATAGTACAAAGTAGGCCACAGATGTTTGAATGGGGTCATCAAAAATGAAAAGCCATTGTCTTGATGGACAACTGTGGGTCTTACGAGGGGTTCCCTGTTGATATGATTTCAATAGTAGGGCCTCAGCTTTGGCCTTTTTATTTGTAGAGGCAGATTGTTTGCCTCTTGAATATTCTATATAGTCTTTTCCTGATTGGTTAAAAAGCAATAGGGATATTTTCAGAAGCATATTGGGCAAAAATGGGTCTACATTCTGAGAACTGCTATTCTAAGACAAAGCAGGGGTCAGTGAATTGAATGAATCCGATTTTTAGGAAATTATGCTGCTTCCGAAGGATTAATAACCTGCAAAAATGTAGTCAAAAGGCCCACCCCTCTGTCTTAAACTAGGCTTGCCTTTTTTTCTCCATACCCACCTCCCCCACCTTTTTTCAGAAAGTGTCTCTGACTTCTGTCTGCTGGTTGTTTTTTTTCGGCAAGCTTAGAGCTGTGAATCCTTGAGGAAGTGTATGGTATAAAATAAACGTGAGGCCTATCCTGACCTCTGCTAAGATCCTTTAGGAAAGCTGGAGAGATTGAATCTTACAAGGAAAAGCAATCTCCAGGGTTTGTGGGGTTGGGCTTTTGAACTAAATGGGAGCTAGAGAATTTCCCCTTACTTTAGCCACAAAAGTGCAGGGTTAGGAGTGCTAAGAAGTACACCCGTTTCAGTGTGAAACAAATGCGTATTAAAAGTGCAAAGTCCTTTTGGGTTCCCTGTTAAACGTGGTCTTTCCCGAACTTAGGGCCCATCTCCTACTGCCCTCTGGTGGTAGGACTGGAGGCTGCAAGAACTCTGATCTCACCATTTTGAAATCCATAAAGGCCATTTGCTGGGATGTGGTTCTTAGCTAATGACTGTTTACAAACCAGCTGGGGCTTTTGTCCTGAGGAGGAGCCTGCATCTATAGGCTCCACCCCTGAGGCATTCAAGTTGGGTCGTAGCAGGGCGGGGACAAACTGAGATCCCAATTCAGAGGCCCCTAGGGGCTGAAGGTTGGGGAGGGGCCTTGGGAGAGGTGCCAGGGGTGGAGCAGGGGCCTGTAAGTTTCCTCCCATCTGCCTCTGACGTCTTTGGCACTAGTCTCTCCAGTGTCATGATCTGGACAGAAGGTGGAGCCCCTGAGCCGACTGTGCCGGGTCTTTTGCTCCCAGAAAAACCTGGATTTGGGGAAATGCTGAGTTATGGGGGTGGGGGCATGTCCTCTAGGTCCTTATTCCCGTGGGTAAGAAGCTGGTGCAAAAAACCCCAGGATATAGGGGTCAGCCCTTTCTGCTTTGTTTTCCCATGTTACCCAGATGCAGACCTGGTAACTGATCCTTAAGGTCGTTTGTATCCTTCCATCCCCTCCCCCACACGTTTACGTGTCTCAGCATTCATCGAGAATCTTCTCCCTCTCACTGGCTGCAACTATTTATTTCCTTCCCCCTTTACCACTCTCTTCCACCACGCCTCTGGAGTGTCAACACAGATCTAACCTTCCTCCATATTTCTCCTGGTTCTGCCCTGTCCTCGCCTCCTCCTCCCTCTCCACCCAGAGAAAGCCCCGCCCTTCCCTCCTCCCTCCCCACCCCAGTCTGTCACACAGGGACATCACCCTACAGCAGTTCAGGCTGTGGTTCGCAGGAAGCATACATTGGCTTTTTGATTCGTGCTAGTTCCCAGCTCACAGTTTAGGAGGATCTAACACCAGCCTTCACGTGAAGGGGGAACCAAGGACAGTGAGGAGCTGGGTGGTCCCAGCTTTGGAGCCCTGCCAGCAGGACATGGGTAAGTATGAGGACCAGCCCCCGGGGAAGGCCTGAAGGATGTCTACCTCCCTCCCCGGCTGACTCAGCAGGGGTGGGGCCTAACCTTTGCTCTTTTGGGGGGTGAAGGAGGGGAAACGGGACCATAGGGGCACAGGGCTCAGGTGGTGAGTGTGCGGACCAAGGGATCGAGAGCACTGACTAGCGCCGGTTCCCAGGAAGAACCTGAGACTCTGCACCTTGCGGGAGGGGGGGGCTCCCCCACCTCACCGTCCCACCCGACGCCCCAGCCCCTTGCGCCTCCCCGTTTAAGCTGCTAAGATTCAAGTAATATCTTACAGTATTCACTGCTGGCCTCCACCCCAAAAAGTAAAATCTACTTTTTGTTGCGTTGGAGGATTTCTAAGGTGCCTTTCCTTCCCTTATTTTCTCCCAGGCCTTTTAAGTCCCGGTCTTCTCTCCTCCCCCACCGCGACCCACCACCAGGTGGGGGCTGCACTGAGCAGCTGCTTCCTGTTGCCCCAGAGGTTGCTGCAAGGCTGGTGGTGGTTGGGGGAAAACTGAAGTAAAGCCGATTCTCACGGTCCCACAGCAGTCCCACTAGGGTTGCTCCTGGCGGCAACCCCCCTCCCCCCCGCCCCAGCTCCAGCACTGAGAGGCAGGATTGAGGTTGAAAGGCCTAGGAGGTCTTTGCCCTCGTGGCTTCCTGATTCCAGAGGCTTTTAAACTTGGGTAGTGCTGGAGGAAGGCTGTGTCTTTCCACAGCTGTAGGGAATGGTGCCTTGTGGAGCTGAAAAACAGGGAACCTGTTCATCTAGCAGGGCCGCTGTGCGTTACCCCAAGCAGCCGCGGCCTTCCTCCGGCACCCCCACTCCTCCTTGGCGTCCTTGGGATTCCCTCCTCGGCCTTCCTTTGTGAGGAGATCTTTGCAGGAGTCCCGAGATCGCGGTCGGAGCTCTCCCCAAGTCCTCCAGTTCGGACCCACCACCCTCCCCCTCTTAACCAGAGAAGTTTGTCTCTTCTTCCTGGGATCTCTTCTCTTCCTCCATCTGGGATCCTTCCTGGTTCTGGCCCCTAGGAGACGCCACCCGCTTTCTCCCTCCCCCCGCGGATTCTTCGCGACCGCCTTACCCAAGCGCTTGTCCCTACTCCAGTAGTTCCTGCCCCTTTAAGTGCTACCCCCCCCCCCCCGCACCGCCGGCGGCCCAGGGCTTGGGGGGGGGAGGAGGCGACGCCGCCACCCGGCTCGGGCCACCTGCGCCGCCGCCGTCCGCGGCCCGGCCCAGCTCGAGGTGAGGCTCGGCACCCCCTCCCGGTACAAGAGTCCCGGGGTAGGGCCGCTCCTGCGGTCCCCTGACCCGGGGATCCCCGCTGCCCGAGACTCGGGATCTGACTCTCCCCCTGCGGGAGCTGCCCTTCCTCTCTCCCTCGCACTATCTAACTCGCCCATTTCTCCCCTGTCCTCTGCGACCGGAATCCGGAGGCTTCTCACGCGTCTCCGCCAACCTCTCCCGAGTACCCTTCCTATCCTAGACCCAGGATCTCCCCCTCCCCCGCGCCTTCCTCGACAGAAAAATCTCCCGCGGTCTGGGTTTCGCCTCCTCCCCTCTGGATCCAGAGCTTTCCCACGCCATCCTAACCTCCAATGGGAGGGGGAATAATCGCCACCCCACTCCTCTGCCTTCTCTGTAGTAAGTAAGGGTTGGAGGTTTAGCATAGACTATAGTCACTTTCCGACCCTGCTCCGCTTAGACCTTCAAGTTCAGCTAAGCCCTATCCAAAGCTTTTCTGTAGCTCTCACCCCACCCCACCTCTCTTGGAGTTTGGGGGTCTGACCTCAGCATCCATCAAGCAGCCGTGATGAGAAGGCCCTCTTCTTGGATCTGGGGTGGGCTGGTCCGGTTTAGGAACACTCCTACTCCAGAGTCAGGGAATGGGGGCAGGAGGGCACACCCAGAATCTCGAGATTCTTGGCTTAAGGGTCTGTTGGGAGATAGTGGGTGAGAGGCTGGAAATAAGCTTCTAAAGGTGTTGGGGTGGTGGGAGAAGAGAGGGAATCTTAATTTTCTCTGCTCAGATGCACAGGGAGTCCCCACTCTAAAAACTATGGGCTTGCTCCATCCGCCTCTAAGACGACCTTGGAGAAGCTCATTGGGGACTTGGAAACAGGTCTGTGGGTGACTTTGAGGGGACACACACCAACTTGGAGAGAAGAGGAGGAGGATTTATGGTTCTTTTGATGTGTTATAGGAGAATCTAGACTCCCCAACATATAGAGGGGAAGGAGACTGTTTTGCAGGAACCTGGAGAGGGAAGGGAGCAAGTTGGAATGGTTAGGGAGTTGAGGGCTATCTCCCTACTAGACCATATTAATACTATAAACCATTCAGCCAGAGAGGGCAGGGAAACTAATAATTACCTCACCTCTATTGGGGAATTCCCCCTTCCTCCAAGTCCAGCTGTGCCCCTAGCTCTGCCTCTTTTTTCCTTGTGCTTTCATCCTTCCCCCTCTCCGATCCTCCACTCCAGAATGAGGGGACAGGGTGTCTGGACTTGTTTCACACTCTGACTCATGTTCCATGCCCTGGAAGATAGCTGGGTGGAGGAGAGGGGTGGTCGGCTGTGGTGTTGGGGTTGAATTCCAGGAGTATCTGGAAGGGGAGAGGGAGGTAAAGGGATACAAACGAATCCCCTTCTTTATCCCTTTCTTTCTTTCTTTCCCCTCCCAGCCCCAGCCATCTGGCTTCAGAGTGAAGCCAGGCACTATGGCAGCTGACCCCAGAGTCGGGGTGGTGCAGCAGAAACACAGGAAGGGTGAGAAAGGGGGAGCAGGTGCTAATTTCTCCCTTCTCATTTTCTTCATTACCCGCCCACTGGCCTGGCTTGAGAGAGGTTCTGAGTATTCCCTAGATATCCTCACAAGTTGCTGAAAAGATGACCATTTGCCCCTTCTTCCCCTCTCTAGTAGCTTCCTAAAGGGCAATGGGGTGGGTGATTGGCCCCATCTGATGGCGCTGAGGAATGTTTGGGGACATACGGGGTCAGCCTGCCCTCTGTCGTCTGGACAGGGGTTGGGTGGGGAGAGCAACACAGCTGCTGCCTGGAGTGGCTTCTGACTAGAAGTAAATACCCAGCTGTTGGGCATATTGACACCTCACCCTCATCCTTGCTGAAAGAACAAGGAAGATCTCTGATTAGATGGGATGAGGAGGGGGTCTTCTTCAGGGAAAGGTAATTGAAGTCTTTCTGCACCAGATGGGAAGAATGGATCCTGCCCCACTTTCATTTCTAATCGCAGGTGGCTCTCCTATCCAACATCCCTCTTCCCTACCGCTCCCGGCTGGGATAGTCCTAGAGGTTGCCCTGGAGACTTGGCCTGGGGCTCGGAAGGGGTGGGGGCGGCCAGTGGGGCACAGGAGTAACCGGCTCTTCCGGAGCGTAGTGGAGCCAGCGGGTGGGTGTGTGTGGGTGTGTGGTGGGGGGGAAAGGGCGTGGCTACACCCGTCTGACTGGCGCAGGCTCCTCCCCTCCCTCCTGTCTCTGACTGGCCAGCTCTACGATTGGGGGCGGGAGATAGGAAGATTCTCCCTCATCTGCCCTGGAAAAGGGAAGAGGAAAAAAAAGATAACTAGCTCTCTTCCCCGGCTCTTTAGGAAGCCACTTCCAATCCCTGAGCTCTCGTCATCTAGTTTTATTATTTACTATTTTTTATTTTGGAGAAGGTGGGGAATTCCTTAGCTGATATTTGCTGGATCCCTTTCTCCAGAAGGAAGGATCCCTATCCCCTGAGTTGTGGCCCCCACTTAACTCAGGAACTTAAGGTCATCATGCTGTTAGTGTCTGTCTTTCTTTCTTTCTTTCTTTCTTTTTCTTTATTTCTTTACTTCCAGTCGTGACCTATAAATCTATTACTTAGTCAGGGAGGACTGAACGGTTTTGATTTCTACCTGTCTACTCCTTCCCCCTGGTAATCTACTTTTCTCCGGAACAGGAGAGAAACCCTTCTAACCCTCTTAGCCTCTTTCTTCTAGCCTCCAGACACTAAAGCTTTGCTAAAGCTCACTTCGTTATTAGCTTCTCTGAGCCATTTGTAGTGGGGAGTAGAGTTTGTTCCCAAAATTGAGGAAGAGCCCACTCATCTGTGGAGTAAGGAAATCCAATCCAGACTGATATATTTGGCCTTGCCTTGCCCTGTCCCCATCCAGGTTTCAGATTTTCTTCCTCTCCAGACCCTGAGGGAAAGGTATTTGTTGACCCTTCAACCTGCCAGTTTCATTATCCACACTCTGTTCCTCTTCCAGAATATTCAGCCTGAGTTTTGCAATTGTTTGTAGAACTGCATTGCATTGAATAGGAATTATCTTGAAGCCTGCAAAGTCTGTTGAGTTATAAACCTGGTTTCTGGTCAAATTTTATCCACTGTTTGACCATGAATGAGTTTGTTAACTTCTCTGGGCCTTAATTCATCTGCCATATAAGAGCAGGTTGAGCTAGAAATTCTCTAAATTCTAACATATGACACTGTTTTCCATCCTGGGACCCCGCAGTTGACATTTTATTATTATTTATTTATTTATATATTTTTTAAAGATTTTATTTTATTTTATTTGACAGAGATCACAGGTAGGTAGAGAGGCTGGCAGAGAGAGAGAGAGGGAAGCAGGCTCCCTGCTAAGCAGAGAGCCCGATGTGGGACTCGATCCCAGGACCCTGAGATCATGACCCGAGCCGAAGGCAGCGGCTTAACCCACTGAGCCACCCAGGCGCCCCGCAGTTGACATTTTAGATGAGAGCCAAACTCTAGTTCCCTGCTAGTTCTTTCCTGTTCTCAGGTTTCACACAGTCATATGGCCCTATCAAAAAAAGTACTGGGGTTATAGAATAGGTGGACATTTGGGGCATCTTATTTGCAGTGTCAGTTTTCTGGCTCACCTCTTGCCACTCTGACCAGGTTTAGGCTAGGTTCAGGTCTTCCTTGACTGGTTCCAGAGCCGAGTTTCCTTTTTCTATGCACAGGAATCTTCCCGACCCCCAGAACCCTGCAGATGTCGCTGGGAAAGTGGTGATCCAGGCAGAACGAGGCTGCCTCCACGGGACAGAAGTGAGTAGGCAGCAGATGCTGCAGGTTTTTGCCCTTCCCCACCGCTTTATTAGGACTGGACTTTCCTGACTAACCTTTCCGCTTTGACACTTCCACTTTTCAACTACCCAGCCTGGGAAATAACTGCCCTTGAAAATTCACCTCCACCACCCTCCAGGGGAATGGCACATGCCTTGGTCCTAAAATTTTGGTCTAGTCTTTAAGGTTAACCTTTGGGATCATGGCACGCCTTTCAGTTTGCTCTGTGTGAAACAGGATACCGCCCACAATGAGACTCTAGGCAGAGGGAGCTGTCGGGTAGTCTGGCGGCGCTAGGACCCAGATCCGGGTCGGGGAGCGAAGGTGACGGGCACTAGGACCCGGCGATGGAGGCCGAGGAGGGCGGCTCTCTCTCGGCCGCAGCTTCCCCGCCCCCTCCGGCTTCGGCTCACTCCTCCCCCGCCGGCCATGTTGGCTCCGCTCGGGCCCCGCGGTTGAGCCGCGTCCCCCTCCCCCCTCCCGGACCCCAGACCCCCTCCCCCGCGGTCCCCTCCCCTCCTGGCGCCCGGAGCGCGGCCATGTGAACCGCCCGTCCCCCGGGGAGAGACAAGCCCCGAGCCGGGCTGGACGCCGCCGCCTCAGGTCTGTTGGGTCTGTGGCTGGGGGCCTGAGGGGAGGGAGCCCCGCTTTCATCTGAGGCTTCCCTCAGGGAACAGAGGCTCCGGTGCTGCCAGGAGCCTTGCTGTGGGCGAGAAGCTGACTTGAGCTTATTTCCTGTTAAGACCCAGCCTGGGGCGGGGGTCTCCCTGCCCAAGGGACTGGAGGAGAAGGGGGCTGGCGGGTCTGCTGAAGACCCGGGCTGGGGCGGCGGGGGCGGGAGGAGCTGTGGAGGCTCCCGGCGACGACGACGACGGCGGCGGCGGCGGCGACGACGACGACGAGGAGGAGGCGGAGAAGCCGCCTGCTTGGTGATGACTCCTGTGGGGGACTCGGATGGAATCCCCGGGAGGGGCTCCACCTCCTCGGGTGGGGGTGGGGACTGCCCGAGTGCGACGGGTGGGTGAGGGGGTTCCCTGGGCGGGTTAGACACTCCGTTTGTAGGGATTGGGGCGTTTTGGCAGCGGCTAGTGGAGGTTAGAAAGGGTTTCCAGGGGTCTCAGGGTCTCTCCCTCGGTGAGGGGTGCACGTTCTCTTGATCGTGGCAAGCTGGAGAGGGCCTTGCTGGAGCGGTGCTGTGCTTAGCTTGGGGCCCTCAGAGTCCCAGGAGTCTCCCACTCCAGGGAGGGGGGTTGATACTGAGGTGCCTGAGCTGGGCTTTTAGGAAGGGAAGAATAAAGAGGGATCTCCTTGGCAGGGGATCCCTCACTAAGGGGATCCCCATTTCCGTGGCAGAAAAGATGATCCGGTATCATCCCTTTCTTTGCTGATGTACCCAATTTTCAGAGGAAAGGCAATGCCAATAACAGACGTCCTTTGTAGGATTTATTGGAGTGCGAGATTTGCATCCTTCGGGGGGCGTTGGGGGGGGGGTAGCTTCCACCTCCATCTGTACACAAACAGCCCCTCCCCCAAGCCTCCTGCAGGAAGTGGCCGGGAAATGGCAGCTGTGCGTTTGCTGCTTCGTCTCTTGTTGTTTTGAAATGTCCATTTTAATCAGATTTAGTTTCATTTTCTGAGGCCTTCTGGGCGAGCTTGGATCCTGCCAACCATGTGGTCTTGGGAGTCTTTTTGTAGGACTTTTTTGGGGGGGGGGGTAAACTTCATTTGTCAACTGGAAGTGTAGTCACTGCAGTTGACTCACTGAATTCCGGTCTACCTCCCCGCTCCCCTCCCACTTCAGAGCATCTCTGCCTCCCTGTCTGGATTTTTTTTTCCTTGAGCTAGAGGTCATAGAGAAGCAAACTCAGTCATCCACCAGCACCGCTGCACTTTTCAGTGCTAGTGATGCAAATTCTCTGAGCATAGAGAGCTTCCAGGAAGACTTGGGATCTTTTGTGGCACTAGAGTGACTTTTTAGGGTCCTGTTTAATATATTCTTAAATATAACTTTTTGTATTGCAGAGCACCTTGTCAGGTGAGCTTTTGCGGTGAAGAAGGGTACATTCTGAGAAGTGAAAGAAGAGGGAATGGAATTTATGTGTTGGGGTAGGAACTGAGTGAAGGTGATGGGCTTATTCCTTACTGGTGATTCTAGCCTAAGGATAGTCCCTGTGGGAAGGCTGTTAGTTGATGTAGGGTGCTGAAGGGTTTACCTTCTGTAGAACCAGCTAATAAGGAGAGTTAGCTGTCATGTGACTTCATCTTCAATCCATAAAAGACATTTTGTCTCTTGTTACCTTTCTTGGAGAGTGGTGAGCTTTTTTTCCCTCTGTGCTGCACAGAGTCATGTGTCCAGATTTTCTCTTTTCTCTGGCCTGATAACTGCAGAAGATTTATACTATAGCATATACTGATGGACTGTTTGTACTGTGTCCTCAGGCACTTTGTTAGACACTGGGTTTGGTTAGAAGAGTTGGCAACAGGATTTTATATTTTGAGAAATGACCTATTGAGATCATTTGGACTATCCTAAAAACTGCTTAAGGCTGGAATTTAGATAATCTTTTCAGTATTTTCTGGTCCCACCTGAATTATAGGTTCCTAGATGAGAGATCCAGGTAGGAATAGATGGATGTATGATTATGTGACAGCAGCATCATCACAGTTAAGATAGCATTATTGCTCTTTTCAGTGGAGCTGTTGGAGTTGATATTATGGAAATAATAAAAACAAGTCTAGTGTCATTGTCCTTTTTCTTGTCTCTCTCTTTTTTTTTTTTTTTTAAAGATTTTATTTATTTATTTGACAGAGAGAGATCACAAGTAGGCAGAGAGGCAGGCAGAGAGAGAGAGAGAGAGAGGGAAGCAGGCTTCCTGCGGAGCAGAGAGCCCGATGCGGGGCTTGATCCCAGGACCCTGAGATCATGACCCGAGCCGAAGGCAGCAGCCCAAACCACTGAGCCACCCAGGCGCCCCTTCTTGTCTCTTCTTGACTGGTTGGTTCTTTTGAATTGCTTTCTGATGGGGTTGATTCGACGCTGATTTTTGGGACCTGACAGAATAGTAGATTGGTTTTCCCTGTTCCTCAACACTTAAGAAAGTGAAGGAAGGAAAAGGACCACTCCCAAGGAATTAGAAATTGATTTTGTTAAAGTAGATTTTGACTTATATGATGCATGATTAATCAGAAAGCTGAATGAAGCTAATTTTTCTGTGTCCTTTTTGTAAACTAGATGCATTTTTCTTTCAAAGCAGTGGATTTCTGAATATTGTTTTGTTTGATTTTGTTGCCTTTGTAAAGGAAAAAATTTTGAGGTGTGGAGTCAACTATGCAGGTTGACCTCGGAGGCAGCCAGAAATCTAGAATGCCCTGAGAGGCTCGTCTTGCAGTCTTGTGGTTCTGGAATCAGGTGGGAATCAGGTGTTGCCAAGAGAGAAGCAAGGCTTGTCAGGGTGACTGTGTCTTGCTACCATTGACCTTTCTGATTTCCTCTGAAGAGGTTTGCTATATTCTTTTACTGTTAAACTGTGTAGAAGTTATCCTATAATTGGTATGATGTTTGATGTTGTTTCTTGTGTGTACAGTAAAGCAGTATTGCCAGAGTTTTTATGTCTTAGGATATAAAGTGAAGTATAAAACTCAGAAAGTATTCCTGGGGCATATAATCTTCCTAATTTGTTTCTTGAGATAGGGATGTCTTCATATACCCCATAGCCCAAGATTAATACTTTATCAGCATTGTTGCATATGGGTCAGAGGACTCTAAAATAATTTCTTTACCCACCGTGGGGTTTGAATTTAGGACTTAGAGATTGAGAGTCGCATGCTCTACTGAGCTAGCCAGGTGCCTACAGAAGGACTTTTTTTTTTTTTTTTTTTTTTTAAACCAGGTTGTTGGTCTGTATCCTTTTGAAATTTATGAAATTCTGCAAAATAGAAAACCTATCTTTGAAGAGCTCTGGAGATTGTTCTTAGATTGGGTCACTGGCAGTAAAAGTAGTATTGTGTTAATATGTTACTTAATGTTTTATCCTTCTAGTTACAGAGAATAATTAAGAGGGCATTTTACAAACAAAGGATGATCTAACTTTATCAAAAATTCATAAAAAAACTAAGACATGAGGGTTCTTTTTTTCTTTTTTTTTGTAAGAGATTTTATTTATTTATTTGACACAGACAGAGATCACAAGTAGGTGGGGGAGGGGAGCAGGCTCCCCACCCAGCAGAGTCCAATGTGGGGCTTGGGGCTTGATCCCGGGACCCTGAGATAATGACCAGAGCCAAAGGCAGCCGATCAAATGAGTGAGCCACTCAGGCGCTCTGACATGAAAGGTGGTCTCACTGCTTTTGGTGTCCTTGGGTTGGACTTTCCATGACCTATCTCACTAAAGGGGATTCTTAACCTGCCTGCTCAGCTTAGGTTTTTTTTTTGTTTTTTTTGTTTTTGTTTTTGTGGGGGTGGGGTGGGATGGGTTATCTTCTTCAAGGAAAGGGTTGAGTCCTTAACTGTTAGAACTGAAATTCTGAGAAACGAATAACCTTGTTACAACCTCTGGAATGTAGCTTTTACTGTCCTATTATTTCAGAGGCATTTCCATTCTTCTGACAGTGAGGTGACTAGCGAGAACTGTGGCAGAAAACCTAATCTAGATCATCATATATCCTTTTGGGTACATGTTGGATAAAATCATATATATCATATATATCCTTTTGGATATATGTTGGAGAAAATAGCCAACAAATATTTTAAAACCTACTATGTACCTTGAGTGTTTTTTTTTTTTTTTTTTAAGATTTTATTTATTTATTTGAGAGAGAGACTATGAGAGCGAGCATGAGAGGAGAAGGTCAGAGGGAGAAACTGACTCCCCATGGAGCTGGGAGCCTGATGGGGTACTTGATGGGATTCTGGGATGATGACCCCAGCTGAAGGCAGTTGCTTAACCAACTGAGCCACCCAGCACCCAGGCACCCTGAGTGTTTAGTTAAATCAAGCAAAACATTTTACTATTTAGAGCTCAAATTTACTGCCCTTTACATTCTCAGTACTTCCCAATTTCTAGGCCTTGTTTTCTGTAGGGGACAAGATTTGGGGCCTCTCTTCCCTCTAGAAATTGTTACCTCTGTGAAAAATGAGACTGAGTTTTTGGGTTCTCTGAGCAAAAACCACAACCTTTATTAGATGAGTAAGCTGGCAGTGGCAGAAAAGATAGATTTCTTCATTCATTTGTCTAATCTGTGGGTTCAACAAGTATTTCCTTTGGTTCTTTTATGTATTTTGCACTAAATTAGGTGCTGGACATACAATGGTAAAACTTAATATCCAACTGGTGCTGTAGAACCTGCATGGTTTGGAAGAAATAAAGATGGAGAACAATCATCTTTGTGTTCTGAGCAGCCTTAACATGGCAGTTGCCTTTGAGTTGCCCCCCTTAATATATGTAGTCTTTTTTTTTTTTTTTAATTCTCCTGCCTCATTTCCCTGACTGTGAAAGGGGGTTAAAAAGAAAGCACATTTTGAGAGAATGAGCCTCAGTCCATACATGCTGTAGTCTTGAGTCAGAGTTCTTCCAAGGGCAGATTGTTACCAGGGCTGTCAGAATGGACTGAAGAAGACATGGGTTGGCATTTTGAACTCTGAATTGGTAGAGGAAGACTGCTTAGCCAGGAAGGGATTTTTAGATACAAAATTCAGAACATCTTTGTATCTCCCTCAGGGTGTAGAGGTAGGAATTGGGGAATGGGGCAGCTTTTGTATTATAGCAAGATTTTTCACCCTTAGCACTAATGATATCTTGAGCCAGATGATTCTTTCTTGTGATGGGCTATCTTGTGTATTGCAGGATCATTAGAAGCATCTCTGGCTTCTTACTAGAAGCCAATAGTGTATACCTTTCAACATTACTAAATGTTCCCAGAGGCAAAATCACTCTTGGTTAGGAACCACTGTATTAGAGTATGGTTCATGAATCCAGAGATGAGTAAATTTGAGAAAGATCCCTTTATAACATTCAGTGTTATGGAGCTAAAACACAGTGGGATGATATATTTACTATACAGTAAAATTTGCGTTTCCTGTTTAATAAAGATAAACATTTGAAAGCTCTCCCCACCTCTTTCCTCCCCCCTCCCAAGTTTAGGAACCTCTCTATTTTTGGAACTTTGTCATATGCTATATGGGAAGAATGAACCAAAGAGCTGCAGATACTGCCAAAGTTTCTAGCTGGATGGTTAATGTGTCTTGTCTTTCTTGGGTAGCCTCAGAAATCTGAGTGGTAGGATTGGCCAGGGCACCTGCAGTGGTGTTGAAATTTGTAATATTTATTTCAAACACTTTGTGCATTGTCAGCCTTTTTGTGTTTAAAACCACGTCACAGGGCCACAGAGTAAGTAGCTCTTCAATTGGGACTAAGAAAAACAGCCTTATTTGGCCATGTGGCAAGGGCTTAATTGCTTCAAGCTCAAGGAGCAATGTCCCTTAATTCTTACAAATGAAACATAGTCTCTTCGGAGATCCATTTACACACAACCGGGACTGGGCTGGGTACTGGCCTGATTGTACTTCCTGGTTATGAGAGCTGTCTGCTATTCTGGGGGTTGGGCGCTGACTGATTTCTTTTTTCTTTTGGCCAAAATCCTATTAGTTCAAAGGAAGATAGTCTCCTTTGCTTTACCTGTTCTCCTTAGTAGGAGGGAGGGCATAGATGGGAGGTCATAATTTACCTTCAGGCATTATTGTGAAAAGCATCTTGGGTAGGAAGGTGAAAATGAAATAACCCTGAGTTTATTGCTTAGAAGAGGTGTCCACATTTTTACATTGCTGTAAGTGTGATCCCATAGTTAAGTGACATCTGAAATTGAGTCAAGTGTAAGGAAGTGTGGCTGTTGGGACCATTACTCCTAGTTTTGTAGTACTGCTAATGGTTTTGGGTTTTGTGTGTTTTTGGTGGTGTTTGTTTGTTCTTAAAAAGACTTATTTATTTATTTATTTATTTATTTGACAGACAGAGATCACAAGTAGGCAGAGAGGCAGGCAGAGAGAGGGGAAAGCAGGTTCCCTGCTGAGCAGAGAGCCCTATTCGGGGCTCGACCCCAGGGATCATGACCTGAGCGGAAGACAGGGGCTTTAACCCACTGAGCCACCCAGGCGCCCCTGGTGGTGTTTTTTAAGATTTTATTTATTTATATGAGACCGAGACAGCAGGTGGTGGGTGGTGGGGCGGCAGAGGGAGAGAGAAAACCTCAAGCCGACTCTGCTCTGAGTGCCGCTTGGGGCTCAATCCCATGATGCTCACATCATGACCTGAGCCAAAATTGAGAGTCAGATGCTTAACCGACTGAGCCACCCAGGTGCCCCCAGTAATGGTTTTATTTATTTATTTATTTATTTAAAGATTTTATTTATTTATCAGAGAGAGAGAGAGAGTGAGCACAGGCAGACAGAGGCAGAGAGAGAAGCAGGCTCCCTGCCAAGCAAGGAGCCCGATGCGGGACTCGATCCCAGGACGCTGGGATCATGACCTGAGCCGAAGGCAGCTGCTTAACCAACTGAGCCACCCAGGCGTCCCCCAGTAATGGTTTTAAATTATATTTTTATCTTTTGGGTCTGGTTATCTTTCTATCTAAAAGGTAAAAATTTTAACGAAAATTTTTTCTAATGATGAAACTGAGGCTCAGCAATGTTAAGTAACTTGTCCAGGGTCACACAGCTAATGGTAGTAGACCTGAGATTTGAACGTAGAGCCCACTATGTTGTGCTGTTTTCACTGTACAGCACAAAGAGCATTTTATATTTCTTGGAAGCTTTTTGTAAATGAAGTGATTGTGGTTCTGATGACCCTTCAGTAGAGGCTAGTGGGGAAACAAACCTCAGGCACTAGATAACTTCCCATTTCTTTTACTTATCTGATTTCTGGGAGCCTTCCATTTATTCTTATTAGTATGTAATTTATGAGACCAGAAATGCTGTGCTTTCCCAGAGTAGCAGAGAGGAGATCATCACTAGTTTCCTTACAGATTCAAATAGAAAATGGAAGAATGAACTGTAGCCTATAATTGAGTGGAAAGATATAGTTTGAGGGCGCCTGTGTGGCTCAGTGGGTTAAAGCCTCTGCCTTCACCTTGAGTCATGATCTCAGGGTCCTGGGATCGAGCCCTGCATCGGGCTCTCTGCCCAATGGGAGCCTGCTTCCTCCTCTCTCTCTCTGCCTGCCTCTCTGCCTACTTGTGATCTCTGTCAGATAAATAAATAAAATATTAAAAAAAAAAAAGATATAGTTTGGTGCACATAGGACAGAAGGTGTATATGTCACACACATTGGAGGTGTGGCTGTGCATAAAACTGGAGGAGGAAGTGGTGGAGATCAGATGGAATGGGCTCTCCAGGAATAGCATTTCTAGGACTTCCGAAATGAATTACTGCATGTCCTCTTTACTTTGTGGTGTAAGCTTTGGAAGAAACCTAACCTAAGGGATTAGGGAATGAACTTTCCTCTTGGGTGTCTTTAATTTCAGAAGCTTATCATACCATGATGCTTATTTTTCGGACCCCTTATTACTGAGGAGTGGCCCTTGTAGGAAAATCCTTGGGGATCCTGAGGTCTTTGTAGAAGCCAGTTTCTTTGATGCGCAGCAGGTTTAGCTCCGTTGCATATTTTAGAGTGAAGATGGGAAATCAGTCGATCCTAAATACTTATTCCCCTATGTCAACAAAATATGAATTGTTTTTTATTATTTTTTTAATATTAGTTAAAATTGGTAAAGGTAGAGATAGGGTATTTAGCCTAGAAAATCTTAACAGCCATCATATCATAAATACAGGGTTTATATTTTATGTTCAGGACACGTAATGGTGTTTGATTTGCATTACCTAGTATATTTAGGAACATGAGTCTTTTTTTTTTTTTTTTTAAAGATTTTATTTATTTATTTGACAGAGAGCAGAGAGCCAGATGTAGGGCTTGATCCCAGGATGCTGAGATCATGACCTGAGCTGAAGGCAGAGGCTTTAACCCACTGAGCCACCCAAGTGCCCCAGGAACATGAGTTTTAACAAACCTTGGGCAGTGGTCATATATGTTCATAATCTATTTATTTACTTATTTAATTATTTTTAAAAGATTTTATTTATTTGAGAGAGTGAGCAAGAGAGAGAGCACATGTGGGATGTCGGGGGAAGGCAGAGGGAGAAGAAGCAGGCTCCCCACTGAACAGAGAGCCCAATGTAGGGCTTGATCCCAGGACCCCGAGATCAAGACCTGAGCCCAAGGCAGACGCTTTATGGGCTGAGCCACCCAGGTGTCCCAGTACATCATAAGTTTCTGATTGATACGTCAGATTTCACCAATAATTCTGGCTTCTGCTTCTTGTGTTTCTTCCCTTTTATCTTTATCAACTACATTCTGATCCAGGACTTCATTTCTTCTCATTTCTAGTACTATATCACCTCATATTCAGGACAGGGCGAAAAGCTTTTTAACTGTACTACCCTTCCAAGGAGCCACTGCCCTTTACAAATGTAAGATGTCCAGCTATTTTCTCTGTGACACTTTACTTTTAAGCTATAAAACCAAAACACTAGGAAGTAACCATAATAGGTATAACAGTAATGTTCCTTGGGAAACTCTGTAGTCAGTTTTCCAGCTCTGACATGTTTCTGAGTTGTGTTCTTAGAAAATCATGAAAAAGAATAGAAGTGTTGCCAGATGACTTGAGTTTTGCCATTATGGTCACCTTCCTAAATGTGTTCTTTTCAGATCTCTTTGCTAAGATACCTTCTTCAGATGCCTAGGGCTATGGATAGGATAACATGGAAATTATTTAACTCAAGTATAATAATAAAACAAAGCAGCATATGTATCAGATATGCTTTTTCTGCCAACACCCTGATCTCCATGGCTTCCTATCAAAAAGATGACATCGAGAACCTTCTGTGGCCCCTGGGAGTGGGACTCTGGCCTTACCTTGAGGGGAGGGAAGACAAAAAGATGGAAAGTTTAAATGTTATAATAGAGGGTTAATAATATCATATCTAACATAGAGGGATAACCTGGACTGGAAATTAAGAGTGTGGTGTTTACACAGGGGGAAGATTATTCCATGCTGTAGGGTCATTGCCCAGGTTAGAGATGTATTTCCTCCTCCTCTTCTCTTTTTTTCAACCTGTACTTCCCGAAACATCCCTCCTCCTCCCCCCAGTACATAGATAGGAGAAGGGTAAGTAGATGGAGGGGAGGGGGCATTCCCTGTAGAAGATTCCAGGTGATATAACCTTGTTTAACCGCCAGTATTTTTTTTCCCCTCTCTCTCCCCTCCTACAGAAATGGAGGCAAACGACCATTTTAACTTTACTGGCCTTCCCCCTGCACCTGCTGCCTCAGGACTGAAACCCTCTCCCTCCTCAGGGGAGGGCCTCTACACTAACGGGTCTCCCATGAACTTCCCCCAGCAAGGGAAAAGTGAGTGTGAGGGCCACATGGCCTGGGGAGGGAGTGGGCATCATTCCTTTAGAGCAGGTTGATGGGACAAGATTTGGCTCCTCTCTGGTCTAGCTACCTCACAACAGCTCTTTTTCTTGCTAGGTGGGGAGGGAGGAAGTAAATCCTCAGAACTTCAGCTGCTGGAGAGAAAGCAAGTTTTTAAGAACAGGTTCTAGGGGTTTATGGAAAAAGCACTCTTAGTCTTGACTTAGGTTGGAAGGGGTTAGGAAAACATACTGGCTTTTTCATCTTGGCCTGCTCTTCTGTCACCCCTGTTCCCTGGCTCCTGCCAGAGAATGGTGAGATAGCCACTGCTTCCAATAATGACTTCTGGACCTGTGAGAGAGATAAAGGTCCAGCCCTCTGAGAAGCTGTTTTTAAAGGTTAGAGATCTAGGATTGGGGGTGGAGGGATTGGGTGAAGGTTGGGATGTGTTTGCCTTTTAGTTTGTGTAATCGAGAAGAGGGTAGATACTTGAAGTCTGTGCCACCCCTGTCCTTGAGAGTAGAAGAGCAGAAGATAGGGAAAGAGTTTTAATGCTTACCTAGTTCCCTAGAGAGAAACATCTATAATTCCAGACGGAAGTGTTGCTGCCAGGATCAGGTCTTTTCCTGGATTTGGCTTATCAGTTGCTCTGTACATAGTTCTGCCAAGTACTTCTCTAATCTTGCCCGGATTTCAGGTACTTTGTTTGGAAGCAGAGAGAAGCCCAAATGCTTCCCACTTCCCTCCGGCAGAAAAATACTGCCATAGCCTTATCCTTAACCACCTCTCCCTTCTGTTCTCTCTAAGGGGGTTGCAGATAGATAGAAGCGCGTTTATTTCACTGAGGACCCCCTCCCCATCAGTTTCTTTTGTATCTTAGTTCCTTTTATTTGAATTGTTCTCCAGTCCAGAGGTTACCATTGGTGTTGAGAACTGAAGTCTGTAGTCCTGACCATGCAGTCATTTTCCCCCTGCAATATTACCCTCCAGTTTCTATGCGGAGGGGCCAAGCCCAGCCTTCTGAGTTGGGATCTTGCCGCTGTGGTGACTGCAGATTCTATTCTTAGCCCAGCACAAAGTGCTGGATCTGCATGTGCCAGTGAGGTGGAGGCTGTCCCTTCTGGTGCCACTGCGGGGCCAAACGGGCTCTGGGGTAAGGGGGGTCCTGGAGAATTCAGTCATGCCACTCCAAGGGAAGAATTCCTCTAGGGAATGAGGGTGGAGAAGAGTGCAAGTCACTATAGGGAGTCTGCAAGCAGCTTCATTTAAAAAATTAAAAGCCCTGAGCATCAGCAGCAGCCAGCACTCTGCTGGTCGCTCCTGTGGTAGGCCAGGAGAGCTCCCCAGCCCCCTACTCAGCAGCCTCAGAAGCAGTTGCTAAGCTTACATCCAGGAGCATCTGGGTTTGGTGTTCTCTGGAGACTGAAAAGTTATAAATAGAGCAGAGAGGGGAATCCCCCTCCCCTTCACCTTCCCTTTTTCTAGTCAGTGTTGTTCTTTTGGTAGAAATGGTAGAGTTTCTTGCATACATATCTGTAACTGACCCTTTTCCCTCTTTCTCTGCCAGGTTTGAATGGGGATGTGAATGTTAATGGCTTATCTACTGTATCTCACACTACTACTTCAGGGATTTTGAATTCTGCTCCCCACTCCTCCAGCACCTCACACCTTCATCACCCCAGCGTGGCCTACGACTGTCTCTGGAACTACTCACAGTACCCATCTGCCAATCCTGGCAACAACCTCAAGGACCCACCCCTTCTCTCACAGTTCTCGGGGGGACAATATCCACTCAACGGCATCCTTGGGGGCAGCCGGCAACCTTCATCCCCAAGTCACAACACTAACCTTCGGGCTGGGAGCCAAGAGTTCTGGGCCAACGGTACCCAGAGTCCCATGGGGCTTAACTTCGACTCACAGGAACTGTATGATTCCTTTCCTGACCAGAATTTTGAGGTGATGCCCAATGGACCCCCTAGTTTTTTCACCTCCCCACAGACTTCTCCTATGTTGGGATCCAGCATCCAGACCTTTGCACCCTCCCAGGAGGTAGGCAGTGGTATCCATCCTGATGAGGCGGCAGAAAAGGAGCTGACATCAGTTGTGGCAGAGAATGGCGCTGGCTTGGTAGGCAGCCTGGAGCTGGAAGAAGAGCAGCCAGGTAGGTATAACTATGGTTCTGTGAGCCGGGCTGGGAGAGGAAAAATGGGGCTGTGGGGGGCAGTGGCTTTTTGAGGTGAGGAAAACTTGTCTTTCAGCTCTCTGCAGTGGAGGCTGATTTGCATGTTGGTGATTAGCAGAGCCAAGTGGCTGGTGTTTCTGTGGCAGCAGCACCAGCTCGCAAGTGGGAGTGCAAATTATTTCAAGCTCATGCAGAGCTGCTGGCCTGGAGAGGGCAGGTGGGCGAGCCTGAAACAGCCCCAACAGACACCCTGCATCGAGAGGGGCTTCTTCAAAAATAGAGGAAGGGGTTGGGGCAGAAGGTATTGAAGCCAATTTGACTTAACTATAGCAAGGCCAGACTGGGCTGTTAAAGCGGGCTGAACCTTTAGTAGTGATTGGCATCTGAAGAAGGGAAGGGAGCAGGCAGAACATACCATTGCTTGTCTATCGGTTTCCTGTTGTGGTGGTGGTTGTTGTTAGCATTGGTACGTGTGACAGTCCCTCTCCTCTTTTCCCTCAAAATAGATAAATGGTTATAAAACTATAGGATAATTTCTGTTTACCACCTGTTCCTCTTGGATAGGGGAAGTACCTAAGAAGATGATGCGGTTCTTGTCTCAGACCCTGCTCTCCTTTCTCCTCTCTTTACCTGCTACAGGATTTTATTGTATTGCTCACTAGAGTATTTTGGTATGATTGGAACCCAACATAGTACTGGTTCTTAGACTCACTGAAGAATGAACATCCCACTAGCAAAGACTGACTGCCTGCTGTAGCTGAATGAACCAGTTGAAGGCACTGATTATGACTTTTGCTCTTTTCTGGGATTTCCTAGAACTGAAGATATGTGGCTACAATGGCTCTGTCCCTTCTGTGGAATCATTACACCAAGAGGTCTCAGTCTTGGTCCCTGACCCCACAGTGAGCTGCTTAGATGATCCTTCACATCTTCCTGATCAACTGGAAGACACTCCAATCCTCAGTGAAGTCTCTCTGGAGCCCTTCAACCCCCTGGCACCAGGTAGGCTTAGAAGCTGGCTCCCTTCAATTTGTCCATGCAAAAGGTAGCCAACTTCTATCACCTAGAAGGGATAGTAAACCAGGGAAGTATTGAGGAATCCAGGGCATTGGGGCCTCCAGATAATCCGGTGGCCAACTACAGTTTCATCCCACTGGCTGACTAGGCCAACTGCACTCTGAGCTCAGTTGGTTCATTTCCCAGGTTTTCTCCCAATGTTCCTTTTGGCCTGGAGCCCTGGGCTGTAATAATTCACTGGATAAGGACTTATTACCACATAGTTGGGCTGTTTGGGTTCTAACTATCTCACTAACTGTGCCAGTGAACAATTACCTTTTACCCCACTGAAATAATAAGAAAGGCCTGTTTTATGATGGATGCTAGAATTTTGTGTTGGTCTGTGGGTTGTTATAGAGCCAGTGTTTTTCCCTTCATTTCTGTTTTAAGGTTTTACAATCCCTATAGCCTGGTCACTTCACTGTTTCAGGGAGAAAGCTGTAAGATTTCCTTAATTTAACATTAGAAAGAACTCCACACAACAAGGACTGACTAGAGTTGGGATATAGTGAGACCAGTATTTCTTTTTTTTTTTTTTTTTTTTTAAAGATTTTATTTATTTATTTGACAGAGAGAAATCACAAGTAGTTGGAGAGGCAGGCAGAGAGAGAGAGAGGGAAGCAGGCTCCCTGCTGCGCAGAGAGCCCGATGCGGGACTCGATCCCAGGACCCTGAGATCATGACCTGAGCCGAAGGCAGCGGCCCAACCCACTGAGCCACCCAGGCGCCCCGAGACCAGTATTTCTTAAATCTTGTTTTCTGATTTTTCCACCTCTTGAAGAGCCAGTGAGTGGAGGACTCTATGGTATAGATGACACGGAGCTGATGGGTGCGGAGGACAAGCTGCCTCTTGAAGACAGCCCTGTGATTTCTGCCCTTGATTGCCCTTCCCTCAATAATGCCACTGCCTTCAGTCTCCTGGCAGATGACAGTCAAACTTCAGCCTCTATCTTTGCCAGCCCAACCTCTCCACCTGTCCTTGGAGAGTCTGTCCTGCAAGGTGAGTGAAGAGAGGTAGGATAGAGAGTCTTTGGCCTGAGAAAAGGTGAGAGAACCAGTTCCATACTTAGGGTATTAGGGGTGGGCGTCTTACTGGGAACTGAGGGGGCTATCGTGGGACTAAAAAAAGGCACAGGCTGCTCACTCTGACTTCTGTCTATCCTGTGCCCAGAACTTGTGGGACTTGGAGTTTGCAGGAAAAAGGAGGTCAAAAGCCTTACTGGCTCCAGGTAAAAGGTACTTCACACAGTGAACTAGCAGTTTTACCCTTTAACCTTCATGAATGGCTGGGGAGGACAGCCAGAGGCTACTTCATGTTTTCCACCCTAGGGAAAAGCCCTCTAAGTAACTCTGTTTAGCTTAGTCCAGGTTGACTGAGTAGATTCTCTTGCTTTGTAGGACACCATTTTTCCTTACCTATCTTGTCCCTTTGGATTCTAGATAATAGCTTTGACCTGAATAATGGTAGTGATGCAGAACAGGAAGAAATGGAGACTCAGGCTTCAGACTTCCCACCACCTCTGACCCAGCCAGCCTCTGACCAGTCATCCACAATTCAGCTCCATCCAGCAACTTCACCAGCAGTTCCGCCAGCAGCCTCCCCAGCAATCTCCCTGGCAGTTTCGCCAGCAGCCTCCCTAGAAATCTCTCCAGAAGTCTCCCCAGTGGTTTCGCCAGCAGTCTCCCCGGAAATTTCCCCAGCCATCTCCCCAGCAGCCTTCCCAGCTGTCTCTCTAACTTCCTCAGCAGCTCTCCCACCAGTCTCCTCAGAAGTCTCCTTGACAGGCTCCCCAGTGACCTCCCCAAAAGTGTCCCCTGCAGTTTCCCCAGTATCTGTCCTCCCAGCAGCCTCCTCAGCAGATAAGGATGTCAGCACCTTCCCTGAAACCACCACTGACCTGGAAGAGATCACTGGAGACGGAGTCACTACTTCTGGTAATGGTGAGTGTCCAGATTCTGTTCCATTCCTAGCCGGTTTAAAGAAAAGTTTCTGTCCTGTGTGGCATTTAGCCCTTCTCGGTGGCCTGTTTCACTTTTGCTTGAATTCTTAAGTTGGGTATCCCTTCTCTTCCTCCCAAGGTGATGTCCTGAGGAGACGTATTGCTACCCCAGAAGAAGTTCGTCTTCCCCTCCAACATGGGTAAATGCTCTAGTTTGCTACATGCATTGACCTTGACAAATTTAATGAATGACTCTAGGAAGAAGGGAAGAGAGGTCATCTCACAAGAGATGGAGAGGAATGGGCTAGGCAAGAATGGATTAAAGGACAGTTATCTGCAATGATAACGCCTGAGGTCCTTAGGCTTTCCTCCTTCTCCCAGGATCTGCCTCCCCTCACCTATTCTTTCCTCATCTTGTGGCCACTCGGGTTCTTGCTCCAGGGGCTGCAGCTGTTATCTTTTCCAAACCCAGCTGGTCACCCTAGAGCTCAGATATCCAAATTAGCTGACTTGTTTTATATGCTTAGAGAAGGGATAGCAGTGAGTTGCGGGGTGGCTCAGTCCTGATGAATTGGGATTTTTTTTTTTTTTTTTTTTTTTTTTAATGCTGTTTAGAGAGGTAAGGACAGGAACAATATGTGACCAGAATGAGCAAGCCAGTTGACACCAAGGGCCTCCTAAGAATGTGACTGCCTTCCTGATTGTCCCCACCCCCACCCCTCTAGGCTACTTGTGGTCACCAAGTTTGAGTTCTGCTTAACGTTTTGAGAGAAAGATAAGGCTTAGTCTTAGAATAATCTTTCTCAGAACACAGAGTTCTTACTAAACCTTGGCCTACAAAGTCATTTTATGGAGTCAGCAGCAAGTTTACTCTTCTGCTTGCGTCCCCACCCTCTGTCTTCTCTGCTTTTATTTCCTCAAGTCTTCATCGCCTTCGTCCTCATCATTGGAAACCCAGCTATTGCCTTGAATGGCATCAGGGAGGGGGTTCCTGGCTGCTCATCACACTGACTTTATAAATGTAGGGTGAAGGTCTTTCTGGCCTGTGCATTTTTATGTATTGTTCCCCGCCCCCAGGCCCTGAGGGATTTGCAGAGCTCCTGCCTGCTTTCCAGCCAAGCTTGTGTCTCATGCTGTGTTTGCATCTACATGCAGTTCTAGTCGATAGATTCTGGGAGGGTCATCTCTGTGGGCTTGGCTCCTGGGTTGGCTTGACCATGGGTAGGGGTGTGACCTGGCGGCAGGGCACGTGTGCTTCTCTGGCAGGTGGCGGAGAGAGGTGCGCATCAAGAAGGGCAGCCACCGATGGCAAGGGGAAACATGGTATTATGGTCCCTGTGGGAAGAGGATGAAACAGTTTCCAGAAGTGATCAAGGTAATGTAGCTTTCGTGGGCATCTTAACGGAAACACAGACACTTTTCTTGGGCCCAGTGGCAACAGGCTACCATTTTCTGCTCTTTGGGCTGTTCTGTTTGTGCTCTTGCTGGACAAAGGCATGATAGGGCTGTGATTTCATCAATCAATGCCACTTTGCCTCCTCCTTTTTAGTACCTGAGCCGCAATGTGGTACACAATGTCCGTCGTGAGCACTTCAGTTTCAGTCCCCGTATGCCTGTTGGAGATTTCTTTGAAGAGAGAGACACGCCAGAGGTGCACATCCCAGGGTTAAATACGCTTTTGTTTCTGAGAAGGAGTTGGTGGGGGAGGCTGTAGCTTCTTGTGCGGTTTGGAGGTTCTGGGACATTGAATGATTAAGAGGCTATGGTGGCTTGCACCCTCACGTTTTAATAGTCTTCTTCATTACCTTAGGGCTTACAGTGGGTACAGCTTTCAGCAGAGGAGATCCCATCCAGGATTCAGGCAATTACCGGGAAACGGGGCCGACCTCGAAACACTGAGAAGGCCAAGACTAAGGAAGTCCCCAAGGTGAAACGGGGACGAGGTCGGCCACCCAAGGTCAAAATCGCTGAGCTGCTGAATAAGACAGATAACCGCCTCCTAAAGAAACTGGAGGCCCAAGGTACACCGATGTCTCTTATTTTAGGATTCTGCTTGCTCTGTGAAGTATTGGAAATGTGGTTTTATTTTTTACTATTTTTTTCAAAGATTTTATTTATTTATTAGAGTGAGAGAGCATGAGCAGAGGGAAAGGGAGAAGCACACTCCCCACTGAGCAGGGAGCCCAAATCCCCGCTTGATTCCAGGACCCTGAGCTCATAACCTGAGCTAAAGGCAGATGCTTAACCCACTGAGACACCTGGATGCCCCTGAAGTTTTGGAAATGTTGAGGAATTACTAATGCCTTGGTTTCCCACGAACATGACTGACATTAATTATCTGGACAGAATGAATCTGAATCACCTTCCCCTCTTTAGAAAGCAGTACCACCCTCCCAGCATTTTTGTGGTACTTCAACAACCTTTTTCCTTTTTTTTTTTTTTTTTTAAAGATTTTATTTATTTATTTGACAGATCACAAGTAGGCAGAGAGGCAGGCAGAGAGTGAGAGAGGAGGAAGCAGGCTCCCCGCTAAGCAGAGAGCCCGATGTGGGGCTCGATCCCACAACCCTGGGATCATGACCTGAGCCGAAGGCAGAGGCCTTAACCCACTGAGCCACCCAGGCGCCCCAACAACCTTTTTCCTTAAATTGCTATAACTCGTGGAGCCTTGGGAGGTCCCCAGATGTTGATAGGAGAAGAGAGGGCTTCCATGTCCTTTCCTATCATCTTTCAGCAACTTGGCTTGTTGGTTTGGGTTGTGCACTTTTACTATACTCATTGCTACCATCATGGAGGTTCAGAATTCACATCTGAATCCAAAGATAATTGACGCTGTTTTGATGCGTAGACAGGTAGTAAATGTATAATTTTTCAGCAAATATTACATTTATCCTGACATAGTGAAAGAATTTGAAAAAAATTGGCCTCTTCTGACTCCTGTTCAGAATCTTCTGACTCCTATTCTGACTCCTATTCAGAGTTCCAGCTCTGCCACATTCTGATGGTATGACCTGGAGCAAGGCATTTATACTTTACTAGAAGCCTATGCTGGGTTATCTGTAGATCGTATCTATCTAATTTAGAGGGTTGCTCTATGGACATGGTGGTGGTGGTGTGTCCATGCCAGAATAGAATAAGTACTATCCTATCAAAAACATCAATTCTAAAACACTGTATTGTTTTCGAAAAGCAGAGGAACTTACATATTTTGGTAGAGCAAGGCATAAGAGCTGAGCATAAACAATGTCAGTGTTGATCTGATTCTACTGAGGTGTCCATTATTTGAGCTCTTACTTTCTGGCACATTCTTTTTAATTGGTGCTTTCAACTTTGGAGACCACCCTTTTTCCCTGGCAGTTTGGTTTTGTTTTCTTTCTCTGCTCTGAAATCAGTCTGTGGGTTGCTGCCTCTGCTGGGTAGCCTGGGAAAGAGACAGGTTACCAGGCTGTTCTGCCGTTGTGTCCTCTAAGAGCCCTTCTAAAGGAGTCTAATCTGTTCCAGGGGCTGGGACTTCTGGGCAGGAGATTTTTGAGTTCTTTGTGCTGCCCCACAGCAGGTGTCTCTTCAACATTTTTCTCCCCAACATATTATGTATACCAAAAAACGAAACTAGATTCTTCAGGGAGCTGCTTAGGGCAGTCAGCTTTGTGACAGGCGTGTGCTGCTCTGAATGCCGGAGATCAGTCTGCCTTACTCTTCATTTTTCTTTCTGCCCTCACAGAAACACTGAATGAGGAGGATAAAGCAAAGATGAGTAAAATCAAGAAGAAGATGAAGCAGAAGGTACGAGGAGAATGTCAGTCTACTATCCAAGGGCAGGTGAGGGACATCAGAGAGATGATACAGCGGGTTAACTTTTCCTACCGTTGGCTTCGTCATTTCTTCCTTCTCCCACATTTACCACCTTCCCATCTCCCCACCTCCCCCCATGTGGCAGCGTACCTTCTTCATTACCTGGAATTGGGGGGGATGGGTTTGATTTAGAGATTTGGGCTTGTTCAAGAATCATGTGGGCATCTCCAGGGTGAGAGAATTGATCCATTGCCAACCCCTCATCCCATCTCTCACCTCTCCTCCCCAGCACCCTTGTCTGTTTTTTAATCCTAGCCCAAGCAGAGATGCTTTCAGAGTTTGAGGAGAAATGACTTCCCTTATGGTTTACAGGCCAGAAACAAGCGGAAACAAGAGGCCAAGAGCTTAAAGCAGAAGGAAGCTAAGAAGAAATCCAAGGTAGGTGCATGTTCACACAAGTATAACTTTGAAGTCCCCAAACTGATTTTGCAAGACATGTGTGAGTTGGTCTTGTTTTATAGCCACGCTTTTGGGCTCTCAGGTGGGAGGAGGGGGACCAGGGAAGGGTGGTGACTGGAATCTTTATGGAATGTTTCATCCCTCTCTCCTTTGGGTGAGTAGGCTGAGAAGGAGAAGGTAAAGACAAAGCAGGAAAAACTGAAGGAAAAAGTGAAAAGGGAGAAGAAGGAGAAAGTAAAAATGAAGGAAAAGGAGGAAGTGGCCAAAGGCAAGTCAGCCTGTAAAGCTGATAAAACGCTGGCCATGCAGAGGCGCTTGGAGGAGCGGCAGAGGCAGCAGATGATCTTGGAGGAGATGAAGAAGCCCACGGAGGATATGTGTCTGACTGATCACCAGGTAGTGAGGGGAGAATAACAGGTCCTGGGTCCCTGGGTCCTGGAGGGCCAGTTACGAAGATACTGCCACTAAAAGAAGAACCTCCTAGATACCCAGACGCTTGCCTTCAGGTGTGTCTGACAGCCCTACCACTTTCATTCTTACAGCCCCTACCTGACTTCTCCCGAATCCCTGGTCTGATCCTGCCCAGTGGGGCCTTCTCAGACTGCTTGACCATCGTGGAATTCCTGCACAGCTTCGGCAAGGTGCTAGGCTTTGACCCTGCCAAAGATGTACCCAGCCTGGGGGTCCTGCAGGAGGGACTCCTGTGTCAAGGCGACAGCCTGGGTGAGGTGCAGGATCTGCTGGTGCGGCTCCTGAAGGCTGCGCTCTATGATCCCGGCCTGCCCTCTTACTGTCAGGTGAGGGCCTTCCCCAGGCGGGTTGGGAGTGCCTGGGTTCTGGGGCTGTGTCTCAGGTGTGCTTTCTCTCTAAGTTAAACACATAAACATAAAAGTCTTTCCCTGAACTGATCAGGACAAGTGAAAGGAGATCTGGTTTCTTCCTATTTCTGTTTTCCTTATATTTTTTCCCTTTTGTTTTTCTTCCTGACTTCCCTCTGCTTATTTTGTTCATTTTCCTTTATTTTACTCCTTTTCTTTTGTACCTTCCCTTTGTCTTTTCTCATAATGTGTTAGCACTTTTCATACTTGGTTCTTTTCACCCGTAGTTTCTCCTAGTGTATTTTCTTGTTCCAGATTCACCTAGCCTGTGTTGTTCTACTTTTTCTCCTAACTTCCATTCTGCTCTCCTCCAACAGTCCTTAAAGATTTTGGGGGAGAAGGTGTCCGAGATCCCACTGACAAGAGACAATGTGTCTGAGATCCTGCGCTGCTTCCTCATGGCATATGGAGTGGAGCCTGCCCTCTGTGATAGCCTGCGTACCCAGCCTTTTCAGGCCCAGCCCCCGCAACAGAAAGCTGCTGTCTTGGCCTTCCTTGTGCATGAGCTCAATGGCTCGACCCTCATCATCAAGTGAGGGTCTGGGGTGATGGTTACTGTATGCCTTGGGCAGAATGGGAGGGAGAAGGGTTTAGCCATCCAGAAGTCCTGGCAGTGATGTGTGTGCACTGCCATGCTCTGGATGCTAGAGCGACTTGGGAACTGGATCTTAGTACTTTCCTGGGGAGAATCTAAGCCTTCCTCTGCCATTTATCCAGCCTGGGCCCTAGAATGAAAGTACCATTCAGCTGCAGCCTCTTTACCCTTGAGCCTCCCTTTTTTGTTGGTGCTACCACTTATACCTCAAAATCTCATAACCTGTTCCTCTGCAGTGAGATCGACAAGACTCTGGAGAGTATGTCCAGCTACAGAAAAAATAAGTGGATTGTTGAAGGCCGGCTCCGGAGGTAGGAATGGGACAGAGGGTAGGACCTAGAGAGGAAAGGGTGAAACATAGCCAGAGCTTGTGCCTGGAACACATGCCTGTAGACTCCCCACTGAGTTGGGACCTTACCCCAGGGCTCAGGATGGTTTAGATTCCAGGTGTTCCTTTTGTGGCAGTCTCTCCTGCTCCTCACCAATTTTCCCCTTCATCTGTTTTAAGACTAAAAACTGCTCTGGCCAAGCGAACTGGGCGGCCTGAGGTAGAGATGCAAGGGCCAGAGGAGGGCCTGGGGCGGAGGCGTAGCTCTCGCATCATGGAGGAGACCAGTGGTATGGAAGAAGATGATGAGGAAGAGACTGTAGCAACTGTCCATGGCCGTAGGGGTCGAAGAGATGGAGAGGTACTAGCCCCACACTGAGGACAGTGGGAGTTGGAAATAGGTTATTTCTCTTTCTTGAATTGAATAATTCTCTTTCATTGTTTATTTGTTTCTTCTCCAGGTTGATGCCATAGCATCAAGCATCCCAGAGCTAGAGCGCCAGATAGAAAAACTGAGCAAGGTACTGTTCTTCTAACCTCCCAGGAGGTAGAGATGTGGGCTGGGAGAGGATTTATCACCTTGTGAGTTGGGCCCCAGATGATACCAATTTTATAGGGAAGCTGAGAGCCATTGCCCAACCCCCATATACTGGATGGAGTCCCTCCTCGGAAATGTGTTTTTTACTTCTCTTTCCACTGCCTACCCAGCGTCAGCTCTTCTTTCGAAAAAAGCTACTTCACTCATCCCAGATGCTTCGGGCAGTCTCCTTGGGTCAGGACCGCTACAGACGCCGCTACTGGGTGTTGCCCTATTTGGCTGGTATCTTTGTGGAAGGAGCAGAGGAGAGCTTAGGTACGTGTTTCATGGAAGCCTGAATTGAGTCCTATCAGAATTAACCAGTTCCTTTTTCTCTGTCTAGTCTTTTTGGGTTTCTTTCATTTTATGAGAATCAGTGTAGCATTGTGGTTAACAGAACAGACTCTAGGGTGAGACTTCCCACCTACCTACAGTATGCTTCAGTCTCTTCATTTATAAAATGGGAATGATAATAGTGGGTCTGCCTCTTTGGGCTGTTAAGAGGATTAGGATGAGTTAATACTCTTAGGATAATATTTAACATCTATTTGATTATTTTTTTCCTAAAGATTTTATTTATTTATTTGACACCGAGAAAGAGACAGTGAGTGCAGGAACACAAGCAGGGGTAGCGGAAGAGGGAGAAGCAGGCTTCCCACTGAGCAGGGACCCCGATGCAGGGCTGGATCCCAGGACCCTGGGATCATAACCTGAGCTGAAGACAGACGCTTAATGACTGAGCCACCCAGGCACACCATCTATCTGGTTCTTTTTGTTTGTTTGTTTGTTTTGTTTTGTTTTTAAATTTATTTACGACAGAGAGAGAGAGATCACAAGAAGGCAGAGAGGCAGGCAGAGGGGGGTGGGGAGGCAGGCTCCCTGCTGAGCAGAGAGCCTGATGTGGGGCTCGATCCCAGGACCCTGAGATCATGGCCTGAACTGAAGGCAGAGGCTCAACCCACTGAGCCACCCAGGCGCCCCTATCTGGTTCTTACTAAACATTAGCATATGTTTATGCTGCTGCTTCTGATTACTTGGGAGAATAGTGTCTTTCCCCTATGCTTTGTTCAGTGGGACAGTTCTGTTCTCCACTGAATCTCAAAAGGGGGATTAAGTCCAAGAGTAAAAGAAAATGTATATCCTACATTTGTACATCCTCTTTCCTTCCCCTTGTATCTGTGTACGTTTCAAACCCTTCACTTCTTTTTACAGTTCCTGAGGATGTGATTAAGCAGGAAACGGACTCCTTAAAAGTGGCAGCCCATCCAGCACCCAGCCCAGCCCCCTTCTCCCTGAAGAAGGAGTTAGGTGGCTCTGGAACCTCTGCCAGTACTCCTGCCCGGGCCCGAGGTCGACCTCGGAAAACTAAGCCTGGGTCTCTGCAACCTAGGCACCTGAAATCCCCTGGCCAGGGCCAGGGTTCTGAACAGCACAGTGCCCAGCTTCAGCCTGAGATTCAGCCTCATCCTCAACTTCAGGCTGAGCCCCAGCTCCAGCCTCAACCCCAACTTCAGCCTCAACCCCAACTTCAGCTTCATCCTCAGCCCCAAAATGGGTTTCTGGAGCCAGAAGGCTCCCCCTTGTCCCTGGGTCAGAGCCAGCATGACCTAAGCCAGTCAGCTTTCCTGTCTTGGCTGAGCCAGACTCAGAGCCATGGCTCCCTGCTGAGTAGCTCAGTCCTCACACCTGACAGCAGCCCTGGAAAACTGGACCCAACCCCATCACAGCCCTTGGAGGAGCCAGAGCCTGATGAGGCAGAGCCCGTCCCTGATTCTCAAGCTCCCTGGTTTAGCTTAGCCCAGATGCCTTGCAATGCTGCCCCTACACCACCCCCAGCAGTTTCTGAGGACCAACCTACTCTCTCCCCTCAGCAACCTGTCTCCTCCAAGCCAGTAAGTAGCCAGAAATCTTCGAATGCAATTGACTTCATCTTGGCACAGGCTCCGCTGCCTGTGAAAAATCCCGCAAATGCCCTCATCTTGTGTTTCATCTCACAGATTAGTCGACCCAGTGCAGCCAACCCCTGTTCTCCAGTACAGCTCTCTTCTACTCCCCTGCCTGGGATGGCCTCTAAGAGGCGAATAGGAGACCCTGGGGGCACATCACAGAGTCTCACAGGGGCAGGACCGCCAAAACGGAGGGGGAGACCTCCCAGTAAGTTCTTCAAACAGATGGAACAGCGTTATCTAACCCAGCTGACAGCCCAGCCTGTCCCTCCTGGTGAGTGCCCTTGACAAGGCATGGGGTAAGAGTGGCAACAGATACAGACCATGGGATTCATAGCTGGTGCCCACTCCCCACCCCACATGTGTGAACTGTTCACAGAGATGTGCTCTGGCTGGTGGTGCATCCAAGATCCTGAGACCCTGGATGCTACCCTCAAGGCCCTGCACCCCCGAGGCATCCGAGAAAAGGCACTTCACAAACACCTCAACAAGCACAGGGACTTCTTACAGGAGGTCTGCCTGCGGCCCTCCACTGGTAAGATAAGCACTTTGACCCTGCCTGAGTTAAAGAGCCCAGGGGTAAATGTTGAACTGCTGCTGTCTCATTGATGGGCCTTTCCCTCTGCCTTCTGTGTTCTCAGATCCCATCTTTGAGCCTAGTCAGCTACCTGCCTTTGAAGAGGGGATTATGAGCTGGTCCCCCAAAGAGAAGACCTATGAGACAGACCTGGCTGTGCTTCAGTGGGTAGAGGAACTGGAACAACGGGTTATCCTCTCTGATCTGCAGATTCGGGTACACTGGGATTGGCCCTGGGTAGAGGAAGTAGTTGGGGGAGACGGTCATCTCTTGTACTCAGTTAAGAAAAACCCTGGGTCCCCACTTCATTAGTGGCCTTTTGTGACGCTAGGTTTTTTTCTTTTTTTCCTTTACAATGAGTTTTGTCCTCTCTCCCACCTGTAGGGCTGGACATGTCCCAGCCCAGACTCGACTCGTGAAGACTTGGCCTACTGTGAGCATCTGCCTGACTCCCAGGAGGATATCACCTGGCGAGGTCGAGGTAGGGAAGGACTGGCACCCCAGCGTAAAAGCACCAACCCGCTGGACCTGGCTGTGATGCGCCTGGCTGCTCTGGAGCAGAATGTGGAGCGGCGTTATCTGCGGGAACCCCTCTGGCCAGCTCATGAGGTCGTGCTGGAGAAGGCCTTGCTCAGCACGCCCAGTGGTGCCCCCCAGTGCACCACTACAGAGATGTGAGTACCCACCCCCATTCTTGGTCTTGGGGAGAAGGGATACATTTAATGGATCCTGCTCCTCATCCAAAGATCACCCTTTTTCTCTCCCATCTTCCCCCCCCCCCCCCCCCCCCCAGATCCTATGAGATCACTCCTCGAATTCGGGCCTGGCGCCAGACACTTGAGCGGTGCCGGAGTGCAGCACAGGTGTGCTTGTGCCTAAGTCAGCTGGAGAGGTCCATTGCCTGGGAGAAGTCGGTCAACAAAGTGGTAAGAGGACGGGGAGAGCCTGGGAAGGCTGAGAGGGCAGCCAGCTCAGTGGGGCAGTGGGGTCACAGAGGCTTGAGGGCTCACCTTGCCTCCTCATACCCTTGGCAGACCTGTCTCGTCTGCCGGAAGGGTGACAATGATGAGTTTCTTCTGCTTTGTGATGGATGTGACCGTGGCTGCCACATTTACTGCCATCGGCCCAAGATGGAGGCTGTCCCAGAAGGAGATTGGTTCTGTGCAGTATGTTTGGCCCAGGTAAGGCTTCTGCTTTCTTATTCTCACTCCCAAGCAGAAATCAGAGGTTTTCTTTCTCATCCCATTTGTCACCAGTCCTACAGTTAGCAGCACTTCCTACCATGCCTCAGTGTCCCCTTAGAAAGAGCTCCAGGGTAGATGTTGGGTTCTGGTCCTTTTTGGGACAATTCACTTAAATTCTGTAGCCTTGCTTGCTTGCTTCTATATGGGGGAATGATTGTATTTTCCCTTTTACCTTCCTTATTGGATTGTGTGAGTAGATGCACATGCTGGCTAACGCGTGGAAGTATTTTGAAACCTCAGTCACGCTTAGACAGATAGGGATGGTAATGATCTGGAGGGCCAGCAGAGTACATCTCCAGCTGTTACTGATCTCACCCTTCTCCTGTTATCAGCAGGTAGAAGGAGGATTCACTCAGAAGCCTGGTTTCCCAAAACGAGGCCAGAAGCGGAAAAACAGTTATGAGCTGAACTTCCCGGAGGGTGATGGCCGTCGCCGCCGGGTACTCTCCAGGGGCCGGGAGAGCCCAGCAGTGCCTCGGTACTCAGAAGAAGGGTTGTCCCCCTCGAAGCGGCGGCGATTCTCCATGCGGAACCACCACAGTGATCTCACGTTTTGCGAGTGAGTTGAATGAATTCTGAATACAACTGGCTCTAGCTTTGCCAGAGTAAGGGCTGAGAAGGGTCAGTGGATTTGCTTCCTGAGATGCAGCCATTCCTTTCCCTTTAATGACAGGATTATCTTGATGGAGATGGAGTCCCATGACGCAGCCTGGCCATTCCTGGAGCCCGTGAACCCACGTTTGGTGAGCGGGTACCGGCGCATCATCAAAAACCCAATGGATTTTTCCACCATGCGGGAGCGGCTGCTCCGGGGAGGGTAAGTAGACATTAGCATGTCTCCTGGCTCTTGGGTTGCTTCTGTGACTCTCCCAGCCCCACTCCCCAGCTCATAGCTCTGCCTCCCCCCTGCCCAGGTACACCAGCTCAGAGGAGTTTGCAGCGGATGCACTCCTGGTCTTTGACAACTGCCAGACCTTCAATGAGGATGACTCGGAAGTGGGCAAGGCTGGGCACATCATGCGCCGCTTCTTCGAGAGCCGCTGGGAGGAGTTTTATCAGGGAAAGCAGGCCAATCTGTGAGGCAAGGGAGGTGGGGAGTCGCCTCATGGCATCTCCCCCTGCCCTCCAAACAAAAAAACCCTGCCATTCTCACCTGCTGATGCTGCCTTGGGTCCAGACTCAAGTCAGAGATCTCAGCCTGATTTTTGACCTTACCCTTGGCAGCGCCCTACATCCTCTTATCCCTACCTATACCCCCTTTTCCCTTTCCTCTTCTTGCTCCTCAAATAAGAGGGGCAGAGATGGTGTCCTTCTGGACTGAAAGCCAAAAAAAGAAAGAAAGAAAGAATTTTTCCTTTCTGTTTTATTTCCTAATTTAAAATGATGAGGAGGAAAGAAGTCCCTGCTTACTTACTCCTCCCAGCTTCTTCTCCTTCCCTGTACGTGCCCCAGCATTCTGGGGCTATTTAACAATAGCAATAGTTCTAGTGAATGTGTGAAACCGAGAAACACTCTGTACTGTGTGTGGACCCGCAGTGACGGCCAGTAAAGTGGACTTAACTCCCAAGTGTGTCGAGCCGGACACCGGGCCCTGAACATGCTGCTTCCATGTTCAGTCCCTTCCCTGCTTCTCACTTTCTCAATTTTTCCTTTCCCCTCCTCTCCCTACTTTTTAGATTTTCTCTCATCCAATAATGTAAAACTATCGTGTACGGGTTCCTCTGCCCTTTTCTCTCCCCCCAGATCTTTTTTCCCCTCAAAGGAAAAAGAAGTTCAGAAGTCCCTGTCTTTCTTTCTGTCCTCATCTTCCTGCCAATAGCTATCCCTCTGTAATGTTGGATACTCCTCGCATGCTGAGTTTCTAGCCTTTTTTTGAAACTCAGTAGCTGGGGAGAGGGCAGGGAGGCACCCTGGACCCTGGGCCTTCCAGCCTCCTTCCCCACCTCTTACCTAAACCTCCCTCTTGGGAACTCCTCAGGGACAACTACTGCTGAGTTTGGGCGCACTCCCAAGATGGAGGCCAGGTAGCAATCAGCTGGCCTCAGAGAGAGGTGTGTATGTGTGTGTGTGTGTGTGTGTCTGTCTGTCTGTGTGCGTGCATCTGTTGGGAGTGGGAGAGGGGGAGGGAGGGAGGATGCTGTGATTGTGCCCCTGTGCTGTTTGATGGCATCCAGTGTCCCCAGGTATCTGTTTTTATCTGCACCTTCCCTAGTGTTTCAAATCGTCACATTTTTGTCCTTGGGAAACCACAGGGGCAGTTTTTCTGGGTACAAGGCTCTGTTTCCTCTCTCCCAGGCATTTCTGTTCCAGCCTCTTCAAACTGTGCAATCTTTCAGCAGGAACTCCCTCTCCTTTCAATGGCTTTGAGTCTTAAGCTATTGTAGGGAGAGGGGTAGAACTGGATCTTTTCCTAATCCCATGAGCTTCTGTGGGTTTAGTTGTGCTTTTCTTCCCTTACCTACTTCATACCCGGGACCCTTCCCCAGCAGCAGCAGAGACCCCCCAGAGCACAAGAGAGTAGAAAGAGGGGTTCTGGGTCCACCACTGCCCTACATGTGACTATGCCCAAGTTAAGCCCCAGCATGTGAGAGGAAAGCTGCTAACTCCCAGCTACAGCCATGGGCCCCTGCCCCCCTGCTTTCCTGCTCAGCAGAGCCCCTCCCATCAGAGATTACGGGTACTTGCACTGGGGAGGTGGCTGCTGGCCGGCCCAAGCAGAGAGCTGAGGCGTCCAAGAAATGTTCCATTGGTGGGGGAGGGGGTGCCAGGCTAGGTGGAGCATTCCTTGTACTTCTGGCAGCACTGGATAGCCACTGAAGGGAGTGGGGGGCGGTGTGGGGAGGTCCTGGGGCAGCCCCTCTCTTATTCCTTTATGCCCCCCTACTCTCCCATGGCCTATTTCTAAAGTCGCCTTTTCTGTCAGATAAACCTCAAAACTTTTAATTTTATTTGTTTTTGTTTTTTGGTTGGTTTTTTTTTTTTTTTTTTTGCTTTTAAGAGGTGGATTGAAGAATATTTGAATTGACTTTATATTATGCATAAATATTTATATTTTATCTAAATAACTGCGCTGTAACAAAGTTTGTGTTAGTCAAACGTTTGGAACTGTTATAGTTGGGGGCTCTTCTTTTTTCCCCATGGCAGTTTTCCCTGGTTTAAAATGTACTAGATTAATTTTATTGTTGGAGGTGGGGTGGACAAGGGAGTGAAATCTCCATGTTCCTTCTTTGTGTTTCTCTCCCAGCTCCATCTCTTTTCCCTAGGGACCAGGCACTCTTAAGGTGGGGTGGAGTCCTAGCCTCGCCTGAAGAAGTTGGGGCTTAAAGGGGGGTGGGGGTAGGGCATGATCAAAGGGGCCATTTCTCCTGTTTCTTTCCTCATCTTCACTGCCCCTTGAGCTAGGTGGATTTTCTCTTCTTGACAAATAAGAGTATTTGGTAGGGAAGGCAGGTTAAAAAATAATAAAACCCACCCCCTGCCCTTTTGTTTCCCCTCCCTCTATCAGTCTGGTAACAGGAAGAAACCACACCATCAACACCAACAAGTTTCCATGTTCCTTTTACAAGAAAAGGGACTTGACTTTTTATATAACCAAATGTGGTGTTTTAGTGACTTTTTGATAATGTACAGTTTTTTGTGAATTTAAATTTATTTCTTTCTATATTTTTAGGACCAATCTCATTTTTAATAAGGTTTAAAAAAGAAAAAAAAAAAAGGTCTAGAGAAAAAAAAAAACTCCTGTTTTTGCCATGTGATGTTCCACAAGTGCAGCTGTAGAAAAGTGCTTGTCAGTTGAAATAAAAACCACATTTGATAGAGATTCAAAAGACTCTTTGTGTATTTATCTTCCTTTCAACGTAGGTTCTCACACTTGCTTAGGGGAAGACTGGGTCGTAGGATGAGTATGACTTGTCTTGGTATAGGAGATAGCTGGCAGGGAGAGAAACATCGCTTCTAAACTTCAAGGTTTATCCCTAAACCTCCAGACTTGGCCCTTCCTTATAAGAGGCATCCATGGCAGAATTTCTGCTCATGTGGATGGAACAGGGTCTTAGTGCTCCCAGCACGCTAGCAAAGTGCCATTCAGAGTGCCTACTTCTTGCCTTGTGAGACACCAGAGTAGCAAATACGGGCCCATCACCAACTTCCCAACTTCGCCCATGGATAAAACACCAGGAGGTAGACTTCGTGTTTTATTTCAAAACAAAAGTTGATATAAGACAAATTGGAGCTATACCAAGTTGTAGGGAAGGAACATGAAAATACCAAGGGTCAGAAAGGAAGAATAGAAGGGTAGGTATCACTGGCATAGACAAGAAAAAGTATAAAATGAGAAACTTCTGGGTAAAAAAAAATGTACAAAATGTGAGTAGAAATTAAATATTTCCTGTTCAAGATAGTAAGTGCCTGTAAGAAAGCACTCACCACTCAAAAAACGTACACTAGTAACAGCGTGAGGAGTTTCTTTACTTACGCTGAGAATTCTTACCACCCTCCAGGGACGACATAAGGTGCAGGGACCCCAGCTTCCAGCCCTATAAAAATCAGACTCCCTCTTTGGTACTTGCTTACCTTCTCAGCTATATGGCAGCCCCTGGCCAACTCTCTTAATCTTTAAGTTCTAAGGTAGGCGCCCATGGTGTTCCTCGGGGTGGCTCCCAAGCATTAGTTAGCATCCCAGGCAATCATTCATGGCCTCCCCCTCACCCCAAGTTTACTACAGTGAGACCTAACTGAAGAATTCACACTCTTCTCAGGGGAGTAATGAGCAAAAAGTCACAAAGACGACACCCCAGAAATAAGAGATTACCAAAAGTAATCTCCATTTGATCGTGAACCCTTTCTAGCCCCTATTCATGAAGGGAAGGACAGAGTAAAGCAAAGAGGTACACCGGATGCCTGTGCCCTTGCTGAACCATGAAATTGTGAGGTAGATGTGACACAAGGATAAAAGTTCTGGTACAGGTTTGGAGTAGCTATGGCAGGTAGAAAGAGTGATGGCAAGGGGCAAGAGGGCACCTAACTTTCTCACGAGCGGTCATGTGGGGAGCACCCCTGCTGAGGTCAGCAAAGATCAGAAGGATGGCAGCTCACAGGCTGGCCTTGGCTGAAGGAAGACCCTCCTTAAAAAAAAGTGGGAGATGAAAGGAGTAAATACGAGGGCTCTTCTCATGCTTGGCAGGTAGAACAGAAATCAAGTAGTTGTTCTAAGGAGGACTCAGTGTGAGCAGGCACAAGTTGAACACCTAGCCCTTACACATCGGCTTTCATAACCCCTACCCTCATCTCTTGACGCTGGTTTAGCAGAGCCTGGGGACAAGTTTAGACCTGATCACTGACCTCAGTTTATTGCCACTGGGTAAGATCAACATATTCCCTCGAGGGTGTAGTGCTGCTGCTCTCCCAGAAGGTGGAGCACGTGCGCAACAGAGCAGCCATGATTCCTTCTCTCCCCTGACCCCTAAAGACTAAACTGTCAAGAGATCCCTGCAACATTCCATTCAGCGGCCTCTCAAGTGCAAAACGACAACCCATAATTTGGTCGGCACTGAAGGAGCAGAGAGTGAGCCCCGCTGGCACCAACAGGGTGAATGAACTCACTGACCAGTAAGTGAAGAAAGAGGAATGGAGCTGGGCTGAGGCGGCCCAAGCCAGGAAGGGCTGGAAGAGCAGCAGGTCTAGTCTTCACCCTCCAGGAGTGTCATGTCCTCCTGCCACCTCTACCTATGTATTACTGCTGAGAGCTCTTGCTTCTTCAGAGCCACCAAGCTTCCGAGTCTTGGCAGCTCTTCAAATTCTTTAACAACAGTCTTAAAAAATAACATCTCTCCTTATCATCATTCCCACATCTTCCTTACCCTCTACCCACACCCTCCTCTGAAAAATCTAATCAGCCTAGGGTTTGAAAATCATCTCGCAGCGTGAAGGAACAGTAAGAACACTGACCTGAGACGGGACAGCAGGCTCTGAGCCTCGGAAAGGATTAGATCATCGGAGGAAAGGACTCTGACATACTTTGACTGGAAACAGAAAAACACAAAGGTTTTTAAGAGTGTTAACAAGCATCTGTAATGGGTGGGGGTGAGATGTGACGTGCAGACAGTACGATCTTAGGTCCACGAAGACAATGGAGAAACCTCTAAGCACAGCGTCTCAAGAGCCCCGCCCCAGGCCCCCTACACATCCACTGGCACTACTGCCACCAGCAGGCTATTTCATGAGAGAAAAAGCATCCCTCATTCTTTTCTCCCCTTTCCCCAATCACTCCCTCATGTTAGCAACTGTTAGACATGAGCTAACAAGTAGGGGGAAAACAACATACCCCCCCCCCCCAAAAAAACTAAAAGAAGTTCTACAGTGCCATTAACTACTACTTCATAACTTCAGGCTCCCCATCATGTCCCATGCCCTAACCTGCCCAAACCAGAAACATTCAACAGAATCCCTAGTTAGATTCACATGAGAAGAACACACAAAAGTTAACTCCATTATTTAAAACAAAACAGAGCAAAATCCTGGCCATTTGAACATTAAAAAAAAAAAAAAAAAAAGGATCAAGAGTAAAAAGAAGTTAAAGGGGAAAAAAAAGCTTTGGGAGGCAAAGGAGAGGCAGCCGTCATATGAACAATAATTTCCACACTGAGAGGCCCCCATCCTGCTAAACGGCCCACCCAGCAAGTCTCCTCCAAACTAGGGATCAAATGAACAGGATTCTGCATTTGTTTTCTTCTTCAAGGTCACTATGGTATACTTTCCTGGGGCCGGAGACTCAGAAACAAGAGCCACTTACCCAGCCACACCCATCTAGAAAGTGACTGGATTTAGGGCTGCTTTACAAGGGATAAGCCCTTCCTGAGGTTGGAAGTGTCCATGAGAAAATGAATAGTGGGAATTCTGTCCTTCACACTTGACACCCTACCCGTACCCACCTCCCCTACCTCCAGGATTGTACAAAAGGGCAGTCTACAGGCAGGGAACAGGGGACTCTCACTTCAGGGGTGGGTGAAGTGAGGGGAAAGCTGGCTGCGAGCTCTACGTCCAAGAACTGCTACCTCAGCTTCTTGTCCCTCCGTATCCTCTCCCTCCTCTCCTGACAGCCAGCCTCCCCAACACCCGTTTCTCCATGGTCTCTCTTTGGCTCTCTGCCTGTCTGGTGAAAAACACCTGACCTTGAGGTGCAGGGGAGCAGGACTGCCAGGGCACGAGGGAGGGATTGGAAGAGGACAGCTGCGGGGAGCTGTCATACGGTCACATACTGCGCTTCCAGGAGATGGGTGAAGG
Source organism: Mustela lutreola (assembly GCF_030435805.1). Classification (NCBI taxonomy): domain Eukaryota; kingdom Metazoa; phylum Chordata; class Mammalia; order Carnivora; family Mustelidae; genus Mustela; species Mustela lutreola. Next base: position 57,160,483 of record NC_081297.1, read on the forward strand.
CTTCCTCCTGTCTCCACCCTCACAGCGTCAGGGCTCGAAGGAGGAGGAAGAGTTCAAGAGCAAAATACAGGTTTTAAAGAATTGCCGACCTTGTAAATAACAAGATGGGGTTTATTGCCCTTTCCTGTCCTAGCTCCCTGTTAGCCTTCCACAAGAAGGAACATTACTTTTGACGTCCTGGTTCCCTGGAAAAGGGATCCAAACACATCAGGGGAGAGCAGGCTGCTTGGCCAGTTACAGAGAGCTCCTCTCCTTCCCACCCTGGCACAGCACACAACACAGAACAGTCCCCAACCTTGACCCTGCTGTGTGTGCGTGCATGTGTGCACGCGTGCCCGTGGCACAGGCACCACAGCACAAGCCTTTCTAGGTATCCAAGGTCAAAGCCTGGGGAAAATTCAGGACCCCAGTCCTGTCTCTCTCAACCAGTTACACTGAGTATCAAAAGGCACTGGGCATCCAGGGTTAGGGTGGGAATTTACCAAGTCCTCTGGCATCAGAGGACTAACAAAACTGTCTACATCAAGGTTTCGCAACCTTGACACCACCGACATTTGGAGCCAAATAATTCTCTGGGGGGTCGGGGCGGGGGTTGGGGCTGTTCTGTGCACCTGCAGGATGGTTGGCAGCATCCTTGCTGCTCCACCAGCCACTAGATGCCAGCATCGCACAGCCCTCACCCCCAAGCAAGACCATAAAAAAACAAAACAAAACAAAACAAAACAAAACAAAACAAAACCGCCTCTAGAGATTTCCAAGTGGCCTCTAGGGGAAAAAAACCACCTTCCTGAGAACCACTGGTCTAGATGAAGCAGCTGCTCTCCCACAGTGCCAAAAGAACCTGAGTGAATAACTGCAAAGGCTCCTCTGAGCACAGCAACGTGAGGGGGGAAGGCAGGGGCCCTAGGACCCAGGGCAGGAAAGGAGATCCTCCAGGAAACAGGAAAGTGGGGATTCCTGAAAAGCTGTGGCTGGAGAAGACACTTCCTCAGATGGTGCTGGCCTCAGCGCTGAGAAAAATTAGTCAGAAGTCAGAAAGTCCACCCTTCTGGAACTTGCCAGGGAAGACCTAATCATCTAAATTTGGCTCAAGGATGGCTTCCAAAGACTGTGGGAGTGTCTCTTTAATGAAGTCTACAGCACAGCTCTGCTTGAAGGCAAAGTCTGGTCTCTTCTCTCAGGATGTGACTAGGCAGAGGGAGGAAAAGCCCCTTCCACTGCCTGCTTAGTGTTCTACGTGTTCCTTGCCCAGCCCCCAAAACAGTCTATACAAAATTTCATTCAAAAAAGAAATTCACAAAATTAAAAACTGTAAAAAAGGCAAAGTAGGCAGGCTCTGCTGTATAAAAAGAGAAAAAGAACAGTCCGGATGAGAGAAAGAAGGCATAAAAGGTGTAAAGAAGAGATGGGATGTGTGAGCTAAGAGTTTTATAAAACAAAACTTGTAAAGTCTGTATATTCTCCTACACACACACACATACACACACACACCCCAAAATAAGCCTATAACTAAACTCCACATAAGGGCCCATAGTAGGACTCCCTCATCAATGTTCTATCACTGCACTTTTTTTTTTTTTTAAGAAATAACAAAAAATTTTAAAGCCTCCCCAGATAAATCCAACACATCAAAAACTGTTTTTCATAAAGATGAGAAGAAGCTCAAGGCACTATGTCTCTTTGGGATACGGAAAGAGTATATTGCAGTTAAAAACAAAATATAAAACTTTCTTTGCAAAAGAAAGAAAAAAGTTCTTTTGATCTCCTTGAATGCAGCACACATACAAAGTTACAGTTCCCCCCTCCACCCCCGGCTGCCCCAGGAATGGAGGCAGAAGCAGAGGGCGCAAGTGCAGAGATCTCTTTCTCCAGGACCAGGCCTGTGAAAAATGCTGCCCAAGTGTTAGTCCTTAGCAGGGCCCACAGCGGGGCTGTAATCCCGGTCAGCCCCCGGGAGTTCGGGAGCATCAGCCTTTCCAAGAGTCCACCTGTCCAGGCACATCTCAGAGACATGGCGGGTTCGCTTCCAGACCACTGCAATAGAGCAAATATCACAATAAAGCAAGTCAAATGAAATTTTTGGTTTCCCAGTGCATACAAAAAGTATGTTTACATTCTACTGTAGCCTATTAGGTATGCAACAGCAATAGGTGTAAAAATATAATATGAAGACCTTAACTCAAAAATACTTCATTGCTGCATTGGGCTCTCTGCTCAACAGGGAGCCTGCTTCCCCCTCTCTCTCTGCCTGCTTCTCTGTCTGCTTGTGTTCCCTCTTTCTCTGTCAAATAAATAAATGAAATAAAATAAAATACTTCATTGCTAACACTGTTAACTCACTGATCACAGATCACAATAAAAATGCAATAAAAAAATTGACATTTCTTTAAAAAGATTTTATTTATCTGAGAGAGAGAACAGGATCATGGGGAAGAACAGAGGCAGAGGAAGCAGCAGGCTCCCGGCTGAGCAAGGAGCCCAATGTGGGACTCAATCTCAGGACTCTGGGTCATAACAGTTAACCGACTGAGCCACCCAGGCGCCCTCAAATTTAACCTGTTTTTTTTTTTTTTTTAAAGATTCCATTTATTTATTTTATTTGACAGAGAGAGAGATCACAAGTAGGCAGAGAGGCAGGCAGAGACAGAGGGGGAAGCAGGCTCCCTGCTGAGCAGAGAGCCCAATAAGGAGCTTGATCCCAGGACACTGAGATCATGACCTGAGCCGAAGGCAGTGGCTTAATCCACTGAGCCACCCAGGCGCCCCCAATTTAACCTGTTTTGAGAATTACCCAAATGTGACACAGAGACACGAAGTGAGTAAATGCCAACGGCACTGACAGACTTGCTCAAAGCAGGGAAAGCAGGATGGCCACAGACCTTCAATTTGTACAAAAAAGAAAAAAAGCAGTATTTGCAAAGCTCAGTAAAGCACAAGAAAAAGATGAAGTCTGCAAAGATGGGGAGAGGAACCCTAAAGGAGGCATAAACCAGAGGCTGGCTGCCTCCGTGGGGGGCTCTTACCGCTGCTACTTGTTGAACTGGAAAGAGTAGAGCCCGGGGTCTGAGGGAGCCTCCACCGGCACTTGAGTCTGCTGGCCGCTGCTCTCCTGCAACACAGCCCAGGCAGGGGAGTCAAGGTGTATGTTCCTTCAGTCTCTTCCCACCCAGGGTGGAGTTTCTTTCCCGACCCATCCCCTCCCCCACGCACACAGCATCACCTCCCGGCCACCCAGGGCGCCATGGCCTCTTCCCGAGACAGCCAGCCTCAAGCAGCAAGGGCCTGGTCCAAGGACGCAGACGAGGTCCTCCCCTCCTACGTTCATCCGCATACCTACCAGCTGCCGGTAGCCCAGAAGCAGCATCACCGGTAGAGGAAGATCTTCAAGTGGCGGAAGGGGGCGTGGGAGAGCTACCTCGGTTCACGTTTCCTACCCTCCAAGCAAAGAGTCGAGAGCTCTTACCTCGGATGCAACACCGGAAGAAGGCGCGGGGGTGTACGGGGAGAGGTAAGCTCCGGGCACAGGGGCGGCCGCTGGCACGTACTAGAAGGAAACCCAGCCACAGGCTCAGAGCAGTGAGGGGACTCCTGGCGACATTTAAAGCACCCGGGAGCTCTAAATCTAGGGATGCCTAGGTCTCATCCCCAGAAGAGTCAAACAGCTTTGTCCGGAGCACTCCAGGGGTGTTTAAGTTGGGGGGGGGGGGGAGGGGGGAGGGCGGTGCTTGGAGAAACTTGCCTCCGGGGCTTCCCTTCCTTCTCCTCCTTCCCCGCGTGCACACCGGGCGGGGGCCAGGGCCGCAGACCTAGGAGCAGCCTGCTGAGCGCCCCCCACCACGTTCTTCTTGTCACCATGTTGGGAAGGATTTCTAGTAAATATGTGGGAGCTCCTGGGTAAACTGCTGTGTAGACAAAGCACTGTCTAGTTTCGTAGGTGCAGATCAGTTAAAAGGAGTGAGCCGGGAGCCGAATGGCTACGTTCTGTGGCTCTCCTACTCTGCGTCTGAGTGTGCCTTCCAGGACACGGACGCGGCTGACACCCTCGATCACAGGCATCTCCACTACAGAGCACCGCACAGGTACTCCTTGCTCCGTCAGAGTCTGGAGTCAGAAATACCGCTTTACCGTGCCTGGGCTGCTGAGGGAGAGGTGCCCCAGCTGCTGGGTGAGGGGTCCCATCATGGAGGCAGGCTGGAGAGGAATGGGGTGATCCATCCCCGGCGGCAGAACGGAACCCTGGAGGCAGGAACAAAGGGCAGGGTTCGCTGGCAGCACCCAACAGACCTGCAGTGAGTTCTGCCTCTCGGGGCTGCTGAAGACAGACATTTCAAAGTCCTGGGAGAGGACAGGGGAAAAGCAACCCAACTGTGCAACAGAAACAGGTGCTCTAAATCTAAATGACAAACTGACAGTTCAGGTCATTCCGCTGGGCTGCACAAGGGACTGAGCCAGAGCTCACGCGCCCACATCATCTATCGTCAGATCCCACTGTTTTTCTTTACATCACACCGCCCCTTTGGCTTCTGCCCACGCTGGAACACTCACTGGAGGCTGCACGAGGTATGACTGGGGATGCATCCAGGACGGGTTAGGTACTTGCAGAGGAGATGTCTGGCTTATTCTCTAGTGCAAACAAAAGACACAGACAAAAACAATAATCGCCTAGAAACTACTGTTTTTCCCAGTAGCCTAATAATGTTCAGCAAAACCCCAAAAAAGTACCCCCTCACAAAACAGAAACACGAAGAATAAACTCTTTAAAAAATATTTGCAACCCGTACATGTCAACAAATAACCCAATTTAAAAATGGACAAAAGATAGGAATACACTGAAAAGAAATTTAAAAAATTAAAAAATTTTTTAAAAAAAGATAAGAATAGCTTCTTCTCTAAGAAGATACACAAATGGCCAATAAGCACATGAGAGAGGCTTGACATCATGAGTAACCAGGGAAATGAGAATCACGACCATGATGAGATCACTTCACACCCACCAGGATGGCTGTAATGAAAAGAACAGAAGAGTGGGGACTGGATGGCTCAATGGGTTGTGTCTCACTCTTGATTTTGACTCCAGTCATGCAGGGTCGGGGGATCAAGCCCTGCATCAGACTCCTCACTCAGCAGGGAGTCTGCTAGAAATTCTCTCTCTTCCTCTTCCTCCCCCCAATTCTCTCTCTCTTTCCTTGCTTAAAAATAAATACATCTTGTAAAAAAAAAAAAGACAGAACAAACGTCATACACTGTGGGCAGGAATATAAAATGGTACAGTGTGCCATTTCCTCAAAAAGTTAGACACAGAGTTCCTGTGGAACCGAGCAAGTCCACTGGAAGTGTATATCCGAGAGAAGTCAAAACATGTGGGGATACAAAAATCGTACACAAATACTCAAAGCAGCATTATTCTAATAGCCAAAAGGTGGAAACAACTCAAAAGGCCATCAACTACTAAGCAGAAAACAAACAGGTATAGTCACACAGCGGCGGGAGACGGACTCAGTCCTGCTGTGTGCTACAACATGGATAAACCTCGAAAGCATGCCAAGTGAAAGTAGCCCGACCCCAGAGACATCCACTGCACGCTTCCATTTACACAAAGTGGCCAGGATAGGCAAGTCTACAACCAGAGTACATATCTCAGTGGGTGCCCCAGGGGTGGGGGTGAGGGAGAATGGGCAATGATGGCTACTGGGTACACAGCCGCTTCCTGAGCTAACAGAAATGTTCTGGGATTAGATAATGGTGACAGCTACATAACTTGGCAAAATATAATTGAAACTACTGACCTGGATACTTTAAGTAGATGAATTTTATGGTATGTGAATCATCTCAATTTTATTTATTTATTATTTTATTTATATGACAGAGAGCGAGAGTACATGCAGGGAGAGCAGCAGAGGAAAAGGGAGAGAGAGAAGCAGAACACAGAGCAGGGAGCCCCATGTGGGACTCCATCCCAAGACCCTGGGATCATGACCCGAGCCAAAGGCAGACATATAACTGACTGAGCCACCCAGGTGCCCTGGGGGAATTCAATTAAGGAATTCAAAAACTAGTGGAAAAATAGAAATGTTTAACTATATATAAATTTTAAACTTTTGTGAGGTTTTTTTGTTGGGGAAAACGAGCGATTCCCAAAGTGTGGTCCCGGGACAGGCAGCAGGAATTAGCAGCAGCATCTGGGAAACAGAAATACAAATTCTTGCCTCCTAGCCTAGACTTACTGAGCCAGAAATTCTTTGTGTGGTGCCCAGTAATTTGGGTTTGATAAGCTTTCCAAGTGATTCTGATAGCTCAAGCTTGAGCACCAGCGCACAAAGTCAATGGACAAAAATTAAACCTGGAAAAAGACATTTGTAAGAAAGATAACAGTCAGAAGATTAATACTTTAATAATATGGAAATGGTTTTTGTAAGTTGAGGGAAACGAATAACCAAACAGAAACATGGGCCAAGCGTATGAAGAGCCACCAGAGAAGAGCAAATCAAAATACGACAAACACACAGACACGCTTCAACTCGGCTGTAGTCAGGGAAGTGCAAATTAAAGTAACAATGCACTTTACACCTGCTGAGATTTAAGGAAAAACTTGAAAAGACCACTGTCACTTATGGCTGGAGGGAAATGGCCACTCAGACATCACTAGTGGAAATCTGAACTGACATGGCCTTTGCGGAAAGCGATGGACAACACCTGCAAAACTCAATGGCCATATACTAGCCAACCTGGCAATCCCATCCTCGGATTCCAGCCCCCAGAAACACCAGTACTCCTATCTAAGAATGTGGGCATGAAGATCTTTACATATGCATGGTTTTGTTTCTGGGAATTAGAGCCCAAGGAATGAGACTTCGAGTTGAATAATATATGGATGGAAGTAGTATTTGTACCAGAAAAGCCCTGAAATCCAACTGAATGCCCTTCACGGAAGTAGGCTTGAAGAATCCTGATCTCTCTGCTGCATGAAATACAGTGCAATCGTTTTGTTTTTTTTTTTTTAATACAGTGCAGTCGTTAAAAAAAGAAACAATCAGGGGCGCCTGGGTTGCTCAGTGGGTTAAAGTCTCTGCCTTCCGCTCAGGTCATGATCCCAGGGTCCTGGGATGGAGCCCTGGAGCCCCTCATGGGCTCTCTGCTCAGCAGGAAGCCTGTTTCCCTTCCTCTCTTTCTGCCTGCCTCTCTGCCTACTTGTGATCTCTGTCAAATAAATAAATAAAAATCTTAAAAAAAAAAAAAAAAAGAAAGAACCAGAACAAAAAATCTCACTATTAGCTACATCAGAATCACCTGGAGGGACTATTAAAAAACACTCAGCTGGCTGGGGCAGGGCTGAGGATGGTGACAGGAGCACGAGCACGTGGAATACAGGAGAGGATTAAGAGGTACAGAGTAGCAGGTACAAGATACCTGAGTTACAGGGATGGAAAGCACCCCATAGGGAATACAGTCAATAATACTAGAATAACTTTGTATGGTGACAGATGGTGACTACAAAAAACAGATTGCTGGGACCCATCCCCAGAGTTTCTTTTTTTTTTTTTTTTTTTTTTTTTTTTTAAAGATTTTATTTATTTATTTATTTGACAGAGATCACAAGCAGGCAGAGAGACAGGCAGAGAGAGAGGAGGAAGCAGGCTCCCTGCTGAGCAGAGAGCCCGATGCGGGGCTCGATCCAGGACCCTGGGATCATGACCTGAGCCGAAGGCAGCGGCTTAACCCACTGAGCCACCCAGGCGCCCCTCCCCAGAGTTTCTAATTCAGCAGATCTGGGGTGGAGTCCAAGAATTTGTTTTTTGAAATTCCCAGGTGATACTGTTCGTCCCGGCACCAAACTTTAAGAATCACTGGTTTAAGATACTGTTAAGTGAGAGGAGTAAAGTGTAAAAAATATATTTAATCTGGCCAGATTTTTTGTAAAATAAACAATGGCTTCCAAAATTGTATACATCTGTGTATATGCACATGAAGAAAAATCTGGAATTTTCTGAAATATAAAACTAAAAATCTAATAATATAGGTTTACTTGTGGGGTGACGGACAGAGTAAAAGGATACTACCATGACAGTCTGTCATGTGATCAGACATTATGCTTTCATGTAAAATTATTTGTGAGCAGTATGTATAAAGGAAAAACTAAAAAATAAGAAGTTTCCAGCCTTACACTCCTTTACCTAAAGCACAGTGACAGGGGAAAACCCCACACCCTTTTCTGGGCACGAACATACCTGATAGGAAGACACAGGAGATGGAAGGTAGGGGGAGAGGGCGGACTGAGCAATCATCCTGTTGGGGGTGATGTTATAAGGAGCCGGGTAAAACCTGGAGGAAGGAACCTCATCAGTAAGGAGCCACAGGAAACCACAAGGTAAGGCCCCCACTGATAGACACAGCCACTTCCCACTAACTGCTCTTTAAAAACCAAGACGAAACATCCCAGTGTCTGGATGTGTTGACATTTTTCAGGTACCCCAATTCTATATAACACCCTTACCCATTCTGAAGAGCTGTGGTGGGGTCATAGGTCAAGGCCATACCACTCTGTAAAGGAAGAACACAGTTCATATTGCGAGCCCTTGGGGAGAACAGGAGGAAGGCCAGAGTGTCAAGACTGGGATGTATCTGACTCAACAGATTAAAGTGAATTAAACCAGAATTTGCCTGGTTGCGTGGGCTACAAAATCCCACTGAAGACCATGAGAAGCAGCCGGCTGTCTCTCAGTTACTCAGTATAACTCTCACACTTGCCACTTAAACTCACAGAAATTGGGCCCTAGTTATTTCCATTCCACATCAATGTCCTTAGTACTGTCTCCTCAGAGGTCCTCTTACCATATCTCCGTTCCTTGGCCAGGCCCGTCCATTTTGCATATATTTCCCTTGGTTCTGTCGTTTCTTTGGACCACCATCAGCAAATTTGCAAAGCAAGGGATCAGATGGGGCTGCCAAGGAAGAAAGCAAAGACACAGCTGAGTCCCACCTCACTTAGTCCACTCACACTCATGCAAAGCGCCTCCAGAATCTTCACTGGAAGTAACAACCTATGGGTCTCTCAGCCTGATTCCCAGAAGCCTCACCTGGTACTCCAGCAGGTGTCTTAATGTATTTTCCATTAAAGTGGGTGATGATGGCTTCACACTTCTCTGTGGACTCCATCCTAAGGAGCACAAGAAGGGTTAGTTTCTAGCTTCTCTAGGATCTGTGCTCCCCCTACATTCAAAGAGAAAACTTAAGTTCCCAGCCCACAAGTGGTCCAGAAGTTGTGACTATAAAAACAGAGTCTCCTCCACACAAATTCAAGATAACTTGAAGAGGCAACTCTAGCTTCTATGCAAGTTCCCTCAACTGGCTCCTGCTGGGCACCTGAAAGGAAAAAGGAAGCTATGCTATTCCAAAGACACTAATGGATGGGCCCACTATTAGGTCTGATTCATTAACAAGAAACAAGAATACATAGTGGTTGTCATCATCATCAACTTTTTTTTTTTAAGATTTTATTTATTTATTTATTTGACAGAGAGAGAGAGAGTGAGTTAGTTCACAGCAGACAGAGAGGCAGGCAGAGGGGGAGAGGAGGAAGCAGGCTCCCTGCTGAGCAGAGAGCCAGATGCGGGACTCGATCCCAGGACCCTGAGATCATGACCCTAGCCGAAGGCAGCAGCTTAACCCACTGAGCCACCCAGGCGCCCTGGAGTTAAAGTATCTTGTTAGAGAAAGACAAATAACTGAGTAAGGAATCAGAAAATCTAGATTCTTGCTCCAGGTCACTACCTCAAATTCTGTGAGTTAGGACCTGCACAAAACCCCATTGGACCCATTTTTCATTTCTGCATTAGACATAACATCCATCTACCTACTATAAAGCAAATAAGATAATGTATTTCCATGTGTTCTAAAAATTCTAAGGGTCTATATGACACAAGGCACAGTATCTTTCCCTCCTCCCCTATTTATTATTTATTTATTTTAAAGCTTTTATTTACTTGCGATAAAGAGAGCCCATGAGAGAGAGAGAGAGAGAGAGAGCGCGCGCGCGTGCCTGCACACAAGCTGGGGGGAGGGTCAGGAAGAGAGAGAGAAGCAGGCTTCCCGCTGAGCGGGGAGTGTGAACTGGGGTGGGGTCCTGGGACCCTGGGATCATGACCTGAGCCAAAGGCAGACGTTTATACCACCCAAGCACCTCTCTTTCCTTCCATATTTAAATTAAATCACATTATATTTTCTATGCCAATAACCACTAAAAATACGAACCAGTCCTATGAAGGCAGTCACTAAAAAAAGGCCTCACATGGAAACGTTTAGGGAAAAACCATGAGCTAGGTATCCCAGAGCAGCAGTCTTCAGTTGGGTTACTTCTATTTCTTAATCTTCCAAGAGCATGAGCAGGCCTGGGGAGTTTCACGAGAAGGGCTCACGGAACCTCTGCTTCCTCATAAGCTCTTTCCTACAACTGAGGAACAGTTGTGTTCCTGTCTGAGGACAGCTCATCCTCACAGAAGATCCAGGCCCTCTCACAGCCACAGCTTTGCCTTTCCTCTGCATGTATCCCTAAATTCAACAGGAGGCAATGATGCCTGACTCATTCATTCATTCATTCATTATTTATTTATTTATTTATTATTTTCAGCATAACAGTATTCATTATTTTTGCACCACACCCAATGCTCCATGCAATCTGTGCTCTAATACCCACCACCTGGTTCCCCCAACCTCCCGCACCCTCACCCCCGCCACTTCAAACCCCTCAGATTGTTTTTCAGAGTCCATAGTCTCTCATGGTTCACCTCCCCTTCCAATTTCCCCTAACTCCCTTCTCCTCTCTAACTCCCATGTCCTCCATGCTATTTTAAGTCTTTTTCTAAGTCAGATGTTTCTAATTCTTTCAGCAAGCTGGACAACTCAGCAGGTTGTTAACTGATGCAGAAAAAAATCAGGTTTTTTTTTTTTTAAAGGTTTTGTTTATTTTTTGACAGAAAGAGAGAGATCACAAGTAGGCAGAGAGGCAGGCAGAGATAGAGAGGAAGGGAGGCAGGCTCCCCAGTGAGCAGAGAGCCCGATGCGGGGCTTGATCCCAGGACCCTGGGATCATGACCTGAGCTGAAGGCAAAGGCTTTAACCCACTGAGCCACCCAGGCACCCAAAAAAAATCAGTTTTGATGGGTCAACCACCTTGGTTCTTGGCTTATAATTGAGAAAGAATTCAAAGAATTCCTATTTTAACAAAACTCTTCTTAGTCCCATTTACTTATTTATGTGAACAAGGTTTCTCAGCATGAAAACAAACAACAGATACAGAATTGATATTATAGCAATAAACAATAGTCATTGTTGGCTCCACGACCTAATTAGAAAAACCTAAACATAATGAAACTTATCCACGTCATAGGAGTAAGCTTCTCCAAGTAAATTTACTTGATGTGTAGTGTCTCACAACTGCAGGAAAAAGGTCTTATTTATTGTATATACATATTTTTTTAAAGGTTTTATTTATTTATTTGATAGACAGAGATCACAAGCAGATAGAGAGGCAGGCAGAGAGAGAAAGAGGAGGAAGCAGGCTCCCCGCTGAGCGGAGAGCCTGATGCGGGACTCGATCCCAGGACCCTGAGATCATGACCTGAGCCGAAGGCAGAGGCTTAACCCTCTGAGCCAGGCAGGCACCCTGTATATACATATTTTTGATGCGGAAAAGTATGACAGGATGATCCACAAAAGACTTACAACTATAAAAATACTCTATACTAGGGGCGCCTGGATGACTCAGTGGGTTAAAGCCTCTGCCTTCGGCTCAGGTCATGATCTGAGGGTCCTGGGATCAAGCCCCGCATTGGGCTCTCTGCTCAGCAGGCAGCCTGCTTCCTCTTCTCTCTCTGCCTGCCTCTCTGCCTACTTGTGATCTCTGTCTGTCAAATAAATAAATAAAATCTTTAAAAAAATAAACACCTCTATACTAGAATGCAATTCTGTAAGGAAATGGAATGAAAGTTCAAGATCAAGAACAAACAAGGAACACTATAATAAAAATGACATGAATTATGACTATTATAGAAGAAATGCCCCAAGTATTTTTGTTTTAAAGTAGGCTCCACCCTGAGCCTGCGGCCCTACACAGGGCTTGAACTCACAACCCTGAGATCAAGAGTCAGAGGCTTACACTCCTGAGCCACTGGGATGCCCTGCCCTAAGTATTTTTATTTTTATTTATTTATTTGTCAGAAAGAGAGAGAGCACAAGCAGGGGTAGTGGCAGGCAGAGGGAGAAGCAGGCTCCCCGCTGAGCAAGGAGGTACATGTGGGACTTGATCCCAGGCAGATGCTTAACTGACTGGTCCCTTAACAGTCCCTGGCCCCAAGTTTGGTTTGTTTGTTTTCTTTTTTATTTGACAGAGATACAGTGAGAGAGGGAACACAAGCAGGTGGAGAGTCAGAGGGAGAAGCAGGCCCCCTGCTGAGCAGCCCCCACTCCCGCCAAGCAGGCAGCCCAATGCGGGACTGGATCCCAAGACCCCAGTATCAAGACATGAGCCAAGGCAGCCCCATAAGGACTGAGCCACCCAGGCGCCCCAGCCCTAAGTTTTTTTTTTTTTTTTTAAGATTTTATTTATTTATTTGAGAGAGATCACAAGCAGGCAGAGAGGCAGACAGAGAGAGAGGGGGAAGCAGGCTCCCCGCCAAGCACAGGGCCAGATACGGGGCTCAATCCCAGGACCCTGGGATCTTGACCTGAGCTGAAGGCAGAGGCTTTAACCCACCGTGTCATCCAGGCGCCCCCTGGCCCTAAGTATTTTTAAATGGATGATTTTGTGAATCAAATTGCTATGACACTTAGATCCATTTGGATGCATTTACAAATGACATGACAGTTTTATTTAAAATGTCAATATTTGTAATTTGCTGGAAATTAGACTTCACAAGATCTAACCGTATGAAGAAAATGTGTAGACTGTAGCATAGGCACATGCAAGAGATTTCGCAGGTTTTCAAGTCTTCGAAGCCAGTTTCCAACCTGGGCTCTGATGTACCCCATGCCACTGTGGTGAGCTCACAGAGACACATGCAGGGGATTTTTTTTTTTTTTTAAACTTTCTAAGGAAAATATAGCAACATCTATTAGATACTGTGTGGAGTACCAATTCTAAACAGGTCACCATTTCAACACTGGATCACCCTACGATCCTTTTAATAACGTTCTTTTTGCAAAGCTGGTTTTTCCATGGTTGCTACGACAAACGCAAATACTGTAGGAAAATCTATGTGTGATAGGAAATGAGAGTGTAAGTGTCCAATCTGATTCCAAGGTTCAAGAAGTTGTGCAGTGTTCAATAGGTAGACATCCTATTAGTAAATACTAGCATGTTTAAGAATGGAATAAAAAATCTTTTTCTTTTTTTAAGATTTTATTCATTTATTTACTTAGAGCACGAGTGAGCAAGCAAGTGAGGGAGCGGGGGTCGGGGGGAGGCAGGAGCAGAGGGAGAAGCACAAGCAGACTCCATGATGAATGCAAAGCCTGACACAGGGCTTGATCTCATGACCCTAAGATCATGACCTACGCCGAAAACAAGAGTTGGACGCTTAACCAACTGAGCCACCCTGGCACCCCTCACCTTTTTTTTTTTTTTTTAAATATTTATTTATTTATTTGACAGAGAGAGAGAGAGATCACAAGCAGGCAGAGAGGCAGGCAGAGAGAGAGAGAGAGAAGGAAGCAGGCTCCCGGCTGAGCAGAGAGCCCAATGCGGGGCTCGATTCCAGGACCTTGGGATCATGACCTGAGCCAAAGGCAGCGGCTTAACCTACTGAGCCACCGAGGCGCCCCTTTTTTTATTTTTATTTTTTAAGTAAACTCTACTCCCAGTGGGACTCAAACTCATGACTCCAGGATCAAGAGTCATACGCTCTACCAAATGAGCCAGCCAAATGACCCTTAAGTATTTCTTTCGGTTTAGAGCAAAAAAAAAAAAAAAAAATGCTGACACAACTTAAGGTGCCATGAACTGAAAAGGATTGAGAACCTCTGCTTTAAGAGAGTGTCGGAGCCAAACACAGTGATCCGAAGGGTCGCCTGAACCCCAATGTTTATGTAGCAGCAATGACCACAATACCTAAAATGTGGAAAGAGCCCAGATGTCCATTGACAGAAGAATGGATAAAGAAGATGTGGTATATATATATATATACATGTGTATATATATATATATATATATACACAATGGAATAATACTCAGCCATCAAAAAAAAGAAATCTTGCCATTTGCAATGATGTGGATGGAACTAGAGAGTATTATGCTAAGCAAAATGAGTCAATCAGATGATTTCACTCACATATGAAATTTAAGAAACAAAATAGGATCATAGGGGAAGGGAGGGAAAAATAAAACAAGATGAAATCAGAGAGGGAGGCAAACCATAAGAGACTCTTAACAATAGGAAACAAACTGAGGGTTGCTGGAGGGGAGGCAGGGGATGGGGTAGCTGGGGCCTGGGCATTAAGAAAGGCACATGATGTAATAAGCACTGCATATTTAATAATTTTTAAAAAAATATTTTATAGGGGCGCCTGGGTGGCTCAGTGGGTTAAAGCCTCTGCCTTCAGCTCGGGTCATGATCTCAGGGTCCTGGGATCGAGCCCCGCATCGGGCTCTCTGCTCAGCAGGGAGCCTGCTTCCTCCTCTCTCTCTGCCTGCCTCTCTGCCTACTTGTGATCTCTGTCTGTCAAATAAATAAATTAATTTAAAAAAATTTATTTATTTGACACAGAGAGAAAGATCACAAGTAGGCAGAGAGAAGGGGGGAAGCAGGCTCCCTGCAGAGCAGAGAGCCCGATACCTAACCCACTGAGCCACCCAGGCACCCAGCACTGGGTATTTACAAGACTGATGAGTCACAGAAGTCTATCTCCGGAACTAATAATATACTATATGTTAACTGAATTTCAAAAAAAAAAAAAAAAAGTGTGGGAGCAAAAACAGTTTGATGAGCACTAGCCTAGGAACTTTCTTTTAGTTATACTTAGGATTGCCAGCAGGTGGTGCTCCCCAGACTGAGCTGGCTAGGGAAGAGACCCTCCCCATTCCTTGTTAGCAAGACATGGAGAAACACTCCAGAGTAAAGGAGTGCTCCTGGAACAGACAAGGTATTATAAAACAAAATGCGACCTTCAGATCACATACTCCAATCGTTTTTCAAACTTTCAAGCTTTCAGAAAAAGCAACAGAATCTCCTTTCAAACAAAATCTTAAAATAAAGGCAAAAACATTTCTTCAATGGGCTGGGAGAAGCCAAAGCCTTACAGTGACAGGTAAGCTCTGAACTCCAGGGCTCTAGGGAACACCTGAGGAAAACCACTCATCTCTGTCATTCTCCACTTCACAGAGTAAACCAAGGCTTAGGGGCAGTTAGTGGCAGGGTTAGTTCCAGAATCTAAGTGTCAACAGAACTGAAAAGGAAGACCAAATCTCCTACTTCATCCCACTGATCTTGAAGCCAGAGGATTAGGGGCTGTTCTACTACCCACTGCTAGGGGACCCTGGGCAAATCTCTTCACAGTGAAGACTCTGGTTACATAAAAGGATACAAAATTAGTTTATTCTGCTTGGGTTTGGATCAAAGGAACAAATGCTAGAGTTGCAAGAAATGGTGGGGAAAGGATAAAGAACTGAGGGCAAATGGGTCTTTAAGTATTGTGACCTATAGTTTATTTTTTTTTAATTTTTATTTGTTTAAAGATCTTACTTATTTGACAGACAGAAATCACGAGTAGGGGGGGGGAGGCTTCCTGCTGAGCAGAGAACCTGATGCATTGAGGAGCTCCAGGACCTTGAGATCATGACCTGAGCCGAAGGCAGAGGCTTTAACCCACTGAGCCACACAGGTGCCCCTACTGTTTATTTTTTTAAAAGATTTTATTTATTTATTTGACAGAGAGAGAAAGTGAGAGGGGTAATACTTGCAGGGGGAGCAAGAGAGGGAAAGGGAGAAGCAGGCGGAACATCGAGGAGCCCAATGCAGGGCTCAATCTGAGGACCCTGGGATTACCACCTGAACTGAAGGCAGAAGTGTAATGATTTAGCCACCCAGGTGCCCCATGACCTACAGTTTAAATGTACTTCTGATTCACTGTCAAGTACTTTAGTTTGGCCCCTTGAGGGAGGGGGCACAGATTTTTTTGGTGACCTTCTAAAGGACTTTTT
Source organism: Mustela lutreola (assembly GCF_030435805.1). Lineage (NCBI taxonomy): Eukaryota > Metazoa > Chordata > Mammalia > Carnivora > Mustelidae > Mustela > Mustela lutreola. The sequence continues at coordinate 57,176,672 of NC_081297.1, forward strand.
TTTTTTAGGGACATTCTTCATTAACCTCATCCTTTCCCATTCTGGCGTCCCTCACCTTGCAAAGCCAACCCCTCTGCTGGTCCCACTGGTATCTCGGAGGATTCGAGTGGAGATAACCTGGCCAAAGGGCTTCAGCATCCCCTCCAGTTCTTGCTCATCCATTGAGAGTGGAAGGTTTGATATGTATAAATTTGTAGGGTCTTGCTCCTGTTGCTGTGGGAAAAAAGTGAGAAAATGAAGCTCACATTTCTTATCCCTCCCCCACCCTTGGCAGCCCTCATTTCAGAAAAGACATGGTAGGAAGCGGCCCACATAAACAAAAGGAATATTAACTATTTATAACACCTAGTCCTACTACCATGGACTCTATGTTGAGTCCAGGCGAAAAAGAAAAAGAGAAAAAAAAAAGCAGACTTAGTATCTCTAGTGCTTTACAAGCCCGCTGATGAAGTTCTGGCTGTCTCTTTAAGAACCAGGCAGACCAGCCCTCCTCCCTCGCCGCAAACAGCCTATTCCGGGGCTGGAGGCTGGATTCTCAGGACTTCGCCGCTCCCCTGCCGGACTGTTTTAAGTAATCCCCCTCCCTCTTCTTCCGGCCGCAGCAGAATCCTCTGGGTAGAAATGCCTGTTCGTTCCCCAGAGGAGAGAGAGCAGGAAGAGGGAGAAGGGGAAAGGGAAGGCAAAGTGCTGGGGGTGCGCCCGGGGCCAGATGTAGAGTCACTGGGTTGCCCTGCAGGCCAGAGAGCTCTAGTCTCATAGGAACCCTGAAAGCTCCTGAATTCCACTGTCAGAGGGCTCTTCTCCAGAAAGAAAAGCCCCTCTAGGGGGCAGAATGTGCAAAATGGCAGTAACTTCCCAGAGCTGTATTTTTAAAAACTGAAGCAGTCCCTGCTCCAGACAGTGGGTCACCGGCAACTTCACCCCTCAGGGCTTGGTGTCTCTTCCACCAGACAGCGAAGGGGAGTGGGCAGGCCTGCCTCATCAGCTCTACAGAGTAATCACACTGATTTCCAGAAGGTGATGGGGGCAATCCCACCTCCAAAGAGGGACAGAAAAGCCTCGAGTTTTCTAGTAGTTTGGATTAAAAGAAAAGCTCCAAGGAGATGTGACAAGGAGGGACAGTTTCCTTCCTTGCTGTGGCTTCCCTCTCCCCCACCCCTAACAACTCTCCTACCCTACCTCCCTCCACCCCCAAAGAGGCAGCCAGAGGCTCTGAACTTCTGAGTTGCACAACTGGCTTCTTCAGAGAATGTTGCAAAACTACCACAAGCTGCCTGGTAGGGAAGTGGGCCAGGGTGGAAATGGGGAAACAGCAAGAGAAAGGGAAGCCTTTTGACCCTCTCACCTGCTTATGTTATACTATCTGATGAGAGGAACAGAGTCTCCAGAGCTACCGCCACAGAGTTTGAAGAACTTCCTCTGGCAGCCAAGGGGTGCTCAGTGGGACCCTGGCCCAGCCTGTCTTTGGCCAGATAGAGTCAAAAAGTACAACAGATAGCCTGTGCCCATCAAATTCATGGCCTTGTGCCCTATGGAAGCCCTAGAACTTGACCTCTGCTAACCAACACCCCTCTGAGGAACAGACGTGGGGCAGAAGGCTCACCTTCGCCATCTGTGCCTGTACACCACTGGCTTTCAGCGCCGCAACAGCTTTCTGCGCTGCTGAAGGACTGTCGAAGTCCACAAAGCCATAGCCTGGAACAGGGAAACAGCATCACTGGGGGGGGGGGGTGTGTGTGTGAGGGAGGTGGGAGGCCCAGGCTTTTTAGGAGACAGAGGAAGAGTCAGGATCCACGGAACAGAAGTGGTAGGGAGAGAGAGAAATTAAGAGGTTTCAGGTGGTTATCCGTGTGCTCTTCAAACCCTGGGATATTTGGTCTGTTTTACGGCTAAGAATGCCAAGGGCAACAAAGTCCTGGTGAAATTCCTGCCTTTGCCCTCCGCACTAAGAAATGAGAGGTTTCAGAAAAGAGGCTCTTTTAACAGTCCGCAGCCCCCACTCCTAACAGAACGCTTCCCTGCTTTCTAGCCACTTCCCAGGAATGCTAGGCGTGTTGGGAATAGGGCCTCTCTGCTGCAGACCAGACAGCCAGCCGCCTGACAGAAGCCCCACCCCGCCCCAAAGATCTCCTTTCCATCCTTCCTCTCTTCATCCCCTCCCAGAGCTGCTCAAAACCTCGAAAAGCTATTCATCCTTACAAAGTAAGACCCACCAGAACACCCCACCACTGTCACCACCACAAGGCATTTACAAGGGTTTACTAAGTAGAAATATCTTACCTACCCACACCCACCCTCCAGTCTGGGGAAGCTTCTTGGAAACATGAAGTCCAAAATAAGCCCAAGGAACTCACTCTGTGCAGGCTTCTAGCACTGGGTCCCCAGAAGAGCGTTTTCAGCTCCAGCTGCCTGGTCTCCGAACAACCTAAATATCTACTAGTCTTTAAAGCCTTAAAACCTCAGAGACTCCTCCCTGGCACTGGGTCCTAGGAGCACAGAGCAGTAGAGCAGAGGCAAGGCGCAGCCTCCCTCGAAGTCACTCTCCATCACCCAAGACAACTGTTCCCTCACCTTTGCATTTGTTCGTGCTCTTGTCCAGGATGGCCTTAGTGGAGACAATCTTGCCATATCTGAGGGAAAAGAAAAGGCTAAGTGATAATGTAGGGGCAAGGATTTGGAACAGGACAGACACTGAGATATCTGGACGAGTCCATGCCCTTTCTTCACAACTGTTCCCACTTAAACCTTAACAAAAACAAGAAGAAATGAATTTAAAATGTCATACTTATCATACAAAATCTAGTCTCCAAAGGTGCCTACAAGAAATAAGGTAACTATAATTCTTTACGATAACAACACATTTCTCTCTTCTTCCCCAACTAAGACTCAGGTGTGAGTTGGAAAGAGACTAATATCTTCTGGAACGAAGCTTGGTGGTGTCCACATAGAGTGCGTACGGGCAGAGCTCTGGCCCTGGAGTTCCTTGCAGACTAACTATAATCCTTGATAATTATTTTCTTTTGGAGAAACACCATTCCTCCTAGGAAAACCTGTAGACATTTCTCTTCTCTGACATCCTGTTCCCCACCCCTGGGCAAAGGTTAACCTGTGTCAAACTGTTCAAACCCTGGTTCTGCTACTTTGTAGCTATCCACCATCGTGGACAAGTCATTTCACTTTCTGGGGACAAGTCATTTCACTTTCCGGGGCCTCAGTCTTGTCATCTGTAGAGACCGGATCATTGGGAATATGAAAAGAATTCATGAATATAAGGCACTAATGTCCACCACTTCGTAAACACTTAGAAGTTCTTAATGTTCTTAATGTCATTATTATTGTTATTGTTTTTGTTATTATACATATATAATATATATACATATATATAAATTATTATATTCAAGGAACCTCAACCTTAATGCAAGCAGTTCTCTCTCCTGCTTTGCTTTAGTCTAAGACTTCTATTTCTCACTGTCAAGACCTAAGCATGTTAGGGAGATGAATGGGTATAAGACCAGGTACAACAACAGTGTAAGGTAAATTGCCCAAAACGTAACAATAAGACAAAATGAAGATTGCGCATTCTTTCAATGTCATTCTGGAATACTATCTCAAAGGCCTATTTGAAATATATTTCTTTTTTTTTAAAGATTTTATTTATTTGACAGAGAGCTCACAAGTAGGCAGACAGGCAGGCAGAGAGAAAGGAGGAAGAAGCAAGCTCCCTGCTGAGCAGAGAGCTGGACATGGGACTCGATCCCAGGACCCTAAGATCTTGACCCGAACTGAAGGCAGAGGCCTAACCCACTGAGCCACCCAGGTGCCCCATGAAATATATTTCATTATCTAGGGGGAATGTTTCTATATTTACTACCAATAGAATCCAGACCTTGCGAAGATACACATTAACTTGTAGATTTTGTCCAGGAGAAATGCAAGTTTTTTTTTTTTTTTTTTAATTCTTAAAGAAGGTTTTATTTATTTGGGGGAGGGGAGCAGAGGGAGAGGGACGGGCAGATTCCGTGGTGAGCAAAGAGCCCATTGTGGGCTTGATCCCATGACCCTGAGACCATGACCTGAGCCAAAATCAAGAGTTAGAGAATCGGGGCGCCTGGGTGGCTCAGTGGGTTAAAGCCTCTGCCTTGGGCTCAGGTCATGATCTCAGGGTCCTGGGATCTAGCCCTACATCGGACTCTTTCTGCTCCACAGGGAGCCTGCTTCCTCCTCTCTCTCTGCCTGTCTCTCTACCTACTTGTGATCTCTGTCTATCAAATAAATAAATAAAATCTTTAAAAAAAAAGAGTTGGAGGATCAACCAACTGAGCCACCCAGTGCTCTGATGCCAATAATTTCCGTCCAGTAGAAAAGAAAATCCCAAAGATTACTGTTTTATAATGTCCTGTAGGAGATGAACCAGTTTTGTATATAACCTAGCAATCCTATTCTAACATTCTTTCTTCAGTACCTACACTCAATCCTTCAAGTGCTCTTTGAACCCATTTTACCATCCTATTGGTTCCCTTATTAAAGAATGAAATAAATCTTGAGCATGTGTTTACCTATATTTGTAGGAATCATGTTTGTCAACTTTCTGAAATGTATACTTTGGCAGCAGAGTCATGTGGATTTCCCCGAACTTGAGCAGGGCAGTACCACAGGTCAAGACTATACTAGAGGCGTTCCACTAGAAAGAAGTCTCTACATTCTTCTCTAGGAAGGTGAAAATATTAAAGATTCAGGACAGAAATCACTAATAGAATCAGAAGTACAGGATTTAAGTGAAAACAGCTGGCAGGGACTGAATACGAGACCAATACCCCAAACAAGTGTTGTGGGTTTTTTTCCCCCTTTTACCCTTAAAGAACATATGATGATTGATATATTTGTTTTGCTCCTTGGCAGCCTCTCATGGACTTTTTTGGTGGGGTTTCTGTCACCCAACAGATTAGACAGGCTAAGTAAGCCAAGCAGTGGTCTGGAGGTTGGGGAAAAAACACATTACAAGAGGGGCACCTGGGTGGCTCAGTGGGTTAGGCCTCCACCTTTGGCTCAGGTCATGATCTCAGGGTCCTACGATGGAACCCCGAATCGAGCCCTGCATCGAGCCCTGCATAGAGCGCTGCACTGGGCTCTCTGCTCAGCAGGGAGCCTGCTTCCTCCTCTCTCTCTGCCTGCCTCACTGCCTATCAAATGAATATATAAAATCTTAAAAAAAAAAAAAAAAAAGAAACACATTACAAAGGTGGTGGGGATCAATGTGGTGACTCTAGCCCTCCAGGGTCACCTTTTGGATTCTTCCCCGGATGTAGGCAAGAGAAAGGAGGTATGAGAGCAGCGGGAGAACAGGCATGCTGCTGCCCTTACCGGGGCACCAAGGTGGAGCTTGATGTGGTCTGAGCAGGGTGAGACTTAGAGCCCAGAGTTTCCATGGCAACTGGCAACAGCTGGGTTGCTGCTGCTTCCTCCGCAGAGGAAGGAGCCCCTCCAGAGAATGAGGGGTTCCAGTCCCCGAATCCATGCCTCTCTGGCCTGCCCAGCAGAGTTTAGCATCCAGCAACATTCACTTCCTCTCCAACCTGGAGACACAACTGGGCCCAAACAGGAGGTCCCTCTATGCATGGTAAGAACCTTCTTAGAGGGATGCCTGGGTGGCTCAGTTGGTTAAGCCGCTGCCTTCGGCTCAGGTCATGATCCCAGCGTCCTGGGATCGAGTCCCGCATCAGGCTCCTTGCTCGGCGGGGAGCCTGCTTCTCCCTCTGCCTCTGCCTGCCATTCTGTCTGCCTGTGCTCGCTCTCTCCCCCTCTCTCTCTGATAAAAAAAAAAAAAAAAAAAAAACCTTCTTAGAGAGGTTCCAGTTCCAGGATGCTCAAGAGAAGCCATAAGGGTTCCAGCTTTCTCTCTTCTCAGTCTCCTTTTTTGTCATAGTTCATCTACCACCTAGTCTTTCCCTGCCTCATTTCTACTTCTCTGTAGTCCCCTATCGGGGTACTGGTTTCTAGCCCATATCATGACCTTGACTACTCTTATCTCTTCAGATAGACTCAAAGGTAAGGCAGCTGATGGGAAGAGCAAAATGAAAGTCTAAAAGCATAGTGAAGTAGAAATGAGTTTCTGTCTGTCTCATGGAGTGAGAGAATTTTTGTAGCCCATTATATTTAGTACAAGAAACACAGGGTGAAGAAATCAAGGAACTAGACACATATGAGAGTCTTTTGCCTCATCAACCAACATTTCTGCCAATTCCCATTTCTCTCAAAAATTACTAGTCCTAGACTAAGTCCCCTCACTTCCATTGAAATACTTTTCTAGCAAGGTGAGCTGAGGTAAAGAAACCAATTTTACACTAATGCCTAATGTTTAGAGATGGAGTCTGTGCAGCCCAGCACTAGCAAAGTCCATGTGATTTGCATGGACCAAACCTCAGAAGAATAAGGGACTTATAAAATACCTCTGATAACTCCCACAACTACATTTTGGGGGGCAGAATGTTCTGCCTTTCCAGGATTTGGAACAGTTGGAATTTACATATACTGTTGTGGGAGTCTGGATTAGTTTGACCACTTCAGAAAATCATTTAGTAGTATCTACACAAGCTGAACATATGGATATCCTGTGACTCAGCAATCTTATTCCTAAGTATATACCCAACACAAATGTGTACACATCTGTACGAGAAGCCATGTACAAGTTCATGGCAGCATTATTCGTATTGACAATAGTCACAAACTGGAAACAATTAAAATGTCCAGCAACAGAATGGGTAAATAAACTATAGTATATTCCTATTAAGGGAATTTTAAAAAGATTCTATTTATTTATTTGACAGAGAGAGACATATCGAGAGAGGGAACACAAAGTGGGAGAAGCAGGCTTCCTGCTGAGCCAGGAGCCTGATTGGGGCTCGATCCCAGGATGCCAACACACCTAACGATTGAGCCGCTTAGGTGACCTGACCGAATTCTAGAAAGCAGTAAGAATAATCAAAATTTTGTGACGTGCAATGATGTAGAGGAATCTCACAAATAACACTGAGCAAAAAGAAGCCAGACACAGAAGGGCATGTATGCTCTAGCACTGTCTTTCCATGAAGTACAAGCAAACCACACCAACCAATTATTTAGAATCCAAACGGTAGATTGCTTGGGTGTAGGGGGTAGAAACTGAGAGGTGGGCTTCAGAAGAGCTAGTAATGTTCTATTTCTTGATATGGTTACCAGGGACTCTTAGGAGGGTCTGTTCACTTTGAGACATCATTGCTGTATATACATTCATGATTTGTGCACTTTTCTATACGTTTGTTACATATCAATAAAAAGTTTTAAAAGATGGTAATTACACAGTCTAAGGTTTCTATTTCTTTCCACCATTCATTTACCCAAACTCAATTTTCTCCCTCCCCACTCCCAGACTTCTTCCTCTAAGCATCCCCCCAAATGTATCATTCGAAACACGTATTTTTCTGGGGCACCTGGGAGGCTCAGTCATTAGGCAGCTGCCTTCAGTTCAGGTCATGATCCCAGAGTTCTGGGATTGAGTCCTGAATCCCGTTCCTGCTCAGTGGGAAGCATGCTTCTCCCTCTGCCCACCCCTGCTTGTGTTCCCTCTCTCATTGTCTCTCTGTCAAATAAATAAAATCTTAAAAAAGAAACACACACACACATTTTTCTACCCAGTGGAACTGAGCTGGCATCTTTGGACTCTTGCCATTTTTCCACCATTCCCAATGGGACTAATTCCACAGTAAGTTTCTCTACCTCATGACTCAAATCTACTGTGAAGAACCCCTAGAGGTCTGTAGCGGGGAGATGCTGAGCGACAGCCTCTTTCTCCACCTTCTCCTTTATCCACTAATTCGAGAGCTCCTCCGGGTCACTGGGATTATCTCTATCAGCAGAAACTCTCCTCAATATATAATTCAATTGGCTAGTTCCACTTTCTTCTATCCCTACTGCCTTCTAATCAGTATCTCTAGGGACATTGAGCATTTTTTAAAAGATTTTATTTATTTGTTTGTTTATCAGAGAGAGCACAAGTAAGGGAAAGGAGCAGCAGGCAGAGGGGGAAGCAGGCTCTCTGCTGAACTAGGAGCCTGATGTGGGACTTGATCCCAGGACCCTTGGGATCATGACCTAAGCCTAAGGCAGACACTTAAGTGACTGAGCTACCCAGGTGTCCCAGGACATTGAGTATTGCTATTTGAGGCATAAGGACAATACTCTTTCCACAAAGACCATCAATTCTGGGAGCACACTGGAAACAGTCACACTAGGCTCCAAAGGCCAGTCCCATCCTGACTTCCCTCAGAGTAACATATAAAGGTTTTATATATTCGTAGCAGGTAGAATTTCTTTACGAGGGACTGCTAAGAAATCTTGTGACAAATAGGACTGCATTTCAGGACATGAGTATCTGGCAAGAAGCCAGTATCACCAAATCCTTACTAGCCCTCGAAGCCTACCCACATGTTCCCCAACTTACGACTGGCACAATTTGACAAGGTCCTGGTCAGTAGTGCCTGGTTGCAATCCCCGGATATAGAGGTTGGTTTTGCTCAACTGGTCATTTCCATTGCTCCCACTGCTGTTGTTTGGGGTACTGTTGCTGGGACTAGGTGGTGCCATCTGCTGAGACAATGACACATATGGCTGCAGAGAGACAGGAGGAATAGAAGGTCAGAAGATTATACCTATAGATACCAGAAAGTGAGGAAGATCCTGGCTTCTTGGAAAGAATGATTCCAAACTTAACAGCAATGAACTCAATAGAGAGTAAAACCAAAACAAACTAAAGGAATTCCTCTCTGCCATAGAATAAGAACACATGTAACTATCTTACCTCTCTTTCATGAATAAAGAGAGGCCAAAATCCGCTTGTTAAAGATTTTGGAAAAAGGCACTTTGTTATAGTAGAATGCTTTTATCCTACTGATACTGGAGAACACAGTGTATGCCTCTTAAGTAACCTATGTAATGAGACAGGGCTAATAAAATCTAAGTTCTATTTAAAAATGATGATGATGAGGGGCGCCTGGGTGGCTCAGTGGGTTAAAGCTTCTGTCTTCGGCTCAGGTCATGATCCCAGGGTCCTGGGGTGGAGCCCGGCATCGCATCGGGCCCTCTGCTCTGCAGGGAGCCTGCTTCCTCCTCTCTCTCTGCCTGCCTCTCTGCCTACTTGTGATCTCTGTCAAATAAATAAATAAAATATTTTTTTAAAAAATGATGATGACAAGGGCACCTGGTGGCTCAGTTGGTTAAGCGACTGCCTTCAGCTCAGGTCATGATCCTGGAGTCCCGGGATCGAGTCCCTCATCAGGCTCCCTGCTCAGTGGGTAGCCTGCTTCTCCCTCTCCTTCCTGTTCCTTTCCTCTTTCACGATCTCCGTCTCTCTCCCTCCAATAAATAAATAATTTAAAAACCTTAAAAGATATAAAAATGATGAAGGCAAAATAATAAAACTTTATCAAATCATGAAAGTATAAATAAGTTTAACATAGATGATTCAAAACACTGTAGAATATGAGAAATGCCAAATCCCTGTAGGAGCTTAAACATTTCTGTAAACTTAGACAAATAAAATGAAATACTAATGACCATGTAAAAATACTAATTACCGGTAAAAACTAAAATTTGTTACCATACTAATAGGGATTTAGTCCTAAGTTACAAATTTTGAAAAGTTTAACTGAGTGAACAATAGATACATTATGGTCAAGGAAACCCAAGATTTGGGACCAAGCATCCCTTATCTTTCACTACTGATAGCAGGACAGACAACCAGAGTCTGCTACATTTTTAAGGTACTTCCATTAGAGGCAAATACCAAGTTGGCTGGAATATGGATCAATTCCTCATGGATATTTTAAATCCTTATATTCTAATCAGGCTTTTGGTGTTTACATTTATATTGGGTTCATAATACTCTAAATCTGCATAGTTACCTATAATATAATGCATTTTACTATACCACACTCATATTCAAGTTCTCCCTAGGCTCAAAGCATTTATAATATTAATCTATTTGGAATTACTTCCCTCTCAATGCTAGTTTCATCTCCAGGTTTCTCCTCCCTCTCTCTTTGGTGGTGGTGTTGAGGACAAGCAGTACTAACAGAAGAAAAAGAGAAACATGAATATCAAAGAGAGGAAATCTTCCCCCTCAAAAAATCTTAATTAATGTGAATTATGCCTCTTCTATTTTATGCCCCTGACCTTGAGCAAACTTTAAAATCTTTGCTTGGGCTAAAATATGTTGAAGTAGGAATTTTCTTATCACTATACACAATAAAAAATGTGCACCCACTTGCACAAACACACTTTATCTCTTGGCCCTATACTGCAGCAAAGAGTAGAACCAAGACCATATTCTGAGAGGGCTCAAAGACTCCTGATCTACTACGGCTCTCACACACCAGTTCCAGTTCCCATCCCTGTCCCCCTTCTCTTTGCCAGAACTTGTACTAGGATTTCCCATATAGAACAATCCATGTGACGGTGGTGATAATGATCAGCCATGTGATGGTGGTGACAGTCACGTGATACAGTCAATAAGGGCAGGATGGTGCATGGGGCATGTGTGTATTTTTTTTTTTTTTGTCATGTGTGTATTTTTTTTTTTAAGATTTTTTTTTTTTTTAATTTATTTGTCAGAGAAAGAGTGAGCGAGAGTGAGCACAGGCAGATAGAGTGGAAGGCAGAGTCAGAGGGAGAAGCAGGCTCCCCGCGGAGCAAGGAGCCCGATGCGGGACTCAATCCCAGGACGCTGGGATCATGACCTGAGCCAAAGGCAGCTGCTTAACCAACTGAGCCACCCAGGCGTCCCTGTCATGTGTGTATTTTATTTTTTTAAAGATTTTATTTATTTATTTGACAGAGAGAGATCACAAGTAGGCAGAGAGGCAGGCAGAGAGAGAGAGAGAGGAGGAAACAGGCTCCCTGCTGAGCAGAGAGCCCGATGCGGGACTCGATCCCAGGACCCTGAGATCATGACCTGAGCCGAAGGCAGCGGCTTAACCCACTGAGCCACCCAGGCGCCCTAGGCAGTGGCTTAACCCACTGAGCCACCCAGGCGCCCTCATGTGTGTATTTTTAAGCAACTTTTAGACAAGACAAAAATAGGGCAAATAAACCTACAAGTCATACATTCAGCTCTGGAAATGGCAGTACTCATTTTAAGAATGACACTGAAGGGGCGCATGGATGGCTCGGTCTGTCAAACGTCTGTCTTTGGCTCAGGTCATGATCTCAGGCTCCTAGGATCAGGCTCCCCACCTCTGCTCAGAGGGGAGTCTGCTTCTCCCTCAGCCTCTGCTCCTCCCCCCAACTCATGCTCACTCTCTTTCTCTATCTCAGATAAATAAATAAGTAATCTTTTAAAAAATGACATTGAAATCTCCATTGAATTACTAGATCTACAATAACAATCAAATACTGGGGCACCTGGGTGGCTCAGATGGCTCAGATCATGATCCCAGGGTCCTGGGATCCAGCCCCATATCATCAGGCTTGCTAGTGAGCCTGCTTCTCCCTCTCCTTCTACTGCTCCCCCTGCTTGTGCTCTCTCGCTCTGCCAAATAATAAATGAAATCTTTAAAAATAATAATGCAAATACTAGAGGGCTCAGGCCCCCTCCATTATCATTACTATCCTAATTGTACCACCTGATTTAAAGTACATTCAAAACTGTGACCTGTATTCTAATCATGATTGTTCCCAAGGTCAGAATAAGAAGATTACTGCTAAAGATCATTCAGTAGTATATGTCTTTTCTTGTCTCCAAGGAATTACTATTATTTACCCTTGGCTGAGAAAGCCAAAATTTTCCTCCTGAATAGGAGATTCTAGGCCTGGGGTGATGATGATGATGACAAATGATCATGATGACATGAACTACAACAGTGGCAGAAAAAGCATCTCCAGTAGCATGAGACCATTTGCCTGAGTTTATCTAGCCCCTTTCCCAGTGTGAGAGAACATCTCTAAGAAAAAGTATCAAAGACGCCAGGACTGTCCAAACAAGAACACAAGCTTTACTGAGGAAAGAGATATACTGAAAAGACATTACTGGTTTGCTACATAGCTATAACCTTGGCTTTAATACTAAGGTCTTAGCTATTAACTTAAAAATTAACTTAGTTGATAATAAACTTATTGCAAGGCCAGAAAAATTCCTAGGAAAAAAGATATGATTCAAAATAACCCCTTCTATCTCTTGATATTCCTATGTAGCTTCTGCAAATGCCACATAGGTTTGGCTCCAAGGAGAAAGAGTATTAATCAATCAATCAATCAATCAAGGAAGCCCCTAAGTAAAGCCTATCTGGCTTCACAAAAGAAAATATTTGGACAGACATAATAACAAATGTAAACTAAAAATCCATGTTTATCTATGTAGGTAAGAGAGAAAAGAGGAGTATGCACAATGGTACAGAGAAATGAGATATTCTTATGGGGGGAGGGAAGGATAGGGAAGTATTGTCTTTCTTAGCGCCTACCGAAATGGTTCTCTGAGGTCACTGGTCCTCTGCCAGGGCCTAAGGCTAGAAATTGAAGAGCAAGATATTCTTTTAATCATCCTGTATTATGGTAGATTTCATAAACCAAAGCAGACTCTAAATCTTAAAGCTAATATGCTTTTCATCACTTTGTCCTAAAAAATGTCATTTTCATGTAAGGAACACAGATAGGGTTATTAGAGAAGAGGAAATGGCTGAGTTATTACTACATGAGGTTCTTTTCAGGAAGGGACAGAAATCTATTATAGCATCTATCAGTTAACTACATTCCTTTGAATGACGTGTAGCTTTGTTTTGCTCCTAGAAGAAAAAGAAAAACTGGCAGGATTTTATGTATAACCTTGGCTCATATTCATGTAGGTGGAACCCCTGAAGTCATTTGGATTAGTGGCCACTGAGAACAGGACTGGGAGGGGCACGTGGGTGGCTTAGTTGGTTAAGTATCTGCCTTCAGCTCAGGTCATGATCTCTGGGTCCTGGGATCCAGGCCCGTGTCGGGCTTCCTGCTCAGTGTGGAGTCTTCTCCCTTTCTCTTTGCCCTTTCCTTGCTCACATGTACACAAATGCATGCTCTCTCCCTCTCAAATAAATAAATAAAATCTTAAAAAGAGAGAGAGAGAGAGAGAACAGGACTTGGAACTGTCCAATGCCCGGTAATTCCAAGATGTGAACTCTCTAAACAAGGGCCCTCACATTCGGCCTAGAATCTTAGATGCCTGAGATTATTAAATCTGCCTTCAGAAATAAAGGATGATAGCATATTATGGATCAAAGGGATATGTAAAGTTATCCAGTAGAAGAGTACAGGTATCAGTGTTCTTCGGAAGGAGATTTAATTCTGGAAATGAATGGGAAACATGAGTGGGTTTATGAACAGAGAAAGGATGCCACGGATCTCAGCTACATCATCAAAGCTGGTTCAGAGAGGTGGGAGACCAGAGGTGGTAAGACTATTAGGAGATATGAGACATGAAGGGACATAGGAAAAAGCCTAAAGATTGGTGGGGGAGTGTTTAAACGATGTGCAGAAAATACACTGTGATACATCCCAGAAGAATACCTGGGGATAAATACCAGGAAAAGGACTGGTAGGATCCAGATACAGAAATGTGTAACTCCTTCATCTCCATCCAGAAGAAAAAAAATCAAACTCCCTTCTTGCTGCAGCAGGAATTTTATGTTTCCTGTCTTGCTGAGTTAGAGGAAACTAGGAGACACGACAGTGTTCTTTCTCTTGTTCTCCTTCAAGAGAGCGTAAAGGTAGAGATGATACAATGCCAACTTTCCAATCACTAAGTTTTCATCAGCTCCTTAAAAGAATGATCCAGTCACATAAGCTACTTATTAATTAAATTATAATGTAATAAAACATTACCTTTATTCTGAAAATTAGATTCTGATCAAGTGTTCATTTTGCATGGTTTAATAAAACTCAAAAATCCTGGATCCATTCATTTGCCATCAAGGTCATCCCCATCCTGGGCCCTTAGCTTTATTTATTACCATCAGGGCAGGAGAAAACCCCATCCCACGTCTATTTCCGAGCTAGTTAAATTCCTGGTATATAGTATACAGGCATGAAATATATTTGCTAAAACAAACTCAGGGAATTTGCTAATTGTGTATCATTTTAATAAACCCCTAAAAACAATCTCACAAATATAATATCCAGTGGCCTGACATCAAAATTCCTATTGCAACATGAATATGGATGATCTAGGCAACATATTCCTGGAGCCAGTGGTCTCTTGGACATACAACACATCTGAACTTATTTTTTTTTAAGATTTTATTTATTTATTTGACAGAGAGAGAGACAGCGAGAGAGGGAACACAATCAGGGGGAATTGGAGAGGGAGAAGTAGGCTTCCCACCAAGGAGGGAACATGATGTGGGGCTTGATCCCAGGACCCTGGGATCATGACCTGAGCCGAAGGCAGACGCTTAACGACTGAGCTACCCAGCACCCCCATATATGAACTTTTCAAAAAAATCCTTTTCTTTTCTTTTTAAGTAAATGTTACTCCACACATGGGTCTTGGACTCACGAATCCAAGATCAAGAGCCACATGCTCTCCTGACTGAGCCAGCCAGGTGTCCCCATATCTGAACATTTTTGTCTAAAATACATTATTCCCCTGGTTTCATTATAATACATCCTAACAAGAGAAAGCCCACTTTCCCTGAGAAATAACAGACCTCTTAATAATCACTCATGAGACCCTTTGCACTATTTGAGTCATTCAGTAAATGTCTGAATACCGGGGCACCTGGGTGGCTTGGTGGGTTAAAGCCTCTGCCTTCGGCTCCAGTCATGATCCCAGAGTCCTGGGGTGGAGCCCCGCATTGGGCTTTCTGCTTGGCAGGGAGCCTGTCTCTCTGCCTTCTTGTAATCTCTTGTCTGTCAAATAAATAAATAAAATCTTTAAAAAAAATGTCTTAACACCAACTATGTGCAAGCCCTATGTGACGCGATGGGGACTCACAAATGCGAGAGTAGGAGTGAAATATTTCATAATAAATTCAAACACACACCCACAAGGAGCCATTAAGGAATTCACAAACCAGAGCTTACAATCTAGATAACTACCAGAATGAAATAAGTGTGCTAATGGGGATCCAAGCAAATCTGTATAAGTGTACAAAAGAAAAGACTCTTAATTCCTGAGAGAAAGGTTTCTCAAAAAAAACGGCTATATCTTGAAGGATGTATAGGATATTAACCTTTTAATGGAGAGCCATAGGGAAAGGCAAATCAAAATCAGAATGAGTTACCACTTCATAACCACTAGGATGGGTATAATAAAAACATTATGGTTTTAACCAAAGGTAACCTGGATGTTATCTATAATTAAAAATAACAAGGCTGGCAAGAATGTGAAGAATCTGGAATCCTTCTACACTGCTGGTGGGACCATAAAATGATAACATCTGGTTTGAAAAACAGTTTGACAGTTCCTAAAATTGTTAAACACAGTTATCATATGACCCAGCAATTCCACTCCTAAGGATGGACCCAGGAGAACTAAAAACCTATGCCCACACAAAACCTGTACAAATTTCTTTTGGCTATTTATAATAGCCCAAAGTGGAATCAATCCAAATATCTATCAACTGATGAATGGATGAAGTGTTGTATATTCATACAGAAAATTACTATTCAGCTACTATTCAAACCAGATGTTATCATTTTATGTTCCCACCAGCAGTGTGGGAATAACACTGATGAAACTTCAAAACACACAGTGAAAGAAGTCAGGCACAAAAGAGCACATATTGTATGACTGAATTCACATGAAATGTCTAGAACAGGCAAAGTCTATAGAGATAGAAAGTAGATTAGGGGCGCCTGGGTGGCTCAGTGGGTTGAAGCCTCTGCCTTCATGATCTCAGAGTCCTGGGATCGAGCCCTGCATCGGGCTCTCTGCTCAGCAGGGAGCCTGCTTCCCCTCCTCTCTCTCTGCCTGCCTCTCTGCTTACTTGTGATCTCCACCTGTCAAATTAAAAAAAAAAAAAAAAAAAAAAAAAAAACCTTAAAAAAAAAAAAAGGAAAGTAGATTAGTGGGAGCTTGGGTGGCTCAGTTGTTTAATCATCTGCGTTTGGCTCAGGTCATGATCCCAGAGTGCTGGGATCAAGTCCCAAATCAGGCTCCTGCTTGGCAGGAAGCCCACCTCTCCCTCTCCCACTCCCCTTGCTTGTGTTCCCTCTCTTGCTGTGTCTCTCTCTGTCAAATAAATAAATAATATCTTTTTAAAAAATGTGATAGTAATGGGTGGGGAGAAGAGGGCATTCCAACCACTAAAAACATCTTAAGATATTAGACAGCCACAGGCTAGCATGAACTAGCACAGAATTCAGCTTAGGTTGGCATCAGCCTACTTCATTTCTAGATAGAAAAGTTCTAAGACTACTATATTTTCTTGAAATTCAAGTAGAAATATAAAACAACCATTAATCATATCAGAGCAAGAAAGGGATACTTCTGTCTGGCTGGATCAGTTGAAAGACCATGTGACTTTTGATCTCAGCATTGTGAGTTCAAATCCCATGTCGGGTGTGGAGATTACTTTATTTAAAAAAAAAAAAAAAGAGCTTTTCCAATCAAGAAGTGGGCAGAAGACATGAAGAGACATTTTTCAAAGAAGACATATCCAGATGATCAACACATGAAAAAGTGCTCAGCATCACTCAGCATCAGGGAAATACAAATCAAAACCACAGTGAGATACCACCTCACACCAGTCAGAATGGCTAAAATTAACAAGTCAGGAAACAACAGGTGTTGGCAAGGATACGGAGAAAAGAGAATCCTTCTACACTGTTGGTGGGAATGCAAGCTGGTGCAGCCACTCTGGAAAACAGTATGGAGGTTCCTCAAAAAGTTGAAAATAGAGCTACCCTATGACCCAGCAACTGACTACTGGGTATTTACCCTAAAGATACAAATGTAGTGATCCAAAAGGGGCACATACACCCCAATGTTTATAGCAGCAATGTCCACAACACCCAAAGTATGGAAAGAGCCTAGATGTCCATCAACAGATGAATGGTAAAGAAGTTGTGGTGTATATATATACAATGGAATATTAAACAGCCATAAAAAAACCCAAATCTTGCCATTTGCAATGACATGGATGGATCTAGAGGGTACTACGCTAAGCGAAATAAGTCAATCAGAGAAAGACAATAATCATATGCTCTCACTGATATGAGGAATATGAGAAACAAGACAGAGAATCATAGGGGAAGGGAGGGAAAAATGAAACAAGACCATCCAGAGAAAAAGACAAACCATAAGAGACTCCTAATCTCAGGAAACAAACTGAGGGTTGTAGGAGGGAAGGAGCATGGGAGGGAAAGCACGGCTGGGTGATGGACACTGGGGAGGGTATGTGCTATGGTTGTGATGTGTTGTGATATGCTGTGGATTGTGTAAGACTGATGAATCACAGACCTCTACCCTTGAAACAAATAATACGTATTAATTTTAAAAAGCTTAAAAAAAGAGGGATATTTCCTACATTCCCCCTTTTCTAGAAAAATAAACATTAACAATATTAACAGCAAAACAAAACAAAAAGGCATTTCTGGAAAATGCAGAGCCTGAACCAGAGAACACATACCATGTGTCTACCATAGCTGGTTTTAAAAGCTGACTCAGCACTTTCTACTATTTCCTCTTAACTCAAGTAAACCTGACACCATCTCCAGCTCATCTCCTCCTCCTCTTTCATGGCTCTCACCATTATAACAGCAATCTGTTTCCTGGATCCCTTGAATACCAAGATGGTAACAGTAAAGTGCACAAACCATACGGCCTCCAGGGAGTTATTTATGTTTATACATAATATAAGGTGGTGCTCAGATTGGGTCTCAAGTATACGACTGATATTTAAAAACCCTCAGCCACAGTAACTACAGAATCCACAGTTAAGCATATACTACAGCATGCTGCCCAGGAATCCATTTGCCTTTCCAGATCTACTCACCATTCTTTTTTTTTTTTTTTTTAAGATTTTATTTATTTATCAGAGAGAAGAGGGAGAGAGAGCGAGCACAGGCAGACAGAATGGCAGGCAGAGGCAGAGGGAGAAGCAGGCTCCCCGCCGAGCAAGGAGCCCGATGCGGGACTCGATCCCAGGACGCCGGGATCATGACCTGAGCCGAAGGTAGCTGCTCAACCAACTGAGTCAGCCAGGCGTCCCTCTACTCACCACTCTTACCAAACTTGCTTGTGTACCAGGAAGCTGACCATATAGAGTACATGCACAGGTTCCCTTGCCTTCTGGCTTCCAGCTGGATTTGGCTAACCAGATGTACACCAGTAGCAGATCAAAGAGTAGATGGAGAATGAGATCAGAGTATTTATTTCCCTAGCTCCTGCCAAAGCACCATGATTTGGCTGCGTACTACTGAAGCCCACAGTACTTTCCATACAGCTACTCTCAGATCCTGAGATAATCTCTCTCAGTATTTTCCTTTATTAGATCTAGAGGTAATGAGGTAATATAGGCTCTGTAATTGCTGGCCATAGAATACTCTGCTCTCTCTCACTGGTTTCCTTAAACCCCTTTGTAAATAGTCTCTTTATTAATCTTTCTCAAATTACTCAATTTGGATATGCCATCTATTTCCTTTTGGGACCCTGAATGATGAACCAACCATTCTACCTTGAAGGCTTGGGTGGAAGATTTGTGTCAGAAGCTCTTGAGAAATTCTGCTTTCTTTAAAACTGAATAAAAAACCTTCTCACTGTGCAAAAATCCTCAAGACGCAATTTAACACAGAATTCTGTTCTCTATCAATTTGTCTAAACTTTAATAGTGTCTTAAATCCTTTCACACTTAATGATTTCATTTGATCTTCCTGACAACTCTATGAGGTCGAACAGGGGACGTGTTATTCTCTGACACTCAGAAACTGAGTCTCAGTCTTATTTCACCACTCCCTCTGTGATATCACTTTGCTTTTCATTTAGCAGAACCAAGGTACAGAAAACCCAAATACTAAAAGAATCCAAACCAGTGCAAACAGCTGAGTAAACACATAAAGCTGCCTTTTACATGACCTTATATCCTCTGTTTCTCTCCTTCTGGAATAAGAACAGTTCTAAGTTCCCAGGCAACTCGTAATGTCTAGTCAGTGTAGAACATTTAAGGAACAAAGGTATTTGAACTAAGACTCAAATACGCTAGAGGAAAATCTCTTATAAAGACTGGTGCTTACAGAAACCAACTAGAGCCACAGCCCTCAACTGAAGTATATCGGCGGTTCTGTGGTGGGCAGACCCCTTTAGACACATTGGTTTTAAGGAGCACAAGCCCATGCCTGCAACCCAAGTAATAACCAACCATGTCACCAGTTTGTGGGTACATGTCAGTGTGGCAATACCTCATATGTACCAGGAAACACACAGCAAAGGGCTTAATAACTTCTCAGGGTGATAGAGGGATCTTTAAGGGTTAAGCAGCTGAAGTCAGAACATGACAGCCAGCGGCTTGGGGAGAATAGGTGTGGAACACAACTCAGCCCCCACTGAGTGTTATTCTGCATTACCCAACGCCTCCACTATTCAGCTTAGCTGGTGCATCATCTCTGTTCAGGAGAGTATACAGGCTGGGAAGGAACTGCAAAGTGAGCCAGAATAGCAGCATTGTTGGATCTCCGTGGCTCAAAGAGAAGTGTATCTGGCTCTGCCACAATATGGCTTTTTCAGACAGAGAAAAGACAGGAAAAGAGAACGCCAGCCAATAGTCTGTTTTACCCTACCTCATCATTTGCCATATAGTCATCATTTGACCCAATTTCATATTAGCCAGAAATAAATCAAATAAACCCACAGGAAATCAGGAAACACCAGCACTCGTCTTTTCCACCCTCACAGTACCTGATCAAGGAACACCCAGAATACCCAAAGAATACTGGGGATCTGGTCTTACTAAGACTCAAAGTCATGAAAAGATTCTGCTCCTCTGTTCATTATAGAACTTTTTTTCATTACAGAAATACTTTTGACTCACCAAACAATAAATACTGGCAATACTACACACCTGAAGGAACTGGCCTAACCCAATGATATGAAAGGTACGTGTGCCTAGTCTATTTCCAGATCAAAATAAAATGTACATATACAACCAGTCTGTAATACATCAGGTATATCAAGTCCTTAACCTTGTTCTAGCTTGCTTTTTACAAGTCACAAAGATGTCACAAAGTCTAATGTAATATTCATACAAGTATCTCTAAAAAGATAGAAGAGAAATAGTTAATAATTATGGCTACTAGAAAGGAACTAGGTATATGGAGGATGGGGTGAAAACACAGACTTTTTCTGTATTTCTTTAATACCCATTTGAACATTTTGGGTTTGGGGGGGGTTTGTTTTATGGGGAGGGTTTTTAAAATAAATTTATTTTTTAAAAAGACTTTTATTTATTTTTTAATTTTTTATTTTCAAAGATTTTTATTTATTTATTTGACATACAGAGATCACAAGTAGGCAGAGAGCCAGGAAGAGAGAGGAAGGGAAGCAGGCTTCCCTGCTGAGTAGAGAGCCCAATGCGGGGATCAATCCCAAGACCTTGAGATCACGACCTGAGCCGAAGGCAGAGGCTTTAACCCACTGAGCCACCCAGGCACCCCAAGGGGGCTCTTTTTTTTTTTAAGTTTAAATTCAATTAATTAACATATAGTGTATTATTAGTTTCAGAGGTAGAGTTCAGTAATTCATCAGTCTTACATAGTACCCAGGGCTCAGGGGCACCTGGATGTCTCAGTCGTTAGGTGTCTGCCTTTGGCTCAGATCATGATCCTAGAGTCCTGGGATCAAGTCCCGAATCAGGCTTCCTGCTCAGTGGGGAACCTGCTTCCCCTCTCCCTCTGCCTGCAGCTTCTCTTGCTTATGTTCTCTCTTGCTATCTTTCTGTCAAATAAATAAATAAAATCTTTTAAAAAAGAAATACCCAGTGCTCATTCCATCAGTGTCCTCCTTAATGCTCATCACCCAGTTACCCCCACCCCTCCACTCCCAAACCCTTAGTTTCTTTCCTATGATTAAGAGTGTCTTATGGGGGGGCGCCTGGGTGGCTCAGTGGGTTAAAGTCTCTGCCTTCGGCTCAAGTGATGATCCCAGGGTCCTGGGATCGAGCCCCACATTGGGCTCTCTGCCCTGCAGGGAGTCTGCTTCCCTCTCTCTCTGCCTGCCTCTCTGCCTACTTGTGATCTCTCTGTCAAATAAATAAATAAAATCTTAAAAAAAAAAAAAAAAGAGTGTCTTATGGTTTGTCTCCCTCTCTGGTTTTGTCTTATTTCTCCCGGATTTGTTTCTTTTACCAACCAGAATCATGCTGTATGTATTGTTCTTTAATGTGCCTTTTGGAGATGTTCTCAGCCTAGCACACTCCTTTTATCCATTATATATTCCACAGAATTAGTGTCACTGTTTGGGTTGCTTCATTCCACTGTTATAATTATGCCTATTTTTGTGCACAAACTTGAGAACAGTGGCTGGAATTTGAGAAGAGTGTCAGTTTGAGCCCTTGTCATTCTGAGGTGAGGGCGTGCTGACTTAGCATTGAGCAGGTGGCAGGCCGTGCATGCTGACTTGGGCAGGAGAGTGGCTGGACTGTGAACTTGGGACCCACAAGCCAATGGCATCAAGTGTAATAGGGATGTGGCTGGTTTTGTCCCTGGTCATGAATTCCTTTGAATTCTGTTTGTCTGGGAAACTCCCTCCCACCTTATATTCTGAATGAAAGCCTTGCTGAATAGAGTATTCTTGGCTGCAGATTTTTTCCTTTCAGCACTTTGAATATATCATGCTGCTCCCTTCTGGCCTGAAAAATTTCTGCTGAAAAACCCACTGATAGCTTTATGGGGTTTCCCTTGTATGTCACTGCTTTCTTTTCTCTTGCTGCCTTTAAAATTCTCTCTTTATCACTACTTTTGGCCAGCTTATTTGTATCTTGGTGCAGACCTTTCTGGATTGGTTTTGTTGGGGGCTCTCTGTGCCTCCTGGATCTAGATTTCTCTTTCCTCCCCCAGATTCAGGAAGTTTTCAGCTATTATCTCTTAAAATAAATCTGCCTTCTTGCTCCCTTCTCCTTCTGGGATCCCTATATTATGACTATTATGCTTGACAGTGTTACTGAGTTCCCTGGGCCTATTCTCATTTTGTATTCCCCACCCCTCATCTGCTGAGCTTGATTACTTTCCATTACTCTGTCCTCTAGGTTGCTGATCTGTTCTTCTACTTCCTCTTGTTTGCTATTTATTCCAGGTGGTCTATTTTTATTTTCATTTAATGAGTTCATTATTTCTAACTGGTTCTTTTTTAGATCTCCTGTTTCTTGTGAAGGATCTCATGGAGGTCCCATAATCCTTTCTCAATTCTACATGAGCATTACTTTAAATTCACTATCAGACATATTACTTGTCTCCATTTTGTTTAGGTCTCTTGCTGTGATTTTGTTCTGCTCTTTCATTTGGGACATATCCCTCTGTCTTCTCATTTTTTTTTTTAAAGATTTTATTTATTTATTTGACAGAGATCACAAGTAGGCAGAGAGGCAGGCAGAGAGAGAGAGAGGAAAGCAGGCTCCCTGCGGAGCAGAGAGCCCGATGCGGGGCTCAATCCCAGGACACTGAGATCATGACCTGAGCTGAAGGCAGCAGCCCAACCCACTGAGCCACCCAGGCGCCCCCTGTCTTCTCATTTTGTCTATTGCTGCATCTGTTTCTCTGTGTTAGGAAAGTCAGTTACATCTCCCACACTTGAAAACAGTGGCTTTATAAAGAGGTCCTGTAGTGCCCTGCAGTGCAATGTCTCCTTTTCACGAGAAAATGGTGCTTCAGGGTTATCTCTTTATGTGTTTGTGCACACTCCTATTGTGGCTGGGATGTATTTGACTTCGGTTCAGTGTGCAATGGCTCTCTTTGCCTGTTGCAGGCAGAGTCTGGCGCCGGTGGTGTTAGTGGGTTGGTCCCAGGTAGCCTTGGGCTTGAGTTCAGTAAGACCAGGTGTTTGCCAGAGATGAAGTAGCACCAAACTGCAGGCACTTTCCCTGTGTTGTTCTCTGAGGAGCTTTTATTGGTCAGGGGTGGGGGTCCTGCAGTCAGACCAGCTGTCTGCCCCTAACCCACTGCTGGGGTCACAGTCAGACTGGTGTGTGGCTATCTTCCCCTCTCCCTGGAGCAGGACTCACTTTGGAGTGACGCTGACCCTTGTCTAGGCTGTGCGCACACCTCCAGGCTTGTGGCACTGTTCTGATGGGATCTTGTCAGGAGCAATCTGAGGGGGTGATCTGTTTCACTATGGCCTCTTCTCTATGTCTGGCTGCAGAGAGTCTGTTCTGCCAGACTCTGTTCAGGTCATTTTCTGGGTTATTTATGCCAATGAGTGTGTTCTCTAGGTTGCCACATGGCAGGAGGTGAGCCAGGGTCCTTCTACTCCACCATCTTCCCAGCAGCCTCTGCTGAAACTTTTGTTTTATACCAAGTCCAAACATCTATTATATATTTAAAACCAAATAAAAGTTGGGACACCTGACTGGCTCAGTCAGTAGAGCATCCAGCTCTTTTTATTTTATTTTATTTTATTATTCATTTGAAAGAAACAGTAAGAGAGGACAAGCAGAGGGGCAGAGGGAAAGGGAGAAGCAGACTCCCCACTGAGCAGGGAGCCTGACGAAGGGCTCAATCCCAGGACCCGGAGATCACGACCTGAGCCAAAGGCAGATGCTCAACCAACTGAGACACCCAGGCACCCTAAATATCCAGCTCTTGATCTCAGGTCTTCAGTTTGGGCCCCATTTAGGGGCAGATATTTTTTCTTAAGTTTATATTTTTAGTAATCTCCAAACCCAATGTGGGGCTTGAACCGAGACATCAAGATCAAGAGTCAGATGCTCTTCTGACTGAGCCAGCCAGATGCCCCACAATTACTTTAAAATAAATAAATTTTAAAAAGTCTCTTAAAAAATCTGACATACTAGGGGTGCCTGGGTGGCTCAGTTGGTCAGCTCGGGTCATGATCCCAGAGTTTGGGGATCAAGCCGGTGTCGGGCTCCCTGCTGAGTTGGGAATCTGCTTCTTCCTCTCTCTCTCTGCAGCATCCCCTACCTGTCCACTCTCTCTCCGTGCCCCAAATAAATAAATAAGATCTAAAACAAACAAACAAACCCGACATACTGATAGACTATTGGGGTAACTGGTAGCTCAGTCCGCCTTCCACTCAGCTCAAGATCCC
This sequence comes from Mustela lutreola, assembly GCF_030435805.1. NCBI lineage: Eukaryota > Metazoa > Chordata > Mammalia > Carnivora > Mustelidae > Mustela > Mustela lutreola. Next base: position 57,200,928 of record NC_081297.1, read on the forward strand.
AGGGTCCTGGGGATCCAGCCCTCTGCCAGGCTCCCACCTCAGTGAGGAGTCTGCCCCTCTCTCCAATCCCTGCTTGTGCTCACTCTCTCTCAAATGAATAAATAAAATCTTTAAAAAAAAGTAGGATAGAATATTAAAACACTTGAGTCTATATAGCCTAAGTCCTGGATCCATGATCTTCTACTTCCTAAAACACTTTAAATCTCAAAAAGACAGTGATCTGAACAAAACTAATTCTTAGGAAAAGTGTTAACCTACTTTATCAAACTCAAGATCTTAAACTATAATTGGAATGGGGCAGAGATTGGAGATAAGGAGTGAAGGTGAAGAATTGCTGCTAAATTGAGCACTAAATACCAAAACCCAATTACATCTGATCCTTAAAAAACGGGTTTGAACTGTGAGGGTCCACTTACATGCAGAGTTTTTTTGATACAGTACAGTACTGTAAATGTCTTTTTTTTCCCTTATGATATTCTTTTTTTTTTTTTTTTAAGATGTATTTATTTGACAGAGAGAGAGAGAGATCACAAGTAGGCAGAGAGGCAGGCAGAGGAGAGGGGAAGCAGGCTCCCAGCAGAGCAGAGAGCCCGATGCGAAGCTCGATCCCAGGACCCTGAGATCATGACCGGAGCGGAATGCAGAGGCTTTAACCCACTGAGCCACCCAGGCGCCCCTCCTTATGATATTCTTTTTTTTTTTTTTTTTTTTTTTTTTTAAAGATTTTATTTATTTATTTGACAGAGAGAAATTACAAGTAAGCAGAGAGGCAGGCAGAGAGAGGAGGAAGCAGGCTCCCTGCCGAGCAGAGAGCCCGATGCGGGACTCGATCCCAGGACCCTGAGATCATGACCTGAGCCGAAGGCAGCGGCTTAACCCACTGAGCCACCCAGGCGCCCTCTCCTTATGATATTCTTAAAAACATTTTATTTTCTCTAACTTTACGGTGAGAATACATATATATATATGTATGTTATATAATACATATAACATACAAAATATGTATTAATCAATAGTTTATGCTATTGGTAAGGCTTCTGGTCAACAGTAGGCTATTAGTAGTTAAGTTTGGGAGAGTCAAAGGCCATACCTGAACTTCCAAATGCACAGAGGTTCGGTATCCCCAACACTGGCACTGTTCAAGGGTCAACTGTATAAACAAAGGGTAAGTTCTCCAAAAAAGGAGGACAAAATTCTTGTTTAAATTGTTTATTTAAATTCAATTTAGTTAACATAACTGTATTATTAGTTTCAAGGGTAGAATTTAGTGATCATCAGTTACATATAATACCCAGCGCTCATCACATGTCCTCCTTAATGCCCATCACCCAGTTACCCCATCCCCTCATCTACCTTTCCTCTAGCAACCGTGTTTGTTTCCTAGAGTTAAGAGTCTCTTGGGGCTTGGGGCACCTGGGTGGCTCAGCTGTCAAGCGTCTGCCTTCAGCTCAGGTCATGATCCCAAGATCCTGGGATCGACCCCCACATCAGGCTCCATGCTCAGCAGAAAGTCTGCTTCTCTCTCTCCCACTCCCCCTGCGTGTGTTGCTCTGTCTGTCAAATAAATAAATAAAATCTTAAAAAAAAAAAAAAAAGAGTCTCTTGGGGCACCTGGGTGGCTAAGCTGGTTAAGCATCTGCTTTCAGCTCAGGTCATGATCCCAGATCCTGGGATCAAGCCCCACATCGGGCTCCTTGCTTAGAGGGGAGCCTGCTGCTTCTCTTTCTCCCTCTGCCTGCCACTCGCCCTGCTATGCTCTCTGTCAAATAAATACCTCTGTTTGTATGTTATCTTCTTTTCCTTCCCTTCCCCTATATTCATCTGGTTTGCTTCTTAAATTCCACATGAGTGAAATCATATGGTATGTCTTTCTCTGAAGGAGAAAATTCCATCCAGTTCCTGGATAGCAATGTGTAAGATTATGTAAGAATTTCTGCAAGGCCCAGTATCCACTCTCTCATAAATATATACTATATACATAACAGCTATAATATAGTAGCATCTATAAAGAATATAGAAAAAGGGGAAATCCTTACTCGCTTAAGCTGATATATTAAAACAAAAGAGCTATTTTTCTTATAGAACAGAATCTCAGGTTCCTACCTAGCTACTAAAGATATCAGTTAGAGGTGAAATTAGATAAAAAATTAAGAATGAGAGTAAGAGACCTACACTTTAAGGCAACCTTCCACTGTCCCTGACTTCTTTCCTTTTCTCTAGTCTCCCTCTTCTCTCTTACTCACTTCCTTTCTTCCTCCATTTTTTCCCCTTCTTTTCTATCTTTGTTTAGGCTTACTCCTGACAGTTTTGTTCAGTGATATTCTTAAGTAGTAACTAGTCTGGTTGTGGTAAAGTTGCTCACATCCTACCTATTAAAAAAAAGATGACACTCAAAAAAAAAAAAAAAAAAAAAAAAAAAAAAAAAAAAAAAGATGACACTCCGGGCAGAGGATAGAAAGCAAATTTTTTTTGTTTTTTAAAGATTTTATTTATTTACCTGACAGAGAGAGAGATCACAAGTAGGCAGAGAGGCAGGCAGAGAGAGAGGAGGAAGCAGGCTTCCCGCTGACCAGAGTGCCCTATGCGGAGCCCGACCTGAGGACCCTGGGATCATGACCTTAGCAGAAGGCAGAGGCCCAACCCACTGAGCCACCCAGGTGCCCTGGAAGCAAATTTTAATAACAAGAACTGTTTTACTTTTTTTTTTTATTAAATATTTTATTTATTTATTTGTCAGAGACAGAGGGAGAGAAAGCAAGTGAGCACAGGCAGACAAAGAGGCAGGCAGAGGCAGAAGGAGAAGCAGGCTCCCTGCCGAGCAAGGACCGCGATGTGGGACTGGGATCATGACCTGAGCCGAAGGCAGCTGCCCAACCAACTGAGCCACCCAGGCGTCCCTGTTTTACTTTTTATAATGGAAAACATATACAAAAGTAAACAAAAGAGTATAATGAATCCTTACATACTTCTTACTTAGCTTCAATAATTATTCATGGACAAATTGCTTCATCTGTAGCTCTACCTATTTCTCCACCACCCACATGATTTCAAAACAAATACAAAATATACCATGTCATTCTAAAATGTTCCCACATAAAAGCCAGAAAAATTCTTTTCTTAAAACTTTATTTATTTATTTAAGCAATCCTAACATTAAATGTGGGGTTCAAACTCCTGACCTTGAGACCAAGAGTTACACATTCTTCAAACTGAGCCAGCCAGCCCTGAAAAAGAAAATCTTTTTAATAAAACAAAGCACAATGTCACTATATCACCTAAAAAATTAATATTTCCTGGGGTGCCTGGCTGGCACAGGTGGTAGAACATATGACTCTTGATCTTGAGTTTTTAGTCTGAACCCACATTAAGCAGATGCTTAACCAACTGAGCCACCCAGGCATCCCTAAATAAAACCTTTAAAAGAAAAAATTGGCCTTCAATGGGCATAAGATGTAATGCAAAAATAGAACAATGACATGAAAAAAAAAAAAAAATCACCAAAAACTCACAGTAGCAAAGTAAAAGTGCCCCTGACCTAGTTTTTCAAAAGTAATTACCCAAGATAATATCAAAAACAAACAAACAAAGTAGAAAAGTAAACACAAGATAGTTGCAACTGACCTATTATTTGATTATCTTTCTGTCAGGAAAAGAGAAGGCAAAATAACATTTGCTGGCTACCTACCATATTCCAAGTCCTAGAGGACTTTGTTATCTAACATAATCCTTACAAAGAAGATAATAAGACATTCATTTCCATTTTGGTATTGATTCAGAAACAGATTCAGAGGAGCCTGCTGCTTTAAGGTCACATAATAAATAAATAGTAGAATCTTCTTCTTTTTTTTTTTAAGATTTTATTTACTGGACAGACAGAGATCACAAGCAGGCAGAGTAGCAGGCAGAGAGAGAAGGAAGCAGGCCCCCTACTGAGCAAAGAGCCCTATTTGGGGCTTGATCCCAGGACCCTGAGGTCATGACCTGAGCCGAAGGCAGAGGTTTTAACCCACTGAGCCACCCAGGCACCCCTGGAATCTTATTCTTAACTCAGGATCATCTGGCTCCCCCAACCACAGCCTTTCCATTGTTAGTCTTTGAGAAAGCAATGGCTTTCATAAACTATAAACAAGGTCAATAATTAATCCCAATTATTAAAAAAAGAAAAGTCAATTTCTAAAACATCTTTAAGGGATAACCTGGGTGGCTCAGTGGGTTAAGCCTCTGCCTTCAACTCAAGTCATGATCCTGGAATCCTGGAACCAAGTCCCACATCAGGCTCCTTGCTCAGCAGGGAACTGCTTCTCCCTCTGCCTGTTGCTCCCCTGCTTGTGCTCTTTCTCTCTCTCTGACAAATAAATAAATAAAGTCTTAAAAAAAAAAAAAAAAAAAAACCCTCCCTCCTCCTCTCCTCTAGGTGTCATTTTTGACTCTTCACTTAAAGACATTTTATTTACTTATTTGAAAGCTTAAAGAGAGGGAGAGAGATGGGGAAGAGCCAATGAAGCAGTCAGATCACACACAACATTTATCAGTTAAGTTCACCGTCTCACATGGGTTCATGGCACCCCAGAACAATTAAAATAGTAACAGCAAAGATCACTGATCACAGATAACCATGAACAATGTAACAATTTAAAAAATTTGAGATATTGCAAGGATTACCAAAATGACACGAAATGAGCAAATGCTGTTGGAAAAATGGTGCCAATTTGCTTAACACAGGACTGACACAAATCTTTAGTTTGTAAAAAATACAGTAACTGCAGAGCACAATAAAGTGAAGCATGATAGGATAAGGTATGCCTATACACATTCAGCGCTGCTACTCCACAATGATTAAGTCTTTTGTTTGTTTTAGAGAGAGAAAGAGCGTATATGGGTGGGAGAGAGGCAAAGGAAAAGGGGCAAAAGCATCCCAAACAAGGTTCCACCCTCACTGGGGAGCCCGACACAGGGCTTGTTCTCAAGACCCTGAGATCATGGGCTGAGCAGAAACCAAGAGTTAGTCACTTAACCAACTGAGCCACCCAGGTGCCCCTTCAAACTGGTTAAGTTTAAAAGGGTAAGCCACCAGACAGGGAAGTCCATAGCTTTCCATTTACTTTTTTTTAAATCACTGCTGTATCTAGGTAGATAAATCCGTCAATTCTGGGGTAGTATTAGAAATCCACTGGCTGGAGATATAAGCTACCTTCTTGACTATTAGTTTTAATAATAATAAATGTTTTGTTTTGATTTTTATCTCTCAAACTCTCTTATTTCTCATGTGGACTGGAGGAAGAGGAATGCTTCAAACTGAAACCCCTCAAACCCCAACATTCTTTAAAGGCAAGGCAAGTATTATCTTTGATAGTTGAAATGAGGTGGGGGAGGGGTAAAATGTTAGCTTGCCTGGCCCTTCCAGTTTGTAAATCCTATAATTAAAAAATAAAATAATGATTTAATAATAACTCAACTTGGGTTAACAACAAAAAAAATCATTTTCATTATTTTACAAATGAAGAAGAATCAGATTCAGTTTTCATTTTTTTATTATTTTTTAAAGGTTTTATTTATTTATTTCACAGACAGAAATCACAAGTAGGCAGAGAGGCAGGCAGAGAGAGGAGGAAGCAGTCTCCCTGCTGAGCAGAGAGCCTGATCAGGGGCTGGATCTCAGGACCCTGGGATCATGGACCTGAGCGGAGGGCAGAGGTTTTAACCCACTGAGACACCCAAGCACCTCGGATTCAGTTTTTATTATTCAATTATTCACTACTCATTTAGGAATTAAGTAGGCAATGAATCAATGTTTACCAAATGTTTCTTCAAAAGTATCTTTCTTGATTACAGATCCTATTAGTTAGCAGAAAGTGGTTAAAACACAGGCTTAAAAAAGAAATAAAGAAACACAGGCTCAATAATTACAAAGACTTAGATTTAATTCTGTCACCATGTACTAGCTGTATGACTCTGGATAAGTTGCCTAACCTTACTTGTAAAATGAGGACAGTAATAGGACCTATGCAATAGAATTGTTATGGAGATGAAAATAAATACATGTAAAGCTCTTATAATGGTCCCTGAGATATAAAAAGAGTTCACATCTGTTTATTCAACAAATACTGAATTCTCCTTTAGAGTACCAGACAAGGACAGGTACCAAGGACAAAATTCTAAGCTATACCAGAGATAGTCTTGGTCCTAATGAAATTTAGCATTTAGCAGAGATAAAGACATTAATCAAATAATCATAAAGCAATTGCATAATTACCCACTATGATAAATGGGCTAGAAAGACAAAACAGAAAGCTGTAACCTACTTTAGTCAGTCTGGTCAAAAAGGTGATATTTATCCATTTATTTATTTATTTATGTTTAAAGATTTTATTTATTTATTTATTTAAAGATTTTATTTGTTTATTTGACAGACAGAGATCACAAGTAGGCAGAGAGGCAGGCAGAGAGAGAGAGGAAGGGAAGCAGGGGCTGGATCCCAGGACTCTGGGATCATGAGCAGAGCCAAAGGCAGATGCTTAACTGACTGAGCCAGCCACATGCCCCACAAAGTGGGACTTTCAAATGGATCTAAAAGGAAGGGAAGGGCAGTGAAGCTAGAGTGTAATGAAGGAGGGAGAGGGATACAGAAAGTTTCAGCCTGTGTTGAAGTGCTTGGTTTTCATTCTGAACACATTAGACAGTTAATGAATAATTTTATGTAAGAAAGAAGTTGTAAGGTCTAATCAATGTTTTGAAAATATTACTGTGGCTACTACAGGAAGAACAAATTAGAGTGAGGCAGGAGTTGACTGGGAATATCAATTAGGCAGTCACTATAATACCCAAACAAGACACAATGCAGTCTATAACTGAAGAGATGGCAGTAAAGATCAAAAAACAAAAAAAAAGGGTGGAAAGATTTGAGATTTAGCTTATAAGAATCAATAGGACTAGTTTATTGATTGGACGTAGGCAAGGACAGTGTCTAGCTTGAGTAACTGGATGGACAGTGATATCATTAACGACATTGTAGAGATTAGGGGACTACTAGCAAGCATTAAATTTTGAATATGTTAAATTTGAGAGGCACCTGGCTGGCTCAGTCATAGAACATTTGACTCTTGATCTCAGGATCATGGACTCAAGCTCTACAATGGGCCTAGAATTTACTAAAACAAAACAAAACAAACAACCAAATAAAAACAAAACCTTGAATAACCTGTCAGATTTCCAGGGAAAAATACCAATTAGGCAGCTGGATACACAGAGGAGAGGTCTGGCCTAGAAATTATAACGTGTAATCTGTTACCATAGTTATAACTAAAATTTAGGAAGAAAGTATATTTAGAGAGAAGGTAAAGTAAGAAGACCTAAAGAACTTTAAATAATCAGAAACTGAATAAAATAGCTGACAAAGAGACCAAAAGAGAAGGGTCAAAAGGGCAAGACTAAAAGTGGTTGTATAACCAGAGACAAACAAGGAGATTATTTCAAGAAATGGAGAATAGTCAACCCTAGCGAATGATGCTAAGACATTACGTAAGATGAAACCAAAACCAAAACCAAAACCAAAACAAAACCTTGTTGGATTTGGCAGTTTACAAGTACCTCATGGATTAGATCAAACAAAAGAATCAGTGAGCCTGAGGAGTGATCATTTGAAATTACCCAGTCAGAAGGGAAAAAGAGAATGAAAAGGAAAGAAGAAAGCTTATGGAACTTATGGGACACATTAAGAGAAACAATTTCTGCACCCCTAGAATCCCAGAAGGAGAAGAGAAATGGTAGAAAGTTTATTCAAAGGAATAATGGTTGAGAACTTCCCAAACCTGGAAAGTGTTTTGGACACCCAATTCATGAAAGTAAATTCCAAAAATTCCAATCCAAAACAATGTTCTCCAAGATACATTATAATAAAAGTATCTAAAATCAAAGATAAAGAGAGAATTTAAGGGGCGCCTGGATGGCTCAGTCAGTTAAACATTCAACTCTTGATCTCAGGTCTTGACCTCAGGATCATGAGTTCAAGCCCTGAGCTGGGTTTCACACTGGGCATGGAGTCTACTTTAAAAAAAAAAAACAAGAGAGAGAGAGGGAGAGAGAGAATTTAATTTTTTTAAATTTATTTTAAAGATTTTATTTATTTATTTGACAGAGATCACAAGTAGGCAGAGAGGCAGGCAGAGAAAGAGGGGGAAGCAGGCTCCCCACTGAGCAGAGAGCCCGATGTGGGGCTTGATCCCAGGACCCTGGGATCATGCACCTGAGCTGAAGGCAGAGGCTTTAACCCACTGAGACACCCAGGTGCCCTGAGAATTTAATTTTTTTTTAAGTAAACTCTATCCCACTGTCCAGTATGAACTCATGACTCTGAAATCAAGAATTACATACTTCACAGACTGCACCGGCAAGGCATGCTGTAAGGAGAGAATTTTTAAAATCAACAAGAAGGAATGCCTGGCTGGCTCAATGGAAGAGTGTGCAACTTCGATCTCAAGGTCATGGTCGAGCCCCACTTTGGGTGTAGGGGTTACTTAATAAATAAAATTTTATTTATGGTTCTTTTTAAGAAGATTTTATCTACCTATATGAGAGAGAAAGAGAGAACACAAGAAGGGGGAGCAGCAGGGAGAGGGAGAGGGAGAAGGAGGCTCCCACTGAGCAAGGAGCCCAATGCAGGGCTCAATCCCAGAACCCTGGGATCATGACCTGAGCTGAAGTCAGATACCCCAACAAACTGAACCACCCAGGCACCCCTTAAATAAATAAATTTTTCAAATCAATTAATTAAATTTAAAAATCAACACAAAAAAAATTCTCTCATACAAGAAAACCTCCATCAGGCAATGGACATTTTAGCAAAAACCTTGCAGGGCAGGAGATGATAGAATAATATATTCAAAGTGATGAAAGAAAAAGAAAAATCCCAACCAAGAATAATTTACCCAGAAAGTTTGTTTTCAGAAATGAAGGCGAGAAACACTTTCCCTAACAAAGAAAAACTAAGAAAATTCATCACCACTCAACCTAACTTGTAAGAAATGCTGAAAGGAGTTCACTGAGCTAAAATGAAAGGATGCTAACTGGCAATATGAAAACATGAAAATACAAGTCACACTGGTAAAACTAAACATATAATCAGATTCAGAATATTCTAATAGTGCAATATAGCCATGTTAATCACTTAACTCTAGCATAAAGTTTAAAGAACAAAAGTACCAGGACACCTAGCTGGGTCAGTTGATAGAGCATGGTGATTCTTGATCTTAGGGTCCTGAGTTCAAGCCCCACGCCGGGTGTGGAGCCCACTTTATTTTTTGTTTTGTTTGTTTGTTTTTAAATTTTATTTATTTATTTGACAGACAGAGATCACAAGTAAGCAGAGAGGCAGGCAGTGAGAGTGAGGGGGGAGTAGGCTCCCCAAAGAGCAGAGCGCCTGATTCAGGGCTCGATCCCAGGACCCTAGGATCATGACCTGAGCTGAAGGCAGAGTCTTTAACCCACTAAGCCACCCAGGTGCCCCTGGAGCCCACTTAAGTATTAAAAATAGCTATAAGTACAATAATTTGTCAATGGATACACAACATAAAAAGATGTAAACAGTAATATAAAAACATAAAATGTCAGGAGGAGGCTAAAAGGATAGGTTTTGTACATAATCAAAATCAAGTATTATCAGCTTGAAAAAGACTATACTTTAGACCAAATGGCCCTAACAGACACATATAGGACATTCCATCCAAGAGCAGAATACACATTCTTTTCAAGTATACATGGAACATTCTCCAGGATAGAGTATGTATTAAATGACGAAACGCATCCTGACAAATTCAAAAATACTGAAATCATACCACGTATTCTTTTCTGGCCAAAATGATATGAAACTAGAAATCAGTAACAGGAAGAAAATCGGAAAATTAACAAATATGTGGAAATTAAACAATATACTCCTGAACAACCTAATGAGTCAAAGATGAAATTTTTAAAGTCTTGAAGCAAACATAAATGGTAATGCAACATATGAAAATTCATGATATGCAGCAAAAACAATGCAAAGAGGGACGTTTATAGCAAAAAGTGCCCACATAAAGAAAAAAAAAATCCTCCAAAACCTCAAGGAGTTAGAGAAAGAATATGTTAAGCCCAAACTTAACAGAAAAAATGAGAACAAAAATCAGAGCAGAAATAAATAAAATAGAGAAGAGACAAACAAGTGCTGGTTTTTTGAAAAGATAAACAAAACTGGCAACACATTAGATAGACTTACCAAGAAAAAGAGAACTCAAAATTATACATAAGAGACATTACAACTGATACCACAGAAATACAAAAGATCTTAAGAGATTGCCATGAACAAAGATATGCCACCAAATTCTATAACCTAGAAGAAATAAATTCCTAGTAACATACAACCTACCAAGTCCTAATCATAAACAGAGACAAATAAAATACACAGAAAATCCGAACAGACCAGTAACAACTGAGGAGATTGAATTAGTAATCAAACACCTCCCAATAAAGAAAAGCCCAGGACCACACAGCTCCATGGGAGAATTCTACCAAATACTGAAAGAAGAATTAACATGAGTTCTTTTCAACTCTTCCAAAAACTGAAGAGGAGGAAACATTTCCAAACTCATTTTGTGAGGCCAGCATTACACAGATATCAAAGCCGGACAGGGACACTATGAGAAAACAGCAGACCAAAATTTCTGATGAATAAAGACACAAAAATTCTCAACAAAATAGTAGCAAAATAAATTCAACAGCACGTTAAAAAGTCCATATGCCATGATCAAGTCAGAATTACTCCTGGGATGCAAGGATGTTTCAACATACAGAAAATCAATAAATGTAATATACCACGTTAACAGAATGAAAGACAAAAATCATACAATCATCTTGACACAGAAGAAGCAACTGACAAGATTCAACATCATTTCATGATAAAAATGATCAACAACATAGAAGAAACATAACTCAACATAATAAAAGCCATATATGAAAAGCCCATAGCTAGTATACTCAAAGCTTTCCCTCAAAGATCAGGAACAAGACAAGGTACCCATTCTGACCGTTCGTATTCAACATAGTACTAGAAGTCCTAGCCACAGCAAGTAGGCTAGAAAAAGAAAGGTATCCAGGGTGGCAGCAGGCATACCCTCAACATGCAGAATGATGCCAGCAAATTTATGGAACTGTACATGTCTCAAAACTGCTTCTCCAGCAACCACATCATCAGTGCCAAGGACCACGTGTCCATTCAGAAGAACATGGCCGAGGCTGGCAAGGTGACTGGGAGGTTCAACGGTCAGTTTAAAACCTACACTATCGGGATGCCTGGGTGGCTCAGTTGGTTAAGCAGCAGCTGCCTTCAGCTCAGGTCATGATCCCGGCATCCTGGGATTGAGTCCCACATCGGGCTCCTTGATCGGCAGGGAGCCTGCTTCTCCCTCTGCCTCTGCCTGCCATTCTGTCTGCCTGTGCTCTCTCTCTCTCTCTCTCTCTCTCTCTCTGACAAATAAATAAATAAAATCTTAAAAAATAAATAAATAAAATAAAACCTACACTATCCATGGTGTCATTTACAGGATGGGTCAGTCAGATGACTTCATTCTCTGGCCACAGCTGAGAGCATGGTTTCACAGAACTTCTGACTGGGATACCTGACTGACTCAGTCAGAGGAGCACACGACTCTTGATCTCAGGGTCTTGAGCTCCAGCCCCATGTGGGATGCAGAGATTACTTAAATAAACAAAACTTAAAAAAAAAAAAAAAACCCACAGCTTCTCACAATTCTATTAACAAAAACATCAAAACCAATAAAATGGGTAAAAATAAGATAAAGAAGAAGGTGAAAGATCTGTACATTGAAAACTATAAAACCTGTTGAAAGAAACTGAAGGAGACACAAGTGGAAAGATATACCTGTTTATGAATCAGAAGAATTAAGATTGCTGAAATCTGCATCAAAAGCCATCTATAGATTCGGTGTAATCCTTATCAAAATTCCAATGGCACTTTTCACAGAAACAGAAAAAATTCTAAAATTCATATGAAACCAAAAAAGATCCCAAATAGTCAAAATAATCTTAAGAACAAAGCTAAAGGCATCACACCTCCTGATTTCAAACTATTTAAAAAGCTACAGTCATCATAAATACATACATACATAACTATAGTAGCCAAAACAGTTTGGTACTGGCACAAAATGGACACAAAGATCAGTGGAACAGCAAAGAGAGACCAGAAATAAACCCATGCTTATATGGTCAATTAATCTACGACAAAAAAGGCACGATTATACAACAGGGGAAAGACAGTCTCTTCAATAAATGGTGCTGGAAAAAATGGACAGCTACACGCAAAAAAATGAAACTAGATCACTTTCTTAAACCCATACACAAAAATGAATTCAAGGAACACCTGAGTGGCTCAATTGGTTAAGTATCTGCCTTTGGCTCAGGTCATGATCCCAGGATCCTGGGATCCAATCCCACATCAGGGTCCTTGCTCAGAGGGGTACCTGCTTCTCCCTCTGCCTGCTGCTCCCCCTGCTTGTGCTCGCTCTCTGACAAATAAATAAATAAGATCTTTGTTTTAAAGGATTTTATTTATTTATGTGACAGAAATACAGCGAGAGAGAACACAAGCAGGGACAGTGGGAGAGGGAGAAGCAGGCCTCCGCCAAGCAGGGAGCCCAATGCGAGACTCCATCTCAGGACCCTGAGATCATGACCTGAGCCTAAGGCAGAGGCTTAACCCACTGAGCCACCCAGGCAACCCTAAATAAAATCTTTAAAACAAAACAAAACAGGGGCACCTGGGTGGCTCAGTGGATTAAGCCTCTGCCTTCGGCTCGGGTCGTGATCTCAGGGTCCTGGGATCAAGCCCCACATCGGGCTCTCTTGCTCCGTAGGGAGCCTCCTTCCCCTACTTTCTCTGCCTACCTCTCTGCCTGCTTGTGGTCTCTCTCTCTCTGTCAAATAAATAAATAAAATCTTTAAAATATATATATATTAAAAAAACAAGGGGCGCCTGGGTGGCTCAGTGGGTTAAGCCGCTGCCTTCGGCTCAGGTCATGATCTCAGGGTCCTGGGATTGAGTCCCACATCGGGCTCTCTGCTCAGCAGGGAGCCTGCTTCCTCCTCTCTCTCTCTGCCTGCCTCTCTGCCTACTTGTGATCTCTCTCTGTCAGATAAATAAATAAAATCTTTAAAAAAAAAAAAACAACAAAAACAAAAAAAGTAAAAATAAATTCAAAATGGATTAAAGATCTAAGTGCGAGACATGAAATCATAAAACTCCTAGAAGAAAACACAGACAGTAATTTCTTTGATATCAACCTTAGCAGCATTAAATATATATATATATATATACACATATCTATGTGTGTATGTATATGTATATATATATCTTCTGCAGCAAAGAAAACAAAAGCAAAAGTAAACAGTTGGGACTACACTAAAATAAAAAGCTTTTACACATAGAAGGAAACAATCAACAAATGAAAAGGCAATCTACTGAATGAAAGAAATATTTGCAAACTATATAGCTGATGAGGAGTTGACATACAAAATGTATAAGGAACTCATACAAATCGAGAGCAAAAAAAAATCCAATTTAAAAAATGGGCAGAAAACTTGAATAGACACTTTTCCAAAGAATACATACAAATGGCCAACAGCTACAGGTGCTCAATGTTACTAATCCTTAGGGAAACATAAATCAAAACCACTACAAGATATCATCTCATACCTGCTGGAATGACTATCATAAAATCAAGAGATAAAAAATGCTAGCAAGAGGGCGCCTGGGTGGCTCAGTTGGTTGAGCAACTGCCTTAGGCTCAGGTCATGATCCCAGAGTCCCCGGATCGAGTCCAGAGTCGGGCTCTCAGTTCCACGGGAAGTCTGCTTCTCCTTCTGACGTTCTCCCCTCTCATGCTTTCTCTCTCACTCTCAAATAAATAAATAAAATATTTTTTAGGGGACGCCTGGGTGGCTCAGTTAGTTAGGCAGCTGCCTTCGGCTCAGGTCATGATCCCAGCGTCCTGGGATCGAGTCCCACATCGGGCTCCTTGCTCCGCGGGGAGCCTGCTTCTCCCTCTGACTCTGCCTTCCACTCTGTCTGCCTGTGCTCGTTCTCGCTCGCTCTCTTTCTGACAAATAAATAAATAAAATCTTTAAAAAAAAATGCTAGCAAGGATGTGGAGAAAAGGGAACTCTGGTGCACCACTGGTAGGAATGTAAATTGGTACAGTCATTACGAAAAACAGTATGGAGATTCCCCAGAAAATTAAAAATAGAGATGGATGCCTGGGTGGCTCAGTCGGTTAAATGTCTGCCTCTGGCTCAAGCCATGATCCCAGAGTCCTGGGATGGAGTCCTGTATCAGGCTTCTTGCTCAGCAGGGACCTTGCTTTCCCTTCTCCCTTCCTGTGCTCTCTCTCTCTGATAAATAAATAAATAAAATCTTTTAAAAAATAAAAATTAGGGACGCCTGGGTGGCTCAGTTGGTTAAGCAGCTGCCTTCAGCTCGGGTAGTGATCCCAGCGTCCTGGGATCGAGTCCCGCATCGGGCTCCTTGCTCGGCAGGGAGTCTGCTTCTCCCTCTGCCTCTGCCTGCCATTCTGTCTGCCTGTGTTCACGCACGCGCTCTCTCTCTGACAAATAAATTAAAAAAAAATCTTTAAAAAATAAAAATTAGAAAAAAGAAAAATAGAAATGCACGGGGTATGTGGATGGCTTGGTGCTTTGAGCCTCTGACTCTTAGTTTCAGCTTAGTTCATGAACTCAGGGTTGTGAGATCAAGCACCCCATCAGACTCCACGCTCAGTGTGAAGTCTGCTTGAGAGTCTTTCCCTTTCCTTCTCTCTCTGCCCCTCCTCCTGTTCATGTGCGAGCATGCTCTCTCTCTCTCTCTCTCTCACACACACACAAATAAATAAAATCCTAAAAAAAAAAAGAAAGAAAGAAATCCATTAGATCTAGCAATCCCACTTCCGGGTATATATCCAAAGGGGATAAAATCACTCACTTTCTCAAAGAGATATCTGGAGTCCCATGTTCACTGAAACATTATTCACAATAGTCAACATGTGGAAAAAATCTAAGCATCCACTGATGGAGGAATAAAGAAAATGTCGTATATATACACAAAGGAATATTATTCAGCCATAAAAATGTAATTTGATTTGTAACAACAGGGATGGACTTATATGGCATTATGCTAAGTGAAATAAGTCAAACAGAGAAAGACAAATACTATATGATCTCAGTTTATGTGGAATCTAAAAAACATCAAAGAGAGGAGCAGAGAGGAGAAGGGTGGTTGCCAAGGGTTGAGGGGTGGGCAAATAGGGAGATATTGTCAAAGGGTACAAATTCCAGCTATGAGATGAGTAAGTTCTAGGGATCTAATGTACAGCATGGTGATTACAGTTTAACATTACTGTACTGTATATTTCAAAGTTGCCAGGACAGTAGTGTTTTCATGTGCTCACAGTAATAATAACAACAAAAAGGTAACTAGGTGAGGTGAAGGATATATTAACCAATCTTAGTGTGGCAAACCTTTTGCAATACAGATCTGTAGCAAATCGGCACATTTTATACATTAAACTTACAGAATGTTATATGCCAATTATATCTCAGTAAAACTGGGGCGGGGGAGAACATGATTACTATGATGACCTATTTTAGTAGGACAAGAGAGGCAAAAACCAGACTGGAGGGGGATGAAGCATGAATAGGAGATTCTGAATTGAATATATGTAATTATCTCTATAGCCTCTTGAATCCCACTAAAATTATGATAAAGGTTTAAAAAAGATACAGGTGTCTGGCATCTGAAAAACATGCAACTCTTTATCTCAGAGTTGTGAGTTCAAGGCCCATGCTGGGTGTAGAGATTACTAAAAAATAAATGAAAACTTTAATTTAAATAAATAAATAAATAAATTTCAAAAGACGTAGATTTCAGAGGATATAGAAAACAGATAACAGATCCCAACAACATTTTAGAACTTGGATACCAGATAGGTAAGTGATATATAACTTAGAAGAGCAAAGAAAACTAAAACCTAATAGGAAGCATACCAGGAGAAAGGTAATTCTGTAAAATTCCAGAGACACTCAAAAATTAGAAGCCCCAAGCACCTAAAAAGACAAGCATTAGCCACACAGTCTGGCTACCACTACCCCACTTCTATCTCCCCTCCAGAGGAAAACCGGTTTATTCTTTGGGGAGGTTGAACCAGAGGGACTCTGGTTTCCTAGCCACCAAGCAGAGCTGGGTGGGAATAAATACTAAAGTGAAAACATGAGGATTAAGCAATATTCTCAGCCATTTCTCCAACCCCACCCCTTTTAGGAGATTGGAGTATTTCTCTCTAGGGAAACTGACTACCACAATAGAAAAGCTCCATAAAAGATGATATTCAGGCCCCTCCCTATGCAACAACTTTTATCACCTAAAGCGAAGTCCATAAATTGGTAAGCTTTTCCCATGCCAACAGCATTTCCATCTGGTCTTTTAATGTCTTTCACTTAAACAGCCAAAATCTTTAGACATTTAAAGAAAACCTCTGAAGTCAAAGACAAAAACAAAAAAGAAACTCAAAAGAAACAGAGACAAAAGAGGAAAACTTAATGAATAGTCTCAAGAGATTTAAACAAAAATATTTTATCTATGAAGCAAAAACAAAAGTCAACAAAAAAAGGAACATACTCAGGGCACCTGGGTGGCTCAGTGGGTTAAAGCCTCTGCCTTTGGCTCAGGTCAGGATTCCAGGGTCCTGGGATCAAGCCCCGAATCAGGCTTTCTGCTTGGCAGGGAGCCTGCTTCTCCCTCTCTCTCTCTGCCTGCCTCTCTGCCTACTTGTGATCTCTGTCAAATAAATAAATAAATAATCTTAAAAAAAAAAAAAAAAAAGGAACATACAGAGATTAAAAAAAAAGCTCTTAGTGGGGCGCCTGGGTGGCTCAGTGGGTTAAGCCGCTGCCTTCAGCTCAGGTCATGATCTCAGGGTCCTGGGATCGAGTCCCGCATCGGGCTCTCTGCTTGGCAGGGAGCCTGCAGCTCAGCTCATGATCTCAGGATCCCAGGATCGAGCCCCGCATTGGGCTCTCTGCTCAGGGGGAACCTGCTTCCCCCCTCTCTCTCTGCCTGCCTCTTTGCCTACTTGAGATCTGGGTCAAATAAATAAAAATTCTTAAAAAAAAGAAAAAGAAATTAACAATATGATAGCAGATATCAAAAAAATCTATAGATGGGCTAGAAAATAAACAGAAGATAGAGGAAATATCACAGAAAATAAAACTTTTAAGAAAAGGGAAAATATTAAAGAAAATAGAAGAAAAATACTGATGTGGAAAGTCGTATACAAAAACAGGGCTTCAGGGGCACCTGGCTGGCTCAGTTGGTAGAACATGGGACTCTTGATCTTGGTATCGTGAGAGTAAGCCCCATATTATGTGTTGAGATTACTTAAAATTTTTTTTAAATGTTATTCCATATAAAAACAAAACAAAAACAGGACTTCAAAAAGAACACATAGAGAAAAATAAAGGGAATAAATTACAACAAAAACACTACAACTGAAGGATACATATTTCCAGGTTGAAATTGGTATACAAGTCTAAATAAATAAGACCCACAAAAGGTTCATTATCGTGAAATTTTTTTTTAACACTGGGATAAAGATCCTTAAAATCTTGTAAGGGAGAAGAAAAGGCAGGCTTCTAACTACCACAGTAACAAAAAATCAAATCCTTATCTTTCACAGCAGAAAGGCAACATACATCTAAAATTGAAAAACCACGGGATGCCTGCGTAGCTTAGTCCATTAAGCATCTGCCTTTGGCTCAGGTCATGGTCCTAGGGTCCTGGGATTGAGTCCCACATTGAACTCCTTTCTCAGCAGGGAACCTGCTTCTCCCTCTGCCACTTCCCCCGCTTTTGAGTTCTCTCTAACAAATAAATAAATAAAATCTTAAAGAAGGAAGGCAGGAAGGAAAGAAAGAAAAGAAAGAAACTATTGAATATATGGTCAAATGAGTTCAACAAGAGTATCAAGACCATTCAATGTGAAATGGACAGTCTTTTCAATAAATGATATTGGGAAAATAGAATATCCACCTGCAAAAAAAATGAAGGTAGATCATTACTTAATACTATATATAAAGTTAACTCAAAACAGATCAAATACCTAAACACAAAAGTTAAAATTATAAAACTCTTAGAAGAAAACGTAGGAGGGACACCAGGATGGCTCAGTTGGTTAAGCATCTGCCTTCAGTTCAGGTCATGATCTCAGAGTCCTGGGACCCAGACCCCCGTCTGGCTCCCTGCTCAGTGGGGAGCCTGCTGCTCCCTCTGACCCTCCCCCTGCTCATGCGCTCGCTCTCTCAGTAAATCTTTTTTTTTTTTTTAAGATTTTATTTATTTATTTGACAGACAAAGATCACAAGTAGTCAGAGAGGCAGGCAGAGAGAGAGAGGAAAGGAAGCAGGCTCCCTGCTGAGCAGAGAGCCCGATGCAGGGCTTGATCCTAGGACCAGGACCTGAGCCGAAGGCAGGGGCTTTAACCCACTGAGCCACCCAGGCGCCCCTAAGTAAATCTTTAAAAAAGAAGGAGGAGGGGCACCTGGGTGGCTCAGTGGGTTAAAGCCTCTGCCTTCAGCTCAGGTCATGATCCCAGGGTCCTGGGATGGAGCCCCTTTTCGGGCTCTCTGCTCAGCAGAGTGCCTGCTTCCTCTCTCTCTCTGCCTGCCTCTCTGCCTACTTGTGATCTCTGCCTGTCAAATAAATAAATAAAATCTTTAAAAATAAATAAATAAATAAACAAACAAGAAGGAGGAGGCAGAGAAGGAAACATAGGAGAAAAGCCTCATGAGATTGGATTAGGCAATTTCTTGCCCAAAGCACAAAAAGCCAAACAGAACTAAAGAACAAAAGAAAAAACAGATCAGTTGGACTATATCAAAATTAAAAACTTCTGTGCTTCAAAGAACACAATCAGCAGAGTCAAAAGGCAGCTTACAGAATAAGAGAAAATACTTGCAAATTACATTATCTAATAAGCAGTTAATAACCAAACTACAATGAATTAACAAAAACATAAACAATCCCATTAAAAAAACAGGCAAAAGATTCAGGCATTTATCCAAAGAAGATATACAAACAACCAATGAGCACATGACGAGATGTTCAATATCACTAACCATTAAAGAAATGCAAATAAAAACTATTACAAGCAGCACCTGGTTGGCTTGTCACTAAAGCACGTGACCCTTGACATCCAGGCTCTTGATATCCAGGTCCTGAGTTCAAGCCCACAATGGTTACAGGGCTCACAAAATAACAACAGCAACAACACATTAAGGTACCATCTTACACCCATTAGGATGGCTACTATCAAAAAAACAGGAAGTAGGTGTTGGCAAAAAAAAGCAGAACTCAGAATCCTTGTGTACTGTTGGTGGGAATGCAAAACAGTAAAACTGCTATGGAAAACAACATGGTGATTCCTCACAAAATTAAAAATAGGATTACCATATGATCCAGTAACTCCACTTCTGGTAATATACCCAAGAAAATTGAAACCAGAGTCTTGAAAAGATCTTTGTACACCCATGTTCACATATAGTATCCATAATGGCCAAAAGATGGAAGCAACCAAGTGTCCCTCACTTGGATTGAATGGATAAATGGTTGAACCACAACACATTCTTTTATATATATGATGAAATATATATATATATTATTCAATCTTAAAAAGCAAAGAAATTCCGACATATGTTTCAACATGGATGAACCTTGAGGATATTATGTTAAGTGAAATAAGCCAATCACAAAAAGATAAATACTGTGTGTTTCCAAATTGTACAAGAGTCTTAAGAGAATTCACAGAGACACAAAGTAGAAAAATGGTTGCCAAGGTCTGGAAAGAGGAGAGAAAGGGAAATTGTTTTTATTTTTTTTTTAAGGTTTTATTTATTCATTTAACAAAGAGACACAGCAAGAGAGGGAACACAAGCAGTGGGGGTGGGAGAGGGAGAAGCAGGCTTCCCGCCAAGCAGGGAGCCTGATGCAGGGCTCGATCCCAGGACCCTGGGATCATGATCTGAGCAGAAAGCAAACGCTTATGACTGAGCCACCCAGGCACCCCAAGAATGGGAAATTGTTTAATGGGTATGGACTTTCAGTTCTGCAAGATGAAAAGAATTCTAAAGACTGGTTACACAACAATGTATGTAATTATTATTACATACTATACAATTAAAAAATAGGTAAGAGGGACTGCTGGGTGGCTCAGTTAGCTAAGCTGCTGCCTTTGGCTCAGGTCATGATCCCAGGGTCCTGGGATCCTTTCTCCGCAGGGAGCCTGCTTCTCTCTCTGCCTCTGTCTGCCACTCTGCCTGCTTGTGCTCCCTCCCTTTGACAAATAAGTAAATAAATCTTTGAAAAAAAATAGGTAAGATGGTAAATTTTATGTTATATATATTTTACCACAGTCAAAAATAAAAAATACAGGGGCGCCTGGGTGGCTCAGTAGGTTAAAGCCTCTGCCTTCAGCTCAGGTCATGATCTCAGGGTCCTGGGATCAAGCCCCGCACTGGGAATCTCTGCTCAGTGGGGAGCCTGCTTCTCTGTCTCTCTCTGCCTACCTCTCTGGCTACTTGTGATCTCTGTCTGTCAAATAAAGAAATAAAATCTTTTAAAAAATAAATAAATAAAATAAAAAATACAGAGTGCCAGGGTGGCTCAGTCATTAAACGTCCACCTTTTGCTCAGGTCTTGATTGGGAAGAAGTCCTGCATAGGGCTTCCTGCTCAGCAGGGAGCCTGCTTCTCCTTATCCCACTTCCCCCTGCTCGTGCTCCCTCTCTCGCTGTTTCTCTCTCTGTCAAATAAAGTCTTAAGAAAAAATAAAATACAAAATACAAAAATAAGAAAAGGAGGGAGAGGTAAAGAAATAAAGACTCTACAGGAACTGCTCTTTCAATAAATTTTGGTTTTGTTTTTATTTTTTTTAATCTCCACACCAAACATGGGGCTTAAACTCACAATCCTGAGATCAAGGGTCACATGCTCTACCGATGGAGCAAACCAGGCACTCCAGGAAGTTTAATTATGAAAGAGATCAGAGAAATGGGCAGTACTGGCAGGAGACATGGGATCAAAGCAGGATATGGTTGCTTTTATTTGTTTGTTTAAGATGGGAAAATTATAAACTTGTTTGTATGCAGATAGGAATAGGGGCACGTGGCTGGGGTTGTAAATTTGAGTCCCACATTGGATGCAGAAATTACTTTAAAATCTTAAAAAAATATAAGTTTTGAACAAACTGAGGGTTTATGGAGGTGAGATGGATGGGGGATAGCCTAAATGAGTAATGGGTATTAAGGAAGGTACTTGTATTGAGCACTGGGTGTTATATACAAGCGATGAATCACTAAATTCTACTCCTAAATAAAAACTTAGGGGGAGAAAAATTATTTATATGAAGAGAGGAATAGAGAAAATGGAATCCTATTTTCACAGGTAGTTTGTTATAACTGCTAACCTTAATGATCATTTATGGTGTACCAGGTATTAAGTACTAACAGTCCAACACAATACGTATGAGTATTACACTATTAGACATGAGGCTCTATGAGAAAAAGAGAAGTCAAGTATAAGTCAAACTTTTTGGCTGAGCACTTGGGAAAATGAAGTTACCATTTACGGAGACAGAGAAGATACTGAAGACAATTTGGTGGGAAGGTAGAAAACAGGCAGGAGCTCTGTTTTAGCCATGTTAAATTTGAAATGTTCAATAAACATCTAAATGGAGATGTTAAGGGTGACAATAGATATACGAATTTGGGATGCCAAAAGGCAGTCTAGGTCAGAAATATAATTTTAGAGTTCCGTGATATGGGTGATATTTAAAGCTATGAGACTGCATAAAGTTATGAAGGGAGAAGTAAAGAGAGACAAGAAACTCAAGGGGTACCTAGGTGACTCAGCAGATTAAGCATCCCACTCTTTTTTTTTTTTAAGATTTTATTTATTTGACAGACAGAGATCACAAATAGGCAGAGAAGCAGGCAGAGAGAGAGGAGGAAGCAGGCTCCCGGCTGAGCAGAGAGCCCGATACTGGGGCTTGATCCCAGGACCCTGGGATCATGACCTGAGCTGAAGGCAGAGGCTTTAACCCACTGAGCAACCAGGCACCCCTAAGCATCCCACTCTTGATTTCAGCTCAGATCATGATCTCAGGGTTATATGATCGAGCCCTGTGTCAGGACCATGGTGTCTGCTTAAAAGTCTCTCCCTCTACTCTTCCCTGCCACTCCTCCTATGGGCACACATGCACCTGCATGCATACTCTCTCAAAAAAATTAAATTATATATATATATATATATATATATATATATTTAAAGATTTTTTATTTATTTGACACAGAGAGAGCAAGAGAGGAAACACAAGCAGAGGGAGAGGGAGAAGGAGAAGCAGATTTTCCATTGAGCAGGAACCTGACATGGGGCTCAATCTCAGTACCCTGGGATCACGACCCAAGCCTAAGGCAGACACTTAAGGACTAAGCCACCCAGGCACCTCTAAATTAATTTTTTTAAAGAGTTTATTTATTCTTTTGACAGAGATCACAAGTAGGCAGAGAGGCAGGCAGAGAGGGGGAAAGGAAGCAGGCTCCCCACCAAGCAGAGAGTCCAATGCAGGGCTCGATCCCAGGACCCCAAGACCACGACCCAAGCCGAAGGCACAGGCCCTAACCCACTGAGCGACCCAGGCGCTCCTCTAAATTAAATTTTTTTTTCAATTTACATTTTTTTTATTTTTTATTTTTTATAAACATATAATGTATTTTTATCCCCAGGGGTACAGGTCTGTGAATCGCCAGGTTTACACACTTCACAGCACTCACCATAGCACATACCCTCCCCAATGTCCATAACCCAATCACCTTTTCCATAACCCCCTCCCCCCCAGCAACCCTCAGTTTGTTTTGTGAGATTAAGAGTCACTTATGAGACTGGGGATAAAAATACATTATATGTTTATAAAAAATAAAAAATAAAAAAAAAGAAGAGTCACTTATGGTTTGTCTCCCTCCCAATCCCATCTTGTTTCATTCATTCTTCTCCTACCCCCTTAACCCCCCCCCCCCCCCCGCCATGTTCTAAATTAAATTTTAAAAAGAACAAAAGAAAAGAAATTCAAGGACTGAATCCCGGAGAACTGCAAGATTTAAAGAGGAGGAGAATAAAGAGGAACAAGCAAAGGAGTTTTTTGTTTATTTTAAAGATTTTGTTTATTTATTTGACAGAGATCATAAGTAGGCAGAGAGGAAGGCAGAGAGAGAGGGAAGGAAGCACGCTCCCTGCTGAGCAGAGAGCCTGATGCAGGGCTCGATCCAAGGACACTGGGATCATGACTTGAGCTGAAGGCAGAGGCTTTAACCCACTGAGCCACCCAGGCACTCCACAGGTAGTAAAGGGACAGGAGAATGTGGTGTTCTATAAAACAAACGAAGGAAGTGTTTCGAGGAATAGCATGATCAATTGTATCAAGTGTTTTGACAACAGATTAAATAAGATGAGTATATGAACTGACCATTCAAGAACATGAAAGTCACTGCAGACCTTTCTAAGAGCAATTCTGGTGGAGTGGTAGGAGTAAAAGCCTAATTAGATTAGGTTTAAGAGAAATGAACAAGTAGAGAGGATGTGAATACACAGTAAATTTTATACAATGTGGAGAGGAAGAAATCTGGTACACTTGGTGGAAAGCAATTTAGCATTACCTCTTTAAGGTGAATATTCACATACCTTATGACTCAGCAATCCAACTAAGTACAAACACAAGAGAAATTCTTACACCAATGTACTATAAATATGAGAATGTTCAGTGCAGCAATGTTAGTAATAGGACACACAAACCTGAAAACAATCCAAAAATCACTGGCAAGAGAATGGATAAATTCAGTATATTTGCAAAATGAAATACCATACAGTATTGAAAAATGAATAAATCATAGCTATATAGAACATAGATCATGAAAATATAATACAGAATGGGTGGGGGGAGGCCAGAAGACTATGAATTGCAATAAGGCAGTATGGTAGTGGTTGAGAACATAGACTAGGAGCCAGACTCTCTGAGTTGAACTCCTAACTGGGCCATTTACTAGTAATGTGATTATTAAACTCTCTATACTTCATTTTTTTCTAATCTGTATAAATAGGGATCATCTATAAATAGGGATCATCTATAAATAGGGATGATGATGATGAAATTGTTATAAGGATTAAATGAGATAATATGCATATATTGTACAACCATATACATAAAGCACTTAGGACAATGTAAATAAGCAGATTAACATGATTTTTAACTGTGTTTTTAAAAAAGCAACAGAATGATAAATATAAAATTTAGGAGAGTGGTTACCTCTAGAAGGGAGGTAGGGAAAGGAACAGGGAGAAACTCGTAAGTATATGCAATTTATAGGAAATTACTTTAGTTCTTGAGTTGAAAGGTGGATTTACAGGTATTCCTCTTATTATTATACTTTATAATTGCACGTAATCTTTTGCATTATCAAGTGATATATTAAAGATAATAAAAAAGAGGGGCGCCCAGGTGGCTCAGTTGGTTAAGTGTCTGCCTTTGGCTCAGGTCATGATCCAAGGGCACTGGGATCTTGCCTTTAACTTCTCCCTCTCCCTTTTCCAGCTGCCCCCCCCCATGCTTGTGCGTGCACTCTCTCTCTGTCAAATAAATAATAGAATCTTTTAAATAAATAAATAATGGGGCTCCTGGGTGGCTTCGTGAGTTGAGCCTCTGCCTTCCGCTTGGGTTATGATCCCAGGGTCTTGGGATCGAGCCTAATATCAGGCTCTCTGCTCGGCAGGGAGACTGCTTCCCCCTTTCTCTCTGCCTGCTGCTCTGCCTACTTGTGATCTCTGTCAAATAAATAAAATCTTTAAAAATAAATAAATAAATAAATAATAAAAGAAAAATGCAAGGAAATAAATGAGAGAATGTATATACAACTCTTGAATAAACAACTCTTTCAAGATATTTTACTGTAAAGGGAAGAAGAGAAATGGGACAGCAGCTGGGGGAAGAAATGCCATCAAGAAAAAAGAAAAAAGGATTTTTTTGATAAAAGAAATAACAGTTGGGGCACCTGGCTGGATCAAGTCAGTAGAACATGCGACTCTTAATCTTGGGGTCCTATTCAAGCCCCATGTTAGGCGTAGGGCTTACTTTAAAAATAGAAAGAAAAGAAAATAGTCCATTTACACATGCTCATGCATGATTATAAATATTATCAAATATTACTGATTTTCAAAATAACCAATAAAGTATACCTGTACTTTAAGATGAAGAACTCAAGGTCAGAGAGCCTAAGAAACTTGCAACTAGCCACACAGCTCATAATTGACCAAAGTCACAATTAAATTCAGGTCTAACTCCTTATTTCATGTTTTGTATAGAATATACAATGCTGCCTTCCTTCATTTAACTTTAATTTAATGCCTAACATCAGCTTAATTACATTATTAGAAATACATACTTTTCAGTATCTACTAGGTATGGTTAAGAAGCTGTTATCAGGTGTTTTGGAGGATAACAAACTGAATGCCATTGTCTTACCTTTACAGAGTTTCTATTCCAATGAAAATAAGACAATCACCTGATTCCAAAACAACGCAAAATTATATAAACAGTCATATATGAAATACAAAATATTATAGAGGCTCAGGAAAAGTCTTCTTGAGGGCTGGGAGGTAGAGGAATTAGAAGCTTGATAGAGGTAACATTTCAGCTGAACTTGAGGGTTAGACAGGATCTCCCAAGAGGGTTTGAACTGTGAGCTACTGAACAGCCACAATCGTGCTTTAGCCCCCGAGCTGTTTAATGAATGTGGGTGCAGAGAACAAACAGAAAGTCCATTCCAAAAGGAAGGTATGGCAACAACCACAAAGGATCAGAGAGGCTGAATACTTGAGGCACAACAAAAACAAAAGGATCAGAGAGAAGAAGGACAAGAATAGGAACATATATATTTGGAAAATAAGTATCAAGTAACTCACCATAATTCTTTTTACATTTTGGCTCCCATTTTCATTAAGAAAATTCTCTCAATATTACCCCATCCTCTTTCTGCCTTTCTCTCACTTCTCTGTTCCCCATCTTTTTTTTCCCTATCTTTTTAAAATAACAACTTTATTGATATATAATTTACATACCACATAATTAGCCCACTTAAAGTATAAATTCAGTGGCATTTAGATCACAGTTTCACAGCCATTATCACAATTAATTTTAGAGCATTTCCATTACCCCAAAAAGAAACCCAGTACCCATTACAAGTCACTCCCCATTTTCCCCCAACCATCCCCTTCTCCCCCAGACCTAGGCAACCACTAATTTGCTATCTTCATAGATTTGCCTATTCCAGACATTTCCTTTTTTTTTTTTTAAGATTATTTATTTATTTGACAGACAGAGATGACAAGTAGTAGGCAGAGAGGCAGGCGGCAGGGGGCGGGCGGGGTGGGAGAGTAGGCTCCCTGCTGAGCAGAGAGCCTGATATGGGGCTCAATCCCAGGACCCTGAAATCATGACCTGAGCCAAAGGCAGAGGCTTAACCCACTGAGCCACCCAGGCGCCCCTACTCCAGACATTTCATATAAATGGAAGCCTAAAATATGTGGGCTTCGTGAGGGGCATCTTTGACCTAGCATAATGTTTCTCAAGGTTCATCCATTTTGTAGAATGTATCAGTATTCTATTCCATCTTATTGATGAATAAAATTCCAAAACTTCCATTATATGGGTACATACATTTTATTTATCCATTCATCAGTTGGTGGGTATCTGGGATGTTTCCACTTATTTGCTATTATTCTACCATAATGTTGCTATAAACAGAGGTGCACAGGTTTTTGTGTGGGCATGTTTTAATTCCTCTTAGGTATATACCTAGGACCATTTTTAACCTTTTTTAAAAATTTTAATTTTTTATTTATTTGAGAGAAAGAGAGCAAGAGGAGGAGGAGGAGCAGGGGGGACAAGCAGACTCCCCACTGAGTCAGGAGCCCGAGGCAGGGCTGGATCCCAGAAGCCCCCTCCCAGAGAGAGAGATCACAAGCAGGTGGAGAGGCAGGCAGAGAGAAAGAGGAGGAAGCAGGCTCCCTGCTGAGCAGAGAGCCCGATGTGGGGCTCAATCCCAGGACCCTGGGATCATGACCTGGGCTGAAGGCAGAGGCTTCAACCCACTAAGCCACCCAGGCACCCCCAAATAAATAAAATCTAAAAAAAAAAAAAAAAAATTAAGAAAAAAAAAATCAATGGCTACTCTTCAGTCCTCATCTTCCAGGATAAAACTCTATGGTTATAATTCCATAACCATAACCTCCATGGGGGGAGGTGCGGAAGATAAGGAAAGTCTGGATAGGAGCACCTGGGTGGCTCAGTTGGTTAAGTCTGACTCTCAATCTCAACTCAGGTCTTGATCTCAGGGTGGTGAGGTCAAGACCTCCAACAGGCTCCACACTGGGCATGGAGCCTATTTTTAAAAAATTGAAAATAAAAATTAAGGGGTACCTACGTGGCTCAGTCAGTTAAACACCTATCTGCCTTTGTCTCAGGTCATGATCCCAGAGTCCTCGGATTGGGCCCCGTATCACATTCAGCTCCCAGCTCAGTGGGGAACTTGCTTCTCCCTCTCCCTCTGCCTGCCACTCACCTGCTTGTTCTCTATCTCACTCTCTCTCTCTCTCTCTGTGAAATAAATAAAATCTTTTAAAAAATAAAAATAAATATTTTTCAAATTAAAAAAAAAAGGCTGGATAAATAGTGGGTATTGGGTTAGGATTTTGGCTTTGTTTAGCAGGTAATATATAGCCATTAAAGATTTTTACACAAGAAATGCTCAGTACTAGACTTACTGCTGGGATGCTGGAAGACTGTCATGGCAGCAAATATAAAGTTACTGGGTGGAGGGGGGAGGAGTTGGCTCAGTCAGTTAAGGGACCAACTCCTGCTTTGGGCTCACATCATGATCTCAGGATGCAGAGATCCAGCCCCAGGGCAGGCTCCCTGCAAAGCACAGCTAGGCTTGTCCCTCTCCCTCTGCTTCTGCCCCTGCTCTTGTGTGTTTGCTCCTCACTCACTCTCATAAATAAACAAAAAGTCTTTAAAAAAAATCCTTTAAAGTTATCTGGGGGCCAGGGGCAAAGCCAGGAGAACCAGGAGGCAAGGAGATCATGTGGGATACTTATTACAGTAGTAAAGATAATCAGTAATGAGTGCATAAATTAGTTTGGTAGGGCTCAAAAGGTAAAAGGAAGGATCAAAGGAAAGACGCTACCACTAAACTTTAACCAACTGAGTCAACTTTATTATGGACAACAAAATAGCTGCCCCCAGTCAAGAGATGTTAAACCTAAAAGTCCTTAGTCCTCAGTTTTAATAAAGTTTGATTTGATGGAAACTAGCTGAAAGTGTAGTAGACACAGAAAAATCATCCTTCCCTGTTATAAGCATAAAAGCTTATAGCATTGCTTCCCACTTTCTTCTCTCCTAAGTAAATACTAAAAACTTTCAGGTAACTCCTGCTTCTCAGAGTGAAGATCTGACAGGGCCCACCAGTTAGTTCTACTCCCATCCATCACTGCTTCCAACCCCCTCCCCGTACTGCTCTTCAGTCTGTTAAGATCAAGAGGAAATAGAAATTTATGCAAAGTAGGTTAGGCAAGGCAAATTATCCCAAGTTAAACACAATCTCTTTTTTTTTTTCCCCCCACAGGAAATAGTTGTTGATGCTCTGAGGAGTTAAATTATAATAACACATGCCAGGAAGATGATGTCAGGGAAGGCGTGGTTAGGCCCTTTACAAGTCTGAGATTCCTTCAGTTCCAAACATTTCCTCTTTCAATTTCACCTACACTCAAGTCTCTCTACCAAGGCAACCCTTTCAAACACTGAAGTGTTGAGACCCTAGAACTCTGATTCTTTTACTTTTCAATTTTTAAAAAATGAACCAAAGAGTAATTGAAGCCCATTTAAACAGATGTTTTTAAAACATGCACTACATTGTGTTTCAGAATGTGTCTTTGAAATCCATATTCCCCCTTTCTGTGACTATTTTTTATTCCGAGAAAAGAATAGATATTCAACACTACATCTTGAGAAAGAATGTGCCTTTATTAGGAATTATATATTCGTTGGTTGTATTCCTGCATTTACCACAATGAAAAACAGTAAGAAAACTCTCATGGACTCCTCAGGTAACAACTTCCCTGACAAGTGAAGTATACAAATATGCTTCCGAATAAAACAATCCTACTTTTTAAAGTCAAGTAAATAAAATTAACACTTTCAAAAAAGTCACAACAGTGGTATGCAAATAGTTCTTCTGAGCTCCCTGGCAATTATTTCTACTCCACAAACTAGAAGTAATGACTACAATAAATTATGATATAAAAATCCTCCTTTAAGAAAGCAGATCTTGGGTGCCTGGGTGGCTCAGTGGGTATAAAGCCTCTGCCTTGGGCTCAGGTGGTGATCCCAGGGTCCTGGGATCAAACCCCATGTTGGTCTCTCTGCTGGGCAGGGAGCCTGCTTCCTCCTCTCTCTGCCTGTCTCTCTGCCTACTTGTGATCTCCGTCAAATAAATAAATAAAATTAAAAAAAGAAAAAGAAAACAGATCTACAAATCTATTATACCTAGATTTTTGTAATACATAATGACAGTTAAAGCAGATATTGAGAATTTGTATTTTTTAAAAGTTTAAATTTTGATTGTTCTTTCAGTGTTTTAAACATTTTGGACAGGTCAAAGAACTTCATCGCATAGACTTGATCTACTTGAGAAACTTTCTCTACCTGAGAAACTTAATATAAATGACAAGCCAACATCAACGTTAAAACTTAACCTTGTCATAGAAAAGTCTGGTAGGATATGTACACCAAATTGCTACCAGTTATTTTCCATGAGGGTAGGATTTAAGAAAGGAACTTTAGGACAAGAAAGGAAGACTTAACTTTTTATTTTATATACACCTTTATACTTACTTTTTTTAAGTGAGCATGTCTTAAATTTTTACTAAAAACAAAAGTTACTTTAAAATGTAACCTTGGTTGGGGCATCTGGGTGGCTTAGTGGGTTAAGTCTCTGCTGTCAGCTCAGGTCATGATCTCAGGGTCCTGGGATCCAGTCCCACATCGAGCTCTCTGCTCAGCAGGCAGCCTGCTTCCCCCTGTCTCTCTCTACCTGCCTCTCTGCCTACCTGTGATCTCTGCCTGTCAAGTAAATGAATGAAATCTTTTAAAAAAAAAAAAAAGTAAGCTTGGGGGTGCCTGGGTGGCACAGCTGGTTAGCAGCTGACTCTTAGTTTTGACTCAGGTCTTGATCTCAGGATAATGGGATCAAGCCCTGCAATGGGCTCCACACTCAGGGCAGAGTCTGCTTGAGACTCTTTCTCCCTCTCGCTCTGTTCCTCTGCCCTCTACAAACGTGCACACCTGCACGCTTGCCTCTCTCTCAAGTATAAAATCTTTTAAAGGAGTGTGAAAAAGTAATCTTGAATGTAGAAATTTACAAATTGCATGAACAAATCCATCTAAACACTCTCCCTTTTTTTTTTTTTTAAAGATTTTATTTATTTATTTGAGAGAGAGACAGTGAGTGAGAACATGAGCGAGGAGAAGGTCAGAGAGAGAAGCAGACTCCCCGTGGAACTGGGAGCCCGATGCGGGACTCGATCCCAGGACTCCAGGATCATGACCTGAGCCAAGGGCAGTCGTCCAACCAACTGAGCCACCCAGGCGTCCCTAAACACTCTTCCTAAAAGAGAAACAAACACATTAAGTACTATATGTCAACACAAACACAGAGCAATGTTGTAATGCTTTAAATATACCCAATATTCACCAACCTATATGTACATACACGAGTCATATACACAGCCACAAAGTGATGTTGTCGTAACACTGACCTGTAAAAACCCACACGATTCTCGATTGCTTCTCAAACCTTACAAGTTATCAGAAGAGATATGAGATCTGAATCCTAGTCCACAATTATACCTTTTTATCCCCTACGGTATCCCAGATTTAGAAGCTGGTTAAATGCTTCCTACACTACAAGATGGAAAGGGAGTAAAGACAGGTAAGAGAAGATTTTAGATAGCACTGAATACGTGAAGCCCTTAAGAGGAAAAAAACCTAACTTTTAGAATTTATTTTTAGTTTATTTTAATGGGTCTGGGTAACCTGAGAGACTTGGAGGAAAAAAACTGGGGAAAGTTTCATATAGTATATAATAAATTTTGAAAAGAATAAAAACAAATGAAATATCCAGCCACCTAGTGCCTGGGTGTTTCAGTTGGTTAAATGTCTGCCTTCGGCTTGGGTCATGATCTCAAGGTCCTAGAAAGGAGCCCCACGTCAAGCACCCTATCGAGCACCAATCCCTCTCCCTCAGTGACCCCCCCCCCACTCGTGGGCTCCTTATCTAAAATAAAATCTTAAAAATATATTCTTCTATCAAAATTATATATTCATATATGTATGTGTATTATTGATAACTAACAATCATATATGGACCCATATTTCTTAAGGATATAAACAGAATGAATACCATTACAAATTGCTACTAAGTGTTTTGGGTCTAAATATTTATCCACTGCCTTGATCAGACACTTGGTTTAAATTACCTATAACAATATCTTTAGATATATGAGAAAGCACCAGGAATCCTTCCCAAACCCTCCAATGCTCCATCAGATGGGTAAAAGATCCCTACACATCCATGGCATCTTTTTTCTTCAAAGAACAGCTACATAACAGAAGAGAGGGTAAAGGGTCTTTCTCCTACACCATGAAGTTCTTCCTAATCACCACTGTGTGCCCTGAAATGCCAAGAAACTGCCAAGGATGTTCTCTGTTGAATGTGGGCATGACTGTCCACCTCTTGTTAAACTGCCCATGCTTCCAAGCATACCACAATTCTCTGGCATCTGCAGGTTAATCACAAAGACTCTGAGGATCCCTGCTGGGCCTGGCCATCACCAGCTCAGCAGCAGAACCCAAAGAATCAGTGACTGCTGCCTTAATTCCAAGGTATGTTCTCTCTTAGGACTCCTTCCCTTGGGGCTGGGTGGGACAGGGTCTCTATCTAGTCTAGAAGAGTATATACCCAGTTCTTGATGAAGCTGACCTGATTTCACAGACTATATATTTCAGGTACCTGATAATGCTGGTGAAGTGGGTAGAAAGGAAGGGGTGGGGAGCGTAGAAACAGCTCATCAAAAAGATAAAAATAACCTTGGAGGGAGTGAGCAGGAGACCAGGGTTTGAGATGACATATTATCCCAGTGGAGACTGGCTATATCAGCAGGAAGTCAAACTAACTTCATTTCACAAAGATACAAACTTACAAGCTTGATTTGTTTTTAATACCCCTGCCTTCTCCAGCCTCACAGGCAGGGACTATAAACTGCTGGAACTTCAAAACCAGGTGAGAAAAGATGTAGAAAGAAGTGGTGGAAAGGGAGAGGCACTGAGTGGAGAGAGGAATTCCTATCCCCTCTAACTAGGAATGTTAAAGCCAAGGGCACTCCCGGATCCCCAGGAAAGGAAGTCGCTGGATTCCAAAAAGCACTTTTCCCTACCTTCTTGTTGTTCTTGTTATAGCCAAAAGTCGAAATCCCAGGCCTGGAAGTCACTGATAGCAGCATTTTCTCTTTAATATAAGGGAGCTGAGAGAGAGAAGAGGGAGAGGGAAAGGGAGGGGGAAGAGAGGGGGAAAGAGAAAATGAGAGGGAAAAGGGAGGGGGAGGAGAAAGGGGGAGAAAAGGAGCAAGAGGGAGAGGGATGGGGGGGGCGGGTAGAGAATGAGCTAGGGCTGCTTGTTTACGTCACTGAGAGAAGTTAACCAAGAGTCTGAATGAGGCACTTCCACTGGGTCCTAATGCCCCAGATGTTATTTTATTTTCACAGTCTTGGTAGTTAAAGCAAAAAGAAAAGTTCTCTGTTTCAACTCCATCCCTTTTCCAGTAAGAACAGGTTCTGATTCCCTCCTAAAAGACACTGAGGATTTTTTTTTCCTTTTTTTTTTTTTTTTTTTTTTTTTGCCTTAGAGCTATAAGATTTAGAAGCTTGATTTTTAAAGGGACCACTGGGACGCACTGCCCCAGAGAACACGTGAGAACAACTATACTAAGAACAAATATGTGAGATGAGCTCAGGACATTTCCCACACTATATACTTAGAGTGATCTTCATGCAGGAAGAAAGAACAAACAGAAGAGCAGGCCAAAGAGCAGAGACAGAGTATGGGAAGTAACTAGTTTCAGATCCTTGGATAGTTTTATTCCTCATTCCTCTTGGGTCATGCTGTTGGGCTCAGCCTCTCACTCCTTTTCAGATTCCCCCAGGCATGATTTCATACTTGAGAAGGAATTACCAACCTGGACTATGTCATGAAATTTAGTGTCTGGTGGTTTCTTTTCTTTCCCCTCAGCTTTACCAGATAAAACTGCCTACCTAGCAGTTTCTTCAAAAACTCGAAACTATCTTGTTTGACTCTTTATCCCACCATTTTCTGTCATCAAGGTGCATGAAGCTCAAACAATTAAGATTACTCACCAAACGTGGAATTTATGCCCAAACTGAAGTTCGGAGTTGGAATGTTTGCTTCAAGTGTCTCTGAGCTGTAGGAAAAAAATTACTTTTAAAAGCATATGCTTCACAGAGAAGAAAATACAAAGTTCTTAGGGAAGAAGAATCTAACACAGTTGAGACAACACTCACCTCAAACAGTTTCAAAGTGATGGCTTGTAAAAGTAGCTTTAATAAGAAACTTGTAGGAAACCAAAAATTCAAGAATGATACCCAGTAATTCCTACCAATCCAAATGGAACAGGGATGTAAAATCAAAGCCTTCAAATCCCTTCTTCAGGTTACCTTGTGCCATCATAGATGTTCTGTCAAAATACAAATTAACCTTGTCTGCAGGGTTGTTGCCCCAACAAACCTTAAGCCCAAACCCTCCCTTAAATGAAGCTCCCTTCTCCCTTCTAGTTTTCAGGCCACCTTTTTGCTAGGATAATGCTACAGACAGGACTAACTATCAGCAGAGTAAATACTTGCATACCACACACAGCCCCCAATCTCTAACTTTCATTTCCAACAGGACAGGAAGTGCCTGCTCAGCTCAAGGGACACAGGAAGGGTGGGAACAGCCTCAATGTGGGAACTATAACAGAGACTGGAAGAACAGTGGCCAAATGCAATAAATAAATTACTAAAGGCATCTCTCAGTGCTACTGTATTTTTTTAAAGTCCCTTTTCTGCCCTCAGAGATTCTCATTCATTATATGCCAAAATATCCTTGCCAGTTAGGCCCTTGGTTGATTTCTTCTCCCTTAGCTTAACAATGTGGTACAAAAATCTTGATCAGTAACACCTGATTTAAAATGGAATTTATAAAGCCAGTCAACCTATTTTAATTTTTTTAAAAATTCTAACATTCTCAATGTGTTTTGTTCTCCTCCTTTACTCCTTAATGCTCAATGATATTTTAGAATTTAAAATAGGGTCCCCTGGGTGACACAGTCAGTCAAGCACCTGACTCTTGGTTTTGGCTCAGGTCATGATATCAGGGTCATGGCCCAACCCCCTCACCTCCAACTTGGGTTCTAAGTATGGAGTCTGCTTGAGATTCTCTCTCCCTCTGCCTCTGATGCTCTCTAACTCTCAAATAAAATAAATAAATCTTTAAAAAAATAAAATCTAAAATAGTTTAAACCATGAGTCTTAGAGCCCATGAATTCAAATGCTGACACCATCATTATTACTTATGTGACTTTACATCAAGGTACTTAACATCCCTAAATCACTCATTTGCAAAATGGAGATAATACCTACTTCATTAGTCTTTGGAATCAAATCTAAGTTTTAGTTCAGTTCTGTCACAAACTAGTGACACAGAAAATCACCTCACATATCTGAATGTTTTCTCACCTATAAGACAGGATAAATAAAGAGTATCTCTTTCCTAAAACTGTAGTGAAAGGGGACAATACATATAAAGCCGTGAGAAAAGGGCGCCTGGGTGGCTCAGTGGGTTAAAGCCTCTGCCTTCGGCTCCTGTCATGATCCCACGGTCCTGGGATAGAGCCCCACGTGGGGCTCTCTGATGGGTGGCAAGCCTGCTTCTCCCCCCACCTCGCCCACCTGCCTCTCTGCCTACTTGTGATCTCTGTCAAATAAATACATAAAATCTTAAAAAAAAAAAAAAGCCCTGAGGAAAGTCTTCGGCACTTGGTGAACACTCAATAGATATTAGCTCCATTATGACTAATTACTCTACTATCTCCCAGTGTGTATACTTTGTGGGTACTGTATAATCCAGATTGGATGATGTGAAGTGAATATTTCAAAAAACTAGTATCTTAATTACATTCAAAAGATACTAGGACTAGGCAGGCTAAACTCTAATGGGAAATACTGGATAAGAAGTTTCAGGAATCAGGGAGCCTGAGTGGCTCAGTGGGTTAAGTCTCTGCCTTTGGCTCAGGTCATGATCTCAGGGTCTTGGGATTGAGCCCTCCATCTGGCTCTCTGCTCAGCAGGGAACCTGCTTCCCCCTCTCTTTGCCTGCCTCTCTGCCTACATGTGATTTCTCTCTCTGTCAAATAAATAAAATACTAAAAAAAAAAAAAAAAAAAAAAAATATCCACAAACAAACAAAAAAGAAGTTTCAGGAATCATCCATCCAATTTTTTTTCTTTCTCTATATTGTATAAGCTAACAATCTGATCATTCAAAAATTCCTAACTTTGATCTGGAAATTGGTAGAACATCTCTTATCCCTACCAAAAAAAGAAACAAAATAATACAGCATCAAACCTTACTAGATATGACACCTAGCTCCCATTTCTCTAGAGTCTTATTACTCTAAGAAATAGAAATAGATCCAGAAAAAAGAAAAGGGAAAAAAAAGCATTTTCAACCATTCTAAGATTTAATACCATTTCTCTTCTCTAAAAGTAGACAGTATCAGGAGAATGGAAGATGGTGGCAGAGTAAGAAGACCCAAGCCTCACTCAACCCACAAATGCAACTAGATAATTATCAAATCATCCAAAGTACCCCAGAAATTGTCCTGAAGACTGGCAAAATAAGTTTTACAACTAAAGGTAGAAAAGAGGCCACATCGAAGAAGCTCTCCCAAAAAAGGGGGGGGATAAAAAATGGCACTCACATATATTTAGTATTCATAAAAATTTTCAAAAATAGAAACTAAATCCAAATGAATTTCATGCTCATATG
The DNA here is from genome assembly GCF_030435805.1 of Mustela lutreola. Classification (NCBI taxonomy): domain Eukaryota; kingdom Metazoa; phylum Chordata; class Mammalia; order Carnivora; family Mustelidae; genus Mustela; species Mustela lutreola. The sequence goes on from NC_081297.1 coordinate 57,237,274, forward strand.
ATCTGGGAAAATATTGGTATTACAATAAATTTGAGGATATTGATTTAATTGACATTTTCAGGGGACGGCTGGATGGCTCAGTGGGATAAGCATCTGCCTTTGGCTCAGGTCATGATCCCTGGGTCCTGGAATCAAGTTCCGCACCAGGCTCCTTGCTCAGCAGGAAGTCTGCTTCTCCCTCTGTTTGTGTTCTCTCTTTCTCTGGCAAATACATAAATAAAATCTTTTTTTTTTTTTTTTTTAATTTATATATTTTTTTTAAGATTTTTTATTTATTTATTTGTCATAGAGAGAGAAGCGAGAGCAAGCACAGGCAGACAGAGTGGCAGGCAGAGGCAGAGGGAGAAGCAGGCTCCCCGCCAAGCAAGGAGCCCGATGTGGGACTCGATCCCAGGACGCTGGGATCATGACCTGAGCCGAAGGCAGCCGCTTAACCAACTGAGCCACCCAGGTGTCCCCATAAATAAAATCTTTAAAAAAAAAGTTTTCAGGGATACCTGACTGGTTCAGTCTGTGGAGCATGACTCTTGATACTGGTGTTACAAGTTTGAGCCCCATGTTGGGTACAGAGATTACTTTAAAAAAAAAAATACAATCTTGGGACACCTGGGTGGCTCAGTGGGTTAAAGCCTCTGCTTTCAGCTCGGGTCATGATCCCAGGGTCCTGGGATCAAGTCCCGCATCGGGCTCTCTGCTCAGCAGGGAGCCTGCTTCCCCTCTCTCTCTGCCTACTTGTGATCTCTGTCAAATAAATAAAATAAACATTTAAGACTTTTACTGAAGGGAAGGGAAGGGAAAGGAAGAGGAGTGGGGGAACCTGGCTAGCTCAGTCAATAGAGCATGCAATTTTTGAGCTGGGGGGGTTGTAAGTTTAAGCTCCACACCGGGTATAGAGACTACTTAAAAATAAAATCTTTAAAATATATAAAAATAAAGTAAAGTAGACAATCTATCAAATAGAAGGAAGATAAAGAAGAATCCAATTAAATAAATTCTATTCTAATAAATAAATAAATAAATAAATTCTATTTTATGTGAGCTAATACAAAACCCTAGGTTTTTATAGTCTGTCTTCTCAGGGCCACAGAAGTAAAAATGACGTAGGTTTATGAACTGACGCTAAAGGCTAATTATGTCAAATGGCACTAACAAGACTGTAAACTACATCCTTTACTCTGGTAAGTATTTTTTAAAAGAAGGTTATGGAATTTTGTGGAAGTGATAGAGAATGCAATAATAGAGTTCCATGGTTAGACTCAGGAGACAAAGGAGAGGAGGAAGAATCCTATTTCTTCAGTGTGTTTCACACCCATACCCACCTGCTTTGCCAATTATATGGCCCACATTTTTCAAGATCTACTCAATGCCTCTCCAATTCTTGATTCTCATGGGCCCAGCACTCGAAAGTTATTCTGAGGGGAAAAAGTAAAATGGGAGTTATTAGAGATTTGTCTTGGAAAGAGACATTTGCACCTCTGATTCAATATAGCCTCATTTTTTTTATTTCTCCAGAAAAACAAACTTTGAAATAAGTGTCTCAAGTAAAGGATCTAGGGCTAGATCCAATGTGATTCGTATACTGAAAGATGTTTGCATGCAACTATCAAGCCCTCCACATCAGGGTAGAGAACTCAAAAGAACCTATCATCTGCAGATGTGCTAGGCCCTGTGAAAGATATTCACCTGGAGCCAGGGTGATGGAGAACATGCATATGAAAGTAGGGAGACAGGGACAGTTTGCTAGAAAAACTTTGAGTTTGGTTCAGAAACCTGAACAAGGTATATTAGGGCCAAGGATCCTTTTCCCCCTGTTGCTGTTAGTAGTCTCCTGTGGATTATCTTTCCTCCCCTTGATTAACTTATGTGCTCAGAGACTAGAAAATGGAAAGATACCAAAAAGTTTAATTTATTTCATGGTAAAAGATGAGGTAATACCTCAGGAAGAAGTAAAACAAAGAGTTATTTAACACATCACCTTCCTTTTTATTTTTAAGATTTTATTTATTTATTTGATAGAGACACAGTGAGAGAGGGGAACACAAGCAGAGTGGGAGAGGAGGAAGCAGGGTTCTGGCCGAGCCGGAAGCCCAATGTGAGGCTTGAGGCTCGATCCCAGGACCTTAGGACCATGACCCCAAGGCAGACGCTTAATGACTAAACCCCAGGCACCCCAACAGCTGTCTTAAGAAGGAAAACTTAAGGGGCACCTGGGTGGCTCAGTAGGTTAAGCCTCTGCCTTCGGCTCAGGTCATGATCTCAGGGTCCTAGGATCAAGCCCCACATTGGGTGCTTCCCCCTCTCTCTCTGCCTGCCTCTTTGCCTACTTGTGATCTCTCTCTGTCAATTAAATAAATTAATTAATTATTAAAAAAAAGAAGGAAAACTTAAGGAGTTGAATCAAACAACAAAGAAGAGTTTACCTCCACCCCCTTCTGACAGAGGATGGAATGACAAAATTGCCTTTAAACTAGAAATTGGGGAAGTCTGGCTTCTTAACTCCTTGAGTCAGTCCACTGGAAAACAGGGAAAAAGACAACTTTGAAGAATTATTTACCTCAGATTCAATATCAGTGCTTATAGTACATTCTCCTCTCCTACAGCAACAGGTAGTTTTGGCCAAAAATTACTATAGGGAATATCCTACCAAATTTTCAAGTACACTTTTCCTTTGCCAGACACTAAATAAATACAGGAGTCAAATCATCTAGAATCACTGGGCCAGAAAATTAGCATAATATAGAAAAAATAGACTAGACTGGATTCTATGTATACCCAGAATGAACTACATTGATTACATGGTAATATTATATCCTCTAAATGTATATTTCCTTTGCACCTGACACATTAATCTTACTTGGCCTCAGCTATCCTTAAAATAAATAACTCAGATGATCCCCACAACTGAATTCAACAATTAGGCTGAACAAATGAAATGGTTGTTTCTTTAGGTCAAATACGAATGTCTTCAAACAGATCAATATTGGCAATTTCATATAGTTAAATCTAACACTGCAAAAAGTGTGAAACTGGGAGGATGATACAGATTCAGAATACTAATTAACTGCATAGTTCCTTTCCTTTCTCCTCTCTCAATTTCAGAGGAAAAAAAAAAAAACTTAGAAGGGTGCCAGAGCAGCACAGTTGAGAGTCTGACTCTTGATTTCAGCTTAGGTCATGATCTTGGGATCCTGAGATTGAGCACCCAAACAGGCTCCATGCTCATCATGGAGTCTGCTTGCCCTCTCCCTCTGCTGCTCCCCCCTGCTCTCTTTCCTCCCTCTCAAATAAATAAAATCTTAAAAAAAAAAAACAAACCCAAAAAACTAAAGAGGTAAACTCACTTGCAAAGATCATGGCAGTCAAACAATGGCATAATTGACACCAGAATCCACACTTTCTGTTTCTCAATTCAAATTCCTTTCTAGGAACACCTGGGTGGCTCAGTGGGTTAAGCCCCTGCCTTTGGCTCGGGTCGTGATCTCAAGGTCCTGGAATCGAGCCCTGCATCAGGCTTTCTGCTTGGCAGGGAGCCTGCTTCCCCCTCTCTCTCTGCCTGCCTCTCTGCCTACTTGTGATCTGTTAAATAAGTAAAAATATTTAAAAAAAAAATTCCTTTCTATACCGGGGCTCCTGGGTGGCTCAGTAGGTTAAAGCCTCTGCCTTCAGCTCGGGTCATGATCCTGGGGTCCTGGGATCCAGCCCCACATTGGGCTCTCTGCTTGGTGGGGAGCCTGCTTCCCCCTGCCTCTCTACTTGTGATCTCTCTCTCAAATAAATAAATAAAATCTTTAAAAACAACAACAACAAATTCCTTTCCATACCAATCTGATTTGTCTATAAAATTAAAAATTCTGATGGGGACCCTGGATGGCTCAGTCTGTGGAGCATGAGACTCTTGATCTCAGGGTCATGAATTCATGCACCCACTTGGGTATAGTGCCTACTTAAAAAAAAATATTTTTAATTAAAAAATAAAAATAAAAATTCTGATGAAGAATTTAAATAATAAATTTTGGGAGGGCACCTGGGTGGCTCAGTTGGTTAAGTGCCGGCCTTCAGCTCAGGTCATGATCCCCCGGGTCCTAGGATGGAGTCCCACACTGGGCTCCCTGCACAGGAGTGAACCTGCTTCTCCTTCTGCCTATTGCTCCCCCTGCTTGTACTCTCCCTCTCTCTCTCTGACAAATAAATAAAATCTTAAAAAAAAAAAAACCACACACAACAACAAAAAAATAACCCAGAGATCTATTTTGGGGTCAAAAGTAAAAAAGGAATAATCCTATGGTTCCAGAAGTGAAAGTTCAACTATTCTCCTCAAACCAGCTCTTTATGTCAAGTAGCAGTGATGAACAATACTTTGGCCTATTATTAAATTGCATAATGAACAATATTTCTAGGACTACACTTATAATGGAAACAACAAGATTTGTAGAAAACTACAGCTGTTGGATAGATACACGAAAAGATGCTCAATATCACTAATCATTAGGAAAATGCAAATCAAAATCACACTGACATATCACCTTATACCTGTCAGAATGGCTAAAATAAAAAACTCAAGGAATAAGTGTTGATGAGGATGTGAAGAAATAGGAACCCTCGTGCAGTTGGTGGTAATGCAAACTGGTACAGCCACTGTGAAAGAGTATGGATGTTACTCAAAAAGTTAAAAAATAGGGGCGCCTGGGTGGCTCAGTGGGTTAAAGCCTCTGCCTTCAGCTCAGGTCATGATCCCAGGGTCCTGGGATCGAGTCCCCATCGGGTTCTCTGCTCTGCAGGGAGCCTGCTTCCTCCTCTTTCTCTGCCTGCCTCTCTGCCTACTTGTGATCTCTGTCAAATAAATAAATAAAATATTAAAAAAAAAAAAAAAGTAAAAAATTAGAACTACCCTACAATCTACTGATTGCACTACTGGGTATTTACCCCCAAAATACAAAACACCAATTCAAAGAGATGCATGCACCCCTATGTTTACAGCAGCATTATTCACAATAGTCAAATTATGGGAGAAGCCCTAAGTATCCATAGACTGATGAACGGATAAAGAGAAGATGTGGTGTATGCATATACAATGGAATATTATTCAGCCATAAGAAGAATGAAATTTTGCCATCTGCAATGACATGGAGAGAGCTGGTGAGTATAATGTTAAGTGAAATAATGGGGCCCCTGGGTGGCTCAGTTGGTTAAACAACTGCATGCGGCACATATCACAATCCTGGAGTCCCAGAATCAAGTCCAGAATCAAATCAGGCTCCCTGCTCAGCAGGGAATCAGCTTTTGCCCCTGACCTACCCCTCTCATGTTCTCTCTCTCAAATAAATAAAATCCTTTTTTAAAATGTTAAAGGAAGCTTTGCGCAGTGGCAGTATCGTAGCCAATGAGGTTTATCCGAGGCGCGATTATTGCTAATTGAAAATGTTAAAGTTAATAAATCAGTCAGAGAAAGACAAATACTATATGATTTCATTAATATGTCGAATTGAAGAAACAAAGGAGCAAAGGAAAAAAAAAAAAAGAAAAGAAAAGAGAGAGAGAAACACATACAAACCAAAATCAGACTCCTTAAGCTATAGAAAACAAACCGATAGCCATCAACCGATAACCCACCAGAGGGGAGGTGGAAGGAGGGTTGGAGAGAAACAGGTGCTGTGGATTAAAGAATATACATATGATGAGCACTGAGTAATGTGTAAGAATTGTATAGTCACTATATTATATACCTGAAACTAATATAACACTGTATTTTTTTTATAACACTGTATGCTAACTACACTGGAATTAAAATACAAAGCTTAATAATTTTTTAAAAACCTACAGTTGCTGGGAAGTACTGCTAATTAAGTGTTTGAGATTCTATTTAAGGTCTGATTTACTATATATTTGGAAAGTAATTTGCTTGAATTCTGCTTTCCTTCTGGGGATAACTTGTATCATATCCTGAAACTCAGATGAAACATAAGATTTGAATATAAAAAATTGTTCTTAAAATATCAATCTACATGGGGTGCCTCAGTGGCTCAGTGGGTTAAGCCTCTGCCTTCGGCTTGGGTCATGATCTTAGGGTCCTGGGATCCAGCCCTACATTGGGCTCTCTGCTCAGCAGGGAGCCTGCTTCCTCCCTACCCCACCCCCACCTGCCTCTCTGCCTACTTGTGATCTCTGTCAGATAAATAAATAAAGTCTTTTTTTTTTTAATCAATCTATATTATTTATAAGGACACTAGTCACTTGGAGGTTTTACCAAAAGCATAAGCTTGATGAGGACTGGTACCATTTGGTGTATACTACTATATCCCTAGCATATAACAATATCTGGCTAATTTATTCTTTTTCTTTTTTTAATATTTTATTTATTTATTTGACAGACAGAGATCACAAGTAGGCAGAGAAGCAGGCAGAGAGAGAGGAAGGGAAGCAGGGTCCCTGCTGAGCAGATGTGGGGCTTGATCCCAGGACCCTTGGATCATGACCTAAGCCAAAGGCAGAGGCTTTAACCCACTGAGCCACCCAAGCGCCCCTATTCTTTTTTTTTTTTTTTTAAGATTTTATTTATTTATTCGACAGACAGAAATCACAAGTTGGCAGAGAGGCAGGCACAGAGAGAGCGGGAGGTAGGGTCCCTGTCAAGCAAAGAGCCCAGTGCTGGGCTTGATCCCAGGACCCTGGGATCATGACCTGAGCCTAAGGCAGAGGCTTTAACCCACTGAGCCACCCAGGAACCCCTGGCTAATTTATTCTTTTAAGATTTTATCTATTCGAGAGAGAGAGAAAGAGCAGCAGAGGGGCAGAGGGAAAGAGAGAAGCAGACTCCCCACTGACAGGGACCCCGGTGTTGCAGGGTTCAGTCCCAGGACCCCGAGATCATGACCTCAGCCGAAGTCAGACACTTAACCAACTAATCCACCCAAGCACGCTTATCTGGCTAATTTAAAATTAAAACATAATTTATGTTCAAGAATTAGCTGAAAGACCCCAATGTTTATAGCAGCAATGTCCACAATACTCAAACTATGGAAAGAGCCTATATGTCCACCTAGAGATGAATGGATAAACAAGATGTGATACACACACACACACACACACACACACACGGAATATTATGCAGCCATCGAAAAAGTGAAATCTTACCATTTGCAGCAACATGGATGGAACTAAAGGGTATTACACTAAGGAAAATAAGTCAATCAGAGAAAGACAATTATCATATCATCTCACTGATATGGAATTTGAGAAACAAGGCAGAGGATCATGAGGAAAGAGAGGAAAAAATGAAATGGGATGAAACCAGAGAGGGAGACAAACCATGAGAGACTCTTAATCTCAGAAAACAAATTGAGGGTTGCTGGAATGAAGGGGTGGGAGGGATGGGGTGGCTCGGTGATGGACACTGGGGAGGGTGTATGCTATGGTGAATGCTGTGAATTATGTAGAACTGATAAATCACAGACCTGTACCCCTGAAACAAATAATACATTATATGTTAATTAAAAAAAAAAAAAAAAGAATTAGCTGAAAAGAATATAATTTCCACTTCATTGAAGTACATCCACTGGGTAAGTGAATTCTCAATGAATACTAAGATAACACTGCCACCTCCTGGGTAACATAGGTCATACAACCTCTTGCAAATACAGGGAAAACAAAGCATAGCATTTAGGAAGATCAGAAGTTTGAAATTTAAACCCAGCTCTACCATTTTCTGTATTAAACTGGAAAATCTCAATCATTTTTTTTTAAGATTTTTATTTATTTATTTGACAGAGAGAAATCACAAGTAGATGGAGAGGCAGGCAGAGAGAGAGAGAGGGAAGCAGGCTCTCTGCTGAGCAGAGAGCCTGATGCGGGACTCGATCCCAGGACTCTGAGATCATGACCTGAGCCGAAGGCAGTGGCTTAACCCACTGAGCCACCCCAGGCGCCCTCTCAATCATTTTTTTAAAGATTTTATTTATTTATTTGACAGAGAGATCACAAGAAGGCAAAGAGAGAGGGGGAAGCAGGCTCCCTGCTAAGCAGAAAGCCCAATGATGCGATGATGCCAGGCTTAATCCCAGGACTCTGAGGTCATGACCTGAGCCAAAGGCAGAGGCTTAACCCACTGAGCCACCCCGATGCCCCAAGTATTTTTATTTTAAATAAAAAAATGTGAACCATCAAAAACCCCCACAAACTACTAGGGTTGTGTCAAAAGATTCAAGAGTCAACTTGATGGAACTTTCAGTGTTTAAAGATAAGACAACTTGAGCATTAAAATAAAATAATTTTTAAAAAAACTATCAACTATGTAAACATATTAAAATTCATAAATTTATAAGTTTTTAAAAGTCTAACTGAGCACCTTTAAAGGATATTATGGAACCAACTTATTCTGAAAATTAGCAAGAGAAACAAATCAAATAGCCTATCTTTTCCATATGAACCATTATCCCTAGTTGATAAGACAAAATCCTTTAAAAGAAGAATTCAAAATAATAAAGAAATAAGGAATGACAAAAGAGCACCACTTACTCGCAACCCTTAGTGAAACAATTGATCTAGGCAATGATTGTCAAAGATTACTAAAACCAGGAGTTCCTGGTTGGCTCAGTTGGTCATCACTCTCAATCTTAGGGTCATGAGTTTGAGATCCATGTTGGGTGTAGATTACTTAAAAAGAAAAGAGAAAAAAAAAAAGAGGGGCGCCTGGGTGGCTCAGTGGGTTAAAGCCTCTGCCTTCGGCTCAGGTCATGATCCCAGGGTCCTGGGATGGAGCCCTACATCGGGCTCTCTGTTCTGCAGGGAGCCTGCTTCCTCCTCTCTCTATCTGCCTGCCTCTCTGCCTACTTGTGATCTCTGTGAAATAAATTAATTTTTAAAAAATCATCAATATGCTGGGAAAGGTAACTAGTAAGACAAAAAGGTTAAAGATAGATGAATACTACATGCTAAGAATATAGGGAGAAATAGGTAGAAAACTTGAGAATGGTAAATATTTAGAGTAACTATTGTGGAGACTAAGAGAAAATTCTAGAGTCTTATAGGATTGTTGGAAAATACTAAGAGCCTGCTGAGATTAAAAGATTTGTAGTTTAGCCATTTATGCAGAAAATAAATACAATAATTTTATGTGGGAGTGCTATGAAACATTCAAAGAATAGATAATCCCAATTTTATGTACTTTGTTCCAAGAAATTGGAAAAAAAAAGCGAAACTTCACAACTTGTATTGTTAAATTAGAATAGCTGTTGTTACCTCTACCAACATGGGGTTAGAATTTATGACCCCAAGATCAAGGGTTGTATGTTCTACTGAGTGAGCCAGCCAGGCACCCCACTTAGTATCACTTTAAAACCAAAAGCACATAAGGATAGTATGAGAAAAAATAAATAACAAAGATACAAATGTAAAAGTCATTAAAACATATATTTATGGGCGCCTGGGTGGCTCAGTGGGTTAAAGCCTCTGCCTTCGGCTCAGGTCATGATCCCAGGGTCCTGGAATCGAGCCCCGCATCAGGCTCTCTGCTCTGCAGGGAGCCTGCTTCTTCCTCTCTCTCTCTGCCTGTCTCTCTGCCTAGTTGTGATCTCTGTCTGTCAAATAAATAAATAAAATCTTTAAAAAAACAACAACATATATTTATGACCAAGTAGAATATATCTGAAGGATGCTAGAATGTTTTAACATTGGAAAATATGCATAATTAACCACATCAACAGATTAATAGAGGGAATCTATTTGATCTTCCTGTTCATTGCAGAAAAAGTATCTGATAATATTAAATGCCTTTTCCTTCCCAAAGCAAAACAGACAAGAAAGGGAACATGGTCATACACCTGATAAAGAGCTTATCAGGGAGGTTCCTGGCTGGCTCAGTCTGTACAGGCTGGGACTCTTGATTTAGCGCTGGTGAGTTCAAGCCCCACCTTGGTTGTAGAAATGACTTTAAAAAAAAAGTTTATCAGGGAAACAGGGCCAATAGGTAACAAGTTCTGTTAACTATTTTATTGGACATCTTATTGCCCAATAAGAAAAAGAAAGAAATGGTATAAGGATTAGAAGAAACAAAAGTGTCATTCACAATGGTATTCATTAGGAAGATGAATGTACAGGTTAATTGTTGGGGCTAAAAAGAGAATTCAGGGGCACCTGGGTGACTAATTTTTTTTTTTTTTTTTTAAATAAAAACAGGGGCGCCTGGGTGGTTCAGTGTGTTAGAGCCTCTGCCTTCGGCTCAGGTCATGATCCCAGGGTCCTGGAATGGAGCCCCATATCAGGCTCTCTGCTCAGTGGGGAGCCTGCTTCCTCCTCTCCCTCTCTCTGCCTACTTGTGATCTGTCAAATAAATAAATAAAATCTTTTAAAAATAAATATAAAAAACATACATACAAGTAAAACAAACAGAAGCACTCTCCTTGAAATCTAGGTTCTCCTCCAGCTTTTTTTTTTTTTTTTTTTTTTTGAGAGAAAGATGGACAGAGAGAACACAAGCATGGGGAGGGGCAAAGAGAGAGGGAGAGGGACAAGCAGACTCCCCTCCAAGGGAGGAGCTCAACCAAGGGCTCAATCCCAGGACCCTGAGATCACGACCTGAGCCGAAGTCAGAAGCTTAATCGACTGAGCCACTCAGGTGCCGCAACCTATTCTTGTTCCTTTCATTTTTCCCATAGTTTAGAGCACCTGGCTGGCTCAGTTGGGAGAGCATGTAACTCTTTTTTTTAACATTCAAATCTTGATCTTGAGGTTATGAGTTCGAGTCCAACATTTGTAGAGATTACTTAAGTAAGTAAAATAAAAATAGTAATTGTCCTATAGTTAGAGTAATCTACATTTACTAAGTGTCCTCATCTCTCATTGTTTTTCCCCATGTTTTTGTTTGTTTGTTTTTTACTGTATTTTATGTTAGAGTTGGGAAATCATTAGTGGGTTATATAAAAATACAACATTTGGGGCAACTGGCTGGCTCAGTCAGAAGTGTGTGTGACTCTTGATCTTGGGGTTGTGAGTTCAAGCCCCACTTTGGGTGTAGAGATTTCTTCAGTAAATTTTTTTTTTTAAGATTTTATTTATTTATTTGACAGAGATCACAAGCAGGCAGAGAGAGAGAAGGGGAAGCAGGCTCCCTGCAGAACAGAGAGCCCAAAGCAGGGCTCTCGATCCCAGGACCCTGAGATCATGACCTGAGCCAAAGGCAGAGGCTTTAACCCACTGAGCCACCCAGGTGCCCCAAATATTTTTTTTTTAAAGGAGAAAAAAAATCCTTACATGGCAAAAACCACAAAAGGAAAACCAAAAGTCAGGGGCGCCTGGGTGGCTCAGTGGGTTAAGCCGCTGCCTTCGGCTCAGGTCATGATCTCAGGGTCCTGGGATCGAGTCCCGCATCGGGCTCTCTGCTCAGCAGAGAGCCTGCTTCCTCCTCTCTCTCTCTCTGCCTGCCTCTCTGCCTACTTGTAATCTCTGTCAAATAAATAAATAAATCTTTAAAAAAAAAAAAAAAGGAAAACCAAAAGTCAAATGATAAACCAGGACAAGGAGAGGCAATGTATGCAACTCATCTTATATAAAGCTAATTTCCAAAATATGTTCAGAGTTCTTCTAAATCAATATCAAAATTTTAATACCCAACAGAAAATGGGGAAATATATAATTCATAAAAAAACAAATAATTCTTAACCTTAGAAAAAGATCCTCAATCTCATAATTTATAAAAAGTTAAAATAAATACAAACACTTAGAAATGATTTAATATGTATTGGAATGGGAAACTTTTTTTTTTTTTAAGATTTTTTCTTTATTTATCTGACAGATCACAAGTAGGCAGAGAAGCAGGCAGAGAGAGAGGAGGAAGCAGGCAGAGAGAGAGGAGGAAGCAGGCTCCCTGCAGAGCAGAAAGCCTGATGTGGGGCTCGATCCCAGGACCCTGGGATCATGACCTGAGCCGAAGGCAGAGGCTTAACCCACTGAGCCACCCAGGTGCCCCTGGAATGGGAAACATTTTTAAAAAGGTGATAATCACCTGAGATGAGGGCAGAAAAACAAGCATCTCCACACTGCTGGTGAGACTATAAAATGATATGACCAATAGGAAGCAATTTAGCAACATCAGAACATATATACCTTTTGACTCAGCAATTCTAATTCTAGGAATTTATCCTCGAGTTATATTTGCAAACCTGCAAAATGACAAGATATTTAGTATTATTCACTGCAGCACTGTAATACCTAGGGTAACCATAAAACATATTGTCCAAATTGGGACACCTTTTTTTAATTTCAAAGAGAGAGGTGCACAAACAGGCAGAGCAGCAGGCACAGGAAGAGAGAAGCAGACAGAGAGAGAGGGAGAAGCAGGCTCCCTGCTGAGCAGAGAGCTCCCTATGGGGCTTAATCCTAGGACCCTGGGATCAAGCTGAAGGCAGAGGCTTAATCGAATGAGCCATCCAGGCACCCCCAAATTGGGACACTTTTATAAGAGAAAGGGGATACTAGGCCCTTTTGTACCTTCTAAATTTTGAACCAAAATTCAGATGAGTAAATAAAATCATAAAATAGTCCCAGCAATGAATTTTTTTTTTTAAAGATTTTATTTATGTGACAGACAGAAATCACAAGCAGGCAGAGAGGCAGGCAGAGAGAGAGGAGAAAGCAGGCTCCCCTCAGAACAGAGAGCCCGATGCGGGGATCATGACCTGAGCTGAAGGCAGAGGCCTTAACCCACTGAGCCACCCAGGTGCCCCTCAGCAATGAATTTTAATTTATAAGTTTTACAATCTGTATTTTCCCCCTGTTTGAGCTGCTATGCTCAATAATAAAAATGCTGTTAAATACTGTGATCCTATAGAGTTTTCTAAGTTGTTTTTTTAAGATTTCATTTACTTGCGAGAGAGAGCGCATAGAGCATGAGGGTGGGGAGGGTCACAGGGAGAAGCTAACTCCCTAACAAGCTGGGATCCCAATGTGGACTCGATTCTAGGACTTCAGGATCATGACCTGAGCTGAAAGGAGTCGCATAACCAACTGAGTCACCCAGGTGCCCTTAGTAACCTTGTTTTTAAATCATTTTAATTCTGCTATAAATAACATGAGAACTGTGCAAAACAAAAATACTTAAGAACAACTTTAAATCAAGTACCACTACTGTCAGTAACTATCACAGAAATATGTATATGTATTACTTTTTTCCAATTTCTGTGTTTAATAATCTCACAATTATATTAATCATTTTCATACATCATAAATTTATTTAGTACCTTCTGTACTTTTTCATCTAAATTAAACTGAACTAAACTGGAATAATAAATGCAAATAAACAAATAAACTTACCCTTGAAAATCTCTTACCTAAGTGGTAGTTACTATACATATTACCTGATAATCTAAAATTTTTACGTAAGGGAGGTAGGCAGGGGGATGGGTTAAACAGGTGATAGTAAGGAGGACACTTGTTGAGATGAGCACGGGGTGTTGTTAAGTAAAGAGCCACTAAATTCTACACCTGAAACTAGTAACACACTGTATGTTAACTAACTGGAATTTAAATAAAAACCTGAAAAACAAAAATAAATTAATTAAAATTGTTTCCTCTAAATTTCCCAACATAAGAGAGTTATAATAGCAGCTTTAGCAAACTGAGAGGCAAAATAGGATAATGTAAAATTTTTCAAATTACATAAAATCTTGAGAAATTATAGTTTATGGAGTGTTAAATAGACGAATGTGGTTAAAATTAACTTTATGTAGTTTTTTAGAGAATGGCTTTGTTTATTGTGTGGTAACACAAGATTCTGAAAACATCTTTCATGTTCTTTAGGTTAAAAAAACAAGTATTAAAATGTTACCAGGGGTGCCTGGGTGGCTCAATTGTTAAGCCTCTGCCTCCAGCTCAGGTCATGATCCCGGGGAACTGGGATCAAGCCCCGCATTGGGCTCCCTGCTCTACAGGAACCCTGCTTCTCTCTCTCCCACTCTTCCTGCTTCTGTTCCCTATCTTGCTCTCTCTCTCTCTCTCTCTCTTTCAAATAAATAAATAAATAAATAAATAATCTTAAAAAAAAAAAATGTTACCAACCACAACCATCCACCAAAGGTTTTTTCTTTTTGCTGTTTCAAATTCTTTCAAATTCACTTTCGTCTATTAAGAGGTTTTTTAGGGACGCCTGGGTGGCTCAGTCAGTTAAGCATCTGCCTTTCGCTCAAGTCATGATCCCATTCTGGGATGGATCCCACACTGGGCTCCCTGCTCAGGGGGAGGCTGCCTCTCCCCTTGCTTATGCTCTCTCTCCCTCTCTCTGACAAACAAAATCTTTAAAAAAAAAAAAAAAGAGTTTTTAAAAATCTTTACATTCTCTTAGCATATTATAATGATTCACACTTACTATAATCTATTCTATGGCCATCAAAGAAACCAATTTACAGAGAGATTATTTGGCAAAAGAGACAATATATATTAGGCATTGTAAATTTGACCCAGTGTAGTGATATATTATGATTTTTTTTCACACCCTCTTGTGTATATTTTTTCAGTCTTATAAAATTTAGTTTTGGGGTGCCTGGGTGGCTCAGTGGGTTAAGCCGCTGCCTTCGGCTCAGGTCATGATCTCAGGGTCCTGGGATCGAGTCCCGCATCGGGCTCTCTGCTCAGCAGGGAGCCTGCTTCCTCCTCTCTCTCTCTGCCTACTTGTAATCTCTCTCTGTCAAATAAATAAATAAAATCTTTAAAAAAAAACTGTTAAAATTTAGTTTTGTAATTATTAAACTGAACAGGAATTAGAAACATACACTGGTATAGATCATAGATACATCTGAATTTATATGAAATTTCATTTACTCCATGAAGGTTTAACATCAAGTTATTTATGTATTCAAGAGAGAGCAAACCAGCATGTTATTGGGGGGGGGGGGAGAGGGACAAGCAGATTCTGCACTGACCTGGAGCCTGACCCAGGGCTTGATCCCACAACCCCGAGATCAGGACCTGAGCCAAAATCTAGAGTCGGACCCTCAACTGACTGAGCCACCCAGGTATCCCAAGCACTGCTTTCTCATTTCTTTCAATAGTCAGAAAATGGTTTTGTTTATTTTTGCTTTACGTCTGGATTCCCTGGCTCCAGGCCAGCACACGATAGGCCAATGAATAAATACTCACTGAATGAATGGAAGATGATGTTAGAGCCCCCAGGACTTATATTTTAACCAGTATTATTTTATATATATTATATATATTATATATATACATACATATGTTATATATACAAAATATAATATTTAACCAGATTATCTTTTGCAAATGGAAAAACTAAAGCAGGAAGGCATGTGCACCAATAATAACATTAGCAGGACAAAGATTTATGAAAAAAAAATTTATTTGAAATCTTTCATTTGCACTAATTAATAACCTAGCTACAATCTAAAGAGTAGAACGAATGAGAATCTCTAAATCATAACAAACACATTCCCCAAACACAAACCAAGTTTCCAATATTGTACCACAGAGGATTTAGCTTTTCTGATTTAGGTTCAAAATCATTAAGACCAATCCTCCCGGGGCGCCTGAGTGGCTCAGTGGGTTAAAGTCTCTGCCTTCGGCTTAGGTCATGATCTCAGGGTCCTGGGATCGAGCCCCGCATCGGGCTCTCCACTCAGCGGGGAGCCTGCTTCCCCCTCTTTCTCTGCCTGCCTCTCTGCCTACTTGTGATCTCTAGCAAATAAATAAATAAAATCTTTAAAAAAAAAAAAAAGACCAATCCTTCCCCATACACCACAAAACTCTGGCAGAACCAGGGACTGACCTAAAAACCTATTAGACATGACAGAGGATTTCTTTCATATTATCGAAAGCCTCATTTCTAGCTGGTCATGTCACAGTTGGCTAATACTTTTGCACAGATTTAACTAGATGGGTCTTTTTCAAATCAAGAACAAAAAAAGGATCTGACACTACCAAGCTTTAACCACCTGGAATGACAAACTTGTTCTTCTTGAATATTTTATACTTTACACAGTATTTTGGGTGTCCCAAGTCACTAGTTCATGCTCCATCCTCATGTAAATCTAACAATACTGTAGTGGAAGAAGAATCACACCAAAGGTCAAAGGGCAGCTGGAAGCTAGTTCTCTATGCTAAGAACCTCCCCTTCTACAGGTAGATTTACTTCACTGCTCAACATGTTCCTCTAGTCAGAGAGAACTGGGAAGAAGATTGAGGACCTCATTACTGACTATAATTAAGGCTAATTGGGGCGCCTGGGTGGCTCAGTGGGTTGAGCCGCTGCCTTCGGCTCGGGTCGTGATCTCAGGGTCCTGGGATCGAGTCCCGCATCTGACTCTCTGCTCAGCAGGGAGCCTGCTTCTCTCTCTCTCTCTCTCTGCCTGCCTCTCCATCTACTTGTGATCTCTCTCTGTCAAATAAATAAATAAAATCTTTAAAAAAAAAAAAAAAAGGCTAATTCATAAAAGCAGGGGGAGGAAATAAAAGGAAGCAAATAACTTCTAGGTAATGTTCAGAAATACTAACATATGGTATCGCTTTCTTGATAGCTTAAAACGCTTCAGAGAAATTACATTCCTGTGAGAAAAGGATAAGATTAGCTTTATTATATTTGGAAAAACTAATGCTGGCTTGAGTTTATACTACCAGAACTCTCTTTTAAAAAAAAAAAATATTTATTTATTGAGGGAGTGGGAGCACAAGCAAGTGTTGGAGGGAAAAGGGAGAGGGAGAAACAGACATCCTGCTGAGCAAGAAGCCGGAACTCCTGCTCCATCCCAGGACCCTGGGATCATGACCTGAGCAGAAGGCAGACGTTTAACCAACTGAGCCACCCAGGTGCCCCTACCAGAACATTCTTAAAGTCATGGGCAAAGCCAAGCAGGAAGCAGCTGAGAGCAAGTTAGAGTTCCTGAGTTAGAGAGAGTCCCAATAGAAGATAGGGCAGATATGGTATGACCGCCAGAGGGAAAAACAAACAAAAGAAAGGTCACTCTATCTGGTTTCAAACCCAAAAAAAACCCTCCATCCCTAACCAAAGCAAAGGAGAATTGCCTTTCTACAAAACACACCAGAAAATGGTTTTGATATTTATTCTCCCAAATGCCCTTGATGCTCATTTTAATCCCTAAATAAAAAGTGAAGGTAGTGTGCAACCTTGATCTCAGGGTTGTAAATTCGAGCCCCACGTTAGATGGAGAAATTACAAATTTTTAAAAATTTTATTTATTTATTTGACAGAGAGAGCACAAACAGGCAGAGCAGCAGGTAGATGGCCAGGGAGAAGCTGGCTCCCTGCTGAGCAAAGAGCCCGACATGGGGCTTGATACCAGGACCCCAGGAGCATGACCCCAGCCAAAGGCAGTTACTTAACCACCTCAGCCACCCAGGGGTCCCTTAAAAAAAAATTTTTTTTTTTTTAAGAAAAGGGTTTGTGATACAGCCTCTAGACAACTCCCAGTACCTTACCATAATGTTTCTCACATAAAACCCTTCCTTTAGGGATAGGATCATTTCCTGGGATAATCCAATTCAATGGGTTAATTTTGGGAAGAGCTTCATGACAAAGAAAGCCTTATAGTCAGAGACTTACCTGAGTCTGATTCCTGACTGATACTAAATTACAATGATATCTCTGATATTAAATTACAACTGGGTTACCTTGTTCAAATAAGTCCTAGTTCTGAGTCTTAGTTTCCTCATCTTCTAAATGGGACTAACTGTAACTATTCTGAAGTCTCTGGTAAGTGGGAGTGATAGACCATATAAAATCCACCATAAACACTAGATGGTAGCTAATATTTACAGAGTTTCTATTACACACAGATGCTGTGTTAAGCACTGCGAAACCACAGATGAATGTTTTTCTAGTTGCAAATGATAAATTTCCTTAGTTTTCCAAATTTCTTTTTCTAGATCACCTCTTTTCTGTAAGGAATACAGGGGCAAGCAATTAAAATACCTAAAATCGGGCGCCTGGGTGGCTCAGTGGGTTAAGCCTCTGCCTTCGGCTCAGGTCATGATCTCAGGGTCCTGGGATCGAGTCCCGCATCGGACTCTCTGCTCAGCAGGGAGCCTGCTTCCTCCTCTCTCTCTGCCTACTTGTGATCTCTCTGTCAAATAAATAAATAAAATCTTAAAAAAAAAAAATACCTAAAATCTTGGGAGCACGTAAAGGTTTATAAAATGTGTTAAGGGCCCAGTCAAGAACATGCAAGTCCTAAACAGGCGCCAAATGACTGTCAGAGTTGAAATGAGAACCCAGGCAACCTAGTAACCATCAGGATGACCTTTTCATCCAGCTCAGGCCCTCCCTGAAGTGCCCGGGGCTGTTTCTGGTCGGGCTATTTTGCGGCCAGGCCATCAGAATCCTCACTCACCAATGCCGCGTGCCGGAGACGAGGCGTTCATTTGACCTCCATGCCGCTCGACGCAGCGGGTTACTGTGGTCGGGTCTGGCCTTCGAATGCTGAAGGTCACTAAGCGGCCTCTTGAAAAGGGCTCATTCTTATCCAAGTGTAGACAGGTACTCCTCCCCGCTCTCTCCGAGAGCGCCATCGTTCTAACGCCGCCGCGTCCTCCGGGAGCTCGCCTGGCTTCGCAAAGCCCCAACCCTCGGCTTTCCCGCCCTCAACGTCCGCACGCAAGGCCGCCGCAAGGTGCCCGGGTACCAAGGAATTCACGGAGCTTTCGCGGATGGCCCACCGCCTTGCTCTCATTGGGTAGCCTCCTCTTTTCTCCGCCCCCAAGGTCTTTGCTTCCACGATGATTGGATCTGGACGTTGTCCATCCCACCTTCGGGCACCGCCCTTTTTTAACCACCCACTAAACGCCCCTCCACCCCCATTTTCTCTCCTATCCACTGCTCGCCCATCCCCTGTATAGGGGCGCGTGAGTGCATTTCG
The DNA here is from genome assembly GCF_030435805.1 of Mustela lutreola. Taxonomy (NCBI): domain Eukaryota; kingdom Metazoa; phylum Chordata; class Mammalia; order Carnivora; family Mustelidae; genus Mustela; species Mustela lutreola. Next base: position 57,256,143 of record NC_081297.1, read on the forward strand.
CAATGGTCCGAGACACTTAGGGACCGGCCCCTCCCCCTGCTCCGGGACCCCACCCACTGGGCCCCTCCCCACCCCTCCTCTCCACATCCTAGGCTCCGCACTCCAACACCCAGCTCCCCCCACCTTGCGGCGTTCGCGATTCCTCCGGCCCTCCCTCCAACCAGCGCTCAGACTCCTCGGGCGCTCCGGCCGAGCGAGAGACACGCTGGGGGGATGCGCTCTATGAGGGCTCTGCAGAATGCGCTGAGCGGGGCCGGCAGTCACTGCTGGCTGGGAGGCTGGGGTCACCTGAGCCGGAGCCCTCTCCTTGGCGGGGGTGTCCGGCACCACCTCAGTGAGGCCGCGGCGCTGGGCAGAGAGACGCCGCACAGCCACCAGCCGCAGCGCCAGGATCAGTAAGGCTTGCGGGACAGGGGCAGGGGACAGGCTCGCTCGCTACTCCCACTGACATTGTCGCCAGTTCCCGAGTCCCTTTACCCCGAGAGCGCATATCATCTCCCCTCTCTTCTCCTCGCTCACTAGCCTGCGATGCCTTTTCCTTTAGATTTGGGGCTTTGGGTCCGCCGCGCTCGGGCGGTAACACGCCGTCCGCCCGGGAGGGCGTTTGGGCAGGTCGGTCCTCGGGATGGTGCCTGTCCAAGGTGCGTACTTAACTGGGAACGCAGATGGGCGCGGAGTGTTGCTTGGTGCACGTGTCTGAGTGCAGGGCCGTGTGCGCACCGCGCATCCTCACCCTCCCTCTCTCTTCCTAGGTCCACGGATGTATTTTAGGGGATGAGTGGGTATGGAACAGCCTCCCGTCTCGTGTCTTGGTGTACTTGGGTCTGTCCAGCTATATGGTGTGTCTGTGTTCGGCATGTCCTCGGCGTGTAATGTGTGATGCGCGTGTATTATTAGTGCGCAGGTATGTGCGTGTGTCGTTTGCTTATGTGTTGGATGTGTGCGTTGTCAGGGCCCTCAAATCTGTAGAATAAGGGTAGTTTCCAATTGGCTGTTGAATGAGGAAAGTCGTAATAGGGAAAAAATCGCAAGATGCAGATTTCTCAAATCAGACCCAGTCAGAGCCGTTGTTTGTGCAGCTCAGGCTCCCCGATTTAAAAGGTTCTCTTACAAAGAAATCATAATAATAAAAGGTTTGCTTCCCTTGGGCTATTATTCTGCCCCAGAGGCTGCACCTCTCTCCACCACCCAGGAACACTTGGTGGCTGAGCCTCTTTTCTCCGAAATGCAGACAGAGCTGAGAAGGAAATTTTGTCCTTTCCAGAAGCCAACGTAGACACTGCCCAAGTAGCTCTTGCTCTGTTATAGCAGGAACAAAAAATGGACCATCTCCCTGTCATTGACATGTACTGATGACATTCAGAAAGACATGTACATCATAATTAAAGTAGCCAGACAGACACAGCACTGACTGTCTCACCACCACTGGAGCCTCTGTCCTGACAGGTAACAGACCAGTAAGGTATGATTTACTTATTAATTTTTAGGCTATACGTGCCTCTTCTCAAGGAAATGTGGAACATTGAACTTTCAAAAATTAGCCCTCTCTCTTCCATTCCACTCTCTATTCCAACTTTTCCCAAGTAATCACCATGGGAGAAATGGTGGGATAGCGCAATGCCTTAACCTCCCTCACCTTAAAACCTTCTGCGAGATGGGGAGCGAGGGGTATCCCTGATTCCTTCCACACACTCTTCCTTGTCCAGTGGAATCAGGTGATAGACATGTTCTGGGGAACCTTGATCCTCCTGCCTCTGACTCTCTGTGCTCCCAGGGAATTCGTGGTAAGGGCCTTGATCTGGTGTTCTCTTGGGCAGAAGGAGTTGAAAGGACTGGGAGGGCATGGGCTCTGGGAGTGTGATACCATGATGGGGAGGGGTTCTTGTGTTTGAGGGGGAAAGGAAAGGAGAAAAGAGAAAATGCCCTGTTATTCGGGTTCTTGTTTGTTTTTTAATATTTAGCTTTCTTATTTTTTGTTATAAAAGAAAAACAAGATAGAGTATCAAGAAAATAAAGGACCCCAATAATAGAGGTAACCCACTATATATCCATATATACCTTATATATGTATATATAAAATTTAACACAAATAGGATCATAGTATTCATATTTTTGGTAACCTATCTTTTTCATTTACGAACAGCTTTTTTTTTTTTTTTTTTTAAAGAGGGAGAGCTTTTTTTAAACGGGGGAGCTGGAGAGGGAGAAGTGGGCACCCCACTGAGCAGGGAGCCTGATGTGGGGCTTGATCCCAGGATATGAGCCGAGGGCAGATGCTTAACAACTGAGCCACCCAATAGCTACAAGCAGTTTTTAATATTGAATATGTATGTGTGATATCATCATTTTAATGGTGGCTATTTAACCATTTCGAGATTATATTATATGAGGCATCATAATTTATGTAATCAATTTTCAGTCTGGTTCCTGCAAATTCTTGTGCATCTACTCAATTATTTCTTAGAGTAAATTCCTAGGAGATTTTGCTTCCCAGGGACAACTGTCATCAGTATCTTGTATAACCTTTTAGAGATATTTTATGCATATATCAGCAAATACATGTTGATATTATTTTCTGTTCATCATGCTGTACACATTGTCCTGCACCTTGTCCCCCCCCATATTATATTATAGATCAATCCATATTTGAGCCAAAGGGTATGCAGTTTACTTAAGGCTTGTGATACCTTAGTGGTGTGGCATAATTTCCTGTCTTCCTTCAGCTTCCAGACACAGAGAGGCCTGCCCTAAAGCCTTCTTGACTTATTCCTCAGATAGCTTTTTCACCCTTCTTCTATCATTGCATGGATCCTGTCCTCCCTAAAGTCACTGGCCTCGTGTGACAACTGGATTTCCTCAGAAAAAGAAATGCCCCTCTCCTGGTATTCTCCTGGCCCTAAATATGTACATGCATCGTCTATGCCAAGTTTCTTGAGAGACTTGTTATTTTCTAATGCATTGTTTTAATAGATAGTATGTCCATATTCATATATACCATATTCAATAAATACTGTATACATATTCATATGGTTCAAAATTCAAAATACGCAAAAAGATATGTAGTGGACAATATCCCTCCTACTCCTTTTGCCCAGCACCTGCTTCATCACCCTAGAGGAAGGTAAATCAGACTTAAAATTTTCTTTCTTTCTTTTTTTAAATAGGTTTCTTATATATCCTTCTAGAAATATTTTGTGCCTGAAGAGGGAAGTATATCTTTTTTTCTTTTAACATAAATGGTACCATACTATGAACATGGTTCTACAGCTTGCTTATTTGAGTTAAAATGACATCTTATTTTTTTTTAAAGATTTTATTTATTTGACAGAGAGAAACAGCGAGAGAGAGAACACAGCCTGGAGGAGGGAGCCTGATGTGCAGCAATATGACATCTTAGATAACATTCCATATCAGTACTTAAGGAACTCTCTCATTTCATTTTTTTATACTGCATAATATGTCATTACATGAATATACCATAATTTACCTAGCTAGTTCCCTGTTGATGCACATTTAGGTCATTTCCAGTCTTAACTATTACTAACAATACAATAAATGTGAATATGTTACTTTGCAGGTGTGTAAGTATACACTTACAGGATAAATACCCAGAGTCAAATTGTTGGGTCAAAGAGTTTTAAAGGATCTTAATTTCAATTACCTGTCATGTTTGGAATGATCTGAAAAAATATTTCCTCTAAATCTGTTGGCATATTAGTAGCGGAATTCATGAAAACCAAGAAGTCTTCAGTACCTGAAATTTTAAGCACTATAAGCCAGCAAAAGAGAGATTTGGGGAAACAGGAAGCTTCCTAGAAATGTAAATTGGTAATTCTCTATTGAAGACCCACTATGTGTTAGGGACTTTGCTCAATGTTAGGAAGGCAAAAATTTATAGAGGGATGTATATCTATATAAACCTATATAGATATATATTTAGATCTATATAGATATATATTTAGATCTATATAGATATATATATAGAGAGAGAGATAAAGATGTATGAAGAGGGAGGGGTGGGAGAATGGGCAAAATGGGTGGGGGTGTGGAAAATAAAGCCTTAAAAAAAATTGGGAGAATTGGAATTAGAAATCTTTATATCTTAAAAAAAAAGAAAAAGAAATTTTTACATCTTGGGGCACCTGGCTGGCTCAGTCAGTGGAGCATGCAACTCTTGATCTCCATATCACGAGTTTGAGCCCCACATTGAGTGCAGAGGTTATTTAAAAATAAAATCTTTTAAAAAAAGGGAAATTTTTACATCTTTTCTGAATTTAATCTATAATCCAAAATATCATCTGTTTGGATTTTGCAATGCACTTCTAATTTAGAAAAATAATGAATGTAGTGTCTTAAAAAAAAAAATCACAAAGACCTAACAGTGGAGCAAGGGAGATCCTTCTGTCAATAAGATGGTGGGTTGTGTCATACCAGCAGTATAAACAATATTGGGAGGTTTGAGGAAGTCTTTACGGAATTAGTATATTTGTCTGGACCTTGAAGGATGAGCAGGACTGTCCCAAGTGAAGGAGAAAAAGGTCATTTCATACAGAAGTTGCAGCATAAGCAAAGGCCAGGAACGCTGACAATGCCTGGCCCATTTGGACACCTACCTATTATCTGGCATAACTGGAGTGTCAGGGCATGGTGGAGAATAGGAAAGGAAGGTTGGCAGGCCTGGTTTGTTTTTGTTTGTTTGTTTGTTTTTAAGAGTTATTTATTTGAGAGAGAGTGTGTGCATGTGGTGGAGAGGCAGAGGGAGAGACTCTTCTGGAAAATTCCCCACCAAGCACGGAGCCCAACTCAGGGCTCATAACTCATGAGATCACGACCTGAGCCAAAACCAAGAGTCCGATGCTTACCCAAATGAGCCACCCAGGTGCCCCTGTTGGCAGGTTTTAAAGAGCCTTGAGTGCCAAACCAAGAAATAAGAACTTATTTTGTAGACACTGGGGAACTATCAAAGGTTTTTGAGTAGAGAAATTATATTTGAGTTGTTTTTTTTTTAAAGATTTTATTTATTTATTTGACAGAGTTCACAAGTAGGCAGAGAAGCAGGCAGAGAGAGAGGAAGGGAAACAGGCTCCCTGCTGAGCAGAGAGCCCGATGAGGGGCTCAATCGCAGGACCCTGGGATCACGACCCGAGCTGAAAGCAGAGGCTTTAACCCTCTGAGCCACCCAGGCACTCTGATATTTGAGTTTTAGAAAGAACTGGCACATGGTGGAAGATGGGTTGGAAGTCAAGGGAGTGTAGTAACAGTTAGGGAATAGACAATGTGGACTGCTAATAAAGAGACATGGTTTACTGAGCATTTACTTTGTGAAAGACTTTTTCGCAAAATGGTATGTTAATTAAGCCTACTTCACCCATGTGAAGTAGACATTGTTACCCTTATTTTACAGATGAGGAAGGAGGTTCAGCAAGATTAAATAATCTGACTTACTAACCCTATTAAGGTCACACAGCTTCTAAGGGGCAAATTCGGTTCTTTCTACTATACCATGCTGGCATAGGAGAAGAAAAGAGGGTGGATTTGAGAGACATTATGGTGGTCACCATAATGTGGGGTACCAACTGAACGTGGATGTAAGGTATGGGAACTCTCCAAATGATTTCAAGTTTCCAGCTTGGCACCAGGGTGTGTGATACCACTATTAACCCAAATGGGGAGCACAGGAAGAGGAGCAGAGGGAGGGAGGTGAGATAACATCAAGTTTGGACATTTTGAGTTGGCAGTGCCTATAGGACATCTAGAAATGGAAGTGTCTAGAAGGCAGCTAGAAATAAAGGTCTGAAAGTTAGAAACAAAAGAAAGCTAGAGAGTAAGATTTAAGACCTCCCAGGAAAGATGTGAAAGCTGGAAGTATAGGGAGAGATCAAATGATTCAGGCAGGAGGGTTGAGTGAGGTAGAGTGAGGACACTTACCTATTTGTTTGTTTGTTTGTTTATGTATTTATTTATTTTAAAGATTTTATTTATTTCAGACAGAGCAAGTGAGAGAGTGAGCACAAGGGGGAGGGGCAGAGGAAGAAGCAGGCTCCCCGCTGAGCAGGGACCCCCCCCCTCCCCCAATCCCAGGACCCTATGATCATGACCTGAGCTGAAGGAAGGCAGACGCTTAACCGACTGAACCACTTTGGTGTCCCTAGGACACCTACCTATTTATAAGGCCATGTTCGAGGAGGATAAGCAGAGAGTTCTCATGTTCCTCTCCTCCTTTCCTATCTCTGCCCCCGAACAGTGACTCATCAGAGAGTGGCATGCTATCCCGCCTGGGTGATCTGCTCTTCTACACTATTGCTGAAGGACAGGAACGAATCCCTATCCACAAGTTCACTACCGTAAGTTCCTCTCTTATCTTCTCAGAATGCTGAGCCCGCAGGATCTCTGCAAAGCAGGAAAAGGAGGACAGGAAGTGTAGGGCAGCTAACACATTGCCTCATGAGGGTGAAAAGTAGGAGATGGCAGTAGATATCAAGGCTTATAAGGCAATCCCATCTCTGCTCCAGGCTGGAAAGATTAAACCCTCGGACTCAATCCATATTCTTAGTTTGAAACTTTGACCCAAGGGGTTCAGAAACCAGCTGCCTTGATGAAAAAGGGCAGGAAACTCTTATCAGCCTTCAACCCTGCACCTTTCCTTCTTTCTTAGTCTGCAAACCCATTTGGTCCACTTGTCGTAGTAGTTGGGGTTGAGCTAATTGTTATCCATTGGGAAAGAAGGTTAGGATTGCATTACTGTCCTTGTAGTTGACCTTACCAGGCTTATTCTTTCCCCTAAAGGCACTGAAGGCCACTGGACTGCAGACATCAGATCCCCGGCTCCGGGACTGCATGAGCCAGATGCGTCGCATGGTTCGAGAGTCCAGCAGTGGTGGCCTCTTGGACCGAGATCTCTTCCAAAAGTGAGGGCCCCACAGTCAAGGGCACCATTCTCAGAACTGTTCTGTGGACATAGACTATGACAGCAGGGAGGGCTCCTGGGGACTGGATCAAGTCCAACTCCTCAATGTATTACTTATTTATTATACAAGTAACATATGAATGTTCACATACTCATTATTAAAAGTGCAAACAACATAGAGATACATGTTCTCCCTTCCCTGTCTCCCCAACCCAGTCCCTTTTCCTGGAAGGAAGCATTGTTGACAGATTAGTGGGTATCTTATAGATAATGTCCTATGCATTTATGTACATATAGGAATATATGTAAATATACTTATATGATTTAGGAATTTTTAAAAATATTAAGGTGACCCACTGTACATATTATTTGAGTACTTATTTTTTTTTCTCATATCCTAAGACACTGTGTCTTGGGCTATCTTTCCACATCATTGCCACCCCTCATTTTAGGGGCAAAAGAAACTTGAGACCCAGAAAGATAAAATAATGTGCCAAAGGTCATATAACAGCTGTTGGTCCCAAACCTAATGACCACTCACACTCTCCTTATTCCTGACTTCCCTGGCTCTGGAGTGAGTCGCAGCTGCATCTCTCCAGCCCCCTAACCCCATCGTGTCTGGGATCCAGGTGTGTGAGCAGCAACATTGTGCTCCTGACCCAGGCATTCCGAAGGAAGTTTGTCATTCCTGATTTTGAGGAGTTCACGAGCCATGTGGATCGCATCTTTGAAGATGCCAAAGAGCTCACTGGAGGCAAAGTGAGGGCCAGGGGACTAAGGGCGGGACAAGGGTTCTGGGCCAGATATGCCTTGCTTCTTGGAAATTTCCGGGGGCTGGGAATCCATGATTGAGAGATGAGAAGCAGAATCTCTAAAAATGGGGACAAGGGTTTTATGTATTTCTATACATGTGATTTCTAGAGCAGAGGAGGGAAGCCAAAGTTCCAAAGGGGACAACTGGCATGAAGGATTCAATAGAACTTTGAAGGAGACCTGTAGGGTAATTAAGCCCAAGACCCAAAAAGGGAAGCTGACCCCAAAATTCTCTACTTTTTACCTTCTGTAGGCTTTACTGCCATCTCTATCGGGATAAGGCTACAGAAAGATAAAGCCTTCTTAGACTTAAGACTTGGGTGTCCCTGGGAACAACAGGCAGGAGGGAACCCTGTTGCCCTGCAGAAGACAGAATTCTCACTTTTATCTAAAAGAGTTTCCTGACCCTGAACCTCAGCTCTGTTCCCCTCTCTACATCCATATCCCCATTCTGTTTTCTCTCCCCACTCACGCCCAGGTGGCAGCCTATATTCCCCAGCTGGCCAAGTCTAACCCGGACCTGTGGGGTGTCTCCCTGTGCACTGTGGATGGTCAGCGGTGAGATGCCTGGTGAGAGGATGGGGAGGCAGGGCACAGGTGCAGAACATAGGCTGATCCTTTTCACGGCACCTGTCTGCTGCAGGCACTCCGTGGGCCACACAAAGATTCCCTTCTGCCTGCAGTCCTGTGTGAAGCCCCTCACCTATGCCATTTCCATCAGCACCCTCGGCACTGACTACGTGCACAAGTTTGTGGGCAAGGAGCCCAGTGGCCTACGCTACAACAAGCTCTCTCTCAATGAGGAAGGTGAGTGCCACCAGAGCTCAGGTCAGACTCATAGGTGTCCCCCTTCTTATTCCCACCTACCCCTGCAGCCCTATTTGTTTCCCTGACCTTCCTGGTCAGTTCTGTCATTTTATCCTCCCCAGCAAAGAAAGATTTGTCTAGCCTGCAGAGTGGGCAGGCTGTAAAGGAGGCTTTGCACAGTGGCTAATAAGACTGGGTGGTTTGTATTTCCCCAGGAATCCCCCATAACCCCATGGTCAATGCTGGTGCCATTGTCGTGAGCTCCCTGATCAAGGTCAGTGCCATCCTAGCCTTCTGGAAGGTACTGTTCTCTAAATCCCCTTGTTTCTATATTCCTCATATCTGCCCAGCTCTTCAGGGGGATTACTGGGTCTTTGATTCCTTTGAGGGTCTCCAGGTGGCAGTGAGGGCACAGCAACGACCACATATATTGAAGATGTTAGTAAAAGGAACTATACCTCTGCCCTCACCCATGAGTCTGGAGCCCAGAGCTTCCTGGCCCTTAGAGAAGTGAGCAGGTCTTGACCCCTGCCTAGGACCAAGGGCCACATGCCAGATACAGGGGGAGGACAGCACTACTGGGCACTGATTGGCCACTTCTGGGTGAGGGACACAAAAAGAAGGGTGAATGGCCAGGCCAGGGCAGCTATTCACGTCACCTGAAACTGTGAGTTGGCCTTGAGCAAGGGCATCAGGCTGGCCTGTCAGCTGTAGGTCTCCCAGGGCTTGAGCAAGAACCTGAGAACAGCGTGGGCAGCAACATTCCAGAGCCAATCACAGCCCCTCCTGAGGAAGGTGGTGTTAGGAACCCTCCCCCCAGGGACTCAGGTGTCAGTGTCCCTATGGTGTTGACACTATAGTTGACATGTGTAGGAAGCAACAGGGTGTGGTGGGGGTGGGGTGGGAGACCAGGCTCAAGCTCTCCCTTGCCCTGGGTTACCTCTGCCTGCAGCCCTATAACCCGCACCTGCCTCATCCTATTCCCATTGAAGTAGGCCTTATTGGACCTGACTCTTAGCTAAGATCTTCAGCTTTATTTTGGTTATCAATATAATCTATATAACAATATTCTGTGCAACACACCTCTTATCCCATTCCTGTTAATCCCATTGGAGATAGCAATGGGAGTCAGGGATATCTTAAAGTACGGTGCCAGCCTGGGCTGTAAGGGATGGGGATGGGGATCAGAATTGGAGTGGGACTTGAGGACAGGACTGGACTCAGGACAATGGAAGTGAGAGGCAGGGATGAGGCCTGGGATTGAGAATGGAATTGGAAGTGAGACTCAGATGGGTGAGACTCATGGATGGGCTGAAGTTATCTGTACTCATTACTTGATAATAAAATCTAAATGGTTTGGTTTTTAAGATCACTAGATATGTAGGCATACCCCTCCATATATATATCAGTCGTAAAAAAAAAAATCATCATTGTAAAATGTAAAATATTCCCAGTGGCAATTAAACTCCACTAAGTCCTCCTGACACTCCCCTGGCATCCTAGGCTTGGAATGCTGATTGATCTCTCGATCTCGATCTCTCTTTCTCTCTCCCTCTCTCTGCAGATGGACTGTAACAAAGCAGAGAAGTTTGATTTTGTAAGTTCCCTTGCTACTCAGCTCCTGGCTGCTTTTCTCCATAGCATGTTGTCCCCTCCACCTACCCCAGTGCTCAGCTCTGACTCCACTCTGATAGTGCACCAGCCCATACTACTAGAAGCCTTATTTCCAGAGGCGTGGGAATCTATGGCCTCAGAGGGGAAAGACTCCTGAGTCTCTGCTGGGATAATGACTTAGAAATTCAGAAGGCTTCATCAGGCTAGTATGTGTTCAGTAGGGGTCCTCACCCATGTGATGCCTTTCATGCCCCCTTTCCTCTTTCAGGTGCTGCAGTATCTGAACAAAATGGCTGGGAACGAATACATGGGTTTCAGCAATGCCACGTAAGGCCCCGTTTGCGGGATTGGCCGAATACATTGTGGGATATGTGCACTTGCCATAGAGAAGGGGGATGATAGAATCTTAAGAGGAAGAAATCCAGGAGAATTTTGGCTACCCAGCTTCCTCTGAGCCAATTCATTGATATTGGTTTATCTTGTAAAATAATTTCTTCCATTTCTCTTTAGTATTTAGAGAGGCAGTGTGAGGGTTTATTCCCAAGCCCTTCTTGCCAAGCCTCTCCAAGCCAGAAACCTCCTCATCAGTTTCTCCAAACTAGATGACTAGACAATTTGGGGGTTGGGAGTTTCTTTTTCACACTTAACAGTAAAGCTATGTCCAGTGCTTGCTCAGGGTCAGTAGTTTTCTCCATGATTTCCGTGAGGATTTATTTGGGGGCTGATTTAGTTTGACACGTGTGATCTAGTTCTGTCTCTCTCAGGGAAGGTATTTTTTCCCCTTCTCCTAAAACTCACCCCTCAACCATCAAGTACTAAATTGGGTGTTTGCTTCAGATTCCAGTCAGAGAAGGAAACAGGCGATCGGAATTATGCCATCGGCTATTATCTAAAGGAAAAGAAGGTAACTGGGAGAGGCTGGTAGAGAAAGTCCCTGCGAATTCTGCAGCTGGTGGAAGGGCACATGGGTTTGGGGACTTCGATTGAGATCCTGGCAGTGTGACAGGGTTTGCTGATGGCCTGAAAAGAAATGTTCTCCCTTCTTCTTCCTTACAGTGCTTTCCTAAGGGGGTGGACATGATGGCAGCCCTCGACCTCTATTTCCAGGTGAGCACACACTGCTGTTCAGCTCAGGGCCAAAGGAATAGGACAGTCCGCCATCCTTGCTCTGACCCACATGAGGGATGCGTCCTCTCCAGTGGTTTTGGTGTCCTTCAGAAACACCAGGGGAACTTTCTGAAAGATCAGGAGGCCAAAAACGTGGCTCTGTGCCCAAGAACATGGTGTTCATGGTCCACATTGCACCCACCCCTCTGCCTTGTCTCTACAGCTGTGCTCAGTGGAAGTGACCTGTGAGTCAGGCAGTGTCATGGCAGCCACCTTGGCCAATGGCGGGATCTGCCCCATCACAGGAGAGAGCGTCCTGAGTGCTGAAGCAGTGCGCAACACCCTCAGCCTCATGCACTCCTGCGGCATGTATGACTTCTCAGGCCAGTTTGCCTTCCATGTGAGTGCTTCCAGCCCTGCCATCGTTTGCTACCAGTCTGGAGCCAAGAAGTAAGGCCATGGAGTCTCTGAAGGTAGAGGCTGGAAGCTTGTTCCTGCCTCTCCTTCGTAACTCCTAGTCTGGCAGTTGGGCTGAGAGTCCTTAGGCAAGTCTGTCAAACACACCGAGTTCCTCAAACACATTAATACATGATGTTGTGGCTTCTGAACCCCACTTCTGCCACCCTCCATGTACCTGGCACTTCTCCTCTAGGCCTCGGTGTAGAGGTCCCTTCCTCAGAGAGGCTCTGCTGACCATCCTGTCTCCAGTAGGCCCCCCTCCGACTGCTTTCTCTATTGCAGCACTCTGCTTCTTTCCTCCTGTGTTATCTCATAAGCTGTGATTCTTTTTGTCTCTTGATCGTCCATCTCCTACCACCAGCATGAAGTCAAGAGACTATCCTAGTTCTAGGGCAGCATCAGGCACAGCATAGACACTCAACAAGTATTTTCTTACTGAAGCCACGAGTTTAAAGGAGATAGAACAGGGGAGGAGTAAGGAGTAAGTAAGGAGTAAGGAGTAAGAAGCTAATTAACAAGCCAAGAGGTTGAGGTGGACATGACCTTGCCTGTGCAGTCATTTGGAATAGACGAATTTATTAATCCAGACTTGAGGGCACCACTAGCTTATCCTCAGTCTCAATTTTATCTCCAAGGTGGGCCTGCCGGCCAAGTCAGCTGTATCAGGAGCCATCCTCCTAGTGGTGCCCAATGTCATGGGAATGATGTGTCTGTCACCTCCCTTGGACAAGCTAGGGAACAGCCATAGGGGCATCAGCTTCTGCCAGGTGAGTTATTTTGCCTGAAGATCTTAATGATTTTGAATGAGTAAATGAAAAAATTTTGAGCTCCTAGTGAGTGCAGGGAGTAAATAATCGATCTCTTTGGCTTACAATTCTAGAAGCTGGTGTCTCTGTTCAATTTCCACAACTACGACAACCTGAGGCACTGTGCTCGAAAGTTAGACCCACGGCGTGAAGGGGGAGAAGTTCGGGTAAGGAAAACCCCAGGTGGCTTGTAAGACTATTTCAGAATAGAACATTCCATTAGTGGTTTAGCAATACCCTTGGCTAAGCATCTTTGGAGAAGGGTCACAGGACAGAGCTGAGCATGGGTGAGCCCAAAGTCGCAGTTAATCTCAGGTGGGAATTTGTTTTCCAGAACAAGACTGTGGTGAACCTGTTATTTGCTGCCTATAGTGGAGATGTCTCAGCCCTTCGAAGGTACCAAATAAACACAGTAAAATACTCCTGATCAGAGATCTCATTAGGAGTCAACACCGCAAAATAGTTAAAGGCTTCAGCTTTAGAGCCAGATAGAATGGATACAGACTGCATTTAAATGAGATTGTTTTAAGTACAGTGACTGCCATGTGATACGAATTTAAATAATGGCAGCCATGTTATGATTAATCTGGGTGCTAAGAGCAGAGTCCTAGGAGGGAAGTAAGCACCCTGCCTCAAGTAGATCACCAACATCAACAAACATGTGCTGGGCACCTTCCAAGGGTAGGCAGTGATGTTTCTGGAAGCATCACACCCCTGTCTGATTTGGGAGTAACAGTCTCATCTGGGTATGGAACATGATTATGCAGGGTCTACAGATCTTAGTGAGCCTGTTTTATTTTTTCTGGAACCCATCTAGTCGGATCCCCACTTCAGAAAAGACACTAGTGATTCTAGACTAATTTGGGTAACTCCAGCTGCTTTCCACTACTCTCAGGTTTGCCTTGTCAGCCATGGACATGGAACAGAAAGACTATGACTCCCGCACAGCCCTGCATGTTGCTGCAGCTGAAGGTATCTGAAGGTTAAATAAAAGGGGAACCAGAGCTTAAGATCCTTTTTTTTTTCTCTCTTTAAAAAATATTTTATACCTTTTTTTTTTTTTAAAGTAAACTCTACTCCCAGTGTGGGGCTCAAACTCACAATCCTGAGATTAAAAGTCATATGCTCTACCGACTGAGCCTGCTAAGCACCCCAAGACCATTTCTTTTCTATGAAGAGTACTCCCTATTGTCTATGCCCATAAGGTTACAGGGGCAGCAACTAGTTTTGTCCAGATGCCCTGCAGTCTTCAGGCCAACTATTATTGGCTGCCACAGGGAGCACAATGGGAAGAGGCCTTTCCCCCACCCCTCTTGGTTCAGACTTCAGCTGCCAAAGTCTAATGTGGCTAACACCAAAAGGTTGAGGATTTATCTATACCATCTCATTTTCCTTCTGCTCATATTCCTAGGACATATTGAAGTTGTTAAGTTCCTGATTGAAGCTTGCAAAGTGAATCCTTTTGTCAAGGACAGGTAAGAGTAAGCTAAAATTGGAGGTGGCAGGGGCGGGGGTGGAGTCTGGGCACAGCTTCTCTCCCTGTGCCCTCCAGCCACCCCAGTCATGTAGTGTGACCAGAGCACTGTCACTGTCTTCTTTCCCTGATCCCGATCTTGGTTCCTTTTAGGTGGGGCAACATTCCCCTGGATGATGCTGTGCAGTTCAACCACCTAGAGGTGGTGAAGCTGCTTCAGGATTATCAGGACTCCTACACACCATCGGAGACTCAGGCTGAGGCAGCGGCAGAAGCCCTGTCCAAAGAGAACTTAGAGAGCATGGTGTGAGCCTGGGACATGCACATGGTCCCTGCTCGAAGAAAAGCATGAGCTGGCCACACACTCAATCCATAACCACCAAACATGCTATGGACAGCCACACTGCTTCAGTGGGGACCAAGACTTAGGCCACCGCTTTCTGTGAGAGTGAAAATACCCCATTCCCTTGACAGACAGAGTCTAGAGAAGTGCCTTGGTGGACACATGCAGTACAGCAATCCATGGAGACGATGAGCTTCTTCAAGGTACAGCCTAATGGTTTGGCCCACTCAGAATCATCCCAGGTCTTCGCCCAGGTCCCCTCTCCCTTCCCTAAAGAAACCATCATGAGAGAGACAGAGATACTCTGGAAAAGGGGCCCTAGCCACCATGCACAGGTATATGTCCAAAGAGGAAGTAGGACAGCCATGTACCAGGTTTTAACAGTCTGGACAGGTCTGCCCTCCTTGGCTTGAAAGTACTGCTGCTACTGCTAATTTTATAGACAGAGAAAGTATTTTGTGCTCAAATAAACTTTAATTACACAAATTATTATTGTTGTTAAACCCAGTTCTTATCCCTCTCCCTTTGGGGTATCCAGCCGCATCACCATCAGAAAGGAGGATAAGAAGGAACTGCAAGGTCAGAGCCTGAGAATACCTATTTCACATATATACTCACCCCACCACGTTTTCCTCAACCCTAAATATTACTGTAGGTTAACTGTATTCACCTGCCAGAGGTCAGGTTGTGGGGGGGGCGGGGAGGGAGAGGTGGCAATACATGAGGGTTTGGGACTAAGCAGGCCCCAAAATGGGTTGTGCAAGACTTCAGGCCTCCCTCCTCCCTCTGGAAGTTCCAACTGTGGCAAAAGTATCTTATTTCCTTTGGTCACTGTTGTAACTAGCCCAGTGATTCTAAGAGATTGACCAAATGTCAGAGGTGTGCAGATTAAGGCAGACGGACTCTGGGTGGTGACAGCTGCAGCTGTGTGGGGCTGAGAGTCTGGCACTGAGGTACTGGGGAAGGAGGGCCCTATTTCATTCAGACACAGTGAAGCACTTCCTGAGGGATCCAGAGCCCAGACTCTATGTGCTATAGAAAGAAAGGTCCAAGTCACTGACTGCACCACTCCTCCAGCCAGAGGTAGAAAGGATTTACTCTGGAGAGATCCTGTAGTGCCCCAAGGTTGGGGGGGGGGTATTATATGGGGCAAAAGGAGGCAGAGGTATCACAGTGATGAATAAATTCAAAGTTCAAAGCTAACACCCCAGGACTGAATGCAGTCTGAGAAAGCTCTGGGTACAAGGAAGCAGAGGAGCTAAAGGAAGCCAGTCAGGCCAAGTACACACATGATAGCTTGGGAAATCAGCAGTAATTTGGGGATGGGGAAGGGTGGCTGTATGCCCAGTTTTCACAGGGTATGGGAGAGGAAGAAGACTAAGATATTGCACAGAGAACCCAACACTGCATTTCCAAAATGAGACACTGTGCGGTGGCAAAATTAAAAGGTTTCAGACACTTTCAGAGAATGATTGAGAGCATGATTAGGGACTCCAGCAATGGACATACTAGAGGCCTTCAGGCACCTCAAGCCCTGACTGGGTCAGCAGCTCTCCATCCCAAAGGGCAAAGGCAGGTACCACTGGACCTCGGAAATCTGTCTGAAGCGTGTGAACCACAGCAACCCTGCTCACATCCACCAGGCTCAGCTTCTGGGCCTCATACTCCAGCAGCAGCCCCACCTTCTCTGGCTGCCCGATGCCTTCAACAGGGGCTTTTTCGTTGGCCAACATGGTGTGCCACTTGCGCTGGGCATAGGTGAACACCCAGGAACGATCGTCAACACCGATGCAACTATCCCGGGACATGTCCACATCTGCCACTCCTATCCGGAACTGGTGGGAGCGCTTCACTGTCACCTCCCAGTAGTGCCTGCCACTGGTGACCGCTGTGTCTGCCAGCACCACAGCCCACTCCCGGAAGCGCTCCACATTCAGGGCCAACTTGGTGGGCTCCAATCCCACTATGCCATATTTGACACCTGTATCACCTCTGAAGAGCGCTAGACTGCTGTGGGCCGTTCTTTCGTCCAGTTTGAAGCTGAAGCCTGTGAGCAGAGCAGAGAGACTGGATGATGACGGCAGTTAGAACCCCACAACTAGGGATACATACACATTACGATCTGAAAGGCAGTCATGAGTTCATGAGTACATGGGAAAGAGAATGTCACGCGGGCAAAAGTGAGGCACTTTAATATGGACCTTCGGACCCCTCGGGATAGAAAAAAAAAAAAATTGTGCCCCCTGTTTGGACTCCAAGACCAACGCAGATGGGGAGGGGAAATGAACCAAAGGAGCTCCCGGGAATAACGGTAACCATTTTGGAGATAAAAGAGAGTAAAAGGAAATAATCTTACCTCTGCGGGCTTCGGCGGCGGCAACCCCCAACCGTTTGGCTCCCCAGCGGCATGAGCAAAACGAACGTGCAAAAGGCAGCGCCATCTTGCGCCAGGGATGACTAGGGCACGCCCCCTGGCCTGGGACCTCGCCATCTGCCTGCCAGCTCCTTTCCGACGTGGTGCGCGAGTGGCCGCAGCGCAGTATGATGACGTAAAAGAGCCAGCGCCCGGTAGGGGAGCCATTTTAGTGAATTCTGCTCAGGTCAGGACCTGGTAGGTACAGTTTGTTTAGTTTTTTGCTGAGGGGCTTGCTGCTCACGTTTTTACCAAGTAGGACCTTTAAAAAGATGGAGTAGTAAGAGATCAAAAGTAGATTTTAGAATTAAGCAATAATCGGATTCGAACACGGCTCCGCTATGTGACTTTGGGCAAATCACTTAACTTCTCCGAACCTTAGTGTTTTCATTTGTAAAACAAAAATAATAACCCTTTAGACCTTGGTAAAAATTAAATTGAGAGAATAACCTAGAATACAACCTGACAAAAAGCGATTCCTAGGTGAAGTGGCAGGTTGTTTTAATAAATAATAATATGTAAGTACTGTAAATGTTGGTTTTGTATTTTAAGGGTTGTTGGAGAAGGACTCAATCTCTACTGTATATTTCGTTCCTCATTGGCAGATTTGTATATTCAACAACCTATTAGATATTTCTACCTGGATGTTCCTGACCCCCACTCCCCCTGCCCCCAGTTAGCTAGTCACCTCAATTTAACATGTCTAAAACTTACTTTTTGTCTTCCTAAACAAGCTTCCTCCTCTACCTAGGTTCCCTGACTTCTGTGAAGTACAACCCATAACCAACCAGCTTCCCAGGCTAGAAACCTGGAAGTCCTTGACTTCTTTGTCTCCCTCATCTCACATATCTGATTGTCCTTGAACCCCAATCAAATTATTTCTCCCCTGGATTACTGCACTGGCCTTCTAACTGGACTCCCCATTCTCCCCATTAAGAGGGAACATTTAAAGAGGCAGCTAGATAACCCATGTATTTGGTGTTTTGTTTTGTTTTAAGATTTTATTTATTTATTTGAGAGAAATAGAGAGTAGAGAGAGCATGTTGGGGGAGTAGGCAGAGGCAGGGAAAAGCCAACTCCCTACTGAGCAGGGAGCCCTATGCAGGGCTCAATCCCAGAACCTTGCCTTTATGACCTGAGTGGAAGGCAGACCCTTAACCATTGAGCCACCCAGGTAGGTGCCCCTTGCCTGTTAGGGTGGTTGTGTTTTCGTTTGTTGTTGTTTTTATTTGACACACAGTGCACAAGCAGGGGACAGGCAGTCAGAGGAAAAGAGAGAAGCAAGGAGCCTGATCCAGGATCAGAACCCAGAACTCAGGGATCATGACCCCTGCTGAAAGCAGATGCTTAACCTACTGAGCCACCCAGGCGCTCCACCCTGTTAAGTTCTTGGAAATAGGGATTAAAATGGGTTCTTAAGAATTCTTAGGAATGGGAATTAAATCCTTTGTTCTCTGTGCCCTAGGGCCTCAGTATTACCTTTAACACAGAGTAAGTGTACTGTTGTTTTTGAATTAATACATGAATGAGGATGAAGGGAGAAAGTTTTGTACCCACATTCTTGGAGTGCAGTGGCTGGCTCATTCTCCGCCAGGGGTCAGCCTGGTCCAGCCTTTACATCCTGCCTAATGTGTGAGAAGAGATGTTTCTATTCCCCTTAATTCTAGGAGCAAAGGCATGGCGGACAGATTTCCTTCAGAAAAGTCCTGCTCTGTCAATACTTTGCATCTTGGTAGTAATGAGAGAAAAGTTCCTGGGTTCTGTTTCTATAGTTTTTCTCCTTAGGTTCCATCCTAGATGCGAGAGCTAAAGCAATCACTGCATATTCCTCACACTGTCAGTTAGACACACCTCTATTACTTTATTCCTGTTCAGGAAATAGCTTCTTGCTTGTCATCTCTTTTGTTATTTCACTTTTGCACACTGACCATCCACCCGATAAACTCACCTTCAGTGTTCAGATGATTTACCTACCTCGTTGCTAATATACAATAATTAATTCCCTTTTAAAAAAGATTTTATTTATTTTTTTGACAGAGAGAGTCACAGCAAGAGAGGGAACACAAACAGGGTGAGTAGGAGAGGGAGAAGTAGGCTTCCTGCTGAGCGGGCTGGAGCCCAATTCAGGGCTCAATCCCAGGACCCTGGGATCACAGCCTGAGCCGAAGGCAGCCGCTTAACCACTGAGCCACCCAGTCGCCCCACGAGTAATTAATTCTTAACATTTCCATGCATAATCATTAAGAAGTGATAGAGTTTCACTTGATAGAAAAAAGGGGAAAAGAGATTTAAGGTAGGGGTGCCTGGGTGGCTCAGTCATTAAGTGTCTACCTTCAGCCCGGGTCATAATCCTGGGGTCCTGGGATCAAGCTCCACATGGGGCTCCCTGCTTGGTGGGAGGCCTGCTTCTCTCTCTGCCTGCCTCTCCCCCTGTTTGTGTTCCCTCTCTCGCTGTGTGTCTCTGCTAAATAAATAAATAAAATCTTTAAAAAAAAAAAAAAGACATTCAAGGTATAGGGAACAGCTTCTGCTAAAGCACTGGGTAATGAAATAGAATGAAGTTTTGAGGAGTGACAAGAAGCACAAAATTGTCAGGGCCTCATCATGGGGAGATATGCTGAATTATGTTAAATTCAGTTAAAGCTGAATTATGAAGAGTCACATATTCACAGTAAGAATGTCTTTCAGGCATTCAGGAACAGTTGAAGGGCCACAGGGAGATGACAAATTACAAGTACTTTTTTTTTTTTAAGATTTTATTTATTTATTTGACAGAGATTACAAGTAGACAGAGAGGCAGGCAGAAAGAGGGAGAGAGAGAGAGAGGGAAGCAGGCTCCCTGCTGAGGAGAGAGCCCGATGCGGGACTCGATCCCAGGACCCTGAGATGATGACCTGAGCCGAAGGCAGCAGGCTAACCCACTGAGCCACCCAGGCGCCCCTACAAGTACTTCTATTAAAGATTTTATTTGAGGGGCACCTGGGTGGCTCAGTGGGTTGAGCCGCTGCCTCCGGCTCAGGTCATGATCCCAGAGTTCTGGGATCGAGTCCCGCATCGGGCTCTCTGCTCAGCAGGGAGCCTGCTTCCTTCTCTCTCTCTCTGCCTGCCTCTCTGCCTACATGTAATCTCTCTCTGTCAAATAAATAAATAAAATCTTTAAATTAAAAAAAAAAGAGATTTTATTTGAGAGAGAGCATGCACACGCATGAGTAGGGGGAAGGGCAAAGGAAGAGGGAAAAACAGACTCCACAAGATCATGACCTGAGCTAAAGTCAGGTGCTTAACCAACTGAGCCACCCAGGCACCTCTGCAGGCACTTTTATAAAGATAAAACTGGCAGCAACATGGAGAATGAATTGAGGGAATGAGACCAGAAACAGGGTCAAATGGGGGCACCCATTAACTGCTCAGTTGGTTAAGCAACTGCTTCACCTCAGGTCATGATCCTGGTAGTCCCGGAATCAATTAGTGCATTGGGCTCCCAGCTCCATGGGGAGTCTGCTTCTCCCTCTGACCTTCTCCCCTCTCATGTTCTCTCTCACTCTCTCTCTCTCAAATAAATAAAACCTTAAAAAAAAAAAAAAAAAAGAGGGTGGCTGGGTGGCTCAGTGGGCTAAGCCACTGCCTTTGGCTCAAGTCATGATCTCAGGGTCCTGGGATCAAGTCCCACATCAGGCTCTCTGCTTGGTGGGAAGCCTGCTTCCCCTTCTCTCTCTCTGTCTGCTTGTGATCTCTCTTTATCTCTCTCTCTCTGTCAAATAATAAAATATTGGGAAAAAAAAAAAAAAGAAACAGTCAATGGGGTCTAAAGCCACTAGAATCCTCAGGTGAGAGATGGTGTTGGTTAAGCCACGTAAGAGGTAGAATGGGTCGAGTTTTGGTGACTGGTTAGGTGGGAGTGAGAGGATAGGGGAAGGAGTCAAAGCTGATTCATAGGTTTCTGATTTAATGGGAGAATACAAAAGGAAAATCATGTTTGAATGGGGGAAGATAGTTCTTTCTGTTTTTTCGTGGGTTTTTAAGAAAGATTTTATTTATTGGGGCTCAGTCATTAAGTGTCTGCCTTCAGCTCAGGTCATGATCCCAGAGCATGGGGCTCCCTGCTCTCTGGGAAGCCTGCATCTCCCTCTACCACTTCCCCTGCTTTTATTCCATATCTCTCTCTCTTTCTCTCTCTCTCTGTCAAATAAACAAAATCTTTAAAGAAAAAAAATATTTTGTTTATTTATTCGTGACAGAATGAGGGGGGGTGGGGAGAGCCAGAGGGAGAGGGAAAAGCAGACTTCCTGATGAGCAGGGAGCCCAATGTGGGGCTCCATACCAGGACCCCAAGATCATGACCTGAGCTGAAGGCAGATGCCCAGCCAACTGAGCCACCCAGACATCCCTCATTCTGTTTCAGGCAGGCTGTATTTGAGGTGTCTACAGGACACCCACATGAAAATGTTCTGTAAATATGTGGATATAAATTTTGAGGGAGAGTGGAATAGATGAAGTCATCTAAGGAGAGGCTGTCAACTAGAATAAGAAGGGTATAAACCGATGGTGCAATGCTAGTGAAAACCAGTATCTTAGATAACACATATACTGTTAAGTAAGAACTTAAAACAGGTTCTAACCATAATGAGCATTGATTTGTCTGGCATGGAGTTATATATGACTCCCTAGGAAGAAAAGGGAAGAAGGAGGCAAGAACAGGATGTGTCAGTCTGTTTTCACCTTATTTCATAGATTAGGCCATTTTTAACATGTGGGGGTCCTCATCTGACCCACATGCTAATTGGAGCTCTTAGCTATAGACACGAGAGGGATGAGGCACTCAGATGTTGGTGATTGTTCTGGACTTTGCCAGGAGTCAGCAGTCAGCAAAGCATAACCAGAGAAAAAGAGAGAAGGGGGGCCCTCAGGAGCTAGCCAAAGGGGCTGCTAGGCTGGCTTGTGCTATGCTGGGGCCTTTGTCCTATGAAACTGTCCACACAATGGAGCTGGGTTACATGCTGATGTGACATTCTGAATATGGGTTAGGATAGAGATTCCATGTGGGGGATGCAGAGACAGATGCTCACCCAGCCCCTCAGGACCACATCTCAATTCAATTCACCCTACATTGTAATTGCCACAGAGGATGTTCAAGACTTGATAACCATAAATTATGTGTATATCTGATTAATTCATGAATTACTTCATTTACATTTGAAGGCAGCTAACTTAACACATGTTTATTGCCTGGGTATATCTCATTTGATCCTCATAAAATCCTATAAGATCAGCAAGTTAGATACTTCTATTGAACTCAGACCTAGGTTATGCTCTAAGTCTTGATCATACAGGCTGGCTGTGGTTTGGCTTTAGAGAGGTAGTAAGCTGGTGGATAACATCAGAGGTGGTGGTAATCACATGGGACCCACTGTGGAGAAATGAGACAAGACAAATAGCTCTGCCTGAAGATTCCCTGAGATTTATAGATGTACTTACTCCCTAATATTATAGATTATGCTTCCTATGGCACCTCCCAGAGACTGAGAAATGGAGCCTTCTTTATTGAAGAGGGTACAGTAAATTTAGGATACCTAGCCCCAGGAGTATAAAGAGTTTGGAAGGCTGATTGTTAGTAATCAAGAGATAACTCAGTCTAGTTAGTGTAGAGATAGATGAGACTCCAGGATGCTCACTTCTACAAGCAGTTAATACTTAAAATAAGTTTGTAACTACTCCAAGTTTGTTGTTTTACAAATCCTTTTCCTCCACATCCATAGTTCTTAGTAGGAAAAAAAAAAATCAAAAACATGTGTATGCCTACTCAATGGCAGAAGAAAGAAAGGGAGAGAATCTAGAATTTAAAATTTTGGCAACCCCTGGAAAGGACCCCAAATATAACAAAGTAGAGTGATAGCAACAAAAAAAAAAAAAAAAAAAAAAAAGAAGAAAAGAAAAGAAAAAGAAAGTGACCAAGCCAACCAGAAGAGATGACAAGGATGGGTTGGGATGTGTCCTGGGTAATCCTAAAAGTGTTCAACCCCAGGAATCCCCTGCAGTCCCAGGAAATTCCTCAGAGGAACTTTCCTTTGCAGATTCTAGTGGCCCAGTTGCCAATTCAGCATTGGTACCTTCTCACTGGCTTGCTCTGTTTCTGGTGAGGAATGGAAATATCCTTACCTTGCCTTCCCTGGAATCCTCATTGTCTTCCAGATCCTTGCTTTAGCTTTCCTCTTCACTTCTCTGGCTCCTGAAACCCAGTTGTATAAAGATGATTAGGAAGTGTAAGGATGAGTCCTACTTTCACTGTGAGCACTTCTGGTAGATAGAAGCCATTATAAGCTCATGCCCCTCCCATGGTGAGTCTGGGTTGGAGGGCTAAAGAGGAAGAAAGAGATGGGTAAGAGAGGGAATGCACAAGGTTGGGGAGACTGAATGTTTAGGTGTGAGTATGATAGTCTAAGGCTTCATTGGGGAGAGCACTGACTGGGTAGAGGTGGCAGTTTGAGGGATGAGCTTCCTCTCTATTGGCTGAAGGAAGAACACGAAATGTTCTCTAGTCACAGGAGTGGAGCTCTCCCCTGTCTGGCTACCTCCTTCTTCAGAGAAAGCACCTGAGACACTTGCTCCTCATCCCAGCTCCACTCACCTAGACCTAGAAAAGCAGTCTCCAAACCAGAGCAGGATACTCAACAGAGACTCTGAACCAGATTGGCGAAATGGTGTTCTAGAAGATGAGATTCCTGCAGAAAGGAGAAACCACCATCTTTTTCTATAGACTCCTTCCTTCTCCTATTGAAACTGAGACTTTTCCTCTTCTCTGCTGTTAAATCCCAGTAAAAGCAAATGGAGGCTTATTCACTGACTACTCCTTTATTCTGTCCTGCAGTCTTTCTCCCATCCTCTCATGACAGGTGCTTCGTGGGGGGGGGGGGGGGTGGACAGTAGGTGCAGGATGAAGAGGCTGGAGAGTTTATTGAGGGGGGGGGACAGAAAGAGGAAGAGGAGGAGAGAGGTGGGAGACCAGTGAGGAAAAGAGTGAAGCAGACACTGCCAGCCCACACAGCCAGCCTGATCTTGCCGACCCCTCCCCGCCCTCTCCCCCAGGACCTATAGTGCCAACGGTTTGGGAGAGACCTGCTGGCTAAAGGCCTAGGCACCCTGGTCTTTGTAGGGGTTGTTTTTAGGGCCAGTGCCCCAGTGGGAGCTCTGTGCCAGGCACCTTCCCTCAACTCTTGCCTGAAGAGCTGATGGTGGTGAGTCTGGCACAGATTTTTGATGAGGTCAGTGGGGCCCAGACAAATCCTGCCCTCACTCTGGCACTGCACTGTGCCCACTGGCTTGACTCCCTCCAGGAGGTGTCCTATATCCTTGCCAAGAGCACAGCAGCCATCCTGGCCTAGGTCTTCTTCTACCTAGCACTGCCCCAGGTGGCTACAGCACAGTTAGTCATCCAGGTAGGCAGCAGCCCCTCTTCCTGAGTAGGGTGACACTAGGTAGGTAATGAAAGCAGGTGGCTGATAGGACTTCAAGAAATGAACAAAAGAGGAGGGCCCCCTGCTCTCTGCATCCTCTCATTCAGCTACCTTCAGTATGATGCAAATAGGTCAATGAGTTAGGCTCAGCCACTCAAGAATTTGGGTAACTTGTTGCAGATCCTTTGCTTACAGCTGCTTGGTAGATAGGTGGTGGGGTCTGGGAGGCTGCTGGGAGCAGGAGGGTAGTTTGTGTCCTCCCACTCTGGTCCTAGCACCTCTGGTCTCATCTAGGTGAGCAGGAAGAGTCATAGGCCAATCTCTGGGCGTGAAGTGTTTGTCCCTATCCAGCAGGTACTCACCACGTTTGCTGTGGCTCACTATAGTGCCTGGAAGCAGGTGAGCCAGCCAGCCCAGCAGTGGGTTGCTCAGTGACTACTAGAGAACCGGCATTGGTAAGAACCCAACCCATACCAAGCAGGGCCTTGGGGAAGCCTGGGTTCCACTCCTCAAGGGAGACACAGCTACCCCCCACGCCCCCCCATTTGCCTTTTTTTTTTTTTTTAAAGATTTTATTTATATATTTGACGGACAGAAATCACAAGTAGGCAGAGAGGCAGAGAGAGAGGGGCTGGGAAGCAGGCTCCCTATTGAGCAGAGAGCCTGACTCGGGCCTCAATCCCAGGACCCTGAGATCATGACCCAAGCCGAAGGCAGAGGCTTTAACCCACTGAGCCACCCAGGCGCCCTCCCCATCCGCCTTTAAAGAGGCTAGGCTAGGGGTGCCTGGCTGGCTCAGTAAGTTAAGTGGCTGCCTTCATCTCAGGTCATGATCCCAGGATTCTGGGACTGAGCCTATGTGGGGGTTCCCTGCTCAGCGGGGTGTCCTCTTCTCCTTCTCCCTCTGTGTGTATGTAGTTTCTCTCTCTCTCTTTCACTCAAATAAATCATTCTTTAAGGGTGCCTGGGTGGTTCAGTCAATTAATCATCTGCCTTTGGCTTGGGTCATGATCCCAGAGTCCTTGACATGGAGCCCCACATCAGGCTCCCTGCTCAGCAGGGAGTCTGCTTCTCCCTCTCCCTCTGATCCTGAACCCTCACTAATTAACTAACTAACTAACTAACTAACCAAATCTTAAAAAAAATAAAATCAAGAGTCTAGGGTAATGGAAAATAATAGTTATTCTAGTTTAATGTAAATCTGTGCAAAAACTCAAGTGAGCTTTTGAGAGCTTATATTGAATTTGGAAGTTTGTCATTCAGCTAAGTGGCCAATGCGAAAGGAAATGGGCCAGGATTCAGTTTTCCATGAGATTCTAGTCAATATTTGGTGAGGAATAAAGAGAAGAGATTTGGGTGTCTGTCTGGTTCAGTCAGTGTAGCATATAATTCTTGATCTTAGGGACATGAGTTTGAGCCCCATGTTGGGCATAGAGATTACTTAAAAAAAAAAAAAAAGTTTAAAAAAAGTTGATAGCTTCAAATAAGGAAATCTAATAATTTTATTTGATGTAAACAAGGGGACTGAATTAGATGCACTTTGCTCTTCTGTTCCTTACTACAAGAGGTTATAGAATTGGTGGTTAGGGATAAGCTTTTGCTTTTAATAAAACCCTAATCAAATGGCTCCTATTTATTTTATTAAGTGCTTTATTCTGTACCAAACAGTATGTTAAGACTTTACCTACATTATGTTATTTGATCCAGAAGAAACTGAGGCTTGGAGAGCTTATGTTAATTTATTCAACAAAGATTTATTTGTTTTCTACTGTGTGTTAAGCTTTGGGTTTGCAGTGGTGAACAAGTCAGACACATCCCTGCCCTTCTGGAATTTATATTTAGTAGGGATAACCTCAGCCAGTTGTTTTTGTTTGTTTGTTTGTTTCTGTTGTTTGTTAAGGATTTCAAGGGCTTGAACTATTCCTTTGTTTATGACATCCCCTCCTCATTGGCCTATATATGGCTTCCCCTAATTTTTAAAACTATTATTTATTTATTTACCAGGGAGAGAAAAAGCGCCAGTGTGAGCTTGGGTGGGGAGGGGCAGAGGGAACTGGAAGCGAGAATTCCAAGCAGACTCCACGCAGAGTGTGGAGGCTGACATGGGGCTTGATCCCAGCACCCTGAGATCACGACCTGAGCCAAAAATCAGAGTGGATGTTTAACCAACGGAGCCACCCAGGCACCCCTAATTTATTTTTTTAAGTAACAAACTAAGCATCGTTTTATTAAGTAATCTCTGCACCCCATGGAGGGCTTGAACTCACAACCCAAAGATCAAGAGCTGGGTGTGCCACCGACTAAGCCACGTAGGCACCCCAATTAAACCAACCATGTAACAGAAAAACTAGAGCCTTGAGAATCACAGAAATCAATAAATATTCCACTCCATCCCCTTGCTCCCCCTGCCTGAGGTAAACACCATCCTGAATCCCATTTCATCATTCTTTATTTACTTTTTTGTGTAGTTTCATCTTATCTGTATGTGTTCTGAAAAGCATATTTTTATTTTAGATTCTTTTAAGATTTTTTTTTAAGTAATCTCTACACCCAACATGGAACTAGAACTCACAACCCTGAGACTAAGAGTCACGTGCACTACCATCTAAGCCAGCTAGGCACCCCGATTTTTTTCATTTTATTTTATTTTATAAAAAGTTTATCATGCCATGTATAATCTTCTGGGACTCTTTTTTTACTTGATATTTTATTGCTAAAGCTCCTCCCTGTTAATGCGTATCATTGTGGTGGTTCACTTTGTATTTTATTTTTTTAAGTAGGCTCCACATCTAACATGGAACCCAGCACAGGGCATGAACTCACAATCCTGAGAGGAGACCTAAGCTGACATCAAAAGTCAGATGCTTAACTGACTGAGCCACCCAGGTGCCCCAGGTTCTCTCATTCTGACTGCCAAATAATTTTCCATAGTGTGAACAGTGCTGCTCTCAACATTCTTGTATATGTCTCCTGGTGTAGGTATAGAGAATTTTCTTGGTTAAGCATCTGACCAGGCATGGAGCCTGCTTAGGATTCTCTCTCTCCCTCTACCCCTTTCCCTCCCCTCTCTGTCTCCTAAGAAAGAAAGAGAGAGAGAGAAATAAGAAAGAAAGGGGGAGGGAGGGAGGGAGGAAGGAAAGAGAGAGACAGAGAAAGAAAAACAGGAAGTAAGGAAGGGAGAGAGGGAAGGAATGAAAGAAGAAAGAAAGAAAGAAAGAAGGGGAAAGAAAGGAAGGAAGGAAGAAAGGAAGGAAAGAAGGAAGAAGTTAGTTTCCCTTGGATATATAAATGAGAAGTGAAATTCCTGGGTCAGAAACTATGTTTGTTCGTCTTTATAATATGGTGCTATATACTGCGTTCCAAAGTAATAATCCCAATTTATACTCCCACTATCAGTCTTTTTTTTTTTTTTTTATTTGACAGACAGAGATCACAAGTAGGCAGAGAGGCAGCAGAGAGAGAGGGGAGGGGTAAACAGGCTCCCTGCTGAGCAGAGAGCCTGATGCTGGCCTGGATCCCAGGACCCTGGGATCATGACCTGAGCTGAAGGCAGAGGCTTTAACCCACTGAGCCACCCAGGCGCCCCTCCCACTATCAGTCTTAACTACTTCTGTCACTTTGTATTCTCATCCACATCTGAACCAAGGTATCTGTTGCCAGAGTCTCTGTTCTTACTACCATGACATACTACTTTCTGTCCTGTCCCAGGCTCCTTTCCCCAGAAGCAGCATGAAACTTGTATCTCCTCGGGGGCCAACAGAGGTGACTGGAAACTGGGAGCATCTCTGGGTGAGATGCAACAAGGGTCCCAGGGCCTGAAGTGAGGATATTGGTGGGCCATCTAAAACCCAAGAGATTCCAAGGATCTCTAATGGATTGTTCCTCTTTCATGAAATTGGGGGCTCCAGTCTCCTTGGGTGCCCTCTGACCTGTTCTCAGAAACTTCCTACATGTGGGTGGATGAGATGGGCTCTCTGCCTTTGCTATAACTGTTCCTATCCATTCCCAAGCTGGATATTGGAGGATGAGAGGAGAAGAAGCCCGAATCTGTGTTCTTCCTCTCTCTCCACAGATATATTGGATGGGTCCAATGCTGGGAACCAATATTGCAGACCTCTTCTTTAAATTTTTGTTCTCCTCCAGTGCTTCGTGGGAAACACTTGTGGCATGTATGACTTTCCATGGGGTAGAGATGGTAGAGCCTTCCAGTGTATCCCATTCTGCCTTCTCTACTACTGCAGAGCCCCCCACTAGGTCCCCCATCAAGCCTGGACACAACTGAACCTCTTTCCCCATGCTCTTCTACCCCATTTTGTCCTCTTCTTGCTTGTCTAGACACTCCCATCCCCAGACTCTTCCTTAGAGATCAAGATTTAAGGCCCCAGGGTCCTGATTAGGACCATATTAGGAAGCATTAGACCCTTGCATTGCTCCATAGCCATGACTCAGTTTCTTTCTTTTGAGTACTTCCTGCTAGGACTTTGTGAGTTAGGAAAGATGAAGGATAAGCTGATTCTGAAATTTAACTACTAAGCCCTTTTCTCCTCCCCAGTCCCCAAGCCCACTCCCACCCTATCCATAGAAGATAGATTCTTCCTCTTATCTTTGTGGTTTACAAGGCCAGGCTGAGGGCTTGGAAAGGGAGGTGCTGGCATGGATTGGGGGTAGGGAACCTGGGTTTGGAGAAAAACAGACACAGCAGAACTATTCTGTCCCAGAGCTGCAGGGTCCACAGATTCCAGACCAAACCAACCAATGGGGAAAGGCCCTCTAATCCCAGAGAACTAAAGAATTCTCTTCAGTTATCCAACTTCCCTGCTGGACCCCACTCCTGACCCCCACCCCCACCCTTACCCGTGGCCGACTCAGAGGAGACTGAAGGCCCCTAGGAGCACAGTCTCATACCCTGTGAAGTGAACTCACTTTGACTGATCTTCCAAGGAGAACTGAGGAATGTTCTAATATAGATGTCAATCAGGACCATGAACCCCAACTTTGACACAAAGAGAGAAACGGACTTCGATGGTCCCCCTGTTCTTGATCCTTTTCTCTCAGAGTCTCTCTAGCCCTGGCTCTACCCCTACCCTAACACCCACCCACAGCTCTGCTCATCTCCCTTGGAAGAGGGAGGGGAAAATCCAGCAGCTTTATCAGATGTGTAAAAGTGGGTCCAGCCCTCTGCAGCTCTGAAGGGGTTAAGAGGCTGGACCAGCCACTTCAGCCTGCCCCTCCCAGGGATTAAGAGTCCTCTATAAAGGGGACTGTCCACCCAGATCAGGCCAGGGGGGTATCAGGGACCCAGGCATTGTGCCCATCCCCCCTGCCATGTGGGAACTAAGGTCAGCCTCCTTCTGGAGGGCCATATTTGCTGAGTTCTTTGCCACCCTCTTCTATGTCTTTTTTGGACTGGGGGCCTCACTACGTTGGACCCCCGGACCCCTGCATGTCCTGCAGGTGGCTCTGGCCTTTGGCCTGGCCCTGGCTACGCTGGTGCAGGCTGTGGGCCACATCAGCGGAGCCCATGTCAATCCTGCAGTCACTTTCGCCTTCCTTGTGGGTTCCCAGATGTCTCTGCTCCGGGCCTTCTGCTATATGGCAGCCCAACTCCTGGGAGCCGTGGCTGGGGCCGCCGTGCTGTACAGTGTCACCCCGCCTGCCGTCCGAGGAAACCTAGCCCTTAATACGGTAATGGTCAGCTAAGTGGGGCTGGACGAACCTGGTACCCTGACTCCCTGCCTGGCGGAGGCCAATCAGTTCCTCAGGGGTCTGGGACGTTGTGGGGATGGGGGGTGGGGGGGGAGTGTATGCTCACATGCACACACATGTGTGTCAAGTGTAGTTTGGAGGAGTAAGGAAGGCATAAAGGCCTGGACTGACTCAAGAGACCCAAGTTCTGGTTTCAGCTTTCCTTCCAACTCCTTGCAGGTTCTTGAGGAGAATTATTTTACCTGACAGGGCCTCAGTTTCCTCATCTGCCTGAGTGGGTACAATTCTTTCTACCATGTAGGAGTATTATTGGGAGAAATAAGAAGCAAATACAATTACTATGAAGGGGGTTGTATCATCCTCCCTCTCCAGGGAAATGATGCCATACATTGGGACAACCCTAATGAGTTGCCTCCTTTCTTCTTCTTCTGCCCAGTTGCACCCTGGGGTGAGTGTGGGCCAGGCCACCACGGTGGAGATCTTCCTGACGCTCCAGTTTGTGCTCTGCATCTTTGCTACATACGACGAGAGGCGCAATGGCCGCCTGGGATCTGTAGCCCTGGCTGTTGGCTTCTCCCTCACCCTGGGACACCTCTTTGGGGTAAGCAGGAGAGGAGAGAAGCTTCTTGTTTAAGGACTCTATGGCCCTTAGACCTTTCCCAACTTTTTAACGTTTTTTTCTGCCCAGCTCATGGTCAAACATGAACATAGTCCTCCTCACTCTGTTTTGGTCGGCACAGAGGAGTTGACCCTGTTCTAATCCTCTTTTTTGTAATCTCTATATCTGGTCCTTCTTGACCCCAAGGTGGAGTGTATGCTTCAAGGGTAGATGTGGGCTTTGTCTAGGAATCCATAGTACCTTTACTCCATTATGGAACGCCCACCCTCAGTTCATCCTTCCCTTCTTACTGCTGGCTGGGGCAAGGTGCCAGCCCTTGGGGTCATGTGGGTTGTGGGGAGAGAAGCTGGGGTGAAGTAGTGGAAAGTGTCTCAGTTATGACTGTGTCTTTTGCAGATCTATTATACTGGTGCAGGCATGAACCCTGCCCGCTCCTTTGCTCCTGCCATTCTCACCAGAAACTTCACCAACCACTGGGTGAGTGAGGGGAGAGGGCCAAGATCCCAAAGCCCTCCTTTATGGGTGTGGGCTGCAGGCTCCATGTTTGGTTCCCGCTTTCCATCTGGATATGTTAACTGCTTTACTAGCACTCAGCTAAAGGGGCTGTCGCAGAATCTGGCATGCCTCTGTGAGCACAATTCATTAATTTGCTAGAAAGAGAAGCTCTTGCTCATGTTGTTCCTTCACTGGTTCGTTGGTCAGGGATTTCTTACTAAGTATCCACAGGATTCTAAAACTAGCTCTATGAGGATAGACAACTGAACAGGCAGTCAAAACCTGCTCCTCTCAGGGCTCAGGATATGTATGCGTACAGATGGGCCTGCACCTCAGCCCAGTTCTAGCACATTACTGGCCCGGTGTGTGACCATGGTAAATGACGCTGTCATTCTTTGTCCCAGTTTCCTTACCATAAAACGGGGGTGAGGAGAAGTAAGTGTGAACATTGTATGTGTGAAATATTTAGCACAGAACCTGGTCTGGACTAAGACCTCAATAAAAATGGGCTATGTCTATGTTATTTAGTCATATGCCAGCCAAGCATACAGAAATAATTAAAAATTTTTTTCAAAGCTGTATCCCCATTTTCACGGCAGCATTATTCACAGAAGCCAAAAGGTAGAAGCAACCCACGTGTCCCTCACAAGTGAGTGGATAAACAAAAGGTAGTCTCCACATGCACCGGAATAGTATTCAGCCTTACAAAGAAGGAAGTCCTGTCAAAGGCTCAACATGGGATGGACCTTGAGGACATTATGCTATATGAAATACACCGTCACCAAATGGCAAATACTGTATAACTCCACTTATGTGAAGTGTCTAGAGTAGTCGAATTCACTGAAACAAAGTACAAGGGTACTTGATGGGGGTTCAGGAGAAAGGGCAATGGGGAGCTGTTGTTTAATGGGTACAGAGATTCAGATTGACCAGAAGAAGGAGTTCTGGAGGTTTGTTGTGCATCAATATGATATACTTAACATACATCTGTACTGTACACTTAGCATAGGTTAAGGTGGTAAATTTTATGTCATGTGTTTTACCACAATCAAACCCTTTTTCCCCCCAAAGCAATCTATAAACTAGTGAAAACTGGTAACAAAAAATAGAATATATATGGGGGATAAAGGACTAATTTGGTGAGTCAGAAAAGAAATGGTAAGTTTTAAGGTACAAGCAGTAGAGCAATTTAGAATTTAAAAACAAACACTGGTTGTATTTGCCAAGTACAGATGTTTGTTTTCTTCTCCCTTTTCCTACAGGTATACTGGGTGGGCCCAATCATTGGAGGGGGACTAGGCAGTCTCCTCTACGACTTTCTCCTCTTTCCCCGGCTCAAGAGTGTTTCTGAGAGACTGTCTATTCTCAAGGGCGCCAGGCCCAGTGACTCCAATGGACAACCAGAGGGCACTGGGGAACCTGTTGAACTGAAGACCCAGGCCCTGTGAAAACTCCAGTTGGCTAGAGGGATTAGGAAGCTTCTGGGTTTACTCAGAGGGGCTAAGCCAACCCCTGGACGACTGGGGGAGGGACATATACTTCTTTATTTTTTAATTTATGTGTGTTTTTTTTCCCCCCTTTTGCTGTGTGAAATCTTTCAAGTTGCATTCATGAGCTGGTTTGTGCAAACTTCCCTTCCTCCCCATCCCACCTCTCTTCGCCGCTGTGTGTATGATTGTGCGTATGAATGGTATGAATGTGAGTGAATGTGGCTGTGTCTGAGTTTTGGGGCACAGCAGGAGAGGTAGGGAAGGGAAAAAAGGTATCACCCTATACCTTACTCTCCCAACCCACTGTGGTGAGCACAGAGAACCAAGACCTTTCAGCTTCTGGCCTTCACCCTGCTGCCAGTCAAGTTTATTATGGCCCTAGGTTTATGCGGGAGCAGGGAAGCAGGGGATACTCTCACAGGAGGCAGATGGAGACATGGCATTGCAAGGGTTGGGAGAAGGGGTTGAGGGCAGGGAGAAAGAAAATGGAGGCATGAGCCCCATACCAGGTTGCAATTGTACAAAAAAAATTGGGAGAAGTTAATGGAAGAGTGTAGCCAACTTGGGGATGCTTGCCCCAGGGACTTGGGTGGGGAAGTAGCTCTGAGAAAAGTGGCAGGTGGGATTTGAACTGTTGGGTAAAGCCACATAAACTTGTCTACATCCACCAGCTGGGTTTTGTGTTCATTCTGGTATGACGGATCTCTTTCGCAGGCCCTGGGCCAGTGAGCTCCCAATCTAAACAAGGGGTAGGGTGAGCCTAGAACCTAGAAAATTTAAATAGTTTAGCAGTTCTACCAGACTTACCCAGAGGTGCCTCCAGGCAACTGGTACTTAAGCCAAAGGAGAGCTCCCTAAGGTCAAAACAGGAAATCTGGTGCCCAGAGCAAATGCATAGGTAGGGGTGGGGGGCCGTAGGAGGGAGAGGCTTTGATCCTGAGTTTTAATTTCGTTAGACCGGATCAGAAACACTCTTCAAATGGTGTCTTTCTGCTTTTACCCCTAGTTTTATAGTCTTCTTTATTTTCCTTTTTTGTGTGCGTCTTCTCACTTTTCTCTCGTGTGTCCTTTCAGCAAATCTCTTAAACCTCTCTTCATATCCCCAAAATTGACTCCTTCTATTCAAATGCTTAATGATTCAGATTATTATTCGTCTGAACCCTATCTTCTTTTGTCATCAGCAAAATACACTCATCTCAGCAGAGTCCAGAGGAGATCCTCAACTTACCAATGAATATTTATTGTTGTTCTCTTCCTTTTAGGAGCCCGCTCGCTTCGCAAGCTTTAAAACTATATCTCTAGCTTGGAAGACCACTCTAGCCTGTAGCTCAACTCTCCACTTCCTCCCAAATAAAGCCTAATTTTTCTAACTAACCAGTGAGACTTTGGAATAATCCACTTGACTAGGCGGGGGGTGAATGTTTGCAAATTTACCTCTAATCGGGCTTTGATCCCTATTATCTTAGCAGAAAATTTATAGCGCTGTGGTTCTTAGCTCACCATAGGGGATCAGCTCAGATCAAACAGCACCTGTACTCGCTTCCCTTTTCCTTACTTCATCACCACCACCACCATCCCTCCCCACCCCGCGGCTCGGTTGGCATTACATGGACCAGCCCGGCTCGCCCGCCCAACTCCCCGCGCAGGCGGGGACTGGTCCCGCCGGGTCGGGTGGCGGGAAAGGCTGCGGCCGGGCCCCTGAGGGCCGCTGGCTCCGCAGGGATCCTGAGGACCGGCCGGGAACGGGTGAGTGTGGGGGAGAGAGGGCTCTACCGGACAACGTCCTTTCCGAACCGTGGGGGCACCCTCGAGAAGTGCTGCGTCTGGTTTCCCGCCACCGGCTTTCAAGGCAGGGGGCGGGGCTTGCGCGATAGGCGCGCACGCGCAATTCCACCCCGAGTTCAGTAGGTGCCGCGGTGTTCGCCCCGCGCTCGGCTGTACAGCCGGTCCTCGTGCAGTGGTGCGACTGTGATGGGTTGGATGGAGTGGAACCCCTCAGGTAGAACAGAAGGTTCCCGGGCATTTCCATTTTGGAACTTTCCATCCTCTTCAGACCCGAAGAAACAGATGCAGCCCGCCAAGCAGGAGTCGGAAATCGGAATTCGCTTGACTTAAATCTTGGGTGTTTATAGAATGGATTTCTCGTTTCTTTAGCTCCTTTCTCTCGGGTGGGAGGCATTAGGAGGATACAGCTCTTGCTTGGGTTTGTGAGCTGGACTGTCAGCTACTAATGAAGCTCCTTCCCCCGAGTCTTGGTTCTTTACTCTGCCCTTCGTGCTGCCACTGGTTGCCTTTTTACAAAGTCAATCTGGTCATTTCAGATTAAATTTAAAACTCCCCTCTGGTCCCCCACAGTCAGGTTTAAATCCTTTGGTGGCGTCCGTGGCCCTTCACAGTCTGATCCTCTCAGACTAATTTTCTGAAGCTCCCACATTTTTCCTGTGTCATGCACTCGAATCCCAGCTACATGGAAGAGGTGTATCTGCCTTGTGGTCCTTGATGCCTTACGCTCCTGCTGTTCCCTCCACTTGAACTACTTCTCTGCCAAATGAAGTTCTCTTTCAGGACTGAGCTCATTTGTCCCTCTGAAAACCTCTATTTCTGGCCCCCCCACTGCCCTGGCCAAAGTAGTCACTTCTATCTTTGTGTTCTGGAAGTATTGTACCTCCTTCTGTTAGTGTCACTGATACAGCGTAGTAAAAAGTTCTAAGCTGTGCACTGTGCTCAGCGACAGGTAGACAGAGATGAATAGGATAGAGTTCCTGACCTTAAGGAACTCACAGTCTAGATGGAAAAACACATGTAAATGAGTCCTCTGTAGTTACTGGGTGACAAGTCAGCACTGGCTTCCTAACTTCTCTCACTTTGGACCCTCTTGAGTAAGCTTATTTATTGCCACAGTTTCACACACCTTGTATTCTGATGCCTCCAAATCTCCAGTTCCAACACTTCCTCCCTCAATTTCAGGACTTGTCTGCTTCCATTCCAGTTTAAAAACCATTTCTTGATCATTCACATTGTGCTGGCCACAATGATTCCTGATCTCAAGGAGTTTATAATTTAGATCAGTTATTAACAGGAGATTGAGTTAGAATCACCAATGAGCACTTTCAAAACACTCTTGTCCAAGCCCAACCCCATGTAAGTTTGGATTCTGTAACTAGACTCTGAAAATTCAGAGATGAGAAAGAAATACTTCATGCCCTCAGGGAATCTAAGGCTAAGGGAGAGAGACAGACATTTCAAACAATCTGTTTAAGTATGACATATAACATGATCTGTAGATATCATGATGGAAGTATATTTACAGCACAAAGTAGACACACAGGAGAGAGAGGTCTCTTCTTCTGTATGGAAAAGTTGGGAGGAAATACAATTTGGGCTGAATCTTAATAGATGAAAGGATAGACTCTAGCGCATTTAAGACAGAAGAGTAACTTGAGAGAGCAACTTAAAAACCAGCAGGGGAGATTATGAAGGACCTTGTATTGTAGGCATTTGAAGCTGCTGAAACTTTGGTTTTGTAGTGTATGCTGTGGTAAATAATTCAAGGGAGATTATGAAGGACCTTGTATTGTAGGCATTTGAAGCTGCTGAAACTTTGGTTTTGTAGTGTATGCTGTGGTAAATAATTCAAATAGTACTAAAGGAAAGGTAAATATTTCCTTCTGTTGTAGCCCCGCCCCCGTCATTCTCCCCAGAGACAATCACCATGAAGTTTCTTATGTATCCATTGAAGGGTTTTAAGCAGGGTAGTTATAGTTGTATGGCCAAATCTAGTAACCATTCTGTGAATAGATTTAAGGGAACAAGACTGGAAGCAGAAAAGGAGGTTAGGAAGTGGTTGAGTAGCCTAAGCTAGAGATATTCAGGGTCTGAACAAAGGCAGTAGCAGGGGGGTTTTATAGGGGTTGGATAGGAGAGGTTAAGGAAGTAGAATTAGCCTGAGTTAATGACTTGAGGTATCTAGGATGACGCCTAGCTTTCCTACATGAATGACCAAGTAGAGAGTGTCAGTCCCTAAAGAGATCCAGAATAGAAGTAGAGACAAATTTAGGGGGAAGATACTCCATTTTGGTCATGTTTAATGTGAGGTATCAGTGAGACATAAAAATGGAGAATGCTATTCATTAGTGGAATGTGAGATTGATACCATGGGACCTCAGTATGGCAAGAGTAGAGATTTGCTGGCTAATGACTCAGAGATGGTAGTTGAAGACGTGGAAATGGATGAGTTTGCCCAAAGAGGC
This sequence comes from Mustela lutreola, assembly GCF_030435805.1. Lineage (NCBI taxonomy): Eukaryota > Metazoa > Chordata > Mammalia > Carnivora > Mustelidae > Mustela > Mustela lutreola. The sequence goes on from NC_081297.1 coordinate 57,292,897, forward strand.
TATGTAGAATAAGACCAGAAGAGAACTGAAGACCAAGGCCTATGACCACCTGTGCTTGAGAAGGAGAGTAGCTTATGGCATTAAGGAAAGGTTTTGTCTTATGTTGGGTTTTTTCCTCCCTGAGATGGAAGGGCTTCGAGCAACTTATATGGGCCAATATAAAGAAGACTGGAAACAAATGAGAAATGAGGAACAACTGGGGCACCTGGCTGGCTCAGTTGATAGACTCTTGATCTCAGTGTGTTGAGTCCCATGTTGGGTGTAAAGATTACTTAAAAAAAATAAAAATCTTCCTTCCTACATATCCACCTTTCTTTCTTCCCTCATTTCTTTCTTTTCTTTTTCTTTCTTTCTTGAGATTTTATTTATTTTTTTCTGACAGAGAGAGACAGGGAGAGAGGGAACACAAGCATGGGGGAGCTGAAGAGGGAGAAGCAGGCTTCCCGCTGAACAGGGAGCCTGATGCAGACCTGATCCCGGATACTGGGATCAGGACCTGAGCTGAAGGCAGACACTTAACGACTGAGCCACCCAGCCACCCGACAAAAGACAAAATCTTTTAAAAAAAGAAATGAGGAACAACCAACTAAGGGACAGGAAGTGATTGATAAATCACAAATGGAGGGCTTAGATTAGAAGCAAAGAATTCTGGGTGGGCATTTGAAATATGTACGTTTTTAGGCTTGGGTGGAGAAAGTTGAAAGAGTTCTTTGTCTGATGACGGACTGAGTTCCTCAGAGGAAGGGGGCAGAGACATCAGCTAAAAGGTCTGGGAAGCAGTGGAGTAGAGGGACTTGAGGATAATGGTGAAAGCTAGAAACAGTTGTTCCTTGGGAAAGAGAAGAGGAAGTGGCCTAGGAACACTAAAAAAGATTGGCTGGGCCAGGCTGACGGCTGTGGTCAGGCTGGAGAGTACACAGTAATTGTGTATTATTCTGCAGGATTTGGTTTTCTTCAGCAAGTCTGAGTCCAGACCTAAGTTCAAGAGTCTGGGAAGTGGATGGTTGAACTGAACTGAGGTTGGGATCTTTTGCAGGGTTGAATGTAATGAAAGGAAAAAGACTGACCCTTTGCAGAGAATGATATTTAGTGATACACTACCAGGTTATGTGATACTGCCTGTGTGACCCCAGTGTGATCATTTTGTTTTTCAGCTCAAAAATCTTCAATGACTTCTTGGTTTTTGTTTAAATCCTTGAATTGGTAGACAAAGACAAGGTTGTCCCATAAAGTCAGTTCCAACCCCCTTTTCTACTGCTGTCCTGTCGGTTTCAGTTACCCACAGTGGTTCCCTCTTGGCCTTTGCTCTGGTCATTCTCTACCTAAACTCCCCACCTCCTCTCAGCTGCCTGGACACTGTGGAACCTTCGAAGGCCCCAATCCAGTCACACTTCCTCTGACCAAACCTCCTAGACCACTTTTACCTGAAAAGAGCCCTAGTTTTTCAGAAAACTTTTTTTCAGTGTCACTTCCTTAGATCTTATCCTGACTTGTCTTTTATATTATCCCTTTTCTATTAGGCGGGTTCTGTTTCTACAACTACATTTCTTAAGTTCCTTTAGCACCTTTTCTCTTTGGAGGCTCATCATAAGCATTTAGTGGCTGATTATAGAGTCCAATAGGCAGAGAGGAAATGAACATTTTGAGAGTTCTACTTTGTGCTCAGCATTCAGTTAAGTGCCTGGTAGCAATCAGTGCTTCTCAAACTATCTTGGTAAAGGACCAAGTAGGTTCCCCCCCCCCACCTCCACGAAGGTGTTAAAAATTAGTACTTTTCTTTCTTTCTTCTCCCACCTCCGCCTTTACTGAGTTAGAATTGACATATAAAGTACTTTTCTAAAAACACTTTTGTAAAACACTGGAACTATTTAATTACTAATGATAAACAATTCAAATAGTGCTAAAGTGAAAGACAAATGAGATAAATGTTTCTCCTACCCCAGACATCCGCCCCCCAATTTCCCCAGAGATAATCATTATGAAGTTTCTTATGTATCCATTGAAGGGTTTTAGGTAGAGTGGTTATATGGTCAAATCCGGTAACCATATTATAAAAGACTTAGTAACTAAGGCAGGGAAAGAGGTTAGGTTAGGAAGCAGTGGAGTAATCTAATCTAGCGATACTCAGGACCTAAACTAAATTAAATTACTAGAAAAATAACATGGAAAAAAATACAGAATTATATAGAGTTTTTAAAATTATTAGATTCAAGGGGAGCCTGTGTGGCGCAGTTGGTTGAGTGGCTGACTCTTGGTTTCAGGTTGGGTCATGGTCTCAGGGTCATGGGATGGAGCCCCATGTTGGGCTCTGTGCTCAGTGCAGTTTGCTTAGGACTCTCCCTCTGCCCATCCCTGCCCTCTTTCTCTCTCAAATAAAGAAATGCATATTTTATTTTATTTTATTTATTTGACAGATAGAGATCACAAGTAGGCAGAGAGGCAGGCAGGCAGAGAGAGAGAGGAGGAATCAGGCTCCCTGCCAAGCAGAGAGCCAGATGCGGGGCTCGATCCCAGGACCCTGGAATCATAAACCATGAGCTGAAGGCAGAGGCTTTAACCCACTAAGCCACCCAGGCGCCTCAAGAAATGTATCTTTTAAAAAATTATTAGATTCAACAAACATTAACTCTTACGTGCTATAAGATGTTCTTTTATTTATTTATTTATTTATTTGACAGACAGAGATCACAAGCAGGCAGAGAGGCAGGCACAGAGAGAAGTGGAGAAGCAGGTTCCCCACTGAGCAGAGAGAGCAATGCAGGGCTCCATCCCAGGACCCTGAGATCATGACTTGACCTAAGTAGAGGCTTAACCCACTGAGCCACCCAGGCGCCCCTGTAAGATGTTCTAAATGCTTACGCTTCATGTCTATACTTGATGCAGACTGTGGACCAGCAGTGGTCTGCATGTCATGCTCTGAGAAGCACTGCTTTACATGTATGATGGCATTTAAATATTCCTGTTTATCTTCTCGGTAGACTGATAAGGAAACTGAGCTTTAGGTTAAGCCATAAACTCAAGATCACTAATTTAGTACTGGTCAGAACTGGAATCCAAATGCCAAGTGTCATTCTGTTCATACTAATGATTCTCAGAGCTGGTTCTTAGAGTTGGTTTGGGGCAGAGTTTTTTGTTTGGGTTTACTTTGTTTTCAAGAAGTGAGTTAATTTTCTATTTTCAATAGTACATGTATTTAATATTTTATCCTTTGCTTTTATTTGGTTCTTGCATTTTGAGGCCTACAAGTATGCAAGTATGTTTCAGAGGAATAGTGCTTCCTCTGAACCACTTGGTACTTAGGTGAGTGGGAAAAGTAACTAAAATCCCTTTAAATGTCCAGGTCTGCTGGCTCTAAGGTGTTTGACAAGGTTCCCATCTGTCTCTGATGAACTGTGAAAGTAAAATATAGTTAGTTTTTTCATAAATTCTGGTTTATCAAATTTAATGGACTCTATTTTTCTTAAGATTTTATTTATTTGAGAGAGAGAGAGAGTGAGAGAGACTGTAAGAGAGGAGAAGGTCAGAGAGGGAAGCAGACTCTCCGTGGAGCTAGGAGCCAGATGGGAGCCTCCATCCCGGGATTCCTGGATCATGACCTGAGCTGAAGGTAGTTGCTTAACCAACTGAGCCACCCAGGCACCCAATGGTCTGTATTTTATCCTGAGATTTTATTCTTAGTTGTTGTTGTTGTTGTTGTTTTAATGTTTAAATGGAAAATAAGATATATAGTAATTGCATGGGATTTTCTCATAACAGCTTTATTGGGATATAATTTACAGACCATAAAATTCACCCTTGCAGAGGGTACAGTTCACCGAGTTGTAGAACCAATAGCACTAACATTAGAGTGTTTTCATCACCCCCTAAAGAAACTTTGTACCAGCTGTATTTCCATCTCTCCTTCTCCCAGGCGCTGGCAACCACTAATCTACTTTGTGTCTCTATGCTTTTGCCTATTCTGGACATTTCATATAAATGGAACATAAATTATGTAACCTTTTGTGTTTGTCTTCTTTCACCGAAAATAATGTTCTCCAGTTTCATCACTGTTGTACCATGTATCAGCTCTTTGTTTCTTTTTGTTGCCAAATATCTACTCTGTACATATGCCACTTCTTGTCTATCCCTGCATTTCACAAAATCTGTTCATCAGCTGTTGGACATTTGGGTTCTTCCCCACATTGTGACTAGTATAAATAATGCTGCTATGAACATTCATGTACACATTTTTGTGTGGACGTACATTTTATTTCTCTCAGATAAATACTTAAGAGTGGAATTGTTGGGTCTTAGGATAACTCTGTGTTTAACATTTTGAGGAATTGCCTATTTTCCACAGCAGCTGAACCATTTTAGAGTAAGCAATATGTGTGTGTGTAAGTGTCCTTAAGTTACAAAATGTGAAGTATGCAACCTTACGTTAGTCACCCCCCAAAAAAAAAATTAAAGACCCATCTATGAAATCCAACAGTTCAGAAACTGCTGCATTTCTCAAAACAAACAAACAAACAAACAAAAAAACCTATCCAAGAGTTTATTAATGGAAAAAAAAAAGGAATTTCTTCCTTTTCTATTGGTTCTTTGGCAAACGAGAATGGATGGTTTTCCCGTTTTGCCTCTGTTGTGAGTGAAAGGGGCAACATGGGAGGAATTGCTTTCAAAGCAGAAAATCCAGGAAGTGTAATCAAATGCTCTTATTTTAGAACAAAGAGAAATTACAGACTTCTGTTTATTCTGTCCAAGCCTGAAAATAGCTCATGTGGTTTCTCCTTTTCCTTCTTTGTAGGAGGAAAGGATTTGGGGGGGTGGGTAACTATAGGAAATCCCACTCTCTCATCTGTGCATCAGAATTAAGCCTTTTTTTTTTTTTTTAAGATTTTATTTATTGGGACACCTGTGTGACTCAGTTGGTTAAGCATCTGTCTTCAACTCAGGTCATGATTCCAGGGTCCTGGGATTGAATCCTGTGCATCAGGTTCCTTGCTCAGCAAGGAGCCTACTTCTCCCTCTGCTGGTCGCTCCCCCTGCTTGTGCTTACTCTCTTTCTCTGTCTGACAAATAAATAAATAAAATCTTTTAAGGGGGGGGGGGGCGCCTGGGTGGCTCAGTGGGTTGGGCCGCTGCCTTTGGCTCGGGTCATGATCTCAGGGTCCTGGGATCGAGTCCCGCATCGGGCTCTCTGCTCAGCAGGGAGCCTGCTTCCTCCTCTCTCTCTGCCTGCCTCTCTGCCTACTTGTGATCTCTCTCTGTCAAATAAATAAATAAAATCTTTAAAAAAAAAGGGGGGGGGTTGTTTATTAGAGAGAGCACACGTGAGCACAAGTGGGTTGAATGAGTGGGGTGCAGAGAGAGGGGGAGAATCATAAGCAGACTCCCCACTGAGCAGGGAGCAAAATCAAGAGTCAGCCCCTCGCCCCCGAGGCAGCCCCTATGTGCCATTTTTTAATATAAACTTTTGAATTTTAGTGTGCAGTTAGTTTTTATTTACATGACATATTGTTTATTGAAATTATCAAGTTTTCCTAGTTGTTCCTCAGGGTTAGGATACCTGACTTGTTTCCAAGCCTTCACCATTAAAGATAACTCATCCATAAACATCTTCCTGAAATGTTCATTCTCTCTGAGCCTGTTTCTTCATCTGTAAAATGGAAATGATTGTATCTATCACTTAGGACTGTTGTGAGGTTCAAAGTGTAATAAAGCTATGAAAACATTTTATAAACTAAAATGTTTTAGGAAGAGGTATTATTTTTGTTTTCCTCTCTTTTTTTAAATTGTTTTCTTGGGTTATAATCTCCAAAATGGGCTCACTGGTTCAGAGGTTATGACCAGGATAATCTGTTAATTCAAAATTAATTCATTCAGCAAATATGTAACGTGCTCTGTATAGGCATGTTCTAGGCTTTGAGTGGTACAGCAATAAACAGTAAAATGAAACCGTGTCCTCGGGGAACTTTCCTTTTGTTGGGCTGGTTTACGACTTTTATTTTATTTTAGTTTTAAAGATTTTATTTATTTATTGGAGAAAGAGGGAGAGAGAGCATGAGAGGGGAGAAGATCAGAGGGAGAAGCAGACTCCCCACAGAGTTGAGAGCCCCATGGGGGGGGACCCAGTCTCAGGACTCCGGGATCACGAGCTGAGCCAAAGCCGTGCCTTAACCAACTGAGCCTCTCGGGTGCCCCGTCTTTTATTATATAAATATATAAATCAATGATTCCTAAGTGCCAGTGAGCAGAACAGTACTGTTCTGTAATAACATTTCTATCAGTCTGAAGTCAAATGAGAAAAAGAAGGACAGTGTAGGGAGTTTTTCATTAAGACTTGTTTACGTACCTTAAAGGAAAGGGCATAGCTGGGATTATATAATATCTACTTTTTGTGTGTGTGTTAAGCTGTTTTTCTTTTATGAAACACTGGTGTTAATAGATGTTAGTGGGGCTTTTAAAAAGCATTTGGTTTTTGTTTGTTTGTTTGTTTGTTTTTAATATCCCTATCTTTATTATCTTTACCAGTGAAGATGGGTTCTCCAGTTTGGCGGGGGACATACACTGGTACATGAAATCATGAGGCTTGGGAACCACTGATTTTTATTTTAACTTTGTATTCATCTGCGTTTACAACGTGCAGTGATATAACTTAACAAACTTCTCACAATACAGTAACCATGTAATGGAAGTGAGGTAGGTGTCTGTCAGTTCAGCGCCTCTGGGGAGCAGGCGCTGAGTGGAGTGAGGAGTGCTGTGATAGATCAAGGCGGGAGCAAGTTGGAGGGCAGCAAGAGGCTCAGCCCACAGAGCTGATTGGCCAGTCTTGGCCAAGCCAGGGAGAAACTCAGAAGCAAGGACTGACTGGTAGAGGGGTCCTTGTTGGGCCTGAGGACCCCTGTGCTTATCATTCGCTGAGGGGCTGCCCAGGAAGCGCAGAGCTGGGGTGGATCCTGGAGGTGCTGTCAGCAAGCCACGCTCTTTGCAGCTGAATGATAAGCTCTCTCTTTTTTTCTCTCTCTCTCTCTTTTAAGATTCTATCTCTTTGTCAGAGAGAGAGAACGCAAGCAGGGTGAGTGGCAGGCAAAGGGAGAAGCAGGCTCCCTGTTGAGCAAGGAGCCAGATGTGGGGCTGGATCCCAGAACCCTGGGATCATGACCTGAGCCAAAGGCAGATGCTTAGTGATTGAGCCACCCAGGCGTCCTGACAAGCTCTTTCTTGATGAGAAATCTCCGAGCGGGCACCTCCATGGCTGTCACAGCATCCTTTCTGTGACTCTGCCTTGGTGAAGAACAGAGAGGGAGGAAGAGAAGCCAGGACCCTGACCCTACCCTGTGACCCTTGTACTGTTCTTTGTGTTAGTTTTTACCCAATGGTTTTTTTTTTTAAGATTTTATTTATTTATTTATCAGAGAGAGAGAGCACACAAACAGGCAGAATGGCAGGCAGAGGCAGAGAGAGAAGCAGGCTCCCTGCTGAGCAAGGAGCCCAATGCGGGACTCAATCCCAAGACCCTGGGATCATGACCTGAGCGAAGGCAGCAGCTTAACTGACTGAGCCACTCAGGCGTTCCTACCGAGTCATTCTTAAATGAAAGACATTGAGTGCATTCAGAAATCCATAAGCCAATATTTAGTAAAGGAGAATAAGACAATCAGAGTATAAGTGGTCTAGGAGAGGAAGATGAGACCAGACAGTTAAAGTGAGTAGTTTCTCGTTAAATGAATGAAGAGTGAACTATTTAAGTTTTCTGTCTCTGGATGATTTCCTAATAGCGCGTTTCCACCCAGAATGGCTGAAATGCGTAAGAGAGCTGTTTGATTGCAGTGCTAATGGACAGGCCCAACATTGCCAGCTTGCTTCATGACCAGAGAGCTTTCCATTAGGTCATCTGACCCATTTCTTCCTCTGCCTTGCCTGTTGCTCTCTGGTTTTGTCAGAACTGCAGCGGGGGATAAAAACAAACCTGCAGGGGATTAGAATCTGCAGTCCTGGGTCTCTTACATAACCTCTTTCCATCTCAAGTCTGCAAGGACCGCTCCTTTCCCATCTCCTCTCCCCTTCCCTTCTTAGTTCGATAGCCAAGTAGCAGGTAGCTGTTACTAGCTCATTTTTGCCTTTCAGGTAAAGTGTTGAAAGCAGACGTCTGAGTACTCTGTTGGGGCTAATTTTACAAATACTGAATCTTTACATCACATTGGTCTACAGTCTACAAAGATATCGGGGAAGGGGAGCTAGGACTGTATGAGGTTATGTCTTAGAGGCCCCCAGACATGGCTTTGTCTCTGTTGTTAGAAGGCTTTATCCTGACACACCTTTCAGTACCAGAGTGTGATGCTGGCTCTTATTTCGAGGAGGATGTACTGACTCCGCATCTTTATAGACTGTTCTATTTGTTTTTGTCAGCTCCCTAGGCTGCCACTTAGAGAGAGCAGACAGGGAAGTATGCAGTCTGTGTGTGTGTGTGTGCGTGTGTGTGCACGTGTCCGTGTGTGTACGTATGTAAACACGCCAGTGACCTATCTGAAAAAGCGGGATGTGTCTCGGGAGAATCAGAGATCCCACACACTGCACTTACCACACTGGAGTCCAGGTCTGAGGAGCTACAGGTCCCATGAGAGAAGGCACTGAACAGAAGTCTCCCTTCAGACTTCTAGTCCTTCAGTGTTTTATAGGCTCACTCTTGCTGGGCTGAGAGTTCAGAAAGTAGATTAGCACTGTGTGTGGGTAGAAGGGTAGCATGTAGCCTAGAGAAGCAGACCAATTACATAAATGCAAGGAGATAACATCAGGCATTAAACCTTAGTCCTTTGGACACTACCCATTTACTCTTGGGGAACAGGGGTGGAGTCAGGGGCTAGAGGTGGCTATATGGAACAGGGAAAGGTCTTTTCAGAGGAAGCTGCCAAGGCCTGAGAACAGTGTAGCTGAATATGCCAAGGGGACAAGACTGAGGACATTCCCAGTTTTCCACAGGAACAGGTTAGTGAATATAATGTGTGCGTGTGTGTCTGCATTATTAGGGTCAGGTTCTGAAACATCCAAGATTCAGGATCTCCGCCTACTTGATTACCTGATGAGGGTTTAGGGATCTTAATCAAAAGGGACAAGCTTTAGAAAAGGAAGATGGTTCTTTTGAGAACCGGTTTCTATTTAGTTCTTTTCCATACCTATTCTGTTAGACACTAGCTTCTACTAAGATCCCCAAAATTTAAGAGTAACTTTGGGGAGGATGGTGAGGGAACTTTCTGCATCCCCAGTGCCTCAGAAGCCTCTGGACTCCTAGAAATGTCAGATCCTAAGTAGAATCATTGTGTTTCTTAGCTCTTGTGGTACACAGAGCTGTGACAGGGTGTGTGGCGGGGCTGTGGTAGGTGGAGGGGCCTTAAAGGAGAGGGAAGCTTATCCCACCCTGCCCCACCCTTCCTCCAGAAGGCTACGGAGCTCGGAGCTCGCTGAGGTTGAAAGTGTCAGCCTTTCTCTGACCAGCCCTTCTTTCTATATATTACCTTGACTCTGAAACAGGCTGTTTCCATAGTTTTAGATCCAAGTTAGAGTATGGAGCAGATGCTTAATTCTTAGGCTTGGGGTCTCCTTGGTTTTGATGAGGTAGAAGCCTTCATTTAAGCTTTCCCTAGAACTAGGCATAAGACTTTTGGTACTTTTGACAAAAGGGAAGCATTTGAGGACCTTGTTTAGAATACTCTGAGCATTAGGGTCCTCTTCTGTTCCCCTCTCCCTTTCGTGGAGAGGGCCCTCCATGTGTTACCTTTCCCTGTCTCTACAGGCCTCCTCCTTGCTGAGTCCTGTCTCCACCTACCATCTGTCTCTCTCGGCTGCTCCACTGGTGTATGGACTTGTACATGATGAATTGTGAACTTCTAGCCACGTGTAGTGCCCTTGGGTACTTAGAGGGAGACACTTACCACAAGGAACCAGATTGCTTAGGTGAGTACCTTTTTGAGGAAACAGGTAAAAAAAAAAACTTGCTTGAATTGCAGAGGTCTGTAGAATTTCTCCAGTTGTGGGTATGGGTAGCCTGGGGGCCAGGATGGAGCTTCTTCCAGGGTTCTTGTAAGTGTTTATTCTGTCCCTGAAGAGAGTGTGAAGGATTTGATCCGGTACTTGAGGCATGAGGATGATACTCGCGACGTGCGGCGACAGCTGGGGGCAGCCCAGATCCTGCAGAGTGACCTTCTACCCATGCTTACCCAGCACTGCCAGGACAAGCCTCTTTTTGATGCTGTTATCAGGTTGGTTCCCCAGCTTTTTCCATTTTACGATGTGCCAGCCTTTGGCGTTTGAACTGATAGATTTCAGCGTTTGACCCCAGTGAGGAAACTGAACAACATCTCCTTCCTTCATGGTCTCCCCAGGCTGATGGTGAATTTGACACAACCAGCCTTGCTTTGTTTTGGCAGTGTGCCCAAGGAGCCTAGCTTCCGGCGCCATTTTCTGCAAGTGCTAGCTTACTTGCAGGCCTACAAAGAGGTGAGGCTCTCCTTCAGGGCCCCCTGGGGCCAAAGTTGGGGGCGGTAGGAAAAGGGAGGGTGGGTACCACTTAAGGTCCTTTCCCCTATTTTATAGGCCTTTGCCAGTGAGAAGGCTTTTGGAGTCCTCAGTGAAACTTTGTATAAGCTGCTGCAGCTGGTGAGTGAGGGTCCACCTCCCAGGATCTCAGGAGACTCTTAGTGCCTTGCTCCTCCTCCAGGCAGAGCACCAGGCTGGCTGGTCATTGTCAGGACAGTGGAGTTTGGAGATACGGTCCTAGTCCTTGGCAATACATGGTCCCGTCCATTGTCTCTGGCTGCCTCAGGACTGCTTGTACTATTTTATCCTCCCCCCCCCTTTTTTTAAAAGATTTTATTTATTTATTTGACACAGAGACAGATCACAAGTAGGCAGAGAAACAGGCAGAGAGAGTGGGGGAAGGAGGCTCCCTGCTGAGCAGAGAGCCTGATGCAGGTTTTAATCCCAGGACCCTGAGACCATGACCTGAGTCAAAGGCAGAGGCTTAACCCACTGAGCCACCCAGGCACCCCTCTTTTCTCCCTTAATCCTGGTTCTTCTCTGGGCTTCTGCCCTTTAGCGAGGGTAGATGCTGGCTGCCTTCCACAGGGAGTCTTTGCCTCTAACCATCCATCTGACTAGGGCTGGGAGGAGCGGCAAGAGGAAGATAACTTGCTGATTGAACGGATCCTGCTGCTAGTCAGAAATATTCTCCATGTTCCTACTGACCTTGATCAGGAGAAGGTGAGAGGGTTTGGGGTTGTATGCCTTCTTATGCTTGGTTAAGGTGAGCTGCCCTTTTTTGCTTTTCTGCCCTCTGACAAGTTAGGGGGGGAACCTTGGTCAAGAAATGAGTTGGAGAACCTCAAGGCAGGGCAGTGAAACCAAATGACCTGTCTTCCTCTCCTTATCACTCACTCCCCAGAGAATCGACGATGACGCCAGTGTCCATGACCAGCTTCTCTGGGCAATTCACCTCAGTGGTCTGGATGACCTGCTTCTTTTTCTGGCCAGCTCACCCGCTGAGCAACAGTGGAGCCTGCATGTGCTAGAGATTATCTCCCTTATGTTTCGTGACCAGGTGAGAACCTGGCGTATTTCTCTAGTCCCTTCACCCATGTACTTTCTGCTGTGTAGCCAGGCTTACTCTTGAAACAGTGACTGAATTATCTGGGAGCAGGTGGGTGACAGGTGACCATGTCCTGAGTATGGGTTACCTTCAACAGTTCTATTTCATTCACCTCTTCTGTTCCCAGCAGGACTGAACCTAGAATAAGGAATGACTGTCCTTCTGACTCTTCCTCTCTGTTCTGAATCTAGAACCCTGAACAGCTGGCGGGAGTAGGACAGGGACGCTTAGCGCAGGAACGAAGCACAGATGTGGCAGAACTGGAGGTGTTACGCCAGCGAGAGATGGCAGAAAAGAAGACTCGAGCCCTTCAGCGAGGCAACAGGTGAGTGAGTGACAGGGAGGTGCCCTCCCTCTGTCCCCAGCCCTTCAGTGTGGAAGGCTGAGGGCTTGGGCCAAAGGCTAAGACAGTGGTGACCAGATAACATTTTGGAGTCATAATATGCTCTGATGTGCTGATGAGAGAGAATGGGGATAAAGCTTCCAGAGAATTGAGGAATCACCCTGGACTATTGTTTTTACTGCAGGCATTCTCGATTTGGGGGCTCCTACATTGTCCAAGGCTTGAAATCCATTGGGGAGAGGGACCTCATCTTTCACAAAGGTCTCCACAACGTGAGTATGCTCCTTATCCCGGGTGGGAACACTGTGGAGTTAAGGGTGAGAGTTGAAGGAAGGTAAGCGAGGGAGCGCCTGGCTGCCTCCATCGGTGGAGCATGCAGCTCTTGATCTCGGGGCTGTGAGTTTGAGCCCCATGTTGGTGTAGAGATTACTTAAAAATAAAATCATACATGGGCGCCTGGGTGGCTCAGTGGGTTAAGCCGCTGCCTTCGGCTCAGGTCATGATCTCAGGGTCCTGGGATCGAGTCCCACATCGGGCTCTCTGCTCGGCAGGGAGCCTGCTTACTTCTCTCTCTCTCTCTGCCTGCCTCTCAGTGTACTTATGATTTCTCTCTGTCAAATAAATAAATAAAATCTTAAAAAATAAAAAAAATAAAAAAAAATAAAATCATACAAAAGAAATAAAAGTAAGCAAGCATCTCTGGAAGTAAACTGTCTTTGTTCTTGGGCTTAGAAAGTTGGAGACAGGGATGCCTTGGTGGTTCAGTTAGTGAAACTTCTGCCTTTGGCTCAGGTCATGATCTCAGGGTCTTGAGATCAAGTGCTTCATTGGGTTCCCCGCTCAGTGTGGAGTCTGCTTCTCCCCTTCCCTCTGGCCCTCCTCCCTGTTTGTTCACATGTGCACTCTTTCTTTCTTTCTCTGTCTCCAAAAAAAAAAAGTTTGGGGGGCATCTGGATGGCTCAGTCCGTTAAGTGTCAGGTCATGATCCCAGGGGTCCCACTTGTCCAGTTCCCTCTGCTCCTCTCCCTGCTCTTGCGCGTGTGCTCTCTTTCTCTCTCTCTCTCTTTTTTAAAATTATTTTGTTTTTATTTATTATTTATTTGACAGAGAGACACAGTGAGAGAGGGAACATAAGCAAACACAGAGAAGCAGGCTTCCCAATGAGCGGGGAGCCCGATGTGGGACTCGATCCCATGAGCCTGGGATCATGACCTGAGCCAAAGGCAGACACTTAACAATTGAGCCATGCAGGCACCCCTCTCTTTCTCTCAAATAAATAAAATCTTTAAAACAAAGAAAGAAAGGAGGGAGGAAGGAAGGAAAGAGAAAGAAAGAGAATCTTAAAAAATAAAAAGAAAGTTAGAGACAATAGGAGAAAAATTTTTGAGCCTCCGGCATTATTGTCTTTATCTATGTCTTCACTTAGTACCAGAGGGAGAGAACCTTCTAAGAGTTTCTTTCTTTCTTTTTTTTAAAACGATTTTATTTATTTATTTGACAGAGGGAGAGACGGCTAGAGAGGAAACACGAGCAAGGGGAGTGAGAGAGGGAGAAGCAGGCTATCCACCAAGCAGGGAGCCTGATGCAGGGTTTGGTCTCAGGACCCCAGGACTATGACCGGAGCTGAAGGCAGACACTTAACAACTGAGCCACCCAGGCACCCCTAAGAGCTTCTTCTGAGGAAATTGTAGGAATGTGGAAAAAGCTGCAGGGGGAAGGTGGTGGTGGGAAGTAATTCTGACCTCCCCACCCTACACCTCTAGCTCCGAAACTACAGTTCAGATTTGGGAAAGCAGCCCCGAAGGGTGCCTAAACGTCGCCAAGCTGCCCGGGAGCTGTCCATTCAGCGCCGCTCTGCCCTCAATGTGAGACTCTTCCTCAGAGACTTCTGCTCTGAGTTCCTAGAGAACTGTTATAACCGGCTCATGGGCTCAGTGAAGGTGAGAGCCTGGGAAGGTGGAACAGAGAGGTGATGGGGCCGGTGGTGGGTAAGAAGGGGACCTGGCGAAGAGCCTATGGGAGGCTGATCCCAGAGTGTAGACTAGTAGTCAGGCGGGGTATAGGGTGCCCTTGAGAGATGGTGAGAATGCTGGGAGGAGTGGGTTATTGGGGCTGTTTTAAAAAGGCTTAGACACTGGGTGTGGTACATAAACAATGAATTTTGGAACACTGAAAAGAAATTTTAAAAATTAATAAAAAATTTTAAAAAGAGGCTTAGAGAAATTCCCAGAGGAAGAGGAAAGACCTGGAGAGAACAAGAGAGGGCTGGAAATTGCAAATCCTGGAATCAGTATTACAATGTTACAATGGAGTCCAGGGTCTATCCCATCATCCTGTAAGATGAGGAAAAAGTTGGAAGCCCTGGAGTCATGACGTGGTCTTTTTTTCCTGGACATCAGGATCACCTGCTGCGGGAGAAGGCTCAGCAGCATGACGAGACCTACTACATGTGGTCCTTGGCTTTCTTCATGGCCTTCAACCGAGCTGCCTCCTTCCGGCCAGGCCTGGTTTCTGAGACCCTCAGTGTCCGTACCTTCCACTTCATTGAGCAGAACCTCACCAACTACTATGAGATGATGCTGACTGACCGCAAGGAAGCTGCCTCCTGGGCACGTCGGTGAGTGGGACAAGAATTGGGGTCAAAGTGGGCATCTTGGCCAGGCTGGGAATCTGAGTGCCTGAATTCTGAGTGGTACTTCCTTGCTGTTTCAGGATTAAGGTGATTAGGCTGGGGAGAAAGGACAGGCTGGGTTACTGTTTTTGATGAAATATTTTTTGGAACGGGTAGGAGTGGTACTGTTTCCACGGGCCAGCTTCCTAAATTGTCCTGTGTGTTTCCTCTTCACCTCATCTCCCAGGATGCACCTGGCGCTGAAGGCCTATCAGGAACTGCTGGCCACAGTGAATGAGATGGACATGTCCCCAGACGAGGCTGTGAGGGAGAGCAGCCGCATCATCAAGAGTAAGGCCCTGCTCTCTGCTCAGCAGGGAGCCTGCTTCCCTCTCTCTCTCTCTCTGGCTGCCTCTCTGTCTACTTGTGATTTCTCTCTGTCAAATAAATAAATCTTTAAAATAAAAAAAATATAAAAATTAAAAAAAAGAGTAAGGCCCTGGCCTGGTCTCTAATCCTGGCCTTTCCCATCTCTTGACTATATTCTCATTCTTTCCAGTTCCAGCTTCATCCGTCTCTCTCTCTTTCCCAAAGTTTCCAGACCAGTCCTTCCATTCCTTTCTCTTCCCCATTCCTAGACAACATCTTCTATGTGATGGAGTACCGAGAACTCTTCCTGGCACTCTTCCGAAAGTTTGATGAGAGATGCCAGCCACGTTCTTTCCTTCGTGACCTGGTGGAAACCACTCACCTCTTCCTCAAGATGTTGGAGCGGTTCTGTCGGAGCCGTGGGAACCTGGTTGTGCAGGTACTGGACAGCCCTGGGATGTGGAAAGAATCACAGGGAGGGGCAGAGAACAGGGAACTCTTCTCATATTTCTGTAGCTTGAGCTGACCTGTGAGAACTACTGGCCAAGGGATTTGCTGATGTTGCCTCTGTGAGTCTAATACAGTTTCCTAATTTTCTCTAAGTACGTGGGTGGCTCATTTGGTTGGGTGTCTACCTTCTACTCAGGTCATGATCCCAGGGTCCTGGTTCCTGGGATCAAGGCCAGCATTGGGCTCCCTGCTCAGTGGGGAAGCCTCTCCTCTGCCTACAGTTCCCCCTGCTTGTGCTGTCCCCTGCCAACCCATCAAATAAATAAATAAAATCTTTTTTTTTTTTTTTTTAATAAATAAAATCTTAAAAAAAAGCCAGGAGGTCTAGAATCTCATTCTGTATTAGTAACTGTTAGACTAACTCAAGCTGCTCATGTCATTGCCAGATCCCTAAGATGGTATTATAATATAAGCCTGAAACGAGGGGCACCTGGGTGGCTCAGCGGGTTAAGCCTCTGTCCTGGGATCGAGCCCCATGAGGATCTCTGCTCAGCAGGGAGCCTGCTTCCCCCCTCTCTCTCTCTGCTTGCCTCTCAGCCTATTTGTGATCTCTGTCTGTCAAATAAATAAATAAAATCTTAAAAAAAAAAAAAAAAAAGAAGCCTGAAATTAAATAAAAAATTAAAAGCCTTAGACAAAGGGTGCCTTCCTGGCTCAGTCAGTGGAGCATGTGACTGTTTTTTCCCTCTTTTTAAAGATTCATTTATTTATTTATTTGACAGAGCACACACATGGGTGAGCACAGGCGTGAGGAGTGACAGAGAGAGGGGGAGAACCAGGCTCCCCATGGAGCGGGGCGGGGGCATATATATATATATATATATATTTCAGCTATAAAAAAAAGAATGAAATCGGGGTGCCTGGGTGGTTCAGTTGGTTAAGCAACTACCTTCAGCTCGGGTCATGATCCTGGAGTCCTGGGATTGAGTCCCACATCGGGCTCCCTGCTTGGCGGGGAGTCTGCTCTTCCTCTGACCTCTCCACTCTCACACACTCTCTCTCAAATAAATAAATAAAATTTTAAAAAAAAGAATAAAATCACCATTTGCAACAACATGAATGGAGCTAGAGAGTATAATGCTAAGTGAAATAATTCAGCAGAGAAAGACAAATACCACGTGATCTCACTCATATGTGGAATTCAAGAAACAAAACAAATTAGCAAAGGAAAAAAGAGAGAGACTGACAAGCCAAGAATCAGACTCTTAACTACAGAGAACAAGCTGATGGTTGCCAGAGAGGAGGTGGGTAGGGGGTTAGGGGAAATGAAGGATGAGGATTAAAGAATACACTTACCGTGATTGAAAAAAAAATGATAGGGGCGCCTGGGTGGCTCGGTGGCTTAAGCCACTGCCTTCGGCTCGGGTCATGATCTCAGGGTCCTGGGATCGAGTCCCACATCGGGCTCTCTGCTCAAAGGGAGCCTGCTTCCTTTCCTCTCTCTCTGCCTGCCTCTCTGCCTACTTGTGATCTCTCTCTCTCTCTCTCTCTCTGTCAAATGAATAAATAAATAAATCTTTAAAAAAAAAATGATAAAGTCTAAGACAAGAAGAAAATCTCAATGAATTTGTATCCTGGAGACTCAGGCACTCTGCTTTGTAAAAATTTTCCTGTAATTCTTTTTGCTATGGCTTAAAATTTGGTCAGAACTGGACCTAAAAGGGCCAGTAGTACCAGTGAGACCTTGAGAAAAGATATTTTTACATTCAGGGTTCTATTGCATTATCAGAAATGCTAGGTGCTATTGTATTTTTTGTTATTTTTTTCAAGATTTTATTTATTTGATAGAGAGATCACAAGTAGGCAGAGAGAAAGGGGGAAGCACGTTCCCTGCTGAGTGGAGAGTCCGATGCAGGGCTCGATCCCAGGACCCCGGGATCATGACCTGAGCCGAAGGCAGAGGCTTAACCCACTGAGCCACCCAGGCGCCCTGGTATTACTGTTTATTGAGTATCTACTCTGTGTCAGACACTGTGCTAAGGCTTTCATGTCATCCTTGCAGTCTTGCCAGGACACATGCACACAGTGGTGAAGCAGCTTGTTCGAGGTCTTGCTAGTGGCTAGTGTCAGTACTTAGGTCCCCATCTGTCGGGCTCCGAAGCTCATGTTCCTAACCTTTGGTGTGTTATGAGTTTCTTGAATAGAGCGTGAACCTCGAGTGCCTCCTAGTCCTTCTATTTATGCCCCAAACTGGTTCACAGCTTTGATTTGGGGGAGCAGGGGTGAGGTGTTGACTCTCATTTTCCTGCTTTTCAGGAGAAAAAACACAGTTTATGTTTCCATAGGGCTTTGCATTTTACAAAGCCTTTTCATATACAATTTCATATCCTCTTAGCAAATCCGTTCATTCTGTAAACTTGCTTAAGATATCACTGCTTTGGGGAAATCTCTGACCCCAAGAAATAAGTCAAGTACTATTCCTATGTTTTGCTCTGGCATTTTATGCCCAGCCATACTCTAGGTCTTATCCA
Organism: Mustela lutreola; assembly: GCF_030435805.1. NCBI lineage: Eukaryota > Metazoa > Chordata > Mammalia > Carnivora > Mustelidae > Mustela > Mustela lutreola. The sequence goes on from NC_081297.1 coordinate 57,310,824, forward strand.
TACTGTAGTATACTTTACCTGTCTACACACCTGTCTCCTCCACTAGACTATGCTCCTCAAGGGCAAGGAAGTAGACCGCTCACTCTTGCTTCCCTATTGCTTATGAATAGCACATGGTCACTCCATGACTATTGAATTAATTAATTCAGACCTTGAATGAATGAATGAATGAATGAATGGAGAAGACATTGACAGGAAAACATTTCCTTAGCTTTCCAGCCATCCTAACAACAGTTCTTTCTCCATAGAACAAACGAAAGAAGAGAAAGAAGAAAAAGAAGGTCCTAGATCAGCCTCTGGCATCTGGAGATGTCCCCTCTAGTGCAGGGGAACTAGAGGCTATGTGGCTGTCCCTGGCCGAGCAGCTTCAGTGCTGTGCCCAGGTGGGTAGTTGCAGAAACCCTGCCTTTCCCTAGGGTAGTGTGCTGGTAGGCTGTCTGGGTTTCCCTCCTCTGTTCCCATAGCCTTAATCCCACTCTAGGATCCAGAGCTCAGTTTGGACTCCGTGGTTCCCTTTGACGCGGCCTCAGAGGTGCCAGTGGAAGAGCAGCGGGCAGAAGCCATGGTGCGGATCCAAGACTGTCTCCTGGCTGGCCAGGCCCCACAGGCCCTGGCCCTCCTTAGGTCTGCCCGGTAAGAGCCCTGCCCCCACATCCTTCTGGATCCAACTCCTGGGCTTTTGGAGGCAGAGGGAGGCTTTCATTGTGGTCCAAGGTTCTTTGTCTTCCAAAGAGAGAAGTCCCATGAGAAGCACAGGGGCTCTGTACTGAGCACTGAGTCCTGGGCAATTTCATTTGGCTTATTGGGGGGGTCTGTTTTTAGTTTTTATTTTATTTTTGAGAAATATCAGCGAGCACAGTTAATTGGGGAGAAAATACAGATAATTCTATTGGCTGAAGGTAATCATCTTTAACATTTTGATGAGTCATCTTTTTCCTCCTGTGTTATCTATAGACATACAGAGTTGCCTTGACAAGAATGAAATATTGTACGTACTGTTTTATAGTATTTTTTTTTTTACTTCTCAGTATTATCGTGAGCATGGTTTCTCATGAGACATATTGCCATAATTGTTAATGGCAGTGTGAAATGTACATTTGTTCAACTGATTGTGATACATTTAGATTGCTTGCGTTTTGTTCTTATGGTGTGGGTTGCAGTGTGGCTGATTTCCCTAGAGTCTTTGTTTCATCCTTGAGGTAACAGTTTGCATTCTCTTTCTGGCTGACAGATGAGAGCTGAGTCCAAATTTCTTCACCCACTTCAAATAATAACTCCGACTCCCCGCTGACGAAGGTCTTTTTTTTTTCCTCTGTGCTTCAGGGAGGTATGGCCAGAAGGAAATGTGTTTGGCTCTCAAGACATTTCCGCAGAGGAAGAGATCGAGCTGCTGAAACAAATCCTTGGTGCCCCGCTCCCCCGTGAGTCTCCACTTTCTTCACATCCCCTTCCTTCCAGCTCTTCTCCGGAACCAGTGTCATAGAGACCTGATAAGTCTCATTTTTCCTATAGGGCAGCAGGGGCCAGAGGAACAAGGGGCAGAGGAAGAGGAGGAGGAGGAAGAAGAGGAGGAAGAGCTGCAAGCGGTCCAGGTGTCAGAGAAAGAATTTAATTTCCTGGACTACCTCAAACGGTGTGGGCCAAGCACACAGAGTTGGGCCCCAGGGTGGAGATCGTAGAGCTGGGGGGAGGGTGAGCGGCACCCCTCTCGTGCTGATGCCTGCTCTGCCTCCCCGTCTCGGTGTAGTTTTGCGAGCTCAGCTGTCGTGCGAGCCTATGTGCTGCTGCTTCGGAGCTACCGACAGAACAGTGCCCACACTAACCACTGCCTGGTCAAGATGCTGCACCGCTTGGCCCATGACCTCAAGATGGAAGCCCTGCTTTTCCAGCTCTCGCTCTTCTGCCTCTTCAACCGTGTGCTTAGTGACCCAGCTGCTGGGGCCTACCAAGTGAGGACACAACAAGCAGTGGGGACCGAGAGGCTTAGGGCAGTTCTAGGGTCACAAAGGATAGTCTTCAGGAGAGAAAGTGTGCTGAGAGGTGACAGAACGGTGAGGAGGTAGGCAGACAGATTGAGGGAGGCTGGAAGATAGTCTGAGGGAGGAGGGGCAGCTGGGGACAGATAGAGAGAAAGTACCTAGAAGGTCTGGTTGATGTGTACATTGAGGCCAGAGGTCTCAGAGGAGCCTCCTTCTTCCCCAGGAGCTGGTGACTTTCGCCAAGTACATCCTGGGCAAGTTTTTTGCATTGGCTGCCGTCAACCAGAAAGCCTTTGTGGAGCTGCTGTTCTGGAAAAACACAGCTGTGGTTCGAGAGATGGCCGAGGGCTATGGCTCTCTGGATGGCGGGTGAGCTTGAAGATGGGGAAGGATGGGCAATGGTGGGCGACACAGGCACAGAGTGTCAAAGCTGGAGGAGCTTGCAGATCAGTTAGTAGGACTTCCCCTTTCATAGGTGAAAAAACAAGCCCTCAAGTTTTCCCTGAGACCACTCAAGAGAGGAAATGGGACTGGATCCTAAGTCTCCTTTCTACTCTGGTTTCCTTCCTTCACCCGCCTTCGTGGGGGGCAGTCAGTTGTCAGTGGGGTTTGGCTCTTTGGAGAAAGTCCCTATATGCCCCGTCCCAAAATGTGCCAGGCAACTGTGAGGGTTTGTGGAACTGTTTGCCCTCTTTTCCTGGAACTCAGCTCCTCTCCTTTTTCCATATCCACTGAGCGCCTGCAGTGTCTGCTTCCACAGGCCCAACTCGGAAAGTCTCTTCATTTGACTTTTGGGTTCATTAAGTGGAAGGACAATGAGGGAAAGGAAGCGCACGGAGACATCCACTAGCTGGCTTCTCTGAGTTCCCTGCGTTGCCCTTGTTCCTTTTAGAGCTGACCAGATCGGGCCTGTGGTCTCCTTTTTCGGGGCCAACATCCTACATGCTCTCTTTCTCCTTGCCCCGTTTAGATCTTCCAGTCGCAGACCCCCTATTTGGAGCCCAGAGGAGGAGGCCCAGCTTCAGGAACTGTACCTTGCTCATCGGGATGTGGAAGGTATGAGTCCTTGAGATCTGAAGATTTCTGCAGTGAGCAGCAGGAGCTCTAGGACCCCTCTTTACTGCTTCACTCCCCCTCCACCTTAGGTCAGGATGTGGTGGACGTCATCTTGGCCCAGCTGAAAACGCCTCGAACACGCAAGCAGGTCATCCACCATCTGGTACGGCTGGGACTGGCTGACAGCGTCAAGGACTTCCAGAGGTAGAGGCTCATATGCTCTGGGGGGCATTGAGATAAGGGGTCCTCCGTTTGCTTCTGGGGCCCACTCTTCCACTGACACCTCCTTAAGCAGGAAAGGAACCCATATTGTACTGTGGACGGAAGATCAGGAGCTAGAGCTGCAGCGGCTTTTTGAGGAGTTCCAGGACTCAGATGGTAAGTGATGGGGCGGCTTCCGAGCCTCTGAGATGGGAGCCGAGCTGTCCCTGTCTTGCCCTTGCCTCCTAGTCCCGAGGAAGGCTTATCCCATCCCTTCTTTCCCTTTACTCTATTTGTGGTGTCATTTGTGAGTAATTCACTCAGTTCGCCTCTTTCCAAAGGCCTCTGCTCTCCTTCACTACTCCCTCCCTGCTGCCGCTCTACACGCTTTCCCTCTTTGTAGATGTGCTGGGTCATATCATGAAGAATATCACTGCCAGACGCTCACGGGCCCGGATCGTGGATAAGCTGCTGGCTCTGGGAGTGGTAGCCGAGCGGCGGGAGCTGTATAAGAAACGCCGCAAGAAGTTGGCGCCCTCCAACCTGGTAATGCTCCTTCCCTGGCTCTGCAGGCCCTCCCTCTCCACCGCCCCCACCCCAAGTGCTCCTCACTGGTTGCTCACCTGCATACTTCCTGCCTGAGGCTCCTCTGGCCGGGTACCCTCAGTTTCCATATGACTCCGCTCCATCCCCACACCCACTGAATTTTAGCCTAACGGAGAGGAGTCCCGGAAGGATGTTTGCCAGGAGGATCTGGAAGAAGGAAACCTGCCAGAGGAAGAAAGCGACGAGGGTGAAGAGAAAGAGGAGGACTCAGAAGCAGGGCAAGCCCAGGGTAGCTCAGTCCTTTCAACCGAAGCCCTTGGGCAAAGCCTGTCTCAGGAAGGTGAGCGCTTGGGCTGGAGACATGTCCCAGTGGAGGGGTTAGCAGCATGAGCCAATGTTAAGCTTCCCTCCTTGCCGTAGGCTTCTCTGCTCCCCTTCTGTGGCTCCAGAACTGTCTGATTCGAGCTGCAGACGATCGAGAAGAGGATGGTGAGTGGATAGAGGACGGTTTTCGGGGCTGAGGGTACTGGAGGCTGCCAGAGACCTGGCCCTGGGGAGGACGACCGGTTCTAGCTTCTGACTCTCACCACATGACTACCGCCCCCGTCCTAGGCTGCTCCCAGGCAGTGCCTTTGGTGCCACTGACAGAAGAAAACGAGGAAGCGATGGAAAATGAGCAGTTTCAACAGCTACTGCGCAAGCTAGGGGTTCGGCCTCCTGCCTCTGGGCAGGTAAAAACACCAGTTCCACTTCCGGCCACGGGGCGTGTTGCTGCTACTGTACATCTCTCTCTCTCTCTTTTTCTTTTAACTGTACATCTCTTCCTCCTTGTTGCAGTTGCCGTCTCTGACCTCCTTACTGGTCACCTCTGACTAAGGCTCCTGCACAAGGCGTCCTGTTCGTGTTTTCTGATCCCCTAGTCCCCTGTTCCACCTTACATGCTGCCCCCCAAGTTATCTTCCTAAAGTACGGTTTTTATTACATCACCCCCCTGTCCAGAGCACTGGGTGGTTCTGTGCTGTTGGCGGGACACAGTCCACAGCCTCTGGGGGGCATGCTGAGCCTGGGCCAGCCTTCACAGCCTCAAACCCACGCCACCCACACACCTTATTTCACCGTCGTTCTTCAGGACTACTTTCCATACCTCCAAACAGCTGATCACGCCAGCCCCTCCACTGGAGGTCTCCAACCACATATACAAGGCGATACTCACCTATCACCCATCTTCCGGCTGAACCTCCACTCAGCCTTCAACAGTCAGTTCAGTTGTCCCCTCAGAGAAGCAGTCCCTACCACTCCTTCCCCCACTGAGGTGAAAGTAGGACCTTTGGCAGCTGGGATTTGCTCATTCCCTCGATGTAGCTCCAATCCCATGATGTTACAGTATGTTGGTTCTTTCTTCCACTAGATCGTGGGTTTCTTGAAAGCAGGGATCATATCTCATTCACCTTTAGATCCCTGATATTTGTTTGTTGATTTATTTAACAACTGAATTTACTGGGAACCTTCTGATGTCTCCGGCATTGTGTTAGACTTTGTGCATACATTGGATAAATAAGTGAGAAGTAGAATTGACAACCGATGTGGATCTCCACCAATGTGGGGTCGTATTTACTCGTGAAAATGTCAAGATCTGGTGAACTAGAGATTGCTCCTTCCATGTCACTCCCATTTTCAATTTTTTTGCTCCTGTAGGAAACCTTCTGGAGAATTCCAGCTAAGCTGAGTCCTACCCAGCTCCGGAAGATAGCAGCTTCTTTGAGTCAGCCAGAGGAGGAAGGAAAACTTCAGTCAAGACTGGAACCTACCATCCCTGAAGAGCAAGGCCCTGAAGAGGAACACCAAAAGGAGTACCGTGCACAGGCCCTACGGGCCCTCCTGTTAGCCAGAAGAAAGAAAGCCGGCCTGGAGTCCCCAGAGGGTAAGACCATTTACCTGTGGGGTATTATGGACCAGCCATGTTGACCACAAAGGGTGATAGGGTATTTTGAGAATATTTGGGGGCCCGGTTCCCTAATTCCAGACCTCTTACGGTCATTTCAGGGGAAGGGCCTGCTGGCGAAAAAGAACAGCTGAAAATGGCACCCAGGAAGCGTCAGCTGCTAGACAGTGATGAGGAACAGGAGGAAGATGAGGGCAGGAGCAAAGGTAGGGTGTCTGATTGGGATCTGCTTTTTCTTCTCACCCTTAGCACTCTTCTCCTCAGTCCTGAAGACTGACACTACCCGCCTTCTTCCCCCTTAACGTATTTAGATACTCTCTCTTCTCACCCCTGTCATTCCCCTAGGCCCAGAGTCGAGAGCTCCAGAAATCCCAAAGAAGAAACGGTTCCAGATTGAGGATGAAGATGAGAGCGACTGAGGAGCCAGAAGCTTCGGGGAAGGGCAGACCATTTTTAAGTCAGAGTTCAGAGAGTCACACAGGACCCAGAAACTTCTCTTACCGGACAGAAGCAGATCTGGGGTTCAGGAAGTTTAGGCAACAGCAGTGGGCAACTCTGCAATCATTCCTTGCTTCTCCCAGTTTTAACAGTCTGACTCAGTAGCTCTCCAGAGACTTACTCCTCTTCTTTTAGGGTTCATTTCTTTGGGTTAGCAGCGCCCCTTAGCAAATGGGAGAAGTGAGTAACATATAGAAGGCACCTTGGAACACTTTTGGCTTTCTGCTAGAGGTGGGTCATAACACCAGATGGGGAGCTTTGTGACATGATGGGGGGCGGGGGGTTGCACCAGTTTTAAAAGGCACCAGATGCTCCCATCCTCATTTCTTTCCTGTGATCACCCCGTAGACACCAGACTGAACCTAATTCCAGCAGTTGAGGTAGGGTTAGGATGCAGTACTCGCTAGATGACGAATATGTTTGGTATTAAATTAAATGTGTTTAATTAAATTGAAAGTCACCAGCATTGATCTAATGTGCCCATCTGTCTAAGTACCCCAGCCTTCCACCTATGTTCTTGGAAGAACTTTTAACTCTTTGGGTTAAAAGAAACCATCACCCATCCCTTTTCTCCTGCCTTCCCTACAGAAGACACAAAAACATTCTCACCTCTGTAGGTGTACCCTACCCTTTGTCTAGGGTCAATCTTCAGTGTGACAAGTGTATCTAGCAGGAAGAAGCAGGAGCCACAAAAAGGAGCAAGAGCCAGTCTGCCAGCTTGGGGCAGAGTAAAGGATAATGTCTGGGCAAGAAAGAGATGGATAAATATTGCAAATGTCATGTCCTTCCCAGTTCTTGGAAACTGTCAGCTTTCTGGCTCTGTGTTTCTGGCTAAGGTAGGGTGAAGGAGAGATTTAGGAAATAACCATTCAGATCAGGGAGAGCCCTAGGTAAAGGATTCGTTTGTACTGCCTTGTTCCTTCAACTTGCTGGAGGTTGTTTTGTTTTGTTTTGTTTTGTTTTGTTTTTCCCTCCCACAGCCTCTAAAGGTAGGGATGAAGCTACCTCCAGGGTGATTGAGGTTTCCAAGGGTTAAGACGCTTCCCAGCTAGGATCGGTCTTGGTATATCTTTATGCCAAGCCTTTCCCCACTTCCCAACCCGAGCATTGCTTCTTTTCAGCAGGGCTGTTCCTGCTCCTCTTCTGTGCCTTGCTGTCCCCATTGGCTGTCCTTCCAAGAAATGCCCTGAAAGGGGCCCTGACCTGCAAGCCTTCTTTGAAACTTCCAGTCCCAATTTCTTCTACCAGTTTCTCTTATTAAGTATAGACCATTTACTATGATTGGGTACAGAAGTATTGCTGTCCTTTTCCATTTATTTACTCCATAGTTTTAAATTTTGTTTTTTTGTTTTTTGGGGTCTTTAAAAATTTTTTTATAAACATATAATGTATTATTAGCCCCAGGGGTACAGGTCTGTGAATCACCAGGTTACACACTTCACAGCATTCACCATAGCACATACCCTCCCCAATGTCCATAACCCCACCACCCTTTCCCTACCCCCCTCCCCCGGCCCCCTCAGTTTGTTTTGTGACATTAAGAGTCTCTTATGCTTTGTCTCCCTCCCAATTCCATCTTGTTTCATTTATTCTTTTCCTACTTCCCAAACCTTAAATATTGTTTTTTTTTTTTTTAAAGATTTTATTTATTTATTTGACAGCGAGAGATCACAAGTAGGCAGAGAGAGAGGAAGGGAAGGAAGCGAGAGATCACAAGTAGGCAGAGAGGCAGGCAGAGAGAGAGGAAGGGAAGGAAGCAGGCTCCCTGCCGAGCAGAGAGCCCGATGCGGGACTCGATCCCAGGACCCTGAGATCATGACCCGAGCCGAAGGCAGCGGCTTAACCCACTGAGCCACCCAGGCGCCCCTTAAATATTGTTTTTAACGATTTTATTTATTAGAGAGAGAGAGCACATAAGCAAGGAAGTGGCAGGGGGAGAAGCAGACTCCCCACTGAGCAAGGAGCCTGACTCTGGGCTCCATCCCAGGACCACAGGATCCTGACCTGAGCCAAAACCAAGATTCAGACGCCCAACCAACTGAGCCACCCAGACACCACCATTGTGGCAATTTCTTAAAATAAGACAACAATGAAGTTTAGTGCACTGATTGACTCTTTCCTTTCGTGATTGATTTCTCTATAGCATGTGATGCTGCTTAGTAGCATTTTACCCACAGTAGAACTTCCACCACTGGAGTCCATCCTCTCAAACCCTGCCGCTGCTTTATCAACTAAGTTTGTGTAACCTTCTAAATTCTCTTCTGTCATTTCAACATTCTTCACAGCATCTTCACCAGAAGGAGATTCCATTTCAAGAAATCACTTTCTGGGGGCGCCTGGGTGGCTCAGTGGGTTAACGCCTCTGCCTTCGGCTCGGGTCATGATCCCAGGGTCCTGGGATCGAGCCCCGCATCGGGCTCTCTGCTAAGAGGGAAGCCTGCTTCCTCCTCTCTCTCTCTGCCTACTTGTGATTTCTGTCTGTCAAATAAATAAATAAAATCTTTAAAAAAAAAAAAAAAGAAAGAAAAGAAATCACTTTCTTTGCTCATCTGTAAGAAGCACCTGCTCATCTGAGAAAGTTTTATCATGGCGTTGCAGCCACTGAATCCCATCTTCAGGCTCCACTTCTAATTCTAGTTCTCTTGCTATTTCTATCACATCTGCAGAAACTTCCTCCACTAAAGTCTTGAACCCCTCAAAGTCATCTTTGAGCGCTGGAATCAGCTTCTCCCAATCTCCTGTTCATGTTGATATTTTGGCTTCTTCCCATGAATCGTGATTTTTTTTTTTTTTTTAAGATTTATACTTATTTGAGGGAGAGAGAGTACAAGCTGGGGGAATAGCAGAGGGAGAGGGAAAAAAGCAGATTCCATGTGGAGCCCAGAGCCTGACGCAGGGCTCCACGTGGGGCTGGAGTGTCATGACCCTGAGATCATGACCTGACTCAAAATCGAGTCGGATGCTCAACCAACAGAGCTACTCAGGTGCCCTGACTCACAAATGTTCTTTTTTTTAATTTTTATTTTATTTAAAGATTTTATTTATTTGACATAGTGAGAGAGCACAAGCAGGGGGAGCAGTAGAGGCAGAAGGAGAAGCTGACTCCCCACTGAGCAGGGAGCCTGATGCAGGACTCGATCCCAGGACCCCGGGATTGTGACCTGAGGTGAGAGCAGTTGCTTAGACCTACTGAGCCACCCAGCCATCCCATGAATGTTCTTGATGGCATCTCACATGGTGATTGCATTCCCAAAGATTTTCAGTTTACTTGGTGCAGATCCACCAGAGGAATCACTATCTATGGGAGCCTTACAAACTGTATTTCTCAAATAATAAGACTTGAAAGCTCAAATGACTCCTTGATCCATGGGCTGCAGAGTGTACGTTGTGTTAGCAGGTATGAAAACATTAACTTCATTGGGCTCTTGGGTGACCAGGTGCATTGTCAATGAGCAGTAATATTTTGAAAGGAATCATTTTTTCTGAGCAGTAAGTCTCAACAGTGAGCTTAAAATATTCAATACACCATGTTATAAATAGATGTGCTGTGGGGTGCCTGGGTGGCTCAGTAATTTAAGCTTCTGTCTTCAGCTCAAGTCGTGATCTCAGGATCCTGGGATCAAACCCCACATGGGGCTCCCTGCTCAGTGGGGTGTTTGCTTTTCTCTCTTCTTCCTGCTTGTGCTCTTTCCCACTATATCTCTCTCAAATAAATAACCTGGGGCACCTGGATGGCTCAGTTGTGAAGCATCTGCCTTCTGCTCAAGTCATGGTCCCAGGGTCCTGGGATCCTGCTCCGCATTGCCCTTCCTCCTCAGCATGGAGTCTGCTATCCCCTCTGCCTCTGCCTCTCTCCCCTGATCATGCTTTCTCTCTCAAATGAATACATAAAATCTACTGGGACTTCTGGCTCAGTCAGTTAAGTGTCTGCTTTTGGCTCAGGTCGTGGTCCCAGGACCCTGGGATGGAGTCCCACTTCGGGCTCCTTGCTCAGTGGGGAGCCTACTTCTCCCTCTGCCTGCTGCTCCCCCTGCTTGTGTTCCCCTCCTCAAATAAAATATTTTTAAAAAAATAATAAATAGATAAATACTTTCAAAAATACTCCACTTGGGGTGCCTTGGTGGCTCAGTGGGTTGAGCCTCTGCCTTCGGCTCAGGTCATGATCTCGGGATCTTCGGATCGAGCCCCGTGTCGGGCTCTCTGCTCAGTGAGGAGCCTGTTCCCGCTCCCTGCCTGCCTCTCTGCCTACTTGTTATCTCTCTCTCTCTCTCATTCAGTCAAATAAATACATAAAGTCTTAAAAAAATATACTCTACTAATTGAAATAACAATGAAAAAAATTCAGCTGACAACTGATGGGAATTAATGAGGAATAGGTGGAAGACCAGGACAGGACCAAAGTTAGGGAGCTGGATTGGGGAGGGGATCTGCTTTTGGCCTCCTCCTTCTGTCATTTTGCTCCTTGATCCTGGAGACGAACTCATCACCACTTTTCCTCCCCCTGCCATATTCACACATTCTTTTCTCTAGGGTCACTCCCAAGACACTAGAGTTGGAAATTGGAGGAATTTCAACCAGAAGCCACTTTCATGTTAAGGGGGATGGTAATGCTGACTGACAAACTGGATGTGAAGATGGGCCCTGCTATGGATGGCCAACTCCAGTCAGAAATGGGAGAATCGGACGCCTGGGTGGCTCAGTGAGTTAAGCCTCTGCCTTCAGCTCAGGTCATGATCTCGGGGTCCGGGGATCAAGCCCTACACGGGGCTCTCTGCTCATCAGAGAGCCTGCTTCCCCCCAACCCCCGCCTGCCTCTTTGCCTATTTGTGATCTCTGTCTGTCAAATAAATAAATAAAATCTTTTAAAAAAGAAAAGAAATGGGAGAATCTGACAGGATCCCCAAACTTCCCTGAACTGTTGAGAAGCAGCAGAGCCTTGAGACGCTCCATGGATTTGGACTCCAGGAATTTCAAGCAGCTGGGCTGGATGCCTCTAGATCCAGTTCATCCTTCTCCCAGTTGTAGGATTGTGTCCCAGTAGCTTTCTGAAGACTTATTCCTCTTGTTCTAGAAAACTTTTTCTCCCCTCCGATTTCCTTGCTACTTAGGGCCCCTCCTGGGACTGAGAGGAGTGAGTAAGATAGAAGGGACCTGGGATTTGTTCATTAGCCTAATGCATTTGGCTGTCTGCCAGAGTTAGATGATGATATTACCAGCGAGGAACCTGTATGGTAAAGTGATGGGGGTTTTGTACCAGTTTTTAGGAGGCACCCTATGCCATTGTTCCCTATTTTCCAGACTATAGTTTCTCATCTAGACCCTCAGAAATGAGCAATGAAGATCAATTCCTACACTAATACAAGCTCAGAAAGAGGTACTATCAGGGTAATGCAAGTGTTTAATTAGGGTATTGTGCTGGGATAATGAGATAAAACAAAAGTTGCTCTGCTTTGATCTGACTTGCCAGTAGGTTGTATTTTCTCATTTTTTTACCTGGTAAGTCCATTGAAATCCATTTTGGGGTCTCCTGCCCAGAAATCCTTGGCATCCCTGCCTTTTGCCTCCCTGCTTCTCCAGAAGGGACTGAGGCATTTTTCCTGATCTAGGTTTAGGTCTAGAGAAATCCTTATGGTGACAGGGATATGAGGCAGGAAAAGGAGTAGCCACAAAGAGCAATGGCCCTTTGTCAGCATGGGGCAAAGGTGAGGGGGAAAAGCCTGAGCCAGGAAGAGGTGGATAAATATTTGTAAGCATATGTCCTTCACTGTTTTCAGAAGGGCCAACTTTTTTTGACTGCAGTGTAGAGAAGGTTAGCATTCAGATTAGAGAAGCACTGAGGAAAGGACGTGTTTGGATCGTCTTATCGTCTTGTTCCTCTGACTTGTTTCCTTCTGGAGCAGGTGAGGACTACCCACAGCTTACAAGGGTGGGGGTAAAGCTATGTCCAGGTGTAACTGAAGTTCCCAAGGGAAAAGCCACTTCTTAGCCTGACTAGTCTTGATTTTTCTTTGTCCCAAGACTTTCCCCACTTCTCACCTCGACCACTACTTCTCTCCTGTTTCCTGTGGGCTGTTCCTCCTGACCCACCATGATCCAGGCTGTGCTGCTCCTTTGCTGTGTCTTTTTTTTTTTTTTAAGATTTTATTTTTAATTAATCTCTACACCCAACATAGGGCTCAAACTTACAACCCCAAGATCAATAGTCTCATGCTCTACCAACTCGGCCAGCCAGGTGCCCCTTTGCTGTGTTTTGTTGTCCCCGTTGGCTGTCTTTCCAAGAAATGCCCAGAAAGAGCCCTGACCTTCCAGCCATTTTTGACAAAAATTTGGCCATCCTCTGAACACACTCTCCAGCCAGATCCCTCTCCCAGATCCCAAGACCTGCATGGATCTCTTGCACACCAGCTCCTCCTTAGCCCCTCTGCCTGAGTGCCTATCCAACTTAGCTCTGGGGGTGGCCCTGGAGGAGGCTGACTGCCCAACTGAGGCCCACAGTCTGCAGTGTAAGCCTGTTAGGATGGGAGGAAAGGCCATCACTGAAACTCTCCTCCATGAGAGGAGAGCACAATGAGAAGGAAAACACTGACAGTACTCAGGTCACTGAGGAATCTGGGGGGACCTGCAGGGAAGCTTGGAGAACCTAACACTCAGCTATTTTGCCTGAGGAATGTCTTGCTGGTGGCAAATACACCCCCTGGCATGGTAGGTCTACCAGCTATCTGCCTCGTTACTGGAGACACAGTTCAAAAATTTTGCTAGTACCCCCTAGAGCTGCAGGAAGCAGTGATGGGAGCGTGAGGAAGAATGAGGCAAAAAGCTGAAGAAACCTCTAAGTTAAGGTTCTCCAAGTTAAGAACTTCTCGGTGTCTACAGATGATGACAATATAATTTATGAAACGTTCCACAGCTATTTGGGAGGGCTTTATGGAGAAATTAATTCAGGAATTTGTCTACGTTTACTTCAGATACTCGGTGACACCCCGGCAATAAGTCTCTTTTCTTGGGACTATTCAATGATGGGGTAGATGAGGTAGTTAGAAATGTAGAAGACCAGGGGCTCCTGAGTGGCTCAGTCAGTTAAGTGTCTGCCTTTGGCTCAGGTTATGATCCCAGAGTCCTGGGGTCCAGCCCCACATTTTACTCCCTGCTCAGCGGAGAGCCTGCTGCTCCCCCTGCTTGTGCTTTCTCTCTCTCTCTAACAAATAAATTTTAAAATATTTTTTAGGGACGCCTGGGTGGCTCAGTGGATTAAGCCGCTGCCTTCGGCTCAGGTCATGATCTCAGGGTCCTGGGATCGAGTCCCGCATCGGGCTCTCTGCTTGGCGGGGAGCCTGCTTCCCTCTCTCTCTCTCTCTCTGCCTGCCTCTCCATCTACTTGTGATTTCTCGCTGTCAAATAAATAAATAAAATCTTTAAAAAAAAAAATAAAATATTTTTTAAAGACTTTATTTATTTATTTGAGAGAGAGAGAGAGAGCATGAGAGGGGAGAGGATCAGAGGGAGAAGCCAACTACCCACTGAGCAGAGAACCTGATGCAGGACTTGATCCCAGAACTCCAGGATCATGACCTGAGCCAAAGGCATTTGCCCAACCAACTGAGCCACCCAGGTGTCCCCCAAATATTTTTATTTATTTATTTTTAAATACTATTTTAAATATTTTATTTATTTATTTGACATAGAGAGAGAGAGCCCAAGCAAAGGGAGCAGTAGGCAGAGAGAGAGGGAGAAGCAGGCTTCCCACCGGGCAGGAAGCCCTGACATGGTGCTGGATCCCAGGGCCCTGAGATCATAACCTAAGGTGAAGGCAGATACTTAACCGACTGAGCCACCCAGATTCCCCCTCAAAAATATTAGGAAAAAAGAAAAAAGAAAGGTAGACAAACACTCAACAGATGTACTTTATTTCATGCCAGAGCTAAATCATACATGTGACTGGGATTAGTCTTAACCCTCTCCATTTAGTAGTTCCCAGCCCCTAGTTCTTATTCCATTTTGCTCTTTTCTTTCCTTTCAGTCATCATATACTGTGCATGTAATATATACTATGCATGAGAGGTAATTTAACCTTTTTCTCATTCATCAACCCTGTACTAAATCCCCAACTAGATGCTGTAGCTCACTAATTTAATTCTTAAACTGAAAAGAGATACAGTAAGAGCGAATCATACGTACCTTTTTTTTTTTTAATATTTTATTTATTTATTTGACAGACAGAGATCACAAGTAGGCAGAGAGGCAGGCAGAGAGAGAAGTGGAAGCAGGCTCCCTGCTGAGCAGAGAGCCCGATGTGGGGCTCGATCCCAGGACCCTGGGATCATGACCTGAGCCGAAAGCAGAGGCTTTAACCCACTGAGCCACCCAGGCGCCCCAGTAAGAGCGAATCATAGATATCTAATCTCTCCTGACTGGGTCTCCCAGCTCATATCGTGAGCTAGAGTGGAAAAGTGACAGGGATGTGTAGGAAATGCCAAAGAAAAGGGTCTTAGGTGTTGAGGTCAATGTGGGACAAGGGAACAAGGTTTGAGGAGCCAATACAAATGGACAAAGACTTGCAGAGATTGCATCTCTTACTGATTATGGGGGAAAGCAAATATCTCCTTTATTCATGGGGCAGAGAAGTGGGCAGAACTGGATTGAGGAGTAACCAAACCTATCAAGACAGTCTTAGTTCTTGCCTGAACTTTGTGGTAATTTGGTGCCCCGTATAAATGGGTGGAAATAAAGCAGAGGAAGTCTCTGGTGACTTGAAAATGGGGAAGGCCAAGTGGGAACAATTGGGCTGCGCTTCTTGATTCTTGGGCTTTTGCCTAAAAATAACAGAACTTTGGAGATGATGGATGAGGTGTGCCCTGTGTCATGGACTCCTTTCAGACCACAGCCCTTAGGGAAACGGTTTGTGTGTTTCTTGTTTCTCCCCTCTCCAGCATATTCTGTTTCAGACATGTTTGGTCTCAGATTCATCACAATACAAGTTGAGTTGCTTCTTTGCTACCTCCTGCTGTACCCTGTGGCTGTTATTTCATATGGAAACCGAACAAATATTCCCTCATCCTTGAGATCCTGGCCACCTTCCTCAGACCCCTTGTCCTGCCAGACTCTGCTCCCAAAGTCCCTGCCTGGCTTTACTCACATGCCTCCTCTACCCAAGTTCCTGGTAGCTCTGCCACTGGTGATTGCCCTGGAGAAAGCTGGTTGCCAGGCTGATGTCTGGACACTGCAACTTCAGCTGTACCGCCAGGGAGGTGTAAAAGCAACACAGAAACTCATCCACCATCTTCAAGAACTCCAGAAAAGCAGAAGCACCGTGAGGGCGGTTTCAGGGGATGACCTATTCTCTGCTCTACAGTTTTTGGCCAGGGAGCGAACAGGCCCACCAAGGGCCCGACGCTCCCCCCCTATCAATAACTGTGAGCAGAAGCAGGAGCAAGGTGTGTACAATATAGTCCGATTGTTGCCACAAGTGGGAACCTTCTACAATCTCGGCACAGCTTTGTATTATGCTGCTCAGAATTGTCCAGACAAGGCCAAGGAACGAGGCCAAGATGGAGTCGTAGATATGGGTTATGACCTTCTGATGACCATGGCTGGATTGTCCGGGGGACCCACAGGACTACTAATCAGTGCTGCACTTAAACCTGCAGTGAAGGCTGGGATTGAACAGTTGATCCAGTATTTCGAAGTGAAAGAGGCAAACACGGCTCTACCAGCGATCAGCAGGGAGGTCTTGTGGGGGGCCTCAGGTGTGAGTGACCTGGAAGAAACAACCACCCAGGCCCTTTGGTCTTGGTTCAGCGGCCTGACTAGTACAGGACTTATTTAATGGCTATGACTTAGATCCTGGGAATGGCAGTCTTGGGATATAAAAGCTGGTGATCACAGAATGAATAAATCTAATATTTTGACAAGCTGTAATGTGTATATGTTCAAAATCCAAATCTCTGGCTGTTATCAAGGAGGAAGGCAATGCTGTAAAATGCAGGAATTTTTAAGTTTGGGGTTTGGAGTCCGAGGATTTAGATTTGAATCCAGGCTCCCCTTGTAAGAACCTCAGTAATCACTGACCAGTAACAACTTTTCTCCAAGCTCAATTTTCAAAATGTCTGTGATTATCATTTTTCACCTGTATGGGTTTTGTGGTAACTAAAAACCAAACAATGAACCTCAAGTTCTTAGCAAGGTACTATCAATAAATATGACTACAGCTCGTCCCTTCCTATCCCAAAGTGTCGAAATTCCGGTCCCACCTCTCCAAGCGCTCTCAGAGCCTGTAGGGTCCCGTGCAACTCTCGGTTTCGTTCCAGTAGCGAGGGTTCTCGGAAATCAGCTGTTTCAGTTCCAGGCTATTCCATTAATTGGACTCCTCCCTCCGTGGGCACGGGGTGGGGCGTAGTTGAGCTAGCCCACCAATCGTTCGAGATGGAAGTGTGGTTTCGGCGCCTCCTGTCCCGCCCCACGGGGGGGAGGAGTTGTGGCGGCGCCAATGAACTTAGGAAGGTTTGGCTGAATGGCAGCTAGCGTCACGGTTGCCAGGCAGCGAATGGCTGGCTCCCGGGTTCAGCCTTCCGCTCCAAAGTCAGCTACAAGGGGGCGGACCCGAGGGGTGGGATGAAGCCGAGGGCGGAGCGCTAGCCGGGGCGCTGGAGCTCTTGCGGCCGGAAGCCTGGCCCTGAACCGCTAGGGAGAGACGGGATTGAGACCCTTATCAGGTACGGGCCCAGAGGGGGCGCGCGGGGGTCGGGTGCAGGCGCGAGTTCCTGCGTGGGAAACGCAGCAGGCCCCGGGTGTACGCCCGGGAGTGGTAAAACTTCGTCTCCAGGTTGAAGGAACTGTCTCCTGCTGCATAACCGAATCTCCCCATCCAGCCCAGCTCTCCAGCCCTAAAACCCATCTTCCCAAACTCCCTGGCAGCCTCCAATACCCTTAGCCAATGCCTTTACCTTCCGGTCTGTCTTAATTTTGATTCTCACCAAAAAACAAAACAAAACAAAAACCCAAAAACAAATAAACCAATGTCTGAAGGTAGATACGATTTCACTTCCTTCATTGTTAGGTTAAGAAGTGTAAGGTACAGTGGTGCCCGGGTGGCTCAGTGGGTTAAGGCTCTGCCTTCGGCTCAGGTCATGATCCCAGAGTCCTGGAATCGAGCCCTGCATGGAGCTCTGTGCTCCGCGGAGAGACTGCTTCCTCCTCTGTCTCTGCCTGCCTCTCTGCCTACTTGCGATCTGTCAAATAAATAAAAAGAAGTGTAAGGTACAGAGAGGTGAAACGATTTGCCTGAGGTCACATACAAAATGCAATTCTTTTCCCAAAAGCTGTTGAGCACAAAATATATGCCTAAGAGAATGGGAGATGCTGGAAAAAAACTTGTTAAGTGTTACAGCCTTTAACCCTCCTATTTGCGATCAATTTTGGGAAGACCATGGGTTTTTGTTGTTTTGTTTTTTCATATTTAAACCTCAAGGTTAACTTCCCACCTTGCTCTTTTAATAATAACGGAGATTCGTTCCTGGAGAAGGGGGGGGCCTCTCCATTTTTTGTTTTTTGTTTTTTATTTGTTTATTTGTTTTAAAGCAGTACAGGTGCATAGTTTAAAAAGCTAAGCACTAGTAAAAGGTTTAAAATGAAAAATAGGAACTCCTGACCAGTCCTTTCCTCCCCGTGTTTCTACTTCAAAGACATTAAAAAGCATCTCATGATTATTCATACTGGTGGAAGAGAATCTCTCCCACCGCAGAGATATTTCTTTCATTTGTAATAAGATCATGTGACCTTTTTTAGACCACAGATGTATGTAAATACCTTTTTCTGTTAGGTTCAGGCTGCAGCAAGAGTAAGTTTTGATTTCCTAAACAGACAGATGGCAGGGGCTGGGAAAGAGAGGAAGAAAGATTCTTAGCCCAGCCTACTTGTTGACATAAGAACCAGTTTTGAGTGAAATTTCACTGTGAAAAAACAAACACCTCTGCTTTCTTTGCCTGACCCCACCCTGGTTGGGGGGGGGGGTGGAGGGAAAGTTATCACAAAGTTGATAATCTACAAGAAGAATCAGAGGTCGATAGAGGTCTTAGAAGTATCACAGTCTTAGGGATTAAGTGACCCCTTGGGCAGTATTTAAATATCTGGAATGGAGTTCCTCCTTCCTGTATGGAGAGCAGATTATAAATTATACCTATCTCTAAAGAGGTTTCAGCCCTTGATAAAGTTTTGGGACCAGCAGGGGTCATGCTGAAATAAATATCTACGATGTAAGTGAATACAAACACAAGCAAATAAATCTAAAATAAATTCATTGAGGGTGATAGATGAAATAAAGATGTTGTAAATATTGTTTAGTGAAGCTGAATGATGGATACATGGATGGTTCTTGTCCTATTCACTCTTCTTGGTGTGTGTGTTTGAAAATTATCTTTTTTTTTTTAAGATTTTATTTATTTGACAGAGAGAGATCACAAGTAGGCAGAGAGGCAGGCAGAGAGATAAGGAAGCAGGATCTCTGCTGAGCAGAGAGCCTGATGCGGGGCTCGATCCCAGGACCCTGGGATCAGGACCTGAGTGGAAGGCAGAGGCTTTAACCCACTGAGCCACCCAGGTGCCCCTGAAAATTATCTTTAAAGAGGCCCCCATATTAGAGCTCTTAAATAGTACTCTCTGGAAGAATGTGAACCAGACTGGTAATACTGGTTATGTGTGAAGACAAGAGGGGAAGGGACCAAGATTAGGAGCGGGGTCAATGTAGCTTTAATTGTATGTGTGTGTGCGCATTTTTTTCTTACCTGTGTAATTAAAAATCTTTATTGTAGTGATAAGCAGTGATGAGACTGTGGCTGATTTAGTCTAGCAAAATTTCCGGTTGTAACCTGCATCCTTCAGACTCAGACCCCAAATGGCGCAGTGGGAGATGTTGCAGAATCTCAACAACCCATTTCAGGATCAGCTGCACCAGCTGTACTCAGATAGCCTCCTGCCGGTGGACATTCGACAGTACTTAGCTGTCTGGATTGAAGACCAGAACTGGTGAGTGCCTCAAGAAGTTGGATGTGGGTAGGATGAAGACAGTGTTCTTCTGAGCGCCAGGATCCTGGAGACACCAAAAGCAGGATGGGGTTAGAAGGCCTCAAAAGACGGTAGCAACCCCGCAGTGATACTAATCCTTGTCATTTCTGATCCCCAGGCAAGAGGCTGCACTGGGCAATGATGATTCCAAGGCTATCGTGCTGTTCTTCGACTTCTTGGACCAACTGAACAATGAGTGTGGCCGCTGCAGTCAGGACCCTGAGCTCCTGTTACTACAGCACAACTTGCGAAAATTCTCTCGGGACATTCAGGTACTTAGAGGAGCCAGGAAGAGCCAAAAAGCTGAATAGAAAAGTATAGAGGAGTATAGAGGAGTATGGTTTAGGGTATGGAACAGGACCTGGAGATGTGAAAGGATGGGGGCAAATCCGGGCAAAGGGAGGACAAGGTCTGGACTTGGGGGGATCACTGGCAGAGAGAAAGGCAGAGTCTAGATGACCCTGTTGGGGAAGAGGCTAGGTTTTAGGGTACCAGTGGTGAAGAGGGGGAGGGCAAAGGACCCTGGAGGAGGAGGACTTACTGGGATCAGTGGTGGGGCAGGTCTGGAGGGCTAGATCATTGATGACAATTGAGTTTAGCCAATTGTTTATCTTCCTACTGCAGGGTCTTCCCCAGGGCCCTACCCAGTTGGCTGAGATGATCTTTAATCTCCTTCTGGAAGAAAAAAGAATTCTGATCCAGGCTCAGAGGGCTCAGTTGGTAAGAACAATTTGTAGTGATTTTGAAAGCTCCTGGAGTAGAGAGTGACTGTGGAAAGGACTCAGAAGTTTGTCTCAGAACAAGATCCTCCCCCACATTCCATGATATATATAATTGCAGGCTGGATTTTAGGGATGAAAGATCGGAATTAAAATGTGCTCAGAGTCTCTTATTTCAGGAGCAAGGAGAGCCAGTCCTCGAAGCACCCGCAGAGAGCCAGCAGCATGAGATTGAATCCCGGATCCTGGAATTAAAGGCTATGATGGAGGTGAGTGGATGTGGGAAAAGTTAGGGTCAGTAGGGCTCAGCCTGCCATCTCCCACAGAAGCAGCCTCCTCTGGGTCTTATCTCGTCTCCAGACACTGAAGAAATCCATCTGCCACCTGAAAGACCAGCAGGATGTCTTCTGCTTCCGGTATAAGATCCAGGCCCAAGGTAGGAAGCAAGCACACTGAGGGGTGGTCGAAACACTAGTGCCTGCTGGGAGGCCAGGGGTGGAAGAGGGGAGAAGTGAAGAGCCCCAAGAAGCAGTAATCTCTGGCTACTGTACCAACCGCAGTGGGTGCAGCCCCACTCCCAGGGAGAGCTACAAGGGCCAGCCAGGGCTCTGGAGGTTAGGCTGGAGGTGTGGCTGAGGGCCAGTGGGTGGGCGCTTGGGGAGACAAGCTGCCTCAGCAGATCGAGTGGGCTTTTGGTTCCGGCATGACCCTTCAGAGTCTCCCCGAGGGCCCAAAGGTGCCTCTGCTTTGCTTGGGTCCCCTTCTTCTCCCTTCAAAATGCCCCCTGCTCCCTGCCCCTAAATCTGCCCAAGGTCCTGGTCAGGATGGAGAGGGGAAGGAGCCCTAGGTCTGAGCATTTGTCTCACTCCTGCTCCTATCATCCAGTGAAGACACTCTCTTTAGACCCCCATCAGACGAGACAGCAGCAGCTTCTGCAGGAGACTCTCAATGAACTGGACAAAAGGAGAAAGGTGGGAGGCAGACAGAGGGAGTGGGCAACAGAGAATGGGGAAAATGAGGGATGTGGGAGGCCTGGCCTCTTAGCCTTGGCTGCTTTGTCTCTTCCTCCCCAGTTGGGTGGTGGAGGGCGATCGTGAGAAGTGCTCACTACTTACTTTATGTCTTTCTTAGGAAGTGCTGGATGCCATCAAAGCATTGCTAGGCCAGTTAACGACCCTCGTGGAGCTACTGCTGCCCAAGTTGGAGGAATGGAAAGTCCAACAGCAGAAAGCCTGCATCGGAGCCCCTTCGGATGGAGGGTTGGAACAGCTGGAGAAGTGGTGAGAGGCCCGCCCAGCCCTTGTCCCAACCACGCCGCTGTGCTTTGTAAATTGTAAACCATGAATTGTAATGAATTTTCTTGTTCATGTAATGAATGATCTATCTAGGCAGGAGATATTGCTGTCCTTACTCTCTGCTCCCCAAAATGATCCCAGCTCCCTTGTCTGACCACAGTGAACCTCTCTTCATTCTCACCACGCAGAGAACCCAGAGCCCGGTCTTTGCTTTGGTGAAAAGAATGGTTTAAGCCATAGCTGGTTTTTCCTTCCTTTTTAATCACCTAAGAAATAGGTTTTTTACTTTTTTTTTTTTTTTTTTTTTTTTTTAAAGATTTTATTTATTTATTTGACAGAGAGAAATCACAAGTAGATGGAGAGGCAGGCAGAGAGAGAGAGAGAGAGAGAGAGAGGGAAGCAGGCTCCCTGCTGAGCAGAGAGCCCGATGCGGGACTCGATCCCAAGACCCTGAGATCATGACCTGAGCCGAAGGCAGCGGCTTAACGCACTGAGCCACCCAGGCGCCCTACTTTTTTTTTTAAAGATGTATTTATCTATGTTAGAAGAGAGAGAATAAAAGCAGGGCGGGGGAGGAGAGAGGGACAGAGGGAGAAAGAGAATCCTTAAGCAGATTTCCTACTGAGTGCGGAGCCTGATACAAGGCCTTAATCCCAGGACTGTGAGATCATGATCAGAGCCAAGATCCTAAGCCAGCTGCTTAACCAGCTGAGCTACCCAGGTGCCCCACTACTTTTTTTTTTTTTTTTAAACTGTAGTGACTATAATATCAGAAAAAAAGAAAGACCATTACCTATTATTATTGCCCAGATGTAGCTACTGTAACACTATACAAAAATTGAATCGTATTTTTGTACTGTTTCGAGAACTGTGGTTTTTGCTTTTTATCTTAGCAGTGTATTACAGTATTTACCTGTGTTATTTATTTGTTTTTTTAAAATAAGACAGGCTGATGTTTCTTTTTTTCTAAGATTTTATTTATTTTTTAAGTAAACTCTGCACCCAACGTGGGACTCAAACCTACTACCCTGAGATTGAGAGTTGCATGCCCTACTGACTGAGACAGCCAGGCACCCCTTACCCATGTTTTTGGGTCTGTTTGTTTGTTTGCTTAAGTAGACTCCACGCCCAGCATGGAACCCAACGTGGGGCTTGAACTCACGACCCTGAGATCAAGACCTGAGCTGAGATCAAGAGTCACATGCCTAACTGACTGAACCACACATGTGCCCTACACCCATTTTATTTTTAATGGTTGCATCATAGTTCCCTGTATGGAGGTAACATAATTTAGTTAATGAACTCCTATTTTTGGACATTTAGATTTTTTACTTTCTTGCTATTTTTCTTTAATTTATTTATTTGACAGAGATCACAAGTAGGCAAAGAGGCAGGCAGAGGGAGAGGGAGAGGCAGGCTCCCTGCTGAGCAGAGAGACCAATGTGGGGCTCGATCCCAGGACCCTGGGATCATGACCTGAGCCAAAGGCAGAGGCTTTAACCCACTGAGCCACCCAGGCGCCCCGTTCTTGCTATTTTTTTTAAGTAAGCTCTTTTATATTAATTTTTTGTAATGGGGAAAAAACTAATTATGTCTTTCAATATACTTAAAACACCTACTGTTTTAAATATTTTCTAATGAGAAAATTCATTGTTATTTATTAAAAATGGGGGTGCCTGGCTGGCTCAGTTGGTAGAATATGCAGCTCTTAATCTTGGGGTCATGAGTTCAAGACCCATATTAGGGGTGGAGTTTACTTTAGTATATGTGCTGCCGAAGTGAGCACGAGTTTACTTTAAAAAAATTAAATAATATTTTAAAAAGTAAACTATTGGGGCATCTGGGTGGCTCAGTCAGTTAAGTGTTTGCCTTCAGCTCAGATCATGATCCCAAGTTCCTGGGATCGAGCCCTGGGTTGGGCTCCCTGCTTGGTGGGGAGCCTGCTTCTCCCTCTCCCTTTGCCTGCCGCTCCCACTGCTTGTTCTCTCTCTCTCTCTCCATCAAATAAATAAATAAATAAATAAATAAAAAGTGAACTATTAAGAATCAATCACAACAATGTTCAGGTAAATTGAAAACAGATATATAGGGCTTAGTATAAAGAATCACTACTTAAACTGCAATTGCAAACATAGCCATCATTTGTATAGGGTATGGTAAACTCTGACCTACGAGTGATATCTTGCTCTTTTTAATTTTTAAATTTTTTCAAAAAAAATTTTTTAAATTCCTGGTTAGTCACCATAGTTTCAGGAATAGAATTTAGGTATTCATCCCTTACATACAATACCCAGTGCTCATCACAAGTGTCCTCCTTAAGCCCACTTCCCCTGCAGCAACCCTCAGTTTGTTCTCTATGGTTTAAGAGTCAGTTCAATAGTATGCCTCTTTTTTTTTTTTTTTTTTTTTTTAAAGATTTTATCCATCCATTTGACAGACAGAGATCACAAGTAGGCAGAGAGGCAGGCAGAGAAAGAAGTGGAAGCAGGCTCCCCGCTGAGCAGAGAGCCCGATGTGGGGCTCGATCCCAGAACCCTGGGATCATGACCTGAGCCGAAAGCAGAGGCTTTAACCCACTGAGCCACTCAGGCGCCCCAGTATGCCTCTTTTTATCCTCACTATGTTCATCTGTTTCGTTTCTTAAATTCCACATATGAATGAAATCATATGGTATTTGTCCTTCTCTGACTGACTTACTCACTTAGCATAATGCACACTAGCTCCATCCAGGTCATTGCAAATGGCAATACTTTGTTCTTTTTATGAGTGAGTAATATTCCATTATATATATTCAACAAATATTTTGTTTTTTTCCAAGCTTTTTCTTCCTTTCCTACCCTCATTTTCTTTCTTCTTCCTTCTGCCTCCCTCCCTTTTTTTCTTTTTCCTTCCTTCCCTCCCTCTCTCTTTCTTTTGTTCTTTCTCTCTCCATCCCTCCCTCTCTCTTCCCTTTCCTTTCCTTTCCTTTTCTTTTTTTCTTTTTTTAATCTGGAAATGGGTCCGTTTTTAGATTCTTTGTAAAAAAAAAAAAAAAAAGTCCCCAGTTTGTGAGGGTAAACTCCATTCATGGGAGAAAACACAGAGCAGAGGTAGCCCTGGAGCTGAAGATCAGCTTTGAGTTTTGGCACAATTTGCAATTCCACAGCTTTCTGGTCAACCTTGCACTGCTCTGTAATCTCACAATTTTCTGTTAAAGATCTCACCTTCCTGGTGTCTGGGTTTATGCAACTTCTTCTTGAAGTAAGCATCAGTGAGATGCTTGGGAATTTGCACACTGCTGATAGCAATCTTGGTGGAGGTGGCAATGACAGATTTGTAGTATGTTCTACGCAGAGGAACTTGATTGAGGGCCAGAGGTCCAGTCACAAGTAGCAAGCCACACTGTTCTAATGATTCAGGAAAACCACCCTCTTGCCTCTGTGGAGCCCAGGGAGGATGATCACAGTGGTGCCTGGAGGGGCACCTGGGTGGCTCAGTCAGTTAAGTGTCTGCCTTCCTCTCAGATCATGATCTCAGGGTCCTGGGATCAAGCCCTGAATGGGATTCCCTGCTCAACAGGGAGTTTGCTTCTCCTTCTTCCTCTCTCTCTGCCCTTCCCCCCACTCATTCTCTCTCTCTTTCTCTCTCTCTCAAATAAATAAATAAAATTAAAAAAAAAAAAAAGTGGTGACACTAGCTTGCAGTTTTCTCACATGCTGCCTGAAAGGTTTTTTTTGCCATGGCTCAACAGCTTTCAAGCCCCATCTCCGGTAGGATAATACTTAGGCATTTGGGGAAGTTTAACTACCCCGGTATCACCAATCTTGTCACCACCAACTGGTTTTGTGACAGTAGCAGGAACCTTCTTTTTCTTTTCAACTCTGGATTTAGCTGCTGAATACTTCCTGTTGTACATGGCCTTTCTGGAATACATAGCCGATAGGAACTACATGCCAATTCCTCTGACTAGGACAGGGTTTTGGGCTGCAATGGGGCTCCCATTTCTTTGGCATTTCAGCCTTGAGGTTACCCTCCTTCATCCTGCTACCAGCTTCAGCCTTCTTGGCTCCAGGTTTCTTTTCCTTAGGATCTGGCTTCTCATCTTTTTCACCCACCATTTTGTAAGATGAAAAAGGATTTTTTTTTTTTTTTTTTTTGAGAAAGGATTTTTTTTTAAGTTTATTTATTTATTTAAACAATCTCTACACCCAGTGTGAGGCTCACACTCACAACCCTGAGATCAGGAGTTGTGTGCTGCTCCAACTGAATCAGCTGGGCACCCCGATTTCTTGCTATTTTAAACAGTGCTGCAGTAAACATCCTCATAGCTTTATCTTTATATCCCTAATTATTTCTGTACTATAAATTCTCAAAAGTGGTATTCCTGGGTTAAAAGATACACCTTTCTTTTGGTGGTGTTATTGTGTTGATCCTTTGTTTCATTGTTTTGTTTTGTTTTTTAAGATTTTATTGGGGCGCCTGGGTGGCTCAGTTGTTTAAACATTTGCCTTTGGTCCAGGTCATGATTCCAGGGTGCTGAGATCGAGCCCTGCATTGGGCTCCCTGCTCAGCGAAGAGCCTGCTTCTCTCTTCCCTCTGCTGCTCCCCCTGCTTGTTCTCTTTCTGTCAAATAAATAAAATCTTTTTTATTTTTTATTATTATTACTTTTTAAAAGATTTTATTTGGTTATTTGTCAGGCAGAGATCACAAGTAGGCAGAGAGAGAGAAGGGGGGAAGCAGGCCCTCTGCTGAGCAGAAATTCCTAATGTGGGGCTCCATCCCAGATCATGACCTGAGCCGATGGCAGAGGCTTTAACCCACTGAGCCACCCAGATGCCCCTTTTATTATTATTTTTAAAGGTCTTATTTATTTGACAGAGAGAGCACAAGCAGGGGAAGCAGCAGAGGGAGAGGGAGAAACAAGCTCTCTACTGAGCAGGGAGCCCAATGCGGGGCTCCATCCCTGGCCCCTGGGATCATGACCTGAGCTAAAGGCAGATGCTTAACAACTGAGCCACCCAGATGCCCCAAATAAAATCTTTTTCATCTTTCTATTTTTTAAATTTTTAAAAAATTTATTTGTCAGAGAGAGAGCATGCACACAAGCAGACAGAGTAGCAGGCAGAGGCAGATAGAGAAGCAGGCTCCCTGCCGAGCGAGGAGCCCGATG
The DNA here is from genome assembly GCF_030435805.1 of Mustela lutreola. Classification (NCBI taxonomy): domain Eukaryota; kingdom Metazoa; phylum Chordata; class Mammalia; order Carnivora; family Mustelidae; genus Mustela; species Mustela lutreola. The sequence goes on from NC_081297.1 coordinate 57,337,266, forward strand.
CGGGACTCGATCCCAGAACCCTGGGATCATGACCTGAGCTGAAGGCAGCGGCTTAACTGACTGAGGCACCCAGGCATCCCTTTTTTTTTTTTTTTAATTTAAATTTTTTTAAAAGATTTTATTTATGTATTTGACAGGGAGAGATACAGTGAGAGAGGGAATACATCGAGAGAGGGAACACAAGCAGGGAGAGTGGAAAAGGGAGAACCAGGCCTCCTGCTAAGCAGGGAGCTGGATGCAGGGCTCGATCCTAGGACCCCGGGGATTATGACCTGAACTGAAGGCAGACACTTAACGACTGAGCCACCCACGTGCCCCATAAAATCTTTTTTAAAAAAAGAAATAAAAATAAAGATTTTATTTTATTTATTTATTTGTCAGAGAGAGAGAGAGAGCGAGCAAGCAAGCATTAACGGGGGAGTGGCAGCCAGAGGGAGAAGCAGGCTCCCTGCAGAGCAAGGAGCCTTATGCACTACTTGATCCCAGGACCCTGGGATCATGACTTGAGCTAAAAGTAGATGCTTAATTGACTGAGCCACCCAGGCATCCCTTGTTTTGTTTTTTCAGTATTTTATTTACTTATTTATTTATTTGGCGGGGGGCCGAGGGAGAGAGTGAGAAGCCAACTCCCCACTGAGCATAGAGCCCAACATGGGGCTCCATCCCAGGACTCCAGGATCATGACCCAAGCTGAAAGCAGGTCCTTAACTGACTGAACCACCCAGGCACCCCTGTATATTTATTTTAAATAGGAGTCATATCATATGTACTATCTTGTGATTTTTAACAATTTAGTATTTTTGGATACTTTTTGCAAGTTAAAAATTTGAGCCTAGGCACCTGCCTGGCTCAGTTTCTGGAGGGTGTGACTCTTGATCTTGGGGTTGTGAGTTCAGGCCCCACATTGGGCATAGAGATGACTTAAATTAATAAACTTAAAAGCAATTGAACCTATATGATTAATAGTTGTTGTCTGATTATTTCCTTAGGATACAGCTTAGAAATAGAAGACTGCAGGGGCACCTAGGTGACTCAGTAGGTTAAGTCTTGATCTCAGTTCAGGTCTTGATCTCAGGGTTGTGAGTTCAAGCCCTGTATTGGGCTCCATGCTGGGCACAAACCTACAAAAAAAAAAAAAAAAAAAAAAAAAAAAAAAAGAGAGAGAGAGAGAGAGAGAAAAGAAATACTGCAAATGGTGTGCATGTTTTTTGAGTCTTTTTAGACGTTAGTTCCAAATTGCTATCCTAGTCTATTTGCTCATATGTAGCGTATAATTGACTTCCTGTCACCACATTGCCTATTATTATCTTTTGTTATAGAGATAGTAAAGTACAGAAGTTGAAGTATTATGGCAGACTTGGTAGGTAGGGCATGTGACTCTTGATCTTGGGGTGGTGAGTTTGATCCCCACTTTGGGGGTGGAGCCTACTTTAAAAAGTCTGGATTATGCAGCCAGACTGCCTGGATCACCCACTCATTCCATACTAGTTCTATGACCTTGAGCAAGTCACTTAGCCTTTCTCTACTACAGTTCAATTATCTGTAAAATGGAACTAATAATAGTAGCCACCTCATCGAGTTGTGATAAGGATTAAATACATTAAGTACTTAGAGTAATAGTACATATCAAGCATCATATGAAAATAGCTTCATTATAGAAATAAATCTCTCAGCAGTTTCATATGTGAAAGTGGCTTTGATTTTAATCCCTCGGATTATCAGTCATGTTGCATCATCTTTCATATGCTTCTGGGTTCTTTTTTTGTTCCAGTCAGTTTCTTGCTTTCTATCTAGTTAAAGGAGAGCTTCTGGAGCCCGTCTGGGGGCACCAGGACACTCATCAGTTCTCTCTCCCTCTCTGGAATCCCATCACCCAGGTTCACAGCTGGAGCCAAGCTGTTGTTTCACCTGCGCCAGCTGTTGAAGGAGCTGAAGGGATTGAGATGCCTGGTTAGCTATCAAAATGACCCTCTGACCAGAGGGGTGGACCTGCGGGAGGCTCAGGTCATGGAGTTGCTACACCACCTGCTCCAAAGGTCTAGAGGCCAGTGTGGGAGCTCCTGGGAGGGCAGAAAGAGCAAGAGGAGCCATCCGTATAGAGACTGAGCTCTATTCTCTCCTCCATCTCTCTCTGCAGAGCCTTTGTGGTAGAAATCCAGCCCTGCATGCCCCAAACTCCCCATCGACCCCTCATCCTCAAGACTGGGACCAAGTTCACTGTCCAAACAAGGTTGGCATTTCAGAACTCATTCCTGCTTCCTTTCTCCAGCTCTGGTACTACTGTTTGCTTTCTGGCTTTACAGATCTCTCTGATCTTGTCTTCTCTCTTTTCTCCCCAATCCACCTACCACCACCACTACCACCTTCCCCCCACCTACTCTTTTCCTTCTCCTTCTTCTTTTTCTTCTTCTTCTTCTGCTTCTTTTCCTCCTGTCACCTAGGTCTTCTAATCTCTTACCTTGTCTTCTTCAAACATCTGATCTCTCCAGGAGATGGAGACTGACTGCTTTTCTCTATCCAACTCCTTTTTCCCTAGGCTGCTGGTGAGACTCCAGGAAGGCAATGAGTCACTGACTGCAGAAGTCTCCATTGACAGGTCCGGTGGGGCACATGGACCATGGGGAGGCTGGGGCATAGGCTTCTGGGGCAGAGGAGACACGCAGTCTTTACCATAAGGTCCTGGGGTTGTGTTCTTACCCTGTCCATGCCTACTCAGAAATGAACTCCTCACTTTTGTCGAGCACTACATAACCTACAGCTTGTCAAGTCCTTGTTCGTCACAGGGACCCCATGAGTTAGGTATTATCAGTGCACCATTCAAATGAAGAAATAAGCCTGGAGAGGGTATGTCTCCTGTGCAAGGCCATGTGGCTAGTGAGCGCAGATCTGGGTTTGAACCCAGGTCTATCTATTCCTAAAGACTAAATTCCTAACTTCTACACTGATTTTGCTTCCCAGTGATTTTTTTTTCCTTTTCAGGAATCCTCCTCAATCACAAAGGTAGGTGTCTGACAAGGATGCTGCAAACATCTGGGCGCTGCACGACCTGCACAACCACATGGGGGCGCAGGCAAGGAGGAGGTTGATTTGGTTGGGGTATGGACAAAGGGAGAAGGGAGAACCGACATGAGGCGGAATATGTGTTGTTTTTCCTGCTGAGTTTTTAGAGTAACTCTGCTTCTGTTCTCCATATATCTTCTTCCCCCTGAAATAGCTTCCGGAAGTTCAACATTCTAACCTCAAACCAGAAAACTTTGACCCCGGAGAAAGGGCAGAGTCAGGGCTTAATTTGGGACTTCCGCTACCTGGTAAGAAGGGCTAGTAGCTTAAGTGTCTGGTCCAGTGGAACAGGCTGAAGGAAATTCCCAGGCCTTGGGAAGTCTTGAGGCAAAACAGGGGTTCCAGGGAACTTGGACATCCCCACTCTGGCATTTTTCTCTCCTTCTCTCAACCCACAGACTCTGGTGGAGCAACGTTCAGGTGGTTCAGGAAAGGGCTGCAATAAGGTGAGGCCTGGACAGAGAGAATGGGGGGATGGGAGGAACTTGCCAAAGGGCCCTCTGATGTTTGTGTCTTCGGCTGTCCTAGGGAATGGTGGGTGTGACAGAGGAACTGCACATTATAAGCATTACCGTCAAATACACCTACCAGGGTCTGCAGGAGGAGCTGAAAGTGAGTGAAAATGGAGGGCAGGGAGAAATGAAGCAGATTTGGCTGAAGGCATTAAGAAGGGGTTAAATAGAAGCCTTGGGGGGCGCCTGGATGGCTCAGTGGTTTAAGCCTCTGCCTTCAGCTCAGGTCATGATCTCAGGGTCCTGGGATCGAGCCCCACATCAGGCTCTCTGCTCAGCGGGGAGCCTGCTTCCCCCTCTCCCTCTGCCTGCCTTCTGTCTACTTGTGATCTCTCTCTATCTATCAAATAAATAAATAAAAATCTTTAAAAAAAATAAATAAATAGAAGCCTTGGGAAATTCTCCCCCTTTGCCCCCGTCAAAGCTAGAAACATTACATCCCTCCACTGACTCCTGTTTTCTCTTCAGACGGACACCCTCCCTGTGGTGATTATTTCTAACATGAACCAAGTCTCCATTGCCTGGGCCTCAGTTCTTTGGTTCAATCTGCTTAGCTCAAACCCCCAGGTAGGAGGTGGGGCCAACGGTGAAGGATGGCCAGGAGGGGTGTGGAAGCTTGGCATGAGGGCACTTCTTCTGAGCCATTCTTCCCACCCGTGCAGAATCAGCAGTTGTTCTCCAGCCCCCCCAAGGCCCCCTGGAGCTTGCTGGGTCCTGCTCTCAGTTGGCAGTTCTCCTCCTACGTTGGCCGAGGTCTTGACCAAGACCAGCTGAGCATGCTGAAGAACAAGCTGTTTGGTACAGACCTCCTTTTCCCTCAGCCTTTCCCTCGTTGTTGTCTCCCCAGCCCTCCATCCGTTCCGTTCCAGGGACCCTGGCCTTGCCTTCTCCATTATCTGAACTGCCTGTCTTCCCTCAGGGCAGAACTGTAGGACGGAGGGCGCATTGTTATCCTGGGCTGACTTCACTAAGGTAACTCCCTGCATCCCATGCGGCCAGATCAAGCTTCTACGCAAACCCTAGTCCTTCCCTTCCTCACACGTTCTGCTCACTGCGGACACCTCCACGTCTCTTCCTGCTTTCCCATTCCTCCTGCAGCGAGAGAGCCCTCCTGGCAAGCTACCGTTCTGGACGTGGTTGGACAAAATTCTGGAGCTCGTGCATGACCACCTGAAGGATCTCTGGAATGATGGGTAAGGCCTAGGTCAGCCTCCCTCTCCCCGCCACTCCCTTTCTGGCTTTCTGGGCTTGAGAGCGGACCGGTGCGCCCTCCTGTGGTGGAAAAGGAGAGAGCAAACACTGGTGCAAGATCGCAAGGTCACATCCGCTCCGGTGTGCAAAAATAGTCACAGCCAGCGCACGCCCAGTGTCCACTGAGCCCTGGGAGCCTGATGAGCGCTCTTTATGAGTTCTTTCGTGTACTCCTTGGAACGACGCGGAGTCGCAGAGATGTTCAAGAATTCACCCAACGGGCGTAGTTGGGATTCAAACCCAGGCCTGTCTGCAAGCCCACGCGCTTTGCACGACACTGCCTTGCTCATTTGTACAGCATTTTGCCTCTTACAAGATGCTTTTCGTCTCTGACTTCGCGGAAGTCTCGTACCTCCTCCAACCATGGAAGGCGGATACCAATACTGTCAGTAAGATGAAGTGACTTGGCCGAGAGCAAGGCCCCAGAACCTGGCCCTCCCTCCCCAGACAGGGAGAGCGGGGGAGCAGGGAGGCGGGTCAGCCTCATGGCAGCCTTTCTGTGTTTCAGATGTATCATGGGCTTCGTGAGCCGGAGCCAGGAGCGCAAGCTGCTCAAGAAGACCATGTCCGGCACCTTTTTACTGCGCTTCAGCGAAACATCGGAAGGGGGCATTACCTGCTCGTGGGTGGAACATCAGGATGACGGTCAGCAGCTTTGCCCTCGAGGTCCCCAGAGCCGGTCCACTCTGGCCCTCGGCCGCCCTGGACTTCCCTGGCTCTGTCCGCAATCTCTCAGCAGGCTTGGGGTTGGACGGGCAGGGCGGGGTCATCCCAGGCCCAACCTCCTCTTTCATGCCTGCCTGTTCCCACATCCCTTCTGCAGACAGGGTGCTCATCTACTCCGTGCAGCCTTTCACCAAGGACGTGCTGCAGTCTCTCCCACTGACTAAAATCATTCGCCACTATCAGCTGCTCACCGAGGAGAACATCCCGGAGAACCCACTGCGCTTCCTCTACCCCCGAATCCCCCGGGATGAGGCTTTCGGGCGCTACTACCAAGAGAAAGGTGAGAAGTGTTGACACACGTCCCTGGAAGGTGGCAGGGGTTCTCAGGCATCTACAAACCCAATATCTTTCCTCCAGACGTGGAAAAATGGATAGCCAGAGAAGTGAAAGTCTTTGTGCCTAGGATGCCAATTGTTAGTGGGGAGACATGGTTATCAGGACCATTTGCATGAGGGGTCCTTGGGCTATGCATCCAGCCCCCTGACGTCCCTATCCTCTTGCATATGTGCCCCACAGTTAATATTGAAGAACGGAGGAAATACCTGAAACATAAGCTCATCGTGGTCTCTAACAGGTGAGAGATGTGTTTCTCGACCCATCCTCCCTAACCCTTGTTGGCTGATGGAGTGACCCAGATCTGCCCAGTTCACCTCGCTGACCTACTCTCCTACTAACCCATACTCTTGAGCCTCTAGGGTTTTTTTCTGGTTCTGCCATCCTCTTTCCTCTCTAGTGTTCTGCTGCCATCCTTAGGTTGTTTCTACAGGCCTTCCCTGCTAATACCCGCCATCACCACTGATGTTCCTGGGCAGCTACTTGAAGCATGGTACTAGATACTTTTTTAACAACAGGTTTGGTTGGTTTTTTTGTTTTGTTTTGTTTTGTTTTTTCATTTTATTGAATCCTTTTGAGAATCCACCCAAGTAGGTGATTAACAGCCACATTTAAGGAAAATTTATCATATGGCAGATATGGGACTAAATGTCTGTGTTTAGTTTCTGATTTATTGAATCTTTGTACTAGGCCCATGAGGTGGCTGTGGGTATGAACCTCTGTAGCCAAAGAACGTGAGGTTTACTGTAGCATGCTTCCGGTACCTAGCTAAGAAACGATCCAGGTCTGCCAAATTCCAAAGTCCTGCTTTTTTTTTTTTTTTTTTCCATCTTAAAACAACACCCATCTATTTATTTTTTTTTAAAGATTTCATTTATTTATTTGACAGAGAGATCACAAGTAGGCAGAGAGGCAGACAGAGGGAGAGGGGAAAGCAGGCTCCCTGCTGAGCAGAGAGTCCGATGCAGGGCTCCATCCCAGGACCCTGAGATCATGACGGGGGCCGAAGACAGAGGCTTAACCCACTGAGCCACCTAGGCACCCCAACAACACCCATTTATTATCTCACATTTTCCATGGATCAAGAGTCTGGTCATGGCTTAGCTGAGTTCTTTGCTCAGGGCCTCACGAGGCTGCAGTTCAGAGTTTCGGTTAGGACTTCGATCTCATCTGAGGCTGTGGTTCTCTTCAAAGCTCAAGTGATCGTTGGCTGAATTAATTTTCTTGGAGCTGTAGGATTCCTGGCAGCTTGTGTCTTCAAAGCCGACAGGAGAATCTCCAAAGTCCTGCGTTTAACCATCCTACTGCCTCTTGTATTCTATTAGGCGGTGGTGGTCCCATTTTATTGACGATAAATCTGAGGCTCAGAAAGCTAAAGATCACCCATCCAATAAATAATAGGGCTCAAACTCTGGCAAGCCTGATTCCAAAGCCTGTGCTTTTAAGCCCTCTGCTCTGTTGCTCTGTTGCCTTCTTCTTCTTTTTTATTTTTTAAGATTGTATTTATTTATTTGAGAGAGAGAAAGCGGGTGAGCAGTGGGGTAGGGTGGGGTGGTAGAGGGAGAGGCTGAGAGAGAATCTCAAGCAGATTCTGCCACACTGAGCATGGAGCCTGACCTGAGGCTTGATCTCAAAATCCTGAGATCATGACCTGAGCTGAAATCAAGAGTCAGATGCTTAACTCACTGAGCCAACCAGGCACTGCCCACCCCCCTCTCCGCTCTGTTGCCTTCTTAGCCTAGAGAGATAGTCTCTGCTTGCTCTGCCATTCCCCACTTCCCCTAAACAACCAGCCCTGCACCTTTGTCTGTGTTGTGGTATCCAGACAGGTCGATGAGCTGCAGCAACTGCCAGACCTTAAGCTGGAGCCAGAGGCGGAGTCATCTGAGCTGGAGTCGGGCCTGGCACCATTGCTAGGGCAAGAAACAGGCCTGGAGTTAGGGCCACTGCTAGAGGCAGGCCTGGACCTGGGGCCAGCCCTCGAGCCCCTGCCAGAGCCCACACTAGATGTGGTAGCAGGAATGCCAGAGCCAAACGTGGGACCAGAGCTGAAGCTGGAGCCTCTTCTAGACCCTGTATCCCAGGCAGTGTCAGAGCCAGATTTGCCCCATGACCTGAGACACTTGAACACTGACGAAATGGAAAGTAAGTGATGAGATGGAGCTCGGGAAGAGGGGACACATTCCCTTTACCGATTGCCCTCCCTTACCCATTATAGAAAAAGCTGAGCTCTAAGCTCCTCTTTGGAGGGAGGCTCATTTCTTTGTGATTCCTTTTATTAGGAAATGTACATGCCCCTCTTTCCCCAACCTAAGTGCCTCCTTGGGCCTTGTTCAGACCTCTCCTGCCATCCTCCCTCATTTTCCCTGCTGGGTTGGGAACTCCTTACCTAAGATCAGGGCCTGATTTCTTTCTTTGGACTACCTTAGTCTTCAGAAACACTATGAAGATTGAAGAAATCATGACAAATGGTGACCCTCTGTTTGCTGGACAGAACACCGTGGACGAGGCTTACGTCTTCCACCCCAGCCATTTCCACACGGATGGGCCCTTGATACCTTCTGACTACTAGGAACAACATTTCCTCTGTTCTTCCTGTATCTTTTGTCCCTTCTACCCCCCCACATCACAGTGTTGCTTTCCAAGGATGGAAAACCTGTTCCAACCTGGTTAACTCTGGCATTGGGAGTGGGAAGTAAAGGCAGACTATGGATAAGGAAGGGGCACCAAGGAACCAGAAGAGATGTTAGCCATGGCTCTAACTAGGATCTTTGAGGCCAGCTGCTGTTTGGGGAGGTACCGGAGTTCTGAGGGTAGGCCAGCAGAGTTAGGTGGTGTTGAGGGGGCTCAGGCACTTGGAGTGGCTTCTTTCCAGTAAAGGAAGATGTCAACATTTGAATAGTTGGTAAGGCTAATGTGGTGGTGCCCACTAGCATTGGCCATCCATAGGGAACAGAGACATGTGATAGGATTCCATTTCTCTCTTCTGGTTCTTTCATGTCTAGAATAACCTTTTCCTTCCTTCTCCCACTCCTGATTCAAGGCCTAAATTCCTTTGTTTTCTGCCATGACTGAGAGCTTCCTGCTTCAGCCCACCATGCGAAGCTCTCCTCAGCAGAAGGGAATAGGAGATAAACGTCCCCTGCATACCAGTGTCTTCCCCTGCCCCCCAAGCTGGCCACACCCGTTCCTTCCCCTAAAATGATCCTGCCAATCTAATATTCTGTGAAGCTTTGCACAATAATTTACTCCGTTCAGTCTCCACTTCCTCAATGCTTAGGAGACAAATCACTCTTGGAGGCCAGGGATGGTAGGGTGGCTGAGAATTTAGGGATCACTTTTTATAGTATTAGATAGAATGTGGTATTTTTACAGAGGAAGAGAAGCCCTGGGTCTTAGATATTTCTCTATTAAGATAACCATTTGTTCTTTTGTACAATATATTGCTTATCTGAAAGGAGAGTTTCTATTCCTTGGGTGTGGACCTGGGCAAAAACCACGTTCCCCGAACTTAGAACTTTGAATGTTTATCATTGGCTTCCAGACAGTCTCACACATTAATCATTCCCAGGGAATCCCAGGACAATGGCTGTTTTTTTCTAGCATAACTTGAGATGGAATGAAAGTGAGGCCCTGTACGTATGGCTGTTTTCTGGCTGGTATGTTAGAGGCCCTTCTTAGCAGAAGTGGCTAATAAACTTTGTGCTGACCTACAAGTGTTTCCTCTCTGAACTTCTTTACTTCTCTGCTCACAAAGACTGATGTCATTGGAGACACCGGCAGGCTATGTAGGATCAAGGTCAGCAAATCACAACCTGTCTTCCAGCCACCCAAGTAGGCATCCTCTTGTGATGTTTTTCTTCTTACCCCTCTGTTTATGTATTATTTTTCAAAGATTTTATTTATTTATTTGACAGAGACACGACGATAGAGGGAACACAAGCAGGAGGATGGGGAGAGGGAGAAGCAGGTTTCCCACTGAGCAGGGAGCCTGATGCGGGGCTCAATCCCAAGACCCTGGGATCATGACCTGAGCTGAAGGCAGAATCTTAATGACTGAGCCACCCAGGCACTCCTTACCCCCCTATTTAGAACAGGTCTTCCTGTCCCTTAGATTCTTCCAGGGGCGTTGGGAGCCATCTGTGAGTTGGGGTATATGATGAGCAGTTCTATAACTAGCCCATTGTCACTCAGCTGGTTGGTGACAAAGCCAAGATACAAGACGGGGTCTGTTTGATTCCAAAGCCCATGTGTTTTTAATCTTGTGACTATGGAGAAAAGGACGGGGAATGACCACAGTAGCCTTCCCCTTTTCTTTGTTTCCAAAGGTAGCTGACCTCCCTTTGAGTAGTCAAACCCTCTAATGGGGCTCACAGATGACCACTCAGGGAGAATTCCATTAATTTGAGGGATTTATCACCATCTTTCTGGAATGCCCTTCCTGCTCAAAAAGCTCTTTTGATCCTGCAGTGATTGGGATTCCTGTGTTTGGCCAAATACACTCTTGGCCAAGAAAGTAAGGAAGCACAGGGTCAGGCAGCAAAAGAAGTCACATTTACTGGTCCAATTTCCTAGTCTTAATCCTGTAATCCCATTCAGCTTGCTTAGCTATACAGGGATCTAGACCAAAAAGATCCCTGTTACTTTATGCGTACACCAGAAGATCATGAGGATACAGCCCCTCCACTGGAGCCCTGCAGAACAGAAAGATGCATACTATAGTCTTTTGGCCCTGTTTTTCCTTTTCCCAACCAAGGCTAGAAATCACACTCAGATATATCCACATAAATAAGTCTTTATTGAAAAAAGTACATAATTCAGAATAAATATAATAAATAATCCTCCCCAAGCTGCTGTCCTGAGGATAAATAATCTCAAGTTTTCCCTTCCTATTTAATAAATACTCAACTTGGTCCTAGATCAGCAGCATAAGTTAGTATTGGTAATTTTCAACATATGCAAGTCTCATTAGAATTAATGGACTAATTAACTTATTGGCTCCCAGGTGCCTGGGCTGATTGATTTCAGCCCTCCTGAGCCATGGAGATCTGGGTGCCATCCTTAAGCCGTTGGCCTTAGGGGCTCAGGGTGGCTGCTCCATGGGCAAAGACCCGAGCAGCTACAGCCACAAAGGCCTGGAGGCTGCGAAGGATCTTGAAGCGGAGAAGGAGGCGCTGCCATGGCTGGCTGGGACTGGGGCTTGGAGTTTGCTCAGTCTCCCAGTGGTGAACCTCAGGCTGAAAGGACACAGGACACAATCAGAGAGAACTTGAGATCCTTCACCCTCCAGTCCTCATCTGTGGTACCTGCAGGCCCCCATTCTCCAGGCCCCTGGTTCATACCTGCAAGAGTTGCCTCAGGCCCAGGAGGGAGGCGTGAAGCTGGCCCACAGGGCCGTCGGGGAGTGGAGAAGGCTCCCCTGTGAAAATGTCTGAGCCCAGCAGCTTCTCATAAAAAACCAGGCCCTGGTGGATCCTTTGTAGGCAGAACTGGGGTGGGGGTAGGGGGAAGAAAGCAGTGAAAAAACAGATCCCTTCCTCCTACTCCATTCTCCAAAGACCCACCCAGTTTTTGCCATTCTTAGACACTGGTATGGGTTAAATGTGTCCCCACAAAATTCATATGTCGAATTCTAACTCCTCAATATAATGGTATTAGGAGGGAGGGCTTTCAAGAAGTGATGAAGTCATGAGAGTGGGACCCTCTTGAACGCATCTGGTATTCTTCTAAAAGAGACCCACGGAAATCCCAAGGCCCTTTTGCCAGATACAATGAGAGGTCTGGAGTCTGGAAGAGGGCCCTGACCGTGCCAGCACCCTGATCTCCAACTTCCAGCCTCCAGAACAGTGAGAACTAAATTATTTTTGATGTTTATAAGCCACCCGGTCTATGGTATTTGTTATATAGCAAGCTGAATGGACAAGGACAGAACTTTTGCTAGTTCACCATGATACCCAACGATGTCCCAGTCCCTCTTCCTTGTGGTCCAGCCTCCTCTTACTACCTGACTGTTGTCTTCGAGTCCTTGGGGATCACAGCCATCCCCACACTGGATACGGGGGACCTCCTGTGTAGTCTCATCATCTTCCTCTTCTCTTGGTAAGTCCTGGAACGGAGGAGGTGTGGGAAGAGTGAAGATATAAGAGAAATACTTTCAAACTCCACTGGGACCCTCAGGCCCACACCTTTCCCAGGAACACCACTCCTCACCCCACCTCCCTTCCTCTCTTACTCTGTGATGACCCTCGACCCTCCAGCTTTCATCCAAAGCCACACAGAGTCTTCCACCGCAGCCTTGGAGAGCTTGGAGAGTCTCCTGTTTGGCACCAGAGCCCGTGACTTACCACATGCCCCATCGGAGGATGTGTGCCCCAGGCCAGCGTGCAGAGCTGCTGTGAGAGCTGCTGGCCCCGGACCCAGGCAGGGCGACTGCCCTCAGGCACGGCCCGGGTCTCAGCCAGCCAGGTCAGTGGCGGCAGCATCAGCGGCAACAGCAGCATCAGAACCCTGCTCCCCAGCATCCCGTCGCCTGCTTCTCAAATCTGGCTGGCTCTGTGCCTTGCGCCGGTCCTTGTGGAATTTCTGCCCACTTCCCTCTCTTCTGAGCCTGATGCTGTCTGTTCTGCGCACCTCTGCTTTGGTTCCTTCTGTTGTTCACTGAGTTTCTGAGCTGCTTCCTGCTGTTTTCTCTCCCCTTGTCTCTGAGTCTCTTTTTAAGGTCCCTGCATTGTAAGGCCCGCCCTTTATAGCAGCAGGTGACTCACAGCAGGTGGGATTCCCCTCCCTGCATCATCCCCCTCCGTGGGGAGCCCAGGTATGCAGCCTCAGCTCCAAGGGAAATGAGACGTGTGGTTGCTGTGGCTGGAGGCCTGGGATGGGGTATGTGTGTAATGCTCTCCATGAATCGTGGTGGCTGTGGAGGGGGTGGGGGTAGGAGGAATGAATATTTAAATGAATCTAGTCTCAAGTTCCTTCCTATTTAACCTTTCCCTCATCTTTTTGCCTCGCAAGGCTACAGGCTACATCCCCCCCCCCCCCCCCCGCCCCAGCACCTAATTTCCTTACCTCCTGCCTGAGGAAAAACCAAAAACAGAAGCATTTGTTTATTTCCCCGTAGAATAGCCAGCTCAGTTTGGAATGAAGTGTGATTCCCACCTAGTGCCCTCTATCTAAGACCCAGGGGGCTTCTTTTTCTCCCTTGGGAGCAGTCATTTTCACTGGAAGAGAGTCCACAATTCGAGGGAACTTTGTGAACTGGGAAGCCAGATAATGCCATATAAGGTATAACTGCTCCTTCTTCAGGGCTCGCTGTGGAGGCTAGGAGGGCTCTTGAAGAGGGAGAGAGCTGTTGCTAAGAACTGTCTGATTCCTCAGCCTTAGTGGCCAAAAGTTTCATAGCACCTGTGGGGTTCAGGCCTTGGTTCTTTTGGGATACTGGCATAAGCAAGGGCTAGGAGTCAAATTTAGATCTTCCAGCACCCAGCCCCTATCCCACAACTAGGAAGTCCAGGAGTTCTGGGGAGTTGAAGGTGTACCATGTTAGTGACACTGACCCGTCCTTCAGCCTGTTGCATCCATGGGTAAAATCCACGGACACTGATTTCATCACCCTCCCTGATGCAACATCCAGTGAAACAGCTGAGAATGTGAGGTTGGGCGTGGGAGTGGGGAGTAGTCCAAATCTGGGACTGCCCCAACCCAGTGGAGGGTCCCAGAACGATTTGGACGTCAGAATGAGGACATGGCTGACCACACAGATGGTCCTGAAAGCCTCCCCAAGAGGCTGACCCTTCTCTGAGAAAGTTACCCTTGACAGAAGTCTCCCTTCCCTTAGAACTATTCAAAACTGCCCAATGAAACTTTTGATTCAAAAATTAGGTCTCTGTGGTAAATCTATCCTTCAGATGGAATGTTCCCAGCATCAGGACTGATTATTTCAGTTTGAGTGGGAAACAGTTTGGCTCTTTCTACACATGGTAGACACAAATGGAATAAGGAAATGGGGGTGGGAGGAAGGAGGGGAAGCTCACCTCACTTGTGTTTAATATCTCCTGTCTTCTTCCCAAATGTGGCCCCATTCTGGGAGGCCTAAAGGATAGGAGATGAAAGGTAAAAGAGGGAAGAGGAAGTAGACTCTTGGGGGTTGGGATGGGAGACAAGGGTGAGCTGGAGGCACGGGGCTCTGCTGCTCTGTTTCACTTCCTGGTGCTTCGAGAGTTGGGTAGGAAGCAAGGTAGGTGGGGTTGTTGTGGGACTGTTCTGTGGCAGGAGCTACTTCCAGGACTAGATCTGACCTGGAGCTGTAGTGACCCCTTGACGTCAGCAGGGCCTCAACCGTTATGCAAATCACATTTACAAGACACTCCTAAGCAGGCCTTTCCAGTTGGATGCCCAGACTCCAAATCCAGTTGAGGTACCCCTAGGGAGTTAGTAATGATGGCTAATATATATGCAACTCTCATGTTATGCCAAGTCCTTGGTCTAAGCACTTTTCATGTATTAACCACCCACTGAAGTAGTTACTATTATTATCCCTGTATTACAGATGAAGAAACAGAGATAAGTAATTTACCCAAGATCACAGAGTTGAGTGTCCAGAAGTCCAGTGCAGACCATCTGGTTTCAGATCCTGCATTCTCATTCTATTACATTGGACACTACTGTGAGAAGACACAAAATATCTTTATAAAGTAGCTCATTTAGCCCAGGTATCTCTGAGTATCTCGGGCCCTGTAATTCCCATAGGTCTGTGAAGTTTTTCTCAATCTGAGACCTCAATATGGAAATCTCTCAAAGTGTACAAACTGTCTAGGTCTCTCAGCACCCATCTTTCCCCAAGATTTTAAATCTAGGGAACTGTGAAGCCAGATCAGTTTGAGAGACCCTCTGAATTAAGGTGTTTTTCTCTCCATCTTTGACTTCTGACTGATTCTAGGACCCGGTGAATCCTGGAAGTCTAAATTACGAAGTCCTTTTCTTTTTAAAAAGATTTGATTTATTTGAGAGAGAGATTGAGTGGGAGCGCGCCATAGAGAGCATGAGTGGGGGAAAGGGTAAAGGGAGAGGGAGCAGCAGGCTCCTTGCTGAGCAGGGAGCCCCAGGTGGGATGATCACGACCTGAGCCAAAGGCAGATGCTTTACTGACTGAGCCACCCAGGCACCCCTGGAATCCTTTTATTACAGTGTATTTAGCAGCCTTTATTGAGAGAGAAGTCCTTTAACATTCTATCCTTGGTGAGAAGTTCCTTCCATCAGGGAGGCCCTCTCTGCGGCCTTTAGAAACTGTGCTAAAGCGCCCTGGAGACATCTCACAACCTGGCCCCATTCCACAGCAGTTCAAGCTCAGAATCAGACCCCAAGAATCCCTGAAAATAACCGTTGGTGCTAAATCTCTAAGAGTTTGCGGTAAGCAAATGTCCCAATTTGCTGTGCTCATCCCTCTCTGAGGGAGAATGCCCAGATTCAAGAGGTAGGGAAATTTGATGGCTGAGGGGTCTTGCTCGCTGGGACTATCATTGGAGCATGTGGGGAAGGGATCATCACAGATGGGTGTTTCAGACGGATGCTTACAGAATCGTAAAATCCACGGCTATCTGGACCGTCTTAAGAGCCCGGCTCCCGCTTCCTTTTTTCTCTCCCATGCCTGAAAATGACAGGAAATGCCGGCGAGTTTCGGGGGCAACAGGGTGAAAGGTAGCGCAGTAGCTCACAAGAGCATCGCGGACAGAGGGGGTGGACTGGACCATGCTGGGAATACCCAGCAGATGATTCCCAGTACTTTACCTTGGGCGTTCCTAATTCTAGAGTTTCTAAAGTTCTAGGGAGTGTGAAAGGTCGGTTTCCAAGCGAGTTCTCTAGTTTTGCTCAAAGAAAACTTAAACGAGGAAAAGCTACGTTTCACGACACCAAATACGGCCAGGGTCTGACACTGTTTGTCCCCACCGGCGGCCCGTAACCTTGTCTTTGCCCAGCCCTTACGTCGCGCGTCCTCTCGCGGAGCCGTCTGTACCTGGATCCTTCTGATTGGCTTAGGTGAGCCCCACGCCCTTCCTGATTGGAAGCTCTGCCTGGGAGAGCGACGTCCTTTCCGCCTTAGGGTTTGGTTGAGCGTCAGGCGCGGGGGAGAATTGGGGAAACTGGAATTTCCCGCGGAGGTGACGGCGCTTTCTCTCCCCCTACTCGTTTTAATTCCACGCGCTCCAAAATATCCGCCATGGAGAAATCTTGGTAATGACCCAATCCCTATAAGCATCCCAAGAACACATCTGACCCCTGCCCTAATCCCTCCCCTCCCCGCTGCCTGGGAAGAATTCTGGGTAATTGATTTCTCTGGTTCCCCTAGAGAATTGTGGGTAACTAGGCATTTTCATCATGTCCCCCCACCCCCGCCCCAATTGTGGGTAACTGGACATTCTTATTTTTCTCTGGAGAATCCTGGGTAACATGCAGAGGATTCTGGGAAACTGACTTCTTTCGTTCTCACCTACCAACCCCCTACCCCTCATCCCTGATTTGGGAAACAAGCACCTTAGCCCCTGTGCCTAACTCCTGTCCCGCAGTTGCTGCTCTTTCCACTGATGGTTCTGGGGTGAACCAGGCAAGTGAGCAGGCCTGAAGGGAGATGGAAAGGAAGTCAAGTATTAGGTTAGATAGTGGGGGTGGTGGTGAGTACAGAGGGCCTAGAGGAGAAAAAGGGACAAGACTTCCACCTCTACCCCTGCTGCCCTTTCCCTTCCTGCCTGCTTCATCCCCTACCTGGCCTTCTCACCTCTGCCTGCCTCATCTCCCTCCTGCCCAGATAATCGAGAACACATTAAATACAAATACTTGGGCCTGCCACTGACTCAGCTGCCTCTTTCCCTTTGCAGGCCAGGATGTCCATTCTAGGCCCACTGGTGCTGTTCTGCTGAAGGTTGGGTCAGGCCTCTTAAGGGGCTGTTGCAAGGGAGGGTGTGACAAGGGTCTAATCTGCCATCGTCGTCATGAACTTCGAGGGTCTGGATCCTGGACTGGCAGAGTATGCCCCAGCCATGCATTCTGCCCTGGACCCTGTCCTGGATGCCCATCTGAACCCAAGTCTGCTACAGAATGTGGAGCTGGATCCGGAGGGGGTGGCCTTGGAGGCTCTTCCTGTCCAGGAGTCAGTGCACATAATGGAAGGTGTCTACTCTGAATTGCACAGTGTGGTGGCTGAAGTGGGTGTGCCTGTCTCCGTCTCCCACTTTGACTTGCACGAGGAGATGCTGTGGGTGGGAAGCCACGGGGTAAGAACTGTACCCCTTTGTAAGGGATGAAAGGAGTTGTTGGAGGTCTTTTATCTGGTTTTAGCCCAAGGGCAGCTGTTTTACTGGGAACCAGACTGAGTTGAGGTGATGAGAGTTAGTTAGGTCTCTAAGTTAGGAGGAAGGGAGTGAAAGGAACCATAGGATCCAGGGAGAAGTTACATAGGCGGTCTTTTCCAAAGAAATAGGAATCGTCCTATTTCTACTACTATTTGCCCCTTCCAAGCTTTGATTAATCTTATTAACTCTACCCATCAGTTAGTCTGTAATCAAATCCAGTCTCTAATACCCCTCCTCTGTTTTCCATTTTTAAAATGAGGTTTTATTTATTTGACAGAGATCGCAAGTAAGCAGAGAGAGGGGGAAGCAGGCTCCCCACCGAGCAGAGAGCCTCATGCAGGGCTGGATCCCAAGACCCTGAGACCATGACCTTAGTCGAAGGCAGGAGCTTAACCCACTGAGCTGCCCAGGCACCCCCCATTTTTTTAATTATAGAATGTTTAACACGTGTTTCTGCTACCTTACGTGGAATCATTTTGTTTTCTCTGGCTGATTTTAGTCTTCTGCGAGAGCAGTTATCAATGTTAAATTTTTTTTTTAAATGTGTATCTATATTGCCAATATGCTAGGGAGCCCAAGACATTGTAAGAAATAACATGTTATCCTTGGTTTACTAATTTACCTTCCCTAGAGCATGAATTTTGCTTTTCCCATTAGAAAGAATAAGTTTTTTTTTTTTTTTTAAAGATTTTATTTATTTGACACAGAGAGAGAGAGAGAAAGAGATCACAAGTAGGCAGAGAGGCAGGCAGTGGGGGGGATGGGGGGTGGGAAGCAGACTCCCTGCTGATCAGAGAGTCCGATGCAGGGCTCGTTCCCGGTACCCTGAGATCATGACCTGAGCCGAAGGCAGAGGCTTAACCCACTGAGCCACCCAGGCGCCCCTAGAATGAGCTTTTTTGATAATACACTGATTTCGGTAGGCAGTCTACTGCTATGCTAGGCCCACGGAATAAAGCTGAATAAAACATAATCCTGGCCCTCAAGGAATGAGGGAACATGAGGAAACAATGAGGAAAAGAGGATACATAAACAGATAACTTCATGATACTTTAGAAGAAACTGAATTGTTTCACTTATTAATTAGTGAATTAATTAAAATACAAGAAATAAGATAGAGGAAATAAGCTATAAACTACTAAGTGCCAGTATAAATATATGTACTGGGTGGAGAAGGGTCAGAGGGCCTTCAGAAGGAAATGACACCTGAAATGAGTTTTTGAGAGGTGAGTAGGAGCCAGGCAAAGAGGGGAAAATGCTGTCTTGGCCAAAGCAACAGGATAAAGATTTCCAAGATATTATACAATGTGATTGCAGAGTACAGGAACTATAAGCAATGAGGATTTACCGCACTAGGAGATAAAGGTGAAGAGATAGACATGACTTCATTTTACTAGTGTTTTTTGAGCACCTACTAAGTGCTAGACCTTGCTCTGTGGTCTAGGTTTAGAATGAACTTTTTTTTTTTTTTTAAAGATTTTTATTTATTTGACAGACAGACCACAAGTAGGCAGAGAGGCAGGCAGAAAGAGAGAGGAGGAGGAGGCAGGCTCCCTGCGGAGCAGAGAGCCCGATGTGAGGCTCGATCCCAGGACCCTGGGATCATGACCTGAGCCGAAGGCAGAGGCTTTAACCACTGAGCCACCCAGGCGCCCCTAGAATGAACTTTTAATAAGGCATCAAAAATACATTTATAGGGGCGCCTGGGTGGCTCAGTGGATTGGGCCGCTGCCTTCGGCTCAGGTCATGATCTCAGAGTCCTGGGATCGAGCCCCGCATCGGGCTCTCTGCTCAGCAGGGAGCCTGCTTCCCCCTCTGTCTCTGCCTGCCTCTCTGCCTGCTTGTGATCTCTCTCTGTCAAATAAAATGAATAAAATCTTTAAAAAAAAAAAAAAATTTAAAAAAAAAATACATTTATAATACATTAAGTCTTGTTTAGTATCTCTAAGGAAAATAAAGTGGACTAAGGGGGTTGAGGTAATGAAGGTGGGAGATGTTACAGTTTCAGATAGTTGGTCAGGGAAAGGTCTCTCTGATGAAGCCACACCTGAATACAGGCCACACTGTCCATTCTAAGTCCCCTAGAAGGGAGAGAGGAAGCCATGTAGCTATTTGGGGGGAAAACATTCTAGAAAAACCTTGTATGCTGTGCTGAGAGAGCTTGGACTTGATCCTTTACACCACTGAAGATTTTTTATCCAGAATGATAAGGTTAGGTTTGTATCTTAGAGTGCCAAGGTAGAAGTAGAGACTTTGTTATTGTAGCAGTTCACATAGAATATGAAGGCCTGAATGAAGCACTGTAGAGATACATACATTGGAACAGATTTGGGAAATATTTAGGAAGTAAACAAGACTTAAATTGACTACCAGTGACTTAGTCCATTACATGGGTCATGGTACCATAAGGAATATAGTTAAGAATTGAGATGAGATAAAAATAACGAATTTAAGTGGGAATGTAAAGAGTTTAGGGTTCTCATGGAATTATCTGAAAAGAGATGTTTAACAGGTATTTGGATGTATAAGTCTGAAGCTTGCGGCAGTGGTCTAGGCTAGGGAAGGGAGTTAGGATCCATCAGTTTAAAAACATGGATAGTGAGGGGCGCCTGGGTGGCTCAGTGGGTTAAAGCCTCTGCTTTTGGCTCAGGTCATGATCCCAGGGTCCTGGGATCGAGCCCCACATCGGGCTCTCTGCTCAGCGGGGAGCCTGCTTCCTCCTCTCTCTCTGTCTGCCTCTCTGCCTTCTTGTGATCTCTGTCAAATAAATAAATAAATCAAAAAAAAAAAAACATGGATAGTGAAAACCTTGAGAGTGGATGAGATTACCTAGGGGGACTAATGAGAAAGTAGTGGACTGGGAATAGCCATGTTTCAAGAGTGGTCTGAAGGGAAGCACATAAGGAGAAGGTATGAGTTAAGAGTCAGGAGAGAAACCAGTAGTGGAATGATGTAATAGGAGCTAAGCGTGGAATGAGTTTCACATTCTCTCTGTTCCAGCCTGTGACCCATAGTACACATTTCCCAGATGGCTGGTAGAGATTTAGACTTGACTCTGGAATGTCAGAAGGCCAGTGGAGGATCCGAGGGACCCACGTCCTTGACCTGAAACTGTTCTAACCAACAAAGCCATTACCTATTCAGCAGGGTTACTATGAGGATAAAATGAGGTAGAATTTACAAAAGTACTTTGTAAAGCATTAAGCGAACATAGATAGTATCATCAATGTCTTTATCACTTAGATTGGTCCCCAGGCTTATGCCTTGGGGGCTGCTAACCAGAAAGCCCAAGCAAGAATGGAAGAAAGCTGAACGAGGACTGTCCAGTTCCTGACCTATATCTGGGATGGCCCTGCCCATCCATTCAGGGTGTGTCTCATCTTTTTTCCCCCAACAGGGCCATGCTACTTCATTTTTCGGCCCAGCCTTGGAGCGTTACTCATCCTTTCAGGTCAATGGCAGTGATGACATTCGACAGATCCAGAGCCTAGAAAATGGTATCCTTTTTCTCACCAAGAACAACCTCAAGTATATGGCCCGTGGGGGCCTCATTATATTTGATTACCTGTAAGTGGCTTCTCAGCTCTGGACTGGGAAAGAGGGTCCCTCCTAGAATGGAAGGCTAAAGGATTGGAAGCTTTCGAGGGCCTGGTCCCTTAGCCTTTTCTCTCTGCCACAGGCTAGATGAGAGTGAGGATATGCACAGTCTCCTGCTGACTGACAGCAGCACTCTGCTTGTCGGTGGGCTGCAGAACCACATACTAGAGATTGACCTTAACACTGTCCAGGAGACTCAGAAGGTACAAGCCTGGGGCAGGAAAGACCCAGGCAGGGTCTGAGACTTTGGGAGGCTGGGGATATGCCTGAGCTGGGAACATGACTAAGTGTATGTGCGACCTTTCTGTTCCTTTGGTCTGTGGGAAGAATTATTCTCACTGGTTTTTCCTGCTTTCCTCCCCAGTATGCGGTTGAGACACCTGGAGTCACTATTATGAGACAGACAAATCGTTTCTTCTTCTGTGGCCACACGTCTGGCAAGGTGACTCGGTTCTGTGTTTCCTCCTACCACAAGGCCCTGTTTCATCAGACATGTGCTTGGGATCTTCCTTTCCCTCAAAGCTGGGGCTATAGTTGGGGCGGGGTTGGGAGGGGGAACTGGAGGAATGAACGGAGTTCCTCCTCAGCCAGAATGTACTAGATTATCTTTCAGTCTGATGGTTTCTATTGTAACTAGATACCTTCAAGGCACAAGAATAAACAAGAGTTCTCTTGGGGGTGCCTTCCAGCTCTTGGCTTCTCTTTCTGCCTTTTCTGTGCTTTGATTGCCCATATCCTAGAGCCTTAGTTCTTTGGGCAAGGGCCTCACAGGGTGAGGTAGGTGGCAGGTACCTTTCATGATGCCAATGTTGAAGGATAACCAAGTCCTCTCTTCTTCAGGTTTCCCTGCGAGACCTCCGTACTTTTAAGGTGGAGCATGAGTTCGATGCTTTCTCAGGGAGTCTGTCAGATTTTGATGTACATGGCAACCTGCTGGCCGCCTGCGGCTTCTCCAGCCGCCTCACCGGCCTGGCCTGTGACCGTTTCCTCAAGGTGTATGATCTGCGCATGATGCGCGCCATCACACCCCTTCAAGTACACGTGGATCCTGCCTTCTTGCGCTTCATCCCCACCTATACTTCTCGACTTGCTATCATCTCCCAGTCAGGTAGGAAGGGATGTAGGGAGGGATAAGGTCAGGGGGCACTGATGAGTGAAGGAAAACTAGGCGCCAGAAGGCCTGTACTCCCAGGAACCTCCCAGAAACAGTAACCTCTCAGTGGGCTGTCAGGATCATACTTAGGTTTGGCCAGAGATTAGGACTTACATTTTCTCCCTCCGCGTGAAGAACACAGAACAAGATAAAGGTGGAGCAGGCAAATCAACTTTAGAACTGCCTTTACTGGTACGGGACTTGCCTGTGGTTTATGGGAAGGCATCAGGTGGTCTTTGTATCTCTAGGCATGAACTTAGGCACCATCTTTCCTTGATACCAGGGCATAAGACGATGGCCCCCTTTCAACTTCCAGGGCTCACTGAGCTTCCTCCTCTCTTCTAGGGCAGTGCCAGTTTTGTGAGCCCACAGGCCTTGCCAACCCAGCAGACATCTTTCATGTGAATCCTGTGGGGCCTCTGCTAATGACATTTGACGTATCAGCCAGCAAGCAGGCCCTGGCCTTTGGGGATTCTGAGGGCTGTGTGCACCTCTGGACTGATTCCCCTGAACCTTCCTTCAACCCTTACTCCCGTGAGACCGAGTTTGCTTTGCCCTGTCTCGTGGACTCACTGCCTCCTCTGGACTGGAGCCAAGACCTGCTGCCTCTTTCCCTCATCCCTGTCCCGCTCACCACTGACACACTTCTCTCTGACTGGCCTGCTGCCAACTCCGCTCCAGCTCCCAGGTTGTACCTTACATCTGGGCCAAAAGGAGGGAGTGGGGAAGGGCCAGGATACCAGGATTCTCAGCAAGCCCTGTAGGAGTAGCCATCTTTCCTGATTTTTGACTGCCTTCATTATCTTTTTTTCTGGCTCCTTGGGGGTTGGGGATTTGATGGGCAGACCCCACAACCTTCAGGCCTAGAACTGTACTGCATTACAGGCGAGCGCCACCTGTGGATGCCGAGATTCTCCGCACCATGAAGAAGGTGGGCTTCATTGGCTATGCACCCAACCCCCGCACCCGGTTGCGCAATCAGGTATGTTCAGAGGGAGAGGGTCAGCCCTAACCCTGGCATTTCTCCTGTCTTGGTTCTTTACTAGTCCTCAGCAGTTTTCAGTTTTAGGTCAGTCAGTGAAGGTTTTTTGAGGCCTACTGAATTGAAGGTACCATGCCAGGTGTTAGGGAGGATTCAGAGACACAGAAGATAGTCTTTGCCATTAAGAAGTTTAGTACTTGGTTGGTAAAGATAAGACCTGTCTGTAACAAGTTATTTATATTCTCTGGTAAAATTCAGAAGGAATGTTAGTTCAGTGCCAGGGGCCGTCTGGAGGAAAAGTGTTACTCTGGGCCAGAGTGGTCAGGGAAGACATACTGAAAAAGGTGGATATATTGAGCTGGAAAGGTGAAAGATGGGTAAGTAGAAAGTAATATGGGAGCACGTTCAAGATGAGAGATCAGTGTTAGCAAAGGTCTCAAGAAGCATAACTGTGAAAGGCATGTCTGATGGGGACTGTGCTGGGACCAGTATGCCTATAGTTGTGGCTTGTTTTGGAAAAGCACAAGGCGTTAAGGTTAGAAAGGGCCCAGTTGTGAAGCCTTGATACACTGGTGTATAGTGGGAGAACTGATGCACTGAAATAGGCATTTTGGGACAGTTTAGTAGTGGGATGTTGGACAGAGTGAATGTGCAGAGCCCGGCGTGGGAGCCATCATCGTTGTCGGGCTGTGACGAGGTCAGGTGGTGGCAGTGGGAAAAAAGGGAAGCAGTGGCTGCTGAAAACCCCATGAAATCAGAAAGTTCAGTGTTGGGATCAAAGTGGGGGGATACCAAAGATAATTAAGACATCCAGGGGTGCCTGGGTGGCTCAGTCATTAGGCGTCTGCCTTTGGCTCAGGTCTGGGGTCAAGCCCTGAGTCAGGCTCCCTGTTCAGCAGGGAGTCTGCTTTTCCCTGCCCCACTCCCCCTGCTTGTGTTCCCTTAATCGCTCTCTGTCAAATAAATAAATAAAATCTTAACAAAAAAAAAAAGACATCCAATAAAAGTACCTCTTCTTAAATATTCTAGATTCCTTACCGACTCAAGGAGTCAGACAGTGAATTTGACAGCTTCAGCCAGGTCACTGAGTCACCGATAGGGCGGGAAGAGGAGCCACATCTCCACATGGTCTCTAAAAAATACCGCAAGGTGCTGGGGATACCAAGGAAGGAGCCCTCTGGGACATGGGGAAAGGTTCCCTGGGGAGGGAGGCGGTCATACGAGAAAGGGCTCAGTCAAGATGCCTTCACCTACCACCTAGACTCAGGAGGGAGGTTCTGGGGAAGGTTCTGACTACTCAGAAGATATGGGGAACTCTGAGGATATCTTTATCTTGCTTAGACTGTTTCTGCCTCAGGTAACCATCAAATACTCCAAGCTAGGGCTGGAGGACTTTGACTTCAAACACTACAATAAGACCCTGTTTGCTGGCTTGGAGCCCCACATCCCCAATGCCTACTGTAACTGCATGATCCAGGTAAGGGTGGGTCCGCCTGCTATTAACACGCCTACTGCCTTTCTCCTCTGTCGTCCCACATCCACTACTCTTTCTCCAGGCCTCTCCAGCCAAGCCCACTTGACTGTGGCCTCTGCCACTATTCTTTCTTGCTCCACAGCCTTCAGGTCTCCTCTGTGTACTCCATTTTTCAGTGGCCTCCTGCTCTGTATTCTTCACCAGCTTGCTTAACCTTCCCATTTCTCTTCCTCCCTGTACTGGTTGCCTGCATCAATTCTCTTGCTCTCTCCACCACCAGGTGCTCTACTTCCTGGAACCTGTTCGCTGTCTAATCCAGAACCATCTTTGCCAGAAGGAGTTCTGCCTGGCATGTGAGCTGGGCTTCCTCTTCCATATGTTGGACCTCTCTCGGGGTGACCCTTGTCAGGTCAGTGTCTGGAGACCTGAGACCATAAAAGGGGAAGGGAAGTTGCCGGTAGGCATCTACATTGCTGTGCAAACAACCACAAAAGAGAAAATTGCCCCATTTTACCAACACACTTCCTGGATTCCAGGGCAGTAATTTTCTTCGGGCATTCCGCACCATCCCTGAGGCATCAGCCCTTGGTCTGATCCTGGCGGACTCAGATGAGGCTTCAGGCAAAGGCAATCTGGCCAGGCTTATTCAGAGGTGGAATCGCTTTATTCTCACTCAACTGCATCAGGACATGCAGGAGCTCGAAGTAACTCAGGCTTATCGAGGTGCTGGAGGCAGGTATGAAATCGGGCCTTGAACAGTGAAGGCCCCCCGTGACTTCAGGGATCTCCTCACTGGCTCCATGTGCATGCACTGCCTTCCCCACTCTTAGCAGCTTTTGCTCATCGGGGGACTCAGTCATTGGGCAGCTGTTCAGCTGTGAGATGGAGAACTGTAGCCTGTGCCGCTGTGGCAGCGAGACCGTGCGGGCCTCCTCCACCCTGCTCTTCACACTCTCCTACCCTGAAGGTATCACCAGTGGAATACCCTGCAGCTGGGCTGGGGAGCCTCCCCCAGATGTCCCGTAACATCAAGGAGAGGGTGTTGGGGGGCTGACCGTAGGCCAAAGGAAGAATGTAGAGCGAAGCATCTGGTTTCCCCTCAGATAAAACTGGGAAGAACTGTGACTTTGCTCAGGTGCTGAAGCGAAGCATCTGCCTAGAGCAGAATACACAGGCCTGGTGTGACAACTGTGAAAAGTACCAGCCCACGGTGAGTCCTCCTGCCTTGGGGACATGGCTGGGGTCTTGTCTGGGACGAGCTGTCAGCACTGCCATCCAGAGATGTATAGGGAGTGGGAAGAACCTCAGTTAGGAAGTGCAGGTCCAGGTTTTACTGTTCCTACCCAGGTTCCTTTCCTGTAGGCTCCCTGCCATTCCTTGTTTGTCTTGTCCTCTCAGATTCAGACCCGCAACATCCGCCATCTGCCAGATATTCTCGTCATCAACTGTGAGGTGAACAGTCTGAAAGAAGCTGATTTCTGGAGAATGCAGGCTGAGGTAAGGACCAGGGCTGGAAGCAGGACTTTAAGTGTACTTTTCAGTTTTCTCTCCCTTCTTTTTTTTTTTTTTTTTTTTTTTAAAGAGTTTATTTATTTATTTGACAGACAGAGATCACAAGTAGGCAGAGAGGCAGGCAGAGAGAGAGGAGGAAGCAGGCTCCCCACTGAGCAGAGAGCCTGATGTGAGGCTCGATCCCAGGACCCTGGGATCATGACCTGAGCCGAAGGCAGAGGCTTAACCCACTGAGCCACCCAGGTGCCCCTTCTCTCCCTTCTGTGCTCCGTTTATGACTAATGTTCCTGGGGAATCCGATTTTTTTTTTAAGATTTTATTTATTTATTTGACGGAGAGACAGCGAGAGAGGGAACACAAGCAAGGGAAGTGGGAGAGGGAGAAGCAGGCTTCTAATTGAGCAGGGAGCCTGATGCAGGGGTCCATCCCAGAACATTGGGATCATGACCTGAGCCAAAGGCAGATGCTTAAGGACCGAACCACCCAGGCATCCCCAATTATTGTTGTTGTTGTTTTTAAGATTTTATTTATCCATTTGAGAGAGAGAGCAAGCAAGCACAGGGGGAGGAGCAAAGGGAGAGGGACAAACAGACTCTGTGCTGAGTGCAGAGCCTCACTCAGGGCTTGATTCTATGACCTTGAGATCATCACCTGAGCTGAAACCAAGAGTCGGACGTTTAACCAACTGAGCCAGCCAAGCGCCCTGGGAATCAGATATTTTTTCTTTCGTGTTCAGGTTGCCTTCAAGATGGCAATAAAGAAGCATGGTGGGGAAATCTCCAAGAACAAGGAGTTTGCTTTGGCTGATTGGTAGGTGTGGCCTGAGGCAGCAGTCAAAAAATTGAGCTACCCCATGGCTTCTCTTGTCACTGGCTAGATTTTAGAACAAACCTAATTTTCTTGTCCTGACAGGAAAGAACTAGGGAGTCCAGAGGGCATGCTGATGTGTTCCTCCATTGAGGAGCTGAAGAATGTCTGGCTTCCTTTCTCCATTCGCATGAAGATAACCAAGAACAAAGGGCTGGACGTTTGCAATTGGACTGATGGGGATGAGATACAGGTTGTTGAACAACTGGGAGGAGAAAGGGGAATAAGGGAGAGAAGGTTGGGACAGAAGCAGGGCAAGGGGAAGATGGAATTTAGTGTAGGGAAAAGAAAGGGAATAAACCCGAGTATTTCCCAGTTGTGGGCTTTTCCAAAGTGACTCAGTTCAGTATTAAAAGTCATAGATGGGCTAGAATGGAGATAACCCACCCTGGTCCCCCATCCCCATACCCCAAACTCCCTGTCCTCTATCCCCTTTCCCCTTCCTTCCCCATCCTTAAACTTAGCTTAGCAGCCTGGGTACCCCCCTCACAGTGGGGCCCAGCCAGGGCAGAGGAGGAGCATGGTGTCTCTGTGTATGACCTGATGGCTACTGTGGTACACATCCTGGACTCACGCACAGGGGGCAGCCTGGTGGCTCACATCAAAGTCGGAGAGACCTACCACCAGCGTAAGGAGGTGAGTGAGATTCTACAAGGCAGGGACACTCCTGGCGGTAGCCACAGTGGAGTCCCAGGTCTGCCCCATCTTAAGTCTGAGCCAGAGTGGTCCAGCTGTCACTTTAGTGTCAGTCTTTTTTCTCTTATCTCCACAGGGTGTTACCCACCAGCAGTGGTATCTCTTCAATGACTTTCTTATTGAACCTATTGATAAGGTTAGTTGTAACACATTCCATTCTCCCTTTCTCTCCCCTTCTACGGTTCTCATCCTTCTAGAGAATGCCATGCAGATTGCAGATTCGGGAGGGAGAGAGGGATCCTTAAAAATAAAAAGTGTTGGGTGCCTGGGTGGCTCAGTGGGTTAAGCCTCTGCCTTTGGCTCAGGTCATGATCCCAGAGTCCTGGGATGCAGGCCCAAGTTGGGCTCTCTGCTCAGCAGGGAGCCTACTTCCCTCTCTCTCTGCCTGCCTTTCTGCCTACTGGTGATCTCTCTCTGTCAAATAAATAAATAAAATCTTTAAAAATAAATAAATAAAAAGCATTAGCAGAATTAAAAAATAGCACCTAGTTCTATCTTTTCTCTGGCTAGAGAAAAAGGAAAAAGGGTTATATATGTAGGCCATTAAGTGCTTTTTCTTTTACAGCACGAAGCTGTGCAGTTTGACATGAATTGGAAAGTGCCTGCTATCCTTTATTACGTCAAAAGGAATCTTAATTCCAAATACAACTTGAACAGTAAGTGGTACAGAGTAGACCAAAGGGTGTGGGCCATTAAGATTGATCTTTAGGGAGAGATTGTGTTAAGATTAGGATAGGTAACAGTGTTAACATTTCCAGGGATACTAAAGAGAGTCCTGTTCATCAGGCCTTAAATTTAGAACTTGGAAATCCTGAGGTGTAATGGGGGAAGAATTGATGGGGAGAAATCTGATCAAAATGGCCAAGGTTATGATTTTCAGTCTAATCATTCTTTTCCCCAAGTGAAGCTTTCTTCTTCTTTTAGAGGTTATCTCCTTACTGAGGCCATTTTTGGTGTCTTTAACCATAGTTTCCCTGCAGCTTTATTTTTCTGGATTTTTTAAGCTAAAGTCTTATTCTTTCCTCTCTGCTTTTTTGTTTTTTTCATAACATATTCCTTAATAGTTTTCTGATTTGATCTGTTCCATCCATCTGTTCATCAGCCATGATTTTTTTACTCACATGCTTTGATTATTGAGGGATCACAGCATAGAGCCCAGTCTCTGGTCGGCCATCTGGGTTTCCCTCCTCTGGTTACTTCTCTATCCCAAGCCATCTGTCTTCTGGACTTTTCCTTCCAGTCAAGAACCCTATTGAGGCAAGTGTCCTGCTGGCTGAAGCCTCATTAGCACGGAAGCAGCGGAAAACACATACTACCTTTATTCCACTGATGCTGAATGAGATGCCACAGGTTGGGGACCTGGTGGGCCTGGATGCTGAGTTTGTCACCCTTAATGAGGTAACAAAGTCCAAAAGGGTGTGGTGTTGGAACAGAACTCTGGAGAGATATTAGGAGTCATAATTTCCTTATCAATTCTCGTCACGCAGGAGGAAGCAGAGTTACGCAGTGATGGCACTAAGTCTACCATCAAACCAAGCCAGATGTCAGTAGCAAGGATCACCTGTGTTCGGGGCCAGGGACCCAATGAGGGTATTCCCTTCATTGATGACTACATCTCTACTCAGGAGCAGGTATTAGGATATGGAGGTGCAAGTGAGACAGACCTTGTGCATATGTAGAGTGCTCTAGACCCTCAGGAAGAGTGGTTGAGGGAGACTCTGCACCTCACTTCCTGAGCGGCTTATCCTTTTTTTTATGCCTAGGTGGTGGATTACTTGACTCAGTATTCGGGGATAAAGCCAGGAGACCTAGATGCCAAGATTTCCTCTAAGCACCTCACAACTCTCAAGTCTACCTACTTAAAGCTTCGTTTTCTTATAGACATTGGAGTCAAGTTTGTGGGTCATGGTCTGCAGAAGGACTTCCGGGTCATCAACCTCATGGTTCGGGCAGGGCTCTTTTTTTTTTTTTTTTTTTAAAGATTTTTATTTATTTGTCAGAGAGAGAGGGAGAGAGAGTGAGTGAGCACAGGCAGAGGCAGAGGGAGAAGCCGGCTCTCTGCCGAGCAAGGAGCCCGATGTGGGACTCGATCCCACACTGCTGGGATCATGACCTGAGCTGAAGGCAGCCACTTAACCAACTGAGCCACCCAGGCATCCCGGGCAGGGCTCTTTTAAGAGTCTTTGAGTGTGGGCCCTTGAGGATATACGTTTTGCTTTCGGAAAATGGAAAATTACAGATCACCTGCCTTCAGTCTCTCTCTCTTTTATCTCTGCCAGGTGCCCAAGGACCAAGTCCTTGACACTGTCTATCTGTTTCACATGCCCCGAAAACGAATGATATCCCTGCGATTCCTTGCTTGGTACTTTCTGGGTGAGTTGGTATTGGTGTACCTTGTAGGCCCCTGTGGTGCTCATCAGAGGAGTAGGGAGGACCCTGAGTTAGTAATGAGAGTTACTCAGGGATTTAAGAAGCTCCAGTATCTCTGCATTAGGGATGGTGTTTGGCTCTTTCCCTTGGGGGCAGTCAAGTTTTTTATTGTTTAATGGGAGTTGGAGATGTGAGTAGGGGACATGGTCTTACCTTCCTTTGCTAGGTCCCAAACTGTTCACTTCTGATTTCCACAGACTTGAAGATTCAAGGGGAAACCCATGACAGTATTGAGGATGCCCGCACAGCCCTTCAGCTCTACCGAAAATATCTGGAGCTAAGCAAAAATGGCACTGAGCCTGAGTCCTTCCACAAAGTGCTCAAGGGTCTTTATGAGAAGGGCCGAAAGATGGACTGGAAGGTGCCTGAACCTGAAGGCCAAACAAGTCCCAAGAGTAAGACCTGGGATGGGACAAGGGAAACTGGACAGGGCGGGTTTTGACTGTATGAAAAGATTATACCCAGGATGATGATAATAATCATGGTGATGTCAGCAACACTACCCCGCCACCTTGTATTTGTAAAGCACTCAGTAGTTTACAAAGCACTTAATCTTCCCAACATTCGGTGAAGTAGATTTGATTACTGAAACTCTCCATTGATCCTAACCTCATTTCCCGGTTCTAAAATGTTTGGGGCAAGTTTGCCCTCTTTTCTCTTGCTTTTTCTACACTCACCTTAAGAGTCAATGCTCTTGGTTTTGTCTCTGATAGATGCAGCTGTCTTCTCCTCAGTGTTGGCACTCTGACCTCACCCTCTTCCAGCGAACTGCCCCCTCTCCCTTCAGTGTTCTGTGGCCCCAGAACTGGGAGATGGCTTTCCAAGCTGGCTATACCTTATCCGCTTCCGGAATTGGACCTGCTCAGGGTCTACAGATGGTGCTATTAATAGAACTGGAATGCAGCAGAGTTGTTGCAAAGGGAAGAGGAGCCAGATTCCTTTTTTGTCCTTTGCAAAATAGAAGTCCAGAAACAGAGTCTAGAAATGACCCAAATGGAAAGTAATTGGTATTCTCCATTAATATCCTGGGTAATTAATATCCAGGCCACACAAAAACAAAAACAAAACCCCACATAGAACAAAACAAATGCTCCTGGAACCAGTACTCTCAGTTCCAAGTTGGCTAAGGACTGAAGTCCTGGACAGTGACAAGCTTAAACAGTAGCTCAGGACAGCTCAAGTCTCTGACTGCTTGAGGGATGCCGGGAGGGGCCAGGACATTGAGTATTGGTGTTCCTAGCAAACCAGTGTTGCCAACACCATCGTTGCCAAAAGGGCCTTTGGGTCCTAGACAAAGCTTGGCTGCTGGCTTCACTCCTGCTGACAGCTGAGAAGCATCTGTCTTCCATCCACTCTCCTGTCCCATGTTTTGTTATTTTTTAAAATTTTGTTTTAAACTGCATGTTTTATAAAATAAAAACAAAAATATTATTGGCTGTTATCTATGTCATTAGAGACCTGGGAGTGTGGGATGCTCTGACTTAAGCCCTTCTTCTGCTTTCTTTGTATTGGCTTTCTAAAACTGGGAGAAAAACCAAAGCTTTCAAATTCTCACCTAGAAATGAAGGTGAAGCTCTGGAGCCCAAAGTTAAAGATGTTGGAGGAATACAATTCTGTCTTTCCTCCACAATATTAGGTCTTTGCTGCAGCTGCCCAGCGGCCTAAGGTCGGATTCTTTTGAGACTTAAGGTATGGTTTCCTCGTTAACATTGCAAAAGGAAAGTTGGGGAAGCTGACAAACTACAGGTTTCAGGTTATCTTGAGATCTGTAGATACTAACAGGATCCGTGTAGTGCTGCGGTGCTTCCTGGGAGTTGTAGTTTCCCGACTTCCCTGACTTTTGAAACCAGGGCTTCTCAACCGCCAGCAGTGCACCTTTCCTTTGGAAGGTACTAGCCCACCTAGACTGACAGACGCGCGCGTCAGACCGCCTCCTTACGCCACGCCACGCTCTGTCCTTGCTTCAGGCCACTCCTATTCTCCGGCTGACCCCTGGTGGTCACGTGGAGCTGCTCGCCACGCAAGTCTGGGTCCTTCTGCGATCCACCGGGGTCCTCGCTGCCTGGAAGCCCCTCCTGAGCTGCCTGTTCGCGCGAGAGTTTGGAGGGGCGGGTTTGGGGTCGGTCACCGGTGTGGGGCTCGCACTGCCGCGCATCGGAGCCCCGCTTAGGCGCCCGCGTAGAGTGCGGGGAGCTGGGTCAGGCAGTCGCTGGGGCACCCTGCCTGGAAAGTGCTGGAGCGCTCTGGAGAAGCCTGGACAGCCCCGCTCCCCAGCAGCCAGGTGCTAGGGTTCGGAGCTACAGTGAGAGTCCGGCCGTATTCGAGCGCCTGGGCCACGGCGGCGGCCCTGGGAGCAGAGGTGGGAAGGGTGCAAGTGGCACTAAGTGTCGGGGATGGACTGAAGCGAAGGCAATGGCGGCGTCCTTAGAAAGGGGGCTGGTCCGCTCGGGAAATAGCTTATGGGCTGGAGGTGGGGATGCAGTAATCTAAGGTGGTGGGTCCACATAGGCCCGTTATTGAGTGCTCTTCTCCCGCCCTCCACCTCGCTGCCTCCTGGCCTGAATCAGCCCCCTCTCTTGGAGGCAGGTCCTCTGTGCCTGCTGTCCTCGCTTAATCGCCAGCCTCCGTTCCGCAGCTGCCACATAACCCTGTAAGTCCTAGGCAGCCGACGCTGAAGTACCAACATCTGGGGACTCACCTGTCGACGTAGAGTCTGGGGCTGAGCCCCAAGTCCCTAGCTCGCGCTCTCACTCACGGCCGCGGGAATCCGAGTTCTCAGGCGCTGGGAACAGAGGAGCCCCTTTGTGTCCTGGCCGTTTCCTGAAAAGTAGAGCCACAGTCACAGTGAGGCCTTTGTAGGCCTTGGGATGAGGGATGGGGGTTGGGTAATGGAGCCGGCTGCTCACACCTATGTTTTATTCCAACCAAAACCCAGGTGGAGCAACCCCGTTATGCTAAAGATGAAAGGCTGGGGTTGTCTGGCCCTGCTTCTGGGGGCCCTGCTGGGAACTGCCTGGGCTCGAAGGAGCCAGGATCTACACTGTGGAGGTAAGGGGACAAAGAGAAAAAGTGAGAGAAGGAGGGTGGAGAAGACAGAGCCTTGGGAGAGCATGAGATCCAGGGCCTGGGAGAAAGATGAATGGAAATCCCTGGTGATTACTTTCTCCTTTCCTTCCTTCTCCTCTCTCTCCCCTCCCACCAGCTTGCAGGGCTCTGGTGGATGAACTAGAGTGGGAAATTGCCCAGGTGGATCCCAAGAAGACCATTCAGATGGGCTCTTTCCGAATTAATCCGGATGGCAGCCAGTCAGTGGTGGAGGTAACTGTTACTCTTCCCCCAAATAAAGTAGCTCACTCGGACTTTGAATGAGAACTCGACTAATTAAGAACCTTGGTTTAATAGAAGTGAAGAAAACATTGACCCAGAGAGGTAGCTAAAAGATAAGGCTGCACGTGTTTCCTGGTCCCAAACCTTTAGACTTTATTTCTGCTGTGGTTTGTTGTCAGCAAACCCAGATCAGCACCCTTCTCCACATCCTTCATTCATGTCACTCATGTTTTCACTATGGCATAATCGTATATGTACATTCATTCAAAATAGAAAGAGAAGGTCTTAGCCTCGTATTTAGGAAATCTGTGTTTTAGTTGAAAACATAACACAAATACGCAAAGCTGTATCTAATGAGCAGTATATAAAGAAAACTTGGGACACCTGGGTGGCTCAGTTGGTTGGACGACTGCCTTCGGCTCAGGTCATGATCCTGGAATCCTGGGATCGAGTCCCGCATCAGGCGCCCAGCTCCATGGGGAGTCTGCTTCTCCCTCTGACTTTCTCCTCACTCATGCTCTTTCTCACTGTCTCTCTCTCAAATAAATAAATTTAAAAAAAAAAAAAAAAAGAAAAAAAAGAAAACTTAAGGCTACAATGTCTGTGAGATGCTTTAATAATTGTTATCCTCAAAGCCTATACCACCTCTCTAATGCTCCTGTTGAGGATAGGTTTTAGTCTCATTTAATACAAAGAAATAAAATAAAACCATTAGCTTGCATCTAGTATATGAGGTAAAATAAGATCACATATTTGAAAGCACTTTGGAACTATACAGATGAATTCTGTTGTTTTTAATTAAGGCATTCTAGGATAAGTTGATCAAACTAGATTTGGAAGGAAAAGTAAGGATATAAATTACTAATGTACAGACGTAGAAGAATGTGACCCAAGGCTGAGGACATTTCTAGGTGCCTTATGCTCGCTCAGAGGCCCACCTCACAGAGCTGCTAGAGGAGGTATGTGACCGGATGAAGGAGTATGGGGAGCAGATTGACCCTTCCACCCACCGCAAGAACTATGTACGTGTAGTGGGCCGGAATGGAGAATCCAATGAACTGGACCTACAGGGCATCCGAATTGATTCAGACATCAGTGGCACTCTCAAGTTTGCGGTGAGCTTTGGGAGAGGGTAGCTGGTTTTTGAAGATTCGGGGAGTTACTGGAGAGCCCAAGTGGCAAGCTCTGCTAACATCCTCCTCCTCCTCCTCTCTGGAGGCTTCTTCTTGCTGCCCTCTCTCACTCATTTCTCCCTTGGGTTGACAGTGTGAGAGCATTGTGGAGGAATATGAGGATGAACTCATTGAATTCTTTTCCCGAGAGGCTGACAATGTTAAAGACAAACTTTGTAGTAAGCGAACAGGTAAACTACTCTTATTTTATTGCCAGTCTTCACAGCCCTTTGGAACCCGGCACATTCCCTAGCATGTTCCTCCACCTCCCGCCCCCATGCCCCATTCTCTGATAGTAGCTCCAGACATGGCTTCTATTACTTATGACTTAGGGACTTGGGTTCTTCCTCTCCATTCTCTTCCTGTCAGCTTTTAGGATTTGTGGCTCCCTCGCCTGAGCTACAGGTGAGAGGATAGTGGGAATGTTTTGTCATTGAAAAGGATATGCTCTGAGAAATGATGGTTGGTGTGTGCTAGTTTGGTTTTGGGTATTTTCTCGATAGTGGCATATATCGATATGAGAGTGGCATTTTCCTTGAAATTGTTATGTGCTATTTGCAGATCTTTGTGACCATGCCCTGCACATATCGCATGATGAGCTTTGAACTACTGGAGCGGCCCAGACTGACAGGCTTGATGGATCACCCCCAGGAGGGGAAGAGGGTGGCAATGCCTTTTATATTATGTTTTTATTGAAATGAACTGAAAAATTGTGAAACCAAAAGTATGGACTGTGTTGTCTTTTCATACCCAGCATTAATCCTTATATTAGGTTTAAAGATAGGGGATTCCCAATAGGAAAGGAAAGGGAAGGAGGAGCTTTGGAAATGGTGAAGTATTTGAAAAGCATGGAGGTAGGAGGAGTCTGAGGCTTTCTTTGTTTTGCCATCTGAGATTCCTGCTGGACTCACAAACTAGATAAGCACTTACCAGTGCTTACTCAGTACCATGTGTTTAGAGACTAATCGTGGTGAGAAGAGGAGCTTCTGTGAATAAGCAAGGGAACATAGGTAAGTGTGTGGTAGTATGGGATTCTAGAAATTACTTGTATTTATACCGATGAAACAAAGTAAGACAGAGCTTGGTCTTGAAATAATGGACATGCATTATTCTCCCCTCCCTGCCCTTCCAGACGGAGGGATCAGCAGTAGCAGACAGAAAGGGGAAATGGATATGATCAACTCATCTGAAACGTAAGGGCTCTATCAGATAGGGAGAGATGAGGTAAGGAGTGTTATTTAACGAAGGCCCTTGCTTACTGACCTAAGCTTTTAGATCTTGATGCCAACTGCAACATTAAAGTATACCTTTATCATCTCCATCTGTCACCCTGGACTGTAAGTCTGTCCCCACTTTTTATGTGTAGAGATTCTGTACTGCATAGGGATGAAAACCTATAGGGATGATACCTTCTATAAGGAGCTTCTAAACACCTCTGATCCAGAGGTGTGTCTCTCTCAGGGTTTGGAATGGAACATTTCTATCCCGGGAATGCCTCAGGGAAAGAACACCTGAATAAACATTTTGAAGACTTTTTAAATTACGCGTTTTAGAATCTAAGAGACTTCGCAGGTCATCTAGTTCACCTCTGCCCATTTTACAGATGAAGAAGCTGAAGCCCAGAGATACCACCAGTCTTGAAGTTCTGTAGTGGCAAAATTGGATCAATAAGCTAATGTTCCCAAGTGTCAGTCTGATCAAATAGAGGTGTAAAGTAGCTTCTATTTTAAATCTTTTTTTCTCTTAATACCTTGCACTAAGCCTGGCACACAAAGTGAACAGGTTCAACGAAGCTTTTTTGTACCACAAATCCCTATGAAATCTAACACATGAACTAGTTCAGAGCAAGTATCCTGATATTAGTTGACAACTAAACTCAGGGTCTAGTGTTAATTCCTTCTTCTCTCATCAGACACAAGAAATGCTATATCCTGTCAAGTCCATTTTCCAGACCAGCTGTCACTAACCATTTTTTCTATGTTGCATATGAATAATGTTCACATGCTTCATACCCCTGTAGTATACCCAGGATTCTGTCCATTGTTTTGTGTCTGAAAACTTACTCTTCTATCAGAAAGCTTATCAGAGGGCGCCTGGGTGGCTCAGTGGGTTAAGCCGCTGCCTTCGGCTCAGGTCATGATCTCAGGGTCCTGGGATCGAGTCCCGCATCGGGCTCTTTGCTCGGCGGGGAGCCTGCTTCCTCCTCTCTCTTTCTCTGCCTGCCTCTCTGTCTACTTGTGATCTCTCTCTGTCAAATAAATAAATAAAATCTTTAAAAAAAAAAAAAAAAAAGAAAGCTTATCAGAAGTCTGAGAATACTCTTATAGGAAACTCGAAATTGTGTTAATGTACAAAAAAGCAAATTATTTACAAGTTTTAATAAAATACTGTTAGCTGACAATAAATTAATAGTGATACACCTCACTAGTCTGTCAAGACACAGCTGTTAAGAACTCTCCTGCCCAAGAATCCTTGCCATTGCTACACAGGGGTGTGTCCTACATAGGGAAGAGTGGACATATTGTCCTTGACTTGATCCTCAGTTAGGAGTTTACACAGTTCTTTATTCATTTCACAGGTTACCACAAGGAATCCACCAATTTATCTGAACCGTTCTGGAGGTTCCCTACAACAAATTATTCTAGCTCATTATTTGGTAGATCAAATAGTAACTTTGCATACCTGATTACACCTTAAGCTTTAGATATCTTCTAAATGAGTTTATCAGTAAAATGTTAGAACTTAAAGAAACATCCTCAGACATAGTATTAAATGAGATCTGGATGTGACTAAGCAAATTTATTATGTGAAAATCTAGTTCTTTAAAAGTTTTAGGGGCTACTGTGTGGCTCAGTCTGTTAAGCGTCTGTCTTCGGCTCAGGTCATCATCCCAGGGTCCTGCATTGAGCCCCGCATCAGGCCCCTGCTCAGTGGGGAGCCTGCTTCTCCCTCTCTCCCTGTTCATGCTCTCCCTTTAAATCACTCAAATAATTAAAATCTTTAAAAATTAAAAAAAAAATTTGATTTAGAGGGGTTTTATGCTATTAAAAAGGATTCAGAGCAGGGATAAGATTATCCTTTAAATATAGGACACAGATGAATCGCAAGGGTAAAAGAACTAGTATATGGTGAATCCTCCTATAACAAGCACATACACCTTATTTAACCTATACAATTCTAACAAATAAATGTTACTCCCATTTTACAGATGAAGAAACTAAGCTCAAAGGGACTGTGTCTTGGGGAGCCAAGACTTTAGTCTTAGTGATCGTCTTACTCCTGGGCCAGTGGTCTTTCTGCTACATTTCACTCCCTATAGTTGAGTCTCCATGTAGTCCCCAGTGCCTGTATACACTAGTACTTTTATTTGTTTGAAAACTACCTCCCAAGTTTGAATACATGCCCTCTGACTCTAATAATCAACACCAAAAAGGCATCATACCTCCTGTAAGCTATTTCTCCAGACTGATTATTCCTTGTAATAAGAAGCCATTCTACCCCTGGTCACTTTAGGTGCTGTTTGTTTTTCCTACCTGTATGTATTCTGGGAGGGTCATGATTTATCCTGTATTTCCAGGTATTAATGTACAAAAGTTTTATAGATAAGTAAGACTATAGTTCTTATTTTGTAAAATACTTCATAGAACACATTGAGCTGGCGTGCCCAGGAGACAGTTAACAATGACTCAGAGTTGCAGCTGATAATTCACAGTCATCACCATATAAACAATACAGCTTAGTAGTTAAGATACAGCTTTAGGCCAATCACAAACTATGATCCTCAGCAGGATACTTTATCTAAACCTTGGTTTTCTGCTCTGTGGAGATCCTATTATCTACATCCCTTAGAGTTGTTGTTGTGAAGATTAATTAAGATAAGGCATGTACCACGTTTAGATAGTACCTAGAAATTTTAAGTATTCAATAAATTTAAGGTATTACTTGTTAAATACAGGAGACCGACTGAAATAGGCAGTTTCAGTTGAAGTTTAGATTGCATTTTCTCACTTACCCTTAGCCACGAGGGGGCACCATTGCCCCTGTCCATTTTAAAAAGAGGTCCTGCCAAGGTCAAGATGACCTCAATTGTCAGCCTTCTATGCATTGCCCCTCTCCTGCGGCACTTAGGTGTATTTGGACCTAAAGCTCATTTGGCTGCTTTAGTTGAGCCAATCCTGCCTTAACTTTCTTCTCTCCTCCCCAGGTCCCACTCACATTTAGAAACTGATTCTAAGCTAGATTCTGGGAGGTAGCATTTAGTCCTTCTCATCCCTGGCCTTTCCCACTGGCTTTATGTTAGTGGATGTCTGGACTAAACAACTTCAAAACAAGTCCATAAAGCCTTTGTAACACTAAACTCCAAAATACAGTGTCAAGAGGCTTAGAGCATTGCTGTTTCCCACCCTCCCTCCAATCATTAGAGCCCCAAAGTAGGTTACCCTTAAAGACACTCAATGATTATCTCTTTGGGGTGGGGGTGGGGGGACACCTGTCTGGTTCACTAGGTAAAGTGAGACTCTTGATCTCAGGGTTCTGAGTTCGAGCCCCACATTGGGCATATATATTACTTAAAAATAAAATCTCTAATGATAATATATAGAATAACAATTATTATTATTATCACTTTGGTAGCCTCACCCTGAGAATGCCTCCTGTCTTTTCGGGGCACTGGAGTTCAAGCTTCTGGTCAGCTGGTTAGTCTCTGTGGATGATTAACCAGAGAGCAGAAATCAGGTCAGACTATTCTAGGGTAGGAGGAAATCCTCTGTGAGATGCTAAATTGGGAGCAAATATTGATCAGTGGTGCTTTGAAGTCACCGAGAAGGTAGTTGAGGTCAGTGTTCCTTTGGGGCTCTGCTTGGCTTCTCTTTTTGAAGTTCTTTCCTAAGACCTACCTATCTGATCCCCAAGCCAAAGGAGTATTGGTTGGTAGGTGTGAAGCTAGTCCAAGGTAACTTGGGAAGAGAAAATGGTGGTTTTCCTTCTCTTTCCCCAACTCCAAAATATAAACTAGTTTCTTTATAAAGTAGGTCTATCTAAACCTGGTTAAATGGCACTGAGACTTCTGAATCTTATTACCGCTATGTGAAGAGATAAAAGGACTGTTCATTTGGGGCCTGGATTATAGATAAGGTGTCCTGGTCCTTGGGTCAGTTCTCTGCCCCTTGGTCAATGACAATGATATTCTTGGGCAGTAGAAAGGTTCTAAGGTTCTTCTTGTCTAGCTAGAGGAGTTAGTCAAGAGTGATGTGGAAGGTCACTTTAGTACTGTGGTTCATTTAATGGTCTCTGGGAAGCATATGATAAGGGTATATAGAAGACAGCCAAGTAAGAGAAGGGGTCCAGAGGCCCAGTGGGAGTGATGTGACAAAAAGAGAGGGTGCTTAATGCCTGATTTTGAATGTGGGGTAGTCTGCAGCTTTTGATCTTATGGCTAGATGGGTGGGCTGGCTGCATGGGTTCATGTGACTGGAGTGGCAATGAGAATAATGCCCAGGACCTAGAGGTTCTAGCCTGTGATGGAAACCCATGTTTTGTTTTATTTATTTATTATTATTATTTTTTTTTATGATTTTGTTTAAGTAATTTCTACACCCAAGATAAGGCTCCAGCCTACAACCCCGATATCAATAGTGGCATGATCCACTGACTGAGCCAGCCAAGTGCCCTTGGCATTTGTAAGACTTCAATTTCCCTACACTGGATGCCAAACTGACAGCCCATAAAGAGCACTGGATACTCAGGCTCCTGCCTTTGCTTTCATTCTCCACATATTGGGGTCTGTTCGTACCTATTAATACCATGGCCTCTGCTGACCTCAAATTGTCACCAGGCAGCCAACTCTGGCATCATAGCTTCTGTCCACGTGACGTCACCTCTATGGCCATTAAGTCATTGACCAAAGACATTCATCACGAAATCGTGCCAATGGGTAGGAGGAGCAGTAAATGATCAGTAGCTGTGATAGAATATTAAGGGATTGGCTTCCGAGGGCCTTCTAAGGTCGGAGTCCTTGGGACCTTTTTCTCTCATATTCACCTCAGAACAAACCCCAAATGTATTAAAGGCAAGAAGGGAAGCCTAAGAAGGAAGTTAACTGACTTATCAGGCACTTATTTAGTCACCTACACGTCACCCCCACCCCGCGCGCCTATCCCTAATTAGCCTAACCCAGGCGATCCAATCCTGCCCTCCACAACTGCTGTCAACCGCTCAGGTCCCGCCCCCACATACACCGGACCAATGGCCGAGCCCGAGGCGAGTCCCCTGAGAGGGGCGGGAGCGAGTTCGGGCAGTGGGCGGGGCCTCACTGAGGACCCCGGGCTGGGCGCCGCCGCCGGTTTGTCTACCCTTTCCCTCAGCCACCTCCTTTCAACCTTGTCCACCCGTCGGCGCGGCCTTTGGTGCAGCGGCTGCAGCTCCCGTTCTTGCCGCAGCGCTTTCCCCTCCTTCCCTCCCCGCCAGATCCCCGAGTTCGCCCGTCATGGCTTTACTCACTGCGGCCGCCCGGCTCTTGGGAGCCAAGGTGAGCAACTATGGGAGGGAGCGCGCGGCCCCAGGGTGGGGCTGAGGCGACTGCAGGCCCTCCAGCGCGGGGTCTCCCTCCCCTACCCAGACGCACCCCCGCGAGCCTTAAAGGGGCCCTGCTCTTGGCTGGTCGCCAGCCCACTGTGGGGCTCTCAGGACCATGTGCTACGCTGGCCTTCTGCGCCTGGGGGTGAAGAGAGCCCTGCCCGCCCCCGGCGTGCGGTCTTGGGCGGGTGGAGAGCTCGGACCCTACAGACACCCGCATGTCTAGGGTGGAAGAGCCATGTAAAAAAAGGGAGCTGCCAGTGGAGAACATAGGTGTTCTGTTCCATTGGAGTTAGGGAAGAGGCCTGCTTGGAGGAGGGGGTGCGGGGTTAGGAGAAGTGGCAGGAGTGAACAGATGTGCTCACTGTCCCAGGGCCAGAGATGGAGCAGTGACTAATTTCGGCTTCCGCCTTGTAGAGAGAGCCTTGTCGGTTTCTAAACTGCCTTTTTCCATTTCACCAACCCAATTTTTGAAGCTTTCAGGGACCAAGCTTTAGTAGTTCCTGCTAGTGGAGTGGGACTCAGGTC
Source organism: Mustela lutreola (assembly GCF_030435805.1). Classification (NCBI taxonomy): domain Eukaryota; kingdom Metazoa; phylum Chordata; class Mammalia; order Carnivora; family Mustelidae; genus Mustela; species Mustela lutreola. The sequence goes on from NC_081297.1 coordinate 57,378,801, forward strand.
CTCTTTGTCCTTGGGACTCTTGCACTTACTCTTCACATAGGAGGAGCTTGGGTAGGGTGGAGCCCTTCTGTAAGACCTTCTGCATGGTTATCACATATGATTGGAGAAAGAACCAGAAAGATTGTTCCTTCAAACTGCAGGCCAATTAAGTGAAGATACTGGGCAGGATACAGTACTGCTAAAGTCACATGACCTACTACTACTTGCTCGCTCAGGTTTAGCTATTGCTTTTAAGTCTACCCAGAAGAGAGTCCATTCTTTGAGGCCCTAATTTATTTGAATTTTGTTAACTTTGGATCATAGGAATCTTGTTGCAGGTAATGGTGCTTTAAATTTCAGATTGCCAGGACTTTTGTCTCTGGGTAACTTAGCTCTTTAAATAGAGAAACTTCTCTGTTAAGGGGGGAGTCCCAGTCCTCTCAATCCAGGCAGGGACAGTCCCACAAGTGACCTTGACTTCTGCAAAGAGTTTATACTTTCTCTTCTGCAGATTAAAGCTGCCAGCACCTGAAGGAAAGGAAAATCTTAGAATGGTTTTGCGTGTTATATTGCATGGTTGGCAGATAAGGTGAAGCCTGTAGAATTTACACTGGGGTTCTTCCAGGTACCCAGCAGCAAGGTGGAGGCTGATCATTTGGGAGACACTTGTCTTACTTGACTGTTGCTTCTTCTGCTGCCAGGGAACAGGGTAAGGAAGCCTCTTGGGAAATGAAGCAAGTTCTAGATAGTGTTTTGGCAGAATAGGGGACATGACACTATAATTAGCTCATTCCAGAGCTCCTAACCCAGACCACATAGATAATCTAAATCTTCAGTGAATTTGAAAAAGCTTTTAGAATTTACCTTTTGAATTTACTTTATCTTGTAAGCCTCTGGGGAAGTCCAGAAAGCTTTTGGGGTGACTACATAATTGTAGAATCATTATTGTTTTGTTTACTTCACTGTTATATATGAACCTGAGGATCCCAGTAACTTGGAAGCTATTTGAAGGCTTTGACCCTTAAAACGAGCAAAGCCCAAAAAATGCAGGAGTGGAAATTTCCTGAGATCTAAGTAGAATGACCAGGATACCAGGAAGCCTGTTCAGTTTGTCAGCATTGTTAGTACCTACCTGTGTTTTCCAGATTTGCAGCTTAAGTGGTACTCAGTTTTACTTTTGCTGGTAAGTGTTAAGGTAGGCTTTGAAAGGCAAAAATAAATAGTTTTCTGATCTGGAAGAACTGACACCTACCACTTTGATTCTCAAGGTCAGATATAGTTTCACTTTTCTCAGAAGACTTTTTTTTTTTTTAACCTTGCTAGGTGACACAAATGCCAGTCATTGTTGTGTTGTTCCACCTAACTTACTTTTAGGTAATTCAATGAACACCTGAATTGGAAAGAGACGAATTCAGAGCTTCCAGATTATTTGATTTCTTATTTACCCAAGTGAACTTATACTTAGCAGTGACCTTAGTATCAGCTGTGGGTGCCTTAGCTTTGTGATGTATTACTTTTTCACATGTGATCTGGGTTTGGATTTGGGTTGGGAGTTAGAGTATGGCTACCAATTCACTTCTGGACTCTTAACACCAGTGTGACTTAACAAATTCTAGTTACTTCCTGTACCATTGAGAATTGCTCTTCCAAGCTAGGATGTTCAATGATTTTGAGAAAATCAAGACAAAAGTATTTTTATGTTATTTCTAGACCTTTTCAAGACACTTAAATGAATACCCATTAATTCCTTTATAGTAGACCTACACCACTGAGCATTTATATAAATCGTAGTCTGAGGGGCGCCTGGGTGGCTCAGTGGGTTAAGCCACTGCCTTCAGCTCGGGTCATGATCTCAGGTCCTGGGATTGAGTCCCACATTGGGCTCTCTGTTAAGCGGGGAACCTGCTTCCCCCTCTCTGTCCGCCTGCCTCTGCCTACTTGTGAACTCTCTGTCAAATAAATAAATAAAAATCTTAAAAAAAAAAAATCCTATTCTGAAATTGGGTTCAACAAAACTAAGTCAGTTTTTTCTGTGAAATGTTAGTTAGGCTTACAGCCCAGAACTTTTATTTTTATTTTTATTTTTTAAACATTTTTTTAAAGTTTATTTATTTAAGTAATCTCTACACCCAACATAGGGCTTGAACCCACGACCCCAAGATCAAAAGAGTCATATGCTCTTCCAACTAAACCAGCCAGGCACCCTTTACAGTCTAGAACTTTTTTTTTTAAAGATTTTATTTGTTTAGGGCGCCTGGGTGGCTCAGTGGGTTGGGCCGCTGCCTTCGGCTCAGGTCATGATCTCAGGGTCCTGGGATCGAGTCCCGCATTGGGCTCTCTGCTCAGCGGGGAGCCTGCTTCCTCCTCTCCTCTCTCTGCCTGCCTCTCTGCCTACTTGTGATTTCTCTCTGTCAAATAAATAAATAAATAATCTTTAAAAAAAAAAAAAAGATTTTATTTGTTTATTTGACAGAGATCACAGTAGACAGAGAGGCAGGCAGAGAGAGAGAGGGAAGCAGGCTCCCTGCTGAGCAGAAAGCCCGATGTGGGACTCGATCCCAGGACCCTGAGATCATGACCTGAGCCGAAGGCAGCGGCTTAACCCACTGAGCCACCCAGGTGCCCCCAGCCTAGAACTTTTAAAGGCAGGTGCCCACATCTGTATATCTTAACTTTGATTATTAGCCTACCCAAAGTGATGTCAGTTCCTTGATGCTTACTAGGTGGGCTAAAGATAAAAAATAGAAAGTAAAGCCTCCTCATGTGCTAATGGTGGGATGATTGCATTTGTCCTTCCTAGTGGCCTTTAGATTGGTAACAGATGAATATATGGGTATGAGGAAGCAGTGAGGTGAGCAGTGCTGAAGTAGATCATTAGATGGGAACGCTGGCATTTCTGTTTCTTAGAATCCAAGTGGGCAGAAGGCAGGAAGCCAGATGTGGTACATCTCTCTAAAGCTCCGTAATTCTTTTTGCCCTGTTTCAGTGCTTTATGCAATAGAGTTGAGTAGGTCAGTGAAGTTTGAAACAGTGAAGCAAAGCTAACAATGGGTTTCTGAATATTTGAGGGGCTTTCAGTTTTTTCCTCAACTGCCCAAATTCTTTTTTTTTTTTTTCCCTTCAGTTTTTGTTTTTAAGCAATCTCTATGTGGGGCACGAATTCATGACCCCAAGATCAAGAGTTGCACACCCATGACTGAGCCAGTGCTCCTGAACTGCCCAAATTCTTTAGGTCCCTGTATTTCTTTCTTTCTTTCTTTTTTTAAGATTTTATTTATTAATTTGAGAGCGAGCGAGCATGAGAGAGCAGGGTGAGGGGCAGAGGGAGAAACAGACTCCTCACTGAGCAAGGAGCCTGAAGTGGGGCCTGATCTAGGGACTCCAGGATCATGGCCTGAGCTGAAAGCAGATGCCCATCCTCCGGAGCCACCCAGGCACCCCTAGATCCCTGTATTTCTTTTTCTTTTCTATTTTTTTTTTTAAAAAGATTTTATTTATTTATTTGACAGAGATCACAAGTAGGCAGAGAGAGAGGGAGGGAAGCAGGCTCCCCAGCGAGCAGAGAGCTGGATGCGGGGCTCAATCCCAGACTCTGGGATCATGACCTGAGCCAGAGGCAGAGGCTTTAACCCACTGAGCCACCCAGGCGCCCCATAGATCCCTGTATTTCTTTTAACACATTATCATTTTGAAAGTTCTTGGGGTGCCTGGGTGGCTAAGTTGTTTAATCACCTGATTCTTGATTTTTTTTTTAAAGATTTTATTTATTTATTTGACAGAGAGAGATCACAAGTAGGCAGAGAGAGAGAGAGGAGGAAGCAGGCTCCCCGCTGAGCAGAGAGCCCGATGCAGGACTCGATCTCAGGACCCTGAGATCATGACCCGAGCCAAAGGCAGCAGCTTAACCCACTGAGCCACCCAGGCACCCTGATTCTTGATTTTGACTCAGGTCATGATCTCAGGGTTATGAGATCAAGCCCCAAGTTGGGCTCAGTGCTGGACATGGAGCCTGCTTGAGATTCTTTCTCTCTCCTTCACCCCCACTAAAAAAAAGGAATGAAAAATAATAAATAGGGGCACCTGGGTAGCTCAGTTGGTTGAGCATCTCCCTTGGGCTCAGGTCATGATCCTGGGATCCCAGGTTTGAGCCCTATGTTGGGCTCCATGCTAAGTGGGGAGTGTGCTTCTCCCTCTGCCCTTCATTCCACTTGTGCTCTTTCTCTCGCTGTCTCTATCCCTCTTTCGTATAAATAAGTAAATAAATAAATCTAAAAAATATATTAAAAGAAGAAAAATAGGGGCGCCTGGGTGGCTTAGTGGGTTAGGTCACTGCCTTCGGCTCAGGTCATGATCTCAGGGTCCTGGGATCGAGTCCCACATCGGGCTCTCTGCTCGGCGGGGAGCCTGCTTCCTCCTCTCTCTCTCTCTGCCTGCCTCTCTGTCTACTTGTGATCTCTCTCTGTCAAATAAATAAATAAAATCTTTAAAAAAAATAAAAGAAGAAAAATAATAATTAAAAAATGAAAGTTCTGTAAGTTCACAGTGGGCATCATCACGTGGGTTACCTGTTCACATTGCACGTTCATGAATCCTGTCTTCCAAATTCTTGTTCAGCAACATTGAGATGGGATCTGGAAACTTGTTTGTTGTTTTGTTTTGTTTTTCAAGGACTTCTGTTGACTGATAGTGCCTTGTGGTCCCCTTCTGTTGGGCCAGTAAAGCCACATGCAGGACTTTTTATTTGCAACTTGGAGAATGTATATATGAAATTTTTGAGTATTTGGGCTTTTTTTGATTATTATTACTATTATTATTTTTAAAGATTTTATTTATTTATTTATTTGACAGAGATCACAAGCCGGCAGAGAGGCAGGCAGAGAGAGAGAGAGGAGGAAGCAGGCTTCCCGCTGAGCAGAGAGCTCGATGTGGGGCTCGATCCCAGGACCCTGGGACCATGACCTGAGCCAAAGGCAGAGGCTCTAACCCACTGAGCCATTCAGGCGCCCCTTTGTGATTATTTTTAAAATGGACTTCAAAAGTGACTATTTTAAGCAATAGTTCATTAGGCTATTTTCTCTAGGTTTGTTTACCTAGGCCTTTTTTCAAATGCCTTTAGAAAAGTTTCTTGGGATGCCTGGATGGCTCAGTCGGTTCATGTCCAACTCAGTTGTACGATCCCAAAGTCCTGGGATCAAGTCCTGCATTGGGCTTCTTGCTTAGCAAAGAGCCTGCTTCTCTCTCTGCCTGCCACTCCCCCTGCTTGTGTGTGCTCTCTCTTTCTCTCTCTGGTAAATAAAATCTTAGAAAGAAAGAAAGGGAAGTTTCTTGTAAATTTCTGAACCAAAGTGCTAGGCACTAAAATTTGTTTACTCCTGGTAGAAGTGAGAGCAGTTTCTCGTTCCCCAAAAACTAGTAGGACAGCAGATCCTGTAGACTATATTCAGTAGTATATATGTAATGTGTATAGAATAAGTAGATGTTCAGAAAATATTTGTTAAAGAATGGTAAGGATTTCTTTTCTTTTCTTTTTTAAGATTTTATTTATTTATTCAACAGAGAGAGATCACAAGTAAGCAGAGCAGCAGGCAGAGGGAAAAGGAGAAGCAGGCTTTCCGCTGAGCAGGGAGCCCAATGCGCGGCTCGATCCCAGGACCCTGGGATCATGACCAGAGCCAAAGGCAGACGGTTAACTGACTGAGCCACCCAGGCGCCCCAAGGATTTCTATTGAAAGGAAAATTAGGACTCTTGATTCTTTTCTGAGGTCTTTGGTGGTCTTCCTTGGAGTAAATCTTTAGGGAAGAGTCTGTTAGAAAATGACAGTTATGTAGAATCATTAAGGAAACTACTGTGAGTATGAAGGGGATCAAAGTATGAAATCTGAAGATTGCTGTGCTGGGGCTATTAAGTGGGCTGACCAAGTAGTGCAGGCCGCCTTCCAGTATCACCATAGTGAAACATAGATGTTAAAAGGCTTTAGTTCTCTGACCTGGTTTTGGGGAGAGAGGAGCCTTTGTCCTATGTGTGTTCTTTTTCCCTTAATGCAAGTTGTTCCTTCTGCATTGGAAGCCTTTGCAGCACAAGATTTTTCCTGCCAGTTATTAGTGCATTATGTTTGCTTCATCAACTAAGCCAGTTCTGGCTTGGCAAGTTCTGATCTTTTTTTTTTTTTTTTTTTTTTTTAAATGAAGGACAAGGGCTCTATTAAAATCAGGAGCATCTTTCTCAGGCTTCTAATGTTGGAGCTCTTAAATATGTTGCAGGACATGTTCTAAATGTGCCTGGGATGGAGGACCAAAGAAAATTTGGCTCTTCCCCTTTGAAGTAAAGGTCCTAGGTGTGGATCAATGATGGTAATAGCATGAGAGAGAAAGAACCACTTTTTAAAGTACTTATTCAAATAGGATTCCTTTGTTCCTAGAATTTTAGGGCAGAGGAAGTAGTTTCAGATGATTTTTGGTGATTCGGCTAACCCTATTCCAGAAATACCCTAAGTTTTATAGGCAAGTCTTTGGCATGGCAGAATTTCCTGCATTATTTATTTGATTAGTCCTTTCTTCTCTTGGCCCTTTATGATAGTGCATTTCCATCAATAATAGCAAACTCACTAGGAGAGTTCTTGCAAGGGGTGGCAGCATTTGAGGTTTGACAAAGCCTCTTAGTGGTTATAATACCCCTACCCCCACCCTGCAGAGAATCCTGGCTGTTAGGCACGTGAGCCAGGCCCTTGTCTTTGGAAGCAGCTGTCTCCATCTCTCCTCATGAAGGAGCTGACCTATTGAATGAGGTGACTCCCTGATTCACCTGACAGCTGCTGTTGCAGTAGGGTGACTCTACACGTGGCCTGCCTCCAGAAGGCAAAAGCCTAATTGCCACACCTTGGAGTTAGGGGGAGGAGCTGGTAGGTGAAAGTTCAGGGATGACTCAGAAGTTTGTATCTGCCTGTTCCATCAGTGAGTATAGTCTGAATGCCCTATACAAAGCTATTCAGCAGGTTTCTTTGGCAGCTAGGAGATAGAGAACTGAGGTGTGTAGCCTTGGGTAGAACAGTCCTCCAGTATCTCCTTTCTAGTTGTCTGTTCTGCTGGGTAGTTCAATTTGTTTTCTTTCCTTGAGATGCCTCCCCTCTTGATCGGGAGGCCTTTAAGGCCCTTAAAAAGGAAATCAGGGCTTTATTTCCTGTTCTACAGGTAGAGAGAATTATCCATTTACCCCTTGCTCAGGTCTGACTGCCTCTTTCCTGGAATCCAACTACAGGAGAGGGTAGTGACACTTGACATGGTCGGTAATAGGCCAACACTTTTCTGACACACATATTTATTTCATTTCATTTTTTATTTTTAAAAGATTTTATCCATGTATTTGACAGAGAGAGAGAGCACAATCAGGCAGAGGGAGAGAGAGAAGCAGGCTCCCCACTGAGCAGGGAGCCCGACGTGGGGCCCAATCCCAGAACCCCAGGATCCTAACCTGAGCTGAAGGCAGCCACCCAACTGTCTAAGCCACCCAGGCACCCCAGAGACACATATTTATTGGAGCTTACTTATGTATAAGGCACTGTTCTAGATGCTTTCATGCAGATTGTTTTGTACAGTCTACTTATCTACCCCAGAATTGGCTTTATTATTACCAATTTAGAGGTGTGAAACCTGAGACCTAGAAGTTAGGTCATATAGCCAAGGTAACACAGCAAGGTAGTGGCAGAACCTGGACTTAAGACTGATCCTTAGTAATTGTACATCCTAGGGTCTACATTTTATCCTTCTGTTCCATTGCTTAACACTTTAGACCATGTATGTATCTCAAACTTTATTGTTCATATAGATCACCTTTTGAGCTTATTAAACTGCAGATTTGGATGCAGTAGGTCTGAGGTGAGGCCCAAGATTCTGCATTTCTGACAAGCTCCAGGTAATGCTAATGCTACCAGCTGGGCAGTCATATTTTAAAGACTTTTTTTTTTTTTTTTTTTTTTTTAATTTATTTGACAGGGACCACAAGTAGGCAGAGAGGCAGGCAGAGAGAGAGAGAGAGAGGAGAAAGCAGGCTCCCCGGTGAGCAGAGATCCCGATGTAGGGCTCGATCCCAGGACTCTGGGATCATGACCTGGGCCGAAGACAAAGGCTTTAACCCACTGAGCCACCCAGGCTCCCCTAGGCAGTTATATTTTAAATAGCAAGGCTTTTGAGTACCTTTACATATGTCCTTATTAGACTTATCAGACTTTGAGCTAAGTAGCTTGAGTGTTATTCTAAATATGGAGAAGGGGGCGCCTGGGTGGCTCAGTGGTTAAGCCGCTGCCTTCGGCTCAGGTCATGATCTCAGGGTCCTGGGATCGAGTCCCGCATCGGGCTCTCTGCTCAGCAGGGAGCCTGCTTCCTCCTCTCTCTCTCTGCCTGCCTCTCTACCTACTTGTGATTTCTCTCTGTCAAATAAATAAATAAAGTCTTTAAAAAAATAAATAAATAAATAAATAAATAAATATGGAGAAGGAAAGGAAAACAATACAGTTTACCCTTGAGCAACATAGTTTGAACTGTGCTGGTCCACTTACATGTGGCTTTTTTATAGTACAGTACTGGAAATATGTTTTTTTCCTTATGATTTTCTTAGTAACATTTTCTCTAGCTTTTTTATAAGAATACAGTATATAATATATGTAACATACAAGATAGGTATGAATAGACTTTATATTATCAATAAAGCTTCTCAACAGTAGGCTATTAGTAGTTAAATTTGGGGAGAGTCAAGAGTTATATCTAGATTTTTGACTGCATGGGGGTGGGTTGGGGGAAGGTCTGTATCCCTAATTCCTGTATTGTTCAAGAGTCAATGGTAGTTAGTTGTTTTGCCTTGGATGTCTGTTATTTCATAATGGAGCTGTAGCTAAACCCAGGTTTCCTTTCCAAATTCCAAGTTATGTGCTCTGTCTTCTACATCATTAGATAAAATTGTTCTAACTTGAATTTTTCCTATTCTACCCTTTTCAGTGGTTAAATCATGAATTGCTGCCTTTATTTTTTTTTTAATATTTTATTTATTTATTTGACAGAGAGAGAGATCACAAGTAGGCAGAGAGGTAAGCAGAGAGAGAGGAGGAAGCAGGCTCTCTGCTGAGTAGAGAGCCTGATATGGGGCTCGATCCCAGGACCCTGAGATCATGACCTGAGCCGAAGGCAGAGGCTTTACCCACTGAGCCACCCAGGCGCCCCGAATTGCTGCCTTTAAAATCCTTTTAATTTCTTGGGCGCCTGGGTGGCTCAGTGGGTTAAGCCGCTGCCTTCGGCTCAGGTCATGATCTCAGGGTCCTGGGATCGAGGCCCGCATCGGGCTCTCTGCTCAGCAGGGAGCCTGCTTCCTCCCCTCTCTCTCCCTGCTTGTAATCTCTCTCTGTCAAATAAATAAATAAAATAAAATAAAAAAAAAAAAAATCCTTTTAATTTCTTTAGTTTTCGTGGTTAGCTAAAAATATGACTAATCCTGATGCTGAAGGGTGTGAGAAAATTGACATACTGTTTAATTTTATAATTTTTTTTTTTTTTAAATTTTTTTATTTTTTATGTTATTTTTTTTTAAGATTTTATTCATTTATTTGACAGAGAGAGATCACAAGTAGGCAGAGAGGCAGGCAGTGAGAGAGAGAGAGGAGGAAACAGGCTCCCCGCTGAGCAGAGAGCCCGATGCGGGGCTCGATCCCAGGACCCTGAGAACATGACCTGAGCCGAAGGCAGCGGCTTAACCCACTGAGCCACCCAGGCGCCCCTAATTTTATAATTTTTTAAAGGATTTTATTATTTATTTGATAGACAGAGATCACAAGTAGGCAGAGAGCCAGGCAGAGAGAGAGGGAGCAGGTTCCCTACAGTGCAGAGAGCCCAGTGCGGGGCTCGATCCCAAGGATGCTGGGATCATGACCTGAGCGGAAGGCAGAGGCTTTAACCCACTGAGCTACCCAGGCACCCCTAATTTTATAATTATTTTATAACAAATGCAGAATATTTGCTTTAGGCCAGATGTCATTTTAAGTGCTTTTTAAGTATTGACTTAATTAATCCTCACAGCAGTCCTTTGAAATAGGTACTATTATTGTTCCCATTTTATAGATAAGGAAATTGAGGCATAGAAACATTAAATGATTTGGCTGGAATCATGCAGGTGATAAGTGGCAAAAAAGGGCTTTAGAAATAGAATATACTGGCTTTATTCTATAGTTACATAGCCATGCTATCCACAAACTAGTGTTGCTTTGCAAATTGGAGTTCTGGCTAAGAAGTGTTGCAGATGAAGATCAGGAATAGTAGAGATCATCCCTCTAAGTTACTCCTGAAGCTCCTCACATGAAATGGCAAAGATACTCTGTATAAATAAAGGTAATGAAGACTTCACTGATGTTGGAAGTGGGGTGATAGTTTAGTTCTCAGTTTCTCTTCCTATGCATTCTCCTAAAGTAGCATTCATATAAATAGATCTGAGAAATGAATATAACAAAGCAGCAGTCATGACCCATCTGATTCCTTTGAATGGTGTCTCATCTCACAGTCTTGTTAGGTGATCTGCCTTCCTTTTCTTTCTGATTTCCTCATTTTTTGCTGTTTTTTGTTTGTTTTATCTTGAAGTAAAAGAAGAGGGCAGCTCATTAATTCTAGCAGTTCTCTCACAAGGAGGAAAGAAACTATTTTTGTTCTATTTTACTTCATATTCGTGGAAGAAAGGACTTCAGCCTGAGGGAATTCCATTTTCCTCTTTTTTTTTTTCTAAGATTTTATTTATTTGAGAGAGCATGAGCAGGGGACAGGGTCCGAGGGAGAAGGACAAGCAGATTTCCTGCTGAGTGCAGAGCCCAGTGTGGGGCTCGATCCCAGAACCCTGAGATCATGACCTGAGCTGAAGTCAGATGCTTAACTGAGTGAACCATCCAGGCACCCCTCCATTTTCATCTAAATTAAGATGTGGACAGTCACTCTTTGTTGACCTTGGATAGGTGTTTTTTTTTTACCCCCGTAAGATTTAACCTTAAAATACAGCCAGCCAGCTATTGTAGAAACTTTTTTTTCTTTTAAGATTTTTTTTTTTTACTTTTTTTTCAAGATTTTATTTATTTATTCGACAGAGAGCATAAGCAAGGGGAGCCGCAGAGGGAGAGGGAGAAGCAGGCTCCCCAAGGAGCAGGGAGCCCGACGCAGGGCTCAATCCCAGGACCCTGGGATCACGACCCAAGCTGAAGGCAGATGCCTAACCAATTGAGCCACACCAGGTGTCCCTAAATATTTTATTTATTTTATTTCTAAAATATTTTATTTATTTGTATGACAGAGAGAGAGACAACAAGAGCAGGAACATAAGCAGGGGGAGTGGGAGAGGGAAAGCAGGCTTCCCACTGAGTAGGAAGTCCGATGTGGGGCTCCATCCCAGGACTCTGGGATCATGACCTGAGCCAAAGGCAGATGTTTTACCATCTGAGCCACCCAGGTGCCCCAAAGATTGTACTTTTAAGTAATCTCTACACCCAACATGGAGCAGAACTCACAATCCCCCAGATCAAGAGTCAGATCTCAGAGTCCTGGGATCAAGCCCCACATTGGGCTCTGCTCAGCAGGGAGCCTGCTTCCTCCTCTCTCTCTCTGCCTGCCTCTCTGCCTACTTGTAATCTCTGTCTGTCAAATAAATAAATAAAATCTTTAAAAAAAAAAAAAAAAGAGTCAGATGCTCTACCAACTGAGCCAGCAGGGTACCCTGACGTTATAGAAACTTAAAGATGATTTAAAAGTGGAAAAATGGGACGCCTGGGTGGCTCAGTTGGTTAAGCAGCTGCCTTCGGCTCAGGTCATGATCCCAGCGTCCTGGGATCGAGTCCCACATCGGGCTCCTTGCTCAGCAGGGAGCCTGCTTCTCCCTCTGCCTCTGCCTGCCATTCTGTCTGCCTGTGCTCGCTCTCTCCCCTTCTCTCTCTCTGATAAATAAATAAAATCTTTAAATAATAATAATAATAATAATAAAAGTGGAAAAATTATTTATGAGGAGATTTTAACATCTTTCTTTAAGATGATATGTGCCCCTGTAGCCTTTTTAGAACCAAACTGCCACACCAACCAACCAACCAACCACAGTTGAATGGTCTGCTGCAGGGCTGATACAGTCTCTGGGAGGTGGCCCTTTTATAACAGGGGAACTGTGGGACCACAGAGCGTGGAATAGAACTTACTCTCATGTTTTCTCTTGTTCACTTTTTGGTGACTAGTTAGAAAAGGTAAAATTATTTCTTAGGTGTTAGGTCAAATTCCCATTTGCCCCATGTAGGGTGAAGAGACTAAAGGCCTACTTGTGCCACCTACTTTTGCCCAGATGGTCTTCAGTGAACCAGAAGAGACTCTTTAGGAAGTTAATGAAAGGAGTTAAAGACAGTCCTGGTTAACAAAGCTGAGGCAGCCCCCTTTACTTTAGGGGCATAGTAACTTACCTTGTACTCTCTGAATTTAGCTTTGAATTCGTTTGTTTGTTTTAAATTTTTGAAATTTTTTTAACCTTGTTAGTTTTTGAAGATTTTATTTATATTAGAGGGAGGCTGCATGTGTGGAAGATGGGAGGCGGGCAGAGGGAGAGACAATCTCAAGTAGTCTCCACACTCTTGATTTTGGCTCAGGTCATGATCTCAGGGTGGTGGGATCAAGCCCCAGTTGGCTCTGTACTTGGCGCATAATCTGCTTAAGATTCTCTCTCCCTTGGGGCGCCTGCTTGGCTCAGTGGGTTAAAGCCTCTGCCTTCGGCTCAGGTCATGATCCCAGGGTCCTGGGATTGAGCCCCGAATCGGGCTCTCTGCTCATCAGGGAGCCTGCTTCCCTTCCTCTGTCTGCCTGCCTCTCTGCCTACCTGTGATCTCTGTCTGTCAAATAAATAAATAAAATCTTTAAAAAAAAAAAAAAAAAGCCTCTGCCTTTGGTTCAGGTCATGATCCCAGGGTCCCGGGATCAAGCCCCACGTCCGGCTCTCTCGGCAGAGAGCCTGCTTCGCCCTCTCTCTGACTGCCTCTCTGCCTATTTGTGATCTCTCTCTCTGTGTCAAATAAATAAATAAAATCTTAAAAAAAAGAAGAAAAGATTCTCTCTCCCTCACCCTTTCCCCCTCCCCCTTCTCTAAAACAAAACAAAACAAACAAACAAACAAAAAACACAGCTTTTCTGAAGGATCTCTTCCCTTTTCAGCTCTCCCTGATGCCCCAACAGAAGGTGGAATACTAAATTCTAAAAAATCTCCAGAGGGCGCCTGGGTGGCTCAGTGGGTTAAGCTGCTGCCTTCGGCTCAGGTCATGATCTCAGGGTCCTGGGATCGAGTCCCGCATCGGGCTCTCTGCTCAGCAGGGAGCCTGCTGCCTCCTCTCTCTCTGCCTACTTGTGATCTCTCTCTGTCAAATAAATAAAATCTTTAAAAAAAAAAATAAAATAAAAAATCTCCAGCCTTTCTGAACTCTCACCTTAGGCGTGTGGTGTTTTAGAACTTACACAGTACTATGGCTTCAAATGATTTTCAACACAATCAAACAACAGTGCAGTAGTTACTACAAGAAAAGGTGTATCTGGCCTTTTGGCAAAAAGAAGAAAGGTTTGATCTTGCTACTGGATTAGTTTGTCTGTGTATGTAATTTTTTTAGTTTGCAAAGTGCTTTCACAATATTGTAATTTAATTATCACAAGACAACCTATGAGATATGTGGTGGGTATTTAACACCAGTTAAATAGGCTTAGTTTGACTTTCTCATTTTATATTCAAAATAATCTGGTGCAGAAAAGTTAATCTTGTCAAACTTTATAGCTGGTTACTAGTATAATTGTTGCCTTTTTCAAAGGCAGTGTTGAACTTTCTGTTGCAACTCAGCAGTCTTCTCATAGAAAGTAACTTTTCTTTTGGGGGGAAAAAACCTATCTCTAAAGAGAAAACATAGGTTAGCTACACTATTCATCTTTGTAGTGAAGAATAGCCTTGAATCTCAGACCTGTCTTTACGGTTCTGAAGTATATCTTTAAAAATTCCTTTAGTACAGGTGTGTCACTGATAAACTCAGCTTTTGTTTTTCTGAAATGTCTTTTTTTCGCCCTCTTTTGAGACTTTTTCCTTACTTGGATATACAACTTTAGCTTGATTATTTTCTCTCAGCACTTGAAATGTAATTTTCCAGTTTTCTAGTTTCCCAATGCTGTTTTTGAGTGGTCTGTCCATTGTTACATTGTAGGTATTCTGTTTTCTCTGTGCATTTTCCAGAAACCTGTGAAAGGCAGCCTCTGCCTGTGGGCTGCTCTAGACTGGAGGGGTTGAAGTGCTGCCAAAAGACTAGATTCAGGAGAGGTCTTACCAGCAGGGTGAGGTAGTTGATCAGTTTCCTCATTTGCTTTTCTGAGGCCTACCCAGAACAATTGACAGCTAGAGTGGGATGGCCTGGGTACTCCCAACAATTGCCCCTCTGACCTTTTCTGTGCCTAACAAAGCCCAGGCAGAAACCCAGATGATGGGAAGGAGCCTCTCCTCAGGGAATGCTATTAAAGCTATGGATGCAGGGGCGCCTGGGTGGCTCAGTGGGTTAAGCCGCTGCCTTCGGCTCAGGTCATGATCTCAGAGTCCTGGGATCGAGTCCCGCATCGGGCTCTCTGCTCGGCGGGGAGCCTGCTTCCCTCTCTCTCTGGCTGCCTCTCCGTCTACTTGTGATTTCTCTCTGTCAAATTAATAAATAAAATCTTTAAAAAAAAAAAAAAAAAAGCTATGGATGCAAGACACAGAGTTAGGTCTGCTATTGCTCCAGACTGAGAACTCCTTCAAAGCTGTTTAGGGCCTTTCACAGCTCTTTTTTTATGTCAGACTGTCCTTGGAGGCTAAGATGAAAAGAGATGAGTCACTATAACTCCTTTTTAATATTATAGGAGGGAAGAGTAACTGTTGCATAAGGTTTTGTGTTTTCTCTGCAGAATGCATCTTGTCTTATTCTTGCTGCTCGGCATGCCAGCACTTCCCCTACGGTAAGGCTTGGAAAGGAGAATCACTGAGGCAATCTGATCTTGGGATTGTGGGGTGGGGAGCAGCAGTTGGTTACCACGTAGCCTCTCATCATTATCCTAAATAACTCTAAGAGATGTCTGTTGTTACTGTTGTTATAAATTATTACTATTATTACTATTTTAAGAAATAATTCAATAGTGTAGTGAGATGGAAATATCAAATATTTTTGCCTAATTTTTTAAGTTGTAGTAAAATATGCATAACAGAAAGTTTTCCATTTTAACATGTACAGTTTAGTGACAGTAAGTACAGTCATGTTATTGTACAACTGTCACCACTGTCCATCTCCAGAACTTTTCATCTTCCCAAATTGAGGTAGCCATTAAATAAATAAGCTCTCCCATTCCCCTCCCTCTCTACTTCTTTTATCTTCATCTGTGCACAGTAGTTGACTGATTTTCTCTGGCAGATTGAGAAAGCCAGATTTTAAAAAGCAGTCTCAACATACCTACTTTGTAGGAAAAATAGAATCAACACTTTGATCATCACTTAACTTCTCTATTTCTCTTTTTAGAATTTGAAAGATATATTGGCTGACCTGATACCTAAGGAGCAGGCCAGAATAAAGACCTTCAGGCAGCAACATGGCAAGACGGTAGTGGGCCAGATCACTGTGGACATGGTAAAGATTACGGGGTTTTGGCTGGAAAAAGTAGCTCTGTAATGTGCCTCAACAAAAAATACTATTCTCTTCACTGGCTATTCAGAAGCATCCAAGCATCCTGTCCCAAATATGGAAATGTTGGCACTTAGGATGTTCGTTAGAAATTAGACTATTCGGGTGCCTGGGTGGCTCAGTGGGTTAAGCCGCTGCCTTCGGCTCAGGTCATGATCTCAGGGTCCTGGGATCGAGTCCCACATCAGACTCTGCTCAGCCGGGAGCTTGCTTCCTCCTCTCTCTCTGCCTGCCTCTCTGCCTACTTGTGATCTCTCTCTGTCAAATAAATAAATAAAAATCTTTAAAAAAAAATAAAAATAAATTTAAAAAAAAGAAATTAGACTATTCTTTTCTGTGAATTTAATAGTTGAGCCTAACCTAATTTATCTATGGGAGGGATGAATAAAGTTTCTATTCTTCCCAGTCCCTCAGCTTTTGGGGCCAGGACTATTAGAATTAATGCTGTGATTTATACCACAGCTTTAGCAGACCAATGAGAACAGTTTTAGGATGACTTCTCCAGCCCGACGAGTCTGAGCAGCTCAGATGATGATTCCCCAACACTGTTTAGTCTGTGGTCTCTATCTCCTTTTCCTGTTATAGATCACGTTTTTGTTTTTGTTTTTTTTTCTCTTAAGATTTTACTTACTTATTGGACAGAGAGCACAAGCAGAGGAGTGGGGCAGGCAGAGGGAGAGGGAGAAGCAGGCTCCCTGCTGAGCAGAGATTCCCAAAGTGGAGCTCAATCCCAGGGCTCTGGGACCATGACTAGAGCCTAAGGCAAATGCTTAACCTTAAGTCTGAGCCACCCAAGCGCTCCTGTAGATCCCATTCTGTTGACTTTGGTTGGTGGGAATGAGAGGTAAGACTGGATAGTTAAATAAAGATAATGATTTTTCAGCTTAAACTTTTCATTTCCAATGTTAGTGGTCTTCCTTACAAAGTTTTTAGTTAACTCAGAAATCTTTCCAAAATGAAGTGTTGTAAGTCAGAGAATACATTTCATCTCTCAGATCTTGTGAAACATTAACAAGCTCTAGTCTGAGTTATTCTGACTACTGGTTACATCTTGTCTTTTTCTTTTAGATGTACGGTGGCATGAGAGGCATGAAGGGATTAGTATATGAAACATCAGTTCTTGATCCTGATGAGGTAAGAGAGACCCTTATGTCAACACTAATAATCACTGAGTTTACTGACTGTTTGCACACCCTGGATTAGACTGGTGAGGGTAAGGAAAACAAAGCATCTGCCTTCATGTTTTGGAAGATGGAAAATAAGGTACATATGGAATAACTGAAGAATAAGTCTACTTTTTCAGTATATCAATGAGTAAAACTAAAAGTACCAAACAGAATTAAGTTATATGAAGATTTAAGCTTTTAAAAACAATTTTTTTTAAGCTTTAGAAATTCTAACTTGTTGAAAGGTCTAATAAGAGTGAGAGTAGTCCATTATGTGACTTCTAGGCTGATACATTTAAGATTTGCACCTCTTACTCTTCTGTCTCAAGGGCATCCGTTTCCGAGGCTACAGTATCCCTGAATGCCAGAAACTGCTGCCCAAGGCTAAAGGGGGTGAAGAACCACTGCCGGAGGGCTTATTTTGGTTGCTGGTAACTGGACAAATCCCAACAGAGGAACAGGTAAAGCAGAAAGCTATTGGCCCTTCTCATTCTCTTCCTCCTTTGCCTTTCTCTAATCTCAGACACTTAATTCTGATCTGGCTCTGGGTGGTGGTTTATAGGGATGTGTAGTGAGGGGAAGGAATCACAGCAGAGTTCTGTATAAGTGGACTGGGTTGAATTCTCTTGGACTTTCTTTACTCAGATGTCACTGTCTTTTTATTTCTCCTCTTTTCCTTTGCCTAGTGTTCTGAGCAATGTCTCCCTTTCCACAGGTGTCTTGGCTCTCAAAAGAGTGGGCAAAGAGGGCAGCTCTACCTTCCCATGTGGTCACCATGCTGGACAACTTCCCTACCAATCTACACCCCATGTCTCAGCTCAGTGCTGCTATTACAGCCCTCAACAGTGAAAGTAACTTTGCCCGAGCATACGCAGAGGGTATCAACCGAACCAAGTACTGGGAGGTAGGAAATTTTGATGGCAATGATTGATGTGTGGTGGAGATTCAAAGAACTTGAGCGTGAAGGAAGAAAAAGGAATGTAGAATCTTCAGGAGAACTACTTCTCTGAGTTATGCTAGAAGCTCATTTAACACATTTTTATTTTAGGCTTGCTTTCTTTCAGTCCTTAGGATTACACAGATAAATAGAACATGCTTTCTATCACCAAGTTTATTGATTTGGTTAGGGTGATATACGTGTAAAAAAAATTACAGTTCAGTAGTCTTGCTGTAATAGAGGTATTAAACAGGGCTTTTGGAACACTGGAAAGGATGTAACTTAACTGGAGGGTCCCAGAGGAAGATTTTGCAGAGCAGTCTCACCCTAGCCCCCAAAAGTCCCTTCTTCTTCTTCAAATAAGGAGAACCTTGAGAACATTAGGTGAATGGCACTAAGGCAGTTCTAGAGTCTAGGAGGACTAATACCAATCAACCAGTGTTCTGTACTGTCCCATTCAAGATACCTCTCAGGAGCAGAAGGATGGTTAGTATCCTGGAAGTGGGATCCAGACACAAATGAGCTTTCTTTTCTTTTTCTTTTTTTTTTTTTTTTTTAAAGATTTTATTTATTTATTTGACAGAGAGAAATTACAAGTAAGCAGAGAGGCAGGCAGAGAGAGGAGGAAGCAGGCTCCCTGCTGAGCAGAGAGCCCGATGCGGGACTCGATCCCAGGACCCTGAGATCATGACCTGAGCCGAAGGCAGCGGCTTTACCCACTGAGCCACCCAGGCGCCCCTCTTTTTTTTTTTTAAAAGATTTTATTTATTTATTTGACAGAGATCACAACTAGGCAGAGAGCAGGCAGAGAGAGAGAGAGGAGGAAGCGGGCTCTCTGCAGAGCAGACAGCCCGATGCGGGGCTTGATCCCAGGACACTGGGATCATGACCTGAGCCGAAGGCAGAGGCTTTAACCCACTGAGCCACCCAGGCGCCCCGAGCTTTACTTTCTGAAAATGAAATGTGATTTTAATAGTTCGAACTGGTCTGAGTATGTGAAGACTATTGTGCCTTGTCCCAATGCATAGTACATAATTGCTTCCGTCCTCTTTCCAGTACCCCACATGGTACCCACAAACACTGGGTAAAGGACAAGTTATCTGGCTAGGTTTACAGCAAGACATCTCATTTTCTTTCCTTGTTTGGAGACAGATAATACAGAACAGATCAGTTCCTTTTTGCAAAGCAGGTACATTAGATGATTTGACCAGGAGAAAGCCCCCAAAGAGTTCACTTGATGCCTGGCACAGAAGAGCATGCATCGCCCACTGGTCTGATGCAATGCTCTTAGGGTTTTGGCAAATCCTCCTTCATTTGATTGGTCAATATTTACTCAGTGCCAACTGTGTATAAAGAATTGTGTTTGCGGGGCGCCTGGGTGGCTCAGTGGGTTAAGCCGCTGCCTTCGGCTC
The DNA here is from genome assembly GCF_030435805.1 of Mustela lutreola. Taxonomy (NCBI): domain Eukaryota; kingdom Metazoa; phylum Chordata; class Mammalia; order Carnivora; family Mustelidae; genus Mustela; species Mustela lutreola. The sequence continues at coordinate 57,398,011 of NC_081297.1, forward strand.
AGGTCATGATCTCAGGGTCCTGGGATCGAGTCCCGCATCGGGCTCTCTACTCAGCAGGGAGCCTCCTTCCTCCTCTCTCTCTGCCTGCCTCTCTGCCTACTTGTGATCTCTCTCTGTCAAATAAATAAATAAAAATCTTTAAAAAAAAAAAAAAAAAAAGAATTGTGTTTGCTATTGGGGGAAAGAGGGAGAGTGGGTTTGAAATTAGTTTGGTTGGCATTGAGAAGGAAGGTATAGGAATGATGGAAAATATACACTTTCACAAGTGCTTAAATTGTATTTAAAGCCATATATCAGCAGGCTCAGAAGTTTGTAGAATCTGAATATATTGCTTTCCATTTTCTTTTTTGCTATTCAAGCTTGTTATTTTCTGTTATGGGTCACCATAACAGAAAAGGTTAAATTGAGATGAGCAGTTCTGCTATTGTAAAACTTGTCTTTTAGAAATTTACCACGTAGATGTGGCTGTTAACTGCTTATAATGCCGTTGTCTTGACTGTCATGAGACGGGGAGAAAACAGCTTCTTCATGCTTTACAATAGATGTCTGTAAGATATTTCCTAGGCATCCAAACATGCTTCATTACTTTATACTGTTCTTTACTGAATTGTTAAAATGAATCCTGTTTCAACGTATATCATTCCTTGTTCTGCCATTATCTCTTCATGAGATGTCATGTGAGTGTGGTTGTCTTGAGGTGAATGTGTTATATTCCACGACTTTGCCGATCTTTTGGAGAGTATTTATAAGCAGTACTGATGTATTTGTCAGCCGTAGGGTATGTGTCTGATGAGTTTACACTGCACAAATACTAGCACTGGTAACTTTAGTTCAGTAGAGCTTCATGCTCTTTTGGTATTACATGTTATATCTCTCTCAGTGGTCAGACACACTATTTCTATTCAATGCTCTGCCTTGCTCTGCCTTGGTTAACCATAGGCTACTTAAGTAGAAATGCATGACATCATTAGGCTGGTTATTTCTGTTTGAAAATTTATATCGAGGGGTGCCTGGGTGGCTCAGTAGGTTAAGCCTCTGTCTTTGGCTCAGGTCCTGGGATTGAGCCCTGCCTGCATCAGACTCTCTGCTCAGCAGGGAGCCTGTTTCCCCCTCTCTACCTGCCTCTCTGCCTACTTGTGATCTGTCAAATAAATAAATAAAATCTAATAAATAAATAAAAATTAAAAAAATAAAAATTTATGTCAAGGAGTTCATGCATGACCTGAGTTTTTACTAGAGCTATCAGTCAGTTCATACTTTTTTTTTCCTTTTTCTTTTTAATGTATACCTTAAGAGGATGATTTTTAGAATGTAACATTTTTTCCATAACAGAGATCAATAGTATAGTATAATCTATTGAGTTGAAAAAGTTGGGTCTCTTGCTGAATGACCTCACTTCACTCATGACCAGGAGATTGCTATGATGCTACCAGGTGTTTAATTATGAAATAACCTTAAGATGTTGAATACAGGGGCACCTGGGTGACTCAGTTGTTAAGCGTCTGCCTTTGGCTCAGGTCATGATCCCAGAGTCCTGCATCGAGCTCCCTGCTCAGTGGGAAGCCTGCTTCTCCCTCTCCCATTCCCCCTGCTTATGTTCCCTCTCTCACTGTGTCTGTCATATAAATAAATAAAATCTTTTTAAAAAAATGTTGAATTCAGTAAAATTTGCTAAATAGCTGGCAGATCAAGTTTTCCTGATAATGCCACCTTTATAAAGCCTATGACTGGTATACATAGGTTTTGAAGTTTTTATAAAATCACCATCCAAACACCTGAAAACTTTTGAATACATGTCTGATATTATGCTTAAATTCTTTTTTTTTTTTTTTAAAGATTTTATTTATTTATTTGACAGAGATCACAAGTAGGCAGAGAGAGAGGAGGAAGCAGGCTCCCCGCTGAGCAGAGAGCCTGATGCGGCACCCGATCCCAGGACCCTGAGATCATGACCTGAGCCGAAGGCAGCGGCTTAACCCACTGAGCCACCCAGGCGCCCCGCTTAAATTCTTTTTAATCATTATCTGATTTAATCCTCAGAACAACCCTATGAGGTAGATGTTATTTGTTATTCTCATTTTACTGAATGGGAAAACTCAGGATTAGAGAAGTTGAGTAGCCCAAGGTCTTGCAGCTAAAAGTGATAGAGACCAGATTCAAACTTGAGTTTCCCTCACTCTGGGGGCTATTCACAATTAATACTAGCTTTCTTCTTTTTCTTTGTCTCCTTAAAAATGATTGAAAGCTAACTACATGGCCAGGATTTTGGTAGCCATGGAGATGCTGGCTCATGTTGATGATTATAGTCAGCTTTGTAACCTTTATTCCAGATAGTTGTGATGTTGACATGTCTTAATTGTCTTTTTAATTCCAAGGCTTGATGAAGAATGTGTTGGTACAAATAGCTAATAGCACCTCAGTGTTAGCTTATTAAAAAATAAATAGCAGGAGTTTTCTGTCATTTTTGTTTTGTTTTGTTTTGTGTTGATCTTTTGCATTGACCATAGTAAGGATTCCACATTGTCATACCTGATCTGATATATGTTGGTTTATACACTTCATTCTCAGTAGTGGAAACTGACATACAATCTCCTTTATATGTCTTCTTTTTGATGTGGCCATCCATACTTTCCAAATAGTTTTGCAAGTTAGTATATATACCACAGATAACAATTTGTCTAGCCAGGATTCTGTTCTTGGCATTGTGCTAATCAATCCAGGTCTCTTAGAACTGCATATACTTGATGCAGACTTCTGGAAGTAACCTCCTTCCTTGGGGGATATAAAGGAGGTATAGTTAGTAGTATGATTGGCATATAAGTAATCTCCTGAGAACTTGTGTTAGGCTGAGTATTTCTTGCTTCAAGTAGCTTTTTAATTTATAGAATCCAGCGGCACTGACAAAATTCACTATTTGGTACTTTTTAAAGTTATGTTATGTTATGTTATTTATTTATTTATTAAGATTTTATTTATTTATTTGACAGAGAGAGATGACAAGCAGGCAGAGAGGCAGGCAGAGAGAGAGGAGGAAGCAGGCTCCCTGCTGAGCAGAGAGCCCGATGCAGGGCTCGATCCCAGGACCCTGAGATCATGACCTGAACCAAAGGCAGCGGCTTAATCCACTGAGCCACCCAGGCGCCCCTTTAAAGTTATTTTAAAAAAGAAAATGCCAAAATCCTGTCTTGTCCCTAAGGAACTTAAAATCCCTTTGAGAAGATAGAATTGAGACATAAGAGTTGAGTAAGCTATTAATATCACAGGTGGCTAGATTATATGTTTCTATCTTTTTTTAAAAGATTTTATTTGGAGCGCCTGATAGCTTAGTTGGTTAAGCAACTGCCTTTGGCTCAGGTCATGATCCCAGGGTCCTGGGATCGAGCCCCATGTCAGGCTCCTTGCTCAGCAGGGAGCCGCCTTCTCCCTCTTCCTCTACCTGCTACTCTGCTGCCTTGTGCTCTCTCTCTCTCTGTGTGTCAAGTAATTAAATAAAATAAAATAAAATAAGATTTTATTTATTTAATTTTAAAGATTTTATTTTTATTTATTTGACAGAGAGAGATCACAAGTAGGCAGAGAGGCAGGCAGGGTGGAGGGGAAAGCAGGATCCCTGCTAAGCAGAGAGCCCAACATGGGGCTTGATCCCAGGACCCTGAGATCATGACCTGAGCTGAAGGCAGAGGCTTAACCCATTGAGCCACTCAGGCACCCCAAAAGATTTTATTTTTAAGTAATCTCTATAACCAGTGTAGGGCTCGAACTTATAACCCCAAGATTAAGAGTCTTATGCTCTACCAACTGTGTTTCTCTTTTTTCTTTTTCTATGTTTCTCTTAATAAATGAACACAAGGCTATTTATCAGGTAGTCTATTTTTTTTTTTTTTTAAGATTTTATTTATTTATTTGACAAAGAGAAATCACAGGTAAGCAGAGAGGCAGGCAGAGAGAGGAGGAAGCAGGCTTCTCGCGGAGCAGAGAGCCTGATGCGGGGCTCGATCCCAGGACCCTGGGATCATGACCTGAGCCGAAAGCAGAGGCTTTAACCCACTGAGCCACCCAGGCGCCCCAATCAGGTAGTCTTTTTTTAAGTTTAAATTTCAGTTAGTTAACATACAGTATAGTATTAGTTTCAGCTTACAATATAGTGGTTCAGTACTTCTATATATCACCAGCTGCTCATTCGAGTAGTCTTCCTAAAAAAACTTGAACCTGAATCTACTCAAGCCTTTAAATCTAACTCTCAGTTTGTAGAAAATACAGTAGACAGAGGAACACGTTAAATGATATCACAGGTATATAACCAGCAAAATCTAAACTGGGAAGTTCTCCAGAATGAGTGATCCAATTTTCCATAAATAAATTGCAAAGTTTAAAAAGGGAGACAGGGGCACGTGGGTGGCTCAGTCATTGGAGGTCTGCCTTCAGCTCGGGTCAGGATCCCAGGGTCCTGGATTTGGGCCCGGCATTGGGCTCCCTGCTCGGCAGGAACCCTGCTTCTTCTCTCCCATTCCCCCTGCTTGTGTTCCCTCTCTCACTGTGTCTCTGTCAAATGAATAAAATCTTTAAAAAAAAAAAAAAAAAAAAAGGGAAAGAAAGAGCACAAGAGGGAGCTTAACATTGATTATAAAAAAAAGAGACTTCAGGGGCGCCTGGGTGGCTCAGTGGGTTAAGCCGCTGCCTTCGGCTCAGGTCATGATCTCAGGGTCCTGGGATCGAGTCCCGCATCGGGCTCTCTGCTCAGCAGGGAGCCTGCTTCCTCCTCTCTCTCTCTGCCTGCCTCTCTGTCTACTTGTGATCTGTCAAATAAATAAAATCTTAAAAAAGAAAGAGAGAGAGAGACTTCAGAGAAGCATGAGATGATTGCAATGTGGGCTGTTATCAGTCCTGAATCAAATAAATGAAGTGGGGGGCTTTATAATCAGGGAAACTTAAATACGGAGTAGATACTTAATGATATTGAGGATCTAATTTTTTTACTGTAGGATAAGGGTTTTGTGATTTTTATTTATCAATAGCCTTTATCTTTTAGAGATAATATGCTTAAATATTTATGTGTTGGAATATATAATGTCTGGAATTTACTCACAGTAATTTGGGAGGGGAAAGTAAAGGTGTGATGAAACAAAAATGTCTATGAGTTAATTGTTTAAGCTACATGATGCTTATTAGCTGAGTGGGTAACTTTGGGCAAGTTACTTGACCTGGCTAAGCCCCAATTTCTTCATTTATAAAATGAGGATGTATTACCTTATAGGACTATTGTGAGAAAAGAAAAAAAATGCAAATAACATACCACAGTGCCTATTATATAATAAGTGCTTTAAAAATGGAAGCCTTTGTTATTAACTAACAATTGAATGCCACTGTTTGACCCTTGGCATATATGGTGAATTTTCTTTGTAAGGTGGAACATAGAATTAATTGTTAAAACCTAGTGTCTTAGCTCATTCATTGAGTCATGTACTGGGAAGGATCATGATTACACATAAAAGGCTTCAAAATCTGACTTTGGGGGCGCTTGGGTAGCTTAGTCAGTTAAGTATCCAACTCTGGTTTTGGCTCAGGTGTCCTGATCTCAGGGTCATGAGATCGACCCCTGCATGGGATTCCGTGCTCAGTGGAGAGTCTGCTTGAGATTCTCTCTCCCTCTCCCTTTGTCCATCCCCACCAATAAATAAATAACTCTTTTTTAAAAATCTGACTTTGGGGATGCCTGGGTGGCTCAGTTGGTTAAGCAGCTGCCTTCGGCTCAGGTCATGATCCCAGCGTCCTGGGATCGAGTCCCACATCGGGCTCCTTGCTCCGCAGGGAGCCTGCTTCTCCCTCTGACTCTGCCTTCCACTCTGTCTGCCTGTGCTCTCTCTCTCTCTCTCTGACAAATAAATCAATAAATAAAAATCTTAAAAAAAAAAATAAAAAATCTGACTTTGGCATTTAACTGAATGCTCTGAGCTTTAGTTCCCTCACCTTTAAAATAGAGGTCACTATGTGGTAAAAATTGTAAATTTTTTTTTTTTAAGATTTTATTTATTTATTTGACAGAGATCACAAGTAGGCAGAGAGGCAGGCAGAGAGAGAGGAAGGGAAGCAGGCTCCCTGCTGAGCAGAGAGCCCGATGCGGGACTCAATCCCAGGACCCTGAGACCATGACCTGAGCCGAAGGCAGCGGCTTAACCCACTGAGCCACCCAGGTGCCCCCAAAATTGGAAATTTTTATTTTAAGATTTCATTTGGGTATTTTTTTAAGATTTGGGTATTATTATTTTAAGATTTGGGTATTTTAAGATTTATTTATTTGGGGGGTAGCTTAAGCAGGGGGAGTCTAAGTCAGACACTTAAGTGATTGAGCCACCCAGGCACCCCAGAAATAATGTGGTTTATTTATTTATTTAATATATTTATTTGACAGATAGAACACAAGCAGAGGGAGAGGGAGAGGGAGAAGCAGGCTTCTTAACGGAGCAGGGAGCCTGACATGGGGCTTGATCCCAGGACCCTGGGATCATGACCTGAGCTGAAGATAGATGGTTAACGACTGAGCCACCCAGGTGTCCCCAGAAATAATGTTTTAATATACACAAGACATACATGAGATCCTATATGTGAATCCCTTAGTGCAGAGCCTGGATCATAAAATTATTTGATTAAATAGTTATTGTTGTTAGCCTCCTTATATAATCGCTGAGCATAACACCATCAACCAATCCATGGGGAACAAAGAGCATCCTTGCCTAATTCTTTTTTTGTTGATAAATTCTTTTCTTTTTTCTCCATTTTCCTCCTCTCCTCAGTTGATTTATGAAGATTGTATGGATCTGATCGCAAAGCTACCTTGTGTTGCAGCAAAGATTTACCGGAATCTTTACCGGGAGGGCAGCAGCATTGGGGCCATTGACTCTAAGCTGGACTGGTCCCACAATTTCACCAACATGTTAGGCTATACCGATGCTCAGTTCACTGAGCTCATGCGCTTGTACCTCACCATCCACAGGTAAGCTAGACCCAGGAACCACAGCTACAGATGCCTGGGTTGGTAGAAAATTTTAAGAAAAGCTCCTTAACATTCTCATCTTCTGGGAACAGGTGGCAGGCAACATGGAGATGGAAACTTGGCGTAGGATCACAGAAGGCAAAAAAGGAGTCTAGTAAAGGAAGTCCAGAGGTGTGGGGAAATTACCATAACCACAATAAGAACAAAGTAATGCTTCTAAGAAGCTTGGGAAAGGTGCTAGTTGCTGCAGTAGATGATCTTTCAGCTTTCCAGGAGCTCCCTCTTCTGGCCATTGCTGTTAAAGCTGGAGTGAGAGTGTGGGAGCTTGGCACACAGGCATCATCAACCAGTGACCTCTCCAGCTCTGTGGATTAGTGAACAAAGGCTGGTAATGAGATTGGGACTTGTCTTACCAGAGCTTTTCTCCTTTCTTACTTCCCCCACAGTGACCATGAGGGAGGCAATGTAAGTGCCCATACTAGCCACCTGGTGGGCAGTGCCCTTTCAGACCCCTACCTGTCCTTTGCAGCAGCCATGAATGGGCTAGCAGGGCCCCTGCATGGTTTGGCAAATCAGGTAAGACTCCTTTTCTTTTCCTGCTCCCTGTTTTTCTTACTCCCATGCTTCTGATCTTGGCATTCTCTCCTGGCATATGTATTGATACTATCTTATTCCCTAAACCTTACCCACAGGAAGTACTTGTTTGGTTGACACAACTACAGAAAGAAGTTGGCAAAGATGTGTCAGATGAGAAGTTACGAGACTACATATGGAACACACTGAACTCAGGACGGGTAAGCAGAGATGCTTAGCAGCTAGGAAAGAAGCCAAGACCCAAATTGTACAATTTGGAAGAATAAAGAATAGAATGAAAGAGGTCCCCTAAGTTAGAGAAGACTTCCCCCATATTTGTCTATCCTGAAGAATTTAGAAAAGACAAGAACTTCTTCTTGAGAGTACAACTGGCTTTTTACCCTTGCTTTTTGCAGGTTGTCCCAGGCTATGGCCATGCGGTACTAAGGAAGACTGATCCACGATATACCTGTCAGCGAGAGTTTGCTTTGAAACACCTGCCTCATGACTCCATGTTTAAGCTGGTTGCTCAGCTGTACAAGATTGTGCCTAATGTCCTGTTAGAGCAGGGCAAGGCCAAAAATCCTTGGCCCAATGTAGATGCTCACAGTGGAGTGCTGCTCCAGGTGAGTCTTCCCTTCTCTGCATTCCCTTTAATTTGTGCCAAATGTTAGTGTTCTCTGCCATGCAGAAAATCAGAGCAAGGACTAGTCAGAGCAAGGACTCATGCCTTCTTCCTTATTCTTTTGATAAAGTTGCATATGGCGGAGGGCAGGTGCAGACAAGAGGAACGGGCTGTTCTCTTTTCAGAATCCTAGTTACTGTACTTTCCCTAGTGTCATTTCTGTTGAAGGCTGAGTTGGTTAAGGTTACTATCACCTGGGACTTGTGCATGCCATTACCCCAGGGCCTTTAACATAACTTTTTTCTCTCTTATCTTACAGTACTATGGCATGACAGAGATGAATTACTACACAGTCCTGTTTGGGGTGTCACGGGCACTGGGTGTACTGGCACAACTCATCTGGAGCCGAGCCCTAGGCTTCCCACTAGAGAGGCCCAAGTCCATGAGCACGGATGGTCTGATGAAGTTTGTGGACTCTAAGTCAGGGTAAAACTGAAGACTGGGGGAAACTATCAGAAAGTGAGGGAGCTTTAAAAAAAAGTATAATTTTGTTTTGTTTCAGGGGGCTTTTTAAGACTTAAGATTAAATTGTATCTGAGGCACTGATAATAAGTTTGAGGTTAAAATATAAATTAAGACTTTAAAAGATAAAAAGTAACCCCTTCTTCCCCAGCCAGTTCCTTTCTCCTGCCTGGTGAGTTGCCCATCAACTGTAGGGTGACCAGGACTAGTGCATGTGGTATGGGTTAGGTTTGGGCCCCCCACCAAATCTAGAGTGAGAATCTCACTCTCCTTTGCCTGGGTTGAAGCTGCAGATTCTCTGCAACCACTTCAGAGCTTTTAGTTCTTCTGTCTCCAGCCCTCCAGAGGCCAGCAAATCAGGACTCTGGCCTCTTCTGTTTCCATAGGAATCATGTTGGATTGTCAGCTCTATCAAACCCCATTGCTCTCTCCCATGCACACAGACACTTCTAGCAAGACCTGTGGTTAGTCGAACATCTTTGGCACTTTTATGCTACCAGGTGACCATAAAGGCGATGGGATTCATTGTGACGGGCACCCAGTATTTGATTTTTTTAATTATCACATGAAAATTAAGATCTAGAGTGTTCTTTCCCCACTACTTTAATACGACCCTCCTTTCAGATTTTCTGTACCTGCTGCACCTCAAGCTGAAGGTGCTCCGGACCTTCCCTTCTTGGTCCTCACTAGAGACCTCTTTCAGCAGGTTGTATATGCCACTGTCTGAGCTGTGGTCCTTCCCAGTCATTTGGCTTTATCAGTGCTTATCATGAACTGAGTTTTCACTTCCATGGAACACAAGCCACTATCTTCTGACTTTTTTCCCCCTTTATTTTAATATGCTGTGGGCCATTGAGTAAGGACTTGGGAATGACTAGCATGGTATCTTCATAGTCTGGTTCCAGGGATATGGGTACTTTCTGAGCAGGGAAATTTAAGATTGGTGGTGGTTTCCTTTGAATATCAGGTCCTGGGGCTGAGAACATTAATAATAGGCTTCCCTTCTCTTTCTCTGCTACCAGGAAATATCCCTTTATTTATCAAGTTCCTTATCCAGTCCCTTCCCCAAGAGCTCACAGTACAGTGTTTGTTTTTTAGAAGCCCCATTTGCACAGGTTTTCAGTGACTCAGAATGCTCTACTGCCTTTTCTTTAAGAAAGGATTGAAATACACTCCTACTGTGCCCCCTTCCTCTCTTGCAACTCCTGCCTGTGTTTGTGTGGATCCCTAATCCCTAGAACCACGCTGAGATGGACACATTGTCTGTATACCCCTGGGTAACTGTCAAGTCATGATCCAGACTTCAGGTTGTTCTGTATAAAATGCAAAATAAATGTTTTTATTAACAATGCTTGAGCCTGCTATTAAATAAGGCCTGTAAGAATCTCTGTTATAAAGTAAGGAATCTGACTAGCAAGATCCTAGACTAAGTGGGTTCTAAGTTATCCTATACATCCTTTATCTTTATGTGGATTTGACATTCATTTACCCTAATAAGGCAGGGTCCCTGTGAAATTTCCAAAGAAGAGTTCTGTTTTTCCTCAGGGTTAAATGTCCTTGACCTTTAGCCCCCCATCCTTCCTAATTTTGTTGTAAGATAGAACACTCGAGGACCGAAGCTGAGACCTCACAACTGCATATGTGACTAATCCAAGGAAACTGGTGCAGCCCACTGGGTGAAAAGAACAAAACCATACCAAGGGCAGAGGAGGACTGCTAACTCTGGATCTGAGCCACTAGAGGGCTCTGGTACTGTGTGGAATGCCTCCTCTTTGCAGTCTCTTAAGGAAGTCCTCAAAGTAAGAGGTGGTCCTAAGACCATCAGCTATATGGTAGATCTGATGCCAGATTATTCTGTCCTGAGCCTCCTGCTACAACTGACCTTCTGAAAAAGTCTATAAATAGCCAAGGGAGTGGGTACTAGGTCCTGGCTTGTAGAATGTGCTACTATAGTTAGCAGGGACACTATGTCCAAGAGGCCTTCTTGCACCTTTATTCCCCTGAGGAAGGAACCCATGACTTTCTTCTACTCTGGTATATCCACATCATTCCCCCAAGACAGTATAAAAAAGCTAAATTCATACTGTCACATTTAATTTATTGAAATTTTATAAAAACTCAGCCAAGTAGAAGAAAAAGATACGATCCAAGAGTACAATTCTCTTCAGTGCTTTTTTTCTCCTTGCCCCTGGGCACTGATGTTAAGAAAGCCCCTCACTCTCCACTAACCAGGCAGCATGGAAATATTCTTAAAGTGAGGTCATATGGATTTCAAGCTGGGGCCAGATCTCAGGCATTTCCTGAGGCGTCTTGGGCAGGCAGCAGTTATCAACCACTCAATACCTCTGTCAGAGGAAAAAGCTCAGTTTATTCATTCCCTAGAAAGTTGCTATCTTCCCCTGGTCATATACTAAAACACCTTGACAGGGTCCAGAGACAACCAACTGTCCTGATTATAATTCATTGTAGGTAGGTTGCAGACATCAGGCATATGGGGCTCTCAAGGTGAGCCTGACCATTTCCTTGGCATGTCTCCTTTCCATAACCTCCTGCCTTTCTGCCCCAGCATTTCCAGCCAGCTTATAACCCAATTTCTGGGGAAGTGAGAGAGAGAACATCAGTATGAACACAGACTCTTCTTCCCTTATATTGGAGCAGGAGCCAAATGAAATAAATAAGAGAATTGGTTGGGAGGGAAACTAGAGGAGAGGCCAGGGAACAATCCTGCCTCAAGTCTGGTGCACCTCATGGAACATCAGTTCACGGGGGATGGCTGTTTCTGGACCAAACTTGGTAGCTGCCCGACGCTCAAAGGCAGCAACATTCTGCTTGACAACCTCATCAAAAAACATGGTAGCCAGCTGGGAGTGCAGCAGAGAACGAAATTCAAAGGAAATCTGGAAGAGGTAAGAGACAGACAGAAACTACTCAGGACCATGTTGGATAGTTCCTGGCCAAACACAAGGATACTTACTATTCAATGTGTTTTCTTTCCCTCCCCCTCCAGTTCCTTAGATCCCTTCAAAAGCCCTTACTTGGGACTGAGCACAGAGTATAAGTCTGATATAATCTCAGACCTGTAGAAAGTGTCATTGACTTCGGAAAATGCTAAGTGCTAGCTATACCTAATAACTTTCATAGTACCTCTGCTCAACTCTCACAAACCAGTTGTAGCGCTCTGCTACACAGCCTCTTGACTCACCGAAAAGTCCACAGTGCAAGTTCGGGGGTAGGCAGGAATACCAGGGCTGAATCGCCAAATGGTCTCTAAGTGGTTGAAGAGCTTGGCATCAGTGCAAACAGCCTAGAAGAGGGCAGTCAGGTAAATAATATTACAGTGGGATAAAACCTGTAGTAGGTAGAGGAGGGTATAAGAAAGAAACGTTTTCTTTCCCTTCTAATGTTTTTTTAGGAGAGTATTTGACACATGGAGATACAATCATTACAAAGAAGGCCAAAATAGCCCTTACATGTAAAAACGCAAGAGAACACAAAAACTTTGCTAATTTATCCTTCCCAAAGCCTCACCTTGACCATGTGAGGTTTGACCATGGAAACAGCAGAGGTATAACGTTCCACAATAGGTGGAAAGCCAACCTCTAACTGGGCCTTCAGGTGACCTTTACGGCTAGATACCACCAAGGACTTCTTACACCAGGGCACAAACTCACGATACTCCTGGACATTGGACACCACTTCAAACATCTCCTGCATTGAGTACCTAATGGAAGGAATCAGAGAGAGGCCAAGAGATTGCCACCTGGGTCAGGTTCCTCCTTGCCCTAATTGCCCTCCCCCTACCCATGCCTTTGCCCATCAACCATTCACCGTCAAGAACTAGAGATCCCAAAGAAGCCCAGATGAATGACTTCCCAAAAACAAACATGGAAATTTCCATGATGTTAAAATTATGTTTTGCAGTTCACAGAATGCTTTTGTATTTATTATCTATTTTGATCCTAACAGAGATCATTTTAGGAGGAACAGAAGCTATCAGTTTTACTGGTGATCACACAAGAACTCAGAACCTAGCTCTACAACTTTCCAAAAATGTAGCCCTAATAAGTAAACTACCTCTGTTTTCTCATCCCTAAATCAGAGTTAATAATAATACCTGGTTCATGGGTCTTTTGAGAGGATCAAATGAGAAAACCTACCTAAAACATTGGAGTAGTCTACCTACTAGCAGTAGCAAGTGCTCAATTAAGTGTTAGTATTATATCTTGCCCACAAATACATTTAAAAGGTCGGCAGAGAAATAATACTCTGTTGTCTTATATTGTCCAAATCTAATCCCGTTTCACTTAATGCATATGCAGGACAACGAAGAAGAGGGAAATTAAGGTTGGAAGGCTGGCAGAGAAGGATAAAGGATCAGTAATAATAGCTTGGGAAAGAGATGGCCAGGGATGAATCTTGCTCACTATTGCTACCTTTACACTCTAGCTTGGATTTAATCATTTGGGGAGGAAGGGAATATGGAAGAATGTTGGACAGGGGAGGATGCTCACCCCATGATCCTACGCTCAGAGTAAGCTTTTCGCTTGTTGGTGAAGGGGGCAGCAAAGCCCATGAAGGAGCGCGTAGGAGGTAAGCCAACCTCGGCCCCCAAGACCTGGGCAGCCCGGGGCAAGAAAAGGCTGCAAGACATCAGAAATCTACGGACAAAAGGAAAGGAGAGAGGACGTCAAGATTCTTTGTATTCTTCAACCATTCCCAGGGGAAAGGGGGCGGGGGTACATCCCAGAGGAAGGTCATATGAACAAACAAGCGTTTTCCCCAGCACCTGCTGCAGCCCGACAGGCTCCCTTGCCAGGCAGTCACGAGTGCGAAAGGTCGAGGGCGGATGAGGACAGTGCCGGGGGAGGAGATGGGGAAAAGTGGGGTGCATGCGAAGCGTAGTTGCCTTGGAGTGTGGGCTACGATACTGTTAAAAGCTAGGACTCAGAAAGTATCCCAGTCTCTGGGGCCTTGCCAAGCCGGGCGTTGCCAGGGCTCCCGCGAGGGGCACGTAGTGATAGGGCACCCATCCCGGGTACTTCCCCTTTCCCCAAAGCTCTATATGAGACCCATAGGAAAGACCGCTGCCGCCCCACGCCGCGCCCGCACCCTAGGGTTAAAAGCCTCCGCGGTGGAACTTGGGGCCTCGGGGCGACACCCTTGCCAGCCGCGCAGACGCTCGCACCTCCCTCTCACCTCATTGGTCGCGGCGGTCGCGGAGGGCCCGGGGGAGGAGCCGGGCGCGTGCCCAGGGGGAGCGTGAAGCCGCAGCAACGCTGGGCCGCTGCGCGCGTCCCGGCTGGGAGCCGCCGCGCACCCGCCGAGGCCATGCGCGGGACCGAACCTCCCTTGCCCTCTGGGCTCTGACCCCCGCTGCGCCCTCCTCACTCTGGAGGAAAAGAGGCAGGAAGCCGCCGCCGGGCGGGCTCAGGGTCCCCGAGAACAGGAGCGCCTCGGGGCTGCAGCTCCTCTCGCCCTGCTCCCGCCCGGGCGGCGGGGTAGCCTAGAACTGAAGCCGCGACCGCTGCTCCCACAGCTCCCAGTACCCCCACGTCACGCCGTTGCCATGGCTCGGAACTGGGAGAAGGAGGAAGGAAGGGGACAACGCGGCCTTTCGGGAGATGTAGTTTCACACCTCTAGCGATAAAGGGCGCAGGAGTGAGTGTATGAGAAGCTGCAGAGATGACCAGGAGGAACGGAGTCGCGTGGCAAACTGCTTGGCGAGTTTGTGGTCACGGAATTGATACATAAGCAGAACAGAAGCGACTTCGTGGGCGCGTCATCGTCAGACATCTGTTGATCTTCTGAACGTCTCTTTTAGAGCCATTATTATTATTATTATTATTTTAGATTTTATTTATTTATTTATTTCAAAGACAGAGATTACAAGTAGGCAGACAGGCAGGCAGAGAGAGGAGGAAGCAGGCTCCTTGCTGAGCAGACAGCCTGATGTGGGGCTCGAACCCATGACCCTGGGATCATGACCTGATCCGAAGGCAGAGGCTTTAACCCACTGAGCTACCCAGGCTCCCCTAGAGCCGTTATTATATTCTTCCTCGTTCATGAGTAGAATTTCTGTTAATCTTTGTAGCCTCTATAGTGCCTGGTACTATGCTGTACATCTTTGTGAAAGGAAATTAATCTTCCGACCTCTGGGCTAAGGTTTTGCACAATTTTTTCTTTTGATATTGATAGAAAGAAGGGGGGAGGGGAAGAACAAGATTTAATTTTAGGGGAGAAAACCCTCTTTGTCTGGAAGTGTGCACCTGAAGGGTGCGACCTCAGGGCGGGAACCCAGGCAAAGAAATATCACTGTATTGGGGCGCCTGGGTGGCTCAGTGGGTTAAGCCGCTGCCTTCGGCTCAGGTCATGATCTCAGGGTCCTGGGATCGAGTCCCGCATCGGCCTCTGTGCTCAGCAGGGAGCCTGCTTCCTCCTCTCTCTCTCTGCCTGCCTGTCTGCCTACTTGTGATCTCTCTCTGTTAAATAAATAAATAAAATCTTTAAAAAAAAAAAAAAAAAAGATATCACTATACTGCTTTCCATCCTGATACAAGTAGGGAAAACAATGCTCCTGATAAAAGTGGGAAAAACAAAAGGAAAATAAAAAGAGGAAGATTAGATCTAGATGGGTGCAAAAGTAATTGAAATTCTCCACACATTTTAAGAATGGCGCTGCCTAAGGCGCCTGGGCGATTCTGTTGGTAAAGGGTCTGCCCTTGTCTTAGGTCATGATCCCAGGGTCCTGGGATAGAGACCCTCCAGGAGTCAGACTACCTGCTGAGCAGAGAGTGTGCTTTTCCCACTACCCCTGTGTGTGATCCCTCTCTATCTCTCAAGTAAATAAATAAAATCTTATTTTTTAAAAAAGATTTTATTTATTTGTCAGAGAGAGAAAGAGAGCACGCACAAGCAGGCAGAGGTGGAGAGAGAAGCAGGCTCCCTGCGGAGGAAGGAACCTAATGTGGGACTCGATCCCAGGATCCTGGGATCATGACCTGAACTGAATATAGCAGCTTAACCGACTGAGACAACCAGGCATCCTGAAAATCTTATTTTTTAAAAAGACTTTATTTTTATTTTATTCATTAGAAACAGAGAGGCGGTGGGAGAAGCAGCCTCCTTGAGGCTGGCCACTGAGCTGGGAGCCTGATGGATTCCCCTAGGACTCCATCCTAGGACCCTGGGATCATGACCTGAGCCCAAGGCAGATGTTTAACTGACTAGGTCACCCAGGCTTGCCAAACAAATAAAATATTTTTTTAAGATTTTATTTGACAGAGATCACAAGTAGGCAGAGAGACAGGCAGAGAGAAGGGAGGAGGCCGACTCCTGGCTGAGCAGAGAGCCCGATGTGGGGCTTGATCCCAGGACCCTGGGACCATGACCTGAGCCAAAGGCAGAGGCTTTAACCCACTAAGCCACCCAGGCGCCCCTAAACAAATAAAATCTTTAAAAAAAAAAAGAAAGAAAAAAGAAAGAAAAGAAAAGAATGGTGGTGCTTGGTTATGAACCCTGTCTCTGTTTTTGTTCTAAACCTTTGGTCACATTTCCACACTCAGGAAAGTTTTGTCTAAAATAATGTGTAGAAAGGGGAAGAAGGATGAAGTAATTAAAGACTATGTCGCATTTGGGGTCTAACTGATGTGGAAGAGAAACAGCTTCTCTAGAAACAGGGGCCTGGAAACAGAAGTCCTCCATCTCCCCACTAATGAGATTGGCATTAATTTTGGGATTTCCATTGGATATGGATTACTTTTTTTTTAAGATTTTATTTTTTAGGGATGCCTGGGTGGCTCAGTTGGTTAAGCCTCTGCCTTCTGCTCAGGTCATGATCCCAGGGTTGTGGGATTGAGTCCCACATCAGCCTCCCTGCTCAGCGGGTAGCCTGCTGCTCCCTCTGCCTGCTGCTCCCCTGCTTATGCTCTCTCTCTCTCTCTCTGACAAATAAATAAAATATTAAAAAAAAAAATACTTTAGGGGCGCCTGGGTGGCTCAGTGGGTTAAGCCGCTGCCTTCGGCTCGGGTCATGATCTCAGGGTCCTGGGATTGAGTCCCACATCGGGCTCTCTGCTCAGCAGGGGGCCTGCTTCCCTTCCTCTCTCTCTGATCTCTTCCCTTCCTCTCTCCTACTGTGATTTAAAAAAAAAAAAAAAAAATATATATATATATATATATATATATATACACACATATATACATATATATATAATTTATTTATTTATTTTAAGATTTTATTTATTTATTTGACAGACAGAGATCACAAGTAGGCAGAGAGGCAGGCAGAGAGAGAGAGGAGGAAGCAGGCTCCCTGCTGAGCAGAGAGCCCGATGTGGGGCTCGATCCCAGGACCCTGAGACCATGACCCGAGCCAAAGGCAGAGGCCTAACCCACCGAGCCACCCAGGCGCCCCAAAAAGATTTTATTTTTTAAAGTAATCTCTACACCGAACCTGGGGCTCGAACTCACAACCCTGAATCCTCTATCAAGTGAACCAATCAGGTGGCCTTGGATTGCTTTTAAATTATGAGCCTATTTTATTTGAATGTCGAAGACCAAGAACCCTCCCTTGAACTCGGGCTTACATTTAACATTTTAAAGAAGGCGTTTTATGGAGAAAGCTTGGGTGGTTAAGCATCTGCTTCAGAATCAAGTCCTTGCTGGGCTCCTTGCTCAGTGGGGAGACTGCTCCCCCCTCTGCCTGCCACTCTCCCCTGCTTGTGCTTGCATTCTCTCTGACAAATAAACAAAATCTTTAAAAAAAAATTTTTTTGAAGGAAGGCATTTTCATCCTTATTTTATATTTATATTTATATTATATATACATGAAGCCCCAAATTGGAGAATGATCTTACCTCTTTTTCTCTCCTAACGTTTCTTCTTTTTCCCTCAGCACCCCTACCCCCACCACCAGGATACAGTCAGTATCACTTTCCAGTTCAAAGATGGTAATCTGGAGCCACTCTCAGTGGGCATGTGACCTTGAGGGACAGATTTACTCTTTCCAGCCTTGCTTTCTTGTCCAGACCCACTCCCTCTGACTAAGGGCTTACACATGTGAGACAGCTGCTTAGAGTGAGGAGAAAGGTTCTGGCTGGATAAAAGACAGAAATTAACCGGGATACATGACTGAATTGTGACCTCATTAACACTATGCCTTAACCGAGTTAACTGCTGCAGAATCCCCAAGGTACAATAGGCCTGCCGAGCCAATTTGCTTATTGTCCCCCTACTAATTAGATTAGCTAATTACTGCCATTTAAACTTTCCTAGTTCATTCCTCGTACTTGACCAACCAATTTCTTTCCATTTCCCTGTCACTCTACATCAATAACTTCCTTCAGGTATTAACCCAAAATACATCTACTCGAGGAAGACCATCTTTCGACTGAACTCATTCCTGAAAATTACTCCAAACACACGATGCCATGTAAAATAGCATGTATCCTATATTCTCTAGTAGTTTTGTATGTATATGTATGCTCTTCGAAGTTCCACAAAAATAGACACTATTACTTCTAAGTTTCTACTTCCAAGCCAGTTAGTATAGTGCTGTACTGTGCATTCTATAATGGTTGAGTCCTCAGTCAGTATTTGTTAAAAGAATGAAAATTGAGGGGCGCCTGGGTGGCTCAGTGGGTTAAGCCACTGCCTCCGGCTCGGGTTGTGATCTCAGGGTCCTGGGATTGAGTCCGCATCCGGCTCTCTGCTCAGCAGGGAGCCTGCTTCCTTCTCTCTCTCTCTCTGCCTGCCTCTCAGTGTACTTGTAATTTCTCTCTGTCAAATAAATAAATAAAATCTTTAAAAAAAAAAAAAGGAATGAAAATTGAGGCTTAAAAATAGGCAGATATCTGCCTAGAGTTACCCAAATGTGAATTCAGTAGTTGAATCATAGGACTGTCTTCATAGAAGGGCTTTGCAACTACTCCCAGCCTAAATACCACTCCCACGACCCCACCCCTATGCCTCTCCCTGAACCTTGGAAGTATCTGTGTTACCTACATTACATCCCTTTTTCCCCCTACTGAGAAATCCTCTTTCTGTGCTCTGAATAATATTAAAAATAACTCCTTAGCTCTTCCTTCTTCTTACAGCTGCCCAAAGTACCAGGCTGGTAACCTCACTTGTTCACCTCTATTCCCACACCAGAACCAGGCACGTGACCTCAGCTCAACCCCTGACTCCAATTCCTCAGGTTACCAGGAGCTATTTCAGGCAATGAAGGCCATGTAGTCCACTCCTCCCCATCCTCTGGGTCATATCCTAGCTCAGCCCTTCCTGGAAGGTCCAGTAGTCAAGTCAACATGTCCTAACACCCATATCCATCTGATCCCCAGCTTCCTTTAGTTTCTACTTCTTCAGCCTCATCTTTCTCCTCCTCATCAAATGTTAAGTGTCTGTTCCTGCTCTGTTAAAGCTACAAAGAATAATGTATACGCTTGCCTTTGGAGAGCTCAAAATCCTTTTTTCATAGAAAACAAAACAAAAAAACCCAAAGTAATGCATAGTCCCGTGTTGGAAGACTGCCTAAGGAGTTTAAAATCCATTCTGAAATGTTGGACACTTGTATGTCAAACATGTAAGGTGAGGGGCGCCCAGGTGGCTCAGTCATTGAGTGTCTGTCTTCAGCTCAGGTCGTGATTTCAGAGTCCTGGGATCCAGCCCTGCATCGGGCTCCCTGCTCGGCAGGCAGCCTGCTTCTTCCTCTCCCACTCCCCCCACTTGTGTTCCTTCTCTCACTGGGTCTCTCTCTGTCAAATAAATAAATAAAATCTTTAAAAAAAACATTAAGGTGAAATGAGTCACAAAGGTAGGCAGTTTAAACCTGACCGCTACAGGGTGCCTGGGTGGCTCAGTCTGTTGGACATCTGCCTTCAGGCCGGGTCGTGGTTCTACAGTCCTGGGATTGAGCCCGGCATTGGGCTCCCTGCTTAGTGGAGAGCCTGCCTCTCTCTCTTCCTCTGCTGCTTCCCAGGCTTGTGTGTGCTCCCTCCCTTCCAAGTAAATAAAATCTTTGAAAAAATAAATAAACCTGACAGCTACAGTGTAAACTAAATATTTAAGGGTTAAGGATGTAACAAAAGGAAAAGAACCCGTTAACCAGGAAAGACTCCTGGGAAAAGGTTCAGTTTTGAGTAATATTGTAAATTTTATTTTCAATATGGTAAAAGTTCAAAAATTATTAAAGATATGTAGTGATGGGTATTTTCCCCTCTCATTCCTCATTCCCTGTTCCCTAGTTTCTCTCTCCAGGAAAAATCACAGATATCAGTGTCTTGTGTATCTTTCTGGTGGGAATCAAGACACCAAAGGCAACTAAGGGCATACATTGTTAGAGAGCAAAGAAGAGCTTTTATTATATCTGTACCTTGATAGGGGGCCAACTTGCTATACTTCTTCCTAAATGTGTTCCCTCTTAGAACACACATAGTGAGTTGCTGAGCTCTAAGGACCCTGGATCACCTTTTATAAACTCCAGCAATTTTTCAATATCCAGTTTTCTTCCCTCTTCCTTTTCTGGGCTGGGATGACCTCCATCTAGATCTTGCCTGATTGGCTGCTCTCTGGCCTCGCCAATGGAGGAGGGAAAGCACCCCACCCTTTTCTGGGGAGAAGCCATTGAGCCTCTTAAAGTGTAGCCACCCTACCACCTTAACCTGGCCATGAAGTAATTAGTAATTCGGGAAGTGCCCCTTGTGTCGGCCTTGGAGGCCTTCTTCAGCTGCCAGCTGTCCCAGCCTCTCTGTGGGGATTTTCTGCAGCTGGAGAATCCTTTTTGGGATTTCTCTCTGCAGTTTGAGCACTTTCGCTATTTCCTGTCTACCCAACTCATGTCACCGCCAGTGGAGATACACGCCTTCCTTCTCTCCGGGGCTATTGTCATATACAACCCCCGGGTCTCCACGCCCCTGTTTCCCCAAGTGTGTGGCGGATTTGGGGGTATGTAATCGCAGACGGGAGGAATTAGCTCCGGCGGAGGCATTGTGGTGGGCTGGGTGGTGGGAGGCCCCGCAGGGCCAAGGCCCGCGTTGTCGCTTGGGTCTTGTGAGAAACTCGCCGAGCCTCCAGACTGGAGCAGAGAGCACGGCGCAGCCGGCTTGGGGAGCCGGGGAACCAGCGCGCGAGGTGGGGGGCGCCGGGGTCGTTCCGGGCGCCAGGACAGGGCGGAGGGCGCCAGGCCTGGGGCCGCCAGCGCGGCTAGAGCCCCGCGGCCCGGCCCAGGACGGCCGCCAGGGAGCGCTGCGGGCTCCCGCTCGCCCGCCCCCCGGTAGGCGGGGCCGCGCTCTCCCCGCAGCCGCCGCCGCAGCCGCCGCCTGGGCCGCCCCGTGTCCCCGGTGGAGCCGCCGCCGCCGCCGCCGGGAGCTCGATGCGGACGGAGCCCGGGCCGGGCCATGGGGATCCTCAGCATCACGGACCAGGTCAGCCCTTCTGTTCTTGCCCGCTTCCTCCTTCCAGGGTCCGGCGCCGCCGCCACGCGAGCCCGGGGATGTGCGGCCTAGGCTGGGCCCGAGCCCGGGGCTCCCGCTGCTCCCGCCCCGCCCCACGCCGTGCTCCCCTCAACCGAGCCGGTGTCCTTGGGGGCCTGGCGACCGGCCAACATGCCGCGGGAGTGTCCTCTGCAGCCAGGACCCCAGAGCGGAGCCCCTCCAGCAACGCCCCTCATCAAGCCAGGTGTCCCCCGCCCCCCACCGCTGGTTCCGTTCCGGCCCGCTTTCTCTGAACGCCGGTTCTTCCTGCAGCCGCCCCTGGTCCAGGCCATCTTTAGCCGAGATGTGGAGGAAGTGCGTTCCCTCCTCTCGCAGAAGGAGAACATCAATGTACTGGTGAGTTGGGATCAGGGAGGATGGGGAGCCAGTAATCTGGGCCCTGGTGTTCTGGACCCCTCCCAACCTGTGGGGCGGCTCCGTGGCTCCTTGGCTCGGAAGAGGCCACAGCTCTTTCTACCCAGGGATGGGCGCCTGCTCTACATTTGGAGATGGAGAGCAGGTCAGGCTTGAAGCATAGAACAGTGGAGCTGAGGATGCCCAGAAACGGTGTTCTTTTCTGAACCATCAGTATCTGCAGCGCCCCCACCCCTCCTGGAAGAAGGAGCCTGCCTTACAGCCCCTTGGCCCTGACCCCCTGACTCCCTGACTCCACCCTCCCTAGGTGCTTGTTTTGACCTAGGATAGGGATTTAGGAGCCTGCAGAACCTAGGGGAAGAGGTGGGGAAAGGCCTGGAGCTCTAAGACTTGGGTTGGGGTCCTTGATAGTTCACCCTCCAGCACAGCTGCTGCTCTTTTCTGCCTTCCCAGGACCAAGAGAGGCGGACCCCATTGCATGCTGCTGCCTATGTAGGCGATGTCCCCATCCTCCAGTTGCTACTGATGTCAGGTGAAAGTGGGGAGCTGGAAGGTGTGGCACCTAGGGAGGGGACCTGAGGGAAGAGCTTCCCCCCGCCCATCCAATAATTGTTCCCTGGTACTTGTTCTGGGAGAGGCTTCATCTCTATCCATATTCCTTAGCCTGATTACTGGCTTCCTTCCCTACTTGCTGTCCACTTCCCACCCAAAGAGGAAATTATATCTCCACAGGTGCTAATGTCAATGCTAAGGACACACTGTGGCTGACCCCTCTTCATCGTGCTGCTGCTTCCCGAAATGAGGTATTGGCCTCCTCTGCCCTTTCACCCTTTCAGAGAGGATGAGTTGGTTAAAGGTAGAAGTTAAGGATCAGAGAGCCTCAGCTGTCTGCTTACAAGCTGGTCTATCCCTAGGTCAGGAGACTAGACCTTGGCCCCTCCTTCTTACCCCTAGAACTGGCTGCTAAGGGGGGCTGAGTGTTGCCAGCTGATGTGACGTCAGGGGAGAGCTTAACACTGGGCTGGCAGACTGCAGGGGGCCCTGCTGCCAGGCCTGAGTGACTCATCCTTCCCTGGGGGGCCACCTTGGAGTCTGATACCCCTCTGGGCACTGAGATTTCTTACCTTGTGATGGAGGGATTGAGGGTGGTGATCTGTTGCATCCCTGCCTCTCAAGCAGCATGAAAGTTGACAGCACAGAGGTCAAACGTGCCTCATCAATTGGGTCCAGCAACCCTGAAGAGAACAGGTGGGGTGTGGGGGAGGAGGTAAGGAGACCTCTCCCTTGATTCTATGGTCAGTTCCCTGGCTCCAACTACCAGGGGAGAGACTAAGACCAAAGGGAATGGGGGACCAATGGGAATGTGGTGGGTTGTGATTAAGAGGGACCCTTTAGCCTAAGT
The DNA here is from genome assembly GCF_030435805.1 of Mustela lutreola. Classification (NCBI taxonomy): domain Eukaryota; kingdom Metazoa; phylum Chordata; class Mammalia; order Carnivora; family Mustelidae; genus Mustela; species Mustela lutreola. The sequence continues at coordinate 57,420,966 of NC_081297.1, forward strand.
TTTAGAGAGGAACCAGCATCTGTTTGCTTACTGAAGTAACGGAAATTATTTTTGTGCCTGTGGAAGGACTGAAGGAGGGCATTTGGGGCAACATAGCAGGAGTGTGTATTTTTTCCTAGTGAAAAGTATGAGGGATTGGGATTCTCTGTATATGTGGATTTGCTTGGTCGTAGCTATATGTGTGGGTGAAGATTTTCAGGGTCTGCGTTAGGGAGTGATACCAGGTGGCTTGAGGAAGAGGAGGGGACTTCAGCAAGGTAGGGAAGATTTTAAACTCTCAGAAGATGGAGGGCGCCTGGCTGGCTCAGTGGGTTAAAGCCTCTGCCTTCAGCTCAGGTCATGATCCCAGGGTCCTGGGATCGAGCCCCGCATCTGGCTGTCTGCTCAGCGGGGAGCCTCTTCCTCCCCTCTTTCTCTCTGCCTGCCTCTCTGCCTACTTGTGATCTCTGTCAAATAAATAAATAAAATCTTAAAAAAAAAAAAATCCAGAAGATGGGAAGTAGAGGTTGAGAGGCTACGTATGTTGGAAAAATGAGAAGAGACTCTGTGCTGGGGGATGGGGATTATGGGGGGATTCCATGGGGCCACATGTGCCATGCTGATCTGTTCTTCCCTCCATTTGTTTTACCTTCTACTTCCCCTCTCTCTTCTCTCCTATCCCCTGCTCCTTTACAGAAGGTGCTGGGACTGCTGCTGGCACATTCAGCAGATGTGAATGCCCGGGACAAGCTGTGGCAAACACCACTGCATGTGGCTGCTGCCAACCGGGCCACGAAGTGTGCTGAGGCTCTGGCACCCCTGTTGAGTAGCCTCAACGTGGCCGACAGGAGTGGGCGCAGTGCCCTGCACCATGCAGTGCATAGTGGGCATCTGGAGGTAGGGACTGCTCCAATCCATACCCAGCTGAGCCCCGTCCCATTCTGTCCTGACCCTTCCCTTCCCTTCCCACCCCACTTACCTTCCTCTGCTTCTGGGCCATCAGGTCTGGGGAACAGCAGCCTGGATAGACACTTGGGCTTGAGCATCAAATGAATGGTTGGGTTAGATTGAAATTCTTGACTTGGACTTAAGTCCAAGGTAAACTCTCTGAAGTTGGATGGAAAATGTTTATATGCATGCCTCTTTCTGAAAAGTGAGTGTCCCTGTTTTTCAAAATGTTTTAGAAATTTTTCAAAAGAATTTAAGAACCGGCAGATCATAGGAAGACACTCCCTCAAATTTCCCTCAAATTTCCAAATATGTATGGGATCTCCTTCTTAGTATCTGCTTCCTCTGTTCCCTTTAGTTCTCCAGATTGTTCTGTTCAAGAACAAAGACATTTGGCTGCCTCAGCCTTTTCAGGAACTGAGGCTTCTGCCCTTAGGTACATTGAAAGCATGAACCTGGCTCTGAGCAGGTGTCTTTCATATCCTCATACAGACGGTGAACCTGCTCCTGAACAAGGGAGCCAGCCTGAATGTCTGTGACAAAAAGGAGCGGCAGCCTCTGCACTGGGCAGCTTTTCTGGGTGAGAAAGGGTTCATGGAAAGAGGAGGAATTTGACATTTAGGGTTGCTAAGGCAGGGATGGGGATTGCAGCCTTTGGAGAGAGGCACTTGGGGTCTTAGTTCACCCTCCACACCCTTGAGAGCCTCCTCTTTCTTTCTAGGGCATTTGGAGGTCCTAAAACTGCTGGTGGCACGGGGAGCAGACCTCGGCTGCAAGGACCGCAAGGGCTATGGGCTGCTCCACACAGCAGCGGCCAGTGGCCAGATTGAAGTGGTGAAGTACCTGCTCCGGATGGGGGCTGAGGTCAGGGTGCTGAGCCCAGGAGGCTGGGTGCTAAGGACAGGGAGTTGGGCGTCGGAGTCTGTGTGTAGAGACGTAAGGTGCTGGGATTGTTGGAGTGGTTGGGGGAGGTCAGCAGGATACAGTGAAACACAGTGAATAGCGCTTGCTGTAAGGAATAGGCTCGGTCTATTGAGTCAGGATCCTGAGGTATCTTGGGAGGTTGTTGGAATTCTGGGGTTCTCTAGGCTATCTGTGTTGGCTTCCATTTTATTTAAACTGATACTTCCCTGTGCCCTTATCTGCACCCCTGGAAATCCAGATCGACGAGCCCAACGCTTTTGGAAACACAGCTTTGCACATCGCCTGCTACCTGGGCCAGGATGCTGTGGCCATTGAGCTGGTGAATGCAGGAGCCAATGTCAACCAGCCGAATGACAAGGGCTTCACGCCACTGCACGTGGCTGCAGTCTCTACCAATGGCGCTCTCTGCTTGGAGCTGTTGGTCAATAATGGGGCTGATGTCAACTACCAGGTGCCTGAAGGGATGACGCCATAGCCTAGCTCTGGGAGTGCTGGGAGAGGAATCTGGCTCTGGGGGTCCTGACCATATCTTCCCCTGTGGATAACTCTGGGGAATCGTCACTTGCCTCCTAGGTTGATCAGACCTTGCCAGGAGAGTATGGGCTGAGCAGATGTCCACAAGACTAGTCCATCCTCAGAGATGTGTCCTTTTGAAAGGGGAATGGGGCCTTCTCAGTGCCTTGTGCTGAAAACAAAAAAATTGCCATATTTTCACAGAGCAAGGAAGGGAAAAGTCCTCTGCACATGGCTGCCATCCATGGTCGTTTCACCCGCTCCCAGATCCTCATCCAGAATGGTATGAACTTGGGGGACTTTGTGCTCTCTTCTCCCACTTCCCCAGAGAACTCATCCCTAGAAACCCCTTTGTTTCCTCATTCCACCTCCCACACCCCCTTCCAGCCAGGATGAGCACCTGGAGTTCTGAGCAAGGCATCTGTGGAAATGGCCCTGGTCTGCCTGTCCTTAAGGCTTACAAACAAACTAACACCTGTGGAAGGCTTGGCCTGGGACACGGCATGAACCAAGCACTCACATGGTAGCTTGGTGGTGTGAGTGGCCTGGAGCCTAAGGTCAGCCTGAGTTTGTGTGCTTCCCCTCTCAGGCAGCGAGATTGATTGTGCCGACAAATTTGGGAACACGCCACTGCACGTGGCTGCTCGCTATGGACACGAGCTGCTCATCAGCACCCTCATGACCAATGGCGCGGATACCGCCCGGTGAGTTGGGGTCCTTTGGATCTGTACAGGCTTCTCATGTCAAACGTGGAGGCACAAAGAAGCTTGCCAGCTGCCAAAAGGAAGCTTGCTGAACCCCACCATCTCCTGAGCTAGTGGGAGGGGGCCTACAGAAAGGAGGTCTATAACCAGTCTCTCCTGGACCTAAGGACCGAGTCCCTCAATTTCTCCCCAGGCGCGGCATTCACGACATGTTCCCTCTGCACTTAGCTGTTCTCTTTGGATTCTCTGACTGTTGTCGTAAGCTTCTTTCCTCAGGTATGTGCTGACTGGTTGGGGGGTTGGGCAGGTGTGTAGGTGGGTGCAGGCCTCTCCCTCTGGTCAGGGCCCTCAGATGGGATCCGTGGCTGTTCCGGCCCTGCAGGTCAGCTGTATAGCATTGTATCTTCACTCAGCAATGAGCACGTGCTTTCAGCTGGGTTTGACATCAATACGCCTGACAACCTTGGCCGCACCTGTCTTCATGCTGCTGCTTCTGGAGGGTGAGTTCTCTTCTGTCTCCCAGGCACTGAGATCTGGGCAAGAGTGTGGGCCCTTCTCTCTGCCCAGATGTCTCCCCTGTCACAGTGCGAGCAGTCAACAGCAGAAAGAACCGTCTGCGGCGCTATCCTTTTTCAGCCTCTCCCTGTGCCTGTGGCTTCTCTCTGAGCCTCTCGCTCTCTTAACCCTCATCCTCTTTCCTTTTAGGAACGTTGAATGTCTTAATTTGCTGTTGAGCAGTGGAGCTGACTTGAGGAGGAGAGACAAATTTGGAAGGTGTGTTGATACGCAGCAGTAGATGTGAGGAATGTCAGCTAAGAGAGACAGACGACAGAGGGAGTGGTAGGGGCTTGGAGACTAAGTGGGGAGAGTACTACAGAGCAGCTGCACGCTGCAACTCTGGTTGCCTTTGGGTCTGCCCTCGGCTCTTCACCCACCCTCCTTGCCTTCTCCACAGGACCCCACTGCACTACGCAGCCGCCAACGGCAGCTACCAGTGTGCAGTCACGCTGGTGACGGCTGGTGCGGGCGTCAATGAGGCCGACTGTAAAGGCTGCTCTCCGCTCCACTATGCCGCTGCCTCTGACACCTACCGGAGGTGAGAGTCCCACTTTGGCCTTCTCAGCTCCACTCACCTCCTTGAGCCTCCCCTGACTTCACTATCTGTACCCCAGAGCGGAACCTCACTCATCTTCCAGCCACGATGCTGAAGAGGACGAGCCACTGAAGGAGTCCCGCAGGAAGGAGGCCTTCTTGTGAGTAGTTGAGCAGAGCCCCTGGATGTGCTGTCCCAGTGGCCTTGGCTATGGCCCAGCCACATTCCCAACCACTCTGGATCCCACTCTCACTTCCGCTGCTGGCAGCTGGGCCACCTGCAGTACATTGGGTGCACTCTGAACCCAGTCCTAGACTAAGTATTGTGGGTACAAACCAAAGTAGGAGACCTAGTTCCTTCTCTCAGGGAATGGTTGGTCTTCTTGAGAGAATCAGATGAGCTAAACACACCAAATCACTTATCTATTCTGGAAGAATTGAGGATTTACTTATTAGATACTAAGTACTGTGATAGGTACAAGGATAAAAGATGAATTACTCTTGGGGTGCCTGGGTGGTTCAGTCAGTTAAGCATCTGACTTGATTTTGGCTCAGGTCAGGATCTCAAGGTTATGAGATCGAGCCCCACGTCGGACTCCGAGCTGGGCTTAGAGCCTGCTTGAGAATCTCTCTCTCCCTCTCCCACTGCTCCTTCCTGCATCTTACTCTCCAAAACAAACAAACAAACAAACAAACAAATAAAAAATCCTCAAATTTCTACCCTTTGAAAACGAATAAGCTGTTGGGAAATAAAAATGAAAGGGCATTTACACATTCTAATGTTAGATATTAACAGTAGGGAGAATAGTGCAGCGCATGTGGAAACTCTAGACTATCTTTATAGTCTTTCTGTAAATCTATGAGTGTTCTGAAATGAAAGGGTTGTTTTTCTTTAAAGAAGGATACTCCAATCCAAGAAACTCAACTGTGCGACTTTTGGCAACTTAACTTCTCCGTGCCTCAATTTCCTTAACTATGATAGGAATAAGAATAAGACCATGAGAGCGTGATGCAGACTAAGCGATTTCATACACTTGAAGTGCTTAGAACAGTGCTTGACATGTAGAAAGTGCTGATTATTATTATTGCTGCTAGTACTTCTAAGCTGATCCTCTGAGAAGGGGCCAAGGGAGTACAGAGGAAGAGGCACCTCAGTGGGAAGGTTGGGGAAGGCCTCACAAAGGGGAGGAGGCTAGGAGTAAGCTTGGGATAAGTAGGACTTCTTCAGAGATGTTGGAAGGAGAAGGCATTCCAGACAGGAGGTCAGCGTGTGTGGAGGTGGGTGGGAAGTGTTGGTAACTAATAACTATGCTCTAGGTTCTCCAGGAGAGCGTTCCAGGGATAAAGGAAGGCATCAAAGCCAGAGTAGGGCTGATGTGAAAGAGGTGGTGGGTCTGGAGCCAGGGTCGAATGGGCAGGAGTTGGCCTCCATGGAGCAGAGGACTGGTGTTGGGCAGCTTGGCCTGGAGGGGCTCCCTTCCCCCTCTCCTCTGCACTTTGCACAACTGGGCCCTCCCCTGCTGGGCCTGTCCCTGCCTCACAGTGTGCCCCTGTCCCCCAGCTGTCTGGAGTTCTTACTGGATAACGGTGCAGACCCCTCCCTGCGGGACAGGCAGGGCTACACAGCTGTGCACTATGCAGCCGCCTACGGCAACAGACAGAACCTCGAACTGGTATGTGCGGGATCTGGCGAGGAGTAGAGGAGAGGGGCAGGGCACACCGTCATCTTTGTGTTTGTGGATTCTGAAACTGAGGGGTGGTTGATTCAGATGTGGTCTCTAGCGCCAGGGGCTTCGGGGGTCACTGTGGGGGTGGAGGGATAACATCTTAGAAATTCCAGAACCTCTGCCCCTACTTTCCTGTCCATTGCAGCTCTTAGAAATGTCCTTTAACTGCCTGGAGGATGTGGAGAGCACCATTCCAGTCAGCCCTTTGCACTTAGCTGTGAGTCTGCAGTCCTTTCCCCCTGCTTTCTTTGACCCTCCCTGCCCCAGACCCACACACAGGCATGAGCACTTGGGAATCTGTCCTAGCTTCTGCCTTCTTGTGGGGATGTGGCAAACAGGCAGTGGTCTGGGGAGGGCTGGGCATGGTACAAGTCGAGAGTCTGAGGGGCCTGAGCTCGTGGCAGGGACTGCTGCCTGGAGTTTCCCCATGGGGCTCAAGAGCAGAGTGGGGACAGTGTCCCAAGCTGTATCCATCGGTTACCTGGACCCCCCCACTGCCCCACCCAGGCCTACAACGGTCACTGTGAAGCCCTGAAGACACTGGCCGAGACGCTGGTGAATCTGGATGTAAGGGACCACAAGGGCCGGACCGCGCTTTTCCTGGCCACCGAGCGGGGCTCCACCGAGTGTGTGGAGGTACTTACGGCCCACGGCGCCTCCGCACTTGTCAGGGAGCGCAGACGCAAGTGGACGCCCCTGCACGCTGCTGGTGAGGACGCCATTCAGGCGCTTCCCTCCCCTTGCTGGAGGGCATGGAGATGGGTCCCAGACCCTTCCTGAACAGGCCTAGGGTTGGGAGTGGAGCAGGGCGAGGAGAATGGAAACTTCAAGTTCTGATTCGTGGCTTCCTGTTCCCCTAAGACTTCGGCCTGCTTCTCCAGGTCTTCCCTTAATCTCCACCCTTGAGTCCTTTCTGCTCGACCTGGCTGCCTCCTTCCCCTTGACTGTGCCTTGACCCAGACCCTTTTCTCCTAGCTGCCTCTGGCCACACTGACTCCCTGCACTTGCTGATCGACAGTGGGGAACGAGCTGACATCACAGATGTCATGGATGCCTATGGACAGTGAGTGTGGGCCAGGGGCAGGGAGCAGCTTTTCATGTCCCTGCGGGCCCTCACCTTTCTCCTGCCCCCTCTGTAGAACCCCACTGATGCTGGCCATCATGAATGGCCATGTGGATTGTGTCCATCTGCTGCTAGAGAAAGGATCCACAGCTGATGCTGCTGACCTCCGGGGCCGCACCGCCCTCCACCGTGGGGTGAGTGACCTCCTGGGTGGGGCTGCTCACTGACAGTCCTGGACTTGGGAACACAGGACCCATCAGCAGTAGGACAGCAGACTGTCTAGCAGGTGGGCCAGTATTTTGTGTCCAGAGTCTTAACTGGGCCTTACTGTGTTTGCTCCAGGAGGAGTACCTGACATTCGTAGCAGGTCTCCCCGATTCCCTTGTTTTGTTATCTCATACAGCCACATGCTCACTACCCAGTCCATGCCTCAGGAACCCCAGCCCTGGTGCTGGGCCCCTGGCTAATGATGCCACCATCTCAGGCCTTCTCCACCATCAGTTGGCCTAAAGCTGTCTCCTCCTCAACTCAGGGGATGCTTCGATCCCTTCATCTTCCAACACTGCCATTTGTCCCCTATTCCAGAGTGCCAGAATTAACTCTTGCCATTCTGCTTGTCTGTTGGCATAGAGAGGAGGGAGGCAGGAGATGCTGACACCTAACATTTAGAGTTGGCGCAAAGACAACGATGGGCACCCTGGAAGTGGTTCTCATTTCGGGGCGAGCTCTGGCGACTGGCTGTGAGGCAGGGAATGGCCCTGTGCCCTCCCTCACACCGTTATGTCGCCCACAGGCAGTGACCGGCTGTGAGGACTGCCTGGCCGCCCTGCTGGACCACGACGCGTTTGTGCTGTGCCGAGACTTCAAGGGCCGCACCCCCATTCACCTGGCCTCAGCCTGCGGCCACACCGCCGTGCTACGGACACTGCTGCAGGCTGCCCTTTCCACAGACCCCCTGGATGCTGGCGTGGATTACAGTGGATACTCGCCCATGCACTGGGCCTCCTACACTGGTGCGGGCTTGCGGTCTTGGCGGGTGCGGGAGTCGGGGTGCAGGATGGGGGAGGGCAGAACAGAACAGAGACTGAGGCCCTGTGGAGTTGAGGGAGGGACCCAGCTTAAGCTGCATCCGGAAGTGGGATGTCCCAAGATGGCACCGGACAGAGGTGGTCTTCGTCCCTCTCCACCCTCCACTGCTCTTCCTTTCTCCTGCTCAGGACATGAAGATTGTCTGGAGTTGTTACTTGAACACAGCCCGTTTTCATACCTGGAGGGAAACCCCTTCACTCCTTTGCACTGTGCAGTGTAAGTCCTTTCCTGCACCTCCACCCTGCTCGGGCGTCTGGGACTGGGGCTTAGGACAAGCATTCCATTTTCCTTGTCCTTCCTACTGACCCTTCCTCCTCCCCTAGAATTAATAACCAGGACAGCACCACAGAGATGCTGCTGGGAGCTCTGGGTGCCAAGATTGTGAACAGCCGAGATGCCAAAGGACGGTGAGTGGTGGAAGGCTTAGAGAAAAGGCTCGATTGCCTCTGGCCTCTTTCTGCTCAAGCGAACGAGCCTTCCCTTTCCTCTCTGCCCTGACACCCCCTACTCCCCCGCAGGACCCCTCTTCACGCCGCTGCCTTCGCGGACAACATATCTGGGCTCCGGATGCTCCTGCAGCATCAAGCCGAGGTGAACGCCACTGACCACACCGGCCGCACCGCGCTCATGACGGCGGCCGAGAACGGCCAGACCGCTGCTGTGGGTGTGTAGGGGCTGTGTGTGGGAGGGGGAGCTCTCCTTGTGTTTCTGCAAGATGGGGCAGCCCTGCCTGTGGCATGCCTCAGGAAGCAGGAGGCATGTCTCTGGGTAGTTCATTCTCTGCAGATGGCATGCAGAGTGGATGCAGATGGGAGGACTAGGAGCCGGGAGGGCTCCTGCTCTGGAGAAAAGGCGTCAGTCCTCTGCCCTCTTTTCTCTTGCAGAATTTCTGCTGTATCGAGGGAAGGCAGACCTTACTGTGCTGGATGAGAACAAGAACACTGCCCTCCACTTGGCTTGTAGCAAGGTATGGCCTGGATCAGGGATGGCGAGGGCTATGTAAGGGGCAGGGCTTGACGAGGGGCCGGGGGGGCAGTGGGAGGGTCTGCCCACCTCGGGGGCAGACTGGAACGGCCATCAGGATTGTCCAGCCTGCATAGCTCTTTGTCCTCCCACTACCCAACTCCTGCTCTGCAGCCTGCCTGCTTCCCTTCCATCTCTGTTCCTCTCCCTCAGGGCCATGAGAAATGTGCCCTCATGATCCTGGCAGAAACCCAAGACCTTGGCCTTATCAATGCTACCAACAGTGCGCTGCAGATGTGAGTGCCCGGGGAAGGGGGCTCCTGTCTGGGGGAGGCAGGTGGGTGAAGAAAGAGCCACCCGCCATCCAGGGGCTCTCTGGAACTCCCGGTATTTGTTCAGCACTCAGGGTACTCCGGCTGGATGAGGAAGAGCAGCATGGTACCCTACTGATTTCTTGCTCCTTTTTCCTTTCTTCCAAGGCCACTCCACATTGCTGCCCGGAATGGTCTTGCTTCTGTGGTGCAGGCCCTGCTGAGTCGTGGGGCCACAGTGCTGGCTGTGGATGAAGAAGGTGAGTGGGGTCCCGAGCCCCCCGCCTCTCCTGGGTTTGGGGTCAGGGACACTCTTCAGGAGGTGACTTCTTAACCTTAACCTATAAACTGGGGTGTCTTTTTTCTCCCAGGGGAACTCTTCAGAGCAGGGACACAATACCAATATGCTAGAGTCTCTGAGGGCAGTCTGACAAAACTAGGCAGACCCAGCACTGTCCTCAGGAAGACCTCCCACACACCTCAGCCTCCCAGCCTTGTGTCCCCTGTGCTCTGCCCTTTACCCCCCACCTTGACAGTCTGCCTGTCAGCTCCCTGGGCCCTCATTGGCCTTGAATTCTGATGGTTCTGGGTGCTTGCCTGCCTTGGCTCCCCTCCACAGATGAGAGCAGGGGAGCTCAGGGCCTGGGGGAAGATGGGTGGGGCTCTGGGGCTGCAGGACCCAGGCCTCAGTTCTCCCCCTCTGCCCTGCAGGTCACACCCCAGCGCTGGCCTGCGCCCCCAACAAAGATGTGGCAGACTGCCTGGCCTTGATCCTCTCCACCATGAAGCCTTTCCCACCCAAGGACGCCGTCAGTCCTTTCAGCTTCAGCCTGCTCAAGAACTGCGGCATCGCAGCAGCCAAGACGGTGGGTGGCTGCGGCGCCCTGCCCCACGGGGCTTCCTGCCCCTACAGCCAGGAGCGGCACGGCGCCATTGGCTTAGACGGCTGCTACTCGGAGTAGCCCCCCTTCGGTGTCCCTCCCCCTGCCGGTGGCTTGATATCTTATTCTATTTATTTAGAAAAAGTCTATACATTTAGGGCACTTTAAAGGAGAACACGACTGGGTGGGGGGGACAGAGCGGGGGGAAGAAGCACTGGGGAGCAGCTGCTCACCCCTTTGCCACACCATCCTGGCCTGGCAGGGGTCTGGGACCGACAGGGAGCACCCCAGGCCCTTGGCACCCCCAGGGCAACCCCTTCTGCCAAGTGTCCCCAAATGATTGCTAAATGCCTGGCTACCCTCTCTTTTACCCCATCTCTCGGTTTCCCCTTTCTGCTGCCAACTCCCCCTTCCCTTCCCTCTGTCTCCCCTCTCTGGGTCCCCCTGCCCCTACTGCCAGGCAGATCCTTCCTCCTCTTCCATACCCATCACTGCCTCCCTGCTCGGCTGGCCCCTCCACCCCCGCAGCAGTGAGAAGCCTTAATTTCTGGTACTGTGTGAGCACTCTGGGGGTGTCCCCCCCCCCCTTCAGGGGCAGCTAGTGGATGAGGGGGGAGGGTATTTAGCACTGGGGCCTGGAGCTTTTCCCCATTTCTGTACCCTGTCACCCCTAAAGTTCAAATGCAAAACACTTGAAGCAGCAACTACTGTACCTGGGCCCCAATCCTGCACTCTCCCCTGGCTCCTCATATGCAAATCAAGGGCTGGCTCTGCCCCCACAGCCTGCTCCTCCCTGACTCCCTGCCTCGCTGGCCTGGCCCCCTAACCACGCACTTTAACCTTGCTTCTTTCTTTTCACTTCTTTTGGGAGGGCAGAGCCTGTGGCCATTCCCGCCCTGGCTCCCCCTCCCTTAACTTTGAGGCTTGTCATGAATTTTTAAGTAAGCATTTTATCCTTTAGGGAAAGAAACAAATTAATTTCCTGCCCATTTCAAAACCACAGCCCTAGTATGTCCTGTGTGTTTCAGGCATGTGTTTGCATGTGTGGGGAGGGAAGGACCGTGTTCTTCCTCCTGTGCCCCCCAAACCTCATAGTTCCTCTGTGCCCGCACCTTCCGTTATGTCCAAGAGTACCCACCGCCCCCAGTCACTCCTGATCTGAAGCCAAAGATGGTGGGAGGGGCAGGGCAGACTAGGGATCGTGGACGACTCGGGACCGGCTTCCCCTCCAGTGTGAGGATGAAGCTCTGATCTAGGGAGCGATAAATACCCGCTGAGGCTTGGTCCCTGCCCTCCTGGCCTTGGGGAGAGATGGGATTGAGCGAGGGGCCGCACTGAGAAGATTCCCAAAAGTCGCACCCCAAAAGCCAAACTGGGCCGGAGTGAGGAGGGGGCAGTTTTCTCTCTAAATGTAGCATTGAATTTGGCCCTGGTCCCTTCCAACGCCCTGTCCATCCATCTCCCAGCTAAGCCTCCTGGACAGTTGGACCCACTCCCACAGCCCAGTGTTCCCTTCCTCACACTCAATACCTCAGCCAGGGGCCAAGACACAGAACTTGAATAGAGGTCATGCCCCCTCCACTCCCACAGTGCACCCTTGCCCAGTTTGGCTGCCATCAGTATTGTCCCCTGAGAACTGGACAGGCTTCGTTTACATAGTACAGGGTTCCCCCCACCCCCCGCCCCACCGCCCCCCGGGGGATCCCTCAGTTTCCTTCCCCCACCCACGCTTGCTTTGTTCACAACCTCACCCACTTTTCAGTCGTGTCCCCTGAAAGTCTTGCTGCCCTCGCCAAGGGGGTCCTGAGGGGAGAGGGGGGCATCCCAGGGACCCCTCCCTCCCTAACAGATACCCTTAACCATACCTCATGCTGGTTCCCTGAAGCCTGGGGTGTTTGTCCAAGTCCTTATTCTTTTTGTCATGGTCTCTATTCCCTCTCTCTGTGTCTTGCATCCCCCAAACCTCAGTTCCTAAACCATTTCAAAGCTTCCAAATGACCATTATTGGTGAGAAGGATTGTGCAGCTTTTAGTTTTTAATTTTGTTTTCAAAGCCAAAGGGCCTTGCGACGCCCCTCTTGCCCACCTCCCTTTCACACCCTGCCCTCCCCAATACGACAATCAATGTGACCTCTCTTAAGGGCTGCAGCCCCCCACCCCCAACCCTGCTGGTTCTGCAAAGCTTGCCCCTAACTTCAACTCTCTCTCCTCAAATCTTCCCATTCCACCCCCTCCCTCTCATTTTGGTGCTGGGAATTAGGTGACGGGGGGTAGGGGGGCAGGGAGTGGGCAGAGAGATGGGTCCTCCAGAGAAGACTCTCGGGGTATCAGTGGGGAATCAGTCGTGTTCTCCTTTATCAATGTTTGGCGATGACAGGAAGAATCTGAGTATTTATCAGGAGCCCCATTGTTTTGCTAGATGAGATTTCTGGCTGCTTCCTCTTCCCCCGCTGCCCCTTCAGCACACCGTCAGCAGTGCTCGGGCAGGTCGTGGGGAGTCCCCTGCCCCTCCTCGTGCGGCTGTGAGGAGGCAGATGTGGAGGACGAGCAGCCCCCTCTCCTTATGCCAAAGGAAATCCCACACCCTACCCCGGGCTCCCCAGCCCCTAGTGTTTTTTGAAGTGTTTTGACCATTCTCATGGCCACTGCATATTTATTTTAATGTTAAGATTTTTTTTTAAACCTCTTTGACTTAAACGGGTGTGGAGAAGTAAAGCAGGCAGAATGCCCCCCAATCTTAAGGGGGTAGGGTGGGGAGGAAACACCTCCTTCCCTTCGCCCTCCCTCTTCCCTCCCCCTCTCCCCACCGCAGCTCTAAAGCACTTGCTTCAAGTAATAAGCACTTTTGAGAAAAGGCCTATTTTAAGTGAGGACCCTGGGAACAGCCCCAGGTCCCAGCAAAGGAGACAGAGCGAGGGCTACATAGGAGACAGGGAAACAGGCTTGTGAATCAGAGGGCGAGTTGAAAAGAGCCAGTTTTTAGTTTCTGATTTTTGGGGAGATGTTTCTGATTGGGCGGTGGCTTTGGTAGGGTTGTGTACTATCCTTCAGAAAAACAAATGGCACAAACTGTGGGTCCCAGGATGGGCCAACAGACCCGGGTCACTGCCACTGTCCAACTGAGACTGACGGGCCACCTCCCCCGCCGTGGCCCCCTGAGCCATAGGACTGCTGAAAACCACTGAATGTACAGCCCAGGTTGGGGTGGGGAGCAGCCCCTGGGGGAGGGGGCTTCTCCTTCTGTTTGGTGCTGTGGGGGGTGGGAGAGATGAGATGAGGGACTGCCACCCCACTTAGACATGTGTTTCTTGGGGTGGAGGGGCTGAGGAGGGCTTACCTCCCTCTCCAACCCCAGCATGGCCCCTCTTCCTTCCTCATCCCTATCCGTTTTGACTGTAAGTCCAGCTCACCTTTGCCTTCAATATGTAACCAAAGGAAAACTCAATACTGTTTCCACCGCTGTCTGCCCACCCGAGCACCTTCTTACTCCCCGAACCTAGAAGGGGAGGAGAGGCTGGGGGCGGGGTGGGGGGCGTGGGGCCAGAGTGAATGGTTCTGCAGCTGTACCCCCGGAAGCCTCCGCTGGGGTCTTGGAAGGGGCCCCGCGAGTTGAGGGCAGGGCCTGGCTGGTGGGCCTGGGAGCAGGCCTGCTCTATTCTGTGCACAGGAGTGTTTCTTGGTCTGAATGACTCCAGTGACTGCGCTCCAGCAGGGAGGCCCCTTCCTCCTTCCCTCTCCGCCATTCCTCCCCCTCTCCCCACACCCTGTGTTCATCCCCACCTCCCTTCCCACCGCAAAGGAAAATAGCCTTACAGACCCTAGCCCAGAAGCCCTCCTCCTGGGGCAAACCAGTATAGGGGCCCCATCCCGCCTAGTTTGAACCCTACCTTTTAAGAAGGAGGGATAAGGAGCAAAGCAGCCCCTTCCCCTCTAATTGTGGTGGCTCCAGCCCTCCGTGACCTTGACCCAGGTCGGGCAAGGGTGGAGGCAAGGAATCTTTGAGGACCAAGCCCAGTGGTCTGGGAAGAGGGAGGTGGAGAGGGAAGGGCCTGACTTGGGGACTCCCTCCTCCCGACCCAACCCTAGAGAAGCGACCAAATCCCAGAGATGGGAGGAAGCTGGGGTGGGGAGGGTCTGTTCTATGAATTACTTGAAGGTACTGACTCCGAGGCTGCTGTTGCCCACTTAGGTGTGAGGGGGACACTGTCACTGCATTTGGGAAGGCAGAGGGTGGCGGGTGACGAGAGCATCTGCCCTTGGCCCTCGCTCGCTCCTGCTAGGCCCTTTCCCTGGGGAGCCTGGCTTTGCCCCCCAGGGAAGACGGGGAGAGCCTTCCCCTCCCATCTCCATCCCTCACTCTGGGCACCCTCTCCAATTGCACTAAAGTAGCTGTTGTGCCAGTCTTATCCCCACACCAGGGTGGGGGTCTCTGCTTCCAGTCCTTTCTCCCCCGACTGCCTCCGCTCCTGTCCCGGACAATCTCCTTGTTCCCCTGTATTCCTGGATAGCTCAGCTTTGTATGTGTGTGTTTCGGGGGGTGGGGGTGGGTTCCGGCTGGAGTGGGTTTGGTAGGGGTTTGGGAAGGGCTAGGGACAAGATGGAGGACAGAGTCTCCTACCCCCTTCCTCAGCTCCAAGCCACAGAAGCCTGGGAGGGAGGGTGCCTACTCTCGCTGCCACGTGTCTTGCAGATGTGCCAAAATGGGGGTGGGGGGGAGGGGAGGGGAGGGGAGGGTGCCTGGCAGAGCGGCCCCCAGGGTGGCTCTCTCAAAGCAATACAGTTCCTCCGGCCTGGGGGACGGCAAGACAGGGGAGAGGGTTGGGTTGGGGACCTGGGGGTTCCCTGTGTACAGCTGTGTATATTCAGGGGTGTTCTCTGTCTGGTACCCGCTGTGGGCGTCTCTGTGTGTGTGAACCCCCCTCCCCTGTGCCCTGCATGACCTGTGATGCTGCAGACACCACCATCCTGTGTGCAGGGGTGTGTTGGGGGCACCGAGGGGCATGTTCCATGTCCTGTCACCCCTCCACCCCGTGACCCATGTACTCGGTTGTAGGAAGTAAAGAGAACTGAGCACAATTCACTGGATTCTAGTTGAATCTTTCTCTAAGCAATTTTCCCGTTCCCGCCCTTGTACCCTGTCCCAGATCCGCCTGTGGTGCTAGTGTTGGGGTCGGGGGTGTTTAATGCTGGTGGGCAGCAATAAAGGGCAGGTCTGCCCAGATGCCTGTATCCCCAGGGTGCTGAGGGCAGCAGGAAAAAGTGGGGACCTTGCAGTGCATTTGCCCCACCCCTCCCCTCCCCCCTGGGCTAAAGCACAATGCTCTCCCTGCAGATGGACGCACCCTGTCCCCTCCAGGCCCTGCTCCTGTCCTCTTGCCCCGCCCCCACCTGCTTTGAGCCCTCCTCCCACCACATCTTGGTTTTCTATGCTGTTTTGGTGCAAGTACAACTGTCGTAGTCATGGCTTTGGGATGGGTTCTGTTTATTAAAATCCTGTTGCTCCTACTGGCCCTGTGTCCCGCCTCCATTCCTGTGGTTGGGGGGAAGGAAGGGCAACCTTTCCGCTGGTCCCCATCAGCCATCAGAGACCGGGGGCCGCAGCTCCTCCTCCAGCAGGGCTATGGTGACCATGAGGCCGCCCCCCAGCAGCAGCCCCATACCCTGCAGTAGCACATGGAGCATAGGGAGGGGCTCAGGAGGTCGAAGCAGGGCTGGTAGCTGAAAGAAAGGAAGGACATCAGGATCCTGGCCTGGTCTCTACCCTCCACCCCGAAGCAGGAGAGGGAGGTGTCGGAAAGTACCGGCAGTCCCTCCAAACTCCTCCAGGCCCTTGTTTCTCAGGCTCCACCGGACCTGGGGTCCAGCACCCTTTCAGGTGGCTGAGGCCAGGGGGATAGGGGACGGTGGAGGTGGAGGGACTAGGGACCGGCACCCCCCTCCCTGCCAAACCCACCTCCCTGCTGCCCTTGCTTTTCTCTGCACCGCCCCACACCTCTCACCATGTCCACAAGGGCCACATAGAGGAAGACCCCAGCAGTGACCCCAAACACCCAGGGAGTGAGGGGGACAGGGCCCAAACTGAGCCCCACCCCCAGGGCTGCACCCCCTAGTCCCAGAGCTCCAGACACCAGGCTCAGCAGCAGCAGCCGCCGGAAGGACAGGCCTGCCTGGAGCAGCATTGCGAAGTCACCTGTGGGGACAGGGGTGGTGTGGGAATAAGCCAGGGCTGCCTCTCAGCCTCGTCACCTGCCAGGCTCCCAGCTTCCCCCTCTCGGAGGCCTCTCCTTTCTGGAGTCCACCCCACTCCACTTCACTGCCATTCCTACCCAGTTCATGGGGGAGCTCGTGGCAGAAGACGGCCAGGGTGGTGCTGAGGCCACTGGAGAAGCCATCGGAGAAGGCAGCACCTGGGATTGGCAGGGTTGGAGGTCATCAGTCTGGGGAACAGCACAGCCACCGGGCCTCCTCTCCCCTAGTTCCTGGGTGCCCTCTCCTGGGCTCTGCCTCCCTCCTTCCCCTCCCCTCGCACCTATGGCCAGCCCATCAGTGAGGTTGTGCAGACCGTCTCCCAGGAGGACCATCCACGTGATGTGGGCACCACCGCCACCCTGGTGCCCATGACTGTGGCCTTGGTGCCCAGCGGGGGCTGGGGCCGGTAGGGGCTGGCTGGCTTGCTCACCGTGGCCCTGAGCTTCTGGCTCTGCAGGAAGGACAAGGGCAGTGCGGGTGGCTGCAGGTGAGAGCGGGGAGCCTGCTCTTCATTTTCTCTGCTTACCTGGAGCTGCCTGTAGGGACTGAAGGGCCATCCCACTGCCATCCTCCAGGTCCAGGGTCGGTACTCTGAGATCCTTTCTTTTTTGCCTGCAGCATCTCTGAAATGGGAGGGTATCCCTCCTGGTGGGGGAGGCAGCAGAGCCAGGGGCTAAGGAGAGGCCGGGCTGCTCACTGGGAAAAGGATACCTGGGCTCACCTCTAGCACTTGCGGGTGTTTTTTTGGCCTCTCCACTCTCTTTCAGGGTTGGCACCTCCCTGTTTCTTGTTGACTTTAACTTGGGAGAGGAGGGGCCCTTTGGCCAGAAATCCTGGGTTTGTGCTGAGGGGCCCCAACCCACCCCATTAGCTGTCAGGTCCTGCACCCTCAGGCAAATGTCAAGAGCTCCAGGAGCACCCTCGGCGCCTCACCTGGCTGGTGTTGGCCAGAATTCTGGGTTTGGTGGAAGGAGAAGAAAAGAGTATCACTCACTGGCCTGAGCCCTCGACGCCGCAAAAGCCCTAGCATGTTTTCCAGCACAAAGAGCAGGAGGAGACCTCCAAGTACTGACAGTCCCGGTGCCAGGTCCTCCTCTGGTCGTCCGCTAGGTCCAGCATGCTGCCCCCCTTGTGCCTGCCAGAGAGGGGGGTCAGGGCAGACCCCAGAAGCCCGTGCACCTACAACATCTCCCTCGTGTGAGGGAGGCTGCAAGCCTTCATTCATTTTCTATCAGAAGGCAGGTGTAGGCTGCAGCCTGGGGCTGGGGAGTGGAGCGTGGGAGCTGACAGGAAGGGGAAGGGAAGCCCTTGGGTACCTGAAGGGGGCTTCACGTACATGTGGCAGCAGGTGGAGCAGCGCGTCCCCACAAAGTGTGCCCACGGCCAGGGCCCCCAGGAAGCCTAGCAGGGGCCGCAACAGACACGGTCCCAGGAGCCGCAGCAGGAGCAGGGAGAGGGGGGCGGGGAGGCTGAGCAACAGGATTGCCAGGGCACTATGAACCAGAGCTAGGGAGAATCAGGGACTGAAGTTAGGTTAGGGGTAGAGGGAGGGCCTCAGAAGCAAGGTGGGGCAGGGATACCCTGCAAGGGGAGGCAGCACCCCCAGTGAACCCCCTTGCTTGGCTAAGGGGCCACTCTGTGCCAGGATTCAAGGAGCCCTGCCACCCACTCTCACTCACTGACCAGACAGAAGATCCCCTGGGGGAGTTGGGGTTGGGGCCTGGACGCAGACACGACTGTCGATCTGATAAAGCAGAGCTGGACACAGCAGAGCAAACTGATGAGGGGTCAGAGGAGCAGCGGGGCTCAGGCCAAAATTGACCAGCAGCTGGGAGCCATTCAGACACTAGGGGAGTTGAGTTGGAGGTCACACACTGGGGCACCGCTGAGAACGGTAACTCAGATCTTTAATGTCTGTCCTTCCATTGCATGGACTCCTGGGTCTCTCCAGGGTCCCCTTTGCTCACCCCAGCAGGTGCATCAGGGAGTAGGGATAGTTCTGTATGATCAGTATGTGTTAACTATTAGTGAATATCCAGTCCAGTGCAAATGTTCAATTCAGTACAGATTGGGTGCTAATAAATAATGCCACCATCTCCCTCCCTCCCAAGCCCCTGATGACTTCGTTGATTTGGTGATGGAGTTGGTTGGATGGCTAGAGCCCTCTGTTGCAGAATCTTAGGAGGGCAAGAACTTGAAATGCCATCCAACCTTCCTTGCAACAGCCCTGTCACATGTTCATCCAGCCTTGGCTTGAATGCCCCCTATGATAGGGTGCTCATCCTCACCAGGCCCGCTTCAGAGTTAGCTTTCGCTGCCCTCTGGTGTGTGTAAAACAAGCTCACTTTCTGACTGAAGACAGCCTTCCTCTCCCTGCAGGTTTCCTCTCCAGAGAGCCAGCCCCAAATTCTACCCTGGTCTGTTTCTCTGGATTCTCTGCTTTGCCCAGTGTGGTCCCTAAGCCAGGTCTGGGAGATTTTGGTGTGGGCTCATGTGTGCTGAGCCCAGAGGAACCGCATTTCACTATTGGAATAACATACCCTAAGAGCACACCTGGATTGGTTTGTTTTTTTAATTAACTGTCTTAAATTACTCTTAAGGGGCACCTGGGTGGCTCAGTCTGTTAAGTGTCTGCCTTTGGCTCAGGTTATGATCCTAGGGTCCTGGGGATCAAGCCCTGCGTAGGGTTCCTTGCTCACCGGTGAGTCTGCTTCTGTCTCCCCCTGCCCCTGCTCTCTCTCTGTCTCTTGTGCATGCACTCTCTCTAATAAATAAATAAAATCTTTTTAAAAATAATTCTTTAAACCTTTTAGGCCATCTAAAGCCCATGGTCCTTACCCTGTACCTAGAGATCACCAGACTTACATCCTCATTCAGATGGTCAGCCAGTGAATGGTCCAACAACAGAAGCCTGTGAAAGAGGTCCAGGCCCGAGGGTGCTGGCCCACGGGGGGATGCTGGGACCTTTGGCTTCTCTGGGTCACCCCATCCCGAGGGACCCAGAGGCAGCCCTGCCCAGACATCCACACTCAGCTCAGGGTCCTGTGATCTGGAATGGATGAGATAGCAAGTCAGACTAGCGCATGTTCTTTAAGAAACTGCCCTTCAGGGGTGCCTGGGTGGTGTAGTTTGTTAAGCGTTGGACTCTTGGTTTCAGCTCAGGTCATGATCTCAGTGTCATGAAATCGAGCCCTGAAATCAAGCCCTTAGTCGGGCTCTGAGCTCAGCGTGGAGTCTACTTAGGACTCTCTCTGCCCCTTCCCCCTGTTTTCTCTCAAATAAATAAATAAATAAATAAATAAATCTTTAGAAAAGAAGAAAGAGGGGTGCCTGGGTGGCTCAATGGGTTAAGCCTCTGCCTTTGGCTCAGGTCATGATCTCAAGGTCCTGGGATCGAGCCCCGCATCAGGCTCTCTGCTCAGCAGGGAGCTTGTTTTCCCCTCTCTCTCTGTTTGCCTCTCTGCCCATTTGTGATCTGTCTCTCTCTCTGTCAAATAAATAAATAAAATCTTAAAAAAAATTTTTTTTAAAGGAAGAAAGACACTCCCCCTTGAGGATCATAGGGTGCTTAAGGGGAAAAGGAGGGTACAGCCACTAGCTGGAGTTCCTGGGACCCAGAAGCCGTGGAATGTCAGTTCTAGGAGGATCTGGGAATTGTTGATTTATAGGAGGCCCCCACCTCACATCTAAAATGCTACAGATTGGGAACCAAGTCAGCCTGGAGACATTGAACACTGGAACTAAGAGCAAGGAGTTGAAGGACCCAGGATTTGGAAGAGGGGAGAATTAAAAGGCAATAGAGGCAAAGGGGACCATGAAAGAATACAGGGAGTCAGATTTTGAGAAATTTCTAATTCCAGGAATCTGATTTTAGGAAGCCAGAGCTAGGCAACTGGAGACTGATGCAAGCCCTGGGAAGAGCGGGGGATGTGGCATTTTGGGGTGGGGGAAGGGGTTAGTACCTGTGCGTGGAATTGTCTCCAGCTGGAGGTGCAGCCCGACCAGCTGGAGGCCCATGGTGTCCCAACCGAAGGGCCTGAACTCGGCCTAGCCCCAGGCTGTGGAGAAGCCGTGCTAGGCCCCCCGCGGTCAGTGTCCCGTTCTCTCCATACAGGCCGAACAGCTGGGCCAGGTAATGGTTCTGCTCCTGCTCAGCAGGGCCCAGGTTGGGGGCTGAGCCCCCTACCCAGCCCAAGGTCATCCACATACACAGGCCAGCCACCAGATAACTCCTTGGGGGCCCCATTATTGGGGAGAATGGGCTAGAGGCTCTGCTTCGGGCTTCTATTCCCCTTGGAACATCCTGAGGACTGTGACCTGGAAGAATGAGGAAAGGCCTGGGCTTCTGCTCTGCTGTCCAGCTCAGGCCTGGGGATTCCTCACTTCCTGCCTAGAACCTAGCTGCAGCCCCCATTCTAGCCTCCTTTCTCCCTCTCCATTGCCTCCTTCTGGAGCAGCCTCTTATTTGCCAATTCCCAGAACACCTTCCTTGACCCAGAGCGCCTGCTTCACCTGATCCAGAGCTGATGGCCCATCCTGTCCCCAAAACCCCACCCTTCAATCCTGCCCCACCTCTCCATCTCCCCTCAAACCACAGGGCCTCACCCTTTATAGCAGTGTGAGAGCCGTCACCTCTGGTCCTGGGCAGGCCTTACTGTGGACGTTAAGATGTTCCTGAGGCGGGAAGGGGAGCGGGCCTCAGCCTCCAGGCGGTCAGGTGGAATCCAGGCCACGTCAGATGGAAGGCTGGGATGGACAACCCCTCTCCCGACTCCTAGCCCACCTGCCTTGGGGCGGGGTCTGGGAGGGGAGGAGCCAGTGTGGGAAGGCTCACGTCAGAGAGGAGTTAATGGTTCACTGGTCTCTGGGGTGGGGTCAAAGGTCAGTCTTAGCTGGGCCCCCAAGTAGGGAGGGGCCACCCTCTGCCCCTGGAAAAGCCACGTGGCTAAGAAAAACCCGAGTCTGGCATTTTCTTCTAAATAATTCACCCCACTAACCCCCTTGGTACCATTTCAGCTTTTCCCCCTACATATCCTCTCACCACACCCCACCTTACATCTGGTACTGGGAGTCCTTCATTTCCAACCCCATTCCCCACATTCCCTGGGAAAGTGGGATCCGGGTGTTCCTCGGCTGCTAAGGGGGTAAAGAGGCAGATAACCCCAGGGGTGTGGAGAAGAAAGCATACTTAGCAACTCCTTGTCCCAGCAGAATAAGAGCCAGAGCTCTGGGAATCAGTGATCAAGAAGGGGGACGCTCTGGTGGAAAGAGGGAAGAAATAACTGGGCTCCCCTCAGATGTCTGACCTGGCTTAAGATCAGGGGAGCAGTCTGATTAGGGCAATTGCCTAGGGGGTTGAGGTTGGTGTTACCTGACAGCAGGACTGGAAGGACGCCCAGAAGAAGGGGGACACAGCCTTCTTGGTTCCAGCTGTGGGGGGGGTAAGCAGGCAGGCGGGCAAGGGTCACCTGCAGGGGGGGGGGGCAGGGGAGGGAACTACCTTAAAGGGGCAGGCCCGCTTTGCCTAGACCTCCTTACCTGTAACCTGTCTTCCTCCCACCTCCTAGGGATAGCCCATTTTGCCAAATATCTGACTGCTAACCTCTTCATTTTCCCACAAAGAACAAAGGAGTCCAGTACAGAGTGGTAACGTTTATTAGGAAGGAGGGATTCAATTTGTCTTCCACATCACACACACCAGAAACAGACTGTGACTTGTTTCTAAGAGGAAGAAGGGTGGGCAGGGGGCCTTGAATCCCAGCTGATAGGCAGTTTCAGCTGGGCAAGGCAGGGAGTATGGGATTAGGGTGGGTAAGTCCGCTGCTCACCACACCCCTCTAGTGAAAGTTAGTGGCTAAAATACTACTACCTACCCACCCCACCCCACCAAAGCCAGCACCCTAGAAGGCCGGGTGCTCAAGACACTGGGGTTCTGGTGGGTGGTGGGAAGGGAGGAAGAAAGTCTTGCTATCTCTTGCTGCTCCTCCGGGTTTCTTTCCCGTTACTGACAGGGCTGCTGGAGGGGCCAGGAGGGCCGGCAGGTGTGTGGTTGGGCTGGCTTCGGGTAATTCGGGTGCTGGGGGGATGCGAGGGTGTGTGAGGGGGGTGCGGGCCACCACCAGGACCTGGTGGGGCACTCAGTCCATTCCCGTTCTGGTTCTCGGAGGCTAGCAGTGGGAGAAGGGGAAGAAATACAGGAATTAGAGAACTAAGGAGAGCGATGCGTCCCCGAGGCCCTGCTGCAGGTCCCAGAGAGGAACCCAGTCTTCATCAAGCACAGCTGTGCACTCCTGCCCGATAGGACCAAGCAAGTGGAGGTTGTATGAATGGAGCCCCAGAGAAGTTGCTATGTGAGCCCCAGTGTGATATTTTTCTCTTTTATTCGTCTATGTATCAGGGAGGTCAGACCCAGAATTCGCTGTTTAGTTCTAGATTCAAGGACTTCTGACAAGAATGCCCCTTTATCAAAAGTCTTTGTAAAATCAGAGATGCATGGGTAGGGGAAGGGCCCGAAGTTTCTGTGTTAAAATATAAGGATCTTAAAAAAAAAAAAAAAAAAAAGTGGGTATCACAAAATATAGCTAAGGGTGAGCAAAACAATTATTATTCACTCCACCCCAAATAATAAGTAACATTTTTGTGGGTAGCTTACATGTCTGATGGGAGCCAGGTGTGTGAGATGATTTCCCTGAGCGCCTGCAAAGGGGCATCTTACTAACCTTGCCACAGCCACAGTGTGACTCTATGTTCCAATATCTCCTTCATAAACTACAGGCTCCTAAAGGCAGGCGCTGTGTTTTATTCCTGGCTTTCTCCTCTAGACATGCTTGTTAAGTGAAGACACAGGCCTGCCTCTCATATGTAGAGGGCACGATAACCCCTAAGTGGGACAAAAGTCATAGGCTAGCAGTTCTCCAACCACATCCTTGCTGCTCCACACCAAGACAGCCGAAACAGAAAAATATAATGCCTTTTGCTCAATACACAAAAAATGTTAGAAGAGAATATAGAAAGCTTTTCTGTTAAGTTTTTATGCCATCCACATTTTTTTGTTTTTTTGTTAAGCCTTTTTTACCTGTCAGGTCACCAAGTGAATAAACATCTGGCAGGTATATATGAGGGGCCAAGAGGCTAACATGTATCTTATTTAAAATACTTTTTACAAATTACAGAGTTAGGGAGACCTGGAAATAAATAACAGTCACATTTCCCATTGAAAACATGGATGCTGGGACGCCTGGGTGGCTCAGTTGGTTAAGTGTCTGCCTTCAGCTCAGGTTGTAATTCCCAGGGTCCTGGGATTGAGTCCCACATTGGACTTCTTGATGGGAGGAAGCCTGCTTTTCCCCCCCCGGCCTGCTGCCCCCTACCTCGCCCTTCCCCCACCCCCCCTGCTGCCGGCTTGTGCTCTCTCCCTCTGCCCTCTGATAAAGAAAGAAAATCTTAAAAAAGAAAGAAAGAAAGAAAGAAAGAAAGAAAGAAAGAAAACATGGATGCTGACTTTTGTGGTGGAATTAAATGTTATTTCACGATGTGTCCAAGGAACCCCCTGACCCTGGTGGTTCTGACGAAAAACAATTCTGAGAACTATAGCAACTGGGGATATAGGCACAGACTGAGGAAGGGCAGAAGCAACCCCGAAGCCTCGTGTCATACGCAGAAACCTAAGGCACCAATCAGAGGTAAGAGAGAGCCAAATCCCAGGGAGTGCTGGGGTCAGCTGGGAAAGGACCCAGATGGAGAAAAAGAGCAGTAAAAATCCAGTTCCTAAGGAAAAGTGAAGGGATGAAGGAGATGATGTTGGTGAGTGATTCTAATCAAAAGCAAGAAATGAAAAAGCAGGGCTTGAAGTATAGGAGATGAAAGAATCCTAACACTGAGGTCCAAGGCGTACAAGAAAGGTCTTTAGTTTCAAGAAGAGTGATGACCCTAAAAGGAAACTCCTTGGTGCTCTAAAGCTGTACAGTGTGGACTCCATGTTAAGTCCTCTGCATCCATGTCAGAACGGTGGAATGAACTGAAAGGGCAAGGGGAAAAGGGCAAGGACCCGCCAAAGAAGCAGAAAGAAACAAGCTCCAAGGAAGGAGTGCAATATTTGCTGAGATACTGTTCTCACTGGTGTCCCTGAGTATTAGTGGCACAAGAGTCCCAGAGCTCTAGCAGTGACAGAAACAGGTCCCCAAATCTTTTCCCCACAAGGACTTGCAAAAGAACTGGGAGGAAGGACTGGCTGGAAGGGAACACACTGAGAGAAAAGAAATTGGGAAAAGGGATGAAGGCAATTCATCTTTCCAGGCTGGGGAGAGAAGAGGAGCTAAAAGCACCAGCGTCTGGGAGGAAAGAGGTGTACCTGGAGAAACAGCAGGGGGTCCGGTGGTAGGCTGGGGGGCCGGAGGGCTGCTATCGTTCTGCACCTGAAGGCACAAATTAAATACTCAGACCTTGTCCTCCACCCCCGCCCCCCATGCTTCTGGGACTGACATGCCCTCCTTCCCTGCCTCAAGGCCATGGAACTCACCACCTTGTTGGGTGCCTGCTGGGCGCTGTACTCTGGGTTTGGCTCACTGAAGTTAGGAACCTCAGAATATACCATACAGAATCTGCAAGGGGAGAAGTTGGCTAAAGCCTAGGACCCAGTCTCTGGGCCACTGCTGGAGGCCTCAGAAAGGTCCAGATATGAAACATGGACTCTATAACCATATGCTGCCTCCATGCAAAGCTTGAACTTACCCTCCTGACCTGGTGCTTCTACATCTCAATCCCCAAGACACTTACTCTCCAATCTTCTGAAGATCACCCCCACGTCCAGTGTATAGTGTCAGACAACCTTTGAACACTGAAGCATACCTGTGAGGGCACAAAAAAGTAAGATTTGGAATACTCATAAAAGTTGTTACAAGGGCTGTTAACTCTTAACCCCCCCCCCACACACACACCCCTGCCTTAGCTGTTACTGCCTGTGGATAACCAGAAGTAACCAGGAATTACCCTTTGGTGAGCCGAATAATGTCTCCAGGCTGGATCAGGTTACCCACGTCGTCCCAGACAGAGATATTGATGCTGCCTGTTTTGTCTGCCACTTTGCAGGTCCGAACCTCGTGCCCGTCCTTTGTCTTGGTCACTCGACCTGCAGGGAAGATAAATGGTGGGGCGGGAGGGAGGAACAGATGATCAGAGGGATGAGATCTAGATACTGGTGGGGTGAGGGGGGTAGTGGAGGGACAGTACCATGGAGAGGGGCGCTAGTGGAAAGAGGCCCGAGTGGTGCTGGAGGCTTGGATCTGGAGAGTTCCATCTACCCTACGCGCAACTACAACTCTCCAGGCCAGGATCTAGGAGTGGTTAGATGTGAACAATTTCTTGGGGTGCGCCCTGACATCCCGGTAGCTAGTTAAGTGCGGAGATGATGTTCCCCCCTCCGACCCCTCCCCCCAACCCAGAGAGACAGCGCAGGGCGCCCACCATCCCAGAATAGCCACCTGTCTCCAGCACAATGAAGATGAGGTTCAGATTCTTGAGCCCGGGCTTGATATCCTTCACGAAGGTCTCCGTCGTCATGCTGTCCGAGCCTTCGCACCACACTAGAAGGAGTAAAGGGGCATGAAGGCTCAAGGCTTGGAGACTTCGCCCCCATGCTCCACTTCCCAAGGCCTACCTACCACACTAGGTTGGGGTCAGGCAGCCGCAAATCCTCTAATTCTTCTAAAAGTTTAGAAACGAACTAACCCAAGAGCCTCCAACTTCAAGATCAGAATTTGCGGGTCTCTGGATAGGCTGCTTTGAGGCCGGAAGGCCCCGTCCCGGGATGCTCTTTCAGTCTCAATCCCCGACGTCGGGGAGCTGACAGAGACGGGGTTAGGGAAACTGGTGCAGATCCAAGGAATGCAACCTTACTCGCCAAACCTTCCCGAACCCTCATCCGGACAACCCAGGACTGGGTCCATCCCCTCCTCCCCTCAGCCACCGCCACCCACCACCCACCCAGCCAGCGGGCAGGACCGCTCACGCCGCAGAGCCGCCCGCAGGGGGAGCCACAGGCCCCGCTGCCGCCGGATGCAGCCCGATGGAACGCGGGAGTGAGGACATTCCCGGAAGTTTCCGGCTGGCCTCCCTCCGGCCAATCAGCACTGACCCGACGCGCCCCGCCCCGCCCCGCCGCCGGCCCCCACTCAGCCAATCGGGACCCGAAGATTGACGCGCCGCGAAAGGGGCGGATTTTATGTATTAAAGGAGCCCCGCAGATGGTTGGCACCTCGAGAAAGATTGGCCAGCAGGGGGCGCCTGGGGTCCAATTTTCCTTACTTGACTGAGAGACTATGCTTAGTCTCCACGACTTTATTTCTAAGACGTGGCCCTGGAAAAAGTACCAGGGGTTTTGGAATACGGTGGACAAAAGTCTGAAACAGGCTCAGCACTTCACTTATTTTATCGACAGTTCTTAAATATGCAATGCCGGTTTGCAGACAAGAAAACGTAAGTTATATAAAAAGCAGTGCTTAGCACATAGCAGGCACAGTTTTTTTCTCCCACTGCTGTAGCCCTCATCTTTATTCCTGATTTGGGGTCCCCATCTTTAATGCGCTACATAGCCTGCTTCGTCAGGGTTTTGGAAAAAGTAGCCTTCACACCAGAGGCTGACTCACCCTTTTTGGAAGAATGGAACCCAGGGCACAGAGAACAGCATTTACATTAGTCCCTTTCAGAGTGCACAACCATTTGTTTACCGACTATCCATAACAAATACTATTTAAGATTTTCTTTTAAATTTATTTGAGAGAGAGAGAGAGAGGGATCACAAGTAGACAGAGAGGCAGGCAGAGGGAGAGGGGGAAGCAGGCTACCCGCCAAGCAGAGAGTCCGATAAGGGGCTCAATCGGAGGACCCTGAGATTATGACCTGGGCCGAAGGCAGAGGCTTAACCCACTGAGCCACCCAGGCGCCCCCTTAACAAATACTATTTAATATCAGATTAGCCGAAGAGGTCATGTAATTGTAATGTCTTGGCTTGATTATTTCCTTACCTGCTGGAGCGCTTTAGGCTCCGCTTTGACTTTCCTCGCATCCCAGGTTCACTCCCCCCAACACCCCCAACTACGGTGTTGTATCCTAAGGAAATCAGAGCATAACATAGGAAGAGGGACATCTTATCTCCCCTTCCCTTAGGTGTTTCGTGGAACTCTAGTCGTGTCCGGAGAGCCAACGTAGATACAGCAGGAGGGCGGCTAGCAGAGAGGCAGGCAACCCGTTGGGCACCCAAGATCAAAGCCTTGCGGTTAGACACTACCCCATTCTCCACCCAGTGGTCGCCCTGTAGACTACAGTATCCACTCCCGTGACTATGAGTCATAGGGTCGGGAGGCTCCGGGATGCTGACCACCGCTCTGGAAACAGGAGATGCCAAGTATCATTACAGGCTGGCCTCGCAATAATCCCGCACCTCGTCCCATAGGAGATCGGACTCGTTTTCCCCCGTAAAGTGAAGTCTAGACCGGCAGGCAGTCAGCCTCGTGCTCCGCCCCCTACAATCACGCGGGAAACACCATAGAGTTCTCCCTCCCAAATGACTATATAGCCCTCGTTGGGATCATAAAGATTTCCGGTGTTGAGGGGAAGCCCGGGTAACCCTCCTCTCTCCTCGTTGGTCGCTCTTGGCTTCTAGTCTAGATTCGAGTTAAACAAAGAGGCGGGGTTTGGTGACGAGCTTCCGCCCGGTTGCGTAGCAGCGGTGGGCGGGGCAAGGGACCCAACTCACAGGACAGCGAGTGGTTGGAACCTACCCTCTCCTTCCCTTTCCCCTTCCCCTCCCAGGATAGGCTGGGACCCGGCACCGGAGCTATCCTGTGGCCGCTGCGGCCTCAGCTCCAGTCGGGCCGGGGTGCGGAGAGTCCAGGCCGCTTCCAGGGCGGTGCGTACTGCGCCGGCGCGGGCTTCCACCTAAAAGAGGGTGTGGGGCGGGAGGGGGCGATGTCCCACGGGGGTTGGGGCGGGGGGGTTCAAGGTATTGGAGGTCAGGAGAAGGGATAGGAGTAAAGATGAAAAATGGAGGAAGAGAGCAGGAATAGGGAGGAGTCCGGAGGTGAGAAAGGGGCGCTGGAGGGTGGGTTGTTGGGAAGGTGCATTGGGAGTAGGGGAATCCTAAGTGCGGGAGGGGGTCTACGCTGACTGGAGGACAGGGAGGAGGGGACTGGAGTTACAACGTGGTGTTTAAATGGGCAGTGACGACGGGCAGCGAGGGGAGGGAGGGAACATTCTGGGGGCTAGCCTGGGCAGGGGCGGCGGAATCTGAACCCCCGCCCTCGAAGCGCCATAGCTTGGCTCCTCTCCCGTGCCTTGTCTTTGGCAGCCTTGTCTTCCTCCTCCATTCCTTTTCCCCCTCCCCCTCTTACCCCTCCTTGAAGGAATCTCACATTCCTTACATCCCTTCCCTGGCTTTGCAGAGCCAGGCCCTTTCGCAGGCTTCACACACCGAAAGCCTTCCCCAACCCAGAACTCTGCGGAATTGGGAATGGGGAGGAGGGGGCTGGAGAAGGAGCAGAAAGCTGAGAGGTCAGAGTGTTTTGCCCAAGGGGCTCACAGACATCTTCCCCATTCAGAAACTGAGTTCATTCTCCCTAATAGCATCCGTGGCTGTTGAAGGAGCCACACTGTTCATGGGGCCTGGGCTGTGATAGTGATAGTTTGGCCACTTCCTAAACAGGTGGTTTTAGAGTCTGATAATAGGGCAAGAAGCTGGTAGTGTTGCTGGTTGTTAGTTTTCCCCCAGGTGGGAATGGGGTAGACTAGTGGTAGGGAATCTGAGTTATGTGATCATGTTACTACTCTCTGTCCAGCTGACTGTGTCTGGGCCTGGTTCCCTGTAATTGAAAAGGAACAAGTTCCTTTTCAAACATTTCCTCACTAGCCTTCAGTATTATAAATTTATTTTACATTTTTTACTACAAATATCTTACCTGAAACATAGCTGTATTCAGTATGTTTTCACATTTATTATGTCTTTGATTTTCCAGAACAACATATAAGGTAGATAAAGGCAGGTACCTTCCCTACTTGTCAGGTGAAGACATTGAAGCTATGGAAGAGATATATGGCTTGTTTAAAGTCCTACAGTTGGCAGGCCTGGGACCAGAACCCAAGTCTCCTGACTCCTGGTCCTCTTCTCAGTTGAAAAAATCCTGTTTTTTTCTGGCTAAGGGGACATCCCAGCATGGGCAAGATTTTGAGTCTGGAGCTTGTCATTAGAAGACTGAGCATAACCAGTAACAGTGGTTCCTGGAAACATTTAGTGAGGTACAGGTGCCTGTGCCAGGTTGTTGGGAAATAGGGTGTGTCAAAATGCAAACAGCATTATACTCTGCTTTGTGATATGGATGAGGGAGAAACAGCTTCCTCACTACCCCCGAAAGAGAAAGTGTGTCTGACATTGCACCTTTATCTCTCTGGTTCATTTAAAAATATTACACTAAACGTGTTGTGGCTGATGAGCATTGTAAACCAATGAACATGTGTACTGGACTCAAGATTAAATGGTCTCAGTTTTATGTGTAAAAATTATCATCGTCCTGTTGCTTTGTAAGACAGCCCTTAATCTGTTGATAGCCATGTGATGGGAAGGAAAGGAGTTTGAATATTTACTTTTTTCCTGTGTAGTAGTGAGTAGATCTCACAGCACCCTTCATCTGAAGCCTTGTCCCCCTTTACTTCGTCCCATTCTTAGTCAGTCTAATCATACCTCTGATCCTCCCGGTTGTCCACTTGGGAGTAATTGCTGCTGCTGCTTTTTCAAAGGCTAATCCCCTCAGGAATATTATCTGATTTGGGAAGTAGAATCACACCTGCAGAGATTCTTGAGTATCTTCTCCTTATGAAATAGTATTTTCCAGTTGGAGGTGGGATTAGAATTGTTTTTACATTACTTCAGTAATTTCTGTGAAAGCCTTTGGGAAACATGAAAGCATCGTACTGTGCATGTAAGCCGTCACTGATCTCTGCATCATATAGCCACAGATCTGGAAGCGTTGACATTACTCGTGGTTGTGTGCACTGAATAAGAGAATCTTTTTCTGTCTCAAGGAGCTCTTCTTTATCTTTTTTCTTGTTCCTTCCTCTGCTTCTCTCAGCTATGTTTGACTCTCCTGGACTGTGTATGTGATTCCTTAGGCAGTGCTCTCCATCTTTAGAAGGCAGTCCTATGTCCCCAGCCCTGCAGCCTGTTGCCCTTAATGGAATCATCTCATCCTCCTCAGCCAACTGCCAGATCCAAATCTGTCTAGTTTCACTGCCAGGTGGAGGTAGTTCCCCTGACTCACCTTTTTCTTCCTTGTTCCTATTAATAGAGTGCTCCTGAATGTGACATCACATCCATCCCCTTGGCGATGGAGCTTGTTACTAGGAAGGAAGACTCAGTCGGACAATAGCCAACAAGATGGGTCACTGGGAGCGTCTCCTGAGTGGCACTGAGTGGAGGCCTCAGGGGGTTGGAGCCTTGTGAACAGGGAACCTACCCCCCAACACTTGGAAGGTAAAGAGCCTTGATTCAGAATCCCATTCCAGGCTTCAGGTCTCTTCTCAGCCTGTCTGGATTCCCTCTGCTTTTGAAAACCTGGTTCTTAAAGATTCTTCTGCATAAAGCTTTCTGTGATTAACCCACATCAGTCTGTTCTTTGCATATTTATGTCTGACAGTAACTATTAACTTTTACTTTTTGGTGAATTGCTCAGTCAATTTTATGTCTTTTTATGTGTTTTATATCTTGTATATTCATTGGGCTCAAGCCTTCACCTTTGTTTGAGGACAGTGATTGTGTTTTCTTTATCTTTTACATGTCTCTACTGGCAAAGTGACTGTGCGTAGATGATGAAGTTGAGGTTTGGGGCAACCACACAGATAGTCCTTGGAGTTGGTGACTAAGTGGGAGGTCCTTGCTGGCCTTCAGGCCTGGTAGGGCTCACTTCATGTGTTAAATAAATTCTTGAGGTATTGTGTGCCCTCTGGATTCTTTGAAAATTGAACCACTTAAAACATACGAAAGGATTTAATTTCATTTAAAAAAATATTTATTTATTTAATGAGAGAGAGCGCATGAGCCAGGGAGGAGGGGCAGAGGGGAAGAGAGAGAGAATCCTAAGCAGGCTCTGTGTTCAGCTCAGTATAGAGCCAGATGCGGGGCTCGATCCCCTGACCATGAGATCATGACCTGAGTTGAAACCAAGAGTCAAGACACTTAACCAACTGAACCACCAACTGAGTGTCCCCTAAGGAATTTTAATTTTAAAATCTGCTGTGGTGGGACACATGACCAGCTCAGTTGATGGACCATGCTACTCTTGATTTCAGAGGACTCTTAATCTTAGGGTCATGAGTTCAAGCCCCACATTGGGTGTGGAGCTCACTTCAATCAATCAATCATTCAGTCCACTATGGTAAATCCAGTATGGATCATAGCATTCTAGAATTAAATAATCTTTGGGGCAACGTAGCTCACCCCTTCATCTCATAAGTGAGGAAGCAGAATTCCTCAGAAGTCATTTCTCTAAGAGAAGGAGTAACTTCAGTCTAAGAACTCTACTGCTTAAATAAAGAGACCACTTTGTTTCTTTTAAGATTTTATTTATTTATTTAGCAGAGAGAGAGAGAATGTATACACAAGCACAAGCAGGGAGAGCAGCAGAGGGAGAGAGAAAGAAGGCTCCTGGCTAAGCAGGGAGCCAAGGCAGGGCTTGATCCCAGGCACAGACCTGAGTTGAAGGCAGACGCTTAACCAACTGAGCAACCCACCCAGGTGTCCTAGGACCACTTCCTTTCACTTAAAAAGTCAAGAGAGTTGCCTAAAGAGAGCAAAGTCAGTTCAGTTAGTGGTAAAGCCAGGGCACCTTCTTTAACTTAATTATACCCTAATCTTAGCCATTTCTGTTTTATATGTTGAATCTCAGAGCTCTGCAACTTGTAGAGTACCTCAGAATTCATGTAGTCCAAGATGCTTCATTTCTTATGTGGTAAGGGAACTAGGGCTCAGCTCAGTTAGGTAACTTGCCCAAGGTCACACATCTGGTCAGTAATAGAGCTGGAACTGGGTCTCAAGTTTCTGGATTCCCAACTATGTTTTCTTATTTTCCATACCTATTCCTTCATTGGGAGATTTGTAATAAAATGTGAGACCCTTCACCAGTTAATTTCTTCACTATGATGAAATTCCTAGAAGTCACCTGTTTCCTTACATTGGAGCAGGTTATAGTATTGAGCAGTGCATCAGGCTCCCTGCTCAGTGGGGAGTCTGCTTCTCCCTCTGCCCACCCAGCCCCTGCCCCCAGCTCATACTCTCTCACTCTATCTCTCTGAAATGAATAAATAAAATCTCGGGGTGCCTGGGTGGCTCAGTGGGTTAAAGCCTCTGCTTTGGGCTCAGGTCATGATCCCAGGCCCCACATCAGGCTCTCTGCTCAGCAGGGAGCCTGCTTCTTCTCTCTCTCTGCCCGGCTCTCTGCTTACTTGTCTATCAAATAAATAAATAAAATCTTTAAAAAACGAATAAATAAAATCTTCATAATTAAAAAAAATTTTTTTTACGATTTTATTTATTTATTTGACAGAGAGAGATCACAGGTAGGCATAGAGGCAGGCAGAGAGGAGGGGGGAAGCAGGTTCCCTGCTGAGCAGAGAGCCCAATGCAGGGCTCCATCCCAGGACCCTGAGATCATGACCTGGGCTGAAGGCAGAGGCTTAACCCACTGAGCCACCCAAGTGCCCCTAAAATTAAAATTTTTTTTAAAAAGACAAGGTGCATGGTTTGCACATATGTACACAGGTTTAAGAAACTGTGAATAAGGGAGGATAAATGTTTAGGTTCTTTTAGCAACGATCTATTTTGAATTTCTGGCTCTCTTTAGGGGTAGACCAGAGAAAGCAACTTCAACAGCAAGGTAAAAGGGTATATAAAGGGTATATAAAGGGATCTGAGAAAGCCCTTGCATTTTATGGTAATAGTGACAAGGATTATATAGAGAGGATTATATAGAGAGACCCCAGTGTGACAGTAAGGAAATAAAATAATGTAATTACCTTGTTGAATTCTGGGCCTATAAAAGAAGGCTGGAAATGCAGTCTTCAGGTTGGGTTTGGGATGTTCAAATCAGGGAGGTTGGCAGAACAGCCTGAAGGGACACCTCAGTGCTCCTTAGTTCAGGTGAAACCTTCAGAAGGCCTTTTCTTCTATTCTACAACTCAAGGAAACTGCTTCCAGTGGTTATGGTCATTGCCTATGACTATTGAGGTCCCTAAAGTGTTAGTTTTATTAAAGCTTCCACCCCCAGGGCAGTGAGCAGTTGAGTTCTTGTGATGCCTCCCCCCCTTGGAATGATAACCTGCTCCTCTGACTGCCCCATGGCAGTGTTGAGAGTCCCAGAGAATGGAAGGAATCGTCTAGGAGCCTAGCCCATCAGGTTGACTCTCTGCCTGGGGGCAGGGCAAGGCAGGGCAGAGAGCTGGCTTCCAAGG
This sequence comes from Mustela lutreola, assembly GCF_030435805.1. Lineage (NCBI taxonomy): Eukaryota > Metazoa > Chordata > Mammalia > Carnivora > Mustelidae > Mustela > Mustela lutreola. The sequence continues at coordinate 57,454,898 of NC_081297.1, forward strand.
TTGTTTAAGACTTTTGTTTCCCATAGATGACAAATAGGGAATACCCTAATCAGATTATAAATCTAAATTTCCCCTTAATTCTTGAGGCGGCACCCCTGAAAGAATGCAATTGTGTAAGAGTAGATAAAACAGGAGAATCCCTACTGATAAAGGGGGTTTTGATTTAGAACAATGCCAGGGTGCCTGGCTGGCTCAGATGGAAGAGCATGTGACTCTTGATCTCTGGGTTGTAAGTTTGATCCCCCTCACTGGGTGTAGTGATTACTACAAATAAATAAATAAAACTAGAAAGAACAATGCCTAGCAAGTCTGTAGTTTTGTAAATGCTGACTTTATGGTGGGAACCTTCCAGCTCTTAACACTGACTAGTGGCTTCCCTCCCCCTCTGGCCATCCTTTTGCCAGGAGAGACAAATTCTCTGCTATTTATTTTGGGAAATGGGATCTCCTGAGGCCCCATTAAGGTAAGTTTCAGAATCTGTATTCCTCCTTAAGAAAATACTGTTAGCGTTGGTATATTGAAAGTGCAGGGGCGCCTATATGGCTCACTTGGTTGTGTCTGACTCTTGATTGCAGCTCATGTCTTGATCTTGGGGTCATGAATTCAAGCCCAATGATGGGCTCCATGGAGTCTATTGTAAAAGAAATGAATAAGGAGTGCAAATAAATAAGTAAATAAATTTAAAAAGTAAAGTACAGGGGCGCCTCACAGGCTCAGTCTGTAGATGATCTTGGGGTCATCTGCCTGCCACTCCTCCTGCTTGTGCTCTCCCACTGACAAATAAATAAAAAATAAATAAAGTAAAGTAAAATAAAGTAAAATGAAGGAAAGTGCAAGGCCTGCTTTTTTTTTTTTTTTTTTAAAGATTTTATTTATTTATTTGGCAGACAGAGATCAGAAGTAGGCAGAGAGGCAGGCAGAGAGAGAGGAGGAGGCAGATTCCCTGCCGAGCAGAGCCTGATTCCATGCTGGGCTTGATCCCAGGACCCTGGGATTATGACCTGAGGCGAAGGCAGAGGCTTTAACCCACTGAGCCACCCAGGCGCCCCTCTAGGCCTGCTTTCTATATTGCCCCATAGCAACAAGGGAGAAAAGGAAAATGTTATTTTAATTTTTGCCCTTTGCTCTAAGTATAACTGATTTTTTTTTAAATTAAATCTTGCAGAAATAAATAACCTGATCAAAAGTAAAATCTTGGTGGGGCACCTGGCTGGCTCAGCTGGTAGAGCATGGAACACTTAAACTCATGGTCATGAGTTCAAGCCCCATGCTGGGTGTGGAGCCTATTAAAAAATAAAATAAAATAAAATTTTAAAAAACCAAGTAAAATTTTAGCGTCTAGATTTTTTAAAAGTTTATTTATTTGCAATAGAGAGCACAAGGGAGAGAGAGACCACACGAGCAGAGGGTAGGAAGGCAGAGGGAGAGGCAGAAGCAGGCTCCCTGGAAGCAGGTTCCGTGCTGAACAGGGAGTCTGGCACTGGGCTCCATCCCAGGATCCTGGGATCATGACCTGAGCCGAGGGCAGACGCTTAATGACTGAGCCACCCAGGCGCCCCTATTTATTTCTTTTAAAGATTTTTTTTCTTTTTTTTTTTTTTAAAAGATTTTATTTATTTAACAGACAAATTGAGAGAGGGAACACAAGCAGGGTGAGGGAAGATGGAGAAGCAGGCACCCTGCTGAGCAGGGAGCAGGACATGGGGCTTGATCCCAGGACCCGGAGATCATGACCTTAGCCAAAGGCAGTTGCTCAACCAAGTGAGCCACTCAGGCGCTCCTAAAGATTTTATTTTATTTTTATTTTTCTAAAGACTTTATTTATTTATTTGACAGATAGAGAGATCACAAGTAGGCAGAGAGGCAGGCAGACAGAGAGGAGGAAGCAGGTTCCCTACTAAGCAGAGAGCCCAATGCGGGGCTCCATCCCAGGACCCCGGGATCATGACCTGAGCCAAAGGCAGAGGCTATAACCCACTGAGCCACCCAGGCTCCCCTAAAGATTTTATTTTTAAGTAATCTCTGAGCCAGGCACTCCCAATTTTTTTTTTAAGATTTTATTTAAAAATTTATTTTTAAATAAATTTTAAAAAATTAATTTATTTGAGAAAGCAAGAGATTGAACAGAGGGAGGAACAGAGAGAGGGGACAAACAGATTCTGCACTAAGTGCAGAACCTGATGCGGGGCTCAGCATCACGACCCAGAGAAGACCTGAGCCATAATCAGGAGTTGGATGCCTAACCAGCTGAGTCACCTAGGCGCCCCCAGGCACCTATAATTTTTATTTTTTAAATTGTTCTTGTAAAAATGGGACCATACTATTCATACAACATGCCTTTTGCAGCTTGCATTTTTTCGAATTGAGAGGGAATTTAGTATGGTGGTTAAAAGCTTGGGCTCTGGAGCCAGTCTGCCTGGGTTTGAATCAGTCTCCACCAGTTGTGAGCTGTATGATTTTAGGCAAGCTTTTTAACCTTTGTGCATCTGTTACTCATCTGTAAAATGTGGGTAATGACAGTCCCAACCTCAGAGAGAAACTAACAGAGTAGTAAAAATTAGATGAGTTAATATACAAGAAATGCTTAGAATAGTGCTTAGCGTAGAGAAATGCTCTATAAATGTTGACTTCATTATTATTATTTTAACTTCATTATTATTTAATTCGGTAATTAAAATATGATCATTATAGAAGAAGTAGGAAAAAAAAAGAAGCAAAACTGAGTGAGGGGCGCTTGGGCAGCTCAATTGGTTAAGTGCCTGCCTTCGGCTCGGGTCATGATCCTGGGGTCCTGGGATCGAGCCCTGCGTTGGGCTCCCTGCTTGGTGGTGAGCCTGCTTCTCCTACTCCCTCTGCCTGCTTCTCTGCCTGCTTGTGCTCTCTCTCTCTGTCAAATAAAGGAATAAAATATTTAAAAACGAAACAAAAAACACTGAGTGAATTAAAAGTACCAAAAGCGGGGGCGCCTGGGTGGCTCAGTGGGTTAAAGGCCTCTGCCTTTGGCTCAGGTCATGATCCCAGGGTCCTGGGATCGAGCCCCGCATCGGGCTCTCTACTCAGCAGGGAGCCTTCTCCCCCCCCATCTCTATCTGCCTCTGCCTACTTGTGATCTCTCTCTCTCTGTCAAATAAATAAATAAAATCTTAAAAAAAAAAAAAAAGTACCAAAAGCAGGGCACTTGGTGGCTCAGTCATTAAGTGTCTGCCTTCAGCTCAGGTCATGATCTGAGGCAGGGAGCCTGCTTCTCCCTCTGCTCCTCACCCTGCTTGTGTCCCCTCTCTCTGTCTAATAAATAAATTAAATAAATAAATGAAATCTTTTAAAATAAATAAATTAATTAAATAAAATCTTTTAAAAAAACCAAAGGTACCAAAAGCAGGAGCTCCTGGCAGGCTCATTTGGTGGAGCTTGCAAGTGTTTTTTGTTTGTTTGTTTTTTGTTTTTTAAGATTTTTTTTTATTTATTTGACAGAGAGAGATCACAAGTAGGCAGAGAGGCAGGCAGAGAGAGAGGAAGGGAAGCAGGCCCCCTGCTGAGCAGAGAGCCCGATTCGGGGGCTCGATCTCAGAACCCTGGGATCATGACCTGAGCTGAAGGCAGAGGCTTTAACCCACTGAGCCACCCAGGTGCCCCGGAAAGGTATCCATATTGGTCAGTCTGCATGTGGAGCTCTGGGTACCCTGTTTTAGAGGGACATAGACATTCTAGAATGCTATGAGAGAAATGAGTCTGGGCTAGATAAATATTTTTCATCTGTGCTCTTGCCACATCCTTTACCTTTCCCAGGAGTGTCTAAGCATGGAGTGACTGACTCTTGGGTGCTGTGGAGAAGATTCCTTCCCTGGGTGTTAAACCACATGGTCTCTCAAAGTCCATTCTAACTCTAAAGGCAAACATAAGACTCTTAACCAGGTCCATGGGAGACGATTCCCAGTATGACCAAATTCTGTCCTCTTTTATTACTGTACTTCAAAAGTAAGAACATTCTGTATTTTTTATTCTCAAGTAATTTCTAAATTTAAAAAGTATATGTTTTTTTTTTTTCCATAATGTGGAAGACTGTTTAAAGTTGAATTATGACTTTTAAAAAAATGTATACCTACTAAAGTTTTTGGTAACTAAAAGTAGAAAAAAAAATATCCTTATCCTACACCCAAATAAAACCACTGGTAACATTTTGGTCTTTCCTTCTGGTCTCTTTATGTATGGATTATTTATAAATATACGGTGTTCTTAAACAGCTCAATATTCAATTTTGTGTCCTTCTATATTTACCTTTCATTATTCTGTTGCGTATTCCTCATAAGCATCATTTAAAATAGATACATTATTCCATCAAATGGGCTTGCATTACCATAATCACTCAACTATACACTTTCCTGGTCATGTAAATGAATCAGGGATCATCTGATTTTTGTTTAAGGTTTACTGACATGATTTTTGAAAACCTATGTGGACTGTTTTTAGTACCATTCTTCTTTCCTGCTTCAGAGGTGTCCCTCTTCCTGTTGAACCTCATTCCAGGCCTCCTGCCTACCACTGGCACAGTGACTGGATTCTCTCCTGTCTTTGCCTTTCCTGCTTCACTAGCACTCTCCTCTCTTTATATCAGCATCCTGGGGCCTTTCTCATTGGAAGGAAACGACCCCCTCACAACCCACTTCCTCAAGCTCTTATCATCCTTAGGGTAGTACTCTTTCCCTTCCTTTGAAATCAAGCTTTGGGCAGGGTTCTCTGCATCCCTGCCTCTATGCCTCCCGTCTTACTCACTTGGGACCACCTCTGTGAGCCACTACAGCTGCTCCTCATGGCGCCTCCCAGCTGCAGGCAGCCATGCTCTGCCCTGGTATCCGGTCCCACATCCCGGCCATTTTTTTTTTTTTTTTTTTAATCAGACTTGACTGCAGCTTTTGACACTTCCCTTCCCTCCTCCAAGCACTCCACTTCCTTGATTTTTTTATTGTGGTAAAAAAACATGTAACGGGGCGCCTGGGTGGCTCAGTGGGTTAAAGCCTCTGCCTTCAGCTCAGATCACGATTCCAGAGTCTTAGGAATCAAGCCGCGCATCGGGCTCTCTGCTCAGCGGCAAGCCTGTTTCCCCCTCTTGCTCTCTCTGCCTGCCTCTCTGCCTACTTGTGATCTCCGTCAAATAAATAAATAAAGTCCTTTTTTTTTTTTTAAAGTAACATAAAATTAACCATCTTAACCATTTTTGAGTGTGTATTTCAGAATGTTAAGTATGTTCACGTGGTTGTGAAACATCTCCAGAACTTTTTTATCTTGCAGAATTGAAACTCTATACCCATTAAACAAAAAGTCCCCTTCTTCCAACTTCCTTGACTTTTACAAGGCTCTTCTCTCCAGGATTTTCTCTTATCTAATCAATCTTTCTCAGGTTTTTTTTGTTTTGTTTTGTTTTTTTAAGACTCTACCCATTTATTTATCTGAGAGAGAGAGCAAGTGCCTGTGAGCAGAGGTGGGGGTGCGATGGGGGGAGTTGGAGGGACAAGCAGACTCCCTGCTGAGCAGAGTTGAAGCCAGCTTGATCCCGACCTGAGCCCAAGTCAGGTGCTTAATCCACTGAGCCATTCAGGCCCTTCTCAGCCTTTTTTTTTTTTTTTTTTTTAGAATTTATTTATTTATTTGACAGAGAGAGACCACAAGTAGGCAGAGAGGCAGTCAGAGAGAGAGAGGAGGAAGCAGGCTCCCCGCTGAGCAGAGAGCCCGATGCGGGACTCGATCCCAGGACCCTGGGATCATGACCTGAGCCGAAGGCAGTGGCTTAACCCACTGAGCCACCCAGGCGCCCCATTTTTTTTTTAATATTTTATTTATTTGCTTGACAGAAATCACAAGCAGGCAGAGAGGCAGGCAGAGAGAGAGGAGGAAGCAGGCTCCCTGTTGAGCAGAGAGCCAGATGCCAGGGCTTGATCCCAGGACTCTGGGATCATGACCTGAGCTGAAGTTAGAGGCTTTAACCCACTGAGCCACCCAGGTGCCCCCAACTCTCAGTCTTTTTTTGAGGTGTGGTGGGGGCAGGCTCTTTTTTTAGTTTGCTTTTAAATATTATCGTTAAAGTATCTCAGGCGGGGTGCCTGGGTGGCTCAGTGGGTTAAAGCCTCTGCCTTCGGCTCAGGTCATGATCCCAGGGTCCTGGGATCGAGTTCCACATTGGGCTCTCTGCTCAGCAGGGAGCCTGCTTCCCTTCCTCTCTCTCTCTGCCTGCCTCTCTGCCTCCTTATGATCTCTGTCTGTCAAATAAATAAATAAAATCTTAAAAAAAAAAAAGTATTCTCAGGCACCCTTGGTGGTGTCTAAATTGCGAAGGGCTTTCCAGAAGATTATATAGCTAGAAAAATAAATAGTAGGCACACTATTCAACCAACCCAGCTGTTCCTCCTCCAGGTATCTGTTCTAGGAGAGAGATTTGATCTTGTGTTCCAATAAAATCACATTACCAGGATGTTAATTGCAACATGTTTTTTTCCAGGGGAAAAATGGCAACAAGGCAACTGAAGTCCTGGGGCGAATGGCAAAATATATTGTAATCAAGGTTTAGACTGTAGATTGGGGAAAAAAAATTAAGATTTATTTATTTACTTTCAGAGCATGAGTGAGAGGGGCAGAGGAAGAGGTAGAATCTCAAGCAGACTCTGCTGACTGCAGAGCCTGACATGGGTCTTCATTATAGGACCCTCAGATTAGGACATGAGTCCAAACCAAGAGTGGACACTTAACTGACTGTGCTATGCAGGTGCCCCTAGAAATTGTTATCACTAGAACATAAAACTACATGAGAGCAGGGATTTTGTCTGTCTTGTCCATACAAGAATCTGTGTATGACAGAGAAGGCACATTGAAAGAACGAGTGTACACCCAGCAATGGATGGGGGAGAGGAAAGTGGGAAGAAAGGCTAATAATTATATTCTCTGAGTCTTTTATTTTTTGAAGATTTTATTTATTTATTTGACAGAGATCACAAGTAGGCAGAGAGGCAGGCAGAGAGAGAGGAAGGGAAGCAGGCTCCCCACTGAGCAGAGAGCCCAAAGTGGGGCTCAATGCAGGACCCTGGAACCCTGGGACCATGACCTGAGCCAAAGGCAGAGGCTTTAACCCACTGAGCCACCCAGGCGCCCCTCTCTGAGTCTTTTAAAATGGGAATGTAGTCATATATTACTTGTGGAAAAAAGAAGTCTAAGAAACAAAGCAGAGTGGAGCACCTGGTTGGCTCAGTCGGTTAAACAGCTGCCTTCAACTTAGGTCATGATCCCGGAGTCCTGGAATTGAGTCTCTTGTGAAGCCCCTTGTCAGGTGCCTTGCTCAGCAGGTAATCTGATTCTCCCTCTGCCCCTCTCCCTACTTGTGTTCTCTTGCTCTGTTTATCAAATAAATAAATAAAATCTTTTAAAAATATAAAGATGAATTGGGACGCCTGGGTGGCTCAGTTGGTTAAGCAGCTGCCTTCGGCTCAGGTCATGATACCAGGGTCCTGGGATCGAGTCCCGCATCGGGCTCCTTGCTCGGCAGGGAGCCTGCTTCTCCCTCTGCCTCTGCCTGCCTCTCTGTCTGCCTGTGCTCACTCACTCTCTCTCCCTCTGTCTCTGACAAATAAATAAATAAAATCTTTTAAAAAAATAAATAAAAATATAAAAATTAATTAAAAAAATAAAGAATCAGTGCTGTCCAGCGTTCTGTATTCTTCAGACCCACTCTCATTTTCTTTCTTTCTTTCTTTTTTTTTTTAGATTTTATTTATTTGTTTGAGAGAGAGAGAAAAAACAAATGGAAGAGGAGAGGGAGAAGCAGACTCCCTGCTGAGCAGGGAGCCTGACCTGGGTTTCTATCCCAGGACCCTGGGATCATAAACTGAGTCAAACGCAGACGCCCAACCGACTGAGTCATCTAGGCACTGCCCCCTACCCTGAACACTCATTTTCTGCTTTTATTCTGTGTAATTTCCCTGTGTGGCCTTTCAGAATTCCTAATGTCTGCTACCCCCTTCAGAATTTGTACTTGGTACCCTAAACTCTACATGTCCAAAATTAGTATCATTATCTTTCCTCCCTAATCCTGATCTTTTTCTTGAAATTCTTATTGTAGTAAATAATTACTTCCTAAACCAATATAGATTGTTTCTCTTAAATGCCTTGGTTTGAGGCTTTATACTTTTTTTGATCTGAATTTTTATAACCTCCTAAAGAGGTCTCGTTTCCCCTTATCTTCCCTACCCCCTACTTTTTCTACACAGTTGCCAGAATTATCTGAATGAAACAGAAAATCGATCACATCAGTTTCTTTTTTAAATCATGTCAGTTTCTTAACCCTTCAGGATTCAAAAAATCTCCTCAAAAGATTTCTTATTAATTACAAAGGAGTGAAATAGTAACTCTACAGTAGAGAACCTTGCCAGCAACACTTAACCAGAGTTAGTTTCCCTAGGAAAGGTGCAAATCAACATGTACTCCTGATACGTTAAGATTACAGTCTGACTTTTGTGGCATTTTTGCCCAATTTGAAACCTGAATTTAATCATGAGGAAACATCAGACAAACCCACACTGAAAGACCTTCTCATTATACTGGCTGTATTCTTAAAAAATTCAGGGTGGGGCACCTGGGTGGCTCACTGGGTGGAGCCTCTGCTTTTGGCTCAGGTCGTGATCCCAGGGTCATGGGATTAAGCCCTGTGTTGGGCTCCACAGGTAGCCCGCTTCTCCCTTTTCCTCTGCCTGCTGCTCCCCCGGCTTGAGCACTCTTCTCTGTCAAATAGATAAATCTTTAAAACATAAACTTTTTAAAAAAAATCAAGATCATGAAAGACCCAAAAGTGTTAATAATTTCTTCAGATTAAAAGAATTTAAAGGGGCACCTGGGTTAAGCCTCTCCTCAGCTCAGGTCAAGATCTCAGGGTCCTGGGATCGAGTGCCGCATTGGGTTCTCTGCCTAGCAGGAAGCCTGCTTCCCCCTCTCTCTCTGCCTGCCTCTCTGGCTACTTGTGACCTCTCTTTCAGTCAAATAAATAAATAAATAAAAATTTTAAAAGATTTTATTTATTTATTGGACAGAGATTACAAGTAGGCAGAGAGGCAGGCAGAGAGAGAGAGGGGGAAGCAGGCTCCCAGCCAAGCAGAGAGTGCGATATGGGGGCTCGATCGCAGGGCACTGGAATCGTGACCTGAGCTGAAGGCAGAGGCTTTAACCCACTGAGCCACCCAGGTGCCCCTAAAAAAAAAAAAAATAGGGGCGCCAGGGTGACTCAGTGGGTTAAAGCCACTGCCTTCAGCTCAGGTCATGATCTCAGGGTCCTAGGATGGAGCCCCTCATTGGGGGGAGGCTCTGCTCAGTGGGGAGCCTGGTTCCCCACTCTCTCTACTTGCCTCTCTGCCCACTTATGATCTCTGTCTGTCAAGTAAATAAAATCTTTTTTTTAAAGATTTTATTTCTTTATCAGAGAGAGAGAGGGGGAGAGAGCAAGCACAGGCAGACAGAATGGCAGGCAGAGGCAGAGGGAGAAGCAGGCTCCCTGCTGAGCAAGGAGCCCGATGTGGGACTCGATCCCAGGACGCTGGGATCATGACCTGAGCCAAAGGCAGCTGCTTAACCAACTGAGCCACCCAGGCGTCCCAATAAAATCTTTAAATAAATAAATAAAGGGGCTCCTGGGTGGCTCAGTCAGTTGAGTGTCTGACTCTTGATTTCGGCTCAGGTCATGATTTCTGGGTCAGGATCATGAGATTGAGCCCTGCATAAGAGTCCATGCTCAGTGAGGAGTCCGGTTGATATTCTCTCCCTCTGCCCCTCTCCCCTGTTTCCACATGCGCTCTCTCAAGTAAATAAAATCTTAAAATAAGTTGAAAGAAGCTTGGCAACTCAGTGCAATACATAGTCTTGAATGTTCTTTTGCTGAAAGAGGTTATTGTGACAAGTGGCAAAATTGGAAGAGGTTTTGTAAATAACAGTATCCTGTCAATGTTAATATCCTGATTTCTCTAATTTTACTATCATATAAGAATTTTGTTGTGGTGGTTTTTTTGTTTTTGTTTTTTTAAAGATCTTATTTATTTGACAGGGCAGAGGGAGAGAGCAAGCACAAGCAGGGGGAGCGGCAGGCAGAGGGAGAGAAGCAGGCTCCCCATTGAGCAAGGAGCTCAATGTGGGACTCAGTCCTAGGACTCTGGGATCATGACCCAAGGTGAAGGCAGACAGATGCTTAACCGACTGAGCCATCCAGGCACCCCAGAGAGTGTTCTTTTTAGGAAATACACAGTAAAAAAGTTCAGGGATAAAGGCATCCAGGGGGCGCCTGGGTGGCTCAGTGGGTTAGGCCTCTGCCTTCGGCTCGGGTCATGATCCCGGGATCCTGGGATTGATCCCCTCATCCGGCTCTCTGCTCAGCAGGTAGCCTGTTTCCTTTCCTCTCTTTCTGCCTGCCTCTCTGCCTACTTGTGATCTCTGTCTGTCAAATAAATAAAATCTTTAAAAAAAAAAAAAAGGCATCCAGGATATAATTTACTCTCAAGCAGCTCAGAAAATTTTTTATCTATTCATGTATATCAAGAGGGATTATAAAAGATGCGGTAAAATGTTAACATTTACGGAATCTAGATGAAAGGTATATGGGTTCTTTTTACTATTTGTAGAACTTTTCAGAAAGTCTGAAATTGTCAAAATAAAAGTTGGGTGGTTTTTTGTTTTTTGTTTTTTAAAGGTTGTGGTTATTTGAAAATAATGTGAGCAAGAATGAGAGAGAGCACAAGCAGGGCAGAGGGCTGGTGGGAGAGAGAGAAGTAGACTCTCCGCTGAGCAGAGAGCTCCACAAGGGACTCAATCCCAGGTCCCTGGGATCATGACCTGAGCCGAAGGCAGATGCTTTACCAACTAAGTCACCCAGGCACCAAAAAGAAAAGATTAAAACATATAAATATATGTCAACAAAGGAAATCCTTCAGGTACCTCCCATAGCTTTCAGGTTAATTCTAAGTCTGGTGAAATGTCCCAGGGCCTTCAGTGCTTGGCTCCTGCCCGCCTCTCTGCACTTCTTTCAGCATATCTCTGCACAAACCTTTAGCGACTTCTTGCTTCATGCTATTTTATCTACCTAGAAGACCCATGCCCTGCTCCATGATGCTAGCTCATTTTTTAAACTAGTGGTTCTCAAACACGAGTGATTTAGTTCCCCAGAGGATATATGCCAATGTCTAGAGACATTTTGGGTGTCGTGATTCGAGGATTACTACCAACTTCAAGAGGGTGGAATCCAGGGATGCTGCTAAACATTGTTCAGTGCATAGGCGAGCCCCCTACAACAAGGAACTTTCTAGCCCAAATGCCTCTAGTGCTATAGTTGTGAACCCTTGTTCTAGACATATTTTGAGAGACATTTCTGGGACGTCTTTCTGACCATCCCTAGTCTGATCTCGAACTCCCTTTTTTTTTTTTTTTTTTTTTAATTCAAGTTAGTTAACATATAGTGTAGTATTGGTTTCAGAAGTAGAATTTGGTGATGATCACTTACATATAACACCCAGTGCTCCTCATATCATGTGCCCTCCTTAATGCCATCACCCAGTTATCCCATCTCCTGCCCACCTCCCAGCAACCCTCAGCTTGTTTTCTGTAGTTAAGAGTCACGTATGGTTTGCCTTTTCCCTCTTTTTTTTTTTTTTTTTTTTTTTTAAAGATTTTATTTATTTATTTGACAGAGAGAGATCACAAGTAGGCAGAGAGGCAGACAGAGAGAGGAGGAAGCAGGCTCCCCACTGAGCAGAGAGCCCGATGCGGGACTCGATCCCAGGACCCTGAGATCACGACCTGAGCCGAAGGCAGCGGCTTAATCCACTGAGCCACCCAGGCGCCCCTTCCCTCTTTTTTTTATCTTTATTTTTCCTTCCCTTCCCTTATGCTCATCTGCTTGGTTTCTTAAATTCCACATGTGAGTGAAATCATGAGATATTTGTCTTTCTCTGACTGACTTATTTTGCTTAGCATGATACACTCTAGTTTGATCCACATAATTGCAGATGGCAAGTTTTCATTCTTTTCGATGGTAGAACTCCCTCTTTGTTCCTCTAGTATCTTGTGCTTTCTCCTCCTCTTCACTTACCTCACAGCGACTAGGTTTTATTAGGCTTATTGATGTATAGATAGTACTCAGTAAATGTCTATTAAGTGAATACTATGTAGATTGTTTTACAGTATGGTTTTTGGCTAAACAGGTTTAAGATTAAAGAAAAACATTGCTCTTGGGGCGCCTGGGTGGCTCAGTGGGTTACGCCGCTGCCTTCGGCTCAGGTCATGATCTCAGGGTCCTGGGATCGAGTCCCACATCGGGCTCTCTGCTCGGCAGGGAGCCTGCTTCCTCCTCTCTCTCTGCCTGCCTCTCTGCCTACTTGTGGTCTCTCTCTGTCAAATAAATAAATAAAATCTTAAAAAAAAAAAAAAAAAAAAAAAAAGAAAAACATTGCTCTTAATTTATCCTTCCCTGTCCGACTTCTGATATTAATATGCTATTTCTTTGCTATTGTAGAAGCCAGGATTCTTCTGGCTGTAAGGTAGAGAAACCCAACTCAAAGTAACATAAACAAGAAGAGGATACTACGATGTTTCACAGAAACCAAAGACAGGAAGGCCTTGGGAACAAACTAGGTACTTGAAGCCTCAGGACTCTTTCCAGCTCTTATCTGAGCCTTTCTCACGGTCTCTGTTCCAAGCTTTTCTTTCCATCTGTAGATTTTTGTCTTCCTCAGTCCATATGACAACCAGAGAAAGACTAACTTAATTTTCTTAGAGTTCAGCTCAAATAAATTCTCAGGGATAGGCTCCATTGGCCCCACTTGGATAGGGTAACCCTTTGTCCAATCAGCTGTAGCTTGGGGGGGAGTGCTACGTAGCACTAAGGCTCCACCAGAGCCAGACAGATGAGAGAGGAGCACAAGCCCCGGAGTGTGGCTGCAGGGGCACCAGTGCCATGGGGCCCACTGCAGCTCCTAGTAATTGCAGTACACAGACCAAAGACACCATGGGCTACCCTTGCTCTCTTACCTCCATCCTTGTTCAGTTCAGTGAGGTGCGACAGGGAGACTCACAGGGACCTTGGTTCTGGGTTTTACATTTTATTGTGTTAGGTCTTCAGTATCACTGTTTATGTACTCATCCTGATCCATCACTGTAGATTCAAGAGAATTATATCCTTTGCTTCCATTTTTTTCCCTATCATGTTGGCCTTGGAACGGATCAGAGGTCTGAGGGGAAACACGTACATGGTAGGTACCCTCTCCCCACCCCATTTTATATGTGATATAGTCTGGCCAAGGTGGTAGACAGTGACAGTTTCAGAGGGGTTGTTTATAAGCTTTAGGCCCTAAAAAAGGAGGAACAAGTGTATAGAGAAATGGCAGTGATAGAGGTCAATATAAATGAAGCAGTGTCATGGGGTGTCATTGTTCCTGTATAAAATGGATAGAGGGATTTCTTGTACCCATTAGGCTTGTTAGCCGTTACTGAATTTTTTTTGTTTTGTTGGGTTTGGCTTGGGTTTTTTTTGTTCGGTTGTTTTTTGTTTTTTAAGTAATTCTACACCCACTGTGGGGCTCATACTCAACAACCCTGAGATCAGCAATCGCATACTCTACCAACTGAACAGGCCAGGTGTCCCCAGCATTTTTCTCAGTTGAAAGAGATAAAAACCCAGCTCAAACTAGCCTACACAGAATAGGGAATTTGTTGGCTCATGTAACTGTGTTCAAAAGGTGATTGTGGCTTCAGGCATGGGGGAATGCAGGACCTCAAATGATCTCATCTGAATTCTCTCAGCTCTCCTTGCTTGCTTGCTTGCTTGCTTCTCTTAAGATTTTATTTTTCATTTGACAGAGAGAGGGAGAGGACAAGCAGGAGAAGTGGGAGAGGGAGAAGCAGGCTCCCCACTGAGCAGGGAGCCCCACGTGGGGCCCAATCCAAGGACATTGGGATCATGACCTGAGCTGAAGACAGACACTTAACCGACTGAACCACCCAGGCGCCGCTCAGCTCTGCTTTCTTCATTATTGCCTTCATTCTATAAACAGACCCTCCTCATTAATGGCAGAAATGATCTCTGACCACTCGGTTATACATTCTACCAGCTATGCAATCCTCAGGGAAAGACACCCTTGAGAGCGCCACAGAAGTGCCAGGCATCACTCTCACTGTCCACAAGGAGGATCCACAAGGAGGCAGGCTGTGATTCCTAAATGAAAACCGGTTCTATTTACAGAAAATGGGATGTTAGGTGAAATAGGAGATTATATGCTCTCACTGCTGGAAGCTCCTACTGAAAGCAGCATATGAATGCACCAAACATTTTAGTGACATGTAAGAACTCTGCTTGGTGCTACATTGGACGTAGAACCTAAGTTTCAGCTCTTAAGGAATTTTTATTTTTAGTTACTTGTTTGTTTGTTTTTAAGTTTTAATTTTATTCATTTTAAGTAATCTCTACACCCAACGTGGGCTCAGACTCATGACCCTGAGAACAAGAGTCACGTGCTCTGAGGCAGCCAGGTGCCCCTGCTCTTAAGGAATTTTTAATCAAGTAGTAGAAATTAAACATGCATATAAATAGTGATTACTATTGTATGTTGAGTGTCTGCTATGGGCCAGTAGGCACTTTGCTAAATGTGTTTGTTTTGTTAAGATTTATTTATATATTTTAAAGAGAGCATGTGCTGCTGGAGGTTGGGGCAAAGGGAAAAAGGGAAGAAGAGAAGCAGATTTCCTCCCGAGCTTAGAGGCCACCGCAAGGCTTGATCTCATGACCTGAGACAACGACCTGAACTGAAATCAAGAGTTGGGCCCTCACATGACTGAGCCAACCAAGTGGCCCTAAATGTTTTATATACATCATCTCTTTGTGGATAACTCTGTGAAAGTCACTTCTGTTATTATTTATACCCATTTTATCTATTTAAAAAAATAAATAGACTTAGGGAGTTCATATAGCCTGCCCAAGGTCACATGCCTAGTGAATAGCAACCGATTAATCCAGTCACTTGACTCAATCCAGTGCTGTACTTCAGTTTGCACTGACCTCGTGAGGTCTTTCTGCATCCCGTTCTTTTTGCCCTTTTGAGTCAGACAGTGTGATTCTAAATTGCCGAGAACCCTCTTATTTTGTCTTTTCTAGGACATCACAACTGATGGCTGGTCTGTGGTGTGGCTGTCCTTGTATTAGGTGCTCATCCTCAATGCAGCTAGCCCACCAGTTGGAAATCCACAGTAGGGTTTCAGTCACCGTTCAGTGACTTCTTTGGGTTTAACCCTTAGAAAGCCTGAAGAAGAGGCACGGCAGCCTCCCTGATCTTTGAATCCTTGCTCTCCTAAACCTCCCTTCTTTATCTTCATCACCACCACCTAACTTCAGACTATCTCTGTCTCTCTCCTGCCTACACGTTGTTCCTGTTTCCAGTCTCACCCGTGTTGACAGAGTGAGGAGTACTTTCATTGCATCATTCCTTTGAAGTCTTGCAGTGGTTTCCCATAGCCTTCAGGATAAAGCCCAAACTCCTTACGTAAGACTTCTCGTGGCCTGACCCTTGCTTGCCTCTCTAGCCTTGTATCTAGACACTCCCTCCTTTGGATCCTTCAGATCAGCCATTTTCTGAATGCCGTTTTCTGAACCACTCAGAGTTCCCTGAATCCATCATATGTCCTCTTACTTCTGGGCTTTGGAATGTGCAATTTCATGTTCTTACAGCCTTAATGCTAATGCCCTTACCTGCCCCCATCCCCAACACCTAGCTACTCTTGCTTGTCCTTTGATGACACCTGCTCCCATAAAACTTCCCAAAATCACCCTTTCCTTCTAGCCGGGGTTAGGTATCCACGTTTTTTGCCCTTCTAATGCCCTGTCAAGGCATTTGTCATTTCATATTTTAAATGTATGCTTATTTATTATCTTCTCCCATTAGATTAAGTTTCTTGAATCAGATTTCACCCCCCCCCAAATGACTGGCACATAGTAGGTGCTCAGTAAATAATTGTTGAACAAATGAATGGATCTTGACAGTAAGTGCAAATTGGCACACGTTTCTGGCTTCTTTTGAACTGGCTTTCCCCCCCCCCTCTTGCTCCTTCCAGGTCCTGGGTTTCAGTGATGAGACATGGGGTATGATGTAACCCGTTTCCAGGGGGATGTTGACGAAGACCTTATCTGTCCTATTTGCAGTGGGGTCTTGGAGGAGCCAGTCCAGGTGAGTTGGTCTGATGGCAGTTTTGATGGGGGCCCTAGACAGTGGCGCTAATAGAAAATATAGGCGATGGGACCAATGGGGAAGGCACTGTGTTCTGGCTCCCCTCCCCTGACCCCCTTGACAGCCACATGGACAGAGACTAGAGGTTTGGTACAGAGAAGCAGTGACGGCTATGAAAGGAACAGGACCTTCCAGAGTCTGTCTAGAGGCAGATGCCACAGAAGTCCAGTGCTCCAGATTTTTCCGAGGCTGGACTGAGATTTTTCCACTTGTACATTGGTCAGAAATTTTTTTCTGTCTTCTGACAGTAGCTCAGGAACTTCCTTTCCTCTGCCGGGGCTCTGACTAGGTTCCATCTTCCTAGCTATGAGTGAACTTCTGGATTTTCCCGAGTTCTCTCTCAAGATAATGTCATGTTTCACTTAATCAGCCAGTTTGCCTGCAGGCCTTTTCAGCCTACTTACTAAGTAACAGGGAGTGGGAACTGTATGTATTGTCCTATTTTCTTCCTGGGATTTATTAGAAAAACCAATTTTTGATGCAGCCTTATACTCTGCATTTTGATATGAAAGCTGCCCCCTTCACTAGGTCATTTCTCTACAAGCCTTGCCAGACCAGAGTCTGTCTTCCCGGGGCAAGTATGAGGAGAAACTCCTGATTAACAGGCAAGTATAATGAGGGAGATGAATCCTTAGCAGTAGTATTCATGGATGTCATCCTGCATGGTTCTTATTGGCCGCCTTCTGTAAATACCAATTAATCCTCTGCCACTCCTGGCTAGCTAGACCTAATCCCATTCTCCAAACCAGGACACTAGTCAGTGAGGTCTCATGGCCCTTCCCCCACTCACTGCTTATACAGCTCCCAGGGGCTCCACTTGATCCTTTGGGTTTATTCTTACTCCAGTTTTCAACCACCCAAAGGAGCGCAGATGCCCAAGTTGACTGAAAATCAGACTGCATTCCAGTGGCCGCTAGCCCTGGACCTATTCCCTGCCTAGGTCTTTGTAGCCTACTGCCATTAGAAGCAGATTGGCTGGATATGTAGCAAGTTCTCCTGGTGGTGTCAAGAGGTCATGGGCTGTGTCAGTTTCTTCCCTCCCCTGGCACTGTCATTTGAGGTTAGTCACGTGGGGAGAAGTCAGTGTTGGTTTGTGACATTCTAAATCAGGAGCCACACCCACTCCCCCACCTCTGCCTTCTGAGGAGCAGGTCAGGCAGACCTCAGGATGCCGGGTCAGCAGCCACATACCAAGGGTAGAAGGCACGTGCTAGGAATGCTGATTTCCCTACATTTTTTTTTTTTTTTTTTTTAAGTAATTTCTACCGCCAATATGGGGCTGAAACTCACAACCCTGAGATCAAGAGTTGTACTCTCCTCTGAGCCAGGCAGTTCCCCCACCTCCAACATATTCATTCATTCATTTATTTATTTATTTATTTATTTGACAGAGAGAGAGATCACAAGTAGGCAGAGAGGCAGGCAGAGAGAGAGAGAGAGAGGAGGAAGCAGGCTCCCTGCTGAGCAGAGAGCCCGATGCGGGACTCGATCCCAGGACCCTGAGATCCTGACCTGAGCCGAAGGCAGCGGCTTAACCCACTGAGCCACCCAGGCGCCCATATTTATTTAATTTTTGAATAGGCAGTAAAGTCAACAGTTCAGAAATCAAAACAGTATAAAAAGGCATACACTCCCCGTCCTCGTCCCAGCCCATGTAATCCCTACCGCCCTGACAGTTAACTCTTTGTATTAGTTTATTTGTCCAACTTTTCTTACACAGAACATAGCACATTCTGTATATTTTTGTAGGGGTGGCAGGATTCGATGGGCTGGTCATGAGGGACGTGACAGTTGGGATGAGATCTGAATAATAAGGGGACATTCATGCTGAAATTTAGAGGAAGAGCATTTCAGGCAAAGAGGAGCAGCAAAAGTGAAGATCCTAGGGCAGAAGTGATCTGGATGTAAACAAAGCATAGAAAGGAGGCCAGAATGGCCTGAACACAGTGCTGGGAGCGTGGTGTGAGGTGAGGAGAGGTCAGAGGCACAGGGCCAGATCCAGCAGAATTTTATAGGTCCTGAGTGGGAGTTTGGATTTATTTTAAGCACAATGAGAAACCATTGTAAAGTTTTAAGCAGGGGAGTATAAGATCTAGTTTTCATTTTGAGGTGATCACTCTGACTGATGAAGGTAGCCTGAATTACAAAGCGCTAGGTAGAAAGAAGTAGGGAGGCCAACCAGAAGACATACTTAATAATGAAGGTGAGAGATGATAGCTTGAACTGGGTTAGAGGCAGGACAGATGGGGGAAAGTGGACAAATATAGGGGTTTTTTTTGGAGATAAGGTCAATAAAGATTTTGAAAAGACTCAGATATGTCTTTGAGTGAAAAATAAAAATCTACTGACAGTTGGATTAGTGACATTGAGAATGAGTCCCCCCCCCCCCCAAGATGTTATTTTGACAGAGGGGGAGAGAGAGAACACACAAGGCAAGGGGAGAGAGAGAACACAGCAGGCAGAAGGAGAGGGAGAAGCAGGGTCCCCGCTAAGTGGAGTGTCCTATATGGGCCTTGATCCCAGGACCCGGGGATCATGACCTGAGCCAAAAGCAGACACTTTTTTTTTTTTTTTAACGATTTTATTTATTTTTTTGACAGACAGAGATCACAAGTAGGCAGAGAGGCAGGCAGAGAGGAGGAAGCAGGCTCCCCGCTGAGCAGAGAGCCCGATGCAGGGCTCGATCCCAGGATCCTAGGAACATGACCTGAGGTAAAGGCAGAGGCTCCAACCCATTGAGCCACCCAGGTGCCCCCAAAAGCAGACACTTAACTGACTGAGCCACCCAGGTGCCCTGAGAATGACTTCTTCCAAGGTCTTTCTACGTTTCCAGTCTTTGGTGTCTGTGAGCATCTTGAAGGCAAAACCTGTCTTTTGTGAGACAGGTTTTGCCTTCAAGATGTCTTTTGTATCTTAAGCACCTAGCAGAGTATTTGGGACATGGCATGGCCATTTATTCATCAACTACTAAGTGCCTGCTGTGTTTGTCCCATGCAGATGGTGTCTCCACAGAAGCCTAGGAATCCTCTAACTTTGAGGGATTAATTTCAGAGTTTATCTGAGTTATCAAGAAAGTAAGCTGAAATACGATCTTTATGAGACTGAAAAGAATGTAATTCTGTGAGAAAATGACCCTATTTTGGAGGCTAGTCCTTCCCATTAGGATTCAGGGCAATGCCTCAGATCAACCCTCACAAGATAGGAACTTGGGCCCCTACAGAGAGGACTCGTAACCTCGCACCAGGAGTTCCAGTCTTTTGTTTTGTTTTGCTTTGCTTTCTTACATTGTATTTCTGCACTAAATCTCTTCCCTGTCCTCTCCACACATCCTTCCAGACCCATATCAAATTATGTCCTCTACCATAAATACCTGCCCTGACTGACCTAGCCTAGAAAGATCTCATCCTCCTCTGGACTTTGGCAGTTACTGTGTATGCAATCCAGTCGGCAATTAATAATCAACTGCCTCATGTCATCTCTCCTATTGTCCTGGAATATTATTTATACCTCTTATTGTTATATAACTTTGTACTTGTTTGTCTTATGTCACAATCCATTTGGAATCCTGAGCACAGGAAATCTGTCTGAAGCCTGTCCTACACAGTGCCTTGACTATGGCACATCTGTACTTTGCTGTGCCCCCCCGGGGACCCGTGGTCCTGGCAGCTGCTCAGGAGCTTGAGTGGCTTTGTGGACTTATCATACTCAGGCTCTTAACTCCGGCTAATTCTCTTGTGCCCCTTTTGCCCTGCTCTTCCTTCTAGGCACCTCATTGTGAGCATGCCTTCTGCAATGCCTGCATCACCCAATGGTTCTCTCAGCAGCAGACGTGTCCGGTGGACCGTAGCGTTGTGACGGTCGCCCACCTGCGCCCAGTACCTCGGATCATGCGGAACATGTTGTCAAAGCTGCAGATCGCCTGCGACAACGCTGTGTTTGGCTGTAGTGCTGTTGTCCGGCTTGACAACCTCATGTCTCACCTCAGTGACTGTGAGCACAACCCCAAACGGCCTGTGACCTGTGAGCAGGGCTGCGGGTGAGATTGCTTCCCTTCCTCTGCCCCACACAGTTAAGGGCCTTCCGGTTTATGACCTCCCCCCACCCCGCCACCAACCACACTCCCCATCCCCACTCGCCGTCTCCAGATCCCCTGCCCACCAGCTCAGGAGGTCTCCTCTGAATGTACGCAAGGAGTGTCCTTGGCCTCCCTGGCTCCCTGCCCCAAGATCTCACTTCCGTGATGCTTTTCCAACTATGATCTTTGCGTTCTTGCTTTATATAAAGGGAAGGAGGCAACAATTCCCAGTCGGTGTGCTAATAATAAGGACTGATTTCCTTTATTCTTCCCTGTCAGCCCGGTACCCCCTTTCTCTTTTTCAGATTGACTGCTCTAATTTCTAGGCTTCTCATATTTCCTCCTGCTCTGTTTTTGTTTTTGTTTTCCCTTTCTTTGGGGTGTGAAGTATTTGATTAAATGCTGCTAGCTGAGGCTGTGAATCTAGAGCTTCTCAGGAGGAATGAGTGTACCGGCAGAATCTGTAGGAAGATAGGAGAGCCATGTGGTAGATAAAGCACTGTCTTAGAAAGGGAAAGAGGCCCAGAAGAAGTAGAGAGCAAAGGAGTACGGGGTGGGAACGGGGAGCAGAGCTGGGGAAAAGGAAGCGAAGGGAATGAGAGGGAGGCCTGCATATTCGAAATCTGGGCTAGGAGAAAGCCCTCTCATCAATTTCCTGCCTTTGTCTACACGTCCCATTGAATGCTCCCGTTCTGCTTTTCTCTGGGTGGCAGGCTGGAGATGCCCAAAGATGAGCTGCCAAATCACAACTGCATTAAGCACCTGCGCTCCGTGGTGCAGCAGCAGCAGACGCGCATCGCAGAGCTGGAGAAGACCTCAGCCGAGCACAAACACCAGCTGGCCGAGCAGGTGGGCTCCAGAGAACATAGGCATGAGCCTGTCCCTAATATTCAGATAAGTGCGTAAAACAGATATGTAACAGATAGGTATGTGTGTGTGCGCACACACGCATGCATGCCATGCACATGTGCTGGTAACTGGGGGTGAGGGGCGCCCCTGTGAGCATGCAGGTCTGCACAGGTGTGTGTGCATCCAGGGAAGGGGATACTCTGCCTGTGGCCTGGGAGGGAATCAGCCTGGAGCTCTTCTCCCTTTCCTTCATCCCATCAGTGTCATTCATTCACCTAACATTTATTACATGCCTCCTCTAAGAAGGCACCCTGCTAAGCACCAGGGATAGAGCAGTGAATGAGACCGTCATATCTCCATCTTCATGAAGTTTCCAGGTCTTGGTGTTCTTCAGATCCCTCAGTCACCCTCCTTCTAAGACACACTTCTGTCTTTGATTTGTTGTCTGCGCTAACCATCATCTCTGACTCTTCTTCGCTCCCACAGAAGCGAGATATCCAGCTGCTAAAGGCATACATGCGAGCTATCCGCAGCGTCAACCCCAACCTGCAGAACTTGGAGGAGACAATTGAATACAACGAGATCCTAGAGTGAGTGTCACTCAGGATGTGGAGTCACTTGCTCCATGTCCTTGCACCCAGCCCTGAATGGAGGAGGAGCAGGGGAGTGGCAGAAGTAGGGTAATAAGACGGCTGGGTGGGGCCACCTCTTTTCAGACACTGGGATGAAGGACAGGAACAGAGAAGAGGATAACTTTCAGCCCACTAGAGAATCTCTCATATTCTTTTTTTTGGGGGGGGGGGGTTTTGTTTTGTTTTATTTTATTTTATTTTTTTAAGATTTTATTTATTTATTTGACAGACAGAGATCACAAGTAGGCAGAGAGGCAGGCAGAGAGAGAGAGAGAGGGAAGCAGGCTTCCTGCAGAGCAGAGAGCCCGATGCGGGGCTCGATCCCAGGACCCTGAGATCATGACCCGAGCCGAAGGCAGCGGCTCAACCCACTGAGCCACCCAGGCGCCCCTCTCTCATATTCTTTTGGATGGATGGAAGGGAGAGCTTACCCAAGGATGCAGTCCATCCAGATTTTAGCGAGTACCTGCAGGTACCAAGCCCTGCATTAAAGGCTGTGGAGGGGGCGCCTGGGTGGCTCAGTGGGTTAGGCCGCTGCCTTCGGCTCAGGTCATGATCTCAGGGTCATGGGATCGAGTCCCGCATCGGGCTCTCTGCTCAGCAGGGAGCCTGCTTCCCTTCCTCTCTCTCTACCTGCCTCTCCGTCTACTTGTGATTTCTCTCTGTCAAATAAATAAATAAAAAAATCTTAAAAAAAAAAAAAAAAAAAAAAAAAAAAAAAAAATAAAGGCTGTGGAGGGCTAGGAGGGCCACGAAGAAAGAGATAGTGTCACTGTCATCAGGTAGCTTACAATCCAAAGAGAGCGAATGCAAATCCAGGAGAGTGATCCAAAGCGCAGCATACACAAAGTCTAAAATCCCTTGCAGTGCTGGAGTCCTGTAAATTCTAGGTGTGAATCAATAACTGTCATGCAAATAGCGCCACGTGGGGCACAGGAACTGGGGCTTCAATCAGTACCCATTTGTTGAACACTTAGTTTGTGCCAGGCGCCGTAAGTGCTAAGTATTGGGATTTTTAGAAAAATGACAAACTCTTCAGTTGTAGAGTTTAATCTGGTGAGTGAGTGACAAGTAGTGACTCACATGGGACCAACCAGGGGAAGATGTAGAGTTTCTGAACCAGTGATGGAAAAAGGAAAATGGAAGATCAGGGTTAGGCCGAGTGCAGAGCGGGTGGTCCTTCCTATTAGGAGAGAAAGCCTAGTGCAGAGAAGGGGAATGAGCTGGAGTGACCGTCTCCCACCCTGTCCATACAGGTGGGTGAACTCCCTGCAGCCGGCAAGAGTGACCCGCTGGGGAGGGATGATCTCGACCCCAGATGCTGTACTCCAGGCTGTAATCAAGCGCTCCCTGGTGGAGAGTGGCTGTCCCGCCTCTATCGTCAACGAGCTGATTGAAAATGCCCACGAGCGGAGCTGGCCGCAGGGTCTGGCCACCCTAGAGACAAGACAGATGAACCGGCGCTACTATGAGAACTATGTGGCCAAGCGCATCCCTGGCAAGCAGGCTGTCGTCGTGATGGCCTGTGAGAACCAGCACATGGGTGACGACATGGTGCAGGAGCCGGGCCTTGTCATGATCTTTGCGCATGGTGTGGAAGAGATATAGGAGATCTCTATGGGCTAGCAGGAAGAGATGGAGACCAGAAGACCCATCACTCCAGCAGCCGGCCTCTGAGTCCTCCCTCCTATCCACAGTATAGTGGCCTACATGTGGGCCGCACCGTTTCCCTGTTCTTCTGGCACTGAAGGGCCCAGGGCATTCTGCTCAGCCTTTCAGGTGGGAAACCCAGATTTCTTCCTTTTGCTTAATTTCTTCCCCTAAGATGTCTGTAAATTTTTAGTCAGTTTGGGAAAAGTCCCCACCTCTATATCTCTTTTCCTGCCCAGGGTCCCTGGTTCTAGATATTTTTAGAAAGCACAAAGAATTCCTTTTCTCTAGAGGATCAGGGCAGAGTGAGGACTACCTGATCGTTCCCCCTCCTCCAAAACCAGGGAATCGGAGCGGGCAGGCCTGTTGACACTAAACAGCATGAGAGGGCAGCTCTGGGGAGCAGACATCCCGAAGAAATGGTAAGGGTGGAATCGAAACCCTAGAAATATGCAGTAAGGCCAGTAACCGGCCCTGAGACCAGGAACTGATGACCCTTACGGGAAGACTGGACCTCTGTGCCAAGCAATACCCTGTCCAGCCCACTTGCCGGGCGCAGGCTCCTGCTGGTTCTGCAGGTGTGCAGGCTGGGATGCCGGAATTTTCCAGATGAGCTCTGCTTTCCTACGTTTTCTCAATGTTAGGGAATGACAAGGTTGGGGGTAGGGGATTAGTCTGTTGGGGTGGATGTGCCCAGCAAGCAGCAGCTCTCTGGCTTTTGCTGAAATCAGGTAGGCACTTCCTACTTGATAATAGTTCCATTGGACCCCTCTCTAGCCCTGTGATTCTAACCAGTTATTTTGATAATTCCTTAGTTCGTATTTCCTTCCCTCCCTTTTATTTTTTTTAAAGAATGGCCTGGTTATGGCTACCCCACTTTTCCAGCCCAGCCACATTGTTGGCAATCTAATTTATTTACTTTTTTTTTTTTTTAAAGAAAGGAAAAAGAAAAAAAAATTAACAAAGCTTAAAACTTTCTTTTTGATGTTCCTATTTTGGGGATTCTGGATAGGGTGGGCCAGGGGTGGGGGATCTGTTTTATATTTTTCCTTTTCAGCACAACCTTTGGCTTTAATATAGGAAGGGCCAAGGGAGTCCTCGGCTGAACCTGTCTGCCCCAACCCTCCATAACCCCATCTGAGACAAGGCGCTTCCTCTATTCCAGTGATGGGTACGACAGTCCAGCATCGATGCCTGTGCCCTCCAGAGAACTTTGCTCCCAGCCCTTCCATGGGTCTCCTTGCTAAACTCTGTATTTATAGAGTATTAATTTTGAAGACATTCCTACCCCCCCACCCCCGGTCTCCTTGGAGATCCAGAACTGGGTTCTAAGCTGCGCCAGGCAAGATGGGAAAGACGTGATGTCTCTTTGCCTCTGAGTACAGGCTGTGCTCTGGCTTCGCCCATGCCCTCTAAGGACTTTAGCTCCATCTTTGGCTACCTGGACATTCCTTAATCCCTAGGGTGGCTGGTAGAGGAAGAGAAAGGAAGGGATAGAGGGTGTGATTATTTTAATAAGCAGGTGGGAGGGGGGTTGAAGAGATAGGGCCATATAACAGCTGCTTCTTTCTCTGGAGTCTTATTCCAGGCCAGCTTGCTATGGGCCTGGGGAGTTGGGACATGGCTTCACTGGGAATGGGGTGGGGTGAGGGTTACAGCTTGAAGGGAGTAGGGAAGCTCCAGGACCTTGTGCTCAGGAATTTGAAATCGCTGCTATACTTAGTCTGGTTACTACATTTCTTCCACTCCCCTCTGCCCTCACCTGCCTTACCAAGGCCCATACCCTCCTGTTGTCACCCTGAGACGGAACCAGGAAGCTCAGTTAAGGCTTCCCTCCCCTTGCACTAGTGTCTCTGCGGGTTGCTGGTTGTGTTATATGTGCTGTTCCATGATGTTGACTGCACTAATAATAAACCTTTTACTCAACTCTCAATTCTTAATCCAACATCACTCCCTTTCTCGTGAAGCTTTCTCCTTTGCTTTGGCCTTTCTCTCACCTTATTTCTTGTTTTATAACGTACCCTTGTCTTAGAACTAAGCTCTGTTTTAGCAGGATGTCTGTCTGGGAGTGGGCATCTCATTTTTTTGCCCTTTGTGACCTCCTATCACCCTCCCTCCTGTCTCCTGTTCTGTAGTAGTCAACATGTGTTCTTCCCAGCATTTGCCTTTGCCCCAAATTCCATGTCTTCCCCTAAGGGCTCCTGGAATTTTAGGACAGTTTCTACAGAAGATATGCATACACCCTTCTCCCTTGTCCCACAAGCACCTTTGTTGTGGAATCTGGGATTCCATTACCCAGCGTCTCCAAAGCAAGAAAGGAAACAAGAGGCAGGGGGTGACTGTACTGTTCTGGTGTCAAGTCTCGATGAAGCCTGACCCAGGCGTTTGCTGCCACCTGCTCCTCGGTCTTGAGAAAAAGGAAATCGCTCCCCCCAGTAGTATATTTTAAATTTGTTGATCGTTTATGATGCACTTAATGTACATCCATTAGCTCTCTAGGTACTCTAGTGAGGCTAAAAAGCAAAAGGGTGCAAGGACATCCCTGAGCCCACGGCATCTGTTACACTCGCGTGCACACGAGGTCTGATGCTTTATGGTGAACACGTCACACGGTGGAGCGGCAGAGGCGACACTCGGGCTATCTAGTGGATATACAGTATCTAGAGAGATAAGGAGTGCTCTTGTTTTGCCTGATGCTCCTTCAGAATTACTTTCAGGACCTGCTGCTTGTTCTTTTGAGTGTCACAAAGGGTGCTGGATCTTTCTTTTGGGGTAGATTTGGTTTGGGGGAGCAATACTCACTGGATATATTGTGCAAGGAACTCAGGTGGGGATGGGTGTCATGTAGCACAGTGGCACCGGCTTTGAAAGCACTTCCTCCACAAGGGAGATAAATATATGATAGAATAAGATGTAATCAATGTGGTAAGTAGATCTGCAAGCATTATGTGAACAGAGGGAAGGGAAAGGCACTAACTCAGATGGGTACCAGGAAACACGTTTCCGAGACTTATCTGTTCTGGATCAGAGGTTGGCACACTGGAGCTTGCGTCCTGCTCCCTGCTTTTGTAAAAATGTTTTACTAGAACACAGCTATGCCCATTTGCTTATGTGTTATCTGGGGCTACTTTTAGATCACAGCAGCAGAGCAGAGTAGTTCCACAGAACTATGACCCACAAAGCCTAAAATACTTGCTGCTTGGCTGTGTAGAAACTTTGCCAATCTGTTCTAGACTTTGAAGGCCAGAAGAATGGGCAGGAGTATGAAGGTTGGTTTCAGTTTTTTACCTCGGTACTTTAATTTGAAGAATCAACATTTTCTACATTACTACCATAACAAATTCTTAAAATTAATATGTACATTTCTCCAGTTGTCTCAAGAAAAGTACTTTTATTTATTTAATTTAATTTAATTAATTTAATTTAATTTATTTATTTGAGAGAGAGCACACAAGCAGAGGGAGAGAGGAAGAAGCAGGGTTCCCACAGAGTAGGGAGTCTGATGTGGGACTCAATCCCAGGACCCTGAGATCATGACCTGAGCAGGCACTTAACTGACTGAGCCACCTAGGTACACAAGAAAAGTACTTTTAGAGCTAATTTTTGTCCAGCCCTGGATCCAATCCAGGAAGCGTGCATTACACCAAGTTATGTGTCTTAACTATCTTTTATACCTTTATTTTTTAAAGCTTTTATTTATTAGCATGCATAAGCAGAGGGTGAAGTAGGCTTCCCACTGAGTGTGGAGCCTGAATCAGGGCTTGATCCCAGGACCCTGGGACCATGACCTGAGCCGAAGGCAGATGCTTAATGACCAAGGCACCCATATACTTTTTTTTTTTTTTTTTTAAGATTTTTATTTATTTATTTAACAGACAGAGATCACAAGTAGGCAGAGAAGCAGGCAGAGAGAGAGGAGGAAGCAGGCTCCCAGCTGAGCAGAGAGCCCCATGCGGGCCTCGATCCCAGGACCCTGGGATCATGACCTGAGCCGAAGGCAGAGGCTTTAACCCACTGAGCCACCCAGGTGCCCCCATATACTTTTTATTAAAGATTTTATTTGAGAGCACAAGTGGGGGAGGAGATGAAGCAGTTGAAGCAGTCTCCCCACTGAGCAGAGAGCTGGATGTGGGACTAGATCCCAGGACTCTGGGACCATGACCTGAACCAAAGGCAGACCCAAACAACTGAGCCACCCAGGCACCCCACTCTTTTTTTTTTTTTTTAAATATTTTATTTATTTGACAGAGAGATCACAAGTAGGCAGAGAGGTAGGCAGAGAGAGAGAGAGGAGGAAGCAGGCTCCCTGCCGAGCAGAGAGCCCGATGCGGGACTCGATCCCAGGACCCCAAGATCATGACCCGAGCCGAAGGCAGTGGCTTATCCCACTGAGCCACCCAGGCGCCCCACCCCACTCTTTTAAAAGAAGATTTTATTTATTGAGAGAGGGCATATGTAAGTTGGGGTGGGGGGTGAAGAGGAAGAGGGAGAATCCTAAGCAGATGCTGCACTGAGCGTGGAGCCAGACGTAGGGCTCCATCTCAGGACCTGGAGATCATGACCTGAGCCAAAATCAGTAGTCTGATGCTCAGTCGACTGAGCCACCCAGGTACCCCATTTATACTCTTAATCTAGATTCCTGGAACAACCTTTTTTGTAACAGTGATCTGTTGAAGAGATTGAGCCAGTTACCCTAGAGAGCGGTCTTTTGGATTTGATTGCTACTTCACAGTGTCCCTTAACTTCCTCCCCCTATTTTTTACTAAACAGATCTAGAGTCTGAGAGATTCGAGTTAAGCAGTTTTGGGGATAGAAGAGATCACAGGAGAGGTGGTCTTTATGTTATGTAAGTTCAGGAGATAGGTCTGGTTGTCCCACCATTAGCCTGATTTCTTCATTTACACTTGCATTGTTGAGAAGTTTTTTAAAAAGCTGGCTAGGAGGGGCGCCTGGGTGGCTCAGTGGGTTAAAGCCTCTGCCTTCAGCTCAGGTCATGATCTTAGGGTCCTGGGATTGAGCCCCACATCGGGCTCTCTGCTCAGTGGGGAGCCTGCTTCCCTCCTCGCTCTGCCTACTTGTGATTTCTCTCTGTCAAATAAATAAATTCTTTAAAAAAATAAATAAAAGCTGGCTAGGTGCCCTGAGAGAAGGGGATAGCTAGCAATGCACCTCAGGTAGTTTGTTGCCCCACAAGAATAGGGGCCCCACATTGCCAAATCTTATTTTTTAAAGAACCATTGGCCATCCTAGTGTTTATGCCCAAAATTGAGCCTAGTATTGGCTCAAATAAAAAATATACTTGTGGCCCCCCCAAAAATCTGGGGTCCATCAATTTGCAACCTCTGCTTTAGGTTTAGATCATAGCATGAAAATAAGTGGAGGTGAAGGACATGTTGAAGAAGGAAGAGACTAGTGTCATCTGGACCATAGTGTTCGTCAAAAGAAATAATAGAAAATAAGACTAGAAAATTATTCTGGGGCCAATTCTTCAGAGGCTTTTGGACTTTAGTTTTACAGGTAAGTTTTTGACAAGAGTAATTTCCACCTCATGATTCTGGTGGCAATATTAAATAAGCTTTGCCATAATTCATGCAAGGGGGTTAGAGCTTGAAAGAGGACAAGATATCAGGGAAGAAAATTGACAGGCCTTAGTAACTGACTAGATTGACTCAGCCAACATTTATACCATACCTGGCCTGTGTCACATGTGGTGTCAGGCATTTAGGATACACAAATAATTGAGAAACAGGTAAGGGGAACCTGTAGTTCAATAGGTGACATGAATTTGAACAAGGAATGGGAAATGAAGAAGAATACATTGCTAATAAGGATTCAGTACAGTGGGACAAGAAGGAGGAAAGGGGTCAACTACCTACTACCAATGGTGAGCTACTTCTCAGGAGAATCACTGAACTGTGTTCTAAACAGGTTGGGATACTGGCAGTGAGGAAAAGGGGTTGAGAATTTACTGTGAGTCGGGCACTATTTTAAGTATCAAACATCTTGACTTCTCAACCATTTTATTAAAAAGTGCTTTTGCCATCTCCAGTTTCTATATGGGGAAATAGGCAAAGTTCACATGGGTAATGAACAGAACTGGGATTTGAACCCACAGTCCTTTCAGAGCCTGGGCTCCTAACCACTGCACATAACGAGGCACATAACCAAAGATGAATCACAGATAAAGACAAACATTTCTTGTCTGTGAGAATGGAAGATAGGATCATTAACTAACCCGAATAGAGAGGAGAGAATGAGTAGTTTCAGGCGTGAAATAATGAGCTCATTTAGAGAACTTGGGTTAAAATGCTTCCACATAAAGCTGTTTAGCCAGTAAATGGAAACATGGATATGGAACTTAAGAGCAAGAAGTTAGTCTAAGAATGGGACCTTGGGGAAACCCAGAAGTAATCCGTAACAAAATCTGAAAAATAGGGACGCCTGGGTTGCTTGGTTGGTTAAGAAACTGCCTTCGGCTCAGGTCATGATCCTGGACTCCCAGGATCAAGTCCCATATCAGGCTACCTGCTCGGCAGGGAGTCTGCTTCTCCCTCTGACCCTCCCACTTCTCATGCTCATTCTCTCACACACTCTCTCTCAAATAAATAAATCTTTTTTTTTTTTAATCTGAAAAATAGAAGAAAAAGTTGGCAAATGCCTCCACTTAAAAAAAAAAAGTAATTTTGAAGGAATGATTTTTTGGGGTATAATAATAGAATTATGGTGTATGTTCTGAGTACAGTTGACAAGTAATGAATCATTAAATGTGGCCCATAAACTAGCCATGAAGGAGTTCCAGAAATGTTTTTGTGCAATGACCACATTCCTGAGATAAGTGTAGGTTGAGATAATGTCAGCGGAAGTCCTCTAATAATTACTGGATAAACTACAGAGCTCCAGACCTCTTAACATTTGGAACAAGTCAGCAACTTGGAAAGGGACAGTAAGTTCTTGTGTGTCAGATGTCTGCACATGAGCTTTTTAGTCACATAAAAGCAATTTTGGTTAAGATCTAAGAATTTGTCACTGAAAAGATCAGTATAGGGTGACATTAGCTACTTGGCTATAAGGTGAAGGAGCTGCATGAGAGAAGGAATTAAGCTGTGGGGATGCTCAGCCTGAACAGATTGGGAGTATCTTGCTGGAAAGGATTAAGGATTTATTTATTTATGTATTTTTAGATTTTTTAAAAATGATTTTATTTATTTGACAGAGATCACAAGTAGGCAGAGCAGCAGGCAGAGGGGGCGGGGAACCAGGCTCCCTGCTGAGCAGAAAGCCCCTTGTGTTGCAGGGCTCCATCCCAGGACCGGAGGTCATGACCTGAGCTGAAGGCAGAGTCTTTTTTTTTTTTTTTAAAAGATTTTATATATTTATTTGACAAGAGATCACAAGTAGGCAGAGAGGCAGGCTCCCCACCGAGCAGAAAGCCCAATGCGGGGCTCAAACCCAAGACCTGGGATCATGACCTGAGCCCGAAGGCGGAGGCTTTAACCCACTGAGCAATCCAGGTGCCCTATTTATTTTTAAAAGATTTTATTTTATTTGTCAGAGAGAGAGCACAAGCAGGCAGACTGGCAAGCAGAGAGAGACAGAGAAGTAGGTTCCCCATTGAGCCAGGAGCCAGATGCAGAACTCGATTCCAGTACCCTGGGATCATGACCTAAGCTGAAGGCAGTCACTTAACCGACTGAGCCACTCAGGTATCCCAAGGATTTTTTTTTTTTTTTTAAATGGGTGATTCACTGGGCACCTGGGTGGCTCAGTGGGTTAAAGCCTCTGCCTTTGGCTCAGGTCATGATCCCAGGGTCCTAGAATCAAGCCCCACCCACATCAGACTCTGCTCTGCGGGGAGCCTTCTTCCTCCTCTCTCTCTGCCTGCTGCTTTGCCTACTTGTGATCTCCGTCTGTCAAATAAATAATCTAAAAAATAAATAAATATAACGGGTAATTCAGGGGGTGCCTAGGATTGGTGCCTAGGATTGGATTGGAACCCTACATCAGGCTTCCTGCTCAGCAGGGAGCCCGCTTCTCCCTCTCCCTCTGCTTGCCTCTCTGCCTGCTTGTGCTCTTGCTCTCTATCAAATCTTGGGTTTGGTTTTTTTTTTTTAATGGGTGATTTAGGTTAAGTGTTGATCAGAGGAGCATTTGTGTAATCAAATGGGGCGTTGAAGTCCCTGGGCAGAGGAATATGATGAAACCAGTGTTGTAGAACTCTGAGTGTGTTGAAACTGGGGCACCAGGAAGCCCACTGTAACAAATTAGATGATGTGGTAGAAGAAACAATGATTGATGGATGTCAGGCATGGGAGAAAGAAAAATGCCAAATTAATTCTTAAGATTGGAAACCATGGAATTGCAAGAACAGTATTAACAGAAATGGGAAAAGAATGTCATTCTGGGAAGGGAGAAGTTTTGTTGCATTTTAGGGGATATATAGATAGCTGAAGGTATAGGACCACAATTTAAGCTTGGGATTTTTGTCTTGGGAGGAGGGAGAAAAATGAAGATTTTGGCAGAATTCCACAGGAGGAGGGAGAAAACAAATGAGATGGAGAAACAATGTTTTAAGAATAATGAGAGTACAGTGTCTCTGAAGTCCAGTAAGATCTCAATGGTTTCAAACATAGCAAAGGTTTTTACAACAGGGTACTAAGATAGTGTGAAGCTGGAGGCAGAGAGTATACATTTCATTCAAAAAATAGAAGGAAGTAGAGGCTCCTGACTGGCTCAGTCAGTGGAGCATGGGACTCTTGATTTGGGGGTTGTAAATTTGAGCCCCAAGTTGAGTGTAGAGATTACTTAAAAATAAAACCTGAAGAAAAAAATGGAAGTAGAAAACAATGTGATCATTTGGAATTATCAGGTGAGGGTGTAGGTTAGTTGTGATTTAATGGATTGATCTAGTGGGATAGAATTTGAACATGTTAGGGAACGTTGTTAAGGGAAATTTCCTTAGGAGGTTGAAATGAGTGGAATCACAAGACTAGGTGGAGAAGGTAGCTTTAGGGCAGATGAGCAAAGTCAAATGTCGAATCAGAAACGAAGGAATGCCTGGAGGTACCTGAACCTATAGCCAAAGGAAATGTATCAGGATAGAGAATTGTTGAAATGGAAAAGGAAAGGTGAAGGAATTGGGGAGTTCAGGTGAGCTGTAGGGATGGTAGAAATCTGAAATTACCTATTGTACATTAAAGTTTGAAGCCTTGGCCTCTGATCTATGACAGTTACAAGGGAAGTATTTGAGAGGGAAAGGTAGGACCTCCCGAGTAGGAGATCCGTCCAGGTCCTCCATTTTGTAAGCAACGGTGCCGCCTTCCCTTCGCAGTACAGTTGTTGGTTGCCCTCTGCTGGTCAATTTTGGTCTTGCCTCTCCAGACATAACTGAGAGCATGCGCAAAATGGCACTTGATAGGAAGCTGAGTACTGAGCCTGTTAAGAGTATGTTCATTCAGGACACACTTGATCACATCTGTGTATAAAGGCCTAGTAAAGGAAAAAGAGAAAAAAAATACACAGCCCTAACTCTCAAGAACCTTATAGTCCATTCTGAGTGAAGATTAAAACATGTATATATACCTACTATAAAAACAAAAAAAAATCCATTTACTCAACAAAGTTTTTTATTTTATTTTTTTAATTGAGTGGCTTATATGTGCCAAGAGTTGATGTTCTTCCGGGGAAGAAAGACTTCACAAAACATGATTAGGGTATGGTGGGTGACAAGAGGTTAGAGATGACTTCCCAGGAGAACCAACATCGATGTGTGAGGATGGGAAAGATTATTTCAGGCAGAGAATAGCATGAACATAGACAAATACTAGACCAGGAACTATGCCAGTGGTTGGAAAGTAGTGAATAGGAAAGAATGGTGAGTGAAAAGGGACCAGCTCATGAAACACAGAAAGCAGCTGCGGGAGGGTTTAGAATCTCCAGCTACAACAATTAAAAAAAAAATTATTTACTTATTTGATGGAGAGATAGCACAAGCAGGCAGAGGGTGAGGGAGAAGCAGGCTTTCCACTAGCAGGAAGCCTGATGTGGGGCTCAATCTCAGGACACTGGGATCATGACCTGAGCCGAAGGCAGCTGCTTAACTGACTGAGCCACCCAGGAGCCCCTGCAATGGGATGCTTTAGTGCAGCTTCACATAGAGTAACTCATGTGGTCCTCACAATCTACTTTCCCAATGACTCTAGGAAGTGGTCGGCCTAGACTGCACTGACCCTGAGAAATGTGAAAAGAGTTAAGATCTGTTTAGGAAGCAGAATAAATATAACTTTTAATCAGTTCTTGCAAAGAGGTGTCAAAGGAGATGTCTTGCATGCAACGGAGTCGATGGCGGTGGTAGAACAACAGGTTCCAGCTGGAGTAATCAAGAGTCTCAAAGAGAAAGGATAAAAGGATGTGCAGGATGGGAATTTATAAATGATGAGGGTGCCAGGGTGGGAAGGAGACAGTGGTGAGGATTATCTCAGAAAGAAGAGTATGAGAAAAACGAACGAAGGTGGAAAACTGCAAAGTAGAAAGGTGTATAAAGCTCTGTGAATTACTCTTGAACTCCCTGCCCTTTGGCAGATCTTTCTTGGAAAAAATGATGCTGTGCAAGAAATGAAATACAAAAAGAACGTCCTCAACAAGTATCCTACATATTCCCCATGATTAGAAATTAGGGGATGGGAAGAACCAGATAAGGTGAATACAGGAAGGTTAGAGGTTTAAAAAGGAATTCCCTAGCTTGGTTAATACACGGATAATTTAGAACAGCACTTGGCACCTAATGAGCAATCAGTAAAAAGTATCTCCTACACTCCAGCTGCAGCTAGATCTGTAGTGTTTACCCTTCAACAGGCTACTTCCTCCTAGCCCAGTGATATCTGAGATGAGCCTCCTCAGAGAAATCCGAAGAGAAAAGCCTTTTCCTGGGTCTCAGTTATAATCACACCTCCAGTCATGAAACCCAGAGGTGCCCTCTTTTCCTGGAAACTCGAATTTTGACTATTATATCACAACAGGCATTCAGATTTTCAAAAACCTAACCCTTCTTTAACCAAATCCTTTGCCATTCCCGTCCCCAAGAATGAAACGTGTGCCCAAGTTCTAACAAACCCGAAGTTAGAGGATTCAGAAAGTGTCTTGTGTCTTAGCAGCCAGTACAGTTGTGCACGAATAAGCTTCCCTTGATCACCTCCCTCCCTCCGTCCCTCCCTCCCAATTCAGGCGTGAGACTTCTCGGCTTCTATTTCTGGGACAGAAAGGGAAGTGCACGAAAGACACGTGTGCGGGGGGTCCCCTTTACGTATCCTGAAGAAGGGGGAAAAAAGCGGCCGTCACGAACAGGATTCGAACCTGTGCGGGGAATCCCCATTGGATTTCGAGTCCAACGCCTTAACCACTCGGCCACCGTGACTTCCAAAACCATATCTCGCCGCGCGCTTACAGAAGGGGTCCGCATTGCGACCACGGAGGGAATGTAGCAATGGGAAGCCGGCCCGACCCCATATACACACACCCTGGGACCCCCCGCCCTCCGCCCCTTACCTCGCCTCTACGCCACTCAAAGGAACAAGCGGATGGAGCGGGAGACCCAGAGAGGGAGTTGGGGGGGGTCCTCCCGCCCAGACAAGATTGGGGTCTCAAAGAGCGCAAAATTATTTAGAAGGCGATGGCGGCCTGCAGAGGACTCAGTTGGAGGGAAGAGGCTCGGCCCAAGGGTGGCGGCTAGAGGACTCCTCCGGTTAAGGAGTGAGAGGGGATGCTGAGGCAAGGTGTTAAGGGTGAGGGAGACTCCGGAAGAGTTGAAACGGGGAAGTCCTGGGGATGGATTAAAGAAAGAAACTTCCTGGGGAAAGGGGTCTGGGGTTCCTTAAGATTAAGGGCTCCGTGGGGTTGGGAACGTGCAAGGTAAGGACCACGCGGAACTATGAGCTGGGGGTTCCTCCAGAGACGGACGTCGGCTTGGGGTAGGCTAGAGAGGTACCCCACTTCCTGGGCTGAGAGGCAAGGAGGGGGAAAGCCTTCGCCTCGGGTAGAGAACGATCTCAGGAGAGTGGGCGCCCCCTCCAGGAAGCAGCTGCCTCTCCAAAGCTCCCGCCGCCGCTGCCGCCGCCGCCGGGAAGGCCGCCAGGGTGGGTCCCGCGTCGGGAGCCTGGCCGCCGCCGTGCCCGGCCGGTCGGCAGGGGGCGCTGCGCGGGCCGGGGCCGGCCCAGGCGGCGGGAGGCGGCGGCCGCGGCGGCGGGAGGCGGCGGGAGGCGGGCGGAGGAGGAGGCGGAGGAGGCGGGAGCTGAGCTGAGCGGGGCGGGCGGCGGCGGGGCCCGAGCCCGAGAAGATGGCGGTGCGGAAGAAGGACGGCGGCCCCAACGTGAAGTACTACGAGGCCGCGGACACCGTGACCCAGTTCGACAACGTGAGGCTCTGGCTCGGCAAGAACTACAAGAAGGTACGCGGGCAGGGCCGCGCGGGGGCCGGGGGCGGGACAAAGGGACCGCGGCCCCGGAGCCCCCCCGAATCCTGCCCACTCTCGGGTAGCCCGCGGCCCCTCCCCCGCGGCCTCGGGAGCAGCCCCAGCGCGCCCGCCGGCGCCCCGCGCCCCTCCCCCAGCCTCTTTTACCGCTCCCCCCCGCCCCCCGCAGCCTGGGATTCCAGCCCCCGCCCTCCCTGCTGCGCCCTCTGCCCCTTGTTTTTCTCCACTGCCCGGCGGGTCCCGGTGCCAGCCGCCCACCCTCCCCTGGGCCAGAGCCTTCCGGGCTTTTCCGGGAGAGGCGGCCGAGGGTGGACTGGGTGCCCGATGCCCCCCCCCCCGTCTCGCCCGCCCCAGCGTGCCCGCCACGGTGCCCGCCAGAGCTCTCCACGGAGCCAGGTACCGGCAGGGCTGAGGCCTCCCTAGTGCTTTGTGTATGTTCGGAGAGATGATGAAAGCAGGAGGGTAAACAGCCACAGAGCAGGCCCTTGGCTGCTCATCAGCCTGAAGAAGCCCCCACACCTGTTTCCACTGCTCGTCCCCCACCTCCACCCAAGGGACAACAAAACCCCTTGGGAGCCAGGTTATAACAGTTCCTGGGCAGCGACCTCTTAAACCATCCCTCAGCTTCACAATGAAGTCATCCGACCACCTGGCCTTGCATTGCCTTTGGTTTGGGGTTCAGAGGCTAAGACAGGCTTTAAATCTCCAGCCCCCTAGCCTTTAACTCGAGATAATAAGGTAGTGAACAAAGGGTTCAAAAAGCCCTACCTGACTTTTCTGTCAAACCTCTTCCTGGTGTTGTCTTTGTCTTTTGGCCTGGTTGAAAGGAATGTCTATACCTGGGTTTTTTCTGTGGAGATGGTTTGCCTCTTCCCTTTCACTACCCCCAGTTAGAGGTTCTCTTTCTGGCTTTCCTTAGCTCCCCAGTTCTTCCTGCCCAGCTTTCCAGCCTGTCAGAAATGTGATGGGTGGTTTAGGAGTACACCCCTCTGATCCTGGTTCTGGCCTATCTCGGAGGTCTCTCTGAGTGTCAGAATCCTGACAAACAGCTGTTGGGTCTGTGGTATGTCTGTACCCCAGCGTGAGGCTCTGGTTCCCAGGCCTCCACCTTTGACCTTTTGGAAAGGAGATCAGTCTAGGGGCTTAGTCTCTAGCCCTGGGGGGATTGACAGCCTGTGAGCTTTCAAATTCAGCTTTCAAGTTCTTAGCTCTTTGTCGTTTACCTTTTCCTTCAAGGCTCTCTTTACATCTCCCACTGAGAGGAGCACTTTACTCTGTGATTAGGGTTGAGGAAACAGGGGTCAAAAGGTAAAGAGAAAGTTAGCCTTCTGGCTCAGATTTAAATTAGAACAGGAGGCTAGGATACTAGGTAGCATAACATGGAAATGCGTAAGAAGGCCCAGGGTTGCCTGTCTCAGATACAATTTCCTCAGAAAGGAGAGATGTTTCCTTGCTCTTTCTCACCGGGCTGGTGGTAGCTTGGTTCTTGCCTTCTAGGAGAGCCTACAAAGACATTTGTGCCCAGTTCCTAGGAGAAACAGAACACACAAGCTCATTCTCTTAGTTTGCCTTGCCTCACTTCCTTGCACCATTCTTATTAAGCTATGTGAGTCTAATAAGACTATAGTCTATAGTCTGATAAGACTATAACCCCCTGTAACCCCTAGTAAGTTAGGGGGAGTCTTGGCCTTCCAAGAAGTTGCTCCCAAGAAATACACTGTTGTCTTGTTTAGAGTCTCAGAGACACTCCTTCCATTGCCTGAACTTAACGAACCTTTAGGATCTTATAGCCCTCAGTGCTGTTGACTAGAAATCAGGGTCCTTCAACTCCAATTTCAGAGTGTAGCTGAAAGTAGGAAGCCCCACTTGCCTCCAGCACTGAGTGCTGGCAGGCTGGGTTGGGGGCAGCAGAATTTCAACTTACTGTGAGGGGCTTAGAGGGCTTCCCTTCTGCCATTTTCTTTATAGAAACTAGACATATGGGAGAAGAAGACACTATTTTTTCCTACCCCAGATGCTTCCAGAACCTTGGGGGAAGAAATAAGAAGATAGTGGATAGTTTATCTGGGGTCTGCTTTTCTTCCCTTTGCCTCTGTTTCCCTAGTATATCCAAGCTGAACCACCTACCAACAAGTCCTTGTCTAGCCTGGTTGTACAGTTGCTACAGTTTCAGGAAGAAGTTTTTGGCAAACATGTCAGCAATGCACCGCTCACGAAACTGCCGGTGAGTGCAAATGCCAGGGAATGAATCCTCCAAACTGGAGAGGGAGTTGTGGGGTTTTTATCAATTTCATGCTTTTTTGAGATTTGATAATTGCCTATTATCTCTGCCCCTAGTGAGGCTGTCAGTGGCTTGCCCTAGTCCTCAGTTTACCACTTCCTTTGTCTTCATAATACTTCATGCAACAAGGGGCACGTAGCTGGCTGAGTTGGTGAAGCGTGCGACTCTTGATCTGGGGGTTGTGAATTTGAGCCCCACGTTAGGTGGAGAGATTGCTTAAAATCTTTTTTTTTTTTTTTTTTTTTGCAATCAGCAAGAGGTTCTTTATTGTTACGCAGGCGCCTGCGGATGGTCAGCGCGCGCCTGCGGGTGGTCAGCAGCTCCTGCTAGCTGAGCACCGAGATTGCTTAAAATCTTAAAAAAAAAAAAAAAGAAAACCACAAAACTTCATTCAGCAGGTTATCCGAGAGTGTCGAAGCTCATATATGAAACTCTCATGGCATGGTTAAAAGGGTACAAGATTTGGATTTATGTAGGCTTGTGTTCAAATTCTGACTCTGCCACTTGGTATCTCTGTGATCTTGGGGAATCCGTTTAAACCTTTGAGTATCTGTTCCTTCATCTCTGGATGGGATTAATATCTCTACCTTATAAGGTTTCTGTACTGGTCAGTGAGGTAACCCTGTAAGTACATGGCACAAGGTGGGGCTTTGTGAATACTGGTTTCTCCCCGTGCCGCCTTCCAGGCCACGTGATACCATGGCGTAGAGGTTAAAGAATTCCAGCTTTGAGGTCTCAGTTGATTGGGCCTCCAACTTTAGATTTCAGCTTGGTTTGTGATCTCAGGGTCATGGGATCAAGCCCTGCATCAGGCTCTATGCTCAATGAGGAGTCAGCTTAAGACTCTCTCTCCCTTTCCCTCTGCCCCTTCCCTCAGCACACTCTCTCCCTCTCTCAAATAAATAGATAAATCTTAAAAAAAAAAAAAAAAAAAAAAAAGAAAAAAGAAAAGAAAAAAGAATTCCCGCTTTGAGAGCAAGGTTAGTTCAGCATGGGATTTTGTGAAAGGATTCTTAGTAAGGGAATTCAGGATATAACTCTCACATTCTTCTTTCTTGTCTCAATTTTGTAGATCAAATGTTTCCTAGATTTCAAAGCAGGAGGCTCCCTGTGCCACATACTTGCAGCTGCCTACAAATTCAAGAGTGACCAGGGATGGTGAGAAGTCTTCTTCTCTATGGTTCTTAATATTTAGGGGGACTCCCCCTTTATGATTTCCTGGGTCTTTCTTGGGATGGGAGAGCATGAGTAGATATTCTTGTGAGTCTCTTACTTTGCTAGATCAGTAGACCTGATGTGCTGGGTCAGAAAGGTGGCTGACAGAACCAAAATAGTCTCCAGGAGTGAACAAGCATGTGTGTGTGCATTGGTGTGTGTATCACAGAGGGAAGGGAATTCTTTGGTTGACATCTCAAGCTTCTCTTTGTCCTTTCGGATGAAGTACAAAATGATTTGGAGTTGAGATCAGTGAACCCCAGATCCCAGGCCATTTTGACAGCAGTTTTGAGCAAGATTGCATCCTGATTTCCCATGCTAAAAAGCCACATACCCTAACCTTGTCTTGAGCCTGATCTAAATCACTCAGATTATTGACTCTTTTCCAGGCGGCGTTACGATTTCCAGAATCCATCACGCATGGACCGCAACGTGGAAATGTTCATGACCATTGAGAAGTCCTTGGTGCAGGTAATAGTCAAGAACCTCCCCTGTCCATCTCGTTTCCCTCAGTGAAAATCCCAAACACGCCTTTCCCATGATCTCATTGCATCTGTTTCTTCTCCCTACAGAATAACTGTCTGTCTCGACCTAACATATTTCTGTGCCCAGAAATTGAACCCAAACTGCTGGGGAAATTAAAGGACATTATCAAGAGACACCAGGTGAGTGGGTGGGTCAGAGGAAGTTTTGGAAACTCCATGACTCTTTTTTCCTGATGTTTTCAGTACAATAAGCCGCCCTTTGGGTGACATATTTTCTACTGCAAAGGCGGCTCTGCCTACTTGAAAAAATACTAGTGTTAAAGCCTTGAGCGTCTCTTTCTCAGTTCACTCCCATTTCCCAGTTGACAGGCTTGGATCACTGTTTCTAGAGACTGCACTGGCCTGGGGATTAGGAAATCCAGAGATTGCCTGATTTCAGAGAAATGAAACATCTACTCTGGAACTCTGTAATAACAAGCAGATGCCATTGCTGGGGACAGGCAGCTTCACATTTCCCATGTGCAGATTATGTATTCAGAGGATTATCTGTAGCAACTTTTAGTTCTTTAGTTTTTCTTCATTATTAGCACTATCCTAGCTATTTCCTTTTGCCTCTCAGCTGGTGTGTGTTTAAAAAATGCAAACTGACTTTAATACCATTCTGAGGAAAACATGATTAGGAAGGCAGATATGTGGTTAGGTCTTATTTTGGCTTATTTACACCCATGAATATTTCAGAGGGGACTATTTACCTGCTTTTCCTCCTGGCATCCAGGGAACAGTCACTGAAGATAAGAACAATGCCTCCCATGTTGTGTATCCTGTCCCAGGGAACCTGGAAGAAGGTGAGACCTGGGTTTTCTTGACCTCTGCAGTGGACAGCTTGGACAAGGAGTTGGGAACCATTCAGTCTCTGTACAAGGCCTGGGCTCCTCTCTCCTTTTGATGCTGTGCCCTGCTACTGCCTTATGTTCCTGTGTCCAGGTCTCTGGCTGCAACACGAGCTATGTACAGTTATTTTCTGTGTATGCCTTTAGCTTATATCTCTCATTGTTCTATCTCTATCCCCAGAGGAATGGGTACGACCAGTCATGAAGCGGGATAAGCAGGTTCTTCTGCACTGGGGCTACTATCCTGACAGGTGAGGTCAGGGTCCTGGGGTAGGTTTAAGTATAGGAGCCAGACTGAGAAGCCTTAGAACATCTAGCAAAGAAAGCAGACACTCTTTGGGGGTTATTTTTAGTTCTGTTAATTTGTTCTCCTCCTCTCTATTATGAGAATTTTCTGTCTTGGGAGACGTTTGGACTTATCCCATGTGGGTTAGACTAAAAAGATTGGGGCTTTATATGTGAAATAGTTATTCCAGTATAATCTCCGATAAATGTTAGAAGCAGTCTGAATGTCTAACAGTGGGAAAATGCTTCAGCAGTTTTCATATCTACTGAGTGGACTATTATGCAGCCATCAAAGTGATAGAAATAACATGGGGAAAAAAAGAAACCACATGGATAATTTGTAGATAAATATAAAATGCAAAAAGTGTGATTATAAAATAACACTGAAGTTATGTAAAAACAAAATTGTACAGGAAAAATTTGCTGAGAAAAAGTACATACCAAATAGTTATGTTGGGTGATTCTTTTCTCTCTTTCCTTTTTTTGGAGTTGTTTTTATTACTTTATAATGGAAAGAATACCATAAAAAAAAAAAAAGAAAGAAAGAAAAAAGAAAAAGAAAGAAAGGATATCAATATTAATTGGAAAAATAGCCATACCAAGAAAGAACCCATCAACCCTATACTTTTTATAAGTAGAAAAAGTAAAAGATCTGCACTTTGCTTTTCCGTGACTCCATCCTGTTGATCCCGCTTCACACTCCATCTCCTGTGGCAGTTACGACACGTGGATCCCAGCCAGTGAAATCGAAGCAGCTGTGGAAGATGCTCCAACTCCTGAGAAACCTAGGAAGGTGAGCCCTTCTTGTCTCCTGGCCCAAGAAACTATGCCAGGGGGTGCTTGGCAGGCTCAGTTGGTAGAGTGTGCGACTCTTGAACTTGGGGTTTAAGTTCGAGCCCCACGTTGTATGTGGATATTACTTAGAAATCTTTTTTTTATAGATGAGGGGTGCCTGGGTGGCTCAGTCAATAAGTGTCTGCCTTTGGCTCAGGTCATGATCCCAGGGTCCTGGGATCCAGCCCTGCATCAGGTTCCCTGCTCTGGAAGGAGCCTGCTACTCCCTCTCCCACTCCCCCTGCTTGTGTTCCCTTTCTCACCATGACTGTACCAGAACCAGGCCACTCTTCGGAAGTGAAGCTCGAGAGCCCATGTCCTTGGGGTTTTCGTCAAGGGTGCCTGGACAGCTGTGGCTTTCAGACTTCTCTCCAGCAAAGCATACCTTTATACTTAGGTTCATGCAAAGTGGATTCTGGACACAGACACTTTCAATGAATGGATGAACGAGGAAGACTACGAGGTAAATGACGACAAAAGCCCTGTCTCCCGCCGAAAGAAGATATCAGCTAAGACGCTGACAGATGAGGTGAAAATTTCTCTTCTTTCTTCCCTGGTCCCTTAGCTGAAGCCTCGGGATAGGTCTTCAGTGGGGCTTGTTGGCTTACGTTCACTCCAGTTCTCCAACCTGCAGGTGAACAGCCCAGATTCAGATCGGCGGGACAAGAAA
This sequence comes from Mustela lutreola, assembly GCF_030435805.1. NCBI lineage: Eukaryota > Metazoa > Chordata > Mammalia > Carnivora > Mustelidae > Mustela > Mustela lutreola. The sequence goes on from NC_081297.1 coordinate 57,497,513, forward strand.
GGAGGGAACTATAAGAAGAGGAAGCGCTCCCCCTCTCCTTCACCAACCCCGGAAGCTAAGAAGAAAAATGCTAAGAAAGGGTATGCCAGCTCCTACCCTGCCCCCACCTTTACCATTCTCTCCATGCCATGTTGAAGGAAGGAAGGACAAACTCCTTCCAATACCCAGCTGGCCCTTGCCGGGGTAGGCCAGATTCCTGGATGTTCTGAGAGGGAAGATGAGGTCTTCTCTAGCTCCCCAGTTGTTAGTTCTAGTTGCAGCCACTAGTGAACTCAGAGAGAGCTAAGTCTTCTGGTGGAAGCCTTTGCCCTTCTGAGTACTCTGTAGTGATTGGTTTCTGTGTATGCTCAGCTCCACATTTGGGGTTCTCTCTGGCTTCACTCCCCTTGAATGTCAACTTCCAGGGACTTCCTGTCCAAGGATGACTGGGTTATCTTTCACTCCCTTTCCTTCCCAGTCCCTCGACACCTTACACCAAGTCGAAGCGTGGCCACAGAGAGGAGGAGCAAGAAGACCTGACGAAGGACATGGATGAGCCTTCACCAGTCCCCAACGTAGAGGAGGTGACGTTGCCTAAAACAGGTATGGGCCACACCAGCTCCTGGGACCTACCTTCTGTCAGGGCTGAGTTCCCCAGCCCAGTTCCAGGTCAGGAGGACCTTCCCTTTCAGTTTAGCTGGTTATTAAAGTTATTTTCATCATCATGGACAGTCCTCTGACTTTATCCATATGGGAGCTGTGGACTGTGCTTTGCACCTGACGATAGTTGTCTCCAAACTGCTTTTGATCACGTACCCTCAGCAGGAAAGTATTGAAGCACAAGTTAGATGTATATACCGTTGTACGTATATGTATGTACCGTTACTTTAGGAACATTATGAAACACATGCAAATGTCACGTAAAAGTGGGAAAAGGTAAAGGATAAGATTAAAATACAAATACAAAGAGAAATTCTGCAATTCTCTGCCTGTATTCTGCCTGTATTGCATCCTATGGGAAAAGCCCACTTTGGAGACCATTGCTCTGCAGTGTTAGAGGGTGGTACAGTTGCAAAGGGGGACTATGATCTGTATTCCACGGATGAGCTGCAAATATCCCGGCGCGTATTTCAGGGGTGGGGGCGGGGGCCACGGAGCGAGAGGAGTGCTGGCTCCCACCCCATTGTCAATCACAGGGCTCTCTTCAGTCACGCGGCTCTCTTCTGTATTCGTGTTTTCTCTGGAGCTGCCATGTACGGACTCAGTTAAGGGAAGCCCTGTGCTTTAAAAAATGTTGAAGATCCAGCCACAACTCTGCACAGGGATTTGATCAGACTCGGTCTCGGTCCATTAAGAACTCACAGACAGGGACCAGAGGGGCCTGTCAAAGACAGGAATGCCTTATGAGTTCCCATTGAGTAGAAGATGCTTCTTTACAGGAAAAAGTTAAGTGAATTTTTGGTGGGGGAAGGAGGGAAAGTGGCAAGTGAGTGTCAAGGCCTAGAATGATTGTGCCCAGAGGGAGTTACCACCTTTTGCGATCCAATGGAGAAACTTAGGGGAGATGAGATCTCTAGAGTTGTTAACTTAGGTGGAGAGGTATAAGGGTTCGGTTTGGGCAGAACCTGTCTGATAAAATGACTCTCTCTCCTGGCAGTCAACACTAAGAAGGATTCAGAGTCCGCCCCAGTCAAAGGAGGCACCATGACTGACCTGGGTAAGGATGGGGGGTGCCCAGCTGCCAGCCTCCCCCAGCCCGTCGGGGCTTTTCAGAGAGTGGGATTCTCCTGCCCATCAGGAGGCTCCAACCTTCTGTTTCCCTGTCTCTCTCTTTCAGATGAGCAGGAGGATGAAAGCATGGAAACCACGGGCAAGGTGGAGCCAGTTTAGAGAGGCCCTCTCTACCTCTCTACGGGATTCTGAGTTGTGCTTATAAAGTTCCTTCTACCCAGAGCTTTCTACTACCTGGACTTTTCCCACCTTAGACTAATTCTGGCTATTGTTCAAAACTTAAAACCCTGACCCTTTCCATGTTCTGGGGCCTGTAACTTTTCATTCCCTACCCACCCTTAGTGCCCACTTCCTAGGGTGTGGGAGAAGCAGAGGGTTGCCAGGGGCATAATGGGAATGCTGAGTGTCCAGAAGCCTCTGTACTTTTAGGATGAGGATGAAAACAGTACGGGGAACAAGGGGGAGCAGACGAAGAATCCGGACCTCCATGAGGACAACGTGACCGAGCAGACCCACCACATCATCATTCCCAGCTACGCCGCCTGGTTTGACTATAACAGGTATTGTCACTCCAATGCCTCCCTGCTTCTCTTTTGCCCTGCCTCTGGGGCCAACATGTTGTTCCTCTTCCTGTCTCCAAATAAGTTATTTCTTCATCAGCCGGGTAGACTGGGGAACACTTTGGTTTTAGGGAAGCTCGTATCTTTGAGTCTTCACCCCCTGGGGGACGGTCTCCCCAAAGAAGGGACGACTGCTGTGTTCTCCCTCCCTCCCATCTAGGCTTTTCCTTCTGAGGCTCCCATCTCTCCACCAGTGCCTTCTGAATCTGTTCTGTCTTCTTTTGCAGTGTTCATGCCATTGAGCGGAGGGCTCTCCCTGAGTTCTTTAACGGCAAGAACAAGTCCAAGACTCCAGAAATGTAAGGAAATTTTAGCTCACGACACTCTTTCTCCCTCCTGTCCCTGATCATCCTTCCTGATCCAGCAATATCCCATTGAGCAGATATTTCTTGTGCTCCTCTTGCAAAGACATGATCTCTGTCCACAGGCAGCCCCAGCCCAGCACTGTGACCCCAGTAGGGTGCTCTCTAGGATTGCCTGGGGGCAACATTAAGCATGGTCTTCTGTACAAAATGGGTACCTGCTCTGATGCCTCCATTTGTTTCAACAGAGTCCACAGCCTTACATCATTACTAAGATATCCAAAACACAGGTATCCTCAGCATACATAATAGCTCTGACTAAAATGTAAATGACCTTGCTGGTCCCTGAAAGTAGGTTTTAATAGAAAAAGAAGAGGAGGAACTATGAAGATCCAAGACTCTGAATTAAGGGATGGAGAAGGCTCTCTGGAGAGAAGTGTTGTGTACAGTACAGGCTTGGGGCTTGGAAGTCTTCATCTTCGGCAAGGTGTTGCTTCAAGCGAAACCTATTTAGCTTTGACTGAGTCTTGGGAATCTCCTATGGCTAGGGGTGCTCCAGGATAAATGTAATGAGAAGGGTGAGAAAGTGTTGATCTCCCTGAGCTTGCTTCCCAGCCATTCCTCAGCTTCCCCTCTCTAGGGCCATCTTGCCTTCCCACCATATTTCTTTCCCTGGAGCGTGGTATGGTTCTCTGCTCTTCTTCCCGGGGAAGGCAGTATATATGAAGAAGCTTGCTCTCTGCAAGAGAAAAGAGTAATAACATGGTGACAAGCGTAGGCAGGGCCTGATCTAGAATTGTTCTACACTTTGTTCTCTTGGTTAAGATAGTAAATAGTGATAAGTGCCTGCATTTCCTGAAAGCTTACTATCTCCCAGGCACTATCCTAAGTGTCTTATAGGCATTGACTAATCTTCACATCAGCTTTAGAGGTAGGTCCTATTCTCCTCTCCAGTTTACTGATTAGGAAACTGAGATACAAAGAGGAAGTGAGCAGAGAAGCAGAGAGAGGTTAAATCACTTGATTAAGGTCACACAGTGAGTAGAAAAACCAGGATCTGAGTCCTTCAGACTGGCTCATGTTCTCAAACTGTATGCTGTACCACCCAATAGTTACTATTTGCTGAGCTGCTGAAATGTGCCTGGCACTGTACTAGATCTTTCCAGGTCTTTCTGTTGCTCAGCAGACACTCCACTTTACAGGTTAGGAGACCATGGTTCAAAAAATTTTAATAAGTACTTTGCTTGAGGATATCATGGTAGAACTGGGATTTGAACTTAGATCTTTCCACCCTCAAAATATGTATTCGGGGTATCTGGATGGCTCGTGGGCTAAAGCCTCTGCCTTCGGCTCAGGTCAAGATTCCAGAGTTCTGGGATCAAGCCCCACATTGGGCTCTCTGCTCAGCCGGGAGCCTGCTTCCTCCTCTCTCTCTTTCTGCCTGCCTCTCCCCGTACTTGAGATCTCCATCAAATAAATAAGTAAAATCTTTAAAATATATATATATGTATATATATTCTAGGGGTGTTTGGGTGGCTCGGTAGCATCCGATTTTGGTTATGGCTCAGGTCATGATCTCAGGGTCATAAGATCAAGGCCAGCATCAGGCTTTGCACTGGGTGTGGAACCTGCTTAAGATTCTTTCTCTCCCTTGGGGTTCTGGGGGGCTCAGTCAGTTGAGCATCAACTAGTGATTTTGGCTCAGGTCATGACTTCATGGGTCATGGGATCAAGCCCTGCACTGGGCTCCACATTTAGTGGGGAGCCTGCTTGAGATTCTCTCACTTTGTCCCTCCGCCACTCACACACACTCTCTCAAATAAATAAATCTTAAAAAAAAAAAATTAAAAGATTCTCTCTCCCTCTGCTCCTTCCCTGTGCATGCTCTCTCTCTAATTAAAAAATACAGATAGGGGGCGCCTGGGTGGCTCAGTGGGTTGGGCCGCTGCCTTCGGCTCGGGTCGTGATCTCAGGGTCCTGGGATCGAGGCCCGCATCGGGCTCTCTGCTCAGCGGGGAGCTTGCTTCCTCCTCTCTCTCTGCCTGCTTGTGATCTCTCTCTGTCAAATAAATAAATAAAATCTTTAAAAAAAGGGAAAAGGGAAAAAAAAAAAAAATACAGATAGGGACGCCTGGGTGGCTCAGTTGGTTGAGCAGCTACCTTCAGCTCAGGTCATGATTCCAGTGTCCTGGGATCGAGTCCCATATCAGGCTCCTTGCTCAGCATGGAGCCTGCTTCTCCCTCTGCCTCTGCCTGCCATTCTGTCTGCCTGTGCTCACTCTCTCTCTCTCTCTGACAAAATCTTTTTAAAAGAAAATACAGATATATATATATATATATATATATATATATATATATATATATATATATATATACATTTTTTTTTCCTCAGCAAGCTCCACACCTGTTCCCTGTTAAGTGTGGGGCTTAAAAAGTAAAAACATATATTCTTTTTTTTTTTTTTAAGATTTTATTTATTTATTTGACAGACAGAGATCACAGTTAGGCAGAGAGAGAGGAAGGGAAGCAGGCTCCCTGCTGAGCCGAGAGCCCGATGCGGGGCTCGATTCCAGGACCCTGGGATTATGATCTGAGCCGAAGGCAGAGGCTTTAACCCACTGAGCCACCCAGGTGCCCCAAAACATAAATCCTTTATAGCGCGTCATGTTGACTACAGTCGGATGCATGGATAAAGTCTTCCCCTTAACACCTGCCTTTGGAAATAAGGGTACCTTTTCTTGCTTTTTGATTGCCTGATGAAAAGTTTGATGAAAACTTCCCCAAGTACAGCCCAGGAGATGATTCACTTAAGTGAATCCCACTTCCATCAAGGCAAACGTGGCAACGTAGGAAACCCTTGCATCTAGCACATTGCGGACCCCGTGTTCACCACAGCCTGTGACCCACTCTGTTTCCTTTAGTCACACAGGAGGAACCATCCACTCTTTTATCACCTTTCCTACCCCTCAGTCCTCAGCTTACTTACTTTCCTTCCTCTCATTCATCTCTCTCTCCCCGCCCCTCTCTCTCTCTCCCTCCCCGCCTCCCTTAAGCTACCTGGCTTATCGAAACTTCATGATTGACACCTACCGGCTGAACCCCCAGGAATATCTTACCTCCACTGCCTGCCGCAGGAACCTGGCCGGGGATGTCTGTGCCATCATGAGGTGGGTCTGCAGCTGAGGGGAGGGGGGATGTAAGGTGCCACAGACGCTTCTTGGCAGAAGGAGAGCTGGCAGCGAAGAGCATAGGGGAACAAACAGGAAAAAAAAAAACCCACCTCTAGAGAAAGGCACAGTCCACATTCAGGGCACATGTGGCTTGAGGGAATGGCAGTGGCATTCTTTGGCATGTGGAAGAAGGGAGGAGTGCGTTTGTCATTGAGGGATCCTGGTTCAGTTTTCCTGACTCTCCAGGAAGAGATGTTTGGAGATGGTGGATATGGAGAGAGGTCCCAGCTGGAGGCAGACGCCTGGATGTCATTGGCCTTTAGGGGTTCACCAGGCAATAGAATGGGCAGAGAAGAGGGCTGGGGAGAGGGAACTTTATGCCCCACCCCGCCCCTTTCCGGCAGCCCCACGTGACCCTATCTCCACCTCTCTCCTGCCAGGGTCCATGCCTTCCTAGAGCAGTGGGGTCTTATTAACTACCAGGTGGATGCTGAGAGTCGACCAACCCCGATGGGGCCTCCGCCCACCTCTCACTTCCATGTCCTGGCAGACACGCCCTCCGGGCTGGTGCCTTTACAGCCGAAGACCCCGCAGGTAGGGTGAGGGGCTGTGGGGGCAGGGTGGGGGTGCTGGGAAAAACTGGGCTTCTTTGGACTTTTCTTTTTCTGGTTTTTTAGGGTAATGGTTCAGGAGTGTTTTGAGGCTTCTTCCTTTTCCATGGGATGCAAAGGGCCACAGGAGTCAGCCCCGTGTTTTTAGCACCCTCTCTCAGTCTCTGTACCTAAGACTGCAAGGACTTGCTGAGGGAGAAGAGATGCTCCTTGTCCTTGAGGAGCAGACAGGCCAGTGTAGGGCGTGGAGCAGATAGAGAAAAATGGCTGAAAATTAAGTTGCATGAAATTTTTTAACTTTGTGGCATTTCCAGCATTTTTTTTCATTTTTGCCTCATAATTATCATCACTTCCATTTTTTTTCCACCTCCATTCCATCATTACAGATATTAAGTGGAGACAGATTATGTGGCTTGCCCAGGGTCACAGAGTACCAAATCTAGGATTAGAACCTAACTGTCCAGCTCCTGAGGGAAACGATAAAGTTCCCTGTGAACATAAATGGGGATCATGCCAACTACAGATCTAATTAATCATGATGGGAACACGGAACAGTGGCATGAGTGCCCCCAGAGCTTGTGAGCCGCCCAGCATTTGGTCTTGAGGCCTCCAGGGCCTTGGCCTGGTCATTTTCCGCCCAGCCTCCATGACGCCAAGCTCTGTCCCCCAGGGCCGCCAGGTTGATGCTGATACCAAGGCTGGGCGAAAGGGCAAAGAGCTGGATGACCTGGTGCCAGAGACGGCTAAGGGCAAGCCAGAGCTGGTAGGTGGGGTGTAGACCCCGCTGGGCTTCTTATTTGCCCCTTTATTGGGGGGCCCCTGCCCGGGGAGAAGAGATGTGAGAGCAGAGGAGCTACAGCAGTGAGGGAGGAAGTCCCACCCAGGGGTGTCCCTGGCTTTGGGAAGGAAGCTCCTTCTGTCTGTTTTCTCTCTCTGTCCGCCCCTGGCTCCCGGGGTCACCTATCCTCACCATTTTCTTTCCCCTCCGCAAATAGCAGACCTCTGCTTCCCAGCAAATGCTCAACTTCCCTGACAAGGGCAAAGAGAAACCGACAGACATGCAGAACTTTGGCCTGCGCACAGACATGTACACGAAGAAGAACGTCCCCTCCAAGGTACAGAGGTGTGGGCTGACTCCAGGCAGGGGTGCCTTCACCCTCCAGTAGTCACGGGCTCCTCTCTCTGACACACCCATATCTCCTGCAGAGTAAAGCTGCGGCCAGTGCCACTCGAGAGTGGACAGAACAGGAGACCCTGCTCCTCCTGGAGGTAATTGGGGCAAGGAAAGGAGAGTTTTCTCTGAAAACGGAAGTGGCCTGGGTGCCAGCTGCACTCGTGAGTGGGCAGAGCGTGATCTCGTCCCCAGTCTCTCTCTTCCCCAATGCCTGCCGCACCTGCCCCAGGGAACAGCTCCAAGCCAGGCATTTGGGCCATTTCATTAACTCCATATCCTCTCGTAGTGCTACTTGGAGATTCCCCTGGGACCCAGCAGAATCCACAAATACCACAACACAGAGAGCTTTGAAGCCCGCTGCCCTTAGTAGGATGGGGGGAGTTGACCTTCAAGGAAAGTGGCTAAGTAAGGAAGTTGTGTCTCCACCACTACCACCAGGCACTGGAAATGTACAAAGATGACTGGAACAAAGTGTCAGAGCACGTGGGAAGCCGCACGCAGGATGAGTGCATCTTGCATTTTCTTCGTCTTCCCATTGAAGACCCGTACCTGGAGGACTCAGAGGCCTCCCTGGGCCCCCTGGCCTACCAGCCTATCCCCTTCAGTCAGTCAGGCAACCCTGTTATGAGCACTGTTGCCTTCCTGGCCTCTGTCGTCGATCCTCGAGTCGCCTCTGCTGCTGCGAAGTCGGCCCTAGGTAATGTGGAGGGGTCCTGGCCTCTTTGGTTTGAAAGGCTGGTTACTCAGACCTTGAAAGACCCTCAAGTTTGGCTGCCCTACTGGCACTGTCTGCCGCTAGCGTCCGCTCAGGCACCTGTCGAGCTCCATGCTGGCCTAGAGGAAGAGATGGGCTTCTGAGGCAGCTTTCACAGGGACAGCCAAAATGGCCTGCCTGCCCTTGCCCCCAGCCTTGTCCTCTCTGGATCTTGCAGAAGAGTTCTCCAAAATGAAGGAAGAAGTGCCCACAGCCTTGGTGGAGGCCCACGTTCGGAAAGTGGAGGAGGCAGCCAAAGTGACAGGCAAGGCTGACCCAGCCTTCGGTCTGGAGAGCAGCGGTATCGCAGGAACCACCTCTGACGAGCCTGAGCGGATCGGTGAGGACTGCTGGGTTCCCAGAGTTTTCCCCTTTGACCGAGAGCCCCCGCCACTTGGTGACCCCGTGCCATCCCTGCCTCGCCTTGTCCTCAGAGCACAAGACCAACGGCGGGAACTGGTGGGGGTTTTCTCTTCCCCAGAACTCCCTCTTAGGAGCTGTGGCTCCCTGCCAACCCTCGCACTAAGATTTTGGCTAGGAGAGTGGGCTTTCGGGAAAGCGATCCTGGGACAGCCTCTGCATCAGACATTTCCCATTTTCTCTTTCCCCTGGACCCAGAGGAGAGCGGGACCGACGAGGCGCGGGCAGAGGGCCAGGCCACGGAGGAAAAGAAGGAGCCCAAGGTGCAGCAGGAATGAGCTGGGCTGGGAGGGTGGAGAGGCCGGGCGTGGCAGCATGGGGAGGGGAGTCATAATCACTTCCCAGACTGGCCCCTGTGTCAGGACCAGCCAACCTGATGCCATCTACTTTTCTTTCACTGGTACCTCAGGAACCCCGAGAAGGAGTTGGGGCTGCTGAAGAAGAAACAAAGGAGAAAACCAGCGAGGTCCCCAAGAAGGACGAAGAGAGAGGGAAACAAGGTGACAGCGAGAAGGAATCAGAGAAGAGCGATGGGGACCCCATAGGTGAGGCTTCCAGCATGGTAGTTGGGTGTCCAGAGGACGGAAGTGGGCAACAGCCCTAACCCTACCTTCTTCTTGGCCCAGTTGACACGGAGAAGGAGAAGGAGCCAAAGGAAGGGCAGGAGGAAGTGCTGAAGGATGTGGTAGAGTCAGAGGGGGAGAGGAAGACGAAGGTGGAGCGGGACATCGGCGAGGGCAATCTGTCCACCGCTGCCGCTGCTGCTCTGGCCGCCGCCGCAGTGAAGGCCAAGGTGAGGACCAGGGTCCCGGAAGACGCCACCACCTTCTCTGATCTCATGACCCCTGCGGGAAATGCTTCCCCACTTGCTTCCATAACGCTGACCTGTTTCCTTCTCAGTTTGACCTGAGAGGGAGAGTTGATCATCTCTTCTCAAAGCAATTTGAAGCTTTTTGCCATGAGGCCTGGTTTTATCCTCTTGTTATTTGACCTTGTCTTATCTTTTTTCACTCTTTTTTTTTTTTCATGTACTTTTAAGAATGTGAAGCCTTTGCTACTCTGTGGGCTGTGACCACAGACATTTTTTCTTTTTTCTTTTTTTTAAAGATTTTATTTACTTATTTGACACACAGAGAGAGAAATCACAAGTAGGCAGAGAGGCAGGCAGAGAGAGAGGGAGAAGCAGGCTTTCTGATGAGCAGAGAGCCCGATGCAGTACTCGATCCCAGGACCCTGAGATCATGACCCAAGCCAAAGGCAGAGGCCTAACCCACTGAGCCACCCAGGCGCCCGACAGCCAGTTCTTTCTTAAAACTTGCCAGCCCCCGCCTTACCGCTCTGTCCCAGCCCACCTCCAGTGGGCCCCTCCCGCTCACACAACACCCTCTCTGCCTTCCCTAGCACCTGGCCGCTGTGGAGGAGAGGAAGATCAAATCGCTAGTGGCCCTGCTGGTGGAGACCCAGATGAAAAAGTTGGAGATCAAACTTCGGCACTTTGAAGAGTTAGAGACCATCATGGACCGGGAGCGGGAGGCAGTGAGTACCATCCCCTGGGGGCCTGTGGAGCCCAGGGCCACACCTTGACACCCAATGGGGGCTGTGTTTAGAGGGTGGGTGAGCAGCAGTGGCAGGAGACTGAGAGTGACAGGGCTTCACGGCTGAGGAGAAGGCGCTCGCCCCGGACAGTATAGGACAAATGGCCTACTGGTGAAACCTGGAACCTCAGGTCCCACGGAATGTTGACATTCTGGGGCAGAAATTCTAGTCAGTTTCTCCATTGCCTCATGTCCAGGTCCTTGACCAGTGTTTGATGTACCGTGGACTTTCAGTAAATAAGTATTTGTTGAGCCATCGAGTAGGTTTAACGGATGATGAGAGGGAAGGGGCTTCAGATCCAGAAGGTGAACTTGGTAAGGGGATGGGAGGGACAAGGTATTGAGCCATTTTGTTTCTGAGATGATATAAAAAGAAATGCAAGACAGGGATCCTAACAGAACCTGCGGTTTAATTGGAGACATCCAATATTCAGTAAGGAGGCATCTAAAACAGTGAATGCTTAAGGTATCTGACAAATTCAGATTAAAAGTCCTGAGAGATAACAAAATAAAGGCAAAGCTCAGAGGCTAAAGAGTTGATCTGTGATGGCTTCCTAAGAATGGTGAGTATTTAGGCAATTTTGAGGGAAGAAAAGAACATGAGTTGACAGGAACTGGAGGCATTTTCCAAATGAAAATAATGACAGAGGGGCGCCTGGGTGGCTCAGTTGGTTTAGTATCTGCCTTCAGCTTAGGTCATGATGTCTGGGTCCTGGTATTGAGCCCCTCATCGGGCTCCCTGCCCTGGGGGAAGCATGCTTCTCCCTCTCCCTCTGCCTGCCGCTCCTCTTGCTTGTGCTCTCTTCCTCTCTCTCTCTGACAAATAAATAAAATCTTAAAAAAAAAATAAAAAAAGAAGAAGATAATAACAGAGGGCACCTGGGTGGCCCAGCTGGTTAAGTGCCTACCTTTGGTTCAGGTCATGATCCCAGGGTCCTGGGATTGAGTCTCACGTTGGACTCCTTGTTCTGTGGGGAGCCTGCTTCTCCCTCTCCCTCTGCCTGCCGCTCCCTCTGCTTGTGAGCTCTCTTTCTCTCAAATAAATGAGTAAAATCTTTAAAAAAGAGAAGAAACAAATGACAGATTCAGAGCTCTGGAGCTGGAATGAGTAAGGGCTCCTACTAGGTGAACTCCACTGCAGTGAGAAGTCATGCAGGCAGCCAGAAGATCGGGTGCTGGGGGTTGTGGTGGGGAGGACAGGGCAGGGCCCAGGAAGCCCAAGCATGAGGTCTGCATCTGCATTTGGTGCCGGTACTGACCAGGAGAGACAGGGTGTGTTGGAGGGCGGAGCAGGGGGCAGGGTTTTATGCACATGGGTAATGGGTAACAGTACTCACTTGGGCCCGGCAGCTGGAGTATCAGAGGCAGCAGCTCCTGGCCGACAGACAAGCTTTCCATATGGAGCAGCTGAAGTATGCAGAGATGAGGGCCCGGCAGCAGCACTTCCAGCAAATGCACCAACAGCAGCAGCAGCCCCCGCCAGCCCTGCCCCCGGGCTCCCAGCCGGTCCCACCTGCAGGCACTGGGCCGCCCGTGGTTCACAGCCTGGCTATGGCTCCAGCCTCTGTCGCCCCTGCTCCTGCTGGCGGTGGGGCTCCCCCCGGAAGCTTGGGCTCCTCTGAACAGATTGGGCAGGCAGGGTCAGCCGCGGGGCCACAGCAGCAGCAACCAGCTGGAGCCCCCCAGCCTGGGGCAGTCCCACCAGGGGTACCCCCCCCTGGACCCCATGGTAAGTGATGGTTTCTGGAACTCTTGCTGACCAGGGGTGGGGTTGAGGGCCTCTGGGTGAACATTCCTATCTCCCACCTCAAAAGGGATACAGGGCAGGACTAGAGACTTCTGCAGATGGACTCACCTCTGTGACATCCCTGAGCCAACAGGGGTCCCTCCCCAGGGCCAGGCCTTGGAGGTTTTGTTCTAAGGATTTACCACTGAGTCTGTCAGGCAAATGGGTGCTGGGGCGTGGCTAGAGCATCCTGGCTGTGTGAGTGAGTCAAGAAGGGAGATTTTCTGCCTCTCAGCTTCTTGGTCTCTTCTCTTTCTTCCCAGGCCCCTCACCGTTCCCCAACCAACAAACTCCTCCCGCAATGATGCCAGGGGCAGTGCCAGGCAGCGGGCACCCAGGCGTGGCGGGTAATGCTCCTTTGGGTTTGCCTTTCGGCATGCCGCCTCCTCCTCCTCCTCCCGCTCCATCCGTCATCCCATTTGGTAGTCTAGCCGACTCCATCAGTATTAACCTGCCCCCTCCTCCTAACCTGCATGGGCATCACCACCATCTCCCGTTCGCCCCGGGCACTCTCCCCCCACCTAACCTGCCTGTGTCCATGGCGAACCCTCTACACCCTAACCTGCCGGCGACCACCACCATGCCATCTTCCTTGCCTCTCGGGCCGGGGCTCGGATCCGCCGCAGCCCAGAGCCCTGCCATTGTGGCAGCTGTTCAGGGCAACCTCCTGCCCAGTGCCAGCCCACTGCCAGGTGAGAAGGGTCCTGGAGGGAGAAGGGTGAGGGAGAGGGGTCCACATGGAGGGACGGGGCCGGGGGGCAGGTAGGGGAAGGGCTTAGGTAATAGAACTTCCACCATCCTTTTTGAACGCTCGCTTTGGTAAATTAGAACACAGGGGGAAGGGCCTCTCTGGCTGTCCTCTGCCATTCCCCACCCCGGCAGCCGCCACCTCTAGGATGACGTTGGGGCCTTTCACTGGTGGGTCACGGAGGAGTCCTAAGGCACAGCGTCTCAGTTGTAAACTTGAAAAACAGCTACCTGTTTGCATGATGACTGGCACCCCCTTGCTTGTTCCCATCACGTTCAAATGCCCCATAGAGAGAGTTCCCTTGGGGGCAGGAAGATTTGGGGTGTTTCAGTTTTCTCGCTGTGAGGTGGGAGAGAGCGCTGGGGGAAGGCTGCCTCGGTCACCTACCCACCCATTGCATGCGTGCTCCGTCCTGTTTGTCTTTGGTGGCCTGGGTCCGGACCCCTCCGCTGCCCACCTGGCTGATTCCTCTTCCTTCTCTCCACAGACCCAGGTACCCCCCTGCCTCCAGATCCCACGGCCCCGAGCCCAGGCACAGTCACCCCTGTGCCACCTCCACAGTGAGGAGCCAGCCAGACCTCTCTCTCTCACCCCCTATGGAGATCAAGTTTCCAGGAACAGCCCTCTCCCCACCACTGGGACCCTTCCCCAGCCTGGAGAGTTCATCACTACGTAAGGAAAGCTCCTCCTGCCCCTCCAAAGCCCCCACCATGCCTGGCAGAGGCGTGCATTTTTATATCGGATTATTCAAGGACTTCTGTTTAAAAGATATTTCTAATGTCTGGGAGAGAGGATAGGATGGGGATGCTGCCCTCAAAGAAAGGGCTGGGGAAAGGTGTTTATACAAGGTTCTGATTAACCACTTTTAAGGGTGCACCCCTCAAAACTACTGCATTTTTTATGGATGAAAAAAAAAAAAAAAAACCGAAGCCCTTTAAAGGAAGTAGAGAGATATAAAAAAGCCACATTGGAGCTCCCTCCACCTACTTTAAAAAAAAAAAAAAAAAAAAAAAAATTCCATTTTTTGGAGGGAGGTGACAGGAAAGGGGATTTAAGGTTTCTGGGAGAGAGCTCTGGGGATAGAATAGGGTGCAGAGTCTGTCTCCTCCAGCCCCTTGTTAGTGCCCGAAGCAACTCCCAAACTCCCTCGGCCACCCCATCCCCAGTCTATTCCTACTGATCTCTACTGCTGCCTCCTCAGTGTCGCTGTTTTAGGCCACCCCAGCTCAGCTGATGACCCCTTTGCCCCTGAATGTCAGTTTTGTGTTTTTAAAAGTCACCTGCGTAGTTGATGTCAGCGTATGTGTATTTGGTGGGGAAACGTATTTTGGGGATTCCTGTGATAGGTAATAGAGGAAGAAAGAGCACTGTTCCTCCTCCCTGGGCCCAGTCCCTGGGCTCCTAGAAGACATGGGAGAGGGGAGCTAGAGAAGATGGGGAATTGTAAAAACCTGAGTTTTTAAAAAAGCACTTAAGCACCTCCTTCTTATTACTTGGTGGGTCACCCCTCTAACCTCTTCCACCAAGATCCTCAGAACCTTGACTGGTAGCTAGGGGTTCCCTGGGACTTGGGGACAGTGGAGGAGGGGTGCCCGACCCAGGGTAGTGCCTACCCCCAGCTTGCAGCTTGGCTCTGCTCCCTGGATTCCACTGCCTCCCCTACCACCTTTCCCTTCTTCATCCTTGATGTGAAGGCAGCCAGGACGCCAGACCTCCCACCAGCTCTCCCTGGTCCCTCCCACCAGGCCTTTGTTCCTCATGTCCCAGTGTTTCTCTTCCTCTGCGTCTTGGCACCTTTCTTCTGTTCAAGGTTATCTGTAAATTTTCTTTTTTTTTTCTTTTCTTTTCCCTTTTTTCATTTTTTTTTTTTTTTTTTTTTTATAAATTAATTTGCTTTCAGTTCCATCTTGTGAATGCTTCTGTGTTCTCTGACCTGTGGCTATCAGGCAGGGGGATTTGGACTGGGGCAGCCTTCCCGGAGTCCTTCCCAGGGGCATTCGCCTGGGCTGGAGAGGCACTGGGCCAGCCACTGGGACACAGCCATTAGGCCTCTCTCTGCAATGGGCTGCAGGCAGCACAACCGTGAGGACTGTGCCCTGGGGTGTGGGAGCCAGGCAGAGGTGCTCACCTGCCCTAAAAATAGCTGAGACTTGGAAGAACGTCCCCACAACCTAGAGATTTTACATATTTATCCTCGCCGAAGTAAGGGCTTCATTCCTTTCCTTATTAAGGCGGGAAGAAGGCAGGCATTTCACAATTTGTGTTATGAAGTGACAGGCGTGGGCAGTGCTAACAAAGGCCTGGCTTTTGCTCCATCATACACTCCCTGGGCTTTCCCCACAAGAGGCCACCAGTGCTTGGGAGGATGAGGGCTGGGTTGAACCAGCTGGAGGGCTAGGAGGACCTCCTGGTGGAGACAGCACCGAGCATGGTCAGCCTTGGTCCTAAGGGTATGTCTGGCTTCCTTAATCCCCCAGGGGGTAGCCTTTGTGGCATCAATGAATGGAGCCAGCAGTCTTTAAATGACACCAAGACGGATTCTACAAAACCCTTCTTCCCCAAGCTTTCCCAGCCCCTGGCCTAGGACCCTGGATGGTCTCTCCTGCCCTTCACCCTGCTCAGGAAGGAAAGTAGAACCATACTTAGGGCACAGAGCAAGTTTATTTGGTGACTGCTGACAGCAAATATTATCCAAGAGACAAGCTGGCAGAGGTGCTGTGACAAGAGGACCTAGGACGCATTTGGGGCTACATGCAGTCTCACGCAGGGGAAGGCACGGGGCTTGGGCACACCAGGAACATCCTCAGCCATTCAGCACCATACGGACAAGCTCTGTGGATTGGAGAGAGGGATGAGCCAGGGAGGAGGGCCGCGGGGAGGGGTCCACCAGGGGCCAGGAGACCACAGGACCACGAAGGTAGCCTAGGAGTGTGCCCGCAGAAACCAACCCTGGCTTTGCGGAGGAGCCACCTTGATCTGCCCAGTTCTCTCGGCCCCCAGCTCCCCCCACACCCGCTATTAGTCCCTCCACCCCACCCTGAGCAGCGAGAACACAGCAGGAGGCAGGAAAGTTCTTAACTACACCTACAGCTACTGTCAGCCATTGGCAGGAGAAGACAGAGGTTTGGGTTAGGGTACCTCCAAGCTGCCCAGCAGAAGAAAGAAGAAAAGACTAGTCAGCTCCAGCAGCACAACAGGGCAGGCAACCAACCCCCCTATGCCAACCACCTGTGCCCCAGGGCCAGAGGATCACCCCTAGGCAAGACCAGAACAGGCTGGTGTGAGCTCCCAGACACCAGCACCTTGGGCCCTATAAGCAAAACCTCAGAGCCCATTCGGAGAAAAGGAGGTACCACACCCCCAGGCTGTCTTCCTCTTTGAGGAACCCCTCCCCTTCCCAGTCAGCTCCATGCACAAACATGCTAGGAGGAAGTCAGATGGTAGTAGGGCAAGGGCAGGGGCTAGAGAGCAGAGGTTGGGCAGAAAAACACTGGGGAGGGGGCAACTAGAGAAGGGGAGGCTGGGAGGAGCCGTACCCGCCCCATGGGCCCGTCACCCCGACAGGATATGCCTCACAAACGCTGCAGGAAGGAAGAGACATTCGTGGTGAAGACAAGACACAGACGTAGGGTGAAGGGGTCAGGTGATGGAGGAACAGACATTCCCTTTGACTTCCCATTCCTTCCCGCCTCCCAACCCCCTTTACACATTACCCCTTCCTTTCCTGTCATGTTCCCATGGCCTCCCACTCCTGGGCTGGGCTGGGCCCTGCCCCTTGCCTCCGGGTTCTTTTTGGAGCCCAGGGACAGGGAGAGCCCCAAACGCTGGGGGTGACCTGCCTAGACAACTTCGTCCACGAGAGCCCCAATTCATCCCTCACCTTCATAGTTGATACAACCGTTGCTGTCCTCGTGCCCTGCCACCAGCATCTCTACTTCTTCCTCAGTCATCTTCTCACCTGTAGAGAGAGGAAAAAAATGCATTTTGGGGACTGGGTGGCAGGCATGTATCAGGTGGCACCACCACTCCAGGAGCCAGGGTAGAGCCTTACCCAGGGTGACAAGAACATGCCGGATTTCAGCACCCATGACGGTGCCATTCCCCTCCTTGTCAAACACCCGAAGGCCTTCGACATAGTCCTCATAAGTGCCCTGGTCCTTGTTCTTGGCCACAGTCTGCAGCATGGGCAGGAAGTGTTCAAAGTCCAGCACCTTCACATTCATCTCTGCCATAAAGGAGGCGGAAGGAAAATCACGCAGGTTCTTGGGACTGAGGACATGATAGGGACCACGAGTGAGGAGGTGGCTGCCACTCAAAGCAGGAGAAATCTGTTGGGTTTGCTAGCTAAGATAAACCTGCCTGAGTTCTGGGCCTATGCAGATAAAGGGAAGCTCTCAGCTGAAGAGCTGTAGGCCCATCACCACACTGAGAAATTGTCCGCAAGGACCCTCACCATCACTCTTGGGGTTCCCCAGGACCTTGAGCACCTCGGCGTTCGTGGGGTTCTGGCCCAGGGCCCTCATCACGTCCCCACACTGGCTGTACAGGATCTTGCCATCCCCTGTTCGGTCAAACAGCTGAAAGGCCTCCTTGAACTCTGAAGATTCAGATATACATCAGCACTAAGCATATGGCAGGTTAACCCCCCCCCCAACCCCTTCTGCCCATTCAACTTTGATCATGCTGAGGAAACCAGGTATTTGTACCACTGTACACCTAAGTCCACTAAGAGGGCCTAGTGTCCCTGCCTCCCAACACCGGTGTCCCACATAATGACACAGCTTTCCTCCCTCCCTGGGCAGAACTGTCATTCACATGCCCCCCTGCCTACAGCAAGCCCGCCCAACTGCCTCACTACTCTTACTAAGGGCAGGAATTTGCTACCGCCCTGTCTGGGGCCTGTCCTTATAAGGAAGTGGGAGCAGCAGCCTGGGACTGGGGTCATCCCAGCCTGATACTTCCCACCCCTCCTGTACAGAAAGAGACCTTCAGAGGGTACAGCTATGAAATATCCTCAGCAAATCCCCCTGTCCCCATTTTCACAAGATTCCAGGTCACTGCTTTTTACAATCTTCACAGTTCCAAGCTGGGGGCGGGGGGGGGCGGGGGGGGCGCGGGGTGTTGTCACAGGAGGAAAAAAGAGGCAGAAGCTGATTAAGGGACAGAGGAGCACAGGCAACTTAATACACCCTCCCCACATCCCACACACAACAGGCATTAGGTGACCAAGTTGTTTCACATACCCACACCACCTAAAACTCACCCGGGGCTTGGGGCTCGGATCTAGAGTGGAAGGGGAGGGAGGAAGAAAGAGTGAGAAAAGAAAATGGAGGATCCAGAAAGCGGGAGAAGGGAATTCGGTAAGTACTTCCCTGGGGGCGCTGAAGAGATGACAGGTTGGGGTTAGGAGGTAGGTGCTAGAAGGCGGGGGTCCCTCTCCCTCAACATGACCTCAGTAGGGGTCAGAGATTACTTACCTGCAGTCTGGTCCTCGGTGAAATCACACTGCTCAGGGAAGAGGGGAGCAGTCAGCATCTGAACCCCAAGCTTCTATCCCAGTCCCACAAACTGAACCACAAACTCCTGTTCCAAGCTGGGGACTCGCTTCCCGACAGGACAAGACCCCCAAACTTTCCAACCCCACCCCCGACCTTCCAGGCCCTCAGCTTCCCTTTGCAACCCCCCACCCCCGACTTCCCGCCTCTCGCCCCAAATCCCGCTCATCGTTCCAGGACCCGGGCCCCACCATCTTGACCGCTCCGCTCCGCGGGACCTTTCCCTGCAGTAATGGCTCCGGTTCCCAGCCCAACCCTAGTCTTAGTACGTCCCAATGACGTCAGTCTCAGATGATCCAGCCAATAGGAGTCCTGGCCTGGCTTTATGCAGATAACTTCGCTATATTAGTAATGAGGTGGGCGGGGCCCGCCGCTGCTTCCTTCGGCTTATCCCTACCTGGCTAGGAGGAAACCGTAGAAGCGGATCGAGTGGGGCGCGGAGAGCCTGCTACTCGGTCCAGCAGGAAGATCAGAGGATATCGGATTGGATATCGGTCACTGCCCCCTTCCTTCCTCCCTCCCCCACCTCGGAAGAAAGCAACAGTCGGACGCCTAGTGAGGAATCGTCTCTTTATTTGGAAACAATAGGTGGCCTCCTAGCGGCAGGAACGTGCTTCCGCCTGCCGGAGAGGAGGGGGGGTGGGGGTGGGGCAGTGTCCGACCCCCACCGCATCTGTGGAAAAACATGAAAGTTGCCAAGGCCGGTCGCTCGCGCGCAGCAGGACGTGAAAACGCACTTCCCTGCTTTCCTGCCTTGGCTGAGGAAAGGAAAGGAAACTTGCCTCTCGGGGAGTGGGGAGGGAGGAGCCCTACCTGTAGGAGCTCAGACGCTTAGGATGTGCTTCAGGAAGGCTGCAGAGAGGAGGCAAGAGGGGTTCAGAAGCGGGCCCTTGGATAATCCATCTGATTTTAGACAATCTAGGCCTCGGGTGTCCACAGACCGCGAGCCTTCCTCCCCTTCTTTCCTGTCCCTTTTGCTTCGCTGGCCCCTCACCTTCATAGTTGATGCAGCCATTGCTGTCCTCATGTCCTGCCAGAACAGTCTCCACCTCCTCTTCAGTCATCTTCTCTCCTGAGCCCCAAGACATAGCATTTTAGTCCCTGCCCTCCATCCCTCACCAACCAGGCCTCTCTCTCCTAGGTGGTACCTTCTCTTCTCCCACCCTTGGAAACTTGCTCATGGCAACAGAACCCCAAAGGAATCCCCTCCTTGTAATGGTAACAGCTAGAAGCTGTCCCTGGATCTTGTTTTCCATTTCACCTGCACTAGCACCTGGTGAAAGCTTTCACAGAGGGAAAGTGAATTCCAGAGGGTTAAGGGGCTACCAGATCACAGAGCACAAGCATCTCTTCCACAACAGAAAATCAGGTTTTCCACCTCATCTTCTTTCCTCTGTCCTTTGGGAGGCATCTGCATCTACCCCCACTTTACCTCCTGCAGGAAGAAGCCCTTCAGATTCTGCCGCCATGGCTCTGACCTTCTCAGTCTCCTGCCCATGACCTATAGGCCGATAATCCTTCCCTGGCTCTGCCTACTTGGCTAACCTTGGTCCACCCCCTCCTCTCCAACCCACAGGAGTTCTGGTCCCTGCCTTACCCAGGGTGGTAAGGACATGTCTGAGCTCTGCTCCCATGACTTTGCCATTCCCCTCTTTGTCAAACACCCGAAGCCCTTCCAGGTAGTCCTCATATGTGCCTTGGTCCCGGTTTTTGGCTACGGCCTGGAGCATGGGCAGGAAAGTCTCGAAGTCCACACGCCGGGACTTCAGCTCTAATGATTGAAAAGAGGAGGGAAAGGTCAGTGCAGTGTCACCTTGGACCCAGCTCCCAACCCTACCACGTAGGCCTTCATCCTGTTCAACATTCAGTTTGTTTTTCTAGCCGCGTTTGATAGTTTTTGAAGTCCTGAAACCCACCCCAGCATCCTCTGTCACCTTGCCAACATTCCTCCGTTCCACCACCACACTGAAAACCCACAATGTTCCAGGCGTCCCCCTCACCATCACTTTTGGGGTTCCCCAGGACCTTGAGCACCTCGGCGTTCGTGGGGTTCTGGCCCAGGGCCCTCATCACATCCCCACACTGACTGTACAGGATCTTGCCATCCCCTACTCGGTCAAACAGCTCAAAAGCCTCCTTGAACTCTGAAGTATAAGCAAAGGTCAGTATTGGGACCAGGGGTTCCCATCGCCACCCCTCCCCCACCCCTGACAGAAAGGAGATTCAGAAACTATGTGATAGAGCTGGGCAGATTAAGGAACCCAAAGACCACTAGTGTGGAAGTTTTCAAGGTTGGGACCGGAGTCAGGGGAAGAGAAAGAGGATCTGATCAGGGGCTTGGGACTAGACAGTGGAGCTTAAGGGACCAGCTTCTCCTCACCCTCCAGCTGGTCCTTGTTAAACTCGATCTGTGGAAGAAAAGAGCAGGTGAGGAGGGATGACAGGGCTCATTCAATCTCTCTCCAGCACTCCTCTCAACCAACTGGCAGCCACTCTTGGGGAGGGGCCCAACGAGACCAGGCTGGGAGCCCAGCCACCTCAGTCCCATTCCCAGCTCTGGACCTTGGGAGAATCCCAAGAGGAGGAATTATGGGGGGGAGGGTTTCCTGGGAACAGGGTTAATCCCATGCCACCTGTTTCCCTCCCTCCAGTGCCCTGAGCTCTGCATCCCTCACATAACTGGGGGTTGAACAAAGGCTAAATTTACCCCTGGCCCCCAGCTGTGATTGTCTAACAAGTCTGTCCTCTTCAGCCTTCCCTCCTGGGGTTCAGAGCTGTGGCTTTTAGAATTGAACAGTCAGCCAGGCACAGGCACAAGCTCCCTCTCTTCACCTTGAAACCGTCCTCAGAACCCAGATGTTCCCCATCTCACAGGTCCCTGCTTCTGGCAGGGGGGTCAGTGAGAATGTGTGTACATACGCACACACATGTTATAGGTTAGAGGGAGAGAACAAAAAAGAACAGCAGAGTCATAAGCCTGGATGCTTCCAAATGGCGGGGGGCAGGGCGGGGGACTAAGAGGAATCTCTAGTATCTGCTGGTGCTCACTGATTCCCTGTTTTCTAGATACCCCCTCATCTCCTAGGCTGTTTCCCACCCTGTATCATCCCTTCCAAATTCTTTCTTCACCTTCCCAGAACTCACCACCACTTTGGAGAGATCGATGGGGGGCTCCTGGGTTTTCTGAAGGGCTGGAGGGGCAGCTGGAGCTGGCTCAGCCTTGGTCTTGGCTGAAGGGGCTCCAACTGCGGGTTTGGCAGCAGGTTTGGCAATAGAGGGTCCTGCCGGTTTCTTCATAGGAACATCCTTCTTGGGAGGCATGATGTCCAGTGGCCAAAGGACAGTGTGCCGATGGGGGCACCCATCTCTGTTTAAATAGCCAGGGAGTCTGGGATGTCAAGGGGCGGGGGCAGGGGCAGGGAGCCAGTTGGCAGTGGGGAGGGTGAGATAGAGGAGAGATATGCTGGCCTGCCCTGGACTCCTATGGTTCAGGACTCCTGTCCCAAGGTCTTCTCGCTTCTGTTCACTTGGCCCCAAATGCTGGCCAGAACAATGGCCCCTTTGGGGGCAGGGGAAGGAAGCCAGAGATGGCCCAGAATGAGGGAGTTAACCTCCAGGATAAGGATAGGATGTTTGCCAGTGACAGACACTGACATAGGGGTGAAGCAAAGAAGAGGATGCAGGCATTCCAGGCCTCAACCCCCTGACACAGAGTAGCCCTTTTTTCTAGCAGCTTTAGATTCTTGAAGGCTGAGGCAGGGAGGGGGAACTTGTGAACTGGGGTTGTTAAAGGAGTCTGGGAGGGACACCTGCTTAGCTCAGTCAGTAGAACATGCGACTCCTATCTCAGAGTTGTAGGTTCAGGCCCCACATTGCGTGTGCAGACTACTAAAAAATAAAATCTTAAAAAAAAAAAAAAAGTGGGGTCTGGGAGCAGTGAAAGGTGAAAAGAATAAGCAGTTCCTCCACTCCCCTCCGACCACGATTGAGGAACAGGGGTAGTTGACCCCATAGACTAATAATCCCCCAAATTTACAGTCCCTGCTGCCTTCCCTCACAGCCCAGAACTGGAATTGTGCACAATATAGATAAAGAATAGTAACAGAAAGAGGAGTGTGACACCCCCATTGTCTCCTGTTCCCAGTATTGTATTAAGGGTAAGGGGTGGGGGCAAGGATCAGGTTTACTGCCCACCACCCATACTCCCAAGGAAGGAACCCTTTTCCACAAGCCCATGGTCATTCAGGTCAGACGAAGGTAGGGTGCCTGCTGAATATGCAGCTGAATTTGCAGGGACTCACTCTGTGGTGGCACCTGAGGGGAAGGGCAGGAGGCCCTGAGAGGCAAAGGGCCTAAATCCTAAAATCTCTAATCCAAAAGGATGTGGGAGGTCCAATGGGCTCCAAGGGTACTTACCCCTCAACCAGAGAATAATAAAAACTCTGACACTGGCCCCAGGTCCCAAACCTTACAGGGGGACACCAGGGTTGGGTCTAAGTCTGAGGTGGTTGGGAGAGGGGGGAGGTTGCTGGCTACTTTTGTTCTAGGGAAAAGGAAGGAAAGGATTTAGGCAGCATTCTGAGTAAGATAGTAGTGATTCCCCTTAGACCCTGGGGTTCAGAGTGGATGATCTGTCTTCCACTTGCAAAAATGCGTCTGAATCTCATTACTGAACATTGTCCCATTTTAGAAAAATCAGAATCATTCCACCCTCCCAGAATACATCACACACACACGCACACACACCCACACACACGCACGCGCACGCACGCACGCACGCACGCGCACCTTAAATCAAGCTTAAATAATGGAAAGAGTCCCTCCCCAGCTCGCAAAAACTCACCCTGCGGGGTCCAGGTAAGGGTGGAGGCGGGGCGCTGGGAGGAGGCTGCGGGCCCCTAAGGGTTAACTCCAGAGGCCTCGGAGCATGCCGGGAGTCGTAGTCCTCGAGCTTCCGCGGGCTCACGGGAGACGCAGCTGTTTAGCAGGAGGAGGACACCCAGGCGGTGGCTTCCGGCAGGTGGGAGCGGTTGGTGACTCAGGAAGTTTTGGCGCACTTCTTGTCCCGGAACTAAAAGGCAATGCTCAAGTTATAGTCCCCTCCCCTGACCCTAAAAGCGTGTGGGGGGCCCCCAGGATAGCTCCCTTGCCCAGCCGTGAGTTCCCCAGTGCGGACTGGGATATTTTCTCCGAATCGGCTTGTGGGAGAACGCCGGACCAGGGGGCGGGCCGAAGACACCGCGGGCCGGGTGGAAGGCGTAGTGGGGTGCACTCAGCGCCCCGGCTTAGCTTACTCTCGCGGTTTGGTAGAAGAGAGCAGAGGTCACAGAGTTGTTATGGGACTTAGAACAATAACTCCAAAGTGTTTCTTTTTCTTCTCTCCTTTTATTTAAATGAGCTAGTAGTTGAAATCATTGTTAAGATTTGGGATTAAGCTTGGTCCCCTACCCCAGTTTCTCCCAAGTTGAGGTTTCTCCTTACCGCGGTCGGGACTTCACGGGTCCTCCTGGAAAGGAGGCTTGGCACTCCAGCCCTTTCAGTCTGTGACATCTCTGCTAGCCTTGGACATCTCATTCCCCAAACCATTATCAGAGGTTCCCTGCCCTGTGCTGGGAGGGAACCAACTGGTCAGGCCCTGGGTCAGTAAATGCCGCGCATTTGCTACCTGGGCAGGTGTGCAGGCAGAGGTTCGGAGTAGAAAGCCCGTGCGAGCTTGGGAGGGTGAAGCATAAATAAACTTGATGGGCACTAAGTGATGTTTGCTGGTTGGGGGAAGCTGCTCGGAAGAGTAGAAATCTAAGCAACTATCCCCAGAAGCCTCCACCGAGCCCTTACCGCTCCAGGGGCTAAATTATCTCAGGCAGCAAAGGGGGAGCCAAAGAGAAGGGCTCACACCACTCTGTTTATATTGGAACCCAGTTTCTACTAGGTATTTGCTGGTAACCAACAAGTGTAGTTACCTCTGTGTGTCTCAGTTCCTCCATCTGTAAAATAAGGATAGTAGTAGCTAGCTCATAAGGCTGTTGGGAGGAGGAGATCTGTTAATATTTGTAAAATAGAATGGGGCATGGCACAGAGTAAGTAGTGAATAAGTGTGAAATAAATTTCCTTTACTCTTCCCAACATATGAAGTTGCTGGTTTTTCCCCATTTTCTACCCGTAAACGATCACTGGACCTGAAGAAATGGAGCAAGAAGAAATATGAGAACATAAGTGTTTGGTTAGGAGGCTGGGGAAGAGCTGTATCACAAATGCCTTTTTGTGTCTTTCATCATGTTAGCAGTAGTTGATTTGGAAAATGTGGTTTATCTGATTTTTCTTCTTCCCTCTTCCCCTTGATCTAGCTGTAGCCCTCTTTTGGCACTTTGTCAAGTAGAAGCGGTTATAGCATCATCTGACTGCCTAGCATTTTTTTTTTTAAGATTTTATTTATTTATTTGACAGATCACAAGTAGGCAGAGAGGCAGGCAGAGAGAGAGAGAGGAAGGGAAGCAGGCTTCCTGCTGAGCAGAAAGCCCGATGCGGGGCTCGATCCCAGGACCCTGGGACCCTGGGACCCTGGGACCCTGGGACCATGACTTGAGCCAAAGGCAGAGGCTTTAACCCACTGAGCCACCCAGGCGCCCCACTTCCTAGCATTTTTTTCTGCTTTATAAAGAAGTAGTGCAAAGAGAAAACATGAAGACTCTTGGCAAACAGATTGGAGAATTTCCTTTGTTCTTCGTACTATTTTTTTTTAATCATAAATAATGCAAACTATACTGAACATGATCTTAACCAGGCATAGGTGATTTCTTCAACATGTGTGGATTTTGGATTTTCTGTGACAAATGCCTCTCTCCTCTCTCCACACATAGCATTTGACTTGTAAGTTTTTAGGGATTACATATTTATTCTAATATTAGTTTCAACATAGAATAATTAGAAAGGGCACATCTTTAAAAGTAAAAGAAAAATACACATTAAAAACCTAAGAGAGGGGCGCCTGGGTGGCTCAGATAGGTATCTGCCTTCAGCTTAGGTCATGATCCCAGGGTCCTGGGATTGAGCCCTGCATCTGGTTCTTTGCTCAGCGGGGAGTCTGCTTCTCCCTCTCTCTCTCCACTGTTACCCCTGCTTGTGCTCTCCCACTCTTTCGAATAAATAAATAAAATCTTAAAAAAAAAAAAAAAAACCTAAGAGCACAGGGTCGCCTAGGTGACTCAATCAGTTGAGCATCGGTTGAGCATCTGACTTGATTTTGACTCTCTTTAAGATCTCAGGGTTGTGGGGCACCTGGGTGGCTCAGTGGTTAAGCCTCTGCCTTCGGCTCAGGTCATGATCCCAGGGTCCTGGGATCGAGCCCCGAATCTGGCTCTCTGCTCAGCGGGGAGCCTGCTTCCTCCTCTCTCTGCCTGCCTCTCTGCCTACTTGTGGTCTCTGTCTGTCAAATAAATAAATAAAATCTTTAAAAAAAAAAAAAAAGATCTCAGGGTTGTGAGATGGAGCCTCATGTGGGCTATATTCTGGGCACAGGGTCTGCTTAACGTTCTTTCTCCCTCTGCCTCTCTCCCCTGCATTGCATGCATGCATTATCTCCCTCTTAAACAAACAAACAAAAAAACTAATAGAACAACTCTTGGAATTACACAGCACTATAGATCTTCAGTTACTTAATTAATTGTGGGTTCACCCTGTAGAGCTTAACTGTAATTGCATGTTCACCCTATAGAGCTTAACTAGCTCTTTAAACACTAGCTAATGTGTTAAGATGTATAATAGTTTAGGAAGAGAGAACACTATTTCCTAAGTAAATAGGAGAGAATTGGTTAGGAATAATATCCTCAGTCCTTTGGCATCTTGACCAGGAAGTGGTATTCATGGTTAACCATAACAGAAAGAAGGAGGAGGATAATAAGGATGTTTCATGATACATGGGTAGTTTATAAAGTCTTTCCCCAGTCCCGTTTTTTAAAAGATTTTATTTATTTATTTGAATGAGAGAGAGCACAAGGAGAGGGGAGGAACAGAGAGAGAAGCCGACTTCCCGTTGAGCAGGTAGCCGGATGTGGGACTCAATCCCAGACCCTGGGATCATGACCTGAGCTGACCTGAGCAGAAGACAGATGCTTAAAAAACTAACTGAGCAACCCAGACGCTCCCCAAGTCCCATTTTTAATAAGACCACAATAGATGCAAGATATAAGCAGAAAAAGAAATATATAGAAATATATGTAAGTATGCTAGTTTCTTTTTTTTTTTTTTTTTTACTGCTCTAAAATAGTGGTTCTCAGACCTAGCTGTTCTTTTTGAAGATTTATTTTAAAGATTTTATTTATTTATTTGACAGAGATCACAAGCAGGCAGAGAGGCAGGCAGAGAGAAGGAGAAAGCAGGCTCCCTGCTGAGCAAAGAGCCCAATGTAGGGCTTGATCCCAGGACCCTGGGACCATGACCCGAGCTGAAGGCAGAGGCTTTAATCCACTGAGCCACCCAGACACCCCAAGACTTAGCTGTTCTTTAGAATCTCCTGGGAATTTTATAAACAGACAGACTTCCAGGCTCTGCCTGCAGAGCTTCTGACTCTAGTTCTGTGTTAGGTCTGGAAATCTATTTAAGGTAGTTTTAGCTACGGAAAGGACAGAGAACAAACTAACATAGGTAACTACAGCTTTAATAAGAGGAGTGATCTTTTTGAAATGTGCATTTGATTATGTCATCTCCCTACCTAAAATCCTTCCATGTGTTTTGATAAAGACTGAATCTTTAGTTGGGCCACAAAACCCGGCAGTTTCAAACGCTGCTTGCTTGTACCAGCCACACCTCTATACCAGCCACATCTACTAGCTTTCAGATCTTCAAAGGGATCATGTTCCTTTTTTTCAGGTTGTTGCCACTGTCTTTTCTGTCTCTGTCCCCTGTCCCTACTAACACACACACTTTCTGGGGCCAAGCAGAGTAGGGTGCCTGGCATGTACTGGGCAGTCAAATATCTGGAGAATGAATGGCTCTCTGGATAAAAGGGAAGGGTCAAGGATGGATACTGACAGTAGTAAGTTAATTAGGAAATAGATTAGGGATTCAGGAGATAGAGTTCCTGGGTATTTTTACTCTATAGTAGAACATGAGGTGATTGATTTGATAAAAGAGGAAGGAGGAGAAGGTGACTTGAGAAAGTGGTGAAGGTTTGAAACAGGTGCTATGAAAAGTGGGAGGTGGCTTACTGGGGACCCATTCACAAATACTCATTTGACATTTACTGAGTTGCCTTCTCTGTGCTCCCTACATGAACTTGCTGAGTAGCATGGAGGGTGGTTGTCATGGAAGATCATGAGTTTGTAATGATGCCAATCCACGAGGTAGTGATTTCCTTTTCCAGCTGTACTCAGCTGGTTGGATGATTGAGCTAGAACAGAGCAGCAGCTGGAAATGGTAATGCGTTGGAGTTTTGTGGAGTAGGGATGATGGACGATCATGGAAGCGATTGAGAATCTGAATCAAAGAAGGTTTGTGGGGGCGCCTGGGTGGCTCAGTGGGTTAAAGCCTCTGCCTTCGACTCAAGTCGTGATCTCAGAGTCCTGGGATCAAGCCCTGAATCGGGCTCTCTGCTCAACAGGGAGCCTGTTTCCCTTCTTCTCTCTCTGCCTGCCTCTCTGCCTACCTGTGATCTCTGTCTGTCAAATAAATAAATAAAATCTTAAAAAATAAAATAAATAAAACTGGCTAACCAATAGGGAGGGCTTATTGACTTATGTAATTGAAAAGTCAAGAGGTAGGGTGGGGTTCAAGTTCATTTTGATCCAGAACTTTCATGACATCACAAAAGGACTTTCTAATTTTTTTACCACTGTCCTTCATGTGTTGACTTCATACTTGGAGTCCCTCCTGGAGCCATACCTTCTTAGCTGCATGGGTATCACATCCTTATATCACAGGAGGAAGAGAGGGAGCTTTTCTTTTTTATTTTGGAAATATTTATTTATTTATTTATTTAAATAAGCTTTACACCAACATGGGGCTTGAACTCATGACCCTGAGATCAGGAGTCTCATGCTCTACTGACTGAGCCAACCAGGCACAGCAGCATGAGCTTTTCTTCACCATTGGAATCAGTTCCTGAACTTCACTTTGATTGGCCTGATTAAGAAAAATGCCCATCCATCTTTGAATTAATCAGCATGACTAGGGAAATAACATGCCCTGTTTGGCTTAGGTGTGGCGTTTTGCCCGCCCCCATGACAAGGAGATGTTACTCCGATAGGCCAGTCAGGGTCTGTCTGCCATTGGACGTGGACTGGAATCCATCCAAATGGGGAAGAGTAGAAGGGACACTGGGGAGGAAACCTACATTGTCCACTGCAATGAGGAACTATGATGTTAATTACTGAATAGCCCCCATTATACCTTGCAGATGCCACGGTGACAGCAATATTCAGAGTGCCATACCCTTCAGTAAATATTGAGTGTCTGTGTATTTAGTGAATGACAGAGATGAGAAAAGGTAGAGACAGTGTATCAGATTGGCATCAACTCCAGAGGAGCTGAGATTTTTACTGCTCTGAGAATAACAGTGGGGAAACAGCATTGGGGTCTAAGGAGAATGTGGACCTCACTTCCCGGTATAAGAATATGGGGTTCACAGAAAAGGAGCAGTCTCCCCTTGAGGGTGCTCCAGGTGAATGAGGTCTCTTGGGAGGTGAGCCAGATTTCAGAGGAGGCCAGAGTGAGCTTTGTGTAAAAATAATTTTAAGGAGTAGAGTGGACGGGAGGTGTTAGGTTGACATAGGTTTGCAGAGATGATACAAGGTCCCTCATCTCCTCTCTTAGCTGTCCTTTTAAAAAATTTTTTTAAAGATTTTATACATTTACTTGTCAGAGAGAGAGAACACAAGCAGGGAGAGTGGCAGGCAGAAAGAGTAGCAGGCTCCCAGCTGAGCAAGGCCCCAGCCGGGCAGATCAGGACCCTGGGATCATAAGCTGAGCCAAAGCCATACGCTTAACCAACTGAGCCACCGAGGCGTCCCTTAGCTCCCTTTTATTCTTTGTACCTTTCTTATGTTTGGTTTTATGTATATAATCACTCTGTTTGCCTAATCTTAGATTTTTAGTTCTTTTTTTTTTCTTTTGTATTGAGGTATAATTGACATGTAACATTAGTTTCAGGTGTGTAACAATGATTCTATATTTGTGTACATTGTGAGGTAAACACCACAGTGAGTGTAATTAATGTCCATCACCACACATAGTTTAGAAAAAGTTTTTTCTTTTTTTTTTTTTTTTTTAAGATTTTATTTATCTGACAGTGAGAGAGGGAACAGAAGCAGGGGGAGTGGGAGAGGGAGAAGCAGGCTCCCCACTGAGCAGGGAGTGTGATTCGGGGCTCAATCCCAGGACCCTTGGACCATGACCTGAGCTGAAGGCAGACGCTTAATGACTGAGCCACCCACACGCCCCCCAAAATCTTTTTCTTATGATGAAAACTTACCTCTCAGCAACTTTCAAATATACAATCTGTGAGTTCAGTGTTTTGTTTGTTTTTGCATTCAAGTGAAGTCATAACAGTATTTGCCTTTCTCTGACTTATTTCATTTCACATAATACCCTGGAGGCCCGTCCATATTGCTGCAAATGGCAAGTTTTCCTTTTTTTTTTTTTTTAAATGGCTGAATAATATTTTATTTTATTTTATTTTATTTTTTTAAAGATTTTATTTATTTATTTATTTGACAGAGAGAGATCACAAGTAGACAGAGAGGCAGGCGGAGAGAGAGAGAGAGAGAGAAGCAGACTCCCTGCTGAGCAGAGAGCCCGATGCGGGGCTCAATCCCAGGACTGTGAGATCATGACCTGAGCTGAAGGCAGCGGCTTAATCCACTGAGCCACCCAGGTGCCCCTGAATAATATTTTATTGTATGGTATGCCACATGACCCTAATTTATAAAATATGTATTCCTTAATCATGTTAGCTTTTCCTCCTTATGGTAGTCACCTCATGGCTTTAAAGAAGAAGCTGCCGGGGCGCCTGCGTGGCTCAGTGGGTTAAGCCTCTGCCTTTGGCTCAGGTCCTGATCTCAGGTCCTGATGTAAGGGTCCTGGGATCGAGGCCGCATCTGGCCCTCTGCTCAGCAGGGAGCCTGCTCCCCCCACCCCGCCCCACCTGCCTGCCTACTTGTGTTCCCTCTCTCTGTCAAATAAATAAATAAAATCTTAAAAAAAAAAAAAAAAAAAAAAAAAAGGTAGCTGCAGCTCCAGGCATCACATCCTTCCAACAGTGACCCAATGGTAAAGGAAGGAGGCAATGAGGGCTTTCTTCTGTTGACACTCTAGTCCCCAGCTGACTTCCTCTTACATCTTATTGACTAGAGCTGGGGCTACACAGAGCCACCCCACATTACAGGGCAGGCTGGGAAAGAGTATCCAGCAAAGAGGATTTTGATGAATCCCCTGGGGCTGACACTGTCAGGAATGCTCTAGGATCCTGTATGTAGGGAAGAGGGGGAAATGGCTGTTGGGCAGACAACTGTACTGCCACATCCAGTTAACTACAGCACTTTGGGCCAGTAAAGTCACATTTCAAGAGAGCAGTATTTGTGGGGCGCCTGGTGAACTCAGTCAGAAGAACATATGACTCTTGATCTCAGGTTGTGAGTTCGAGCCCCACATGGGGTATAGAGATTACCTAAATAAATAAAACTTAAAAAAAAAAAAAAGGGTAGTATTTGCAGATATCAGTGATAGTCTACCTATATGCAATGGTATCTGCCTTTCTCTGAAAGAAGCAGGCATCTTGTATGTGTTAGTATCTAGGCCAGCTGTTTGAGAAGTAACAGATATACATTTGTTTAATTCTTGTGATTAATGACCCTGAATTTGTTCCATCTTTGTATATATAAGTACCACAATGTACTGAATTGTGTCTTGTCTTGCATTTAATATGTAGATCAGTACCTCTTCCCTTATATATCCGGAACTGGCAACGGTTGGGAAAGATTAGGGACCTCCTGGATGGGAGAATTTGTGCCATGTCCTCTAGTTTTCTGGAAATGTAACTACTTGAAATGATGAACTAGGTCAAGAGTCCTTTTTAAAGTCACACATTACAAGATCCCTGTTTGTATTATCTGAAGCCAGCTAGAGCAGCAGGCTTTGGGCCGCATGCCCAGTATCGAATAACTCAATAAGAGGCCTTAGAAATGTAAGTTCCTCTGCCCTGTGTTTCTTGGGTTTTCCTTCCTTAAATTTCTGGGTTGGGGGGAAGGCAGCTCTGCCCCCATGGCCACAGCTTGAGAATCCTCATAAGTTGGTGGGAAGGAAACAGAGGCAGCAGAGTATGAAAGTTATTGAAAAAATAGGAGCTGCATTCATGGATGGCATGAAATTTGAATTCAGCTTTTGCTAATAAGGTGAATTTTGACAATGCCTTGTGGAACTGAGTTTTGTTTTTTTCTCTGAGCCCTTTTTCTCTCCTCCCAGTGGGTAGCATCCTAAGGTTTATATTTTTCCAGAGAAGATGACAAAGCATCCCTCCCTCCCAAGGCAGTTCTGAAATCACTTGGTCCACTCTCCTTCCATGTGGTAGTTAGGACTGATGGAGTACAGCCTCTCTAGTTGCTGTTCAAGGAGGGGTCTCCAAAGGAGCAGAGCTCAAAGTGAGCATAACTGAATGGCTAGAAAATATTTCTCATTTTGCTGCCTATCAGGTGGTCCTGAAGCCTCTGTGAGTCTGGCGACACCTGCCACTAAGACACTGAGCCCGTGCTGGGCCGCAGAGCGTCCATGTTTGTGGCTTAGAGTCCTTTCACTGCAGAGCGCAGGGGATCATAATGGGCAGTGGACTGTAGACGGGGAGCTGTCTTCACTCATCACCAAGACTGGGAATGAGTCTCACTGAGAACCTCAAAGGGAGCCGCTTCACACAGGTGCCTTGAACATGCTCAACGGAACCAGCATTCTTGGTGGCTGGATGCACAGTAGGTTGTGACCATTAATTAAACTGACATGATTCATTAATTGAAAGGCTTTTTTAAAAATTTTAACTTGTATTTTTTCCTTTTTTTATTAAAAAAATTAACATTGACATAGAACATTAAATTAGTTTCAGATATATAACATTTCAATATTTATACAATTTCAAAATGAAAAACAGTAAGTCTAGTTATAGTTAACATCCATCACCTTACTTTGTTACAAATTTTTTTTCCTTGTGATGAGACTTTTCAGATCTCTTGTCTTAGCAGCTTTCACATATACAATATGGTATTTTAACTATAGTCACCATGCTGTGCATTGTGTCTCAGGTCTTATTTTATAGCTGGAAGTTTGTATCTTTTGACCCCCTTTACCCATTCTCCCACTCTCCTACCCCACCTCTGGAATCACCAATATGTTCTCTGTATCTATGAGCCTTTTTTCTTTTTCTAAGATTTTATTTATTTATTTGACAGAGATAAGAGATCACAGGCAGAGAGGCAGGCAGAGAGAGAGGGGGAAGTAGGCTCCCCGCTGAGCAGAGAGCCTGATGTGGGGCTCGTTCCTAGGACCCTGGGATCATGACCTGAGCCAAAGGCAGAGGCTTTATCCCACTGAGCTACCCAGGCGCCCCTCTATGAGCTTTTTTTTTTTTTAGTATTATTAGATTCCATATGTGAGTGAGATCATACAGTATTTGTCTTTTTTTTTTTTTTAAAGATTTTATTTATTTATTTGACAGAGAGAAATTACAAGTAAGCAGAGAGGCAGGCAGAGAGAGGAGGAAGCAGGCTCCCCGCTGAGCAGAGAGCCCGATACGGGACCCGATCCCAGGACCCCGAGATCACGACCCGAGCCGAAGGCAGCGGCTCAACCCACTGAGCCACCCAGGCGCCCCAGTATTTGTCTTTGACTTGTTTCACTTAGCATAATGCTCTCAAGGCCTGTCCATGTTGTTGCAAATGGTAGGATTTCCTTCTTTTTATGACTGAATAATATTCCTCTGTGTGTGTGTGTGTGTGTACACATGCACACCCCACATTTCTTTCTTCATTCATTCTTCAGTGGTCACTTAGGTTGTGTCCCTGTCTTGGCTATTGTAAATAATGGTGCGGTGAATATGGTCGTGCAGGGATGTCTTTGAGATAGAGATTTCCTTTAGATATATACCCAGAAGTGGAATTATTGGATCATGCAGCAGTTCTGTTTTCCATTTTTAAAAAAATATTTATTTATTTATTTATTTGACAGAGGGAGAGACAGGGAGAGAGGGAATACAAGCAGGAGGAGTGGGAGAGGGAGAAGTAGACCTTCCACTGAGCAAGGAAGGCCTCCGACTGAGCCACCAAGTGCCCCTCTATTTTTAGTTTTTTGAGGCCCCTCCATGCTGTTTTACCTAGTGCTTGCACCAGTTTATATCCCATAGGGTACAAGGGCTCCCTTTTTCATCAACACTTGTTATTTCTTGTCTTTGTGATGAGAGCCATTCTGAAAGTTGTAAGGTGATGTCTGATTGCGGTTTAAATTTGCATTTCCCTTGGGGTGTCTAGGTGGCTCAGTCAGTTAAGCGTCTGCCTTTGGCTCAGGTCATGATCCCAGGGTCCTGGGATCAAGTCCCGAATCAGGAATCTCTGCTCAGCAGGGAGCCTGTTTCCCTTGCTCTCTCTCTGCCCTGCCTCTCTGTCTACTTGTGATCTCTGTCAAATAAATAAATAAAATCTTTAAATTTGCATTTCCCTGATGATTTGTGATGGTGAATATCTATTCAGGTACTTGTTGGCCATCTGTATGTCTTCTTTGGAAAAATCTCTATTCAGATCTGCCCATTTTTTAACCATTTTTTTTTAAGCTATTGAGTTGTGCAAGTTCCTTATGTATTTCAAATATTAACTCCCTATAAGATACATAATTTACAAATATTTTCTCCCTTTTGGTAGTTTGGCTTTTCATTTTGTTGGTTATGTATGCAGTATGGAAACTTTTTAGTTTGATATAGATTTTTTTGTTGTTGTTGTTGCCTTTGCTTTTGGGTATCACATTAAAAAAATCTCATCACCAAGACCTGTGTCAAAGAGCTTATTGCATATTTTTTCTAGTTTTATGTTCTAGGTCTTATATTCAAGTGTTTAGCCCATTTTTAGCTAATTTTTTTGTTGAGTATAAGATAATGCTCCAGTCTCATTGTTTTGCATGTGGCTGTCTAGTTTTCCCAGTGCCATTTATTAAAGAGACCGTCCTTTTCCCATTATATAGAATACTTGGCTTCTTTATCATAAATTAGTTAGCCATATGCAGATAGCCCCTGCTTTGTGAAAGTTCATGTTAGGCCACTTTGCTTTTAATTATTTACTTTATTTTTTAAAAAAAGATTTTATTTATTTGACAGAGATCACAAGTAGGCAGAGAGAGAGGAAGGGAAACAGGCTCCTTACTGAGTGGAGAGCCTGACATGGGTCTTGATCCCAGAACCCTGGGATCGACCCTGAGATCATGACCTGAGTCGAAGGCAGAGGCTTTAACCCACTGAACCACCCAGGCGCCCCAAGGCCACTTTGCTTTTAAGAAGACCTACATTAAGGGGCGCCTGGGTGGCTCAGTCATTGAGTGTCTGCCTTCAGCTCGGTTGTGATCTCAGCCCATCGGGCTCTCTGCTTGACAGGAAGTGTGCTTCTTCCTCTGCCCCTGCCCCTGCTTGTGTTCCCTCTCTCGCTGTCAAATAAATAAAGGGAATCTTAAAAAAAAAAAAAAAAAAAAATGGCTACATCAAGACCTGTTTTCACTAACCAAAAGAAATCCAAAGGGGATTTTTGCTTTTACTGAGGAGACTGAAAAGCAAAAAGGACATTCAGCTTTTGTTGCAGTGAGCCAACATAGAGGCTGTGAGCACCCCACGCCGGGAAAGTGGCCCCCCAAGCTTCTTCCCTTGGCATACGCACAGCATCTGAATGCCATAGCTTTGAACTGTGTGCATCTTATTTGAATTTATTTTGTGCGTCCTTTAGCAAGATGTGTCCTCAAGTGTCAGAGACGCCTAAAGAGATTATTTTGAGGGTCTCGGAATTCTCGAAAATTTCTCCATCTAAACTAACAGTAATTGATTTTTTTGCTTTATATTCAATCTATCAAAGGTTTCATAGGAACACTGTACTTTCAGGTAGCAGGGGAAGCCTGAAAGGGTTTGTTTCTGGGCTTTCTGTTGTTGAGTGTTTCTATGCCAACACCATACCATTTTGATTACTATAGCTTTATAATATAGTTGGAGGTCAAGGAGTATGATGCCTCTAGCTTTGTTCTTTCTCAAGATTGCTTTGGCTGTTCGGGGACTTTTGTGGTTCCATACAGATTTTGGGATTGTTTGTTTCTGTGAAAGATGCCATTGGATTTTTGATAGGGATCGCATTGACTCTGTAGTTTGTTCTGGGAAGTGTGGACATTTTAACAATACTTGCAGTCCCTAAGCATGGAATGGCTTCTGTATCTTCAGTTCCTTTCCTAAATACCATATAGTTTTCACTGTATGGATCTTTCACCTCCTTGGTTAAATTTATTTGTAGGTATTTTATTCTCTTTGAAGCACCTGTAAATGGGTTTTATCTAATAGCTATTGGTGTATAGAAATGCAACATACAGATTTTTGTATGTTGACTTTGTATCCTACAATTTTACTTAACTTTTAGTTCTCAGTTTTTTTGGTGGGGTCTTAAGGATTTTCTCTACGTACCACGACATTGGCAAATAATAATGGTAGGCTAAATTCCCTTTCCTTAAAGAAAAGAGCCACAGCTGGTTTGAGTATAATGTTTAATATAAGGTACAGTGGGTTGGCAGAGTTGGTGCAAAACCAAGAGATTTGGTTCTAGTCGGTGAGTTAACAGCCTAGGTACCTGAACCGATACTGGCCCTGCTGCCTCCCGTCCTCCAAGGCTGCACGGCGCCAGCCAGAAGCCCTAAGACAGAGGTTCTCTCCACGTCTTCCAAGTAGTGGCTAAGCGTTCTGGTTCCCAGAGTGCATCAAGAGACTGGCCCTGGTCATCGCAGCAGGTGTGATTTTCGGGACAGACTTGAGAAGTGGGGGCAGAACTGGACTTGGGGGTCTGGGTCACCGTATGCTGATGACATGCACTAGTCCCAGAGGCTCTTGGCTTGAATGGTTAGCCCGTCTTCCTTCCCACCCACATGTTTGCCCTCCCTGACTGTTCATGGTAGGGAAGAAGGTGGCTGTCCGCTTGAGGAGAAAAGGTCTTTCCAGAAGCTGTATTTGGCATAAGCGAAGGCCACTGCTAGTGCTGCTAGTGGCCAGGCACAGGTACAGAAGGCCCTGAGGCAGAGGGACAAAGGAGGATAAGGTGCAGGCAGAGCGGGAAACAGCCAGCTCAGGTCTCTGCCCCAGGAGCCCAGAAGGATCACGGCCATGCAGTAAAGGGTGACATGGTCCTCCTCTTTGGTCAAGCAAAGGCTCCAGCATGGGCCTGGGAGGTGAGAGGGCTGAGGGGCACAGGCTCTGCCCTCGGGCCCTAGCTTTAGGCTCATCACATCAAGGTGGTGATGCAGTGAGGGGCAAGGCATGGAAACTGTGGTCAGGCTGGGAATCTTTGGCTCTTAGGAGCCGCCCTTTTCCTTGTCATCCATGAGGTCATACCTGGGGAAGAAGCAGAGAAGGCTCAGGTAGAAAGGGGACTTGTGTCCTCCAAGAAATGAAGCATGAGCCAAGGGCTCTTGGACTGCAGAGAATCAATGGTTCTTACCTCAGAAGGCATGCTCTTCTCCCTGCCCAGGACTGGGATTTCTCTGGCTTACACAGCCAGACCCACCCCCAGCCCATTGGGTACTTACCACTGGGCCGCTCCCTGGGAAAGGTCTATCTCAGCAAGGTCCAGCTGCACCTGCATTGGAGGAGATGTGTGTGGGGGTGCGGATGTTACTTTGAGATCTCCAAAGACCACGTCCCATAGTTCCACACTCCTGCTCCAAACCAGTGCCGTGGGGATCAGGTCACATGTATAGTAGTGTCACCTGCGGTGCTTCCTCCCCAGGGCCCTGAGGGAGGATGGCCTTGCTCCCAGCAGCTTCCAAGCCTTACCTTCGCCTGGCTCACCCTCACCCTCTTACCTTCCCCAGCAGCTCACGCTCCCTTGACATGAAGGAGGAATTAGACTTCACAGAGACATCCAGCTTTCGCCTCAGGACCTCATCTAGGGGCAGTTCCCACTCAAATCTGGGGGGAGGGGAACACTGGGCATTAGGGGAAGGGGTTCCTTCCTGAGCCGCCCTTCTCTCCACCTGAATGCCTACTGACTGACCGTTCATTGAATTCAGGGTTTAGGGTCCTCTTCTTCTGCGAGGTTTTCCGCTTGGTACCCCGGTTCTTGTCTGGCAGTAGCAACAGGGACACGTAGGGGTCGGGGGCTTCCCGTCCATTCTGTCGAAGGGCCCTGCACAAGAAGCTGAAGGTAAGAAGGCAGCCCAAGGGGAGGAGGACCAGGGGGGCAGGAGGGGAGGGCGGACAGGGTCTCACCGGCAGCTGTGAACAATGCTGACCAGCTTTCGCTCTTCGCTGTAGTACCAGACGGTCAGTCGCACCTGGCCTAGGGGCCCAGCTGGAGCCTCCAGCGCACTGTGGGGAGAAACGGAGATAGTGCCCCGGGAGCCTTCGTACTCCTGAGCTCACATGGTCTTTCTGGCCTAGCCCCTCACCTGTCCCCATGTGTCAGGCGCTGCCGCAGCTCCGGGGCAGAGGTGGTGCTGGGAGGGAGTCCCCCCCAGAGCTCCGGTTCTTCACTCAGCGAGGAGGAGCTGTGGCTATGGCTGTGTGCTTCCACGCCCGAATGCTGGGACACCAGGATCTGGGGAGGCAAGAGAGCTGCGAGCTGGGCCGAATCTAGCTCAGCTCCCTGACTACGAGAACACAGCCCCCGGTCTCTGTCCCCGCCTTGGCCCGTCACCTCCTGCTACTCACCCCCAGCTGTGCTCTCAATAGCACCTGCCCTTGACCATTGTTAAGTGTAAACCAACGGTCCAGGCAGAGCTGGTCAGCTCCGAGTAGCTCCGAGAGGGGCAGGGAGAACGAGCCCAGTGTGCCTGTCCCTTCACCCCGGACCTGTGGAATCAAGAGGCAGATGATTTAACCCTGGTGTTCTAGGTTCAAACACTTGGGTGGTTTTGGAGAGAGATTCCACTTTGTGATGGCCACATGGCAGCCATGT
This sequence comes from Mustela lutreola, assembly GCF_030435805.1. NCBI lineage: Eukaryota > Metazoa > Chordata > Mammalia > Carnivora > Mustelidae > Mustela > Mustela lutreola. Next base: position 57,536,108 of record NC_081297.1, read on the forward strand.
TGCTGGCCCCACTTCCCTTCCTTTCCTAGCCAGACTAGACTGTGGCCTCTCTATTTCCTGAACTTTCACAAATTACACCCCAGGGCCATAGCTGCTGCACAGCGTGGAGAAAAAGAACAGCAAAAATGGAATTACAGGGTTCCTGCCCACCTAACCTCCATTTCCACACTCCAGATGTAATGACCCACAAACCCTTCCTGTCTTCTGAGTTCCAGAATAATTCTAGCTAATATGCCTAGATCTCTCTTATCACTGTTTGCCAGCTTTTGTATCTCCTGATTCCCTGCGGTGCAAGGTAAGGAATGGAGCTCATTGACTTATCTTCTCTACCTCTGCTAGTGTTGTTAACAGTTAGACTATTTTAAGGTCTCTTGATTTCTGTTCATGTAATTCTCAACTTATTACCTTATCAACTTTAGAGGCTCTTTGACTCACACTCCAGAAGAGGAAAAGCACCCCTGTATTACCTCTACCACCCTCTCCCTGCTCCCATACCTCTTTACCTTTGTTCGCCCTTGAACCCCCTGAAATCTAGTTTCTACTCCGTGCTTGCCACTAAAGTTGCTCTACTCTGTTACCTCAACGTCAGTCATTCTCAGTCATCTCATTTCATTTTCTCGGTAACATCTGGCCACTTCCTATCTTTTCAGACACTCTTCTTTGGCTTCCATACCCCCTTCTCTCCTGGCAAACACCCCATTGCCCCTGTTACACCTCAGGCCCTTTGCAGGGCTCCTCTTCCTCTGTCTGCTCTGTCATTGCTGCCATGCTCAGCATGTCCCTCCTTTGTCTTCTCACTCTCCGTAGGCCCTCAGGGTGCTCCTGCACACCCGGGACTACAGGTGCTAGGTGTGCTTGGTGCTCAAACGAAGGAGCGGTGAGAACCCCATAGCGGGCCACAGATCTGCCTTCTGGATAGCTGTTTCCCCTTGGATGATCTCAGAGGTCTCAGATTCAAGCACTCCTGCTTTGGCCATTCCCTGTGTTGACAATGGCTCCCTTCTCTGTCCCGCTGCCCCAGGCTAAAAATCCAGGAGTTCGTGTCTAGGCTGTTCTTTGTTCCTTCTCCCATGTCAAAATAACCACCACTAAATACCACTGCCCTTCGTCAGGTCTTGCTTCATAGCCTGTTAGCTGACCTCCCTGCCTCCAGCACCGTCTTCCTTCAGTCCACCCTTCACCCTGCCATCAGCACGACCTTTGTAAAGTGCAAATCTGGGTATGTCACCCCTCACTCCTTCAAATATTCCCCTATGCCTTTAGGGTAAATCCACATTCTTAGCATAAGAGTCAAGAGCCCTTTTGATCCTGCTCCTGTCTGCCTCTGTGATCTACAGTTTGCCTTCTTGGTCCTCATTCCCTTCTCAGCCTGAGACTATTCCTTCTCTTCTTGGTCACATCCTGTTTCCCCTTAAGCTCAGGGGTCATCTAGGGCTACCGCTACTACTACCTCCACCTTTTCCTCTCATCTGAGGTAGAAGCCCTCTTCCCCACAGTGCCTTCTACCTCAGCAGTTTGTCAGTCTGGAAGTTTTCCTTGGTTACTCTCCCCAAAGGGAGTGTGAGCTACGTAAAGATAGGAACTAAATCTTTTCTCCCTATGCCTGGTTCAGTGACTTGCCCGCAGTAGCAAAATGTTCACAGAATGAATTTATGGTACCTGCAGCTCCAGGCTCTCGGTGTGTGGTCTCTTGATGAGAAAGGAGGCAGTCTCATCCCAGATAGGGGCTGAGGTTTGGGCAATTGTCTGGTGGAGATGAGGGGTTAAGGTCAGTGCTTGGAACGTTCTCCTCTGCGTTTCTCAGCCCTCCCAAACAGCCCTGCAGCATTTCCTAATACCTTCGTCTTATGAGAAGTGTCTCCGACAGTGAGAGTAGCGTAAGCGCTGGGAGGCTTGGTCCCTTTCCGGAGCTGGAGAGAGAACAGTGCATTGACTATTAAATACGGTCTTGAGCTGAGAGACCTAGTGAGGCAGATCTCCTGCTCCCCTCCCAGATCACATCCCCATGGTCACTTGACAGCCACTACCCTCCTGGCCTTCAACAGACCATTCTTCCCACCCCAGCACCACCCTGGGAAAGAGGAATTTGGAATTTATTATTCCAAATATCTCCTGGAGCATCCAAACCTGAGGGAGGCGGAGGAAGGGCCAGGGAGCTATGGGGTGCGGGGAGCGGCTCTCACCGGCAGCTCGTCCGCCCGCTCCAGATACACAGACAGCAGGGCCGCCGCCAGCTCTGCGCTCTTCTGCGTCTGGATCAGACTGTTCACCTGCAGCACCTGAGGGAGGACACGCGGGCTGAGGGACCCGTTTTGGATGCGCTGTGTCCCGGCCATGCCTGGGAGACGGATGGGAACGTTCGCCACGACCCACCCGGAGTCCCATCCCTACCTCCTCTAACTCGGCAGCCGTGGGCTGGGGTGTCAGACGTTCCAGACGCAAGTGCAGGCGGCCAGAGGGCACGTCCTCCAGGGCCAGCCACTGTGGGCATAGGCAGGCTTAAGCCTTGGGGATGGGGGACAGAGGGACTAGGAGATTGAGACATGGGTCAAGATAGGAGGGATTATGGCTTGTAATTCCTTGCTCACCTCATCGAGGAAGCCTGTGTTCAGGACTGCGGTGAGACTCACTTTGCACCTAGAGAAGAGAAAAATTAAAACAAGAGGCCAGTGGCCACAGCCAAGTGTCCATCTCCTCAAAACCTTTGTCTTCCCCTCCGGACTCCTATCCTCTCACCTGCCCAGAAAGTCATCCTTGTCCAGGTCCTTGTCAAAAACTTCAATGTCTAGCTCTTGGCCTGGAATTGACGTAACAATCACCTAGAGGGAGAAAACAGTGCGAAGTCGATTCTTTTTCTTCTTCAAATGACTGGGAACCTCACCCTCAACCACCTGAACCCCAGTGGGCTTTCAGACCACTCTCAGAGCTAGAGGGAAGAAGGAGAAGGGACTTGGAGGAGTCCTGGCTGTGCAGTTCTGACCTCAAAAACCTCATTCCAGCGGGGATTGAGATCTTCCCGAACAACACGGCTCCGGAAGCTTCGTCCTGCCAGCTTTAGTTTGACATAGGGGTCTGACTTGCCCTTCACCAGTCCCCCCAGGAAACGGTCTTTGGCGATCAGATCCTGGGCCTCTAATACATGGATCCGAAGCACATTCTGCAAAAGGGACAGACAGAGGCACCAGACGGTAGGTAGAGAGAGACCTATTAAAACCAGCCCGAAACAGGCTTTTGCACATGCTTAGGCAACAGATCCTACTTCGTCCTTTCTAGATCTAGACTCACCTCCATCCCAAAGTGACTCTCAGGAGTGGTGTGAGAAGGTCGAGGTGGGACATCCACGCTGCTGCCTGTCTGGGGGCTCTCATCCAGGTCCCAAGCCCCAGGAGTTCCAGGCACAGTGGGAAAGTGCACTTCTGATGAATCCAAGTACAAGATCTAGGGAGAGTGGTGTATTGTCCAATCAAAGAAGTGCAGCTAGCACCAGCAGGCAAGGGATGTGGGGTTGGGGGCAGAGCAGAGGCTGGGACAGGAGAAACCAGTCCATGCCTTGGCTGGGCTCATCTCTAGAGGGTTCCTGCCACACTCATCCTACTCAAACACCATTTCTTCCCCAGTCTGGTCAACAGATGTTTTTGTGTGCCTGCTAGATGCTTCCACATACACTAGCTCATTAGATCTTAGAAGATTCCTCTTCTTTATTCTTCATACCAAGGAATCTATAAGGCCCCTCACCACCTCCAGCATTTTCTCTGTCTCCATACCCTCATAACCAATTTCATGTAGAGCCTGGAGTTTGAGCCAGAGCTGCTGAGCTGGAACCACTGGTCCAAGGTGAGTTCGGGGGCAGTCAGCAAGCGAGCCAGAGGCAGGGTCAGTGCCCCTAATGTCAGAGCCCTGGAGTCGTCCTTCACCTAGAGGCACAGGAAGAGGGGATGTAGTGAAGTGGAAAACAGGGTCATACTCAATAATTTCAATGAGGCATTCATTATTTGCCATAAAAATCACTCATTTTAAGTATACAACTCTCAGTTATAAAGAATGAATCTAGGGCACATGGGTGACTCAGTTGGTTAAGTGTCTGCCTTCTGCTCAGGTCCTGGGATCAAGTCTCACGTGCGGCTCCTTGCTCAGTGAAGAGTCTGCTTCTCCCTATTTGCCACTCCCCCCTCCACTCTTGCTCTTATTCTCTCTAAATAAAATCTTTTTTAAAAATTTTATTTAAGAGATTTTATTTATTTGACAGAGATCACAAGTAAGCAGAGAGGCAAGTGGGGGTAGGGGAGCAGGCTCCCTAAAATCTTATTTATTTATTTATTTATTTAATATTTATTTATTTATTTTTGGAGACATATCTTTTTTTTTTTTTTTTTTAAGATTTAAAGATTTATTTATTTATTTGACAGACAGAGATCACAAGCAGGCAGAGAGGCAGACAGAGAGAGAGGAGGAAGCAGGCTCTCCGAGGAGCAGAGAGCCCGATGTGGGGCTCGATCCCAGGACCCTGGGATCATGACCTGAGCTGAAAGCAGAGGCTTTAACCCACTGAGCCACCCAGGCGCCCCTATTTTTTTAATATTTATTTATTTGAGAGAGAGAAAGTGAGACAGAGCATGAGCAAGGAGAAGGTCAGAGAGAGAAGAAGGCTCCCCGTGGAGCTGAGAGCCCGATGTGGGACTCAATCCCGGGACTCCCAAGATCATGACCTGAGCCGAAGGCAGTCGTCCAACCAACTGAGCCACCCAGGCGTCCCCCTAAAATCTTTTTTAAAAAAGCTTATTAAGTAATCTCCATACCTGACATAGGGCTTGAACTCCTATCCTCAAGATCAAGAGTTGCACGCTCTTCAACTGAGCCAGCCAGGCACTCCTATAAAGAATGATTCTAGGGGTGCCTGGGTGGCTCAGTGGGCTAAGCCTCTGCCTTCGGCTCAGGTCATGATCCCAGGGTCCTGGGATCAAGCCCTGCATCGGGCTCTCTGCTTGATGGGGAACCTGTTTCCTCCTCTCTCTCTGCCTGCCTCTCTGCCTACTTGTGATCTATGTCAAATAAATACATAAAATCGTAAGGAAAACAAAATGATTGTAGAGTGGTGCCTGAGTAGCTGTCGGTTGACCTACTCTTTGTTTTGGCTCTGGTCACAACCTCAGGGTCCTGGGATCAAGCCCTGCACCAGGCTCTGCACTCAGCGGGGAGTTTCATTGAGGTTCTCTCTCTCTCTCTGCCTCTCCCCCCATTTGCATACGCACACACTCCAAAATAAAATCTTAAAAAATAATGATTCTGGGGCGCCTGCGTGGCTCAAACATTAAGCATCTGCCTTCAGCTCAGGTCAAGATCACAGGATCCTGGGATCCAGCCCCACATCGGGCCCCCTACTCTGCCAGAAGCCTGCTTCTCCTTCTCCCTCTCCCCCTGCTTATGTTCCCTCTCTTGCTGTGTCTCTATCAAATAAATAAAATCCTTAAAAAAAAAATGATTCTAGGGAGATCACTGGGGAAGAGCAGGGAGCATGGAGATGGAGAGTCTAGGTAGACAGACTGGAATATAATCAAAGGGGAGAGAGAGAGACTTGATGCAGACCTGGGAAGGCAGAACAGGGTATTTAGAAGAGGCTCAGTAGGTGATTATCTCACCTGTACATCGAGCTCCTGGCTTCGAGGGTCTTGTAGGAAAAACCGGAAAGCCTCCTCCCACACCGGGCTATTGGTACAGTAGACAGCCTGGAGGGGCACAGGATGGGAGTAAGGATATGTGCCGCAGTACCAGTCCTGTTTCTCCAGAAAGCCTTACCCTCTGCAGGCAGCCCAAAGGGGAGACACCTTCCTAAAATAGAACAGCCCTCCCAACCAGATGTGCATGCGTACATGCACACAAAATCTCCCACAATGCCGTCCTGGCCCTCACCTTGCTCTCCTGGGTCATATCCTGAATTGACAGTTGTACCATGGGGTTGGGTTCCTTGTTCGCCTTCTTCAGCTGTGGGAGTAGAATTGAGAAGTCACCATCTTGGGTATTTTTGGTTTTGTCTCAGTGAAGGAAGGTAGGCTCTCAATCTTTTCCGAGGTGGCTGTGATCCCCTCCTTGGAACCCTTGTGTTACATGCTGCTGCTTCTGCAGCTGAGTGGGGCGGGGGCAAGAGCTGGGCTGGGAAAGCTACATCCAGAGCTTCCTGTTCAGTTGCCCTTAGAATCCACACTCACGGGGAGATCCTGGGCCCGATCCAGATAGACAACTAAGATGGCAGCCGATGGGGGCTCTGGGCGGGAGGAGACTCCTCGATTCCACTGCAGAACCTGGAGGGAAGGGGGGGGTGGGAGTAGTCAGACCTTTGCCCTCATGTCACCTGTATTTCCAGCTTCCTGTTTCCCATGTTGGTTACCTGCTCTAGTTTTTCTGCATTTGGCAAAAGTGACAGCCATTCTAGCTTTAAGTGAACTTGGCCTTGCCCACCTTGCAGAGGAAACCACTGGAGGGAGAAGCAGAAGAAAGTGAGGTCTAGCAGATCAGATATTCACACAACCCTTTCCCCACCAATGTAGCAACTCCTGTCACCCCAGTAGGTGAGGCCACCCTCTTCCTCTGCTCTCAACTTACATCGTCCAGTACTCCAGCCTGCAGCACCTTCCCCACGTCCAGCTTCATCCTGGAGGGGGCAGGGAGGGGTGACAGTGAGTAGAGAAAAAGGAGAGAGTGGAAATTAGGAGCATGTCATTGGCCTTCCACTCACCCACCTAGAAATAAATGGCGACTCTCACACTCCCTTCTTATAATCTATAGATACTTATGTGTGTGTTCAGGTGCGTGTGTGGTAGAGGCAAAGGGGTGGGGAAGTTGGGAAGGAAAATGATACACAGTTCTCGGGCCTGGAAAAGCATTATAATGACCTCTGCAACCCTGGTAGCACTGAAGCTTTAGAATCCTAACACACACAATCTCACCTGCCCAGAAAGTCATCTTTGTCTGGATCCTTGTCAAACACCTCCACCTCAATCTCCTGCCCTGGAACCTCGTGTACCATCACCTGAAGCACACACAGGGAGAAAGGTCTCACCAGCTACACTGTGAGGATCATCTGATGAGCATCTTCTCTCACGGCCCCCAGGATACCCCCACCCCCATCTGACAGCCCCACTCCTCAGCTCTCCCACCTCGTAAGTTTCTCCCCACTGGGGGTTGAGGTCCTCATCAATGACTTGACTGCAGAACGCCTGGGTGCCCACTCGCACCAATGCATAGGGGTCTGACTTGCCCTCAATCAGGCCCTTCACATATTTGTCCTTGGAGCCCAGACCTCGGGCAGCCAGCAGGTGAATCCGGATAATGCCCTGTGCAGAGGAATCAGATCATGAGAAACCAAGGACCCAGCACGAGGTTCCTCAGAGGACGATCTGTCAGATGGGGGAGAGGCCATACCCTGGGCAGAGGGGAACGCAACTGGGCCACATCATGAAGGTCAGGCACAAGGGGCACCAATAATCGGTTGGGCAACACAAGGAAGGCAGCGATGGAATCCATGATCATGGTGTCAGAGAGGGAGCTGGATGAGGGAGCAGAAAAGGAGGTGAGTGTGGCTCCAACTTCCAATATAACCCCAGCCCCAGCTGTTTCCCACAACTAAGAGATGCCTAAAGCTAGAGGGACATCCTTTCTTGAAAATCGTTTTTTGGGTGTCTGGGTGGCTCAGTGGTTAAGCCTCTGCCTTTGGCTCAGGTCATGATCCCAGGGTCCTGGGATCGAGCCCCGCATCAGGCTCCCTGCTCAGAGGGAAGCCTGCTTCTCCCTCTCCCACTTCTCCTGCTTGTGTTCCCTCTCTTGGTGTGTCTCTGTCAAATAAATAAATGAAATCTTAAGAAAAAAAATAGCTTTTTGCTACTCTTTTATCCCAATTCCTCACCTACTGCTCTGAACCTTCACTGCCATCTCAGCTCTTCTTTTTCTGTTTACCCCTACGGAGAAGCCAGCAGCCCTCTTCACTCTACCCTGCATGCTCCCCCACAGGAGAAAATCACAGTATGGAGTTTCTCAGGGGTATTTGTCATCTCTCCAGCTAGGATGATCAAGGCTCCTGGAGGGTACTGGCTGCATCTTTTACTGTTTTTTGTTGTTTTTAATATTTTACTTATTTATTTGACAGAGAGAGAGAGAGAGACAGCGAGAGAGGGAACACAAGCAGGGGGAGTGGGAGAGGGAGAAGCAGGCTTCCTGAGGAGCAGGCAACTCGATGAGGAGCTGGATCCCAGGACCCTGGGATCATGACCTGAGCTGAAGGCAGATGCTTAACGACTGAGCTACCCGGGCACCCCTCTTTTACTGTTTTGTATCCCGAAAACCTGAAGCCCAGGGCTGGAACATTTAGGTGCTCAATAAATCCGGGTGCCTGGGTGGCTCAGTGGGTTAAGCCTCTGCCTTCGGCTCAGATCATGATCTCAGGGTCCTGGGATCGGGTTCTCTGTTCAGCAGGGAGCCCCCTTCCCTCTCTCTCTCTCTGCCTGTCTCTCTGTGTACTTGTGATCTCTCTCTGTCAAATAAAATCTTAAAAATAAATAAATAAATAAAAATAAATCCTTGACACCTGAGTCCTGGGATATCCAGCAGATTGGTCATCCCCGTCCAGTTGATATCTAAGGTCTGGAAGGAAAGAGCAGCAGGGTCAGGAAAGAGCACCTGGTGGCATGGTCACACCCATCCAACAGTTGCCAGACCCCTCAGGCTTTCCTCCCCAAGCCCCAGAGCTGGCCACCTTCTCCCTCCCAATCTTCTCTGGTTTCCCTGCTCCCCCATGACCCTCAATGTTTTCCCTTACCGGGCGTCGGATGAAGAACATCGACACAGCTCCCACGATAGGAAGGTCCCCCATGAGAGGCTCAAGAATCACCCGTAAAACACCATGTAGCTGGGGCAAGAGGAGAAGAACAGACCATTTCTCCAAAAAACGCCTTTTTTTTTTTTTAAAGACTTTATTTATTTGACAGAGAGAGATCACAAGTAGGCAGAGAGGCAGGCAGAGAGAGAGGAGGAAGCAGGCTCCCCACCAAGCAGAGAGCCCAATGCGGGGCTCGATCCCAAGACCCTGGGATCCGACCTGAGCCGAAGGCAGAGGCTTTAACCCACTGAACCACCCAGGCGCCCCCAAAACGCCTTCTTTTGGTCCCAAACTTTCCCAGCCTTGGTTTTTCCAAACCTCCCACTTCCCCATATCTGATGAAATTCAGGGCAAAGGCTCCCTATTATGGGGACCCCTGACATCTGCCCCACCTGCATGCCTTTGACTCCTGCTTTGCAGAAATATTTCTTCACTTCCACGTCAATCTGCACATCACCTACATAGCTGGCAGTTGATAAGGAAGAGAACAAAGAGGGTTGGTACCGGGCTGAAATGGGGGAAGGGGGAACAAAGCTGTCAGAGTGACCAGGATCCTGCTGAAGAGGGGGCTGGAAGAATGAGCGGTATTACCTGATGTTCAAATCCAACAGGATCTGTTCTTTGCTCCGACCAGGGTGAACTTTGACGCCTACGATGCGCAATGGCTGAGGAGAGATGAATTCTTAACAGAAAAGAGGGAAAGGGAGGAGTATCTCAGCCTCTTCTGGGCCCCCCACCTTCCCTGCCCTGTCTCCTTCCTCCCATTACTTTCTTTTCTACACACATACCTTTTCACCCAGTTCCACTCGTGTAAATGTAAATGTTTGCAAATGGGTGTTAGAGCCTCGAACAGCTGGGGCCACAGTTTCAGCCAAAAGCTTCTCCATGTACTGGCCCAGGAAGGGCCAGACCTGGGCCACAATCTGGAAGAAGAGGGAACCTGTCACAGGAGAGCCTAATCTTCCCCCCCTAAAGACAAGTTCCTTCAGAATCCTTCCCACAGAGAGCACTGGGGCTAGACCTGAAGTGTGACAGGGTCTGCCTAGAGAAACAAACCCCATTCCCCACTCAAGAAAAAGCCAGTGCTCACCTTATTTAGCCACTCAGCCTTTTCCACATCCGGAAAGCTGACCTAGAGGTGAGGAAGGGAGAGGAAGAGATGAGCACACCTTCCACCTGTGGTTTCCTACCAAGATGCTGGGCCGCATGCCCACAGAGAAAACAAAAGCTGTGGCAGGACCTCCCCACACCCAGGGTTCAGTGTGAAGAGGCTGGGATGTCCAAAACATTCACTGCTCCACAGACAGGGTTTAGGGGCACGGAGTTCTGATGAGGGGCCCTGACGGGGTGTGGGCCACACAACGTTGCTTTGTGGACAGCTGGGGGATGTGAAGTGATGACAGCTGCTGGAGCAGAGGGGGAGGGAAGGAGAAGGGCACATTCTTTCTGGAGGGGGAGGTCCTGACAAGTAAGTTTAAGGAGGAAATCCTGGGATTTGGAGAAGTCTTGGCTTCTTTTTGCAGTCTTCCCACCTCACTTCGAACTAGAGCTTCTACACCCAGAAGGTGAAGAGGGGAAGCAGCTCCTAGAGTTAGGGAGGGGCCAGCAGAGTCATTTAGGCCCTAGCTGGTTTTTGTTTTTGTTTTTTTCCTCCTTCTTTTTATCAGTATGACTCCTTTTATGGGAAAGAAGGACACCTGTGCTTTGTATTGGGGAGGAAGAGGGATAGTTGTTTCAGAAAGAAGATGGCTTTCTATGACGAAGAGTAGGAGGAACAAAGACAGTTGCTGCCTGGGCTGCACGTCCCCTGGGACTTCCCCCCCCTTTCCCCTCTCCAGCCGCGGGCCTGCGCCCATGGCCCTATCTGCCAAGTGTCAACTTTGATTCTTCTCTTCTGCCATTCTTCCCCTAAACTGGCACCTCTGTTGGGAAGGGCAGCAAAGCGGAGGCAGGGAGGGGCCGGGTAACGGGCTCTGCCCCCGCAGGGCCGAGAGAAGGAAGGAGGTGGGGGGGTGCAGACCTAGGGTCCGGGTCCCAACCGAGCAAGCGCAGCGCACAGTCCGGAAAAGGGTGGGGCCGACCAGGGCCGGTGGAGTGTGGGCTGCGGGCACTGCAGCAGTCTCACTACCCTCCCCCCCGCACCCCCGCCCTTCGTCCCGCAGCCGCCTCTGCTGTGCTGCGGCCCAACCGCCTGGGGCTGGAAGGCGAGGGCCGGGGGTCGGTCGGGGGCGGTGGCTCTCCTGAGCAGTGCTCCTGAGGTTGGGTGCCTGCGGGTCTCCAGGAATAAGAGCGGGAAAAGGGAGAACCTTATGGCCATAAATAGGAAAAAATAAAAAAAAATAATAAAAGAAAAAGTCTCAAGGAAGACTGGAGAGACTAGAGAACCCTCTGAGCCGCAACAGGGATGTCCGGGAACAGAAGGCGCGAGCGGCACCAGAAGAGAGGAGCGCTCAAGGAGCATGGCTAGGAGGGAGAGCCACGGCTGAGGCCGATTCCCCAGATGTTCTTACTGCTTGCCTAGGAGCAGAGGAAGAAGTTCTGATTCTGTAGAAGGATCGGGATCTGGACGCGGGGAAAGGAGGGAGGGGGAAGAGTGGCTACTCGGTCCCAAGAGTGGCGCGTCCCAGCAGGGAGGTGGCTAGCGGAGCGAGAGGGGAGTCTCCCTCCCACGGTCCCAGGGTGGGGAGCTGCCTTTAGGGACAGGAAGAAGATCCCTAGAAACGGGGGACTAGTAGGGCGGCTATGTAGCACTGAGGGTGCTCGCTCACCCAGGCAGGTAGTTCTCGATGGCTCATATAAAGTGTTTTCGCCGTGAGCTGCTCCTCATCGTCCAGCAGCTGCCGCGCTGCTCGAAGGCTCCGTTCTTTCTCATCGCGGACCCGGCGCCAGCCCAGGTAGAGGGCGAGGCCGAAGAGCACGAAACCCACGCTGAGTCCCACTGCGCCGGCCAGGTACACCGGCACCAGCACCAGCAGCCGCCGCCCGAACGAAGACAGCAACGCCATGGCCTCACCCGCAGCGCCTGGGCGGGCAGGTTGGTTCCCAGAACCCAGGTCCGGCTTTGCGTGAGCAGCGGGGGGCTGGTCAGAAGGGTCGGAGGGAGTAGAGGGCTGGTCCACGAGGCTGGGACTGGAGCCGTCGGCAGGAGAGCGCTCCATGGTGCCACCGCTGGGAGGACCCGCCCGACCCACACCCTGCAGAGAGGTTGCTAGGTCTAGCGCCCAGCTCCCCCCTGCAAACAGTAAACCCCATGCTGGGGGAGGAGACCCTAAGCCACGCCCCCTTCATCTGACCGCTCGGGTTGGCCTTCGCTGCACAGACCAAGGTGGAGTCGAAAGATAGAAACCCTGCCCCTCTTCCGCCGGGAGCCGGTAGGGTTCGGGAGAGGCAGGACCTCCTTGATTAGACCGGCGGGCCAAGATGGGCGGTCTGGGACGGCGGGAAAGGTCGGAAAGAGGCTAAAGGGCGGCATTTGATTGGTCAGAAAGAGAAGGAGGCGTGACGTACCGCTTAAGGAGAGGCGGACCAGGCACTCCCCCACGTGGATTGGAGTGCCTGCGGTATGACGTCATGCGGAGCCGCGCCGCCAATGACTGTTTTACCCGGACTTGGGGTTGCGAAGTGATGGGGTTGTGGAGGATCAAGATTTACTTTCACTCCATTCGCACGGTTTGGCAGGATTTGTCTGGAATTCCTACATGTTCATTTGTCAGTTTTCCCTAGTCTTTATACTCTTGAGTACATTACTTAGCCTTCAGTGTTTCCCTGGCTGTCCTTAAAAAAGAAAAGGAAGGGGCGCCTGGGTGGCTCAGTGGATTAAGCCGCTGCCTTCGGCTCAGGCCATGATCTCGGTGTCCTGGGATCGAGCCCCACATCAGGCCCTCTGCTCAGCAGGGAGCCTGCTTCCCCCTCTGTCTCTGCCTGCCTCTCTGCCTACTTGTGATCTCTCTCTCTGTCAAATAAAATAAATAAAATCTTAAAAAAAAAAAGAAAAGGAAAACACCCTGTGTGGAATGAAAATGTTCGATGACCGACCCTGGCTATCTTGTCCCGTCCTCTACTTTGTGCAGTGCAAAGACAGCAGCTAGAAAAAAAACTGGAAAATACGAGAATTACAGAGTTGAGATTATCCAGCCTTCAGGGAAGAGGAGAGAGAGATAGCATGACTAGGAAGTGAGGCTTTATTATTATTATTTTTTTTTTAGAACTCTCCAAGACGTAGTTATTTCTATCATAGAAGACAAATTAAATTGGCTTGGAAAAGGTGGGGGGAGGGGGGCGCCTCAGCTGCAACGGGTTTGATTACATTTTCCAAGAATTTTCTGACCCTGAGGAACTGCTAGAACATTAAAATGAGAAAACAAGAGTAATGAGACAATTCTGTTTCTTATTTGCCTGAGTTAGAAGGAAAAGTTCGGAATACAGTCAGATGGAGAACTACTGCAATTCCATGTTGTGCTGTGTAAGTTTAAGAAGGGAGAAGTGCAGGTTATACTGATAACTACTGTTACTAGTTAACTGCACTTACCAGTGTTGTCCAGGGACTTAGAAACTAAACTGGAAGCCCAGGAGGGAAGAGTTGGTCATAAAACAATTATCTTTTAATGCACTCTGTGTGGGGCTTGTGTTTCTGTTTGGTGCAGCAGGGGAAGTAGGGTTGATTGGTGGAGAGTCCAGATCTGCAGCTGATAAATATTATCTGCTTCTGCAGGGCACAGATTTCATCAGACTGTTTCACTGTTCAAAACCTAGCCCTGATCAGCCGTACCCCCTTACCCCCTTAATCTTAAATTTTCCCCACTTCCCCTTTTCTACTTCCCTGAGGCTAACAGTATCTAGAGCGCTTCCTTCAGTGTGCAGAACTACATAGGGAACAGCTTTCTATCCTCTGTGTACATCTTCCCTGTTCTCAGAGGTAAGCAGGTGGGAAGGAGCTCATCGAGTTTGGAAGAGGTAAGGGTGACCTGCTCATCAACTGATGAAGCAGAACTACAGCAGGAAAATGAAGGAGCCTCCTTAGAGGGAAACCTCTCTGTAAACTTAAATGTGTCAAGTACTAGAGTAGAAGGAGCAGGTCACTTCACTAGGGGTGGAGAGCACCACCAATGGGGTTTCCTTTCCAAGCTTCTCCACTTTCTCACCCTATCTCGATCATCAGACCCTTCTACTAAAGATGGTCTCTGGAAGACAAAAGCCCATCCTCAGGAAGAGCTCTTCCCAGCTGGGGCCCAGCAGCCACAGGATCAGCAGCTGCAATGCAGGGACCAGAAGTAAACAGGGTGGGTCCCTGCCCGGAGACAATTCTGCTGTCCAGGTGCCACCTGGTGGCGATAAGCAGTAAATAAGTAATGGGGGGCGGGGAGCATGGCCATTATATTAGAGAAGTAAGTGAGGAAAACGCTGAAACTTCCTGGATTTGCAATCTGCATCTGTATGGAAACTTCGTTTATGTTCTAGGGGAAGCAGAGGGTTACACGTGGTAACCTAGTCTTTGCTCTCTCCTCAAGATGGAAGGGACAACGAGATTTGAGGAAATTTCCTCTATTATTCCTCAAAAGTTACTGCAAAGTAGTTCTATCGTTAGAATTTTCTGTCAAGTCTGGAGTCAAGACTCCTTGAATAAACTCCTGGCTCCAAACCTTACTAGTTGCAGAATCCTGGGTAGCTGACTCTCAGTATGCCTGCTCTCTCCTCTACAAAACAGGTTCGAGAATACTACCCACTGTCGGTGAGACGATGCACGTGAAGTGTTAGCACAGTGCCTTGGCTTATATTATTAAGTACATAACTAGTCTTCTGGAACTCCGTTTATCTCTTGTGCAGCAAGACAGGAAATTTTGGGGAGGTCTTCAAATATTTGAAGATGTCTATTAGGTCTTCCCTCAGTCTTTTCCCTTTTTTCCCCCTGCTACCTCACTGGTTTATCAATGGGCCTCTTTAAAAATTACATTTAGAACACAGAATATTTAGGAGTGGTGCTACTCAGGCATGGTAGAACTGCTCTATTTACAATGCATTACTCCAGTTCTGTTACCCTTATGGAGCTCCTCAAGAGGTGCCTAGAATATAGCAGACTCTTAATATATATGAATCGCCTACTAGAAGGACTGAGAAGGACTTGTTTTTGTAATCAGCTGGAAGTACTGTGCTGTTTTCATGTGAATTACTGCTAATACAGTTCTCTGCATTTCTTCCTTGGGTGGGCTCAAGCAATTTTTTAGGGAGAGGGTGAATCCAAATGATCCAGACTGATCTCTTGGATTAATTCAGTGAATCCACGTTACAGCACTTTCAGGAGTACTTGGTACTTCCTTGTGTTACTGTTGATAATAGGGCTTCTTGTATTTTTACACAAGTTTTTCTTTCCTTTCTTTTTTTAAAAACAGAACATAGCTCTTGGGTATATCACTAGAGACTAGAGGACTAGAGGTTTCTCTAACAAAATGCACTAATCAACATTTACTAGGCATAGATGTTGAGTTTTGACTCCACCAAACTCGACTATTAACTGAGTCATGATTATTCTCTTATCCACAATGACTTAGGTGAGAAGCAGGACAGCAGCCCTGCCATCTGGGAACTGGCTTGGCACGACAGGGCTTCGGATCTGTTAGTGGCTGAGCTGGGGTCACTGCTGGGAAATGGTGTTCTCCTACTGGACACAATCTCACAAAACACCAATGTCACACAAAGGAACTCAGTGACTGTGATGAAGTGAAGCAAAAAGCAAGATCGTATTTCACAATTGTTTAAATACGAAATACGGTCAGTGTGCAAATCATGAAATAGCAACCATCCCCCTTTCCCAGCTAATGAGTGACTGCTGCTTTGTCACCAACTTCAGCTTCACTCTAGTCTGCCCTTCTCCTGGATAAGATAAAGATACCCAATCACAGGGGTGCCTGGGTGGCTCAGTGGGTTAAAGCCTCTGCCTTTGGCTCAGGTGGTGATTCCAGGGTCATGCCCCGCATCGGGCTCTCTGCTCAGCAGGGAACCTGCTTCCTCCTCTCTCTCTGCCTGCCCCTCTGCCTACTTGTGATCTGTCAAATAAATAAATAAAATCCCTAAAAAAAAAAAAAAAGATACCCAATCACAGAAGTGTCCCTGCTTCCCTGATAGCACCCAATCCAGAGTGAAGCCCCACTCCCTTGAACCTTTCCCCAAATCACTCAACCAAAGTCCAAGTCCTCAAAGTCCTCTCTAATGGCCCCTTGCTAGGACACACCATGGATCCCATGTGCCATGTTTTCTCCACTACTCCAGTGAGCATTAACCCCAGCTTATTTGGCTATAGGTGTATTCCTGGTGGCCTTTAGCTGGTCTTATGTTAATAAAGAACATACAATGTCTATAGTTTCCCAACTACCTCTTTAGAGATACTCAGCAAAAAGAAAACAGTCAGGATTTGGCTGGGATGAACTCATGTTGGTATCTATGATCACATTTGTCTCTAAATGTTTATAAACCATCTCTTTTAATAATCCAAAATTGTGCCAAAAAAAAAAAAATCAACATTAAGCTTATCAACGTGTGGTTTCTAAAGTCCACAAACAGTATTTCAGTATTTGACCACTTTTAGTCTTTAGGCCATTTTTCTTTTTTTATGACCAACCTTGACTTAGCCCACCATCTCCAACCCCAGGTGTAACCTGAGTGATCAACCAGACAAGAAAGCAAGAGGTAGCAGGAGATACAATGGGGGAAGCACAACTCAGGATCACTTTCTCTACCCCAAATCCACTGTCCCATCAGACACCTGAGTTGTTTCCCCTACATCAACCATGAGCTCAGGAGGAACTGAGGATTGGCTCTGGGGGTCCCTGGCCTTACTGACTCTTAAAAATGGATTTAAAACCTCTGTGGTTCTTTTTGGAGGCAGCGGGAAGAGATGAACACCGAGGCTCGTGTCCCCAGAAGAACTTTCCTTTTCCTAGCACCTCCCAAGCCTTAAAGGCTTAAGGCATTGTAACTGAGGAAGGGATGGGGGATATTAACTGCCATCAACAACTCAGAGAGCAACTGCCACCTGCCATACTGTTTGAATAAGGAAAGGATCTGTCAATACATAGCCCACTGCCATTTCCCAGCACAGCCACCCTCCTTAGTACCTGCCCCCCTAAATGACCCCAGGAGCCCTGGTTACTAAGGTATCCTGGGAGTAGTACATGCAGATAGAAACCAGAAACAGATGGGACTATTTTTAAACTAGACTGGGTGGCTCCAGTGTTTTTACCCCACAAAGCCCCATTTGGTCTTATTCTGGGTCTCTACCCTTCACCTGACCTCAGTCAAACCTTACCCAAACTATGTGAGGGTGGGGGGTCTTTATCCCATTTTGGCATGAGATCTATTTACCGCTCCTATCTTCCATACAGAATATCTAAGCAAGTTTTCACTGCCTCCATTTGTTAAAAATAATTCTTTTTTTATTTCTTTGGAAAGTGGTGGGCCCTGCCCTATGGATTTCCAGGCCAAGCCAAGGTAAGAAAAGCTCCCCTTGTCTCTGGGCTGGAGTACTATGGTCCCCACCTTCCCATGGGACCAGGAACAGTTCCTGTATTGTCCAACTCCGCTAGGCCTCCAATTGTCTAAAGGCTCCGATCAGGCCTTCTCTCCTGGCCACCCGCTTCCCAATCTTTCCTGGCTTTCCCTCTAGGCAGGGTTTTTTGTTTTTTGTTTTCTTACAAAGCCAGTGCTGAAACCTGTGCTATGCAGAAGAGAGGACAAGACCAGGATGTCCCCATCTTCCCATCAGGGGACATACAGCCCCTCGGTCAGTCCTTCCTCTCTGCTGGCTTCAGTTTGCATTCCTACGCAAGGCCCCCTCTGTGAGGCTTGAAGGAAGATGGACAAGAGGACCCTCATAAAAGGGAGGTGAGAGAAAACAGACCAGCCCAATCCCTTCTCAAAAAGCAAACTCCTTGTAGTCTCTCATCCTAGTTCTTAAGTGAGCCCTTCACACAGGGCCTGGGAGGGCTAGGCGAGCGGGTAAGGGCCCCTCGACCGCAGCCCTGGGAGGCTATACCCCGGGAGTGTCCATTAGCCCCCTCAGTGTGGCATGGCTGTGATACGCATGCTCTGGGAAGCGATGGGGTAAGTCACCATGGGAGTGGTGGTGTGGCTCATCGTGATTCCCGCCAAGGGCTGGGCCATCGATACAGCCACAGGGGCCACAGGAGCCACAGATACAGCCACGGGAGCCATGGAGACAGGTGGGGGTGCCATCCCCTGGGCAATTGTTTGAGCCAGAGCAGCCGACAATGGCGTGATCTCTGGGTTCAAGTGTGGGGGTGGGGGTGGTGGAGCAGCAGGAGGTGCAGCATTAGTTGGGGGAGCAGCTGGAGCTCCAGTGGGGGCCACCAGTTCTTGCTGGGATACAGGGCGAGGCTGTAGAGCCTGGCTGCTGAGAGTAGTGTGAGTCTGGGCAATGCCATGGTTAAAAGTGGCAACAGTGCCCACGGTGGGGGCCAGAGTCTGCTCCGTCGCTGGTGCAGTAGAGCTCAGGGTCATGACCTTGGCCTGATTGCGGAACTGGGCATTTTGTTCCAGCAGTACCTCATTGGTGGCCAGCAGGTTGCTGACCTGCTTCTTTAGCTCCTCCACCCGCTTCCTGAGCATGGCATTCTCCTCCTCCAGCAGCCTGCACTCCACGCCTCTCGGTGCAGCCAGACTATATTCATAGGATTCAAAATGGGGGCCATCTGGGGGGCAGCATCCACCTCGCCGGCGCTTGGGGCCTGGCTCGTGGTCCTCAAAGCCCCTGTCAGGGAGGTCGTAGATATCATAGAGGTCATGACGTCGTCCTGGGGGTACCGGGCCTGCTGAGCCACCGCCACCGCTGCCTCCTCCACCCCGAGCGTCAAATTCAAAATCCCGTTGCAGGTGGCGGAACTTGCACTTGGCTCCTCTCTGGCAGTCACCCTTGAGAAAGTCACGGCAGATAGGGACCTCCTCCTTGCCATTGGGCAGGTCAGCCGGTGAAAGGCCCAAGCCCGCTGCCACTTTCTGCCTCAGCCGAGGGGGAAGCTCTCCTGTCTTCTTATAACCATCCTCATCCTCCTTGGAGCCATGGATGAATCGGCAGTTTGGACGGCTACACTCCTTGTTCTGGAAGTCATGGCAGAAGATGAACTCATTTTTGCTCACCCCCAAGTTGGATACCTCACTCATGTCTGGATGACGATAGCGGCAACGCTTGCCTCGCTTGCACACATTCCTTAGGAAGTCTCTACAGATGGCATCTGAGCTGGCCCCGCCACTGCCTGCCCCTGCCCCACTGGCCTCCTCACTGCCACCGCCTCCAGGGCCTCCACTGCTGCTCCCAGTGCCGTTGGCATAGCTGTCCC
The DNA here is from genome assembly GCF_030435805.1 of Mustela lutreola. Classification (NCBI taxonomy): domain Eukaryota; kingdom Metazoa; phylum Chordata; class Mammalia; order Carnivora; family Mustelidae; genus Mustela; species Mustela lutreola. Next base: position 57,555,320 of record NC_081297.1, read on the forward strand.
GGTCAGGCATCCTGGTCCCCCCCAACTCAGGGCTTTCTTCTTTTTCTTGCCACCCTTGGTGACCACTAGGAAAGAGGAGAACCGTGTCAAACAGGAATCTTCCAGAGAGGCCACATTCTTCCCAGCTATAGAGCAGGCAGTCCAGCAAAAAGCAGGCCAGAGGGGCAATGGCTTTGGAGGTGGAAAATCTAAGGGATGAGAATTCTGGCTGGACTGGCTGGCTTGTCAGAAGTCCCGCCCAGGCCCTTGTGCACCTGGTCTGGTTCAGAATGATTCACACTAGCCTGGCTAATGGGGTGGGGAGGGAGGGAGCTGGGGTGAAGCCACCTCATCCCACCAATGATGTTAGGCCAAAGAGGGGGCAAGGAGAAAAGAGTGTTGGGTTTTATTTCCCCTTCCGAGCTGACCTTATTAAAGTTGAGAAAGTGAAATTAAAACTGCTGTCTCAGTGTCTCAATAGGTTAGGAGGAGACTGGGAAGTGGCCAAGATGGGTTGGTGAGCTTACTAGGGCTCTGGATAATGGGGCACTGCAGACAAAACTTCTTTTAACCCCTCTTTTACATGAGGGCACTGTGAAGTATCAGATCTCTACACCCCAGGAAGTCCTAAGAGACTGGTGTCACCAGCTTGAGGGCAGTCCCTAAATCTATCATTTTTTAGTATTCCCTCCCAGCTCACCACTGTTCTCAATCCATGTGGTCACCCCCCTCTACTCCATTTCAGGGTAAGAGTTCTACAGCTGGAATCTCCGCTTCTAGACCCCCAAAGGACAAAACCATCTGCGGTAAGACCAAGGTGGGAGGAAGGAGTTAATTTCACAAGAACCAGTGACCTTTCTTTTCCATTCTACACACCCCTTTCATTCCCCATTAGATCCCACTGACATCAAACCACACCATTCCTCACCCCATAAAGATCCTCTTTATTTATAGACTCTATAAAAGCTTTTTAAGTCTCCTCTTTCCCAAGAGAGCTCTGGAATGTCAGTCCACTGCCCTGGTTCGAGCCCTCCCCTCTCCCCACCCCCAAAAAGACTAGGAGTCCCTGCCACCACGTGTCTGACCTCATAAGCCTTTCTAAGGCAGTGATCAGGCTCCCCCTGCTGTTCAAATAGGAAAACTTCATACTGTTTCCACTTGAGTATAAGGAAATCTTTACTGGTTTCTTTGGTCTTCATCTCCCCCCAACCACCTTTTCCATTGCCTTGACTTTGCCTTTAAACCTTCCTAAAATAAACCAACCAGATCAGAGACCAGAATTACAGGTAAATCTGTAAAAGAAGAGGGATCCTCTTCCTCCAAAAGGATGTAGTCCCCAAATCGAAACAACCAAGGAAAAAAGAAGGATATTAAGGAAGAATCAAACTTTTACTAAAAGTGAAAGGACCTGGTAAAAAAATAAATACCATCTCTCTGAGTCTGAACCATGCTGCAGCTCCCACCAGAGGCTGATAATCAGATATAATACTCCTCCCCACCCAACTCTCCCAGGATAGTTCAATACCTGAGGTAGCTCAGGTGAAGTCCGGGGCTCCTGTGGTTCTCCACCTCCACATCACTGCTGGGTTCTGAACAGGAATAAAAAACGAGAGACTTGGGTGGGAGAAGGGGTAAGAACAGAGAACTATAAGACGTTAAAATAAAGAAGTTTGACAAAATGGCAAGAGCTCTGAACACTTCCAAGGTTTCCTGCGAGTTCAAGCTGAACTTCACCTGTCAAAGGGAGAAGTTGTCAGTAAGAAGAATAAGACAGAACTAATCTGGAGAGCCTAGGAGAATGGGTTGGAAAACCAGCCCTGGGTGACCAAAAGGTGAGAGGTGCCCTGCCTCAAGATGAAGGAAGATGTGGGGATCAGAGCCCGGCCTAGGCTTGAAGTTAATTCACTACGAATGGGGAGCCGTGCGAGGGCAGCAACTGACAGTGCAATGGGATGGCTGATTAGACTTGGAGACGGTGATTATGACGCTTCCCCCCCAGAGTTTGGGGGGAAAGTCCTAGGAGTTTCCCACAGCAAGTCTTCTAGTTTGCCAGGTTCTGTGCAGTGCGACCGGCGCTCAGCCGTGAACCAGACGAAGAAGACATTAAGGAAGCATAAGTGAAGCGGGAAGGGGGGACTCCAGGTGACATCAAGCTGCGGGGATGGGCAGGGCTGTGACGTCACGAAGCTGGCGTTTGCTCGCGAAGCAGGGTCAGTCAGAAAAAGGGTTCGGCCCTGGGGCGTGAGAAAGAAACAGCTCGGTCCTGGGGGGCCTTGTGTAGCCCGGTCGAGCCCAGCTGCTGGGCCGGCCCCGACTCCTCCCCTCCGGGCGCGGCCTCCACCTAAGTCTCCCGCCTCCCTCACCTGCCGCCGCCGCCGTAGTTGCTGCTGCCGCCTGCCGGTCCTGTAGCTTCGACAAAGAGCCGCCTACCCTATCGCCCTTCCGCTTCCTGCGGAAGAAATGACGCTCTAGCTACAGACCCGGAACTACTCTATGGTACGCAAAGTACTTGTGCGGCTAGCGACTAGCCGCAGGAAGTTCCCAGCAAGCTTTGCGTGTCACCATAGCAACCCAACCCAGCAGCACAGTAAGACCCCCAAAGCGGTAACTTAGTAACCGAGGTTCTGACAAGAGTTGGGGAGGGATCGTCGTTTGCCCCTAACTTGGTCGCGAAGCAGGTTGAAACCCGTCCCCTTGCGTGTACTACCCTAATACGGGAAGGGCCACCCAGTTATGTAGCTCCGAGAGCCGTGGGGCCGGTTGGCCAGGGCCGGATTCACAACCCGGCTGTAGCCCATGTGGCGTGACACTCTACAGCACAGGGTATTCAAGATCTGCTCCAGTGATCCAGAACCCCAGCCAATGGAACCATAAAAACCACGTATCAGACAAAACCATTTTTTTCCTTCAGCTAAGACAGCAGAAGAGATGATTTATTGTACACGTGTTACATTCAGCCACAAATGAAAACAGTCCCGAAAAGTCACAGGTCCAGGGCAAAGGGCCAAAAGAGTCGGTTTTGGTATGAACAAGGCGGGTCTCTCAAAGGTGGTAGCTGCGATCAGACGGCGATGGATGGTCTAGATCCATTGAATCAAGCTCGAGAGTAGGCATGCAGCCCAACAATTGGTAACAGCGTCCCTGGCCTCTGGCTTTCCATATTTCTGCTTCTGTGGCTCCACCGGTGCACAAGCTAGCGGTTTACTTGGACCTCTGCCTCATCTTTCTTCTTTTACGCTTCAGCCTGAAAAGTAGACACGGAAATACATCTCCTGCCCACAAACCCAAATTCAGTCTTTCCCTCCCATCCTAAAAATGTGCATCAGATACCTGGGGTAGCAAAACAAACGAGCACTTCGGTCCTACCATCTTTATTGTGTTCAATCCCGTACTAGTAAAGTCAATACTTAGAATTGTTTTTCACCTAAGTTCTTTTATATTTCTAAACCAAATACTCCTCCCACGTCTTGTCCAAGGCACGCTACACTTCCCTTTTCCTGTTTCGGACGGTCAAGTCTTAACATACCTGCGCATTCGCTTCTTCCTCCACTGGCAATCGATCATAACCAGACGCAGTGAATAAAACAAGAGATTAGCTTTAGTACAGGTCTAGGCAGGGGTGTGAAGGACATTATTTAAAACCTTGCGGGTTCCTAAGTAGGAGAGCTTAGTCGCAGTAACCCTATCAATTTGGACTTCCACTCTCACCTGCGGATATAAACCTGAATCTTGCGTGCGCTTTTCTACTCCCGCCCCCTCTACCCACAGTACTTACTGCCCTCCTCTGCTTCTCCCCAATTATTTTTCCTCCCCTACTAGCTCTTGGGCACCCTTGAGAACCCAGCGGCTCGGAACCATGGCGGACTTCTCTTGCCTGGCTATCCCTCCACCCATCACCCATCGCTACTGCCTCAGCTTACTGCCAGGAACTGCTTACCTTGGCTCTCATGGTGCAGAGGTTTCTACAGGTAAAGAGAAAAAGGGTACAGTTAGTTTGCTGTAATGATGGCAAATGTAGAGATCAGATGTTAATGGATTGTGCACGGAATGCCAACACAGGAACAAACAACACTTACCCAAGAAGATGGCGCTAAGGCCGAGAGAGCGGCGGCGGCCCGCCTCCAGCTATTTAACGGAGAGCTGTGTCGTCACTTCCGCTGTTTAGATCTTCCTTCGAGGGGCGGGGCTGCCGAAGTAGAGTAACAGTGGCCTTTCAGGTGCCGGATTAAGTGATTGCGTTAGCAGTTCTCTTGGAAACATTTTATTTGCGTTACAAAATTCCCCTCGCCCAGTTTTATTGTGAGGACATTGTATTATTTCAACATGAGCACATATTTCCAATATGGGACCGAGACGTGCGGACGAGCATACGATAGCGACTTCCGCCTTCCCCCTCACTGCTTCATGGGAGTTAGAGTTTCGCGGGATACCCTCCATTTTATTATGGATAGGTGCGGAGTCTACAAAAATTCCCAATTTGTTTTACTGGTGTGTTTTCTAAATTGCTTTAGGGAGATTCTATCACGGAACTTACGAAGGTCCTAAGATTACTTGGGAGGATGTAAAGTGGGGAGTCGAGAAAGCCTTCATACTACAAAAAGAGACCTTTGTCATTTAGATCAACGCTTTTTCCTTGTCAACTCCGTAAGGTCTTTCCCCACAATACCTGAGGCTGAATGTCACAAGGTTCCTGGGCACAATGCATCTTGTTCAGAAAATACTTCCGTGACTTTCCCTCTACCTCGGGGTGAAGATCAAATCAATGGACAGAGGAAGCTAGATCAGCTGTCTTCTCTAGAGTGAGAATGTTTGCTGTTAGAGAACTTCCAGTCACAAGGTATGGTCAGGTCAAAAGCACTCGGAAAACGTACCCATAGTTTTTGCTGTAGGGAAACTTGACTTAGGAAGGATGAAAAAGAACCCCATACCATACAGACTTCATCTTTTTTCTTTGTAAGATTTTATTTATCGGGCTGCCTGGGTGGCTCAGTCGTTGAGTGTCTGCCTTCAGCTCAGACCATGATCCTGGGGTCCTGGAATCGAACCCTGCATCAGGCTCCTCTCTCAGCGGTGAGCCTGTTTCTCCCTCTCCCACTCCCCCTGCTTGTGTTCCCTCTCTCGCTCTAATAAATAAAAAAAAAAAAAAAAAAAAAAACAAAGATTAGGGGTACCTGGGTGGCTCAGTTGGTTAAGCCTCTGCCTTCAGCTCGGGTCTTGATCTCAGGGTCGTGGGGTTGAGCCCCCCCAATCAGGCTCTCTGCTCAGCGGGGAGCCTGCTCCCCCCCCATCCCACCCCACCCCCGCCACCCGCCTGCCTGCCTCTCTGCCTACTTGTGGTCTCTGTCTGTCAAATAAATAAATAAAATCTTTAAATATATTAAGAAAACCCCCAAAGATTTTGTCAAAGAGAGAAACAGACGGAACACAAGCAGGGGGAGTGGGGCAGAGAGAGCAGAGAACCTGGTGCGGGACTCCATTCCAGGACACCAGGATCCTGGCCTGAGCTGAAGGCAGACGCTCAACGACTGAGCCACCCAGGAGCCCCCCACCCCCACCTTACTTCTATAGTAAGAGACTGTAAGGCTGTTTGTGATCATCTTTTTTCCATAATTTCCCTTTATAATTTATACAGTAACACCTCACCTTTTTAACTCTGGGAAAAAACGTTTCTTGTTTTTAACACTTAGGGCTCATGTTCCAAGATTTTAAGTAGTTCTAGTATTGTCACCATCAGAATATGAAAAATTGTGCTTGCTTCGGCAGCACATATACAGATGATGAAAAATTTTTGAGAATAAAAAAACCCAGCAACATTATATCAAGTTCACCAGGATTTCACCTGTTGATTGGCTACTACAGTTGACACTTGAACACAGGTTTGACTGCCATTGGTACAGGTACCTGTGTAGTTTCTACACAAAATACTGTAAACCTTTTAAAAAAAGATTTTATTTAGTTACTTGATAGAGATCACAAGTAGGCAGAGAGGCAGGCAGAGAGAGAGAAGCAGACTCCCTGCTGAGCAGAGTGGGTGTGTGTTTCTTTGTGTGTGAGTGATATGATGCAGGGCTCCATCTCAGGACTCTGGGATCATGACCTGAGCTGCAGGCAGAGGCTTAACCCACTGAGCCACCCAGGCGCCCATACACACAATAATGTAAATGCATTTTCTCTAGATTTTCTCGCTTTCCTAGCTCTGTAATGGAGTATATAATGCATATAACGTGTGAAATGTGCTAATGAACTGTTATCATATAGCTTCTGGTCAAGAGCAGGCTTTATTAAGCTTTGGGAAGTCAAAAATGCTATTGTTCAGGGGTTGACTGCAGCCTATAAGCTCTTATGAAGGGAGCTATGTCCAGTTTTGTTTACTATAGGATATCCTGGTCAGCAATGTTTCACATCTAAGATAGCCTAATAAATTATCCATCTCAGACTGGCCCTGAAAAATTGAATACTAGTAAAGGCATTCTTCCTGGCTTCCTAAATCAAAATAAACATTTGTAGACAGTGCTTTATTTTTTGCAGTACACCTTATCCCAAACTGTCACCAACAAGGTTACTCTAGGGACACCTGGGTAGCTCAGTTGTTAAAGCCTCTGCCTTCCACTCAGGTCATGATCTCAGGGTCCTGGGATGAAGCCCTGCGTGGAGCTCTCTGCTCAGCAGGGAGCCTGCTTACTCCCTACTCTCTCTGCCTGCTTCACTGCCTACTTGTGATCTCTCTGTCAAATAAATAAATAAAATCTTAAAAAAAAAGACTTTAGAAAAATTCAGAAACTTTCATAAAAAATGTACTGTCTTCATTCAGAAAACCCAGGATTTAGGTTTTTCCCAACCCACACTATCTCTCATTTTAGAAAGGCAGAATATGGGAATGTAGAACTAGTTCCAAATGGCCATCACATCAACTAACATTTCCCCCACCTCCCATTAAATAAGAGCAGCATACAAAGGCACATGATTATGAGCAAATCCAAATTTATTTTAATGCCATGTCATTTTCAACATGTTTAAAAACCTCATAAGTTAGCGGGAGCCCTAGTTCCCTGGGACAACATGCCAGAGGTACTGAAATCCATCACCTTTCTCTCCAAACCCCTAGCAATTCATCCAATCCAAGTCCACAGCTTCAAAAAGCTAGGAGTTGTCTCTTCAGTCAGTCTGCTCCTCCGGTTCCTGGTCTTTCTTTCAGGGAGGGAGGTCAAAATATTTCAAACAGGGAACAAAACCACAGTTGAGCTTCCAGCCCAGGTTTCTAAAATGGAGCAGGGGAATGCACCACCCCACTGACTCCAAAGAAATGGACAAGGTTGAGATGGATTACTCCTTTACAGCTTTGTGAAGACAAAAAAAAAAAAAAAAAAAAAAAGGTCCTGTGGAACAAAAATGACTAAGGAGATTTACAAATGAGGATCCATTTGACAGATGAGAATCCCTTGGTAAATGCAGGCTCCGGCTCCTAAAAATGAGAGGGGCCTAACCAGACAGTCTGGATCACAAAAGGAATCTGCCGCATGTGAATAAAAACAATCTGAGGAATATAGCTCCTCTCTATTTTGAGGCCTGATAAAATACCTGGGGAGAGTGGGAAAAGAGAGGAACAAGCCCCACAGATGGGAAAATGCTGATACCAAAGTGGTATAAAAAAATTTCAGCTGAATTTTTAGTGGTGGTGGCTACTTTAGCCTTCTCCCTGTTCTGGTGTAGGGCCATAAACCTTGACCAAGCAGAGAGTAGTAGAAAAAGGCTAGAAAGAGGGGCTTGAAGACGATGAATTTTGACTCCTGATTTTATTATTCAATTTCTCTTTTCTATTTAAAGTAGTCTTCAGTGGTTGGGAAGCCTGGCCTCCCAAGACCAGAGTCAGTTGGAGCTGGTTGTTGTTGGAAGGGGTTGGGGTGGGGACAGGGATGGGGGCAGGGAGACCCTGCTCTGTTGGCGGTCCTGGGTGGAGAAGACGAACTGCACTTCACAGAGCCTGGGGTGTGGTGGGAGGGGGATGAGGCAGGAGCAGCAAGCTGGGGAGATGGGACCCACCTCAGTCCCCAGCTTCATTCTCTTCTAATGTTTCCCCACTGGTGGCATTCTCTGCAGTCTTGGAGGCCTATATTCATGGAAAGGAGAGGAAGACTTCTCAGTTCTCAGCTACTTGCAATAGTATCTGGGAGACCAAAGACAAAAATATACTAATGCTCTAGGTCAGGGCTGAGGTGGGAGGAGGGGGAAGGGAGGCAATAAGGTTATACAGAAATATGTGTGCCCACCACAAGCCAGGAAGGTAGACTAAAGAGGAACCAGGTTCATCATGCCAGACAGCAAAGATCAAAACATACCTTCTTTTTTTTCTTTTTCTGGGTTTTCCGACTTGCAGAACTCTGGAGGAGGGCCTGGACAAGAGGAGGAAGAAGGATAACAAATTCTGAGCAATGCAGAGGAAACACGAAGTGTCACTCTCAGTATCACACCTCTTTTCAGGACTTTGTTGACACCTCACCCTCACTCCCAGGACAGGTGCCATGTGCTCACACTTTCCATCACACACTGACCTTTAGTTCTGCATCTTGGACCTCCATCTCAGACTTGTAGAGGTCAGGTTCAAAGGGACCACTGGTTATCCGCATGGGGCCATTGGGCATGAGCAGGACTGTAAATTTAAACTGGGCAACAAATTCACCTAAAGGAGAAAGGAAGTGTTTTGGTAAAATGCCCCCTCGTCATACTCTTTTCTGTAAGCTAGAGGGAGGGGACCCTAACCAGGGGCTCCTAAGCAAAGCTCTCAGAACTCACCCTCCTTCTCATAGAGAACATTAAATGGCTGCAGCAGTTCATGTTTGGCGCACTCCACCACACCCATCCGGGCCTTCTTCTCGTCTTCAAATGCTCTGGTGGGGGAAGACAAATTCAGGTCTCCTTACCCCCACCAAGTCTTAGCATTTTCCTCATGGCTTTAAATAGCTCCTACCCTCAGGCAGCAATCATGCTCAGGATCACTCTTTCCCATTACCTTCAATGAGAGGGCAATGGGGAGAGGGAGAGAAGGCGTGCATGCAGGCTGGAGCTACAAGTCTAGGCAGGGGCAGGGTGGGAGGGGGTGTGCTGGGAGAAGGAACAGTGTTCCTGGGTGTGTGGTCTATGAGTCAGACCGGTTCCAAGTCCTGTTCTTGCTAAGTGAGGCTGTAGTACCTTAAAGTAAATGGCATGGCATCAAAACGCCTTTCAACCTCACTGAAGAAGGCACGTGAAGTTTTCATTTTCAGGCCATACTGTTTAGAAGGGTCTCGTTTGTAAATGGTGGTTCTCTGTCCCGCGTCCTTTGCCTAAAAGAGTAATAAGTTAGGTCATGTTTGGGCTGGTGCTCTCAGGATACACACTCAGTCACCCCTCTTTGCTAGCTCTGGCAACCTCTCCTCACCTTGCCCTCTCCTGAGCTGACAAGAACATCCACAGCATATACTTCATGTACCTCAAATTCAGCTTTTTCATGGTCCTTCCTAAAAGAAATAAAAAGGGAATCATAAAAACAATGAGTAGTTCCTGGAGTTTGAAGTAGAAGGCAGACACAATGAGGCTGGGAGTATGGAAGAAAACACTATGAGTAGTGTCAGACGGAGGGAAGGTGAAGGGTGGAACTGGCACCTACTTCTGCTGGTCTGTGGGATTCTGGATAATTGTTTTCTCTCCATCGATGACATGCTGCTTCAACTGATGAGACAACATACCTGTAGACAGGCAAAGCCATCTAGAATCCCAAAAGGTTTCCAAATCCACCCACCTACATCATTTGATGGAGCAGGCAATGAAGGGAAAATGCCTGGTTATGAAAACTCGGGGTAGTAAGGGTTTTGGCTTAGACTGTGCTAGAGCCAGGATGGGTCCTCAAAGGAACAAAATCCTTAATTCTACTAAAGCACTTAGACCCACAACCCTGTTATGTGAGGTCTCACCTTCTATTGGTGTGCAATTAAACGAGTGGGCAACCTTGTTCCAGGCTTCTGTCACTTGTGTGTTCTAGAAGTACAAGATCAAATAACAGGTGAGATACGTATGAGGGGCCAAAAAGTTCTCTACCATGCAAATGAAAAGGATAAAAGAACTAAGAATCCCCATATCCTCCATCAAGAGCAATGATTCTTACTGGTTTTTCATTTCATAGCCCTATTACCCTTACTACCTAACAATACCACATGTCTGCTTATCATTTTACAAAGTGCTTTCAAAAAGATGGTCTAACTAAACAATTCTTAAAAGTGGATAGGGTAGATCCATATCCCATATCCCAATTTAGAAGATATAGAAACTGAGGCTCAGAAAAGTTAAGAGATCTGCCCAGGGGTAAGCCAGTTAACTGAAAGAAACTGGAAAAAACTCAGGTTTTCTAATGATAAATCTGACAAATCCAGTGTTTATTCCAAGATCTCTGTTTAGAGGGGGACAACAAGCTCTGATTATCCCTTTTTTACCTCTTTCGAATATGATCTGATCCCCATCTAAGCTATTTCATTTGTTTCATTAAACAAAATGAAAAACAAAACTACTATTATTAAACTATGTGTTAGGTACTTTATAAGGCTCATCTCAATTGTCACAACAACGCTGTGATAATAAGGGACAATTTTATTTTTCCTTTTTTGTAGATGAGGAAATCAGAATTCAAAGCTATTTTTATTTATTTATCTATTTATTTATGTATTAGACTTTATTTATTTATTTGACAGAGAGAAACACAGCAAGAGAGGGAATACAAGCAGGGGGAGTAGGAGAGGGAGAAGCAGGCCTCCTGACGATCAGGGAGCCCGATGCGGGGCTTGATCCCAGGACTGAGCCACCCAGGCACCCCTATTTATTTATTTTTTAAAGAAGGAGATGTATGTATGACAAAGGGATGAAACTTTATTTATTTTTATTTATTTGAGAGACATTGAGAGAGAGCAAGCATGAGAAGTGGAAGGGTCAGAAGGAAAAGCAGACTCCCCGCCACGCAGACAGCTCAATGAGGGACTCGATCCCGGGACTCCAGGATCATGACCTGAGCCGAAGGCATTCGCCCAACCAACTGAGCCACCGAGGTGCCCTTAAAGTTATTATTATTTTTTTTAATTTTATTTATTTATTTGACAGACAGAGATCACAAGTAGGCAGAGAGGCAGGCAGAGAGAGGAGGAAGCAGGCTCTCAGCCGAGCAGAGAGCCCAATGCGGGGCTCGATCCTAGGACCCTGGGACCATGACCCAAGCCGAAGGCAGTCTTAACACATTGAGCCACCCAGGCGCTCCCCTCAAAGTAATTTTTAAACAGTAAGGGGTGGCAACAGGGCAAGAACCCAGAATTCTGATCTATGTCCTAACTATACAATAGCCACTATACGACACTACCTTCTAGGGGAGAAACACAGTAGTTAGTATATAAAGAAAAAAAAAAATCAATGTGCAAAGTAATTATAGCCAACACAAGTGCTTACTATGTGCCAGGCACTCTTCAAGTGCTTCATAACAGCTGTATGAAGTAGGTACCATTATAAGGAAACCAAGACAGAGGTTTAAGTAAAAATGATGCAACTGAGTAACGACGGGGATAAGGTACAAACTGATTAAAAGGATGAAGAACAAGAGAGCATGGGGAAAAAAGGGAGGAAGCTTTAGGTACTGAACAGGACCCTGAAGAATGAAATGCTAGAAAAAATATCTCCACTCATAATCTAAATGTAAAATTGTATTAACTCATGACAGTTCCTAATTGTTGGGCTTCCTAATATTGTCTTGCAAGGCACAGAACTAACTTTTGGCTCCTCTCTGCCACCAGTCTACTGGTATGATGATTTCTGTCTTATAAGTTTTTAAAGTTGAGTTTTTTTTGGCGGGGGGGTGGGGGGGTGTACCTAACTGACTTAGTTGGAAGGATCACTCTTGATCCTAGGGATGTGAGTTTGAGCCCCACGGTGGGTACAGAGATCAGTTAAATAATTAAGTTACTTGGAAAAGGGGTAAAAAAGACTTTTTCTTTTTTCCATGTGTTTTACTGTGATATACTTCAAACTATTTTAGAAAAAGATGCACATCCAAAACATGAATAAGGAAGGATCTCTAGGCTCCATAAAGAAAGGACCATATATTCCTATACACCAAGCATGGAACTTATCTATGATAGGCACTCAGAGTTAACTGCTGTTTAGTCAACTGTCTCTTCTCTTTCAGAAATCCCATTCTAAGATACAACTAACAAAAAAAAATAAAGATTTATTTATTTGACACAGAGAGAGAGAGATATCACAAGTAGGCAGAGAGGCAGGCGTGGCAGGGGGGAGCGGGGAGCAGGCTCCCTGCTGAGAAGAGCCCCCCCCCTCCAAATGCGGAACTTGATCCCAGGACCCTGAGATCATGACCTGAGCCAAAGGCAGAGGCCTAACTCACTGAGCCACCCAAGTGCCCCAAGATACAACGAACTTTAAAGAGCTGTTTGTATCAGGGGTGCCTGGCTGGGTCACTCAGCAGAGCAGGCGACTCTTGATCTCAGGCTGTGAATTCAAGACCCACCTTGGGTATACAGCTTACTTTAAAAAAAAAAAAAAAAAAAAGCTGCTTTATAAGGGAGCTGCAGGAGAAGCTAGCAACTCAGATTCAAGAGAACAGCTATAGATGACTAATGCATCTTTAGCTCTATCATCTTTGGAGCTGGGACTAAACAGCTTACCTGGTTTCCAGGTTTGACCAGGCGCAGGGCAGCTTCAGCACAAAGGTGAGCTGCCTTAATGACATCTGCTTTCCGCCCTGTTACTTGGGTCCCCTGTGGATAAGGAAATGCAATCAGGAAAGCACTTTATCTCAACTGGTCACTATGCAAGGCTAGCCAATGAGTGGGAGAGAAAACACTTTTCTCCTTTTATTTCTCTAGGGACTCTCTCAAGACGTATTTGGTGGTAGGGGGTGGGAATAAGAAGCAAGCAGCAGCTATTCTCCCCCATTCTCCACAGGTGGAAGGGTTCAAAGCAGGCCACCTACCTGAGCTACGTCAACCACAAAAGTGTGAGCCACATTAGCGATGAAGCCATCCACATGGACCCCAAGATCACTAAAAGGCAAGAGCAGAGCACAGTATTAGCAACTGGCACTACGCAAATGCTTAGGAAAAAGATAAGTGCTCTAAAATGGCTTAAGCTTACATTTTTACCAAGTCACCTTCCTTGAGAATATAGTCCTGGTCGCTCTTCAAAGGGGAGAAGTGACATACACAGTTATTTACTGAAATGCTGGTGGGAAAGGCAATACCTGTAAAGAGACAATCATCAGCCTTACTGCCTTGCTGTCTCTCTCGCCCAATCTCTCTTGGAGTCCTGCTGCCCCTCAGAAAAATGGAAGGATTTTCTTCAGGGTCTTGCCTGGTTAATCAGTTTGGATTGGGTAGGAAACTGCTTGTATCCCACCTGCCATTCCAAACTTCCGAATATCTCAACCAAAGCTCGGGCAGGGGTTATAGCATTACAATAAAACAAACAGGACTGAATAAGGGTCAAATGGGGAATTAGTGAGGGATTTTTTTTTTTTACCTTTTTTCATTTCTTTTTCTTTCTTGAAAATTTTCCCTGTCTCTTCCATAATCATGGCATCACCTTTCTCACACAGGCTCAGTACCGACACACCTGAGCAGGATGCTTCCACCAAAGACCGAAGTACCCCTGGGGACAGAATCCCACCATGTCAGCCCTGCATGTGTTGTCTAAGTTACCATCCAAACAATACCTAAAGTTAGAGCTTCTAATATTCCCTAGTGCCATTGCCCAAAGGTTGAAAGAGTGAACAAGTTTTGCCTCTTGGAATATACCTACCGATGATCACTAAATTTCTACCTTCCTTTTCCTAAAATAATAAATTAACACACCCTTCCCTCCCTATAGAATGTGACAACTGGATAAACACCATCTGTCTCCCCAGTCAAGGGAGACCTTCCAAAGATCCCTGCAGCGTGGTAAGACAGTTACGAAGTTCAAGGGGGTGCTCACCAAGGTAACCAACATATGTTGCAAAGCAGACTAGAAGAAATTTATAGGCGTCAGGAACAACAGGAAGGTAGACACAGAAATGCTGACTCGAAGCTGATGCATTGTTAAATGCTACCTTCTTCCATTCTCAGACACTCCAATTAGATGTTAGTAATCTCAATCTGTGTAAATTTATTTCCTCATCAACCAGTATATAAACCAAGGGGACTTAATCTAAGTTTCCTGGGCTTCAACAGGCTCATGGCTTACAGATCTTAGCACATCTCAAAGAGGTGTTAAGACCCAAAAAAAGTTTCAAACTGGTATCTGGGATCACAAGTGCCCTGGAGTTGTAAGTTGCAAGGGAAAACATTGTTTTCTAATTCAAGCCACTAATACTAAAAAGCATCCCAAAGCGGGGGTACTACACTAAATGCCCATTATGTTATAAAACATTGTTCTGTTCAGTGGATGTCCTCCTCTCCATGGCCTATCCTGAACTACAGGTTTGATTTTTGTCATCTAGGTTTTGGTGAATCTTTGGAAGTGTGAAAGGCTCAGGTTTTAAGCCATAGGACTAAAGGGATCCTAAATACCTATCTTTACTGTCAAAACCATTTAAAAGCCCAAACCCCACCATTTTCTGTCTTCCTAACTGGGTATTAAAGTGAAAAGGTGAACTGGAGAGAGAGAAAATAGAAAGTAAGACATCTGCCTAGATCGGCAGGCAGCTGCTAAGGTCAGAGCACAGTCCTAATGAGGATGACTTCTGAGACCCTAAAATCAGTAGCCCCCCCCCCCTTCAGTACTATTCACAAGACTGCCTAGTTGAGGTGAGAACCTCAAAACACTCCTAGAATTGACAAGCCCCAGAGAACAATCAAATTTGATGGCTAACTAAGGCTATCTGCACAGATAGTTGGTAGTAATGAGTAACTTCAAGGAAAGCCAGATAGATCTTCAAGAGCTGTGTTAGATCTCCAGGAGTTCCCTCCAACGGTCCCTGAGCTGGCCCAAGGGTAGAAGGGAGCCCCACCAGCTAAGGAGTTCAAGTAAAAAACGCAAGACTCCAGTAAAGCACGTGGTAAGGAAGCTGGTGTCAGGGACGGTAGCGGAAGAAGAGAGCCGGCGATCCGCATGGGAACCCGGCGACACGTGCCGGCTGGGCCCCTGACGCCGCGGAGCCAAAACAAAATAGAGGGGCACTTCCGTCGCCAACAGCTGGGCGCTTCCTTTTCGAGGTGGCCTTGCCGCTGCCAGAACCAGAGAAGGCAGGGATCCGGAGCTAGGGGTGAGGGGCTTAAGATGCACCCTGACTCCTGATTAACGGCCTAAGGTCCGAGACGGCTGGGGGCCCTCGCTCTGCGCTCTTCCCGGTAGCGGGCCCGCACCTCCCCAGACTCCAGCCCAGGCCTGGCGGCTCAGGTCCCAGGCGCAACAAGGAGTCTTCCCACCACGCCACCCCCAGCGGACCGGAGAGGGGCCCTCAGTACCTCACTCTGCATGACCCCACCGCTCCAGCCCCTCCGGAGCCAGCCCAGCCCCGTCCCCCTTGCCTCCCCCTCTCAGCCTCGATCCCCGGACCCCCAAGGCCCGCACTCACGGTTGGCGATGTCGCCCCCCATCTTATACTTGGTCACGACCAGGTCCTCGGCAATAGTTTGCTCCTGCTGCTCGTCCTCGCCCGACATCTTCCCACCACCACCACCACCACTGCAACCTCGTTTCCCCTGAGCCGCCGCCTCTGCCTCCCTTCCAGCCGCAGGCTGTGGCTAGAGCCCCTTCGATCCGCGAGGAGAGCGCGAGCAAAAGCGCGATCTAGCAGGGGAGCAGGCGGGCGGGCGAGAGCGAGAAGCTGAGAGCGCGCGGGCTGAAGCACAAGGCACGCTGGGACGACGAGTCCTTTCTACACCCCGCCTCTAGCCGACCTTGCCGACTTTTGAACTACAATTCCCAGCCCGCCTTTCGCGCCCCTCAGCCAGGCCCTAGGGCCTTGCCCTCCAAGGGCCTCGCACGCCGGAGTCGCCGAGCACGCTGGGAAGGGTCAGGCTCCGGCAGGAAGGCGGAGCCGTTGGCGAGCCTGAGGGGAAGCGTGGTCTCTCCCGGAAAAACCACACCAGGAGCACTGAGCTAGAACCCGTAATAGGGAGGGGCGGGCTAAAGGGAGAAGGGGCGGAGCTACGGCGGGGCCAGGAGAGTAGAGGCAGCCCCGCAGGGTGGAGCAGGGTGGAGCCTCGGCGATTGGGGAGTGACTACAGTCAGGGCGGGGAGGCTGGGTGCGCCCTTCCCCAGATCCCCAGAGCGGCCGGCGGGACCGGCTCAGCCGGTCCAATCATCCTCTGATGTTGGGGGTCGGGGAGGGGCAAGAGCGCTGTGGTAGGAGACCAAGGGTGCAACAAGCGGGGGCTAACTGGGCAGCGGAGTCCGGAGAGATCATCCGTTCACAGCCTCCCAGTCTAGAAGCCAGACTCCACTGAAGATGGCACTGTTGTTCCAACAATAGGCTTTGATGGCAACCAAGGGAAGTGTTCATACAGACTTTTTCAAGAGTAAGAGTTCTGAAACATACGGGAGTTTCAGTGTTCCACCTCATGAGGCACATCAGTAAGGCTTTTTCGCAAACGTGGGTTTTCTGGTTTTTTTTTTTCTTATTCCCGGTGGGTTGTCCTGTAAAGAGATCCCTAGTAAAAGCTTTCAATGAAAAGGACTGTGTGCTTTGCTTGTCTTCAGCAAAGAAAAGTAGGGCTGAGTAAACTGCAAGGTGCAGGATAGAAGGGTCACAAGACAGAACAGCATGCGGTAGCGGCTACCCACTGCTGAGGAGCAAAGGGGTGACTTTACACACTAAAGGTTTTCTTACATTTGACAGACAGGAAGCTGAAAAACCGGCATTTTTTTATTCAGGTGTGTATAAAAACAAAACAAAAATCTTCAGTGATAACAAGACACCCCGTTTCCCATCTGAGCAGACAAAGGCCTGAAGCTGGGTCCTCTTTCTATCCTAACTGGTAGTTTCCCTGGATGAGTACAGACCCTAAAAGTGGCTCTTGGGACTCTTGTGAATCTGTCCCTTGGGTAAGAAGTGATCATTTACAGCACATATGGATTATGGTTTACACAAAAATGTCCAGTTATTTTTTCCTTCTGACCATCCCCTCCCCCCTACTTCCTGAGATGAGAAGTCTGGGTGTAGGAGGAGGCTGGGGTTGTTGGGGTTAGACTTGATTCAGTGCAAAAACAAGACAACAATGCCCTGACAAGGACTCTGACTTATCAGTTTGCCTTGATACCTTACAGGGAGAAAACCTGCAAATGGGAGATTCTGAATCCAGGACCCACCACTTTATGTACTTACATAATCTCTTTTTAAGGCTCAGTTTCCTTATTTGTGAAATGGGAGAATAACTAGCTCACAGAATCGTTGTAAGCATCAGATGACATAACATAGGTAAACTTTAGCATGATGCCTGGCATAGTAGATGCAGAATTAATAGTACTCTAAATATCTGTGCCCAACCTCTTTCTTCACTCAAGATTTGAAGCTTTCCATTCTTTCCAGGGGGCTGAGTCATCAGCCAAAATTTTACTTTCCCCTGCCTCGTTCCCCCCAACCCACTTTCCCCTTCCTTACTAGTCTGGTAGGAAACAAAAAGCACACGTTAAAGCCTAATCTCAACAAGTCAGAGACTGAGAGAAAGGGACATGGGAGTAATCCTTCATATCTCCAGGGAGTCTCCCTGAGGAAGCTGAGGAATGGGATTAGAAACACACATAAAATAGGGGAAATCTCCTTTTCCTGGATTGGGAAAGGGAAGAAAGTGCACAGCTGGCTACATTTCACAAGAATTTTGTTGCAGTGTTTAAAAGCCTCCAAAGGTTGAATGGAATTGTCTAGGGCTGGGGAAATAAGGCTAAGACCCGTGAGAGAGGGACTAGGGAGAAGAGGGGTACCCTTTAGAGGCAATAGCTGCCATCAAATGCTCCCTGAGTACTTCAGTGAGCAGAGGTTATGTTCTCTGAGCATTAGCCTTGGGGAAAAGCCTGCTATGCCAGTAATCAGGGTTATCAAAAGCGGAGTCAGTGGCTTCTAAACTACGAAGAGTTTTGAGGCGAGCACAGTGGACATGGGGGGCATGGTGTCCAGGCCCCTGGAAAGCTCTCATCTCTTCATAACCTTGCTCAGCCGCTGGGCAGGCCCCCATGGCTGCGTAATCTCCCCCGGGAGCTCCTCCACCATGTCGCCGATTCATATATTCATAGTCCTCATCTGGGGTTGTGCCAGCAGCAGGCATGAGGGGCACAGGGTTGAGTGGGCAACTCTGTGTGCTGCCCAGGGAAGCACTGAGGTCTGATCCCACATCCATGTACTCATAACCCAGCTCCTCGAGAGAACTGGGCCTAGGGGGACGAGTTGGACTGCGCCTTCTCCTCCGGTTCATGTACTCATACTCGTCATCTTCATCTTCTTCTTCGGTACCCAGGACAGAACTGAGGCCCACTGAAGAAAGGGTACCTTCCCGGGAGGAGGGAGTACCTAGGGATTGAGAAAGAGGATAGGTATGTGGAGAATGTGGTGGTAGACAGTGGGGAGTTGGGAAAGTTAGGAAAAAATGAAAAGGGAGGGAACAAGATCGGAGAAGACGAAAGGATTAAGAGGAGCCTAGGGAAAGGACCAGAGAAGGATTTGAGGAAAGCTCTAGGAAGAGTCTAGCACCTTTGAGGTGTGCATCTGGCATGACATATCCATTGACATCCTCTTCCTCTAACCCTGGTGGGGAGAGTGGGGTGACAGGAGTGAGCAGGCTATGGCGCTGGGAATGGTAGGCACTGTCTCCACGTGGCCGTGGGCTCCGGCTCCGGCTCCTACACATTGACACCTTCTCCTGGAGCTCAGCCTCAGAGCCTGTCACATGGCCCTCTGAGGACTCTGATGCCAGGCGTCCCCGTGGCATTGGGTGCAAAGAGGCTGGACGGGGGCACCGCTCACCACTCCCACAAAATGCAGACTCCTAAGGAGGAAAGGAATACACAGAGATTTACAGAGAGACGAGGGAAGAGGTATTTCTTCAGAAGACTGGGTTGTTCAATGCTTCTTTTTTGTGGGGCACTGATTAAACCTCTGATTTCTACAGTCTCCCACACTGCCCCTATGGATCCCAAGACACTGCCACCCAGCGTCTCAGCAGCCCCTTGAAGAGACAGACCTTACCTGGCAAGTCTCCCCAAGATTACCCTGGTTCATAGGCATGTATCCAGATGATGGGCTTAAAAGACTCTGGCTCTAGGATGAAAAAGGTGAGGAAAAGGTTTAGGTTAAGGGAGAAATCTACTCATCATGGGGACCTCCAAGTAGTTAATCTGGGCATCAGTAGGGTTCATGAGGGTGCAGGTAGGTAGAAGGCTCAGGGTGCAGAAAGTCTTAAAATGCTGGGAAGCACCTTACCCCACGGGGCCGATTAAGTGTTCCCACAGGTAGGCTGAGGGCAGAGCCTAGTGTGGCCGCCAGACCATCCTCCTCTGCCTCCAAATCCAGGTCTAGCTCCAATTCTGGCTCTAGCTCCACCTCCTCCAGTTCCTTGTTTGTCAGAGCAGGGGGCTCTGCCCCAGGGGGAATTCCAGGCCCACTCTCTCTCTGTAGGGACAGGTGATGGTTAAGGTGGGTCCTAGTCCCAGCCAAGTCCCGTTGCCTCTAGATCTCTTTGACAACTCCTATCACTGCTCACCTTTATGACCAGATACCGTGGTGGGTCTCGGGCCATCCTGGTGAACTCATTGGCTAGTTCTTTAAAGGTTGGACGAATGTTCTCATCAATCATCCAACCTGGGGGTAAGATGAAAGAAGTAGAGCCATAAGAGGGGAGTTGGAGTAGGGAGGGAAGTCGGCTAGAAAATGGCTGGAGGCACCTGGGTGGTGCAGTCCGTTAAACCCGGACTCTTGGTTTCAGCTCAGGTCATGAGATCAAGTCCAGAATCAGGCTCCTTGCTCAGTACAGAGTCTGCCTGGGAATCTCACTGTCTCTTCCTCTGCCTCTCTCACCACTACCCCATCTCCGCCCATGTGCACTCTCTCTCTCTCAAGTAAGTAAATCTTAAAAAAAAAAAGAAAAAGTAAGAAAGAAAAAAGGAGGGGAGGGAGAGAGGGAGGGAGGCAAGAAGGGCAGGCAGGCAGGCAGGAAATGGCTGGGATCAGCAGGTAACTCACACTTGACCATGACCATGTAGACATCGATGGTACAGATCTGGGGCTGCGCCAGTCGCTCCCCCTTCTCTAGCAGGTCTGGTACTTCAGCCAGTCGTAGCCCAGCATAGGGTTCTGCCCCAAAGGTCATCAGCTCCCAAACTGTCACTCCTGGTATAGGAAAACATGACTGGTTGATGGTGAAACAGTAGACATGGGCGTGAAAATGGAGGGAAAGCAGAACTTGAGCCAACACAAGGATCTAGACGGATTAGAAACTCTAAGAAGGGCCTCTCAAGAGGCAACTATAGAATTTGGGCCAATGATGGTATGGAGGATATCCAAATGGACTGACCATAACTCCAGACGTCACTCTGGTGTGTGTATTTCCCAAAGTGGATACTCTCCAGGGCCATCCACTTAATTGGAGTCTGGGGAATTAAGGGCAAAAGTGTCATCAGTTGACTTCCACAAATTTTCTCAGCACTTCTAAACCCCAGGTTTTCAATCTTTCTTTTCTTTGTTGTTTTCTGAACTTGAATTTCTAGTATTTCCAGGTTCCTCTCCTTGAACTTACTGTGCAGCTTCTGTTGCCTCTGAAGGAGACCACTGACTGCCCCCTTCTCCCATGCTTCATTCTACCCCCCACCTCCTTACCCAGCCCTCATGCAACCTCACCTTGGCCTCACTGTGTAGTAGTTGCTTATCATCAGGGGGCAGCAAGTCAGCCACCCCAAAATCTGCCACCTGAACCTGACTGGGTGACTTCAGTAGCACATTTCGGGCTGCCAGGTTCCTGTGCACCATACCATGCTCCTCAAGGTAGTACATCCCCTACAGAGGAAGGAAGTGTTCTTAAGGTTGGGGGAATTGGGGGCGCCTGGGTGGCTCAGTGGTTTGGGCTGCTGCCTTCGGCTCAGGTCATGATCTCCCAGGGTCCTGGGATCGAGCCCCGCATCGGGCTCTCTGCTCCGCAGGAAGCCTGCTTCCCTCTCTCTCTCTCTCTCTGCCTGCCTCTCTGCCTACTTGTGATCTGTGTCTGTCAAATAAATAAATAAAATCTTTAAAAAAAAAAAAAAAAAAAAAAGGTTGGGGGAATTGATCCTTGAGATCCAGAATCATCCCAAACCCTGAAGGCACCTCTCAGAATTTCAACCTCCCTGCCAGCAACCAGCCAGGCAGTTGATAGAGCTCTTCCAGGTTCCTCTCACCTTGGCAATCTGTACTCCCCAATTGAGCAGCAGCTGGGGCCCCAACGCTCCACGGTGTTGTCTCACGTGATCCAGCAGGGAACCCAGAGGCAAGTACTGAGTGACGAGCTGCAGAGATGACCCTGGGCATAGTCCCAGCAGCCGTACAATGTGGGCATGGTCTAGGCTGCCAATGGCCAGCATATGCTACGAGATATAGGAGGGGTCATCCAGGAATCAAAAAGATTCACGTATACTGACCAGGCCTATCCCAACATTCAAGGACATTATTATGGCTAACAGTATCTGCTAACACACAGGCCCATGCTTCTACAAAATCCTGTCTAATAGTGACCTCTCTCCCAGTGGGGATACACAATACCCTTCCCTCACTTACATCCGTCACATCTTGAAAACTTTGTCGTCCACTCTTGTCCTCAATGACTTTAATGCAGACTGGAATCTTGATTGATTCCCCCTCAGGTATCCATACTCCCTGCAAAGTTTTGGGCAGGAGTCAGCATAAGGTCATTCTCCCTGGGGCTAGCCCTTTTCCTCAACTCTTTCTCTCCTTCACCCTAGATCCTTTCCCTTCCTCTTCCACAGACTTCCTGTGGGCCACTCACTTTGTGCACGGTTCCAAAGACGCCTGAGCCAAGCACTTTAAGCTTCCTTAGCTCTGTTTCTTTGAAGATTCTGGCCAAGACTTTGTTAGCCTTCTCACTGGGATCCAGAGGCTCTATGCTCTGAGGAGCAGAAGGGAAGAAAATACTCAGGGAAGTCCATTCCCATGTCCCACTCCAACCCCCTGCCTATGGGTAGATGCCCAGAGCAACAAGGCCCAAAGGGGTGGGGAGCAAGAGGAACTGTCTTTAGTCTTAAAAAGCATTGCAGGGGGGCGCCTGGGTGGCTCAGTGGATTAAGCCGCTGCCTTCGGCTCAGGTCATGATCTCAGTGTCCTGGGATCGAGCCCCGCATCGGGCTCTTTGCTCAGCGGGAGCCTGCTTCTCTCTCTCTCTCTGCCTGACTCTCCACCTACTTGTGATTTCTCTCTCTGTCAAATAAATAATAAATAAAATCTTTAAAAAAAAAAAAAAAAAAAAAAAAAAAAAAAAAAAAAAAAAAGCATTGCAGGCATATTGGGGAGTAACAGACCCTAAGGACTGAGGACGCTGGTGTGTTCATGAGATCAAGAATCAAGAGGGCTGGGTTTCCTCTTTGATGGGAGAAAGAGGGGAGAGCTGGTAATGCTATCACTTTTTATATCATTCTCTATGCTTTCCAAAGCACTTTCACATACATGATCCCCTTTCACCCTTACAAGCATCTTATAAGGATCAATGTTATTATTTCTTCTGTATATGTGCATAAAATGAGGCACAGAGAAGGAAAGCTAACTTCTTCAAAGTCATGTTGGCAATTAATGAATTTTCTCCCATTTCTCTGGCCAGAGTTCTTTCTGATGGACCATATTACCTCCTTGAAGAAAGGAATCAAATCTCTGGGAAAAGTGGAGGCTCTTAAAGACTAATGGTATACAAGTTACCTTTCAAGTGTAAACTAGACACTCACCTCACCCCGTTCCAAGTAGCGCCTCATAGCCCTCTTATTCTGAATCCGACGCCCACGCCAGTAGAGGAAAGTGCCTCCAAGGATCAGGAAAATCACTGCCAATCCTACTACCACTGTTAAACCCACTGCCAGATGGGTTTTGCTGTGGGATAGGGGAAGTCCAGCATTATCCTGGGTTTCCACCTCCCTTATAAATGTCACCTATGCTTACAGTAAATGTATAGTACAGATCTAAGGCAAGAAATTAACATTCACATATACACATATCCTTGAGCACTGAAAGGGTTAACCTAAATCTGGACCTTCTGTGGATACTATAAGTTAATTTTAGGAAGGAAAGGCCAGGGGTGCCTGGGTGGATCAGTGGGTTAAGCCTCTGCCTTTGGCTCAGGTCATGGTCTCAGAGTCCTGGGATCAAGCTTCCATTGGGCTCTCTGCTCAGCGAGGAGCCTGCTTCCCCCTCTTTGCCTGCCTCTCTGCCTAATTGTGATCTCTCTCTGTCAAATAAATAAAAGAAATCTTAAAAAAAAAAAAAAAAAAGAAAAGAAAAGAAAAGAAAAGAATAAAAGGAAGGGAATGCCAGAAGCCTGGATTCTTGTGTATCCAAGTCCAGTGACAGTGGTGTGTATAGAAAGCCACAATGAATAGAGACTCCTCTCTTCCCAGCAAGTAACTGCCCCCTCCCTAGCTTCTCTCCCAAATACCCCCAGCTAACTAAGTCTCTAAGCCCATCATACCTGATCAGTGCCAGTGTTTGACCTAAACAGTCTTGTAGCTCTGGTCCCTTGCACCTGGAGAAGAAAGTCATCTCCTTAAATGGGAGCTTGGGAGACTCTCATGGGAAGCACAATTCTGACAGCCTCAACATAGGACACTGTTTCAGACCCTACCATGGTAACCCATCCTGAAGCCCCATCATGTGAGACATGACCCCCATATCTCTAGCTTTCCCATTCTCCCTGGGTCCCTCTCTTGAAGGAAAGTCCCCTGAGCTGAGGTTAGTCCAGGTTCTCGAAACCCAGTATCATTTTATGCTGTTACTGAGAGATCCCCTTTCTCCAATCCTTCCTGATACAGCTTGGAGTGATTTTTAAATCATAGTCCTTTTCTTCTTTCAGCCCCACTTTACCCTCTTCTTTCCTGCCTAGTTTTGTTTCTTCCCCTCTCCCTTTATCATCCCATCACTGACCCCTGGGTGCAATTCTCATGGCAGGGCCGACATTCATTCTGAGCATCTGGATACTTGTAGATGGGGCCCTTGGCCCCGAGGATGCCACTGGGGCAGCTGCTCACACAGTGGGGCCCATCTCGAAAATGGGCACACTGAGCACAAGCATCAGAACCCTGGATGGAAAGAGAAGGTTGGGAAGAATGGGATCCCAAGGTCAATTTCATACTTCCCAGCCAGGGCCCACCCAGACATTTAGGATGCTCCAACCACAGACCCTAGTGTTGTCTGGCCTCCCCGTGTTGGCCTTGTGATTTGGCCATGTCATCCCAAGACATTCTTGTGTTGCCCTTGCCCTCTTTCCCTTAGAGATCCTGGTGCTGCTACCGTACCGAGCCATTGCATGTGGCAGTACCCTCCATGGGTTGGCACTCCAGGTGGCAGGAGAAGCATTCAGCCTCATGGGCAAACTCACGAGGCTCCCTGTAGTTGGGGGTAGGGGGGCAAAGGGAGAGGGGTCACTTCTAGGTCCTGACCTTTATGTCCTGCTCCCTAACCACAGCGGCCCCTTATTCATTCCCACCAAGACACATGTAGAAAGTTGCCAAGAGGCAACTGGGTGGTGCAGTCGGTTAAGTGTCCAACTCTTGGTTTCAGGTCAGGTTGTGATCTCAAGATCATGAGATCAGGCCCCATGTCAGGCTCAGGTCTGCCTGGGTTTCTCTCTCCCTCTGCCCTTCCCCCACCCATCTCTAAAATAAATAAATAAATCTTAAAAAGAAAAGAAAAAAAAAAGGACGTTGACTAAAGGCTTTCAGGTGCCACCTGAATAGCTCCATCCCAGGGCTCCATCCCCCCACCCCTGCTTGACTCTTTCGCGTTACCCTCAGCGTTACCCATTCAGAAAGTTGCAGTGGGTCACACAGACACCTCCTCGGCTGTAGTTTCGACAGGAGAGGCACTGACCAGGACCTGGGCCCCAGCATCCTCCAGAGGAGCACAGGGGATCACACACTTTGCCCTCGGCCACTGGAAAGAAGGGGTGAGTTAGGAGGGGTCTCTTCACATGCCCTCTTCTGAACTATTCCTCATAAATGCCTCCAGCCTAACACTCCCCTTTCCTTGGCTCTACCCCTCCCCGCTAATCCCTATTCCTGCTTCCAGACCTGAGAAGTCTCTACACTTACGCTCTCCTCCCTGACTTCCTTCTCCCCACCACCCCAGGGGCCCTTCCCCTCACCACAGTCTCTGCGGGGCCGATTATGCTTGATGTCTAGTCTCTCTTCAGGAGGCCCCCGAAGAAGCCTGGTCCAGTTCAGAGAATGGTGGTAGCAGAGCTGCCTGTTGGCACTTATGTAGACACGCCCGGCACTAATTTCTTTCAAAGATCGGAGGCCCAAAGATGTTATATTCAAGTTCTTCATGATTAACAAAGAGAAACCCCGGCTGAGAACAAGACGACAGGATAAGGGAGATTATACTGGGAAAAATGACCACGCAATGGATTCATTTTCATTCAACACATTTCTCTGGATCAGGCAGACCAGGAAGAGCAATTCCCCTTCCTTCCGCCTTTTCCCCTTCAAACTCTCAGACCCTTTGGGCGTGTTGTGTGAGACAATGCCTGGATTTTTCTCAAGGCTGTGTAAGAAACAAGGTTCGTTGCCTGGGTTCATGCTACCACCACCACACTCCTTACTACTCACTTGTATAGGCTTCTGCCCCCGATGGTTGTCAGGTTGGAAAAGACACTGAAGTTGTGCATGTGGGGAGGCCAGGACTGGATGTTCAGGTAACCTGAAGGGTTAGAAAGAGGCACATGAGCCTGGAGTCTTCTCCCCTTGCTTTTTCAAGTTCTGTCAGTCCCTCCCCTCTTACTGGGTACATGATTTTGTAAGTAGCTAAATAAGAATATGTGCCAGTGGTTCACCTCTTCCAGGAAGGGAAACCTCTCCCCCTACTCACCTGTGATCTCCCGTACTGTCCGGAAGACATTGAGCTTCTCAGGGTCCAGAGCAGGGATCTTGTGCCAGGGGTCTCTGGAGAGAACAGTAAAAACCGGTCAACAAGGTAGAGATAGAACCCAGTAGCAACAAGCATGCATAGCCTCAGAACCCAGTTTCTATTTTTTTTCTTTCCTTTTTTTTTTTTTTTTTTTTTTTTTTTTAAAGATTTTATTTATTTATTTGACAGAGAGAAATCACAAGTACACTGAGAGGCAGGCAGAGAGAGAGAGAGAAGGAAGCAGGCTCCCTGCCGAGCAGAGAGCCCGATGCGGGACTCGATCCCAGGACCCTGAGATCATGACCTGAGCCGAAGGCAGCGGCTTAACCCACTGAGCCACCCAGGCGCCCTTCTTTCCTTTTTTTAAAGATTTATTTATTTATTTGACAGACAGAGATCGAAAGAGGAGGAAGCAGCTCTCTCCCTGATGAGCAGAGAGCCCAACTCAGGGCTCGATCCCAGGACCCTGGGATCATGACCTGAGCCAAAGGCAGAAGCTTTAACCCACTGAGCCAACCAGGCACCCCTAGAACCTAGTTTCTAAATACCATTCTCCACTAAAAGGAAACAGGGCTCCTTGGAGAAACGGCTAGGGCAGGAGAAATATAACATGAGTTTACAGCAGCTGATGCAAAAAAGTAAAGAAGTGGTCAGAGAATGAAGGGTACAAGCCCTAAGAACACAGGATCCAGCTTGAAGTAGCCCCCAGTGACCAGATCAGAGACAGCTGAACACCAAAATAACGACTATAAAAGATTATAAAGGACTGAATGAAATAGTTCTCAATCAATCAATGGGAAGGAAAGACTTCCTAACACTAAAATGCCAACAAATAAATGCAGAAGGAATAAGGAATAATGGAATTAGAAAATCATCAAGTGGCGGGGCACCTGGGTGGCTCAGTCAGTTGGGCATCCAACTCTTGGTTTCAGCTGGGATCATGATCCCAGTGTCAAGGGATCAAGCCCCAGGTCAGGTCTGTGCTCACCTCTTCCTCCTTCCCCATCTGCTTCTCCCCTGACCCCCATGTGCACTTTTTCTCACTCTCTCTCTAATTAATAAATAAATAAAATCTTTAAAAAATTTTTATTTTATTTTATTTATTTATTTGACAGAGAGATCACAAGCAGGTAGAGAGGCACACAGAGAGAGGAGGAAGCAGGCTCCCTACTGAGCAGAGAGCCTGATGCGGGGCTCGATCCCAGGACCCTGAGATCATGACCTGAGCCGAAGGCAGCGGCTTAACCACTGAGCCACCCAGGCGCCCCCAAAAATGTTTTTTTGATTCAGGTAGGGGCACCTGGCTGGTTCAGTTGGTGGAGCACATGATTCTTGGTCTCAGGGTTGGGAGTTCAAGCTCCACGTTGGGTGAAGAGATTACATAAAGATAAAATCTTTTTTTTTTTTTTTTAATATTTTATTTATTTATTTGACAGAGATCACAAGTAGGCAGACAGGCAGGCAGAGAAAGAGGAGGAGGCAGGCTCTCCGCTGAGCAGAGAGCCTGATGCAGGGCTCGATCCCAGGACCCTGGGATCATGACCTGAGCCGAAGGCAGAGGCTTTAACCCACTGAGCCACTCAGGCACCCCCATAAAGATAAAATCTTAAGGGGTGCCTGGGTGGCTCAGTCCATTAGGCATCAGACTTTTGATTTCGGCTCAGATCATGACTACAAGGTCATGAATCAGGCTCTGAACGAACCTGTATGCCTGGCATGGAACCTGCTTGGGATTCTCTCTCTCCCTCTCGCCCTCACTCCCCCACTTCCTGCTCTCTCTCTCTAAAATAAACAAATAAATAGCGTAAGTAAAATCTTAAAAAAAAAAAAAAAAAAGAAGAAGAAAAAACAAAAAAGAGGAGGAGGAGGACACAATGCCCTTGTCCCCTGTCACTTAGCCAGATGGTATCAGATTGCTTAGGGATGTCTCTGAGGGATTCAAGCCCTGGGTGGGAAACAGACTTAGGTATGGTCAGGAACTGTGTGTCCTCTAAAACTATGATTTATATTCCATTTATTTATTTATTTATTTAAAGACTTTATTTGTCAGAGAGAGAGAGCACACAAGCAGGGGGAGTGGCGGGCACAGGGAGAAGCAGGTTCTCCACCAAGCAGGGAGTCCCATGCAGGACTCATCTCAGGACCCTGGGACCATGACCAAAGCCAAAGGCAGCCGCTTAATTAACTGAGCCATCCAGGCATCCCTCTTTTATTCATTTACTTTTTTTTTAAAGTGATTTTATTTATTATTTGACAGAGATCACAAGTAGGCAAAGAGGCAGGCAGAGAGAGCGGAGGAAGCAGGCTCCCTGCTGAGCAGAGAGCCCGATGCTAGGGCTTGATCCCAGAACCCTGGGATCATGACCTGAGCTGAAGGCAGAGACTTTAACCCACTGAGCCACCCAGGCACTCCGATCTTTTATTTTTTTAAAAGAAGATTTTTATTTATTAATGTTGAGAGAGAGAAAGAAAGCAGGGGGAGGAGCAGAGGGGGAGGAAGAGAATCTCAAGCACAGAGCAGAATGGGGCTCGATTTCTATTTATGATAAGATTTATATTCCTCATCAGCTGCCCATATGAAGGGTTGAGCCAAATGCAATGAACTGTGAGGCGATGGCTGGAGTAGGGGATTAGAGAGGGGAAGCAGAATCTCTAACCCATTGAGGCCAGTGATAAGAAAGTCCAGGTTGCCCAGGATCTTGGTGCAGTTCACAAATCCATCAATGTTGCTAGAGTCCACAGTCTGGAAGCGGCTCCCAGATCCTGTCCCTTCACAGGCTGTAAACACAAAAGAGGCTCAGTGGGTGGGGCCTGCTTGGTCTCTGGGGAAAGGAGGTCTCTTCACCACCTCCTCACCATCTCCTACTCACCTTTGGGGCAGAGCCCCCCACAAGGTTCACATATTTTGAGTCCATTTTTATCTACTTCCATTTTGTCAGGAGGACAGGCCCGGACACAAGAAGTTTGATCCACTACAAAGTTATCTAGGAAAGAAGAGGGCACCGTTAGAGATGAGGGAGGAGAAACACTGCCAATGACCGGCTAACCCTTGCTCCCTCCTGCCCTGTGCTGGGTTTGTCCCAATTCACTACCCGGGGTTCCTTAAGTACTGTCCTACTGATGAGAAAGGCCCTTTGCGCTTTGTTGCAGAACTAGGAGCCATGGCTAAAAATCTTGGGGAAGTAGACAGGGAGTAGGACACAGGAATCATTCATTGGAAGTGGTTAGAGGATCACAACCAACAGCCTGATTTCCCACCCAACTTGATCCTTTTTACCTCCTAAAATCCTGGTTCCACAACCCCTGTTCCTCTTCTTAGGCACTTACGGGGACAGCTGGCCACACAAACTCCTCCGTACTGATACTTAGTATGGGGGTTGGGTTCCAGCTGGAAAGTTAGCTTATTGTAGACTAGAGGCTGTGGACACTGGCGCACACAGGCCCCACTGTCATTGAAGAGTCGACAGGCCTAAGGACATAGGAGATGCATAAAATTCACGTTATGTGTGTATCCCTACTTCCTCCCCAAAGCCCACATCCCCATTTCTGAATCCAGGCGAATGGTGGTACATACAAAGCAGTCTGTGTCCTGAGGGCCTGAGCAGCCGCCTGCGCACTCATCATGGCAGCACTGGTTGGGGTTGGGCCCAAAGCAGTGACCATTACATTGAGGGGCACAGATGGTCTTGGTCACTACAGAAAGACAGAAAGCATGGCAGCGAGGGCTCTTAAGATTGTATTCTGAGGCCACTGCTCAACTTCTTGCCTTCTAGGCTTGTCCCTTCCCACAATGTTGACACAGGTCGGGGTGGGTAGGGATAGGAAAGTGGATGAGCTTGAAGTTTTTGGAGGGGAGGAAACTCACATGTCTGGCAATCCTCTGGTCTAGGACCCCAGCATCGCCCCTTGCAGGCCTCATGACATGGGGGACCTGGTTGGGAAAGAAACCAACAAAGGGCTGTCAGGGCTAAGAAAGGCCTGCTTGAATCAACAGGGTATGATGTCAGCACACAGGCACCCCAGTCCTGCGAAGCAAAGAGCTAGGGCAGTGTCCCTCCTTCCCCTTGCAGAGCAGGGCTGGGCTCCAGCGAATGGGTCAACAAGGGGCGGAACCACACCTCCACACCACCCACAGGGCAGCTGAATGGGAGGGTCCCGGGCAACTGCCAAGCTCAGCTCCAGGCCCAGCCCAGGAACTTGGTGACTCCTTCCAAACCGAACCCAGTAGGAATACCTGTGTGTGAGTGGACCGGGACCAGCAGACTGTGATCAGGGAGAGGTAGGTTTCAAGGAGAAGAGAGAATGTTGTAATGGAAAGAGATGTGGATATGGAGTCCAAAGATCTGGCTTCCCCACCTAGTATACAGAGATCTTTTGCTCCTCTTTTTCACATAATGCTTCGGGAATTTGGATTCTAGGAGACTGGCCTGCTCTCTCCTGGCAGGCTCCTTGGGTCTAAGGCCTGAGGTGTTTTTTTTTTCCCCCCAGTGGAGAGGTGGGTTCACATTAGGGATATAATGATGACTGGAAAGAGGTCACTCTATTTGGTGGGGGTAGGGGAGCAGTTTTGATCATGGTCACTCACAGTTCCTGCCATTGTCCTTCACCACTATCTCTGCACCTCGGTCCCTCACGATGTCCCTCCAGTCGATTGTGTCCATGTGACAAAGTTTATCGTTCTTCTCAATATAAACGCCCCCTGACAGAATCTCTGAGGTGGGGAAGAGAAGGGACAGGGATAAGGGCTACAGCAGACCTCCTCTTCCCTCCCCCACCAACCCAAAAGGCCACCCAAGCCTCAAGAGAAGGGGAGATGGGGCAGACAAGTATGTCTAATTAAATCTACACTGCAGAGAAGGCTTGCCTTGTGAGGTAGAGGAGCCAGGCCAAAAGAAACTCCTGCCTCCTCAGACACCTGTCCAGATCCGGTTTAGCCAGTGGGGGAGGGGAAGGGAAAGAAAGAGAGAAGATCCCTGACTCAATCGCCTCCTTCCTCCGCCCTACCTGTGTGTTTTCCAACTGACTGGCACAGGGAGAAGTAAAAGGTAGCCCTGTGGTATTAAACCCGATATTCCCCCCAGCCTGTGGGGAATTGTGAGGGGGAGGAGATAGGACTCTCCTTCCCAAAGAAGAAGGGACATCAAAGTATGCCGTGTTTTAAAGGTAGAGGAGGGGCGCCTGGGTGACTCAGTGGGTTAAGCCGCTGCCTTCGGCTCAGGTCATGATCTCAGGGTCCTGGGATCGAGTCCCGCATCGGGCTCTCTGCTCAGCAGGGAGCCTGCTTCCTCCTCTCTCTCTCTCCTACCTCTCTGCCTACTTGTGATCTCTCTCTGTCAAATAAATAAATAAAATCTTTTTAAAAAATAAAAATAAAGATAGAGGAGTGGGTAATAGATCTAGCTAACTCCAGCCCCGCGGGACATGGGGACCCTCCTCGTGGGGAGTAGTGGACCTTTAGAGCACAGCGGGCCCCACGAAGGGGGCACTTAATGGGCAGTCTTGGGTTATCATCACGGAGAGACCTGTCTGCAGGTTGCTTGAGGGGCAAGACTGGAAGGAATCGTCAGGAACTGACCAGTGAGCTGAGTAAAGCGGAGCTGGCGCAGGGCATGGCTGGAGTTGGTGTTATAGTTCAACATGACAAAGATGGCAAACTTCCCATCGTACACCTGAGTCCCCCGCACCACCCGGAGGTTGGGCAGTGGCAGCGTAGAGAACTCGTTCATGGCCACGAGGACATAGCCGGTCACTTCTCGGATCCACTGTGATGGAACAGATCAGGTCAGTAGGAGGGAAAACAGGGCAAAAGGCTCGATCCCCTCATTAGGGAATCCCCAACCCCTCTAATTCTTTCTAATTCCTACTCCAAGTAGGGAGGAGTTGGTGTCACACTGCCGTGTCTCTTCTGCCAAGGAAGACAGGCGGCAGAAGTGACAGGAATTCTAATCTCCTACCCTTTACTTTTCAGAGCTCCTCATGCCAGGAGGGTCCTCGCTTGGTCCCTTCCTCGCCTTCCTAGGTGCCTCTTTCCATTGGCTCCCAGTGCGTAACACTATTCTACCCGTGCCTGCTTCTCATCGCTAGCCCCTGTGCATCCCTGGGACCCTGACCAGACCAGAGGTCCCAGAGTCCAGTCACGGTCCCCATAAACACACAAGTTTGGCTCTTTGGAAATGCAGAATTTTAGGAATGCTGAACTCCAGCAGAGGATAACCCTGAGGAAGGGAAGGAGCCTTCTATGGGGAGGATTAAGGGGGAAGAGGTTGAGGGAGGGAGTGAGGGACTCTAACCTGCAGGAAGGAGAGGTCAGCATTGTGTCCTGTGAGCACAATCTCAAGGTTCCCCATCACCACCTCACACCTCTCGTACAGCTTGTACAACGTCTGGTACTGGTTCTCGGCATCGCCCGTCACACTCAGCCCATTCAGAGTCCCAGGACACACTGCTCAAAGTGGAGGTAGAATGGCAGAGAGCTGGACACAAGTTTTCAGCCCGGTCCCCCAAAACCATCCCCTTGGTTGCCTCCTACAGTAAGATTCAACACGATCAGGAAGCAGCCACCTCCAACCGTCACCCCTAGAGAGAGACACAAAAGCCTACGTTGGACTGAGAGCCTGAACTCCCCCCTCTCTCAGAATCCCCTCACCATCTCTCTGAACAGGCAGGTGAAAAGGTTTCCCTTTTCCACCACGGCCTCCTCTGTGCCCCTTTCAGGTATGACTTTGGGTATTAAGGAGTTAATCAAAGAGGATGTAGGGTTTTCTTTCCCTCCCTAGAGAGGTTAGAAAAGGATTCCAACTTGGTTACCCTCCTCTTCCCTTCCCCCTCTCTGACCAGGGTACTTACTTCTCTACCCCCATCCTGCCTCTCTCTGGGTCCTGGAATAAATATCTCTTTGGGGCTAGCACACAGCCCCTATTGTGTCTACTGAGGGTGGGATGGGGGCAGAGGGTGGGGGCAGTGCCCAGGGCCACAGTTCAGCCCACAATGAGGCAATTCTATCTAGGAGAGGGGCGCTGCTCCACCCTGTCCCAAGACACCCTGTCCTCAGTAGCACCCGTCCCCCCACCTCAAGCCCTGGGCTCAGACAAGTGACCTCACCAGAGTGGGGAGCTCTGGTGGGGAGAGGGGGTCAATGTGAGCTTTGTCTTTAAAGCTGAAAGATAAGGAGCTGGTTGCCTACCCCACACATCCCCTCCTCCTAAACTCTGACTTCCCTTTTGTCTTCCCCTATCCCAACACACCCCAGCTCCTCAGCATCACACTTTCCAGCAAATACACAGTAGCCTGGAGGGCAACAGCAGAGGATTACCCCCCCCCACCCGCCATTCTAAGCCTTCCACCCAATTTCACTGTCAAAAGATTCATTAAAAAACTTTCCAACATGGCAATCCTCATGAGGCATGCCAGTCTTGGGGGTTCACTTGACCTTATAAGTATAGAGGATAGAGAGGGTATGGGAAATCTTGGACCCTGAAGCCCTAGGCAGGTCTCTTTCCTCTGGCTCTGGGAAAGACTGTGGGGAGGGTGGGGGTAGAAACCACCTGTTCCAACCACCCTTCCCTGAGGCGCTGGTGGTTTAGTAGGGGGCGGGAGTGGGAATGGAGGGAGGGACATTAGTGAGGCCCCAGCCCCTCCTCCTAGGCATACCCCTAGTCTGACCACTAGACCTTTGAGGCCTCCCATTCCCTATCGCTCCCCACAATGGAAAGGAAGGGGGGTGGGCTAGACCTAGCAGACGGGTGCAGGGACTGGGAGCTCCCAGAGGAGCCTGGAAACTCTAGGGTCCTTGGGGTGAAAGGAGAGAAACTAGGAAGGTTAGTCATTTAGGGAACAGCCCCACCCTAAACCCCTTCTTGGCAGGACACCCTTTCTTCCAAAACAAGGCGCCAATCCTCCCCAGATAAGGTAGGAGCCAAGATTTCTACAGAGAAGTGGGGTGTGTGTGTGTGTACGTGCATCTGCAACACACACACACACAGACAAGCGTGTACCCAGCTCCCCCACTGGCCCAGAAATCTATACTGGTTCTGTCCTTGGGTTTCCTTATAAGGAGGTTATTTCAGGTGGCCCCATCCATCCCACCTGCCTTTATGTGTTTGTGCAGACTCTTGTCTGTGTCTGGGAGGCTACAGTGTTAGAGGTCCCCGTTCTCTGCCACCCCGGGGGTAAAGTCCATATTACACAAACAGGGAGCAAAGGGCCTGCTCAGGAAAAAAACATGAAAACCACCTCGAAGGAGGAACACGCAGCCTGGGGAGGAGGGTTGGGGGAAGGGAATAATAAAGATCCCCATACCCAGGCACCAGGGGCCTAGGGAGGGGCCTGGGCGCTCCTTTGGTAGAGAGCACTGGGGTGGGTCAGACCAGGAATCCTCAGCCCCTCCTCAACCAGAGGCCTCCTCTCCAATATCCCCCACCCCCATCACAGCCAGGACAAAGGGACTATAGAAGGACTGAGACAGGGCCGGATGCCCAGAGGCTGCACGATACAGATAAAGGGTAAAGAAACCCAACCAAGCCTGCCTCCTGTCTCCCTCAGGGAAGGTGGCCAAGATCTGGGACTCCTGGGTTCCTCGTTGAAGATTCCAAGGGTCTGGATGGGACCAGGATGCAGTCATTCTATTTGGTCCCTCCCACTCCAGTCCCCAGACCCCTCCGCCCTCCACCAGCTGGGAGTTTTACATTCAAGATCCCAGGTCTAAATTTAGGCCCAGCAACTGTGGGGGAAGCACAGGTGTTTCTCCCACTCCCACTCTGGGGAAGAGGCCCTGGCTGTGCCAAACCCCAAGCTGAGGTCTGGGGGAGGGGAAGAGAGCAACAGGATATCTCCAGTGTGAGCAGCACCAGCACCCTCAGGTGTCCAGACTCCCAGAGACACCCAAGGGGGTGGGCTCTGACGGTATGAGAGTTGGAGAAACAGACCAGCAATATCCGACAATAAACAATGTAGGTGGAGGAGAAGCTGGGTTTAGGAAGGACTCCCAGGATACAGGAAGCTCAGAAGGTGGGAGTGATGCCCTAGTGGTCTCAAGTTGGGGAGGGAAAAGACAAACTGAGAAGCAGAGGCTGGAAGTCCTTGACCCTACAGCTCCTGACCCAGGGCCTTGTACATAGTAGATGCTCAATAAATATCAACTGAATCAGTCTGGGTCTTGACAAAGAGAGTTTGATCAAGTTGGGGACCAGCAGCTTTATTATCCTCAGGAAAAGAGGGAGGTCAGCCTCTGAGTGGCCTCTCACCCTGATGTCACCTGGACTTGGCCCTTTGGTTAGACTCAGCCCTTCCCAGGGCAGGCCCACTCACGGAAGAGGAGGTGCCATTCTTGTTTTTCCAAACGTTGAGAACAACAACCCCCCCAACCCTTCCATAGCTCCGCCCTGTCGGCAAAACAACGAAACTAGAGGTGCTGAAAGCCGAGGGATGGGGCTGGGGAACAAACAGAGACACCCCCCCCCCTTTCTCCAAGACCTCCACCTCCGATCATCTCCTCACGTTTACAGAAGGAGGTCGCAGCTCAGCTCCCCTCCCTACAGAGTCCCTCGGAAGTGTGACCTGTCTCGGCGTCAGCCACCCCCCATCCCCGCCCGAGAGAGACAAATTAGAAGGCCGGCGACGCGCTCGGGAGAGTGGGGTGTGTGTATGTGTGTGTGTGTGTTGGGGGGTGGGGGGGATGTCAGGAATTCCGACCCCGCCCGGACCGCGCCGAGAACCCGAAGCTGACGGTCCCTGCCTAGGTGGTCCCAGCGGACCCAGGGTCGGCACCCCAACCTCGCACCGCCCCAGCTCCTGCCCCCTGCCCTCCAGGATTCCGCGCACTGGGTTAGGGATCCCAGTTTCCGAGACGGTCGCTGCTCCCGCGCGGCTTACCTGCCTGAGAGTTGCCCACGTCGGAGCCCTGGGCCAGGTTGAGAAGAAAGCCCAGCACCTGCAGAGCCGCGTTCACCCTCATGACTCCAGCGGAGGGTGAAGGCGGCCCCGCCGAATCCAGCCCGGGCGGCGTGGGGGGGGGGGGGCTGGACTAGGACATCGAAGCGGAGCCACCTGAACCGCCAGTGACTTGGTAGCGGCGGCAGAGGAGATTGCAAACTGCAATCGGAGCCGGAGCCAGAGTCCGGGGCGGGATAGCAGGGGAGGGGTGTATGTCTGAGAGGGCGAAGGAGGGAGCGCAGGGGGAGGGGGTGACTCACGGCCGCGCCCCCTCCGGCGCGAGGCCGGCGTGGAAAAGGCTGGAGCCGCGGACCGCCCGCCCCGAGCGCACCCCAGGCGCTAGTGCGGGTCCACGAGAGCCACGCACATCGGGCATGGGTCTCGCCCTAATTTCTCTTCGGGAGCTGGACTAAGGGGAGGCCAAGATTCCAAACGCCCCCAAATGCCTCCAAAGGGAAAAGGTACTGTGGGTGGAGAGAGCGCTTCAAAGCCCGGCCCCCTGAAAGTTGGCCTCGCCCATTAACCAAATCACTCAACTTCCCTAGCCGGTTGGGTCACTTGGGGGATTTTTCTCTCTGAATGTGAGTGAGTGTGTGTGTGTGTGTGTGTGTTTGAGGAGAAAGGTGTTTGCCTCATTCTTAGGCCACCTCAGTTTCCCCGGAAACCCTTCGAAACCCCATAATTCATCTACCCTGCCGAGGAACCCGAGCCCCAGAGACCGCGTGAAATCGCACTGTCTCCGGCAACTTCCTCCTCCAGACCCGGCGCCGGCCCGGCCTCTCCGGGGGATTTGGCTCAGGGCGGGGGGCGGGGGCGGTTTCCAGCCTGGGAACAGTCCCGAAGCCCGCCTTTTCACTTCCACCGCGGGAGGGGCTCCCGCACCTGTCGCGGTCCCCTCTGCTGCCCCCGACGGCCGCCTGGGAGAACAGCTGCCTTCCCTTCCACACGAGTCACCGAGCCGTCGGGGCGGCCGGAATTCCCGCCGCTTTAACGCGGACCCACACCGGCTACACCGTCCCCACTACAGGCGCTCACGCCTTTTCGGGCGCCTTCCAAGCCCCGGCTCGCGCTGGAAAGGGGAGGCTCAAAGAGGGCAGCAGAGACTGCGTCCACGAACGGCACGGACACTTGGCACCTCCAGCACCAGTTCCCAGATCCTGATGTCCCACGCTCAACGCGAATGGCTTGGCTGCCCCAAACCCGGCCAGCCTCCGGACGGTTCCGATGGGCGCCCCCTGGTGCCCAACGGGCGGCAGTGAGGCCCCACACGGCGTCGCATTTCAGATCCCTAAGATTGGCATTCTGGATGAGCCTGAAATCCAGAGACCCTAATTATATATTTCCTCAAGTTTCCAGCCCGAGACCCAGACTTTGAAGGAGAAAGATTTCGCCCCTATTGAGACAGGGCTTCCGCCTAGAATTCTTTATAAACTTGTTCTATATTGATATGCACCCAGAGCGCCCATTCTCTACGGGAGGCTTACCTTTGCCCTCAGGCCTTGGCCTTGCCCTGGACGCTTGCATAACAGTCATAATAGTAATATCAACAGGGAAACATTAACATATACATACATATATCACTTCATTTGCAAACGTTTCCCCAAACTTAGATAGATATTTCACTTAACATAAACCCAGTTCAGGTGGGGTAGGCAACATCACTTGATTTTGCAGAACTGGAAATGGGTGGATCTTTCAAGGTCACCCACTCCCTGACAGTGAATCAGGTGTATCAGGAGAGGGAGCTCAGGGTTCGTTGCAGGTTTCTTCCGTCACAGAGACTGGAGCTTCATCTGCTCAGAATCAAGTTCTCATCAGCTAACTGAGCATTTTCAGGGGCCTTTCCTTTTATTAAGCACCCACCTGATGTTCAAAGTTCTGGTTATGAAAGAGAAAACCCTCTTTAGTTTCTTTGTAAAACAGTTCTATCAATCTATAAGGTTGTTGTTAGAATGCAGTGAGAAAAGGCTAGTAGAGCTCTTAACTACAGTGTCATGCTGGTCCTTTAAGAAGCCTTCAATTAAAAAAAAAAAAAAGCATTCAATGAGGGGCACCTGGTTGTTTCAGTCTGCGAATCCACCAACTTTCAGTTTCCTCTCCAATCCTTATCTCCAGGTGGTGGGATCCAGCTACCCTTCTGGCTCAATGTGGAGTTGGCTTCAGGTTCTTTCTCCCTCCCCCTCTCCACCTCCCTCTCTCAAATAAATAAAATAAATGAATTTTTTAAAGATTTTATTTATTTATTTGAGAGAGAGAGAGCAGGCACAAGGCAGGTGACAGAGGGAGAGGGAGAAGCAGATTCCCTGCTGAGCAGGGAGCTGGACCTGGGGCTCAACCCCAGAGCCCTGAGATCATGACTGGATCTGAAGGCAGATGATTGAGGCTCCTGGGTGGCTCAGTTGTTAAGTGTCTGCCTTCAGCTCAGGTTATGATCTTAGGGTCTTAGGGTTCTAGGATCGAGCCCCTCATCGGGCTCCTTGCTCAGAAGGAAGCCTGATTCTCCCTCACTCCCCCTGCTAGTGTTCCCTCTCTCACTGGCTCTGTCAAATAATAAATAAAATCTTAAAAAAAAAAAAAAAGCATTCAATGAATGCTACTTCTATTTATTCCCTCTATGAGCAACCCCACTTTCTCCCTCTCCAACTAGATCCCAGGGTGTGTTTACTGGTATATATTCTTATACTTAGAGAGACATCATGCTAAGAATCAGGGATATGAACACTGGATAAAGTGGATAAAGCTGACACACTTACGTGGCCAGTTGTGTTAGGTGCTGCCCTCACTGCATAAATGAAGAAAGGGAGACTTTATTTACAACAGGTCTCTGCCTTATCTTTCTAGCATCCCTTATCTTTCCTTACTCTTAGCTAATGACTGATTCTTATTTTACTGTGAAAATAGAAATAATCAAAAGAAAACATAGTTATCTTTCTACCACCAATCTGGCCAATTTACCTCCATGTTCTTTTACATACTGGGACTTCATCTTGTTACAATGAATCATTCTTGTTTCTGTTTAAGCCAACTGTCCCCTCCCATTTCCATCCCTCACCACCATGCCCACCTTCCTATACCTCAGTCTATAGGTATCAGTTCTGTATCTCAGTCTATTTCTTCTTCCTTTCTCCTATATTATCAAATTTTCTACTAGATCTTTCACATTAGCATACAAATGTGCAGTAATATCTGCCACCTTAAAAATAAAATAAACTTCCGGGACAATTGGGTGGCTTAGTCAGTTAAAGTATCCGCCTTTGGCTCAGATCATGATCTGGGGTACTGGGATCGAGTCCCACATCCGGCTCCTTGTTCGGTATGGAGCCTACTTTTCCTTCTGCCTGCCATTCCCCCGGTTCGTGCGTACACGCTCTCTCTCTTTGAAAATATATAAACAAATCTTTAAAAAAAAATAAAATTAGGGGCACCTGGGTGGCTCTTTGGGTTAAAGTCTCTGCCTTTGGCTTGGGTCATGGTGTCAGGGTTCTCGGATGGAGCCCCTCATCCAGCTCTCCGCTCAGCAGGGAGCCTGCTTCCTCCTCTCTCTCTGCCTGCCCCTCTGCCTGCTTGTGATCTCTGTTTGTCCAAAAACAAAACAAAACAAAAAAAAAACCTTTAAAAATAAAAATAAATAAGTAAATAAGTAAAAACAAACTTTCTTTGATGTCATGGCTTTCTAGTCCTTTGCTCCTTTAACTGCTGCAAAATATACTATTGTGTGGATCCCTATGCTTTTATTTGTTCACTACTCCAGTAAGTGCCTTCAGCTTCCTACTACTTCAAGTGATGCTGCATGTGGACATTTCTCCTTTAGTTCTGTGGTAATTTCATGTGCATTTTGAGCTCCACGCTCTCTGGAATGTCACACCATCAATGGTGGGATTTCTATATCTCAACTTTCTTGCTTGACAACACTTAATGTTATTCAGGTTTCCAATTTTCTCATTTGCCATGAATTTAAAATATCTCCTTGAATTTCTTTAATTACTAATATGTTTGACATCTTAAATTTATTCTTACTTTTGGTTTTTCTCTTTTATGAATTGTCTCTTTGTTTTCCTTTGCCAATTTTTCTATAGGAATTCCTATTTTTAAAAATATTTTATTTATTTATTTGGGAGAGAGAGAGAGAGCTCACAGGTGAGCGTATGAGCGGGGAGAGGGGCAGAGAGAGAGGGAGAAGTAGACTCCTCATGGAGCAGGGAGTCTGAGCCTGATGCGGGGCTCAATCCCAGGACCCCAGGCTCATGACCTGAGCTGAAGGTAGATGCTTAGCCAACTGAGACACCTAGGCACCTCATTTTTTTTTTTTTAAGATTTTATTTATTTGACGGACAAACAGCTAGAGAAGAAAACACAAGCAGGGGGAGTAGGAGAGGGAGAAGTAGGCCTCCTACTGAGCAGGGAGCCCTATGCGGGGCTCAGTACCAGGACCCCAGGATCTTGACTCAAGCTGAAGGCAGACGCCTAACAACTGAGCCAACCAAGCGCCCAAAGGATTCCCAAATTTTTTATTGATTTGCATCAGTTAATTGTAAGTTTAGATATTAGTCCTTTGTTGATTTTGGACATTGCAAATATCTTTTCCCAACTTTTATTATTAACTCTGTCAATATTGTTTATTGGACAGATATCCTGTTTTTTGGTATAATCTAATCGATTTTACTTCTTATGGCTTGTGATCTTGATTTTTATTTTTTTTTTACCTTTTTTCCTTTTATTTATTTATTTGACAGAGAGAGCAAGAGAGCACAAGCAGGCAGAGCAGCAGAGGAAGAGGGAGAAGTAGGTTCCCCACTGAGCAGGGAGCCCCATGTGGGGCTCGATCCCAGGACCCCAGGATCACCAACTGAGCCACCCAGGTGCCCCTGATCTTGATTTTTTTTTTTAAGATTTTATTTATTTATTTGACAGACAGAGATCTCAGGTTGGGGGAGAGGCAGGCACAGAGAGAGAGGAGAGAGGAGGAAGCAGGCTCCCCACTGAGCAGAGAGCCCGAGGCCAGGCTCGATCCAGGATGCTGGGATCATGACCCGAGCAGAAGGCAGAGGCTTAACCCACTGAGCCATCCAGCACCCCTATCTACTTGGTTTTAAACTCTTCCGCTTCTTCTTCTTCTTCTCCTCCTTCCCCTCCTCCTCCTATTCTCCTTCTTCTTCCTCCTCTTCCCCCTTCTTCTTCCTTTTTACTTCTTCTTCAAAAGGGAGAGGGTGAGGACAACAGAGGGAGAGGGAGAGAGAGAGAATCCTAAACAGACTCCATGCCCAGCTTAGAGCCTGACTCGCAGCTGATCCTACAATCCTGAGATCAGGACCTGAGCCAAAATTAAGAGTTGGTTAGGGCGACCAAATCACCCTTAAAGATTTTATTTTTAAGTAATCTCTGTGCACAATGTGGGGCTCAAAGTTACAACCCCAAGATCTAGAGTCTCATGCTCTACTCACTGAGTCAGCCACATGCCCCAAACTTTTACTATTTATGTATTTTGAGCCTATATTGCCAAGCACATTTATGTTAGTTATATTTTCTTTGTTTTATCATTATATAATACTCTCTCTTTGGTCCCACATATTTTTTAAAGTCTTATTTATTTGGGGGGGAGGAGCAGAAGGAGAGAGAATCTTTTTTTTTTTTTTTAAGGTTTTTATTTATTTGACAGAGAGAGAGAGCACAAGTAGGCAGAGGAACAGGAAGAGGGAGAGGGAGAAGCAGGCTCTCCACTGAGCAGAGAGCCTGATTTGGGACTTGATTCTAGGACCTTGAGGTCATAACTGGAGTCAAAATGAAGAGTTTGATCCTCAACTCACTGTGCCACCCCAGGTGCCATGGCCCCATAATTTTTTGCCTTGAATTTTATCACGCATTACATTTAAAAATTTTTTATTTTAAGTAGGCTCCAGGCCCAGCATGGGTCTTGAACTCATCATGACCCTGAGATCAATAGTTGCATGTCCCACCGGCTAATCCAGCCAGTCAACCCCCCATTTTTTTAATTAAGAGAATAGGGGTGCCTGGGTGGCTCAGTGGGTTAAGCCTCTGCCTTCAGCTCGCTCAGGTCATGATCCCAGGGTTCTGGGATTGAACCCCGTATCGGGCTCTCTGCTTAGCAGGAAGCCTGCTTCTCCCTCTCTCTCTGCCTGCCTCTTTGCCTACTTGTGATCTCTGTCAAATAAATAAATAAAATCTTCAAAAACATTTTTTCTTTTTAGAATTTTATCACATATTAAAACCCCAATTTACGGGACGCCTGGGTGGCTCAGTTGGTTAAGCAGCTGCCTTCGGCTCAGGTCATGATCCCAGGGTCCTGGGATCGAGTCCCACATCAGGCTCCTTGCTCGGCAGGGAGCCTGCTTCTCCCTCTGCCTCTGCCTGCCTCTTTGTCTGCCTGTGCTCGCTTGCTCTCTCTCCCTCTGTCTCTTACAAATAAATAAATAAAATCTTTAAAAAAAAAAAAAAAAAAAAAAAAACCCCAATTTACTTTCGGTTTATTTATTTATTTATTTTTGCCTGGCAAAAAAGGTTAATGTCTCACCCTCTGTAGAGCAAGTGTTGTACCAAGGCACGTGACATACTTGCCACTTCCTGCTCAACCAGTCCATGTTGCATGATGTTATCAACGTAGCAGATCCATCTGGGATCTGTGAGAGATGTCTAGCCGGTTAGCTCTCTTCAAATCATTTAATGACAGAGAGCAGAAGAATAAACAGAGCCCTGGGGTAAGACTGTAAGTGTACAGTGTTGCCTTTTACAAGTGAACGTGAAGGGTTTCTTTTCTTTCTGATAGGGATGGAAAAGAATGCATTTGCGGATCAAGGGTTGCATACCAGGTACTTGGGCCCCTGCTAATCTGCTCTAGCAATGATACCATGTGTGGCAAAGCACCTGCAATTAGGGCTACTACTTGGCTGAATTATATAGTGGTTCACAAATATCCTCCAGTACCTGGTTTTTGTAGGGGCCGGATTGGTGGATTAAATGAAGATATTATGGGGACTACTACTTTTGCCTTTTTTTCCCCCCACAGTTCAGTGGTCTTTTCTTCTTCATACACCTGTGATGAATTCATAAGGAATGGGTTCCAGCAGCCCAGTCCCCTTTCCACACTTGTTCTCACGAAGTATGCTTCTCTGGGTAGCACAAGCGGGTGCTTCCCAAGTACTTTTTTCATTTGCTTCTTTCTTTTTTTTTTTTTTTTAAAGATTTATTTATTTATTTGACAGAGAGAGAGATCACAAATTAGGCAGAGAGGCAGGCAGAGAGAGAGGAGGAAGCAGGCTCCCTGCTGAGCAGAGAGCCCGATGTGGGACCCGATCCCAGGACTCTGAGATCATGACCTGAGCCGAAGGCAGCGGCTTAACCCACTGAGCCACCCAGGCGCCCCTCATTTGCTTCTTTCTTGATCATTTACCTTCACACATTTCAAGAAACTGTCTCAGCTCTTAGAGTGCTTATTATGCTCAATATGTATATTATTTCTCTTGACAAGAATCTAGCCCTTAATTTGTTTGCTTACAACAATGCAGAGCATGCTGGGTAACATCATAGACTTCTCTGGTTTTGCCATGGTAACATTTGTGGGGTGTTTCCTTTTTTCTTTTTCTTTCTTTCCTTTTTTTTTTTTTTTTTTTTTAAAGATTCAATTTATTTATTTGACAGAGAGAGAGCACAAGCGGGAGGAGCCGGGACAAGCAGACTCCCCACAGACCAGGAAGCCCCACATGGGGCTCGATTCCTCTTGACCTGAGCAGAAAGTAGACGTTCATCTGACTGAGCCACCTGGGCGCCCCTTGCAATGTTCCTTTATGAATAGTGCCCATTTTCTTAATGTCTACAATATCATATTTCTTTTAGATTCACATGTTTGTGGCCAAAGGAACAACTCCATGTTTTCTGAAAGGTTTATTTTCTAAAGATAAAATCTTAAAATTATTTTTAAGTAATCTCTACACCGAAGGTGGAGCTCAAACTCACAACACTGAGATCAAGATTCATACACTCTACGGATTGAACCAGCCTGGTGCCCCTACTTAAAAATAAAATCTTTTAAAAATAAATAAAATTTAGGAGTGGGTGGTTCAGTTGTTGGGCATCTGCCTTCAGCTCAGGTCATAATCCCAGCATCCTGAGATCAAGCCCTGCATCAGGCTCCCTGCTCAGTGAGAAGCCTGCTTCTCCCTCTCCTACTCCCCCTGGTTGTGTTCCTCCTCTCGGTGTCTCTGTCAAGTAAACAAAATCTTAAAAAAAAAAAAAAAGAAAATAAATAAGTAAAATTTAAAATTTACTTGAAACAGATATCTTCTTAGGAAAACAAAACTTGCCTAAATTGATCAAAGAAGTAATAGAAAGTTCTGAATGGTCCTATATCTGGTAAGTAAACTGAATACATAATTTAAAGCTTTCCCATAAAGAAAACTATAAACCCAGATGGATGTATTAGTGAATTATTCCAAACATTTGAGGAAGAAATAACACCAATCTTACAAAAACTTTTCTAGATAATAGAGAAAAAGAAAATTTCTAGTTCATCTTGAGACAATATAACCTGAAGAAAAATTTGAATTATATATAATTTATTTTTTTTATATATTTTTTAAAGATTATTTATTTATTTATTTGACAGAGAGA
This sequence comes from Mustela lutreola, assembly GCF_030435805.1. Lineage (NCBI taxonomy): Eukaryota > Metazoa > Chordata > Mammalia > Carnivora > Mustelidae > Mustela > Mustela lutreola. Next base: position 57,599,937 of record NC_081297.1, read on the forward strand.
CATCACAAGTAGGCAGAGAGAGAGAGAGGAGGAAGCAGCCCCCCCCCCCCCCCCGAGCAGAGAGCCGGATTCGGGACTCGATCCCAGGACCCTGAGATCATGACCCGAGCCGAAGGCAGCGGCTTAACCCACTGAGCCACCCAGGCGCCCGAATTATATATAATTTAAATATAAATTTAAATTATAAAGTAGGGCAAGTACAGAGTCCTTTCTCATAAACTTTGATGTGAAAATCCCACACATAATAGCAAATAGGATCTATCAATATGTTAAAAGACATTAAGAAACATTATAATCAGCTTGACTTTATTTCAGTAATTCCAGTGTGGTTTAACATTGGAAAACCAAACAATACAATTTACCACATTAACAGAATAAAAGAGAAAAATCATGTAATCCTCTCTATAGTTGCAGAAAAAGTATTTGATAAAATTCAACAACCACTGATGATTAAAAAACTTATTAGCAAACTAGAAATGGATAAGACTTTAAACATTTTTGATAGATGGGACGCCTGGGTGGCTCAGTGGGTTAAGCCGCTGCTTTTGGCTCAGGTCATGATCCCGGGGTCCTGGAATCGAGTCCCGCATCAGGCTTCTTGCTTGGCGCGAGCCTGCCTCTCTCTCTGCCTCTCTCTCCACTTCTGCCTGCCTCTCTGCCTGCTTGTGTGCTTTTTCTCTCTCTTTCTGACCAAAAAAAAAAAAAAATTTTTTTTTTTTTTTTTGATAGAGGGTATCTACCAAAAACCTACAGCAAATATCGTATACATCTAAGGGCAAAATATTGAAAGTTTTCTACTGTCTTAGAAAATAAACAATTGGGGGCGCCTAGGTGGCTCAGTGGGTTGGGCCTCTGCCTTCAGCTCAGGTCATAATCTCAGGGTCCTGGAATCAAGCCCGGCATCAGACTCTCTGCTCAGTGGAGAGCCTGCTTCCTTTCCCCCTCCCTCTCTGTCTGCCTCTCTGCCTACTTGTAAACTCTCTGTCTCTCTGTAAAATAAGTAAATTAAAAATCTTTTAAAAAAAGAAAATAAACAATTGTTACATCCTACAATGTGACTAAACCTCAAAAACATTGTATTGAGTGAAAGAAAGCCAGACATACGTGATAACATATTGTATGATTCCATTTATATAAATGATTCAGAATAGGTAAATCCACAAAAATGAAAAAATGATGGCTGCCAGGGACTGGAGGTAGGGGAATAAAGGGAGTGATTACTTCATGAATATGGGGTTTTATTATGGGGTGATGAAAATTATTTGGAACTAGATAGAGGTGATGATTGTACAGTATTGTAAAGAAACTGAATGACACTGAATTGTAATTTTTTTTCTTGGGATGTCTTTTTCTGATTTTTGTGTCAAGGTAATGTTGGCTTCATGGAATGAGTTAGCACATTCCCCCTCCTCCTCTTTTATTTTCTTTTTTTTAAAGTTTGAAAGGATTGGTATTAATTCTTAAAATTTTTGGTAGAACTCAGGGGTTCCTGGGTGGTTCAGTTACTTAAGCATCTCCCTTTGGCTCTGATCATGATCCCAGGGTCCTGGGATGGATCCCCACATTTGGCTCCCTGCTCAGCGTGTAGCCTGCTTCTCCCTCTCCCTCCTCCACTCCCCCTGCTTGTGCTCTCGCTCTCTCTCAAATAAATAAATAAAATCTTTAAAAAAAATGTTTGGTATAGTTCACCAGTGAAGCCATCTGGTCTTGGACTTTATTTTTGTTGGGAAGTTTTTGGTTACTGATTCATTATCTTTACTTGTTATAGGTCTGTTCAGATTTTTAATTTCTGCTTGAGTTGGTTTTAGTAATTCCTGTGTTTCTAGGGATTTGCCCATTTCATGTAGATAATCCAATTTGTTGGTGTAAAATTGTTCATAGTATTCTCTCACAGTCTTTTTTATTTCTGTAAGTTTGGTAGTATCTCCACTTTTACTTCTGATTTTTAGTTATTTGTGTCTCTTTTTTTTCTTAGGCTAGCTAAGGTTTGTTAGTTTTGTTCTTTTCGGAGAACCAACTTCAGGTTTCATTTCTCATTATTTTTCTATTCTCTAGCTCTGCTCTAGTACTTATTATTTCCTTACTTCTGCTAGACTTTGGCTTAGTTTGCTCTTCCTTTGCTATATCTTCTTCTTCTTTTTAACCTCTAAACAATGGAGGGTTCTAGAGTTTGGTCCTTGGTCTTAGAGTTTGATCTTAGGAAAAGGGGAAGATCCAGCAAAGAGGACAGAAAGCCCGTGTTCAGTGAAGTAGGAGGAAAACCAGAAAAGAAGATGGTTTCAGAAGATAAGCAAAGAAGACCTAATAAGCAGGCACAAAAACTACTAGGAGGGCAAAAAAACTTGAATATTGAGAGTTGAGCAGGGATTTGACCACATAAGGAGGTGTTTGATGACCTTAACAAGACATATTGTCTCACATGATGGGGATTACACTTAATTTATAGTGGGTTGAAGAGAGAATGGGAGAAACTATCAAAGACCACTAAGGTTGTTTTGTTTTTTAAGATTTTATTTATTTGACAGAGAGAAATCACAAGCAGGCAGAGAGGCAGGCAGAGAGAGAGGAGGAAGCAGGCTCCCCGAGGAGGAGAGAGCCCGAGGCGGGACTGATCCCACGACCCTGAGATCATGACCTGAGCCAAATGCAGAGGCTTAACCCACAGAGCCACCCAGGTGCCTGACTACTAAGGTGTTATCAAAAGAACTCAAGAGCCAAACTGAAGAAGCTCCCAGTGTAACCATCCCAATTTGACAGGAATAATAACCACAATGGAACACCTTAAATAGATTTAAATCCGTGAATTCATAATGTTACTTTTAAAAAAATACTAGTCATGTAAGATGATAGGGAAACAACCCACTATTCTGAAAACTCTGGATAAAGTAACAAAAATTTATCTTGCCTTGCCAACTACTACTCTGAGGGGAAGTTCTTCATTATAAAAGTATGACAGCTGGGGTGCCTGGGTGGCTCAGTCAATTCAGTGTCCAACTCTTAGTTTTGGCTCAGGTCATGATCTCATGGATTGCGAGACCGAGTCCTGAGTCAGGCTCTGTGGTCTGCAGGAAGTCGGCCTGACAATTCTCTCCTTCTGGCCCTCCCCTCCTCACTCATTTAAGATTAAATGAATCTTAAAAAAAAAAATAGTATGGCAGCTAATACATGAAGAAGAAATGATACAATGAGAATACCAGAATTTTGGACAATAATAGTTGCTAACATCACAAAAAGAGATAACCACATATTATATAGCTCCTGATGTAAGAAACTCATCACCTTCTATGAGGTAGGCTTACTAAAAAAATCAAGTCTGAATCTTTTCCTCTCAATCCAATACCAATTTGCAAGAAATTCATAAAACAAAGGAAAGACAACACACAGCAAAATCCAGAATGCAGAAAATTCTACCAGCAAAATCTATAAATGGGAAATTCTATAGGATAACAATTAAGTGTCTTCAACAAATAAACTGCAAGAGAAAAATACCCCATAAGATTCATAGATGAGGGGAGCCTGGGTGGCTCAGTGGGTTAAGCCGCTGCCTTTAGCTCAGGTCATGATCTCAGGGTCCTGGGATCGAGTCCCACATCGGGTTCTCTGCTCAGCAGGGAGCCTGCTTCCCTCTCTCTCTCTCTGCCTGCCTCTCTACCTACTTGTGATCTCTCTCTGTCAAATAAATAAATAAAATCTTAAAAAAAAAAAAAGATTCATAGATGACCATTTGTGTATTTCTCCTTAATATCTCCAGGATAGCAAATGCCTGAGATAGCCATCATAGGATTGGGGCATAGTAAAATAAAAAAAATGTTTTTAAAGATTGTATTTATTTATTTATTTGACAGAGAGAGATCACAAGTAGGCAGAGAGGTGGGGGGAAGCAGGCTCCCCACTGAGCAGAGAGCCTGACGCGGGGTTCAATCCCAGGACCCCGAGATCATGACCTGAGCCGAAGGCAGAGGCCCAACCCACTGAGCCACCCAGGTGCCCCTCCAAAAAAATTTTTTTTAAGTTAGAAATGTTTTTACTCTCTTTTAGAGCAAACTAAATTTCTTCTTGTAAAATTAGAAAATCTGGGGTGCTTGGCTGGATCAGATGGAACAGCCTTAGCCTTGGGGATGAGAGTTCTAGCCCCACATTGAGTACAGAGATTACATAAAAATAAAATCCTTAAAAAATTTAAAAGTCTGTTTATATATCTCAAAGGATATATAAGAAACTGCCTATATGAAGGGAAACTGAATGCAAGATGCCATTGTACATTTTTTGTACTTTTTATGTTTTATTCATGTTTTATGTAATCAAAACATAAAATAATTGGAAAGGAAAGAAGGAGGGAAGGAAAAAGGAAAGAAGGAAGGAAAGAAAGAAGGAAGGGAGGGAGGGAGGGAGGAAAATCTTCAGACCAGTTATATCTCTCTGAAACTTCTACCTAGTACACTTAGTTCTTCCCTCTGGTTGATCACCCTTTTATATAACAACCCTTTAGATCTTCGAATATGTCCCTTCTTTCCCCTTTAGTTTTCCTTTCTCCAGCTAGATGTCTGCGCATCTTCCCCTTATTCTTCAGGTGACTTGATTAACAATCCCTTCTCTATTGCACTGGCCTCTCTTCGCTGTACATGGCCCAGTTGGCAATGTGTGTTGTCCAGGATTCAATAACAGATTACAGGTGGGACTACCATTTAGCACATCCTGAAGACTATGTCCATTAATCGAAACAGAGTAAATAAAATGACTCAGCAATTCCATTCGTGATTATATACCCAAGAGAAATGAAAACACGGCTCTCCACAAAAACTTGTGCATGAATGTTTATAGCAGCATTATTCATAATAGCTAAAAGATAGTGAAGGAAACCAAAATGTCACCCCAAAATATACCTCTTTGACATGAAGTTATTTTGAACTAAAGGCAATTAAGAAGCAGCAAACACATAAAAAGCTATCTCTCTCCCCTTCTTTTCTGCCTAAAGGCAGAATATAAATTCTTTACTGGAGATGCTCTAGACTCTTATCAGCCCAGAAATGGCACCAGAGAAATCAGCAAACAATCCTCACTCCATTAGTGTCCTCCCATATGTTTACCTTCCCACCATTTGCTGCCCCTAGAAGTGAAAAACTCTTTTCCTTTGTCCTCTCTTGTCATTTTCCCATAGATTTCTTGCTCTTTGTTGAAGATGCTATATTACAGGTTCTAAGCCACCACTTTGAATTACTCTTCATTGAGGTTCCTCCCCTCTAATGAGTGCTGCATGTGTTAAAAACTTGTCTGTTTTGGGACGCCTGGGTGGCTCAGTTGGTTAAGCAGCTGCCTTCAGCTCAGGTCATGATCCCGGCGTCCTGGGATCGAGTCCCACATCGGGCTCCTTGCTCGGCGGGGAGCCTGCTTCTCCCTCTGCCTCTGCCTGCCATTCTGTCTGCCTGTGTTCGCTCTCTCCCCCCCCCTGATAAATAAATAAAATCTTAAAACAAAACAAAACAGGGACGCCTGGGTGGCTCAGTTGGTTAAGCAGCTGCCTTCAGCTCAGGTCATGGTCCCGGCGTCATGGGATCGAGTCCCACATCGGGCTCCTTGAGCCTGCTTCTCTCTCTGTCTCTGCCTGCCACTCTGTCTGCCTGTGCTCGCTCTCGCTCTCTCTCTCTGACAAATAAATAAATAAAATCTTAAAAACAAAACAAAACAAAAACAACTTGTCTGTTTTATCTTGTTAATCTATCTTTCTTGTTAAAGAGCTCTAGCTGAGAACCTAAGATGGGTAGAGGTAAAGTTTGCCTCCCCTACAATGGAAACAACCCAAATGTCCATCAACTGAAAAATGGATAAACAAAACTTTATATAACCAGAAAACTGAATATTATTTGCCCATAAAAAGAGCATAGGCACATAAAAAGCAATGGGGCACCTGGGTGGCTCAGTTGTTAAGTATCTGTCTCTGGCTCAGATCATGGTCCCAGGTTCCTGGGAACAAGCCTGCCTCTCCATCTCCTCTCTGCTCAAGCTCTTTCTCAGTATCTCTGTCACTGTCTCTGCTCTCTCCCTTTCTCAAATAAATAAATAAATAAATAAATAAAAGCTTTAAACAAAAAATGCCAAGATTTGAGACCCCTGGCTGGCTCACTCGGAAGAGTGTGTGATTCCGGAACCTGGGGTGGGATCCAGTGGGAGCCCCACACTAGATATAAAATTTCTGAAAATTAAATTAAAAAGAGGCACTTGCCCATTTTTTGATATGCTTGTCTGTTTTGTGTTTGTTGAGTTTGAGGAGTTCATTATAGATCTTGGATATCAACCTTTTGTCTGTACTGTCATTTGCAAATATCTTCTCCCATTCCGTGGGTTGCCTCTTTGTTTTTTTGACTGTTTCCTTTGCTGTGCAGAAGCTTTTGATTTTGATGAATGGGCAGAAGATATGAACAGAGACTTCTCCAATGAAGACATACAAATGGCTATCAGACACATGAAAAAGTGTTCATCATCACTAGCCATCAGGGAGATTCAAATTAAAACCACATTGAGATATCACCTTACACCAGTTAGAATGGCCAAAATTAACAAGACAGGAAACAACATGTGTTGGAGGGGATGTGGAGAAAGGGGAACCCTCTTACACTGTTGGTGGGAATGCAAGTTGGTGCAGCCTCTTTGGAGAATAGTGTGGAGATTCCTCAAGAAATTAAAAATAGAACTTCCCTATGACCCTGCAATTGCACTCCTGGGTATTTACCCCAAAGATAAAGATGTAGTGAAAAGAAGGGCCATCTGTACCCCAATGTTTATAGCAGCAATGGCCACGGTCGCCAAACTGTGGAAAGAACCAAGATGCCCTTCAACGGAAGAATGGATAAAGAAGATGTGGTCCATACACACTATGGAGTATTATGCCTCCATCAGAAAGGATGAATACCCAACTTTTTTAGCAACATGGACAGGACTGGAAGAGATGATGCTGAGTGAAATAAGTCAAGCAGAGAGAGTCAATTATCATATGGTTTCACTTATTTGTGGAGCATAACAAATAGCATGGAGGACATGGGGAGTTAGAGAGGAGAAGGGAGTTGGGGGAAATTGGAAGGGGAAGTGAACCATGAGAGACTATGGACTCCGAAAAACAATCTGAAGTGTTTGAATTGGCGGGTGGGTGGGAGGTTGCGGTACCAGGTGGTGGGTATTGGTGAGGGGATGGATTGCATGGAGCACTGGGTGTGGTGAAAAAATAATGAATACTGTTATGCCAAAAATAAATTAAAAATAAATTAAAAAAAAAAAAGAGGCACCTGGGTGACTCCGTTGGTTGAACTTCTGACTTCAACTCAGGTCATGGTCTTGGGGTCCTGGGAGCAAGCCCCAGGATGGGCACCCCGCTCAGTGGGGAGTCTGCTTGTCCCTCTCCTTCTTCCCCTTCCCCCTATGGTGCTCTTTCCATCTCTCTTTCTCTCTCTCAAACAAATAAAATCTTTTTAAAAAATTAAATTAGGGGTACCTTGGTACCTCAGTTGGTTGAGGGTCTAATGCTTGGTTTCAACTCAGGTCATGATCTCAGGGTCATGAGATCAAGCCCCAGGTTGCTCAGTGTGGAGTCTGCTTGGGATTCTTTCCCCATTCTTCTCCCTGCCTCTTTTCTCCCCCTGCTCTCTCTCTCTCTCAAAATAAATAATTAAATGAAATCTTTTTAAAATAATTAATTAAAATTTTAAAAAATCTTTAAAAAGTAAAATAATAATTAAAGGGAAAAATTTTTAAGTAAAAACAAATGAAATAAGAGGTTTCAATAAAAAGTGACAAATAGTAAAGACAGACAAGGAAAATATAAAATCCTTGGCTCGAATAACATGGAGGACATTAGGAGAAGGAAAAGTAAAGTGAATCAGAGGGGGAATCAGACGGAGAGACAAGACATGAGAGACTGTGGACTCTGAGAAACAAACTGAGGGTTTTGGAGGGGAGAGGGGAGGGATAGGTGAGCCTGGTGGTGGGTACTAAGGAGGGCACAGATTGCATGGAGCACTGGGTGTGGTGCATAAACAATGAACCTTGGAACACTGAAAAAATAAAATATAAATAAATAAATAAAATCAATTCTTGGCTCACATTTTTTTTCCTTAGGCAACTTCCTTTGAGCATTTTCAAGGCCTCCACTAACAGGTTAATAGAAATCTCTGATAAAAAAAAAAAAACTAAAGCAAAGGGACAGAAACAAAACAAAAACGAAACAAAACCCGAACAACAAAGAAACAAACAAAAAAATTACTCAAGATTTTCCTGAGGGGCGCCTGGGTGGCTCAATGGGTTAAAGCCTCTGCCTTCGGCTCAGGTCATGATCTCAGGGTCCTGGGATCGAGTCCAGCATCGGGCTCTCTGCTTGGCAGGGAGCCTGCTTCCTCCTCTCTCTCTGCCTGCCTCTCTGCCTACTTGTGATCTCTCTTTCTCTGTCAAATAAATAAATAAAATCTTTATTTAAAAAAAAAAAAGAATATTCTTCTGCCTTAAAAAAAAAAAAAAAAAAAAAGATCTTCCTGAAATTAAAAATGTCAAAACTACGTATTAAAGGATACAAGGAGGGTAGGATTGGTGGCTCAAATTTCAATTGTGGCCACTACTTCCAGCCCAGAATAGCCCAGAACAGCAAGAAGAGGTCGGCCAGTCATTCCCACAAGGGCAGGAGTGCTGGGGGTTATAGTGCCAGGAAAAAAAAAAAGTGTCTACCACCAGCTTTAGGCAGGGTATCAGCATGGAAGCCATGAGTGAGAATAAAATGATGCCCTCTGATTTCAGCACAAGACCTATGGAAAACGCTGCCAAGCCATTGCCATTTAAGGTCCCAAACTTTGTGCACTCTGGCCATGGTGGCGCAGTAGCTGGCAAGAAGAACAGAACCTGGAAGAACTTGAAACAAATTCTCCCTTCTCAAAGGGCATGGCCATGGCAACTCCAGTACTGATGCTTCTCCATCCTTTAAACCATTGAAGAAGTCTTCTGATGTTTTAGGCCTTCTTGCCAACTACACAGACCCCCAGAGCAAGCTGGAGTTCAGCACCACTGAAGAGTTTTCCTGTACTCAGAGGCTGCCATTCAATGTCACCACTGACTATGTGTCCCTGAGGAAGGCCACAAGTGTCATTCCCTGAGCCTTGAGAAATGGAGACCAAGTGGAAAGCTGTTTCAAAGGCAAACTTTGGACTCATGATTTTCTTTTATGGAAACAAACCTATTTTGTCAATTTGAAAATGTCAGTGCTGTGGCTTGGAAAAAAATGTTTGACTTTAATTTAAGGGTTCCCTACCTCTCTTTTCCCTTTAAGTGTGATATTTCTTGCTGAATTAAATTACACTCCAGTTGGGGGCACCTGGGTGGCTTAGTGGGTTAAGTGTTGGACTTTTGATTTTCAACTCAGTTCATGATCTCAGAGTCACGAGACTGAGCTCTCTGTGGGGCTCCATGCTGCGTGTGGAGCCTGCTTAAGACTCTCTCCCCCTAAAAAAAAAAAAAAATTCTGGAGCAAAAAAAAAAAAAAGATCCTGTCTCCCTGGGTGCCTGGGTGGCTCAGTCGGTTATGTGTCTGCCTTTGGCTCAGGTCATGATCTTGGGTCCTGGGAATGAGCCCCACATTGGGCTCCTCGCTCAGTGGGGAGCCTGCTTCTCTCTCTCCCTCTGCCTGCTGCTCCCCTTGCTTGTGCTCTCTCTCTCTCTCTTCCTCTCTGTGAAATAAATAAAATCTTTAAAAAGAAAAAAAATGTGTCTCTCTCCCTTTCCCTCTGCTCCCTCCACACCCACTCCCACTATGATGCTTGCGTGCTCTCTCTCTTAACAAAAAGAAAAAAATTATACTTCAGTTGTTGCCTCAAGTAAATTGTTTGACAAGAAAAAAAAGAACACAGAAGGTACCTAAAATATTTACCTATGATGACCAAGACCAAGGCATATTCTAATTTATTAGAGAGAGCAGGTGCAGGTGGAGAGTGGCGCAGAGGGAGAGAGAGAATCTTAAGTAGGCTCCACACCTAGCACAGAGCCCAACATGTGGCTGGATCTCACGACCCTGAGATCATGACCTGAGCCAAAATCAGTCAGTTGCTTAACTGACAGCCACTCAGGCACCCCTAGGCTTTAAGGGAAAAAATCCTTTAACCAGACAAAAAGAGCATAGGCTCTGGACACCTGGGTGACAACTGACTGATTTTGGCTCAGGTCATGATCTCAGGGTTCTGGGATCAAGTCCCACATTAGGCTCCTTTTCTTTTCTTTTTTTTTTTTTAAGATTTTATTTATTTGTCAGAGAGAACAAGAGAGAAGGAGTCCAAGCACGGGGAGCAGCAGGCAGAGGGAGAAGCAGGCTCCCTGCAGAGCAAGAAGCCCGATGCAGGACTCCATCCCAGGACCCTTGGATCATGACCCAAGCCAAAGGCAGACACCCAACAGACTGAGCCACCCAGGCATCCCATCCACATCAGGCTCCTTGCTTAGTGGGGAGTCTGCTTCTCCCTCTGGCCTACTCTGTCTGCTCTCCCTTCTTGTGCTCTCTCTCAATGACCAATAAATAAATAAATAAAATATTTTTTTAAAGATTTTATTTATTTGACAGACAGAGATGACAAGTAGACAGAGAGGCAGGCAGAGAGAGAGAAGAAGGGAAGCAGGCTCCCTGCTAAGCAGAGAGCCTGATGCGGGACTCCATTCCAGGACCCTGGGATCATGACCTGAGCCAAAGGCAGAAGCTTTTAACCCACTGGACCACCCAGGAAGTCCTAAATAAATAGACTCTTAAAAAAAAAAAAAAACAAAGCATAGACTCATAAGGGACAAATTAAATACTTTTCAGACTTGTCTGAAAACAATGTTTTTGCAGGAAGAAAATAAAGTTAATGTATTTTAAATATTTAAGAAAAGGAGATGTGAGCCAAAGCAAACTAACCCTTAACTATAATGGACAGAGACAAACTGATATCAATATGCAGGAACTCAGAGAATATTGTCCCCATGAGCCCTTCCTAAGAAATCCACTGGAGGGGCACTTGGGTGGCTCAGTGGGTTAAAGCCCCTGCCTTCAACTCAGGTCATGATCCCGGGGTCCTGGGATTGAGCCCCACATTGGGCTCTCTGCTCAGAGGAGAGCCTGCTTCTCCCTCTCTCTCTGCTTGCCTCTCTGCCTACCTGTGATCTCTGTCAGATAAATAAATAAAATCTTAAAAAAAAAAAAAAAAAAAAGGGAAATCCACTGGAGAATACAATTCAGACAACCAACTGTCTGGAGAGATATCAACATAAGGCCTCTGAGTAAACACTGTAATATTAGTTACTTGTAGAACTGAGACTAAATGAAGGTTAAAAGAGAAAGTATATTATGTAATGGCCATATGATCTGAAAAGGTAGATATTATAACCATAAGAAAATGGCAAGAGAATGAGTATAGCACTTGCAAAAAAAAAAGTATCTGTTTCTGTAATTGGTGGAGGTAATATTACTAGTTATTTTGAGACTAATGTGTAATGTGGGATAAGGCAAATGAGTAACTGAGATATTCTAATTTTTTCATTTCTGTGGCTTTGGGAACCATGATTTTTTTATTTTTTAAATTTGTTTTAATTTCTTTTAAAGATTTAATTAATTTATTTATTTAAGAGAGAAAAAGAGTGCCTACTGAGGGAGAGGCAGAGGGGGAAGGAGAGAGAATTTTAAGCAGACTCCCTGCTGAGTGCAGAGTCTGCCTCAGGGCTTGATCCCATGACCCTGAGATCATGACCCTAGCTGAAACCTAGAGCCACATGCTTAACCGACTGAGCCACCAGGTGCCCTGATTTTTTTTTTTTTCTTTTTTAGAAGTCCAGGTACCTTGGAGTTTATTTAAACTAAGAGAAAAAGGTCATGTTTTCATGCAACACATATTATGTATATGTGACAGGGGCGCCTGGGTGGCTCAGTTGGTTAAGCATCTGCCTTTGGCTCAGGTCATGATCTCAGGGTCCTGGGATGGAGCCCCACATCGGGCTCTCTGCTCAGTGGGGAGTCTGCCTCTCCCTCTCCTTCTGTCCCTCCCCACTGCTCATGCTTGCTCTCGCTCAAATAAGTAAATAAAGTTAAAAAAAACTTGAATTAGATCTAAAATGCCAGTTTACTTTTTGAAGAATCTACACAGAAGACAAAATATCATGTTACATGGAGGCTAAAGAGCATCCTGCTAAAGAATGAATGAGTCAGCCGGGAAATTAAAGAATTTTAAAAATCCATGAAAATGAAAATACAACTGTTCAAAATCCTTGGGATGCAGCAAAGGCATCTTTTTATATAGCACTATAAGCCTTCTTCAAGAAATAAGAAAGGTTTCAAATACACAACCTAACCTTATATATGAAGGAGTTGGAGAAAGAACAGCCCATCAAACATAAACCCAGCAGGAGAAGAGAAATAATAAATATTGGAGCAGAAATCAATGAAGTAGAAACCAATAGAACAGTAGAACAGATCACAAAACTAGGAGCTGGTTCTTTGAGAGAATTAATAAGATTGATAAACCCCTGGTCAGACTTACCAAAAAGAAAAGAGAAAGGACCCAAATAAATAAAATCATGAATGAAAGAGATCACAACCAACACTGAAGAAATACAAACAATTTTAAGAACATATTATGAGCCGCTATTTGCAAACAAATTAGGCAATCTGAAAGAAATGGATGCATTCCTAGAGACAGATAAACTAACAAAACTGAATCAGGAAGAAATAAAAAACCTGAACAGACCCATAAACAAGGAAATTGAAGCCATAACCAAAAATCTATCAACAGGGATGCCTGGGTGACTCAGTTGGTTAAGCAGCTGCCTTCAGCTCAGGACATGATACCATCATGGGATCTTGATCCTGGCAAAGTCCTTCATCGGGCTCCTTGCTCAGTGGCGAGCCTGCTTCTCCCTCTGCCTGCCATTCCTGCTGCTTGTGCTCTCTCTCTCTGGCCAATAAATAAACAAAATCTTAAAGAAGAAAAAAAAAATCTCCCAATGAACAAGAGCCCAAGGTCGGATGGCTTCCAAGGGGAAGTCTACCAAACATTTAAAGAAGAATTAGTATCTATTCTTCTGACACTGTTTCAAAAAGTAGAAATGGAAGGAAAACTTCCAAATTCTTTCTTTAAGGTCAGCATTACTTTGATCCCAAAACCAGACAAAGACCCCGCCAAAAAGGTGAATTACTGATCAATATCCCTGATGAACATGGATGCAAAAATTCTCACCAAAATACTAGCCAGTAGGATCCAACAGTATATTAAAAGGATTATTCAGGGACGCCTGGGTGGCTCAGTGGGTTAAGCCGCTGCCTTCGGCTCAGGTCATGATCTCAGGGTCCTGGAATCGAGTCCCGCATCGGGCTCTCTGCTCAGCCAGGAGCCTGCTTCCCTCTCTCTCTGCCTGCCTCTCCGACTACTTGTGATTTCTCTCTGTCAAATAAATAAATAAAATCTTAAAAAAAAAAAAAAAAAGGATTATTCAGCACCATGAAGTGGGATTTATTCCTGGGCTGTAAGGGTGGTTCAACATCTGCAAATCAATCGAAGTGATACACTGCGTAAGTAAAAGAAAGGACAAGAACCATATGATCCTCTCAGTAGATGCAGAAAAAGCATTTGATACAGTACAGCACCTTTCTTTCTTTCTTTCTTTTCTTTAAGACTTTACTTACTTACTTGTCATAGAGACAGACAGAGAGTGAGAGAGCACAAGCCAGGGTATTGGCAGGCATAGGGAGAAGCAGGTAGAGGGAGAAGCAGGCTCCCTGCTGAGCAAGGACTTCCCCCTACCCCCTGAGGGACTTGATCCCAGGACTCTGGGATCATGACCTAAGCTGAAGGCAGCTGCTAAACTGACTGAGCCACCCAGGCATCCCTACAGCATCCTTTCTTGATTAAAACTCTTCACAGTATAGGGATAGAGGGAACATACCTCAATATAATCAAAGCCATATAGGAAAAGCTCACAGGAAATGCCATTCTCAATGGGGAAAAAATGGAGAGCTTTTCCTCTAAGGTCAGGAACATTGCAGGGATGTCCACTATCACCACTGCCATTCAACATAGTACTAGAAGTCCTAACCTCAGCAATCAGACAACAAAAAGAGATAAAAGACATCTGAGTCAGCAAAAAAGAAGTTAAACTCACTTTTTGCAGATGACATGATACTCTATGTAGAAAACCCAAAACACTCCACCCCAAAATCGCTAGGAATTCAGCACAGGCAGGATATAAAATAAATGCACAGAAATCAGATGCATTTTTATACACGAACAATGAGACAGAAGAAAGAAAAATTAAGGAGTCAATTTCATTTACAATCATACCCAAAACCATAAGATACCTAGGAATAAACCTAACCAAAGAGGCAATGGATCTGTACTCAGAAAACCATAGAATACTCATGAAAGAAATTGAGGAAGACACAAAGAAATGGAAAAATATTTCATGTTCATGGATTGGAAGAACAAATATTGTGAAAATGTCTATGCTAACTAGAGCAATCCACACATTTAATGAAATCCCTATCAAAATACCATCAACTTTTTTTTACAGAGTTGGAACAAATAATCCTAAAATTTATATGGAACCAGAAAAGACCCTGCATAGCCAAGGAAATGTTAAAGAAAGAAAACCAAAGCTGGTGGTATCACAATCCCAGATTCTAAGTTTTTGTTTTTTTTTTTTAAGATTTTATTTATTTATTTGATAGAGATCACAAGTAGGCAGAGAGGCAGGCAGAGAGAGAGGAGGAAGCAGGGTCCCTGCTGAGCAGAGAGCCCGATGCGGGACTCCATCCCAGGACCCTGGGATCATGACCTGAGCTGAAGGCAGAGGCTTTAACCCACTGAGCCACCCAGGCTCAGCCCCCCAGATTCTAAGTTCTATTGCAAAGCTATACTCATCAAGACACCATGGTACTGCTACAAAGCAGACATACAGATCAATAGAACAGAATAGAGAGCCCAGAAATGGACCCTCAACTCTATGGTTAACTAATCTTTGACAAAGCAGGAAAGAATATCCATTGGAAAAAAGACAGTCTTCGACAAATGGTGTTGGGAAAATGGGGCAGCCACATGCAGAGGAACAAAATTGGATCATTTCCTTAGACCATACACAAAAATAGACTCAAAATGGATGAAAGACATAAATGTGAGATAGGAATCCATCAAAATCCTTGAAGAGAACATAGGCAGTAAATTCTTTGACCTCGGCCACAGCACCTTCTTTCTAGACACATCTCCAAAGGCAAGAGAAACAAAGCCAAAAATGAACTAACTACTGGGACTTCATCAAGATAAAAAAAACTTTTGCACAGCAAAGGAAACAGCCAAAAAACCAAAAGACAATAGATAGAATGGGAGAAGATATTTGCAAATGGCATATCAAATAAAGGGCTAGTATTCAAGATCTGTAAAGAACTTAGCAAACTCAACACCCAAAGAACAAATAATACAATCAAGAAATGGGCAAAAGACATGAATAGACAGTTCTCCAAAGAAGACAGCCACATGGCCATAAGACACATTAAAAACTGTTCCATATCATTTGGCATCAAGGAAATACAAACCAAAACCACAATGAGATACCTTACATTAAGATATCTTACAATAAGATAACTTATACCAGTCAGGATGGCTAAAATTAACAAGTCAGGAAACAACATATGTTGGTGAGGATGCAGAGAAAGGGGAACCCTCTTACACTGTTGATAGGAATGAAAGCTGGTGCAGCCACTCTGGAAAACAGTATAGAGGTTCCTCAAAAAGTTTAAAATAGAGCTACCCTATGACCCAGCGATTGCACTACTGGGTACTTACCCAAAGATCCAAAAAGGCACTGGCACCCCAATGTTTATAGCAGCAATGTCCACAATAGCCAAACTATGGAAAGAGCCCAGATGTCCATCAATGGATGAGTGGATGAAGAAGATGTGGTAGTTATATACAATGGAATATTACTCAGCCATCAAAAAATGAAATCTGGCCATTGCAATGATATGGATGGAACTAGAGGGTATTTTGTTAAGTGAAATAAGTCAGTAAGAGAAAGACAATTCTCATATGAACTCAATGATATGTGGAGTTTAAGAAACAAAACAGAGGATGATAGGGGAAGAGAGAAAAAACTAAAACAAGAAAACCCAGAGAGGGAGAAAAACCATGAGAGACTCTTTAAAAAAAAAAAAAAAAGATTGTATTTACTTATTTGACAGAGAGAGATAAATCACAAGTAGGCAGAGAAGCAGGCTCCCTGCCGAGCGGAGAGCCCAATGCAGGGCTCGATACCAAGACCCTGAGACCATGACCTGAGCAGAAGGCAGAGGCTTAACTCACCGAGCCACCCAGGTGCCCCCTATGAGAGACTCTTTTTTTTTTTTAAGATTTTTTTTATTTATTTGACAGAGAAAGAGATCACAAGTAGGCAGAGAGGCAGGCAGAGAAAGAGGGGGAAGCAGGCTCCCCGCTGAGCAGAGAGCCCAACAGGGTCCCTGGAGGGGAGGAGGGAAGGGATGGGGTCACTGGGTGATGGACATTAAGGAGGACACGTGATATAATGAGCACTGGGTGGTATATAAGACTCATGAATCACTGATCTCTACCTTTGAAAATAATAATATACTATATATTAATTAATTGAAATTAAATTTTAAAAATTAAATTATATATATATATTGCATAATGTGTATAAATCAATTTGTCAGATCCTCCAGTTAACAATCCTCCTTCTAGGAAATTTTTCACCTTTCCTAGATACCAAATGAAACATCTCCTTAATGATTTGCTGTTCTGTGTCTTCACTATAGTCTGTCTGGTAGAACTTGGAGAGCCATGGCTTCCCGTGGTTGTTGAAGATGAGGATTGCCTTGACCCAAACACTTAACAGACTGAGCCGACCAGGTGCCCCAGGGTTTGAGGTTTCTAAGATGAAAGTTTTTTGGTGATGTCAGGGTTTAAGTTACGATTGGTGGAGTGAGGAAAGATCATGCGGGACAAGATGGTTAAGAAATTGAAAGGTCATGGGCACCTGAGTTGTTCAGTTGGTTAAGCATTCAATTCTTGGATTTTGGCTCAGGTCATACATGACCTAGGTGTCTTGAGATCAAGCCTGGCATTGGGCTTGGCAGTGGGCGAGGAGCCTGCTTCAGATTCTCTCTTCCTCTCCCTCTGCACCCCCCACTCCCTGCCTGCTCTATGGCTGGGTGCACACACGCTCTTTCTCTCTTCCTCTCTAAAAAAAAAAAGAGAGAGAGAGAGAGAATTATAATAAATAACATTGAACTTTACCAAAACATTTTTTGGGGGGTTGGAGGAGGTCTCTCCTTGATAATCCTATGATTTTATCATTGAGTCTATTAATGTGAAATTTCATTTTTAGATTTTCTGTTACTGAGCCATTCTTGCATTTCTGGGATAAACTCTACTTGATAATGATTTTTTTTCCAAATTTTATTTATTTATTTATTTATAGATTTTATTTATTTATTTGACAGGGAGAGAAAAGAGAGAGAAGAACACAGTCAGGGGGAATAGCAGCAGAGGTAGAGGGGGAAGCAGGGTCCGGGCTGAGGAAGAAGCCTAATGCCGGACTCGATCCCAGGATGCTGGGATCATCACCTGAGCCAAAGGCAGATGCTTAAGCATCTGAGCCACCCCGGCGCTCCTATTTTTTAAATTTTTATTTATTTATTTATTTATGATTTTAATTTATTTGAGAGAGAGAGAGATCACAAGTAGTCAGAGAGACAGAACAGAGAGAGAAGGGGAAGCAGGCTTCTTGCTGAGCAGAGAGCCCCATGTAGGGCTTGATCCCAGGACCCTGAGACCATAACCCAAGCTGAAGGCAGAGGCTTAACCCTTTGAGCCACCCAGGCACCCCTTAATTAATTTATTTTTTAATAATGATTTACTTTTACTTTTTAAAAGATTTTATTTATTTATTTGTCAGAGAGCACAAGCAGGGGGAGCAGCAGGCAGAGGAAGAAACAGGCTCCCTACTGAGCAGGGAGCCCAATGCAAGACTTGATCCCAGGACCCCAGGATCATGACCTGAGCAGAGAGCGATGCTTAACCAACTGAGCCACCCAGGTGCCCCAGTTCGTTACTATTTTTAACAGCCCTATTGAGGTATAGCTGACATACAGTAAAATCCAAGTGTGTAAGTTAAGCTCTGACATATGTATTTGAAACCATCATCACAGTCAAGATAATGAAGATACCTATGACCCTCAAAGTTTTCCCAGGAGCACTCATTTTTCCCTTTCCTTCCTTCCCTCCTCCCTTCCTCCCTTCCTTCCTTTCTTCCTTTCTTCCCTCCATCTCTTCATTGCATGCTCCACTAACCTGGCCAGCTGGGCACCCCTGAAGCACTCATTTCTAATGCATCCCTTGCATGTGGCTGCCTTGTGGGCACCTGCTCACTGGGCTGGACCCTATGGTGTGGGGGGGCTCATGGAGGTAGTGGTGCTGCCTTAGTTGTGGTCATGGGGCCTGCCACCTTCTCCCCCAGATTCCACTTATGGCTAATTCCTTCTCATCTGTGACATCTACCAGGACTTTCTTGGAAGCCCTCTCTGACACCTCCAGATAAGAGCAGATAGATTCTCCTTCTATGCTCTCCATTGCACTTACCCTCTCATTGGCCTCCTTTTATGGTTATGGATAGTTTGCCTCTCTTTCTAGATAGACCGCCGCAAGCTCTTTGAGGGCAGAGGCCATGCCTATGTTTGTTTAGCACTATATTCTCAGTAACTTGAGCATACTGTGCCTTTAATACATATATATTTTTAAAAGATTTTATTTATTTATTTGACAGAGAGAAATCACAAGTAGGCAGAGAGGCAGGCAGAGAGAGAGAGAGAGAGGAGGAAGCAGGCTCCCTGCTGAGCAGAGAGCCCGATGCAGGACTCGATCCCAGGACCCTGAGATCACGACCTGAGCCGAAGGCAGCGGCTTAACCACTGAGCCACCCAGGCGCCCCTCAATACATATTTTTTGAATGAATCAGTTAATTAACGAAGCCATCAGTGTTTTTGGTGTTGAAGACACAAAGATGAATAACATTAGAATCTGCCCCAAAGGGCTCACAGCCCTAATGGAGGGGCAGGCAGGTAAATAGATTCATTGACCTCTCTGAAGCAGGCACAAATGGAGGACTGGTTATCAGTTTATGCAGGGGACAGGGTCTGACAAGGTTTCAGGGTAGATGGAGTGCTTGAGTTAAGATAACCAGGATAGGTTCCAGGGCAGAGGTTTATGGCTGTCGTAGTAGATTAATGGCTCCTAAAGATGTCCATACTCTAATCCATGAACCTGTGGTGATGTTACCTACATGGCAAAAAAAAAAAAAAAAAAAAAAAAAAAAAAAAAAAAAAAAAAAACTTAATAGATGCGATTAAGTTAAGAATCTTGAGCTGGGGAAATTTTCCTGCATTATCTGGGTTGGCCCAGTGAAATGACAAGGGTCCTTATAAAAGGGGGGCATGACTGTCAGGGAAATTTGATGTTATGCTGCTGACTTTGAAGATGAAGGAAGAGGCCCCAAGCCAAGGAATGCAGATAGCCTCTAGAATCTGGAAAAGAGAAGGAAATGCATTCTAGAGCCTCCGGAAAGAACTCAGCTGGGCTGGTATCTTGATTTTGGCCCTGTAGAATCCATTTCAGACTTCTGATGTCTAGAACTGTAAGATAATAAACCTGTGTTGTGTTAAGCCCCTGAGTCTGTGGTAATTTGTTACAGCAACCATTGTCAGTAATACAATCGTCCACCACCTGACACCTTCCTACATGACCTTATGCACAGATCCATTCATTCAGTACCATGCACTGCTCTAAATGCTGAGAAAACAATGGTAAAATGAGAGACTAGTCCTTTACCCTCAAGGAGCCTACATTCTAGGAGGGAAGACATTCAACAGATAATTCAAGAAATAGCTTCAGTAGTAAGTGGTATGATGAAAACAAAACAAAGTATTGGGAAGAGATCACTGGTGTGTGTGGGGAGGGGCTCCTTTAGGTACAATATTAGAGGGAGATTCTCTGAGGTGATGTTTGCACCAAGTCTTGAATGAGAAGGAGCCAGTTGTGTGTTGATCTGAGGTCCTGAGAAAGGAATGAGCTCGGAGTGCCTGAGGAACAGAAAGGAGACCCATGTGGCTGGAGCAGAAAGAATCATGGGAAGGAGGTCAGAGAGGAAGGGAAGAGCCAGATCAGGCAGAGGCTTGTATCCACAGATTTAAGTGGGAAAGTGACAGATTGGATTTATTTTTTCATTAATATGAATGTTGCTATGTGGCGATGAAGAGTGATGGGTAATAGTTGAGGCAAGAAGACCAGTGATGAGGTCACTGCTGTAATCTAGGTGAGAGGCAACAGCTGTGGCTGGGACTAGTGTCCCAGCAACTGAAAAAGAAACCTTCCTCCCACTGTCCTCCAGTCACCCAATTCTACCCCCAGAGGCAACCACTGTTATCTCCTTATCCACTTTAATCTTGGAGATCCTTCTAGAAATGTTCCATGTACAAACATAGTAAATGCATTTAAAAAAAACTTTTTTAATGAGGTTTGGGAAAGGTTAGTAGGAATATGGCCTACTTACAGAGTCATAAGAGGGTATGTTGTATTTATACAGAAAAGATCTTTCCTGGACAAAACTTCCCTAGAGTAGAAGAGGGCAGTTTACCACTTCAGTCCTAATCCTGTGCTGAAAACAACCCTTAGTTTATAGTTAAACCCTTAGTTTATAGGTCTCCTGAGTTAACTCACCTGGCAGGGAAAACTGTCCCAAGGGAGTGACTAGAATTCATTGTTTTGCTAGAGATAGGTGCCATCAGGAATACACAGATTAGGGGTATGTGGGTGTCTCAGTGGTTGAGGGTGGAACTCTTGGTTTCAGCTCAGGTCATGATCTCAAGGTTGGGAGACAGAGCCCCACATCAGATTCCACGCTTACTCAACAGGGGATGTGTCTGAGATTGTCTTTCCCTCTCCCTCTGCCCCTCTGCCTTGCGCCCCCCACCCTGTGCTTGTGCTCTCTTGTAATCTCTCTCAAATAATAAGTAAATAAATCTTTAAAAAAATCAGAGATTGGCATCTTGGCTTTAGAAGGCAACTAGGCAAAGAATAAAGACAACAAAATTTGGAATTAGCCCAAATCTGGGGTTTGCAACTTAGTTGTGTTTAAAGATACGGAAATGGGGGAGCATGAGTGACCAGAAAACCATGACCTTCATACAGAAGGTGGGGTACATTTGGACTAGGCAAGAGTTGGGACAGGTACTGAGGGTGGTGTGCCCATAGAACAGAGAGGCCAGGAAGGAAAGTCCTCAGAGGAAACTGGGCAGCAGAATTCTAAGCCTCTGTCCCCAAGGGCTTTCTGATGGATAACACAGGGGTTAGCTTTTCTAGGCTCATCTCTCCACACCAGTGCTTTTGCACATTATATATTTGTACCTCAACCTCCTTTCATCAGCAAATTATTCCCATCATACAGTTATATGAAGATGCTTCCTGAAACAGCCAACAGTTTGCTTTCTACCAGTTACTTTGTTTTTGGAGCTGTTATGCAATTATAGCATTGAAGTATTTGTCTTGTCTTTTTTTTTTTTTTTCTTTTCTTCCCTTCTTCTCTCTCTCTCTCTCTCTTTCTCTCTTTCCTTTCTTCTTTCCTTTTCTTTGTTTCCCACCCCCCACCCCAGGAATTTTTCTAACCATGTTCCTGGAACCCTGGAGGTGTTTTTGGCAGAAGGAAGAGAAGTGAAGAGTGTGAGCCCCTCATAGACACATATACGTCCTGCTCCAGCAAGTGCAAACTTTCACCAGTTACAATATTAAGCTTCTGAGAGATGCTCACTTGAAGAAAAGATTCTGCCCACTTAAAAAGTGGAATACCTGGGCGCCTGGGTGGCTCAGTGGTTAAGCCGCTGCCTTCGGCTCAGGTCATGATCTCAGGGTCCTGGGATCGAGTCCCGCATCGGGCTCTCTGCTCAGCAGGGAGCCTGCTTCCTCGTCTCTCTCTCTCTGCCTGCCTCTCTGCCTACTTGTGATTTCTCTCTGTCAAATAAATAAATAAAATCTTTAAAAAAAAAAAAAAGTGGAATACCATAGTTACCTTGTATTTTGCAATTTTATTAAACTTTTTTTTTAAAGATTTTTATTTATTTATTTGACAGACAAAGGTCACAAGTAGGCAGAGAGGCAGGCAGAGAGAGAGGAGAGGAAGCAGTCTCCCCGCCGAGCAGAGAGCTAGACGTGGGGACATGGGGCTCGATCCCAGGACCCTGGGACCATGACCTGAGCCGAAGGCAGAGGCTTTAACCCACTGAGCCACCCAGGCACCCCATAAACTTTTAAGGGTAGTAGAAAACAGGGGGACCTGGGTGGTTCAGCTGGTTGAGCAGTTGACTTCAGCTTGGGTCATGATCTTGGGGTCTTGGGACTGGTCCAGTGGCCAAACCCCCTTCTCTCCCTAGGGGAAGGGAAAAGGGAATCCCCTTTCCTTTCCCTAGTGTCCCTCCCCCTGCTCGTGCTCTCTCTGTCCTTGTCTCTCTCTCTCTAAAAAAAAAAAAGAGAGAGAGAGAGAGAAAATAGTGAAAAACAGAAAAATAAAATCTCCAATCTTGTGATGGAAAATCAATAGAAATAAATGAAAGAGCAGTGAGCCTTTAGCTTCAGTGGGAGTTAAGCTGGTAGATTGTGTTTAGTGTAAATGGGAGGCTAACATTAAAAGGAATATTTGAAAAAAATAATAAAGGGAATGTTTGAAATGCTAGGAATGTATCATCAAAGATTGGATCTAAAAGGAGAGGTGTCTCAGGAATTGAAATGTAAATGAGATGCCTTATAAATAGTAATAATAAGTAACATTTATTGTGTACTTACTGTGTGCCAGCTGCTATCCTAAATGTCTTGAACATATTACCTCATTTAATTTTGTTTTTTAAGTAAGCTCTAGGCCCAGTGTGGGACTTGAAATCAGAACCTGGAGTTAAGAATCATACTCTCTACTGACTGAGCCAGGTGCCCTCCTATTACCTCATTTAATCTTCAAAACACCATAAGGAATTTACTAGTATTATTCACATTACAGATTAGGACATTAGGTCACCAGAAGTTTAAATAACTTGCTTAATATAATATAGATAGTAAAATTTGGGATTTCAACCCAGGCCTTTATAACTTGAGTCTACTCCTTCAATGATTTGGCTAATTTTCTGACCCATAGTGTATGCCTAGTTTGACTCTAAGTGAGCTTTCAAAATTGAGTTTTCTTATAAAATATTGAGAAATTAAAGAAAACCTAAATAAATGGAGGGATATTCTGCACTCTTTGGTGGAAAGACCCAATATTGTTAAGATGTCAAATTCTCTCCAAGTTGATCCATACATTCAGTGCAATCCTCCAAATCTCAAACTTTCTTTCTTTCTTTCTTTCTTTTTTTTTTTTGTATAAAGTGCCAGAGGAACAAAATTGGCAGCTTACCCTACTTAACTTCAACACTCACTACAGTGATCAAGATAATGATATTCGGGGACACCTAGGTGGCTCAGCCATTAAGCATGTGTCTTTGGCTCTGGTCACAATCCCAGAATCCTGGGATTGAGTACCATATTGAGCTCCTTGTTCAGTGAGAAGCCTATTTCTCCCTCTGCCTGCTGCTCCCCCTACTTTTGCTCTCTCTCTCTCTAACAAATGAATAAAATCTTCAAAAAAAGATAATGATATTGGTATAAAGATAGACAAATATATCAATGGAACAGAATAAAGTCTAGAAATATATAGTCAATTGATGTTTGTCAAAAGTGCAAAGATAATTCAATAGAGAAAGGATAGTCTTTTCAACAAATGGGTGCTGGAACAATTGGAAATTGGAAATAAGCAAAAAAAAAATTTTTGATCCATCTTGTAGCACATACAAAAATTTAAGTGGATCATGGATCTAAAACTATAAACTTTCAGGAGAAGAACTCCATGACTTTGAATAAAGAAACTATTCTAGATTCAATACTAAAAGCATGATCTATAAAAGAAAGCAAATTTGTTTCAACAAAATTAATAACTTCTACTTTCAGTAGACACTGTTAAGAGAATAAAAGGAAAAGTCACAAAGTAGAAGAAAAAATATGCAAATTATATACCTAAGAAATAACTTGCATTCAGAATAAAGAACTCTCAAAAACAAAAACAAAGCCCTCCTGGGATGCCTGGGTGGCTCAGTCTGTTGTCTGCCTTCGGCTTAGGTCATGATCCCACGGTCCTGGGATCAAGTTCCTCATCCAGCTCCTTGCTCAGTGGGGAGCCTGCTTCCCCCTTGTCTTCTGTCTGCTGCTCCCCCTGCTTGTGTTCTCTCTGTCAAAGAAATAATAAATAAAATCTTTAAAAAGAAACCAAAAAAACTCCACAAACAAAAACACGCCTCTCAATAAAAACTTATTAAAAAAAAAAAATAGGGGCACCTGGGTGGCTCAGTGGGTTAAAGCCTCTGCCTTCAGCTCAGGTCATGATCTCAGGGTCCTGGGATCGAGCCCCGCATCAGGCTCTCTGCTCGGCAGGGAGCCTGCTTCTTCCCTCTCTCTCTGCCTGCCTCTCTGCCTACTTGTGATCTCTGTCTGTCAAATAAATAAATAAAATATTTATTAAAAAAAAAATATATATATATATACAAAGCACTCACAAAACTCAGTAAAGTGGTACGTGGCTGACTTAGTGGAGCACGCAACTCTTGATCTCAGGATTGTAAGTTTAACCCCCATGTTGGGTGTAGAGATTACTTAAAAAAAAAGAACCAAAAACCAACTCAATAAAAATAAGCAAACCAATTTTAAAAACATGGGCAAAAGATTGGAACAGACATGTCACCAAAAAGATATATCTGGCAATTAAGCACCTGAAAAAATGTTCAATATCATTAGTTATTATGGAAAAATGAATTAAAAACCATAAGAAGACAGCACTATTGTCACCAGCAACACCCCATGACCAGTCCTTTACGTCCACCACCTCACTAACCTTTTTTTCCCTAAGCTCTTCTTTCCAGCTTTCCTTAACTCAGACAAATGAAACCCAAAACCACCCTCCAGGTGATGGTGACTGGCCTGACAAGACCTCCCACTGCTCAGACCACCCAGATCTTATTTTTTAATTTAATTTTATTTAGTTATTTGACAGACAGAGACACAGTGAGAGAGGGAACACAAGCAGTGGGAGTGGGAGTGGGAAAGCAGACTTCCTGCCACCAAGCAGGGAGCCTGGTATAGGGCTCAATCCCAGGACCCTGGAATCATGGAGCCGAGGCAGCCGTTTAACGACTGAGCCACCCAGACCTTTTGAGCTAAACCTGACTGGTGGCAGAGCAGATGGATCATGGTGTGACCTCTGGAATGACTTAAATTATAATTCTAAAATCTCTGTCCAAGGAGAAGCCTCAGTCTCCTTTACATGACATACAATGTATAGGCATGTTTCCTCAGGGCATATGTATGACCTTATGCCGGGTACTATGTAGACAAGGTTTCCCCATCTAACTATTCATACTGACTGGAATTCTGGGTGGCTCAGTTGGTTAAGCATCTGCCTTTGGTTTAGGTCATGGTCCCAGGGTTCTGGGATCAAGTCCTGCATCAGGCTCCCTGATCTGCCTGGGAAGAAGCCTGCTTCTCCCTCTTCCTGCTACTTCCCCTGCTTGTGCTCTCTCTCTGTCAGATAAATAAATAAAATTTTTTTTAATTAAAAAAAAATATGGGGCACCTGGGTGGCTCAGTGGGTTAAAGCCTCTGCCTTCGGCTCAGGTCATGATCCCAGGGTTCTGGGATCGAGCACCACATCAGGCTCTCTGCTCAACAGGGAGCCTGCTTCCTCCTCTCTCTCTTTCTCTCTCTGCCTGCCTATCCACCTCCTTGTGATCTCTGTCAAATAAATAAATAAAATCTTTAAAAAATTTTAAAAAAATTTTTTTACAGTTTTTTAAAAAGTTAAGTATATACTTACAGTGTGACTCATCCAACCAGTGATTCCATTCCTAGGTATTTACCAAAGAGAAACAAAAGCATATGTCCACAGAGACTCTGTATATAAATAGTCTTTTTAAAATAGCTATGCAAAGCTTTACATTCTTTTTTTTAAATTTGTATTTATTTAATTGACAGATAGAGATCACAAGTAGGCAGAGAGGCAGGCAGAGAGAGAGGGGGAAGCAGGCTCCCTGCTAAGCAGAGAGCCCGATGTGGGGCTCGATCCTAGGACCCTGAGACCATGACCTGGGCTGAAGGCAGAGGCTTAACCAACTGAGCCACCCAGGCACCCCTGTATATAAATGTTTATAGCAGTTTTATAATAGCCCAAAACTGGAAAGGCATGCAAGTGCCCATCAACAGATGAATGGATAAATAAACTGTGGTAAATCCACATAATGAAATCCTACTCTGCAATAAAAAGCAATCATCCAACAATGAATCTCAAAAAATAATTATGCAGAATGCAAAAAGGCAAGATTTTAAAAGTTTATATTATATGATTTAATTTATGTAAAATTCTAGAAAAATGCAAACTAATTTATGGTGACAAAAAGCAGATAAGTGGTTGCCTTGGGAGGGGGCTTGGAGTGACAGGATGGTGAGATTACAAAGAAGTAAGAGGAAATTTAAAAAAAAATATATTTATTTAATTGACAGAGAGAGAGCACAAGTAAGCAGAGTGGCAGGCAGAGGGAGAGAGAGAAGCAGGCTCTCTGTGGAGCAGGGAGCCCAATGCGGGGCTCAATCCAAGGACCCTGAGATCATGACCTGAGCCGAAGGCAGAGGCATTAACCCACTGAGTGTCGGGAGCCGGTACAGGAGGCCTACTCTAAGAGCCGTAAGGGACTGAATATGATTGGCTGTTCATTTAGGTCCACTCTCGCGGGAGGTGCATGAGCACTGCATTGTGATTGGGTAACACTGCCTGTATAAAAACGCATGCGCCGAGGGTAAAGGGAGAGAAGAAAAAAGCAATTAAAGAAGAAGGTTCGCCACTACGTGAGTCTCCGAGTCGTTCTTGCGGGCCGAGAGCGACAACTGAGTCATCCAGGTGCCCCAAAAAACAGTTCCAGTTTTAACAAATTTGGCCTAATTATCTACATAAGCTCAGTAAGAACAATGAGTGATCATATAGATCTTTTAGAATCTGCTTTGCTGGAAATTTTATAAGGAGTCTATCTAGGCCAGAAGCCAAGCCATATATTTGCCTGCAATACTTGTTGATTTGGGCGAATTTCTCTTCCTGAGGTCCCCAAAGTATCTTGAGGTTCCTGCACCTTCCAGGAAGTGACATTTTTTTATTCACCTGGTGAGGCTGCTGGGAACTCTGTAAGCAAGGTATCAGGCCAACAGTTGCAAGGGGCTTTATGGCTCCAGGTTTTATAAAGTCAACCTTAGTTCCTTTAAGTTGTCTGAGTCTTTTTAAAATATGACATTCCAGTCAAAGTCTTGGTAAAATAACTAGAGTTTTTAATAGTGTCCTGTTAAAAGGAGAACAGATTCTTATTGAACTTATGCAAATGACTGGTTACCATGGAAGAAAGAATACTTGCTGAGACCTTTGGTTTCAGAGGGTTCAGATAGAGAGAAAAGTTGAATGTCTTGATTTCTTTACAAATGAGTATTTTTACATTTCTGTAAGTTATAGATAACTTAAGAAAAAAATGTCCTTAGTCTGGAAGAGCAAACATTAGAGAACCAGCAATGTTTAAAATGAGATAAAACATTAAGAGACATAACATTATAAGCTTTTAGCTTGTTTATTCCCATGTTACTAATTCTGGTTTAGTTTGAATGCAGTTTTTACTTCTGGACATTTTACCTGTTTCAGTTTTAGGATTTTTAACATATCAAAGACCTGTCTTTGTCCTGAAAGTTCTTTATGTGAATCTCCTTTAAGACAAAACTCATTTTATAAGAGAATCAAGATTTTGCTCAATATTTTAATCTTGAGGAAGTTTGTTGAAATCTTTTAAAATACATGCCTAGGGGCGCCTGGGTGGCTCAGTGGGTTAAAGCCTCTGCTTTCAGCTCAGGTCATGATCCCAGGGTCCCGGGATCGAGCCCCGAATCGGGTTCTCTGCTCGGCAGGAAGCCTGCCTCCCCCTCTCTCTGTGCCTGCCTCTCTGCCTACTTGTGATTTCTGTCTGTCAAATAAACAAATCTTTAAAAAAAAAAAAAGTTTAAAAAAATAAAATAAATAAAATACATGCCTAAATAGGATTATGTATGTTAAATACCTGATAAAACAAAACATAGAAACTGTTTTTTTCTGGGCAGGTAAAGAGAAAACCATGTACATTTTTTTCTTAACAGTAGATCAATTAATCTAGGAAAACTTTGTACTTGAGTGGATCACCAATATAGATTTGTC
Source organism: Mustela lutreola (assembly GCF_030435805.1). NCBI lineage: Eukaryota > Metazoa > Chordata > Mammalia > Carnivora > Mustelidae > Mustela > Mustela lutreola. Next base: position 57,628,323 of record NC_081297.1, read on the forward strand.
ATGACACAGGGCTTTAGTCTTTCTTTTTTAAATACTATGTCTCATTTTGGGGTGCCTGGGTGGCTCAGTGGGTTAAAGCCTCTGCCTTCGGCTCAGGTCATGATCCCGGGGTCCTGGGATGGAGCCCCACACCGGGCTCTCTGCTCAGCAGGGAGCCTGCTTCCCCCTCTCTCTCTGCCTGCCTCCCTGCCTACTTGTGATCTGTCAAATAAATAAATAAAATCTTTTTAAAAATTAAAAAAAAATAAATGCTATGTCTCATTTGAATGGAAACGTTTTACAGGAAAAGATTCATTAGCCTTTTTTTCTCTCTTGTGAATAAATCCACCAAAACTGATCTAATATGGTTAAATTTTCAACATATTTTATTGTTTTCTTTTAAACCCATAAACCAAGGCAAATAAAAGTTACTTTCCCTACGCCTTCTATGACTTTATTTCATACCCTCAAGTTTATCTCCTTTCATGTTCTGGTGAGACCAGATATTTTTACCTTAAGATAAAACTATTCACTCTCTTAGGCCCTCTTTTTCATGGTGTACAGTTAATCTTAGTCTGTCTGACCATACCTAAAATTCCTTTTCTGAAGATTTCCCTTCACAAACCTTCTACAACTTGCTTTTGCATGTAGGTTTTGTCCCAAGCCATTTTCTTCCAAACAACCTTCTCATTTAGGACAAAATTACCTTCCTTTATCTTTAACAAAATGCATTTTTATTTCTTAAATATTTCTTACATATCTCCTACTTTCCTACATACAGGGATGGGTTTTTTTTTAAATTTTCATCAGTCTTACAGTTAGTAGAATTTTGTACTCTTAGAAACATCTTAATCTCTAGTGAAGACTAAATATAAACCAATTGTGAACTGTTATAACGGAATTCTTTAGGAGGTAAATTATGAATCAGTTAAGCACAAAACATGTTTACCAACAGATTTAAATATTTTTAGTTTTTTTTTTGCATTAGGAAGTCAAAGGCACAAACCTATATCGAGTACTCAATGCTTTAGCATTTTATTCCATTTGGTTAAGACCTAGATGTCCATTATTTAATTTAATTTGTCATCTAAAACTTTAAAGTTTCAGGTTACCAAAGACTTTGAAAGCTACTTTAACAATTACCCATTAAAACTTTGAGACAGACAATTAACCATCAGTCCAGTCATTTTTTGCTAACAGATTTTAACAAATAACATGAGCTTATTTGACCTTAGTAAACTTTGATAGAATAAAGGTTTCACATTTACTGCTGTAACTTCAAAGACATGTCTATCTTAATTAAACCAACAAACTTAACTTAGCTCAAATACAGATTTACATTCCACCTGGGACCACTCATTTCAAATGTTTACCTGAGACACAGGTGGGAAGATCTGGAGTAGGGGGGTGTTAGGTCTAGGGGGTGCTCTTCTCATTCCTTGACAGGGAAGGAGCCATGGTGCAGGAAGAACCAAGGATGGTCTAGAGGCCAGCTATGCAGGTAATACCCAAGTTGGTGTAGAAACAGAAGGGGGAGACAGAAGAACAAAGTGCTGCCAGAAGGCAGAGAAAGGATTCCAGTTTTAGAGCTCATTAGTTTCAACAGAGGAGCAGATGCCATGCTTTCCCGCCAGCAAGGAGGGAGGGGTTAGGCTATCCATATCAAGCCAGAGAAGACAGAGAACTTCCCCCAAACAAAGGGAGTTTTGGTAGCTGCTTGGGAATATTCCTTGAAGTCTCTGTCTCGAGTTAGACTAACCACAGTTGGCTCCAGTTATAGCCATTAACACAAGAAATGAGTAAGGGAGAAGCCCCATATCTATTAGGAGAAACAGAGAGTTAGGAGTCAGAGTTCCCTTACTCTCTGCTTGCCCCATTCCTTCAAACATAACAAACAACACAACAGACAACAAAAAGACAAAAAGACAACCACAGACCCAGTGGCCCTTCCTCAACCAGATATCAAGTCTAAGGGTGTGCAAAATGTAATCCCAACTCAAAAACACAACCTGCCACTGGTGGGGACTTTTTCAGTCCCCTGCCCACCCAGGGGGACCCAAACCCCTGGCGATTCACCAATGGAGGGATGGGGCGTCCCCACATCCACTCCAGCCCTGGGAGCAATACTGCAACCAGTTTCTCCCCAGTGGGCCATACCCCTGGAGCTCCGCAACCAGACAGACAAACAGACAGGATCTTACCTCCGGAGGCTTTTCCCAGAAATTCTGATGCTGGCTCAGTTCTCGTCATTTAATCCCAGATGAGCCCCCAATGTTAGGTCCGTTATTAAATGAAACGAGACTGAGACAAAGTGAAAGTTATTTAAAGTTTTATTAAAGTATTAGAAGTTAGACTGATCGGCCAGGGGAATGAGACTGAGACAAGGTGAAAGTTCTGCAAAGCTCTATTCTATGCTAAGCATTTGAAGTCAGACTGACCGGCCAGGGCTGTCTCCAAAGAGAGCGACCACCCCCAGCTTACAGGCTTAAGAATTGACTGACTGACCGGTCAGGGCCACCTCCGAAGAGAGCGACCACTCCCCATCTTACAGATTACCTTTTATAGAGCAAAAGCCTGGCCACACATAGGTGGCCAATGAGATTGTAACACATAGAGAAAGTTGCATAGCCATGTTAGGTCACACGCAGGTGGCCAATTGAATTACAATTTACCCTTTAGTAGCTGTTTGAACTAACCTATTACTCTGGTTAGAACTGGCGCTTAAGTTTGGCGCCCAAAAGGCGGAGTTTACATTCTTTGGTGGTTAGGGAGACAGCATGTGTACTTTTACTGATTGGTTGTCTCCACCTGGCCTGACTCGTCCTTGTATTCTGGGCTCTGTTATCAGGAACTGGCCGACCTGGCCTTGTATTCTGGGCTCTCTTATTAGGAACTAGCCTACCATATTTTACTGGCTTCCCAGACTGGCTTCTAAGTAAGTTTCTTGAGGGTGGGGGGAGGGCAGGGTCAGTTTAAGTTTTACTGCACAAACAACAAAATGGCTTTTAGCCAAGATGGAGTCACTCGGGCTAAATAGGTCCTTACACAACCCATCTGCTTTTACATTATGTATTCTAAATTGTTATTTATGTAAACTGTCTGTGCTCCTACTCAAGGCCAACCTCTTCATCCGTGCCCTGGACTCCACCCCTTGTCTGTTCAAGTACATGGCTTTCTCTGTCTCCAATATCACCTACTTTTCTCTCTTTCTCTGTTTTCCCATCCTTAAGCAATCATGATGATGTTTCTACCATTTTATTTTTTTTTAAGATTTATTTATTTGACAGAGAGAGAGACATGGCAAGAGAGGGAACACAAGCAGGGAGAGTGGGAGAGGGAGAAGCAGGCTTCCTACTGAGTGGGGAGCACAATGCAGAGCTCGATCCCAAGACCCTGGGATCATGACCTGAACCGCAGGCAGAGACTTCAGGACTGAGTTACCCAGGCGCCCCTCTACCATCTTATAAAATCCCTGTCTTGACCCCACAGCAGTGTTCCAGCCACTGTCCTCCTTCCTTTTTTAACAAATCTGTTTGAAAAAGATGTCTTCAATGTTCTCCCATCCCATTCTCTCTTTACAGTTAGGATCATATTTAACAATAATATGTTAGAGACATTCTGCCCATTCTCTTTTGAACCTATTATGATCATGCTTTTGTTCCCAACTCTTCACTGAAAAAAATTTTTTAAGCCAGTCAAATTTAACAGTGGGATGTTGTATACCAGCTTTAGTGACACTAATGTTAACAAGTTTTGATAACCCACTACCATTGGACCAGCTTCATTAAAATTTCTCATCAAGGTCACCAATAATTCCATATTCTCAATTCTTAATTTAGTTAACCTATGAACAGCAGTTGGCACAGTTGATCACTTGCTCCTTCTTATATTTTCTTCACTTGACTTCTAGGACCCTCATCATATCCTAGTTTCCTTCCTACCTCATTGGCCTTTCCTATTGTCTCCTGCTGGTTTCTCCTCCTCTCCCTGATTACTAAACCTTGAAGTATATAGAATTCAGTCTCTAGTCTTCTCTCTCTCTCTCTCTCTCCCCCTCTCCCCATCTATATATTCCCTTCCTAGCCAACTTCATCCAATTTCATGACTTAAAAACCAATTATAAAGTGATGATACCCCAATTTTTTTCAGCCTAGGCCTCTTTCCCTTAAACTCCAAACATTTGTATCTGTCCACTTAACATTTTCAGTTGGATTTAAAATGTGAAGATATATATATATAAAATATCAGCACAAAGAAATTCACATGAATGATGAAGTTAGCTTCAGTGTAGTGGTTACCACTGGGAGGGAGAGAGTGGGTGCAATCAGTGAGGAATTCACAGACAGATCCAACTCTACAGGTAGCCCTTTCTTTCTTAAGCTGGGAGGTGGATATAAAAGTATCTGTTATAGGTCTTAAATATTTCTTTATATGTTTTACCACATCCCCTATGCCTTTTGACCTTGCCCTCTTGCTCAACACCCTCAGTCCCTCAGCCACCCTTATTTTTCCCAATCAGTTCTTTTTTGGTTTCCCCTCTCAACTGATCTTGGACTCCTTCACCACCAATCATGACTGAAGTAACTCCGTAAGTTCCATGTTTCTATTCCCAAACTAGAGAAAATCTAATCATGCATATTCTTTTTCTTTCCTAGTACAATTCTTTGATATTTTTCAAAGTATGGTCTGTAGACCCATTGTATCAGAATCATTTGGGAAATTATTAAAATGCAGATTCCCAAACTCTACCCTCAAGACCTTTGTTATTGTTGTTATAGGTAAACTCTATGCCCAACATGGGGATGGAACTCAGGATCCCTAAGATCAAGGGCCACATTCTCTACCAACTGAGCCAGCCAGGTGCCCCATACACTCAAGATCTTTGAATCCTGCTTTGTGGAGGTAGGATTAGGAATGAAATTTATTCAACTGGCACAGGTGATTCTTAGTCACACAAAGGAGACTTCATTCATCCCTGACTTTTCAATAAGCCCAGCATATTTAGTTATCCACAAATGTTGAGCACCTACTGTATGTCAGGCAATATAATTGACCATCTAGACATTGTCCCTGACCTCATAAGCTTACAGCTCAAGAGACATTTCCAATGGATATATATAGGATGACTCCGGGTAGTATCACTTTTGGTGATAAAAATCATTTTGGTGATAAAAAATAGCAGTCAACTTTTTTTATTTTTATTTTATTTTTTTTTTTAAAGATTTTATTTATTTATTTGACAGAGAGAGATCACAGGTAGGTAGAGAGGCTGGCAGAGAGAGAGAGAGGGAAGCAGGCTCCCTGCTGAGCAGAGAGCCCGATGTGGGACTCGATCCCAGGACTCTGAGATCATGACCTGAGCTGAAGGCAGCGGCTTAACCCACTGAGCCACCCAGGCGCCCAGCAGTCAACTTTTTTTAAAGATTTATTATTATTATTATTATTATTTTAGAGAGAGAGCGAGCATGTGGGGGAGGGGCAGAAGGCAAGGGAGAGAAAATCTTAAGGAGACTGAGTGTGGAGACTGACACAGGCTTGATCTCATGACCCTGAGATCAAGACCTGAGCCAAAACCAACAGTCAGACACTCAACTAACTGGGCCGTCCAGGTTCCCCAACTTTTTTTTTTTTTAAATTTATTTTTAAATTTAATTTAATCTATTTACTTTTTTTTTAAAAGATTTTATTTATTTATTTGACAGAGAGAAATCACAAGTAAGCAGAGAGACAGGCAGAGAGAGGAGGAAGCAGGCTCCCCATGGAGCAGAGAGCCTGATGCGGGGCTTGATCCCAGGACCCTGGGATCATGACCTGAGCTGAAGGCAGAGGCTTTAACCCACTGAGCCACCCAGGCACTCCAATTTAATTTATTTTTTAAAAGATTTTATTTATTTATTTGACAGAGGGAGAGATCACAAGTAAGCAGAGAGGCAGGCAGTGGGTGGGGGAAGCAGGCTCCCCACTGAGCAGAACGCCCGAAGTGGGGCTCGATCCCAGGACCCTGAAATCATGACCTGAGCCAAAGGCAGAGGCTTAACCCACTGAGCCACCCAGGTGCCCCCCCTCAACTTTTTTTTTTTTTAAATTTAAAAGCTTTTTTTTTTTTTTTTTTTTAGTTTAAAAGCTTAAGTAGTTTTTTAAAAAATTACCTTCTATTTGTGGCAAAAGTTAATTTGTTTTCCACTTAGAATGTTGATGATTTCATTTTTCATGATAAATATATGTAAGAAGTGAGTCAATTCAGTGTAGGTACGGGAGAAATACCAAAAGAGGCACACAGGTTCTTGAAGTCGGGAAATACTCATCTAGCATTTCAGAGCTAGTTGTGGTATAATAAAATGAATAGCCAAGATTTATCCTGAACTCACAGATCTAAGTCAGATCATGTCACTGCTGTGCTCAAAAGTCTCCAATGGAAAAAACAAAGAAACAAAAACAACTCTCATGGATTACCATCACTTTATTTTTTCATGCTTTATTTTTATAACAGCTGCACTGAGCTATAATTTACATAGTATATAATTCAATGATTTAAAGTATACAATTCAACTGCTTTTAGTATGGTCCACAAAGCTGTGTCACTATCACTAATCACTTTTAGAATATTTTCATTACCCCTAAAAGAAACCCCATGCATTTAACAATCACTCCCCTCTCCTCCCACCTTCCTATCCCTAGGTGAACACTACTCTACTTTCTATCTCTATAGATCTGCATATTCTGGACATTTCATGTAAATAGAATCATATAACATATGGTCTTTTATGACTAGCTTCTTTCTCTTAGCATGTTTTCAGGGTTCAGCAATGTAGCATATAGCAGCATCCCATTTCTTTTCATGGCCAAATATTTCTTTGTATGGATATGCCATATTTTGTTTATCCAGTTAATGAACACTTGTTCACCAGTTAATGAACACTTTCATTGTTTACTTCTTGACTAGTGTGCATAATGCTGCTATGAACATTCATATACAACAACTTTTTGTGTGAATATATATTTCCAGTTCTCTTGGGTATACATCTAGGAGTAGAATGGCTGGGTCATATGTTAACTGGAACTTTTGAGAACTCTGTTCCAAAATGCATCATTTCACATTCCCACCAGCAGTGTACAAGGGTTCCAACTTTGTCACACATTGTCTAGAACTTATTGTCTTTTTCTTATTAAAGCCATCCTAGAGAGTGTAAAGTAGCATCTCATTGTTTACCATCACAATTTGAGTGAAGTCCAGAGCTGGCCAGGGCCTACAGGGCCCCACATGATCTAACTCTGTGTACGATTGGTAGGTACACAATCTTTTATCGCAGTAGACAAATCAAAGCAACTCTAAAACCCAGTACTTTTGGAACTCCTATGGCAACAAAACCTGATCTGAAACTCATATTGGGTAATTTACATGACTATTCTTGTATTTTGCTACAGAAATAATAATGTGTTTTAATCTTGGGTACTACTCCAGATCCCTTTGAAGATGTTATATGTTTAGCAGTATATGCTCTTTATCACTGCTCTAAAGTCAAAACAAATTCCAAAGCAAGTGAGGTGTCAAGGATTTCATATAAAGGATTGTAGACATGAACCACTTTCCCCTAGCTCACTTGAATTTATCCAGACTGCCTTGCTTTTTTTCTGTGACGTGCCAGGCATACTCTTTCCTGAAGACATTTGCTCTTCCCCCATTTATCCAAATGGCTTGCTTTCTTTAGTTTTCTGATCAAATGTTATCAACCTTATAGACATAAGGCCATTTTAAATAAAACTTATATAAAACTATAGTCCTTCCTTACACCCTCTCACACTGCTCCCTCATGAAAATGTAAGCTCTATGTATTTTTATCTTGGCCATTGCTAGGATCTTCAGTATTTAGAAATGGTTGGCACATTGTAGGTTGACACATTTTATTTCTTGAGTAAGTGATTGTTTCATACCACTCAAACCTCACAAAAATACTGTGAAATAGGAATGATCACCTAAAGATTAGAAAATTGGAGAGAGGGGTGCCTGGCTAGCATAGGACTCTTATCTCGGGGTTTTGAGTTTAAACCTAACATTGGGCATGGAGCCTCCTTAAAAAAATAATAAAAACACAAAGAAAAAGAAAATGAAAAAGAAAGCGGTTGGAGAGGTTAAGGAACTCACCCAAGCTCACATAGCCAGAATTATCAGATGTGAGAATTACATCTAATAGTCCACTCTCTTACGTTCTTAACCTGACAGCCCTGTTTAATGGGAGACTTGGACTGAGAAACTAAGTGCCAAACACAGTGGCAAATAAAACGTATTGAAAAAATGAACAAATTTAGATTCTAGCCTGTTTTTTATTTACTGGCTCAGTTTCTTTTAACATGCCTATTAGCTTATTAATGCATATGAAGTCAACACCCTTCTATACCTAATAGTTACTAAAAGAATAAATGTATGAACTAAATGTATAAAGCAGGATATTAACCTAGTATGACAGACAATGAATAATTTTGTTCTCTTACATGGTAAGTTATGGAAACGTAGGCAAAAACAAAACAAAGGGGACACCTGGGTGGCTCAGTTGGTTAAGCAGCTGCCTTCGGCTCAGGTCATGATCCCAGCGTCCTGGGATCGAGTCCCGCATCGGGCTCCTTGCTCGGCAGGGAGCAAGCTTCTCCCTCTGCCTCTCTGCCTGCCATTCTGTCTGCCTGTGCTCGCTCTCTCCCCTCTCTCTGATAAATAAATAAAATCTTTAAAAACAAAACAAAACAAAGTACAAGACTTGGGCTTGAGGCAAAGGGTGGTCCAGGACATCAGTAAAAACCCTGATTACCACGGGGAACTGACCTCAAATCCAATTACCTCAAGGCAGGCATTGGAACAGAGACTGACTAGCCCAGAGACTTCTACCTGGCTTGATGAATACTTTTATACATTTAAACTGGAACACACTTCAGAAAGTTAGGGAGGTGTTGAGATTGCAATGGACTTCTTCCCACCTAATCAAGTCCAGTCAAAGTAGGTGGGAGTGGGAGATGGAGACTCAGATGTCTATACCGCCTTTTTTGTGACCAACTACCAGAACTTTAGTCCACAAGAGCTTAGCAGAGGAAGCCATTCATTTTACCAAACATCAGAGAACACAAGCTGACTTGTAGGCTACTTCTAATGGCATGATAGGAGGGCTCTCCCTAGCTGGAAATCCTGTCCTGACTGCCCATCAGACAAGACAAGGTCTGAGTTATTTGCAATGGGTATCTGGTTGGGAGATGGGTCTACTTTAGAGCCTGAAGCACATGAAATTCTCTTTGGTCATCTCTGGCACTCCAAAATCTCAATGAATTTGGGATTATCTGCAAGTAGAGAAATTGCTCAACCAATTCTTAGCTGTTAGGCTCTGGCATATATGCTCCCTGGAGATAGGATCACATTTTTTAAGATTTTAAGTAATCTCTATACCCAATGTGGGACTTGAACTTACAACCCCAAGACCAAGACTTGCACACTCCAACTGAGTCAGCCAGGCCCCCTGGATCACACTGTAAGACTGGGGCACCTTGGTGGCTCAGTGCGTTCAGTGCCTAAATTGGCTCAGGTCATGATCTCAAGGTCCTGGAATAGAGCTGCTCAGGGGGAGTCTGCTTGTCCTTCCACCATTCTCCCATAAGGGCTCTCTCAAAAAAAAAAAAAAAAAAAAAGTACACATCAGGAGAGCAAGGGATTCTTGATCTTGGGGGGTTGTGGGTTCAAGTCCCATTACTTAAATTACATTACAAAAATAAACCTTTAAAAAAAAACTCCACAAATCAACTTTTAAACTCCCAGTCTTGGGAGAGCCATTTAAAAATTATCTCAAGGGGTGTCTGGGTGGTTCATTGGGTTAAAGCCTCTGCCTTCGGCTCAGGTCACGATCCCAGGGTTCTGGGATTGAGCCCCGCATCCGGCTTTCTGCTCAGCAGGGAGCCTGCTTCCCTTCCTCTCTCTGCCTGCCTCTGCGTACTTGTGATCTCTGTCAAAAAAAACCTTTAAAAAACAAAACAAAACAAAAACCTTATCTCAAAAAAAAAAAAAAAAAGAAAAAAAGGCAGGGTATCTGGGTGGTTCAGTCCTTAAGAAGCTGCCTTCTGCTAGGGTTATGATTCTGGAGTCCATGGATTGAGCCCTGCATCAGCCTCCCTGCTCTGTGGAAGCCTGCTTCTCCCTCTTCCACTCCCTCTGCTTATGTTCTCTGTCTCTGCCAAATAAATCAAATCTGTTAAAAAAAAAAAAAAAAAAAAAAAAAGGTTAAACCTATAAATGAAATTTCAAGAAATATCTTAGTGGTTACATGGCCTGATTTACTACCTGAATCTGGTATTACTTAATAAACTGGCACTTGATGGGCGCCTGGGTGGCTCAGTGGGTTAAGCTGCTGCCTTCGGCTCAGGTCATGATCTCAGGGTTCTGGGATCGAGTCCCGCATCAGGCTCTCTGCTCAGCAGGGAGCCTGCTTCCTCCTCTCTCTGCCTGCCTCTCTGCCTACTTGTGATCTCTCTGTCAAATAAATAAATAAAATCTAAAAAAAAAAAAAAAAAATTTTTTTAAAATAAATAAATAAACTGGCACTTGAGAGAACCAGGTTTAGCATTTTTACCTCAGACCTTTTTCTTCTACCCAGTGTTTACTCGTGGTGTAAAGAGGTCATTACAGCATAAAGGATGAAGGAGCATTTGCCTCATGGGCTGGGCCTCCTACCTACAATGTGTTCTCACAAATTCAGGATTTGCCCCAGCTTTTCCAGCACATGCATTAGTAGGTTGACCATGAGCAAGTTGGGAGTCTTCATTTTGTTATTTTTCAGTTAGAGTTCAATTAATAAGAGCCAGCTTTAGGTTCCAAAATACTCTACTCCTTGTTATCATATTCCTTTGGATAGACACTCAGAAAAATGTGTATTTTGATTTTGAGATAGCCAGTGAGCGAGCACATGCATGGGAGTGGGGTGGAGCACAGGGAGGGACAAGCAAGACTCCACACTGAGGTCGGAGGTCCATCTCTCAACCCAGAGATCCTGACCTGAACCCAAACCAATACCCCAACTGAGTCACCAGGGACCCTCCCTTTAAAATGTTTGTTTTTTTAAAGAATCTTAAAGAGGGGGCACCTGGGTGGCTCAGTCAATTAATCTGCCTTTGGCTCAGGTCATTATCTCAGGGTCCTGGGACCAAGCCCTGTGTGGGGTTTCCTACGTAGCAGAAAGTCTGCTTTCCCCTCTGCTCCTGCTCATACTCTTTAATAAAAAATCTTAAGAGATTTTAGAAAGTGCATACAGGAGCGGAGGGGCAGAGGGAGAGAGGGAAACGGATTCCCTGCTGAGCCCTAGGCTGATGCAGTGCAATTCTAAGACCCTGAGCTAAAACCAAGCTGAAATGTGTATTTCAATCAAAATTTCCAAACTATGGGCTTAGCTTAGTTTGGGGGAGGAGGAATCCTGTAACTTCACTAGCAAAGCCAATCATTATCAATCAATTCCCAAATGGGTTTTTCAAACATGTTTATCTGTACCTAGTAACTAATTTCTGAACTCCACAAAAAACAAACCATTGTCACATAATTAGATATAGCTCTCCTCCATACTTTGTGTGGAAACTTTCCTCTTGTGGGACTACCACAAGTTTCTAGGAGTGCTTCTGGTATCCTGAACATCTTTATTAGAGAAACTGACCACAGAAAGATACAAATTGGCCAGAAACAGGTTTAGCAACAGAACAAGTCCAATAAATGAATTTTATGAAGTGGAAGATCTGAATACAGGTCTTTTTTTTTTTAAGATTTTATTTATTTGACAGAGAGAGAGAAATCAAAATTAGGCAGAGAGGCAGACAGAGAGAGGGGGAAGCAGGCTCCCTGCTGAGCAGGAGCCTGATGTGGGGGCTTGATTCTAGGACCCTGAGATCAAGGCAGAGGCTTAACCCACTGAGCCACCCAGGCACCCCTGAATACAGATCTCCTTAAAAGCCGTGTCATTGGGGCACCTGAGCGGCTCAGTCGTTAAGCATCTGACTTCGGCTCAGGTCATGATCCTGGGGCCTGGGATCAAGCCCTGCATCTGACTCCCTCTCAGTTCGGAGGTTGCTTCTCCCTCTCCCACTCCCCCTGCTTGTTTTCCCTCTCTTGTTGTGTCTCTGTCAAATAAATAAATAAAATCTTAAAAAAAAAAAAAAAAAAAAAAAGGGCTAAGTCATGCACTTCCTATTGAAGTCTTTGTGTCCCCCACCAGGGTTAGGCACAACCCTGTCTATAAATTGTCTCCTGATGTGCTCCTCACTCACATTTTTCCTGATCCTCCTAGTTCCATACCTCTATTTTTTTTTTTTTTTTTTTTTTTATTTAAAAGACTTTATTTATTTATTTGACAGAGAGAAATCACAAGTAGATGGAGAGGCAGGCAAAGAGAGAGAGAGGGAAGCAGGCTCTCTGCTGAGCAGGGAGCCCGATGTGGGACTCGATCCCAGGACTCTGAGATCATGACCTGAGCCGAAGGCAGCGGCTTAACCCACTGAGCCACCCAGGCGCCCCATACCTCTATTTTTAAGACACCAGCTTCATCTACTAGAAAGGTCGCATTAACCTAACACCTAACACAGGTACCTCATCACCCCCCTCACAGCTATGCAAGTTGGGAAGGCCAAGAACACAAAAAAGAAACCCAAGTTGAGGTTTTACTTACATGGATAAACTTTTTCCCCCATGAAAAGACTATGTGGTACTCCACACTTGAATGTAAAAGTTAATTACACTCCTTGTGACACATACAACTCCTACACTGACAAAACATACACTCAACATGCTATATGAAGTGTAATTGCCTTTTATTATTTCTTTTTCTGGAGAACAACTTTTCTTCAGTCCTTAAGGACTTAGCTCCTTACATGGGCTTTGGTGGAGGTCGTGGGGCAGCACCCTGAAAAGAAAAGAACAGCAAATTTTAGAACGTTAATGAATGAATCCTCCCACAAAGAACTTGACTACTATCCTCCTATCACTAACAATGCACCTGGGCCATACATGCATGGAAAACTGGTCCGTGCGGGTCACACACTAACTCCATCAGATGTAAACTACCTTACCTATTCAGACCTTAATCTGAGATTCCTGGGGTCTTCATCCATCACCCCTCTGGGCTTTCACATCTCTTTTTTTAAAAGATAATTACCATGGGGGTGTGGCTGGGTGGCTGAATGGGTTAAGTACCTGCCTTCAGCTCAGGTCATGTTCCCAGGGTCCTGGGATCCAGACCCGTGTCAAGGGCTTCCTGCTCAGCAAGGAGCCTGCTTCTCCCTCTCCCCCTGCTTGTTCTCACTCTCTCTCTCAAATAAATAAAATTAAAGAAAAAAAAAAAAAAAAAAAAAAGAGAAATAAAGATACTTACCGCGGGTCTAAATCGGGGTGGGGGTGTTCGGTCCTTCCGTGCTTCACGAGAGCGATTCCTGACTACCTTGCTGTGAATGGCACAACTCACACAATAATGTAGCTTCACATAGAGCTTGGGAAGCACATAGGCTAAGTAACAGAAAGAGGCAGAACAGTAGGTATTACATACCCACACTGCACTTGTCCTTCTCCCATTCTATCAGTCAAAAATAAACCTACTTAAGTGTCTCTCAGGCACACCTACAAAGTTCGATTTCCAAAGCAACCATTCAGTTTCTGGTAACACGTACATTTTTACAAACGAATAATCCCCTTTAATCCTTTTCACCACGGGTACTAAATCCAGTCTACTGGCAATAAACCAACAATCCAGCTTCTTCAGAAGCTGCACCAGTCCTAATGCCTGTTCCTGGGCCCCTTCTCCTTGCCTAAGAAAACTAATTTGTCTTAAGAAAAATAAATGATCAAAATAACAGAAAGCACACTGCTCCAAGTATCACCTTTGACCAAGTAAGACCACCTTCGTTATCGAAACATTCCTTATTAAGACAGTCTGGGGGCGCCTGGGTGGCTCAGTGGGTTAAAGCCTCTGCCTTTGGCTCAGGTCATGATCCCAGGGTCCTGGGACCCAGCCCCGCATCAGGCTCTCTGCTCAGCAGGGAGCCTGCTTCCTCCTCCCTCTCTGCCTACTTGTGATCTCTGTCAAATAAATAAATATAATCTTAAAAAAAAAAAAACCCTCAGTCTGTACATGTTTGTTTGTTTGTTTTTTAAAGATTTTATTCATTTGACAGAGAAAGACACAACAAGAGAGGGAGAACAAGCAGGGGGAGTGGGAGAGGGAGAAGTAGGCTTCTCATCTGAGCAGGGAGCCCAATGCGGGCTCGATCCCAGAACCCGGGCATCATGACCTGAGCCAAAGGCAGCCACCCAACAACTGAGCCACCCAGGCGCCCCACTCTGTACATCTAATCTTTATAAGGAACATTCCAGCCTTCAAAAACCCAGAAAGGGTGCTCCATTTACCATATTTATAGCTAGGGATCCAAATGCTGATATAAACTTTAAAACACTTTCGCAATCTCAATCTCTGAACAGATAACCACAAATCATGACCCAAAGACTGCACTATCACACAAGGACCCCCTCTGTCCACACAAAGCTAAAACAAACGAAGCTAAGCACTGGTCTCTTTTACCAACAGTAATTCTAAAGGCCCGCAGAAATTGCCTGGGAACAGCCCACGAACAGAGCCTGCAGGTGTGCCAGAAGCTCACTCACCGTCGAAGACACTGGCTTCGGAAATATCCCTGACAGCGGCGGCCTCTACTATGTTCCGAATAACAAACTTCTTAATGGCCTTGTCCTTGGGCACACAACGGGCGCAGTTGGTGCAGCGAATAGGCTGCACGTGGCCGCGGCCCTTTTTGGCACGACCATTATTCCTCCTTTTCTTGGTCTGCATCAGAATGAAGATCCTGTTACAAAGAGGGCGCATGCTTCCCCAACTTTAGCCCCCTACCGGCTACAACCGTGCCGGCAGCCCCCAGAATGACTACTCAAGACATTCAGCCCCTCCGCACATCCCTCCAAGGTCGAAGCAAATAGACACTTTGTACTCTCCGCCATGGTCCAGGTTTTCAAGTCCCCACAACCTCAGAATCTGTTCCTCCCAGGTTCCCACGCGGACCCCTACCACTACCCACGCGCCACAACTCACCATCTTGGAAGCGGGACCCGAGAAAGAATATAGCGCCGGCTCCGACTCTCTTATATAGTACGAGATCCCTACGCGCACACAGGAAGACTGTTTTAGAAGACGTATAGCGAGAGCGGCAGGCCACTTTACTCAGATTTTCTTTATTATTCAGCGTTTACGCTGAAATGTAAGCGTAGAAAAGCGCTTCTCGGGTTGTGTTATCCGTGGTAGGATGTGACCATGGGACTATTTAGCCGGATGGCGGAAGAAAACTAGGGTAATACGCATCCAGCAAGCCCCACCGGGTATTACTCCCTACCCCGGAAGTAATTCTGGGTGCTGTAATTATCCGGTTTTTGCGACGTTATGCGCGGAAGTTGCCCGCGCAGCACCACAAGGCGCACCCCCCCGCCATCGGAGGTCAGAGTCGGGGAGATGCATGGGAGTTGTAGTGCGAAGCTGGCGGGCCCTTAGCCCCTAAGCTCTTAGACCGAAGGCGGCGCTGTGCCACCGGGGGACGCTCTCGGCTTGTTTCTCCGACAGTATTGTTACTTGGTGTAGGATTGAGAAACCAAAGACGGGGGCAGGGTGGAGGGGTGGTGAGGGAGCGGGGACCTGGGGGAAACAAAATATTTTGTTAATGCCTCCTTCCAGTATGGACAAAACCTACGAAGGGCCTTGGGCAAATACATGGGTGTTAACGCTGTTTCTTACTCACTTTGTTTTCTTTTTTCTTTAAACATCCCTGGCTCCTGTTAGCGTAGCGCCAGACTCTGTAGTAAGCACTTTATAAATATTAACTCATTTTACCTTCAACAAGCCTATAAAGTAGGTACTATTATTGGGGCGCCTGGGTGGAAGCCGCTGCCTTCGGCTCAGGTCATGATCCCAGGGTCCTAGGATCGAGCCCCGCATCAAGCCCGAGCCCGAGCGCCGCATCGAGCTCGAGCCCGAGCCCCGCATCGAGCCTGAGCCCCGCATCGAGCCTGAGCCCCGCATTGAGCCCCGCATCGAGCCTGAGCCCCGCATCGAGCCCCGCATCGAGCCTGAGCCCCGCATCAAGCCCCGCATCGAGCCCCGCATCGGGCTCTCTGCTCAGCAGGGAGCCTACTTCCTCCTCTCTCTTTGCCTGCCTTTCTGCCTGTTTGTGATCTCTCTGTCAAATAAATAAATAAAATCTTAAAAAAAAAAAGTAGGTACTATTATTATCCTCCCTTTACAGATTGAAAAACTGAGATTGCTGAAAAACACAGTTTTTTTTTTTTTTTTGTTTTGTTTTTTTAAGGTTGTATTTATTTACTTGACAGAGAGAGAGAGACCACAAGTAGGCAGAGAGGCAGGCAGAGGGAGGGGCAGAAGCCAACTCCCCACTGAGCAGAGAGCCCAGTTTGGGGCTTGATCCCAGCACCCTGAGATCGTGATCTGAGCCAAAGGCAGAGGCTTAACCCACTGAGCCACCCAGGCACCCCTGAAAAGCACAGAGTTAGCAAGAGGTGTCCTGGCTCCACTACGCTATACTGCCTTCTGCCTGACAAAAAAATGGGTGGAGGTATATAACCTGGCAGAGTAACTTAACGATTAAACGATTTTGATTCCAACCCATAGCATAAACATGTTTTACATTGGTTCTCAGTACCTACACAAACGTACAAAACTGAAACACAACTTCAGGAACAATACTTGCCCTTAGGGCATAAAGTGCAATGATACGTTCTATTTCCTGTATTATTTTAATAAATGTTGTTCAAGCCCCACTGAAGTGATTTCACCACTCAGTTGAGTCTGGCCTGTGACTGAAATATACTTTCCTACATATAAGCTCCATTTACCTTGAAGACCCTTCAGAAAGTCTTTAGCTTTGAGCGGGAGTGCTATCGATGGGCATTCA
Organism: Mustela lutreola; assembly: GCF_030435805.1. Lineage (NCBI taxonomy): Eukaryota > Metazoa > Chordata > Mammalia > Carnivora > Mustelidae > Mustela > Mustela lutreola. Next base: position 57,645,270 of record NC_081297.1, read on the forward strand.
ACCACCCAGTTGTCTCCAAAGTTGAAAAAACTGGAGTGTCAAGGGGACCTCCCAAAATTCAGACCCAAGATGGTCTGGTTGATGAGTCTCAGATAAGTTGTTTATTCTCTCTTGGCCTTTTATATCTTCACTAGTAATAGTGGATCATTCACTTTTAGGTGGTTTCTACAATTACATGAATACTTGGCACAGTCTGGGCACTTATCCTCAAGAAGAGGTAGAACCTATTATTATCATCATTCATGTTATTGTAACTTGCATTTCCTTGGGCGTACAATATGTTTTGCATATAGTAGGTACTCAAAAAATGTTTGATGAACCTCTGCTTTGGATGGATAGTCAAGTTGAGCTTTCTCTATCCTGGAGGGACTCCTGGTAGGAAAATCTCGACTTTTCACTGTAGGCTGAAAATTATGTTCTGTAGCAACAGCGTGAGCATTCTTGTTTGGCTTTGTCTTAGTCGTAGGCTTGTTCATCTTCAAAACATTCAGTAGTTGGTACAATGTGCAGCAAGGAGATCCCCCTCCCTCCCAGCAGAAAATTACAGTAAAGTATGCAAAAAACAACGAGGGGTTGTTAAATTACTTATGTTTATTTATAACAGACCTTCAGCCAGTACAGTACAAAACTTACAGTAGTATATCTCCGTTACACAAATATTTACTTACAATATATTACATATACAAAATGCTTTGCAATAAGTCTCAAAAGCTAGTTTAACTCCCCTTGAGAAAGGAGAAAAACTCTTTAAAAAAAGGGGGAGGGAGAACCAAAGGAAGAGGAGGGCAAGGTGAAAGGGTAAGGTCCAAGGGAGACACCAAGCATAGGCTACAAATGAAACCCTGGGAGAGAGAGAGGAGAGGTGGTATTGCACTTGCTTCTGTGTTTTATTTTTTTTTCTTTTTGTTCTTCATAACTTCTGATTAAAAATATATATAATATATATATATTATGTACACAAGGAAAGAAGCTGCTGAAAGTATTACAAAATCCGATCCGCAGCTTGGACACAGACACAAAAAAACAAAGGTCTGGAAAAGTGTCTATTTAGAAATTTTCTTGTGTGGTGTTGGTCTTGAATATCAATATAAAAGGAAAACACCTCTTTTCTCCATGTGGGTTTCAATGTTTTTTTTTTCTTTTTCTTTACTTTTTTTTATGCAAAAGGAGCTGGGAGAGAGCATGAGGATGTTTGAGGTTCCAGAGCTGGAAGGCTCTGGAAAGTAGGATTTTGTACCTAAGACCCTGGTTAAAGTGCAGTGATGGTCTGGAGAGAGACAGAGTGCCCTTCTCTCCCCTCCTTAGCACCTGGTCTTGCCCTTCCAGTCTCTGCTCTCATGGGCTCAGAGTATAGCCTCAGAGCATAGTCCTTCATGTTCCAGGAGGTTACAGGTGCCAGAGCTGACTGGGGGAGGGGATGGGGCACCCTAAGGCTCTGGTACCCCAGAAGGGACTAGTCCTTATGAGGTGTCACCAGATACACAGCAGACGTAGAAGAGGTGGTAAGGGGTAGGTCTAACAGGAAGGGGCTCAATAACCAGAACAGTTGAGGAGAACCCTAGATATTAATCTCAGCTCTGCTGCCATCCTGAAAGAAGGATCCAGTTCCCTGGGGGTACTGTTGAGAAGCCTCTCCCCTTCTCTAGAGACTACTCTCCTTCCAGGTAGCCCCCACCCCCATCCTCTGCCCTTGGCAGCATCTGTTTATTGCTACATTGTCAAGAAGGAAACAACCCACAATGCCCCTCCTTGACAATCTGGTTCTCTTAGGGAGACTACATAATGGGGGAGAAAAGGAAGGGAGAAAAGTTTTTCTAGGGTCTCCCTTCCCATAGAGGGTAAGGTAGACTCTTCTTAGAGCCCTTAGGAGCCCCCATCCCAGGGTCTTTTCCTTAGCCAACCCTTCACCATCCCCCTAAATTATCCCTGATAGGGAGTGAGAAAAGTAGGAGGCAAAAGAGCCAATAAGGAAAGGACATATGGAAAGAATGATGGAAGGGAAGAGAAAAGGAGAGAGAGAGAAGGACCAAGTGTTACAACTTGTGAGGTGCTGTGTTTGGTTTTTACTTTCTTTTTTTTTTTTTCTTTAAATATAGAAAAACAGCCTTTGGTTTGAATCTCAAGGAAGCAGAGAATGGGAGAGCTGTGGCCTTGGGCAGGAAACGCTTGTAGAGAACTCCACTCACAGTGGAGCATATCTCCTCCTGCCCCCTTCTCACTAACTAGGTTACCCAAAAAGCCAGGGGTCTCTGCTGTAGCCAGGAGGAGCAAGGCCCCTCCTGCCCTACATCTGGGAACTGAGTGTAGAAGGGGGCAGTAGAGGATGACCCCCGGTTCAGTTGCGCCCATCCCATTCTTGCCAGGACAAGAATGGAATGAGGTGAGGGGCAAATGCCCTTCCTCATCCTGGGATAATTTTTGGTTATATACTGACAATTAGAAGAGAGAAAAGAGACACCCTTTTCTCCCTGCCACTGATCCTAAGAACAGGGCCAAGAAGCCTGGGAATGAGGGTGAATCCTAGAGCGGGGAGAAGAAGAAGGCAGCATGACTGAGGGGTTGAGATACCCCCTTGTCATCAGGCAGCAACCCACTAGTTTCTCATAGGAGAGGGATGGCAGGAGCCCCTGAGAGCCTAGGAAGGTCACTAGAGTGAAGAAGATCAGAGGTGGAAGAGAAAGATAAGAATTTTAACCCACCCCCTTCCCATGCCCTGGTTCCCAGTTAGGCACCTGTGGCTCCCAACATGTCAGAGATAGGATTGCAGACCTAGCCTTGGCCCCTGAGAATATAAAATTGGGGCACTCCAAGAAGAGAAAACCACCACTGAGTAGACTGGCAGGTTGAAGAGAGTAGCAGTGTTGGGGGTTGTTTGAGGAGAGAAGAGACAGATCACATCCCAGAGGGAGATTCCCAAATGTGGGCTTTGAGGAACTCATATTACTAGGGGAACGTCAAGAGGACCCTTAGCCCCACAGTGCCTAGGGAGAATTTCTTCAGCCCCTCCCACTTCCCAATGAGGAAATTCTTCATTTGTTCAAGCATAGTGCAAGCTGCCTAACATGAGAGGGCACAAGAGGTATGGAGTACCAGGTGGGAGGGTCCCAGAGAGGAGATATAATGCCACAGAGCTCAGGTAGGGCCAGAGGGAGCTATCAGCATCAAACGGAAAGAATCAGATAATGCAAAAGGTGAGGACTTAACACAAGAAGCTCAAAACTCTTAGGACTAAGAGGAGCTTCCTACCCCGAGGGCTGTTAGAGAAAGCTGCATCAAAGAAAGAAAAATTAGGCCTAAAGTGGGAGCGGTCTGTGGGCTGTGGCGGATGACTGATCAAAGTTAAGAGAAAAAGCCAAAAGAAAAATCCACAAATTATATCAATAAATAACTCTGACTATACTGGGATGAGAGAAGAGGAAGAGGAGAAACATAAGCAAAAAGGCCTGTTTCATCACAATGCTTAAGTCAGTCAGGGTAGAGGAGAATAGGCAAGGAGGGGTCAGGGTCAAGTGTGAAGTCTGGTAGCCAGTGGAGGAGGCTACCGAGCCAAGCTCCTTCGGATGAATGGGGAAAGAGCTAGACTCCTGTAGGGAGGCAGTGGAGTGGCAGACTGAAGGGAGGGCGGTAGGTAGGTGGCTAGCCGACCTTGTGCTCCCCCCGGACAATGTGGGAAGAGAATTCGTACCGGTCCTGGCTGTGGTAGCCACAGATGTTACACTCGAAAGGGTCTCTGAAGCCATGGCAGCCCATGTGGATAGTGAACATGACATGGTCCAGAAAGAGGATTCGGCAGTGCTCGCACTTGAAGGCCTTCACGGGCTCACCGCTCTCACCTACCACCCGGAGCACTTCCTTGGACGGGCCCGGGGTGCCCCGCAGTAACCCTTCCTGCGGCTTGGGGTCCTCTTTGGCGTAGGCAGGACTGGGCCGGCCCACCACAATGGTGGGAGGTGGCTGGGGTGGGGGACCCTGAGGGAGGGATACCACCCCCCCAACCCGATCTTCGTGGTTGCTCTCTGTATCTGTGGAGTCCTGGCAGCCATTGCTGGGGGATGCCCCAGGGTCGGTCAAGGGGCCTCGGGCCCGGTAGAGGAGGGGGCCTCCATCAGCCAGGTCCTCGGGTCCCTCACCTGCTTCTCTGGACCCTGGAAGCTCCAGCCGACCAGGGAGGGGCTGCATCTGGGTATAGACAGAGCTGATGACGGGTGTGAGTTCCGAGATGCAGTTGGTAGGTGGAAGGCGGAGGGGACGCAGATGCTCTGCTCCCACAAAGGCCAGGGAACCTCCAAAGCCGGGCTCTAGGCCATGATGTGCCACCAACTCCACATCCTTCTCATAGCCACCCGAGTTCACATCGTAGGGGATGTCTGAGAGGCTGAAGCGCATCTGCTTTTCACCTGCGGAGGAGAGGATTTCAGCAGAGCTGGGTTTGGAGAATTCCTGAGTTTTCCCAGGATGACTTCTTTGTTTGCTTATCCTGGGGATGGCTGTAACATTATTTACCAGCCCTCATTCACTTCCCTCAAGGTCAGGACCTCTGTGGGGCCACTCCCCAACTCCAGCTATAATTGTAGGGAAGGACTCAGTTCCCAGCCCCTGCTGATCTTTAACACTTCCTTCATTGCCCTTTATAAAGCTAGAGATTGAACCTCAAGGCCAGGTGGGTGGACCCCATACTCATACCTCCTCCCTCTGACTCTCAGGGCCCTTGTCTCAGATCCCACAGGCGGAAGTCCTTGCTGTTCTCAAAACCTAGGAGAACCTGAGCTCCTTGACCACCCTCCTCTTACAACCACCACAAGAGCCCTCCACACCCTCTCGAGGTACCTTCTTCCTTTTCATGCCCCTTCTGTTCTGGGGATGGATTCTGAGCACCGGAGCCTACCAGACCACTTTTTCCCTTCCATCAAATCTCCAGGCCCAGCTGGTTTGATGGCTACCAGAGCTCAGGTTTAGAGGAGCTGTGGCTTAAAGCTGAGGTCTCCCCTCCAGTTGGACTCTTACCTACAAACTTCTGGGGGGTGGAGCGCTTGCGTTTGGTGAGGCTGTTGGCCAGCCGATCAATGAAAGTTGGCCGCTCAGAGGATGAGTGCAGCATGGAGTCTGGCACCATCTCCAGGTCACGGATCTCATCACCTAGAGGGAAGGAGGTGGGGAAAGTAGTAGCAGCTGAAGCGGAGCAGCAGTGGCTCAGCAGCCTTTGCCTGCAGAGAATCAGCCAGTTGGTAGCCAAGGAAGGGCATCCCGATACCTGGAAAACTGGGTTCCGCTCACTTCCCCTTATCTAGAGCTCATCCTAGCAACGTTTCAGGTAATTGGGAGGACAATTACAGATGCATCATCTGACCCTTGATTTTATACTCCCTTGTGTTTTCTCTCTCCCCTTAGACTGAGGACATAGATCAGAACATCCCTGACCCCTGGACCTTCCTGCAGCACCTACCACAGGGCTCTGCACCAGTTGGAGTGCTCCGGGACGGAGGAAGGAACCGTCCTTTCTCCAAAGACCTCATCTCTTTGTCAGGGGTGGACGGTGTTGGGGGGGGGCGCTGGAGTCATCCTTGCCCTGCACGCCCTCTGGCTCTGCCCTTCACTCACCCCTCCCCTCCCCCCAGGCCTGCTGACAGCCCCACCTGGTTGGCCCACCAGAGCTTGGGCTTCAGTGCTGAGACTCTGTAGGTAGTTGTGGCACCGCTCTTTGTGCTCCTCCAGAGTACTCTGCTGTTTGTAGCTCCGGCCACAGTAGTTACACTTGTAGGGCTTGCCCACTGTGGGAGAGGAGACTGTGGAGGAGATGGGAGAGACGCCACATTGGTCACGCCTCCCGGTGCCCCCCGCTCTACAAGGCCCCCTGGGAGTGAATGGACCCCAGCATGAGGAGGAAGGGGTGTGGCTTGAGGGAATTCTGCTAGTCTTTCCTCCCCTACCTTCAGTGGCAAACATAGAAAAGGGGGCCAGTGCGCAGCCCTGGGAAGAGAGAGGGGACCCGGGGCCTAAAGCCTGGGACTGTGGGGGTGTGGCGGGGGTAGGGCTCATGGCGGCCAAACTGCTGCTCACAGGAAGGAGGAGTCAGGGACTTGGTAGAGGATCATCCCAGACAGGCTGGCCCCACCCTAGGGTCTCAGATTCTGGGGCCCAGACTGCGGTTTAACCTTTCCATGTGGCAGGCGGATGCAAGTCCTGTTTATCAGTCAAGGGGATTTTTTGCTTATGACCTATCTGCTTTGGTTTGGGGGAAATTGGTGGGCTGGGGTGACAGAAATGAGAGCCCTTAGATCTGGCAATGTGGGGAGGGGCAGTTTTCACTGACCTTTACTCCACCCCTAGCCTCGTTCTACTGCTTCTTTTTCTTTCTGTCTCTCTACACTGAGCTACCAAGAGAGCCCCAGAAAAACCATCACTGACAGAGAAATTCTGAGAAGAGAAGAAGAGAGAGGGAAATAAAGGAGATGAGTAAAAGGAAGAGAATATCAACTTTGGGGGTGCCTGAGTGGCTCAGTGGGTTAAAGCCTCTGCCTTCGGCTCAGGTCATGATCCCAGGGTCCTGGGATCAAGCCCCATATCAGGCTCTCTGCTCAGCGGGGAGCCTGCTTCCTCTTCTCTCTGCCTACTTGTGATCTCTGTCTGTCAAATAAATAGATAAAATCTTAAAAAAAAAAAAGAATATCAACTTTGAGGGTCTTGTAAATTTTTTAAAAATAAAGAACAAGTTAGGGGCACCTGGGTGGCTTAGTCGGTTATATGATGCCTTCAGCTTGGGTCATGATCCAGAGGTCCTGGGATGGAGACCCCTGGCAGGCTCCCTGCTCTGCAGGGGGTCTGCTTCTCCCTTTCCCTCTGCCTGCTGCTCTGCCTGCTTATGCTCACGCTCTTTCTCTCTCTCTCAATCTCTGTCAAATAAATAAAATCTTTAGAAAAAAAAAGAAACAACAAATTATAAAGACTTAGTTTCTGGGGTACCTGGCTGGCTCAGTCAGAAGAGCAAGAGACTTTTTCTTTTTTTAAGATTTTATTTATTTAGGGGCGCCTGGGTGGCACAGTTGGTTAAGCATCTGCCTTCGGCTCTGGTCATGCATGATCTCATGGTCCTGGGATGAGCCCCATGGCTGGCTCCTTGCTCAGTGGGGAGTCTGGTTCTCCCTCTCCCTCTGCTCTTCCCACAGAGCAGGGAGCCCTACAGGAGGCTGGATCCCAGCCAAAGGCAGATGCTTAACTGACTTGAGTCACCCAGGCATCCTGAGTATGAGACTCTTGATCTCTCTTGATCTCAGGGTCTCAGAACTATACTCTGGGTGTAGGGATTACTTTAAAAAGAAAAAAAATATTTTTTTTGTTTCTCCCAAAGAAAAGAAGTTAGGAAAACTGAGATGGATATTTCCTTTAAAAACCACTTTTTTTTTTTTTTTTTTAAGATTTATTCATTTGAGAGAGAGTGAGTGGGGGAGAAGAAGAGGGGAAGCAGACTCCTCACTGAACATGAAGCCCAATGTGGGGCTTGATCTCACTCCCCTGAGATCATGACTTGAGTCAAAAATCAAAAGTTGGATGCTCAACCAACTGAGACATGCAGGTGCCCCTAAAAGACAACTTTTGAGAGGTAATATTTGTGAGAGGAGAGAGAAAAGTGAGAACAAGGTATTGTGTATCTTGTTTTACATATCTTGGGGCGTCTGGGTGGCTTAATTGGTTAGGCATCTGCCTTTGGCTCGGGTCATGATCCCTGGGTCCTGGGATTGAGCCCCACATCATGCTCCTTGCTCAGCAGTGAGCATGCTTTTCCCTCCACCTGCTTCTCCCCCTGCTTATGTTCTCTCTCTCTGACAAATTTAAAAAATCTTATTTTACGTATTTTGTTACTATTGAGCAGGGAGGCAGGAGGTGTCTTCAGGAGGCTGGTAATTACCCGCACCCTATATGTACACACCTAAACCAGGCCTTGATTCAATCTATCCATGCCATTTTGACCTTACTCTGTAAAACCTAGTCTTTGGGGGATGAGGTGAATGCCATGGTCCCTGTCCACCTAAGACTTTTGGGGAAACGGTTTAACATCTGGGAGAGGGACCCTTTTTTCTTACAGTGTGGGTTACATAGAAAGCATCTCATAGAGATGGAACCTAGTGGGATACCTGTATCTAATTCTGTTCCTAATAATCTCCTACAGAACAACATCCAAAACCTACCTGGGGGGACTTGTTTTTGTTTCAGCAATTCTTGGGATCAAGCCATCCTTGTTCCAAACCAGCAGGGGAGGCCACCCCTTTTCTAAGGAAAAGGAGTATGATTCTGTATCACAGAAACTTAATGGGGTCCAGGAAGGCTGCAGAATAGCTCTGTGACTAGCAATTTTTTTTTCTTTCTCCCCCGGAGCTTTAGTTTTGTCAGCAAAGTGAGGATAATACTATGTACCTTGGAATTGTAATGAGGATCACACAAAGAGACAAGCGAAAAGCTTTATAGATCAAAAAGCCTGCTCCAAGGTGAGAGAACCTAGAACAAGGTAGGTGGCTGGGGAAAGCCTGCTGAGGTGATTACTCTGTCCCTTGAAATCCTGGCCCAAGAGAGTTTAGGAAAAGAGAAAAATAGCAAGGAAAGTTGCCAAGGACAGATCCTACTAATTTTTTCCCCCTCTGCCCTTCCTCCTGTCTTTTCCCAGTCTTTTCCCAATCTTGAGCTCTTCCTTCCCACCAGCTTGACTCCTGGTCTCTTCGCAAGGCCAAGCTTAAAACTTAGTAAGATACTTCAAAAATACTGTCTGCGCAGCTGATTCAGATAGATGTCAACTCCAAGAGTCTTGGCTGGGGCCATGAAAACTGGATAGTCCAGTCCCCTGGCACGGATCCAAACACTAACCTCTAGACACTCTGGCGATTTGCTCTTGCCTCTGGGAAGGGGACAACATCTTGGGATGGGGAACAGAGGCTTTTCCTAGGCCTCCTTTCTTTCTCTGGAGTTTGGAGGCCCATGGATATTTTTAGGAACCAGTAGGAAGTAAAGGAGAAGACAGACAGTGGTGATCCAAGACCTCTGGTATCATGGAGGGAGGTGATGATGGATGATGGGCATGGGACCTCAAGCACATGGAAATGTGAGGAAGGGTTTTTCTGGTGCTCAGAAGTATGGGGGTGGGGTGGGGGTACAGATGGTTCTGGCAGTAGCATGAACTTTAAAAAACAAAGGGCGGGTGACTGTTAAGAGCCTAGAACATCACCCATGCTCCTTTTGCTCCAAGTCACAGAGTGTAACAGATGTAAAATACCTCATCAAAGAGTCCCCCAAATTCCCCATGGGGCCCAGACGAGGGGTTAGAGAGGCAGGGCCCTATCTGCTCTGTGGGTGCTCTGGCCTCCTCAGTGACAGACACGTAACTCCCTGAAGACAAGAGAAGTCACTGAGCTCTATTTCCCTGGTACTGAGGTCCCACTCCTCCTTTCCCACCAAACAGGTCACTGACCCGAGTGTGTACGGAGGTGGCCGGTGAGCGCGTCACGCCGGCGACAAGCATAGTTACAGAAGGGACATTTGAAAGGCTTCTCCCCGGAGTGCAGCTTGATGTGGCGCAGAAGGTTCCCCTTCTGGGTGAAGGAGGCACCACACTGGTTGCAGTGGAACGGCCTTTCACCTGCAAGAGAAGCAACAGATCACTGAGGACTGGGGGAGAGGAGTTTTGAAGGTTGAACCTCTTCTTGCGCCCTCTGCCCCACCCTGCCTGAGGGCAGGTGCTCAGGAGGATTTCTGAGGGGCAGAGCTGAGGCACGCACACAAGATTCCTGCGTTCTAAACCTCCCTCAGGAACAGTCTTACCCTGGGAAGGTGTGGAGCAGAGACTAATGGTAGGGCAAAGGGCACCAGGCCTGCAACTCTGGGCCAAAAGCCCATGAACCCAAAACTGAGTCCTATAAGACCCACTGTGCCCCGGGAACCTTCAAAGCCTCAGAAAGCTGAGACGAGGCTTTTGTTTTCCTTTTTTTGTTTTTGTTTATTTGTGTGTTTAAAACTTGACACTGGAAGGCCTAGATAATACCCTGGAGTCCTGTCCCTGTTAGACTCTAGGACCCTTCTGGACACTACGCCATCATCTCCCTCACCTCTTGAGAGAAATATCAGCTTTTCTTTATAACAAACAACAGCTGATGAAAGCCCCAGAGAAGTATGAGTGTTGAAGGAATCCAAATGGCATCGCTCCTTTTTTCCATCAGCCGGAAGGTGTGCTGGGAGAGACCCTTCCCTTTCTGAGGCTGCCCCACTGCAGACATGGTGTCCTACGCCTCTGCCTGTCCAGCCCGCGCGGGAGCTCCTCCGGACCCCCTGGCTTACTCACCCGTGTGGCTGCGCTTATGCACCATGAGCACATTGGGTCCAATACAGACCATGCCGCAGACGTCGCATTTGAGTTTGCCGTTGGGCAGCCGGATGCCCCCTGGGGAGTGAGGCTCTGGCCCACTTCCATCACAGTAGCCCAGGGGCTCTGACAACGAGTCTTCCACGATCACACTGTCATCCTTTTCGAGGAGCCGCTCATCTGGCCCCAGCAGTCTGCTTGACTCCTCATCGCTGTACATCTCCACCTTGATGGAGTTGGCTGGAGGGTGGGATGGTGTTTAGGACAGAAACAGGCAAAGGGGGGAACCTGCCCGCAAACCAAATCAGGTCCTCCTGATGTCCAGTAGGTCCTCTCCCAGCCCTGAGACACACAGGCTTTAGAAGAGGCCAACACCCGAAGTCTCCCAGGTGGTGATATGGTGGTCCTGCTGGGACCTGCAATAACCTTTCCTCACCGCCCAGGCAAATAGGCTCCAAGAGAAAAAAGTTGGGTACATGGGAGGTCATCTGTTCCACTGGGGAGGGGAGGAGGCTAAGGGGAGTCTTTTTCTCCATTCTCTTGACATTAAGAAAGATGTCGGGCTTGGCCCTTGGCAGGAAGCCAGCAAGTAACAGTGGCGGGAAAATGGTCTTAAGAAGACCAAAGAGATGGCAGGCTAAAGAGAGAGCAAAACTGGAAGACAGAGATGGCTCACATCATCTTCCCTCTCCATAAGATAGAATCCCTCCATTAAAATCTGGAGAGGGGGATGAAGGAGGGAGGAGCCACTGAAGAGAAAGCCTTGGCTCTAGCTCTGACCTACATTCCTGGCTATTCCAACCATTTAGAGAATGTCACAGATCTAGGGCCAGCAAGAAGAGGCAGTCATGGGGACCTATCCAGGCAGGAGAATGAGGCCCAGGAGCAGGAAGGGGTGGGTGATAAGGAGATCCCTCTCATCTCTGTTTCCTATCTGGCTCTACCTTGTGACCATTCCTATGTACTTGCTTCTCCAACTCCAAGATTTCTCTTTGGAGCTTTTGCCTTCATCCCAGCCAGGCCTCTTTTAATTCTACCCTAGTGTGGCAGCCACCGTTCACTCTCCTTTCAGAAGTCAGGAAGACCCTAGATGCTGAGGTCCGTACTTCTTGTAGATGTGTAGAGGCTTGAAGCAGAAAACCAGAGGGAGGCAGCAATGGGGAAATGGCTGCCCATGGAGGGTGAGCTGAGGGCCAAACACAGACGGGCGGAGTGGGGGGCACCTAGTGCCAGGGCAGGGGCAGGGCAAGAGGTCACACTTACCACTGAGTGAGCGGCTGGGAGAAGAGTGCTGGCTGTTGGGGGTGCTCACCGAGGGCCCCACTGGGGCCCCGAGGAACTCCTTCTCCAGAGATGAGTCCCCGCTACCTTGGAGGAGAGAACAAGAGGACAGGTGAAGCTGTGGCTGGAGCCTTTGACCGTCTGTCGCCTCACCTCTTCAAAATTGTATGATGTTTCACAAACATTGATCTAGTAGCCACGTACAAGGCAGCGTTGTAAGCTCGGCACCGTACCTTGTGCCCTCGTCAGCCCCGGTGCCCGGTGCAGACTTCTGTGAGCTCAATGGCTGCGTCTTGCCCACCCTACCTTTATCTAGGCCTGAGGGGAAGAACATCACTGCCTGACGTCCACAGGAAGCAGGGCTGGGGCTGGGCGGGCCAGGGTGGAGAGGAAAATAGGGGCCTCAGGAGAGAGGCGGTTCAGGACAGACGTTCTTCCCTACTGTTCCTTTCCGGAGCCCCCAACACCAGGTTCGGGATCTGTAGGAGGGCAGCTGGAATGGTCCCTGAATCTAATGATAATAATAGTAATCATAATGATAGCCGCTAACATTTATTGAGTGCCTACTCTGTGCCAGGTATGGTTCTATTCACTTTATACGAATTCTCTCATTTCACCTTCACAACGACCCTGTAAAGCAGGTGCCAATATGAACTTAATGTTGCAGATGAGAAAACTGAGGCACCAAGGAGGCTGTGCTACTTGTCTAAGGTCACAGAACTGGTAGAGGTGGAACCTGGACAGATCAGAAACTGTAAGCACCCATGTCCTGAGCCCATCTCCAGAGCCAGTGGGGAGTCACTTGTCTTTCAGCAGAGGAGCATTGGGCCCAATCGACCTGAAATCAGAGTGAATTTGACTACTCTAGAACGCCTCCTATCAGATATGATTCCAGTCACATATTTACAGCTTACTGTTTCCTTGACAGTAAAACAATGAGTTTATTCTCACTATGTTCATTGTTAATGTGTTGACAAACCGCTTTATAAAAATGAGTTTTAAGAGTTTTATCTGTATCTTTAAAAAATTAGTTAACATACGTGGAGATATGAATCATGTCTTTAAAAAAAAATCCCTCCTCCCCACAATCTTCTGCACAAATTTATAGGTGAAATAAAACACATATAGGTAAACACACACATAGACACAGACACATATCACAGATGTAGATATACATATAAAGAGAACATACCTACAGGGGCAAACACACCCATAGCCGCCTACATTATCTGCTAACGTGAACATGCATGGATGTGTACACACAGCCTAAATATGGAAGAGAGAAAGAGAGAGAGACACGAGCCCTAAAAGTCATCCCTAAAGTCCACCTATTAGTACTTTTCCCAATTTCCCAGCTATGCACATACTTACTTTCACAAAATAAAGATTCCATTATAAAATGGTTGGAGTCTTGGGCCTGAGGCAAGAAATCCGGAACACACCCTCCTGAGGGATCCCTCTCCAGCTTTGGTCAGTGGGAAGAAAACAACCACTCAGGACTTTGGGACCATTTCCCATTCATATCCTCTTCTAAAAGTCCCACTTCCCCCATTCTTTCCCATCAGAGCCTGAGGAAATTTGTTCACTCGCTATAGAAAATGTCTTATAGCTTGAAACCGAGTTGTCCCAGCTGGGGGCCTATAGATGAACCATGGTTATCTAGAAAAGTTGCCCCAGTCAGAACCACACACCTATCATGAAGTAAGCATCTCAGAGTTGAGGGTTGAGATGTGTAGACTCAGACCTAGTTTTAAAATACGTCCTTCAATTAAGTTGGAGGGTTTTCTGTAGTTAAAGGGGCTAAAAAGGGGTAACTTTTTGTTCCTTTTCAGACGTTAGTGCTGACTTGCCCTAAATCACTTGATGTTAATAATAGGGGAAGAACTGGGCTCTGGGCCCTGGTGCTGAGTCCCTGCCCCTAAAACAATAAATGAACTTGCTAGAAATCCATCTCTAGTCCCAGCCTACTAGGCTGAGACCGCCTCTTGGAGCTGGAGGCTTGATCCATGAGGAAAATATGCTTAAAGGGATATTTAGGAGCATTAAGAGGAAAACATCCTTTGTGCCTTTCGTTATTAAGGCCTGGGAACAGGAGGAAGAGCAGGTGCCTCGAGAGCCACACTAGTGGTTCGAGAGGCTCTTTGATGCCATTGCCCTCCCTGGGGAAAATAGGCTCAAGTCTGCTTTTATGGGGCTAATACCTAAAAATGAATCTGTTTCAGGGGCCAGAAAGTCTTTATGGGGACCCAGGGATTTTGAGTTCGAGCCTGAGGGTAAAGGGGCCTAGAGACAGATTTAGGAAGTTCAGCAGTTCCTCTGTCAGTCCCAGAAACCCCAGGGAGGGAACTTCAAATGCCTGGGACTCCCAAGAAATCCCAGACTGTCAAAGCCAAGAATTAAGGCCACTCTTGGGTCTCAGAGAAATTTTCTTGGTCAAAGTCATTATAGATTGGCTGAACCCCCAAAGGGTAAAGCCAAATCATGAAGTTGACATCAGAGGAACAAGGAGGTGGGTCCAGGGCAGAAAAGCAGGAGGGAGAGAGAGGAAACAGGGCAATGTCCCACAAGCTAAACGTGTTTCATATGCTAAAGGAGACTAGCCCTCCACTCCTGCTGCCCTTCCCTCAATCCCTTCAAAGAGTGGCTGCCTCCAGGGAACAGCCATGAGGTCCGAGAACCTCCACACTTCTCTGCTCTCATCCTAACTGCTTTCTCTTTCTTGACCATGGGATCCGGGGTGGCAGGATGCTAACCTGCTAGCAGGGAACAGTGGGTCCAGGAGCGAAGAAAGACGCCCATCCTCAGTTCTATTGTGGGGAAGAGGCTGAGGCCCCTCAGATCTCTCTTCCAGGGTGAGGCGTCCGCTGCCAAGGCTCCTCTTTACCTTGATTCTATTACCCATTCCCACCCAGGCCTGTCTCGGCATTTCACCCTGGGCAGCTCTACATCTGTCCCCAAGGCCTAATCAAGATGTCACCACAAGCTCCCACTGTCCAAGTCGCAGTCTTTGCTTAGCAACACCAAACACCCTTCCCATCCTCCGCAAGTATAGGGAGGAACGCCCCCTCCCCCGCCACACACACACACACACACACACACACACACACACAGCCCCCATCCTCTCCCTCTCCTCAGGCTTGGGAGTTGTTACTGAATTGGCTCCCTAGCCCCGGCAAACCCCCCCTTCCCCCTCCACTAGCCACCTTCTGCCTGAACTTACATTATCCTTCCCTTGCCGGTGAGACCCTGGGGTGCGAACGCGGCCGCCGCCTTGGAAACGGCGAGGGAGTGCGGGTGGTGTGTGCATGTCTGCGTCTCGGTGGCAGGCAGGGGTGAGCCCAGCCACTCACCTTCCAGGAAGCGTGGATTCCTGGAAGTGAGGGGAACCGCCGTCATTTCGCAGGCAGCGGCACGGTGAGCAGGGGCCCACGGCTGCAGCCAGCAAGAAGAGCTCAGCCCAGGGTGTGTGTGTGTGTGTGCGCGTGAGAGGGAGAGAGAGTGTGTGTGTGTATGAGAGAGAGAGGGAAAGGGAGAGAGAGAGAGAAAGAGAGAGAGAGGGAGAGGGAGAGAGGGAAAGGGAGAGAGGGAGAGAGGGAGAGAGGGAGAGCGCAAGCGAGCTTACGCTGGGATGTGTTTGGGGAGGGGGCTGGAGAGAATGTATATGTGTGTCTGGTTGGGGGGATGCTAGGCTACAGCATCCCTTTCCAAAGCCAGTAAGGGGTGGGGGTGGGGGGTGTGCACAGGGAGGGGGAGCCAGATGCCGTTGCCCTCGTGCCCAGCAGACAAAGAGGAACTGCACAACAAATGCCTGAGAGAGGCAAGAGTGTGTGTGTGTGTGAGAGAGAGAGATGGATGGGTCCTCGAGGTGGGAGGGAGAAAGGGGGGCCCTCAGGGAAGGCCCAATCCTCTGCCAGCTGGGGAAGCCAAGGCCCCAGAGGTCATGGGGCCCAGGACATGGGGCAGCCTCAAGGCTCTCAAATCGGCAGAAAGCCCCTCCCCCACGAAACTCAGGCACTCAGATTCCCTCCTTTCCCTCCTCCTCCAGGAGGGAGGTCGCTTTCCAGATCTGGGGACTGACAGCCCCCTCCTTCCCAGCGGCGAGAAGACCCAGCAGTCTGGTCTCAGGCTAGTGTTGCTCTGTGGCCCTGAGCTTTTCAGATCCCAGGCAAAATCCTGGTATAGTTTCCCCACCTCCGCCGCTGCTCGCCTCCCTTCTAGTGCCCCTGGGGCCCAGCAGCCGACAGCCTGGATGAATCTGCCTTCTATCAAGACAAGGCCTCTGCTCCTTCCCTTCCAGAGGAGCTGCTCACTGCCGTGCTGACCTACTTTGGAGACTAGGTTTTCTGATTCCAAGAACTTGGGGGTGGGAGGGGCCGTGAAACTTTGGGCTGCCTACCCCTGGGTCCCTTTCTAAGGTTCCCTTAAACATTTCAGAGTCCCAGAAAACTTGGGACAAGCACTGCTCTTTCAATTAATTGCACAAGCTGGGTTTGAGCAACTCAGTTTCCCCTGACAGATAGGGAATGGAGGTGGGGAGAGAATCTGTGTGGTAAGTTAATGGACTCTTAAGACCCCAGGAGGGAAGGACCCGCCTCTTTTGAAAGAGACAAGGGGAGAGAGGATGGATTTTCTGAACTGGGTTCTGTGAGGTGGGAAAGTCTTTGAAGAACAGGAGAGATACCCCCTTCATCGAGTGGCCAAGTGAGGAGACAGAAGAGCTGTGATGATCTTCAAGGGCTGGAGTGTATTTTAGGAGGGGTGCACACAACAGGCTTTCCCACTGCTTGCATACTGGCCCAGGAGAGATGGATCAGATGCCCCTCACGTGGACCGTCTCAGCCATGCCCAGCCCTGCAGGGGCTACTCTTCAGAACTAATGTTAGCCCTCCCTTGGCTTTCCCTTTTCCCATTCTCTAGGGTAGTTGCTGGCATCTAGAATTCTCAAAACACAGGTGAGGGGTTTCTGGCCTCCCCCTTCATTCCAAAAACCAACCTGTGTGGAGGCTTCCCTTACCTCGGAAATGTCAACCTGCTGAAAGCAGGACAATTTGGTTTCATAGCACGTGAAGCAAACACTCTAAGAGGTTTTCCTCTTCCACATTCTCCAGAGACAGATCTCCTCGGGATATTTCCCCAGCCACGTTCCCAGTTTCTCATTTACCTAAGTTAGGACAGGGACTGGTATTTATTCGTCTACCCGTTCCCCAGCAATAAAACAAGGTCTGGGGGCGGGCTGTTGCTCAGTAGTGAATTTCTGAGTAGGCTTAACTGAGCGGGACAGAGAAGGACTGGCTGATTCCTCAGAAGGGCCATGAATTTTGTTCCAATAGATCTTTTTCAGTTACATTAGTCTACTTGATCCCTGTCACTCAGGCCAGCATGTGGCAGATATCAAATGCCTTTACCCATTCCAACTCCTTCCCTCCTTAAATGAGAAAGGGGTCAGAGTCAGTGTCTTACCTTACCCAGGTGTTCCCAATGACTCTGCTATGTGTGTCTGACCCATCTTGCTATCATCCTTTGAACGTGCCCATAATTCCATTGGTCCCACTTCAGGGTAAAAAAAAAAAATAAATAAGCTATAGGTCATTTCTACGGCGGTGCTTGGATCTCTGACGGGCATCCTCATCATGTCAAAACCCAATTCTGGCTTCCCTTACCTTTTATGATCATTTCTTGCCCTGATGTTCTAATGCTCCAAAAAATGACTCCTCCGTCTTAGAGACAAGCTCTGTTTTCGGCCCTTCTCTGCACTGTCAGAGAGAGAGCCCAATAAAGGTCCTCATTTCTTTTCACCTTGTTAAACTCTGAGAAGACCCCAATTACTTTCCTATCTCTAAAAGCCGTTCATATGAGCAGTGATCTCTTCGGCCTCAGTGAGAGTATCTGGCAGGTATGTAAAGCCACAGCATGTTAGGACCATTGGAAAGGACTGGGAGAAATAAGAGTTGGGTTCTATATCTTTCTTTCAAAAGCTCTATGTTGTTGGCCCACTGGCTGAATTCAGCCCATAGACAAGGTTGGCTTTCTCCTTGGAACATTTTTTGAAAATATTGAGTCCTTAGTCTAAAATGGAGACACTTCACATAAAATCTGGATTCCTGACTTCTCTTGAAAAATTGCAAGTTTTGGCCACACTGGATACACATTCTGGCACAACTGTGACTGGTGCACACTGAGGAGCTTTTGCTTCTTGAAGTAGGATATGTGTTCTCTCTACATGACAGTCCCTCACATTCCCTCTTCTCGTTCGCTCATTTACATATCCACCTGGCCCCTACAAGCCTTGGAGGTTTGAAACCCTGCCCCACTCTCCACCTGGCTGGGACAGAGTATCGTGTTGGGCTGGTGACCGCAGAGTATAGGAGAAGGACCTACATCTTCCTTCTATCTCTTTGCTTTAAATCATTCCTCTCAGACTATGTCTCACAGTCCCCACTTGTATTTCCCTCCTGTTCCGTTCCCCTTCCCTTATCCCCCAAGAAGTCTGGGAAGAGAATCTCTATTTAGGGAATATAAAATGACCAAAATAAACTCATGCTACCAAGCACTACCAAGCATGACTGGCAGCTCTGTGACCGGGGCACCTGAGGTCCTGTGCTAGGCTGGGTTGGACTCTGCTCTGCTCCACAGGCGAGTGGCTGCTCCCAGCCCCTTATAAACACAGTGCACAAGAGGGCATACCAGACATATAGGAGCGGCCATTGCAGTCTTCTATGTCCATCTTAGAGTCTGCTGAAAGAGAAAATAGCTGTGATTAGAAGCCAGATCTGGGAAGGGAAGAGGTTTCTCTCTAACATTCTGGAATTAGCAAGTTTGCTCCAACCCTAGCCTAAAGAACGAAAACCTCCTACTTGGTCCTGATGATAAAGAGTGTACGTCAACTTACAAACTCCAACCTACAACTTCTGCAGGCTTCCCCAGCCTCTGGAGTGGAAACACTGTCTTACTCCAGAGTGGTCCCAGTTGTGTTGTTTGGAGAGTAGACCCTCCTCCTGTAGGTGGAGCTGACACTGTGGGAAAGGAGACAGGTTATAGCCCAGCCTTCTGGAGGCAAAGAAACCAGCCCCACAGAAGCACTATACCTTGAGAATAGGGTAGTAACAAGGGGAAGAAGCTGGATTCTTTCTCAAGGGATTCTTTTTGGGGGTGTGTAGGGGAGGGAAGGGGACAGGAAAGTAGAAGATGGAGAGCAGCCCACCTCAGGTTCAGCGAGGAGTCCTCCACTGAAGGTCTAATAAACAAATTAAAACTTTAAGTGGCTTTTCCCCCACCTTCTTGTCAATTACTTCGCTATGTTTATTTTTTTTTAAAAGGGGGAAGACTGAATTTAAAATGCAGGTTAGTCTATTTAAGAGAAGGGAGCAGTAATTGGCAGTAGAGTATTAAACAAATCAAGAACTGAGAACAATTAAAAGTGATAATTTGTTCCAATGAATTATCTCCTTAGGAGCCTGTGGGAGGAGGAAAAAAAATCTCTTTGGTGGAAATTTACATACCTCCAAAATTGATTTCACCAGTCATCTAATAAAAAATAAATAGTCCAGGGGCAGATTTGGGGGCATAAGAGTGGGGCAAGGGAACAGCCTGAGCTGACTTCAGGATTCCTGGTCTCTTCAAAGATCTCTCTGAGGCAGATGGATGAAAATCTTTTGCTTGTAATACTATACTGTTAGAGGCAAGGGTGGAGGATTCCGGGGGATGCACAGGGGGAAAAGTATCTATTACCCTCTCACCCCTCTCCCCCACGTCATTTGGGTGCTGAGAGACATCATACTCTTCTGAAAAGTCTCAAGAGAAAACCCGAGACATGGGGTTTCCTTCGCTTCACAAAGCAGCTGTATCTTAGATCTCATTAGAGAATCCTAGTCTCACCCCGGGAAGTCCGGGTGTGGAAGAAAAAATTATCTAAGTTTATTTTCAGTTATTTTCTTCACATCCTCCCTGGAATGGACTGAGCTTTGGGATCAGACTGCTAGAGCAAGCCACAATAATGAGTAGTTCCTTGAAGGTTCCCTTAGGGGTAATGATTAGAAGACCCCAAGTCCATAGTGATTAGCAAACCCATACCCTCTGGAACTAGCCATAGAACTCATTCAAAGAATGAGGAAGGGCGGTCTGGTACTCATGGGGCCCCTTTCATTTCCGAATCATTAGCTCCATAATTGCCCTTTGGGATTTTTCGAAATTGCAAAGCTAAGATGCCACATATGACTTCCCTTCCTTCCTCCCCATGCTCCATGCAGGAGAAGCAAGAATGAGCAAGATTTCCTCCATTTTCTCTTGGAGAAACTGAGGCTCTGAGAGATTAAATGACTTGTCTCTGGGCTCATGACGAGACTGGAAGAACAACACAGGTCTCCCACTGCTCTGAGCTGTGCTCTTCCCATTAAACCATCTTGCTTCCTTTCAAAAGTCATGGATCTTCTTGCTTTTCCCTGCTTCTAACATCAATTAAGGCATCTCTTCCTTTGGTGTGACCCCCGAGGGAGTGGGGTCTATTACTTAAAAAGAAGAACAAGTTGAGCAGGCTTTAAGGGGAGAAATATGCTAATGTAATATAATGTGTGTGGTGTGTGTGTGTGAGAGAGAGAGAGAGAGAACACAAATGAACCAGGGGCTAGATAAGCACTAGGTAGGCAGAACAGTTGAAGGAGAGCATTCAGCGAGTACTGGCTCAGGAAGTGCATCTCATTCTTGGACACCTGCCCAAATGGTCCCAAAACAATTTCCAGAAGGGTCTGAAGGAGTTGTTTTCTGAGTTGGACTTTGTTCCTAGCAGTAAACTGAGCTCTTCTGCTTCTTAATTGCTCTTAACAGGTGCTCCATGACACATCTTGGGCAAAATCAGTATTTGGCTGCCTCTAGCAGGTCCTCATGCCAAGTTGGTAACCCTGGAAGTGAGAGCGGACGGAGATTCTGCTGTTCCCAGTCCTGGTATTCTGAGAGCCAGGAGCAAATCGGTAGATGTACTTCACTGTTTGTTCAAGTCTCCAGGCAGCACGTCCCTCCTCCCAACCTTCCCACTCCCCGCCCGTCAAAGCACCTCCTTCCCTGCCTGGCCAGGCAGGCAGATCTTAGTGTCTCCTTAGAGGAACTGGGTCAAATTAGGCACTGCCAATTGGAGACATACCGTAGGGGGAGGAGGTATAAAAAGAGAGAAGTTAGTTACACAAGACAGGTTTGGCTCAAAGATCTTGGAAAGAAATTGGCTTTATAGCAACCTAGGCGTCATTTAGTGATGGAGGTAGGCACATATGTACTGTAAATTCAGTTCAGCAAGCTGAATACAAAGCAACTAGAAATAGCTAGTTTCCCAATTCAAAAGGAAGTGTCTCTGTGAGGAGGGAGGAAAGGTTGGTCATTGTAACCTCTGGAGACAAAGATTTTCTTCCCTGTTCTTTTGAATCCACTTGGCACTGTAACAAGAGTCCTCAAAAAAAAAAAAAAAAAAAAAAAAAAAAAAGAGTCCTCTAGGGCCCTGACTTTCTCCCATCAGCACAATATTGCGTCTGAACAGGAAAGGGCAGGAATGGACGTTCCTTCTAGACAGATGATTTCCCACCACACTTCCTGACAAGCAACATGTCATGAACAATCCAAGGTCTGACTCCTAAGGGCAGGTCACGCATCGGCTACCCCCGCCCCCAACCTCCTATCTCCACAAAAATATCCCTACCGCTTTCACTATTAGGTGACAAAAATGTCAGAAAGTCAAGTTCTCTCTATGTAGTGGCTCTGAACGCCTGAAATAAGATGGACATCACAAGTATTTAAGGCTCTTCAAATCCTCTAAAGAATCCTGTTTGATCCAGTGACACTCCACAATTGGAATTTAAAATACACTCCATGTGGTCTAGTGTGTAGAAAGGTAGCAAGGAAGATATTGTTGGGAAAGAGAGTGGAAGTGGAGAGAGCGGCAAGGATCTGTGCCATCCTTTTGGTTATTGCTCCCGAACTACAGCAGGGAGAAGCAGACATCTTTTCTTTAGTCTCCCTTAGGACCTGGGACCTGGAGTGGAGTGGAGTGATTATTAACAAGACAGAACTTTTCCACCTGCCTGGGAGTCAGCAGTTCAGGTACTACAAGTAAACCAAACCCACAGCATCATCCTCTCTTGTCTCTACCTTTGTGAACTGAATGAAATCAATATGAAAACGTACTGGAGTCTCTTGGCAGCCAGGGTTGTGTTTCAGAGCTCTGCATAACTGGGGAGGGGAAAGAGGTAAATGATTGAGGGAGGAAGTAGAATAAGGCATTGTCAGCAGCCTGACTGACAACCTGCCCCTTTCCAGGAAACAGACCTTGACATCCAGCAGTCTACAGCTCTGAAATGATCTTTAGGGTCAACCTAGTGCCCTCTGAAGGAAACCCACCAACCTTTTCTCAGCTCATGTGTCTGTCTTTACAGCAAAAAGATCTGACTCATTTTTTTACCAGGCTATAGATGGTGACCTTCTATGTACAATATAATACTGATGAAGACAGCTCGACTTCATTATCCAAGTGCTTGGGAAGCAGGGCTAAGGGGATGAATTCTCAGGTCATCCTAGGAATGGCCAGTCTCTAAAACAAGAAGGGGTAGGAGCTGGAAACACAACACCTGGACAGTGAGAAAATATCATCTCATTGTCTCCTTTTAGATGCATCTTTTCTCTTGTCCTTTGTGCTTCCCTGTCCTCCCCATGTAGACTGTGGGAGAGAGAGAAGGCTAAGGTTTATGGGTGGGAGGAGAAACAATTCTACCCCTCCCATGTCTCATCTTAGGACTTAAGGAACTAAGGAAAGGGCCAAACTAAACAGTTTAAATCGCTAGGTATGATGCACTTGAGATAATACTCTCTGGGTTTTTCAGATATACCCTTGAGTATTTGAGCTCTGTGTTTATAGAAAGGCCCCACAAAGTCACTGCTATTCAGCTGTATGTTTGGGCAGGGGTGAGGGAAGTAGGGCAGCAGAGTTCAATTTGAATTTAATAATAATTATTTTTGAAGCCAAAGATGCCCCCAAACAAAGTTAGCTCTATCTATCAAGTGAGGTTTGAAATTACATGGAATTCTCAATGAACTCTTCTGACTGGGGTAGGATAGACAGAAACCATTTCCTTTGGTGGCAGTCCTGACTGGAAGTCTCTAACGCATGCTGTTTGAAAGGGTCCACTGTTGTTTGGACCAGAAAGATGTTTTTGGGCTCCTCCACTAACAGAGAATCTTGTGACAATCCAATTTAGTAAGCCTCTCTTCATGTGGAGGGCCGGGGCAGGAATGTTGTAGGACCTGGGGAATCTTGGAGCTAGAATGGAGCTGAGAGATGATCTCCAATCTCTTTGTTTGTTTGTTTTTTTAAAGATTTTATTTTTACTTATTTGACACAGAGAGAGAGAGAGATCACAAGTAGGCAGAGAGGCAGGTGGGGTGGGGGGAAGCAGGCTCCCTGTTGAGCAAAGAGCCCAATGCAGGTCGATCCCAGGACCCAGAGACTATGACCTGAGCTGAAGGCAGAGGCTTAACCCTCTGAGCCACCCAGGCACCCCATCCAATCTCTTGGTTTTTAACAGAAGAAGGAATTAAGCTGAGTCACCCATCTGGTTAGTGACAGAATTAAGACAAATAGAACCCAGGTTACCAGGCTGGTAACCAGTCTTTTTCCATTATAGTACAAAGTTAAATCTTGCCACAGTGGGAAGGTTTGGGGTCACCATGCTTACCTTCTTTTTGGGGTGTTGAACAGTTTGGGGGTCTGCATCTTAGTGACTTAAACCCTTGAACTAGAAACACAGGTTTATGGATGGGAAGAGAAATCATCCTCTCTTCTCCCATGTTAGAGAATCTGAGCCTGAGGAAATTGCCAACCTAGATGCTCATTAGGTCTCTTTAAGGTAGAAACAGGACTCCTTGACCTAAGGATTACACCAGCATATGTATTCTAGCAGAGTCTGTAAGGTTGATGCTATTCCCATTGGTGGGGTGGGAGGGGACACGCCATTCATATCAGCACTGTCCTTTCTTAGATGCTTTCGTCAGATAAACCTTGAAACTGTCTTCCTGTTCCCAATACAGAATCCACAATTCTTTTGAGAAGAGGAGGCAAATCAAACAGCTTAGAATTCAATCTTCTTCTGGCAGGGTCAAGAGACCAACAAAAAGAGGGAGTCCCTCTGCTTATAGCATTGTCTATACCCACAGGGCTCCACAATCTTATTTGTTCCACTAAAGTGAAAGGAGCCTAGTAATACTGGCCCAACAATAACTTACTTAGTTTTTTCCTTGGTTATTTTGTGTGTATGTTGAGGGAAGAAAGATGGCCAGTTTGGGAGAAAATAATTCCTTTGTGGATGTTAATAGGAGGTAAAAGGTGGGATAATGTTCCTCCCATGCTGGGAAGTACAAGTGCAGATTTAAACTAAGAGAAAATAAAGAAGAAATGTCCAGTTGCATTTTCACTGGAAAAAAGTCAGGACTTCTTTCTGAGCCAAGTCCCAAAATGTGCTCTACCTTTAACCTACTAAGAGAAAGGGGATTTCCCAGGAGCTACAATTGAACTAACTAACTGCACTTGGTGGGCAAGAAAGACATTATATTTTGTGCTTGAGACATCAGCATCTGTTGACTAGGGCAAGACATAATTCTCAACGGGCCAAACTGAGGGCAGCTCCCACCACCCTGCGACCCACCCCCAGAAACTCTGGTGAGACCTATCCTGTTTCCCAATGCAACACTATTTTCTTCTTTCAGGACTTTATTTTTATCTCATAAGCCACTCTTCTGACTATTCTCATGACCCAGGGAGTTGTCCAGATTCTCCGGCTTTAGGTGGTTGTAGGGAAGGCTGAAGTCCCCTGACATGACAAAGCAAGATTCATTGACCTACTGACAGACCCATGAGGAGATGTGGGATTCCCAGTTAGGCATTCTCACATGCTCCTACCAAATAAGAAGCTACATTTTCAAAGATTGTTTGATTTGCCCTTGTCCTGATTTTATCCTCAAAATCTGAGTTATCTTAAGTGGAAATATTGTAGGCAGTCAGACACCTGTTTTTTAATGCTTCCTAAGAATATAAACATGTACCTTCACACAGGTCAAGTCCATAAGTAGCAGTAAGGGAGTAACAACAGGCCTCAACAGTCTTCTGCTTGGCCATGATGATGGAAGGCCTAGAGCCGACATGTGAGCAAGCCAGGAACTTTTGCAGCTCACGACTGACTGACGCTTTGAGGGCTCAGAAGGGGTAGACTAGGACACAGGTGGAGCTATGAAACATGTCGGTGGGGGATCTGTAAGAGCCACAATAGTAGACAGTTTTGTTTATGGGAGGGACTGAAGCGAAAGAAGGTGTGCAAAACTTGACACATTTCAGTTGATAATGCATCAGATCTTCCCGGAAGCAGAGTTAGTAAATTCTTACCTTGGAGAGAGAAATGGGGTACCTTATTTCCTGAACATCTCATACCTAAAGTTCTGTGTTCCATTAAACTCCTAACTGTTTCCAGACAGGACCAATTACAAATTAAAAAAAAAAAAAATTTTTAAAGCATAGACATCAAACAGAAATTTCCCAAGTTGAGGATCTACAACTCTAGCAGACAAGGGCTAAGAAAATAACTGCAGATGGGGCTGTATGAGAAGGTACATGGAGGCCTCTTTTAGCTTATATCCACTTCCCAAGTCTGTGTCTCCCTAGAGTTGTCAGTCCCAGGGCTTCCTCTGTTACAGTTCTTTCTTAGGACTCATATGCAGTGAATCTCTCCCTTCCCAGGAAGGAACCTGCTTCTCAGGTTCCATAGACTTTTCACCCTACATGGTACCCTCGACAGCACTTTCCACTTCCACTCTAAGTTTCCTCTCTACCGCGTTTCCATTGCCTCTCAGGTCTCCTCACCTAGGCCTATGTCCTTCTCTCTAACCTTCTTCTAACCCCGAGTCCCTGGCACTTTTGCCCAGGTACCCCTCTGCTTCTCCTTTCTCCACTCTTTATCTGTTCTACCCCTGCCATACCCCACCGAGGAGCCTCGCGCACCCAGCCCCTGGCTGTCCTCCGTCCTCTGCTTTGGCCCATCTCCCGCCTTTTGAGGACCCCTTGACTCTCCAGTTACCTTCCCCTAAACCTTAAGCCTCACGCCAACCTCTCCCAGCACCCGGGCCAGCTTCCTCCCCTTGAGCCACAGCCCAGGCAGCTATACCCTCTTCCCGCCAGCCCCCTACCCCCGTCTCCCCTCACTTCACGCCCAAGCCCCTCAGGCCCCGCCCCCGGCGACAGAGACCCCGCCCCCAGCGCGTCGCCCAAGCCCCGCCCCTTACTCACCTGAGGCAGCTCCGCGCGCGCGCAGGCTAGGGGGGTGTGGGAGAGGGGACGGTATTGGGGAAGAGGGGGGCGGGGCCGCAGGGGTCCCCCACTCTGGCCCGGGAGGCCCAGTGCGGGGGGAGTGGGGTCACTAAGGCGGAGGCAACCGGGCCGGACCCGGGACCCCGGCGCTCAGCGGCGGCGGCGGCTCCATCTCCATCAGCGGCTTCACCTGAGAAGGGACCGGCCCCCCCCATCAACCCCCCCCATCACAGCCGTCCCCCCTCCCCAGAACAACTTCCGGTCCCACTACTAGGCGACAGGCGGCGTGGCCGAACACCGAGCGTCCCTAAGCCGGGGAGACTGCTGGGGAAAAGGGAGAAGAGCTAGGGGAGAGTAGCCGAGCACCGAAAGATTCAAGTCGGAGAGGCGCGGTCATGCCCCTTCATCTGCATCTGACGAGATCGGGCGCGTTCAGGGTGGTATGGCCGTAGACCCTTCATCTGCATCTGATTTGCCAACTGGGCGCACATTGGACACCCCCCTCGTGCCCTGGCATATCTGCCCCTAGTGCCAAATTTTGCCCTGCCCCTACTAAGAGAATACTGTTTTTAACCTTAGCATTCTTTGCCTTTCCTTCCAAGTGTAGGAATGGGGAGGGGCGGGGAGGAGCTTAATAATGTCAATTTTTAAAACTCTTGGAGGTATTCTGAGGTCAGTCACCTAAGCAACGCTACAGATGCCGGCTGACCGCAGAGAAGGAAGTCGCACTTCTAGACGTCCCTGCACCAGCTTCCCTTCTCTCCTCCCCCCAACCTTGTTTTGGATTATCTCACTACACATCCCAGTACCAGCGCACCTCCCTCCTGCAACATGCTGACGCTCCAGCCTCAAGAAGTCTCAAGTCATAATCATTTCTTCAGTTGTAGACTTAAAACTTTATTGATGTATTTAGAAAAGTGGAACTATAAAGGGGTAGGATTTCACCAGAATTGCCTCCCTGGCAACCCAGAAAGTGGAAAGTAGAAAGTAGAAAGTTGCATATACACTTTTCTTAGATGTATCCACATTCTCTGAAAACTCCCAAGAAGAGGAGTAGAATAAAGTGGTGGTATACATTAGCAGTGGAGGTTGGGTAGGAAGAGTGCTTGTTTACAGAATTTACCCCCCTTCTAGCCCCAACAGCTCTCAACAAGGGGCACAATAGGAGTTATTTAACATAGTGTTGAAGGAGAGCTGATGCCTGCTTGGAAATGTGCAATGCATATATCTATGTGTGGTTTAGGAAGGCATAGTACAAGGTTGTGATCCAAAAAGTGATGATGAAAGGTTTTTCTGTGGTAATGAGGGAAAAGGATGGTTATGGAAGGGGTTGAGAAAATGATTCTGGGAGTAGGTAATTCCACTTCACCTTTTCATGGGGTGACACGGACATGGACACGGTGCCAGGCATTGCTGAGCACACCTCGCAGGTTCCAGATTGGGGCCACGGAGTCTGGTTGCACATTGTAGCTATCATCCACAGCCTTACAAACAATGTTCAATTCCTTTTTCCCAGCTGGCACAGGTGCTTGCAGCTGCCATAACCTCCAGGCCCAGGCCTTCCGGGGACGTTGTTCCTCTCCATTCAGCTCAGCCACTTGCCAGGTTAGGCCCCCATCCAGAGACACATCCACCCTGACTACAGCCCTCCCACCACCACTCCATGCATAGCCCTTGATAGTCACCTCCCCTGATTGTACGGTCTCCCCATCCTTGGGCTCTGTGATGGCTGACTGGACAGGAAGTTCCTGAATAGATGGAGCTGAGTCAAAATCTACTGTGTCCCAGTCCACAGATGGAGAGAAGCCTTTGTAATCCCGCCGCTGCCAGTGACTGTAACTTTCCTCTGGTTCCACGCTCACTTTGCCCAGCCATTTGACATGGCGGGCACCCACCACACCAGGAACCACCACCCGCACAGGGAAGCCATGGTCACGAGGCAGGGGCTGCCCATTCATCTCATATGCCAGCAGGACCTCAGCTTCAGGGTCCATGGCCCGAGCCAGAGGGATGGATGCTCCGTACGCAGTCCCTGTGGGGTCTGAGTCCAGTCCCTCAAAGCAGACGTGGGCCTCAGTTTCACGGAGTTGGTGACCAGCCTTGGCTAACACATCACAGAGGCGTGCCCCAGCCCAGCGTGCAGTGCTAATGGCCCCTGCATTCCACTCCAGACCTTTTACTTCTTTGAACTGAGTCATCTCAGAGCGTCGGTTTCCAGCGCACTGAAGAGTGACCGTGACCTCGTGCTTGGGGAACTGGTACAAGTCATCCAGGGATAGGGACAGTGACTGACACCCAGGTGGCCCTACTACATGCAGGCGATAGGTTTCTGGTTCCAGGTTAGGTACAGGCAGATGGTTCCGGGTGAAGAAGATAGGGTTAGGTGTAATATAGTTTTCTGTCAGCAGTTCAGGGGGGGGCTCTGCATTAAAGGGGCGTTGGCTATTGACCTTCAGGGCTGGGTGACGTACAGGATCATCAGCGTAAGGGTCAGAGGTCTTCAAGGTGGAGGGTGCTTTGTCTTCAGAACTCAGCTCCCCAACTTTGTACTGAGCCAGTATTTCACGCACATGGGCCTGGTCATGAACAGCATAGAGGGCCCAGAAAGGCTCTAAAGGACCACCTGCTGCTAACATCAGCTTTGATGGTCCCCCTGGGTGTAGATCCACAAATTCTGTAACATCAAACACCTCACAGCCCAGAGTTACCCAGATCCTAGTCTCAAGGCTGCTGTGAGATTTTACTTCCTCTCTGGTATATATGCGTGATGACTTCTCAGCAGCCTGCAGGCAGGACAGGGGTAAGCCACAAAGAAACATAAATAGTAAGAAGGAATCACTCTGGCTCACCCTGACCCAACCCATAAAGTCATGGCCACTGTGAAAAAGAGGTAGTAGACTCCATCTTTAGTCTTCAGGAAGACAGTATCACCATGGGCTCTGTATTAATAGACTGGGTTGTCTGGGGAGCTTAGTAGGGCCCCTCTACTTTGACAGTGAAGTCCCTTCCTCCCCCACTTACCCTGCACCGGTGGTCATGATAGGCCAATACTGCACCGAGGCCTAGCAGAGTTCCCATGACTCTCCATCCCCTAGTGCTGGAGTTAGCACCAGAGAAGGCAAGGCTGGGGCACTGGGGCTGAAGTGAATCATTTGTAGAGCAGGCCCGAATGCAGAGCCTTGAGGGGACTGATTGGAGCCTGGAAGAGAGAGAGGTCTTCTTAGTAGCACAGTTCAGATCATATGGGAGAGAAAGTGAAAACCTGGGGTTTACCAGGTTGGCCATTGGTTCCTTCAGTTGGGACTATTGTCCGTCTACGGATGGGTGGGGCAAATGTGTGAGTTATGGCTTTCCCTTCCCTCCCTGGCAGTCACCACAACTGTCTTATCTGGTAGGTTAAACATCATAAAGATACTGGGAGTGAGAGATAAGGGCCAGGAGACGAGTTCTAGGATCGGTTGGCTTACCTGCAGGCCTGTCGGAGACATGGGATCACAGCCCTGTGCAGCAGCATTGTGGCAGACCTGTGGGAAAAAGATTCCAGGATCAAGAAGGGGATGATAATAGGGCAACTTGAGGAAATGGGTGGAAGGAAGACAGAAGGTAAGCAAGGAACTCCCTGGACAAATAAGGATACTTTATCATGGTAATGAGGCCAAAGGATGGAAGTGTGTGTGTGTGTGTGTGTGTGTGTCCCCAAATTGGTCCTTAGAGAAAACCTAAAGGACTTCAGAGAGACTGTAGAGACAGGCTGGATGGGAATGGGGCAACAGAGAGGGGGCTGGTCTTCTAGAATCACCTATCTCCCATCCTCCATTCTCTACTTTGTCCACTACAGGGAACAATGATCCAGGCCAAGGGCCTAAAGGACAGAAGCCAAAATATCTACAGTCCAGTTTGCTGGTTTATTATTTCCAAAGTCAGCAGAGGACAACTGAGGGGCAGATTAACTTAGATAGGGACAAAAAGGTGAAAAAGGTAGTGGTAGCCTAATGAGACGAATGAGCTCAGATTCTGGAGTGGAACTGTTTTGGGTTTGTGAAACCAGACCTGCTGTTAACCAGCCCCATTGCCTGGGCAAGATACCGAGCCTCTCAAAACTGTTGTCTTTGTCTGTGGAATGAGGTACCTAGCAGAATAGCTGTGAGGAGCAAACAGGTAATAACGTTGTCTTTGAAGACCTTTCAGTCCCCTCCTTTCCTCTACCAACCCTAGGGAAAAAGAAAATAGAATCCAGCTGGGAACTGGACCCCAGCCCAGGGTCCCCACCCTTGCCCTGTCTAGGTCATGCCTGTGAACTCAGCAAACTGGGAAGTTAAGGGCCAGGTGTCAGGGGATGGGCTAGAGAAGGAATTTTTCCCACTCTGCCCTGTAGCAGTTCCTTCCTCAGAGCACTGAATAGATCGCAGACTCGAGGAATGCCAAAATAGGGAAGAGTGAGAGAAGTCCCAATTGCTAGTGAAATGCTAAAGGGGGCAGACAGGGAAACTGCAAGGGTGACAGGAGCAGGAACAGAGTCTGCATTTTACCCCTGGGCCATGGGATCCTCTCTTTCCCTCCCACCTGCCCTCGATGCCAGCAGCCCACTTAGAATAACCAGGCTGGAGTGGTCCAAGTAGGGCTGTCTTACAGGTGAACTCCGTCAGCTCAGTGTCCCAGGTTTGGGAGAAGCAACCTTCTGCTCTAAAACAGATGCCACACCCCTTGTCCGGGTGGTGGCCCCTCACTCCCTGGGGCACTTTAGGTAGTAAGATATATCCAGCTCCAAAGCACAACCACCCAGTTCTATGCCACTGCCCAGCTGCTGGCACAAGTGTCTCGAAGCAACAACCGCGCCCCTAGGAGCAGCTGGGCAGCGGGAGCGGAGGCGGTATCGGCAGTTTTTGTTCAAACCCACTGGCCTCGGAGCATTCCCGGGTCCCAGGACCCCGGCCATTGCTTGCGTTACCAGGCCTTCCTCCACCTCCTCCCTCTCTCAGCTCCCAACCACCTTACCCGGTTCGGCGTCCTCTCGGTCCACTTGGCGGCTGCTTTACCCGCCTGGCTCCAGACGACTGGGGGCAAAGGGGCGGGGCCAGCACCATGACGTTGGGCCGGAGTGAAGGACCACTTTCGCCTCTCAGCTCGTCCCCTAGCCATTGGCTGGCCGCGGGCCGCCTCCCAGCTGCTGTGCCCGCCTCCTGGAGGCTGAGGCGGGCGGGGCGCCACGAAGGCTCCGGGCTAAAACTGGCTGTTTTCTGTTTCCATCCCCGCTAGACATGGAATGGGACCCTCGCTGTTGTCTGGAACCGGGCAATGGAAGGTGTCGAGGATTCCAAAGGCTGGGCTGAAGGTGGGAAGTTTTGAGATGCCCCCGCCCTGCCCCTAACAGCTGAGACACAAGGTGCGTTTACTGAAGAGGCCTTGAAATCCAGCCGCCTTTCTCCCGGCTGTGAGCTCCGCCTCTACCCTGTTTTTGACAAACCTCTGTGTTGCAACTACAACAACCTTGTTTGTCTTTTAGTGAAAACAAGGTCAAGCAGTCAATTCTCTTATATCCAACATTAAAAGCAGAAATGAAACCTAAACAGTGGTTCAAAGACTTTGAGATCCCTTGGACTTGATTTTCGTCCTCAATTATGGAACCAATATAAATAGCCATTTTTTCCTTAGTTAACTCAATTAAAAAATCATTGGTCATAACGAGGGCAATAACATTTTAACACTCCAAAGTAGGAAGATTATAATCGCTCATAATCTCAGAGTAGAGAGCACTAAGACGACGTTTGCAATTACCCTTTATCGTTTGGTGCAGGACTGAAAATTTAGTTATTTGGCTGGCTGTGAACCTGGGGCAAACGTACCCACACTGCCCCCTAGAGTTCAGAAGGTTGACCTACAACCTTACTTTAAGTGAAGGTTTCATCTTTAATTTTGGAAGATCATTTCCTCTCCCTTTCTGCTCTCCTAAAGTGAACTAGAGCTTTTGCCAGGAATCAAGGAACCTTGGAGGGAGTACTAGGAGACAGAGGGAAAGGGGACTCGACAGAGAAAAGGTGATTTTGGCCTAGAGGTTTTTGGAAATTGATTTCCAACTCCGCTGTGTTCAATTAAATCTTTGGAGAGATGTGATGCCCAACTTACCCTATCAGCCTTGAAAAACAGGCTCAGCCCAAGGATACAGAAAAATCAGTTAGGTACTGTCTGAAGCCAGAGGATAAGACTTCTCCCTAATAATAGGGTCACCTTGTGTGCCCTACATGTACTTTAACATAATTGACCTTTAAACCTCAAATTTTCTTCATTTTACAGAAGAAGAAACTGGGGCAGAGAGCAGCTAAGAAACCTGATCAAGGCCACAGCTGGTAAGTTGTCAGATGCGTCTGCAATGCCAGCTTTGTTTGACACCAGTCCTGTTTCCTGTCCTGCAACCAGACCCAATCTTTCTCCCCCAATTAGACTGTGAAGGACTGAAGGGCTTCAAGTACAGTAGCAAACAAGATCAGATCTAGGAGAAATTTTCCTGTTGGGGTAGAAGCCACATGATCAATCACAAATGCAAATTTAATGATTTCTTTAACCTTCTTTAGGTCATGGACCCCTCTGTGATACCAATAAGGCAATGCACCCTTTCCCTGTAGAAATGCACATAAACTTTTGCGTCTTCAAAGGATTCACAAATATGACCTCTTCCTCCAGTCTCATCAGTTGTCTGCCCAGAGATTTCTCCCTCCCCCACCAATATATATTCCATTAAGAAGCCTATAAAAATAAGCTAGGTCGGATTTGATAAGGTCTCTAGTGACCTGGGAATAGAGTTTCACAGCAATAAAGGGAATATTTTCCAAACTGGGCTATGTCATTATTCAAGAAAAGATTAAAGGGAATAAGGAGATAACCAAGATGTAGAAGAGGGTGCGTTTCTGATTTGATAAAACACTGGAAGCCCTTTCTTCCAAATTTCTTGAATCAGACAAATAGCAAAAAAAAAAAAAAAAAAAGGAATAGCAAAGAGAAAAAAAAGAGAAAGAAAAAAAGAAGCAACACTCCAATACACTTTTCTTTTCTTTTTTTTTTTTCCTTTTTTACTTACATTAAATACATCGGTAAATCAGCAGTCGCATTCTGTTACCACGATTGTTATGTTGGGAGAGGAAGAAAAGGGGAAAAAGGCAAATGCTTTCTTAGAAGAAAAGAAAAGGATACCCCACCCCCAAAAGAACTGATCAGAAGAAAAAAAATGAAGAGCTGGGAAATAAAAAACTAAGATCCCCAAGCCCAAGAGAGCTCAAAGGAAAGCAGAGGAGCTAGTAGGAAATAGAAGGAAGGCAGCAGATAGGCCCAGAAGCTAAGGCCAATCCTGTTCCACAGGGGGCTGTGGAGGGGAGAAGCCTGGAGAAATGGTTTCCCAGCCCCAAGGCAATGAAACACTTCACTCCTGTTCCATGGGGAAAGATGCAGAGAAAAACAAACAAACAAACAAAAACCCAAAAAACCTTCATTTCTAAGGAATCTAAGAGAGCTATCCTAGTTCTTCCACTTATAAGGACGCACTGGGTGCTTTGGGAGGCTGGTGGGTGCTGGGAAAGGAAAGGGAAAATGTATGTGTGTTTCAGGGCCACGGGAACTAAGGCTGCCCCTGGAAAAGGAAGGGAAATGAGTCCTAAGTGGAAGAACCTAAGCTGGGTCCTTCAGAGTCTCAACTCCAAGGATTTTTCAGCTGCTCTGGGACAGAAGGCAGTCTGCAAATCAAAGGGTAGAAAGGTTCCAATCCTAGGTCACTGTGACCTTTCCTAACTTACTTCCCCCAATTCTCCCAAAACTCTGGGTTGGAACAAGGAGTTTAGAGTTCTCTCTTGCCTTGATGACTTCCCAAAGACATCCTAAAATACCTGATGAGGGATGCGAGGAGTGGCTAGAGATTTAGAAAGGACCCACGTTCCCTGGTGATGTGAGACAGCTGTGACGGACCTTCAGTGCCAGTTGTTCCCTATCCACAGGAACAGGTGTTACAGTATGAGGGGGCCAACAAGTAGGCCTCTGTGGTATTAGCCCCTAGTGGTATGTGGATTAAACCACTGGCTGGGGGTGGGTATAAGGATAAGGATGTAGGGACTAAACCAAACATACTAACAAAGGGAAAAAGATATAGGTCCTGATAGGAGGTGGAGGACAGAACAGACTGTACAGTGAGAATAAAGATCATACCTATTTACAGGGAAGTAGAAAAGACATGGTAATGGATGGATCATTGAACATGAACCTTGGGAAAGGACAGAAAACTCCTCCCTCTTGCCTGACCCCTCTTTACTCCCATACCATGGCCTAGGCTATCCTGAGACCGCTCTCCAGTTGCTCAGTTAATTCCCCAGGAAAGGCAAACCTATACTCGAGAGCTAGGTTGGCAAGAATATAGGTTAAGAATCAGAGTTGGAGGAAGCAAGCAGTGGAGACAGGGCTTAAGTAGCTGCCACTGGTCCTGTTCTCTACAGCCCCTCCCAAAACCTCATATATATACTACCTTGGGTTCCATTTAATTAAAAGGTGAGAGGGCAGGTAAATCAATCAAAACCCCCATAAAACAAGTATCCCAACTGAACTACCACCAATTAAAGTGCAAACTGCAGGGGAATATTGTGGCTGGGGCTGAGGCCATCTAAAGGCCGGGGGTGGGGGGAAATGCATATGTATAAATCAGAGGATGGGTATCAGAAACTGGTCCCTCCCCTAATTAGATCACAGCAGAGCCAAAGATGCAGGCAACCAGTGAAGATTCTTTGGAGGACTCTGGGGTCCAGAGTCTCCCCCACTATGGGGGAGGAGCTACCTAAGAGGCTGGGTGAGGGGGTAGTTAGGCCTTGGAACAGTTCCAGAGCCACAGGTGACACTACATCTCCACCTCCTCCACCTCTGCCCAGTTAACTAACACAACTCCTATCAGGTACCCAAGAGCTTGCCTTCCATTTTCTCACCTCTACCTATAAACACCCTCCACAAGGACAACTCGTGGAGACTGCAGTGTTTTCATATGAGAAACTCCAACCCCCCTCTCCCAAAAAAGGAACTGTTTCCTTACTCCCTCCTGCTCTGAGCCTTATTCTCCCCCCAGGGCCCTTAATGTGACTGAACTGGAAATCTCCTTCCTCAGTTCCTGGGTTCATCACCTTCTCCATCCTGGGAAGAGGAGGAAAAGGGGATCAAGAACAGGGACTGACCAAAAGCAGAAAGGGAAAGGGCAAAGACGAAAAAATGTTTTCTGAAAAAATGAGGAGGAGGAGGAAAGATAAGTAGGTCTCTGTCTTGCACCTATAATACAAAGTGAAGTAAGTTTGTTTTGGAAGGTAAGTCCTGGGGGATCTGACCCCTAAGCCCCAGAGTAGGGGTAAGGAGGCCAGTGGCAACAGCTGCCTGGTGTTGGTTGCTGAAGCGTTAAAAAGTGCCATGACGGAGCTGTCAGGAGGCAGCCCTTGGGAGCCAGGGCTCAGTGTGCTGTTACCGTAGGGGCTGTGTGCTGAGGGGTGGGGATGGAGGTTATTTCTTAGCTCTCGTGCTAGCTCCATACTTGTTTGCTGCTAGCCACCCCCTCAGTTGCTACAACACTGGCTCTTGTTCTGCTGGGACTGTTCATGAAGATCCACACCCCGGCTTCGGCCTGCTGCACCCCCCAGATTCTGGGGTTCACTCTTTGGCAACTTCTTAGCTAGAGATAAAAAGAGAAGGAAAAAAGTATGGTAGATTTTAGTCATCCCTCCAAAGGACTATGGGTGGGGGATGGGGAAGGGGGAAATATGGAAGATTAAAAGAATGTTTTGAAGAGGGTAAGGTTCACCTGTAACTATGTGGAAGATGGGGGGGGGGGGTGGCTAAAGCTGCAGCCAAAGGATTGAGGTCATAATGGAAAGTTAAGATATTTCTATACCTAAAGTTTTCACAAGAGGAGACACTCCCCTCCATCTTTATGACTTGGGTTAGTGATCTTGTCTAGAGGCAAGGGATGAAGACGAAGACCCCAGGTTGTTCTGACCTTACCTATTGCCAGGAAGAGATCATTCACGTTCATAGCTGTCTTGGCTGAAGTCTCCATAAACAATAAGCTGTTGTCATCTGCATATGCCTGGGCCTCCTGCAAGGAGTGGGTATACTGGTACTCAGAATGTAGGGTAGGAACAAGTATTGCCTTTCCACTCCCATGTAGCACCAGAGCTAGGCAATATCCTAGGTTCCCTCACTTTAACTGCCCCTCTGAGCCAGCTGGCCCTGGACCCATATTTTGGTGACAACTCCCTTAAGGATAACTGGTGGTCTAGACAGCTTAATCCAACCAGCAGGTGCCAGGAATCTTAATCATGAGGAATGTAAGTTGGTTGGGGGCTTTTAGGCTGTGACACTTGAATAGTCCCTTTCCTCAAATTCAACTGTTCCCTCTTTCCCGTTTTCACACTGGTATCCCCATACCTGGTACTTCCCTACCCCTCTGCTCTGGAATTTACTTCTGTCTCCTCTAAAATCTCCTGGCTGTCATTAGGGTCACAGTGTTGCTGTATTTAACTTGGTGTGGAACTGGGAAATGAGATGATAAATGTCCTCAGGGCAGGTTTATGGAAGAAAGGTCCCAAGCACCGAGGGAGCGTGTTACAGAGGGATTCTCCAGGCCATCTTACTTCATACTCCACCATGCGCTTATTGGCCAGGTCAGCTTTGTTCCCCGCCAGGGCAATAACGATGCTAGGACTGGCCTGTCGCTGTAGTTCCTTTACCCATGTCTTCGCTCGGGCGAAGGTTTCCTAGAAAAACATGAGGAAGAGAAAGGTTGGCCGGAAAGACTGCCAATCCAGGCCCATCATCTTCAAAACCCAGTCTCAAAACTCACCTCTCCTAGACAGCCTTCCTTCACTGAAACCACTTGTGTCTGATACTTCATTACCTCAGTCTCACCAGCACTTGGAAGTACAATTTATATTTTTATTTTGCTAAGACCTGGTTTTCTCTTCCCCACCTAATTTAATTCCTATAAATAAAAGCAGGAGAATCTTCTCAGCCCACTTACCTGATTAGTAATGTCATAAACCACAATGGCAGCTTGGGCACCTCTGTAGTACATGGGGGCCAAGCTATGGTATCGTTCCTGCCCAGCTGTGTCCCAGATCTCAAACTTGACTGTTGTGTCATCTAGACAAACAGACTGGGTGAGGAAGGCCGCTACGGATGAGAGAATGGAGGGGAAGAAGTTGTAAGTTGGAGGATCAATGGGAAAATCCCAGCCCCCTTCACAATATCTCCATTCTCTAAGACCAATCACCACCCAGGTCATTGAGCTAAGGAAAAGGTTTTACATTCCCCTCCTTGTGTAGAGGTCCTAGAACCAGGATTAAGACTGCCTTCGGCTAAGACCCTCCTGCCAGAAGCTTCTCTGCCTAAGGAATGAGGACACACGAACTATGAAGATTAGAGAGAAGAACTGACAATACCAGTCATCTCACTTCTAACCAAAATAGAGGAATAAGAGATGATGACAGAAAATAGGCTTCAGATAAAGGTCACATTAATAATTAGTTAGAAGACTTTACAGCCTGATGGCAGATCCCATAGTTATCAATATTATTTGGCTGTTACTTTTTTATATATCTTCTGCTGGTCCAAGAACACCACATTTCCAAGGTGACTACTAAAAGCGGGGAAGGAGTTAACATGGGAGTTCTCATAAAAGATCTTTTACTGAACTAGGGCCCTATTTTAGGGGTAGCAGAAGGTAGAAGGTAGTAAAGATGGGAAAGGCAGATGCCTTTTATCTTTTGTATTTAGTTCCAGCCTCTCTTTTACCAGGTATGTTTATCAGAATCATCTAAGGAGCTTTTCCCAACACACCTGTCTATACCTCCACCAACCTCACTCTATTTCCAATACTAATCAGTACATCTAGAGTAGGGCCCAAGCATGTCAGGATGAAAATGTTCTCCAAGTGATTTTGATACACATCTGTTATTATGAATCACTGTTCCAAACCAACCCTGCTCAAGGTGACACTCAACTGAACTTCAAATGACTTAAGAAAAACATGGGAAGACGACAAACTGAGATTTAAAAAATGAGTGATTTTCTAGGTGTGCAATCAACCTTTCTAATTTTTTTTCTAGGAAGCAAGGGGCAAACATACACCTTCCTTTTGGCATTATGGCAGGTTTTTTTCCTGCTTTATAAAGGATTTCCATTCCAAGCAGCTAAAAAGGCCAGCTCCATAGTCAGGTCCCTACATCTCCCTTCAACATTGTCCTTCTTCTTTCCCTGAGGTACTCACCTCCAATGGTGCTTTCTTGGTACTCATGGAACTGCCCTTTGACAAAACGTAATACCAGGCTAGACTTCCCCACTGCAGATTCACCCAGCAGGACCAATTTGAACTGGCATATTTTGCTGGCCTGGGGCTGCCCATTGGGCCTGGCTGTGCTTCTGCTAGTCATGGCTAGATTATGAGAATGGGAAAGGGTGGAGGGAGGGGGATGCCACAAAGCGGCAAAGGGGGGAAGGGGAAAGGGGAGGGGACTTCAGGCTTCAACAGTCCTGCAAGAAAAAAGTGGGTAAAATTAAACACAAGGACATTGCAGCTGCAATCAATTTTAGAAAAAAGATAAATCTCTTCATTTCTTTGCTCTTATGAGGACTTAACAATTAAAATCATCCACCATTAAAAGGTTATCCCACTGAGAGGGTCCCAGGCAGCTGACACTCAGTGGTAATAACGGGGAGCAATAAAATAAGAATTGCGCCTAGGGGTGCCTGGGTGTCTCATTTGGTTAAACATCTATCTTCGGCTTAGGTCACAATACCAGGGTGCTGGGATCAGACCCTGTGGCAGGCTCCCTGCTCAGATTCTCTCTCTCTCTCTCAAATAAATAAATAAATAAATAAATAAAATCTTAAAAAACAAAATAATTGCATCTGAAGTGGAGTTTGCCATACAACATAATTCTCATTTGCCAAGGGAGCTGATATGGAGAGACTGAAAACTGTGTGAAATACATTTATTTCCCATTTATTCCCCACCAGGTCATTTTTTTTTTTTTTAAAGATTTATTTATTTGAGAGAGAAAGAACACAAGTGGGAGGAGGGAGTGAACCTGGAGCAGGACACAGGGGTCGATCCCATGACCCCTGTCATGGGATCATGAACTGAGCCAAAACCAAGAGCCAGATGCTCACCCCAGGTCTTCAAAAAACAGCAAACTGATCAACTTTTGAGACTTCTTGTTTCCTTTTTCAGGGGGGAGAGGGGCAGAGGAGGAAGGAGAGAAAATCTTAAGCAGGCTTCAAGCCCAGCATGGAGCCTAAGGAGGGCTCCAGCTCCCAACCCCGAGGTCATGACCTGTGCTGAAATCAAGAGTGAGATGCTTAACTGAGCTACCCAGGCACCCCCCAAATGCACCATGTACCCTAGATCCCCAGTATCCTGGTACTGGCCTTCCCCCTGGCTCCCATCTTTTTTCTAGCTTTCAAAATGAAAGATTTATTCTAGGGGTGTGGGATGAGTCACCCTCCCTAAGAGCAGAGGGGTTCCTCTGGTTCCATATCCTTCATACAATCCAGTAATCCTCTTGACATTTCTGAAACTCTAACCAGGGTCCATTTGCCAGAATACAGACATCCAACAGACCACATTCAGCACCAACTCTTTCACTTTGCTCCTGCCACCTCTCCAAGTCTGAGAATATATCAAATTGAAAAATCCGTAGGCCTCACCTACTCTCAATTTGCAGCTGTCTTCCTGGTGCCTGGGGATTAGATAACCCCACATTAAAAGGGCCTAACAGCTGCAGCCCTCCGTATTAGAGGCAAAGAAAGAGGGTGTACCTTCTAAACACACACAGGAGTCTCCAGAGGATGATATAGGGATACGTTTTTTCTTTCTGTTTTTTTTAAAAAAAAAAATTTTTTTTATTATTTATTTTGGGGGGGGCAGGGTTTGGATGGGCAGAGGGAAAGGGAGAGAGAATCTTTTATTTATTTATTTATTTATTTTTTAAAGATTTTATTTATTTACTTGAGAGAGAGACAGTGAAAGAGAGCATGAACGAGGAGAAGGTCAGAGAGAGAAGCAGACTCCCCGTGGAGCTGGGAGTCTGATGCAGGACTCGATCCCGGGACTCCAGGATCATGACCTGAGCCGAAGGCAGTCGTCCAACCAACTGAGCCACCCAGGCGTCCCGGGAGAGAGAATCTTAAGCAGACTCTGCGCTGAGTGCAGAGGTGGACATGGGGCTTGATCCCAGGACCCTGAAATCACAACCGGAGCCAAA
Organism: Mustela lutreola; assembly: GCF_030435805.1. Classification (NCBI taxonomy): domain Eukaryota; kingdom Metazoa; phylum Chordata; class Mammalia; order Carnivora; family Mustelidae; genus Mustela; species Mustela lutreola. Next base: position 57,685,489 of record NC_081297.1, read on the forward strand.
ATCAAGACTCAGATGCCTAACCAACGAGTTAGGTTAGGTTAGGTTAGGTCTGAGCCACCCAGACGCCCCGTAAGGGTAATTCAAGCAATAAACATTTGATGAAAATAAACTGAACTTCTTTACCTTTACCTTTCAAGAGGCTTGGAAAGCTGGTGGTGGAGGAAGAGACAGAGAGAGGTTGAGACTTTGAGAGTCTAATCATCCGAACCTGAATATATTTCACCATTCTGACTCTGAGGGGAAGGGAACTATGACATCAAAGGAGTGAGCATGATCAGCGCATACAAAACCTCTGTCTAAAATCTAAGCTTTGCTTGGGTTATACTTTGTTCCAATTAATCTTTTCTTTCTCCAAGGTTGATTCTAGTAACAATCTGCAACTCTAGTAAAGCTAGGAAAGAAAGTAAAGACAGGAAAACAGAAAAAATCATACAGGAGCCAGTGCAGAGGAACAAAGACTGTGAAGTCCAATTCCCTGGATTTATTTTACGGTTCTGCTTACTAGCTGTGAAGCTTTGGGCAAGTTACTAAATCTATTTGTGCATTCACTGCATCTGTAAAATAGGATAATAGCCTTATGAGCACTCACTTCAGAAGGCTGTTGTGAGAATTAAATAATAGAAATAACTGAAGTATTTGGCAAGTGTTCAATGAACATTAAGCTACTAATCATTATTAATGACATCAAGAAATTTCAGAGCCTTGCCTTCCACCTTTATAAAACAGAAAAAATACCTACCTCATAGAATAGCAGTAAAGATTAAGGGAAAGATGTGTTTAGCATAGTGTTAAAAAAATAAATATTGTTAGTTAGTGGCCCTGATTCACAGAAAAGATCAACTTAATATACTAAAATATATCTCAATATTAATTTTAACTAATATATTCCTAAACGGTAAGCTTTATAAGAAGTAGAGAAAAAACACAGAAAAAACAAGTGTAAAGAGGAAGTACACAGGGAAATGAGAGAGAAGCAAGACCTCAGAAAAGTCCCAAAGTAAACTTAAGACAGAGGAATATAAGAAATTACTCTGATTCTACTAGGTATTTTATATATCTCATGCCAGTAAGTCCTAAGAATCCAGAAATACACAGGCTATTTTCTGAAGTTTTCAGTGATTTCTGATGAAATGATAAAAAAAGTAAGAGAAATACAGCAAATTTTTCATAAAAAACTAAATTTAATCAAGAAAAAAAATTTTTCAGTAGGTTCCACATCCAGCAAGGAGCCAACACAGGGCTTTGAACCCAGGACACTGAGATCAACACCTAAGTTAAGATCAAGAGTTGGTTACCCAGATGCCCCTCAATTTATCTAAGTTAAAAGAATATTCTTTATAATAAGATTTCTAACTTCTTTTTTTTTTTTTTAAGATTTCATTTGTCAGAGAGACAGCACAAGCAGGGGGAGCAGCAGGTCGAGAAGTAGGCTCCCTGCTGAGCAAGGAGCCCGATGTGGGACTCCATCTCAGGACCCTGGGATTATGACCTGAGCTGAAGACCAATGCTTAACAGACTGAGCCACCAAGGCATCCCTAACTTCTTACTTACTTACTATTAATTCTCAAAGGGAAATATATATATTATATGGAAAAATCTCTGAGACCTATTTTTAAAAAAAGATATAGAGAGGCCAGCACCTGGATGGCTCAGTTGGTTAAGTGCCTGACTCTTGATTTTGGCTGGGTTGGTGATCTTGGGGTGCCAACTCAGTGTGGAGCCTGCTTGAGATTCTCTCCCTCTCAAATAAATAAATAAATCTTAAACAAAACAAAACAAAACAAAAAGATTGTAGAACAAAACATATGGTTAGCTCCTGTTAGCTTCTATTTCCGTAATACCAAATTCTGCATAGAAAACAGAATGGAGGGACGCCTGGGTGGCTCAGTGGGTTAAAGCCTCTGCCTTCATCTCAGGTCATGATCCCAGGGTCCTGGGATCGAGCCCCGCCATCGGGCTCTTTGCTCAGCAGGGAGCTTCCCCCTCTCTCTGCCTGCTTGTGATTTCTCTCTGTCAAATAAATAAATAAAATCTTAAAAACAAAACAAAACAAAACAGTATGGAGAGGTGCCTGGGTGGCTTAGTGGGTTAAAGCCTCTGCCTTCAGCTCAGGTCATGATTCCAGGGTCCCAGGATCTCTGCTCAGCAGGGAGCCTGCTTCCTTCTCTCTCTCTCTCTCTGCCTGCCTCTCTGCCTACTTGTGATCTCTGTCTGTCAAATAAATAAATAAAATCTCTAAAAAAAAAAAAAAGAGAAAGAGAAAGAAAGAAAACAGTATGGAAGGATCCATACTCATCTGTTAACAGTGGTTACTTCTGAGAAGAGTGGGACTGAGAAGGGTAGTAAGTGAAGGACTCAGTTTTTTTCGTTCTACACAATTTTTATTTATTTAATTTATTCATTTATTTTAAGATTTTATTTGAGAGAGGGAGAGAGAGAACATGGGTTGGCAGTTGTGGGGAGGGGGGTGGAAGTGGTCAGAGGGAGCAGCAGATTCCCAGCTGAGCAGGGAGCCCAATGTGGGACTTGATTCTGGGACTCCAGGATCATGACCTGAGGAAGTCCCTTAACTGACCCACCTAAGATGCCCCTAAACAATTTTTTTTTAAAACAGTAAATACGCATTTTTAATTTTTTTTAGGAAATGTATTTAAAAGCTTTCTAAATAATTTTTAATGCTTTAAAAAATAATGGTGTTGATAGGCAGTAGTAAGCTTTCTAAATACCCATATATTATGGGAAAGCAAAAACTCTCAAATTTAAATTAGCTGGTCCATGGGCACCTGGGTAACTCAGTTGGTTAAACCTCTGCCTTTGGCTCAGGTTGTGTGGTCCCAAGGATTTGTTTCTGAGCCTGTGTCGGGCTCCCTGCTCAGCAGGGAGTCTGCTTCTCCCTTTGCCCCTCACCAGCTTGTATTTTTTTTTCCTCTCTCTCTCCCCGCCTCTCAAATAAATAAATAAAAAATCTAAAAAAAAAAAAAAAAAAGATTAGGGCACTTGGGTGGCTCAGTCAGTTAAGTGTCTGCCTTCAGCTCAAGTCATGCTACCGGGGTTCTGAGATTGAGTGGGAAGCCTGTTTCTCCCTCTCCCCACTGCTCCTGCTCTCTCTTGCTCTCTCTCAAATAAATGAATAAAATCTTTATTTATTTATTTATTTTTTAAAAAAAGATTTTATTTATTTATTTATTTGACAGAGATCACAAGCAGGCAGAGAGACAGGCAGAGAGAGAGGAGGAAGCAGGCTCCCCGCCGAGCAGAGAGCCCGATGCGGGGCTCGATCCAGGACCCTGGGATCATGACCCGAGCCGAAGGCAGCGGCCCAACCCACTGAGCCACCCAGGCGCCCCTAAAATCTTTATTTTTAAAAAGATTTCATTTATTCAAATTTGTGAGAGAGAGGGAGCATGAGCAAGAGTGGGCAGGGGCAGAGGAAGAAGCAGACTCCCAACTGAGTGGGGAGCTCAACACAGGCTGGATTCTACAAAGCTGAGATCATACTAGATCATAGCCTGAGCTGAAATCAAGAGTGGAAAGCTTAACCAACTGAGACACCAAGGTGCCCCCCCCCCTTAATTCGGTTCCTAACCACTAGTTAAAGTTCTTTAGCTTTCATTCTCAAAATGTGGGACCAGATCCCTGGACCCTGAGATCACAACCTGAACTAAAGGCAGACACTCAAGGGACTGAGCCACCCAGGTACCCTAAATATAACCTTTAACAAAAAAATAAATTAGTTGGCCCACAAAATCCTAAATTCTGGGAATCAGTACTGCAAGAATCAGTTAAATAGGTTATTTTAGGGGCACCTGGGTGGCTCAGTGGGTTAAGCCTCTGCCTTCAGCTCAGGTCATGATCTCAGGGTCCTGGGATCGAGCCCCAAATCAGGCTCTCTGCTTGGCAGGGAGCCTGCTTCCTCCTCTCTCCGCCTGCCTCTCTGCCTACTTGTGACCTCTGTCAAATAAATAAATAAAATCTTAAAAAAAAAAATAGGTTATTTATTTATTCCTTTAGATTTATTTATTTGAGAGAGAGCACGTGGGTGCGCACATTGGAGCAAGGGAGGGGCAGGGAGAGAGAGAGAGAGAATCTCAAGCAACTCCCAACACAGGCCCGATCCTACAAAGCCGAGATCACAACCTAAGCTGAAATCAAGAGTGGGAAGCTTAACTGAGCCACTCAGGCACCCCTTAATTAGGTTCTTAACCACTAGTCACACAGTTCTTTAGCTCTTTTCATTCTCAAACTGTGAACTGTAAACCAACAGTTACCTTGAAATCACTTGGTGGAACGTATTTGGGGGAAAAAGCAAAGAAACAGAAAAAAAATAACAAGTCTACTGCAAATAGTAAGAATCACTCTGTGAAAATGTTTCACTTTATGTACACACTGAATTATGATATGAAATGTTTTATTATGAGTCATGATAAAAAAAAAAGTTTAAAAAACACTGCTTTGGAGAGTGACAATGAAAGATGAAGTAACAATGAAAGATGGGTTAATAAGGGTGGGAAAAAGTCTAGTTTTGGGGTAGGGTATAGCCTATGGTTACTACAGCATTTCTAGATGAAATTAAGCTGAGGGCTGAATATATAGCTCTCCAGGGGTCAGAGGATTCTCCAACCCTGCTACTAAAGTTATGATGCAATTATGAAAATGGGAAGCCAAACTAGACAGGGGCAGTCCTGTGTGGTGTTGGGAAGGGCTTTGGAATCAAGCTAGGTTGAGTTTTATTCTCTGCTTTGCCGGTTATATGCCACTGTGATCTTAGGCTCCTTACCCCCTTTGCCTTTCTGTTTCCTTATCTGTAAGGATCTTTGTGGAGGGAGGTGAGTAAGAAAAAGTAGCAAAGAATAGAACTGAATTCAATTCCAAAGTTCTGAGTACATTTAGGAAATTTTTTTCTCTTAGAGTATCTCAGAATCTGTGAGGAATTATTATTATTATTTTTAAAGATTTTATTTATTTATTTGACAGATCACAAGTAGGCAGAGAGGCAGAGAGAGAGAGAGAGAGAGAAGCAGGCTCTCTGCTCAGCAGGAGGCTCGATCCCGAGAGAGAGAGGGAGGGAGAGAGAGAGAGAGAGAGAGAGAGAAGCAGGCTCTCTGCTCAGCAGGAGGCTCGATCCCGAGAGAGAGAGAGGGAGAGAGAGAGAGAGAGAAGCAGGCTCTCTGCTCAGCAGGAGGCTCGATCCCAAGACCCTGAGATCATGACCTAGGCCGAAGGCAGAGGCTTAACCCACTGAGCCACGGAGGGGCCCTGAGGAATTATTTTTTAAAACATATTTATGTGGCACTTCCTATACACGGTTTCGTAACAAAAGATAGGCCATCATAATGCTACACTTTAGAAAACAGATGACCCCAGAGAGGGGAAGAAAACTACAGAATGATAAACTGATCAAGTTTCCTTTGGGTGACATATATATGCTATACTCTAAGACACGACAGGAAAAGTTAACTAGATTCTTTGACTTAATCGCTCACCCCCCCCACCCTTTTTTTAAAAGTAAGCGCTACATCCAAGGTGGAACTTGAGCGCACAACCCCAGAGATCGTGACTCATGCTCTACCCACTGAACCAGCCAGGCACCCCAATTATTTGCTCATATTTTCACCCATTTCAAAGCATGTGATCCAAGGGGCAGAACACTAAGCCTCAATGTTCCTACTTTACAATAAGAAAACATGGGAGTTTGCATGGACTGAATTCTCATAGGCAGACACATGGCTCTAGGCCTGGGAAAACGGGAGGGAGTACGGGAAATGTGGAGATGGGAAATAATCACAGACACATTCACACTGCAAAATCCGTCACCCCCTCCAGACAGTAAATTAAGCCAGAGCCCAGACACAATCAGCAAACTTTCTTGCTACCAAGCAACCTTGGGTTGTCACAGATTAGGAATTATTAGAAAAAACTACTTCCTACCCCAATGTGTCACCTCAATAATGTCTTACCTTCCCTGTTCACAGTAATTGATAGGCTGCCCATCATTGTGCCTTAATCTTTAATCCCAATGTGTATATAGGGTATCATGTTTTTTATGCAAAGCCTCAATGGCCAGGCTCTCAAAAGATCAGGGGTACAGAAGTGAAATATACATAAGATTCAAATGATTTGGGGCACCTGGGTGGCTCAGCTGTTAAGTGTCTGCCTTGGCTCAGTTCATGATTCCAGGGTCCTGGGATCGAGCCCCGCATCACACTCCCTGCCTGCTTCTTCCTCTCCTTCTGCCTGCTGTTCCCCCTACTTGTTCTCACTTTCTCTCTGTCAAATAAATAAAGAAAATCTTAAAAAAAAAAAAAAAAATCAAATGATTTCTAGTGATTTTTTTTTTTTTTTGCTAAGAGTTGACAATAGGCATCCATTCAAAGACAAAAAAGAAACCACAGCCACCTGGCCAAATGGTGTGATGATTACCTTCAAACCTGAGGCAAAAAAAAAGGGGAGGACAAGGAAGTTATTCTTCCCTTCAATGCTTTCAGTTTGTAAGAGAAAAAAAGAAATCAGATTTAACTTCCACAAAAATGACCATTAACAAGGGAGAATCCTCTTGATTGAGGGCTGACAATGGCATTAGCCCACCGGGGAGGGGCAAGGCAGAGGATGAAGGGGCAAGTTCTTTATCATGGGCAGCACCTCTAAGCAGCTCAGGAAAGTATGAACAGGAAAGGTTTCTCAGCTTGCTGGTCCCAGCTAGAGCAAAACTATTCTTCAGGCCCCCTTCCACTTGGCATCTTTGAGTCTCTATGCCAACCACATTATGAAGACTTTAGAAGTCTATTACCTACTAACAGAGACTAACTTCCAGATATATAGGCACTGGAGTCTAGCTCACATCCAAATGTCAGCCCCATGAAGGTCAGTTTCCCAGATAAGAGGCAGTCTAGAGATCTAGTCTAGTCTCTGTATTTTACAGGTAAGGAAACTGAAGCACATAATATTAATCAACTTGCCAAGTATTACCACATAGACAGCTATTACAAATAATATTAAACAACTTGGGGCACCTGGGTGGCTCCGTCGGTTAAACACCTGCCTTTGGCTCAGGTCATGAGTTCCACTTTGGACTCCCAGCTCCTCTGGGAGCCTGCTTCTCCCTCTGCCTCTCTCTGTCTCTCATGAATAAATAAATAAAACCTTTTAAAAAACATTAATCAGGGGCGCCTGGGTGGCTCAGTGGGTTAAGCCGCTGCCTTCGGCTCAGGTCATGATCTCAGGGTCCTGGGATTGAGTCCCGCATCGGGCTCTCTGCTCAGCGGGGAGCCTGCTTCCTCCTCTCTCTCTGCCTTCCTCTCTGCCTACTTGAGATCTCTCTCTGTCGAATAAATAAATAAAATCTTAAAAAAAAATAAAATAAAATAAAAAAATAAAAAACATTAATCAACTTGCCAGGTGTTATCATACAGACAGCTAAATCTTTTAGCAAGTACTCCTAGTCATGTACTCTTGATAGTAATAATGTATCACTATACCTTTTAAGGAAGCAGGAGATGCTAACTCTTAACTGAGCTCTGGAGAGGATGCCAGAACAGGAATAAGAGTTTAGACTGATTAGTTTCTGCCTGTATTCAGTTTAGGTAAGTACTTCCTTTGGGATTAAAAACAAGGTAGGCCTTCCCTGAGAACCAGAATCCAGTTCCATATTCTTCTAACAGAAGAACTCACACTATGCCTCTCTAGAAGGTCTTGACCAACCCTGCCAGGACAGTTGAAATGGAAATAATTTAATGGAAGGTAATAGGGAAAGAGTGGTAATTTTTACAGGAGTCTGTGGACCTTGGGACTAATCTAAAAGCTTTACCGATTAGGGAAGACAGGACAAAAGCCAGTAAATACCTTCAACTCTCAACTTTGTTTAGACCCCAAAACACTAAAATCTTGAACTGAGAGTTCTACTACTTGGCTCAGGTCTTTTTTATTGTGTTGATTCAAGATTAACTAATAAGTTGCAGTCTTAAAATGACAGAGTCCTGGGCGCCTGGGTGGCTCAGTGGGTTAAGCCACTGCCTTCGGCTCAGGTCATGATCTCAGAGTCCTGGGATCGAGTCCCACATCGGGCTCTCTGCTCAGCAGGGAGCCTGCTTCCTCCTCTCTCTCTGCCTGCCTCTCTGCCTACTTGTGATCTCTCTCTGTCAAACAAATAAATAAAATCTTTAAAAAAAAAAAAAAAAAAAAATGATGGGGCGCCTGGGTGGCTCAGTGGGTTAAGCCGCTGCCTTCGGCTCAGGTCATGATCTCAGAGTCCTGGGATCGAGTCCCGCATCGGGCTCTCTGCTCAGCGGGGAGCCTGCTTCCCTCTCTCTCTCTCTCTCTGTCTGCCTCTCCATCTACTTGTGATTTCTCTGTCAAATAAATAAATAAAATCTTTAAAAAAAAAAAAAAAAAAAAAAAAATGAGAGAGTCCTTCCACTTCTCCCCACTCTCTCCCTTATATTTCCCCAAGAGGTAAAAAGCATGCTTATCTCTTATCAGCATGGTAGTACAAGCTCTTTATTATTGACCTAGAAAAGATAGGAATGCCCTTCCTTACTTTGTCTGCCTAGTAAACTCCTAATTTATCTTTTAAGGCCAAGCTCAAATGTCACCTTCTCCGTAAAATTGCATAATTACCCTATCACCCCAACAGAATTCATCACTGCTTCCTCTAGGGTCCTACAGTATTAAGATGATACTTTTATCACAGTCCTTATATTACAGGAGTTAATTGTGTGTGTCTGTTCTGCTGAACTATGAACTTCTCAAGAAGTGTAACTACTTTTTCTATGTCATTTTGACTCTCCAGAGCACAGCACAATGTCTGGTCCCTAGTAGGTGTTCACTAAATGTTCCCTAAATTAAGGATAAAGCAGTCCTACTTCCCTCCTTCATCTATTCCTCCCCTGTGTCATCTGGATAGTTTCTTACTCAGTTCCATTTGGGAATGTTTTTAATAGTCCTCAGAAAACCAATTCTCTCCCTGGCCTCTTTGTGATCTCCCTTGGATGCAGGGCCCTCTTGGGACCCAGCCCACAAAGTACTGTTGCAACTCACATGGGCTAACTGCTTTTCCTGTCACTCGTTACTATGCTCAGATGGCCTAATCACACCCCATATGCAGCCCTCCCACCCTAAGACTGAAGCAACGGTGGCTTAAAACAAAGTGCCTTGAGTTTTCAGCTGATGTAAATTGCTGAAAAACTTTGGGTCATTATCTCTATTAATTCCTGAGCTTGAGAAACGCAAGTTAAAAAAACCCAAAACTATGAGGGCTAGAGGACATTCTGAAAAGGTACCCACTGCCCCTAAACCACAGCCACAATCTGGCCCAAAAATCTGCACACACTTTGTTCACCTGGTTGGCTCCTTACTAAGCTCAGTTACTGTTCAATGACTAAATCTTTCCTACAACACTCTTAGGAAGTGGAAGCGTATTGTGTAGGGTTTTAAGTTATTCTTCCTCCTAGAGGGCTGTTGCATTTCCTTATTTTAAGTTCATTCTCTAACACTTTGGTTTCCAATCTGAAATGCTTTAAGATTAGGGAGCAGCCTATACCCTTGCTTCTCCTACCCTATGTCTCCTTAGAAGTCAAATTTGTATCAATGCATACAAACAAGCAAACTACAGAAAAGCAATCCTTACTCCGGAGCAAACTAAGAGTTACAAGGTATGACTTGTAGTCAAGTATGGCTTGAAGAAAGACAGCCCTCTTCTCCAAATACAGTTTTTAACTCTAGATCTGTGTAAGACTGTTTCTTGAAGTCAGGCTTTGATTAAGAGGAAGGTGGAGGGGCACCTGGATGGTTCAGCGGGTTAAGCATCTTTTTTTTTTTTTTTGACAGAGATAGAGAGCACAAGTAGGCAGAGCGGCAGGCAGAGGGAGAGGGAGAAGCACGTTCTCCGAAGAGCAGGGAGCCCGATGCAGGACTCCATCCTAGGACCTTGGGATCATGACCTGAGCCAAAGGCAGCCTCTTAACCGACTGAGCCACCCAGGCACCCAAGCATCTGACTCTTGATCTCAGGTCATTGAGTTCAACCCTGCTGGGCATGGAGCCTACTTAAAAAAAAAAAAAAAGTAAATAAGAAAGGGACAGGTATACAAGAATGTAGAGAATAATGGCAAAACCTATAGAGACGATTAACACACACACACACAATTTTTTCTGGGACTGCTTGAGGTACATAAAGTTTCTGAGGGCACTGTACAAAGGCTGGGCATACTAGAGGCTTCTAAAGCCAGTAAGGACAAATTCAATTAATAAAGTGGCAGAATGAAATGTCCCAACTGTACTGAGGTGTAGAGGAAAACAATTTCAAATCCAGAGAAACTTGAGTTTTCTCACATCACTACAGAAAGACAGATCCAGAGGCCCTTTAGGAGAACCATCATCTTTTAGGTTAATGAAAGGTCAGTGATATAATCTGAACATGCAGAGACCATGAACCAGAAGATAGAGGTCTCAAATTCCTCTCGTTAGCAGAGATCCAATAATTCTCCCAAACAAATGATTTACCTAATCTTCCTTTCCTGCCCATAAAAGAAAAAAAGTATTGGCCATCTATTTGGGCATTTCCTAGGATGTCCAGTGCACAGGTCGGGACAGAAGACACTCCATGTTAAATTTTAAGAAGGTGAGGGATAACCTAGATATACCTCTCTGCTTGTTGATTTTGATAGAAGACAAATGAGCAGTGAAAGGAGCACAATAAATAACAGAGAGTCATTCCAGAAGGGAAAATTGGAAAGAATGAGAGACCAGAGTTTGGTGAGAACATGAAAACAGAATTGCCTTTGGTGGCATATCCCCTAAAGCAAAGTGAGATTAGTCTGATCTGTCTCTAATCTTTGACCTTTCTGGATGTAATGAGGGAGGAATATGTGGGAAGGTTTACACTTTTTACATTTCTGTACAGCCTGAATATTTAAAAATATGTACATATTACCTTTGTAATTAAGAAGAAATGTAGTTATAAAACATGTTTGTATAAAAAGGTAAAAGGAGGAAGTATAAGGGAAAATCCAATAAGCTTCAATCTATGGGGGACTAAAGAGGTCAGCAGACCATTAAAAATATTTGAGGGAGGGGCACCTGGGTGGCTCAGTGGGTTAAGCCTCTGCCTTCCGCCCAGGTCACGATCTCAGGGTCCTGGGATCGATTCCCGCATCAGACTCTCTGCGGGGCAGGGAGCCTGCCTCCCCCCACTCCCGCCTGCCTCTCTGCCTTCTTGTGATCTCTCTCTCTCAAATTAAAAAAAAAAAAAAAAAAAAAAAAAATATATATATATATATATATATATATATATATATATATATATGGGAGAGGGGGACTCCTATGCCTTAGTCATCCATCTTCTTTTTTCTACTCACCCCCTTCCTCAAATGCCTTACTGTTGAGGCATTTGATTCAACTTCCTTAACAGCACAGAAACCTGGGCTCCTGAAGAAGTACACAAAGAACAGGGGGTGATGCCAACTTTCTAGAATGGAATTTCTCACTCTTCCTAAAATCCCTTCCTCAGTGATATCACCTCTCATTTCCAGGCTTGGTTCCACCTAACCATTACCTGCCTGGGAAATACCCAAGTCTAAGTTCCACAAAAGTTTCACCAACTGTCGTCAGAAGATCTCATCGTGGCTGGGGATCTCTAATCCCCTTTCAAATGTGGATAATAAAATCACTGATTACCTGCTTCTAGGTCAGAGATACAGTATCCACCATAGACCAGATTATTAAGTGAGAAACAAACACCCCCCAAATCCAACTTCTTAGCTCTTTCACAGGACTGCAACCCAAACCCAGCTGAGGCTGGTAACAAGAAACAGAGACTGCACCATAAACCAAGGGAAAGAAAGTGCAGGGGCTGAGTTTGGAACATTCAACAGCCACAGAAAAAAAAATTTTTTTTAAACTTTTGTCTTCATTAGCTACCCCGGGAGTACCCCAAAACTTCAGGTTACCACATCTCAATACTAAAAGAACAAAAGAGTGGGTCCCCCAAGACCCAGATCCTCTGGCCCACCCTTGAGCATTCCCAGAAGCTCCCGTAACTGATACCAGGCCCTGCTGCCACTTCTCCAACTAACTAGTCTTTTAGATTAGTAAAGTTTTCCTCTTTTGCCTCCGTTCTCACTCAATGAACCCAAATCGCTCTCGGCTCAACTCAGGGGCACCCTAGTTATTTTTATAATTGTCACTTTCCCTTTAGAGAATGCCCCTTACCCAACTCGGAAGCCTTCTCAGGCCCTTCTAATTAGACATTTCGAGAACCCCAGCCCCGGCTACCCTCGCAGCCCGGGCGTCAGGTTTGACCCTTCCTCACCTCCTGGCAAATGGCCTTACCTCACTCGTGGCCCCGTCCCTTTCCCCCAGCTCCTCCCTCTTCAGCGCTGCTCAATGAGGCCTGCCTCTGCCTTCACACAGCCTCCCGCGGACGCGGGCCTCCCGCGCCAGCCCCTGGCCCGACAACACAGCCTGGCCGCCTCCTGGGCCTCACCAACTTTGGGCTCCCAGCCCGCCCGACCCCCTCCTCAGCGCCCCCATTGGGCCTGCAGGGGCCCGGCTCCCTGCTGCCCTCTCCAGTGGGCCACTCTGATCCCTTGCTGAGGCCCAGATCCGCCTCTGCTCTCAGGCCAGCCTGCTCTCCTCTCCCGGGATCCTCCGCCCCTGCCCTTGTGGGCTCCATCAGCCCAGTACCTGGGGCTCCGTCTCCCCCGTCGGGCCGAAGCCTGTGTCGAACAGACAAACAGCTGCAGCTCAACCAAACCCTCCTGCCCCTCCTCCTCCTCCTCGTCCTGGGGCGGGGGCCCCAGCCAATAGCACGATTACCCGCCTACCATCAAGGGTGGGCGATGTGTGCACTAATCCGCCAATCTTCTGGAGAAAGGCGGGCCTCTTCCGGCGCGGTCACCAACGAGTACGAGCGAGGGACTGGATAGGCGGGGCCCCAGACCAATATAGAGAGGGAAACTCTGAAGATGGACGAGGTGGGGGGCCATTAAAGAGCAAGCTTTCTGAGACGGGGGCGGTGCGCTGGTGACAGGCGTACGTGTCAACCAATAATATCTCGACAACCTAATGACTCCGCCTTTTGACTCATAAACATCTAATCAGGTGAGTGATGGAGGCGGGTCCAAGTGAAGCTTTAACCAGTACTGGGAAGATTCGGAACTTGAATGGCAGGCCAGGCGGGGTTGAAAGACTTAGGAAGGCCGCGGCTGACCTTCGCCCCTCCCCCCGGATTTGGCGGGGGCTGACCCTGGCGCCCCGCCCTCTATGACAAATTGACGGCGTAAAAAGAAACATCTCACCTAAGGACCCAGAGCCTGGGACTTTAAGTGGCACTCTTGTCGATGCGACCTCTTTTTTGTGGGGCCTCAGAGGACAGGAGTTTTTGGGGTGGCCGGTGCCGATGGTCTGAGATGTTTTTCCGTGGGGTTGAGACGGAGGCAACTCCAGTTAAGTGGTAGCTTGGGGAGACTTTATCACCCTCCATTATAATTTTTCATACAGACAACTGATATATTCTGAGTCGTATGTAAATGTGATTAAAGTATCTTTAGAAAACTGTGATGTACAATAAAACAGAAAAACGACGAGCTTATCGGGAAATTCAGTGTTCAGGCGAATTCCCATTGGAGCCCACTACCAACCGCACTGCTGCTCCTAAGGCCCTCCTAAGTCTCTGAAATTCTGGAATTGCCACCTTGAATGTATATGTATGTGGGGTGTGTGTGTGTGTGTGTGTGTTTGTGTGTGTTGTCAGGGGATGATTCAGGTTTGTGGGGAAAGTGAAGTAGGTTTCTGTTTCCCCAGCAATAAAATGGGGGCTATATCCCAGTTGCATAAAAGTGGCTAAACTGGGTGAGGTGGGTAGCCCTGCACAGAGAGATTAGTGAAAGGGGAGCTCTGAAACCAGCTATCACATATACACATTCATATTCTCTCTCTCACATCATTCTTTCAGTAAATAGATATGTAATTAAAGGAGGAAAGTGATAAACTATAAAACTAGGAACTTTTGTTTTTAATGATTACAAACTAAATTACAAATAACGTTAATAGCAAGAACACTTGAAGAGGTGGGAGAAGAGAGACAAAATCATAAAAAGGAAAAATACTCTTTTTTAAACATTTGCATTACAAAATCCCAAGGTGCACGTGGCAACTCATCCACCCATTCCTACTTAAAAAACTACTATAACCTGAATGAAATATAAATATAATTGTTCATCCTTCTTTTAAAGAAAAAAATTTTCCCAATGCCCTCATTCAGTCCCAGCCCTAAAAACGTGTCAGCATTCTCAAAATGATGTCTAAACCCTAATTTCCACTCCTGTGGGGGTTGGCCTTCAGAGGAAGATGGGACCTAGGACATTAAGAACTAAGAATCTTAAAAGGAAGAGAAACATTCAGACAACTTTTCCTTGCCTCATAAGGCCATGGTAAAGCACAGTCCCTGTCCTAGAGCTTCTTAAACACCTCTTGCCCATAGGAGGGACAGATAGGGGGACTAGGGGCAATCATTTCTACTGTAGTCCCATCAGGGCTACAGAGACTGGAAGTCTTGAGTCTCCTAGACTGTTAGGTGAGATGAAACACTAAAACTAGGGTATAAACTGGTTGGTCTATTTTATAACCTAATTCTTTAAAACAGGGCTCTCCCTATGTTTTTGTTTTGCTTGGTTTTCAAAAGTTCCAACTTAGGTCCTCTGCTATCAGTTGGTCTTACACAGTGGCCACAGAAGGCTTGGTGTGTCTGTCATCTTAAACACAGGAAATAATAATTTCAGGGCTTTCAGAGATTGGGATGGCAAACCCTATGTGGGGGGTGGGGGGAAAGAGTCAATCTTTTTTTTTTTTTTTTTTTTAAATACCAGCCCTCCTCAGCAATGACTAAGAGGAGGGGGAGAGGGTGATGGAGGGACTTAAGTGCATCTAATACTGAAGCTTCCTTTCATTTTCACCTGTTTCTCCCCTCTACCCCTTATATCCCAAGTTGGCTGGCTAAGAGGGGGAGGTGGGTGTGAAGGCAGCCAGACCAGAACAGAGGGCAAATAGCCCAGAGCCAAGCCAAATGAGGGCCCTCTGGAGGAGAGGGTGAGACTTGGGGTAGGGGCTGGGGGAAAGACATCAGAGTCGAAGGTGGGGTACTGGCTTGGTCACATCCTGGAAGAAAGGGTGAGCCAGAGCTGCCTTTGCCGAAATCCGCTTGTTGGGGTCGTAGTGCAGCATTTGCTGGAGGGAGAGATGTATGCTGACTTCAGTGATGTGACAGTGGACTACATGGGCAGCAGGTGTTCCAAGAAATCAGGAAACCAGAATTCCTTTAACCCCAATTCCCTCCTCCCTATATTTGAATAGGTGTGCCAATAGGGAGAGAGAAAAGCAGGGGCTAGGGAAATGCCAAGACCCAGAGTCCAGGGTCTCATCTTCCTTCATCCTGGAAAAAAACCTGCCCTAGGGGAGTAAATGAGAGGAAATGGGTGCCCATCCCCAACTCTCACCGATAGCAAGCTCCGTCCATCTTCATCCAAGGGAGGAACAACTTTGCTAAAATCCTGCCGGGCCCACTTGGGGAAACTTGGCTTATAATCAGGCATAGAAGTAACTCCTGGCCAAACCACTTCATCTGGGGTCCCCAGAGTCCGAAAGATCCGGAAAAGTTGGTCAATTTCAGAATCTCCAGGGAATAAGGCCCGGCGGGTCACCTGAAAATGGGGAAAGAGAAAAGGCCAAGACCCGCACTGATGTCAGTCAAAGCTGCTCCCTGTGCAAAGGAGGTTCCCACAGGCAGTGGAAGGTCAGCTGGGCCCCATGACTCCCTCCCCAGGGCTTTTCATGGGGTCAGTCACACAGAGCTTGAGACAATGAAGTCCCTTCATCTCTCTCCTTGCCCCCTCCTTCCTTCCCCCAACCATGCCTTTGCAGATCCCCAAGGCTGGGTGGGGCTGGGAGGGGGTGAATGTCTGGGGTGCCACTGACATGTAGCAAAGGGATCCCAAGCCACTCACGGGGTGTGGGGTAGACACTGCGGTCATCCCCCCTCCTTGTGATGCAGCCACTTCTAGATAGGAGCACAGCGGGCAGAGACTGTGTCTTCCATTTCTTCTGTGTTCCCCACAGCACCTAGCATGGTGCTGGGTACACACTAGGTGCTTAACAAATATTTTTTGATGAATTGAGAGAGGAATATGGGCAATTGTAAGGTAATGTACTGGGGGATAAATGCACATTTTACATACAGGCTAATGGTCTCTAAGCCCCCAGTTACAACCCAAATAAAGGACCATAAAACAAATTGCTGATTTGATTTGAAAATGCAGCCCACTCCACTGTTATATTAAAGGGGACAAAAGCTCCTATAAAAGGCTGGGGCTCGGGGATTCTTCAGTCTGAAGAGCCAGAAGTTGAGAGGCACATGATTTAAGTTTGTAGTTTAAATAAACAGTATAGATAAGGTGAATACAGTTGGTTTCGCTGTACTCCTGGAACCAACCCTACAATAAGGTCTACAGGCCAAATGAAGGAGGCACCGAATGGTAGGTACTCATTCTCCCAAATAAATGCAAACTAAAGCTAAAACAGCTACAGATTTAGCTCAGTTTGTCAATAAGAGATGTGTATTAAGTGCTAAGGCCGTCTGAGGCTGTACCAACATTGTGGTTGACATCAAGGACAACAGTCCTGTCCTTTCCCCCCTACCCGCCTTGGTGCTACTCTGGAGAAAGAAGTCCTATGATAACAGAAGTGCCACTGGTCTAGGCAGAGAAATAATTCTGGTGTTCTTGAATATGGGGAAGAGTGAACTGGGTGGAACTTGGGCTTGCCTCCGTACCATCTCAGCAAAGATGCAGCCCAGGCTCCAGATATCTACAGCTGTGGAGTAGTACTTGCAGCCCAGAAGGATTTCAGGTGCTCGGTACCACAGGGTCACGACCTGGGGACAAGAGCAGGAAGAGGAGGGGTGGTGCACAGGGCATGGTGATTCCCACATCTCAGCTCCTCAGTGTTACTCTGCTAACTCTCTTTCCCTTCTTCCTTCCCATATTTCTGACTTTCCCTCACTAAATGATTACATACAACTTCTTAGACCTTCTTAGCCTCGCCCATGACTCTGAGGACCATATTTTCTGAACCCACAATTTGCAACCCTCCGGGAAAACTTGAGACAAGCGGTCCTAATTTTTAACAGTGTGCCATCCAGCTTTCCTGGCTTGGTACCTATCAAAGCCCAGTTAGCCCCACAGTATGAACTCAGTGCATACTCTAAAACTTCTTGGGGTGCCAGAGATACTTTCCATCTAGTGGAGAGAGAAACTGCTGGCCAGGTAGGTTTAGTAATTTTGTGAATGTCCTTGTTAACACCTTCCAGAAGTTCAGAGAAGAAATGCAGAGAGGGTCTCACCTCATGGGTGTAAGTACGAACAGGGACTCCAAATGCTCTGGCTAGTCCAAAGTCTGCTAGCTTGATGGCCCCCTCTGCATTGATAAGCAGATTCTGAGGTTTGAGGTCTCGGTGCAGAACCCGATGAGAATGGCAGAAGGCTAGGCCTTGGAGCAGCTGGAACAGATAGCTCTGACAAAGAAGAGAGAGAGGACTTTGTTTCTCTACCACAGTGAGCTATTAGGGTCTACTCTGCCTGCAAAGCTTGACTACAGCCTTTTACTGTATTGGATTATAATGACATGTTTATAAACTGTATCTCCCCATGGAGAAGAGGCCCTTCCAGTGAAGACAAGGACCAGGTCTTATTTAGTTTTGCATCTCTTTTCCATATCCTGTGCCTAGCACATTGAATGTGCTCAATGTGCATTGAATAAACGCTTGTTGATAGAGTGAAAGTAGCTCAGGGAGTAAAGAACCCAGAGCTAGAACAGACAGCAGTGATTCACTGACTATTTCTCCTACCAAACAAGTGGAAGGGCTTCTTGGAGGAATCTACCAAGTGCCCTCAAGTCCCATTTATCTGAGTTTCATCTGACTTTCCACCTGTGCTACAAAATTGACTCACCAGAGTTTCAACTTCTTTGATTCTCCTGACCAGCCCAGGGGTTAATAAGCATAATGAGCAGTGAAAGAGCCACAAAAGAAAGGGGTGTGTGTGTGTGTGTGTGTGTGTGTGTGTGTGTAGGGGGATGAGGGCTGGAAAGGAAGCCAAGATTAAAAATCATCACTCTGTCTGAATTGCCCCCTTTCAGTACCCACAAAACTTGCCCATGTTGGGGAGGAGTTGATGAGAAGGATTACCTTGATGAGGGGAAGAGGAATGCCAGTCAAAGCAGAGGCATCCATAAATTTCTTCAGATCCTGATGCAGAAACTCAAAAACCAGGTAGAGTTTGTTTTCCGTGTGGATGACATCCAGCAGCCTAGGTAAGGGAGGTCCAGAAATGGAGGTGAGTTAGAGTAATACCCAGGCTACAAAGACAGAACACATCCTCCTTCACTGTCAGAGCGCTTTCTAGGTGTATACTTACTTGACAATATTAGGGTGGTTAAGCTCCTTAAGCAGAGAGATCTCTCGTATAGCAGTACTGGGTACACCCTCTGTCTCACTTGGAGAGGTTGAGAAAGCAGAGATAGGAATGTGGTTACAAATACTCCTTTCCCCCCTGCCCAGTCATTCTTTTCCTCCCAATGACAGACCACCCCAGCATCCCCTAGGAAAGTGAGAAAAGAGAAAGGGTGCTGTAGGAGTTAATTCATGGGTGGACAGGGAGTGGTTTTTGGATACGTTAAGGTCATTATTTCTTCTTTTCCTAGGGTAGGTAGGTAAAGTCTTCTGGTGGAGGTGAAGAAGAGAGAAGGTAACAGGGAAAAAATAGGAGTAGCAGCACCCAGCCTCCCTAGAGGGGCCAGTGAGGTTCAACTGCCATTCTTTTGAAAGAGGTAGAGAATTCTAAGATGAGGGTGGGGCTGGGGCAGTGAGGAGGGCTCTTCATTCAGAAAGGTGTTCTTCACCGGTTCCCACAAAACCCAACTCTACGGAGAGTCCTGGACCCCATCTCTGAGGCCTCCTTCCTCTTTCTGAGTCTTTCTGACTGCACATTTGGGGGCATCACTCGGCTTTGGGGAGGAAGTTTCCCGTAGATTCTACAGTGCCCTGTACTCTCCACAGGGAAACCCTTCACTGTCCTCCAACCCACCTCTCCACTTCAAAAGAAGTCCCTCCCTGCTACCTTCCGGTCCGTGGACGGCTACCCGCCTCTTGGGGTGGGGGCGGGGGGCACTCAAGGAGCTCCCGAGTTAGAGGAGTCCCGGGTACAGAGGCCACTCACGTGTCCAGGCGGATTTTTTTAAGCGCCACCACTTCTCCCGTCACCTTGTTTTTGGCTTTGTACACAACTCCGTACGTGCCCTCTCCGATCTTTTCCACTTTTTGGAAGTTCTCCATGAAGCGCTAGCGAGTCGGGTCAGCCCGGCCCTGGAGCTGGGGCCTGGGAACCCTGCAAAAGGCGGGCCCCGGCTCTCGGGGAGTGGAGGAGGGGGAAACCGGCCCAGCTCTGCAGCCCCAGGTCGGGATGGAACGGAGTGTATCTCTCGCTCTTGTCAATTTGTCCAACTTGAAACAATGTTGCCGCCTCCCCTCCAGTTCCCTACCGCCACCAGAGGCCCCGCCCCTCCTTCCCGCGTTTCCCTAGCTCCGCCCCTAACCCTTCCTATTGGTTAACGTCAGAGCGGGGGGTGAGCCCAGCGCCCTAGCCGCCGCAAATGACTCCACTTCACGCAAGTTTAGTTCTGAGGCTACTTAATACAAGTTTCTGTCTCGGTGGGGAAGCTAAATGTCTTTTTCCAAGTACCTGGTTTGAAGTCGAGTTTCTCACCTGTTTCTGAATCTGTAGGGATTTCCTGATCTTTAATTTGCCGTTTCACCAACCCTAGGAAAATGTGTCTCGTCCTAAGATTAAATTCCACCTGGCCCAGAAAATCTGTTTTAATAGCAGGAAGCTAGGAATCTCGTTGTATGGGTTTTCTGGGCCTCAAAGATGTTCGTCCCGCGTCTTTATCCACCTTATTCTGTCTCTGTGGTTTGGGATGCAGGGCCTCTGTTTCTGAGAGGTTTCCTGGCTTAACCCAAAACTAGATTGATTCACCAGCCTATGATGAATTTTATGTGTCGGGTACATGTTACGTAGTTGACCTTACACCAATTATTTCCGATTTTCCAGTCAATAAGGGTGTGACCTAGTGAAACCAAAAACTGACATTGAGTAGCGGATGTCCAGTGACCAGGATCCCTTGTCAGTTCTGCCTTTCTTTGGTCCTCCTGCCCCTCCCAAGCTTCTCCAGGAGGGAGAGGGGGAAGGGCTATGCAAATGAGCACCCCTCTCCTATATAGGGGCTTGTCCCAGCCCCCCAGCGTCTTTCGTTGCTGGAAGAAAGAACAAGATGAGTCTGGTGCTGAGGAAATGCCTTCTCTTTATGGCTGTGATGAGTTCTCTTCTGGCTGTGGGGGCCACAGAAGGTGAGTGTGTGGTGTGTGGACATGAACAAGTGTGAATTTGTAGTTGCACACCTGCTCTGGTTTTTCCCCTCCTCATGGGAGATACCAGCAATATTTCAGGCTTCTCATACCCATTTGATTTAGCGATGGCATGGGCATCTGAGCTCCCTCACTATGCGGAGATTTGGGACTGAGCTTGAAAATAATCCCATCTGCTTGGAAGGGCAAAAGGTTAGTGGGTCATTGTGGCCCTAATTCTGAGGCTCCCTGGACAATGAGCTGGAGCAGGGGCTTCAAAAGGGAATACATGGAAGACTTAGGGAATGACTCAGGCACTTGGGATAGGGTATTATAAGTGAGGACTAAAAGAATATGGCATTAGATAGAAAAGGTAAGGAGGTACCACCTCCCCTCTTTGGGATGGGGATGGGTGAACACAGCTCATGCTTTTGTTCTAGGGCTGGAAGAGACAGGCAGAGGGGTCTCAGCTGAGCATCACATGAAAAGGCTCTGGGGGATTGGGGCCTCGTGACAGGAGCAAGGGGTGGGGGTGGGGGTGGTGAGAGGGTCTGGAATGTCCCGTGCTGCTCTGAGGAGGGAGGGTTGGGAGTGAAGAAAGAATGGGATATCTTATGATTCTCTTACTCTAGTGGTGGGATGCTCAATGAGATGATTCTAGACGCCCCCCCCCGCCCCCCGCAGACTCAGCTAGGTTTCCAGTACACATTAGAAATGCAGTGAAGGTAGTTTCTCCTGTGCTAAAATATAGATATCATATCCCACTATCCCCTCTGTCTCTCTAGATCCCTGGTCTCTAGACTTCTGGGAAGTTCTCCTTGATCTGACTTCCCTCTTTTATGCTGCAGTTTCAAGTCTTTTTCTTTACTATTTCCTTAATGTATTCTGGAAATATTCTGTTCATACCTGTCTACCTGAGCCTCTTAAAAGATTGTGCTTACTTTTTGGATTCTGGTTTTTTCAATCATAAGATATTTTTAGATATTCATGAAATTTTATATGAATTGGGTTCTATAATTTTGTCCATTGTGAAAAGACATTGTGCTTATTCAAGAAAATGTTCATATTTTTTACAGATATGTACTGAAATTGTAGAGTTAAAAGAACAAGATGTCTGCAGTTTGCTTCTAAATACTTTAGCCAACAAATAAACAAACAAAAACAGCAAAGGACAGATAAAGCAAATGTGGCAAGATGTTGATAGTTGTTGTACCTGGGTGAGGCATATATAGATCCTTTTTTTTTTTTTTTAAAGATTTTATTTATTTATTTATTTGACAGAGATCACAAGGAGGCAGAGAGGCAGGCAGAGAGAGAGAGAGAGGAGGATAGAGAGCCCGATGCAGGGCTGGATCCCAGGACCCTGAGATCATGACCTAAGCCAAAGGCAGAGGCTTAACCCACTGAGCCACCCAGGCGCCCCTAGATCCTTTTTTCATATTATATGAGGGAGCTCAGATGCCCATGCCATCGCTAAATCAAATGGGTAGGAGAAGCCTGAAATATGATCATATCAGATCATATCCTTTTTTCTCAACCCTCTCTCTTGGTCAGTTATAATTGTCTGCTTGGTCCCCACTCCCAAATTTTGCCTGCCTCTGATCCATCCTCTACACTGCTTGCCATGGCGGTCCTTCTAAAACACAGATCTGGTCATATTCAAAAAGCTTCTAAAGGGTAAATTTTATGTTATAGGAATTATATCTCAATGAAACAAACACAATCTCCTGCTGTGGCCTACCCTACAGAATGAAGGCCAAATTCCTTTGCTTGGCACTCAGGGCCTTTACTTGTCTTCTTGGCCTCATCTCTTACAGTGTGTATCAACCACACGGGAAGTTTCTATCATGCCTCCATGCATCCTCTTGTGTTGGTCCTTCTGCCCAGAGTGTTCTATCCCACAGGCAAACTCCTCACTCCAGTGGTCTTTCCCAATCTGCCAGAGTGGAACCAATCCCTTTAGTCTGTTGTTTTGTTGCACTTTGTGCATGTCTGTTATGGCTCATATTAAGCAGTGCCTTGAATTATTAGAATTGTATGGACATGTCTTGAATCCCTCCAGGGCCATATCTTATTCATTTCTTAAGTCCTTTGTACCTAGCACATGGTGGCTATTCAGTAATTTAAAATCCCCTGACAAGGGCGCCAGGGTGGCTCAGTGGGTTAAAGCCTCTGTCTTCAGCTCGGGTCATGATTCCAGGGTCCTGGGTTCGAGCCCCACATCAGGCTCTCTGCTCAGCAGGAGCCAGCCTGCCTCCTCTTCTCTCTCTCTCTGCCTGCCTCTCTGCCTACTTGTGATCTGTATTTGTCAAATAAATAAATAAAATCTTTTAAAAAGTAAATAAAATAAAATAAAATAAAATCCCCTGACAAGGGACTGAGGGGTGAACCTAGGGCTTTCATGGTACCTTCTTTACAGGACCCAGAGACCAGGACTGGCTTGGTGTCCAAAGGCAGCTTACAACTAAAGCCTGGAACAGGCAGCTATATCCAGAGTGGGCAGAAATACAGAGGACTGACTGCTGGAGAGGTGAGAAATTGGCAATTTCCAAGGAGGGCATGGGATGTCGAGAGGAGCAAGATATGGGTTGAATGGAGCTTGGGGAAGATGGGAAGGGGAAAGCTATAAGGGGAGGAAAAACCAAGGAGTCCCAGCTAATGCAGCTAGTCCTTCCCAGGTGGCCAGGTGTCATTGAAGGTCAGTAATGACGGGCCTACACTGGTTGGGGCAAATGCCTCCTTCTCTATTGCCCTGCACTTCCCTGAAAGCCAAAAGGTGCTGCCAGATGGGCAAGTCGTCTGGGCCAACAACACCATCATCAATGGTGAGTACCTCTCTACTCCAGGCCCTTATTCCAAGGGCTCAGATTGGTTGGCGTCCCCCGTGAGCTCAAGGAATGTCCCCCTTCCACTCTACTTCTTTTAGCAAATTATATATTCTATAATATTCGTTGTAGAAAAAAATTTTAAAAACACAGATAAAGCAAAAAAAATCTATATAGTATGCAAAATTGGGGACAAAAGGCCCAGTGGACCTAGAGTTTAGACAGACATAGATTTAAATTTATAAATAACACGTTACCCTGGGCAAGTTACTTAACTGTTCTGTGCTTCCATTGCCTTCTCTGTATGAGGGGGATACAAGGATACCCACCTTGAACGTTTGTTGTAAGGATTAAAATGTGATAATATATAAAGAATTGAGCATAATACCTGCCCTAGGCTAAGGTGAGGCCCAGTAAGTGTTAGCTGATGCTCTTATTGTTTTTATCCCACTAGCTAGGGCAAATCACTGTAAACATGTTGATATATGATATTCCAGTCTCTTTCCTCTGTCTGTCATTGAGTACACATGGATCTTTAATTCCAGTTTCCATTCTTTCTGCTACCACCCCAAATGGGTGATAGCAAAGGGAACATACTATGTAGCTAAGGAGTATTCCCACAGCCCCCCTCTGGGAGCCCTGGTAGGGGTTTTGATGTATAGAAAGGAATGCCAGGTTTCAAGGATGACTCCGTGTCTACCCTTCAGGGAGCCAGGTGTGGAGAGGACAGCCAGTGTATCCCCAGGTACCTAACGATGCCTGCATCTTCCCTGATGGGAAGGCCTGCCCACCTGGCCGTTGGTCTCAGACAAGAAGCTTTGTTTATGTCTGGAAGACCTGGGGTGAGTCATCCATACTTGGATTCACCTCTTCCTATCTGATCCTGTTTCATTTTGCTCTGTGAGTTTCCCTAATCTTCATTGCCCCCATGGCTCTTTCCTCTTCTATAGCACCTAGCCCCCTCCAACTCTCTACATTATAATTGTTTCTGGGGGCCCTTCCCCAATTATTGTCCTATCCCATGGAGCCCCTTACCAGGATTCCTTTCCTGACCCTCATAGGACAACCTTCCAAATACTATCAGAAATAACCATACTTAGTAGATTACTTGACCTTCCTTCTCTGATGTCCTGTCTCTAATCCTTCCCCTCCGTTGCCTTTGATCAGTACCTCCCCAACCCCTGCTTTTCTTTTCAAAAACCTCAGGCCAATACTGGCAAGTTCTGGGGGGCCCAGTGTCAGGACTGAGCATTGTGACAGGCAAGGCAATGCTGGGCACACATACCATGGAAGTGACTGTCTACCACCGCAGGGAGTCCCAGAGCTACGTGCCCCTTGCTCACTCCTGCTCAGCCTTCACCATTACAGGTAAGGATTCAGGAAGGGGCAGAGCCCGTTGCAAGGAGGTAAAAGATGGGGAGGCCTGGCCTGACTGGAAAGGAGAGAAGGGAAAGGGGAAAATGGAATGGGGAAAAGAGAAATGGTGTGTAACCTTAAAAGGGCAGAGCCAGGAAGACGTGGGCGGAAGAATGTGGGGCTTGGAGCCAGTGAAGGTCCAGTCAGCTTGAGTTGGAGAGTGTGGCTGTGAAAGAAGCTGGGGCCCACGTCTAGTTCTCACCTTTTCTGGCTCCAATCCCAGACCAGGTGCCTTTCTCCGTGAGTGTGTCCCAGCTGCAGGCCTTGGATGGAGGGAACAAGCACTTCCTGAGAAATCATCCTTTGACCTTTGCCCTCCAGCTCCATGACCCCAGTGGTTATTTGTCCGGGGCTGACCTCTCCTACACCTGGGACTTTGGAGACCATACTGGGACCCTGATCTCTCGGGCCCTCGTGGTCACTCACACTTACCTAGAGTCCGGCCCAATCACTGCCCAGGTAGTGCTGCAGGCTGCCATTCCTCTCACATCCTGTGGCTCCTCCCCAGTTCCAGTCACCACAGATGGGCACGTGCCAACTTCAGAGGCCCCTGGCACCACAGCTGAGCACGTGCCTACTGCAGAAGTCAGAAGTACTACACGTAGTCAGGTGCCAACTGCGGAGCCTTCCAGAACCACAGCTGTGCAGATGCCGACCATGGAGGTCACTACACTCGTACAGGTGTTAAGCACAGAGGGCACAGGTACTACAGCTCAGCAGGTTCCAAGCTCAGAGGTTACAGGTACCACACTTGCAGAGACTGTAGGTACAACCCGTGAAGGGTCAACCGCAGAGCCCTCTGGAACCACAGCTGCACAGGTAACAACGAAAGAGTCGGTGGAGCCCACAGCTGGAGAGGTGCCCACACCTGAGCCTGAGGGTCCAGACGCCAACCCTTTCGTGTCTATGGAAGGTATAACAGGTAAGAGGGCCAGTGTGAACGAGGTTCATTGGGGTGGGGCATTTGTCACTACTCTGAAGAACTCAAAGACTTACCTAGGCCACAGATGATACCCAATCCTTTGCTCATCAATGGAATCCCATCAGAGCTCCCACTAGTTTTAGGCCCTCAAGTCCCTCTTAGTAATATGGAATAGATATGGAAACCAGGAAACCAGGGTCTGCCCTGGGCCATGGAGCGAGTGCTTGCTGCTTCTCTGTCCCTGAGGAGAGTTATTCCCTGAGGAGAAGGCCAGGGAAAACACCGCGGTCATTTACATAATAATCGGATCTCACTTTTCTGTGCAAGTATAAATGCATAATATTCTGTCTCAGATTCTGGCACCATTTCCCACCCCTGGATTCTATCTTAAAGCAGGTCAACCTGAAATTGTGGTAGGAACGCTGAAAAGGTAGGCGTGACAGGGTGGCACTTGTGTCGTGTCTAGACAAGGACTCAGCACAATGTGGGGGGAGAGAAACATTTGGGATTTCTTTCTTTCTTTCTTTTTTTTTTTTTAAGATTTTATTTATTTATTTGATAGAGAGAAATCACAAGTAGATGGAGAGGCAGGCAGAGAGAGAGAGAGGGGGGGGGGGAAGCAGGCTCCCTGCTGAGCAGAGAGCCCGATTCGGGACTCCATCTCAGGACCCTGTGATCATGACCTGAGCCGAAGGCAGCGGCTTAACCCACTGAGCCACCCAGGCGCCCACATTTGGGATTTCTTAAAACTCCAACTCTACTCCTAACTGTGTGACTCTAGGGTGCCTATTCCTCCTTCTGGGCTCTAGTTTCCTTATCTGTAAAATGAGGTTTTCCAGGTTTTTTCTGATTCCAAGTCATGATCCACCAGCTCTGGGTCTACCTAGAAAAATGCCTGTATGGCCTCTACTTCCAGGTGAGTCATTTGTCTCTTCTTCAATCCTCTCCTGCCAGGTTCCCAGAGTCCCCTGCTGGATGATGCAGCTACCTTAATCCTGGCAAAGCGACAGACCCCTCTGGATTGTGTTCTATATCGATACGGCTCCTTTTCTCTCACCCTGGACATTGTCCGTGAGTCTTGACTGCTTTGGGGGCTGGTGGAGGGAGGTGTGTACTGCCTAAGGCTGGCCAGTGGAAGCATACCTTGGAGGGAGTTACTAAGCGGGACAAGAACACTCAAATTCCAGCGTTTTTCTTTTGAAGGCAGGGATGGGATTGGGGAAGCAGGCCTAGGGTTTTCCTCTCTGTGGGCCTTTGGAGAGGCCTGGTAGAGGCATCCCAGACCTAAACTCTTGCAACTTTGCAGGAGGTATTGAGAGAGCTGAGATCCTACAGGCTGTGCCATCCAGCGAAGGGGATGCATTTGAGCTGACAGTTTCTTGCCAAGGAGGGTGAGTGTCCCACTAGTTGTCCTGAGAAATCTTAGATTGACTGTTGCATTGCTCTCTGGTGTCTAGTGCTCCCTCCCAGTTGCCCTGACTTAAGCTGGACACCTCTTGCAGACTGCCCAAGGAAGCTTGCATGGACATCTCCTCACCAGGCTGCCGGCCCCCTGCCCAGCGGCTCTGTCAGCCTGTGCCACCCAGCCCTGCCTGCCAGCTGGTTTTACACCAAGTCCTAAAGGGTGGCTCAGGGACCTACTGCCTCAATGTGTCTTTGGCCGATGCCAACAGTCTGGCAATGGTCAGCACCCAGCTTGTAATGCCTGGTAGGTACCTAGACAAGAGTTAGGATGAAGAGGGGGAATGGGCAGAGGCTATGTGGCAGGGAGCAGACACTAACCGAAGCCTGGGATTCTGCTCACAGGTCAAGAAGCAGGCCCTGGACAGGCTCCCCTGTTTGTGGGCATCTTGCTGGTGTTGATGGCTACAGTGCTTGTATCTCTGATATATAGGTGAGAGTCCCACTGTCTAGTTCATACCCTCTTATCCCTTATTACCACTACTCATTTTTCCTCAAGAGGAGAAGAAACCACCACTTCTTTTGAAGAAGCATGGTATCCAAGGAAAGAGCCCAAACTTGGAAGTTAAATGGACCTGGGCTGTAGTCTGGCTGGAGGGACCTTGGGAAAGCAGCTTAACATCTCTGAGCCTCTAATAAGTAGGAAAACTATTATCTGCCATAGGCGGCCGTTGTAAGGATTAGAGATAATATGGGTAAAGCACCATATTATACTCCAGCTCTGAAGCAGGAGTATAATAAGTGATGATACTGATGACTATTGTTTTTTTTTTAAATATTTTATTTATTTTATTTGACAGACAGAGATTACAAGTAGGCAGAGAGGCAGGCAGAGAAAGAGAGGAGGAAGCTCCTGCTGAGCAAAGAGCCCGATGTGGGGCTTGATCCCAGGACCCTGGGATCATGACCTGAGCCGAAGGCAGAGGCTTTAACCCACTGAGCCACCCAGGCGCCCCACTGATGACTATTGTTATTAATAATATCAAGAGTGGGGCACCTGGGTGGCTTAGTGGGTTAAGCCTCTGCCTTCGGCTCAGGTCATGATCCCAGGGTTCTGGGATCAAGCCCCGCATCGGGCTCTCTGCTCAGCAGGGAACCTGCTTCTCCCTCTCCCTGCCTGCCTCTCTGCCTACTTGTGATCTCTCTCTGTCAAATAAATAAATAAAATCTTAAAAAAAAAAATAATATCAAGAGTGGAGTAAACTGAGGTGCCTGGGTGGCTCAGTGGGTTAGGCCTCTGCCTTCAGCTCAGGTCATGATCTCAGGGTCCTAGGATAGAGCCCTGCATCAGGCTCTCTGCTCAGCAGGGAGCCTGCTTCCCCCTCTCTCTGCCTGCCTCTCCGCCTACTTGTGATCTCTCTGTCAAATAAATAAAAATCTTAAAAAAAAAAAAAAAAAAAGAGGGGCGCCTGGGTGGCTCAGTGGGTTAAAGCCTCTGCCTTTGGCTCAGGTCATGATCCCGGGGTCCTGGGATCGAGCCCTGCATCAGGCTCTCTGCTCAGCAGGGAGCCTGCTTTCTCCCCTCTCTCTCTGCCTGCCTCTCTGCCTACTTGTGATCTCTGTCTGTCAAATAAATAAATAAAATCTTTAAAAAAAAAAAAAAAAGAGAGTGGAGGAAATTGGGTGACCTGAGTCCTCTGCCCATATGTGAGAAGGGTAGATCCTCAGGCCTAGAATGCCAAGGTCCTCAAAGCCAGGAAGCTTGTAGGGTAAGAGGGGAATGGATAGAGGTTACCATAAAAACAAGACAAGATGAAACTTGTTGGTGAGAATGGGAGGGAGCTAGGATCAAGGTCAAGTAAACCGGAGGCCTCTGTTTTGGAGAAGCATAGATAGGCTTCTTTTGTCCATTGCTAATCAGTTTCTGCCTTCTTCTCCCAATTTCAGGCGAAGACTTCTGAAGCAGGGCTCAGCTCTCCCCGTTCCCCAGCTGCCACATGGTAGCAGCCATTGGCTGCGGCTGCCCCGGGTCTTCCGCTCTTGCCCCATTGGTGAGAACAGGCCCCTCCTCAGTGGGCAGCAGCAGGTCTGAGTAGTCTCACGTGATGCTGTGATTTGCTGAGGGTGGACAGCCATACCTATCTTTTCTCCAGTCTTCCCTTGGAGACTACCATTACCTGGAATAAATACTCAGAACCTGACCTGGCTTCTGGGAGTATCTATGTCATTTGAGGAGGGGAGGTATATGGGAAGGAGGTGTACCATTTACTTAACAGATATCCCAGTGTGGGGAAAAAAAGTCATTTTATTCAGATGAGGCACTTTCAGTGTGTGTGTGTGTGT
Source organism: Mustela lutreola (assembly GCF_030435805.1). Taxonomy (NCBI): domain Eukaryota; kingdom Metazoa; phylum Chordata; class Mammalia; order Carnivora; family Mustelidae; genus Mustela; species Mustela lutreola. The sequence goes on from NC_081297.1 coordinate 57,714,841, forward strand.
GTGTGTGTGTACACGCACGCACATGGGTGTATGTGTGCCTGGGGAATAGTAGAGGTGGTGCAAGGATAATAAATACCGTGAGGGTGGAGGAAGACTCCCCTGAGCTGGCAGGAGGGCGTGGCAGCAATGTACAGAGCCTAGGAGTAGAGTCCAGGAACGAAGAGGTGGGTTCAAGGCTGGCTTGGAGGCTGAGGTGTCCCCCTCAGCATAAGAAGCCAAAGAAATTGGAGGAGCGAGGGGGTGGGCCCACAAGCATGGGCATCTGGTTCTTGTGGGTGATCTTGATCTGGAAGGGAAGGGGTCAAGTTCAGAGGCAGGACCTGGTTCCCTTGGGACTAGAGCAGTAGAGATTTGAGGGTAAATCTGTGGGGTGTAGGGGACTTACCAGGGTCCTAGAGAGGCCATGGCAGGAAGGCCAGGGGCTAAGAAACCGTGATTTGGGAAGAAAGATGCACAGGGGAACTTGAGATGGGATGGAGTAAGGAAGCTGTGGAATGCAGGTTTAGGATCCATGAAGCTTGAGGGTTCAGTTTTGGGCAGGCGAAGGCAATACTCACCGTACAGGGTGTCTGCATCCAGGGTTCTCCATCAATTTGCATGGGGAGGGTTTTTGTGGTGCTGTGGGAAGCCAAGGCAGATTGGTGGAGATTTCTTTACCAACTGAATACAAAACTGTTTCTTAGCTTGGTTGAGAGACTTTTGTTACTGAGGAAGATCTCCTAGTACAGCTCCCCCCTACTATCCATATGACTCTTCTGCTCTCCTGGCCCTCCTCCTTCCCTCAGAGCCCCTGGCCAGAGTTTTCCTTACTGGAAGGTGATTTCAGAGCACTTGGCCAGCCGATGTCCAGCATTCTTGAGCTTAGTATAAATCTGGCCCATCTCAATTGCACCCTCCAGCCCTACTACTTCCAGCCGCTTGTCGCTTAGGTCTGTGGGTAGGAAGTAAGAAGATGGGTTTTGTAGGAGCAGCGTGCCTCCAAAGGGAGCCACACCTTCCCCTTAGTCCTGCCCACTCAGCTCCCAAGGCTGCTCACCTGGTACGCAGGTTTTCAGGATATCTGGGTCAGTGATGACTTTAGCTGTAGTGCCTAAGGCCTGGTTGATCCCATGGGTATCTCCAGGAGGTCTCTTGGTGTCACCCCAGAGGTTGGAACCACCATGCATGCTAGGGATGTTCAGCACAGCGATTCCTTCTAGTGACAGGCTGCTCAGATCCAGTGGTTTCCCACAGATCTGAGAAAGAGGAGAGCATTAAGTCCTTCTCTCCTGGCATCATCATGGACACCACTCCTCCCCCCACCAGATGACAAACTGGGAAGGCCAGGAATTGGGGGTTTGCAAAGGATGGCAGGAAATAGGGACCAGTGTATTGAAAACCTGGGACATTGGGACTGGAGAGCTGGGAGGTTGAAGTAATAGGTTTAAGAATAGGGGAAGTTCCTGAGGGCACCTGTGGAGGGAGAGACTAAAATAAATAAGTGAGAAGCATGTAGGGTTGGGTCTCATCATACCCACCTCGACTGTCAAAGACTCTTCCAGCTTTTTGCATGTTGAGAAGATGGATTCAGAAGTGGCAAATTCAAAGTACCATAGCTTGTTCTTCATTCTGTGTCAGTGCCAATATAAGGCCCAAGAGGAAGGAGACAAGTTACACAGTGCTGGCAGGGGAAGGCTAAGTGACAGGGAAGGACATCAACCTCCTGACTCCGGTCCTTAGGGAAGAGGATGGCTTTGGCTAAGGGGCTTCTCAGAGGTGCCAAGGGCCATGTAAGTGCTCTGAGTCAAACTTGGCCACAGCCTGGTCCCTGTCACTGTGTATGTCCACCCCCACCCTCCTTTCCCTCACCTGCTGTTGAACTTCTCAGGATATTTCTCTCGCATGATGTGGAATCGGTGAGCAATAGAGGCATCCTGGGGAGTTCAGGGCATGTAGGATCAGAGGCCTGCCTCCTCTCTCAGCACAGAACACTCTCTTTAACTCCCCCATTCGGTAGCAGTATGTCCCATGGTCTTTTCTTGCAACTCTCACCACTGTACCCCACCCACCATTTCCCTGTGTCACAGCTCCCTTAACCTCTACCTCCTCTTTCTAACCAGCTCTAGCTTCTTGCTGCTTAACCCATATTTCCTCCCTAGCCCCCATACCCCACTTCACTGACCACACCAATGGAGAAGTAGTTATTGATGATTTGAAAGGGGACTGGGTCACTCTTTTCTTCAGTTTGTTGAGGTATCACCTCCACGGACCATCGATCCATATGTACCACCTTACTCATCTCTAAATCCTTGAGGATCTTCCCCAAATTCTGTCCCTCATATCCTAAGGATGGGGGAGAAGACAGATTAGAACTGAACCAGGGGTCTCAGAGGGCCCTTTTCTCAGCTCCCAACCCGATAGATTCCTAGTGATCCTCTGCCCTGATTCTGCAGACCAGACCCTCCTAGCCCCAGCCAGTGCAACAGTAGGGTATGGGACACCTCCGTGTCTCAGTTGGTTAAGCATCTGCCTCCGGCTGAGGTCATGATCCTGGGTCCTGGGATCAAGTGCCACATCAGGCTCCTTGCTCAGTGGGGAGCCTGGAGCTCCCCCTGCTTGTGCTCTCTCTCTCTCTCTCTCTCTGACAAATGAACAAAGTCTTTAAAAAAAGAAAGAAAGGGTAGGGTGCTTTGTCCTAAGTCCCATAGCTCTCTCTCTCTCTCTCTAAGTGTAAGCGCTATGTCCAACGTGGGGTTCAAACTCACAACCCTGAGACCAAGAGTTGCATGCTCTACTGACTGAACCCGCCGGGCGCTCCTCCCATGGAGCAATCTTAAGGTCAGCCCCAGCAGACCCTTTTCTCCACACTGTCATAGAGAGTCCAAGTTTCCAATGTGTGTATGCATCTATCAATAAAACCAAAGTTCATCTAAAAGATTAGAGATAACAGCCTGGAAAATACAAAATGCTGAAAAAGATGAGTGATTAATAAGGAATCTCTCTCCCTTTCTCTCTCTCACACACACTTTCTTTCCCTATTCTACCAGAGAGAATGCAGCAGGCAGCAGTGGAATCAAAACACTGTGACACTGGCACAATGAATAGAATAAAAAGTTCAGTAGTAAGGAACAGAGTGCCTCAAATATACATGGGAATTTAGTATATGATGGCATTTCAAAGACAGATTATTCAATAAAGGGTGGTGGATGTAGAAGTCACTCCTTATACCAAAATAAATTCAAGACGAGCCAAAGAATTTAAATGCATAAAATGAAGCAGAATTTGGACTAGCAGAAAGCATGAGTGCATGTTTTTGAAATCTGTGAGTGGAAAAGGCTGTTCTAGAGCATAATACAAAACTGGGAGCCAAAAAAGGAAAAGACTGATAAATACAATTTTAAAAAAAGATTTTATTTATTTATGCATCAGAGAGAGAGAGAGAGTACAAGCAGGGGGAGTGGCAGACAAAGGGAGAAGCAGGCTCCCCACAGAGCAAGAAGCCCTGTGCGGGGCTCAATCCCAGGACTCTGGGATCATGACCTGAGCTGAAGGCAGAGTGACTGAGCCACCCAGGTGTCCCTGGTAAATACAGTTATATTAAAATTTAAAACTTCCTGTGGCTCCTGGGTGCCCCAGTCCGTTGAGCATCGGACTCTTTGTTTTGGCTAGGGTCATGATCTCAGGGTTGTGGGGTTGAGATTTTATTTACTTATCTGACACAGGAAAAAAGACAGTGAAAGAGGGAACACAAGCAGAGGAAGTGGGAAAGGGAGAAGCAGACTCCCCACTGAGCAGGGAGCCCCATGCGGGGCTTGATCCCAGGATCCTGGGATTACGACCTGAGCCGAAGGCTCAGGCAGATGCTGAAGGACTGAGCCACCCAGGTGCCCCAATAAATAAATAAATAAATCTTTAGAATTTAAAACTTCTATATGGTTAAATAAACACACACCTAAAAAAATACAAATTGGAAAAAGTATCTCTAGCACATATAACAGGCTAACTTCACCAACATCTGAAAAATGCTTATAAATCACTAAATCTAGAAAGTCAGTAGAAAACGGGCAAATAACACAAATAAGCCAATCACAGAAGAAGAAATACAAATGACTAATACGCAGATTAAAGATGGTCAGTATTGGGGCACTTGGGTGGGTCAGTCATTTAGCGTCTGCCTTTGGCTCAGGTCATGATCCCAGGGTCCTGGGATGGAGCCCTGTACCAGGCTGTGTGTGTACAAGGATGTTTGCTGAGGTACTCTCTAAAACAACAAAAAATTGGAAACAGTCTAAATGCCCTTTAGCAGGGGAAGGTTATATAAATTATGGCAAATTCATGCCAAGAAATAACATACAACTGTTGAATTTACAATGTAATCTATATGTACTAACACGGAAAGATCTCCAGGACATATTATTCAATGAAAAAAAGAAGTCCCAGGGGCGCCTGGGTGGCTCAATGGTTTAAGCCTCTGCCTTCAGCTCAGGTTGTGATCTCAGGGTCCTGGGCTCGAGCCCCGCATTGGGCTCGAGTGGGGTGCCTGCTTCCCCCTCTCTCTCTGCCTGCCTCTCTGCCTACTTGTGATCTCTCTGTGTCAAATAAATAAATAAAATCTTAAAAAAAAAAGTCCCAGAACAATCTCTGTAGTATGTTCCCATTTATGTTTGCTTAAAAGTTGTGTGTGTGTGTGTGTGTGTGTGTGTGTGTACATATAAAAACTGGAAAATGAATACAAATAGGACACAGTGATTATTTTTGGGGAAGGACATGGGATTTGGTAGGGAGTAGAGGGAGGAGATCTATATGTGAACATTTACATACTTTACTTTGTTAAAGTCTTTTACAGTGAAAATGTACTGATATATTATTTGTGTAACTTTTACTTATTTCTTATTTGTAAAAGCTTTTAAAAAAGATGTTATTTATTTATTTGACAGAGAGAAAGAGATCACAAGTAGGCAGAGAGGCAGGCAGAGGGGGAGAGGAAGCAGGCTCCCTGCTAAGCAGAGAGCCTGATGCAGGGCTGGATTCCAGGACCCTGAGATCATGACCTGAGCCAAAGGCAAAGGCTTAACCCACTGAGCCACCTAGGCGCCCCATTTGTAAAACTTTTAAAAAGGAAATAACTAGCCAAATGTGAAATGTTCACACTCTTTGAGCCAGCAATTCTAGAAATATCACTTAGAGAAATTCTCACATCTGTGTGCAGCGATAGATGTGCAAGGTGATCACTGCAGCATGGCTGGTAATAAAAAACTGGCCACTACCCAAATGTCTATCAATAGGGGACTGGTTAAATAAATTATGACATAGTCACACAACGGAATACTACTTAGTAGTAAAAAGAGTGAGGTAAATCTGACTGTACTGAAATATAATGATAACCACAATGTTTAGTTTTAAAAAAAAAGAAGAAGAACATCAATAGAATGATCTCATTGTTTAAGTACATATTAGTATGTATCTAGAAAGAAAAACATGGAGGAATAGATTCCAAAACTTAAGGGAGTAGATCACAGGGAATTTTTTTGGCATTTATATCTGAAATGTTTGAATTATTTTTTACCACAAGCATGGATTATTTTTGTAATCAGGAAAAAAAAAGATTAAAAAAAGTAAGTATCCACTTTCTCATATTCCACTGATGGTTCAACCAAATGTAATTTGCCTTTTGCCATGCCACCCTGCTGAAACTCTTCTGGAAAAGATTGCCAATAATTCCTGCCAAAACCAACAGTATATCTTTAGTTCTTTTTTAACTCATGAAACTCATTTGGCCTCTAAAATGCCTTTCTCTAAGCTACAGAGGACCCTCTCTGACTATTCCTTCTTAGTGTCTTTGGCAGGCAGAATAGTGATCCCTTAAAGATGTCTCCAGCCTTTTAAAAAAATTTTTATTTCAGAGAGAAGGAGCACACACACATTCACCTTTGTGCTGAGTACGGGGAAGGGGCAGAGGGAGAGGGGAAGCAGACTTCCTGCTGAGCCAGGAGCCCAGCCTGAGATCTTCTGACCTAGAGATCATGACCTGAGCCAAAACCAAGAGTCAGACATTCAACTGCCTGAGCCACCCAGGCGTCCCTGAGTTCTTTAAAAAAAAAAAAAAAAAAGATTTTATTTTTAAGTAATTTCTACACTCAGTGTGGGGCTTAGAACTACAACCCCAAGATCAAGAGTTGCATGCTCTACCGACTGAGCCAGCCAGGTGCCCCAAAGAGGTCTACATTCTTATCTCCAGAGTCTGTGAATATGTCGCCTTTCATGGCAAAAGAGACTTTGATAATGTGATTAAACTAAGGATTTTTAAAAAGGATTTTATTTATTTATTTGACAGACAGAGATCACAAGTAGGCAGAGAGGCTGGCAGAGAAAGAGGGGGAAGCAGGCTCCCCACTGAGCAGAGAGCCCAATGTGGGGCTCCTTGGACGCTGGACCATGATCTGAGCCGAAAGCAGAGGCTTTAACCCACTGAGCCACCCAGGTGTCCCAAGGATTTTTTTTAAAGTAAGCTCTACACCCAACATGGGGCTTGAACTCTATGACCTGGAGATCAAGAGTCCATTCTCTACTGACTGAGCCAGCCAGCTGCCCCTACTCTAAGCATTAAGGACTTTTTTTTTTTTTTTAAAAAGATTTAATTTACTTATATGACAGACAGAGATCACAAGTAGGCAGAGGCAGGCAGAGAGAGGCAGAAGCAGACTCCCTGCTAAGCAGAGAGCCCTATGCAGGGGTTGATGCAGGGCTTGATCCCAGGACCCTGAGATCATGACCTGAGCCAAAGGCAGAGGCTTAAACCACTGAGCCACCCAGGCACCCCGGCATTAAGGATTTTTAAGTGGGGAGATTATCCTGGATTATCTGGGCAGGTCCAATATAATCACAGGGGTCCTTATTTATAAGTGAAAGACGAAGGTAAGAAATAAGTGGATGGAAAGCAATGTGACAATGGCAACAGAGCTTGGAGTGATAACACTGCGGGTTGGAAGCAATGCCATGAGTGGCTCAGTCTGTTAAGTGTCTGACTCTTGATTTTGGCTCAGGTCATGATCTTAGGTAATGCGACTGAACCCTGAGACAGGCTCCCGGGCTCTGGGCTCAGCAGGGAGTCTGTTTCTCTCCCCCTCTCTCTCCCTCTCCCTCTTCTAGAATACAGGCAGGTTCTAGAAACTGGAAAAGGCAAGGCAAAGAATTCTCTCCTATAGCCTCTAGAAAAAACACAGCCCTGGGGTGCCTGGGTGGCTCAGTGGGTTAAAGCCTCTGCCTTCAGCTCAGGTCATGATCCCGGGGTCCTGGGATCGAGCCCCGCATCGGGCTCTCTGCTTGGTGGGAAGCCTGCTTCCTCCTCTCCCTCTCTCTGCCTGCCTCTCTGCCTGTTTGTGATCTCTGCCTGTCAAGTAAATAAATAAAAAAATCTTTAAAAAACAAAACAAAACAAAAACCCACAGCCCTGCTAACACCTTAATTCTAGCACAGTGGGACCTATTTGGGATGTCTGACCTCCAGAACTGTAAGATAATAAATTTGTATTGTTTTAAGCCACTGTTTATATTGATTTCTAATAGTAACAATAGTACATGAACACAGACATCTTTAATAATGGATTTTCCTCTGCTCAACGGTTAAATAGGGTATTCAAATAAGATATTGCATCCTTGTCCCTCTTCTCTTCTTTCCCTGAGGTAAACCATTTACTCTCAGGATGTCAGTTATCTCCTAGGAGCAGATGACTCTCAAACATGTATCTTTCTAATACCTATTTGTAACTACTCAGCACACATTTCCTTCGGGGTGCTCCACTGACATCCCAACCTAACATGTGCAAAATGGAATCGATCTTCCTAAAACTGGTTCTCCTCCTGTATGCTCTATCTTAAGTGGCATCCCATATGCTCATTCCACAAATCAGAAAATGTCCTAGACTTGTCCTCTCATCCTCCACAACCCATTGGTTACCAAGTGTCATGAACTGCACTGCTGTTGTCTTTGCTTGGAGGTTCAGTGTCTTTGGACCAGACTATTGCAATACAGGTAATTTTTTATCCTGTCTCCTTCCTCCAATCCACCCTCCACAGAGCTCCCATTGTGGTACTCCTTTCATCTCTTCTTCTGCAAATCTTGTGATTTTTTTCAGTATCAACACAAATTTTCAAAAACAAATTTAGTGTTGTATTTATATCATTATTTCATGATTTAGGCTGAGTTGGCAGAAACTACTATGACAGTCTCATTTGCAGAACACACAGTAAAGACCCAAAATACATAATTTCAAAGTGTCTAGTATTTTAAGTCAACACAAAGTTAAATGATGAAGATTTAAAAACTGGCCAGGGGCATCTGAGTGGCTCAGTCTGTTAAGTGTCTGACTCTTGATTTTGGCTCAGGTCATGATCTTAGGTAATGCGACTGAACCCTGAGACGGGCTCCCAGGCTCTGGGCTCAGCAGGGAGTCTGTTTCTCTCCCCCTCTCTCTCCCTCTTCCTCTGTCCCTCTTCCTGTCCACTCTCTCTCTCTCAAATAAATAAATCTAAAAAAAACCCAAACTGGTAAAAAATTGGTTCTATGCTTATATACATTTATTTTTTAAGATTTTATTTGAGAAAGAGAATGAGTGAGAGAGAGAGCACGAGCAGGGCGTAGGGGCAGAGAGAGAGGGAGAAGCAGACTCCTTGCTGAACAGGGAGCCTGACTTGGTGCTTCATCTCAGGACCCTAGGATTATGACCTCAGCCAAAGATAGATGCTTAACCAACTGAACCACCCAGGTGCCCCTAATATGAGATTTAGATTATAATAATATGTACTCAAAGATATTTCTACATTCTGGAATAATACTTTATATACACAACAGCTTTTTTTACATATATATATATAGAGGACATAACTTATATGTGTAAGTATATGCAAATAGGCATAGATATGCCTATTTTTTCTTTGAGTTACATTTTTCATAAGTTCAAGAGTTTCGTATGGTTCAGGGTTTGCACATTCAAATGCCTCAGCAGCTAGAAAGGTGAAGTGAATGAGTGACTAGCAGAGAGCTGAAGAGATAGTGGTGAACTAAAACATGTAACCCACTTCTTAGAAATAGGCAAGGTTTAAAAAATTCAAAACACTGCAAGCAAACAATGCAAAACAATACAAATCATTTCTGTGGGCTCTCTGCTTTAAGTACAAAACTCCTCAGCACAGCATTCATGACCCTCCATAATCTGGACTCGGTTCAACTCAGTCCTTCCTCCCCACATTCCCACTTTGTACTGCATGTCTCACTCATAACCAATGGCTCACACTCCCGAATGCATGCACTACCATGCTGTTTGGTGGCTCATTTGGCCTTACACAACTTCTTTCTAGAGTGCTTTTCAATTTCCTTAGCAGACCCCTATTCTATAAACTTCTGCAAGATCTCCGAGCTGGACTCTGAGTCCAACAGCCTCAAAAAAAGACAACTCAGACTCAACCTGCTCCACCCTGACCTATTTATCTACTAGACCATCCTTTGAACTCTTTCTTTTTGAAGGGAGACCAGAGTATATTTAAGAAACTGTTGCAATTGACTTAGGAAGAAATGATTATAAATGAATGAATGACCCCTGATTAACTGGCTGAGTGGCTGAATGAATCACGGCCAAGATCCCTGCTAGCTTCATCACTGAACATCTGGTTTAGCTCTTTTACAACCTTTCTTATTCCCACATTGTCCTCTGTATTTCTGAATTCCCTGAGCCCTAAGAATTGGTTGGGAGAAACAGAAAGATATTTTTAGGTATATAGGGAAGAGGACTGTCACCCTGACCCTTCTAGGTTCAGACTGTGGTCTTTGCTTCATCCCAAGCTTTCTTCCTTGGGGACAATCCACTTTGATAACCACCCATCTGTGTCCCTCTTCTTCCCCAACCCTCTTTTCTATAACAATGCCTAGACACCTTCTCTATGTGCCTTTCCTTTCCTACCCAACTCCCTCCCTCTCCCAGGAAAACAATTTCTAACCACTTACCTCCTCCCCATCTTAGGCAACGAGCCAGATCATTTCCAGTGCCCAGGGGCAACACAGCAACAGGAGGCACAACAGGCATGTTGGCTTTGTCTAGGAAAGCAGGTCAGGGGATGGATGAAGGGAGTTAGCTCTAGAAGGCCAGTGCCCAGTGCCCTTCCCAGAGCCCCTCCCTGTACTGACCTATGGTCTCTAGAATCCAGCCTACTGTGCCATCTCCACCACACACCAAAATCCGGCAACCAGGGACATCCCTGAAGAATCTGAGCCTGAGATAAAAGGGAAGAGAGAAGATGAGGAAGGACAATAGGATTGAATCTACCAACTCCTGGACAGGCAGATTACTTCTTATCTCTTATTCTTTAGGGCCCCCTTTCCCTTTGTCAAAAGACTTGTTTCTGTTAAGGTCAGAGAAAAAAATACAATTGGGAAAGTTATAGCCACTCATCAGTGGTTAGGGAGAAACTGGTATTTTCATGTTTTGAGAGCAGAACAAAGTTGAACCAGAGAACTCAGGGGTATGGGGATACCCAATGACACTAGTAAAAAGTAAAAAACACTACAATACAGTCCCCAACCTATACTCACCCTGGCTCAGGACCGTCCTTTAGGAGATTGAATACCTGTCGAGGATTGAGTAGATACTGGAATTTCCAAAGCACCCTGTATGAGGGAAAAAGGAGAGTTTATGGTAGGGGATGGACAGTCTGTACTCCACCCTCTTCATGTCCTTCTCAAGGTGCCTCCTCCATACACACAGATTCCCAACCTCTATGGTCCTCCTTCTCCAACTTAGAAGACCCAGTATGTCTCTTCTCACCTCTCCCCCTGCTTCCCGCCACTCTTAGGGTTGACAAAGACCAGAAGCGGGTGGGTGTTAGAAACAGGGTCAATCTGCATTTGGGAAGAAAAAAAAAAAACAAAACAAGGATAAGGGAAACAGGATTTTCTCAGAGTTAAGGTGGGCCCCAGAGACAGTGGCAGAAGGCTAGCCTGTCTCCAGAGATGCTTGTGAGTCTTGTAGAGAACAAGTGCCATTCCCCACCTTTCCCACTTCATTCCCTCCTATGAGGGCTCCAGCCAAGAAAAACCCACCCCCTTCATGTACCCGCAGAGCCTCAAAGGTGCTCAAATGTAAGTCATCCATGGTCTTCTGGCTCGTTTTGCTAGTTTTACGCTCCTGTCCAGAGGCCTAGAAAGGGAGAGAACCAAAGGGAAAGAAAATTGGATTGTATGTGAATCCCTAAACAAATAAGGGTCTGACTCGAATCCTGAAAGTATAGACTCTCTGCTATAAAGGGCATGGCATGCGTGTGCGTGTGTGTGTGTGTGTGTGTATGTGTGTAAGTGTGTTTAAATCAGGGATGCACTCCTCCTGTCCCCTCCTAGCCACTGCCTAAGGGTCTCACCAGGACACTGGGATAGATGGAAGATGGAGGCAGGATGTGATCCCGGAGCAGACCACAGTCACACTCATGACCCATGGCTTGCAGGCAGTCATCATGAATCTGAAAGACAAGGTGGGTATGCAGACATCATGGAGGGAACCTGTCACCTCTCAACTCTGAGGGTCTGGTACAGGAAAGAGAGTCCTTGGGAGCAAGGGCAACTGTGGCTATGAGAGAGCAGCTGTCAGGGAGACCAGCACAGAGGGTAGGTTAGGGCGGAGCCCCAAGGCCGAGGCTGGAGTGCTCCCAAACTGACCTCTAGGTGGCACCACACACAATGCAGTCCAACCAGACTGTGGTAAATGCGGATCTTCTTCTGACAGCGGTCACATCGGCCAGACTCACAGCCTCCTCTCACCCACACGTGTGACTGGACCTTGGGGAGAAAGACAATCCCTTGTCCGAGAGGGTCCGAGCAGAGACTAGGGGAAGGGCTGAGGGCAGCAACTGGCTAAGGGCAGGGCCAGGGTGCGGCTGGTATTGGGGTGGGCCTGGGATCACTCACACCAATGTCCTTCCGAGACTTGGCATAGGTGCTGACTTCACAAGGCAAGGCCTTCATGGCACACTGGTCATGAACGACGTACTTACAGACTGGGCGAGAAGGAAAAGGGTCAGAGACTTAGTTACAGCCCCTCCCCCATCTCTTCTTTACCTGGGTGTAAGGCGGGATTATTCACTTAAACAAGACATATAAGCCCTTGCTGTGACAGTGTGGGGGCTCACCTCCAAGACCTGTGCCTTTTGCTCACTCTTCCCTGTGAAAGAGCAATGGCTACCCCATGCCTACTCCCACTCCTTCTAAATGCCAGGAACTCAGTTGGAAGATGCAAGGGAGGCCTAGATTTTTTTTTTTTTAAGATTTTATTTATTTATCAGAGAGAGAGAGGGAGAGAGAGCAAGCACAGGCAGACAGAATGGCAGGCAGAGGCAGAGGGAGAAGCAGGCTCCCTGCTGAGCAAAGAGCCCGATGTGGGACTCGATCCCAGGACGCTGGGATCATGACCTGAGCCGAAGGCAGCTGCTTAACCAACTGAGCCACCCAGGTGTCCCAGGGAGGCCTAGATTTAACAACAGCAATAACAATAATAATAGCTAATTTTTATTGCAGACTTAACAGTATGGACATGGCCCATGTGAAGTACTTTTCTTGCATCCACTTATTCAATGCTCATAGTACTCATTTTCAGTCAAGGACACCTTATTTTAAATTGAGGCTTAAAGATGTTCTGTGGCTATGCTGTACACCTGAAACTAATGTAACATTACATGTCAACTGTACTGAAGGGAAGGAAGAGAAAGTTGTATGGCTTTCCCACTTAACTAGCCAATGGCAGAGCCCAGGACTTGAACCCAGATCTCTCGAAGATCAAAGCAGCATGCTCCTGCAGGTAGCTGGGCTGTCCCTCTGCCCCCACTCCCCCCAGCTCCACCACTCACGGTTACAGCTCAGTCCCTGTTTGCCAAGACCAATGCTGGACTCGCACAGGTTGCAGTAGACTGGTCGGGGGAACCTCTTAGGTCTCCACAGGTGCTGTCCATTGTCCTTCAGAGTCTGGGAGGACAAAGTAGATGCTAGGGAGAGCCTGAGCCCTTAGAGCACCAGCCCTTGGCGCACACAACCCAAGGCAGCTATCTTACCGTTCTCCACAAGTCTCTCCTACTTACCATCTCCAGCCCCAGCAGCACTAGCAATGGCACGGTTGTGGCCCCTGCCCGGAGCCACTCGGCCAGGGAGACAGAGCCGCTGCCATCATAGTCGATCTCTTTCATCATCTCCTGAAGAATCTGAGCCAGGAATGGAGGGGACTTTTGGTGTGGTCTGACACCTCTGCCCCCTAGGACATCCAGCCCAGCCATCCTCGCCAAGGGAACCTGGCCGCCTGTCAGAAATGGCATAGATAGATGCAGGATTCACTAGAGAGAAGGCACAAGGAGGGACATGAAGGAAAAACTGCCTTACCGGCCTCAGCTCAGACACATCCCAATCCAGGTATTCAGCCACTCGCATCATCTGTATGATGATTCTGTCCACTTCCTGGGGGCCAAGAGGTAAGAGCCACAGCCATATCCCACCTCACTACCACCATTCAAACTCTTCTCTAGAAATCAGGGTTCCTGGGCCACCCAAGAGCCACCTCTCATTCTCAAGTATCTCTGCCAAGTAAATGAGTGTGTATGTGTGTTGGTATGTTTGCAAGGCAGCCCCCAATTCATGTCTCTAGCCTCCTCTTTAAGGAGCCAAGATCTGGGGACCCACTCCCAAATTTAGTCCTGGAGGACTCAGCTTCTCCCTCTAACTTCCTTTGCTTCTTAAGATCCTGGAAGAGTTGGGACAGGAGGGCACAGACAAATGGACACATACTCCCTTGGCCAGCATACAGGTCCCCCAACTCACTGAGCTGTCCAGGATCCCATTTCTGTCCGTGTCGTACAGCTTGAAGGTGACTGTGGGGTGTTTTAGGGGGGCCAGGGTCAGTTTGTGAGGAATACCCCCCAAGTTCATAACAGAATACAGGGGAAATAAAGAAGTGGGAGACATCTTTTAGATGAAGAGCCCAGAGCCTGGCACTGGGACTGAGAGAGGAGACAAAAAGGGAGGGGAAACAGGCCTGGATTCAACCCTTGGTGAATCTAATAGGGGAGACAGAACACACCTCCCACAACCCCAGAAAAACCCAGGCCACCCACATAAAAACATACAGGACATGGGAACTGGCATGGCATTAGGGATAAGAAGTCTAGGGAAACAGAGGAAATGAGCCCATACTCTGGCCCCACCTTTGTCTGGCCCTGTCAGCTTTTAGGAGTCCTGAAAAAATGAGGGAAGGAAGGCTGGGAAATACCCCCTCCCCTCTACTCTCTCTTCTTTCCTTCTCCCAGTCTAGGATGGCAACTCACATTCTAGCTTGTCTTCTGGCCGGCCACCCTCCAGAAGGGAAAAGTAGCAGGAGACATCACTGAGATACACCACATCTGGTTACAGAAAGGACAGTAGATCTGAGGTTAGGGGTCTCTCCACTCTGGCTCTTCTCTTTTCCTTTGTTCCAACTCTTCCCTTTAACTTTCCTCCCTCCACCTCCTAGACCAGAATGGCCATCCTTCACCTCTCTTCCCCAACCCTGTCTCCAAAATGTAATTCAATTCAACTCTCACCCCAAAACCTATACTACTTTGATTTTTCTTCTGGAAGTCCAGCCCAGTCCCACCTTCATGACCATACCATTTTTCACAGTGTCTTCTAAGTGACCCATCTTGAAGGACTGAAACAGTGCCAGGCTTAGGTGATTGGGAACGTTATCTGCTTCCAGATAGATTTTCAAAAATTGCTGGAATCCCTCGTACCCAATGGCCTATGATGAGAAGGGTAAGCATTACCCTGGGGAGTGTGCAGGATGGGAGGCAGGGACTGAAGAACTAGGAGTAGCAAGGACAGAGACAAGTGCAGGGCTAAGAAGTATCCAGGGCAGACTACGGTTTCTTCTCAAGGCTGAGTCTCAATTAGAATCTCTTGCTTTGGGGCGTCTGGGTGGCTCAATGGGTTAAGCCTCTGCCTTCGGCTCAGGTCATGATCTCAGGATCCTGGGATCGAGCCCCATAGTGGGCTCTCTGCTCAGCGGGGAGCCTGCTTTCCTCCCTCTCTCTCTGCCTGCCTCTCTGCCTACTTGTGATCTCTGTCTGTCAAATAAATAAATAAAATCTTAAAAAAAAAAAAAAGAATCTCTTGCTTTCTCCTATAGCAATAGCTGTGGTAACAATGGACACTGGGGTATCTAGAGGGAGAACAGAAAGGGGAGGGCCCAGAATAATCCCTGGAAGTTGGGGATCCCAGTGGAGTAGCAAAATCAAAGATGGGAGGAGCTGGGCAAGGAGAGGATTTCCCATTTGCCACTCACATCTCCTTGGAGATATTCAGCCATGTCACCATCTTCAAAGAGCTTTAGGACATCACTGACCTTGTTGGTGGAGTCTGGGGTATGAAGAGGATGAGAGAAGAGCATTAGTCTGGTTGGGCTCTCCCTGCCCTCTGACGGATTCCCACCCAGACATCCAGCAGGAAAAAAGATTCTAGTCAAATGAAGAAAGAAGAAATTCTAGGAAGAAACACAGAAATGCAGAGAGAAATATCGGAAGACTAACATTTCAAATGCTCCAGAGTGGTACCTCTGTTTACATCTCTTCTCTGAAACTTGGAGCAGGCATTCGAGATTCAGAGAAGGTGGGTGGAAAGCCGAGACCACAGACATCGCCCCCTCTCCCTCTCCTCTGTTTCCCAGCCATATTCCCTGGCATTACGTCAGGAGCCAACTGGTTTAAGACCACTGGGGAAATGAGGGGAAGGGGGGATGAGGAGTAGGGATTGTCTGGGATAATTTTTCCCGAACTTCAGGACAGAGAGGAAGACTCACATTCCATGTACTTCTGTAGCTGGGCAAAATCATTGGGGCTGATTAGGCCCTTCTCCTTGGCCATTTTTCTTTTTTTCTTAAGGAAGACCAAAAAGGCAGCTTGGTAGTACTTCTCGCGTCTGAACCTGCGCTTCCGAGAGTAGGTCTGGAGGGAGATGGGAAGAGTATGTGGTGGGAAGAGCCATCTGTCTGCCTGACTTTGCTTCTGTCTGCTCCATTAATTCTTCACTCCCACTACTATTTCTGTTCTTTCCTTGTCTCTGAGTCCCTCCCAAGTCACTTCCTTTCCCCTTGTACCTCTCCCCTATGTCTGTCTCTCCCTAACTGAGTCTGTCCTCTGTGTCTGTTTCTCTGACTCATCTTTGACTCTCTCCCCTCCATTTCTGGATCCTTCTCTATCTCTCTGATTTCTCCCCAAATCTGTCGTGATTCGTTTCTGACTCTCCCCATCCCCTTCTCTTCACCCTCCCCCCACCTGGTTTTACCAGTCTATATGTGTTTCTGTGGGTGTGTCCCTCCCCCGTTTCTACCTTTTCTCCTGCCACCCTCAGTCTCTGCGATCTCTCCCCTCTCAGATCCCGCAGTCCTGGTCCTTCGGCCCTTCGGGTGGTTCTCACTGCTTCTGTGGCACGCCTCCCCGGCCACGATCCCATCTTGCTCCGCCTCCAGCCTCGGTCCCCAGCCCGGTTCAGCCACCCACTTCCCGAACCACCCACGCCCCTCAACGACCTCTAGCGCGCTTCTGACGCGCGACACAGAACCAGCTCTGGCCAGGTCCCTGGCCCCGGTCCCACCTCGCCAGCGCCCTTCAGAGCTCCACCGGGGAAGGGCGGGGACCCAGGCGCGCGGAGATTGGGAGGAGGTAGGGGAAGAAGGCTCTGAGCATCTGCCTCGCTTCCCATTAGTAGGAGGGTGAGCTGAGCGCGGGAATCTCAGACGCGGGGTTTTCCTTGCACCCAGCTAGGTTAGCAGTGTTCAAGGAGTCCTAACTTGCAGCTAGAAGACCCAGGGAGCAAGGAGGAGCCATCACGTGGATCACAGTGCCCAGTGGCCCTGGGGCCAAGTCTCAGAGGTCAACTCGACTGGATGATTCAGTAACAGCAATAGCAGTAATATCTCACACTGGCGTAGTACAGCAGTGTTTAGGAGTCCAGCAGAACTAGTCAGTCATATCTGGGTTCTGTTCTTAGCTCTGATACCGCTGTGTGACTGGGACACATGACATTTGTAAAATGGGAAGAATGATTCCTATCTGCCACTGCTGTTGAAGATTAAGGCAAATAATGTACAAAAAGTACCCAGTATGACACCTGCATACAGAAGGCCTACAAGAAATGGTACTTATTATTGTACTAACAATTACAATTAGATCTTATGAGATAAGAAATTCCTGGTAGAGCCATTCTTCACAGGAAGAAACTGGAGTTTGAAGAGGTTGGGACTTCCCACGGCAGGTGATAAGTGGGAGTAAAAGCTCTACCCCAAGAACCATGTCATGGGGCCCCTGCCTCTCTCTGTCCTCCTCTTGTTCCACTCTCCCCTCCACACACTGCCTTCTGATCTCACTGCCCTCCTTTCTGTTCCTCAAGCCAAGTTCTCCCCTGCTTAGGGCCATGAGACTCACTGTTCTCTCTGCCTAGAACAGCCTTCCCCACTCTTGGCAGAGCTGCTTTCTTGCCTCAGCTGAAGCGTCAGCTCCTTCAAGAGACCTTCCCCGATTGTTCCCTCCCAAAGCACCCCCCCCCCCATCTTTTGCACAGCAGCCTCCTTTGTTTCCTTCATAGAACTTACCAAGAGTGGAAATTACCTTGCTAATTTATTTGTTTCTTTGTTTACTGTTTGTCTTCTCCTATCAAAAGCTAAGTTCGATGAGGGCAGGAATTGTCAGTATTGTTCTCACTATATCCCCAATTCCTAAGCCTGTGCCCAACATGGTATAGGTCCTCCATATTGTTTATACAAATCATTGTGCAAAGTTAGGGAGCCACAGGTTCGAAAATATTAGTCAAATATGCTTAAATGGGATGCCAGAGTATCCATCCTGACAGGAAGAGGAAATAATTTGTAACACATATAGGAGGTGCTAAATAGATATTTGTTGAATGAATGAATTTTGCTAAAAAGCACTTACTGTGGCATTCCATCTGGGGCTTCTGCCTCTCTTTTGCCCATTTATTTAGGGTTTGTTGGGTAAGGCTCAAGGAGGCAGTTAGGGCCTACAAGAATTTCCTTTCTGATGGTGCAAGAATCTTCTTTGCAGCCTCTGCACTTGGGACATCTCTGCTGTCCACATCTATGTAGTATACCATTCCTCCTCTGCGGGCTCTCTGGGAACACTAAAAAGGGGATCCTAGGACACTGATATTCTGGAGAAAGGACTCCATCCATCTGGCTCTTTTCAATGACTATAATCCAACTTCTACTGCCAACAGATCTAATGAATACATAATAGTCTTAGGGCTAATTGGGCCTCTATGACTTAATTAGTCTCTCTGATTACCCCTGGGGATTCTTAGATGGCTCCAAGGTTCTAGGAAATGAAATCTGAGAGAGAAAGTGACTAGGAGAGAGCAAAAGAGGGACGATGAACAGGAGAGAAGACACATCTCTCTCTTCACATCGACCCCTCCTAGTTCCCCCAGATCTTGCATGTAATTTATAGTAGAATTTAAGGGAATGGACTTTTGAACTAGACAGGCGTGGATTAGAATCCTGGCTCTTGGGTGAGTTATTTCATCTTCCTGAATCTGTTTTCTCATTGGTAAAATGTATACCTGGAGAAATCAGTCACAGCATGGAGATTAGGTAAGATAATACATGCAATAAACTTAGGTATTGTAAGGCATAGAGGAAGCAGTTGTATGGCACAAAGAAAGAATTCAGTAAATGTTAGCTCTTACTTTTGTTGTTGTTGTTGTTATACAAAGGTGGTACATGGCGAAACACATCTGGACATTAGGAAAGATGGTGCCAGGAAGTCATCAGTTCAAGGGGCTCTCAAGAGCAGGGAAGCCCAGTCATACCCTTTGCCCCATTGTGTCATCTCAGGCATAGACATGGAGTATTGAGATCCTGCACTCTGCCTTTGGGAGGGTGAGGAGGTGGCTAGAAGCTAGACTGTCAAGGTCCAAGGACACCTCTGGGCTGGGACCTCAGACAAAGGGCTCCTGGTATCTTTTCAGTTGTCCTCCTGAGTTGTCTCACCAAAAGTTTTGCTGCCCATGTTGCTGAAAGGCATATAAACTGTTAGGATCCTGGACCCTAACAAACCGTAACAAGTCCAATTTTGTCCTCCCTGCTCCATCCCAGCCCTGAGGCTATAACCTGGGCTAGTCCAGGCGAATGCCAGGGTTGGGCGGGTGAGGTCTGCTGCCCGCCTGCCAGCTATCTGTGACTCACCCTTCCTTTCCCTCCTCTGGCTTCCCTGCCCACCCCTACCAACCTGAGGTGAGAAAGTAAGAAGCTGACTTGGAGGCAGAGACTCCTGGAACATCCTCAGAGCTGGGAGGTACCAACTCTCACACTTTTCAGAGGAGGAAACTGAGGCCCAGACAGAGAGCCACAATCTCAGGATCATACCCAAATTCCAGACATCCTGTCCTTTGTCCATTCCATTAAATTGTAGCGCCTCTACTTTCTAGATCTTACTTTAGACAGTAAATACCAAAATTGCTCATAACCAAGAGATAAATAGGATTTCCAAGGCCAGTGCCAATATTTAAAGTTTCCTTTTTCACTTCAATATTTGTCAATATTCCAAATCATATAAATTCATCATTACTCAAGAATCAGCTATGCCCCCAGAACATTCAGGCTGACCCAGCAAGAATCCCAAGAGGCAGGTCCAGGCCTGATTACCTGGACTTCTGAATCTCTTAACCACAACAGGGCCTGCATCCTCCTCCTCTTTCCCAGGACCAAGGGAGGGTCTATACTTTCTTGCCCATCCCTGTTACTTGTCAGTGGCCCTGGCAAGGGAATAATTAGCCTTGAAGTCTCAAAATTCATTAAGCCTCCACAAACACTGCAGATGGTAATGTTGCCTGATTAAGGGTATGTGTGTGTGTGTGTGTGTGTGAGAGAGAGAGAGAGAGAGAGAGAGAGAGAGTATGTAGTACAGGAGGAAGTTACGATGTTGGCATGGTTGGGGGATGTGGGCTCATAGTAATGAGGCTGAAGAGATGCCCAGTAGTAGTCACATTTCTTCCTCAGTAAAGCTCACTTCCCCCATTTAGAGGTGAAAAATGGGATTCAGACCCAGGTAGTTTCAGAAACTTCCCGGTGACAGGTGTGGAAAGGGTAGGGGTGGGAAGTTGGGCACCAGGAGGCCAAAGAAGAACCCCTGTGCACCCCCTGCAGCGCTGTGGAGGTTCCAAAACGGACTTCGCTTCACTCGGGCCCCTAGGAGCCAAGCTTCACCATCCCTCCGAGTGACAGGGGGGATGAGGGGAAGGTCTGGGGGAGACGCTGCCTACGGAGCTCTGGCCCAGCTCTCCAGCTGCACCCCGCGTCCTGGCGCAAACCCTTCTAGCTACCCGCTCCAGCTGTGGGGCTTCCTCCTCCGCCCTGCAGCCCTACCCCAGCCCGGCGGCGGCCCCTCCCGCGGCCCCCGCCCCCTCCGGCTCCGGGGTGAGGGGAGGGTGGGAGGCTCGGGGGTCGCGCGGGGTCTCTACCTTGCCTGCGGATGGCGCGCGGTGGGAGCTGGAGCGCCGGCGCGGGAGCTGGAGCCCGAGCGGGGCTGGAGGGGACCGACCAGGCAGGCGCGGCCGCCGCGAGGCCGCCCCGTTCCTGACGACACAGCTGCCCGCCCCTCGCCCCGGCCTGGCCGCCCGCGCCCAGTGTCCGCGCCCCCGACTCCGGGAACTCCAGTCTGGAGAGGCCCCTGTTTCCAGTTCACCAAGCTTGAGCCGCCCCCACCCCCACCCCCAGTATCTCCAGAGCTCTGGCCTGTGCCTCTTTCTCCATATCCTGCGCTTCTCATCTTCTTCCCGCCTTGGGACAGCTCGGTTTCTATCCATCATCCAGTCTTTCTAATCAACCCATAGCCTCTCCCCTCATCCTAGCCCTGGAAGGTCATGATAGAGGGCAGGGCCGCTGATGGCACAGCTTGGCAGGGGCCCACCCAGGCAACATCTGACCCTCTCCTAATTGCCGCCATCCAGGGATTTCCCTCCCCAACTCCTTTCCATCCACCACTGACAGAATTCATACTCAGAAGATTCCACAGCAGCAAGCCCGGAGTCCCAGACACTGCATCCTGAGATACAAATGCCTCCTTCCACCCATGGGCTCCGCAGTGTTTAACACTATTTGAGGCCCACCTTTGCCTCTAGGTTTTTCACCCCTCTAAAACCCAAACCCCAGAGGGCTCAGACTTGTTTTCCCCAATATAAGTACACCTCCTTCTCTCAAGACTCAGGGCCTTCCCTTAATTCTTGGCTTGTTCAGGTGCAAGGAGCACTCAGGTCGGTGTCCACTCTTTCTCCATGCTCTAACCCTCCCACTTTACCTGCTGACCTTGGCAGGTGCTGTAAAAGGCCCCTGCCAGAAGTAGGGGTGAGAGAAGATCCTTTCAGCTCCTCCTGTCTGGAATCTGTTTTTGAAGTTGTTAAGGCTCTTGGGGCAGCATGGATGATGGCGGGACTGACGGTGAGTACAACGGAGATAGACAGAGGCCTAGGACTTACTGGTAGGAACTGGGGACCCAGGCATCCTCCTCCCTGGCCCCGCCCCAACCCAGGCTAACCCCCTCCTACCCGTCCTTGAACTAGGGCACAGTAACAGGGCTTGAGTTCCTGGAATCTTCCCTCTTACACCTGGTGATAGAAGAGAGGGGGAGGGAGAGCTCTGACTGGAAGGTTGTATTGTGTGATGTGTGTATGTGTGTGTATACACACATATCCACACACATAATATAGACATACTTTTGGTGGGGGTTGGAGAGAAGACATGACTACATGAGGCCCTCTAGTGGCAATGAAGGGATCTAAGCAGTTCTTGAATGTTTCCATACAGGCTTGTTGGAAAAAACCCTCCATTTTTATCAGAAATGTAACTGCTGAGAAATAGGGCTTGGGAGTATTGTTGTACCTGAACTGGAGATCTGAAGGAGGCAGGGGTTGGAGAAGGTCTGTCTCTCTGCTCCTGTCTCCCAGTCTTAAAAAGACAAGGGCCATGCTATTCCCATGCTTTATCTCCCCCTCCCCCCTTTTTAAAAAAATTATTATTATTATTATTATTATTTTTTAAAGATTTTATTTATTTATTTGACAGAGAGAGATCACAAGTAGGCAGAGAGGCAGGCAGAGAGAGAGGAGGAAGCAGGCTCCCCGCCGAGCAGAGAGCCCGACGCGGGACTCGATCCCAGGACCCTGAGACCATGACCCGAGCCGAAGGCAGCGGCCTAACCCACTGAGCCACCCAGGCGCCCTTAATTATTATTTTAAAGTAATCTCCACACCCAACATGGGGCTTGAACTCACAACTCAGAGATCGAATCACATGCTCCATCCACTGAGCCTGTCCCCTACCTATATAACCTCTTTAGTCATAAGGAATCATAATCTCTTGAAGGCCCATTATGCACTAGGTCCTGTGCTTGGTTCTGTAGACAGCCAAAGCACAACTTAAGGACTGCAGTAAAGAGTGGCTTGGTGTGTGTGTATGTGTATGTGTAAAGCCTCCCCACTCTAAGCTATCCTAAATATACAAAATATAAGAAAGAACAAGTCTCCTAGCACCTCTTGCAGTTTTCTCTCATCTAGAATGATACTAAACCTTAAGGCATTCAGCTTTGCTTGCAAACAATGCTAGTGGTGATAACACATTACATATGACCTGTGTTTTTCACTCCATCCTTGGATATGTCTCTACTTGCACTTAAATTGCTCCTGTTAAGGTTGTCTTTTTTTTTTTTTTGAGACTTCAAAGTGGGGCCCGGGGTGATCTCTCTAAGGAATAGGATGAAATCTGTCATACCCAAAGCTTCTTTGTGTCTTCTTTAAGATCTGTGGTCCATCATACATCGTCAGTTATTGGTGAGGGTAGGAGGGGAAGAAAGGCCAAGAAACATCTAAGGAGGAGGCGTATAATGCCTACTGTTCCAGGTGCTCATTTCTTTAATCAACCACATCACAAAAATCAGAAAGAAAGAAACCGCAATGAACAAAGGGAAAGGAAAAAACAACAGCCTTGTTCTCCCCAGCCTCTTCTTTCTCCTCTTCCTTCACAGGGTGTGTGTTTGTGTGGGGTGGGGGGGCACATCCGGGGCTCAGGGCTGGGTCCCAGTCAGGTCTGCTGGGAAGACAATTGAGTTTCACTTCCTGTCCAACCCAGAACAGAGGCAAAATGTCTAGCGGCACAAGGGGAGGGAGGGTTAAGGTTGGTGGTGGACAGGGGCCACTTTAGGATTCACTCTTGCAGAAAGGTGCAACATATCCCTCTAAAGGTTTAAGCCCACACTCTCACCTGTGATAATCATTAGTAACAAGGCTAAGGACAGGATGCTGACTCAGTGAGCCCGAAGCACATTGTTGAAAGAGAGTAGGGGTTAAGAATGGCAGTATTAGAACACTTGCAATAAGTGTGTATGGAATGCAAATCAGTTTTAAAACGAGTCTTTTTGAGACCTTTGAGTTGGGCCTCTGGTGGAAGTCAGAAGGTAAAGCATGGGATGGAAGACAAGCTGTGACCTGAGAAAACTTCAAAAGCTTCATGTCAAAGCTTTAGGAAGTTCCTGGTCAGTCATTACTCTCACCTTTTTATTTTTTAAGTGGGCACACAGCTAGAGGTAGTCACTAATATTTGCCCCTCTCTACGGGTTCCAAGCGGTAGAGTTGGACATTAGCCTAAGCCAAAGTGGGAAATTTGGAGGAAGGTAAAACAATCAAAAAGGGGGAAAAAAACCCCACAAAAAAACAAAAAACAACGTAGTTGGGAGAGCCAACACCTGAGGAGAGGAACCTGCAGCCGGCCACTCCCAGGCTGTAGGGTAAACTAGTTTAGCAGGATTTAGCCCTTAAGGAACGACAGTGTCTGAGAAGAGCGGGGGAGGGAAAACACTAGGGTTCCTCTAAAGAATAGGGAGGCACGGGGCGGGCCGGACTGCAAAGGGAGTGGCCATACAAGCCCCGACTATTGGCGAGTTGCCCGGCTTTGGATCCCCAGCGCCCATGCTCGCTTCGGCAGCACATACACTAACATTGGATCCCCAGCGCCCAGACCTGGACGAGGTTCATTAGAATATTAACTGGCTCCGCCCCGAAGCCTTCACTCTGCCCTCTGACCCCGGGGCCCTGCCTGAGGAGGTTCCCGGGGTCGAAGGCCAGAGCAAACTTGGTCTGTCCTCACCACGCCGCCCGAATCCTTGCGGCCGCCCCAAGGGCAGGGCCAGCCAGGGCTGCCCGCCCAACCCGGCCCACCGCCTCCTCGGTCGTGGAAATCGCCAGCACCCCTGAGGCTTTGGGGACAGGTGACCGACCGGCAGCACACTCTGCCTTGCACGCCCCTCTCGCGGATCTCTGTCCCGAGGATTGAGCTGGGTAGCCGAGGGCAATTGACACGCGATTTCGACCGCCCCACTTCCTAAGAGAGGGTCAGTTGGGGGTCTTCCATTCACCCCTGACAACATTGGTGCGCCCCAGTATGTTCCCAGAGTTTGCGCGCCCCATTCCCCAAGCCGCTCTGGGACCTCGGTGCAGGCTAAGGCTTGAATATTCTGAGTTTTCGGCCCCACTTTCCGGGTACAGGTGGGCCTTGCCCCCTTTTCCCTGGAAGGTCCTGGATGACGGAGAGGGGCCGTGCCTCGGAACTTCTCTCGGCACCCAGAGGACTGCTTTACACGGAGCAGGCACCCAATATTGGTATCCGTGGCAGTAACAGAGCCTACGGCTTTTATTTATTGAAGTCTTTAGCTTCTTCTACCTTCTGCCTCTTCCACCTCCTTCCACGAAATGGTGTACTCTCCCTTTAAAACTAAAATGGTGGCTGGCTATGATCGGGACTCCACTTCCGGTGGGGAGGGGGGCGGGACCCCAGCCCGCTCACGCCGGAAGTGGTTTGCGTTTTCAAGATGGCGACTCCCTATGTAACTGACGAGACCGGCGGTGAGTGCGGGAGGCGCGGAGCCGCTTCTCCCCGGGCTCTCGGGGCAGGGGTTCGGACTTGGAAAGGGGTCTGTGCCCCGCCCATCCCGGGGCCCCTCCTTTTGCCCCGCCCTCCGGACCGCCTTCCCCATTCATTCTCTCCTATGGGGTGTCACCTGCGCCCCCTTCTGGTCTCGTGTTTGGGGGTCTCTGCTTCCGGTCACCCAAACCCTGGGGTCCTTCAGTGGAAGTCCCTGCTCCAGAACCCTCACGGGCCCTTAGTTTTTCTCCAGTAGCTGGCGATCCCATATCTCTTGGTTTCTCCAGTCTTGGGAGCTCCTACACGCTCAGTTCCCTCCAATTCTAGCTTTTCCTCCTCTGTTCCCCTCCCCCATCTATCTGCTGTACCTGCCTCCTGCCCTACCCCAGCTTCGTTTTGATTCTCTTTCTCGAAGTTGTATCTGTTAAAGATCTCTTTATTGCTATATAATATTTTTAACATTCTCTTCCTCGTCTTCAATTTTGGGTCACTGAGGTTCAGAGGTGTGAAGGGAAGAAGAACCTAATATAACTTTCAGCTTGAGTTTTCTTCCTGATGGCATCACTCTTCTGTATTTTCTCTGGTGGTGATGGTGATAAAAGGTGAGGGATCTGAGGAGGAAGAAGGCAAACAGGAGGTGTCTAGTGTGGCCTCTCAAGCCCTCTGACGAATTCATAGAATCCATTGTTACTTCTGGTTAGAGAAGAATTTCTGGCCTGGCTGATTGAGGTGCTGAAGTGTCCGTTGTGTATGGAGGTCTATGTGTTGAAAACTGAAATCAATGTTTTCATTCTGGTTTTGTCCCATCCTAATTTCCTCATCTTTAGAAAAATGTGCATAGGAATATCTACGTAGTGACGATCAAATAAGATAGCATATGTAAAAGCAATTTATAAAATCTACAAGGCAAGGCGTTAACTGTTTTTTGTAGCCTTCACTTGTGTATGTGCATCTTCTGTAGAACTGACTCTGTATGCTGTGTTTTAAAATGTGCCCTTTATGCTTCTTGCTTTGCTACCTTGCATGTTCCTTACATCTCAGCGCACCTCTCCTATGGTATTTTAGGACAAGCCAGGTCTCTGCTGTTTCTCCCCAGCCTCACATTTCAAAGTGGTACACAGAACCTCTCTTCTCCAGTTCTCTACTCAGTGGGTCCTTCATCTACTGGCTCCTTTTAATGTGTGCTTTGAAAATATTACTCATTGTCCATGTCTACGGCCATACCACCCTGAACGCGCCCGATCTCGTCTGAAAATATTACTCATTGTCCAGTACACTTTTCTTTATTTTTAACTATTTTCTTTTTAAGATTTTTAAAAAAATTATTTATTTGTCAGAGAGAGAGATAGAGAGAGAGAGAGAGAGCACAAGCAGGCAGAGTGGCAGGCAGAGGCAGAGAGAGAAGCAGGCTCTCTGCTCCCATGTGGGACTCCATCCTAGGACCCTGGGATCATGACCTGAGCCGAAGGCAGTGACTTAACCGACTGAGCCACCCAGACGTCCAACTATTTTCTTTTTAAACTGATTTCATGAAAATCCAGGTACCATGTTTCACCCTACCCTCCTACTAAGAGGTATCTTCTATTCTCTGTGGCTATGTAGAAGAAGGAATCACACTGCTTTTTTGCTTTCTCTTACTATTTCTAGATCATTAATCTACGATGGTCTCTCTAATCTTTATGGAAGGTATCGCCATGCAATTATAGCATTTTCTCTAAAACCTCAGGGCCATCATTTATTGCCCACAAGGGCCCAGGACTATTGCATCACACTTTTTCCTCCAGTGTTTCTTGCTCTTATTCTGTTTCTCCAGCATCTTTGGAATACTCTAATCTTATAGTTCCTCAGCACAAGATGGTTGACTGTCATTTGTATTTTTTTTTTTCCTTAAGTAGGCGTTGCTCAGTGTGGAGCTTAACTTGAAGCTTGGATTCACAATCCTGAGATCAAGACCTGAGCTGACATCAAGAGTCGGTCTCTTAACCAACTGAACCACCCAGGCACCCCTTCTTTGTATTTTTAAAGTAGCTGCACATCAGGGGTGACCGGCTGGCTCAGTCTGTTAGGGGTCCCACTCTTGGTTTCAACTCAGGTGGTGGTCTCAGTGTCTGTGAGATCCAGCCTGGCATCAGGCTTTGGGCTCAGCACAGTCTGCTTGTTGCTCTCCCGCTGCTCCTCCCAGTGCTTGCTTGCTCTCTCTCTCTCAAATAAATGAATAAATTCTTAAAACAAAAAAGTAGCTGCACAGCAGAATCACTGTAATCGGGACTTCCTCTGTGACACTGCTTCCCCTTTAGGTGCTCTCCATCACTTACTTTAGCCTCCGTACCAGTTACTTTTTCACATCCTATTTCACATACCTGTTTCTGGTATCTAGAGAATCTGCTTTTTGCCCTTCTTCGGTTCTTGACCTTTCCCATTTCATTACATCTACCAGTACCTTCATGACTACCTTTGATGCTGCTCTGCTAGACCTTGGTGACTAGCTACTTTGATACTATCTTCATTGCTTTTCTTCATTTATTTTGATCTATACTTAGCAAGCACTTTTGTTATCTTGCATCATACCCATCATCTATTTTCTTGGCTTCTAATGTCTAGGGCATAGCACATGGCTAGAGAAAAAGCACAAAACTAGCACATTCAGTATAATAAAACTTAGTGTTAATTTCTGCCAAGATCCTGGCTTCTCTGCAGTTCTTTTTCCTTTGCTTACATTCCGTCATGGCTTTTTTCCCCCACCATGGCTTCACTGCCCCCCCCCAACTTTCTGTTTCATTAAAAAGTCAAGGCCTATCATTTCTTTCCTGTTCACAGCCTGATTTCTTGAGTAACAGGTCTCCACATACTGTTTTCATTTCCTTACTGCTTATTTGTCCCTTAATTCTTTAGTTTTGTTTCTAGTGCCACCCTCTTTTCCTGGTCGCCTATTCTCTTTTCTAATTGATGGGCGAATAACTTTCATTCTTAAATACACTGTCATACCTTAAAGTCAGTCTGCCCAAAATCATTGTATTTTTTTCCTTCCTTATTTCTGTTAATGACACTTAGCCAAACCAAGAT
The DNA here is from genome assembly GCF_030435805.1 of Mustela lutreola. Classification (NCBI taxonomy): domain Eukaryota; kingdom Metazoa; phylum Chordata; class Mammalia; order Carnivora; family Mustelidae; genus Mustela; species Mustela lutreola. Next base: position 57,742,859 of record NC_081297.1, read on the forward strand.
CAGCTTTTTGCACCATCACCCTTTTTAATTTAATTTAATTTAATTATTTTTTAAAGATTTTATTTATTTATTTGACAGACAGAGATCACAAGTAGGCAGAGAGGCAGGCAGAGAAAGAGAGGGGGAAGCAGGCTCTCCACTGAGCAGAGAGCCTGATGCGGGGCTCAATCCCAGGACCCTAAGATCATGACCTGAGCCGAAGGCAAAGGCTTAAACCACTGAGCCACCCAGGTGCCCCCACCCTTTTTAATTTTAAATAGACTTTACTTTTTAGAACAGTATTAGATTTATAGAAAACTTGGGAAGATGGTACAATTCCCATATATGTTACACTCAGTTTCTCCTATTATTAACATCTCACTTCATAAGGGTGCCATTATTACAATTAATGAACTGATACTGATACTTTTTTTTTTGAGATTTTATTTATTTGTCAGAGAAAGGAAGAAAGCAGAAGCAGAGGGAGTGGCAGGCAGAGAGAGAAGCAGGTTCCCTGCTGAGCAAGGAGCCTGATGGGTTCTATCCCAGAACCCTAGGGTCATGACCTGAGCCAAAGACAGCTGCTTAACCGACTGAGCTACCCAGGTGCCCCTGATCCATTATTATTAATTATAGTCTGTACATTATTCAGAGTTCCTTAGTTTTCACCTAACTTTCTTTTCTGTTCCAGGTTCCCATCCCAGATACCACATTGCTTTTAGTTTTCACGTCTCCTTAAGCTCCTTTTGGCTGTGAACAGTTTCTCAGACTATTCCTTGTTTTTGATGACCTTGATAGTTTTGAGGAATACTAGTCAAGTACTTTATAGGATGCCTCTCTTTTGGAATTTGTCTGATGTTTTTCTCATGATTAGACTGGGGTTATGTGTTTTTGGTGTACAACCTCAGAGGAAAAGTGACATTTTCATCATATCAGGGGTACCTATCATAACGATTTTTTTTTTAAAGATTTTATTTCTTTATTTGACAGAGATTACAAGTAGACAGAGAGGCAGACAAAGAGAGGAAGGGAAGCAGGCTCCCCGCTGAGCAGAGAGCCCGACGTGGGGCTCTATCCCAGACCCTGGGATCACGACCCGAGCCAAAGGCAGAGGCTTTAACCCACTGAGCCACCCAGGCGCTCCATAACGATTTTTTTACTGTTGATATGACCATGATCACTTGGCTGAAGTAGTGTTTGTAAGGTTTCTCCACAGTAAAGTTACCCTTATTTCCCTTATCTTTTTCATATTGCACTTGAGATAGAAGTCTCTATTCATGGCCCATAAAGAGGGAAGTTATACTTCCTTCCTTAAGGATGGAGTATTTATACATGTTATTTGGAATTTTTCTGCAGATTTATCTCTTCTCCATTTATTTATTCAATCATTTGTTTATAGCAGTATGGATTTTAGGTTATAATCTACTATTTATTTTATTGCTCAAATGTTCCAGCTTTGGACATTGGAAAATTTTAGTTGGCCCTATGTCCCTTTAACATACCCCCAACAGTGTAGGTTTTTGTTTTTGTTTTTTTTAGCTCTTCCTTACTTTCTGGCGCTAGAAGATGCTCCAGGCTCGTCTTTTTATTTCCTGTTCCAGTCCTAGAATCAGCCTTTCTCCAAGGAGCCCCTATTCCTTTCACTAGAGAATAGTATCAAGAAACCAAGTTCAGAGCACTAGGTATTTTATTTGTTGCATCATCTTTTATTCCTCTCTTTCCCCATCCCCTGCCATACACTAGTTGTCAAAATGTCATTCTTCTGTTCCCACTGCCGATATCCTTATCCCATCTTCAATACTTGTCAGGTACATGGCCTTGGGAATTTTAAACCTTAGGAATCTAAGTTTTAGTCTTCTCATCAATGAAATTGGTATATGTGCTGCCAAAGCAAGCACTCATCAATGAAATTGGAATAATAACTCCTACCACATAGTATTATAGTGAGAATTAAAATTTAAATGAAAGGATGTACATTTCTGGCACATACAAAGTGCCCAGCAAATGGTTCTGTAAGTATTACTGTTCGTAAGGATTATTGTATGGATCAGAAGAGATTATATATGCAAAGTATCAAGCATAGTACTTGAGTCCTTCTTCATCCTTGATAAAAATTCTATTTTCCTTTATCCTGAAAATATTGCTGTGACCTCCTAAATAGTTGTCCTATCTCCAGTCTCTCTCTCTCTCTGTTCCAGTTCATATGACACACTGTTGCCAGATTACTGTTCCTTAAGTACAGATTTATTTATGTAATTTTTGTTCAATATAAATCATTCACCCAGAGTCTTCTATTTAATTTGGGACATATCCTTCTGATCTTTATTTTTTCTGTGCATTAAAAAAAAAAAAAAGATTTTATTTATTTATTTGACAGAGAGAGACACAGCAAGAGAGGGTTTTTGACAAGCCGGGGGGAGTGGGAGAAGGAGAAGCAGGCTTCCTGCCTGATAGGGGGCTCAATCCCAGTATGCTGGGATCATGACCTGAGCCGAAGGCAGAGGCTTAACCCACTGAGCCACCCAGGTGCCCATCTGTGCACTTTTAAAAAAAGATTTTATTTATTCACTTGACAGGATCACAAGTAGGCAGAGGCAGAGAGAGAAAGGAGGAAGCGGGCTCCCTGCTGAGCAGAGAGCCCAATGTGGTAATGCGGTCTTGATCCCAGGACCCTGAGATTATGACCTGAGACAAAGGCAGAGACAACCCACTGAGCCACCCAGGCGCCCCTTTTCTGTGCATTTTTAAAACATTTTTAAATTTTTTTTTCTATTTTTTAAAAGATTTTATTTATTTTATTTGACACAGAGAGAGACATCACAAGTAGGCAGAGAGGCAGGCGGAGAGAGGAGGAAGCAGGCTCCCTGCTGAGCAGAGAGCCCAATGCGGGGCTCAATCCCAGGACCCTGAGACCATGACCTGAGCCGAAGGCAGAGGCTTAACCCACTGAGCCAACCTGGCGCTCCTTTAAAACATTTTTTAATTAGATGGTATATATAATTATATTTTGCCTTTTCATTTAACCTTATGCTATAAATATTTTTCCTTGCTATTAGAAATTCTTTGAAAACTAGAGTTTTAAAATATTGGCAGTGGGATGCCTGGGTGGCTCAGTTGGTTGAGCGGCTGCCTTCGGCTCAGGTCATGATCCCAGCGTCCTGGGATCGAGTCCCACATTGGGCTCCTTGCTCTGCAGGGAGCCTGCTTCTCCCTCTGACTCTGCTTGCCTCTCTGTCTGCCTGTGCTCGCTCTCGCTCTCGCTCTCTCTCTAACAAATAAATAAATAAAATCTTTTAAAAAAAAATAAAAAAAATAAAATATTGGCAGAGTGTTTTATTGCTTAGGCATACGCTTTCTCTTATGTTTCTTCTGTTATTGAACTTGTATTTTATTTATTTATTTATTTATTTTTAAAGATTTTATTTATTTGTCAGAGAAAGAGAGAGAAAACATGAGTGGGGGAAGAGCAGAGGGAGAAGCAGGCTCTGTGCTGAGCAAAGAGCCTGATGTGGGACTGGATCCCAGGACTCTGACCTGAGCCAAAGGCAGACATTTAACTGACTGAGCCACCCAGTCATCCCTGTTACTGAACTTTTAGATTGTTTCCAGTATTTTTGTTAGAAGAATTCTGTGAATATTTTTGTGCATAATTTTTTGCCTGCATTAGGGGTTATTTTCTTAGGATTGAGTTCCCAGAAATAGAATTACTGGGTTATAGGGAATAAGCATTTATTGATTTAATTCATATTGATTGTAGGAACCTTGGAAAATGTTTTTGTAAGCAGTATAAAAATACAAGTCACACGCATATTTGGTAATTCTAGAACCCAAAGATAACTATAATTACAATTCCTTTTAGTTTTTCTGTGTACATATGTAGCTTATCTATATTTTATATAATTGGGATCAAAGCAAATAGCTATATTTCCCAAAATATGATCCTCAGAATGCTTAGTAGTCCTATAAGATATGCTACAAAATAAGTAAAAAACAAAATAAATAGCAAATAAATAAATAAGGTTCCTGTGGTCAAATAAATCTGGGAAAACTGTAAATCACACTCCCATTGTGAGTAGTCACGTGAATAAGAACACATTAAGTCTTGCCGATAAAATAAAATTGCTTTCCTATGTTTAACCCATAATTGGCCAAACTTATTTAATGATTTTGGGGGGTAACTTTTATTATCATATGGAAATAGTATTTTAAATAACAAAAGCTTTGGGAAACTATAGGATTACCTTTATTGTCTTGCTGTGTTAGCCAGATGGCTTTCTAAAGGGTTTTACCACCCAGTATATGACTATGCTGATTTAATGACATCTTTGACCACACTGGTGTTCTTATCTTCAAAAATTCTACTACTCTGACAAATAGAAATTTTATTTTATTGTTTTATATATATTTTTTTATTATTAGTGAGGTTGAACATTTTTGTATCTTTTTCATTTATAACACAATATGCAGAAGTAGTATAAAATGTACAGCTTTTGGAGCATAGCCTGGGTTTGAATTCTGTAGCTTACTGACCATAACTTTGGGCAAGCTATTAAATTTCTCATTGTTTGGTAGCTGCTATTTTCTTTTTGGAGTTGATCATGAAATTTACATATATACCATTTGCTCTTAGATATGCTCTTTAATATGAGTGCCACCCACTTTTCAGTATAGTATCACCACATACTAGGTCTCTGTCTATAATTCCCAGTGAAACTGGGCTATGTGGTGTAAGACAGGTGGAATAGCATTGTGCCTTTGTGATCTTGGACCCATCTTTAACCTCTTAAGGACTCTTAATCTTAGCTGTAGATGATAATATCTACCCAATGTCTAGATTCAATAGAGTAATATATGTAAAGTTTCTGATGCAATGGAGCCACTTATTAATCAATGCTCTTTCCTAACTGTTCTTAGCATACTGTGAGTTTTCCACTGCTAATGATTTTGCTTGTTGTTACTCCTCTTAGGCCCTTTCCCTTCCTTTCTCTGCCCACAGAAATATCAGCCACTGGTTTGTTATTGTACTACTGTTACTACCTAGTATTTAAGGTTGGGTCCCTGAAATTCTCCTGATTTTTTGTCACCTTCCCCCATCAAACAGAGTGTGATTATTTAGTCTCTTGAAATCTGGTACCAGTATGTATCAGTGTCTCTTAAGATACCTAAGACATTTATATTTTTGTTTTAGTCCTTGCCTAACTTGTCCACCCTCTTCCTTAGACTGTAAATTGCTTGATTTTTTAAAAAAGATTTTATTTATTCATTTGACAGAGGGAGAGCACAAGCGGGGCGGGGGTTGTGCAGGAGGCAGAGGGAGAAGGAGAAGCAGGCTCCCTGCTGAGCAAAGAGCCTGACGTGGGGCTCAATCCCAAACCCTGGGATCATGGCCTGACCCAAAGGCAACCGCTTAACCGACTGAACCACGCAGTTGCCCAAATTGCTTTAAAGTAGGGACCATTTTACTCCCTCTTGATAATCCCTGTAGCATTTACTAGGATACTTTTCTCATGGGAAGCTTTCAATAAGTGTTTATCCTTTTAATTAATTTGTAGTCTGGTTTCTGACTACTCTGCTTTTCTGAAGCTATATTCTTAAAGATAACTAGAAATTTCCAAATTGCCAATTTTTTTTTCTTCTCCGTTTTCCTTTTCCTTAATCTCTGTGCATTATTTAATACCCTTAATCAGCTGCCCTTAAAACTCTTTTGGTCTCCATGGCATAACACTGTCCTGGTTCTGCTCTCCTACAGTTGTTTTCTGTGACTGCTGACACCTTTTCTTTCTTGAGGAAGATAATCATGACCGTTTTTCCAAGGTCATTTCTCCATATTGGATCTTCTCTTTCTGTATTTTCCCCAGGTTTTAGAAACTGTATAATTATAATTCTTGGCCCTAAGATCATCCCCAGGCTCAGATTTGTCATACAGATCTCCTTTATTGAAACAGGTCACAAGGATTGAACAGTCGCTTCAGCCTAACCCCTTAGAGTTCTCTCAGGCCTTGTTTTCTGTCTTGTCTCTTCACTGTGTTCCTGCCACCCCCCCCCAAAATAAGGCTCTTTTACAGTTTAAGGCAACAGATTAAGGATTACAAAACAGCAGATGTGAGAGAATAGCTGAATTTACCATGTTTTGTGGTAGCAATCTCTAATCTGTGTTTCTGACATTCTCAAGGGCGCTACCTGACAATCCTGATATCCTGCCCTTGGTTTTGAGTTCTAGGGTAGGAATCTCCAAACCACTCCCTTCATTTTCACTTTACCTCTGAATGAAAGGACATGAAGGACAGAGAATGGAACCAAGAGGATAATGGGCTATCTGCATCTCAGGGCTTCCAGTTAGGATAGCCATTCAAGAAGCTTCTGCCATGTCTTTTCTCACTTTTCACTGTTACTTGTCTTAAGCCTTGAACTATAATCTTTGTGCAGTTATCTTAAATATATGTTTCGAGTATTGTCCTTTCCTCCTTAATTTCACGTAAAACACTACCTGTCTAGAATTGAATTAGTTATTTTCACAAAGTTGTCATCTTCTCTAGACTTTCTTTGTGTTTTTTTTTTTATTTTTTTATTTTTTATAAACATATATTTTTATCCCCAGGGGTACAGGTCTGTGAATCACCAGGTTTACACACTTCACAGCACTCACCAAAGCACATACCCTCCCCAATGTCCATAATCCCACCCCCTTCTCCCAAACCCCCTCCCCCCAGCAACCCTCAGTTTGTTTTGTGAGATTAAGAGTCACTTATGGTTTGTCTCCCTCCCGATTCCATCTTGTTTCATTGAATCTTCTTCTACCCACTTAAGCCCCCATGTTGCATCACCACTTCCTCATATCAGGGAGATCATATGATAGTTGTCTTTCTCCGCTTGACTTATTTCGCTAAGCATGATACGCTCTAGTTCCATCCATGTTGTCGCATGTTGTTTGTTTTAATTCCAGTATAATTTACAGTATTGTATTAGTTTCAGGTATTGGATCGGTGATTTTTGTCCTCTAAATTTTGCACATTCACAAGTGATACTGTAATTAGTTTATTTGTGGTCTTTTTTATTACCTTTCTTCCTTACTAGAATGCATGGTACAAAAAGACAGGACCCTTGCGTGCTTTGTTCATTGTTGTATCCCTAACTGCTGTTACAGTGCCTGGCACAACACCCAGTGCTCAATAAACATTTAAAATCCATGTGTGAATAAATATTATTACCATTTGCCCAATTTACCCACAGGTATGTTGTAAAAAATAAGAGAATACATGTGAAAAGCACCAGATTAAACCCATTATAGCAGTTTCAATTACCTCGTCTCTCTAATTCAAATCTTGGCAGTCTTTTGGCCCTATTGACTTCTTCATAATGAATTTCTCTTTCATTTTCCTTTCAATACCCATAGAGATGATCTAAATCAGTTTTTCTCTGTGGTGACTATTATTTTCATTTGTTCTACTTTTAGTTTCTATTATACATTTTGATGTTAATCCTTAAACACTGCTTTGAGCAGATCCTGTGTACTCTGCTTTTGGCCTTCAGTGTTCTCCCACAGTCTGAAGCTTAACTCCAAAATCAAGAGAGATTGGATACCTTCCATATTCTGACTAATTTACTTCTAGTCTCTTTTCTCATTACATATGCTTTTTGCCCAAATTATACTAGGTTCATGTTCTCTAGTATGATGCTTAAATTATTTTTTTAAAAGAGGTTTTTTTTTTTTTTTTTTTTTTTAAACATTTTATTTTTGGGACGCCTGGGTGGCTCAGTTGGTTAAGCAGCTGCCTTCAGCTCAGGTCATGATCCCAGCGTCCTGGGATCGAGTCCCACATCGGGCTCCTTGCTCAGCAGGGAGCCTGCTTCTCCCTCAGCCTCTGCCTGCCATTCTGTCTGCCTGTGCTCGCTCTCTCTCCCTCTCTCTCTGAAGAATAAATAAAAATCTTTAAAAAAAAAAAAAAAAAACTTTAAAAAAAAAAAAAAAGATTTTATTTTTAGGGGCGCCTGGGTGGCTCAGTGGGTTAAGCCGCTGCCTTCGGCTCAGGTCATGATCTCGGGGTCCTGGGATCGAGTCCGGCATTGGGCTCTCTGCTCAGCGGGGAGCCTGCTTCCCTCTCTCTCTGCCTGCCTCTCTGACTACTTGTGATTTCTCTCTGTCAAATAAATAAATAAAATATAAAAAAAAAAAAGATTTTATTTTTAAGTAATCTTTGTACCCAATGTTGGGCTTGAACTTGCAACCCCAAGATCAAGAATCACATGGTCTACCAACTGAGCCAGGCAGGCGCCCATCTTTATTTATTAATCCGAAATAATTACAGCCTTCTATAGACTAGTCCCTTTGCCTCAGAGATCAAAGACAAAGTCTCTGCTCTCAGGAAAGAATGCAATTATGTTAAACATTAGAGCATGATAAAGGCCAAAACAGGTGCTGTGCACCAAGGTGTTACATAAAGGGCTACTTTTAACCTGGCTTGGGGTGGGAAGGTCAGGGAAGACTTCACTGAGGAGTTTATACTTGAACTTGACCTTTAAAGACCAGTAGGAATTAACTAAGATAAGAATCAAGGAAAATCTATTCCACGCCAAAGGAAGCAAAAGCAAAAATGCATAGACATCAGAGACACAGGTCTGGTAAGATTTGTGAATAAATATTCAGTGGCTGGAATAGAGTGTAAGTGACTAAGTGCTGAGAGAGGAGACTAGCAAGGCCTTTTTTGTAGTCCCATCCTCCATGTAAATACCCTGAAGGCAATAGGAATCCAGAATTTTAAGCAGAGTCCTGACTAGTTTGATTTGTCCCTTTGCCTAGTCCCGCATGCCTAAAATCCTTCTCTATCTCGTAACCACATTCCCCATTCCCTGTCTCAATCCTCTCATCTTCCAAAGATTACAACAGGTCTGTGTCCTCCACAGAATCTTTTTAAATCACCAGGGGTCAAAAGTAACTTCACTCTCTGTTGTGTACCTGTTCTCCAAACCATTTGTTTGAAACCTAAAATTAGATTTTTTTTTTAAGATTTTATTTATTTATTTGACAGACAGAGATCACAAGTAGGCAGAGAGGCAGGCAGAGAGAGAGAGAGGAAGGGAAGCAGGCTCCCTGCTGAGCAGAAAGCCCGATGCGGGGCTCGATCCCAGGACCCTGAGATCATGACCTGAGCCAAAGGCAGCGACTTAACCCACTGAGCCACCCAGGTGCCCCTAAAATTAGATTTTTAAAAAAAGATTTTATTTGGGGGGTCTCCTGGGTGAGTCAGTTGTTTAAGCATCTGCCTTAGGCTCAGGCCATATTCTCAGGGTCCTGGGATGAAGATGTCCCCCTCCCCCCAACCCTGGTCAGGCACCTGCTCAGCAGGGAGTCCATTTCTCCCTCTCCCCTCCCTCATCCCCTGCTCTTGCGTGGTCTTTGTCTCTCTCAAATCTAAAAAAAAAAAAAAAAGAATATAAAGTCTAGAAAAAAATTTTTTAAATTATTTCCACACCCAACATGGGGCTTGAACGTACAATCCCAAGATCAAAAGTTGTACGCTTTTGATCTGATCATGACCTGAGCCAAAGGCAGAGGCTTAACGACTGAGCCACTCAGGCACCCCAAAATGAGAGACTTTTAAAACCTACAGTATGGGCACCTGAGTGGCTCAGTTGGTTAAGCGACTGCCTTCAGCTCAGGTCATGATCCCAGAGTCCTGGGATCCAGTCTCACATTGGGCTCCCTGCTCAGCCATGAATCTGCTTCTCCTGAGCTCAGACCCTTTCCCCACTCATGCCTCTCTCTCTCTTTCTCAAGTAAATAAATAAATCTTTAAAAAAAATAAAACCTACAATATATCAATATTAATGGGCATTCTTAGAAAGAAAGATTATGGGATGCCTGGGTGACTCAGTGGGTTAACTGTCCACCTTCAGATAAGGTCATGATCCTAGAATCCTGGGATAAGTACTACATTGGGCTCCTTGCTCCCAGGAGCATGCTTCCTCCTCTGCCTGTCTCTCTTTCTCTCTCTGACAAATAAATAACATCTTTAAAAATAAAAGATTATTTATAATCTAATCACCCGACAACTTTTCATATTGCACATTCTTTTCTAAACTTAAAAATATACAAAACATATTTAATAATTGAAATCATGGTATATTTATATAGTTTCATTGTGTTTCATATTATGTCACCTTATGTGATTTAAAATTTTATTATCATTTGTTAAAATTATGTCATGTCTCTTTAAAGTTTATTTATTTATTTTTAAGTAATCTGTACACCCAATATGGGACTTGAACTTGCCACCCCGAGATCAAGAGTCACACACTTCTGGGACGCCTGAGTGGCTCAGTGGGTTAAAGCCGCTGCCTTCGGCTCAGGTCATGATCCCAGGTCCTGGGATCCAGCCCCGCATCTGGCTCTGCTCAGCGGGGAGCCTGCTTCCTCCTCTCTCTCTGCCTGCCTCTCTGCTTACTTGTGATCTCTGTCAAATAAATAAATAAAATCTTCAAAAAAAAAAAAAAAAAGAGTCACACACTTCTGACTGAGCCAACCAGGTGCCCCTATTATCATTTTTTTTTTTTTTTGAAGGCAAAGTTGGAGTGTCTTTATTTTTGTTTTATGAATTATGTCACACTGAATGAACATTCAGTTTCTTTTTTTTTTTTTTTAATTTTTTTATTTTTTATAAACATATATTTTTATCCCCAGGGGTACAGGTCTGTGAATCACCAGGTTTACACACTTCACAGCACTCACCAAATCACATGCCCTCCCCAATGTCCATAATCCCACCCCCTTCTCCCAAACCCCCTCCCCCCGGCAACCCTCCGTTTGTTTTGTGAGATTAAGAGTCACTTATGGTTTGTCTCCCTCCCAATCCCATCTTGTTTCATTTATTCTTCTTCTACCCATTAAGCCTCCATGTTGCATCACCACTTCCTCATATCAGGGAGATCATATGATAGTTGTCTTTCTCTGCTTGACTTATTTCGCTAAGCATGATACGCTCTAGTTCCATCCATGTTGTTGCAAATGGCAAGATTTCATTTCTTTTGATGGCTGCATAGTATTCCATTGTGTATATATACCACATCTTCTTGATCCATTCATCTGTTGATGGACATCTAGGTTCTTTCCATAGTTTGGCTATTGTGGACATTGCTGCTATAAACATTCGGGTGCATGTGCCCCTTTGGATCACTACATTTGTATCTTTAGGGTAAATACCCAATAGTGCAATTGCTGGGTCATAGGGCAGTTCTATTTTCAACATTTTGAGGAACCTCCATGCTATTTTCCAGAGTGGCTGCACCAGCTTGCATTCCCACCAACAGTGTAGGAGGGTTCCCCTTTCTCCGCATCCTCGCCAGCATCTGTCATTTCCTGACTTGTTGATTTTAACCATTCTGACTGGTGTGAGGTGATATCTCATTGTGGTTTTGATTTGTATTTCCCTGATGCCGAGTGATATGGAGCACTTTTTCATGTGTCTGTTCGCCATCTGGATGTCTTCTTTGCAGAAATGTCTGTTCATGTCCTCTGCCCATTTCTTGATTGGATTATTTGTTCTTTGGGTGTTGAGTTTGCTAAGTTCTTTATAGATTCTGGACACTAGTCCTTTATCTGATATGTCGTTTGCAAATATCTTCTCCCATTCTGTCAGTTGTCTTTTGATTTTGTTAACTGTTTCCTTTGCTGTGCAAAAGCTTTTGATCTTGATGAAATCCCAGTAGTTCATTTTTTCCCTTGCTTCCCTTGCCTTTGGCGTTGTTCCTAGGAAGATGTTGCTGCGGCAGAGGTCGAAGAGGTTGCTGCCCGTGTTCTCCTCAAGGATTTTGATGGATTCCTTTCGTACATTGAGGTCCTTCATCCATTTTGAGTCTATTTTTGTGTGTGGTGTAAGGAAATGGTCCAATTTCATTTTTCTGCATGTGGCTGTCCAATTTTCCCAGCACCATTTATTGAAAAGGCTGTCTTTTTTCCATTGGACATTCTTTCCTGCTTTGTCGAAGATTAGTTGACCATAGATTTGAGGGTCTATTTCTGGGCTCTCTATTCTGTTCCATTGATCTATGTGTCTGTTTTTGTGCCAGTACCATGCTGTCTTGATGATGACAGCTTTGTAATAGAGCTTGAAGTCCGGAATTGTGATGCCACCAACGTTGGCTTTCTTTTTTCAATATCCCTTTGGCTATTCGAGGTCTTTTCTGGTTCCATATAAATTTTAGCATTATTTGTTCCATTTCTTTGAAAAAGATGGATGGTACTTTGATAGGAATTGCATTAAATGTGTAGATTGCTTTAGGTAGCATAGACATTTTCACAATATTTATTCTTCCAATCCAGGAGCATGGAACATTTTTCCATTTCTTTGTGTCTTCCTCAATTTCTTTCATGAGTACTTTATAGTTTTCTGAGTATAAATTCTGTGTCTCTTTGGTTAGGTTTATTCCTAGGTATCTTATGGTTTTGGATGCAATTGTAAATGGGATTGACTCCTTAATATCTCTTTCTTCTGTCTTGCTGTTGGTGTAGAGAAATGCAACTGATTTCTGTGCATTGATTTTATATCCTGACACTTTACTGAATTCCTGTATAAGTTCTAGCAGTTTTGGAGTGGAGTCTTTTGGGTTTTCCACATATAGTACCTATTATCATTTTTATTGGATATATTCTACACTGTTCCTGTATACCTGGACTTGACATTTGTTTTTAATTTTTAGTTCTTTATAGATAATGCCATAATTTACCCATGATTACCTCTCCCTTTCTTCTTTTTCTGTTTTTGTTTTTTACTGTTGGAAGTATTTCCTTATGCTGTATTCTCAAGGTTGGAATTATTAAATGTGTTGAATTATTTTTTACTTTAGCCAATTACCCAGGTGTTGTGGATTCTTTGCTAATAAGATTTGTCTGGCGGTCTCTTCCTTTCCTTTCTCACTGTTTCAGCCAATTCTGTCTCTCATGCCAGGGTTATCGCACCCTTTTCCCCCCTAACTGGTTTCCTGAGTCTCCAGGGTTTTCCCTTGCCAATTCACCTTTTCATCCTGCCGGATTAATTGCCCTAAAACACTGCTTTGGATAAAAGAGTCACTCATTGGACAAATGTTTATTGAATGCATGCCATGTACCAGATATTAAACTCCTTAGCTGGTGTTTCAATGTCTGAGCATCCCCTGCTCATTAGCTTTACACCAGCCCTCTGACTCAGCCACCATATCCTGAACATGCCATCTCCGTTCCCACGTGTGCATTTGTTTTAGGATGAGCTTCTATTTTGAATCCATTCTGCCTCGTTTACTTAGGTGAGTTTGTCCCTTTCTTTAAAGCCCAGCTCCAGTCATCCTCCCTCCATGAAGCCTCAGCTTTTTCATTCTTCAGTTTATACTCTTATCTTTAAACTGTTGCTTTAAGCAGGAAATATCCTCAGTGCCTTTCTTTTACTCACCAGATAACCTTTAAATTCCTTGATGTTGTGTTGAAGGCTTTCCAAGATCTGGCCCCATTTTTTTCTTATTCCCTAACATGAACTATCTGATTCACCCGGACTCCTCTTTGTGTTTTCTAAATACTCCACGTCCCTTTCCACATCCATGACTTTCTTTGCTTGCTTGTTCTTTTTTTTTTTTATTGTTTTTAAAGATTTTATTTATCTATTTGACAGAGAGAGATCACAAGTAGGCAGAGAGGCAGGCAGAGAGAGAGAGGAGGAAGCAGGCTCCCTGCTGAGCAGAGAGCCGGATGTGGGACTCGATCCCAGGACCCTGAGATCATGACCTGAGCCGAAGGCAGCGGCTCAACCCACTGAGCCACCCAGGCGCCCTGCTTGCTTGTTCTTTGTCCTGTCTCTTCTACCTGTCAGATCTTACCCATTTTCTTTAACAATTTTTTTTTAGTTTTAATTAATTGATACTTGCATTTTGAACAAAAAGCCAATTCATGGAACAATATATAATCCACATGTAAAGACCTAGACTTGACTTTTTTAAAAAAGATTTTATTATTTGATAGAGGAGGAGCACAAGCAGGGGAGCAGCAAGCAAAGGGAGGGAGAGAAACAGGCTTCCCATGAGCAGAAAGCCTGACATGGGGTTTGGGCTCAATCCTAGGACCCTAGGATTATAACCTGAGCCAGAGGCAGATGCTTAACCTACTGAACCGCCCAAGCACCTCTAGGCTTGACTTTTTACTTTTCTTTTACAAATCTTTCTTTTTACAAAAGTAATACTTAAAAAGAAAAAAAAAAAGTAATGCATGGGGCACCAGGTTGGTTTAATTGATGGAGCATGTGATTTCTTCTCAGGGTTGTGAGTTCAAGCCCCATGTAGGATGTGGAGCCTACTTAAAAAACAAAACAAAAAAACACAACACAACACATAATATATATGTATATATAAGATTTCTAAAAACATACTAATGGTATAAATAAAGATATCTATGAGGACAGAAAGTATATATATTAATGGTTAATGGTTTCTATTACCTCTTCTTCCAGGTTGCCCCTCTTAAGATAACCAGCATTAAAGGCTTGGTATCTTTGGTATGTGTCCTTCCACACCTTTCTCCTTGCCCCTGTGTGTAAACTGAATGGCCTGTTAAGTGCTGCTCCGTGCCCCAACAAGATTGGGAGTGTACCTTACATCAGCAGTTCTCAACAGTGTTGTCCAGGACCCTTGGGGGTTCCCTAAGACAGTTTCAAGAGGTCTGCAAGCATAACTATTTTTTATCATATACTAAGATGTTAGTTGTCCTTTTTTTTTTTTTTTTTTTTTTTTTTGCTGGGTTGACATTTGCTCTGAGGGTGCAAAAGCAAAGGTGGATAAAACTGCTGGTCCCTTGGCACTAATCAAGGTGGGTACACTAACTCCCACTCACTGTGCTCTTCACTGCTGCATGCTTGCAGTAAATAATGCCAGTTTCACTTAAGAATAGCCTTGATTATACACTAAGATTTACAAATTTTGTTAAACCCTGACCCTTGATTACACATCTTTTTACTTTTTTCCAGCTTTATTGAAATATATTTGACATAGAACATTGTGTAGGTTTAAGGTATGCAGTGTGATGATATGATATATGTATAGTGAAATGTTTACCATAATAAGATTAGTTAACACATCCTTCACAAAATTACCGTTTTGTTGTTGTTAAGGTCTACTCTCATAGCAACTATGAAGTATACCGTATGGTTCTCTGTTAAGGATGGTTACCATGCTTAGATTCCCCAGAACTTACTCGTTTTATAACTGAAAGTTCCTCATCTTTTTAATATTCTCTGTGGACTAAATGGGAAGGAAGGATGAAACACTTGGCTGCATATTGAAGTAAGGTGGAGTCTTAAGGAAAAGCACTGGCACAGTTGTCCATAAGTTGCAAGCTAAACAGGCTTCCTTTCCGCGGAACACTATTTTTACATTAAAAAAAACACTGAAAACTCATAATTGAGAACTGGGTATCTGCTAGGCATTTTCCTGAAGGGAAGGAAGTGAGCTTATCATTTCAAGGAAAACAACTGACACTGTTTGTTGCCAGTGGTAAAATTCAAGCCTTCAAGTAAAAATAAGAATTCTGGAAAACTTGTATTTGCTGCTGTGAACTTGAGAGCTTCCCAGTGAAGATTTTTCTGATCAGATTAATGAATATATTTTTTTAAAGATTTATTTATTTATTTTAAAGAGAGAGAGAGAGAGAGACCATGACCAGGAGGGGCAGAGGAAGAGACAACCTCAAGCAGACTCCAAGCTGAGCTTTGAGCCTGATGTAGGGTCTCAATCTCTTGACCCCCAGACTGCCACCCGAGCCAAAACCAAGGGTTGGATGCTTAACTGACTATGCTACTCAGGCACCCTATTTGTTTTGTTTTAAGATATATTTATTTATTTGGAGGGGAGCAGAGGGAGAGAATCTCAAGCAGACTCCCTGCTGAGCATGGAGCCTGACACATGGCTCCATCCCATGGCCCTGAGAGCATGACTTGAACCAAACCCAAGAGTTGGACACTTGACCAACTGAGCCACCCAGGCACTGCTGTTTTTTGTTTTTTAATATTGCATAGTAAAATGGATAATATTACAAAATAAGAGTGAAAGGGATTCTGAAAGAAAAAACTTTGAGAATAATTACTCTCTACACATTGCCTTGCAACTTGCTTTTTCACTTAGTATATCATAAGCACCATTCAAGCCAGAGTGAGCGCATTTATATCTGACACTCTTTCTCATAACAGCATGGTGTTCCATCGTGTGGATGGTCTGCATATATTCAGGCAGTCATCTGTTGATGGCCAGACAAGCTGCTTTTGGTTTTTCCTATTTTAAGTTACACAGCAACAAAGATCCTTTACATATGTCCTACGTACTGGTGCTTTTACATGTGAAGTATGGATCCTTAAAAGTTGACTTGTTTTTCATGACCCTTTTTTTTTTTTTTTTAAGATTTTATCTATTTATTTGACAGAGATCACAAGTAGGCAGAGAGGCAGGGAGAGGGAGAGGGAGAAGCAGGCTCCTTGCTGAGCGGAGAGCCCGATGCGGGGCTCGATTCCAGGACCCTGAGATCATGACCTGAGCCGAAGGCTGAGGCTTTGACCCACTGAGCCACTCAGGTGCTCCTTCATGACCCATTTTAATTAAACTTACCCTCTCTATATCTCCAGTCATTTCTGCTTCCTGTAGTTCTTGTTTTTGCCCCCTTTTGGCTTTTTACTCAGTTATTGGATGCCCCCATGCTATTGTCTTGTGTTGTTTTTTTTTTTTCTTTTTTAAACTCTTCTTCTCTGCCTGTCCTATTTTGCCAGCCAAATTAAAAATAGAATATAGGAACTCCTGGGGCACCTGGGTGGCCCAGGTAAAAATGGAAACTCCTGTGGCACCTGAGTGGCTCATTCGGTTAAGTGTTCAACTGTTGGTTTTGGCTCAGGTCATGATCTCAGGGTAGTGAGACCGAACCCCACATAGGGCTCTGCGCCCAGCACAGAGTCTGCTTAAAGATTCTCTCTGTCCTTCCCCTGACAAGCATGCTCTCTTCACTCTCTGAAGTGAATGAATAAAATCCTTAAAAAAAAAAAAAACTCTGGGGCACCTGGGTGGCTCAGTGGGTTAAGCCGCTGCCTTCGGCTCAGGTCATGATCTCAGGGTCCTGGGATCGAGTCCTGCATCGGGCTCTCTGCTCAGCGGGGAGCCTGCTTCCCTCTCTCACTCTCTGCCTGCCTCTGCCTACTTGTGATCTCTCTCTCTCAAATAAATAAATAAAATCTTTAAAATAAAACAAAAACTCCTGGGTACAGGGCTGGTGTATGATACAGTGTTCATACAGTATTCATACTCAATGAATAATGATGAGATGGGGAATTGAAGGTTGATGAGAGAAAAGGACGCCTTCATGGTTGCATTTAGTGGCTGGATGGGGGCTGAGGAAGGCTGTGTGCATTCATGGATTCTTTCAGATTCGGAAATATTTGAAAATTAGGAAGAATAACTGTCTAATTTAATTCTCTCATTGCAGGCAAATACATCGCTTCAACACAACGACCTGACGGGACCTGGCGCAAGCAACGGAGGGTGAAAGAAGGCTATGTGCCCCAGGAGGAGGTCCCAGTGTGCGTGGTTAGGCGTGAGGAGGGGGTACTTAATGGGGTCCCTACAGAAAAGAAGAATCTCCTGATCCCAAGACCCTAGGAAATGGAAGGAGGGAGCAACTATCTGAGAAAGAAGAAGAGAGGGGGCTGGGATTCAGGAATGAGTGAGGGGGTTTAAAGTGCCTAGTCCTGTTCCTATGGCTTCTGTTCTTTGGAACCTCCAAACAACATTCAGACAGAGAGAACTTTGAGACCTGGAGACCTTCCCACAGCCTGCAGAACAGGGGGAAATTGGAAAGGGACCACAGGAGAGGAAGGAAGCAAGAAAGTGAAATGGATGAAGTGATTAGAAGGTTTAAGAAAAGGGCTCCAGAAGTCAGTGTTTCTTTGAAACTATTGACCTCTCTTCCCTGCAGGTATGAGAACAAGTATGTGAAGTTTTTCAAGAGTAAACCAGAACTGCCTCCAGGTCTGAGCCCCGAGGCCACTGCTCCTGTCACCCCATCCAGGCCTGAAGGAGGGGAACCAGGCCTCTCCAAGACAGCCAAACGCAACCTGAAGCGGAAGGAGAAGCGGCGGCAGCAGCAGGAGAAGGGGGAGGCAGAGGCCTTGAGCCGGACTCTCGATAAGGTGTCTTTGGGAGAGACTGCCCAAGTCCCCACTGCTCCCCAGGGCTCCCGGGCAGCCCCTGCAGCTGCCTCTGACCAGCCTGACTCAGCTGTCACCACTGAGAAGGCCAAGAAGATAAAGAACCTAAAGAAGAAGCTTCGGCAGGTGGAAGAGCTGCAGCAGCGGATCCAGGCTGGGGAGATCAGCCAGCCCAGCAAAGAGCAGCTGGAGAAACTAGCGAGGAGGAGGGCGCTAGAGGAGGAGCTCGAGGACTTGGAGCTGGGCCTGTGAGGCCTTTGGGGAGTAGGGAATGGACTGCAGAACAAACCATGGGGGCTCTCTGGGGTCCTGAGGAATGTGGGCAGCAGCAGTCAGGAGGGGGACCCCCCATACTGACTCAGTTCCACCTCTCATGGTCCAACTCCGTCCTCCAGAGCCTAGCCTCGCCGTCATTCCTTCCCTCTTCTTCCCAACTCCTATTTTTTGGACTTTTCTCCCTCCCATTCCCAGTGTTGAAAATCTCAGTGACTACCCCAGGTACCTTTGCTGCTGATTTGGGTGTCTTGTTGAAAAGAGAATTGGGTGGGTGGGACTCTTGGAGAACTGAGGTCGAGGGTAGGGGGAGTACACCCAAGTCTTGGAGTCTTGGTTCCTGTTCACAGTGTTTATGGGTTATTTCTCCCTCCATTCCTTACCTCCGGTTTTTTTTTTTTTTTTTTTTTTTTTAAGAACAGAATAAACTCAAGTAGACAACATATCTGACTTTGTCCCTCTCTTTTCAGCATCTAGGCTTCTAGTAGGTGTTTTATGTCCCTCAGTTTGGTACTGGAAAACAAGTGTTGGGAGTAATATTCCTTTTAATTTTTAATTTTTTTTGAAAGCTTATTTATTTGCGAGAGAGACACATAGAGAGCACAAGCACGAGCAGGGAGAGGAGCAGAGGGAGAAGGAGAAACAAACAGACTCCCCGCTGATTAGGGAGCCTGACATGGGGCTTGATCCTGGGACTCCAGGATCATGATCTGATTCAAAGGCAGATGCTCAACCAACTGAGCCACCCAGGCACCCCTATTTCTTTAAATTTTTAAAAATTATGAGTGTGTGACTAAATTAGCAACACTGATTTCTGTATTGTTTGCTCAGACTTGAGTGAATAGTAATTAGGTCATAATAAAATGAAACTTAGAACAAATTTAATACCACATGTTAATTTCCATGTGTCATTATTCTGCTGCAGAGCAATGGGACATTTGTACCTCCCTTATTGTTTCTTTCTGAAGCTCTTTTGAGATTTTGCCTTCTCAGATGCCACCTCAAGATGGTATTGTGGGACAAACTAACACAAGAAGCATTTACAGCCAAAAAGAGCTATCACTTAGTTTTTGCATATGTGATTCACCCCTCCCCCCAATTTACCACAGTCTTTCTTTCTATCCAGCTGCTAGTGTATAGAGACCAACAGAGGGGAAGTCCACTGTAATGAACCGTCCCCATTGTTCTTAGCCTGACTCATACGGTCCCACACAATCTGGCCTCATTTTTTGCCATTCCTCAACTCTGGCCAAACTGTGCTCCAACTATCCTGACTACTTCCTATTCATTGAATGAGCCCTATTCTCTCTGACCCTCAGTCATTTGCCCTTATGGGTCCATCTGCCTATAATACTCTTCCTGACCCCTTCTGCCTAGTCAAATCTTTCTAAGCCTTTGGATCTCAGTGTCATCCTCTCTAGGAAGACTTCCATTACACTCAAATATTAATTTAGGTGCCTCTCTAAACTTGCTTCCTTACTAGGTTTGTAATGGTATTTATTACATTACGTTATCCTGCTCACTTGTTAGCCCTCTTCCTCTTCATCAGCTCATTTCACTCCTTGAGCTCTGGGACTGTTTGTCATTGCATCCCAGTCCCCCAAACAGTAAATTCTCAAATAATTGCTTGAATGAATAAGGCCACAGGCCATGTGTAGAAATAGAAGACAAGAGATAATTTGTGCCTCGAACAGCTGAGCTCAGTTAATGAGGACTTGCCTGGGCACCTCAGTGTGAGACTAAAAGCCTGAGTTCCCTTATGCTGGACCCCTGCACAACTGTAAAGATTTTATAAATATAACTTAATTGGCTTATATATAGATGTTTGATGTTTTATAAGTTCAGCTGCTTTAGGGGAGTCTGTACCTTAAAAACTGTTATTAAGGAGAGATTGTTTTGCAAAAGGATTTGCCACAGTAAAGCTTTAAATTTCCTGAATCCTAAGTAGTTTGATTCAAGTTCATTTTGATATTTGTTGGGCCCTGTTAGTCATTATGCTAGTCCAGAGGGATGCAATTATGAATACATTGTAGAGCCGTCATTTAAGGAAACTATTAAGTTGTATAATTCACTAGTTAAGTACTAGGCAGATTTAATTAAGTGCTAGGCAGCACTGGTTTTGAGGGAGAACTAAGAAACCATTTCTTCTGGTTGGGGGAATGGAAAGACTTAATTGTGGTGTTTAATTTTGAAGATTATGACTCACATCTCAAGACAGGCAGATGGGGAGAGCAAGTATGGCAGCACGAAAGGGATATGGTGAATTTGCTTTCAATTCTATAGGGACACCTTTTCTTACCAAAAAATTAGTGTTAATATAGGATAAAAATTGGCAAATAAACTAGTGTTTTTCAAAATGTGGGTCATGAAACTGGAAAGTGGTGGCTAGTAGTGTGTTTTGTTTCTCAAGTTTTGTTATTGTTGTTTTAACATTTATTTACTTATTTTAGGGGTGCCTAGGTGGCTCAGTCAGTTGTGTCCAACTCTTAGTTTCAGCTCAGGTCATGATCTCAGGAATGGGATCCTGTGTTGGGCTCCACGTTCAGCATGGAGTCGGCTTGAGATTCTCTCCCTCTGACCCTACCCCTGCTCGCGTGCTCTTTCTCTTTCTCAAAATAAATAAAGTCTTTTAAAAAATAAGTTTATTTATTTTAGAGAGAGAGTCTGAAGTGGACTCTGAGCTGAGTGCAGAAAGAGAGGCAGGGCTCAATTTTACGACCCTGTGATCACAGCCTGAGCCAAAACCAAGAGTTGGACACAACTGACTGCATCACTGAGATGCCCCAAGATCTTGTTTTAAAGTAATCTCTATGTATGTATGTGTATCACTATATAAGTGTTGAGTGAAAATATAAAATATATTTCTTATCTTGATTTGCAGGAAAATGAATGTGAGTCACTAATGAAAATTAGTAGTAAGGGGCTAGGGCATCACACACTCTCTCTAGCCATCTATTTGGAGTGGTTGGGGTAGAAGGATACTAGTTTAATTATTTCCCTCAACGGGCTCTTGTAGCTCATGGCAAAATAAAATAGTTCCTCTATTTCTTTTTACTATTGAGGCTATCTTACTATTTATTTGGAAAAATCCCCCCCCCCTCCCCGCAGATGATTCCTCCTAAGGTGTAAATAGCAAAGATTCTAGGAATCTGGAAGTGAGTTATTTTAAAACCTGCCATTTACCCTCATGGGCTCAGAGCCCATATGTTAGTTTCTTATTGTCCACTAGGTGGTGCTGTGAGGGGCCAGTGTTCGCAAATTATGCTGTCTCTAGACTCCAGCTTGTTTTGAAACTAGCAGATAGGTTTCCTTGGGCAGAAAATCTTTTCTCTTCAGGTTCCCAGGCATTCCAGCACAGGGTGTCTAGATCTCCCTCCCTTCCCCAACTATAACTTTGTCCTACAAATTGAGGAGGGTAGAGAATCTGGGATCAAGAAGGTTTTTGTTTTTTTGTTTTTTCAGTATTGCCATCTCTCCAAAGAGATCAGAAATGCTTTACATTCCCCTGTGGAAATCAGTGAAGATGCTCAACTGCAGTGGAAGGACTGGAGGTTATACCCCCAAGACAATAACTGGCTTAGTGGGGGTATTGGAATCGGCTGAGAAGAGGGGAGGGAGAAGATGTTAAAAGATCTCTTCTTTGGAGGTACCTGGGTAGCTCAATTGGTTAAACAGAGCATATTTCTGCCTTTGGCTCAGGTCATAATCCTGGAGTCCTGGGATGGAGTCCCATGTGGGGTTCTCTGCTCAACAGAGAGCCTGCTTGTCCCTCTCCTCCCTGATTGTGCTCTCTCTCACTATCTCTGTCTCACTTCTCTCTCAAATAAATAAAATCTTTTTAAAAATATTTATTTATTTAAAAAAGATTTTAAAAATTTATTTGTCAGAGACTGTGTGTGTGAGCACAAGCAGGAGGAGCAGCAGCAGCAGAGGGAGAAGCAGACTCCCCACTGAGCATGGAGCCCGATGTGGGACTTGATCCCTGGACTCTGGTTAAGCAACCAACTGAGCCACCCAGGAGTCTCCCTGAAATAAATATATTTTCAGAAAAGGATCTCAGGGTGCCTGGGTGGCTCAGTGGATTAAGTCTGCCTTCGGCTAAAGTCATGATCCACGTCAGGCTCTCTGCTCAGCAGGGAGCCTGCTTCTCCCTCTCCTTCTGCCTGCCACTCCCCTTGTTTGTGTTCTCTCTCTGTGTCAAATAAATAAATAAAATCTTTAAAAAAAATTTTTTTTGAAAAAGGATCTCTTCCTTGGGATAGCAACAAGTTATAGAATTTGATTATATTCAGCAAACATTTTTCAAGAGCTTTCTATAGGCTAGGAGAACACAAAGTTGGATAAATTTTGGTACCTACTTTCTAGAAGCTCTAGAAAAAGAGACAACATTCAACAATAATATAGTGTGATAAATAGGAGAATACACAGAACACTGTGGAAGCAGATAAGGGACCCCCTATGTCAGTTGTGGTAGTGGGGGCAGGGAGATGGTGGTCAGGAAGGTTTCCCAGAGAAGATGACTACTAGGCTTCCATCCTACAAAGATGAATAGGAGTCCTCCAAATCTACCAGGTTCTGCTGTACTCAGGTCTCCCCTGGTGACTTCATTTACTCTTGTGATTTCAACAACTACCTCTGTGCTAATAACTTTCAATGTTTCCCAAGCCCAGTCATCTCCAAAACCTGCCCATCCAGTGTCTCCTATTTGTATGTCATTTTTCAAATTTAACTTGTTTAAAACCAAGCACTGGAAGAGACCCAAGCCTTTGATTTTTATAGTAATCATATAATTTTTATCCTTATTCATTATATGGGTGGATATCACTTCCTGTATGAATTACTTCAAAAGCACATTAACTGGTCTCCAGCTTGGATCTCTCTCCACCACAAATTTCCCCAGTCTGTCCTACATACTTAGATCTTCAACAAGATTTATCTTCCTTAAGTCCAATGTTTATGTTATCATTTCATTGAACAACATTTAGAGGTTCTGTTTGCTCTACCCAATGGAGACCAAGCTCCTTCATACAACAGTCAAGCTAGTTGTTGTGGTTTGAATATTTGTGTTCCCCACACCTCTTCATTCATGTTGAAATTCTAACCCCCCAAAAGTGATAGATTTAATAAGTCAGAACTTTGAGTGGTGAATAGGACTTGAGAGAGGAGCCCTCCTGAATGGGATTTGTGCTTTTATAAAAGAGACCCCACAGAGCTCCGTAGATCCCTCCACCAAGTGAGGTTATAAGAAGTCTGTGACCTGCAAGAGGGCCCTCACCTGACCATGCTGGCACCTGGACCTTGGGCTTTCAGTCTCCAGAACCGTGAACAATACATTTCTTTTGCTTATAAATTACCCAGTCTGTAGTATTTTGTTATAGCAGCCTGAATGGTTTAAGACAGTGCTCTCTGTTCTGGTCCTGAATGACTCTATATTCTGTGATTCCCTTAAATGCCTTTTACAGCCAAACTCATCCACTCAATGTTTATTTCCTGAATATAGCTTATGCTTTAAAAAAAAAAAAAGATTTTATTTATTTATTTATTTGTCAGAGAGACAGTGAGAGCAGGAACACAAGCAGGTGGAGTGGGAGAGGGAGAAGCAGGCTTCTCACTGAGCAGAGAGCCCTATGTTGGGCTCAGTTCCAGGACCCTGGGATCACAACCAGAGCTGAAGGCAAACACTTAATGACTGAGCCACCCAGGCACCCTAGCTTATGCTTTTCTACCTCAGTGTCTAAGTTCGCTATTATGATGCTTTCTATGTTCAGATAACATTAAAGGCAGAAAACATACATGACAATTTATATTTTAATATATAAAGAGCTCTTACAAATCAACAAGAAAAGACAGCCACTCCAACAGAAAAAAATGGCAAAGTACATAAACAGCAATTCCAGTTGATATGGTTGGATTTAAATCTACCACTATGCTGTTTGTTTTTTATTTGCCCTATTTTTTAAAAAAAGATTTTATTTATTTATTTGGTATGCACAGAGAGAGATCACAAATAGGCAGAGAGGCAGGCAGAGAGAGAGGGGGAAGCAGGCTCCCTGCTGAGCAGAAAGCCCGATGCTGGGCTTGATCCCAGGACCGTGGGATCATGACCTGAGCCGAAGGCAGAGGCTTTAACCCACTGAGACACCCAGGTGCCCCTGTCCTATCTAATTTTGTTTCTTGCTAATCTTGGACTGAGTATTTTTATCTTCCCTTACTAACTATATATATATTTATTTAGTAGCTGCACTAAGGCTTATTATACACATCCTTACCTTACCACAGACTGCCTTCAAATAATATTATATGATTTCATGTGTAATGTAAGAAATGTATAGTAATACTTCCATTTTCCCTTTGCACATTCTTCTTGCTATTGTTGTCATACATTTAATTTCTACATATATCCTACCGTATATTGTTACTACTTTTGTCTTAAGGAATCTATTGTTTTTTTTTATTTACTTAAGGAATCTATTGTTTTTATTTATTTACTTATTTTTTTTTTAAGATTTTTATTTATTTATTTGACAGAGAGAAATCACAAGTAGACGGAGAGGCAGGTAGAGAGAGAGGAAGGGAAGCAGGCTCCCTGCTGAGCAGAGAGCCCGATGCGGGACTCGATCCCATGACCCTGAGATCATGACCTGAGCCGAAGGCAGCGGCTTAACCCACTGAGCCACCCAGGCGCCCTTATTTACTTATTTTAAGTAATCTCTACACCCAATGCAGGGCTCAAACTCACAACCCCAAGATCAAGAGTTGGATGCTTTTTTTTTTTTTTTTTTTTTCAAAAGATTTTATTTTTTTATTTGTCAGAGAAAGAGAGCATGCACCAGCAGGCTGAGTGGCAGGCAGAGGCAGAGAGAGAAGCAGGCTCCCCACTGAGCAAGGAGCCCGATGTGGGACTCAATCCCAGGACCCTAGGATCATGACCTGAGCTGAAGGCAGCGGCTTAACCCACTGAGCCACTCAGGTGTCCCAAGAGTTGGATGCTTTACTGACTGAGCCAGCCCAGTGCCCCAAAGAGTCAATTATCTTTTATTTATTTATTGTTTATTATTATTATTGTTATTTATTTTATTATTATTATTTTTTAAAGATTTTATTTGTTTGACAGAGAGAGACACAATGAAAGAGGGAACAAGGAGGGGGAGTGGGAGAGGGAGAAGCAGGCTTCCCACGGAGCAGGGAGCCTGACGCAGGGCTCGATCCCAGGACCCTGGGATTATGACCTGAGTGGAAGGCAGTCTTAATGACTGAGCCACCCAGGCACTCCTCAATTATCTTTTAAACAACTTTTTTAAAGTGTCTTTTATATTTACCTACATATTTACTATTTACATTCCCTTAATTTGTTTGTGTTGATCTCAGTTTCCATTTGGTATTATCTTTCTTCCATCTGAAGAAACTCCTTTGACATTTCTGGTAATTTAAGTGATAATTTTTTTCAGCTTTTGTTTGTCTTAAAATTTGTTTTTTGTCTTTATTTTTACATCCACTGAAAATACTATCATAAGTCAATACTTTTTTCATTTAGCACTTTAAAGGTGTCAATCCATCGTCTTCTGTCTTGAATGTCTTTGTTTTGTTTTATTTTTAAAGATTTTATTTATTATTTGACAGAGAGAGACACAGCAAGAGAGGGAACACAAGCAGGGGGAGTAGGAGAGGGGAAAGCATGTTTCCCGCTGAGCAGGGTGCCAGATGCAGGGCTCAATCCCAGGATCCTGGCATCATGACCTGAGCCGAAGGCAGACGCTTAATGACTGAGCCACTCAAGCGCCCCGTGTCTTGAATGTTTCTGATGAGAAGTTAATGCTTATACTTGTCTTTGCTTCAGTATTTTTTAATTTTTTTAAAAAAGATTTTATTTATTTATTTGACAGAGATCACAAGTAGGCAGAGAAGGGGGCAGAAAGAAGGCTCCCCAATGAGCAGAGAACCTGAAGCGGGGCTTGATACCAGGACCCTGAGATGATGACCTGAGCCGAAGGCAGAGGCTTAACCCACTGAGATACCCAGGCACCCCATTTTGCTTCAGTATTTGTATCTCTTTCACTGTCTTCTTTTCAGATTTCCTTTTTATCATTGGTGTTCATCAATCTGATTATGCTGTGTGTCTATGTATAATTTTGTGTTTATCGTGCATGAGGTTCATCAGATTATTTGGATCTGGATGTTGATATTTCTTCACTAAATCTTGTGAACTTTTTGCCGTAATTTCTGCAAATATTCTTTTCTGCTCTCCTTGTTCCCAGTGCTCCAAATTACATATATGGTAGAATATATGGCTTGATATCATCCAACAGATCACTGAGGCTCTCCTTATTTCCCCTCCAGCTTTCTTTTCTCTCTGTGCTTCAGTTAACATAGTTCTAATTTCTATGTCTTCAAGTTGACTGATCTTTTCAACTTCATCATCTAATTTTCTGTTAAGGCCATACAATGGTATTTTTCATTTCTTTTGTATAGTCTCTATATCTTTCCTCATTGGATTCATGGTTTTCTTTTTTTTTTTTTTTTTTGATTTTATTTGTTTATTTGACAGAGAGAAATCACAAGTAGATGGAGAGGCAGGCAGAGAGAGAGAGAGGGAAGCAGGCTCTCCGCTGAGCAGAGAGCCCGATGCGGGACTCGATCCCAGGACTCTGAGATCATGACCTGAGCCGAAGGCAGCGGCTTAACCCACTGAGCCACCCAGGCGCCCCAATGGTTTTCTTTAAATATGTAAACTTATTACAGATTTTTTGAAAACTTTACCTATTAATTGCATAATTTCTATCATTTCTGGATCTATTTTTACTGTCTAATTTTTCTCCTGGCTATAGATCACATTTTTTAAAAAAATTGTTTATTTATCTATTTATTTATTTGATGGTTGGACAGAACTTGTTTATTAGACACTGGACATTCTAAATGTTACATTGTGGAATTTCTGGATTTTATTGTCTTTTGTGAAGCTACTGGGCTTTGTTCTGACAGGCAGTTAATTTACTTGCATATCAACTTGATACTTTTGAGGCAAGTTTCTAAACTTTATTAGGGCAGGTCTAGAGTAGCTTTACTCTTGAGTTTGGCCAGTTTCAAGAACTCTCCCCTCTCATGCCCTGCATGTGCAGCCTACTGTTCAGCCAAAGACTCACAGGACCTCTATGTAAATTTGTGGAGCTCTTTCTTTGCATAGTTCCCTTCTCTCCAGTACTCTACCACACAATCCAGCCTCCTCAGCCTCCTTCAAATAAAAACTCTGTCTTCTCACTTTAACAAAATCGGTGTACTTTGCTTGGATTTCCCATCCTTGTGAGATATGCATATAGATATAGATAGATAGATAGATAGGTGATAGATATAATCTGATGAGAAATTATGGCCAGATAGTTGGGATAATTGGAAGGTACACATAATTTGGTTTTTCCTTTTTTCTTAGGGATCACAATCTTATGCTGCCTTTGCCCAATATCTTAAAACAGTAGTTTCATATATTTTGTGCAGTTTTCTAAGTGTGTGTCTGTGTGTGTGTGTGTGGTGGGAGGGCTAGTCTGAGCCAGTTACTTTGTCATAGTCAAAAATAAGAAGACGATTCAATTTTCACTTGATGTAGAATTCTAGGTTGACATGTTTTCTTTTAGTACTTGAAAGATGTCATTCCATTGTCTTCTGACTTGTATTGTTATCTTTGTTTTCCTATGTGAAATTTTTCTATATCAGAAATGAAAAGTAAGGGTTGTCTGGGTGGCTCAGTGGGTTAAAGCCTCTGCCTTCAGCTCAGGTCATGATTCCAGGGTCCTGGGATCAAGCCCCACATCAGGCTCTCTGCTCAGCAGGGAGCCTGCTTTCTTTCCTCTCTCTCTCTGCCTGCCTCTCTGCCTACTTGTGATCTCTGTCTTTCAAATAAATAAATAAATAAATAAATAAAATCTTTAAAAAAAAAAAAAAAAGAAAGAAAGAAATGAAAAGTAAGGGGCACCTGGGTGGCTCATGGGTTAAAGCCTCTGCCTTCAGCTCAGGTCATGATCCCAGGGTCCTGGGATCGAGCCTCACATTGGTCTCTCTGCTCTTTGGGGAGCCTGCTTCTCCCCCACCCCCTGCCTGCCTCTCTGCCTACTTGTGATCTCTGTCTGTCAAATAAATAAATAAAATATTTGAAAGAAAAAAAAAAGAAATGAAAAGTAAAAAACCAGATACACTTTATTCTTATGTTATTAAGGAAAAAAAAAAAAGAGCTCAGTGTGGTAACAGGGAAATGGATACATTCATACTTCTCACGGTATAAATTGTCAAAGTGTTCTTGTGGGAACAATTTGATCTAAGATACTAATCACCCAAAATATTTTTCTAGGCACATAGGAGAATAAATATATATAAAAGAGCTTTTTAATTAAAAAGAAATAGGAGTCTGCTCCCAAATGCATCTATAATTCAAAATGTCACACCCATACCCCCAAACTATGCCCTTCAACTCCAGTAACCCCTAAGTCTTCTTTGATGTGGATATTAGAGGGGAGCAAGTTGGTCGAACTGTCTTAGAGTTGTTTGCAGATGTACTCAAAACTGCAAAAAATTTTCGTACCTTGTGTGCAAGAATAAAAGGCATTGGGGGCGCCTGGGTGGCTCAGTGGGTTAAAGCCTCTGCCTTCGGCTCAGGTCATGATCCCAGGGTCCTGGGACTGAGCCCCACATCCGGATCTCTATTCAGCAGGGAGCCTGCTTCCTGCCCTCTGCCTGCCTCTCTGCCTACTTGTAATCTCTTGTCTGTCAAATAAATAAATAAATAAATAATCTTTTTTTTTTTTTAAAGATTTTATTTATTTGACAGAGAGAGAAAGAAATCACAAGCAGGCAGAAAGGCAGGCAGAGAGAGAGGGGAGGAAGCAGGCTCCCCGTGGAGCAGAGAGCCCAGAGGCTTTAACAACTGAGCCACCCAGGCACCCCTAATTTATTTATTTGAAAGGAAGAGAGAGCACACAGGAGTGGGGGAGGAGGGGTAGATAGAGAGGGAGACTCAGAGTCCCTGCTGAGCAGAGAACTTCTTTTTTTTCCAGCTCCTGGGATCGTGACCTGAGCTGAAGGCAGACACTTAACTCACTGAGCCACAGAGGTGCCCCTGATATATATATATATATATATATATATATATATATATATATATATATAATTATTTTGTAATTATATCGTAAAAACTCCCAAACAAACAAAACCTTGGTCACTTTTAGAGGTTTCTAGGTTATTAACTAAATATTCCTAAAACTTCATAAATAGAGGAAAATATCAAACATATACTCTAACCTGTAAAGGACCTAATAATTAGTAAGAGAAAAAAACTTTTAAACCATTTTTTTTTAAAGATTTTATTTATTTATTTGACAGACAGAGATCACAAGTAGGCAGAGAGGCAGGCAGAGAGAGAGGAGGAAGCAGGCTCCTTGCTGAGCAGACAGCCCAATGCAGGGCTCGATGCCAGGACTCTGGGATCATGACCTGAGCCGAAGGCAGAGGCCTTAACTCACTGAGCCACCCAGGCACCCCGAGAAAAAAAATTTTTTTAAGTAGGCTTCAGCCTAGGAGTGGAATTCATGACCTTGAGATCAAGAGTCAGATAACTTGGGGCCGGTGCCTGCACCGCCTGCTCCTCCTCGCCTGTCCTCTCCCGAGACGTGGGGACCATCTTCGACGCAAGCTGACGGCCCTTGACCACCACAACCCGGCTGGCTTCAACTGCAAAGATGAAACAGAATTTAGAAACTTTATTGTTTGGCTTGAAGACCAGAAAAATCAGACACTACAAGATTGAAGACAGAGGTAATTAAGGAAACATCCACAGCAGTGACTGGCCCAAGTTCTTTGAAAAGTATCTCAAAGATGTTAACTGTCGGGGCGCCTGGGTGGCTCAGTGGGTTAAGCGGCTACCTTCGGCTCAGGTCATGATCTCAGGATCCCGGGATCGAGCCCCACATTGAGCTCTCTGCTCAGCACGGAGCCTGCTTCCTCCTCTCTCTCTCGGCCTGCCTCTCTGCCTACTTGTGATCTCTCTCTGTCAAATAAATAAATAAAATCTTAAAAAAAAAAAAAAGATGTTAACTGTCCTTTCAAGATTCAAGATCAACAAGAAGCAATTGACTGGCTTCTTGGTTTAGCTGTTAGACTTGAATATGGAGATAATGCTGAAAAATACAAGGACTTGGTACCTGATAACACAAAAAATGCTGACAATGCAGCTAAAAATGCAGAGCCATGATCAATTTGGATGTAAATAATCCTGATTTTAAGGCTGGTGTAATGGCTTTGGCTAACCTTCTTCAGATTCAGCGTCATGATGATTCCCTGGTAATGCTTAAAACAATTCGCATTTTGGTCCAGGAGCGCCTGACACAGGATGCAGTTGCTAAAGCAAATCAAACGAAAGAGGGCTTGCCTGTTGCTTTAGACAAACATATTCTTGGTTTTGACACAGGAGATGCAGTTCCTACTGAAGCTGCTCAAATTCTGCGATTGCTGCATATAGAAGAGCTCAGAGAGCTACAGACAAAAATTAATGAAGCCATAGTAGCTGTTCAGGCAATTATTGCTGATCCAAAGACAAAGGGGAAAGTTGGAAGATGAACGTTTTAGGATTTCAGTTTCTCACCTACTTAGCACAATTGGGAACCATGTATGCTTTGGCATGTGTTTGGAAGTCAAATGTCACATTTTCAAGGGAAGAATCCTAGAAATTTGACTATGTTCTCGAGATTTACCATCATTGCTTTTTCTTTAATAAAGTTCAGGAAAGTGGGGGGGGGGTGGGGAGAGTCAGATAACTTGGGAATTTTTTTTTTTTTTTTTTTTAAGAAAAATCATAGCTAACAACTGCAGAAGGAATTAGGGAATTTGAAAAATCACCAGTAGGGGACATACAGGTTTTATATGAAGTTTATGCATTTTGACAGATCCCTTTAAGTAGAATACATACTTTTGGAACAAATTAGTCATAGAACCTTGTAAAGGATTCGTGTAGGTGAGGGGCCCTGAAGCTTAAAATTCATTAGCTTCATGGTAAGTCTATCTCTGCCCAGTTCTGCTAGACCCAATTCTTCCTACAACTTCCAGTGATCTCTTGGTGAAATTTTTCACAAGATCAAATGTCTTAGATAATCTATTGATTCCATTTTTTGTTTGTTTGTTTTTTGCTTAGTGACATCCTCTGGAACCTACCTTGTGCCTGTTAGTCTGGACTGGTTGCTCTCTGGACCACTTACATAGCTGATGTCCTGGGACTTCTCTTTGACATCATCCTAGGAATGATTTTCACCTGTCTCATGTGTAAATTCCCATGTCCTTGATCTCAGGTTTTCCTCTTTCTGGGCGTACTTCCTCTTTCTGGTAGAGAACACCTTTACTGAGAAAAGGCACATAGGAGATAAATTGTTTGAGAGCTTACATTCATGAAGATGCCTTCCTTTATTCTACTCCACACTTAGTTTATGGTTTGGGTATCAAATTCTAAATTTAAAATAATTTCCATGTAAATTTTTAAGGCATTGCATCTTTGTTTTCTGGCTTCATTTTGTTGTTGTTGTTGTCATTGTTTTGTTTTGTGTGTGTATTTTAGAAAATTTACTTTATTTGAAAAGTGTATATAATACATCCCATGATATAAAATTCTAAACATAGTAAATTTTTAAAGGATCATAATGAAAAATATAAATATCCATTTTCTTTTCCTATGTGTACCTTTTGTACGTTTATTGTCTTTTCCTAGGCTTGCATTTTTCTTTATTTTACAACCTGACTCATACTTAGAGTAAAAACATTTCAAATATCATAGACAGGTATAAAGCAAAAAGTAGAAATTGCCTTCTCTCCAGCCACTCCTCAGATACTGGTAAATATCTTTTCACACTTTCAACCACCTGGTTATATTTTTGCTTTTTTGCATAAATGGTTTCACATTACACATGTTGTTCTGTAACTTACTTTTTTCACTGAATACCATAATGGAAATCTTTCATGATACTATAAGTTAGAGCTACGTCATTTTTTAAAAAAAGCATCTTATTCATTTATTTGAAAGAGTGCACACAGGAGCAGGCTTGGGGGAGGAACAGGCAGAGGGAGAAGCAGATTCCTCACTGAGCAGGGAGTCCAACACAGGTCTAGATCCCACAACCTGGGCTAAAGGCAGACACTTAACCCGCTGAACCACCCAGGTGCCCCTACTTCATTCTTTCTAATGCTTGTACTTTATTCCTTTATGTATCAATATCTATTTAACCAGTTCCCTCATGATGGCTCTTCAAAATATTTCCAACATTTTATTAATAAAAATAATGCCACAGCAAACGTGTTAATAGCTTATTTAGACAAATGAGGTTATTGTATTGACTTATATATCCTACAATCCTCCTTTTAAAAATCAGGTTTTTAAAAAAGATTTATTTATGTCTTTTAGAGAGAGAGAGAGCATGTGCTTGTGTGCAAGTGGAGGAGGGGCAGAGGGAAAGAGAATCTCAAGCGGACTCTCTGATGAGCCAAGCCCCAACTGAGGCTCGATCTCATGACTCTGAGATCATGACCTGAGTGGAAACCAAGAGTTGGATGCCCAACTGACTGAGCCACCCAGGTGCCCTTAAAACTCAGATAGATACTTTTAATGAAAGTCGAAGTATTGAAAATGACTAATGGAATATATATGGGTAACGTGAATTTGATGGGAAAGAATCAGAGTTTTAGCAATCCGATTTTTATTAAGTAATGTTCATGTCAACAAACCAGAAAGCCATGTAAAACTAACTTTTATGAAAGACTATGACTGAGTTGGTGACCCTTATCTAGATTAAGGCTACTTTCTCACTATGGAATTTTTCTCAAGGGTTCCACTGAATTTCCTAAACATATGCTTTCTGTTCCAAGCTCAGAAGCTGCCTGGTTTATCTCAATTGTCTTAAAACTATCAGACCTGTTTGGTAGCAGGTGATGTTCATTTTTAAGATTTAAGATGTTTCTAACAAAATTTTCTGCCTTCAATGCTGCATTGAGAAAACAGATGTCATTTGATTCCCAATCCTTTATACATGACCTGTGTTTTCTCATCAAAATCTTTCGGGATCCTCTCTTTAAGGTGATGATGTGATTGGTATATTTTTAAATTATTTAGTCAATAATTTCCTCCTCCTTATTTCTCTGTTCCCCTTTCTAATATTGAATCTCTTTTGGACTGATACTTGGGCTTTAATGCCTTTATACTTCCTTATTTATTTTTTTTAAAGATTTTATTTATTTGACATACAGAAATCACGAGTAGGCAGAGAGGTAGGCAGAGAGAGAGGGGGAAGCAGGCTCCCTGCTGAGCAAAGAGCCAGATGCAGGCCTCGATCCCAGTACCCTGAGATCATGACCTGAGCCGAAAGCAGAGGCTTAACCCACCCGAGCCACCCAGATGCCCCACTTCTTTATTTTTTTTATAAGATTTTATTTTTTTAAGTAATCTCTACACAAAACATGGAGTTCGAACCCACAACCCCAAGATCAAGAGCCACACGCTCCACCAACTGAGCCAGCCACACACCTCTGTGCCTTTTCATCATATCTTTTTAAAAGATTTTTGACAGAGAGAGAGAGAGAGAGAACAAGCAGGGGGAGTTGCAGAGGGAGAGCAGGCTCCCCAGCAAGCAGGAAGCCTGATGGAGGGCTGGACCCCAGGACCCTGGGATTACAACCTGAGCTGAAGGCAGATATCCAACGGACTGAGCCACTAAGGCGCCCCA
This sequence comes from Mustela lutreola, assembly GCF_030435805.1. Classification (NCBI taxonomy): domain Eukaryota; kingdom Metazoa; phylum Chordata; class Mammalia; order Carnivora; family Mustelidae; genus Mustela; species Mustela lutreola. The sequence continues at coordinate 57,777,045 of NC_081297.1, forward strand.
GCCTTTTCATCCTATTGTCAGTCATTTTGTTCTATTTTCTTGGAGATTTCATTTACTTTAACTTTGAACTTTTCTAAGGGATTTTTTTTTTTTTTTTTGGCTACCAATTTTTAATTTTCATGACTACTTTCATTTTATTTTTAAAGATTTTTAAAGAATCCTGGGTGTGCTTAGATGGCTCAGTCAGTGGGTGTTTGACTCTTGGTTTTGGCTCAGGTCATGATCTTCAGGTTGTGAGACTGAACTTGCTTTGGGCTCCCTACTCAGCAGGAAGTCTGTGTCCCTCCCCCTCAGTCTCCCTCTGCCCCTGGCCTGCACATGCGTGCTTGCTCTCAAATAAGTAAATCTTTTTTAAAAAATTGTATCCTGTACTTGTTTCATGGTATTGTTTTTTTAATCTTTCTGAAGATATGATATATATATATATATATATATATATATATATATATATATATATAAAGATTTTCCTGGGGCACCTGGGTGGCTCAGTCGGTAAGCAGCTGCCTTCGGTTCAGGTCATGATCTCAGGGTCCTGGGATTGAGCCCCACAGCGGGCTCCCTGCTCAGCAGAGAGCCTGCTTCCTCCTCTCCTTCTGCCTGCTGCTCTGCCTAATTGTGCTATCTCCCTGTCAAATAAATAAATAATCTTAAAAAAAAAATTCCTGTTGTTTAGTCCCTTTGTTTTTTTCCAAGTCCTGCCCTTCCTTTACTGTTGTTTGTTTTGGTCTCAGTTTTCCATATTGGAAGCTTTTCTCAGATGACCTTGCGAAGTATGAATTGTGACTGTCCATTTATCTGAGAGTTTGTAACTGAAGAAAAAAAAAAAAAAACAGAGAAACAACCAAAAACAGTTAGAAGCTCTGTGTGTTTCAAAGGTCTGTTGATAGATAAGTTTCATTGTGGGGTGAGCAGGCAATGGGTTGACTTTTTGTTGAGGGAATCCCAAGTATCAGTAGCTGTAAGTTTCTCTGGAGCTACTCAATCTCTCCAGAGAACAGTCCAGTTTTCTGTGTGGTAGGTCAAATTGTGGCTGCTAGGTTGCCAGCAGCTGGGAAGGAAAAGGGGTCTCAACGCTTCAGTGTAGCAACTGCAGTAGGCACAAAAAAATACATCCCCCACAAGACACATTTACTTTCTAGTCCCCAGAACCTGTCAATATTATATAGCAAGAGTGACTATTTCCTTGTATGGAAAGATGTAAGGAAATTAATGATCTAATGAAGAGTTTATACTGGATTATCTGGGTGGACCTAACGTAATTACACATATCCTTATAGGAGAGAGGCCATGTGAAGGAAGCTCGAGACCGAAATTGGAGTGATGGAGCCATAAGCTGCATCTAGAAGCTGAAGAGGCAAGGAATACATTCTTCCCTAGAGCCTTTGGAAGGTGTGTGACAGCTGACACTTGGTTTTGAACTTTTGTTCTCCAAGCTATGAGAGAATAAATCTCTGTTGTTTTAATGCCACTAAATTTATGGTAATTTGAGAGTGCAGTCCTGGGAAATGAATACCGTGACCTTCACTTAAACCCCTGTTTTCAGTCTGATTTCATGTCCTGCTCTCCTCTGGGTCCTCTGGCTCAATTTCTCTGGAGGAAGAACTTCGTATTTCCTCCTGGGAAGTTCCCTGAGGAAGTTATCTGGCTGCAGAAACATGGGAAAGGGGATCTTATATAAACTATATAAACTGTCCTTTTCCACTGCCATGCGAGGGACTGGTGCCTCCAAGCTCTGAGGCTTCTAGAATGGGGGTAGGTTGGGGCTGTAAATTGGTTGGCTTTTTATTGGTTTCATCCACTGTGGGTATTTAGGCTTCAACTTGTTCCAAATTATGAAGTTGTCCCTCCTCTATTGGATTTCCTTCTTCCAAAATGTGTCATCTCCCATAGACTATTCAGACTTTTTTCCTACTCTCCTTGTCCTTGTGGGTTTGTTTCTTTTTTATTCCTTTACTAGCATTTTTGAGGAGAAAATATTCTTTTTTTTTTTTAAGATTTTATTTATTTATTTGACAGACGGAGATCACAAGTAGGCAGAGAGGCAGGCAGAGAGAGACTGAGAAGCAGGCTCCCCGCTGAGCAGAGAGTCCCAGGCGGGACTCCATCCCAGGACCCTGGGATCATGGGAAAATCAAACTGATTTTTTTTTCTATTTCCGAATTTACAATTTTTTTTTTTTGAGATTCATTTATTTACCTTAGAGAGAGAGAGAGAGAGCATGAGCAGGAGGGGCAGAAGGAGAAGGAAAGAGATTCAAAAGTAGACCCCATTTTGAGTACCCTGAGTCCAGTCCTAGGACCCCAAGATCATGAATAGAGCCAAAACTAAGAGATGGACGTTTAACCAACTGCACCACTCAGGCCCCCTCTATTTCTGAATTTTAAATGTTTATTTGATAATAATGGCTTCTGGGTTTTGCTTCATGCTTAAGAACACCTTTATTTTTTTTTTTTTTAAAGATTTTATTTATTTATTTGACAGTAGATGGAGAGGCAGGCAGAGAGAGAGAGAGAGGGAAGCAGGCTCCTTGCTGAGCAGAGAGCCTGATGCGGGACTCGATCCCAGGACCCTGAGATCATGACCTGAGCCGAAGGCAGCGGCTTAAACCACTGAGCCACCCAGGCGCCCCCTTAAGAACACCTTTAAAGAATACTTTTATGGTTCAATAACTTGCCTTTCAATCACTGCTTGATGTGCAATTTATTTGAGTTCATTTAATGACATAAGATCTAACTTTTCTTTTTCAATGGCAAATAGTGACCCTAATTCTACTCACTGAAAATCTATTCTTTCCTCACTGACTTGAAATATCTTATCTATTATATGTGCTAATTTTTAAAAAAGATTTTATTTATCCATTTATTTGACAGAGAGAGAAAGATCACAAATAGGCAGAGAGACAGGCAGAGAGAGGGGGAAGCAGGCTCCCTGTTGAACAGAGAGCCCAATGCGGGGCTCGATCCCAGGACCCTGGGATCATGACCTGAGCTGAAGGCAGAGGCCTTAACCCACTGAGCCACCCATTTGCCCCATATGTGCTAATTAAAAAAAAAAAAAAAAAAAGGTTGTTTCGTTGATTAATGGGTAATATTATTTCTAACTTTGGAAGGGCCATCTTATATTTGTTCCCATATGTACACTAGTAATATTTTTTAAATTAATAAACTTTATTTTTTTAGAGCAATTTTAGGTTCACAGCAAGGCTGATTTGGTACAGAGAGTTCCTATATACCCTTTATCTCCACACATGCAAAACTTCCCTCACTATTGACATCCCAATCACAGTGATAACAATGTTGAACCTATATTGACACATCATTATCACTTGCAGTCCATAGTTTACATTAGGGTTCACTCTTTTTTTTTTTTTTAAGATTTTATTTGTTTATTTGACAGAGAGAGATCACAGGTAGGCAGAGAGGCAGGCAGAGAGGGAGGGGGAAGCAGACTTCCCGCTGAGCAGAGAGCCCGATGAGGGGCTCAATCCCAGGACCCTGAGATCACAACCTGAGCCGAAGGCAGAGACTCAACCCACTGAGCCATCCAGGTGCCCCTAGGGTTCACTCTTGTTGTTGAATGTGCTATGGGTTTTGACAAATGTATGATGACATGTATCTACCATTGTAGTACCATACAAAATAGTTTCACAGCCCTAAAAGTCATCTGTATTTTGCCTGTTTGTCCCTTCCCTCCCCCAACCCATGGCAACCTGTATCAGTAGTTTTGCCTTTTCCAGAATGTAATATGTAACCTTTTCAGATTGGTTTCTTTCAGTTAGTAATATGCTAAGATGTAATAACATGGTTCCTCCATGTGTTTTCTTGGTTTGATAGCTCATTTCTTTCACCACTGAAAAATATTCCATAGTCTGGATGTATTTATCCAGATTTATCCAGATAAATTTATTTATCCATTCACTTACTGAAGGATGTTTTGATTAGCTTCTAAGTTTTGGCAATTATGAGTAAAACTGCACATAAACATTCATGTGCAGGTTTTTGTGTGGACATAAGTTTGGCTTCATGTGGATAAACACCAAGGCATGTGATTACAGGATTGTATGGTAAGAGTATGTTTAGTTTTTTTTTTTAATTTATTTTCAGCGTAACAGTATTCATTGTTTTTGCACCACACCCAGTGCTCCATGCAATCCATGCCCTCTCCAATACCCACCACCTGGTTCCCCCAACCTCCCACCCCCCACCCCTTCAAAACCCTCAGATTGCTTTTCAGAGTCCATAGTCTCTCATGGTTCACCTCCCCCTCCAATTTCCCTCAACTCCCTTCTCCTCTCTAACTCCCCTTGTCCTCCATGCTATTTGTTATGCTCCACGAATAAGTGAAACCATATGATAATTGACTTTCTCTGCTTGACTTATTTCACTCAGCATAATCTCTTCCAGTCCTGTCCATGTTGCTACAAAAATTGGGTATTCATCCTTTCTGATGGAGGCATAATACTCCATTGTGTATATGGACCACATCTTCCTTATCCATTAGTCTGTTGAAGGGCATCTTGGTTCTTTCCACAGTTTGGCGACCATGGCCATTGCTGCTATAAACATTGGGGTACAGATGGTGCTTCTTTTCACTACATCTGTACCTTTGGGGTAAGTACCCAGTAGTGCAATTACAGGGTCATAGGGAAGCTCTATTTTTAATTTCTTGAGGAATCCCCACACTGTTTTCCAAAGTGGCTGCACCAACTTGCATTCCCACCAACACACATCCCCTCCAACACATGTTGTTTCCTGTCTTGCTAATTTTGGCCGTTCTAAGTGGTGTAAGGTGGTATCTCGATGTGGTTTTAATTTGAATCTCCCTGATGGCTAGTGATGATGAACATTTTTTCATGTGTCTGATAGCCATCTCTATGTCTTCATTGGAGAAGTGTCTGTTCATATCTTCTGCCCATTTTTTGATATGATTGTCTGTTTTGTGTGTGTTGAGTTTGAGGAGTTCTTTATCGATCCTGGATATCAACCTTTTGTCTGTATTGTCATTTGCAAATATCTTCTCCCATTCCGTGGGTTGTCTAGTATGTTTAGTTTTGTAAGAAACTGCCAATCTGTCTTCCAAAGTGACTGGACCATTTTGTATTCCCACCAGTGGATGAATGTGAGTTCCTGTTGCTCCATATATTTGTCAGCATTTGGTGTTGCCAGTATTTTGGATTTTGGCCATTCTAATTGGTATGTAGTGATAACTTATAGATTTAATTTGTAATTCCCTAATGATATAGGATGTTGAACATCTTTACATATCCTTTTTGCTATCTGTATATCTTATCTGATGAGATGTCTAGGTCTTTCACCCATTTTTTAAAAAATCAGGTAGTTCATTTTCTTATTATTGAGGTTTTTTTTTTTTTTTTTTTTTTTTTTTGGTTTTTTTTTTTTTGTTTGTTTTAAGAAACCATAACCATTCCGGGTTTGTTGTTGTTGTTGTTTTGTTTTGTTTTTTAAGATTTATTTATTTATTTATTTATTTGACAGACAGAGGTTACAACTAGGCAGAGAGGCAGGCTGAGAAAGAGAGGAGAAAGCAGGCTCCCTGCCGAGCAGAGAGCCTGATTGATCCCAGGACCCTGGAATCATGACCTGAGCCAAAGGCAGAGGCTTTAACCCACTGAGCCACCCAGGCGCCCCTTACTGAGGTTTTTTTTTTTTTTTTTTTAAAGATTTTATTTATTTATTTGACAGAGAGAGATCACAAGTAGGCAGAGAGGCAGGCAGAGAGAGGAGAGAATCAGGCTCGCCGCTGAGCAGAGAGCCCGATGTGGGGCTCGATCCCAGGACCCTGGGATCATGACCTGAGCTGAAGGCAGAGGCTTTAACCCACTGAGCCACCCAGGTGCCCCAAGAGGGTTTCTTTAAGATAAGATTTTATTTATTTATTTGAGGGGAAGTAGGGGCAGAGGGAGAAGAGAGAGGGTCTTGAGCAGACTTGCTGCTGAATGCAGAGCTTGACTCAAGGGCTTGATCCCATGACCCTGAGATCAGGACCTGAGCTGCAAACAAGAGTTGGAAGCTTAACTAACTGAACCATCCAGATGCCCCATTTTATTACTGAATTTTAAAAGTTTTCTTTTTTGTGTATGTATTTTGGATACTAGTCCTTTGTCAGATGTGTCTTTTGCAAATATTTTCTATCACCCTGTGGTATGTCTTCTTTTTCTCTTGACATTGTCTTTCTCCCAGGAGAAATTTTAAATTTTACTGAAGTTCAGCTTATTAATTTTTTCTTTCATCCATCATGCCTTTGGCATTGTCCCTGAAAAGTCTTTGTCATGCTCAAGGCCATCTGTGTTTTCTCCAGGAGTTTTATAGTTTTATGCTTAGATTTAGTTCTATGATCCATTTTGAGTTGATTAAGATCTGTGTCTAGATTCATTTCTTTTTCATGTGAATTTCCCCATGTCGAGACCCTTAATTTTATCACCTGTAAAGTCCTTTTTTGCCATGTAAGGGAACATATTTAGAGGTTCTGGGGATTAGGATATGAACATATTTTGGGGCCATTATTGAGCATACACATTAGGTTACAAAGAGTCAAGAGCAAGGATGCATCTGGTTTTGTGGGACCATCAAAGAGATAATACCATGAATCCAGGCATGTTCTTCCTCTCTCTCCTCTTATCTTGCCTCTGACCTTCTGTTTTGGGCTTTTCTAACAATAGGCTTCTTCTGGTTCTGTGTCCTCAGAGGGGGGAAGTATAGTCATAACTCATTGCCTGAGCTTTACATGTTTCAGATCCAGTCACATGAAGAGACTAACTTACTTCTTTGTCAGACTCAGTTCCTAGGGGGTGGAGGGAGTAAAACTGCTTGACTCAGTTATATATCTCTGGTTCAGTTAGCTGGTCTGGACGGCAGAGTTTTTACAGAGCATAAATATGGCTGCTGGCAGTCACCCATTTAACCATGTGGAAGGGGGACAGAGAAGGGTGATCACTGTGAGATGGGCAAATTTCCCAAAGAAGTAACCACTGCATTTATGTATATATACCTTTACCCTCTGACCATATATTTTCATTATCTACCTGGGGAATATTGGTGGAAAAGTTTTAGAAGCACTGATAAATTCACTGATAAAAAGTGAAGCAATGAATGACAGATTAAACCAAGCTAGGTTTAGCTTCTTATGCTCCTTCAACTCTCCAATTTTTTACTCACTTCTTTTTCACACTCTTTTGTCACTGGCCTTTCCCATTGGCCTCATAGTAGAGGGCTAACATGCTTGCTTATCATTTCTTTCTCTTATCTTATTGACCATCAGGGCTACTCTGGTCAGGGACCAGCCTTAATTTGTGGCCAGTGATCAACTAGATATTTCTCCATCTGTTCTAGCTCTTGGTTTCCAAACATCTCTCAAATCTTTCTTCCCGGTGTGCTTCTGTTCATCAATATCTGGCTTCCTTCTTGAAGGCAGGCAGTTAGGTATCATTTCAAGTTTTTACAACAGAGAAGCATCACTCCTATAACAACTCCCCTCCCATACACACACACACACTCCTAGTGGGCAATGGGCAACAAGCAAGAATACACATCCTTAAGAATAGCTTCTGGATAAAAAACCTGAGAATATATGGGGTGCCTGTGGTTCAGTTTGTTGGGCCTTTGACTCTTGAATTCAGCTCAGAGCATGATCTTTGGGTCATGGGATCTAACCCATGTTGGGCTCCATGCTCAGTGGGGAGTCTGCTTCTCTCCTTTTCCCTCTGTGCTCTCCTGTGCTGCCCCCCCACCGTGCTCGTCTGTGTGCTCTCTCTCTAAAAAAAGTGCATAGATAAATCTAAAAAAAACCCCACAAAATCATATAGAATATAATGTTCTTTAGGATCAACAGTCTTCTTTCTCAATTATCTTTTTCTGTTTCCCATTTCAAAAACTTCTTTCACAACTTACAGATAATGCTTATTATGCCAAACCTGCTTGCAGCTTGAACTCAAACTGGAACTTTGCCCCTTTGATGCTTTATTATTTTTTTTTAAGATTTATTTATTTACCTTAGAGAGAGCAAGCACAGGATCAGGGAGGGGCAGAGGCAGAGAGAGAGAGAGAGAGAGAGACTCTCAAGCCCATTCCGTACTGAGCAGGGAACTCAACATGGGGCTTGTTGTGGTACTCAATCTCATGACCCTGAGATTAGGACCCAAGCCAGAGTCAAGAGTCAGACACTTAACTGACTGAGCCACCCAGGTACCCCTTGCCCCTTTGATGCTTTAAAATCCTTTAGCTCTTTCTTGGCACCTGGGTGGCTCAGTGGGTTAAGCCTCTGCCTTCAGCTCAGGTCATGATCTCAGAATCCTGGGATCAAGCACCGCATTGGGCTCTCTGTTTGGCGGGGAGCTTGCTTCCCTCTCTCTTTCTGCCTACTTGTGATCTGTCTGTCAAATAAATAAACAAAATCTTTAAAAAATAAAATCCTTATTTCTTTCTTGCTCACTATATGCAGGATACACTTGTTTACTATGTTGATCCTTCCCCCATTGTCAAATTAATGAATTCACTAAAAAACAAAAATACAACCACACTGGTCAACCCTCCACTATCCTTCTTAAGTAAGTTAGGAACAAAACAAGGGGCACAAAGGAGAACCTTCTCCCTATGTGCCTCCACCCTTAAGGGCTGCTTTCTTACCCCACTAGTCCTCTCCGCAGTTGCTGGCCTGGCAGAAGCAGAATTGGGTTATTCCTCGGTCTCCATCCCCCATCCAGTTACTACCCTTTTCAAAAGGGGAAGTCAGTGCTGAACTATTTCCTTTGCCAACACCCTATCAAAGCCTTTTGCCAATAAAAAAGGGATCCAAACATGAGTTTTCCGGGCTCATGAAAGTTCCCAAACATGAGGACAGATCTGTTTCTTGGGGTCACAAAGTGAGCGCAGGCAGCCAACGTACTTCCCCACATCTCACTGCCACTAGGAAAAACAATAAAGATAGTTTGGTTTTCATTAAGAAAAAAGCAGTCATTTCCAGAAGGAGCAAAAATCGTTTGTGTTAACCATCATTTCCCTATCATCCTAGATGCTGAACGAACATTTAAGTTTTTTCCCCTTTAATTAATTATTTTTAAAAGATTTTATTTATTTGAGAGAGGGAAAGAGATCACAAGCAGGAGGGAGAGGCAGAGGGAGAAGGAGACTCCCCCTTTGAACAGGGAACCTGACTAGGGGCTTGATCTCAGGACCCAGGATCATGACCTGAGCCAAAGACAGTCACTCAGCCAACTGAGCCACCAGGCACTCCTTCTCCTTTAATAACTTTTTAAAAAAGATTTCATTTATTTGAAAGAGAGAGAGTGCAAGCATGGGAGCAGGAGCAGAGGTAGAGGGACAAGGAGACTCCACATTGAGCGTGGAACCTGAGGCAGGGTCTTGATCCCAAGACCCCAATATCATAACCCGAGTCTAAATCAAGACTTAGGTACCCAACCTACTGAGCCACCCAGGTGCCCCACTTGAGCTTCTTATTCCTCTACTCCCTCCTTACTCCAGAGGCTAGAATTGATCCCTTCAAGCATCCCTTTGGCACTGTACTGGGCAATGGGATAACCAGCAGAAGCCTCCAGCAATCTCTAGAAGAATCCTGGGGGATGATACTTTCTCCTGTACACTGGAAACAAGGAGCAGATCTTGGTCTTCCTCACACTTCGACAGGAACTGGAGAACGGGAGAACGTAAGGATTTGGTCTCATATCCTCTCAACTGAGCCAGTTCGGGCCAGTGCCTGAGTACGTGTGTGTTTGAGGAGCTGTAGGTGGGTGGAAATGTTTGTGATGGGGAAGTGCTTGTAGGGGCCTGCGGAAGTCTGGAGCATCCTGGGAACAGAATGTACTAGTGCAGCCCCTGAGCCATCCCCAAACCCCTCCCACTTCTCTTGTCAGTAACCGGTTCCAGCTGTGCCCAACCCAGGCCATCGTTTCCCATCTGGCTTCTAGGAACTCATGATTAACTAAAGGAGTGTGTGTTGGGGGGAAGGTCCTCTTAAAAACAGAGGTTTCCAGGGTAACAGCTTGGAAAACTCAATCACATTCAGCCAGGGAAAGTTCCCTCTCTCCTGATTCCCTCAGGGCTCAGGGGAAACAGGCCAGAAGCTAAGACCGCATTTCTCTAAATCAAGAGCAGTGTCTGGGCTGGTGAGTTATAACTTAAGTTTTTCTCACCTCCAGTTTCCAGTTTCAGGTCCCAGACTTGCGCTTTACACCAGGATGTCCGCCTCTAGGGGCCACCCCATTCGGGTAAGGGTGGCTGTCAGAGAGGGTGGGTGGTGGTTTTAGAGACCCACTTTTCTTGGACTAAGAGACTCCTGACAAACCTTTGCCATACAACCCATAGCCCTATTACCCTCCTCCCACCCCCATCACTAGAAAATACTCTAAGAATCTAACCTACTTCTTCCTGTTATGGTTTAAAATATTTTAACTAAAAATATTTCCATACACAACTGTACGACCACATTCTGTGGATAGAGAGGGAAACTAGTTTGCAGGAAGGGAGCAAGCAAGCCAAAGGATGCAGGAGTTCTTTCCCTCAAAATCAAGTTCTCTTTTGGGGGCAGGCAGAGCACATGTCCTAACCCTTTGCACACATCCCCATAGCTCCTGCAGCGAGAGGTGACAAATTCAGAGGGCAAAAGAGCTGGGTCAGCCTGGCTCAAGGGGTGGGGGGTTGGTGGATAGGGGTGGCCACGATGTCACTAGGGGACCGGTTAGTCATCTGTCCTTCCCCATGTGCCCCCCTGCAGCTCCTGGCTCTAGGGGGTTTTGTCTGGGTGCCTACGGAAACTCTTGGGAGGCTGCAAAGATCATCACAGGTTGAGCCTGAGGCTCAACTGCTTCCTAGCTGTGTGACCTGAAGCAACCTATCAGAAACTCAGTTTCTTTTTCCTTAAGAAGTTATTAATACCAGCCCTGTTGTTGAGGGTAAATGAAGTAAACTATTTCGCAGCTTTTACTATTTTACTCTATTCTCTCCTGGCTCCTTAGTATCTAGATGTGGTTCCATGCCAGAGTGAGTGCCCACCTTTTGTAATCATCTCTCACTAACATATTGTCACAGGTTTTGAAGTGTCTTCCCTGCTCCTCTTTTTTTTTAACCCCTCACATGAGGTGCCTAAAGGGAAGGAGATCAGCTATCACATTCATCTTACTTCTTTCTCTCACATCCTCCCTGTCTGTATCCTACTCTTTCCCCCTTAGTCTCAACTCCTGTCCCTCCTCCATCATCACTATTATTATTGTTGTTGTTGTTGTTTTATTTCTTATTGTTTTTTTAAAATCCTGCCTTTTTTTTTTTTTTAAAGATTATTTATTTATTTATTTATTTGACAGAGAGAGAGATCATAAGTAGGCAGAGAGGCAGGCAGAGAGAGAGAGAGAGAGAGAGGAGGAAGCAGGCTCCCTGCTGAGCAGAGAGCCCGATGCGGGACTCCATCCCAGGACCCTGAAATCATGACCTGAGCCGAAGGCAGAGGCTTAACCCACTGAGCCACTCAGGCGCCCCTATTTCTTATTGTTTTCTCTTCCATTCCAGCCCCAGTCCCTAGGGGCTGAGTCTGGACAGGCTAGAGCTAGAGCTGAACTCAAAGCCACAGAGTTGCAAGAAAATGGGTCAAATTGTTACTAGTGATTCTCTTCTGGGTAACATTTACTGGTGGTTTTCATGTTCTTCCTTGTTTATTTTGGTATTTTCCAAATTTACTACAATGAGCAAAGAACAACTTTTATTGAAGAAAAGAGAAAATTTTACTTATTTATTTATTTTTAAAGATATTGTTTATTTATGTATTTGACAGAGAGCAAAAGAGCACAAGCAGAGGGAGCACAGGCTCCCCTAAGTGGGAGCCTGTTGATGTGGAACTCCATCCCAGGGTCCTGGAATCATGACCTGAGACCAAGACAGACATTTAACTGACAGAGCCAGCCAGGCACCCAAGAGAAAACTTTAATCAGAAAAAAGTTATAATTTTCAACTGGGCCATGTCCTGTTCTCAAAAAAGGAGGGAGTGAGAGTGGAAAGAGGGGGGGGAAGAACAAGGTTGCGAAAGAACCCTGCAGTGGGCTGAGTGAAAGGAGAGCTGGTTCCTAAACCCCGTCATTTCCTGGGGACATCTGCCTTGATGATGGCCTCAGTCATGGTCTTTGTCACTTATCGGTCAGAAGGTCTCTGTCCTTCCTTGCCTGTCACTGGCCATTTGGGACTTAGTCACCTTATTATTACCCAGTTGAGGGCTGGGTAGGTCAAGGGCTCAGCATCATCAAGGGCAACAATATGAGTCAGGAGTATCCCCCACTATGACCCACGAGTGTGAAGGGTTCCCCTGTAAAGCCTGCCAGTCTTATAGCATAGCATATACAAAAGGGCTTGGCATTGGGGTCCTACTGAGAACGTGAGTTCAGTAACCCTTTCTCCCAGTCCTATCCTTACTTCTTTGTGCATTTGAAGGATATGCAAATGTGTGACGCATAAATGAGAGTGGAACCCTTAGTGGCTCCTAAACATTTGAAGAACCAAAACTGAGAATCATCAGTGTGGTGGATGGAAAGAGTATGGGTTATGATAGGTTATGGAGTCAGTAGAGTGATTTGAGTCTAGCCAGATCAATTGGGAGCTTCATGTGCTCGGTCAAGTTCCCTCTCTGGGTCTCCATTTCCTTTTATAAAAAATGGCCAAAAAACAAAAACAAAAACAAAAAACAAGAGGCAAAACAAAAACCAAACAAATGGATGCCTGAGTGGTTTGGTCGGTAAATCTGCTCCCTTTGGTTCAGGTCATAATTCCAGGGTCCTGAAACCTGAGCACCTAAGCTCCTCCCTTCCTCTTTCCTCTTTAGTTTAGTTTAGTTTTTTTTTTTTTTTTTTTTTTTTTTCCTATCGTTGTACAGACAGGGACCCATGAAGGTTGAAGATGAGGCGTTTGCTGCCCCAAGGTTCCTGGGGCACAAGAATGTCCAACTCCAGGGGATAGTCATGGTCCCTATCCTGGTCTCTGCTGGGATTCTGCTTCTCCTCCTGCCACGATGCTCACCCCCAGGACAATGTGAAAAGTCTTCCCATCTTCAGGGGAGGACTCTGTGGGAATGGACTCTGTTGGGGACTCTTCTTGACAGAAACTCTGTGGCAGGACAGGGGTTAATGGTGAATTGCAACATATCTCTGGACTGAGTCACCTCCCACTGCCACTCCCCCCAATTTCCCTCCTCTGAAGTTTTATAAAGAGGGCCAGAGACTGGAGAGTGGAAAGAACTGGAGGCAGGAGGCCCCCCCAGCCCAATCTTGCTCCCCCAAGTTCCCAGAGATCTCAGGGCAGAAGGCCCAGACAGCCTCTGGAGTTGTTGCCTGGTTCGACCATGGACTGGCAGTGGCTGTGGCTGTGGCTGTGGCTGGGTTTCTTACTCCCTATGACAGTCTCAGGCCGGGCCCTGGGGCCGGCAGGGAAAGAGACAGCAGTGGTGAGTCCTCCAGGGAAGGAGGGACACAGGCCCAGGAAGGGATTGGGGTACTACGCCACAGTCCCACCCAAGCCTCCCTCCTGACCTTCAACCTGCCTTTCTCTTCCTTATTCTGCTCCATGATCTACTCCTACACATCTCATACTTCTTGCCTTTGTTCCACCTGAGCCCCTTCCTTGAGATGCCCTTCCTTTAGTCCTTCTATGTCTGCCCCTTCCTATCCTCATTGGTCTGTTAGGCCACTGAGAAGTGTTACCCTGAGACTCATTCCCCTTTTATTCTGCTTACTGTGACCCCCATCATAGGATTACCTCTTGCAATATGGGTACCTGCAGAAGCCTCTAGAAGGACCTGATGACTTCAGGCCAGAAGATATTATGGAGGCTCTGAGGTGAGAGGTTATAAGGCACATGCCTTATTAAGGGTCAAGGTTGCAAGGTCATCTTTCCACCTTCCTTTTCCATCCCTTCTTCTCACCAGGCCCACTTCTGCCTGACCCCAATCCATGTTGGGGAGCTAGGGAATGGGTTGCTATCACTCTCAGGGGGGTGGGGCATGGAATGAGATGGGGATCCAAAGATGAGGAGCAGTCATTGCATCTTCCTAGACCCTGAGCATCCCTTTGGAGGCTCCATTCCACATTGTACCCAATACACTATTAGCGACATCCCACATGAAGCATAATTTACAGATAAAACTATGAGTCGAGTTGATTTGGAGTTGAGTTGTTGGGATGATGTTGCTTTTTGTGGACATTTAATTCAGCATTTATTTCTATTTTGAAGTTTTCTTTTCCTATTTTGGATCTAATGGGTAGTTTTTCTTTCTGCTCTCAGCTGCGTTCATAGTTCTTTGAAAAGCCACAGTGCCTGCAGAGCCTGAGCTTGGAAATTGCCCCAGAGCAGGCTAGGCTGGGAGCGGAGTCCAGCCAGGAGGAGAAGACTGAGGGAGGACAGGCTCTCAGGTTGGACCGGTGGTGGGAGAGTTTCCAGAGCAGGGGGCAGGGCACTTCCCCAAAGCACAAGAAGTTTAGAAATTGCAGTAGGGGAAGAAGGCTACACCTGAGGGAAACCTTACACAGATAAGAGACTGAAGATGGGGAGATGAAGCTGGAGTATTGCTATTTCTGCAGAACAGAAGAGAAAGTCCTAATTATGAAGACTGGTTACGGAAGTGACCCCATCAGTTTCAGAGATCCTGTGCCATTCTCACCTACCACTGTGGGCAGAAGGGGCCAAAGAGCTATCTCCAGTTTTCAGTCATTCCAGACTCCCCTGCCCTGCTGGGCCCATCCCTCTCCCTCTTTTCAGAGCTTTTCAGGAAGCATCTGAGCTGCCAGTCTCAGGTCAGCTGGATGATGCCACAAGGGCCCGCATGGGGCAGCCCCGTTGTGGCCTGGAGGACCCCTTCAACCAGAAGACCCTTAAATACCTCCTGCTGGGTGAGGACTGAGATTGGGAAAGGGAGGGAAAGGAGGCTGTGGAAGGGCTCTGGAGTACAGGTGGCATTGGGACAGGCTGGTCCAGCTCAGTGTTGAATGGATGATCACCTGGTGATTAACTGATCATTGCCTGCCTGGACACATAACTCTTTTGAGCGAATGCCTAGACTCAGGGGAGCTCTTTGGGGTTGGCAGAGGATCTGTTTCTAACCTATTTTCCGTCCAATAATCAGGCCGCTGGAGAAAGAAGCACCTGACCTTCCGCATCTTGAACCTGCCTTCCACCCTTCCACCCCACACAGCCCGGGCTGCCCTCCTTCAAGCCTTTCAGTACTGGAGCAATGTGGCCCCCCTGACCTTCCGGGAGGTGCAGGCTGGCTTTGCTGACATCCGCCTCTCCTTCCATGGCCGTCAGACACCATACTGCTCCAATTCCTTTGATGGGCCTGGTAGGCACCAGCTCTCAGTTCCCACCTCACAGACATTTGAGATGATCTCTGTCCCCTTGAGCCAGTGACTCTGCAACATTAATGTTCAGGCTGCTCCCTGTGCCTAACTGCACCCCACACTCTCTAACCACCTTCTAATATTCTCTCAGAGAGCAGCTGGTCACCTCTCTGGGGTCTTATCAAGCTTCCTCTTTGAAGCTTATGCTTTAGTCCTTGGTTTAAGTTCCCCTGCTCAAGACACCCCTCAGAGAGAACTGGGCCAGAGAGAAAAGAGTGGTTGAGAAGTATAGAGACAGAGGGATGGGCAACGCAGAGAGAACTGGGTGATGACAAGGGGAGGTGAAAATTGACTGAATACAGTTGGAAATTTAAGAGAATGGAGAAATTGGGGTTTATAACATGCAGGGGACACTTTAACCTAGGAGACTCTGACCTCCTTCCTATCCACCTTTGTCTTTGTCCAGGGAGGGTCCTGGCCCATGCTGACATCCCAGAGCTGGGCAGTGTGCATTTTGATGAAGATGAACTCTGGACTGAGAGAACTTACCAAGGGGTGAATCTGCGCATCATTGCAGCCCACGAACTGGGCCATGCCCTGGGGCTTGGGCACTCTCGATATACCCAGGCCCTCATGGCCCCTGTCTATGCTGGCTACCGGCCCCACTTCAAGCTGCACCCAGATGATGTGGCAGGGATTCAGGCTCTCTACGGTTAGTTTTTTCCCTCAGGTTATGGCTAATCATGACCCCTAGTGATCCTGAGGTCAGTGTGACCAGCATCTCTTCAGGCTGAAGAGACTGGTCTAACCTCCATGGTGGGAAATGACTTGGCTTCTTTCTCTTCCTCTTGCCCAGTTATTTAGGCTTCTTCATTTTCAGGAGTTGTTTTTCTGACACTTCCATGTCTGACCTTCCTTTCAGGCCTCTCTCTCCTCTTACCCGTTCTTGGGGATGAAGAAGAATCAGTGTTCCAGCAAACTTCCTTCCTCCTTTCTGGTGCCTCTCAAAACTAAAATGTGTCTCCTGTCGATATCAATACGATCTTGCCTCCCACCAAGAGAAATTCTCTAGGATTCCCTTTTCCACTTTCTATGGGGATTCTGAGGCAAACTTGTAGAAGAGTGGGGAGGCCAGGTACTGTGAGTTCTCTCCTTGAGCAGCATTATGTGGCCTTGCAGGGAAGAAGAACCCAGAGATAGAAGATGAGGAAGAAGAGATGGAGCTCCCCACTGTACCACATGTACCCACAGAACCCAGTCCCATGCCAGACCCCTGCAGTGGTGAACTGGATGCCATGATGTTGGGTGAGGCCCTTCCCCTCCAGGCTATAGGCAGGCAGTGGCAGCAGCCCACTGATCTTGAGACCTGGACAGATGGGAATGACCTGGACAGATGGGAATGAGCAGAAGTTAGATACCAGACAGAGGTTAGTGGCCATGGAAGAAGGCACGTGGCATGGAGAGGAAGGCTTCAGAGCCAAATTAAAGGTGGGCTAGGTGGGCATTTACCTCAGTAGCTTCGCTATAAGGGCCAGCAAAACATATCTGGTAATATAGCAAGGTGAAGAAAACTCTATTTCCTAGAATGTCTATTAGAGAAGGTATCATACCTGCATGGAAGGACAACTTGGAAGCTACTTGGAATGGGAGGTGAGGTCCCCAAAGGTGAGCTATCTGCAGGGTTTTTGTTTTATTGAGTGAATCAGAGCTGAATTGGTCTGAATAACAAAGAGGCTGAACACGGAGTCTTCCTTCTCTACCTTAATCCTCTCTTTAAATTAAAGTTGAATGAAGTTTTGAGGCCCAGACTGTGGGAGGAGAGCAAATTATCAGCCTGCCTGCGGAGCCCGTAAGTCTTTATTTGACCCAAGTCTTTTTGACTTGTCCACACTTTACCCTCAGGGCCCCGCGGGAAGACTTATGCCTTCAAGGGGAACTACGTGTGGACAGTGACCGATTCAGGGCTGGGTCCCTTGTTCCAAGTGTCTGCCCTTTGGGAGGGGCTCCCAGGAAACCTAGATGCTGCTGTCTACTCTCCTCGAACACAATGGATTCACTTCTTTAAGGGTAAAAGAGACTGTTTTACGGTGTGTTACCTGAGGAGGGCCTACAATTAAAAAAGCCATAAAAGGGAGGGAGAGATAAGAAGTTTCTGGAAGGGTGGAATGGGAGAACCAAAAGCTATCACCTGGAGACAGACATAACATGTTCTTTCCTTACCTGCTCTCAGGAGACAAGGTGTGGCGCTATATTAATTTCAAGATGTCTCCTGGCTTCCCCAAGAAGCTGAACAGGGTAGAACCCAACCTGGATGCAGCTCTCTATTGGCCTTTCAACCAAAAGGTGTTCCTCTTTAAGGTACAAAGTTCAAAGCAAGGGCAAATCCCTTCTTAGGAGAGGTGGGCTACCTCACACTGAGAAGCAGACTTGCTCTTGAAGGGAGATCATTTGCAGCGGGGGTAGATCTGAGGATCCTTAAGCTCTTTCCTTATCCTCTTCTTCTCCCTACCCACCCTACTCCTAGGGCTCCGGGTACTGGCAGTGGGACGAGCTGGCCCGAACGGACTTCAGCCACTACCCTAAACCAATCAAAGGCTTGTTTACGGGAGCGCCAAACCAGCCCTCTGCTGCTATGAGCTGGCGGGATGGCCAGGTCTATTTCTTCAAGGGTAAACAATACTGGCGCCTCAACAGGCAGCTTCGAGGAGAGAAAGGCTATCCCAGAGATACTGCCCACCACTGGATGCACTGTCATCCCCAGACCTCAGACCCCACTCTGTCAGGTGGAGATGCCACTTCTTTATCCTCAAGCACTGACCACTCTGCCATAGGAACCACCTTGGGTTCCACTTCCTCAGCCATAGGTACCACCTTGAACACTGACCACCCACCCAGAGACCCTATCTTGGACATTAGCCCCTCAGCCACAGGCTCCCCCACCCTTTCATTCCCTGGTAATGTCACCGGCCAGGAGACCTGAGAGGAGTCAAATGTCTGCTCCCTAGCCTGCGGGGCTGCGTCAGGGGGAATGAACAATAGACTTCAGGGCTTGAAAGGTCCCAGCTCCGGCCACCACTCCTCTGTGCTCTTGCCCTCCTAGGCAGTGACTCCTTAACTCTGGGTCAGCTCCCAACTCTATACATTCCTTCGCTCATCCTACATAGCACCTTCCAACTGTGTTATCTACTTTCTGGAAGACAGCAGTAGAAGGAAGGCATCCCTCAGGACACGGCCTGAAAATGACATGGCCAGTAAAATGAGTAAGGGCTTTGGAACCCTTTAAGAATCACATTTACTTGCTTATGACTTTGGGCAAGTTAATTAACCTCATTGAACCTCAGATTCCCCATCTGCTCAATAAGGTTAATACTAGTCCTGCAGGGTGTTTGCATTAAATGAAATACTTTTTGTGAAGTGCAGAGCACAATGTCTGGCACATTTGTGCTTAAAGGCTAACTCCATGTTCATTAAAGAGGACTGAACAGCTCTTCCTCTGGCTATGTGTGTGTGTAGCTGTGAGTCCGGTAGTCCAGTCTGGTGAGGATAGCCATATCAGATCTTTAGGGGACAGAGGACTTATCAGTCTGGCTAATGTTTGGGGGTGCAGAGAAAGAAAAGAGCAGCAACAGTAGAGGCTGGACTCCCTGGTTCAGTGTTCAATGCCTTTTTATTCACATGCTCCATATTCTTCCTCCCTCCCATCATAGCTCTGTTGCCCAGGGGAGGAACACATCTTCCTTCATGCTGTTCAGGGAACCAGGGAACAGACTCTGAGCAGGAAAATCAGAGGAGGGAGTTAGAATGGGTTAGTGGCTGGGATAAAGTTCTAGTGAAAGAGATGAGCATCACCTACAATGAGAAGCAGAGAAGGCACTTGTCTCCCATGCAGCGGTGAAGACCAGGCTGCTTTGGGCAAAAGGGCAAGACTCTGGCATGTGTGCCAATGGTCTCCCCTTGGAGAAGTAGACAGCTGTGGGGGGAGGCAGGTTCTGTGCCATGCATTGTCCCGTGGTCTTCCCCACATTAAGGAGAGAAAGGGAAGCACCATGGAGGACTGTATTCCCAAATGAGGTAGGAGAACGGGACTTGAGCCTATGGAAGCCAGGAGCTCCTCTGTACCCTTCTCCCCATCAAATAGCTATCAAGTGCTTTAGGGAGCTACCTGGTTTTCTGTAGGTCCTACAACAACAAAACCCCCTAATCTACCATCGTGAGGCACACTGAGGCAAGTATGTAAAAGGCTCTTTGGGTAAGGGCCCTCCTTGGTTTCGAGGGAATTAGGAAGCCAGTTACTCTAGGGGCAGGGCACCTCTATTATTGGACAGAGGTAGGTATTCAGCCTTCCATTCCTCTCCCTTCCCTACAAGATTCCCCTTTATCTGTCCCTGAAACATATCCCTACAGGACTGGTCTGGGTTGGAGTACAGATTCTATCCCCAGTGACAGAGGTGGGGAAGTTTGTGTGTGGGTCCTGTGGGTTCAGGCCCTGCACACTTGGTGTTCCAAGGCCCTTGGTAGGGGTCGAAGCATCAGTGGAGGTTTAGGCTCAGGTCCGGGTGGAACCAGAAGGTGTGGTGAGGGGTACAGTGGAACCACAGTCGGAATCCAGGTCCAGGATGGTGTGGGGGGCTGTGGCCTGGGGGCCTGGTCCCAGTTGGCGCTCTCGAAGGCTCTGGAGATAACTCTAGAGAGGCACAGGGCAGAGAGGGTAGAAGGTAGGGCCTGGGTCAGAACCCTCCACCCCTGACCCTGACCCCAACCATCCCCATGTGCCCTCTGCCCCATCCCCAGGTGTGCCCCTCCCCTCACTCACGGGAGCCAGACTATCAGCGGGGCTCCGGGGATTGGGGGGAAGCTGGCGCCGGTAGCTGCCTTCACAGAGCCCCACCCCAGCGGATGTCCGGTGCAACTTGGCCTCTTGCTGGCGGATCCGAAGGAGTTGAAGATGCCTTCGCTGGTGGCTCAAGACCACTGCTTGGGAGGGGGCCATACAGACTCAGGGAGGCCCCTTGAGACCCTGCATTCTACCCCCTAACACCTTTACCCTCTACAGAAACCCCTTTGATCTTCCTATTGTAACTCTCTCAAACCTCATTTCCTCCCTGGCTATTCTGAAAGAAACTCTTTTTTGAAACCCTCCTGCACTTTCCTCTTGGACTTCCCTGAGACCTTTCTTTCCTTCCATAACAGTCCCCAGGAACTAACTCCTCTCTGCTTCCTCTGACAATTTTTCCTCATTCTTACCCAAACTGCTGGCTCCTCCAACTCTAATGTCCTTTCAATGCCCTACCTCATTCATCTCGGACACTGCCACCCTTAAGTATATTTTCCCCATTCCCACCCCCCTTCCTGCCACCGCCCTGTCAAGTCTGGAAACTGGGGACATGAGAAGGCACAGGTTGGCTGCTTCTGTACCATGGCACTAACTCACCATTGGCGTGGCCTCCATGTTCCTCATCCATGAGCTTCCACTGGGCCAGGGCCCCAAGGGCCCCCAGGGCTGGCCAGGTGCCCAGCAAGACCCAGCTATACCAGCAGAGAGGAGGCAAGGCTGGAAGTGCCTGCAAGCGTTGGCCCAGCCGACTGCCCAGTGCCAGCCCCTCTAGGAAGTAGTCAGCACAGGCCACCAGCACCGCAGCACCCAGCAGGGCTGTGCCCAGAACTGTGAATGGACGTGGCCACCGAAGCGTGAGCAGGGCTCCCAGGAGTGCCAGCCCCACCAACCCCCCAGCTGGCACCCAGGCTGAAGGTGGTTGGTAGATGGGCTCTGTGCCCAGCAGGGCCCCGGCACCCAGGGTCAGGCCTAGCAGGAGACCAGTCAGGAAGAGCCCAACGCTGCGAACCAACATGGTGACCAGGCCACAGAGGAGTCCGATGCCCAGCGCAATGCCCGCGCTCACCTCCAGGCTCAGCTGTGTCTCTAGCACTCGCTCCTTGTGGCACAGCAGGAAGATCACCAGAGCTCCCGACAGCAGGCCCGAGAGAAACATTACTGCCTTGAAGCAGCGGTAGCCTGGGAAGGGAGGCAGGAGGCACTGAGAGACAGAAAGTAGACATCTACAGGGACAGCTCTGATGAATTAGAAGGGAGAGGAGTGGCTAATCAGAGGGGCAGAAGACAGGAGCAGCAGCCCAGGGACCTCAAGGCAAGGGGCAGAAAGGGATCATCTCAAGAAAGACAGGGATCTTCCAAACACTGTGAGGGGGTGGGAGGAAAAAAATCAGGAGGTAAGATGGATACATTGCAGGGAGTAAATACAGAAGGAAGGTTTAGTACTTCCAGGGATGGTAGACAGGAAGAAATGCAGGTTATTATTCCCCAATGCAGATTATTGGGGAAGGGTTGAAGAAGACTTAAACATGGAGGATAATGTGGGAATGGAGTTTTGAGGTAGGGGGAAGGGAGAGGCAAGTGAGAATTGTCAGGGGTCAGAGCTAGAGGGCATGGATATAGGGTGTGGACAAGAAAAGCTGGCAAGAGCAGCATGGGCCTCACTGAAGGTAGGGATCCCCTGACAGAAAAATAGAGATGGCCCAGGAACAAAGGAGAAAGTTGGCATCATCCTTGAGGGTGACAGTTTTGGGCAGCTGCCCCCCAGAATCCTGGCTCTGCCCTCACCGAAGCAGCAGTAGATGATTCCAAAGCAGCAGCAAAGAGCACACACCAGGGCGGGTGCCAGTTCAGGATTGTCCTGGGGTTCCAAGGCACATCTTGGGTCTGGAGGCTCTGGGAGTTGTTGATTAAAGGGCCTGGGGTCAGAAGTCATGGCCAGGGGCAACAGGGCTTCCTCCATGGCCGAAGAAAAGGTGATCCCAGAGGAGAAGATCAGTGTCAGCTCCTCTCATCCATCCATGAATATCTTGAGGGGGATGGGAAACCTGCAAGGGGGTAGGGGGGAGGAACTGAGGTGCCCATGAATCTTGAGAATTCTGTACCTCTGCTTCTTATGAAGAAAGGCCAATTTCAGGAGGGAGCATGGCCTTGCTGGAGTAACTGAAAAAATCCACAGGATTGGGTCAAGGGGAACCAGCTGTCTTTTTACTACCTTCTGAAACAAGGACACGAAGTAAAACTTAAACTAAAATCTTATAAGGTTATGAAACTTTATCTGCTCCCTAGCTTCCCAGGGTGGGTTGGAGAGAGTAGAAAGTCCTAGGTCGGTGGAAGGAGGGGGCCCAGGGACACTAGTGAGACTGGGTGCTAAAGGCCAGCAGCTTGTTCCAGCTAAAAAGAAAGCTTGCCCCATCTGGGACTCAATACTACCTCACTGGACTGGGAAAGGTGGGGTTAATTGAGGGGGTAGGAGGAGAAAGAGAAGAGAATGAGTCATGGTGGGGTCTCTGAACAGCTGTTCCAACCCCAGGGAAGGAAGAGGGGAGAAAAGAAACAGACACTAAAAGAGTTTGGGACAAGGAATCGAGAGAGTCCCCACACTTTGCCAAAGTTCTGAAGCCCCAGCTCATGTGGAGATGGAGTTGTTGGAGGGAAGGGGCATCTGGCCACAGTCCAGTTCCCATGGTCCCTCTAGGACTAAGCAGGCACCTTGCCCATAGACATCTCACATCCTGGTACACCGCCTCTTGCTCCTCCTCTCAGGACATTGATGGGACTTTTCCTACCCCTCCCTTCCCCACCCCACCCCCCCGGGGGTGTCGGGGCTGCCAGTAGAATTTGAATTTGGCTCCTGAAAGAACATCAAGGCGGGGCTGGTACTGGGGGCACTGTGGGAGTAGGGTAGGAGGGATGCAGGCACTTTCATCTTCTTTTGGACACCAAGGTCCTAACAGACTAGAGGGTTTGCGTGGGGATTCCCTGGGGCTCCTCTCTTCAATCCGCTTGGAAGTCTAGGGACTCTAAACAAGGACAGATTGGGAAAGGAGTGTTAACTACTCACCACCCTGCCAGGGCTCAGAAGAGGAGGGGATAGAAGTGCTTCCCTAAACCCCCTGCTGCATCCTTGCCCGGAGGTCCTAGGCGTCGGGGCGGCTGTCGGGCGTAGGCACCCCCAGGGTCACTCTGTTCGTTGCCCCCTAAACTCTTGCAAGCCGAAGCCCAAGCCCCGTGAGCTAACTGCAACCAGCCTGGGGGTAGAGGAAGGGGACAGGGTGTGTGGGGGGTGACATCACGGGGCGGG
This sequence comes from Mustela lutreola, assembly GCF_030435805.1. Lineage (NCBI taxonomy): Eukaryota > Metazoa > Chordata > Mammalia > Carnivora > Mustelidae > Mustela > Mustela lutreola. Next base: position 57,800,519 of record NC_081297.1, read on the forward strand.
CCCCTCCAACTCTTTTCCCTTTGGGTGTGTGTGGGGGGGAACAGTTTGCCCACTGCTCTAGGCTGGGACCAGAGATCCCCCCCCCCCCATAGCAGGAACAGGTTTTGGGGACACCACAAGACGTTTGGGGAAAGATCTCTGAATGCTCAGGCGATGACTCGACAACTAAACGCTCTCAAACTCCCAATTGGGGTCCCAGCACCCCCCCTAGCCCGGGCTTGGTTTCTTCCACTTCCCAGAGAATTGGAGTATTGTCTTCTGGAGAACCTGGTGGTCGAGATTGGGGACCCAGGGAAGGGGCTTTTACAGAACTGGGGGCGCCGGCGAGGGGCTCATGGGCGGAAAAACTTGCGGAGCAAGACGGGGCCTGGAAGGGGGACTAACGAGAGAAGCGCGAGCAGAGGAGGGGACCCAAGCTGGGTCTGCGTGGGGGCGGGGGTGCGTGTAGACGTTGGCCGAGAGCTGCTCGGTATGCAAATGAAACGCAAAACAGCATGTAGATGAATGCAGTGTTTTTTGGCACTCCGCTCGGGTCCTGAGCCTAGCGGAGGTACGCTCCTAGTCGCCCAGAACCGCTACCTTGATAGTGCCTTGGAGCAGCGTCCCGAGGGGCGGATCCGGGCCGTGGGAGCTGCAGTTATACCGGGCAGTTCGCCAGCTGGGTCAGGCGCTGGGGAGGCCGAGGATTGCTGGGAAAGAAGGGGTAGTGCAGGGAGGCCAGGGTGGGGGCTGGCCCGGGGCGTCCTCCCCTCTGCTCCACCTCCGCATGATACAAAAGGGTCTCTGTCCTCGCTACAGGCAGCAGGGAAAGGATCGGGGTGGTGGTTCTTCTACGCTCCCTGGTTTTGTCTGCAAGGGAAACACCGTGGCTCGGTGGCTGTCCTCAATCTCCCAGTCTCGGCCAAGCCCGAGAATACAGCCAGAGGAACCCTGAAAAAAAAAAAAATCTGTCCCGCGTCTGCAGGCACTGCTACAGCGCCCACCAGTGGTGCAGCCTGCGGAGCTATCACTTCAGCACGCGGAGGGTGGCAGCTGAGAGCCCTTTAAGGGGCGGGGCCAGTTCTTCCTCAGGACCTCCTCCTCTGATTTGACTCAGCGCTTGCACGACTAGTTCGCGCCTCCGCCAACCGCTTTTTCGCTTCCTTCCCGTCTCTTCCCTGGTGACCCCGGAAGTGGAAGTGGGCGTAGGTCGGCGGCCACGGCGGGGACGGAAGGCGGAAGCAGAGCGTGAGCGGGAGGCGGAGCCGGGGGAGCTGCTCTCGTAGCTCCCCCTGGCCCTAGGCCCAGCTGCTCGAGGGGGAGGAGTTACCTCCGCTCTTCGGGTACGTTACCTTCGCCCCCTCTACCCAGCCCAAGGGTTTCCTGGATGTCTTTCTCAGGGGCAACCCCAAGCTCCGCCCCCAGGTTTTCTTTGATAGCCGCACGATCCCTACCCTTTTCTGGCAGCCTGCGGCACCCCCCTTTCCAGTCTTCTTTCCCTTTTTACCCAAGAGTGACCCCCGGACCACACCCTTTGAGTAACCGCCCTCTTTCCTTATTCTGGATTATGACTTTCTGGGGAAAGAAGAAAAACTAAGGGGTTTTGGAGGGGGGAAGGGAACATGGTTGTGGTAATGGAGTATTGGCTTATTGGTAGGGATAACGAACGCCCCAGAAGAATTTGCGAAAACAAGGGAGGTGGGTGCATTAATTATATCCTCAATTTAAGGTTATTTAACCCCTCTCTCAGTTCAATTCTGATCATCCCCACCTTGATACCTTTGTTGCAGGCATCAGAACTTATCATGATGGCTGTGACCTAAAATCCTCAGGAAGCCCTGGGGTCATGGCCCAGAAGCACCCCGGAGAAAGAGGGTTGTGTGGAGCCCACCACAGTGGTGGTACCTCCTTCAGGACTTTAGGATCCGCTGTGGACCCTGAAATACTTTCATTCTCAGGACTCAGGGACTCAGCGGGGCCTGCTCCTAATGGTACCCGCTGCCTCACAGAGCACTCTAGTCCTAAGTACACACAGCCCCCAAACCCAGCCCACTGGTCGGATCCAAGCCATGGCCCCCCAAGGGGTCCAGGACCCCCAAGGGATGGAGAGGACCTTGATCAGAGTGAGGCATCTTCAGAAGAAGAATCAGGAGTGGACCAGGAACTCTCAAGAGAGAATGAGGCTGGGTACCAGGAGGATGGCAACCCTTCTTTTCTTTCCGTTCCATCTGCTTGCAACTGCCAGGGAATCCCTGGAGTCCCTGAAGGGCCTTACTCTGAGGGAGGAGATAGCTCTTCTAGCAACTTTTGTCACCATTGTACCTCTCCAGTTTTGGGGGAAGATGAAGAGTTGGAAGAGGAATATGATGATGAGGAACCGCTTAAGTTCCCCAGTGATTTTTCACGTGCGCCCAGTAGGAAGAAACCATCCCGGAGACAGCGGCACCGCATCCCGGCCAAGGAGGATACTCGGGAGGGTGGACGCAGAGATCCCAGGTCCCCTGGCCGACATAGGCTGGGCCGGAAAAGAAGTCAGGCAGATAAGCGCAAAGGCCTGGGATTATGGGGAGCAGAGGAACTGTGTCAGCTTGGGCAGGCAGGCTTCTGGTGGCTGATTGAACTGCTGGTATTGGTGGGAGAGTACGTGGAGACTTGTGGCCATCTCATCTATGCATGCAGGCAGCTGAAAGGCAGTGATCTGGACCTTTTTCGAGTCTGGTTGGGAATCTGGGCAGGGCGGCTGGGAGGCTGGGCCCAGGTAACGTTCCAGTTTCTGAGCCAAGGATGTTGCTATGGGGCAGGGCTGTTGACCCGTTTTCTTAGGCTACTAGGTGCTTTGCTGCTTCTGGCTCTGGCCCTCTTGTTGGGCTGTCTACAGTTGGGCTGGCGGTTTCTGGCGGGACTGGGTGACCGGTTAGGCTGGAGGGGTAAAGCCAATTGGCTCTTTTCTTGGCTGGATTTTCCCACCTTGCAGCGTTGCCTGATTCTGCTGAGAGATAGCAGGCCATGGCAGCAGTTGGTAAAAATGTTTCAGTGGGGTTGGCTGGAATTGCCTTGGGTCAAGCCAAGAACTAATAGGCAGGGGAATGCACCTGTAGCTAGTGGTCGCTACTGCCAGCCTGAAGAAGAAGTGGCTCGACTCTTGACCATGGCTGGGGTTCCTGAGGATGAGCTAAACCCTTTCCATGTGTTGGGGGTTGAAGCCACAGCATCAGATGTTGAACTGAAGAAGGCATATAGGCAGCTGGCAGTGATGGTGAGTATCTTTCCTCTGTTTCCTGTTCCTCTTTGTTGTCTTATTTTCTATTCCAGTTTTAGGAAGAGTAGGATAAAGAGAAGGCAGAGTAAAAGGTCAACTTGAAGCTGGAGCAACATTAATTCTTAGGAAACAGTCATAAAGACTTTTTCCCCTCTGCTGTGGCATCTGACTTTTCCTTCATTTTAAGCTTTTTGTTTTGAGATTCTTTAAAAAAAAAAAAAAAGATTGATTTATTTGAGAGAGAGAGAGCACTAGAGAGTCTGCAGGGCAGGGGGAGGGGCACGGGTGGCGTGGGGAGAGGGAGAAGCAGACTCCCTGCTGAACAGGGAGCCAGGTGCAGGGGCTTGGTCCCAGAACCCCAGGATGTTAGACCACTCACCCTGGAATATTCAGGTGAAGTCCCTCTAACCACCCTCTAGGGTGGAAAAGAGGCCTCATTGGAAAGCCTGTCATTCTGTACCCTGAACTAATGAGGGTCTTTTGAACACGGGGATATCCAACTATCTGTCCCAGATAGGCAAGTGTGGACTTAGTGTGGGAAGGTTCAGGGAGTGCATGTGATTGTTCCCGGACTAGGTGAAAGAAAACAAAGTATTTCAAGAACAGCAGTCTAGAGTGGAAAAGGGAAAGAGAATGGAACATAAACCATAGAGAGGCATGTGCATCTGTATGCATAAAAACATATGGCTGTTTTTAAAGATTTCATTTTTAAGTAATCTCTACACCTGATATAGGGCTCAGACCCACAACCCTGAGATCAAGAGTCCCATTGTCCTACTGACTGAGCCAGCCAGGCACCTCATGATATGGTTGCTTTTATTGATGGGGGGTGGGAGGGGGTGGTACAGGTGGAGTTGTGATGCCCCATATGCCTGAGGGAAATGTTTAATACAAGCATGCAAATTGCTATTAGTAGATATTAATTTGATATTTTTAGGTAAGATTTTTATTGCTTTTTCTGTAAATAAAACTATATTATAAGTAATGTGTGTAAATTCCATTGGAGGCTGATTTGAGTATATGGAACTGGACTGGTAAAATTATCATGGTGTGCAAATTACGCCAGTGACTGCATGGCAACAAAAAGGAATGGGTTAACCAAGGTGTCCATTAACCATCAAGACACAGTAAGGTACCAGGCCTGTAACTTAGCAGAGGACTAAGTTCGGTGGGAAATGCATGCCCCTTAGTGGATAGACTGGGATATTCTTAAGAGTGGGAAATGGCAGTTTACACTCAAGATTGTTAGTAGCAGTAGAGCTCTTTTCTCACTTTCTTGTCTTTTAGCAGACATCCTCTCTTGGGGAATAACATTCTTAGAAGAAAATTTCATTTTCAACTTACTTTCTTGGAGTAGAGATATAGTTAAGTTCCGTGATCCTCGATATATCTGCCCTGCACCTCAAAGTACTCCCTTGTTCTGGGCCAGTGTCTGTGGGCTTCTTTTACAAAACCTCTCACTGTCCTTCTGAAGCCTCAGAGTGACCATGACCGAAAGCTGTTCTATAAGCTTGGGCATGTGGAGTACTAACGGCATTCTCTTTATTTGGCATCATCAGGAGATTAGCTTTTTTCTGTTCTTTTGGAAAAGGAGGATGGGAACCATCAGGAAGCTGTAGGAGGTGAGGATACTATTTGTCTTAGAGGAGAGGCTGAAAAGTGGATAAAAAGCCTATGAGGATCACAATATGCTAATTAATTTCTGGGACAGAAAGGCAAACCATTATGGGAAGTACATGCTAGAATTTTCTAGTTAGAATGAGTTTGAAGATGTAGTATCTTTGGAACTCTTACTTTATGGTTGACGATAGAGTTAAAATGTGAGGGCTTAGTATGCATTTACCAGGTAGGGTGACCGACCATCCCTGCTTCCCGGGATTGAGGGTTTCCTGAGACATGAACTTTTAGTGCTAAAACTGGGATAGTTCCAGGCACACTGATAGGATGGATCATCCTAGTGCCAAATTCTGTGTATATATGTTGTGAATATTCTCCCAGTAATCCATGATAGATAGCTAACAGTGACAGAGCTAGAACTTGATCCTATATATGTGTCTGCAGAGCCAGAGCAGTTAGTCATTAAGTTGTATTGATTCTCTAAAAGGGTGATGAAAGAGAACCATTTGATACAAGGGTTATTATTATTATTATTTTTTAAGTATGTTCCATGCCCAGTATGTAGCCCAAGGTGGAGCCCAACCAGGCTTGAACTCAGAACCCTGAGATCAAGAATCAGATGCTTAACCCACTGCACTATCCAGGCATCCTGATAATAGGTTATTTTGACCTAAGATGGGGAGAGGGTTGGAATGGATTTGGGATGAAATCTTTGTCTTGGTAGGTTCATCCTGACAAAAATCATCATCCCCGGGCAGAGGAGGCCTTCAAGGTTTTGCGGGCAGCTTGGGACATTGTCAGCAACCCTGAAAGGCGGAAGGAATATGAAATGTAAGTTGGAAATGGGAAATTGTCAGGTGGGATAAATGAGTAATCTTCAAAGTAGAGGTCCCTGAACTTGTGGGTGAAGCTCTCTGAGGTGGAGAGAACGGGGTTGCTTATCTTTCTGGCTGGCCAGGGGCCTCAAGAGGCTTAAAGTTTCATCTCCCTTTGTCCCTTGATCAAAACCTTTTGATTTACAAAGGCTTTTTTCTCTTAGGAAACGAATGGCAGAGACTGAGCTGAGCCGGTCAGTGAATGAGTTTCTGTCCAAGCTGCAGGATGACCTCAAAGAGGCAATGAATACTATGATGTGCAGTCGATGCCAGGGAAAGCATAGGTATGAAATAGGGCAGGGATGGGACAGTCACAGATTAGCCATTGGGTAGCCAAAGACTTCCGTTTGAGTATTACTGGTAGTTGGGGGATACAGCTGATGAGTAAAAAGACCCTGAGGTTTCTACTTTTGCCATAGTGTCAAGAGATTGGGAATTTGAATTGCACTAAGAAAAAAAAGTTAGTATTTTTAGTTTTAAGAGAGAAGGTTGAGGGTACGGGTGTTCGTAGACATATGTAACAACTGAGGGGAGATAATTTTAGATATATCAGCTATTTGTCAATAATGATGACACTAAACACTTGATCTTAGCCAAAAGGCCGAGAAGTGATTATAATGATGATAGCAGAACAGTGTTGTAGGCTTGACAGATGAAAAGGAACTTTCCTTTTGTTGGGTTGTAGGAGGTTTGAAATGGACCGGGAACCTAAGAGTGCCAGATACTGTGCTGAGTGTAATAGACTGCATCCTGCTGAGGAAGGAGACTTTTGGGCAGAGTCAAGCATGTTGGGCCTCAAGATCACCTATTTTGCACTGATGGATGGAAAAGTGTATGACATCACAGGTACACATCTGTTCTCTAGAAATATGGGCTCATGTACGCTCAAAACTGTGATGTTTTGGCTAATTATTTCTCATGCTTGTAGAGTGGGCTGGATGCCAGCGTGTGGGAATCTCCCCAGATACTCACAGAGTCCCCTATCACATCTCCTTTGGTTCTCGGATTCCAGGCACCAGTGGGCGGCAGAGGTAGGTGTTACTTCTTTCAACAATCTACCTACTGTTGTAGTTCTGAATATGATTTCAGATGACATGCTGCTTAGGACACCTAGAGTTCTTACCCTTAAGTTTGGCAGCTGATTCAGTATATCTTTTTCTTTCCCCTGCAGTGTATCTTTAACTTAGGTGTAAACAGGTAACAGAGGTAACCATGTAACTCTTAATAGCTCTTGCCTCATAATGTCTTCTGTTTTCCTCTCAGAGCAACCCCAGATGCCCCTCCTGCTGACCTTCAGGATTTCTTGAGCCGGATATTTCAAGTACCCCCAGGCCAAATGTCCAATGGGAACTTCTTTGCAGCTCCTCAGCCTGGCCCTGGGGCCACTGCAGCCTCTAAGCCCAACAGCACAGTACCCAAGGGAGAAGCCAAACCGAAGCGGCGGAAGAAAGTGAGGAGGCCCTTCCAACGTTGACACCCCTTCTCTTCTTTCCTCAGATCAATGTCAGGGAGTTAAAAGGGCTGTGTATAGCACAGGATGGAGTTTTGACTTGTTTATTTTTAAATATTTAAAAAAGGGAAAATTTTAAGCTCAAATTCTTCACTTAGTACTTGTAGGAAGCCCCAGAACCACTCTCCCTCCTCCACCAGCACCTAGGAACTGAATCTTGTCTTCTGACAATACCAAAGAAATAGGGGGTGGCTAAAGCAAAGATCCTAGAGCCTGGACCTGGGCTGGACAATATCTCCCATGGTAGTGTGGGAACTGGTATTTCCCTGGGGTCTGTATGCCTTTGTCTCTTGCTTCTAGAGCAGATGACACTTTCCCCCCTTTTTTAAACTACGAGTCTATCTTATAATTTCTTGACCCGTTTCAGGAGGGAGCCCCCTCCTTTACCCCAACATTCTAGTTAAAAGAGAACAAGAAAGCATGTAGCCCTAATTATAGGAGATTATACATAGAGTTCAGAGAGTGGGAACTTTGAAATTTTCCTCTGACATTCACCTTGTGGGTAATCACCCAACTTCATGCTTGTTGCTGCAGGGATGGCCAAACTAATAATTTTTAAAAAGCAGACTCATGCCCTCTGCCCTTGGGTGAGGGAGAAGGATAAAGGGGCTCCCAGAAGCCCCCTTATGATCCAAGGGTTTGTATTTTTTTAAGTTTGTTCATATTTGTATGTACATATCTATTTAAAGCCAGGGGATTATCTTTCTATAAATATATAAACTGGCAACCTGTATCTTTCCTCTTTTCTTTGCCCTTTTTCTCATTTGAGAATCCTTTCCCTAAGTGTTAGCTGAGTGAAGGGCACCTCCTACTGGATCAAGGGAGAGGGGATTAAAACAATACCTTAGAGAAGTTTTATACAATAAGTTGCTATTCCTTGTTTCTTCCCCAGCCTTATGAGGACATCTCCCTACCCTTCCTGCTGACCAAACTATAGCCATATCTGAAAAAAAAAAAAAAAAAAAAAAAAAAAAACCAAAACTTTATTATAGGGAAAAAACACAGCAAAACAGAGCTGGTAGGTGGTGCAGGTAGAAGATCTGGGAAAACTTAATCACCAAACAAACTGCTCAAACATGGCTTCCTGCTGTGAGGGAGACTGATTTGGCCCTTATCTTTGCCACCTTTCCTGATTAAAAGAAAATTTGTTTTTAGCTCCCTGAGGCCAGGGAGCCCCATTTTCCAGTCTGTTTTCTTCCTGGGAGTTTGGGAAAGGTTATGTAGTTCTCAGGGTTTCAAGATACAGAAGACAATACAGAGGAGGAAAGGATGTTGCAGCCCTTTGGTCCAGTGTTATCCCCAGCCCCATCCCTCAGTATTTGTTGATGCCAAAGAGTCGAACCCCATGGAATTGGGGTAACTTAGGCAGCAGTACGCTGAGCAACGAGGCTGTGTTGATGAGGAAGTGAGCAGCATCATACTTGGTGTAGAAGCTGGCCAGGAGGTAGCTGGGGAGAGAAGAAATGGGTTAAGTGATGTTGGCCTTCCCTAGCTGTTATTTATGGCTTTGCAGTGACTTTTCTCTTCTATTTTTAAATGACCAGTTTTATTGCATGTAGTCCTAGAATATCTGAAAATATTCCAGTTAAATTAATAGTATTTACTTTGGGATTGGGGAGATAATCAGCACTTTTAGCTGGAGATTTATAAATTAGAAGAGTTTTTTCATTGTTAATGATGTGGTAAATGACAGCTGAAGTCTTATGTGGCTGTTAGAGTGCTTTTGCTTCAATTCCCCACAGTTTTCACAGATTTATATCTGTTCTGCTTTATTTATTCATTTCCTTTGAAGTGTAAAACCATTTGGTTTTGCTTGGGTGTTTTCTCAGTCCTTTCTCCATTCCCCTACCACCAATGGGCAGCAAGGAATGCTTGATTACTATCTTCTACTTTTTATTGCTCTCCCTAGATTCAGACCATACCATAATATCTTCAAAGGGTGTAAGTTAGTAGTCTGCTTTTTTAAAGCTTCCCTATGCTTAGAGCATTCCCTGTATCTCCCCCTAGACTCACAGTATGATAGGAGAGATGCTGAGGAATTTGCGGGAAGAGGTAAATTGGAGCCCGTAGTCCATCTGTTCCCAGTGGGTCAGTAGCCGAGCCTTTCCTTGGTCAGGGGTCTCAAAAGGTGTCCCTTTCACCATATGTAAGAAGACATACATAGCCTGGGAGGAGGGAAAGGCGGGGCAGTGGGGTGCAGTGTGAGGAGGCAGAAAGTAGTCCCTCAGCCCAAGAATTATGCTGAGATTCTGAAACAAAGACATAAATTCCCAAATAATCAGTGATATTGGGTTTTGGTTTGGAAAGGCCTGGGTTGGGTGTAAGGCCTGGGTTGGTTGTAAGGGTATAACTGCTCACCAAGTTATGTATGACGTTGGTCAGGGTCCAGACAACAGGAATGCTGAAGAAGGGGATGCTGAGAAGAACCACATGCAGCAGTCCTACCAAGATGATGTAGGCCAGCCAGATGCCCCGGCTATTCATCACTCGAGTGTTGGGGTTTACTTCGCTGTGTGCCACCCCCACATTCATCCTACCACCGTGGGGGGATCAGGCAGAAGTCCAATTCAATTTCCTCTTAACCCCTCTTTGAATGAGTTCCACCAAGTTGTCTCCTGGATAGCCCAAATCCCCTTAACTATATTGGGAATAAAAGAACTTCCCCATTGTGCACAAAGGAAAAACTGAAGACTTAGGAAAGAAAACTTAAAAGGCAAGAGGGGTGCTCTCTACTTTCAGAGACATTAATGGCAATCTTTACTCTGATCTTTACACTTCAACTGTAACCTAAGGGGTCTAGGCCTGGGGCAGGGACTTCTGACAGCAGGGGTTAACAACCACCAATAAGGGGTAAGGGGACAAAACTACTTCTAATCCCCACCTCTTCCTATGTGGCTTGCCCGTCCAGTCTCTCTCATTCCCTTGGCATGTAAGCAGGCCGCATCCCAATCCCTTTCTCAAGCGAAGGGCGCTGCCAAGTATTTACCCAATGGCTTTTGGATTGAGCTAGGAAGGAACCTGAGCTCAGCATCTCGAGTCACGGAGCCTTATTCCCGATTCAAGAGGCGGCTCTGATTGTCTGAACTTGGCCTTTTAAAATCGTGCTCGTTGATGTGAACTTGGGAAGCAAATCTTGCTCGCCCGTCTTTACCTGAAATTCCTTAAATCCTAGTGTTGGACCCGCCCCACGCCCCTCCCAGCTTCCCTCTCCAGTTTGTCGTCCGGTTATCCTCAGGGGTCTTTTCAGAGCTCCTCTCGTTAGGTCGCCGACGCTCCAACCTCCCTCCGCCCCCGCCCTCCATCTTTCACCCCGCACCACTTTTCCTCTGCCCCATTTCTAGTCACCCGGCAGCCCATACCTGCTGGCTTCAGAAGCCCGTCCGACTCGAAGAGCGGCGTTCGCTTCCACACCTGTGGTGTCCAGGAAGCACACGCCCTCGCCCATCTGCGCTCTCCCTATTCGTGGAACAGAATCGGCGCTGCCGCCACCCATTGGTTGGCAGTTTGCAATGGTAATGCGCAATTGGTCGCCATTTCCGCCGTTTAGGACGTTCAGAACCCGCCCCTCTCCCTGTCCCACCTTTTGAGAGAGGTGGGGAAAGCTGCTAGGAGAAGTGAGAACGGCGTCCGCTATTGACTAATGGGAAGAATTGATAGTGTGAGGTGGGAGTAAGAGTGACAGCGATTGGTTGGCCTTGGTTATCTGCGCCTAGGCGGGAGCTCCTGGAAGCGGAGGTAGTGGGTGGGGGCCTAGTGGACTAGAGGGGTAGCAAGATGGCGGCGGAGACGGTGGAGCTCCATAAACTGAAGGTACCGTGAGGCGGGGAAAGGCTAAGTTAGACCTTTCTGGGGACTGAATTCTGCCGGGTGGCTTACTATTTTTACTGTATGTTCATCTTGCAGGCTTTTCCACTTCGTTTTCTGGATCCCGCCGTAGTTCTTTTCTTTTGTGCCTCCTTTCTTCCCCACTACGCCTTCCCTAATTTCCCATTTCTCCGTGCGGTTTTACAGTATTCTTTGTTATTTCGGCCCTTTCTTCATCGTAGTATCATCCGTCACTTCCCCACCGGATGTGCAAGTGCTTTCAACCTGTTATACTCCTTTCACGTTTCTCGTCAGAGCTGCATTACGTCAGTGGTCCCCTCCTCTTTGCCCCATGCTGGAGCCAGGACCCCCTTTTTCTTTCCTGGGTCGATGCTTTTCAGTCTGTTGTCCAAAGCTGGGGTTCCCGTTAGCATACGATGGCAGCGTTTTGTATTTCTACCCACGTTTCAAACAGTATCCAGAGAATGCTTCCACTCCTTTTTTTTTTTAGGTGGGGTTACGCCCTCGGAGCTAACTTTGAAACGTGAGGAGAGGCCTCAGAAGCTAGGCCTCTCCTGAGAAGCCAGGGATTTCGGAGACCTTAAGGGTTAGTAAAGGCATAGATACCTCAGATTTAAAAGTTTTTCGAATTCTCACGCGGTTCTCAGCCCGCCAGCCTTATCCCCTACCCTTATACCTTATCATTAGAAAGACAACTCACTTGTAACTGTAATATTTGGAAGAGCAGTTCCGAAGTTAGGTTTATCTTTTCCCATTTCATATAGCAGGTGGACCCTGCATCTTTTGGTGTCACCACTGGGTGACACTCTCAGTCACAGGGCGGTTTTAAGTTGTATCTTTTGGGAATCTTGGTAGCTTCCTCACATTGAGATTATTAATCTCCTAGAAGAAATGAGTAGTTTGTTTTAGGTGAATTAAGAGAATATCTTGATTAGTTGTCCATGTGTGGTTTCACAGTAGTTTTTCCCATCAGATGTTTCGGTCGTATCATCCTGGGAACCTGGACAAACCACGCTGATTTAGCCAAAGCCAAAAACTGATCGTTTAAAGTTTGATGAGGTTTTAAAAAAAGGAGTAAAGAGAATGCGGGTAGGGAGTACACATGCTGGTTGATATCAGTTAGTCTTTCTGTGAAATCTGATTTCTCACCCATGGATTCTAAACTGTTCTAGTGGGTTTTTGTGTCTCCTGGAGTTACTGTTAAATTGGTAGCACTGAAATCTGTAGATTATATCAGTGGTCTCTTAATGCAACAAGTAAAAATTGAGTAACTACCTCTGTTATATGTCTTGTTACTTAAATAATGTTCTGCCATACTGTTATATCTGTCCTAAAACATACCAAAAAAACAACAAAAAAAATTTTTGTAAGATTTTATTTTTTTATTCTGCAGAGACAGTGAGAGGGAACACAAGCTGAGGGAGTGGGAGAGCGAGAAGCAGGCTTCCCCCTGAGCAGGGAGCCTGATGCCGCGCTCCATCCCAAGACTCTGGGATCATGACCTGAGCGGAAATCAGGAGTCAGACACTTAGCTGACTGAGCCACCCAGGCACCCTGAAAAGTTTTGAGTGAGATGAAAGGGAAATACGAATAGAAGAATAGTATTTTCTTTTTATTAATTCCACTTTTGAAGTCCCTGGAGTAAGTCACTAGTCTTGTGACTTGCCTTTGTGGATTTTGTGTTGGTTTGTGGAGTGATTCTTTCCATAAAATCTGTTTGTCAGGTCTGTATTAATTTGATTTTGATAGGAATAATGTCCTCTGATGTGTTTTCAGGTATTATAGTCTGAAAGAATATGAGACCCTCCTGTCAGCCTGAAAAGGCTTTTTTTTTTTAAGGTTTTATTTATTTTTAGAGAGGGGGAGGGAGAGCATGAGCAGGGGGAAGGGCAGAGGGAGAGGGAGAGGGAGATGGAGAGAGTAAGCAGTCTCTTGGGGAGCTGGATACCTGGCTCAGTCTCCTAACCCTGAGATCATGACCTGAGCTGAAATCAAGAATCGGACACTTATCCAGCTGAGCCACCCAGGTGCCCCTGAAAAGGATTCACTCTTTTAATCACGTTTGCTTGTCTTTGCTTTTTCTCTAGAGCACTTCTTAACCTTTTGGAGGTCACAGATATCTTTGAAACTCTGATGAAAGGTATGAACCCTCTTCCCAGAAAAAGGCATGTACATATACTTTGCATGCGATTTGAGGGGCTTCATAAAATTACGTTGTAGCCCTGAGGAGTCCGTGGACCTCTGGTTAAGAACCTATGCCTTTAATTCTGACTTCCAGGATAGTTAATGCTTGGTTCCACTGTTAATCTTGATGGAGTGATCCTGACTTTTGCATTGACCAGACTTTTATCTCTTTTTTTAAAACCCCAGTTTTATAAAGAGAATTTGTGGCTTTAGTATAGATTCTCAGATGGAAGGAACAAGCTGTGAAATAGGAGGGAAAAATATTATCTGAATTGATATGTAACTCCATATCAACAGCAAATTTCTGAAGATTTTGTAGAAATGTAGTCACTCTAACAGTGGGAGAGAGAGACTGAATGTGGGTGAAAATGTCTTGAACTGTAGCGATACCAGATTTCCATTCAGTGGTGAAAAGCGGGACACGGGACTACTGCAGAGGAGAGAACCACAAGGATATTTAGTGTCAGAATGTTGAGAACAGTGAGACATTTGTAATATTGAAGCATAAAGTACATTGATGATTGATGATAATTTGGAAGAGAAGGTAGGTGAACTGTGTGACCATAAAGGTGGAATGGAATGATATTGAAAAGGGCCTTTTAACTTGTGTAAGGTGTTTGGTTTTTGTCACATAGGCAGAAGGTGAGGAGCCTTTGAATATTTGAAAGGAAGAGCTGATGTGATCAGTTTGTGTTCTTTTGGCATTATGGAGGATGGGGTCTGGAGAGCAAGAGATTTTTTTACCAGTTAGATTTTTATTATAGTAGTCACTGTGCTGCTTAAAACCTTTTAATTATACCCCTGGCAATCTCTCCAGCTTAGTTTCTCACACTGCCAACCACTGTGGCTTTACTACATTTTATTCCTCAGAATAGCTGTGTTCATTAATTACTAACAATTACTTAGAATTTACTATGTGGCAAGGTCTGGTCGAATCTATTTACATACATTGCCTGATTTAATTCTCATAATAACCTTATAAGGTAAATGCTTTGTTATTTTGTTATTTCCGCTTTAAAATAAGAAAAATGGAAACTCAGAGAGATTGAGTAACTTGCCTTAGGTTGCAGAGCTAATAAGAAGTGGTGACTCAAATCCAGGTAGTCTGTCTCCAAGGTCATGTTCTTAATCACTGCACTACCGTCTTTCTTTAGCTCAGAACTCAGAACTGTTACACATGCTTTCAGCTTTAGTGTTCCTTGCCACCTCCATACCCCATACCTTTGTCTAATTAAGTACTAACTCCCTTCAGATATCAGGCAAACATCATTTACCCAAGGAACCCTTAGGTTAGATAAGTTCTCCATATCCACACACATGATCAGACTACTTTTTAAAAACTTCTGTAGGACCCTGTACCTTTTTATATTAAACATTAAGTATGTGATCATTGGTAGCCTTGTTTTCTTACTAGATTGTAAACCTCACACGAGCAAGGACTCTCTCTCTTTATGATTATTTTTCTTGTATCTAGGATAATGCTTGATGGAGTGAGTGCTTAATCACTGTCAAGTGAATAGACTTAGTAAGACCTAAATTAAGGTAGTGGATATTAGAATGGGAATGAATTTGAAAGAATTTGGGATATAAAATTGTAAGTAGTTGTAAATGAATTAGATGGGAGAATGAAAGATGAATCCAAGGTTTGAGTAGTCTAGGTTGAGAGAAGCCAGTTTGGGGCAATAGAGAAGGTAACTTCAGTTTTGTACTTAATGTCTTTGAGGTTTGCACTTGGAGATGTCTAATAGTTGGAAATAAAGGTCTCCTTTTCAAGAGCTGAGAGCTAATAGTAAAGGTTTGGGACTTATTCAGGAAGTATTTATCGAGTGCCTACCATGTGCCACTGCCGTAGGTTCTGGGCATAGAGCAGTGAACAAAGCAGACAAAATTCTTGTTGTCATGGAGTTTATATTTTACTAGGGAAAGTCTCAATAAATAAGTCAAATTTACAGTATGTTAAAATAGTGGTAAGGTCTGTAGAAAAAAATAGGAGAGATGTTAGGTAGTAGTACTCTGCGATTATGGGTATTGAAATTTTAAATAGGGTGACTGGGGAAGGCCTTAATAGAGAAGGTGATATTAAAGCAGAGACTCGGGGGTAAAAGAGTGAGGTGTTTGTTTGTTTGTTTGTTTGTTTTAAGGATTTTGTTTATATATTAGAGCACAAGCAGGGAGAATGGGAGAGGGAGAAGCAGTCTCCCTGCTGGGCAGGAAGCCCGATGTGGGGCCTGATCCCAGGACCCTGGGATCATGACCTGAGCTGAAGGGAAAGGCTTAACAGCTGAGCCATCCAGGCGCCCCCAGGAGTGGGTCTTGTGCAAAGTGTTACAAGAGGACCTTAAGGTGATCATTAGGATTCTGGCTTTTACCCTTGAGATAGGAAACAAGTTGGAGGGATTTTGAATAGAGGAATGACATGTTCTGACTTTAATTTTTTTTTTCCTGACTTAAATTTTTAAAAGTTCACTCTGGATACTTTGTGGAGAATAAACTGTAATGAAGTGCAAGGGTTAAGAGTTACAGTAATCTGTATGAAAGACCAGAAGAAATTAGATTCTAGTTATACGGTAGTTTCCTCCACCCCATTCATGGGGGATATGTTCCAAGACCTCCCAGTGGTTGCCTCAAACCTAGGGTACTGAATCCTTATGTATACTATATTTTTTCCTATAAATGCACACCTATAATAAAATTTAGTTTATAAATTTAGAGACAGTAACAGATTAATAACAATAACATTATCTCTTTCAAAATACCCGTTATACTGTACTCACCATTTTTATGATGACGTGAATGCCTACGTGATGAGATGAAGTGAGGTGAATGATACAGGTATTGTGACATAATGTTAGGCTATTATTGATCTTATGAATGAGCCAAAGTTGGGGGGTTAGCGACTCAAAACTGGTGGGGGCTGAGATTTCAGTGACCAAAGGCAATGGCAGGGCCAGTGGCCAGCAGGGATGGATGCTATCCACGCTACACTACCAGTTGTACCAATCTGTCAGCTCCCAAGTCTAAATCAGAAACCTATACAGAAACCATCACTGTCCGTTTCTTTGTCAGGGAGTTTTTGTAAGCTTTGGCTTTATGTAGGCACAATTGGGGAAGGAAAGAGAAGGGAAGAACAACTCCTTAGAAGGTTGAGCTTTGAATTGCCTGAATATTTACGAGCAAGTGTTAACTTAAACCCAGGGTGGTGATGGGGAGGAATGGAGGCTTCTGAGAAAGATTAGGGGTAAAAAAGAAGTTGTATTCTTTGTAAACAGCAGCACCCTCTAAGCACATCACACAAATGATATACTTAAACTGTTAGATGATGTCCATTTGCTGGGGTTATGTAAGACTTCTCTTTTCTTCTGTACTTTTCAGAATTTTCAAACTATTCTATAGTAAACATAATACTTTTATAAAAAAGAAAACTTTTTTATAAAAGATTATGTTTGGGGCACCTGGGTGGCTCAGTCATTTAAGCGACTGCCTTCGGCTGGGGTCATGATCCCAGGGTCCTGGGATCAAGACCTGCATTGTGCTCCCTGCTCAGCGGGGTGTCTGCTTCTCCCTCTCCCACTACCCCTGCTTGTGTTCCCTCTTTCACTGTATCTGACAAATAAACAAAAAAGCTTTAAAAAAAAAAAAAAGAGATTGTATTTGAGTTAGTGAGAGGGACCATTCCCGAGTGAGCATGCGCATGCTCGTGCATGCAGAGGGAGGAGTGAGGAGCGCAAAGAGAGGGGGAGGGAGAAAATCTTAACACAGACACCATGCGTAGTGATGACCCTTACATGGGGCCTGATTCCACGATCCGAGACCATGACCTGAGCCCAAACCAAGAGTGGAGTGCTCAACTGACTGAGCCACTCAGGTACCCCAAACGAATGAAACTTTTTAAAGTGTAACTAAGATCAGAAGCCTGGTTCTCCAGGAAGCAGAAAGAAAATGAAGAAACATGGTACCAATGTAGAAAAGATCCAGGCTCTTAAGAAATGGACCTTAGAGATCATTTAGCGTCTCCATTCTAGATTAATAATATTCAGGATATTGGTCTGAAGGCCAGTGCAGGGTCATGAGCTGTTAGTGGTTAGCAATAAGTTAAAAAAAAAAAAAAAATGAGTAAGCTTTTAGAAACTTTTATAGCAGTTTGGCATCACTGCTACATCCAAGTGTGTGATTCTTTTCCAATAACTGGTTTTTATTGTTTTTTACAAACGTATCAGTCCACCTGGCTGGAATATTTTAAAAAGTTGGCAGCCCCGGGATGCCTGGGTGGCTCAGTTGGTTAAGCAGCTGCCTTGGGCTCAGGTCATGATCCCAGCGTCCTGGGATCGAGTCCCACATCGGGCTCCTTGCTCCGCAGGGAGCCTGCTTCTCCCTCTGACTCTGCCTTCCACTCTGTCTGCCTGTGCTCGCTCTTGCTCGCTCTCTCTGACAAATAAATTAAAAAAAAAAAAAAAGTTGGCAGCCCCATCAGTCTGCCTAATTAAAAATATATTGATCTGTGAAATTTGGAAACCTGTGAAGCAGCGATTCTGTTTAATCTTGTCTAATCTTTAAGCCAGTGTCTAACATTTATGAAGTGCTTACTAGCTGCCAAGCACTATTGTAAAAGCTTTACAAATATTACTGATTTAATCATCCTAACAGCCCTAGGGACTAGGTACTGTTGCCTTATCCCTGTTTCATAGGCAGCTGAGGCACAGAGAGGTTAAATTAGTCATCCAGGGTTACATAGCTATAGGTGGTAAAGCTGAAATTTGAACCCAGGTGACTTTAGAAGAGGCTATGCTATGCTTTTAATGGGTGATTTACTACCATGTTTCTCAGTAGAGGGTGCTGTTTGTTGAGTAGGCTAGTTCTCCACACAGTATCCCTGGTGCCTGACCAACTCATTGAATGCTCCACCTGCCCAGTCATTGTATTAGGGGAAAAAGCGCCCCTCTCCATTTTCAGATGCTCCCTTGGTTGAAAGCCTTCCAGAGATGCCTGGCATATTCTGTTAATTGTAAAGTTCTTTCTTTTATAGGGATCTGCTTTCTGACTTCTGGTTGATCTTAGATCTGTACTTCAAAGCCAGTGAAGTCGTCTTTCAGTGCCCATCTATTTGTGCACTGATCTGCATATAGGATTTCTGGAGCCTTCCCTTTTCTGCTTGTTTTCCTTGGGTCAGCGTGTCATTATGCTTCTTAAAATAAGAATCAAATAAATAATCATTTAATGTTGATTCTGTTTTTCGGTTACAGTACCTAGAATTACTTTGGTAGCAAACTGAGGTCTTTATCCTTTGAGTTACTGTTGAGTCAGATCTTGCTCATCTGATTTTTGAACAGTTTAAATTTTGAATATAAATGTAATACTTCATAGGGATACCTGGTCCTTCCAAATTGAATCTTCTTTTTGGCTCATTGTTCTCTGAGGAGCTCCCCTTCTTGCCCTCCCTGCCCTTTAGTTCTATCAGTAATCTATCAAGTCTTCCTTCCTCCTTCTGTTGTCTGCAAAGCGCTGTTATATGTTTAGTCAAGTTACTGATTTAAAACTTCCACAGAACTTGATAGCATGCCACTAGATATTTTTCTCATTTTGAAATAGATCCTTTAGTTGATCCATTGTTGACATTAAACTAGCTAATATGTATGTCTACCTAATTCTTTAGTGGTAAGGCTTATATGCATGTAAATAGTAAATTGCAGTAAGGGATTTGGGATAATAGATAGTAAGAAGAATCTGCTTTTAGATAATTAGTTCTACTTAAAGATTCATTTTTTTCTATATAGGAAAAATGGGGGGGTGCAGACACCATCCCATCCCTAGAAATACCTAGGGATTTGTGATGATAAATAGTTGCATGAATAGGTAAGAATTCTATTAAAGTAGGACATTTATTCTTCATCATCTTTTAGAAAAGCCTTCTTGCATATTGAATATTAATTAGAGAGATCCAACTTTGTGGATCTGGAGGGTTGGTGGGTTTAAGAGTGGTAGTTTGGGATTGAACTTTTTTAAAAACACCAGGTTCATTCTGTTAACTAAGGAAAAGCTTTATTCTTTTTTCTCAGCTTGCTGAACTTAAGCAGGAATGTCTTGCTCGTGGTTTGGAGACCAAGGGAATAAAACAAGATCTCATCAACAGGCTCCAGGCATATCTTGAAGAGCATGGTGAGTGTTTTGTAGAGGCAGAGTGATATGAGTGAAGGGTTTAATTTTTTTTGGCTCTGCCATATAGAAGATTTCTCCTCCTTTAGGTTGTTGGTAATATAAGCTCTTAACTCTATCAGAAAACTCTTGATCATCTGAAACAGTGATTATAAAGCAAAGAAATACATCCCTCCCTTTTTTTGAGACATTAAATTTTATTTCAGCAAATTGTTTGAAAGGAAGTATGCTAAAACAAGTATCAATAGACTGAGGATTGGAGAATTTGGATTCTGATTCCTCTTATGCCAGAGATTTACTTGGTAACTTTGTATAGTCACTATTTACTTCAGTAGGTGTCTGTTCTGATCTATGAAATGAGACAAATGTTGCCACCCTTAAAATTCATAAACGTAAGGAATCTCTGGTCCTAACTCTGACATTCTACAATTCCACCTTTTTAAAAACCAACAGAACCAGCTTTATTTAAGGCATATTATCATCCTAGATTGTACAGGGCCCCGTTCTAATTTTTGTTTCCTTTTGTACCCATTCCTTTTATCCCACCTCCTTTAGGCAGCTATTCTAATGTGTTTGATATATATTTTTTGTCTTTGTCCTTGTATAAACCTTGTGGTATTGTTTGGTATACACTATTTTTTTTATAATTGGCAGTGAGGCCATATTTGCTTCTCACTTGTTTTCTCTAAGTTTTGTGTGTTTTTAGGATATATTTATATTCGTGTGGCCTGTGGCTGTGTAGTCATCTAGTTTATTGATTCAAATTCCTGCATAGTGTTCTGTCATATATGGAATCCACCACATTTTACTTAATTCACCTGGCAACAAACACCTATATTGCCTCCTACACTACTTCTTTCATCTTCCTTTATATTTCTGTGTGAGTATCTTTCTGGGGTATATTCCCACGTGTGGGATTGCTAATTAATATCTGTTCATACATGTACTCTTGGTATGATGAAGCACTGCCAAATTGTGTTCCAAAATTCCTCTGTAAATCTACAGTACTCTCATCATCAGTGCATAGGGGTTCTTTTATCTCCTCCACATACCTGAACTTGACACTATCCTATCAAGTGAGTTAATTTTTGCTAATCTTTTGGTTCAATTTACATTTCTCTCATTATTATAAAGTTTGAACATTTCTTGTGCTTATGGTTCTTAGGGATTTTTCTTCACCCTGGTTTCAGTGGGGTTCCCCTGAATGTAGACATTTTGTATTCCTAGTAACTGGTCCCTTTTGGTTTTAGAAATAAATACCTTCTTCGTCATTTCTTTTTCCATGGTGTCCTTAGTTTTAGAAAATCTGCAGTTTTTCATATGTCACTTTTGCTTCAGGGTTTTGTTTGTTTCTTGAAGAAATCCTTCCCTACCACTAAATCTTAAAGATATTCTACATTACTTTTTTTTTTTTTTTTTTTTAAAGATTTTATTTATTTCTTTGACAGAGAGAGATGACAAGTATGCAGAGAGGCAGGCAGAGAGAGAGAGAGGAGGAAGCAGGCTCCCTGCTGAGCAGAGAGCCCAATGCGGGACTCGATCCTAGGACCCTGAGATCGTGACCTGAGCCGAAGGCAGCGGCTTAACCCACTGAGCCACCCAGGCGCCCTCTACATTACTTTTTATTAATGTTATAGTTTGACCTCATTACAGTTTTTTAGTCTAGCTGGAGTTCAATTTTGTATTAATGTTAGGTAGAGAATATAGTCTTATCATCTCCATGTGGAGCAGATTTTATAAGCATCAGTTCTGGCTTCCATTATTGAATTTTATTTTGGGAAAGCAAAATGATTATAATTTTAGCTTAAGTACAGTGATCAAGATGGTTTTTTAGCAGGGCTTGACCTGAATATTTTAATATTCTTTAGCTGAAGAGGAGGCAAATGAAGAAGATGTACTGGGAGATGAAACAGAGGTGAGTTGGAGAGAGTAAGGTTAGTCGCTGGCCTGGCAACTTGCTGCTACCTTGGCCATATTGCTTAACATCAATCAGTAGAGGCCTTAAATGCTAACTTGTTAGGGGAGCATAGAGGGGGAATGAAGGTTTTGGAAAACTGGTTCATTTTTGAGTTCTCATATTCTTTTATTGATGGGTATTTACTGTTGATTTATATTAACCATTGTTTCATTTGGTTTTAGGAAGAAGAACCAAAGCCCATAGAACTGCCTGTCAAAGAGGAAGAACCTCCCGAGAAAACTGTTGATGTGTAACTATCCCTTTTTTATGATCTGACTACAGGGCAGATAGTTCTGGGTTTTGGAGGGGTTCAGTCTTTCATGTTTACCTCTTACACATTCCATTGGCTTTTTTCGTTTCTCATTAGATCATAAATTTTCAGAAGAGTCTACTTCATTTCAAATACATGGTCCCAGGGAAGCAATGTAGTTTGTCTCTGGGTAATATAATAGATAATTAGGATGGGGAGACTTCAGTCCCAGACTGAGTTTAGTTCTAGTCTTTTGTTGTAGTATCATAATAGATGATTCCTTTTCTTCGTAGAGAATCGTCTAGATTCTCTGTGTATGAGAAATTTTGTAAGGGAGGAGGGTTCTGAGCAGAGATGATGTCTCTTAGGTAACTCTGTATTCTTTCTTCCTTTTTGATTTACAGTGGAGGAAGGGAGGACAGAGTACTAGAGTGGAAAGTGGACCTTGATTTATTTAAACTGTCCCACAAGGTTGATCACAAACTAAAGGTTGATCATAAACATTTCTTGGGGGGGGCTCTCAAATCCAGCACGTTAGTTACAATTGAATCCTTATTAAAATTTTTGTTCTCCTAGCTGTATTTATGCACTATAAAAGACAGTATATATGCTAATGAAAAGTCAAACACTACATAGAGGAGTATATAAACTTTTTTTTTTTTTTTTAATATTTTATTTATTTATTTGACAGAGAGAGATCACAAGTAGGCAGTGAGGCAGACAGAGAGAGAGAGGAGGAAGCAGGCTCCCTGCAGAGCAGAGAGCCCGATGCGGGACTCGACCCCAGGACCCCGAGATCATGACCTGAGCCGAAGGCAGCGGCTTAACCCACTGAGCCACCCAGGCGCCCGGGAGTATATAAATTAAAAATTATGTACCCCTTGTCTCCACCCCCTGTCTGACTTCCAAGAGGTTTTCAGTATATTCTTTTAGAATGTTACATGGGAAGTTTGTGTATATGTATATATACAGATACATCGACACACTAGGTATATTGTGGGTTTCTTGATTTTTCTCAGATCTTTTTGTATCGTTTTACAGTAATGTTTTTATTTAAATGTTAGTTATTTACACGGTAGGATTCTAAGTGTTTTACATGTATTCTCATTTAGTCCTCATATCAGCCACATGAAGTGGTGTAATTATCTTTGTAAGTGGTAGGTCTCTTTTTTTAGCTTGTTATTGTGGGAAATGGCAAGTATTTCCACAAGTTACGAGAAAAGTATAGTAGACCCACATACACCTATCACCCAGATTTAGTAGTTATCAGCTCAGAACCTTACGCTTTCTAGCAGCTAATAGCCCTCAATTCTATGGATGAATAGTAATTTCACCAGTCTCTTGTTGATGAACATTTAGATAATGCATAATAGAAAATGTAGTGCTGCATGTCCTCATGCAACTATTTTTATACTTCTGCAAGTATGTCCATATGATAAATTCCTTGCAGTGGATTTGCTGCATCATAGGAGATGTACATTTAATGTTTCATTAGATTTTATCTAATAATACTGCCTCTCCCTCACCCCTGTTAAGGAAGGGGAGTGAGGGGCTAAGGGAGAGAGAGAATCTTTTTTTTTTTTTTTTTTTTTTTTTTTTTTTAAGATTTTATTTATTTATTTGACAGAGAGAAATCACAAGTAGATGGAGAGACAGGCAGAGAGAGAGAGAGAGAGGGAAGCAGGCTCCCTGCTGAGCAGAGAGCCCGATGCGGGACTCGATCCCAGGACCCTGAGATCATGACCTGAGCCGAAGGCAGCTGCTTAACCCACTGAACCACCCAGGCGCCCCGAGAGAGAGAATCTTAAGTGGGCTCCATGCCCAGCACAGAGCCTGATGTGGGGCTCGATCTCATAACCCACATCATGACCTGAACTGAAATCAAATTAAGAGTTGGACACTTAACTGACTGAGCCACCTAGGCACATCTAATAATACTGCTTTTTAAAGCCAGGTAATTATCTTCCATCATAGGAGATTCATGGTTAGATATAATGCCTTAACGAAATGCTTACCTTTAAAGTAGCAATGTTTTGGGGACCTCTGGAGCAAAAAGGAAGATGAGGTGAATATAATAATAATTGGCTTGTGTGGATTAACAGTGAAGTTGGAAAAAAATTTTTTAAAATTTTATTTATTTATTTGACAGAGGGAGATCACAAGTAGGCAGAGAGACAGGTGGAGAAAGGGGGGAAGCAGGCTCCCTGCCGAGCAGAGAGCCCGATGCAGGGCTCGATCCCAGGACCCTGAGATCATGACCTGAGCTGAAGGCAGAGGCTTAACCTGCTGAGCCACCCAGATGCCCTGAAGTTTGAAAATTTTGTAGAAGTTCATTATCCTTAGACTATGTAAAATGTGTGATTCTCTTATTTAGAGTGCTTAAATTTTATTAAAGAATTTCTAAACAAGGAAATTGAAAATGTGTATGCTGCGAGGGTGATTTTCTCTTTAGAGTGATAGTAGTGGTTAGACTACTATGTATGTTAAGAAAAGTTCTGGGTCCCGATAGTTTGGAGAATGTCTCATATGTGACTATGGGTAGGAGAGAAATTTCTCAGCGAAGAGAATAAATTTCCCATGAGTTCCAGAATGTGATTTGTATTTATTGCTTGAGCTTAATTGTACCTGAGGGAGCTGGAGCACAGCAGAAAGAAGCATCCTTTCTGGGGTTCCCTTTCTTCCACAAGGTGTACTGCAGTGATTGTGCTTCAAGATGGCAATGTGAAGAAAGTCATTAGCTTGGGGGTTATTGGAGAAGACTGTTGTCTTAATGGCACTGGACTTAAAGTAAAAACATCAAACTTCAGTGTCCCTTTCTATCTGAACAAGACAGACAGAGGCTTGGGGAAGTATGGATGACCCGCAAATGAGAATTCAGGAATTTCTTTAATAATATTCAGGGCTAATTTAGGTACTTTGAACATTCAAAAGGAGATGCTCTTCATCTTTGGCTTGAGGTTCTCCAAAAATATGCTACTGTTTCTAGTTTGATTCCTCTCACTCCGCTACCCCTAACCAGGGTAGTCAAATATTGTAGGATATAGTTATGGTCAGCAGGGGGCACCCATTGCTTATCTGTCAGTCCAGGGATCTCCAACAAAAGGATGGAGAGAGAAAGTTCCTGTTCCAGAATTGCTTCCTCTGAAAATGCCATTAAACCATTACTACCTTTCAGGGCATCAAATGGGAAAAGTGTCCGGGATATTGGAACAAAGGCTGCCCATGTCTCTAAATGAGGGACCTTAATGAGAGACTGGTTATGACCCACAGTTTTATGGGAGTTGTTTGGTGGATGGTTAATGCCCTTCCATTTATCCTGGGTACTTCTGAACTTTGTCTCCCGCCCCGATGGTCCCCCCTCTTTTGTTTTCTCTTAAACCTTTTGACTAGTAACTTAACCATGTTTTCCTAATTCAAACTCCCCTTAGCCTTTTTTCTTCCCACTCCCTCTGGCATTTTTATTTGTCTCAATTTGACTGTTCCAGCTGGAGCTACACTCCCCGTGGGAGAAGTAAGGGATTTGTAAAAGAAGGAAACCAGAGCTTGTAGAGCACTCGTTAATTGTTGTGATGAAAATTGAGAGCTGCCATTTAAATGAGGGTTAGAGAAATAGTCATTAATCCAGAATAAATTTAAGGTTCCTAAAAGTAAAAGAAGTGGTTTCCGGTGTCCTTTGAGTGTTTCCTTTTCAAACCAGTATATTTAACCAGACTTTTTCCTGATTACTTTTTTATAGTTTAGCAAAGTAGGTTAGTCTACTGTCTGAACTCTTACCAATAGATGGCAGCTCAAGAAACTGAAGTTCTAATGGGCTTCGTTTTTTTTTTTTTTTTGGACTAAGGGGTAATGGAGAGATAAGGGACAGAGGACATGATTCAGGTGAATTCTTACATATTCTAAAGTTGTGGGTTAGAATATCAAGTTTTCTGGTTTTAAAAAATTTCTTCTTTTCCAGGGCAGCAGAGAAGAAGGTGGTAAAAATTACATCTGAGATACCACAGACTGAAGTAAGTATTTTGCTCCCTAGAAGACCAGCAGTCTCTCTCTTTATCTTTCTGTTTCTTACCTTTTGTTTTACCTGTATGATCACTAAAAAATTGACTCATAGGCAGAAAATCAGTATTGACAGATTTTGGTATTGATATATTTTTCTACCACCTTACTTGGGAAAATATCTGGGCTGGCATAGTCACCTTTGAAGTCCCTAGTTTTTTTGTATATAGTCCTAAGGCCTTAGAGGTAACTCTCTTTAAGATGTTTACTAGATAGAGTTTGGGAGGATTATTCCTTAGAAGAGATGAAAAGTAATAAGGGAAGATGTCACTACTTCATAGCTGGTAAGACTGAAATTTCTCTGGATTCTGTGTCAATATCTCTGAAGGTCTCCAATTGAGACCTATGTGGGGGTTTTTTGTACCTTTTAAGTAGAGATGACATAGGACAATGCTGCCTCATTTCTAACTGAAAGAGTACCACTAATGTTGGAATCAAGCTGTTCCTTTGATCCCTTTTCAAAGGTCAACCAAACACAGCTTTTGTCTTCTTGGCCTCGTGCAGAATGTGGGTTTTATTTTATTCCTTTCCTTTTGTTTTTGAGGACATGAATGTGATAATAGTCTTTTGTGTTTGCATTCTGGAAAGGGCTGTTGAGTTAAGCCCTGGATAGATACAACCTGATAATCCTCTAGAATTGTCAGTATTCTCAGTTTAGACCTTATGAAATATACTCCTCATTTTCGAAAGCTACACACTTCTAAACAACTTTTCTCCTTGAAGAAGGAAACCACACATTAATTTTTCTCTTCCCCTTTTTTTGTCTCTTTATCACCTAGAGAATGCAGAAGAGAGCTGAACGATTCAATGTACCTGTGAGCTTGGAGAGTAAGAAAGCTGCCCGGGCAGCAAGGTGAGTATCCTAGACTTTTGGATCTGAGCAGTGATAATATGAAGGCCCTAGGTTTTAAATACAATTGTTGGGGCGCCGGGGTGGTTCAGTGGGTTGAAGCCTCTGCCTTCAGCTCGGGTCATGATCCCAGAGTCCTGGGATCGAGCCCTGCATCGGGCTCTCTGCTTGGCAGGGAGCCTGCTTCCTCCTCTCTCTGCCTGCCTCTCTGCCTACTTGTGATCTCTGTCTGTCAAATAAATAAATAAAATCTTTAAATAACTAACTAACTAAATAAATAAATAAATAAATAAAATTGTTGGTTTTAAGTAGAGTAGAGACCTTGCTGAAAAGAACCGCTGTCTGTCAAATAAATAAATAAAATCTTTAAATAAATAAATAAATAAATAAATAAATAAATAAAATTGTTGGTTTTAAGTAGAGTAGAGACTTTGCTGAAAAGAAACGCTTTTTTTGGCTCTGTTCAGAATTCTCCACTGATTTGCATGTAGAAGCTATAGATTGGGTCTCACCAAGCAGCATTTTTGTAATAGGTGAAAGTCAGGAACTGTTACTCCTGGTTTTGATAAGGTTTCCTTTTAGCTTATTCTCTGGTCTCTTGGTGAGAAAAAGAGTAAACTGAACCTCTTTCATGGGGTTGTTAGAATTAGCTAATGATTGCAAGTCTTGAGATCACAAGCAAGAAGTGCCATATGTACACTTGACACGGAGACAGACAAGCAGGAGTGTGAACAGCTTCCTAAAATTTAGCTTGTTTTTCTTTCTACAGATTTGGGATTTCTTCAGTTCCATCAAAAGGTAAGAATACAGAGACTCTTCTAAAAACTTTTAACTTTTCTGTCACAACAGATTTCATTTCTCCAAAACAGTCACCTTTTTGCTTTACATAAAACCATACTTAAGGCTTCCTTGGCACTTTAGAGAAGGTGCTGAAGTTATGAGAGAGTGGGAGGAAGTGTCGACATTTGTTTTCCTTTTCTTGGACATCTTTAGAGAAGTTTCTGGTACTTTGCCTGTTTATTCTGGTGTCTCAAGTCAGTGTGTAATTACTACGTACCTGTCCCATGTTATACTGCCTTGTGTAAGTGGTGAAAGAGAAAAGAGAGTATCTTTTACCTCAACAATCTTAACTTCTAGGAATTTCCAAGGAAATCATATTGGATGGCTTAAAGACCTAGTTAGCCGTAAGGATTATCACAGCATTATTTTCGTGATCAGTAAGTAGAAATAATGTAATACACAGTAGGGAATTTGTTAAATAAATGTCTACCATGGTATAATAGACTATGCAGTTTTTAAAATGATATTGAAGAGTATTTGTCAGAAAAATACTAAACAAACATAAATTATAAAATTAGCAGTATATTTCCCTTTTGGTAATAGAAGTGCATGTATTTATAGATAAATAGGTTTGGATGACTAACCACCCAAACTCTTGGGTGGCTCACTTGGTTGAGTGTCTGCCTTCAGCTCTGGTCATGATCTCAATGTCCTGGGATTGAGCCCCATATCGGGGCGGGGGGGGGGGGTCCCTGCTCAGCGGGGAGTCTTTCTCCTCCTTCTGCCCAACCCAGCTCCCTTAGTCCCCCACTCATGCTGTCTCCCTCTCTCTCTCTTGCAGATAAACAAAAACTTTTTTTTAAAAAAAAGGGAATTTTCTTAAAACAAAAACCAACAACAAAAACAGGTTTGGGGGGTGCCTGACTGGCTCAGTTGGTGGAGCATAGCAATTCTTGATCTCAGGGTTGTGAGTTTGAGCCCCATGTGTGGTGTGAAGTTTACTTAAAAATAAACATTTTTTTAAAAATGGGGGCACCTGGTGGTTCAGTTGGTTAAGTAACTGCCTTCAGCTCAGGTCATGATCCCAGGGTCCTGGGATCAAGTCCTGCATTGGGCTCCCTGCTCAGTGGGGAGCCTGCTTCTCCCTCTCCCTCTGCTGTATCCCCTGCTTATGTGCACCTACTTTCTCTCTGTCAAATAAATAAATAAAATCTTTAAAAAAAATGGTTGGATGGAATATGTGCTAAATGCTTAATACTCATTGTCTCTAGTTGGAATTTTGAGTGCTGCTTTCTACTTGTCTGTTTTTTAAATTTCTGCAATGAGTATCTTGTAATAAATTAGGAAGAAAGTTACATTTATCTATTTATTTATTTATTTGAAAGTTACTATTAAAAAGAACATAGTCCAGTTTTAGAGACTTAAATTTTAAATGTAAATTTTTTAATCGAATTTAGTTTCCTTTTTTTTTTTTTTTTTTTAAGATTTTATTTATTTATTTGACAGAGAGAAATCACAAGTAAATGGAGAGGCAGGCAGAGAGAGAGAGGGAAGCAGGCTCTCTGCTGAGCAGAGAGCCCAATGCAGGACTCGATCCCAGGACTCTGAGATCATGACCTGAGCCGAAGGCAGCGGCTTAACCCACTGAGCCACCCAGGCGCCCTCGAATTTAGTTTTCTTAGTGATCTGTTCATTTGAAGTGTATTAAGATGTCCTCTAAAAATGTAGCATTTTGCTCTGCTTTTTAAAAGACTAGCAAGGGGCGCCTGGGTGGCTCAGTGGGTTAAAGCCTCTGCCTTCGCTCAGGTCATGATCCCAGGGTCCTGGGATTGAGCCCCGCATCGGGCTCTTTGCTCAGCGGGGAGCCTGCTTCCTCCTCTCTCTTTGCCTGCCTCTCTGCCTACTTGTGATCTCTGTCTGTCAAATAAATAAATAAAATCTTTTAAAAAAATTTTTTTTAAATAATAAAATAAATAAAAATAATAAAAGACTAGCAAGGGGTGCCTGGGTGTCTCAGTGGGCTAAAGCCTCTGCATTCAGCTCAGGTCATGATCCCAGGGTCCTGGGATCCAGCCCCACATTTGGGGGGGGGGGCTCTGCTCAGCAGGGAGCCTGCTTCCTCCTCTCTGCCTGCCTTTCTGCCTACTTGTGATCTCAGTCTTTTAAATAAATAAAATATTTAAAAAATAAATAAATAAAAGACTAGCAAAATTCTGGCCACTATCAC
This sequence comes from Mustela lutreola, assembly GCF_030435805.1. Taxonomy (NCBI): domain Eukaryota; kingdom Metazoa; phylum Chordata; class Mammalia; order Carnivora; family Mustelidae; genus Mustela; species Mustela lutreola. The sequence continues at coordinate 57,830,035 of NC_081297.1, forward strand.
TACATGTTTTACTTTATTTTTTTTTCCCAAAGATTTTATTTATTTGAGAGAGAAGCGCAAGCTGGAGAGAAGGGCAGAGGTAGAGAAAGCAGCAGATTCCTCGCCAAGTCCAGAGCCCAGTGTGGGTCTCGATCCCAAGATCCTGAAATCATGACCTGAACTGAAGGCAGGTGCTTAACTGACTGAGACATCCAAGTGCCCTCACTACATGTTTTAGAAACAAGATATTTTCCGGCTTTTAGTTATATCAGATATCAAGAAAGATGCAGTAGGATTGGTGGTAGTACAGCAAAATTTATTAAAGACCTTAGATGGTGCTGTTTGAGGAAAGACAAAAGTTAAAATTAATAGTCTAAAAAGGAAACCTAGGGGCACCTGGGTGGCTCAGTGGGTTAAAGCCTATGCCTTCAGCTTAGGTCATGATCCCAGGGTCCTGGGAGCGAGCCCCGCATTGGGCTCTCTCAGCGGGGAGCCTGTTTCCCCCGCTCTCTGCCTGCCTGTCTGCCTACTTGTGATCTCTACCTGTCAAATAAGTAAATATAATCTTGAAAAAAAAAAAGGAAACCTGATCAATAAAATAACGTATTGATAACATTTACAGTATCATTCATGTAATTCTAACATCTTTAACCTATAGAGTATCTTAAAAGAATAGAGTTTGGCAACATTTGAAAGGAAATGCTTTTTGAATAAGAATGTAAAAACATCTAACAGTTCTTAGTACATGGGTTGTGGCAAAAGTTGAATCTGTACCTGAATGTTTATAATGGAGAGTTAGGGAACCAATTATACAAGACTGTGATGACTTAAAATTCTGAAAAAAAAAGTTTTTTTTTTCCTTAAAGATTTTATTTATTTGAGGGATGCCTGCATGGCTCAGTTGTTGGGTGTCTTCCTTTGGCTCAGGTTACGATCCTGGGGTCCTGGGATTGAGTTCTTCATCGGGCTCCTTGCTCAGTGGGGAGCCTGCTTCTCCCTCTGCCTTCTCTGCCTGCCACTCCCCCTGCTTGTATGCACACACTCTCTCTCTCTGACAAATCTTTTAAAAAAATTATATACTTATAATTCAGTGGTTTTTAAAAAATACATTTACAGGGTTCTGCAACTATCATCTCAGTCTAATTTTAAAACATATTCATCACCCCAAAAAGAAACCCTGTACTGATAAGCAGTTGTTTCTCTCTCCACCCCCACCCAAGCAAACACTCATTTTTTTCTATGTATATTAATTTGCTTTCATATAAATGGAATTATACAATTCATAGTTTTTTGTACTGGCTTCTTAGCACTAACATATTCAGGATTTGTTCGTGTTGTGTGATACATTAGTACTTTATTTTTATTTTTTATTTTTTATTTTTTAAAGATTTTATTTATTTGACAGAGATTACAAGTAGGCAGAGGAGAGGAGAGAGAGAGAGAGAGGAGGAAGCAGGCTCCCCGTCGAGCAGAGAGCCCGATGTGGTGCTCTATCCCAGGACCCTGGGACCATGATCTGAGCTGAAGGCAGAGGCTTTAACCCACTGAGCCACCCAGGCGCTCCCTTAATTTCTTTTTAATGTTGGATAATATTTCATTGTTTGGGAATACCACATTTTACCTATCCATTCATTAGCTGATGGACATTTAGGTTGTTTTCACTTTTTGGCTGCTATAGATAATGCTGCTATGAACATTCATATAGAAGTTTTGGTATGGATGTATGTTTTCATTTCTCTTGTGTGTATACCTATGAGTGGGATTACTGGGTCATATGGTAAACTCTGTTTAACTTTTTGAGAAACTGCCAAATTGCTTTCCAGAGTGGCTGTACATTTTGTGTTCCCATCAGCAGTGAATGCAGACATGATCTCTAGATGTAATGTTTGCTTTTTTTCCCCCCTTTTAAGATAAAGGATAATTGTCCTTTATGCTTTTTCTGTACTAATTTGATTTGAAGACTGTTAGTTCCCTTTATGATTTTTAAAAATGTTAAGTAAAACTTGTATTTGCTTCTTTAGGTCTCTCATCTGATGCCAAGCCTATGGTAAGAAATCTTTTTTTATACCTTGAGGGACAAATCTTAACTCTGGTTTTAAAGTTGGAGATAGCTCCCCAGATCAGAGGAATTTCTGAGATCCTAAGAGTTTGGTGACTGTTTTCAATACAGTGTTTTATGTCCTGAATAAAATGGATTGTTTGAGTACTAAGAGGTTAGGAAAATTGCTATATCTTTCAAGTCACTGTAGACATCTTCCTTCCTGTCATTCCTCTTGAGAAAATGAGTAGATTTTGTTAGCTAGAGGACAGTTCATATAATTTTTTGTTTTATGGTACTGTAGTTTTAGGCCTTGTCTAATGGCTTTGAAAAATGTCTAATTCTTAGTTACCACACACAGATCTCTGGAAGCTGCTTATGAGTTCTGACTTTATGAAATCCTGCTCTTGAGTTTATAGTGCAGTATGGGAAATGAAGCTGAAATGTAGGAGTAGCAGAAAATTGAGTTGGGTTCTAGTGGTAGATTTGTCTTCTGAAGAAAGGAGAGCTGTATAGAGTTAAGAGCTACTGAAGAGGCTATGTATAGGATTTAATGATTTTGAACTGTGAATAATGGACTTGTTTGGAGGTGATTATTCAGATATTTGCTTTTTTAAGCAGTGTTTGGCCTGCTTTTATCTTAAACCTCTTTAGGCTCTTGCCACCTTTGATGAACAAAGGAGGCTGAGTTGAATGTTTTATTGCATTCCAGAAGAGGTTTTTTAATAATTAGTGGCATGGATGGGTGCTGCTTAATGTCCTGATTTGCCATATAGGGTATTTTTGATATTGTAGGCTTATTTGAACTCTTAGCTTTGGACTATAATTTCTGCCTTTTGTATCTTCTGTTTTGATTTTTTAGAATATGGGTTTTTCCCCCTGTGTTTTTATAGGTTAACCTGGATAAACTAAAGGAAAGAGCTCAAAGATTTGGTTTGAATGTCTCTTCCATCTCCAGAAAGGTAAAGTACTGTTTTTGCCACCTTAGAGCAGCTGGGAGACTACATAGCCTGGAAATGACTATCCTGAGAATATAGCTAGCTATTCATATTCAGCACTTCATTTCATGAAATCTTTAGACTGTTCCCTCCACTCACTCACTGTTGATCATGTGATAGGAATTATTTCACAAAGCAAATAGGTTTGCAGGTTTTTTTCCATAGCTTCCTCCCAAGCTGTTAGAACATGGTCTGTATTCCTCTTGGTTAAGATGTTGTAGTCATTGATGGTAAAAACTTACTACATCTACTTTAACTTCTGATATAGTCTTTTTTTTACCCCCCCCAAAGATTTTATTTATTTACTTGAGAGAGAGTGGGTGAGGGAGTGAGCATGAGCAGGGGGAGGAGCAGAGGAAGAGGGAGAAGCAGACTCCCTGCCAATTAGGAAGCCCAATGCAGGGCTCTGTCCCAGGACCCTGAGATCATGACCCAACCTGAAGGCAGTTGCTCAGCTGACTGAGCCACCCAGGCGCCCCTCTAATATAGTCTTAATGGAAATAGGAGATGAAAATCCTGTCATTGGGTCAAAGGTACCTAGAAACAAGGTTCCCTAGAACAAAAATAAAGTTATTTCATTCTTTCTGCCCCTCTGCTAACTGACATTATTGAGTTTATTAAGCCAGTGACTTTGTTGACACAGTGCTGCATGGAGTGATCAATTTTATAGGGCATTATTGTGTTTGGAGTTTTGCCAGGCACGTTCTTTTGGAGAAGATGCTGAGGATTCTCCTTTTCTTTGAGCAGGTAGTCTCTTAATCTGTGTTCTGTGAGAATGAAAGCACGTTTCTTGGTTGTGGAAGTGGGGGCAGGGTTGAGGGAAGACTCTTTGAAACCAGAGGAACTATCAAAAGAAAAAAAAGTCATTGGGGCACTTGGCTGGCTCAGTTGGAAGCAAATATGACTCCTGATCTTGGGGTTGTGAGTTTGAGCCCCATGTTGGTTGTAAAGGTTATGTAAGTAAATAAACAAATTTTTTGAAGGGTCATTATTTCCCATTGAGTATGGAAACATTTAGCTCTCTGGAAGTCCATTGGGAAACACTATCCTCTGACAGTGACTGTTAAAATTTTTGCTCAGGAGAAAAACTGAGCACTCAGAAGTACAAACATGTATGCCCCAATGGGACTTTCTAACCTTATACAGAGCTGCTACATTTTCCTTCCATTTAGGTTACATTTTTTATGTTTACCAGAAGCATAACATTAGGTCTTTGTGCCCGGCTCAATGCTGAGACCATAGGTGTTCAGTAGGAATATTTCCTAGTTTATGTGGAATTTTTAAAAATTCAGTAGTTCGGAGTAGACAGAGTATGTATTTCTTAAGCCACATGCAGCTTCATTGGGAAGACTATACTATAAACCAAGTCATTTGTGTTTTGTTTGATTGGATTGCCAAGGGAAAGGGTGCTTGGATCTGTGGCCCCAGTTCTCGTCTGTCTCCTTTGGTATATGAAGACTACGTATTTGAGAATCTCAGCAGTAACTTTCTGTAGAGAACTGTATGTGCTCCATCAAAATTAACACAATTGAGCATCATATCTCCAACTATGTAGCTCATATGGACACTTCACCAAGACAGATTTGCCCCTCGCATTATACTGCCCATCTGACTTACTTTTATAGTATTTCATTACAGGGATATTTAGTGCCTTTTCACTGCACTTCCTTAGAATCTTTCTCCATATTTGACTTCCTTTCATTTTTAGTCCATAGGAAGCTAAGTGAAGCATGAAGAGATATATTTATTAGCTTTGTGACTTTGAGCACATTACTGAACTTCTTTGGTCCTCATTTGTAAAACTGGGAGTAATACCTAACACTGTTTGTGAAGAGTAAGTAATTGTGTATATGAAATTATCTAACATTTTAACACTTTTACCTTTAATAAATGTTCACTTTCTTCTTAGTTCAGTTATGTTGGCCACCTAACTTTATGAGGTCAGTTAGCTTCTGTGTTTAATTGAGTCAATTAACTTCATTGTTTTAGCTGATCATTGATAAGATTTCATTTCCCATTTTAAGTCTTGAAGCGTTAGGGTGCCTGGCTGGCTTAGGTGGTGGAGTGTGTGACTCCTGATCTTGGGGTTGTAAGTTCCAGCCACATGCTAGGTGTGAAGATTACTAAACAAAATTCATAAACTTAGGGAAAATAAATCCCTGAAGGGTTCTAATCAGATAATGTAATTGGTAAAATTCTGGCTATATGAGTTGTGTTTTCAGATGGCATTCATTGCCATACATATGTTCTGGAGTAGTGCTTCTCAAATTCTGTAGCAGAAGACAAGTTTGTTCTTTTAATTTTAAGATTTTATTTATTTGTCAGAGAGAGAGTAAGCACAAGCAGGGGGAGCAGCAGGCAGAGGGAGAAGTAGGCTTCCTGCTGAGCATAATGCCCAGTGGCAGGACCCAATTCCAAGACACTGGGATCATGACCTGAACTTAAGGCAGATGCTTAACCGACTGACATTCAACCCAGTCATCCCAAGATTAGTTTTTTGAATTTTTAACTTATTAGGGTTCCTGGCTGGCTCATTTGGAAGAGCATGAGACTCTTGATCTCAGGGTCATGAGTGAGTGCAAGCCACACATTGGGCAGAGAGCTTTTTTTTTTTTTCCCCCCCTAATTCAATGCAGAGTGGTACTTTTGTAAAATACAGTAAAAGTGCCACAGTGGTGTTAAATTACTCTGGAAGTTTCCAAGCACTTGAAATTTATGGAGTTACTGCAAACTGTAAAACACTTTGGGGATCAGCCTGAGGAGGCAGATCACATTTTGAGTAACACTGTACTGGTGTAGTATGATTTCTTCCAGGGACCACTTTGCTTAGAGACTTGAAACTTTGAGATTCTCTGAGTATAGACTCCATGTGTACTCATCATAAATCCTGATTTTCAGAATCATCCTGATTTCAACAGTTTGTTCTACTTTGCCCCATAAACCATTAAAATGTCTCAGAAATGCTGATGTTTTGCTGTCTGCCACTGTCCAGTAGAATTTTATGTGATGTTGGAAATATCCTACAGAATATTGTCCCATTGAATAAGTCTGTGTTATCTAATACAGTAGTCGTTAGCCACATGTTGTTATTGATTACTTGAAATGTAGCTAGTGTGAACTGAATTTTTAAAGATTTTATTTATTTATTTATTTATTTATTTGAGAGAGAACATGAGAGGCGAGAAGGTCAGAGGGAGAAGCAGACTCCCCATGGAGCTGGGAGCCCGATGCGGGACTCGATCCCGGGACTCCAGGACCGTGACCTGAGCTGAAGGCATTTGCTCAACCAACTGAGCCACCCAGGCGCCCTGAACTGAATTTTTAAATTAAATTTAAATAGCTGCATGTATATTGGGCAATTCAAGCCTAGCTTGTATCTCTCATACAGTTTTCACGCTTGAAGTAGCATAGAAATCCTTGATCAGACCACATATTTGGACAAGTGTTCTGTAGACCAGAATTTTTTTAGTGCCTGTAGAACATGAACAATTTCAGAGTGAATATGGAAGGAGAGAAATTGGAGGAAAGGGAGTAGTAAAAGATAAGAAAAGGAAGTGTACGGGCGCCTGGATGGCTCAGTGGGTTAAGCCGCTGCCTTCAGCTCAGGTCATGATCTCGGGGTCCTGGGATCAAGTCCCGCATCGGGCTCTCTGCTCAGCAGGGAGCCTGCTTCCCTCTCTCTCTCTCTGCCTGCCTCTCCATCTACTTGTGATTTCTCTCTGTCAAATAAATAAATAAAATCTTTAAAAAAAAAAAAAAAAGAAAGAAAAAGAAAAGGAAGTGTTCTTTTATTTATTTATTTATTTTTCATTTTATTTATTTATTTTTTTTTAATGATTTTTATTTATTTGACAGAGATCACAAGTAGGCAGAGAAGCAGGCAGAGAGAGGAGGAAGCAGGCTCCTTAATGAGCAGAGAGCCCAATGCAGGGCTTGATCCCAAGACCCTGGGACATGACCTGAGCCAAAGGCAGAGGCTTTAACCCACTGAACCACCCAGGTGCCCAAGTGTTCTTTTTTTAAAGTAACTTTTTTTATTCTAGGTCCAAATCCTGAAATTGCAGCTTGCTACATTCTCAGTGAAAGTTCTTTAGTTCAAAATCTAGTGTTTAACTCTTCTCTATCACCAGAGATGATTTGCTACCTAGTATTTGGTTGGTCAAGGTTAGTGGTATGATTAAGTTTGTATTTATGGAACAACTAGGTTAGTATAATGTGCCCACCTCATCCTGGGTTCCAGTATAGACTCTTCCAATATAATTCGGTCACCGTCTTTAAGTTTTACAGTTCTCTAGGCACAGATCTCTTTCAGTTAGATAAGATGCAAATGGTGGAGATTAGCAGGTAGGGTGGAGATTTCTCTTCATCCTAGTATCCCGAAAAGGGCAACAAGAAATCGCACCTTCTGTCGTGTCTGTTGCATGATTTTGCTTGATTTCCTCTGCAGACCAGTGTGCATGATAAAGAGAAAGTGTGTGAGAGGAAGTGAGCCATGGATCAGTAGTGTTCATGACTGATTGATTTGTATGTGTGTGGTGTGTGTGTGTGTGTCATAGTCTGGTCATTTTTTCTTTATATTTTGGATTTGTGTTTTGAGCATTTTACAAATTTGAAGTTACCAAATCACTGCTCTTCTTCCTAGGCTGACTTTTGCGTGACTGCTCATATATTTCAATGTTCAGCTTCAGTGTTCAGTATACTATACATGTTAGGTAGTACACAGAAACTTAAAGAATTATCTGCGCACCCCCCCATCTCAGTCATCTTCCTCCTTTTCCCCTGCCCAAGAAAGCCCTGTCCGTTCATGTTTCCAACTCAAGTCTCAGTGAATAGAATCCTGTTGGTTTAGGATAATGGGAAGTGACAGGGCAAAGAATGGCACTGGCATTTATAGACATTTTTTACACAAGAGGCTGTAAATTGTCCCCTCCAACTGTTTGGTCTATTTGAGGATAGAATGGCATGCCTTTTCTCATATAAGCCTCATGGTGACTATGGGCTGAGAAACCTCCCACCCCCTCAAACAAAACAAAACCCAGATAAATAATCTCTGCCTGGTTGGTTCTGATTGATCACCAGTTAGGTTTTCAGTCTTGTGCTTGACTGGTTGTTTTTATTGTTTTGTTTTGTTTTTGTTTTTCCTTCTTTCTGTCAGTTTTTCCATGCCTCCCAAGAGAAGCAGTGTTTGGGTTAGTCCTATTGGTGAAGGACAGGGCTTGGCTTGGAACATAAACTCATCTTTGAAAGGAGTGAGGGATGGATGGAGGGAATAGATGGGAAGCCAGCTCAGTTAGTAGATGATGGTCATAGGACATGAGTTTTATAAAAATTAAATCTGGGTTTAGAGTTAGGGTGTAAACTGATAATAGCTAATTTGGATTGTTTTGTTTTCATCATCCACCCCACCCCACCCCCACCCCCACCCCCTGCTCGCCAAATTAGCATATTTGGGAAAGTGAAACTTGATACTTCAGGAAGTTATAGGACATCCAGCTAAGTAAGTATTACAAACAAAACAAAACCCAAGCCCAGGCACTAAGTAGAAAACGGAAAGGTGGTTTATACTCTTTTACCCCCGCCCCGAGAATGTGAGGGGCATGTGTTACTGCTTCTTGGTTCTTGATTAGTAGTAGAAAATATAGGCATCTTTTATCCCTATTGATGTTAGTACATCTTCCCCACTTCTCTGCTGCAGTATTATTGTGTTTCCCTATTTGTAGCTCATGTTAAGGTAACTATCCTAGTGAGTTATCATAAGGCCTATAAACAATAAAAGCTGCTTTTCCTGTGTTGTGATTTTACCAGTTTTCTTCCCTAATGATTGTGGTCTGTGTTATACAGAACTATAAATCTATAAAAAGGTTAAAAAGTTAAATATCTCTTCATTGATCATTATTTTGTTGTTGAGGCTGGTAGCTAGAAGATTGTTGGGTGGCTGCAATGATTAGTTTCAGGAACCTTTCGTATAATTATAGATTTTTGCTCACCAGTGCTTGGGGATGAACCACTTAAGAATGAGAGAGATATTGGAGGATCTTGTCACTGCAGTCTGTTGAGATATCAAAGAAGCTGTGACAGAGTCACTTCCAAGCATAGGAGAGCACCAGTGTCTCCTAGCATACAGATTTCGCTGTGGCTAACTGATTTTGAGCTGGTCTCCAGTCATTCTTCTGGGATGCATATTTGATTTTATCTAAATTCCCTTCCACCATCTGAAATAAATGAAATGTTTGTTCTTCCTTTTCAGCAGTGGGTTTTGGTATAGAGGTTATGTGGAAAGAAGGATGTTCACTCTATGGATTTAGAAGTTGGTCACCAGCTTTCTCAGAGGGTTTATAATTATTAAGAGTTTAGGTATGTGTATATAAACCTTTTCCAAAGGAAAAACTGTGGGGCAGTCATGCATAGGACATGGCCAACATAGTACAGTAAGACACTGAAGAACCAAAAACCATGGTGAGGAGTTTGGCAGAATTTTTTTTACAGGGGTAGTGGTAGAAGATTTAGATCACAAGATAAGTTGGAGAAGTAGTCTGCTAAGTGGTTTTGGGTTCTTTTCCATCCAAAATACACTCAAGTAGCAGTACCTAGGCCAAGCATACCACTTAAGTCTCTATTCCCCTGTCTTATGCCCCATGAGACCAAGAGAAATGCACGTAGTAGGATTGTAGATGGGAAAAACTTTCATGTGGATCTTAGACATTTCATTGAGCAAGAGTTTTGGGGGAATATCCTCGCCCCTCATCCTAGATTGTTGTTTTTTCTAAAAATGCTTCTTCCATTTGAAAAATACATTCTCTTATATTAACCAATAAGAAAAGTAAGGATGGGAGAGAGAGAGAGAGGTGTGTGTGTGTGTGTGTAGTAGATAGCAGTTGAGACTGTCAAGATGAATTTCAGGAAGAGCTAAGATCCAAACCCATGTAGGTTTCAGCATTTCTTGCAGCATTTTGGGGCTCAACTAAAATTTAACCAGTCCTTTATATCTTCTTCTAGTTAATAATGATTTGAAAATTAATATTAGGTCTTTTTTTCTGCCTTCTCTCCTCTAAGATAAAAACTGCTGTTTCTCTACCCACCTTTTGGAACAAACCTTGAGGGAGTGGTGAAGGAGCTGTTTAAAGAGGAAACAATAGGGAAAACTCTCTGACCTCAGTTTATCCCCTCATCTGGTTCTTCATTTGTCCCTGCTGAGGAACAGAACTTGTCTTTTGTCTGTAACACAAATACATCTTCACCTCCCTCCCTTCCCACTCCCCCCCACCACCCGCTCTTCTCACTCCCTTCTATTATAGTTCCAATCAATGATGTCATTATGTGTGCCATTCAACTGCTGTTGAGCCACTTGGCTATAGGAATTTGGAAGAGCAAAGAGGCAGAATGGAATTTTTCTCTGTCCTGCCTAGGGCTCTTGAAAATGTATTCTAATTTTAACTTGAGAAATAGGAGTCAGGTTTTTCTTTGGTTAATTTCTTCTTCTACCCTCCCACTCTATGTTCTAACCCTTAAACAGAGTTTTTACTAGCTCTGTATGAGGGAAAAAAAGGATAAAAAATGTTAGAAATATAAATTGAACACCTTAAGAGGAAAAAGCTTTAAATATTTGTGCAAGCAAGATGAAAATTTTGATGCTTTGTCAGGATTTATGCTGTTTTGCCCTGTTTATTACATGTTGGGCCTTTGAGAGGTTTCTGGTAGAGGATTATACTTCACTAGGGTGTATGGTTGAAAACACTAAAGATCTTGGACCTTTTCATTTTATTTTTTTTACATGATTTTATACACTGAGTTTGAATCCAAAGAACTAGAAGAGGTAGGAAAGCTTGTAGTAAGAGAAAAATGCACTCTTTTCTCTCTCTCCTGTTCAAAATCCCACCCCCACTTAGGTCTTTGCATTCCTTCTTCTAACATGTCAGAACTGATGTCTTTGATAAAAAACAAGTTTTAGGCCTTTTTGTGGTGCCCCTGTAATCTTCTCCCCAAGAGTAAATACAGCCTGGAAAAGGAGGGGAATGAGTCTGTTTCACTTTTAAATACATTTAGTTGCTTTGCCAGCCAAGTTCTTGAGATGGGATCATTCTGAATGTCAGTTTTTAAAATTTAAAAAAAAAAAATGTTCCACTCATGGTACATAAGATAAATTATTTTTTAAAATTTATTTGTAAATATGTCTGTATATCTAGTTGTATGTCTAATCTGGGGGTTACCAGTACCTGTGTCTAATTTGGGGATGACCCAATAACTGGCCTGGCTTTTCTAATTATAGCAATATCTAGTATCTCTTTCTGATTGCTCTCAGATACTCTCCCTGCCTATGGTGAAATGTGAGCCCACTTTCTGAATCCAAGTCTTCCATTCTTCAGAATCTGTATGAGAAAAAAGAGAATGGAGTGGGTTTTTTGTTTGTTTGTTTTTGTTTGTGTGTGTGTGTGTGTGTTTGGTGTGTGTATTGCTGGTTTTTGGGCGGGACAGGTAAGAAGTTTTGGTATTCAAAGGTTCTTTGTGATGTGAGAGCTGTAGCAGTATAAGGATGTTTAGGATGTATTTTAATACTTGAGAGGCTAACATTTAGCTAATAGTGTTCTTGGGGCTGACATTGATAAGAAGAAGTGACATTTTATTTTTGAAAATACATATAGGTTCATGTGGCTTGTGGGTGGCTCAGCCGGTTGAGTGTTCTACCTTTGGCTCAGGTCGTGATCCCAGGACAGGATTGAGCTCCGCATTGGGCTCGTGCTCTCTCTCTCTCTTCCTCAGATAAATAAATAAAAATCTTAAAAAAAAAAAAAAAATATATATATATATATATATATATATATAATATACAGGTTCAATTCAAGTAAAGTTTTTTCCAGTAAAATTTAATAATTACATGGCAGTTCGTTTTCTTATATAGTCATTTTTTTAAAAACACATTCTTATTTTCCTTTAAGATTTTATTTATTTGACAGAGATCACAAGTAGGCAGAGAGGCAGACAGAGAGAGAGAAAGGGAAGCAGGCTCTCCGCTGAGCAGACAGACCAATGGTGGGGGGGGGTTGGATCCCAGGACTCTGGAATCATGACCTGAGCTGAAGGCAGAGACTTTAACCCACTGAGCCACCCAGGCGCCCCATTACATATTCATTATTAATAGCAAAGTTGCTTTTCATGTCTGATAGCCGAAGGAGATCAGATAAAATCCAGTAGTATTTTAGAGATAGGAGTGGGGATGAGGCAGGGCATCAGATTGGGAGATATTTTATAGGGGGACATTTGCTTGTAATGTTTGCAAACTAGCAAAGGCCCTGTTTTGTTTTGTTAAGTTTTTTTTATTTTTTTAAGTAATCTCTGCCCCCAACCTGGGGCTTGGACTTACAACCCTGAGGTCGTCATATGCTCTGCTGACTGAGCCAACCAGGCACTGCGAAAGCCCATGTTTTTAATAAAATCTGAGGTGTCTTGTTAAGATCTAGAAAATGTTAACTCCTTTCATCCCTCCCCTTTCCTTTGTTACTCTTTTCTCGCATTTTTTAAATAGTATTTTAACCAAATTTTACCTTCTCATACCAAGAGCAGACTCTTAGGACAGAAATGGAAATGTATTTTCAAGATATTCTACACTTGAAATTCATATCAGACACTGAATCCTTAAATCCCTAGCAGTGAAGATGTGTTACTGAGAAAGATACTGTGTTTGAAATGCTTGCTGTCTGGATTTTTAAAAACATGGGTGAGGATTTCATTGAGGTATAGAGTAGAGGAGGCAGTTACAGAATTTTCACTACCATGTTCATGCTTAGGTATGAGGTGGTTGAGGAAGTACAACTAGAAGTGAAGAGAGCTGTAAGATCAGAGAGGCCTTATGTGATGGACCTCTTTAGTAGTGATGGACCTCTTTAGTGCTGTGTTAAAGTGAATGAGCAAAACACAAGCTCTAAGACAAATCCTATCTGTTCTTTTTTCTGCTCTCTACCTTGTTGATATTCCCCCTTGTACTGGTATCAGTTCTTCAGTGGGAAAAACAAACAAACAAACAAACCACCTTTGTGTGCTTGAACCTAGTTGCCGGTGTCTCCCCCTCCCCACCCCACCCCCAGCATACCTGAAGTTTTCCCTGATCTTGTTTTGGCATGTTTTTCCTGTTTTGAACTCCCTTGTCAAAGAGTCTCTGTTCCTCTACTTGAATTCTATGAAGGCAAGCAATACAGGTGTGCTTCATAGAGCCAGTTGTGATTTCTTCATAGTTTTCTTTTCCCCTTCTCATCCCTGTGGCTGAGATACCCTATTTGTAGGGAGCATAAACTTTTTGGAAGGTCCCTAGTGCTTTGGGGGGAAAACGAGTGGAGTAGCAACTTTGCTTGTACTTGGTGAGATTGATTGATTGATTTTTTGGGGGCTGTGCTTTTTCGAAGCCATTTGCAATTGTTCCCAACTATAGCAGCACATAAGGGTCACCAGGGGACCCTTTTTAAAATACATCTCCCTAAGAGGCACCTGGGTGTCTCAGTGGGTTGAGGCCTCTGCTTTCAGCTCGAGTCATGGTCCCAGGGTCCTGGGATCGAGCCCCACGCCGGGCTCTCTGCTCAGCAGGGAGCCTACTTCCACCTCTCTCTCTCTCTCTCTGCCTCTCTGCCTATTTGTGATCTCTGCCTGTCAAATAAATAAAATCTTTAAAAAAAAAAAAAAATACATCTACCTAAGCTTTTCCTTTTGAGAGTCAGATTTATTAGTTTGGGTGAAACCAGAAATCTTCATTTTAAAATAATTACAGGTGGGTCTGCTGGCTGGCTCAGTTGATAGACCATGAGACTTGGGTCTTGAGGTCGAGCCCCATATTGGGCATAGAGCTTACATTAAAAAACAGGTAGATATAGATATATTTTACAGGTGAAAAGAACCTGCTTTCCTAGTGCTCACTGTAATTTCTGAATGCTTAGGTAACTGTCCTCCTTCATTCTCTGTAATTTGGTTAAGATAGCATATACCTCCCTTCAAAGTTTTTAGCTTCCCTCTACTGCCTTCTTGACATTTTTGGTAGCTCTGCATCGCTTATCCTTAAAAGCAGCAGCTTCCTGGCTTTTAAGGGAGGGAGGTGGGGACTTTTAATAGAAACTTGGTTTCCGGGGGTCTCAAGTGTAAAGCCTTCATTTCCTCCACCTGCTTTGCTTTGTCCTACAATCAGCTAGAGCAAGACCGAGACGACCTCCTCTGGGGTTGGAGAGGAATGGGGGTGGGGAAAGGAGCTTGTTTTGGAGAAAGAGAAAAAGTAATGGGAGCTAGTGACTGAGAACAGTGTTTGGTTCTGAGCTGATTGTGTTTTGGGGCTTTAAATCCTGTAAAGATAAAGGAGATACAGTTCCTGGCCGTCTCTAAATCTCATGTAGCTTTAAAGTTCCTGGCACCCTGATGGCCCTAGAAAGTTGATTCTGATGCTACAGTTAAAATTTTTGAGAGTAGGTAAGATGGTTTTATTGGGAGATATATTTTTTGTTATGTGTGTGGGCATGTTAGAGTGTCTCTTTACTATCTATGTGCTAAAATGGCATACCTTTTACTAGTCCAACCTTTCGCTTTTGTCTTGCTTAGTTAAGGCTCTGTGCATTAGTTTTTAGGACCACTTCATGTTCCTTGGTCTGGCTGACATAAAGGCTCCGGAATAAACTTGTTCAGATGAATTTCTGAAACTGGGGCAGGGAGGTGACAGCTGTGTGTTTAAGCATCGTAGTGTTTCTGAGAGAAAAACCATCAGTTGCTGTCATTCACTCTGAGAGTATAAAATTGGAAGCCCACTTACCCTAGAATGTTTCATAACCTTCACCTCAGGGAGTCAAGGCCATATCATTATTAATCTACCATTGCCTGAAAGCCCCCAGCCTCTGCTTTTCATCCTGCCATCAGTCATGTAGCAGTGAGTCAGAAAAATGACCGTAAAGCGCCATCCTCCTCATTTTGCCTCACTGTTTTACATTTCCTTGGAAAATCAGACTGGCCTGAGTACTATTAACATCTTCATATCGTTAATTCATTTATAAAAAGAGACAGTTAGAGGCACTTGGGTGACTCATTCATTAGACATCTACACTTTGATTCAAGTCCTAATCCCAGGGTCTTGGAATTGAGCCCCATATTGGGCTTCTTGCTTAACGGGAAGCCTGCTTCTCCCTCTCCCAGTCACCCTGTTTGTGTTCCCTCTCTATCTGTCAAATAAATAAATAAAATCTTAAAAAAAAATAAAGGGGTGCCTGGGTGACTCCGTCGTTAAGTGTCTGTCTTCGGCTCAGGTCATGATCCCAGGGTCCTGGGATTGAGCCCCACATCAGGCTCCCTGCTCAGCAGGAAGCCTGCTTCTCCCTCTCCCACCTTCCTGCATGTGTTCCCTCTCTCAATTTCTCTCTCTATGAAATAAATAAATCTTAAAAAAAAAAATAAAGGGGACAGTTAACTTGTTATTTTTGCAAAATGTGACCATCTTAGCTCACTATCAGTCTCTCTCCCATCATTCCAGGAGAAAGACTTCTGAGAAAATAACTGTTAAAGTGGGGTAAATAAAGTGGCAGAGTTTAGGTCTTGATGGAAATATACAGCAGATTCTTACACTGAAGAGTGTTGAATGTGAAGAGTAGCTGTCATTAAAACAGCCATATGAGGGGGCGCCTGGATGGCTTAGTTGGTTCAAGCCTTCTGTTGGGATCCACATTGGGCCTGGCTACTTGAAGCAAACAGACCAAAAAAAAAAAAAAAAAAACCAGTTATAAGGACACCTGGGTGGCTCATTCGGTTAAGTTTCTGCCTTTGGGTCAGGTCATGATCCTGGAAGTCCCACACTGAAATCCTGCATCAGGCTCCCTGCTCAGCAGGGCGTCTGCTGCTTCTCCCTCTGGTCTTCCCCCAGCTTGTGCCTTCTCACTCTCTTTCTTTCTCTCAAATAAATAAATAAAATATTTTAAAAACCAAAACACCAGTTATAGGAGAACACCCAGCTCCAACTCATAGTAGTACCTGAGTTGAGCTTCCCTGAAGTGCTCTTCTCTGCTTATAAGGATATCTCTGACTGAATTTTTTAGATTGTAATTTCTTTTTCTTACACATGTGTAAGGAGGGATGATGAGTGAGTGAGCTGTTACACTGACCAGGAAGGTCTGGCTTGGTTAATCCTTTTGGTCTCCTCTGAGAATAGTGAGGATATCTCATATTTAAATTCAGTAAGTACTTTATTTTAGCTTTGGGTTTTGGGAATTATAGTTCCTTAAATAAGCCTAAGTTACATTTGGGCCACTGCTTTATTTTTCCTAGTTTCCTTTTTTTTATTTTATTTTTTGACAGATCATAAGTAGGCAGAGAGGCAGGCAGAGGGGGGGGGGGACAGGCTCCCTGCTGAGAGCAGAGAGCCCGATGTGGGGCTCGATCCCAGGGCCCTGGGATCATGACCTGAGCTGAAGGCAGAGGCTTTAACCCACTGAGCCACCCAGGCACCCCATCCTAGTTTCCTTTTTTTAAAAGATTTTATTTACTTACTTGACAGAGAGATCACAAGTAGGCAGAGAGGCAGGCACAGAAGGGTGGAGGGGAAGCAGATTACCCACTGAGCAGAGAGCGCCTTGCAGGCTCTCCTGATCCCAGGACTCTGGGATCATGACCTGAGGTGAAGGCAGGGGCCCAATCCACTGAGCCATCCAGGTGCCCCCCTCCTTTTTTTTTTTTTAAGATTTTATTTTTTTAAAGATTTATTTGTGCATTTTAGAGAGAGAGCACAAACAGGAGGGGAGAGGGAGAGAATCTCAAGCAGACTCCACTGTGAGCGCAGAGCAAACATGGGGCTGGATCTTGCGACCCTGAGATTATGACCTGAGCCAGAACCAAGAGTCAGTCAGATACTTAACCAACTCTGCCACCCAGGCACCCTGATTTTTTTTTTTTTTTAAGATTTGATTGATTTATTGGGGGGTAGGCAGAGGAAGAAGGGGAGAAAGAAACTCAAGCCAAGAGCCTAAGGCAGGGCTGGATCCCAGGACCCTGAGATCAGGACCTGAGCCAAAATCAAGAGTTGAACGCTTAACTGACTGAGCCACCCAAGTGTCTATAAGATTTTATTTTTTTAAGTAATGTCTCCAACCCTCGTGGATCTTGAACTAACAACCCTGACAAGACTTGTACACTCAATTGACTGAGCCAGCCAGGCACCCCCTCCTAGTTTCTTTTTATGATCCAGAGTGGCACTGGTAATAAAATTGAAAAAGGTGTATGTTTTCAGTACATAGCCCATGGAGTGCTAAGTAAATCAAAGTAGGCTCCTCTTGGCAGAGCAAATAACCCTGGCACACTAAGTTTGGAGTGCTGTTCTTTATTGTTTATTTATTTTATTCTTTATTGTTCTTTTACAGGATAAGACCAGTAAGTTTTGAAAAATGTTCTCTTGAATTTTTATCTTGAAGAAGCAAGTTGGGTTTGGAGGATAACAAAGCCACAGTCTACTCCATCTTGGGTAGAGATCTAATCCTTGGAACTCTTTGCCATAGAACAAAACAGTCAGTTTAGAAAGTAACTATGATGGGGCACCTGGGTGGCTCAGTTGGTTAAGCAACTGCCTTCGGCTCAGGTCATGATCCTGGAGTCCCGGGATCAAATCCCACATCAGGCCTTCTGCCCCTCGCCCCTTTCATGCTCGCTCGCTCGCTCGCTCTCTCGCTCAGATAAATAAAATCTTTAAAAAAAAAAAAAAGAAAGTAACTATGATGTTCAGGCTGCCAGTTGTTGTAGCTGATCTTCCATTTGGGACTTAATTCCTGGCTACAGTGTATATGCCTTGGAAACCATTGACAAGAGTCCTTAATTTAAAATTTCTAGGGGCTCCTGGGTGGCTTAATCATTAAATGTCTGCCTTTGGCTCTGGTCATGGTCTCGGGTCCTAGGATCAAGCCCTCCATCAGGCTCCCTGCTTGGCAGGAAGCCTGCTTCTCCCTCTTCTACTCCTCCTGATTGTGTTCATCCTCTTGCTGTCTTTTTCTCTGTCAAATCTTTTTAAAAAAAAGAATAAAATTTCTAGTGATAACTTGGTACTTCCTTCTCCTCTCCTTTTCTTTCTTGGGGGTACTCAAGTATTTTTTAACTAATCCCATTAGATTTAGAGAGGAGTAAGTTCTTAACCCACTGAGCCACCACCCAGGCGCCCGAGAGGAGTAAGTTCTTAAGGGACCAGCAGCAACCCTATAACTAACTGTACTTCATCTTCTAAGTTTCTGCCTTGGGATCTAGGTGTTGGATCCTTGTCTTTGGATCTCACCTCAGTACTTCTCTCTCACCTTAATACATCGAGCTAATAGAAAATATTTTCAAAACTGCTTGCCAGAGACAGGCCACACATTTGGCTCCAAATAATTTTATAGCTGTCAGAAGAAAGAGGAGAGCAGTTAAAAGTGTTTATAGTGATTCACAGAGCTCGGAAGATGAAAACTTAAAATTTGCTCGGCAAAACCATAATTACCAGAAAGAAGATTTCCCTGTGGGTCCTCATAATGCAGTAATGTAATGAACCAGGGGCTCCTGGGTGGCTCAGTTGGTTGGGCATCTGCCTTCCACTCAGGTTGTGATTCCAGGGTTCTGGGATCAAGCCCCCCATCAGGCTCTCCACTCAGCCGCGTGTCTGTTTCTCCTGCTCCCTCTGTGATCTCTCTCACTTTCACTCTCAAATAAATAAAATCTCTTAAAAAAAAAAAAAAAACCTTAAAAAAAAGTAATGAACAATGGCATGCATCTTTACTTTTACTCAGTCTTAAATTTGTAAGTCCCATGAGGTTAAGAATCTTTGTCTTACTCATCCCTTATTCCCCATGCCAGAATAGTTGCCTAACCTAAGGAAGACACTCATTGGATATTTGAAAGACTAGTGGATGAATGGATTAATTTTGAATGGATTAGTGGTGTTATTTAAAATGTTGATGGGAGCAGATGTCTATAACTCATTGAAAGCAATTCTTCAGGGGCCTTTAGAGTACCTTAAATTGGATCTACAGAGTTAAGAGTTTGGATCCTTGCTCTGGTTCCCTTGGATAGTGCCTAGATTTTTTTTTTTTTGTCATTATTAGTTTGATGAAATTAGTAACGCCTAGCAGCATAGATTTTGTTTTTTACGGTTTCATAAGCAGAAGGTGGTTTAATAGTACCACTGGTGGAGATGATTATGGTTTTGGCTGGTTTCTTATTCTGCCACACTTTAACCCTAAATCTGCTCATCAGTCCAAATACTTATTTGCCTTGCCGCTAATGGGAATTTCCTTGTATTGGTAAAGGGTCTGATTCTTACCTACTTTTTTTTAACTTTTTATTTATTTATTCATTCAAGTAATTGCTACTTGAAACATGGGGCTCAGATTTCACAACCCTGAGATCAAGAGTTGCATGCTTTTCCAACTGAGTCAGCCAGGCACCCCAAGATTCTTACTTACTTTTGATGACTTTTTTTTTTTTTTTTTTAGTTTCAGAGGTAGAATTTAGTGATTCATCAGTTGCATATAACACCAGTGCTTTTATTACAAGTGCACTCGTTCATGCCCATCACCCAGTTATCCCTTTCCGCACCCACCTTCCTTCCAGCAGCCCTCAGTTTGTTTGCTAGAATTCAGCATTTCTTCCGATTTGTGTCCCTTGTCCCTCTCAATTTTCATCTTGTTTTATTTTTCCTTCCCTTCCCCTATGTTCATCTCTTTTGTTTCTTAAATTCCACCTGAGTAAAACTATATGGTATTTGTCTTTCTCTGACTTACTACGTGTAGTGTTATATCCTCTAATTCCATCTGTGTTGTTGCAAATGGCAAGGTTTCATTCCTTTTGATAGTTGAGTAATATTCCTTCATAGATAAGCACACCACATCTTTATCCATTCTTTTCTTTCTTTTTTAAAGATTTTATTCAGTTGAGACAGAGGGAGACAGCACAAACAAGGGGAAAGATGGAGAGGGAAGGGGACCGAGCTGACTCCCCGCTGAGCAGGGAGTCCCATGCAGAGCTCAATCCCAGGATCCAGAGATCATGACCTGAGCGGAAGGCGGACACTTAACTGACTGCACACCTAGACACCCCTTGATGTCTTTGCTTCTAATGTAGAAGCTTAGCTTCAGAATTTTGTTGGTGGTTTCACACTTTGTTCCAAAGACCAGGAGGAAGGTTGTAGTAGAAATCCTCGCTGCCATTTATTGAGGAGCTTTGTGAGAACCCCTTTATTCTGAGCTGCAGTTTCATACATGTGATTTGTGTCTTGGGGCAGCCTTGAACATCTCAGTCTTTTCCTGCATCAGGCACTGTTTTCTTTATGTTGCTTGAGGATTTTCCAAATATTTTCTCCTTGAGGAAACAAGGAGAAAAGTGAATTTGAAAGTTGAAGACGTCTGAAGAGCTCAGTTTAGAATTATCTTATTCCAGGATGGGAAATACAGTGATAGGATTCATGGGGGTACTTGGCTTTATTAAATATACGTTCTGCTTTCCATCCTGTGCTTTGAATATGGGCACTCTCCTCTTCTGCACAACTCTCTTTCTCATTTTTACCAATGATCTTCTAAAAAGAAAAGGCAGTTATTGGGAGAGAGGAGGATTATGTATGCTGAAATTATTGATGTCAGTTGGGTTGCTATTTAAATCTTGAGTGAGAGGACGGGCAAGTGAAGTATATGGATCGATCTGAACATCCAAGGCCTGTGTTTAGTCCGTGAGGACAGGTTCCTCCTCTGGTTTTGAATGCAGATTGTATGTTTTGAAGAGTTTCCACTTGATAGGAAATAAGGGCACTTCAGATTCCAGCACTGTTCTTCCCACACGGGAGCATACATGGGAAGAAAAAAAAGATTTGCTGGTGGTTAAGGGATCGCGGGAGGGAAGTAGAGGAGGAATGAAGAAGGGAAAGGTTTACAAATGCATGACACTGAGCTAGAGGGGTCAGTGCTGCCTGCAGATGCACAACCCCATTTGTGCACTTGAGCATGGCCTGAGGGAGCATTGGCCTGATGAATGCAGAGAGAGATGCGTTTTGATCGAGGTAATTTCCCTCAGATGGGTCTCACCATCTCATGAATCAAAACCTGTCAGCAAGGAGCTAAAGATGGAGTGAAGTTTATTGTACGTTTGTTTCCATGCGACACCGTCACGCTAGAAGGGTCAAGTGAGAGAGATCATTAGAACTGTGTTGATTTACTGGGCCTGTTGTGCACTTTCCCTGCAGGGCAAGGGGGAAGGAGGCTTTAGGAGGGAAGCTGAGGGGCTCTGGGTGGGGAGGGAAGGGCAGGCATGCACAAAATAAATAAAACCCTCACTGGTCTCTGCGGGTGAGGGGTGGGCAGGCTATTTGTAGAGGGGTGGGAGGATCTGTATTGTTTTGTTGTTTTTTTTTTTCTTTTCCCTAGAGACCCTGGTAGATTTGCAGCAGATGCTCTGCCTGGATGTCCAGGAGAGACACCGAAGGTCTGATTAAAAAGGGAAGCTCCTGGAGAACTCTCTGATCTTAGCCTTAGTGGCTAGAGACGTGTACCCTCTCTCCTTCCCTCCCTCTATCTTTCCTCACCTTTGAGCTGAAAAAGAAGCACAGAAAATTTAATTTGGAGGTCAAAATTCCTGTTTCAGGTTGTAGCAAAATAAAGAACCAGAGAAAAGGCTGTCCCACACATTCTAAATAGACATAGGCTTTGTGATGAGATTTGTGTAGGGAGTGGCCCCAGGGTTTGTGCTGAAACACACACACACACACACACAACCAGCTGGGTTTTGAAAGTACCACCTCCATCTCTCTGATTTGAACTGGCTGAAATAACCCTACCTCTGAATTGAATGAAAATAAGTATGTAGTAGTAGTTCAGCAATATAAAGGTCTAGTTCAGCCTTTCCTCAAGAAGGATATGGGATGCTCCTTTTATTACTCTAACACTGTGCTTGGCCTGGAGATTTTAGTGAAATGGAGCTATTTCACCTAGAATATGCTGTAGAGATTCTCATTTTGAGTGTTCCATTTTTATCTCTTACTCAGTTTATCTTAATGGTGGTAGACAAATTAAAGAAAACTTTTCCTAGTAACTATATTAGGGCTGTGTTCATTGGAAACCTTCCTAATTATTACAGTTCAACAGATGGAATAGCCAGTTAGGCAAAATTAGAAACAAATTCATTAGAGGAAATCTTTAGTGTAAGATTACAAACTGGAGTCTTTTCCCTAGATCCCAGATAGTTACAAAGTGGAAGTATACAGAAAGGGGGTGGGATCCTAGCATTGACCCAGGTTATTTGAGTGATACGGAAGTTGTTGAACTAGTTTTACAGCTACTTTTAGCTAAGGATCCTTGCAATTCTCTTCCTTTGGGAATTAAGCACTTCTTCCATTCTGCTTTTATTCTTCCAAGGAAAGGGTTGTGTGAGATACCTGAGGAGATGGTAGAGCTAAGAAAGTGGATTCTTGAGTAAAATGTCCTGGGTCCCATTCCTGGCTCTCTGCCACTTACTATTTGTGAGACTTTGAGCAGGTTACTTAATTTCTCCAAGTTTCTGTTTTCTTATCTGTGAAATTAGTTTAGTCATAGTACCTAACTATGTATGTCGTAGTACCTACTATGTTTGAGATTATTAGAAGAAGTAAATGAGGAGTATCTGGTTGGCTCAGTTGGAAAAGCATGGGACTCTTGATCTTGGGGTCCTGAGTTCAAGCCCCACATTGGGTGTAGAGATTAATAAAAAGATAAACAAATGAATAAACGTAAATAAGTAAATGAGATATTTCATGTAAAGAACTTCATACAGTACATGGCACAAAGCAAACACTCAGATGTTAGTGACTATAATATTGTCATCATTATGTTAATTTCTAATTATGAAAAACAAGAATACTTTGTGGGGGTGCCTTCATGGTACAGTCGATGAAGTGTCCAACTCTTTTTTTTTTTTTTTTTTTTTAAGATTTTATTTATTTATTTGACAGAATGAGACAGCAAGAGAGAGAACTCAAGCAGGGGAATTGGGAAAGGGAGAAGTAGACTTCCTGTGGAGCAGGGAGCCCGATGCAGGGCTCAATTCCAGGACCCTGGGGTCATGACCTGATCCAAAGGCAGACGCCCAACCACTGAGCCGCCAGGCACCCCGATTTTTTCCTTAAAGATTTTATTTATTTGAGAGAGAGAGAGGAACGGGGGGAGAAGCAGACTCTCCTCTGAGCAGGGAGCCTGACTTGGGCTCTGTCCTGGTACTCCCCGATCATGACCTGAGGTGAAGGCAGACACTTAACTGACTGAGCCCCCCACTCTTGATTTTTGACTCAGGTCACGATCTCAGGGTCCTGGAATCGAGTCCTGCATTGGGTTATGTACTCAGTGGGGAATCTGCTTTAGAATTCTCTCTCTTTCTCTCTTTCCCGCCAGTTTCAAACTGTTGAGAGTCTTCTGTGACTTTGCTGGGCATTCATAATGTTTGGCTTTCTTTGTACATTCTTCAGAAATACCACTCTGGCCTCTTTGTCTTCCATCTCTGGGCAAGTAAATGGAATTTGTAAGCAGTGTTCAAAAGTAGTTTGGGTGCCTTCTACCAACACTTTTTCTTCACGTGTTACCCATTTAAGCCTCAGTGTTCATATCTCTGAACTATAAGAATTTCTCCTGAAATTTGTTGTATTTTTTGTGGGTAGTTCTTATGTTTTCTTGACTCTGTGTCTCTTATGAATATTGAAGCCCTACTTAAAATTAAGTTTTTAGTCAGTCTTAGGGCCAGCATACTGTATGCTTCCTTAATCAGTTTCCTGTCTATTTTTTTGTGTGGTGATCCTTAGTTTTTGGCACAAGGTTGGCTGGTATATTATAACCATTAAGTTATAATTTCATCTCATGAGTGGAGGCTAGCTTGTTTCAATACTTTTCTTTGTCCTTGAATAGTCTGAAGATGATGAGAAGCTGAAAAAGAGGAAGGAGCGATTTGGGATTGTTACAAGTTCAGCCGGAACAGGAACCACAGAGGATACAGAGGTAAAATATACCTAGAGTGCTTCATAGAGCCCTTTCTTGAAAGGAAGTGAGGGTGAAGAAACATTATTTTCCTGACCTGCTTCTTAAGTGCCCAGATAATAAGATCTTTTTGTTCTTTGCTTTATATCTGTTCTCTGGGTAAAGTAACCACACTGAATTCCATCAGTATACTTAATTTGGTGTTAGAGCCATTTAGCCTGGAAATGAGCACAAAATTTGGAATCACAAAAGCTTGGGTTTGAAAAGTGACCCTGCCACTTCGAATTACTTACAAGTTATGGCAGTTCTCTGAGCCTGTTTCATCATCTGGGATGTAGAGATAATACCTACCTCAAAGTGGTATTTTAAACATGAAATTATTATATGTAAAAAGGAATGATACTATGTAAAATGCTAGACACAAAGCCTGCCTATTACATTTGGTAAGTAGCAATGTCTCTGATTATCTGCTAGCCATAATTCTTTGATCATTTAATGAAGACTTGGCCAACTCAGACACAAGTATAGTTGTGCCTAACTCCCCTCTGGAATATTTCAATGGACTCAAAAGAGATTTCTTGTTCTTATCACTTTATCTATAACTCGTTTCTTAAATGGAAGAGTGGCTTTTTTTATTTTGTTTTTATTGTTTGTTTTGTGTTTTTTTGTTTTGTTGTTGTTTTTAAAGATTTGTGTTTGTCTATATCCCAGCTTCCTCTGGAGTAACTCACATTAACTGAGACCCTGAGCATTGGCAAGACTACTCAGAGGTTTGACAGAGAGTATTGATTCCAATATTGATTTGGTGATTTAAGAATATATCTATAATAGGGGCTGCTGGCTCATTCGGTAGAGAAGGTGACTCTTGACTTGGGGTTGAGAGTTCTAGCCCCATGTTGGGCATAGAGATTATTTGGAGTGGGGGGCAGTGAGTATTTATGATATCACCTTAGGTGTACATAAAGAAGAGTTGAAATAGTGAATATGTTTAGAATTCTGAAAGTTTCTTGGGTGGTGAAGAATTTGCTGTATTCTTTCTTCCTTTAAATCTACCTCTGGAAGTGGCTTTTGTTTGTTTTGTTTTAAAGTAGTCTCCATGCCCAGCATGGGGCTTAAACTCAAGATCCTGATTTCAGGAGTTGCATGCTGTACCAACTAAGCCAGCCAGGCAGCCTTGGAGATGAACTTTGAAAATGTATTACCTTACACACTCAGAATCTTATGAAGCATTTTTATGAATAGATAACCAGAGTAAGTCTTATAAATAAACCCTTGTAAATAAAACCTTGATCAGTTTAGATCTCCATTAGGAAGAACTTGAAAGACTGTATTCTTTGAGCTACTAATTCAGAATAAAGCATTACCTGTTGTATCAGCTTACTTATTGACTTGCCAGGATGAGCTAGAAGTAAACTTAAAGGCTTGTTTCAATTCTAGTAAAATTACTCCCCCTTTGCCAAAGAAACTGTTGAACCAGCCATATTTACTAAGGTAGTACATTTGGCTTCTCCAGGATAATGCAGATGATTTTGTTGGTTGGCAACAAATAGTAGCTTTTTTGGGGAGAGTCAGTGCATGTAGGGGAGTACTAACTTTAGATGTTGATGGAGTTTACATGAAACAGATGACTAATTTATTTGATTTCAAAGAATTGTGTCAGTAATCCAGGTAGAGTGAGCTGGGCTTATATACACTTTTCTTTTTACTCTAAATTAAACCTGTGTGAATGGAATGGGGTGGCGGGGGGGAGTCCCTGGGCACCTGGGTGGCTCAGTCAGCTAAGCATCCAGCTTATGATTTTGGCTTAGGTCATGATCTCAGGATTGTGAGATCAAGCCCTGCTTCAGGCTCTGTGCTGTGTGTGGAACCTGATTAAGATTCTTTTTCTCTCTGCCCCTTCCCCCACCTCCCTTTCTTAGAGGGAAAAAAAAGTTCCCTCTTTGCTAGGGGCAGTGGTTTGAATCAGCATGAGGGACTCACTGCTGTTCTCAGTCACTCCTGGAACAAAAAGTTCTTTCTCTCCTCCCCCACTTCTCAGTTTGTGCTTCTCTCCAGTGCTGACCCCCTTGAAGAGATCCATGTTGGGGACTCTCCTCCTTACCATTTATTTTTTTGGCACTGAAGATTTATATACCTCTCTGTGGATTTGGAGGCCCAAGGAATAGCTTCTGCTTGGGCCTTACTGCCTAGAAGGGCATCCCCTTCACCTCTATGAAAAGATAACAATCGCCAACCCTTTGTCCTCTGAGATCTCCCATCTCCCTGCTGACTGGAAGATTCCCCAGTCTGTTAAGAGTCCATTGTTTCCAGACTAACTTGCTATAAGGCTGAGTTGCCTTCTCTCCTTCAGGAATCTACTACTATTCTCTTCCTCCTCTTCCCCCCACCCCTACTCCCCAGTCTTCTCCCCTTCGTTCCCACCAAACCTCCTCAGGTCTAACTGGATAACTAGAGAGATTCAGGAATGAAATCTCTGACTGCCAAGCTTAAGCCTGGGTCTTCCCTCCTTCTTGGACCTTGTGATAGTTCTTGTGAGTTTGGATTAAAGCCGCCAGGAATCCATGCCACTATTGTCTTGCAATCTAATTTTTTTCTTCTTGCTTTTTTTTCACAGGCAAAGAAGAGGAAAAGGGCAGAGCGCTTTGGGATTGCCTGATGAAAAGCTCTTAATGCTTTCTGTTCTCCAGTGGTTTCCATCTCTCTGACTTTTCTTGGTCATATATATACCTAAATGCACAGTCATGTGCCTAGGTCCTGCCTTGCAATGAGATAGCATGTACCCCAGGTACATCCAGGAACTTCAGCAGCAGTTTGACTCAATGCTGTTCCAACTTTAAGGTTGTTATTCTTGTGTTGTTGTTTTTTAATTATTATTTTGCTTGTTAATAAAAAACAAATAGAAAAGAATACAATGTGTTTTATTAGGTGCTTCTTCTGAGTTTTTAGAGCCAGATCAGACCAGATAAGGGGAACTTCAGGGACAAATACTACAGGGAATTAGCCATAATGCCTTTATCCTTTAGAAAAGAGAAGAAGGAAAAGGATTTGAGTCTATTCCTTTAAGCCTATTTATTCCTTTCTCTCATACTCACAGGCATCCTTTTACTCTTTATCCTTCATGAAGAGGCCAAGTTTCACCCTGTACCTTTGCTTCAGCAGGTTGGCATGACCCATTGGGGTACAATAGGGGGAACACTGAGTTTTAGGTATAGAGAATATAAATATAAGGACTGATGATTGGTAGTCTGTTATGGACTGGTGTCTAGAAGGACTCTGTTTTCAAGAGTGACCTAATGAGATACTGTCTAGTTTCATCCAAGGCCAATATGTAGGACCCTGTTGGTTATGCAGTTCAGGAAAGGAAACGGGTTGGGTACTCCTCAGAGCTAGAAGAAAGTGGAAGGATTCAGAGCATGACAGGATGGATGTTAGAGGTGTTAAGCATTGTTGTCTAGATCCCGTTGGGAACATGAGCAGTGGACTGGAGGCCTCTGTGTGTGTGTGTGTTTATAATCTGTTAGAGGTGTTAAGCATTGTTGTCTAGATACCATTGGGAACATGAGCAGTGGACTGGAGGCCTCTGTTTTTTTTTTTTGTGTGTGTGTGTGTGTTTATAATCTCTACACCCAGTGTGGGGCTCAAGCTCACAACCCCAAGATCAAGAGATTAAAAGCTGCATGCTTTTCCGACTGAACCAACCAGGTACCCCTGGAGGTTTCTACTTTCTAATCAAGTCCTGTGCTAGTTTGTCTTTCTCCATTACAGAAATATACTGTTGTAGTGGCAGCGTTTCTTAAATATTACTAAAATCCATTTTCTTTGCTGAGCCTTCTACTTAGAAAGGTTTGATTTTCTCCAGGTAGGCTGCTGCTCATTTGCATTTGATGTTTCACCAAGATCTGAGACGTGTTGCTTTTCTTTTTGGGTATTTTGGTGTACGGTTTCTACTCCTAATCTTTGTTTCTGCACATCTCTATAAAGTTAGTTTTTGTTTGCTTTGAGAATAAAACTTAAGAGCCTGGCACCTTACCTGAGAACTTTATAGGGATCAGATCCTGTGTTGTGATTTAATTCCTTATTTCCATTTCTACTACAACCTGGCTGGTTTTTTATTAATAGAAAAGTAATAGTTTGATCCCTTCCTAACAAGAATGTCTTTTCAATAGTCTCTTCGGTTGCTGAGTAGGGCAGGAACCCAAGTTTAGATGCTTTAGGAAAACTGCCTTGGAGAGCAGATGCAAAGCTTGCCCATTTATTGTGAATTTTGCCCCAATTTGACTTTGGAGAGGTGAACAAAAGGGAGCACTGATTAAACAGTTCCTTCCCTCCCTTCCCTCTGGCCTCTCCTATTTGCCTGCCTTTTTTTTTTCTCCAGGCCCTGATCTTTAGGCTGACTTCTCTGTCTATTCCGTTTGTCTGAAAACAGAGCCATAGAAAATTAGTTGTTTTATAACTTAAGAGAGATTATAGATTCAGTGAGGGTTTTCTACCCAAGAATGGGAAAATAAGAAATAAGTAAAGGAATAGAGCACTGGATTCTTCAGAAATTTTCTGTACTTTGTCTCTATCTTCTGAAACCTTCCAGAAAGGTATTCAGCCTTCCCCCAGGATTCTCTTTCTGAGGCTTAATCATTCTTTTCCCCACTCAGCTCACTTCCCCAGATCTTTGATACTGTGTTTTTTCTCAGTTTCTGTGGATTTTTAAATAACTTTTTTCATCCTATTCTAGCAGCTGTTTTTCTGTCAGTCAGAAGTCTCTCCCCTCCAAGCCTAATCACCATATCCTCCTCTTCCTGTCTCATGGTAGTCATTTCTGAGTATGAAAGTTCAGGATGCCTATGTCTTTTTACTAATTCAATCTTAAAATAGGAAGTCCAGGCTTCTTTATCCAGGTTCCAAGTACCCTTCCTATCCCCCAGTAGCCTGGTATGGGTGATCGAAGATTCATATGCAGTTAGCTGACTCTAGTCTTTTCCTTATTCTGAAGCTGTGACATTCTCTGCATACCTGGGAGTTCTTAATGAGGGAGTCTATAAAAGATGTGGAGGGAACTAGTTTCCTCAGTGGTAAATCTGCACCTTTTTATGGTTCTCTTAAGAAGATCTGGAGATCTGGATCTGGGGCGCCTGGGTGGCTCAGTGTGTTAAGCCGCTGCCTTCGGCTCAGGTCATGATCTCAGGGTCCTGGGATCGAGCCCCACATCAGGCTCTCTGCTCAGCAGGGAGCCTGCTTCCCTCTCTCTCTCTCTGCCTGCCTCTCCATCTACTTGTGATTTCTCTCTGTAAAATAAATAAAATCTTTAAAAAAAAAAAAAAGAACCATGGGATCTTTCTCTTTTTCTGAACCATCATTCTAAACTGCCCCTTCCCTCCACCCCAACTCCTGGGAACTTATGAATTACAACTCTAGAAGCTTCTACAAGGGTGAGAGCTATAGGAAGGAAGATGTGAATAAGAGCAGGACTTCTTGGGGTTGAGTTCCATTGCCATGTCTGACATGAGAAACAGATGAGGGGGAAGGAGGGAATTTCTGTAAATAAGGGAGAATAGCTTTTTCTCTATTTTCTTCATGTGGGCCTCTGACAATGTTGTTCCCTCTGATTATTGAAATCCACTAAACTCTAACCTCTCCTTCGTGTTCCATGTCCACATTCTTGTTTTTCCTTTCAAAGGAATTGAAAAATAATGGCAGATTTTATACCTTTGCAGACCCTTTGTGCCCAAAGTAGATCCCAGCTTTCTCTTTATTTTTCTTGTCCCTTGCTCTCCCTGCCTTTAGTTTTTGACTTCTCAGATTACTATTAATAGAGTAGATTAGAGTGGAATATTATATAGTATTTAGGTGTAATTTGTTCTCCAGTACTAGCTCTGCTGGCTCTGAGACTGGGCACCTCATTCCATGACTCTCTCCATACTGTACCAATAGCAAGTGCCCCTATTGTGAAGGCTGCTATTAGGACTGATAATAGGTTATATACTCAGCACAGTTTGCTTACTATAGTTTTCATAGTAATCATTCAGTAAGCTCTTAATTTTTTTAGGTGATTTACAGGGGAAATAATTCTTTTCCCTGAGTAGGTTCCAGCTAGAGGGTAGAGAGGGAGCTGAGTGGACTCATTTGAACATGGGGGAGGGGGGTACTGCATGTATAGGTGAATTTAGGGCTTCTGAGAGTGTAAAGAGGTGAAATCCTCAGTTGCTTCTTTACCCCCACCTCACAGGAAAGCTGACCTTGTGGCCTGGGGCATTGACTTCTTGGCTTCTGCCTTACTACAGATGAGAAGTTGTAAATGTTACTGCCTGCTGGTTCTTAGCTTGGGGCTCTGTAACTCAGAAAAGAGGCCAAGGAACAGTATAGGATAGCTAGCTACTTGTGCATTGAGTTGGAGGTTGTTTAGGGATAAAAGTCATCTGGCAATCTCTTCTGGGTGTCCTTTCAACATAGGAAACAATGAGCAGTGAGGGAGAAAACCTATTTTTAGCTCAAGCCAAAAGCTAGGAGTAGGTGTGGATAAAACAATTCCTTGGGAAGATACCGTATGTAGCACTTTGATCATCTCTCAACCTCACTCTTGTAGTTGGCCTGTGGTGGGGTCAGTCTACTGACAGAACTGACAGGGCAGGGAAAATATGGTGGCACACTGATCCCACAGTGGCCCTGGCCCCCCATTGTGGATCAGGTGAATGTGACAAGCTTTCCTCACCCCCCTCCCAAATGTGAGTTAGGCAAGATTCTTTTGCTTTACACAGAAGACATTTTTATGGAGAAATCAAAGACCATTTGAGATGCTTAACCATGTTGGTACATTTACAATTTGAATGGCTATGTTGGTTTGGTTTGTGGATTTTGGTGAAACTTAGTTAAGAGAACTCCGGGAGAATGGGACTGATATTAGCTGGATCATCTTAAGAGAACTTTTAGATTGTGTTATGTGGAGGCTGGAAGAGGGTTTTGGTAATCTTTGAGACTGTTTTGGATCAAGTTTTCCTGAGAAGAGTTATTCTAGGTCCCCTCCCTTTCCCATTGTCTGCCCTTGCTCCCTTGGACTGTATGTTCCCACCCTCATCCCTTTTTTCTTGCTCCAGACCCCCGTGTTCTTATTCTTTGAACAGGGTTTCATCCCCTCTTGGATCCTCATTTATTCCTGGTCTCCAAGGTATAAATGTGGCGCTTGGTTAGGGAGAAGAGTTCATCACTGAATTCTAAACTCTTTGACTGCTTTTATTTATTTATTTTTTTCAGGTTCAAGTGCTGGATTGTGTCATGTGACCATCCCAAAACTCAGAGCACCCTATGGCCATCTTTGCCCTCTGTCACATAACTTGAAAACTGCCTGATGGCCTTTTTGCAATGGTTCCCTCCAGGAAGCCTTGATCTCAGTGAAGAAGTCCTTTCCCGGCATTCCAATGCCCCTGTGACCCCCATACTCCTCAGTCACCCTTAACAAACAAAGGCAATCACACACATGGTGTAACAAATACACAAAGTAAATAAAAATTACACTACTAATGATCAGAGGGGCACTGGCCAGGTCCACACACGTCATAAAGTGGGAGAGGGGTTGCTAGTTCCCAGTAGGTTGCTGGACTGTGCACCCAAGCCTCATTACCCCATGCCTCTTGGGGGTGAGGAGGACAATGGAATGAGACTTTGACTCATAATTTATGTTCAGAAGAAAAAGACCCTCTCCCACCCCAACAAAGGTCTTTATTTGGTGGTGTTAAAGGGGGATATTGTAGGTGTCCCCCAAGTCTAATGCTCCAGCTCTCTAGAATTTGTAGAGAGAAGTCACCTGATGTCTATTGTCCAACCCCCACCCTGTGCCAAGATCAAGAGACATGAGCATTTGATCTTGGAGGAGGCATCTTCTGTTCTCTGTTCCTCTCCTTCAACCAAGGGAATGTGAATGGTGTTGATGGTCAGGTGTATCTTGTTCTCCAAGGTTGGGGTAGAAGGAGGGATGGAAGAACAGGGCCAGAGAGGAGGGGCTGGGGGCTAGCATTAGCTGTTACATGGGAGGCAAGTTGAAATGCTTAATAGCCCCTGCCCATTCCTGTACCAAAATACCTCATCTTAGTTTTTCACAATGGGAATGGGAATAAGATACTAAAGCTCACCAACATCACCTTCCCAAGGGTGGTCACATACCTTTGCCCCTTCCACCATCTGGGCCAGACAGGAGAGTCATACTCTTGGGAAGAACAAGCCTTCCAGGTCAGCTCTCCAGGTCAGGCTTTAGTACTGTTTGCATCAGACCCATAACTGCGGGCTCTACTTAAGAGTGGCAGTTTTGCTGAAGGTTCCGGACCTCCTCTCTTGACATCCTCTAGGCTCTTGCCCAGAGCCAAGAGGTCTGGTGGTGAGGTATGGGTAGGGTGTGGATCAGGAGATATCTCAACTCCTTGGCTTCAGGCACTGTCCATCTGGGAGGCAGAGGGGAACTTGTACTCTGAAGCCTGTGACTCTTCTAAGCCTCACATCTCTTCACCACTGCTCTGGTGCCCTGGTTATCTGTCCCACAGCGAGAGGTATTTTATGTCCATAAAGTGCCCGTGGTAAGTGCTCAGAATTCATCTCTTGGCTGTGGCGGGTGCTGCTATTTCTCATTCCATCGAGGGGAAGAAACTGAGGCACAGTGAGTCCAGAGGATGGTGGGTCAGGATTGTGGGAGGAATGAATAGGCCTAGCTAGTGACTGGGAGTGGCGACCAGTCCCTGCCTGCTTCCTAGCCTTCCAAACCAGAGAGTCTCCATCCTTCCAGTCCTCTGCTCTAACTGGCCTTGTGAGATGCTTTCCCCTTCCCCACTGTATTGTTCCCTCCCTGCTGCCAGGTACTGCTAGATTCCAAAAATAAAAGACAAAAATAATTATAGACACTCTGCTCCCTTGTTCTCCCCCCTTCCACCCTGAGCTTTGGGGTTGGGGGAACTAAAATGTCCCCCCTCTGGAATCCCTTCCATCTTGGTCTGCTGGCTCTGTTTCCCTAGCCCAGAGCAGTGATTTAGATTCAAATGCCCTGTAACCTTTAATCTCCTTACTACTCCTTTCTTGACCCCTCCTAACCCTTCTCAGACCTGGGACTCGGGGATCTCTATACTCGTTATTGACCTGAAGATAGAGGCTGGGAGTAGGGATATTCCACAGGCTCTTTGGTCTCTCTTGGCTGGGGGGAATTTGGGCATATGTGGGCCACACCCTCTGGCTAAATAACTCAGGACTATGAGGGTGGATCTGAGGGTAAGTTTGGTGGCTCATAGATCCTGGATGTTGAGGGCTCTCCCCTCCCCTTCCTCCCACCCCCAGCTCCTAAACCCTAACCTCATACTGTTTCTGTGACTGCTGGAATTCAGTTCA
This sequence comes from Mustela lutreola, assembly GCF_030435805.1. NCBI lineage: Eukaryota > Metazoa > Chordata > Mammalia > Carnivora > Mustelidae > Mustela > Mustela lutreola. The sequence continues at coordinate 57,863,349 of NC_081297.1, forward strand.
ACCCATTTGGCTCAGGAAGGTCAAGTTGGGTAATTATGGGTTGGAAAATTTCATGTATTAGCCCTCTTGCCCTCTGCTCCCATTCCCAACCCTGGAGGCTTTATACAAGTGCTTAAGTAGGTGGGTATTGAGGGGCTTTGGGGAATAAGGGAGAAATGGGGCACAGTGGGCAGGGGCCCTTCTATTTCAGTAAAGCCAAATACCAAAAAATGAAAAGTCACAATAAATAAATAAATAAAATTCCCAAATCCTTACTTTTGCCCCTGCCCTCACCTCCCTTCCCTGGCCACTGTTGGAGGGAGAAAGGGAAGAAGCTAAGAATGGATTTTTTATTTCCTCCTAATAAGAATGGTAGTCAGGGGATCTCCCCAAACTATACCAAGCCCCTCACTTTGCCAGTGGAAAAAAGGAGGCTGGGTGTGGGGCTTTCTCTTATTACTCCATTTCAGCCTCTTTCTCATCGTTTACCTCTGCCTGATCTCTGTCTCTTCTGCCTCTCTCTCCCTTTGCCTTCTCATTGCTGCTTTTTGTTCCTCTGTCTCTATCCCTCTGCTCTACCTCTGTCTCTACGTCTCTCTGTCTTCTTGCCAAACCTTCTCACCTGCAAACCTCAAACACTCCCCACCTGACCATGCCCCCTCTTTCCCCTGTTCCCCAAACCCCTCACCCGTCAGTCCCCACCTGCCTCCCTCTGTTGTATTGCACACTGCTTGGGCAGGGAACAAGGTGTGATGTTCATGGAAAGAGGTGGAGGGAGCTCTAGGGTCTGGGGGTTGGGGGGTCAGGGCCGGGGGTCTAGGGGTAGGGTCTATGGGGGAGGCATCCTCTGTCCCCCACCTTAGGAGCAGCCACAGCGATCCACCACCATGCCAGGGATCTTGCCGTAGATAATCTGCTGCTTGTCATTGAAGTAGAGCATGTTGATTGGGGACATCTTGGTGGGAGTACAGCAGGGCCCAGCAGAGCCTCTTGGATTAGCCTGTTGCACCAAGTGGGTGTGCGGATACTTTTGCATGAACATGTACTCGCACTGGCCGGAGCAGTAGTTGGCCTTGTATCGTTTAGGCGCGATGATCCAGTCCCAGCCAAAAGCCTCAAAGTCCACTGTGAGGGGATATCGGCAGCAGCGGGACTCACTCGAGTGCTCATCGCAGTCCAGGCCCAGGTTCCGCCGGGACCGTTTTGTGTTCTCTAGGACCCGAAGCTCCATGAAAGGATGCTGGGGATGAGGGAGAGGAGAAAGAGCTGTGATAAGAGACTTGAAGAGCACCTACTCCCTTTCCTTTCTCATCTGCCCCCTAACAGGGGCATCAGAACAGAGACAGTCGCCTTCTCAGCTTTTCCCCTGCTCCTATTTCCAGCCCTATCTTCTACTCACTTTTCTCACAAGCTAGCTATGTCTCCTTCAACTCACCCCTAATTTTCTCCTGGCAACCTCACCCTGATCGCCCCCTTGGCCCCAGGCTTCATCAACAGATCATTTTTGTGTTTTCTTGGATCTCCCATTAACACGACCCCAAATCCAGTTTCCACCTGTTGCCTGGCTTGTATCTGAAAAGTGATAGCTGCCACTCCCCACCCTATCCACACCCCCAAAACTGCTCCTCTAGAATCAGCTCCTGGCCCCTGAGAACTAGCGCTGGTGCCCAGCCCCTTCTCATTCCTGGTCTACCTTTTCCAACATCCCACCTCCTCAGGGCCAGGTTATACATATCTGGCACCATCTCAGGCTCCCTGCTCACCAGCCCCTCAGCTCCTGGCCCCAGGGAGGTAACAGCCAGGTCTGTGCCACTGGGATCAAAGGCGTTGATCTCGATGCCCCAGTTGCTCTGTGGCTGTCGGAACCAGCTGTGTAGCACTTGCTTGAAGTCGATGCTCTGCCAGTGGCCTGAGCGTGAGTGCAGCTCAATCTTGAGTGAGCGGATTCGGATGTGACGCCGTCCTCCGCCCCCTCCCCCTGCAGTCCCTTCCCCAGTTAGGGGTTTCAGTCGCAAGATCTGCAGGTAGACTGTGGCTGGACGGGGCACCGGCCGTAGATACACCCACAGCTGGGCCTTCAGTACCTTTGTGAACATCACCTTGGGGCTGAAGTGGAAATGGCAGCAGAGGGGGCTGCCATCTGTCTGCACCGCAGGGTCCGCTGATAAGAGAGAAGGGGGCACAGCATCAGCAAAGGGTGTTTGTGAAGGGCGTCAGCAGCCCTGGGTGGCACTGGCAACTTGAATGACTCAGCCTGAGTTTTCCAGTTCTTTACCCTTTTCTCGTGTTGTCTTGTTGACTACTGTGTCACTGGTACTCAGAACAGCGCCTCCTCTCTTTCCCTATAGGATGATGTTTCTATCAGGGCTTTCTGATCTGCATCCATTCCTTAGTCCATTTGTCCTAATACATAGGCCCCGGTCTATAGATAACCTGCACAGACAGTTATTAGGGATATCCCCTCCCACCTGCAGCCTTCCATTCCCCCAGCATGTAGGGCTTCAAATTTTTCAGAACTTTGATGCTCTTCATAGAAGCCAAACCTCATCACACCTGCTCTTCTCAGGTCGCCTTGCCCCATTTCTGCCCTGTTTTGTGTGGTGGCCAGGTGAAGCCTTGGTACAACCCCCAACCCCAACCAGATGTCTCAAGAGTGGGTAAACGGGGTCCAGATAGGGAGCAGGGGCTAAATGTATTTCATGAGGTAAGCCAGAATCCAGATCTAGGCTTCTTAAACCATTCCTGCCAGAAACAATACACTCAGAAGAATGGATCAACTCAAGTGCTGACTCTTGTATATCTGACTCCCCAGTCCCTTTAATCCTGAGAACAAGTTTCCTCAGCTGTTTCCTCCTCCTTATCACCATTACTGCCTCAGTTTTTAAGGAAGGGAAAAACTACCTCCATGTTGTTTACACCCATCCCCAAAGCTTCAGAAATAATATTCAACACATCAGATCAACTGCAATGTCTTCTTTTCTCCCCTGAGCTTCCTTTGGTTTCTCAGTCCAATGCCAGTAAGTCTTTACAAAGGTTTAACATCCCAACTTTACATTTTGGCCCATTACATCTTGCTCTAGACCAGAAATTGACCCTTCTTGGGTCAAAAGGCTGATTCTCAGCATCTGCCACTGCTTCCATTTCAGGTCCTCTGGGTTTCCCTTTCTAATCTCTTAAGTCAGTTGGAAATGCCCTAAATCATGTTTCCACTGGACAGGAATATCCATTCTCACTCTAAATAGACTGAGAGAACAAGTCAGGAATGAGCTTCCAGAGCTATGTAAGTATGATTAGGAAGTCCAGCCCTTATGTATCACTCCAGGTCTTGAGTTCTGTGTAATCATGGAGGACTTAGCATCTGTTGTCTCCCATCAGCACTCCCCCACCCCAGGAGAAGGAGGATCCTCCAAGTGAGATGAGGAGGCAAGTGCTCAATGATCTTCATATATTCAGGAATGAGACACACATTTCCTCTGGTAGCTTCCTTTCCCTTGGTTCTTCTCTGAGGTTCCAGGGCACTGGTAGTCCTCCCAGTTATCCACCTGCTGGAGCTGCAATGCTGGCACAATGAGGGAGGATTCGGGGAGTAGAGATTCAGAGATTAGGAGAATTAGGAGAGTAGCTGGGGCAGGGAAACTGCTGGTGAGATGGGGCTATTGTGCCTAATTTCATAGGGTTGTCTTATTTTCCCACCTGTCTTCATTATTAGCTACTAATCTCCACGAGGGTAGACACTTGTCGATACTCTCTGTTTTACTCACCATTATATAGCTTTAGTGACTCCCATGTTACCAAGCAGTGTTTAGAAAATGCATGCTGAATGAACTCCCTTACCTCCAAATCTTAAATTATACAGGCAAATGCCTAAAAGTTCTTCCTGGCATCTAAATACTGTTCTTAGACTACAAAGTGGGTTCAGTCACTGCTCGACTTCTCTTTAACATGTATCTGACCTTTTCCACCCAACAGTCTCAGTGATACAGATGATAATTCTTGTTTTATAGGAGTGCTGAGCATTAAATAAAGAATGAAAATAGTAGTAGCTTCTCAATAAATGCTGGATTATTGTTAGTTTTGTAAGCTCTGAGCATACTCCCCTACCTAAGCTGACCTAGAGGACTGGGCACTAGGGCCCCATCCCTCGAAGTCTTTGGTTTCTTTCCCCCACCCCTACCCCAGGGACTCAGCATGCACTTCTCTCCAGGGAATGTGCGGACAGTTGGTACTACAAGAGGCCAAGATGGATGGAGAATGAAAGGGAAAGGGGAAGAGACAGGAGAGAGACTGGAGGTGGTGAGAGAGGTAAGAATAGAGAAGAGACTGTTAGTGATGAAGGCAGGTTGGAAGAGATAGTCAAGAGAACTGGAAGAGAGAAGGAAGGGAGAGAGAAAGGTCATGGTGGGGCGAAAGAAATAAGCTTGGGAGTTGAATATTGGGAGAGAAGGGGCAATGTGAAAGGAGTAGACCAGGGATAAAAAGTGAAAGGAGGAAGGTAGCTAAACCTTGTGGGGTAAAGAGAAAGGATAGAAAGATACAGAGAGAGGAACAAAGAAGTAGCAGGTAGTGCCACAGAGGGAAACGAGAAGCTTGAGAGAGTCCCCAACACACACATATAGGCCCAGCTCCCAAGGGGAGGGGAAGGAGCCACATCTGTGTTGGATTGATCGGGTTGGTGGCAGGCAGCAGGTCAGGTTTAGTAGGCGGTGCTGGTCTGGAGAGAGGTCATTGCACTATTTTCAGCAAAAGCCCAACCCCCTCGCAGCTCACCACCTCCTCCTCTATGGCGTCCCCCCCCCCCCCACATACTCTCCTTACCCAGGCTGGAAGGCCTAGGGGCAGGAGGTTGGGCTGAGGGCAGGGGCCTCTTGGCGTAGGAAAGGAGAGAGAAACTGAGGGGCTGGGCTTGGCTCCCAGAAGGGCAAGGGGGCTGGGTTCCCAGGATGAAGGCTGGGGTGGGAGAGCCTGAGAGGGTGGAGGGAACTAGGGCAGGCACTGCAGCCTAGGAGAGGTGGGGGCTGGGGTCCAGGGCTGAGTGCTGGGGGAGGGGAGGAAGGGGGAGGGGAGCGGAGGCCATCTCTGCTGACAAACACCTCCCCCGATTAGCAGAGCACAAGTCTCTTATTAAAGCGGGTCCCTGGGGATTAGACTATAAAAGTCTCTTTTTCCTTTTCCCCTCTCTCCCTCCCTTCCCCTCCGCTCCCCCTCCCTCTCAAAAGAGCTCAGCTTGGCTCTTAAAGGGGACGTACAATACCTGGCTGGAGACCCAGTTCCCTAGTTATCCAAGTCCTGAAGTAGAATGAGGGCGGAAGTTGGGGTAGAACCCCACCTACTGGTGTCCTTCCTGGTCCCCCCCCCCCCCCCCCCGCCACCTAACCTGCAATGTCCAATCCATGCACGTGGAGTGTGCTCACTCCCTGCATCCCCATTCTGAGGGCTAACTCTGGGCTCAAGCCACTTGGTTAAGGGATGCGAAGGATAGAAGATACAAGGGGAAGTCCCTAAGTCCATCACCCATTCTGAAACTCCACATACACACCAAACCACACAGACCAGAGTGTGTTTTTCCTCTGTACCCTTCATCTTCTTCCAGCATACTCTTCTTCAGAATTCCTCCACAACTGTTTCATAGAATCCCCACCCCCCCACCCCCCCCACCCCCCGCACTCAGTCAATCTTAGCCTGACCCTAGCTTCTATAAAGCAGAAACCTTAAGAACACAAGGGAGACTGAGGAAACTAGACAGATCCCAGGCTTTCACCACCACCACAACCCTCAGCAAGTTTTCTAGTCCTTGGGGTTTTCTTTTCTTTATCAGCCTAGCCAAGTATTGTGGAGTTAGGGTCTGCAGAGAAACGGGTGGCAGTATGAGGCACTCAGCTTCACAGATGCACACCTGGGTTCCTGTGCCTCTCCCATGGGAGTGGGCCACTAGGAGTCCACCTCAGCCCCCAGCTTTTTATGACCCATGTGCCAATAAACCAGTCCCCCCCTCTTCTGTTCAGAGCCATAAAACCGAACTATGGGGGGGGGGGGAGCGACTTTGCCAAACCACTAGGGAATAAGAGAGGGCCTGGTTCCCTGGAGTTGGAGCAGGGAAGGGGTGAAGGGACCTCAGTGGGGGAGGGGAAAAGGGAGTCATCTGACCCTAGGGAGAGCTGGGGGTGGGGTGGGGGGGGTGTTGGCCTGGATTTTCCAGGCCATAAAATTTCAAAGCAGCTCAAGTCTATTAACATGTTCATCTTCCGTTTGGCCAGGAGCTTGAATGCCTGGGTTCCCCCTCCCTCCTTATCTATTTCTTTTTCTTCCTAGGTCTCCCTCTCTCTCCTCAAGTCCAGTTTTGAGTAGGGGCGGGTGAATAGGGAAAGGAATGATACGCTTAGAGTAGCCAAACGGGTGCCCTCAACCCCAGTGCAATGGAGTTGAGTTCTCTGAGCCCGGTCAGTACCAAGAAAGTACAGCTTTACCAGCCCTGGGAGACCGGATGTCAGAAGGGCTCTGGTGAAGTGGGTGCCAGCTGGCCTGCCAGGAGAGACACTGGGCTCTGGGAGGGACCTCGTTCCTGCTAGAGGGAGAAGGGCACTCAGTTCTCTGCAGCCCGGTGGGCGCGTTGCGGAGCCAGAGGTGGAAGGGGCGGAGAGTTGATGATGCCAAGGGCACCGGTAGCAGACAGTTCTGCAGCCCGCCTGGGACTGTGGGGGTCCCGAAGCGTCCCGATTCTGTGCTCCAGCCTCTCCTCCATGGCCTTTCAGGACTGAGTTGCTGTCCCTTCCACTCCGCTGCGACTGAGCTCTAGCTTCCCCAGACTTCCCGCAACACGGGTCTTTTTTGAACACCCGGGTGGGAGGCGGTATCTCGGAACCCTCTCACTGTTTGCCGTCCCACCTTGGGGAACGGAGTGTGCACACAGCTCCGCGGCCCATCTCCAAGCTCGAAAAACTTCTGTGGAGCAGCCCCCCCCCCTCCCCAATCCGTCAAGTTTTCGCAGAAAAAGCTTCTGGGCTGGAACAGCCGGGAGCGCCCCGCTTCGCAGCGGGAGGCGGTCACTTTCCCAGAGCCAGCACCCCACTGCTCGCGCCCGCCGCCCACTTACTCTCCTGGGCCATGCTAATGACAGTCTCGGTGGTGGCGTGGTACTCGTCCTCCTCCAGGAAGTCTTCGGGCTGCAGCGCGTCTCCCTGGAAGTCGTGTAGGTCCAGGATTTGCTGCAGCGGCGGCGCCTTGGGCAGCAGCTGCTTCACCACCTCGCGGCTGATGTTGGGCGCCTCCTTGAGCCGCAGTTTGCTCAGGATCTGCGACTTGATGCTCTCCAGGCGCAGCTCGCGGCTGTGCTGCCGCCACACGCATACGGGGCAGCCGTCGGGCTCGGGCGCCACGGACGGGGCCGGCCGGCTCGAGCGCTCCCCCCCGGCCCCCGCCGCCGCCGCCGCCGCCGCCGCGGGGCTCTCGGCCGCCTCCCCCCGGGGCCGCAGCTCCAGGGCGAGGAGCAGGAAGCCCAGCAGCAGCGGGGCCGCGAGCACCATGCTGGAGGGGAGGGGAGGGAGGACTGGGGGGCGGGGACGCCGGAGTCCCGCAGGGAGGGGGCGGAGGGAGAAGGGAGGGAGGAGGAGGGGGTCCGGGCGGCGCGGGATTGGGGGCTGCCCGGCCGAGGGGGGCCGGGGGGGCCGGGGGCGGCGGGCGCGCGGGCGGGGCGGGCGGGCGGCCGGGGCGGGCGGCTGGGGGGGCCCGAGCCCGGGCCAGGCCCTTTATAGCCCCGGCCCCCGTGTCGTCAGCGGCCGCGATTGGCTGCGGAGCCAACAAAAGAGGCAGCGCTGTCATCCGAGGCGAGAGAGGGAGCCGGAGAGAGCTGAGGAAAAGAGAGAGAGAGAGGGAGAGAGAGAGGGAGCGAGGGCCCAGGGAGAGATGAAGAGAGAGATATCCGGGCGAGGGAGAGGAAAGGAGAGATAAGAGAGAAAGTAAGAGTCAGAGAGCCCAAGGAGAGACAGAGAGATAAAGGGGCAAGAGACAGATGAGACACAGAAATAGGTAAAGCAGGAGGAAGAGGAGAGAGAGACAAAGGGGGGGATAAGAGAGAGTCAGACGGGAGAAGACAGAGGAGAGACTTAGCTGGAGAGAAACAGAGACAGAGAAGGAAAGAGACTGGTATAAGCTAGTGGGAGAGTTACAGGAAGAGAATCGAGGACAAAGACAGGGGAGAGAGACTAGAGGGAGAAGAGAGGTATGGCTAGACAGGAGGAAGGGATGGAGATCCACAGAGCCTGATCACAAGAGGTCAGGAGTGCAGAGAGATGGGAACAGGGACAGAGAAACTGATGGGACAAAGACCAGAGTCCTGGGAAAAGAGGGAGAGAAATCAAGAAGAGAAGGCTTGGGAGATGCCAAGGGAGCCCCTGAGGAGGCAGACACAGAGGATCAGGGGAAGGCAGAGATGAAAAGACAGACTTTTGAGGAGAGGAGAGACAGCACAGTGACAGGGTTAGCCTTGGTGGGAGTATGGAGAGCCTGAAGGGGAGGATGTGAGGAATTTGAGCCCAGAGGAGCCCCAGCTACTGGAGGTAGCCCAAAGAAAAATGTTTAAAGAAGGCCTGGAGGGCAGCATCAGGCTGGGCTCATTGGGAGCTCAGAACAGATGGAAGGATGGGACATGGGGGTTAGCAGGGAATATGAGGAGAGAAGGAGGCCAGAGATAATCGGAGCAGGTGGGGAAGTGGTGGGAAGCCCTGAGACAAGAGCAAGTCTTAGAGCTGGGAAGAGCGTGATCTGAAATTGAGGGATAAGGGAGTCAGTAGGCTGGAAAAGGCAAAAAAGCAGGAACAAGGGACCACTGGGGGCCACTGAGGGGGGGCTGGGGTGGGAGGAAGCAGGCTGGAGACCACTATGCTTGCGGACCTCTGAATTCCTAGTTATACTTTTGCATCTGCAGGGTCTTAGAAGCTGAGAAGGCTCTTGTAATTGCAGGGCTGAAAATGAGAGAGAGGTCTGCCCTCAGATGACTGAGATGCAGACAGCAAGTTACAAAGGAAGAAACCTAGTTGTGGGACCAGCCCTAGTTTCCAGGTGTGACCTTGGGTACAGCCAGAGGGCAGAGTGGAAGAGTGTTAAAATACTCCCGAGGTACTTGACTTCTGGTTCTGGAGTCCTCTTCCCAGTCCTCAGTTTCTCTAGGCTGATTTCTTGAGTCCAAAGCCCTGGAGATCAATAGACAACCAATAGATTGAACATGTTTGGGGGTGTGTGCCTGGGTGGCTCAGTCGATTGGGTGTCTGCCTTTGGACCCTGGGATTGGGGGGAGGGCATGGTTCTCTGCTCAGCAGGGAGCCTGCTTCTCAGTCTGCTGGCTGCTCCCCCTGCTTGTGCTCCTTCTCTCTCTGCCAAATAAATAAATAAAATCTTAAAAGAAGGAAGGAAGGAAGGAAGGTAGGAAGGAAAGAAAGAAAGAGAAAGAAAGAAAGAAAGAAAGAAGAAAGAATATTTGAGGGGATTAGGTCTTGCTTGTTTCCTGGTATACACAATGTTTATTGAGTAAAGAGATGAATGTTATTGGGCTTCTCAGGCAAAATAAAGAGACGCCAGTTTTGTCTCCATTAGAGCTCAAAAGAATGTCTTAAAACGGGATCGATGGAACACCAGGCATAAGGACAAAGTTGGGGGGTGCCTGGGAGGCTCAGTGGGTTAAGCCTCTGTCTTCAGCTCAGGTCATGGTCTCAGGGTCCTGGGATCTAGCTCCCCATTGGGCTCTCTGCTCAGTGGGGGGCCTGCTTCCCCCTCTGTTTCTGCCTGCCTCTCTTCCTGCTTGTGATATCTCTCTCTTTCTGTCAAATAAATAAATAAATAAATAAATAAAATATTAAAAAAAAAAAAAGACAGGGTTGGGTTGGGGAGCTGGAGTGAAATGAGGAAAGAAACTAGAGGTTCGGGTGTGAGGAAGGAAGGTTGGATAGGGATCAGGAGGACCAAGCTGGGGAGCTTTGAAGAGATGAACATCTCCATGGAGTACAGGAACTAAGACCACAGCACAATGCAATAAATTTAGACAGCGGGTTCCCTCCCTTGCTTTGGACCAAGACATGGGTCTTTCAACATTTCATCACCTTCGTCTATAAAATGAGCATCACATTGTCCCCCTCAACTAGTTGTGAGGATTACATAATAATCAGTTACTAGTGGCCTTCATGGGCTCTTTCTTTCTTTCTTTCTTTCTTTCTTTCTTTCTTTCTTTCTTTCTTTTTAAGATTTTTATTTATTTATTTGACAGAGATCACAAGTAGGCAGAGAGGCAGACAGACAGCGGGGGCGGGGGGGGGGAGGCTGGGGGAGACAGTCTCCCCGCTGAGCAGAGAGCCTGATGCGGGGCTCCATCCCAGAACCCCAGGATCCTGACCTGAGCCAAAGGCAGAGGCTTTAACTCACTGAGCCACCCAGGTGCCCCCATGGGGTCTTTCTTATGATTTTTTTCTTTCCTTTCTGATTTCTTAGAGTAGCAACTGCCTTTACCACATATTCTGGCATAGCCTGTTCTCCAAAACATTTCTCTGATGTCATTTCCTTAGCACAACTGCAAACTCCTTAAGAGCAGAGATGGTGTCACCTTCTTCTCCTTCCACGGAGTCGGTGGAAGCCTTCACTTTCTCACCAAGTTTGTGTCTAATGGTAGGTCTATGATAGATGCAAAGACAAATTTTCTCAGGAAACACTTAGACTGGATGGAACACTAGATAAACAGTGTACCAGCCAAAACTCCAAGCCAGGGGCTCCTGGGTGGTTCGGTTGTTAAGTGTCCACCTTAGGCTCTGGTCATGAACCCAGCCCCTGAATGGGGCTCTCTGCTAAGCAGGAAGCCTGCGTTTCCCTCTCCCACTCCTGCTTGTGTTCCCTTGCTGTGTCTTTGTCAACTAAATAAATAAAATCTTAAAAACCAAACCAAACCAAACAAACAAACAAACAAACAAAGCCAACAAACTCCATGCCAGATAGATGCCTCTTTGATATCCATCTGGATGTCCCAAGGCACCTCAAACATCATGGGTTAAATATGATAATCAGAGAACTCCTTCTCTCCCCCGAAAATGTGCCCCATCTTGCTGAGGCACATTTTCATTTTACTGAATGACAATCATCCAGACCAGAAACCTAGAGGTAGACCTCATCTTCTTTCTCTTGATCATCTCTGAATCTTCACATAAGTTTTCTCTTCCTAGAACAACACCCCTTCCTACCTCTATTGCCCCCATTCCCCAGTATCTTGGCCAAATTTGTTCTTTCTTCAGGTCTCATTATAGATGAGATTTTGGACATGTGTCTTCCAGGAATCTGTTGCTGACTCCCAAGCCCAGAGTAGATCTTCTTCCTAGCTACATCTGCACCATTCTGTGTGGTATGGAAGTTACTCTAGCTTCCAGACCAGAAGTAGGCTGTCTGGGTTCAAGGTCCAGCCCTCCCACATTTCTGGCAGTGCGAACTTGGCTCTGTATGCCTTAGATGGGATAACAATATAGTACCTAGTACCTTTTTCATAAGGTTATGAGGATTAACTGCCCAATATGCAATTCCTTTTTTTCCTGACATGCAACCCTAAATGAGTTAGTCATTACTATTATCCCAGCTTATCACCCTTACACTGTGAGTGGGACCCAAGAAAGCAGGAAATTTCCCCACCAAAGTGTTCCTTATCTCCTTTGAATGAAGAATGAATGAATCCTGTTAACTGGATCTGGTCAGAGGCGGGTTGGGGAGAGAAAACTGGGTATTTATGGTCATGAAGAGTTATGGGTGTCTGCCAAATGCCGGAGAGCAGGAGTCAGGAACAACTTGTGAGACAAGAGTATTCCCACCTCCCAGCTTCGTCCCCACTAGTTCCAGGATTGGGCTTAATCCATTGAGTGGGCAAGACTGCCATCTGGTGGTAGAATCTGGAATTTTAGCTTCTTGGAGGTGGAACTAAAACTGGTTTTGCATACTTCTTTAGATTTCTACTCCAAGAAGTTCTATATCAAAAATGCATTAAGCCTTGTTCCTCTCTCCATCCCCTCCTACATCTTGCTTCTTTCCTTAGTTCCCTCAGGTTTGGTTACTTTTGGGTTTCCCTGAGTTGCGGGAACTAATCCCTGGGAGGTCTCTTTCTGGAGCTTCAGACTTGCAGCTGCCCTAGACCCAGTTCCCAAGGAGGTGACCTGCAGGCTTCATGGAAAGGAGCTGGGAGAGATCTGGACCTTTAGATCTTTTCTCATCCCAATACAGGCTAACTGGGGTTTAGGGCTCCGCCCACTGTCCTGGTCTCCCTGGCAACTGTCTTCCGCCGGGGGTGCCCCCCTCCTCCGGCGTTACCCAGGCAACCTTCAAGGCCCGCCTCCTTCAAGGTCCTGACTGGTTCATAGCAAATGTGGGTCTGGGCCTAAGAGAAGGCGTTTGGGTTGGAAGACCTCGAGTCGCCAGGAGAGAGGCAGGAGGTGTCCCAGGGAGAGGGAATGAGGTTTCAGAAGCTACTGGAAGGAAGAGAGGCTTGCGTAGCCTCGGGTAGAGGGTCGGTTCCATCCTCAGGCAGAGGAACTATAGGTCTTGGGAGCTGGTCGTCAGGGTTCAAGGCCAGAGACACCTGGGCTGCTCTCAGAGCAGCAGACCCCAGAACTGGGGAATCTCTGTAAGGAGGAGGGGCTCCTGTTACACTGCATCCCCACCCCGCAGACCACCCCGCACACCCAAACAGCATTGTCCATCAGACCTGGGCCAGTGGGCTGCAACTTGGGATCCCTAATGGCATCTTTTCTCACTTTTCCCTCCTGAAGTCCCTATTTCTAGGATCAGTGGCTCATTCCCTGGCACTGCAGGTCTTTCCAAGGAGGGGAGGGCCTGGGGTCATTGAGAAGCTGCTGAGGGGTTTCCCTACCAGGCTTGCTTCACCCTTCTTCTGCCCTCCCAGCCTGAGCCTTTGGGAATGTGGTAGAGGAGGCTATTCTGGGCTACGGCTGGAATGTTAGTGGAATGGACCCCTCCCAGGTCTCTGCCCACAAAGCCTGAAGCCCCCAGAGAGGACCTCACTGTGTAATTACCGTCCTCTTGCACACCAGGCTGGAAATCCTATAATTATCCTGCTGGATCTCCTAGCAGGCCTGGTAAACTCCTTAACCCCCAGGCCAGACAGAGGGCGCCAAAGAGCTTGTATCTGGGGGGCAGCTGGTGGAGGTGGAGTACAATTGGGGGAACTCAGAATCATTTGGGGTTACACCTTCCTTTGCCCTGGGCCTTCCAGAAGACTGCTCTGCCCTGCCGCCCTCAGCTTCCCTTATCCTCTTAGGGCAGGCCCAGCCCTCCAACTCCACAGGTGTACCTTGTTTCCCACCTACACTCAGTCTCCCCAGGCCTCTCCCCTCTTTCTGTCTTTCTTACCAATTGCTCCCTCTCCAGGCCAAGGCCCAACATGGGATCCTGCTGGGGGGTCGGGGGGGTGGTGGTCAAGGCTGTCCCCATGCCCAGTTTGGCCAGGAGGAGGCACCTGCTGGTCAAGGGAAAGGACAGGTCTGAGCCCAAAGCTTGCTTCTCATTCTCCAGGGACTTCAAAACGCTGGGAGGCCTCTACCACCATGGGAGGTGACAAAGTCTGATGTGGGCTACCAGGGGAGGGGAGCTGGAGTCAGGAATGCCCAGAGGGAAGCTAATGTCCAGGAGAGAGTGCAGGGCAGTGAAAATCAAGGTTGTTGCCAAGTGAGGTGTGTGTGTGTGTGTGTGTGTGTGTGTGTGTAGAGCAATGGTGAGGGTGTGTGGGTGGCCAGAAGATTTGGCTGAGGTCTGGGAATGGGAACTAGAAATTAGTAATTTAAGAGCAGAAAAGACTTCTCTGGACTCTGCCTGGCGGTGCTAAGGACCTCACCCCCGCCTCCTCCCCGGCCACTCAGATCCTGCCTGTCTCCTCACTTCTAGTTCCCTGAACTGCAAGGCAATTTGCAGAGGGAGGAGTCTACAATGTGCACAGCTTGAGTGAGTGCTCCCCAAGGCCTCCTGTGCTCTGCTGCATCCCCGCAGCTATGTCAGGTGGCCCCTGGCATCCAGGACTGCTCTTTGGCACAGCCTTCCCCACACTGTACTTTTGTATGTGCCCAAAGGTTGTAATCACCTCGAAGGCTGGACTCTGTCTCACTCATCTCCATAGAGTCCCAGTGCCTAGCATGTTTAGGGCTTTCAGTGGAGCATGGGTGGATGGATGGATGGATGCCCCAAGGAGCAGGAGCTGGAGGTAACCACCACATCCCAATATTGCCTCTTCTCATCACTGCCGTGTTCCTATCTGCTCCATCCCAGGGGAAAACTTTGTTGTGATTCTCAGGAGGAGACCACTGCCACCTCAGCTAGCTCGGATCAGAACCACACAGCAGCTGGCCTCCTGGGCAAGGCTGTGCTTGAAGACGCCATGGGATGGGGCTGCTGCCCTGCTCACTCACCAGCTGCACACCTGGAGTGACCCCACAGGCGACAGTGAGGAGGCTGGGGCAGAAGCCAGACAAAGTTGGTGAGAATGAGGAGCCAGGAGTCAGGGGCTGGGGCCCAAGGAGCAGGGAAAGGAATAGGCAAGGACAGAGACAGAGTGCTGAGGAGGGAACCTGAGCAGTGGGGGGTAGGGTGGAGTGGGGTTGGAAACAGAGTTAAGCCCTAGGGCTTGAAATGGGACCCTGGGCCAAGGCCAAGGTGGGAAGGACTGCTCTCCCTCCTAACTTGTCTCTTGGCCATCTTGTCACCTGAGGCAGAGTCCAGATATTTATTCATTGATTTATCTATTTATTTTATTTTATTTTTAAAGATTTTATTTATTTGACAGAGAAAGAGAGGAAGAGAGAACAAGCAGGGGGAACTGGAGAAGCAGACTCCCCGCTGAGCAGAGAGCCCACCACTGAAGCCAAAGCGGGGGCTTGATTCCAGGACCCTGAGATCAGGGCCTGAGCCCAAGGCAGATGCTTAACCGACTGAGCCACCCAGGCGCCCCAAGATTTTTCTTATATTTAAGTAATCTCTACACCCAACATGGGGCTCAGGAGATCAAGAGTCACATGCTCTACCAATTGAGCCAGCCAGGTGCCCCAAAATCTCAGTTGCCTGATTCAGACCCAATCTTCTGACCTTCAGTTCCAGCCATCACCCTTCCTACCCTCCCTAGTGAAGAGATGGCCTTGGTGCTAAGGCACCCTTTGGTTTTTCTATCTCCTGCCCCTCCCTCCCTCTTCCTCCTCCCCACCTTTTCCCAGGCATCTGTTTTTCCTTCTCTATTCCTTCTGTGCCTTCCCCTATTCTCCCCTGCATCTTCAGCTCTTCCCTTCCCTTCTCTCTCCTCCTGAACCCCACCTCCACCCAACCTCTGCAGGTGGCAGCTCCTAGGTCATGGACCCTCTCCTACCAGCCTACCAGGGTGCCCTTAGCTTATCCTTGAGGTGGCCCCTTCTAGTGGGGTGGAGGCAGGCGCAAGGGGCCTACTGGGTGGAGGGGAGAAGGTATGCATGCAGCAGGTGCTGGGCTCCCTGTGTGGATGTGGGCTTCAGAAGGCCTTGGGTGCTGGGGAGGGGCAAGGTGCTCACCCCAGCTCACTAACTAGCAGGCAGTGTCTGGCTCCCAAGGGACAGGGGCAGGAGCTAATCAGGGCAGGTGCCCAGCTGGATTGCACATCTGGAGGCCAAGCACTTGGAGCAGGTGCTGGAGGCTCTGAAGGACATGGTGTGAGCGGCTGGGTCCCAGCCAGCTGCTTCCCTGCTCAGAGGGACACAGGGCTCTATGCTGATTTTCCAGACTAGGGGAGTGAGCCATTTGTGTGTGTGTTTGTGTGAAAATACACTTGACATAAAATCTACCAATGGAACCATTTTCAAGAGTACATCGCAGTGGTGGGCAACTATCGCTGCCATCCATCTCCAGAACTTTCTCATCTTCCCAAACTGAACCCCATTGATCACTAATCCACCCAGCCCCTGGCAATCACCTTTCTAGTTTCTGTCTCTATGAATTTGACTAGGCACGGGCTTTTCCCCCTTCTGGCTCCACGCTGGCTGTTCTCCAGGGGTCTCCCTGGCCCTACCCTTTCCCATCTTCCCTGCACCATTACTTCTTCCCCTTCCTTGATGGAGCTACTTCTGCCACTCTGTGCTCGCCGCCGTTTGCTCCGAGCTTCTTTCCCTGGTGCTCCTCTCCCAGGCCCCCATTTTCCTGACATTTGCCTCAGTTCCGCCCTTGCCCACCTGATTGTCTCCACCTTCCTCTCCTTCCTTCCTGGACCTAGCAGGGGGTCTGGATCCTGCCCTGACACCGCTCTGGAGAAGGCCACACCATCTGATGACCTTCTCTTGTTTCTCACTCAAGTTGACCTTTCTATACTCTTAGATGCTCCTGGCCACTGTCCCATCCTCCTGTTGTGACGTTCTCTTTTCTCTTGGCCCCCAGGAGAGAGTGGAAGAATCTAGGCTTTGGAACCCTCAGAGACCTGGGTTCCAATTCTAACACCGCCCTTTACTGGCTTGGCCTCTGGGCCTGTCAGTCACTGTCACAGAGTCTCAGTTTCTTCATCTCTAAAACAGGACATGTCATACAGATCTCGAAGGATTGTCCTAAGGGTTAAGTGAGCTAATGGGTATAATGCTGGTCCCAGCCCAGCAGCGTGTGGGGGCCAGCTCCACACCTTCCTTTCTCTTCCGCTCCTTTGCTGGCTACTGACCCCTCCGGCCTGTTGCTGAGATGTAAGTGTTCTCTGCAGCTCTTGGTTTCCTTCTCTTGCTCTGGCCCTCACCCATCTAAGAATTTAGATAGCACTTTTTCTCTCTAGTCTGACTACTTCTCGCCTGCCTTTCACATCCGCAATTCCTGGTGGACATCTCCACGAGGATGCTCCTTGTGGGCCTCCTGCCTTGGGCAACCGCCACCTACTCCTCTGAGCATCCAGGTTCAGAAGCTCTGAGTCATCTTGGGCTTTCTTACTTCCTCTCTCCTCCACAGGTAAGCAGTCATCTTGTCCTTATTTTCTCTCTGAACTACCACTCAGACTTCCCTCTTCCATGGTTCCACATGGTTCCAGCCTTCATTACCTCTCCCTTGGATGGCACCTGTAATGTCTCAACTATCTTCTGGGCCACCTGCTTTTCACTTCCCTTTCTTTCCTTTTTTTTTTTTTTTTTTAAATTTTTATTTATTTATTTGTCAGAGAGAGAGAGAGTGCAGAAGCAGGGGGAGTCGTAGGAAGAGGGAGAAGCAGGCTCCTCGCTGAGCAAGGGGCCCAGTGAGGAACTTGATCCCAGGACCCTGGGATCATGACCTGGGCCAAAAGCAGATGTTTAACCAACTGAGCCACCCAGGCACCCCTCATTCCCCCTTCTTTCCCCCCCCCCTCCCTTCCCTTCCTTCCTTTTTTTTTTTTTTTTTTTTTTTTTTAATTTGACGGAGAGGGAGAGACAGTGAGAGAGGGAACACAAGCTGGAGAAGTGGGAGAGGGAGAAGCAGGCTTCCCGCTGAGCAAGGACCCTGAGATCATGACCTGAGCTGAAGGCAGATGCTTAATGACTGAGCCACCCAGCTGCCCCTCACTTTTTTTTTTTTAAAGTAATCCCCACACCCAGTGTAGGGGTTGAACTCATGACCCCAAGATCAAGAGTCACATGGTCTGGGCACCTGGGTCACTCAGTCATGTAAGCATCTGACTCCATCTCAGCGCAGGTCATGATCTCAGGGTCTTGACATTGAGCCCCGCACTGGGCTCCATACTCAGTGTGGCGTCTGCTTGAGATTCTTTCTCTCTCTTCCTCTGCCCCTTCCAGTCATGGTTTCTCTCTTTCTCTAAAATAAATAAATCTTCAAGAAAAAAAAAAAAAAAAAGTCCCGTGCTCTTCTGATTGAGCCAGCCAGGCACCACCCCCTTATTTCAATGTAGGTCAAACCCCAAGATCCTTCACCCTTTCCAAAACACCCCACCACTCCCTACTGCCTTTAGGACATTCCCAACCTTGGGGCATCTGGCTGGCTCAGTTGATAGAGCAGGGAACTCTTGAACTTGGGGTCATGGGTTTGAGCTGCACATTGGGCACAGAGTTTGCTTGAAAACAACAACAACAACAACAACAACAACAAAATACAACATAACCTTCTAGGTCCTCAATAGTCCTATTACGTAGTCTCTTTGCTTTTTATTTTTTAAAAACACCTTTAAATTTTTATTATTTTTATTTTTTTAGAGAGAGAGTTCATGCACACACTAGCAGCAGGGAAGGGACAAAAGGAGAGGGAGAGAGAGAATCTTAAGCAGGCCCCACGTCCAGCAGACTGATGCAAGATGCAAGGCTCAATCTAATGACTCAGCTCATGACCTGAGCCAAAATCAAGAGGTGCTTAACCCACTGAGCCACCCAGACGCCCCAAGACTCTCTGCTTTTTGCTTCATCGTTTTGTGAAGTATTCCAAAGCAAGTACAGATATGACATTTCCTCTTAAATATTTCAGTATGCATCTTTTTTTGTATGCATCTTTAAAAAATAATTTTCTTATATAATCATACTATCATCATAGCTAACAAAATTATATTTTCTCGTGTCTAATTCCCAGTCCATATTCAAATTTCCCCGGTTGTTCCCAAAATGTCATTAGATACCTAATGTCAGTTATTAGGTATCTAAAGTTTTTCCATCTTTTTTTTTTGTAAAGATTTTACTTGACAGAGAGATCACAAGTAGGCAGAGAGGCAGGCAGAAAGAGGGAGAGGAGGAAGCAGGCTCCCCACTGAGCAGAGAGCCCAATGCGGGGCTTAATCCCAGGACCCTGGGATCATGACCTGAGCCGAAGGCAGAGGCTTTAACCCACTGAGCCACCCAGGCGCCCCTAAAGTTTCCCAATCTTGACTTCAGAACACTTTCCCGTCCATTTTTCACCACATCCTTTCTGAACCCTTTGAGCTAGCCAATCCCAGCCTGCTATCAACCTTGAAAACTACTTTTTAAATACTTTTTTATACTTGTGTCTTTCCTTGTCTCTGGAACCGAGAGCTTGTTTCTTTATTCTATAAAGTCACCTCCAAAAGATCCCATCTTTGTGATACCAAATCTGTTCTTTTTCCTCTGGAGCAGAAGCAGCATCTGTCCCTCCCTCTGAGACTGTCTACCCTCCACCAGGGGACTGTGTGTCTGTTCACAGGGAGGGCTTGGCTCTGTGTGTGGGCAGAGGGCAGGGCCACTGTCTCCCTTGCCTGCCCCCCTCCCCCAATCTCCTGTGGGTGGCACGTGCCTGGCCTCTAGCGGCAGCACAATAAAAAAAAACTGATGAATACTCCTTTTAGCATCTTTGCTCCTCTTCCCACGGCTTGCCTAGGTGATAACTGGGGAGCAAAGTCCAGAATGGGCTTGGTGTCCCTTGCTGGAAGGTTGTGATCCTGGAAACTGGTTCTTAGCCCAGTCCAGATCTCTTTCCTTTTGCTTTTACAGTTTCTTTCCTTCTTTGTGTACACATACAAAGACTCGGGAAGTGGTTCTTAAGTCAGGACTAGAAGAACCTGAGGGGTGGGGCCCAGGCTGGGTAGCCAGGAATAGTGGCTGGTTCTGTCCTTGGCCTGTTCACACAACTTCTGGGAACCACCAGGGCACACATCGGAGGGAAGCAACCTGAGGCCGCCATCTCCCTTTCCAGCCTTCACCTTGCTTTATCCCCTGGGATGTGAAGTGCTGCCTGCTAGGCTGGGATGGGAAAATCCAGAAGATCTATCCGTGCCTGCTTCAGTGTCCTTCCCCAGGCCTCCATCTGATAAGAGGCTGATCCAGGAATGGTGGGAGCATAGACCTTGTCCACCCTCCCCCGGAGGGAGGGACTGGACTGTGACTGCTTCCTCCTGTTCTCAGCCCACTACTCCGGAGCCCCAGAAAATGGAGAAGGGACTAACAGAGGGGGGGACAGGAACACCCACTCCAGAATGTTGGGGGACTCCCAGAATGTGAGGCCAGGGACTTTCTGGAAGTGTTCTGAACCCACCCCATCCCAGGGAGCTAACAGCGCCCTCTGCCGACTCGGGGATGGGAGTGGGGGGCTTCAACAGAGATGGGAACCAGAGGAAAGAAGTGGACTTCAGGTGGAAGACGAGGCGGTCTCTTGAAGACCACCTCGTCACCTTCACGGCCCAGTCTCCCGGCGCGGGCCCTAAGAGTGTAGCTCCGGGCCGCTATCCCCCCCTTGGCTCGCACACGCTTCCTCCGCTTGCCCGAACCGGGCAGAACTAGGCGACGCTGGGTCCCGCCCTCCCAGCCCGAGGTGGCGCGGGGACCAGGGTACCAGAAGGGGTGCCCTGGCACCCTGAGATCCTGCCCTCGCCACTTTCCCTCCGCGGAGGTGGGCGCTGCTTTCCGGCTACGGGCCACGTGGCCCCTGCCGGGCGGGGGGCTCGGCCCTCCCCCTCATGGGCCGGGTGACTCAGGCCGCAGCTGTTCCCGCGTCACATGAGGGAGGAGGGCGGCCACTGGGCGGAGGAGGTGGCGGGGGAGGGGGCTGTGGCTGGAGACCGGGGCGGGGCCGCGCGGCGGGCGGGGCCGCAGCCGGGGGGCGCCGCTAGAGAGCCCCTGAGCCGCGGCCGGAGAAGAGCGCACAGCTTTGGGGAGCCCAGGTGAGGCCGCGGGGTCCACGGCCGGCCTCTGTCTTGGTAGGGGTAGCTCCTGGGGAGCGGGTAGCTCTCTCCGCTGCGGCTCGCCTCGGGTTCCCGAAGATCCGCCGCGCTCCCGGACGCTCCCGAGGCCCTCGCAACTTTGCAACTTTGCGGAGTTCCGGAGGCCCGGGAGGGTTCGGTGTGGGGACGGGCTGCGCTTGTGTTTCGGGGGAGGTCAGAGCGAAGGGGAAGACGGCTGGGGGTCGCGCTTGGGCCGAGGGCCGTTTGTAGGGGCTGGCTAGGTGGGGAGGGAATGTTGGAACGCGGGGGGTGTTGGCGGGCCGAGGGTGGTCGTCGGGCCCCGGCCGGGGTGGCGGCGGGGCAGGTCCCGGCTTCGCGGCGGTCGCCCCCACCCCTCTCCAGCCTGGGAGAAGAGGGGGCTGGGAGACGTGGATCTGACCGCGGGTTTCCGGGTGGGAGGGGCCGGGAATGGGGGCCGCGCAGGGAAGGCCTCGAGGGCCGGCAGGGAGCACGGAAACCGAGGTCCCCCTTCGCCCGGTTCTCATCCCCCTGCGCTCCCCTCTACCCCAGGCCCGGCAGCCATGGCGGTGGAAGGAGGAATGAAATGTGTTAAGTTCTTGCTCTACGTTCTTCTGCTGGCCTTCTGCGTGAGTGGGAAGGGGGACGGTGGGGGGCGCGCTGGCAGGGTGCGGGGAGACCTGGATCCGGAGTGGTGAGGGCTTAGGGGCCGAGAATGAAGGCAGCTGGAGACCAGATGTGGAAGGAGAGCCGGTGGAACAGGCCGAAGACAGCATGGCCACCCCACCCCCTCCAGCTTTCCGGGTCCTCTAAGGCTTGTTTGGACCAAGAATGGACAGCGTGGGTGCACAGCACCCTCCCCCTCGCCCCTCCTGGCCCTTCCTGTCTGGTGACCCAACCACTTGTGATATCGGGCAGTGGGGCAACCAGCCAACGGCCGGCCTGATAGCTATCGCCGTGGGGCTTCCCTCTCCTCCCCACCCTTCCCTACTCTCTCCCTTACTCCTCCTTCTTTTCTATTCCCTCATCCCTCTTCACTCCCCTCAGCTGCTTGGGGGTGGGGAAGGGCTGTCTACCCTCTACAGTCTGTTCCTGTCCTGGGCTCCTGGCTTCAGAGGCCGCTCTTTATCCACGGAGGGGCACCCCACTCCGGTCTCTTTTTCTGATCCCTTCTCCTCCCTGGCCTAGTGGGCCTGAGGAACCCTAGAACAGCTGATGAGGATGAAGTGGGCACTAGAAGATAGAGGGCAGTTCTGGGAGCCCTAGAGGCCCATAGGAAGCACCACTCTAGGTGAGGAATAAGTGCCCTGGGGTCAAGGCTTTCTGGGAACTTCTCCTTTGGCATTTCGCCAAATTGTGGGGAACTACAGGCCATCCTCTTCCCCTGCAGTCCAGTTTTCTGGAGGTGTGAGAATCCGTCTCTTTGGGATGGGGCTAAGGCTGTGTCCTGGGTGTACCCACTGTGCTCTGAGGGCTCATGGGTTGTGGGTCTGGCCTAATTCTGACCTGCCCTCCTCACAGGCCTGTGCAGTGGGACTGATTGCTGTGGGTGTAGGGGCCCAGCTGGTCCTGAGTCAGACCATTATCCAGGGGGCCACGCCTGGCTCCTTGTTGCCCATCGTCATCATCGCAGTGGGTGCCTTCCTCTTCCTGGTGGCCTTTGTGGGCTGCTGTGGGGCCTGCAAGGAGAACTACTGTCTTATGATCACGGTGAGCTGGGTGTGGGGCCAGGGTGGGTATCTGGGACTGCAGGGAGGGTACCCTACGGAGGGGGCGGAAAACCTTCATGAGTGAACTGGAGGCTGGCTGGGCCACAGCAGGCCACTGTCACCAAGACTCCAGCCTGACCCTTGTCCACTGTGCCTGCAGTTTGCCATCTTCCTGTCTCTTATCATGCTGGTGGAGGTGGCCGCAGCCATTGCTGGCTATGTGTTTAGAGACAAGGTAAGCAGGGGAAAGGGCGGAGGGCCCTGCCTCAGAGGTCTCGCTGCTCTGGGATGCGTGTGCCCTGGAGTTTGACCTCAACAGTGCCCCTTCTTATTCCCAGGTGATGTTAGAATTTAATAAGGACTTCCGGCAGCAGATGCAGAATTACCGGAGAGACAATCGCACAACTTTGGCCCTGGACAAGATGCAGGAAGATGTGAGTGAAGGTTGCTGGGAGCAGGGGTAGAGGGGGAAGAAGAGTCTTATCTTTGTATTGTAGGTGGAGGTGCACATACTAACCTTTTACTCCGTATTTCTTCTCTCCTGCAGTTTAAATGCTGCGGGGCAGCTAACTACACAGACTGGGAGAGCGTCCCTACTGTGCCCAAGGGCCAAGTCCCTGACTCCTGCTGCATCAATGTCACAAAGGACTGTGGGGCTTCTTTACAAATAAATAACATCTACTCTGAGGTAAGGAAGAAACTGAGATAGAGGGGACTTGGGAGATCTGGGAAATATTTCAAGGGTTGAGATAGAGAGAGGGACCAGGGATGGAGGTGGAGAGGGTTGGGGCCCTGGGATGGGGAGGAGCTCTGGGAATGCTAGGGGTAGGGTGAAAGGTACAGAGAGCGGGGGAGAGAGGGAACAGAAAGTAGGTGGGAAGTTTCTGATTATGTTCTTGCCTTGTGTGCCTACTACCTTTCAGGGCTGTGTGGAGAAGATCGGGGGCTGGCTACGGAGCAATGTGCTGGTGGTGGCTGCAGCAGCCCTGGGAATTGCCTTTGTGGAGGTGAGAGGCACCTTTGGGACTCATTCTGGGGCATCTGGGCACTAGGGGCAGTGGGAGGAGGGTGCTGGGGGAAGTCCTGGCCTGGGGACAGGGGCCCTCGTGGTGTTTGGGGTCTGCTGGGTGGGCCTCGGATACTTTGCCTTTCTGACTCCTTTCCACCCCTCTCTCTTTACTTCTAGGTACTGGGAATTGTTTTTGCCTGCTGCCTCGTGAAGAGTATCCGGAGTGGCTATGAAGTGATGTAGGGTGTCTAGTCTCTTCAGTCTCCTCATCTAAGGGAGTGGGGTAGTACACTCCAGGTTTTTCAATTAAACGGATTATTTTTTCAGACTGAAAAAAAAAAAATGGTCTCACTTTGTCTTTAAGTGTAATACTTTATCCTTTCCTTCTCCTCACCTGTGTTCCTGTCCTCTGGGATCCTGTTCTATGCACCTCAGTAAAGAAAGGCATATGGTGGTGGTGGTGGTGGGGTTGTTGGGGGAAGGCGGGTTTTGCTTAAGACACTGGTGGGGTTGGCAGTGGAAGTGGGGATCTGGAGGGGGCTGGGCCCCATGGCCCTCCCTGTCTTCTAGTCCTGTGCTGCCAAGTTTGGGGCTGTAATATTCATGAAGCCATCTCCTGCCAAAGTCAGAGGGATTCCCCACAATGGCTCTACCTGGGAGAGGCCAGCCCACATCTACCACGGACATCTTCTCCCTGGTGTTCTGCCCACCTCTGAAGGCCTAGCAACTCCCTCCCAACAAAGGGGACCCGGCTCCTTTTAGGATAGTGATCAATTGCTATCACACCTTTGTGGCCTGTATCCATTAGATAAGAGGACAATTTAGGGGTTCCTGGTTGGCTTGGTCGGTTGAGTGTCTTGACTTTGACTCAGGTCATGATCACAGGGTCATGAGATCAAGCTCTATGTCTGGCTCCCAGCTCAGCAGGGAGCTATTCTCTCCCTCTGCCCCCCTTCCCTCACTTGCAGGGTCTCTCTCAAATAAAAATGTAAAAAAGGAGGGGCCATCTGGGTGGCTCAGTCAGTTAAATGTCCTGCCTTTGGCTCAGGTCGTGATCCCAGGGTCTTGGGATTGAGCCATGTGTCAAGCTCCCTGCTCAGTGGGGAGTCTGCTGCTCCCTCGCCCTCTGCCTCTCCCCGCCAACTCATGCTCTCTCAAAGAAACTCTGAAAAAAATAAAATAAAATAAAGGGGCGCCTGGGTGGCTCAGTGGGTTAAAGCCACTGCCTTCAGCTCAGGTAATGATCCTAGGGTCCTGGGATGGAGCCCCACATCGAGCTCTCTGCTCAGCAAGAAGCCAGCTTCCCCCTCTCTATCTGCTTGCCTCTCTGCCTACTTGGGATCTCTGTCAAATAAATAAATAAAATCTTGGGGCGCCTGGGTGGCTCAGTGGGTTAAGCCGCTGCCTTCGGCTCAGGTCATGATCTCAGAGTGCTGGGATCGAGTCCCGCATCGGGCTCTCTGCTCAGCAGGGAGCCTGCTTCCCTCTCTCTCTCTCCGCCTGCCTCTCTGTCTACTTGTGATTTCTCTCTGTCAAATAAATAAATAAAATCTTTAAAAAAATAAATAAATAAATAAATAAATAAATAAAATCTTTAAAAAAAATAAAACAAGTAAAAAAGAGAGGGGATAATTTAAGTTGGTATTGCCTTTTTTCCTCCATGGAAACCACCCAAGCCTGGTCCGGACCCCTCTTCACTACCTTCCTTCCCTCTTAAGAAAAATAGGTACTCTTCATAGAAAATAAATGTCCAACAATGCCCTCTGGTGGCCATTCCAGGTGCAGCGTCAAAGGACCCATACAGATGCCAGAGGGCCTGGGGGTTGGGGGGTGACACCCAGTGGTTGCTAGTGGCTTTGCAGATAGTACAGAGACCCCAGCATCAAGTCAGCCTAGGGGGCAGGGCTTAAATGGGGTCAGTCTCCCACTGGACAACTTCATTTCTGCCCATCTACAGTGTCTTTTATTTGTTTTTTAAGCAAGACATTTATTCAGTGCATATTTTATGCCAGGCATTAGGCAGTACCTGGGTGGGGACAGAAGGCTGGCAGGCTGGATTCAGCAGACTGCCTGGGCAGGCTTGGGAAGGAGCCAGGTGAGCACAGCATCCACCAGGCTGGCTGGCAGGTAGGAGGCTGGCAGCCAGAGCAGCTTGGCGTCCCAGCCTGGGCTGTAACGGGTTCTGGGGTAACGAGCAGTGAGGGCATGCTCCAGGCACCTGCTCACCTTGGTCAGGTCTGGATCACAGATCAGGTTCATGATGCGCTGCTGTACTTCCAAGTCTGCATTCCAGAAGATGGTTGTAATCAGTGTCCCTTCCCACTCTGGCCATCTCAGGCCCTATATTCTGGGTTCTGGAGCTGGTCCCCAGCAGAGGTCAGAGGGCTCCTTAGTGGCTCCCCAGTATGGTAAGTGGGCAGGTTCCAAATGGCCTGGGTGTTCTTCTCTGGCACCCCAATTCACCCTCACCTCCTGCTGGTGTAGGACGGGCCTTTCTGGTGCTCTCATTTCCCTTCATGTGCCCGTGTGGGCCCAGATACTCACATTTGGTGAGGAAGGCCTCCCCATAGCGGGCCTGTGTGGCAGAAGGTAGCCGTGCCCAGCACTCCTGCAGCGTATCCTCCAAACTCTTGAGATTTGTCACAGGGGTTCGGAAGAAGCCAGGCTCCACGATGGAGACTCGGACCCCAAAATGAGCTACATCCCGCCTGGATGGGGATAGAGGGAGGTTTCTGGCTTCTTCCCCTAATTAGGAAAGGGATCCTCGGGGACTTGGTTGTAGGGGCTAAAATGGGAAAGTTATCACAAGCTGGGGACCGGGGTCCTGAAGGAAAAGGAGATCCCTGCTGTTCTGGGACGGGGGCAAATGGGCCATGTATTTTTTGAGGTTTGTTTCCCTTTGTACTCTTAAGATCTAGAACAGGGGTCAGTAATTTTTTTTTTTTTTTAAAGATTGTATTTATTTATTTGACAGAGAGAGGGAACACAAGCAGGGGGAGTGGAAGAGGGAGAAGCAGGCTTCCCATAGAGCAGCTCAATGGGGGCTTAATCCCAGGACTCTGGGATGTCCTGAGCCAAAGACAGACGCTTAGCCTCCCAGTAAACTTCTTAAAGGGCCAGACAGCAAATATTTTTGGCAACACAGGCCTAAATATTATTGATATCAGGTAGGTACTTACATAATCATTAACAATGTAACCATTTAAAATTGTAAACACCAGTGGTGCCTGGGTGGCTCAATTGGTTGGGTATCTGACTCTTGATTTGGCTTGGCTGGTGATCTTGGGGTCATGGGACCGAGACTTGTGGCAGCTGGGGGCTCTGGTTGAGATTCTCTCTCCTCCCTCTGCCCCTCCCCCCATGCACCTGCTCTCTCTCTCTCTCTCAAATAAATAACCTTTAAAAAATAATAAAATGTAAACACCATTATTAGCTGGAAGGCAATTGGCCAGATTCTGCCTGAGAATTTGCCAACCCCTGACCTGGAACTACCCCATTCCCTAGGTCCTAGAGCACAGGGTTGAGTCCTGGGTGCTGGACATGAAGGGTGTAGACTGGTATTTGCTGGGGAGACTGCAGAGACACATAAAACCTCCTTGACACAGATGCAGAAATCCAAGTATCAAGCATGTGTTCCATGATGCTGATTGGAAAATTAAAGAACCAAGGGATAGGGACGAAAGTATATGAAATTCTTTGCTGAGTGACGGTGTAGAAGGCAGACTTCCTACAGAAGGTGGGCTGGCTGGGGGGCAGGCCCTGCTCCCGTGTGGTATTTGTCAAGTCTCCTTTGTGTTCTCACGGGACTTTGAACATTATTTAATTTTTAAATCTTTTTTTTTTTTTTAAAGGTTTTATTTATTTGAGAGGGAGAAAAAGTGCCCACTACAGAAAGCAAGCAGGAGTTGGGGGCAGTGGGAGAGGGAGAAACAGACTGCCCATGGAGTAGGGATCCCAGGACCCTGGGATCATGAGCTGAGCTGAAAGCAGCTGCTTAACCGACTGAGCCACCCAGGTGCCCCTGAACATTACTGTTTAAAGACGAAGGGCAGGAAAACATACAGATGAGGGACAAGCAGATCTGGGGGTAAGTCCCACTGCTTCCACTAACTAGTTGTGTGGTCTGGGGTAAGTTATGTTACCCTGTGGATATCAAAGCCTATTCCTTAGAGGGTTGCTGGGAGAAATAAAGGACAGAATGTTCTGTAAAAGTACTAGTTTACCATAAGTAACAGTTACTAATAATAACACTAGGGGCACCTGGGTGGCTCGGGTGGTTGAGTGTCTGCCTTTGGCTCAGGTCACAATCTCAGGGTTCTAGGATTGAGCCCAGCCGGGCTCCCTGCTCAGCAGCGGGTCTGCTTCTGCCTCTCCCTCCATCCCTTCCTCTGCTTGTGCTCGCATGCACATGCTATATCTTCAATAAAAAAAAAGAATATTAATAATGATAGCAGACTTCTTGGGGCATTTTCTACATGCCAGGCTCTATGGTGGCCTTAGAAGTACCTCATTTTACGCCCAGCACCCATGAGGTAGATCCTCTCATCCTGATTTAACAGATGAGGAATGAACTGGTGTAAAGAGAGGTAACCTCTCAAGGTCATGAAGCTCCCATGAGAGGAGACTGGGGTTTGAACCCACAAAGTTGAGCCCTAATGTCTCCTCTTCAGGATCCCACTATGCTGTGTTTTAGTCATCTCTGCAGGGCAATCCAGGGCTCTGCAACCCTCACCTCAGACAGTCAGAGAAGGCCTCCAGGCCAAACTTGGAAACACAGTAGCCCCCGCCATTGGCTGCCAGGCGACCCAGAACACTGGTGATGTTGACCACCCGGCCCCGGGCCTGCTGCAGCAGTGGCAGTAGGGCAAGGGTGACACCGATGGGACCCAGTGTATTCACGTTGAGCACCCGATGGAAATCGTTTTGCGTGAGCCACAGGGTGGGCCCAATGATCCCAGCCACACCAGCGTTATTCACTAGACCAAAAAGCCCTGAGGAGAGAGGAGACAGATAGCACAGGGTAGGTAAGGCATTCCAATGCGCTCTCTCCAGATCACTCTCCTTCCCCACGCCGTCCCTCCAGCTTCCTGAGGCCCGTGAGCACCCTGCACCATAGTCCCGGTGGCCCCACAGTCCTGGAGGCCCCACGCTACTCACCTGTTTCTCCAACCTGTGTTTCCACCCACTTGGCTGCTCGCTGGACACTCTGGGGATCCGTGACATCCAGCAGGGTGGTGTGGAGGCGGGAGGAGGCCACCCGCTGTAGGTCCTCTGCCCCTGAGGGGGTCAGGCAGCTGGCCAGGACTCGGAAGCCTCTCTGGTCCAGTCTCAGGGCCAGAAGCCGGCCGAAGCCTGAGTCACAGCCAGTGATGAAGACAAAGGCGTCGCTGGCGGGCAGGCTCTGCCGGTCCCTGAGCAACCACAGCGCTGCCCAGAGCAAGACTCCCAGCAGCAGGGGCAGCCACATGGCCAGAGCCCAAGCGACCTGCAGGTGGCAGCCGAGGCTGGGCGGGAGAACTTGTCTGGTTTACTCGGGCTTGGAAACCCTTGCCCCTGTTATCCTCCCTAGCTGGTAGTCCGCTCTGAGCAGACTGAGAAGTTCTCTGCTTGGCAGGGAACTGGCAAATTCTGGCTCATTTAAGCCAAGCAAAGATCCAGGCAGACCCTGTATCGGGGGCTACCTTAACTAGAGCCTGAGAGGCCGGGGCCAGGGTGCAGACTCTGGCACACACGCGAGCAGAGGAATCTGGCTGGCTTTCAGCTCTCCTGCTCAGCCAGCGACATCTGAATTCTCTCCATGTAAACTGGGCCTTATTTTTGGAAACACATACAGGGCACAGAGCACTTCAGCCCTGTTGGCCCCAAACTTACTGTGTGATGCTGAACCGCATCTCTGAACCTGTTTTCTATTCTACCAGCGGGGCCGACACCAGCCGTGGCCCAGCTGGGAGCTGTGGAGGGTCAAGGGCGATCAAGTGTGAGGAAGCGCATGAAAAGCTTCTGGCTTCGACTTATCAACACGTGCCATATCAGAGCACCCAGCTCCCAGGACCCTGCTTACCTCCTCTGGGGAAAGCTAGCAGGCAGTACAGTGCCCGAAGCTCCTTCTCGTGCTCTGTTTGAGAGACTTTGCTCCCAGTCTTTGGGTGGCCTGGGTCCCAGAGGTATTAAGTGTGTCGGGGGGGTGTTAGGGGAGAGGCTGGGAGGAGCCAGGGAAGCTGGAGCCTGGCAGTCAAAGCCAATGCTTGGCACAGGCCAGGCCTGCTGCGGCCCCCAGCCGGGGGGGTGCCTGACCGCCTCTGTCAGGAGGAGGGATATGTCAATGACAGCAGCTGCCCCTCTCTGTTGGTGACCTTGGACCTGCCACTCCTCCTCCTTCCCAGCCCTGAAGTGCCCCCATCCCCAAGAATTAATCTCCAATCTGGTCCGGACTCATGACACTGCTTAGCACCAGGCTGGGAGAGGCCACGAGCACGAGGAGAGGCAGAGCGCCAGAGCGGGGACCAAGCCTGCTCCCTGTCATATTTCTCCTCTGCGGGAAACCAAAGTCCTGAATTAGGAAGCTTGGGGCAGAGCCCACTAACCTTCTCTGGGGGGGCGTGGGAAACTTCCGCCCTCGGCTCATGCAACATGCACCTGCACCAGGCCCAAAGAGGGAAAGAGAGGTGGGACGGTGAGAGGATGCTCGCTCCACCCTTTACCCAAAACGTAACTGTCACTTAGGGAAACAGTCTTTGAATCTTCCACTCCTATCCACCCATGCTGGGCTAGTAGCTCTTTGAAACATACCACACAGAAATGGAGGCTTGTGTTTTATTCTTGGCCTGTCAGCTTCCCCCACGGGGGAGGCAGGAGAGGTGGGGGTGGGGTTAGGAAGGGGGGACAGGCTAGGAGGGGGCAGACTGCAGCTGCCCTTTGTACACATATTCCAGTGCCGTGGCAATGGTGCGCATGTCCAGCTCGATGCTCCGAGCCCAGTTCTCCACATCCCCGATTTCCTGGGAAGGGGAGGAGGTGGGAGGCTGGGAGTCAGAGTGTGTAGGGTAGAGTGTGGCTCTAAGGAGACAGATAGGGGCACTTTCCATCCATCCCCTAGAAAGGGCTCTGCTTGAACCCACCAATTACTTTTATCTCTCTAGCTTCTCTGACACTTCTCTGACACTCTGACACAGTACCAACGATTGCTGGGAGCATCCCCATTTCCTTTTTAAACTGAGCCTTGAACTGACCTGCCTGGAGGCAGTTAATAGGGTCCCACGGATGTAGGGAGTGTGGCCCACCTTGAGTGCCTGATTGAAGTTCTCCACCATCCCGATCCACTGGCCTGTTTGCTTGGCAAACTGGGCAGCCTGGACCTGCAGGGTCTTCACCTCATGGTCCAGCTTTCTCTGGTTCATGTAGGCCTGGGCCACGCTAGAGGTTGGAAGAGGGATGAGATCAACTCACCCATCTGGTGGGGAGTGGTCTCCCAGACTAATATTCCACTGCAAGGGTGGGAGGGCAGCCAGCAGTCAAACTGGGGAAAACGGTGTGAGTTTGGCCATTCTTGGATGTGATGCAAATGACTACCATTCATGCAAATGAACCAGCTTCTTCCTCCCACTCTCAACATTCCCAGGAGAGCCTAGCTGGGAGCTGACTGAAAACTTACCATCTCCTACCCCACCAAAGGAATTCCTAAAGCTGGGTGATAGAAGGGAGGATTAACCTGGAGGGAATATCCCTGGGGAAGAAGCTGGGAAAATCCAGCAGCAGGGAGAAATCTGGCCATGCTTGGAAGCCCAGGGATGTGTGCAAGAAGTTGGGAAGGGAAATAGGGCCCCTCCCTGAATCTGGGGTGGGATGGGAGAGCAGCCCCCTCCCCAGGAACTCAGGGTCAAGAGACGATATCTCAGGGGCTTCTTCTTGGCTCTCAGTCTCTCTCCCAACCCTTCTCCTTTCGCCCACACAGATGAAGGAACACACACACACACACACAATCTGTCTCTCTCTCTCACCCTTTCTTCCTTCTGCTCTAGGCAGTTTTTCTTTTTTCCTCAATCAAGCTTGGCTGCAGTTATTGTTAATGCCTTGAGGTTGCTACCCCCAACCCCTTACCCTGACCCTCTTCCCCCAACCTCCCCATCCCACAACTACTGTTCTTTCTCATTGGCTGGAGAGTCTTTGACTCCCCATCCTAAAGCTCTAGGTCATCTGGGAGACTCCCCATCCGGTGCCACCCCCAACTGGAATCTGCGGGGGTTGGAGGGGGCTAGGGGTTGGGGTGGGTGGAGAGAATGGGAAGGACACCTGACAGGGGCTGAGACAGATTGAGCCTTTGTTTTCCTTTCCAGGGAATGAGAGGACCCGTGGGCAGCAACACAAAACCCTTTCTAATCTGGCTTTGGCTTAGCTGTCCTCTAAGCTGAAAGAGGGGTGGCCCCTAGCAAAGGAGGAGCGGAGGGAGAAGCCGGGCCAATCTCAGAGCAGAGCCCAAGAGGCACCAATGTGGGAGGGAGGAAAGGGGGCAGACCCCATCCTTTCTCTTTGGGAGACAGCTTGGCCATAGTACAGGCTGGTGCAGGAGCTCAAACAGCAATAGCAGGGGGCTCCCTATGCTTTAAGAGATTCCCCTGGGAGTTCCTAAAACCCTAGCTTTTCCTGTTGACCTCCCACATTCACACTGAGTGAAGGGAAAGGTCTGCAGGGGAGGGAGATCAGAGGCCTCAACCACAAGCTTCTTGTCCCCTAATCTTCCCCAGAGATGAGTAATTAAGATGACAGTCCCTGCATGGCTCACTTGGGTGACTCAGTCTCTGGATTCACAACCAGTTATTCTATTTGTCCTGGGGTGGAAGGCATCATACTGCCCTTTTTCTTCCAGTCATCATCTCAGCACTCTGCTGGGTTACTCAGGGTCAAGAGAATATTCTTTGCTCCTTCCCAAGTCTTTGGTTGTTACTGGCATTCTTCTATAGGATTGGCACAGGGGGGTGGTCTCTGGAGGCTGGGAAGGAAGGGACAAGAAGGCTTGGCTCTGCTATAGCTCCTGGCATAGATTCTGCTCTCAACCTCACCAGCTGCGCCATCTCTTTCCTGCCAGCTGCTCCCCAGGCCTGCCTGAGGGTGGGAGGTAGAGAAGGAGAGGGTGGCAAATTCTGGTGAAGGAGGGTGCTCTCCCGCCCGCCAAAGTGACAGCTGGACTTGGAAGGATGAAGGGAAGTGGGCAGATGGCATCAAGCTGCGAGCACCAGGGAGGTTATTGCGGGGAGAGGGGAATCTGGCGGCTTCTCCAACCACTGCAGCTGCTCCTCCTAGTGCAACGTTAGAAGTCAGAGCTGACTCAAGCCTCTCCCCATAAAGTTAAGCTGGGGGAGGGGAGGGAATGATGGAACATCCCACCCCCTCAACAGCAGTCTGAGGGTTGGACCTTGCCAATGCCTAAACTTGCGGGGGGGGGGGGGGGAGGGAGAGGGAATGGTTTTGATGGGAAGAAGTTCATACCCCACATTGAGGTGATCCACCAAAGCTTCTGTCAGGCAGGTCGCTGCAGTGATAGCCTCTCGCCTCCTCTTCTCTAGGGATGAGCGGAAAAGGGATTGGAGTAGAGAATCGGTTTTTTGAAGGATGGTGCTACAGGGCCGACACTCATTGCTATTCCACTAGTAGCAGGAACACCTCAACAAACCTTACAGTGCTGGGGCTGAAAAGGACTTTGAAAAACATAAAGCAAGCCTTTTCATTTTATTAAAAAAAGTTTTTTTTTTTTTTCCCCTTAAGTCTTTTCTTCTTAGAAGAGGTGAGTTAACTGGTACCCTGGGAACGGAAGCGACTCGCCCAGAGACGCTACCGAGTCAGTGACGGCGCCCAGGACTCCAGACCCCCGGCATCATTTTCCACTCTCCTGGCTTGAGGATTAGTACGTCCCCGATTCCCAAGCCAGATCCTGGAAGGGCCCCACCCCCATTTCCGAGGTTTCAGGCCTCCAAGAATCTCATCTCAGCCTGGCCCCAGCACGCTCCTCCCCCAGGAGCGTCCCTTCCCACTTTTGGGACCAGAGGCTCCCTGGGCCAATCCGCACAGCGCTGTTTCTCGCGCGGGGGCCAGACGAGGATGCGCGGAGACTGAGAGTGGGGGGCGTTACCCGGAGGGGGGGCGGGGAGGGGCGGGGAGGGACGGCTCGCAGCGTAGTCAAAGGCACTAGAGCCCGCTGGCAAGTAATGGCATTTCCAAAACAGCGCCCCCACCCCCTCTCCGACGCCCGCGCCCACGAGCCCGCGTCCTTCCCAAGATCCGGGCCGTTACTCGAGCTCCAGGCTCCGGGCTGAGGCTAGGCCGCGGCGGGAGAGAAAACAGCGGACGGGAACGATCGGCTCACCCTGCAGCTCCTTGCGTTCGTTCTGCTTGGCCTGGTGTTCTTTCAGCAGGCGTGACAGCATGGTGGCGGCGGGCTGGGGGCTGGGCGCGCCCGGCCCCCCCGACTCCGGGAGCTGGAACGCGTACCTCGGCTCCCGCGGGGTCGGAGTCACGTGACCGCAATGTCACGTGACACCAGGACCGCCCCTTTTCAGGCCGGTGGGTGGAGAGCGTGGAAGAGCTTGGCTTTGAACCGAGGGACTAGCAGAGGGTTGGGGGCAAGTGAACTCTGGTCTTTACTGGGCGGGGGGTCTCCCTTTTTGGTGAGTGTTGGGCGAAGTTTTCTTTAGTACCCGTATTGCAGAGCCCGTTTTGATCGTCTCCTTTGGATCTCAGGGCTCCCGGGAGGGTCGGTACTTACGGACTGTGCATCATTGTTCCGTTTTGAGGAGGGAACAGAGGCTCCCTGGGCTCATTGAAATTCTTTTCCTTTCTTCGCCCTTCCCTCCTGGCAGCTCTGGTCGGTTCTCCGTTAATTCTCAGCACCCACCCCCTGAGAGGGAATGCTTTCCTCTTTTTCCCAGCCCCTTCGCTTCTCACCACCCTGCCAAGATCCTCAGCTCTGGGTGATCACGGTGGAGAAGAGGCATTTTCGGCATTTCAAGCGACCTCTTCGGGAGCTTTGCTAATTTGGCTGGCTGTGTGTGGTGAATGTATAATCCCATCTCTGTCCTTATGTGGTCAGGGAATGCGAACCCTTTCAGTCTTACCAGAATAATGTCTCAGTAAAAGGTAAATCATGTAACACCTCTCTGAGCTAAAGAGAAATGCTTCCGGGATTAACTCCAACAGGAAAGAATTATAAACATCATCAACCTATTCTTGCTATCTTGGTGCATCACGCCCCAACAGTCTGAGCGTCTCTGGGCAACTCGCTTATGCTCTGGATTTGGTTTTCTCCCTAGAAAAATAAGGGGATTGGATTAAATCAGTAGTTCTCAGCCCTCAGCTAAACATTAGAACCACCTGGGGAAGTTTTAAAAAATGCCCTGGCCCTAGATTGAGTAACAGGATCTCTAAGGATTGGAGCCCAGGCAAGTATTTTATAAAAAAGTTCAAGGGCGCTTGGTGGCTCAGTGAGTTAAGCCTCTGCCTTCGGCTCAGATCATGATCCTAGGGTCCTGGAATTGAGCCCCACATCTGGATCTCTGCTCAGGAGGGAGCCTGCTCACCCCCCCACCCCCACCTGCCTCTCTGCCTTCTTCTGATCTCTGTCAAATAAATAAATAAAAATCTTAAAAAACTTTAAGAAGTTGTTCAGCTGATTCTAGTTTGCATTGGACTTTGCCAATCACTGGACTAAACCATATCGAGGTCTGTTCCCAACTTTGGCATTCTCTCATTTTGTGATTCAGTTACATAGTAAAAAATTGGCTTCACGATATATACTTAGAGGGGAAGAGAAATAGGTGCTTATTTATTTAGGTGTTAGAAATAGGTGCTGATTTAAACAGACATTCAGCTGTTTACAGAGTAGCATCTTAAATCCTAGGAGGTGTGCAACCCTTGAAAGGATTAGTGAATGAAATGTAAAGTGGTAGCATAAAGCAGAGCATTAAATGCCACCAAGAGGGACGCCTGGGTGACTCAGTCAGTTAAGCTGCCTTTGGCTCAGGTGATGATCCCAGGGTCCTGGGATGGAGTCCTACATCGGGCTTGCTCGGCAGGGAGCCCACTTCTCTCTCCGCCTCTGTCTGCTTGTGCATTCGCTCTCTCTGATAAGTAAATAAAATCTTTAAAAAAATGCCACCAAGATAAAAATTCTGAATAAAAATGTTCGATACTGCATATGTAAATGTCTATGCTTATATGTGTACTCTAATTTATTTTCCCAACATTTTCAGAGTATTTACCATAGGTCAAACACTTTACACATATTAATTCATTTAATCACTAGAACTATCAGAGGCAGTGAATTACTGTTGCCCTCAATTTTCAGATGAAGAAACTGAGGGACAGAGTGGTTGAGTAATAGAGCTTGGTGGCAGAGCTAGGCTACAAATCCAGGCTATCTGATTTCAGAGCCTGAGTGTAACCACCGTCCCATGCTGCATTAACCGTGGGAAAGAGACCCCAGGATGGGAAATTCTGTGTCTTGTCACTATGCCCCTCTAGCCTGTGGGCACAGTTGAAGGGAATCCTGGTAGGGGAGGAGTGTTTGGGAAGAGTCCTCGCTCCAGTGGGGCGCTGATCAATAGAAGCGGGAAGAGTGAGAGCATCACTGGGCAGCCTAGTCCAGTCCTTCCCCCAACCCCCACTTGGCTCCAGCTTCCAACTGCAGTGAGCAAGCAAAATAGAAGCACTTGGAAGATCCTTGCTGCCTCACTCCCAGAGCTGTGGGTCCTGGGAGAGAAGAGCAGGGGTTGAGGGGGTACCAGAAAATAGTTATTTGGGGATGTGAAACAGAGGGCAGGGGCTAATGAGGGGGTTGGTGTTGGGGGTTTCAGTGGCGAGTTTGTGAATGTTAAGATTAGGCTGACTCAGGGAGAGTGCCAGCCCATCCTGTATTGCCGTCACCCCCCTGGCACAATCGCCTGACATTTTCACAATCAGTATAGAGACTGCCAGGAATCTGCAGACATCAGCTCCACCCCCCTCCCCACACACTGGCTGTTCCTTTGCCCTAGAGCTGGGCAGAGAACATGGGGACCTCTATCTGGGGACCCCAGCTGATCTCTCCAGCATCATCCCCCAGATGCTATTTTTTTCTAGGCTTTTGCTGCTCACTGTGTAACTTCAGTTTCTGCTGAGTTGAAGCTTAGCTCCCGACCCGCCTTTGGTTGAGATGGACACAAGCTTCATGTGTCTCTGAAGAATGACTCTTGATGTTTGAAATCTCTTTCTGCCCATATCTCCTTAAACTCCTTCCCACCCCACAGATTATATTCTCTTAGAATGAATGAATGCAACTCCATGCTCCTTTCCCTCCCCACTCATTTCTTTGTTCTTTTGAGGTCTTTACTTAGCAAGCTTTAAACTGAGTGCCTGGGCCAAACATGAAGGCCAGAAGCTGCTGAGTTGTTAAGGGTTGGGTGAGGAGGACTGAAGGAGAACATGGAATGAGTGCAGAAGGCTTCTCATACTGGGAAGTCTGGCTGGGTTTCTAGGGGGGAGGGTACTGTTGGTGGTGTGGCCAAGTTCCAAATGTTGGCCTGAGGCCAGTGCTCAAAGAAAAGGGGCCCTCAAGACAGTCTAAATGGCTCCCTGTGGGAAGTGACCTCCCAGTCCTCCAGAAAAATGCATGGGTTTCCCTTGGATCCTTAAAGATGAGAGCAGTCAAGTCATTTCTCCAGCGATTCCTCTCAATCACATTTATATTCTCTCTCTCCCAGCCACTCCCATAGTTCAAGCTTTGGCTACAGCCAGAATTCAGAGGCAGGCAGAAGGATTCCAGTGCTGGAGAGGTGGGTGGGGTGAGAAAGTCCTCCTGTTGTGTGTGTTGGAGAGGAAGAGGCTGACCCTGGGACATATGCTCCAAGACTCTTTTGCCAGATGAAGTGGAGGGAGAAGTTAACCCTGCGATGTGTTCTGGGAGTGTTTGCCTGTAAGCTAGAGACAGCAGCTGGAAAATGTGTAATCCAGGGAAGCTGAAGAACAGGGATCCCATATGGAAGAGAAGAAGGTTGTTAAAGGGGGAAGGGGCTGGAGAAAGCCCCAGCTTCCACTCCAATAGGGGTGAAGACTTTGCTGGGCCTGGACATTAATCAATTTTAAAAATTATTTTGAAATAGTTATAGACTTAGAGGAAGTTGCAAAAATAGTACATGAAGTCCCATGTACCCTTCTCCCAGCTTCCCTTCCTGGTGACATCTGATATAACGGTAGCACAATATCAAACCCAGGAAGCTGACACAGGGACCCTGTTCACTAGCCTTATTCAGTTTTCATAATGTTCTACACGTATTCAGTGTGTGTGTCAGTATGTGTATGCATTCGTAGTTCTATGCAGTTTTGTCCCGTGTATAGATTTGAATAACTACCACCAAATCAAGGTACAGATCTCTTCATCACCACAAAGGAACTTTCTGTGCTATCCTTTTTTTTTTTTTTTTTTTTGCAACTATTTATTTTATTTTATTTTATTTTATTTTTATTATTTTTTATTTATTTGCCAGAGAGAGAGAGCAAGTGAGTACACACAAGCAGGCAGAGAGGCAGGCAGAAGCAGAGAGAGAAGGAGGCTCCCTGCTGAGCAAGGAGCCCGATGCGGGACTCGATCCCAGGACCCTTGGCTCATGACCTGAGCCGAAGGCAGTGGCTTAACCCACTGAGCCACCCAGGCGTCTCTATTTGTTTTATTTTTAAAAGATTTTGTTTATTTGAGAGAGAGAGCGAACATGTAAGAGAGTGAGCACAAGCTGAGAGAAAGACAGAGGAAGAGGGAGAAGCAGACTCCCCACCGAGCAGGGAGCCCAGCCTTGGGGCTGAATCCCAAGATCCCGGGATCATAACCTGAGCCGAAGGCTGATGCTTAACTGACTGAGCCACACGGGCAACCCTATTTATTTATTTTAGAAGTATAATGAACACACGGTGTTGTTAGTTTCAGGTGTAATGTGCTATCTATTTATACTTACCTCTTCCCATCCCTGTCCCCTGGCAATCACTAATCTGTTCATCATCTCTATAGTTTTAATTTTGTGAATTTCCAACTCTTGACTCAAACACAAGAAGTTC
This sequence comes from Mustela lutreola, assembly GCF_030435805.1. Lineage (NCBI taxonomy): Eukaryota > Metazoa > Chordata > Mammalia > Carnivora > Mustelidae > Mustela > Mustela lutreola. The sequence goes on from NC_081297.1 coordinate 57,901,729, forward strand.
TCAGCAGGTTTGTTTATTCAAACACGGAGCTTCATTCTCCAGATCCCTCTAGCTTCTTCATTCTATGCCCCACCCCCTTCACCTACAACATTGTGTCCCATTCCAACAATCTGGTCTCACTTCTCCTTTAGGGAAAATCGACATGTCTAAATTTACTAGGCTGGTCTAGGACTCTTACATTCCCCCCTTCTCACCCTCCCTTGCCCCACTATTTATAGCCAGGCTAATTTTGGGCAAGCTCTCTCTCTCTCTTTTCCTGCTCCTTCCTCCTGTGGCGGGTGAGATGACTTCTCAAATATTTGGGCAGAGGAGGTCAGAAGAAGATTCTTGGCATCTGATTTCAGCCTTGGATTTAGCAGGAGCCAGCAGGGTGAAGATGAAGGGAGGCAGACATCACAGATGCAGCAAAGAGGAAGGCACCTGGGCCTCTGAAGGCATTTGACCTTGGTTGGAGATCTCAACTCAGAGTCAGGAGTCCTGGGTTCCATACTGATTGTACTACTCTGCATTCTTATATCAGCTCTACTGTGTTGGGGCTCTGTGATAGAAAAGGGACAAAGAGGGCAGATGTGGGGGATAATAAAGTAGGCTCCTGGTTCCTGCTTGTTGGCAGCACATGTGTTTCCTCGATAGTCCCTAGTTGGAGCTGTGTTAGTTCCCTGGAGGGGATGTCTACAGTGTATTGTTGCAAAAACGGAGACCCAGATATTCAAATGTATAGTAACTTACCCAGGGCAATGATTGTCCCAGGACCAGCAAAGTGAAAGCCTACCCTTCTGTTTGTTTTTAAAAGTATAATCTTTTTTTTTTTAAAGATTTTATTTATTTATTTGACAGAGAGAGAGATCACAAATAGGCAGAGAGACAGACAGATGAGGAGAAGCAGGCTCCCTGCTGAGCAGAGAGCCCCACTCGGGACTTGATCCCAGGCCCCTGGGATTACGACCCGAGCCGAAGGCAGAGGCTCAACCCACTGAGCCACCCAGGTGCCCCTTAAAAGTATAATCTTGGAAAAAGAAGTAAGAGAGACAAAGGGAGCATGGGAAGAGAAATTAGGTAGGGGACATTGGGGCTTTTAATAAAGGGAGGCGAAGAGAAAATACTTTTTCTTTTTCTTTTTAAAGATTTTATTTATTTATTTGGCAGAGAGAGAGATCACAAGTAGGCAGAGAGGCAGGCAGAGAGAGATGGGGAAGCAGGCTCCTTGCTGAGCACAGAGACCGATGCGGGACTTGATCCCAGGACCCTAAGATCATGACCTGAGCCAAAGGCAGAGGCTTAACCCACTGAGCCACCCAGGCGCCCCGAGAAAATATTTTTTGAAATAGTTAATATTTAAGTAATCTTTCCCCCCAGCATGGGGCTCAACCTTATGACCCTGAAATTAAGAGTTATGTGCTCTACCAACTGAGCCAGCCAGGCACCTGATGAGAAAAGAAAATTCTAAGGATATGATAGAGACAACATTAGAGACATTGAGAAATATTCAGAGAAAGTGATAGAGACAAGGAAAGGGACAAAAATAGAGTTTGGGATGAGACAAAACCAGATAGAGAGGGAAGGGAAAGATAGATAGGTGGATATACACAAGACCATCACCCAGTGAGTAGAGGAGCCAGTGAATAGAGGAGGTGGGAGCAAGCGAGGTTCCAGTTGTGCCAAATTATTTCCTATCTCTCCTCCTAGCCCCATTTCTGGATTGGAGTTATAAATAGCAGAGGGTTGGAAAATGTCCCCCCTCCCTTTGCTTCTGTCCCAGCCTGGGGGGAAGGGAGAGGAAGAGATACAGGCTTGCTGGTCCCTGTGGAGATCCTTGCAAAGCCCCACCCAGATCCTGCCTGGACCAGCCCCTGGAAGCTGCCTTCTCCAATCTTTCCCGTTAAAGGGTGGGAAACCGACATTTCAGGGAAGAGGTCTGAGAGCCAAAGACCTCCTTTTCATCTCTCTGCCTCTTGGGTACAATCTTTTTCATCCTTGCCCTTGCCCTTCTTTGACCTCCACTCCCTTTTCCCCAGCTTAATTAATTTCCTCTTCCTCTATCAATCACCCTCAGTAATTTTCTTTTCTCCCCTTCATTCCAACCCCCCCCCCCTTTTTTTTTTGGTAAGCTCTGTGCCCAAGATGGAGCTGGAACTCACCATCCCCAAGAGCAAGGGTAGCATGCTCTATAGACTGCTCTATAGGCAGTCAGGATCACCCCCCCCCGCCCCCCGCACTCCCTACCCGCCCTAGCCGCCAAACCATTCTTTATTGATCAAACTCTTGCTCTTCTTTTTCCATCTCTTTTCTCTGTTTTCTTTCTACCTGCCTCCTTTGCTCTTTTCCCCAGACCTGCTGAATTTCTCTCTCTCCTCTTGCCTCTATCCTGACTGCAGACGATGTGGCTAGCATAGCCCTTGTCACTGCCGGGCTCTGAGGGGTGGGCTGGGATGGGGCGGGATGTGGTTTGATTCGAACAGCATGCTAGGCGCTCTACGTGACCACGGAGAGAAGGGAGCACCAAAGGACCACACAGGACCCTGCCCTTTCATCTCCCTGTGTACATCTCTCTTCCCAGACTGTCCTTTAGCCTCAAGCACTTATTTCTTACCCTCCCCCCCTTTTTTTTTTTTTTTTTTTTAGATCCCTTTCTTTCTGTACTTCTCTCTCCCTCCCCATTCCCATGCACCGCCTCCACCACTCGAGGGCTTGGGCAGGAGTGGGGTGGGGGGAGGACAGAAGAGCGCAGGCAGGGGCAGGGCCGAAGCCGGGGTGGAGATCCTGGCGTGCAAGGAGGGTTCCCACCCGGAGTTGCCAGCCCGGACCTCCCACTACCACGCCGCGAAGCCTCCACCTGCCGCGCGAGCGAGGGGCGGGGAAGAGGGCGGGGCCGGGGCGGTGTCCCCGGGAGCGGAGGCGGGAGCCCGAGCTGTCGCCCAGGAGGCGGCTGCTGCAGTCATCCTAGCGGGTGCTGGGGCAGCCGGGCGGTGGGGAGGTGGAGCATCGGGGCGGAGGATCGGAGGGAAAGGGGCGGTGAGGAGAAAGATTGCGAGACCCTTGAAACACCTGCGAGACCCGAGACCAAAGACCCGCCGTGTGGGACCTGCGGCTCCCGGCGCGAGCGAGTTTTCTTGCGTTCGTGGGGAGCGCGCCCAGGGTTCGCCCATGGCCGGGACTCCGGGCCGCGATCCTCGGGGCGGCCCCGGGATTTGTTACCTTCTTGGCTCCCTGATGGCCGGACTGCTCGCTCCGGGGGCTGTCGCCTTCAATCTGGACGTGATGGGCGCCCTGCGCAAGGAGGGCGAGCCGGGTAGCCTCTTCGGCTTCTCTGTGGCTCTGCACCGGCAATTGCAGCCCCGACCCCAGAGCTGGTAAGTCACCACAACCCGCCCAGAGTCCCCGTGGCCGAGCCACAGATTTCCCCCACGCCTAACTCCATCTCTTAGTCTTCCAACCCCACGACCACGCAGGCTATCCACAGATATCTCATACTTTAACCTTGCCTTATCTCTCGGGGGTCCAGAGACGTACCCTCAGGGACTGAGACCCGGGTCTTGCTTTGTGGTTGAGTTGGAGAGTGAGGTTCTTGTCTTGGCAGGTTTCCCCCAGCTTGCATCCTTGCTTCAGTCCCAGGGTCTGTGACTGCCCTCCTTCAGAGGGCTAGAGTCCCTCAGGAAGGGGGACTGGACATCTTATGTCTACTTACGGCAGGAGGAGAGGGAAAGGACAGAGAGGTTGAAGACACCATGGGAGGATGGCAGGTAGACTCCAGAAATAAATTCCGGTCAGAGCATTGCCATGGGGTGGAAAGAAGACAGTAGGACACTGGAGGCCAGGAGAGCCCTGCCATTTTATTTTGCGGCTCAAGAAAGGTTGGAAGAGGACTTGGGAGGGGAGGGTACGGCAGCCTGTACTAGATGGTTTGATGATAGAGTGGCAGGAAACAGAGCCCCCCTAAGTTGCAGCAGCAGCAGCAGCAGCCAGAGAGAGACCCAGGAGGGATGCTGGCCAGGTTGTTCCCCTTCCTCCTCCAGGTCTAGGAATCTCAGCAGTGGGGGAAGGCAGGGAGGAGTGAGGGGCAGAGGACAATTCTAGTTATTTTCTAATCAGTTCAGGACTCATGGGAGATGGATACATAATGTGTGGGGCCTGTGTCATGTTTCTTGTGCTCTTGGCTCTGCTACATGTATGATTTTAGAAAGAGACAAGGGGAAGAAAGCTTCCCACCCTCTCCTGCCAGGGGGCTTTTCTCTCCTAGGCTGGTGCCTAAGCCACACTAAGTGTCCATTAATGGGATCAATGCTGTCCACTGGGACTGTCTTCTCCCCCATACTATTGGCTTGGAGGCAGAGGACAGGAGATCATTTCTCTTCCCTTGCTTGCTTGAGGAGGAGGGGTAGCTCTAATCTTCCTTTTTCCATTATCCCTGTCATCAGGGAGCATGGTCAGTGGTCCCCCAAACTTTGGGAGAGATAGAAAGCAACTGACTTCATCTCTTCCTCAGCCTTCCATCTGCTTCCTACCTCATCTCTGTCTCCCTCCCTCCCTTCTTCCCCCATCTGCCAGAGTTCCAGGACTGGAGGCCTTTTTAGGACATGCTGAACTCTGAGCTATTTCTAGGCAAATTCTAGGTTATTTTTAATAGCTTGGTCTCTTGTTATTTCCCCCTCCTCTCTGAGGGTGGCCCCTGATTCGGTCTCCCAGAGCCAAGCTGGGGGCTTTCCCCGAGGAGCCTGACTGCCTAACCCTGCTTTTGCTCCTGCAAGGGGGTGCTCTGCTGCCTCGTGGCATGTGAGAGACCAGGTTCCTTGCTCGTTGAGTCTCTACCTTTTGAGTTGCCGGTCGCCTTCACCAGCATCCACCGACTGAAAGAAAGGCTTCACCCATTTTGATGACTTTCAGTCTTGCCCCTGGATGAGACCTTGAAGTCTAACCTTTGCTCTGTAGCTTCAGCCTCCTTTATATCTTTCAGTTGTGAAATGGAGTTTTGATAGTATATATGATAGTACTATCAGGTAGAGTTATAGGATTTAAGAGTTCTTAGTATATACAAAACCCTTAGAATAGTGCAAGGCCCAGAGGGAGTGCTGTGAAAGTGTTAGCACCGTGGTTCTCTGCTGAGCTAGAGAATAGCTTCAGTGCCTTACTGCAAACCTGGATCCAAGGCTTGGCTAGATCACCCTGGTTGAGTCAGCCTTCAGGCCAAGCACCCTCCCCAGAGGGCCACCCAGATTGAGAGTCAGGAAGGGCAGGCCTTGGGTCAGAGCCCTGGAGTGTGTGTAGAATCGGGAGCTGAGGTGGTAGTGGGTTACTCCTTTGCTTCCACTTAGCCAGGCCCCCTGGGAATCCTGCTGCCCCCAACTGCCCACATCATGGTGCTTTTGCAGGCAGTGGCTGCAGCTGTGGCTCCTGTCCTGTCCAGAGGCCCGGGTGGCTGGGGATGGTCAGAAAAGTGTGTGGCTGGGGCAGAAATGGAGAGACTAGAGAAGCTGTGTGTGGGAACTCTTGTTCCAGGAAGAGTGGGCTGGTCTGTTCTCTACTGAGAGTGAGGTTAGCCGTATATGCACACCAGCTTCTTCCCTCCATAGGGACCCCTTTCCTCTAGTACCCTCCCTACTCTAGACCTCTACAGGAGATGTGAACCCTGAATGCTGATACTAGCTTCTCCTGGTGCTTAGCTATGTGCTGACCAGCGGAGGCTCTGGGTGAATAAGAGAGCCCCAGTCCTCCAAGAGATGGCCATCTCTGGGTTTGGAGGTAGTGGGGATACTCCGGACTTGTCTGAAGGTTGGCCATACCACCTGGTTTCCTTTTCTGTGTGGGGTACCCTCCCCTCCCCTTCCTCCTGTTCTTTTCCTGGAGTGCCCTGTCACAGTGTTCTGGAGATGGCCCGTCATTAGGTATGGTGGAAAACTCATGGGTTTTGGAATTAGGTAGGTGTGGATTTGAATTCCAGCTTCCTACTTAATGCATCTCAGTGGGTTTTCTCAACCGAAAGACAGAAGAATCCTCACATAGGATTGTCGTGAAGCTTCAGTGAGAGAATGCATGTAAGTTGCCTAGCCTGATGTCTGAGCATTGGGTGGAGGGTGACCAACGTTAGTTCCTCATATCCCTGGCATCTAGCCTAGGGCCTGACCCATAGTAGGTGCTGGATACTATTACTTCCTGGTCTCGCCAGTGCCTGACACGGGGCCTGGCAGATGATAGGTTCTCAATACATAGCTGTTAATGAATGCTGAACGCATGCCCTCTTCCTTGCTGCTCCCCGCCCCCTCCTTTCTCTGGACACTGGCTGTGATGCGGGATGACAGCTGCTAAGAGACCAGAGCTGTGGGAAGGGAGAGTGGCTCTGTGCCCTTCCCTCCCCCTCAGAACTGGCACAGTGCCCCGTAGATGCCTGTCTGCAGTATTGCTGGACACAACTTCAGGCCTTGTCCCCCAGAAAGGGAGATGGAGGAAAAGAGTATGGAACAGAGGCCTCCAGGTCTGCCTGCTTCCACTTTTGAGTCTGTCCTTCTGTGAAGAGAGATCCTTGTAGTCAGCCAGTCACCTCACCTTCCCCCTTCCTTCACTCCTGGCCTGTGGTTCAGCCCCAGGAGACCCAGGCAGCCTCCATTCCCAGCATAGTCCTCCCTTGGGGAAGAAGCCTTGGCTGTGATCATGGAAAATTGTCCTGCCAAGAAAGTTGTAGCTGGGAAAGTGTCTGAGGGGGAGTTAGGAGAGGGGACAGGGTGGGGGCAGGGAGGGTGGAGGAAAGGGGAAAATCATGGATGTGGGGAGAAAATGGGGGTAGGATTGGGGACAGATGAGAAACTTGCCCCTACCTTTATGCCAGCTAGAGTGACAGAGAGAATCCCAGGCTGGCAATGTTGCAGGGGGGATGGGGACTCTGATGGGTCCCTGATGAAGGGTTGGGGGACAGACCCATATCGACCCCTTTGCTTGGCCTCTGAAACTAGTCCCTGGGTCACCTCGTGGTGCCAGTCAGGGCCCCTGTTACTTTTGCTCTCAGCATTCTTGGTATTTCTGGGAGGGCTCCAACTGGACTGGGTTTGGGGAGGAGGGCAGAGCCTGAGGTTGGGGCCAGGAAGTGGGTAGGGAAGGACTGGTCAGGAACAGGTGCTGGGAACAGGCGGTTCTTTCAAACTAGCTGCGCTGGCCAGGCCACTTGGTTTGGCGTGCATGTGTGTATCTACAGTGCATGTGGGTCCTCATCCAGATAGTATGTGCATATGTAATGTGATGATTGCATCTACAAGTGTATTAATTTGCCCTTTGACAGGACTCAGGGAAACCGACTTCCGGCCTTCCTCTTTAGTTCTTAACATTGGCTTGGTTCAGAGGGGTCAGGTCTGGGCTGCACTGGGGAGGCACAGCGCTCTGGCTGCTAATTCCACCCCTGCCCCATTGTACAGGCTATTGGTGGGCGCTCCACAGGCGCTGGCTCTGCCTGGGCAGCAGGCGAATCGCACTGGAGGTCTCTTCGCTTGCCCCCTGAGCCTGGAAGAGACTGACTGCTACAGAGTGGACATTGACCGAGGAGGTGTGGACCCTGTGGGGCTGGGAAGGGAGCATGGCCCGGGGAGGACAGGAGAAGACTTGGCTTCCTCTTCCCTTTCCTCATTCCTGCTGTCATGCCTCTAGCTGATGTGCAGAAGGAGAGCAAGGAGAACCAGTGGTTGGGAGTCAGTGTTCGGAGCCAGGGACCTGGGGGCAAGATTGTGGTGAGTACCGCTCTTTGTGACTGTATGCAGGGGTGGAGGGTGTGTGCATGATGGTGTGTGCGTGTGCACAGGTGTGCTTATAGTACACAGGCTGGCGTGTGGTATGATGGCCTGATTCCCGGACCAAAGGTATAACATAGTGCCTGTCCTTACAAAGTTAAAACCATCTAAGCATCCATCTATACATTTGTCAAACTCTTACTGAGAACCTTTTAAGCATCAGGCATTGTACTAGTTACTGAGAGAGGAAACAAAGATGGAGGAAAAGCCTGGTCTGTGGGTCACAAAGCCAACTGCAGAGTTCTGGAAACTCTCGTTCTCTGTTTTTCTGTGTCTGTTTCTCTCTGTATCATCACTAATACATGCAAATACAATTAATAATCTGAGTCACTGTGGGAGCAGAATACGGTTAATGTTTTTTTAGATTTTTTAAATTTTTATTTATTTGACAGAGTGAGATAGAGAGATAGAATGTATGGGGGAGGGGCAGAGGGAGACGCAGACTCCCCACTGAGCAGGGACTCTGATGCAGGCTCCATCCCAGGACCCTGGGATCATGACCCCAGCCGAAGGCAGATGCTTAACTGACTGAGCCACCCAGGCACCCCAGAATATGGTTAATGTTAAGTGAGCAGTACAGTCTCCAGTATGTGACAGTCCAAAGGAGTAGTGAGAAAAGCCTTCTGCGGGGAGGAGCAGGGGTGGGTGGAGGGTAGAGTTCAGCCAGCCTTTCAAGAAGAAGCAATGCTTCAAGAGTGGGGAGGGGAGGAAGTTCTTCACAGGCAAAGTGGTGGCACTGACAAAGGTCCAGAGCCAGGAACAGCTTGGCATATTGGGGATAGGCCCATAGGGCATGATTACGGAGGCACAAGTGCCCTGTGCTGGCTTGGTGCCTGGGGGTCCAGGCAGAATGTGGAACAAGGTGTCTTCCTACAGCGCAAGGCAGTGAATGCAGATGGGATAAGTATGTGTATATTGCCTAATGCTGGGCAGGGTGGGGGGTGGTCCCCAAGTGATGTGTATGTGTCCATGCGCTTGCCAAACGTCTCATGTTGGCTATGTGGCTCTGGCTGGTCACCAGCCCACATGGGGCAGGGTGTAGAGGGGGTATGACCCTGAGTCGCCTCCTCCCACAGACCTGCGCGCACCGATATGAGGCTCGGCAGCGGGTGGACCAGATCCTGGAGACCCGGGATGTGATTGGTCGATGCTTTGTGCTAAGCCAAGACCTGGCCATCCGCGATGAGCTGGATGGTGGGGAATGGAAGTTCTGTGAGGGGCGCCCCCAGGGCCACGAGCAGTTTGGGTTCTGCCAGCAGGGCACAGCTGCTGCCTTCTCCCCCGACAGCCACTACCTCCTCTTTGGGGCCCCGGGAACCTATAACTGGAAGGGTGAGTCACTCCTCAGGGAGGGGACAAGGGAACCAAAATGTCCTCTGACCTCAGAGGCAGGATTGGGGGGCAGCACGTGGCCAAGCATGCCCACACGTTTCCTGCCATGGCGCCCTGGGGCACCGCCACGTCTGCCAGCCCCCTCACGCCAGCACACACACACACACACACACACACACACACACACACACACGGGGGTGTCTCCTCTCCTTCCAATGGCCGAGTGTTCCCCACCAAGCCAGCATGAGCCCCCACACGCACGGCTGGGCCTGCTTGCTCCAACACCTCAGCCTCACCGCGCCACTCCCATTCCCGTCTCCGCACGCCACTGCTGGCTGAGCTGACACTCGGTGAGTGGGGTGGCAAGTCTGTGGGACCAGAAGCTTGGGCTGGGCCAGGGGCAGCGAGGGGGCTGCAGAGGAGAGGAGGGGCTTCCCCGTGTGCCTGTGGAGCCAGCGTCTGGCCTGAGAGGGGCTCTCCGCTCCCCCGCCCCGGGCACTAACAGGTCTGTCCTTGCAGGCACTGCCAGGGTGGAGCTCTGTGCACAGGGCTCAGCGGACCTGGCGCACCTGGACGACGGGCCCTACGAGGCGGGGGGTGAGAAGGAGCAGGACCCCCGCCTCATCCCGGTCCCTGCCAACAGCTACTTTGGTAGGGACCCCTCCCTGGCCCAGAGCTGCTCTAACCCTCTGCTCCTCTTTCTTGTCCTCCCTCTCCACGCTCCCATCCTTCTGTCTCTGTCTCTGTCTCTCACCCTTTCTCTCTCTGTCTTTCTGTCTCTGATTCTCATCTCCCTGGTCTCTTTGTCTCTCTCATATTCTTTCTCTCCCTCTTCCTCTTCTACTGGCTTCTTCTTGCCATTATGTCTGGCTCTGTCTCCCCATTCTGTGGCCCTTCCTCCTTCCCTGGTGTGTCCCCCCACCTGCCCCCCGCAGGGTTGCTCTTTGTGACCAACATTGATAGCTCAGACCCTGACCAGCTGGTGTATAAAACTTTGGACCCTGCTGACCGGCTCCCAGGACCAGCCGGAGACTTGGCCCTGAATAGCTACTTAGGTTTGTAAGCTCCCACCACGTCCCCCCGGGCCCTGTGGGCTTGGCCTGGTCTCCCTTCCTCTCCTGTCCTGCCTTCACCAACACACACCCAGGGAAAGACACAGTGGGCCCAAATTTCAAAGAAGCGCTAGGCCCAGTGACCAGGCCTGAGCAGATGCCCCAAGGGGGGATGGCCTAGGGGGCTGTGAACGGGGGTCTCCATGGAGAAAGAACCAGGTGGGCTGAGATGGTACTGGAAAAGGAAGGTAGAGCTCTAGTGGGACTTTCTCTGAGAGATGGATGGTGGGCACATGCCAGAGAAAGGTCTATCCTTGCTGGTAAGTCTCTTTCATTGTCTCATCTGCAACCCTTTGCAAAGGGGAGGAAACCAGGCCTGGGAGATGTTGGGGTGAATCAAGTTCTTTCCCACTCCCCCTTCTCTCCCGTTTATCCATGTGAAGAATTCCTCTCCCTGTGAGCATGGTGGGAGGAGGGGGCAAAGAAGGTGCATCCGATGGGGCTGGGGCCTCCTGGGTGTGCAGAGAAGAGAGCAGCTCCCTGGGGGATCTTAAGCGTGGTGCCCTGCTCTGCTCTTGCCCAGCCGGCTTGCCTTCCTCTTTGTTCCCCAGTCCCCGAGGCTGACCTCACTGCACTTCTTGTGCCAAACTCCAGTTTCTGGATGTGGGAGGACAGTCAGGCCCCTGGAGGGGGAGGCAGAGCAGTCCAGCTGTGTTGGTGATAACTTGGAGGGCACCCGTACCTTTTGGCTCCAGACCTGTGAGGAGGGGGTGGAGTGAGGGGAGCCCAGACACACCTTGGCTCCTGAGTCTTTCGGGGAGGGCTCACTGCTAAGTCACCCCACTCAGGTTTCTCCATTGACTCTGGGAAGGGTCTGATGCGTGCAGAGGAGCTGAGCTTTGTAGCAGGGGCCCCCCGTGCCAACCACAAGGGTGCTGTGATCATTCTGCGCAAAGACAGTGCCAGCCGCCTGGTGCCCGAAGTTATGCTGTCTGGGGAACGCCTGACCTCTGGCTTCGGCTACTCGCTGGCTGTGGCTGATCTCAACAATGATGGGTGAGAGTGGCCACAGGGGAGTGGAGCCTGGGAGAGGCTGGGCCTCTGGCATCTTTCTGATGGGGAGGGAGCCACACTGACTGTCTCTGTCTCTCCATCTCTCCCTAGCTGGGCAGACTTGGTAGTGGGCGCCCCCTACTTCTTTGAACGCCAAGAGGAGCTGGGGGGTGCCGTGTATGTGTACCTGAACCAGGGGGGTCACTGGGCTGGGGTCTCCCCTCTCCGGCTCTGTGGCTCTCCTGATTCCATGTTCGGGATCAGCCTGGCTGTCTTGGGGGACATCAACCAAGATGGCTTTGCAGGTGTGACTGGGAACTGGAAAGCCTTGGGGGAGGGAGGGGTAGAGGCGGGGATGGGGAAGGGCCTCAGAGGTCCAGGGAGAGGCAGAAGCAACCTGGGCTGGCGTCATCTTGAGCTTTACCAGCTGTGTGACTTGGGTCAAGTGAACTTTCTGAGCTGGTAATGTCTGCAGAGAATAGCTAAGAGGCTTAAAAATGATGTGTGCAAGGTGCCCAGGACTTAGTAGCCTCTCAGTAAAATAACAAATATATTATATAGAACTGAGTGACTGAGGGGAAGTTAGGGTCTGGATGACCAGCCCCCACCCCCTGCCCCAAGTCTGACTACCTTTTTCCCATACCCACAGATATCGCCGTGGGGGCTCCCTTTGATGGGGATGGGAAAGTCTTTATCTACCATGGGAGCAGCCTGGGGGTTGTTGTCAAACCTTCCCAGGTGAGGGGGTTCGTTGGGATGAGGTGTGGGGGAGAGTGGGTGTGGGGGGACTTAGGGGGAGCACAACAGCAGAGGGCAGGGGGTGGAGCTGGGGGTGCCGCTGTGGGGGAGCTGATGGTCTGGTCCCACAGGTGCTGGAGGGTGAGGCTGTGGGTGTCAAGAGCTTCGGCTACTCCCTTTCGGGGGGCCTGGATGTGGATGGGAACCATTACCCAGACCTACTGGTCGGCTCCCTGGCTGACATGGCTGTGCTCTTTAGGTGAGGTCCTTGTCTCCTCTGCCTCAGCCTCTCCCTCCCTGAGGCCCGCGCCTCTCTTTCCCTGCCTCAGAGTCTCATGTTCCTTGTGCTCAACTCCCTGTTCCCCAGGGCCAGACCTGTCCTTCATGTGTCCCACGAGGTCTTCATTGCTCCCCGAGCCATCGACCTCGAGCAGCCTAACTGTGCTGCTGGCCACTCTGTCTGGTGAGGCGGGGCCCGAGGGAGGCAGGGAGCTTTCAGGGCCCACTTCCCCTACTCCCACTTTCCCTGCCCAGTGTGGGGCTGTGGCTGGGGCGGCAGGGAGGCGCTGGTCAGTCAGTCTGGCTCAGGAGTTCCCCTTGCCCCCACAGTGTGGACTTGAGGGTCTGTTTCAGCTACATTGCCAGCCCCAGAAGCTACAGCCCTATTGTGGGTGAGTGAGGTCCCACTGCTACTTCCCACCCCGTTGGGTTTCAGGGTGGGTCACTCTGAAGTGGAGAGAAGGGAGTCTCAGAGATGGGGTCAGATGAGAGCAGTTCCCCAGCTCACTGGTTCCTCTCTCCTCTCCACTCGCCACAGCCCTGGATTATGTGTTAGATGGGGACACAGACCGGAGGCTCCGGGGCCAGGTCCCCCGTGTGACCTTCCTGAGCCGTGGCCCAGACGACCCCAAGCACCAGGCCTCAGGCACTGTGTGGCTGAAGCATCAGCATGACCGAGTCTGTGGAGACACCATGTTCCAGCTACAGGTGGGCCCTGACCCCTTGGCCTCTGTGAGTCATTGTCATTGCCTGATTTCTTCTCTTTGATTTCTTTTAGCTTCCTCCCTAACATGTTCACACTTCATTCTTTGATCTCAACTTTTGGGAATCTTCCCTTCTGGGCTGACCTCCTCCTCACCTGCTGCCTTCTGTGTCTTCTGCCTTCTGTGTTGAGAGTATAAGTTCTGTCCTACCTGGAAATGGAGACAGCAGTTTCCTTTGTCACACCTGGTCCTCAAAGCCCTGGATCCTGGTCTCCTCCCTTTTCCACCCCAGTTGCTCTCCCTCCCCCTCACTCTGGTCTCTACCTCTCTCCCTCAGCTCCTGACAGCTCTTGACAGCTTTCAGAATCTGTCCTAGGTCTGGCCAGCGCCTGATGATTGTTCTAGTATGCATGTCCATCTTTCCTCTTCTCAGGAGAATGTCAAAGACAAGCTTCGGGCCATTGTGGTGACGCTGTCCTACAGTCTGCAGACCCCACGACTTCGGCGACAGGCTCCTGGGCAGGGGCTCCCCCCAGTGGCCCCCATCCTCAATGCTCACCAGCCCAGCACCCAGCGGGCAGAGGTGAGCATGGGTTCTGGTTTAGCTCAGGAGAAGGAGCTGGAAGGACTAATGATCATCATCCCTCACAGTGACAAGCATTCATAGCTTCCAGAACTCTTTCACATGCTACCCTAGCAGTTCCTCACATCTCTAGGTGCTGTGACAAGTAGACCACAACATGGTATATAGCTCAAGTGATCACATGTTCCTCGTTCGAGGGGACACTGATCCTCCATTCCATGCATTCATTTAGGGGCCCGGGCTGACAGGGATCTGCCATCTTCAGACATGGCCTCCAAGGTCCTTAGGTCACCTCCATCCCTGTCAGTTGGAAGGGGGAGCGTGAAGCTCTTCTGATCAGTCTGGAAGTGAGGCCCTTCACTTCTCTTCACATTAAATCCAGAATCAGTCGCATGCAGTGTTGGCTAGGGAGATGTGGTCTTGTCGTGGCCTCTACCTCAGCATCATCCCTTGCTCGCTTCACTGAGGGCCACATAGCCCACGGTGGTTCAGTGATCAGCTCAGTGTCACACGGCTAGTAAGCAGCAGGTCTGAGAGTCAGAGCCCCGTGGCTTCATCTTGTGATACGCCACCCCACTGTGTCCCATGGCGACACATTCACCTCCTGCCTCACCCCTAGGAATGACCCTCTCCTCACGTCTCTCCCTAGATCCACTTCTTGAAGCAAGGTTGTGGCGAAGACAAGATCTGCCAGAGCAACCTGCAGCTGGTCCATGCCCGCTTCTGTGCCCGCGTCGGTGACACGGAATTCCAGCCTCTGCCCATGTGAGGGGAAGTGAAGGGTAGCGGGGGCGGGGGTGGGAAGGCAAGAGATCAAGGAAGAGAAGGAAGCCCCCTCAGGAGGGACAGGCCGAGGGAGGGCGGAGGCTGATAATTCAGAAGATGAGGGTCAACAGTGGGGCCACAGAGTCTCTCTTGGCAAGGAATACACCTTCCCAGGATGCATAATGATAATGGTAACTCCTACCATTAACTCCTCTGTGGATGAGAACAGGGGCCTAGAGAAGTTAAGTTCCTTGCCCCAGGAGAGTAGGTAGAAGAACTTGGACCGGAACAGCGGTCTCCTGGCTCCCTGTCTGGTTCTCTCAAGTGTGGGAAGGCCTGAGGCTTGGACAGGTGGGGAGGGCGCTGCAGTTGAGCCAGTGGGAGGAGAGACCAGGGAGCGGAGGTGGGAGGGGAAGAGGCAGGAGAGAGAGAGGCAGGGGAAGGCGTTTAGATTTAGAGCATGAGTGGGATCTGACCTCCAGGGATGCAGATGGGACAACAGCCCTGTTTGCCCTGAGTGGGCAGCCGGTCATTGGCCTGGAGCTGACGGTCACCAACCTGCCCTCGGATCCAGCCCAGCCCCAGGCTGATGGGGATGATGCTCATGAAGCCCAGCTCCTGGTCACCCTCCCTGACTCTCTGCACTACTCGGGAGTCCGAGCCCTGGACCCTGCGGTGAGGGCCTGTGGCAGGGTGTGGTGGGGTTCCTTGGGGGCTCCGGTAACCCAGACTGACCTCTCCCTCTCTCCCCACTGCAGGAGAAGCCGCTCTGCCTGTCCAATGAGAATGCCTCCCATGTCGAGTGTGAGCTGGGGAACCCCATGAAGAGAGGTGCCCAGGTTGGTGTGTCAGCCTTATCCCTGTCCGAGTGCCTCTCTAAGTGCTGAGCCCTTCTGCACCCCCTTGCCTTCTCGGACTCTAATCACTCTCCACTCTTGGCCTAGGTCACCTTTTACCTGATTCTTAGCACCTCAGGGATCACTATCGAGACCACAGAGCTGGAAGTGGAGCTGCTGTTGGCCACGTGAGCCTGGGGGCACCTGGCGGTGGTGAGGGGAAGGGCAGCTGGGTTGGTGTCCACCTGGATGGGGCTCTGTTGTCTTCATCTGAGCCCTCGGGGTAGCACCTTTGCCCCGTTGCCCAATGTGTGCTCCTGCGCACTTACCAGGATCAGCGAACAGGAGCTTCATCCCATCTCTGTCCGAGCGCTCGTCTTCATTGAGCTGCCGCTGTCCATCACTGGGTAAGCTCTGTCCAAAGGGGCACATTGGCCCGAGGGGTGGGCACTACTACTCCCAAGCTCTGGCCTGGGCTCTGCCTCCTGGCCCTCCAAACAGCCAGGCCCCAGGCCTCCTCAGTGCCCCCGTTCTGACCCTTCCCCACCAGGGTGGCAATTCCCCAGCAGCTCTTCTTCTCTGGTGTGGTGCGGGGTGAGAGTGCCATGAAGTCCGAGCGGGATATAGGCAGCAAGATCAAGTATGAGGTCACGGTGAGTGTTCTGGTGAGGCCCCTGGTCAGGCCCCTTCCTTCTTGGTGCAGAGAGAGGCTGAGGCATGTTGCAAGGCTGTAGTTCTCCTACTATGTGGCGGCATGATAGTCCAGCGAGTTCAAGGCCTCCCCTTGCTCCTGGACCTTGATTGTGGTGTTGGTGTTGGGGTCTCGTCATGGTCATCTCTGTGTGGACATCTCCGTTGCTGGTCTGGGTAGGCCATGAGGGTCCTGGGAAGCTTTAATGTTAGAGGCTTTGGCTGAGGGATGGAGCCGAGGGGGAGGAGGACCGATGTCTCTTCTTAGAACTCTGCTCTTGCTTGGCTGAGGCCTCCCCACCCTCTCAGGGACATCTCCAGGCCTTCCTAGTTTTGGGGTAGGAGAGAATGATGATTGGTGGGGTCTAGGATCCCAAGTCTTTGTTGAAATTCTGCTTCTGGGGGGCCGTCCCCTCAGCTCTTACCCCTCCTTCTCTGCAGATCTGTGGCCCACTTAGAAACAGAGTGCCCTCCCTTCACACTCCCTTCTGCCCACAGGTCTCCAACCAAGGCCAGTCGCTGAACACGCTGGGATCTGCCTTCCTCAACATCATGTGGCCCCATGAGATAGCCAACGGGAAGTGGCTGCTGTACCCCATGCGGGTGGAGCTGGAGGGCGGGCAGGGGCCCGGGCAGAAGGGGCTCTGCTCCCCGAGGCCCAACATCCTCCACCTGGTGAGGCTTAGGCAGGGTGGTCAGGACCACTGAAGCAGGGTGGAGGGGGGTTAGACCTCAGGAAGGATGTTGTGGGGGCTGTGGGAGGCCTGGGGGAAGGCAGTGGGGAGGAGATGCTGTTTCGGGATTGCTGCGTTCAGAGTGACACTCACTGCTCACACTCCCCGCATCCAGAATGTGGACAGCAGGGACAGGAGGAGGCGGGAACTGGAGCAGCCTGAGCAGGAGGAGCCTCCCGAGCCGCCGGAGCCCAGCACATCCTGGTGGCCGGTGTCCTCCTCTGAGAAGAAGAAAAACATCACCCTGGTGAGGGCAGGGCAAGCATGGGGCAGTCTGAACGAGAGGCGGAGGTGTTGGTGATGAGGATGCGGGGGGAGAGGGAGTCTTAGGGCGCTGGGTGTCCAGGAGGCTGGCCCATTGATAGGCGTGATGGTCACACACCTGGAGCGAGTTGACAAGACAGTTTATATCACAACCGTGAAGCAGCTGCTGCAGCATGGATTCCCCTGTGACCACTGAGTATTCACTCCAGAGGGAGGGTCTTGGCCAGCAGCCAGTTGGCCACACAATTAGTTCCTTGTTTGGCACAGTTTTGTTCTTCAAGTGGATGTGTTGAGCCAATGAGCATGCACTCTGTGCTCATCCCTTGTAGGATGGCACTGGCCGTTAGTGTGGAGCAGACAGATTGTGGGTATTTGGCCTGGTTGCAAGGAGGTGGAAACCCAGGTGTGGAAGTGGGGGCAATAGAAGAAGCCGAAGAGACTGTTGGTGGGGGGATATGAACAGCTGGGCCAGGTCTGGCATCGTCTGTCTGGAAGGGAGCTCCACTGTCATACCCTGTCTCTCGTGGGGGCCCTCAGCTCCCCTGCTCCTGGAGAGCATGGTGGGAGGCAACACGAAGGCACATGGGGGTGGCGTAAACTTGCGTCATGGTCGGTTCCCTGTTACGGATATTGTCCTGTCTTCTCCACGTGGCTGATTTCGATTTCCCCCTGAAAGGCCTCCCTTTCTAAGGAGAACTTGGAAATGGATTCTTTTACTTAAAATTACTTTTCAACAAACTGACCAAGGATTCTTGAACTGCTCAAAGATGGCAAAATGAAAGATGATTCAAAGATCTTAAATGCTCTCAAAGCCCTTCTCCTGTACAGGAAATGTGGTGCATATAACATAATTTTTAGAAAAGATTTTATTTATTTATTTGACAGAGAGAGACACAGTGAGAGAGGGAACACAAGCAGGGGGAGTGGGAGAGGGAGAAGCAGGCTCCCCTCAGGGCAGGGAGTCTGAATCTGACTTGGTAGGGCTCAACCCAAGACCCTGGGATCATGACCTGAGCCAAAGGAAGATGCTTAATGACTGAGCCACCCAGGCGCCCCTGTCACAATTTTTAGGCAGACTGGATCATCAGGTGGGATTGGGCCAAATGGATGTAGGTCAGATCTGGAAGGAGATGGGCTTATGTCCCTGGTCCCCAAGCAGCTCCTGGGACAACCTCCACCTCCTTCAGTGGGTTTGGGCTTACCATAGGAACGCACAGACCTGGATTCGAATACCTGTTCTACTGCTTACCAACTTGCCAGCTGTGCAAACTGAGCCAGGTCACCTGGCCTCTTTTATTTTTTCTTTTAAAGAATTTATTTTTGGGGTGCCTGGGTGGCTCATTGGGTTAAGCATCTACCTTCAGCTCAGGTCGTTATCTGCTCAGCAGGGAGCCTGCTTCCTCCCCTCTCTCTGCCTCTCCGCCTGCTTACTATCTCTCTCTGTCAAATAAATAAAATCTTTAAAAAAAAAGAATTTATTTTTAAGGGGCACTTGGGTGGCTCAATTGGTTAAGAGTCTGCCTTTGGCTCAGGTCATGATCCCAGGGTCCTGGGACTGAGCCCCGCATCGGGCTCCCTGCTCAGCAGGTAGCCTCCTTCTCCCTCTCCCTTTACTGCTCCCCCTCCTTGTGCTCTCTTGCACTGTCAAATAAATTATTTAAAAAATCTAAAAAAAAAAAGAAAAAAGAAAAAAGAATTTATTTTCAAGTAATCTCCACACCCAATGTGGGGCTCGAAGTCACAACCCCAAGATCAAGAGTCTCATGTTCCACTCACTGAACCAGCCAGGTTTCCCTCCCTCCTCTTTTTTTTAAAGATTATTTATTTATTTGACAGAGAGAGAGATCACAAGTAGGCAAAGAGGCAGGCAGAGGGGGAGGGGAAGCAGGCTCCCTGCTGAGCAGAGATCCTGATGTGATGTGGGATTTGGGGCTCGATCCGAGGACCTGAGATCATGATCTGAGCTGAAGGCAGAGGCTTAACCCACTGAGCCACCCAGGCGCTCCCCCTCCTTTTTTTTTTTTTTTTTTTCTTAAGTGATTTCTTGGGCCAACATGGGGCTTGAACTCATGACCCCGAAGTGGACGGACCCAGTCAGGTGCCCTGCACTTGGCCTCTTTGAACTATAATTTCCTCATTTGTAAAATGGAGGTGATGATAATATGCACCTTCCAGGACAGCTTTGTTAAGTCCCTTGCGGACAGCAGGTGCTCAGTAAATGGGACCATTGTTCTGTAACACAAGCATTAACTGGGGAAGCTACTCTGTTGCTGCTGTCAAATAAGAGACCTCCTCCCTGCTCCCCATGTATTCCAAGGCCAGACAGACCAGATTTGGGGTAGACTGCTCTTTTGGACCATGGGGTTAGTCTGGGAAGACTTCCTGGAGGAGGTGAGTTTGAGGTTGAGTGAGGAGAATGGGAGAGATAAGAGTAAGGAACAAGGGCAGTAGGGGGTCCAAGGTGTGGGAGCTCATGGACGGACGGCGTGAAGTCTCTGGGCAGATTCTGTGTCCATGTGAGCACCTATAGCAGGGTGCTGGGCCCTGGGGAGGCTCAGTGGGCTGGGACCAAGTGGCTCAGAGCCCTGCCTGTCCTGGTCCCTAGGACTGTGCCCGGGGCACTGCCAGCTGTGTGGTGTTCAGCTGCCCTCTCTACAGCTTTGACCGCGCCGCTGTGCTGCATGTCTGGGGCCGCCTCTGGAATAGCACCTTTCTGGAGGTAAGAGCACCGTGGAGGTGGGGCGGGCATCTTCTTCCCCAGACTCATTGCTCTTTCTGCCTTCGCCTTGTCTGAATGCAGCACCCTCTTAATCGAAGACAGGCAGAAATGCCCTCTATGTTGGGCACGATTCCACTTACAGTTTTGGGAGCTGGGGTGGGGGGCCCTGGAGCATTGAGGAGAAGTCGGTCCTCCTCTGCTCCCATAGGAGTACTCAGCTGTGAAGTCCCTGGAAGTCATCGTCCGAGCCAACATTACCGTGAAGTCTTCTATCAAGAACTTGCTGCTCAGAGATGCCTCCACAGTGGTGAGCTGCGGGCCTGGGCATGTTGGTGTGGGGAAGCTCTTCTTTCCCTCTGCTCCAGTCCCTGTTCCCTTAACCCTTCATTCCCCAGATTCCCGTGATGGTTTACCTGGACCCTGTGGCCGTGGTGGCAGAAGGAGTCCCCTGGTGGGTCATCCTCCTGGCCATCCTGGCCGGGCTGCTGGTGCTGGCGCTGTTGGTGCTGCTCATGTGGAAGGTGAGGCTTGGGGGTTGGGATGCTGGGCTCCCTTGGCTGGCTGCAGGCCTTTCATGCTACGCTTCTGTGTCCCACCTGCTCTCTCATTTCTTTGGCCCACCTGCGCCAAACACTTGTATGTCCCAGGGACTCTGTTGGGCTCTGGATGATTCAGAGAGAAGTCAGATGCAGATCTGATCCTCTGGGAGTTGATAGTCTAGTGGGGGTGGCGAGCTTTGTAGGAAGGACCAGGCAGAAGGCTCTCAGGCAGGAGAGAGCAGTGGGAGTTCAGACGTGAGAAAGCTGGAGAGCATGGGGCTTAGCAGAAGGTGGGGTCATAGGATCTGGAGGTGGGAGGTGAGGTGGGTGGGACAGTGGGAGACAGAGCCATGGAGGCCAGGGAGTTGGGTCTGATTTAACCAGAGCATGGCAGGGAAGGCTGGAAAGGAAACTGTGACAAAGAAGACACAACAGCGCAGAGAACCTTC
The DNA here is from genome assembly GCF_030435805.1 of Mustela lutreola. Lineage (NCBI taxonomy): Eukaryota > Metazoa > Chordata > Mammalia > Carnivora > Mustelidae > Mustela > Mustela lutreola. The sequence continues at coordinate 57,922,232 of NC_081297.1, forward strand.
TCCAGGGACTGCCTCCAAGACTGAACTCAGACCCTCCATGTACCAGGCTCTACATGGAACCGTCTTCATACACACAGAGTGTAGACCGAATCCTGTTTGTGCCAGGGCTCCCACCCAAAAGCACACACATGCACATGTCAGTACGGGAATCACTTCCATCACCCATTGTCATACCCCGAACTGCATGCCACATCTGGGCTGTGGGGCACCATGCATGTCTTTGGGGCCCTCTGGAGAACTGCCCCCAGTCCTCCCTGGACCAGTTGCAGAGCACCAGTACTGTTTGGCCAATGTGAGTCATCAGCGGACTGGGCCCCTGGATGAGCTTTCCAAGTGCGGGGAACCTGGCCAGCCTTAGAGGAGGTTCATACTTTCATGAAACTGGCTCCAGAATCCCCGTTCCCTGCTTTCTTGGAAGGGGGACAGAGTAGATAAGGGCCCCACCTCTCCTGAGTCTTCCCATCCTCCACCTCTTCTGCTCCCCTCCGCCCTTGACATCCCAGTGTGGCTTCTTCCATCGGAGCAGCCAGAGCTCATCTTTTCCCACCAATTATCACCGGGCCCATCTGGCTGTGCAGCCCTCGGCTGTGGAAGCTGGGGGCCTGGCGACTGTGGGGTAATTGTGTGTGTGTGCATGTGTGTGTGCGTGTGAGTGTATATGTATGCGTGTGGTAGAGCCCCCAGCATTCAGGGAACCAGGGTGAAGAAGTGAGATTGCATGAGGGTGGTGTGAGCTCTAGGAACAGGGGTGGGAGGTCATTATAAGGGTGAGTATCCACAACCGGAAGCATGCACAGTGGGGTGGCTGGGCTCATGCAGTGTGAGCATGTGGGAGTGCAGGAAGGTGCTGTGCATGGCTTTTCTGTGGGCATGAGACAAATGTGCAAGGACATGCTGTGCAGTCTGAGCAAGTAGGAGCCTCAGGTGGCTCCGAGTGTGAGTGTGCAAGGGGCATATTTACACCTTGGTATGGAAGGGCCAGCATCTTCATGAGGTAGGGAGGGGTGAGGCCACCCTATTCATGGACCAGAGGGCCCTGCCCCAGGGGAAATGCCATTTGAGTACATGGGATGAGTGTCTGGGGCTTGGGAGGGCTCATTCCCAGTAGGCAGGGGTCTAGAAAGCCATATTTTGGTCTCAGATTTTGTTTATGTTCTGGGGCATGCTGTTGGGTCTCTTCAAAGGCTTGAATGGGGTCAGTGGTCCTGATGCTTCATCTTCAACCCCCTCTTCCAGTACCCAAGGCAGAGGTCCTTGGTCCTGCATCTTTGGCCCTTCCTGGTCTTTCTCTGGCCGTGAGTGAGGACCTGGGGCCCGGCATGAATTGTGGCACCTGTGGGGGCCATGCACTGCACGGGACACTGTCTGCCCCAGCTCCTTCCTGCTGCAGCGGTGGAGGCAAGGTGCTGGGCTGTGCTGGGCATCTGCCCTGGGGGCCTCAGCTCCTCACATCTGGCCTGGGGTCCTTACAGATGGGATTCTTCAAGCGGGCGCGGTACCCCGAGGCCACTGTGCCCCAATACCACGCGGTGAAGATCCCACGGGAAGACCGGCAGCAGTTCAAGGAGGAGAAGACAGGCACCATCCTGAGGAACAACTGGGGCAGCCCCCGGCGGGAGGGCCCTGATGCGCACCCCATCCTGGCTGCTGATGGGCACCCTGAGCCGGGCTCCGATGGGCATCCCGTTTCAGGCACCGCCTAACACCCTGTGTCCCAGCCTGGCCCACGGGTCCCCTCCACCCTTTCCCCAGATATGGCTCCTTGGGGTGAAGAGGGTAGAGTGGGTTGTTGGCGTCCCATCAGGATGGGATAGAATCTGCTTCCTCAGGGGCATAGGCATCTCCACCCACCCCCAACAGAACTTCCCCTTAGAACACTGTGAGATGAGGGTGGTAAGTCAGGAATGGGGTTGTGGGGTAGAAGGAGAAGGACAGTGATGTCCTGATGAAAACGTGGGAGAAGGACCCTGATCCCTTCCTCTCCCATTCATTCTGTTTAACAGGACCCCAAGGACCTGTCCCCCAGAAAGTGCCTTAAGCCCAGAGGGTTGGGGAGAAGGTTGTGTTGCTGACTCAGGGGCTCTTCCCTCCCTAGTTTCGCCTCTCCTCTGACCTTAGTTTGCTGCATCAAACTAGTGGATTTTGTCTATTTATTAAAAAGTATTTGAGGACAAAACTTCTGGCTTCTTTGCTGAGTGTTGCTCTCCCACCTCCAGGGTCTCCAGGAGAGGACTGCTTCTTTGCACCCCCACAGCTCAGGACAAAGGTGGCAGTGGGAGGGAGGGCCGGGGGGGGGGCCCAGCAGGAGCACATGACTTTTGTGACCAGTTCCTGGAGGCACATAGCTGTGGTCTCAAAGAGGAAGGAGACCCTTACTATGGGAACAAGGGAGAGGGACAGGGAACCACCTTAGCAGTGGGTGGGCAAAAATTGGGAGACCCCGTCTATGAATTTGTCAAGGATATAACAGGATATTGCTTTCCTCCCTGTGGTCAGGTTAGGAATAGAGCTTTTATACTTTGGAAGGAAGGATTGAAATTAGACGCCAGGCAGAGATGGGGGAAGGAAGGAGAGGAGCTGGTGGGGGGAATGGCTTCTCTGACTAGATCCCTCTTAGGAGAAGACAGGTTAGCCGGTGGGTGGGATTGCTCTGGCTGAAGGCAGGACTCCGGGAAGGGTTATTTCACAGCCTTTCCCATGATGTGGGGCCCAACAGGCAACCACTTGAAGGGAGGGGGCTGGTGTTCCATTTGGAGTTGAGAGAACTGGGCACTCTTGAGGTCCTTCCAAGTCTCTCTGGTGAGGCAGCAGCCATCCCCAATGTGTTTCCAGGTGGGCTCTAAAACTTGCTGCCACAGAAAGGCCCAGCTTCCACGTGGCTCAGCCACATGCTCCCAGAAAAAAAACACTCCTCCCTAAGAGAGAAGAGAAAGTTAGCGTTACTTCTTTGCTCCATTCCACAACCTTCCTCCCACCTCATCTCCACCCCGCTGTTGGTGAAATGGAGGTTGCTGGTACCCAGGTCTATGAAGCACGTTATTCTGCTTCTGACTTTCTCTGTAGGCCCTGGCTCCTCCCCTCTCACTCAAAAGCGCATGTGAAGAGCTGCCCAGTGGGGGTGACGGTTGAGCCACCTTTAAAGGATGACCGAGGGACAGCCTAGCAGAGGGCAGATGGATGAGGAGCTGGAGAGAGAGGAGCAGAGACCTCACTGTAGACTGAGACGCTGTCTTCTGAGACTCAGACGCATACATCCAATCTTATCCTTTGGCCAACATCCTAGGGAAAACTTGCACCTGACTCATGACTAATACTGGGGTTCCTTCCGCCCTTCTCTCCTTGCTGAACCCTCTCTAGGTGATCTCATGCACCCCTGTGCTCTGATTTTACAGCTTGTGACTTCCACATCTTTCTCTGACTTCCAACTGCCTCTATGGCTTTCCTGCCTGCCTGTTTCAGTGGCACCTCAGACCTAACAAGTCCCAAATGGTTTCTCTCATGTCAGCAATTGAGACTTCCCTCTACCCTCTTTCCCTCCACCAGTCACTCATGCCAGAAACCTGGAAACCATCCTCAAATCCTTTCTTTACTCAGCCCCAAATCATATGGATTCTATGGACTCTAATATCCAGAGCCCTTTTTTATTTTTCCCACTTCCCCACATCCTGCTTAATCCCTCAGATCTCAATGTAAACATCACTCTGTTAGGTGTCTCTGCCCCCGGGCCCCCCCGCAGCTGCTGCATTAGGTGGCTCTCCTGTGGGCTTCCACAGCACTCTACTCTATCCCTCGGAGGCCCGGTCATGTTCACTGTTGACCAGCAAGTGGCGGTGGATGGGTGTCTAACGTGCCAGCACACCAGAGTCCCGACCCCAGAGCGGCCCTGCGGCTGTCGTCTGCCCCATGCCCATTCCCTTTCCACGCTGCTCACCGGCCTCAGCACTCTGTGGACTTCCTGCAGGACCCTCCTCGGACTCTGCACGGAGCACAGCACCAGGGTGCTGACCACCACATCCATGCAGCCGTCCGCCAGTCCTTTCATGTCCTCTCCGGAAGCCACCACAAACTGTTCATACTGGAGGTGCCTGTTCTCCGCCATGCTCTTGGTCAGGAACTTCTCGAAGTGGGGGTTTGGGTCCAGGCAGGTGATCCTGCAGCCCGCTGGGTAGAACTGGAAGTTGGCCCCCGTGCCGCAGCCCAGCTCCAGCAAGGACACCTTTCCGGAGGCTCCCGCAAGCCCCTTTATCTGGATGAAGAGCTGCTGTTTCTTACTCTCCATCTTACGGTTGCACTTGGCCGTCAGTGCGGCCATCAGGTAGGGGAAGCACATTTTGCAGAGGGGCTGCCAGCAGCCCAGCAGAGCCAGCAGGTGCAGGGGCAGTGTCAGGAGCAGCACCAGCAGCTGCAGGAGGTGGACAAGGGCGTCCATGACTCGCCAGCTCGGAGCCACGTTCTGCTGGGACACTGGCCTTTTCTCTGTCTCCAGTGCCGCACACGGGAGCCTCTCCCCCTCCTGGGTTGGGACTTTGTTCCCTGTTTCCTACTTGTCAGCTTTCTCTTTGCCAGGGTATAGTGGGTGCATGGAATCCCTCCAGAGGGCACAGGTCCTACGGCCCTATAGTTTTTTGTGGAGTGAAGGGACAGGTGGCATTAGTGTCCTAAGTTCTGGGGCACTGTGTGTTGAGGGTGGGGGTGTGCTGATTATTTCAGAGAGGAGTGGAAAGGGCAGAAGGGGATAGGTCTCAGATTGCAGCTTTGTGGGGGCCAACCCGGGACGGGCCTGACTCATCGGCCTGTGCTGGCCTCATTCTGTCCCCAGAATCTGGTTATGTAAGCTGGGAAGTCTGGTTGGGTTCCCCTGGCACACCCCCAGCGTTCTGTAAACTGTAACATGCCTTTGCCCCAGATAGAAGCCAAGCACAGAGGATTCCGGGTAAGGCCAGACTGGTCAGGAGAAGGAGGGAGACTGCAGGGCAAAAGAAAGGCATTTTCTCAGCTGACTGGTGTTTACTATCACATTCAAGACTGCACTACCCCAGCAATAGAAGAAAAGAAGGGAGAAAAAGACAGCATGGGGAAGAAGAATCAGCAAGCCCGGATCCCATTATAACTTGCCGTGTCTCTTTGGGCAAGACTTTTTACTTTCTGAGCTCCAGCTTCTCAACTGTAAAATGGGGAGATGATGACAGATTGGATGCGCCTTCTGTAGTTTCTAAGGGCTCCTCCTGCTCCTGCATTCATGTGATCTAAGGGGAGTGGGGGAGGAAAGGCGGCAGGTGACCCCAGCTCTCCTCACAGCCCAGGATGGTACTCCCAAGACTTTGGTCCCAGGCTGCCACTGAGGCAGCCCAGTCTCAGAGCCCAGACTTTGGGGTCACAGGCATCTTAGCAGAAAGTCCCCAAATGATTAAGCTGTGGCTTCTCTTTTGGCAGAAGCGTGGAGGAAGCGCCCCACAGACAGTTCCACAGGATAGCCACCAATTGCCTAGTGGCCAAAGGGAATTTTGTATAGAGAAAAGAAAATCAACAGCTTGGCATTATACAAGAGGGAAATGACAGTAGTCTAAAAGCTCATGAGTGGCATTTCCCAGGGCCACTGATGGCCTCTGGGGGAGGACTGAGTTTAGACAAAGTCTCTGGTGGAGAGGGCTGCTCTGTCGAAGCCCATTGCAGCAGCCCTCCAGTCAAGCCCACCAGGGGATCTGCCCCCGGCCTATGGGGGCCTTAGAGAGGAGGTGTGGGGATAACTATGAGCTATTTCAAGAAAGTGTCTTTTCCCACACAGAGTTGCCCGAGCCGGGGGCAGCCCCCGTGCTGCTGCTCAGGAGAGCGGTTTTGTGACCTCCCACAGTCAGACGCAGCCTTCTCTGGGCTTGGCTTCTAATGTGACTGTAAGGGAGGCAGCAGTTCTTCATAGCAGGAGTACGAGCTCAGGAAGGAAGTGGCAATGATCCAAGCCTGGTCAGAACACGGTGTGGGCGCCCAACGGCCTTCTGCAGTAGTGAAGAGGGTCAGGGGAAGCCATGCCAACTGGGGGCTACCTCTTTTGGGAATGGGTGAGGCGCTCAGTTTAGTGGAGAATGGGGTGAGCTCGAGAGGTGGTGGGAGGTGAAATCAGAGAGTAGTCGCTCCTGACAGGTTTCTTTTTGCTTGTAAAAGAATCGTTAAACTCTTTCTTGGAAAAGCTCATACATTCACATTGCACAGAATTTAAGAGGTACAAAGGGATTACAGAGAAAATTCTCTCCTCCACTTTAGTCTCTCAGTGACTCAGATCCCCTCTCCTGAGGCACTAAACGTCACAAAGCCAAGTTCTTGGAATCTTTCTGGAGATGGAGATGATCTGCAAAATAGCACATGACACACCTACTGCACATTTAGATGTGTACACATGTGTGTGTACACATGTTCCTTTTTCTTTACACAAATGGTAGCAAATTGTCCACACTCTTGAATACCTTGCTTTATTGGGTTTAGCTGATACTGCCCAAGGATCTTCCAAAGTAGCTGTTTTTTATTTTATTTTTTAATTTATTTGACAGGGAGATAGAGAGCACAAGTAGGCAGAGTGTCAGGCAGAGGGAGAGGGAGAAGCAGGATCCCTAGGAAGCCTTATGTGGAGCTTGATCCCTGGACTCTCTCTGGCCATCACAAAACTGACTGAGCCACCTAGGAGCCCCCAAAGTGGCTATTTCAATTTACACTTTCACTAGTAACATTTTGTGTTATGCATCTTTTATCTATCTATCTATCTATCTATCTATCTATCATCTATTATCTATCATTTAGCTATCTGTCTGCCTACCTATCATCTCTACTCATTCACTCATTTATATTACTACTGACTTACAGATTTCTTATTTTATTCAATGGGTTGTAGTCTTGATACCCTCTTTAGGTATAGTTTTATTGATGTATAATTATGAACAAGAGAACATACATAGTTACAGTGTATGCTTGATGGATTTTGGCATATGAATACATCTGTGAAACCGTTACCACATTCAACACAGTGAACATGTCTACCAACTATGAGCGTTTCCTCACATCTCTTTGCAATCCATCCTTCCCTCTTTCATCCCCATCTTCAGGCAACCGCTGGTCTGCTCTGTCATTATAGGTTAATTTACATTCTCTAGAATTTTTTATAAATGGAATCCTATAGTATGTACTCTTATTGTCTGGATCCTTCCTTCCTTCCTTATTATTATTATTTTTTAAAGATTTTATTTATTTATTTGACAGAGATCACAAGGAGGCAGAGAGGCAGGCAGAAAGAGGAAGGAAAGCAGGCTCCCTGCCAAGCAGAGAACCCGATGTGGGGCTTGATCCCAGGACCCTGGGATCATGACCTGAGCCGAAGGCAAAGGCTTTAACCCACTGAACCACCCAGGCAAAAAAAAGCCGCTCCTTTTTTTTTTTTTTTTTTTTTTAAAGATTTTATTTATTTATTTGAGAGAGAGAGAGCAAGCGAGAGAGTGCACACACAGCATGGGAGCCTCTGCCTAGAGGGTGAAGAAGGAGGCTCCATCCCATTAAACAATGACTGCCTGTTACCCCCGCCCCCAGTCCTTGGAAACCACCATTATACTTTGTCTTTATGATTCTGACTGCTCTAAGTACCCCCTGTAAACGGAATCATACTGACCTATTTTGCTTAGTCAAATGTCCTCAAGGTTACCCGTGTTGTAGCATATTGAATAATTTCTTCCTTTTTAAGGCTGAATAATATTTTGTTATATGCATATACCACATCTTACTTATCCATTCATCTATCAGTGGACATGGGTTGCTTTCATGATTTAGTTACTGTGGATAATACTCCTACAGACATGGGTATACAGGGGTACCTGGGTGGCACAGTGGTTAAGTGTTGGACTCTTGGTTTTGGCTCAGGCCCTAGTCTCAGGGTTGTAGGATCAAACCCACCTCGGAGTCTGCTTCAGATTCTCTCTGCTCCTCCTGCTCATGCTCTCACTCATTTTCTCTAAAATAAATAAATAAATCTTAACCATACCCCCCACCACATAGGTCTGCAAATATCTTTTTGAGACCCTGCTTTCAGTTCTTTTGGGTATATTCCTGGAAGTGGAATTACTGGATTATATCATAATTCTAGGTTTGATTTTTTTAAAAAAGATTTTATTTACTTATTTGACAGAAAGAGATCACAAGTAGGCAGAGACGCAGGCAGAGAGAGAGGAAGGGAAGTAGGCTCCCCGCTGAGCAGAGAGCCCGATGCGGGACTCGATCCCAGGACCCTGAGATCATGACCTGAGTCGAAGGTAGCGGCTTAACCCACCGAGCCACCCAGGCGCCCTAGGATTGATTTTTTGAGGAACCACCATACTGTTTTCCACGGCACCCATTAAGAATGACATGGGGTTGGGGCACCTGGTGGCTCAGCCAGTTAAGTGTCTGCCTTCGGCTCAGGTCATGATCCCGGAGTCTAGGGATAGAGTCCTGCATCGGGCTCCCTGATCAGCAGGTTATCTGCTTCTCCCTCTGCCCACTTGTGTTCTCTGTTTTGCAAATAAATAAAGAAAATCTTAATCCTTGTGTTCAAAAAGTAGTTACATTTAAGATAATTTTACTTCTTCCTTTGCAATTCTGATGACTTTTATTTCTTTTTCTTGCATTGCTTAGGCTAGAATTTCCAGTACTGTGTACAAGTGGTGAAAGCAGGCATTCTTTCTTATCTATCTCAGAGGAAAATTTTATTTTATCACCATGGAGTGTGATGTTTGCTCTGGGTATTTATTAGGGTTATGTGAAATATATTTTAGGGAGAACTGACATACTTTTTTGTCTGAAAGTATATTTCCCCAGTTGCTCATATCTTCTTTTGTCCTGTCAGTAGTATTTCAAAGATCTCTTCATGTAGGTACCTAACATTCATTTCTTTCTTTCTTTCTTTCTTTCTTTCTTTCTTTCTTTCTTTCTTTCTTTCTTTCTTTCTTTCTTTCTTCTTTTTTAAAAAATTTATTTGACAGAGAGAAACACAGTGAGAGAGAGAACAGAAGCAGAGGAAGTGGGAGAGGGAGAAGCAGGCTTCTGGCTGAGCAGGAAGTCCAATGCGGGGCTGGATCCCAGGACCCTGGGATCACGACCTGAGTCAAAGGCAGATGCTCAACAACTGAGCCACCCAGGCACCCCAGATACCAAACATTTCTTAAGCTTATTTCTAGTTATATTACTTTTTTTCCCCTAATATACAAGGAAGTCTCTTCTTTACTTCTCTCTTCTAACAGGTTTCTATTTGTATATATATCTCGTCATTTTTGTTTCTGAATGTTAGTTTTGTACCTAGTCATCTTATTAAATGCTCTTATTGTTTATTCTTTTTATTCGATTCTTTTTCAAAAAATATTTATTTTAGAGAGAGAGAGGGAGAGTGTGAGTGAGGCGAAGGGCAGAGGGAGAGGGAGAGAAAGGGAGAGAAGCAGACTCACTGCTAAGCTGAGCATGGAGCCCAACAAGGAACTCAATCTCAGATCAGGACTTGAGCAGAAATCAAGAGTTAGACACTTAACTGACTGAACCACCCAGGCGCCCCTCTTTGGGTTATCTAAGCATAACATGATCTGTGCCAGTAATAATTATTTACCTCTTCCTTTTCAATTTTTATATCTTTTATTTCCTTCTCTTGCTTAATTGCTTTATCCAATTCCTTAGAGAAATATTAAATAGTAGTATGGGTACTAAATCTTTTTGTTCCTGAAATTAATGGGACTGCTTCACAGGCTTTCCCACAGGCTGTATCTATTTTCTCTCAGCTTTTCACCCACCCTTTTATTCTTTGCTCTGTATTGCTGGGGTTAAGAGCCTATGTTTACCTGGATCACTTGCTTGCTGGCTTCTTTGTCAGTTCTGCCAGTAATAAGCACTGCAGGGAGAACAGACTGTGGGAGGAAGAAGGTGTGTTCAGCTGCACCGTTTGGCAACTGTTGGCAGTGGTGGTTCCATAGGAGCAGTGGAGATGGGGTGCTCCCAGATTCCATCTGCCTGAGCCAAAGGCTGCACTGTTTCAGCCACTCCAGCTGTGCGCTCGTCAGCAGATCTAGAACATGTGACATTGTCTGCAGGACAGTGGCAGGATTTGTGGGCTCCAGGGAAGTTAGCAGTTTATGATCTCTGGGTATCATCTCTTATTCCTCTTGTCCCCCACTCCACTTCTTAATTTCCCCTAGGGGTTTGGAAATATATATAAAACCAAGGGGGAAAATATATGTGTATTTTTTTTAAAGATTTTATCTAGTTATTTGACAGATAGAGATCACAAGTAGGCAGAGAGGCAGGCAGAGAGAGATGGAGAAGCAGAGAGCCCAATGCGGGACTCGATCCTAGGACCCTGGGATCACGACCTGAGCTGAAGGCAGAGGCTTTAACCCACTGAGCCACCCAGGTGCCCTATATGTGTCTGTTCTAAAACAAGGGAAAAACATATATATGTTTTATATATTTTGTGTGTATATATATATATATTTCTATATATGTTATATATATATTTATATATATGTTTTATATATTTTAAAGATTTTGTTTTTATTTATTTATTGGAGAGAGCCTGAGAGAGAATGAAAGAGAGCAGGAGCAGGGGAGGAGAAGGAGAAGCTCAGCAAGGAGCCTGACTTGGCTTGGGATTTGATTCCAGCACCCTGGGATCATGACCTGAGCTGAAGGCAGATGCTTAACCAGCTGAGCCACCCAGGGGCCCCCTCTTTTTTTTTTTTTTTTTTTTTAAAGGGCCCAGCATGGAGCCCAATGCGGGGCTTGAACTCACAACCCTGAGATCAAAACCTGACCTGAGACTCTGAGATCCAGACCTGAGCTGCAATCAAGAGTCAGATGCTTAACTGACTGAGCCACCCAGGGGCTGCACAGCCAAACTTCCGGAGTCATCTGCTCCTGTTATCTCAATGTACTCCCCATTCACTCTTCCACTCTCTCCAGTCCAACACCTTAATTAAAAACTGTTCTTATCTTATTTGAACATTGCCAGATCCAATAGCTCTTCCTGTCCTTATCTTATTTGACCTCTTACCAGCCTCAGGAACAGTTGGCTATTACTTCCTTCTTGGAATACTATCTCATTTAAGCTATCCCAACATCACGGCCTTTTTGTTTTTATACCCCTGGCTGTTCCTCCTCAGACTCCTTTCTTATGAGGCTTTCTTATCTCCTCAGCCTCTGTATTTTGTTTCTTGAGGTTTAGCCTTAGATCTCCCTCTGTCTACATTATCTCATTAAGTAATTTATTTCTTCCATTTTCATGGGTTTAATTATTCACATATTAATCTTTTTAAAGCAGATCTCCCCCTCCCCAGTTTCCTTCAGGTTTGCATAAATCCAGTTGCCTACTTGACAAATTCCTCAGCATGTGTCCTGCATGGGTCACTTAACACACCCAAAATGATCCTCTTCAAGTCTCTTTTGCCCATTCTCCTCACCATCTCAATAAATGACACCATGAGCTTCTCAATTGCTTAAGCAAAAACCTAGGGCTTATTTTATTTCTCTTTCTCTTCCTTCTTTCACCCCTCTTCCCCCTCACCTCTTCGTTCTCCTCCTCCTTCTGCTTTCTCTCTTTTTAAACTTTGTATAGCAGAAGATTCTGAATACACACAAAAGTTGGCACAGTCACGGACCCCCGTGTATACATCATCCAGCCCCAACACAACCATCAAGCCATCGGTAACCCTGCTCCATCCACACCCTCATCCACTGCCCCCTTCCACCCTGGGTATCATTTTGAAGTAAGCCCTAGATGTGTCATTTCATCTGTAAATATTTTAATACCTATCCTTAAAAGATATGTAACAAAAAATATAACCAGAATATTATCACACCTAAAAAAGTCTAGCATAATTCCTAGGACTCCCTTTTTTGAGTTTCTTTTTCCCTTACTCCCCTATCCAAGCTCTCCCCAAGTCCTGCCGGCTCTAGGTCCCCATTTATCTTTAATTCAAGCACTGCTAGCATCTTCACTGGCACAGAGCAGGCCACAGCCCTCGTCTGTGTGGCGCATTACAATAGCCTGGTAACTAGTCTCCCCACTGCCATCCCCTGCTTAAAATCCTTTAGTGAATTCTCATCTCCATTTAGCATAAAATCCAAAATCCCTCTGGTGGCCCAAAGCCCTGCAGATCCAGCCTCTGTCTACTTCACCCCATTCTCCCACACTCGCCAAGCTTCAGCTACACAGTCTTTCACTTTCTCACATTCTCACTTTTTTTGCTTCAGTGCTTTTGAGCTTGTCATTTCCTTTGCCTACTATGTCTCCTTTTCTGGAGCAGTCCTCTTCTCCCTCCTGCCTACTTAACTTTTACTTACCTTGCAGGTCTTAGACTGAAACCATCCCTCCCTTTCCACCATCGAGGCCAAGAACTCTTAGCTCAGTTTGTAATGACTGTTTGTTGCTGTTATTATCTAATTAATATCTGTCAATAAGTTCCATGAGAGCAAGGATTATATCTTTTTTCCTTATCATCACATATCCAGCACCTAGCATGGTGCCGGGCAAGTAGTAGGCACTGAAAATGAGACAGATAAACTAACGGGACTCCATGAAAAACTGCTTTTTTATTCCTTTTCCTGCTTCTATTCTTGCTAGGACCTATAACCTAGCCTTATACCTGCCTTATAGAACAGATAATGTGTGTCCTGCCTGTAAAGGTCAAGGAGTTAATGATGTCTTTTGATTCTTGCAGCACAATAGACAACATCTAAGGAGTGATGGGGTGGGTCGTCAGAAACATTTTCCAAGACCACTGGCTCACCAAGATCCCTAGCTGCAGGACGTAAGTGCCTCATGGAGGACACCTAACCACTTGTCTTTGTTCCTGGATGCCTGAGAAGACACATCAGGATCATGATCCTCAACAAGAACCCAGGACCCCAAGCAAAGATAAGACTCACTCTCCTTTCCTTTCCCAGTCTCCCAGACACTCTGTGTTTATCCATCTACCCTCTCTGTGTCTTCAATAAACTACCTTCACTTCCTCTCAGCTTGTATTTGATTTGCATCCTGCATGAAGACAAGCAAGTTCTTGGCTGGCCTTGCATGACCTCCTCCTCCCTCTGGTCCTTGGACCTAGCCAGCCTGCATCAAAAACATGTGTTGTCGGGGCGCCTGGGTGGCTCAGTGGGTTAAGCCGCTGCCTTCGGCTCAGGTCATGATCTCAGGGTCCTGGGATCGAGTCCCGCATCGGGCTCTCTGCGCAGCAGGGAGCCTGCTTCCCTCTCTCTCTCTGCCTGCCTCTCCAACTACTTGTGATTTCTCTCTGTCAAATAAATAAATAAAATCTTTAAAAAAAAAAAAAAACATGTGTTGTCAATAAACAACAAAGAGTTTTATCACAATTTATAATTGAAAACTTTCTGTCAATAATTTAAAGCCTGCTGTTTCCTCTAGTGAATTAATGCTACATTGTCAGACAGCATATTTTCCTCTTCATTGCCTTATATACTCAGGGCCATTTCCAGTGTCAGTCTCAGAGATCACTCAATCCATCATATTTATTAGATGGATGAATAAGAGGTCCATATCCTGAGAAAGGGCCCATTTCATTGAGAAATGTATCACTGAGGATCTTATATGCCAACCTAAGGTTTTGGATCTTTTTTTTTTTTTTAATATTATTTATTTATTTGACAGAGAGAGATCACAAGTAGGCAGAGAGGCAGGCAGAGAGAGAGAGAGGAGGAAGCAGGCTCCCTGCTGAGCAGAGAGCCCGATGCGGGACTCGATCCCAGGACCCTGAGATCATGACCTGAGCCGAAGGCAGTGGCTTAACCCACTGAGCCACCCAGGCGCCCAAGGTGTTTGGATCTTATTCTATAGGAAATGGGAAGGAATCATATGGTCTGATGGCTTGTTGGAAGCATCTCTCTGATGACTGGATTTACAGGAAAAAAGACTGGAGGATGGGATACCAGCTGAGAGATGATTTGCATTGACATCAGCCATAGAAACATTTTCTCCTAGATATATCTCCTTTGGCAAAGGAAGTAAAAGCAAACTTAAATTATCAGGACAACACCAAAATATAAAGCTTTTGCACAGCAAAGGAAACCATTAACGAAATAAAAAGAAAACCCACTGAATGGGAGAAGATACTTGCAAGTAATATATCCGATAAGAGGTTAATATCCAAAATACATAAGGAAGTTATACAAGTTAATGCAATAACCCCCAAATAATCCCATTAAAAAGGCAAAAGATATGAGTAGACATTTTCCCAAAGAAGATATCCAGTTGTCCAAAAGATACATGAAAAGATGCTCAACATCACTCATCATCAAATGGCTAAAATAAAAAACCTAAGAAAAAAACAAACATTGGCGAGGATGTGGAGAAAAAGGAATCTTTATGCAATGTTGGTGGGAATGCAAACTGCTGCAGCCACTCTGGAAAACAGTATGGAAGTTCCTCAAAAAAGTAAAAATAGAATTACCATATGACCTAGTAATTCTACTACTGGGTATTTACCCAAAGAAAACAGAAACTCTAATTCAAAAGTTATAAGTGCCCCTATGTTTATTGTAGAATTATTACAATAGTCAAGATGTAGAAGCAACACAAATTTTCAAAGATAAATGAATGGATGAAGAGGCTGTGAGATATATATATATATATATATATATATATATATATATATATATATATATAATGGAATATTACTCAGCATTAAAAAAAGGAATGGGATCTTGCCTTTTGCAACAGTGTGGATGGGCCTAGAGTGTATATGTGAAATAAGTCAGAGAACAACAAATACCATATGATTTCACTCATATGGGGAATTTAAGAAATAAAACAGATGAACGAAGATGAAGAGAGGCAAACAAAAAAACCAGACTCTTAAATACAGAGATGAGACTGATGGTTGTTGGGGACAAGGAGGGGGTTAGGAGGAGGGGGTGAAATAGATAAAGGGGATTAAGAGTACTCTTATCATGATATGCATGGAATTGTTGAATCACTATATTGTACACCTGAAACTAATATACTACTGTATTTTAATTACACTGGAATTTAAGAAATAAATAAAAATTAAAAAAAAGATAGATGAGGGGCATCTGAGTGGTTCAGTTGTTAAGGTCTGCCTTTGGCTCAGGTTATGATCCCGGTGTCCTGGGATTGAGCCCCACACTGGGCTCCCTGCTTGGTGGGAAGCCTGCTTCTCCTTCTCCCACTCTGCCTGCTTGTGTTCCCTCTCTAGCTGTCTCTATCTTTGTCAATTAAGTAAATAAATAAAAATCTAAAAAGAGAGAGAGAGAGAGATGACTTACAATGGTCCGGGGGAAGGATAATGAAAAATGGAGCATTAGTGGGGACAGAGAGGAGATTTATATAGGAGGTGGTAAGAGTAGCATTTTGTTTTTCATTTACAAAATTTTGGTAAAATATGCATAATATAACGTTACCATTTAAATCAATTTTAAGTGTATAGTTAATGGCATTAATTTCACTCCATTACTGTGCAGTCATTGCCACTGTCCATCCCCAGAACTTTTTTTTTCTTTTAAGATTTTACCCACTTACTTCACACACACACACACACACACACACACACACACACAGACTGAGAGCACAAGCAGCAGGGAGCAGCAGGCAGAGGGAGAAAAAGAAGCAGACTCCCTGCTATGAGGCTCCATCCCGGGACCCCAGGACCATGACCTGAGTTGAAGGCAGATGCTTAATTGACTGAGCCACTCAGGCGTCCCATCCCCAGACCTTTTTGATCTTCCCAGCTGAAGCTCCATGCCTATTAAACAGTAACTTCTCATGAGCTCTTGGCAACCCACCATTGATCTATATATTTATTTTTAAAAAAGATTTTTAAAATCTTTTTAAAAAATTTATTTTTA
Source organism: Mustela lutreola (assembly GCF_030435805.1). Taxonomy (NCBI): domain Eukaryota; kingdom Metazoa; phylum Chordata; class Mammalia; order Carnivora; family Mustelidae; genus Mustela; species Mustela lutreola. Next base: position 57,938,102 of record NC_081297.1, read on the forward strand.
AATTAAAAAAAATTTATTTTTAAAAAAGATTTGGTTATTTATTTGAGAGAGACAGAGAGAGCATGAGCAGGGGGAGGGGCAGAGAGAGAGGGACAAGCAGAATCCTCACCGAGTGGAGATCCCTATGTGGGGCTCGATCTCAGGATCCCAAGATCATGACCTGAGCTGAAGACAGATACAACTGACTGAGCCACCCAGGTGACCCAAAGATTTATTTATTTATTTTAGGGGGAGAGGGGTAGGGGGAGTCTTGAGCAGGCCAAAGCCTCATGTTGGGCTCAATCTCAGGACCCCGAGATGAGGATCTGAGATGAAACAAAAAATGAAACTAAGAGTCAGACGCTTACCTGACTGTGTCATCTAGGCACCCTGTAAACATTTATAATTCTTAACAGATTATTCTGAGACTTCTGACTCTGGTCACTAGAGGCAATTTATCAGAATAAGGACTTTTGGGGCATCTAGGTGGCTCAGTGGGTTAAGCCTCTGCCTCGGGCTCAGGTCATGATCTTAGGGTCCTAGGATCAAGCCCCCTATTGGGCTCTCTGCTCAGCAGGGAGCCTGCTTCTCTCTCTGCCTGCCTCTCTGCCTAGTTGTGTTCTCTGTCTGCCAAATAAATAAATAAATAAATCTTAAAAAAAAAAAAAGAATAAGGCCTTTTTTTTTTTTAAAGATGGTGAATTTGGTTTTGGCATGCTGACTTGGAGGTGGTATGTCCAGTGAGGAGTTAAATATGTGATTCTGGTATTTTGAAGAGCATTTTAGGCTAGAGATAAATACAGGAGACCCATTAGGATAGAGGTCGTTTCTGGTCTGGAACTCCAATCCAGCAACTCTTCCTGTCCTTTCTGATTTGGTTGGATACATTGTAATTCCCCCAAGCCAAGGGCCAGGGAGCCATTCTTCCCCCTCCTGTTCTCTCACCCCTGTCCCCTTTTAATTCAGCACTAAAGCTTGCTTTGTACTTTCAAATACCTTCTCCACATCCCTTGAATCTGTTTCCTCTCTCTTATCCCAACTGCCAGTGCTATAAATCCAGGCCCACATCATCTGGTTCCTGGACCATGAAAACAGCTGCCTAGTTTTCAAATCCATTCTCCACACAGTCAACAAGCATGAATTACCTAAAATACAAACATCACCATACCATGCCCTTATTAAAAATCTGAATTGTTTCCTCATTGTCACCTGTAAGATAAATTCCAACTGCTTACTACAGTAGAAAGGCCTTCTGTGGTCAGCGCCGGTGGACGGCTCAGCTTCTTCTCTGAGGCTGTCTCCTTTGCTAAAGTGCTTCAACAGCTCCAAGTGTGTGCAGTTCCCCTGCTACCTAGCCCTTTCATGCTGGAGCCTCTGCCAGGCGGGGCCCCTACACTCACTTGGTTTACTCCTTCTCTTTGTTCAATTTATTCTGGCTCTCCTTTACCCAGAATGGCTTTCCTGTGGACTCCCTAATTCTGATACTGTCCTGGGCCTCTTTTCCCTCACACCTTATTCAGATACTATTGTTGTACTTACCATAGTGTGCCAAAAATATCTATTTATGTGTCTGTCTCCTTTAAAAGTCCATTGGCTTATTGAGTCCAGGGACTATGTCTTAATATGTTCCTCTAGTCCCAACACAGTAATAATGTTTTTTGCAGAATGAATGAATGTTGCAGAGGAACCAGATGTATAAGCAGTGAACAAAACACAAGATATAGGACACTTTTAAAGCAAGTTTTAATTTAAATTCCAGTTAGTTAACATATAGTATATTAGTTTCAGGTGCACAATACAGTGCCTCAGCACTTCCATACAACACCCGGTGCTCATCACAACATACAGCAAACTTTTATGTGAAATTCAAAACACTATTGTAGGTCATTAGTACAAAATATGCATGCGACAGACTCCAAATTCTGTGTGCTGGAGAAAGCTATGAGGGAACAATTTCTCCTCTTCTCTTGGTGACATTACGGCTGTTATTACCGTGAAATATTTTTTAATTTTGCAAAATGGTAATATTTAGTATTCCAGAAACTTCCAACTCAAAGTTTAGCCCCGGACCAACAAAATTGGCTTCACCTAAGTATTTGTTAGAACTGAAGTCTTAGGCCCCACCCCAGACCTTCTGAATCTAAATCTGTATTTTAACAAGGTCCCTATGGGATAGGCAGGGCTAGGTAGTGAGAGATAGACGCAGCTAGGTGATCAGGCTCACAGAAATCCCAAAAATGTGCAGGTGTGGGAAAACCAGAGGTAAAGGAACAAACTGGACCACTCTGCCCTACGACCACCCTGCCCTAGGTGTGGGAGGTGGGTGTCTTTTTTTTGATAATCACCCGTGACCAACAAAGAATAACCAGACCCTACAAAGGAGGTCGGCCATTGAAGGTGATATCACTAGTCCTTGTTCAATGGTGTTATCAACAGAGAGGTTAAAAGGATTTAAGGTCCCTGGTTGGCTTTCTATAAAAGACTAATCCTAAAGGCCCTCACTGGGACCTGCCAGAACACCTCTCGCTCAGAAGAACTTTTTCTGTATCTTCATTTAATAAACCTCTATTGCTTTACTCACTTTCTTTTGTCCCTGAGATTCATTCTTGGACTCTGTGAGACAAGAACCTAGCTGTCCTGTGTCACCCAGGTCATTCCTCTGTGTATTGAAGTTTGAGAAGCACTATCTTTTAAGAAATCACTTTATTGTCTGAAAAGGGGTCTGAAGACTCGTGAGCTCAGGTCCTTAGTTCGTCTCGTCCTCCGGGAAGCAGTGCTGTGGAGGGCTTGGCTGGCTGGACATTCCAGAGCTTGACCTCAGGGAGGAGTGGTGGCAAAGGACCAACGTAGCAGCTGTTCTCATAGTCAGGTCTAAAGTATGAGCCCCTCACTGGTGGGGTCAAACAGGAGCTGTCTGGGGCCTGTGACTGGGCTTGGGTAAGTAGGACCAATGGAGTCCAGCCAGGATTAGTCAGGGAGATGTGGCAGAAGGACCTGGGGGGAACTGTTGGGGGAGACAATAAGGGGCCTGGTCAGTGAGCATTAGTCATGGCCAGAGGATCAGTTGAGCCCATTCCTGGGCTTGGGGCAGGGACTAGGGTTGGGAGCTCAGCTTCAGGAATGGGGTGAGGCGCAGGCTTGGAGTAAGGGTCAGAATGTTGAGTGTAAACAACATTCTTGTTAGCCCCAGGCATGAGGTTTACCTTTATAAGGGGTGGATGTGCTAAGATGTCCTGCTTTCTCTTGCAGTGGACAGACTTTTCATCTTCCGTCTCTGGTCCTAAGAACAACTCCCAGGGAGCAGGTGGTGGAGGGCCAGAGTGGCTGGGGCCCTCCAGCTCCTCAGTGTGCTCTTCTAGTGTCTATATTTGTTGTGTGACTCCTGCAGGTACCCTTTTATGTTCAAATGTGATGTTCTGGTATTCTGCAACAAAAATCATGAAAGCCATCAGGTGTTAGAATGCACACTGTGCATCAGAATGCACTGTGATCTGTGTTAAGCATTAACACCTGCCCTTTTCTTCTGTCAGGGAAGAGAGTTGTGGATCAGAATTTGGACCTTGCACCTGGCCTGGGAGGGCTGAGCAACCAAGTAGAGATACTGCAGCCTTGGGAAGAAGGCAAGTGTTCCTTAGTTCAGTCCTGTTAGGGTTATCATTTTGAAGGAATAGGGTCAAGATCTTAATATCAGAGCAATAATTAAATCTTTAAAGTTTTTAAACATTTTAAATAATGTTAATGTATTTATTTGAGAGAGAGAGAGAGCAAGGGAGCACCTGAGCAGGGGGGAGGGGAGGCAGAGGGAGAGGGAGGGAATGAATCCCAAGCACACTCCCCCTGAGCATGGAGTCTAATGTGGGGCTCAGTCTCATGACCCAGAGATCATGGCCTGAGTGGAAATCAAGAGTTGACACTGAACTGACTGATCCACCTAGGTGCCCCAATATATGCTTTCTTAATACAAAAGTGGATTTTATTGATTTGGGAGAAAAATGAATCCTCACTAGGATGAGTTATGCTTGGTTTTAGATAAATGGTGAGGAAGTTGGCTACAGCACACAATGTCTACTTTATGAAATCAGAGATAATTTGAATCTGGTAAAATCTGGACAGAGGAAAGCTTCTGTTAGCGTTTGGCTAAAACCTGGTTTGAACATGGGTAGAGAGAGAGCAGAAGAGGCCACAAGAAATCCTTTTCTCCTGAAGATCTAGGTCTATAAGGACTCTTTTGCTTGTATGGTACAAGGGAATGGTTTCTTTAGATAAAGCATCTCTTCTAGTTGTCTTCTGGACTGTTCTGTAGTAGTTCCCTCTTACAGAGGGCTGTAGCGCTCCATGAGAACACAGGGGGTGATTTTTTTTTCCTCCTGGGGAAGCCCAGAAAGGCAGGAGGACATGATCAGGGCCTGAGGTGAAGCCACGAGTTGGAGAGGATGCACTTGTCCTCACTTCCTTGGGTGTGTGAGAAAGCCCCACCACTTTGAGCTGCTGAGCTGTATGTAGGTGGCTCTCCTAGCAAGAGAGAACTTGAAGTTGGTGTATCTAAATTCTCACTCCCACCCTCCCACCCTGGGAAGCAAAGGACTCGCCAGTAGTCTTATTACTTGGGAAACCAGGAAAACTACAGGGCCTGGCCTTGTATCCATGAGGGGCCTCAAGTATAGTGTTTGCTTTATTGCCAGCTAAGGTCACGTTGTCTTTGCATTTATTAGTTGTATTCAAAGTTTTGGTTAGCTAAAAATAAGTATCTAAAATATATCGATATTTTAGTAACTCTGTTCTGGCATTTCTTTATTTTTTAATTTACCCAAAGCCTGAAAAAGGAAGAGAACTAGTTTTTTTCTCAGTTTCTGAGTGATGGCCCTGCCTGCCACATCCAGGTTGTGGATAGAATGTGAAGTCAGTTAAGACAATTGTAGAAAGTTACTCATTTTTCTGTATGTTGTGAAACAGTGTGAAAATTATTTCCCCTTGGTAACATAGGCACTAAAAAAATGGAAAACCACGAGTGCTAGCTAGTCTTATGGACCGACTTACTAATATCACAAAAGCTGGTGATTCACTCCTAACTCATCCCAGCAGCGCCAGTCTTGCCCAGCTCCTGAGGCACTCCCTGTTGGCACTGGCCCTGGTCTCCCGACATGGCTATTACATCCCCCACCTCCAAAACCATGGTCGTGGGGAAACAGAGGGCTCATCCTGAGGTTTTATGACTCCAGGACCTAGAAAAGGCAGACTTGAAGTCTTTGAAATCGTTTTGGTTCCATCGTTTCTGCAGGACCAACCTCCTTCTGAGATCCTAGGGAACCTTGGAGGAAGTGTGATGAAAACTCAGAGCAGGAGGAAGCCCTTCTGGAATGGTGGAGTAAAGACCTCCGAAAACAAGTTTTTCCATAAAAGCAATAAGAACACTGACAAAAATTGTCAAAATCAGGTGTTTCAGAACTCTGGAAATTAAACAAAGGCTTAACAACCTAAGGAGCATTTTTTTTTTTTTTAAAGAAAAATGGTGGAACCTTGCAAGAACAGGGAGTTTTGTGGTGTTTTAACTTGCCCTGCTCTTTCCCCAGTTCCACGTAGTCTTAAAACCAATGGCCTTGGATCCACAGTAACTGCAAAACCCAGACTCCTAGCAGCTACTGGAAGGTGTAGAATGAACTTGAGCTCCCAGAAGAGCTGTTTTCCAGACACTTGGTACTATTTGACTTGTCTGAAAAATCTCTGGGAAAGCCCCATTTATCAGGGCTTCTCTTTATTTGCTCAGCGAGGAAATCTTTACCTTTAGGGTGTTGGTTAGATAATCAGGGGCAATATTTAAAAATCGCTGTTGCCTGGTGTGGCAATCCTGTGGGGCAAACAAGAGGCTGGCTAAAATTATGAAAGGAAGATTTGGGGATGTTGATAGGGGGCTTTGAAAATCTGAGGGTCTAGAATCAGGGTAACAGTGCAGGGCTGCACATCTGTCACCTCTGACTGACCTAGGGACTCTATTCAAGCAGGAAATGAAGACTAAGTGGGGGTTGAAAACTGCTAGAGAATCAAAGGTGTGCCAGGACACACATACTCCACGTCAGCAAAGTGGGGAGATTTAACGGTCAAAGTACTTAAGGAAATACTTAAGGAAATCTGTTTGATCGTTAGCTCATTGCTAAGCTAGCTAAGCAGAGAGTTAGGTGGCCACACGAAACAAAGAATATAGACTTTATAGAATTAGTCCAGGAAAGTCATTCAATAAACAACGATAACAAACAGCAATAACAAAAATCCCCAAGGATGTGGGAATCTGATTTTTAGAGCTACCATGATGTTATTTAAAATGTCCTGTTTTCAACAAAAATTATGAAAACATGCAAATAAACAGGAGAGTGTGGCCCATCTACAAGAAAAAGAAAAAAAAGCCATGAATAGGATTGCCAAGGAAGGCCAGATGTTGGACATATAATATTCTCTTATCACCTTTTTATTTTTTAAATTATTTTTTAAACAATTTTATTAATTTATTTGTCAGAGAGAGAGCAAGAGAACGAGAGAGCACAAGCAGGGGGAGCAGCGGGCAAAGAGAAAAGCAGGCTCCCCACACTCAAAAAGCCTAATGTAGGACTCAACCCCAGGACCTTGGGATCGTGATCGGAGTGGGAAGGCAGATTCTTAACCGGCTGAGCCACCCAGGTGTCCCAAACTTTTATTCTTTTTCTTGACCAGTCTAGCTGAAAGCTTGTCAATTTTGTTGATCTTTTCAAAGACTCAGCTTTTTGTTTTGCTGATTTTCTCTATTTTTAAAAAGTTCTTACTTCGCTAAGCATGATATGCTCTAGTTCCATATCATGCTTAGCGAAATAAGTCAAGCGGAGAAAGACAACTATCATATGATCTCCCTGATATGAGGAAGTGGTGATGCAACATGGGGGCTTAAGTGGGTATGAGAAGAATAAATGAAAGAAGATGGGATTGGGAGGGAGACAAACCATAAGTGACTCTTAATCTCACAAAACAAACTGAGGGTTGCTGGGGGGAGGGGGTTTGGGAGAAGGGGGTGGGATTATGGACATTGGGGAGGGTATGTGCTTTGGTGAGTGCTGTGAAGTGTGTAAACCTGGTGATTCACAGACCTGTACCCCTGGGGATAAAAATATATGTTTATAAAAAATAAAAAATTATAAAAAAAAAAAAAAGAAATGCAACAGAAAAAAAAAGTTCTTACTTCATTTATTTCCACTTAATTTTTTAAAAAAAGATTTTATTTATTTATTTGACAGACAGAGATCACAAGTAGGCAGAGAGGCAGGCAGAGAGAGAGGGGGAAGCAGGCTCCCTGCTGAGTACAGAGCTCGATGTGGGGCTCGATCCCAGGACCCTGGGATCATGACCGGAGCCGAAGGCAGAGACTTTAACCCATTGAGCCACCCAGGCGTCCCTCCACTTAATGTTTATTACTTCCTTCACTAGAGTGAATCCTGTATCCCTGTAAAATGTTCTTCTTTATCTCTAGTAATAAATTCTGTTTTAACCTCTATTTTTGCCTGGTATTGATAGAGCCACGTAATGACAAATAGAGGAAGCCAAACCTGGCAGAACTGAAGGCAGAAATAGACAACTGAACAGTAATATCTAGAGACTTCCACACTCCACTTCCAATAATGGACAGAACAACTAGGAGGAAGATCAACTGAGAAATAGAAGGTATGAACAACACTATAAACCAAGCAACAAGTGCTGGATGTGGGGAAATTAGAACCATCGTTTATTGTTGGTGGGAATATAAGAGGATGAGGTTATTTTGGAAAACTGGCAACTTGTCAAAATATTATACTTACAGCTATCATATAACCCAACAATTTCATTCTTAGGTATATACCCAAGAGAGTTAGAACCAAACGTCCACACAAAAGCTTGTACGTGAAAGTTCATAGCAGAATTATTAATAACAGCCCCAAAATGTAAACAACCCAATGTCTGTAAATTGAATGAATAAATAAAATAAATTTCCATACAATGGAATATTATTTGGCAATCAAAAGGATTTAGGTACTGATAATATGGATCAGACTTGGAAAAATTATGCTGAATGAAAGAAACCAGGCACTAAAAAAAACGTACTTTGCACGATTGATTCTATTATATAAAATGTTCAAAATTGACAAATCCATAAGAGAGATACCAGAGTACTTGTTGCCAGAGGTGGAGGTGTGGGGGACTGTGTGTGTGAGAGGAGGAGAACAGGGAGTGACTACTTTGGAGTATGGAGTTGCTTTTGAAATGAGGAAAATATCCTAAAATTAAATAGCGGTGATGGTTACACAACCCTGTGAATATACTAAAAAACAAACAAAACAACACTGAATTGCATATTTTAAATAAGTGAATTTTAAAAATTTTTTTAAATTAATTATTTTTTTATTTTTTATAAACATATATTTTTATCCCCAGGGGTACAGGTCTGTGAATCACCAGGTTTACACACTTCACAGCACTCACCAAAGCACATACCCTCCCCAATGTCCATAATCCCACCCCCTTCTCCCAAACCCCCTCCCCCCAGCAACCCTCAAATTTTTATGGTGTATAAACTGTACTTCAATAAAGCTATAAAAATAATAAAAATAAAACCTAGTCCCTTCTTTGCCTCTCCACATTAAAAAGAAAATAAGAGAGATGATTTCTACTGTGGGATCAGTGATTCTCAGTGATTTTTGTCCCCCAAGGGACATTTGGTTGTATCTGAAGACATTTTTTTGGGTCACCGTTTTGGGGAAGGGTGCTCCTGGCATCTAGTGGGCAGACACCTGGGAAGCCATGACTCTATAACGCACAGGACATTCACCAAAGAATTTTCTGGCTCCAATCCTCAGTAGAGCCAAGGTTGAGAAATCTTCCCTAAATCAAGCTCTATATCAAGACAGAGCAGGGTCCATGGTGCCCCCCACCTCTCTCACAATCTCAGAGGTCCTTCGGTGTGATGGCCTCCCCTGTTTTTAGAAGCCATCCTGGGTAACTCACTCTCAAGGCCATGCAAGGATGTGAGCCACGGTCATCTCTCTAGGATTGTCCTTGGGTGAAATTTCTGTCTGATCTTGGCTCCAAGAATAATTGTACTGCCCTGAACAGCCTGTCTGCGTTTTATCTCATGGACACTGTGAACTCTGGAACAGATGAGACTTTCCTTTTTGGATTGGCTGCTAACCAGTTTGGGCCAAACTTGTAGCTCACACTCAAGCAGGGCATAGGTCTTACATTTTGATTTTTAGTTTTATTCCTGGCCCCATCTTATGTCCCTACCTTTCTTTTTCTTTTATAAAGTCTCCTTTCTTTCTCTTTCTTTCTTTTGTTCCCACATTTCATTTTTGCCATCTGGTGGTGTACGATCTGTCCTGGCAAATTATTCATGCTGTGCAACAAGAACCAAGACAGGATATTAACACATAGAAGTAGTGAGTTTCTCTGTAGCTCTGGGATGGAAGGGGGAGGGAGGAGCAGATAATTGGGCAGAGTTGTGGTGGTGTTATGGAGTATAGTGAAGACTGTGGGCTGGGAGCAATGACCATCCTCAAAGGGTGCACTGGTTCGTGTTCCAGAAGCCAGGCTCGGTGGTCAGAGCGTGAGGAAGTGGGGGACCTCTCGGAGGAGGTTCACTGTTCCTGGTTGCTGTGTGGGATGCTGTGGCCTCTTGGTGTTGGAAGGAGCTGGACTTTCAGAGGTCACAAAACCCATGTAGGGACAGAGCTGGTAGGAGAGGGAGTCCCACAATGGGCAGGACTGGGTGGTGGATGTCCTGGACGGCGAACCAGGAGTTTGGTTTCTGGTTTCAAGTCCCAGTTCCACTCCTGTTGGACAAGTGACTTTGCAGTCACATGACTCCTTCAGTTTCCCGTCTTCAGAACGTGAGAGTAATAGCTGTTAGGCCTGTCTCTAGGGTCGGTGTGTGAGGACCGAATGAGATAATGAAAAGAAATTGAAGTGCTCTGTTCATTTGCTAGGCTGCCAAGTTTTTCTTTTTTTTTTTTTAAATGTTGAGGGACAAAAGTCATTGCGGAAATATTGTGCAGCTGTGCTCACTGTGATGTTCTCATTTGGAGCAGGTAATTGCTGTTGCAAAGGCCCTGGGGGCTGTGGAGCTGGGAAGCAGGCCTGAGGGAGATACAGCAGACAGGAGGGAATTAATTAAAACTTACACAATACTCACAGGGAGCAAGTATTTGGTAATCATTCCACACACACATCTGGAGGGATGCAAGTTACCGCTTAGACTTTTATTTTTTAGGAGATTTTATTTATTTGTCAGAGAGAGAGAGAGAGAGAGAGAGCACAAGCAGGGGGAGTGGCAGGCAGAGGGGGAAGCAGGCTTCCCGCTGAGCAAGGAGCCCGATGTGGGGACTAGGTCAGGACCTGAGCGGAAGGCAGATGCTTCACTGACTGAGCCACCCAGGTGTCCTTGTTTAGGCACTTTTTTTTTTCCCTAAAGATTTTATTTATTTGACAGACAGAGATCACAAGCAGGCAGAGAGGCAGGCAGAGAGAGAGAGAGGAGGAAGCAGGCTCCCTGCAGAACAGAGAGCCTGATGTGGGGCTCAATCCCAGGACCCCGGAATCAGGAGCTGAAGGCAAAGGCTTTAACCCACTGAGCCACACAGGCGCCCCCTTGTTTAGGCTTTTAAAGTAAAAATGTCTCAGGGGTTGGAGAGGCCAGTCCCCGGCCCCTAACTCTTTCTCTTGGGAGCTCTTAGCACCTATGAGATCTTTGCTCATCAGTTTCCCTACAAAGAGAAAGCTTGCCTCAGGAGAGTGGGGGGTTCAGGGTAAATGGATCTCCTAGACTCATGTGTTCTTTCATGATCTCTAGAAGGAAGGAAGTTCTAGTTTCTTGGGTCTAATGGTGATGTCTTCAGCTGCATCTTGAGGCCAGTTTCATTTTCTGGTATTTGTGGGGTTGGCTAACAGTTCATTTTCCTTTTCCTTGACTCTCATGTCCCCCCACAAACACACACTACAGATGCTGCAGCCAACCAATTTTTCTTTGTACCTGAATAAAAATGTGACCAAGAAAACCTTCTCCTTGCCTTTGTGGTCTATGAGAGGAGGGCCTTCTGAGCCTTCCATTCACTGAAAGTAATAACTTTCAAGATGTTTTTCCTTCAGTCCCACACTTTCTCCAAACTTGGTACCCTTTTTTCTTATGGTACTTTTATTTTACTGTCTTCCCAGACTAGGGTGGAAATGGATATAGTAAACTCATCTCCATCTCTGATTCATGGGGCACAACATTGGTTTGATTATATACCAGACATTGTGCTAAGTGCTTTTCCAAACTGTTATGCCCCAATATGGGTCCGTGATTAAAGGAGCGAGACTGATACAAAGAGAAGGTCAAGCAAAGCTTTATTTCGCACCAAGCATCAAGAATCTAACCGAATGTTCGGGGCCGCACCTCTTACAAGAGAGGGCGACCCTTCTCTGTTTCACAGACTAGCTTTTAAGGGCAAAGGCCACGCGGTTGGGCCTGGCCACGTACAGGTGGCTAATGAGATTGTAACACACACAGGAAACTCCACAGTGATGCTAGGTGACCAACTGAGTTACAATTTACCCGAGTAGACATTTGAACAAGCCTATTACACCTTGATTGGGATTGGCACCCAAAAGGCGGGGCCCATACTCTTTGGTAACCAGGGAGACAGTATGCATCCCCCCCCCCACTGATCGGATGTCTCCACCTGGTCTGACCCACCTTTGTGTCTGGGCTTTGTTAGCTGAAGCTGGTTTCTGGGACTTGTCTCCAAGTAAATCCCCTGGGGGAAGGGGAACAGGGACAGTTTCTAAATAGGTCCTTACACAAACATTATGTTGTTGAATTCTTTTTTTTTTTTTAGACATTTTATTTATTTATTTGACAGTGAGAGAATGAGAGAGAGAGAGAGAGAGAGCGCACGTGAGCATGGAGGGCGGTCAGAGGGAGAAGCAGACTCCCTGCTAAGCAGGGAGCCTGATGCAGGGCTCAATCTGAGGACTCCAGAATCGTGACCTGAGCAAAAGGCAGTTGCTTAACCAACTGAGCCACCTAGGCACCATGATGTTGAATTCTTGCAACAACACCAAGAGGTAAGAATTTTCTTTATTTTACAGATGAGAATACCAAGCTTCCGAGAAGTTAAACAACACACCCATGGTCACTCAGCTCGTAGGCGGTGAAGCCAAAAATCTAACCCGGGAAGTGGTCAGTAGCAAGCAGTTGAGGTAGAAAGGGCATGGGCTTGGGTCAGAGCTTGGGTTTGAATCCTGGCTGGGTCATTAACTAATGGGACCTGGAGCAAGTTGCACACATTACCTCTCTCTCTAGGCCTCAGCACTGTGATCTGCAAAGAAGGGATCATGATGCCTGGCTCATTAGATGGATAAGGGGATTTAACTAAAGTGGTTACTCAGCCCGGTGCTAGGCTCAGGGGCTGCTCAGGGAAAGCCACTGTCACAGCTGCACGGTGGGCAGCAGCCTCTCCACTGACCCCCACCACTCCCCATATCCTGGGGGTCGAGCCTTCAGGTAACCCCATTCCCTTGAGCCAATGGAGACATCAGGTCCTTGTCTTGTGGGCCTTTCCATTGGGCGGCTCACAACATGGCAGATGCCCTCCCTCTGAGAGAGAGAGAGAGAGTGAGAAAAATCAAAGTCATAGTCCTTTTGTAACTAGGATCTCTTTGGCTAGAATTAGTGACTCACTCATAACTAACCATGCACAGTGAAAGTTATGGGATGTCACTTTGGAGATCAGGTCACACGAAGACTGTGACTTCAGTCTTGCTCACTCTCTCTCAGACTCTCCTTTGTTCCCTCACTTGAAGGGAAGGCAGCTGCCACGGTGTGAGCCACCCTGTGAAGATGCCCACGTGGTGAGGAATTGATGTCCCCGGGCAATAAGCAGCGAAGGCCTGCCAACAGCCCCGTGAGTGAGCTCGGAAGCACATCCTTTTCCCAGTGGAGCCTTGGACGAAGGCAGCCCAGTTGACATCTTCCTTGTAGTCTTGTGAGAGCCACAGCACCCACTAACTCACACCTGGACTCCTGCCTCAGAAACCATGAGATAATAAATATCTGTTGTTTCAAGTTACTAAGTTTTGAGGTAATGCTGCATGGAAGACTGTGGGGTGACGTGGTTTCTGTGGAAGAAGCAGGGGAGCTTTCTCAGGGGAGGTGTGTCTGGGGTGGGCCTGGAAGGGTAGACAGGATATGACTTGAGTAGGTAGAGGAAAATTCTCAAGCTAGGGAACAGCTAATTAGAGTTTTCCAGGAAAGTGAAATCTGGTTTGGTGGAAATCACCACATCTAAAAAAACAAAACAAAACAAAACAAAACAAAAAAAACCACCAACAACAAAAAGAAATCACCACATCTACATTCGTACCTGGATGAAAACATCCTACATGAGGCAGGAGTGGCTCTTCTCTGTTAACAGTACATGCCTGCACTGGGCCTGTGGTCTTTGTGCTGGGCTCCTTCCCATCTTGCCCTCAAGTTGTCTGGCATGAGCTCAGTGGCACCCCTACCTCAGGGCCATCAGGAAAGTTCTTCCCTTGTCTCTGGTCATGCTTTTCCCTCTCCTGCCAGTGCTGCCTTTTCTTCCAGCTCTGTTCTGTCTCTCAGTTTGTCTGCTTTCCCTCCACAGGATCCATGTGGAGGCTCAGACATGGAGTTCTGCACTGAAGAAGGATCATGGAAGAAGCTAAGCTTCTTGGTTGGGGGAGGTCCACTGGGCTTCTCCTGGGGGAGGAAAGGGCTTAGGGTGTGAGTCATGCCTATTTATAGGATGTCTGACCCCCCTCCCCACCAGTGGCCTCATGTGTCCCTTTGAGCCCTGGACACTGGACTCCGGGAAGAACAGTTGATGGGTTTGAACCACATGAGTCCTGTAGGTTTTTTTTTTTTAGTTCAGTACTATGAATGTGTTTTCTCTTCCTTACGATTTTCTTAATAACATTTCCTTTTCTCTAGCTTACTTTATTGTGAGAATACAGCATATAATAAATAAAACATACAAAATAGGTATTAGTTGATTATGTGACAGGTAAGGCTTCTGTTCTACAGCAGGCCATCAGTAGTTATGTTTTTTGGGAGTCAAAGTTTTAAGTGAATTTTTGACTCTGTGTGTGGGGAGGTTGGCCCTCCTAACCCCCATGATGTTCAAGGATCGACTGTAGACCCCCGGGTTATGGCACCACTGAAGCATACTTAGTCTCTCAGGGCCCCAGAGACTCATGGTGCCTTAGACCATGGTTGACTCCTTCCTTCCTTTACTTTGGTCCAAACACAAGGCCCTGCAAAGGGGCAGGTGCCAATTTGAGAAGCTCCTGTTACTGGTAGGGCCTCCTCTGGGGTTCTTTGGCTCCTCTTCCTATGTGTGGGATGGTCCCTGCACACACCTGTATGGAACACATGTGCACCCACCCAGCACACGTGTACACACGCATGTGTATGTACATGGAGTTGCAGTAGATTGATAGGTAATACAGAGGCTGAGGGAGGGCATTAGATGAGGAACCTGCCCTTAATCCTTGCTCTGTCCCTGCATCTATCCCTCTGCCATCTTTGTTTCCTCTTTTGTAACATGATAAGACTAGAGCAGATGTCTCCTAGGTGTCTTCTCTCTGTGATCTAGATCTAGATCTAGACACGTTACATGTGGGATAGGCGTTGGGTTTGACAGAGACTGGGTTTATAGTGTTTAGTTACACTGGCTTTGGGCGCAGATAGACTATGAGTTCTGGTTTTGCTGCTATCAGGCTGTGTGACCTCAGAAAAGACACTTCATCTCTCTCATGCATTCCTCAACTGTAGGGTGGGATTAATGAAACCTCATTGCGTCAGGCTTCGGTGAGGTGATTTATGCAATGATGTCATGACCTATAAATGACACTTGTTATTATTGGTCTCAGCTCTGCCCTTAATTCACTGAGTTATCTTGGGTAAACCAAATGAGCTTTCCTAGATCTGTTGGAGAAGGTCATTGAAAAGACATGACCACTGGTTGACCTGTGAGGCGGGCCCCAGTGATCATAAGCTCCTCACCCCCTCCCCTGTGCTTGGAGTGTGGGTTCCTCTTGCCTTTCCTGCTCCCAGGGGCTGCTCCAAGGCCACAGCCTTGAGATAGTGACGTGGTGTTGACAATACATGCACGGTATACATGATTGAACCCCAGTTAGGGCCTCTTTTTTTTTTTTTTTTAAGATTTTATTTATTTATTTGACAGACAAAGATTACAAAAGCAGAGAGGCAGGCAGAGAGAGAGAGGAGGAAGCAGGCTCCCTGCCAAGCAGAGAGCCCGATGCAGGGCTTGATCCCAGGACCCTGGGATCATGACTTGAGCTGAAGTCAGAGGCTTTAACCCACTGAGCCACCCAGGCACTCCCAGTTAGGGCCTCTTTATAAGCCCTTAAGATGCAGTGGATGGGTGCAGGGATCCATTCTTCTTGTTGTCACCCAAGACAAGCCTTGCATGTAAGTTCCCTTTGCTTATTAAAACTGCCACCTATACACCTGGAGTGGCCTGCCTCTTTCTTCTGTCTCTCCCTAAGCTCTGAGCATGGGAATGGTTTCAGATTTCACCTGGGAAGCTGCCTAGCAGGTTACAAACTGAGAAGATCTCAGTTCCCTCCTCGGCGGACTGAAGTTGTGATGAGTAGATCTTCCAAGCCCTTACCTTTTACCACCCTCAACATGCTCCCAGAGAGGAGCCAAGGTCGAAAATGGCTATTCTAAGATTGGCCACAAGGGGGCGATGCAGTTCCATTTTGAACAAACCCTGGACTTTGGTGTTTTTTTTTTTTTTTTTTTTAAATATTTTATTTTTTATAAACATATATTTTTATCCCCAGGGGTACAGGTCTGTGAATCGCCAGGTTTACACACTTCACAGCACTCACCAAAGCACATACCCTCCCCAATGTCCATAACCCCACCCCCCTTCTCCCAGCCCCCCTCCCCCGAATTTGGTGTTCTTTAGGAAAAAAAAAACCCTGCCTTTTTGGGTTCCTTTTCAGACTTCTCACGCCCCCTGCTGTTTTTATTTGTAACTCTTTTAAATTGGAAACTTGCAGAAATGCTCAACATCATGGATTTGAAAACAACCTGTGTCCAGAGCTGTGTGACTCATAGCTTTGGAAATATTCAGAAACATTCACTATTGATGAAATTGCAAAATTAAACTATTAATAAAAACACTTCCAAAGGTGTAAGTAGGCGTAAAGGACTGAAAATAAATCAGACATTTAAAAATATCAAAATATGTTAAAACAAATTTCATCTTTTTCTTCTAATGTTTTATTTTTATTTTTAAAATTTTTATTTATTTATTTTTTAAAAATTTTATTTTTAAACAATTTTATTTATTTGACAGAGAGAGAGTAAGAGTACATAAGCAAGGGAGAGTGGCAGAGAGAGAAGGAGTGGGAGAAGGAGAAGCAGGCTCCTCGCTGAGCTGGGAGCCTGACTTGGGGCTGATCCCAGGACCGGGAGATGACCACCTGAGCCAAAGGCAGATGCTTAACCACTGAGCCATCCAGGTGAGTTCTTGATGATAAAGGCCTGATCCTTGGGTATTTTCAGAGGAAGAAGCTAGGACCCTCAATCCCCAGGATGTGCATCGTGTTTTGTGGGATTACTTGGCCTGCTCAGCTGGAAGGCCCAAGCCACTGACGTGCTGCTAAGCTCCATGTCTGGAAGTCTCCTCTTATGGCCTTGACCTGACTTGTTTGTAGGTGCAGAACTGTAGAAACATGCACTTGAGAGCAGGATGAGGAGGGAAGGTGACTGTGCCCATTTTGTATGCAGACTGAGCAATTCTGCTCTGTTCTGAGGCTCAGGGCACCTTCTGGGGCTACAATTCCTGGAGATATCTCTTCTTCTCCCAGACTCCTCATATGAGAAAAGCCTTTTCTCTTGTATCAGTTGCCTGTGGTACAGCAAGAGCTCCATTTACCCCAGGCACAAGGTGTGACTCAGGGTCTGGCTCAGATGCTCAGGTGCCCAGTCTTTCTTGGTGTTGCTTTAGGTCTGGAAGTATCTGTTTAGTACTTCACTCCTGATTTATAATGGCTATCCTGGGATTCCTGAGATGTTGATATTCTCTACTTAGTTTCCCTCTTGTCTGCTGCCTGACTTGCTCTCTATTTTCTTCTCTGGTCCTAAGGTAAAAAGGCACATACAATTTCTCTCCTATGACCTATCAAAAGGTCCAATCTGACCCCTAGACTCCCAAGGTGATGCTTTTGCTTCTTGTAAACTGTCCCCTATTTCTACCTGGAGACCACCTTGATTTGCTGGCTGGAGAGACCTGGCACCATTTTATTTTTCTTGGGAAGCCAGTTCTTGTTTGTTCATGAACCCTCCTTCAGAAATAAGCCCTAGGAGGGGCTAGTACAAGTGAGGAAATTACTCTCAAGACAGTAAATGGGGGCTTTTAAAATAGCATTGATTTTCAGTTTATAAAATCATAAAATTGCAGAGAATTTTGCATTCAGAAGAAAAGAAAATGACTATTACCATTTTGGTGTTAATGTCCTTGGGAAATTATTTTACTCAGATTTCCCTCCATATGTGTATATAAATATATTTTTAAGAACTGAAAATGGGATTTTATTATTTAAATTGTTCTTTATTTTCCACTTTATTAAACTATATTTAGCACTTTACCATACAGGTAGACTTAAAAACTTTTTTTTTTTACTTATTTTTAAAATTTCAGTGTTCCAGAATTCATTGTTTTTTTTTTTTTTTTAAAGATTTTATTTATTTATTTGACAGAGAGAAATCACAAGTGGTTGGAGAGGCAGGCAGAGAGAGAGAGAGAGGAGGAAGCAGGCTCCCCACTGAGCAGAGAGCCCCATGTGGGACTCGATCCCAGGACCCTGAGATCATGACCCAAGCCGAAGGCAGCGGCTTAACCCACTGAGCCACCCAGGCGCCCCAGAATTCATTGTTTATGCACCACACCCAGTGCTCCATGCAATACATGCCCTCCATAATACCCACCACCAGGCTCACCCAACCTCCCACCCCCCGCCCCTCCAAAACCCTCAGATTGTTTTCCAGAGTCCATAGCCTCTCATGGTTTACCTCCCCTTCCAATTTCCCTCAACTCCCTTCTCCTCTCCATGTCCCCATGTTATTTGTTATGTTCCACAAATAAGTGAAACCATATGATAATTGACTATCTCTGCTTGACTTATTTCACTCAGCATAATCTCTTCCAGTCCCATCCATGTTGATACAGAAGTTGGGTATTCATCCTTTCTGATGGAGACATAATACTCCATAATATATATGGACCACATCTTCCTTATCCATTCATCTGTTGAAGGACGTCTTGGTTCTTTCCACAGTTTGGCGACCGTGGTCGTTGCTGCTATGAACATTGGGGTACAGATGGCTCTTTTTTTCACTATATCTGTATCTTTGGGGTAAATATTCAGTAGTGCAATTGCAGGGTCATAGGGAAGCTCTATTTTTAATTTCTTAAGGAATCTCCACACTGTTTTCCAAAGTGACTACACCAACTTGCATTCCCATCAACAGTATAAGAGGGTTCCCCTTTCTCCATATCCTCTCCAACACATGTTGTTTACTGTTTTGTTAATTTTGGCCATTCTAACTGGTGTAAGGTGATATCTCAATGTGGTTTTAATTTAAATCTCCCTGATGACTAGTGATGATGAACATTTTTTTCATGTGTCTGATAGCCATTTGTATGTCTTCATTGGAGAAGTGTCTGTTCATATCTTCTGCCCATTTTTTGATATGATTATCTGTTTTTTGTGTGTTGAGTTTGAGGATTTTTTTATAAATCCTGGATATCAGCCTTTTGTCTGTACTGTCAATTGCAAATATCTTCTCCCATTCCGTGGGTTGCCTCTTTGTTTTGTTGACTGTTTCCTTTGCTGTGCAGAAGCTTTTGATCTTGATGAAGTCCCAATAGTTCATCTTCACTTTTGTTTCCTTTGCCGTTGGAGACATATCTTGAAAGAAGTTGCTGTGGCCAATATCAAAGAGGTTACTGCCTATGTTCTTTAGGATTCTGATGGATTCTGGCCTCACACTGAGGTCTTTTATCCATTTCGAGTTTATTTTTGTGTATGGTGTAAGAGAATGGTTGAGTTTCATTTTTCTACACATAGCTGTCCAATTTTCCCAGCACCATTTATTGAAGAGACTGTCTTTTTTCCAGTGTATATTTTTTCCTCCTTGTCAAAGATTATTTGACCATAGAGTTGAGGGTCCATATCTGGGCTCTCTGCTCTGTTCCACTGGTCTATGTGTCTGTTTTTATGCCAGTACCATGTTGTCTTGGTGATCACAACTTCATACGGGTAGACTTTTAAAGCATGATTTTAATATCCTTATAGTATCAATAGATGGATAGATGTTATAATATTAAGCAACTCCTATTATTGGACTTACTAATTTTTGGTATAAATATTACAGAGATAGAAATCATTGCACTTATATCTTTGTATTTCTGTGTCTTTTATGAGCACAAACTTCTAGAAATAGAATTGTTGACTAAAAGCATGTACAGTTTTAGAGCTTTTGAAACATATTGGCAAATTGCCTTCTAAAAGAATTTTTATTGTTTTACAGTACAATTTTCAGGGCAAGGAAGTGAATTAAGGGTCAAGAATGTGTTGGTGCTAGATGGCCAAGGGAAAATAAACATGGGGAGGTATGAATATTTAATATTCTTATAGTGCAGAAAAGGTCTGATGAAGAAGACAAGAACCTACTTTGCCTCAGTTGACCATGGACTGGGTGAGACAGATGGACCAAGAGGCAACATGAGACATCACAGTCATATCCAAGGATAACTTCCTGACAGAGTTGGTGTCTGAACAAGATGAGGGAAGAGAACTTTTCCTCTACTGTTCTGAGTGGGGATGTGACAAGAGGAGGACATGACGAAATCAGACTGTATCAACCCTAGGTGGCTTAATGCTTTTCTCACTAGAGAACATAACATCAGCTCTGGAAGCTAAGGTCCCCTATTTTCAGGGTCCTAGATAGAATTGTTAGAAACATACAGAATGCTCTGTTAAATTTGGATTTCAGATAAACAACTAAACCATTTTTTAGCATAAGTATGTCACATAAAATATTTGGTCACAGTGATTTAGCAGTGTTTTATATTTCCAGGGAAAGAAATATTCTGGGGATGCCTAACTGGCTCATTTGGTGAACCCTGTAACTCTTGATCTTTGGGTTGTGAGTCTGAGCCCCACATTGGGTGTAGGGATTACTTAAAAATAAAATATATATATATATACACACACACACACACATATATATATATATATGTATATACAAATTCATTTTAAAGATTTTATTTATTTATTTGACAGACAGAGATCACTAGTAGGCAGAGAGGCAGGCAGAGAGAGAGAGAGGAGGAAACAGGCTCCCTGCTGAGGAGAGAGCCTGATGTGGGGCTCGATCCCAGGACCTGAGATCATGACCTGAGCCGAAGGCAGAGGCTTTAACCCACTGAGCCACCCAGGCGCCCCCCCCCCCCCAAATATATTTTTTAAAAGAAATATTGGGGAGATGGAGAGAAGTGAGTTGGGGGAAATTGGAGGGGGAGACAAATCATGAGAGACTGTGAACTCTGAGAAACAAACTGAGGGTTTTGGAGGGGAGGAGGGTGGAGGGTTGGGTGAGCCTGGTGGTGGGTATTATTGAGGGCACATATTGCATGGGGCACTGGGTGTGGTGCATAAACAATGAATTCTGAAACACTGAAAAGAAATAAAAAAATATTTATTGTTCATCAGAAAGTAAAATTTAACTGGACGTCTTGTATTCACATTTGTTAAATCTGGCAAACATGTCCCCAGGTATTATTCAAACAAGGTGGGAAGTCCATTTGGAGATGAGGAATTAGATAAAAAGCTCTGCTCACCTCCATTCAGGAAGAAGGAAGCCTCTTGGGAAATAGAGTAGTTTTCTGTGACATGAACTTTGTTTGACCAGAGCTCTGCTCTGAGTACTTGTGTGAATATTGCTCTCCTCTAAGTGCACAAGAGGATGTGAAATTCTGAAGATGGAGAACCCCATATCTATCCTGGGGAATCAAGGGCATTAAAGAGTAGAACGAGGTCCCTTATTTTATTGGAAAGTCTAGTAGTGGAGAGTATGGAGTTGGTCAAGGAAGTTTGACCAGAGGCTAGGTTATAGATGACAGTATGGCACCGTGCGTTAGAGCTTGGTTTGGGCATGAGGCAGGTGCAAGATCAAATCCTGACTGCTGTTTACTATCTGTAAGACCTTGGGAGGTTTCTTTCTTTTCTTCTCTCTCTTTTTTTTTTTTAAAGATTTATTTTTTTATTTGAGAGAAAGAGAGAGAGCATGGGTGGGGGGAGGGGCAGAGGGAGAGAGAGAAGCAGACTCCCCACTGAGCAGGGACCCTGACATGGGGCTTGATTCCAAGACTCCAGAATCAAGACCTGAGCCAAACGCAGATGCTTAACCAACTGAGCCACCCACGTGCACCACTTTTTAAAGAAGATTTTATTTATTTATTTCGGAAAGAGAGAGTGTGCACAATGCAAATCTGAGTTGGGGGAGAGGCAAGGGAAAGCAGACGCCCTGCTGATCAGGGAGCCTGATTTGGGACTCAATCTCAGGACTCTGGGGTCATGACATGAGCCAAAGGCGGATGCCTAACAGACCAAGCCACCCAGGTGGCCTCTACGATGACTTTCATAGAGGTTTTTAGATCTTAAAAATTGGAAACTTTCTCCATTAAAAAGAGTTCCTTAAAGTTTCTGGAAAGTCTAAAATGTGTTATGTTGAAAAGAGGCAAGGGAGAAGTGAGGTGTGGGCCTTTGAAGAGAGGAGATTTGGAAAATAGGAGATCCTGCTGCAAACTGTGAATGGGGATGGGCCATGAGGGAGGAGGAAAAGGGTAGCAGGTAAGCAACTCTGGGATGGAGAAGAAAGGATTCTGATGGTTCACAGAGTTGGTAGAAATCCTGGAGAGGCAGGCTTAGAAAATGATCAGGAACGAAGAGGACTTTAGAGACCAGAGCTGTAGCTAAGGTCATACCACAAGAGTGGTCTCATTAGGAGGTTGTTGGCACTGCCACCACTGGTTATTGGTGACTCCTCTGGCACTGTGTGGCCCTGCTGACTCTGGGCCCTGGATGACACTGCTGCAATCACCAAAATGAGTTGTAAACTTTACTCTACTCTTTGCATCACTTGCACTCAATTTAAAGTCTTGAGCACTAGAAATAGCCAAGGTCATAGACTTGTGTCTTAGCTGCCAGAGTTTAGGGAAAGCCAATATTGTGGCCTTTATTGGCTTCAGTTTAGAAAGGTGGAGATTTGGCTTCCACCAAGCTCATCACCACCAACCCAAACTAAATGGCAAGTTGTTCTCAGCAGTGGTGGTAACTGAGTTCACTTAGTAAGGATAAGTCCCTTTTTGTCAAGTTCATGCACAGCCTCCTTTCTTGCAATTGTGGCCATTTTATTCACAGGCTCATTATGAATGAACTGGGTGTGATTTGCTGGGGAGGGAGGTAGATGAAATTTTTTGTCTTCAGGATTTGCTTGGGCCCTATCTGAGTTTGACACTTACACCTATTTTTTTTTTTTTTACACCTATTTTTTTTTTTAAGTTTTAATTTAAATTCCAGTTAGTTATCATACATTAAACTTCCACTTATTGATGAAGTGCTATTGGGAATACCTAGCTTTAGGCTGGGTGGATCAAATGCCACGCAATCTATGGAGGGCAATACAGTTCAATGGTCAGTTGGTGTCCACTGGTCAGGTATTAAGTACATAAGGTTGCCTGCAAGAACCACAAGAAGAGTTTCAAAAGAAGATATTGATTATTTGTCCCAAAGGACAAATGCTCCCTGATCTGTGATTCACCTCTTGGGTTTACCACAGTTTCCACTGTCCTCAAGACTGAGCATTTTTAGGGTCTACTGGGTAGTTGAGAGGGCCAGATTGCAAAACTGTAGCCTAGATCATATTGAGAACATTTTCTTGCTCTGGCTTTTAAGACATCTGACAAATGCTGTATGTTGCTTCCAAAAGCAATACAGCCACAGGGGGTCCTTTTCAATGAGAAAAGTGAGACGCAAAGAAGACCTTTTGGGGATGCCTGGGTGGCTCAGTTGGTTAAGCAGCTGCCTTTGGCTCAGGTCATGATCCCAGGGGTCCTGGGACAGAGTCCCACACTGGGCTCCTTGCTCAGCAGGAAGCCTACTTCTCCCTCCACCTCTGCCTGCCACTCTGCCTGCCTGTGCTCTCTCTTTCTCTCTCTCTATGACAAATAAATAAATAAAATCTTAAAGAAAAGAAGATGTCTTGACATCCCCCCAAAATCTTCACTGAGGTGGCCAGGACCTAAATTTGATAAGATTTATTTCCCAGTCTCCGGTATGAAGGTACCGGAGATATGTCAGATAGACCTGACATATCTGCCATTTGCTTCTCTGCAGGTGCTATGAGCATGTGGGTGGTGTCCTAAGCATGGTGAGATGATGACAATACCTGTGGATTCTGTGGACATTGAGCTGGCCAGCTCAGCTGGTGTAACTCTGAGGCAAGACAAGAAAGACAAACTTCTGTACCTTCCAGGAGAATGCCTACCAATTCTGGAGGTTTTTCCACTTATAAGATAGGGAAAAATGCACTTTCTAAACTCAAAATTCACAAACCCAGTTTGAGGTGAGAAGCGGCTTTCTGACGGTGCAGGCTGTCCTGCTGCTTCTCGGTACCATTCATTTCCTCTTCTTCCTCCTGTTTCTCTGTTTATTCTCTTCAGCTCCTTGTCCTCATCTTCCTACTTTCTCCAAATTCACATTATCAGAGGGAGAATTTACAATGTAGAGAGTTAAAAGTGTGGGCTTTAGAGTTAGAAACTCCAATCTGTTACTTCCTGACTGTGTTACGTAGGGAAAGTTCTTCAACACTATGTGCCTTGGTTTCCTTCTTTTGTTGAAGCTGACATAATAACAGAGTCTACACAGAGGTTTATTTACTGTGAGGCTTAAGCTTTTGGGGCTCTTAACTTGTATGGGCTCCATATAAGGGCCTGGAAAGAGCTCTAGCAATTGTGTGTATATGGTTATATATTGTTAAGAAAATTGCAAAAGTAACGTATTTTAACCATAATCTGTAGCCATTTCAGTCTCTCTCCACTCTGACTTCCTCTCTGTCAGATTTCCCCCTCTGGAAGATAGTGTTCAAGTGGTCATGGATATTCTTGGATTTGAGGCAAAGTTGAGTTGGAGATAGGTTAAGTTTGAGTTTGGTGGTATGTGTTTATGTAGCTCACAGTCATTTCTGAGTAGGATAAAGTGATTGCTAGCAGTCCTGATGTAGGAATGACTTCCAGGAATGTGCCTTTCACCCAGTGTGCTCTATCACTCAGCATTCCAGCAGGAAGTGAGGCACCAGAGGTTAAATCATGATAAAAATGTGTCTGATGGTGCTTGGCATTGAAAATCCATGGGTAGTAGAGGAAAAACAAGGTTGGAATGTATGGCTTGAAAAGTTGTTCTAGGGATAAAAATCTCCTTTTTTAAAAAAATTATTTTTAAAGATTATATTTATTTATTTGACAAGAAGAGAGAGATCACAAGAAGACAGAGAGGCAGGCAGAGAGAGGGGGGAGGCAGGCTCCCTGCTGAGCAGAGAGCCCGATGCGGGGCTCGATTCCAGGACCCCAAGATATGACCTGAGACGAAGGCAGAGGCTTAACCCATTGAGCCAGGTGCCTCGGATAAAAACCTTCTAATTATCACCTGTGTGAAGGTGTAAGCAAGGATTTGATTTTCATCTTTTACATAAAAAAAATTCTCTCCTGTTCCAGATGTTCATGATAATGCAGAAATAAATAATTATAAACAAATCTTAATTCTTTTCTTTTTAAGATGGGGATAGAGTGTGCTCGCTTTGGCAGCGCATATACTAAGATGGGGATAGAGTATTTGATTAAACTCAAATACTTCATTTTAACTTAAATTTTTGGGTGCTTCAGTAGAAAAAGTGAGAAATATAGATACTTGATTTGGATGTGTATTAAGTTACCTTGTTTTGTCTCCATCAAATTAATTTATAAAAGAACTGAGAGAAAATCTAGATGAAAATAATGAAATATGACACAAAAGCAATGAAGATAAATGACAAAATCAATGGAAACTATCCTTATTTTGAGAAATGAATTACTGAAAATTTCAAACTTTATTAAAAGAGGAAGGGGTAGATTTTGCATGAAACATAAGCTTTTGGAATACTAGATTATCTCTGACAGATAGTATTTCCCAAATATTACTGCAGCAATATCTCCTATCCCACATACACTCCTGCAGGGTGACCTTGGCACTCCCCTAGATTAAGAGGTGGTCTCATTCTCCCTACCCTCGAATCTGGGCTGGCCTTCGTCACCCACTTGTGAATAGTGGAAACTGGTGGAAATGATGCTGCGTGACTTCCAGGGTTAGGTCAGAAGGAGCCTCACAGCTTCTGCAGTGGCTCTTTGAATGCTTGTTCTCTGGATGTCTCCTCTTGGGATACTCACTCTTGGAATCCAGCTGCTCTGCTGTGAGAAACCCAAGCCACACATGTGTAGATATTCTGGTCGACAAACCCAGTGAATGAAAGCAGCTGACATGTGAATGAAGAAACTGTTGGGTGATTCTGCTCCCTGCCTTTCAAGTTACTTCCAGCTCTTGAGTCCCTCAGCAGATGACACAGACATTGTGGAGCAGAGACAAGCCATCTGGGTTGTGCCCTGTCTAAATTCCTAATGTGCAGAAATTACAAGAATGACGAAATGACTGTTGCTTTTTTTTTTTTTTAAATAAAGATGTATTTATTTATTTAGTTATTTGAGAAAGAGAGCGAGAGAGTGAGCACAGCAGAGGGAGTGGCAGGCAGTGGGAGAAGCAGGCTCCCCACTGAGCAAGGAGACCGACATTGGACTCAATTCCAGGACCCTGGGACCATGACCGGAGCCGAAGGCAGACGCCTAACAGACTGTGCCACCCAGGCATCCCTGACTGTTGCTTTATGCCACTAGATTTGGGGTGGTTTGTTATGCAGCCATGGTGACTCAAATACCACCCAATTAATGAAGCAGAGTGAACGGTACGAATGTATTGGAAATAATTTCAGGTTTCTTGCTGATTAGATATCAAATACTGACCTCAAAGAAGAAAACATAATACTTAATATGTGACTATAATGAGAACCTAAATTGGCTAACGAATAAAATCCGCTCAAAGATAAGATAATTCATTGCCCAAGAAAAATCTTGGAATGTTGTGAAATTTTATAGCTAGTAGATAAAAGAAACTTCATAATGTTTTGGCCAAATTTGACAACAATCATGAAAATGTACATAAAAGTACCAATAATGAACTGTGAAGTTGAAAAAGTTTTCCTAAACTGTCAATAAAAGAACAACAAATTTTAGTTAACCATGCTAGGGGAAAGACAAATCATCTTTCTAATCCCTCTGTAGAAAGTGCATTACAAAATCAGTGTCATATGAATATGAAGGCAATGAAAGAGTACGCAGCAGAACAATGTAGGAAGAAAAGAATTATAAAGGTGATCAGGTAGTTAATGAACCAAAACATACTACTTTTCTGGATATGACATTTGTGGCATTGACCCGTTCAAAACAATTTCTAATTTTTATAAATTCTTTTTTCATTCTAAATAAAGATTTGTACCTGATTTTATTTTATTATTTTTTTAAAGATTTATTTATTTATTTGTCGAGAGAGCAAGAGCAAGGGGAGCAGCAGGCAGAGGGAGAAGCAGGCTCCCCCCTGAGTGAGGAGCATGGTGTGGGACTCGATTCTAGGACTCTGGGATTGTGACCTGAGCCGAAGGCAGATGCTTAACTGACTGAGCCACCCAGGTGTCCCCCTAATTTTATTTTAATATTTTTGTTTTATTTTATTTAATAGGGCCATCTCAAATTATATAAGCTTTAGGTCCCACAAAATTGGTATCTATCCCTTTGCCTATCACATAGGTTTTGTATGGGAATTAAATGAGACGATTAGGAGTCAAGAGGTTGTAATCATGTTACTATATGAGTCCTGTATGTACTCACACACAGTATTAGCTGTTATTATTACCATTCATTCTGCCTCCACTACCTTCCTGTGCTTCCTGTTTAGGTCCTAATCACTTCCTTTATGCCTCAAACTTCTACCAGCTCACTGCACTGTATTTTCCCCTTCTTTTCAATGGCGAGTTTGCTAGAATGGTCTGGATTTCAGTTGCAGCAGTGGAATTTGTAAATGGTAGACATTTGTCTTTTTTTTTTTTTTTTTTTTTTTTTTTGGTCTTTCTAGCATCTTTTCAATACCCCTCTAATGTCTGGGAAGTTTCCTGTCTTATAAGTACCTTCTCTCTAAAGTAGTAGCCAGGAAACTTGTATTCCCAGCTGCCTTTGTAGCTGGGGCTCTGGCTTGTGACTGGGGTTCTGCTGGTAAGTCATACATTGGTTTGGAGCTGAGCAATGGGACAGGGAGATGCGGGATTTATGGTCTGGAGAGTGTGTGGAGAAGTCATCTGGCTTTTGGGGGCAGCTGATGTCCAGTCCTGAGGGTCATCAGTATGCACTGGGCAGAGCTGGGTGAACTGAGTGCTGGTGTCAGGAGTGTGGATGCTGGAGTGCCCTTGTAGGCTGTTGAGTTTCATCCCTGACATGTAGCTGAGGACCCCATGCTTTCTGCATGGCTGAGTCTTCTTTGATTAATTTTTCTCTGCTTAAGATGATCAGAGCAGAATCTGTTGTTTGCTATTGGATGCCCTGATTAAGAAACTTGTTAGTGGTCCCTGGGTCTCTTGTTAGTGGTCCCTGGGAAGTGTTCTGTAAGAGAATGATCCTCTAAGTGCTTAGTTTCTGCATGCGTGGGGTCTTGGAACAGACAGAGCTCCTCAGCTGGTTGGATCTGGCTATGAACAGCCTTGCCTGGGACTCCTCAGGGGGAAGCCCAAAAGGAGTGGGGTTTGGGAATGCATGCTGAGGTTCCTGCAGTTGCTGAGAAAAATGAGCCATAGCCATTGCTTGGCCTCAGTAGGCTGACGGCCACCCATCATGGGCTCTGCGATCTTCATGTTTACTCCAGCAGCCAGCGCCTGAAGGTCCTGCTGCCTCCTGGACCAGGGGCCTATGGAGCTGTCAAGGAGTTGGGCTTTCATGTGCTCAAGGAATACAGAGTGCAGCCCAAGGTGTCGCCCTCATGGGTTGGAGGGTGGGGAGTCTCGGGGACCTTCTGAGAGGTCAGCTATCCATAGTGGCTCCACTGTGGTATTTAAGCTGGCCTCATGGAAGCTTCTCTAACAGTGCCTGTGCATTCTGTACAGTAGAGCTCCAATGGTGTTCTGTTGAAATACTTGACACGAGAAAGTACAATTGGATATGAAATCCTTTTTCATTATTACAAAAACTTTCAAAATTATCATTTGTCAGTACAAGAAAAGGAAGAGCTAGTAAACATAAATATGTCCTTGCATGTAATTCCAATTATTGCAAAATTTTGAGTGACTTTGAAACGGTTATCCAGTTTTGATCACCCACTTCTGTGAGTAGTTTTCTTTGATGGTGACCATCAGTTATTATGATTATTTTTAATTTAATTTAATTTATTTTTTTTCAGTGTTCCAAAATTCATTGTTTTTTAATTTAATTTAATTTTAATTTTTTAAAATTTCTTTTCAGCGTAACAGAATTCATTGTTTTTGCACCACACCCAGTGCTCCGTGCAATACTTGCCCTTCACAAAACCTACCACCAGGCTCACTCAACCCCCCACCCCACCCCTCCAAAACCCTCAGTTTGTCTTTCAGAGTCCACAGTCTCTCATGGTTTGTCTCCCCCTCTGATTTTCCTCAACTAATCAGATCAAGATCTGATTAAAGATCTTGATCAGGAGGCATTTATTCATTTTCAAGCACAAAATCTAGTATAAAAATTATGTTTACAGAACCAAGCTCAAGTTTCTTATAAAAATATGAATATTTTATTTGAAGGTTTTATGCAAAACAAGTATTTAAAAACTTCTGTATAACTATATATATTTCCTTATAATTATATAGTGAAAAGAGAGTACAATGAATTTTTTTCCATCAAGTCCTATCTAGATGCCCTTGGTTACATTCAGTTTACTCTGGTGTGTCACTCAAATATTAGCACTTTCTACGTGTGCCATGGTGTGAGGAAGGTTGGAAAGTATTGCACTGAGTGACTTCTTCCAGCAAGAGTTCCAGAAACACCCTCAAACAATTATCAATCATTAACCTTTCAATGCATGTTTATACATCTTATAATTATTTTCATTATATTATGTTTCTGCTGGTTTGTTTTCTCTCCACTCCAGTCTCTCCATGAGCACCCCCAGATCAGGAGTCCCCAGAGAGCAACGTATTTTCTGAATATCAGGAATGCCATAGAGCTGTGGGCTCCTTGACTCTGACTCTTCGTCTGAGGATGTTCTCTGACCCCAAGTTCCCTTTAGATGTTTTTTTTTTCTTTTTTAGATGGTCTTTCTAAACAGGGTCCAGACCATTTTATTCCTCGTACAGTACACCAGGATTAAGGTTTTCCCTCTGATGCCTCCAGCCTTCTAAGTGATTGCATCAGTCAAAAAATATTTTTTTTAATGCATCACTCAAAATTCTTGACAAAGACAGAAGCTGCCTGGATGAAAAAAAAAAAAAAACAGAATAATTGATTAACAAAATATAGAGGGATGAGGACCATGCTAGAGGCTAAGCTTCTAGGAGTAACTTCCAGACATGACCTGGTCAGCTGACAAAAAGTGCTACTTGGGGCTGCCACCAGGGGCCAGATGCCGCTTCTATGCCAGAAACTTGCTGTTGCAGCTTTCTTTGCTGTCCTCCAGGAAAAAAGTGCTGCTCCTTGCCTCTTGTGGGCACCAGCTACTAAGTCAGGCATGGGTACCTTTATTGGGGGAACTAAGTGGAACAAGGAACTAGGAACCCTAGGAGGGCTGGGAAGAGTTCTCAGCTGCACAGAGGGTTTCTCTGCCCGGCGGACTTCTCAAGAGGAGAATTCTTCAGATGTCAAAAGAGGGTCAAATGCTAGGTGACCAAAATGAACATTAAATGTTTACTCTCTAGGTCCTCTCCAAGATGGCCTGAGACCTTCACCCAGTCTGAGATGCTGGTGAAGGAGGTATGGGATCAAGCTGATGGTGCACACTCGAAGGGAAACAAGGAATCCAGGGAGATCCTCTTGTCAGGCTGGACATCCTATCACCCGTTATGGATGATGTCAGAAATCAAGGGTGGAGAAAGACAGGGAAGAAATTTAAATATTTATGTGGAATATTCCAAGGGAGAATAGCTCTCTCTCTTCTAAAAGGCCCCAGAGCATAAAACTATAGTGTGTTTCTGGGAGAAAACTAGATCAAAGAGCCAGGCAAACTTCTTCATGGGCACTGGGTAGGCAACTGAGTTAGTGTCAGTTTTATAGACATTTGTCTTCATAACTGACACAGACTTCTCACCACTGGTATAGACACAGCAATCACCTTGCTCAGGGATCCAGAGCAATCTAGAAGATACTCTTCCCCATAAATGTTCTTCCTTGTGAGCAGCATTTCCTTCCATTCTATCTTGTCCTAATCACCCATGCTCTAATAGTGAGCCTGGGGTGTGGGACAGGAGGTAAGATACAGATCTATCTGTTTTTAATTCCAACAATTTCTGCCAGGGAGCCTTATTTCTTGGAGGGCCTGCATGGTTTCTGTTCAGCTGGGGTTTAAATCCAGCACCTGAAGGAGAAGGAGGAGTTGGTGAGTGAGCAGACATCCCCGGGTCCCTTCAGAGTGAGGAGACCTGCCTCTTGGCCATGTGGTGCAGGGCGCCTGCCACCTCCTTGTTCCGAAGGGTATAGATGATAGGGTTGAGCATGGGCGTGATGACTGTGTAGAAGAGGCTGAGGATGCGGTTCATGGTGACAGAAGAGCCTGCCCGGGGCCGGATGTAGGTGATGCTGGCTGTTCCAAAGAAGAGGCAGACCACGAGCAGATGGGAGGAGCAGGTGGAGAAGACCTTGCGGCGGCTCTGGGTAGAGGCCATTGCCAGGATGACCCCCAGGATGCGGGCATAAGAGGCGACGATCAGAGAGAAGGGGACCATGATGAAGACCACAGTGGCTGTCACCACAGAGATTTCACTCCTGTGCTTTCCAGCACTTGCCAGCCTCAGTACTGGCAGGATGTCACAGAGGAAGTGTGGGATGATGGGGCGGCTGGGGAAAGGGAGAGTGAAGATGAGGGATGAGTGGGTGGTGGCTGTGATGACGCCCATGAGCCAGGAGACAGCCACCATAGCCATGCAGGCCCTCCAGCTCATGAGGGTGGAATAGTGCAGGGGCCGGCAGATGGCGGCATAGCGGTCATAGGCCATGGCTGTGAGCAGGCAGCACTCTGAAATGCCCAGGACAATGAAGACATACATCTGGGCTACACAGCTCGGGAAGGAGATGGCCCGGGGCTGTTGGGAGGCCAGGTCAGCCAGGGTCCGGGGCACGATGTCTGTGGTGTATAGGAGCTCCAGCACTGAGAGGTGACGCAGGAAGAAGTACATGGGGGAGTGCAGGGCCGAGCTGACCTGTGTGAGGAGGATGATCATAGAGTTACCCAGCAAGGTGACGAGGTAGAACAGAAGCACCACCCAGAACAGGGGGCCCTGCAGGGGCCGGAGATCAGAGAATCCTAGAAGGAGAAATTCAGGCAGAGTCCGATTTTCCTCAGCCATAACTTCAGGCCAGAACCTACGGCACAACCAAGGAAGAGATATTTATACAGAAAAAAGCAGCATGTCTGTAATTAAGTAAAGCACTTCTCATACAGTCCCTTTGGAATCAACGGAGAGAATTAGGGTCTCTACTTTATGGAGGATTCCATTTTGTCTTGGAGGAGGTAAATAATTTGCTGAAGTAATACCAAGGGAGTTGCAGGCCTGGGACTTGAACCAAGGTTTCTTGGCTCCAAATTTGCTGCATTTCCCACTGTTCCCGATGCTCTGAGTCCTGGTGAAGGGCCTAATTCCCAGGCGGAGAGACCCCTGTACTTTGGGTCTTTCTTTGGAGTGGAGATGGAGCAGTGCTATGTCCTAAGCCCCTTTGTTTTTCCTGGACTGAACCCCCAGCCTGAAAGAGACAATGTAGCACCTGTATCGTGGGTTCAGCCAGGGACTGTCCTAAGCTAGTATGTGATAATCACCATGGTGGGCTGTGGATTTAGAATGCCATGCAATGACGGGATTGTGATAATATTGCCTAATTGTATCATGCCTTGGGATTCTATCAGGCCTCCTGTCACAGATCACTGGGTTTCAGCCTGTGTCCTGTGAAGGGAGGGGCCAGGGATAGGCCACACTCTATTTGGCTTCCTCTTATCTGGGTCTCTGTGTTGAGCTACTCTGTGTTGAGCTACACCAGCTACTCTGTTTTAGCATGCTAGCTGGTCTCTCAAGCTTTTACACAGAGTGTGCCCCTGCAGAGAATGTTTCTAGGCATTCTGTTAAAATTCTGCTCATCCGTCAAGCTCAAGTCAAATTCCACCTCCCCTAAGGCAGCTTCTCTGCGCCTCAAGGTCAGAAATGATTACCTGTGGCATTTTGGTATTCTATGTGTCAATAAATGTTATATTTTTTAGCATGGCTCCAGGCTTATCAACATCTTCATGGGATGCTGGGCAGTGTCTGTGGGCACATCTGCAGTGATGGGGAGCTGACCATCTTTGGCGCTAGCTGCATCTAACTTTGGCCTCCTCTGCTTGTAGGATGGGTCTTTCATTATATTTGTCTTGGCTAAATTTTTAGCATTTTACAGAATGTGTCACCCCCTCTTGCTCCAGATAGCTCTTCCCCCATTTGAAGATAACACCTTCCTCTGTGTTCTTGTGAGTCATTAGTTCTTGTGAGTCAAAGGGCTGGCTCCCAGCCCTTTCTAGTGCAGTCTCCACCGTAAGGTCCTGCGGGACAGTTGGGGAAGTAATAGGGGGCCACCTGTTTTAACAGCTGTGGGTGCTTTCCAAGTGCCTGGTCCTTGCCAGGCGCCATGCCAGAGGGCTTAACATTCTCGAAATCACTGGATCTTCACAATCACACTATGACATAGAAAGTTTCTCCATTTTACAGATGAGCAAATGGAAGCCCAAAGAGCATTAATACCTTTCTCGAAGTCACTCATCTAGTAATGGAGGATGTTGGGGTTTGAACCCAGCCCCACCTAATAACCAGAGTCTGTGCTTTTAATCATCTCTCTGCTGTCATAAAGGAAGTTTAATTGCTGGATAACAGGAGATCTTGCACATGCCAAGCGCTCTGCTGAATATTTATTAGATAAATGAATGAATCCTACTTACAAAGATGGGGGAACTGATGAACAAAAAGATGAAGTGATCTGCCTCAAGTTAGGCAGCCAGTGAGACAGACAGGACACTGGCTCAAGTCTTGTAGAAGTCTGGGTTCCCAGCATTTGCAGGGCCTTATCACCCATGTTCACCCCACACATGAGATTAGCCTGGACATCTCAAATGTTAGGCAGGAGAGTCTCATGCTTTCTGCATATTGCTCATAGACCCAATCTTCCTCCCACTGCCAGTTTGTCTGCTTACTGTATTTTTTTTTTTTTTTTTTTTTTTTTTTTTGCCTTATGTCATTTGCTCTACAGCTTACACTTAGAGATTACTGTATGCTGGGCATTGTGCCCTATCTCAGGGGCCTTCATAACAGCTCTAGTACTAGTTGTTATCTCATCATTGCAGAGAAGGAACCAGAGCTCTGAGAATTTAAATTGCCGACAGAACCTGGCAGAACCAGAAACTAACTTGCAGCCTGAGGTTTCAACCATCATGCCCACAGTATCTCCAGCAAGGCCGACAGCCTTACCCTACACTTCTGGGAGATAAACTCCATCTAGTGGGTTTGGACAGAAGTAATTTCTGAGTCAACCCTTCAGAGGCTCACACCACTAATAATAATGTATGGAAGAAATCTTGTTATTTTCAAATTAAAAAAATGTTATTTTTGCAATTAAAATACTTAAGAAATATTTGGAGTAAAGTCATTACTGAGTCATTTCCGCACCTGAGTTAATTTCTTCTCTTTCTTGTATATTACCCTCAAGTCTTTATCTCACCGCAAACCTATTTTACATGCTTGTAATCATAGTCTTTTTCCTTTCCTTTTTTTTTTTTAAAGGTTTTTATTTAAGTAATCCTTATGCCCAATGTA
Organism: Mustela lutreola; assembly: GCF_030435805.1. Taxonomy (NCBI): domain Eukaryota; kingdom Metazoa; phylum Chordata; class Mammalia; order Carnivora; family Mustelidae; genus Mustela; species Mustela lutreola. The sequence continues at coordinate 57,972,366 of NC_081297.1, forward strand.
GGGCTTGAGCTAACGACCCCGAGATCAGGAGTTGTGTGCTCTTCTGGCTGAGTCTGTCAGGTGCCCTTTTCCATTTCCTTTTTAATGTTTGCTTGAAGCATTTTGCTCTGTGATTTTTTTTTTAAAGATTTTATTTATTTACTTTTGTATGTGTGTGTGAGAGAGAAAGCACGAGTGGGGGACAGAGAGAGAAGTAGACTCCCTGCTGAGCAGGGAGCCCGAAGCAGGACTCTATCCCAGCACTCTGGGATCATGACCTGAGTGGAAGGCAGACGCTTAACCAACTGAGCCACCCAGGTGCCCTTCTGAGTGATCTTATTTCAAAGTTCTTTAGCAGTCTGTTGAATTTCTCCACCACCATTTAACCAACACTTCATATACTCTTGCACTTAAATTCTTCTACTGGGTGTATTTGTTCTTTTAGATAATGATGGAAACAATATCTTTGTGTATTGTCTCATTTTGTTTCTGTTAACTTATTCCCTTAGGAAAAATTTCTAAGAGTGGTAATTGGCTAAAGGTATGAACATCTTTTTGTCCATACATGTCTTGACATGTAATATGTACTTTTGGATTTCTTTTAACTGAACGCAAGTGGCCATGCCAGCCTTCCTTCCCTGAGTAAAGCTGGGATTCTTCTTCATCCTGTCTGTCCTCATCAAGTCTCTCCCACCATCATCAGCTCATCTTTTTTTTTTTTTTTTTTTTAAAGATTTTACTTATTTATTTGAAAGACAGAGATCACAAGTAGGCAGAGAGAGAGGAAGGGAAGCAGGCTCTCTGCTGAGCAGAGAGCCCAAGATGGGGCTCGATCCCAGGACCCTGGGATCATGACTTGAGCTGAAGGCAGAGGCTTTAACCCACTGAGCAACCCACGCGCCCCCGTCACCTCATCTTTGCCACACCATGAGCATCTCTTTGGTTCAGTCCTCTAATTACATTTCACCCCAAAATATCATCTGTGGAGGGAGAGAGATAAGTTTCTCCTTCCTTAATTTACCCTCTCTCTTCCCTGCTCTATCCCAGCTCCATCTCCCCAGTTTGCTGTCTGCCTGTGATAATTTCCCTCTTAACTTCTCTTATCTCCAGCACATCCTGACACAGTTGGGACAATCTTCAGAGAGATACTGGCCCTGAGGCCACTCTTATTTTCTTCAAATTCTCCCATAGAGGGAAAAAGAGAAGGACAGAGAGCTTTTTTGGATCATAGAGAGGGGCTGAGGTGCTCTCTCTCTCTCTCTCTTTTTTTTTTTTTTAAGATTTTTATTTATTTACCAGAGAGAGGGAGAGAGAGAGAGAGAAAATAAGCAAGGGAGGGGCACAGGTAGAGAGAGAGAGAGAGAGAAGCAGACTCCCCACTGAGCAGGGGCTCAATCCCAGGACCCTGAGATCATGACTTTAGCCAAAGCAGATGCTTAACTGACTGAGCCACCCAGATGCCTTTTTTTAAAAAAAATTATTTTTAACTGTGGTAAAAACACATAACATAAAATTTACCATCTTAACCACTTGTTAGTGTATGGTTTAGTAGTGTTAAGTACATTCACATCGCACACTGAAAAGAAATAAAATAAAATGATAAAAAAAGAAGCAAAAGAAAGTATATTAAGTATATTCACATTGCTATGCAACGAATCTCCAGAACTTTCTCATCCTGCAGAACTAAAACTCTATACCCATCAAACAACTTCCCATTCTCTCCTCCCTGACACTCATTTGAAAACAGAACCTCTCACCCCCAAAGCTTTCTGTAAGTCTTGGTGACATAGGCAGCTGGATAAATCAATCAGGTAAGTGGTCTGTGGATGGAGCAACAGAAAACTTGTGTTATCTGGCTAGATGGACAGAAGGTGAAGGGACAAAGGTGCAGCTGTTTGGCTGTATGACTGGTTAGCCTAGAGAGCCCTAAGTCCAGGAGGTGAGGCTCTCAAAAGGGGGCAGGAATGGATAGTAGTTCTTTAGGGGTAGATCTGATATCTTAGGGGCAACGGAGCTGGGATTTTGGAACCCACGGAAGGATATGGGAAGTGGGGGGAGGACTGCCTTTATGAAGTCAGGGAGGTCTTGGGGAGCATAGCCAGACAACTTATCTTTGTTCTTTCAGACTTTTTTTTTCTGCCTGAAACATTAATAACGGGAGTTGCAGATGGGTTTGTGTGTGTGCGTGTGTGTGTGTGTGTGTGTGTGTGTATGTGTTAGGGAGGAAACAGGGCAGCAAAGGAGGATGTGAGCAGCTCTGTGGATGGGGACCATTAACAGGAACCTGGGAAAGAATGTCTTAAGTTTTCATAAGGCATTGACCATAGACAGTCTGGAGACTATGCATGCCCACCTGATTTACCTACCACTTGTGATCCCACAGACTTGCATACGCTTGATGCCCACTGCCTCATTTCCACCTCTTCGCCATACACACCTCATCACACATTGAAAAGTTTGCGTAGTCTGAGAATATACACACTTGCCTTGCTGTATTATATGAAGTTTTATCTGGGAGAAGTTGTCCAGATCCCCATTCCCTTCCCTTTCTCATTCCTTCTCCCTGTCCAGCCAGTGTGGTGGCCCCCGAATCACACCTTTGCAAATGCAATAGTAAGGATTCGGGAAACTTCAGCTGGATTCTTTTCTCCAGTGCCCAGGGACAGGTGTTGGCTACCAGCCCACAGAGAGAGGTTCTAAGGCCCTCTGTTCCTCTTCTCTTTCTACCCTTGGCAGGGTCTAGCCTTGTCAGAGAAGGACCAAGGCTGCCCAGCACTGTGTAGGGGCACATACCTGGGAGAGATGGAAGAGCTGCTGGGCACAGACTTGGGCTCTGCTCTTCCTTCCCCTCTTGGAAGTCTCAACCTCTGTGGTGCCCGTAGATATTCTCCAGCTGCTGTTATGTCTTCACCCCTTTGGGATCTAGGAGGCCCTGACTCTTCGCATTTCCCTAGGTGACTCTGAGCTGAGGTAGTGTCATGGGCCAGGTGATTCTGTCTGGGTCCCCAGTGCCTACTGTATCCTCTCATCTCTCCTTGATCTTATTTCTCTTGGCCAAACTGGGTCCTCTTCCCTTTCCTCACACCTTGTTCTCTCACCTGTCTAACTTTTACCTTCTCACTCATTTAGGGTCTCCTTGTTCACAGACTGCATTAGATTTGAGGGTCTCCCTCTGATATGTCTAGACTCTCCAATGGGTCATTCATTCATCTGCACGAAGTCTTGGCTTCGAGTTAAATGTGGAAACTTCTGGAAAATTCTAGAAGTTAACTATAGTGAAAATGATTTAGCCACATTAATCTCCATTCTTAGTTTTCTTTTTAGATGAAAGTGTTCCAGTGAAGACATTGCCTGTCTGGTTGCCCAGGGAGGACAGGATTTCCATCAATCTCCAGGTCTCTTGTGTCACTGCAGACATTCTTAGTGGTGCCATTAAACAGAGAGTAAACATTCTGAATGTTTTCAGTCTGGGAAGGGTGTTGAAGTTCAGGGGTAGAAGAAAGGTATTACCTGGAATAGCCCCGGCCAGTCCCTCAACTTCTGATGCCTCTAGTGGACACTGGCTTCTTTTCCACTTCTTCTTCTTCTTCTTTTTTTTTTTTTAAAAAAGATTTTATTTATTTATTTGACAGAGAGAGATCACAAGCAGGCAGAGAGGCAGGCAGAGAGAGAAGGGAAGCAGGCTCCCCGCTGAGCAGAAAGCCTGATGCGGGACTCAATCCCAGGACCCTGAGATCATGACCTGAGCTGAAGGTAGTGGCTTAACCCACTGAGCCACCCAGGCGCCCTCTTTTCCACTTCTTATCTCCTGTTTTCTGTGTTTGTCCTTACAACTCCACTGAATCTTACTAAAACCACTGACAATCCTGTTTTGTCAAATCCACTGGCTAATTTTCAGTCTTTATCTCAATCTCTCAATGGTATTTGGTTCGCTCTTCTTCTTAAAATATTTTATTTTTTAACTTCTGGGACTCCCAAGCACATATCTTTGACTCTGACTTCTCTTTGTATATATAGTTGAGTATCTCCTTTTTGATGTCTCAGAGCAACTCAAACTTACTGTGTAGAACTCTTATTGTTCATCTGAGCTTCCTCATCCCAGCAAGGGAGCTGTTCCCTCCCAGTTGCTCAGATCAAAAATCTAGCCCTCCACTTTAATTCATTTAACACTCCACATTCAACTTCTCAGCAACTTCTGTCAGTTCTGCCTCCAAAATGTAATCCCAACCATCTCATCATCTCCATGGCTAGAATCTTAGTCCAGCAAACTGTCCCTCCCTAGGGCCATCCTGTTCTCCATTGTCTCTACCCAGCCAGTGTGATTTTCTCCAAGTGTAAGTTGATGATACCATTCCTTTCCCTTAAATCCTCCAGCAACAGTAACTTCTGTTTAGATAGAATAAATAGATAGAGTAAACTGCAAAGTCCTTCCCTTGATTTATAAGATGCTGATGATTCGGTGCCTGCATATTAAGCATGTCTTTTTATTCTGATGTTTTGACATCTGGAACCTTACTCATCCTGGCTAGACTGCCCCTCCCAGGGTCAGCTAATTCCTAGAGATAACCAATGACTCATCTAGAAATGTGCCTCTCATATGCAGACCAACAATCCAGAGGCTGTACCCTCTGTCACTACCTTTATTGGGTTCTAACACTCTAGGCCCACATATTCCTGGGACCTAATCATCCCAGATTCAGGTGCCAGACAACTCGAGACAGCCCCTAAATCTAGAACTGGCTGAAATTACCCAAACTAGGTAAACTGAAACTTGTCTAGCCTATGCCTTGCCTGTTCCTTCCCTTGAAAATCACAATACAGGCTTTTGTCCACAGGACCTCTCACTCTCTGCTGATCTACCCTGGTGCTTCTCCATGTGGCCCTGTGTGAAGCAGCATGCCCTCCTCTTGGGAACTGTGAGTAACAAACTATCTCTTCAGTGGGAATTGTCTTCTGATCTGTAGCCCTCATCCTAGTGGAGAAGTAACAATGAAACCTACATTTTACCATACCCTGCCCTTGTTTCCCTTCCACTACGCTCCTGCCACACTAGCCTTCGTCCTTGTCCTTAACCATACTTCGGGTTCTTCATGCTTGCTGTTCCCTCTGTCGAGAGGTTTTGCCCTACATCTTCCACAGGTGCCTTCTCATTATCATATCTCCGCTCATATTTCATTTCTTTAAAAAGACTTTCCAAACTGCCCTAGGTATTGCAGCACCATACCCCGATCGTCCTATTTCATATCCCAGGCAGAACTGTAATCTTTGGTGTTTTTGTTTGTTTGGGTGTTTAGTGTGTGTCTCCCCCCACTGGGAAGTTTGGTATGTGCAGGAAGGCACTTTGTTTCATTCAAAGCTGTTGCTTCAGAGCTTGGAAGAGCCGCGGGTTGGTAGCTTCGCAGAGATGCTCTGACAGGTGTTACGGAGGACGCATTCAATTCCATTTCACCTCTTTCATAGCAGAGCAACTCTTTCTGTCTCCTGCAGTCAAGAGAGCTAAAGATGACAGTCCTCAAACTCCCTTACAGCTCTTACTTGTCTAAGAATTTCTTAGTTTCAATTTCAATTTTTTTAAACATTGGAGTATAGTGGACACACAGTGTTAAATTAGCTTCAGGGGTACAACAGAGCGATTGAACATCTCTCTGTTATGCTGGGCTCACCACAAGCATGGCTGCCGTCAGTCACCACACATTGCTGTTACGATACTATTGACTATATCCCTTATGCTGTACCTTTCATCCCTGTGACTTATTCATTCCATAACCGGAAGCCTGTACCTCCCACTCCCCTTCACCTATTTTTTGCCCATCTCCCCAAGGCTGCCGTCTCTGGCCAGCATGTATGGTAAGTACCCTATCGGGCCAAGTTTCTAAGGCTGCCACCTGCCCTTGTCTCAAGGAAAGATGGGCACATTTGCTTTTCCACTGGTCCTATTGTGTAGGCACATTTGCTTTTCCACTGCTCCTATTGTGTACGCACTGTCATTGTCCCCCCCTGCGTTGGTTTGGAGGATGGTATAGCACCCACAGAAGCCCTTACTAAATTCGCTCAGCAAGCCTTAAATGATAGCCAGCCAAAAATGTCTTTCTTGAACACTGAAATGTCTCTAATGAGAAAAGTTGTGTTCTGAAATAGAATGACCTTGGACATTATTACAGCTTTGAAAAGAGTCACCTGTGCTTTTATCCAAACAGAATGTGTGTGTTCATGAGTCTGCTGATGGACCCTCTTTATTAAATCACATGAGGACACAAGTGATGCCCTGAGTGATCCAACCTCCCAACTAAGGGACTTAATGAATCAGTGAGTGATTCAGATTAGGGGACTCTGAGTGGAAAAAAGTGGTCCTTATTTTGGGAGTCATTCTGTGAATTTTGGTTTTTTTCTTGCATGTGCCTATATTGCTCTGTGACACCTAAGTCCCATGCATCCATGTAGCCACCCAACGTGGCACTGTCACACCAGGAAAGCCCTTTGCTGCTTGCTCAGGGCGTATTGCAGAAGACGGAGAGTGGGGCATGCAAGATTGTAAGAGCTGGTCCCCAGGCGTGCAGTGCAGGAGGAGGTCATTGGGAGGATATGACCTCGGGTTGACCCCAGGGCCGCATCTGCGCAATCGGGGACTCCTTATCCCCTCCCCTGTCCTTTGAATGTGGGTTCCTCCCACTGTGGGGAGCCATTTTCAAGGACGTAATATTGAGGGGACAAGGTATTGTTGAGACCTTCTGGATGGTGTTCATTACCGAACCAGGTTAAGTCCTTCATACCAACTTCTATGATTCTGGTGGGCGAGAGCCGAAATCAACGTATTTAGCGGCTATTGGAGACCAGCCTGTAGGTAAGTTTGCTCGAGTGGTAAACCTGCCACCTGCCAGTTGGAGCTGCGTCTTCCTTAGGTTTCTCTTTGTTCTCGGTGGATCTGGCCCAGTTTATGTACTGACAGCTCAGAGCTGCCTCTGCTGGGTCAGGAGACCAGTGTCCCAGGTTCTGGGTGCAGGGACCCCAGGAGGATTTTGTGTGATGCCCGGCGGTGTGCCCCAGTTCCCCTGGGCCTAAGGACAGAAACTGGTTCTCTGCTCCCGAGGTGAAATTCCTGCCTCATTTGCAGAGAGCTCCCTAGAGAGGGGTTCGTAGTAAGGTTCTTTGTGTATCTGAAAACTAATCTGACAAGTTCAGAACAGACAGGTGGACAGATGGATTGCCGGACAGATGGATTGCCAAATAGATGAGTCCATAAAGGGATGGATGACTGACCACGTGGGCAGAGGACGGGTAGCTGGGGGTGTGGCTGGCGGGCTGGATTAACTGGGTGGCAAGGGGGCCTGTGAAGGCAGGAGGTGGCCCTCTTGGACGAGGGGTGAAGTAGAGGCTCCTGAGGGAAGGTTGGCCCCACAGGGGCAGAGGACGTCTGACTTGATGTCAACAGGAAGCCGTTTGGAATTTGTAACAAGAAAGACAATCTTTTCTTCAACTTGGGACCTGAGAAAGAATGTCTAAGATTACCCTTTGTCACTGGCTCTGGGAATGGAGCCTGTCGTGTGTGTAGTGTCTGTGCTGGGAGGGTAATGTGGTCAGATAGCGGGTGTAGACATGTCCTGTGCAGCTGAAGTGTAACGGGCCTGTGGGTGTCTGTGATGTACCCAGGGTGTGCTATGTGGAAGAGACTGTCTACAGAATCCCCTAGACTGTTTTTCTCAGCCTGATGTACAGCTTCCATCTGGGGATGGCTGGGAATGCCTTTCACTCTCTTTTGAATTGGAGCTCCTGCTTCCCGGATCCAAGGTCTTTTTCTTTCTGAGTTTGAATGGGGTATATTCTCCAGTAGCCTCAGGTATTGTTGGGTGGTGGACAAGAAATATAGTTTTTGGGACTTTTCACACCTGAACATTCTTTATTCTAATGTGCTTGATTGAGCATTGGCTGGGTATAGTAGTCAAGGTGTGATTAAGTAATTAATTAATTATTTTTTAAAAAAGAATTTTGAAGGTATTATTCCATTATCTTCAAGATACCAATGCTATTGTTGAGATAGCTGAATCTTTACATGATCATTTCCTCTTTACGATCAATAATCTGTTCACGAAAAACGGATGTTCTGGGTGAAAGTGCTGCTTGGGAACTTATTTCTCATCATTTTAAATGAGAAAAAATATGTGATAATGTTGACTCTAATTCTCCAATTTCCTAAAAAATAGTTCAACACAATAAAAGGTAATCAAAGTATAACACACAATAACAAACTATCATGTTCGGTTGTAAATTGCTTAAAAAAATCATCCTGACCATCGGTTAATATGGTTGTTCACAGGTGGTTGCCTTGAATGGAACAGAAACTTTCTTCTGGCTGACAACAGCCAACATGCACATTCTTTTTCATGATGCTCATTTCGGATCATATCTGTGTAACTCAAGGCTTTTACCTCAGTGTTTTGCTAAAGTGCTTGCAGTGTTAGCAATGTAAATAGAAAACTCTCTTACATAAACACTAGCTGGGAATGGTGCAATTGTTAAAATGTTTCTAATGCATCATTATAAACTCTTTAAAATTACTTTTTTAACAGGGGCATCTGGTGACTCAATCTGTTAAGTGTCTGCCTTTGGTTCATGGCATGATCCCAGGGTCCTGGAATTGGGCCCCATGTTGGGTTCTGCTTCCTGTTTCCCTCTGCCGCTCCCCATGCTTGTGCTCTCTGGCTTGTTCTCTCTCTCCAAAAGATAAATAAAATTAAAAAAAAATTCCTTTTTAACAGAGACAAACAGGAGTGTCTTGTCGCTTTTCAGCTTAAACTCTGCTGCAGATCTCTCCTCTCCCACTTTCTGTCTCTCTCTCTCCATCCTGTCTGAGCACATTCATATGTTCATCTTCTATTTTTTTTTGTTTTTTTAATTTTAATGTTTAATTTATTGAACCTGTTGTAAAAACTTTGAGATCATAGTCACTATGAATTAATTCCCACAACTTAAAAAATTTGTCAAATTAGCAATCATGAACTCTACACATTCAAATTTGAGTAGTCATGTAAAATTAACCACACATGGAATGTATGGTTACACAACTATAATACGTTAGCTGAAAACAATTTTGAATTGGGGACAAAGGGCTCTCTAAAAACTTTTAAATTAGATTTAGTTCCCTTATGTACTGTTGAATTTCTGCCATAAATGCTTTTACCAAATCATAATAAGTTTGCTCTCTTGAGGTGGAAGGCTCTTCATCAGTTAAAGATAATGTATCTTCTATCTACCTCTTGATGAAACATGTCCACTAATACCTTATCAGCACACATTACCACTTTAATATCTTGCTTTGTAATTTCATAATGCCCTGTATTTTGTACATAATTCCCTACCAGCTTTAAAATGTCTGCAGAAATGTCTTCTAATACTGCTACTATGTAAACAGAAACCCAGAGGTCAATTTTATAAACTATGACTTCCTTTAATAAAGGATGAATTTTTTCTACTGGGAGAGATAAAGGATTTCTTCACTTCCTCTTTTCAATTGTCAATTGGGCATCTGCTATTGCCCTCTTAATAATAACTGGATGAAGGAAACTTTTTTGAACACTTTGGGGCAGAGCTTGGTGTAGCAAATTTAATAATTTTAAGATTAATTCTTCAACATATGGAAGAGCATCATCACTAGACTCAAGAATCCGGGGAATTTGCCCCTGGATGGTTTTCAGCACCAGCACCAGCAGCCCCCACCACTTGGATGTGTTGTCCTCTCTGAAAAACTCGTATGGCAGCAGCTGCCCATATATTCATCTTTTTTTTTTAAATGTTCAATTGGCCAACATATAATATCTCATTAGTCTTTGATGTAGTGTTTAATGATTCATTAGTTGCGTATAACATCTGGTGCTCATCACCACATGTGTCTTTCTTAATACCCATCACCCAGGTACTACATTCCTTACCCTCCCCCCCCCTCTTTCTGTGACCCTCAGTTTGTTTTCTGGAGTCAAGAGTCTCTCATGGTTTGTCTCCCTCTCTGAATTCTTCCCATTCAGTTTTCCCTCCCTTCCCCTTTGGTCCTCCGAGCTATTCCCAATGTTCCACAAATGAGTGAAACCATATGATAATTGTCTTTCTCTGCTTGACTGGTTTCACTTAGCATAATCCCCTCTAGTTCCATCCATGTTGATGCAAATGGTGGGTATTCATCCTTCCTAATGGCTGAGTAATATTCCATTTTATGTATGAGACACATCTTTATCCATTGAAGGACATCTTGGCTCCTTCCACAATTTGGCTATTGTGCACCTTGCTGCTATGAACACTGGGGTGGATGTGCCCTTTCTTTTCATTATATCTGTATCTTGGGGGTGAATACTTAGTAGTGGAGTTGTTGGGTCATAGGGTAGCTCTGTTTTTATTTTATTTATTTATTTTTAAAAAGATTTTATTTATTTATTTGACAGCCAGAGATCACAAGTAGGCAGAGAGGCAGGCAGAGAGAGAGAGGAAGAGAAGCAGGCTTCCCGCTGAGCGGAGAGCGCGCCACGGGGCTCAATGTGGGGCTCAATGTGGGGCTCGATCCCAGGACCCTGGGATCATGACCCAAGCTGAAGGCAGAGGCTTTAACCCACTGAGCCACCCAGGTACCCCTGTTTTTAACTTCTTGAGGAACTGCCATCTGTTTTCTAGATTGACTGCACCAGCTTGCATTCCCATCAGCAGTGTAAGAGGGTTCTGCTTTCTCCACATCATCTTCTAAATAGAAGTTTCAAAAAATTTTTTTTACATCTTTACAAATAAAATCTTAAGTCTCTATAAAGTTTTTAAAAAATTTATATTTAGAAGGATATTCCTAAGTAGGAAGTAATTTTGCAGAACCCATTCCTTGAACACTTGAAAATGTATTTGTAAATAACACTTTCAAGATCAGTGTTTCTGTCTCCCTTCTTTCTTTCTATTTTCCCCACTTCCTTCCCTTCTTCTCTTTTATTTTCCCCTTTTCTTCCTTCCTTCCTTCCACCTTCACCCCCTTCCTCCAGTCTCTGACCCCTAGAAGGTGCTGTCTCATCTAGGATAAGCACAGAGGTGACTGTGCACATATTAAAGCAGAATGAAAAGTTAGAGCAGTACAGAGCTCCACCCTCTCCTTCCCCTCATAGAAAGACTTGGCACCTGTTATTAGAAAGGAAGAAAAAACTCCATGTCACTGTTTTCCCTGTTTGAGCTATACAGCAAGAGCAGACAGCAGATGTGTACTCAATTCCGACTATTTTCTTTGAGGATTTTACTTTGGTCTTTTAATTTTTATTGAGAGTCCTTAGATGGCTATTGGGAATTGTATCTAAACAGAATTCCTTAATCTGTGAGTACTCTGCTTCAGTGTTCTAAACCAACAATATTTAATTCTTAGTCCTGGTAGATCAGAAAACCTACTCAACCATTTAATTAATCTTTCCCATTAACACCAACATGATACTTAAATTAATAAAGTTTTCATAGACAGGGATCTCCCTAGATCTGGTATTTTCTTTAATTAAAGTTAAAATAAAAATACATTTAACTAAGGCTTAAAATAACCCCCCCCATAATTCATAACCCTAACAGACTAGAAAGAACTACTCAACAATTTAAAAAATCATCCTACTAATACCACTGCATCACTTAAATTTTTAAATTCCCTATGGGCAGACATTTCCCTAGATCTGACTTGTTAATGTTTAGTTATTAAAGCAAGGCACTGAAAATGCCTAGATGAGTTTATTAACTCCATAAACACAGCTTTTAATTAATTTTTATTAAATTAGTTTTAACCAAATTACACACAAAAGTATCTGCATCACAGGGAGAATGCCCTCCAAATCAACAGCTATTAAAAGGAGCAGGCATTAAGAACAGTAAAAAGTAGCTCACAATGCCTTACATAACCTGATCACACCCATATGGGGCATAGCAGTGATAAAAATTAATCCATAAATTAAAGTTTGACTAAGTTATATTGGTTAGGGTTGGTCAGTTTTGTGCCAGCCACTGTAGTTGACATTTTCTAAAACAAAACAAACAACACAACACAACACAACAAAAATCCTTAATGGAGGGAGGTGTTTGTTTAGATCATTCCTGGGACAGTGATTCCATTGTTTGAGAACTTAAATCCTCTGAGTTTCCTAAACTGTGGTGTGTGTGACATTGTAAAAATAGAAAATCCCACTAGAAAGAGCCATTTACCAGATTGTCTCTGGTTCCCTGCCTTGAGAATCTGGTTTCTTCAGCAGGTACACGTTTTAAGTGGCTTTCTGGGTCTTCACTCTCTCTCCGCATTCCTGTTTCAGTGGGAGGCCTCACAAAAGAGTTACCTTCACATCCTGATAACCTCAATGTGGAAGGTGTAATGCATTTATGAGGTACTGATACAATGTGCTGGGGCTTGAGATGAGAACAAAATGTGTGCATGCGGAGCATTTGCCTGCTTTGGACTTGGCTCATAAATTGTGTCTTTACTGGGTTTGGAGAAAGGAAAGGGATACATTCAATTAAGACTGATCTGGGCTGAGAAGTGAGTGAATCAGCACATCGTCTTCCTGTCTGACTGTTTCCCGCAGCTTCTGAGAAGAAGGCACATAGCCTGGGGAGCTCTGGGTCTCTCTCGTGTAGACCATGGCCTTCGTATGAGACTTTTTTTCTCTGGGGACAGAGATCCTGGAAAAGGGTGTCCTAGAAATGCTCCTGACAGGAGTGTGGGGACTTGAGGCTCCAGGTGGCTTCTGAGTTTTCTGGGAAACTCATTGCACACAGAGAATGTTCAAATCAGGCTTCTTGGGATAAGACTTTCAAAGTCTACTGGGGTAACATCCCTATTTGAGTCTTACTTTAGGGGCCACATTACCTGGGAGAAGGACATGGAATGCCCCAAAAGAGAAGTAAATAATTTTGCCTCAGTTTGCTTTACGGCCTATTTCTTGGTAACTTTCTCTGGCCTGCAATTATAGAGATGAGAAGAGATGTAGTTCTCTTTCCTGACCTAACCAAGCCAACTTGAACTCACTTCTTTTTTTTTTTTTTTTTTTAAAGATTTTATTTATTTATTTAAGAGAGAGACAGGAGAGAGAGCATGAGTGAGGAGAAGGGCAGAGAGAGAAGCAGACTCCCCGTGGAGCTGGGAGCCCGATGCGGGACTCAATCCCAGGACTCCGAGATCATGACCTGAGCCGCAGGCAGTTGTCCAACCAACTGAGCCACCCAGGCATCCCTTGAACTCACTTCTTAATCTTGGATCCTTAACCAGGCAGCAGTATGTGTTTACCATATATATTTACCTTTGCTTGGTGTACTGGTTAATTTTTGTTGAATAATAAACCACTCAAATACTTAGTGGCTTATAATAACCACATTTATTTGGTTCATGATTCTGTGGGTTGGCAACTTGGGCTGGGTTCAGTTGAGTGGTACTTGTCTTGGTTTTTGATGGGCTCATTCATGCACTGCCAGTTGGTTGCTGGCCACCTGGGCAGGGTGTGTGTGTGTGTGCATGCCCGCGCGCACGTGTGTATGTGTGTGTGTGTGATTATTAGTAAATAATAGTAAAGACAATGGTGGCAAGGAAGTCTTGGGTCTTTTAACATCTAGAGGATAGCCCAGACTTGTTCACATGGCAGTCAGAGAGTTCCCAGGGTTTTTTGAATTTCTGCTTGCATTCTGTTTGCTTCTGTCACAATGTGTGAAACAAGCCACATGGCCAAAGCCAGAGTCCATGTGGGAGGGTAGTACCAAAGAGAATGGTGGTAGGGAAGTGAAGAATGTGAGAGCATCTCTTGCAGTCTCTGATAGTTGGTCATATTTGACATGTGGCTTGTGTGCTGAGTGTTGAAATACAGGGAGAGAGTGAATCTGAGAACCCTTTTGAGGGAGGAGACAGTAGGGGTGGGTGACAGATTACAGGGAAGAGTCAGTGATGACTTCAAGATGTCTAGCTCTAAAGACTGAAGGGATGGTGGTGCCACAGATATAAATGGGAATGATTTGGCACTAGTTTGGGGAACCAATGCCTCTCAGAGGAGGTGTTTCTCCCTATTACCACAAGAGAAGCAGCTTGGGGGAAATGGGCGTACAAAGGCAATAGGGACTCAATTCTGGGGTGAAGGACCAGCTCTAAGGGGTTGGTGGAGCAAGAAATGGGCTGGAGCATCAAATGATTTCTATTGCAGACCATCTTTTAGAAAAGGAAACCAAGGCTCAGAGAGACAAAGTATCTTGTTCAAGGCTGCCTAACTAGAGAGCAGCAGCAGAAGAAATACAGGCCTGCTTAGCTTGAGAGTTTGTATTCTTTTTAATGCCCCATGCCCCGTGTTATGTCTTTTGAGGTAATAGAGATCCAGGATCCCTTCTTCTCTGAGAGAGGGGCAAGGATGAGAAAGCGGATGCAGGCCCTGAGGTGTGCTGAGTTGAAAGGAGAGGGTATTTCTGAGCTTAGGCTGCACAACTTCATCCTTTCCCGAAAAGCAGGTGATAAGCTCACCAAAGGAAAAAAGTGGGAAAGGGCAGCGATGATATGAGAGAAATATTATCACACAGGGACATTTGTCAGGGATTTCAGAGGTGAGGAAATGGATTTCTGAACAGCCCTGAGGGCCAGGTTGAAACCCCAACAAGCTTGTCTTAGGGCCTCATGTATCTTTGGGATCATGCTATCTTGGAAGCAGAGGAAAAGCAGGCTGACATTGGGGTGAATGTGATGGGCTGGGTGTGAGGGGCTTGGGGAAAGGTTAGGAGGGTGAGTGCGGCCTAAGTGCTGCAAGTCTTTCTGGAGTATGATGGAGTCTGGGACGGTGTGTGCAGCTCAAATTTCCCCTCAATGTCTCCTTCAGAGCCTGTCTTCCTGGAGTTTCAGAGCTGCCTCCCCATACAGAGGAGCATTTAGATACTGCTGTGTTTTAAGTGGTCCCTGTTCAGACTCATGCCCCAGTCCTACCCACTGTTCTTCATCTTGCACTGAAATAAAGTTCTCAAACACCAATCTGAGCAGCCGTGCCGGGATGCCACTGCGAGGGAGAGCAGCAGCAGCTGAATCCTGCACATAGCTTTTATTTTATTATTTATTTATTTATTTATCAGAAAAGCAAGGACAGATGCCTGCAAGTGTAGGAAAGGAGTACCAAGGGATGGCAAATATCCTGAAGCTGTAGAGTAGATCTGCACCCTCTCCTACATGCCGGCATGCAGGGAGGCATTCATGGGGTAAGGGGGGAACTGGAAGTTTGGGCTGGCGGTCACCAGGTGCAGAAAGGGGGAACTGGGATTACATTCTTTCCTAGCTCCTCACTTGTGCCCTGCTACTGGGGATCATGGGATGCCACTGGGGATCATGGGATCCTGTTTCTACCAGGCCATCGTGTTCAATAGCCTGAGCATGGGACACTTGATGTTTCAATGGTTTTCACAGTCACCCCTCAGGTGACAAGATTTTACAATATATTTTCCACATCTTCTTTTGCTTTCCCTCCTTCCCTGATCACACAAGGAGCATTGGTTTTTGTCCCATAGGGGTAGTTCCACCAACAACCAAGTGAGTGAACTTGGAAGCACATGCCCCCTCAGTCATGCCTTCAGATGAGGCCACAGCTCTGGTTGACAGCTTGTCTACAACCTTATGAATCACCTTAAGTCCGAGTTACCCAGCTAATCAGCCAGATTCTGGCCCACTGAAACTATGAGATAATGATCATTTGTTGTTTTAAGCTACTGAGTTTTGTGGGTAACTTGTTATTTGACAATAGGTAATCAATACAGATTTTGGTACCTGGAAGTGGGGTCCTGCCATAACAAATACCTAGAATATGCGAGTGGCTTTTGGGATGAGGGAATGGGTGGGAGCTGGAAAAGCTTTAAGGATTTTGAAGAGGACTATTCATGAAAGCTTAACCTTGAAAATACTTTTTGTAGTATTTGGGCTCTGAGGAGAGTCATGTTTCCCTGGAAAGAGCCTTGTTAGGGCTGTCATTTATTTTGGAGCCAACCCATTTTCCTGATCAGGTCTTTCACTACTTGCTTAACTTGTTGGTTCCTGAGAGTATAGATGAAGGGATTCAAGAGGGGGGCAATAATTGTATTGATTAGAGACACTCCTTTGTTGAAATCAACCCCCTTGCCTGGAGAGGGCTTTATGTACATAAAGAAGATTTGGTGAGTGCTGTGAAGTGTGTAAACCTGGTGATTCACAAACCTGGGGATAAAAATATATGTATATAAAAAATATATGTTTATAAAAAATAAAAAAAAATTAAAAAAAAAAAAAAAAAAAAAAAAAAAAAAAAAAAAAAAAAAGAAGCAGCTGCCATAGCACATGGTGACCACAATAATGTGGGAGGAACAGGTAGAGAAAGCTTTCTTTCTCTCCTGGACAGAGGGGATCCTGATGATTGTTCGGATGATCTGGACATAGGATATGGTGATCAGCACCAGAGTGCTGACCAGAGCCACCACAGCCAGGGTGAAGGCCACCATCTCTAACACCTGTGGTCCGCTGCACACCACCTCCATGAGAGGTGTATAGTCACAGAAGAAGTGGTTGATGTGGGTGTCACAGAATGGAAGCTGACTGGTCAGGATGACAGGCACAATGATGAAGGAGAACCCTGCCAGCCAGCAGGTGAGGATAAGCTGCGTGCAGACTCTGTTGCTCATGAGGATGGGGTAGCGGAGGGGCTGGCAGATGGCGATGTACCGGTCGTAGGCCATGGCTGTGAGGAGGAGGAACTCTGTAGCCCCCAGGAAGATATGGAAAAAGTCCTGAGTGATGCAGCCAGCAAAACTAATGGTCTTGGTCCCTGTGGCAATGTTGAGCAACATCTTGGGCACGATGACGGTCTGGAACCAAATTTCCAGGCAGGACAGATTCCGAAGGAAGAAGTACATCGGGGTTTGCAAGCGGGTGTCCAGCAATGTCAGGCTGATGACAACCAGGTTTCCAGAGACAGTCACGAGGTAGGCGAGCAGCAGGAGCAGAAAAACTGCCACCTGAAGCTCTTTGGTGTCTGTCAGGCCTTGGAGGAAGAACTCAGTCACTATGGTCCTATTGGCTATGGTGGACCACAGTCCTTTCCACAAACGTGCAAGCCTGGGAGGATAGGAGCATCAGAAATTAGGATGAAGAAGAGAAAAATTTCTCCCAACGTCCATCACTCCTTTGCCTGTGCACTGTCTCTCTATGGATTAAGGGAAGTGGGGCAGAAGTTTCTGGAGACACTTCTCTAGTCAGAAAAGTCACCTCTTTCAGAATCTTTGAGGAATTATTGAATGTCAGTGACTTTCTCCTCTCCCTTCCTTCTTCCCTTCCTCTATTCTTTCTTTTATTCTTGGCTTTTATTTCCTCTGATAATGGCTACAAAGAATTCTCTGCTGTTTCCCTAGTTCTCCTTAGAACTGGCAGACACCTGTTCATCCTCCAAGATCCAGCCTAGGGGTGACCTCTTCTGTGGAGCCTTTCCTGGAAGCCGTAGGCTGAGTCACCTGCTTTCTCCAAGCCTCGGCTAACACATGGTTTGTGCCTCTGTTATATTTTTGTAGAGTCAGTGATGTGGGATAGAGTTTGTCTTCCCCACCAGACCACAGACACCTTGAGCTCAGGGACTGTTTTTTGTTCATCTGTGTATCTCAGCACTTACCTTTCCTTCCTTTGTAGATGCACTGGCTTTCTCAGATCTGTATTCACAACAAAATCTTCTACTTCCTAAGGCATGGCTCACATATGTAGCATGAATTTTGGAATAAGAAGGGTTTTTCGCTCGCCTTGCTGTTTGCTTATGGTGAACCCTTATTAAAAATTGTCTGGTGGTGCCTGGCTGGTGCAGTTGATTAAGGGTCTGATTCTTGGTTTCAGCTCAGGTCGTGATCTTAGGGTTGTGAGATCGAGCCCCTCATCAGGCTCTTCACTTAGTGGGAGTCTGCTTCAGACTCTCTCCTCCTTTGCCCCTTCTCCCTGCCCCCTCTCTAAAATCATCAATCAATCAGTCAATCAATCTTTAAAAAAATTGTCTGACGTTTGCATCTAGAGTATCTTGCTTATTTTTACTCAGACTCCTTTCCTCCCCCACCAGCTTTGTTGCAGTATAATTTACAAATAAAGTTGTAAGATATTTAAAGTATACAATGTGATGACTTGATGTATGTGTGTATTGTGAAAGGACTCCCCCCACACAGTTAATTAGCACATGCATCACTTCACATAGTAACCTTTTTTCTTCTTCTCTTTTTTGGTGACAACATTTAAGTTATAGTCTCTTAGGAAATTTCAATTATACAATGTAGTATTATCAACCATAGTCACTATACTATACATTAGACCCTCAGACCTTATTCATCTTCTAACAGAAAGCTTGTACCCTTTTACCAACCTTCTCACTCATTCCCCCCACCCTCCAGCCCATGGTAACCTCCATTCTACTCTGTTGCCAAGAGTTTAACTTTTTATTTAGATTCCATATGTAAAAGATATCATACAGTATTTGTTTTTCTCTGTCTGGCTTATTTCACTTAGCATAATGGCCTCCATGTTCATCTGTGCTATTGCAAATGGCAGCACTTCCTTTTCTTGGAGGCTGAGTAATATTTCATCATGTATCTATATCTATCTCTATATCTATCTATATCTATTTATATTATGTTTTCATTTCCATTCATCCATTGATGGACAGCTAGGTTTTTTTCCATACCTTGGCCACTGTGAATAATGCTGCAAAGAATACAGGTATCTTTTTGAGGTAATGATTTTGCTTCCTTTGGATGTATACCCAGAAGTGGGATTGCTGGGTCACATGGTAGTTCTGTTCTTAATTTCTTGAGGAACCTCTACACTGTTTTCCATAGTGGCTGTGCCAGTTTACATTTCTGTCAATAGCACACAAGGGTTCTCTTTTCTCTGCATCCTCACCAGAAGTTGTTACCTGTTGTCTTCTTGATAATAGACATCCTGACGGATGCAAGGTGATATATCATTGTGGCTTTGATTTGCATTTACCTGATGATTAGTGATGCTGGCATCTCTTCATGTATTTGTTGGCTATCTGTATGTCATCTTTGGAAAAATGTCTGTTCAGGCGCTCAGACCACTTTCTCATACTGATCCCTGGCATGTATAGTTACCAGTGAAGATTGTTAGGATGGTTCGCACCAGCTTTGATAAGAAAAGTAAACCTAGTAGAAATTAACTATTGGCTCAGGGCCATGCTGAGAATCTAAAAAATAATAATAGTAAATAATCTAAAAAATAAGTGCAAGCCTCTTGATGTTTCCTTGCCTTGATCAGATTCTCTGAGGCTCTCAGGCCCATTGTATTATGAGTAGAAAAGAGATTGTTTTCTGGGGGAAATCTATGGAATTCTTATGAGGGATTTTTTTCTCACTTCTTTTCATTTGTGACCAATGGCCAAGATCGCCTTGGTCCCCCTCATTGCTCTTTAAATGTGGAGGGCACCCACATTGTGGGGTGTGCCAGATGACTGATTATGGGAAGGAGATATTAGAGCCATCTAGTTCAATATATTTCATAAAATTTAAGGTACAGTTCAACGTGAATTACACTATTATTTTATGTGCTATTAGGAAAGATGCTACCCCAATTAGACAGTGACCTTCTGCTAAAATATCATTGATCATCAGAAGTCTTCGAATTTCAGAGATATTGAAACGGATGTCTGGAAGTTGATAAACTATGGAACTTAGTTTTAGCTCATTAAAAAATTCTGTTTCTCCAGGGATGCCTGGGTGGCTTAGTCAGTTAAGTGGCTGCCTTTGGCTCCGGTCATGATCCCAGGGGACTGGGATGGAGTTCCGTAATGGGCTCCTGGCTCAGCAGGGAGTTTGCTTCTCCTTTTCTCTCTCTGCCTGCCGCTCCCCCAGCTTGTACTTTCTCTCTCTCTCTGACAAATAAATAAATAAAATCTTAAAAAAACGAGTATAGAGTATTCTTAACAAAAATAAAGAAAGGAAAAAATTCTCTTTCTCCAGAAAAATGTTGCTGAGACCCCTAAGATGTTATTACCTATGTTTTCTTTTAGGAGTTTTATGGTTTCAGGCCTTACTCAAAACTAATGTAACATTGTCAGGCAATTATATTTTGTGAAAAAAATGTGTTCTATGTATGTTTTAAAGCATAAACTATGCATTTATATATCACTACATGTAAATAATTTAAAAATTAATTAATATACACACATATATTGGTGATATTTCCTCAACTTCACTTGAAAATTTTCACTGATGGGATATACAATTAATAATGTTTGGAAAATTCTTGCCTAGGGACCTGTTGCCTATCTCCCCTCCCATAGCCAGCCATTGTTTGAAAAGAGGCCCATTTTCTTTTCGGAGAGGATTATCCTTTAGCTTTATCTTTTAAAAAAGGTTTCTGAGCTGGTGGTTTTCTCAGAATGAGTGCAAGGAAGCTTGCACTATTTCAGAAACCTGGGTGTTGGGTCATTTCTGGGCCCTGGCAAGGGAAGCCATGATCTGCAGCAACCTCCCTTTCTGCACAATGACTGGTTATCTGAGAAGTGGCCTCAGGAACTTACCAGACCAGGGACAACACAAGCTTGTCAGGTCTCTGAGGATCCCTCAAGGAGGGAGCAGGGAGTGTGCAGTCTGGAAAGTCCTATGTGGTTTCATGAAAAGAGCTCATTTGCAGCAAAATGTGGCAACAGCTCTGTAGAAATAGAGTATGACATTCAATAGAAATCTTTTCTTAACTCATTCTTTTTTTCTCTCTGGCCTCCAACGTATCTTCCCCTTCAGCAGCAGCATTCCTAAAACTTGGCTATCCAAGAAGAAAATTTTGTTGCTTACTCAACATCTAAACAATGCAGCAGGAGGATCAGGGAGAGTCTGAGATGGGACTGGAAGCTTCCTGTCTGTGCTGTGGTTATGGTCCCCCCTCATCCTCCTGTAATCTAAGGTTTTGAAGCTTTGGGGGCATGTAAGAGGCTTCTGAACAGGTTACTTTCAATGAAAGGGGACATTTGCTTTATAGACTCTTTTATTATAGACTCAGGGGATCAATTCTGGGAAAACACGTGATGCTCCAGGGAATTTGTAATCAGAATTCACTAATTTGCTCAAGATATAACTGTTTTGGCCACAAATTGTAAGCAGTGCAATTTGTCAAAAATCCCTGGAGAAAATGACAAAATACTTACCTAAGACTTTGCTCCTTGATGAATATTTGTGTCCCTGTCAAATATTGATGATGTAGTTGGTAATAACTGTTGGTAGTTTTTAAAAAGATTTTATTTATTTATTTGACAGACAGAGATCACAGGTAGGCAGAGAGGCAGGCAGAGAGAGGAAAGGAAGGTTCCCTGCTGAGCAGAGAGCTCGATGCAGGACTCAAACCCAGGACCCTGAAGTCATGACCTGAGCCGAAGGCAGAGGCTTTAACCCACTGAGCCATCCAGGTGCCCTGGTAATTTTTTTAAATTAAGTTTTTAATTTTAAATCCAGTAGAGTTAACATGCAGTGTTATATTAGTTTTAGGTATTCAGTATATTGATTCAACAATTCTATACAGTTTTCCATCCTTATATTATCATGATAAATGTGTCCTTAATCTCCATCACCTATTTCACCTACCCGCCCAACCTCTGTTTTTTCTCTATAGTTAACAGCCTGTTTATTCTGTTCATAAATATTTTTGAGAACGTATGAGTAGGTCAGAAGGCATCAAAGACAACTTTGCTATCCTTGAATCCACGTGTAGACTTCTTGGTAGGGTAATCTATTCCCATTGGTTGCTAAAACTCATAATTTGGCAGATTTTAACATATAAAACCATATTACCATCTTATTTTTTAAAAAGATTTTATTTATTCGACAGAGAGAGATCACAAGTAGGCAGAGAGGCAGGTAGAGAGAGAGGGGAGGGGAAGGAGTCTCCCCACCAAGCAGAGAGCCCTGACGCAGTGCTTGATCCCAGGACCCTGAGGTTACAGCCCGAGTTGAAGGCAGAGGCTTAACCCACTGAGTCACCCAGGCACTCCCATATTACTACTTTATATTCTTTATCAGTTTATGAAACAGGCATCCATGGCTTATTATAAATAAAAACAAAAACTTGGGAAAAAGTTAAAAGAATGGAGTCATATCACAGAACTTGCTCTTTCTAATATCTAACAAAAGTAAACATGAAGATGAAAATAAAATTACAAAGGATTAATTAATTTTCAAATGGTATAGTGAATTACATTGATGGATTGTTTTTATTTCATTTTGAAATGAAAGTACCATACTGTTTTGATTACTACAGCTTTGTAATGTAACTTAAGTAAGAACATTTTTGGAAAGCTGAGTGCTTCCACATAGTTTAGTAACATCCTAATGCATTGTAGAACTCTGGTTACCATTTCAGATACAAGCGAACATCATCTGGTGTGTTCACGTGCTTTATATGTGGTACTGTTGTTGAGTGGAGTGTTGCTTCTTGAACATTTAAGAAACAAGCTCTATTGGACTGGTTATGAGAGAAAATTTCCAGAACCACAGAAAATATTGAAGAGTGCATGGCATTTAGAATAAAAGGTTCTTTATGTAAAGGTGTTCCTATTTGGAACATCTGGATTTCTTTGGTGACTAAGCTAGAGATTAGTGATGACTTTTAATTTATTACAAATTATTGGGGGAACATGATCAAAAAGACATTACTGCAGCTGGTTGACCTGTGAGCTGGACCTGGTACTTGGAGGCTCCTCACTTTATTTATTTAGAGATTTTATTTATTTGAGAGGGAGAGAGAAAGAGAGAGTGCATGAGCAGGGGAGGGACAGACTCTCTGCTTAGCAGAGAGTCTGTCTCAATCCCAGGACTCTTGGATCATGACCTAAGGAAAAGGGAGACACTTAATCGACTGAGCCACCCAGGCGCTCTGAAATCATACTTACTTAAAATTCTTGCTGTTTCTGTTCCAGTAATAACTTCTTTGCATCATGTGTTGTCTGGTGTGTAATCTTGCTTCTCTCCCTCAGTGGATATATTCTTAAGTTGGGTGGTTATTTTGGCTTCTGAACTCATGACCTCTGTATAGCATTAGCTCTACTGTCTAGTGATGCAGATAAACAGAATCTGAAGCCTTGGTTTGTGACCTTCTGGATAAATCATTTATTTATTTATTTAAAAAGAAGAATTTATGTATTTTAGAGAGAGAGAGAAAGAGAAGGAGAGCAGGGGAAGGGGTGGTGGGAGAGGGGGAAGAGTAAGTATAGTCTGTGCTGAGTATAGAGCCAGATGCGGGGCTCAATCCCATGAGCCTGAGATCAAGACCTGAGCCAAAATTGAGACTTGGGCACTTAACCGAATGAGCAGCCCTCTTCTGGATAAGTTTAAAGACATTACAAAGATGATTCTCAGGCCAGATAGCCCAAATCATTATAGAATTGTTCTTACATAACCTGCCATCTTAAAAAGTACTATTTATTTTTCTTATGGATTTTATTTTTAACATTCTGCAAGGAGCAGCATTGGGAGAATACTACTTGTTTTGATGTGTAATCTGTAGTCCATAATCTCTGGGGGTTTAGGGAGAGTGGATAGAGGAACTGGTGCTGAAGTGTGGTGACCCTTGTTTTCATTATCTACTTGCTCTAGCGCAGCTCTAATGTTATCCTGAGAAGGCTAGTAGCCAAAACCGTTTCTTTTGATTCTTCTTTCAAAACAATTTTAATTGTATTTTATTTTAGTGAGAGTGAGAAGGCGTGTATGCAAGAGTGGGGTGGTGCAGTGGCAAAGAGAGAGGGATGGAGAGAGTCCCAAGCAAGCTCCATGCTCAGCAAAGAACCAATGTGGGGCTCAGTCTCACTATCCTGAGATCATGACCTGAACCAAAACCAAGAGTCAGCTGCTTACCTGACTGAACGACCCAGTGGCCCCTCTTTTGATTCTTGTCTACAGGGGTGACAGGAGGGATAAAGTCTACCAACTCAGACATTTAGAAATTGAACATTCCAAGGGCTCAGCTGCAGAATCAGTAAACTCATTCCTTTGCTGATCTATGACTTGGATTACATTCCAAATATGGACTAGCATAAAGCCAGTTTAGTGAAAAGTTGCAGAAGAGCATGACCTGTCTTTTTTTTCTTTGACATGATTATTTAGAGGGTGATATGTTCCCTCTCGAATAATTTCTAAATGCTTATATTATGAAGGCTGGGTGAAGCCCTGTTTAGTGTTCTTAAACTTCGCCTTACACCAAGTATCCTTCTTCCTTATCTCAGCATACTTAGAGATCTTCAGAGCACATGGAGTTGATGTAGTCAGTTCTAATAATCTCTTGCCAAATGTTCCGATTGGCTTTATGTCAAGTGTGGATAAGTCAATCTGTCTACTGAAGGATGCAACTGGCCATAAGAGAGATGTAAATAAGCTGGCCTTGCTGCAGAGGGATTTCAAGTAGAATGACCAACATGTTTACAGTCCCATTATGTTATACCAATCAATTTAATATCTATTTTTACTAATTAAGCTGCAGTTTCTTGAGAAGGATATTGCTCATTCTGTTCCAGTGGATATCACTTATTAAATACTTAAGTAGTGGCTTTTAAATGTTTTATACTTATTTTCTCATTTAATGCTCAAAACTATTGTATATGATAGACATGATTATTATTCACATTTTAGAGTTTGAGAAAAGTAAGTCTTAGTGAGGTCTATCTAGTAACAATCCCAAGGCAACTCTTGAAGAAGGTTGAGAATCCAAGATTTGAACTAACATCTATATTTCTGACCACCATATGGTATTGTGTTCCACTTCATCATAGATTTGGGTGGAAATGTGGATTTGGGTAAACCTAATGATTGAAATGTGGCTATTTAAGAACATTTCTGTATCAGTTGATAGCTCAGTGAATTTGTGTTGGTTTGTGCCCTCGTGGGAGCTTCCCAGGTGGAATCTGAAACCAGCACCCATACTCAGAGGACAGGGAGAGATGGAAGAAAGAGACAGACCACTCCAGGTGGGTAAGTGGCAGTTTTAATAAGCAAAGGGAGCTTATATAAGAGGCTTGTCTTGGGTGGCATCAAGATGAATGGATTGCTGCACCTGTCTGCTGCATCTTAAGAGTTTATAGAGGCCTTAACTGGGTTCAGTCATCTAAATGGTACAGGTGTTGTCAACACCACATCACTATCTCAAGGCTGTGTCCTTTGAGCAGCCCCTGGGAGTGGGAAATTCAAGTGGAACCCACATTGTAAGCACAGGGGAGGGAGCATGTGGTCACCCCCGCCCCCGGACCTAGCTCCTGGGTTAATCAATGGCATTATGTCTTTTTGATGATGTTCCCCCCAAATTTGTAATAAATTAAAAGTCATCACTAATTTCTAGCCTAGTCTCTAAAGAAATCAGATATTCCAAATAGCAATACCTTTACATATAAGACCTTTTATTCTAAATGCCATGCACTCTTCAATATTTTCTGTGGTTCTGGAAATTTTCTCCCATAACCAGTCCAGTAGAGCTTGTTTCTTAAATGTTCAAGAAGCAACACTCCACTCAACAATAGTACCACATATAAAGTATGTGAACACACCTGATGATGTTCCACTTGTACCTCAAACAAAATCAGCATTCTACAATGCATCAGGATTTTTTTTTATTTTTATTTTTTTTAAGTATAATTTTTTATTTTTTATAAACATATATTTTTATCCCCAGGGGTACAGGTCTGTGAATCACCAGGTTTACACACTTCACAGCACTCACCAAAGCACATACCCTCCCCAATGTCCATAATCCCACCCTCTTCTCCCAAACCCCCTCCCCCCAGCAACCCTCAGTTTGTTTTGTGAGATTAAGAGTCACTTATGGTTTGTCTCCCTCCCAATCCCATTTTCTTTCATTTATTCTTCTCGTACCCACTTAAGCCCCCATGTTGCATCACCACTTCCTCATATCAGGGAGATCATATGATAGTTGTCTTTCTCCGCTTGACTTATTTCGCTAAGCATGATACGCTCTAGTTCCATCCATGTTGTCGCAAATGGCAAGATTTCATGTCTTTTGATGGCTGCATAGTATTCCATTGTGTATATATACCACATCTTCTTGATCCATTCATCTGTTGATGGACATCTAGGTTCTTTCCATAGTTTGGCTATTGTGGACATTGCTGCTATAAACATTCGGGTGCACGTGCCCCTTTGGATCACTACGTTTGTATCTTTAGGGTAGATACCCAATAGTGCAATTGCTGGGTCATAGGGCAGTTCTATTTTCAACATTTTGAGGAACCTCCATGCTGTTTTCCAGAGTGGCTGCACCAGCTTGCATTCCCACCAACAGTGTAGGAGTGTTCCCCTTTCTCCGCATCCTCGCCAGCATCTGTCATTTCTTGACTTGTTGATTTTAGCCATTCTGACTGGTGTGAGGTGATATCTCATTGTGGTTTTGATTTGTATTTCCCTGATGCCCAGTGATATGGAGCACTTTTGCATGTGTCTGTTGGCCATCTGGATGTCTTCTTTGCGAAAATGTCTGTTCATGTGCTCTGCCCATTTCTTGATTGGATTATTTGTTCTTTGGGTGTTGAGTTTGCTAAGTTCTTTATAGATTCTGGACACTAGTCCTTTATCTGATATGTCGTTTGCAAATATCTTCTCCCATTCTGTCAGTTGTCTTTTGATTTTGTTAACTGTTTCCTTTGCTGTGCAAAAGCTTTTGATCTTGATGAAATCCCAATAGTTCATTTTTGCCCTTGCTTCCCTTGCCTTTGGCGTTGTTCCTAGGAAGATGTTGCTGCGGCTGAGGTTGAAGAGGTTGCTGCCTGTGTTCTCCTCAAGGATTTTGATGGATTCCTTTCGCACATTGAGGTCCTTCATCCATTTTGAGTCTATTTTTGTGTGTGGTGTAAGGAAATGGTCCAATTTCATTTTTCTGCATGTGGCTGTCCAATTTTCCCAGCACCATTTATTGAAGAGGCTGTCTTTTTTCCATTGGACATTCTTTCCTGCTTTGTCGAAGATGAGTTGACCATAGAGTTGAGGGTCTATTTCTGGGCTCCCTATTCTGTTCCATTGATCTATGTGTCTGTTTTTGTGCCAGTAGCATGCTGTCTTGATGATGACAGCTTTGTAATAGAGCTTGAAGTCTGGAATTGTGATGCCACCAACATTGGCTTTCTTTTTCAATATCCCTTTGGCTATTCGAGGTCTTTTCTGGTTCCATATAAATTTTAGAATTATTTGTCCCATTTCTTTGAAAAAGATGGATGGTACTTTGATAGGAATTGCATTAAATGTGTAGATTGCTTTAGGTAGCATAGACATTTTCACAATATTTATTCTTCCAATCCAGGAGCATGGAACATTTTTCCATTTCTTTGTGTCTTCCTCAATTTCTTTCATGAGTACTTTATAGTTTTCTGAGTATAGATTCTGTGCCTCTTTGGTTAGGTTTATTCCTAGTTATCTTATGGTTTTGGGTGCAATTGTAAATGGGATTGACTCCTTAATTTCCCTTTCTTCTGTCTTGCTGTTGGTGTAGAGAAATGCAACTGATTTCTGTGCATTAATTTTATATCCTGACACTTTACTGAATTCCTGTATAAGTTCTAGCAGTTTTGGAGTGGAGTCTTTTGGGTTTTCCACATATAGTATCATATCATCTGCGAAGAGTGCTAATTTGACTTCTTCTTTGCCGATTTGGATGCCTTTAATTTCCTTTTGTTGTCTGATTGCTGAGGCTAGGACCTCTAGTACTATGTTGAATAGCAGTGGTGATAATAGACATCTCTGCAGTGTTCCTGAACTTAGCGGAAAAGCTTTCAGTTTTTCTCCATTGAGAATGATATTTGCAGTGGGTTTTTCATAGATGGCTTTGATGATATTGAGGTATGTGCCCTCTATCCCTACACTTTGAAGAGTTTTGATCAGGAAGGGATGCTGTACTTTGTCAAATGCTTTTTCAGCATCTATTGAGAGTATCATATGGGTCTTGTTCTTTCTTTTATGGATGTGTTGTATCACATTGACTGATTTGCGGATGTTGAACCAACCTTGCAGCCCTGGAATAAATCCCACTTGGTCGTGGTGAATAATCTTTTTAATGTACTGTTGAATCCTATTGGCTAGTATTTTGTTGAGTATTTTCGCATCTGTGTTCATCAAGGATATTGGTCTATAGCTCTCTTTTTTGGTGGGATCCTTGTCTGGTTTTGGGATCAAGGTGATGCTGGCCTCATAAAATGAGTTTGGAAGTTTTCCTTCCATTTCTATTTTTTTGGAACAGTTTTAGGAGAATAGGATTAGTTCTTCTTTAAATGTTTGGTAGAATTCCCCCGGGAAGCCGTCTGGCCCTGGGCTTTTGTTTGTTTGGAGATTTTTAATGACTGTTTCAATCTCCTTACTGGTTATGGGTCTGTTCAGGCTTTCTATTTCTTCCTGGTTCAGTTGTGGTAGTTTATATGTTTCTAGGAATGCATCCATTTCTTCCAGATTGTCATATTTATTGCCGTAGAGTTGCTCATAGTATGTTCTTATAATAGTTTGTATTTCTTTGGTGTTAGTTGTGATCTCTCCTCTTTCATTCATGATTTTATTTATTTGGGTCCTTTCTCTTTTCTTTTTGATAAGTCGCGCCAGGGGTTTATCAATTTTATTGATTCTTTCAAAGAACCAGCTCCTACTTTCGTTGATTTGTATAGGCCCACACCCCGTGACCTAATAGTAAAATTTACAAGTCTCAGTGACAAAGAGAAAATCCTGAAAGCAGCCCGGGAAAAGAACTCTGTAACATACAATGGTAAAAATATTAGATTGCCTGCTGACTTATCCACAGAGACCTGGCAGGCTAGAAAGAGCTGGCATGATATTTTCAGAGCACTAAATGAGAAAAACATGCAGCCAAGAATACTGTATCCAGCTAGGCTCTCATTGAAAATAGAAGGAGAGATTAAAAGCTTCCAGGACAAACAACAACTGAAAGAATTTGCAAACACCAAACCAGCTCTACAGGAAATCTTGAAAGGGGTCCTCTGAGCAAAGAGAGAGCCTACAAGTGGTAGATCAGAAAGGAACAGAGACCATATACAGTAACAGTCACCTTACAGGCAATACAATGGCACTAAATTCATATCTCTCAATAGTTACCCTGAATGTTAATGGGCTAAATGCCCCTGTCAAAAGACACAGGGTATCAGAATGGATAAAAAAACAAAACCCATCTATATGTTGCCTCCAAGAAACTCATTTTAAGCCCAAAGACACCTCCAGATTTACAGTGAGGGGGTGGAAAAGAATTTACCATGCTAATGGACATCAGAAGAAAGCAGGAGTGGCAATCCTTATATCAGATCATTTAGATTTTAAGCCAAAGACTATAATAAGAGATGAGGAAGGACACTATATCATACTCAAAGGGTCTGTCCAACAAGAAGATTTAACAATTTTAAATATGTATGCCCCCAACGTGGGAGCAGCCAACCATATAAACCAATTAATAACAAAATCAAAGAAACACATCAACAATAATACAATAATAGTAGGGGACTTTAACACTCCCCTCACTGAAATGGACAGATCATCCAAGCAAAAGATCAGCAAGGAAATAAAGGCCTTAAACGACACACTGGACCAGATGGACATCACAGATATATTCAGAACATTTCATCCCAAAGCAACAGAATACACATTCTTCTCTAGTGCACACGGAACATTCTCCAGAATAGATCACATCCTCGGTCCTAAATCAGGACTCAACCGGTATCAAAAGATTGGGATCATTCCCTGTATATTTTCAGACCACAATGCTCTAAAGCTAGAACTCAACCACAAAAGGAAGTTTGAAAAGAACCAAAATACATGGAGACTAAACAGCATCCTTCTAAAGAATGAATGGGTCAACCGGGAAATTAAAGAAGAATTGAAAAAAATCATGGAAATAAATGATTTTGAAAATACAATGGTTCAAAATCTGTGGGACACAACAAAGGCAGTCCTGAGAGGAAAATATATAGTGGTACAAGCCTTTCTCAAGAAACAAGAGAGGTCTCAGGTACACAACCTAACCCTACACCTAAAGGAGCTGGAGAAAGAACAAGAAAGAAACCCTAAGCCCAGCAGGAGAAGAGAAATCATAAAGATCAGAGCAGAAATCAATGAAATAGAAACAAAAAAAAAAACAATAGTACAATGCATTAGGATTTTACTAAACTCTGTGGAAGTACTCAGTTTTCTTAAAAAATATTTTCAAGATGGGATTGGGAGGGAGACAAACCATAAGTGACTCTTAATCTCACAAAACAAACTGAGGGTTGCCGGGGGGAGGGGGTTTGGGAGAAGGGGTTGGGATTATGGACATTGGGGAGGGCATGTGATTTGGTGAGTGCTGTGAAGTGTGTAAACCTGGTGATTCACAGACCTGTACCCCTGGGGATAAAAATATATGTTTATAAAAAATTAAAAAAAAAAATTAAAAAAAAAATAAATAAAAATAAAAAAAATAATAAAAATAAAAATAAAAAAAAAAATATTTTCAATAGTTTTAAGTTGAGGTCCTACCACCACCAGTTCATATTCAAGCTGTTGTGAACTTGAGTCCATGTGTAGAGTTCTTGGTAGGGTAGTCTATTCTAATTTGGTTGCTAAGACTTATACATTCTAAATTCTAAATATAAAACCATATTATTTTTAAAGATTTTATTTATTTATTTGACAGAGAGAGATCACAAGTAGGCAGAGAGGCAGGCAGAGAGAGAGAGAGGAGGAAGGAGGCTCTTTGCTGAGCAGAGAGCTCGATTCAGGACTTGATCCCAGGACCTTGAGATCACTACCTGAGCTGAAGGCAGAGGCCCAACTCACTGAGCCACCCAGGCACCCTAAATATAAAACCATATTATATTTTATATGCATTATTTGTTTACAAAACAGGCATCCACAGCTTATATTATAAACCAAAAAACTTGGAGAAAAGATAAAAGAATGGAGTCATATCATAGGATTTGACCTTTCTAATATTTAACAAAAGTAAACAAACATGAAAATAAAATTACAAGAGGAAAGAACGAATCACCAGAAACTACCAAAGAGAGAAAGAGAAAGCGAGAGAGAGAGAGAGAGAGAGAGAGAGAGAAAGATTGAGACTGGGAGATCCCAGCCATTAACTTAAAATGATCCTAGCTAGAAAAGCAACAATAGATCCTGTCTAGAAGCAGAATATTTTTTTTTTTTTATTTTTTATTTTTTATAAACATATATTTTTTATATACATATATTTTTATCCCCAGGTCTGTGAATCACCAGGTTTACACACTTCACAGCACTCACCAAATCACATACCCTCCCCAATGTCCATAATCCCACCCGCTTCTCCCCAACCCCCTCCCCCCGGCAACCCTCAGTTTGTTTTGTGAGATAAAGAGTCACTTATGGTTTGTCTCCCTCCCAATCCCATCTTGTTTTATTTATTCTTCTTCTACCCACTTAAGCCCCCATGTTGCATCACCACTTCCTCATATCAGGGAGATCATATGATAGTTGTCTTTCTCTGCTTGACTTATTTCGCTAAGCATGATACGCTCTAGTTCCATCCATGTTGTTGCAAATGGCAAGATTTCATTTCTTTTGATGGCTGCATAGTATTCCATTGTGTATATATACCACATCTTCTTGATCCATTCATCTGTTGATGGACATCTAGGTTCTTTCCATAGTTTGGCTATTGTGGACATTGCTGCTATAAACATTCGGGTGCATGTGTCCCTTCGGATCACTACATTTGTATCTTTAGGGTAAATACCCAATAGTGCAATTGCTGGGTCATAGGGCAGTTCTATTTTCAACATTTTGAGGAACCTCCATGCTGTTTTCCAGAGTGGCTGCACCAGCTTGCATTCCCACCAACAGTGTAGGAGGGTTCCCCTTTCTCCGCATCCTCGCCAGCATCTGTCATTTCCTGACTTGTTGATTTTAGCCATTCTGACTGGTGTGAGGTGATATCTCATTGTGGTTTTGATTTGTATTTCCCTGATGCCAAGTGATATGGAGCACTTTTTCATGTGTCTGTTGGCCATCTGGATGTCTTCTTTGCAGAAATGTCTGTTCATGTCTTCTGCCCATTTCTTGATTGGATTATTTGTTCTTTGGGTGTTGAGTTTGCTAAGTTCTTTATAGATTCTGGACACTAGTCCTTTATCTGATATGTCGTTTGCAAATATCTTCTCCCATTCTGTCAGTTGTCTTTTGATTTTGTTAACTGTTTCCTTTGCTGTGCAAAAGCTTTTGATCTTGATGAAATCCCAGTAGTTCATTTTTTCCCTTGCTTCCCTTGCCTTTTGCGTTGTTCCTAGGAAGATGTTGCTGCGGCAGAGGTCGAAGAGGTTGCTGCCCGTGTTCTCCTCAAGGATTTTGATGGATTCCTTTCGTACATTGAGGTCCTTCATCCATTTTGAGTCTATTTTTGTGTGTGGTGTAAGGAAATGGTCCAATTTCATTTTTCTGCATGTGGCTGTCCAATTTTCCCAGCACCATTTATTGAAAAGGCTGTCTTTTTTCCATTGGACATTCTTTCCTGCTTTGTCGAAGATTAGTTGACCATAGAGTTGAGGGTCTATTTCTGGGCTCTCTATTCTGTTCCATTGATCTATGTGTCTGTTTTTGTGCCAGTACCATGCTGTCTTGATGATGACAGCTTTGTAATAGAGCTTGAAGTCCGGAATTGTGATGCCACCAACGTTGGCTTTCTTTTTCAATATCCCTTTGGCTATTCGAGGTCTTTTCTGGTTCCATATAAATTTTAGAATTATTTGTTCCATTTCTTTGAAAAAGATGGATGGTACTTTGATAGGAATTGCATTAAATGTGTAGATTGCTTTAGGTAGCATAGACATTTTCACAATATTTATTCTTCCAATCCAGGAGCATGGAACATTTTTCCATTTCTTTGTGTCTTCCTCAATTTCTTTCATGAGTACTTTATAGTTTTCTGAGTATAGATTCTGTGTCTCTTTGGTTAGGTTTATTCCTAGGTATCTTATGGTTTTGGATGCAATTGTAAATGGGATTGACTCCTTAATATCTCTTTCTTCTGTCTTGCTGTTGGTGTAGAGAAATGCAACTGATTTCTGTGCATTGATTTTATATCCTGACACTTTACTGAATTCCTGTATAAGTTCTAGCAGTTTTGGAGTGGAGTCTTTTGGGTTTTCCACATATAGTATCATATCATCTGCGAATAGTGATAATTTGACTTCTTCTTTGCCGATTTGGATGCCTTTAATTTCCTTTTGTTGTCTGATTGCTGAGGCTAGGACCTCTAGTACGATGTTGAATAGCAGTGGTGATAATGGACATCCCTGCCGTGTTCCTGACCTTAGCGGAAAAGCTTTCAGTTTTTCTCCATTGAGAATGATATTTGCGGTGGGTTTTTCATAGATGGCTTTGATGATATTGAGGTATGTGCCCTCTATCCCTACACTTTGAAGAGTTTTGATCAGGAAGGGATGTTGTACTTTGTCAAATGCTTTTTCAGCATCTATTGAGAGTATCATATGGTTCTTGTTCTTACTTTTATTGATGTGTTGTATCACATTGACTGATTTGCGGATGTTGAACCAACCTTGCAGCCCTGGAATAAATCCCACTTGGTCGTGGTGAATAATCTTTTTAATGTACTGTTGAATCCGATTGGCTAGTATTTTGTTGAGTATTTTCGCATCTGTGTTCATCAAGGATATCGGTCTATAGCTCTCTTTTTTGGTGGGATCCTTGTCTGGTTTTGGGATCAAGGTGATGCTGGCCTCATAAAATGAGTTTGGAAGTTTTCCTTCCATTTCTATTTTTTGGAACAGTTTCAGGAGAATAGGAATTAGTTCTTCTTTAAATGTTTGGTAGAATTCCCCCGGGAAGCCGTCTGGCCCTGGGCTTTTGTTTGTTTGGAGATTTTTAATGACTGTTTCAATCTCCTTACTGGTTATGGGTCTGTTCAGGCTTTCTATTTCTTCATGGTTCAGTTGTGGTAGTTTATATGTTTCTAGGAATGCATCCATTTCTTCCAGATTGTCAAATTTATTGCCGTAGAGTTGCTCATAGTATGTTCTTATAATAGTTTGTATTTCCTTGGTGTTAGTTGTGATCTCTCCTCTTTCATTCATGATTTTATTTATTTGGGTCCTTTCTCTTTTCTTTTTGATAAGTCGGGCCAGGGGTTTATCAATTTTATTAATTCTTTCAAAGAACCAGCTCCTAGTTTCGTTGATTTGTTCTATTGTTTTTTTGGTTTCTATTTCATTGATTTCTGCTCTGATCTTTATGATTTCTCTTCTCCTGCTGGGCTTAGGGTTTCTTTCTTGTTCCTTCTCCAGCTCCTTTAGGTGTAGGGTTAGGTTGTGTACCTGAGACCTTTCTTGTTTCTTGAGAAAGGCTTGTACCGCTATATATTTTCCTCTCAGGACTGCCTTTGTTGTGTCCCACAGATTTTGAACCGTTGTATTTTCATTATCATTTGTTTCCATGATTTTTTTCAATTCTTCTTTAATTTCCCGGTTGACCCATTCATTCTTTAGAAGGATACTCTTTAGTCTCCATGTATTTGGGTTCTTTCCAAACTTCCTTTTGTGGTTGAGTTCTAGCTTTAGAGCATTGTGGTCTGAAAATATGCAGGGAATGATCCCAATCTTTTGATACCGGTTGAGTCCTGATTTAGGACCGAGGATGTGATCTATTCTGGAGAATGTACCATGTGCACTAGAGAAGAATGTGTATTCTGTTGCTTTGGGATGAAATATTCTGAATATATCTGTGAT
Organism: Mustela lutreola; assembly: GCF_030435805.1. Lineage (NCBI taxonomy): Eukaryota > Metazoa > Chordata > Mammalia > Carnivora > Mustelidae > Mustela > Mustela lutreola. Next base: position 58,007,075 of record NC_081297.1, read on the forward strand.
GTCCATCTGGTCCAGTGTGTCATTTAAGGCCTTTATTTCCTTGCTGATCTTTTGCTTGGATGACCTGTCCATTTCAGTGAGGGGAATATTAAAGTCCCCTACTATTATTGTATTGTTGTTTATGTGTTTCTTTGATTTTGTTATTAATTGGTTTATATAGTTGGCTGCTCCCACGTTGGGGGCATAGATATTTAAAATTGTTAAATCTTCTTGTTGGACAGACCCTTTGAGTATGATATAGTGTCCTTCCTCATCTCTTATTACAGTCTTTGGCTTAAAATCTAATTGATCTGATATAAGGATTGCCACTCCTAGAAGCAGAATATTTTTAACCTTGGCTCTAGAAGCCTCTTCTATCCACAGCTTCTGGAGAGTGGATATGGAAGTTGACAAAATCTTGAGGGTTCTCTCATTTGGAGAGAAGTGGACCAAATGTATATCCTTTTAATTTTCCCTTAGGGAAGGATGAAATTTGTAATGGCTACAATTGAAAGATGAATGACAAAGAGGAGGAGAATCAAAATTATTTACACCTTGTCCAAAACATAGTCTCCAGGGCTCACTGAGGAAGAGCAATGCCAATGCCAGATTTCCTTCAAAATAATGCTGAGGATTTAACTTCCTTTCTCAGAACTTCTCTTGACTCACCAATGTCCACTGACTCTGGAGCTTGTAATTAAATAATACCTTCTTGATGGTCCCTTCTTCTCATTCTAAATTCTTACCTTCCACTCTTCTAAATAAACAATGTCTTTTGCCTTTTAAATTTAGGGTCATTTCTGGAAAATAATTAACTCCCTCCAACTGTTCTTTTTATGGATTCTCCTTCTTGCTCCCTAATAACACTTACCTTGTTCTTTTATTTTTGGTAAACTTACTACATGAATTTACAGTTTAATATCTTTCTGCCATACTAGGCTGCAGATTCCTTGAACTTAGGACCTATGTCATTTCTATATTTATCCTCAAGAGCCAGTTCAGCATCTGAGACATAGAAAACACTTAGTACCCATTTAGTATGTGCAATATATTTTTCATGGAAACGTATTGTGTTTTAAAGCTTCACAATCTTTTTGATGGTGTCTTTGAATGCTTGCTTCACTTGCTGATTTCTTAGAGTATAAATGAAGGGGTTTAACAAGGGAGTAATTGAGGTAATGAGCACAGCCATTCCTTTGTTGAAGGCACCTTCTTCTTTTGCAGAGGGATTAATATACATAAACATGCAGCTGCCATAGGAGAGGCAGACGACAATCATGTGGGAGGAACAAGTGGAAAAAGCCTTTGTCCTTTGCTGGGCAGAAGGGATCCTCAAAATGGTCCTGATAATGAATGTGTAAGAAAATGTCACTAGCAGTAGAGTAACCACCAGAGTCACAACTGCCACGAAGAGGACCATCCCTTCTAGGAGGCTTGTGTCTGAGCAGGCCAGCTCCAGAAGGGGCCCATAGTCACAGAAATAGTGATTCACAACATTGGAAGCACAGAAATCTACCTGGCTCATCAGGATGATTGGGGGTAAGATAGCTAGTAATCCTCCCAGCCAGGAAGAGAACACGAGTTGTATGCAGACCCTGTTGTTCATGATGGTCAGGTAATGCAGGGGTTTGCAGATGGCAACATAGCGGTCATAGGACATAGAAGCCAAGAGGTAAAACTCTGTTGCCCCAAGAAATATAGCAAAAAAATATTGAATGAAACATCCAGCAAAACTGATGACTTTATTTCCTGTTGTCACGCTGGTCAGAAATCTGGGAATAAAAATGGATGTGAAGGAAACTTCTAAGAAGGAGAAATTCCGGAGTAAGAAATACATGGGGGTCTGGAGGTGAGGGTGTACTAGAGTGAGAATGATGATAGTCAGATTTCCTAGGACACTTATCATGTAGATGAGGAACAGAAAGATGCATATCACAGCCTGGACCTCAGGTTGATTTGTGAAGCCCAACAGAATAAATTCAGTCAACGTCCTGTTTTTCATGGTTGACTTTTAGGAGATCTGAAGGAGAGAGGTGAGTGATGAAAACTCAAGTTTCTCAGGGTAAGAGAGACAAAGCTGAACCTAATGAGTCATATCATATATTCCTCTCTATGCAGTTGATATAAACCAGCATCGCATTACACTGGCCTTGGCTCCATGGAAACCTAATTATCTTCTATGACCTTATTCCTAAAGTCTTTTTAATTCCCCAAGTTGATATATTCCCAGACACTTACCAGACTCTATTACAGAACAGTTACTCATTTTTTTCCAGAAGAATAACATTTTTGAACCTATTCTTCAATCCCAAAATGTTTACAAAATCTGAATATTTAAGCCACTTTCCTCTGACTCTGTTAATTTTCATACTTCTTTGCTCTTGGTAGAACTATTTTTTATCAGATTCTGTTTTCTGTGCTTCCCTTTCCCCTCATTGTGCTTTTCCCCCTTACCTGTAGTATTTGATGTTTCACTGGCTTTCTGCCATAGATCCTCATCTCCATTATTGTCCAAATCTGAATTCCTTGTTTCAGCAACCATTAGGACATTCCTCACATGGATATGGTTGAAGGTTTTGATGCATAAATGATTTTTTTTCCTCTACCCCTATTTCTTTGGAAGCATACATTTGTAATAGATCTTTAAGATCTTTGATTTAGTACTCTCTCATATTATATTGTGAGCATTTTTGACTATATGAACAAGGCTCTGGTGTCAATAAATCACATTAATTAGAATTTTCTTATATATCTCTCTGTCATGTTCCAGGTCTTATAGGTAGATTTGGGATATATCTCTGAGAATAGAGATTTTGAAATATCCACAGGCAGCACCTCAGAGTGGATTTTGCTGTCTTAATGAGTCCTCAGTGGCAAAGTAAGGATGACAGTTTATCATGCCTAAACATTTCCTGTTCTCTATTCTTGGCATATAGAAACCAGGAAAAGGGACATTCGTGTTTTCCACAAGAAGAGTCCTTTATAGATAAATTGGTAATCCCCCAAGAAGGAAACTTTAGTGGTGGTGTCCTATGTGCATATTTGGATTTTTGTGATTCGGAGGCAAAAGCAATAGAAAAGACCCATCTAATTCACATGCATACAAGTTAGAAAAAATCATATCCTTGGAATCCTTGTCAATCTCCCTATTATTACATACAGCTGTTGGAGGCACAAAGTGATATTAAACTTTGACCTGGATTTGCCTTCAGCCCTTCCTTCCCTGTTTGTACTAACCTGTGGTCTTTGGCAAGTACTGCATTTTCATCCTGATTTTCACAATTGATTGACTTCATGATCCACATTTATAGGATAATAACATCAGTTATTATCAGACTTTAAAAACATACAGTGCTCATGCCCTTGACAATTTAAATGACCGCAGTGGGATGTTTCCCTTGTTGTTCCTAAGAGGTGAATCAAAGGTGAGATGTGCCATATTAGTCTCTGAGTAGTATCAAATTTAACGTGCTGTCTATTGGCTTCCCATCAACATTCTGCCCTTCTCTCTCTTTTTGTTGTTGGAGTCACTAGCCATAGGTGGTTATTTATTTATTTATTTATTTTAAGAAATTGAATTATAATTGACATACAATATTACATTCGTTTTCTGTATGCAACATAGTGATTTGATATTTTTATGCATTATGAAATGGTCAACACAATAGGTCTCATTACTATCTGCCATCATAAAAGCCATTAGAACATTATTATCACTTATGTTGTACATTATATCCCTGTGACTTATTTATTTTATAACTGGATGTTTGTACCACTTAATCCTCTTCACGAACTATTTTGCTTCCCTCTCCCCAGTTTCTCCGCACTCTGGTAACCATCAGCTCACTCTTGTATCTATGAGTCTGTTTCTCTTTTGCTTAGTTGGTTTTATTTCTTAGATTCCACAGGTAAACGTTTCGCTCTTCTCTTAACGAAAATACCCAAGTGTTTGGGGCTTGCTTAGAAAGCGTATTACCTTCCATTCTATGAATCCAAACCAGAATTCAATAATAGATTCTGAGAGACACAGTTCTTCACATATATAATAAGAAAGAAAAACAAATAAATAACCCACCTCCCAGCAGGGCACCTGGGTGCCACAGTGGGTTAAAGCCTCTGTTTTCAGCTCGGGTCATGATCTCAAGGTCTTGGGATTGAACCCCACATTGGGCTCTCCACTCAGCAGGGATCCTGCTTCCCTTCCTCCCTCTCTGTCTGCCTCTCTGCCTACTTGTGATTTCTGTCTGTCAAATAAATAAATGAAAATCTTAAAAAAAAATAACCCACCTCCCAGCAACGATAGAATTAGAAGAGTGGAATTTGATAGATAGAAAATTCCTTAATATTTTTATGCTAAAGGAGATTATTTTGAAGTCAGAAGGCAAGGCTTGGCCTTCTCTGCAGTTTCTATGTTAGGCAGAGCGACACAGATTTTATCTGCTCTTTTGAATAGGCACGTGGGAATCGATTTCCCGAAGAAGCTAAGCATGCCCTGTGGACTTAAGTTTAAATGCTTCACATGAATCTCAATTGTTGACAACTTTGAGAACAAGTTGTAAACATATGGCTGAGGAGAGATGGTCCAGAGAGACCATGATAACAGGTTCCATGAGAGAAGCTGCTGGAGACATGATGCTTGTGAAGTTTAGAGTGACAGAGTGAGATCCCTGGAGATTGGTGTGCCTGGCCTACTCATTCTTCCTATTATCTCTCCCTTTAATAACCCAGTGTTCAAACCTGAAATAAATGAATTCACTTCACAGTGAATTACCATAATCTTAATGCCATCATGGCCTCCATTAAGATCTGCATGCCTAATTTTACTGAAATAATAGGAATCAGCAACTGGAAAATATTATACTGTTGTGGATTTGGTTGATATGTTCTACTCTATAAATAGTTCTTTATCTTTGAAGAAATGATACATTTTATTTATCTCCCCATGAGATATTTGGGGAGCCTTGCCAATGCCCACACCTTTATAGATCTTAACCATGTTCAACTTATTCCAAAAACACAGGTATGACATTATATTGATAACATCCTTCTGCAAGGATATTCAAACTTTCCAATCGGGATAAGCCACTGCATGCTGCAAAATTCAAGGTACTTCTATTACAGTAGAATCTCTGGACATGACTTGTCAGCCCAGGGATGATCCTTACCTGGTTCAGGAAGGAACCAACTCTTCATTGACATCAGCCCTTACTATTTTATTTATTTTTTAAAAAAGATTTTATTTATTTATTTGACAGAGAGAGAGATCACAAGTAGGCAGAGAGGCAGGCAGAGAGAGGAGGAAGCAGGCTCCCTGTGTAGCAGAGATCCTGATGCGGGGCTTGATCCCAGGACCCTGGGATCATGACCCGAGCCGAAGGCAGAGGCTTTAACCCACCGAGCCACCCAGGCGCCCCAGCCCTTACTATTTTAGAGTAGACTCAACATTTAGTGGTTTATTTGGGTTTCAAAGGTGATATCTTCTTCATTCACAAACTTTCTTTAAATTCATTATGCTGGGGACGCCTGGGTGGCTCAGTTGGTTGGGCAGCTGCCTTCGGCTCAGGTCATGATACCAGCATCCTGGGATCGAGTCCCGCATCGGGCTCCTTGCTCGGCAGGGAGCCTGCTTCTCCCTCTGCCTCTGTCTGCCTGTGCTCACTCGCTCACTCTCCCTCTATGCCTGACAAATAAATAAATAAAATCTTTAAAAAAAAAAATTCATTATGCTGTTACTCACAAATTGGCTCACTTTGAATGGGCCATCCAATGACAAAAAGCTGTAGAGTCTGTCTAAATTGCAGTCAAATAGGCACTCCGATTGGTCTCCACCCAGAAGCTCCTTCACTGTAGAGACTTCAGCAACCTCTTTGCATTCCTTCCAGAGTTTCTGGATCCACCACAGTGGCCATAAATTGTTCATGGGCTTCTGAAGCAAGAAACTGCTTTCCTTGGCTGAATCAACACACCATCAGGATGGCAACTGTTGGTTGTATAGTGGGCTCTTCTTGAGATAAATGATTTCACAGCTCCTGAGCTTGTGATTATCTGAACCCAGTTGTCTGTCTTGCCTTTGGTCATTGAGACAGCACTCCACAAAGTTGGCATGACCGTAGGGGCCTCATTAGGAAAAGGAAAATATTAATTATGAAGCCAAACTGGGCCCTCTGGCCTATCCCACCTGTAGGTCCTCAGTCCTTTGCTAGATGCAATGGTGCCAAGAGGTCACCTCTCTCCCATATCTGCTGGCTACTTAGGGACCCCCATGGTGTGAACTGAATGATTAGGAGAGGGAGTCTATAGTTGTTATAGGTGTCAACACCACTGTCATGCTTGATAGAGCCACTGAAGAGCTGCCGCATCCCATTCCCTAAACTGGGACATCCCTAATCAAGGATGGGACCCATGTTCAGCAGTTACCTTAGCACTAGAGGGTGTCCTGGCCAACTCTTGGTCTCTTCTTCACATTTTTATAGACTCTAGGCCATTGTCAATAGTATGGTCATCTGGTCTGACTAATGGTAGCAACAATAATTCCTTATCAAAGGTGTTCCCCCCTCTCTGTTGGGGTAAAGAACTTTGGGAATTTCTTGTCTCCCAGATACCCAAAATACAAATCAAGCCCACACATATTCTCCACATACTAAAATTCACTTTTCAGGGGCTTATTGCAATGCACAGCAGATAGATTGGCTTTGATTTCTGAGACACATATTGGACAACCTCAGATCTGATCTAACTTTAGACTGGTGGGCCCATGAAATATCAGGCCACAGAGAAGCCACTGCCCTGAGGTCCTCAGAAGAATGAATCGCTAAGGAAATGTTGAAAAACAAAAATAAAACTGGGGGCATCATGCTGCCTGATTTCAAGCTTTACTACAAAGCTGTGATCACCAAGACAGCATGGTACTGGCATAAAAACAGACACATAGACCAGTGGAACAGAGTAGAGAGCCCAGATATGGACCCTCAACTCTATGGGCAAATAATCTTTGACAAAACAGGAAAAAATATACAGTGGAAAAAAGACAGTCTCTTCAATAAATCGTGCTGGGAAAACTGGACAGCTATAAGTAGAAGAATGAAACTCGACCATTCTCTTACACCGTACACAAAGATAAACTCAAAATGGATAAAAGACCTCAACATGAGACAGGAATCCATCAGAATCCTAGAGGAGAACATAGGCAGTAATCTCTTCGATATCAGCCACAGCAACTTCTTTCAAGATATGTCTCCAAAGGCAAAGGAAACAAAAGTGAAAATAAACTTCTAGGACTTCATCAAAATCAAAAGCTTCTGCACAGCAAAGGAAACAGTCAAAAAAACAAGGAGGCAACCCATGGAATGGGAGAAGATATTTACAAATGACAGTACAGACAAAAGGTTGATATCCAGGATCTATAATGAACTCCTCAAACTCAAGACACATGAAACAAGCAAACATATCAAAAAATGGCAAGAAGATATGAACAGACACTTCTCCCATCAAGACATACAAATGGCTATCAGACACATGAAAAAAGGTTCATCATCACTAGCCCTCAGGGAGATTCAAATTAAAACCACATTGAGGTATCACTTTACACCAGTTAGAATGGCCAAAATTAACAAGACAGGAAACAACATGTGTTGGAGGGGATGTGGAGAAAGGGAACCCTCTTCCACTGTTGGTGGGAATGCAAGTTGGTGCAGCCTCTTTGGAGAACAAAGTGTGGAGATTCCTCAAGAAATTAAAAATAGAACTTCCCTATGACCCTGCATTTGCACTCCTGGGTATTTACCCCAAAGATACAGATGTAGTGAAAAGAAGGGCCATCTGTACCCCAATGTTTATAGCAGCAATGGCCACAGGCGCCAAACTGTGGAAAGAACCAAGATGCCCTTCAACGGATGAATGGATAAGGAAGATGTGGTCCATATACACTATGGCGTATTTTGCCTCCATCAGAAAGGATGAATACCCAACTTTTGTAGCAACATGGACGGGACTGGAAGAGATGATGCTGAGTGAAATAAGTTAATCAGAGAGAGTGAATTATCATATGGTTTCACTTATTTGTGGAGCATAACAAAATAGCATAGCACAGAGGACATGGGGAGTTAGAGAGGAGAAGGGGGTTGGGGTAAATTGGAAGGGGAGGTGAATCATGAGAGACTATGGACTCTGAAAAACAATCTGAGGGGTTTGAAGTGGTGGGGGGGTAGGAGGTTGGGGTAACAGGTGGTGGGTATTATAGAGGGCATGGAGCACTGGGTGTGGTGAAAAATAATAATACTGTTATGCTGAAAAAAAAGAATAATGAAGAAAAAACACCTTAAGAAACACTTTATTTTTTTTTTAAAGATTTTAATAATTTATTTGACAGACAGAGACCACAAGTAGGCAGAAAGGCAGGCAGAGAGAGAGGTGGAAGCAGGCTCCCTGCTGAGCAGAGAGCCTGATGTGGGGCTCGATCCCAGGCCCCTGGGATCATGACCTGAGCTGAAGGCAGAGGCTTTAACCCATTGAGCCACCTAGGCACCCCTTAAGAAACACTTTAAAATCAGATAAATATAACAAATGCTGCTATTAATACAACTTTGTAAAAATAATGTCCTTGATTAAAAAAAAGAATGTTAAATAAAGAAGGAAAGTTATCAGTAAAAGATAAATAAAACTTTAAGCAGAAAAAAACCTCCACATTGAGATATCACCTTACACCAGTTAGAATGGCTAAAATTAGCAAGACAGGAAACAGCATGTGTTGGAGGGGATGTGGAGAAAGGGGAACCCTCTTCCACTGTTGGTGGGAATGCAAGTTGGTGCAGCCTCTTTGGAGAACAGTGTGGAGATTCCTCAAGAAATTAAAAATAGAACTTCCCTGTTGACCCATTGGATCAAGAAGATGTGGTATATATACACAATGGAATACTATGCAGCCATCAAAAGAAATGAAATCTTGCCATTTGCGACAACATAGATGGAACTAGAGCGTATCATGCTTAGCGAAATAAGTCAAGCAGAGAAAGACAACTATCATATGATCTCCCTGATATGAGGAAGTGGTGATGCAACATGGGGGCTTAAGTGGGTAGGAGAAGAATAAATGAAACAAGATGGGATTGGGAGGGAGACAAACCATAAGTGACTCTTAATCTCACAAAACAAACTGAGGGTTGCTGGGGGGAGGGGGTTTGGGAGAAGGGGGTAGGATTATGGACATTGGGGAGGGTATGTGCTTTGGTGAGTGCTGTGAAGTGTGTAAACCTGGTGATTCACTACCTGTACCCCTGGGGATAAAAATATATGTTTATAAAAAAATAAAAAATTAATTAAAAAAAAAAAAGAACTTCCCTATGACCCTGTCATTGCACTCCTGGGTATTTACCTCAAAGATACAGATGTAGTGAAAAGAAGGGCCATCTGTACCCCAATGTTTATAGCAGCAATGGCCACGGTCGCCAAACTGTGGAAAGAACCAAGATGCCCTTCAACGGACGAATGGATAAGGAAGATGTGGTCCATATACACTATGGAGTATTATGCCTCCATCAGAAAGGTTGAATACCCAACTTTTGTAGCAACATGGACGGGACTGGAAGAGATGATGCTGAGTGAAATAAGTCAATCAGAGAGAGTGAATTATCATATGGTTTCACTTATTTGTGGAGCATAACAAATAGCACGGAGGCCATGGGGAGTTAGAGAGGAGAAGGGGGTTGGGGTAAATTGGAAGGGGAGGTGAACCATGAGAGACTATGGACTCTGAAAATCAATCTGAGGGTTTTGAAGGGGTAGGGGATGGGAAGTTGGGGTACCAGGTGGTGGGTATTAGGGAGGGCATGGATTGCATGGAGCACTGGGTGTGGTGCAAAAATAATGAATACTGTTATGCTGAAAAGAAATAAAAAATAAATAAAAAAAAACTATCCAGAAAAAAAAAATGAAAGGACTCTCCTCCTCAGTCCTGAGTAACGTAGTGACTGACTCATGTACCGCATGTGGGAAAATGTGCCACTGTCTATACAGTTGACAAGACTTGTGTCCCTGGGGACTATCCATTAGGCAATGGTAAAAAGATTTTATGGGGTCACTGACTCCCTCTATGTACTATTCTCTGACCATGGTGGACACTTAGATGGGCCTATTACTCATCTATCCTTCCAGACATGTTACCAGTGAAGCCTTAACAGGAGCATTAACAAGACACTTATTCACTTTAGAGTTCTAGACATTACTAATATTAACCTAGGCACTTATTCACTTCTGAAAATAGACAATGCTGGGCTCTTGAAACAGCATTCATTAAAACTCCCCACCGTTTCCTCCCCACCCACTTTACCAGCCTCAGGCTGCAGGCCTTAGAGAGTGGAATAAAGGCTTTCTTAAAGAAACCTTGCTAAATTTACAGAGCAGTATATGATCTGGTCACTGACTCTCACTGCTTTCAGCAACCTCAGTTATGCTCAACTTCTGACACTTAGGACCCCTTGCTTTGTCCTGATCATTGGGCTTACTAGCACCTTATAAATAGAAACCTCTACATACAAGATGTTCTGTCAAAACAGTCACTCCTGTTAGGCCTTTGGTTTCATTGTTATACCCCCCACTCATATCCCACTCCCAGGCCTTCCTTCTGACATCACCTGTGAGCCTTTTATGCCAATATTTTATTTTGGGCAATGGGATTTCCTTCAGTCTCAACACCAACATGATCTTTTCTTGCTAATTGTGCTCACTTTGCTCAGGATCCTGGGAGTCACGGACCTTGCTTCAGGTGCACTCAGTGCCCCTGCAAAAACTTACATTATTAATGCCAGCCAGGAAATATCTAAGATACTTTCTAAACACATGCAACAGCATGTATGAGCTTACCATTAAAATGATTTATGCATTTTACTACTGATAGAAATTCAGGTTGTTTCCATTTTAGGGAAATTCTGTATATGCTACAGTGAGCATTTTTATATACACATGCTATGGAGTATGTAAGGTTTGTTACAGAAATATATCAAGATTATTCAGGAGTGCGTTTAAAAATTTTCAAACGGGAATGCCTGGGTGGTTCAATCCATTAAACTCCGACTCTTGATTTCAGCTCATGATGTAATCTCCAGTCCCGGCTCCGGCTCCATGCTCAGTGGGAAGTCTGCTTGAGACTCTCTCTTTCTGCACCTTCCCCCAGTTGTGCTCTCTCTCTCTCTCAAATAAATAAATAAGTAAATAAAATCATAAAAAATTTCAAACATATTACTGTTTTCTGGTTGTATTTTTATATTGATTTCTGGTTTAAGTACACTGTGGTCAGAGAACAAATCCCTATTTCCAATCTTTTGAGATTTCTTGAGATTTTCATTTTGGTCCTGTTATTCTAAAACATTCTTTTTTTCTTTTTTGTTGTTTGTTTGTTCTTGAAAAGAAAGTGGATTTTGGATTTGTTGGGTGTGGTATATTTCTGTATTTTTATTAAGTCCAGATTTTAATCTTGTGCCTTAAGTCTATATATTTTTTGTCTTGTCTTACTTTGACTTCATGGCTAAAAAATTCCACCATGATTTTATTTTATTTTTAAAGATTTAATTTATTTATTTGAAAGAGAGCATGAGTGGCCAGAGAGGCAGAGGGAGAAGGAGAAGCAGACTCCCTGCTGAGTGCGGAGCCAGATGCAGGGCTGGAGCCCGGACCCACGGATCATGACCTGAGCCAAAGGCAGATGCTTAACTGACTGAGTGACCCAGGCACTGCTTAACTATCTTTCTTAATAAGTCTACCATTTTTTTATTTTGTTAATTTTGAGGCTTAGTTAGTTGTTAGGTACACAAAAAATGATCAAAGTCTATAGTTACTTAGTATCTTTACCCTTCTCTCAGTCAGTAAAGGAAATATAGGGCTTTATCTCCATTTCATATCTCAATTAGTATGACATTTTATTTTTTATTATTTTTTAAAAAAGATTTTACTTATTTATTTGACAGAGAGAGATCAAAAGTAGGCAGAGAGGTAGGCAGAGAGAGAGAGAGAGGAGGAAGCAGGCTCCTGCTGAGCAGAGAGCCTGATGCAAGACTCAATCCCAGGACCCTGAGATCATGACCTGAGCCGATGGCAGAGGCTTAACCCACTGAGCCACCCAGGTGCCCCTAGTATGACATTTTTTTTAAATATAATTTTTTATTTTTTATAAACATATATTTTTATCCCCAGGGGTACAGGTCTGATTCACAGACCTGTACCCCTGGGGATAAAAATATATGTTTATGACATTTTAATCTATATTTTTAGGATCTATATTTTGTTAAAACCCCATACTATATGACTATTACTGATTTTGCAGATGTTGACTTAGATTTACCTGTATATTTACATTTTTATTTTTATCCATTCTTTCTTCTGTGTGATTTTTTCCATTGTAGACCCTAATAAAGAGAGATACCTCAGAGAGAGCCTGTATACCTTTTACTAGTTTCCCAAGATAGTGGCATCTTGAAAAACTAGTATAGCCAGGAAAAAATAGTATAACCAGGATATTAATATTTTATTTTATTTTATTTTTAAGATTTTATTTATTTATTTGACAGAGAGAAATCACAAGTAGATGAGAGGCAGGCAGAGAGAGAGAGAGAGGGAAGCAGGCTCCCCACTAAGCAGAGAGCCCGATGCGGGACTGGATCCCAGGGCCCTGAGATCATGACCCGAGCCGAAGGCAGCGGCCCAACCCACTGAGCCACCCAGCCGCCCCAGGATATTAATATTTTAATAATCCATTGATCTTTTATGATTTGTTTTGGCCTAGTTCTTCTCATGGCAAATGTTCTTAGCTTTTTATATGTGAAAATCTCTTTATTTCATCACTTTTTAAAAATTTTTTAATTTTTTTATAAACATATAATGTATTTTTATCCCCAGGGGTACAGGTCTGTGAATCGCCAGGTTTACACACTTCACAGCACTCACCATAGCACATACCCTCCCCAATGTCCATAACTCCACCCACCTCTCCCGATCAGTTTGTTTTGTGAGATTAAGAGTCACTTATGGTTTGTCTCCCTCCCAATCCCATCTTGTTTCATTTATTCTTTTCCTACCTCCCAAACCCCCCATGTTGCATCTCCACTTCCTCATATCAGGGAGATCATATGATAGTTGTCTTTCTCTGATTGACTTATTTTGCTAAGCATGATACCCTCTTGTTCCATCCACATCACTGAAAATGGCAAGATTTCATTTCTTTTGATGGCTGCATAGCATTCCATTTTATATATATACCACTACTTCTTTATTCACTCATTTGTTGATGGACATCTAGGTTCTTTCCATAGTTTGGCTATTGTAGACATTGCTGCTATAAACATTTAGGTGCACATGCCCCCTCGGATCCCCTTTCTCTGCATCCTTGCCAGCATCTGTCATTTCCTGACTTGTTAATTTTAGCCATTCTGACTGGTGTGAGGTGGTATCTCACTGTGGTTTTGATTTGTATTTCCTTGATGCTGAGTGATGTGGGTCACTTTTTCATGTGTCTGTTGGCCATATGGATGTCTTCTGTGCAGAAATGTCTGTTCATATCCTCTGCCCATTTCTTGATTAGATTATTTGTTCTTTGGGTGTTGAGTTTGCTAAGCTCTTTATAGATTTTGGATACTAGCCCTTTATCTGATATGTTGTTTGCAAATATCTTCTCCTATTCTGTCAGTTGTCTTTTGGTTTTGTTAACTGTTTTCTTTGCTGTGCAAAAGCTTTTGATCTTGATGAAATCCCAATAGTTCATTTTTGCCCTTGCTTCCTTTGCCTTTGGCGATGTTCCTAGGAAGAAGTTGCTGTGGGTGAGGTCAAAGAGGAAAAAATAATGAATACTGTTATGCTGAAAATAAATAAATTGAAAAAATTAAAAAAAAAAGAAAAAAAAGAGGTTGCTCAAGGATTTTGATGGATTCCTTTCTCACATTGAGATCTTTCATCCATTTTGAGTCTACTTTCATGTGTGGTGTAAGGAAAATTTCCAATTTCAATTTGCTGCATGTGACTGTCCAATTTTCTCCACACCATTTGTTGAAGAGGCTGTCTTTTTTCCATTGGACATTCTTTTCTGCTTTGCCAAAGATTAGTTGACCATAGAGTTGAGGGTCTATTTCTGGGCTGTCTATTCTGGTCCATTGATCTGTGTGTCTGTTTTTGTGCCAGTACCATACTGTCTTGTTGATGACAGCTTTGTAATAGAGCTTGAAGTCCGGAATTGTGAAGCCACCAACTTTGGCTTTCTTTTTCAATATTCCTTTGGCTATTCAAGGTCTTTTCTGGTTCCATACAAATTTTAGGATTATTTGTTCCATTTCTTTGAAAAGAATGGATGGGATTTTGATAGGGATTGCATTAAATGTGTAGATTGCTTTAGGTAGCATAGACATTTTCACAATATTTGTTCTTTGAATCCAGGAGCATGGAACATTTTTTCCATTTCCTTGTGTCTTCCTCAATTTCTTTCATGAGTACTTTATAGTTTTCTGAGTATAGATTCTTTGCCTCTTTGGTTAGGTTTATTCCTAGGTATCTTATGGTTTTGGGTGCAACTGTAAATGGGATTGACTCCTTAATTTCTCTTTCTTCTGTCTTGTTGTTGGTGTAGAGAAGTGCAACTGATTTCTGTGAATTTATTTTTTAAAAATTAAATTAATTTATTTATTTTCAGAAAATCAGTATTCATTATTTTTTTTACCACACCCAATGCTCCATGCAATCTGTGCCCTCTATAATACCCACTACCTGGTACCCCAACCTCCCACCCCCCTGCCACTTCAAACCCCTCAATTGTTTTTCAGAGTCCATAATCTCTCATGATTCACCTCCCCTTCCAATTTACCCCAACTCCCTTATCCTCTCTAAGACCCCTTGTCCTCCATGATATTTGTTATGCTCCACAAATAAGTGAAACCATATGATAGTTGACTCTGCTTATGCATTGATTTTATATCCTGACACTTTACTGAATTCCTGTACAAGTTCTAGCAGTTTTGGAGTGGAGCCTTTTGGGTTTTCCATATATAGTATCATATCATCTGTAAAGAGTGATAGTTTGACTTCTTCTTTGCTGATTTGGATGCCTTTAATTTCTTTTTGTTGTCTCATTGCTGAGGCTAGGACTTCTAGTACTATGTTGAATAGCAGTGGTGATAATGGACATCCCTGCTTTGTTCCTGCCCTTAGCAGAAAAGCTTTCAGTTTTTCTCCATTGAGAAGGATATTTGCGGTGGATTTTTCATAGATGGCTTTGATAATATTGAGGTATGTGCCCTCTATCTCTGCACTTTGAAGAGTTTTGATCAGGAAGGGATGCTGTACTTTGTCAAATGCTTTTTCAGCATCTATGGAGAGTATCATATGGTTCTTGCTCTTTCTTTTATTAATGTATTGTATCACATTGATTGATTTGTGGATGTTGAACCAACCTTACAGCCCAGGAATAAATCCCACTTGGTCGTGACGAATAATCCTTTTAATGTACTGTTGGATCCTATTGGCTAGTATTTTGATGAGAATTTTTGCATCTGTGTTCATCAAGGATATTGGTCTACAATTCTCTTTTTTGATGGGATCCTTGTCTGGTATTGGGATCAAGGTGATGCTGGCCTCATAAAATGAATTTGGAAGTTTTCCTTCCATTTATATTTTTTGGAACAGTTTCAGGAGAATAGGAATTAATTCTTCTTTAAATGTTTGGTAGAATTCCCCTAGGAAGCCGTCTGGCCCTGGGCTTTTGTTTGCTTGGAGATTTTTGATGACTGTTTCAATCTCCTTACTGATTATGAGTCTGTTCAGGCTTTCTATTTCTTCCTGGTTCAGTTGTGACAGTTTAAATGTCTCTAGGAATGTCAAATTGTCAAATTTGTTGGCATAGAATTGTTCATAATATGTTCTTATAATTGTTTATATTTCTTTGGTGTTGGTTGTGATCTCTCCTCTTTCATTCATGATTTTATTTATTTGGGTTCTTTCTCTTTTCTTCTTGATAAGTCTGGCCAGGGGATTATCAATCTTATTAATTCTTTCAAAGAACCAGTTCCTAGTTTCGTTGATTTGTTCTATTGTTCTTTTGGTTTCTATTTCATTGATTTCTGCTCTGATCTTTATGATTTCTCTTCTCCTGCTGGGTTTAGGCTTTCTTTGTTGTTCTTTCTCTAACTCCTTTAGGTATAGGGTTAGGTTGTGTACCTGAGACCTTTCTTGTTTCTTGAGGAAGGCTTGTACTGCTATATATTTTCCTCTCAGGACTGCCTTTGCTGTGTCCCACAGTTTTTGAACCACTGTGTTTTCATTATCATTTGTTTTCATGAATTTTTTCAATTCTTTTTTAATTTCTTGGTTGATCCATTCATTTTTTTAAAGGGATGCCGTTTAGTTACCATGTATTTAGGTTCTTTACAAATTTCCTCTTGTGACTGAGTTCTAGCTTCAGAGCATTGTAGTCTGAAAATATGCAGGGAATGATCCCAATCTTTTGATACTGGTTTAGACCTGATTTATGACCCAGGATGTGATTGATTCTGGAGAATGTTCCATGTGCACTAGAGAAGTGTACATGTGTATTCTGTTGCTTTGGGATGAAATGTTCTGAATATATCTGTCATGTCCATCTGGTCCAGTGTGTCATTTAAGGCCTTTATGTCCTTGTTGATCTTTTGCTTGGATGATCTGTCCATTACAGTGAGGGGATTGTTAAAGTCCCCCATTATTATTGCATTATTGTTAATGTGTTTCTTTGATTTTGTTGTTAATTGGTTTATATGGTTGGCTGCTCCCACGTTGGGGGCATAGATATTTAGAATTGTTAGATCTTCTTGTTGGACAGACCCTTTGAGTATGATATAGTGTCCTTCCTCATCTCTTATTATAGTCTTTGGCTTAAAATCTAATTGATCTGATATAAGGATTGCCACCCCAACCTTCTTCTGATGTCCATTAGCATGGTAAATGGACATCACTTTAAATCTGGAGGTGTCTTCGGGTCTTAAATGAGATTCTTGTAGACAGCATATTGATGGGTTTTGTTTTTTTATCCATTCTGATACCCTGTGTCTTTTGATTGGAGAATTTAGCCCATTAATATTCAGGTAACTATTGAGAGATATGAGTTTAGTGACATTGTATTGCCTGTAAGGTGACTGTTACTGTATATTGTCTCTGTTTCTTTTTGATCTACTTCTTTTAGGGTCTCTCTTTGCTTAGAGGATCCCTTTCAATATTTCCTTTAGAGCTGGTTTGGTGTTTGCAAATTCTTTCAGTTTTTGTTTGTCCTGAAAGCTTTTAATCTCTCCTTCAATTTTCAATGATAGCTTAGCTGGATATAGTATTCTTGTCTGTATGTTTTTCTTGTTTAGTGCTCTGAATATATCATGCCAGTTCTTTCCGGCCTGCCAGGTCTCTGTGGATAAGTCCACTGCCAATCTATTATTTTTACCATTGTATGTTCAGACTTTTTGTCCTGAGCTGCTTTCAGGATTTTCTCTTTGTCACTAAGACTTGTAAATTTTACTCTTAGGTACGGGGTGTGGACCTATTCTTATTGATTTTGAGGAGGGTTCTCTGCACCTCCTGGATTTTGATGCTTGTTCCCTTTACCATATTAGGGAAATTCACTACAGTAATTCTCTCCAATATACCTTCTGCTCCCCTCTCTCTTTCTTCTTCTTCTGGAATCCTAATTATTCTAATGTTATGTCGTCTTATGGTGTCACTTATCTCTCGAATTCTCCCCTCGTGGTCCAGTATTTGTTTGTCTCTCTTTTGCTTAGCTTTTTTATTCTCTGTCATTTGGTCTTCTATATCACTAATTCTTTCTTCTGCCTCATATATCCTAGCAATAAGAGCCTCCATTTTTGATTGCACCTCATTAATAGCTTTTTTTGATTTCAACTTGGTTAGATTTTAGTTCTTTTATTTCTCCAGAAAGGGATTTTATTTCTCCAGACAGGGTTTCTCTAATATCTTCCATGCCTTTTTTGAGCCCGGCTAGAACCTTGAGAATCATCATTCTGAACTCTAGATCTGACATATTACCAATGTCTGTATTGATTAGGTCCTTAGCTTTTGCTATTGCCTCTTGTTCTTTTTTTTGTGGTGAGTTTTTCTGCCTTGTCATTTTGTCCATATAAGAATATATGAAGGAGCAAATAAAATACTAAAAGTGTGGCAAAGACCCCAGAAAAATGTGCTTTAACCAAATCAGAAGAGTTCCCAAATCATGGGGGGGGGGTGGAGAAAGGGGATAAAAAGAAGTTTAGAAAAAAAAATAAAAAAAAAGAAAACAAATTTAAAAAAATATAAAACAGACTATATATATATATATATATATATATATATATATATATATATATTAGACTGGTGACTAGAACAGGGTCACCCACTTAATTTTGGGAGTATTTTGGTCTCTTAGAAGAAATTATCTCCCCAAATTTTAACTAATGAAAAACATATATAAGGGTAAACACAATAAAGGGAGGAATATGCCTATAAAGATGAAAAAATTTTTTTAAAAATTTCTAAAAATGGAGTTGATAAAGTAAGTTGGTTGAGAGAATAAAGAAAAAGAAAGTGGAGAGATTTTGCTCAGGCTGGAGACTAGAAAAAGTCCAGAGCTAGATTTAGGGTATATTTTGATCTATTAGAAGAAGTTGTACCCCAAATTTTTTAGAAGAAAAAACCCTATATGTATACAAAAAATAAAGTTAGATACAATGAAGGATAAAATATGACTATAATAATGAAGGTTCAAAAAAAGATTATTTTTTTTTAAATGAAAGGTATTGTTAAGATAAACTAGCTAAAAAACATTAAAAGAGAAAAGGGTAAATGTTAAAAAAATTTAGAAGAAGAAAAAAATGAAAAAAAATTAAATTAACTGCAAGATTAAAGAATCATGGGGAGAAAGCGATGAATTCCATGCTTTGCTTTCTCTTCCTCTAGAATTCCACTGTTCTCCTTGGTAAGTGAACTTGGTCTTGGCTGGATTTCTTGTTGATCTTCTGGGGGAGGGGCCTGTTGTAGTGATTCTCAAGGGTCTTTGCTCCAGGCGGAATTGCACTGCTCTTATCAGGGGCTGGGCTAAGTAATCCGCTCAGGTTCGTTTTCGAGAGCTTTTGTTCCCTGAACACTTTTCTGTAGAGTTCTGGAGGACGAGAATGAAAATGGCGGCCTCCCAATCTCTGGCCTGGAGGAGTCGAGAGAGAGCTCAGAGTCCTACTCCTCAGTGCACCCTCAGAAAAAAGCACTCAATCACTCCCTTCTCCCTGGCCTCTGGCTCCCTGGCCTTTGGCTGCTCATCCAGCCTGTGACCGGTTTAAGGTAACCCCGTGCCGAGAGCTCACTCCTTGGCTCTGTCTCTGTAGCTGGCTTCCCCACTCTAATACCTGTGAGCTCTGTGACACTCAGACACCCCTGATCCTTCTGTGACCCTGCAGGATCTGGGGCCACACTGACCCCGTGTGGGCTTCACCCCAGTTTAGCCTCTGGAGCAATGTCCCTCAGTGAAGCAGACTTTTAAAAGTCCTGATTTTGTGCTCTGTTGTTCCACCGCTTGCTGGGAGCCGGCCCCTCCCCCTGCGGTCTATCTTCCTGTCGCTTTGGATTCACTTCTCTACCATCCTGCCTTTCAGAAAGTGGTCGATATTCTGTTTCTAGAATTGGAGCTCTTCCTCTCTTCAGTCTCCCATTGGATTTGTAGGTATTTGCAATGGATTGATAAGCTATCTAGCTGATCTCCTGCTACCTGAAGTAGTCTAAGCCTGCTACTTCTCCGCCATCTTGACTCCTCCCCCTATTTCATCACTTTTAAAATAAATCTTTTATTTAAATTTAACAAGCATTAAAAAAGTACACAAAGGAAGTAACTATATTGAGTAAATATCACATCCAAATTACCAGCACCCCAAAATTTAATTGTTATATGTCTTGGTGTGTATTTCTTTGGCTTTATTCGATTTGAAATCTGATGAGCTATTTGACCCTAAAACAAAGGAATGCTCATTCTTCTTGAGAGCATCTGGAACCTTCTCCAGAATAGACCACATACTGGGTCACAAATCAGGGCTCCACCAATACCAAAAGACTGAGATTATTCCCTGCATATTCTCAGATTACAATTCTTTGAAACTGGGGCTCAACCACAAGAAAAAGTTTGGAAGGAATTCAAACACCTGGAAGCTAAAAACTACCTTGCTTAAGAATGCTTGGATCACCCAGGAAATCAAGAAGAACTTTAATAATTCATGGAAACCAATGAGAATGAAGACACTTTGGTCCAAAACCTATGGAATACAGCAAAGGCATAACTAGCATAACTAGCATAACTACCCAAGCCTCTTTCAAAAAATTAAAAAACCCAGAATACACAAGCTGCCTTTACACCTTAAAGAACTGGAGAATCAAAATCAACACAAATTAAACCAACTCCACACACAGTAAGGAAATAATGAAGATTAGAGCAGAGATCAATGAGATAGAAACTAGAGATACAGTAGAACACATCAATGAAACTAGAAGCTGGTTTTTTGAAAGAGTCAATAAAACTGATAAGCCATTGGCCAAACTAATCCAAAGGAAAAGAGAGAAGACCCAAATTAATAAAATTATGGATGAAAAGAGAGAGATCTCAACTAACACCGAGGAAATAGAAACAATCATCAGAAATTATTATCAACACTTATATGCCAATTAGTTAAGCAATCTAGATGAAATGGATGCATTCCTGGAAACCTATAAACTTCCAAAACTGAACCAGGAAGAAATTGACAATCTGAATAGGCCAATATCTAGTAAGGCGATTGAAACAGTGATCAAAAACCTCCCAAAAAACAAGAGCCCAGGACCTGATGGATTCCCTGGGGAATTCTACCAAACTTTCAAAGAAGAAATAATACCTATTCTCCTGAAGCTGTTTCAAAAAATGAAAGCAGAATGAAAACTTCCAGACTCTTTTTATGAAGCCAGCATTACCCTGATCCCCAAACCAGGCAAAGACCCTACCAAAAAGGAGAATTTCAGACCAACATCCCTGATGAATATGGTTGATCTGCTGTTTGAATCTGCAGGTTTATGTGTTTTTTTCTTCCAAATTTGGGAAGTTTTTGGCAATTCTTTCTTGGAATCCTGTCTTAGCTCTACTCTCTTCTTTCCTTTTGGACTACAGTTTTGCCAATGTTAGCTCTTTTCTAATTGTCCCATGGATGCCTGAGGCTTCATTCATTTTTAAAAAATGTATTTAGTTTCTGTTCTGAGTAAATTCTACTGATCTGTCACGTTCACCTATTCTGTCTTCAGTCATCTTTATTAATGAGGTCATTCAATGAGTTTTCAAAATTTCTGTTACTATAATTTTAAGTTCTATAATTTCCTTTTAGTTCCTTTTTTAACTTTATTTATAATATTTTCTATTTTTTCACTTATTTAAAGAGAATCCACAATTGCAGTGAAACATTTTTATGATGGTTGGTTTAAAATCCCTGTGAGATAATCCCAAAATTTGATTCATCCAAGTGTTGGCATCTATCGATTGTCTTTTTTTCATTTAAGTTGTATTTCTGGTTCTTTGTGTGATGAACAATTTTTTAGATTTTATTTATTTATTTGTCAGAGAGAGTGCACAAGCAGGCACAGTGGTAGGCAGAGGCAGAGAGAGAAGCAGGTTCCCCGCTGGACAAGGGCCTGATGTAGGACTCGATCCTAGGACCCTGGGATCATGACCAGAGCTGAAGGCAGCAGCTTAACCAACTGAGCCACCCAGGTGTATCATGATGAACAATTTTTTTTAAAAAAAGATTTATTTATTTTAGAGAGAGAAAGAGCTCCAGAGAGAAAGAGTGTGTGAGTGAGGGGAGGGACAGAGCAAGAGGGAGAGAGAGAATCCTCAAGCAGACTCCCCGCTGATCACGCATCCTGATGTGGGGCTTGATATCAGGACGCTAAGATCAGGACCTAAGGGGAAAGCAAGATTCAGGCACTTAACTGACTGAACCACCCAGGTTCAGTGTTAAGTGTCACTAGGTTAAGTGTTACCAGGTGCCTGTGATGATCAATTTTTGATTGTTTTCTTGATGTTCTGGATATTTTATTATAATATTCTGAATCCTATGTAATATGTTTATTTTTTAGCAGTCTCTTTTTTGAGGTGTAACACAAGGCCAAGTGACTGCATAGTTTCAGTCTTTTCCTCAGTGCTGCCAAAGCCATTCTGTCAAAAGTGGAGTACTCTAGACCTGCTGCCCCATGGCATATGGGTGGGCTCCAAGTGCAGCTTCTTTCTTGGCCCCAATGACACCTTCACACTGAAAGTAAGGCATTGATTCACACTGTCTTTTTTCTCTTTAGTGGGGGTGTACACTCAGCAGGGAAGGTAAAGCAGAGATCTGACTCATGCCAATTTGTTGTGGCAGTGTGGGACATCCCAATTCCCTACTAGTCTTTGCTGACCAGGGGAAGTCGGTGAGTGGGTGGCCAATTTAGCCTACAATCTAGTATGACCTAGTGACCTAGTATGTACTCTATTCTGGAGAATGTCCATTGTGTACTTGAGAAGAATGTGTGTTCTGCTGTTTTAGGATGGAATGTTCCGAATGCATCCACTAAGTCCATCTTGTCCAGTGTGTCACTCAAAGCTATTGTTTCCTTGTTGATTTTCTGTTTAGATGATCTGTCCATTGATGAAATTGGGGTGTTAAAGTCCTCTCCTTTTATTGTGTTACTGTCAGTTAGTTGCTTTATGTTTGTTATGAATTGTTTTATATATTTGGGTGTTCCCATATTGGGTGCATAAATATTTACAACCATTATATCTTCTTTTTAAAAAAGATTATTTATTTATTCATTTGACAGAGAGAGAGAAAGAGAGAGAGTGTGTATAAGCAGGGGGAGCAGTAGAGGGAGAGGGAAAAGCATGCTTCCCAGATGTGGGGCTCAGTCCCAAAATCCTGGGATCATGACCTGAGCTGAAAGCAGACATTTAATCAACTGAGCAACCCAGGTGCCCCACAACCATTATATCTACTTGTTGGATTGTCCCTGTATAATTATATAGTACCCTTGTCTCTTTTTATAGTCTGTTTTAACGTCTAGTTTGTCCAATATAAATATTGTTACCCTAACTTTCTTTTGACATCCATTTGCATGATAAGTATTTCTCCATGTCCTCACTTCTGATCTGCAGGTGTTTTTAGGTTTAAATTGAGTCTCTTGTAGGCAGCATATATCTGGGTCTTTTTTTTTTTTTTTCTAAATCCATTCTGACACCTGCCATCCTTTGATTGGAGTGTTTAGTCCATTTACATTCAAATAATTATTGATAGATATAAATTTATTGCCATTTATTACTTATTTTGCCATTGTTTCTGGAGATTTTTCTCTGATCCTTTCTTGTCTTTCTCTCCTTCATGTTTTCTTGATTTTCTTTAGTGATATATTTGGATTTCTTTCTATTTATTCTTTGCATGTTTATTAGGGTTTTTGATATTTGGTTACCATTAGATTTGCATATAACCTTTTCTGGAAATAGCAGTCTACATTAAGTTGATGATCGTTCAAGTTTGAATGTATTCTTTTTTTTTTTTTTTATGTACACTCCACACCATCGTGGGGCTTGAAATCATGAACCCAAGAGGAAGAGTTGCAAGAGTTACTCAGCACACACAAAACAGACAATCATATAAAAAAATGGGCAGAAGATATGAACAGACACTTCTCCAATGAAGACATACAAATGGCTATCAGACACATGAAAAAATGTTCATCATCACTAACCATCAGGGAGATTCAAATTAAAACCACATTGAGATACCACCTTTCACCAGTTAGAATGGCCAAAATTAGCAAGACAGGAAACAACATGTGTTGGAGAGGATGTGGAGTAAGGGGAACTCTCTTACACTGTTGGTGGGAATGCAAGTTGGTGCAGCCACTTTGGAAAACAGTGTGGAGATTCCTCAAGAAATTAAAAATAGAGCTTCCCTATGACCCTGCAATTAAACTACTGGGTATTTACCCCAAAGATACAGATGTCGTGAAAAGAAGGGCCATCTGTACCCCAATGTTTATAGCAGCAATGGCCACGGTTGCCAAACTGTGGACAGAACCAAGATGCCCTTCAATGGATGAATGGATAAGGAAGATGTGGTCCATATACACCATGGTGTATTATGCCTCCATCAGAAAGGATGAATACCCAAGTTTTGTAGCAACATGGATGGGACTGGAAGAGATGATGCTGAGTGAAATAAGTTAATCGGAGAGAGTGAATTATCATATGGTTTCACTTATTTGTGGAGCATAAGAAATAACATGGAGGACATGGGGAGATGGAGAGGAGAAGGGAGTTGAGGGAAATTGGAAGGGGAGGTGAACCATGAGAGACTATGGACTCTGAAAAACAATCTGAGGGTTTTGAAGGGGTCGGTGGGGAGGTTGGGGGAGCCAGGTGGTGGGTATTAGAGAGGGCATGGATTGCATGGAGCACTGGGTGTGGTGCAAAAACAATGAATACTGTTACACTGAAAAGATATTAAAAAAAAAAAGAGTTACTGACTAAACCATTGAAGCACCTTGAATGCATTCTTTTCTCCTCTTCTCCCCATGTTTTATATTTTTTATCCTTGTTTTTGGTATGAGTTCTTTGATTTTTACTGCTTTTGGATTTCTTTTATATTGTCACTTTTTGTCTCTCCTTTCCACTCACAAAGTCCCTTTTAATATTTCTTGTGGGGCTGGTTTAGTTGTCACGAAATCCTTTAGTTTTTATTTATCTGGGAAACTCTCTCATTCTATTCTGGATGAAAGCCTTGTTGGATAGAGTATTCTTGGTGTAGATTTTTTCCATTCAGCACTTTGAATGTATCATGTCAGTCCTTTCTGACGTGCTCTGTTTCTCTTGAGAAATCTGTAGCTAGCCTGTGGGTTTTCCCTTGCAAATTAATGATGTCTTTTTTTTGTTGTTGTTGTTAATGACTTCTTTTGTCTTGTTGCTATTACATTTTTTTCTTTATCAGTATATTTTGCAAATGTAATTAAAATGTGTCTTGGTGTTGGCCTGCTTTTGTTGATTTTGATGAGAGTTCTCTGTGCCTTCTGGATCTGGATGTCTGCTTCCTTCCCCAGATTAGGAAATTTTTTTGCTATTAGTTTTTCAAATATATGTTCTTACCCCTTTTCTCTTTCTTCTCATGGGTCTTCCATAATATGAATGTTATTATGTTTGGTGGAATCACTGAGTTCCCCAAATCTATTTTCCTGTTGCATAATTCTTCTTTCTCTCTTTTGTTAAGCTTCATTATTTTCCATTATTTTGTCTTCTAGTTCATTAATTCATTCCTCTGCTTCTTCCAGCCTGATGTATGTTGCATTGAGCTTGTTTCCAATCTCATTTATTGCAGTCTTCATCTCTGATGGATTCTTTTTAACCTTTTATCTCTATGGTATGACTCTCACTGATGTCTTCTATTCTGTTTTCAAGCTCAGTGAGTATCTTTATGATTGTTGTTTGAGATTCTCCATTAGACATGTTAATTATATCTATTTTGCTGAGATCTCTGGCTGTGGCCTTGGGATACATTCTCCTGTCTTGACATTATATCTAAGTCTCTGTCTTTTTCTCTGTGTTAGAAAAGCCAGTTATGTCTCCTGTTTCTGAAAGTAATGGCTTTATGAAGATGAGGTTATTCAATGCCCTGGGCCTTGTGCTTCAAGGGATTTCTCCTGTGTGTGCTGCCTGAAGTCTTCTGTGAGATTATGGCTGCTCTATCCTTCAGGCCAGTCATCTGCAGAGGCACTCCTTGCATGTTATTGGCAGTGTTTGGTTTTGTCCTGAAGGTGGCAAGTTTTAAGTAAGTATGCTCTGGTCTGCTTGTGAAATGAGACCTGTCACCACCTCCACTGAACTGAGGCCCTAATAAACCACTTGGTGTGGGCAGGGGTTTGTGCTGATCTTCTGGGTGTGGGACCTGTTGTTGTGGGACTGAGGGAAGCTTGAATGAGAAGGGCAGTTCACCTGGTATGCTGGGGCTTGGTGTAAGCAAGTTAGGTAGCCAGTGTAGGTAATCTCCTGCTTCCTGAGAGGCTCTGTGTTTATGCTGAGGTCTTGGTAAAGGGAATGGTGCTGGTCAGCTGTTTTGTTCCCAGAGAGGTATCTCCATGAATGCTGTCTCTCAGAGACTTCCTCCAAGAAGTATGAATAATTTCCCCACTGTGTGCCCTAGGCATACTTCAGATCACTGTTTCCACACTGTCTGCCCCCAGGTTGTTTTCTGGCCTTCTCTCCAGGAGCAGCAAAGTGGCTCTATCCTAGCCAAGCCCCCTGTCCTGTACAACTTAGGTATCTCTTCAATAAATGTTGTTGAGAAAAGTGGATAGCAACATTCAAAAGAAAGAAACTGGACCACTTTATTACACTATACAAAAATAAATGCAAAATGATTAAAGACTTAAATATAAGACCTGAAACCATAAAAATCCCAGAAGAGAACACAGGCAGTAACTTCTTTGATGTTAGCTCTAGCACCTTTCTAGATAATGTCTCCTGAAGCAAGGGGGAAAAAAAAAGCAAAAATAAAGTATTGGGACTTCATCAAAATAAAAACACTTACATAGTGAAGGAATAATCAACAAAACTAAAAAGCAACCTATGGAATGAGAGAAAATATTTGCTATTGACATATCTTACAAAGGGTTATATCCAAAATAGGTAGAGAATTTATAAAACACAACACCCAAACCTGGAACAATCCAATTAACAACTGGGCAGAAGACAGGAATAAACATTTTTTCAAAGATATCCAAATGGCCAACAGACACATGAAGAGATGTTCAACATCATTTGTCATCAGAGAAATGAAAATTGAAACTACAATTAGATGTCACCTCACCCCTGTCAGAATTACTAAAATTAACAACACAAGAAGCATCAGATGTTGTTGAGGATGGAGAAAGGGGACCACTCTTACACAGTTGGTGAGAGGGCAAACTGGTACAGCCAGTCTGAAAAACAGTTATGTAGGTTCTAAAGGAATTAAAAAGAGAACTACCCTATTATACAGTAATTTCATTACTAGGTAGTTACCTAAAGGATAGAAAAATACTAATTCAAAGGGATACATGCACCCTGATGTTTATAGCAACATTATCTACAATAGCCAAATTGTGGAAATAGCCCATGTCCAACAATCAAAGAGTGGATAAAGAAGATGTGGTATATATGTACAATGGAATATTACTCAGTCATAAAAAGAATGGGATCTTGCCATTGCAACGACATGGGTGGAGCTAGAGAGTATAATGGTAAGCAAAATAAGTCAGTCAGAGAAAGACAAAAATACCATACGATTTCATTCATCTGTGGAATTTAAGAAACACAACAAACCACCAAAGGGAAAAAGAAGAGAGAGAGAGGCAAGCCAAGAAATGGACTCTTAACTATAGAGAACAAACTGATGGCTACCAGAGAGGAGGTGAATGAAGGGATGGTTTAAATAGGTTGCAGGGATTAAGGGGTATACATGTACAAGCATCTGGTGTTGTTGGGAAGTGTAGAGTCATTATACTGTACACCTGAAACTAATATTACAGTGTATATTAACTAACTGGAATTAAAATAAAAATGAAAAAAAACTTATAAAAAATGAAAAAAAATTACACACATTTGATGTATACACCTTAATGAGTCTGTGCATTGACAGATATTTTGAAGCCAGTCATATTTATGGCCAATGGTCATAATATATTATCATTTTTAATATATTGCTTGATTAGGTTTGGTAAAATTTTATTCAGACTTTAACGTCTACATTTATGGAGGATATTGATGTGAAGTTTTTTGAAATGTATTTGTTTGGTTTTGGTATCGGGGTAAGGTGGGTCTCCAATGAGTTGGGAAGTACTTCTTTCTTTTCTAATTTTCTGGAAGAATTAATGGAAAATTGGTATGATTTATTCCTTAAGTGTCTGGTAGAAAATACCAGTGGAGACACCCAACTAGGTGTTTTCTTTGTGGGAAAGATTTTAATCATATTTTCTTTTTTTTCCATTTTATTTTATTTTATTTATTTTGAGTGTTAATCATATTTTTTATTTCTTTAGTATTTGGTTGTTGGGATCTTGAAAATATTCATTTTTTCTTTTTATTAAGTTTTAAATTTTAATTCCAGTGTGATTAACATATAGTGTTATATTAGTTTTATGTGTATGATGTACTGATTCAGCAATTCTGTACATTACTCAGTGCTTATCTTGGTAACTGTACTCTTTAATCCCCATCACCAATTTCACCCATCTCACCATCCACTTCCTCTGCCCTGAAAGATGGTAATGGAAGGAATAAAAAGGCTGAGGTAGGTAGAATGATGTAAGAACATCAGATCCACTAGAAGATTTGTTCTACAGGAGGGACAATGGGATGCAACACCAGGGAGATAAGGAATGTGCTGCTGAGAAGGATATCAGCATCACCAGAAAATTCAGTAATGACACTCATTCATCAGGGATGATGGTAGGACAGATGGTTACAGGTCTGGGCTTGTTAATTTTCATGGGTATGATGGGACCCAAAGAAGTAGAGGCCAAGTGGCTCCACTTGACTGTCAGAAGCATTTATAAGGATTGGCAAAGTCAGTGGGGTAACCAAGGGACTCGAACTGCAGGAAGTTGTGGAGATAGTCAATAGATCATAGCATCCTAAGGCCTCCCTAAGTAGCATCTTTAACACCTCCAATCTTCTCAATTTCATTTATAAATGTACTCTCTAAAAGTCAGGCACACTTTGCCACACTCCAGCTTTTACAGATTTTGGTCATTGTTAACAAGGTCTAAGATATCACCTCACTTGATTTTTCCTTTATTTTTTATTTTTAAAAAGATTGTATTTATTTATTTGACACAGAGAGACATCACAAGTAGGCAGAGAGGCAGGCAGAGAGAGAGAGGGGAGAGCAGGCTTCCCGCTGAGCAGAGAGCCCAATGCGGGACTCAATCTCTGGACCCCGAAATCATGACCTGAGCTGAAGGCAGAGGCTTAACTCATTGAGTCACCCAGGTGCCCCCTGATTTTTCCTTTAAATTTAGTCCAAAGATTCCTAAGTTAACAGTTTTCCTTCTGATTTCGGTTCTCAAATGAGAGTCAGAAATGTCCTTGTGAACAATCATGAGATTCCATACTGTCACCTAGAGTAGGAAATATTTTCTGTAGGAGATACTTGAAAGAGATAATCTTTAAGAACTATAAGAGGGAGAAGCTTGAGAAAGCAAATTGGTGAAAACCTGAGAAAGATTATCTGGAGTAGAATTTGTTTTTGTGTTTGACCTCATAAATTACATTTTCTGGGAAGTACCTAGGAATTTCTGACAAAATGTGCCTACAAGTTTTTGATAGTTATTGGTAAGATGAAGAGCTTCATGTGGAAAAATAGACTTATTCATTCAGCTGATCACCAAATTTATGATAAGCAAAATAATTTTTAATCATATAGTTATTTTTTGTATGTAGTTTAAATATATTTTCCCCTAGTTTTCACCTTTATTAAAAGATATGTATCAGAAAAAATATCTTTGAATATCTTTCTCTTGCTTGCAAATTTGAAATAAAATTTTGATACATATGCACAATCCATTGATATGAGCAATTACTTTGAAAGAGATTTCAGAAACTCAATTTATCAGTTGGAGTAACTTCATGAATTTTATTCAGAATTTTCATTGATTTTTGAGGCCATTAAAATGAATTAAGATGCACTATTTTCCTGGTGACATCCTTGAAAGCTTGTTTTACTTGTTTGTTCTTTAGAGTGTAAATGAATGGGTTCAATAAAGGGGCAACTGAGGTATTGAGCACAGCTACTCCCTTATTGAAGGCAATTCCTTCTCTTGCTGAGGACTTTATATACATGAAGATGCAGCTGCCATAAGAGAGGGAGATGACAATCATGTGGGAAGAACAGGTGGAAAAGGCCTTTTTCCTTTGCTGAGCAGAAGGGATCCTGAGGACGGTCCAGATGATGTTTGTATAGGAGAAAATCACCAGTACCAGGGTGACCATCAAGGTGACAACTGCTAAGATAAAGTCAAGCAGCTCCAAGAATCTTGTGTCTGAGCAAGATATTTCTAGGAGGGGTCCATAGTCACAATAGTAATGATTCAGCATGTTGGAGGCACAGAAATCCAGCTGACTGGTGAGGATGATTGGGGATATGATGATTAGAAATCCAGCCAACCAAGAGCAGAGAACCAGCTGGATGCAGACCTTGCTGCTCATGATGGTCAAGTAATGCAAGGGTTTGCAGATGGCCACATAGCGGTCATAGGACATGGCAGCCAGAAGGTAAAACTCCGTGGCTCCGAAGAAGATGGCAAAGAAATACTGAGTGAAACAGCCAGCAAAGCTGATGGTCTTGTTGCCAGTTGTGATGCTGAACAGCAGCCTGGGAGTGAAAGTGGTTGTGAAGGAAATTTCTAAGAAGGAGAAATTCCGGAGGAAGAAATACATGGGAGTCTGGAGGTGGGAGTCCAGTAGTGTAAGGGTGATGATTGTCAGGTTTCCAATGATGCTGAATATGTAGGTGAGGAGGAGAAATATAAAGATTATAGGTTTGATCTCTGGGATGTCTGTTAGTCCCAACAGAATGAATTCTGTCAGGAAGGTTTGGTTTTTCATTGCTAACCTTTGCTGCCTGTGAAGCTGAGAAGGAGACAAACAAGTGATGAGAAGGATAGCAAAGTTCAGGAATATTGAGTGAGGATGTGGCTTTACCTTGGAATTTTTTCATGGGAAATTCTTTTGTCCAACTGACTAAAGGAGAATGTTGGTCTCAATCTGGCCCCAAATCTATATGATAAAGTCCCCATTTAGGAGGTTTTATTTCTGAGACCTTTTCCTTAGAATAACACATGGCCACCCGGCTCTTCTTAATGCATATTGTGTATTTTTTCTCCCCTTCCTTCCTTCCTTTCTTTCTTTCTTTCTTTCTTTCTTTCTTTCTTTCTTTCTTTCTTTCTTGATAGAGATAGCATGTGAGTGGGGGTTAGGGGAGGAACAGATGGAAAGGGAGAGAGAGAATCTTAAGCAGGATCTATACCCAGTGTCGAGCCAATACTGGGCTCGGTCTCATTATCCTGAGATCATGACCTGAGCTGAAATTAAGAGTCAGATGCTTAACCAACTGAGCCACCTAGGCACCTGGCATATTCTGCATTTTCATTTTTACTCTCTTTTTCTTACTTTTCTTCTCATATCTATGTAGCCCTTTTCCTATGATAGGAATGTCCCTTTCTTCAGCCTTCTTGCTTTAATTATTTGCTTCATTGCTCTCTTCAACATACTGGATATCCTATTCTTTGTTCTATCTTATAACATTCCCCAGCTGTGCGATGCAAGAGTGGCTAGTTCTTTTTATGTGTTTTGGCTTTTGTGTCTGGCAGCAGGGCTTGAGAAAGCTCTGGAACATTGAATTCTTTTCTGTATGAAGCGCTTTCTCCGGATTTTAACTGATGGGAGAGAGATAAGAGATATTTAATAATTACAGGGAAGTTTTCTTTAACTGCTTTATATACTCAGGGAGGAATGTTTATCTAGACCTGGATCCTTTCTTATACTCATTCAGGTTCTAGGACATAGATAAAACTCTGGTGTAGACAACTAGGGAAAGGTCACCCTGGTCCTTAAGATCAGAAGGATTGCTCTCAGGAAAGAACTTCCTAGGTTCAAGGATGCTTTTGGGTATTTACCTTGCGTCCTGATCTTCCAGATTCCCAGAAACTCAGGAATGTCAAGATCCTTTCTGAAGTGAGTGCTTATGTGGAATAAATACACAATGGAGCCCATCCGTGAACGTGGATCATTGTTACCATTAGACTATAAGGTCTAGGAAATGTCTCACTCTGACTGGGAGGCTCAGACTTTTGTTCACTAGCTTCTGGTCTTTGATGAATTATTTAGATTGTCATTCAAAAATTTACATTCATATTTCATATAAATACCAGCATAGGTGTGGCATATTCTGCATTTTCATTTTATCATTGTTTGAGATATTGAAAAATTGTCAACAATAAAAATTCCACCAATACGTGAATGGCTAAATAAGTTACGATCATTCCTAGTTGGAATAGATGGGAGGTTGATTTATACTGCCTTGGATATAATTACAGCATATTGTTAGTGAAATTAACAGTTGCTGCTCATTACATATTGTGTGATTTTATCTGTGTAAGGAATTGGAAATTTATATGTATATTTCAAAGTGCATAGAAAATAATCTGGAAGAATACCAAATGATCAATGATAGCTATTTCTGGAGTGCCACTGAAGAAAAAAACGGAAGACTTTCCCTTTTACTTTATACCCATCTTGATCATTAAAATTAAAAAAAAAACATGATATGTAATGGTAAAAAACAGTAGCAATCACAATCAGGTCTTCTAATCCATCATGATAGAAGGGGTAACATTGATGACTGTGAACATACTCACTTTTGCGACTTAGGAAAGATGATGAGAGATTTTACCTCTGGATGCTATGGGTCAAAATTGCGATGTCAAATGTAGATGAAAAAGTAGAATAAAATGTAACATACTTCCTTTTCTAGTGCTGATCCATAATCTATTTTCTCATAGGGCATACAGGCTTCTTGAGCACTAGTGTGAAAAGAAATAATTTCTAGATCTTGCTTGCTACTGCTCTTTCTACAGTCAATTCAGATTAGTATTGGATCCATAATTCTTGAAGATATTACCTTATATAAGCTAATGGCACTCTTTAGTATTCAAAATCCACTTTCTTCATTTTGTCTGAAGACCTGTTATGGATTTCTTTGTGACTTTATACCAGTTTGAAGGATCACATTTTATCTAGTAACTGAGCAGAGACATTAAGGGATAAACTATTTCCCTGGGGACCCAGGTCTAGAGAAGTCTAATTAGAGAAGTCTAATTTCTTCTAAGGAAATAATGTTGGGGAATAACATTTGGCAGGTAACTAGAGAAGATGTCCAAACAGACTCATGAGGAAGTTGCCACAAGGGTATCAGTTACAGCATAAAAGCCTTGTGGGAACTGAAACAATAATAATGATAATAATAGTTTAAAAAATGCAACTATATCAGTTTCTTGAGCAGCTTACTTGAGCTGGGCAGGGTTGCAGCAACTTCCATTCCTTTTATCATTTTATGCTTACAACATTTTATTAGGCTCTCAGCTCACTTACTATTAGGTGTGTGACTTTTAACAAGTTGCCTAGTCCCTCTGTACCTCAGCTGCCTCATCTCTCAAATAGTGGTAAGAGTAATACCTGTATCATGTTTGTCACATGAACTAAATGTGTTAATATATGTGGAATGCTTAGAAAAGTGCTTGGAATATAGTAACTACAAGACAAGTTACTATTACTGCTATTACTATTTCACCCATTTTGTAGATGAGGGAATTAAGCATCTAGAAGTCACATAACTTTTGCAAAGTCCCATAGCAGGTACCCTGGATTATTGGCATTTGAGAGCAGGGTATGCTACAGTATGCTCCAAGCCTCTTCAGAAACGTGAGGGATTTAGAAGTGGTGTTTGCTTCCTGTTGTCAGTGGCATTACTGCATCACCATAGGGAAAGCTTAGGAATTTTTTCAGATCAACCTATTTCCTCCCTGTGTTGGATTATTGTTCTTGATTCTTGCTTTCTGACAGAAGTCAGGATATTCTATATCCTCCCTGTTCTTCATGGGGTTGAACTTCCTTCCTTCATGGCTCCTCACCATTTCCTTTTGGATTCTGCATTTCTAGGCTCCTTCTACCCACATATGGCAATCTATCAATCATTTATATGGCAATGTCAGTAGAAGACTGATCTCCAGGGATCATGAAGTCTGTGAAGGAGAGGCCCATGTTGTGGTGTTAAGAAGGGTTTTGGCTAAGAGACCAAAGGTACTGAAGTTTTTTCTTGGATTTGGGGAGAAGAAGGTTCTGTTTTCAGGGGTAGTCTGGAGTAAATCTGGTAGTTCATGAAGTTTGTCTTTAGTATTCTATGGTGAACAATTGTTTTTTAAAAAAATACTTTTTTGCCATAGGCAGAGAAATCTAAGGATGAATGTTGCAAATAGAGGGTTTGAGACTGATAATGTGTAATTGACCAAGAGTCTTCCATCCCTCAGACTCTTGGTAGAAAAGTAAAAAAAGCCCATATTGGGGGGTGGGGCTGAAGGACAAAGATGTATCAACCAAGACAGGTGATATATTGGAAACATATGATGCAGAGGAGAAAAGGATGAGAAGGTGAAGAAAACAAAGGTGGTATAAATTTATGAAAGAAGAGATAAATGCAGTCCAGTCAGAAGCCTACAGAGAACGGTTATTGTTATTATTATTTTTATTTATTAATATATAATGTATTATTTGCCCCAGGGATACAGGTCTGTGACTTGTCACGCTTACACACTTCACAGCACTCACCATAACACATACCTTCCCCAATGTCCATAACCCAGCCACCTTATCCCTACCCCCTACACCCCAGAAACCCTCAGTTTGTTTTGTGAGATTAAGAGTCTCTTATGGTTTATCTCCCTCCCAATCCCATCTTGTTTCATTTTTTCCTTTCTTACCACCCAAGACCCCCCCACCCCCGCCTCTCAAACTCCTCATATGAGAGAGATCATATGATAATTGTCTTTCTCTGACTGACTTATTTTGAGAACGATTATTTTGTATTCAATTTGTGGGATCAATTCCTCCCAGCCCACACTGCCTTAAGAGACTCTTTCTTGGACTTATTCTAGAAAGAGCCGCTCTTTGACCATCAATAATTGGAGCTCTGTTGGCATGAGGATTGAATTGCCACAATTATAATATCTTTCCTGGGTATTTATACATGGCCTGTGGTGTCTGAGTGTGCTAACTGAGGGTAGCTGGGCTGGAAGAAGAGTTGGACTTCATGGGGCAGGCATGAAAGGCCATGTGAGAATGGATGAATGATCAAAAGACTAGTCAATGTTACAAGAGGGTGAGACAGAGCAATAATGAAATAGAGACAGAAATAGAAATGATAGAGATGGGGTGTGAGAGAAAGCAACTGATGGCAGCCTAAACTTGTTATATTTGGCTGTACTTGTTGAATTTGGCCTCTGAGATGCCCCTGCAACCATTTCTTATACTTGTTTGAGAGAGTTTCTTCTATTTACATCCAAATGAACTTGACTACCAAAAGTTTTGAGAAGTTCTGAGTGTGGCAGCCTAGGGTAGAAAGAACACCTACTGTATGTATGCTGGGATTTGTAAGGAAGTTATTTGGTTGGCTTGAAGTGGCAGGGGGTAAACCTTAGTTTTCTCTAAGACATAGGGACTCTGTGTGATAGAGCTCACTTAGATTGACACCAAGTAAGTGGAAACTGAGATCCATGCATAAACCTAGACAGTGTTGGACTTGGGAGATGATGTTATCATTAACAATTTGCCCATTTGCTTAATTCAGATGATTCTTACACTGAAACAAAACAAATGAATTTTAAAATTTAAATTTAATTAGCCAACATTTGATACTTTCATCATTAGCTTCAGATGTAGAGTTTAATAATTCATCAGTTGCAATTAGAGGGTTGGGAACAAGATAACAGAGGAGTAGGAGACCTAAATTTCTTCTGGTCCCAGGAATTCAGTTATATAGTTATCAAACCATTCTGAACACCTATAAACTCAATAGGAGATCAAAGAAAAGAATAGCAGCAATTCTATGAACAGAATAGTGGCCACTTTTTGGAAGGTAGGACGTGCAGAGAAATGAATCCGTGGTGATATTTGGGAAGATAGACTGTGGGGGGAGGGAGCCTCCATCAGCTGGCTCCCAGCAAGTGATTGAGTGGTAGAGCACAAAATCAGAAGTTTTAGAAGTCTGCTCTACTGAGGGACATTTCTCCAGTAGCTAAGCAGTGGGTAGAATCTTTGCTCAGACAGTGTGGTCTCAGGATCCTTGAGGTCACAGAAAGACCAGGGGTGCCTGAGTGTGGCAGAACTCCCAAGTATCAGAGTGGGGAAAGATGGAGCTGAGGAGGGGGCAACAATAGACCTAACAAGCGGCAGATCTGGGGAGACTTTCTTTCCTCCTGTGGGAGAAATGGCATGGGAGTGCACTGCAGGAATCTGCTGGGTTTGGAAACTCCAAACAGGGTCAGGTGCCAGAGATAGAAATGCTTTGCCACAGACTGGATGAGCACTGAGTGTGGCCAGAGACCAAGGAGACAGGAGTGATTGGCTGATTTTCTCTGAAGGCTCAGAGTAGGGCTCTGAGCTCTTGGCTCCTCTGATGCCAGATATTGGGAGGCCACCATTTTCACTCTCATCCTCTAAAGCTGTATGGAAAGCTTTCAGGGAACAAAAGTTACCCAGGCCCCTGGCAAGGGCGGTGTGATTCTGCCTGGGGCAAAGACACCAGGCTCCTCCCTCAGAAGATCAGCAAGAACATCCAGCCAAGACCAAGTTTACCAATCAATGAGAACTGCAAAACTCCAGGACTAGGGGAAGAGAGCACATAAAATTGATGGCTTTCCCCCCATGATTCTTTAGTCTTTCAAAGTTAATTTTTAAAATTTTCTTTATTTTTTTCTTTTTCTTTTTTTTTTTTTTTAATTTTCTTCTTTCCTTTTCAACCAACATCTTATCAATTCCTTTGTAAATTGCGGAGCATAACAAATAGCATGGAGGACATGGGGAGTTAGAGAGGAGAAGGGAGTTGGTGGAAATTGGAAGGGGAGGTGAATCATGAGAGGCTATGGACTCTGAAAAACAATCTGAGGGTTTTTGAAGGGGTGGGGGGTGGGATGTTGGGGTACCAGATGGTGGGTATTATAGAGGGCATGGATTGCATGGAGCACTGGGTGTGGTGCAAAAATAATGAATACTGTTATGCTGAAAATAAATAAAAAATAAATTAAAAAAATACTTTTTAGGGGCACTTGGGCGGCTCAGTAAGTCTCTGCTTTCAGCTCAGGTCATGGTCTCGGGGCCCTGGGATCAAGCCCCGCATCAGGCTCTATGCTCAGCAGGGAGCCCTCTTCCTCCTCTCTCTCTGCCTACCTCTCTGCCTACTTGTGATCTCTGTCAAATAAATAAATAAAATCTTAAAAAAATCTTTTAAAATTTTCATCTTTACATTCATATTCTACCCCTTCATTGCATTTAACCTTAATTCTTGTATATCTATAAGTTTTTCTTTAAAAAATTGGGACACAGTTTCTTCTAACAGACCAAAATATACCCTAAATATAGTGTATGGCTTTGTTTTAGTCTCCTGTCTGATCACATTCTTTGCTGTTTTTTTTTTAAATTTTCTTCCTTTTAAAATCAATTTCTTATCAATTCCTTTTAAAAAATCTTTTAAAATTTTCATCTTTGCAGTCATATTTTATCCCTTCATTGTATTTACCCTTATTTTTGTATATATGTAAGTTTTTCTTTCTTTAAAGTTTTGGGAGGCAGTTTCTTCTAACAGACCAAAATACATCCAAAATATAGTGTGTGGCTCTGTTTTATTCACCAGCCTGATCATAGTCTTTTTTTTTCTACTTTCTCTCCCCCTAAACCCAGTATTGGGTCTTTTCTGATTTATTTAGTATTTTTTTGGTAGGGTCATTGTTACCCTTTTATCATTTTGTTCTTTCATTCATATGTTCTTCTCTGGACAAAATAACAAAATGGAAAACCTCACCTCAAAAAAAAAAAAATAAAAGAAAACAAGAGGCAGTACTGACTGTCAAGAACCTAATCAATATGGACATTAGTAAGATGTTGGAACTAGAATTCAGAATGATGATTATAAAGATACTAGCTGGGCTTGAAAAGCATTAAAGATACCAGAGAATCCCTTTTTTGAGAAATAAAAGAACTAAAATCTAACCAAGTTGAAATAAAAAAGCTATTTGCCATAAAAAATGGAGGCTCTAATTGCTAATTGCATTTATTAGAATACCATATGGTTCCTCTTATTTCTTTTATTAATGTATTGTATCACATTGATTGACTAGCAGATGTTGAATCAACCCAGGAATAAATCCCACTTGGTCACGGTGAATAATCATTTAAATGTACTGTAAAATCCTACTGGCTAGTATTTTGTTGAGAATTTTTGTATCTGTGTTCATCAGTGATATTGGTCTGTAATTCTCCTTTTTGATGGGGTCTTTATCTGGTTTTGGAATCAAGGTAATGCTTTCAGCATAGAATGTGTTTGGCAGTTTTTCTTTCATTTTTGTTTTTTGGAACAGTTTCAGAAGGATAAGTATTAACTCTTCTTTAAATGTTTGGTGGATGGGGCACCTGGTTGGTTCAGTGGGTTATAGCCTCTGCCTGCATCTCAGGTCATGATCCCAGGGTCCTGGGATCAAGCCCCATATCAGGTTCTCTGCACAGTGGGAAGCCTTCTTCCTCCTCTCTCTCTCTGCCTGACTCTGTCTTCTTGTGATCTCTGTCTGTCAAGTAAATAAATAAAATATTTTAAAAAATGTAAAAGGGCGCCTGGGTGGCTCAGTGGGTTAAGCCGCTGCCTTCGGCTCAGGTCATGATCTCAGAGTCCTGGGATCGAGTCCCGCATCGGGCTCTCTGCTCGGCAAAGAGCCTGCTTCCCTCTCTCTCTCTCTCTGGCTGCCTCTCCATCTACTTATGATTTCTCTCTGTCAAATTAATAAATAAAATCTTTAAAAAAAAATAAAAAAATGTAAAAAAAAAATGTTTGGTAGAATTCCCCTGGGAAGCCATCTGGCCTTGGAGTTTTTTTGGGGGGGGGGGGGAGATTTTTGAATACTGAGTCAATTTCTTTGCTGGTTCTTAGTCTATTCAAATTTTCTATTTCTTACTGTTTCAGTTTTTGTAGTGTATGTGTTTCCAGGAATTTGTCCATTTTTTTCTGATTGCTCAGATTGTAATTTTTCAAAATTTTCTCTTATAGTTGTTTTTATTTCTGTGGTGCTGTTTGTGATCTCCCTCTCTCCTTTGTGATTTTATTTGTTTGGACCCTTTTTCTTTTCTTTTTGATAAGTCTGGCTGGGGGGTTTATCAATTTTATTATTTTTTTTCAAAGAACCAGCTCCTAGTTTCATTGATACATTCTAATTTTTTTGTTTGTATGTAATTTATTCTGCTCTGGTCTTTATTATTTCCCTTCTTCTGTTGGCTTTAAGCTGTATTTGTTGTTTCTTTTCTAGCTCCTTTTGGTGAAGTCCAGTTGTATATTTGAGACTTTTCTTGCTTCTTTCTTTTTTTTAAAAAAGATTTTATTTATTTGACAGAGAGATAGAGATCACAAATAGGCAGAGAGGCAGGCAGAGAGAGGGGGAAGCAGGCTCCCTGCTGAGCAGAGAGCCTGATGCGGGGCTCAATCTCAGATCCTGAGATCATGACCTGAGCTGAAGACAGAGGCTTTAACCCACTGAGCCACCCAGGTGCCCCTTTTTTGCTTCTTGAAGTAGGCCTGTATTGTTATATACTTCACTTCCCTCTTAGGATCTCTTTTTCCTGTGTCCCAAAGGTTTTGGGCTATTGTGTTTTCATTTTCATTTGTCTCCATGCATTTTAAAATTTCTTCTTTAATTTCCTGGTTGACACATTCATTCTTTTGCATTATGTTCTTTAAGCTCATGTATTTGTGGTCTTTATAAGTTTTTTTCTTGTGGTTGTCTTCAAGTTTCATATTGTTGTGGTCTGAAAATATGATCTCTGTATTTTTGTAGTTGTTGAGGTATGATTTGTGACCTACTGTGTGATCTCTTCTGGATAATGTCCCTCATGCACTCAAAAAAGAATGTGTGTTCTGCTGCTTGAGGGTGGAATATTCTGAATATATCTGCTAAGTCCATCTGGCCCAGTGTGTTCTTCAAAACCATTGCATCCTTGTTGATTTTCTGCTTAGTTGATGTGTGTCCATTATTGTATGGGGGGTGCTAAAGTCTTCTACTATTATTGTATTATTATCAATGAGTTTCTTTGTTATTAATTGGTTTATATTTGGATGTTCCCAAGTTGGGGCATAAATATTTAAAATTGTTAGATCTCCTTGCTGAAAGACTACTTTATTATGTTACACTGCCCTTCTTAATCTCTTGTCACAGTCTTTATTTTTTCAGTTTTATCTAGTTTTTTCAAAGTAAGTATTGCTACTTTTGGTTTTCTTTTGGCATCTGTTAACATAATAGATGCTTTACATCCCCTCACTTTTAAACTGCAGGTGTCTTTAGGTCTAAAATGAATCTCTTGTAGGCAGCATATAGATGAGTCTTGTTTTTTTTAATCCATTCTGACACCCTATGCTTTTTGATTGGAGCATTTAGTCCATTTACATTCACAGTGATTATTCATAGATATGAATTTACTGCCTTTCTATTACCTGTAGTGTCAGTGTTTCTGGAGATTTTTCTGTTCCTTTTTAGTATTTGTTTCTTTTTGTCTTTCTCTCCAACTCAACTTAAGATTCCACCTTAATATATCTTTCAGGGCTGGTTTAATGCTCACAAACTCCTTTAGTTTTTGTCTGGGAAACAATTTATGTCTCCTTTTATTCTGAATGATAGCCTTGCTGGATAAAGTATTCTTGGCTGCATATGTTTCCCATTCAGCAGATTGAATGATATATGATATATGATATATGATATATGATATATGATATATCATGCCACTGCCTTCTGGCTTGCCAAGTGTCTGTGGAGAGATCTGCTGATAAGCTTACCTGTCTTCTCTTGTAGGTTAGGGTTTTTTCCCTTGCTGCTTTCAGAATTCTTTTCTTTTTTTCTTTCTTCTTCTTCATATATATATATATATATATATATATATATATATATATATATATATTGGTGACTCATCAGCCTTTCTTTTTTTTTAAATTAATTAATTTATTTTCAGCATAACAGTATTCATTATTTTTTCAACACACCCAGTGCTCCATGCAATCCGTGCTTTCTATAATACCCATCAGCCTTTCTTTTAAAATTTATTTTTATTTTTTAATTTCTTTGCAGTGTTCCTGCATTCATTGTTTATGCATCACTCCCAGTGCTCCATGCAATATGTGCCTTCCATAATACCCACAACCAGGCTCACCTAACCCCCCACCCCTCTCCCCGCCAAAAACCTCAGTTCATTTCTCAGAGTCCACAGTCTCTCATGGTTCATCTCCTCCTCCGATTTCCCTCAACTCCCTTCTCCCTTCACCCAATGTCCTCTGTGTTATTCCTTATGCTCCACAAGTAAGTGAAACCAGATGATATTTGACTCTCTCTGCTTGACTTATTTCACTTAGCAAAATCTGTTCCAGTCCCATCCATGTTGATACAGAAGTTGGGTATTCATCCTTTCTGATGGAGGCATAATACTCCATAGTATATATGGACCATATCTTCTTTATCCATTCATCTGTTGAAAGGCATCTTGGTTCTTTCCACAGTTTGGTGACTGTAGCCATTGCTGCTATGAACATTGGGGTACAGATGACGCTTCTTTTCACTACATCTGTATCTTTGAGGTAAATACCCAGTAGTGC
This sequence comes from Mustela lutreola, assembly GCF_030435805.1. Lineage (NCBI taxonomy): Eukaryota > Metazoa > Chordata > Mammalia > Carnivora > Mustelidae > Mustela > Mustela lutreola. The sequence goes on from NC_081297.1 coordinate 58,048,546, forward strand.
AATTGCAGGGTCATAGGGAATCTCTTTTGTTAATTTCTTAAAGAATCTCCACACTGTTTTCCAAAGTGGCTGCAGCAACGTGCATTCCCACCAAGAGGTTTCCCCTTTCTCAACACCCTCTCCAACACACGTTGTTTACTGTCTTGTTAAACAAGACAGTTGGCCATTCTTACTGGTGTAAGGTGGTATCTCAATGTGGTTTTGATTTGAATCTCCCTGATGGCTAGTGATGATGAACATTTTTTCATGTGTCTGTTGGCCATTTGTATGACTTCTTTGGAGAAGTGTCTGTTCATGTCTTCTGCCCATTTTTTTGACATGATGATCTGTTTTGTGTGGGTTGAGTTTGAGGAGTTCTTTTTAGATCTTGGATATCAGCCCTTTGTCTGTATTTTCCAGAAGAAAAGAGAAAGGACCCAAATTAACATTATTAAGAATGAAAAGGGAGAGATCATGACTAACACCAAGGAAATAGAAACAATCATCAGAAATTATTATCAACAGTTATATGCCAATAAATTAAGCAAGTTAGATGAACTGGATGCATTCCTGGAAACCTATAAACTTCCAAAAGTGAACCAGGAAGAAACTGACAAGCTGAATAGACCGATATCTAGTAAGGAGATTGAAGCAGTGATCAAAAAATCTCCCAAAAAACCAAGAGCCCAGGGCCTGACAGATTCCCTGGAGAATTCTACCAAACATTCCAAGAAGAAATGATACCTATTCTCCTGAAGCTGTTTCAAATAATAAAAGCAGAATGAAAACTTCCAGACTCTTTTTATGAAGCCAGCATTACCCTGATACCCAAACCAGGCAAAGAATCCATGAAAAAGGAGAATTTCAGACCAATATCCCTGATGAATATGGATGCTAAGATTCTCAACAAGATCATAGCTAATAGGATCCAACAGTACATTAAAAAGATTATCCACCATGACCAGGTGGGATTTTTTCCATGGGATGCAGGGGTGGTTCAACATTCACAAATCAATCAATGTGATAGGACAAATCAAGAGAAGAGAGAAGAACCTCATGGTCCTTTCAATTGATGCAGAAAAAGCATTTGACAAGATACAACATCCATTCCTAATTAAAATGATTCAAAGTATAGGGATAGAGGGAACATTCCTGAACTTCATAAAATCTATATATGAAAAACCCATAGCAAATATCATCCTCAGTGGGGAAAAGCTGACAGCCTTCCCTTTGAGATCAGGAACATGACAAGGATGCCCAGTCTTGCCACTCTTGTTCAATGTAGTACTAGAAGTCCTAGCAACAGCAATCAGACAACAAAAAGAAATAAAAGATATTCAAATTGACAATGAAGAAGTCAAACTGTCTTGACAGATGACATGATACTTTACATGGAAAACCCAAAAGACTCCATCCCAAACTACTAGAACTTATACAGCAATTCAGAATGCTTTTCTTATCCCTGCATTTTTACTATGATATGTCTTGGTGTTGGCCTGGTTTTATTGATTTTGAGGGGAATTCTCTGTGCCTTCTGGGATTTGGATGTCTCTTTTTGGTTCCCTAGATTAGGGACGTTTTCAGCTATAATGTGCTCAAATAAACTGCCCCCTTTCCCTCTCTTCTTCTGGGATTCCTACGATATGAATGTTATGATACTTTATGAAATTGTTGAGTTTCTTAAGTCTACATTTGTGAGCCATTCTTTTTCTATCTTCTTTTTAGCTTCATTATATGCCATATTTTTTTCTATTTTATTTCTTTTCTGTGTTCCAGCATTCATTGTTTATGCATCACACCTAGTGCTCCATGCAATATGTGCCCTCCATAATACCCACCACCAGGCTCACCCAACTCCCTATCCCCCTCCCCTCCCAAACCCTCAGTTTGTTTCTCAGAGTCCACAGTCTTGTGGTTCATCTCTCCCTCTGATTTCCCCCAACTCCCTTCTCTCCTTCACTCCTCCATGTTTTTCCTTATGCTCCATAAGTAAGTGAGACCATATGATAAGTGACTTTCTCTGCTTGACTTATTTCACTTAGCATAATCTCTTCCAGTCCCATCCATGTTGATCCAGAAGTTGGGTATTCATCCTTTCTGATGGAGGCATAATACTCCATAGTATACATGGACCATATCTTTATCCATTCGTCTGTTGAAAGGCATCTTGGTTCTTTCCACAGTTTGGTTACTGTAGCTGTTGCTGCCATGAACAGTGGGCTACAGATGGTCCTTCTTTTCACTACATAATTTTATCTTCTATATCACATATTCATTCCTTTGCTTCTTCCATCCTTATTGTCATTACATCCAGTTGGTTTTGCATCTGGTCACAGTACTTTTTATTTCAGCCTGACTAGATATTAGTTCTTTTATATCTGTGCTAAGGGACTCCTCATTGTCTATTATACTTTTCTTTTTTTCTTATAGATTTTATTTATTTGAGAGAGAGAGATAGAGAAAGAGAACATGAGAGCAGGATGAAGGGTAGAAGAAGAAGCAGACCCCCTGATGAGCAGGGAACCTGATGTGGGGCTGGATCCCAGGACCCTGGGACCATGACCAGAGCTAAAGGGAGACAGTTAACTGACTGAGCCACCCAGGTGCCCCTACTCTGCTTTTCTTAAGCCCAGCTAGCATTCTTATGATTGTTGTTTTAAAAATTCTGATTAAGGCATATTACTTAACATCTGTTTCTATTAGATCCTATTAGAAACGTCTATTAGACGTTTTCTTGTTCTTTCTTTTGGGGTGAATTCTCCTGCATCTTGGTATTTTGTCAAGGTCTGTCTTCTGTGCGTTATGAAAGCCTATTCTGTTTCCTATTTCTGAGAGTTATGGCTATATTAAGAAAAGATTATATACTATCTAGGTCCTGGCATTTTGAGAAGTATCCCAGGTGTATGCTATGTGCACTCTGCTATTGTGTTTTGGCTGCTCCTTTCTAAAAGTCAGTTGTTCTGCAGAATTTCACCTTGCTTATGGTGGGGAGTGTTTGGTCCTTGGCCAGAGTGTGGTGAACTTTAGCTATGTGTGTTTTGGTCTACTTGTTAAAAGAGGCTAGATCCTGTCTCCCTTAGAGCTTAAGGTAGGCAGCAGTCTATGATTAGTTAATGTGGTGTGTGCAGGGGTGTTTTGTGTTGGTCTTCTGGGGGAGGGGTCTCCTGCTCTTCTGATTATTAGGCACACTTGCTCTAGTTCAGAAACATCTGCACTGTACAGGGGGTGGGGTCTGGTATAAGTGGCTCAAGCCTCCACTGTGGGGCACTGTGGTGCTTGCTGAAATCCACATGTCCTGATGGGCAGTGGGGGAAATATGACATCAGCTGGCTCTCTTATCTCAGGAGAGGGCAGTTTGCACCCGCCCTGTTCAGGAAGTCATAGAAAAGTGAACTCTCCTTGTTTGTCCCAGGCATCCCCCAGATCCCTGCCTTGACCCTTTCTTTGTCCGAGCCATCTGCCCACCCAGCAGTGCAGTGCTCCTGTGTTTTATCTCAGGTGTACCTGCTGGGTTTCAAAACTCCAAATTTTTAGGGACCCATCATAGCTCAGACCTGTGCTGATTCTCTGGGGGAGTGTGACCCTGTGGCTGGTACCATTTTGCCCCAGAAGGGCAGTTGCACAACGGTGTAGGGCTTGGAGTTTATGGTAAAGCTCAGCAAAAAGCAAACCTCCAGGTTATTGTGGTCAGCAGGTATCTCTGTTTGTAAGCTAATGAATGGCACAGTTGTTCCTGGAGAGGCAGTACCACCTCTCCCAGATGCACTCCAAGAAGGGAAACTATTCCTCACAGTGTGACCCAGGGGGATCCTCAGACAACAATTCCTGCTGCTGGGCCTCTGCCCTCCTTCTCTACAGAAGCACCTCTGTGCCTTCCCCAAGCTCCACCTATGATGGTGCAGATTTCTAAAATTTTAGTCTTTGAGCTCCATGGCTTGTAGAAGCTTGCAATAATCAGCCCATCTTTTTTTTTTTTTTTTTTTTACCCATCAGTGGATCAGTGGTTTAGGGACATGTCTTTCTTGTGCAATGCTTTGTCCTCTGTTCACACACTCTTTCTCTCCTCTCTTCTGATTAGGGCTTCCTCCCTTCGGCAGCACTGCCAGTTCTTTTCTCCCCCACATCACATCTCTATATCTCCTACCTTCCATGATGTGGCCTTTTTTTCTCCCTCTAGTTGTACAGTTTGTTCTCTCAGTCCTTAGATGATTTTCCTGGGTGTTCAGAATGATTTGGTGTTTATCTAGCTGTGTTTGAGGGATGAGGCAAACATAGGGTCTTCCTACTCCTTCTCCATCTTAACTTCTCTTCTGAAATCTACTCCTCTTGAATCATTTTCTCACCTCAGCCATATCCTTGCCACCCACTTACACCCTTTCTCTTTATCTGCTCCTTCTCCTAACCACTAAAGTAAGCTTCCTCAGGTTTTAAAAATATTTCACAGCAGGCCTTCAAATAGTTGGATCATTTGTATATCCCTGATAATGAGTGGTGTTGGGCATCTTTTCATGTGTCTGTAGCCATTTGTATGTCTTTGGAAAAAATGTCTGTTCATATCTTCTGGCCATTTCTTAACTGGCTTATTTATGTTTGGTGTTGAGTTTGATAAGTTCTTTATATATTTTGTATACTAAAACTTTATCAGATATATTATTTGTAAATATCTTCTCGCATCCTGTACAAATTAAAGCCGCAATGAGATAGCACCTCACACCTGTAAGAATGCCTAAAATTAACAACACACAAAACAGCATATGTTGGTGAAAATGTGGAGAAAGGGGAACCCTGTTACACTCTTACACTGTTGTTGGGGATGCAAACTATGCAGCCACTCTGGAAAACAGTATAGTGTTTCCTCAAAAAGTTAAAAATAGATCTATCCTATGACCTTGCAGTTGCTCTACTGGGTATTACTAAAAGGATACAAATATAGTGTTTTGAAGGGGCACAAGCATGCTGATATTTATACCAACATTATCAATAATGGTCCAACAATTGAAAGAGCCCAAATGATATCCATTTGAATCCTGCCATTTGCAATGCTGTGGAAGGAGCTAGAGTGTAGGACAAATACCATATTATTTCACTCACATGTGCAATTTAAGAAACAAAATAGGTGAACATAAGGGAAGGGGAAAAAAGAGAGAGGGAGGCAAGACATAGAGACTTTTTTTTTTTAAAGTGAGAGAGGGAGTGCATATGAATGGTAGTGGAAGGGTGGAGGGAGAAGGAGAGAGAGAATCCCAAGAAGGCTCCACACCCAGTGGATGTGGAGCCTGACAGGTCTCCATCCTACAACCCTGAGATCATGACACAAGCTGTAATCAATAGTTGGATGCTTAACTGACTGAGGCATGCAGGCATGATAAGAGACCTTTATCTAGAGAGAAAAACTGAGGGTTGATGGAGGGGGGTGAATGGGGGATGGAATAAATGGGTGATGGGTATTAAGGAGTATGCTTGAGATGAGCACATGGTGTTATATGTAAGTGATAAATCACTGAAATCTACACCTGAAACCAGGTGACTAACCAAATGACCAACTATAATTTAACTAAAAACTTGAAATAAAAAAATAAATTAGTTGGATCAGAAGTTAGATTTACAGAAGATGAATTAAAATCCTGATCTAGAGTGGAGTCAAGAGATGTAATTAAGGATCTTCTTAACCTCAGGAAGATAGATACTTGCTGCAGAATTCACAATTTGTTAGCTACATATTCTCCCAGATTACTGGACTTACACTAACTAATTCTATTAGCTGTCAGCCCCTTGGATGGGGGAAAAATAGCTACAAGCTGCAGCATGGGAAAGAAAAAGATTAAAAAAACAATCTTAGTTCTGGGAGGAGTAACATCACGAAGGTTTTGGAATAAGAGATCCCTCAATATTATTTCTTCTCACCAGTGATAATTTGGCAACTATCCATGGCCTAAAGTGCCTATATGGGAGCTTTGGGATCCAGGTAGGAGATTGTGAAGCATTGGCAGAGTACAAGACAAAGGAGAACTGTTTTGAGAAGGCAATCCTATATCCAGGTAGCTGACTTGCCCACTTGTAGTCCTGCCTATAGACTTAGAAACAGTATACCTTATGGATTTAGCTACAGCCCCATTTGGCCTTGGCCTTGTTATATCTGAAAGGGACTTAGGGAGGGGTCATGCCCAACTGTGTTTTGGGATATAGATATACAGAGTTTGGTGCTGGGTATGGACTCTGAAGTGGCCTATTAGCTGGCTCCAAACTGTCTTGATCACAGTCCAGGAGCTCCTGGAGGTAAGCCTGCCAAACTCAGTCCTGCTGTAGATTTCAGAGCTGTGCCTGAGTTCCAGTGCCTCCCAGTCTGGGAGTAGTCCTGATGGTTCAAGAACCTGGCAGGAAACATTTCTTTCTGTGCCCCAGAGATTCTGAAAGAGCCCTATGCTCAGCACCAACTACTCCCAGTTGCAGTTTATTAGTCTTGTTGGCACAGGGGCCTAGCAGGAGGTAATGCAATTTATACATCTGGAGATCCTAAAATGTCTCTATACTCAGATCCAGGCCCTCTAACTATTGTCAGGGAGCAGTCAAGCCCACCTAGTGACCTGGCAGAAGACCAGACCATCTGTGCCTCCAGATCTTTGTCTACAGATATCATTCTTGGCAGCCTTAGGACTCAGGTCCAACCTCTGTCAGCCATAGTATGGGGTCAATCCTGACCACTCAGGCACCCACTCAGTGACCTGACAAACTCTCTCAGGGACCTGGTGGGACCCACATCTCTTTGCATAACTGGAAACAAACCTTCTGTCTAAGGACCAAACTGTGGATCCTGAAGCAGACCTTTGTCCCAGTGCCACATGACTGAACAAAGTCCTGGAGGCAGTCCCATATAAAAATTGCGGATTCTGAAGCAGACATTTGTCCCAGTGTCACCCTACTGAACAAGACCTTAAAGGCAGTCCCATCTACCTAAGGGTCAGAAAGGATCCCCATACACTTGAGCTTCTGGTAACCATCCCATCAACTGCAGAATTACTGCAGAACCAGCAATAAGTTCCTACATGCCTCCAACCCAACACAACTGTGATTGTAGAAGTAATCCCATCGGCTTTGAAAATTGGGAGAGGAAGGTATTTACCTAATGAAACCAGTGTGTAAAACCTTAAAGAGATGTTTGCTGCTTTAAATGCACAGCCATCATTTCAAGCCTACATGGATCACAAAGAATCAGACAAATATATTACCAAAGGAAACTAATAAAGCTCCAGCACCAACCCCAAAGAAATGGAGATCTACACATTGCCTGACAAAGATTGAAAAATAGTCATTTTAAAGACACCCAACAAAATGGAAGAGAACACATATAGACAACTAAACAAAATCAGGAAAACAATGCATGAAGAAAATGAAGAAAATGAAAAGTTTAATAAAAATGCACATACACACATGGAACAATATTATCCAGCTGTTAAAAAATTAGGAAATCCTATGATTTGTAGCAACATGGATGGGACTTCATGGCATTATGCTAAGTAAAATAAATCAGAGAAGTACAAATACTGTATGATCTCATTTATATGTGGAATAAAACAAAACAAGAAAACCCCAATTCACCAAATTCAAGGAAAGAGATCAGACATATAGTAACTAGAGATGGAGGGTGGGGGAATAGAAATTGGAGGAAGATGGCTAAAAGGTATGAATTTCTAGTTCTAAAAAAAAAAGAAAATTACTAGGAATGTAATGTACAATGTAAGGACTGTTGTTAACACTGCTGTATGACATATAGGAAAGTTAAGAAAGTACATCCTAACAGTCCTCACTACAGGCAGAACAATCTTTTTTCTTTTTGTTCCTTTTCTTCTTTCTTTTTTTTTATATTGCATTTATATAAGATGAAGGATTTTATTTGAATCTATTGGGATATATGTTCCACAATATATGTAATCAAACCATCGTACTGTACATCTTAAACTTACACAGTGATGTATATCAACTATTTCTTCATAAAACTGGAACAAAATAGACACTGAAAATAGAATCACACAGAAATCTTGAGGTGAAAAATACAGTGAGAAAACTGAATGAAAGTTCAATAGAAAGCTTCAAAAGACAGGTTCAGTGAATTCAAAGACACATTACTTAAAATTGGGCAGTTAAAGGGGAAAAAAGAAACAACAAGAATGAAAATGAGTGAAGTAAGCTTATGTGAATTACGGGACACAAACAAACAGAGTCTAAGGAGAGAGAAAGGGAAAGAAAGCTTAATAAAGAAATTACAGTTCTGAAGCCTGGCTTGTTCAGTCAGTAGAGCATGCAACTTTTAATACTGGAGTTGTGAGTTTGAGCCCTGTGTTGAATGTAGAGATGACTTTAAAATAAAATCTTAAGGGGTGCCTTGGTAGCTCAGTCAGTTAACTGTCTGCCTTTGGCTCAGGTCATGATCTCAGGGTCCTGAAATCGAGTTCTGCATTGGGGCTTAGTGGGGAGTCTGCTTCTTCCTCTCACTCTCCTTCTGTGCTCTCTTTCTCTCAAATAATGAAATAAAGTCTTAAAAGAAAAACAAATAATAAAATCTTAAAAAAATTTATAGCTGAAAACTTCCCAGATCTTGAATCTTGGTAGAGGCATGGACACCCCGGTACAGGAAGTTCAAAAGACCTCAAGCAAGTTCAACTCAAAAAATACCCCAAGACACATTAAAGCATTAAAAGCAAAGCCAAAGAGAATCTTGAAAACAGCAAGAAAAAAACAACTCATTACATATCCAGAAACTGTCATAAGGTGAACAGTGGATTTCTTTGCAGAAACCTTGCAGGCCAGGAAGGAATGGGTTGTTACATTCAAAGTGTTGAAAGGAAAAACTGCCAACAAAGAATACAATATTTGGTAAATTGTACTTTAGAAATGAAGAAGAGAGAGACATTTCCAGAAAAAAAAAAAAAGAAAAAAAAAGCTAAGGGAATTCATCATCACTAACCTTCTTTTACAAGAAATTCTAAAGGGGGATATTCTAGTTGAAATGAAAGGACTCTAAGTGACAGCATGAAACATATAAAAGTATAAAAATCACTGATAAATACATGTTCAAATACAGAATACCTTAATGCTATAATGGTGGTACATAAATCACTTTTATCTCTAGCATAAAGATAATAGTATTAAAAACAACTATAACTATAATAATGTGGAGTGTTCTAAAAAGATCAACTATATCCAGTTGATTGATGATGTTGTTCACTTCTTCTATATCCTTGCTTATTTTCTGTCTATTAATTATATCTATTACTGAGAGAGGAGTATGGAAGCTATCAATCATAATTGTGGCTTTTTTTTTCTTCTTTGAGTTTTATAAGTTTATAATTGTGTGATGTACATCTACATTTAGGGTGTTTTCTTGGTGAATTGACTTCATTTTGATTATGAAACATTTCTCTTTATCCCCTGTATTTTCTTTGCTCTGGAGTCTACTATGTCTTATATTAATATGGCCACTCCATTTTCCTTTTTAAAAAAATACTTATTTATTTTAGAGAGAGAGAGAGAGAAAGGGTGAGAGTGAGAGACCAGGAGGAACAGAGCAAGAATGATGGAGAGAAACTCAAGCAGACTCCCTGCTGAGCATGGAGCCTGATGCAGGCTTTATCTCAGGACCTTGAGATCGTAACTTGAGTCAAAATCAAGAGTCAGATGCTAAAATGACTGACCCATCCAGGTACCTCCATCTTTCTTTGGATTAGTGTTTATATCTTTTTTTTTAAAAAAAGATTTTATTTATTTATTTGACAGACAGATATCACAAGTAGGCAGAGGAGGCAGGCAGAGAGAGGGGGGAGCAGGCCCCCTGCTGAGCAGAGAGCCCAATGCGGGGTTCGATGCCAGGACCCTGGGATCATGACCTGAGCCAAAGGCAGAGGCTTTAACCCACTGAGCCATCCAGGTGCCTCTAGTGTTTATATCTTGTTTCATTCTTTACTTTTAACTTTATATTTGAAGAGAGTTTATTGTAGACAGCATGTTGTTAGGTCATTAAAAAAAATCAATTCTGACAATATATTTAAGTGGCATGTTTGGATCATTTACATTTAATGTAATTAGTGATGTGTTTGTATTTAAGCCCATCTTTTGGTTATTTTATTCCTGTTTCTTTCCTCTGTTTTAGTTCCTTCATTTTTCTTTTTATGCCTATGTTTGGGTTATTTGAAAAATTTTTTAGTTATTTCATTTAAATTCATTTATTTATTATGATTTTTGACTGTATCTCTTTGTTTAATACTTAGAGCAATTTCCGAGGAATTATAATACACATAGTTAACTTTTCCCAGGTTATATAGAGTCAATAATTTGCCATTTTATTTTTATTTTTTACTGTTTTAAATAGATGAAGATAACTTAATATCATTGTTTCTTTTCTCTCTCCACTTTAGTCTTTAAAACATCAATCCTTAAAAATTTTGGATGCTGGTTCCTAAGGCATTCTTAGGAATCCCTTTCACTCTCAGCCTCATTAGGTTCATCTACAAAATGATGCTAAAGCTAAAGCACACTCATAGAACCCTAAAGGTTTTGACCATGGATAACATGGTTCAAGATTCCTACTCTTCTGAATCTTCCCTTAAGAGGAGATTTTATATTCATTCCATTAGGGATACCCTTGGTAATAGTTTTCATCTTAATTTCTTGATGGGAAGAACAGATGGAGTTGGAAATATCAAACCTACAACTGGAAATTCTATATTAGGTGTCTAAAGGAGAAAGTTTTAAAATTGTCAGAGCAATAAAAATAAAGAGAAAATTGTCTCAAGCTTGAGGAGAGATGATCTTTATAATAAGAGTAGAGCTTTACTGCAAGATGTAATTACTAGCTGAGTGAAATACGTCAAGCAGAGAGAGTTAATTATCATATGGTTTCACTTATTTGGGGAGCATAACAAATAACGTGGAGGACATGGGGAGATGGAGAGGAGAGGGGAGATGAGGGAAATTGGAAGGGGAAGTGAACCAGGGGAGACTATGGACTCTGAAAAACAACATGAGGTGTGGGGAGCCAGTACAGGAGGCCTACTATAAGAGCTGTAAGGGACTGAATATGATTGGCTGTTCATTTAGGTCCACTCACGCGGGAGGTGCATGAGCACTGCGGTGATTGGCTAGGCGGGCTAAGCTGCCGGTGTATATATGCTTGAATGTACTTGGAGAGGGGCAGCCCGCTGGGAGCCAGTCCGCGCCGCGCCACGCTGGCTGGAGGGGGCCGCAGCCCGGACCAAGGCGGTGGCGGTGGCGGGCGCCGAGGGGCGGCGCGCGGCCCTGGAGGCGGCGGCGACGCCGGAGCAGGGCGGCGGGAGCTGCGTGCTGTGCTGCGCCAGAGGGGGAAGAAGATTAAAAGAAGCCATTAAAGAAGCTTGCCTCCACGCGTGTCTCCGTGTCGTTCTTGCTGGCAAGAGCGACACTGAGGGTTTTGAAGGGGCGGGGGGGGGGTAGGGTGGGTGGTTGGGGAGCCAGGTGGTGGGTATTAAGGAGGGCACATGTTGCATGGAGCACTGGGCGTGGTGCAAAAACAATGAATACTGTTATGCTGAAAAGAAATAAAAAAAAAAAAAAGAAAAAATACACAATTACTAGCATCTTCTGGAAAGTATCTAGTATTTCTTAAAATTTGGATAACGTTCTGAGAGAATTTTATTAAACTAACAGCTTCACATATAAAGCTAAACTTTACTGGTTTTAAGCCCAGACCATCAGTCTTGTGACATTCTAGAAATTTTTTCTGGATTCTCCATTATTATACTCAGACTAATAGTGTTATACAGTGACATCCTTTTCCTATGAAATTTATCTACTAAGGGGTTAAATTTATATCTTTAAAAACTGTATTAGAAATTAAAACAAAACTTAAAAAATCTACTTATTAATTTGCTTTAAAATAACTGTGATAAACACATTTCTTCTTAGGACAATAATGTATTTTTATTTTAAATAACTTTATTCTCAAAATACTATGAAGAACTGAATTGTCTTACATTTTTGCCATTTTTTCAAATGTCCAACTAAAAATGTCTATTAACTAGAAATAAATATGTAAACTGTGTTTTGGAAAGAGTTAGCCTCATTGGCAAGTTGGAAACATAACTTTGACACCTCTTTTTGATATATTCATCTGAGGTGTTGCTTTAATAAGGAGAGAGGGTTAGAGAAGCTGTCTTATGCTTTCCATAGGGAGAAATTTCATTCATATTGTTGAGATTTTCTTGGAGTTTGAGGTTCTTACCTTCACTAAATGCTCATAATCTTCCTGGTGATGTCCTTGAAAGCTTGTTTTACTTGTTTGTTCCTTAGAGTGTAAATGAATGGGTTCAATAAAGGGGCAACTGAGTTATTGAGCACAGCTACTCCCTTATTGAAAGCAACTCCTTCTCTTGCTGAGGGCTTTATGTACATGAAGATGCAGCTGCCATAAGAAAGGGAGATGACAATCATGTGGGAAAAACAGGTGGAAAAGGCCTTTTTCCTTTGCTGAGCAGAAGGGATCCTGAGGACGGTCCAGACGATGTTTGTATAGGAGAGAATCACCAGTACCAGGGTGACCACCAAGGTGACAACTGCTAAGATAAAGTCAAGCAGCTCCAGGAATCTTGTGTCTGAGCAAGATATTTCTAGGAGGGGTCCATAGTCACAATAGTAATGATTCAGCATGTTGGAGGCACAGAAATCCAGCTGACTGGTGAGGATGATTGGGGATATGATGATTAGAAATCCAGCCAACCAAGAGCAGAGAACCAGCTGGATGCAGACCTTGCTGCTCATGATGGTCAAGTAATGCAAGGGTTTGCAGATGGCCACATAGCGGTCATAGGACATGGCAGCCAGAAGGTAAAACTCCGTGGCTCCGAAGAAGATGGCAAAGAAATACTGAGTGAAACAGCCAGCAAAGCTGATGGTCTTGTTGCCAGTTGTGATGCTGAACAGCAGCCTGGGAGTGAAAGTGGTTGTGAAGGAAATTTCTAAGAAGGAGAAATTCCGGAGGAAGAAATACATGGGAGTCTGGAGGTGGGAGTCCAGTAGTGTAAGGGTGATGATTGTCAGGTTTCCAATGATGCTGAATATGTAGGTGAGGAGGAGAAATATAAAGATTATAGGTTTGATCTCTGGGATGTCTGTTAGTCCCAACAGAATGAATTCTGTCAGGAAGGTTTGGTTTTTCATTGCTACCCTTCGCTGCCTATAAAGGTACAAAGGAAAGAAGTCAGTCATGAGAATGGAAGGAGGAGTTCAGGAACATTAGGAAGCTAAACCTTTTTTATTGAATTGGTTCAAATGTCCATTTTCTGTCATTGAGATTTTCTATTGGTCAGAGTGACTCTTCACAAGAATTATTTTTTAATTTTTCACAGAGGAGAATTTCCTCCATGGCTCCATTTTAGGCTCTTTCATAGCCTACCTTCTAAATCAATGTCTAAGGTATCACTCTCTCCATTTTTTATTTTTTATTTTCAATTTGAACATTGAGTCTACCTTAGGTTTTCTATTATGTCTGGTAATTTGGTAGTGATGTCTCATTTCCATCCCGTTCTTGGTCTCAGTGTGAGAAGAAAAGCTGTGTTATCTTCCAGTTGAGGAGCCTTTAGAAAGGAGTCAACATTACCATTATAACTGCAGTATCCAAGGATGCCCTCAAGTTTCCTTCAGTATTTTCAATTTGTGGACCACTGTAAGTAGTATCATCAGTCTCTAAATCTTTGCTGCCAGTTTCTGCCTTCCTTCAAATCTCAAGTTTCCTGTCCTAGACGGTTTTAGCAGCAGGACAGATGATATCTCTCCAAGAAGAGATCCGCTATCATTTTCTTTCAGATCCATGTTATGAGTAAGAATGTAATTTTACTCTGGCTGGACAAGTAGAACTGAAATAAAAAGTTGCAAAACTCATTTAGGAGTTTCTTTTTAAAAAATTATTATTATTATTTTTTTAAATTTATTTTTTATTTTCAGCATAACAGTATTCATTATTTTTGCACCACACCCAGTGCTCCATGCAATCCCTGCCCTCTATACCCACCACCTGGTCCCCAACCTCCCAGCCCCCGCCCCTTCAAAACCCTCAGATTGTTTTTCAGAGTCCATAGTCTCTCATGGTTCACCTCCCCTTCCAATTTCCCTCAACTTCCTTCTCCTCTCTAACTCCCCATGTCCTCCATGCTATTTGTTATGCTCCACAAATAAGTGAAACCATATGATAATTGACTCTCTCTGCTTGACTTATTTCACTCAGCATAATCTCTTCCAGTCCCGTCCATGTTGCAACAAAAGTTGGGTATTCGTCCTTTCTGATGGAGGCATAATACTCCGTAGTGTATATGGACCACATCTTCCTTATCCATTCATCCATTGAAGGGCATCTTGGTTCTTTCTACAGTTTGGCGACCGTGGCCATTGCTGCTATAAACATTGGGGAACAGATGGCCCTTCTTTTACTACATCTGTCTCTTTGGGGTAAATACCCAGGAGTGCAATGGCAGGGTCATAGGGAAGTTCTATTTTTAATTTCTTGAGGAATCTTCACACTGTTCTCCAAAGAGGCTGCACCAACTTGCATTCCCGCTAACAGTGGAAGAGGGTTCCCTTTCTCCACATCCTCTCCAACACATGTTGTTTCCTGTCTTGTTAATTTTGGCCTTTCTAACTGGTGTAAGGTGATATCTCAATGTGGTTTTAATTTGAATCTCCCTGAGGGCTAGTGATGATGAACCTTTTTTCATGTGTTTGATAGCCATTTGTATGTCTTGATGGGAGAAGTGTCTGTTCATATCTTCTTCCCATTTTTTGATATGTTTGCCTGTTTCGTGTGTCTTGAGTTTGAGGAGTTCATTATAGACCCTGGATATCAACCTTTTGTCTGTACTGTCATTTGCAAATATCTTCTCCCATTCCGTGGGTTGCCTCTTTGTTTTGTTGACTGTTTCCTTTGCTGTGCAGAAGCTTTTGATTTTGATGAAGTCCCAGAAGTTTATTTTCGCTTTTGTTTCCTTTGCCTTTGGAGACACATCTTGAAAGAAGTTGCTGTGGCTGATATCGAAGATTACTGCCTATGTTCTCCTCTAGGATTCTGATGGATTCCTGTCTCACGTTGAAGTCTTTTATCCATTTTGAGTTTATCTTTGTGTACGGTGTAAGAGAATGGTCGAGTTTCATTCTTCTACATATAGCTGTCCAGTTTTCCCAGCACCATTTATTGAAGAGACTGTCCTTTTTCCACTGTATATTTTTTCCTGTTTTGTCGAAGATTAATTGACCATAGGGTCCATATCTGGGCTCTCTACTCTGTTCCACTGGTCTATGTGTCTGTTTTTATGCCAGTACCATGCTGTCTTGGTGATCACAGCTTTGTAATAAAGCTTGAAATCAAGTAACGTGATGCCCCCAGTTTTATTTTTGTTTTTCAACATTTCCTTAGCGATTCGGGGTCTCTTCTGATACCATTTAGGAGTTTCTAATGAAAAACTTGTTTGCTTAGGGCACTATGTATACCATACTTTGAGAAGCTGAGTAATTGTTTTTTGTTTATAGGTGAAGAACAGGGTTCTGAACAGTTACATAGCTACTATAATAAAATTTAAGGTGAATTTAAAATTTAAGCTGAAGAGTAAAATTTAAGCTAAGTTTTAAAAAACTTCTCTGTAGTTCTCAAACTCTCAAAGCCATTTTCAGCAGATAACACACTTACGGTTTTTTATTAATTTGCAAAATTTCCTCTGGCATGAACCTCCACATCTACCTTTCTTTTCTCAAGACATTTCTGTCCCTGTACTCATCTTCTCATATCTTTGTTCCAGAGAGTAGATGACTTTCTTGTTTCTTTCTGACTCTTGTAATAACTGTCATTGGGGGCCCGAGTGGCTCAGTCTTTTAAGTGTCTGACTCTTGACTTTGGCTCAGGTCATGATCTTAGGGTTGTGAGATTGCGCCCTGCCTTGGGCTCTCCACTGGGCATCAAACTTGCTTAAGATTTCTCTCTCTCCCTCTTGATCTACCCCCTCCCTAAAAATAGTAACTGTTATCTATTGCGGACTTAATAGGTGCCAAGCCTTGTCATTATTTTATTTGATTCCCATAACAACACTTTGGGATAGGAACATTACTATCTCCATTTTGCAGATGAGGAAACTGAGGTTTGGAGCAGTTCATAAGTTGTTCCGAATCCTACAGCTAGTGTATTGTGGAGCCAGAATTCTAATCCAGGGCTGCTTCATCCATAGTGCATGCTCAACTATGAGACTGTGTTGATTTTCCATCCTCATCCAGGCACAGAGTGATTATAACTATTATCTCATTCTTATTGTTGAGATAATGTGCTTTAATGATACTATGAAGATAATAGTGGTGATGATGGTGAAACCGAGGCTGGGAAAGTTTCAGTGATTTAGCCGAGCACACACAGCCAGCAAATTCTTCTATCCTAAAATACCCATGGTCCAGACTCACTTTTTAATTTTCTAACATATTTATTAAATAGTGATTGCATATTCTTTAAAAAATATCTGTATATTTATATTTTATCTCTACCTTGTCTTTGATTTTTTTCTTCTAATATTTTCTTAACTTCTTCCTTTAACCAATAGCTCTTTCTTCATTTTCCCTCCTTTCTCCAGACTCTCATGATGTGTCTCTTACTGTGGCTGTACTTTCTCTTAAACACATTTTTTAGAAGTTGTTTGCCGGCTTTAGTTTCTAAATGAGGAAAACAATCCTATTGTACACCTATCTTATTATGCCTCTCAAATCGGTATTCCTCGGCCTGAATTCTTATTTCACTTTCAGGTTCATATTTTTAACTCTCTATATTATATTTTGGGCATATTCCCAACAAATCAGACTTAATATTTTAAAATATATCTCAGCATCATTTTTTCACTGTGACAAAACCTATTTAAATTTCCAAACTTCTCAAGTTTTTTTTGGTTCAATGTCAAGAAGTTTACTTTTGAAAAACAAAAGTTATTCAATAAGTGTTGGTTCTCTTGCTCTTTCCCTGGTCTTAAGGAACTTACAGTCTATTTTTGGAAAGATGCCATATACACATAAAATAGACAATGGTTAATTCCTGAATAGACTATATCATTATGTTAATTCTTATTTTTAAAATATTACTTTATAAAAACTGACACTTTTGTTACTCCCAAGTTTTCTGTCAGAAGCTAGTTGAGCAAGTTCTGCTTATAGACCATCGATCTAAATTTAATTTCCTGTATATTTAGCCATATACATCCAAAAGGAAATTTTTAGTTTTTTCCAGCAAACTTTTAATCAGAAACTAGTCCATACATTGACCCTGAAAAAACATGTGGCTCAAGTTACTAAAGTCTTTCTCTGTTTCTGTGTCCAGCATGCTATAGAAATGAGAGTTTATCTCTTCCTCTGCTTCCAGCAGATGTCCTTGTGCAAGTGTAGATAGAAAATCAGTAAACTGAATCCAGTTTTAAGCACTATTATCTGAGAAAGACAACCTGTACAGAAGGTAATTAGCATTTGTGAAATGCTTTGTGGAATTTTAAAAAATTGTAAAAAACATGGAACATAAAAGTTACCATCTTAATCATTTTTAAGTTCAGTAGTGTTGAATATATTGACTTTGGTGTGCAACAGTTTTATTTGTAAAACTGAAAACTATACCCATTATACGGCTCCCCTTTCCCCCTTCCCTCCTGCTCCTGGCAAGCACTATCTACATTCTGTTTTTGTGACTCTGACTACTTTAGTTAAAAGTAGTAAAATCATACAGTATTTGTCTCTTTGTGACTGTTTTATTTTGCTTAGTATAATATTCTCAAGGTATTTTCTCCCTTTTCAAGGCTGAGTAGTAACATTCCATTATATTTACATATCACATTTTGTTTACCCATTCGTGCATGTTTGGGCTCCTTCTGCCTTTTTTTTTTTTTTTAAGATTTTATTTATTTATTTGACAGACAGAGATTACAAGTAGACAGAGAGGCAGGCAGAGAGAGAAAGGGAGGGGGAAGCAGACTCACCGCCAAGCAGAGGGCCCAATGTGGGGCTCGATCCCAAGACCCTGAGATCATGACCTGAGTCGAAGGCAGAGGATTTAACCCACTGAGCCACCCAGGCGCCCCAAGTTCCTTGTGAATTATGCTGTCATAAACATGAGTGTGCAAATATATCTTTAAGATCTTGTCCACTCCCCCCAAAAAGATCTTGCTTTCAGTTCTTTTGAATATATACCCAGCAGCCTATCTTGCTGGATCATATGATAGTTTTATTTTTAGTTTTTGAGGAAACATTGTACTATTTTCCACAGTGACTGTACTGTGTGTAGAACTTTTACATCAAAATGGATACCTGAATGTCTGTGACACAGCATAAATGCAGAGAGATGAGTGATTCTAAGATAAGATTTAACATAAATGATGCATTTTATTCAGGCATTGTTTTCTGTTTTATGTGTATATATTGTCTTTTCAAAAACAGAGTATAAATTCCTTAAGAGCAGGGGAAGGACAGAAGAACCTACACTTATTGAATGACTGCAGTGTTTGTTTATGCTAGGTTTATCAGGAATATATTATTCCTCTTTTTTGGTATTCTTTTATTCTCCAGTAACAGTGGCAAAAACATACAGTATGATCAACATACATAGTAGTTAAATAAATGAAAAAAAAAGATAGTGCTCTTTTTTCTCTTTTCCTCCTTAGTTTGTTCTCCATTTACCCCCCCCTTTTTTTTTTAAAGATTTTATTTATTTATTTGACAGACAGATCACAAGTAGGCAGAGAGGCAGGCAGAGTGAGAGGAAGGGAAGCAGGCTTCCTGCTAAGCAGAGAGCCTGATGCGGGGCTCGATCCCAGGACCCTGGGATCATGACCTGGGCCGAAGGCAGAGATTTAACCCACTGAGCCACCCAGGTGCCCCTCCATTTACCCTTTTATCTTTGGCAATTTGCCATATAAATTGTGTATTTATTTATTTGGTTCAGACTAATAGGAACTTTCCAGGGCCAGTTTAAGATAACGTCACTTGAATACATAAATTAACTTTACTATTTCCCTTCTCTCTTCCACTGATGAATGGTCAGTAAGTCATGATTATTACCTGGTTCTGCTGGGATTCTGAGCTGAGACCCAGCCTCCATCAACAAGATTGTATTTTGAGATTTTCTTTGTTCGTAGTTGGTGCTCTTCCATCAGCAAATAATAAAAATCTGTATTTCCTCTATTTGTAATTTGTAATTGAATTTTGAAATGACTTGATGTGTGTAAAGTTTGTTTGGGCACAGAATTCTCTCATGCTTAGTTTTCAGGATACTGCGGTATCTGTCATTGACAGAAAGAGAAACTACAGACATCAAATGATTTCACGAGGGCTTTCAGGAACTGCTTTACATTCTTACCACAGTGACTCTTAGGGAGAAGTGTTCAATGTGCACTTGGACTCACCTTTCCTATTTCTCTAAACCTCCTGGACAGGCTGAGTCACTTTTCTTGGGATACAAGTATAGCTCCAGCACAGAAACAGGAAAAGGGCTATTATTACTTGATTATAATATTCTTTTTCAGAAAGGTCAGTGATTTTCCCAAGAAAAGCCTTAAATGTCTAGAGTCCTGTGGGTGTCTTAATGTCATTCTGATCTAAGTTTCCTGAAATAAAGAAATCTTAAGCCCCTGGGATCCCAAACCCTGTACAGCTGGGCTGTTTGCCTATCTGGAACACCAGATAGAACTCTGGAACAACCAGAGTTGTCTTTGCTGTTGTACAATCTTGAGGATGTGTAAAATGAGGTCATGTCATCTAGTGATGTGAATATCCAGGCTCTTGCACTTACTGGCCATTAAATTTTGGTCTTTGATGAATAACTTTGTTATCATAAAAAACATCACATTTATATTCCACATAAATTCTATAATAAATCTGCTTCATTAACTTTACAAATCATTGTAGCATTGTTTGTAGTTATAAAAAGTTGGAAACAATTTAAATTTCCACTAGTAGGGAAAGAACAAAATAATTTTGGCACATCCAAACTACAAAATGCAACAAACCAATAAAAATGAACAGAAGGGGCGCCTGGGTGGCTCAGTGAGTTAAAGCCTTTGCCTTCGGCTCAGGTCATGATCCCAGGGTCCTGGGATCAAATCGGGCTCCCTGCTCAGCAGTGAGCCTGCTTCCCCCTCTCACTCTCTGCCTGCCTCTCTGCCTACTTGTGATCTCTGTCTGTCAAGTAAATAAATAAAATCTAAAGAAAAATGAACAGGAAACACTGTGTATTAACTAACTGAAATTTATTTATTAATTATTATTTTTAAACTAATGAATTTAAATAAAAACTTAAAAAAATGGAAAATATTTATGTGAACTCACTTGGAAAGATATATTTTACATATATATATATATCTCACACTGATAAACTATAGTGTATTTTATGATCCCATTAGGTAAAAAAAGACACATATTTTAAAATCTATATATCTTATATAAAACTATATTTTTATGTGCCTAGACACATAGGTCTGGGACAATAAATTGTGAATTTATGAAGTTAGATGGAAAAGTGAGGTACTATGGGGAGTTATCTTCTTTTACTTTGTACTTGTCTA
Organism: Mustela lutreola; assembly: GCF_030435805.1. NCBI lineage: Eukaryota > Metazoa > Chordata > Mammalia > Carnivora > Mustelidae > Mustela > Mustela lutreola. Next base: position 58,069,110 of record NC_081297.1, read on the forward strand.
GATTGTATAAACCCTAAAAGTAACTTTCTTAAACTGAGGTATAGTTGACATACAATGTTGTATAAATTTTATATACAACATAGTGAACTGACAATTCCATATATTACCCAGTGTTCACCACAATAATTGTAGTTAACTGTCTGTGAGCATACAGCATTATGTCAACATTATTAGTTGTATTTCATATGCTATACCTTTCAACCCTGTGACTTATTTACTTTATAACTGGAAGTTTGTATCTTTTAATCCCCTTCACCTATTTCATGCATCCTACCACTTCTCCCTTCTGGCATCCACCAGTTTGTTCTCTATTTCTGAGTCTGTTTCTGTTTGTTTTCACATATAAGTGACATCATGAGCTATTTGTCTTTGTCTCTCTGATCTATTTTACTATTTTACCTACAACTGTAGGTAAGAACTATCAACAAAATGAAAAGGCAACCTACTGAATGGGAAACATTACTTTTTAATTAAAAAAACTGATTACATGATTTCATGCTCCATAAGCATGAACAGGTAACATAGATACAACTATAAACTGAGAATATACTTACTCTTAACTTTCAGGGCAAGTTCCGCAGGATATTACCCATACATGTCCATGGGATGAATCACAGAAGTCTGATATGGATGAATGGTGGCATAAAACTGAACTTGTTTGTTTTCTCACCACTACTTATTGACCTAATTATTCACAAAATTTCCCAAACTTACGAAAATTTAGTTGGAGAGATTGTACTCATACTGCTCTAATCAGCTTAGTTGTCAATTGCCATTTCTTTATTCCCCCCAAATTTAAAATGCCCCCTGGCCTCACACCTTTGAGATGTGATTTATTTAAATTAAGAATACTTAAGTAGTAATATTCAAAAACATCGTTCTTCAAAGTCTTATTTCCCCTCTCCTAACTTGTATGAGGCTGAGTATGTGCTGCTTTTGGTTTTATAACAGACTGAAGTGTATTTTAAATGTTCTATTCAGAAGAGACCTCAGCATAATCAGTTGAGGAAAGGAATCAAAGATCCCAGGAGGCCAACATTCAGAGCATATTAATGAACCCTATTTTGTTGAGAACTCTGGAATTAAACTTTTAATAAGGGGTTGGGGAAGACATCCAAAGGCACTCTGAGGAAGTAAACAGGAGACTATCAGTGTAGTACAAAAGCCTTGTGGAAACTTCAGTAATGATAATGATTAATAACAGGAAATAGAAAACAACTTCAAAAAACATTTTTTTGAGGAGCAGCTTACTATATGCTAGGTATAATGGTAAAGATATTTTATTATATTTAAATATAACTAGACAATATACTTTAATTATTAGCTTGATATTCAGAACACCGTATGTCCCCTAAGGGCAAGATAGTAATAGCACTTGGGGCATCTCCCTTCTGTGCTGTAGTGATCTTCACATTGGTCAAGTAACATGAGATAGGGAGGAGAGATTAGCATTTTCCCCATTAGTTCCTTTTCTTTCCCATCACTCTTTTTATCCTGACAACTATACTCCTATAGAAGATTGGAGACCCTGTGGTCTTCCTCCATTTCCTAAGTCTTGCAAATCCCTCCTCCACTTCCTGACTAACACTTGTGCTCAAACTTTTTCAAATCCACACACTATAGATCTCTAAATATTTTATTTTATTTCATCTCATTTCATTTCAGTGCAGTTAACATATAGTGTTATATTAGTTTTAGGTGTATATTACAGTGATTCAAGTCCATATATTACTTAGTGCTCATCAAGGTAAGTGTATTCTTAATCTCCATCACCTATTTCACCCATCCCCTTACCTACCTCCCCTCTGGCAACCATCAGTTTGTTCTTTATAGTTAAAAGTCTGTTTCTTGGTTTCTTTCTCTTTTCACCTTTGTTTACTTGTTTTGTTTCTTAAATTCCACATATGAGTGAAATATTTTTATATCTATCTACCTATCATCTATCTATCAACTATCATCTATCTATTGTATCTATTTATCTATTAGGGATAATATCTATTATCTATCTATCTATATCCATATCCCAGATCTTTATCCATTCATCTATCGATGGATACTTGGGCTGCTTCCATTATTTGGCTATTGTAAATAATGCTGCTTACAAACAGAGGAATGTATCCATTTGAATTAGAATTTTTGTATTTTTGGGGGTAAATACCCAATAGTATGATTATTGGATAATAGGGTAGTTCTACTTTAAACTTTGAGGAAACTCCACACTGTTTTCCAGAGTGGTTGTACCAGTTTTCATTCCTGCCAACAATATAAGAGAGTTCCTTTTTCTTTACATCTTCACAAACAGTTGTTATTTCTTATGTTGATGATTTTAGCTATTCTTCACAGATGTGAGATGATACCTTATTGTAGTTTTTTAAAATTAACATATAATGTATTATTTGTTTCAGGGGTATGGCTCTGTGATTCATCAGTCTTACACAATTCACAGCACTCACCATAGCCCATACACTCCCCACTGTCCATCACCCAGTTACCCCATCCACTTCCCTCCCCTCCAGCAACCCTCAGTTTGTTTCCTGAGATTAAGAGTCTCTTAGATACCTCACTGTAGTTTTGATTTGCATTTCCTTAACTATGAGTGCCGTTGAGCATCTTTTCATGTGCCTGTTGGCTATCTGGATGTTTTCTTTGGAGAAATGTCTGTTCATGCCTTTTGCCCACTTTTTAATTGGATTATTTTGGGGGTGATTAATTTTTAAATTCTTTATTTTGGATACTAACCCTTTCTTGGATTTGTCATTTGTGAATATCTTCTCCCATTCCATAAGTTGCCTTTTAGTTTTGTTGATCGTTTTCTTCATTGTGCAGACGCTTCTTACTTTAATGTGGTCCCAATAATTTATTTTTACTTTTGTGTTCCTTGTCTCAGGAGACATATTTAGAAAAATGTTGCTATGGCCAATATCAAAGAAATAACTGCCTGTCCTCTCTTCTAGGAGTTTAGTGATTTCCTGTCTCACATTTAGGCCTTTAATCTATTTTGAATTTATTTTCAGGTATGGTGGAATAAAGAGGTCCAGTTTCTTTCTTTTGCATGTTGCAGTCTGGTTTTTCCAATGTTATTTGTTGATGAAACTGTCCTCCACCCCCGCCCCCCAACAGGATATTCTTTTTTAAAAAAAGATTTTATTTATTCATTTAGAGAAAGAAAGAGCAGGCTGGTAGAGGGGTTGAGGAAGAGGGAGAGAATCTCTAGCAGATTCACACCGAGTGTGGATCCTGACATGGGACTGGTTCCCACAACCCTGAGATCATGACCTGGGCAGATGTTCAACTGACAGGTACCAATGTGTGCTCCCCCACAATGTATATTCTTTCTTGCTTCGTCAAAGATTAATTTACCATATAATTTTGGGTTTATTTTTGGGTTTTCTATTTTGTTCTATTGATCTATGTGTCTATTTTTGTGCCAGTACCATAGTTTTTTGATTACTATAGCTTTATAATATAACTTAAAATCTAGGATTGTGAGATATCCAGTTGTGTTTTTCTTTTTCAAGAATTTTTTGGCTATTCAAAAACTTTTGTGGTTACATACAAATTTTAAGTTTGCTTGTCCTAGTTATATGAGAAATGCTGTGGCTATTCTGATAGGGATTTCATTAAAGTGTAGATTGCTTTGTGCAGCATAGACATTTTAACAATATTTGTTCTTCCAATCAATAAGCATGGTATGTTTTTCCATTTCTTTGTGTTGTCTTCAATTTCTTTCATCAGTATTTTATAGTTTTCAGAGTCCAGTTCTTTTATGTTTTGGTTAAGTTTATTTCTAGTTATATTATTATTTTTGGTGCAATTATAAATGGGATTGATCCCTTAATTTCTCTTTCTGCTGCTTCATTTTTGGAGTATAGAAATGAAATAGATTTCTGTAAATTGATTTTTTATCTTGAGACTTAACTAAATTTATTTTTCATTCATTTACTAAATTACTTTATCATTCATTTACTAAATTTATTTATTATTCATTTAAATTCATTCTAGTAATTTTTGGTGGAATCTTTTGGGTGTTCTATATATAGTATCATGTTATCTAGAAATAGTGAGCTTTACTTCTTTACTGATTTGGATGCTTTAAATTCTTTTTTCTGTCTAATTGCTTTGGCTAGGATTTCTAGCACTATGTTGAATAAAACTGGTGAGACTGGACATCCTTCTCTTGTTCCTGATCTTAGGACAAAAACTCTCAGTTTTTCCCCATTGAAGATGATATTCCCTATGGGTTTTTCCTTGAGGGCCTTTATTATATTGAGGTATGTTCCCTCTAACCTTACCTTGTTGAGCATTTTTATCATGAATGTTGTAGTACTTTATCAAATGCTTTTTCTGCATCTATTGAGAGGACCATATAGTTTTAATCCTTCCTTTTATTAATGTATTGTATCACGTTGATTGGTTTGCAAATACTGAACCACCCTTGCAACCCAGGAATAAATCCACTTGATCATGTATTGTTTTAATGTACTTTGGATTTGATTTGCTTGTTTCTTGTTGAGAATGTTTGCATCCATGCCCTGTAATTCTCTTTTTTTTTAGTGCAGTTTTTGTCTGGTTTTGGAGTCAGGGTAATGCTAGCCTTGTAGAATGAGTTTGAAAGTTTTTCTTCCATTTCTATTTTTTTGGAAGAGTTTGAGAAGAATAGGTATTAACTCTTCTTTAAATGTTTGGTAGAATTCCCTTAGGAAGCAGTTTGGCCCCAGTTTGTTTGTTGAAAGATTTAGGAATACTGATTCAATTTCTTTGCTAGTTATGGATCTATTCAGATTTTTAATTTCTACCTGTTTCAGTTTTGGTAGTTTATGTTTCTAGCAATTTAACCATTTCTTCCAGATTGTCAAACTTGGTGCCATATAATTTTTCATAATATTCTAATTGTTCGTATTTCGGTGGTGTTGGTTGTGGTCTCTTCTCTCTCATTTATGATTTTGTTTGGGTCCTTTCTCTTTTCTTTTTGATAAGTCTGGCTGGGGGGTTTATCAATTTTATTAATTCTTTCATAGAACTAGCTCCTAGTTTCATTGATCTGTTCTGCTGGTTTATTTTTTTAAAATTTTATTTATTTTTTTCAATTTCTTTTTAGTGTTCCAGAATTCGTTGTTTATGTTTTCTGTTTGTTTCCATACAATTTATTCTACTCTATTCTACTTCTTGAGGTAGACACGTATTGCTGTATGCTTCCCTCTTAGGACTGCTTTTGTTCCAACCCAAATGTTTTGGATCATCATGTTTTCATTTTCATTTGCTTCCATGTATTTTAAAATTTCTTCTTTTTTTCCCTGGTTGACCCATTCATTCTTTAGTAGGATATTCTTTAATCTCCATGTTTTTGTGGTCTCTCCAAATTTTTTCTTGTAGTTGACTTCAAGTTTCATAGCATTGTGGGCTGAAAATATACATGGTCTGATCTCAGTCTTTTTGTACTTGCCAAGGACTGATTTGTACCTAGAATGTGATGTCTTCTGGAGGATGTCCCAGGTGCAGTTGAAAGGAATGTGTGTTCTGCTGCTTTAGGATGAAATGTTCTGAATATATCTGAAGTCCATCTGGTCTGGTGTATTATGCAAAGCCATTGTTTCTTTGTTGGTTTTCTGCTGTGTTTTATGATGTATCCATTGTTGTACATGGGGTATGAAAGTCCCCTACTATTATTGTATTATTGTAATATAACAATACAACTTATGTTTGTTATGAATTATTTTATATATTTGGGTGCTCCCAAGTTAGGGCATAAATATTTATAGTTGTTGGATCTTCTTGTTGGGTAGTTCCCTTTATTATGATACAGTGCCCTTCTTTATCTCTTGTTATAGTCTTTGGATTAAAATCTAGTTTGTCTGATGTGTCTGATGTAAGTGTTACTCCTCTGGCTTTCTTTTGACATCTGTTAGCCTGATAAATGATTCTCCATCCTGTCACTTTCAATCTTCAGGTGTCTTTAGGTCTAAAATGAATCTCTTGTAGACAGCATATAGATGAGTCTTGGGTGTGTGTTTTAATCCATTCTAACACCCTATGATTCGAGCATTTAGTCCATTTATGTACAGAGTAATTATTGATAGATATGAATTTACTGACATTGTATTACCTGTAGTGTCAGTATTTCTGAAGATTTTCTCTGTTGCTTTTGATCTTTCTTTCTCACTTAAACAGTCCCCCTTATGCTTTCTTGTAGGGCTAGTTTAGTGTTCATGAACTTTAATTTTTTTTTTTTTTTTTGGTCTGGGAAATTCCTTATGTATCCTTCTATTCTGAATGACAGGCTTGCTGGATAAAATATTCTTGGGTGCATTTTCCCCCATTAAGTGTGTTGAATATATCATGACACTACCTTTTGGCCTGCTACATTTTTGTAGAGAGTTCTACAGCTAATCTTACTTGTCTTCTCTTGTACGGTAAAGATTTCTTTTCTCTTGCTGCTTTTAGGATTTTTTCTTTATATTTTGCAAATTTAACTAAAGTATGTCTTGGTGTTGGCCTGCTTTTGTTGATTTTGAAAGGAGTTCTCTGTGCCTCCTGGATTTGGATGTTTCCTTCCCCAAATTGGGCAAATTCTGCTCCCTTCTTTCTCTCTTCTCCTTGGACTCCAATGATATGAATTTTATTACACGTTATGGAGTCATTGTGTCTCTAAGTCTACATTCGTAACCTAATACTTTTCTTTCTGTCTTCTTTTTAGCTTCATTATATTCCATAATTCTATCTTTTATATCACTTACTTGTTCCTTTGCTTTTTTTCTCCTTGTCGTCATTATATCCAGTTGGCTTCACATATCAATTATAACATTTTTCATTTTGGCTTTACTAGTTTTAAGGTCTTTTATGTCTGTGTTAAGGTACTCCCTGGTGTCTTTATGTTCTTCTCAAGCCCAGCTAGTTCTCTATGAGTGTTGCTTCAAATTTTGGTCCAGGCATATTACTTATATCTGTTTCAGTTAGACCCCTGGCTGTGACACCTTCTTGTTTTTTCTTTTGGGGATGAATTCCTCTGTTTTGGTATTTGTCTAGGTCTCTGTCTTCTGTGTGTTGTGAAAGCCTATTATATTTCTTGCTCCCAAGAGTAATGGTTTTATGAAGAAGAGGTCATATAATGACCAGGGCCTGTTGCTTCAGGAAGTGTCTCTGGTGTATATTGTGTATAGTCTGCTGCTGTGTTTTGGTTGCTTTTTTCCCTCAGGTCAGTCTTCTATAGAATTTTTCTTTGCCTGCAGTGGTGAGTGTTTGGATATTGGCCAGAGTGTGGCATTTTAACTAAGTGTGCTCTACTTGTTGAAAGAGACCTGATGCTATTCCGTCTAGTCTGCTTGTTTAAAGGGACCTGATGCTATTTCCTCTGAGCTGAACCTTCATAGAATTCTGTGGTCAGTAGATGTGGTGTGTGTGGGGGCTTTGTGCTGGCCTTCTGAAGGAGAGGCCTACCGCTGTTCTGTCTCTCAGGCACACTTGCCTTAGTTCAGAAGCACCTTCAGAGTGTAGGGGGCCGGGGCCAGGTGTAAGCAGTTTAAGTCTCCTGTGTTGGCTCTGTGATGCTTACTGAAGTCAGTTTATGCTAAAGGGTAGTGGGGGAAAATGGTGCCAGGCAACTCCTTAGTCCCTGGAGAGGGAAGACCACTCCTGCTGCTGTCCAGGAAGCCCTCCGAAAAGAGCAGATAATCTCCACTTTGTGTCCCCGGCATTCCTCAGATTGCTGCCTTTACCCTGTGTCCAGGCTGTCTGCCCACCTCGCAGTGCAGTGTACGTTGCGGTCTATCCCAGGCAGGCCAGCTGAGTCTTACAATTCCAAACTTTAGGGATTTCATGTTGCGGGGGGGACCCATGCTTGTTCTCTTGGGGAGGGTCTTACCATACTGGGACTGATGCTTGTCCCAGAAGGGCAGTTACACCAAATCACAGGGCATGGAGTTTGGAGGAAAGTACAGCAAAGCACTGGTGTTCGAGTTAGGCACCCTCAGCAGGTGTCTCTGAGCCTTTGCTGAAGGGCAGGGGAAGGAAATTACACCTACCAGCTCTTTTGTCCTCAGAGAGGCAATGCCATGTCTTCCAGATGCACTCCAAGAAGAGGGATGGAACCATCTTTCCTGGTGCATCACAGAGGATCCTCAGATCACACCATCCACTTCCAGGCTATCTGCCTTCCCTCTCCACAGGAACACAGCAGTGCCATTAGGGCACTCCATTCCAGTCATGCAGTAGACTTTTAATACTTGAGTCTTTGAGCTCTGCTTGTTGTAAAAACTCATGCAAATTAGCCTCTCTTGTGTTCCTAGTCAAAGGCCTTGTGGAAGTGTTTTCCTTGTGTGATCCCCTGGCAGACCTCTCTCTCTTTTGCTCTCTCTTTCCTCTCTCTGTGAACAGGGCACCTGTGATCTATTTCTCCCCCAAACGTTGTCTCTGCACCTCTTACCTTCCATAATGTGGCCTCTTCTCTTACTCTAGTTGTTTAGTTTGTTTCGTCAGTCCTTAGATTGATTTCTTGGATGTTTAGAATGATTTGATATTTTTCTAGATGTGTTTGGGGGATGAGGCAAGCCTAGAGTACTCCTCCTAGTCCACTATCTTAGCTTACTCCTATACTGTTTATTTCTGCTCTAATTTTTAACATTTCCTTCCTTCTGCTGGTTTTGGGTTTCCTTGTTCTCTGGCTCCTCTGACTGGATGATATCAAGTGAACTGTCTTGAAGTTCACTAAGTCTGTCTATTGCTTTGTTGAGTTTGATATTGAAACTCTATTGAATTTTTTCATTCAGTCATATTATTTGATTCTCAGATTTCTATTTTTTAAAATTTTTTTCTATTTCTTTGTTGAAATTCTCATTTTGTTCATGTATTGTTTTCTTATTTTCATTTAAGCATCAATCTGTGTTTTCTTGTAGTTCACTAAATTTCTTTAAGATGATTATTCAGAATCTTTGCCAGACAGACCATAGATCTCATTTCTTAGGGTCAGTCATTGGAGATTTCTTAGTGTCCTTTGGTGGTGTCATGTTTTCTTGATTATTCATGATTCTTGTGACCTTATATTGGTGTCTGCACATTTGAGGAACTAGGCACCTCCAGCCTTTACAGACTGGCTTTCGCAAGGAAAGCCCTTTATTAGTCAGTATATGTAAAAGTGCTAGATAGGCCATCTGCTGGAATCCTTTGTCTATTGCCTGGTTAATCAAGTGGGATGGCCTTGTACTTTTGTTCATAGGGGCTGGCCTGGTGCCTGGGTCCATGAAGGTGGAGCTGGAGGCAGGGTTCACTGGGGTAGGCCTAGTACTTGAGTCTGTGGTAGTGTGCCTGGGGCCTGGGTCTGTGCGGGTGGGCCTGAATCCTGACTCTGAAGGAGCTGACCATGGGCTGGGGAACATTAGGATTGGGTCTTCTGTCTGTGGAAATCAACCTGGTGCTGATGCTGGCTGGGAGCATGGGTCTGTGATGAGAGACAGCCTGAAGGCTCATATGGGACTGGCCTGGTACATGGGTGGGCTGGATGCCTGGGTCTGTAGGAGCTAGTCTAGAAGAAGAATAATGAAGGCTGGGTTGGTGCTAGGTCTCCCATGAAGTTGGGCACTACTTTCTTTTCCTTGGGAAGTGTGTCTCTGTATGCTGGTTGCCCAGTCTTAAGGGAGTAGGGTGGTGGTTATGTGAAATTGCTTTCCTATCCTTTTCAATGTGTCTTTTTATTATTTCTATACTCCATCTAGGTGCTTTAAACACTTACCTTGAATTCTTAGCTCTTGTGAAGGTATTTTTACACATGGATAGTGTTCAAATTGATACTCTGGGATGAGGATGAACCCTAGGAACTCCTATACTGCCATTTTGCTGATGTCATTCTGGAGTGAATGTTGATAGAGAAGAGAAGAGGACCAGGAGCTGAACCTTGGGATGTGCACTTTAAGAGATTATGGAGAAGAGATGGAACCAGCGAAGGAGACCGAGAAGTGCAATCAGTGAGGTAGGAGGAAAGCTAAGAGAGTATGTGTATCTTGGGAGGGAAAATTTACAAAGAAAAAAGTGATTGGTTGTGTCATATGTTGCTGGGAGGTAATGCAGGATGAGGACTGACTATTGGCTTTAGTAATGTGACAAGAGATCCTAAACCAGGGAGATTTTTAATTTCTTATAGCAATTTAGCTTGTAGTCTCAGTCTTGTAGCTCCAAAGCCAACAACTTGTAAAAACTTGCAAAGAAGTCTGAGAAGGAGTAGGCAATGAAGGTTAGAAGAAAAACAGAGTGTGATATCTCAGAAGCTGAGGGGAGAAAGTGATTTAAGAAGGAAGGGAAGATGTATTGCATAATGCTGCTGATATGTTAAATAAAATGAGAACTAAGACGTATCTGAATTTTGGGAACATGGAGGTTGTGGTAGAATTTGACAGGAGCCATTTTGTTGGTGTGATGGCAGAAGTCTGTTTGCACTCAGTTTAAAAAAGAATGTGAAGAAGTGGAAAGTGAGTATCCCAACCTTCTGAGAAGTTTTTCTATAAAGAATGAGAGGGAAATGGGAGGGAGGGAGAGGAAAGAGAGCTAGGGGGAGTGATACAAAGGAGTGTTTGATTGGTGGTGGACTACAGAATCCAAGCCAGGTGAAAGAGTTAAGGGTTTAAGTGGTGAATGGTGGTAGAGTCAATGAGAAGCCATTTTGGGTTGAAGACTTTTTGGAAAAAAGGAAGAAAAGAGAGAATGACTTGGGAAGATAGAAAGTTGTCATCATGCTAGGAAGTTTGGAATTGAGGTTTTAGAGGTAGTATAGTTATTGTAAATGACAAGGTTTAGGGTAAGAATGTGGGAGTGGGTGATTGACAGGGCCACTAGAAGTGAGGATATTAAAAATAAAGAGACCAGAGTCTCATCTGGATCATCTATATAGCTATTCAAGTCACCAAGAAAGATAACCAGTGTAAGTGGTAGAGTGGAAGTAAGCCAGTTGCTAATTTTTCAGTGAACCAAGGACACTTGGAAATAACTGAATAAAGAATAGTATAATCTGATGGCATGTGCTTTAAAGGACCGACAGTTTTGAGGAGAATGGAGGCAATGATCTGTAAGAGGCAATGGAGAGTAAGAAGGGCATGTACTCTATCTTCAGCATCAGAAATAAAAATATGTGGAGTATAAATAGCCACTGTTTGAGGCAACTATGCAGGAAGCAGGTTTTCAAAGGATAAGAGGTTTCAGTTAGAGGAGGACTGATATGAAGGGAATTTTTAGAGGAGAAGTTGAGGATCTAGGGGATTTAAAAAATGACAGATTACTTGGGGTAAAGAAGGGTAAAGAGTGCTTATGATTGTGGTGGTTAAGGTAGACAGGGAGGTAATAACATGGTGCAAATAGTCCTGAAGTTCTCTTAGGGGAAGGACCATTAGTTTCAACCATTACCTTTTCTGGGCTTGGTTTCTTAATATTGAGGACAGGGTGGCCAGAACCAGTTCATGTAGTGCCTTATAGATTGTGGTAAGGAATTTGGAATTTAAGTAATTAGAAGCCATCTGAGGGTTTTAGGGAAGAAACAGGGTAAGATTTATATTTTAGAAGAGATCAAACCACAAGAAGTTGTTTTCCTCATCCCACCTCACTACAATTTTGGGGGCAGTAATTTTCTCTGCCAAATTTCTCTAGCCAATCCTGTTTACAACTTGGCTGCTGTTTGGAAGGAATGTCACGTATTCTAGCTTTTAAAGATTTCACAATATTTTTTTATAGGTGTTCTCACCTTTGCACACAGGTTCTCTTTTTCCCCCTCTGTGTGTGAGTAGATCATACTTCTTGGATTCTTTGCAGTTGTTTTAACTGGTAGGTTTTAAAGATTTTATTTATTTATTTGACAGAGAGAGAGAGAGATCACAAGTAGGCAGAGAGGCAGACATAGAGAGAGGAGGAAGCAGGCTCCCTACTGAGCAGAGAGCCTGATGTGGGGCTCGATCCCAGGACCCTAAGATCATGACCTGAGCCAAAGGCAAAGGCTTAACCCACTGAGCCACCCAGGCATCCTTTAACTGGTAGGTTTTGAGTGGAGCAAGTAATTGCAGGTTTGAGACCTTCTGTGTCTCTTTGCATTTCCTGTTGTGACCCCTTGAAGCATGGCACATGGAAATGGCAGCCTAAAAAGTGATGTGGGTGAGCACATGAGCAGAGTTTCGTGCTGACCCATAGTGGATATGTAGTATAAGAAATTATAAACTTTTGTTATTTAAGCCACTGAGATTTTGAGAATGTTTGCTACTATAGTGTACCAGAATCCTGCCTCTCTTAATTGCATCTTAATAGGATGAAAGACTTAAAATAAAGTCATTTAATCCTTTGTTGTCATAAAAGGTACACTAGTGGGGAGTACATTTTTTTAAAAAGGTATGTGTATCTCTTAGACTTCTGAAAATATGCTTAGACTGCCTTTATGAAAATCTGGTTCTGCTTTTAATATATTTATATATGAATATCCTGAGAAAAGGAGAAAATAGCTCTTAGAATAATGTTAAGTAAAGTAATATTAACAGAGGATTTATTTGTGGCTGTTGCTAAAAGAAAATCACCATGTGGTTCAAAATACGCTTCAAAGTGTTTCAATTAGCAATAATCGTGCCTGGGATAAACCTCATTGGCTATGATACTGCCACTGTGCAAAGCTTTCAAAGTGTTGAGAAGAGAGATTTGGCCCTTTAAAAAGCAAGCTTATAAAAATGACTTAAAATTTATGTAATAAAGACATCATTTATTAATTCTTTACTCTTTTATTGATTGAACATTTACTGAGTGCCTGTAATGGGCATGGCTCTGTGTTATATGCTGCAAGTCCAGGAATCAAAGACATTGACTGGTAGATGGGAAAGGAGATGAACAGGGAGGACGAGCACAGTTAGCAGCAGATAGGAACCTCTCTACTCATAACTGAATCTTTGTTGGAAGCTTATTGGGGATAAAGGGGACGGAAAAATATACTCCTTTCCTGGTCACGTGCGCTTGGGGTGTGTTTCCTTTTAAAGAGAGAGAGAAAAAAGACCCACATTGTTCAGAAGAGATATGGGCACAGAAAAGATAAACTTCTTAAGAGAAGTTGGAGCCATAGGTGGACTAATATGGGCTTTGGTATGCTTTCAACTTCACAAGGAGATTGACATCCTAAAGACTTCTACCAAAGATTGTTGAGAGCTTGGAAAATCCTTACTTAAAAAATACTTAAAATACTTACAAATGGGAGAGTATATCTAAAACCAGTTAGAATGGTGGGAAGTTGCATTGCTCAGTAGTTAGGCAGTAGGGCTCTGGCAGAATCAGATAGAACTGGCTTCTGATTCTAGTTCAGGCACTCAGCAGTGTGATTTTGTACATTATTTTGCCTCTTTTATGCTTAAGGTTTTTAATCTGTAAAATAGAGTGGAGTTTCCAGGCTGATCTCATAAATACGTAAGAGGCATTCATTGCTAATTCATTGTTCTCAGGATACAAATGCTCAAACATGAAGGTTCCTCACTTAAAAAAAAAGTCAGTTCTGGACCCCTTATTCATTTGTCCTTTTTTTTTTTTTTTTTTTTTTTTTTACATTTCTTTTCAGCATAACAGAATTCATTGGTTTTGCACCACACCCAGTGCTCCATGCAATCCATGCCCTCCATAATACTCACCACCTGGCTCCCCTGAACTCCTGCCCCCTGCCCCTTCAAAACCCTCAGGTTGTTTTTCAGAGTCCATAGTCTCTCATGGTTTATCTTCCCTTCCAATTTCCCTCAACTCCCTTCTCCTCTCCATCTCCCCATGTCCTCCATGTTATTTCTTATGCTCCACAAATAAGTGAAACCATATGATAATTGACTCTTTCTGCTTGACTTATTTCACTCAGCATCATCTCTTCCAGTCCTGTCCATGTTGCTACAAAAGTTGGGTATTCATCCTTTCTGATGGAGGCATAATACTCCAGAGTGTATAATGACCACATCTTCCTTATCCATTTGTCCGTTGAAGGTCATCTTGGTTCTTTCCACAGTTTGGCGACCGTGGCCATGCTGCTATGAACACTGGGATACAGATGGCCCTTTTCCCCACTACATCTGTATCTTTAGAGTAAATACCCAACAGTGCAACTGCAGGGACATAGGGAAGCTCTATTTTTCATTTCTTTTTTATTTATTTCTTTTTAAATTTTTTATAAACATATAATGTATTTTTATCCCCGGGGTAGAGGTCTGTGAATTGCCAGGTTTACACACTTCACAGCACTCACCATAGCACATACTCTTCCCAATGCCCATAACCCCACCCCTCTCCCAAACTCCCTCCCCCTAGCAACCCTCAGTTTGTTTTGTGAGATTAAGAGTCACTTATGGTTTGTCTCCCTCCCAATCCCATCTTGTTTCATTCATTCTTCTCCTACCTCCTTAAACCCCCATGTTGCATCTGCACTTCCTCATATCAGGGAGATCATATGATAGTTGTCTTTCTCCGATTGACTTATTTTGCTAAGCATGATACCCTCTAGTTCCATTCACGTCATCGCAAATGGCAAGATTTCATTTCTTTTGGTGGCTGCACAGTATTCCATTGTGTATATGTACCACATCTTCTTGATCCATTTAAGATGGATTCATCTTGATGGACATCTAGGTTCTTTCTATAGTTTGGCTATTGTAGACATTGCTGCCATAAACATTCTGGTGCACGTGCCTCTTCAGATCACTACGTTTGTATCTTTAGGGTAAATACCCAGTAGTGCAGTTGCTGGGTCATAGGGTATTTCTATTTTCAACATTTTGAGGAACCTCCAAGCTGTTTTCCAGAGTGGTTGCACCAGTTTGCATTCCCTCCAACAGTGGAGGAGGGTTCCACTTTCTCCACATCCTCGCCAGCATCTGTCATTTCCTGACTTGTTAATTTTAGCCATTCTGACTGGTGTGAGGTGATACCTCATTATGGTTTTGATTTGTATTTCCCTGATGCCATGTGATGTGGAGCATTTTCCATGTGTCTGTTGGCCATCTAGATGTCTGCCTTGCAGAAATGTCTGTTCATGTTTTCTGCCCATTTCTTGATTGGATTATTTGTTCTTTGGGTGTTGAGTTTGCTAAGTTCTTTATAGATTCTGGACACTAGTCCTTTATCTGATATGTCATTTGCAAATATCTTCTCCCATTCTGTCAGTTGTCTTTTGGTTTTGTTAACTGTTTCCTTTGCTGTGCAATATTTTTAATTTCTTGAGGAATCTCCACACTGTTCTCCAAAGAGGCTGCACCAACTTGCATTCCCATCAACAGTGTAAGAGGGTTCTCCTTTCTCCACATCCTCTCCAACACATGTTGTTTCCTGTCTTGCTAATTTTGGTCATTCTAACTGGTGTAAGGTGATATCTCAATGTGGATTTAATTTGAATCTCCCTGATGGCTAGTAATGATGAGCATTATTTTTTTTCAATTTCTAACTCCAGTCATTTTATTTTGAAGTTCAAGTAAAATACAGAATTAATGCAATTAAAAGTTCATGAAGTGTTGTTAATTTTTAATTTAAATCTATAATTTTAAAAGTACTTGTATTCTTGAAAGTGGTCTTTATTTCTTCTTCTTCTTCTTATTTTCTTTTTAAATTAAATTTATTTATTTTCAGCATAATAGTATTCATTATTTTTTCACCAGACCCTATGCTCCATGCAATCCGAGCCTTCTATAATACCCACCACCTGGTACCCCAACCTCCCCACCCCCCCACCACTTCAAACCCCTCAGATTGTTTTTCAGAGTCCATAGTCTCTCATGATTCACCTTCCTTTCCAATTTCCCCCAACTCCCTTCTCCTCTCTAATGCCACATGTCCTCCATGCTATTTGTTATGCTCCACAAATAAGTGAAACCATATGATAATTGACTCTCTCTGCTTGACTTATTTCACTCAGCATCATCTCTTCCAGTCCCGTCTATGTTGCTACAAAAGTTGAGTATTCATCCTTTCTGATGGAGGCATAATGCTCCATAGTGTATATGGACCACATCTTTCTTATCCATTCATCCATTGAAGGGCATCTTGGTTCTTTCCACAGTTTGGCAACTGCGGCCATTGCTGTTAAACATTGGGGTACAGATGGCCCTTCTTTTCACTACATCTGTATCTTTGGGGTAAATACCCAGGAGTGCAATGGCAGGGTCATAGGGAAGTTCTATTTTTAATTTCTTGAGAAATCTCCACACTGTTCTCCAAAGAGGCTGTACCAACCTGCATTCCCACCAACAGTGTAAGAGAGTTTCCCTTTCTCCACATCCCCTCCAACACATGTTGTTTCCTGTCTTGTTAATTTTGGCCATTCTAACCTCAATGTGGTTTTAATTTGAATCTCCCTGAGGGCTAGTGATGATGAACATTTTTTCATGTGAATGATAGCCATTTGTATGTCTTCATTAGAGAAGTGTCTGTTCATATCTTCTGCCCATTTTTTGATATGATGGCCTGTTTTGTGGGTGTTGAATTTGAGGAGTTCATTATAGATCCTGGATATCAACCTTTTGTCTGTACTGTCATTTGCAAATATCTTCTCCCATTCCGTGGGTTGCCTCTTTGTTTTTTTGACTGTTTCCTTTGCGGTGCAGAAGCTTTTGATTTTTGAAGAAGTCCCAAAAGTTTATTTTCACTTTTGTTTCCTTTGCCTTTGGAGACATATCTTAAAAGAAGTTGCTGTGGCTGATATCGAAGAGATTACTGCCTATGTTCTCTTCTAGGATTCTGAAGGATTCCTGTCTTAAGTTGAGGTCGTTTATCCATTTTGAGTTGATCTTTGTGTACAGTGTAAGAGAATGATCGAGTTTTATCTTCTACATACAGCTGTCCAGTTTTTCCAGCACCATTTATTGAAGAGACTGTCTTTTTTCCACTGTATATTTTTTCCTGTTTAGTCGAAGATTAATTGCCCATAGAGTTGAGGGTCCATATCTGGGCTCTCTACTCTGTTCCACTGGTCTGTGTGTCTGTTTTTATGCCAGTACCATGCTGTCTTGCTGACCACAGCTTTGTAATAAAGCTTCAAATCAGATAACGTGATGCCTCCAGTTTTATTTTTGTTTTTCAACATTTCCTTAGCAATTCAGGGTCTCTTCTGATTCCATACAAATTTCTGGATTATTTGCTCCAGCTCTTTGAAGAATACTGGTGGAATTTTGATTGGAATGGCATTAAAAGTATAGATTGCTCTAGGCAGTATAGACATTTTAACAATGTTTATTCTTCTGATCCAAGAGCATGGAATGGTCTTCCATCTTTTTGTGTCTTCTTCAATTTCCTTCATGAGTGTTTTGTAGTTCCTCAAGTATAGATCCTTTACCTCTTTGGTTAGGTTGATTCCCAGGTATCTTATGGTTCTTGGTGCTATAGTAAATGGAATTGATTCTCTAATTTCCCTTTCTGTATTTTCATTGTTAGTGTATAAGAAATCCACTGATTTCTGCACATTGACTTGGTATCCTGCCACGTTGCTGAATTGCTGTATGAGTTCTAGTAGTTTGGGGGTGGAGTCTTTTGGGTTTTCCATATAAAGAATCATGTCATCTGTGAATAGAGAGAGTTTGACTTCTTCATTGCCCATTTGGATACCTTTTAGTTCTCTTTATTGTCTGATTGCTGTTGCTAGGACTTCTCAGACTATGTTGAACAAGTGGGCATCCTTGTCGTGTTCCTGATCTCAACGGGAAGGCTGCAAGCTTTTTCCCATTGAGGATGATATTTGCTGTGGGTCTTTCATAGATAGATTTGATAAGTTCAGGAATTTTCCCTCTATCCCTATACTTTGAAGCGTTTTAATCAGGAACGGATGCTGGATTTTGTCAAATGCTTTTTCTGCATTAATTAAGAGGACCATGTGGTTCTTCTCTCTTCTCTTATTAATTTGTTCTATCACATTGATTGATTTGGGAATGTTGAACCATCTTTGTAGCCCAGGGATGAATCCCACCTGGTTATGGTGGATAATCTTTTTAATGTGCTGTTGGATCCTGTTTGCTAGGATCTTGTTGAGAATCTTAGTGATATTTGTGAGAATCAGTGATATTGGTCTGAAATTGTCCTTTTTGGTAGGGTCTTTTCCTGGTTTGGGGATCAAGGTAATGCTGGCTTCATAGAAAGAGTCTAGAAGTTTTCCTTCTGCTTCAATTTTTTGAAACAGCTTCAGGAGAATAGGTGTTATTTCTTCTTTGAAAGTTTGGTAGAATTCCCAAGGTAATCCGTCAGGTCGTGGGCTCTTGTTTTTTGGGAGGTTTTTGATCACTGCTTCAATCTCGTTACTAGATATTGGTCTATTCAGGTTGTCGATTTCTTCCTGGTTCAATTTTGGGAGTTTATAGTTTTCCCGGAATGCATCCATTTCATCAAGGTTGCTAAACTTATTGGCATATAACTGTTGATAATAACTTCTGATGATTGTTTCTACTTCCTTGGTGTTCGTTGTGATCTCTCCCTTTTCATTCATAATTTTATGAATTTGGGCTTTCTCTCTTTTCTTTTTGAAGAAAAAGAAAACTTCTAGTTTCATTGATGCATTCTACTGTATCTTTGGTTTCTACCTCATTGATCTCAGCTCTAATCTTGATGATTTCCCTTCTTATATGTGGAGTTCGTTTGATTTGTTGTTGATTCTGCAGTTCTTTAAGGTGTAGAGACAGCTGCTGTGTTCTGGATTTTCCAATTTTTTTGAGAGAGGCTTGGATGGCTATGTATTTCCCCCTTAGGACCATCTTTGCTGTATCCCATAGGTTTTGGACTGAAGTGTCTTCATTCTCATTGGTTTCCATGAATTGTTTCAGTTCTTCTTTGATCTTCTGGTTGATCCAAGATTTCTTAAGCAAGGTGGCCTTTAGCTTCCAGGTGTTTGAGTTCCTTCTGAACTTTTCCTTGTGATTAAGCTCCAGTTTCAAAGCATTGTGATCTGAGAATATTCAGGGAATAATCTCAGTCTTTTGGTATCGGTTGAGTCCTGATCTGTGACCCAGTATGTGGTCTGTTCTTGAGAAGGTTCCATGTGCACTTGAGAAGAATGAGTATTCTGTTGTTTTAGGTTGGAATGTTCTGTATATATCTACGAGGTCCATCTGGTTCAATGTCTCATTCAATGCTCTTGTTTCTTAATTGATTTTCTGCTTCGATGATCTGTCTATTTCTGAGAGAGGCGTGTTAAGATCACCTACGATTAGTGTGTTCATATCAATATGATTCTTTATCTTGATTAATAGTTTTTTTATGTAATTGGCTGCTCCCATATTGGGGGCATAGATATTTACAATTGTTAGATCATCTTGGTGGATAATCCCTTTTAGGATTATGTAGTGTCCTTCTGTATCTCTGACTACAGTCGTTAGTTTAAAATCTAATTTATCTGATATGAGAATTGCTACCCCAGCCTTCTTTTGAGGCCCATTGGCATGAAAGATGCTTCTCCATCCTTTCACTTTCAGTGGGTTTATCTTTAGGTTCAAAATGGGTCTCTTGTAGACAACATATGGATGGGTCCTGTTGTTTTATCCAATCTGCAACCCTTTGCCATTTTATGGGCGCATTCAGGCCATTCACATTGAGAGTGATTATTGATAGATACATTTTTATTGACATCGTGTTACCTTTGAAGTCTTTCTTACTGTAGATTGTCTCTTTATTTCTGTTCAATGCTATTCTTAGGATTTTTCCTCTTTTATAGAACCCCCCCTTAATATTTCCTCTAGTGTTGGCTTGGTGGTTGCATAGTCTTTGAAGCCTTGCCGGTCTTGGAAACTCTTTATCTCCATCTACTTTGAATGTCAGTCTTGCTGGATAAAGTATTCTTGGCTGCATGTTCTTATCATTTAGTGCCCTGAGTATATCTTGCCAGCCCTTTCTGGCTTGCCATGTCTCTGTGGACAGGTCTGATGTTATTCTTATGGGCTTTCCTCTGTAAGTAAGGAGCCTCTTTGTCCTAGCAGCTTTCAAGAGATTATACCTACTACTTTAATTCCTCAATTTGACTATCAGGTGTTGTGATGTTTTTTGGAATGTATAACCTTGGGTGTAGACTGTTCAGCCTCTAGTACATGAATGCTGGTTCCATTCGTGAGATTGGGAAAATTTTCATGAAGTACTTGTTCCACTATATCTTCTAGACTTCTTTCTTTCCTCCCCTTCAGGGATTCCAATAATTCTGATGTTGGCACGTTTCATGGCATCATTTATTTCCCTGATTCTGTTTTTGTGGCTTCTAAGCTGTTTGTTCCAGGTTTCCTCCTGATCCTTTCTATCTGTTTGTCCTCCAGATCACTAATTCTATCTTCTGTTCAGTTACCCTAGCTTTGAGAGAGTTTAGATTAGATTGGAACTCATTGAGAGCATTGTGAACCTCCTCCCTGGTAGCTTTAAGCTCTGCCCTAACATTGTGAACATCCTGTCTGGTCGCTTTCAGCTCAGCTCTAATCAATTCTCTTTGGTCATCCATGGCTTTCTCCAACCTAGCTATTACCTGGATAATTGTTAGCCTGAATTCTCCTTCCGAGATACTGTCTATGTTGATATCCATTAGCTCTGTTGCAGAAGGTCCATCCTCTGTATTTTTCTTCTGTTGGGCATTCCTCCTCCTAGTCATTTTGGTGAGAGATGACTGAACAGATGTAGCTGGATGTATTAACTGTGGTGAAGTCAAGGTGCACCCTGGAACACTTCTGAGCAATCAGGATTCCCCATCCAAATGAGAGACAAAAGAAAAGAAAAAGAAAAAGAAAAAAAAATAAAAAGAGAAAGAGAGAGAGACAGGAAAGAAAGGGAAGATGAGAGAGAAAGGCCCCAAGGTAAGATTTATGAGGTAGACAAACAAAAACAGACAAACACAAAGACTGATAAAAGTATATGACAAGAGAAAAAAAATATATATGCAAATAAAGGAAGAACCTCGTCAAAAAGAACCCTAAGTGTAAGATTTATATACTATCAGGACAAACACAAAAACACAGAAACACTTGTGGAAGAAAAAGATGGGAGAGTCGTTATAAATTCTCAGTGTGTGCGAGGAAGATTGTTTTGATTCTTCCTGGATGTATCTTGATATCTTTGTTAAAGGACTCAACTTCCCTAGATAAAGGGGGATTAAAAATTAGTTTACCTATAGGGGTAGTATTGATTGGGGAAAGGGGATTACTTTGAAGTTTAACTCTATATGAATATTAGAAGATAAAAATAAAAAGGAATAAATGAGACTAAACTAAACTAAAATAAAAAAAAAGAAGGAATTCAAAAAATAGAAATGCAGAGTTCACAGTAGGGGGTTAGCAGGGTTCTACATGCCCTGCTCTGCCACTGCCTTTCCTCCCTCCAGCGTTTCCCCTCGGATGAAATTTCTGCATCAAAGTCAGCCTGTGGGAAGTGGAGTCAAGATGGCGGAGAAGTAGCAGGCTGAGACTACTTCGCTAGCAGGAGATCAGCTAGATAGCTTATCTACAGATTGCAAACACCTGAAAATCCATCGGCAGATCGAAGAGAAGAAGAACAGCAATTCTGGAAACAGAAAGACAACCACTTTCTGAAAGGTAGGACTGGCGGAGACCTGAATCCAAAGCGATGGAAAGAAAGACCCCGGGGCGAGGGGCCAGCTCCCGGCAAGTGGTGGAGCAACGAAGCACAAAATCAGGACTTTTAAAAGTCTGTTCCACTGAGGGACATCGCTCCAGAGGCTAAACTGGGGCAAAGCCCACGTGGGGTCAGCGTGGCCTCAGGTCCCGCAAGGTCACAGAAGGATGGGGGTGTCTGAGTTTCGCAGAGCTTGCAGGTATTGGAACGGGAAAGCCAGCTACAGAGACAGAGCCAACAGTAAGCTCGCAGCTCGGGCTTACCTTGAACTGGTCGCAGGCTTGGGAGCTGGGAGCGCGGCCAGAGGTCAGGCAGACGGGAGTAACTGGGCACTGTTCTCTGAGGGCGCACTGAGGAGTGGGGCCCCGGGCTCTCGGCTCCTCTGGGCTGGAGAGCAGGAGGCCGCCATTTGTATTCCTGTCCTCCGGAACTCTACAGAAAGCGCTCAGGGAACAAAAGCTTCTGAAAGCAAACCCAAGCGGATTACTCAGCGCGGCCCCCTGGTAAGGGCGGTGCAATTCCGCCTGGGGCAAAGACACTTGAGAATCACTACACCAGGCCCGTCCCCCAGAAGATCAACAAGAAATCCAGCCAAGACCAAGTTCACCTACCAAGGAGTGCGGTTTCAATACCAAGGAGAGCAGCAGAATTCCAGAGGAGGAGAAAGCAAAGCACGGAACTCATGGCTTTTGCCCTGTGATTATTTTTAGTCTTGCAGTTAATTTAATTTTTTTCTTTTTCATTTTTTTTTTCTCGCCTTCAGGTAAAATTTTTTTTTACTTTTACCCTTTTCTTTTTTAACATTTTAAACTAGTTTATCTAATATATATATATATTTCTTTTTTATATTTTTCTTTATTCATTTTCTTTTTAAAAATTCTTTTCTTTCTTCCTTTTTGAACCTCTTTTTATCCCCTTTCTCCCCCCTCACGATTTGGGATCTATTCTGATTTGGTTAAAGCATATTTTCCTGGGGTTGTTGCCACCCTTTTAGTATTTTACTTGCTCCTTCATATACTCTTATCTGGACAAAATGACAAGATGGAAAAATTCACCACAAAAAAAAGAACAAGAGGCAGTACTGAAGGCTAGGGACCTAATCAGTACCGACATTGGTAATATGTCAGATCTAGAGTTCAGAATGACAATTCTCAAGGTTCTAGCTGGGCTTGAAAAAGGCATGGAAGATATTAGAGAAACGCTCTTGGGAGATATAAAAGCCATTTCTGGAGAAATAAAAGAACTAAAATCTAACCAAGTTGAAATAAAAAAAGCTATTAATGAGGTGCAATAAAAAATGGAGGCTCTCACTGCTAGGATAAATGAGGCAGAAGAAAGAATTAGTGATATAGAAGATCAAATGACAGAGAATAAAGAAGCTGAGCAAAAGAGGGACAAACAGCTACTGGACCACGAGGGGAGAATTTGAGAGATAAGTGACACCATAAGACGAAACAACATTAGAATAATTGGGATTCCAGAAGAAGAAGAAAGAGAGAGGGGAGCAGAAGGTATACTGGAGAGAATTATTGGGGAGAATTTCCCCAATATGGCAAAGGGAACGAGCATCAAAATTCAGGAGGTTCAGAGAATGCCCCTCAAAATCAATAAGAATAGGCCCACACCCCGTCACCTAATAGTAAAATTTACAAGTCTCAGTGACAAAGAGAAATTCCTGAAAGCAGCCCGGGAAAAGAAGTCTGTAACATACAATGGTAAAAATATTAGATTGGCAGCTGACTTATCCACAGAGACCTGGCAGGCCAGAAAGAGCTGGCATGATATTTTCAGAGCACTAAATGAGAAAAACATGCAGCCCAGAATACTATATCCAGCTAGGCTATCATTGAAAATAGAAGGAGAGATTAAAAGCTTCCAGGACAAACAAAAACTGAAAGAATTTGCAAACACCAAACCAGCTCTACAGGAAATATTGAAAGGGGTCCTCTAAACAAAGAGAGAGCCTACAAGTGGTAGATCAGAAAGGAAGAGAGACCATATACAGTAACAGTCACCTTACAGGGAATACAGTGGCACTAAATTCATATCTCTCAATAGTTACCCTGAATGTTAACGGGCTAAATGCCCCTGTCAAAAGACACAGGGTATCAGAATGGATAAAAAAACAAAACTCATATATATGTTGCCTCCAAGAGACTTATTTTAAGCCCAAAGACACCTCCAGATTTAAAGTGAGGAGGTGGAAAAGAATTTACCATGCTAATGGACATCAGAAGAAAGCAGGAGTGGCAATCCTTATATCAGATCAATTAGATTTTAAGCCAAAGACTATAATAAGAGATGAGGAAGGACACTATATCATACTCAAAGGGTCTGTCCAACAAGAAGATCTAAGAATTTTAAATATCTATGCCCCCAATGTGGGAGCAGTCAACTATATAAACCAATTAATAACAAAATCAAAGAAACACATCAACAATAATACAATAATAGTAGGGGACTTTAACACTCCCCTCACTGAAATGGACAGATCATCCAAGCAAAAGATCAGCAAGGAAATAATGGCATTAAATGACATACTGGACCAGATGGACATCACAGATATATTCAGAACATTTCATCCCAAAGCAACAGAATACACATTCTTCTCTAGTGCACATGGAACATTCTCCAGAATAGATCACATCCTAGGTCCTAAATCAGGACTCAACCGGTATCAAAAGATTGGGATCATTCCCTGCATATTTTCAGACCACAATGCTCTAAAGCTAGAACTCAACCACAAAAGGAAGTTTGGAAAGAACCCAAATACATGGAGACTAAACAGCATCTTTCTTTTTTTATTTTTATTTTTATTTTTTTTATTTTTTATTTTTTATAAACATATATTTTTTATATACATATATTTTTATCCCCAGGTCTGTGAATCACCAGGTTTACACACTTCACAGCACTCACCAAATCACATACCCTCCCCAATGTCCATAATCCCACCCCCTTCTCCCCAACCCCTTCTCCCCGGCAACCCTCAGTTTGTTTTGTGAGATTAAGAGTCACTTATGGTTTGTCTCCCTCCCAATCCCATCTTGTTTCATTTATTCTTCTACCCACTTAAGCCTCCATGTTGCATCACCACTTCCTCATATCAGGGAGATCATATGATAGTTGTCTTTCTCTGCTTGACTTATTTCGCTAAGCATGACACGCTCTAGTTCCATCCATGTTGTTGCAAATGGCAAGAT
This sequence comes from Mustela lutreola, assembly GCF_030435805.1. Taxonomy (NCBI): domain Eukaryota; kingdom Metazoa; phylum Chordata; class Mammalia; order Carnivora; family Mustelidae; genus Mustela; species Mustela lutreola. The sequence continues at coordinate 58,093,859 of NC_081297.1, forward strand.
TTCATTTCTTTTGATGGCTGCATAGTATTCCATTGTGTATATATACCACATCTTCTTGATCCATTCATCTGTTGATGGACATCTAGGTTCTTTCCATAGTTTGGCTATTGTGGACATTGCTGCTATAAACATTCGGGTGCATGTGTCCCTTTGGATCACTACATTTGTATCTTTAGGGTAAATATCCAATAGTGCAATTGCTGGGTCATAGGGCAGTTCCATTTTCAACATTTTGAGGAACCTCCATGTTTAAACAGCATCTTTCTAAAGAATGAATAGGTCAATTGGGAAATTAAAGAAGAATTGAAAAAAATCATGGAAACAAATGATAATGAAAATACAACGGTTCAAAATCTGTGGGACACAACAAAGGCAGTCCTGAGAGGAAAATATATAGCGGTACAAGCCTTTCTCAAGAAACAAGAAATGTCTCAGGTACACAACCTAACCCTACACCTAAAGGAGCTGGAGAAAGAACAAGAAAGAAACCCTAAGCCCAGCAGGAGAAGAGAAATCATAAAGATCAGAGCAGAAATCAATGAAATAGAAACCAAAAAAAGAATAGAACAAATCAACGAAACTAGGAGCTGGTTCTTTGAAAGAATTAATAAAATTGATAAACCCCTGGCCCGACTTATCAAAAAGAAAAGAGAAAGGACCCAAATAAATAAAATCATGAATGAAAGAGGAGAGATCACAACTAACACCAAAGAAATACAAACTATTATAAGAACATACTATGAGCAACTCTACGGCAATAAATTTGACAATCTGGAAGAAATGGATGCATTCCTAGAAACATATAAACTACCACAACTGAACCAGGAAGAAATAGAAAGCCTGAACAGACCCATAACCAGTAAGGAGATTGAAACAGTCATTAAAAATCACCAAACAAACAAAAGCCCAGGGCCAGACGGTTTCCCGGGGGAATTCTACCAAACATTTAAAGAAGAACTAATTCCTATTCTCCTGAAACTGTTCTAAAAAATAGAAATGGAAGGAAAACTTCCAAACTCATTTTATGAGTCCAGCATCACCTTGATCCCAAAACCAGACAAGGATCCCATCAAAAAAGAGAGCTATAGACCAATATCCTTGATGAACACAGATGCGTAAATACTCAACAAAATACTAGCCAATAGGATTCAACAGTACATTAAAAGGATTATTCACCACGACCAATTGGGATTTATTCCAGGGCTGCAAGGTTGGTTCAACATCTGCAAATCAGTCAATGTGATACAACACATCAATAAAAGAAAGAACAAGAACCATATGATACTCTCAATAGATGCTGAAAAAGCATTTGACAAAGTACAGCATCCCTTCCTGATCAAAACTCTTCAAAGTGTATGGATAGAGGGCACATACCTTAATATCATCAAAGCCATCTATGAAATCCCACCGCAAATATCATTCTCAATGGAGAAAAACTGAAAGCTTTTCTGCTAAGGTCAGGAACATGGCAGGGATGTCCATTATCCCCACTGCTATTCAAAATAGTACTAGAAGTCCTAGCCTCAGCAATCAGACAACAAAAGGAAATTATAGGCATCCAAATCGGCAAAGTAGAAGTCAAAGTATCACTCTTTACAGATGATATGATACTATATGTGGAAAACCCAAAGGACTCCACTCCAAAACTGCTTGAACTTGTACAGTTATTCAGTAAAGTGTCAGGATATAAAATCAATGCACAGAAATCAGTTGCATTTCTCTACACCAACAACAAGACAGAAGAAAGAGAAATTAAGGAGTCAATCCCATTTACAATTGCACCCCAAACCATAAGATACCTTGGAATAAACCTAACCAAGGAGGCACAGAATGTATACTCAGAAAACTATGAAGTACTCATGAAAGAAATTGAGGAAGACCCAAAGAAATGGAAAAAGGTTCCATGCTCCTGGATTGGAAGAATAAATATTGTGAATATATCTATGCTACCTAAAGCAATCTACACATTTAATGCAATTCCTATCAAAGTACCATCCATCTTTTTCAAAGGAATGGAAGAAATAATTCTAAAATTTATATGGAACCAGAAAAGACCTCGAATAGCCAAAGGGATATTGAAAAAGAAAGCCAATGTTGGTGGCATCACAATTCCGGACTTCAAGATCTATTACAAAGCTGTCATCATCAAGGCAGCCTGGTACTGGCCCCAAAACAGATACATAGATCAATGGAACAGAATAGAGAGCCCAGAAATCGACCCTCAACTCTACAGTCAACTAATCTTTGACAAAGTAGGAAAGAATGTCCAATGGAAAAAATACAGCCTCTTCAATAAATGGTGCTGGGAAAATTGGACAGCCACATGCAGAAAAATGAAATTGGACCATTTCCTTACACCACACACGAAAATAAACTCAAAATGGATGAAGGACCTCAATGTGTGAAAGGAATCCATCAAAATCCTTGAGGAGAACACAGGCAGCAACCTCTTCGACCTCAGCCGCAGCAACATCTTCCTAGGTACATCGCCAAAGGCAAGGGAAACAAGGGCAAAAATGAACTATTGGGATTTCATCAAGATCAAAAGCTTTTGCACAGCAAAGGTAACAGTTAACAAAATTAAAAGACAACTGACAGAATGGGAGAAGATATTTGCAAACGACATATCGGATAAAGGACTAGTGTCCAAAATCTATAAAGAACTTAGCAAACTCAACACCCAAAGAATAAATAATCCAATCAAAAAATGGGCAGAGGGACATGAAAAGACATTTCTGGCTCAGTGGGTTGTGCCGCTGCCTTCGGCTCGGGTCATGATCTCAGGTTCCTGGGATCGAGTCCCGCATCTGGCTCTCTGCTCAGCAGGGAGCCTGCTTCCTCCTCTCTCTCTCTGCGTGCCTCTCTGCCTACTTGTGATCTCTCTCTGTGAAATAAATAAATCTTAAAAAAAAAAAAAAAAGAAGACATCCAGATGGCCAAGAGACACATGAAAAAGTGCTCCATATCACTCGGCCTCAGGGAAGTTCAAATCAAAACCACAATGAGATATCACCTCACACCAGTCAGAATGGCTAAAATCAACAAGTCAGGAATGACAGATGCTGGCGAGGATGCAGAGAAAGGGGAACCCTCCTACACTTTTGGTGGGAATGTAAGCTGGTGCAGCCACTCTGGAAAACAGCCTGGAGGTTCCTCAAAATGTTGAAAATAGAACTGCCCTATGACCCAGCAATTGCTCTACTGGGTATTTATCCTAAAGATACAAACGTAGTGATCCAAAGGGGCACGTGCACCCGAATGTTTATAGCAGCAATGTCCACAACAGCCAAACTATGGAAAAACCTAGATGTCCATCAACAGATGAATGGATCAAGAAGATGTGGTATATATACACAATGGAATACTATGCAGCCATCAAAAGAAATGAAATCTTGCCATTTGCGACAACATGGATGGAACTAGAGCATATCATGCTTAGCGAAATAAGTCAAGCAGAGAAAGACAACTGTCATATGATCTCCCTGATATGAGGAAGTGGTGATGCAACATGGGGGCTTAAGTGGGTAGAAGAAGAATAAATGAAAGAAGATGGGATTGGGAGGGAGACAAACCATAAGTGACTCTTAATCTCACAAAACAAACTGAGGGTTGCTGGGGGTGGGGAGTTGGGAGAAGAGGGTGGGATTATGGACATTGGGGAGGGTATGTGCTTTGGTGAGTGCTGTGAAGTGTGTAAACCCTGTGATTCACAGACCTGTACCCCTGGGGATAAAATATATGTTTATAAAAAATAAAAAATTAAAAAAAAATGCAAAAGAAAAACATAGGTGTATGTATCAAAAATTTAAGGTCGAAGGTTATTACGGAATTTGATGTACTGGACAGCTCACAGTGATGGTTTAGCTTAAAAAATTATATATATATATATATGTATATATATATATATATATATATATATATATATACATATATATATATATATATATCCAGAATAGTGGGAATGAATGAATAATAAAAGTTTTTTCATGAAGTATTGGTTGTTCTCTTATAGTCCTTTTTTTTTTTCCTCTTTTTTTTTTTTTCTTTCTTGGTTTGTTTTCTGGGTTAGGGGCCTTCCTCGTGGGTTTTCAGTCAATGATGTTCCCTGATTTAAGTCCTCCTGCCCACCTCAAGGAGGTGGGCTCTGAGGAAACTGTTTTTTTTTTTTTTTTCAGGCTTTTGTTCTCTGGCAGTTTTTATGGTTGTTCACTTTTTTTATTTTCTCACTTTGACCGCTTTTGATGGTTTTTGTAGTTTTAGAGGAAAACAAACCGCACCCTGATCTCCCTCTCAGAGAGAAGCCTCAGTATGGCTGCAGAGCCTAAATAAGTTCCCCCTTGGCCGTTGGCAGAGCAGGTTCCATGTCGCCGTCCTGGCGACGCAGGATCTTTTGCTTGTACCCAAATCCAAGGCAGTGGCGGTTGTCTGGGTGGCTCCGACCACCAGAGAGGTTCCAAGCAGCGATTGCACACTGAGATTTTCCCGCTGGCCCGGGCTGGGAGTGCCTGGTCTTTCTGGGTCTAAGAGTGCCGGGCTTGAGCGCACCAATTTCAGGGGAGGCTGAGGTTCATGCGAGGGTCTCAGGCTCTGAGAACGGGGCGCAGGTCCAAGAGCACCAGGCTGGGCCTTCGCGCACCTCTCTGGGGGGAGAGTTTGGTGCAGGCTCTGAAACAATGGCGCGTATCAAAGGGCACTGGCTGAGCTTTTATACCTCTCTCAGGGGAGTATCTCAGGCTCTATAGCAGGGCTCTCGCATTCTGCTGCCTGGGGTGGCTCCCATCCCCTCACAGGAAAGGGACCCCACGCGTTCTTGTGTGCACTGGCGGCTTAGGGACCAAGAGCTGGTTTCTCTGCCGCACTCTCTCTGCCTCAGCGCCAGGGGAGGCTGTTCTGGGACCGGGGACTTAAGCCCCTGTCCCTAGCCCTTCCCATTCCCACAATTTCCTCCTGAGATCCTTTGTTCTTTTGGAGTACTTTCAACCAGTCTCCAGGTTAATGCTGGTCCCCAGATGTAGGGCACTCTCACTCGTATTGGGCTATTACTTTCCAACTGGACGCCTCTGGTGGCTCCCTCCTCCTTTTGTTTATCTTCCGATATCAGTCGCCGTTCTCACTCTGCTTTACCTGCCCGCTGGCGTCTTCTCCCCCTGTATATGTGTATAATTCTGATCTCAGGCTGATTTCATGGGTGACTGGAGTTCTTTGGTAGGTAATCAGCTCACTTTGGGGTACAAGTTGGAAAGGTGTCTCCTCCTACTTCCCTGCCATCTTGTCCAATGATGAACATTTTTTCATGTGTCTCATAGCCATTTGTATGTCTTCATTGGAGAAGTGTCTGTTCATATCTTCTGCCCATTTTTTGATATGATTGTCTGTTTTGTGTGTGTTGAGTTTGAGAAATTCTTTATAGATCCTGGATATCAGACTTTTGTCTGTACTGTCATTTGCAAATATCTTCTCCCATTCCGTGGGTTGCCTCTTTGTTTTGTTGACTGTTTCCTTTGCTGTGCAGAAGCTTTTGATTTTGATGAAGTCCCAAAAGTTCATTTCACTTTTGTTTCCTTTGCCCTTGGAGACATATCTTGAAAGAAGTTGCTGTGGCTGATATTGAAGAGATTACTGCCTATGTTCTCCTCTAGGATTCTGATGGATTCCTGTATCAGGATGTTGAGATCTTTTATCCATTTTGAGTTTATCTTTGTGTATGGTGTAAGAGAATGGCCGAGTTTTATTCTTCTACATATAGCTGTCCAATTTTCCCAGCACCATTTATTGAAGAGACTCTCTTTTTGTCCCGCTGTATATTTTTTCCTGCTTTGTCAAAGATTATTTGCCCATAGAGTTGAGGATCCATATCTGGGCTCTCTACTCTGTTCCACTGGTCTATATGTCTGTTTTTATGCCAGTACCATGCTGTCTTGGTGATCACAGCTTTGTAGTAAAGCTTGAAATCAGGTAACTTTCACACTCTTTTTATGAAGCTAGCATTACCCTGACCCCCAAACCAGGCAAAGACCCTACCAAAAAGGAGAATTTCAGACCAATATCACTGATGAATATGGATGCTAAGATTCTCAACAGGATCCAACAAACAGGATCCAACAGCACATTAAAAAGGTTATCCACCATGGCCAGGTGGGATTCATCCCTGGGTTACAAGGATGGTTCAACATTCCCAAATCAATCAATGTAATAGAACAAATCAATAAGAGAAGAGAGAAGAACCACATGGTCCTCTCAATTGATGCAGAAAAAGCATTTGACAAAATCCAGCATTTGTTCCTGATTAAAATGCTTCAAAGTATAGGGATAGAGGGAAAATTCCTGAACTTCATCAAATCTATCTATGAAAGACCCACAGCAAATATCATCCTCAATAGGAAAAAGCTTGCAGCCTTCCCATTGAGATCAGGAACATGACAAGGATGCCCACTCTCACCACTCTTGTTCAACATAGTATTAGAAGTCCTAGCAACAGCATCAGACAACAAAGAGAACTAAAAGGTATCCAAATGGGCAATGAAGAAGTCAAACTCTCTCTATTTGCAGATGACATGATTCTTTATATGGAAAACCCAAAAGACTCCACCCCCAAACTACTTGAACTCATACAGCAATTCAGTAACGTGTCAGAATACAAAGTCAATGCACAAAAATCAGTGGCTTTCTTATACACTAACAGTGAAAATACAGAAAGGGAAATTAGAGAATAAATTCCATTTACTATAGCACCAAGAACCATAAGATACCTGGGAATAAACCTAATCAAAGAGGCAAAAGATTTGTACTTGAGGAACTACAGAACCCTCATGAAAGAAATCAAAGAAGACACAAAAAGATTGAAGATGATTCCATGCTCTTGGATTGGTAGAATAAACATGGTTAAAATGTCTATACTGCCTAGAGAAATCTATACTTTAAATGCCATTCTGATCAAAATTCCACTGGTATTTTTCAAAGATTTGGAGCAAATAATCCAAAAATTTGTATGGAATCAGAAGAGACCCTGAATTGCTAAGGAAATATTGAAAAACAAAAATAAAACTGGCGGCATCATGTTACCTGATTTCATTTTTCTTTTCTTCCACCTAAGAAAAGATTATTTATTCATCCATCTAGCAAGTAATTATTGAGCATCTATGATTGTTTGGCATTACAGATGAAATTGTGTGAGCAGGAAGATATTATATCTGCACTCTTGGACTTTACAGGTTAGAGGTGGAATAGAGTCTTTTTTTTTTTCTAAAGAGAGAGAGAGAGAGTGTGTGTGAGTTGGAGCAGGAAAGCAGAAGGAGAGGGAGAGATTCTCAAGCAGGCTCCACAGTCAGTGCAGAGCCTGACACAGGGCTCAATCTCATGATCCTGAGATCATGACCTGAGCCGAAATCAAGTCAGACATTGCAATGAGCAATCCAGGTGCCCTGAAATAGGCTTTGTATCTAACCATTACTGTGATTTGATAGTAATGAGGAAACACAGATATTAGTAATGAGAAACTATAGGGACCATAATTTGGTTATTCTTCTTTTCATTTCTCCACTCTTGAAATTCCATTTTACCATTTTCTTCATTTCAGCTCCCACCCACCAGTATCCTAATATAGTCTGATTCCTTTCTACCCCACCCCAGTTTCCACATTTGCTGAAAATGGCTGAGATCAACAACACCATAATTGCCAGTTCTCAAACTTTGATTCTTCATATTAATTGCTCTCTGAGTCATTTGACATTGCCAACCACCTATGTTTCTTGAGACATTTTCCCTTTCCATGAATTCCACAGATCTATTACGTTTCTTACCATCTGCCTGCCTCTTCTGCTATTTAAATTTTGGGAGGTTTCTTAAAGTTTTATATTTGTATTTCTCTAGGTTTTCTATTCTTCTATATTTCCTCTAGTCCCACATCAATTACTATGTACGTGGTAAAGATTTATAAATTCATAGATCTTGTCCCAAATCCAGATGCCTTGACACTGTAGACCTTTAATTTGTGCAATATGAGATTTAACTTAATTCAAAACTAAAACTATCATTTTAACAAACTTTTTCCCTCTTTTAAAAATATTGAAAAAATCATTGAAATTAATGACATTTGCTCAATCTTGTTGGATTGAAATTTTGTGCTCCTACCAACAATTTTTTTCTATCCAAATTTCTCTTTTTCTCTTTTTGCTTGCTTGACTTATTTCTACTCATTAAGACTCAGTTTAAATGGCATTCCTTTAAATGGCATCCCCCAAAACAATTATTGACTTTTTAACTCAGATTGGGTTACTTTTTCATCTATAAAGCCTGAATCATTTCTTTATATGAACACTTCATGGGTTTTAACTTATTTATTTCCAGGTCTCTCTCACTGGCCTGGAGTTTAACTCTTTCTTTGACATATAGTCACTGGTAGAGAGCTCTGTGCATAGTAAGAACTCATCCACTAATGCTTTAATTCTGAAATTCCTTAAAGATTCACAAGCTTTTTGGCTATATCCTTGAAGTCTTGTTTTACCAGTTCGTTCCTTAGGGTGTAAATGAAGGTGTTCATTCATTCAAAGGTGTGACTGAAGTAATGAGTAGAACTACACCCTTGTTGAATGTGTTTTTTTTTTTTTTCTTTTGCTGAGGGATTAATGTATGTGAAGAAGCAGCTTCCATAAGAGAGGGAGATGATAATCATATGGGAAGAACAAGTGGAAGAGGCCTTTGTCCTTTGCTGGACAGAGGAGAGGTTTAGAATAGTCCTGATGATGAACATATAGGAGAGAATCACTAGCACCAGAGTGATTACTAGTGTCACAGATGCCGTAAGAAAAGCAACCTTCTCAATGAGGCTTTTATCTGAACAGGAGATTTTCCAAAGGGGCTCATAGTCACAGAAGTAATGATTCAACCTGCTGGATGCACAAAAGTTCTGCTGACTCTTCAGAGAGATTAGTGGTATAATAACCATTAACCCAGACAGCCAAGAGCAGAGAACCAGCTGGATGCAGACCCTGCTCCTCATGATGGTCAGGTAATGCAGGGGTTTGCATATGGTCATATAGCAGTCATAGGACATGGCAACCAGGAGGTAGAACTCTCTTGCCCCCAGGAATATTGCAAAAAATTACTGAGTGAAGCAACCAGCAAAACTGATACTTATTCCCTGTTGTGATGCTGATCAGGACTATGGGAATGAAGATGTTTGTGAAAGACATTTCTAGAAGAGAGAATTTCTGGAGGAAGAAATATATGGGAGTCTGACGGTGGGAGTCCAGCAAGGTAGAGGATGAGGATAGTCAGATTTCCGATGATGCTGAGTAAATAGGCAAGGAACAGAAAGGAGAAGGCCACTGCCTGGAGTTCAGGGACATCTGTCAGACCCAGCAGGATATTCAGTCAACCTGGTTTATTTTTCATTGTTGAAAAATTTTGAGTCTGAAGGTAAAAATGTGAAAGTAATAAAAGGTGAGAAAGGAAGGGGTGCTCTGAAATAGGTAAAATGTGAAGATAACCCAAAGTGATAGACTGTGAACTTTTTCAATGACCTGACCCAGACCAGTGGCCCATTTGAATGGTGTTGGATCCTTTCCAGTTCCATCTGCCCTGTATAGAAAAGTTTGTGCTCTTATTTCCCCATATGGTACAGTCCCCAGTGCCAACATGAAGCAAGTCTCTTCCTTAAAGGTGATGTTCAAAAAGTTTGTGGAATGAGTGAATAAAGGAGTGCCTCTAGTAGCTGCCTTCTTCCAGAATAGTTATGAATTTTATCCCCCTGTGTTCACTTTTTTTACTTCCCACTGATCCTGTTCATCACCTTACTTCCTCTGACTGCCTAATGCTTCTTAGATTTGTTTTTCTTAGTCTTTCTGCTCTTTCTATTTTTATTTGTCATGTAATTATAGCAGTCTCTCATTTTCTTTCTGGTCTGAGTCCCATAAATCCCCTGATGCCAGAAAGAACCGTTTTTTTTTTTTTAATATGTTATGTTAGTCATCATACAGTACATCATTGGCTTTTAAAAAAAATTAATTTCTTTTCAGTGTAACAGAATTCATTGTTTATGCACCACACCACACCCAGTGCTCCATGCCATATGTGCCATCACTTGGCTCACCCAACCTCCCACCCCCGCCTCTTCAAAACCCTCAGATTGTTTTTCAGAGTCCATAGTCTCTCATGGTTCATCTCCCCTTCCAATTTCCCTTAGCTCCCTTCTCCTCTCCATTTTCCTATGTCCTCCATGTTATTTGTTATGCTCCACAAATAAGTGAAACCATATGACAATTGACTCTCTCTACTTAACTTATTTCACTCAGCATCATCTCTTCCAGTCCCGTCCATGTTGCAACAAAAGTTGGGTATTCATCCTTTCTGATGGAGGCACAATACTCCAGAGTGTATAATGACCACATCTTCCTTATCCATTTGTCCATTGAAGGTCATCTTGGTTCTTTCCACAGTTTCCACCGTGGCCATGCTGCTATGAACACTGGGATACAGATGGCCCTTTTTTCCACTACATCTGTATCTTTAGAGTAAATACCCAACAGTGCAACTGCAGGGACATAGGGAAGCTCTATTTTTAATTTCTTTTTCTTGGAAAGAACCAAGATGTCCTCCATGTTATTTGTTATGCTCCACAAATAAGTGAAACCATATGACAATTGACTCTCTCTACTTGACTTATTTCACTCAGCATCATCTCTTCCAGTCCCGGCCATGTTGCAACAAAAGTTGGGTATTCATCCTTTCTGATGGAGGCATAATACTCCATAGTGTATATGGACCACATCTTCCTTATCCATTCATCCATTGAAGGGCATCTTGGTTCTTTCCACAGTTTGGCTATTGTGGACATTGCTGCTATAAACATTGGGGTACAGATGGCCCTTCTTTTCACGACATCTGTATCTTTGGGGCAAATACCCAGGAGTGCAATTGCAGGGTCATAGGGAAGCTCTATTTTTAATTTCTTGAGGAATCTTCACACTGTTCTCCAAAGTAGCTGCACCAACTTGCATTCCCATCATTAGTTTTTTAAAAAAAATTTATTTATTTTTTAAATTTCTTTTCAGTGTTCCAGAATTCATTGTTTATGCACCACACCCAGTGCTCCATGCAATACTTCATTTGTTTTTGATGATTCATTGTTTGCATATAACATCCAGTGTTCCACGCAATATGTGCCTTCCTTAATACCTATCACTGGGCTTACCCATCCCTCCATCCCCCTCCCCTCTAAATCCTTGTTTGTTTCTCAGAGTCCATAGTCTCTCATGTTTCATTTCTTTCTTTGATTCCCCCTTAATTTTTCCCTTCCTTCCTCCATGTTATTCTTATGTTCCCCAAATGAATGAAACCATATAATTGACTTTCTCTGCTTGACTTATTTTACTTAGCATAATATCCTCCAGTCTTATCTATGTTGATGCAAAAGTTGGGTATTCATTCTTTCTGATGGCTGAGTAATATTCCATTGTATATATGGACCACATTTTCTTTATCCATTCACAAAAAGGACCAGTTCTTCTCTCATCCCCAGTGGACACTTCAGGCCCATGTTTGAATGAGAAGATCTGTGTATTAGGATTGTCATTCTGTCCTTTGAACTATTCCACATACTTCTGTAGGATTCAGTAAATAATATATTAGAATAAAAATCTACATTATTTACTCAAACTAATTCAGGATATTTAGATCTCGAGTTTTTCTTTCCCATAAGGATAGGAAGATTCTATTACAATCTAAGGACATTTTAGGATCTTTTCTTCCCTTGTCTATTTCATACCCAGATCCCTTCCCCAGAAGCAGCAGCGAGACCCCCAGAGCACAAGAGAATAGGGAAGAGGTGTTCTGAGTCCACCACTGCCCTACATGTGACTATGCCCAAGTTAAGCCCCAGCATGTGAGAGGAAAGCTGTTAGCTTCCAGCTACAGCCATGGGACCCTGCCCCACTGCTTTCCTGCTCAGCAGAGCCCCACCCATCAGAGATTATGGGTATTTGCACTGGGGAGGTGGTTGCAGGCACACCCAAGCAGAGAGCTGAGGTGTCCAAGAAATGTTTCATTGGTGGGGGAGGGGTTGCCAAGGTAAGGTGGAGCATTCTTTGTACTTCTGGCAGCACTGGATAGCCATTGAAGGGGGTGGGAGGTGATGTGGGGGTGGTCCTTTATGCTCCCCTCTTCCTCCACGGCCCATTTCTTCTCCTCTTCATCCTCCACTTCCTTCTTCTTCTTCCTTATTCTCTTTCTCCTCCTCCTTCTTCCCCTTCTTCTCCTCCTTCTCCTACTCTTTCCTCTTCTTCTTTTTTATTGCCTTTCTCCAAAGACTTTTTTTTTTTGGTTTTATTTAAATTTAAGCTAGATAATATATAGTGTATTACTATTTATTTATTTATTCATATATAGTGTATTGTTAATTTCAGGGTAGCATTCAGTTTTTCATCTGTTGCCTTTAACACACAGTGCTCATTACCTCAAGTGCCCTCTTTATTGCCCATCACCCAATTACCCCATACTGCCACCTCCCTTCCAGCAACCTTCAGTTTGTTCTCTATAATTTAGAGCCTCCTATGGTTTGTCTCTCTCCCTGTTTTAGTCTTATTTTATTTTTCCATCCTTTCCCATATTTATATTTTATGTCAAAATATTTAAAGCAGAAGTTCTTAACTAGGGATCCAATAATTCCTATATTGGATTTACCATGTATATGAATCCACTAAATCATGTATAAAACATTTTGTTTATGTGGGTATAGAAATTTTATGGGGTAAGTATATGAAACTGTGCTCCAATGTTTTCTAGAAGACTCCATGTTTAAGCATTTGTAGAGCATTTCAAGTTTCTATTAATTTATGAACTCGTGTGCTTGAAAAGTCACATTATGTGGGAGTGTCCTTATTGATTTATTAAGGACTTTTTCTTTTTCTTATAAACATTTATAAGGCAGTAGCTTTCAAGCATATTTGACCATAATGCATTCTACATTTTATGTTATTTTCTGGCATACATATATATCTAACCTAAATAAAAGTTTTATAGAACACTTCTTAATATATGTGTTACAATGTGATATTTTTTTTACTTTATTCTATTTAAAACATGCTGAGTGAAATAAGTCAAGCAGAGAGAGTCAGTTATCATATGGTTTCACTTATTTGTGGAGCATAACAAATAGCATGGAGGACATGGAGAGTTAGAGAGGAGAAGGGAGTTGGGGGAAATTGGAAGGGAGGTGAACCATGAGAGACTATGGACTCTGAAGAACAATCTGAGGGTTTTGAAGGGGCTGGGGGTGGGAGGTTGGGGTACCAGGTGGTGGGTATTATAGAGGACATGGATTGCATGGAGCACTGGTTGTGGTGCAAAAATAATGAATACTGTTATGCTGCAAAAAAATAAAAAATAAATTAAAAAACATTTCAAATGCTGGTTGCAACCCATTAAATTGAATCCATAACCCACTAATGGCTTGCAATCCACAGTTGGAATCATGAATCAGGGAGAGATACAGAATGCTCTGGATCCCTTGCCCTCCCTGTTACCAACCTGGAATCTTCAGAGAGTGGTTCATGTTCACATCTGCATCAGCTTCAGGCTTCACAATCACAGAGAAGTAAAACCAATGAAGCTGTAGACATGGAACATTCTTCCTCACTTGAATATCTTAATGATCACAGTGGGATTTCAGTACTAAATATTGTTAGAGGTGAATAAAGATTGTAAGGCCACATAATTAAAAAATAATATAAAATATTTTGCATTTTTGGGGCACCTGGGTGGCTCAGTGGGTTAAAGTCTCTGCCTTCAGCTCAGGTCATGATCCCTGGGTCCTGGGATGGAGCCCCGCATCCAGCTCTCTGCTCAGCAGGGAGCCTGCTTCCCCTTCTCTCTCTGCCTGCCTCTCTGCCTTCTTGTGATCTCTGTCTGTCAAATAAATAAATAAAATCTTAAAATTTTTTTTGCATTTTTTATTATTCACCACCAAGTCCTATCCTGAATTTCACAGAAATAACAAAATTTCCAGGGCTTTTCTTGGTAAGTAATAGTCTTCTGCTGTCCCTTATCACTTTAGTGGGATTTGCTCATTTCTATTCTCCCACTAATTCAGACTGGAGCTGAATCAGAGTTTTCGGATATCCTGTCTTAAAGGGAACCAATAAAGAGGAGACCAGAAGAAAGATGTCACAGAGCTCCTATAACTCATGGAATTTCCTGATTGATAGAAATGTTTCTTGCTGGGGCATCTGGGTGACTCTTTTGGTTAAGCATCTGTCTTCGGCTTAGGTCGCAATCTTGGGGTCCTGGGATCCAGCCCCATGTTGGGCTTCCTGCTTAGTGGAGAGCCTGCTTCTCCCTCTCCCTCTGCTCATTCTCTCGCTCTCACATTATAAATAAATAAATAAATAAATAAATAAATAAAATCCTTAAAAAAAAAAAGGAATGTCTTTTACCTTGAGTTTATCCTAATGAGGTGACTGAGGGTGGGGACCCTAGAGAGTCTCAGAACGTGGCTGATTGTCAGAAAGACCTCATGCCTAGAGGATTGAAACCTTTAGCCCCATTCCCTGTTCACTGGGTAGTACAGGATGGTGGGGGGAGGATAGATATTAATCACTATTAAAAAGTTGAACAAGGAGATTTGGGAAGACTCTGAGTTGGTGAACATATTGAAGTGCTGGGAGGATGGTGTGTCCGGAGAGGGCACAGAAACTCCATGTCTTCCCATTCACCATACCTTGCCCCATGAACCTCTTCCATTTGGTTGTTCCTGAGTGATATCCTTTATAATCAATTGGTAATAGTATTCACATCACTTGCATATTACTATGGGCAATATTTGGAAGAACAAACACCAAAACAATAATTTTTATTTATGGGTGTTGTAATTTCTATGAATATTTTCACTTTTCATATCTCTCTTTGAATTTTTCTATATTAAATATTTATTACATATGTAATTTTAGATAAGAGGGCTATCTTTTTACTCACTGCAATGTACACATATTGTGTTAACAAATAATTAAGAGCTGATTTCTAATTTGTCAGTGGAATCTTATTTTATGTTTGGACTGTGTTGCTATTATTGCATCTTTTTCTCTCTAAGGACATTATTCCCATTGTGTTTGGCTTAGGATTTTCTTAGGAAAAGTAAATTACACTTTAAGTTCATTAGAGGCACTTGAATCAGGGCCTCCAAGGACTTTTTAAAGTAGTTTTCAGCGTGTGTGTTGTGGATGGAGGAAATAAACAGGCTTGTAAGTGTAAAAACTTGTTCGTCCAGAGAAAATCAGAACATCCACTCTGCAGAACTAGAGAGGCTCCTTAACTCCTCTTTGCTCTCTAAAAAAATTATTATCTTTCTTTCAGTTTCCCAGCATAGAAATATTTCCAAATTTTAAATTAGAATGGTTTTTTTTTTTATAAATTCAGAAACTGTATGTGTACTTATATGGTGAGTATAGGTTCTTGGGGTCAAGGGGCTAGGAATACACTTAGTTGATCCTGTTAGTAAGTTTTTGTGAGGCTCACTAAGGTCATTTGAAGTATAGCTTTGTGGTGAAACAATGAAGAATATCAAAGGTAAATACTGGGGTATTTTTCAGCCAACCTTCACCAGATCAAAAATGGGGGCAGGACCATTTTATGCATTATTAAGTTGGTACAATTTTATGTATAGTGATTTGATTGACACACAGAAATGAATTTTATTATTAAAAAAGATTTATTTATTTATTTATGAGAGAGAGATTGAAAGAGAGAGAGAGAATGAGCGGGAAGGGCAGAGAGAGTCCCAAACAGACTCCAGTCCATGTGCAGAGACCGTCATGGGGTTTGAGCTCATGACCCAGAGCTCAGCACCTGAGTCAAAACCAGTAGTGGGAGGCTTAACTGACTGTGTCATCCAGGCACCCCTATTTCTTTTTTTTCTGAGAGAAGACAGAGTGTGCATTAGTGGGTGTGTGGGGGAATCAGAAGGGAGAAGGAGAGAGAATCTTAATTGTGGAGCCCAAGGTGGGGCTTGATCTCATGATTTTGAGATCATGACCTGAGCAGAAATCAAGAGCCGGACACTTCACTGACTGAGCCACCCAGATGGCCCTGAAACAACTTTCTAATCACCCTCCAGACCTCTCCTTCTTGCCTATTTCTGTCTTATTTATCTATCCAGTGTCTATCTATGTATTTATATCCCATATGTCTCAATTACCACTGGTAAGCATTCCATTGTTTTATATCCCCCATTTTTCAGTACTGTATATCCTATTTGTCAACTGTTTGTCTCATAAACTTAAATTAATGTCCCCTTTTCTATCATGATGTCTGTAACCTGGCAAAGCACCATAGTAAATTTGTACAGGATAGGAGTTGATATTACTCAGTTAAATGTCACAATGACCTTAGGCTGTACTATTCCTGTTAACTCCACTTCATATTAGGAACTGGGAGTACAGACAGATTAAATGACTTGCCTAAGGTCACTCATCTAGTAGATGACAGAGAAATGACTTGATCCCGTACTGTTCAAAGGTCCATACAATTAATATGTCTGTATTATTGAAACATGTATCACACTTAAGTTGTCATGAAGGAGGGAAATCAAAGTATTTGCTTGGTAGCCTTCAGCTCTTTGTACTTTTTACCCATGGTTTTCAAATTATATTATTTTAGCATAATAGCCCTCTCTGCTCAAAGCCCTTTCTGCTGAGCACATATAAGGAAAATAAAGGAATTACAAGGGCACTTAGAAAAAGTCTGGAGAAAGGGCCACTGAAGGACTATTTTCTGGAAGAAATCTAACTTGACCTTTAAATTATGCCTAGTTTACTAGGAGAGCAATCTGGAGAATCTTGGTAGGGCATAGCCAACATCCTCCAAATATTTTGCATTTTATCAGTTACCACAACATGAAACAAAGGAATTTTAGGATTTAGCTTGTGAATACTGTTCTTCTGAATACAAGTTTTGGATTAAAGAGACCCTACAACCCATCAAAGTACAGCTCAAAGATGCTCATCTCTTGTCCTAATAGGGTAAATTTCAACTAAAGCATGGGTTTAAATTGAATTAAATATGAACTTTTGGGGCTTCACCAAGATCAAAAGCTTCTGCACAGCAAAGGAAGCAGTCAACAAAACAAAGAGGCAACCCACAGAATGGGAGAAGATATTCACAAATGACAGTACAGAGGAAGGGCTGATATCGAAGATCTATAAAGAACTCCTCAAACTCAACACACACAAAACAGAAAATCATGTCAAAAAATGGGCAGAAGACATGAACAGACTCTTCTCCAAAGAAGACATGCAAATGGCCAATAGACACATGAAAAAATGTTCATCATCACTAGCCATCAGGGAGATTCAAATCAAAACCACATTGAGATACCACCTTACACCAGTTAGAATGGCCAAAATTAGCAAGACAGGAAACAACATGTGTTGGAGGTTGTGGAGAAAGGGGAACCTTCTTACACTGTAGGTGGGAATGCAAGTTGGTGCATCCACTTTGGAAAACAGTATGGAGATTTCTTAAGAAATTAAAAATAGAGCTTTCCTATGACCCTGCAATTGCACTATTGAGTATTTACCCCAAAGATACAGACATAGTGAAAAGAAGGGCCATCTGTACCCCAATGTTCATAGCAGCAATGACCACAGTCACCAAACTGTGGAAAGAGCCAAGATGCCCTTCAACAGACAAATGAATAAAGAAGATGTGGTCCGTATATACTATGGAGTAGTATGCCTCCATCAGAAAAGATGAATATTTAACTTTTGTATCAACATGAATGGGACTGGAAGAGATGATGCTGAGTGAAATAAGTCAAGCAGAGAGAATCAATTATCATATGGCTTCACTTACTTGTGGAGCATAAGGAATAACACGGAGGACATGGGGAGATGGAGAGGAGAAGTGAGTTGGGAGAAATTGGAGGGAGACATGAACCATGAGAGACTTCAGACTCTGAGAAGCAAACTGAGGGTTTTGAAGGGGAAGGGAGTGGGGGTTGGGAGAGCCTGGTGGTGGGTATTAAGGAGGGCACGTATTGCATGGAACACTGGCTGGAACACTGAAAAGGAAAAAAAAAAAAAAACACGAAACGTGCTGTGAATTGGGAGACCCTGGAATATTTAAAAAAACAATGGCAATAGCAGTAATTTTCAAGAAAACTCCCCATAAGCTGAGCTTCCCAGTAGTATATTTCAGTAGAGTTGAGAAAATTATCTCATCAAAACCTGATTATCATGATACAGAAGAAATGCATGTAATTTAGTTTGCTTGGCACTGGTAGAAACTGTCTGATCCTGTCATATTTTGACATTGCTCCTCAGATCCAATTTCTGTGACTTTTACATGAAGATTGGGCAGTGGTGTGAAGCCAGTGATGAGAAACCATTCAGCAGTAACCATGTTCATATTACTGGGTTTGACAAATGACCCACAGCTAGAGATTTTTTTTTTTATCTTTCTGTTTATCTCATATATGTTAAGCGTAATTGGGAATCTGACCATAATTTCTCTCATCTTGGTGGATTCTCATTTAAAAACAGCTATGTATTTTTTTCTTCAAAATTTCTCTTTATTAGAAATCTCATTCACAACCGCCTGTGTCCCCCCATACCTGTATGCCATATCAAGTGGGGACAGAACCATCACCATCAAGGCTTGCTTCAGCCAAATCTTTTTTATTGTCCTCTTTGCAGCTACAGATTTTTTTCTCTTGGCTGTGATGTCTTACGATCGCTACGTGGCTATCTGCAAACCCCTGTATTATGTGACCATCATGGACAACAGAGTCTGCAGGAATCTCATCCTCAGTTGTTGGGTATCCGCCTTATTGATTATCCTTCCACTCCTTGGTTTGAGTCTCCATCTGGAATTCTGTGACTCTGTTATTGACCATTTTTATTGTGATGCTTCTCCATTACTGAAGAATTCATGTTCAGATACTTGGCCTATAGAGCAGCTGGTTATAGTCTGTGCTGTTTTGACCTTCATAATGACCCTTGTGTGTATAGTTCTGTCATACATATACATCATTAGGACAATTCTAAGATTACCCTCTGTCCAGCAGAGGAAAAAAGCCTTTTCCACCTGTTCTTCCCACATGATTGTGGTTTCCATCACGTATGGCAGCTGCATATTTATGTATGTCAAGCCTTCAGTTAAGGATGAAGTGGCCATTAATAAGGCAGTTTCTCTGCTCACTATATCTGTTGCCCCTTTGTTGAACCCTTTCATTTATACCCTGAGAAATAAACAAGTAAAACAGTCTTTCCATGATACCCTTAAAAGACTTGCATCTCTTTCAGAGAAATATTAGATTTTCATATTGGGAGTTTAAATTAAAACAAGAAACAACTTATCCTATATCAATATGAAACCATATATTACAAATGGTATATCAATTCAGCATATAGGTGGAAATTGAATGAGGAGAGTTGTGTAGTTCTCAACTTTGAGGAATTTTAGTTCTCAATATAGAGGAATAATAAAGGAAATTTAGAAGAGAATCTAAGGAAAAATTGTGATGGACCCAGCATTATGCAGATAGATACTTCTAACTTTTCTGGAACTTCTGTGTCTTCCTAATCTATATTTCAGTCAACTCTTTTTAGTCTTATCAGGTATACATTAGTCATTAGTCTTGTGTGTTGAATCTATTCCATTCATGTCACTGTTTTTCCCTCCTTGTAACACTACCTCTTTCAAAGTATTTTCTCTTTTCAAGAGGATAAGAATGCTGGAAAAATAAGCTCCCTTCACCTTCAACTCTGTTTTGTTAATCCTGTCTCACAATAATCATGTGGATTTGAAGAAAATTCTATAGTCATCCTTGCCTCTTCTAATCAGAACTTATTAAAACATGTATGAAAAATCATTACATAAACAAAGATATAACCAAATGGTCTTTAAAAAAAGATTTTATTTATTTATTTAGACAGAGATTTGTTGAACCCCTGAGAAATAAGTAAAGCAGTCTTTTTGTGACATTGTGAAAATATTGGTATTTCATTTATAGAAATAGTAGAACAGCATACTGAGAACTCAAATTAAAAGGTATATTATCATTCATCTGTTGATGGACATCTAGGTTCTTTCCATAGTATGGCTGTTGTGGACATTGCTGCTATAGACATTGAGGGAGACAAACCATAAGTGACTCTTAATCTCACAAAACAAACTGAGGGTTGCTGGGGGGAGGGGTTTTGGGAGAAGGGGGTGGGATTATGGACATTGGGGAGGGTATGTGCTTTGGTGAGTGCTGTGAAGTGTGTAAATCTGGTGATTCACAGACCTGTACCCCTGGGGATAAAAATATATGTTTATAAAAAATTAAAAATTAAAAAAAAGGTATATTATCAGAATATGGGTGGAAATTGAAGCCACTGAAAATGGCAAGTTTTGACAGGCATTAAAGAAAGTTTGGAAGAACATCTAATAAAGAATGATGAAGGATCCAGTATTATGAAATGGGCATTTCTTTACTCCTGTGCAACTGATTATATCTCCTCATAATCTGAAACTCAGTCAGCTCTACTTAAGTTGTCTCTAATGTTCATTAGTCATTAGTTTTTCATGTCAAAACTGTTCTGGACGTGTTACTGCTTTCCCCTCCTTGCAATGCAATCTGTTTTGAAGTGTCTTTCCTTCTCAAGGGGATAGCTACACTGATTTTCAGGATGTAAAGCAGTCTTCATTTCGGGCTTGTCTATCGTGTCTCAAAATAAACAGTATGTGATCTCTTCCTTTTCATTCATAATTTTATTAATTGGGGTCCTCTCTATTGTCTTTTGGATTAGTTTGACCAGTGGTTTATTGATCTTATTGATTCTTTCAAGAAAACCAGCTTCTAGTTTTGTTGATGCATTCTACTGTATCTCTAGTTTCTATCTCATTGATCTCTGCTCTAATCTTCATTATTTCCCTTCTTGTGTGTGGAGTTGGCTTAATTTGTTGTTGATTCTCCAGTTCTTTAAGGTGTAAAGAGAGCTGGTGTATTCTGGATTTTTCAATTTCTTTGAGGGAGGCGTGGATGGCTATATATTTCCCCCTTAGAACCATCTTTGTTGTATCCCATAGGTTTTGGACTGAAGTGTCTTCATTCTCATTGGTTTCCATGAATTGTTTAAGTTCTTCTTTGATTCCTTGGTTGATCCAAACATTCTTTTTATTTTTTTTAATATAATTTTTTATTTTTTATAAACATATATTTTTATCCCCAGGGGTACAGGTCTGTGAATCACCAGGTTTACACACTTCACAGCACTCACCAAAACACATACCCTCCCAAATGTCCATAATACCACCCCCTTTTCCCAAACCCCCTCCCCCCAGCAACCCTCAGTTTGTTTTGTGAGATTAAGAGTCACTTATGGTTTGTCTCCCTCCCAATCCCATCTTCTTTCATTTATTCTTCTCGTACCCACTTAAGCCCCCATGTTGCATCACCACTTCCTCATATCAGGGAGATCATATGATAGTTGTCTTTCTCCACTTGACTTATTTTGCTAAGCATGATACGCTCTAGTTCCATCCATGTTGTCGCAAATGGCAAGATTTCATTTCTTTTGATGGCTGCATAGTATTCCATTGTGTATATATACCACATCTTCTTGATCCATTCATCTGTTGATGGACATCTAGGTTCTTTCCATAGTTTGGCTATTGTGGACATTGCTGCTATAAACATTCGAGTACACGTGCCCCTTTGGATCACTACGTTTGTATCTTTAGGGTAAATACCCAATAGTGCAATTGCCGGGTCATAGGGCAGTTCTATTTTCAACATTTTGAGGAACCTCCATGCTGTTTTCCAGAGAGGTTGCACCAGCTTGCATTCCCACCAACAGTGTAGGAGGGTTCCCCTTTCTCCGCATCCTCGCCAGCATCTGTCATTTCCTGACTTGTTGATTTTAGCCATTCTGACTGGTGTGAGGTGATATCGCATTGTGGTTTTGATTTGTATTTCCCTGATGCCGAGTGATATGGAGCACTTTTTCATGTGTCTGTTGGCTATCTGGATGTCTTCTTTGCAGAAATGTCTGCTCATGTCCTCTGCCCATTTCTTGATTGGATTATTTGTTCTTTGGGTGTTGAGTTTGCTAAGTTCTTTATAGATTCTGGACACTAGTCCTTTATCTGATATGTCGTTTGCAAATATCTTCTCCCATTCTGCCAGTTGTCTTTTGATTTTGTGAACTGTTTCCTTTGCTGTGCAAAAGCTTTTGATCTTGATGAAATCCCAATAGTTCATTTTTGCCCTTGCTTCCCTTGCCTTTGGCGTTGTTCCTAGGAAGATGTTGCTGCGGATGAGGTCGAAGAGGTTGCTGCCTGTGTTCTCCTCAAGGATTTTGATGGATTCCTTTCGCACATTGAGGTCCTTCATCCATTTTTGAGTCTATTTTTGTGTGTGGTGTAAGGAAATGGTCCAATTTCATTTTTCTGCATGTGGCTGTCCAATTTTCCCAGCACCATTTATTGAA
Source organism: Mustela lutreola (assembly GCF_030435805.1). Classification (NCBI taxonomy): domain Eukaryota; kingdom Metazoa; phylum Chordata; class Mammalia; order Carnivora; family Mustelidae; genus Mustela; species Mustela lutreola. The sequence goes on from NC_081297.1 coordinate 58,116,325, forward strand.
GAGGCTGTCTTTTTTCCATTGGACATTCTTTCCTGCTTTGTCGAAGATTAGTTGACCATAGAGTTGAGAGTCTATTTCTGGGCTCTCTATTCTGTTCCATTGACTTATGTGTTTGTTTTTGTGCCAGTACCATGCTGTCTTGCTGATGACAGCTTTGTAATAGAGCTTGAAGTCCGGGATTGTGATGCCACCAACGTTGGCTTTCTTTTTCAATATCCCTTTAGCTATTCGAGGTCTTTTCTGGTTCCATATAAATTTTAGAATTATTTGTTCCATGTCTTTGAAAAAGATGGATGGTACTTTGATAGGAATTGCATTAAATGTGTAGATTGCTTTAGGTAGCATAGACATTTTCACAATATTTATTCTTCCAGTCCAGGAGCATGGAACATTTTTCCATTTCTTTGTGTCTTCCTCAATTTCTTTCATGAGTTCTTTATAGTTTTCTGAGTATAGATTCTGTGTCTCTTTGGTTAGGTTTATTCCTAGGTATCTTATGGTTTTGGGTGCAATTGTAAATGGGATTGACTCCTTAATTTCCCTTTCTTCTGTCTTGCTGTTGGTGTAGAGAAATGCAACTGATTTCTGTGCATTGATTTTATATCCTGACACTTTACTGAATTCTGTATAAGTTCTAGCAGTTTTGGAGTGGAGTCTTTTGGGTTTTCCACATATAGTATCATATCATCTGCGAAGAGTGATAATTTGACTTCTTCTTTGCCGATTTGGATGCCTTTAATTTCCTTTTGTTGTCTGATTGCTGAGGCTAGGACCTCTAGTACTATGTTGAATAGCAGTGGTGATAATGGACATCCCTGCCGTGTTCCTGACCTTAGCGGAAAAGCTTTCAGTTTTTCTCCATTGAGAATGATATTTGCGGTGGGTTTTTCATAGATGGCTTTGATGATATTGAGGTATGTGCCCTCTATCCCTACACTTTGAAGAGTTTTGATCAGGAAGGGATGCTGTACTTTGTCAAATGCTTTTTCCGCATCTATAGAGAGTATCATATGGTTCTTGTTCTTACTTTTATTGATGTGTTGTATCACATTGACTGATTTGCGGATGTTGAACCAACCTTGCAGTCCTGGAATAAATCCCACTTGGTCGTGGTGAATAATCTTTTTAATGTACTGTTGAATCCTATTGGCTAGTATTTTGTTGAGTATTTTCGCATCTGTGTTCATCAAGGATATTGGTCTATAGCTCTCTTTTTTGGTGGGATCCTTGTCTGGTTTTGGGATCAAGGTGATGCTGGCCTCATAAAATGAGTTTGGAAGTTTTCCTTCCATTTCTATTTTTTGGAACAGTTTTAGGAGAATAGGAATTAGTTCTTCTTTAAATGTTTGGTAGAATTCCCCCAGGAAGCCGTCTGGCCCTGGGCTTTTGTTTGTTTGGAGATTTTTAATGACTGTTTCAATCTCCTTACTGGTTATGGGTCTGTTCAGGCTTTCTATTTCTTCCTGGTTCAGTTGTGGTAGTTTATATGTTTCTAGGAATGCATCCATTTCTTCCAGATTGTCAAATTTATTGCCGTAGAGTTGCTCATAGTATGTTCTTATAATAGTTTGTATTTCTTTGGTGTTAGTTGTGATCTCTCCTCTTTCATTCATGATTTTATTTATTTGGGTCCTTTCTCTTTTCTTTTTGATAAGTCGGGCCAGGGGTTTATCAATTTTATTAATTCTTTCAAAGAACCAGCTCCTACTTTCGTTGATTTGTTCTATTGCTTTTTTGGTTTCTATTTCATTGATTTCTGCTCTGATCTTTATGATTTCTCTTCTCCTGCTGGGCTTAGGGTTTCTTTCTTGTTCTTTCTCCAGCTTCTTTAGGTGTAGGGTTAGATTGTGTACCTGAGACCTTTCTTGTTTCTTGAGAAAGGCTTGTACCGCTATATATTTTCCTCTCAGGACTGCCTTTGTTGTGTCCCACAGATTTTGAACCGTTGTATTTTCATTATCATTTGTTTCCATGATTTTTTTCAATTCTTCTTTAATTTCCCGGTTGACCCATTCATTCTTTAGAAGGATACTGTTTAGTCTCCATGTATTTTGGTTCTTTTCAAACTTCCTTTTGTGGTTGAGTTCTAGCTTTAGAGCATTGTGGTCTGAAAATATGCAGGGAATGATCCCAATCTTTTGATACTGGTTGAGTCCTGATTTAGGACCTAGGATGTGATCTATTCTGGAGAATGTTCCATGTGCACTAGAGAAGAATGTGTATTCTGTTGCTTTGGGATGAAATGTTCTGAATATATCTGTGATGTCCATCTGGTCCAGTGTGTCGTTTAAGGCCTTTATTTCCTTGCTGATCTTTTGCTTGGATGATCTGTCCATTTCAGTGAGGGGAGTGTTAAAGTCCCCTACTATTATTGTATTATTGTTGATGTGTTTCTTTGATTTTGTTATTAATTGGTTTATATAGTTGGCTGCTCCCACGTTGGGGGCATAGATATTTAAAATTGTTAAATCTTCTTGTTGGACAGACCCTTTGAGTATGATATAGTGTCCTTCCTCATCTCTTATTATAGTCTTTGGCTTAAAATCTAATTGATCTGATATAAGGATTGCCACTCCTGCTTTCTTCTGATGTCCATTAGCATGGTAAATTCTTTTCCACCCCCTCACTTTAAATCTGGAGGTGTCTTCGGGTTTAAAATGAATTTCTTGGAGGCAACATATAGATGGGTTTTGTTTTTTTATCCATTCTGATACCCTGTGTCTTTTGACAGGGGCATTTAGCCCATTAACATTCAGGGTAACTATTGAGAGATATGAATTTAGTGCCACTGTATTCCCTGTAAGGTGACTGTTACTGTATATGGTCTCTCTTCCTTTCTGATCTACCACTTGTAGGCTCTCTCTTTGCTTAGAGGATCCCTTTCAAGATTTCCTGTAGAGCTGGTTTGGTGTTTGCAAATTCTTTCAGTTGTTGTTTGTCCTGAAAGCTTTTAATCTCTCCTTCTATTTTCAATGATAGCCTAGCTGGATATAGTATTCTGGGCTGCATGTTTTTCTCATTTAGTGCTCTGAAAATATCATGCCAGCTCTTTCTGGCCTGCCAGGTCTCTGTGGATAAGTCAGCTGCCAATCTAATATTTTCACCATTGTATGTTACAGACTTCTTTTCCCGGGCTGCTTGCAGGATTTTCTCTTTGTCACTGAGACTTGTAAATTTTACTATTAGGTGACGGGGTGTGGGCCTATTCTTATTGATTTTGAGGGGCGTTCTCTGAACCTCCTGAATTTTGATGCTTGTTCCCTTTGCCATATTGGGGAAATTCTCCCCAATAATTCTCTCTAGTATACCTTCTGCTCCCCTCTCTCTTTCTTCTTCTTCTGGAATCCCAATTATTCTAATGTTGTTTCGTCTTATGGTGTCACTTATCTCTCGAATTCTCCCCTCGTGGTCCAGTAGCTGTTTGTCCCTCTTTTGCTCAGCTTCTTTATTCTCTGTCATTTGGTCTTCTATATCACTAATTCTTTCTTCTGCCTCATTTATCCTAGCAGTGAGAGCCTCCATTTTTGATTGCACCTCATTAATAGCTTTTTTGATTTCAACTTGGTTAGATTTTAGTTCTTTTATTTCTCCAGAAAGGGCTTTTATATCTCTCGGGAGGGTTTCTCTAATATCTTCCATGCCTTTTTCGAGCCCGGCTAGAACCTTGAGAATTGTCATTCTGAACTCTAGATCTGACATATTACCAATGTCTGTATTGATTAGCTCCCTAGCCTTCGGTACTGCCTCTTGTTCTTTTTTTTTTGTGTTGAATTTTTCCGTCTTGTCATTTTGTCCAGAGAAGAGTATATGAGGGGGCAAGTAAAATACTAAAAGGGTGGCAACAACCCCAGGAAAATATGCTTTAACCAAATTAGAAGAGATCCCAAATCGTTTGGGGGGAGAAAGGGGATAAAAAGAGGTTCAAAAAGGAAGAAAAAAAAAAAAGAAAAAAGAAAGAAAGAAAAAAAAAGAAAAGAATTTAAAAAAAAAGAAAACACCTAAGAAAAATATAAAAAAGAAAAAATATATGTATTAGATAAACTAGTAAAAAATCGTTAAAAAAGAAAAAGGTAACAGTTAAAAAAAAAATTTTACCCGATGGCGAGAAAAAAAAACAAAAATGTAAAAGAAAAAAATTAAATTAACCGCAAGACTAAAAAAAATCACAGGGCAAAAGCCATGAGTTCCGTGCTTTGCTTTCTCCTCCTCTAGAATTCTGCTGCTCTCCTTGGTATTGAAACCGCACTCTTTGGTAGGTTACCTTGTCTCGGCTGCATTTCTTGTTGATCTTCTGGTGGAGGGGCCTGTTGTAGTGATTCTCAAGTGTCTTTGCCCCAGGCGGAATTGCACCACCCTTACCCGGGGCCAGGGTGAGTAATCCGCTCGGGTTTGCTTTCAGGAGCTTTTTTTCCCTAAGCGCTTTCCGTAGAGTTCTGGAGGACGAGAATACAAATGGCGGCCTCCTGGTCTCCGGCCCGGAGGAGCCGAGAGCCCAGGGCCACACTCCTCAGTGCGCGCTCAGAGAACCGCGCCCAGTTACTCCCGTCTGCCTGACCTCCGGCCGCGCTCCGAGCTCACCGAGCCTGCGACTGGTTCAAGTTCACCCCAAGCGCGAGTTTACTGTCGGCTCCGTCTCTGTAGCCGGCTTTCCTGTTCCAATACCCGCAAGCTCTGCGACACTCAGACACCCCCGATCCTTCTGTGACCCTGCGGGACCTGAGGCCACGCTGACCCCGTGTGGGCTTTGCCCCGGGTAGCCTCTGGAGCGATGTCCCTCAGCGGAACAGACTTTTAAAAGTCCTGATTTTGTGCGCGGTTGCTCCGCCGCTTGCCGGGAGCCGGCCCCTCCCCCCGGGGTCTATCTTCCCGTCGCTTTGGATTCACTTCTCCGCCGGTCCTACCTTTCAGAAAGTGGTTGTTTTCTGTTTCCAGAATTGCTGTTCTTCTCTTCGATCTGCCGATGGATTTTCAGGTGTTTGCAATCTTTAGATAAGCTATCTAGCTGATCTCTGGCTAGCTGAAGTAGTCTCGGCCTGCTACTTCTCCGCCATCTTGACTCCTCCTGATCCAAACATTCTTAAGCAAGGTGGTCTTTAGCTTCCAGGTGTTTGAATTCCTTCCAAATTTTTTCTTGTGGTTGAGTTCCAGTTTCAAAGCATTGTGGTCTGAGAATATGCAGGGAATAATCTCAATCTTTTGGTATCAGTTGAGCCCTGATTTGTGACCCAGTATGTGGTCTATTCTGGAGAAAGTTCCATGTGCGCTCAAGAAGAATGTGCTTTGGAGAACAGTGTGGAGATTCCTCAAGAAATTAAAAATAGAGCTTCCCTATGACCCTGCCATTGCACTCCTGGGTATTTACCCCAAAGATACAGATGTCGTGAAAAGAAGGGCCATCTGTACCCCAACGTTTATAGCAGCAATGGCTACGGTCGCCAAACTGTGGAAAGAACCAAATGCCCTTCAATGGACAAATGGATAAGGAAGATGTGGTCCATATACACTATGGAGTATTATGCCTCCATCAGAAAGGATGAATACCCAACTTTTGTAGCAACATGGAGGGGACTGGAAGAGATGATGCTGAGTGAAATAAGTCAAGCAGAGAGAGTCAATTATCATATGGTTTCACTTATTTGTGGAGCATAACAAATAACATGGAGGACATGGGGAGGTGGAGAGGAGAAGGGAGTTGAGGGTAATTGGAAGGGGAGGTGAACCATGAGAGACTATGGACTCTGAAAATCAACCTGAGGGTCTTGAAGGGGTGGGGCTGGGAGGTTGGGGGAACAAGGTGGTGGGTATTAGGGAGGGCACGTATTGCATGGAGCACTGGGTGTGGTGCAAAAACAATGAATACTGTTATGCTGAAAAGAAATAAGAAAAATTGTGTATTCAGCTGTTGTTGGATGGAATGTAATGCATATGTCTGTTAGGTCTTGCAAGGTCTGTAGTATTGTTCAAATCTACTGTTTTCTTATCAGTTCTGTTTGGATGGTCTTTCCACTATTAGAGCTTAGAATAGGTATTAAGGTTTCCAACTGTTATTGTATTGCTATATATTTCTTCTTTTGTTCTGTTAATAATTGCTTTATATATTTAGGTGCTCTGATGTTGGGTGCACAAATGTTTACAATTGTAATATCTTATTGATGGTTTGACCTCTTTATCATTACAATAAGGACCTTCTTTTCCTCTTGACCATTCTCGAATAAAGTTTCTTTTTGTTTGATTTAAAAAAAAAAAAGACATACAAATGACTATCAGATGCATGAAAAAATGTTCATCATCACTAGCCATCAGGGAGATTTAAATTAAAACCACAAACCACATTAAGATACCACCTTACACCAGTTAGAATGGCCAAAATTAACAAGACAGGAAACATGTGTTGGAGAGGATGTGGAGAAAGGGGAACCCTCTTCCACTGTTAGTGCGAATGCAAGTTGGTGCAGCCACTTTGGAGAACAGTGTGGAGATTCCTCAAGAAATTAAAAATAGAGCTTCCTTATGACCCTGCAATTGCACTTACTGGGTATTTACCCCAAAGATACAGATGTCGTGAAAAGAAGGGCCATCTGTACCCCAACGTTTATAGCAGCAATGGCTACGGTCACCAAACTGTGGAAAGAACCAAGATGCCCTTCAACGGATGAATGGATAAGGAAGATGTGGTCCATATACACTATGGAGTATTATGCCTCCATCAGAAAGGATGGATACCCAACTTTTTATCAACATGGACAGGACTGGAAGAGACAATGCTGAGTGAAATAAGTCAAGCAGAGAGTCAGTTATCATATGGTTTCACTTATTTGTGGAGCATAACAAATAACATGGAGGAAAAGGGGAGATGGAGAGGAGAAGGGAGTTGAGGTTAATTGGAAGGGGAGGTGAACCATGAGAGACTATGGACTCTGAAAAACAATCTGCGGGTTTTGAAGGGGCGGGGGATGGGAGGTTGGGGGGAACCAGGTGGTGGGTATTAGAGGGGGCACGGATTGCATGGAGCACTGGGTGTGGTGCAAAAACAATGAATACTGTTATGCTGAAAAGAAATAAAAAAAAAAAGACCGAAAAAAAAAAGAAGAATGAGTATTCTGTGTTTCAGGGTGTAATGTTCTGTATATATTTATGAGGTCCATCTGGTCCAATGTGTCATTCAATGATCTTGTTTATTTATAGATTTTCTGCTTGGATGATCTGTCCATTACTGAGAGTGGTGTCTTAAGATCCCCTACTATTGGGGCACCTGGGTGGCTCAGTGGGTTAAAGCCTCTGCCTTCAGCTTAGGTCATGATCCCTGGGTCCTGGGATCGAGCCCCACATTGGGCTCTCTGCTAGGCAGAAAGCCTGCTTCCCTTCCTCTCTCTCTGCCTCTCTCTGCCTACTTGTGATCTCTTTCTCAAATAAATAAATAAAATCTTTTTAAAAATCCCCTACTATTAATGTATTCACATCAATATGACTCTTTATCTTGATTAACAGTTGTCTTATGTAGTTGGCTGCTCCCATATTAGGGGCATAAATAGTTACAATTGTTAGATCTTCTTGGTGGATAGACTCTTTAAGAATGATGTAGTGTCCTTCTGTATCTATGACTACAGTCTTTAGTTTAAAATCTAATTTATCTGATATGAGAATCACTACCCCAGCCTTCTTTAGAGGCCCATTGGCATGAAAGATGCTTCTCCATCACTTCACTTTAAGTCTGGATGTAACTTTAGGTTCAAAATGTGTCTCTTGTAGACAATATATGGACAGGTACTGTTGTTTTATCCAATCTGAAGCCCCGTGGTGTTTTATGGGAGTGTTTAGGCTGTTCACACTGAGAGTGATTATTGAGAGATATGTTTTTATTGACATTGTGTTACCTGTGAAGTCCTTCTTTCTATAGATTTTCTCCATAAATTTATGTTCTATGACACTCTTGGGTTCTTTCTTCTTTTATAGAACCCCCCTTAATATTTCTTGTAATGTGGCTTGGTGGTCACATATTCTTTTTTTAAAGATTTTATTTATTTATTTCACAGATATTATTTGACCATAGAGTTAAGGATCCATATTTGACAGAGAGAACACAAGTAGGCAGAGAGGCAGGCAGAGAGAGAGAGGAGGAAGCAGGCTCCCCACTGAGCAGAGTCCAATGCAGGGCTCGATCCCAGGACCCTGGGATCATGACCTGAGCTGAAGGCAGAGACTTTAACCCACTGAGCCACCCAGGGATCCCAGTCACATATTCTTTTAAATCTTGCCAGTCTTGGAAGCTCTTAATCTCTCCATCCATTTTAAATGTCAGCCATGCTGGATAAAGCATTCTTGGCTGTATGTTCTTTTCATTTAGTGCCCTGAATATTTCTTGCCAGCGCCTTCTGGCTTGCCAGGTTTCTGCGGACAGGTCTGACATTATTCTGATGGGCCTTCCTCTGTACGTAAGGAATCTCTTCCCCCAGCTACTCTCAAGAGCTCCTGTATAAAATTATGATTCATCAGTTTTGCAATCAGGTGTCTCAAGGTCTTCCTAGATTCTATGATCTTTGGGGAAGATCTTTCTGAATCTAGGACATGAACACTGGTTCCATTCCCCAGATTGGGAAAAATTTCATGGAGAATTTGTTGAACTATATCCTCTAGTCTTTTTTCTCTTTGTCCTCAAGGATTCCAATAATTCTGACATTGAACATTTCATGGCATCATTTATTTCCCTAATTCTGTTTTCATGGCTTCTAAGCTGTTTGTTCCAGTCCTCCTCCTGATCCCTTCACCCCCAAACTACTAGAACTCATACAGCAATTCAGTAATGTGGCAGGACACAAAATTATTGTACAGAAATCAGTTGCTTTCTTATACACTAACAATGAAAATACAGAAAGGGAAATTAGAGAATTGATTCCATTTACTATGGCACCAAGAACGATATGATACCTGGGAGTAAACCTAACCAAAGAGGTAAAGTATCTGTACTCAAGGAACTACAGAACACTCATGAAATGAAATGAAAGATGGAAGACCATTCCATGCTCATGGATCAGAAGAATAAACGTTAAAATGTCTATACTGCCTAGAGCAATCTATACTTTTAATGCCATTCTGATAAAAATTCCACCAGTATTTTTCAAAGACCTGGAGCAAATAATCCAAAAATTTGTATGGAATCATAAGAGACCCTGAATTGCTAAGGAAATTTTGAAAAAGAAAAACAAAACTGGAGGCATCATGTTGCCTGATTTCAGGCTTTACTACAAAGCTGTGATCACCAAGACAGCATGGCACCAGCACAAAAACAGATGCATAGACCAGTGGAATAGAATAGAGAGCCCAGATATGGACCCTCAACTTTATGGTCAAATAATAAAGCAGGAAAAAATATGCAGTGGAAAAAAGAACGTCTCTTCAATAAATGGTGCCGGGAAAATTGGACAGCTATGTGTAGAAGAATGAAACTTGACCATTCTCTTATACCATACACAAGGATAAACTTGAAATGGATAAAAGACCTCAATGTGAGACAGGAATCCATCAGAATCCTAGAGGAAAACCTAGGCAGTAACCTCTTTGACATCAGCCACAGCAACTTCTTTCAAGATATGTCTCCAAAGGCAAAGGAAACAAAAGAAAAAATGAAATTTTGGGACTTCATCAAGATCAAACGCCTTCTGCACAGCAAAGGAAACAGTCAACAAAACAAAGAGGCAACCCACAGAATGGGAGAAGATATTCGCAAATGAGAGTACAAAGGGCTGATATCCAAGATCTATAAAGAACTTCTCAAACTCAACACGCACAAAACAGATAATCATATCAAAAAATGGGCAGAAGACATGAACAGATAGTTATCTAAAGAAGACATACAAATGACTAACAGACATGAAAAAATGTTCATCATCACTAGTCCTCAGGGAGATTCAAATCAAAACCACACTGAGATACCGCCTTACAGCAGTCAGAATGGTCAAAATTAGCAAGACAGTAAACAACAAGTGTTGGAAAGAATGTGGAGAAAGGGGAACCCTCTTATGCTGCTGGTGGGAATATAAGTTGGTGCAGCTACTTTGGAAAACAGTGTGGAGATTCCTTAAGAAGTTAAAAATAGAACTTCCTTATGACCCTGCAATTGCCCTATTGGGCAATGTAGTGAATGTAGTGAATGTAGTGAAAAGAAGGGCCATCTGTAGCTCAATATTCATAGAAGCAATGGCCACAGTTGCCAAACTGTGGAAGGAACCAAAATGCCCTTCAATGGACAAATGGATAAAGAAGATATCATACAGGGGCGCCTGGGTGGCTCAGTAGGTTAAAGCCTCTGCCTTTAGCTCAGGTCATGATCTCAGTGTCCTGGAATGGAGCCCTGCATCGGGCTCTCTGCTCAGCGGGGAGCTTGCTTCCCTTCCTCTCTCTCTCTCTGCCTACTTGTGATCTCTGTCAAATAAATAAAATCTTAAAAAAAAAAGAAGATATTGTCCATATATACAAGGGTGTATTACACCTCCATCGGAAAGGATGAATACCCAACTTTTGTATCAACATAGATGGGATTGGAAGAGATTATGCTAAATAAGTTAAGCAGAGAGAGTGAATTATCATATGGTTTCAGTTATTTGTGGAGCATAAGGAATAACATGGAGGACATGGGGAGATGGAGAGGAGAAGGGAGTTGGGGGAAATTGAAAGGGGAGATGGATCATGAGAGACTGTGGACCCTGAGAAACAAACTGAGGGTTTTGAAGGGGAGGGGGGTGGGAGGTTAGGTGAGCCTGGTGGTGGGTATTAAGGAGGGCATGTATTGCATGGAGCTCTTGATGTGGTGCACAAACAATGAATTTGGGAACACTGAAAAGAAATTAAAAAAATAAAAATAATAAAACAGTATGTGAATGTGTATGAAATTAGGAATATAATTATATTCCCTTTCCTTTTCTATGTGAGCATATTAAAGATGATGACAAGACAACTGACAAAACCCCAACAATACAAAGAAGTGTAATTTTCTAGTTGTTAGAGTTTATTGGTAGATTTCTACCTCTACCAGTAATTGTTCCAAGAACTTCCAGGAAAGCCAGGTACAACACCAAAAGTATTGGCTTAAAGCATCAGATATCTGGTGAACTAATGAGGGTGAGAGGACAAAGACTCTGCAAATAGTAGAACTTTTGAAGATTGAACTGATTGTACGTAGTTAATTTTGCCCACAGAGGCATTTTCAGATTCATGGCTATGGTGGATTACATCATTTGTGGTGGATCAATGTCATTTTCTCCATTACAAGCTACAAATTCTTTTCTCTCCCTTTTAATTTGGTTGGGTCAATAACATGCTTTTGATCATGAGAATGTGGTATAACCAGAGTTGCATGACTTAGAGAGATGAGAAGATTTGCAACTTCCATCTTTTTTGGGAACACATGCCCTGGAGGAATCCAGGTGCCTTGTGAATACCTTGATATTGCCAAGAAGCGTAAATAACCCCATGGAGAGACCCTGGAGAGATGCCTTGTCAGCCCATCTCTTCCAGCCATTCCAGCTGTGGCATCAGACACATGACTGAGGAAGCCATCTTGGATAAACAGTCCACGCCAGCCTTCTTATCAATCCAATGCCAGTTAATATCTGATTACAACTAAATGATGGAATCAAGCGAGAATCACCCACTTGATATCAGTCAACCTCTGGAATCATGAACAATAATAAATTTATGTTCTAAGATGCTAAGATTTGGGGTGACTTGTTACAAAGCACTTTTTAACTGAAATAGGGTACAGGAAAAGGGTTACTATTTTATTTTTTATTAAATTTTTTTTTGTTTGAGTGTAGCTGATACAACATTATATATATATTATTTTATTTTATTTTTTTAATAATTTTTTATTTTTTATAAACATATATTTTTATCCCCAGGGGTACAGGTCTGTGAATCACCAGGTTTACACACTTCACAGCACTCACCAAAGCACATACCCTCCCCAATGTCCATAATCCCACCCCCTTCTCCCAAACCCCCTCCCACCAGTAACCCTCAGTTTGTTTTGTGAGATTAAGAGTCACTTATGGTTTGTCTCCCTCCCAATCCCATCTTCTTTCATTTATTCCTCTCCTACCCACTTAAGCCCCCATGTTGCATCACCACTTCCTCATATCAGGGAGATCATATGATAGTTGTCTTTCTCTGCTTGACTTATTTCACTAAGCATGATACGCTCTAGTTCCATCCATGTTGTCGCAAATGGCAAGATTTCATGTCTTTTGATGGCTGCATGGTATTCCATTGTGTATATATACCACATCTTCTTGATCCATTCATCTGTTGATGGACATCTAGGTTCTTTCCATAGTTTGGCTATTGTGGACATTGCTGCTATAAACATTCGGGTGCACGTGCCCCTTTGGATCACTACGTTTGTATCTTTAGGGTAAATACCCAATAGTGCAATTGCTGGGTCATAGGGCAGTTCTATTTTCAACATTTTGAGGAACCTCCATGCTGTTTTCCAGAGTGGCTGCACCAGCTTGCTTTCCCACCAACAGTGTAGGAGGGTTCCCCTTTCTCCGCATCCTCGCCAGCATCTGTCATTTCCTGACTTGTTGATTTTAGCCATTCTGACTGGTGTGAGGTGATATCTCATTGTGGTTTTGATTTGTATTTCCCTGATGCCGAGTGATATGGAGCACTTTTTTATGTGTCTGTTGGCCATCTGGATGTCTTCTTTGCAGAAATGTCTGTTCATGTGCTCTGCCCATTTCTTGATTGGATTATTTGTTCTTTGGGTTTTGAGTTTGCTAAGTTCTTTATAGATCTTGGACACTAGTCCTTTATCTGATATGTCGTTTGCAAATATCTTCTCCCATTCTGTCAGTTGTCTTTTGATTTTGTTAACTGTTTCCTTTGCTGTCCAAAAGCTTTTGATGATATGATACTATATGTGGAAAACCCAAAAGACTCCACTCCAAAACTGCTAGAACTTGTACAGGAATTCAGTAAAGTGTCAGGATATAAAATCAATGCACAGAAATCAGTTGCATTTATCTACACCAACAACAAGACAGAAGAAAGAGAAATTAAGGAGTCAATCCCATTTACAATTGCACCCAAAACCATAAGATACCTAGGAATAAACCTAACCAAAGAGGCACAGAATCTATACTCAGAAAACTATAAAGTACTCATGAAAGAAATTGAGGAAGACACAAAGTAATGGAGAAATGTTCCATGCTCCTGGACTAGAAGAATAAATATTGTGAAAATGTCTATGCTACCTAAAGCAATCTACACATTTAATGCAATTCCTATCAAAGTACCATCCATCTTTTTCAAAGAAATGGAACAAATAATTCTAAAATTTATATGGAACCAGAAAAGACCTCGAATAGCCAAAGGGATATTGAAAAAGAAAGCTAACGTTGGTGGCATCACAATTCCGGACTTCAAGGTCTATTACAAAGCTGTCATCATCAAGACAGCATGGTACTGGCACAAAAACAGACACATAGATCAATGGAACAGAATAGAGAGCCAAGAAATAGACCCTCAACTCTATGATCAACTAATCTTCGACAAAGCAGGAAAGAATGTCCAATGGAAAAAAGACAGCCTCTTCAATAAATGGTGCTGGGAAAATTGGACAGCCACATGCAGAAAAATGAAATTGAACCATTTCCTTACACCACACACAAAAATAGACTCAAAATGGGTGAAGGACCTCAATGTGTGAAAGGAATCCATCAAAATCCTTGAGGAGAACACAAGCAGCAACCTCTTCGACCTCAGCCGCAGCAACATCTTCCTAGGAACAATGCCAAAGGCAAGGGAAGCAAGGGCAAAAATGAACTATTGGGATTTCATCAAGATACAACATTATATTAATTTCAGGTGTACAATGTAGTGATTCAGCATGTCTGAATGTTATGCTATACTTACCCCAAGTGTAGCTACTTTTTTATTCATTACAGTCTCTCCGTTGGCTGGAGCTCTATCCTCTTTTCAGGGATTATGAGTGTTCTAAGTCTTTGGAAGTTTGATATCATCAGTAGGTATAGGGTGAAGATTAAGCACATTCTAGGCCACCACTGAATGAAAGACCATTTACTGTCAGTGAAGGATTTTTCTTTCTTGACCTCAGCTGCTTTAAATAAAAAGGCCAAGAATGTTGGGAAACTTTGAGGAAGAGGAGACACAGACATTTTTATAGATTTGCTTGATACAAGGAGCCAAGTTTCATCCTACCCAAACCTTTGGGGAAGGAAGTGTTGGGTGAAGGACACAAGGAAGGGTTGCAAGGAAGTGTTGCAAGAACATTCTCAGTGATGTGGGGCAAAGCCATAATAGCATGTGTAGGGGAAAAAGAAAGAGTCCCTGAGCTTCAGGGCTTTTCTGACACTGAGAGATGTGTAGAGGAGGAGGTGGCACTGACCCTGGGGAGAAAACCCAAAGAAAAGAAAGCCTCTCTGCTTGTCTGGCCATCTCCATGCTCCCTGGGTATGCTTTCCCATCTCCTGTTCTTTCTGAGTTCCCATCTGGGGATGCCATGACTTTCTGGCAACTGTTCTAAACCATAATGCACAAGTGCTAAAACACCTTGGTCTGTTTTAGAGAAAAAGAGTGCCTGAATTCAACTGATAAAATTAAGGCAATACTCACAGTGAAAAGAAAGACTAAAGTGAACTTACACATGAAGCCCCTTGCCAATTCAGTCTACACTAATTAAAATTTTCATTACTATATGTATGAGAAATTGATGTGTTCCTTCTTGTCCTATGTATATTCAGAAACTGTCAAAGACATTGCACTGTGTCGTGCTCTGTCATAGGTAGGGGGGTGCTAATGGGACAAAGTCCATTTGCAAGCAGTGTGTGGGTCAATATTTATGATGAGTGACTCTACCCTCTGATGTCCAAAGTTTTCATTACATAAATGATGTCCAGTTGTTTGAACTCAGAAGACTCAGGCTCATCTGCTCAGACTGTGGTATAACTATTCCTCTCCCAGAAGGAATAGCTGAAAATATATGAGGAACTCATACATCTCAATAGAAAAGAACTCTGATTAAAAAATTATTATGCCTCCATCAGAAAGGACGAATACCCAACTTTTGTAGCAACCTGGACGGGACTGGAAGAGATTATGCTGAGTGAAATAAGTCAAGCAGAGAGAGTCAATTATCATATGGATTCACTTATTTGTGGAGCATAACAAATAGCATGGAGGACATGGGGAGATAGAGAGGTGAAGGGAGTTGGGGGAAATTGGAAGGGGAGGTCAACCATGAGAGACTATGGACTCTTAAAAAACAATCTGCGGGTTTTGAAGGGGTGGGGGTGGGAGGTCAGAGTACCAGGTGGTGGGTATTATAGAGGGCGTGGATTGCATGGAGCACTGGGTGTGGTGCAAAAATAATGAATACTGTTATGCTGAAAATAAATAAAAAATAAATTTTAAAATAATTGGCAGAGAGGGGCACCTGGGTGGCTCAGTGGGTTAAGCCTCTGCCTTCGGCTCGGGTCATGATCTCAAGGTCCTGGGATCCAGCCCCCACATTGGGTTCTCTGCTCAGTGGGGAGCTACTTTCCTCTCTTTATCTCTGCCTGCCTCTCTGCCCACTTGTGATCTCAGTCTGTCAAATGAATAAATAAAATCTTAAAAAAAATTTGAAAATATTGGCAGAGAGAGTGAACAGGGATTTCTCCAAAGAGACAAAATGTGGGACAGTTTGAGCACCATAATTATTAAGTACAGCAATGAGTTATAAGCTTTTGAAAACTAGAAGTTCATGAGTCCATACATATAAGCAATCAATGGAGCAATTCTAAGTTGAAAAGAAGGGAGTCCTCCTGCTTATAATAGAATGCCAAGGACCAGTTGGTAGATGTGGAGCAACCATGGAGTTGGGATAAAGAATATAATAATATTCCTCGTTCTTTTCTACCGGAATATATTAAAATAATGGTAAAAACAGCTGGCAAGACCCCCAGCAGTAAACAGACATATTTTAATATGAACTTTAACAATTATTGATAGATTTCTGCCTCTGAGAACTTGTTCACAGAACAACTAAAAAAGCCAAATAGAGCACCCAATCACTGATTTAAAGCACCCAATCACCCAACCATGAGGATCAAAAGACCCAGGATTCTGGAAAATTAGAAATATTGAAGTGTGAGCTGATTTTATGCAGCTATTTTTGAGTTTAGAGGCATTTTCAGATTCATCACTGTTTCAAATTCTTTAATGTCAATTTCTCCATCTAGAGATGTAATTTCTTCTCCCCTTTAACTTGCTTTAGATCATGAGAGTGTGGTAGAAGTGAAGTTGCATGATTTAGGATAATCAGCCAACAACAGCTTCATCTTTTAAATTGAACTGTCATTTTATTGACAGTTTGACCATCTGCAGTTGACATTTGTATATTTTGTCATTAGACCATCCAGCAATAGGCTGATAGTATATTTAATGAAAATTTCATATATCCAAGTAGTAGTAACTGATACTGCTGAATGTATTTTGGAACTAGATGTCTTAAGTATGTATAATATTTCTACTGCTTAAATGGGTTGTTTCCAATGAGAGACTGCCCCACTAGTAGGACAGTGGTTTGGGGATGAGTGCACAAAGTTGGAGTCTCACAACTCTTTTTGGCACAGCTCTTTAGTAAAGAAAGTCAGTGAAGGACAGGAGGGGTGAAAAAAATCACTATATTGATTAAAGAGGTGGTAAAATAAGGGGTGCTTAAGAAAACCATCCAAATTAAGGAAGATTTGGTCTATATACACTATGGAGTATTATGCCTCCATCAGAAAGGATGAATACCCAACTTTTGTAGCAACATGGATGGGACTAGAAGAGATTATGCTGAGTGAAATAAGTCAAGCAGAGAGAGTCAATCATCGTATGATTTCACTTATTTGTGGAGATTGACAAATAACATGGAGGACATGGGGAGGTGGAGAGGAGAAGGGAGTTGAGGGAAATTGGAAGGGGAGATGAACCATGAGAGACTATGGACTCTGAAAAATAAACTGAGGGTTTTGAAGGGGGGGGTGCTGGGAGGTTGGGGGAGCCAGGTGGTGGTATTAAGGAGGGCAGGTATTGTATGGAACACTGGGTGTGGTGCAAAAACAATGAATACTCTTATGCTGAAAAGAAATGAAAAAAATAAAAATTAAAAAAAAAAAAGAAAACCATCCAAATTAAAAAAAAAATCCAAATAATTTCATAGGCTGCCCTACACTCAGCCAGTAGTCTTTTTTTTTTAATTTTAATTTTTTTAAAGATTTTATTTATTTATTTGACAGAGAGAAATCACAAGTAAGCAGAGAGGCAGGCAGAGAGAGGAAGAAGCAGGCTCCCCGAAGAGCAGAGAGCCTGATGCGGGACTCGATCCCAGGACCCTGAGACCATGACTTGAGCTGAAGGCAGAGGCTTAACCCACTGAGCTACCCAGGCGCCCCAGGTCTTTTTGTTTTTGCTTTGTCCATTTGTTGTTATTTGGGGGGTGTGTTTACCTATCATTTATTTGTGATGAATGAAGTCAAGGTTTTTCTTTAGGGGTATGTGATAGAAAATACTAGCTTCGGTAAAAATATAGTGCCAAAATAACACCTTATCTCTAACCCTGTTTCATACCCCGGTTACATTCAAGCAAACAACTGCTTTAGAATACAAATAGGAAGGAAATTTTGCATTTTGATTAAAATGTCTTATTTTTAAGTAATTTTCTGAAACTTTAATATTAACATCTAGCTTTTTCTGTAGAACTATAGTTCTATTTTTAATTCTTACTCATAGTTACCAGAATACATTAAAGTAAAATTTATCTTCTTGGTAGTAGAAGATAGTCATAATTAATATTACAGGTGTTTTTGTCTACTATCTTCCTGCTTCTTTTAATTTTACTACAACTTTCTGATTTACCTGATGACACATCACCTAATTATGATTTGTCCTTAAATTTATCATATCTTTATTGGCAAAGTTTTGATTACCGAATTCAATTTCCTTACTAATTATTGGTCTGTTTGTGTTTCCTGTTTCTTCATGATTTGGTCTTGCTATAAGGTAAGGTCTTTAATCTCTCCTTCATTTCTGAAGAGCAGATTTTCTGGGTGAAGTATTATTGGTTGGCAGTTTTTTTCCTTCCCTCCCAGCTTCTGTGCTCTGTCCCCATCTTGTAAGGTCAGGCTAGATTTCTGCATGTGCTGACTAGCCATTTGCAAAGGCTCATTCTTAGCATTGTCGGGGACATGCACTGGGAGCTGGTCACAAAGTCTGAAGGTGTGTGGTTGAGATTTGTGAAGCTTTTGGGATGCCCATGAATCAACTGAGGGGATCTGGAGGTGAGGCAGCCACAACTCTCCAGAATGGGCTTTCTGATGAAGTCCTCAAAGTGGTTAGTAGAATCCATACAGTTCCCTATGTTCCATTCTGAGATCTGGTTACTGTTCTCCCAGCTGTTCACTGATCCCCAGTCATGCAGTTTATGACTCAGTATTCTGGATGGGGTGAGAAAGAAATGTGCTCCTCTGGCAATTCCCACACAGATGGGGAAGTTGGGTGCTCATTAATGCAGTCCTACTTTCCTTCATGTGAAAAATCATGGGTCTGCAAGGTCTCTTTTGGCATTGAGCTGTGCCACCTTTGGGGGAGGGATGACATGGGCAAAGTGACACTATTCCTCTTCCTTTCTTCAGTGCATTCAATCTTAGATTTTCTTTTCCTCTAATAGTTGGATAGCATTTCTCTGGACTTTCAGACTTCCACAAAAGTACTCTGTGGTGATATATATCAAATTTTGATATATATCAAAATTGATATTCTTTGGAGGGGAAGATGGTAGAAAACCTGTTCTTCCATGTGGATGATGTCATTCATTCTTTTTATTTTCAACCTTTTAATATCCTATTGCTTTAAGTGTGTCTCTTATATGCAACACATTGCTGGATTTATTTATTATTATTTGTAATCCAATTTGAGGATCTGTGTTTTTTTTTATTATGGGATTCACTTATATATTATTTCTATAATTACTATTCTAGTAAGACTGATATCAGCCATCTTGTTCTTATTCCTTTAATTTTGTTATTACTTTTTAACCATTTCCTATCTATCACTGGAGGGATGGAGGGATATTTCTTAGTTTGTTGATGTAAAAGTTATAAATTCTACTTCATTCTTAGCATGGATGTTTTAAGATTCATCCGTGCTAATTTCCATCTACTGATTTCTTAAACATACACATTTCTATTTCTTTTTGGATCACAACAAATATATTATCTTTTTGTATTTTTTTGGTCTTTCTCCACAACCCATAATGTACATGTTTTCTAGAATTTTAGTTTTGGTTATGGATATAGATTTTCTTTCTTTTATTATTTGAGTTGTACTTTTTAAAAAGATAAAAATGTGTTTTTGGATGTTGAATTTGATAAGTTCTTTATAGATCTTGGGTGCTGGATGTTATGCACAACTAATGAATTGTTGAACACTACATCAAAAACCAATGATGTACTATATGCTGACTAACTGAACATAATAAAAAATAAAAAAATAAAAATATACTTTATATGATTAATATAAATTATAATATCATTTTTTGGTTTCATACTATTTGCATCATTCTGAGTTTATTTAACCTCTTATTTGAGTATTTTTTTAAGTGTTTCATATTTGGTTTTTGTGTGGCAAGCTGTTTGAGGTGTTCTTTTATCTTATTATCACATTTAAATGTCTGGTTTCTTTTTTTTTTTTTTTTTTTTTAAAGATTTATTTATTTATTTATTTGACACAGAGAGATTACAAGTAGGCAGAGAGGCAGGCAGAGAGAGAGAGGAGGAAGCAGGCTCCCTGCCGAGCAGAGAGCCCGATGCGGGACTCGATCCCAGGACCCTGAGATCATGACCTGAGCCGAAGGCAGCGGCTTAACCCACTGAGCCACCCAGGCGCCCTAAATGTCTGGTTTCTTAATGTGTATGTTTTATCAATTCCATTTCAGGATACTTAGGAATATCTGTCCTTTTCTATTATAAGAAATATATTATTATTTCCTTCTCTCCCCACCTTCTTGTTACCTGTAACTCTCATTATATAAATTTATTTCAGTGGCTACACTTGTCTTTTGGTTCCCATCTATCTATCTATTTTGTATTTAATCTCTTTATTGTTTTCTGTTGCTTTTTGGGAGACCACATCAGAGCTTATCTAGCTCACCATTTTTGTTTTGATTTTATCTCTCCAGTATTAACCTCTTTGTTTTATTCTTTGTTTCATTTATTGTGTTTTTCAGCACCATTTTTGTCTGGCTCTTTTTATAATGCTTTGTCTTTCATTTTGATAATATCATTCTTGTCTTTTTGAGGAAATTATACTTATTTTATTATTTTTAAAAAGATTTTATTTATTTGAAAGAGAGAGAGAGAGCTTGAGCAAGAGAAAGGATTACTGGGGGAAAAGGTAGAGGGGGACAGAGAAGCAGACTCCCTGCTGAGTGGGAACCTGACATGGGGGTTGGACTCAATCCCAGGACCCTGAGATCATGACCTGAGCCAAAGGCAGATGCTCACCCGGCTAAGCCAGTTAGGTGCCCCAGATTATACTTATATTAAATTCTTGCTGTTTTTTGTTCTAATAATTCTTCATTGCATCATATGCTATTTAGCTTGTAATCATGCCCCTCTTCCTCGGCAGATATATTCTTAAAATGGGTGGTTATTTTGGCTTCTGAACTCATGACCTCTGTATAGCTTTAGCTCTACTGTCTAGTGATGCATACAAACAGAAGCTTAAGCCCTGGTTTATGACCTTCTAGATAATTTAAAGAAATAACAAAGATGATCCTCAGGTCAGATAGCCCAAGTTGTTACAGAACTCTTTTCACCTAAACTGCCATCTTAAAAAAGGCTCTTTTTTTCTTTTGAATTTTCTTTTCTTTTTATTTATGTGTGTATATGTGTGTGTGTGTGCGTGTGTGTGTGTGAGAGAGAGAGAGAGAAAGAGAGAGAGAGAGGGAGAGAGAGCTCATGCCCAAAGTAGGGGAGGGGCAGAGGAAGAGAGAGAATCTTAGGCAGACTCCACACTTGGCATGGAGCTGGATGTGGGGCTTGATCTCATGACTCTGATATCATGACCTGAACCAAAATCAAGTCAGGCTCTGACTTGAGCCACCCAGGTGCTGCATGAATTTTATTTTAAATGTTTTCCAAGGAACAGCATTGGGAGAATGCTACTGGTTTTGATTCATAATCCGTAGTCTGTAATCTCTGGGGATATAGGGAGAGATGATAAAGGAACCACTGCTGAAGTGTGGCAGTCCTTGTTTTTATTATCTCTTCACTCTAGCAAAGCTCTAATGCTATCCTGAGAATGCTGGTAGCTAAAAAAAACAAACAAACCTGTTTCTTTTTACTTTTTAAAAAAACAATTTAAATTTAAATTAAATTAAGTTGAATTAAATTTTATTCTTAAAAAGATTTTATAAAAAATAAAAAAAATAAAATAAAAAAGATTTTATTTATTTCTTCTTTAAATGTTTGGTAGAATTCCCCCGGGAAGCCGTCTGGCCCTGGGCTTTTGTTTGTTTGGAGATTTTTAATGACTGTTTCAATCTCCTTACTGGTTATGGGTCTGTTCAGGCTTTCTATTTCTTCCTGGCTCAGTTGTGGTAGTTTATATGTTTCTAGGAATGCATCCATTTCTTCCAGATTGTCAAATTTATTGCCGTAGAGTTGCTCATAGTATGTTCTTATAATAGTTTGTATTTCATTGGTGTTAGTTGTGATCTCTCCTTTTTCATTCATGATTTTATTTATTTGGGTCCTTTCTCTTTTCTTTTTGATAAGTCGGGCCAGGGGTTTATCAATTTTATTAATTCTTTCAAAGAACCAGCTCCTACTTTCGTTGATTTGTTCTATTGTTTTTTTGGTTTCTATTTCATTGATTTCTGCTCTGATCTTTATGATTTCTCTTCTCCTGCTGGGCTTAGGGTTTCTTTCTTGTTCTTTCTCCAGCTCCTTTAGGTGTAGGGTTAGGTTGTGTACCTGAGACCTTTCTTGTTTCTTGAGAAAGGCTTGTACCGCTATATATTTTCCTCTCAGGACTGCCTTTGTTATGTCCCACAGATTTTGAACCGTTGTATTTTCATTATCATTTGTTTCCATGATTTTTTTCAATACTTCTTTAATTTCCCGGTTAACCCATTCATTCTTTAGAAGGATGCTGTTTAGTCTCCATGTATTTGGGGTCTTTTCAAACTTCCTTTTGTGGTTGAGTTCTAGCTTTAGAGCATTGTGGTCTGAATATATGCAGGGAATATTCCCAAATTTGATACCGGTTGAGTCCTGATTTAGGACCGAGGATGTGATCTATTCTGGAGAATGTTCCATGTGCACTAGAGAAGAATGTGTATTCTGTTGCTTTGGGATGAAATGTTCTGAATATATCTGTGATGTCCATCTGGTCCAGTGTGTCGTTTAAGGCCTTTATTTCCTTGCTGATCTTTTGCTTGGATGATCTGTCCATTTCAGTGAGGGGAGTGTTAAAGTCCCCTACTATTATTGTATTATTGTTGATGTGTTTCTTTGATTTTGTTATTAATTGGTTTATATAGTTGGCTGCTCCCATGTTGGGGGAATAGATATTTAAAATTGTTAAATCTTCTTGTTTGACACACCCTTTGAGTATGATATAGTGTCCTTCCTCATCTCTCATTATAGTCTTTGGCTTAAAATCTAATTGATCTGATATAAGGATTGCCACTCCTGCTTTCTTCTGATGTCCATTAGCATGGTAAATTCTTTTCCACCCCCTCACTTTAAATCTGGAGGTGTCTTCGGGCTTAAAATGAGTTTCTTGGAGGCAACATATAGACGGGTTTTGTTTTTTTATCCATTCTGATACCCTGTGTCTTTTGACAGGGGCATTTAGCTGCAAGGTTGGTTCAACATCTGCAAATCAGTCAATGTGATACAAAACATCAATAAAAGAAAGAACAAGAACCATATGATACTCTCAATAGATGCTGAAAAAGCATTTGACAAAGTACAGCATCCCTTCCTGATCAAAACTCTTCAAAGTGTAGGGATAGAGGGCACATACCTCAATATCATCAAAGCCATCTATGAAAAACCCACCGCAAATATCATTCTCAATGGAGAAAAACTGAAAGCTTTTCCGTTACGGTCAGGAACACGGCAGGGATGTCCATTATCACCACTGCTATTCAACATAGTACTAGAGGTCCTAGCCTCAGCAATCAGACAACAAAAGGAAATTAAAGGCATCCAAATTGGCAAAGAAGAAGTCAAATTATCTCTCTTCGCAGATGATATGATACTATATGTGGAAAACCCAAAAGACTCCACTCCCAAACTGATAGAACTTGTACAGGAATTCAGTAAAGTGTCAGGATAGAAAATCAATGCACAGAAATCAGTTGCATTTCTCTACACCAACAGCAAGACAAAAGAAAGGGAAATTAAGGAGTCAATCCCATTTACAATTGCACCCCAAACCATAAGATACCTAGGAATAAACCTAACCAAAGAGACACAGAATCTATACTCAGAAAACGATAAAGTACTCATGAAAGAAATTGAGGAAGACACAAAGAAATGGAAAAATGTTCCATGCTCCTGGATTGGAAGAATAAATATTGTGAAAATGTCTATGCTACCTAAAGCAATCTACACATTTAATGCAATTCCTATCAAAGTACCATCCATCTTTTTCAAAGAAATGGAACAAATAATTCTAAAATTTATATGGAACCAGAAAAGACCTCGAATAGCCAAAGGGATATTGAAAAAGAAAGCCAACGTTGGTGGCATCACAATTCCGGACTTCAAGCTCTATTACAAAGCTATCATCATCAAGACAGCATGGTACTGGCACAAAAACAGACACATAGATCAATGGAACAGAATAGAGTGCCCAGAAATAGACCCTCAACTCTATGGTCAACTAATCTTCGACAAAGCAGGAAAGAATGTCCAATGGAAAAAAGACAGCCTCTTCAATAAATGGTGCTGGGAAAGTTGGACAGCCACATGCAGAAAAATGAAATTGGACCATTTCCTTACACCACACACAAAAATAGACTCAAAATGGGTGAAGGACCTCAATGTGCGAAAGGAATCCATCAAAATCCTTGAGGAGAACACAGGCAGCAACCTCTTCGACCTCAGCTACAGCAACATCTTCCTAGGAACAACGCCAAAGGCAAGGGAAGCAAGGGCAAAAATGAACTATTGGGATTTCATCAAGATCAAAAGCTTTTGCACAGCAAAGGAAACAGTTCACAAAATCAAAAGACAACTGACAGAATGGGAGAAGATATTTGCAAACGACATATCAGATAAAGGACTAGTGTCCAGAATCTATAAAGAATTTAGCAAACTCAACACCCAAAGAACAAATAATCCAATCAAGAAATGGGCAGAGCACATGAACAGACATTTTCGCAAAGAAGACATCCAGATGGCCAACAGACACATAAAAAAGTGCTCCATATCACTCGGCATCAGGGAAATACAAATCAAAACCACAATGCGATATCACCTCACACCAGTCAGAATGGCTAAAATCAACAAGTCAGGAAATGACAGATGCTGGCGAGGATGCGGAGAAAGAGGAACCCTCCTACACTGTTGGAGGGAATGCAAGCTGGTGCAACCTCTCTGGAAAACAGCCTGGAGGTTCCTCAAAATGTTGAAAATAGAACTGCCCTATGACCCAGCAATTGCACTATTGGGTATTTACCCTAAAGATACAAACGTAGTGATCCAAAGGGGCACGTGCACCCGAATGTTTATAGCAGCAATGTCCACAATAGCCAAACTATGGAAAGAACCTAGATGTCCATCAACAGATGAATGGATCAAGAAGATGTGGTATATATACACAATGGAATACCATGCAGCCATCAAAAGAAATGAAATCTTGCCATTTGCGACAACATGGATGGAACTAGAGCATATCATGCTTAGCGAAATAAGTCAAGCGGAGAAAGACAACTTCATATGATCTCCCTGATATGAGGAAGTGGTGATGCAACATGGGGGCTTAAGTGGGTAGGAGAAGAATAAATGAAAGAAGATGGGATTGGGAGGGAGACAAACCATAAGTGACTCTTAATCTCACAAAACAAACTGAGGGTTGCTGGGGGGAGGGGGTTTGGGAGAAGGGGGTGGGATTATGGACATTGGGGAGGGTATGTGCTTTGGTGAGTGCTGTGAAGTGTGTAAACCTGGTGATTCACAGACCTGTACCCCTGGGGATAAAAATATATGTTTATAAAAAATAAAAAATTATATATATAAAAAAAGATTTTTATTTATTTGACAGAGAGAAAGAGGCAGAGAGTGCAAAGAGGCACAAGCAAGGGGAGTGGGAGGCAGGAGAGCAGCAGTCTCTCCAGTGAGCAAAGAGTGCAATGTGGGGCCTGATCCCAGCACCCTGGGATCATGACCTGAGCCAAAGGCAGTTTCTTAACCAAAGAGGCCACTCAGGCACTCATGTTTTTATTTTGTCTTAGAGAGAGTGAGAGAGTGTGCATGTGAGAGCAGGGTGGTGGAGTGGCAAAGAGAGAGTGAGAGAGAATCCCAAGCAGACTCCATGCTCAGTGCAGAGCCTGACACAGGACTCAGTCTCACTATCCTGAGATCATGACCTGAACCGAAACCAAGAGTCAGATGCTCAACTGACTGAGTCACCCTAGTGTCCTTCTTTTGATTCTTGTCTACAGTGGTGACAAGAGGGATAAAGCCCACCAACTCAGACATTTAGAAATTGAACATCCCAAAGGTTCAGCCACAGAATCATTAAACTCATTCCTTTGCTAATCTATGACTTGGATTACATTCCAAATATGGGCTAGCATAAAGCCAGTTTAGTGAACAGTTTCAGAAGAGCATGATCTGTCTTTTTTTTTCCTTTGATAAGCTTATTTAAAGGGTGATATGTTCCTTTTCAAATTAATTTCTAAATGCTTATATTATGAAGGCTGGGTGAAGCCCTGCTTTGTGTTCTTAATCTTCGCCTTACATCAAGTACCCTTCTTCTTTTTCTCAGCATATTTAGAGATCTCCAGAGCACACGGAGTTGACATAGTGAGTTCTAATAATCTCCTGCCAAATGTTCTGACTGGCTTTGTGTCAAGTGTGGATAAGTCAATCTGTCTACCGAAGGATTCAACTGGCCATAAGAGAGATGTAAATAAGCTGGCCTTGCTTCAGAGGGATTTCAAGTAGAATGACCAACATGTTTATAGTCCCATTATATTAAACCAATCAATTTAATATCTATTCTTACTAATTAAGCTGCAGTTTCTTGAGAAGGATATTGTTCATATTGTTATAATGGGTATCACTTATGAAACACTGAGTATTTGCTTTTAAAATGTTTTACACTCATTTTATCATTTAATGCTCAAAACTATTGTATATAATAGACATGATTATTATCCACATTTTAGAGTTTGAGAAAAGTAAGCCTTATTGAGGTCTAGTAACAATCCCAAGGCAATTCTATTAGAGGGTTGAGAATCTAGAATTTGAACTAATGCCTATATTTTTGACCACTATATGGCATTGTGTTCCACTTCATCATAGATTCTGGTAGAAATGTGGATTTGCATGAACCTAATGATTGAAATGTGGCTATTTAAGAACATTTCTATGTGAGTTGATAGCTTAGTGAGTATTTGTTGGTTTGTGCCCTCTTGGGAGCTTCCCAGGTGAAATCCAAAACCAGCCTCTGTACTCAGAGTGAAGGGAGAGATGGAAGAAAAAGAGAGACCACTCCAGGTGGTGAGGTGGCACTTTTAATAAGCAAGGGGAACTTACTTACAAGGCTTGTCTTGGGCTTCAGTGAGACAAATGAATCCCTGAACCCGCCTGCTGCATCTTAAGAGTTTATAAAGAGGCCCTAACTGGATTCAGTCACGTATGTGATGCAGGTGTTGTCAACACCACATCTCAAGACTGTGTCCTTGGAGCAGCCCCTGGTAGTGGGAAAGGCAAGGGGAACCACATTCCAAGGGTAGGAGAAGGAGCCTCCGAGTACCAGGTTCAGCTCACCAGTCAGTCGCCGGGGTTATGTCTTTTTGATGGTGTTCCACGATAATTTGTAATAAATTAAAAATCATTACTAATCTCTAGCTTAACCACCATGAAACCCAGATATTCACAATAGCAACAGCTTTACATATAAGACTTTTTATTCTAAATACCATGCAGTCTTCAATATTTTCTGTGATTCTGGAAATTTTCTCTCATAACCAGTCCAATACAGTTTGTTTCTTAAATGTCCAAGAAGCGTCATTCCACTCAACAATATTACCACATATAAAACATGTGAACACACCAGGTGATGTTCTACTTTTACCTCAAATGGTAATGAATGATCTGCGTGCATTAGGAT
Source organism: Mustela lutreola (assembly GCF_030435805.1). Lineage (NCBI taxonomy): Eukaryota > Metazoa > Chordata > Mammalia > Carnivora > Mustelidae > Mustela > Mustela lutreola. The sequence goes on from NC_081297.1 coordinate 58,143,724, forward strand.
ATTACTAAGCTATGAATGAATCCCTACAAATGAATGGTATGGCATTCAATTACTCAGCATTCCAAAAAATGTTTTCAGTTCCTTTGAAGTTGAGACCCTACCACCACCAGTTCATATTCAAGCTGTTGTGACCTTGAATCCATGTGTAGAGTTCTTGCTTGGGTAGTCTATTCCCATTTGGTTGCTAAGACTCATAATTTGGAACATTCCAAATATAAATCCATATTAATACGTTTTATTCATTTTCAGTTTATGAAACAGGCATCCATGGCTTATGTTATAAACAAAAACAGAAACTTGGGAAAAGTTAAAAGAATGGAATAATATTATGGAATTTGTCCTTTCTTGCCATCAGGGAAATTCAAATCAAAACCACATTGAGATACAACCTTATACTAGTTAGAATGGCAAAAACTAATAAGGCAAGAAAAAACAAGTGTTGGAGAGGTTGTAGAGAAAGGGGAACCCTCTTACACTGTTGGTGGGAATGGAAGTTGGTGCAGCCACTTTGGAAAACAGTATGGAAGTTCCTCAAAAAATTAAAAATAGAGCTACCCTGTGACCGAGCAGTCGCACTACTTGGTATTTACCCCAAAGATACAGATGTAGTGAAAAGAATGGCCATATGCACCCCAATGTTCATAGCAGCAATGTCCACAATAGCCAAACTTTTGAAAGAACTGAGATGCCCTTCAGCAGAAAAATGGATAAAGAAGATGCGGTCCGTATACAGAATGGAATATTACTCAGTCATCAGAAAGGATGAACACCCAAATTTTGCATCAACATGGATGGAATTGGAGGAGGTTATGCTCAGTGAAACAAGTCAAGCAGAGAGTCAGTTATCATATGGTTTCACTTATTTGTGGAACATAAGGAATAGCATGGAAGACATTAGGAGAGTGAAGAAAAAAATGAAGGGAGATAAATGGGATGGGGAGATGAACCATGAGAGATTATGGACTCTGGGAAACAAACTGAGGGTTTTAAAAGGCAGGTGGGATGGGTGAACCTGGTGATGGGTATTAAAGAGGGCAGAGATTGTATGGAGCACTGGGTGTTATATGTAAAGAATGAGTCATGGAACAATACATCAAAAAATAATGATTTACTGTATGGTGACTAACATAACATAATAAAAAAATGAAAAAAATTGTCCTTTCTAATATCTAACAAAAGTAAACAAGCAGATGAAAATAAAATTACAATAGAAAAAGAAATCACCAGAAACTACCAAAGAGAGAGCGTGGGAGATCTCAGCCATTAACCTAAAAAGATCCCAGCCAGAAAAGCAACAATAGATTTTGTCTAGAAGAGGGAGGCTTTCAACCCTGGCTCTAGAAGACTCTTCTAACCACAGCTTCTAGAAAATGTAAGTTGAAAAGTCTTGGGGGATTTTCACCTCATTTGGAGAAATGTGGATCAAATGTATACCCTTTTTATTTTCCTTTAGGGAGGAATGAAATTTGTAATGGCTACAATTGAAAGATGAATGACAAAGGGGAGAAGAATAAAAATTATTCACACTTTGTCCAAAACATACTCTCCAGGGATTACTGAGGAAGAGCAATGCCAATGCCAGATTTCCTTCAAAATAATGCTGAGGATTGGGAGGGAGACAAACCATAAGTGACTCTTAATCTCACAAAACAAACTGAGGGTTGCCGGGGGGAGGGGGTTTGGGAGAAGGGGGTGGGATTATGGACATTGGGGAGGGTATGTGATTTGGTGAGTGCTGTGAAGTGTGTAAACCTGGTGATTCACAGACCTGTACCCCTGGGGATAAAAATATATGTTTATAAAAAATAAAAAATTAAAAAAAAATAATGCTGAGGATATAACTTCTTTCCTCAAAACTTCTCTTGACTCACCAATGTCCACTGACTCTGGAGTTTGTAATTAAATAATACCTTCATGATGGTCCCTTCTTCTCATTCTAAATTCTTATCCTTCCACTCTTCTAAATAAGCAATGTCTTTTGCCTTTTACATTTCAGGTCATTTCTGGAAAATAATTAACTCCCTCCAGCTGTTCTTTTTATGGATTCTCATTCTTGCTCTCTAATAGCACTTACCTTTTCTTTTATTTTTGGTAAACTTACTACATAAATTTACAGTTTAACACCTTTCTGCCATTCCATGCTGCAGATTCCTTGAACTTAGGACCTATGTCATTCCTATTTTTATCCTCAAGAGCCAGTTCAGCATCTGAGACATAGTAGACACTTAGTACATATTTAGTATGTGCAAGATACTTTTCATGGAAATGTATTGTGTTTTAAAGCTTCACAATCTTTTTGATGGTGTCCTTGAATGCTTGCTTCACTTGCTGATTTCTTAGAGTATAAATGAAGGGGTTTAACAAGGGAGTAATTGAGGTAATGAGCACAGCTATTCCTTTGTTGAAGGCACCTTCTTCTTTTGCAAAGGGATTGATGTACATAAACATGCAGCTGCCATAGGAGAGGGAGATGACAATCATGTGAGAGGAACAAGTGGAAAAAGCCTTTGTCCTTTGCTGGGCAGAAGGGATCCTCAAAATGGTCCTGATAATGTATGTATAAGAAAAAGTCACCAGCAGCAGAGTAACCACCAGAGTCACAACTGCCAGGAAGATGACCATCACTTCTAGGAGTCTTGTGTCTGAGCAGGCCAGCTCCAGAAGGGGCCCATAGTCACAGTAATAGTGATTCAGAACATTGGAAGCACAGAAATCTACCTGGCTCATCAGGATGATTGGGGGTAAGATAGCTAGGAATCCCCCCAGCCAGGAGCAGAACACGAGTTGTATGCAGACCCTGTTGCTCATGATGGTCAGGTAATGCAGGGGTTTGCAGATGGCAACATAGCGGTCATAGGACATAGAAGCCAAGAGGTAAAACTCTGTTGCTCCAAGAAATATAGCAAAAAAATACTGAATCAAGCATCCAGCAAAACTGATGACTTTATTTCCTGTTGTCACACTGGTCAGAAATCTGGGAATAAAAATGGATGTGAAGGAAACTTCTAAGAAGGAGAAATTCCGGAGGAAGAAATACATGGGGGTCTGGAGGTGAGGGTCTACTAGAGTGAGAATGATGATAGTCAGATTTCCTAGGACACTTAATATGTAGGTGAGGAACAGGAAGATGAATATCACAGCCTGGACCTCAGGTTGATTTGTGAAGCCCAACAGAATAAATTCAGTCAACGTCCTGTTTTTCATAGTTGACCTTTAGGAGATCTGAAGGAGAGAGGTGAGTGATGAAAACTCAAGTTTCTCAGGGTAGGAGAAACAAAACTGATCCTAATGAGTCACGTCATATATTCCTCTCTATGCAGTTGACCTAAACTAGCATCAGTTTGCTCTGGCCTTTGCTCCATGGAGGCCCAGTTATCTTCTGTGTGAAAGCCCTTTTTCCTAAATTCTTTTTAATTCCCCAAGTTGATATATTCCTGGACACTTACTAGACTCTGTTAAAGAATAATTACTCAATTTTTTTCCACAGAAGAATAACATTTTGAATCTATCCTTTAATCCCAAAATGTTTACAAAATCTGAATATTTAAGCACTTTTCTCTGACTCTATTAATTTCTCATACTTCTGTTTTCTTTGTGGAACTATTTCTATCAGATTCTGTTTTCTGTGCTTCTCTTTCCCCTTGTTGTGCTCTTCCCCCTTCCCTGTAGTATTTGGCGTTTCACTGGCTGTCTGCCATAGATCCTCATCTCCATTATTGTCCAAATCTCTGACTTCCTCGTTTCAGCAACCATTAGGACATACTTCACATGAATACAGTTATAGGTTTTGAAGCATAAATGATTTTTATGTGCCCCTATTCTTTGGAAGCACAAATTTGTTGCAGGCTTTTAAGATCTTTGGTTCAGTATGATCTCATATTGTGAGCATTTTTGACTATATGAACAAGGCAGTGGTATCCATAAATCATAATAATTAGCATTTTCTTATATGTTTTTCTGCCATGTTCAAAGTCCTTTCTTTTTTAAAAGATTTTATCTATTTATTTGTCGAGAGAGAGAGAGCACAAGCAGGGGGAGTGGCAGGCAGAGCAGGTAGAGGGAGAAACAGGCTCCCTGCCAAGCAAGGAACCCCATCCAAGACATGATCCCAGGATCCTGGCATCACAACCTGAGCGGAAAGCAGTAGCTTAACAGACTGAGCCACCCAGGCAACCCTGCCATGTTCCAAGTATTATAGGTAGATTTGGGATATATCTCTGAGAATAGAGATTTTGAAATTTCCACAGACAGCACCTCAGAGTGGATTTTACTCAAAGTCTTAAAGTTTCCTAAATGGCAAAATAAAGATGACAGTTTATCATGCCTCAAATGTTCCTTGTCTCTATTCTTGGCATATAGAAACCAGGAAGAGGGACATTCATGTTTCTCACAAGAAGAGTCCTTTGCAGATAAATGGGCAATCCCCAAATAAGGAAACTTTGGCCATGGTGTCCTGTGTGCATTTTTGGATTTTTCTGATTCAGAGGCAAAGACAATAGAAAGGCCCATCTACTTCACTTGCCTACAGGTTAGAAAAAATCATATCGTCAGGATCCTTCTTATCAATCTCCCCATTAATCCATACAACTGTTGGGGGCAGGAGGCAATATTAAACATGGATTTGCCTTCAGCCTTCCCTTCCTGTTTGTACTAACCTGTGGTCGTTAGCAAGTACTACATTTTCATCCCAGTTTTCACAATTGATTGACTTCATGATCCACATTTATAGAATAATATCAGTGACTTTAAAAACACACTGTGTTCATATCCTTGACAATCTGAATGACTGCAGTGTGATGGTTGTCTGTTCCTAAGAGGTAAATCAAAGGTGATATGTGCCACATGAGTCTCTGAGTATTATCAAATTTAACATGCTGTCTACTGGCTTCCCATCAACATTCTACTCTTCTTTCTCTCCTTTTGTTGCTGGAGTCACTAGCCATAAGTGACTATATGTACTTATTTTAAGAAATTGAATTATAATTGACATACAATATTACATTAATTTCAGGTGTGCAGCATAGTGATTTGACATTTTTATGCATTATGAAATGGTCACCACAATAGGTCTAGTTACTATCTGCCACCATAAAAATATTAGAACATTATTGATTGTCACTTGTGTTATACATTATATCCCTGTGACTTATTCATTTTATAACTTGAAGTTTATACCTGTTAATCTTCTTCACCTATTTTGCTTCCCTCCCCCCAGCTTCTCCACACTCTGGTAACCATCAGCTCATTTTTGTGTCTATGAGTCTGTTTGTCTTTTGTTTTGTTGTTTTTTTTTTTTCTTAGATTCCGCAGGTAGACATTATATTCTTCTCTTAATGAAAGTACCCAAGTGTGTGGGGCTTACCTAGGAAGCATACTACCTTTCATTCTATGAATCCAAACCAGAATCCAATTATAGTACCTGAGAGACATAGTCCTTTACACATATAATGAAAAAGAAATAAACAAATAACCCTCATCCCAGCAATGACAGAAGAGTGGACTTTGATAGATGGAAAATTCCTTAATATTTTCGTTCTAAGGGAGATTATCTTGAAGTCAGAAGGAAGAGTTTGGGCTTCTCTGCAGTTTGTATGTTAGGCAGAACGACACAGATTTTATCTGCTCTTTTGAAAACAGTCACATGGGGATCAATTTCCTGAAGAAGATAAACATGCCCGGTGGACTTAAGTTTAAATGCTTCACATGAACCTCAATTGTTGACAACTTCGAGAACAAGTTGTAAACATATGGCTGAGGAGAGAAGGTCCAGAGAGACCTTAATATGGGTTTCATGAGAGAATGTGTCACAGACATGAAGTTTGTGAAGTTAAAAGCAATGGAGTGAGATCCCTGGGGATTGGTGTGCCTGGTCTACTCATTCTTCCTATTTTCTTTCTCTTTAATAACCCAGTTTTGTCAGTGCCCAAACCTGAAATAAATGAATTCACTTCACAGTGAATTACCGTAATCCTTTGAAAAAATTTATTTATTTATTATTATTTTAAATAAACATATAACGTATTTTTATCCCCAGGGGTACAGGTCTGTGAATCACCAGGTTCACACATTTCACAGCATTCATCATAGCACATACTCTCCCCAATGTCCATACCCCCAAGATCCTTGCTCGCCCCCCCGCCCCCCAGCAACCCTCACTCTGTTTTTTGAGATTGAGTCTTTTATGGTTTGTCTCCCTCCCAATCCCATCTTCTTTCATTTATTTTTCCTACCGCCAACCCCCCACATTGCATCTTCACTTCCTCATATCAGGGAGATCATATGATAGGTGTCTTTCTCTGAATGGCTTATTTCATTAAGCATAATACCCTCTAGTTCCATCCACGTCTTTGCAAATGGCAAGATTTCATTTTTTGATGGCTGCATAGTATTCCATTGTGTATATATACCACATTTTCTTTATGCATTCATCTGTTGATGGACACCTAGGTTCTTTCCATAATTTGGCTATGGTGGACATTGCTGCTATAAACATTCGGGTGTTCATATCTTCTGCCCATTTTTTGATGTGTTTGCCCGTTTCGTGTGTGTTGAGTTTGAGGAGTTCATTATAGATCCTGGATATCAACCTTTTGTCTGTACTGTCATTTGCAAATATCTTCTCCCATTCCGTGGGTTGCATCTTTGTTTTCTTGACTGTTTCCTTTGCTGTGCAGAAGCCTTTGATTTTGATGAAGTCCCAAAAGTTTATTTTCGCTTTTGTTTCCTTTGCCTTTGGAGACATATCTTGAAAGAAATTGCTGTGGCTGATATCGAAGAGATTACTGTCTATGTTCTCCTCTAGGATTCTGATGGATTCCTGTCTCACATTGAGGTCTTTTATCCATTTTGAGTTTATCTTTGTGTACTGTGTAAGAGAATGGTCGAGTTTCATTCTTCTGCATATAGCTGTCCAGTTTTCCCAGCACCATTTATTGAAGAGACTGTCTTTTTTCCACTGTATATTGTTTCCTGTTTTGTTGAAGATTAGTTGACCATAGAGTTGAGGGTCCATATCTAGGCTCCCTACTCTGTTCCACTGGTCTATGTGTCTGTTTTTATGCCAGTACCATGCTGTCTTGGTGATCACAGCTTTGTAATAAAGCTTGAAATCAGGTAACGTGATGCCTCCAGCTTTATTTTTGTTTTTCAACATTTCCTTAGCGATTCGGGGTCTCTTCTGATTCCATAAAAATTTTTGGATTATTTGCTCCAGCTCTTTGAAGAATACCGGTGGAATTTTGATCGGAATGGCATTAAAAGTATATATTGCTCTAGGCAGTATATACATTTTAACAATGTTTATTCTTCCAACCCAAGAGCATGGAATGGTCTTCCATCTTTTTGTGTCTTCTTCAATTTCTTTCTTTCAGTTTCTTTTAATTTCTGTAGTTCCTCAAGTACAGATCCTTTACCTCTTTGGTTAGGTTGATTCCCAGGTTTCTTATGGTTCTTGGTGCTATAGTAAATGGAATCGATTCTCTAATTTCCCTTTCTGTATTTTCACTGTTAGTGTATAAGAAAGCCACTGATTTCTGCACATTGACTTTCTATCCTGCCACGTTGCTGAATTGCTGTACGAGTTCTAGTAGTTTGGAGGTGGAGTCTTTTGTGTTTTCCATATAAAGAATCATGTCATCTGCAGAGAGAGAGTTTGACTTCTTCATTACCAATTTGGCTACCTTTTATTTCCCTTTGTTGTCTGATTGCTGTTGCTAGGACTTCTAATACTATGTTGAACAAGAGTGGTGAGAGTGGGCATCCTTGTCTTTCTCCTGACCTCAACGGGAAGGCTGCAAGCTTTTTCCCATTGAGGATGATATTTGCTGTGGGTCTTTCATAGATAGATTTGATGAGGTTCAGGAATGTTCCCTCTATTCCTATATAGATACTTCTCCAATGAAGACATACAAATAGCTATCAGGCACATGAAAAAATGTTTATCATCACTAGCTCTCAGGAAGATTCAAATTAAAACCCCATTGAGATATCACCTTACACCAGTTAGAATGGCCAAAATTAACAAGACAGGAAACAACATGTGTTGGAGAGGATGCGGAGAAATGGGAACCCTCTTCCACTGTTGGTGGGAATGCAAGTTGGTGCAGCCTCTTTGGAGAACAGTGTGGAGATTCCTCAAGAAATTAAAAATAGAACTTCCCCTGGGGCGCCTGGGTGGCTCAGTGGGTTGAGCTGCTGCCTTCGGCTCAGGTCATGATCTCAGGGTCCTGGAATCGAGTCCCGCATCAGGCTCTCTGCTCAGTGGGAGCCTGCTTCGCTCTCTCTCTCTGCCTGCCTCTCCATCTACTTGTGATTTCTCTCTGTCAAATAAATAAATAAATAAATAAATAAATAAAAATAGAACTTCCCTATGACCTGCAATTGCACTACTGGGTATTTACCCCAAAGATACAGATGTAGTGAAAAGAAGGGCCATCTGTACCCCAATGTTTATAGCAGCAATGGCCATGGTCACCAAACTATGGAAAGAACCAAGATGCCCTTCAACGGATGAAAGGATAAGGAAGATGTGGTCCATATGCACTATGGAGTTTTATGCCTCCATCAGAAAGGTGAATACCTAACTTTTGTATCAACATGGACGCGACTGGAAGAGATGATGCTGATTGAAATAAGTCAAGCAGAGAGAGTCAATTATCATATGGTTTCACTTATTTGTGGAGCATAACAAATATCATGGAGGAAAAGGGGTGTTAGAGAGGAGAAGGGGGTTGGGGTAAATTGGAAGGGGAGGTGGGTCATGAGAGACTATGGACTCTGTAAAACAATCTGAGGGGTTTGAAGTGGCGGGGGGGTGGGAGGTTGGGGTACCAGGTGGTGGGTATTATAGAGGGCACGAATTGCATAGAGCACAGGGTGTGGTGAAAAAATAATGAATAATGTTTTTCTGAAAATAAATAAATTAATTAACAAAAACACAACAATAACCATTCGGGTGCACATGCCCCTTCGGAGCACCACTTTTGTATCTTCAGGATGTATACCCAGTAGTGCAATCGCTGGGTCATAGGGTAGTTCTATTTTCAGTTTTTTGAGGAACCTCCACACTGTTTTCTAGAGCGGTTGTACTAGCTTGCATTCCCCCAAACAGTGTAGGAGGGTTCCTTTCTCTCTGCATCCTCGCCAGCATCTGTCATTTCTTGACTTGTTAATTTTAGCCATTCGGACTGGTGTGAGGTGGTATCTCATTGTGGTTTTGATTTGTATTTCCCTGATGCTGAATGATGTGGAGCACCTTTTCATGTGTCTGTTGGCCATCTGCATGTTTTCTTTGCAGAAATGTCGGTTCATGTCCTCTGCCCATTCCTTGATTGGATTATTTGTTTTTTGGGTGTTGAGTTTGCTAAGCTCTTTATTAATTTTGGATACTAGCCCTTTATCTGATATGTCATTTGCAAATATCTTTTGTTGTCTTTCTTTGCTGTGAAAAGGATTTTAATCTTGATGAAATCCCTATAGTTCATTTTTGCCCTTGCTTCTGTTGTCTTTGGCAATGTTCCTAGGAAGAAGTTGCTATGGTTGAGGTCAAAGAGGTTGCTGCCTGTGTTCTCCTCAAGGGTTTTGATGGATTCCTTTCTCACATTGAGGTCCTTCATCCATTTTGAGTCTATTTTCATGTGTGGTATAAGGAAATAGTCCAATTTCATTTTTCTGCATGTGGCTGTCCAATTTTCCCAACACCATTTATTGAAGAGGCTGTCTTTTTTCCATTGGACATTCCTTCCTGCTTTGTCAAAGATTAGTTGACCATAGAGTTGAGGGTCTATTTCTGGGCTCTCTATTCTGTTCCATTGACTTATGTGTTTGTTTTTGTGCCAGTACCATGCTGTCTTGATGATGACAGCTTTGTAATAGAGCTTGAAGTCTGAAATAGTGATGCCACCAAACTTTGGCTTTCTTTTTCAATATTCCTTTGGCTATCCGAGGTCTTTTCTGGTTCCATATAAATTTTAGAGTTGTTTGTTCTATTTCTTTGAAAAAAAAAAGGATGGAATTTTGATAGAGATTGCATTGAATGTGTAGATTGCTTTAGGTAGAATAGTCATTTTCACAATATTTGTTCTTCCAACCCATGAGCATGGAACATTTTTCCATTTCTGTGTGTCTTTCTCCATTTATTTCATGAATACTTTATAGTACTCTGAGTATAGATTCTTTGTCTCTTTGGTTATGTTTATTCCAAGGTATCTTATGGTTTTGGGTGTAATTGTAAATGGGACTGACTCCTTAATGTCTCTTTCTTCTGTCTTGTTGTTAGTGTAAAGAAATGCAACTGATTTCTATGCATTGATTTTATATCCTGACACTTTACTGAATTACTGTACCAGTTCTAGCCGTTTTGGAGTGGAGCCTTCTGGGTTTTCCACATATAGTATCATATCATCTGCAAAGCGTGAGAGATTGACTTCTTCTTTGACGATTTGGATGCCTTTAATTTCTTTTTGTTGTCTGATTGCTGAGGCTAGGACTTCTAGTACTATGTTGAATAGCAGTGGTGATAACGGACACCCTTGTCGTGTTCCTGACCTTAGCAGAAAAGCTTTTGGTTTTTCTCCATTGAGAATGATATTTGCAGTGGTTTTTTTCATAGATGGCTTTGAAAATATTGAGGTATATACCCTCTATCCCTACACTTTGAAGAGTTTTGACCAGGAAGGAATGCTGCACTTTGTCAAATGCTTTTTCAGCATCTATTAGAGTATCATATGGTTCTTATTCTTTCTTTTATTAATGCGTTGTTTCACATTGATTGATTTGTGGATGTTGAACCAACCTTGCTGCCCTGGGATAAATCCCACTTGGTCGTGGTGAATAATCCTTTAATGTACTGTTGGATCCTATTGGCCAGTATTTTGGTGTGAATTTTCACATCTGTGTTCATCAAGGATATTGGTCTGTAATTCTCTTCTTTGATGGGATCCTTGTCTGATTTTGGGATCAAGGTAATGCTGGCCTCATAAAATGAGTTTGGAAGTTTTCCTTCCATTTCTATTTTTTGGAACAGTTTCAGGAGAATAGGAATTAATTCTTCTTTAAATGTTTGGTACAAATCCCCCGGGTAGCCTTCTGGCCCTGAACTTTTATTTGTTTGGAGATTTTTGATGACTGTTTCAATCTCCTTACTGGTTATGGGTCTGTTCAGGTTTTCTATTTCTTCCTGGTTCAGTTGCAGTAGTTTATACGTCTCTAGAAATGTATCCGTTTCTTCCAGATTGTCGAATTTGTTGGTGTAGAGTTGCTCATAGTACGTTCTCATAACTCTTTGTATTTCTTTAGTGTTGGTTGTGATCTCTCCTCTTTCATTCATGATTTTATTTATTTGGGTCCTTTCTCTTTTCTTTTTGATAAGTCTGGCCAGGGGTTTATCAATTTTATTAATTCTTTCAAAGAACCAGCTCCTAGTTTCGTTGATTTGTTCTATTGTTTTTTTAGTTTCTATTTCATTGATTTCTGCTCTGATCTTTATGATATCTTCTCCTGCTGGGTTTAGGCTTTCTTTGTTGTTCTTTCTCCAGCCCCTTTAGGTGTAGGTTGGGTTGTGTATTTTGAGACCTTTCTTGTTTCTTGAGAAAGGCTTGTACCACTATATATTTTCCTCTCAGGACTGCCTTTGTTGTGTCCCACAGATTTTCAACCGTTGTGTTTTCATTATCATTTGTTTCCATGAATATTTTCAATTCTTCTTTAATTTCTTGGTTGATCCATTCATTTTTTAGAAAGATGCTCTTTAGTTTACATGTATTTGGGTTCTTTCCAAATTTACTCTTATGATTGAGTTCTAGCTTCAGAGCATTATGGTCTGAAAAAATGTGGGGAATGATTACAATCTTTTGATACTGGTTGAGACCTGATTTATGACCCAGGATGTGGTCTATTCTGGAGAATGTTCCATGTGCACTAGAGAAGAATGTATATTCTGTTGCTTAGGGATGGAATGTTCTGAATATATATGTGATGTCCATCTGGTCCAGTGTGTCATTTAAGGCCTTTATTTCCTTGTTGATCTTTTGCTTGGATGATCTGTCCATTTCAGTGAGGGGAGTGTTAAAGTCCCCTATATTATTGTATTATTGTCGATGTATTTCTTTGATTTTGTTATTATTTGGCTTATATAGTTGGCTACTCTCATGTTAGGGGCATAGATATTTAAAATTGTTAGATCTTCTTGTTGGACAGACCCTTTGAGTATGATATAGTGTCCTTCCTCATCTCTTATTATAGTCTTTGGCTTAAAATCTAATTGATCTGATATAAGGATTGCCACTCCTGCTTTCTTCTGATGTCCCTTAGCATGGTACATTGTTTTCCACGCCCTCACTTTAAATCTGGAGGTGTCTTTGGGTCTAAAATGAGTTTCTTGTAGGCAGCATATTGATGTTTTTTTTTTAAATCCATTATGATACCCCGTGTCTTTTGATTGGGGCATTTAGCCCCTTAACATTCAGGGTAACTATTGAGAGGTATGAATTTAGTGCCATTGTATTGTTTGTAAGGTGACTGCTACTGTATATTGTCTCTGTTTCTTTCTGATCTACTACTTTTAGGGTCTCTCTTTTCTTAGAGCACCCCTTTCTATATTTCCTGTAAAGCTGGCTTGGTGTTTGCAAATTCTTTCAGTTTTTGTTTGTCCTGGAAGCTTTTTATCTCTCCTTCTATTTTCAATGATAGTCTAGCTGGATATAGTATTCTTGGCTGCATGTTTTTCTCGTTTAGTGCTCTGAATATATCATGCCAGTTTTTTCCAGCCTGCCAGGTCTCTGTGGATAGTTCTGCTGCCAATCTAATATTTTTACCCTTTTATGTTACAGACTTCTTTTCCTGGGCTGCTTTCAGGATTTCTCTTTGTCGCTAAGAGCTGTGAATTTTACTATCAGGTGATGAGGTGTGGACCCATTTTTATTGATTTTGAGGGGCGTTCTTAGCATTTCCTGGATTTTGTTCTTTGTTCCCTTTGCCATATTAGGGAAATTATCTACAATAATTCTCTCCAATATACCTTCTGCTCCCCTCTCTCTTTTTTCTTTTTCTGGAATCCCAATTATTCTAATGTTGTGTCGTCTTATGGTGTCACTTATCTCTCGAATTCTCTCCTGGTGGTCTAGTATTTGTTTGTCTCTCTTTTGCTCAGCTTCTTTATTCTCCGTCATTTGGTCTTTTATATCACTAATTCTTTCTTCTGCCTCATTTAGCCTAGCAGTAAGAGCCTCCATTTTTGATTGCACCTCATTAATAGTTTTTTTTTTTTAATTTCAACTTGGTTAGATTTTAGTTCTTTTATTTCTCCAGAAAGGGCTTTTATCTCTCTGGAAAGGGTTTCTCTAATATCTTTGATGACTTTTTTGAGCCCGGCTAGAACCTTGAGAATCATCATTCTAAACTCGAGATCTGTCATATTACCAGTGTCCATATTGATTAGGTCCCCAGCCTTCGGTATTGCCTCTTGTTTTTTTTTTTGTTTTTTGTTTTTTTTTTTTTGTTTTTTTTTTTTTGTTTTTTTTTTGTGGTGAGTTTTTCCGCCTTGTCATTTTGTCCAGATAATATTTGCTTTCTCCTGCTCTGGAATTACGCTGTTCTCCTTAGTGAGAGAAGTTGGTCTTGGCTGGGTTTCTTGTTGATCTTCTGTGGGAGTGGCCTGTTGTAGTGATTCTCAAGTGTCTTTGCCCCAGGTGGAATTGCACTGCTAAGTAATCTGTTCAGGTTTGCTTTTGGGAGCTTTTGTTCCCTGAGTGCTTTTTGTAGAGTTCTGGAGGATGGGAATGAAGATGGCGGCCTCCCAAATCTCCAGCCCGGAGTAGCCGAGAGCTTGGGGTCCCGCTCCTCAGTGTGCCCTCAGAGGAAAACGCCCAACTGCCCCTTCCTCCCTGGCCTCTGGTTGCTAATGGAGGAAAGCTCTCAATTGGTCAAAAAAGCGCCTGGTCGCTTCCATCTCTGTGGCTTCCGGCTGCACTTTGAGGTCACCCAGCCTGCGACCTGTTCAAGGTAAACCTGAGTTGAGAGCTCACTCCTTGGCTTTGTCGCTGTAGCCGGCTTCCCCGCTCTACTATCTGCAAGCTCTGTGACACTCAGACACCCCCAGTACTTCTGTGACCCTGCGGGACCTGGGGTTATGCTGACCCTGCATTGGCTTCCCTGCGGTTTTGCCTCTGGAGCGATGTCCTTCCATGGAGCAGACTTTTAAAAAGTTAAAAGTCCTGATTTTAATCTTAGAGGAGAACATAGGCAGTAATCTCTTCGATATCAGCCACAGCAACTTCTTTCAAGATATGTCTCCAAAGGCAAAGGAAACAAAAGCGAAAATAAACTTTTGGGACTTCATCAAAATCAAAAGCTTCTGCACAGCAAAGGAAACAGTCAGAAAAACAAAGAGGCAACTCATGGAATGGGAGAAGATATTTGCAAATGACAGTACAGACAAAAGGTTGATATCCAGGATCTATAATGAACTCCTCAAACTCAACACACACGAAACAAGCAAACATATCAAAAAATGGGCAGAAGATATGAACAGACACTTCTCCAATGAAGACATACAAATGGCTATCAGAGATATGAAAAAATGTTCATCATCATTAGCCCTCAGGGAGATTCAAATTAAAACCACATTGAGATATCACCTTACACCAGTTAGAATGGCCAAAATTAACAAGACAGGAAACAACATGTGTTGGAGAGGATGTGGAGAAAGGGAAGCCCTCTTCCACTGTTGGTGGGAATGCAAGTTGGTGCAGCCTCTTTGGAGAACAGTGTGGAGATTCCTCAAGAAATTAAAAATAGAGCTTCCCTATGACCTTGCAATTGCACTCCTGGGTATTTACCCCAAAGATACAGATGTCGTGAAAAGAAGGGCCATCTGTACCCCAATGTTTATAGCAGCAATGGCCACAGTTGTCAAACTATGGAAAGAACCAATATGCCCTTCAACGGACAAATGGATAAGGAAGATGTGGTCCATATACACTATGGAGTATTATGCCTCCATCAGAAAGGATGAATACCCAACTTTTTATCAACATGGACAGGACTGCAAGAGATGATGCTGAGTGAAATAAGTCAAGCAGAGAGAGTCAATTATCATATGGTTTCACTTATTTGTGGAGCATATCAAATAGCATGGAGGACAAGGGGTGTTAGAGAGGAGAAGGGAGTTGGGGGAAATTGGAAGGGGAGGTGAATCATGAGAAACTATGGACTCTGAAAAACAATCTGAGGGGTTTGAAGTGGCGGGGGGGTTGGAGGTTGGGGTACCAGGTTGTGGGTATTATAGAGGGCACGGATTGCATGGAGCACTGGTTGTACTCAAAAATACAAATTAAGCCCACACATATTCTCCGCATACTAAAATTCACTTTTCAGGGGCTCACTGCAATTCAAAGGCAGATAGATTGGCTTTGATTTCTGAGACACATTAACATAACCTCAGATCTGATATAACTTTGGACTGGTGGGCCCATGAAATATCAGTCCACAGAGAAGCCACTGCCCTGTGGTCCTGAGAAGAAGGAAAGGGACTCTCCTCCTGAGCCCTGAATAATGTAGTGACTGATTCATGTACAACATGTGGGAAAATGTGCCACTGTCTATACAGTTGAGCAGACTCATTTCCCTGGGAACTCTCCATTAGCCAATGAAAAATATATTTTATGGGATCACTAACTCGCTACTTACTATTTTTTGACCATGGTGGACACTTACAAGGAATAGTACTCATCCATCTCTCTAGATATGCTATCATTGAAGCAATAACATAATCATCAATAAGACACTTCTTATACCCTTCAGAGTTCTAGACATCATTGATAATGACCACAGCATTTACTTTACTTCTCAAATACACAATGCTGGGTTTTGAAAAGGCATTCAGTAATACTCCCCACCTTTTCCTCCCCACCCCCTTTACCAGCCTCATGGTGTGGGACTTAGAGAGTGCAGTAGAGGTTTTCTTTAAGAAACCTTGTTAACATTTCCTTAGCTAAGGAAATGTTGAAAAACAAAAATAAAACTGGGGGCATCACGTTACCTGATTTCAAGCTTTATTACAAAGCTGTGATCACCAAGACAGCATGGTACTGGCATAAAAACAGACACATAGACCAGTGGAACAGAGTAGAGAGCCCAGATATGGACCCTCAACTCTATGGGCAAATAATCTTCAACAAAACAGGAAAAAACATACAGTGGATAAAAGACAGTCTCTTCAATAAATGGTGCTTGGAAAACTGGACAGCTATAAGTAGAAGAATGAAACTTGACCATTCTCTTATACTGTACACAAAGATAAACTCAAAATGGATAAAAGACCCCAACGTGAGACAGGAATCCATCAGAATCCTAGAGGAGAACATAGACAGTAATCTCTTCGATATCAGCCACAGCAACTTCTTTCAAGATATGTCTCCAAAGGCAAAGGAAACAAAAGCGAAAATATACTTTTGGGACCTCATCAAAATCAAAAGCTTCTGCACAGCAAAGGAAACAGTCAAGAAAACAAAGAGGCAACCCACGGAATGGGAGAAGATATTTGCAAATGACAGTACAGACAAAAGGTTGATATCCAGGATCTATAATGAACTCCTCAAACTCAACACACACCAAACAGACAATCATATAAAAAAAAGGGAAGAAGATATGAACAGACACTTCTCCATGAAGACATACAAATGGCTATCAGACACATGAAAACATGTCATCATCACTAGCCCTCAGGGAGATTCAAATTAAAACCACATTGAGATATCACCATACACAAGTTAGAATGGCCAAAATTAAGAAGACAGGAAACAACATGTGTTGGAGGGGGTGTGGAGAAAGGGGAACCCTCTTCCACTGTTGGTGGGAATGCAAGTTGGTGCAGCCTCTTTGGAGAACAGTGTGGAAATTCCTCAAGAAATTAAAAGTAGAACTTCCCTATGACCCTGCCATTGCACTCCTGGGTATTTACCCCAAAGATACAGATGTAGTGAAAAGAAGGGCCATCTGTACCCCAATGTTTAGCAGCAATGGCCTCAGTTGCTAAACTATGGAAAGAACCAAGATGCCCTTCAATGGATGAATGGATAAGGAAGATGTGGTCCATATACACTATGGAGTATTATGCCTCCATCAGAAAGGATGAATACCCAACTTTTGTATCAACATGGATGGGACTGGAAGAGATGATGCTGAGTGAAATAAGTCAAGCAGAGAGAGTAAATTATTATATGGTTTCACTTATTTGTGGAGCATAACAAATAGCACGGAGGACATGGGGAGTTAGAGAGGAGAAGGGAGGTGGGGTAAATTGGAAGGGGAGGTGAATCATGAGAGACTATGGACTCTGAAAAACAATCTGAGGGGTTTGAAGTGGCAGGGGAGGTGGGAGGTTGGAGTACCAGGTGGTGGGTATTAGGGAGGGCATGGAATGTATGGAGCACTGGGTGTGGTGCAAAATAATGAATACTGTTATGCTGAAAATAAATTAATTAATTTTCAAAATTAAAAAAAATCCTTGTTAAAATTACAGAATAGTGCATGATCTGCTCACTGACTCTCACTCTCACCAGCAACCTTAGTTATGCTCAACTTCTTATACTTAGACCCCCTTGCTTTGTCCTGATCATCGGGCTTACTAGCGTCTTATAAACAGAAACCTCTCCATACAAGATATTCTGTCATGTTAGGCTTTTGGTTTCATTGTTATGTACCCCACTTGTATCCCATTCCCAGGCCTTCCGCCTAAGATAATCTGTATTCTGTGTACCTTTTACATCAATATTTTATTTTGGGCAACAAGATTTCCCTCAGTCTCAACACCAACATACTCTTCCTGCTAAGTGCTCACTTTGCTCAGGATCCTGGGAGTGACAGGCATTACCTTAGGTACATGCAAGGTTCCTGCTGAAACTTACATTATTAATGCCAGCTGGGAAATATCTAAGATACCTTTTTTTTTAGTTTAAACTCAATTAGCCCACATATAGTACCTCATTTGTTTTTGATGTAGTGTTCAATGATTCATTAATTGCATATAACACCAGGTGACATCAGATCACTTGTACTCCTTAATGCCCATTAACTCCTCCCTTATGTAACCCTTAGTTTCTTTCTCAGAGTCAAGAATCTATCACGTTTTGTCTCCCTGTCTGATTTTTTCTTTCATTTTTCCCTCTCTTTCCCTATGGTTCTCTGTGCTTTTCCTTATGTTCCACATATGAGTGAGACCATATGATTGTTGTCTTTCTCTGATTGACTTGTTCACTTAGTATAATACTCAAGTTCCATCCATGTTGACACAAATGGTAGATATCCATCTTTCTGATAGCTGAGTAATATTCTATTCTGTAAATGGACCATGTCTTCTCTGGATATTGCTGCTGTGAACATTGGGGTACAGATGGTCTTTCTTTTCACTACATCTGTATCTTTTGGGTAAATACCTAGTAGTGCACTTGCTGGGTCATAGGTTAGCTCTATATCTAACTGCTTGAGGAACCTACATGCTGTTTTGCAGGGTGGCTGTAGCAACTTACATTCCAACCAGCAGTGTAAGAGGATTCCCCTTCTCTACATTCTTGCCAACATTGGTTGTTCCCAGTCTTGTTAATTTTAGCCATTCTAACTGGTATCAGGTGGCATGTCATTCTGGTTTTGATTTGTATTTCCCTGGTGGCAATAAATGTGGAGGATTTTTTCATGTGTTAGTAGGCCATTTGTATGTCTTCTTTGGAGAAGTGTCTGTTCAGGTCTTCTGCCCATTTCTTGACTGGATTCTTTGCTTTTTGGGTGTTGAGTTTGATAGGAATCACAGTGCCTGACTTCAAGCTATATTACAAAGCTATGATCAACAAGACAGGATGGTACTGGCACAAAAACAGACACATAGACCAATGGAAGAGAATAGAGAGCACAAAAATGGACCCTCAACTCTACAGTCAACTAACCTTCAACAAAGCAGGAAAGAAGATTCAATGGAAAGATGATAGTCTCTTCAATAAATGGTGCTGGGAAAATTAGACCACCACATACAGAATAATGAAACCAGACCATTCTTTTACACTACACACAAAGATAAACTCAAAATGGTTGAAAGACCTCAATATGAGACAGGAATCCATCAAAATCCTAGAGAAGATCACAGGCACTTACCTCTTTGTCCTCGGCCACAGCAACTTCTTGCAAGACATGTCTCTAAAGGCAAGAGATATAAAGGCAAAAATGAGCTGTTGGGACTTCATCAAGATAAAAAGCTTCTGCATAGCAAAGGAAACAGCCAACAAAACTGAAAGGTAACCTACAGAATGGGAGAAGAAGATATTTGCCAATGATGTGACAGATAAAGGGCTGGTATCCAAGATCTGAGACTGGTGGTGGGTATTAAGGGGGGAATGTTTTGCATGGATCACTGGGTGTTGTACATAAACAATGAATCTTGGAACACTGCATCAAAAAATAATAAGGTATTTTATGGTGACTAACATAACACAATAAAAAAAATAAAAAAAACAATTTAAGATAATTTCTAAACATGTGCAACAGCATTGTTCTGCATTGTATGAATTTACCATTAAAATTATTTAATCACTTTACTATTGATAGAAATTTAGTTTCTTTTCCATTTCAGGGTAATTTTGTACATGCTGCCATGAGCATTTTTGTACATACATGTTACAGCGTATGTAGAGAGGTTTGTTCTGGAAATATATTCAGGTTATTTAGGACTGCATTTAAAAATTTGCATACATTTTAATATTTGCTGGTTTTATTTTTCATATTGATTTCTGGTTTAATTATATGGTAGACAGAAAATAAATCCATATTTCCAATCTTTTGAAATTTCTTCAGATTTGTATTTTGGTTCTGTGATTATGAAAATGTCCTGTTTGTTTTCTTGTTTTTTATTTCTTTGTTCTTGGAAAGAAAGTAGACCAATGGAAGAGAATAGAGAGCACAAAAATGGACCCTCAACTCTACAGTCAACAATCAATATTATTGATTTCATGGCTAAAAAATCCCAACATGATATTACATTTAACTATCTTTATATGTTTACTGACTTTTATTTTGTTAATTTTGAGGCCTAGTTGTTATATGCACAAAAAATTATCAAAGTCTATAGTTACTTAGTAATTTTACCTTCCTCTCAGTCAGTAAAGGGAATGTAGGGCTTTATCTCCATTTTGTGTATCTTAATTAGCATATTTTAATTTTATATCTTTATGCTCTATGTTTTCTTAAAACCCCATACTATATGTCTATTACTGATTTTGTAGATATTCACTTAGATTAGCCTGCATATTTACATTTTTACTTGTTATCCATTCTTTCTTTTATATAATTTCTACCATTTTAGTCCCTATTACAGAGAAATACCTCAGAGAGATCCTGTATATCTTTTACTAGTTTCCCATTATAGTAGTGTCTTACAAAACCATAGTATAACCAGGATATTGCCATTTAAATCCATTGATCTTTTTAAACTTGTTATAGCCTGGTTCTTCTCATGGCAAATATTTTTTTTATATGTGAAAATCTCTTTATTTCATTACTTACTTTTAATATAAATCTTTTTTAAAATTTAACAAACATAAAAAAGTATACACACAAAAGAATTACATAGATTGAGTAAATATCACACAAACCAGCATCCCCAAATTTAATTGTTATGTGTCTTGGTGTGCATTTCTTTGGCTTTATTCTATTTGAAATCTGCTCAACTACTTGAATCTGCAGGTTCATGTGTTTATTCTGAATTTGGGAAGTTTTCAGTAATTGTTTCTTGGAATCCTCTCAGCTCTACTCTCTTCTTTCATTCTGGGACTCTAGTTTTACCAATATTAGCATTTTTCTAATTGTCCCCGGGATGACTGAGGCATTCCTCATTTAAAAAAAAATATATTTAGCCTCTGTTATTCCAGCTGAGTAAATTCTACTGGTCTGTTTTAAATTTACTGACTCTGTCTTCAGTCATCTTTATTAATGAGGTCATCTAATGAGTTTTTAAAATTACTGTTGTTGTATTTTTAAGTTCTATAATCTCCTTTCCTTTTTATAACTTTCTTTGTGAGATTTTCTATTTTTTTTTCATTTATTTAAAGAGAAGTGACAATTGTATTGAAGCATTTTTATGATGGTTCCTTTAAAGTCTTTGTGAGATAATCTCAAAATTTGATTCATCTCAATGTTGGCATCTATTGATTGTGTTTTCTCATTGAAGTTTTGGTATTTCTGGTTCTCTGTGTGATCAGAATTTTTTTTACTGTTTTCTTGACATTTTGGATACTTTATTATAATATTCTGAATTCTATGTAATATATGCTTTTTTTAGCAGCCAGTCTCTTTGTTGAGGTATAGCTCAAGGCCAAGTGAGTGCATCGTTTCAGTCTCTTGCTCATCAGCTGTCCTGGCAAAAGTGGAGCACTCTATCCCTGCTACTGAAAGTAGGGCACTGATTCACACTGTTTTTTTTTTTTTTTTTTTTTTTTTTTTTTGCCTTTAAGTGGGAGTGTACACTCAGCAGGGAAGGGAAGCAGAGATCTAACTCATCTGACTTTGTTGTTGCAGCGTTGGGCTTCCCAGTACCCTACTTTTTGCTTGCCAGGGAAAATTGGTGAGTGGGGGCCAATTGGCCCTCCTGACTCCACTTTATACCACATCGTGATGACAGGTAGAGGTGGAGGGTCAGCTCTCCACTAGGCCCTGCTCACACAGGGAAGGGGAAATGGAATACACACTACCTCTACCTCATACAGCATCATTCTGTCTTGTTAATGCCAGGTGGGACTGGAGGGTCGGCTCTCCACTGCCCCACTTATACTGCAGGGGACCAGGGTGTTGACTAGCCCTATTTTGCACAGCCTCATTCAGTTTTGTTGCTCCTAGGTAGATGTGGATATTTAATTTCCCATCAGACCCCATGACAGTAAGGGTGGAAGAAAGTAGGATGTAGCTCCAAATAACAGCACCTTCATGTGGAAGTGGAGGCCAGCTCACCACTGGATCCTTCTGGTCCTACCCTGCAGGGGGAATTGAAGCATTGACTATTTCCACTGGATGAGAATGAAAGATCAGTTCCCCACTCAGCTCACTGATTGCACCCTGGTTGGCAGATCAGAGAGTGAGCTGCTTTCATGGATCAGGGAATGGAAGATCTGCTCTCCTCTTGGCCCTTGCCATATCCAGTTTATAAAGGTAAGTCTTAACATCTACAAAGCTCTTGTTGGATGCTTGTCAAGGCAGAGTGCTAGAAAATTCCCAACTTCAATCAATGATGCCAAGCATGCCTATCCTAGAATAATTTGCCAAAAATGTTTCTTGGCTTTTACTGTGCATAAAAATGGTCTCTCTTATACTCAGCACAAGTTGAACATGTTTCCACAATTTGCCATATCAAATGTTGCATTGTTTAATATACACCTGAGATTTTTTTTTTCTGCCAGAAATACATCCTTTACTAATGCTTATAATCTGGGCCTTCAAGGTGGCAAAGTATTTATTTTTTGTCTGAAAAATATTTATTTTGCTTTGATTTCTTTGCTTATTTATTTATTTATTTTCAGCATAACAGTATCATTATTTTTTCACCACACCCAGTGCTCCATGCAATCTGTGCCCTCTATAATACCCACCACCTGGTACCCCGACCTCCCACCTCCCGGCCACTTCAAACCCCTCAGATTGTTTTTCAGAGTCCATAGTCTCTCATGATTCACCTCCCCTTCCAATTTACCCCAATCCCCTTCTCTCTAACTCCCCTTGTCCTCCATGCTTTTTGTTATGCTCCACAAATAAGTGAAACCATATGATAATTGACTCTCTCTGCTTGACCTATTTCACTCAGCATCATCTCTTCCAGTCCCGTCCATGTTGATACAAAAGTTGGATATTCATCCTTTTTGATGGAGGCATAATACTCCATAGTGTATATGGACCACATCTTCCTTATCCATTCATCCGTTGAAGGGCATCTTGGTTCTTTCCACAGTTTGGCGACTGTGGCCATTGCTGCTATAAACATTGGGGTACAGATGGCCCTTCTTTTCACTACATCTGTATCTTTGGGGTAAATACCCAGGAGTGAAATGGCAGGGTCATAGGGAAGTTCTATTTTTAATTTCTTGAGGAATCTCCACACTGTTCTCCAAAGAGCCTGCACAACTTGCATTCCCACCAACAGTGGAAGAGGGTTCCCCTCTCTCCACATCCTCTCCAACACATGTTGTTTCCTGTCTTGCTAATTTTGGCCATTCTAACTGGTGTAAGGTGATATCTCAATATGGTTTTAATTTGAATTTCCCTGATGGCTAGTGATGATGCTTTTAAATAAACTTTTAAATTTAATTATAACATATATAAGAAAAATGCTGAAAATGTAATTATTGAAAACTGAACTTATTTGTATAATTGCCACTAGATAAACAGAATTGACTAATACCCTGAAGGTTTCCCATCTCCTTAAACAAATAATTATGCTCTCTGTCTTACCCAAAGGTAATCCATATCCCCACTTTTAATACCATTGATTAATCTTTCCTAAGCACTTTACAAATGAAATCTTATGTATTCTCTTGTGTTTGGTTTCACTCAATATTATATTCATCAGATTAATATATGTTTCTGCATGTGGCATTATGGTGTTTATTTTCATTGTACAGAGTACTTCATTGTATGGGTATACTTCATTCATATGTGTATTAACCATTTGGATGTTCTTTTTTGAGAAGAACTGTTCAAATGTCCTGACAGTTGTTTTAGAGTCATCTATCTTCTTAGTGATTTGTAAGCATTTAAAATATATTCTATGAGACCTTTTTAAATTGTATATTTTGTATATATTTTTTTATATATATTCTCCCACTCTCTGGGTTGCTTTCTATTCTCTAATGTTTCTTGATGAGTGAACTTGAAAAGTTGTAAATTGATGTAATTGTAAAGTAGTCCAACTTACCAGTCTTTTCTTTAATAATTTGTGCTTTTTATTTTCAGTTTGAAAAATATTTTTTATCCTAAGATCATGGAGATACTTTCTTAGTTCTCATCTAGAAGATTTTCTATTTTTTCCCACATTTTTTACATTCAAGGTTATTTATTAAGGAGACTGCATTGAAATGTTATAATAAGTTAATTATCATACTCACTTTTCCAGATATATAGTCATCAATATCAAAACAGCAGGTGTGTATGTACTTGACAAGAAGCACATTCAGTCTGTACACAGAACTTCAGATATTATTTCTTTTTTTTAAACTTTATTGAAGTATAATTGATATATAAAAAACTGCATGTATTTAATGTATACAATTTAATGTGTTTGGACATAGGCATATACTCATGAGACTATCACCACAATCAAGGTAGAAAACTTAATCCATCACATCCAAAAGTTTCCTTATACCGCTTTAGGTTTTTAAACAATGTGGTAAGTGCTTAATTAATAGGAAACCTACCCTCTTAATAATTTTTAAAGTGCATAATACAGTATTGATAACTATAAGCATTATAAAGCTATAATGCTATAGCTTTATTATAATGCTATAATAAGCTAAAGCTTATTCATGTGCATAAATGAAAATTCATACCCATATACAACTCCCTTTTCCCCGTCCCCTAGATCCTGATAAGCCCCATTCTATTCTCTACTTCTATGAGTTTGGTTTTTTATTTACCTCACATAAATGAGATTACATAGTGTTTTTTCTTCTGTGACTGGCTTATTTTATTTAGGGTAATATCCTCCAGGTTCATCCATGTCATCCCATATGGCAAGTTTTCCTCCTCTTCCTCCCCCTCTATTGGTTTCAGGAACAGAATTCAGTGGTTCATCATTTATAACATCCAGTGCTCTTGATAAATTCTCTCCTAAAACCCATCATCCATCTAGCCAATCTCTCACCCACCTTCTTCCATCAACCCGCAGTTTGTTATCTATTTTTAAGAGTCATTTATGACTTGTTTCTTTTTCTCCTTTCTGTGCCTTTCTCATATGTTCATCTGTTTTATTTATTAAATTCCACATAAGAGTGAAATCATATGGTATTTGTCTTTTTCTGACAGCCTTATTTCACTTAGTGTAATATACTCTAGTTTCATCCATGTCATTGCAAAACGTTAGAATTCATTCTCTCTGATGGCTGAGTAATAATATTTCATTGTATATATATGTATATACACATCTTCTTCATTCATTCATCAGTGGGTGGACACTTGGGCTCTTTCCATAATTCGACTATTGTTGATAATGCTGCTATAAACATCAGGGTCCATGTGTCCCTTTGAATCAGTATCCTTTGGGTAAATACCTAGTAGTGCAATTGCTGGATCATAGGATAGTTCTATTTTTAACTTTATGAAGAACCTCCACAGTTTCCAGTTTCCATTACCACCAGCAGTGTAAGAGTATTCCCCTTTCTCTGCACTCTCACCAACATCTGTTGTCTCCTGTGTTATTAATTTTAGCCATTCTGACAGGTGTGATGTGGTTTCTCATCATGGTTTTTATTTGTATTTCCTTGATGATGAGTGATATTGACCATCTTTTCATGTGTTTGTTAGCAATGTGTAGTGCCTTCTTTGGAAAAATATCTAACCATGTCTTCTGCCCATTTCTTAACTGGATTATTGATTTTTTGGTTGTTAAGTTTTTTTTTTTAAAGATTTTTAAAAAAATTAATTAATTTATTTAAATTTTTTATTTTTTTATAAACATATATTTTTTTAAAAATTTATTTATTAGTTAGAGAGAGAGAGAGAGCACGAGAGAGTGCACAGGCAGACAGAATGGTAGGCAGAGGCAGAGGGAGAAGCAGGCTCCACGCTGAGCAAGGAGACTGATGTGGGACTTGATCCCAGGATGCTGGGATCATGACCTGAGCTGAAGGCAGCTGCTTAACCAACTGAGCCACCCCAAGATAAGTTCTTTATAGATCTTGGATACTAACCCTGTATCATATGTCATTTGCATATATCTTCTCCCATTCTGTAGGATGCTTTTTAGTTTTGTTGATTGTTTCCTTTAGTGTGCAGAAGCTTTTTATCTTTTTAAAAAGTTTAAAATTTTTTTTTTATTTTTTCAGTGTTCCATTATTCATTGTTTATGCACCACACCCAGTGCTCCATGTAATATGTACCCTCCTTAATACCCACCACCAGGCTCACCCACCCACCCACTCCAAAACCTTCAGTTTGTTTCTCCATTGAGGATGGTATTAGCTGTGGGTCTTCTTTAAATGTTTGGTAGAATGCTCCTGGGAAGACAGCCAGCCCTGAATTTTATTTGTTGGGAGATTTTTGATTCCTGATTCAATTTCTTTGCTGGTTATTCATCTGCTCAAATTTTCTATTTCTTCCTGTTTCAGTTTTGGTGGTTTATATGTTTCTAGGAATTTCTCCCTTTCTTCCAGATTCCTATACTTGGTGACCTAATTTTTCATAACATTCTCTTACAGTTGTTTGTGTTTCTGTGGTATTGATTTTATTTATTTGGGTCTTTTCTCTTTTCTTTTTGATAAATCTGGCTAATGGTTTATTAATTTTATTAGTTCTTTCAAAGAACCGCCTTCTAGTTTTATTGATATCCTACTGTTTTGTTTGTTTCTATAGTGTTTACTTCTGGTCTAATCTTATTATTTCACTTCTTCTGCTGCCTTTAGGTTTTATTTGCTGATCCTTTTCTAGCACCTTTAGGTGTAAGGTGAGATTGTGCATTTGAAATTTTCTTGCTTCTTGAGGTAGGCTTGTATTGCCATATACTTACCTCTTATAACCACTTTTGTTGCATCCCAAAGGTTTGGGGCTGTCATATTTTCATTTTCATTTGTTTCCATGTATTTTTAAAATTTCTCCTATAATTTCTTAAGTTCCATTCATTTGTTCTAGGATGTTCTTTAACCTTCATGTATTTGTGGTCTTTCCAATTTTTTCTTGTGGTGGACTTTAAGTTTCATAGCATTGTGGTCTGAAAATATGCATGGTAGTGATTTTAGTCTTTTTGTACTTCTTGAGGCCTGATTGTGACCTAGTATGATCTATTCTGGAGAATGTCCCTTGTACACTCAAAAAGAATGTGTTTTGCTACGAACGTCAGCAGATGAATAGATAAAGAAGATGTGGTCCATATATACAATGTAATATTATGCCTTTATCAGAAAGGATGAATACCCAACTTTTGTAGCAATATGGACGGGACTGGAGGAGATTATGCTGAGTGAAATAAGTCAAGCAGAGAGAGTAAATTGTCATATGGTTTCAGTTACTTGTGGAGTATAAGGAATAACATGGAGGACATTAGGAGAAGGAAAGGTAAAGTGAATTAGGGGAAATTGGAGGGGAAGACTGAAGTACGAGAGACTATGGACTCTGAGAAACAAACTGAGGATTGGGAGTGGGGGTTGGGTGAGCCTGGTGGTGGGTATTAAGGTGGTGGGTATTAAGGTGGTGGGTATTGCATGAAGCACTAGCTGTGGTGCATGAACAATGAATCTTGGAATACTGAAAAAAATAAAATTAAGATATTAAAAAAGTGAAAAGAATGTGTATTTTGCTGTTTTAGGATGAAGTGTTCTGAATGTACCTGTTAAGTCCATCTGGTCCAATGTGTCATTCAAAGCCATTATTTCCTTATTGATTTTCTGCTTTAATTATGTGTCCATTGCTTTAAGTGGGGCTGTTAGTCCCATACTATTATTCTGTTGTTATCAGTGCATTTCTTTATGTTTGTTATTAATTGATTTATATATCTGGGTGTCCCCAAGTTGGGGCATAAATATTTACAATTGTTAGATATTCTTGTTGGACAGACCCCTTTATTATGATATAGTGCCCTTCTTCGTCTTTTGTTGTAGTCTTTGTTTTAACATCAAATTTGTCCAATATAAATATGGCTATTCTGGCTTTCTTTTGACATCTGTTAGCATGATAGATGGTTGGTTCTTCATCCCCTCACTTTCAGTATACAGGTGACTTTAGGTCTAAAATTAGCCTCTTGAGGGATCATATAGATGGGTCTTGTTTTTTATCCATTTTCATACCCTGTGTCTTTTGATTGGATCATTTAGTCCATTTATATTCAGAGTGACTATTGGTAGAGGTTTTTAGTGCCATTGTTTTACCTATAAAGTCAGTGTTTCTGGAGATTTTCTCTGTTCCTTTCTAGTCTGTTGCTTATGGTCTTTCTTTCCCTCTCAAAGAGTCCCTTTAATATAACTTGCAGGGTTGGCCTAGTTGTCATGAATTCCTTTAGTTTTCATTTGTCAAGGAAACTCTTGATCTCTCCTTCTATTCTGAATGATAGCTTTGCCTGAAAATGTATTCTTGGCTATATTTTTTCCCTTCAGCACATTGAATATATCATGCCACTGCCTTCTGATCTGCCAAGTGTTTGTGGAGAGATCTGAGGCCAACCTTACTTGTCTTCCTTTGTAGGTTAGGACTTTCTTTTCTCTTGCTGCTTTCAGGATTCTTCCCTTATCTCTGTAGTTTTCAAATTTTAATATAATATGTCTTGGGGTTGGCTTGTGTTAGTTGATTTTGATGGGAGTTCTGTGTGCTTCCTGGATTTGAATATATTTTTCCTTCCCCCATTAGGGAGGTTCTCAGCTATAATTTGCTCAAATAAAACTTCTTCTCCATTTCCCCTTTTCCTTTTGGGACTCCTATGATATGAATGTTATTATTTTTTAAAAAAGATTTTATTTATTTATTTGACAGACAGAGATTACAGGTAGGCAGAGAAGCAGGCAGAGAGAGAAGGAAGGTGGCTCCCTGCTGAGCAGACAGTCCAATGTGGGGCTCGATCCCAGGACTCTGGGATCATGACCTGAGCTGGAGGCAGAGGCTTTAACCCACTGAGCACCCAGGTGCCATATGAATGTTATGTTTTATGGAGTCACTGGTTTCCCTAAGTCTACATTGGTGGTCCAATACTTTTCTTTTCCTCTTCTTTTTAGCTTCATAGTAATGTTCAAAATGATGTTCCATAATTTTATATTCTATATCACTTATTTGTTCTTCTGCTTCTTCCATCCTTGTTGTTATTATATCCAGACGATTTTGCATCTCAGTTATAGCATTTTTTGTATTTCAGCCAGACTAGTTTTTAGGTCTTTTATCTCTGCATTAAAGGATTCCCTGGTATCTTCTATGTTTTTCTCTTGCCCAGCTAGTATCTTTATGATTGTTGTTTTAAATTCTGATTCAGGCATATTACTTATGTCTGTTTTGATTAGATCCCTGGCTGTGACCTCTTCTTGTTCTTCCCTTTGGATAATTTTTCTTTCATGGCACTTTATCTAGGTCTCTGTTTTCCTAGTGTTGGAAAAGCCTGTTATATTCCTGCTCCTGAGAGTAATGGCTATATTAAGAAGCAGTCACATTCTATTCCAAGGCCTGACGTTTCAGTGTTTTTGGTGTGTGTTATGTGCAGTTTGCTGTTGAGATTTGGCTGCTGTTTCCTGTAGGTTAGTCATCTGCAGAATTTCTCATTGCCTGCAGTGGGAAGCGTCTGGATCTTCTCCACTGTGTGGTGAGTTTTAAATAGGTGTGCTTTGGTCTGCTGATAAGAGACTAGATTCTATTTTTCCTAGTGCTGAACTTCTAGCACTCTATGATCAGCAGTCTTGGCGTGTGCAAGGGGTTTGTGCTGGACTTCTGGGGGAGGGCTCCACTGCTGCTCTGAGTCTCAGGCACACTTGCCCTGGTTCAGAAGCACTTGGAGATTGCAGGGTGGTGGGGCTTGTATGTAAGTGACTCAAGTCTCCACTGTGGGGTGCTGTTATGCACACTGAGGTTTATCTATGCTTATGGGCATGGGTTGGTTGGGAGAATGACATCATCCAGCTCTCTTGTCCCCAGGGAAGGGAGGCCATGCCCACTTCTGTTAATGATGCCTTCACAGAAGAGTGAAAAATGTCTCCTCATTTGTCCCAGGTTTCTTTCAGATCCCTGCCTCCAACCTCTCTGTGTCTGAACTGTCTGCCACCTGGCAGCACAGTGCTCCTGTGTTTTATCTCAGGCATGCTGGCTGCGTTTCAAAACTCTAAATTTTAGAGACCTGGCTGTGATCATCTAAGGGACGGTTTTTCTGGGCTGTGGCTGGTGCCAGTTTGTCCCAGAAGAACACATGAATGCACAGGGGCCTGGAATTTATGGTAATGTACAGGAAAAAGCTGGTATCCAGAGTAGTGCACTCAGCATGAGTCTCTGCTCCTATGCTAATGAACTGCACAGGGCAATGGAACCCATTGGCTCTTTTGTTCTGAAATGCAGTGCCAACTCTCCAAAAGGCACTCCAAGAAGTGCTACTGTCTCGACCAGTGCGACCCAGGGGATCTTGGGTCTCACTGTCTGCTCCACACTGTCTGCTCCCAGGGTTCTACCCTCCTCCTCCACAGGAGAATCTCTGCACCACCAGGCTCTACTCCAGTGATGGTGTGTACTTCTAAAACTTCAGACTTTGAGCTCCACTGCTTGTAAAACTTGTGGTGATCATCCCCTCTCATTTTCCATGTCAGTGGCTTTGGGGAAGTGTTTTTCTTATGCCATCCACTGGGCTCTGCTCTCTCTCTCTCTCTCTCATCTCTTTCTATCTGTATCTGTATCTCTAGCTCTATCTATCTTTCTCTTCTCTCCTTCTGTCTTTCTCTCCAACATCAGGGCTCCCTCCCCTGTCTAGCTCTAGTGACTCTTTTCTCCCCCAAATCAATCTCTGCACTTTCTACCTTCCACGATGTGGCCTTTTTTCTCCCTCTAGTTGTGCAGCTTGTTTTCTCAGTTCTCAGATGAATTTTTTGGGTGTTCAGAATGATTTGATATTTATCTAGCTGTGTTCAAGGGATGAGGCAAACATAAGGCCCACCTATGACTATGCCATCTTAACTCTCCAGGCCAAATTCACAATTTGGATATCCAAAATATATGTTTATTCCAGGGATCATGAATCTCTGCACTCTGTGGGATAGTGTATATATTAATGTGATCATCTTTAGAGAATGTATAGCCTACTACATAGTCTAATTGTTAAAACTTTCAGTGCTGGTGAACTGATGTGGTATATTCCCAGTGAGGGACATAAACCAGCTGGTGACATTTATCAGGTGTTTGAGAAGTATGATGTAAATGATTTCTATAAGGGCAATGGGATGGGATAATGTAGGGGTTAATAATATATGTCAGTTGGTTGGGCCATGATGCCCAGATATTTAGTGACACATTATTTTGGATGTTTCTGTGGATGTGTTTTTTTGGAAGAGATTAACAATTAAATTAGTAGACCTTGAGTAAAGCAGATTACCCTCCATAATGTGGGTTGATTTCATCCAGCCAGTTGAAGGCCTTAATAGAACAAAGATTGACCTCTCTGAGCAAGAAGGAATGGTGCTAGCAGACTCTCTTCAGACTTGAACTGCAATTCTACCTGGAATCTCCAGATTGCTAGCTTACCCTTCAAATTTTGGACTTATCATACCTCCACAATTTGTGAGCCAATTCCTTATAATTAATCCCTCTCTCTCTATACACATCATATTGCTTCTGTTTCTCTGGAGAACCTTAATGAACATGGTATGGAAAATAGACCCTAGTATGGCACTCAATAATTTCCACCTCTTGCTGCCCATGCCTTTGTGTAGTTCCCTCTGTTTGAGTACAGAAAGAACCATTTACTTGATTTTTAACCAACAGATATGAAAAATATAGTGGGACTTCTACTCCTTTGATTTGGTTGTGTTATGTAACAAAACTAATGGGATGCCACTCCCATGATTATGTTATATCATGTAAGACTCTATCTTAACATGCTGAAGCAAAATATTCTCCTACTGGCCTTTAAGAAGGAAGCTGCATCCAGACTGCTGACCCATAGAAACTGTGAGATAATAAATGTGTATTAAGTATTAAGTTTAAAAAAGTTGTGGAAATTTGCCTGAGAGACAAGGCCAAACCATCTTCACTGGAGAGTTACACATCTTTTGAAAAAACAAACAAACAAACAAACAAACAAAAAAAACAAAACCAAAAAAAACACAAAAAACCCTAGTGTGCTAATGGGCCTTGGTAGCAAGTGGTCATGCTTCTGGAATCACCAATCAAGAGCTGGGTTTGGATAGACCAACCATGTTTTAATGTTGAGGAGCCTGACAGCAATCCATCATAAGATGCAAGTGCTGCATCTTGGATTGAGCAAGAGCTTCTCTTACACAAGGAGGGTCAGGGAGGACTGGATGACACTCATGTCCTTGATCAGGAGGGGTCATCTAATCATATGGCAGTAATACAGAAGGAAGGTGTGGACAAATTTTTTTTTCTCTTCTTCCTTTAACTTATTTCATTCCACATGTGGTTTCACCATTTGAGGTACTTACTAAGTGTTATGAATTTTAAATATATACTTTCTTACTTCCATAGCAGTCTTGAACTATGTTCTTTTGCCCACCTTACTATTGACACATATAAAAGCTAGTTTAACTATATCTTAGCAGAGAGAATCACTAATCACTCATGCATTAATAAATATTAGTGTAGAATAATTATAATATAATTAATATCAAGTTATCAATGATAATATTAAATTTA
This sequence comes from Mustela lutreola, assembly GCF_030435805.1. NCBI lineage: Eukaryota > Metazoa > Chordata > Mammalia > Carnivora > Mustelidae > Mustela > Mustela lutreola. The sequence goes on from NC_081297.1 coordinate 58,176,280, forward strand.
TATTATATTAATATATTAAAGTTATATCACTTTAACTCTAATTGCTTGGACAAGCTTCTCCATGGCTTTGGTAATACCATGAGACTTTTGTATTACCTGGGTTGGAGATAGGGTGACAATGACAGAGGCTATCTTCAGCTCAGTGGAAAAGGTACATGGGGTTTAACTATTTGAAATGGGGGTGGCAAGTAAAAGTAGACACAATCTTGGACTTAATGGAGCTTAGTATTTAGTGAAGGACAGACCCTAGTGTCTACAGAAGGAGAAATCAACTAATAAAATAATAGGAACAAATATGTCATATGGTTAGGAAATTATTCATTTTCAAAGTTAGGTGAAAAAGATAAAAATATAATTATCTTCAGCTATACCTTTATTTTTACCTAACCTTAGTAAACTGAATATATCCTTTAATTGCTCTTTTAGCTTGTTAATCTGATTTAAGAACCAAGCTTTGCTTAGTCCACAGTTCAGAATTCCCACAAATCTTTCTTTCTCATTTTATTTTAAAAAGCATTTTTCTGCAGCTGGTGGGTGATTTCCAGTGGACAGACTGTAAATGAACCTTCATTCCCCCTCATGTAATTTTTAGTATAAGATAAGACTCAATAATTGTTTACCTCTGGTTCCATAAGGCCCAGCTTTTTAGTCTTATGAATCAGCATGAGACAGTGCCCCCAAATATAACTGGGAATTCTTTCCTATTTTCTAGTTACCTTACTCCCCCAACTTATTCCATCCTGAAATAGGAAGGGATGAGGAACGTTAGAAGATTTGCTTAAGTGGGTAGGAGAGGAATAAATGAAACAAGATGGGAATGGGAGGGAGACAAACCATAAGTGACTCTTAATCTCACAAAATAAACTGAGGGTTGCTGGGGGGAGGGGGTTTGGGAGAAGGGGGTGGGATTATGGACATTCGGGAGGTATGTGCTTTGGTGAGTGCTGTGAAATGTGTAAACCTGGTGATTCACAGACCTGTACCCCTGGGGATAAAAATATATGTTTATAAAAAATAAAAAATTAAAAAAAAAAAAAAGAAGATTTGTCTGAAGTGGTGGTAGTAAAAGCCTGGCTGCAACCTGGACTTTCTGATTCCTGGTACAACAAGTATCTTTCTTGAGCATCAGGTAAACAGAAAATTATGATGGAAGAAGGAGGTAGTGGGGAGAAGGCACTAAGTTGAAAGGCAAAAACTGGGCACTTAATTATTCTTTATTCATTGGTTCATTTTATAAGCTTTTTTTTTTTTTAAAGATTTTATTTATTTATTTATTTATTTGACAGATAGTGATCACAAGTAGGCAGAGAGGCAGGCAGAGGGAGAGAGAGGAGGAAGCAGGCTCCCTGCTAAGCAGAGAGCCCAATTCGGGGCTTGATCCCAGGACCCTGGGATCATGACCTGAGCTGAAGGCAGAGGCTTTAACCCACTGAGCCACCCAGGTGCCCCTAAGCTTTTGTGATTGAGTTTGAATTTTTTGTACCTAGAAAAGTCATTATAGTGAATAACTTGGATTGCAAGAACAGAATGCAAGCATAAGCTGTCATTTACATTTTGTCTGTTCCATCAATCTTTTTAAGCCTGTTAAGCTGAAATTCTAAATATGGAAACAAATGCATATGGACATACACAGAGACACACAGATGATAAGAATATGAAATTCTATTTAGAAAAAGAACTTGTACAGCTTTTAAGCAAATAGTATAAGAGGAAAGTTTTGGCCTATATTTGTATCTCCCTGAAAAGTGGGAGAGATAGAATAATGGTTTTTATCCAGTAGAGTGATCGTATGGCCATTCCCATAGACATAGATCATCCTCACTGATGTTCCTGGGAAATTCAGTACTAAGGTCAGGACATATCAGTGCAAGAAGGGTAGCTGAGTACTAACATGGTAGTAAATTGATACCGTCTAAATTTCTTGGTTCTGTAAGTAATAACAGGTGTATTGTTAAAGTGTTTACTGCATATTTATTCCCATGTATTTCTGGGAATAGATTAAGCTAAAAATTTAATATGTGTATCATAGTAAGCACCAGGTATAACAGAATGCGGCTGTGATATATGTAAAACTATGAACAAAATACAATTAGGAATTCTTTTATAATTTGTCATTCTGTCCTCACTAGTCCTTTAGTTCTTTGGGATAGATGCAACCCTTTTGATCATGTCTTTGAAAGCTTGTATCACTTGCCTGTTCCTCAGAGTATGAATGGAGAGATTCATCACTGGAGCAACTGAGGTGGTAAGAACTGACACCACCTTATTAATAGCAACCCCTTCTTTTGCACGAGGTTTGATATAAAGATGCAGCTTCTGTAAGTGTTTGAAACCACAATTACAATTACATGGGAAGAACAAGTAGAAAAAGCCTTTTTCCTTTGCTGGGCAGAAGGGAATCTGAGAATGGTCCTGATGATGTATGTGTAGGACAGAATTACACACACCAAGGTGGAAATGAGTGTCAACACAGCCAGGAGCAAGACAAATCACTCTATAAACTCTGTCTGAGCAGGTAATCTTTGGGATGCGAGCAGCATCACAGCCAAAGTGATCAATGACATTAGAGACACAAAACTCTAGCTCAAAGCCCATGTCAAATGGCGGGATGTGAATGATTAGAGCAATCATGTAACATCCAATAAGGAATTTGATGCATTACATGATGGTCATGTAATGGAAAGTTTTGCTGATGGCCACATAGCGGTCATAGGACATGGCCTTCAGGAAAAAAAATTCAGTCACACCCGGGATGATAACAAAAAATAATGGAGTGGCACATGCATTGTAGGTAGCAGTGTTGTTCCCAGATGCCATTGTGTAGAGGAATCTAGGAATGCAGACCATTGTAAATGACACTTCCAAGATGCAGAAATTCAAGAGGAAAAAATACATGGGTGTTTTATGTTGGGAATCCACCAAGGTGAGAGTGATGATGGTCAGATTCCCTACCACAATCAACAAGTTAGAAGCAGAAAAATAAAAAGCAAAATCTATAGATTTGGGTCATCTGTTAGTCCCACCAGGATGAATGTTATTATCACTGTGTAATTTTTCATCACTGATTCCTGACTATGGTCTCATCTGTGTGTAAAAATAAGAGACAAATTAGATTAGAGAGAGAGAGAGAGAGACTGTTAGCATGTTAGCAGTGGGTTAAAATGCTAGCTAAGCCAAAATTTTATTGTATTTGTCACATGTTAATCAGGAATGTTATTGGTGTGGTAGTTGATTGATAATCAATAATGCTACTGGATTCCCACAGTTGAGCATTATTTTGGATACTAGCGAGAGGCTCTTATTAAAGATTTTTATTACTATCTTGATGCAGTGTTAAGTCAGTAGTGAAAGGATTCTTTAACAACCCCACAAATGAGGCTATTTTACATTAATGAACAGAAAAATCCTCTCATAAAAATATTCAGGGTTTGTAATTTCATGACAGTAGCTCAAGTTGTGCTTGTCATCTTGGTTGCATATGAGCCAAATGGACTGACAATAGTTAAGTATGTGAAGTTAAATTTTCCTCCTCTCAGCCTCTGGTTGTTACTCATGGTGGTAATTCATATGCTCCTCTAAAGTACTTCATGCCCTTCTGCTCTTTTCCTTTTCTAAACTACACAAAAACACTCTTGCAAGACCATTTTAAAGATAGAACTGGTGATCTTTAAAAGAGTGATCTTTTAAAACCATATATGAGGGGCACCTGGTTGGCTCAGTCAGTTGAGCATGTGACTCTTGGTCTTGGGAATGTGAGTTCAAACTCCATATTGGGTGTAGAGTTTATTAAAAAAAACAAAGCAAAACAAAACAAAACCCCCAAAACCTTTGTATGAGATCCATTTCTGTGTTTAAAGTCACTGAATAGGGTTCCATTTCCTGTGGAATAAAATTCAAACCACTTACTCTGTTTTATATGGTCCTTTATGACTTCATGGCTGTGTTCTTTTTTTTTTTTTTTTAAAGATTTTATTTATTTATTTGACAGAGGGATAGAGCACAAGTAGATAGAGCTGCAGGCAGAGGGAGAGGGAGAAGCAGGCTTTCTGCTGAGCAGGGAGCAAATGCAAGTCTTGATCCCAGGACCGTTGGGATCATGACCTGAGCCAAAGGCAACTGCTTAACTGACTGAGCCACCCAGGCTCCTCTGGCTGTGTAATTCTAATTCATCTCTTGTTTATCCCACTTTATTGGTCTTCTTCAGTTCCTTGAATATGTCAAGTTTTTCCCACCCCAGGGCTTTTGCAATGTTATCTCTCTTCTTGAAATGCTCTGCTTGCATTCTGTCATGGCTGGATTTTATTTTTCAAGTGCCAACTTAAATATAATCCTTTCAAAGATACTTTCCTGGGAAATCATATCTATGTTCTCTCCATCCCCCACACTGTGAAAAGAAATGATCTGTTTATTTCACTCAGAGTACTTATTATAATTGGTAATTATAGATTCTTTTACTTTTTACCTACATCTCCTAATCAGTAACAAGTTCCATGAGAACACAGACCATGACTATTTTGCAAAGCACTGTAAATCCAGGACTAGAGCTTTGCCTGGTACATAGTAGATAATAAGTTTTTACCGAAAGAATAAGACCAGGCATTTTTTTTTTTTTTTTTTTTTTTTTTTGTCTAACTATATTTAAAGTGTAATCTAAAGCTTACATCACCTGTCTATTTACATTTTAGAATTTAAATCTTCATTTAAGGACCTCAATGTATTGAGGCAATTTTAGGAATTAGGATGATAGATGGTCACTTTTAATCAAAATCTCCCATAATTACAGTAAGCTATTTTATCTGTACCTAAGAATAAATAAGAATTAATCTTTTAAGAGCTAGTTGGGGTTAAGAGTAGTATGGAGGGGAGTTGTAGATGGAAAGGGTAAACTGGAAGTAAGGTTTCCATTTTTGTTCATCCCTTTACACTATTTTTTCTGAAGGAACTTCGCTGACACTATTTGAGATGTGATCCTTAGGTCTCCTCTGAGAGGGCCCATCTGGGTAAACTGTAAGTGGTACAGGGTAAGAGTATGGGCTCTGGAATAATAGATCAGGACTTGAGACTTGGGTAAAACATTTAAGGGCTGTGAAACCTTGGGAAGTTAAGTGATAGGTTGTTTCCTGGTCTGTGAAATGAAAATAATAAGCGTTATGTTTTTCACAGGTTAGAATAAAGATTAAACAAACTAATTCTTTTAGGCTGTTAGCATCATGCCTCATACAGGACAGATACTAAATACAATCTGTTTGCTTCTTCTATTTCTTCTCCCAGGACATGCTCCCTACATGAAGGAGTTCATGTATTCTATATCTTCTTACGTTTCTGAGATTTGCCTCCTCCCCCTATATTTCTCATATGTATTTTAAGTTTTCTGCTATCCTTGAAGTTAGATACAAAATTAATGGTTCTCTTACATTCTAAAAAAAGTAATATTTGTTGATAGGTCTTTACATCACAGGTGAACAACTACATACAACATAGAAATTGTTCTTTCTGAATCTTTTTTTGTTTTCTAACATGATTCCCTGCCAAATCTCTTAGTTCAAACATTGGTCCTTGAGATGTTCTTTCCCTATCTGCTCAGTAACCATGTCTTTCTTTCATAGTCTCTTCTGAGTTTGTCTTAGGGCTCTCTTTCATCATGTTATATTACTTTAGAATACTGTCTTGCAGTTCTTTCTTTTAATTTATAAGAAATCTCTTTTATGCCCTAGACATGTTGCCCTATCTCTCAAAAAAGAAACAAACAAGAAATGAACAAAAAAGAAGCAAATATTAGCCAAATGGGTTTCAGGTTACTATGAATAAAATGATCAGGACTTAAGAGAACTATATAAATGGAAAAAGAAAGCTTAGTAGATTATTTTAGCCAATCTCCTAGTTTTGAAGATGGAAATCAGAGGGTTACCTGTCAGTAAGCTTGTTAGGAACAAAGTATAAGGAAGAATTCACATTTCCTAAATCCTAATTCCATGCTTTTCCTCCCACTCTGCCAAGTTAGGAGAGAGTTTTAGGAATTTTTTCTTGGTTTTCTTGGTTTCCACTTGTCCTTTAGGAAGTTTGCCATTCCTACTGCATTTCTTTGTCTTTTAAAGACACCCGGTCTGTTTGAACTCTTCTCTTAGTCTCTGTATTACTTCTGGGTAAGCTTCCCATCAGTGCTGTAGGAGATCTGGAAAATACATTCACTCAGGATCTTAGAGGGTGATAATCACATTTATGTTATTCATCACAGACATTTCTTTTTTAAATCGAAGAACACATTCTAATGAGTAATTTCCTGGGATAAGAATAGGTTTTCGTGGGAGATAGTAGGACAAAGAATCCCATTTGGTTGTATTCAACTTAATTCACAAAACTTTCCAGGATGTTAATGATCATAGGTAACATTTTTAAGGCAGTTATTAAATGTCAGATACAATGTTAAATCCCTAGATGAACTCCTTTAATTCTCGAAGCAACTCCCTAAGACTGGCTGTTATTTAATATTCATTTCACAATTGAGGAAACTGAGTCCAGAAATATTAAGAATGGTGCCTGAGGTCATTGACTTAGGATGTTGTGAAACAGGGATATGAATCTGAGCAGTCTGACTACAGAAACTCAGCTCCTGAGTGCTATAAAACATAACAATCTCAACTATTTATTTGACTGATTTATTTCTCTCATTATCTTTTGAGAAAATGTCTGACCTCTTCTTGGGTGATCCTATCTGTCAAGTAACTTCTTTAGGGAACTAGATAAATAAATGCCCAGGGCTGCCTTATTTCTGAGTTAGGGGCTCTAGTAGATAGTCTTCAACAATAATAATTACACCTGAAGTCTTTCCCATTTGCAGTCACTCTCTAGGATTGACTGTATTCCAATGATTGACCCAAAAGGATTGAACTGTTTCTAAATAACTTAATTGTATCATAGAACAAACCTCAAGAATATTTATAGAAACACAAAAATATTGAGGACCCAACAAGGTAAAACTCAAAATGTCCAGAATTCAATAACAGTTATCATACATGCAAAGAAGCAAAATATGTGTATATGCGTATAATATACATTATGTAAATATGTGTATAAATATGTGTATAAAATACACACATATGCTTTATTTTATATATATATATATATATATATATATAAATTTACATATGTAAAACATGAAGAAATAAATTAGTCAGTTGAAAGTGACCCTAACAGACACACGTTAGAACTGGCAAACAAGAATATTGAAACAGCTATTATAATTTCACTCCAGACATTCAAAAAATTAAGTAAAAGCAAGAACCAAACCAAACTTAAGAGATGAAAACTATAGCGTGTGAAATAAAAAAACTATACTGGATGGGTTTAAACAGACTATACCTTGCAGAAGAAAATACTGGTAATCTTGAAGGCATACAAATAGAAGTTATCCAAAATGAAACAGAGAGAAAAAAGAATTTTTAGAAAAGATCATCAGTGAGCTGTGTGACAACTTTGAGTGACCTAAAACACGTGTAATTGGAGTCCGTGGGGGATTGGATTAAGGGCAGAAAAATGTTTAAAGAAAAAAAATGGCTGAAAAATTTCCGAATTTTATGAAAACTATAAAACCCTAACCAAGAATGTCAATGAACACTAAGCAGAAGAAGCATAAAGAAAACTCCACCAAGGCACATTGTAATCAATTTGTATCTACAGACTCAAAATGAAGCAACCCAGTGCTGATAAGTATGTGGGTAAATATACAAGACATTTTTTGTTAATTTAAAATTCTCTTTAAAGATAATTGCTCATTTAAAATGAGAATTTTTTTGGGGTTTATATCATATGTACAAGAAAATGTGTTACAACAATAACACAAAATGTGTGGAAAACAGAATGGACAGGGGTACCTGGGTGGCTCAGTGTGTTAAAGACTCTGCCTTGGGCTCGGGTCATGATCTTGGGTCCTGGGATCGAGCCCCGCATTGGGCTCTCTGCTCAGCAGGGAGCCTGCTCGCTCCTATTTCTCTCTTCCTGCCTCTCTGCCTACTTGTGAGCTCTGTCAAATAAATAAGTAAAATTAAATAAAAAAAACCAGAATGGACAAAATCAAAGTATACTGTTATAAGATTCTTACACTATATTTGAAATGGTGTAACATTATTTGAACATAAGCTGTCATAAGTTAAATATGTATTAACCCTAAAGATGTGCTGATCCTAGAGTACCCAATTAATAATTAAAACAAAACCTTTAATGCATATTGGTAAGTTAAAGAAGCCAATCTGAAAAGACTACACACCACATGACTCCACCTAAATGACAATCTGGAAAAGGCAAAACTATGGAGACAAAAAAATGAACAGTAGTTGTCAGGGATGGGCAGAGGAATTTTTGCAGTGAAAATAGTGATCAGTGACATAAGGAAGGAAAACACAAAAACCATATGAATTGGACATGAAGCACTAAAATAGTTTTATTTTCAGATGACATAATCATCAAATAGAAAGTCAAAGGGAAATTTAAAATTAATGCTACAACTAATAAATGAGCTTAGCACAGTAGCAAGACACAAGGTCAATATATAAACATCAGTAGCATTTCTCTATACTAACAATGACGATTAGAATTCAAGAATAAAATGTGAGACAGGAATCCATCAAAATCATAGAGGAGAACATAGGCAGTAATCTCTTCGATGTCAGCCACAGCAACTTCTTTCAAGATATGTTTCCAAAGGCAAAGGAAACAAAAGCAAAGATGAACTTTTGGGACTTCATCAAAAGCAAAAGCTTCTGCACAACAAAGGAAACAGTCAACAAAACAAAGAGGCAACCCACGGAATGGGAGAAGATATTTGAAAATGACGGTACAGACAAAAGGTTGATATCCAGGATATATAAAGAACTCCTCAAACTCAACACACACAAAACAGACAATAATATCAAAAAATGGGCAGAAGATATGAAGAGACACTTCTCCAATGAAGACATACAAATGGCTATCAGACACATGAAAACATGTTCATCATCACTAGCCCTCAGGGAAATTCAAATTAAAACCATATTGAGATATCACCTTACACCAGTTAGAATGGCCAAAATTAGCAAGACAGGAAACAACATGTGTTGGAGGGGATGTGGAGAAACGGGAACCCTCTTACACTGTTGGTGGGAATGGAGGTTGGTGCAGCCACTTTGGAGAGCAGTGTGGAGATTCCTCAAGAAATTAAAAATAGAACTTCCCTATGACCCTGCAATTGCACTACTGGGTATTTACTCCAAAGATATAGATGTAGTGAAAAGAAGGGCCATCTGTATCCCAATGTTTATAGCAGCAATGGCTACTGCTGCCAAACTGTGGAAAGAACCAAGATGCCTTTCAACGGATGAATGGATAAGGAAGATGTGGTCCATATACACTATGGAGTATTATGCCTCCATCAGAAAGGTTGAATACCCAACTTTTGTAGCAACATGGACGGGAATGGAAGAGATGATGCTGAGTGAAATAAGTCAAGCAGAGAGAGTCAATTATCATATGGTTTCACCTATTTGTGGAGCATAACAAATAACATGGAGGACATGGGGAGATAGAGAGGAGAAGGGAGTTGGGGGAAATTGGAAGGGGAGGTGAACCATGAGAGACTATGGACTCTGAAAAACAATCTGAGGGTTTTGAAGGGGCGGGGGGTGGGAGGTCAGGGTACCAGATGGTGGGTATTAGGGAGGGCATGGATTGCATGGAGCACTGGGTGTGGTGCAAAAATAATGAATACTGTTATGCTGAAAACAAAAAATAAATTAAAAAAACTGTATTTACTTAGCTTTAGAAAATAAATTATAAAGATGTTAAAAAAAAGTACAGTTTACATAAAACCATGAATTAGGATAAATCTAACAAAAGTTGTGTGGTTTTTGAAAGCTTAAAACTATAAATCAGGGGCACCTGGGTGGCTCAGAAGGTTAAGCCTCTGCCTTTGGCCCGGGTCATGATCTCAGTGTCCTGGGATCAAGCCCCACATCGGGCTCTCTGCTCAACGGGGAGCCTGCTTCCCCCTCTCTCTCTCTGCCTGCCTCTCTGCCTTCTTGTGATCTTTCTTTCTGTCATTGAAATAAATAAAATCTTTAACAATAAAACAACAACACCACACACACACACACACACACACACACACACACACACGCACAAACTATAAATCATTGTACGAGGATTACAGAAGGCCTAAGTGAATGGAGAGATAAAATTTATTCATGGATCCGAAGACTTAATAGTGTTAGGATTACAATCTTCCCCAAATTGATATGTGGAGTCATCACAGTCCCAATCAAAATTCTAACAGGGTGTCTTTTCAAGGAGAATTTAACAAGCTGGATTTTAAAATTCATACATAAAAACAAAGGCCCTAGATACACAAAACAATTTTGAAGAAGTGTGAAATTGGAGGGTCTAAGATTCTCCACATTGTTGGGGCACCTGGGTGGCTCAGTGGGTTAAAGCCTCTGATTTCAGCTTAGGTCATGATTCCAGGGTCCTGGGATCGAGCCCCACATCGGACTCTCTGCTCAGCAGGGAGCCTGTTTCCTCCTCTCTCTTCCTGCCTCCTCTGACTACTTGTGATCTTTGTCTGTCAAATAAATAAATAAATAAAATCTTTAAAAAAAAATGATTCTCCACATTGTCCATTTGTGTCAAGAGCATTGTATTTCCAGTCATCTAGATTAAACTCTACAAGTGACTTAGACTTTGTTTTCTTCTCACTTAGTCAGTAAATACTACTAACTAGTTCTAATTCTTATATTTACTTTAAGTATTTTGCTTAGATAGAAAAATTTATGCTAGAGTTTTGAAGCACATTCTTATTAATTTGTTTAATCCAGCATTTTTTTTTTCTTTTTTGGTAAGAAATGCTCTTTGTTTACTTTTTACATTTCTAAGTTTTTTTTCTGGATCTAAGGAGCACTCTCTCTTCTCATGGGGCCTGCTAGATGGGTAGCAGTATTGTGTTCTGGTCTTATATGGACTCTGGATCCAGATTACCTGGGTTCAAATCTTAGCTTTTCTATATACTAGCTGTGTGTGTCAGGTTCTGTGCTTGAGTTCCCTTATTTGCAATACAGGAATGATAATGGTAGTTTGTTAATAATAATTAATAATATATGGATGATAATAAGATATAATATATAGGGATTTTAGTCTATTATTACTATATATATCTTAGAATGATGCTTGGCACCTAGTAAATAGTATAAATGCCATTACTATTTCCTTTGACCACAGGGAACTCTCTTCTGTGTTGTAAGCACACATGATCTGTGTCTCTTATGTGGGACTTGAGTGTATGTTGCCTCATGTATTTCTTGTTCGGTCAACTTTTCATGGCTGTATATTTTACATACTGTTTTGCTGTACTGGGGGCAGATTTACTTTGCTGTATTCTGTATACTGCACAGCAAGATGTTGGACATACACTCAAACATTTATTAAATTATATACAAGACTTGTGTTGAAGGCCAGAGAATTCCTAGAACTCTTTCTCTTCTTAGGAGAAGTGATGACCTGAATAAGAGACATTAGCTTTTGGGATTTCTTTTTGGAGGTTTTTTTTTTTTTTTTTTTTAAATTTTTTTCTCTCTTCAGAGGATCCACTTTGGGATCAATTATGCTGACAAACAATATGTCCGTGGGGGTCCTGGTTCTGAGAGGCTAATAAAGATCCTTTGTTGCCATCTTTAAGAACAAAAGTTAAAGAGATGTTTAAGAGAGGTCATCCCAGAGGGACTGGTGAGGATGGTGAGGAAGTTGCAATGGGAGATCAAACACAGGTCATCAGCAGGCTAAAGAAAAGAATGAGAGAAAACAAACAATGAGGTGAATGGCATCTTTGTGTTCAGTAGCCTGCAAGAGAGATATTAAAATTTTCTTTCAAATCCATCACTTAAGCAGCTGTACATTTTTTCAGCATGAAGAAAACAGGTGTCATTTAACTTGAGGACAGTATTTACTTTTTAATAGACATTTTTATTTTTTTTTTAGAACAGTTTTAGACTTACAGAAAAATTGAGTTGGTAGTGTAGGTGTTTCCTATATATGATTTGCCCAGTTTCCCCTATTATTAACACCTCACATTAATACAATGCATTTGTTACAATTAATAATAAACCAATACTGATACATTATTATTAAGTAAAATCTATACTTAATAATTACTCAGATTTTTTGTTTTCACCTTTCAAAATCTTTTTTCTATTCCACTATTCCATTTAGGATATCATATTTTATTGTTATATTATCTTAGTTGTTTCTATTATCTTCTGTTATATTACTATAGTTGTTAGATTATCTTTGGCTCCTCTTGACTGTAACTGTTTCTCAGACTTTCCTTATATTTGGAGACCTTAACCATTTTGAAGATTATTGATCAGATATTTCCATAGAATGCCCCACTATTGGAATTCATCTGATGCTATTGGGAAGAAGACAACAGAAGTAAAGTGGTATTTTTATCACATCATGTCAAAGATACATACTGTCAAAATGACTTAACTATTGCTATTGATCTTGATCACCTGACTGAGACATTGTCTGTTTTTCTGTTGTAAAGTTTTCCCTTTCTTTAGGATGGAGTCTACATAATTTATTAGGAATACTTCTACAGAGGAGATTTGTCTCTTCTCCCTCATTTATTAATTTATTATTATATATAATAATATATTATATAAAAATTACATTATTATATAATAATTTATTAAACTAAATTATATATTATATAATAATATAAATAATTTTTATTAATTATTAAAAATTAATTTTAATTCATCACTTATTATTTTTACAATTTATAAATTTATTAATTTTATTATTAATAATAAATTAAATTATTATATATTATATTATAATTAATAAATGAAATTATTATATATTATATAATAATAAATATATATGATTATATATAAAAATCATTTATTTATATCACTACAATTCTTAGATATTCATTTTATTCTTTGGGTTATAATCTACTACTATATTATTTGTTGTGTTACCCAAATTGTTCCAACTTTGGCCATTGGAAGCTCTCTCAGTTTCTTTCTCTGTTCTTGGACATACCTCATTAATGTGATTGTATTTATTTTTATTTTTGAAGAAGCCCATGCTTAAAGAAGGGTTCTGAGAGACCAAGGGAAGGACTGAACCTGGGAGGTTCTGTTTACATATAAGCATCATCTTTTTCTTTCTTGAGGGTGGAATACAAGTTCCATGAGTCCAGAAACCGTGTCCCTCTGTTCATAAAGAGTACCTGGCACATAGTAGTTACCCAGTAATTGTTAAATGAATAAATGAAAAAATGAGGACAGGTCTTGGATGGAAGTAAAAGAAATAGTGTGAGCAACTGTAGTGTGTGGTTTGATGCCAGATCAGACTATGTCTAATCAGGAAGGGAGAATGTGGTTTCATTAGAATTGTTGGAACAAAGTTAAGGCAAACAGTGAGGAAATAAATTATAAATATTAAAAGCATTCAGTGTCATATATTAGTGAACTATATGACACTTGTTATAAAAAGAGTTCAGGTTAGGCAGTCATATCTGTACAACTGATGCCTAGTGTAGAGGTGATAAACTGACATTTATAAAAAAAATTTAAAATACTTCCTTTGTCAAAGATATTTATTTGCCCTTCAAGAATTATAGAGACAAGATAAAACACATAGAACATAATGCAAACTAGTTGGGGAATAATGACAAAATATGTGAAGTTAACAAGAATTCTTATGGGGCATATGGAAATAGAAAATCATTTCGGGAAGAAAGGATGAAAGGAGGAAAATGGAAGATGAATTTGAGCTGGGCCTTTAAAAAATCACTTAAGTTTGAATGGTGTATAATCAAGTTTGACTAGGGGAAAAATGAAGGATATTTTATGTAAGTGATTATCCTGTGAAAAGCTTATATTTTGGATTAAAGTTAATGCTGAGGGTTGTGGGAAATGTTTGGATTAGTGAGGTTGAACATAGATGGCATCTATGAACATAGTTTGGCTACTCCGGATTGCTAAGAGAATGAGTTTCAAAATAAAGAACTAAAGGCTCTAGAAGATTTAAAGCAAGAAGCACACTAATTAAAATAGTGTTTTAGGAAAATATATATTGTGATATTGCTTAGGCTGACTAATTCAGATAAGAGATTAGAAATAGGTTATCAGTAGGTAGTTGTTAAGATAATTCTGGTATATGAGATATAATTTCAGATTAGATGTATAACAGGAATATGAGATGTGTTAACTTTTTATTTTTGAGACATAAATAAGAACTTTTTGATGGAGGAAACTGAGAACACCAAATGACTGAAATAGGGGACCTAGAAGAAGAGCTGAGAGAGAGCAGACTGGTGCAAATATTTGTCCCTTCCATGTCAATGTACACAAAATTAAGTTTCAACAAAGTTGTAAATTTGACAAAGTTCAAAAAAGTTCTGAGTATTTTCATTGTTGAAGCTAGGACAAGTGAAAAGCCATGATCAATTTCAGTAATATATTAAGTTATGTTTAGGAACTGGAGTTGGGTCAAATTGTGACCTGTTATTTGATGCACTACCTCCAGCTCCAAAGACCCGACACAATGCAATCCTTTTCCATTTCCTCTTATGGAGTAAGTGAGGAGGAGACTATCTTAGTATCCAAATTAGAGGTAGAGGATTACCTTTCATCAACCTACTTAATTTCCAGTGTTGGATTTAACCAGATGCACTTGGTGTTTGAATGGGAAATTAGGGAGGATATTTCTTTTTGAATCTATACTATTCTTAATTTTCTTGTCACCATTCAAAGTAAGTGATGGGATTCCTAGACAAACTCTGCTTGCTAAGGATTCACAGTTCAGGTGAAGTGATCAATCCAGCTACTAAATAAATACATACCACATATAGATGCATGCTTAAATTAATTATCAGAAGAGAAGCTGGTGAACACGTAGTAGGATTTTAAGGTTTTTTAGAAATTTTAAATAAAAAAAAGAAATTTTATTTATTTGTTTTAAATATTTTTTTATTTTTTATTAACATATAATGTATTATCAGCCCCAGGGGTATAGGTCTGTGAATCGTCAGGCTTACACACCTCCCAGCACTCACCATAGCACACACCTTCCCCAATGTCCATAACCTAACCACCCCCGTCCCACATCCCTCAGTTTGTTTTGTGAGATTAAGAGTCTCTTATGGTTTGTCTCCCTGCCGATCCCATCTTGTTTCATTAAAAAAAAAAAAAAAAAAGAAATTTTAAATGGAAAAAAGAATAAAGGCCTTGGAGAACAGATTTCTATTTTCCCTGAATATTTTTGAAGTATAAAAGAAACTTATATGAGGGTCATTACCTTGTATGAACAATTAACAATAAAGAATACAGAATGAAAAATACATTTGAGCAACTGGATGATGTTTAATAAGCATATACACTATGGACTATTATGCCTTTATGAGAAAGAATGAATACCCAACTTTTGTAGCAACATGGATGGACTGGAAGAGATGATGCTGAGTGAATTAAGTCAAGCAGAGAGAGTCAGTTATTATATGGTTTCACTTATTTGTGGAGCATAACAAATAACATGGAGGACAAAGGGAGATGGAGAGGAGAAGGGAGTTGAGGGAAATTGGAAGGGGAGGTGAACCATGAGAGACTATGGACTCTGAAAAACAATCTGCGGGTTTTGAAGGGGCGGTGGGCTGGGAGGTTGGGGGAACCAGGGGGTGGGTATTAGAGAGGGCATGGATTGCATGGAGCACTGGGTGTGGTGCAAAAACAATGAATACTGTTATGCTGAAAAGAAATAAAAAATTTAAAAAAAAATAAGCATAGATAATGGTTGCATATGTACTATGAAAGCACACAACTTTACTTTTACAATTAATGTTTCTGCCATTTAATAGAAAAAATTCCAATTATTTGGTCCAAGTTTCCTGAATGACTGTTATTTCTTTCCCCATGTTTCTCCCTTTTTTCTAAGTCTTATTATTTTTTTCATACTATATCTGAATTTTATCTTCAGTAGTCAGTCTGCACTAACCAGATGTTCCTTCTCAATTTAGTAACATTTTTGATGTTTTGACTAGGACTCCTAGTCTCTAACATACTTTTAAAAAAATATTGAGGTAAAATTGGTGTATAGCATTATATAAGTTCAGATATACAGCATTATGCTAGGCATCTGTATATGTTACAAAGGGATCACCACCACAAATCTAGTTACCATCTACCACCATTCACCTGACCCCCTTCACCTATATCGCCAATTGCTCCTTAACATTCTTCTTAAATTAAGTCTAGATATTGAAGTTATCTATGCAGGACTTAGTTGTTCTACCCCTAAATTCAGTCTTGTTCTCTTTGAGTCTATGTTTAAGCACCATCAATGGCAATGTCAGTAAAACACATTCAGTACTTGGAGGTCTTATTCTTTCTCTTATGTAGTCATACTGTATTTCACGAGATAGAACACAAAAAAATCTCCAGAATGGGCAGTAGAAATATTTCTGTGGGTAAATTGGCTTAAAGGAAAAAATTCAGTTAACTTAAACCACTTATTTGGCAAATTCATGAATGTGGCTCATGGGCTATTGTGATTGAAATTTAATTTAACTTAACCTCAAAAAACATCAATGGTCTCTTACTTCTTTGTGAAAAATACAATGCGCTTTACTGTGTCTTTGAAGGCATCTTTCACTTGTTTGTTTCGAAGTGTATAAATGAACGGATTAAGCAAAGGGGCCACTGAAGTAGTGAGCACAGACACTACTTTATTAATCGCTACTCCTTCCTTTGCTGAAGGTTTGATGTAGATGAAGATACAGCTGCCATAAGTGATGGAAACCACAATCATATGGGAAGAGCAGGTGGAAAAGGCCTTTTTCTTCTGTTGGGCAGAAGGGAATCTTAGAATGGTCTTAATGATGTAGGTATAGGAGAGGACCACACACACTAAGGTAACAATGAGTGTCAGCATGGCAAAACTCAAAACAATTCTCTCTATTAACACTGTGTCTGAGCAGGTTATCTGTAAAATAGGAGATGCATCAC
Organism: Mustela lutreola; assembly: GCF_030435805.1. Taxonomy (NCBI): domain Eukaryota; kingdom Metazoa; phylum Chordata; class Mammalia; order Carnivora; family Mustelidae; genus Mustela; species Mustela lutreola. The sequence continues at coordinate 58,193,313 of NC_081297.1, forward strand.
AGCCAAAATGATCAATCACATTGGAGTCACAGAATTCCAGCTGGAGGCCCATGCCAAGAGGTGGGAGGATGATTAACAGGCTTGCAAACCAACAGCCAAGAACAAGGGTAGTGCAGACTCTGCTGTTCATGATGGTTGTGTAATGTAGGGGCTTACAAATGGCCACATAGCGATCATAGGACATGGCGGCAAGGAGAAAAAATTCTGTTGCTCCAAAGAGGACAACAAAAAATAATTGGGTGGCACAAGCATTATAGGTAATGGTATTATCTCCAGTTGTCATAGTATACAGGAATCTGGGAATACAGACAGTGGTGAATGAGACTTCTAAGAAAGAGAAATTTCAGAGGAGAAAATACATGGGGGTTTTAAGATGGGATTCCAAAAGTGTGAGGGTGATAATGATGAGGTTTCCGGTCACACTCAACATGTAGGTGAGAAACAAAAATACAAAAAGCAGAACTTGTATTTTGGGGTCATCTGTCAATCCCAGCAGGATAAATGTTGTTACCGCTGTATGATTTCTCATCACTGCCTTGCACCAGGTCAAGAGGGATTCTATCTGGAGAGAGAAGTGTCATAAGAAGCTAGTATTAGAAACTGCAGGAAAAATCCTGGCAAGCCTGCTCACATGCACTTTTCTTCTTTTACTTAATTTCATTTGTTAACACAGAGACATCTATAGGAAATATCTAGTATGGATCTTGTGCTTATAACTCTCTAACTAGAAAGCATATTTACAGAAGTGTTAAAAAGAAAACAAAACAAAATGTAAATCCTATGTCTGGTTTGCAGTTTTTCAGCAATATTGCCTTGTGGTACAGATTTTACTTGTCCTTATCCTGGAGACAGTTGTGTCAGTTTTTGACCACCCTGCCCCACCATCCTTATTTTCTTTTGTTTTTCCACACCGTACTGAAATGGTCCATTTTCAAAATTAAGAAGGATCTGTTAATTAGTATTTTTGGTATGTTTTAAAATTAAAACTTAAATTTTTCAGAGCACTCAAAGGATCAAAGCAAAATGAGGGGAAGGTACAGAGATATCCCATATACCTCCTGTCTTTACAAATGCATAGCCTCCTGTGTTATCAACACCCCCCATCAGAGAGTTACTTTTGTTACAAATGATGAACATTCATTAACACATCAGAGTCCGTAATTTATTAAAAATTTTTTTTTATTTTTATTTTTTAATTAGAGAGAGAGCACAAGTAGGCAAAAAGGCAGGCGGGGCAGTGGGGGACGGTAACAGGCTCCCTGCTGAACAGAGAGCCTGACTCGGGGCTTGATCCCAGGACCCTGAGATCATGACCTGAGCCGAAGGCAGAGGCTTAACCCACTGAGCCACCCAGGCACCCCCAGAGTCCATAATTTATATCACGGTTCACTCTTGTACATTCTATGGGTTTGGACAGATGTTTAGCTAGTATTTTATATTGATCATCTTATGTAGTTATGTTGAATTTTTTTTTTTATTTATTTATTTTTTAATTTTTTATTTTTTATAAACATATATTTTTATCCCCAGGGGTACAGGTCTGTGAATCACCAGGTTTACACACTTCATAGCACTCACCAAATCACATACCCTCCCCAATGTCCATAATCCCACCCCCTTCTCCCAAACCCCCTCCCCCCGGCAACCCTCAGTTTGTTTCGTGAGATTAAGAGTCACTTATGGTTTGTCTCCCTCCCAATCCCATCTTGTTTTATTTATTCTTCTTCTACCCACTTAAGCCTCCATGTTGCATCACCACTTCCTCATATCAGGGAGATCATATGATAGTTGTCTTTCTCTGCTTGACTTATTTCGCTAAGCATGATACGCTCTAGTTCCATCCATGTTGTTGCAAATGGCAAGATTTCATTTCTTTTGATGGCTGCATAGTATTCCATTGTGTATATATACCACATCTTCTTGATCCATTCATCTGTTGATGGACATCTAGGTTCTTTCCATAGTTTGGCTATTGTGGACATTGCTGCTATAAACATTCGGGTGCATGTGTCCCTTTGGATCACTACATTTGTATCTTTAGGGTAAATACCCAATAGGGCAATTGCTGGGTCATAGGGCAGTTCTATTTTCAACATTTGAGGAACCTCCAGGCTGTTTTCCAGAGTGGCTGCACCAGCTTGCATTCCCTCCAACAGTGTAGGAGGGTTCCCCTTTCTCCGCATCCTCGCCAGCATCTGTCATTTCCTGACTTGTTGATTTTAGCCATTCTGACTGGTGTGAGGTGATATCTCATTGTGGTTTTGATTTGTATTTCCCTGATGCCAAGTGATATGGAGCACTTTTTCATGTGTCTGTTGGCCATCTGGATGTCTTCTTTGCAGAAATGTCTGTTCATGTCTTCTGCCCATTTCTTGATTGGATTATTTGTTCTTTGGGTGTTGAGTTTGCTAAGTTCTTTATAGATTCTGGACACTAGTCCTTTATCTGATATGTCGTTTGCAAATATCTTCTCCCATTCTGTCAGTTGTCTTTTGATTTTGTGAACTGTTTCCTTTGCTGTGCAAAAGCTTTTGATCTTGATGAAATCCCAATAGTTCATTTTTGCCCTTGCTTCCCTTGCCTTTTGCGTTGTTCCTAGGAAGATGTTGCTGTGGCAGAGGTCGAAGAGGTTGCTGCCCGTGTTCTCCTCAAGGATTTTGATGGATTCCTTTCGTACATTGAGATCCTTCATCCATTTTGAGTCTATTTTTGTGTGTGGTGTAAGGAAATGGTCCAATTTCATTTTTCTGCATGTGGCTGTCCAATTTTCCCAGCACCATTTATTGAAAAGGCTGTCTTTTTTCCATTGGACATTCTTTCCTGCTTTGTCGAAGATTAGTTGACCATAGATTTGAGGGTCTATTTCTGGGCTCTCTATTCTGTTCCATTGATCTATGTGTCTGTTTTTGTGCCAGTACCATGCTGTCTTGATGATGACAGCTTTGTAATAGAGCTTGAAGTCCGGAATTGTGATGCCACCAACGTTGGCTTTCTTTTTCAATATCCCTTTGGCTATTCGAGGTCTTTTCTGGTTCCATATAAATTTTAGAATTATTTGTTCCATTTCTTTGAAAAAGATGGATGGTACTTTGATAGGAATTGCATTAAATGTGTAGATTGCTTTAGGTAGCATAGACATTTTCACAATATTTATTCTTCCAATCCAGGAGCATGGAACATTTTTCCATTTCTTTGTGTCTTCCTCAATTTCTTTCATGAGTACTTTATAGTTTTCTGAGTATAGATTCTGTGTCTCTTTGGTTAGGTTTATTCCTAGGTATCTTATGGTTTTGGATGCAATTGTAAATGGGATTGACTCCTTAATATCTCTTTCTTCTGTCTTGCTGTTGGTGTAGAGAAATGCAACTGATTTCTGTGCATTGATTTTATATCCTGACACTTTACTGAATTCCTGTATAAGTTCTAGCAGTTTTGGAGTGGAGTCTTTTGGGTTTTCCACATATAGTATCATATCATCTGCGAAGAGTGATAATTTGACTTCTTCTTTGCCGATTTGGATGCCTTTAATTTCCTTTTGTTGTCTGATTGCTGAGGCTAGGACCTCTAGTACTATGTTGAATAGCAGTGGTGATAATGGACATCCCTGCCGTGTTCCTGACCTTAGCGGAAAAGCTTTCAGTTTTTCTCCATTGAGAATGATATTTGCGGTGGGTTTTTCATAGATGGCTTTGATGATATTGAGGTATGTGCCCTCTATCCCTACACTTTGAAGAGTTTTGATCAGGAAGGGATGTTGTACTTTGTCAAATGCTTTTTCAGCATCTATTGAGAGTATCATATGGTTCTTGTTCTTTCTTTTATTGATGTTTTGTATCACATTGACTGATTTGCGGATGTTGAACCAACCTTGCAGCCCTGGAATAAATCCCACTTGGTCGTGGTGAATAATCTTTTTAATGTACTGTTGAATCCTATTGGCTAGTATTTTGTTGAGTATTTTCGCATCTGTGTTCATCAAGGATATTGGTCTATAGCTCTCTTTTTTGGTGGGATCCTTGTCTGGTTTTGGGATCAAGGTGATGCTGGCCTCATAAAATGAGTTTGGAAGTTTTCCTTCCATTTCTATTTTTTGGAACAGTTTCAGGAGAATAGGAATTAGTTCTTCTTTAAATGTTTGGTAGAATTCCCCCGGGAAGCCGTCTGGCCCTGGGCTTTTGTTTGTTTGGAGATTTTTAATGACTGTTTCAATCTCCTTACTGGTTATGGGTCTGTTCAGGCTTTCTATTTCTTCCTGGTTCAGTTGTGGTAGTTTATATGTTTCTAGGAATGCATCCATTTCTTCCAGATTGTCAAATTTATTGGCGTAGAGTTGCTCATAGTATGTTCTTATAATAGTTTGTATTTCTTTGGTGTTAGTTGTGATCTCTCCTCTTTCATTCATGATTTTATTTATTTGGGTCCTTTCTCTTTTCTTTTTGATAAGTCGGGCCAGGGGTTTATCAATTTTATTAATTCTTTCAAAGAACCAGCTCCTAGTTTCGTTGATTTGTTCTATTGTTTTTTTGGTTTCTATTTCATTGATTTCTGCTCTGATCTTTATGATTTCTCCTCTCCTGCTGGGCTTAGGGTTTCTTTCTTGTTCTTTCTCCAGCTCCTTTAGGTGTAGGGTTAGGTTGTGTACCTGAGACCTTTCTTGTTTCTTGAGAAAGGCTTGTACCGCTATATATTTTCCTCTCAGGACTGCCTTTGTTGTGTCCCACAGATTTTGAACCGTTGTATTTTCATTATCATTTGTTTCCATGATTTTTTTCAATTCTTCTTTAATTTCCCGGTTGACCCATTCATTCTTTAGAAGGATACTGTTTAGTCTCCATGTATTTGGGTTCTTTCCAAACTTCCTTTTGTGGTTGAGTTCTAGCTTTAGAGCATTGTGGTCTGAAAATATGCAGGGAATGATCCCAATCTTTTGATACCGGTTGAGTCCTGATTTAGGACCGAGGATGTGATCTATTCTGGAGAATGTTCCATGTGCACTAGAGAAGAATGTGTATTCTGTTGCTTTGGGATGAAATATTCTGAATATATCTGTGATGTCCATCTGGTCCAGTGTGTCATTTAAGGCCTTTATTTCCTTGCTGATCTTTTGCTTGGATGACCTGTCCATTTCAGTGAGGGGAGTGTTAAAGTCCCCTACTATTATTGTATTGTTGTTGATGTGTTTCTTTGATTTTGTTATTAATTGGTTTATATAGTTGGCTGCTCCCACGTTGGGGGCATAGATATTTAAAATTGTTAAATCTTCTTGTTGGACAGACCCTTTGAGTATGATATAGTGTCCTTCCTCATCTCTTATTACAGTCTTTGGCTTAAAATCTAATTGATCTGATATAAGGATTGCCACTCCTGCTTTCTTCTGATGTCCATTAGCATGGTAAATTCTTTTCCACCCCCTCACTTTAAATCTGGAGGTGTCTTCGGGCTTAAAATGTGTTTCTTGGAGGCAACATATAGATGGGTTTTGTTTTTTAATCCATTCTGATACCCTGTGTCTTTTGACAGGGGCATTTAGCCCATTCACATTCAGGGTAAGTATTGAGAGATATGAATTTAGTGCCATTGTATTGCCTGTAAGGTGACTGTTACTGTATATGGTCTGTGTTCCTTTCTGATCTACCACTTGTAGGCTCTCTCTTTGCTTAGAGGACCCCTTTCAATATTTCCTGTAGAGCTGGTTTGGTATTTGCAAATTCTTTCAGTTGTTGTTTGTCCTGGAAGCTTTTAATCTCTCCTTCTATTTTCAATGATAGCCTAGCTGGATATAGTATTCTTGGCTGCATGTTTTTCTTGTTTAGTGCTCTGAAAATATCATGCCAGCTCTTTCTGGCCTGCCAGGTCTCTGTGGATAAGTCAGCTGCCAATCTAATATTTTTACCATTGTATGTTACAGACTTCTTTTCCCGGGCTGCTTTCAGGATTTTCTCTTTGTCATTGAGACTTGTAAATTTTACTATTAGGTGACGGGGTGTGGGCCTATTCTTATTGATTTTGAGGGGCATTCTCTGAACCTCCTGAATTTTGATGCTCGTTCCCTTTGCCATATTGGGGAAATTCTCCCCAATAATTCTCTCCAGTATACCTTCTGCTCCCCTCTCACTTTCTTCTTCTTCTGGAATCCCAATTATTCTAATGTTGTTTCGTCTTATGGTGTCACTTATCTCTCGAATTCTCCCCTCGTGGTCCAGTAGCTGTTTGTCCCTCTTTTGCTCAGCTTCTTTATTCTCTGTCATTTGGTCTTCTATATCACTAATTCTTTCTTCTGCCTCATTTATCCTAGCAGTTAGAGCCTCCATTTTTGATTGCACCTCATTAATAGCTTTTTTGATATCACCTTGGTTAGATTTTAGTTCTTTTATTTCTCCAGAAAGGGCTTTTATATCTCTCGAGAGGGTTTCTCTAATATCTTCCATGCCTTTTTCGAGCCCGGCTAGAACCTTGAGAATTGTCATTCTGAACTCTAGATCTGACATATTACCGATGTCTGTATTGATTAGGTCCCTAGCCTTCGGTACTGCCTCTTGTTCTTTTTTTTGTGTTGAATTTTTACGTCTTGTCATTTTGTCCAGATAAGAGTAAATGAAGGGGCAAGTAAAATACTAAAAGGGTGGCAACAACCCCAGGAAAATATGCTTTAACCAAATTAGAAGAGATCCAAAATCGTGAGTGGGGAGAAAGGGGATAAAAAGATGTTCAAAAAGGAAGAAAGAAAAAAAAAACAAAAAGAAAAGAAAAAAAAAAGGAAAAGAAAAGAATTTTTAAAAAAAGAAAACACCTAAGAAAAATGTAAAAAAGAAAAAATATATATATTAGATAAACTAGTAAAAAATCGTTAAAAAAGAAAAAGGTAACAGTTAAAAAAAAAAATTTTACCCGAAGGCGAGAAAAAAAAAAAATGAAAAAGAAAAAATTAAATTAACTGCAAGACTAAAAAAAATCACAGGAAAAAAGCCATGAGTTCCGTGCTTGGCTTTCTCCTCCTCTGGAATTCTGCTGCTCTCCTTGGTATTGAAACCGCACTCCTTGGTAGGTGAACTTGGTCTCGGCTGGATTTCTTGTTGATCTTCTGGGGGAGGGGCCTGTTGTAGTGATTCTCAAGTGTCTTTGCCCCAGGTGGAATTACACCGCCCTTACCCGGGGCCGGGGTGAGTAATCCGCTCGGGTTTGCTTTCAGGAGCTTTTGTTCCCTGAGCGCTTTCCGTAGAGTTCCAGAGGACGGGAATACAAATGGCGGCCTCCTGGTCTCCGGCCCGGAGGAGCCGAGAGCCCAGGGCCCCACTCCTCAGTGCGCCCTCAGAGAACAGCGCCCAGTTACTCCCGTCTGCCTGACCTCCGGCCGCGCTCCGAGCTCACCGAGCCTGCGACCGGTTCAAGGTAACACGGAGCTGCGAGCTTACTGTCGGCTCTGTCTCTGTAGCCGGCTTTCCCGTTCCAATACCCGCAAGCTCTGCGACACTCAGACACCCCCGATCCTTCTGTGACCCTGCGGGACCTGAGGCCACGCTGACCCCGCGTGGGCTTCGCCCCGGTTTAGCCTCTGGAGCGATGTCCCTCAGCGGAACAGACTTTTAAAAGTCCTGATTTTGTGCGCGGTTGCTCCGCCGCTTGCCGGGAGCCGGCCCCTCCCCCCGGGGTCTATCTTCCCGTCGCTTTGGATTCACTTCTCCGCCGGTCCTACCTTTCAGAAAGTGGTTGTTTTTCTGTTTCCAGAATTGCTGTTCTTCTTCTCTTCGATCTGCCGATGGATTTTCAGGTGTTTGCAATCTTTAGATAAGCTATCTAGCTGATCTCCGGCTAGCTGAAGCAGTCTCAGCTTGCTACTTCTCCGCCATCTTGACTTATGTAAATAGTTATGTTGAATTTTAACAGTAGCACATTCATTTGTTGTTCTGCTCTTTTCACTTCGAATTATTAAATTGAATAGGGAGATAAAGAGTTTAAAATACAAAGATGTAGTTTTGTTTTTCACCCTTTGTTTAGGCAAATTAAAGTATTTTTAAGCCAGTTTGGGACTGTTTAGGCAAAAGTTTCCTGAAGTAATAATTTTTTTCTAGAACTTGAATATAAACGCAATTTATATATACTTGGTATATAAGTCCCGTTGTGGAGCTCTGGGTCATGAATGGGGTCCAGAGGGAGTGCTCTGTGGTATTTGTTTTCTTGCTAGCCTGATCAGCCTGACCAACCCTGTGTTCTTCACAGCATTTAGCCTTTGGAATCTGTCTTAGGGTTTATCTCAGTGACCTTTTTGAGCAACTTCTGCTGATTCCCACTTCAAATCAACTCTCCTCAGTAATAAACTAGATCCCTAACCCTGCTGCTTATGTTTTCTGGCTTTTGATATATGTAACTCGGTCAAGCAACATCCAGAAACAAATGGACACACTTTAGGCAATCTTCATAAGTGCGTTATTGAGTATCTTACCTTTCTCAATGTCATTTGTCACTGTTTACTTCTGCACCTCCCATGAGCGTTAAGCCTTCCTGTACTCCAGTTTACATTTTTTTTCCTGAGAAATCCTTTTAGATCGGTGCTCAGAAAATTCCCCTGCTCCTTCATGTCAAAATAGCCTCATTGAGATTCATATTTCAAGCCGCTGCTCTCAGGTATCCATCCTGTAAAAGAAGATTCAGTAATTGCATTCTCATTGGAGATATCAATAGTTAATAATAACTTAATATATGAGCCTATAATAAGGTTTTACTAGGGGGAATTGATTGTTACATAAGCAAATTTAGGCTTACCTCAAGTGTTTGTAGGGAAATCTAATACACTTCTACATGAGAGTAAAAACTAATTTCTTATGTTTTAAACCTTGTCCCTGTTGCATCCAGTGTATGTTTTCTGAATAGAGAATCAAAATTACATTAAGTTACTCCTGTATTGCTCAAGTAAATAAATGGCATTTATTTATTCAACTAAATGTCTAAAAATCCCGTTGTTTAAAGAACACAATACCAGAACATAACATAATCTTTAAAGATCACAAACTGACTGGAGCTCCAGTCATTAACAAGTTGCTCCCTCAAGGAGCTTTCAGGCTACCAGTAGGAGGTAATACTTTGTTTTGGTGCACAATATTAGTAGTCAAAATAGAGCTGTGGATTTCAGATAACTACTTCATGCTTGTTCCTTGGCAATCACTCTTAGTTATTATATAACTATTTATTAGTTATGAATAACTATGTATATTTTTCTATATTCACTCAGTTTCTGTTTTTTCTTTTTACTGAAGTTTGCTGTGATATTTGTCAACATAAACTGAGTCAGCAAGGTGTACTGCTAAAGGTTCCCAGACATGATTTTGAAACAGAGACAACCCCCTCCCCATTTAACTAATGGGAAAAATGACTTACTGGAGAGATGGTGCCTTGCCATGTACTTGCCAGGGGAAGATCCTGATAGACCAAACCAGATGATGGGTCAGGTTCATTTCTGCATTGCTAACTTTCTTCCCTCTCTCCCTTACACTGTAGAAGAGTTTAACTCCTTGTACTGGGTCTTGGCATTGTAACTCCAGTTCTCTCTCCCTTATGAAGTTCTTAGGATCTAAAATTATTCCCTTCCTCTTATCAAAACATGTATTCTTCTATATTAGTAGGAAAGACTGATGAACTCGGTCATATTAACACTTGACTGACCATGAATTTAATATTTAAAATGCTTAATATAATATGTGTTAATCTTCAGTGACACTGTGTTTTTAATTCAGGAAACTTGTTAAATAAACACTACTTTTGATAATGCAGTTAAGCCTATGAAGGCAGATCCTTTGGATAGAAAACTGCTTTGTTTTGGCTTTTACCAGCAATCATACTAATGTTCTCTGTTATATTGGGAAGATTTCTCTGGGAGACTAAAACTTATTTACTTAAGTTTGAATTCAGATCAATTAAAATTGGAAACAATTTCATCAAATAAGTAATAAACCACTCTCTTCATGTGTTCTCTTTCTCTCTCTTATTTTTTTAATTTTTTTTAAAGATTTTATTTATTTATTTATCAGAGAGAAAGAGGGGGGGAGAGAGCGAGCTGAAGCAGACAGAATGGCAGGCAGAGGCAGAGGGAGAAGCAGGCTCCCTTGCTGAGCAAGGAGCCTGATGTGGGACTCGACCCCAGGACGCTGGGATCATGACCTGAGCTGAAGGCAGCTGCTTAACCAACTGAGCCACCCAGGCGTCCCTTTCTCTCTCTTTTTTAAAGACTTTATTTATTTATTTGACAGGCAAGAGATCACAAATAGGCAGAGAGGCAGACAGAGAGAAGGGGGGAAGCAGGCTTCCCGATGAGCAGAGAGCCCAATGTGGGACTCGATCCCAGCACCCTGAGATCATAATCTGAGCCGAAGGGAGATTTAACCCACTGAGCCACCCAGGCACCCCTTCATGTGTTTTCAATTAATGTTCACCGGTAAGCCTTGAAGACTTACCTGTGCAAAACCACCTACTCTCACTGGCACTTTGAAAATTAGATGAGTGACTGTGAGTCAGTTTATTCTTTCATCGATTCCCTATGTAGTGAATATATTTGAGACACTTTGACCCTCCTTATGTTTAGAACAAACCTCATTCAGTCTTCATTTGGGACCGAGGGTGCCCATGGACTAGATGAAAGAGATGCAAGAAGAGTAAATGCTGCTATCACACTCCCCTTCCCCCGAAAGAAAAGTGGTGAAAAGGACCTTATTATTTAGGTCCTTTTATTTAGAATAAAAGGAGTTTCCCTGAAAGGTAATTTATAATTCTGATATTATTTGATTTCTGTGACTCTAGTGGATATTACTGGCTGGCAGTGTCTTTCCTGTTGCTCTTAAATTTTCTATTTCTTAAGCTTTCTCAATGTGGGGTGTCTGGGTGGTCCGGTTGGGTTAGACTCTGACTCTTGCTTTCCACTCAGGTCATGATCTCAGTGTCGTAGGACAGAGCCCCATGTCAGGCTTGGCACTGGGTGTGGAACCTGCTTAAGATTTTCTCTCTCCCTCTCTTTCTGCCTGCCCCTACCCCACTCTCTCTCTCTCAAAAAAAAAAAAAAGAGCTTCCTTAACTCATAGTTGTAAAATAACCGTGACAGAAAATTCTAATCTCATATTCTTCATAATAACAACCTATCAGAAACTATGGCTAAATACTTTTCTGAAGTATCAATTATAGTGAATGGAATTCCAGATTTTAAAAACTAACTGTGCTTACCTTCTGCCCATGTTTGGAAAATTTGGAAAAAATATGTCAGAACAATTACTTACTTTTCTGACAGTTCTTTTTTTTTTTTATATATATATATGTACCCAAGTGCACATACACTTGGATCTGAGAAGTGACAGTTCTTTTTCAGAGGCCCTTGAGGGAACCACAATTTGAGCAGCATTTAGTTGGTGCAGACTTTTGTGTGTACTTCTGTTCCTACTCTCATATCACCTATCACAGCCCCCCGCCTCAGCCTCCACACAAGCACATGTGTGCACACACGGCCTCACACTCACAAGGCTGATAGACAGACCATTCCTATATGTCTGTGGCTCTTGACATAATGAGCCCAGCTTTAGTCTCCACTTCTCTCACCAAGGCTAAAAAATGGCACTAGATTTCACAGTTGCTCTGTTCATTTAAAGGAAGAAAAGATGTAGATGTAAGAAAGTGTTTCTCTACTTTTGTCAGAGGACAGGGAGGCAGGCTTCCCTGCAAGTTCTATAATAGCAACATGTCTTTTATACCTTTGGTTTGTTACCAGTGCACAGGGAACATCCTGGTGAACAGCAAAATAGTCCTTGGTGACCCAGTTTCAAATGAATTTGTAGCAATAGAATCAACAATGTAAAAATACCTGTAGCTTTGGGAACAATGTCTTCAGAGACAGTGAGGATGGTCTGATGCCCTCTGAATTTTATTTTATTTTATTTTTATTTTATTATTATTATTATTATTTTTTGTATTTCTCTGTTGAATCTCTATGTTTCTCCTATAATTAGACATTCTGGCATTTTGGATATATTATGTATTATTTATCTTTGACATAAATCTTAAATTAAAAAAACCCCAAACTATCCTTGTTTCACAGAAGAAGTAACCGAGAGCATAGAAATGACTGGTCAGAATGCCTTACAGAGAGGTGGCGCAGGTTTTGGATGAAAGTTTATCCAAATACAAAGATCCTTCTTCTTCCATGCTAGCTACTTGTCCCCATATTTAAGAGATGTGACCACATTTAATTTTCAAACCTGATGATCTTTTAGTGCTACCTGGCCTCTATTTTCATCGTTTCTCCTTCTACTTAAGACTTTTGAGGGAGGCATGAAACGACTTTTGGTATTTGAAGCAATGGGGTTTTGCATCCCAAATACTGAATAAAAAATTGCCTGGTTCTGGGATATGTTTCTGGTTTTGCTATGGCTTATTACTGCCCAGTGAACTTGAATAGAGCTTTTTCTTTGATTATCTCTGCTTTCATTTCTGGACATTCTTACTGTTGCTGCTCATATTGATCCTGGTGTCAAGTGAAGGAGCAGAGGTGTATTCCTGCTGCCTCCACTGAAGCAGATGTCTTTCCTGTCTCTGGACTCAGTCCAGCCGGTGCTCCTGTCCTGAGGTTTCGCATACTGACTAGCCACATCTCATCCCACTTGTGTCATCCCACTGTTGGCTGAGAGGGATTGAAAATCTTCCCTGGCAGAAGGATAGGGTACGCTGAGGAGAAAGGAGATCACTCTCTCTACTTATAGTAAATTTTTTGAAGAATGTCCTGATGAGCTATGGTAGGGACTGGTAATGTCCTGTCTGGTATTTCTCTTCCCTTATCCACAGCAACTGAACTTCTATTTTATACAGAGTGCAAAGTGCCCAGATAAAATACTACCCAGCCTCTCTTATACCTCATATGGCTATGTGACTAAGATTATGGCTAAAGATACACATTACAATTGTTTTAATCACTACTATTGTTACAGAGCCATTAATTTCCTGACAAATAGTGTTTTAGCTGTATCCCACAAATTTTGATATTTGTTTCCCAGCCATGGGTGTTTCTCAGGAAAAATTGTCACTGATTTCTGATTTAATTCCATTTGGCCAGAGAGCCAACTTTGTATAATTTGAATCATTTAAAATTTCACAAGGCTTGTTTCAGAGTCCTGACTATTGCCTAACTTGATAAATATTACTTGTGAATCTTAGAACAGTTCTGCTCTTTGTTTTTGTTCTTAAAGTGTTCTGTAAATATCAGATCATAGGGATAGATAATGTGATCTTCTGTATACTTACTGGATTTCTGGGTAATAATTCAGTTAATTATTGAGACAGACATGTTGACATTTCTTATTATAATTGTGTTTTCTTCTTGTTGTATTATCAGCTTTTATGGCATGTATTTTGAAGCTCTTTATTATATGCATAAGCATTTATAGTAATTTTTATTAATTTATAATTTTTATTTTTACATTTTTTTAAATTAAAAAAATTTCTTTTCAGTGTTCCAGAATTCATTGTTTATGCACTGCACCCAGTGCTCCATGCAATACATGCCCTCCATAATACCCACCACCAAAGTCACCCAATCCCCGCACTCCACTCCCCTCCAAAACCCTCAATTTGTTTCTTGGAATCCACAGTCTCTCATGGTTCATCTCCCCCTCCAATTTCCCCCAACTCCCTTCTCCTCTCCATCTCCCAATGTCCTCCGTGTTATTTCTTATGCTCCACAAATAAGTGAAACCATATGATAATTGACTGTCTCTGCTTGACTTATTTCACTCAGCATTATCTCTTCCAGTCCCGTCCATGTTGACACAAAAGTTGGGTATTCATCCTTTCTGATGGAGGCATAATACTCCATAGTGTATAATGACCACATCTTCTTTATCCATTCGTCCGTTGAAGGGCATCTTGATTCATTCCATACTTTGGTGACTGTGGCTATTGCTACTACGAACATTGGGGTACAGATGGCCCTTCTTTTCACTACATCTTTATCTTTGGGGTAAATACCCAATAGTGCAATAGCAGGGTCATAGGGAATCTCTGTTTTTTTTTTTTTCTTTTTAAAGATTTTATTTATTTATTTGACAGACAGAAATCACAAGTAGGCAGAGAGGCAGGCAGGGAGAAGGGGGCAGGCAGGCTCCCTGCTGAGCAGATAGCTCAATGTGGGGCTTGATCCCCAGACCCTAAGATCATGACCTGAGCCAGAGCAGAGGCTTTAACCCACTGAGCCACCCAGGTGCCCCTTAAGTTGGATCTTTTAAATAATTTTTATGTTTTTCTCATCATGGTCAATCTTTCTTCTCTCTTCTTTAGCACATGAATTATAGTTATTGTTACTGTTTTAACTGTATTTTGTTTTAATTATATTATCTGTTCTAATTTGGGTCTATTTGTACAGATCACTAACATAGGTTCTTTTCCTGCTTTTTTGCATACCTGGTGAATTTTAATTTTGTCAAGCCTTATGATATTTACCTTCTTGAATGCTGGATATATTAGTATTCTTATAAAGATTCTTTAGGTTTGTTCTGGTATCACTTGAATCACTTGGAAACAGTTTTATCCTTTCAGGTTTTGTGTTAATCTGTATTAGACTAGACTAGAGCAGGGTTTAACCTAGTAATTTCTTTCCCCCAAACTGAGGCAAATCTTTATGAATAATACCAGCAAATTATGAGATTTTTAATTATGTTTGGTGTGAATAGAATTTTCATTCTCATGTGAGTTCAAAAGATTGTTTTCTGCAATCCTTTTGGGTGGTCTTTATCTCAGTCTGGTAATTTTCTTACATGTATATGTTGATCAATACTTAGGTGAATGCTCATGATGGAGCCATCTGTAGATCACCAGATATCTCTCTTATGCCTCTTCCACTCTTGGTATTCTTTCTCATGAACTTTAGAGTAGTACCTCTTGGTACTCCTTGGAGTACCACCTACATCTTCTCAACTCTGGCGGACTGGTGGGCTTCGCACAGATCCCCCCACCGCTGTCTTGAGGAAATAAGCTGAAATAATCACCTTTCAGGTATCACTTCCCTTCATTGCCCCATGTCAGTTTTCTGATAAATAGTGACTTGAATTTTTAGCAGTGTGAACTGGGAGATCATATATGCTCCCAGTTATTCCATTTTATCTTGAGTCTATTATCTTTTTGTGCTCTTTTCCTGAAGATAAAACACTTTCTAAAGTTCTAGATTTTGGAAAATCTGGAATGATTAATAATCATAACTTGCTTCTTTGCTTATTCTAAATATTCCTGTAAACATGTTTTTTCTTCAGTTATGATTAATTTTTTTCCTCTCTTAAAACTCTTTTTATTGGCTGCATTATATGTTTGGTCTCTCACCTCACAAAATGAGCAGTACTCTTTGTTACCTAATAGAAGTTTATTATCATTTGTGGTGGATGTTGGTGGCAGGAATAGCAGGGAAGGTAGGAATGAAGTGAAATCCAAGATCTTGCAGTCTAGTTTAGACAGAGTCAAGTCCTCATTAAATGTTTGTTCATAGAAATATCCATAATGCTTTGCAGCACATCTATAAGTAGATGGGTTTTGTC
This sequence comes from Mustela lutreola, assembly GCF_030435805.1. NCBI lineage: Eukaryota > Metazoa > Chordata > Mammalia > Carnivora > Mustelidae > Mustela > Mustela lutreola. The sequence continues at coordinate 58,208,861 of NC_081297.1, forward strand.
ACTCCTTGAATGTATGCTGCCACATATATCATTGTATATTTTAGTGGAAAATGAAGAATTTAAGAACTGTAACTTTGGTTGGTTGTTTTGAAGTATCTGGAGAACTTGGAGAAAGAGAAATGATTCTCTCAGTATTTTAAAGTTCCATCTCAAGGTATGAAAAAGGTGTTAGAAAACTATGACTTCCCTAAAAAAATCCTGTATCTCCAGTAACTACAGGATTGAAACTTTTGGAAACCAAACCAAGTCTAATCTGTGGATGCAAACTGAATTCACAATCTTCAAGGGTTACCAGTAGACATGTATAAGTAGATTTTATTGACGCTCCAGAGAAGCAGACAATTATTATCCTGCTCAAGGGCATGATCTCTTCTTGCTTAAAAAATATGTCAGGGCCTCGTTTGAAGTAATTTTCTTGGAAGATAATGCTGAATTTGTTCGGGACTCACCCCACCTTATCTCACACTAGATTTCTGTCTAGTAAAAACACATTTTAAAACTTTTATTTGATTGTCAGTAATCTGATGTGGAAGTGATTGCATTGGGCTTCATTTCCCTGGACTCTGCTTTACCTTGGTCTTCAGAATGTGGTTTATAGAAAATATCCCTCTGAAGTTTCATTTCCTTTCCAGTCATAGGACCAGTTTTAAAGTAGATAGAAAAATGCCACAAGGATTTCACAGTCCCCTGAAATTAGGGCAGCCATCATGGTATCTCCAGTCCTCAGTGTAGAGAAGGAGATCCATAAATGTTAATAAATAGAAAAAAAAATATATACAATTTTTATTTCCTCCCAGTCAGGACAGCATATCAGCAAATCATTCTCATACCCTATCATAAATACCACCAGTGGCTTAGTTGTATTATTTTCCATGCTTTGCAACACTTCAAACAATTGAAGGAATTGTTCCCTTCAAACAATTCCTTAATCTCTCCAACATCCTAGAAAAGCTTCTACTGTGTGGGTGAACTGGGAGCAGTATTACAGAGTTACCATGAAATTTCTTGAGTCCCATATTCCTCTAGAATTTCTTCTTTGCTCTCCTTTTATACTTGGATAAAATATTTGATTCTCTGTCCCTCCAGTGTATCAGTTTGATCATCCTCTGTTGTTTCCTTTCCTGAATTCCTGTTTCAACATCCATCTGTTGTTTAGCATTCCGCCCATTCCAAGCCTTGCCAGAATACTGACAAGTGGGATGTTCTGATGTCAGATGAACAGAATCCTGTCCTTAGGCTTCCATGATCCATATTGGGGTTCTGTAGTTTACACATAGACATTTCAGCTTCCAAATGCCTTCTAAGCCTACTTGCTATCTCCCTTAATAACATAAAATCGAGATCCTTCAAGATGGACGGACATAAGGGAATATCATTGGGTAAGGAGTTGACTTCTTTGTCATGGTTTCATTCTCAGAAGGCTCACTTGGCCCTTGGGAATGCTTCTAATCATTGCTGTCCCTAGCATTGCTCCTCAGCACTCTGGTGTAAGGATAGTCTCAGCCTCAGCCTGTGCTTGTTTCCCCACAGAACAGTTATTATTAGGCATTAATACTTAAAAAGGGTTAAATATGACAGAGAATAAATAAACCTTGTTATTCAGTGTGGATATTCTTAGAAACTGAAAAATCACCACCCTTATGAATTTCCCTATAAAACTGCCTCATCATGTTGCTTCTTCTGAGGATCCTGTCAAAGAAACCATTGTCATCACTTTCCAGGAAGCCATTGAGTACTTTCTCATTTTTCACATTTCCTACCAGTTTAGGTATCCTTTCCAGCAACTGTGGCAATACTATTCTTCTAAGAAGTGTCAGAGATGGAGTTTGACCCAGGTCTAACTGGATTAAAATCAAAGCGTTTCCAGAAAATCTATTTTTTTAGGATTTGGGGGAATTGCTTATACTTAGTGAATTCTAATAATCACAAATTAATTAAAATGTAAGCTTTTTGAGTATTTCCTAGTCAGAAACAGTGTTCCTGGGACATCTGGGTTTCTTTAATAAATGACTCAAAATCTCATGAGATACCAATTATTTTATAAAATGAAAATTTTTTATGTGTTGCCTAAAGATTTTCCCAATAAAAAACCTTAAGTGTTGTTTCCTTCTGTGCTTAGGGAAGACATCATTTCTTTTCCATTGAGGAGAGTTGCCACAGTGTGACAGGGTTTACAGAAGCATCACAGGAAAAGGCAGCTGACCTAGGCTTATGGGATAAAGGGTGTCAGCAAATAAATAATGCATGCTCATGGAGAGATTGCTTTCCTGGACTAAGACATGAAAGTTTCCTTAGAGCCACACATATTTTCATGTTGGCCAGTATACTGATCCCCAATTAATATGACTGGATGGCACACCATTACATATCATAAAAATACATAATCTTGTGTCCTCAACTCAGAAGAAATGTCTGAAATGAGATTTGTAAATAACTTCATATCATTGGATGATTACTATAAGAGGAAAGAAAGAAGAAATTATGTTAAATACTGAAGTTCTAGGCCATGACTATTTTACTTCTTGCTATCAAGGATAATTCTAAATTATGAGGAGTCGCTATTTATTATTTTCCCCTTTACTTATGTTTTTAAAAGATTTATTTATTTATTTGAGGGGGAAGGGCTGGCAAGGGAGAGGGAGAGAGAGAGTTCTCAAGCAGACTCCCTGCTGAGCATGGAGCCCTATGCAGGGCTTGACCCTAGGACCCAAGATTATAACCTGAGTAAAAATCAAGAGTCAGATGCCTAACCAACTGAAACAGCCAGGTGTCCCATTATTTCTCCCTTTAAGGATAATAACATTACTTGTTCCACTCCTCCGTGATAAAATGAGTAGATATTCATTGCTATATTCATCTACAACCAATAGAAAAGTATAAGGAAGTTGAGAGGCATCATGGGGGGTTTGGAGGGTAGGAAAAGAATAAATGAAACAAGATGGGATCGGGAGGGAGACAAACCATAAGAGACTCTTAATCTCACAAAACAAACTGAGGGTTGCCAGGAGGAGGGGTGTAAGGAGAGAGTGGTTGGGTTATGGATATTGGGGAAGGTATGTGCTGTGGTGAGCGATGTGAATTGTGTAAGACTGTGTAAACCTGGCGATTCACAGATCTGTCCCCCTGGGGCTAATAATACATTATACGTTAGTAAAAAAAATTAAAAAGAAAAAAAGAAGTAACCTTTGGATTCATATGTGAGTGAGTTAGCATAACAAAAGCTTACTTTTCAAAAGCCATTGTCAGCAAAGAAGGAAATGTTTCTAGTATCCTCAGACATTTGAAATCTGTGTCGCCATCCTCCTTGTCCATAAACATGGTCACCATTGCTAATTGAAAGCCACACTTTTTCCTTTTAAGCTTAAATTCTCAGAGTCCTCTTCAGCTCTGCTTGGAGTTGGCATGCATGAGACAACCTATCTGGCATCATGAATTTAATTTTTATCCTAATAAGAAGAAAGATCAAAAGCTCTGGAATGAGTTGCACCATATAGGTAACAAGTTTGGATGCAAGAAACATCTTGATTTCCAAACTAAATTTAGCACTATCCAGAGAGGAGAAGAATGTAAAGTAATATCCATTTGTGTGAAATCTAACCAGGGTGCATGCTAAGCCTTAAGCAGGAAAACAGAATGAGGATAAGTGAAGTTGATAAAGGGTGTTAATGACCAGTTGAATCTCCAAATCAGATGTGAAATTAAATAAAATCAGGGCTGATAAAAATAAACGCAGGATCTGAATCAAGAAATGGGAAGAAGACATGAACAGACATTTCTGCAAAGAAGACATCCAAGTAGCCAAAAGACACATGAAAAAATGTTCAACTTCACTTGGCATCAGGGAAATACAAATCAAAAGCACAATGAAGTACCACCTCATACCAGTCAGATTGGCTAAAATTAACAAGTCAGGAAATGAAAGATGTTGGCAAGGATGATGAGAAATGGGAACCCTCCTACACTGTTGGAGGGAATGCAAACTGGTACAGCCACTCTGGAAAAAACAGTACGAAGGTTTATCAAAAAGTTGCAAATAGAACTATGTTATGACCCAGAAATTACACTATGGGATATTTACCCCAAAGATACAAATGTGATCCAAAGGTCACATGCACCACAGTAGCCAAACTATGGAAAGAGACTAGATGTCCAAGAGATGAATGGATAAAGAAGATGTGGTATACATATGTACAATGGAATATTATTCAGCCATCAAAAAATGAAGTCTTGCCCTTTGCAGTGATGTGGGTGGAACTAGAGAGTAATATGCTAAGCGAAATAAGTCAATCAGAGAAAAACAATTGTCATATGATCTCACTGATATGTGGAATTTGAGAGATGAGGCAAAGGATCTTGGTGGAAGAGAGGGAAAAATGAAACAGATGAAACCAGAGAGGGAGACAAAACCATAAAATCTTAGGAAGCAAACTGAGGATTGCTGGTGGAAGGGGGTGGGAGGGAGGAGTGGCTGGGTGATGGACCCTGGGGAGGGTATGTGCTATAGTGAGTAATGTGAATTGTGTAAGACTGATAAATGACAGACCTGTACCCTGAAATAGATAACACATTCTATGTTAATTAAGAAAAAAAAAAAGCAGGATCTGAGTGTGTTGTGCTTAGTATTTTATCATAAGTCTAGGGATCACCCTTACCCTTCTGCAATGTTCAGCAGTGCAGCTTTTCAAAAAGCCTGGGAGCTGAGAACTAAGAAATCTGAACTGAAGTTAGAGAATCCACATGTGCATGTAACTGACTTAGTGGCTCTTAGCCTTAACATGAGACCTTTCCTATAGAATATGCTGTATGCCCCTGAGAGAAAAATGTTGCTGCTGCTGGATAGAATATTCTATGGATGTCTGTTAGATCCATTAGGTGTAATATATGGTTTTTTTGCTGATTATTTATCTGGGAGATCTCTCCATTGCTGAAAGGAGGGCACTGAAGTCAACTATGATTATTGCATTGCTGCCTGTTTTTCACTTCAGATCTGTTAGTATTTATTTAATAGATTTAGGTACACCAGTGTTATGTGCGTATATATTTACAATTGTTATTTCTTCCTGCTGGATTGACCCCTTTATAATTAAATACTGACTTTGGCTTAACGTATTTTATGTCTGATATAAGTATAATTATCTGCTTTCTTTTGGTTTCTACTTGCATGGAATATCTTTTTCTCATTCCTTCACTTTGAGCACCATATATGTCCTTAAAGCCAAGTGAATCATGTGTAGGCAACATACATTTGAGTCTGTTTTTTTTTTTTTTTTAAATCCATCCAGTCACTTCATACCTTTTGATTGGTGAATTGAAACCATTTACATTCAGGCTAATTGCTGACATGTAAGGACTTACTGTTGCCATCTTATTAATTATTTTTAGTTGTTTTGTATTTCTTTTCTTTTCCCGTTTCTGCCTATCTTTGTAAATTTCCAGTGTGTTAGGTTCTGTGTCCTTTTTCTTTATCTTTTGCGATTCTACTCTAGGTTTTCGCTTTGTGGTGAAACCAAGGCGTACATAGAACATCCTCTAGATTAAAAAGTCCATTTTAAGCTGATAGCAACTTAACTTCTGTTGCATATAAAATCCCCATTCTTTTACTCGTCCCTGTTTTATATTCTTGATATTGCAGTTTACCTCTTTTCATATTGTATATTGTTGACAGATTATAATAGTTACAGTTATTTTTAATACTCTTTTTCTTTAACCTTTATACTATAGTTGAGTGGGTAATACACCATCCTGTTACAGAATTAGCATATTCTAAATCTGAGTGTATATTTACCTTTACTAGCATGCTGTTTCTCGTCACTAATTAGTGTATTTTCATTTCCTTGAATATCACCTTTTAGCATTTTTGGAAAGAAGATCTAGTGGTGATGAACTCCCTCACCTTTTGTTTCTTTGGGAAAGTCTGTATTTCTCCTTCATATTTGAAGGGTAGCTTTGCTGGAAAGAGTGTTCTTGGTTGGCAATTTCTTCACCCCAACCCTTTGAATGTGTCATTTCTCTCTTTGGCTGTAGGGTTTCTGCTGAGAAATCTGCTGATAGCCCAATGGGGTTTCCTTTACAGGTCATAATATTTTTATCTCTGTTTGCTTTCAGGATTCTCTCTTTACATTTTATTTTTGATAGTTTTATAATAATGTATCTTAGGAGCATGTCTTTTTGCACTGAGATAATAGGGTGATCTGTTAGCTTCAGGAGCTTAGATGTCTACATATGTCTCCAGGTTTAGGAAGTCCTCAGTTATTATTTCTTTAAATAAACTTTCTGCTTCCTTGTCCCTCTCTTCTTTGGGAACCCCATTTATTTGAATCTTGTACATGTGATTACATCTCATAGATCATGTAGACTTCAGTCTTTTAAAATTCTTTTCTCTCTGTTCACTTCTGATTGGGTTATTTCAAAACTCCTTTTCTCTAGGTCATTTATTATGTCTTCTACACAATCTGCTTTCTGCAGATGATCTCTATTGCCTTTTTCATTTCATTCACAGAATTTTTCAGATCCTGAGTTTCAGTTTGCTTCTTTTTTTTTTAACGATTTATCTTTGTTAATTTCTTATTTTGTTCATGCATTTTTTTTACTGATTTCAGTGAATTGTCTATGTTTTCTTATAGCTCATTGATTTTCCTTAAAACAGATATTTTGAATTTTTTATCTGCTAGATTACTAGATTCCATGCTTTTCAGTTCAGTTATTGAATAGTTATTGTTATCTTTTTGTGATGACATGCTTTCTTGATACTTTATGTTCCTTGTCTTTTTGCATAGATTTTTTTTTTTGCATTTGAAGTGGCAGACACTTTCTCAAAAATTTTTGTTTTATTGAAGTGTAGTTGATATACAATGTTACACTGGTTTCAGATGTATAACATAGTGATTCACCAACTCTGTATGTTATGCTATGCTCAACACAAGAGTAGCTACTATCTGTTAGTGTACAGTCTTATTACAATATCATTGACTATATTACCTGCGCTGTACCTTTTGTTCCCATGACTTATTCATTCTATAGCTGGAAACCTATACCTATACCTCCCACTTCCTTTCACCTATTTTGCCCATCTCCTTTCTGGCAACTACCATTTCTGTATAAATGAGTCTGGCTGCTTTTTGTTTGTTTGTTTATTCATTTGTTTTGTTTGTTTTTAAATCCACATATGAGTGACACTATCTAGTATTTGTTTTTCTTTGTCTGACTTAATTCACTTAGCATAATACTCTCCAGTCCATCCATGTTGTTGAAATAGCATGAGCTTTCATTTTTATGGGTAAGTAATATTCATGTGTGTGCGTGTATGTCTGTGTACCACATCTTCTTTATCCATTCATCTGTAAGTGGACAATTAGGTTGCTTCTATATCTTGGCAATTGTAATAATGCTGCAGTAAACATAAGGGTGCATATATCTTTTTGAATTAGTGTTTTCATTTTCTTTTGGTAAAAACCCAGTAGTGGAATTACGGGGTCTTATGGTAGCTATATTTTTAATTTTTTGAGGAATTTCCACACTGTTTTTCATAGTGGTTGCACCAGTTTATATTCCCACAAACAGTGCATGAGGGTTCCTTTTTCTCTACATCCTTACCAACACTTGTCATTTCTTTTCTTTTCGATATTAGTCACCCTTATTGGACACCTCCTCAAATCTTTACTAGTTGCCTTCAGATGGGGTATTTTCTCATTGATCCTGCTAATCTGGAGTTCTCTCAAACCTCATATTTATACAACCACACCATAAGTCTTGCTCTCTATTGTGGCAAAATTCTTAAGCTTTTATGTCTCCTTTTGTTCTTAAAACTACCTGACTGACTGCCCAAAATCTCTCTCTCTCTCTCTCTTTTTTTTTTTTTTTTTTTGCTTTCCAGAAGGTGGTGCTATCACTTGTTTGTGGTTTCCTCCTTGCTTACAGATCCTAGTCTGTTTTTTAGATAGCACTAGCTTTACTGAACTCTCTCCCTCACTGCTGCACTCAGAAGCATGCACAGAGAACTGGTTGGAGAGTGCTGGGAAGTATGATTTTAGCACTTAGGGTGTTAGAAGTGTCCATAGGGCCAGTGGGGAGATCCTTGGGTGAAGTTCTCTTGGAGGCTTGAAGATGGACCTCCTGGTAGCCTTACTGCAGTTCGCAAAAACGTTTTTTTTAATGTCCTTTGATATCTTTACAAACTTGTTTCATGATCTCCTTCCTCCCACCAATCATAAAGATCCCATCTCAATTCTCTGGGCTTGTCCAGCAGCATCCCATACAGCTGAGGGACCTAGGAAGTGAGTCACTTCTTCCCTTTGCCCCGTGAGAGCAGTTTTTGGTCTGATAGTTCAGTTCCACACTGTGTTGCTATAGTAACTGGCAAAGTACTGGCAAAGTTTGTCTTTCTCTGTCCTCTGTCCAAACTTATGTTTGTTTTTCTTTTTGCCAGTAATGTGGTAGAGTCTTCCCTGAAGAGGGGTGCAGTGTTACATATTTTCTCCTGTTCATGGGTCTTTGCTTGAGTCAGCACTTTCCAGGCTTTCCCCTGACTGTGGCTGAGAGGGACTGGGGAAGGTTCTTTGGCTTCACTGGTTTCTGCTGCTCATACTGCAGTCTCTCTGCCTGTTACTGGATGAAGAGGTGGGTGAAACTTCTGGGTCTGTTGGCCCGTGCTGCTGTATCCCACAACTTCCACAGAGGTACCTTCATTCCTGGATGGTGCCTAATTAGTAGTTAGAAAAAGGAGGACAAAAAGTAATGACATTTTATGCCACCATAATGCTGACATCCCTCATATTTTCAATTATAAGATGAATAATCTTGCAGATCTTATGTTCAGCATGGGACTATAGTTAATAATGCAGTGTTGTATTGTGCACACAGTATTCAATACTGTGTTGAAATGTTAACAAAGTAGACCTTAAGCATCCTAACCACACACAGAGAAAAAGAGATGGTAACTATGTGAGGTGATGGATGTGTTCATTAATCTTATTTAGTAATCAGTTCACCTGGTACACATATATCAAATCATCACTCTGTACATTTTAAATATACAAAGTTTTATTTGTCAATTATAGTTTAATAAAGCTGAAAAAAAAGGATTACAAGGAAGTACTATGAACAATTTGGAATTTCCAGATTGATAAGAATGTCTTTTACGGGGGTGCCTGGGTGGCTCAGTTAGTTATGCATCTACCTTCAGCTCAGGTCATGATATCAAGGTCCTGGGATAGAGCCCCATGTTGGGATCTCTGCTCAGTGGGAAGTCTGCTTCTTCCTTGCCCTCTCACTCCTGTGTGCTTTCTCTTTCAAGTAAATAAATAAAATCTTAAAATTTGTATGAAGAAGCAAAATGATAGTAATATAAAATACTTCTTTAGTTAATTATTAATAAATAAATAAGGAATATTAATTAAAGGAATGATTCTACAGGCAGGTATACATATTATGAATTATCAGGAAGAGTAAATATCAGATTATTATTTAATTATCCTTTCAGAGGAGAGGATCACAATTGGGCAGTGGTCATAAGTGGAAAATTTATTCTACAAAGCAATTGACTTTTGCAAATAACATTTTTAATTCAAGTTTTAATAATTTTTAAAATTAAAATATTTTAAGGATTGAAAATATTTAAGATAATTGGAATTTAAAGAACTGAAAATAGTGATTTAATAATATAATCAAGTATAATCAAGAAAAGAATGATCATTATGCTAAAAATTTGGAACAGGTAACTTTTCTGAATGCAAAGGAAGTGAAAGTAGAGAAATAAGAAACAAAAGTTGTGCCATAACAAATGGATCATTAATCCTAATAGCCATACAGTGTGCTATCCATAGAAAGAATGGTTGGAAAAAGAAATCAGATGAAATTATAGAAAAAATTTTCTTTGTGGTCAATAAGACTTTATTGACTGAGTGTGAATAAAGATTAAAAAAAAATAGAAATGAATTGAATACCTAGCAGTACACTTAAGAATAGTATAAATAAATAGAAAAATTTGAAACACTTCCCAAGAATAATTATGTCTCAATGTACAAACATATAAAAACAGACACTTCATTGGAAGTTTTAGATATAAGATAAAATTACCTCAGGGAAATTATTTCTAGTAGAGATTTATGCATCTGGGAAAGGAATCATTCAATTGTGATTCAAAAAATCAATACAACTTAAGAAATTAAAGGACTCAAAAAGTTTAGCTTTTATTATAACTGAAAAATTATTAAATGGTATGCAAGAAAAAGAAAAGTGCTTTAATCCAAGACAGAAAAATATCTTAGGGTTACAGGAGGATAATGACAGATGAGTAACACTTATTCTTAAATCTGAAGTGGTATTGACAATTAAAAGAAAAATAATTACCATCTCAAAATAAAACTCTAGATAATAGTACCTTATAAAATGGTCCAAAACAAGAGGAAGGGGGGAAAAATCAGAGTGACATGCCCTGATGGGTATAAGTGTCTAGATATCATTAATTCCTAGGTAATACAATAAAAAACCAGAATTAAATATCTGTGCTAAAGTATTAAGGATAATACACAAAAATAAAAATGTATTTAACATTACTGAACTATACTCTTCAAGTAGTTGAGACGGTATATTTTGTTATGCATATTTTTGTAAAATTATAAAAAATAAAATGAAGTATGAACAAAGAAAAAATAAAAATATTGAGTGTAACTACAAAGAATACAAAACCAGGTAAATTTCTAAGAAGTCAAACATAATGAGCAATTTGAAAGAAAAAAATTAAAGTTACTATAGCAATCTTTAACTGTTATTAAACAAGTTTGAAAAATAAAACAACATGGTTCATTTTAAAAGTATAGAGTATGAAGAATAGATATGAAAAATATGCAAGACCTATTCACGTAAACATAATTTTTTTCTGAAATATATCATGAGATTCTATGTCAAAAAAATAGTATGGCATAAACACAAAGACTAACAAAAAAGTAGGGAAAATATTTGCCACACACATAACAAAAATGTTGTTAATATCCATACAAGTAATAACAATAATGCCCAATTCTAGGACATACTGTAAATAGACAAAGATATTTGTACAGAAATGCATTTTGTGTCACAGCTAATAGTTGATTTAAAAAGAGACAACAGAAATTTGTAATAAAAATTGTAGGACCATATGATCAGGTCAAAGTGGTCATTTTTTACAACAGTGAAAAATAATTTTTTAGAAATCAAAATCAAAGTTTCAACTATTAGGACTAATTTCAAATTATGATGGAATGCTCCAAAAAGAAATGTCACTTAGTTCCCAAATGATGATGCAAATTTATAATTATTGAGATAAAAGGTTTTTTTAAATTATCAAAGTAATTTGAAAAACAGCATGTAAAGAATGTTTCATATTTGAAAATATAACAATATGAATATATTTACATAGGAAATTTCTGGAAGTGTGTAATCTGAGGTATTCAAGGTAATTATTATATTTAAGTTAATTTGTCTATTTTTGTTGTCTTAATTTTGGTTTATATTAAGTAATAATTGCTTAAGGTAATAATATGTCACAGAGGAAGAAAAGGGATAACTTGTTCTGTCAGCAGCTATAGAAGCTATAGATGTTATTGAGTAAAAGGAATAAATGGTAGGCTTGTTCTTTTTTAATTTGGTTTTTACTTTGTGTAAAAATCCTGTGTTGAATATCTTTGTGGATCCTTCGGTTCTCTGAGGACTCTGTCCCCAGTGTGCATGTTTTAGGATCTTTGCCAAAAGATTACACAAAGGATTCATTAGTAACTTTGGAACCTAATTCACCTAGGATTTGTATATATTCACTTGGTTTCATGTTTGGCACATAAAACAAACATCAGTCTTGTTATAGTAAAAAATTCTCATTTTGTCTAGGAAGGGCCAAATTTCAGGTCTCTCTGAACCAGAGAGAGTTCCTGGCTTATTCCCCCAGATTTTGGAGTAGGAATTCCCTTTCAAAATAAGACAAATACCTTGGAGAAAAATCTTGCCATATGTTAGAGATGAAGTGATCAGATATATCAATGCCATCCCAGAGCTGTTTGTTAGGTGAGATCAGATATATCAATGCCATCCCAGAGCTGTTTGTGAGGTGAGTGTGGGTCCATGAGTTAGAGTGACCAGAAGTTCACATACAAGCCCATGTGCATATATTCTTCCTCATTTTTCTAATCCTCAGGATGCTCAGGAATAAGTAATCAACTGAAACCATTATGTCTGTGGTTTTTGAAAGACTTAGAAAATCATTCTCTTTTAGAAACAGTTTCCTATGTCTTGCCAAAATTAGTGAATAGTCAAATGAATTATAGTTAAAAGAAACAAGATTGAAGATATTGATAAAGCTGTGTTTGTGTATCACTGAGTATCAGGTCATCTAAAAATATATGAAATAAAGGATTTCTAGAAGCATCCCTGAATTGGAAATTATCTGCTGATATAATTAGATTACCTCTCACTCTTTAAAATGTTCAGTTGTCTAAAAGACCTAAGAAGTAAATGGATATCTGTGTTAATGAGAGTGCCAGTTCATTTTTTTCCTTTCTTTTTTAATTATGCTGTTACCTAACATATAATACACCATTAGTTTTTGATGTAGTGTTCAACAATTCATTAGTTTTGAATAACATCAAGTGCTCATCACGACATGTGCATTTTTCAAGATATTTAGGAGCAAGGACATTGGCTAGTTTCCAGAGTTGTGTAAGCATCAATTAGATGTCTCAAAACTGAAGAAAAGAGAGGTAGGTGGGTTGTATGTGTAATGTTTTTCTATATCTGGAGTCTAATATTCTTTTTTTTAAAAAGATTTTATTTATTTATTTGACAGAGAGATCACAATTAGGCAGAGAAGCAGGTAGAGAGAGGGGGGGAATCAGACTCCCCACTGAGCAGAGAGCCCAATGCAGGGGTCAATCCCAGCACCCTGAGACCATGACCGGAGCCAAAGGCAGAGGGTTAACGCACTGAGCCACCCAGGTGCCCCTGGAGTCTAATATTCTATTTTTAATATTTTAGTTACTTAATATACTGTTAAAATTTATTTAATTTATTGTTACTTACGTGATATCACATTCTTAGATGTGTCCCCAGCTCATTGTAAAACATTACACCACTCCTCCATCTCTTTAATGGAGCCTGTAAATACTGGGAGATTTACTCTGGGAAATGGGCAAATGGTGAGTATAGAGTATTTCCAACTTCTGGAGGAAAAGAATACTTTAAAGCAATCAAGTGAAACTTTCATGTAGTTACTTGGCACTTCTAAAAGAAATGATGGTTTTTAAAAATTTATTGATGGCTTTGAACAAGGATTGGAGAGTGAAATCATTTCAGTTGATGTTTGTGGAGTTAATTGGTATTGGCTGAGGAACGATTCCAGAGCAGCTATTGGTCCAAATCCAGAATTTAAGAGTCTTTAATCTCTGGTTTCAGTATGTTTCTGATAGGTGGATTGAGGAATTGTGAATGGAAACCATAAAAGAAAAACTATTTCTGTGTCAGACATAGTGATAACAACTTTTGCCTTTATATAAGGTACATATGGGCTGACAGGTTATAGTATGATTTAAGAGTCACTCAGAATATTTCCTCCATGAAATATAAAAGCCAACAAATCAGAGTCAGGGATATGGAAAAAGTAAGAGGTGTAGATTAGTTTTAAGACTGAAATCAACATAGTAAACAATATAACTTCATCTAGGTCTGAGGGCAAAAAAAAAAATACTGTCTTGAATTAACTCTATATCTCAGATTCTTTCAGCTTTGTGGTAATTACATTAAACAACATAAAAATCCCATTTCCAACAATTTTTTTTTACATCATCTGTTAAGCATAGGATATAACAAAACACATAGAAGAGTCCTAATGTGGGAAGACTCCTTTAAACATCTAAGCAGAAAACAGGAAGGAGTCACTAAGAGCCAGGTACAAAATCAGCAAGCAGATGGAGTAATTAAGAGGGGAAAACCACAGATTAATAGAAGACAATTTTTTCCAGACGGGTAGTCCATGTAAGATGACCACCACATACTTATCTCTCGCTATGCTGTATTTTTAGAGTCACTCTTCATAACTCTACCCAACCAACCCAACCAACTTCCAGTTGTTAGAGTCAGGGAAATAGCAAAATTATGTAAAGGTACTAACAATGTCAATAGAATTTCAAGATAGGGCTAGGGGTGCGTGGATGGCTCCCTTAGTTCCTCATCTGCATCCGAATCTTGATTTAGGCTCAGGTCACAATCTCAGTATCAGAAGGTCAAGCCCCGAGGGCTCTGTGCTCAGCAGGGAATCTGCTTGAAATTCTTTCTCTCCTTCTGCCCCTCCCCGGGCTTGTGCACACGTGGTCTCTCTTAAATAAATGAAATCTTTAAAAAAAGGAATTTCAAGATAGGGCTAACCTAGGAAACAATATTAAGCTTGTTATCAGTGAATACCAGGCAATAAATATTGGGTTTGGTTTTAGTACTGTAAACAAGAAGGAATGCGAGAATCAATAGAGATGCAGAAGATGGGGCAATCCATTTTAAATAAATTCATTTAGAGAGAATGTAAAATCGCCAGGGGCATATGTTTAACATTCAAAGAGATCTTATCAAAAATGCACATTTTGAAATATCAAATTTTACCTGCTAAATTGAAGTCATGGGATTTAAGCAGTTCCCAGGAAAATACACAGAGAAGAAGGGAAGAGGATTTAGGGGTGAAGTGTGAGAAATATCAGTGGAATAAAAGTGAGTAGGGGAAGAGATAATTTTAAAGGAGAAAACAGAAGGGTAAAACAAAAACCAGATTGTGGATTTCATGCAAACAATGTGTCAAGAAGATTATAAAAAGAAAGGTGTGATTGATCAACAAAAAGATGCAAATGAAATGACTACACTTCACTGATACTTAAAGAAATAACAGGTAAACTTGCCAAGAATAGTTTCAGTGGAGTGATGTGTTCAGAAACCTTATCATAAGCAGCTAAGGATAGAAGTCAGATTGGTGAATGCACTTAACAGTCACAGAGCTGATGATAACATCAGTGACTTAATAAGAAGGTGTCTAAATGTGTCAGTCAGACAAATATCAGACTGCATTATAAAACATTAAGGTTAATATTCTTCAGTTGTGTATAGAACATTTTCTCACTTATTAGTGAATTTGGTGTGTACTAAAATGGTTGCCGTTCTGCACCAAAGTGGGCAATCAGTACAAATCAGATAAAGGCATTAACAATGTGAGAAAGTCATGGGAAAGATGTAGGGAGGGATTTTTTATATGTAAGATGTCTTTTGCAGTATAGGTTGTTCATGGCGGTGGAATAGTGACCTCAGTTGCTTTGGTAGATGGATATAGAAACACCTTGTGCCATAACCACTCCTCACGTGCTTCCAATTTCTCCAGGAAAAATAGCTTCAAGCAGATAATGAAACTGAGTAAAATTTCAGTTAGTGATAAGAGAAATATTCTTAGGAAAAAAGGATACCCCAAAGTTTATGATTTCATTGCCCCAAGGGGTGGAAGTGTGTCATGAATAAATCTATTCCAAAGTGTAAAGTACAAGGATAGTGTACCCTTAAAAATCATAAATAATTATGTTTTACTTGGACTATATTACTTAACAATCCCTAAAAAATATATTTTTTTCAAATACAGTCATGATCATTTAGTAGAGTATAAAGTCAATTGGGTGATATTTGCATTTATTTTTCATAAGTTAGAATAGAAAGCATCAGAAGGCAAGGTGGATAAGTATTTTTTTGGGGGAAGTTTTTGTTTCACTAATATGCAAGTGTGCATTTGTGTGTATATTTGTGTGTGTGTGTGTTTGTGTGTATGTGTGTGCATGTACATTAGACTGCAATATAAAATGTATATCTTGCCATGTATTGTGGTCAAAACATCTGAAAGCTAAGTTTCAAACCTATCAGATGACATGTCAGCAGAGCTGAGAGCATGAATTATTAAGAAATATTCATTATCAAGGAAAACAAAATATATGTAAAATACATTGCTAGGATTTTCTAAGCAAATCCATTGTAACACATTTTTTCAACCTTCTTCTCAGATCTTGAGTCTCTCAGTTTTATATGCAAATTGGGCAGAAATCAGGACCCAGGAATGAGAAACCATACGTCACTAACCAGTTTCATCCTTCTGGGATTAACAGATGACCCTCAACTACAGATTCTGATTTTTATATTTCTACTTATTACCTACATGTTGAGTATAACTGGAAACCTGACCATCATCATTCTCATATTAATGGATTCTCACCTTAAAACTGCAATGTACTTTTTTCTCCAAAATTTTTCCTTCTTAGAAATCTCATTCACTTCTGCCTGTATCCCTAGATTCTTGTACAGTTTAGCAACAGGTGATAGGACTATTACCTATAATGCTTGTGCATGCCAACTTTTTTTTACATATCTTTTTGGAGTAACAGAATTTTTTCTCCTTGCTGCCATGTCCTTTGATCGATACATAGCCATCTGCAAACCCCTGTATTACATGATTATCATGAACCACAGGGTCTGCAAAAGGCTAATCTTCTGCTGTTGGATGACTACTTTGTTGGTTATACTCCCACCACTTAGCTTAGGACTGGACCTGGATTTCTGTGACTCCAATGCCATTGACCACTTTGCCTGTGATGCTAATCCTATCCTGAAGATCTCATGCTCAGATACATGGTTCATTGAGCAGATGATTATTGTATGCTCTGTGTTAATCTTCATTATGACTCTTGTGTGTGTGATTTTGTCCTACCTGTATATCATCAGAACAATTCTAAAATTCCCCTCTGCCCAGCAAAGGACTAAAGCTTTTTCTACCTGTTCTTCCCACATGATTGTAGTTTCTATCACCTATGGAAGCTGTATCTTTGTGTATATCAAACCTTCGGCAAAAGATGAAATGGCCATTAATAAGGGCGTATTTATGCTCACTACTTCCATTTCACCCATGTTAAATCCATTTATTTATACTCTGAGGAACAAACAAGTGAAACAAGCCTTTAATGACTTAGTCAAAAGATTTATATTGCTCTCAAAGAACTAGGGGAATGTTGATCCCTAAGCATGTTTTCTTTAGTTTTTATCCTATTTTGTCTTGATGTAGATTTGGGTTTCCATTCAGTACTGCCACTGATCAAGTCACCCTTTACACCTCATAAGTCAACTTTTTTGAGAATGATAATCTTTATTAAGAAAAAAATGAGAATAGTTGTTTCAGGAAATCTAAGCGTGACTTCACTCTCAACCTTCCCTTACCAATGCTGAAAGGATTGGGAAACTATTCATAAAATACTGGTGCAATAGTGTACATTATTCCTCCACAAAAAAATACTCTAGAAGAGAAATAATGTTAAAAAGAATCAACGCTTTTTCTAAGTGTAACAGCCCAAAAAAAATTTCAAAAACTCAAAATGAATTTTAAAACAAGGAGTAAGCATAAAGATTTAAAATTTCAAAAAAGCATTTACTGATAAAGCTTTAAAACCACAAGATTCACATATTTTATTGAATGAATCCAATCCAATATCAAAGTTATTTAAAAATTGCCAAAACGGGCATGAATTAAATTAAGATGAAAGGAGAAATGCACTGGTACTCCCTATTAAAGAATTAAAGCCGACATTGAAACTACATAAAACAGATTGATACTGATGTACTAAATGAAATGTTAAATTTTGAATGTAGGTATTTAAATTAAGCAGGCAGATGGCAGGAGGTGGAAGAGAACTAATTAGTTCTAGAAAATTGATAGTAAATAACCAGCAAGCCAAATATACTAGGAATAGAGAAAAGAGAAACAGACTACAATGCGAATATTAATATCAATGAAATGATTTGCTTTTAAAAAATGAAATCTTTAGATATTTCTAGAGTCCAAAATATATACCTAATGATAACTCTCAAAGAACCATCAGCATTTAATTACTCCTTACATTGATCAACTTCCACTTCTGCAGTTCAACATATTAAAACCTCCTTAGATACTTTTTCTTTTACTTCAGGTTATTGTTCATATTGCAGTGTCTATAAGCAGGAATTCCCCCCACCTCCCTGCCCCGCCTTTTCAACTACCCAGTCCCCAGAGTCCTCTAGTTGAAATGCCATTTCCACAAGGAATCATTTGCTTACTTTGTCTTACTGTTCCAACAGCACGACATCACCATGCCTGGTCGGTCTTACCCATTAGATTTCTATCACCACTAAGTTCCTGCACTCAGAACTCTCATCAAACTACAATGTCATCTTTACTTGTCTTTATTCTACTCTAAATGTTAAATGCCTTAGAGAACGTCTCTCTGTATGCCAAATTCCAGAATGCTTTACTCCTGGCACATGGACAAATATCAGTTAACATGATAGATAATCTCCCAATACAGTGATTTGGTACTTCTGACAATGCAAAAAGATAATTTTTATGTGAAGATAAAAAAATACAAAGGTAACATTTGGCATGAATCTGTGAACAAAGGATGAAAGAAAGTCATGACTATCCTGTTAAAATGTTTATTTTTAAATTTCTGAACGAAATAGAATGAAAGCCAAAATTTATTGAGAATTTATAATACTGATAAACCTCAAAATATCCCTACAACTTTTATTTATTGTCATAATTTACACTGGAGAAGTGTAGACAAATCAAAGTTTAGAAAAATGAATTATTGCTAGCAAGTGATAGAACTAGCCTTCAAAGGTAGTTTTATTGATTTCTGAAAGACTCTTTTTGTTCAAGTAAATGCATCTGCTTCTCCAGAGACAGCAAGATGATTTCAAGGAATATCCCAAGAAATACCTTCCAATACTAAAATTGAGAAAGATGTACATCATAAATAATGTATAAAGATAAAAGTAACATGTGTTACATTTTGTATATATACACATATACTTTATTAATACTGTTAACAATAAATGATATTATTTTAATTGAATAATATACTATAAAGTGATCAGATTAAATTTAAAACGTCAGATTACCATATATAAAATGAAGAACAAGTGGGAATGGGGAGAAAAAGTAAAAGCAAGAAAAGAGGGAAAAAGGAAAAATGGCCTTATTATCTGGGTCTTCAGCTTTGTTGGGGAAAGCCTGGTTCTACGCATTTTTCTTGGTGTTAATCATCTGTTCCATTACAGAACCTCCTACTGTGAGTCCATGAAAGGAACTCAAAGGCCCTACATGGGTATCTCAAGATCTTAGAGTGCTAAAAGAGAAATTCTCTAAGTTCAGTCCCCATATGGACCAATAATGTTTAGCGGTCTTCCAAATTTCAACCAGGCAAAAGCATTTGGGCAGCAATCCTCACCCTATAGTTATGGTTTAACTTCAAATTTCTAAAATATTTAGCTTCTCTGATTTTTGGATTCTGCCATAACCTATGCTACTAATTCATCAGTTTAAATCTAGGAGACGTATGTACTTTGGTTAAGATTTATCTTTGCTTTTTTCTCCATGTGGGAATTTCTTAGTCTACCTACAGCACTAAGATGGGGGAATAGAATTTAACTTGTGATTATCAAGTGCTCAGTGATCTCAAGTTTATATAACTGCTAACACACCATGGTTTCTGAATTCTTTAACCAGAGGTGAAAAATCATTTTCTGTACACATCTGGTTTATCTTCTGGGCTTAGAGCTTGGTCACATAGGTAATGGTATCCCATGATATTAGTTTTCAAGACCATATTATTTAATCACACATTTCCTTAATATGTGTTCCAAACAAATTGAGAAATAGACACAGACATAAGATGAGTGTAAATATTTTTTTTTCATTCATGATAAAGGTAGATAAAGAATGTGGCTAACTAAGATGAGTTTCCTTAAATTGGCTTGATGCACCTGCTAAATTTGAACCTGAACTTTTCTGAAATCACTAGGTGAGGACATGCTACCCCAGTGAGCTAACTCAGTGGCAAATGGAGAAATAGGGCAGCATGCTTGCCTTATAAATAGCCAGTCATGAACAATGATTTTTTTGAGATTACTTTTCAATTTTATTGAGGTATAATTAACATATAAAATTGTAAAATATTTAAAGTGTCATTGTGATTATATTATATACATGTACATTAGAAGAGAATTCTTCTCATCTAGTTAATTTAAACACTTATCACTTTACATATTTACTCGTGTGTGTGAGAACATTTAAATTCAACTCTCTAAGCAAAATTCAGTTATAAAGTGTTATCAACTATAGTCATCATGTTATACAATAGATCCTCAGACCTCTCCCTAATTCCTTCACCTCCAGCCCCGTACAACCACTTTCTACTCTATTTTTATATGAGTTTGATTTTCTTTTAGATTCTACATATAAGTGATACCGTGCAGTATTTGTCTTTATCTATATGACATATTTTTTAGCATAAAAGCATCAAGCATCAAGGTCTATTCACAGTGTCAGACATGGCATGATTTTTATCCCAATCTCAACAAGCAGATAAATTTTGTAGAAAATGATCTAATAATCTAGGTACTTAAGCCATTCTCATTCTCTTATTTATTTGAGAGAGAGCAAGCAAGTGAGAGAGAGAGAGAGCACACGAGCACGGGGGAGGGAGAACCAGACTTCCTGATGAGCAGGGAACCAGATACAGGGCTTGATCCCAGAACACTGAGATTATGACCTGAGCAAAAGGCAGCCACTTAATCAACTGAACCACCAGGGTGCCCCAATAAATAAATATTTTTTTAAAAGGACAATATTTTTATTCATTTTACCCCTTCATACTTTTTAGAATTTTCTCATTTGTTTGAAGCAAATAAAACTTTTTGAACCCTGTCCTTAAAGGCCTGTTTCACTTGCTGGTTCCTTAGTGTATAAATGAAGGGATTCAATAAGAGGGCAACTGAGGTATTGAGCACAGCTACTCCTTTGCTTGAAGTCACTCTGTTATTTGCTGATGGTTTTCTATACATGAAGATGCAGCTACCATAAGAGATGGAAACTACAATCATGTAGGAAGAACAGGTAGAAAAGGCTTTAGTCCTTTGCTGAGCAGAAGGGAATTTGAGAATTGTCTTGATAATTTAGCCATGGGAGAGAAGCACTAACATCAATGGGACCACTAGTGTCAGCACAGCCAAGAAAAAGGACATTAGCTCTAGGAAATGTGTATTTGAGATCTGCAGGATGGGAGAAGAATCACAAACAAAATGATAAATGACATTGGAAGCACAGAATTCCAGCTTGAGTCCCAAGATGATTGGAGGAAAGATGATCAGGAATCCAGTTACCCAAGAGCTGAGTACAAGTTGGTAGCAAACTTTGTTGCTCATGATGGTGGTATAGTGGAGAGGTCTACATATAGCCACATAGCAGTCATAGGACATAGCCGCCAGAAGATAAAATTCAGTTACTCCCAAAAAGATAAAAAAAACAAAACAAAACACAACTGAGTCATACACCTTATATAGGAAATAGTTCTATCCTTTGTCACAAGGCTCACCAGGAGCCGTGGAATACAAACAGTTTGTGAACGAGATTTCTAAAAAGGAGAAATTCCTTAAGAAGAAATACATAGGTGTCTTCAGGTGGGAATCCAGCAGAGTGAGAATGAAGATGGTTAAGTTTCCTGTTGCACTCAACAAGTAGGTAAAAAATAGAAAGAGGAAAATCACAACCTGCAATTCAGGGTCATCTGTCAGACCCAAAAGAATAAAAAAGCCACAGACTGGGAGAAAAATTTTGCAAAAAACACATCTGGATGAATGGATAAGGAAGATGTGGTCCATATACACTATGGAGTATCATGCCTCCATCAGAAAGGACGAATACCCAACTTTTGTCGCAACATGGATGGGACTGGAAGAGATGATGCTGAGTGAAATAAGTCAAGTATTTGACTTATTTGTTTCACTTATTTGTGGAGCATAACAAATAGCATGGAGGACATGGGGAGGAGAAGGGAGTTGGGGGAAATGGGAAGGGGAGGTGAACCATGAGAGACTGTGGACTCTGAAAAACAATCTAAGGGTTTTGAAGGGGTGGGGGGTGGGAGGTCGGGGTACCAGGTGGTGGGTATTATAGAGGGCACGGATTGCATGGAAAACTGAGTGTGGGACAAAAATAATGAATTTGTTATGCTGAAAATAAAAAATAAATTAAAAAAAATAAAAAAAACTCAAACAAACAAAAAAATTAATGATGTATTTTATGATGACTAACATAACACAATGAAAAGTAAATAAATATAAACAAAAGGAGAAATTGTCCTGTAAATTCAAAAATGTACAAACTCTTGCAAGCACAATTTAGGTAGTGGTTTTCAACACCCTAAAACATAGCTGTATTGTTTGTAAGACCTGTATTGAGAGTTGTCTACCTCCTCCTCCTTCTTCAGAATGTTTTGTAGATCTGTTGCATTATTTCCTTATGAAATTTACCATTAACATGATCCCTAAAAGCAAAAAACAAGACAAAAAAAAAAGCAAAAACAAAGTAAATTTTTTTTCTTTAGAATCATTTTTACCTGTGAAACTTTCTTTCTTTCTTTCTTTTTTTTTTTTTTAAAGATTTTTATTTATTTGACAGACAGAGATCACAAGTAGGCAGAGAGGCAGGCAGAGAGGAGGAAACATGTTCCCCACTAAGCAGAGAGCCCGATGCCGGACTTGATCCCAGGACCCTGTGCAGGCAGGGCTCAATCCCAGGACCCCGGGATCATGACCTGAGCTGAAGGCAGAGGCTTTAACCCACTGAACCACCCAGGCGAAAGAAATAACTTTCTTTCCTAATATCGTCAACTATTCAGCTGTCTTTTAAAATCTACATATATCTCAAATTTTCACCATTTTATGTTTATTTCTTTTTTGCAGCTTTCATGTCAAAATTCATGCCTGTCCAGAAAAATTATGTATTGCTTCTTTAATAGTTTTCTCCTGCTTTGATTTAAAAAAATAAAATTTGGTCTAGTGCAGAGGGTTGTCTGAATATCATGGTGATTTCCAGAATCAATTTCCAGAATCTTTTTCCAGAGAAAGTATTTAAAGTAGTTCATGGTATCTTCTGTCTAAAGCTGCTTTGTTTTTATTGGCTGATAAATGGAAGTAATGTAGTAAGTAATGTAGTAATGTAGTAATGTAGTCCTTATCACATCTATTGTCTTGTAATCACCATCTTATGTATTGCTGCAGATCTAGAGCTAATGTCTTTTTTCTTGGCTGTGCTGACACTAGTGGTCACATTGATGTTATTGCTTCTCTCCCATGGCTAAATTATCAAGAACCTATTTTTTATATTAATAAGTGGAAAAATAGCTCTCTAGGAAGGTATAATCGGACAAAAATAAGTTGATAAGTAAAATGTGACAAAATGATGACCATAGAGTGAAGATTTCTCTTTCTAGAGATCGTTTCATTAGCCTTTTTTTCTCAGTTTATGCATTGCTATTTAAAGCTTATATAATTAATAAAAAAATCAATGGACAGATTTAAGTGCATTTTGTAAATAGATACTGTTTATACATTTTGTATTTCTATACCAAAAAAGATGTAAAATGATTAACCAAAAAGAAAAAAAAAATCAAGCTACTTATACATATCTGCTTTTGATTTCCACAAAATTATCTTAATTTACAATTAAAAATAATAGATCCAACTCTAAAATGTTTACCTTAATTCCTGTGTTTTCCCATATTTTCTTCTAGGATATAAAAAAAAAGAGCTAGTAATGGATTATGAATGTACTCAAAGCTTAGACAATATTATTTCAGTAGGAAATTGAAAGAAAAATAGCTCTTAAGTTGCAACTTAATGCAGAAAGATGGAATATATGCTGTGCTTTTGTAAATTTTCTGTGTCTACCTCACTCTTGTATGTAAGTTTGAACTTAGATCAGTTCTGGACTTGAGTAGTACTGTATTTAATATTATTTTAGACAAGATAAATTCTCTTGCCTTTGCTGCTGTGAATATGTCCAAATTATATCATATCTATTATTAATACAAGTGAAAGTTATTTCTATATTCCTTACAACTGGAAATGGAAAAAATCCAGGAAAATCTGATACAAGTGTTCTTATATCCACCAAGCAGGGAATAATTCATTGTTAATTTTACATGCTAAAAATATGAGTGTTCTTATATCCTTTAATTACATACCCAAGGGATTCTATTGAGAAGGGAAAAGAAGCAAAACAATACAAAGAAAACATTCCCCTGGGATTGATCAGAAGACACTAATGATATATGATAAAAATAACTTGTATAGCATATTATAATAGAATGTGAAGGGTCAATGTACCTAAGGAGAACTGAGGTTAAAGGAAATCTGTGACAAAGCTAATGAGCAATTAATGGGTCATGATCACATTTATTTTATTATTTAACAATTATCACATTTAACAAAATCTTTCATTCATAAAGTCTTGTAAAATAGTTGCAAAGTTACTCATGTTTACCATTTTACAAAAAAATTTCCGGAGCATAGGGGCACCTGGGTAGCTAAGTTGGTTAAGCATCTGCCTTTGGCTAAGATCATGATCTCGGGGTCCTGTGATGGAGCCCCATGTCTGGCACCCTGCTCAGTGGGGAGTTTGTTTTTCCCTCTGCCTCTGCTCTTCCTCCTGCTCTCTCTTTCTCTCTCAAATAAATTAATAAACTCTTTAAAAAAATTTCCAGAGCATAGATAAAGAGTAAAAATCCCTTTCTGGTTTTATGGAACCAGCATAACATTGACATTAGTGTCTGTCAAGTTAAAGAAAATAAGTTAAACTTATAGACTAATCTTTCTTTGGCATATGAAAACTTAAAACAAAAAGCATTAATAAATTAAATCCAATGATATATAAAATTGGTGCCACATTAAGACAATTTGAATTAATTCCAGGTATGTGAGATTGATTGGTATTAGGAAACAAATTAATGATTCATTACAGAAATAGATGAAAATGATATGTTAATCTCAATAGATTAAAAGCAGTATTTGACAAAATTCAGTACTCATTTATTAAATTCTTGACAAACTTGGAGTAGAGGGAATTTCTTTAATTTGATGCAGAAAACCTAAAAAAAAATAAACTCTTTAGGAGATACCACATTTAGTGGTAAAATATTAAAAGCTATCCCTCTGAGACAAGAGAAAACTACTCTCATTATTTATATTTAACATTGTATCCATATTTTTGACCACCTTAAAGAGGCCAAATGAAGAAAGAAGAAAGGAAAGTTGATTGAAAAATGAAAAGTTTTATTGATCATAGATAACAGGTTATGTATATAGGAAATCCAAATGAATCTACAGAAAACATTAAAATTAAACACTGGCTTTAGCAAAGTCACTCAGATCACGTACATAACAGTATTCATTGTTTTTGCACCACACCCAGGGCTCCATGCAATATGTGCCCTCCCTAATACCTACCACCTGGTCCCCCCAACCTCCCACCTCCCCCCCCCCGCCCCTTCAAAAACTTCAGGTTATTTTTCAGAGTCCATAGTCTCTCATGGTTCACCTCCCCTTTCAATTTCCCTCAACTCCCTTCTCCTCTCCATCTCCCCTTGTCCTCCATGTTATTTGTTATGCTCCACAAATAAGTGAAACCATATGATAATTGACTCTCTCTGCTTGACTTATTTCATTCAGCATCATCTCTTCCAGTCCTGTCCATGTTGCTACAAAAGTTGGGTATTCATCCTTTCTGATGGAGGCATAATACGCCATAGTGTATATGAACCACATCTTCCTTATCCATTCGTCTGTTGAAGGGCATCTTGGTTCTTTCCACAGTTTGGTGACTGTGGCCATTGCTGCTATAAACATTGGGGTACAGATGGCCCTTCTTTTCACTACATCTGTATCTTTGGGGTAAATACCCAGTAGTGCAATGGCAGAGCCATAAGGAAGTTCTATTTTTAATTTCTTGAGGAATCTCCACACTGTTCTCCAAAGAGGCTGCACCAACTTGCATTCCCACCTACAGTGTAAGAGGGTTCCCCTTTCTCCACATCCTCTCCAACACATGTTGTTTCCTATCTTGCTAATTTTGGCCATTCTAACTGGTGTAAGATGGTATCTCAATGTGATTTTAATTTGACTCTCCCTGATGGCTAGTGATGATGACACTTTCATGTGTCTGAAAGCCACATAATGTAAATTATATATTTATTCTTACAGCAAAGAATCAGGAAATAAAATAAAATAAATTAAAATACTGAGACTGTTATAGTGATATAAAAATATTTAATACCAAGGAAGAAAACTATTAAAATATGTGCAAAACTGCTGTCCTGGAAACAAAAACCACTCTATTATAAGAAACTAAAATGACTTAAATAAATGGAGGGCTAAAACTGAAATCAGGCATTTAAAACACTATGAAAACACCAGTAGTTGAAGAAACATGAAGGGCGACTTTTTTTCTTCTTGTTATTCACATTCTTCCTGGGAAGAGGGAATATTTATGCATAGATGGTATCCTCTCCACAGAAGATCATAGTCTGTCATTGCTACCTCACAACACACATGGTTCATTTGAGGAAAAATGAAGCTGAAGAAAGCTGTATTTTGTAAATGGCAGATGTTTCTCATAATTCTTTTTTCTTTCTTTCTTTATCTTTTTAAAGAATTTATTTATTTGAGAGAGCGGGAGAACAAGTGAGAGAGGGCACAAGCAGGGGGAGTAGCAGAGGGGGAAGAGAAGCAAACTCCCCACTGAGCAGGAAGCCTGATGTGGGGTTCCATCTCAGGACCCTGAGATCATGACCCCAGCCAAAGACAGCTGATTAATCAACTGAGTCACCCAGGTACCCCTCTCATAACTCTTTCTAAGAATATTTGGAAAATTAAAGTTTACTGTTTGTCTTTGAGTTGAAAATTTAAAAGGATTATGGGTTGTACATGGCATTTTGCTTGATAGTATCTGACTTTCAGACTTAAAA
This sequence comes from Mustela lutreola, assembly GCF_030435805.1. Lineage (NCBI taxonomy): Eukaryota > Metazoa > Chordata > Mammalia > Carnivora > Mustelidae > Mustela > Mustela lutreola. The sequence continues at coordinate 58,235,725 of NC_081297.1, forward strand.
ATGGTTGAATTCTTAATTATATGTTGTTTATGATAAAGGATACAACATATTGAATACTTCTGTATCTTAACTTTTTATCATTTAGGTTTCTTTTTTTCTAAATTTCAAACTATATCAAAGACCCCCAAACTGATTTTTTAAATCTAGCCCTTATGTATAAAATTAATATCCTACACCAAAGAGTTTTAACTATAATCTTGTAGAAGCCAATTCTTGTAAAGGTAAAACTGAGAATAAATAGAAGCCTCCTTTGCTGAAAAAAAAAGTGGAGGGCTATCCCGTGGTCATGCATTAGAAAGTTCAATATTGTAAGAATGTCATTTCTCTCTAAATTATCTATTGAGGCAATGAAATTCCATAAAACTGTAACATTCTTTTAAAGATAATATTTATTTACTTGAGAGAGAGTTAGAGAGAGAGAGCATGAGAGCAGAGAGGGTCAGAGGGAGAAGCAGACTCCCCGCTGAGCAGGGAGCCCAATCCAGGACTCAATCCTCAGATTCCAGGATCATGACCTGAGCTGAAGGCAGTGGCTTAACCAACTGAGCTACCAAGATGCCCTAGAACTGTAGAATTTTAATTTCAAAAAATTTCGAAAGCTGATTCTAAATTTAGATGGAAATGCAAAGGACAAAACATAGCTAGACAATCTTGAAGTACAACAAAGTTGGAAGGCTTACTGAAAATGTCAATACTTATTATTAAGCTACAGTAATTAAGATGTTGTGTTATCGGTACAAGAAAAACTAAAAAATGAAATTGGCCAGCAAAATGAAATAAAAATTCTAGTAACAGATCCAGACTTATTTGATCACCTGAATTACAGCAAATTCACAGCTGGAAGGAGAAAGGAAAGATTCAATAAATAATGCCATGTCAAGTGGATATTCATATGGAAAGAATGAATGAAGTTTAGTCCCTACACTTTAATATACAGTGAATGTTTACTATAGTGGTTGTACTGGTTTTCTCTCTGACTGCAAGTTATGAACCACATGGGTGAATAATGGTTAATTTTGCCTATTTTAGCCAGGCTTATATGCATAGATCAATGAGGAATGAAAGGGATCTGATAGTTACCAATTTGTCTATCCTGATTTTTAGACACTCTGGATCCAGAGAAATGATTACTAGGTGGGATTGTAGATCCATTGGATCCACTGCAAAATAGTTAGATAGGAGTCCATCACCTGGCCTTGAAACACAAAGCTTTATTTGTATTTGTGTCCTATGGTGTCAGAGTCAGTTCCAACAGAAACTGAAAGGTCAACTTTAACAGATGTTGAAAAAATTTGAAGACCCTTTTTCCCCAGGTCTAGAATTATTCTGATAAGTGACCAGATCTCTTCTTGGGGAAGGACTGACTGAAAAAGTTCTGTCTGCATTTTAAAAAAATGTTTTATTTGTTTATTTGAGAGAGAGAGAGAGAGAGAGAGAGAGAGAGATCACAAGTAGGCAGAGAGGCAGGCAGAGAGAGACAGGGGGAAGCAGGCTCCCCATTGAGCAGAGAGCCCAGTGTAGGGCTCGATCCCAGGACCCTGGAATCATGATCTGGGCTGAAGGCAGAGCCTTTTACCCACTGAGCCACCCAGGAATGCCTTCTCTCTGTAATTTTTCTGCCATTACAGCATCCTTCCACAAGAAGGCATGGCCTCTCCTTCAAAGATGGGTTTGACAGTTGGAAACTGGCTCATGTATGTCAATTGGGTAAGAGAATTTCCACTGGGTTGCCTTCCCTCAACCTTTTTGAAACTTCTTGATTATATAGCTCAAATAATACTCTGTTTTGCTGCCCATCTCAGTCCTATTCTGCTAGATATTGTTACAGATCTCTACAGGTCAGTGACTGTGTGTTTCCATTTCCAGGTAAATGAAAATTAGTCACAGTCAGTGACTGTGTGTTTCCATTTCCAGGTAAATGAAAATTAGTCTACCTTGCCCTTAACTGTAGGTTGTTGCTGCCTGGTGGTTGATACTCTGAATCTTGTCATTGACAAATAGCAGCCAATCATTGATTTACAAAGAACAGTCATCATAAGGTTCCAGTGATGCTGGTGTTGCCTCTATTAGAATGTTGCTTCTTTGTTTTGTGAAGAGAATTTCCTTTGGTTTCTTACAGTTTAAGTGTACTCTAGTTTTAGTTGATAAATCCAATCCAGCATTCCTAACTTTTGAGACTTTTGCATGATTTATTTATTTATTTTTAATTTATTTTCAGAATAACAGTATTCATTATTTTTGCACCACACCCAGTGCTCCATGCAATCAGTGCCCTCTATAATACCCACCACCTGGTACCCCAACCTCCCACCCCCCTGCCCCTTCAGACCCCTCAGATTGTTTTTCAGAGTCCATAGTCTCTCATGATTCACCTCCCCTTCCAATTTCCATCATTTATAAACAGATGTTCTGGCATCTCTACCTCATTTATTGTAGGCTCCAATGTGTCCAAGCTTCAAGGAGTCAAACTAACAGTACATTAGGACTGGCTCCAGGTGTTTTTGCCAGGATGTCAAATTATGAGCCACTGAAGAGTGGCCCTATATCAGCAATCTCTCCCTTATTTAGCATTTTATTTAACCCTTACTCAAGTATAGTACCATCGTTGTCCATTCTTAGGACTGTTATCTTGATTCCTGCAATTACATTAGCTATTTTTATGAATATTTTCCTTCTGTAGGAGTGAAAGTACTTCTTTAGGAATGCCATGTTGAAACTTGATTCTAGACATTGTTTTGGAGCCATGAGGTGAGGGCAGATTTAAGGGAAAATAAGTGCTGTCTTCCAGTGCATTTGGTTCAGATGAGGACTGTGTATTTTCCAAGTAGGAGGAGGCCATTATTTTCTAGCAAGGAAGAATGGATCACTTCAAATCAGAGAGTGCAGGAGAATCTGGGGGTTCAAGATTCTCAAGAACAGTTACTCTGATATCTTCATCCTACTGTGCAAACTGAGGACAAGGGTAAAACACATGCTTCAGAATTTTTCCACTTGGGGGTTAAGGGAGATTTATACATAAATTCATCTCAGTCATTGAATGAGTACTCCTCTTGAGGAGTTTTGGTTTCATACGCTTCTAGCCTGCCCCAAAGATGGGCACAATAGACCTCTGTGGCCCTATGTCCCTTCTGGTAGTTGGAAGTCAGGAAGTAAGGCTGGTGCATGTCACAGCAGGAAGACTGAGATGGAGTGGGTATGAGATGGGATATGGATGGGGTACTGCAGCATCTCTTATGGGCCTCACCTAAAGTACAAATCTTTTGAAAATGTATAGCTGTATGTTCAAGACAGATAATGTGAGCTATAATGAAACTCTTACAGAAATTCCATTGGCTTTTAATTTATATCATTTGCATATTAATTTGAGCAGGAATGCGATTGCCTTCTAAGAGTTTATCTTGGAGAAATTTCTAAACTCTTTCCCAGAAACTATTGTCTTATATCTTATTTGTATATTGTAAGGCTGGATGTGATGTGGTATTTTTGTCCCTCATAGAAAACTGTTAATATAACATTAATTAAAGACATTTGCAAAAAGTGACCTTACTAAGTAAGGAGACAAGAAATATTTTTAGAAATTTAATTTGAATGGACTTGTGATTAGAAAGGAGCAAATGTTTTAGGAACTCAATGATACTTGCTTTGGGCAGCCAATCTCTTATTAAAACTTAAATCATCAACTTTAGTGCTCCTTTATTTCTTGGAAGATAAGGCAATTGTTTTGATTGAGTCACTGAAGGCTTGTTTTACTTGCTTTTTTCTCAAAGTATAAATGAAGGAGTTCAACATAGGAGCGATGGAAGTAGTTAGTATTATTACACCGTTATTAATGGCCACTGATTCCTTTGCTGAAAGTTTGACATAGATGAAGATACAGGTGCCATAAGCGATATAAACTATAATCATATGGGAAGAACAGGTAGAAAAGGCTTTTTTCCTTTGCTGGGCAGAGGGAATCTTAAAATAGTCTTGATTATGTATATGTAAGTAAGAACCACACAAAGAAGTGTTGTGATGAAGGTCAACAGAGCACAAAGTATAACCATTTGCTCAATGACTCATGTATCTGAGCATGAAATCTTCAGGAAGGGGGATACATCACAGAGAAAGCTATCAATGACATTTGAGCCACAGAATTCCAGATTTTGGCTAGGCTAAATGGTGAGAGTATAATTAACAAGCCAGCTATCCAACACCAAAGGATGAGTCTTTTACAGACTCTGTTGCTCATGATGTTGGTGTAATGGAGGGGTTTACAGATGGCCACGTAGCATTCATAGGATGTGGTATTCAGAAGAAAAAATTCCATTACTCCAAAAAGGTCTGTAAAAAATGCTTGAATGGCACGAGTACAGTAGGTGATAGTCTTGTCACCTGTTGCTAAGTTATATAAGTATCTAGGAATACAAGCTGATGTGAATAAAACCTCTAAGAAGGAAACATTTTGTAGGAAAATGTACATTGGTGTTTTAAGGTGAGAATCCACTAGTGTAAGTGAAATAATAGCCAGGTTCCCAGTTACACTTAATAATTAGGTAAAAAATTGAAAAATTAAAAGTAAACCTTGAAGTTGTGGGTCATCTATTAGTCTCAGAAGAATGAATGTTGTTTTTGTATGGTTTTTCATCTATGACTTCTGATTTTTGCCCAATCTGCAAGAAAAAGATAAGTTATTTTATTAGAATACAGGGATGTCAAAGTTTATTAGTGACAAACAATGACAAAGTCAAGGAGGTAACTAGTTCACATGAAACATTTTTTAATAATATTGTTAATATACCAGTGGACTTTGTTTGTAAATATCCTTCTTAAAGTTTTTTTTCAAGTTTTAATTTAAATTCTAGTTAGTTAACATATATTGTAATATTAATTTCAGAAGTAGAATTTAGTGATTCATTATTTACATATAAAACCCGGTACTCATCACAAGTGCCCTCCTTAATACCCATCTCCCATTTAGCTCATTCCCCCTACTCAATACCTCCTGAAATCCTCAGTTTCTTCTCTATAGTTAATAGATACTTATGATTTCCCTCCCTCTCTTTTTTTTCTTTCCCCTATGTTAATCTGTTTTTCTTAAATTCCATATGAGTGAAATTATGTGGTATCTTTCTTTCTCTGACTGACTTATTTTGCTTACCATAATAAATGAAATTTCTTTTTTTCTTTTTTTAAAAAAGATTTTATTTATTTGACAGAGAGAGATCACAAGTAGAGAGAGAGAGAGGAGGAAGCAGGCTCCCTGCTTAGCAGAGAGCCCGATGTGGGACTCGATCCCAGGACCCTGAGATCATGACCCGAGCTGAAGGCAGAGGCTTAACCCACTACTCACCCAGGCAGCCCATATGAAATTTCTTATAGAGCAACTTACTTGGACCACAATCCAGTAATTTATAGACATTTTCCATTGCATTTTCCCAAATTTATTTAAAAATTTTGTCTATATTCTGGATTGGTGTTAATGATAGTGCCTTGTGATGTCATCAGTGTTAAAATTTTCTTTTACTCCCATATAGTCTTCTCTATGTTTTTAAGTAATTAAAAACATTTGAGTATAGTTGACTCAATAATCCCACTACTGGGTATTTACTCAAAGGAAATAAAAGCCCTAATTCAAAAAGCTATATGCATGTCTATGTTTATTACAGTTTTATTTACAATAGCTAAGATATGGAAGCAATCTAAGTGTCCATTGATAGATGAATGGATAAAGAAAATGTAGTTTGTGTGTGCATGTAAATATATTTCTATGGAATATTACAACAACCATTCTTTGTTTTGAAGCTAAAATCTTAAAGGTCACTATCAGTATCATTTCTTTGCTTGTAGGTTGGTTCTTGATAAAGCACATTTACATAACAAATAATTTGGACTGCTATAGCGACTCTCCAAAATCATTCATCAACTATAATTTAATGTTAAACTCCTAAAACAAAATAATGGTTTTGTTGCATTGTGTATAAAGTATATGTACACTTTGGGAAGTATATTCATCAAGTCCTCTGATTTTGAATAGAACCTATATGAAATAATTCTTCTCTCTGTATATCCAGTAGTGATTTCTGAAATCCAGGTAAATGTAACCACATATACCTCATATTGAGCACATGAAAAGTTGGTTTCATGGACTCTGCATCCCTATCCTTTTCATCCAGTATGATTCCTCAAATAAAGCTAATTGGTTACAGTAATTGAACTCACATGGTATGCCATGTGTTATGTAATAACTTCATAGGAAATACCTGTCTGGACCAACTGGACCTTTAGTCCTTTCCCTTCTTCTACTTTATCTTTCTTTAACATTTCTTGAGGAACATTCACTTTGAGGACACTGATTTCTCTTTGATTCTCAGCCTACACATTATATCTTTTGGGAAGTCTTTAGAAACCTGGTAGCTGTGTTGGCTCTCCCAGTCCCCATTTACATGCCATTGCTAAACAATGTTTATTTCTATTATAGTACTTACCCTGAGAAGGCAAGTCTGTTGAGATTAGAAACTGTGCTTTTTGTTTGTTTGTTTTTTGTTTTTTCTTTAACTGGGATAACCAAGGAAACCAACACAGCCAAGGCATGTAACCAATTCCTAACAAATGGTTATTGGTTGAATACCAACATCAATATTTTTTTCCAGATACATACAAAATTTTCTTCTTTTCTAATTGGACTTCTTCTTGATATTGTTCTATCACTGAATTTACTTTTTTTAATTAATTTTTTATAAACATATAATGTATTTTTATCCCAGGGTATAGGTCTGTGAATCGCCAGGTTTACACACTTCATAGCACTCACCATAGCACATACCCTCCCCAATGTCCATAACCTACCCCCCTCTCCCGACCCCCCTCCCCCCAGCAAACCTCAGTTTGTTTTGAGAGATTTAGAGTCACTTATGGTTTGTATTCCTCCCAATCCCATCTTGTTTCATTTATTCTTCTACTCCCTTAACCCCCCATGTTGCATCTCCACTTCCTTATATCAGGGAGATCATATGATAGTTGTCTTTCTCCGCTTGACTTATTTAACTGAGCATGATACCCTCTAGTTCCATCCGTGTTGTCACAAATGGCAAGATTTCATTTCTTTTGATGGCTGCATAGTATTCCATTGTGTATATATATCACCTCTTCTTTATCCATTCATCTGTTGATGGATATCTATCAAACTATCTTTCCATAGTTTGGCTATTGTGGACATTGCTGCTATAAACATTCGGGTGCACATGCCCCTTCAGATCACTATGTTGGTATCTTTAGGGTAAATACCCAGTAGTGCAATTGCTGGGTCATAGGGTAGCTCCATTTTCAAATTTTTGAGGAACTTCCATGCTGTTTTCCAGAGTGGTTGCACCAGCTTGCATTCCAAACAACAGTGTAGGAGGGTTCCCCTTTCTCCGCATCCTCGCCAGCATGTGTCATTTCCTGACTTGTTGATTTTAGCCATTCTGACTGGTGTGAGGTGTATCTCATTGTGGTTTTGATTTGTATTTCTCTGATGCCGAGTGATATGGAGCACTTTTTCATGTGTCTGTTGGCCATCTGCATGTCTTCTTTGCAGAAATGTCTGTTCATGTCCTCTGTCCATTCCTTGATTGGATTATTTGTTCTTTGGGTGTTGAGTTTGATAAGGTCTTTATAGATTTTGGACACTAGTCCTTTATCTGATATGTCGTTTGCAAATATCTTCTCCCATTCTGTCAGTTGTCTTTTGCTTTTGTTGACTGTTTCCATTGCTGTGCAAAAGCTTTTGATCTTGATGAAATCCCAATAGTTCATTTTCGCCCTTGCTTTCCTTGCCTTTGGCAATGTTCCTAGGAAGAAGTTGTTGCGGTGAATATCAAAGTGGTTGCTGCCTGTGTTCTCCTCAAGGATTTTGATGGATTCCTTTCGCACATTGAGGTCCTTCATCCATTTTGAGTCTATTTTTGTGTGTGGTGTAAGGAAATGGTCCAATTTCATTTTTCTGCATGTGGCTGTCCAATTTTTCCAACACCATTTATTGAAGAGGCCGTCTTTTTTCCATTGGACAGTCTTTCCTGCTTTGTCGAAGATTAGTTGACCATAAAGTTGAGGGTCTATTTCTGGGCTTTCTATTCTGTTCCATTGATCTATGTGTATGTTTTCGTGCCAGTACCATGCTGTCTTGATGATGACAGCTTTGTAATAGAGCTTGAAGTCCGGAATCGTGATGCCACCAACTTTGGCTTTCTTTTTCAATATTTCTTTGGCTATTCGAGGTCTTTTCTGGTTCCATATAAATTTTAGAATTATTTGTTCCATTTCTTTGAAAAAGATGGATGGTACTTTGATAGGAATTGCATTAAATGTGTAGATTGCATTAGGTAGCTTAGACATTTTCACATTTATTCTTCCAATCCATGAGCATGGAACATTTTTCCATTTCTTTGTGTCTTCCTCAATTTCTTTCATGAGTACTTTATAGTTTTCTGAGTATAGATTCTGTGCCTCCTTGGTTAGGTTTATTCCTAGGTATCTTATGGTTTGAGGTGTAATTGTAAATGGGATTGACTCCTTAATTTCTCTTTCTTCTGTCTTGTTGTTGGTGTAGAGAAATGCAACTGATTTCTGTGCATTGATTTTATATCCTGACACTTTACTGAATTCCTGTACCAGTTCTATCAGTTTTGGAGTGGAGTCTTTTGGGTTTTCCACATATAGTATCATATCCTCTGCGAAGAGTGATAATTTGACTTCTCCTTTCCCGATTTGAATGCCTTTAATTTCCTTTTGTTACCTGATTGCTGAGGCTAGGACTTCTAGTACTATGTTGAATAGCAGTGAGTATAATGGACATCCCTGCCGTGTTCCTGACCTTAGCAGAAAAGCTTTCAGTTTTTCTCCATTGAGAATGATATTTGCGGTGGGTTTTCATAGATGGCTTTGATGATATTGAGGTATGTGCCCTCTATCCCTATACTTTGAAGAGTTTTGATCAGGAAGGGATGCTGTACTTTGTAAAATGCTTTTTCAGCATCTATTGAGAGTATCATATGGTTCTTGTTCTTTCTTTTATTGATGTGTTGTATAACATTGACTGATTTGTGGATGTTGAACCAACCTTGCAGCCCTGGAATAAATCCCACTTGGTCGTGGTGAATAATCCTTTTAATGTACTGTTGAATCCTATTGGCTAGTATTTTGGTGAGAATTTTCACATCTGTGTTCATCAAGGATATTGGTCTATATCTCTTTTTTTTGATGGGATCCTTGTCTGGTTTTGGGATCAAGGTGATGCTGGTCTCATAAAATGAGTTTGGAAGTTTTACTTCCATTTATATTTTTTGGAACAGTTTCAGGAGAATAGGAATTAGATCTTCTTTAAATGTTTGGTAGAATTCCCCCAGGAAGCCGTCTGGCCCTGGGCTTTTGTTTGTTTGCAGATTTTTAATGACTGTTTCAATCTCCTTACTGGTTAAGGGTATTTTCAGGCTTTCTATTTCTTTCTGGTTCAGTTGTGGTATTTTATATGTTTCTAAGAATGCATCCATTTCGTCCAGATTGACAAGTTTGTTGGCATAGAGTTGCTCATAGTATGTTCTTATAATAGTTTGTATTTCTTTGGTGTTAGTTATGATCTCTCTTCTTTCATTCATGATTTTATTTATTTGGGTCCCTTCTCTTTTCTTTTTGATAAGTCTGGCCAGGGGTTTATCAATTTTATTAATTCTTTCAAAGAACCAGCTCCTAGTTTCATTGATTTGTTCTATTGTTTTTTTGGTTTCTATTTCATTGATTTCTGCTCTGATCTTTATGATTTCTCTTCTCCTGCTGGGCTTAGGGTTTCTTTCTTGTTCTTTCTCCAGCTCCTTTAGGTGTAGGGTTAGGTTGGGTACCTGAGACCTTTCTTGTTTCTTGAGAAAGGCTTGTACCGCTATATATTTTCCTCTCAGGACTGCCTTTGCTGTGTCCCACAGATTTTGAACCATTGTATTTTCATTATCATTTGTTTCCATGATTTTTTTCAATTCTTCTTTAATTTCCTGGTTGACCCATTCATTCTTTAGAAGGATGCTGTTTAGTCTCCATGTATTTGGGTTCTTTCCAAACTTCCTCTTGTGGTTGAGTTCTAGCTTTAGAGCATTGTGGTCTGAAAATATGCAGGGAATGATCCCAATCTTTTGATACCGGTTGAGTCCTGATTTAGGACCGAGGATGTGATCTATTCTAGAGAATGTTCCATGTGCACTAGAGAAGAGTGTGTATTCTGTTGCTTTGGGATGAAATGTTCTGAATATATCTGTGATATCCATCTGATCCAGTGTGTTGTTTAAGACCTTTATTTCCTTGCTGATCTTTTGCTTGGATGATCTGTCCATTTCAGTGAGGGGAGTGTTAAAGTCCCCTACTATTGTATTATTGTTGATGTGTTTCTTTGATTTTGTTCTTAATTGGTTTATATGGTTGGCTGCTCCCACGTTGGGGGCATAGATATTTAAAATTGTTAAATCTTCTTGTTGGACAGACCCTTTGAGTATGATATAGTGTCCTTCCTCATCTCTTATTATAGTCTTTGGCTTAAAATATAATTGATCTGATATAAGGATTGCCACTCCTGCTTTCTTCTGATGTCCATTAGCATGGTAAATTCTTTTCCACCCCCTCACTTTAAATCTGGAGGTGTCTTCGGGCTTAAAATGAGTTTCTTGGAGGCAACATATAGATGGGTTTTGTTTTTTTATCCATTCTGATACCCTGTGTCTTTTGTTAGGGGCATTTAGCCCATTAACATTCAGGGTAACTCTTGAGATATGAATTTAGTGCCACTGTATTCCCTGTAAGGCGACTGTTACTGTATATGGTCTCTCTTCCTTTCTGATCTACCACTTGTAGGCTCTCTCTTTGCTTAGAGGACCCCTTTCAATATTTTCTGTAGAGCTTGTTTGGTGTTTGCAAATTCTTTCAGTTTTTGTTTGTCCTGGAAGCTTTTAATCTCTCCTTCTATTTTCAATGATAGCCTAGTTGGATATAGTATTCTTGGCTCTATGTTTTTCTCATTTAGTGCTCTGAAATATCATGCCAGCTCTTTCTGGCCTGCCAGGTCTCTGTGGATAAGTCAGCTACCAATCTAATATTTTTACCATTGTATGTTACAGACTTCTTTTCCCGGGCTTCTTTCAGGATTTTCTCTTTGTCACTGAGACCTGTAAATTTTACTATTAGGTGACGGGGTGTGGGCCTATTCTTATTGATTTTGAGGGGCGTTATCTGCACCTCCTGAATTTTGATGCTCGTTCCCTTTGCCATATTGGGGAAATTCTCCCCAATAATTCTCTCCAGTATACCTTCTGCTCCCCTCTCTCTTTCTTCTTCTTCTGGAATCCCAATTATTCTAATGTTGTTTCATCTTATGGTGTCACTTATCTCTCAAATTCTCCTGTCGTGGTCCAGTAGCTGTTTGTCCCTCTTTTGCTCAGCTTCTTTATTCTCTGTCATTTGGTCTTCTATATTACTAATTCTTTCTTCTGCCTCATTTATCCTAGCAGTGAGAGCCTCCAATTTTGATGCACCTCATTAATAGCTTTTTTGATTTCAACTTGGTTAGATTTTAGTTCTTTTATTTCTCTAGAAAGGGCTTTTATATCTCCCGAGAGGGTATCTCTAATATCTTCCATGCCTTTTTCAAGCCCGGCTAGAACCTTGAGAACTGTAATTCTGAACTCTAGATCAGACATATTACCAATGTCTATATTAATTAGGTCCCTAGCCTTCGGTACCGCCTCTTGTTCTTTTTTTTGTGTTGAATTTTTCTGTCTTGTCATTTTGTCCAGATAAGAGTATATGAAGGAGCAAGTAAAATACTAAAAGGGTGGCAACAACCCAGGAAAATATGCTTTAACTAAATCAGAAGAGATCCCAAATCATGAGGGGGAGAAAGTGGATAAAAAGAGGTTCAAAAAGAAAGAAAGAAAAAAGAAAAAGAAAAGAATTAAAAAAAAGAAAATGAATAAAGAAAAGTATAAAAAAGAAAAAGTATATATATTAGATAAACTAGTTAAAAACGTTAAAAAAGAAAAGGGTAAAAGTTAAAAAAAATTTTAGCTGAAGAAGAGAAAATAAATGAAAAAGAAAAAAATTAAATTAACTGCAAGACTAAAAAAAAATCACAGGGAGAAAGCCATGAGTTTCGTGCTTTGCTTTCTCCTCCTCTGGAATTCTGCTGCTCTCCTTGGTATTGAAACTGCACTCCTTGTAGGTGAACTTGGTCTTGGCTGGATTTCTTGTTGATCTTTGGGGGACGGGCCGGGTGTAGTGATTCTCAAGTGTCTTTGCCCCAGGCAGAATTGCACTGCCTTTAGCAGGGGGGCGGGCTGAGTAATCCGCTTGGGTTTGCTTTCAGAAGCTTTTGTTCCCGAGCTCTTTCCATAGAGTTCTGGAGGACAGGAATACAAATGGTGGCCTCCTGGTTTCCAGCCCAGAGGAGCTGAGAGCCCGGGGTCCCACTCCTCAGTGTGCTCTCAGAGAAGAGCACCCAGTCTGCCTGACATTTGGCCATGCTCTGAGCTCTGACCTTCAGCCGTGCTCTGAGCTCACCGAGCCTGTGGCTGGTTCAAGGTAACCCTGAGCTGTGAGCTTACTGTCTGCTCTGTCTCTGTAGCCGGTTTTCCTATTCCAATACCCGCAAGCTCTGTGACACTCAGACACCCCCAATCCTTCTGTGACCCTGCGGGACCTGAGGCCACGCTGACCCCGCGTGGGCTTCACCCCGGTTTAGCCTCTGGAGCGATGTCCCTCAGTGGAACAGACTTTTAAAAGTCCTGATTTTGTGCTCTGTTGCTCAGGCGCTTCCCGGGAGCCGGCCCCTCCCCCCGGCGTCTATCTTCCTGTCACTTTGGATTCACTTCTCCACCAGTCCTACCTTTCAGAAAGTGGTTATTTTTCTGTTTCCAGAATTGCTGTTCTTCTCTTCAACCTGCCGATGGATTTGCAGGTGTTTGCAATCTTTAGATAAGCTATCTAGCTGATCTCCTGCTAGCTGAAGTAGTCTCATCCTGCTACTTCTCTGCCATTGTGACTCCTCCCCTCCTCTAGAACTTTTAAAGACTTCATAAACTTATAATTATTTGTTATGATCTCTGTTTTTTCATATGGTCTATATTAGATTTTAAATGAAAAGTTCTGTGGAGTTGTGATCACTAGAGAGGATTAAACACCCAGACTGAGGGACTGTACTTTAATACTCAAAAATTAGGCCACCAAACAGTCAAGGGAGCATGACACAAATTCTTATATTAAAGTAAGAACCTTTAACATTGGTGTAGTATCTTCTAAATGAGCCATAGGAATAACAGGACCTTTGTTAAGAAGACATTTGAAAGAGATGTAAGGACTATATTCTGGTCTTTTTAAATATCTGTGTGTTTAATTACTATACTGAAAAACTATCACATTCCAAAAATGAAATAAGATCTGAGTTGATATGATCTGAGTCTACTACTGAGAATAAGATGGCCTCTGCTCTCAAGATTGTCACAGTCTAATTGGGTGACAAACAGTAAAGAAGCAATTCAAAGCAGCTGTGATGTAGGGATGATGGATATAGGAACACAGTGGAGATGTAGCCAGCCTAGTCTACAGGAATTGAGATGGCATCTCAGAACTTATTCTATATACAGTGAGGAAAATGTATTAAAATGATCAAAACAGGAGACAAGAACTCCAGTGAGAGTATGAAGTTTTCATATTGAGAGTGAGATCAAAGTGATCTGAAGTATGGTAGAAGCAGATGGAAGGAAAACATAGACTATTTTTGTAATACATTAAAAATGTAGAGTCTAGGGGAAGTGTGTGTGCTATGGTGAGTGCTGTGAAGTGAGTAAACCTGGCGATTCACAGACCTGTACACCTGGGGCTGATAATACATTATATATTTATAAAAAAATTTTTAAAATTAAATTAAAATAATAAAAAAAAAAAGTAGAGTCTAAACAGATTGGCCTTATCCAGATGTGGGCAATAGGGTGGAAAGAGGCCTTCTAAAAGAAGAGTAATAACAATGAATTAAAGAAGAGCAGTGATAGATTAGTGGATAAAAATGCCAGCTTTCAGTAGCCTGAGTAATGAATGAAAGAGGAGTAGACAAAAACAGATAATCAGGTCAAAAGATGGGCAGAAGATATGAGCAGACACTTCTCCAAAGAAGACATACAAATAGCTAACAGACACATGAAAAAATGTTCATCATCATTAGCCATCAGGGAAATTCAAAGCAAAACCACACTGAGATACCATCTTACTCCAGTTAGAATGGCAAAAATTAACAAGGCAGGAAACAACAAATGTTGGAGAGGATACAGAGAAAGGGAACCCCCCTTACACTGTTGTTGGGAATGCAAGTTGGTGCAGCCACTTTGGAAAACAGTATAGAGAGTCCTCAAACAATTAAAAATACAGTTACCCTGTGACCTGGCAATTACACTACTGTGTATTTACCCCAAAGATCCAGATGTAGTGAAAAGAAGGGCCATCTGTACTGCTATGTTTGTAGCAGCAATGTCCACAAGAGCCCAACTGTGGAAAGAGTCAAGTTGCCCTTCAACAGATGAATTGAAAAAGAATATATGGTCCATAAATACAATGGAATATCATGCCTCCATCAGAAAGGATGAATACCCAACTTTTTTGTCAACATGGATGGAACTGGAGGACATTATGCTGAGTGAAATAAAGCCAAGCAGACAGTGTCAATTATCATTTGGTTTCACTTGTGGAATATAAGGAATAACATGGAGGACATTAGGAGAAGGAAGGGAAAAGTGAAGTGGGGGGAAAATCATAGGGGGAGATGAACCATGAGAGACTGTGGACTCTGATAAACAAACTGGGGGTTTTAGAGGGGAGGATGGGGGGATGGGTGAGTCTTGTGGGCATTAAGGAGGGCACCTATTGCATGGAGCACTGGATGTTATATGCACATCAAAAACCAAAGACATATTGTATGGTGACTAACATGATACAAAAGAAAAGAAAAGAAGAAAGCAAAGAAAAGAAGAAAGCAAAGAAAACAGAAGGGATGAGATGAAAATATATATGTTGACTAGGAGAATTCATGAAATGGCATGGTCTTTGAAATTCAGTGATTGGATGTTAACCTGAGCTGTTCTTTTTTTTTTTTTTAATTGATTTATTTATTTTCAGAAAAACAGTATTCATTATTTTTTCACCACACCCAGTGCTCCATGCAATCTGTGCCCTCTATAATACCCACCACCTGGTACCCCAATCTCCCACCCCCCCCGCCACTTCAAATCCCTCAGATTGTTTTTCAGAGTCCATAGTCTCTCATGATTCACCCCCCTTTCCAATTTACCCCAACTCCTTTCTCCTCTCTAACTCCCCATGTCCTCCATGATATTTGTTATGCTCCAGAAATAAGTGAAACCTTATGATAATTGACTCACTCTGCTTGACTTATTTCACTCAGCATCATCTCTTCCAGTCCCGTCCATGTTGCTACAAAAGTTGGGAATTCATCCTTTCTGATGGAGGCATAATACTCCATAATGTATATGGACCACATCTTCCTTATGCATTCGTCTGTTGAAGGGCATCTTGGTTCTTTCCACAGTTTGGCGACTGTGGCCATTGCTGCTATAAACATGGGGGTATAGATGGCCCTTCTTTTCACTACATCTGTATCTTTGCGGCAAATACCCAGTAGTGCAATGGCAGAGTCATAGGGAAGTTCTGTTTTTAATTTCTTGAGGAATCTCCACACTGTTCTCCAAAGAGGCTGCACCAACTTGCATTCCCACCAACAGTGGAAGAGGGTTCCCCTTTCTCCACATCCTCTCCAACACATGTTGTTTCCTGTTTTGTTAATTTTGGCCAATCTAACTGGTGTAAGATGGTATCTCAATGTGGTTTTAATTTGAATCTCCCTGAGGGCTAGTGATGATGAACATGTTTTCATGTGTCTGATAGCCATTTGTATATCTTCATTGGAGAAGTGTTGGTTCATATCTTCTGCCATTGTTTGATATGTCTGCCTGTTTCATGTGTGTTGAGTTTGAGGAGTTCTTTATAGATCCTGGATATCAACCTTTTGTTTATACTGTCATTTGCAAATATCTTCTCCCATTCTGTGGGTTGCCTCTTTGTTTTTTTGACTGTTTCTTTTGCTGTGCAGAAGCTTTTGATTTTGATGAAGTCCCAAAAATTTATTTTCACTTTTGTTTCCTTTACCTTTGGAGACATATCTTGAAAGAAGTTTTGAATGTCAGTCTTGCTGGATAAAGTATTCTTGGCTGCATGTTCTTCTCATTCAGTGCCCTGAATATATCTTTCCAGCCCTTTCTGGCTTTCCAGGTCTCTGTGGATGGGTCTGACATTATTCTGATGGGCTTCCCTCTGTACGTAAGGAGCGTCTTTGTCCTAGCTGCCTTCAAGAGGTTCTGCCTACAATTATAATACTTCATTCTTACTATTAGGTGTCTCGAGGATTTTCGAGAATCTGTAATCTGGTTGGAAACCGTTCAGCCTCTAGTACATGAAGGCTGGTTCCATTCATGAGATTCGGAAAATTTTCATGAAGAACTTGTTCCACTATATCTTCTAGACTTCTTTCTTTTTCCTCCCCTTCAGGGATTCCAATATTCTGGAACGTTTCATGGCATCATTTATTTCCCTGATTCTGTTTTCATGGCTTCTAAGCAATTTGTTCCAGGCTTCCTCCTGATCCTTTCTCTCTATCTGTTTGTCCTCCAGATTCTATCTTCTGTCTCAGTGACTCTGGCTTTGAGAGAATTTAGATTAGATTGGAACTCATTGAGCGCATTGTGAAGCTCATCCCTGGTAGCTTTCAGCTCTTCCCTAACATTGGAAACATGATTTCTGGTCATTTTCAGTTCGGCCCTAATCAATTATGTTTGGTCATCCATGGCTTTCTCCAACCTAGCTATTGCTTGGAGAATTGTTAGCGTGAATTCTCTTTCCGACATATTGTCTATGTTGGTAGCCATTAGTTCTGTTGCAGAAGGCCCATCCTCTGTATTTTTCTTCTGTTGGGCATTCCTCCTCCTAGTCATTTTGTTGAGAGATGGCTGAATGGGTGTAGCTGGATGTATCGACCGTGGTGCAGTCAAGGTGCACCCTGGAACGCTTCTGAGCAATCAGGGTTCCCCACCCAAATGAGAGGAAAAAGAAAAGGAAAAGAAAAAAAGAGAGAGAGAGAGAGACAGGAATGAAAGGTGAGATAAAAGAGAAAGTTCAGCTCAAATGGGCCCCAAGGTACGATTTATGAAGTTTACAAACAAAAACAGACAAACAAAAGACTGATAAACGTATATGACAAGAGAAAAAAAATTATATATATATTTGCATATATATATATATATATATATATATATATATATATATATGCAAATAAATGAAGATCCTCGTCAAAAAGAACCCAAGTGTAAGATTTATATACTACCCGGACAAACACAAAAACACGGAAATACTGGTGGAAGAAAAAGATGGGAGAGTGGTTGTATATTCTCAGTGTGGGTGAGGAAGGTTGTTTGATTCTTCCTGGATGTATCTTGATATCTTTGTTAAAGGATTCAACTTTCCTAAGACAAAGGGGGATTAGGAATTGGTTTACCTATAGGGGTGGCATTGATTGGGGAAAAGGGATTACCTTGAAGTTTAACTTTATATGAATATTAGAAAATAAAAATTTACAAAAGGAATAAACTAGACTAAACTAAACTAAAATAAGAAAAAGAAATTTAATAAATAGAAATGCAAAATGAAAACACAGGTGTATGTATCGAAAAGTTCAGGTTAGAAGGTTATTATGGAATTTGATGTAATGGACATCTTATTGTGACGGTAAATACATTAAAAATTTTCTATATAATAATAAAAAATTATCTATATAAAAAAATGAGCCAGAATAGTGGGAACGAATTAATAATAAAAATTGTCCTATGAAGTAGTGGTGGTTGTTCTCTTGTTGTCTTTTTTTTTTTTTTTTTTCCTTTCCTGGTTGGTTTTCTGGGGGAGGGGCCTGCCAGGTGGGTTTCCAGTCAATGATGTTCTCTGAGTTAAGTCCCTCTGCCCCCCTCAAGGGGGTGGGCTCTGAGGAAACTATTTTTTTCAGGATTTTGTTTTCTGGAGGTTTTTATATTTGTTCACTTTTGTTTTTCTCTCTCGCCTTGACGGCTTTTGAAGGTTTTTGTAGGTTAGAGGAAAGCAAACGTCACCCTGACCTCCCTCTCAGAGAGAAGTCTCAGTCTGGCTGCAGAGCCCAAATAAGTCCCCCCTTGGCCGCTGGAAGAGCAGGTTCCCAGTCGCGGTCGCTGTCGACTCAGGATTTTTCACTTGTACCCCAAACTATTGCAGCGGTGGCTGTCTGGGCAGCTCCAGACTGCCAGAGAAGTTCCAAGCAGCAATTGCACACTGAGATTTTTCCCGCCAGCCCAGGGTGGGCGTGCCTGGTCTTTCCCGGTCCAAGAGCACTGGGCTGGCACCTGTGCGCACCTCTCTCAGGGGAGGCCGCAGGGCACGACTTGGACTCTGATGGCATTGCAGGGCACTCACGTGGGGACTGCAAAAAGGCTGTGCTTCTGCTGGCTGGCGAGGCTCCCAGCTGTTCATGGGAGCTGGGTCCCATGCGCGCTCAAGTGTGCTGGTGGTTCAGGGACCAAGACCTGGTTTCTCTGCCACACTCTCTCTGGCTCTGTGCCAGGGGTGGCTGTCCTGGGTCTGGGGACTTAAGCCCCTGTCCCTAACACCCTGATTCCCACAATTTCCCCCCAGTGATCCTTTGCTCTTTTTGAGTGCTTTCTACCAGACTCCTGAGTTAATGCTGGTCCCCAGATGCAGGACACTCTCGTATTGGGATATTACTTTCCAATGGGTCACCTCTGGTGGCTCCCTCCCCCTTTTGTTTATCTTCCAATATCAGTCCGACTTTCCCACTCTGCTTTACCTACCCACTGGCATCTTCTGCTCCAGTAGAGATACAGACGTGTATAATTCTGATCTCAGGCTGATTTCGTGGGTGATCAGAGTTCTTTGGAAGGTAATCAGCTCACTTTAGGGTACAGGTTGAAAGGGTGCCTCCTCCTACTTCCCTGCCATCTTGTCCTCCCCCGCCCAATGTGGTTTTAATTTGAATCTCCCTGATGGCTAGTGATGATGAACATTTTTTCATATGTCTGTTAGCCATTTATATGTCTTCATTGGAGAAGTGTCTGTTCATATCTTCTGCCCATTTTTTGATATGATTATCTGTTTTGTGTGTGTTGAGTTTGTTCTTTAAAGATCCTGGATATCAACCTTTTATCTATACTGTCATTTGCAAAGATCTTCTCCCATTCTGTGGGTTGCCTCTTTGTTTTCTTGACTGTTTCCTTTGCTGTGCAGAAGCTTTTGATTTTGATGAAGTCCCAAAAGTTCATTTTCGCTTTTGTTTCCTTTGCCTTTGGAGACATATCTTGAAAGAAGTTGCTGTGGTGATATCGAAGAGGTTACTGCCTATGTTCTTATCTAGATTCTGATGGATTCCTGTCATGTCTGTTTTTATGCCAGTACCATGCTATCTTGGTGATCACAGCTTTGTAGTAAAGCTTGGGTATTTACCCTAAAGATAAAGATGCAGTGAAAAAAGGGCCATATGTACCCTAGTGTTCATAGTAGCAATGGCTACTGTCACCAAACTGTGGAAAGAATCAAGATGCCCTTCAACAGATGAATGGATAAGGAAGATGTGGTCATTATACACTATGGAGTATTATGCCTCCATCAGAAAGGGTGAATACCCTACTTTTGTAGCAACATGGATGGGACTGGAAGAGATGATGCTGAGTGAAATAAGTCAAGCAGAGAGAGTCAATTATCATATGGTTTCACTTATTTGTGGAGGATAACAAATAACATGGAGGACAAGGGGAGATGGAGAGGAGAAGGGAGTTGAGGGAAATAGGAAGGGGAGGTGAACCATGAGAGACTATGGACTCAGAAAAACAACCTGAGGGTTTTGAAGTGGCAGGAGGTGGGAGGTTGGGTGAGCCTGGTGGTGGGTATTAAGGAGGGCATGTATTGCACGGAGCACTGGGTGTGGTGCAAAAACCGTGAATACTGTTACGCTGAAAAGAAAAAAAAAAAAAGCCAACATAATATTTAGTGTGTGTTAGTTGAGAGGGAAAAAATCTAAACATAATGTCCTAAATTTCAAATTTCAAAGTCTCTGGCTTCTGGGTTGAATATCCCACTGAGAGATTCATCAAGAAAGCAAAACCAGTATCAATGAACATACAGTTATTCCTCATGAACATACTACTATTCCTTTGATTGACAGGTAATGCAAAGAGAAGGCATTACTACTTTTTTCAGGAGTGAATATAATGAATATATACAGAGTAGTGCTTCTTCATGATAAGACTTACTACACTAGCCAGAAAAGAAAATCTTCAAAAACAAAAGTAAAAATGTTAGACTCAAAATATAGCAAATTAAATAAGTAAATTCAATATCCCTGCAGTTTTAGCTATATCCCAAATAAGAATAATATAGCTTTAGGTGGAAAATTTGACTTAAATTTTTTACCAATAAGGACTTGATTTTGGCTCAGGTCATGATCTCAGAATCATGAGATGGAGCTCCTCACTCAGCACAGTGTTTGCTCGTCCTTCTCCCTTTCTTTCTCCTCTCTCTCTCCCTCTATCTTTGTTTCTCTCTTAAATAAATAAATAAATCTTAAAAAAATTTTTGCCAGTAAATTTTTAGGTGTTGAATAAATATGGAACTGTGTTACTTATAGAGGTTATTCTAGATAAAAAAAAGAAAAACACCACATTAGCCTCAAAATAATGTACATTTTCAGGGTGGTACTGGAATAGGAGAAAGAACTGATTACACTGAATGACATCCAATCCATATATCATAATTTCATTGGGTTCCATTCTGCATAGATGTCTTCTACTATTTTATATCAAAAGGGGGGTCTTTAATAAACTTTGGTAAACATGGTTTTATTAGAACAACAGGGGTGGGGCATCTGGATGGTTTGGTTGTTTGAGCAACTCACACTTGGTTTCAGTGCAGGTCATGATCTCAGGGTCATGAAATCAAGCCCCATGTCAGACTTTGCACTCAGGAGGGAGTCTGCTTGAGGTTCTTTCCCTCCCCCTCTCCCGTTGCCTTCCCCACTGAAATAAAGAAATAAATAGAAAATTTTATAAAAATAACAATGGGGTCAAAAGTATGATTACAATGTAGTAAAGAATAATGGAGGGTGAATAACAAAAGGAAAATTACTGTGAACAAGAACACTGAAATAGGGAGCATACAATTATAACAAGCTAGGCACTTTCTAAGTTTCAGATATGTAGAATTTAGTTTTTTTAAATGGAATATAAAAAAGACACTTCTATTATTTCCACTTCACAGATGACAAGACTGAATAATAGTGAAAGTAAATAGTGCTTAGGGAATGTGATTAATATTTTAAATATGATTTTTTTTGACTTAATGAAATTGGAAGCAAGTTGCTGGAATGTTTAAATCTTAGCCAAACAAATTGAAAGTAAAAGAAAAATCATAATGATTTCATACAATCCTGTGACTGCCAAACCCAACATATATTAACATTCCAAACAACAAATTCTTACCAATAGCAATAGACAGTGACCATAAAGTTTTGACACAAATTTCATGAGGGAGAGAGAGGAAAAGAAATGAGTCAGGAAAAAGTTGTTTAAGAGAGGAAAATATGAGTTCAAAAATTAGAATAATGCTGTATCTCAAAATCTTAAGTAATGGATACAGAAAGCCCATAACTATTTGCATATATTTGCATTTTATCAGTAACCAAACTACAATGAAAAATGAAGTCTTTAGAAGTTTAAGTTTAACTTTAGGATATATCCTTAGTCAGCAGTAAAATATAAATACAAGTAATTCTAACACAATGTGCAGATAAAAATAAAACATAACTTGGGAATAAATGAATCATAATTTGTCATTAGAGTGCCATATAGATAAAGTAATCTGATTTTCTTAATATACCTTGGAATTATCTAAATGTACCACTGTGGAAACCAATTCCCTTTTATATATATATATATATATATATAAATATATATATATATATTTATTGATATAAATATATATATATTTATTTTAAAAAGTTGTTGATTCACAATCAGAAGCTTTCCAGGTGAAATCTGAAACTGGTCCCATTACACAAAGGGCAAGGAGGGACCAAAAGATGCAGGCCACTCCAGACTGATAAACTGTAGTTTCAACCAGCAGGAGAAAATTATTATATATGAGGCTTGTCATCAGTGGCTGCAAGTTGATTAAATCTCTATATCCATCCTCCAGAATGTAAAAATTAATGTAGAAGCTTTAGCTGGGTTTAATCACATATAGTGTCTAGTTGATTTCAACAACACACTGCTCTCTCAAGACTGTGTCTTCAAAAATGGCTCCCTCCATGGGAACAATGGGCTATCTGCCTATATCAAATCATCACAGTTTATGTATCATCAAATGTTTTGGTTTGGCTTTTTGGTTTTGGTTTCAAGGCCTTTGGGGCTTATTTGGTTTTTTGGTGAGAACATTTAAGTTCTACTCTCAGCAAATTTTAGTTATACAATACAGTCTTATCAAATGTAGTCACCATGTCATACATTTGATCTTCAGACTTTATTCACTTTATAGTTCATATGCTTTTACCAACCTCTCCATATTTTCCTAATCTCCCAGTCCCAGCAACAACATTCCTACACAGTTACTGATTTCTTTTATGTTTTTAGATTGCACATATAAGTGATATCATGCAGTATTTATCTTTCTTTGTCTAACTTATCATACATAGCATAATGGCCCCAAGTACCATCCATGTTGTCACAAAAGGCAGGATTTCCTTTTTCCCTGTGGTTGAATAATATTCTGTTGTACACACTACATTTTATCTACTCATATGTTGATAACCTTATAGGTTGTTTCCATATCCCAGCTATTATGGATAATGCTGCAAAAAAATGCAACTGCATGTATCTCTTCAATCCCTGTTTTCATTTCCTTTGGATATATACCTTGAATCAGGATTGCTGGATCCTATGATAGTACTATTTTTAAATTCTTCAGGAACCTCCACACTATCTCCACAGTGGCAGCAACAATTTGCATTCTCAACAGTGGACAAGGATTCCCTTTCCTCTATATTTTACCACAGTTGTTATCTCCTGTATTTTTTAAAATTAATATATTTTCAGAAAAACAGTATTCATTATTTTTTCACCACACCCAGTGCTCCATGCAATCTGTGCCCTCTATAATACCCACCACCTGGTACCCCAATCTCCCACCTCCCCACCACTTCAAACCCCTCAGGTTGTTTTTCAGAGTCCATAGTCTCTCATGATTCACCTCCCTTTCCAATTTACCCCAACTCCTTTCTCCTCTCTAACACCCCTTGTCCTCCATGATATTTGTTATGCTCCACAAATAAGTGAAACCATATGATAATTGACTCTCTCTCCTTGACTTATTTCACTCAGCATCATCTCTTCCAGTCCCGTCCATGTTGCTACAAAAGTTGGGAATTCATCCTTTCTGATGGAGGCATAATACTCCATAGTGTATATGGACCACATCTTCCTTATACATTCCTCTGTTGAAAGGCATCTTGATTCTTTCCACAGTTTGGCGACCATGGCCATTGCTGCTATAAACATTGGGGGTACAGATGGCCCTTCTTTTCACTACATCTGTATCTTTGCGGTAAATACCCAGTAGTGCAATGGCAGAGTCATAAGGAAGTTCTGTTTTTAATTTCTTGAGGAATCTCCACACTGTTCTCCAAAGAGGCTGCACCAACTTGCATCCCCACCAACAGTGGAAGAGGGTTCCCCTTTCTCCACATCCTCTCCAACACATGTTGTTTCCTGTTTTGTTAATTTTGGCCATTCTAACTGGTGTAAGGTGATATCTCAATGTGGTTTTAATTTGAATCTCCCTGATGGCTAGTGATGATGAGCATTTTTTCATGTGTCTGATAGCCATTTGTATATCTCCATTGGAGAAGTGTTAGTTCATATCTTCTGCCATTGTTTGATATGTTTGCCTGTTTCATGTGTGTTGAGTTTGAGGATTTCATTATAGATCCTGGATATCAACCTTTTGTCTGTACTGTCATTTGCAAATATCTCCTCCCATTCTGTGGGTTGCCTCTTTGTTTTGTTGACTCTTTCCTTTGCTGTGCAAAAGCTTTTGATTTTGATGAAGTCCCAAAAGTTTATTTTTGCTTTTGTTTCCTTTGCCTTTGGAGACATATCTTGAAAGAAGTTGCTGTGGCTGATATCAAAGAGATTACTGCCTATGTTTTCCTCTAGGAGTCTGATGGATTCCTGTCTCACATTGAGGTCTTTTATCCATTTTGAGTTTATCTTTGTGTACGGTGTAAGAGAATGGTCGAATTTCATTCTTCTACATAGCGCTGCCCAGTTTTCCCAGCACCATTTATTGAAGAGACTGTCTTTTTTCCACTGTATATTTTTTCCTGTTTTGTCGAAGATTAATTGACCATAGAGTTGAGGTGCCATATCTGGGCTCTCTACTCTGTTCCACTGGTCTATGTGTCTGTTTTTACGCCAGTACCATGCTGTCTTGGTGATCACAGCTTTGTAATAAAGCTTGAAATCAGGTAACGTGATGCCCCCAGTTTTAGTTTTGTTTTTCAACATTTCCTTAGCGAATCAGGGTCTCTCTGATTCCATACAAATTTTTGGATTATTTCCTCCAGCTCTTTGAAGAATACTGGTGGAATTTTGATCGAAATGGCATTAAAACTATAGATTGCTCTAGGCAGTATAGACATTTTAACAATGTTTATTCTTCTGATCCAAGAGCATGGAATGATATTCCATCTTTTTGTGTCTTCTTCAATTTCCTTCATGAGTGTTCTGTATTTCTTCAATTACAGATCCTTTACCTCTTTGGTTAGGTTGATTCCCAGGTATCTTATGGTTCTTGGTGCTATAGTAAATGGAATTGATTCTTTAATTTCCCTTTCTGTATTTTCACTGTTAGTGTATAAGAAAGCCACTGATTTCTGCACATTGACTTTGTATCCTGCCACGTTGCTGAATTGCTGTATGAGTTCTAGTAGTATGGGTGTGGAGTCTTTTGGGTTTTCCATATACAGAATCATGTCATCTGCGAATAGAGAGAGTTTGACTTCTTCATTGCCAATTTGGATACCTTTTAGTTCTCTTTGTTGTCTGATTGCTGTTGCTAGGACTTCTAATACTATGTTGAACAAGAGTGGTGGAAGTGGGCATCCTTGTCTTGTTCCTGATCTCAACGGGAAGGCTGCAAGATTTTTCCCCTTGAGGATGATATTTGCTGTGGGTATTTCATAGAAAGATTTGATGAAGTTCAGGAATGTTCCCTCTATCCCTGTACTCTGAAGTGTTTTAATCAGGAACAGATGCTGGATTTTGTCAAATACTTTTTCTGCATCAATAGAGAGGACCATGTGGTTCTTCTCTCTTCTCATATTAATTTGTTCTGTCACATTGATTGATTTGCGAATGTTGAACCATCCTTGTAGCCCAGGCATGAATCTCACCTGGTCATGGTGGATAATCTTTTTAATGTGCTGTTGGATCCTGTTGGCTAGGATCTTGTTGAGAATCTTAGCATCCATATTCATCAGTGATATTGGTCTGAAATTCTTTTTGGTAGGGCCTTTTCCTGGTTTGGGGATCAGGGTAATGCTGGCTTCATAGAAAGAGTCTGGAAGTTTCCCTTCTGCTTCAATTTTTTGAAACAGCTTTAGGAGAATAGGTGTTATTTCTTCTTGGAAAGTTCGGTAGGATTCCCCTGGGAATCCGTCAGGACATGGGCTCTTGTTTTTTGGGAGGTTTTTGATCACTACTTTAATCTCGTTACTAGATATTGGTCTATTCAGGTTGTCGATTTCTTCCTGGTTCAATTTTGGGAGTTTATTTTTCCAGGAATGCATCCATTTCATCCAGGTTGCTAAGCTTATTGGTATATAACTGTTGATAATAACTATTGATGATTGTTTCTACTTCCTTGGTGTTAGTTGTGATCTCTCCCTTTTCATTCATAATTTTATGAATTTGGGCTTTCTCTCTTTTCTTTTGGATTAGTGTGGGCAGTGGTTTATCGATCTTATTGATTCTTTCAAAAAACCAGCTTCTAGTTTCATTGATACGTTATACCGTATCTCTGGTTTCTACCTCATTGATCTCAACTCTAATCTTGATGATTTCCCTTCTTATGTGTGGAGTTGGTTTGATTTGTTGTTGATTCTGCAGTTCTTTAAGGTGTAGAGACAGGTGGTGTATTCTGGATTTTTCAATTTTTTTGAGAGAGGCTTGGATGGCTATGTATTTCCCCCTTAGGACTGCCTTTGCTGTATCCCATAGGTTTTGGACTGAAGTGTCTTCATTCTCATTGGTTTCCATGAATTTTTTCAGTTCTTCTTTGATCTCCTGGTTGATCCAAGCATTCTTAAGGAAGGTGGTCTTTAGCTTCCAGGTGTTTGAGTTCCTTCTGAACTTTTCCTTGTGATTGAGCTCCAGTTTCAAAGCATTGTGATCTGAGAATATGCAGGGAATCATTTCAGTCTTTTGGTATTGGTTGAGTCCTGATTTGTGACCCAGTATGTGGTCTATTCTGGAAAAGGTTCTGTGTGCACTTGAGAAGAATGAGTATTCTGTTGTTTTAGGGTGGAATGTTCTGTACATATCTATGAGGTCCATCTGGTTCAATGTGTCATTCAATGCTCTTGTTTTTTATTGATTTTCTGCTTTGATGATCTGTCTATTTCTGAGAGAGGCGTGTTAATATCTCCTACGATTAATGTATTCATATCAATATGACTCTTTATCTTGATTAACAGTTTTCTTATGTAATTGGCTGCTCCCATATTGGGAGCATAGATATTTACAATAGTTAGATCATCTGGTGGATAGTCCCTTTAAGGATTATGTAGTGTGCTTCTGTATCTCTGACTACAGTCTTTAGTTTAAGTCTAATTTATCTGATTCGAGAATCGCTACCCCAGCCTTCTTTTGAGGCCCATTGGCATGAAAGATGCTTCTCCATCCCTTCACTTTCAGTCTGGGTGTATCTTTAGATTCAAAATGGGTCTCTTGTAGAGAACATATGGATGGGTCCTGTCGTTTTATCCAATCTGCACCCTGTGCCGTTTTATGGGCACATTTAGGCCATTCACATTGAGAGTGATTATTGATAGATATGTTTTTATTGACATGGAGTTACCTTTGAAGTCTTTCTTTCTGTAGACTGTCTCTATATTTCTGTTCAATGCTATTCTTAGGATTTTTCCTCTTTTATAGAACCACCCCTTAATATTTCCTGCAGTGTTGGCTTGGTGGTTGCATGCTCTTTTAAGCCTTGCCAGTCTTGGAAACTCTTTTTCTCTCCATCTATTTTGAATGTCAGTCTTGCTGGATAAAGTATTCTTGGCTTCATGTTCTTCTCATTTAGTGTCCTGTATATATCTTGCCAGCCTTTTCTGGCTTGCCAGGTCTCTGTGGACAGGTCTGACGTTATTCTGATAAGCTTCCCTCTGTAAATAAGGAGCCTCTTTGCCTTGGCAGCTTTCAAGAGATTATACCTACAATTATAATTCCTCCATTTGACTATCAGGTATCCTGATTTTTTTTTGGAATGTATAATCTTGGGTGGAGACCGTTCAGCCTCTAGTACATGAACGCTGGTTCCATTTGCGAGATTGGGAAAATTTTCATGAAGGACTTGTTCCACTATATCTTCTAGACTTCTTTCTTTGTCCTCCCCTTCAGGGATTCCAATAATTCTGACTTTGGAACGCTTCATGGCATCATTTATTTCCGTGATTCTGTTTTCGTGGTTTCTAAGCTGTTTGTTCCAGGCTTCCTCCTGATCCTTTCTCTCTATCTGTTTGTCTTCCATATCACTAATTCTATCTTCTGTCTCAGTTACCCTAGCTTTGAGAGAGTTCAGATTAGATTGGAACTCATTGAGAGCATTGTGAACCTCCTCCTGGTAGCTTTAAGCTCTGCCATAACATTGTGAACATCCTGTCTGGTAGCTTTCAGTTCAGCCCTAATCAATTCCGTTTGGTCATGCATGGCTTTCTCTAACCTAGCTATTGCCTGGATAATTGTTAGCCTGAATTCTCTTTCCGACATATTGTCTATGTTGTTAGCTCTGTTGCAGAAGGTCCATCCTCTGGTATTTTTCTTCTGTTGGGCATTTCTCCTCCTAGTCATTTTGGTGGGAGATGACTGAACAGATGTAGCTGGATGTATCAACCGTGGTGCAGTCAAGGTGCACCCTGGAACACTTCTGAGCAATCAGGATTCCCCACCCAAATGAGAGACAAAAGAAAAGCAAAAGAAAAGAAAAGAAAAAATAAAGAGAGAGAGAGACAGGAAAGAAAGGGAAGATGAAAGAGAAGGTTCAGCCCAGATGGGCCCCAAGGTAAGATTTATGAATAGACAAACAAAAAGAGACAAACAAAAAGACTGATACAAGTATATGACAAAAGAAAAAAATATATATATGCAAATAAAGGAAGAACCTCGTCAAAAAGAACCCCAAGTGTAAGATTTATATGCTATCAGGACAAACACAAAAACACAGAAACACTGGTAAAAGAAGAAGATGGGAGAGGTCTTATAAATTCTCAGTGTGTGCAAGGAAGGTTGTTTTGATTCTTTCTGGATGTATCTTGATATCTTTGTTAAGGACTCAACTTTCCTAAGATACAGGGGATTAAAAATTGGTTTACCTATAGGGGTAGTATTGATTGGGGAAGGGGGATTACTTTGAAGTTTAACTCTATATGAATATCAGAGGATAAAAATAAAAAAGGAATAAACTAGATTAAACTAAACTAAAATTAAAAAAAAGGAGATTAAGAGTCACTTATGGTTTGTCTCCCTCCCAATCCCATTTTCTTTAATTTATTCTTCTCGTACCCACTTAAGCCCCCATGTTGCATCACCACTTCCTCATATCAGGGAGATCATATGATAGTTGTCTTTCTCCGCTTGACTTATTTCGCTAAGCATGATACGCTCTAGTTCCATCCATGTTGTCGCAAATGGCAAGATTTCATTTCTTTTGATGGCTGCTTTGGTGAGTGCTGTGAAGTGTGTAAACCTGGTGATTCACAGACCTGTACCCCTGGGGATAAAAATATATGTTTATAAAAAATAAAAAATTATATAAAAAAAAGGAATTAAAAAAATAAAAATGCAAAAGAAAAACATAGGTGTATGTATCAAAAAGTTCAGGTTAGAAGGGTATTATGGAATTTGATGTACTGTACAGCTCTCTGTGATGGTAAATAGGTTAAAAAAACTACCTTTGTGTAAAAGAAAAAAAAAAGAATCAGAATAGTGGGAACGAGTGAACAATAAAAGTTTTCCTATGAAGTAGTGGTTGTTCTCTTGTAGTCCTTTTTTTTTTTTTTTTCTTTCTAGGTTTGTTTTCTGGGGGAGGGGCCTGCCACGTGGGTTGTCAGTAAATGATGTTTCCTTAGTTAAGTCCTCCCGCTCCCCCTCAAGGGGGTGGGCTCTGAGGAAACTGTTTTTTTTTCAGGCTTTTTTTTCTCTGGCGGTTTTTATGTTTGTTCACTTTTTTTTCTCTTACCTTGACCGCTTTTGATGGTTTTTGTAGTTTTAGAGGAAAACAAACCGCACCCTGATCTCCCTCTCAGAGAGAGGCCTCAGTCTGGCTGCAGAGCCTAAATAAGTTCCCCCTTGGCTGCTGTCAGAGCAGGTTCCAAGTCAGGGTCCCTGGGGACGCAGGATCTTTTGCTTGTATCTAAAGCCAAGGCGGTGGCGGCTGTCTGGGAGCTCCCGACCATCAGAGAGGTTTCAAGCAGCAATCGCACACTGAGATTTTGCTGCTGGCCCAGGCTGGGAGTGCCTGGTCTTGCTGGGTCTAAGAGTGCCCAGCTTGCGCCTCTTTCAGGGGCGGCTATGGGTCACGCGCGCACATCTCAAGCACTAATGGGGCGCAGGTCTGAAAGCAGCAGGCTGGGTTTTTGCGCACCTCTGTCAGGGGAGAGAGTTTGGGGCACGCGGCTTAGGCTCTGAAACAATGGCGCGGGTCAAAGAGTGCTGGCTGGGCCTTTGTGACTCTCTCAGGGGAGCATGAGGGATGTGCTCGCGTATCTCAGGCTTTGTAGTAGGGCTCGCGAGTTCTGCTGACCGTGGCTCCCATCCCCTCACAGGAGCTAGAACCTACGCATTCTCAGGCAGGCTGGTGGCTTAGGGACCAAGACCTGGTTTCTCCACTGCACTGTCTCTGCCTCAGCGCTGGGGAGGCTGTCCTGGGACCGGGGACTTAAGCCCCTGTCCCTAGCCGCCCAGATTCCCACAATTTCCCCCCGTGATCCATTGCTCTTTTGGAGTGCTTTCAACCAGTCTCCAAGTTAATGCTGGTCCCCAGACGCAGGGCACTCTTGCTCGTATTGGGGTATTACTTTCCAACCGGTTGCCTCTGGTGGCTCCCTCCCCCTTTTGTGTATCTTCTGATATCAGTCCACTGTTCCCACTCCACTTTACCTGCCGACTGGCATCTTCTGCTCCTGTAGAGATCCAGACTTGTATGATTCTGATCTCAGGCTGATTTCATGGGTGAATGGAGTTCTTTGGTAGGTAATCAGCTCACTTTGGGGTACAGGCTGAAAAAGGCGCCTCCTCCTACTCCCCCACCATCTTGTCCCCCCTCCTGTATTTTTTTTAAATGTGCTATTTTTAAATTTAATTTATTGTCACTGTAACAGAATTCATTGTTTATGCACCACACCCAGTGCTCCATGCAATACATGCCCTCCTTAATACCCACGACCAGGCTCACCCAACCTCCTAACACCTGCCCCTTCAAAACCCTCAGGTTGTTTTTGAGAGTCCATAGTTTCTCATGGTTCACCTCCCCTTCCAATTTCCCTCAACACCCCTCTCCTCTCCATCTCCCCTTGTCCTCCATGTTATTTGCTATGCTCCACAAATAAGTGAAACCATATGACAATTGAATCATTCTGCTTGACTTATTTCACTCAGCATCATCTCTTCCAGTAGCGTCCATGTTGCTACAAAAGTTGGGTATTCATCCTTTCTGATGGAGGCATAATACTCCATAGTGTATATGGACCACATCTTCCTTATTCATTCGTCCGCTGAAGGGCATCTTGGTTCTTTCCACAGTTTGACGACCGTGGCCATTGCTGCTATAAACATTGGGGGTACAGATGGCCCTTCTTTTCATGACATCTGTATCTTTGGGGTAAATACCCAGTAGTGCAATGGCAGAGTCATAGGGAAGTTCTGTTTTTAATTTCTTGAGGAATCTCCACACTGTTCTCCAAAGAGGCTGCACCAACTTGCATTCCCACCAACAGTGTAAGAGGGTTCCCCTTTCTCCATGTCCTCTCTAACACATGTTGTTTCCTGTCTTGCTAATTTTGGCCATTCTAACTGGTGTAATATGGTATCTCAATGTGGTTTTAATTTGAATCTCCTTGATGGCTAGTGATGACACTTTCATGTATCTGATAGCCATTTGTATGCCTTCATTGGAGAAGTGTCTGCTCATGTCTTGTGCCCATTTTTTGACATGGTTATCTGTGTGTGTTGAGTTTGAGAAGTTCTTTATAGATCCTGGATATCAGCCTTTTGTCTGTACTGTCACTTGCAAATTTCTTCTCCCATTCCGTGGGTTGCCTCTTTGTTTGGTTGGCTGTTTCCTTTGCTATGCAGAAGCTTTTGATCTTGATGAAGTCCCAAAAGTTCATATTCACTTTTGTTTCCTTTGCCTTTGGAGACATGTCTTGAAAGAAGTTGCTGTGGCTGATATCAAAGAGGTTACTGCCTATGTTCTCCTCTAGGATTCTGATGGATTCCTGCCTCACATTGAGGTGTTTTATCCATTTCAAATTTATCTTTGTGTATGGTGTAAGAGAATGGTCGAGTTTCATTCTTCTACATATAGTTGTCCAATTTTACCAGCACCATTTATTGAAGAGAAATTTTCCACTGTATATTTTTTCCTGCTTTGTCAAATTATTTGACCATAGAATAAAGGGTCCATATCTGGTCTCTCTACTCTGTTCCACTGGTATATGTATTTGTTCTTATGCCAGTACCATTCTGTCTTGGTGATCACAGCTTTGTAGTAAAGCTTGAAATCAGGTACCCTCATGCCCCCGTTTTATTTTTGTTTTTTCAACATTTCCTTAGCGATTAGGGGTCTCTTCTGATTCCATATATATTTTTGGATTATTTGCTTCAGCTCTTTGAAAAATATCGGTGGAATTTTGATTGGAATGGCATTAAAAGTATAGATTGCTCTAGGCAGCATAGACATTTTAACAATGTTTTTTCTTCCCGTCCAAGAGCATGGAATGGTCTTCCATCTTTTTGTGTCTTCTTCCATTTCTTTCCTGAGTGTTCTGTAGTTCCTCGAGTACAGATCCTTTACCTCTTTGGTTAGGTTGATTCCCAGGTATCTTATGGTTCTTGGTGCTATATTAATTGAAATTGATTCTCTAATTTCACTTTCTGTGTTTTCATTGTTAGTGTATAAGAAAGCCACTGATTTCTGCACATTGACTTTGTATCCTGCAACATTGCTGAATTGCTGTATGAGTTCTAGTAGTTTGGGGGTGAAGTCTTTTGGGTTTTCCATATACAGAATCATGTCATCTGTGAAGAGAGAAAGTTTGACTTCTTCATTACCAGTTTGGATACCTTTTAGTTCTCTTTGTTGTCTGATTGATGTTGCTAGGACTTCTAATACTATGTTGAACAAGAGTGGTGAGAGTGGGCATCCTTGTCGTGTTCCTGATCTCAGCGGGAAGGCTGTTAGCTTTTTCCCATTGAGGATGATATTTGCTGTGGGTTTTTCTTACATCGATTTGATGAAGTTCAGGAAAGTTCCCTCTATCCCTATACTTTGAGGCATTTTAATCAGGAATGGATGCTAGAGTTTGTCAAATGCTTTTTCTCCATCTATTGAGAGGACCATGTGGTTCTTCTCTCTTCTTATTGTTTTGATAACTGTCTTGTAACAGGTGTCAAGTAATATACCATTGTGTTTTTTATTTGCATTTCCATGATGATTAGTGATGTTGAACACCTTTTTGTGTACCTCTGGCTATTTGTATGTCTTTGGGAAAATATCTATTCTGATCCTCCACACATTGTCCATTTTTAAATTTTATTTGTTTTGGTTTATTTATTTTTCTTTTTTTCTATTGAGTTGTATGAGTTCTTTATATTTTTTCGGATACTAATCTCTTATCAGATATTTGATTTCTAAATATTTTCTCCCTTTCAGTAGGTTGCCTTTGCACTTTGTTGATGGTTTACTATGCTGGGTAAAAGTTCTTTAGTTTGATATAGCCCCACTTGTTTATTTTTCTTTGTTGCCTTCACTTTTAGTGTTAAATCCAAAACCACTGCCAAGACTGATATCAAAGATATCAAAACTAATACCTCCTATGCGTTTCTAGGAGTTTTATGGTTCTAGGTCTTATATTCAAGTCTGTAGCCCATTTGAAGTTGATTTTCATGTATGGTTGCATTCATTTATATGTAGCTCTCTAGTTTTCCCAGTAGCATTTATTGAACAGTCTATTCTTTTCCTAGTGTACGTTCTTGGTTCTTTTGTCATATATTAATAGGCCATGGCAGCATTGAAAATTTTTAAGGACATGGATCTATAGTAATTCATTTTCAAGAACTGAAGGAACATTAAGGTATTGAACAAAAGTTAATAACAGTACATGATTCAAATATAATTATATGTATATAATTCTAGAATATGTTTAGAAGAACACTGTTGTATATGTCCAAATATACCAATTATGTTACTAATGTTTATTTTAAAATCATACCTATAAGTATATTGATATATTTTGGGGGGAAAGATTGGAGTTTTGATACTATAATTAAGCACTATGGGTTATATGGTTTTACATATTTTTCCTTTTCCTTGTCCAAGTATAATTTTTCAATACAATAAGCAATTTATGTAACCAATCAGTAAATGAAGAATATGGTTTCTTTATGACCCTCCCTGTACTGTCTCTCAGTTTATGTGATATAACAGCAAAAGGAGCTAAAGTTGTTTTATAACCAGATTTTTCTATTGTCCTATGCCTATTATCCGCTACTGCACCATCCTGTCTCCAAGAACACTGTCTCCAAAGAAGCCATAGTTAGTGTACTTTTTTTTTTTTTACCTCTATTTTATTTCTCAGAAGATTTATTAACAACTCTGTTCTTCAGTCATCAGGGATGCTTTGTTTATTCATATAGTTGATTCACTTATCAAATAAAGCAAATGTCAAGTTAGATATAGGAATTGTGCTCACAGCCCTGAGAGGTCAAAATTGCAACTTTGCTGAAACTGGAGAAGGTTACTGACTTTCCACAGCCTTGTACTATATTATTATTATTATTGTTTTTTTTTTAATCTGAGGGGGGTTTTAATAGCAAACAAGGAATTCCATGTGACTGGTTGAAGAAGGATACTATGGTGCATCTTGGAGTTGTGAATGTGACAGTGGATTCATAAACAAAAGTGGCCAGAAGTTCAGATAAAAATCTTCACCTCAACTACCATCTTCACTTTAGAAGTTTTAAAGCTTCATGTTTTTCAACCATCAGCAGAAAGTATGATTCACAGTCATATAGTGAGAAAAACTGTCATTTTAATTATATTTACTTTTATGTCATTTGAGTTTTATTATGCTCTAAAAATCTGTTTTACCTATCTGTTAAAAATTAGAAATGAGAGTGATACATAAATGTAATATTCTGAGAGACTTTTATGTATGAGAATATACTGACATTTGAAAGGATTAAAATTTGATAGCTATCCAGAAATATATTACATGTATCATCAATCTCACCAAAAAATAAGATATATATTTACATAATTGGATAAACATACCTTTACTCTCTCAGAAGAATGACACATAAACTAAAGTTTCATCATCATTAAAGATCCTTAAACCCATGTCAAACATGTTTTGAAAGTGGAATAAACAAAAACCAATTAGTCACATTTCACTGAGTCTTTTTTAAGTCTTGTATCATACTTATGACACCTTAGATGGAAAAAAACTTTTTAGAGCATAGAATAATATCCTATGGAGATAGGACTGAGTATGTTTAGTCAATACCATGATGTATGCATTGCTGAGAAATTAGAAACTGGGTTGGAGGAGGATAGGAGATGGGCAATAGAAATACTTCTCCCACATATCAATTTGATTTACTACAGTAGTTGAATGTATCTCTTGATTTCCTTAGAGTGTTCTGTCAGACCAACCATGAGCTTAGTTCAGTCCTTTCTTCTGTTTGGTACCCTCATCCTGAGGCCTTAACTGGTTTTGCTCCTTAGAGCCAACCCTGTTCCACATCAGTAAAACAATAAATTAGTGATAAGCACCGGGTGTTATATGCAACTAATGAACCATTGAACACTACATCAAAAATTAATGTTGTAATAAATAGTGGCTAACTGAACAAAATTTTTTAAAGTTTTAAAGGTGCTGGTGATGGCTATGGATAACGTGTATATTGCCTTTTCTAAGTCTATTATTCCAGTCCAATGGGGAAAAAGGGCTTGGGCAAAAGTATAAGCAAGCCCCTTTCTATCTTTGTTTGGGTTATTAATGGGCACACACTCAAAATTATAACCTTCTCAAGCTCTTTTTAATTGATATGAGAAGGATCCCAGATTTCCTTAAAGGAGGAGTGGAGGGACAAGTCTAAAGGTAGCATCATAGGCTAAATCAATAACCCCAGAATGCCCTTTCCATTTAATAAGAAGAGCGAGGTAAATAATGATGCCACAGACACACAAAAATCCAGAACCTTCCAGGGACACAGCATATGTGGGTCCCTTTGTCTGGACTCTTTTCTCAGTTTCAAGGGAAGAAATCCCATGATCAAAATGTAATCATCTTTACAGAGTACATGATAATCTGATTTACTGGAATTGTGTGACTGAATATTAGAGCATCTTATTTTTCTATATACATGAAGGAATAATGAGTTTGATTATTATAAGTCAGACTCAGAAAACAGTCAGACTCAGAAAACAGACTCAGATTATTGTAAGTCAGACTCAGAAAATCACTCACAAGTGACTTTGAACTATAGAAAACAAATTGAAAGTTGCTGGAGGGGACGGTAGAGGGGGGATGGGGTAATTGGGTGACCTCTGATGGAAATGACTCATCAGATGACCCACTGGGCAGCTGATCAGGTTGTAAATGTCATGAAGCAATACTGGTGGGAGATATTTCTAGGGCTGCCAGAATGGCACAATTGACTTCTGGACATTCAAAATTAGAAGAAACTAAAAGCAACAAATCTAATTTTGAATGTCCAAAAGTCTTGATAATGGCCAATGCAGACAGAATTTTGTCAAAAATATCAAAAAGTTTTAAACATTTGAGTAAATACTCTCACAGATTATTAGGAAAGATACTTAACTGTGTATTTGACCAGAGACAATACAATATTTTACAGACAAATGCCAGAAGGTTACAGACTTGTGAGAAAACCTATCAAAGACCTAATAAAGCACAGAAAATTACTTCAATAAAACACAAAATCTTTGCTTTTCTTTCATAATCTCTTATCAGAAGCAGACCAATAGTACAGGAAAACTTTGTCCTTTTAGCAGATGAAAGAATATTAAGTTTTATCCTGACATTGTTCAGCTAGACTAGAAATGATACAATAAGCAGAGGCAACAGGATCCCTGTATCACTGTTGAAGAAGGTTCTCAGAGAGTAAAGACTTGAAAGATGGGACGCCAACTTCAGAACTGATGACAGTACTATCAATATCTGTGTTGTCAGGACCAGAATTCCCAGCCTTGCAAGTAACTGGGAAAAAATGAAGTTCTTTAGAACAAAGATTGTTGCCTGGCTGTAAATCTGAAAAGACAATCTATTTATGAGGCAATCAAAGAGTGATTACAGCTTGACCTCGAGAAGTTATGACTGTGTGTGTACAGGGCAGAAGAGTGTTCTTATACTGACTTTTTCAGCCAGCTGCACAGACCCTTTTGTTGCTCAGTTAACTGTGGTATAAAACCAGTAGCTTTCAAACATGCTGGATCATTTCACAGCAAGAAATAGTGTATATTTATGTCCCAGGACATACACACACATTAAAACCATGTAAGTAATGGAAATAAAAGTTCAATAAATGGACATGTATTTCCTTGACATGGAAATATTTTCAGGAAGTATTTCCTGACATGTATATATTTTCAGGATATGCCATGCATACTCTATTTTCCATTCTATGAAATTATTCTTTTTTATTTATATAAAGGTAATAAATAAATCTATAATAATATCTGTAAATTATAGGTAAAATTAAAGACACATATATCCATCTACATTGATAGGTATTGTGTATCTTTTATTTAAATAAATGTTAACCATAACTCATCAATGGTCTGTGACCTTGGTTTGAAAAATGAGAAGTTACAGCAAATCCTTCCCCAGGGTTAGAAAACTCTGTGGGGTTCAATGCACCTTATCTTCTAAAGGGGCACCTGTGGCCTTGGTCTGCATTCTCTCAGTATCAATGCACACAGTTTACACAGAGTTAATTTATGCTTATTACTCTGTTTTAACATTTTCTCTGGTTCATTTTGTAATGTTAGCTCTTCTTCTAACCTTTTTAACTATTTGTAATCTTTCTTTTTCAGTGAAAACTAGGAAACCAGCAATTGGGGACCATAATAAATTAGCATCCTGTAGTATATTAGTAAACTTTTAAAAACATCTGAAATTTTCAGAAATATATTCTTCCTCATAACACATTTTTTTTGTAAATATTAAAATACAAAAGTAAATAAACTTATGTTTAACAGTTAATGTTTCTCTGATTTGTAAGTAATTTAAATATTTAACAAATACCCATTATTTAGTTTAGCTTAGTATAAACTTTTATCTTATTCATATTAATTTAAATCACTTTTTGACATAACAATTATATTTGGATTAAACACTAAACAGCTAAACACCATTTTGTTATTTGTCTTGTTGATAAATTTTAGAACATTGAGATAACATGAGCTTATTTGATTGTAAACAAATGTAGAAAAATTTGTTTACCCACATTATATCTAATGGTGGTAACTCTGAAGACATTCCTGGGTTTTTTTAAACCAATAAACTTGAATTAGCTTTTATATATCAAAGATCATCCTAGATCATAGGAACTTGAAAAAACGTTTGTGTTGGTTTGGTTAGATTTCTGAAAACTTTAGGAATATTTAATTTATAAGCACTTGATTTTTGTTAAGACAATTAAATAGAGCTCTCACAAATTAATTTTGGTAATAACTTCCAGAGGTTGAAAAATACTAAGCCCATAATGTGTATATAGATAGACAAAGAGATCGTACAGATTTTGGTGTTTCTTCCTTAAATATTCCTCATATTGTCATGTGCCTCAGATATGAAACTCAAAAGAATAGCTGAATCCAAGTTGTGTTTCTGGTAGATGGACTAACTTAAAATTACCAGCTCAAATTCCCTAAGTCTTTAACCAAAGACTTTTAAAATTATTATTATTATTAGTAGTAGTATCACTTGCATGCTGTATGGGAGCTATTTTGTCTTTAGAAGCTTCTGTATGACAATCAAACAATGTATTCCATGGTCTTCAAGTGGCTTGGAATCTTCTCTTTAAAGAGTCTCTGTTAAGGTGGACTCATTTAAAACAAAGCCTCCCCAAAATGGCCAATGCAATTTTAAATTATCCAACAGCTATTTTAAGATACCAGGAATTTCTCATTTCCTCTCTTGTGAAATAAAAGTGTATTCACCAGTAGGAAGACCCACCACCACCACCACCACCACCATAGCACAGTTGTGAGCTAGCATCATAATCATCCCCATTGGTTTCTCCAACTTGGCCCCAGATAAAGGCTACAATCTCAACCAGAAGGAGGGAGGTTGGAACCTGAAAGGACTCACAGTTGGAGACAGCTGTCCAGGGAAGTGATGAGCACAAAGGCTTGAGTGAATACCATGGCCAGTTCTAGGCCACACTGAACCTGCAGCAGTGGGATTGCTTCCAGTCCAGCTTCTGACACCAGCCATGTCAACCTAAAATTGTCAGGAAGCAAGAATTAAGTAAGAGTACTTATTTGGAATCAAAGAATTGCAATTCAGGGTATACAGACATGGGAAAAACTAGTGTCTTACTAAGGAGCAAAAGCCAGGGGTTGTGTTTTGTTTTGTTTTGTTTTGTTTAAGCAAATAGAAAATGCTTGTATTAGTTGTTGACAAAGAAGTTTTTATTAGTGCTGGCAGCAGAAAACTAATCTTGACTGAATATAATTGGCTGCTAAATCTATCACTAAACTGTTTGTAAGAGACAGTGAAGGCAGCTGTTCAGGCTGAGTCCTTGGAATATTTTCGGTTTGGCCCCGTTCAAAAGTTCATGGTTCTGCTGATTCACAGACCTGTAGCCCTGGGGATAAAAGTACATGTTTATAAAAAATAAAAAATTAAAAAAAAAAGTTCATGGTTCCACCAGTGAAGACTTGCATAAGACCCATCTCCTTAATGGCCTCCTGGCTCCATTTAAAAACTCCTTAACATGGGTCAGGAGCAAGATGGTGCATGAGTAGAAGACTGAAATATCATGAGGTCCCAGGAGTTCAACTGGATAATTATCAAACCATTCTGAACACCTACAAATTCAACAGGAGGTTGAAGAGGGGAAGAGCAGCAATTCCAGGAACAGGAAATTGACCACTTTCAGGAAGGTAGGACATGCGGAGAAGTGAATCCAAAGAGGCAGAAAGATAGACCAAGTGGGAGGGGTCAGCACCCAGCAAGTGAGAGAGCAGCGGAACACAAAATCAGAATTTTTATAAGTCTGCTCCACTGAGGGATGTTGCTCCAGAGGCTAAGTAGGAGGTGGAACCTTCATGGGAACAATGTAGTCTCAGAACCCACAGGGACACAAAAAGACTAGAGATGTCTGAGTGTGGCAGAGCTCCCAGGTATTAGAGCAGGAAAGCCAGCTGCAGAGACAGAGCTGAGGAGTGTGGTCTCAGCTTGGGGTTACCTTAAACCATGATCCCAGGAATAGCAGGGCAACTGCAACTAAAGAGATCCGAGAAACCTCCTCCTTCCTGCTCTGGGAGGAGTGGCATGGGAGCACATTGCAGGTATCTGCTGGCAATGGAGACTGCAAACCCAGCCATGTGCCAGAGATAGAAATGCTTGTTAACAGGCTGGGTCATCTCGGAGCACACCTTCAGTTCTCTGAAGATAGAACTCAATCACAAAATCCATAAAAGGAGATTGACCACTTTTCTTGGAGGGTGCACTGAGGAGTGGGGCCCTGAGCTCTCAGCTCTTATGGGGTGGGAGACTGGGAGGCCACCATTTTCATTCCTGTCCTTCAAAGCTGTACAGAAAGTGTTCAGGAAACAAAAGCTACCAAAGGCAGATTGCTTAGCCTGGCCCGTGGCAAGGGCAGTGCAATTCTGCCTCAGGCAAAGACATTTGAGAATCACTGCAACAGGCCCCTCCCCCAGAAGATCAGCAAGAACATCCAGGCAAGACCAAGTTCAAGAACCAGCGAGAAATGCAAAACTCCAGAGGTAGGGGAAAGCAACATATAGAATTCGTGGCTTTTTTCCCTATGATCCTTTAGTCTTTCAGAGTTAAATTTTTTTAATTTTATTTTTTTCTTATTCCATTTTTTAAAATTTTTCCCTCTTTCCTATTTTAACATTGACTATTTTATCTTACCAATTCCTTTTCAAAAATCTTTTTTTAATTTTCATTGTTATACTCATACTTTATTCCTTCATTGTTTTTAACCTTATTTTTTTGTATAAATATAGGGTTTTTTTTCTTTAAAATTTTGGATACAATTTCTTCTAATAGACCAAAATATACCCTAAATCAAGTGCATGGTTTTGAACGATTCTCCAGCCTGATCGTATTCTTTCCTCTTTTCAACCAACTTCTTATCAATTCCATTTTTAGAATCTATTTTAATTTTCATCTTCACATTCATATGCCATCCTTTCATCATGTTTAACTCTTATTTTTGTGTATATACAAGTTTTTCTTTCTTTAAAATTTTAGGATGTAGTTTCTTTTAACAAATCAAAATACACCTAAAATCAAGTGTGCAGCTTTGTTCTATTCACCAGCCTAATATATATTTTTTTCCTTTTTCTCCCCCTATTTTTCTCACCCGGTTTTGAGTCTCTTCTAATTTGGTTAATGTATATTTTTCTGGGGTTGTTGCTACCCTTTTAGTATTTTGTCTCTCATTCATCTATTCTTAACTGGATAAAATGACAAGGTGGAAAAACTCACTACAAAAAAGAACAATAGGCAGTAGCAAAGGCTAGGAACCTAATCAATACAAACATTAGTAGTATGTCAGAGCCAGAGTTCAGAATGACGATTATCAAGGTGCTAGCTAGGCTCTGAAAAGTATAAAAGATATTAGAGAATCCCTTTTTGGAGAAATAAAAAATAAAATAAAATAAAATCTAACCAAGCTGAAATCAAAAAAGCTATTAATGAGATGCAATAAAAAATGGAGGCTCTTACTGCTAGGATAGATGAGACAGAGGAGAAAATTAGTGGTATGGAAGACCAAATAATGGAGAATAATGAAGCTGAGAAAAAGAGATAAAAAACAACTACCAGATCATGAGGGGAGAATTCAAGAGATATTATATATATTATATATATATATATATAAAATATATATAATATAATATATAATATTAGATAGTCTATAATATTAGATAATTATAATCTATAATATTAGAATAATTGGGACCCCAGAAGAGAAGGTATATTGTAGCAAATTACAGCAGATAATTTCCCTATTTGGTGAAGGGAACTAGCATCAAAATCCAGGAGATGCAGAGAAGCCCCCTCAGTATCAGTA
This sequence comes from Mustela lutreola, assembly GCF_030435805.1. NCBI lineage: Eukaryota > Metazoa > Chordata > Mammalia > Carnivora > Mustelidae > Mustela > Mustela lutreola. Next base: position 58,277,715 of record NC_081297.1, read on the forward strand.
AAAATAGGAATATACCCTGTCATCTAATAGTAAAACTTACAAGTATCAGTGGCAAAGAAAATTCTGAAAGCAGCTTGGACAAGAGGTTTGTAACATACGACAATAGAAATATGAGATTGGCAGCAGACCTATCCACAGAGACCTGGCAGGTGAGAAAGACTGGCATGATATATTCAGGGCACTAAATGAGAAAAGCATGCAGCCAAGGATACTATATCCAGCTAGACGATCATGGAAAATAGAAGGAGAGATAAAAAGCTTCCAGGACAAATAAAAACTAAAAGAATTTGCAAACACAAAACCAGCCTTACAAGAAATAGTGAAAGGAATCCTCTAAGCAAGAAGAGAGCCTAAAACTAACAGACCAGAAAGGAACAGAGACAATATACAGTAACAGTCACCTTACAGGCAATACGATGGCACTAAATTCATATCTTTCAATAGTTACCTGAATGTAAATGAGCTAAATGCCCCAATAAAAATAAACAGGGTATCACAACAGATAAATTAAAAAATGTCCAGCAAAAAAAAACCAAAAAAACAAAAAACAAAAAACAAAAAAAACAAGACCTGTCAATATGCTGTCTACAAGAAACTCATTTTAGACCCAAAGACACCTCCAGATTTAAAGTAGGGGGGGGGTGGAAAACAATTTACCATGCTAATAGACAACAAAATGAAGCTAGAATGGCAATCCTTATATCACATAAGTAAGATTTTAAGCCAAAGACTATAATAAGAGTTGAGTAAAGACACCATATCATACTCAAAGGGTTTGTCCAACAAGTGGATCTAACAATTTTAAAATATCTATGCCCCTAACATGGGAGCAGCCAATTATATAAACCAACTACTAACAAAATCAAAGAAACACATCAACAATAACACAATAATAGTAGGGGACTTTAACGCCTCCTTTATTGAAATGGACAGATCATGTAAGCAAAAGATCAGCAAGGAAAGAAAGGCTTTAAATGACACACTGGACCAGATGGACATCACAGATATATGATACTTGGGAAAACCCAAAAGACTCCACTCTAAAACTGCCAGAATGCATACAAGAATTCATTAAAGTGTCAGGATTTAAAATCAATGCACAGAAATTAAGGAGTCTATCCCATTTACAATTGCACCCAAAACCATAAGATACCTAGGAATACACCTAACCAAAGAAGCAAAGAATCTGTACCCAAAAAAACTATAAGGTACACATGAAAAAAATAGAGAAAGACATAAAGAAATGGAGAAATATTCCATGCTCATGGATTGGAAGAACAAATATTATGAAAATGTCTGTACTACCTAGAGCAATCTACACACTTAAAGCAATCCCTATCAAAACAGCATCAATTTTTTTCAAAGAAATAGAACAAATAATCCTGAAATTTATATGGAACCAGAAAAGACCCATAATAGCCAGAGTGATGTTGGGGAAAAAAAAAAAAAAAAGTTTGTGGCATCCCAATTCCAGACTTCAAGCTCTATTACAAAGCTGTCATCATAAAGACACTTTGATACTGACACAAAAACAGACACACAGATCAGTGGAATAGAATAGAAAGCCCAGAAATAGATCCTCAACTCCATGGTAAACTAATCTTCATTAAAGCAGGAAAGAATGTCCAATGGAAAAAAGACAGTCTCTTCAACAAATGGTTTTGGGAAAATTGGACAGCCACATGCAGAAAAATGAAACTGGATGATGTCCTTACTCCACACACAAAAATAGACTAAAAATGGATGAAAGACCTCAATCTAAGACAGGACTTAATCAAAATCTTTGAGAAGAACACAGGCAGCAACCTCTTCGACCTCAGCTGCAGCAACTTCTTCCTAGGAACATCGTAAAAGGCAAGGGAAGCAAGGACAAAAATGAACTATTGGGACTTCATCAGGATCAAAAGCTTTTGCACAGCAAAGGAACAGTCAACAAAACCAAAAGACAATTGACAGAATGGGAGAAGATATTAGCAAATGACATATCAGATAAAAGGCTAGTATCCAAAATCTATAAAGAATTTATCAAGCTCAACACCCAAAGAAAAAGTAATCCAAAAGAAAAGAGAGAAAGCCCAAATTCATAAAATTATGAATGAAAAGGGAGAGATCACAACTAACACCAAGGAAGTAGAAATAATCATCAGAAGTTATTATCAACAGTTATATGCCAGGGGCGCCTGGGTGGCTCAGTGGGTTAAAGCCTCTGCCTTGGGCTCAGGGCATGATCCCAGGGTGCTGGGATCGAGCCCCACATCAGGCTCTCTGCTCGACAGGGAGCCTGCTTCCTCCTCTCTTTCTGTCTGCCTCTCTGCCTACTTGTGATCTCTGTCTGTCAAATAAATAAATAAAATCATTTAAAAAAATTAAAAAAAGTTATATGCCAATAAGCTTAGCAACCTAGATGAAATAGATGCATTCCTGGAAAAATATAAACTACCAAAATTGAACCAGGAAGAAATCGACAACCTGAACAGACCTATATCTAATAACGAGATTGAAGCAGTGATCAAAAACCTCCCAAAAAACAAGAGCTCAGGACCTGATGGATTCCCTGGGGAATTCTACCAAACTTTCAAAGAGGAAATAATACCTATTCTCCTGAAGCTGTTTCAAAAAATTGAAGCAGAAGGAAAACTTCCAGACTCTTTCTATGAAGCCAGCATTGCCCTGATCCCCAAACCAGGCAAAGACCCTACCAAAAAGGAGAATTTCAGACCAATATCACTGATGAATATGGATGCTAAGATTCTCAACAAGATCCTAGCCAACAGGATCCAACAGCACATTAAAAAGATTATCCACCATGACCAGGTGGGATTCATCCCTGCGATACAAGGATGGTTCACCATTCGCAAATCAATCAATGTGATAGAACAAATTAATATGAGAAGAGAGAAGAACCACATGGTCCTCTCAACTGATGCAGAAAAAGCATTTGACAAAATCCAGCATCCGTTCCTGATTAAAACGCTTCAAAGTATAGGGATAGAGGGAACATTCCTGAACTTCATCAAATCTATCTATGAAATACCTATCATCCTCAACAGGAAAAAGCTTGCAGCCTTCCCGTTGAGATCAGGAACATGACAAGGATGCTCACTTTCACCACTCTTGTTCAACATAGTATTAGAAGTCCTAGCAACAGCAATCAGACAACAAATAGAAATAAAAGGTATCCAAATTGGCAAGAAGAAGTCAAACTCTCTCTCTTCACAGAAGAACAAATAATCCAATCAATAAATGGGTAAGGGGTACCTGGGTGGCTCAGTTGTTGGGCATCTGCCTTTGGCTCAGGTCATGATCCCAGGGTCTGGAATCAAGCCCTGCATCAGGCTCCCTGCTCAGTGGTGGGCCTGCTTCTCCCACTCCCATTCCCCTGCTTCTATTCCCTCTTGCTCTTGCTGTGTCTCTCTCTGTCAAATAAATAAAGTCTTTAATAAAAAAAATAAACAGACTTAACACATGAACCAACATTTTAACAAAGAAGACATCTAAGTGGTCAACAGACACATGAAAAAGTGCTCAACTTTACTTGGCATCAGGGAACTATAAATCAAAACCACAGTGAAATAGCATCTCACACCAGTCAGAATGGCCAAAATTAACAAGTCAGGAAATGACAGATGTTGGCAAGGATGCAGAGAAAGGGGAATCCTCCTACACTGTTGGTGGGAATGCAAGCTGGTGCAGCCACTCTGGAAAACAATATGGACGTTCCTCAAAAAGTTGAAAATAGGAAGCCTGGGTGGCTCAGTGGGTTAAGCCTCTGCCTTTGGCTCAGGTCATGACCCCAGGGTCTTGGGATCGCACCCTGCATTAGGCTCCCTGCTCAGTGGGGATTCTGCTTCTCCCTCTCTCTCTCTCTGCCTGCCTCTCTGCCTACTTATGATCTCTGTCAAATAAATAAATAATTTTTTTTAAAGTTGAAAACAGAGCTACCCTACAACCCAGCAATCACACTACTGGGTATTTACCCTAAAGATACAAATGTAGTGATCTGAAGGGGCACGTGCACCCAAATGTTTACAGTAGCAATGTCCGCCATAGCCAAACCATGGAAAGTACCTAGATGTCCATCAACAGATGAATGGATAAAGAAGAAATGGTATATAAATGCAATGGAATACTATGCAGCCATCAAAAGAAATGAAATCTTGCCATTTGCAATGATATGGATGGAACTAGAGGGTATTGTGCTAAGTGAAATAGTTCAGTCAGAGGAAGACAATGATCATATTATCTCTCTGATATGAGGAATTTGGGAAGTAGGGTGGAGGGGATCGTGGGGAGTAAGGAGGGGAATAAATTAACAAGAGGGAATCAGGAAGAAGAACAAACCATAAGACTCTTAATCTCACAAAACAAACTGAGAATTCCTGGGGGGTTAGAGGGATGGATAGTGTGGCTGGGTGATGGACATTGGGAAGGGTATGTGCTATGGTGAGTGCTATGAAATGTATAAGCCTGATGATTCACAGACCTGTACCCTGAAGCAAATAATGCATTATATGTTAAAAAAAAAATGCAACAGCATAGGCTAAGGAAGACACAGAATTTGAAGAGATGCAAAAAAAAAAAAAATTGATCATATGCTCCTATAAAGCATTAAAAAGTACAATAGGTTAAAAAAAAGAAAAGGAATGAGGAAGAAATTATATTTGTGAGTTTCCTAATTTGCTTATAGTAAGCTGTTAATATCCACATAATAGGTATTAAATATTGTTATTGGGGTTTTTCATTTAGTTTACCTTGTTTGTGCATGGATTTAATTTGTTAAATATATCTCAGTGTTTCCTAATGTAAATTGATAAATGCCTGAAAAGGTCTTAGAAATCTAGACTGTGGTCATTGGTATAAATTCTTTCAAAATAGATCTGAGATAGTAATAGATATGATGTGGTAGCAGTTTAAACTCTACCCATGGGGCAAATAATACATTATATATTAATTAAAAAAAACACTCCTTGACATAAGTGGCCCAATTTTATTTCATCTTTCAGAACACTTATAGTTAACAGTAACACATTTTACACTTCAAACTTAAGAGGCTAGAACTCATGTTAATTGTTCTCAACACAATAAAATATTTAAGAATACACATATATATATACATTTTTTCAGTTTAAAAAAAACAAGTCTTCACAAATATGATTTTAAGGGAGTACCTTATTCTAAAGCTTGATACTACTTAAGATTCCTCCACTTGATTACCAACCCATCATTCAACAATAACTATTGTTATTAAAAGAATCACTCCTTTGAGATTTCACATTTTGTAACATCTAAAGGACATTCACCAGTGAAAAGAACATAAGGATATCTAATATTTTTGTGAAAAAAAAGAATAAGACCAGAAAACAACACATTCATCATAATTACAAGACTAGTACTGTTATCATGAACAATAAGGACCTATCAACTGGGAGATATCATGATTTATAATAAGAAATATCTATTTGGTCATCATCCAGTTAGACACACAGAGCTTCTAAAACCTCTGGGATTTCCTAAGTGATGGAAAAAATAAAGGTATCTTTTGTTATACTAATGAGGTGACTTGAGAAGCCATTTTGTGACCTAAGGATGGAGGCTGACTGCCAGAGCAAGAAACCTTGTACAAAATGTTAGAACTTACAGTCCTGGCCAACTCACATTTGGGAAGCAGAGAGGGGTAGAGAATGAGTTCAATCACCAAGAGCCCGTGAGTTGATCGATCACGCCTAAGTAATGAGGCTTCCATTAAAAAAAAAAGAATGGGTTCAGAGAACTTCCAAGTTGGTGAACATGCAGAGGTGCCTTAAGAGTGGCACACTTGGGGGAGACAAGATGGCGGGGAAGTAGGAGGAGGCGCCCAGTTCAACCTTTACCCTAAAGTGAGCTGATTACCTTCCAAAGATCTCCAGTCACCCACGAAATCAGCTTGAGATCAGAATTATACACATCTGGATCTCTATTGGAGCAGAAGACGCCAGTGGGCAGGTAAAGCAGAGTGGGAAAGTCGGACTGATACCGGAAGATAAACAAAAGGGGGAGGGAGCCACCAGAGGCGACCCCTTGGAAAGTAATATCCCAATACGAGAGTGCCCTGTGCCTGGGGACCAGCATTAACTCAGGACTCTGTTGGAAAGCACTCAAAAAGAGCAAAGGATCACGGGGGTGGGGGGATTGTGGGAATCGGGGTGTTAGGGTCGGGGCTTAAGTCCCCAGACCCAGGACAGCCACCCCTGGCGCAGAGCCAGAAAGAGTATGGCAGAGAAACCAGGTCTCCGTCCCTGAACCACCAGCGCACCTGAGAGTGGTTGGCGCCCGGCTCCCATGAGGGGCTGGGAGCCTCGCCAGCCAACAGAAACACAGCCTTTTTGCAGTCCCCACGCAAGTGCCCTACCATGCCATCAGAGTCCGAGTGTGCCCCGAGCCCTCCCCTGAGAGAGGTGCACACAAATGCCAGCCGGGTGCTCTCAGACCAGAAAGACCAGGCACTCCCAGCCAGGGCCAGTGGGAAAATCTCACTGTGCGATCCCTGCTTGGAACTTCTCTGGCAGTTTGGAGCTGCCCAGACAGCCGCCGCTGCCATGGTTTTGGGTACAAGCAAAAAATCCTGAGTCCCCAGGGACCGCAACTGGGAACCTGCTCTGCCAGTGGCCAAAGAGGGATTTATATGGGTTCTGCAGCCAGACTGAGGTTTCTCTCTGAGAGGGAGGTCAGGGTGCAGTTTGCTTTCCTCTAAACCTACAAAAACCATCAAAAGCAGTCAAGGCAAGAGAGAAAAACAAAAGTGAAAAAATATAAAAACCTCCAGAGAACAAAAGCCTGAAAAAAACAGTTTCCGCAGAATCCACCCCCTTGAGGGGGGCGGGAGAACTTAGCTGAGAGAACTTCAGGGACTGAAAACCCATGTGACAAGCCTCTCCCCCAGAAAATCAACCAGGAAAGGAAAAAAAAAAAAAAGACGACAAGAGAACAACCACCACTACTTCATAGGACAATTTTTATTATTAACTCGATCCCACTATTCAGGCTCATTTTTTTATATAGTTAATTTTTATTATTATACAGATAATTTTTAACCTATTTACTGTCACAGTGAGAAGTCCAGTACATCAAATTCCATAATAACCTTCTAACCTGAACTTTTTGATACATACACCTGTGTTTTCCTTTTGCAATTCTATTTTTTAAATTTCTTTTTTTAAAATTTTAGTTTAGTTTAATTTATTCCTTTTTTAAATTTTTATTTTCTAATATTCATATAGAGTTAAACTTCAAGGTTATCCCCTTTCCCCAATCAATGCCACCCCTATAGGTAAACAATTCCTAATCCCCCCCTATCTTAGGAAAGTTGAGTCCTTTAACAAAGATATCAAGATACATCCAGGAAGAATCAAAACAACCTTCCTCACCCACACCGAGAATTTACAACCACTCTCCCATCTTTTTCTTCCACCAGTATTTCTGTGTTTTTGTGTTTGTCCTGATAGTATATAAATCTTACACTCAGGGTTCTTTTTGATGAGGTTCTTCCTTTATTTGCATATATGTATATGCAAATATATATAAATTATATTTTTTCTCTTGTCATATACTTTTATCAGTCTTTTTGTTTGTCTGTGTCTGTTTGTATACTTCATAAATATTACCTTGGGACCCATTTGGGCTAAACCTTTTCTTTTATCTCAACTTTCTTTCCTGCCCTCTGCCTCTTTTTTTCTTTTCCTTTTCTTTTTCCTCTCATTTGGGTGGGGAACCCTGATTGCTCAGAAGCATTCCAGGGTGCACCTTAACTGCACCACAGTCGACACCCAGCTACACCCATTCAGCCATCTCTCACCAAAATGACTAGGAGGAGGAATGCCCAACAGAAGAAAAATACAGAGGATGGACCTTCTGCAACACAGCTAATGGCTATCAACATAGACAATATGTCAGAAAGAGAATTCAGGCTAACAATTATCCAAGCAATAGCTAGGTTGGAGAAAGCCATGGGTGACCAAACGGAATTGATTAGGGGTGAACTTAAAACGACCAGAGATCATGTTTTCAATATTAGGGAAGAGCTGAAAGCTACCAGGGATGAGCTTCACAATGCTCTCAATGAGTTCCAATTTAATCTAAATTCTCTCAACACTAGAGTAACTGAGACAGAAGATAGAATTATTGATCTGGAGGACAAACAGATAGAGAGAAAGGATCAGGAGGAAGCCTGGAACAAACAGCTTAGAAGCCACAAAAACAGAATCAGGGAAATAAATGATGCCATGAAACGTTCCAATGGCAGAATTATTGAAATCCCTGAAGGGGACGAGAAAGAAAGAAGTCTAGAAGATATAGTGGAACAAGTTCTTCAAGAAAATTTTCCAAATCTCATGAATGGAACCAGTGTTCATGTACTAGAGGGTGAAAGGTTTCCCCCCAAGATTACAGATTCTCAGGAGTCCTCGAGACACCTAATAGAAAGAATGAAGAATTATAATTGTGGGCAGAACCTCTTGAAAGCAGCTAGGACAAAGAAGATCCTTACGTACAGAGGAAAGCCCAACAGAATAACATCAGACCTGTCCACAGAGACCTGGCAAGCCAGAAAGGGCTGGCAAGATATATTCAGAACTGAATGAGAATAACATGCAGCCAAGAATACTTTATCCAGCAAGACTGACATTCAAAATGGATGGAGAGATAAAGAGTTTCCAGGACCGGCAAGGCTTAAAAGACTATGCAACCATCAAGCCGATACTGCAGGAAATATTATGGGGGCTTCTTTAAAGGAGGAAAAAGCCCAAGAATAGCATTGAACAGAAATATAGAGACAATCTACAGAAAGAAACACTTCAAAGGTAACACGATGTCAATGAAAACGTATCTATCAATAATCACCCTCAATGTGAATGGCCTAAATGTGCCCATAAAATGGCACAGGGTTGCAGACTGGATAAAACGACAGGACCCATCCATATGTTGTCTACAAGAGACCCATTTTGAACCTAAAGATACACCCAGGCTGAAAGTAAAGGGATGGAGAAACATCTTTCATGCCAATGGGCCTCAAAAGAAGGCTGGGGTAGCGATTCTCCTATCAGACAAATTAGATTTTAAATGAAAGACTGTGGTCAGAGATACAGAAGGACACTACATCATTCTTAAAGGGACTATCCACCAAGATGATCTAACAATTGTAAATATCTATGGCCCCAATATAGGAGCAGCCAATTACATAAGAAAACTGTTAATCAAGATAAAGAGTCATATTGATATGAATACACTACTCGTTGGAGATCTTAACAGGCCTCTCTCAGAAATAGACAGATCATCTAAGCAGAAAATCAATAAAGAAACAAGAGCATTGAATGACACATTGGACCAGATGGACCTCATAGATATATACAGAATATTCCAACCTAAAACCACAGAATACTCATTCTTCTCAAGTGCAAATGGAACTTTCTCCAGAATAGACTACATACTGGGTCACAAATCAGGACTCAACTGATACGAAAAGACTGAGATTATTCCCTGCATATTCTCAGATCACAATGCTTTGAAATTGGAGCTCAATCACAAGGAAAAGTTCAGAAGGAATTCAAACACCTGGAAGCTAAAGACCATCTTGCTTAAGAATGCTTGGATCAACCAGGAGATCAAGGATGAACTGAAACAATTCATGGAAACCAATGACAAGGAAGACACTTCGATCCAAAACCTATGGGATAGAGAAAAGGCGGTCCTAAGGGGGAAATACACAGCCATCCAAGCCTCCCTCAAAAAAATTGAAAAATCCAGAACACAGCAGCTGTCTCTACACCTTAAAGAATTGGAGAATCAACAACAAATCAAACCAACTCCACACATCAGAAGGGAAATAATCAAGATTAGAACTGAGATCAATAATGTAGAAACCAGAGATACAGTAGAACGTATCAATGAAACTAGAAGCTGGTTTTTTGAAAGAATCAATAAGATCGATAAACTATTGGTGACACTAATCCAAAAGAAAAGAGAGAAAGCTCAAATACATATAATTATGAATGAAAAGAAAGAGATCACAACAAACACCAAAGTAGAAACAATCATCAGAAGTTATTATCAACAGTTATATGCCAATAAGCTAAGTAACCCAGATGAAATGGATGCATTCCTGGAAAATATAAACTACCAAAATTGAACCAGGAAGAAATTGACAACCTGAATAGACCAATATCTAGTAATGATATTGAAGCGGTAACCAAAAACCTCCCCCCAAAAAAGAGCCCAGGACCAGTCGGATTCCCTGGAGAATTCTAGGAAAGTTTCAAAGAAGAAATAACGCCTATTCTTCTGAAGCTGTTTCAAAAAATTGAAGCAGAAGGAAAACTTCCAGACTCTTTCTATGAAGCCAGCATTACCCTGATCCCCAAACCAGGCAAAGACCCTACCATAAAGGAGATTTCAGACCAATATCACTGATGAATATGGATGCTAAGATTCTCAACAAGATCCTAGCCAACAGGATCCAACAGCACATTAAAAAGATTATCCACCATGACCAGGTGGGATTCATCCCTGCGATACAAGGATGGTTCACCATTCGCAAATCAATCAATGTGATAGAACAAATTAATAAGAGAAGAGAGAAGAACCACATGGTCCTCTCAATTGATGCAGAAAAAGCATTTGACAAAATCCAGCATCCATTCCTGATTAAAACGCTTCAAAGTACAGGGAGGGAGGGAACATTCCTGAACCTCATCAAAAATATCTATGAAAGACCCACAGCAAATATCATCCTCAACGGGAAAAAGCTTGCAGCCTTCCCGTTGAGATCAGGAACATGACAAGGATGCCCACTCTCACCACTCTTGTGCAACATAGTATTAGAAGTCCTAGCAACAGCAATCAGACAACAAAGAGAACTAAAAGGTATCCAAATTGGTAATGAAGAAGTCAAACTCTCTCTCTTCACAGATGACATGATTCTTTATATGGAAAACCCCAAAGACTCCACCCCCAAACTACTAGAACTCATACAGCAATTCAGCAACATAGCAGGATGCAAAGTTAATGTGCAGAAATCAGTGGCTTTCTTATACACTAACAATGAAAATACAGAAAGGGAAATTAGAGAATCAATTCCATTTACTATAGCACCAAGAACCATAAGATACCTGGGAACAAACCTAACAAAAGAGGTTGAAGATCTGTACTTGAGGAACTACAGAACACTCATGAAAGAAATTGAAGAAGACACAAAAAGATGGAAGACCATTCCATACTCTTGGATCAGAAGAATAAACATTGTTATAATGTCTATACTGCCTAGAGCAATCTATACTTCTAATGCCATTCTGATCAAAATTCCACCGGTATTCTTCAAAGAGCTGGAGCAAATAATCCAAAAATTTGTATGGAATTAGAAGAGACCCCGAATCACTAAGGAAATGTTGAAAAACAAAAATAAAACTGGGGGCATCACTTTACCTGATTTCAAGCTTTACTACAAAGCTGTGATCACCAAGACAGCATGATGCTGGCATAAAAACAGACACATAGAAGAGTAGAACAGAGTAGAGAGCCCAGATATGGACCCTCAACTCTATGGTCAAATAATCTTCAACAAAACAGGAGAAAATATACAGTGGAAGAAAGACAATTGCTTCAATAAATGGTGCTGGGAAAACTGGACAGCTATATGTAGAAGAATCAAACTCAACCATTCTCTTATACCATACATAAAGATAAACTTAAAATGGATAAAAGACCTCACTGTGAGACAGGAATCCATCAGAATCCTAGAGGAGAACATAGGCAGTAATCTCTTCAATATCAGCCACAGCGACTTCTTTCAAGATATGTCTCCAAAGGCAAAGGAAACAAATGCGCAAATGAACTTTTGGGACTTCATCAAAATCAAAAGCTTCTTCACAGCAAAGGAAACTGTCAAGAAAACAAAGAGGCAACCCATGGAATGGGAGAATATATTTGCAAATGAAAGTATAGACAAAAGGTTGATATCCAGGATCTATAATGAACTCCTCAAACTCAACACACACAAAACAGACAATTAGACAACCTAGAAGAAAATGGATAAATTCCTAGAAACATGCAACCTACCATGTTTAAATCATGAAGAAATACAAAACCAGATCAATTACTAGTACAGAAAATAAATCATTGATCAAAATCTTTCCAACAAAGAAAAGTCCAGCACCAAATGGCTTTACATGAATTCTACCAAACATTTAAAAGAAGAATTAATACCAATCCTTCATAGAATCTTCAAAAAAAAAAAAAAAGAGAGAAGAAAATACTTTCAAACTTATTTTATGAGACCAGCATTACTCTTATATCCAAGCCAGACAAAGACACTACAAGTAAAGAAAATTATAGACCAATGTCCTTAACAAACATAGATATAAAAATCCTCAACATAATATTAGCAAAACAAATTCAACAATACACTAAAAGGATAATACACAATGATCAAGTGGAATTTATTCCAGGAATTCAAGGAATGGTTCAACCTCCACAAATCAATCAATGTGATACACCACAAAATGAAGGATAAAATTCCATATAGATGCAGAAAAAGCAGCTGACATAATTCAGCACATTTTCATGATAAATAGTATCAGCAAACTGGGTGCAGAGGAAATATCTCAATAGAATAGAGGCCATATATGAAAAGTCTACAGATAATACTGTTCTCAGTAGTGAAAAGCTGAAAGCTTTATTCTAAGATCAGGAATAAGACAAAGATGCCCATTCTTACCCTTCCTATCCAACATAGTATTGGAAGTGCTAGCCAGATAGTTAGTCAAAGAAAATAAATAACTGGCTTCAAGATCAGAGAAGAAGAAAAACTATTTCTATTTGGATACATGTTATATGTAGAAAACTCTAAAGACTCCACAAAAAAAATTGGTAAAAATAATAAAATATTTAGGGGTACCTGGGTGGCTCAGTCAGTTAAGCGTCTGACTCTTGATTTCACCTCGGGTCATGATCTCAGGGTGGTGCAATAGAGTACAACACTGGGCTCCACACTCAGCACAGAGTTGCTTGAGGCTCTTTCTCTCTCTCCTTCTGTCCCCTCCTAAAATAAATAAATCTTAAAAGAAATAACAAAGAATTTTAGTAAATATGTAGTTTACAAAACCATTATACCAAAATCAGTTATATTTCTACACACTAATAGTGAACTCTCTGCAAAAGAAATTAAGAAAATAATATCATTTACAAAAGCATCAAAAAGACTAAAATATTTAAGAATAAGTTTAACCAAGAAAGTCAAGATCTATACACCAAAGTGTAAGACACTAATGAAAAATACTGATCACAACACAAATAAATGAAGAGATATACCATGCTCAGGGCAGTCTTTGCAAAAATTCCAATGACATTTTTCACAAAAATGAAACAATCCTAAAATTTGTATAAAACCACAAAAGATCCTAAGTATCCAAATCAATCTTTATATAGAAGAACAAAGTTGAAGGCATCACGTTATCTGATTTTAAACTATATTATAAAGCCATAGTAATCAACACAGTATGATATTGGCATAGAAGTTGACACAGAGATTAATGGAACAGAATAGAAAGTCCAGAAATGAACCCACACAAATATTGTCAACTAATTTATGACAAAGGAGCCAAGAATACATAATGCAGAAAGAACATTCTCTTCCAAAAATTGTGCTGGGAAAACTGAATTGTCACATGCAAAAGAACGAAATTTGTCCCCTATCTTATGCCATACACAAAAATAAATTCAAAATAGGTTAAAGACTTGAACATAAGACCAGAAATCATAACTCCTAGAAGAAAATATAGGAGGGTAAGCTCTCTGACATTGGTCATGGCAATGATTTTTTTTTAAATTTGAAACCAAAAGCAGAAGCAACAAAAAGCAAAAATAAGTAAGTGGGACTACGCCAAATTAAAAAGCTTCTGAACTGCAAAGGAAAATGTCAACAAAATGAAAAGGCAATCTACTGAATGGGGAAAAACATGCAAATCATATATCTGATAAGGAGTTAATATCCAAAATATATAAAGACCTTACATAACTTTAGAGGGGAAAAATCCAATTTGAAAACTAGGGAGAGGATCTGAATAGATATTTTTCAAGAAAAGGCACACAGATGGCCAACAGGTATCATTAATTGTGAAGGAAATGCTAATCACAACCACAGGGTGGTATCACTCACACTTGTAGAACTGCTATTATCAAAAAGACAGGGGCGCCTGGGTGGCTCAGTGGGTTAAGACTCTGCCTTTGGCTCAGGTCATGATCTCAGGGTCCGGGGATCAAGCCCCACATTAGGCTCTCTGCTTGGCAGGGAACCTGTTCCCCCCCACCCCTGCCAGCCACTCTACTTGTGATCTCTCTCTTTCTGTGAAATAAATAAATAAAGTCTTTAACAACAACAAAAAAGACAGATAGCAACTGTTGGTGAGGATGTGGAGAAAAGGGAACCCTAATACACTGTTAGTAATGTTAATGAGTTTCCTCAGTATGGAAGTTCTTCAAAAAATAAAAACAGAGCTATCATATAATTCAACAATCCCACATTTGGGTATTTATCTGAAGGAAACATAAACACTAAATAATAATGTTAACAATATGGGTGCCTGGGTGGTGCAGCAGCAGGTTAAGCACCTGACTCAGTTTCGGCTCAGGTCCTGATCTCAAGTTCATGAGACTGAGCTCTGCATCAGGCTCTGTGCTCAGTGCAGAGCCCGCTTAGGACTCTCCTTTCCTCTCCCCCTCCCCCTCCCCCACCTCTCTCTCTCTCTCTCTCAAACAAATAAATCTTTTTTAAAAATGTTACAACCACTTTGAAACTGCCTGTCAAACAAAAACTTGCATTTGATCAGACCATTGAGATGAAGGTATTTACCAGAGAGAAATGAAATACCTGTCTACACCAAAATTTGTAGATCAGTGTTCATAACAACTTTATTCACAATAACCAATACCCAAAGACATTCAAAATGTCCATCTATTATTGAATAAACAAATTGTGATATATCTAAATTCTGGAGTATTTCTTGGTAAGACAAACTGACTACTGATACACACAATAGTAAAAATGAATATGGGGTGCCTGGGTGGCTCAGTGGGTTTAGCCTCTGCCTTTGTCTCAGGTGTTGATCCCAGGGTCCTGGGATCGAGCCCTGCATCGAGCTCTCTCCTCAGCGGAGAGCCTGCTTCCCCCACCCCCCTCTCTCTCTCTGCCTGCCTCTCTGCCTACTTGTGATCTCTGTCTGTCAAATAAATAAAGAAAATCTTTTTTTTTTAAAGATGAATATAAAAAACACAGAAGGGAAGAATGTTGTGTATAATTCCATTCACATGAAACACAAGAAAAAGACTTGCATTTGAAAAAATCAAATTTAATATAAAATGATGAAAAGCATATTGCCATTAGCTGGTATTAGAGGGTTTTAATAGGAAGAGACATTAAGGAACTTTGTAGGAAAATGGAAATATTCATTGTATTTTCAGTGGTAGTAATAATTAGAGAGGTATATTTTTGTAAAAATTCCTCAACTGAAATATTAAAAAATGGTCCATTTATTGTATGTAAATTTTACTGTAACAAATCTGTAACCCAACCTGCACCCATGTTAACCCATAAATGAATGAAGGTAGTAATTACTTAAAAGAAAAGAAGATGTGTGTTCATGACTTAGGTGAATGCACAAAGATACTCTTAAACACTTAATTTAAAGGAAGATATTAATTATTACTTAAAATAATGAATTAATAAAATGATTAATTAAAACATAGTTAGAAATTGGAGGAGTCAAGATGGCGGAGATGTAGCAGGCTGAGAATACTTCAGCTAGCCGGAGATCAGCTAGATAGCTTATCTAAAGATTGCAAACACCTGAAAATCCATCGGCAGATCGAAGAGAAGAAGAATAGCAATTCTGGAAACAGAAAAACAACCACTTTCTGAAAGGTAGGACTGGCGGAGAAGTGAATCCAAAGCGACGGGAAGATAGACCCCGGGTGGAGGGGCCGGCTCCCAGCAAGCGGCGGAGCAACCGCGCACAGAATCAGGACTTTTAAAAGTCTGTTCCACTGAGGGACATCGCTCCAGAGGCTACCCGGGGCAAAGCCCACACGGGGTCAGCGTGGCCTCAGGTCCTGCAGGTTCACAGAAGGATCGGGGGTGTCTGAGTGTCGCAGAGCTTGCGGGTATTGGAACGGGAAAGCCGGCTACAGAGACAGAGCCAACAGTAAGCTTGCAGCTCGGGGTGACCTTGAACCGGTCGCAGGCTCGGTGAGCTCGGAGCGTGGCCGGAGGTCAGGCAGACGGGAGTAACTGGGCGCGGTTCTCTGAGCGCCCACTGAGAAGTGCGGCGCTGGGCTCTCGGATCCTCCAGGCCGGAGACCAGGAGGCCGCCATTTGTATTCCCGTCCTCCGGAACTCTACAGAAAGCGCTCCTGAAAGCAAACCCAAGCAGATTACTCACCCCGGCCCCGGGTAAGGGCGGTGTAATTCCGCCTGGGACAGACACTTGAGAATCACTACAACAGGCCCCTCCCCCAGAAGATCAACAAGAAATCCAGCCAAGACCAAGTTCACCTACCAAAGAGTGCGGTTTCAATACCAAGGAGAGCAGCAGAATTCTAGAGGAGGAGAAAGCAAAGCACTGAACTCATGGCTTTTTCCCTGTGATTTTTTTTAGTCTTGCAGTTAATTTAATTTTTTTCTTATTCATTTTTTTTTTCTCGCCTTCGGGTAAAATTTTTTTTTTAACTGTTACCTTTTTCTTTTTTAACGATTTTTTACTAGTTTATCTGATATATATATATTTTCTTTTTTATATTTTTCTTAGGTGTTTTCTTTTTTTTAAATTCCTTTCTTTTTTTTTTCTCTTTTTTCTTTTTTTTTTTCTTTCTTCCTTTTTGAACCTCTTTTTATCCCCTTTCTCCCCCCTCACGATTTTGGATCTCTTCTAATTTGGTTAAAGCATATTTTCCTGGGGTTGTTGCCACCCTTTTAGTATTTTACTTGCCCCCTCATATACTCTTCTCTGGACAAAATGACAAGACGGAAAAATTCAACACAAAAAAAAAGAACAAGAGGCAGTACCGAAGGCTAGGGAGCTAATCAATACAGACATTGGTAATATGTCAGATCTAGAGTTCAGAATGACAATTCTCAAGGTTCTAGCCGGGCTCGAAAAAGGCATGGAAGATATTAGAGAAACCCTCCCGAGAGATATAAAAGCCCTTTCTGGAGAAATAAAAGAACTAAAATCTAACCAAGTTGAAATCAAAAAAGCTATTAATGAGGTGCAATCAAAAATGGAGGCTCTCACTGCTAGGATAAATGAGGCAGAAGAAAGAATTAGTGATATAGAAGACCAAATGACAGAGAATAAAGAAGCTGAGCAAAAGAGGGACAAACAGCTACTGGACCACGAGGGGAGAATTCGAGAGATAAGTGACACCATAAGACGAAACAACATTAGAATAATTGGGATTCCAGAAGAAGAAGAAAGAGAGAGGGGAGCAGAAGGTATACTAGAGAGAATTATTGGGGAGAATTTCCCCAATATGGCAAAGGGAACAAGCATCAAAATTCAGGAGGTTCAGAGAATGCCCCTCAAAATCAATAAGAATAGGCCCACACCCCGTCACCTAATAGTAAAATTTACAAGTCTCAGTGACAAAGAGAAAATCCTGCAAGCAGCCCGGGAAAAGAAGTCTGTAACATACAATGGTAAAAATCTTAGATTGGCAGCTGACTTATCCACAGAGACCTGGCAGGCCAGAAAGAGCTGGCATGATATTTTCAGAGCACTAAATGAGAAAAACATGCAGCCCAGAATACTGTATCCAGCTAGGCTATCATTGAAAATAGAAGGAGAGATTAAAAGCTTCCAGGACAAACAACAACTGAAAGAATTTGCAAACACCAAACCAGCTCTACAGGAAATCTTGAAAGGGGTCCTCTAAGCAAAGAGAGAGCCTACAAGTGGTAGATCAGAAAGGAACAGAGACCATATACAGTAACAGTCACCTTACAGGCAATACAATGGCCCTAAATTCATATCTCTCAATAGTTACCTTGAATGTGAATGGGCTAAATGCCCCTGTCAAAAGACACAGGGTATCAGAATGGATAAAAAAAAACAAAACCCATCTATATGTTGCCTCCAAGAAACTCAATTTAAGTCTGAAGACGCCTCCAGATTTAAAGTGAGGGGGTGGAAAAGAATTTACCATGCTAATGGACATCAGAAGAAAGCAGGAGTGGGAATCCTTATATCAGATCAATTAGATTTTAAGCCAAAGACAATAATAAGAGATGAGGAAGGCAACTATATCATACTCAAAGGGTCTGTTCAACAAGAAGATTTAACAATTTTAAATATCTATGCCCCCAACGTGGGAGCAGCCAACTATATAAACCTATTAATAACAAAATCAAAGAAACACATCAACAATAATACAATAATAGTAGGGGACTTTAACACTCCCCTCACTGAAATGGACAGATCATCCAAGCAAAAGATCAGCAAGGAAATAAAGTCCTTAAACGACACACTGGACCAGATGGACATCACAGATATATTCAGAACATTTCATCCCAAAGCAACAGAATACACATTCTTCTCTAGTGCACATGGAACATTCTCCAGAATAGATCACATCCTCGGTCCTAAATCAGGACTCAACCGGTATCAAAAGATTGGGATCATTTCCTGCATATTTTCAGACCACAATGCTCTAAAGCTAGAACTCAACCACAAAAGGAAGTTTGGAAAGAACCCAAATACATGGAGGCTAAACAGCATCCTTCTAAAGAATGAATGGGTCAACCGGGAAATTAAAGAAGAATTGAAAAAAATCATGGAAACAAATGATAATGAAAATACAACGGTTCAAAATCTGTGGGACACAACAAAGGCAGTCCTGAGAGGAAAATATATAGCGGTACAAGCCTTTCTCAAGAAACAAGAGAGGTCTGAGGTACACAACCTAACCCCACACCTAAAGGAGCTGGAGAAAGAACAAGAAAGAAACCCTAAGCCCAGCAGGAGAAGAGAAATCATAAAGATCAGAGCAGAAATCAATGAAATAGAAACCAAAAAAACAATAGAACAAATCAATGAAACTAGGAGCTGGTTCTTTGAAAGAATTAATAAAATTGATAAACCCCTGTCCCGACTTATCAAAAAGAAAAGAGAAAGGGCCCAAATAAATAAAATCATGAATGAAAGAGGAGAGATCACAACTAACACCAAAGAAACACAAACTATTATAAGAACATACTATGAGCAACTCTACGGCAATAAATATGACAATCTGGAAGAAATGGATGCATTCCTAGAAACATATAAACTACCACAACTGAACCAGGAAGAAATAGAAAGCCTCAACAGACCCATAACCAGTAAGGAGATTGAAACAGTCATTAAAAATCTCCAAACAAACAAAAGCCCAGGGCCAGACGGCTTCCCGGGGGAATTCTACCAAACATTTAAAGAAGAACTAATTTCTATTCTCCTAAAACTGTTCCAAAAAATAGAAATGGAAGGAAAACTTCCAAACTCATTTTATGAGGCCAGCATCACCTTGATCCCAAAACCAGACAAGGATCCCACCAAAAAAGAGAGCTATAGACCAATATCCTTGATGAACACAGATGCGAAAATACTCAACAAAATACTAGCCAATAGGATTCAACAGTACATTAAAAAGATTATTCACCACGACCAAGTGGGATTTATTCCAGGGCTGCAAGGTTGGTTCAACATCTGCAAATCAGTCAATGTGATACAACACATCAATAAAAGAAAGAACAAGAACCATATGATACTCTCAATAGATGTTGAAAAAGCATTTGACAAAGTACAGCATCCCTTCCTGATCAAAACTCTTCAAAGTGTAGGGATAGAGGGCACATACCTCAATATCATCAAAGCCATCTATGAAAAACCCACCGCAAATATCATTCTCAATGGAGAAAAACTGAAAGCTTTTCCGCTAAGTTCAGGAACACTGCAGGGATGTCTATTATCACCACTGCTATTCAACATCGTACTAGAGGTCCTAGCCTCAGCAATCAGACAACAAAAGGAAATTAAAGGCATCCAAATCGGCAAAGAAGAAGTCAAATTATCACTCTTCGCAGAAGATATGATACTATATGTGGAAAACCCAAAAGACTCCACTCCAAAACTGCTAGAACTTATACAGGAATTCAGTAAAGTGTCAGGATATAAAATCAATGCACAGAAATCAGTTGCATTTCTCTACACCAACAGCAAGACAGAAGAAAGGGAAATTAAGGAGTCAATCCCATTTACAATTGCACCCAAAACCATAAGATACCTAGGAATAAACCTAACCAAAGAGACACAGAATCTATACTCAGAAAACTATAAAGTACTCATGAAAGAAATTGAGGAAGACCCAAAGAAATGGAAAAATGTTCCATGCTCCTGGATTGGAAGAATAAATATTGTGAAAATGTCTATGCTACCTAAAGCAATCTACACATTTAATGCAATTCCTATCAAAGTACCATCCATCTTTTTCAAAGAAATGGAACAAATAATTCTAAAATTTATATGGAACCAGAAAAGACCTCAAATAGCCAAAGAAATATTGAAAAAGAAAGCCAACGTTGGTGGCATCACAATTCCGGACTCAAGCTCTATTACAAAGCTGTCATCATCAAGTCAGCATGGTGGTGACACAAAAACAGACACATAGATCAATGGAACAGAATAGAGAGCCCAGAAATAGACCCTCAACTCTATGGTCAACTCATCTTCGACAAAGCAGGAAAGAATGTCCAATGGAAAAAAGACAGCCTCTTCAATAAATGGTGCTGGGAAAATTGGACAGCCACATGCAGAAAAATGAAATTGGACCATTTCCTTACACCACACACAAAAATAGACTCAAAATGAATGAAGGACCTCAATGTGTGAAAGGAATCCATCAAAATCCTTGAGGAAAACACAGGCAGCAACCTCTTCGACCTCAGCCGCAGCAACATCTTCCTAGGAACAACGCCAAAGGCAAGGGAAGCAAGGGCAAAAATGAACTATTGGGTTTTCATCAAGATCAAAAGCTTTTGCACAGCAAAGGAAACAGTTAACAAAATCAAAAGACAACTGACAGAATGGGAGAAGATATTTGCAAACGACATATCAGATAAAGGACTAGTGTCCAAAATCTATAAAGAACTTAGCAAACTCAACACCCAAAGAACAAATAATCCAATCAAGAAATGGGCAGAGGACATGAAAAGACATTTCTGCAAAGAAGACATCCAGATGGCCAACAGACACATGAAAAAGTGCTCCATATCACTTGGCATCAGGGAAATACAAATCAAAACCACAATGCGATATCACCTCACACCAGTCAGAATGGCTAAAATCAACAAGTCAGGAAATGACAGATGCTGGTGAGGATGCGGAGAAAGGGGAACCCTCCTACACTGTTGGTGGGAATGCAAGCTGGTGCAGCCACTCTGGAAAACAGCATGGAGGTTCCTCAAAATGTTGAAAATAGAACTGCCCTATGACCCAGCAATTGCACTATTGGGTATCTACTCTAAAGATACAAACGTAGTGATCCAAAAGGGCACGTGCACCCGAATGTTTATAGCAGCAATGTCCACAATAGCCAAACTATGGAAAGAACCTAGATGTCCATCAACAGATGAATGGATCAAGAAGATGTGGTATATATTCACAATGGAATACTATGCAGCCATCAAAAGAAATGAAATCTTGCCATTTGCGACAACATGGATGGAACTAGAGCGTATCATGCTTAGCAAAATAAGTCAAGTGGAGAAAGACAACTATCATATGATCTCCCTGATATGAGGAAGTGGTGATGCAACATGGGGGCTTAAGTGGGTACGAGAAGAATAAATGAAAGAAAATGGGATTGGGAGGGAGACAAACCATAATTGACTCTTAATCTCACAAACAAACTGAGGGTTGCTGGGGGGAGGGGGTTTGGGAGAAGAGGGTGGGATTATGGACATTGGGGAGGGTATGTGCTTTGGTGAGTGCTGTGAGGTGTGTAAACCTGGTGATTCACAGACCTGTACCCCTGGGGTTAAAAATATATGTTTATAAAAAATAAAAAATTATACTTAAAAAAAAATAATATCTTAAGATATAAAAGTCTTCAAAAAATGTAAAATGCATTTTTGGAGTAAATGTTTGTGTAAATTTTCTGTAATTTGTTTTTTTACCTCTGCCAGTTTTATTGAGGTTTAACTGACAAATAAAAATTATATATATTTAAGGTAAAAAAAAAAAGAAATATATCAATATTATGAAGAAAGTTCAATTCTATCAATTATCTGACAATGTACAAAATATATTTTCACATTTTTTTATCATTATAAAACTTTTTGTAATGATAAAAAATATAAAAAGAAGCTAAAATGATTTAAGGTAATTGGAAACAGTATAATTATCCATACAGTGATATTTTACAATGGTGAAACTTTGGAAGCAATTTACATTTATGACAATAATAAATTTTGTTTTAAATTCTGATGTCATATTAATATAGTGTACCAAAATTAAATAGATTTAAAATGATGCATCTCAATCGTAATTAAGATATAACAAGATTTACACACTTCTAAGGGAAAAATAACTGAGACAACTTGTATATCTCGATACAGAGGTATTTTTAATTTAATGTTCGTGCATTTGTACTTACTATATGTGACAAACATGCATGTGATTACAGGAAGGAAAGAATGAAAGGTATTCTCCAAAATATTACCTCTAATATTTCACAATGATTTTTCTGTTGTTATATATCTAATCAAATGTTTTAACATATAATTTGTTCATTCCATAACTATTCGAAAATGCAGAGAGGGAGATCTATCATCTTTTAACTACCTTACACCATAAGAATTAAAAAAAAAAACTGGACTAGTTTAAGAGTCAATGTTCTCCTACCAGTCTCTTAAATGACTCTGTTGCTTTTCCTGTCTCGAAAGGACATGGTCCCACTGCTACTGTGTTAAGTTTACTTTTATTTTTTATTTTTTTTTTTTACCCTAAGGTCAAATGATACAAGATGATTACACAGATGACTCATTAGCAATTTTTGAGCCTGGGTCACCAAGGACTCTTCTGTTTATTAATTTTGCTGCAGATATGGCAAATAAATATCAAGCTTGGGAAACTGGAAAATTCTCTTCTCTCAGCAGAACAGTTCATAACATCCACTCTTCCAGAGTGCCCTTGAACCTGTTTTTCTTCTCAACGGCTGAGAGTTTAAAAAAAAACAAACAAAACAAAATTTTAAAAAGCTGTTTCCTAGGCTTGTGATGGCACTACAGCTATTGTGCAGGAATTGATACAATCACCTGAAGATAAAAACTGCAAGGAAAGTATGTATATTCTTGAGAGCTGTTACTGCAGGAGTGGCTGGACTCAGCCAGTAGCGACCAGAAGTTTTGTTGCTAGTTTTCAACATTATATGCATCTTCAAGTTGTAGCTGTAAGAATAATTGTAGTTAACTTAATAGAGAGAAGCTAAGATTAACTGCCAGAGTGTAAGTATTATGAATCCTGTCATTTGGGGTTACATTTGTTATGAGATTTGGGTCATATTCACCTATAGTAAGTGAATGTTTACTGATTATATAAAATTTAGCAATGGAAGGGCACCATGGTGGCTCAGTCAGTCGAGCAACCAACTCTTGGGTTTGGCTCAGGTCATCATCTCAACATCCTGGGATGGAGCCCTCCATCAGGCTGCGCTCCTTGCTGAGTACAGGGTCTTCTTAGAATTCTCTCTCTCTTTTCCTTTCCCTCTGCCCCACCCCCACCTTATACACATGCTCTGTCTCTCTAAAATAAATATATTTTTTAAAAATTTTGCAATGTCATTTCTAATCTGGGTATTAAACATCATTTTTAGAGCACTTTATTCTTGGATAGTGTATAGTTACGGATAAGATTAGTTTAAGCAACAATAAATAAGAGGTCACCTAATAGTTGCATAATTTGAATTCCATGATGAAGTGATATGTCTCGCAAATGCAAATTCTGGGAACTAAAAACTATTAACCAGTGGCTGGCTGAGGATGTGCATGCCCAGCAAAACTGGAGACTGGGAACCGAGATTGGGTTGGGAAACACAGAACAGTGGAGGGAAGATTACTCCAGATAGATAATCCATGTAAAATGCAGGTTTCAGTATCTAGCATATAATAAAGCTTCAATAAATATACAAGTTAGATTATTAAAAAAAAAACAACATAGGGGGAGAAATAGGATTAGAGTACAGAAAATTAAGAGTTTCATTTGGACATTCATTTATGTCTGGAGTGCATTTGCTTATGTAACTGAAGCGCAATCATTTTTAGAAATTAGGAGTTCAAGAAAACACTCAAAGGGATCATTGTGTTAAGAAGTAAAAAAGTATTAACAACTGGGACACATGGGTCATGAAGTCCATTAAGCATCTGCCTTTGGCTCAGGTCATGATCCCAGAGTCCTGGAATCGAGTACCACATCAGGCTCCCTGGAGCCTGCTTCTCCTTCTCCCTGCTGCTCCCCCTGCTTGTGCTCTCTATCTCTGACAAAATAAATAAATAAAATGTTTTTTAAAAGTGTTAAAAATTATGACAACATATGAGAGACCGGCAAAAAAAAAAAGTATCTAGAGATTAGAAAGCCAAAAGATGGCAGGTAAACATGTATGTGGTATTAAGGTAAGTTAAGAGAGAATGCTATGAATATCGGGTGGTTGAAGGTACACATTCTACTTAGAAATTCCCTAAACTTTAAAAGCAAAAAAAAACCAAAAGTGATAAATTCTGGCACATATTATTTCAGTAGGTTCTTGAGAACAAAACAGGACTGTAGCATATTGATGATTGAATGTAAGGTAACTAAAAGGTAAATTATTATGGACAAGGTAATTGAAGTAGTTAAAATAAACATCACTCTTTATCAGTCATGTACATTCTAAGTACTTTATATATTAGTCTTTAATTTTTTGATGAAGGAAAATATGATTTCCATTCTGTAGATTATAAAAACTGAGTCACAGTTAAAGCAAGCCATGCTTGAAGAATGTGTTTAATAGCTCAATCTGAAATTTTTTGTAGTTAGTGATATTAATAACAATATTTTGAAATGTGTTTCAACCTCAACTAAACAGTTTGAAACCTAAGAAAAATTGTAATTATTTTTTACATCCCTATATATCTTACATCCAACACATACATATTATCATTCTGTACATATATTTGTCATCAAAATACTTCCTGTCTTCCATACCACCGTGGGAAATTACTATAATTTTAAAAAGAAAATATGAAAGTCAGGGAAATGGGTGAGTGAGAAAGGAGTTGTTTTAGGAAACACATATTTATAAAATTATAATATTAGAGCTCACCATCTTCAGTAATGGATATGCAGAGCCTATATAGTGAGAGTCAAAATATTTGTGATTTGTTCCTTACCAAAACAAAACTTCAGGGAAACGTATGAAGGTGATAATGAAAACTGAAGATTCAGCTTTAGGATTCAGTCTGTGAATAGGAACAAAATGATCTCACAAAACATTAGCAGTCAAATCTATCTGTCGGGAAAATCAAATCCCAGGTATAAGTAACAAATATATAAATTGCAAATAAAATGTAATGAGAAGGAAGCACCCATAACATTTTGGAGTGTGATACAGTTTTTTCTGATTTTTTAAAATACCTTCTGAATTTACCAAAAACACCCAATTGTAGAACCTAGAATCCCAGTGTATTGATAATATTTGTAAACAAAAATTTTGTAAATGCATGTGATTATTTGCTTAGTTTTTTTTCCCATTAATTACCACTGCATCTATATCAAATATACCTGAATTTTAAATGCAGATTGAATTGAAGTCAGAAGTCAATGATGAGAAACTACACAATAACAACTTTTATCCTGTTGGGATTGACCAATGATCCACAACTGAAGATTATGATCTTCATCTTTCTATTTCTCACTTACATGTTGAGTATAACTGGGAACCTGACAATCATCTCCCTTACCTTCATAGATTCTCACCTTCAGAATGCGATGTACTTTTTCCTACAAAATTTCTCCTTCTTAGAGATCTCATTTACCTCTGCTTGTATTCCCAGATATTTGTACAACATATTAACAGATGACAAGACAATCACATATGACAATTGTGCCCTTCAGATTTTTTTTACTGATGTTTTTGGTGTAACAGAATTTTTTCTCCTGGCCACCATGTCCTATGATCGATATGTTGCCATCTGCAAACCCCTGCATTATGTGACCATCATGAACAAAAAGGTCTGTAGAAGACTCATCCTTGGGTGCTGGACAGCTGGCTTCTTGATCATTCTTCCACCACTTAGCCTGGGCCTAAATCTGGAATTCTGTGACTCCAATGTTATTGACCATTTTTTCTGTGATGCATCCCCCCTCCTAAAAATATCATGCTCAGAAACATGGCTTATAGAGCAGATGGTCATCGTCTGTGCTGTGTTGACCTTCATTATGACCCTCATATGTGTACTTCTATCCTACATATACATCATCAAGGCTATTCTACGATTCTCTTCTCCCCAGCAAAGAAAAAAGGCATTTTCTACATGTTCTTCCCACATGATTGTAGTCTCCATCACCTATGGAAGCTGTATTTTCATGTATGTTAAGCCTTCAGGAAAGGAATCAGTGGCCATTGATAAGGGTGCGGCAGTCCTTACTACATCCATTGCTCCTATGCTGAACCCCTTCATTTATACCTTGAGAAACAAGCAAGTAAAACAAGCTGTCAAAGACTCGGTCAGAAGAATTGCATTATTCTCAAAGAAGTAATAGTATTTGCTAAAGTTAGGGAACCACATTTTCATAAAATTATCTTTAGTTCCTAAGTATGTATCTTTAAATTTTTACATCATTTCTTTCTAGCAAAGAGTCTATTTCAGAAAACTTTCTTTTCAAAAAAAATTTTATTTATTATTTTAAGAGAGAGAGAGTGCACAAATCAGGGGAGGAGTAGAGGGAGAAGAGAGGGAGAAGCAGACTCCCTGCTGAGCAGTGAGCCTAATTAGGGCTTGATCCCAGGACTGTCATGACCAGAGCCCAAGGCAGACCCCCAACCAACTGAGCCACCCAAGCAAAGCTCTCTTAAAAAGAAAATGTGATACATTTCTAGGAACAAAAGAATGCTTCACATCTTAACAAGCCTTTACAAAAATGCAGACAAAATAAGCAGAACCAATGAGTTAATTGTATATTTTGGATAGAGTAATTGTGTATTGCATTTTCCAGTTCTAGCTTTTAAGAGCATTTTTGATGCCAGGGACCATTTCAGGAACTGGAGACAGAATAGAAAACCTACAGGTTTCTTGCCCTTAAGTGCCTTACACTTTAGAAGGAATATGTGACTAGTGCATTAAATAAAATATGAACATTACTGTCAACATACAATTGTCAGGAAGCAATACTCAAGCAAAAGTGTGTATTTGGGATCAAAGAATTATAATTCAGGTACCAGAGCTGGGCAACAATGTCCTACTAGGAAGCAAAAATCAGGGGTTTTAAAGATAAAAAGGGAATGCTTGTGTAAGTTGTCCACAAAAACATCAATTGGTGTTAGCAGCAGAAAACTAATCTTGGATAAACATAACTGGTCCCTAAGGCCATCACTAAGCAAAAGTCCATTACTGCAGCAAGTTGTATATATTCTTGCAGAGTCCTTGAGGTATTTGGGATTAGGCCCGGTTCAGGAGTTCATGGTTCTACCTGATGAGGACAAGCATATAGCCCACCTCCTTAATGGCCTCCCAGATGCATTTTAAAACCCCTTGACATCAATGACTCCATTTTATTTCACCTTTCACAATTATAAACAACAAAAATATCTTTAAGTGAAAAAAAGGAAGCTATGACAAATGTTTGCCTCTTAATGCCTAAGCTGAATTATAAAATGTAAATTCTCACAATTTTGAGTATCCAAAAAATCAATGACTAGCAGGTTAATTTGAAGTAAAAGTGCTAACAATTTTTCTTAAAAGACAAGTAAATTTTTTTTATTTATTTATATGTTTTGGTTATTTTTGTTTTTGTTTTTCATTTTTTTAATTTAATATCTTTTCAGTGTAACAGAATTCATTGTTTATGCGCTACACCCAGTGCTCCGTGCAGTACATGCCCTCCATAATACCCGCCACCAGGCTCCCCCAACCTCCCACTCCCCGCCCCTTCATAACCCTCAGATTGTTTTTCAGAGGACAAGTAAATTTCTACAGACAGTGGTTATATGTATCCATATCTGTATTTGTTTCTACACCTTTATAACTATATGCATTAGTTATTGAGAAACATGTAAAAAATAAAAAACAAGTAAAAACATGAAATGTATCTTAATTAGGCACAGAAATAACTACAACTCAAAGGAAACCTATGGAAGCAGTACTTTCATCTATAGTACACAGTCAGCCTTGGAAACAGTGGCTGTTAATAAGGGCATGACAGGGCTCCATACTTCCTATGTTCAGAACTACTTCCTGGACCCCTTCATTGATGCCTTGAAATACAAGGAAGTAAAACAAAATTGTAATGACATTTCAGGGACCTTGATTGTGAAATAATATTTGATATATTTGATTACATAAAATATACCATTTAAATGGATTTTTAAAAATTTTTTAATTTATTTTTTTAATAAACATATAATGTATTTTTATCCCCAGGAGTACAGGTCTGTGAATCACCAGGTTTACACACTTCACAGCACTCACCATAACACATACCCTCCCCTCCCCAATATGTCCATAACCCCACCCCCCTCTCCCAACTCCCTCCCCCCAGCAACCCTGTTTTCTGAGATTAAGAGTCACTTATGGTTTGTCTCCCTCCCGATCCCATCTTGTTTCATTTATTCTTCTCCTATCCCCCATTCCCTCATGTTGCATCTCCACTTCTTCATATCAGGGAGATTAATTTATAATATGGCTATAGAAATGTCTGAATTAAATATGTGCCTTACATCACCTTTCTATAGGAATGCTTCAGATATTTAAGCAGTGCTGGTTAGTAGTGGACTCAGAATATAGGGTCTGTTTATTAGACCCCAAATTCTGTATTTGACTAAAGAAAAATTCACCAAGGAAACACTTTTAGCCAAAAAGATGTTTTCATAAGACTCCTCAAGTAAAACGTACATGGAATGAAATCAGTATAAGTAACATTTAAAAATATTATCCCTAATATTAAAAAAGGCTCACAGAGACTTAACCTATAAAATGCAGTACATCTTTTTAATGTAAGATTAATAATGTACAAATGAAATTAATCTGTGAGTTAAGAATGAAAAGAACTTTCAAAAGATAATATAAATGTAGTGATCACTAGCATAACATAACTAATTTTCCTTTAAAAAGTGTTGAACTTTTAAATATATATAAATTAAGAAAAAAATGGGAATCTGAATATGTAAGCAATGTGGTTTTTAAGAGCAATACTCCTTGGCATCGAGTAGGCAGGAAGGACGGCTGAGTGCAATGAGGTCAGGAAACCTGGGAAGCTCCTTCTAATGCAGGCAGAACTTTTTGGCAACTCTCTGTATCAATTGTTGTACAGCATTAACTGCAGTTCATTCAAAAGATCTGACTCTGGTGGAATCATTTTTCCACATCATTTTTTCACCTTTGCCCAACCTTCTCTCATTTCCTTCATTGGTCTAGTAGGTGACTTCACTCCCAAGGAGACAATACTAAGAATTATATCCTCCTCATCCAGAGCCCCTGATCTGACAAACTGGGTGTTTCCAGAGACGAGTGGACTTAATGACTAAGTTATTAGAAATTGTCAGTTTCTGGGAATTTAGATTGCAATAATAACCCTCACCTGTCTTGAGACAAGTTGCTAGAGGAGGCCTGTGTTATAGGAATAAAAGTCCCTTACTGCTCAGGCCCACTAATAGTAGCTTACCTGAGGGCCCAGACTGAGAAGTTATAGTCCTCCAGGTCTTGTTCTAAGACAATAGGTCTTGTTCTAAGACTTTTTCAGCCCAAGGGTAATTACAACTAGTTTCCTAAATTCCTTAAAATGTCTAAAATATTAAAAATATCTTTTTAAAAAATCTTAATATCAACAACAAATTATTTTTGAGTGCTTATTCTACCCCAAGCTGTATGTCAAACACTTCATTTCTCTTCAACTTACATAGAGAAAATTTCATAATGCACAGTACTATCTCAATCACATCAACAAGTATCAATTTATAGCCAACTTGTTTCATCTACAAACAGGTCTATTCCTTCCAACCCCTACTTGATTATTTGAAACAGATACATATATTATTTCATATACATTTCAGTATGACTCTCTAAAAATATAAATTTTTTATTTTTTATTTTTTTTTTTTATTTTTATTTTTTTTAAAGATTTTATTTATTTATTTGAAGGACAGAGATCACAAGTAGGCAGAGAGGCAGGCAGAAAGAGAGAGAGATAGGGAAGCAGGCTTCCTGCGGAGCAGGGAGCCCGATGCGGGGCTCGATCCCAGGACCCTGAGATCATGACCCGAGCCGAAGGCAGCAGCCCAAACCACTGAGCCACCCAGGCGCCCCTAAAAATATAAATTTTTTAAACATTGATGATAATATATAATATAGCACATAATTCACTGTGTACAGCTTGATGAGTTTTCAAAAGTACTGATACTCATGTAACCATTACACAGATCCAGATACAGCACATTTTCAGCACCCAAGACATCTCTTTCATGCCACTCAATATCAATATCCTCTCAAATGCATCTGCTCCGCTGACTTACAATACCAAGGCTCAGTTTTGTATAATCACGACCATCAAATGAATAAGAATACATAGAATGTACTCTGCGGGGTCTAGTTTCATTTGTTTGACATCATGTCCGTAGAGTGGTCCAAGTTGTTGTGTTAGCAATTTATAAGTTATAGTCTATTATAGAAATATAGCACAATTAATTTAGCCATCTCCTATTAATAAATATTTAGGTTGTTTCCTATATGTGACTATTATAAATAAAGGTCAAAGAACATTCTTGTACATGTTTTTTTGGCAGACATAAACACTCACATCTGTAGAATATAGGACTAAAAGTGGATTGATAGGCTATCTGCTAGCCATATGTTTAGCTTAGTTGACATTTTCAAACAACACTCAAAAATAGTGTACTGATTTATCTTCCTATCAGCAATGTATATGTACTATAATTGCTTCATATTCTTGCCAACATGAAACTTTGTCAGACCTATTAACTTTTACCATATTATGACTGATGATGTTGAATACCCTCATATGCTTTTCAGGTATCAGACATCCTGTTTTGTGAAGTGCTTATTCAAATAATTTGTCCTTTCTATTAGATTTCTTTCTGTTTGAATTTATTTTTAGGACTTTTATTAATTTTCTATATGTCAGTCCTTTGTCAGAGGCGAATACTGAAGTTATCTCTTATCTATGTCTTGTCTGTTCATGTTGTTTATGTTAAATTTGTAAAACAAAAGATCTTAACTTTAATGAAGTCCAATCCATCCTTTCATTTCTGTTGTTGATAGAGGGTTCTTCGTTTTTTGTTTTGTTTTGGGGGATTTGTTGTTTGAGAAATCTTTGTTAACTAAACATCATGAAGGTAGATAACTATATTCTATTATATAAGTTTCACTCACAGTTCTTACAAACTAAGGTTAATGGCCCATGTGAAATTGACTTTTTCTATGGTTTGAGATAGAGAAGTATGGTCTTTTTTTCCATGTGAATATCAAAATAACAGAATTATTTCTTGAAAAAATTCACCTTTCTCCTTGAATTCAGTGGCAATTTTGTCATCATCAGTTGATATGTGAGTGAATCTTTTTGAGGTTTCATCACTTAATTTCATTGGTATGCTTCTCTCTGAACCAACACTATACTATTCTATTTAGAGTAGCTTTATAATAAGTTTTCATATCAAGTAGTGTAATCCAAATAACTATCTTCTACTTCCTCAAGTTTACTTTGTTCTTATCAGTCCTTTGTTTTTCATAAAACTTTAAAAACCTTGGCAACTTCTACAAGTAAAAAATTATCTTCAGTGATTTTAAGATCGCATTGAACCAACAGGCCACTTTGGGGGAAATTAATGTCATTATAACATTAAGAACTCTAATCCACTAAAACAGTCTCATTTGTGTCTTTGATTACTTTCAAAAATATTTTCATTTTAACTGTATAGAGGCCTTGCACAACATTGATAGACATATTACTGGTATTTGATAGATTCATTCCTCAGCCTTTGATAACACATTGCTATTTTACATGGACTTTTTAAATTTTTATTTTCTAATTGTTTGTTGCTAGTTTTAGAGGTATTATTGTTCTTTAATATTGACTTTTATCTAGTAATCTTCCCAAATTTAGTAATTACTAATTCTTAAATTTAGTGATTAATTCAAGTGATTTTACATGTAGTGAATTTTAAATATGTCAATACACAATCAAATAATATGCAAATAATGACAGGCTACTATATTTATTTTTTTCTTTATTGCTTTGTCTGGGTCCCCCCAGTAAAATAATAAATAGAAATGGTGGGAGTGGACATCCTGTTATATTCCTCAACTAAACAGAAAAGATTTCAGCATTCAGAATAAAATACTTAGGAATAAATTAACCCAAGGAGGTGAAAGTCTGTACTCTGAAAATTATAAAACACTGATGAGGTAAATTGAAGATACAAATAAATGAAAAGACATTCAATGCTCTTGGATTGGAGAAAATGATATTGGTAAAATGTTCATACTATCCAAAGCAATCTATAGATTTGATGCAATCCCCATTAAAATACCAATGACATTTTTCACAGAACTATAACAAAGAATCCTAAAATTTGTATGGAACCATAAAAGCCCCCCAAACAACTAAAGCAATTTGACCCCCCCAAAATAAACCCTATAGGTATCACATGCCTTGATTTCAAATTACATTACAAAGTTATAGTCATCAAAATAGAGCAAAATAGGGTGGTGGTACTGGAATGAAAACAGGTAAAAAGATCAATGGAATACAATAGAAAGCCCAGAAATAAACCCAAACAAATGGTTAATCAACCTATGACTAAGGAGGCAGGAATATACCATGGGGAAAAGACAATTTCTTCATTAATGGTGTTGGGAAAACTGGACAGCTTTGTGCAAAAAAAATTGGACCACTATCTTACACCATATACAAAAATAAATGTAAAATGGATATAAGACTTGAATGTAAGACCTAAAATCATAAAATTCCTAGAAGAAAACAAAGGAAATAAGCTCTCTGACATTGGTCTCAGCAATTTGGGGGGGGGGACCAGTCCCCTCACTCAAGGGCAACAAAAGTTAAAATAAACAAATGGGATTACATCAAACTGAAAAGCTTCTGCATAGTGAAGTAAACCATCAACAAAACAAAAAGGCAAACTACTGAATAGAAGATACTTGCAAATCATACATCTGATAAGAGTTGATATCCAAAATATGTAAAAAAGCCATACAACTTAATATCAAAAAGAATACACAACCCAGTCAGAAAATGGACAGAGAACTTGAATGGACATTTTCCCAAAGATAAACAGATGACCAACAGGCACATGTTCAACTTCACTGATCATCAGGGAAATTCAAACCAAATCACAATGATATACCACCTCATACCAGTCAAATTGGCTATCATCAAAAAGACAAAAAGTAACAAATATTTGTGAGGTTATAGAGAAAAGGGAACTCTTGTCTACTGTTGGTGGAAATGTAAATTGGTCCATCCACTTTAGAAAACAGCATTCAGGTTCTTCAAAAAATTAAAAATAGAACTACCAAATGATTAAACAATTCCACATCTGAGTATTTATCTGAAGAAAATAAAAACACCTATTTTAAGATACATATTACTGCACCCCTGTGTTCACTGTGGCATTATTTACAATAGCCAAGATATGGAAATAACTTATGTGTTCATTGATAGATGAATGAATAAAGAAGGTAGGATATATATAATGTATAAAATGATATATTATTTATAATAAATATTATATATACATGTTAACATGTATTTTATATAACTTAATAAAATATAATTATATAATTATATGTATTATATAAATAATCTGTAATGGACTATTACCCAGCCATAAAAAAGAATGAAATCTTGCCATTTGTGACAACATGAATGAACCTGGAGGGTATTACACTACATGAAATAAGAGAAGGACAAATACCATATGATTTCACTTATATGTGGAATCTAGAAAACAAATGAACAAAAACACAAAACAAGGGTGCCTGGGTGGCAGTCAATTGAATGACTCTTGGATTTGCCTCAGGTCATAATTGCAGAATTGCGAGACCAAGCCCCACATTGTCCTCTGTGCTCAGCATAGACTCTGCATGAGACTCTCTCTCTCTCTCTCTCTTTTTGCCCCTACCCCCAGTGCTCTTTCTCTAAAATAAATAAATAAATCTTTAAAAAAAACAAAACAAAACAAAATAGAAACAGACTCATAGGTAGAAGAAATGGTTTCCAAAGGAGCTAGGGGTTGGGTGGCAGGTGAAAGAGGTGAAGGAAATTAAAAGGTACACATTGCCAGTGATAAAATGAATCATGGGGATGTAATGTAC
Source organism: Mustela lutreola (assembly GCF_030435805.1). NCBI lineage: Eukaryota > Metazoa > Chordata > Mammalia > Carnivora > Mustelidae > Mustela > Mustela lutreola. Next base: position 58,312,363 of record NC_081297.1, read on the forward strand.
AACACAGGCAATATAGCCAAGAATACTGTAATGATTTTGTAAAGTGCCTGATGGTAGCTAGACTTATCATGAGGATAATTTTTTATGTAAAAATATTGAGTCACTGTAATTTACACCTAAAAAAATATATTGTATGTCAATTATATTTCACTAAAAAATAATAACATGTTGTCTAGATTCCTTTTATCAGATTAACAAACTTAGTTTCTATTCCTAGTTTTCTGAGAATGCTTAATAATGAGTGGGAATTATGGTTTATAAAATGTTTTTCTCTACATTACTGAGATTATCGTATTTTTTCCTTCATTCTACTAATGTGGTGGATTGTATTTATTGATTTTCAATGGTTAAGCCAACCTAGAATTTCTGTAATAAACCTCACTTTATGGTTACACATATCATTTTCTAACACTCCATTTAACTTGATAATTCATATTTAAGGATTTTTATAATTACTATGACAGAAATCAACCTGTAATTTAACTTCTTGCAAAAATGTTTCCAATTTTGGCATGAAAGATATTCTGCCCTCATAACCAAGTTGAGAATTATTCTTCCTTTTACTCTTCTCTGGATTGGTTTATATAAAATTAGTATTGTTTTCTTTAAATATTTGGACTAATTTACTAGTGAAGCCATTTGGCCCTGAATTTTCTTTGTGAGAATATTATTAATTATAGATTCTATGATTCTGAGTTACATTGACACATCTTTAAATTTTCTTTTTCTTTCTGTCTAATTCTTTTATTTCTGTTTTTAACATAAATTAATATGTGATTTTAGGTAAACTATTATAACATACTTTATTATTCTTTTAATATTTGTTGCATCTGTATTGATATTCCTGTTTTTCATTTGGATAATTTCCCATTTTTTCTCTTTTGCTTCTTCTTGACTATACCTACAAGTTTAACTTTCTTAAAAAATCATTTTTGCAATTGCATTTATTTTTTATATTATATTTATTCTCTATGCAGCTGATTTCTACTTTTATTATTCTTCCTTCTAACTATTTTGTTTTAGCTTGTTCTTCTTATAGTCTATTAAAGTGAATGTTTAGGTCACTGGTTTTTCAATATATTAAATATTCTAATTTTATATTTAAATAAAAATTTCCCTCAACACAATGGTATAATGCACACATTTTGATATGTTACATATTATTGTAAGATGAAAGAAAAGTTACCATTACAAACCAGATCTCAAGAAATTACTAGAGCATAAACTATAGGTTTTTCCCAAGTGCACAGGATTAATCCAAGGAAATAATATGAAAATGAAAAGCAGTACTGAATGCCCAAACCAGGTGTTTATTGTGTAAATATAGTAGCTTGATGTGAAAATTATATATGATAATATGCACAATTAAGTTTATTATGGAAAGAAAAAATATCTTTGAATGAATTTTTAAAAAACTACATGTGAATCTATCTAGACCCACCTTAGGAAGTGCTGAAAGGGGAAGATGAAAATGTATTTTTATTTTTATAAATATTCATATGTGTTCATATGTTTCCTTCAAATATTAAAAAGAATTAATTGCTTTGAGTTTTCTAATGTTTTCCTATTTTATCCTTTTTAATGATTGAAAAAAAATGATTATTGGAATAGAGTTGTGATCTTTCAGCTTCCATATATTTTAGGAAAGAAAGGCAGGAAATGCAGACTACTTCTTGACCATCTGGTTTTTTACTGTTGCCTCTTGACCTGTGTCTGTTGTTATTTTTATCTCTGTGTCTCTAAGGACACTGAGCCCACTGCTGCATCTTAGGATTTTTGCCCAGATTCATTACAAAAGCTAATCAGTGATGTTTGAAACTGGGTCACCAAGGACTTAGTTGTTTATTATTTAGTTTGAAATTTATCATATAAATCTTAATAGTGTAAAAGCCTCTTATCCTTTCCAGAGAAGTCATAATGGTGACTTCAAAACAAGAGGGGGAAATGTTTTAACTATATTTTACTTTCAACCAAGAGAGAGTTAGAAAATACTTCCTGGTTAAAAAGAGGACCAAAATTCTTGGTCTGAAAATCTCAGTGTGATGAAGATGAAAAATACAAGCAGTTCCAGGCTCTCCCAGAGCATCAGGCAGAGTAAGTAGAGTGATAAACTGAGAACCTAGTAAATCCCACACAAACCTTTTCTAATAGATCCTCTTCATCAAATTAACTTTTAGGGCTCATTGTTAAATAATTAACTGAAGGTAAAATTAACCCTTGGAAGAGTAAGTATAGGGGACACTTCATTTTACTTTTTATCTTTACTTTCATCTTTTTCCATCTTTGGTAAATTTACATGTTAATTTTTCTCTGAAAAGCAAATGTAACATGATTTACCAAAATCAGATGTAAATAATATTTATTATATAAAGACACAGATCTTTCTGAGATGTATTTTTTATGTTTCTTTTTATAGTTTACATAAAGATAATGTAGAGTGATGTGCAGTGAGAAGTTATCTCTGCCATACACTCATTTTCTCTTTAAAGAGAAGATGTATATTACATTAAAATCACTGATACGACAAAGTTTGTCATCCTAGATAATTTTTAAAATATAAAACTCTTGGGTTTTTTATTTTTTTAAAGATTTTATTTATTTATTTGACAGAGAGAGACATCACAAGTAGGCAGAGAGGCAGGCAGAGACAGGGGAAAGCAGGCTCTCTGTTGAGCAGAGAGCCCAATGTAGCACTCAATCCCAGGACCCCAAGATCATGACCTGAGCCAAAGGCAGAGGCTTAACCCACTGAACCACCCATGTGCCCCTAAAATATAAAACTCTTTTAAAGATGAAAACTATTTGCTTAAACCTTATCTCTTAAAAACAGCATTAATGAATGGAATAAATGAAAAACATTTTGGAACAAGGGTTACCACCTAGAGGGTACAGGAAAGAGCATGGTACCATGTAAAGCTCTAGGAGCCACTGGAGTGAAGAATAATAGATTGAGGAAGTTAAGGAGGCTTGAGAGTATCTTTCTACTTCATTAAAATTATCCTTTGTAGTTATTATGGTGTGCCCCTTTAGTTCCTGGGAAGATCAAAGTTCTTCAAAAAAATATCATTGTCACTGGAGTCCAGTGAAGGTGACAGTAAACCTTGGGGTTTAGTTGTAGTAGCTGGATATACAGTGAGAGATGACCCTGCCCTCATCTCTGGAGAAAGTGAGTATTTTACAGGACAAATGAGAGCCAGTCACAGCACAAGCTAACTGATTTTTGCCAGGAAGTTGAAAAGCATATTGCCTTCTATCCACTTATATAAGAGACACCCAAAATCTGGAGCTACCAGCTCAAAACTAAAAAAGTTTTTGATGATGTTAGTAACACTAAGTATGATAGCTAAGGAAAAACGATAGAAAAACTATTAAGCCAATGCAAAAATTAGTGAGTTCTTAAACTTCAGTTTCAAAATATGAAAATATGCATTAAAGAGACATAAATGGAAATTTAAGAGGGAAAAAATCTTTCTCTGTGGAAGACAAGAATAAAAGTTTTAAACGTAAGCTGAACAGATGACTATTTCATGGTGTAAACTGTGTGAATTAACACCCAACAGAACCAGCCTTTATAAAATATATGTCAATAATCTTGAAAAATGACACAATACATTACAGTAACTTTAGCACAGATACAATTAAAGTGGCATAGTGAGTTGAAGGAAACCATGATAGGAATGAAGTTTATAGATGATACCTTTGTAAATGTATACAAAATTTCTGAGCATCTTTTTCCTTGAAATTTCATTTTCAGGAATTATTACAAAATCATGCAATAGTGTTCATAAAAACCTGGTTTTTGCAGACATTTTAACCTTTGTAGAAAACAAAGATTTATAAAAGGGTGTTAGAAATTGATTCAAAACTTTAGCTATTCTCATATAAATTTTTGAAATAATAAGAATTTACCGAAATAAAGAGCATCAGAAACGATGAATACCCAAGTTCGTATCAACATGGATAGGACTGGAGGACATTATGCTGAATAAAATAATTCAAGGAGAGTCAATTATCAGATGGTTTCACTTATTTATGGAGCATAAAGAATAACACAGAGGATATTGGGAAATGGAGAGGAGAAGGGAGTTGGGGGAAATTGGAGGGGGAAACAAATGATGAGAGACTGTGGGCTCTAAGAAACAAACTGGGGGTTTGGGAGGGGAGGGGAGAAGGGGTTGGGTGAGCCCGGTGGTGGGTATTGAGGAGGGCACGTATTGCATGGAGCACTGGGTGAGGTGCATAGACAATGAATTTTGGAACACCAAAAAAAAAAAAAGAAAAAATTAGATTACATTCAATTTTAAAAAACTGGAATTACATAAATACAGTGGGTTGAAATTAAATAGAATTAAAAGAAGTATATTTTGTAATAGAAATATAAAAATATTTATAATATATTTTAAGAAAAAATAGCATGTGAAAAATTATTATTTAAATATGTAAATTTTTTACCTCCAGTTTGAATATCTTACTGACAGAGTCCTCAAGAAAGCAAAACAACTACAAAGAAAAATACAACTATTTAACTGTTTGAAAGCTAAAGCAAGTCACAGATGCCAGTTAATAGTTCAGCCAGCATGAAAGGTAATAGCATATCATGAAACCACCACCCTTTTTGCTGTTTTTACCTTTCATGCTGCCTGAACTATTAATTTTAGATACTGGTACATATAAAAGTTTAGTAATTAAAATTAGTGACAAAGCAGTTTCTTTTTTTTAAGATTTATTTATTTATTCATTTATTTAAGAGAGAGAGAGAAGTCGGGGCAGAGAGAGAGGGAAAGAGAGAATCTCAAGCAGACTTCCCACTGAGGGCAGAGTTTGACCTGGGGCTTGATCCCACAACCCCAAGATCAGACCTGAGCCTAAAGCAAGAGTCAGACACTTAACTGACTGCACCACCCAGGTGCCCTAGAAAGCAGTTTCAAGATGAAACCCAAATAGGACAGAAGATAGCTTTGAATATGTAGGCAACTGAATAAGATATGTATGTATTTATACAACAATATGTCTTGCCATTGACTATAAGTCTAGGATTGTTAGTTTCAGAGCTATCCCAGTAAAAAAGACAGCAGTTCCTGATTTCAACAAACTTAACCTTCTCACCGAAAGTGCTAAAATGGAAGTAACAATTATTTGTTATGAGAGCACAAATAAGGACCAGTCAATACAGACATAAAGTTGAGAAATCTTCTCAGTAGAAATGATGCTCAAAGTGAAAATCACAAATAAGGAATTGTACCTGGGTAGTGTTGGAGACTAGGAAGTAAAGATGGAATGTGGAAGGACAGAGAGAGAGAGATGTGGAAGGAGAGATTTTTTTTCCCCAGATAGATTACCAGTGTAAACCACTTTACACAAGACCTACGACATGATAAATTCTCAGTAAATATAATCTATTCCTCTTACTATAAGAAATGTGGAGTAGAAAGAAGGTATCACTTACACAGACCATAAATCCCACTTAGGATTTTGTGGTTTTGAGGCCATGTCACATGAATTATCTGTAGGACAGAGATAATAGTAGCTGACATAAATGAAGCATATACTATGCATCAGATTTTATCATAAATACATTACCTCATCTAATCATTTTAGCTGTATATGGTAGATACTCTTATTATCTCCATTTTAGTGATTAAAACACCCTGAAGGCCTGAGAGGTTGGGAAACTTGCCTGAAGTCATAGAGATGTGGGCAGGAAAGCCAGGTATTGCATGATGGAGGTCTCACAATAGGTGTGCTCTTAATCAGCATGATGCTGCCACTACAGCTTAGAGTGAGAAAGAGAGTATAGACAGGTGTGTAGGGAGTATATTCAATATTTTTAATTTGATTCTGAACTTAGTGATAATGAGGTATTACAATGTTTTCCATACTTAAACAGACCAAAATATGTGAGGTTTTTTCCAGCTGTGTATCTTTGGTCCCAACATTTCTTCATATGAAGCAGACAAATTGTGCATTAAAATACTCTCTGTATCGTGTATCCGGTGGACACTGAGTGTAAATTACATACTGCCAGAGAAACTTAAGAAGAGAGTCAGAGGAGTGATCCAACAATTTAGAAGTTGAAACATGAAACAAGACATAAGCACATGCTTCGTCATCGTGCCACGATGCAAAATACAAGTCACAGATGGATCAGCAGCCCTGATGGAGCCCAGATCAGCTGTTATAGGTTTACATTTTATCATGACCAAATCTTCAAGAAAAGTCATAAAACAAACTAAATGGAGATATTCATCTTTGAAATAAAGAAGAAATGTTAGATATAAGAAGAAATCACAATTTTGTTGAATCACAATCTAATCACATGAGAAAATCCTTTCTTGGGTATAGATTAAAATTGTGAGGGAAAAGAAAATGAGATAGTAGAACAATTTTTAAAAATATGTTTAAAAAATCTATTACAAAACTGCCAAAAGAATAAAATAAAATTAAAAAATTGAGTAGCCAGAGTATTGGCAATATCATTTATTAATTTATAAAAGAAACCACATGTTCCTTTGTATGCTATCTCTTGTAGTCACTGTTTATTGCCATCTAGCTTTGACACACTCTATTCAAATAAAATAACTCTAAATTTTACATCAAACTGAATAAAATTTAGTAGTCAGTGATGAAAAACCACACAGTAACAACCTTCATCTTATTGGGACTGACAGAGGATCCTCAACTTCAGATTCCAATTTTTATATTTCTACTTCTCACTTACATATTGAGTATAACTGGGAATCTGACCATCATATCCCTCACTTTAGTTGACTCTCACCTTAAAACACCAATGTACTTTTTCCTACAGAATTTTGCTTTATTAGAAATTTCATTTACATCTGCATGTATCCCTAGATACTTGTGCAACATAGCAACAGGTGACAGGTCAATTACATATAATATTTGTGTTATTCAAGTGTTTTTCATCGACATCTTTGGAGTAACAGAATTTTTCCTCCTGGCTACAATGTCCTATGACCGCTATGTAGCCATCTGCAAACCCCTGCATTATGTGACCATCATGAACAACAGAGTCTGCAAGAGGCTTGTCCTCGGCTGTTGGATGACTGGCTTGTTGATCATATTCCCACCACTTACTCTGTTCCTAAATTTGAAATTCTGTGATTCAAATGTCATTGATTATTTTTTCTGTGATGCATCTCCAATCTTGAAGATTTCATGCTCAGACACATGGCTCTTAGAGCTGTTGGTTATTGTCTGTGCTGTGCTGACCTTCATTCTGACCCTTCTGTGTGTTCTTCTGTCTTACATTCACATCATCAAGACCATTCTACAATTCCCCTCTTCCCAACAAAGGAAAAGAGCTTTTTCTACTTGTTCCTCTCACATGATTGTTGTTTCCATCACCTATGGAAGCTGTATCTTCATCTATGTCAAACCTTCAGCAAAGGAATCGGTGACTATTAATAAGGGTGTGGCAGTGCTAATGTCATCCATAGCTCCCATGTTGAACCCATTCATTTACACTCTAAGAAACAAACAAGTGAGACAAGCCTTCAGTGAGTCCTTCAGAAAAATTGCATTAGTCTCAAAAAAGTAAAAGAATGCTCAAGTTCGTAAATAAAAATAACAAGCTAAGCATAAACCATCAGGCTCTTAATCTCTTTGTCTCTTTTTAATATGATCTCTATTTAGGTTAACTTTCTCAAACATTTATTTCTTCCAGAATTAACACCTTTCACCACCTGAGTTCTCTCCTTTAACTCCCCACCCTGCAAACAAACCCAAGATCCTAATCAGAGGACATGATAATAATTTTCTAATTGATGTAAACCTGATTTTACTTCTAATCTCACAAACAAAATTGCAATGCAGAAAAATAAAACAAATGAGAACCAAACAAGGAAATAAATAGTTTATCTTATATTTAGCTGGACTTGTAAAAATTAATTGATTTAAAGTGCTCTTCTAATCATCTAATCTAAGTGTTGCTGACTTTTAATTGACTAATAAAACTTATTGAGTGCCTAATGTTGGTGGGTCAAGTTCTAAGCAAAAAAAAAAAAAAATTTAAGTAGTCATGCACAGATGCACAGTATGGAACCCATCACAGGGTTTGAACTCATGACCTTGAGATCAAGACCTGAACTGAGATCAAGAGTCAGAGGCTTAAACAACTGACCCACCAAGGCACTGCTCTAGTTGAAGTTTTTAATTAGCAATATCCCTGATTGTATTTATCTCAGTATTATTAAATTTTTTAAAAAAATTTTATTTATTTATTTCAGAGAGGGACAGTGAGAGAGAGCATGAGAGGCGAGAAAGTCAGAGGGAGAAGCAGACTCCCCATGGAGCTGGGAGCCTGATGCGGCACTCGATCCCGGGACTCTGGGACCATGACCCGAGCCGAAGGCAGTTGCTTAACCAACTGAGCCACCCAGGCGCCCTTATTAATTTTTTTTTGAAGCAGCACTTGGGGGTGGTGGGTGGGAGAAGGGGTTAAATGGGTGATGGGTATTAAGGAGGACATTTGTGATAAGCACTGGGTGTTATACGTAAGTGATGAATCACTAAATTCTACACCTGAATCTATTTTCACACTGTATGTTAACTAACTGAAATTTAAATAAAAACTTGAAAAAGAAGAAAAAGCACCACGGCCAAAAACTAATATGATATAATTGAAAAGTAAAGAAAATAAAAATAAATACATTCTAAATAAATGTGTCTTAAGTGGAAGTAGAATTTGATATCTAGGATCCTAGAGTTTATTTGTAAATACACACACACACACATACACACACTCATATAAAATGCTGAAATTTTAAAAGTAAAAGATTCACAAACTATACAAAATACATAATGGTGTTTTTAAATTTATTTTTTATTTATTTTCAGCATAACAGTATTCATTATTTTTTCACCACACCCAGTGCTCCATGCAATCTGTGCCCTCTATAATACCCACCACTTGGTACCCCAACCTCCCACCCACCCCCGCCACTTCAAACCCCTCAGATTGCTTTTCAGAGTCCATAGTCTCTCATGATTCACCTCCCCTTCCAATTTCCCCCAACTCCCTTCTCCTAACTCCCCATGTCCTCCATGCTATTTGTTATGCTCCACAAATACGTGAAACCATATGATAATTGACTCTCTCTGCTTGGCTTAAAAATTTTTTAATTTATTTTTTTAATAAACATACAATGTATTTTCATCCCCAGGGGTACAGGTCTGTGAATCGCCAGGTTTACACACATCACAGCACTCACCATAGCACATACCCTCCCCAATGTCCATAACCCCATCCCCCTCTCCCGACCCCTCCTCCCCCCAGCAACCCTCAGTTTGTGAGATTAAGAGTCCCTTATTGTTTGTCTCCCTTCCGATCCCATCTTGTTTCATTTATTCTTCTCCTACTCCCTAAACCCCCCATGCTGCATCTCCACTTCCTCATATCAGGGAGATCATGTGATAGTTCTCTTTCTCTGATTGACTTATTTCACTAAGCATGATACCCTCTAGTTCCATCCACATCATCACAAATGGCAAGATTTCATTTCTTTTGATGGCTGCATTGTAGTCCACTGTGTATATATACCACCTCTTCTTTATCCATTCATCTGTTGATGGACATTTAGGTTCTTTCCATAGTTTGACTATTGTAGACATTGCTGCTATAAACATTCAGGTGCACGTGCCCCTTAGGATCCTTATGTTTGTATCTTTAGGGTAAATATCCAGTAGTACAATTGCTGGGTCATAGGGTAGCTCCATTTTCAATTTTTTGAGGAAACTCCATGCTGTTTTCCAGAGTGGCTGCACCAGTTTGCATTCCCACCAACAGTGTAGGAGGGTTCCCCTTTCTCTGCATCGTTGCCAGCATCTGTCATTTCCTGACTTGTTAATTTCAGCCCTTCTGACTGGTGTGAGGTGATATCTCATTGTGGTTTTGATTTGTATTTCCCTGATGCCGAGTGATGTGGAGCACTTTTTCATGTGTCTGTTGGCCATCTGGATGTCTTCTTTGCAGAAATGTCTGTTCATGTCTTCTGCCCATTTCTTGATTGGATTATTTGTTCTTTGGGTGTTGAGTTTGCTAAATTCTTTATAGATTCTGGACACTAGTCCTTTATCTGATATGTCGTTTGCAAATATCTTCTCCCATTCTGTCAGTTGCCTTTTGGTTTTGTTAACTGTTTCCTTTGCCGTGCAAAGGTTGTCTATTCTGTTCCTTGATCTATGTGTCTGTTTTTGTGCCAGTACCATGCTGTATTGATGATGACAGCTTTGTAATAGAGCTTGAAGTCCGGAATTGTGATGCCACCAACTTTGGCTTTCTTTTTCAATATTCCTTTGGCTATTCGAGGTCTTTTCTGGTTCCATATAAATTTTAGGATTAATTGTTCCATTTCTTTGAAAAAAATGAGTGGGATTTTGATAAGGATTGCATTAAACGTGTAGATTGCTTTAGGTAGCATAGACATTTTCAGAATATTTGTTCTTCCAATCCATGAGCATGGAACATTTTTCCATTTCTTTGTGTCTTCCTCAATTTCTTTCAAGAGTACTTTACAGTTTTCTGAGTATAGATTTTTAGCCTCTTTGGTTAGGTTTATTCCTATGTATCTTATAGTTTTGGGTGCAATTGTAAATGGGGTGGACTCCTTAATTTCTCTTTCTTCTGTCTTGTTGTTGGTATAGAGAAATGCAATTGATTTCTGAGCATTGATTTTATATCCTGACACTTTACTGAATTCCTCTACAAGTTCTAGCAGTTTTGGAGTGGAGTCTTTTGGGTTTTCCACATGTAGTATCATATCATCTGCGAAGAGTGATAGTTCATTGGTAAGTTTTCTCTTGGCTTTTGGCATCCAGGCCTAATCAACATCATTTTGGATTCTCTCCTGGTATCTCTAAAATATGGTACTTACAGTTGCCTTTGTTAAAATGAAAAGGAAAAAAAAAAAAAAACCCAAGGCTCTCTTCCTAATTCTTCCATTTCATTTCCTCTATTTTTCACTTAGGTCTCAACATGAATGTCATCCATTTACAGGCTATCTCTTCCTCTCCCACCACACAAACAGAAAAACTAAATCTGAAGAAGCTCTATCCTACCTGCTGTTTTGACCTAAACTTTCTCTTCTTTAGTTCTAATTCACTAAAATTTTGTTTATATTGTGTATCTAAAATCCTCTAGAAAGGCAAACTCTTCTTTTTATGCATAATTTACTATATATAAAACCTAGTAAATAAATAATACTGCATATATTATTTTCAAATATACTGAATGAGAAAGCCTCACAATTACTGAAAAAATTGTTACTTATTAAAGAAAAATGATAATTTCTGTCAAAAAAATTCATAGAAGAATCAAATGGGTAAAATACGCTATGCATTTTTAAAGAAATTTAAATCAAGAATTAACTACCTTGCTACAATTGATTTCTATTTTAAGATGTAAAAAAAAGAATTTAACAAAAGTTGTCATTTACTGAGAGATCAGTTTAGGCTAACTTTACATAAGCTACAACATCTACCTATGAATTTACTATAATACACACATATGCACACGCATATGTATTTTTTAATGGATAATCTTCCAAAGACCACTGGAGTTGGTTTTTAATCTTTGTTTCATAGATTAGCAAACTGAGATGTGGGACTATTAGGTAGTGTTAATAAGAGTTGGAGCCGGGGGGGGGAGGAGTCAAGATGGCGGAGAAGTAGCAAGCTGAGACTACTTCAGCTAGCTGGAGATCAGCTAGATAGCTTATCTAAAGATTGCAAACACCTGAAAATCCATCGGAGATCGAAGAGAAGAAGAACAGCAATTCTGGAAACAGAAAAACAACCACTTTCTGAAAGGTAGGACCGGCGGAGAAGTGAATCCAAAGCGACGGGAAGATAGAACCCGGGGGGAGGGGCCGGCTCCCGGCAAGCGGCGGAGCAACCGCACACAAAATCAGGACTTTTAAAAGTGTTCCGCTGAGGGACATCGCTCCAGAGGCTACCCGGGGCAAAGCCCACACGGGGTCAGCGTGGCCTCAAGTCCTGCAGGGTCACAGAAGGATCGGGGGTGTCTGAGTGTCGCAGAGCTTGCGGGTATTGGAACGGGAAAGCCGGCTACAGAGACAGAGCCGACAGTAAGCTTGCAGCTCGGGGTGACCTTGAACCTGTCGCAGGCTCAGTGAGCTCGGAGCGCGGCCGGCCGGAGGTCAGGCAGACGGGAGTAACTGGGCGCGGATCTCTGAGCGCGCACTGAGGAGTGCGGCCCTGGGCTCTCGGCTCCTCCGGGCCGGAGACCAGGAGGCTACCATTTGTATTCCCGTCCTCCAGAACTCTACGGAAAGCGCTCAGGGAACAAAAGCTCCTGAAAGCAAACCCAAGCGGATTACTCACCCAGGCCCCGGGTAAGGGCGGTGCAATTCCGCCTGGGGCAAAGACACTTGAGAATCACTAGAACAGGCCCCTCCCCCAGAAGATCAACAAGAAATCCAGCCGAGACCAAGTTCACCTACCAAAGAGTGCGGTTTCAATACCAAGGAGAGCAGCAGAATTCCAGAGGAGGAGAAAGCAAAGCACGGAACTCATGGCTTTTTCCCTGTGATTTTCTTTTAGTCTTGCGGTTAATTTAATTTTTTTCTTTTTCATTTTTTGTTTTTTTTTCTCACCTTCGGGTAAAATTTTTTTTTTTAACTGTTACCTTTTTCTTTTTTAACGATTTTTTACTAGTTTATCTAATATATATATTTTTTCTTTTTTATATTTTTCTTAGGTGTTTTCTTTTTTTTAAAATTCTTTTCTTTTTTTTCTTTTTCCTTTTTTTTTTTTTCTTTTCTTTCTTCCTTTTTGAACCTCTTTTTATCCCCTTTCTGCCCCCTCACGATTTGGGATCTCTTCTAATTTGGCTAAAGCATATTTTCCTGGGGTTGTTACCACCCTTTTAGTATTTTACCTGCCCCTTCATATACTCTTCTCAGGACAAAATGACAAGACGGAAAAATTCAACACACAAAAAAGTACAAGAGGCAGTACCGAAGGCTAGGGACCTAATCAATACAGACATTGGTAATATGTCAGATCTAGAGTTCAGAATGACAATTCTCAAGGTTCTAGCCGGGCTCGAAAAAGGCATGGAAGATATTAGAGAAATCCTCTCGAGAGATATAAAAGCCCTTTCTGGAGAAATAAAAGAACTAAAATCTAACCAAGTTGAAATCAAAAAAGTTATTAATGAGGTGCAATCAAAAATGGAGGCTCTAACTGCTAGGATAAATGAGGCAGAAGAAAGAATTAGTGATATAGAAGACCAAATGACAGAGAATAAAGAAGCTGAGCAAAAGAGGGACAAACAGCTACTGGACCACGAGGGGAGAATTCGAGAGATAAGTGACACCATAAGACGAAACAACATTAGAATAAGGAATCAGTGACGTAAAAGAGAGATTAACTGAAATTATCCAAATAGGGGAGCAAGAAGGAAAAAGAAAGAAAAACAATAGAGAAAACTTATGAAAATTATGGGACACCATCAAAACAAAACAAAACAATAAACAATGTAAAGATCATTGGAGTCCCAGAAGGAGGAGAGAAAAATGTGGTAAAGAGCTTAGTTAAAGAAATAATGGCTGAGAACTTCCCAAACCTGGGGAAGACATTTGGAGATCCAAGTTAATGAAGGTAATAAGTCATCATAAAATTTCAACCCAAAATGATCTTCTACAAGATGTATTATAATGTAACTCATTAAATCAAAGACAAAGAAAGAATTTCAAAAGCAACAAGAGAAAAGACTCTCTCATACAAGGTAAGCCCCATAAGGTTACAGCAGATTTCTGAGCAGGGACCTTGCAGGCCAGGAGAGAATGGAATAATATATTCAAAATCCTGAGAAAGAAATTGCCAATCAAGAATACTTAACCTGGCAAAGTTGCTTTCAGAAAGGAAGGCAAAATGAAGACTTTCCCCCCAAAAAGAAAGGTAATGGAGCTCACTACCACTAGAACTGCCTTCCAAGAAATGTTGAAAGGAGTACTTGAAACTGAAGTGAAAGGATGATAATTAGAAACATGAAAACATATGAAAATACACAATACTGTTGTGTATGGTATGTTAACCATTTAACTCTAGTTTAACAGTTAAAGGACAAAAGTTTTTAAAAATAACTACAGCTACATATCGCCTGGAGCACTGGGCATGGTGCATAGACAGTGAATTTTGGAACACTGATAAAAAGTAAAATAAAATAAGAAACTACAGCTACAATGATTCATTAATGGGTGCGCAATATAAAAAGAAGTAAACTATGACATCAAAAATATAAAAGGGAGTAAAACGGTAGAGTTTTCATGTGATTGAAGTTTAATTGTTATCAGTATGAAATAGACTGCTTTACATCTAAGATGTTTCATGTAAGCCTCATGGTAACCAAAAAGCAGAAACCTACAATAGATTCACAAATGATAAATGGAAGAGAATCAAAGCATACCACTACAGAAAACCATCAATTCAGAACAGAAGGCAGTCAAAGAGGAAGAAAGGTATAAGGGAACAAGGGAACTATAAAACAGCTAGGAAACAATGAGATGGCATAAGTAAATCTTTACCTATCAATAATTACTGTAAATGAAAATGCACTGATTTCAACCAGGAAGAAAACACAGAGTGGATGAACAGATAAAACATATAAGACCCACATATATGTTTCCTACAAAAGACTTACCTCACTTTTAATACACAAAGGCTAAAAGTGAATAAATGGAAAAAGATATTCCATGCAAGTGGAAACCCGAAAGAGAGCAGGAGTAGCTTTACTTACATTAGACAAAGAGACTTTAAGCCAAAAATAGTAACAAAAAATAAAGAAGGCCATTATAGAATGATGCAAGAGCCAACTGATCAAGAAGATACAACACTCATAAATACATATATGCATCCAATATGAGAGCACCGAAATACATTAAGCAAATACTACTAGATCTGACGAGAGGGGTGCCTCACTGGCACAGTTGGTAGAGCATCCAGATTTGGGTTTTGGCTTAGATCATGATCAGGGTCATGAGATGGGGCCCTGCATCACGTTCTGCACTCAATGCAGAATCTGCTTAAGACTCCCTGTCCCGGGTGGAAAACAATTTACCATGCTAATGGACATCAAAAGAAAGCTGGGGTGGCAATCCTTATATCAGATCAATTAGATTTTAAGCGAAAGACTATAATAAGAGATGAGGAAGGACACTGTATCATGCTCAAAGGGTCTGTCCAACAAGAAGATCTGACAATTTTAAGTATCTATGCCCCTAACATGGGAGCAGCCAACTATGTAAACCAATTAATAATAAATTCAAAGAACCACATAGACAATACACTCCCCTCACTGAAATGGACAGATCATCCAATCAAAAGATCAACAAGGAAATAAAGGCCTTAAATGACACACTGGACCAGATGAACATCACACATATATTCAGAACATTGCATCCCAAAGCAACAGAATACACATTCTTCTCTAGTGCACATGGAACATTCTCCAGAATAGATCACATCCTCAGTCCTAAATCAGGTATCAATCTGTATCAAAAGATTGAGATTATTCCCTGCACATTTTCAGACCACAATGCTCTGAAGCTAAAACCCAATCACAAGAGGAAATTTGGAAAGAATCCAAATACATGGAGACTAAACAGTATCCTTCTAAAGAATGAATGGGTAAACAAGGAAATTAAAGAAGAATTGAAAAATTCAAAGAAACAAATGATAATGAAAACACAATGGTTCAAAATCTGTGGGACATGGCAAAGGCAGTCCTGAGAGGAAAATATATAGCAGTACAAGCCTTTCCCAAGAAACAAGAAAAGTCTTAAACACACAAACTAACCCTACACCTACAAGAGCTGGAGAAAAAACAATAAAGAAAACCTAAACCGAGCAGGAGAAGAGAAACAATAAAGATCAGAGCAGAAACCAATGAAATAGAAACTAAAAAATAATAGAACAAATCAACAAAACTAGGAGCTGGTTCTTTGAAAGAATTAATAAAATTGATAAACCCCTGGCCAGACTTATCAAAAAGAAAAGAGAAATGACCCAAATAAATAAAATCATGAATGAAATAGGAGAGATCACAACCAACACCAAAGAAATTCAAACAATTATAAGTACATACTATGAGCAACTCTACGCCCACAAATTTGGCAATCTAGAAGAAATGGATGCATTCCTAGAGACATATAAACTACCACAACTGAACTAGTAAGAAATAGAAAACCTGAACAGACCCATAACTAGCAAGGAGATTGAAAAAGTCATCAAAAATCTCCAAACAAACAAAAGCCTAGGGAGAGACGGCTTCCCAGGGGAATTCTACCAAACATTTAAAGAAGAATTAATTCCTATTCTCCTGGAACTATTCCAAAAAATAGAAATGGAAGGAAAACTTTCAAACTCATTTTATGAGGCCAGCATCACCTTGATCCCCAAAACAGACAAGGATCCCATCAAAAAAGAGAATTACAGACCAATATCCTTGATGAACACAGATGCGATAATTCTCATCAAAATACCTGCCAATAGGATCCAGCAGTACATTAAAAGGATTATTCACCACGACCAAGTGGGATTTATTACAGGACTGCAAGGTTGGTTCAACATCCACAAATCAATCAGTGTGAAGCAATACATTAATAAGAGAAAGGACAAGAAGCATATGATACTCTCAATAGATACTGAAAAAGCATTTGACAAAGTTCAGCATCCTTTCCTGATCAAAACTCTTCAAAGTGTAGGGATAGAGGGTACATACCTAAGTATCATCAAAGCCATCTATGAAAAGCCCACAGCAAATATCATTCTCAATGGAGAAAAACTGAGAGCTTTTCTGCTAAGGTCAAGAACATGGCAGGGATGTCCATTATCACCACTGCTATGCAACATAGTACTAGAAGTCCTAGCCTCAGTAATCAGACAATAAAAAGAAATTAAAGGCATCCAAATTGGCAAAGAAGTCAAACTCTCACTCTGTGCAGATGATATGATACTATATGTGGAAAACCCAAAAGACTCCACTCCAAATCTTCTAGAACTCATACAGAAATCCAGTAAAGTATCAGGATAGAAAATCAATGCACAGAAATTAGTTGCATTTCTTTACACCAACAACAAGACAGAAGAAAGAGAAATTAAGGAGTCAATCCCATTTACAATTGCACCTGAAATCATAAGATACCTAGGAATAAACCTAACCAAAGAGATGAAGAATATAAAGTCAGAAAACTATAAAGTATGCATGAAAGAAATTGAGGAAGACACAAAGAAATGAAAAAATGTTCCATGCTCATGGATTGGAAGAACAAATATTGTGAAAATGTCCATGCTACCTCAAACAATCTACACATTTAATGCAATCCCTATCAAAATACCATCCATTTTTTTCAAAGAAATGGAACAAAAATCCTAAAATTTATATGGAACCAGGAAAGACCTCAAATAGCCAAAGGAATATTGAAAAAGAAAGTCAAAGTTGGTGGCATCACAATTCCAGACTTCAAGCTCTATTACAAAGCTGTCATCGTCAAGACAGTATGGTACTGGCACTAAAACAGACACATAGATCAATGGAACAGAACAGAGAGCCCAGAAATAGACCCTCAGTTCCATGGTTAGCTAATCTTTGACAAAGCAGGAAAGAATGTCCACTGGAAAAAAAAACAGCCTCTTCAAGAAACGGTGTTGGGAAAATTGGACAGCCACATGCAGGAAAATGAAATTGGACCATTTACTTACACCACACACAAAAATAAACTCAAAATGGATGAAGGACCTCAATGTGAGAAAGGAATCCATCCTAATCCTTGAGAAGAACAGAGGCAGCAACCTCTTCGACCTCCGCCACAGCAACTTCTTCCTAGGCACATCGCCAAAGGCAAGGGAAGCAAGGGCAAAAATGAACTACTGGGGCTTCAAGATCAAAAGCTTCTGCACAGCAATGGAAACAGTCAACAAAACCAAAAGACAACTGATAGAATGGGAGAAAATATTTGCAAAGGACATATCAGGTAAAGGGCTAGTATCCAAAATCAATAAAGGGCTCAGCAAACTCAACACCAAAGAACAAATAATCCAATCAAGAAATGGACAGAGGACATGAACAGACATTTCTGCAAAGAAGACATCCAGGTGGCCAACAGACACATGAAAAAAATGCTCCACATCACTCAGCATCAGGGAAATACAGATCAAAACCACAATGAGATATCACCTCACACCAGTCAGAATGGCTAAAATTAACAAGTCAGGAAATGACAGATGCTAGCGAGGATGCGGAGAGAGGGGAACCCTCCTACACTGTTGGTGGGAATGCAAGCTGGTGCAACCACTCTGGAAAACAGTATGGAGGTTCTTCAAAATGTTGAAAATAGAACTACCCTATGACCCAGCAGTTGCACTACTGGGTATTTACCCTGAAGACACAAACGTAGTGATCAGAGGGACACGTGCACCCGAATGTTTATAGCAGCAATGTCCACAGTAGCCAAACGATGGAAAGAACCTAGATGTCCACCAACAGATGAATGGATAAAGAAGATGTGGTATATATATATATATATATATATATATATATATATATATATACAATGAACTACTATGCAGTCATCAAAAGAAATGAAATCTTGCTATTTCCGATGACGTGGATGGAACTAGAGGGTATTATGCTGACGGAAATAAGTCAATTGGAGAAAGACAACTATCATATGATCTCCCTAATATGAAGAAGTAGCGATGCAACATGGGGGATTTGGGGGATAGGAAAAGAATAAATGAAACAAGATGGGATCTGAATGAGGCAAACCATAAGAGTCTCTTAATGTCACCAAACAAACTGAGGGGGGCTGAGGGAGGGGGATAGGGAGAGGGTGGTGGGGTTATGGACATTGGGGAGGATATGTGCTATGGTGAGTGCTGTGAAGTGTTTAAACCTGGCAATTCACAGACCTGTACCCCTGGGGCTAATAACACATTATATGTTTATTAAAAAAAAAAAAGTCTCCTGTCCCCTCTGCCTTTTCCCCTACCCTATGCTCTCTCTCTAAAATAAATAAATATTTTTTAAAAGTCTGAAGAAAGAAACAGACAAAACTATAAGAGTGGACGACTCTAATACCCTATTTTCAATAGTAGATAAACCATCCAGACAGAAAATCGACAAATGAATGTTTGTTGGGGTAAAATGGGCAATAATTAATACAAGAGAAGAAATAATAAAAGAGAGACCAGAAAAATAATAGAGGAGATTAACAAAACTAAACCAGGGGTGCCTGGTTGGCTCAGTGGGTTAAGCCTCTGCCTTCTGCTCAGATCATGATCCTGGGTCCTGGGATTGAGCCCTGCATCGGGCTCTCTGCCTGCCTCTCCACCCATCCAGCTCTCTGCCTGCCTCTCTGCCTGCCTGTGATCTCTCTCTGCCAAATAAATAAAAATAAAAATAAAAATAAAAAACTAAACAAAACTTTGGCTACACTAAGACTAAAAGAGAACAGGACTCAAATAAATAAAATCAGAAATGATTTTCTATTTCTACCTGATTCAGTTTTGGAAGATTATATGTTCCTAGGATTTTATCCATTTCTTCTAGGTTGTCCAATTTGTTGGCATATAATTTTTCACAGTATTCTCTTATAATACTTTGTATTTCTATGGTAGCAGTTGTTACTTCTCTTCTTCCATTTTGGTTTTTGTTTATTTGTGTCCTTTCTCTTTTTTTCTTGGTCACAAAATACCTCAAATAGACATAGCAATGTTGAGAATGAAAAACAAAGGTGGAGATATCACCATTCCAGATTTCCATAATCAAAACATTATGGTACTGTCACAAAAATAGACACACAGATCAGTGGAACAGAAGAGAGCTCCAAAATAGACCTATGCTCATTAGTCAATTAACCTATGACAAAGGAGGCAAGACTACAAAATGGAGAAAAGACAATCTCTTTAATAAATGATGTAGGAAAACAAGGTAGCTATATAAAAAATAAAAATGGACCACTTTCTAAAACCATACACAAAAATAAACTCAGAATGGCTTAAAGTCCTAGATATGAGACCTGAAGCCATAAAAATCGTAGAAAAGAACACAGGCAGTAATTTCTCTGATATCAGTCATATCAACATTTTTTAAGATATGTTTTTGATATGTTCCCTAGGGCAAGGGAAACAAAAGCAAAAATAAACTATTGGGACTACGTCAAAATAAAGAGCTTTTGCACAGCAAAGTAAACCATAAACAAAACAAGAAGACAACCTACAGAATAAGAGAAGATATTTCTAAGAGACATATCTAATAAAGGGTTAATATCTAAAATACATAAAGAACTTCTATGACTCAACACTTTAAAAAATTCCAGTTTAAAAAATGGGTAAAAAATCTGAAAAGGACTTTTTCAAAGAAGACATACAGATGACCAAAGATCATGAAAAGATGCTCAACGTCACCCATCATTAGGGAAATGCAAATCAAAATGACAATGATATATCATTTTATACTTGTCAGAATTGTTACAATCAAAAACACAAGAAATAACAAGTGTTGTCAAGGATGTGAAGGAAAAAGAATTCTTGGGTAGTGTTGGTGAAAGTGCACATTGGTACAGACACTGTGGAAAACAATATGGAAGTTCCACCAAAAATTAAAAATAAAAATACCATATGACCTAATAATTCCTCTACTATTTACCCAAGAAAGTGAAAATGCTAATTTTGAAAAGACATATACATCCCTATATTTATTGCAGCACTATTGACAATAGCCAAAATATGAAAGCATCCTAAATTTCTATCAATAGACAAATGGATAAGGAAGAAGTAGTAAATGGAACAATCTGAGAATTTTAGAGGTGAGGGGGGTGGGGGATGGTGATGGGTATTAAGGAGGACACTGGGTGTTATACACAAACAATGAATCATGGAACACTACATCAAAAACTAATGATGTACTGTATGGTGACTAACACAACATAATAGGAAGGAAGGAAGGAAGGAAGGAAGAAAGGAAAAAAGGAAGGAAGGAAAGACAAGACAAGAAAATAAGAATGAAAGAAAAAAGGAAGGAAGGAAAGAAGAAAAAAGGAAGAAAGTGAGAGGGAGAAAGATGAAAGGAAGGAAGGGAGGGAAGGAGGAAGATAGAAAGACAGAAAATGGAATTTTATGCAACCTTAAAAAGGATGAGATCCTGCCATATGCAACAGAATGGATGGACCTGGATGGTATTATACACAGTGAATTAAGTCATACTGAGAAAGACAAATGTGGATCTGAAAAACTCAAATGAATAAACCGACCAAATGCAGAATCAGACCTATAAATACAGAGGATAACCTGATGGCTGCCAGGGGAATAGGAGTGAAGGGATGGGCAAAAATGTATAAAGGGGAGTGGAAGATATAGACTTCTAGCTATGGAACAAATCATTCATGGAAATAAAAGCCACAACATAGGGAATATAGTCAATGTTATTGTAATAATATTGTATAGTGAATCATGGAAGTTACAGGGGCACCAAGTTGACTCGATCAGTTACCATCTGTCTTTCCCTCAGATCATGATCTCAGGGTCCTGGGATTGAGACCTGCATTAGGCTCCCTTACTCAGCAGGGAGTCTCCTTCCCTCTCTCCCTCTGCCCCTCCCTCCTGGCTTGTGCTCGCTCTCTCTCTCTCTAATAAAGAAATAATCTTTTCTTTTTTAAGTGGTTTAAAAAAAACATGGTAGCTTCCTTTGTGGTGAGTATAACGTTATGCTATATAGAGAAATTGAATGACTATATTGTACACCTGAAACTAATGGAACATTGTGTTAACTCTACTCAATCAGGAAAAAAAAAATAAAATCAGAAATGCAAAAGGAGACATAATTGACACCACAACTATACAAATATCATAAAAGATTACTGTGAACCATTACATGGCAATAATTGGAAACCTAAAAGAAATACATAAATTCGTAGAAACATATAATCTATAAAGACTGAATCATGAAGAAATAGAAAATATGAATAGGCCAATAATGAGTAAATACATTGAATCATTAATCAAAAACCTCTCCATTACAAGAAGACCAGGACCAGATAATTATATTGGTTGAATTTTACCAAACATTAAAGAATCATTAAGAACAATCCTTATCAAACTCTTCCAAAAAATTGGACATGCTGGACATGGCCAGCATTGTCCTGATGCCAAAGCCAGATAAGGACACTACAAGGAAAAACAAAACAAAACAAAGAAACCAAAAGACCACAGAACAAAATCCTCTCTGAACATAGATGAAAAATTCTCAATAAATATTAGCAAACCAAATTCAAATCACAATAAAAGTACCATACACTATGATCAGGCAGGATTCATCCTTGTGATACAGGGTTGGTTCAATACATACAAATCAATAAAAAACATAATAATAAGAAGAATAGGTAATAAATAACATCTTTAATAGAATAAAAGATTTTAAAAAACATATGATAATCTCAGTAGAAGCATAAAAAGCAATTGACAGAATCCAACATCCATTCATGATAAACACCCTCAATGAATTAAATAAAGAAACATACCTCAACATAATAATAAAAGCCATATGGGATAAGCACCCATATATCATACTCAATGAGGAAAGCTTGACAGCTTTTCCTCCAAGATCAGGAACAAGACAAGGATGCCCAATCTCACCACACCGACTCAGTGCAATCAGGCAAGAAAAAAAAAAATTAAACTAAAAGCTTTCTAAATCAGAAAGGAAAAAGTAAGTTCTGTCTATTTGCAGATGACATGATTTTATATATAGAAAATCCTAAACATTCCACCAAAAAACTGTTAGATGCAACTAACAAATTCAGGAAAGTTGCAGGGTACAATATCAACATACTGATATCAGTAGTGTCTCTATACAATTACAACAAATTATCTGAAAAAGAAATTAAAAATCCCATTTACAATAACATCAAGCACAATAAATACTTAGAAATATATTTAACTAAGGAGGTGAAAAGATTGTGAATAGCCAAAGCAATCCTGAGAAAGAACAAAGCTGGAGACATCATACTTTCTGATTTTAAACTATATGTAGTAATACAGCTATAGTAATCACACAGTATAGTATTGTCATAAAAACAGGCATTTAAATAGAACAGAAAAGAGATCCTAGAAATAAACCTATACACTTAGAGTCAACTAACTTTTGACAAAACTTCAAGAATATACAATAGGGAAAAATGGTCTCTTCAATAAATGATACTGGGAAACAGGATATTCATATGCAAAAGAATTAAACTAGACTCATCTCACCATACACAAAAATCAACTCAAAAAGTATTGAGGACTTGAAGATGAGACCTGAAACAACAAAATTCTTGGAAGAAAATATAAGAGGTAAGCTCTTTAATGTCTTGGCAATCACTTTTTTTAATTTTAATTTTAATTAATTGATTAATTAATTAATTAATTTTGAGAGCAAAAACAAAAGCAACAAATGAAAAATATATGTATGGGACTGCATCACTCTATAAAACTCTGTGCAAGGGTGCCTGGCTGGCTTGGTCAGTAGAGCATGCAATTCTTGATCTTGGGGTTGTAGGTTTGAGCCCCATTTTGGGTGTAGAGATTACTTAAAAATAAAATCTTTTCTAAAAAATTAAAAAACAAAAAGCTCTGTGCAGCAGAGAAAACCACAACAAAAGCAAAAGGCAAGCTATGAAACAAGAAAAGGATGTCCACTCACCACCTTTATTCCACATATTACTGGAAGTTCTATCCACAGCAATCAGACAACAAAAACATATAAAAGATATCCAAATTGGTTAAGGAGAAGTAAAACATTCACTATTTGGAGATGACAAGATACTGTATATAGAAAACCAAAAGACTCTCCACAAAACTGCTAGCACTGATAAACAAAATCAGTAAACTTGCAGGATACAAAATTAATGCACAAAAATCTGTTGTATTTCTATACACCAAAAATTGAAGCAACAGAAAGAGAAATTTAAAAAACAATCCCATTTACAACTGCAATGAAAATAAGAAGATACCTAGAAAGAAACCAAAGAGATGAAAGGTCTATACTCTGAAAACTATAAAAAACTGATGAAAGAAACTGAAGATGACACAAAGAAATGGAAAGACATCCCATACTCATGGATTAGAACAAATATTGTTAAAATGCCTTTGATACCCAAAACAATCTACACATTTAACACAATCCTATTAAAAAAAATAGTATTTTTCACAGAACCAGAACAAACAGGTTTAAAATTTGTATGGGATCACAAAAGACCTCAAATAGCTAAAGCAAACTTGAAAAAGAAAAGGAAATCTGGAGGCATTACAATTCTGAAATGAAAGTTATATTACAAAGCTGTAGTAATCCAAACAGTATGGTACTGGCACAAAAATAGACACAGAGATCAACTGAACAGAGTAGAAAACACAGAAATAAACCCACAATTGTATGGCCAATTAAATTATTTCGGACAAATCAGGAAAGAATATCCAATGGGGAAAAGTCCTTCCAACAAATGGTGTTGGGAAAACTGACAGCAACATGCAAAAGAATGAAATTAGACTGCTTTCTTTCAACATATACAAAAATAAATTCAAATTGAAAACGGATTAAAGACCTAAATGTGAGACCCAAAACAACAAAAATCATAGAAAAGAACAAAGAGAATAATTCTTCTGGCATTGGCTATAGCAACATTTTTCTAGATAACAAGGGAATAACATTTTTCCTGAAACAAGGGAAACAAAAGAAAAAAAAAATAAACTATGGAAACTACATCAAAATAAAAAGCATCTGTGCAGTGACAGAAACAATCAACAAAACTAAATGACAAACTATGGAATAGTAGAAATTTACAAATAACACACCTGATAAAGGGTTGACATAACTAATAAGGGTTAGAATCCAAAATCTATAAAAAACGCACAAAGTAGAACACACATAAAATGAATAGTCCAAATTTAAAATGTGCAGAAGAAATCAGGTAACATAATGCCCCCAGTTTTATTTTTGTTTTTCAACATTTCCTTAGCGATTCGGGGTCTCTTCTGATTCCATACAAATTTTTGGATTATTTGCTCCAGCTCTTTGAAGAATACCGGTAGAATTTTGATCGGAATGGCATTAAAAGTATAGATTGCTCTAGGCAGTATCGACATTTTAACAATGTTTTTTCTTCTGATCCAAGAGCATGAAATGGTCTTCCATCTTTTTATGTCTTCTTCAATTTCTTTCAATGAGTGTTCTGTAGTTCCTTGAGTACAGATCCTTTACCTCTTTGGTTAGGTTTATTCCCAGGTATCTTATGGTTCTTGGTGCTATAGTAAATGGAATCGATTCTGTAATTTCCCTTTATGTGTTTTCATTGTTAGTGCATAAGAAAGCCACTGATTTCTGCACATTGACTTTGTATCCTGCCACATTGCTGAATTGCTGTATGAGTTCTAGTAGTTTGGAGATGGAGTCTTTTGAGTTTTCCATATAAAGAATCATGTCATCTGTGAAGAGAGAGAGTTTGACTTCTTCATTGCCAATTTGGATACTTTTTATTTCTCTTTGTTGTCTGATTTGTTACTAGGACTTCTAATACCTGATTTCAAGCTTTATTACAAAGCTGTGATCACCAAGACAGCATGGTACTGGCATAAAAACAGACACATAGACCAGTGGAACAGAGTAGAGAGCCCAGATATGGACCCTCAACTCTATGGGCAATTAATCTTCGACAAAACAGGAAAAAATATACAGTGGAAAAAAGACAGTCTCTTCAATAAATGGTGCTGGGAAAACTGGGCAGCAATATGTAGAAGAATGAAATTCGACCATTCTCTTACACCGTACACAAAGATAAACTCAAAATGGATAAAAGACCTCAATGTGAGACAGGAATCCATCAGAATCCTAGAGGAGAACATAGGCAGTAATCTCTTCGATATCAGCCACAGCAACTTCTTTCAAGATATGTCTCCAAAGGCAAAGGAAACAAAAGTGAAAATGAACTTTTGGGATTTCATCAAAATCAAAAGCTTCTGTACACAAAGGAAACAGTCAAAAAAACAAAGAGGCAACCCATGGAATGGGAGAAGATATTTGCAAATGACAGTACAGACAAAAGGTTGATATCCAGGATCTATGATGAACTCCTCAAACTCAATACACACAAAACAAACAATCATATCAAAAAATGGGCAAAAGATATGAACAGACACTTCTCCAATGAAGACATACAAATGGCTCTCAGACACATTAAAAAATGTTCATCATCACTAGCCATCAGGGAGATTCAAATTAAAACCACATTGAGATATCACCTTACACCAGTTAGAATGGCCAAAATTAACAAGACAGGAAACAACATGTGTTGGAGGGGGTGTGGAGAAAGGGGCACCCTCTTCCACTGTTGGTGGGAATGCAAGTTTGTGCAGCCTCTTTGGAGAACAATGTGGAGATTCCTCAAGAAATTAAAAATAAACTTCCCTATGACCCTGCAATTGCACTCCTGGGTATTTACCCCAAAGATACAGATGTCGTGAAAAGAAGGGCCATCTGCACCCCAATGTTTATAGCAGCAATGGCCATGGTCGCCAAACTATGGAAAGAACCAAGATGCCCTTCAACGGATGAATGGATAAGGAAGATGTGGTCCATATACACTATGGAGTATTATGCCTCCATCAGAAAGGACGAATACCCAACTTTTATCGCAACATGGCCGGGACTGGAAGAGATAATGCTGAGTGAAATAAGTCAAGCAGAGAGAGTCAATTATTATATGGTTTCACTTATTTGTGGAGCATAACAAATAGCATGGAGGACATGGATAGTTAGAGAGGAGAAGGGAGTTGGGGGAAATTGGAAGGGGAGGTGAATCATGAGAGACTGTGGACTCTGAAAAACAATCTAAGGGGTTTGAAGTAGTGGGGGATGGGAGGTTGGGGCACCAGGTGGTGGGTATTATAGAAGGCATGGATTGCATGGAGCACTGTGTGTGGTGCAAAAATAATGAATACTGTTATGCTGAAAATAAATTAATTAAATTTTTAAAAATGTGCAGTAGACACAGACACTTTTCCAAGGAAGACTTATAGATGGTCAACACACACATTTGAAAAGATGCTCATTATCATATGTCACCAGGGAAATGCAAATCAAAACTACAGTGAGATCTCACCCCATTCCTCTCAGAATGGCTAAAATAAAAAACACCAGATATCAGGAGTGGTGAGGATGTGGGAAAAAAGGAAGTCTTGCAATGTTGGTGGTGGGAATGCAAACTGGTACAGCCACTGTGGAAAACACTACGGAGTTTTCTCAAAAGTTAAAAATAGAAATACCCTACAATCTAGTAATTGCGCTACTAGGTTTTTTTTGGGGGGCGGGGGTGTTTTTGTTTTTGTTTTTGCACTACTGAGTTTTTAACCAAAGATTACAAAAACATTAATTCAAAGGGATCCATGCACCCCTATATTTACTGCAAAATTACTTAACAATAGCCAAGTGACCATTGATAGAGGAATGGATAAAGAAGATGTGGTATGTATAAAATGGAATATTTTTCAACCATAAAAAAAGGACAAACATGGTTAAAACTAGAGAGAATAAGGGTGTATAGAAGGAAAAGGAACAAGATGGCAGAGAAGGAGGAGACCTAAATATCATCAGGTCCCAGGAGTTCAGTTAGATAGTTATCAAACCATTCTGAACACCTACAAACTCAACAGGAGATCAAAGAGAAGAAGAGCAAGAATTCTAGGAACAGAAGAGCAACTGCTTTCTGGAACGTTGGATGTATGGAGAAGTGAATCCGAGGCAATATACAGGAAGATGGACTGTGAGGGGCTGGCTCCCAGCAAGTGGTGGAGCAACAGAGCAAAAAATCAGAACGTTTAGAAGTCAGCTGCACTGAGGGACCTAACTCCAGAGGCTAAGCAGGGGTTAGAGCCCTCGCAGGAACAGTGTCGTCACAGAAAGACCAGGGGTGTCTGAGTGTGGCAGAGCTCCCAGGTATTGTAGAGGGAAGCTGGCAGCAGAGATGAAGCTGAGGAGGGGGCTCTCAGCTCGGGGTTACCTTAAACTATGATATCAAAGAGCAGGAACCCCACAATTCGCTGATCCAGGGAGACTTACCTTCCTCTTCTGGGAGGAACAGGATGGCAGGAATCTAATGAGTTTGGAGACTCCAAACAGAGCCCTGTGCCAGAGATAGAAATGCTTGGACACAGGCTGGAGACCAGACAGATGTGAGAGATTGACTGCTTTTCTCTCAGGGTGCACTGAGGAGTGGGGCTCTGAGTTCTTGGCTCCTCCAGCCAGAGATTGGGAGACTGGCATCATTTTTCCTGTCCTCCAAAGCTCTACAGAAAGCATTCAGGGAACAAAATTTCCTGAGACCAAAACTGTGCAATTAGTTAGCCTGGCCCCTGGCAAAGACAGTAATTCCACCTCAGGCAAAGACATTTGAGAATCACAGCTACAAGCCCCTCCCCCAGAAGATCAGCAAGAACATCCAGCCAAGACTATGTTAATAGATAAGTGAGAACTGCAGAACTCCAGAGCTAGGGAAAGCAACACATAAAATTCATGGCTTTTCCCCCATGATTCTTTAGCCTTTCAAAGTTAAATATTTTAAATTTCATTTTCTTCTTATTCGGTTTTTAAAATTTTTCCTCTTTCCTATTTTAAACTTTTTAAATTATTTTATCTCATCTATACCTTTTTTAAAAATCTTTTAAAATTTTCATTGTTATATTCTATCCCTTCATTGTATTTAACCTTACTTTTTGTATACATATAGGCTTTTCTTTCTTCTGGGATACAGTTTCTTCTAACAGATCAAAATATACCTTAAATCTAGTGCATGGCTTTGTTTTAGTCTCCAGCCTGCTCACATTCTTTCCTTTTTTTCCCACCAACTTATCTTATCAATACTTTTTTTTTTAATCACTCAGCATCAGGGAAATACAAATCAAAACCACAATGAGATACCACCTCACACTAGTCAGAATGGCTAAAATTAACAAGTCAAGAAATGACAGATGTTGGTGAGGATGTGGAGAAATGGGAACCCTCCTACACTACTGGTGGGAATGCAAGTTGGTGCAACCACTCTGGAAAACAGCATGGAGGTTCCTCAAAAAGTTGAAAATAGAACTATACTATGACCCAGCAATCACACTACTGGGTATTTACACTAAAGGTACAAGTGTGATCTGAAGGGGCACATACACCCAAATATTTATAGCAGCAGTGTCCAAAATAGCCAAGCTATGGGAAGAGACTAGATGAATGGATAAAGAAGATGAGGTATATACACTAGAATACTATGCAACTGTCAAAAGCCCCAAATCTTGCCATTAACAATGATGTGGATGGAACTAGAGAGTATTATGTTAAGCAAAATTACACCATCATAGAAAGACAATTATCATATGATCTATCTGATATGAGGAATCTGAGAGGCAGGGCAGGGGGTCATGGGGGGTAGGAAGGGAAAAAAAGAAAAAGATGGGACTGGGAGGGAGACAAACCATAAGAGACTTAATCTCAGGAAATAAACTGGCTTTCTTTTTCAATATTCCTTTGGCTATTCGAGGTCTTTTCTGGTTCCATATAAATTTTAGGATTATTTGTTCCATTTCTTTGAAAAAAATGAGTGGGATTTCGATAGGGATTGCATTAAACGTGTAAATTGCTTTAGGTAGCATAGACATTTTCACAATATTTGTTCTTCCAATCCATGAGCATGGAACATTTTTCCATTTCTTTGTGTCTTCCTCAATTTCTTTCATGAGTACTTTACAGTTTTCTGAGTATAAATTTTTAGCCTCTTTGGTTAGGTTTACTCCTAGGTATCTTATAGTTTTGGGTGCAATTGTAAATGGGGTGGACTCCTTAATTTCTCTTTCTTCTGTCTTGTTGTTGGTATAGAGAAATGCAATTGATTTCTGTGCATTGATTTTATATCCTGACACTTTACTGAATTCCTCTACAAGTTCTAGCAGTTTTGGAGTGGAGTCTTTTGGGTTTTCCACATGTAGTATCATATCATCTGCGAAGAGTGATAGTTCATTGGTAAGCTTTCTCTTGGCTTTTGGCATCCAGGCCTAATCAACATCATTTTGGATTCTCTCCTGGTATCTCTAGAATATGGTTCTTAAAGTTGCCTTTGTTAAAATGAAAAGGAAAAAAAAAAAAAACCCAAGGCTCTCTTCCTAATTCTTCCATTTCATTTCCTCTATTTTTCACTTAGGTCTCAACATGAATGTCATCCATTTACAGGCTATCTCTTCCTCTCCCACCACACAAACAGAAAAACTAAATCTGAAGAAGCTCTATCCTACCTGCTGTTTTGACCTAAACTTTCTCTTCTTTAGTTCTAATTCACTAAAATTTTGTTTATATTGTGTATCTAAAATCCTCTAGAAAGGCAAACTCTTCTTTTTATGCATAATTTACTATATATAAAACCTAGTAAATAAATAATACTGCATATATTATTTTCAAATATACTGAATGAGAAAGCCTCACAATTACTGAAAAAATTGTTACTTATTAAAGAAAAATGATAATTTCTGTCAAAAAAAATTCATAGAAGAATCAAATGGGTAAAATACGCTATGCATTTTTAAAGAAATTTAAATCAAGAATTAACTACCTTGCTACAATTGATTTCTATTTTAAGATGTAAAAAAAAGAATTTAACAAAAGTTGTCATTTACTGAGAGATCAGTTTAGGCTAACTTTACATAAGCTACAACATCTACCTATGAATTTACTATAATACACACATATGCACACGCATATGTATTTTTTAATGGATAATCTTCCAAAGACCACTGGAGTTGGTTTTTAATCTTTGTTTCATAGATTAGCAAACTGAGATGTGGGACTATTAGGTAGTGTTAATAAGAGTTGGAGCCGGGGGGGGGGAGGAGTCAAGATGGCGGAGAAGTAGCAAGCTGAGACTACTTCAGCTAGCTGGAGATCAGCTAGATAGCTTATCTAAAGATTGCAAACACCTGAAAATCCATCGGAGATCGAAGAGAAGAAGAACAGCAATTCTGGAAACAGAAAAACAACCACTTTCTGAAAGGTAGGACCGGCGGAGAAGTGAATCCAAAGCGACGGGAAGATAGAACCCGGGGGGAGGGGCCGGCTCCCGGCAAGCGGCGGAGCAACCGCACACAAAATCAGGACTTTTAAAAGTCTGTTCCGCTGAGGGACATCGCTCCAGAGGCTACCCGGGGCAAAGCCCACACGGGGTCAGCGTGGCCTCAAGTCCTGCAGGGTCACAGAAGGATCGGGGGTGTCTGAGTGTCGCAGAGCTTGCGGGTATTGGAACGGGAAAGCCGGCTACAGAGACAGAGCCGACAGTAAGCTTGCAGCTCGGGGTGACCTTGAACCGGTCGCAGGCTCAGTGAGCTCGGAGCGCGGCCGGCCGGAGGTCAGGCAGACGGGAGTAACTGGGCGCGGATCTCTGAGCGCGCACTGAGGAGTGCGGCCCTGGGCTCTCGGCTCCTCCGGGCCGGAGACCAGGAGGCCGCCATTTGTATTCCCGTCCTCCAGAACTCTACGGAAAGCACTCAGGGAACAAAAGCTCCTGAAAGAGAACCCAAGCGGATTACTCACCCAGGCCCCGGGTAAGGGCGGTGCAATTCCGCCTGGGGCAAAGACACTTGAGAATCACTACAACAGGCCCCTCCCCCAGAAGATCAACAAGAAATCCAGCCGAGACCAAGTTCACCTACCAAAGAGTGCGGTTTCAATACCAAGGAGAGCAGCAGAATTCCAGAGGAGGAGAAAGCAAAGCACGGAACTCATGGCTTTTTCCCTGTGATTTTTTTTTAGTCTTGCGGTTAATTTAATTTTTTTCTTTTTCATTTTTTGTTTTTTTTTTCTCGCCTTCGGGTAAATTTTTTTTTTTAACTGTTACCTTTTTCTTTTTTAACGATTTTTTACTAGTTTATCTAATATATATATTTTTTCTTTTTTATATTTTTCTTAGGTGATTTCTTTTTTTTTAAATTCTTTTCTTTTTTTTCTTTTTCCTTTTTTTTTTTCTTTTCTTTCTTCCTTTTTGAACCTCTTTTTATCCCCTTTCTGCCCCCTCACGATTTGGGATCTCTTCTAATTTGGCTAAAGCATATTTTCCTGGGGTTGTTACCACCCTTTTAGTATTTTACCTGCCCCTTCATATACTCTTCTCAGGACAAAATGACAAGACGGAAAAATTCAACACACAAAAAAGTACAAGAGGCAGTACCGAAGGCTAGGGACCTAATCAATACAGACATTGGTAATATGTCAGATCTAGAGTTCAGAATGACAATTCTCAAGGTTCTAGCCGGGCTCGAAAAAGGCATGGAAGATATGAGAGAAACCCTCTCGAGAGATATAAAAGCCCTTTCTGGAGAAATAAAAGAACTAAAATCTAACCAAGTTGAAATCAAAAAAGTTATTAATGAGGTGCAATCAAAAATGGAGGCTCTAACTGCTAGGATAAATGAGGCAGAAGAAAGAATTAGTGATATAGAAGACCAAATGACAGAGAATAAAGAAGCTGAGCAAAAGAAGGACAAACAGCTACTGGACCACGAGGGGAGAATTCGAGAGATAAGTGACACCATAAGAGATAAGTGACACCATAAGACGAAACAATCCCAGAATAATTGGGATTCCAGAAGAAGAAGAAAGAGAGAGGGGAGCAGAAGGTATACTAGAGAGAATTATTGGGGAGAATTTCCCCAATATGGCAAAGGGAACGAGCATCAAAATTCAGGAGGTTCAGAGAATGCCCCTCAAAATCAATAAGAATAGGCCCACACCCCGTCACCTAATAGTAAAATTTACAAATCTCAGTGACAAAGAGAAAATCCTGAAAGCAGCCCGGGAAAAGAAGTCTGTAACATACAATGGTAAAAATCTTAGATTGGCAGCTGACTTATCCACAGAGACCTGGCAGGCCAGAAAGAGCTGACATGATATTTTCAGAGCACTAAATGAGAAAAACATGCAGCCCAGAATACTGTATCCAGCTAGGCTATCATTGAAAATAGAAGGAGAGATTAAAAGCTTCCAGGACAAACAACAACTGAAAGAATTTGCAAACACCAAACCAGCTCTACAGGAAATCTTGAGAGGGGTCCTCTAAGCAAAGAGAGAGCCTACAAGTGGTAGATCAGAAAGGAACAGAGACCATATACAGTAACAGTCACCTTACAGGCAATACAATGGCACTAAATTCATATCTCTCAATAGTTACCCTGAATGTGAATGGGCTAAATGCCCCTGTCAAAAGACACAGGGTATCAGAATGGATACAAAAACAAAACCCATCTATATGTTGCCTCCAAGAAACTCATTTTAAGCCCGAAGACACCTCCAGATTTAAAGTGAGGGGGTGGAAAAGAATTTACCATGCTAATGGACATCAGAAGAAAGCAGGAGTGGCAATCCTTATATCAGATCAATTAGATTTTAAGCCAAAGACTATAATAAGAGATGAGGAAGGACACTATATCATACTCAAAGGGTCTGTCCAACAAGAAGATCTAACAATTTTAAATATCTATGCCCCCAACGTGGGAGCAGCCAACTATATAAACCAATTAATAACAAAATCAAAGAAACACATCAACAATAATACAATAATAGTAGGGGACTTTAACACTCCCCTCACTAAAATGGACAGATCATCCAAGCAAAAGATCAGCAAGGAAATAAAGGCCTTAAATGACACACTGGACCAGATGGACATCACAGATATATTCAGAACATTTCATCCCAAAGCAACAGAATACACATTCTTCTCTAGTGCACATGGAACATTCTCCAGAATAGATCACATCCTCGGTCCTAAATCAGGACTCAACCGGTATCAAAAGATTGGGATCATTCCCTGCATATTTTCAGACCACAATGCTCTAAAGCTAGAACTCAACCACAAAAGGAAGTTTGAAAAGAACCAAAATACATGGAGACTAAACAGCATCCTTCTAAAGAATGAATGGGTCAACCGGGAAATTAAAGAAGAATTGAAAAAAATCATGGAAACAAATGATAATGAAAATACAACGGTTCAAAATCTGTGGGACACAACAAAGGCAGTCCTGAGAGGAAAATATATAGCGGTACAAGCCTTTCTCAAGAAACAAGAGAGGTCTCAGGTACACAACCTAACCCTACACCTAAAGGAGCTGGAGAAAGAACAAGAAGGAAACCCTAAGCCTAGCAGGAGAAGAGAAATCATAAAGATCAGAGCAGAAATCAATGAAATAGAAACCAAAAAAACAATAGAACAAATCAACGAAAGTAGGAGCTGGTTCTTTGAAAGAATTAATAAAATTGATAAACCCCTGGCCCGACTTATCAAAAAGAAAAGAGAAAGGGCCCAAATAAATAAAATCATGAATGAAAGAGGAGAGATCACAACTAACACCAAAGAAATACAAACTATTATAAGAACATACTATGAGCAACTCTACGGCAATAAATTTGACAATCTGGAAGAAATGGATGCATTCTTAGAAACATATAAACTACCAAAACTGAACCAGGAAGAAATAGAAAGCCTCAACAGACCCATAACCAGTAAGGAGATTGAAACAGTCATTAAAAATCTCCAAACAAACAAAAGCCCAGGGCCAGACGGCTTCCCGGGGGAATTCTACCAAACATTTAAAGAAGAACTAATTCCTATTCTCCTAAAACTGTTCCAAAAAATAGAAATGGAAGGAAAACTTCCAAACTCATTTTATGAGGCCAGCATCACCTTGATCCCAAAACCAGACAAGGATCCCACCAAAAAAGAGAGCTATAGACCAATATCCTTGATGAACACAGATGCGAAAATACTCAACAAAATACTAGCCAATAGAATTCAACAGTACATTAAAAAGATTATTCACCATGACCAAGTGGGATTTATTCCAGGGCTGCAAGGTTGGTTCAACATCCGCAAATCAGTCAATGTGATACAACACATCAATAAAAGAAAGAACAAGAACCATATGATACTCTCAATAGATGCTGAAAAAGCATTTGACAAAGTACAGCATCCCTTCCTCATCAAAACTCTTCAAAGTGTAGGGATAGAGGGCACATACCTCAATATCATCAAAGCCATCTATGAAAAACCCACCGCAAATATCATTCTCAATGGAGAAAAACTGAAAGCTTTTCCGCTAAGGTCAGGAACACGGCAGGGATGTCCATTATCACCACTGCTATTCAACATCGTACTAGAGGTCCTAGCCTCAGCAATCAGACAACAAAAGGAAATTAAAGGCATTCAAATTGGTAAAGAAGAAGCCAAATTATCACTCTTCGCAGATGATATGATACTATATGTGGAAAACCCAAAAGACTCCACTCCAAAACTGCTAGAACTTATACAGGAATTCAGTAAAGTGTCAGGATATAAAATCAATGCACAGAAATCAGTTGCATTTCTCTACACCAACAGCAAGACAGAAGAAAGGGAAATTAAGGAGTCAATCCCATTTACAATTGCACCCAAAACCATAAGATACCTAGGAATAAACCTAACCAAAGAGACACAGAATCTATACTCAGAAAACTATAAAGTACTCATGAAAGAAATTGAGGAAGACCCAAAGAAATGGAAAAATGTTCCATGCTCCTGGATTGGAAGAATAAATATTGTGAAAATGTCTATGCTACCTAAAGCAATCTACACATTTAATGCAATTCCTATCAAAGTACCATCCATCTTTTTCAAAGAAATGGGACAAATAATTCTAAAATTTATATGGAACCAGAAAAGACCTTGAATAGCCAAAGGGATATTGAAAAAGAAAGCCAACGTTGGTGGCATCACAATCCTGGACTTCAAGCTCTATTACAAAGCTGTCGTCATCAAGACAGCATGGTACTGGCACAAAAACAGACCCATAGATCAATGGATCAGAATAGAGAGCCCAGAAATAGACTCTCAACTCTATGGTCAACTAATCTTCGACAAAGCAGGAAAGAATGTCCAATGGAAAAAAGACAGCCTCTTCAATAAATGGTGCTGGGAAAATTGGACAGCCACATGCAGAAAAATGAAACTGGACCATTTCCTTACACCACACACGAAAATAGACTCAAAATGGATGAAGGACCTCAATGTGCGAAAGGAATCCATCAAAATCCTTGAGGAGAACACAGGCAGCAACCTCTTCGACTTCAGCCGCAGCAACATCTTCCTAGGAACATCGCAAAAGACAAAGGAAGCAAGGGCAAAAATGAACTATTGGGATTTCATCAAGATCAAAAGCTTTTGCACAGCAAAGGAAACAGTTAACAAAATCAAAAGACAACTGACAGAATGGGAGAAGATATTTGCAAACGACATATCAGATAAAGGACTAGTGTCCAGAATCTATAAAGAACTTAGCAAACTCAACATCCAAAGAACAAATAATCCAATCAAGAAATAGGCAGAGGACATGAACAGACATTTCTGCAAAGAAGACATCCAGATGGCCAACAGACACATGAAAAAGTGCTCCATATCACTCGGCATCAGGGAAATACAAATCAAAACCACAATGCGATATCACCTCACACCAGTCAGAATGGCTAAAATCAACAAGTTAGGAAATGACAGATGCTGGCGAGGATGCGGAGAAAGGGGAACCCTCCTACACTGTTGGTGGGAATGCAAGCTGGTGCAACCTCTCTGGAAAACAGCATGGAGGTTCCTCAAAATGTTGAAAATAGAACTGCCCTATGACCCAGCAATTGCACTATTGGGTATTTACCCTAAAGATACAAACGTAGTGATCCAAAGGGGCACGTGTACTCGAATGTTTATAGCAGCAATGTCCACAATAGCCAAACTATGGAAAGAACCTAGATGTCCATCAACAGATGAATGGATCAAGAAGATGTGTTATATATACACAATGGAATACTATGCAGCCATCAAAAGAAATGAAATCTTGCCATTTGCGACAACATGGATGGAACTGGAGCGTATCATGCTTAGCGAAATAAGTCAGGTGGAGAAAGACAACTATCATATGATCTCCCTGATATGAGGAAGTGGTGTTGCAACATGATGGCTTAAGTGGGTACGAGAAGAATAAATGAAAGAAGATGGGATTGGGAGGGAGACAAACCATAAGTGACTCTTAATCTCACAAAACAAACTGAGGGTTGCTGGGGGGAGGGGGTTTGGGAGAAGGGGGTGGTATTATGGACATTGGGGAGGGTATGTGCTTTGGTGAGTGCTGTGAAGTGTGTAAACCTGGTGATTCACAGACCTGTACCCCTGGGGATAAAAATATATGTTTATAAAAAAAAAAAAAAAAAGATTTGGAGCCAGGGTTCAGTCCTGTTTCATGTTATTCCAGGTCTGTAATTTCTATAGGGTATGGCACTGCCTTTTCAGGATTGCACACATAGTCATCAAAATTACATCAAGGAATATCTTAAGAAATTTTATTTTATCTAAAATACCCAATGTTTAGGGGCACCTGGGAGGCTCAGTGGATTAAAGCCTCTGCCTTCAGTTCATGATCGTGATCCCAGGGTCCTAGGATCAAGCCCTACATCGGGCTCTCTGCTCAGCAGGGAGCCTGCTTCCCTTCCTCTCTCTCTCTCTGTCTGCCTCTGCCTACTTGTGATCTCTGTCTGTCAAATAAAATAAATAAAACCTTTTAAAAAATAAATAAAATACCCAATTTTTAGATCAAGAAAGTGGAATAAAATCTAAACAAATGGAGGCTAATAATTTTATAATTGGATGGAATTACTCAAAATCAAAATATCATTATTTGATAGACAACTTATGATATAAAAATTAAATTATTTATTGAAATGCCCTATTGTATTGACTATCTTGCAAAAGGTATAATTTTTAAAACATAACTGAATAAAGAAAAGCTAATAATCTAATATATAGTAATAAGGAAGAGGCAAACATCGCTTAAAATGTAATTCAGAGACTTCCAGGGAGGATGGCAGAGTAAGAGAATCCTAAGCTCACCTCACCCCACGGACACACTTAGATAATAGCCACATCAGTGTAATTAACTCAGAAAATGACCTGAAGACTGGTAGAACAGACCCTCCACAGCTAATGGTAGAGAGGAGGCCACATCAAAAATAGTAGGAAGGGTGGCCACTCAGTCAGGAATAAAACTGACTGCAAGACTGCCTATAAGAGGGAGAGACATGCAAGCCTATAGAAAGGGCAAGGCAGACCCCACACCAGGAATCTCAGGCATAGGAGACCCACTCTGGGAAGATGAATCTCCATAACATTGGGCTTTGAAAACGAGAGGGACATAACTTTATGAGTTTTTATATCAAATGAAAGTGGGGATACCACTTGGTCAAAGCAAACTGATTCCCTGCCTTTAAAGAAGTGTATAAAAAATAGCACCGTAGAGACACAACATAAAGGTAACAGTTTGAAAAACGTGGTAATATGGGAAGGAGATTTAATTATTAATCCCAGGACATGTCCTGGAGGGGTAGTGATCTTTAGGAGTCTTCTCCAAGAACAAAGAGTGGGTAGGCATTCTTTCCCTCCACCACCACTCACAAACACCTCCAGAAACCAGTCCAAACACTGTCTACCTAGCCTGCTAACAGTGTGCCCCATGCCCAAGTTTTCCTGCAACCTGGCCCTCCAACTTAACCTTGACAGGCACTCCACAAAGAAGTTCCAGGTCTCCTCCCACAGCAGACTGGCACAAACCTTGCTAACTCCATGCACCCTACCCTCATGTTCTCCTGCACACCAGCCCTCAGCAGAAGTCCATCCAAACAGGACCACAAGTGTAACACTGTGCAAGCAGCCCTAATAGTGGCCAACACCACTCTAAAGTGACTCCTACCCAGGGCCAAGGGAAAGAGAACCATATACGCCATTCCAACTGTGGCCCAAGCATGGGGCTAGGGGCAGATATCTGGTCTGACTGCAGGCCAGGCCCACAGATAAAGGCCTTTCAGGGATAAGACATGGAAAAAACCCTGCCTCTTGGTGTGACCACAGCTCTGGCAAATGCCTGATTAGACCCAACTAAAGCCCAAGGAAGGCAGCCACAGACTGGCACATTAACAACACAGGAACTAAACTTCCTCAAATGGACAAAGTGAGACATTGAAGATGACTAAATTGAAGGCAAACATGGCTCGGCCACAACAATAGATGCACACAAAACACATAGGAGACACCCCTAAAACACCAGGTTCTGGTGAACAGGGGACAAGGCATTGCAGCATATTACAGGACCTCTTCTTCATACAGCCACTACCTCCAAGAGCAGGAGATGCAGCTGAATTTCCTAACACGGAGAAACAGACAGAGAGTTAGACACAGTGAGGAAAGACAGAAATATGTCCCAAAGGAAAGAACAGGACAAAATCATAGCAAGAGAGTTAAATGAAATGGAGATAAGCAATATATTGATAAAGAATTTAAAGTAATGTGGGGTTCTTTTTGACCAGATTCTTCTTTTATTTGCATATATATATATTTTTTCTCTTGTCATATACTTTTATCAGACTTTTTGTTTGTCTCTTTTTGTTTGTATACTTCATCAATCTTACCTTGGGGCCCATTTGGGCTGAAGCTTCTCTTTTATCTTCCCTTTCTTTCCTGTCTCTCTCTCTCTCTCTCTTTTTTCTTTTCTTTTTTCTCTCGTTTGGTTGGGGAATCCTGATTGCTCAGAAGCTTTCCAGGGTGGACCTTGACTGCACCACGGTCGATACACCCAGCTACATCCGTTCAGTCATCTCTCACCAAAATGACTAGAAGGAGGAATGCCCAACAGAAGAAAAATACAGAGGATGGACCTTCTGCAACACAGCTAACGGCTATCAACATAGACAATATGTCAGAAAGAGAATTCAGGCTAACAGTTGTTGGAGAAAGCCATGGATGACCAAATGGAATTGATGAGAGCCAAAATGAAAGCGACCAGAGATAATGTTCACAATGTTAGTGCAGAGCTGAAAGCTACCAGGGATGAGGTTCACAATGCTCTCAATGAGTTCCAATCTAATCTAAATTCTCTCAGTGCTAGCGTAACTGAGACAGAAGATAGAATTAGTGATCTGGAGGACAAACAGATAGAGAGAAAGGATCAGGAGGAAGCCTGGAACAAACAGCTTAGAAGCCACAAAAACAGAGTCAGGGAAATAAATGATGCCATGAAACATTCCAATGTCAGAATTATTGGAATCCCTGAAGGGGAGGACAAAGAAAGAAGTCTAGAAGGTATAGTGGAACAAGTTTTTCATGAAAACGTTCCCAGTCTCGCGAATGGAACCAGTGTTCATGGACTAGAGGCCGAATGCTCTCCACCCAAGTTTATAGATTCCAGAAAAACATCAAGGCACCTGATAGTCAAATTGAGGAATCATAATTGTAGATATAATCTCTTGAAAGGCACTAGGACAAAGAGGCTCCTTACTTACAAAGGAAAGCCCATCAGAATAACGTCAGACCTGTCCACAGAGACCTGGCAAGCCAGAAAGGGCTGGCAAGATACATTCAGGGCACTAAATGAGAAGAACATTCAGCCAAGAATACTTTATCAGCAAGACTGACATTCAAAATGGATGGAGCGATAAAGAGTTTCCAAGACTGGCAAGGCTTAAAAGGGTATGCAACCACCAAGCCACCACTGCAGGAAATATTAAGGGGTGGTTCTATAAAAGAGGAAAAATCCTAAGAATAGCATTGAACAGAAATATAGAGAAAATCTACAGAAAGAAAGACTTCAAAGGTAACATGATGTCAATAAAAATATATCTATCAATAATCACTCTCAATGTGAATGGCCTAAATGTGCCCATAAAACGGCACAGGGTTGCAGATTGGATAAAACGACAGGACCCATCCATATATTGTCTACAAGAGACCCATTTTGAACCTAAAGATACACCCAGACTGAAAGTGAAGGGATGGAGAAGAATCTTTCATGCCAATGGGCCTCAAAAGAAGGCTGGGGTAGCAATTCTCATATCAGATAAATTAGACTTTAAACTAAAGACTGTAGTCAGAGATACAGAAGGACCGTACATCATTCTTAAAGGGACTATCCACCAAGATGATCTAACAATTGTAAATTTCTAAGGCCCCAATATGGGAGCTGCCAATTACATAAGAAAACTGTTAATCGAGATAAAGAGTCATATTGATATGAATACATTAATAGTAGGAGATCTTAACACACCTCTCTCAGAAATAGACAGATGGCTGAAGCAGAAAATCAATAAAGAAACAAGAGCATTAAATGACACATTGGGGGGCGCCTGAGTGGCTCAGTGGGTTAAAGCCTCTGCCTTCAGCCCAGGTCATGATCCCAGGGTCCTGGGATCGAGCCCCGCATCGGGCTCTCTGCTCAGTGCAGAGCCTGCTTCTCTCTCTTTCTCTGCCTGCCTCTCTGTCCACTTGTGTTCTCTGTCAAATAAATAAATAAAATCTTTAAAAAAATTGACACATTGGACCAGATGGACCTCATAGATATATACAGAACATTCCACCCTAAAACAACAGAATACTCATTCTTCTCAAGTGCACATGGAACCTTCTCAAGAATAGATCACATACTGGGTCACAAATCAGGACTCAACCGATACCAAAAGACTGAGATGATTCCCTGCATATTCTCAGATCACAATGCTTTGAAACTGGAGCTCAATCACAAAGAAAAGTTCGGAAGGAACTCAAACACCTGGAAGCTAAAGACCACCTTGCTTAAGAATGCTTGGATCAACCAAAAGATCAAAAACAAACTGAAACAATCCATGGAAACCAATGAGAATGAAGACACTTCAGTCCAAAACCTATGGGATACAGCAAAGGCGGTCCTAAGGGGGAAAAACATAGCCATCCAAGCCTCTCTCAAAAAAATTGAAAAATCCAGAATACACCAGCTGTCTCTACAACTTAAAGAACTGGAGAATCAACAACAAATTAAACCAACTCCACACATAAGAAGGGAAATGATCAAGATTAGAGCCGAGATCAATAATGTAGAAACCAGAGATACAGTAAAATGTATCAATGAAACTAGAAGCTGGTTTTTTAAAAGAATCAATAAGAGTGATAAACAATTGGCCACACTAATCCAAAAGAAAAGAGAGAAAGCCCAAATTAATAAAATTATGAATGAAAATGGAGAGATCACAACTAACACCAAGGAAGTAGAAACAATCATCAGAAATTACTATCAACAGTTATATGCCAATAAGCTAAGCAACCTAGATGAAATGGATGTAAACTCCCAAAATTGAACCAGGAAGAAATTGACAACCTGAATAGACCAATATCTAGTAACGAGATTGAAGCAGTGATCAAAAACCTCCCCAAAATCAAGAGCCCAGGACCTGATGGATTCCCTGGGGAATTCTACCAAACTTTCAAAGAAGAAATAACACCTATTCTCCTGAAGCTGTTTCAAAAAATTGAAGCACAAGGAAAATTTCCAGTCTCTTTCTATGAAGCCAGCATTACCCTGATCCCCAAACTAGGCAAAGACCCTACCAAAAAGGAGAATTTCAGACCAATATCACTGATGAATATGGATGCTAAGATTCTCAACAAGATCCTAGCAAACAGGATCCAACAGCACATTAAAAAGATTATCCACCATGACCAGGTGGGATTCATCCCTGAGATACAAGGATGGTTCACCATTCGCAAATCAATCAATGTGATAGAACAAATCAATAAGAGAAGAGAGAAGAACCACATGGTCCTCTCAATTGATGCAGAAAAAGTATTTGACAAAATCCAGCATCCGTTCCTGATTAAAACGCTTCAAAGTATAGGGATAGAGGGAACATTCCTGAACTTCATAAAATCTATCTATGAAAGACCCACAGCAAATATCATCCTCAACAGGAAAAAGCTTGCAGCCTTCCCGTTGAGATGAGGAACATGACAAGGATGCCCACTCTCACCACGCTTGTTCAACATAATATTAGAAGTCCTAGCAACAGCAATCAGACAACAAAGAGAAATAAAAGGTATCCAAATTGGCAATGAAGAAGTCAAACTCTCTCTCTTCGCAGATGACATGATTCTCTATATGGAAAACCCAAAAGACTCCACCCCCAAACTACTAGAACTCATACAACAACTCAGCAACGTGGCAGGATACGAAGTCAATGTACAGAAATCAGTGGCTTTCTTATACACTAAATGAAAATACAGAAAGCGAGATTATAGAATCGATTCCATTTACTATAGCACCAAGAACCATAAGATACCCGGGAATCAACCTAACCAAAGAGGTAAAGGAACTGTACTCGAGGAGCTACAGAACACTCATGAAAGAAACTGAAGAAGGCACTAAAAGTTGGAAGACCATTCCATGCTCTCAGATGGGACAAATAAACATTGTTAAAATGTCTATACTGCCTAGAGCAATCTATACTTTTAATGCCATTCCGATCAAAATTCCACCGGTATTCTTTAAAGAGCTGGAGCAAATAATCCAAAAATTTGTGTGGAATCAGAAGGGACCCAGAGTGAATTTTCTCATGTAACTCTTTCCCACAAATCCACGCCAGGTACTCAAGCAGTATATCAAAGCTTGGGGGAAGGAACAGATACTATCTCAGATTGAAATCAAATGTCTTCTGAATATATTTCAAGTTTTCAAATGCAGAGGAATGAGGAAGAGGATATAGAGCTAAAAGAAACCCTTTTAATATATTCCAAATCAACACAAGATGCATGGTAGTCAATCTCCAAAACTGGGGGCAGTCTAACAGAGTAGAGAAAAATCTCCTAGGATTCAGAAAGCTGGGAATGGGCTGAAAAGCAAAGGACCTCACCAGTATGCAGACAATGGAATGGCATCTTTGTAATCTTAAAGGGCAACAACAACAAAAACTAAAATTCTTGTTCTGCAAAAAGCCCTTCAGATATAAAGCCAGATAAGACATTTTTACACAAAAAAAGCTGAGATAAGCTATTCACTTAGAGTTCCAATTAAAAGAATGCTAAAAATTCTTTCTTGCCTCTTTTTTTTTTTTTTTTCAGATAGAGATAAAAGAGTGTGTGAATCGGCATATGGGGATGGGCAGATGGAGAGGAAAAGAGAGAATCTTAAGCAGGCTCCCCACCCAGCCCAGACTCAGTCTCATGACCCTGAGATTGTGACCTGAGATGAAATCAAAAGACAGATGATTAACCAACCCAGCCACCCAGGTACCCCATAAT
Organism: Mustela lutreola; assembly: GCF_030435805.1. Taxonomy (NCBI): domain Eukaryota; kingdom Metazoa; phylum Chordata; class Mammalia; order Carnivora; family Mustelidae; genus Mustela; species Mustela lutreola. The sequence goes on from NC_081297.1 coordinate 58,356,561, forward strand.
GCCAAAAGTTCTTTGTGCTAAAAATGTTTGATATCAAATGGAAAATGAGTACACAGAAACAGAGTACCAGAAATCTTGATTTTGGCTCAGATTGTGAGATTGAACCCCACATCAGGCTCCACTCTGAGCCTGGAGTCTGCTTCTCTTCCTCTCCCTCTAACCCTCCCCCTATTCATGTACTCTCTCTCTCTCTCAAATCAATAAATCTTTAAAAAAGTACTGTAACATCACTTGCATTTATATCCAGAAAACTTCTCTATTCACTAGTTGACTCTAAACCTCATAATCAGTTTTATGCTTTTGCTGGAAATTTTGGAAAGTGATAAAATTAAGCTGCATTGTCATTAAACAGGCTTTCTAGATCTATTTTTAAAGTGAGATTTCTGTTTAACTTCTGTCACCAAAAGTATTTTTTGTTTCTATTTTGTGTGTGTGTTTTGAGAAGGAACTCTGATTTTCAGGCTCCCTCCTCTCTTTCTAATGTTTCTCTGACAGTATATGTAGACACAGAAATCATTTTAGTACATAATTTACTTCAGATGATGTATATCGAGTGCACTGGTTTAGTGAAGAGCAAAGTAATAACAGCCTACTTCTTCCTGTGTTATTCTTCTTTAATAATTGCAAAAGTTTCCCTTTGGTTGATTTTGTGCAATTATAATGAATAAATATTTTCTTACACTGTTCATCATTTAAGAGAAAGTCTCTTTCAAAGGTTTTGTAAACATCATAAACTTTCTTGACTTATAAATATTGCTATTTTTACAGTATCAAATTTAACATTTGTTTTATTTGCTAAATATGCAAATAAATTAATAAAATTATTTCATTTGTATGTCTTTGGAGACCCAGGTACCAAAGACATGAAGAAACTTTTCTATGTTTTACACGACCATATTTTAAGATAAAAGTCTAGATTATCCTTTCTATTATTCTTGTAATATTTGGAAAATTACAAGGCATATTTTTTCTTCTTTATTATGATTTTATTAAAGTAATAATGTGTATTACTGAAAAGGCTTACTCTGATAAGCCAAAAGAAAAAAGTGTAAAATCACATAAGGTAGAAATAACTAATCTAATTATTTGGGAGTATATTTTTCCCAACTTTTCCCTCTGTGATTGTACCCAGAAACATTATGTACTAATGTGATTAGTAAATGCATGACATATAATTGAATACATCACTTGTCAAATATATTATTATCCTTAAAAAATTTTGTGCTCCTATTTATATCTCAGTAATTAGAGATAATCATCTATTTAATTTCAAGTTTATCATTATATATGTATTTTTTAATTAATTTATTTTCAGCATAACGGTATTCATTATTTTTTCACCGCACCCAGTGCTCCATGCAATCCGTGCCCTCTATAATACCCACCACCTGGTACCCCAACCTCCCATCCCGCACCCCTTCAAACCCCTCAGATTGTTTTTCAGAGTCCATAGTCTCTCATGATTCACCTCCCCTTCTAATTTCCCCCAACTCCCTTCTCCTAAACTTATCTCTTTTGTCAAGATTTTGTGGTTTTTCCTTAAGAATTCTCCATTCTTAATGTGACAATACACCTCATGTTTATGATCTAAAATTTTTTTTAAAATATTTTTATTTATTTATTTATCAGAGAGAAAGAAACAGCACAAGCAGGGGGGCAGCAGGTAGAGGGAGAAGCAGGCTCCCCGCTGAAAAAGGAGCCCAATGCAGGACTCTATCCAAGGACCCTGGGTACATGACATGAACTAAAGGTAGATGCTTAACTGACTGAGCCACCCAGGCAGCCCATACTTCATGTTTTAATCACGACTAATTACAGTCTTTAGATTCCCCTTAGTTTTTGTTTCTAAATTATACAAGCTTTGTTAATAGCATCCTTGTAGAAACATTTCACATTTGTCATTAATAATATCATTGAAATTTCTAGGACAAGGATGTGCTTATTTTTTAAATGCATTTGAATGTCATCAAAATGACATCTATAAAGTTCTTATCCATATTATACTTTAAGGCCACTGCATGAACATTTGCCTTTGCTTACATGAAACTCACCATTGCATTCTATTTTTTTTTTAAAAAGTTTTAGGGTCTCCTGGGTGGCTCAGTTGGTTAAGCATCTGCCTTTAGCTCAAGTCATGATCTCAGGATCCTGGGGTGGAGCCCTGTATGGGGCTTCCTGCTCAGTGGGGAGCCTGTTAGTCTTTCTCCCTCTGCCCCTCACCACTCGTGCTCTCTCTTTCTCTCTCAAATAAATAAAACCTTTTTAAAAAGTTTTAAAGTATATTGGTGCTTTGTTTGGTGTAGTAATTGTACTGACTCTGAAATCACCCATATAATGGTTACCTATTCAACCTGTATGTAAAACTATCATGTAAAACAAAACAAAACAAAACAAAAAATGTTCTCCTCCCTGCCTTCTGCAGATAAAGTTTTCCCCAGAGGGATGCCTAGTTGGCTCAGTGATAGAGCATGAGACTCTTGATCTTGCGATTTTGAGTTTGAGCCCCACATGGGGTATGGAGAGTTCTAAAAAATCATTTTTCTTTAAAAAAAAAATGTTTTCCCTAGAGTTTTCTCTTTGTAGTTGCTGGTTATACCTTATTAACTCATCTTTCTGTAGGATACTAACAACAAAAAAACTTAAGGGCTTTGTAAATCTGTTTTGGACTATAGCTGCTCCATTAACAGATCCTAAATTATCACCAGTTTTTTCCAATGATTATTTATAATAGCAGCTAGTCAGTAGTTTATGTTTTGAATAAGTATTCCCAGGGTAACAGGTTTCTTAAATTGATGAATTAAAAGAAAAATTTCCCTGGAGATCTCATTTAGTTTATTATGTGAATGGTTTTAATTGCTTCCTTTAAAACATTGCCTTGCCAAACTCCTACTTTGTGTCCAGTTCTCACAGCTTAAACTGCTGTCATATTAGGGAGGGAGGACTGACCTAGGGCCATAGCTTTCTGCTGAGCTGTTATACATACCAGCCGCTCAGTGTGATATATTTGAAAGCATTAGCTTTACAAGCCACCCACATTCTCTCCATTGTCCTCTCCTCAACCTAGAAGTTCTTGGGACATCTCATAGTAATGTTCTCAACCCCGAGTACTCTGGGCAATATCCAACACATCCTTCTTCTTTTTTTTTTTAAGAAAATATTTTATTTATTTTACAGAGAGAGAGATTATAAGCAGGAGGAGGGGCAGAGGGAGAGGGAGAAGATGACTCCCTGTTGAGCAGGGAGCCCCATGTGGGGCTCCATCCCAGGACACTGGGAGCATGACCTGGGCCAAAAGCAGATAGTTAACCAACAAATCTTTCTTTTCCTATTCTCTTATTCCCTTTTATTTTAAAATTTATGAAGAGACAATATTGGGAAAATAACTGACCCTGAACTGTGACTGATTGAGTTATAGTTATTGGCTTTCAGAGATTTTTTTCCCCATTCTAAAAGAGTTCATGGGTCACTAAATAAATCAGTGTCAGGTAGTATGTCATTAACTATCTATATCTAATCTATATATATCATCTATGTCTATCTCATAAAATTATAATATTTTGGTGAACTATTTACACAAATATCATATAGCCTTGATGAAAATATTTCAATCAGTAAAGATCTTATAACTCATTTTACAATTATTTAAATAGCTTTTCATCACAAGACTGGTAAAAAATAGATCTAATCTGTTACTCAGAGGAAATTGTCATCTAAATCTCTCAAAGGGAATAGTAAGTGAAATCACAAACATTATACTTACTTTTCTTTGAGTAATAGCTCCAGCTCATTAGTAGTTCTGAAGGTTAAAAAGATGAAGAGGAAAATGTTAACAGGGGCTTGTGTGTGGGTTTCTGATCCCTCTTATCCATGGCCTATCATATTCACTGGGGCTCTGAGATGGCCTACATCTCTGGATTTCTTATTTCTAACACAATGAAAATATTTTCTTACTTAGACCTTTTCATTTCTAATGTAGGAAATATCCCCTAGTTCTCTCCCCACTTAAAAGTTGAATACTATTCAGGGACTTCCAGAGTATGAGGAACTCTATTTGGTTTGAAGAGCTGGTAATTCTCATCACTCTAATTTTACACCAATAAGACTATTTTTTGGAAAGGCAATTGCTGGTAAGACAGAAGCTAAGCATATAAACAGAAGGGCTCTTGTGTCTCAGATTAAAAAATCACTAATGAATCCCTTGTGCAAAGTATTTGAGAAAGAATCCTGAAAGATGCAATGGTGAGGATGGTTTCTTAGAGACTGAAGACTCAACAGAAACACCAGACACAGTCTGAAACAAAACAGTGACAATCAGTTGATAAGAAAACAAACAGACCTCTTAAAATTTTTTTTCATCATTTATAGCAGCTAAGTGATCATAAAAGACCATTTTTCTTTTTCTTTATTATTTTTATTATATTTACTTATAAAGTAAAAATAAGATAATTTAAAAAAGGAAAAATATAAGTAAGTATAAGTTAGCATACTTTCAATATTTTTGAATATATCTTTTTTAATGGTTATATACATTTCTATAATATATTTCTAGTAATAATATTCAATGTTTTATTATTTATTTATTTCTAAAGATTTATTTATCTGATGGAGGGAGAGAGTGAAAGGAGTGGCAGAGGGAGACGGAGGGAAAGAATCTCAAGCAGACTGTAGGGAACCCAACGTGGGGCTTGATCTCATGATCCTGAGGTCATGACCAAGGCCAAAAGCTAGAGTTGGGCACGTTACTGACTCGTCACTCAGGTGCCCCTAGACAACTAGATTTTAGGACAAATTTAATATCATAAATAAGTAAGGTCATTTCAAAATGATGGAGATCAATTTATTAAAGTGGCATAGAAATTCTCAGAGTTTATGCTCTTGATAACACAGTTTCAAAGTATCCGAAACAAAAACCGACAGAATGTAAAGAAAACTGGACAAATACATAATAGGATATTTCAATACTTATTTCTCAATAACTAGCAGAACAAATAAGCAGAAAATCAGTAAGGATATGGAGGATTTGAACAATGCTATTGACTAATGACTAATGGATAGAACAACTAGGCAGAAGATTAACAAGGAAAATGAGGACTTGAAAACTTATGAACCAGTGATGTTTAACGACATCTATAGAATAATCTACCCAATAAGAGAAGAATATATTCATTTGAAATGTACACTGAACATTTGTCAAGATAAACTATATTCTGAACCATGAAACAAATCTTAGTAAGTACAAGAACATTCAACTTTCACAAAATGTGTTCTTAAAATTGTGTATCAAAAGAGGGGTCTCCAGGAAACCCATAAATATCTAGAAACTGAATAGCACACTTAAAAATTAGTCATGTTCCAAAAAATAAACCCAAGGGAAAATTATAAACACGGCCTCACTGGTGAATTTTACTAAACATTCAAAGAAAAAAAAGTCCTTTTCAAAGTGTTCCAAAAATTTGAAGACAGGGACACTTCCAAATTCATTTATATGAATCAGTGTTACCCTGATTCCCAAGTCAGATATGTTACTACAACTGGAGAATTTTGATCTGCATATCAGCCCAGGCAGGATGAAACTCATATTGCTTGAATTTTGTTTCCCGGTCTTCAGCAACTTTCTGATATTTTTCAATGGTAACTTTGTAGAATTCTGAGCTCTTCTCCTTTAGCCAGTTGCTCTTTATAGAATACATTCTGCATCTTTATCACTTGATCTTTCTCTTCCAGTTGTTTAGCCAGGTGCTTCCTTAGTTTGTTCTTCTTCACTTGATATCCTTCTGTGAAGAACTGCTTTGGTTAACTGCTCATTGGCAAAAGTCCTTTCAGTTCAGTTCTTTGCCTTGCTTTAGTTGTTTCTGATTTTCTGACTCTTTCTTGGTTTGCTCCAACGCCTGCTCCTCAGCCACTCTTCTTTTCAATTCTTCATCAGAAACTGAGGAACCATAAACACAAGAATACTGTTGAGACTTTGGACCAGATAGGAAGGTTTCCTTCATATAATCAATCACATTTTTCGAAAGCCAGATGTCTTTCACCATGGTGATATTCTCATTCTCCTCTACCTGGAAGTGACCTTGTGGGTGCTGGTGATCTCATGGCTCTTGCCCCTGCAGAGACTTAGTATGGAACCAAGAGCACTACAGATCCCACCAGGAAAGATCCACATGGACATGTCCAGACTCTTTGCAGGGAGGGAGCAAGGCCAAAACCCCAAGAAGAAGCAAGGAGAAGGTGCCTGTCCTTAGGATTGTCTTAAATTCTCTTTTTCCTACTTCATTATTAGTGTATAGAAATACAATGGATTTATGTACATTGATTTTGTGTCCTGTGACTTTATTGAATTCATTTATCAGTTCTAGTAGTTTTTTGGTGGACTCCTTAGGGTTTTGTATATATATAGTATTATGTCATTTGCAAACAGTTAAAGTTTTACTTACTCCTTACCAATTTGGGTGCCTTTTATTTTTTTCTTGTCTGATCATTGTGGCTAGAACTTCTAGTACTGTGTTGAAAAAGTGGTGAGAGTGGACATCCTTGTCTTCCTGATATTATGGGGAAAGTTTTCAGTTTTTCACCACTGAGTATGATGTTAGCTGTGGATTTTTTTCATATACAGCCTTTATTTTGTTGAGGTGTGTTCCTTCTAAACCTACTTTGTTGAGGGTTTTTTTTTTTTTTTTAATCATGAAAGTATTTTGTACTTTGTCAAATGCTTTTTCTGCATCTTTTGAAATGGTCATATGGTTTTTCTCCTTGCTCTAATTGATGTGATGTATCACATTGATTGATTTGCAAATATTGAACCACACTTACATTGTGGGAGTAAGTTCTAGTTGATCATGGTGAATGATTTTTAAAATGTATTGTTTGATTCAGTGTGCTAATATTTTGTTGAGGATATAATTTTTTTAATTTTCATTTATTAATTTTTAAATTAACATGTAATGTATTATTTGCTTCAGGGGTACAGATCTGTGAATCATCACTGTTGAGGATTTTTGCATCCATGTGTATCAGATATATTGGTTTGTAGTTCTCTTTTTCTGGGGCATTTTTATTTGGTTTTGGTGCCAGAGTAAGTCTGACCTCATAGAATGAATTTGGAAGCTTTCCTTCATCTTATATTTTTGGAGTGGTTTGAGAAAAATAGGTATTTACTGTTCTTTAAATATTTGGAAAAATTCACCTGTGAAGCCATCTGGCCCTGGACTTTTGTTTGTTGGGAGTTTTTTTTATTACTGATTCAATTTCATTTCTGGTAATTGGTCTGTTCAAATTTTATATTTCTTCTTCATACAGTTTTGGAAGGTTATATGTTTCTAGGAATTTATCCCTTTCTTCTAGGTTGTCCAGTTTGTTGGCATATAATTTTTCCTACTATTCTCTTATAATTGTATTTCTGTGGTGTTCATGGTTATTTCTCCTCTTTCATTTCTTTTTTTTTTTAAAGATTTTACTTACTTATTTGAAAGAAAGAGAAAAAAATAGAGAGCATGCATGAGTGGAGTGAGGGGCAGAGGGAGAAGTCTCAAGCAGACTTCGAGCTGAGCATGGAGACTGACACAGGGCTTGATCCCAAGACCCTGAAATCATGAACTGAGCTGAAACCAAGAGATGGATGCCTAACTGACTGAGCCACCCAGGTGCCCCTCCTCTTTCATTTCTGATTTTTTTGTTTGAGTTCTCTCTGTTTTTTTGTTTTTTGTTTTTTGTTTTTTGGATGCGTCTGTCTAAAGGTTTACCAATTTGCTAATCTTTGAAAATGACCAGCTTCTGGTTTCATTGATCTGTTTTATTCTTTTCTTAAAATTTTATTTCATTTATTTCTCTTCTAATTTTTACTATTTCTTTCCTTCTACTGGTTTTAGATTTTATTTGTTCTTTTTCCTAGCTCCCTTAGATGTAAAATTAGGTTATTTATTCCAGATTTTTCTTGCTTCTTGAGGTAGTCTGTATTGCTGTAAACTTCCCTCTTATGACAGCTTTTGCTGCATATCAAAGATTTTGGACCATTGTGTTTTCATTTTCATTTGTCTCCATTTTTTTTTTAATTTTCTCTTTGATTTCTTGGTTGTTTATTCATTGTTTAATAGCATGTTATTTAACCTCTATGTGGGTAAATTTGTGGCTTTTCAGATTTTTTTTTTGTGGTTAGTGTCTTGTTTCATAATGTTGTGGTTGAAAAAGATGTGTGGTGTGACTTTGAACTTTTTGAATTTGTTGAGACTTATTTTGTGGCTTGATGTGTGATCTATTTTGGAGTATGTTCTATATGCTCCAAAAGAATGTATATTCCGCTATTTTAGGGTGGAATATTCTGAATATATCCATTAAATCCATCTGGACCAATATGTCATTTAAAGTCATTGTTGCCTTACAGATTACCTATTTAGATGATCTGTCCATTGATGTAAGTAGGATGTTAAAGTCTCCTACTATTATTTTGTTATAATCATTTATTTCCTTTATGTTTGTTATTAATATTTTTATGTATTTGGGTGCTCCCATATTGGATGCATAAATATATGCAATTGCTATATTTTTCTGTTGAATTGTCCCATTTATGGTTATATAGTTTCCTTCTTTGTCTTTTGTTATAGTCTTTGTTTTAAAATCTATTTTTTCTGATATAAGTATTGCTACCCCAGTTTTCTTTTCACTACCAGTGGCATGATAAATACTTTTTCCATCCCCTCATTTTCAATTTGCTTGTTTTTAGGTCTGAAATAAGTTTCTTGTTGGCAACATGTAAATGGGTCTTGCTTTTTTGTCTATTTCATCACTCTTATCTTTTTTTTTTTAAGATTTTATTTCTTTATTTGACAGACAGAGATCACAAGTAGGCCGAGAGGCAAGCAGAGAGAGAAGAGGAAACAGACTCCCCACTGAGCAGAGAGCCCGATGCAGGGCTCAATCCCAGGACCCCGGGATCATGGCCTGAGCTGAAGGCAGAGGCTTTAACCCACTGAGCCACCCAGGCGCCCCATCATCACTCTATCTTTTGATTAGAGTGTTTAGTCTGCTTACACTCAAAATAATTGTTGATAGGCATATACTTATTGCCATTTTGTTACTTGTTTTATGGTTATTTTTGTAGTTCTTTGTTCCTTACTTCTCTTGCTCTCTTCTTTCGGGGTTTGATGGCTTTTTTTTTTTATTTTCAAATATTTGGATTACTTTCTCTTAATTTTTTACCTATCTATTACTGGTTTTTTTATTTGAAGTTGCCATTAAGTTTATGTGCAACATTTTATGAACATAGCAGTCTAATATTAAGTTGATGGTCACTTTAAGTTTGAACCCATTCTAAAAACACTAAATGTTTACTCTTCCTGTGCCTCTCTATTTTACATACATGGTGTTATACTTTAAATCCTTTTTTGGTAAATCCCTCGACTGATTTTTATAGGTATACTTAAAATTATTGGTTTTGTACTTCTTGCTTTTTAGATTAAAAAAATTTAAAAATATTTTGTTTATTCATTTATTTGAGAGAGAGAGACAAAGAATGAAAAGGAGTTGGGGAGAAACAGTGGAAAAGGGACAAGCAGACTCCATGCTGAATGTGGAGCCCCAAATGGGACTCGATCCCAGAACCCTGAGTTTATGACCTGAGGCAAAATCAAGAGTATGATACTTAATGAACTGGGTCACCCAGGCACCGCTTTTTCTTACTTTTTAAAAAATCCTGCTTATTATCTTTCCTTTTTATTGAAAGAATCCCCTTTCACATTTCTTGTAAGGCTGGTTTCATGATGATGAATTCCTTGAAGTTTGTTGGGAAACTCTATACTATTCTTGTATTCTGAAAAATAGCCTTGCTGGATAGAGTTATCTGGGTTAAAGGTATTTTTCCTTTTAATACTTTGAATACAGCATGTCATTCCCTTCTAATCTGCCAAGTTTCGGGGGATAGCCTTATGGGATTTCCTTTATATGTAACTGTTTTCTTTTCTCTTGTTTGTTTTCTTTTTCTTTTTTTTTATAATTCTTTCCTTATTGCTACTTTTTGCCATAATTTTACTTAGTACATGTCTTTGTGTGAACTCTTTGTTGATTTTATTGGTGTTCTCTATGCCTCCTGGATCTGGATTTCTGTTTCTTTTCCCAGATATGGAAGTTTTTATCTTTTTTTCTTCAAATAATATTTTTTGCCCCTTTTTATCTCCCCTTTCCTTCTGGGATCCCTATAATGAGAATGCTATTATGCTTCATGGTGTTACTGAGTTCTCTTAATCTATTCTTATTTTTTTTTAAAGATTTTATTTATTTATTTGTCAGAGAGAGAGGAGCGAGAGTGAGCACAAGTGGACAGAGTGGCAGGCAGAGGCAGAGGGAGAAGCAGGTTCCCCGCCAAGCAAGGAGCCCAATGTGGGACTTGATCCCAGAACGCTGGGATCATGACCTGAGCTGAAGGCAGCTGCTTAACCAACTGAGCCACCCAGGCATCCCTCTATTCTTATTTTTTAATTTTTCTTATTTCTTTCTTCTATTCAGCATGATTGTTTTCTATTACTCAGTCTTCCAGGTTGTTGATTCTTCCTTCAGATTCCTCTAACTTGCTATTTATTCCTTCTAGTGTATTTTTTATTTCAGTTATTTTCTTCATGATTACTTGGTTCTTTTTAATATTTCCTATCTCTTTGTTGCAGATCTCACTGAGGTCCTTCACTGTTTTCTCAAGTCCAGTGAGTATCTTTAAATTCTTTTTAAAAAATTTTTTAAATTTATTTTCAGTGTAACACTATTCATTGTTTTTGCACAACACCCATGCAATACATGCCCACTCTAATACCCACCACATGGTTCCCCCAACCTCCCACCCCCCCCCGCCTCTTCAAACCCCTCAGATTGTTTTTCAGAGTCCATAGTCTCTCATTATTCACCTCCCCTTCCAATTTCCCTCAACTCCATTCTCCTCTCTAACTCCCCTTGTCCTTCATGCTATTTGTTATGCTCCACAAATAAGTGAAACCATATGATAATTGACTCTCTCTGCTTGACTTATTTCACTCAGCATCATCTCTTCCAGTCCCATCCATGTTGCTACAAAAGTTGGATATTCATCCTTTCTGATGGAGGCATAATACTCCATAGTGTATATGGACCACATCTTTCGTATCCATTCATCCGTTGGAGGGCATCATGGTTCATTCCACAGATTGGTGACTGTGGCCATTGCTGCTACAAACACTCTGGTACAGAAGGCCCTTCTTTTCATGACATCTGTATCTTTGGGGTAAATACCCAGTAGTGCAATGGCAGGGACATAGGGAAGTTTTATTTTTAATTTCTTGAGGAATCTCCACACTGTTCTCCAAAGTGGCTGCACCAACTTGCATTCCCACCAACAGTGGAAGAGGGTTCCCCTTTCTCCACATCCCCTCCAACACATATTGTTACCTTTCTTGCTAATTTTGGCAATTATAACTGGTGTAAGGTGGTATCTCAATGTGGATTATTTTTTTAATTTATTTTTTATTTATTTTCAGCATAACAGTATTCATTATTTTTGCACCACACCCAGTGCTCCATGCAATCCATGCCCTCTATAATACCCACCACCTGGTACTCCAGCCTCCCACACCCCCACCACTTCAAAACCCTCAGATTTATTTTCAGAGTCCATAGTCTCTCACGATTCACCTCCCCTTCCAATTTGCCCCAACTCCCTTCTCCTCTCTAACTCACCATGTCCTTCATGCTATTTGTTATGCTCCACAAATAAGTGAAACCATATGATAATTGACTCTCTCTGCTTGACTTCACTCAGCGTAATCTCTTCCAGTCCCATCAATGTGGTTTTAATTTGAATCTCCCTGATGGCTAGTGATGATGAACATTTTTTCATGGGTCTGAGAGCCATTTGGATGTCTTGATTGGAGAAGTGTCTGTTCATATCTTCTGCCCATTTTTTTATATGATTGTCTGTTTTGTGTGTGTTGAGATTGAGGAGTTCTTTATAGATGCTAGATATCAACCTTTTGTCTGTACTGTCATTTGCAAATATCTTCTCCCATTCCGTGGGTTGCCTCTTTGTTTTACTGAGAGTTTACTTTGCTTTTATTAATTTCTTGAGGAATCTACACACTGTTCTCCAAAGAGGCTGCACCAACTTGCATTCCCACGAACAGCGGAAGAGGGTTCTCCTTTCTCCACATCCTCTCCAACACATGTTGATTCCTGTCTTGTTAATTTTGGCCATTCTAACTGGTGTAAGGTGATATCTCAATGTGGTTTTAATTTGAATCTCCCTGAGGGCTAGTGATGATGAACATTTTTTCATGTGTCTGATAGCCATTTATATGTCTTCATTGGAGAAGTGTCTGTTCATATCTTCTGCCCATCTTTTGATATGTTTGCCTGTTTCATGTGTGTTGAGTTTGAGGAGTTCATTATAGATCCTGGATATCAACCTTTGGTCTGTACTGTCATTTGCAAATATCTTCTCCCATTCCGTGGGTTGCCTCTTTGTTTTGTTGACTGTTTCCTTTGCTGTGCAGAAGCTTTTGATTTTGATGAAGTCCCCAAAGTTTATTTTTTATTTTGTTTCCTTTGCCTTTGAAGACATATCTTGAAAGAAGTTGCTGTGGCTAATATCAAAGAGATTACTGCCTATGTTCTCCTCTAGGATTCTGAAGGATTCCTGTCTCACGTTGAGATCTTTTATCCATTTTGAGTTTATCTTTGTGTACGGTGTAAGATAATGGTTGAGTTTCACTCTTCTACTTATAGCTGTCCAGTTTTCCCAGCACCATTTATTGAAGAGACTGTCTTTTATCCACTATATATTATTTCCTGTTTTGTCGAAGATTATTTGACCATAGAGTTGAGCGTCCATATCTGGACTCTCTACTGTGTTCCACTGGTCTATAGTGTCTGTTTTTATGCCAGTGCCATGCTGTCTTGGTGATCACAGCTTTGTAATAAAGCTTGAAATCAGGTAACGTGATGCCCCCAGCTTTATTTTTGTATTTCAACATTTCCTTAGCGATTTGGGGTCTCTTCTGATTCCATAAAAATTTTTGGATTATTTGCTCTGCAGAAGCTTTTAAACTTGATTTAGTCCCAAAAGTTCATTTTTTTTTTTTTTTTTAGCCTTTGGAGACATATCTTGAAAGACGTTGCTGTGGCTGATATCAAAGAGGTTACTGCCTATATTCTCCTCTATGGTTCTGAATGGATTCCTGTCTCACGTTGAGGTCTTTTATCCATTTCGAGTTTATATTGGTATATGGTGTAAGAGAATGGTAGAGTTTCATTCTTCTACATATAACTGTCCAGTTTTCCCAGCACCATTTATTGAAGAGACTCTCTTTTTTCCACTGTATATTTTTTCCTGTTTTGTCAAAGATTATTTGACCGTAGAGTTGAGGGTCCCTATCTGGGCTCTGTACACTGTTCCACTTATCTATGTGTCTGTTTTATGCCAGTACTATGCTGTCTTGGTGATCACAGCTTTGTAGTAAAGCTTGAAATCAGGTAATGAGGTGCCTGCAGTTTTAGTTTTCTTTATCAACATTTCCTTAGAGATTCGGGGTCTCTTCTGATTCCACACAAATTTTTGGATTATTTGCTCCAGCTCTTTAAAGAATACCGGTGGAATTTTGATCGGAATGGCATTAAAAGTATAGATTGCTCTAGGCAGTATAGACATTTTAACAATGTTTATTTGTCCCATCTGAGAGCATGGAATGGTCTTCCAACTTTTAGTGCCTTCTTCAGTTTCTTTCATGAGTGTTCTGTAGCTCCTCGAGTACAGTTCCTTTACCTCTTTGGTTAGGTTGATTCCCGGGTATCTTATGGTTCTTGGTGCTATAGTAAATGGAATCGATTCTATAATCTCGCTTTCTGTATTTTCATTTAGTGTATAAGAAAGCCACTGATTTCTGTACATTGACTTCGTATCCTGCCACGTTGCTGAGTTGTTGTATGAGTTCTAGTAGTTTGGGGGTGGAGTCTTTTGGGTTTTCCATATAGAGAATCATGTCATCTGCGAAGAGAGAGAGTTTGACTTCTTCATTGCCAATTTGGATACCTTTTATTTCTCTTTGTTGTCTGATTGCTGTTGCTAGGACTTCTAATATTATGTTGAACAAGCGTGGTGAGAGTGGGCATCCTTGTCATGTTCCTCATCTCAACGGGAAGGCTGCAAGCTTTTTCCTGTTGAGGATGATATTTGCTGTGGGTCTTTCATAGATAGATTTTATGAAGTTCAGGAATGTTCCCTCTATCCCTATACTTTGAAGCGTTTTAATCAGGAACGGATGCTGGATTTTGTCAAATACTTTTTCTGCATCAATTGAGAGGACCATGTGGTTCTTCTCTCTTCTCTTATTGATTTGTTCTATCACATTGATTGATTTGCGAATGGTGAACCATCCTTGTATCTCAGGGATGAATCCCACCTGGTCATGGTGGATAATCTTTTTAATGTGCTGTTGGATCCTGTTTGCTAGGATCTTGTTGAGAATCTTAGCATCCATATTCATCAGTGATATTGGTCTGAAATTCTCCTTTTTGGTAGGGTCTTTGCCTAGTTTGGGGATCAGGGTAATGCTGGCTTCATAGAAAGAGACTGGAAATTTTCCTTGTGCTTCAATTTTTTGAAACAGCTTCAGGAGAATAGGTGTTATTTCTTCTTTGAAAGTTTGGTAGAATTCCCCAGGGAATCCATCAGGTCCTGGGCTCTTGATTTTGGGGAGGTTTTTGATCACTGCTTCAATCTCGTTACTAGATATTGGTCTATTCAGGTTGTCAATTTCTTCCTGGTTCAATTTTGGGAGTTTACATCCATTTCATCTAGGTTGCTTAGCTTATTGGCATATAACTGTTGATAGTAATTTCTGATGATTGTTTCTACTTCCTTGGTGTTAGTTGTGATCTCTCCATTTTCATTCATAATTTTATTAATTTGGGCTTTCTCTCTTTTCTTTTGGATTAGTGTGGCCAATTGTTTATCACTCTTATTGATTCTTTTAAAAAACCAGCTTCTAGTTTCATTGATACATTTTACTGTATCTCTGGTTTCTACATTATTGATCTCGGCTCTAATCTTGATCATTTCCCTTCTTATGTGTGGAGTTGGTTTAATTTGTTGTTGATTCTCCAGTTCTTTAAGTTGTAGAGACAGCTGGTGTATTCTGGATTTTTCAATTTTTTTGAGAGAGGCTTGGATGGCTATGTTTTTCCCCCTTAGGACCGCCTTTGCTGTATCCCATAGGTTTTGGACTGAAGTGTCTTCATTCTCATTGGTTTCCATGGATTGTTTCAGTTTGTTTTTGATCTTTTGGTTGATCCAAGCATTCTTAAGCAAGGTGGTCTTTAGCTTCCAGGTGTTTGAGTTCCTTCCGAACTTTTCTTTGTGATTGAGCTCCAGTTTCAAAGCATTGTGATCTGAGAATATGCAGGGAATCATCTCAGTCTTTTGGTATCGGTTGAGTCCTGATTTGTGACCCAGTATGTGATCTATTCTTGAGAAGGTTCCATGTGCACTTGAGAAGAATGAGTATTCTGTTGTTTTAGGGTGGAATGTTCTGTATATATCTATGAGGTCCATCTGGTCCAATGTGTCAATTTTTTTAAAGATTTTATTTATTTATTTGACAGAGAACACAAGTGGACAGAGAGGCAGGCAGAGAAAGAGAGAGAAGCAGGCTCTGCACTGAGCAGAGAGCCCGATGCGGGGCTCGATCCCAGGACCCTGGGATCATGACCTGGGCTGAAGGCAGAGGCTTTAACCCACTGAGCCACTCAGGCGCCCCCCAATGTGTCATTTAATGCTCTTGTTTCTTTATTGATTTTCTGCTTCAGCCATCTGTCTATTTCTGAGAGAGGTGTGTTAAGATCTCCTACTATTAATGTATTCATATCAATATGACTCTTTATCTCGATTAACAGTTTTCTTATGTAATTGGCAGCTCCCATATTGGGGCCTTAGAAATTTACAATTGTTAGATCATCTTGGTGGATAGTCCCTTTAAGAATGATGTACGGTCCTTCTGTATCTCTGACTACAGTCTTTAGTTTAAAGTCTAATTTATCTGATATGAGAATTGCTACCCCAGCCTTCTTTTGAGGCCCATTGGCATGAAAGATTCTTCTCCATCCCTTCACTTTCAGTCTGGGTGTATCTTTAGGTTCAAAATGGGTCTCTTGTAGACAATATATGGATGGGTCCTGTCGTTTTATCCAATCTGCAACCCTGTGCCGTTTTATGGGCACATTTAGGCCATTCACATTGAGAGTGATTATTGATAGATATATTTTTATTGACATCATGTTACCTTTGAAGTCTTTCTTTCTGTAGATTTTCTCTATATTTCTGTTCAATGCTATTCTTAGGATTTTTCCTCTTTTATAGAACCACCCCTTAATATTTCCTGCAGTGGTGGCTTGGTGGTTGCATACCCTTTTAAGCCTTGCCAGTCTTGGAAACTCTTTATCGCTCCATCCATTTTGAATGTCAGTCTTGCTGATAAAGTATTCTTGGCTGAATGTTCTTCTCATTTAGTGCCCTGAATGTATCTTGCCAGCCCTTTCTGGCTTGCCAGGTCTCTGTGGACAGGTCTGACGTTATTCTGATGGGCTTTCCTTTGTAAGTAAGGAGCCTCTTTGTCCTAGTGCCTTTCAAGAGATTATATCTACAATTATGATTCCTCAATTTGACTATCAGGTGCCTTGATGTTTTTCTGGAATCTATAAACTTGGGTGGAGAGCATTCGGCCTCTAGTCCATGAACACTGGTTCCATTCGCGAGACTGGGAACGTTTTCATGAAAAACTTGTTCCACTATACCTTCTAGACTTCTTTCTTTGTCCTCCCCTTCAGGGATTCCAATAATTCTGACATTGGAATGTTTCATGGCATCATTTATTTCCCTGACTCTGTTTTTGTGGCTTCTAAGCTGTTTGTTCCAGGCTTCCTCCTGATCCTTTCTCTCTATCTGTTTGTCCTCCAGATCACTAATTCTATCTTCTGTCTCAGTTACGCTAGCACTGAGAGAATTTAGATTAGATTGGAACTCATTGAGAGCATTGTGAACCTCATCCCTGGTAGCTTTCAGCTCTGCACTAACATTGTGAACATTATCTCTGGTCGCTTTCATTTTGGCTCTCATCAATTCCATTTGGTCATCCATGGCTTTCTCCAACAACTGTTAGCCTGAATTCTCTTTCTGACATATTGTCTATGTTGATAGCCGTTAGCTGTGTTGCAGAAGGTCCATCCTCTGTATTTTTCTTCTGTTGGGCATTCCTCCTTCTAGTCATTTTGGTGAGAGATGACTGAACGGATGTAGCTGGGTGTATCGACCGTGGTGCAGTCAAGGTCCACCCTGGAAAGCTTCTGAGCAATCAGGATTCCCCAACCAAACGAGAGAAAAAAGAAAAGAAAAAAGAGAGAGAGAGAGAGAGACAGGAAAGAAAGGGAAGATAAAAGAGAAGCTTCAGCCCAAATGGGCCCCAAGGTAAGATTGATGAAGTATACAAACAAAAAGAGACAAACAAAAAGTCTGATAAAAGTATATGACAAGAGAAAAAATATATATATATGCAAATAAAAGAAGAATCTGGTCAAAAAGAACCCCACATTACTTTAAATTCTTTATCAATATATTGCTTATCTCCATTTCATTTAACTCTCTTGCTATGATTTTGTCCTGTTCTTTCCTTTGGGACATATTTCTGTCTTTCCTCACTGTGTCTAACTCTCTGTCTGTTTCTCCGTGTTAGGAAATTCAGCTGCATCTCCTGCTCTTGGAGGTAGTGGCTGTATGAAGAAGAGGTCCTGTAATATGCTGCAATGCCTTGTCCCCTGTTCACCAGAACCTGGTGTTTTAGGGGTGTCTCCTATGTGTTTTGTGTGCATCTATTGTTGTGGCCGAGCCATGTTTGCCTTCAATTTAGTCATCTTCAATGTCTCACTTTGTCCATTTGAGGAAGTTTAGTTCCTGTGTTGTTAATGTGCCAGTCTGTGGCTGCCTTCCTTGGGCTTTAGTTGGGTCTAATCAGGCATTTGCCAGAGCTGTGGTCACACCAAGAGGCAGGGTTTTTTCCATGTCTTATCCCTGAAAGGCCTTTATCTGTGGGCCTGGCCTGCAGTCAGACCAGATATCTGCCCCTAGCCCCATGCTTGGGCCACAGTTGGAATGGCGTATATGGTTCTCTTTCCCTTGGCCCTGGGTAGGAGTCACTTTAGAGTGGTGTTGGCCACTATTAGGGCTGCTTGCACAGTGTTACACTTGTGGTCCTGTTTGGATGGACTTCTGCTGAGGGCTGGTGTGCAGGAGAACATGAGGGTAGGGTGCATGGAGTTAGCAAGGTTTGTGCCAGTCTGCTGTGGGAGGAGACCTGGAACTTCTTTGTGGAGTGCCTGTCAAGGTTAAGTTGGAGGGCCAGGTTGCAGGAAAACTTGGGCATGGGGCACACTGTTAGCAGGCTAGGTAGACAGTGTTTGGACTGGTTTCTGGAGGTGTTTGTGAGTGGTGGTGGAGGGAAAGAATGCCTACCCACTCTTTGTTCTTGGAGAAGACTCCTAAAGATCACTACCCCTCCAGGACATGTCCTGGGATTAATAATTAAATCTCCTTCCCATATTACCACGTTTTTCAAACTGTTACCTTTATGTTGTGTCTCTACGGTGCTATTTTTTATACACTTCTTTAAAGGCAGGGAATCAGTTTGCTTTGACCAAGTGGTATCCCCACTTTCATTTGATATAAAAACTCATAAAGTTATGTCCCTCTCGTTTTCAAAGCCCAATGTTATGGAGATTCATCTTCCCAGAGTGGGTCTCCTATGCCTGAGATTCCTGGTGTGGGGTCTGCCTTGCCCTTTCTATAGGCTTGCATGTCTCTCCCTCTTATAGGCAGTCTTGCAGTCAGTTTTATTCCTGACTGAGTGGCCACCCTTCCTACTATTTTTGATGTGGCCTCCTCTCTACCATTAGCTGTGGAGGGTCTGTTCTACCAGTCTTCAGGTCATTTTCTGAGTTAATTACACTGATGTGGCTATTATCTAAGTGTGTCCGTGGGGTGAGGTGAGCTTAGGATTCTCTTACTCTGCCATCCTCCCTGGAAGTCTCTGAATTACATTTTAAGCGATGTTTGCCTCTTCCTTATTACTATATATTAGATTATTAGCTTTTCTTTATTCAGTTATGTTTTAAAAATTATACCTTTTGCAAGATAGTCAATACAATAGGGCATTTCAATAAATAATTTAATTTTTATATCATAAGTTGTCTATCAAATAATGATATTTTGATTTTGAGTAATTCCATCCAATTATAAAATTATTAGCCTCCATTTGTTTAGATTTTATTCCACTTTCTTGATCTAAAAATTGGGTATTTTATTTATTTTTTAAAAGGTTTTATTTATTTTATTTGACAGACAGAGATCACAAGTAGGCAGAGGCAGACAGAGAGAGAGAGAGGAAGGGAAGCAGGCTCCCTGCTGAGCAGAGAGCCCGATGTAGGGCTTGATCCTAGGACCCTGGGATCACGATCATGAACTGAAGGCAGAGGCTTTAATCCACTGAGCCTCCCAGGTGCCCCTAAACATTGGGTATTTTAGATAAAATAAAATTTCTTAAGATATTCCTTGATGTAATTTTGATGACTATGTGTGCAATCCTGAAAAGGCAGTGCCATACCCTATAGAAATTACAGACCTGGAATAACATGAAACAGGACTGAACCCTGGCTCCAAATCTTTTTTTTTTTTTTTTTATAAACATATATTTTTATCCCCAGGGGTACAGGTCTGTGAATCACCAGGTTTACACACTTCACAGCACTCACCAAAGCACATACCCTCCCCAATGTCCATAATACCACCCCCTTCTCCCAAACCCCCTCCCCCCAGCAACCCTCAGTTTGTTTTGTGAGATTAAGAGTCACTTATGGTTTGTCTCCCTCCCAATCCCATCTTCTTTCATTTATTCTTCTCGTACCCACTTAAGCCATCATGTTGCAACACCACTTCCTCATATCAGGGAGATCATATGATAGTTGTCTTTCTCCACCTGACTTATTTCGCTAAGCATGATACGCTCCAGTTCCATCCATGTTGTCGCAAATGGCAAGATTTCATTTCTTTTGATGGCTGCATAGTATTCCATTGTGTATATATAACACATCTTCTTGATCCATTCATCTGTTGATGGACATCTAGGTTCTTTCCATAGTTTGGCTATTGTGGACATTGCTGCTATAAACATTCGAGTACACGTGCCCCTTTGGATCACTACGTTTGTATCTTTAGGGTAAATACCCAATAGTGCAATTGCTGGGTCATAGGGCAGTTCTATTTTCAACATTTTGAGGAACCTCCATGCTGTTTTCCAGAGAGGTTGCACCAGCTTGCATTCCCACCAACAGTGTAGGAGGGTTCCCCTTTCTCCGCATCCTCGCCAGCATCTGTCATTTCCTAACTTGTTGATTTTAGCCATTCTGACTGGTGTGAGGTGATATCGCATTGTGGTTTTGATTTGTATTTCCCTGATGCCGAGTGATATGGAGCACTTTTTCATGTGTCTGTTGGCCATCTGGATGTCTTCTTTGCAGAAATGTCTGTTCATGTCCTCTGCCTATTTCTTGATTGGATTATTTGTTCTTTGGATGTTGAGTTTGCTAAGTTCTTTATAGATTCTGGACACTAGTCCTTTATCTGATATGTCGTTTGCAAATATCTTCTCCCATTCTGTCAGTTGTCTTTTGATTTTGTTAACTGTTTCCTTTGCTGTGCAAAAGCTTTTGATCTTGATGAAATCCCAATAGTTCATTTTTGCCCTTGCTTCCTTTGTCTTTTGCGAAGTTCCTAGGAAGATGTTGCTGCGGCTGAAGTCGAAGAGGTTGCTGCCTGTGTTCTCCTCAAGGATTTTGATGGATTCCTTTCGCACATTGAGGTCCTTCATCCATTTTGAGTCTATTTTCGTGTGTGGTGTAAGGAAATGGTCCAGTTTCATTTTTCTGCATGTGGCTGTCCAATTTTCCCAGCACCATTTATTGAAGAGGCTGTCTTTTTTCCATTGGACATTCTTTCCTGCTTTGTCGAAGATTAGTTGACCATAGAGTTGAGAGTCTATTTCTGGGCTCTCTATTCTGATCCATTGATCTATGGGTCTGTTTTTGTGCCAGTACCATGCTGTCTTGATGACGACAGCTTTGTAATAGAGCTTGAAGTCCAGGATTGTGATGCCACCAACGTTGGCTTTCTTTTTCAATATCCCTTTGGCTATTCAAGGTCTTTTCTGGTTCCATATAAATTTTAGAATTATTTGTCCCATTTCTTTGAAAAAGATGGATGGTACTTTGATAGGAATTGCATTAAATGTGTAGATTGCTTTAGGTAGCATAGACATTTTCACAATATTTATTCTTCCAATCCAGGAGCATGGAACATTTTTCCATTTCTTTGGGTCTTCCTCAATTTCTTTCATGAGTACTTTATAGTTTTCTGAGTATAGATTCTGTGTCTCTTTGGTTAGGTTTATTCCTAGGTATCTTATGGTTTTGGGTGCAATTGTAAATGGGATTGACTCCTTAATTTCCCTTTCTTCTGTCTTGCTGTTGGTGTAGAGAAATGCAACTGATTTCTGTGCATTGATTTTATATCCTGACACTTTACTGAATTCCTGTATAAGTTCTAGCAGTTTTGGAGTGGAGTCTTTTGGGTTTTCCACATATAGTATCATATCATCTGCGAAGAGTGATAATTTGGCTTCTTCTTTACCAATTTGAATGCCTTTAATTTCCTTTTGTTGTCTGATTGCTGAGGCTAGGACCTCTAGTACGATGTTGAATAGCAGTGGTGATAATGGACATCCCTGCCGTGTTCCTGACCTTAGCGGAAAAGCTTTCAGTTTTTCTCCATTGAGAATGATATTTGCGGTGGGTTTTTCATAGATGGCTTTGATGATATTGAGGTATGTGCCCTCTATCCCTACACTTTGAAGAGTTTTGATGAGGAAGGGATGCTGTACTTTGTCAAATGCTTTTTCAGCATCTATTGAGAGTATCATATGGTTCTTGTTCTTTCTTTTATTGATGTGTTGTATCACATTGACTGATTTGCGGATGTTGAACCAACCTTGCAGCCCTGGAATAAATCCCACTTGGTCATGGTGAATAATCTTTTTAATGTACTGTTGAATTCTATTGGCTAGTATTTTGTTGAGTATTTTCGCATCTGTGTTCATCAAGGATATTGGTCTATAGCTCTCTTTTTTGGTGGGATACTTGTCTGGTTTTGGGATCAAGGTGATGCTGGCCTCATAAAATGAGTTTGGAAGTTTTCCTTCCATTTCTATTTTTTGGAACAGTTTTAGGAGAATAGGAATTAGTTCTTCTTTAAATGTTTGGTAGAATTCCCCCGGGAAGCCGTCTGGCCCTGGGCTTTTGTTTGTTTGGAGATTTTTAATGACTGTTTCAATCTCCTTACTGGTTATGGGTCTGTTGAGGCTTTCTATTTCTTCCTGGTTCAGTTTTGGTAGTTTATATGTTTCTAAGAATGCATCCATTTCTTCCAGATTGTCAAATTTATTGCCGTAGAGTTGCTCATAGTATGTTCTTATAATAGTTTGTATTTCTTTGGTGTTAGTTGTGATCTCTCCTCTTTCATTCATGATTTTATTTATTTGGGCCCTTTCTCTTTTCTTTTTGATAAGTCGGGCCAGGGGTTTATCAATTTTATTAATTCTTTCAAAGAACCAGCTCCTACTTTCGTTGATTTGTTCTATTGTTTTTTTGGTTTCTATTTCATTGATTTCTGCTCTGATCTTTATGATTTCTCTTCTCCTGCTAGGCTTAGGGTTTCCTTCTTGTTCTTTCTCCAGCTCCTTTAGGTGTAGGGTTAGGTTGTGTACCTGAGACCTCTCTTGTTTCTTGAGAAAGGCTTGTACCGCTATATATTTTCCTCTCAGGACTGCCTTTGTTGTGTCCCACAGATTTTGAACCGTTGTATTTTCATTATCATTTGTTTCCATGATTTTTTTCAATTCTTCTTTAATTTCCCGGTTGACCCATTCATTCTTTAGAAGGATGCTGTTTAGTCTCCATGTATTTTGGTTCTTTTCAAACTTCCTTTTGTGGTTGAGTTCTAGCTTTAGAGCATTGTGGTCTGAAAATATGCAGGGAATGATCCCAATCTTTTGATACCGGTTGAGTCCTGATTTAGGACCGAGGATGTGATCTATTCTGGAGAATGTTCCATGTGCACTAGAGAAGAATGTGTATTCTGTTGCTTTGGGATGAAATGTTCTGAATATATCTGTGATGTCCATCTGGTCCAGTGTGTCATTTAAGGCCTTTATTTCCTTGCTGATCTTTTGCTTGGATGATCTGTCCATTTTAGTGAGGGGAGTGTTAAAGTCCCCTACTATTATTGTATTATTGTTGATGTGTTTCTTTGATTTTGTTATTAATTGGTTTATATAGTTGGCTGCTCCCACGTTGGGGGCATAGATATTTAAAATTGTTAGATCTTCTTGTTGGACAGACCCTTTGAGTATGATATAGTGTCCTTCCTCATCTCTTATTATAGTCTTTGGCTTAAAATCTAATTGATCTGATATAAGGATTGCCACTCCTGCTTTCTTCTGATGTCCATTAGCATGGTAAATTCTTTTCCACCCCCTCACTTTAAATCTGGAGGTGTCTTCGGGCTTAAAATGAGTTTCTTGGAGGCAACATATAGATGGGTTTTGTTTTTGTATCCATTCTGATACCCTGTGTCTTTTGACAGGGGCATTTAGCCCATTCACATTCAGGGTAACTATTGAGAGATATGAATTTAGTGCCATTGTATTGCCTGTAAGGTGACTGTTACTGTATATGGTCTCTGTTCCTTTCTGATCTACCACTTGTAGGCTCTCTCTTTGCTTAGAGGACCCCTCTCAAGATTTCCTGTAGAGCTGGTTTGGTGTTTGCAAATTCTTTCAGTTGTTGTTTGTCCTGGAAGCTTTTAATCTCTCCTTCTATTTTCAATGATAGCCTAGCTGGATACAGTATTCTGGGCTGCATGTTTTTCTCATTTAGTGCTCTGAAAATATCATGTCAGCTCTTTCTGGCCTGCCAGGTCTCTGTGGATAAGTCAGCTGCCAATCTAAGATTTTTACCATTGTATGTTACAGACTTCTTTTCCCGGGCTGCTTTCAGGATTTTCTCTTTGTCACTGAGATTTGTAAATTTTACTATTAGGTGACGGGGTGTGGGCCTATTCTTATTGATTTTGAGGGGCATTCTCTGAACCTCCTGAATTTTGATGCTCGTTCCCTTTGCCATATTGGGGAAATTCTCCCCAATAATTCTCTCTAGTATACCTTCTGCTCCCCTCTCTCTTTCTTCTTCTTCTGGAATCCCAATTATTCTGGGATTGTTTCGTCTTATGGTGTCACTTATCTCTTATGGTGTCACTTATCTCTCGAATTCTCCCCTCGTGGTCCAGTAGCTGTTTGTCCTTCTTTTGCTCAGCTTCTTTATTCTCTGTCATTTGGTCTTCTATATCACTAATTCTTTCTTCTGCCTCATTTATCCTAGCAGTTAGAGCCTCCATTTTTGATTGCACCTCATTAATAACTTTTTTGATTTCAACTTGGTTAGATTTTAGTTCTTTTATTTCTCCAGAAAGGGCTTTTATATCTCTCGAGAGGGTTTCTCTCATATCTTCCATGCCTTTTTCGAGCCCGGCTAGAACCTTGAGAATTGTCATTCTGAACTCTAGATCTGACATATTACCAATGTCTGTATTGATTAGGTCCCTAGCCTTCGGTACTGCCTCTTGTACTTTTTTGTGTGTTGAATTTTTCCGTCTTGTCATTTTGTCCTGAGAAGAGTATATGAAGGGGCAGGTAAAATACTAAAAGGGTGGTAACAACCCCAGGAAAATATGCTTTAGCCAAATTAGAAGAGATCCCAAATCGTGAGGGGGCAGAAAGGGGATAAAAAGAGGTTCAAAAAGGAAGAAAGAAAAGAAAAAAAAAAAGGAAAAAGAAAAAAAAGAAAAGAATTTAAAAAAAAAGAAATCACCTAAGAAAAATATAAAAAAGAAAAAATATATATATTAGATAAACTAGTAAAAAATCGTTAAAAAAGAAAAAGGTAACAGTTAAAAAAAAAAATTTACCCGAAGGCGAGAAAAAAAAAACAAAAAATGAAAAAGAAAAAAATTAAATTAACCGCAAGACTAAAAAAAAATCACAGGGAAAAAGCCATGAGTTCCGTGCTTTGCTTTCTCCTCCTCTGGAATTCTGCTGCTCTCCTTGGTATTGAAACCGCACTCTTTGGTAGGTGAACTTGGTCTCGGCTGGATTTCTTGTTGATCTTCTGGGGGAGGGGCCTGTTGTAGTGATTCTCAAGTGTCTTTGCCCCAGGCGGAATTGCACCGCCCTTACCCGGGGCCTGGGTGAGTAATCCGCTTGGGTTCTCTTTCAGGAGCTTTTGTTCCCTGAGTGCTTTCCGTAGAGTTCTGGAGGACGGGAATACAAATGGCGGCCTCCTGGTCTCCGGCCCGGAGGAGCCGAGAGCCCAGGGCCGCACTCCTCAGTGCGCGCTCAGAGATCCGCGCCCAGTTACTCCCGTCTGCCTGACCTCCGGCCGGCCGCGCTCCGAGCTCACTGAGCCTGCGACCGGTTCAAGGTCACCCCGAGCTGCAAGCTTACTGTCGGCTCTGTCTCTGTAGCCGGCTTTCCCGTTCCAATACCCGCAAGCTCTGCGACACTCAGACACCCCCGATCCTTCTGTGACCCTGCAGGACTTGAGGCCACGCTGACCCCGTGTGGGCTTTGCCCCGGGTAGCCTCTGGAGCGATGTCCCTCAGCGGAACAGACTTTTAAAAGTCCTGATTTTGTGTGCGGTTGCTCCGCCGCTTGCCGGGAGCCGGCCCCTCCCCCCGGGTTCTATCTTCCCGTCGCTTTGGATTCACTTCTCCGCCGGTCCTACCTTTCAGAAAGTGGTTGTTTTTCTGTTTCCAGAATTGCTGTTCTTCTTCTCTTCGATCTCCGATGGATTTTCAGGTGTTTGCAATCTTTAGATAAGCTATCTAGCTGATCTCCAGCTAGCTGAAGTAGTCTCAGCTTGCTACTTCTCCGCCATCTTGACTCCTCCCCCCCCTGGCTCCAACTCTTATTAACACTACCTAATAGTCCCACATCTCAGTTTGCTAATCTATGAAACAAAGATTAAAAACCAACTCCAGTGGTCTTTGGAAGATTATCCATTAAAAAATACATATGCGTGTGCATATGTGTGTATTATAGTAAATTCATAGGTAGATGTTGTAGCTTATGTAAAGTTAGCCTAAACTGATCTCTCAGTAAATGACAACTTTTGTTAAATTCTTTTTTTTACATCTTAAAATAGAAATCAATTGTAGCAAGGTAGTTAATTCTTGATTTAAATTTCTTTAAAAATGCATAGCGTATTTTACCCATTTGATTCTTCTATGAATTTTTTTTGACAGAAATTATCATTTTTCTTTAATAAGTAACAATTTTTTCAGTAATTGTGAGGCTTTCTCATTCAGTATATTTGAAAATAATATATGCAGTATTATTTATTTACTAGGTTTTATATATAGTAAATTATGCATAAAAAGAAGAGTTTGCCTTTCTAGAGGATTTTAGATACACAATATAAACAAAATTTTAGTGAATTAGAACTAAAGAAGAGAAAGTTTAGGTCAAAACAGCAGGTAGGATAGAGCTTCTTCAGATTTAGTTTTTCTGTTTGTGTGGTGGGAGAGGAAGAGATAGCCTGTAAATGGATGACATTCATGTTGAGACCTAAGTGAAAAATAGAGGAAATGAAATGGAAGAATTAGGAAGAGAGCCTTGGGTTTTTTTTTTTTTTCCTTTTCATTTTAACAAAGGCAACTTTAAGAACCATATTCTAGAGATACCAGGAGAGAATCCAAAATGATGTTGATTAGGCCTGGATGCCAAAAGCCAAGAGAAAGCTTACCAATGAACTATCACTCTTCGCAGATGATATGATACTACATGTGGAAAACCCAAAAGACTCCACTCCAAAACTGCTAGAACTTGTAGAGGAATTCAGTAAAGTGTCAGGATATAAAATCAATGCACAGAAATCAATTGCATTTCTCTATACCAACAACAAGACAGAAGAAAGAGAAATTAAGGAGTCCACCCCATTTACAATTGCACCCAAAACTATAAGATACCTAGGAGTAAACCTAACCAAAGAGGCTAAAAATTTATACTCAGAAAACTGTAAAGTACTCATGAAAGAAATTGAGGAAGACACAAAGAAATGGAAAAATGTTCCATGCTCATGGATTGGAAGAACAAATATTGTGAAAATGTCTATGCTACCTAAAGCAATTTACACGTTTAATGCAATCCCTATCGAAATCCCACTCATTTTTTTCAAAGAAATGGAACAAATAATCCTAAAATTTATATGGAACCAGAAAAGACCTCGAATAGCCAAAGGAATATTGAAAAAGAAAGCCAGTTTATTTCCTGAGATTAAGTCTCTTATGGTTTGTCTCCCTCCCAGTCCCATCTTTTTCTTTTTTTCCCTTCCTACCCCCCATGACCCCCTGCCCTGCCTCTCAGATTCCTCATATCAGATAGATCATATGATAATTGTCTTTCTATGATGGTGTAATTTTGCTTAACATAATACTCTCTAGTTCCATCCACATCATTGTTAATGGCAAGATTTGGGGCTTTTGACAGTTGCATAGTATTCTAGTGTATATACCTCATCTTCTTTATCCATTCATCTAGTCTCTTCCCATAGCTTGGCTATTTTGGACACTGCTGCTATAAATATTTGGGTGTATGTGCCCCTTCAGATCACACTTGTACCTTTAGTGTAAATACCCAGTAGTGTGATTGCTGGGTCATAGTATAGTTCTATTTTCAACTTTTTGAGGAACCTCCATGCTGTTTTCCAGAGTGGTTGCACCAACTTGCATTCCCACCAGTAGTGTAGGAGGGTTCCCATTTCTCCACATCCTCACCAACATCTGTCATTTCTTGACTTGTTAATTTTAGCCATTCTGACTAGTGTGAGGTGGTATCTCATTGTGGTTTTGATTTGTATTTCCCTGATGCTGAGTGATTAAAAAAAAAAGTATTGATAAGATAAGTTGGTGGGAAAAAAAGGAAAGAATGTGAGCAGGCTGGAGACTAAAACAAAGCCATGCACTAGATTTAAGGTATATTTTGATCTGTTAGAAGAAACTGTATCCCAGAAGAAAGAAAAGCCTATATGTATACAAAAAGTAAGGTTAAATACAATGAAGGGATAGAATATAACAATGAAAATTTTAAAAGATTTTTAAAAAAGGTATAGATGAGATAAAATAATTTAAAAAGTTTAAAATAGGAAAGAGGAAAAATTTTAAAAACCGAATAAGAAGAAAATGAAATTTAAAATATTTAACTTTGAAAGGCTAAAGAATCATGGGGGAAAAGCCATGAATTTTATGTGTTGCTTTCCCTAGCTCTGGAGTTCTGCAGTTCTCACTTATCTATTAACATAGTCTTGGCTGGATGTTCTTGCTGATCTTCTGGGGGAGGGGCTTGTAGCTGTGATTCTCAAATGTCTTTGCCTGAGGTGGAATTACTGTCTTTGCCAGGGGCCAGGCTAACTAATTGCACAGTTTTGGTCTCAGGAAATTTTGTTCCCTGAATGCTTTCTGTAGAGCTTTGGAGGACAGGAAAAATGATGCCAGTCTCCCAATCTCTGGCTGGAGGAGCCAAGAACTCAGAGCCCCACTCCTCAGTGCACCCTGAGAGAAAAGCAGTCAATCTCTCACATCTGTCTGGTCTCCAGCCTGTGTCCAAGCATTTCTATCTCTGGCACAGGGCTCTGTTTGGAGTCTCCAAACTCATTAGATTCCTGCCATCCTGTTCCTCCCAGAAGAGGAAGGTAAGTCTCCCTGGATCAGCGAATTGTGGGGTTCCTGCTCTTTGATATCATAGTTTAAGGTAACCCCGAGCTGAGAGCCCCCTCCTCAGCTTCATCTCTGCTGCCAGCTTCCCTCTACAATACCTGGGAGCTCTGCCACACTCAGACACCCCTGGTCTTTCTGTGACGACACTGTTCCTGCGAGGGCTCTAACCCCTGCTTAGCCTCTGGAGTTAGGTCCCTCAGTGCAGCTGACTTCTAAACGTTCTGATTTTTTGCTCTGTTGCTCCACCACTTGCTGGGAGCCAGCCCCTCACAGTCCATCTTCCTGTATATTGCCTCGGATTCACTTCTCCATACATCCAACGTTCCAGAAAGCAGTTGCTCTTCTGTTCCTAGAATTCTTGCTCTTCTTCTCTTTGATCTCCTGTTGAGTTTGTAGGTGTTCAGAATGGTTTGATAACTATCTAACTGAACTCCTGGGACCTGATGATATTTAGGTCTCCTCCTTCTCTGCCATCTTGTTCCTTTTCCTTCTATACACCCTTATTCTCTCTAGTTTTAACCATGTTTGTCCTTTTTTTATGGTTGAAAAATATTCCATTTTATACATACCACATCTTCTTTATCCATTCCTCTATCAATGGTCACTTGGCTATTGTTAAGTAATTTTGCAGTAAATATAGGGGTGCATGGATCCCTTTGAATTAATGTTTTTGTAATCTTTGGTTAAAAACTCAGTAGTGCAAAAACAAAAACAAAAACACCCCCGCCCCCCAAAAAAAACCTAGTAGCGCAATTACTAGATTGTAGGGTATTTCTATTTTTAACTTTTGAGAAAACTCCGTAGTGTTTTCCACAGTGGCTGTACCAGTTTGCATTCCCACCACCAACATTGCAAGACTTCCTTTTTTCCCACATCCTCACCACTCCTGATATCTGGTGTTTTTTATTTTAGCCATTCTGAGAGGAATGGGGTGAGATCTCACTGTAGTTTTGATTTGCATTTCCCTGGTGACATATGATAATGAGCATCTTTTCAAATGTGTGTGTTGACCATCTATAAGTCTTCCTTGGAAAAGTGTCTGTGTCTACTGCACATTTTAAAAAATTTAATTAATTTATTTTCAGCATAACAGTATTCATTATTTTTGCACCACACACAGTGCTCCATGCAATCCATGCCTTCTATAATACCCACCACCTGGTGCCCCAACCTCCCATCCCCCACTACTTCAAACCCCTTAGATTGTTTTTCAGAGTCCACAGTCTCTCATGATTCACCTCCCCTTCCAATTTCCCCCAACTCCCTTCTCCTCTCTAACTATCCATGTCCTCCATGCTATTTGTTATGCTCCACAAATAAGTGAAACCATATAATAATTGACTCTCTCTGCTTGACTTATTTCACTCAGCATTATCTCTTCCAGTCCCGGCCATGTTGCGATAAAAGTTGGGTATTCGTCCTTTCTGATGGAGGCATAATACTCCATAGTGTATATGGACCACATCTTCCTTATCCATTCATCCGTTGAAGGGCATCTTGGTTCTTTCCATAGTTTGGCGACCATGGCCATTGCTGCTATAAACATTGGGGTGCAGATGGCCCTTCTTTTCACGACATCTGTATCTTTGGGGTAAATACCCAGGAGTGCAATTGCAGGGTCATAGGGAAGTTTATTTTTAATTTCTTGAGGAATCTCCACATTGTTCTCCAAAGAGGCTGCACAAACTTGCATTCCCACCAACAGTGGAAGAGGGTGCCCCTTTCTCCACACCCCCTCCAACACATGTTGTTTCCTGTCTTGTTAATTTTGGCCATTCTAACTGGTGTAAGGTGATATCTCAATGTGGTTTTAATTTGAATCTCCCTGATGGCTAGTGATGATGAACATTTTTTAATGTGTCTGAGAGCCATTTGTATGTCTTCATTGGAGAAGTGTCTGTTCATATCTTTTGCCCATTTTTTGATATGATTGTTTGTTTTGTGTGTATTGAGTTTGAGGAGTTCATCATAGATCCTGGATATCAACCTTTTGTCTGTACTGTCATTTGCAAATATCTTCTCCCATTCCATGGGTTGCCTCTTTGTTTTTTTGACTGTTTCCTTTGTGTACAGAAGCTTTTGATTTTGATGAAATCCCAAAAGTTCATTTTCACTTTTGTTTCCTTTGCCTTTGGAGACATATCTTGAAAGAAGTTGCTGTGGCTGATATCGAAGAGATTACTGCCTATGTTCTCCTCTAGGATTCTGATGGATTCCTGTCTCACATTGAGGTCTTTTATCCATTTTGAGTTTATCTTTGTGTACGGTGTAAGAGAATGGTCGAATTTCATTCTTCTACATATTGCTGCCCAGTTTTCCCAGCACCATTTATTGAAGAGACTGTCTTTTTTCCACTGTATATTTTTTCCTGTTTTGTCGAAGATTAATTGCCCATAGAGTTGAGGGTCCATATCTGGGCTCTCTACTCTGTTCCACTGGTCTATGTGTCTGTTTTTATGCCAGTACCATGCTGTCTTGGTGATCACAGCTTTGTAATAAAGCTTGAAATCAGGTATTAGAAGTCCTAGTAACAAATCAGACAACAAAGAGAAATAAAAAGTATCCAAATTGGCAATGAAGAAGTCAAACTCTCTCTCTTCACAGATGACATGATTCTTTATATGGAAAACTCAAAAGACTCCATCTCCAAACTACTAGAACTCATACAGCAATTCAGCAATGTGGCAGGATACAAAGTCAATGTGCAGAAATCAGTGGCTTTCTTATGCACTAACAATGAAAACACATAAAGGGAAATTACAGAATCGATTCCATTTACTATAGCACCAAGAACCATAAGATACCTGGGAATAAACCTAACCAAAGAGGTAAAGGATCTGTACTCAAGGAACTACAGAACACTCATTGAAAGAAATTGAAGAAGACATAAAAAGATGGAAGACCATTTCATGCTCTTGGATCAGAAGAAAAAACATTGTTAAAATGTCGATACTGCCTAGAGCAATCTATACTTTTAATGCCATTCCGATCAAAATTCTACCGGTATTCTTCAAAGAGCTGGAGCAAATAATCCAAAAATTTGTATGGAATCAGAAGAGACCCCGAATCGCTAAGGAAATGTTGAAAAACAAAAATAAAACTGGGGGCATTATGTTACCTGATTTCTTCTGCACATTTTAAATTTGGACTATTCATTTTATGTGTGTTCTACTTTGTGCGTTTTTTATAGATTTTGGATTCTAACCCTTATTAGTTATGTCAACCCTTTATCAGGTGTGTTATTTGTAAATTTCTACTATTCCATAGTTTGTCATTTAGTTTTGTTGATTGTTTCTGTCACTGCACAGATGCTTTTTATTTTGATGTAGTTTCCATAGTTTATTTTTTTTTTCTTTTGTTTCCCTTGTTTCAGGAAAAATGTTATTCCCTTGTTATCTAGAAAAATGTTGCTATAGCCAATGCCAGAAGAATTATTCTCTTTGTTCTTTTCTATGATTTTTGTTGTTTTGGGTCTCACATTTAGGTCTTTAATCCGTTTTCAATTTGAATTTATTTTTGTATATGTTGAAAGAAAGCAGTCTAATTTCATTCTTTTGCATGTTGCTGTCAGTTTTCCCAACACCATTTGTTGGAAGGACTTTTCCCCATTGGATATTCTTTCCTGATTTGTCCGAAATAATTTAATTGGCCATACAATTGTGGGTTTATTTCTGTGTTTTCTACTCTGTTCAGTTGATCTCTGTGTCTATTTTTGTGCCAGTACCATACTGTTTGGATTACTACAGCTTTGTAATATAACTTTCATTTCAGAATTGTAATGCCTCCAGATTTCCTTTTCTTTTTCAAGTTTGCTTTAGCTATTTGAGGTCTTTTGTGATCCCATACAAATTTTAAACCTGTTTGTTCTGGTTCTGTGAAAAATACTATTTTTTTTAATAGGATTGTGTTAAATGTGTAGATTGTTTTGGGTATCAAAGGCATTTTAACAATATTTGTTCTAATCCATGAGTATGGGATGTCTTTCCATTTCTTTGTGTCATCTTCAGTTTCTTTCATCAGTTTTTTATAGTTTTCAGAGTATAGACCTTTCATCTCTTTGGTTTCTTTCTAGGTATCTTCTTATTTTCATTGCAGTTGTAAATGGGATTGTTTTTTAAATTTCTCTTTCTGTTGCTTCAATTTTTGGTGTATAGAAATACAACAGATTTTTGTGCATTAATTTTGTATCCTGCAAGTTTACTGATTTTGTTTATCAGTGCTAGCAGTTTTGTGGAGAGTCTTTTGGTTTTCTATATACAGTATCTTGTCATCTCCAAATAGTGAATGTTTTACTTCTCCTTAACCAATTTGGATATCTTTTATATGTTTTTGTTGTCTGATTGCTGTGGATAGAACTTCCAGTAATATGTGGAATAAAGGTGGTGAGTGGACATCCTTTTCTTGTTTCATAGCTTGCCTTTTGCTTTTGTTGTGGTTTTCTCTGCTGCACAGAGCTTTTTGTTTTTTAATTTTTTAGAAAAGATTTTATTTTTAAGTAATCTCTACACCCAAAATGGGGCTCAAACCTACAACCCCAAGATCAAGAATTGCATGCTCTACTGACCAAGCCAGCCAGGCACCCTTGCACAGAGTTTTATAGAGTGATGCAGTCCCATACATATATTTTTCATTTGTTGCTTTTGTTTTTGCTCTCAAAATTAATTAATTAATTAATCAATTAATTAAAATTAAAATTAAAAAAAGTGATTGCCAAGACATTAAAGAGCTTACCTCTTATATTTTCTTCCAAGAATTTTGTTGTTTCAGGTCTCATCTTCAAGTCCTCAATACTTTTTGAGTTGATTTTTGTGTATGGTGAGATGAGTCTAGTTTAATTCTTTTGCATATGAATATCCTGTTTCCCAGTATCATTTATTGAAGAGACCATTTTTCCCTATTGTATATTCTTGAAGTTTTGTCAAAAGTTAGTTGACTCTAAGTGTATAGGTTTATTTCTAGGATCTCTTTTCTGTTCTATTTAAATGCCTGTTTTTATGACAATACTATACTGTGTGATTACTATAGCTGTATTACTACATATAGTTTAAAATCAGAAAGTATGATGTCTCCAGCTTTGTTCTTTCTCAGGATTGCTTTGGCTATTCACAATCTTTTCACCTCCTTAGTTAAATATATTTCTAAGTATTTATTGTGCTTGATGTTATTGTAAATGGGATTTTTAATTTCTTTTTCAGATAATTTGTTGTAATTGTATAGAGACACTACTGATATCAGTATGTTGATATTGTACCCTGCAACTTTCCTGAATTTGTTAGTTGCATCTAACAGTTTTTTGGTGGAATGTTTAGGATTTTCTATATATAAAATCATGTCATCTGCAAATAGACAGAACTTACTTTTTCCTTTCTGATTTAGAAAGCTTTTAGTTTAATTTTTTTTTTTCTTGCCTGATTGCACTGAGTCGGTGTGGTGAGATTGGGCATCCTTGTCTTGTTCCTGATCTTGGAGGAAAAGCTGTCAAGCTTTCCTCATTGAGTATGATATATGGGTGCTTATCCCATATGGCTTTTATTATTATGTTGAGGTATGTTTCTTTATTTAATTCATTGAGGGTGTTTATCATGAATGGATGTTGGATTCTGTCAATTGCTTTTTATGCTTCTACTGAGATTATCATATGTTTTTTAAAATCTTTTATTCTATTAAAGATGTTATTTATTACCTATTCTTCTTATTATTATGTTTTTTATTGATTTGTATGTATTGAACCAACCCTGTATCACAAGGATGAATCCTGCCTGATCATAGTGTATGGTACTTTTATTGTGATTTGAATTTGGTTTGCTAATATTTATTGAGAATTTTTCATCTATGTTCAGAGAGGATTTTGTTCTGTGGTCTTTTGGTTTCTTTGTTTTGTTTTGTTTTTCCTTGTAGTGTCCTTATCTGGCTTTGGCATCAGGACAATGCTGGCCATGTCCAGCATGTCCAATTTTTTGGAAGAGTTTGATAAGGATTGTTCTTAATGATTCTTTAATGTTTGGTAAAATTCAACCAATATAATTATCTGGTCCTGGTCTTCTTGTAATGGAGAGGTTTTTGATTAATGATTCAATGTATTTACTCATTATTGGCCTATTCATATTTTCTATTTCTTCATGATTCAGTCTTTATAGATTATATGTTTCTACGAATTTATGTATTTCTTTTAGGTTTCCAATTATTGCCATGTAATGGTTCACAGTAATCTTTTATGATATTTGTATAGTTGTGGTGTCAATTATGTCTCCTTTTGCATTTCTGATTTTATTTTTTTTTTCCTGATTGAGTAGAGTTAACACAATGTTCCATTAGTTTCAGGTGTACAATATAGTCATTCAATTTCTCTATATAGCATAACGTTATACTCACCACAAAGGAAGCTACCATGTTTTTTTTAAACCACTTAAAAAAGAAAAGATTATTTCTTTATTAGAGAGAGAGAGAGCGAGCACAAGCCAGGAGGGAGGGGCAGAGGGAGAGAGGGAAGGAGACTCCCTGCTGAGTAAGGGAGCCTAATGCAGGTCTCAATCCCAGGACCCTGAGATCATGATCTGAGGGAAAGACAGATGGTAACTGATCGAGTCAACTTGGTGCCCCTGTAACTTCCATGATTCACTATACAATATTATTACAATAACATTGACTATATTCCCTATGTTGTGGCTTTTATTTCCATGAATGATTTGTTCCATAGCTAGAAGTCTATATCTTCCACTCCCCTTTATACATTTTTGCCCATCCCTTCACTCCTATTCCCCTGGCAGCCATCAGGTTATCCTCTGTATTTATAGGTCTGATTCTGCATTTGGTCGGTTTATTCATTTGAGTTTTTCAGATCCACATTTGTCTTTCTCAGTATGACTTAATTCACTGTGTATAATACCATCCAGGTCCATCCATTCTGTTGCATATGGCAGGATCTCATCCTTTTTAAGGTTGCATAAAATTCCATTTTCTGTCTTTCTATCTTCCTCCTTCCCTCCCTTCCTTCCTTTCATCTTTCTCCCTCTCACTTTCTTCCTTTTTTCTTCTTTCCTTCCTTCCTTTTTTCTTTCATTCTTATTTTCTTGTCTTGTCTTTCCTTCCTTCCTTTTTTCCTTTCTTCCTTCCTTCCTTCCTTCCTTCCTATTATGTTGTGTTAGTCACCATACAGTACATCATTAGTTTTTGATGTAGTGTTCCATGATTCATTGTTTGTGTATAACACCCAGTGTCCTCCTTAATACCCATCACCATCCCCCACCCCCCTCACCTCTAAAATTCTCAGATTGTTCCATTTACTACTTCTTCCTTATCCATTTGTCTATTGATAGAAATTTAGGATGCTTTCATATTTTGGCTATTGTCAATAGTGCTGCAATAAATATAGGGATGTATATGTCTTTTCAAAATTAGCATTTTCACTTTCTTGGGTAAATAGTAGAGGAATTATTAGGTCATATGGTATTTTTATTTTTAATTTTTGGTGGAACTTCCATATTGTTTTCCACAGTGTCTGTACCAATGTGCACTTTCACCAACACTACCCAAGAATTCTTTTTCCTTCACATCCTTGACAACACTTGTTATTTCTTGTGTTTTTGATTGTAACAATTCTGACAAGTATAAAATGATATATCATTGTCATTTTGATTTGCATTTCCCTAATGATGGGTGACGTTGAGCATCTTTTCATGATCTTTGGTCATCTGTATGTCTTCTTTGAAAAAGTCCTTTTCAGATTTTTTACCCATTTTTTAAACTGGAATTTTTTAAAGTGTTGAGTCATAGAAGTTCTTTATGTATTTTAGATATTAACCCTTTATTAGATATGTCTCTTAGAAATATCTTCTCTTATTCTGTAGGTTGTCTTCTTGTTTTGTTTATGGTTTACTTTGCTGTGCAAAAGCTCTTTATTTTGACGTAGTCCCAATAGTTTATTTTTGCTTTTGTTTCCCTTGCCCTAGGGAACATATCAAAAACATATCTTAAAAAATGTTGATATGACTGATATCAGAGAAATTACTGCCTGTGTTCTTTTCTACGATTTTTATGGCTTCAGGTCTCATATCTAGGACTTTAAGCCATTCTGAGTTTATTTTTGTGTATGGTTTTAGAAAGTGGTCCATTTTTATTTTTTATATAGCTACCTTGTTTTCCTACATCATTTATTAAAGAGATTGTCTTTTCTCCATTTTGTAGTCTTGCCTCCTTTGTCATAGGTTAATTGACTAATGAGCATAGGTCTATTTTGGAGCTCTCTTCTGTTCCACTGATCTGTGTGTCTATTTTTGTGACAGTACCATAATGTTTTGATTATGGAAATCTGGAATGGTGATATCTCCACCTTTGTTTTTCATTCTCAACATTGCTATGTCTATTTGAGGTATTTTGTGACCAAGAAAAAAAGAGAAAGGACACAAATAAACAAAAACCAAAATGGAAGAAGAGAAGTAACAACTGCTACCATAGAAATACAAAGTATTATAAGAGAATACTGTGAAAAATTATATGCCAACAAATTGGACAACCTAGAAGAAATGGATAAAATCCTAGGAACATATAATCTTCCAAAACTGAATCAGGTAGAAATAGAAAATCATTTCTGATTTTATTTATTTGAGTCCTGTTCTCTTTTAGTCTTAGTGTAGCCAAAGTTTTGTTTAGTTTTTTATTTTTATTTTTATTTTTATTTATTTGGCAGAGAGAGATCACAGGCAGGCAGAGAGGCAGGCAGAGAGCTGGATGGGTGGAGAGGCAGGCAGAGAGCCCGATGCAGGGCTCAATCCCAGGACCCAGGATCATGATCTGAGCAGAAGGCAGAGGCTTAACCCACTGAGCCAACCAGGCACCCCTGGTTTAGTTTTGTTAATCTCCTCTATTATTTTTCTGGTCTCTCTTTTATTATTTCTTCTCTTGTATTAATTATTGCCCATTTTACCCCAACAAACATTCATTTGTCGATTTTCTGTCTGGATGGTTTATCTACTATTGAAAATAGGGTATTAGAGTCGTCCACTCTTATAGTTTTGTCTGTTTCTTTCTTCAGACTTTTAAAAAATATTTATTTATTTTAGAGAGAGAGCATAGGGTAGGGGAAAAGGCAGAGGGGACAGGAGACTTTTTTTTTTTTAATAAACATATAATGTGTTATTAGCCCCAGGGGTACAGGTCTGTGAATTGCCAGGTTTAAACACTTCACAGCACTCACCATAGCACATATCCTCCCCAATGTCCATAACCCCACCACCCTCTCCCTATCCCCCTCCCTCAGCCCCCCTCAGTTTGTTTGGTGACATTAAGAGACTCTTATGGTTTGCCTCATTCAGATCCCATCTTGTTTCATTTATTCTTTTCCTATCCCCCAAATCCCCCATGTTGCATCGCTACTTCTTCATATTAGGGAGATCATATGATAGTTGTCTTTCTCCAATTGACTTATTTCCGTCAGCATAATACCCTCTAGTTCCATCCACGTCATCGGAAATAGCAAGATTTCATTTCTTTTGATGACTGCATAGTAGTTCATTGTATATATATATATATATATATATATATATATATATATATATACCACATCTTCTTTATCCATTCATCTGTTGGTGGACATCTAGGTTCTTTCCATCGTTTGGCTACTGTGGACATTGCTGCTATAAACATTCGGGTGCACGTGTCCCTCTGATCACTACGTTTGTGTCTTCAGGGTAAATACCCAGTAGTGCAACTGCTGGGTCATAGGGTAGTTCTATTTTCAACATTTTGAAGAACCTCCATACTGTTTTCCAGAGTGGTTGCACCAGCTTGCATTCCCACCAACAGTGTAGGAGGGTTCCCCTCTCTCCGCATCCTCGCTAGCATCTGTCATTTCCTGACTTGTTAATTTTAGCCATTCTGACTGGTGTGAGGTGATATCTCATTGTGGTTTTGATCTGTATTTCCCTGATGCTGAGTGATGTGGAGCATTTTTTTCATGTGTCTGTTGGCCACCTGGATGTCTTCTTTGCAGAAATGTCTGTTCATGTCCTCTGTCCATTTCTTGATTGGATTATTTGTTCTTTGGTGTTGAGTTTGCTGAGCCCTTTATTGATTTTGGATACTAGCCCTTTACCTGATATGTCCTTTGCAAATATTTTCTCCCATTCTATCAGTTGTCTTTTGGTTTTGTTGACTGTTTCCATTGCTGTGCAGAAGCTTTTGATCTTGAAGCCCCAGTAGTTCATTTTTGCCCTTGCTTCCCTTGCCTTTGGCGATGTGCCTAGGAAGAAGTTGCTGTGGCGGAGGTCGAAGAGGTTGCTGCCTCTGTTCTTCTCAAGGATTAGGATGGATTCCTTTCTCACATTGAGGTCCTTCATCCATTTTGAGTTTATTTTTGTGTGTGGTGTAAGTAAATGGTCCAATTTCATTTTCCTGCATGTGGCTGTCCAATTTTCCCAACACCGTTTCTTGAAGAGGCTGTTTTTTTTTCCAGTGGACATTCTTTCCTGCTTTGTCAAAGATTAGCTAACCATGGAACTGAGGGTCTATTTCTGGGCTCTCTGTTCTGTTCCATTGATCTATGTGTCTGTTTTAGTGCCAGTACCATACTGTCTTGACGATGACAGCTTTGTAATAGAGCTTGAAGTCTGGAATTGTGATGCCACCAACTTTGACTTTCTTTTTCAATATTCCTTTGGCTATTTGAGGTCTTTCCTGGTTCCATATAAATTTTAGGATTTTTGTTCCATTTCTTTGAAAAAAATGGATGGTATTTTGATAGGGATTGCATTAAATGTGTAGATTGTTTGAGGTAGCATGGACATTTTCACAATATTTGTTCTTCCAATCCATGAGCATGGAACATTTTTTCATTTCTTTGTGTCTTCCTCAATTTCTTTCATGCATACTTTATAGTTTTCTGACTTTATATTCTTCATCTCTTTGGTTAGGTTTATTCCTAGGTATCTTATGATTTCAGGTGCAATTGTAAATGGGATTGACTCCTTAATTTCTCTTTCTTCTGTCTTGTTGTTGGTGTAAAGAAATGCAACTAATTTCTGTGCATTGATTTTCTATCCTGATACTTTACTGGATTTCTGTATGAGTTCTAGAAGATTTGGAGTGGAGTCTTTTGGGTTTTCCACATATAGTATCATATCATCTGCACAGAGTGAGAGTTTGACTTCTTTGCCAATTTGGATGCCTTTAATTTCTTTTTATTGTCTGATTACTGAGGCTAGGACTTCTAGTACTATGTTGCATAGCAGTGGTGATAATGGACATCCCTGCCATGTTCTTGACCTTAGCAGAAAAGCTCTCAGTTTTTCTCCATTGAGAATGATATTTGCTGTGGGCTTTTCATAGATGGCTTTGATGATACTTAGGTATGTACCCTCTATCCCTACACTTTGAAGAGTTTTGATCAGGAAAGGATGCTGAACTTTGTCAAATGCTTTTTCAGTATCTATTGAGAGTATCATATGCTTCTTGTCCTTTCTCTTATTAATGTATTGCTTCACACTGATTGATTTGTGGATGTTGAACCAACCTTGCAGTCCTGTAATAAATCCCAC
Organism: Mustela lutreola; assembly: GCF_030435805.1. Lineage (NCBI taxonomy): Eukaryota > Metazoa > Chordata > Mammalia > Carnivora > Mustelidae > Mustela > Mustela lutreola. The sequence continues at coordinate 58,397,019 of NC_081297.1, forward strand.
TTGGTCGTGGTGAATAATCCTTTTAATGTACTGCTGGATCCTATTGGCAGGTATTTTGATGAGAATTATCGCATCTGTGTTCATCAAGGATATTGGTCTGTAATTCTCTTTTTTGATGGGATCCTTGTCTGTTTTGGGGATCAAGGTGATGCTGGCCTCATAAAATGAGTTTGAAAGTTTTCCTTCCATTTCTATTTTTTGGAATAGTTCCAGGAGAATAGGAATTAATTCTTCTTTAAATGTTTGGTAGAATTCCCCTGGGAAGCCGTCTCTCCCTAGGCTTTTGTTTGTTTGGAGATTTTTGATGACTTTTTCAATCTCCTTGCTAGTTATGGGTCTGTTCAGGTTTTCTATTTCTTACTAGTTCAGTTGTGGTAGTTTATATGTCTCTAGGAATGCATCCATTTCTTCTAGATTGCCAAATTTGTGGGCGTAGAGTTGCTCATAGTATGTACTTATAATTGTTTGAATTTCTTTGGTGTTGGTTGTGATCTCTCCTATTTCATTCATGATTTTATTTATTTGGGTCATTTCTCTTTTCTTTTTGATAAGTCTGGCCAGGGGTTTATCAATTTTATTAATTCTTTCAAAGAACCAGCTCCTAGTTTTGTTGATTTGTTCTATTATTTTTTAGTTTCTATTTCATTGGTTTCTGCTCTGATCTTTATTGTTTCTCTTCTCCTGCTCGGTTTAGGTTTTCTTTATTGTTTTTTCTCCAGCTCTTGTAGGTGTAGGGTTAGTTTGTGTGTTTAAGACTTTTCTTGTTTCTTGGGAAAGGCTTGTACTGCTATATATTTTCCTCTCAGGACTGCCTTTGCCATGTCCCACAGATTTTGAACCATTGTGTTTTCATTATCATTTGTTTCTTTGAATTTTTCAATTCTTCTTTAATTTCCTTGTTTACCCATTCATTCTTTAGAAGGATACTGTTTAGTCTCCATGTATTTGGATTCTTTCCAAATTTCCTCTTGTGATTGGGTTTTAGCTTCAGAGCATTGTGGTCTGAAAATGTGCAGGGAATAATCTCAATCTTTTGATACAGATTGATACCTGATTTAGGACTGAGGATGTGATCTATTCTGGAGAATGTTCCATGTGCACTAGAGAAGAATGTGTATTCTGTTGCTTTGGGATGCAATGTTCTGAATATATGTGTGATGTTCATCTGGTCCAGTGTGTCATTTAAGGCCTTTATTTCCTTGTTGATCTTTTGATTGGATGATCTGTCCATTTCAGTGAGGGGAGTGTATTGTCTATGTGGTTCTTTGAATTTATTATTAATTGGTTTACATAGTTGGCTGCTCCCATGTTAGGGGCATAGATACTTAAAATTGTCAGATCTTCTTGTTGGACAGACCCTTTGAGCATGATACAGTGTCCTTCCTCATCTCTTATTATAGTCTTTCGCTTAAAATCTAATTGATCTGATATAAGGATTGCCACCCCAGCTTTCTTTTGATGTCCATTAGCATGGTAAATTGTTTTCCACCCGGGACAGGGAGTCTTAAGCAGATTCTGCATTGAGTGCAGAACGTGATGCAGGGCCCCATCTCATGACCCTGATCATGATCTAAGCCAAAACCCAAATCTGGATGCTCTACCAACTGTGCCAGTGAGGCACCCCTCTCGTCAGATCTAGTAGTATTTGCTTAATGTATTTCGGTGCTCTCATATTGGATGCATATATGTATTTATGAGTGTTGTATCTTCTTGATCAGTTGGCTCTTGCATCATTCTATAATGGCCTTCTTTATTTTTTGTTACTATTTTTGGCTTAAAGTCTCTTTGTCTAATGTAAGTAAAGCTACTCCTGCTCTCTTTCGGGTTTCCACTTGCATGGAATATCTTTTTCCATTTATTCACTTTTAGCCTTTGTGTATTAAAAGTGAGGTAAGTCTTTTGTAGGAAACATATATGTGGGTCTTATATGTTTTATCTGTTCATCCACTCTGTGTTTTCTTCCTGGTTGAAATCAGTGCATTTTCATTTACAGTAATTATTGATAGGTAAAGATTTACTTATGCCATCTCATTGTTTCCTAGCTGTTTTATAGTTCCCTTGTTCCCTTATACCTTTCTTCCTCTTTGACTGCCTTCTGTTCTGAATTGATGGTTTTCTGTAGTGGTATGCTTTGATTCTCTTCCATTTATCATTTGTGAATCTATTGTAGGTTTCTGCTTTTTGGTTACCATGAGGCTTACATGAAACATCTTAGATGTAAAGCAGTCTATTTCATACTGATAACAATTAAACTTCAATCACATGAAAACTCTACCGTTTTACTCCCTTTTATATTTTTGATGTCATAGTTTACTTCTTTTTATATTGCGCACCCATTAATGAATCATTGTAGCTGTAGTTTCTTATTTTATTTTACTTTTTATCAGTGTTCCAAAATTCACTGTCTATGCACCATGCCCAGTGCTCCAGGCGATATGTAGCTGTAGTTATTTTTAAAAACTTTTGTCCTTTAACTGTTAAACTAGAGTTAAATGGTTAACATACCATACACAACAGTATTGTGTATTTTCATATGTTTTCATGTTTCTAATTATCATCCTTTCACTTCAGTTTCAAGTACTCCTTTCAACATTTCTTGGAAGGCAGTTCTAGTGGTAGTGAGCTCCATTACCTTTCTTTTTGGGGGGAAAGTCTTCATTTTGCCTTCCTTTCTGAAAGCAACTTTGCCAGGTTAAGTATTCTTGATTGGCAATTTCTTTCTCAGGATTTTGAATATATTATTCCATTCTCTCCTGGCCTGCAAGGTCCCTGCTCAGAAATCTGCTGTAACCTTATGGGGCTTACCTTGTATGAGAGAGTCTTTTCTCTTGTTGCTTTTGAAATTCTTTCTTTGTCTTTGATTTAATGAGTTACATTATAATACATCTTGTAGAAGATCATTTTGGGTTGAAATTTTATGATGACTTATTACCTTCATTAACTTGGATCTCCAAATGTCTTCCCCAGGTTTGGGAAGTTCTCAGCCATTATTTCTTTAACTAAGCTCTTTACCACATTTTTCTCTCCTCCTTCTGGGACTCCAATGATCTTTACATTGTTTATTGTTTTGTTTTGTTTTGATGGTGTCCCATAATTTTCATAAGTTTTCTCTATTGTTTTTCTTTCTTTTTCCTTCTTGCTCCCCTATTTGGATAATTTCAGTTAATCTCTCTTTTACGTCACTGATTCCTTATTCTGCTTTTTCAAGTCTGATATTGAAGCTCTCTATTGAACTATTCAGTGACTATATTATTCAGGTCCAAAATTTCTGTTTGGTGTTTTTAAAAAATGTTTTCTCTTGGTTGAACTTTTCATTTTTCTCTTGTATTGTCTTCCTGATTTTGTTAAGTTGTTTATATGTGTTTTTAAAAATAGTTTCCTGAACATCTTTAGAACAACTGTTTTGAATTATTTGTTGAGCAATTCTTGGATCTCCATTTCTTTGGGGCCAGTTACTGGAGGTTTACTCTATTCCTTTGGTGGAGTCATGTTTTCCTAATTCTTTGTGATTCCAATAGCCTTTTGTAGGTCTGTGCATTTGAAGTATTCACCTGAACTTTATGGCCTGACTTTGACTCAGAGTGGGGGCATGCTGATGCAGGACACCAAGTGTGGGGTGTGGGTGGCATGGTTCTCTTTGGCTAAGGCTACTAGGGTCCACAACATTGACAACACTGTTGTCCTTGGTAAGCATTCAAGGGGTCCATAGTGGCTTCAAGGGCAGTTGTGGTCCTCAGTGACACTTCCAGGTACGATGGCTAGGGACCTGGCATTTAGTGATGATGGTCAGAGCTCATGGTGGCATACTTGGCTGAAGAGTCTAGCTTCAAGTGCCTGTGTCATGTCGTGTGTCAGTTGGGCACATCATACAGTGGTGGGGTCATGGAAGGCAGCAAAGGACAGGCCCAGCTACAGGCTCACTGGAATGCACTACTGTGGCTGTTTGGTATTGCCATGGGTGCACAGTAGTGTAGACTGTTGACAGGATTCAAACCTGGGATGTGTGGGTGCACAGCTGGTGGGGCTAGCGACAGAATACAGGGCCTAATCCAGGCCCACAAGTAATTACAGAATCCCTGGCTGTTGGTGTGCTCCCCTATGCCTCCACAATCTTACTCCAAGGCCTGCATACTTCATCAGAGGCAAGAGACAATTGTCAGGCTCTCCAGGCTTGCGGCATAAAGGGCACACCTAGTTGGGCTAGCCCCAAGTGCACACATGGTGGTGGGGTCAGTGTCGGGGATCTATACTCTCATCTTGCACTAGTGCACCAACAGAAGCCTGGCCTGGCAGCTGGTGCATTTTCCAGGCTCTTTTTGCAGCCAGAGAGGGGAATTAGAACAAAGAGATCCAGACAAAGGGTGTCAGCAAATGCCAATACCTGAAAGCTGGTGAAAACTGCAGGTTTTCACCTTAGTGAAATTTAGTGAAACTTACTAACTTGGAGGCTAAGTTGGTGATTGATTTCTTCACTGGCAAAACCTGCTGGGCTTCACTGCAGTGGGTCCTGATACGTGGCTGCTATTAGTAGCTATTGTGTTTCTTTTTGTTCCTAGCCATCTCTTCATATCTCACATTTGTTGGTCTCTGGGTGGGGTAAAACTGAATTGGGACCTTTGTGCAGTATCCTGAAAGCCTGGAGAAGCTGGTCCCACACTCTGATTTTCCTTTTCTGGTAAGTGGAACTCCTTCTGGCTGGGGACTCTTGGCACTGAGCTGTGCCAGCTTTAGGGGTGAGATGATGCAGGCAAAATGAAATGTTCTTCTTTTCTTGTGCAATTATTCTCAAGCTTTTTTGTTTCACTGTGTTGCTAAGTTTTCTTAAGAGGACTCCTGAGTTTTTGCCAAATGCTTTTTCTGCATCAATTGGGAGGACCATGTGGTTCTTCTCTCTTCTCTTATTAATTTGTTCTATCACATTGATTGATTTGCAAATGTTGAACCATCCTTGTAGCCCAGAAATGAATCCCACCTGGTCATGGTGGATAATCTTGTTAATATGCTGTTGGATCCTGTTTGCTAGGATCTTGTTGAGAATCTTAGCATCCATATTCATCAGTGATATTGGTCTGAAATTCTCCTTTTTGGTAGGGTCTTTGTCTGGTTTGGGGATCAAGGTAATACTGGCTTCATAGAAAGAGTCTGGAAGTTTTCCTTCTGCTTCAATTTTTTGAAACAGCTTCAGGAGAATAGGTGTTATTTCTTCTTTGAAAGTTTGGTAGAATTCCCCAGCGAATCCGTCAGGTCCTGGGCTCTTGTTTTTTGGGATATTTTTGATCACTGCTTCAATCTCGTTACTAGATATTGGTCTATTCATGTTGTCAATTTCTTCCTGGTTCAATTTTTGGAATTTATAGTTTTCCAGGAATGCATCCATTTCATCTAGGTTGCTTAGCTTACTGGCATATAACTGTTGATAACTTTTGGGACTTCATCAAAATCAAAAGCTTCTGCACAGCAAAGGAAACCGTCAACAAAACAAAGAGGCAACCCACGGAATGGGAGAAGATATTTGCAAATGACAGTACAGACAAAAGGTTGATATCCAGGATAAAGAACTCCTCAAACTCAACACACACAAAACAGACAATCATATCCAAAAATGGGCAGAAGATATGAACAGACACTTCTCCAATCAAGACATACAAATGGCTATCAGACACATGAAAAAATGTTCATCATCACTAGCCCTCAGGGAGATTCAAATTAAAACCACATTGAGATATCACCTTGCACCAGTTAGAATGGCCAAAATTAAGAAGACAGGAAACAACATGTGTTGGAGGGGGTGTGGAGAAAGGGGAACCCTCTTCCACTGTTAGTGGGAATGCAAGTTGGTGCAGCCTCTTTGGAGAACAGTGTGGAGATTCCTCAAGAAATTAAAAATAGAGCTTCCCTATGATCTTGCAATTGTGCTACTGGGTATTTACCCCAAAGATACAGATGTAGTGAAAAGAAGGGCCATCTGCACCCCAATGTTTATAGCAGCAATGGTCATGGTCGCCAAACTGTGGAAAGAACCAACATGCCCTTCAATGGACGAATGGGTAAAGAAGATGTGGTCCATATACACTATGGAGTATTATGCCTCCATCAGAAAGGATGAATACCCCACTTTTGTAGCAACATGGACAGGACTGGAAGAGATTATGCTGAGTGAAATAAGTCAAGCAGAGAGAGTCAATTATCATATGGTTTCACTTATTTGTGGAGCATAAGAAATAACATGGAGGACATAAGTAGGAAAAAAGATAGGGGACTTGTTTCCAGCTCTGATGAGATAAATAGAAGACTGTCCTCTTACTGTAAATAATGGGACAAAATGTGTTGAGCTATTATCTTCAGAAACTGAGCAATAAATAGTGGAGGACTATGATCCCTGGAAAAAAGAAAACAAATGAGGTGAACCATAGAACCTCTCTGACCTCCTTAGAGACATCTTCCAGACTGCAGCCCAGGAAGGGGATTCTAAACAAAGCACAGCATTTTCTCCAAGTCGAGGAGACCAAGCAGAGTTTGGCAGGGGTTGGGGGGGGTGCTGGAATATGTGAGGCTGAGTGCCAGGGAAGAGGGAACTCTGGAGATATAGTGCCTCAGAAATGTACACGGGGTTGCCTTCAGTTTGTCTTCAAATCCCCAGTCACGGATGTGGATGATCAACTTCTTCGAAGTCAGGCAAAGCTTGGCCAGAGCCTATCACTAAACACTGAGCCACACATGCATGGGGTAAAACTCTGTGAGCTGAGGCAAAACATAACTAGAGAAATAGATGCTAAAAAGTTGCCTGAGCTCATCCAGAGCTGGTGGATGTTTTGGACAGCCAGAAAGCAGAGTCCTCATTTGGCCTTTTCCATAGAAACTCCAGTTTTGCCTCATATTATGACAAAACCAGCCCTGGGACTAATGACTACTCTAGACTTGCCCTAACAGGCTTAAAAACAAGTCTTGAAAAATCAGACTGATGCATCCATAACTTCCTGTCAGATCAAAGTCCAACAGTATTTAAAGGAAACAAAGAAATCTAGTACTCAACATACATAGTCAACAAGGCCCAGCACCCAATGCAAAATTACTAGGCATGCAAAAATGGAAAATATGACCCACAACTCTGGTAGAAATCAATAAATAGTTAACAGTAGTGGGACTCAGTGATGGCTCTCAATACCATCACCTCCTGATGGTCATGCCCTTTAGTCTTCTTGCACATTGTGTTAGCATGCATTGCTATGGCCAGCAGAGTGCATTAGCAGTGCTCCTGTGTGACATTCTAGGCTAGGACAAGAGGACAGTTGGATCCCTTGTTCTGGAAGAAGCCAGCAGCTACACCATGAGCAGCCCCGTAATGAGGCTTAGGTGGAGAGGAACTGAGACTTGCCATCCCCATGAGTTAGCCACCTTGAAAATGAATCTTCTACCTGCTCCAGTCAAGCCTTCAGATACGTGCATCCCCAGCTGACATCTGACTAAATCTCACGAGAACTGCGAGATAGTACACCCAGTCAAAGCTACTCCCCAATTCCTTAACCACAGAAAATAAGAAAGACAGTAAATGTGATTATTGGTTTATGCCACTGAGTTTTGGGCTAATTTCTTAGGGAACAATAGAGAGTTAATATAGACATTGGTACTGTCACTCTAATAAAAACCCCCAAATCTAGGAGTGACTTTGGGACTGAGAAAGTAGGGAAAAGCTAGAACATCTTAAGGAGACTTTTAATGAAAGGCGAAAGGCCTTGGAGCTACTACTGACAACCTTGTGGCCCTTGAGGAGGCTGCCACGGAGGCAGAAAGTGAGGAGAATATGTTTGTGGAGACTGGTGAAAAGAGAATCCCTGTTATATGGTGGCCAAAAGTTGAGAGGCATGGTCGATGGCCATGATACTGCGGTATCCTAGGAACTAGAGAAGGCCCTGAGTCAGCCGGATGATTAAACTAAGAATCTTTTGGGGCAGGTGCCATCTGGCTTCCTTTTGCAGTTTGTTGCACAACATAAAGAAGAGGGAGACAGAAGTTAAAGGACAAGTTGTTAAACACGAGGAAACTGCTAGGTTTGTTTGAAAGTGCCCCATCTCTTCAAATAGCAGACAAGGCTAAAATTAAGAAATGGCTCTAGGAAAAGATCAAGTCCAAAGAACTGTTAGGAAAGCATGGTCTCAAGATGAAACCAGGCATGGAGGGGAGTGACCTCATCAAGATGGCAACACAATGGCTCCCAAATGCAGCCCTCCTCCCGAGAACAATTAGCGACTGTCCATAGGCAAGACACCACTTGAAAATCCAGGACGTGGGGGTAGGGTTGAAGCACCCCCTTCCCCCCAGAACACAGAAACTGAAAAGGGATTGAATTAGAAGGGTAAGAAGAGCAGTTACACTCTGATGGTGTCACCCATCCACAGGCCAGCACCGGGATGCGCTGAGAGGCAGCCCTCTTCTTCCCCTCCCCTCGGGCTGATGGTTTCTCTGGTGGGAAAAATAAAAGAGCCCAAGGTGAACATCTAGCTCTCCTGGCATTGTGGGATGTTTCCTGCAGGGCCCATTTGGGTCTTGCCTCACAAGGATCACAGGGGAAAATCTGTGAGGTTTGATCCATGGGGGTGGGACTGAGATGGAGGGGCTGGAGTAGAGTTTACAGCAACTCGTGCTCAGACCTTGGCTGACAGCATTCTTCTTGCAGGAGCAAGCAAGTAGGCATGGCAGCCAGTGGCTCTATCTGCAGAGCTGAGCTGGTGGCCCTGTCTGGGCAGGGAGCTGCTCAGCTGGATTATGTCCACAGTAAATGAGCCATACACACCTGGGAGCCTGTTCAGTCCTTCTGCCTTGGCAGGGAAGTGAGCTCAAAGCCCTGCCTAATATTGAATACAGCCCTCTGTCCTACCAGAGCAGGAAGCCTAACCAGAGTACCTGGGACACTGCATAGACAATCCTACAGCCCCAATATATAGTAGTAACAGCTGCACAGAGAGCCGAGCCAGTGGCACTTCTGATCTCCAGAGCCAAGCCAGGGGCCTTTTGGTTCAGCAAACTTGGTGGCAAGTTCTGCCTGATTCAGGTACCCATCCAACCAGCCATACCAGCCTCGGACCCTGTTCTGTCACTACACCCAGGAAGGGAAGCAAATTCAAAGCCTGCATACTGCAGAATAGAGCTCACAGTCCTACCCAAGCAGCAATCCTAATCAGAGGACCGGAGGAGCTGTGCAGCCCAGCCTACATGCTCTAACCCAGGAGCCAAATCAGCAGGTTGATGAGAAGGATATGTGGTTGGAGAGAGCCAGAACGTTTTAAAATGTTTTAACTCATTAATTTTACAACACAAGTTTTTTTTTTTTTTAATTCTTCCTGCACCCCCCCATTCTTTCTGTTTTTTAAGAGAAGTGGTTTGCTATTATTCCAGAATAATGGAATTAGGAGGTAATTTATCAGCGTTACTCACTGTGTTCAAGTCTTTTTACCTACTGGGTCATCTTTCTCTTTAAATCTCTACCAGGTCCAACAGTCCCAAGGAACGGGGCTGACTCCCTGCTTGGCTTGCGATCAGCCTGTGCTCTGACACCTAGAACACTTCCAGAAACCCTCCCGATGCCAGTCTCCACTTAGATTAGGGCCCCCCCAAAGATTTGTGACTGGATGTTTGGCTTGGATCTGGCCCCTGACCCCTGCACTACACTTTCTTGTAGAGCTGCTCTGATACTTCTCTTGAGGATCCCAGCCACTCTGACCCCAGTGCCCACTGATGACTGCTGACAACCCCTCTCGGGTTGACAAGAAGTCCTGGCCCCGCCCTGCTCTGCTTCTGGCTGCAGTCTGGCTTCTGGTTCCAGATCGGCTCTCAGTTCCAGGCCGGGTCCTGGATAGTGATCAGACTCGGCTCAGGAACAGCCTTCGAGGGACTGAGGCTCATTTCTGGGAAGGTAAGGATGTCCTCTGTTCTCTAATCTGTTCTCTAATCTGACGGCAGGTGAGACAGCAGCTACTAGACAGAGCGCCCGTCTCCACCCTACCCCACCCACAGTTTTCTGGAGAAATTCTAAGAGAGTCCGTTTGAGCTCCTGCAGCTCGTGCCCAGATCCTGGGATCTTCCAATGGTGGGGAGCAACCAGTTTGAGCAAAACTGGTTTGTGGTGTGTCTGTCCTCTCAGGAGCTAAGTTAATACAAAAAACACTTCTTAAAGGTGCATAAAATTTGTACAGGTTCTACAGGACTCACAGTTTATAGGGGGAATTTGGCTTGTTCAGACACAAATACCCACACCCACCCACATACAAATGAATTCCAACTGGCAGTTTTTACCTTTCAGGGGATTATCCAGCAGCATAGTTCTTAGGTAAGGCTTTTGTGAACCTGTACACCTAATTTAGTTATTTCCATTCCCTAATTACAAAAGTAATTGGTGCATACATTCTCCTTATAAAAAGTTAGAATTACATTAAATGAAAAATGGGTTTTCATCCTAACAAACCATTTTTTATGCATTTGCACATTTCAAAATACTTGTAAGTATATGTTTTTCATAAATGTTATATACTATTTGTGTATGAAAATTTCATTTTTCATAATACATCAAAGGATCTTAACATGTCTGTGCATATGTATATTTTATTCTTTAGAACTGTTCTCTAATCTTCCAGTCTATGAGTGAAACATAAATTAGTCATAATCCTATTGATCTGTGGGTGGGTTGTTTAGAGTCTTTTCGTCATAAGCAGAGACTGTTATAAAGAGCATTATTGGACACAGCTCTTGAAGATGGCAGAGAAGTAGCAAGCTGAGACTGCTTCAGCTAGCCGGAGATCAGCTAGATAGCTTATCTAAAGATTGCAAACACCTGAAAATCCATCGGCAGATCGAAGAGAAGAAGAACAGCAATTCTGGAAACAGAAAAACAACCACTTTCTGAAAGGTAGGACCGGCGGAGAAGTGAATCCAAAGCGACGGGAAGATAGACCCCGGGGGGAGGGGCCGGCTCCCGGCAAGCGCGGAGCAACCGCGCACAAAATCAGGACTTTTAAAAGTCTGTTCCGCTGAGGGACATCGCTCCAGAGGCTAAACCGGGGCGAAGCCCACGCGGGGTCAGCGTGGCCTCAGGTCCCGCAGGGTCACAGAAGGATCGGGGGTGTCTGAGTGTCGCAGAGCTTGCGGGTATTGGAACGGGAAAGCCGGCTACAGAGACAGAGCCTACAGTAAGCTCGCAGCTCTGTGTTACCTTGAACCGGTCGCAGGCTCGGTGAGCTCGGAGCGCGGCCGGTGGTCAGGCAGACGGGAGTAACTGGGCGCTGTTCTCTGAGGGCGCACTGAGGAGTGGGGCCCTGGGCTCTCGGCTCCTCCGGGCCGGAGACCAGGAGGCCGCCATTTGTATTCCCGTCCTCTGGAAATCTACGGAAAGCGCTCAGGGAACAAAAGCTCCTGAAAGCAAACCCAAGCGGATTACTCACCCCGGCCCCGGGTAAGGGCGGTGTAATTCCGCCTGGGGCAAAGACACTTGAGAATCACTACAACAGGCCCCTCCCCCAGAAGATCAACAAGAAATCCAGCCGAGACCAAGTTCACCTACCAAGGAGTGCGGTTTCAATACCAAGGAGAGCAGCAGAATTCCAGAGGAAGAGAAAGCCAAGCACGGAACTCATGGCTTTTTTCCTGTGATTTTTTTTAGTCTTGCAGTTAATTTAATTTTTTCTTTTTCATTTTTTTTTTTTTTTCTTTCTCGCCTTCGGGTAAAATTTTTTTTTTTTAACTGTTACCTTTTTCTTTTTTTAACGATTTTTTACTAGTTTATCTAATATATATATATATATATATTTTACATTTTTCTTAGGTGTTTTCTTTCTTTAAAAATATTCTTTTCTTTTCTTTTTTTTTTTCTTTTTTCTTTCTTCCTTTTTGAACCTCTTTTTATCCCCTTTCTCCCCACTCACGATTTTGGATCTCTTCTAATTTGGTTAAAGCATATTTTCCTGGGGTTGTTGCCACCCTTTTAGTATTTTACTTGCCCCTTCATTTACTCTTATCTGGACAAAATGACAAGACGGAAAAATTCAACACAAAAAAAAGAACAAGAGGCAGTACCGAAGGCTAGGGACCTAATCAATACAGACATCGGTAATATGTCAGATCTAGAGTTCAGAATGACAATTCTCAAGGTTCTAGCCGGGCTCGAAAAAGGCATGGAAGATATGAGAGAAACCCTCTCGAGAGATATAAAAGCCCTTTCTGGAGAAATAAAAGAACTAAAATCTAACCAAGGTGAAATCAAAAAAGCTATTAATGAGGTGCAATCAAAAATGGAGGCTCTAACTGCTAGGATAAATGAGGCAGAAGAAAGAATTAGTGATATAGAAGACCAAATGACAGAGAATAAAGAAGCTAAGCAAAAGAGGGACAAACAGCTACTGGACCACGAGGGGAGAATTCGAGAGATAAGTGACACCATAAGACGAAACAACATTAGAATAATTGGGATTCCAGAAGAAGAAGAAAGTGAGAGGGGAGCAGAAGGTATACTGGAGAGAATTATTGGGGAGAATTTCCCCAATATGGCAAAGGGAACGAGCATCAAAATTCAGGAGGTTCAGAGAATGCCCCTCAAAATCAATAAGAATAGGCCCACACCCCGTCACCTAATAGTAAAATTTACAAGTCTCAATGACAAAGAGAAAATCCTGAAAGCAGCCCGGGAAAAGAAGTCTGTAACATACAATGGTAAAAATATTAGATTGGCAGCTGACTTATCCACAGAGACCTGGCAGGCCAGAAAGAGCTGGCATGATATTTTCAGAGCACTAAACGAGAAAAACATGCAGCCAAGAATACTATATCCAGCTAGGCTATCATTGAAAATAGAAGGAGAGATTAAAAGCTTCCAGGACAAACAACAACTGAAAGAATTTGCAAATACCAAACCAGCTCTACAGGAAATATTGAAAGGGGTCCTCTAAGCAAAGAGAGAGCCTACAAGTGGTAGATCAGAAAGGAACAGAGACCTATACAGTAACAGTCACCTTACAGGCAATACAATGGCACTAAATTCATATCTCTCAATAGTTACCCTGAATGTGAATGGGCTAAATGCCCCTGTCAAAAGACACAGGGTATCAGAATGGATAAAAAAACAAAACCCATCTATATGTTGCCTCCAAGAAACACATTTTAAGCCCGAAGACACCTCCAGATTTAAAGTGAGGGGGTGGAAAACAATTTACCATGCTAATGGACATCAGAAGAAAGCAGGAGTGGCAATCCTTATATCAGATCAATTAGATTTTAAGCCAAAGACTATAATAAGAGATGAGGAAGGACACTATATCATACTCAAAGGGTCTGTCCAACAAGAAGATTTAACAATTTTAAATATCTATGCCCCCAATGTGGGAGCAGCCAACTATATAAACCAATTAATAACAAAATCAAAGAAACACATCAACAATAATACAATAATAGTAGGGGACTTTAACACTCCCCTCACTGAAATGGACAGGTCATCCAAGCAAAAGATCAGCAAGGAAATAAAGGCCTTAAACGACACACTGGACCAGATGGACATCACAGATATATTCAGAATATTTCATCCCAAAGCAACAGAATACACATTCTTCTCTAGTGCACATGGAACATTCTCCAGAATAGATCACATCCTCGGTCCTAAATCAGGACTCAACCGGTATCAAAAGATTGGGATCATTCCCTGCATATTTTCAGACCACAATGCTCTAAAGCTAGAACTCAAGCACAAAAGGAAGTTTGGAAAGAACCCAAATACATGGAGACTAAACAGTATCCTTCTAAAGAATGAATGGGTCAACCGGGAAATTAAAGAAGAATTGAAAAAAATCATGGAAACAAATGATAATGAAAATACAACGGTTCAAAATCTGTGGGACACAACAAAGGCAGTCCTGAGAGGAAAATATATAGCGGTACAAGCCTTTCTCAAGAAACAAGAAAGGTCTCAGGTACCCAACCTAACCCTACACCTAAAGGAGCTGGAGAAAGAACAAGAAAGAAACCCTAAGCCCAGCAGGAGAAGAGAAATCATAAAGATCAGAGCAGAAATCAATGAAATAGAAACCAAAAAAACAATAGAACAAATCAACGAAAGTAGGAGCTGGTTCTTTGAAAGAATTAATAAAATTGATAAACCCCTGGCCCGACTTATCAAAAAGAAAAGAGAAAGGACCCAAATAAATAAAATCATGAATGAAAGAGGAGAGATCACAACTAACACCAAAGAAATACAAACTATTATAAGAACATGCTATGAGCAACTCTACGGCAATAAATTTGACAATCTGGAAGAAATGGATGCATTCCTAGAAACATATAAACTACCACAACTGAACCAGGAAGAAATAGAAAGCCTCAACAGACCCATAACCAGTAAGGAGATTGAAACAGTCATTAAAAATCTCCAAACAAACAAAAGCCCAGGGCCAGACGGCTTCCCGGGGGAATTCTACCAAACATTTAAAGAAGAACTAATTCCTACTCTCCTGAAACTGTTCCAAAAAATAGAAATGGAAGGAAAACTTCCAAACTCATTTTATGAGGCCAGCATCACCTTGATCCCAAAACCAGACAAGGATCCCACCAAAAAAGAGAGCTATAGACCGATATCCTTGATGAACACAGATGCGAAAATACTCAACAAAATACTAGCCAATAGGATTCAACAGTACATTAAAAAGATTATTCACCACGACCAAGTGGGATTTATTCCAGGGCTGCAAGGTTGGTTCAACATCCGCAAATCAGTCAATGTGATACAACACATCAATAAAAGAAAGAACAAGAACCATATGATACTCTCAATAGATGCTGAAAAAGCATTTGACAAAGTACAACATCCCTTCCTGATCAAAACTCTTCAAAGTGTAGGGATAGAGGGCACATACCTCAATATCCTCAAAGCCATCTATGAAAAACCCACCGCAAATATCATTCTCAATGGAGAAAAACTGAAAGCTTTTCCGCTAAGGTCAGGAACACGGCAGGGATGTCCATTATCACCACTGCTATTCAACATCGTACTAGAGGTCCTAGCCTCAGCAATCAGACAACAAAAGGAAATTAAAGGCATCCAAATCGGCAAAGAAGAAGTCAAATTATCACTCTTCGCAGATGATATGATACTATATGTGGAAAGCCCAAAAGACTCCACTCCAAAACTGCTAGAACTTATACAGGAATTCAGTAAAGTGTCAGGATATAAAATCAATG
Source organism: Mustela lutreola (assembly GCF_030435805.1). NCBI lineage: Eukaryota > Metazoa > Chordata > Mammalia > Carnivora > Mustelidae > Mustela > Mustela lutreola. The sequence continues at coordinate 58,412,229 of NC_081297.1, forward strand.
CACAGAAATCAGTTGCATTTCTCTACACCAACAGCAAGACAGAAGAAAGAGATATTAAGGAGTCAATCCCATTCACAATTGCATCCAAAACCATAAGATACCTAGGAATAAGCCTAACCAAAGAGACACAGAATCTATACTCAGAAAACTATAAAGTTCTCATGAAAGAAATTGAGGAAGACACAAACAAATGGAAAAATGTTCCATGCTCCTGGATTGGAAGAATAAATATTGTGAAAATGTCTATGCTACCTAAAGCAATCTACACATTTAATGCAATTCCTATCAAAGTACCATCCATCTTTTTCAAAGAAATGGAACAAATAATGCTAAAATTTATATGGAACCAGAAAAGACCTCGAATAGCCAAAGGGATATTGAAAAAGAAAGCCAACGTTGGTGGCATCACAATTCCGGACTTCAAGCTCTATTACAAAGCTGTCATCATCAAGACAGCATGGTACTGGCACAAAAACAGACACATAGATCAATGGAACAGAATAGAGAGCCCAGAAATAGACCCTCAAATCTATGGTCAACTAATCTTCGACAAAGCAGGAAAGAATGTCCAATGGAAAAAAGACAGCCTTTTCAATAAATGGTGTTGGGAAAATTGGACAGCCACATGCAGAAAAATGAAATTGGACCATTTCCTTACACCACACACAAAAATAGACTCAAAATGGATGAAGGATCTCAATGTACGAAAGGAATCCATCAAAATCCTTGAGGAGAACACGGGCAGCAACCTCTTCGACCTCTGCCGCAGCAACATCTTCCTAGGAACTACGCAAAAGGCAAGGGAAACAAGGGAAAAAATGAACTACTGGGATTTCATCAAGATCAAAAGCTTTTGCACAGCAAAGGAAACAGTTAACAAAATCAAAAGACAACTGACAGAATGGGAGAAGATATTTGCAAACGACATATCAGATAAAGGACTAGTGTCCAGAATCTATAAAGAACTTAGCAAACTCAACACCCAAAGAACAAATAATCCAATCAAGAAATGGGCAGAAGACATGAACAGACATTTCTGCAAAGAAGACATCCAGATGGCGAACAGACACATGAAAAAGTGCTCCATATCACTCGGCATCAGGGAAATACAAATCAAAACCACAATGAGATATCACCTCACACCAGTCAGAATGGCTAAAATCAACAAATCAGGAAATGACAGATGCTGGCAAGGATACGGAGAAAGGGGAACCCTCCTACACTGTTGGTGGGAATGCAAGCTGGTGCAGCCACTCTGGAAAACAGCATGGAGGTTCCTCAAAATGTTGAAAATAGAACTGCCCTATGACCCAGCAATTGCACTATTGGGTATTTACCCTAAAGATACAAATGTAGTGATCCAAAGGGGCACATGCACCCGAATGTTTATAGCAGCAATGTCCACAATAGCCAAACTATGGAAAGAACCTAGATGTCCATCAACAGATGAATGGATCAAGAAGATGTGGTATATATACACAATGGAATACTATGCAGCCATCAAAAGAAATGAAATCTTGCCATTTGCAACAACATGGATGGAACTAGAGCGTATCATGCTTAGCGAAATAAGTCAAGCAGAGAAAGACAACTATCATATGATCTCCCTGATATGAGGAAGTGGTGATACAACATGGAGGCTTAAGTGGGTAGAAGAAGAATAAATGAAACAAGATGGGATTGGGAGGGAGACAAACCATAAGTGACTCTTAATCTCACGAAACAAACTGAGGGTTGCCGGGGGGAGGGGTTTTGGGAGAAGGGGGTGGGATTATGGACATTGGGGAGGGTATGTGATTTGGTGAGTGCTGTGAAGTGTGTAAACCTGGTGATTCACAGACCTGTACCCCTGGGGATAAAAATATATGTTTATAAAAAATAAAAAATTTAAAAAAAAAAAAAAAGAAACTAAATGAAAAACCTAAAAAAAAAAAAAAAATAAAGAGCATTATTGTAAATAATGCTAAGTGAATAAATGTCTTTTATTCAGAACACAAGATCCATATCTGTGAGATAATTTTCTAGAAGTAGGTTTACTGGGCCAGAGGATATCCCCTTTCAAATTTCTAGAGCTATTGATAAACTAATATGCTTAGATTTTATCAATTTACACCCTCGAATGCAGTGTATGAGGTTTTGTTTTGACATAGCCTATACCAGAATGTCAGTAAATCATTTGATTTGTGTCATTGGTATCTTATTTTGATTTTATTTTTATATTATTGCTTAGAATCATCATATTTCCTCTTTGGTGAGCTTTCAACCATTTTTCTGGTTTACCTTTTGGACTGTTGGGATTTTCTTCTTGATTTATGAGAACCACTCATATATTAAAGAAAGGATCACTTTTACCTGTATTTTGAGTCAAAAGTTCTTCCCTCCACCCACCCACCCCTGCCACCTTTGTTGGTGACCATGGCACATGTTTGTAAGTGAATTAACTAACACTTTGCTTTTATGAGTTCTAGATTTTGTGTCATAATAGACAGACTTTGTGATTGTAGTTAACTACTTCATAAAATATTTAAATAACCATCTGGAATTTATTTTAGTGTAGTGTAGGAGGTTAAGAATCAATGACATTGAGTGCTTGCTGTTAAGCAAAAATTGTGCTGTCTTTCCATAATATGGAATGGCAATTGAAACATGGGTGCCCACTCAAGGACTACATATTCTAGTCCCTTTGGCCTACATGTGTAGCCATGTGGCCTGTAATCAAGTACAGAATTTAAGCAGAAGTGATGTGTATCACCTATAGGCCAAGACCTTTAAGAAGTTCTCTGTTTGGGACGCCTGCGTGGCTCAGTTGGTTAAGCAGCTGCCTTTGGCTCAGGTCATGATCCCAGCGTCCTGGGATCGAGTCCCACATCGGACTCCTTGCTCAGCAGGGAGCCTGCTTCTCCCTCTGCCTCTGCCTGTCATTCTGTCTGCCCATGCTCGCTCTCTCCCCCCCCTCTGATAAATAAATAAAAATCTTAAAAAAAAAAAAAAGAAGTTATCTGTTCTGCCATCAAGACTGAGGCAACAGAGGAACCCATTTAAATTATGGCACTGTAAGTTGGCAGGAATTTGGGTCCCTGAACTACCATGGTCAAGATAGCTACTCACTAATTAGGAAAATCTACTGTGATTGTTACATGAGTGAGAAACATTCTTCCATTGGGATAAGCCACTAAAATGCTGGGCCATATTATTAAAGTGGCTAGTATGGCTTTACCAATAAAGTATCACGTGAAGAGATAGCTGTCCCTAACCACTTGTGTCTGATCACACTTCATTTTATTCAGTGAGCACTCTGCCAACTGTCAGTGGACAGGAAGTATTAGTTGCATAGCATTTGTAAAGGATCTGGAAGAGAAGTGATTTATCATGTGTGACTTTCAGAGTTAACCATATGTTAAAGTGAGAATTCTATTCAGTGCACCTGTGTCATCCACATCACTAGACAAGGAAGAATCTGAAAGTAAAAAGCAGAAGTATATCAAACCAATCCAGGCTTATTTTAATTCAACTATTAATAATAATAATACTTAATTTAAAATAAGACATTCAAATTTAATTTAAATTAAGTGGTATACCAGGACAGTAGTGGAAAACCAGTTTTGGCTGCTGGGGATAGAATTAACAATCACATAGAAAACTTAGTAATAACCTATACTAAGCAAAATAGGCTTCGTTTATAAATACGAATAGATAATCAAAAATTACATCTGAGGAATACATGCAGAAGGAACAAGATGAGCTAATAAAATACCTGAAATAAGTGAACAAATATTTGCTGATAAAGCGGACATTGAATTTAAAGATATTCAAACATGACAATATGTACCTTTTCCTCTTAACTGTCCAACATCAGCCAGATTTTACAAATGCTTGACTCTTTGAAAAACTACTTTGAAAATCAATCTAGTGCACTACAATGGTATTGGACTAGTTTGTGTATGGCTTTACCAATAAAGTATCTCTATTTGTTCTTGTTGCAATTTGTTCAAAATCAGTTGTGATCTTTAATCAAGTGTTCAATGAAGGGAAGACCAAAGAAACATAAAGCTTTGAAGCATTTAGCAAATTGGAATTATTGAAAACAAAGTGTGTGAATAGGAAGCCATTGAGTTCATCACTACAAAAGCCAGGAAGGAAATGAACAAATCAAACAAGGAGAGCTCAAACAATGTATCTGATTTAATTTTGCAATTTTATAATTGTGTTTTGTAATTTCTTAACTTGGGAGAAGAATTTTTTGATGAGCTTCCATTTGGGGGATAAATTTACATTCTGTAATGAAAAACCTATTATTTTGCAGCATCTCCAATTGTTGGCCAAATATTGAAGATAATCAGATAGTGAGAATTTATTTGATGAATTTTGTGTTATAAAATATTTTCTAAGAATGATAATCTCAATAAAACAAAAAGAGACAGTAGATGAACATATATTGACTCGATTATTTAAATATTTCCATACACAAAAGCATTATTAATAACCTTCACGGAGTAGACTATTCCTGAGGAATATCCCTGAGAAATCTCACCATATGTAGAAAGACTGTTTTTTCAATAAAATATGGGTTAAAGAGAAGAATCTATTGAAGGTGTCAACAAATTCAAATTTATTAATGACAAAAGGCAAACTTGAAGAATATTACAGTATTATGCACCAACTAAAAATAACAAGAACATATTTGTAATTAGAGTCCCAGAAAGAGAGGATAGAGACAATGTTGCAGAAAAATATTTCAAGAAATAAAGGCTAAAATATTTCCAAATATGATAGAAAATATCAAGCTACAGGTCCTAAAAGCTCAAGGTATCCAAAGAAAGTTGAATAGAAAAAAGCACCACAACACCACATCATAGTCAAATTGCTAAAAACAAGTAACAAAGGAAAATATTAAAAGCAGCTAGTAAAACAAACAAAAAAAAAGACATAGTCCATAGAGAAGAATAGTATAACAATGGAAATTGGATTCTAATCAAGTAGACAATGCAATGACATTTTTTTAAGTGCTGAAAAAACCCTCTTAACCCAGAGTTCTAAATCCAGTTAAAGTATTCTTAAAAAAAAAAAAAAATGAAGAGAAAGCAAAGGCATGATCCATGATCAAAGAAGAAATCACAAGAGAAATGGGAACTTATTTTGAAAGGAATGTTAAGGAACACCCATTGCATAAAAATTTGTGGATACAGTTAAAACAGTAGTAAGAAGGTTATTTATAGCATTAAATGCTTTCTTTGAAAAATAAAGGTTTAAAATCAAATCAATCTCCTTAAAGAGCTGGAAAATGAAGAGAAAATTAAACTCAAAGTAGAAAACAAGAAGGAGCAAAGAGTAAAAGGCAGTGAAGCAGCAAATAGAGAAATAAAAGAAGAAATCAATCAAGTCAACTGTTGGTTCTTAGAAAAATTTAATAAAATTGATAATTCCTTGATCAAGAAATAAAAGGGATATAATACAAATTACCAATATCAAAAATTGCACAGGGGACATCACTAGAGACATTAAAATGATAATAAGAAAATTATTCATTGTCCATTTAGCTAAAAGGGATAATTAAAACATACCAAACGATCCAAGAAGAAAACATCTGAATGTCCTTATATTTGTTAAAGAAAGTGAATTTTAAATAAAAAAAAAAAAAAACTTTCCAGAAAAGCTCTATGCCCAGTTGACTTCACTGGTGAATTCTATTAAACATTTAAGTAAGAAATTGTATCAATCATACATTATATATATTTCAAAAAATAGAAGAGGAATATTTACCAGCTCATTTCCTGAGGGAAGCATAACCCTGCTATCAAAACCTGAAGAAGACATTATGAGAAAAGAGAAATGCAGACCAATATCCCTCATGATCACAGGAACAAATATCATTGAAAAAATGACAAAACAAAGACAATAATATATGGTAACACTAATATGCCGTGACCTAATGTGAGTCATCTTAGGAATGCAAGGTTGATGAATACACTAAAAAGTCATTCAGCATAAATTGTCACGTTCATAGATTAAAATAGAAAAATGATAATCTTAATAGATGAACAAAAATTATTTGACAGAATTCAATATGCATCCATGGTAAAGCATCTCAGTACTCTAGAAGGAAAAGGGAACTTCCCCAATCTGATAGAAACAGCTATGACATACCTCCAGGTAGCCATCATATTTAGTGATGAAATATTTGAACATTTCAGAGTTGGGAACATGGCAATGAGATCTGCCGTTAGTGTGTTTCCCCACATTTTACTGGATGTTTTAAACCAGTGCAATTAGTCAAGTAAGAGAGAAAAATTATATGGGAAGAAATAAAATGGCCTTTATATGTCCTTTGCACAGATAAAAACTGCTAAAGAAACTACAAGGATCAACAAGAACTAATAAATGAACCTAACAAGGTTACACAATATAACTTAGGTATACCTAAATCAATTGTATTTTTATATAGTAGTAAAAACAAAATGGAAAAGGAATTTAAATTTATTTACAAGCCATAAAGATGAAAATACTTGGAAGTAAATCTACCTAAATCTATAAGGTAGTCCTGAGGAAAATTAAAGAAGACACAAATAAATGGAGAGATAAACCATGTTCATAGATTAGAAGATTCCAAATGGCTAAGATACCTATTTTCTCCAAATTAAAATGTAGATTCATTATAACTGAGTCACGAACCTAGAAAGCTTTCTGATAAATTGACAAGTGATTCTAAAATTAGTATCTAAATACTAAGAACCAAGAATAGCCAAAATAATTTGGAAAAGAAAAAAATGTTGGATACATTATACAACCTAATTTCACGATTTAATATAAAGGTTCAGTAATCAAGGTACTGTGGTATTGGCTTTAGGATAGACAAACAGATCAATGCACAGAAATACAGCCACACATAAATTGTCAGCTGATTCTTTGACAGAGGTGCCAAATTAATTCTATGCTGAAAATACAGTCTTTTTACTAATGATGCTGGAAAACTGGATGATAACTATTATGGGAAGATAATGAACTTCTATCCACACTTCTCAACAAAAGATTTATGGATCACAGACTTCAATGTAAAATTAAAACTATGAACTTTGAGAAGATATCATAGGTGGGTTTTTTTTTGTCATCTTGGAATAGACAAAGACTTCTTAGGACACAGAAAACATTGGTCATTAAAAAAATGATATATTGGATTTCAAAACTTTAAAAATTTCAGTTTATCAAAATATACCATTAAGAAAATGCATACAAAGCCCCAGACTGGGAGAATAAATAATAAGTTGTACTTTTACATAATAATGAGAGAGGAAGTACAATGAAAATAATATTCCATTTATATTATAACATATAAAATATTTGAATTCCAGGCATAAACTTCTAACAATGAAACAAAAGGAAAAAATAATTGGAAAGTCATACCTTATGCTTGATTATATAGACTATAATAAAGATGACAAAACTTCCTAATTTAGTAAAGATATCTTAATGTAAGACTAATTAATTTTTCTCAGGATATTTTATTTTTTTTCAATTTATTTATTATTTATTTTCAGCATAACAGTATTCATTATTTTTGCACCACACCCAGTGCTCCATGCAATCTGTGCCCTCTATAATACCCACCACTTCGTACCCCGACCTCCCACCCCCTGCCCCTTTCTCAGGATATTTTAAATAACATCTTTAAATGGGATTTCCAAGCCAAGGAAACATGCCTTTGTTTTAAGTTTATTGACTATTTCTGATAGTGCATTTTTATCAGGTTGGATTCTGGCAATCAGGAATTCTAAAATTGGTCTTTGATTTGTTAGCAGGTATTCAAACAAACCTTCAAAAAAAGGTTAAGAATACTGGAATAAAAATTAGGCCGTGAGCAGCCCCAAATACCATAACAAGAAACATAATCTTAAAAAATGTCCTGAAGATATATGCTTTAGCTGCAGATAAAACACACACCCCTATTACTGTTGAAAGTGCACTTCGTAACACTGGATAGCCTAGCAGATACAACACCTCAATTGTTTTTTGGTTTACCGAGGGCTTAGAACTGGAAACAAATGCATAAGAAATATGTGCAGAAAAATCAAAAGAAAACCCTATACAAATGACAAGATTAATCATGGATATGGAATCAGGATTGACATTCCAGAATGCCATGAAACCTGTGACTCCCACAATCACAGAAGCAATAGCAAAAGTTACCCACAAGGAACACAGTGGGTGAAGAATTAACAATAAGGAAACAATGAACATAGCGGTTGATGCAACAATGACTTTTCGAACAGTATTTTCTAATATTGCAGTATACTGATCAAAATATATGAATGCATGGTTATACACCATTAGGGGAATTTCGCACTTTTCAGCTTTGCTTCGTAACTGGGATAACACTGTCTTCTTATTGATTGAAGAAGAAACACCCAGGGTCTGAATGAAACCCCGGGAAGAAATGATTTCATGTGATGATGAAATGTTAATATCATACATAAAAAGTGGAAAATGTGTTAAAAATTTGGGTGAATTATTCATAAAAGTATCCTTATCATTTACATCTTGCTGGCTCTTTTCCGTATATTGCACATACTCTTGTAACCAAAACTCTGTAAGACTTTTATCTACATAGTCACTGTTTTCCAAATCTGACAGACATATTTCCAGTTTTGGCCTAACACCTTTATCCCAGTAGTTAAGAGTTTCTGTAACAATAACCATAACTCTAGGACCATAATCTGAAAAATATTCTTCCTCTACATTAAAGTATGGTGTGATGTAGGAATCGTCACTTACCAAATTTCGAAGGTCTAAACCTTCCTGCACTTGGAAACACCCATAGATGCTACTTATGATGTACAAAATGTATACAAGCACTACAAAAAATTTGGACTCAGTTCTTGTGAGAAAAGGGCCAAAATAGTCTCGAAAGAACATATTCATTGGATGGACATCAGTTTCTTCTTCTTCCGGGAGAGAATCACATGGAAGACAGCAGGCTCTTTTTAATGAGGAACAGTTTTGGTTAGGAGTTTCTGGCTTTTTCAACTAGCATAGACAGACTCTTTCTCTTTTACCATCCAGGGCCATAAATGCCCCCAAACAGGTGATGTTATAGAAATAACAAAAGAGCAGGGCTGTTCCTGTATAGATGCAAAAGTACTGTACGGATCTGAAAGAGGTCATAATCCCTGTATAGAAGGCCAGGACGTTGGTGATGGTGGTAATTGTAATCGACACTGCCACTTTGGAATAGACACTGGTTTTATGTTATCCATGAGGCTGGTCTTCTGCCAGGCAGAAATCATTATGAACATATCATCAACCCTGACACCTGTTAAAAAAAAAAAAAGAAGCCATCTTCATACATATTAATATCCATTAAAAATTAAATGCATAAACTCAAACCATCTTCTTTGTCCATCTCTTAAGGTCTGATTTATCTCGCCCAATCTGTGCTTTGATACTCTATTCTCTGTCGCCTCCTTTGGTTGCCTCTGAAGCCACACCAGAATTCAGCCCTTCCTCTGTAACAACTCTGGGCTTTGTATGTCCTCCTGTTACTTGTACATAGCATGGGATAGACTGGATACTCTGCTCCTAGTCTTCGTGCAGGGCATTTTAACGATGAGTCAGGAAACCTGTTGTGGATATTAGCTGAAGCAGGATTAGCAATGTTATCTTTGATTCCACTGGATTATCTGAGAGACCATTTTCCCTCATTAACCATTTTACACAAATGTACAGACACATTGAGGCAACATTCTGTTGCTTAAAATATAAGCTGGACTTATCTGTTCTATAGTTAGCATCTAAGAATCAATGTGGTAGGATTTGAGAGGCACCACATAGTACACACACACACACACACACGCACACACACACGTTTTCCTCCAAGCCTGTTTTTGATACCCAGAATGTTATAACTTAAACTTTACCAGGTTAAGGCATTATTATTAAAATGCAAAATGATATCAGACACATGCACCAAAGTAAATTTCAAGAATCCCTTGCATAGGGGCACCTGGGTGGCTCAGTGGGTTAAGCCTCTGCCTTCGGCTCAGGTCATGATCCCAGGGTCCTGGGATCGAGACCCACATTGGGCTGTCTGCTCAGCAGGGAGCCTGGTTCCTCCTCTCTCTCTCTGCCTGCCTCTCTGCCTACTTGTGATCTCTGTCAAAATAAATTAAATCTTTTAAAAATAAAAGGATCCCTTGCATATTAATATCTACTAGGTAATCCTTTTCCATAAGGATGTTTCTTGATGGGATAGAGAGGACAGAACATTTGAGGACTTTGAAATCACCACTGAAAACTTGCAAAGGAGGACTAGAAAGAAGAAAGGGTATAGTGAGGACAGCAAGAGCATTTGCAGGTAAGTTTCACCTGCCTCAAGCTTTCTGCTAGAGTTGACACTACTTTCACCCACGTATATTGATAAAACTCAATAAAATAAACAAGGATAGAAAAAAAATAAAATAAACAAGGAAATACACAAAGTGGAATAAAATGCTGACCTCTACTTCAATTTGGGGCTATCTTCTCTACAGGAGGGTACTAGGAATTGCAACTTTGCCTCTAATCAGATGTTCTCTGGGTATGATCAAGCAGGCAGAAGGATCTAAATTTTTTTTTTAAATTTTTTATCTTTTATAAACATATATTTTTATCCCCAGGGGTACAGGTCTGTGAATCACCAGGTTTACACACTTCACAGCACTCACCAAAGCACATACCTTCCCCAATGTCCATAATCCCACCCCCTTCTCCCAACCCCCTCCCCCCAGCAATCCTCAGTTTGTTTTGTGAGATTAAGAGTCACTTATGGTTTGTCTCCCTCCCAATTCCATCTTGTTTCATTGATTCTGCTTCTACTCACTTAAGCCCCCATGTTGCATCACCACTTCCTCATATCAGGGAGATCATATGAATTAACATAAGGCTACACAGAATGTCACAAATGCATCCTGACATCCCATGGCTAGTGGCTTTGAGGATTTCAGTTGTACTCAGCTGGAAAAAAGGGAAGAATCAGAAGTACTAAGGACAAGTGGACTATCTTAGCTGCTCTGAGTTTTTACCTACCTGGGGGCATGTCACTCTCAAACCTCTCTCTCCAGCCCCAAGCTCCTTCCCACGTCCATTTCTCATGTTAGGTGTTAGGCAACTTTCCACATGTCAAAATACAGACAATAAGCCTGCAGCCCCCAAAGGAGTGAGGTAATGATTCTCTTTGCCAAGAACCGCCCTCCCCGGCCATGATGTCACATGGCTTATTGAAGCTGTGGAGGGAGTGAGGGCTGTGGGATCCCAGCTGGTGGTTGGATTTTGGCAGAAAGCTGAGACACCCAGAACACTAGAGACCACCTCCTACCAGTGGGAAGCTGAGTTAAAATCAAGAGAAACTAGTTGTCAAATTCAGCCTTTCCATGCACAAGAAAAAAAAAAAAAACACGCTGTTATAACGTTGGAAGAAGAAATTAGTGATCGCCTGCTAAAGTGAATGAAAGCAGCAGGAATAGGAACAACCACAAGGACAACAGGACAGAGTGGGAGACAAATATGGTATAATTTGGGGAATTTATAGTTAGTGTGGGGGACAGACCCACTCTAAGGATATGCCGTCCTTTGGATGCACTGACTTGGCTTCCACATCCTAGCTTTCATGGTCTTGGGAACTGTGTGGGAGCTGATAAAGGTGTCCCCCCAAGAACTCAATCCAGTCCATTCTCCATCCTCCTTTTTTGCAGCTTCCCCTTCCTCCCAGGGGTGGTGCCTGTGGTTAGGACAATGCCTCACGTTGCCAGGAGAGGGCAGCAGATCATTCCCCCCACCACTCAGGTGTACCCTCCGAGCTTCTAGGATTCCAGTCAGTTTTCCGTGGTTACTGAGGGCCTCCTATATGCCAGGCTCTGTGTTGAGCACTGGGATTGCAAAACTGACTGAGATACGGTCCCTGCTGTGTCTTTTTTTTTTTTTTTTTTTAAGATTTTATTTATTTATTTGACAGATAGAGATCACAAGTAGGTAGAGAGGCAAGCAGAGAGAGAGGAGGAGGAAGCAGGTTCCCTGAAGAGCAGAGAGCCCGATGTGGGGCTCGATCCCAGGACCCTGGGATCATGACCCGAGCTGAAGGCAGAGGCTTTAACCCACTGAGCCACCCAGGTGCCCCCCCTGCTGTGTCTTGAGGGGGGATGGGGACAATAGGGGTATTAAAAAGTGCCTCATAAGGAGCACCTGGGTGGCTCAGTTGTTAAGCATCTTCCTTCGGCTCAGGTCATGGTCCTAGGGTCCTGAGATTGAGTCCCGTTGAGAGTCGGGCTCTCAGCAGGGAGCCTGCTTCTCCCTCTCTCTCCCCTCCCCCTGCTGGTGTTCCCTCTCTAGCTGTCTTTCTCTCTGTCAAATAAATAAATAAAATCTTAAAAAAAAAAAAAAAGTAGGAGAGGCTTGAACTGGGTCTTGAAAGATGTTGGGTCTGCAGCCAGTTAAGCTGACTGTGCTCTTTCCCCATAGGGGCCCAGTGCACAATGGCTGCAAACAGGAACCTCCTTGGTAGTATACGCAGCCCATTGCCCTAAGGATTGCCCTAAGGAACCTTGGACACAGCCCTTCCTAGTGGACATTGATGTCTGACCTCATGTTATCTCTCATCTAGGCTCCAGACAGGTATGCGGGGTGTCTTTGGAAAGTCAGGGTCCATGTTGGCCAAGTCACTGTGTCCATCCATATCAAGCAGCAAAACAAGGAGCATGGGATTGAGGCCCCATGCAGGGCCAAGGTCAAGTTCCCTGGCCTCCAGAAGATCCACATTTCCAAGAAGTGGCCTTACTAAGTTTAATGGGGAAGAATATGAAGACATGGGAGCTGAAAAGTGGTTCATCACAGATGGCCGTGGGTCAGATATATCCCTGATCATGGTCCCTTGGGGGGCGCCTGGGTGGCTCAGTGGATTAAGCCTCTGCCTTCTGCTCAGGTCATGATATCCAGGTCCTGGGATTGAGTCCTGCATCGGGCTCTCTGCTCAGCAGGGAGCCTGATTTTCCCTCTCTCTCTCTGCCTAGTTGTGATCTCTGTCTGTCAAATAAATAAATAAATATCTTTAAAGAGAGAGTTCTGTGCATTCTCCCCCCTCCCCCAAATCATGGTCCCTAGGACAAATGGTAGGCTCTGTGCTCTTGAGAACCTCAGCACTGCACCCCTCCCATTCATGCTCACCAATAAATCCTACTTCCTGTCAAAACAAAATGAGACAAAACCAAAAAAGAAAGATGATGGGTTTGTTTGTTTTGTTTTGTTTTTGCAGTGTACACAGATAGAAAACACATCCCAGGGAGGGAAACCAGGATGAGCATGACACACACTGTGGGTAAGGGAAGTGCCCCTAGAGAAGGGGCAGGGCAAGAGCCTCAGGAAGCTGATGGATCACGGAGTGCGATCTTTGGCCGCCATGCTGAGGAGCCTGGGCTAAAGCCATGAAGGCAATGAGGAGCCATCATAGGGGTTTAATTTGGGGAATAACACACAGATTGGCGCTTTAAAGTTCACTCTTCAAGCCGTGCGGAGAAAAGATAGCATAGCGATGTAGGACGGGCAGACCTAAAGATGGATGGCCCCATAAGATTTACTTGAAACAAGCAGAATGTGAGATGATGGCGGTCTGAATGAAAGCGGAAGCAATGGGGGTAGGAAGGAAGGTTGGACATGAGGTTTGGTCTCTGATTAGATGGAGTGGGATGAGGGCAGAAGTGTCCCAGGTTTCTGTCTCCAGTGGTGGGGGTGGAGGCTGGTGGCGCCAATGAGGTGAACGGAAGGGAGGAGCGGTGATCTGGCAAGAAAGATTGTGTTACTGGTAAGTCTGCGGCGTCGTGTCCAGGTCTCCATCTGGTTCTGCCATACTCCCCCAATCTAGACTCTTACCACTTCCCACTGGTTCTGAGACAGAGACTTCCTGTTGGGTCTCTCCATGTTTAGTCTTTCTCACTGTTGGAAGATCTCCTGACTTCCTTCATTTAATACATGTCTATGGACAGTGCATTGTGTGCAGGCACTGTGAGAAGTTCCTTCACCCACAGAGCTTATGGCCGAGGCGGGGATGGGGATGAAGGATGAGACATGTAACTGAAGCTGATAGTTGCGATGTAGTGTGAAAAATGCTCTCATAGGTGAGGACGTTCAGTGGGGTGGCACGTATACCCTGGACAGTGGCAGTATGGGCCAGAGGACCAAAGGACATTTCCCAGAGCAATGACACTAAGGGTCAGCTGGATGAGTAGAGGCTTGCCTGCAGCGGGAGTGGGTGGCAGTGGGGCTGGGGATGGGGAGAAAGTGTTTAAACAAGGCTGCGCGGGGCCTGATCCTGAGTCACGCAGCACAGGAAGAAACAAGCAGGCTGCACGGCAGAGTACACAGGAGAAACCATGGTGTCGAGTTTCCACCGAGGAAATGAGATGAAAAGGGCAGTAAATGAAGAGTTGAGGATGGAGGGAATTTTTTGCAGTGCAGAGGCTTTTCTGAAGGCTTCGGGGAGAAGTTGGAAGGGGCCGAGGCAGAAGGGTAGTTCGGGGAAGGAAGCCCAGAGCAAAGAGGGCAACTCATTCATTTGTTCATTTCGTTTAAGACATGGGGACTGGGGACCTAATCTAGGCCAGAAATACAGAAATGAGCGAGATGAGCAAGTTTCCTCATCTCACGGAGCTTACCTGTTTGCCGGGAGGAAACAGACAATAAACAAATAAGATAATTTCAGAGAGTAAGAAGTGCTATGAAGAAGGGGAAATGGAATATAATAGAGGGTGCCTGGGAGAGCTTAGTTTCTGTTGCAAAAAATTTTAATCATATGCAGAGGTCAAGAAAATAGCACAATGAGCTTTCCTGTACCCATCTCCAAATGCACTATTTATTAACTCAAAGCCAATCTTGTTTCACATCTACTCCCACCATTTCTCCCCATCCCTTATTATTTTGAAGCAAATCCCAGACATATAATTTCATCCATAAATATTTAGTATATATCTGTAAAAGATATGATCTCTTTAAAAGAACATAAGCAAATACCGTTATCACATTAACCACGCACACAATTATTCTTCAATATCATCAAATATTGCTATCTTGAAATTTACAATTATTTCATATTTTCTTTTTATAGTGTGTTTGTTTGGACCAAGATCCAAGTGAAGTCCTACTTTATGACTGTTTTATTTGTCTCTTAGCTTTTTTGACCTTTAATTTCCCCTTTCATCTCTTTTTTCTCTCTTGAGATTTATTTATTGAAGGAACAAGACTGTTTTCCCACATTTTGGGTTTTGCTAACCATAGCCTCATGAATTGTTTAACATGTTCCTCTGTTCTTTGTATTTACTGGAAATTACTAGTTCATTCTGGAGGCTTGATCAGATTCAGATTAGAGGTTTTTTGGGTTTTTTTTGGCGGGGAGATGTTAGCACCCTTTGATCAACTATGAATTCAAAAATCATGATATTATTATATCATTGCTTCTTCTTTCATTAACTGGCATACTTCTGTAAAGTATGCCACTTAATAAACTGTTTTTGTTATCCAGTGGTACAATTTATATAGAAGAGTCTGGATAATTGCTTGATTTGTTCTGTTTATTTATCATTTTTCAAAATAATATACATTTTTTCAAATATGACCAATTTTTTTCCCCTTTAAGAATCATTATGCGGGGCGCCTTAGTGGCTCAGTGAGTTAAACTTCTGCCTTTGGCTCAGGTCATGATCTCAAGGTCCTGGGATCAAGCCCCGCATTAGGCTCTCTGCTCAGCAGGGAGCCTGCTTCCCCCTCTCTTTCTGCCTGCCTCTCTGCCTGCTTGTGGTCTCTCTCTCTGTGTCAAATAAATAAGTAAAATCTTAAAAAAAAAAAAGAATCATTATAAACTGGGGCACCTGGGTATCTCAGTGGGTTAAAGCCTCTGTCTTTGGCTCAGGTGGTGATCTCAGGGTCCTGGGCTCGAGCCCTACATCAGGCTTTCTGCTTAGTGGGGAGCCTGCTTCCTCCTCTATCTCTACCTGCCTCTCCACCTACTTGTGATCTCTGTTTGTCAAATAAATTAAAAAAAAATCATTATGAACTCAGGTGTGTAAATGCATTTGATATATTTCAATATATTTTAATTATTATCTTTATTACTGTTTAAAAGGTCTCAACTTTCATCTTTGGCCAGTCTTGAAATTGGCTCTTGAAACAAATAATCTTTGATAGATTCCTTGCTCTTTAGGGTAGCAATACGTTCCAGGGTCATCTTAAACATTATTGTCCCCAGACCTGGAATCAACAGTTTCTCTAAGAAGTCCTCATTCCTTTTAGTGGGAAAGGGTATCTGGAGGCCACAATCTTGGTGCCAGTGATAGACATATTTCTTTTTAAGTTAAAAATTGAGGCACCTGGGGGCTCAGTCAGTTAAGCATCTGCTTTGGGCTCAGGTCATGATATCAGGGTTCTGGAAGGGTATCCTGGATCGGTCTCCCTGCTCAGGGAGGAGTCTGCTTGTTCTTCTCCTTCTGCCCCTCCCCCTATTCAAGCTCACCCTCTCTCTCTCACAAATAAATAAATAAAATCTTAAAAGGATATTTTAAAAAATTAATAGCTTTATCAAAGTATTATTTAAATACCATAAAATTCACCAATTTTAAGTGTCCAATTCAATGATTTTTAGCATATTTACAGAATTTTGCAACCACCATCAAAATCTAATTTTAGAACATTTCTATCACCCCAAAAGAACTTCATGCTTACTAGAGTCCCTCCTCATTCTCACCCCCAGCCCTAGGCAGCCACTAACCTACTTTCTGTCTCTATGTATCTGCCTATTTTGGACATTTGTTAAAAATGGAATCGTGCAATGTGTGTTCTTGTGTTTTACTTCTTTCATAGAGCTTATGACAGCATGTCTCAGTACTTCCTTCTTTGGTATTGTTGGATACTCTTCCATTGCATAGAAATACCACTTGGTTTATCCATTCATCAGGTGATGGGCATTTGAATTATTATCACCTTTTAGCTCTTGTGGATAGTGCTTTTATGAACATTTTATGTATAAATCTTTGTGAAGACCTATGTTTTCATTTTCCCTTGGCAGATAACCAAAGTAAAATTTCTGAGTTTATGGTAATTCTATATTTAACCTTTTAAGAAACTGTCATATTATTTTCCAAAAAAGTGGTCATACCATTTTACATTTCCACCAGCAATGTATGAGGATTTTTCCACATCTTCTCCAACACTTGTTAATTGTCTTATTGACTATAGTTATTCTAGGGGATATGAAGTAGTAGCTCATTGTGGTTTTGGTTTACATTTTCTAGTGACAAATGATGTTGAATACCTTTTTATGTGCTTATTGGTCATTAATATATCTTCTTTGGGGAAATGTGTGTTCAGATCCTTTGCCCATTTTTTTTTTTAAGATTTTCTTTATTTATTTAACAAACAGAGATCACAAGTAGGCAGAGAGCCAGGCAGAGAGAGAAGCAGACTCCCTGCCGAGCAGAGAGCCTGACTCGGGGCTCTATCCCAGGACCCTGAGATCACAACCTGAGCCAAAGGCAGAGGCTTTAACCCACTGAGCCACTCAGGCGCCCCTCCTTTGCCCATTTTTAAATTGAGTTATTTGTGCTTTTTACTAAATTGTAAGAGGTAGGTCACATATATCTCTATGACTTGTAAATATGTTCTTCTCTTCTATGGTTATCTTTTCATTATCTTGATTGTGTCTTTTGAAGTGCTGAAGTTTTAAATTCGCCATTTTGATTTCTCCTTGTGCTTTTGCTTTTTGCCCAATGTAAGACCACAAAAATTTACTCTTAGATTTTCTTCTCAGTTTTTGTTCTAACATTTAGGTTAGTGATCCGTTTGAGCTAATTTTTGTATGGTCTGAGGTAGGGGCCCAAATTAATTTTTTTGTCCTTTGGGTTATCCAAATTGCCCCAACACCATTTTTTGAAAAGACAATTTCTTTCCCACTGGATTTTCTTGGTACTTTTGTAGGAAATCCATTGACTATAAATGTGAGTGTTTATTAGTGGACTTTCAATTATATTCCATCAACCTGTATGTCTGTCTTAATGACAGTACTACACTGTCTTGATTATCTTTGTAGTAAGTTATGAAATCAGGAAGTATAGGTCCTCTATCCTTTCTTTTTTAGAATTATTTTGGGATTCTTTGCATTTCCATATAACTTTTACAATTAACTTTCTGATTTCCACAAAAAAGGCAGAAGGGAATTTGATAGGGATTGTGTTGGATCTGTAGACCAATGAGGGGAGACTGTCCATCTTAATTATGTTTAGTCTTCTCATCCGTGAACCTGGAATGTCTTTTTATTTGTTTAAGTCTTGTTTAATTTCTTTTAGCAATGTTTTATAGTTTTCATTGTAAAACTCTTACACCCATTTCGTTCAGTTTATGCCTAAGTATTTTACTTTTTGATCTTATTGGGAATGTGATAATTTTTTAAATTTCATTTTTGTATTGTTCATTGCTAGTGTATAGAAGTACAGCTGATTTTTAGATATTGATTTTGTGAATTTCCTTCATTAATTAACTCCTTCATTAATTCTAGCTTTTTGTTTTTTTAGTGGATTTCTTCAGATTTTCTGTATACAAGATCATGTCATTTGTGGATAAGATAGTTTATTTCTTCCTTTCCAATCTGGATGCCTTTTATACCTTTGTTGCCTACGTATCCTGGCTAGAATAGTCAGTACATTGTTGAATAGGGTTGGTGAGCATGTATATCCTTGCCTTCCTCCCAATCTTAGGGGGAAAACTCTTGGTCTTTCACTATTAAATACTCTAGCTGTAGGTTTCACAGATGCTTTTTAGCATATTGAGGAAGTAACTTCCTATTGCTAATTTGTTGAGGATTTTTTTTCATGAATGCCTAGATGTTATCTGTATCCAGTTTCATGAATAAGGAAACTGTTTCAGGGGTATAGGTCTGTGACTCATTGATCTTGTGCAACACCCAGTGCTCCTCACATCATGGACCCTCCCCATGTCCATCTCCCAGCCACCCCATCTCCTCACCCCCACCCCTCCAGCAACCCTCAGTTTGTTTCCCAAGATTAAGAGTCTCTTATGGTTTGTCTCCCTCTCTGGTTTTGTCTTGTTTCGCTTTTTTCCTCCCTTCCCCTATGATCCTCTGCCTTGTTTCTTAAATTCGACACATCAGTGAGATCATATGATAATTGTCCAAAGACCAAGCTCTCAATCACTGTGCTAGCTCTATAGCATACCCTTCCACTTCATTATTTTCACTCGGTCTCCTCCTCTATATTCTCACCTGCTTCTGCTCATTTTGTTAAATGTTTATCTTCTTCAGGATTCTTGGCCATTTGCACTTGTTCTTCTCTTCTGAGGCAAAAGAATGGCTTTGACCATCACCTCTGAGCTACAAAATCTACATCTCTAGTTCCCCTTAAACTCTAGTATATCCTAATGCTTCCAAGTTTTACCCTTGGATATCTAGAGAAATCTCAAACCCATCATGTTCTTAAAACTTCCCATTATCCCCTGTCCTCTCACATGGGTTCCTCTTTCTGTATTTTCAATATTGAATGTTTCTTCCATTTACCGTATTCAATTCTGAACCTGGGAGAGATCCCACGCGCCTGCTTTTCCTTGGCGTCTTCTCTCACCTCTTCTAATCCATTGCCAAGTTCTGCCTATTTTAACCTCCAGAGTATATTTGTGATCTGTTCTTGTCTCTTCATCTCCTGTGCTACTATCTCAGGTCAGGTAACTATCATTTCTCCCCCCTGCCTGCAGTCTTGTCCTCTTCAGGCCCATCTTCTACATTACAAACAGAGTGGTTCCTCTCAATCACAAATCCCAGACCCTCTGATATGTGAGCTTTTCAAGGACTCCCTGTTGTCACAGCATGGTGACAAGGCCTCTCTTCCTCACTTGCATTCTGTACACTTCTACCAAATATTGAACTCACAAGTGCACTTAATTTTAGGGGCACCTGGGTGGCTCAGTGGGTTAAGCCTCTGCCTTCGCCTCAGGTCATGATCCCGGAGTGCTGGGATCGAGCCCCACATTGGGCTCTCTGCTCAGCCTGCTTGCTTCCTCCTCTCTCCCTGCCTGCTTCTCTGCCTACTTGTGATGTCTGTCTGTCGGATAAATAAATAAAATCTTAAAAAAAATCTTAATTTTAGCAGCTACATGACACTTCCGTCACTTGAAATCACTACATTATTTGGTTCTGTGTGTACGTCCACTAACATGATGTCTCATGCCTTGTCTCATGGCTGAGTGCTTTTTGTATATTCTGTTTCTTTGTTTGAGAGGTTCCTTCTCCCTCCACATCATGCCCTCTATCCTCTTTCATCCTGAAAAGCCACACTCACCAGCCCATTCTCTCAGAAACCTTCGCTAGCTCTTACAGACTTAATTATATACTCTCATCTCTGTTTTTTAGAACATTGTACATGCCTATAATATTGTGTGTATTGTCTTATCTTATAACTGTCATATGTTCTTTACTCTTACTCTAAGTTCTTTGGGTCAGCAATCATGTTACCTTTATCTGAAATACCCTCACAACACCCATCATATAGACAAAGCTAAAAAAAATTTGCTGACGTCACTTGAATTAGGCTTTTTTCTATAAACCTCCTTGCTTTTAATAAAACATTTTCTGAATCATCAGTTTACATTTTTAAAAGAACATACTTAAAAGTAACACTTTTTGGATGACAAAAGTAACATATGTTTATTTTAAACTGCATGGAACTTATAGAGAAGTCCTTAGAAGAAAATAAAAATTCCTTATAAATCTACCATCTGGATATGTTACCACTTTGATGTATGTTCTTCCAGTTTTTTCTGTGCATTCATATGTGTGTGTGTATATAGACATGTGTGAATAGTCCGGTTATATGTATATATATATAAAATATATAGTTGAATATATATAAAACAGTATTATACACACTTTATAACTTGCCTTTTTTTAACAATCTATGTGAACATTTTGTCATGTCATTAAATATTTTACAAAATTAATTTTAACAACTGCACATATGTATGAACTGTAATGTAAGTATCTGTGTATTGTTGAGTGTCAAAAGAATTTTGAATTTTTACTTATAGATAAATAGTGCCATGGTAAATATATTTATATATAAACCCTGTGCGCACCTTTGCGTCAACATAACAAGTTTAAAAAATATAACTCATTCACTCATTTATTTTCTCAACACATTTGTTGAATAGCTACTCTGCAGCAGGTATTTTATTTTTATTTTTTAAAGATTTTATTTATTTGACAGACAGAGATCACAAGTAGGCAGAGAAGCATAGAGAGAGAGAGAGTGAAGCAGGCTTCCCACTGAGCAGAGAGCTCAATGCAGGACTTGATCCTAGGACTCTGGGATTATGACCTGAGCCAAACACAGAGGCTTAACCCTCTGAGCCACCCAGGTGCCCCTGCAGCAGGTATTTTAAAGAAGAAGTTGTAATAAAGCTATTTCTCTCCAGGAGTTGTCTTTGGGGGAGGGGAAGCTCTATTCCACCTTAGGTTCTTTAGAATTAAGGAGCTGGTGGGTTAGTTCTAATGTAAGCATTCTCAGTTTGGTTGCTAAGATATGATTATTTCTCAACAGTTGGGTCATATTCCCAGGAGACGTTACCTCTGTGTCATCTCAACCTCTTCCTTGTAGTGCTGTTGTTTGTCTGGTGTGGGTGAGAAGGACAGAAACAGACACTGGAGCAGGGTCAAGCCTAAAAAGGAGGTGAGTCTGAACATGAGAAATGAAGTCAAACAGTGGCTGTATAAGGGTAGCAAAGGGTTGGGTTCAAGGGACCTTGAATAAGTAAAATCCTCTGTCCTGGCAGGGCTATGGGTGTTGTGAGAGAGAAGTCAAAGATGACCAAGACTCAAGCACTGCTCAGATTTAGGGATTAATTTAGGGAAGGAGAGAAGATAGTATATTCAATGTTGGATGTATTGAATTTAAGTAGTATAACAAATGAAGAAGTCTAAAATATTGAAATAAGGTTCTGCAACTCAACACCTGGAGAGATTTTTTTACTCTAAAAATAATAAGCATTTATCCTCTTCATTTTTCTAAAAAATAAAGTTTAAAGTGCACCGATTCTCTATTTTCCTTCTAAGGAAAATAACGATATCAAACTCCATCCCTGCCCTTCAACCTCAGCCTGTTCATCTTTTGTACTGTGCTGTCTAACGGTCTCATTCCATCAGGGCTTTAACTCTCTTGATTTAGTGGTGATTATTATATTTTACTGACAATACTCCCTTAAACTTACCACCTTCCCAGGCACCTACCAGAAAACAAACTACACATTCAAATTTGGAATATTTGAGGAGAGTTTAACAGATTTAAAGCAACTATTTCGGATGAGTATTTGTGAGTAGAGATTAAGAAACCCACAAGAGATAGTAAATATGCTGAAGCCAGTAACAGCCAGAGTTGAGTCATCCCTAGTCCTGAAGGGATGTGGGGAGGGAGAAATCGTGAAAAGCTGAAAGGAGCGTTGTGCATACAGGGCTATCTTGAGAGAAGCAGTGACCTCAAGGTATGCACCCATCCAAGAATCACATGGCCAGGAGGAACCAGGAGAATATATACTGTGACCTGACCATCCTTTCTTTCTGCAGCTTCCTATTGGGGCTCCCCATATGCAAAACCCAACTGCAAGCCATAGGACAAGGGGGTTTATTGGATATGGCCTCCAAAACATTTAACAGAATGAAGAAGAAGGTAGGGAGCATCTGGAGAGCCAACAGAAGATACTCAGGATACCAAGTGTTTTACTAATTCTGAGTACATGATTAATACATTTCTTGCATTCTTCTTTTCCTTTACGGATTTATTTCATTCCTTGCTGAAAGAAGGAAGATTATTAGTTTTATTTCAGTGGGGGCATATGAATAATAAATTTCTTAGCTTATCTGGAATGTTTTCATTTTGATCTCACTCTTTTTTTAAAAAAAGATTTTATTTATTTGACACATAGAGAAAGATCACAAGTAGGCAGAGAAGCAGGCAGAGAGAGGGGGGAAGCAGGCTCCCTGTGGAGCAGAGAGCCTGATTCGGGACTTGATCCCAGGATCCTGAGATCATGACCTGAGCCAAAGACAGAGGCTTAACCCACTGACCCACCCAGGCGCCCCAACTCTTACTCTTGAATGATGGAGCCAGGTATAAGTTCTAGATGGATAGTTACTTTCTTTTAAAACTTGGAAACTATTATTGCATTGTCTTCTCTACTGTTGCTGATGGCAAGTCTGCTGTTGGTCTGGTGGTCTTTTTCTTGCAGGTAATCTTTTTTTTCTCTGAGTGATTTAGAGTTCTCTTGTTTTCTTCGGTCTTTTATTTTATTCCAGTGTATCTAGAAATGGATTGATTTTCTTTATCCTGTGAAAGACTTGGTGTGCTTTTCCAATCTGAGCATTCATGTTCGCTTTAGTTCTGAAAGATCTGTAGCCACTATCACTTCAACTATTACCTTTTGCCCATTCACTACATTCCTTTGGCATTCCCATTAAGCATATGTTGGAGGTTTTCATCCATGTCTCTAAATGGCTCTCTTTTATTTTCTTATCCATGTGTCTGTGCTAGATTCTGGGTCACTTTTGCCAGTGTGTCCTCCAATTCACTGATTCATTCTTCAGCAGCATCTAGTCTACTCTGAAACCTATCTAATGAGTTGTATAATTTCTATGTTTTTGTTTTCTGTATTATCTTTTAAAAATATAGCTTCTTCTATTTTGAGGATTTTTTATTTGTATGTTTGACAGAGAAAGACACCATGAGAGAGGAAACACAAATAGGGGGAGTGGGAGAGGGAGAAGCAGGCTTCCCACTGAGCGAGAGCCTGAAGCAGGGCTTGATCCCAGGACCCTGGGATCATGACCTGAGCTGAAGGCAGAGACCTCAACCCACTGAGCCTCCCAGGCATCCCCCAAAAAACATTTTTTAAAGAAAAAATCATATTCTTGCTTTTCATTAAACTTTTACTACCTAAGTTTGAATCCCCAAACACAGTAGTTCATATTTGCTTATTTTTGAGTTTTTTTTTTTAAAATAAATATAATCATGAAATATTTTGTCTCTGGCATCTTTCACTTATTTCATATTTGTTAGATTTATCCCTATTGTTGCAGGACATTATAGTTTGTTCATTTTTCATTGCTATATTTATTCCACAATATGCCTATTGTATGAATAATAACAATTTCTCCACTATGGTGATATTTGACATTGCAGTTTAGGGCTGTTATGAATAATGGCACTGTGAACATTCATGCACATGTCTATTATCATAAGTAAGCATGTATTCCGTTAGGTGTTTACCTGGGAAAGGATCACAGAGTAAGCATATCTTAAGCATTCTGGTAGATAATACCAAGTTGTCTCCCAAAGTGGCTGTATTCTTTTATATCCCATTAGTATATGAAAATCCCCACTGTTCCACATCATTTCCACACTAGTTATTGTAAACCTTTTAAGTTTAAGCCATTCTGGTGGGTGTGTTGCAATATACTTCTGTGGTTTTAATTTTTACTTCCCTAATTCCTAGTTAGATTGAGGCAAACCTTTAAATGTGTTTATGAGTCATTTGGATATACTCTTTTATAAATTCCTTTTAGGTCTCTTACCCATTTTTCTTTGATTTGCAGGGGATTATCATATATTTTGGATATGAATACTTTGTTGATTTTATGGGTCATATATATCTTTTTGCACTCTGAGCTTTGCCATTTTTTACTCACCTAATGGTGTCTTTTGATAACTGGTGAATCTTGATTTCTTTCCTAACATTTTATTTTGAAAAAATACCAGACCTATAGAAAAGTTAAAAGAATAGTGCAATGAGCGCCCATTATTCTTCAACCTACATTCTCCAATTTGCTAAATATTTTGCCATGTTTGTGCTCATCTCATACTCTGTCTCTCTCAATCCATATACAGATGCATGCACAGAGATCTGAATCATTCCAGAGTAAGTTCACACTTATATTATGGACTTTAAGTATTCCAGGAGAATTCTTATAACTTTATTATATTCAAGGAACTTAATATTGATACAATATTATCATTATCACATAGCCTGTGGTCAAATTTCCCCAAGTGTCCTCAAAATTTTCTTTCCAGCTAAAATTTCCTTTCTAGCTATTCTTCAGCCCACCTAAGATCCGATCAAAGATGATCCATTGCGTTCTCCTTTCATCTAAGATAGCCCACCCACCATTTTCGTCTTTAGTGGTCATGTCGACTGTCCTATAATCTGGATTTGACTGATCGCTTCCTCATTTTAGATTTAAATTAAATGTAGTGGGCAAAAAAAATACTGCGTGGGGAAGCATGTCTTCCATTGCATCATCAGGAAACATAATATCGGTCAGTTCTGTTATTGGTGATTTTACACTTGATAGCTTGGTGAAGGGGGTATTCATCAGATCTCTCTGTTGTAAAAGAGCTTTTCTCCTATTGTAACTTAATGCATAATATGTGTGGTAATGCTTCAGGCCATGTCAATATCATTGGTGCTTCTTGCCTGCAACAGTTATTTCATCTATAGTTGCAATTCTGTCATTCCTTCTCTTTTATTAGCTGGCATCTTTTAAAGTGGAATCCCTCCTCCCCCACTATAACTACCATGCATTTATTAATTTATCTTTATATATATTTTTTAAAAGATGTTATTTATTTATTTGAGAGAGAGTGAGTATAAGCCAGGGAGAGAGGCAGTGGGAGAGGGAGCAGCAGGCTTCCTGCCAAGCAGGAGCCTGACATGGGGCTCCATCCCAGGACCCTGGGATCATGACCTGAGCTGAAGGCAGACGCTTAACTGAATGAGCAACCCAGGTGTACCACTACCATTTTTAAGTTCCAGTTTGGGTCCATGGGTTCCTTTCTTTTTCTTCTTTATTTTTTATTCAATGGATTTTAAATTATTATTGTCATTCTTTTTGATGTTCAAAATGTTGCTCATTTGACCAATGGGAGACCCCTTTCATCTGGGTCTTCTGCCTTTTTAGTGTATACCCATTGGGTTTTTGAGCATGTGTCTGTTTTTGGCACAAAAGTATAGGGACCTACTTGTACTCTTTCTTTTTTTTTTTTTTTTTTTAAGATTTTATTTATTTGACAGAGATCACAAGTAGGCAGACAGGCAGGCAGAGAGACAGGAGGAACCAGGCTCCCTGCTGAGCAGCGAGCCCAATGTGGGCTCGATCCCAGAACCCTGAGACCATGACCTGAGCCAAAGGCAGAGGCTTAACCCACTGAGCCACCCAGGTGCCCCTCTTGTACTCTTTCTACCCCCAATCATTTATGACCAGAAATCTGCCATTTCTTCAAGAAGGCTTTTTTTTTTATTTCCTTTTTTAAAAGAGTGGGTTATAGGGATGCCTGTGTGGCTCAGTTGGACGAGCATCCAACTCTTTGTACTGGCTCAGGTCATGATCTCAGGGTTATGAGATCTAGGCCCATATTGCATCCGGCAATGATGAAACTCACCAGGACGCATAACTGGAGAATGGCTAATCTCAGTTTTGAATCAAGGCAATCTTGACGCCACCATCCCCCACCCTGCCAGAGCCCTCCAGCTTAAAAGTAACTTTTTTAAACTTAAATTGCAATGGTAGAATTAAACGTTTTAGCAATAAAATGTATCTGTAGGGCATTAAAGAATCATCTAACTTTGTGATGGTAACAGAAATGTGGAGAAGAGTCAGAGAACTTGCATGGCTGAAGCCTTATGTTTTTCTTGATTCTTAACTGAATGTTTTTAGATCCACCACCACTTCCCAAAGAAGTGGCATGGATATTACATAGCCTGAGAAGACTTTCAGAGATAATCACATTACTAGGACAGACAAGACATTCTTAAGGAAGCAAAAGCTTCCATT
Organism: Mustela lutreola; assembly: GCF_030435805.1. Lineage (NCBI taxonomy): Eukaryota > Metazoa > Chordata > Mammalia > Carnivora > Mustelidae > Mustela > Mustela lutreola. Next base: position 58,439,113 of record NC_081297.1, read on the forward strand.
TCATGGACACATAGGGCCTGGAGAGCCAAAAACATGGATGTAATGAGGGAAAGTAGTGTAAAATAATATAAGTATGATATCAACATTAAAAAAAAATGCCCATCCCCGCATTTGTGCTTGCACACACTCTTGCAAATAAATAAATAAAATCTTAAAAAAAAAAAGAGTGGAGTATAAATGGTATGTAGCAGGTGTGCTCATTGGTTTTTGGGCATCTTCAACAGAGAGAAATACTTTAAATCATGAAGTCTTTATTAATTTATTTAAAATTAATTAAAATTTAAACATCATGGGCTCCCATTCTATATTTGCAGCTCCCTTCTTCCATGCTAACAATCCTGTTTGCTGAAAAACAGTATATTTACTTCAACATACGCAATGGTTTCATAACTACCTCCCCAATAACACTACCAATAACAAACTCATTAGATAAATTTCAAGACTTCTTTGCAGGTCTTTTTATCCTTAGGAGATATCCCATTAAAGGCACACACTTAGAATATTATGTTTAAAAGTTACTTGAATAACTCTTCTTTATAGTTACATAATCAGTTTCAAAGGTTTATTTATTTATTTGAGGGGGTCAGCTGAAGGGGCAGAAGAAAAGGGGTAGAGAATCTCCAGCAGACTCCATTGAGCATGGAGCCTGATGCGGGACTCAGTCTCATGACTCTGAGATCATGACCTGAGCCAAAACCAAGGGTCTGACCCTCAACCAACTGCACCCCTAGGGACCCCCTTTATTCTCCATTTTTTAGCATCCGAAGCATATTTGTTTGATGATGAGGAGGAGGAAGAGGATGGCAACAATTATTATCATTACTATTATTTTATTGAAGTCTTGCAGAGGCTGTTTTACAAAATTAATTTCCTCTGAACTAATTTCCTGTTCCAATTGTTGGTTTTGCTGTGTTGTCTTTCCTACCATTAGATTTCTACATGTCTTTGGGAATTTGGGCTTGTTTATTTTATGTAACATCTCTATTTCTCCTCCTTTCCCTCTCTCTCCCCTCCTGTTAAATACACTTCCTTTCTCGTTGCTTTTTTGGTTGTCTCATTTGCTACCCCTAACCCTGATCTAATGTCCAGGACCTGGTCTTAAAATGACAACAAAAATCTTTTCTCCTATAGAGATATGGGGATGCTGTGGATTCGGGTACAGTCCCAACAGTTTCTAATTGAGAATAATAGTAGTCAATATTTACTGAGCTATTACTATATGTCAGGCACTATTCCACATATATTATTTCATATAATGTGCCTAACAACTCTATGAGTTGGATATTGTACAACAGCAACTCCTGCTATCACTACCACAACGATGACCATTTTACAAATGAGTGAAGTAAGTAAAGCATGTTAAATAATGTCTGTAGTAAAGACAAATCTGAACTTTTATATTTAAAAAAATTTTTTTTAAATTTTTTTATTTTTTAAGATTTTATTTATTCATTTGACAGAAATGACAAGTAGGCAGAGAGGCAGGCAGAGAGAGGGGGGGAAGCAGGCTCCCTGCTGAGCAGAGAGCCCAATGCGGGGCTCCATCCCAGGACCCTGAGATCATGACCTGAGCTGAAGGCAGAGGCTTAACCCACTGAGCCACCCAGTGCCCCTTGTATGTTTTTGTTTGTAGCATGGTATCTCCCTCTGATGAAATGCCCACCTGTAGCAAGAGAGAAACAACTCCCCCAGTTCACGCTCTTTACTTCTTACAGAGATACTTATAGCTATGATACAGTCCTCAGAGATCACTGAGAGGAGCCAGGAATGGGATACTTCAGGAAAGAACATTGAGGACATTATGGAGGTACTCCAAGCTGCTGATCAGGTGAGGACATCTCAGACATTTTACTGGCTCCAACCAGCACAGGACCATTTCCATCCAGGGAGCTGGTTGGGTACATACCTGTTGTGCCAGGAGAGTAGGAGAAATCACCAGTTAGCAGAGCACTACTTGGTCCAGGCCATCATAGCTCCAGGTCTGATTCCCGTGTCCCTAGTCTGACCCATATTCCCTCCATCCCCTCAATCCCTGATCCAGCTTTAACCCTCTTCCTGGATTCACTCCTCCTCTTCCTTTCTCTACCAGGGGCCCTTATTCTCTTTATTATCTTTACCCTTCAACCTTCCTTTCTTCCTGAGTCCCCTGTCTTCTGTAGTTGTCAACAGATAATGTCTTTAAAACTCTCAAGTTGCTGAAAGTTAAAATCCTAAACAACAAGATGGTACCTCCACTATGCCAGAAGGTGACCGATATCTTCGTTGACTACCTGAGGACCACGGTGAGGAGCCTGTGCCTCTGGGCTGGGGACTTTGGGGGAAGAAAACAGCAGGTCTGAGCCCAGGAGTTCTTTCTGGTGGATGATGACACTTGGAAACCAATGGGGATCTGGGATGTGAGTGTCTCATTTCTAAACAGTTTTCTGGAGTCCGTACCTAATACTCTGAGCATATCTCAAGGACCATGACCTAGACAGAATTGCAAGCTACAGCAGTGAAGCAAAGTGGTGAGGCAGGAGAAGGGAGACGGAAAGGGGGGAAGGATTTGGGCTGTTGGGCTCCAAGTCTGACCTGGTTTTCAGACTGTGTCCTGCTATACCTTAGTCAGCTTTGTTACTGCAATTCAACTAATCATCTCACTGTCTTTCAAATCCACTTACCCGTGTGCCAGCCCACCTCTAGACTGAACGTTCATAATGTCTACCTGTCTATCTACCCACGTACTTTACATGCACGTTCCTGACACTGGTTAATCTCATTTCTTATTTTCTTGGTTACCTATGAATTATCTTTCTTCTGGTTTACCTGCCTTCTTTGGCATGCCTGTCTTATGATCAAGATTCTTGACCTGCCAGAGATTTCCAAAGTTGCTTCCATAATCTACTCACCTTCCTGATGATTCCCTGGGTGCTGTGTGGGAATTTCTCTGCTCTAAAATCTTCAATCCCCACAACCCCCCTGCCCCCAACACAGAGACTTTGCAGATTTTTTTGTCTACCTGTTCTTTGCATGCTCTAGGAAGGTCTTGCCCTCCATCACTGGGAAGGCATTTGTTGGATGGGGTGGTAGTGGAATTCTTGCCTTCTAGATGGAAGAGAATCACTTATTGACCAAAGCTGATTCTTAGAAGTTACGGGACTCATCTTGGGGATTAGCCTTTGAATAGTTCATCTTTCTTTTCCAGAAGCCCGAGGGAGAACTGGAGGAGCTGTGTACTACGGTCCTAATGGCTCTGGGGTTCCAGTCTCCAGGAATGGTCATCTTTAAGCTGTGGGACAGATGGCACAACACCTTGCCCCCAAACTGCCTCCTGACTGCAGTGGGGAGACTCATCCACCGCCAGGGTATAATCTGAGTTAGTCTGAGAAGAGAACAGGGGCAGCAGGGCGTGGAGACATTGTATATGCTCTAGATCAGCTTTATATTCCTGATTTCTCTCATTGGACATCTCCACTTATTTCAGTCATGGGTGTGTATGTGCAGGTGGGAGAACAAACTAGGATCCCTACTGGGCTCCTGGGACCTCAGGAGGGAGTTTCTGGAGACCAAGAATGGCATAATAGGATGTATTAGGGCATGGGAGACCCACAGAGCTGGAAAGAAGACTCCAGGTGAAGAGAGAAGGCAGAATAGAAAGTACCCATTCAGCAGTGGTGGGTGGGGGCAAGGAGGAAGCAAGGAGGGCTTTATTTAAGGGAGCATGCAGTGTTGAATTTGGTTAGAGGCTTGGAAGTTAATAGAGTAGGCAGGAGGAGGCAGAGACTCACCATTCAGTCTCTGCCCTAGTGGCTCCTGGTGATGGTGGTGGCTCGCTTACCCATTCTGCTCCCTTCTCTCTATCACAAAGTGTGAAAAGGCAATCAAGTCACAGGACTAGTGACCTTTTCTCTACCACTTGGAACTGGGGGAAAGAGAGTCTGGGGGGAGTAAGTTTGCCTTCTGAGCATTGGGCTCAAAATGACAAGGCATGACCCAGCGAGCACAGAGGACACAGCAACAGAAGCTGGAAACATGTCGCTTGATCTAATCAGGGCAAATGTCTTCACATCCATCTCAGACAGCATAGTTCTCTATTTCCTAAGGGTTTTTGTAAAGGAGTGTTCATGTTTAGCCTGTCCTAATAATTTGCATTTTTGTGCTATGCTAATATCCACTATCGAGCTTGATCCTCCCAGCATCCCTGCGCAGTGGTCACGTCAGGAACTGTACTGCTATTTAACAGTTAAAGAAGCTGAAACTCAGATAAATTAAATAACAGGTTCAGGGTTGCCCAGACTCTGGAGGTAGAACTAGGATCAGAACCTGGGTATCCTGGCCTCCAGTCTATAATGTTGGCCTTAGTGAAGGATGTTCCTGGCCTTAGTGAAGGATGTTCCCCTCCCTGGGATAGGGATGTCTTTATTGTACTTTCCCTCTTAGATGCAGCTTCATACGTTGGGGTCACATGGGAATATATCCTGCGCCTTCTGAGGATGGCCCAAACAGAGGATGATATGTTGGCATTATGTCATGGTAAGGGTCAGGAGGGTCTGGGGAAGACTCTGTTGGAATCAGGGAGGGAGGAAAGAAGGGCAAATAAAGAGGCTGGTCCCTCTAAGTAGGGATCCAGGAAGGCTGGGGAGGGCCAGGAAATGACTGAGAGCAGACCAGGTGTGAACAGCTGCTCTTCTGCATCTGACTTCTTGGCCTGGATTGGGGCAAGGACCAAGTTTGATAAGGATGCTATCGGCGTTGATACCCTCAACCACTTTTCCTTCCCTTGCTGTGTTCCAGGTGTGGTCACAAAGGAAAAATAGTTGGAGTGGTGGTGAATGGGTTGGTGTTTCCCAGTATAGGACCCTAGAAACACTTTTAGGGTTGGAGATGAGAAGACTGTGCCCACATGTGTGTTTGTTTCCCAGGGGAAGGGAAAGGTGATGGGCAGCTCATACTCCCTGCATTCCTCACAGTGCTCAAAGGACTGGTCATCAGTGCCCGGAAACATGTGGATTTGTCCACTACAGATGATGAAATAATGGACATCACAAAAGAGGCCGTGTCCTTCAAGGCTTATCTCACCCTCAGGCTTCTCTTCAATCGTTGGTCCCTAAAGACCAACAACAAGGTGGGATTTGGAGTAGTGGGGTTGAGTGGATGGCTGCAGGAGTAAGTCTTGAGCCAAAGATGGGGCAGGGCCATGTCTGTCTATTTAATGGTGGAAGGATAACTTCAATGGCTCTTCCAAAAGAGCAGGGTGACTTTCCTTGGGCTCTGTTTCCCATTCTCCAGAAGAGTATGTCAGAAAATGCCACTGTCAAGCTCCATATTTGTTAAATACACAATTAAGCAACTTAAATTTACTGATTACTGTTATTAGCCAGGCACTGTGCTAGGCCCTGGGGATAAAAAGATGAATAAGGAAAAGCCCCTAAGGAATTGTCTTGTCTTCATCCCTGAGCTGAGGCAAGTTTGTTGTGTCTCCTTGGGCACAGGTGACAGAGCAAGCTATGGTAATAATCGGTCACCTCTTCTTCCTCATGCCATCCTCCAAACTCAAGAATGAAGTGAACCGGTTAACCCGATGGCTTATGACTTTGGTATCTGCAAAAGTGACACCTTTCTACATTTCCCAGGTGATTGGAATGGGGTGAGAAGATAATTTAATTAGTTTTTGCTTTCCACATTTATTGAGTAATTAATGCTAGGCTTGGCAAAGCATGGCCCACAGGCCAAATCCAGCCTGAAGCTTGTTTTTGTTAAATAAGGTTGTGTTGGAATTCCACTCTGCACATTTGTTGAATTTGTTGAATAGCCCTTTGAATCTCTCTGACTTTCCCGTTTCTGACCTCTAGATTCAGACATAAATGGCTCATTAGAGAGACAAAGCCCACCTGGATAATCTGTTTTAAGGTCAACTAATGTGGGACCTTAGTTACATCTGTGAAAATCCCTTCATATCAACATCTAGATTACTGCTTGATTCAGTAACTGGGAAAGAGGGCCTGAAATTTGGGAGCCATTACAGAATTCTGCCTACCTAAGAATTGTTATACTAATGTTAAGTATTTTTAGGAGCAAAGGATGCAGTACTGGAACCAAAAATTTCTGATTGTTGTTTTAGTCCTTCCATTTCAGTGGCATTCCTCCAACAAAGTTCCATCCAACTTTTAATGGGTATTTCACAAAGTAACCTGTGTTATTTGGCAAAATGGGTGGGAAATACTGAGTTAAAATTAGTATCTTAAATGTAGAATTTCCTTAGAGCCTTCAATACACAGGCTAGTCTTGTCCTACAAAAAGCAAACACCAACATGGTGTTAGAGTTGGAGGAGGTTTATTGGAGGAACATCTGTGAGGGAAAATAGGGAGGGAGCCAGAGGAGGCTGGGAGCACTCAGATGGCGATGTATGTCTGAACCTTGGCAAGGAGAAGGGAAAGGAGGGAGGGAAGGGAAGGAGGGAAAAAGTGAGGAAGGCCTTAGATGACAGTATGGTTCTAAAAAAGTTTCAGTAAGGCCAACATGGAGTCCCTGAACCAAAGCCACCCATCAGAAAAGTCCCATATCTTGAAGGAGTAGGTCTGCCTTAGCGGACTTGCCATATTCAGTCATTGGCTGGAAGAAACCTGTGGGAATCTGGTTTCCGTTTTAACACAATGATGGATTTTAGAGCATGACAGCTCTAAAAGATATCTAAGAGATAATGGTTAATTATGCACCTCAGAATAGGCATCTGAGAGGTCTATTTTTCAGGGTTGCTAAATATGCTAATGTACATTTGTGAATTTCCAAGATGAGAATTTTTTTTTTTTTTTTTTTTTGTGCAACACTCATTAACATCGAGTTTCCAGGGACTACGGTTTGCAGTCTACCATTACACCACCACCTCAAATGCACTTCCCTTGTTATAGAAAGAGATGAACTTTCTCACATAGCTACTCTGAGTTTTCCGATTAATGGACCACCCACACAATCTCTTGTTTGATCTCCCTCCTGGCATGTGTCTGCATGTTGCCTAGGGTAGGGTCTGTGAATTTGGAACAAAGGTTTGCTCTATGTAGTCAATTAGTCAGTTGGAGGACGAGATTTTTTCTCCAACTACTAGTCCACAGATTGTTCATGTGTCACACAGTGGAAATGTTTTGACTACTCCCTTTTCCCTTCTCCTTCTTCCTCCTCTCTCACTCCAGGGCATGGTGATTGAGAATCAAGATATTTATCAGCCTATAATATAATTTTGGTTGGACATCAACCAGCACTAACCAGCCCTAGTTAAGCAAACTGGCCCTAATGGGAATCCATCAGGTAGGGGAAGGAAAAGAGGAAATGTTGAATATCCAAAATCCAGTGGAGGGATTTCTGCTTCTGGTGAAGAGGGAGTAACTGGGGCAGATTTACTCTCTTGCCTGAAACAACTAAAAGCTAGACAAAGTATATGAGATAATGGTTTTTAAGACATTGGGTAGGAGGCAACAAAGAACAGTGATTCCTGATAGGAAAAAAATGAGGTGAGCCCTCTTGTTGTCCCAGCTAATTTTCTTAAGAGAGTTTCCAGGTTGTGGCATAGGGAAAGAAAACCCAGGAAGAGTCTAGTGGACTTCCTGAGGTGACAAGGTGGCAGTGAGAATCCAGGGAGACCAATGAAGCTATAGTTTACAAAGCAGAATATTAAACAGTCTGTGAATATGAGGAAACTGTTTCAGGTGAGGAAAAGAACAAAGAATTGAGAGAACAGTAGCCAGAGTTCACATGGTGCCAGGAATAGTACCTGTTCACACCAACCAGCTTGAAAACTTCATAACTCATAGGCATTGGGTAGAGCACTGAGAAGGTGGGGCAAAATTAAGAGCAGGCTGAATACTGTTTGGTCTAACACATTTTAAAAGCAAGACCCTCCCCCCACAATCAAACCATTTCCAAGTAACTACATCCCAGAAGAAATTCAAGAATATAAGAATACAAAAATACCCAGCACTTAATAAGGTTAATTTACAATGAGTGGCATTAAATAAAAAATCACCAGACACACAAAGATGTAAGAAATTATGATGTATAATAGGGAGAAAAATCAATCAAAACTGACCCAGAACTCACACAGAAATGGTAGACAAGGACACTAAAACAGGTATTCTAACTGTATTCTGTAGGTTTGAAAGCTAGATTGGAAAAGATTGATTAACTTGAAGACATAGCAATAAAAAGTATACAGAATGAAACACAAAGATAAAAAGAAGTAGGAGGAGGAGGGAGGAAAGGAGAAGGAGGATAAAGAGGAAGCTTCGTGAGATATGGACAAATTCAAGCAGCCTCATTTATGTTCAGTTGGAGTTCCACCAAAAAGGGGAAAGACAGAAAAATATTTGAAGAAATTGTGGTTGAGAATTTTCTAAATCTGAAGAAATTGATAAATTCACAGTTCCAAGGCACTAAGTAAACCCCAAACACAAGAAACATAAAACTACACCAAACCATATTATATTCAAATTTCTCAAAACCAGTGGAAAAGAGAAAATCTTAAATGCGGAAAGTAAAAACAAAAAATGAAACAATGAAAACAACACGTTTCAAAGGGGGAGGAATAAAGATTCTAATTGGAAACAATGCAAGTGAAAACATAGTAGAATTCAAGGTACTGAAAGAGAAACACTATATCCTAGAATTCTGTGCTTAGTGGTAATATCTTTCAGACTAAGAGAAAAAAACATTTTCACACATTAAAAAAAGCTGAAAGAATTCATCACCAGTAGACCCATATTATAAGAAACGTTAAAGTCCTTCAGGCAGAAGGGAAATGATACCAGATGGAATTATGGATTTATACGAAAGAATGAAGAAAACCATTAGAAATGGTAATTATGTGAGCGAATTTTTTTTTTATTTAAACAATCTCTTTATAAGGTAACTATTTTAACAAACATAACAATGTAGTGTGGAATTTGTTGTATGTAGAAGTAAAATTTATGACGACAATAGCACAAAGTGTAGTATTAGTATACCTATACTTAGTGTACGAAAAGTAGTATAATATCACTTGAAGATTAACCAGGATAAATTAAAAATGTGTGCTATAGGGACACCTGGGTGGCTCTGTCCTTTGAGTGCCAGCCTTTAGCTCAGGTCATGATCCCAGAGTCCTGGGATTGACTGTGCATCAGGCTTCTTGCTCAGCGGGGAGACTGCTTTTCTCTCTTCCTGCTGCTCCCTTTGCTTGTACACACTGTCTCTTTCTCTGATGAATAAATAAATAAAATCTTTTTAAAAAATGTGTGCTACAAACCCTGTCTAGCAACCACTAAAATAATAAAGAGTTATGGCTAATAGGCCAACAAAGGATATCAAATGGAATTATAAAAAATATTCAATTAATTTGAAGGCAGAGTTAGAGGGACAGGAGAACAAAGAATTAGGACTAGTAGGAAACAAATAGCAAGATGATAGATTTTAGCCTAACCATAATTAATAAATAAGTAAGTAAATAGATAATCATATTATATATAAGTGGTCTAAGTACCCCAATTAAAGGCAGAGATTGTCAGATGGATTAAAAAAACAATACCCACCTATATCCTATATTTCCTATAGGAAATGCACTTCAAAGATAAAGATACAAATAGATTAAGAGTAAAAGGATAAATAAAAATATTTAGGCATATCTTGGAGTTATTACAGGTTTGGTTCTAGACTACTGCAATAAAATGAATATTGCAGTAAAGCAAGTAAAATGAATTTTTTGGTTTCCCAGTGCATATAAAACCTATATTTACACTACACTGTAGTATAGTGTACAATAACATTTATCTAAAATACAATATAAGTGCTTTAAAAATACTTTATTGTTAAAAGAAAGCATCATTGGAGACCTTAGTGAGTTATAATCAGTGATCACATATCACCATTGCAAAAATAAGAGTGAAAAAATTTCAAATATTATAAGAACTACCAAAATGTGACACAGAAACATAAAGTAAACAAATGCTGTTGGGAAAATGGTGCAGACAGACTTGCTTGATATAGGGTCACTACAAACCTTGAATTTATAAAAAAACAAAAACACCTTCCAAAGCATAATAAAGTGAAGCAATAAAACAAGGTATGGCTGTACCATGTTAACATTTATGGAAAAAAGCTGTTTCTGCAGTATTAATATCAGATAAAGTATATTTCAGAGCAAAGAATATCATAAAGTATTAAAAAATGTCATTTCATAATGATGAAAGGGTCAATTATCAACAGCACCTAACAATTCTAAATGTTTATGTACCTGCTATTATGTGTCTGTTATTATAACAGAGCTTTAAAACTATATAAAGCAAAAACTAATAGAACTGCAAGGAGAAACAGAAAAACCCATAATTTCAATCAGATTTCAACATCCTTTCAACAATTGATAGAACAAGTAGATGATCAGAAAGTGTACAGAAGATCTGAGGACTATCAAACAACTTTACCCTATTAGCGCACAGATTGGAAAGGAAGTACAGTTGTCTTTATTCATAGGCAACATGATTATTTGCATAAAAATATGAAATACTCATGAATAAATCTGAAAAAAAGGTAATACCTGTACACTGGAAACTACTAATCATTGCTAAAGGAAATTAAAGAAGACTTAAGTAAATAGAAATATGTGCAGTATTCAGGGGTTGAAGATTCAATATTAATAAGTTATCAGTTCTTCCCAAGTTGATCTAGATTCATTGCAATCCTCTTTTTTAAAAATCTCATTTTTAAAAACATTTTCTCCTGTTTTCATCTAGAACTTTGATCATTTTAGGGTTTACATTTAAGTATGAGACATTTTTTAAAAGATATTATTTATTTATTTGACAGACAGAGATCACAAGCAGGCAGAGAGGCAGGCAGAGAGAGAGGAGGAAGCAGGCTCCCTGCTGAGCAGAGAGTCCGATGCGGGGCACAATCCTAGAACCCTGAGATCATGAGCTGATCTCAGGTCTCTATTTTTTTTCTAGGACACTGAGATCAGGTCATGATCTCAGGGTCCTAGGGTCGAACCCCACGTCGGACTCTGCTCAGCGGGGAGCCGGCTTCCCCCTTTCTTTCTCTGCCTGCCTCTCTGCCTACTTGTGATCTCTCTCTCTCTCTCTCTGTGTCAAATAAAATAAAAATAAAATCTTAAAAAAAAATCTCTACACCCAATATGATGCTTGCTTGTACTTACAACCCTGGGATCAAGAGTCCCACCTGTTCCACTGATTGATCCAGGTGGGTGCCCCAGATTCATGGCAAGCTTAACCAAAATCCTAGCAGTCTGTGGCGCCTGGGTTGGTCAGTCAATTCAGAGTCCCCATATTATGCTCCACACTAGGTGTGGAGCCTACTTAAAAAAAAAAAAAAGAACCTAGCAGTCTTGCTTGTTTCCTTTCTGGTTTTATTTATTTATTTATTTATTTGAGAGAGGGAGAGTCAGAGGGAGAAGCAGACTTCCCCACTGAGCTGGGAGTCTGATGTGGGACTTGATCCTGTGACTCCCGGATCATGACCTGAGCCGAAGGCAGTCACCCAACCAAGTGAGCTACCCAGGCCCCCCCGGAAGGCTTTATTTAATAGGAATTGACAACCTGATTCTAAAACTCACATGGAAATGAAAAAGACCCAATACAGCCAAAACAGTTTAGAGAAAGAATGACAACTTATAAAACTACAGCAATGGAGACTGTAGTATTGGTATTAAGACAGATGAATGGATAAATGGAACTGAATAGAGATTCTGGAAATAGACCTACATATTTACTGCCAAGTGATTTTTTTGGCAAAGGTGAAAAGGCAATTCTTTGGAGAAAAGATAGTCTCTTCAACAAATGGTGCTAGAACATTTGTATATCTATACACAAAAAGAAAACTTCAATCCATACCTCATACCATGTATAAAAATTTTTATTTTTATTTTTTTAAAAGATTTTATTTATTTATTTGACAGAGAGAGATCACAAGTAGGCAGAGAGGCAGGCAGAGAGAGAGGAGGAAGCAGGCTCCCTGCCGAGCAGAGAGCCTGATGTGGGACTCGTTCCCAGGACCTGAGATCATGACCTGAGCCGAAGACAGCGGCTTAACCCACTGAGCCACCCAGGCGCCCCATACCATGTATAAAAATTAACTCAAAATGGCTCATACTGTTGGCACCTGGGTGGCTCAGTGGGTTAAATCTTTGCCTTCGGCTCAGGTCATGATCTCAGGGTTCTGGGATTGAGCCCCACATCGGGCTCTCTGCTCAGCAGGGAGCCAGCTTCCTCCTCTCTCTCTGCCTGCCTCTCTGCCTGCTTGTGATCTCTGTCTGTCAAATAAATAAATAAAGTCTTTTTTTAAAAATGGCTCATACTTAGGGCACTTGGGTGGCTCAGTGAGTTAAGCTGCTGCCTTCCGCTCAGATCATGATCTCAGGGTCCTGGGATCGAGTCCTGCATCGGGCTCTCTGCTCAGCAGGGAGCCTGCTTCCCTCTCTCTCTCTCTCTGCCTGCCTCTCTGTCTACTTGTGATCTCTGTCTGTCAAATAAACAAATAAAATCTTAAAAAATAATGGCTCATACTTAAATGTAAACCTTAAAATTATCAAAGTTCTAGATGAGAACAGGAGAAATTTGTGTGCAGTTGGAGTAGGCAAAGATGTCTTAGCTACAAACCAGAAACATGATCCATTAAAGAACACAAAACGAATAAAGTGGACTTCATCAAAGTGAGTAACTTCTGTTCTGTTAGAATGAAAAGACAGGCGCCAGACTGGAAGAAAATATTTGCAAATCACACACATACCCAGAATATATGAAAAACACAAAACCCATTTAAAAAAATTTAAAAAGCAGACCAAAAAATTGAACAGCTGCTTCACCAAAGAAGATATGAGGATGACAAGACAGCCACCACGGTAATAGTTGCTCAACATTGCATAGATGTGAGGGACTTTAAAATCATCACAAGATGCCACTATACATCTGTCAGAATGTAAACTGGCAAACCACCTTGGAAAACGGTTTGGCAGTTTCTTAAAAAGGAAGTGAAGGTCTGTAATGACAGAAAGCAGATCAATATTTGCCTGGGGAAAGGAAAGGTGCTGGAAGGGGAGGGAAGGAGAAATTACAAAGACCTAAGAGGAAACTTCAGGTGTAGTAGGTATGTTCCTTACGTTAATAGTGGTGGTTTCCTGAGAGTATACATTTATCAAAACTTAATAAATTGAACACTTTATTTTTAAAAAATATTTTATTTATTTATTTGACAGAGAGAGAGAGAGAGATCACAAGTAGGCAGAGAGGCAGGCAGAGGGGGAGGGGGAAGTAGGCTCCCTGTTGAGCCGACAGGCTGATGAGGGGCTCTATCCCAGGACCCTGAGCTGAAGGCAGAGGCTTAACCCACTGAGCCACCCAGACACCCTGGGACACCTTAGATACATATCATTTTTGGTATCAGATGTTAATAAACCTGTTTTAAGAAAACCAAATGGCATGTTTACACATGTGAAAACTAAGGTTATCTGTAGAACTGTTGTATACCAGTGATAAGAAGAACCCACAAAATAATAAGAAACCACCAGGTAGGGGCACCTGGGTGGCTCAGTGGGTTAAGCCTCTGCCTTCGGCTCAGGTCATGATCTCAGGATCCTAGGATCGAACCCCACGTCGGACTCTCTGCCCAGCAGGGAGTCTGCTTCCCTCTCCGTCTCTCTGCCTGCCTCTCTGCCTACTTGTGATCTCTCTCTCTCTCTGTCAAATAAAATAAAAATAAAATCTTAAAAAAAAAAAAAGAAACCACCAGGCAGAGAGTAGAAATGTAGTCTTTTAGATTCAGTTTTCAGAATTTTGAAACTCATAGAATCATGGAATCAGTTCTTGCTTTGGCTCTGATTAATTTACTCTGCTCCCTTGAAGTCAGCCAATACTCGAAATGTTGACCTTCCCTAAAGTTTTCTGTGGAGTAATGAGATTATTTGGAAGTAAGTGTAGTTTACTCGGTCAGGGGGAAGGGCAAGTCATGGCTGTATTTGACTATGAAAGAATTAGACCCTGAGCCTTTTTTGGAAGGATCCAAGAGGGCAGTGTGAAACCATGATGACTTGGCCCATCCTTGAAGAGAAGATGTGAGGACAGAGGATTTCTGCAGAGGCTGTGGCAAGTCTGGGCTACCTTATGCTTACTCTGTCTTTATGCACACAGTGTATTTACCAACTTATGGATGCTCTGGCTCTTAGTGGCTGTGGAGGTATAAACTTGGAATCCCAGCTGGAAAATATTACAGACATGCTGTTCAATCAGGTGAGTGCTGTGGGGCTAGAAGCATCCTGGGCTTGCTTTTTCTCTCTTCTTTGGAGGCGATGGCTCCCACAGCCCAGGTCACAACCTCTGTAAAGGCAGGTGTCTTTCACATGGTAACCTTAACCATACACATCTCAGGTTTCCCTGGAATAGATAAATGTCTGGATTCTGGGCATAGACTAGAATATTCTCCATGAGATAAATTGGGTACGTTCTGTGTGTTCCTTGAAGGTCACAGAACTTTGTTGCTCCCCCTAATCTCTAGCTAAATGGCAAGAGGTTCAAAGCACCCCATCATGTCTGTGAAAAATGTCAGGGCCTCTCTGTTGCAGCCTAGAGTAAGAAGGTAATTGAACATTTTGCAAATAGGTGTTACCTTCTGTATGATTAATTTGCTTGCCACTGTCTTCTCTTTGGGGCTGGGAATGTGGATTCCTGGGTTTGTTTTCCTATTCCCCTTTATGGCTAAGCTCTACACTTTCCATGGTGCCTTGGTTCCTCCATCCACACCCATGGCCCCTAATTTCAGTCCTCCTGGGTCTGATGGCATTGGTCTCCCCACAGCTGAGTGAAACAGTCCAGGAGTCAGAGCCTCACTCTGCACGGAACCATATCTTTGCCCTGAAGGCTTTCTACACCCTATGTAAGTTAACACAGTTCCCTAAACCTAGGTATTTGTGTGGGTGGGCACTTAGAGTAACCTTCGTGTCTCCCTGGACCAGAGCAGGGACCTAGGTTCTCATAAGGGGCTTCTATCCTTCTAGAACAGATGCAAAATAATCCGTGTGAGCTTTGCTTGAAATTCAAGGAATCTTAAGGGGCAAAGATGTAGCTCCACTCCCTTCACCTGAAGTTGGCTTCCCTTTCTTCTTCAATGAATACAAGCTTAGAAGGGTGATCTTGTCATTACAGCACTAATGATCATGTGAGGCATGCTGACCTATGGGAGGGCACATGGTGGGGCAGGGGAGGGACAGAGCCCAACTTAGGAAAGCATCTAGCTAGATGCCAATCCTCTTCCTTTTCTCCAGCCTAAAAGACCCTAATTTATCTGGTTCATGACATCATGGTTTGCTGTAAGCATGATTTACTTCTACTTACCACTCGCTAGTTAAACTTACTCTTGATTCCCTTGTATTTGCCCCCTTCTGATAGCCAAGTTATACAATGATCAGGTGCTATTCTTAATACAAAAGACCATGAAAACAAGTGATCCAGCCAAGATAGTATCAGCCCTTCAAGTTTTCATGGATGTGTTCCCAGAAGGTGAGTGACCATTGGCCTAATCTCGGGGATCTTCTTTCCTATGAGAGTTCTTTTGTCCGGGAAACAGTCCCATGTATAGTTCAAGTCACAGTTTTAAACTTAATGTAAACTCAAAGTAAATTCAGTAGGTTTAAATCTTGGCTTCACTTCTTATTAGCTGTGTAAACAGGGGCAGATTGCTTTTAGTCTGTGCCTCTATTTTCTCACCTGAAAATGAAGGTAATGCTTCCTTTAGGATTTTTTCGTGAAGGTTAGATGAGAAAATGGATGTGAGATACTTAGACTATTCCCCAATATGCAGTGAGTTTTGTAGTGGTTTAGTCTGTGATTATGATCTTGGGGAACAAGCATCAACTCCAATCCAGTGTTTGCTAGACCTTTGCTCTGTGTCTAGCAGAATGCAAGGCACTGAGAACAGACACTCAAATAAGACATAGTCCCTGCTCTCAAAGAGTTCACTATTGCGTTCAGAGTGTGAAACAATGCAAGATAATACGTGAAAAGTTGTTCAAATGTGACCGTGGTTATTTGCAATAGGAATATAGAGAAGGGGTCAGTCGGGAGATGGGATGGGCTCTGGAGCAGGGAAGGAGATTGTAACAGTGAGTTAGGAGATGGAATTTACATAAAGAAGAACAGTTGTCATAGTTTTAAAGGTTGTGGTGTATGGGGCAGTGGGGGTTGCGGGAATAGCTTGACTGGGTTCGTGGGCATTCGTAGGAGACTGGAAAGAGCTGGGGCTCCAAAGCCAGCTTGATGAAAATCCCATTTTTTGTCACTCTTCAGTCTGGTTTGAAGCAGAGGGATGGTGGAGATAATCTTTGGGCGCTCTATCTGGTCCTCGAAGACCAGGACAGTACCTGGAATTCCTCTCACCTGTCTGTCTTGTGCCTCCCAATACGACAGAGGAGGCGGAAGGAGACTGATCCCCAGCTGCGTGTGTGTCTTTTCTCTAGTGCCCCAGACAGAGCAACTGAAGAATGAAGTGATGCATTCCGTCATCATCATGATTCAGGACGATCTCAAACCAGTGAGTAGAAAGGCAGAATATTTGGGCCGGGAGGGCAGTTGCTTTCTTGAGACCTTGAAGTTGTATAAAATGGAGAGGGGAGGCTGTTCATGGATGAGAGAGGTTAGGCATCCCCTTACCAAGCCCGCCCTGGCCTCAGACTCTGCCCATGGGTTACATGTGAGCTCTTCGGAGCCTGAGAAGGATTTGAGAAGTGGACAGGTGGTTCCTACCTATTTTCTGAGCCTCGTCAGTGGGGACACAGAGCTCTAAGGAATACTAATTCTTTTTTTTTTTAAAGATTTTATTTATTTATTTGACAGACAGAGATCACAAGTAGGCAGAGAGGCGGGCAGAGGGAGAGAGAGGAGGAAGCAGGCTCCCCGCGGAGCAGAGTCTGATGCGGGGCTCAATCCCAGGACCCTGGGATAATGACCCGAGCTGAAGGCAGAGGCTTTAACCCACTGAGCCACCCAGGCACCCTGCATACTAATTCTGCCCCCTAAATATTCAGTTTTCTTGGGGGAAAGAAGACCTCAAACATCATATCTAGCATGGGGTCCGTGGCACCATATTTTTAGCAACCTTTGCCCGAATTGGAGGCAGCAAATACTGCTCCCAGCTCTGGATTGGACCAGGTGGACAACTATGGCACCATCCCTAAAAACCAATTCCTAAATCTTCAGAAGGTTGATGGAGAGACTTGGATCTTGAGGGCTGGGCCCTCAGACTTGTGGGATTCATTTCTGACTTTCCTTATGAAGGCTAGAACATGGGACTTCTCCTGGACTCTGATTTCTCCCTACCCAACTCTTCTGTCCATTACTTATGTAAGGCGTGGGCAAGCTCAGTGCTTACAGTTCTTCAGGAGAATGGTAAGAACTGAAATAGGCTAGAACTTCAGGGTCGAGTAGGGTTGTCTGTCATCACCTAGAGACCAGTGAAGAGTCACATTGGGCTTGAAGTTGGGAGATCTGAGTCCCTTGAAGACTCCTGTCACAGGCTCTTGTCCTCTGTGTTCTCACCTGGAACATGAAGGGTCATACTGATGTGCCTTCCTATCTAGTCACATGACAGGTGACGCTCCCCCCTCAAAACTACCCCCTGCAGGTACGGAAGGCCCTCCTGCACTTCATCGAGATGCTGGGCCGGCATGACTACTTGGCCGTGCCCCAGGGGAATATCATCATCAACTATGTCATCAAGCTCAGCGAGTCTGCCTGCTCTGTGAGCAGGGGCCAGGCAGGGAGGGGACAGAGGGTGGCAGCAAGAGAAGGGCAGGTTCGGGAGCACGAGGGAAAGAAGAAGAGGGCATCGTTGGCACAGTGGGAAGGGGCTTTGGTGTCTAAAACTCTGAGCAGTGAGCCAGGGGAGGCCTTGAATCAGAAGACTCAGCTAGCATTGGTTTCAGATTTAAATCTTTTCCTATTCCAGAATGAAGAGGACATCCAACGAATGTGTTCCGAAATCCTACAGATGGTACAAGCAGCTAGGGTCAAAGAGGCTCCTTCATCTCCTCCTCTCCTGGCTGCCCAGATACCCTGACCCCCAGATTGCATTCTCTCTGTCTCCCCCTTCCCCCCACTCCACCTAACCCCCTGTACTGTCCCTTCTACCCTCCCCCCTCTGTCTGTTCCCACTCGAGTGTCTGGGGCTCCTCTGAGGAGTGGTTCAGTGGAGCAGAGGGTCACTGGGTGGTAAACCTGGAGGCCTGAGCCTGGGTCTTGCTCAGCCGGTTTCTGGCTATAAAATCTCGAGTAAATTGCTCTCCAGGCTATAGTTTCTCCCAAAAAAAAAGACGGGCAATTATCCAACCTGCCCACTCTTAGCAGCCTCTAAGGATTCTTGGAGACTCTACGAGTTGTTGTGTGGGTCAGAGCTGAGTCAGGGGCCATGAGAAGCAAAGGACAGCTGTGATTTACTCTTCTTCCCAGACACCCCCCTCTCCCTCCCAGCAAGCTGTCTCCCCACGGCTAGCATGTCTTTTGCCCCCGGAATGCCCCCCTGTGAAGGCGATGACAAGTCACACAATTCCACATTTCAAGAAGCCCCTCTATTTAATCAAGTCCATCCTGTTGTAATTTTCATCAGGACCTTGGTTGTGTTTTACCAACATGTGGGGGGAAGGAGGAGAGGGAAGGGGGATTATCAGTGAGATGGAGGGGGCTGGGTATACAGGTCTCAAATGCCCCTGCTAGAAAGGAGGACAAAGTCAAAGGGTTAGAGAACTTATGATTGGGACTAATTTGGAGCTTGACATCGAATCCCCTTGCCACCTCTTCTGCCAGGTGTCCTTGCCCAAACTGATCACCTTGGCATGCCAGCCCAACAACACCTTGGCCTTCATGCTGCTGAGTAAGATAGCTACAGACATGGCTCTGAAGGCCCGGTCCCTGGGCCAGGTTCCCTATCTAAGCAGCTTCCACCTCAGTCGTAAGTACACAGGTCGAGGAGACTGTGGAGAGGGGGCAGTTGTGAAACAGGCTGCCACAGGCGGGAGGGGAGGGTGGGAGAGGGACTGGGACTCTGGAGGGGTGTGGGGAGAGGGTGCAGATCTGCTGGGAGGGCCACAAGGGCACAGCTGTGAGCCTGGGCCTGGACGGAGGGGGAAGGCAAAGGGTTAGGGCAGCAGCTTGATTCCATTTGGCTCTTCACATGGATGAAAAGGGATTCTTCTGGAAGAGAGGCAAGATCCACCCCTCCACCCCCACCCCAACAGATCCTTTTTCCTCTATTCCTCTACTGGAGTAGAGATGCACAAACTTTGTTGTTAATTAAAAGTAATGCGTACACAGACATTCCTGACCCTTAGTTCTTTGCCCCGACTCTGAGCCTCACTCTTTGCTCACCCAATCCCTGACTGCTACTTCCAGGGAGAGTCAGAGTCGGGGTGAGGCTATCTGTTTGGCACATTACTTGGGGTGTGTGGGAGTTTGTGTGTTTGGAAAATAAGCATTGTCTGTTAGGGTTTAAAAGGTGGAGAGGTAGCAAATGACTTTCCCAGTGTTGAGAGTCCTGATTATAATCAGTGTAAACAATAGATATTTAAAAGGTCGACCTAGGATTTTCAAATATGAAAGGCATGAAAATGTGTGCCTGGATAAGAACTTCTCAGGATAGTGGGAGATCCTTTCAAGGTATAAACTAATAGGACACACTCACGAGTGGTGACTGTTTACCATGCTTCCGCTGGACAATGCCTTTCTTCCCTAGTCTGTCTCTTTATTTGAATATTTTTATTGTGGTATAAGTGACATACAGTGTTCTGTATGGGGGCTCCTGAGTGGCTCGCTCAGTTAAGTGTCTGCCTTTGTCACAGGTCATCATCTCAGGGTCCTGGGATCAAGCCCCGTGTCAGGTTCTTGGCTCAACAAGGAGGTTGCCTCTCCCTTTTCTTCTCTCTCTCTACTCTCCCCACTCAAATAAATAAATAAATAAATAAAACCTTTAAAAAAAATCTTTAAAAATATTAGTGATCTGACGATCTATACATTACTGTATGCTCACCATGGTAAGTGTTGTCACCCTCTGTCACCACAAGTGTCATCACAAGATTACTCATTACATTCCCTATTCTGTACTTCTCATCCCCATGACATTTATTTTATAATTGGAAGTTTGTATCTCTTACTCCCCTCTACCTGTCTTGCCCATCCCTCCCCTCTGACCACCATCTGTCTGTTCTCCATATTTATGGGTTTTTTTGTTTCTATTTTTGTTTGTTCATGTGTTTAGTTTTGTAGATTCCACACATAAGTGAAATCATACGGTATTTGTCTTTCTTTGTCAAACTTCTACCTAGCATAACATTTTCGAGTTCCATCCAAGTTGTCATAAATGGCAAGATATTCTTTTTATAGCCAAGTAATATTCCTTGTATGTGTTTGTCTGTGTGTACAGACCACCTCTTCTGGAGCCATTCATCTATCGACAGACACTTGGGCTGCTTCCATGTCGTGGCTCTTGCAGTAAATAGGCTGCAGTAAACAGAAGGGCACCTGTACCTTTCCAAATTAGTGTTTTTGTTTTCTTTCGGTAAATGCCCAGTGTGGAATTACTAGATTGTATGAGATTTCTATTTTTAGTTTTTTGAGGAAACTCCGTACTGCTTTCCACAGTGGCTGCACCAGTTTGTTTTCCCTGCAACAGTGCACGAGGGTTCCTTTTTCTCCATATTCTTGCCAATACTTTTTATTTTTGTCTTTGATGATAGCCATTCTGACAGGTAGAAGGGGTGTGTGTGTGTGTGTGTGTGTGTGTGTGTTTAATACTGAAAATGGTCTGTTTTTAGGGTAAGTCAGAATGTCACAATCCCCAGAGCAATGGCACCAATAATCACTCTCCACTTTGCTTTTACTCCTGCCCTGAAGAATGGGTGGTGGGCTGTTGGGTGGGAGAAGGGACTGAAAGTTGGGCATCCTGGAGCTGATACTGACTCTGTCCTCTTCTTTTATTCTCTCTTTAATTTAGCTACCCAGTTCATCTCCCCACAGAAACTTCTGACCCATCTTGTGGTAAGTGATAAATGTAGAGGATGAATACTGTCCATCCATCCGTCCATCTCTTCATTCCACAAATAGTTGAGTACTAGGTTATTCCAGGCATTGAGATGGGCATCTAATAAGGGGCAGGGTCAAAGAGCATAGGGGCTTTGGGGAGAGATGATCAAACAGCTTGGGGCAGGGAATTGGGACCATAGTGCTGACACCTGAAGTGAGGAAGTGGTGAGGCTGGGGAAGGTCTGACCTGTGTCCTACGTAGCCTTATAGTGAGCTGTTCTCTGCTGATCTTGGGAAAGTCTGCATGCCTTTCCAGATCTCATTTTCTCAGCAAGAATGCTGTGAGAATGTTCTAGACATTATGAAAACTTTGAAAGACAAAGTATAGAACTTCCCTTGAAGTGTTCACAGAGTTAGTGGGAAAGACAAGCCTGGGAATAACCACCCAGAATGCAGTGTGATAGATGCTAGTAGAGGAATACGTAAGTTATGACAGAATCTTAGTAGAGCAAGGGGAAGACTTGGTCTCCAGGATTCAGAGAGGAGGCAACATTTTGAGAGCACCATGCAGAATATGTAGGAGTTCACAGGTGGAAAAGAATAGGAAGGGTCTAAGCCTCAGCTCCACCATTCTATGAGTTTGTTCTGATTTTCTTCCTTCTCTTCCCTTCAATCCTTTCTCTGCCTCCTGCTTGCTTCTTTCGCTTCCCAGGTGTTTGCCCTGAAGTCCTATAAAGAAAGGGAGCTTGGGATAAGCTCTCTAAGGCTACTACATGCCCTGCATCCTATCACCTCCTTGCACCCTGTTATCAACTCAAATGTGGGCCAGCTGTGGATGAAGGAGATTCCCCAGATGTTGCAGATTCTGGATGGTGAGGGGTTGGCTTCGAGGTGGGAGGAATGGAGCTGGGGCATTGGGGCAGAATCCGAGATGAAGTCCTGAGGTGCAGGATGGATCTTCCCTGGTGTAAGGAGCACCAGGACCAGTCTCTGTCTTTCTGAGATGCCGTTTGGGTAGGTCTGTTTGTTTGGACAATGTTCTGCACTGAACAGATATGCAGCCCAGAGTTCTGTGCCTCCAGATTTCCCAGAACGCTCTTTCTTGTGCTCAGAGGATCGGGAAAGAGTGTGGGCTTTGGAACCAGAGACCCAGGTTCCTATCCTTGCTCTAACGTTTGCCAGCGGGGTATGTTTGACCTTTGAAAAGTCATACATTTCCTGGAGCCTCTGTAAAGAAGGGGGAACAATTATCTTGTAGGATCGCAATCCAAATTAAATGAGATGATGGGCAAAAACCTGTTGGAATGGTGTTCCAATGTTGGTTCTTTTTCCCTGGCTGGGGCCTTCTGGTCTGCAGGTCCCTATAACTCTCTTCTTTCCTAGATCACACTGAGAAGAATCTGGATCAGGAGGAGTGGGAGGACAGGCTGCTCCAGGTACGCACTCTAAGAGACATACCATTCTCCACACTTGCCTTCCTTCCCCTCTTTAGGATCCTTAAGGAGAAGAGGCCCCAGACCCCCTGAGCTAGAGACATGATCAAGGGACCTCCCTACTCAAGAGGACCTCTTTCTGAGGTTCTGAGAGGACTCCCGGCCTCTACATTGGACCTTATCCTACATTCCACACCCTCAAAATTGTACTGTCCAGAGAGAGTATGGGAACGGGGCCCTAGCTTTGTGTCCTTGGGCAAGTAATTTAGCCTTTGCCAGCCTCAGCTCCTTCATCTGCAAAATGGAAATAACTTCCATCTCCCAGAATTAAATAGGATAATACAGGAAAAGGAGAGCCTTGCAAACTGTAAAGGGTTTCACACATAGAGTTGGTAATACCATCATTGTCCCTATATTGTTATTCTTCAGCCCTAACTAACCCCCCCTATGTATTTCAGCTCTTCCCCATTTCTTGAGCTCTTTTTTCATATTCACAGACCATACCCCCTTGTCTCTTGCTTCTTTCTGACCCACTTCCATGAGGCAGAAAAGCCCAGCCACTGCTCTGTGTGGTCCTCTTCTCCCTTCCTCTTAGTTTTCAAGTCGGTCGTTACTGGCCATCAATGATGACAGCTGGCTGGAGCAACTCATCAAGGTTGTCTTGGAGAGGATAAATTATTTCAGCGATGGTGAGGAGAAGGTGTGTGTATGTGCGTGCACGTGCGCAGGTGGGCATATCAGGCAGCTGGTGGTAGTTGCAAGGAGGGAAGTGGGGGTGGAGGCTGGTGTGGAGGAGTTTGGTGGGGAAGGAATACAGAAATGTACACGAAGGACAGGCCTTGTGGGAAAAGCCAGCCCATGTTTCTGGGCCCCGGGGAATGGAAGGATGGAGCGTACCAGGAGCTGGCGGTCACACAGAAACAGCAAAAATAATCAATATCTTAACATTTGCTTAGTGTTTAAGGTGTCTTGTTTTGTTTTTGTTTTTGTTTTTTAAGATTTTATTTGTCAGAGAGAGAGAGAGTGAGCACAGGCAGACAGAATGGCAGGCAGAGGCAGAGGGAGAAGCAGGCTCCCTGCTGAGCAAGGAGTCCAATGTGGGACTCAATCCCAGGGCGCCGGGATTATGACCTGAGCCGAAGGCAGCTGCCCAACCAACTGAGCCACCCAGGCATCCCCTATTTAAGGTTTTATCAAGAGCTCTGCCATCTGTTGTCTTAACTGAACCTCCCAGTCATTCAGAGGTCAAAGAATAGAGCTGGTATTTTGGTGCAGTGGAAAGATCATTGACCTAAGGGTCAGATTGAAGCAAGTTAGTTCAAGTAATATTTGAGGTCATACTATGGATTCAGGAGTATATGTGATGTTGGGGTTGCAGAGCTGACTAGGAAAGGGGCTCCTTTGCTCACAGACCTCAAGGTCTGTTCTGGTGAAGGCCTCGTTCCTGTCCTGGCTTTTCCTGCACTCCTGGTGCAGTCTGGGTCAACTGTCTTAGCCTTTGTGAGATTTTAGTCACCTCACTTGGGCAGTGGCAGAAATGACTTCTGATCACAGGAGAGTGGGTGAGGATAGACAAAGACACCTGTGCAGTTGCTTTGTAAAAGTCAAAAGACCAAGTAACAGACAACTCATTATCCTGACTCCCAGATGGAGAGACATAATCTAGAGGGATTTAGATAAGCAATTTATTGGTAAAATTGGCACCTGAATCCAGGTTTCTTCATTTTTAATCTTGTTTTCCTGTTGCCAAGCAACATTTTATTTGGGCTTTGAGGGACCTCCAGAGAAGAGGCCTTATTTCCAAGACTGAATATTAGCTCTTTAATTATTAACAAATATTTATGAAGCACCTGCTATGTGCAAAGCTTTGTGGATGGAAGAATGAAGCAAGCAGGGATCCTGATCTTATTAATTAAGTTATTAAAAATATGTACAAATGCTTATGGCATAGCAGGCATGAACTAGGCACAGGGTACTCACATAAAAGGCACAGACTCTGCCTTCAGGAAATCACTGCTTGAGTGAACAGAGGAGAGAGTGGATTATTATAAGTGCGGTAATTGTCGAGATTGGAATGTGCACTGTATGCTTGGGAGCAGAGGGGAGAGCTATTTTCTTGGCCCGATCGGGCTGGCCAGAAAAACTTTCTCAAAGGTGGTCTACCATCTCATTTCACTTAGGACTGTCCTGGTTTTAGCTTTAAAAGTCCAGCATACTGGGGCGCCTGGGTGGCTCAGTGGGTTAAAGCATCTGCCTTTGACTCAGATCATGATCTCAGGGTCCTGGGATCAAGCCCCGCATTGGGCTGTCTGCTCATCAGGGAACCTGCTTCCACCGTGCCCCCCGTCTGCCTCTCTGTCTACTTGTGATCTCTGTCTGTCAAACAAATAAAATCTTAAAAAAAAAAAAAAAAGAAGAAGAAGCAGATGCAGAAGTCCAGCATACTAGGAAATGCCTCAGTACTGGGAAAACTGGGAAGATTTGTCACTCTACAGACAAATGATTAAGTCTGGGAAGATGAGTAATGTGCCAGCTAAGCAGAGAGCCAGGTGCCTCAGGTCAGGTTTCATAGAAGCAGAGCCCAAGGTGAGGGTCCTTGTCAAGTGATTTGGCAAGAAAGAAGCTGTGGTCAGGTAAAGAACGCAGGATAGAAGAGGAGAGGCCAAGAAAGGACGTGGGGAGATCTGGATGGAAACTACACTGTAGAGTCTATCCTGCTTAGAGACAAGTGAGAAGGGATGGCTTTTGTACCTCCCCACCCCTCCACCTCTCTGTCACCAGTGCCAGGCTTCTATGGTTGTTAAGGGGCAGGGATGGGAGAGAGAAGAATATAACTCTCAGGCGTCTCCAGACAAAGGGATCCAAAAAGACTGCAGGTGGGAACAGCTCACAATGGTGCCCACAGCCAGGGAAGGGAAGGAAACTTCAACTCTGGATAAGGCTTGAAGAGCATCTGCTAGAGGAAGAAAAAGTGCCCGTCGAGAGGGGGTTCTAGGGCGAGAGCTGAAACGTTCCTTGAACATGTGGTATACCCTTTTTGTCTACTGTGTCAGGCACTCTGTAAGTACTGGAGTAGAGCAAAGAACAAGACGTACACTGCTCCTGAGCCTGCTTTATCACTGGAGATGAGAGGTTGGGGCGAGTTAAGAATTAACCAAACAAATGCATAAATAAGATGACTAGTGACTGTGATGAAGCCTTGAATGAAAGTATCAGGATGGTGAGCTTAGAGAGGATTTAGGAGGTCAAGGAAGGTTCACTGAGCCAGGATCAGAAAGATGAGAGTGAGACAGCATTTTGAAGAACCCAGGGAAGATTTCAGACAGGGGAAATGGGAAATATGGAAATCGTGAGGCAGGAAAGTGTTTGAGTGCATAAATATGGATATTACAAGGTAGACAGGGCAATGCACAGTAAGCAAGAATCAAGGCTGCTAAAATTCAGAAGAGGGAGACAGAAAGACTACATAAAAATACTTTTTTTGATTATGCTATTTTGATTTTTAAATTATGCAAATTTAAGGAACTTTTTTTTAAAAAAAGATTTTATTTATTTATTTGACAGAGATCACAAGTAGGCAAAGAGGCAGGCAGAAGGAGAGAGGAAGAAGTAGGCTCCCTGCCAATCAGAGAGGCCAATGAGGGACTTGATCCCAGGACCTTGAGATCATGACCTGAGCCAAAGGCAGAGGCTTAATGCATTGAGCCACCCAGGCACCCGGAACTTTTTATTTTTAATTTTTTCAAGTGAAATCTTTGCTCTTAAAATTTATTTATTTATTTATTTGTTTGTTTTAACTTATTTTTTCGTTCAAGTATAACCAACAATGTTATATTAGTTTCAGATGTACAATATGGTAACTCAACAATTTTATACATTTCTTGGTACTCATCAAAGTAAGTGTACTCTTAAGTCCCCATACCCACCTTCCTTCTGGCAACCACCAATTTATTCTCTGTGTTTAAGACTTTTTTTTGTTGTTGGCCTCTTTTTTTCTCTGTTTGTTTGTTTCATATCTGAAATTCCACATCTGAGTGAAATCGTGTCGTATTTGTCTTTTTCTATTTCACTTAGCATTATACTCTCTAGATTGACCCGTGTGGTTGCAAACAGCAAGACTTCATTCTTTTCATGGCTGATAATATTCCATTCCATATCTTTATCCATTCCTCTGTCAATGGACTGGGTTGGTTCCATTTCTTGGCTATTGTAAATAAATAATTCTGCAATAAACCGAGGGCA
This sequence comes from Mustela lutreola, assembly GCF_030435805.1. NCBI lineage: Eukaryota > Metazoa > Chordata > Mammalia > Carnivora > Mustelidae > Mustela > Mustela lutreola. The sequence goes on from NC_081297.1 coordinate 58,465,803, forward strand.
TATATCTTTTTGAATTAGTGTGTTCATTTTCTTTGGGTGAATACCCAGTAGTGAAATTGCTGGACTATGTGGTTAGTCTATCTTTAGTTTTTTGAGGAACATTTGTACTATTTTCCACAGTGGCTGTACCAGCTTGCATTCCCACCAACAGGACACAGGTTTCCTTTTTCTCTCCATCTCCACAAACTCTTGTTATTTCTTGCGTTTTTATCTTTAGCCATTTTGACAGGTGTAAAATGATATGTCATTGTGGTTTTGATTTGCATTTTCCTGATAATTAATGATGTTGGGGATCTTTTCGTGTGTCTACTAGCAATCTATACGTCCCCTTTGGAAAGATGTCTATTCAGGTCCTTTGACCATTTTTTAATTGGATTATTTGCTTTTTTGGTGTCAAGTTGTACAAGTTTGTTTTTTAAAATATATTTTGGATATTAGCTCCGTATCAAATATAACATTTTCAAATACTTCTCCCATTCAATAGGTTATATTTTTGTTTTGTTGGAGGTTTCCTTCACTGTGTAGAAGCTTTTTATTTTGGTGTATTTCCGCTTGCCTGAGGAGACATAGCTAAAAAAAAAAAAAAAAAAAAAAAAATGTTCCTATGGCTGAAGTCAAAGAAATTACTGCCTATGTTTTCTTTTAAGAATTTGTGGTTCCAGGGGCACCTGGGTGGCTCAGTGGGTTAAGGCCTCTGCCTTCATCTCTGGTCATGGTCTCAGGGACCTGGGATGGAGCCCTGCATCGGGCTCTCTGCTCAGCGGGGAGCCTGCTTCCTCCTCTCTCTCTCTGCCTGCCTCTCTGACTACTTGTGGTCTGTCTGTCAAATAAATAAAAATCTTGAACAAAAAAAGAATTTATGGATCAAATGGAGACAGTTATGTTTATGTCTTCAATCCACTTTGAGTTTAGTTTCGTGTATGGTGTGAGAAAGTGGTTTAGTTTCATTTTTTTTTTTGCATGTGGCTATCCAGATTTTATAACACAATTTGTTGAAAAGACTGTCTTTTTCCCATTATATATTCTTGCCTCCTTTGTCATAGATTAATTGACCCACCATAAAAAGCATGGGTTTGCTTATGGACTTTCTATTCTGTTACATTGATTTATGTGTCTGTTTTTGGCCAGTACCATACTGTTTTGATTACTACAGCTTTGTAATAAAGTTTGAAATCTGGGACTGTGATACCTCTAGCCTTGTTCTTCTTATCCAAGACTGCTTTGGCTATTTGGATTTTTTGTTTGTTTACTTTTTTGTTTTTTTATTTGTCTGTTTTTTGTATTCCAGACAAATTTTAGGATTATTCTAGTTCTGTGAAAAATGTTGTTGGTATTTTGATGGGAGTTGCCTTAGTTTGTAGATTACTTTGAGTAATATGGACATTTTAACAATATTGATTGTTCCAATTCATGAGCATGGACTATCTTTCCATTTTTTAGTGTCATTTTTTAGTGTCATTTTTAGTATCTGACCCTGATCAAAGTCAGATAAAGGCATTATAAAGAAAGAAAACCACAGGCCAAGATCTCTGATGAACATAGATGCAAAGATGCTCGGCAAAATATTAACAAACAGAATCCAAAATCATTCGCCATAAACAAGTGGGATTTAATCCAGGGATGTGAGGGTGGTTCAGTATTCACAAATTCATCAACATGATAGGTCACATTAGCAAGAGAAAGGATAAAAACCATATGATCATCTCAATAGATGCAGACAAAGCATTTGACAAAGTACAATATCCATTCATGATAAAAACTCTCAGCTGAGTAAGTTTAGAGAGAACATACTTCAACATAAGAAAAGCCATACATGAAAAACCCAGAGCTAACACCATACTCAATAGAGAAAAAGTGAGAGCTTTTCCCCTAAGATCAAAAAACAACGTAAGGGGGTCCATTCTCACCACTTTTATTCAACATAGTAGTGGCAATCCTAGCCATAGCATTCAGACAAGAAAAAGAAAGAAAAGTCATTCAAATTGGCAAGGAAGAAATAAAACTTCCACTATTTGCAGATGACATGATGTTATATACAGAATATCCTAAAAACTCCATGAAACTGATAAGTGAATTCAGTGAAGGATACAACAGTAATATACAGAAATCTGTTGCATTTCTTTACACTTAATGAAACATCAGAAAGAGAAATTAAAAAAATAATCTCCTTTACAATTGCACCAAAATTTGTAAAATATGTATAAATAAACTTCACCAAGAAGGTGAAAGATCTGTACTCTGAAAATGGTAAAACATTGATGTAAGGAACGTTTTATTTCCTAGCTGGAAATAGGAATTATATGAATCAGGGAAAGTTCCTAAAGGGATGATCTGTACCCTAAGATGCTGAGAAATTAGAAATACAGCTTTCGGGGCACTTGGGTGGCTCAGTGGGTTAAAGCCTCTGCCTTCAGCTCAGGTCATGATCCCGGAGTACTGAGATTGATCCCCGCATCAGGCTCTCCACTCAGCAGGGAGCCTGTTTCCCTTCCTCTCTCTCTCTGCCTGCCTCTCTACCTACTTGTGATCTCTGTCTGTCAAATAAATAAATAAAATCTTTAAAAAAAAATAAATACAGCTTTCTCTTATCTCTAGCTTTAGCCCCTGCTGTCTAGGGTTACTGTCTTATCCAGATGACCCCCAAAGAACAGAGGGCCAGTGTGGAGGATAGGGCAGTGGGGAAGATGCTGGTTGACCATTTCAAAACCAGTTTGGGTAATGGCTATTCCCCAAGCTACCCTAACTTCATTCCAAGCTATGCATGACCCTGCCTTTTCACCCCTCCTAGGATTTCCTGTATAAATTCTTTGGATTTACCTTGCGGACCTCAAGGAATATGAAACTGGTGAAGATGATGCTTTCCTCTATCCTACAAAGTGTCCATGAAGACCTGCAGGAGAGGGAGGTGAGGTGGAGGAACTGACAAAGGGGAAAGAAACATTTTTCCTTTAAAAGGCAGGATGACAAAGTAGTTAAAAGCTGAGATCTGGCAAGCTAGAAAACCTGTTGGAATCCTAGGTCTGCCACTTTCTCACTGTGTGCCCTTGGGCAAGCTATTTACTATTATTATTTTATTTTCAGGAAGTTGCAGTTATGCGCATTTACCCATTTTCAGGGTGTACTACCTAAAAATAATGATATTCTCTTACATAATCAAAGCACAGTGATCAAAATTAAGAAGTTAACATTGCTACAGTACTATTATCTAATTTATAGACCTTATCTGAAAATGGCCAATTGTCCTGCCCATGTTTTTTTAGAGCAAAAGAAAGACATTTTTTTTTCCTCTGGTCTGGGATCCAAATTAGAATCAATTTATCATTTAGCTTTAATATTTTTCAATTAGCAATAATCGCGCCTCAGATAAACCTCATTGGCTAGCTTTAATATTTTTAATCTGGGACCACTCAACATTTACTTTTCATGATCTTGACATTTAAAAATGTATGGACCATTTGTTTTGAAGAATGTAGCTCATTTTTTTGTTTGTCTCCTTCATGATTAGGTTTAGATGATCTATTTCGTGTGGGAATACTATGGAATCTGTGTGTCATGGGGTGTTTTTCGGTATTAAAAATATACAAGCTCCGAGAACAATGCCTGGGACACAAGCCCTCTCTAAGTGTTGCTTACTGGTAGAATTGGTGGCTGTCCTCTCAAGCATCCCCTCTCCAAAGCCCCTTCCCTGCCAGATTCTCACAGAATTCTCACAGAAGCACCCATCACCATCATGACTATCATCAGTTATATTCCAAGCCCAAGGTTGGAACAGTATCACTGAGGAGACAGACTTATATAGGAAGAAGAGAGCTGGCTACACAGAATAGCCTTACTAAAGGCAACATGAGTGGTAACAGAGATATATAGTGGCTGATGTATGGAAGGGTGAGGACTTGGGCGAGTTGGGTCTAGATTAGGAGAAGGGAAGTGGGTATTTCTACTTGACATAATATTCCAAGACAAGAACTTTTGGGAGCATGTCTACAGAATAGTCAGTGATATAATGGGACTATACCAGGGAAGTACAAATGACATCTCTGCCAACACCTGGGGACAGATTGGATACAGAGGGTAATGATTAAGAGGGCAGAGGATGTTCAGGATAGTTCCCCGGTTTCTGGCATGCTCAGCTGGGAGGTGGTGCCCTTCACTGAGATCAGGAAAGGAAGACATAATGGGGAGGAAGATGATGCATTCAGATTTTGATGGGGAGACATCAGGGTGCCCCTGGTAGGGAGCCAGGTGGAGATGCTCAGTATCCACCTACAGTATTTTTCACTTAGTTGTCCTTCTACTATGTCCCACAAGACAAATGCAGGAACTCCCTCCTTCCTCTCTCCCCAGCCCTGGACAGGTGCCCTTTCCACCTGCCCCTTTTGGTCAGTTACTGCTATTTCTTGTTCTCCTGAGTTAGAAATATTGGCATTATCTGTATGTCTTCTCTCTTTTCCATTTCCTCTGATTATCCATCCAATCCTGTTCGTAACGTGCCTTGGTTTTGTTCTTCCCTTCTCTCCCATCCTCAAAACCCTTCTCTGAATTACTAGTGCATATAAATCTTCTGTATTCTGCAGTGTTTGATTTGATACTCCTAAGGTTTTGCAAATCTGTGACTCTAATTTTTCATAGTCTGTGATAATTTGCTTCTTCCCACCCCCAGGCATTAAGTACCAAACAAATCTCTACTGAATTCACAGATGAATTCATATACATGAGGACCCACTGTTCACAAACGTTATGCAGGGTATGGTTCTCCTCTGGTCCATGATACTCAGGAAAGGCTTTTCTGGTTGTTGTCAGTTAGTATGAAAAATAAAAAAAAAATCAGACTCTTTAATTTTGACATACCCTGTGCCTCTTTATATGTCTGTCTATCTATCTAATCATCTATTTTCTGGAGGTTTTTTAAAAATATTATAAGTCTGATCTTTAATCCCCATCTCCTATTTCCCCCATTGCCTCACCAACCTCCGCTCTGGTCGTCATCAGTTTGTTCTCTGTATTTAAGAGTCTGTTTCTTGTAATTTGCTTCTTGAATTATTTCTTGAAAGGATATTTTGTTCTCCATCTGTATTTTAAGTAGTTCAAGTCAGGGGAACCAATTTTCCTTCCATTTCTTTTCTTTCCCCTCTCTCTCCCTTCCTCTCTCTAAATCCCTTGGGAGAGCATAAAGGGTGCCTGGCTAACTCTTAGCTGTGGCATGAGGTTGAGGCTATCCCCATTACAGGGCATTGCTACAGCACTGAGTATCGTGTCCATGAAGTATCTGAAGATAGTCCTGGACCAACTTCAAGAGTACAGTGCTATCCTCATGGACAAGGGCTCATCATTCATCCTCAAACTAATGAAGGTGATGGCATTCCTGGAAACTCTGCCATCCTCCCACACAGAGCCTTCTGAAGCATCCCCATCACTCCAGACTTCCCACTTCTCTGAGGCCTTGTGACTCACCTATAAATGCTTGTATTTCCCTCTGATCAACCATGGGGAAGTTTCATCTTCTTCTCCCTTTCCTGTGCTCCCTTATGCCCATGCTTCAGGCCCTGGTATCATCAGAGGCACCACCTTCCTCCCAGCTGTTCACCATTCCACAACCCCATCTTCCCTTCTGGACCATCTAGCCAATCCATTCCTCTCTGAACCTCCATTTCCCCATCAGGCAAGGAGGTTAAGAGGAAGAGAAGGCAAGTTTCCCCCTTCCTCCTACAGGAACATCAGCAAAGGGAATGGGGGTTGGTCTGTAACATCATCTACTTAAGCTATAGCAAGATTATTTTCGAGAGCAAGGGAGGCATCGTCATGCATTTGGACAACATCCTGGCTTTGGCCCTCCAACACTACCGCAACTGCATTGTTGAAAAGGTACTTCCTGTTTACTCTACTTCTCCAGTGTCCCCTCCCTGCCTTCTTTAGCCTTCCCCTCCGAGAAAATGCATGGCCTTGGATGGAACAAGGTGGGGTGGGACTATTGCAGTTCCTTTAGGGGAGGTAAGAAGGAGTCCCTAAAGAATTTTCCTACCTCTTTCATTTGTCCAGAGAATGTGCCCCTAGGGTAGGAGAAGAAGCCTTTCCCAACTCCTGTTCATTTACCATCCAACTAGACATCCTTCAGGAGAACTTACTTGGTAAAAAGACAATAACTTGAGTGACAAGAAATCTAGCTAGGTCGGTCCTAACTTAAGAGTAAGTATGAAGTTCCAGAAAGAGGTTGGTAAGAGGGGTGGCCTCTTCTTCCATAAAGAGGCCACAGGCTTTGCTTTCCTAAGCGGTCCTCAGAGGGAAGAGTCAAGATCTCAGCCTAGAGAAAGCTATGGAAGCCTCAGCTTCTTGTCTCCCAGATTTTGTGTAGGTAGTTTTCCCTTAACCCAAGATCATTCCTACCTTGGAAACCCCTGAGCATACCGATTGATTCAGGATAAGAACCTGAAGCTGGAGTACCTGGGCGCCTTGAGCAAGCTAACAAACATCATTAGCAACCAGCCTATGGCCTTTCAGTTCAAGTTTGTTCAGAAACTAGAAATTGTAACTTTCATGGTGGTAAGTACAACTCAGGAGAATGATGGTGGAAATGCACAGAGGAGGGAGGGTGGGTCCTCAGGGAAACCATGGGCAGTGCTCCTGGGCTTGGCCTGGAGGAAAAAAGTCCAGATTTTCTAGTGTCCTTTTCCTACTTTATTGTTCCCTTTCCTATCCTCAGGGTGGGTGTGAGTACTGTGGGGAAGGTATGCTTGGGAGTAGGAGAGAAGGGCTATCCTCCTGAGTTTTTGGAAGTCCCTGAAAATTCTAGGTTCTAGTTTCTTGTGAATACAGTGTGGGGTGAGAGGATGGGGAAGAAGGCAACAAAAATATGTTCATATCCTCTTGGTCTCTGGGGTGGGGGGGTTGGGTGGGTGTATTACAGGAGTTAATCAAGGAGGAGCCATTGAATTCCATCTCCAGCTCCGTTAGGCTGAGGGCGATGAATATCATCACTGACTTCAGGTAATGGGTGTTCCAGCCACTCTGTCTTCGTGCTTTGAGTGGATTTCAGTCCTTTATTCCCTAGTCTGTCCCCAGCTTATTTTCTGCTTCTGCTTCTAGTCACAGGGGGCCCCAGGCAGTAGTATACATCCACCGTACAATATCTGCCACCTCCTTTCACCAAGATTTTTTTTAGATGGGATTTTGGAGCTCCTGGCAGAGACCACCTCTCTCATCTTCACAGGCATTTGCTGTTGCTTCTGGTTCAGGCTTTCTTCTGCTTTCAGGGCTGTTCCTGGCATTGATAAACTTTGTTTACTGTTTCCTTTTTCTTTTGTTTCTTTTTCTTCTGGTAACTTCTTACTGCCACCTGTCCCTCTCTGAACCTTCCTCAGCTGCTATTCCTGGGCATTACTGTTTCATTACATTTTTACTACTTCCTCCTGGATTGTAGGAACCTCAGTCCCCTCACAGAGGTGGAAGAAAGAACAGATCTTCTTCGAACATGCTGTAAGAGTGTGCTCTGCCTGCCACCCACAGAAGTTTTGCTGAAGGAGGCGTCCAGTTCCCAGGAGGCCGAAGGCACTGTGGTAATGATCTCTTTGATGTTTGTCTCTTTGTAGGTTGTGTGGTTTGTTGTTGTTGTTGTTGTTGTTTTATCGAGAGGATGAGAAATATAGGTTTGGCAGTTACACATAAGACTCTTCTACCTTCTTTGATAAAAATGCGATCATCTGAAGAGGTTACCAGGTCATATAGTCTGAATGTTCGTCATGATATGTACTTCTTTCTTGAGAGCACTCATTGATTACTGCTGTCATACTTTAAAATTCTGACCCAGAAGTGGACACTCATATCTAATTTTTAACTGTTATACAGTTGAAACCAGTTTGAAAGGTTCAGACATGATTTTACTAAAGGTGCATGGATAAATAAGTTTAGAGAATCTCAGGTGCAAGAGAGCTGAATCCATTTCCCACAGAGCCTCTAGTGTTTCCTTGAGGGAAGGAAGAACAATTCACTTTACTAATTTGCATTTGTATGTTTAATTCTTAGGAATTCTTTCATGTTCTCTGATTACTCCTTTATCTTGATTGGTTGTACTTGTTTTATTGATGCCACAAACCCTTGATTTTTTTGAGGGTATTAGTAAGAATCTTTAAAAATAAAAGTTTCTATTTTCTGAATTAGGTTAGCTTTTTTGAGGGTCAGTTGGTCTGTTTGGGCCTCTTCTTCAGCTGTCTGGTGATCCTTCTTTGTCAGTTCATATTTATTTATATTATGAAGTTTGTATTTATTTATATTATATTATTTATATTATGTACCATTCTCTGTATGGTACATACAGAGAAGGCTGAGGTGGGTTTCCTCTGGTTGTATTCCCATGAGGCCTTCCTCAGTGTAGGTATAGAGAGGGAAGGTATTTTGACAGGATTTGCCCATGTTTGGGTTAAGCTGGGAACTCCCAGTCCACTAGGACAAACTGCACATCAGGCAGACATTTGTGCTCTGCTGAAAACAACAGAAGAATTGGTTCAAGTTAATAGGAGGCAAATGGCACTTTAAATTTTAGGGGAAACTGTGGAGCAGAATTTCTCAAGGAAAAGCTTCCTGGGAGAGCTAAAGCACTGAGCTAAGTTTAGGAGGAGGGGTGGGGCTGACATCTCCACTATTCTTTGAGTTCTCTCTTCTCCCCTCAGGATTTGTACAGGGAGACCCTGCAATCCCTTCTAAAGCTAATGGAGACACTTATTTTTGAGATGCCTTCTCGGATCCAGAACTCCTTGGAGGTCAGTAAGAAGAAGCCCTTGAAACCGGTATATTGGTTTCCTAGGGCTGCCGTAACAAAGTATCACAACTGAGAGGCTTCAAACAACAAAAATCTATTTTCTAACAGCTGTAAAGGATGGAAGTCCAAAATCAAGGTAACAGCAGGGTTGCTTCCTACTGGAAGCTGTGAAGGAGCTTCTCTCCTAGACTCTGGTTATTCCTGGCAGCCCCTGGTGTCCCTTGGTTTATAGACATACCATTCTACATGTGAGTGAAATCATGTGGTATTTGTCTTTGGCTGACTTATTTTCCGTAGTGTTATATGCCCTAGATCCTTCCATGTTGTTACAAATAGCAAATAGCCAATAGCAAAATTTCATTCTCTTTTATAGCCGAATATTTCACTGTGCATGTGTGCATGTGTTTGTGTGTGTGTGTATCTCACATTTTCTTTATCCATTCATCTATCAGTGGACACTTGGGTTGCTTCCATAATTTGGCTAGTATAAATAATGCTGCAATAAATATAGGGTGCCATATAACCTTTCCAACTAGTGTTTTTGTATTTGGGGGGTATATACCCAGTATATATACCGGATCATAGGGTAGTTCTATTTTTAATTCTTTTGAGGAACCTTCATACTGTTTTCCAAGTGACTGCACCAGTCTGCATTCCCACCAACTGTCCTTGAGGGTTCCTTTTGCTCTACATACTCACCAACACTTTGTTGTGTCTTATCTTTTTATTTTAGATATTCTGACAGGTGTGAGGTGATATCTTATTATTGTTTTAATTTGCATTTCCCTGATGAGTGATTTTAGCATCTTTTCGTATTTGTTTTGGTCATATGCATGTTTTCTTTGGAGAAATGTCTGTTCATGTCTTCTCCTTTTTTTTTTTTTTTAAGATTTTATTTATTTATTTGACAGAGAGAGACAGCCAGAGAGGGAACACAGCAGGGGGAGCAGCAGGCAGAGGGAGAAGCAGGCTCCCCACCAAGAAGAGACTCTGATGTGGGGTTCGATCCCAGGACCCTGGGATCATGACCTGAGCATCATGACCTAAGGCAGATGCTTAATGACTGAGCCACCCAGGCGCCCCTCTTCTGCCCATTTTTAATTGAATTATTTGTTTTGTGTATGTCAAGTTGTATAGGTTCTTTATAAAATTTGGATACTAATCCTTTATGGAATATGTCATTTACATGTATCTTCTCCCATTCCACAGGTTGCCTTTTCCTTTTGTTGTCTCCTTTGCTGTGTGGAAGCTTGTTTTTTTGTTCTGTTTTGTTAATGTCATTCCAATATTTTAATTCTGCTTTTGCTTCCCTTGCCTCAGGAGATATATCTAGAAGAATATTGTTATGGGTAATATAAGAGACATTACTGCTTGTGTTCTCTTCTAGGATTTTTATGGTTTCAGGTCTCACATTAGGTCCTTAATCCATTTTGAGTGTATTTTTCTATGTGGTGTAATAAAGTGGTCCAGTTTCATTCTTTCACATGTAGCTGTCCAGTTTTCCCAATATCATTTGTTGAAGAGGCTATCTTTTCCCCATTCGTATTCTTGCTTCCTTTGTAGAAGATTAACTGACTGTATGATCATGGACTTATTTTCGGGCTTTCTATTCTGTTCTTTTGATCTGTGTGTCTGTTTTTGTGCCAGAACCATACTGTTTTGATAACTAAAGCTTTGCAGTATAACTTGAAATCTGGTATTATAATACTTCAATCTTTTTCTTTTTAAAATTTGCTTTGGGTATTCATGGTCTTTCGCAGTTCCATACAAATTTTAGGATCTTTCGTTTTAGTTCTGTGAAAAATACTTGCATAAAATCTATAGATTGCTTTGGGTAGTATGGACGTTTTAACAATATTGGTTTTTCCAATCCATGAGTATGGACTATCTTTCCATTTGTTTGTGTTATTTCAATTTCTTTCATCAGTGTTTTATAGTTTTCAGAGTATAGATCTTTAACCTCCTTGGTTAAGTTTATTTCTATTTTTTAATTATTTTTTGGTACAATTATCAATTAAGTTGTTTTCTTAATTTCTCTTTCTGATGTTTCATTGTTAGTGTATAGAAATGCAACAGATTTCTGTACATTGATTTTGTATCCTGCAATATTACTGAATGGATTTATCAGTTCTAGTAGGTTTTTTTGTTTTGTTTTGTTTTTTGGTAGAGTCTTTTGGTTTGTCTATATATAGTATCATGTCATCTGCAAATAGTGAAAGCTTTACTTCTTCCTTACCTTTTTGGATGCTTTTTATTCTCTTTTCTAATCTGATTGCAGTGATTATGACTTCCAGTGGTATGTTGAATAAAAGTGGTGAGTGCAAACATGCTTGTCTTATTCCTGACCTTAGGGGAAAAGCTCTCAGTTTTTCACTATTAAGTATGATGTTAGCTATGGGTTTTTCATATATGGTCTTTATTATATTGATGTATGTTCCCTCTAAACCTGCTTTGTGAAGGGTTTTTATCATGAATCGATGTTGTACTTTGTCAGATGCTTTGTCTGAATCTGTTGAAATGATCATATAGTTTTTATCCTTCTTCTTATTGATGTGATGTATCATGTTGATTAATTTGAAAATATTGAACCACTCTTGCATCCCCAAAATAAATCCCACTTGATCATGGTGAATTATTTTTTTTAAGGTATTGTTGGATTCCATTTGCTAATATTTGTTGAGGATCTTTACATCTATGTTCAGTGACTCTGGCCTGTAATTCTCTGTATTTGTAATGTCCTTCTTGGTTTTGGTATCAGGGTAATGCTGACCTCAGGGAATCAATTTGGAAGTTTTCCTTCCTCTTTTATTTTTAAAAATAGTTTCTTTAAATGTTTGGTAGGATTCACCTATGAAGCCATTTGGTCATGGACTTTCATTTGTTGGGACTTTTTGTTGTTGTTTTTGTTTTTGTTTGTTTGTTTGTTTTTTCACAGATTCAATATCATTGCTGGCATTCAGTCTGTCCAAATTTTCTATTTCTTCCTGATTCAGTTTTGGGAGGTTATATGTTTCTAGGAATTTACCTTTTTCTCCTAGGTTGTCCCAATTTATTGGCATATAATTTTTCATAATGTTCTTTTACAGTCCTTTGTATTTCTGTGGTGTTGATTGGTATTTCTCCTCTTTCATTTCTGATTTTGTTTATTTGAGTCCTCTCACTTAAAAATTCTTTGATGAGTCTGGTTAAAGGTTTATCAATTTTGTTAATCTTGTCAAAAGCTGGCACTTGGTTTCATTGATCTGTTCTACTATCTCTTATTTCTATTTCATTTATTTCTGCTCTAGTCTTTATTATTTCCTTCCCTCTACTATTTTGGGGTTGTTTTGTTCTTCTTTTTCAAACTTCTTTAGGTATGAGTTTACATTGTTTGTTTATTTTAGATTTTTCTTGCTTCTTGGGGTAGGTCTGTATTGCTATAAATTTCCCTCTTAAAATAGCTTTTGCTGCATACCAAAGATTTTGGGCCATTGTGTTTTCATTTTCATTTGTTCCCCTGTGTTTTCTGATTTCTTCTTTGATTTGTTGGTTGACCCTTTCATTGGGTCATACATAGTAGCATATTATTTTTTTTTTTAAGATTTTATTTATTTATTTGAGAGAGAGAGAGCAAGCACACAAGCAAGGCAGAAAGGAAGAAACAGGTTCACTGCTGAGCAGTGAGCCCAAGGTGGGGCTCAATCCCAGGACCCTGGGATCATGACCTGAGCAGAAGGCAGATGCTTAACTGACTGAGCCAGCTAGGTGCCCCAGTAGCATGTTATTTAACCTCCATGTATTTGTGTTCTTTTTCGATTTTTTTTTTGTAACTGATTTCTAGTTTCACAGCATTGTGGTCAGAAACGATACATGGGGGATGCCTGGGTGGCTCAGTTGGGCATCTGCCTTATCCCAGAGTTCTGGGATCAAGCCCCATGTCAGGCTCCCTGCTCAGCAGAGAGTCTGCTTCTCCTTTTCCCTCTGCCCCTGCTACGGCTTGTGCACCCTCTCTCTGTCTTTCTCTTTCAGATAAATAAATAAAATCTTTAAGAAAAAAAATAAAGATGCATGGTACGACTTCAGTCTTTTTTAATTAGTTGATTCTTGTTCTGTGGCCTAATGTTATCTATTCTAGGGAATGTTCCATGTGCACTTAAAAAGAGTGCATATTGTACTGTATTAGGATGGAATGTTCTGAATAGATCTATTAAATCCATCTGGCCCAATATGTTATTCAAAGCCATTGTTTCCTGTTGATTTTGGGTTTGGATGATCTGTTCATTGATATAAGTGGGGTGTTAAAGTTCCCTACTATTATTGTATCTCTAGTGATTACTTCCTTTATATTTGTTATTTTTTATGTATGTGGGTGCTGCCATGTTGGGTGCATAAATGTTTACAATTGTTATATCCTCTTGTTGGATTGTCCTCTTTATGATTATAAAAGGTCCTTCTTGGCCTCTTGTTACAGTCTTTGTTTTAAAGTCCGTTTGTACAATGTAAGCATTGCTAGTCTAGCTTTCTTCTCACATCCATTTGCATGGTAAATGTTTCTCCATCTCTTCACTTATAATCTGCATGTGTCTTCAGGTCTGAAATGAGTGTCTTGTGGATAGCCTATAGGTGGGTCTTATTTTTTAACCGTTCTATCACCTTATGTCTTTGATTGGAGTATTTAGTTTATTTACATACAAAGTAATTATTGACTATTATGTACTTACTATTTTTAATGGTTGTTTTTGTAGTTCTCTATTCCTTTCTTCTCTCATAATAAATTGGGTTTCTTTCATGATATACTTGTATTCTTCTCTCCTTATTTTTGCATGTCTATTATTGGTTTTTTATTTTTGTTTACCATTAGGTTTGTATATAAAATTTTCTGCATATAACAGTCTATATTAAGTTGATGGTCGCTTAAGTTTGAACTCCTCTATCCTTTTACTTTATGAGACCCTTGACTGAGTTTTACAGATATACTTTTTTTCATATATACTTTTTTAAAAAAGATTTTATTTATTTGACAGACAGAGATCACAAGTAGGCAGAGAGTCAGGCAGAGAGAGAGAGGAGGAAGCAGGCTCCCTGCTGAGCAGAGAGCCTGATGTGGGATTTGATCCCAGGACCCTGAGATCATGACCTGAGCTGAAGGCAGAGGCTTTAACCCATTGAGCCACCCAGGCACCCCCACATATGCTTATTTGTACTGCTTTTGTGTATCCTACTTTTCTTGCTCTTATTTATGGTTTTTCCTTTCTACTCAAAGAGTTTCCTTTAACATTTCTCATAGAACTGATTTAGGGGCCATGAATTCCTTTAACACTTATTTGTCTGGGAAATTATCTCTCCTTCTAATCTGGATGGTAGCATTGCTAGATAGAGTATTCTTATTGGCTGCAGATTTTTTCCTTTCAGCGTTTTTAAGTCTATCATGCCTCTCACTCTCTTCTGGCCTGCAATGTTTCAGATAAAAAGTCTGCTGAGAACCGTAAGGGATTTCCCTTGTATCTAACTTTTCTATTGTTGTGTTTAAAATTCTCTCTTTATCACTACTTTTGCCATTTTAATTACCATGTTTCTTGGTGTGGACCTCCGTGGATTGATTTTGATTTTGTGCCTCCTAGATCTGGATTTCTGTTTCCTTCCTCAAATTGGTAAGTTTTCAGTTATTATTTATTCAGACGAATTTTATGCCCCCTTTTCTCTCTCTTCTTCTGAAATCACTATAATGCAAATATTATTATACTAGGTATTGTCACTGAGTTCCCTTAGTCTACTTTCATTTTGTATAATTTATTTTTTCTTTCACCTGGTTATCTTGATTGCTTTTCAATAGTCTGTCCTCCAGGTCATGGATTTGTTCTTCTGCTTCCTCTAGTCTGCTATTAATTCCATCTAGTGTATTTTTAATTTCATCTATTGTATTATTCATCTCTAATTCATTCTTTTTTATTTCTTTGTTAAGAGTCTCACTGATGTCCTCCACTCTTTCATCAAGTCTATCTTTAGGAACATTACTTTATTTTTATTAGTATCATTTTTTGAAAGATTTTATTTGTTTTGTGACAGAGAGAGAAACAGTGAGAGAAAGAACACAAGCAGAGGGAGTGGGATAGGGAGAAAGAAGCAGGCCTCCTACTGAGCAGGGAGCCCAATGAGGGGCTCAATCCCAGGACCCTAGGATCATGACCTGAGCCAAAGGCAGATGCCCAATGACTGAAACACCCAGGCAGGTGCTCCATGAGCATTACTTTAAATTCTCTATCAGACATATTACTTATCACCATTTCACTTTGGTCTCTTGCTGTGATTGTTCCTGTTCTTTCATTTGGGACATATTTCTCTATCCCCTCCTTTTGTGTAACTTGCTATGTCTGTTTCTGTGAGTTAGGAAAGTCAGCTATGTCCCCTACTCTTGAAAGTAATGGTCTTATGAATAAAAGGTCCTGCAGTGTTTTGCAGTGCCCTGTAGTCCCCTGTTCACCAGAATCTGGTGATAAATGTTTGGCACACATCACACATAGGAGATGCCTATGTGTGATGTGTGTACCTGTTCGTCGTGGCTGAGTTGCTTTTGCCTTCAATCCAGTCCTCTGCAATGGCAGATAGGTATTTGCCTGTTGTGGGTGGGGTTTGGCCCCTGTGTGGTTAGTACACCAGTCTGGCGCCACCTTGGCCTTGAACTGAATCAGACCAGCCATTTTTCAGACATGCAATAGCATAAAACTTCAAGGTACATTCCCTGTGTTGTCCCTAAGAAGTTTTCGTTGATGGGTAGGGCCTATAGTCCCACCAGCTGCCCGCCTGCCACCCACAGCTGGGGCAACAGTTTGACTGGTGTGTGTGCTGATCTTTCCCTCTTCTCAGGGCTGAAGTCACTTTGGAGTAGTGCTGGCCCCTGTCATAGCTGCTTTTACACTGCCAAGCTTGCGTCACTACTTTGGATGGGGTCAGGCCAAGAGTACATTGGAGGAGGTGGGTCTGAAATGTGCTCAGGGCAGGAAGTGCAGTGTTCACAGATTTTGTGAACTGGTCCTCTGGGGGAGGGGACCCACAGCACTGGGACTGGGGCAGGCCTGGCTGGAGATAATGGATCTGCAGACCCATTGGGGAGGGGGCAGAATGTGTGACTTTAGCAAGTGAGGTAGGTAGTGGTGCCTTACTGGTTTTCACAGACGGCTGTGTGTTTATTGGGGTGGGGGGAGGCAGGGGAGAGAAATGGCACCTGTCCACTCCTTTGTTCCTGGAGAAATTTCCCAACAATCTCTGTCCCTCTAGGACCCACTCTGAGATTAGTAAATGCTCCCTCCCAAGTGCCCCAGGCATTTTTCAAACTGCTGCTTCTAGCTCCATCTCTGCAGGACTGTTTTTTGTGCTGTCCCTTTAAGAGCACCCTTCTAGCTCTCCCACAGGCAAGTCCTGCTGATGCTTAAAATTCCAGGTTTTAGGTCTGCTGGTTGTAAGAACTGAGGAAATTTGGCTTCTCTGGTTTTCAAACCCAAATGTTATGCCATTTGCCTTCTCTGTGTGGGCTTCCTGGTGTGATAGTCTATTCCTTTCCCTCCTCTGTCCAGGAATCCCTTCCTCCAGTAGACAGTCCCCCAGGTCTGTTTAGCTCCCCACCATATGTCTCCCTTTCCTATCCTCTTTGATCTGGCTGTTCTTTACAGGTAGTTGTGGAGTAGTTCTGCCAGCCTTTGGGTCATTTTCAGGGTTATTTACAATGAAGTCAGTGTTATCTGATTGTATCTGTGAGATATAATCCAAGGAGATCCACTTTCACCACATGTATTCAACATATTATTGGAAGTCCTAACCGCAGCAATCAGACAATAAAAATAAATAAAAGACATCCAAATTGGTAAGGAAGAAGTAAAGCTTTCACTATTTGTAGATGACATAATACTATATATAGAAAACCCTGAAGATTTCATTAAAAAAAAAAAAACCCTACAGAACAGATAAATGAATTCAGTAAAGTCTTAGGATGCACTAATATACAGAAATCTGTTGCATTATTATATACTAATAATTAAGTAGCCGGAAGAGAAATTAAGAAAACAATCTCATTTACAATTGCACCAAAAAATGATAAAATAACTAGGAATCAACAAATGAAGTAAAAAGACTTGTACTCTGAAAACTATAAAACATGGAAGAAAGAAACTAATTTCATTTCTAAATGTCATTAAATATTCAGACATTCCAGTTGATTGGTTTTTCTCTTAATTCTCTTAATCTATAGATTGTCCTTCTATCATTTTTTCCTTGAAATTTATTTGTTGAAGAAACCTAGACATTTGTTCTCTGAATTTTCCACATTCTGGAATGTGATGATTACATTCTTTAGGGGCCACATAACAAATTCCTCTGCCCAAATCTTTCCTATAAATTGCTAAATCTAGGATATGTTAGATTCTGATTCTGATTCTCAGACCTAGATCATGAATCTGATGAATTTTTGGCAAGATTACTTCAGAAGTAGTCTTGTCTTCTTTTAAGAGGCACACAATGTCTGGTTGTCTTCTGGTGGTATTCAGACTTTTTAAAAAGAATTAACATGTAATGTATTATTTGTTTCAGGGGTACAGGTCTGTGTTTCATCAGTCTTATACAATTCACAGCACTCACCATAGCACATACCCTCTCCAATGTCCATCACCCAGTCACCCCATCCCCCCCCTCCCCTCCAGTAACCCTCAGTTTGTTTGCTGAGATTAAAAGTCTCTTATGGTTTGTCTCCCTCTCTGGTTTCATCTTGATTCAGTTTTTTTCCTCTCTTCCCCTATGATCCTCTGCCTTGTTTCTCAAATTCCACTTATCAGTGACATCATAAGATAATTGTCTTTCCCTGATTGACTTATTTCGCTTAGCATAATACCCTCTAGTTCCATCCACATCTTTGCAAATGGCAAGATTTCAATTTTTGATGGCTGCATAATATTCCATTGTATATATACACCACATCTTCATCCATTCGTCTGTCAGTAGACATCTGGGCTCTTTCCATAGTTTGGCTATTGTGAACATTATTGCTATAAACATTCGGGTGCAGGTACCCCTTCAAATTACTGCATTTGTATCTTTGGGTAAATATTCAGTAGGTCATAGGATAGCTCTATTTTCAACTTTTTGAGGAACTGTTTTCCAGAGTGGCTGCACCAGCTTGCATTCCCACCAACAGTGTAGGAGGGTTCCCCTTTCCCCTCATCCTCACAACATCTGTCATTTCCTGACTTGTTCATTTTAGCCATTCTGGCTGGTTTGATGTGGTATCTCATTGTGATCCTGATTTGTGTTTCCCTGATGCTGAGTGGTGTTGAGCACTTTTTCATGTGTCTGTTGGTCATTTGGATGTCTTCCTTGTGGAAATGTCTATTCATGTCTCTGCCCATTTCTTTTAAAAAAAATATATTTATAATTAATATTAATTTTCTTTTTTAAAAGATTTTATTTATTTATTTGAGAGACAGAGATCACAAGTAGGCAGAAAGACAGGCAGAGAGGGAGGGGGAAGCAGGCTCCCTGCTGAGCAGAGAGGCCGATGCGGGGCTCGATCCCAGGACTCTAAGATCATGACCTGAGCTAAAAGCAGAGGTTTTAACCCACTGAGCCACCCAGGCACCTCCCTCTGCCCATTTATTGATCGGATTATTTGTTCTTTGGACATTGAGTTTGCTAAGTTCTTTATAGATTTTGGACACTAGCCCTTTATCTGATATGTCATTTCAAGTGTCTTCTCCCATTCTATTGATTATCTATTGGTTATCTTTTGTCGATTGTTTCCTTTGCTGTGCAAAAGCTTTTTATACTGAAGAAGTCACAATAGTTCACTTTTGCCCTTGCCTCCCTTGCCTTTGGTGATGTGTCTAGGAAGAAGTTGCTGCCGCTGAGGTCAAAGAGGTTGCTGCCTGTGTTCTCCTTAAGCATTTTGATGGATTCCTGTCTCACATTTAGGTCTTTCATCCATGTTGAGTCTATTTTTGTATATGGTATAAGGAAAAGGTCTGGTTTCATTCTTCTGCACATGGCTATCCAATTTTCCCAACACCATTTGTTTAAGAGACTGTCTTTTCTCCATTGGATATTCTTTCATGCTTTGTTGAAGATGAGTTGACCATAGAGTTGAAGGTCCACTTCTGGGCTTTCTGTTCTGTTCCATTGATCTATTTGTCTGTTTTTGAAGCAGTACCATACTGTCTTGATGATAACAGCTTTCTAATAGAGCTTGAAATCCAGGATTGTGATCCCTCCAGCTTTGGTTTTCTTTTTCAACATTCCTTTGGCTATTCAGGATCTTTTCTGGTTTTATATAAATTTTAAGATTATTTGTTCCATTCCTGTGAAAAAAAGTTGATGGTATTTTGATAGGGATTTCATTGAATGTGTAAATTGCTCTAGGTACATAGACATTTTAACAATATTGGTTCTTCCAATCTATGATCATGGAATGTTTTTCCATTTCTTTGTGTCTTCCTCAATTTCTTTCATGAGTATTCTGTAGTTTTCTGAGTACAGATCCTTTTCCTCTTCGGTTAGATTTATTCCTAGGTATCTTATGGGTTTGGGTGCAACTGTAAATGGCATTGACTCCTTAATTTCTCTTTTTTCTGTCTTGATGGTGTTGTATAGAAATACAGCTAATTTCTGTGCATTGATTTTATATCCTGCCAGTTTACTGAATTCCTGTATGAATTTTAACAGTTTTGGGACTGAGTCTTTTTTTTTTTTTTTTTTAAGATTTTGTTTATTTATTTGACAGAGATCACAAGTAGGCAGAGAGGCAGGCAGAGAGAGAGAGAGGAGGAAGCAGGCTCCCTGCTGAGCAGAGAGCCCCATGTGGGACTCGATCCCAGGACCCCGGGATCATGACCTGAGCCGAAGGCAGATGCTTTAACCCACTGAGCTACCCAGGCACTCCAGAGATTTTATTAATTTATTAATTTATTTAACAGATAGATCAGAAGTAGGCAGAGAGGATGCAGCGAGAGAGAGGGGGGTCTTTTGGGTTTTCCACATAAAGTATCACATCATTACTGTTCATTACTTTTGGTGATCACTGCTTTGATTCATTTGTTCATTAGTGGCTGAAAATTGGGGATATTCTTTTTAAAGAAAGACCTTGTTATTGAGATATTACTTGCTACAGTAAAGTGTAAAAATCTTGTGTGTATACTTAGATACATTTTTACATATGTATAAATATCAGATCAGGATATAGGACATTTCCAATACCTCAAAATGTTCCTCTTCCACTGAATAACCACTGATTTAGCTTGTTCTTAAACTTCACATACATAGAATTTTATAATATGTACTTTCTTGTGCCTGTATTATTTCCCTTTAATATTTTATCTGTGAGACTCACCCATGTTGTTACATGTAGCATCAGATCATTTTTTGTTTCTATGTAGTATTCTGTTGAATGAACATACCTCTACTTATTTTTGCAAAATGATGACATTGTAGTTCTTTCACTCCTTACTCATTTTTATCGGGAATTCTTCTATAAAGAGAAATTGCCTTTATAAGTTATTTGTTTAGTTTGAGGTATAGCTCATCTAAGAAAGACAAGATAAATGCTGGATCATTTTTCTTTATCATTTGTCAAAGTAATGAAGTAATTCCTAATATTCTCCAAGGATGACTACCAATGGTTGTTTCTCTAGTATCATTTGAATTTAAAATGAATTTTGAAATGCTTCATATATTTTGATCAGTTACAACTATTATTCTTAATGATCCCATCTTTGGTCAATGAGAGCCTCTTCAGGTTGGCTCCTGAATCCCTTTAACATGACTTCCATAGTCTTCCATAGACTTGTTCTCCAGTTTAATATCTTGTATATTTCCTGTCTCAGTCCTGGAACGAACTCTTACTCCAAGGAACAATGATTGCTCTTAGAGAAAAATGGCATTTAGAGATCACAATCTTGGCATTGGGACATTTCGTCAGAGTCTGGCTATGAGGAAGACTTGCAGCCCTCCCACTAGAATTGCTTATATCTTCAGGAAGAATGTGTTTTCTTATCAATGCAGCATTAGTCTTCTCTTCCATTTGTTGTAGACTTTTCATCTGCTCCTCTTCTTTTTCAATTATGAATTGCTGTTTGGTTAGGCGAGTCATTGCCAGATGGATTGCTGTAAGTGGACATATTAGTGCATCTTTGGATCAGTGGTATTTAGGGCCCATAATTTACCAATGGTGAGACACTTACAGATTGTGTTCCAAATAGAAATCATCCATAATTATATTTCTTAAACATATTTATACATAATTCAGCCAGAAGTCTGTGAATACAGTGATTCTTTTTTGTTATTTGTTATTTGTTATTTTTGTAATTTGTTATTACCAAGTTCCCTTTCTACTGAAGAATTGGAAAACATTAGTAGGGTAGGCATTGGGGTATGTTGACCTATTAAAATGAATTACAGTCAACATAATTTCAGAGCCACTTCCTTCATTTGAAAGGAGATACTAATTGAAGATGTTTCTAGCATCTAGATAAGGCAAAATTGGGAGCTAGAAGAATGAAGCTTCTGGTGTCAAAGCCATATATAACCAGCCTATAAGCAAAAGAAATCCTATTCTCAGAAGTGTTGTCCTGATCCTTTGCAGAAGTTCAGGTTACATTTCTACCCTCTGGAACACAGCTGAACAGACCCCTCACCCCTCATTTCATTCTCTTCTTCCTTTAGGTTCTGGACACATGGCTGAATTCCCAAAAGGACAATGAGAGGGAACGGGCCATGTGGTGTGCTGCCCATATTCTTGGCTTCACTGCAAAAATGAATAACATTGGAGTAAGTGTGAGCCTGCCCTGGAGTCTAGGCCTCATTCCTACCCTTACCTCAAACTTCATCACATATCACCTAGCCTCAATTACTCATCCTACCCTCCATTTCCTTGGCCCCACCCTCTATTTTCTTTTGTGCATCCTATTGTCTCTTTTCTCCCTTGGACTTTTTCCCTACTCACCAATTTGGTTCCATTCCACTGGGTTCAGTTTAATTCCATTCGTCTCAACAAGCAGTTACTGAATACTCACCTTGTGCCAGGTACCATGCCAGGTGTTACAGAGGATGCATAGATGACCGAGACATTTACGGTCCAACTGGGGAGAGAGGCATGCATAGAACAAACTTGAATAGAAGGCGATAATGATAAACTTAAATAGAAGGCGAAAACTCCAAATACAGTAGGAATAAAATATCACAACACAAATGAAGTACAAGTGAAAGGAAATCTTCCTAGAGGAGGGGATATTTGAGCTAGGCTCCAAGAACGAGTGCCGTGCCAAGAGGCAAAAAAGAGGTGCAGTGTAAGGTCATTCCAAAACTATGACCCAACATACCTCTCTAAGTCCATTTCCATTAACCTCACCTAGTCTCACCTCTCCTATCTCTCATGCATTCCCTCTTCCTCTCTTCTTGCTTTGACTCGGCCAGAGAGAGTGGCTGGGGTAACCTGTAACTTCCAGCTCTCCTCCCCAGATGGACATTGAGTTCACTCGGCTGGGGCGTTTGGTAAGGCTGCTGGCCATGCGCTGCCAGGACCCAGTGGACAACATCTGCTTCCTGTCTGCACAGGCTGTCTACAACCTCTACTGTATCCTCCTGCTGCAAAAGCGTAGGGAGAATCTCCTCTTTTCACTTCTGCTCCGGCCTCCCACCTCTGTTTGGTCATTCTCTCACACGCTGTCCTAGAAGAGTGAGAGCTAAGTGGTTCCCTGAGCATCTTCCTTCCAACGAGGAACCTGCCTCTAGGCCCCAGCATATTCCCTCCTGGGACAAAATAGCTACTAAACAAACAGTTCTTTTGAATTAGTTTGTCCTCCTCTGGCTGAGCCCTATACCCTGACCCCAATCTGTCTCTGCCCTGAGGCAGGCAACACAGGGGCTCCTTTGACACTGGCTCTCACTGTTCCTTGTGATCTTGCTACCCATTTCTCTACCCCCTTCCCCATGGGCCGCACGTTATGCCAAGCTGACTCAATTCAGTGGGTGGTTTGGGTTGGGCAGATGGGAAAGCGGGCAACCTGAGACAACTTCTGAGTGTCTGAGGGGTGGGGTCGGGTGTCTTTGTTTCAGAAATGGAAAGGAAAAAACAGGGCTTGTGGGAAGAAGAGGGCACGAGTGAAGTCTATAGCCCCAACGTGTTCTATAACAACACCTTTGAGATTGCCAAGGTGAGAGGGCCGTGCCAGAGACTAAGTGGGAAGAGCCTGGGCCTCTCATCTGCGTCAGGTTCTAGACCCCGAGGTGGGGAGGGTGGTGGTCCTTTCCAGCCCAACTTCCTTTCTATTCTTTTGCCGCCTGGCCTGTGAACTCTTGCCTTGGGGGATGTTTTCCGCTTGTTCCCACCACCCTCCCCCTAAGCATCCTGGGCCCTAATGCGCCTTTCTTACCCATTCTCCCCTAGAAGCATCTACTTCATGCTAACAATGCTTTGTGAGTGATGTGTAGATTCAGCCCCTGCCTCAAAGATCCCATCACCCCGATCCTGGTCTCAGCCCTTCTCTCCCAGCACTCTGCCCCTGGGGCCTCTGATCTGTGAGCCTCTCAGAGCAGCTGAGGTCAGTGTTCTCTCCCTCCCAGCCCCAAAGTTTCTGTTCCCAGGAAAAGGGTCTTCTAGGTGCTAGGCAGATGGCACAGGCCTGGGACAAAGCACTCCAGGTTCCCAGGAGAGGCTCTCTCCACCTGTGCTAACAGGAAGGTGGGACAGGCTATCTCTGGCAGGAGGCCCCAGGGCAGGTAGCCTGACATCACCCTGTTGCAGGCCTTTGCAGAGTACTTCACACAGGTGCAGCTCACCACCCTGGTGCTGACGGCCATGGAGGGCCTGACCGACAGCAGGGTCAAAGTGTCTCTGGCGACGGCCCAGCTGATGAGCGCGGTCATGAAAGAGCGGGGCCGAGACATGATTAAGGTAGTGTGGGGCTGTGGTGGGAGCTCTGACCAGCACACCCATCTGGGCTCTCCCCTGGTTCTGTCCCTAACCAGCCAAAGAGTCCTGGGCAGTCCCTCACTCTCTTTTAAAATGTAGACTTGGGGGGCGCCTGGGCACCTCAGTCAGCTAAGTGTCTGCCTTTGGCTCAAGTCATGGTTCCGGAGTTCTGGGACTGAGCCCCCCTGTCAGGCTCGCTGCTCAGTAGGGAGTCTGCCCTCCTTCTGCCTCTGCCACTCCCTTGCTTGTACTCTCTCTTTCTCTCTCAGATAAACAAATAAAATCTTTTAAAAAAAATAAAAAAAAGAAAACATAGGGTTGGGCTACATTTTCTCTGGGGTCCCCTGAGCTCTGACAGCTGTACTCTTGAGTACTTGGAACAGCTCTGGAAGGCTGGCTCATCAATTAACTACCACCACATGTGGGGGTATGAGCCCTGTGAGGCCTAGTGCCAGAGCACAAGAAAACGTTGTGGGGGGATTCACCCTGATTGCCTAGGGGTGTCAGGGGGCTTCAATTTCTGGGAAGGGTAAGGCTGCGGATTACAAACCAGTAAGCTCATGGAATGACTGAGCGCTGAGTAAAATTTCTTCCAGAATAGCATATAGAAGTCCACATTTCCCACTCCACTGAAAAACTTTTTTAAATGAGGCCACATAGGGCAACTCTACGGGCAGCCAAGGTCCCTTTTATATGTGGCATGGGCTCTCCAGGCTTTCTTCTCTCTGAATCTCCGGACACCCATTGCCTTCACTCATTTATATGACTTGCCTGGTCTAGGTACCAGAAATGGAGGTGTGTCCTTGAAGTAGTAGAATAAAATGGACTTCCTGGAGACCCATATATCAGGAATTTGAGGGCCAAGTCAGAGTCCTGTGGTACACCCACCTCCAGTGCTAACTGCCCCTACAGTTTCATGGGTTGAAACTTGATCTCAGTGGGGAGACAAAGACCTGAAGTGTCCCCAGGGACTTTGCCTTCCTTCCTGGAGTCTCCTGTGTCTCCCAAGTAAGCTTGGAGCGACTCTCTGAACTCTGGGCTGTGGGCAGGCCTTCATCATAGCGGGCCTCCATGAGCTTCTGGAGTTCTTTTGGTGACCCCTGCTGGTCTGGCCTCTGGCACCCTAGAACTCAGCCTTAAGAAGAGTATCACTGGCAGGATTACAAGGATGCCTTGAGTCTGGGAGTTGGTAGATAGGGAGGAGGCGGGTAGGCTCACTGAGACTCCTGTGGCTCCTCCCTATAGATCGAGGAAATCGTGGAGGGGATCCTGGACCGGCTCAACTCCCAGCTGGAGCCCAGCACAAAGGAGGAGGTTGTGCGGGGCATGTGCTTGCTGGCCGGCAACAACACCCAGAGTGTTGTGCCTTTGCTTCTCAGCAAGTCCCTGCCTTGGGATAGGTACCTCTCCCAGGGCTTGGGAATACATTCTCCAGCCCAGCAAACCCTTCCCTCCCTTACCTGAGCTCTACACAAAAATGACTTTTCCTCTGGGATGCTTTCCCTCTGACACCAATTGAACTTGATCTCTGTGTTCTCTGGCCAAGTCTAGACCCTGAGAACCAGCCCTTCATGGGCCCAAGACCAGACTAGCCCTAGGAGGTTGGTCACCAGGGCCCATGACATAGCTGTCCCCGGTTCCTGCAGAACCAGTCTGGCCCTATGGAAGGCATTTGGCACTCAGCGAGAGACCACAATCAGCGTCCTGCAGCTGCTCATAGGCATCCTGGAAAAACCCCACTCCAGAGAGGAGACTGAGGAGATGGCCTTCCAACCTGTGGCGGTCAGCATGAGGGAAGGGGGACCCAACAACTTACTGTTCTGGGACTCAGGGGCAGAGCTGAAGGTCAAGGGCCGCAGGGTGGGAGCAGGTCTTAGAGGAGCATTCACTAATACTGTACATTCGAGGGGTCCTGGGTGGCTCAGTCGGTTGAGCGTCCCACTCTTGATTTCAGCTCAGGTCCTGGTTTCAGGGCTGTGGTATCCAGCTCCCTGTTGGGCTGCATGTCCTGCAGGGAATCTGCTTTGGATTCTCTCTCTTCCGCTCTCTCTGGCCCTCCTCCTGCTCATGCTTTCTCTCTGTCTCTAAAATAAATAGATAAACCTTTAAGGAAGTGCTATACTTTACTTCCTTTTTCCGCCTGTATATCTAAGAACTGAGTGATGTAGAGAGAACAAGGATTGATCCCATTTTTGGACAAGGAAACTGATGGTTAGAGCTAAGCAGCTTTCTCTGTCTCCTGATTCTGGGGCTGGCACTCCTTTTTCCAGGGCCTGGGGGGGTAGCATGAGGGTTGGAAGCAAAAGAGATTTGGTTGCCTGGAGTAGACAAAGTAATCCCCACATCATTTTCGGCTAAAAAGTTCGAGTTGCTTCCCATTCTCTCTTTGATGTCGGGAGAGTGAAGAGAAAGCAGGCTGCCCGTGTGCAATCTCATTTCCCTAAGGAAGTGTGGTGGGCTTTCAGTCTCTGAGAGCTTCTTACAAGCCTGAGTCAGAGTGACTGTGCCATTTGGGCAGTGATAGGGAGGGCAAGGTGGGACTCAGTGTATGGGGCCATGGTACCATCTTACGTCTTCCTCTGCTGTCTCCCAGGTGACATGTGCCCTGTGTGAGATGCTCTCAGGGTCCCTCTGCCAGGAGGCCGTCCAGGAGCTCTACCCTCGGCTCTTGATGGCTATATTATATCATCTCTGCTGGGTGATTGAGCAAAATGTCCCCCAGAAGATGGTGGTCTATAGCAAGGAGGGGGGCCCAGGCAGCAAGAGCAAGCCCTTTGACTCCACGAGGTAAGCCTAACCCCCTTGTGATGGATGGCTGGGACTAGCCAGTTCCAGAGGGTCCTGGGCAACCCGTGTGCTAGAATATTCTCACCTATATTCAAGCTTCTCATTTCTCTTGTTGTATGCACACTTCAGCTGACTCACTGGACATATAATGTCCCTGTTTGTAACTGCACAGGAAGAGAGTCAACTAGATGGTGGGCAGCAGGGCAAGCCCATATCTAGGTCATTTTCTCCATGTGGTTGGGGCCACTTGAATCTCATTGACCTCTGGCTTGGCTTTGTCACTAGTTCTGCTGTCTTGCACAAGTCAACGAGCGGGATTCCATTTTCTCATCTCGAAAATGGGGGTTGACTCTTAAATGTGTGGTTGTCACTTTTTAAAATTTTTATTAAACCTCAGGATATTCTACTCAAATGGAATCTTATGTTAAATGAAAACAAATAGACCCAATAAGCAGAGATTTTCTGATGAGATGGGTGTGGAGGTAAATCTATATCCTAACCCCATTCTTTGCCCTTGGAGAGCAGAAGTGGAAAACCAAAGCACTGAGATTTCTCTATAGTTTTCTTTGTAGGACTCTGTGGTTGGATGAGGGCCAAAGCTGAAGGAGTGGATGGGCAGTCAGAGATGGGTTTCACAAGAACCATGGATTTTTGTCAGCAGGAGAGCAGACCATAGCAACCAGAACGGAAACTGTCTCCTGACTTCCCAGCACAGGATACAAATGAGGGCATAATGCCTTGTCCACCCTTTTGTCCCTTTCTTTTCTTCACCAATGGTTGTGACCTTCAGTTGTGCCCTGGAAGTCGTGAAGTTGGTGTTCTTGGCTGCTGCATATGATGGAGTGGTGACCTATGCAAATCAGCATCACTGCTGGGACCTTCTGTCCTGCCCCAGGTTTTACTACATAGGGATCATGGACCTGACAAGGTGAGGCTATTTCCCCAGTGACCCTGGCACCACTCTAATCTCCTGACCCCAAGATCCCGAGTCCCAGCCTTCAGCTGTCCCTTCCCCACCTCCCAGCCCTCTGGTTTCCTGATTCCTCAGCCCTCACGTCTTCCTTATTCATGCACACTGGTCCCTTGCTACCTCCCTGCCCCCCAGCAACTGCTGGCTTCCTGTGTCCCACCCCAGCGGCATTGTGAAGACCTGTGAGCCTGCCGTCCTGCACCGGGTCCTCAACCTTGTCAGGAACTACCTCTATAGCTCCAGCTACCATCGGAAGATCCTGGCCAGGACTTTCTATGCACAGGTGAAGCCTGGGGAAGGGCCCACAGCCTGGGCCATTCATTTCCTGGGCTGAGGACTACTTAACAGAAATGTTAAATAAGTAGTCCCCGAAAGAGGACAGAATAAGACTGAGCCATTTAAACTGAGATTTCCTTCTCTGGCACTTCAGGTGCTTGGTTAAAGGAGGCAAAAGAAAGCCTGAGGAGGGAGCCAGTAGCTCAGCCTCCAGAATGATCTGTGGATCCTAGCATCTGACTCAAGATTCAAACTTTACCAGCATTATCCTCCCTCCTTATCTTAGTCTCCAGCCCATTTATACAGATCTTCCATTGCTCTCAACTGGACATACTCCTTACCTGAGTGGGGTACCGAGGGAGGGCTGAGGTGGGTGCCGGGTATCATGAATCTTTCACTATCCATAGCAGTTGTCTCCTCATACCCACAGCTCCTCTGGCACCGGTCAGTGGCTCAGACTCTGGGACAAGACTTTCTGAGCAATCTGATCAAGTGGGTCAAAGACCCCAACCTCATTATGAAAGAAGTCGGGCTTCGTGGAATCAGTAACCTGGCACTGCACCCAGGACAAGTAAGAGTGGGGAGGACCAAATGGGAGTCAAGTTTGAGTCCTTGAAGCACTTAATTTACCTCCCTGGGGTCTCTTAGTGACCTTGGGCTTAGCATGTTCCCCAACCTCTCATCCTAGGGCAGCACAACATCTGGCCTGAAGACTTACATAGACTGGTCATTGGGCCTCCAAAACCCCATGAACACTGGCCTCCTACTTCCTGGGCACATCCAGCCCCCGGATTGCCCATGTCTGTTTCTCTTCAACACCCATCTGTTTTCTCAAAACTCTGTTCCCAGAGGGTTGCACGATCCCCAGGGTGAGTGATCTCTGCCTTCTTCCAAACAGTCAGAATCGCTGAAGAGCCAGGTTCCATTTTTGCGAGACTTGCTGAAGAATGAAGCACGAGTAACAGTGCAGGCAGTCAAGAGCCTACGGAACATCATCTGTCATGGGAAAGGAGAGGACACGAAGGTGGTTTTTTGCAGCATCTCCAAGCAACTTCGTCCACTCATCAATGACGTATGGGCCTAAATCCCTAGCATCATTTGGGAACGTATGGGCTGGGGCTGAAGAGGAATCCTGGAAACTGAGCCAAGGGCACTGGGCAGGGCTGTGGAGCAGTGGTGGAAGGCTGAGGTCATGGAAGGGCAGCCAGAAGGAGACTTGGCTACTGGAAGCCGTGTATAGGATTGTCCCCAATGCATTCCCTATTACAGACCCAGACACACTCATCTACCTATTCTCCCACTAGGAACCACTGGAGGAAAAAAAATGACATGCTGCTGTGAAACTGGTTCTGGAGTAAAGAGTGGGGAGACAACTCACAGCTCTACCCTCTTTCCAGACAACACAGGAGCCCCAGAAGGCTAGCAGCCTTGTGGAAAGGACCCAAAGGTTCAGGAATCTGAACTGCCCAGAGCAATACCACCTTGTGTCTTGGTCTCCCTACAGATGGTAGAATTTTAGAGCCAAAATAGACTTGACAACAGACATGCATGCTTTCAATGCTCTTATTCTGGCATCTTCCATTTTTTAATTTGGGATCTGAATTAGTTTTGTATGGGTCTCTTATCTTCTGTGAGCCTGGACATTCCATGATGGCAGGGTCAATGTCTGATTCATCTAGTTTTTTTCTTTTTTTAAAAAGATTTTATATGTATATTTGAGGTGGGGGGGGATCAGAGGGAGAGAGAAAGAATCTCAAGCAGACACCCCTCTGAGAGTGGAGCCGGATGCCAGAGTCAATCTCACAGCCCTGAGATCATGACCTGGGCCAAAACCAAGAGTCAGATGCTTACCTGACTTAGCTGCCCAGGCAACACCTGATTTATCCATTTTTACATGTTTTAAAGTTCACCATGTATACTTAACAAAGCCTGAAGATAATATCTTTATCTTCCACCCAAACAATTAAAGGACCTTAGAATGATTTAACTCTGGAGTGCCTGGGTAGCTTCATCCACTAAGTGTCCAGCTCTTGTCTTCAGCTCCAGTCATGATCTCAGCACTGTGGGATCATGCCCTGTGTCAGGCTCTCTGCTCAATGGGTGTCTGCTTGAGATTCTCTCTCTCCCTCTCCCCTGACTCTTCCCCCCATTTCACATGCTCTCTCTAGCTCTTTAAAATAAATAAATGATTCTTTTTAAAAATTTTTTTTATTATTTTTATTTTAACTTATTTATTTCACAGAGAGAGAGACAGAAGTCACAAGTAGGCAGAGAGGCAGGCAGAGAGAGAGGGGGAAGCAGGCTCCCCATTGAGCAGAGAGCCGATTTGGGCCTTGATCTCAGGATCCTGAAATCATGATCCAAGCGAAAGGCAGAGTCTTTTTTTTTTTTTTTTAAGATTTTATTTATTTATTTGACAGACAGAGATCACAAGTAGGCAGAGAGGCAGGCAGAGAGAGAGGAGGAAGCAGACTCCCTGCTGAGCAGAGAGTCCGATGTGGGGCTTGATCCCAGGACCCTGGGATCATGACCTGAGCAGAAGGCAGAGGCTTTAACCCACTGAGCCACCCAGACCCCCCTGATTTTTTTTTAAAAAGAATGATTTAACTCTGATACCCTCCCATATCATAGACTAACATTGTCTAGGATTTTAGTTCCACAGTCTTTTTTTTTTTTAAGTTTATTTATTTGTTTGTTTGTTTATTTATTTATTTATTTATTTGACAGAGATCACAAGTAGGGAGAGAGTGGGGTGGGGGGTGGGGAACAGGTTCCCCGGTGAGCAGAGAAGCCGATGTGGGGCTCGATCCCAGGACCCTGGGATCATGACCTGAACCAAAGGCAGAGGCTTTAACCCACTGATCCACCCAGGCACCCCATTTCCACAGTCTTTTAAAATCCCCAGATTTGGGCTTTATGTCATTATCAGCATCATCATTATTGTCTTATACAGTCAATATTTATTTTGATTTATAAACATGGACAAACGTCTTTGCTGTCCTTTTCTTCTCCCAGCTCTCTTCCCTTCTGGATACATTTTTTCCTTCTTCCTTTGTATTTTCTTTCTCAAGGCTCTGTTAATCGGAAACACTCTCAGTCTTTGTCTGGAAATGTCTTTATTTTGCCTCACAAGTGTCTTTAGCTTTAAATAGTTTAGTAGGTGCTGGCGTGGACTACTTTGGGTTTACCCTGGTTGGGGTTCTCTGAGTTTCTTGACATCTCTGTTTATGTTTTTCACCAAACTTGGAAGGTTTTCAGCCATTATTTCTTCCAAGTTTTTTTCAGCACTATACTTTTTCTTCTCTTTTTAGAAATCTGATAGCACAGATGTTTAGGCTTTTTGTTATTCATCCATAGGTCCCAAGGTTGTATGCATTTTCAATCACTTTTTCTTTTTTTGTTCAGACTGGATACTTTTTATTGCTCTGTCTTCAAGTTCACTGATTATTTCCTGTGACATCTGTTTTGCCAATGAATGTACCCAGTCTTGTATTTCTCAGTTCTCAAGTTTCTTTTTGATATATTCTGTTTCTTTTCTGAAAATGTTTATTTCTGTATTTATTTCAAGAGAGCCCATTGTTGCTTTTTAGGAGTATTTTGTACAGTAACTGCTTTTGGTCTTTGCATGCTGAGTAATTTTGGATTGTATCATGGACACTATGAGTATTGACTCCTGGTGTCACCTAAATCCTATGAAGAATGTTGATATAAATAGCATTAGTAACCATTGACCTGTTTAACTTCAGGCTGCAAGTCCTGACTAGCCTTCTCTGTGTGTGGACTGTGATTTCAATGTGTCTTGAATTCTTAGCCTTTGCCATTCTGAGTTTGAGCCACCCACTGGCCAGTCTGAGATCTGAACCATTGTCTCTGCTGTAGTTCAGTTTTCAAAGTCGGTGGTATGTGGTTTAGGGTCAGATATGCATGGAGTGAGCACAGGAGTTCATAAACAACTTTAGAGGGTCACTTTCCCTGGCTTCTCCCTCTCCATTGCTTTCCTGGTTTTACTGTTTACTGTTTTACTGTCCACCAAAAAAGCTGGTGCTTTAGTTACTCTGCAATGTCAGGCACTTCTGTGACTGTGCCCACAACTGGGCCAAGTGGCATGAGGGCAGAGGAAATAGAGCAATGGGGTTTGTCCATCCTCTTGGGACCTCAGCTCCTTGAAATGGAGAGTAAGAGTTTTGGCTTCTGTACACTCCCCAGTGTCTTCTTTTGGAACTGTGATATGAGAGAATAGAGGGAAGAAAAAAGAAATGAGGTATTTCTCCACTTTCTTTCTTTTTTTTTTTTAAAGACTTTATTTGAGAGAGAGTGAGCATATGAGTGTGTGCACAAGTTGGGGGAGGGGCAGAAGGAGAATCAGTCTCTCCACTGAGCAGGGAGCCCAATAAGGCTTCTCTTGGAGCTGTCTGTCTGTCCATGGTGCTTGCTTCTCAGCTTCTGGTTGCCTTGTAAGACAAGCAGGGGAGATCCGTGTGATCCGGGTTACTGAGACCAGTGGCGTCTGCCTGCCCCCACAGTAGCTGAGGGTCAGCCACCTCTTTGTCTTTGGCCTCTGGGGATCTTACTTTCTTAAAGCTCTGCTATGCATTGAAAAAGGATTTTGTATATTTTATCTAGCATTCAAAGTTATTTATAGTGGGAAAGTTGTCAGGTTTTCTTTTCTTCCATACTGCTAGAATGGAAATTCTAATTAAGAAATAGTAAAATGTCATCTACACAATGCTAACCTGGCTGAATGAAAAGAAGATATTAGTCTTCCAGGTTCCTGGTTCTGCTTTACCACTCACCTACTCATAGGAACTTACTTAAGCAAATCTTAGTAGTTTTATCATTTGTAAAATTTTCTTCTACTATTTTCTTAGTGTATCCTCTTTTCTCTCTTCTTTCTGTTCTATTCTTTGGAATGCCTTTAGATTTATTCTCTGTATTTCTTAATTTTTATTTTCTATCTCCCATTCTTTGTCTACCTTGGAACATTTTCTGGGCTGATTCTCCTCTTACTTTAGCTGTGGCTATTCTGCTACTCAACACACCTATTGAATTTTTAGGGGATTTTTTTTTGCTGTTGCTTGTTTGTGGGTTTTTGTTTTCTGTTTTTTTTAAAGACACAGGTTCGCTTTTTTTTTCTTCTGGTTGATGGTGTGATATCTGAATAGTTATTACATTATTCTATAGGGACAGTGCCTTACCTTACCTGTGCTTATTTATTTACTTATTTATCTATAATTTCAAAGTTTGGATTTTCAACCATTTTAAAAAGTGTCCTCAGTAACTTCTTATTAATTAATTAATTAATTATATTAGCGTATAAGGTATTATTTTCCCCAGGGGTACAAGTCTGTGAATCATCAGGTTTACACACTTCACAGCATTCACCATAGCACATAACCTCCCCAATGTACATAACCCCACCACCCTCTCCACACCCCCCCCTCCCAGCAACCCTCAGTTTGTTTTGTGAGATTGAGAGTCTCTTATGGTTTCTCTCCCTCCCCGGTCACTTCTTGTTTCATTTTTTCCTCCCTACCTCCCACGACCCTCTGCCCTGCCTCTCAAATTCCTCATATCAGAGAGATTATATGAATTATCTTCCTCTGATTGACTTATTTCACTCAGCATAATACCCTCTAGTTCCATCCACGTCATTGCAAATGGCAAGAATTCTGGGGGTTTTGATGGCTGCATAGTATTCCATTGTGTGTGTGTGTGTGTGTGTGTACACACACACACTATATATATATAATATATAATATATTATATATATACACTGTATATACACACTATATATATACAATATATTATATATATATGATATATATTTTATATATACACTGTATATATACACTATATATACACACAATATATTTAATATATATAATATATTATATATATACACTGTATATACACACTATATATACACACACTATATATATATATATATATATATATTTATTTATTTATTATTTATCTGGGGGTTTTGATGGCTGCATAGTATTCCATTGTGTGTGTGTACACACACACACCTATATATATAATATATGTAATATATTATATATATACACTGTATATACACTATATATACACACACACACACACACACACTATATATATATATTTATTTATTTATTTATATATCACACCTTCTTCATTCATTCATCTGTTGATGGGCATCTAGGTTCTTTCCACAGTCTGGCTACTGTGTGAACATTGCTGCTATAAACATTTGGGTGCATGTGCCCATTCGGATCATTACACTTGTATCTTTAGGGTAAATACCCAGTAGTGCAATTGCCTGGTCGTAGGGTAGCTCTATTTTCAACTTTCTGACTCGGTAACTTTTTTTTACATAATCTTCCCGAGGATTCAATTATACTTTCTCTAAAGTCTTGTTTGTATTATATTACTAATTGCTCCCTTGGATGTTGCGGGGTGGGGGTGGGGGTCTTTCGTTTCTCTCATGGTGCTGAATTTCCTAAACGTTTGGTGAGTCTTGGTAGAGTTCTGGAGATTTTGCACTACTGACTCTTGGCCAGCCCTCTGTGAAAGTAATGCCTATTCCTGCAGTCTGACTTCAGTAACTGTGGGGAAGCAGCCAGAGCTATGTGGACAGCTGGATGTGCCAATAGCCAATATTTTGACTATAGGGCTCCCTGCTCTTTCTGGGTATTGCCAGAAACCCAGGGCACCGTCCAATCTCTCTGGTCTAGAGAGCATGCTCCCTGCTGTGTTGGGGGGATACCTTCCTCTGCTGTTTGCTATTCAGTAAGGAGGACCCTGGGAAGGCGAGTGCACGGAGAAGATGGAAGGAGAGTATATGCAGGAGCTACGGCACTCCGAGTGACCACCCTGTCAGTTGCCCAGCTTCCTCTTCTGCTCCCGGTGTTCACAGCTGTTAGGCTTGGAACGTTCCCAGAACACACCTGCCTCCTCCAGCAGTCTGTTCTTGCCCACACTTCAGGCTGTGGTTTCAACTTTAATTCCAATCCTGTCTGCTGTTTGTCTTTCAGGGATATTCTAGTTCTCTGTAGGGGTATCCCTTCTACTATTTCAGATCCATTACAGATTAAAAAAAAAAACAAAAACTGTATCTCTACTATTTCTTTCAGGGATTTGGAGCAGGGAGGGATAACTGAAGTGATAATCGTTGATCTTGAGCTGATCTGCCTATTGATACTTTTTAATGTACTAACTTTGAATCATCTCTCTGTTTGGTTGTTATGTTCACTGGGCAAAATATGTGTGCCTCCAGTTTGTTAAAATGTCTGCTTCCCAAATCCTACAATTTCAGCAACTGTTTGTCCCACCATGTCTCTGTTACTTGACACTATACCTAGGTCATGACAGCTACTCAGTAAACGTTTGTTCAATTAGTATATAATACACTCTGGTTTACTAAAGATTTTATTTATTTATTTGACAGAGAGAGACAGAGAGAGGAAACACGAGCAGGGGGAGTGGGAGAGGGAGAAGCAGGCTTCCTGCTGAGCAGGGAGTCTGATGTGGGGCTTGATCCCAGGACGCTGGGATCATGACCTGACCCAAAGGCAACTGTTATCACCTGAGCCACCCAGGTGCCCCTATATAATACACTCTTGAAAGCGTCTAATTTAGCTGTTCATGATCATTGATAATTAATACAAACCAATATAGATTCAGCAAATTTATTCATAGCATAACTAGGATAACTGTATGTATTTTTAAAATACATAGATTGTAAAGCTAAATCCCTAGGAATAGATTAAGTTACAAGCTGTAGATACAGTCTAGGGCAGAGCTGAAACTACAGTCTTGGTTTCCCTAGCTCTGGGCCTTAACAGAGAGGGACTTGTTAGCTCTGCGGCTCTAATGAGATACACAAACCATGATGCCTTTACATTACGTAACGCGATGCCATCCATGTAGTTTGGACGTAGGAGTGTGATGTGGGAGTATGGAAACCAGGCCAGGCGGGGCTAGAGGGAAACCACAGCCGACTTAGCTCCATGTCACTCTGTATGGCAGGAGAGGGACCAGGTGAAGATCTCGGCCACCTCTGCCCTGGGCTACATGTTGCGTCACATTTACAAATTCAAGCCTGGACTCTCCACCAGAAGAGAGATCTACAGTTTCCTAGTCCCGCTGCTACTTAGCTTTCAGGATAACAACCCTGAGGTAGTCAAGGTATTGATGACCTCGGTCCCGCAAATCAGCCTGATTCATTTCTCTTGCTGGTAGAGCATCGCCTTGGGCTCTTTTCATGAGCCCAGCCTTGGCTGTACATTATACACCCACCGCTTTGGTGTCATCCTCCAGGCTAGCTCTGAGCACTTTCCCCCTCACCGTATCCTGATACAGTTCTCCTCCCTGAAACTGTTTATGTCCCATGTCATGCCCAAGGTCCCGTGTTTCACCTGATCCCAGCTTCAAACCCTCACCCAAGCCCTTGGGGGCTAGCTTCATGGTCTTCCCCTTAGCCTCATGGCCTGGCTCTGTAGAGCCATAGGAAGGAGGCTTCGGGAAGTCTGTTCCCTCCATCCTGTAGGCCTGCGGAGGGGCCCTGACAGAGTGGACCACTGTGATCGGCTGGTCCTCACTCACCCAGATATTCAAGCATGCCACCCTCAGCGATCACATCCAGGTGTTGGAAGAGACGTGCAAGTACCTGGTGAGTGTCTCTGAGAAGCCAGTCCCACCGTACTCATGTTAGGGGCTCAAAGGCAGGCTGAGAGGCTAAATATGGGAGGGCTGACAAAAGATACATTCTTTCTGTTCCTTGATTCTCATTCTTTATCATCAGCAAACTCTTGGAATGCACATGGATTGGGCCAGTCCCTCGTTCTTCATATCTGATTCTCTTAGCAGTAGCCCAGTCTCTGCCTTCAGCGGTGAGGAAGGTCAAGCGAGGAGAGCAGAATGCAATGGAACAGAGGTTTTCTGGTTACAGCTGGTAGGAAAAGATGGTGGCAGGAGTCACTGAGGCTTTACATCAGTCATGGCATTAAGGGTCTGTGGCTCCTATGATGCTGAGGATAGGGCAGGATCAGGAATCCTGGTGGAAAAGTAAATATTTCAGGGCTAAGCAAGTAGGTTAGGAACCACCATTAATAATTTTAATACTATGGATTTTGATGCTTATTACCTTCCACAGGTAGAGCACTTTAGAGTTCACAAAGCAGTTCTATATCCATTATCCCATGGGAGCTTTACAATTAGGTGAAAGAGGTTGGACAGGTTTTATTTCAGAAAACTGAAGCCAGTGTCAGGGCCAGGATTCAATCCTGGGTCTCCTGGTTCCACATCTGTCGTTTCTTCTCTTACCATGTAGGTATGAAGGAGCAAAATTCTCTCTGTGACCTTCCTACTAAGTCTGCCTTGTTGCTGGGGTGTGGGTGTCTGAGGCTATAGGTTCAAGCACCTTCCACTGGGTGAAGACAGAACAGTGGGGACTGTGGACAGGGTGAGAGGATTAGGAGCATTCCCAGGGCTCCCCACCCCCAGCTCCTGGTCAGCACCACCCCCTCTTTGGCCTTACAGGTGAGCACAAGCAAAACCCAGCTGGTGGGGGACTTATTGTCCCAGAGCTTTGACTTCCTGAAGAGCCCTCAGTCCTTCCTAAGGGCAGCTGCCATCAACTTAATAGGTAAGATGCTTCCTCCTGGCAACCCTTCCCTCTTCAACAGGGGAGCCCTCCTTAACCTTCTTCAAGGACTGAGCCAAAAACATGGTACTGTGAACTGGGTCACTTCCTTCCTTAGCTCTTATGTAATTAGAGAGGTTGTCCTGGGGCCAGGCTCAAGAGTCCCTGTTAGGCCAGAAGAGGAAGAGAAGGCTATGTGCCTTTGCCGCACTCTGGGAAAGTCCACCCCAGCTGTCTGCACTTTGCAGCGTTCAGAAGGGAACCGTATTCATTTGAAAGGGGAAAAACTATTGCTTCCATGGGAATCCTGTGCATTTTAAAACAAAACAAAAATTTTTAAAACAAAAATATTTTTCTTTTAAACTAGGGTAGTAGTACAGTATGTGTTGATGTGTTGATGTTAGATGTTGATGTAAAAGATTCAAGTTGGCAAAAAAGATGAAATTAAATAATGCCAGAAATTCTAAGCATTTGGATTTAACCACTGTTAACATTCTAGAATTTCTACACACACGTACACTCACACACACACAGCCATTTTAAAAATATGAGGCTTGGTATACTGTTGCTT
This sequence comes from Mustela lutreola, assembly GCF_030435805.1. Taxonomy (NCBI): domain Eukaryota; kingdom Metazoa; phylum Chordata; class Mammalia; order Carnivora; family Mustelidae; genus Mustela; species Mustela lutreola. Next base: position 58,503,701 of record NC_081297.1, read on the forward strand.
TCCTTTGCTAGGTCACAAATACATGCCCTTATGTGCCCTCCAGCATTGCTTTTCACCACTGTGTAATATTAATTCCACTATGGGTGGATTTTGGAATTATATAACCTGTGTTTATTTTTGAATATTGAGACTGTGTCTTTTTTTTAAAGTAGGCCACCTCATCTTTTGTTTTTATAAACAGGGATAAAATCTCTACCTGCCATCATGATTATTTTAAGATAAATTTCTTAACTAGAATTGCTGGGACCAAAGGATATGTAAAATTTTAAGGATTTTGGTGCTTCAGCTGCCCTCTAAAAAGTTTGAGTCAGGGGACCCCTGGGTGGCAAAGTTGGTTGAGGATCCAACTCTTGGTTTCAGCTCAGATCTGATCTCTGGGTTGTGAGATCGAGCCCCATGTCGGGCTCCATGCTCAGTACAGAATCTGCTTGCTTGTCTCTCTCCGTCTCCCTCTCCCTCTCTCCCCTATGCTCTCTCTTTCAAAATAAATATAATAAATCTTTTTTAAAAAAGTGAATCATTTTGAGCTAGCCGGAGATCAGCTAGATAGCTTATCTAAAGATTGCAAACACCTGAAAATCCATCGGCAGATCGAAGAGAAGAAGAACAGCAATTCTGGAAACAGAAAAACAACCACTTTCTGAAAGGTAGGACCGGCGGAGAAGTGAATCCAAAGCGACGGGAAGATAGACCCCGGGGGGAGGGGCCGGCTCCCGGCAAGCAGCGGAGCAACCGTGCACAAAATCAGGACTTTTAAAAGTCTGTTCTGCTGAGGGACATCGCTCCAGAGGCTAAACCGGGGCGAAGCCCACGCGGGGTCAGCGTGGCCTCAGGTCCCGCAGGGTCACAGAAGGATCGGGGGTGTCTGAGTGTCGCAGAGCTTGCGGGTATTGGAACGGGAAAGCCGGCTACTGAGACAGAGCTGACCGTAAGCTCGCAGCTCCGTGTTACCTTGAACCGGTCGCAGGCTCGGTGAGCTCGGAGCGCGGCCGGAGGTCAGGCAGACGGGAGTAACTGGGCGCTGTTCTCTGAGGGCGCACTGAGGAGTGGGGCCCTGGGCTCTCAGCTCCTCCGGGCCGGAGACCAGGAGGCCGCCATTTGTATTCCCGTCCTCCGGAACTCTACGGAAAGCTCTCAGGTAACAAAAGCTCCTGAAAGCAAACCCAAGCGGATTACTCACCCTGGCCCCGGGTAAGGGCGGTGTAATTCCGCCTGGGGCAAAGACACTTGAGAATCACTACACCAGGCCCCTCCCCCAGAAGATCAACAAGAAATCCAGCCGAGACCAAGTTCACCTACCAAGGAGTGCGGTTTCAATACCAAGGAGAGCAGCAGAATTCCAGAGGAGGAGAAAGCCAAACACGGAACTCATGGCTTTTTTCCTGTGATTTTTTTTTAGTCTTGCAGTTAATTTAATTTTTTTCTTTTTCATTTTTTTTTTTTTTCTCGCCTTCGGGTAAAATTTTTTTTTAACTGTTACCTTTTTCTTTTTTAACGATTTTTTACTAGTTTATCTAATATATATATTTTTTCTTTTTTACATTTTTCTTAGGTGTTTTCTTTTTTTAAAAATTCTTTTCTTTTCTTTTCTTTTTTTTTTCTTTTCTTTTTGTTTTTTTTTTTCTTTCTTCCTTTTTGAACCTCTTTTTATCCCCTTTCTCCCCACTCACGATTTTGGATCTCTTCTAATTTGGTTAAAGCATATTTTCCTGGGGTTGTTGCCACCCTTTTAGTATTTTACTTACCCCTTCATTTACTCTTATCTGGACAAAATGACAAGACATAAAAATTCAACACAAAAAAAAGAACAAGAGGCAGTACCGAAGGCTAGGGACCTAATCAATACAGACATCGGTAATATGTCAGATCTAGAGTTCAGAATGACAATTCTCAAGGTTCTAGCTGGGCTCGAAAAAGGCATGGAAGATATTAGAGAAACCCTCTCGAGAGATATAAAAGCCCTTTCTGGAGAAATAAAAGAACTAAAATCTAACCAAGGTGAAATCAAAAAAGCTATTAATGAGGTGCAATCAAAAATGGAGGCTCTAACTGCTAGGATAAATGAGGCAGAAGAAAGAATTAGTAATATAGAAGACCAAATGACAGAGAATAAAGAAGCTGAGCAAAAGAGGGACAAACAGCTACTGGACCACGAGGGGAGAATTCGAGAGATAAGTGACACCATAAGACGAAACAACATTAGAATAATTGGGATTCCAGAAGAAGAAGAAAGAGAGAGGGGAGCAGAAGGTATACTGGAGAGAATTATTGGGGAGAATTTCCCCAATATGGCAAAGGGAACGAGCATCAAAATTCAGGAGGTTCAGAGAATGCCCCTCAAAATCAATAAGAATAGGCCCACACCCCATCACCTAATAGTAAAATTTACAAGTCTCAGTGACAAAGAGAAAATCCTGAAAGCAGCCCGGGAAAAGAAGTCTGTAACATACAATGGTAAAAATCTTAGATTGGCAGCTGACTTATCCACAGAGACCTGGCAGGCCAGAAAGAGCTGACATGATATTTTCAGAGCACTAAATGAGAAAAACATGCAGCCCAGAATACTGTATCCAGCTAGGCTATCATTGAAAATAGAAGGAGAGATTAAAAGCTTCCAGGACAAACAACAACTGAAAGAATTTGCAAACACCAAACCAGCTCTACAGGAAATCTTGAGAGGGGTCCTCTAAGCAAAGAGAGAGCCTACAAGTGGTAGATCAGAAAGGAACAGAGACCATATACAGTAACAGTCACCTTACAGGCAATACAATGGCACTAAATTCATATCTCTCAATAGTTACCCTGAATGTGAATGGGCTAAATGCCCCTGTCAAAAGACACAGGGTATCAGAATGGATACAAAAACAAAACCCATCTATATGTTGCCTCCAAGAAACTCATTTTAAGCCCGAAGACACCTCCAGATTTAAAGTGAGGGGGTGGAAAAGAATTTACCATGCTAATGGACATCAGAAGAAAGCAGGAGTGGCAATCCTTATATCAGATCAATTAGATTTTAAGCCAAAGACTATAATAAGAGATGAGGAAGGACACTATATCATACTCAAAGGGTCTGTCCAACAAGAAGATCTAACAATTTTAAATATCTATGCCCCCAACGTGGGAGCAGCCAACTATATAAACCAATTAATAACAAAATCAAAGAAACACATCAACAATAATACAATAGTAGGGAACTTTAACACTCCCAACACTGAAATGGACAGATCATCCAAGCAAAAGATCAGCAAGGAAATAAAGGCCTTAAACGACACACTGGACCAGATGGACATCACAGATATATTCAGAACATTTCATCCCAAAGCAACAGAATACACATTCTTCTCTAGTGCACATGGAACATTCTCCAGAATAGATCACATCCTCGGTCCTAAATCAGGACTCAACCGGTATCAAAAGATTGGGATCATTCCCTGCATATTTTCAGACCACAATGCTCTAAAGCTAGAACTCAACCACAAAAGGAAGTTTGAAAAGAACCAAAATACATGGAGACTAAACAGCATCCTTCTAAAGAATGAATGGGTCAACCGGGAAATTAAAGAAGAATTGAAAAAAATCATGGAAACAAATGATAATGAAAATACAACGGTTCAAAATCTGTGGGACACAACAAAGGCAGTCCTGAGAGGAAAATATATAGCGGTACAAGCCTTTCTCAAGAAACAAGAGAGGTCTCAGGTACACAACCTAACCCTACACCTAAAGGAGCTGGAGAAAGAACAAGAAGGAAACCCTAAGCCTAGCAGGAGAAGAGAAATCATAAAGATCAGAGCAGAAATCAATGAAATAGAAACCAAAAAAACAATAGAACAAATCAACGAAAGTAGGAGCTGGTTCTTTGAAAGAATTAATAAAATTGATAAACCCCTGGCCCGACTTATCAAAAAGAAAAGAGAAAGGGCCCAAATAAATAAAATCATGAATGAAAGAGGAGAGATCACAACTAACACCAAAGAAATACAAACTATTATAAGAACATACTATGAGCAACTCTACGGCAATAAATTTGACAATCTGGAAGAAATGGATGCATTCCTAGAAACATATAAACTACCACAACTGAACCAGGAAGAAATAGGAAGCCTCAACAGACCCATAACCAGTAAGGAGATTGAAACAGTCATTAAAAATCTCCAAACAAACAAAAGCCCAGGGCCAGACGGCTTCCCGGGGGAATTCTACCAAACATTTAAAGAAGAACTAATTCCTATTCTCCTAAAACTGTTCCAAAAAATAGAAATGGAAGGAAAACTTCCAAACTCATTTTATGAGGCTAGCATCACCTTGATCCCAAAACCAGACAAGGATCCCACCAAAAAAGAGAGCTATAGACCAATATCCTTGATGAACACAGATGCAAAAATACTCAACAAAATACTAGCCAATAGGATTCAACAGTACATTAAAAAGATTATTCACCATGACCAAGTGGGATTTATTCCAGGGCTGCAAGGTTGGTTCAACATCCGCAAATCAGTCAATGTGATACAACACATCAATAAAAGAAAGAGCAAGAACCATATGATACTCTCAATAGATGCTGAAAAAGCATTTGACAAAGTACAACATCCTTTCCTCATCAAAACTCTTCAAAGTGTAGGGTTTGAGGGCACATACCTCAATATCATCAAAGCCATCTATGAAAAACCCACCGCAAATATCATTCTCAATGGAGAAAAACTGAAAGCTTTTCCGCTAAGGTCAGGAACACGGCAGGGATGTCCATTATCACCACTGCTATTCAACATCGTACTAGAGGTCCTAGCCTCAGCAATCAGACAACAAAAGGAAATTAAAGGCATCCAAATCGGCAAAGAAGAATCAAATTATCACTCTTCGCAGATGATATGATACTATATGTGGAAAACCCAAAAGACTCCACTCCAAAACTGCTAGAACTTATACAGGAATTCAGTAAAGTGTCAGGATATAAAATCAATGCACAGAAATCAGTTGCATTTCTCTACACCAACAGCAAGACAGAAGAAAGAGATATTAAGGAGTCAATCCCATTTACAATTGCATCCAAAACCATAAGATACCTAGGAATAAACCTAACCAAAGAGACACAGAATCTATACTCAGAAAACTATAAAGTACTCATGAAAGAAATTGAGGAAGACACAAAGAAATGGAAAAATGTTCCATGCTCCTGGATTGGAAGAATAAATATTGTGAAAATGTCTATGCTACCTAAAGCAATCTACACATTTAATGCAATTCCTATCAAAGTACCATCCATCTTTTTCAAAGAAATGGAACAAATAATGCTAAAATTTATATGGAACCAGGAAAGCCCTCGAATAGCCAAAGGGATATTGAAAAAGAAAGCCAACGTTGGTGGCATCACAATTCCGGACTTCAAGCTCTATTACAAAGCTGTCATCATCAAGACAGCATGGTACTGGCACAAAAACAGACACATAGATCAATGGAACAGAATAGAGAGCCCAGAAATAGACCCTTAAATCTATGGTCAACTAATCTTCGACAAAGCAGCAAAGAATGTCCAATGGAAAAAAAGCAGCCTTTTCAATAAATGGTGCTGGGAAAATTGGACAGCCACATGCAGAAAAATGAAATTGGACCATTTCCTTACACCACACACAAAAATAGACTCAAAATGGATGAAGGACCTCAATGTACGAAAGGAATCCATCAAAATCCTTGAGGAGAACACGGGTAGCAACCTCTTCGACCTCTGCCACAGCAACATCTTCCTAGGAACAACGCAAAAGGCAAGGGAAGCAAGGGAAAAAATGAACTATTGGGATTTCATCAAGATCAAAAGCTTTTGCACAGCAAAGGAAACAGTTAACAAAATCAAAAGACAACTGACAGAATGGGAGAAGATATTTGCAAACGACATATCAGATAAAGGACTAGTGTCCAGAATCTATAAAGAACTTAGCAAACTCAACACCCAAAGAACAAATAATCCAATCAAGAAATAGGCAGAGGACATGAACAGACATTTCTGCAAAGAAGACATCCAGATGGCCAACAGACACATGAAAAAGTGCTCCATATCACTCGGCATCAGGGAAATACAAATCAAAACCACAATGCGATATCACCTCACACCAGTCAGAATGGCTAAAATCAACATGTCAGGAAATGACAGATGCTGGCGAGGATGCGGAGAAAGGGGAACCCTCCTACACTGTTGGTGGGAATGCAAGCTGGTGCAGCCACTCTGGAAAACAGCATGGAGGTTCCTCAAAATGTTGAAAATAGAACTGCCCTATGACCCAGCAATTGCACTATTGGGTATTTACCCTAAAGATACAAATGTTGTGATCCAAAGGGGCACATGCACCCGAATGTTTATGGCAGCAATGTCCACAATAGCCAAACTATGGAAAGAACCTAGATGTCCATCAACAGATGAATGGATCAAGAAGATGTGGTATATATACACAATGGAATACTATGCAGCCATCAAAAGAAATGAAATCTTGCCATTTGCAACAACATGGATGGAACTAGAGCGTATCATGCTTAGCGAAATAAGTCAAGCAGAGAAAGACAACTATCATATGATCTCCCTGATATGAGGAAGTGGTGATGCAACATGGAGGCTTAAGTGGGTAGAAGAAGAATAAATGAAACAAGATGGGATTGGGAGGGAGACAAACCATAAGTGACTCTTAATCTCACAAAACACACTGAGGGTTGCCGGGGGGAGGGGTTTTGGGAGAAGGGGTTGGGATTATGGACATTGGGGAGGGCATGTGATTTGGTGAGTGCTGTGAAGTGTGTAAACCTGGTGATTCACAGACCTGTACCCCTGGGGATAAAAATATATGTTTATAAAAAATAAAAAAATTATAAAAAAAAAAAAGTGAATCATTTTCCATTGTTAACCAGTATTATATGCAAGTATCCATTTTGTGGATATTTGCCAACTCTCGGTGATAGTTTAAAAATCATTACTGATTTGATAGGCGAAAAGAGTTGTTGTTTGGATTAATATATATATTTTTTTTATCGGAAGTGAGGTGAAATATTTTTTTCCTACGTTTATTGGCAAAGCATATTTTATTTTTGCAAATAAATTGCCTCATGCCTTTTGTCCATTTTTCTGTTGGTGTGAGAACCCTATGGAGTTTGACGTCCTGGGTTCATGCCCTACTTGTCACCTGTCAACAACAGTTTTCTGGGTCACCGCTGCTCTGAGGGTTGTTCAACTAGAACACTGACATGTAGGCTACAAGGCATCTCATAGAAACGTTTTTTGCTAGAACTGGTTTACAAGCTTCCGTGTTTGGGACCAAGGGGTAAGGGTGGCCCAAAGACCCAGGAATTCTGGAATGACTTTGCATCTGTCCTATCTTTAGGATTAACAACTAAGAAGCTAAACATGACTCAAATATATGATGATGATGTGGAGGTCATACAGAATGGTGAGTCTGAGCCTTGTCTCTGAGATCTGGGTGACATGAGGCAAAAGGGCAAGACAGAAAGTGGGGGAAAGAATTCCTTAAGGACCTATTTTGTTACTTCAAATAAAGTATATTTTTACTATTATAAATGTTATATATAAAAGTAAAAAATCGGGCACCTTCCTTGCTCATTTGGAGGAACGTGTGACTCTTGATCTTGGGGTTTTGAGTTCAACCCTCATGTTGGGTGTAGAGATCACTTAAAAAAACAAAATCTTGAAGGGTGCCAGAGTGGCTCAGTGGATTAAGACTCTGCCTTTGGCTCAGGTCATGATCTCAGAATCCTGGGATTGAGCCCCACAATGGGCTCTCTGCTCAGCGGGGAGCCTGCCTCCCTCCACCCCTCTCTCTGCCTGCATTTCTGCCTACTTGTGATCTCTGCCTGTCAAATAAATAAATAAATAAATAATCTTTTAAAAAATAAATAAAATTAAACCTTGAAAGACTAAATTTTAAAAAGTAGAAAATGGGACTAAGTCAGAGGAAGAAAATGAGTTATCTATTATCATGCTAGTTAGAGAAAAACACAGCGTACAAAAATGTTCTAGTCACTCAACATTTATCATGTGTTGTCAGCTGCTACCTATAATGGTATTCATGTCCCCTGAAGAACTTGTAGTTTTGTGTTCTCTTTTATTGCAGTAAAATATTTTAAAATTTGTTTATATTTATAGAAAAAGTACATGAATATAGTCTGTGCAAAAAAAGTAGAAACATTATTGATAAAGTTTTTGGTTTTAGAGTAAAGTTCTATTCACCCCCAAGTCTGGTTCCTCTCCCCAATTCCTCCTGTCTGTTTGCTCTAGTCTTGTATTCTTTTGTTGTACACATAGAATATATGTTATGTAATATATAATTTGTGATATTTATCATATGGATAGATATATAGATATAGATACACGGTTTTTGCAACTTGCTTTTTTCCCCACTCCCTATGTTGGTACATACAGATCTGCTACAATCTTGGTAGATCATTATTTAAATCATCTCTAGTTTTTTGCTATTCAAAAACTGCTACGTGAGCATTCTTATGTATGTCTCTTTGTATGTAAGAATATAAGTGTAAGTATTTCTTCAGGCGAGTTAGCCAGAAAGTAGACTTTTAAAAAACATTTAAAATTTAAATTCAATTTAATTAATGCATGGTGTATTATTAGTTTCAGGGGTAGAATTTAGTGATTCATCAGTTGCACCTGGTACTCATTCCATCAAGGGGCTTCCTTAATGCCCATTGCCTAGTTACCCCATTCCCCACCCCGCACCCCTCCAGCAACCCTCGGTTTGTTTCCCAGAGTTAAGAGTCTCTTCTGGTTTGTTTCCCTCTTTGTTTTTGTCTTATTTTATTTTTCCTTCCCTTCCCCTCTTTTCATCTGTTCTGTTTCTTCAATCCCACACAGGAGTGACATCATATGGTATCTGTCCAGAAAGCAGACTCCTCATCATGCACTTTGAGCTTAACAGGGTTTAAAGGAAACATTTTAACTTTCTCTCCAGTATTGACATGAATTCTGATGCCCACCCCTCTCACTTAACAGGCTTTTGTTAGTGAATATTTCAATTCTCTTTTTTAAACCCACAATTTAGATACTATGATTATTGTTGTTACTTTATACAAACAATGTAGATTTACTTGCCATGTCATATGCTCCCCATTCCTTGTTGTATCTCTGACCATCCTTCTTTTTTTTCATCCTTAAGTACACTTTTTGAAAGTCTCTTTAGTGTGGGTATCTTCCTATTATGTTCTCTTGGTTTTTGTTCCTTTGTAATGACTTTTTCTTAAGCCTATTCTTGCAAGGTAGCTTTATTAGTCACACAATTCTTTTTTTTTTTTTTTTTTTTTTTTTTTTTAGATCTTATATGTATTTTTAGAGTAATCTGTACACCCAAGGTAGGACTCAAACCCAAAACCCCGAGATCAAGAGTCGCATGTTCCCCTGACTGAGCCAGCAGGGGCCCCTACTAGTGACATAATTCTAGACCACAATTTCTTTTCGAGCACTTCGAAGATACCATGCTACTGTCTTCTGGTTCTCTTTGTTGCTAAAAGGAAGCCTGCGTCATTCTATTTTTTTTTTTTTTTCCATTGCAGGTAATCTAGCCCTTTTAGCTGGCTGTTTTAATATTTTTCATTTGTAGCATTCGTTAGAAGTCTAGAATATCAGGCACCTGGGTGGGTCAGTTGGTTAAGCAGCTGTCTTTGGCTCAGGTCAGGGTTGGAGACCCGATCGGGTTGGGGTCTCTGCTCGGCGGGAAGTCTGCTTCTCCCTCTTCTGCTCCCCCTGCTTGTGTTCCCTCTCACTGTGTCTCTCTGTCAAATAAAGAAATAAAATCTTTAAAAAAATAAATAAAAATAAAAGTCTAGAAACCTAATAACCCCTCCCCCCGCCCCCTAGATTCAACAAGGATCAACTAATGGTTACCTTATTTTCTCTATTTCTTTACCTGCACCCCTCCCTGCCAGATTATTCTGAACCAAACTTCAGACTTCATATTATTCATCTATAAAATTTTAGTATGCATTTCTAAATGCTACTCCTTTTAATATTAAAACATAAAATATTAAAACTCCTTTAATATTAAAACTGAGCCAGCCAGCCAGTCAGTAGAGCATGAACTCTTGATCTCAGCATTGTGAGTTCCAGCCCCACAGTGGATGGCAAGACTACTTTCAAGAAATAAAATTAAAAAATAATTAAATTAAAACATTAGAAGTGTTTTAATAATAGACATGTTTTGGAGTACAAGGCAAATGATGCATGAATTTTTAAGATAAAAGAGAGCCTAAGGATTTGTAGACTATATGGCACTTGAGGTAACTCATCTAGACCCCTGAGGTTGTCCATTCACTCTCTTCTGCCTCTGAAGTTAGGGCTCCCTCAGAGAAGCATTTCCTCCTCCTGAACTATAACCCTCCTCATTTCCGAGGCTGAGTCATTTGTCCAAGGTCACAGAAGTGAATTACTGGGCGAGCCAGAGCTAGACTTGCCACTTCAGGGGTCTTTGCACTAACTCATGCTCACTCCATTGTCCTTTAATTTGACCAAAGTCCTGAGAAAAAGGGAATGGGAATCGGGGGTGTGGCAGAAGAAGAGCTGGTGTTCCTAGTGTATATCAGAAGAGAAATTTTGCTTCCCCTTCAGAACCCTTTGGTCCCTCAAAGAGACGAACAGCCACACCTATGTTTGTTATTCTTGGTAATTCTGCCCTTGCTCTCAATTAACTGAGTTTCTTAATTATTGAAAACCTACTGTATACCAGGCACTCTCCTAAGCACTGGGATACCACAGCAAACAAAACTGATGTTGTCCGTTCCCACCACCTCCACCCCTTCCAGCGGGGGAGGGAAAGGGCTCTAACCAAGTACATATATGTAAGCAGGCACAATGGAGAAAGTAAGACACGGCCAATGGTTGGGGGTCGGAGGGCAGGGAAGGGGTGCCCCTCTGAGAAGGGGTGCAGGAGCAGAGACCTGGATGCAGTGAGGGCTTGAACCAGCTGATTATCTGAGACAAGAGCACTCAGCAGTTCAAGGAAGAACAAGAAGTCAATGTGATTGGCATGGAGTGAACCAAAGGAAGAGGAGGATAACGACTCAGAGGATCACAGTGGGGCCAGGATACTACTGGGCTTTTCAGCTGTGGTGAAGATTGAGGATTTTGCTGTGGGTGGTAGGGGTACTTGGTGAAACAGAGCTCATCACTTCTCTAAAGGGCGGTGGCAGGAAGGGTTAGGGGTGTCTGTGATAGGTGCTGGATAGGTGACTCATTCCAGTGCCCAATAGAAATGATGTTTGAGTTATTTGTTGTTTACCATCTCCACAGTTTGCTTCCTTTGATAGAGAGATATGATGGAGAGAATGCTGGCTTTTATCGCCCTGCTGGTGGGTGCCTGTGCTTTTGGGCAAAAGAGCGGGCGTGTATGTCAGAATGCCCACGCTCCAGCTTCGCTGTTGGGGCTGTTCTGGTCCTGCACGTGCTTGTCCTCAGGCACTTACCCTCTGGTTGGAGCCCATTTCATTTCCTGGCGCCTGCTTCAAGCTAATAAGCTGGATACGCTGCCTTTGAAGGAATGGTGGCGTCATATTTCAAAGGAAATGCCTAGCAGACACCTGGAGATGGACATGTTCTTGTTTCCTTTATGCTTTGTTACAGCTTTTTATCTTGAAACGAAAAAGAGGTGAATGACTTTAAAGGGTCCTTTCTTCCAAGTCAGTGTGTAATGACGAGCATGGGCTCCAGTGTCAGCCAGCCCGGTCTGAAATACTAGCTCTCTCCGCAATGAGCTGTGTGAACTTGGGCACGTCACTGCCTCTGCGCGCTTCAGTTTCTTTGTCTATAAAATGGGCATAACAGTGCTGACCTTAAACATTGTTTAAGTATCGATTACAAATGGGTGTGTCCCACCAACCCTTTGTGTTGAGTTGACCCAGCTTCGGGGCCAAGATGGGGCAAGGTGCTGGCAGTGGCAGGTAGGGAGGGCACCTGGCGCTCTGGTCAGGGGAGAATGAATTTGTTAGCTGCTGCTGACTGTAGCTGTGCTCTCTCCAGTCCTCTAGTGACTAGGTAGTAGCCTCTGTCCCTTTGGGGTTCTAATCCTTGCTTCTGACCCTGACATTTTGTACCTGTGCTGCCTTCTCCTCATTTTTTCCAATTGAAGTCTCTACAGGGTAAGGAACCCCTGTTCCCAGCAACCAGAGAATTTCAGCAAAAGTATTTTAGAACAAAAACCCTAGGCTCCTCAGTGTATCAGAGAATTCACCTTGCCTTCCTCATCCCACCCAGCCTCCAAGAAAGACTGCCTACCTTACCTAGACAGGAGGACTTTTTCCCAAGGAAGGTAATTCTAGTTACGTTTATATCCATATCCAGTGCCTAACAAGCCTTGTGGTCAAGAAATAGTTCTTCGTGGGATTTCCATATTCACTGCGTAGCCAAAGCCAGGTGCTTTCTCCTGTTATCAGTATAAATGAGATCAGCATGGAACTGTAGACTTTGATGGGCTTGAAGGCCCTTTTGAGCCAAGGTTCTTCCTTTTCTCTTCATCCTTTGGATGTCAAGCAATTTAGCAGCCTTTGTTCCCACCGCAATCTCAGCCCCTGGCTGCCATTCCCTAATCTGATGGCTTGAACAATCCCTACATGCCCTGCTTCTCTATACTTCTCTACACAGCAGCCATATTCTCTTTGAAATGTGTACACTGAATCATGTCACCCCTGGACTTAAATCCCTTCAGTAGCTTTCCACTGCTCTTTGGGTCAAAGTCTGGTCCCTTATGTTTGGCCTCAAGGCCCTGATTGAGCCAGCTTCTGACTCTCTCTCCACTCTGAGCCTGTAACACCTCCCTTCTCACGAGAAGCTGTAGCCCCACTGGTTACTTTTTACACAGTAGGTGACCCCCTCCCTGACCTTTGGGAATGCTTCTGCCCAAGCTCTTCTTGTGGCTTCTTACCTCTTAGCTCACATGTCTCCTTCTCAGAGAGCAATTCCCTGACCGGCCTAAGGAGGTCCTTCCTGGTTGTTCATTCTCATTACTCTGTTAAATGTCCTTCTTTGTACTTCATTTGTGTTTCCTTGTTTGTTTGTTTGTTTTCTTAAAGATTTTATTTATTTATTTGACAGAGAGAAAGAGATCACAAATAGGCAGAGAGGTAGGCAGAGGGAGAGGGGGAAGCAGGCTCCCCGCCGAGCAGAGAACCGGATGTGGGGCTCGGTCCCAGGACCCTGAGATCATGACCTGAACTGAAGGCAGAGGCTTAACCCACTGAGCCACCCAGTGCCCCTCCTTGTTTGTTTTGACTTTCCTCCACTGGAATGTCAAGTTCTCGAGGGTGGGGAAACTTTCTTGGTCACCACTGCAACCCCAGCACCTAGCAAGTACTCCATATCCACAGTCAAATGAATTAATGGTTATGGTTTCTAACAGTGAAAAACTGCAAACAACCTCATTATTCACTAATAGAGGGTTCATCACAGAGATTATGATAGGATCACATGACTGGATAGCACCTTCTATAGAGGAATATTTTATGTGACGAAAAAATGGAAATCTTATTTTTGTAAAAAGAAGTATGCATATTTGGTATTTAAAAAAAACTACAACAGGTGCATCTGGCTGGCTCAGTCAGTAGAGCATGAGACTCTTGATCTCGGGGCTGTGAGTTCAAGCCCTATGTTGGGCACAGAGATGACTTAAAAATATATATACTGCAGGGATTGGTATGAAAATATTAATAATATTATCTCAGGGGGACAGCTAAGTGATTTTTCTCTCATTCCTTTTGGAATGATTTTTATGTAAACAGTTTTCTAGAGTAAAATAAGTATTACTTTAACGGTGACAAAAGTTATTCTAAATGAAGTTATATAAGAATATCCTGGTATGTGGGGTGGAAAATAATGGGGTTTGGATAGGTAGTCCTTGGAGATCAAGAGTCTGAGTTGACCTCCTTTCTGGTTTCAGCTGTTGGAAGTCTGAGGAATGATCCTGTGGAGTCTGTGCAGTCTTTGGTCAATACAACTCTGAAAAAAATTGATGAATATGTTAACCCCGGGTTTGTCGCTACTTCCAGGTTGAGTCAGCTGAGTAATAACATCTTCAAAGTCACAGGCATGAAAACCCCAAAAAGAAAGAAGAGGCTGTTTAAGAGTGTCAAACGGGAAAGAGATGACAATCAGAAAATCTGGAAGTGGCTTCAAAGCCCTCTGAATCTACTGCGCAAGCGGTCCAATAGGAGGGTGAAAAATAGTCCAGTCATAATAGGCAATTCAGAGAAATAGTCAGTATGGTCACAGGTCCCGACGTCTGGAAGTCCATCTGCAGAGGCCGGGGCCGCCTAAACTAAGTTGCTCCAACTGCTCTGGGACTAAAGCCTTTTCCATTTGTTTGTCCAGATGTCAGGACTTTGCCTCCCAGTAGCTCTCCGACCATAGTCCCACTGGATGGGCTACTTTAGGATTACACCCAAGGAGGCACTTTTGATCTTAGAAGACAACAGTGTGTTTCTGGTCCTTTGTCTCCCTTGGGGATTTCTGGCCACCAGCATATTCATTTGTCAATAAAACTTATTTTCTCATCCTAAGACAAGTTGATGTTCATCTTGGTTTTGGGGGGCTGAGGAGAAACTCAAGTGACAGGTTCAGCTCTGGAACTATCTCCTTCAACCTTCAGGTAAAGTTTTGAATGATAAGAGGGAGGCAGAATTGGGTGCCAGAACAGTGTGGCCCCTAGTGTCCAATCTCTTTTTTTCTCCTCCCACACACACACTGGATGAAATTCCCAGGCCTGACACATTACGTTCAGATTTCAGGTCCGATCAGAAAAAGGCAGACTGTGGGTGTAAACACTGGAGTGGCAATAACTCCAGCCTGATCTCTCTCACTGAAGAAAGTGCATTTGGATGGTGATGGATGACATTCTTGATGAGATAACTTTGAGTCCATTCTAATTTTTTTTAAAAAAATGTTTAAATATTTATTTATTTATTTGAGAGAGAGAGAGAGGGAAGGAGCCTCTAGAGGAAGGGGGAGAAGGAGAGGGAGAGAGAATCCTGAAGTAGACTCTCTGCTGAGCAAGGAACCTGGTGCAGGGCTCAATCCCATGTCCCAGGGATGTGACCCAAGTGGAAATCAAGAGTCAGGTGCTCAACGGACTGAGCTACTCAGGTGCCCTGAGGGAAATAATTTTTTTTTTTCCCCAAGGGTCCTGACATTTAGGCTATGGGAACTCAATTCTGAAAAGTTTGAAAGATATGGAAAGGGGGATGTGGGTGGCTCAGTTGGTTAAAACTCTGACTCTTGATCTTAGCCCAGGTCTTGATCTCAGGGTCATGAGTTCAGGCCCCACCCTGGGTTCCACACTGGGCATGGTGCCTACTTAAAAACATAATAGGTTTGGGATGGGGGGAAAGGTATGGAAAGACCAAAGAACTAGTTCCCACTTTGGTCAAACTGATTAATTTGACTTTGAAGTTAACTTTCAAAGTTAACTTTGAAGTTAACCATGATCAGGATGGTTTTGATTGCTTCTAAATTTTATGAACTTTTATATAAAATCCGTCTAAAACTGTTTTCCTCATATTTAAAAATGAGAATGTTTGAACTCACTTTATAGGCTTTATGGAATGAAATGAGATATGGCTTAATAAATGGCTCTCATTATTACCTGGGTATGACAGTTAATTTTGTGTCATGGTGGATGGGCCACAGTGCCCACATAGTTGGTTAAACTTTATTCTGGATGTTTCTATGGGGATGCCTTTGGATGAGATTAACATTGCAATTATAAATAAGTAGATCAGATTGCCCTCTATAATGTGGGTGGGCCTCATTCAATCAGTTGAAGACATGAGTGGAATGAAAAAACTGACCTCCTGAGAGCAAGAAGGAATTCTGCCAGCAGATGACCTTTGGACTTGAACTGCAACATGAGCTCTTCCCTGTGTCTTCAGTCTGATGGTCCAACCTGCAGATTTTGGACTTGCTGACCTCCATAATCGGCAATTCCTTAAATCAATCTCTTTCTCCCTTACCCTTTCTATACACACACACACACACACACACACACTATTGGTTCTGTTTCTCTGGAGAATCTTGACTAATACAGTAGGTATAAGGCTGCTTCCTCTGAGTCAACAGAGAAGTGTCATTTCTTTGGGATGACAAAGGGGAGAGTTGGTGAGCATTGGTAGGAAAGCTGAACTTTAAAGGAGAAACACTACTGTGACCCAGCTTCCAAACCAAAGCACTGAGACTTCCAGTGCTTTGTATATTGGCATTTGCTCCACTGGCCTTCAGCCTAGCTGTACACTCCATCTTTGACTTTCTGACTTTCTCTTCAATTTCCTTCAAACGTGGACTTCTCAGGATACCCCCAACCTTGTCATGACCTCTAATTCTTGTCACTGCTCCCTGGCTGTACATTCTGTGCGAAGATAGCTGCCCTCTCCAGATCCAGGTTCTCGTAGGGCCCCTAGTCTTGTATTTGGGGAGGGCCTTGACCAAATCAGGCTACCCAGCTGAAGAAGTGGTCAACGGCAGGGGGAGAAGTTGCATGCTCACTTGGTCCAATGTCAGCATCCTGTCTTCATTTGCCCAGTTCCCCTCCTCCTGCCTTCTAGCATGAATCCCTCCCTTGTTCCCCTTCTCCTCTCCAGGTCCTTGAAATGGACGCAGTACTTCTGCTCCTCCAACCTCTTCATTATTTAGGCTCTTCTTAAACCATGCTAAGTGATTTTGTTCCAACTACTGTACCAACTCTCCTGCCTAAAGTTACCAGGGGAATTTTTTTCTAGTTATTATTCTCCCTGACCTCGCCATATGCATTATTATTTTTTATTTTTTTAATATTTTTTAAGATTTTATTTATTTATTTGTCAGAGAGAGAGCACAGGCAGGCAGAGTCAAAGGGAGAAGCAAGCTCCCTGCGGAGCAAGGAGCCTGATGTGGCACTTGATCCCAGGACACTGGGATCATGACCTGAGCCGAAGGCAGCTGCTCAACCACCTGAGCCACCCAGGCGTCCTCATATGCAGTATTTTTTATCATTTTCTCTTTTGCTCTCATGAGGACTCTAATTTGCCCTCTGCTGCTCTAATTAGTCAATTCCTCACTTCCTTTCCCTGGTTGGGGTCATTTCTTAAAGGTCATTCCTTGCTTTTATCCTCTTTTTTTTTTTAAATTGTGTTAAAATATACATGATGTAAGATTAACTCTATTAACCATTTTTAAGTGTACAGCTTAGTGTTAACTGTGTTTACTTTGTTGTGCAACTGATGTCCAGAATCCCTTCCTCTCACAACACTGAAACACGCTGCTCATTAAACAACAGTTCCCAATTTCCCATTCAACTCAGCCCTTAGTAACTTCCATTCTACTTTCTGTCTCTATGAATTTGACTACTCTGGGTACCTCATGTAAGTAGAATCCTACAGTATTTGTCTTTTTGTGACTGGCTTATTTTGCTTATCACAATGTGATGGTTAATTTTTCGTGTCAATTGGAGTAGGCTATGGTGTCCAAATATTTGGTCAAACATTTTCTGGATGTTTCCATGAAGATTTTTTAAAAATATATTTTATTTATTTATTTAGTTGAGAGAGAGCATGTGCAAGAGGTGGGAGGAGTAGAGGGGAAAGAAGAGGGAGTGGAAAAGACTCTTAAGCAAACTCCACACAGAGCATGACTTGGGGTTCGATCTCACAACCTTGAGATCATTAGCTGAGCTGAGACCAAGAGTCGGATATTTAACTGACTGAGCCACCTAGGTGCACCATGAAGGTGGTTTTTGGATGTGATTGACATTGCAATGCGTGGACTCTGAGTAGAACAGATTATGCTCCCTAATGTGGGTCAGCGGCATTTAATCAGGTGAAGGTCCTTTAACAAGACAAGGGGAGATTCCTCAGAGCAAGAAGAGATTGTACCAGCCCACAGCCTTTGAACTTGAAATTCTCCCCTTCCCTGAGTCTCCAGCCTGCCTGCTTACCTCATCAGATTTTGGCCTTGCCAAACCTCCACTATGTGAGCCAATTCCTTAAAATAAATCTCTCTCTCTCTCTCTCTACATCCTATATTGAACCTGTCTTTCTGGATAACCCTGTCATGTCCTCGTTCACCCATGTTGAAACATATGTCACAATATCCTTTCATTCAAAGGCTGGAAAATATTCTGTTGTATGTAAATATCCCATTTTGTTCATTCATTCATCTATTGATGGACACTTGGGTCCCTTCCACCTTTCGGCTATTGTGAATAACGTGCCCACAAACATGTGTGTACAAACACCTACTCAGGTCCCTGTGTTCACTGCTTTTGGGTGGCTACCCAGAAGTGGAATTGCTGGATCATATGGTAATTCTGTATCTAATTGTCTCGGAAACCATCATACTGTTCCATAGTAGCTACACCATTTTCTTTCCCACCAGCAGTGTATAAGGTTCCAATTTCTCCACGTACTTACTAACCCTCATTATTTTCTGTATGTCCTCGCAGTAGCCATCCCAGTGGGTATAAGGTGGTATCTCATTGCAGTTTTGGCTGCATTTCCCTAGTGATGAGTGATGTCAGTGATGCTGAGCAACTTTTCATGGGCTTGTTGGCTATTTGGGCCATGCGAATAGCTTTGTTCAGAGAAATGTCTATTCAGACACTTGGCCCATTCTTTAATTGGGCTGGTTTTGTTGTTGATGCTGTTGAGTTGTAGGAGACCTTTACGTATTCTAAATATTAGCCTTTTATCAGATGTAGGATTTGCCAGTATTTTCTCCCATTCATTAAGAGGCTTTTTCACAGTTCATTGTGTCTTTTGATGCAGAGAAGTTTTAAAGTTTATTGTTGTCCAATTTATCCATTTTACCTTTGTTACATTTATGCGTTTGGAATCTTATCCAAGAAATCATTGCCAAATCCAAATCCCCTATGTTTTCTTCTAAGAGTTTTATACTTTTAGTTTTTACATTTAAATCATTTTAGATTAATCTTCTTCTTCTTTTTTTTTTTTTTAAGTGGGCTCCATCCCCACCATGGAGTCCAATGTGGGGCTTGAACTCATGACCCTGAGATCAAGACCTGAGCTGAGATCGATAACTCAACTGACTGAGCCACCCAGGTGCCCCAGGTTAATTTTTTATTTGGTATAAGGTAAGGGTCTGACTTTATTTTTTGCATGTCTCCCTCTTTTTAAAAATTATTCACATCTTCAGAAATTTTATCACTCATCATGGCTTTAATTCTTTAACCCAGAGGTGATCAAATTCATATACCCAGCCTCTGCCTTTTTCCTGAACTCTAGTCCTCCATTTTCAAATACCACTGAAGACCTCATAGAAACACTGGGGAGGGGGGCAGCCTGAAATTCAGTCTGACAAATGAGATTGACCTATTTTGTTTTTAAAAATATTTCATTTATGGGTGCCTGGATAGCTCCAGTGGGTTAAAGACTCTGTCTTCAGCTCAGGTCATGATCTCAGGGTCCTGGGATCGAGCCCCACATTGGGCTCCTTGCTCAGCGGGGAGCCTGATTCCCCACCCCTCTCTGCCTGCTTCTCTGCCTACTTGTGATCTCTGTCAAATAAATAAAATCTTTAAAAAATAAATAAAAATATTTAATTTATTTATTTGTCAGAAAGAGAGCGAGTGAGCACACATGCAGGGAGAGCGGCAGGCAGAGGGAGAAGCAGGCTCCCCACTGAGCAAGGAGCCCAATGTGGGGCTCAATCTCAGGACCCTGGGATCATGGCCTGAGCTGAAAGCAGATGCTTAGCAACTGAGCCACCCCAGTATCCCTGAGACCAACCTATTATATGAGGAAATAGAATGTATTCTATGCTCACTAGAGTGTGGCTTAGTGAGGAAAAGTTTTATACCTAGATATATACCAAACCTAGTACTCAAAGACACCAGGGCTCGGAGAAGTATTACTAGAGTGCATCCTGCACTGTTCCAGGGAGTGGCACATGGAGTCGGGGGGATGGGACCAATCTGCTCTCTGGAGGTCCTCTCTCTCTCTCTTTTTTGTAAGTAGCCTCCACACTGGCTATGGAGCCCAGCATGGGACTTGAACTCTCAACCTTGAGGTCAAGACCTGTGCTGAAATCAAGACTCAGTGACTTCATGGATTGAGCCACCATGGTGCCCCTGGAGGTTTTCTCTTATATGACAGGTGCATTTCATGGAGCTTCCTAGTGCCTAGGTGGTGATATTTCACTCAGATTCCTATGATTTCCTTGTTCTGATTCTATTCTTACCAAGCAATCTTCCAGTTCACATTGGCTTTCCAAATAGGAAGACATGAATTTTTTTTTCCCTCACTGGAAGTGGCTCCTTTATAAACGAATCCAATGACAGGGATGTAAATTTAGTGATTGTGCATTTGTATGATAAGAACTTTCTGAGTTTATTAAGAGAATTCAGCTTCTGGAGTGAGGCTCCATTGGTATCCATTGAATGAATTGATGAGGGAGCACGGGGCTGGCTGAAGACCAAGTAAAAGCTGGCCCCCTCTGTCATATGTGTAGCATCCCTCAGGCAGCCCTGACTGCCAAAAACAATAAGCAAATAGTTAACTTGCAGAGCTCACAATCCTCCTAGATAGGAGTCTCCCTTGGCTTACAAATGTTCTAAATCTCACTAACAAAGGCAATTGATAGCAGGATTGTGACATCCCACCAAAAAGTCTCCCAAGTATCTTAATGTTAATGGCTGGCCTAAAGACAACATTGATCCAGTCTCAAGAGCAAGGCCTCTGGTAGACCTGGGACATCCTGGCACCTTGTAGGCCCTCTTTAGCATATGAAAACTCCGCTGAAACCTCCCTTCCCCTCACCTTCCCCCAACTGCATGTTACATAACCTGCCATCCCTCACAACCAGGGGCAGCAGCTCTTCCTGCCCACGGGTCCTGTCCCTGTGCTTTAATAAACCACCATTTTGCACCAAAGAGGTCTCAAGAATTCTTTCTTGGTCGTCGGCTCTGGACCTCAGCCCACTGAACCTCACCTAGGTTCTAGAATTTCATCAGAATGAATAGGATGACCAGGCTTTACCCTGGAAAAAGTTGCCTTTGAGATGCCCTGGTCCTGCTTGTAACACGGCATGTAACTCATGTGTACCCCATCAAGCTGCATAACTTCAGATATCTCAGAGGTAGAATATCCCTATCCCCCTTCAAAATGCATTATTCCTCCTTACCTCATTTCTGCTCTTGCAATGGCTAAAGGCCTAAATCTCAAAATTTGATTCACAGCTAGAACCCAGCTTTACTTATTATTAGATTTTATTTATTTTTGTTAGATTTATGTTACAGCTCTATCTAAAGGGGATCTAAGAAAACTTATAATAAAAGCATTTTATATTTTATATTTTATAAATAAAAACTTATAATAAAACCAAACCCAATTCATATTAGTGTTAATCTTTGTTGAGCTTTTATAACATGGGATGCCTGGAGCTAAGCCCTCAATGTTACCAAGATGATCTCATTTATCTCAGAAGACTCCTGGAAGGTTGGTCTTGCTATTATCTCCATTATATAACCGAGAAAACTGAGGCCCATAGGCCTTAAACAGCTTGCCAGAGTCACCAAGATTGTTAACTGTGGATCTGAACCCAGATGGTCTGACTACTACAGCGTGTACTTAAAATGATCAAGAAGTAATAAGGAAAAAAAAATAAGCATCAAAAAACACTGGCCAATGGGGTGACAGCTGGGTGGCTCAGTCAGTTGTCTCTGATTTTTTGTTTCAGCTCAGGTCATGATTTCAGGAGTCCCGAGATCAAGCCTGCATCAGGCTGGGTGCTCAGCAGTCTGCTTGAGATTCTGTCTCCCTTCGCCCCTCCCCCTACTTGGATGGGTGGGCACGTGAGCTTGTGCTCTCTCTCTCTCTCAAATAAATCAGTAAATTAAAAAAAAAAAAACACTAGCCAATGAAAAACTAAAACAACACACATTTAGTTTTGAGATTATTAGCAAAGTCAAAGAGGAACATATAATGGGCTTAAGGAGCTCTTGATGCAGAGAACATAGGCAAAAGGAAATATAGATACAATTAAATTTCCTTCTAACTTGCTGCCCATTGACAAATATTTGAGACAGGCAGAAATTAACACTCTTGCAGCAACCCCCAACTCTTAATGTTAATGCCTTGCTAGAGAGGAAAACTACCTTAGCTTGACAATAGCTAGGCCTGCAGGATCCTAAATCTTCATTAATCTTCTTTAACATAATGAAAATCCTTTTAGAGACTTCCTTTGTCTCTACCCCTTCCCCCCACCCCAATTTAAAAGTATACAATCCATCACTCCTCATAACCCCAGTGCCCCTTTTCTCCGCACAAGTCCTGGTCCCTGTGCTTTAAAAAACCCACCTTTTTTTGCACCAAAACCATCTCAAGAATTTTTCCGTGACCGTTTGCTCCTGGACCCCATCACAATAGCTCTCACTGTTGAGTTATAGAAAGCACATTTGTACATGATATTTTTTTTTTCTCCCTGGCCTTGAGTTTAGGGAGGAGTTTGTTAAGAAAGTCTTTGCGCTAATTCAATGAATGACATTATCTGAGGCTGTTTAATAAGAAATGCAGAGGTGGACCACATAGGTCTAACAGTTTTGATTTTACCCTCAGGACAAAGCCCAAGGTCTAATGTTAGGGGTGTGTATTTTATAGATGATCCATGGGGTGGGGATGAGGGGAGGATAGAGGGTGACCTGCAGGTTTATAGCCTCATAGTAACTGCCTCCATTCTCTCATTTCTATTGCTGCCACCCTTGGAAGTGCAGATCCCTATTGCATGGTCAGGTTTACTGCACAACCTGGCTTGTGTGCTTGTTTCTGGTCTCTTTCCCTTCCAAAACACCATTTGAGATGGAGAAACTGAAGGACTTGATTAAAAAACCTACTTTTTGCGTCTTCTCTGGTTTCTATCTTTGCTAGAACCAGCACGCAAGTAGGGTAAAGGCCTAAAGTATAAGGTAAAGTATACCCTCGCCTCATAGTGCAAATAATGTAGGTCCTCCTTTGGAAGAGACAGGGAGTTTATGACTTCTTTAGAGTAATTAACATCTAAGGAAGGAGCAGGTGCACATGACCGGAAGAAGTCATCCTGATGAGGGAGCAGGAGGCTGGCTGAGGACAAAGCAAAAGCGGGCGCCTTGCACCCCCTCTTCACCCGCTCCCCTCCATATGTGTAGCATTCCTCAGGCACCCCTGACTGCCATAAAACGATAGTTAACTTGCAGGGATCGCAATCCTGCAGAACAGGAATCTCCCTTGCTCTATAGATGTCCCAGAGACCTAAACAGGGAGGTTACCTTATCAATAGCACAAATTTCCAGAGGCAAATAACTCTCGGTTCCTGAAGCCCTAATGTCTCCCTCCCACCATAAACTGGAGGAGACTGAGGTAGAAGGGAATGTAAATGACAGCAGGATCATTATACCCCACCAAGAATCTCCCAATTATCTTGATGTTAATGCCTGACCTAAAGATGACATTGATCAGGCCATAAGGGCAAGACCTCACCCCAGCACCTTGTAGGCCCTCCCTAACATGTGAAAACTCTGTTGAAACCTCCCATCCCTTCACCACCTCCCCCCAACCGTGGGGTATATAACATGTCAACCCTCACAACCCGGGGCAGCAGCTCTTCCTGCCCACGGGTCCTGTCCCCGTGCTTTAATACCATTTTGCACCAACGACGTCTTAAGAATTCTTTCTTTAGTCGTCGGCTCTGAACCTCCTTACCCCACCGAACCTGACTTAGGTTCTGGGACTTCATCAATCCTATGTGTGTTCCAGACCATGGGTGCTAGACATCTTGACACCAAGATCCCCTGCCTCCAAGGAATAACAACTGGGCCCTCATCTTTGTTTTAACTGGTTCCTGGATGCCTGAGAGAATACTTACCCCAGACCCCAAACATAGACAAGACCCTCTCTTTTCCTTTCTGAGTCTCCCAGACACTCTGTATCTGCACTCTTTTAATATCTCCAATAAACTTGGCTTTCACCTCCTCTTGGGCTCACATTTGATTACTATCCTATGTGCAGCCAGGGGGCCTCCTGGCTGGTCCAGCAGGATCCCCTTCTGAGTCCCGGGATCTAGTCTGTTGGCATCACTTCCACATTGCTTCCGGCTTAATATTTCCAAGACATTGCTTTTTCAATTTTGTCCCTCCATTCAAAAATATTTCAGTGACTTGCAAATTGCTTACAGTATGTTAAAAAGGAGATGATAGGTCCAAAATGTTGTCACTTAGGCCAAATCGGTAAACCAAGAATCAATATCTAATCTAGTTGCAGTTTGAACCCCTAAGAATTTAACCTTTAACCAATCAGTCAACAGGGAATTTGCTGGTCAATGACCAGGAAATTTACTGATATATCCCTTCCACTCCCTTTGAGGTTAGGGTAGGGGTCAACCTTGCCTAAACAATTCATTCCTCCCTAACAAATTCCTTTCTTCCTTTTAAATGCCTTCTTTTTCTTCAAAAACCTTACTTCTGTTTAAATCAGTGGAGCTCCTCTTGGCTTCCTAGATGGGATGAGTGAATTGTTTAAAAAAGCCAATTAGATCTTCAAATTTACTTATTTGAATTTTGTTTTGTTTTTTACAAGTATGAAGTCTAAATGTATTACCTTGCTATTTAAAGTCTTCTGCAACCAGACCCTGACTTACCTTCATGAGTCTTATCCTCTCTAATTCCTTCAATGGTGCTTCTTAAATCAGAGGCTTCAATTCCCTAGGAGTGTGTGTGTGTGGCTAGAGACAGAGGGAGTTTAGAAGCAATAGGGCCAAAACCTAGTGAGCATTATCTCTAAGAGTCAAGTTTACCAGATGACAGTTACTCTAAAAAAGTTTTATTTTTTCTTAAACATGCTATAGAGTACAATATTACATCAACTTTAAAGCTAAAAGCAGGGCATCAGAGACCTTTTTGGGATTTTGGTGGGCCACATCTCAATACCCTATTACTTTCTTAGTAACTTCGAACTACCCCCAGTCACTAGTAGTCAGAAGTACTCAAAAATAACTGACACCGGAATTGATGTGGGAAACGAAGAAGGAAAATTATTAAGTTTCCTTACTACCTATGGCCCATTGACAAGTCCTTGAAACAGGAAGAGTGACATTTTTCTAGGGACTCAACTGCCTCCATATTGACTCTTTGCTAAGGGCAAAAGACAATCTTAGCTATCCCCCACCCCCAAATCCTGTAAGCCTTCTTTAACATATAAAAATTCCTTTGGAAACTTCCTTTATCTCTAACCCCCCCAAGATACATGTTGGCCATCATCCCCCAAGCATATGGCCCACCGATATGCAACTAAAGGGGTTCATGACTAAGGTTTTTTTTTTTTTTAAGATTTTATTTATTTATTTGACAGACAGATCACAAGTAGGCAGAGAGGCAGGCAGAGAAAGAGGGGGAAACAGGCTCCCCGCCAAGCAGAGAGCCCAATGTGGGGCTCTATCCCAGGACCCTGGGATCATGACCTCAGTCGAAGGCAGATGCTTTAACCCACTGAGCTACCCAGGTGACCCCTAAGGTTTTGCTAGACAGTAATAAATGACTTTTTCCCAACAATAGCCAGCCCCCTCAAGGTCCTGGAAACCTCACTTTCAAAATTCCTTAGAGACTTCCATTATCCCTAGTCCCCTTCCAGCTTAAAAGAATATAATGGGCCACTCCTCATGACTCCACTGAAGCTCTTTCTGCCCCCAGGTCCTGTCCCCATGCTTTAATAAAATCACCTTTTTGCACCAAAGATGTCTCAATAATTCTTTCTTGGCGTGGGCTTCGAACCTGAATGTTCTTTCCGACATCAGAATCACCTTTTATAAACTCCCACTTTTATGCAGCTTTTAACTTTTATGATTTATGCAGTTTTTAACACTCATTCCTCTTCCTGAAAGCCTTGCCTTCAAATTTTAGCAAACTATCCCTAACATCCCTTGATCCTGCTGGGACATCAGACCAATTACCTATGTCATTCTGCAGAAGCACTTAGTATAAAATGTCTCCTTTATCATTTCTTAGGATAATTCTGTGATATTGTGGTAATAAATATGTATTTGGTATTTGTCCCCATTCCTAGCACAGAACTCCTAAGATCCTTGGAATTTACTGAGATAGATGGAGGCGTGTTATGTTAATGTAGTGATTTTTGGAAGGCCCCTAGGTAACCAAAGGATGGAGCTTGGTTGCCAGGGGAACCAACCAAGAGATTAAAAGGTTGGAACTTTAGTCCCACCCTCAGACCTCCTGGGAAGAGAGAAGGCCTGGAGATAAAAATATTCAATCACCAATGGCAATAATTTAATCAATCATGACTGCATAATGAAACTTCAGTAAAACCCCAGGAGTAGTGGGTTCAGAGATTTCTGTTAGTGAATGCATGCAGGTCCTGGGAGAGTGGTACTGATGAAGGAGCAGGAGGCTGGCTGAAGACAAAGCAAAAGCTGGCACCTCGTACCCCCTCTCCACCCGCTCCCCTCGGTAACGTGTGTGACATTCCTCAGGCACCCCTGACTGCCATAAGCGAGAAACAAATAGTTAACTTGCAGAGATCACAATCCTGTAAGACAAGAGTCTCCCTTGGTTTACAAATGTCCTAGATCTACAAAGAAGTTACCTTATCAATAGCACAATTTCCAGAGGCAAATAACTCAGTTCCTCAAGCCCTAAATAAAGTTAAATTTCTTCTAAACCCAAATCTCACTAACAAAGACGCTTGATAGCAGAAATGTGAATGGCTTGCCAAAAGACAACATTGATCAAGCCTCAAGCCGCAAGGCCTCAGTTTCTTGTAGGCCCTCTTTAACATATGAAAGTTCCGTTGAAACCTCCCTTCCCCTCACCTTCCCCCAACCGCAAAGTACATAACCTGCCATCTCTCACAACCCGGGGCAGCAGCTGTTCCTGCCCATGGGTCCTGTCCCCGTGCTTTAGTAAACCACCATTTTGCACCAAAGACGTCTCAAGAATTCTTTCTTGGTCATTGGCTCCGGACTTCAGCCCACCGAACCTCACCTAGGTTCTAGAACTTCATCAGTACTACTAGATAAGGCATGGACGATTCCCACATAACCTTGCCCTATGCGTCTGTTTCATCTGGGTTTTATAATAAACTGGTGACCTAGTACGCAAATGTTTCCCTGACTCTCTACAGCAAATCAATCTGACTGGAGGGTAAGGTGGGGTCATGGGAACCTCGCATCATCTATAGCCCAGTGGGTCAGAGGCATATGTAACAACCCGGACCTGTAATTGGTGTCTGAAGTGGGGGCAGGAGCAGTCTTGTAGGACTGAGCCCTTAACCCATAGGATCTAATGCTATCTCCAGATAGTATCACTGGACATACTTTCAGAAAGTTGATAGGGATCAGGTATAGTTTTATTTCCCAGACTAAACAAAGGAGAACCCAATTCCAGAGATGTGAAGGTGACATGTTTGTTTTCCTACCTAGAAGCTCCTGATAGCTGGTCTGGTGCTTTACTAGATTTCCTTGTTTTTCTTCCCTTCAGGGTAGTGCCTGGCACTCGGTGGGAACAATAACCTACACTCTCCTAGAGTGCTTTAATTGACACGATTTCAGGATATCCAAGACCATGCACAACCCTGTCGAGGTGACCAAGGCAGATGCCGGCCATTTTAGAGGTAAAATAACTTGAGGTTCATTTGTAAGGCCTGACAAGAGCTGGGACCAGAATAGGGGTTTTCTGATTCTTGGTTACAGCACGTCGTCCTTCGGGTGTTTGATCAATACTGGCCAATTTGATCGAGTCAAGCAACTGTTTAGCTCAGTACTGAAATGCCAACAGAGTATTACTCCCACCTTAAAAGACCACCAGAGACGTGAGTCAAAGCCAAGCAGCAAGGGTCATTTATTGCAGGTTTGAACCTGGACCTCTGCACTGCTCATTGCCCATAACGCCAAGAGGTCCAGAGCTGGGTTGGTGCAGGGTTTTTATAGACTGATACAAACAAGTTTCGGGTGGGGCTGAGCTGATTGGTTGACAGTTTGAACAGGCATACTTGGCGCCAGCGGATTGGTTCAGGGGGCCCGCACGCGCGAAACAAGCAAAGCAGTCTTACAGAAGCAGAACTGGCCGGTTAGCCCGCGTGTGCGAAAAAGCAAGCATTCCTACAGAAGTGAAACTAGCTGGTTAGCAGGATAAAAATGCACTTCTAGCCAGGGTGGTTCTTTTGGTCTTTCATTCCCCCCTTCTCTCAGGTGCCTGAGGAGCCAATCTTGGGTCCTTGGTTGTCATCAGTGAGGTCGTCGTTGTTGCTCAAGTCTAGGGGCTGATACTGCTTTCTTAGGAGCATGATTTGTACTGTCTTGAAGGCGTTGATTGACAAAGGCCACCAGACGATTTAAAATACATGGGCCAAAGGTCAGTAAAAGGATCAGAATACAAAGGGGTCCTAGTAAGGAGGATATTAAGGTGGTCAGCCAAGGGGATGAATTAAACCATTACTGGAACTAACCTTGCCCAGCTTCACGTTCCTTTTTTCGTTTTGCGAATCCTTCCCGTACCTTAGCCATCGAGTCTTTGACTACTCCTGAGTGATCTATATAAAAGCAACATTCTTCCTTAAGGGCAGCATATAAGCCACCTTGTTGGAGGAATAGGAGGTCCAATCCCTGTCTATTTTGGAGGACAACTTCTGCTAATGAGCTGACAGACTCCTGAAGTTTAGAAATGGATAATTCTAATTCCTGTATATCTATATCAATAACTTCTCGTAAGTATTGATAGTGATGTTGTTGTGAAATTAGGGCTGATGCCCCGGTAGCCACCCTGGCGGTACCTAACCCTAGGCCTAGCATAAGTGCCAGGGTTAGGCTTACGGGTTCTCTTTTAGTTCTACATAATCCTCCTTCCCAATATGACATTAAATCTTCATAAGGATGATAGATTAAGCGAGGAATCAGGTGGACCATTACACAGTAGTCTGCACTCCGGTTTAATGCTCCTGGGTGGATGCATGGAGTTATCTCACTGGTGCAGGCCCACCAGGCATCTTGGGGAGGTATTACATATTGCTCTGTGTTATTTATAGTAAGGTTCTGACTACATAAGTGCATGTATTCAGGCGGGATCTTTCCTACGCATGTCCCCCGGCCCCGAACGGCTGCTAAGGTTAGGCGGGGGCTTCGACTTGTCCACCATCACATGGAGGGAGCGGATGATAGATTGTAACCTCCTGGAGTGGCCAGTCCCTCATAAAAAGGGGGCGCTATGTCATAACATAGCCAACAGGACTCAGTGGCATTGGGATCAGTATAATTCAGGACTTGAAAGGCATATTGGATCAACTTAAGTAGGTGGTCATTGGGGTTTCTTGATCTAGGTTTTTCAGTACTTATTATAGGTCGTTTGGTGGGGCTTGTGGGGAGTGGGAGGATTACGGTTCGATTGTGGCCCATCTGTGTTGCTCCGTAAGTGGCAGGGCTCTGAGTGACAACTGTTAGACGGGGCCTGGTTGGAGGTGGTGGGGCAAGTACAGGGTTGGGCCCTATGGTGGCTTTAGAGGTTTCTATAGAAAGTTTTATCGTGAACGTTAGACCATCGTCATAACGTTCTTTATAGAATCTGAGGCCCCAGGTATACCCCCTCACCCAGTTAGTTTGTCTTTTTCCCGACTCAGTAAAGGCTATTTTGAGTGGGTGACACCACTGGTCTTTACAGGCTGGGTTCTGTGTCCATTTGGGAATGCTCCTGGTGTGAGAATAATTCGCCATCACGGTTATGTAGTCCCAACCTGAGGTGGGTTTCCAGTAAGTGTCACCCGTGGTTTCGCAGCCCCAATTGCGACAATAAAAGTGGGCTGCCCCACTACATGAGTGGGTCCTTTCCCTGGGCCTGGGAAACCCGGGGCATACATAGAAGGTAAGTGTGCTTAACATACTTCGTTGACTCCAGTCCCCACAGCCTCCCCAAGGGTCTAACCCGAGTCGCCCCCAGGGGGATGGTTGTGAAGGGGGCTTCTGTAGGTCAAAGTAATTTTCTATGTCCCAGTTGCCTGGGGCTCCCATGGCCAACTTACAGACGTCAGGGTATAAGTTAGGCCACCAGGTGTAGGGAGTAGCTGTGTGTGACATGTTCCAAACTACTAAGCCCACACTATTAGTGACTTGCCAAGTCAAAATGGCTGGGGCATGGGGACTGGAAGCCCCATACCATGGCAGGAGTATAAACAGCAGAGCAAAGAGAGGAGGTTTCATATTAATTATTAGGGAAACGGGAGTCAGGTCTTCGGCACAGGGTTAGTTTAAGAGGATTGTCCTTACTGCGGTCCACTGTCCAACTGACATCCTGGTTGGGTTTTCTGATGAGATCTGACAGTGGGTCAACTGGCTTTGCGTGGGTGTGGTGTATCCAGGTTGTTATGCTGTCCACCTTGATGGCTATAGGGGTAGTCAGGATAACCTGGAAGGGCCCCTTCCAACGAGGTTCGAGGGTCTCGGCTCATTGTCGCTTGACAAGAACCCAATCTCCAGGGTGGAACTGATGGGGTACAGACGGAGGTCCTGTTGCATATAAGTCCCTTAGTCTTGGCCAAATACGTTTATGGACTCGTTGTAAAGCTTGGAGGGAGAATAAAAAGGAGTTATCATGATCTGACTGGATAAGGTCAGTTCTGAGTTTAGGTATGATGGGAGGAGGCCTACCATACATGATCTCATAAGGTGTGAACCCCAGCTTATATGGGGTGTTGTGTACTCGATACAGAGCGTAGGGGAGCAGAGCCACCCAGTTAGCGCCAGTCTCCATGGTCAATTTAGCAAGGGTCTCTTTTAAGGTTCTGTTCATTCTTTCTACCTGTCCTGAACTCTGGGGTCTATATGCACAATGTAATTTCCAATTAACCCCAAGTATGGAAGCCAGACCCTGACTTACCTTAGAGATGAAGGCTGGCCCATTGTCTGATCCCATCATAACAGGAAAGCCATACCTGGGCAGAATGTCTTCAAGTAGTTTCTTTGCCACTACCTGTGCAGTCTTGTGCTTGGTTGGAAAAGCCTCAGTCCATCCTGAAAAGGTATCTATAAACACCAGTAAGTACTTATAGCCATATTTCCCAGGCTTTACTTCTGTAAAGTCTATTTCCCAATAGGCTCCCGGCAGGGTTCCCCTCTCTCGGGATCCGGTTGTAGAGGAGTGTGGGCAGGCGTTTTGGAGTTGGCAAGCTGTACATCCGGTGGCAATTCTTTCTGATTTTTCAACGACGTTTCTGATAGATAGTTTGGATTGTCGCATAAGGTCCTGT
Source organism: Mustela lutreola (assembly GCF_030435805.1). Lineage (NCBI taxonomy): Eukaryota > Metazoa > Chordata > Mammalia > Carnivora > Mustelidae > Mustela > Mustela lutreola. The sequence goes on from NC_081297.1 coordinate 58,534,949, forward strand.
AGCCGTCTGGAACCTAAATGAGTTGTTTGGTGAATTCGCTCTAGAACTTCTTGTCCCATGGCCTTGGGGAGGATGATGTTATTTTTCATATCTCGCCACCAGCCATCCTTAACCTGGGTCATTGGGAGTTTACTCATCCATGCGATGTCTTTTTCGGAGTATTCCGGATGAGGTGGCAGTTCTCGGGGTCCCGGGTTGGGTAGTTGTATTGGTAGAGTCGGGACTTTGCTACAGGCTACTTGGTGAGCAATCTGATCAGCAAAATTGTTTCCCCTAGAGACTGGATCGCTTGGTTTTTGGTGTCCAGAACAATGTACTATGGCCAATTTCTTAGGGGCCCAGATGGCTGCTAGTAAGGCCAGAACTTCATCCTTGTTTTTGATGTCCTTTCCCTCGGCGGTGAGTAATCCCCTCTCCCTATAGATTGCCCCATGGACGTGGGCCGTGGCGAAGGCATATCGGCTGTCTGTATATACAGTCATCCGGAGGCCCTGCCCTAATTTGAGGGCCTGTGTCAGGGCGATTAGCTCGGCTTTTTGCGCTGAGGTGCCCGGAGGCAATGCACCAGCCCAGATAATTTCCGTCTCTGAGGTGACTGCGGCCCCTGCATACCTTTGTCCTTCGCAGACGAAACTGCTGCCATCAGTGAACCAAACAACTTCAGGGGGATAGTCCTGCAGGTCTTCCCGTAGCCCATGGACCTGGGCTAAGAAGTCAATACAGTCATGGAGGGGAGCATCCAGGTCTGGGTCAGGCAGTAGTGATGCGGGGTTTAGGGCCTGAGGGGAAGTATAGACTATCCTTGTAGGATTGAACAATAGTCCCTGGTAATGGACCATGCGAGTGTTGCTCATCCATCGGTCAGGGGGCTGTTTGAGGACGCTTTCAATGGCATGTGGAGTGGTCACTCGTAATTCTTGACCCAGTGACAGTTTATCAGCATCCTTTACCATCAAGGCGGTGGCTGCTATTGAAAGACCCGCGGATCCCCTTACCCAAGAATCCAACACTGCCACTGGATGCAATCAGCAAGAGGTTCTTTATTGTTACGCAGGCGCCTGCGGGTGGTCAGCGCGCGCCTGCGGGTGGTCAGCAGCTCCTGCTAGCTGAGCACACCCGGCTGTGGTGGTGCCGGGTTTTTATAAACAGGTACAAACAAGTTTTGGGTGGGGCGCAACTGATTGGTGGACAGTTTGAACTTTTGAAAAAGGCATACTTGGTGTTAGTGGATTGGCCCTGGAAGACCCCCTCGAGCGAAGAGAAAGGCGGGAAGGGGAAACAAAGAGGGGAAGCTTGACCTTATTACTCAGCAGAAAGGCATCCTGTCTACGTGACCTATGTGACCATGCAGCCCCCTTGCCTACATGACCATGCCCCTGCTATTAGGAGAGGGTATCTTGTTTAAACAGGAGTTAAGTGTCATGCCTTAGTAGCCAAGCTGTTACAGAAAGGCAAAAGAGCAGTTACATTGAATTCAACCCTGGGGGAAGGGTCTTTTCACTGCAAGGGGAGGAGGGGTACTCTTACACAACAAAAGAGCAGTTAATTATTTAAAGACTGGGGGGGGGTCTTTCACTATCATTTGGAGGCAGGGAGGCCATCCTGCTGCTACCGGGTCTAGTTTCTTTAACAGGTATGCTATGGGTCTAGGCCAGGGGCCTAGATGTTGGGTCAACGCCGCCTTAGCCACCCCATTATGTTCATCCATGTATAGGTGGAATGGTTTGGATACATCTGGCAGTCTTAGTGCCGGGGCTGAAAGGAGGGCCTTTTTCATCTGTTGGAAAGCCCGTTCTGCCTCTTCCATCCACTCAAAGGTCTGCTGAGTTTTAGAGGCTACGTACAGGGGTTTGGCCATCTCAGCGAAGCCCGGTATCCACAACCGACAGTACCCTGCCGTCCCCAAAAGTTCTCTTACCTGCCGTGGTGTAGCAGGTCAGGGAATGCAGAGTACAGTGTTCTTGCGGGCGTCGGTGAGCCATCTTTGTCCCCCTTTCTTTTTTTTTTCTTTTTTTTTTTTTTACTTTATTTATTCATTTGACAGAGAGCAATCACAAGTAGTCAGAGAAGCAGGCAGAGAGAGAGGAAGAGAAGCAGGCTCCTGGCTGAGCAGAGAGTCCGATGTGGGGCTCGATCCCAGGACCCTGAGATCATGACCCGAGCTGAAGGCAGAGGCTTTCACCCACTGAGCCACCCAGGTGCCCCTTTGTCCGCCTTTCAATAAGTATCCCAGGTACATTACCTCAGACTTGCAAATTTGGGCCTTTTTCTCTGAGGCCTGGAGGAGGTTTTCAGTTCCTTGTAGGCAGGCCTGTTGGGAATCTGAAGCTATTAAGAGATCATCTACATATTGCAAGAGTGTTATATCCGGGTTTTGCTTTCTATATTCACTTAAATCCTCGTGGAGGGCCTTATCAAACAGGGTGGGCGAGTTTTTGAACCCTTGTGGGAGGCGAGTCCATGTCAACTGTCCACTTATACCTCTCTCAGTGTCTGTCCATTCAAATGTGAAAAGATCCTGGCTCTTGGGGGCCAAGGGCAAGCTAAAAAAAGCATCCTTTAAGTCAAGAACTGTGTACCATATTCTGGTGGGCCCCAGGGCACTGAGGAGAGTATAGGGGTTAGGGACAGTAGGGTGTATGTCCATAACCCATTTATTAACTTCCCTTAGGTCTTGTACAGGTTGGTAGTCCCCACTATTGGGTTTACGCACCGGTAACAAAGGTGTGTTCCAGGGTGAGTGACAGGGGCGTAGCACACCTGAGTCCAGGAGACGTCTAATATGTGGGGTGATGCCCGATTTGGCTTCCATGGGCATGGGGTACTGTTTGACTCGGACGGGGTCAGCCCCAGGCTTTAGCTCTATGAAGAGGGCCGGCCGATGTCTAGCCAGCCCCATTCCTCCTGTTTCTGCCCAGGCTTTAGGGAATCAGTGAAGCCAGGACTCGATGTTGAGTTCCTGGGAAGGGGGGGTGGTTTGGTGGAGTAGATGTTCGTCCTCCAAATGCATTGTGAGTATTGATAATGGCAAGGTCTGAGAGCTAGTTACCGTGGGGCCGTCGGGTTGAAAATAAATGTGCGCTCCCATCTTGGTGAGTAAGTCTCTTCCCAACAGAGGGCAAGGGCTATCAGGGATGATGAGGAATGAATGAGTTACTTCTACTGTACCTAAGTTAACAGTCCGTTGAGTTGTCCAAGGGTACCTTTTAGTCCCAGTGGCTCCCTGGACCCAGGAAAATTTGTCTGAAACTTCTCCATGGGGTCTGGTCAATACTGAATGTTGAGCTCCGGTGTCAACCAGAAATTGTACAGAATTCCTCTCCACTTGTAGAGTTACCCTGGGCTCGGGGAGGGGATCCGAACCCCATCCCCTCTATTCTGAATCTCGGGTAACTAGAGTGGGGTTGGGTTTCGTCCCCCATGGTTGTGGTCTACGCTTATTTTTTTTGGGCAATTATGTGCCCAATGTCCCTTTTCTCTACAATATGAACATTGATCTGGGTCCAGATTGCGTTGGAAGCCTTGGGCCTTTTGAGGTTCCCCTTCCCCTCGAAGGGTTGATTCTTCCTGGACAAAGGCAGTTAGGACTTTGGACATTTCTTTTGTTACTTTGAGTTGCTTATCCTCCGGGGTATCTTGGGCATTATAAACCCGTTGTGCAATGCGGAATAGATCTTGAATCTGTTTGCCCTCTAGGTCCTCTAGTTTCTGTAATTTCTTTTTAATGTCTGATGCTGCCTGATTCACAAAAGACATGACTACTGCTGCCTGATTCTCAGGGGATTCAGGATCCATAGGGGTAAACTGCCTAAAGGCTTCCATTAATCTCTCTAGAAATGCTGCTGGACTCTCTGTCTTACCTTGCAATACTGCATATACCTTGGCCAAATTGGTGGGCTTGCGGGCAGCAGCCCTGAGACCCGCCATTAGAGTCTGGCGATAAATGAGTAGCCGTCCCCTACCTTCGGCCGTGTTGTAGTCCCAGTTGGGCCTAGTTAAAGGGAAACTCGCATTGATGAGGTCTGGATTCACGGTTGGTCTGCCATCATCTCCGGGAACCAGCTTCCTTGCTTCCACCTGGATTCTCTCTCTTTCTTCGGTAGTGAATAGGATATGCAAGAGCTGCTGACAATCATCCCAGGTGGGCTGATGGGTGAACATGATGCTATCTAGAAGGGCTATGAGATCTTTTGGATTATCTGAAAAGCGCGCATTTTGGGCTTTCCAATTGTAGAGATCACTAGTTGAGAAGGGCCAATATTGGAGTCGGGGATTACCAGTATCATGGGGGGGGGGGGTGGCAATCTCTCTAAGGGGCAAAGCCACAGTTGAATCTGCCGGGCGAAATGGATTTTCTTTCTGAGTGCGCCCCCTAGTGTGCCCGGCAGGGCCGTCAGTCCCTCCCTGAGCGGCAGGGACTGCAGCAATTGCTTCTCGACCTTCTGCTTCAGGGCCCGGCGTGGGGGCTTCAGCTGGGGCGGGCACAGGGGGAGAAAGCTCAGCCACAGCGGCTAGGGGAGGGGTTTGATAAGGGGGCGGATCTAGACTAAGTAAGTCTTGACTATCAGGGAGGACGGGTGGAGGGGGTGCAGATGGGGCATGAGGTCCTCGTGCTTCTGTCGGCCTGGCTGCGAGAACCTTGCAGCTTTCTGGGAACAGAAAGGGGGCCAACCAAGGGGGGGGGGGTGTTCCACAAGATCCTGCCAGACTGTAATGTAAGGGACTTGGTCTGGATGTCCCTCTTTACCTGGGAGATATACCTGAGCCTTAACCTTAAGAATTATGGGGAGGCAGAAAGTGCCTTGGGTGGGCCATCCTACTCCGAAGGTTGGCCATTCGGAGCGACAGAAAGTGATAAGTCTTGATCTCCGGGTATCCAGGCTCATGTTATTGCCTCTCGCCCGAACATCCTTAAAGTTAGCCAGGAGAAGGGAGAGTGGGGTACTCTGAGTTTGCCCATTAGACTAGGTTGTTCCCAGATCAAGATAATAGTTGAGACGAAAAGAAAGGCGCCTAGAATAGGCAGAAAGCGACAGAGACACCAGTGTAAGGGGAGCGAGACGAACGAGCAAGTGAGGAATTCGAAAGGGCGAATTGAGGGTGTGTGTTCTGGTTCAACCAGTCCGAAGGGGTGGATGAAAGCCTTTGGTGGCCTGGAGGTAGGAGCTAGGCAAGTTTCATCCTCAGACGGCGAGAGTAGGAATTCTTTTCCTCTGTCCGCCAGGGTGAACCTGAAAGTGACATGGGTTAGGAGAGTGTGGGCAGGATAATTAGGGAAATAATTTCCTCCAACCTGGAGGAGGAACTGTTAAGGTACAAGGGACCAGCGGTATTCAGAACGTTAGGATTCTCATAATTTGTTTACTCTCATATCATTGACTCATTGAATCTGGTTTTAGCTCTTAATACCCATCTCTTATATTCCCTCCCGATATGTACGAGGTCGCAGACAAGGGGAGGGAGACCTTTCAGGTGCTGTCCTGCTCGCATCCCTCGCGGGAACTTAGGAGCATCTTAGCTAAGGTCTATCCATATAAACCCCAGACCAGGCTACTCCATGGAGTAGATGACCGTTATGCCGTGTGACGCTCTGCGAGACTCAGGGTTCAGCCCAGTCAGACTCCGTAGCCAAAGGCGGTGGAGCCACACAAACACATTCATACAGTCAGGCATTCCTCAGATTCAAACGGGTTAGACACCCTCCCCTTAAACAGAATGTAACCTTCATAACCAGTACAAGGAACATATAACCACATTTAAAGACATAACATGGAGACATACATGAAGACATACATTGTTGGCCTCCGAGGTGGGACTCGAACCCACGATCTCTGAGGGGCCGTTCCTGCCGGGCACGAGGGACGTCTCCATCGGCTCGCTGGCAACCCTATAGCGCATCCGCCGGGGCGTATTTGCCAGTCACTGCCCTGGGACTCTAACTCAGGAATAATCACAGAAAGGACAAAACACACAGTCAGGACATAAGAACAAAGCATACGAAAAACATAGAGACAAAAGACAAAGCTGGCTTTCTTACCGATTGGTTGCAGCGACCTGTTGACCAGTTGTCTGGTGGGCTTGAAGGGGAGATCTCCGTGGGACCTCCAAATGAAATGCCAACAGAGAATTACTCCCACCTTAAAAGACCACCAGAGATGTGAGTCAAAGCCAAGCAGCAAGGGTCGTTTATTGCAGGTTTGAACCTGGACCTCTGCGCTGCTTGTTGCCCATAACGCCGAGAGGTCCAGAGCTGGGTTGGTGCAGGGTTTTTATAGACAGATACAAACAAGTTTCGAGTGGGGCTGAGCTGATTGGTTGACAGTTTGAACAGGCATACTTGGCGCCAGCGGATTGGTTCAGGGGGCCCGCATGCGCGAAACAAGCAAATCAGTCTTACAGAAGCAGAACTGGCCGGTTAGCCCGCGTGTGCGAAAAAGCAAGCATTCCTACAGAAGTGAAACTAGCTGGTTAGCAGGATAAAAATGCACTTCTAACCAGGGGGGTTCTTTTGGTCTTTCAGTACATTCGGTGCCAGTCAGTGGAAGATCACTAAAACATCCTGCATCTGGCAGGAGGGCAAAAGGAGAAAGCCCAGAATCCTGACCCCAGCCTCTAGGGTGCTGTCATGACAACGGTTTCCGGCGCCAGGGGGGAAAAAAAAATTCCCGCTGAATCCGCTGTGCAGGCGCCTACATACAAAAGGCGAGTCAGCCCACCCGCCCTTCCGAGTTCCGGACTGCGCAGGCGCACTGGGGTGGGGGCGTGGCAATGCAGCACGCTCCTCCCGGGGGCCCACGCTGACGGAGGTGCGCACGGATTTGAAATTCCGGGACCTTCTGCTCCATCTCGTCATCCGCCAGGCTTCAGCGAAGCAGTCCCGCTCCGAAGAAGGTGAGTGCGGTGCCGCGTGGGGATGAAGCGAAGTGAGAGGATAGACGGTAGACGCCAGTGGATGCGCAGACACGGCCGGTGGTTGTGCAGAGGGGCAGGGTGAGCCGGGAGCGGGAAAATTCTGTTCTGGAACTGAAGGGGTGGGACCAAAATGTGATTGGCAGGCTAGGAACCAGTGTGAGGGGAAAGGGCGGACTAATGAGGGCAGGACCTGCAGTGGCTGTGGAGCTGCGCTTGGGCTTGAGAATGAAAAGATTAAAAATGATTCCATGGGGCGCCTGGGTGGCTCAGTGGGTTAAGCCGCTGCCTTCGGCTCAGGTCATGGTCTCGGGGTCCTGGGATCGAGTCCCGCATCGGGCTCTCTGATCAGCGGGGAGCCTGCTTCCCTCTCTCTCTCTCTGCCTGCCTCTCTGCCTACTTGTGATCTCTCTCTCTGTCAAATAAATAAATAAAATCTTTAAAAAAAATGATTCCATAATGTTCTCTTTATTTCCTCCTGATGAAAGCAGAATAAAGATTGAGTATTAGATTGGTTAAAAAATACTCAAAGCTGTCTATTTCTCTTAGAATTTCAGTTAATGGAAATCAGGTAAAAGGTCAAATTTTGGTTATTGAACCATTTCTAGTTTTTCAGCTATTATAATTCAAATCATATTGTCTCTCTGCTTGCGAGTTTTTCTTTTCCCCTAACTTGAGGGGGAAATCTGAAAAGGTGTTCCTGCCAGTTGTAATAATTTGTAATTGAAAGGAAACTTAGAAAAATATTTCAAGAGAAAAGAAGATGGTGGCAGAGTAAGAGGAGCCTAGGTTCACCTAATCCCTGAAGACTAACAACACAAAGCCCACTATTAGAGAGAAGAGGCCACACCAAATAAGGTAGGAATTACAGAGATGTGGTTTAGGAGAGAAACAGATCCTGGCTGCTGCAGAGGAAAGGGAGTCACGGTCATGGAGAAGGGCAGGAGCGAGACACGGGACTGTGCAAAAACATTTCCCTATAGCCACTGGCTACACTGGAAAGTGAGAGGAGCTTAATTTCATGAGTTCTTACAATGAGGGGGGCTTAAAAGCTGGAATTCTAAAGGTCATTGGGCTTGGCTGGGATAGAGCTTGTAGTGCACTGTGCTGCTCTTGGAGAAAAGGCAGGCAAACAACCCGGGAGCATACAGCATGGAAACAGTGATCTGAACAGTGTCTGGAGAATACAGTAGGGAAATTACTCACTCTTTTCAGAGCATTTCCCTGAGAGGCAGTGTTCACAGAGACCACTCTCTAGGAACAAAGGAACAAGCTGTTACCATTTCCCTCCAGTGCCCCTCAGCACAAGCACAGAGTCATCTGTGGGAAGCAGTGCAGCTCTGACACTGGCTGCCTAATCTGTTTACACTGAGCACCATCCCCTTGCACTCCAGTGGAACTGCCCTGCTCAATCATTCTTGCCTCAGTTCCACCACAGCAGGCCTTTCCCCCAGAAAATCAGCACAAGCCCCTGCCCACACCTCATCTGACCAGATTCAGGAGGGCCTCAGTTCCAGTGGAGGTGGTGACAGGTCTCATTTCACAAGCACACCAGGGCACACCTAGTTAAAAGTTGCTACATTCAGGCCAGGTACCAAACACTGCCCACAGCAGTGAGGGAGAGCCTCTGCAGATGTCTGGCCTGAGGGATAGAGCAGCCAGAACACAACAGCAGAGTGCATGCTGCACACACTAGAGATACTCCCCTAAGCATGAGACCCTGGGTGCTACATGACGTCTTTTGTCATAAGTCCATTACTTTTGGGAGAAGATGGCATACTGGCTTTTCTAACACAGAGAAGCTGGTAGAGACTTAGATAAAATGAGAAAACAGAGGAATTTATCTCAAATGAAAGAACAGGATAAAGCCACGGGTCCAGATTGAAGTGAGACAGATGTAAATATCATGGCTGATGGAGGATTTAAAGTAGTGATAATAGGGACACTCACTGGACTTGAGAAAAGAATGACAGCATCAGGGAGACCCTTACAACAGAGATAAAAGAGTTAAAAAAGAATCAGAGTTGAAGAGTGGAATAAGTGAGTTAAGAAACACACTTAATGCAATGAACAGTGGCTGGAAAAAACAGAGGAACAAATTAACAACTAAGAAGTCAAAGTAATGGAAAGCAATGAAGCCAAAGAAGGGGGAGAAAGAATTATGCAAAATGAGACCAGACCTAGGGAACTCATTGACTCCATCAAATGTAATAACACTCATGTTATAGGAATCCCAGTAGAAGAAGAGAGAAAAAAGGTGTAAGAAAACTTGTTTCTAGAAATATAGCTGAAAATGTCCATAATCTAAAAGATCCAGGAGACACAGAAAACTATCAAAATCAACAATAGTAGGCTAACACCAAGACCTATTGTAATTGAATTTGCAAAATATACCTATAAAGAAAACATCTTAAAAGCAGGAAAGCAAGTCAGTAACTTCCAGGGGAAACCCCTTAAGGCTAGCAGGAACTTTTTCAGCAGAAACGTTGCAAGCCAGAAGGGAGTGGTATTATCTATTCAACGTGGTGAATGGGAAAAATCTGTAGCCAAGAATATCTATCCAGCAAGCCTATTACTCAGAATAGGAGAGATAGAGTTTCCCAGATAAAAACTAAAGGATTTTGTGACTACTAAACTAGCCCCACAAGAAATATTAAAGGGGACTCTTTGAGTGGAAAAAAGAGACCAATTGTGACAGTATAAAGGCAGGAAACACAAAAGTAGCAAAAATGAACATTTATATAAAAAATAAGGAACTCCGGAAAAAGGAATATAAAATGTAATATTTTACCTAAAGCATAGGGAGAAGAAGAGAAAAGAATGGGCTCAAACTTAAAGACCAGCAGCTTAATATAGACTGCTATATGCAGAAGAGGTTATATACAAATTATATATCAAAACCCACTAATAGTGGTGCCTGTGTGGCTTCATTGGTTAAACATCTGACTTGATTTCAGCTCAGGTCATAATCTCAGGGTTGTGAGATTGAACCCTGCACTGTACTCTATTCTAGCCATGGAGTCTGCTTAAGATTCTCTTTCCCTCTCCCCACTCCATTCATGCCCTCTCTAAAAACAAACAAACAACAACAACAACAACAACAACAACAAAACACAGATAAACACTCAAAGAGGAGAAATAAATCCAAATATATCACTAAAGAAAACCAGTAAAACATCGAAGACACAAAAAATGATCAGAGAAAATCTCCAGAAACAACCACAAAGCAAGTAGTAAAATGACAAATACATATCTATCAATAATTACTTTGGGTATAAATGGGGTAAGTGCTCCAATAAAAATACATAGGATGTCAGAGTGGATTAAAAAAGAAGAAGAAGAAGAAGAAAACAAGACCCATGTATAAGCCACTTGCAAGAGTTTTATTTTTGTCATAAGGACACTTGCAGATTGGAAGTCAGGGGTTGGAAAAAACATGTATCCTGCAAATGGATATAAAAAGAAAACCAGAATAGTAATACTTATATTGGACAAAATAGAGTCTAAAAGAACAACTGCAGTAAGAGACAAGAGCACTATATCATAATGAAGAGGACAGTCTGACAGGAATAAGAACTATCTATTGTAAATATTTATGCACCCAACATGGGATCACCCAAGCACATAAAACAATTAATGACTAACATAAAAGAACTAATTGATAATAATACAATAATACTAGGGTCCTTTAATTTTATTATATATGTTTTAAATGAAATTCATTTCTTTTATTCCCAATTTCAAAAGTATCCATGAAGACAATGTACAATTTAGATATTTTAGGAAGAAATAGAAATAATCAATAGTTGGATACTTTAACTCACCACTTACATCAATGGACAGATCAGAAAGTCAACAAAGAAACAGTGGCTTTATATGATGCACTGGACTAGATAGACTAAGGAGATATATTCAAAATATTCCATCCTTAAACAACAGAATACACATTCTGGAACATTCTGTAGAATAGAACACATATTAGGCAACAAAACAAGTTTTTTTTTAAATTTAATTTTTTTCAGTGTTCCCAAATTCATTGTTTATGCACCACACCCAGCGCTCCATGCAATACGTGCCCTCCATGATACCCACAAAACCAGTCTTAATAAATATAAGATTGAAGTCATACCATGAACCTTTTCTGATCACAATACTATTAAATTAGAAGTCAGCCACAGGAAACAATCTGAAAGACGACAAATACATGTTGGTTAAGTAACATTCTACTAAACAATGAATGGGCCAATGAGGAAATAAGAGAATAAATTTTTTAAAATACATGGAAGCAAATGAAAATGAAAACACAATTGCCCAAACTTTTAAGATACAGTAAATATGGTTCTAAGAGGGAAGTATATAGCAATGCAGGCCTACCTCAAGAAATAAGAAAAATCTGCAACAACCTAACCATCACCTAAACAAGCTAGAAAAAGAACAACAAATGAAGCCTAAAGGCATCAGAAGGAAGGAGATAATAAAAATTAGAGTAGTAGTAGTAGTAGGTAGCTCAGTTGGTTAAGCAGCAGACTCTTGATTTCAGCTCAGGTCATGATCTCAGAGTCCTGGAATTGAGCCCTGCTTCTGGCTCTGTGCTCAGCGGGGAGTCTACTTGAGGATTCTCTCACTCCCTCTCCATTTGACCCTCTCCCCACTTTCTCTCTCTCTCAAATATATTTTTTTAAAGATTTTATTTATTTATTTGACAGAGAGAGATCACAAGTAGGCAGAGAGGCAGGCAGAGAGAGAGAGGAGGAAGCAGGCTCCCTGCTGAGCAGAGAGCCCGATACGGGCCTCGATCCCAGGACTCTGAGATCATGACCTGAGCCGAAGGCAGCGGCTTAACCCACTGAGCCACCCAGGCACCTATCAAATATATATATTTTTTAAACTAGAGCAGAAGTAAACACTATAGAAACTTTAAAAAGACAAAAATAGGAGAGATCAATGAAACCAGGAGCTGGTTCTTTGAAAAAATTAATGAAACCTATAAGGCTTTAGCCAGAGTTATCAGAAAGAAGAGAAAAAGGACCCCAATAAAATCATAGATGAGAGAGGAGAAATAACAATCAACACCACAGAAATGCAGACAATTATAAAAGAATATTATGAACGACTATATGCCAACAATTTGGACAATGTAGAAGAAATGGATAAATTCCTAGAAACATATAAATGACCAGAACTGAAACAAGAATAGAAAATTTGAACAGACTGAAAACCAGCAAAGAAATGGAATCATTAATCCAAAAACTATGAACAAACACAAGTCCAGGACCAGAGGCAAATTCTACTGAGCATTTTAAAGGAAAAGTTAGCACCTATTCTCAAACTATTCCAAAAAAACAGAAAAGGAAGGAAAAACTCCAAATTCACTCTATGAGGCCAGTAGTATCCTGATACCAAAATCAGACAAAGATGCCACAAAAAGAACTCTAAACCAGTATCTTTGGTGAACATGGATGCAAAAATCCTCAACAAAATACTCCAAACTGAATCCAACAATACATTAAAAAAATCATCACCATGATCAAATGGGATTTATTCCTAGGTTATGGGGGTGTTTTAATATCTGCAAATCAATCATTGTGATACACCAAATTAATAAAAGGAGAAGGATCATCTGATCATTTCAAAAGATGTGGGAAAATCTTGTGAGGGGCACCTGGGTGACTCAGTGGGTTAAATCCTCTGCCTTCGGCTCAGGTCATGATTCCGGCGTCCTGGGATCTAGCCCCGCATCAAGCTCCCTGCTAGGCGGGGAGCCTGCTTCGCCCTCTCTCTCTCTGCCTGCCTCTCTTTTTCCTTTGATTGCTGTCAAATAAATAAATAAAATCTTTAAAAAAAGGAATTTGACAAAGTGCAACATCCATTCATGATAAAAGAGTAAAAATTCCATTCATGATAAAAACCTTCAAAAAGTAGATTTAGAAGGAAGATACTTCAACATAATAAAGGTCATATATTAAAAAATGCACAGGTAATGACATCCTAAATGGGGGAAAACAGAAAGAAAAACTTCTTAGGTCTTGCTTCTAGTTATGGGCTTCTTCTCATTTGCACTGTTTGTCATTATTAAATTAATCTTAGGGGCACCTGGGTGACTCAGATGGTTAAGTATCTGCCTTTGGCTCAGGCCATGATCTCCAGGTCCTGGGATCAAGTCCCATGTCAGGCTCCCAGCTCAGCATGGAGTCTGCTTCTCCCTCTCCTCTGCCTCTCCTCCTGCTGGGTCTCTGTCTCTCTCTATCTCTCCCAAATGAATAAATATTTTAAAATAAAAAAAATTAATCTTAACCTTTTTAACTTCCCACTTTAATGGAGACCAATTTCTAATATATAAATTATGTATCTTATTAACTTTTTGTCATCCATTTTTCTATGTTTGTTTTTTCTTAACGAACTCCCCAAAGTTTAGTGGCTTAAATAACATTTATTTTGTTCACAGATCTACTGTTAGGAAAAGTGTGACTATGGTGGCTTTTTCTCTTCCCCTAGCTTCAGGTGGGGCAGCTGAAAGGCTTAGGGCTGGAACTCTTTGAAGATTTGCTCACTCACATCTGGTGGTGTTGATGCTGGTTATTGTCTAGGACTACAGTTGGGGCAGGCAGCCAAAACACTTACACTGGCACACCTAGACTCTTTGTGGCCTGAATTTTCTTACAAGATGGGGGGCTAAATGCCAATCCAAAAAAGCTGCCTGAGCTGCAGAGCAAGATTGTCTTTTGTAACCTAGCCTTGGAATACACAGAGCATCACATTCACCATATTCTATTAGGAGAAAGTCACAAAGGTAGGCCCATGGTCTTTTTTTTTTTTTAATGGAATGAATATTAAAAAACCTATGGACACATTTTAAAAGCAGCATGATTTACCCACCGGCCACAATTTTTTGTATTCCTCCCACATGAAAAATACACTCACCTCCCCCCCATACCTCCCACAAATCTCAGTTTTCCTGGCATTGGGTTTGGGCTTGAGTCCAAGATCTTACCATCTTAATCAGGTACAGCAGGGATAAGGTGCCTGAAGTAGAGTCCCTTGAGTGCAAGTCTTCTCTATCTGAACACTTGGGAATTAAGGAAGACAGTTCTCTACCACTCAAAATGGAACACTCTGATAACCTGCTAAGGACTCTCCCATTGAAAGAAGATGGGAGGCACACTAGTCCATAGCAGTTTTGAAACACACCCTGAAGCATGCTGTCAGTTCTTCCGAGAGGACTTAGTCCTAACCATGGGAATGCTTCTCCATGGCTGTTTGCTTTACTTTTTGAGCTCTTGGTTCTGTCCTTTTCATAAGGAATGACCTGTGTTTGTAGCTTCTTTTTCAGCCTGCTTCCTCCTGGTGGGAATTCTAAGACTCAACGGCCTATTTTTAGTTTGTACTATCTTGGTCTCTTTTAGTCCAAGCTCACAAACAGTGTTTTTGCTACTATATTTCTCTTAGTTTTTTGAGTTTTCCATGAATACTGTCACTCTCGCCAGCAAGAACGACCAGGAGACACGGAGTGACAAGCTTGCTAATCTTTATTGTTCTCTCCTTACCCGGATGTTTACCCCTATTTATATCCCCTCTCCTCCAATCAGCAGACTGTACACGTGAAAGGAAGCATGATCAACGCTTAGCATGATAGAAAGCACGCAGTGTCCACGGGCTTCCTGTTCTGGGCACAGCCAATCATCTTTCAGGTGGTGCGCAGGTCCTCTGTCTGGCTGCGGGCGCAAGCGCCATGTTGCGTATTATGTACGTAGCTGCCCCCGACAGAATACGATTGGATTTCATGCCATTAGAAAAGCCATTCTCCTGGGTCTTTGAGATAAGCTTTCACCTCAGGTTTCCCGTGCAGCTCTCATTTGACAATGCCTTTCAAATTCTCACACTCTTAAGATACTTAAAGAAATTTGAGGCACACCTTAAGTCCTTCTCAAGTCTTAATAAAGGGTTTATAGTTTTGGCTTTATCCATAGGCCATGTCTTCCTGGATTTGCTTTTAACCCAGAAGCCATTTCTTTATTTTAGCGTTATTTGGCAATACAGTATGTGGAGAGGCTATAAATGAGGAACAGATAGATGAATCCAGTAAGTCCTGGTTCCTTCATATTGAATAGTCTTTCTTTAGCTTATCTCTCCTACCAGTTTTACTTTCACGTGGTTTGTGGTACGAGTTCCTTTTCCCTCTAGTGTCATTTTCTTCACTTGTCTAGAAACCTTTGCTGTAAGCCTCTTCAAGGGCCATCAGGTTTCCACTCACAGTCTCTTGGAAGCCCTTTTGGTTTTCATTCTTACTCTTCTCTACTTCTCACTCTTACTCTTCTTTCAGGTTCCACCCACCTCCTGGTTCAAAGAAGGTTTAGTTTCAGTTTTTTTGTTTTCTTTTTTAATGGAAGCACCCCATTTTAATGTCAGTATCTGTGCCAGTTATTTATTGCTGTATAATAAACCATCTTAAAACCTAGTGGCTCAAAAAACAGCATTTATCTTGTTCACAAATCTTTGGACAAGGCTGAGTAAGGCCAACTCATTTCTTCTTCATTTGGCATCACCTGGGATGACTGGACTCTGGGAACTAGAATCATCTAAAACCTTGTTCATGCACATGTTTGGCTGTTGAGGCTGGCTTTTGGCTAGGATGTTAGCTAGGGCAGTCTCAGCTGGAATATTTCCATGAAGACTCACTAGGTACCCTGGGCTTTCCCACAACAGCTGGATTCTAAGTGTGAGGTTTCCTAGAAGAAGAAAGTCAGATGGAAGCTATATCACATTTTCTAACCTCGCCTTAAAAATCACACAGCAGCTCTGCCATATTCTGTTCACTAGGAACCAGTTACTAAGGGGAGGGGTTGTCATCGGAAAAGTGTCAGTGTATAAAACCACCACATCCACTTGTCTTTCCAGTCATATCTAAAGGAAAAGAATTCTTCCCAACTCAGCATCACTGAAACTCCAGCAAGTTGTTTGGTTGTTTTCATTGCTTAGTATATTCTCTTATTTTGTGGGAAGTAACAAAGGATTGTAACATTGTTGGGTTAAAGAATTTTTTTTTTTAATCCAAAAATATATGGATCATCTCACTAAATTTTTTCCCCACTATTTTTTTTTTTTTTTTACTGAGAGATGTGATTTCTTAACCTTGTGAATCATTTCTCCTCAGAATGCAATTCAAATTAGCATAAAACATTTGTAATTCAGAAAAAGGCTGATGGCAATAGAATCAGTATTTATAGATTCATTAATTAGAGTCTTATTTTCAATGTCTTATTTTGGTAAGCATTTATTGGCTCAGACCTACATAAGTCAATATGGTATTCCTAAAACTTCTTTAAAAATTATGGAGTACATGGGCACCTGGCTGGCTCAGTTAAGTGCCTTTGGCTTGGGTCGTGATCCTGGGATGCTGGGATTGAGCCCCATGCTGGGCTTCCTGATCAGTGGGGAGTCTGCTTCTCCCTCTCCCTGCTCTTGTACTCTTGCTGTCTTGCCCTCTCTCCCTCTCAAATAAATAAATAAAATTAAAAAAAAATTATGGAGTGTTAAGATGAGGTAAGGGTTAAGAGACTTTCTACTGGGGCACCTGGGTGGCATAGTGGGTTAAAGCCTCTGCCTTCGGCTCAGGTTATGATCCCGGGGTCCTGGGATCGAGCTCCACATCGGGATCTCTGCTCTGCGTGGAGCCTGCTTCCTCCTCTCTCTCTCTCCCTGCCTGCCTCTCTACCTACTTGTGACCTCTCTCTCTGTCTCTACAAAAAAAAAAAAAAAAAAAAAGAGAGAGAGAGAGAGAGACTTTCAACTAAGATGTGACTTACAGTATTTTATGGAGGAAAAATCTGAAACAATCAGAAAAATAAAAGTATAAAAATTAAATACAAATGTGTGGCAAAGAGGATGACAGCAGAGATCGATTTTAGCAACTCCTAGTGGTTTGAATTTTGTTCTTCATTTTCTGAGTTATTTGAGGTTCTGCATTCCAAGACTGTACTACAATATAGATAACATTTTGTTGAAAATGAACTTATTTTAAAATTTGAGCACCTGCCTGGAGCAGTCAGTAATGTATGTGACTCTTGATCTTGGAGGTGTGAGTTCAAGCCCCATGTTTGGTGCAAAGATTTAAAATCTTTGAAAAAAAATTGGGGTCTTAGTTTTGCATTAGATCTTTTCACTCTACTTCCAAACCGTATTATTTTATTCATGCAGGTTGATGATCTTACAGCAAAATTGGAAACTGTGTCTTCAAGAAACCAGGTTCTTATTCAGGAATTATCATCTATGAGAGAAATACGGACTAAATGTGAAAAGCCAGAGAAGAAGAAAAAGAAGTTGGAACAACAAGTAGTAAACCTCAGAAGTTGTGAGGAAGTCAACGTGGTAATATAGTAAAATAGAACAATATAAAATAGAGCAATATAAACGGGATTTTGAAGAAAGGACAAGATTGAATGTAGCAGAAAAATTAAAAGGAGTTGATCTATTTTTAGAGGTTAATTTATTTGTCTATAAAATGCTTTAATTCATTTCACTGCAAATCACGTTTTGGTTATATGCAGTGTAGAGTTTTCCTCTACTTCCTATATAGCAATTTGGTAAATTTCTGGAAGCATTTGTTCCTTCCCTTTAAAAATTTCAGTTTTCATTATTATTCACACTAAATTGATCTTTCAGAATTATTCACAGTAGAAAGTCATTTTTTTTTTTTTTTAGAGACTATGGACTCTGAAAAACAATCTGAGGGGTTTGAAGTGGTGGTGGGGGTGGGAGGTCAGGGTACCAGGTGGTGGGTATTATAGAGGGCACAGATTGCATGCAGCACTGGGTGTGGTGAAAAAATAATGATACTGTTATGCTGAAAATAAATAAAATTTTTTTTTTAAAAAGACCAGTTAGTATAAAACAAGGTTATTGAGAGGAAAAGAAAAAACTGTGCTTTAAAAATTTTGACCATGGGGTACATGGGTGGCTTAGTCAGTTGCTTATTTGGGCTCCATTCTGGGCATTCCTACATAAAAGAAATGGTACCATACTTGGATTATTCCTTTTTTTATATTAAATATCTTATTTATTTATTTGGAAAGCACGAGTGGGTGATGGACAGGTAGAGAGAAAATTCCAGGCATACTTCATGTGAGTAGGACACAGGCTTTATCCCAGGACCCTGAGATCACTATCTGAGCAGAAACCAAGAGTCAGGCACTCAGATGACTGAGTCAGCCAGGCACTCCAGGTACCTTGATTATTCTTAAGTTGTATTGTTCACTTTTTAAAAATTTAAATGATTTTATTATTCTTTGAATTATCAGATTGCATGAGTTCTAATGTAAGAATGAACATTTAATCCAGTTTCACATTAATGATAAATATTTTACATTTCAGCTTTTTTTTTTTTCACTTTAAAAATTGCTCTCTGAATCATTGACACAAAACTAAAAGAAATATACTGTAATTACCCAGGTTGTAACAATTTTAAAACTATGCTTTTAATTTGCTTTAGACGCAAGTAGCATTTCAAGAAAGCATAGCACAGTTAAGAGAAAATAATAATGCTTCAGTAAGAAGTCAAATGGAACTCAGAATTAAAGAGCTGGAATTTGAATTATCCAAAATGAAAAGTTGTCAAGACTTTACTAAAACAGAATTGGACACATACAAGCACCTCTACCTAGAAGAAGTAACATGTCGAATGTCATTGACAAATGAACAGAACAAGTAAGTCAAAACAATCATAGAAAGTAGAGTTAGCTTATTAATTTGCCTCTAAACTATAAGTTTTTGGAGCCATGTTCATGAGATCAGTAGTAAGTGAAAGCCAACTAGGTAGCATAATTTTGAAAAATGATGTTTGTAAATGAACTTATTGTTGAAATGCTAGCCCAAGTCAGTTTGCATTTCTCTTTTTTTTGTTGTTGTTTTAAATGATTTTATTTTTTTCCCTTGAATATTTTCAGTTAATCTGATCTCCTAGTCTTTAAACTAACTGTTTGAAGGTTTATAATTTAGACAGCATATTATTATAAAATTGTCAGAATTACCCTAAATAGAAATGAGTTTATTAATATTTATTTATTAGTGTTAGTTTATTTTTGGAAGAGTACATCTTTAACCCAAAAGGTCAAGATGGAAATGGTAGATTCCACCTCCAGTACCCTGGTATCTGTGTTATAACCTAATTGCCTCTGGAGCTGTTTCAGTTCTTTCTGATCACAACTCTGCCATCTACTTGTCCTCTAGCAATTGTTCATCTAATTTTTACTCAGTGCCAAATGCTCAATCTCTCTGAGGTAATGTGTGAAATGTAAAAGAGTGGTGAAAGCCAATGCTTGAAAAATGTCTCTGAGGGATTTTTTAAATTTTTATTTTCCTTTGAAGATTTTACATATTTATTTGACAGAGAGAGAGAGAACAAGTGAGCACAAGCAGAGGGGAGTGGCAGGCATAGGGTGAGGGAGAAGCAGGCTTCCCTCAAGCAGGGAGCCCAGTGTGGGGCTCAATTCCAGGACTGTGGGGTCCTGACCTGAGCTGAAGGCAGATGGTTAACTGACCGAGCCACCCAGACCCCCAGGATGGTTTATTTTTGCAGCTCTAATCAGGTTTACTAAATATAAGTATGTATCATGGCATCTCCAAGAATCTTTTAAGTATAACCATTCCAGAAGGCAGCAGGTATAACCTGTTAGGCCATGGACATCACTGATAGCCATTTCTCTCCCTCCTTAATTTGAATTACTTGTTAGTTAGGAACCCTAGAAATATATGTACTTCTTTAGAAGAGTTTTAAACCTATAATTATACATAGTAGGTCTGCTCTGTCACATTTACCATGTTAAAACACTATTTAATGGCACATTCTCTTTACTATTATGGAAACTTAAAAAATGCAAGTAATTTAGGACTGATTTGGGGAGAAATGAAATACTAAGCATTGTGTTTTGTTATCTGAACAGGACTAGTGAGAGGCTGGCAGAGACCAGTACCAAACTTCTGGTGGAGAAGCAGCCAAAGCAAAATTTGCTTGACACTATTAATATGAGGCCAGCCCCAGATCTGCCTTATGGTAGAAATGTTAATAATAATAGTTCACTATTCAATAGAAATGTTGCTCTAAGAGAAAACATGGTATTCGTACCTCAAACTCACGGCGTTCAAGTAATGACATCGATACTTACTTCACCAAGGTTAGTTATATTATTTTTCCTTTTTTTCCTTGGGTTTCAGATTCCTGATATAATTTTTGTTTTTAATTTGGTAAAATTCTGAGTTGTTTAGCTAACTAATACACACTAAGTAAAAGTCATAATTATTTGTGCTAATAAGGAAATGAGACAGAAATTTTGATTTTTTTTCTTAGATCCTGGAGCTCTTACTTTCAAGAGATACCTATTATAACATTTATTAATAAATATAACTAAACTGTCATATTTTATTATTTATTCAAGATTTTATTTATTTTAGAGAGAGAGAGTATAAGGGGGGGAAAGAGTGTGAGACTCTCAAGCAGACTTCCTGCTGAGTGTGGAACCCGACATGGGGCCTAGTCTCACAACCCTAAGATCATAACCTGAGCCAAATACAAGAGTCAGACACTTGACTGAATTACCGAGGCACCCCAAAACGGACACATTTTAAATTTCTTGAAAACCTACATCTAAATTCGATTTGAGAAAGTAACTACTATTGCTCCTGAATGAAATCTATACTTAGATGCTTTGACTAATTTCCTGGTTGTCAATGGTTCTTAACAATTTTAAAGTTCGCTGTTACCCATTTTTCCCACTCCTATGTATAAGTGAACAATAAGAATCCAAACACTTAATCACATATGGATATTTATTATTTAAAAGAGCCTATGATAAGTCCTTTTTATGAATTAAATAAACTTGTAATGCTAAAGAGATTAATTTTACTTTTTCAGTTGTAATTGCTGTTATTTTCTCACCTGAGAGCACATCCTTAATTATTGTCTTACTTGGAGCATTTTTTAAAACTTACAACACTTCTATTTCAATTTTTACAAAATGTCCTGCTGAGCAATTGTAGAGCATTTTCTAAATCGCTAAATCAAGCAAATACAGGATTCTTTTATTTTTAGAGAGAGAGAGAGTGTGCAAACTGGCAGTGGTGGGTGAGGTGGTGCAGAGGGTAAGCAGGCTCCATATTCAGTGCAGAGCCTGATGCAGGGCTCAGTCTGAATGATCCCGAGATCATGACCTGAACCAAAGTCAAGATCAGATCCTTAACTGACTGAGCCACCCAGGTGCCCCACAACAGTAATTTTTAATATTTTATTTATTTATTTATTTGACAGAGAGATCACAAGTAGTCAGAGAGGCAGGCAGAGAGAGAGGAAGAGAAGCAGGCCCCCTGCAGAGCAGAGAGCCCCATGTGGGGCTTGATCCCAGGACCCTGGGATCATGACCAGAGTCGAAGGCAGAGGCTTTAACCCACTGAGCCACCCAGGTGCCCCACAACTGTAATTTTTAAAATGAAGTTCACGTATATCTACCTTGCCATTACTTGAATGATTGATGACTAAGATGGGAATAATAGGGAGTCTTTAAGTAGCAGCTGGTTTCCATTGTGTATCATTGTTATTAAAATATCCATTTCAATCAATGTACATAGGTTTATGGTTTTGAAAATATATTCATGGTCTTACAAATGCAGACAAAAGTAACATAGGCTCATGGTAAATGAGGCCTCTATCTTGTTCTTTCATTTGGTTTCCTTATTGTCTTGCTCTCTTCCCTCCTAATTTGAGGACTTTAGTGTGATGCTTGGTTGCCTTTATTTTTCTTTTTTGTATATTATAGATTTTTGTGATCACAGTGAAGTTCATATATAACATTCCATGCATAAAGAAGTCTATTTTAAGTTGATGGCTACTTAAGTTCAAACACACTTTAAAAACACTACATTTTCCCACCCCACCTTGTTTTATGTATTTGATGTCTTAGTTTACATCTTTTTGTGTATCCCTTAACTAATTACTGTAGATACAATTGTTAGTGCTCTTGTCTTTTAACATTCATACTGGCTTTATAAAAGTGATTGATGTATTACTTTTATTGTATGTTTGCTTTTACCAATAAAACTCTTTCTTTCATAATTTTCTTATTTCTAGTTATGTCCTTGTCTTTCTTTCTTCTTTCTTTCTTTTAATGTATTTTTGAAAACAAGCAAGTGAGAACACAGATGGGAGGGGAGAGCCACAGAGAGAGGGAGAAGCAGACTCCCTGAGCACGGGACCTGGTGGGGCTTGATCCTAGGAGGTCCCTTAACATGTCCTCATTTAAAAAATTCTTTTATCTTTTTGTTTTTTGGCTTTGATGACTTCTGCTGCCCTGTCCTGTAGATCACTGATCTGTTCATCTGCAGCTTTTAATCTGCTGTTGATTCCCTCTGGTGTATTTTCCATTTCAGTTATTGTATTTTTCAGCTCTGATTGGTTCTTCTTTATATTTTCTTTTATTGGAGTTCCCACTGAATCCATCCATTTAATATAATATTGAGGTATGTGCCCTCTATCCCTACACTTTGAAGAGTTTTGATCAGGAAGGGATGCTGAACTTTGTCAAATGCTTTTTCAGCATCTATTGAGAGTATCATATGGTTCTTGTTCTTTCTTTTATTAATGTGTTGTATCACATTGATTGATTTGCAGATGTTGAACCAACCTTGCAGCCCTGGAATAAATCCCACTTGGTCGTGGTGAATAATCCTTTTAATGTACTGTTGAATCCTATTGGCTAGTATTTTGTTGAGTATTTTCGCATCTGTGTTCATCAAGGATATCGGTCTATAGCTCTCTTTTTTGGTGGGATCCTTGTCTGGTTTTGGGATCAAGGTGATGCTGGCCTCATAAAATGAGTTTGGAAGTTTTCCTTCCATTTCTATTTTTTGGAACAGTTTCAGGAGAATAGGAATTAGTTCTTCTTTAAATGTTTGGTAGAATTCCCCCGGGAAGCCATCTGGCCCTGGGCTTTTGTTTGTTTGGAGATTTTTGATGACTATTTCAATCTCCTTACTGGTTAATGGTCTGTTCAGGTTTTCTATTTCTTCCTGGTTCAGTTGTGGTAGTTTATATGTCTCTAGGAATGCATCCATTTCTTCCAGGTTGTCATATTTGTTGGCGTAGAGTTGCTCATAGTATGTTCTTATAATTGTTTTATTTGGTGTTGGTTGTGATCTCTCCTCTTTCATTCATGATTCTATTTATTTGTGTTCTTTCTCTTTTCTTTTTGATAAGTCGGGCCAGGGGTTTATCAATTTTATTTATTCTTTCAAAGAACCAGCTCCTAGTTTCATTGATTTGTTCTATTGTTTTTTTTTTTTTTTTTTTTTTTTTGGTTTCTATTTCATTGATTTCTGCTCTGATCTTTGTGATTTCTCTTCTCCTGCTGGATTTAGGCTTTCTTTGTTGTTCTTTCTCCATTCCTTCAGGTGTAGGGTTAGGTTGTATACTTGAGACCTTTCTTGTTTCTTGAGAAAGTCTTGTACCACTATATATTTTCCTCTCAGGACTGCCTTTTTGTGTCCCACAGATTTTGAACCATTGTGTTTTCATTATCATTTGTTTCCATGAATTTTTTGAATTCTTCTTTAATTTCCTGGTTGACCCATTCGTTCTTTAGAAGGATACTGTTTAGTCTCCATGTATTGGGGTGCTTTCCAAATTTCCTCTTGTGATTGAGTTCTAGCTTCAGAGCATTGTGGTCTGAAAGTATGCAGGGAATGATCCCAATCTTTTGATACCAGTTGAGACCTGATTTAGGACCGAGGATGTGATCTATTCTGGAGAATGTTCCATGTGCACTAGAGAAGAATGTGTATTCTGGTGCTTTGGGATGCAATGTTCTGAATATATGTGTGATGTCCATCTGGTCCAGTGTGTCATTTAAGGCCTTTACTTCCTTGTTGATATTTTGCTTGGGTGATCTGTCGATTTCAGTGAGGGGAGTGTTAAAGTCCCCTACTATTATTGTATTATTGCTGATGTGTTTCCTTGGTTTTGTTATGAATTGGTTTATATAGTTGGCTGCTCCCAAATTAGGGGCATAGATATTTAAAATTGTTAAATCTTCTTGTTGGTCAGATCCTTTGAGTATGATATAGTGTACTTTCTCATCTCTTATTATAGTCTTTGGTTTAAAATCTAATTGATCTGATATAAGGATTGCCACCCCTGCTTTCTTCTGATGTCCATTAGCATGGTAAATTGTTTTCCACCCCCTCACTTTAAATCTGGAGGTGTCTTCAGGCTTAAAATGAGTTTCTTGGAGGCAACATATAGATGGGCTTTGTTTTTTTATCCATTCTGATACCTTGTGTCTTTTGATTGGGGCATTTAGCCCATTAACATTCAGGGTAACTATTGAGAGATATGAATTTAGGGCCATTGTATTGCCTGTAAGGTGACTGTTACTGTATATGGTCTCTGTTCCTTTCTGATCTACTACTTTTAGGCTCTCTCTTTGCTTAGAGGACCCCTTTCAAGATTTCCTGTAGAGCTGGTTTGGTGTTTGCAAATTCTTTCAGTTTTTGTTTGTCCTGGAAGCTTTTAATCTCTCTTTCTATTTTCAATGATAGTCTAGCTGGATATAGTATTCTTGGCTGCATGTTTTTCTCATTTAGTGCTCTGAATATGTTACACCAGCTCTTTCTGGTCTGCCAGGTCTCTGTGGATATGTCTGCTGCCAATCTAATATTTTTACCATTGTATGTTACAGACTTCTTTTCCCTGGCTGCTTTCAGGATTTTCTCTTTGTCACTAAGACTTGTAAATTTTTCTATTAGGTGATGGGGTGTGGACCTATTCTTGTTGATTTTGAGGGGGGTTCTCTGCACCTCCTGGATTTTGATGCTTGTGTCCTTTGCCATATTAGGGAAATTTTTTCCAATAATTCTCTCCAATATACATGCTGCTCCCATCTCTCTTTCTTCTTCTTCTGGAATCCCAATTATTCTAATGTTGTTTCATCTCATGGTGTCACTTATCTCTCGAATTCTCCCCTTGTGGTCCAGTAGCTGTCTGTCTCTCTTTTGTTCAGTTTCTTTATTCTCTGTCATTTGGTCTTCTATATTGCTAATTGTTTCTTCTGCCTCATTTATCCTAGCAGTGAGAGCCTCCATTTTTTATTGCACCTCATTAATAGCTTTTTTGATTTCAACTTGGTTAGATTTTAGTTCCTTTATTTCTGCAGAAAGGGCTTTTATATCTCCCAAGAGGGTTTCTCTACTATCTTCCATGCCATTTTCAAGCCCGACTAGAACCTTGAGAATCATCATTCTGAACTCTAGATCTGACATATTACCAATGTCTGTATTGATTAGGTCCCTATCATTTGGTACTGCCTCTTTTTCTTTTCTTTTTTTTTTTTCTTTGTGGTGAATTTTTCTGCCTTGTCATTTTATCCAGATAAGAGTACATGAAGAAGCAAGTAAAATACTAAAAGGGTAGCAAAGACCCCAGGAAAATATGCTTTAACCAAATCAGAAGAGATTCCAAATTGTGGGGAGGAAGAAAGGGGATAAAAAGAGGTTCAGAAAAAAAAAAGAAACAAAAAAAATGAATAAAGAAAAAATATTTAAAAAGAAAAAATATGTATATATTAGATAAACTAGATAAAAAACGTTAAAAAAGAAAACAAAGGTTAAAAAAGATTTAGCAGAAGAAGAAAAAAAATTGAAAAGAAAAAAAAAGTTTAAATTAACTGCAAGACTAAAGAACCATGGGGAGAAAGCCATGAGTTCCGTGCTTTGCTTTCTCCTCCTCTGGAATTCCGCTGCTCTCCTTGATATTGAATCTGTACTCCTTGGTAGGTGAACTTGGTCCTGGCTGGATTTCTTGTTGATCTTCTGGGGGAGGGGCCTGTTATAGTGATTCTCAAGTGTCTTTGCCCCAGGCGGAATTGCACAGCCCTTACGAGGGGCTGGGCTGAGTAATCACTTGGGTTTGCTTTCAGGAGCTTTTGTTCCCTGAGCGCTTTCTGTAGAGTTCCGGAGGACAAGAATGAAAATGGCGGCCTCCCAGTCTCTGGCCTGGAGGAGCTGAGAGCCCGGGGTCCTACTTCTCAGTGTGCCCTCAGATAACAGCGCCCAATTACTCCTGTCTCCCTGGCCTCTGGTCGCGCTCTGAGCTCACAGAGCCTGCGACCGGTTTAAGGTATCCCTGAGCTGAGAGCTCACTCCTCAGCTCTGTCTCTGTAGTTGGCTTTCCCGCTCTAACACCTGCAAGCTCTGCGACACTCAGACACCCCCTATCCTTCTGTGACCCTGTGGGACCTGAGGCCACACTGACCCCTGTGGGCTTCACCCTGGTTTAGCCTCTGTAGCAATGTCCCTCAGCGGAACAGACTTTTAAAAGTCCTGATTTTGTGCTCTGTTGCTCCCCTGCTTGCTGGGAGCCGGCCACTCCCCCCGCAGTCTATCTTCCTATCACTTTGGATTCACTTCTCCACCAATCCCATCTTTCAGAAAGTGGTTGATTTTCTCTTTCTAGAATTGCTGTTCTTCTCTTTGATCTCCCATTGGATTTGTAGGTGTTTGCAATCTTTAGATAAGCTATCTAGTTGATCCCCTGTTACCTGAAGTAGACTCAGCCTTCTACTTCTCCACCATCTTGACTCCTCCCAAGCCTCCATTTTTTTTTTTATTGCATCTCCTTAATAACCTTTTGATTTCAACTTGGTGATATTTTTGTTCTTTTATTTCTGCAGAAAGGGATACTCCAGTGTCTTTTGTGCTTTGTTTTAGCCCAGCTAGTATTTTTATAGTTGTTATTCCAAATTCTAATTCTGTCATCTTACTTATATCCATACTGATTAGGTCCCTGACAATCAGTAGTACCTCCTGTTCTCTTATTTCAGGTGAGTTTTTCCATCTAGTCATTCTGTCTAGAGAAGAACAGAAAATGAGAGAACAGAATACTAAAATAACAACAACAATCCCAGAGAAATATAATCTTAAACCAATCAGAAGAGACCAGAAACCAAAATAAATAAATAAAATAAAAATTTTAAAAGAGAGAGAATATAATCAGACAGGTGATGAGAACAGAACAATACACTAGATTCTGGGTATATTTTGGTCTGTTTGCTGGAGGA
This sequence comes from Mustela lutreola, assembly GCF_030435805.1. NCBI lineage: Eukaryota > Metazoa > Chordata > Mammalia > Carnivora > Mustelidae > Mustela > Mustela lutreola. The sequence goes on from NC_081297.1 coordinate 58,561,951, forward strand.
AACTACATCCCAAAATTGTAAAGAAAGAAAAGATATATATAATCAAAAATAAAGTTAAACACTATGAAAGGATAGAATGTAGCTATAAAAATTGAAATTAAAAAAAAATTAAAAACCCGAGTTGATAAAATGAGAAATTGGTTGAAATGGAAAAAGAAAAAGAAAATTAAACTAGAAAGATTAAGGAGCCATGAGTCCTATATAGTATTTTCCCCCAGTACTAGAGCTTTGCAGTTCTCTGTGATTGGTTAAAGTTGATCCTAGCGCTAAGTTCTTGCTGATTTTCTGGGGGAGGAGAATTTGAGCTTTAGTTGATTCTCGGAGGTCTTTGCCGTGGTGGTATTGCATTGCCCTTGCCAGGAGGGCAGGCTAAGTAAGGGCTTCCAGATTCCTCTTTGTGGCTTTTGTTCCCTGATGGTTTTCCACACCACTTGAGAGGATTAGAATGAAAATGTGAGCCTCCCAGTGTCCAGCCCTAGAGCTGAAAGTGGGCTCCCTCCACTCTTCAGTGTGCCCTCACAGAAAATCTGTCAATCACTCTTGTCTCCCTGGTTTCTGTATGTGCTCTCTGCATGTCCAACCTTTGAGCATTTTTATCTCAGCCATGCTATCCCCTTTGGAGTTTCCAAACTTCGCAGTCTCCCAGGCATGCATTCATGCTGCTCCTCCAGGGAGAGGGAGGGAGGTCTTGCCCTGGCTTTTCTGTGTGTTGGGTCCCTACTCTAAGAGCAGTTACCCAGCGGGATGGGGTTTGTGGTTAATGGCAACACGGAGCTGAAAGCCCCCTCCTCTGCTCTTTGATTGCAGCTGGCTTCCCTGTTGAAACACCTGGGAACTCTCCCATACTCAGGCACCCCATTCTTTCTGTGAATGGGGATCCTGAGATCAGGCAGTTCTACCTCGGATTCCGACCTACTTCTCCACCTGAGTGCTTTTCAAGCACGGATGTCTCTCACCAGATTAGACTTATACAAGTTTCAGTTTTCACGCAACTGTTATATCACTTTCTGATAGGCGGTTTATGCACCCCACCCCACCAACAGTTTATCTTCCCATATATCACCTTGGATTCACTTCTCCATGCCACACCTCCTAACTTGCAGAACGTGGTCATTTTTCTATTTGTAGAATTATAACAATTCTTTTCTTAGATCTCAGGTTGAGTTCACAGGTGTTCAGAATGATTTGAAAACTCTAGCTTAATTCCAGGGACTGGACAAAACTATGGTCCCCTATGCCTCTGCCATATTCCTCTTCTTCCAGAAATTTTGTATATTTAATAGACCAATATTAATTGTATTTTTAATCAGATTTATCTAAATAGCATTACATGTATTTCTTCTGTTACCTAAGATTAAAATAAATAGGGATTTATTTTATTTATGTGATTATCTTTCTATTTAAGCAATCTCTAACTTAGTTTTAGTCTCTAATAGTGGTTTTTTATATTAAATTTTTTTATTAATTTCTTTTCAGTGTAACAGAATTCATTGTTTATTCACCACACCCAGTGCTCCATGAAATTTGTGCCCTCCATAATACCCACCACCTGGATCCCCCAACCTCCCACCCCTTAAAAACCCTCATATTGTTTTTTCAGAGTCTATAGTCTCTCATAGTTCATCTCCCCTTCCAATTTCCCTCAACTCCCTGTTCCTCTTGAGAGTCAATTATCATATCGTTTCACTTATTTGTGGAGCATAAATACATGGAGGACATAATAGTGTTGTTTTAAGTTCACATTTCATAAGCTATATATAATTCCTACAGTAATGTCTCTTGTTTAACTTGAACATTATAAATAATATTTGACTAATTTCAGGTGCAGCAAGAGTTGGAAAAAGCTATAACTAGAGCAGCAAAGGAAGGTATGTTGCCACATTTCTGAATTAAGATGGTCATTGATTTTTGAAATAAACTATGAATACTAAATGGCATTGCTTTCCATTGTTTGGATAATAGGTACTATGTTAAAATTTTTAATATATATCTAATAAAAATGCAAAACATAAACATAATGAGATATATACTTATTCCTCATTTAGTCATTGTGTTTCAGACTTAAAAAAAAATCTCCATATGCCTATTTATCTGTTATTGCAAGCTGTAATCTTCCTTCACTTTGGTCATCCCTCTGGAACTGTCAACCTAAATATGTGGGCTTTCTTAAATCCTTGTTTCTGTAATGATATAAACATACCCCCCCCAAAAAAGCAGTCTTGTCTTAGGTAATAGTTAAGCAATTATAGTTCAAATAGCTGTCACTTGACAGGTGACATTTAAATCTCCAGTTGTTGATTTTGTCATGGATTTACCTTTTGCCATTGGTTAAAATTCCAATCTCCGTACATGGAATAAAAACACCCAAATCAGTTTGGTTCTTGCCAGATTTTTCAGCCTTCTCTATTTCTAATATTTACCCTACTCTGTGGCTTTGCTCTCCCACCTCTTCAGCATCAACTACTTGCAATTCCACAAGTTTTCTTTCTCACTCTCTGTGTACATTCTTTGTATATGCATTTTCCCTCTACCTGGCATGCTTCTTCCCTGTCCTTCAGGCATCAGCTTACATATCCCCTCCACCAAAAAGCAGACAATATTGATGGAAAATTAGGATTTTCCTTCTGTGCGTCTTATGTTCAACTCTGAAAATTGCCTGTTTGATTTTTGAGTCTGTCCTATATGATTGTTCATGGGTGGGCTCTGTTATCATCTTGTAATGAGAAAAACAGAAGCTCTGATATTTATCCACAATAGCAATTACCTTAGTGGACAACTATGAGCAAAATACGTTTAAAAGTAATCTGGTATTTTATATTGTATTTGTATTAGATATTTTTCATTCTTCATAACACTCATTAGGCTTCAACTTTGTTTTTTTACTAACTTTTAGTTAAGAATGAATTATTATAGATAAAGACTGTAATTCTTTTCCTTTTCAGCTGCTGCTGAAGTTGAATTAGGCTCATCTGGTGAGGTCACCTCTTTAGAATCTACTTTTGAAAGACATACAGATTGTGACGACATAATGAAAGCATACAGAGAGTACTCAGAGTTTCTGAAGAAAAAGTATAGCATTTGAAAGATAAATAGTAAATATTTACTGGATGTTTACACAACATTTTAATTGTTTTTTATTAAATGGATGATATGCGAAAAACGTTAGTAAAGGAAAATATTTCTGGACCATATGTGTAATGAAAGTTTATATAATATTTTAAGCTGTGTTTCTTGGCAGCTAATTAACTTTTAAGCAGATTTTTAATGTGGAAATCAGCATTATGGGTTTTACATGCTCCAGGCTGCCCAAATACCAGCTTTCTAAACAGCACCCAACCAACCAAGTTTTCATGAATACTTCAGTCATGTTAATTGATAACTTTTTGGTATTTTCCAATTTTTATTACTACAGATGAACCTGGAGATTTAGACAGACATTATTTTGATATATTGCTGCTAAGTTTATTGTCAATGTTTATACGTATTCTAATTTTTATAGAGCCATAAAACCTATGTATAATTTTAATTTTAAATACTGATTCTGGGGTGCCTGGGTGGCTCAGTGGGTTGGGCCTCTGCCTTCAGCTAAGATCATGGTTTCATGATCCTGAGATCGAACCCCACATCGGATGTTCTGCTCAGTGGGGAGCCTGCTTCCATCTCTCTCTCTGTCTACCTCTCTGCCTACTTGTGATCTCTCTCTCTCTCTCTCTGTGTCACATAAATAAATAAAATCTTAAAAAATTTTTTTAAAAATAGATAAATAGGGGCACCTGGGTGGCTCAGTCGTTAAGCGTCTGCCTTCAGCTCAGGTCACAATCCCAGGGTCCTGGGATCGAGCCCCACATCAGACTCCCTACTCACCGGGAAGTATGCTTCTCCTTCTTCCTCTCTCTGCCTGCCACTCCTCCTGCTTGTGTGCTTTCTATCTATTTCAAATAAACTTTAAAAAAAATAGATAAATAAATAAATATTGATTCATAGTTCTTCCCTCAGGGTGAAATAAGATTTGCCTAAGGCTTTTCACCTTTTCTGTTTATTTTTTATTTACTTTTTCAGAACACTCTTAAAATTAGAAGAAAAAAAAGAACTTTTACCCCAGAACCATTTGCAAGACAATTGTTAATTATGCCTGATTCCCATAGCATTTATATCCTACAAGTCAGTACATTCCACATAACTACTGAACCACCTTGACAATCAGACAATTAATTCTAATACAGTTGACCCTTGAATAATGTGGGGATTAAGGGCACAGACCCTTTGCAGTCAGAAATATGTGAATAATTTTTGACTCCCCAAGCACTTGAGTACTAATAATCTGCTGTTGACCAGAAAACTTACGTGTACAAAAACTGTTAATTAACTTGTTTTGTGTTATATTTATTCCATACTGTACTTTTACAATAAAGTAAGCTAGAGAAAAGAAAATGTTATTAAAATCATAAGCAAGAGGGGGCGCCTGGGTGGCTCAGTGGGTTAAAGCCTCTGTCATCGACTCAGGTCATGATTCCAGGGTCCTGGGATCCAGCCCCACATTGGGCTCTCTGCTCAGCAGGGAGCCTGTTTCCTCCTCTCTCTCTGCCTGCCTCTCTGCCTACTTCTGATCTCTCTCTCTCTGTCAAATAAATAAATAAAAATCTTTTAAAAAATCACAAGAGAAAATGCACTTATAGTACTGTCCTGTATTTATTGAAAAAATCTGCATATAGCTACACCCATTCAAACCATGTCAACTATATATTCTTTTTTTTTTTTTTAAGATTTCATTTATTTATTTGACACAGAGAGAGAGAGAGACAGAGCGAGCACAAGTAGGCAGAGTGGCAGGCAGAGAGAGATGGAGAAGCAAGCTCCCTGCTGAAAACAGAGACTGATATGGAACACCATCCCATGACCCTGGGGTCATGACATGAGCCCAAGGCAGTTGCTTAACCGACTGAGCCACCTAAGAACCTTATACATTCTATCATTGAATCATTTAGTCCTCATGCTCTTTTTAAGTTTTGTTAGTTGTCTGTACAGCAAGAAAGTTCCTTTTCAGAGCCATGCATTTAATTCACATGTTGTGTCTCTTAGTCTCTTTCAGTTTTGAACAGTTACTTAGTCAGTCTTTCCTGGATTTTCATGACTTAATCTTTTGAAGAGTTAATTCCAGTAATGTAGAATGTCTTTCAGTGCAGGTTTTTTTTTTTTTTTTTTTTTTTTTTTTTAATGTTTCCTTATGATAAAATTCAGATCAGGGATGCCTGAGTGGCTTAGGCCATGATCCCAGGGTTTTGAGATTGAGTGTTGCATTGGGATCCTAGCTCATTGGGGAGCCTGCTTCTCCCTCTGCCTGTTGCTCCCCCTGCTTGTGTTTTCTCTATCATAATACTGAGTTTTCCAAACACGATTTTAATTAACTCTCAATGTTTAAAAAATTTCCTATAAAGGTCTTGCGGATATTTTTTAGATTTATTCCCAGTTATTTGATACTTTTGATCCTACCATAAATATTATTTTAAAAAATCAATTTCATTTCCTGTTGCTAGGTTATAGAAATAAAATTATTTTGCATATTAAGCTTAGATTCACCTATCTTGCTAAACTAACTTATTACATTGTTTCTTATAGTTCTGGAGGCTGGGAAGTCCAAATTCAAGGCACTGCAGATTCAGTGTCCAGTGAGGGCCTGCTTTCTGGTTCATGGATAGTGGTCTTCCTCCTGTTTCTTCATACTGCACAGGTCCATGGGAGCTCTCTCAGGACTCCTTTATGAGGGCACTAATCCCATTCATGAGGGTTCCACCTTCATGAGTAATCACTTCCCAAAGTCTCCACCTCCAAATACAATTACATTGAACACTAAGTTTTAACACACTAATTTGGGAGCTGGAGGGACAGAAATATTCAGTCTATAGCAAGGCTGTTCCTTCTTCTTTGCCAGGTAGGCCTCTCCAATATGGCTTTTTATCTAATGAGGCCAGTAAGAAGAACTTCCCTGCAGAGAGGTCTCAGTCTTGTAAGGATTTCACCTGCTTCAATCAGGTTTACATAGAATAATCCCTTTTTGATTAACTTGAAATTAACAATTAATTATATCTGCAAGATTCCTTTACAGTTGCCATGTTCTAATGGCTAGAGTCAAGTCAAAGATCTTGGCTACACTTAAGGGAAAAGGACTATAAAAGGTGAGAACACCAAAGAGCATTTGTTATGGGGTCACCTAGGGTCTTTATTTGATGATTATTTTAACAGATCCCTTATACTATTAGTTTTCTAAGTTTTATCATGGATGAATGTTAAATGAATGGTTTATTTTGCATATATTGAGATAATATTTTTAATAATTTGTCAGTGGTGAATTACATTATGTGCTCATGTTAAACCAACTTCGCATTTAAATCATCTTTGCATTTCTCAGGAAAACTGAAATAAGTTGTGATTTCATTCATTTGATTCATACATTGCTACTATTGATATGCTAATATCCTAGTGAGGATTTTCTCCAGTCCATGGATAATGTTAACACAAGGAATTTTGAATATGTTTAACTTAATTTACTTGGCTTCAAATTTATGTGTATTGTTGCTTAGTGTTTTCTGTCTTGTATCTTTAAAAAATAATCAACATTTTTATAACTTTCATATGGTAGTCTCAATGTTCATTTAAACTGAACTATATATTTAACTTTTTTCTTCTCTTCTTACATCTCAGAATTTCTATTCGGGATTATTTTTCTTCTGTTTGTTTATGTACATACTTTAAAATTTTCATGAGTGAGAACTGCCAGGTAATGAACCTCTATTTAAAAATGTCTTTATTGGGCACCTGGATGGCTCAGTTGATTAAATATCTGGCTTTGGCTCAGATCATGATCCAAGGGTCCTGGGATCGAGCCCCACTTCAGGCTCACTGCTCAGTCTGGAGTCTTCTTCCACTCTGTCTACCCCTCCCCACCACTTGTGCTCTCTTTTTCTCTCCTCTTTCCTCACTCTCTTACAAATGAATAAAAATTTAAAAAAAATATGTGTCTTTATTTCCTCTTCCTCTTGATATACATTTTCACTGCATAGAGAATCCTAGGTGAATAGTTATTTTCTTTGATCATACAGAAAATGTCATTCCACTGCCCTTTGTCTTTCATAATTGCTCTTTAGAAATCAGGTGTATACCTGTTTCTCCCTTGAACATAATCTGTTCCCCACTCTGCTCCTTTTCCCCACAATTTTTGCTTACATTAAAGATTTTACTCATGGGAGGGGAAAAAAAACCGCTTTTTTTTTGTTTGTTTACTGCAGGTATACTCTTATGTGTCTAGATTGGGATGTCTTATTATTCATCTTAATAATGTCCCATAATTAGAATTGCATTTACAACAGCTCCAAAAACCATGATATACCTAGGAATAAGCCTAACCAAAGAGGCAAAGGATCTGTACTCTAGAAACTACATAACACTTATGAAGGAAATTGAGGAGATGAAATCATATCCCATACTAATGGATTGGAAGAATAAACATTTTTAACATGTCTATGCTGCCCAGGGCACAATTTACACTTTCAATACAATCCCTATCAAAATACCATAGACATTTTTCACAGAGCTAAAACAAATAATTCTAAAATCTGTGTGGAACCAGAAAAGACCCCAAATAGCCAAAGGAATGTTGAAAAATAAAACCAAAACTGAGACATCAGCCCGGGAAAAGAAGTCTGTGACATCACAATGTCTGACTTCAAGCTATATTAAAAAGCCATAGTCATTAAGACAGTATGGTATTGGCACAAAAAAAGGCACATAGATCAATGGAACAGAAGAGAGAACCCAGAAATGGACTCTATGGTCAACTAATCTTTGACAAAGGAAGAAAGAACATCCAATGGAAAAAATATTGTTTCTTCAATAAATGGTGCTGGGAAAACTCTACAACCACATGCAGAAGAATGAAACTAGAACATTCTCTTAAACCATACACAAAGATTAAATGGATGAAAGACCTCAACATGAGAGGAATCCATACAAATCCTAGAGGAGAACATAGGCAGTAACCTCTTTGACACCTGCCACAACTTCTTTCAAGATCCCTCTCTAAATGTAGGGGAAACAGAAGCAAAATGAACTTTTGGGACTTCCATCAACATAAATTTTTGCACAGCAAAGGGAATAGTCAACAAAACTAAGAGGAAATCCACAGAAGAGAAGATATTTGCAAATGACATTTTGGATAAAGGGCTGATATGCTACATCTATAAAGAACCTCTCAAATTCAACACCCAAAAAACAATCCAGTCAAGAAATGGGCAGAAGAGGGGCACCTGGGTGGCTCAGTGTGTTAATAACACTCTGCCTTCAGCTCAGGTCATGATCTCAGGGTCCTGGGATCAAGCCCCACATCGGGATCTCTGCTCCACAGGGAGCTTTATTCTGCCTCTCTCTATGCCTGCCTCTCTGCCTACTTGTGATCTCTGTCTGTCAAATAAATAAATCTTTAAAAATTAAAAAAATGGGCAGAAGACATGAACAGACACTTCTGCAAAGAAGACATCCAAATGGCTAACAGACACATGAAAAAATATTCAACTTCACTAGCCATCAGGGACATTCAAAACAAAACAACAATGAGATGCCACCTTATACCTGTTAGAATGGCCAGAATTAATGATAGGAAACAAGTGTTGGTGAGGTTGTGGAGAAAGGGGAATCCTCTTATGCTGTTGGTGGATATGCAAGCTGGCACAGCCACTCTGGAAAACAGTGTGGAGGTTCCCCATTAAAAGTAGAGCTACCCTATGACCCAGCAATTGCACTATTACGTCTTTACCCCAAAGGTAAGGATGTAGTAAAAAGAAGGGGCACAGCACCCCAATGTTCATAGCTGCAATGTCCATAATAGCCAAACAGTGGAAGGTTGTTGAAGATTCCCTTCAACAGATGAAGGGATAAGAAGATGTGGTTTATATATACAATGGAATATTACTCAGCCATCAGAAAGGATGAATACCCACCTTTGCATTAACATGGATAGAACTGGAGGGGATTGTGCCAAGTGAAATCAGTCATGCAGAGAAAGACAATTACGATATGGTTTCACTCATATGTGGAACATGAAGAATAGAGTTGAAGACCACAGGGAAGGAAGGGAAAGTGGAATAGGATGAAATCAGAGAGGGAGAAAACCATGAGAGACTCTGGACTCCGGGAAACAAACAAGGGTGTAACTGGGTGATGGGGCGGGAAAGTGTTGGGATGATTACTGGGTGTTATATACAACTAATAAATCATTGAACACTACAACAAAAACTTATGGCTTACTATATCCTGTCTAACAACATAATAAATTTCATTTAGCTTTTTGAATTTATGATTTGGTGTCTCAAAACATATTCAGACTTCCTTATCTAAACTTCATATCTCTTTACCTCTTTTTCGTGTTTCCATGGTTGTTTTTTGGTCTCTTTCCTTATATTCTCAATTATTTCTTTTATTTCCCCTAATTGTCACCTCTTCCATATCCAGTCTGCTGTCTGACCTAGCCATAGGAATTAAAATTGGGGTAATTGCATTTTTAAATGCATTTTTTGGGATCTTTAAAAAATCTATTAAAATATTTTTTTCATTATTTGAGAATATGGGTTTTTTTAATTCATTGAGGGTTTTCTTTTTTTTAAGATTTTATATATTTATTTGACATAGAGAGACACAGTGAGAGAGGAAACACAAGCAGGAGGAGTGAGAGAAGGAGAAGCGATCTTCCCGCAGAGTGGGGAGCCCAATGTGGGACTTGATCGCAGGACCCTGGGATCATGACCTGAGTTGAAGGCAGATGCTCAATGACTGAGCCACCCAGGTGCCCAAGGATCTGCTTTTAAAAAGAAATAAAGGTTAAGGTTAGGGACCACTAATTAGACAATGGGAATGACTACATTTTTGTTCTTTTTTTTAAAAAAAATTTTAGCTATAAAATGTACAATGTGAAAGCCAGAGAAACACCCCACTACAGGCCAGTGACTCTGATGAATATGACTAACAAATCAAATTGAATAATACATTAAAAGAAGTATTCACCATTATCAAGTGGGTTTTATTCCTATGTTGCAGGAGTGGTTCAATATTCACAGATCAATGTGCTACACCACATTAATAATAGGATAAGAACCATATGATCCTCTAAATGGAGGCAGAAAAAACACTTGACAAAATACAGCACCTGTTCTTGATAAAACCCTCAATGAAGTAGAGATAGAAGAAACCTACCACAATGTCATAAAAGTCATATAAGAAGACCTACAGCTAATATAATCCTGAATTGGAAAAAAACTGAGAGCTTTTCCCCTATGGTCAGGAACAAGATGGATATCCACTCTCACCTTTACTATTTAACACAGTACAATGGGAGTCTTAGCAGTACAATTGCAGTCTTAGCCTCAGCAATCAGACAACAAAAAGAAATAAAATGCATCCAAATTGTCAAGGAAGAAATCAAGCTTTCACTATTTGCAGATGACATGATACCCTACGTAGAAAACCTGAAAGACTCCACCAAAAAAATTGCAAGAACTAATACATGAATTCAGCTAAGTCAGAGAACATAAAATCAATATACAGAAATCTGTTCTATTTCTATACACCAATAATGAAGCACCAGAAAAAGAAATCAAGGAATTGATACCATTTGCAATTGCATATAAAGTAATTAAATACTTAGGAATAAACCTAAATAAAGAGGTAAAATGTCTGTATTCAGGAAATTACAGAACACTTATGAAAGAAATTGAAGAAGATGAAAAAGAATTGGAAAAACATTCCATGCTTGTGGATTGGAACAAATGTTGTTAAAATGCCTATGCTACCAAAAGCAATCTACACATTTAACACAATCCTTATCAAAATACCACCTGTGTTTTTCACAGAACTAGAACAAACAATCCTAAAATGCATATGAAACCACAAAAGACCTTGAGTAGTCAAAGCACTCCTGAACAAGGAAAAGCAAGAGCTGAGGCATCAAGATTCTAGAGTAGTCAAAGCAATATGAACAGGAAAAGCAAGAGCTAGAGGCATCAAGCTTCATAGATATCAAATTCTATATTACAGAAACTGTAGATCATCATAGACACACAATATTGCACAAAAACAGATATGTAGATCAATGGAACAGAAGAGAAAACCCGGAAATGGATCGAATAGAAGAGAAAACCCAGAAATGGATCCACAACTACGTGGTCAATTAAGCTCCAATAATGCAGGAAAGAGTATCCAATGGATATTCAACAAATGGTTTGGAAAAACTGGATAATGACATGCAGAAGAATGAAACTGGAGCACTTTCTTACACCATAAATAAAAGTTAATTCAAAATGGTTGAAGGACTGAAATTGAAATAAGAAACCATCAGACTCCTGGAGGAGAACATAGGCAGGAACCTCTTTGACCTTGGCCAGAGCAGCTTCTTACTAAATACATCACCAGGGGCAAGGTAAACAAAACCAAAAATGAACTATTGGGACTTCATCAAGATAAAAAGCTTTTGTACAGTGAAGGAAACAATGAAATAAAAGGCAGCCTATGGAATGGGATAGGATATTTGCAAATGGTATATCTGATAAAGAGTTAGTATCCAAAATCTATAAGGAACTTAACAAACTCAACACCCAGAAAACAAATAATCCAGTTAAGAAATGGGAGGAAGATATGAATAGACACCTTATCAAAGAAGACATCTGGGTGGCTAACAGACACAAAAAAGATATTCAACATAATTCACCATCAGGGAAATGCAAATCAAAACCACAAAGAGATACCACCTCATGCCTGCCAGAATAGCTAAAATTAACAACAGACAAAATAATAGGTGTTGACAAGGATGTGGAGAAAGGGGAACCCCCTTGCACTTTTGGTGGGAATGAAAACTGGTGCAGCTACTCTGGAAAACAGTATGAAGTTTCCTCAGAATGTTAAAAATAGAACTACTCTATGATCCAGTAATTGTACTACTTGTTATTTACCCAAAGGATACAAAAGTACAGATTCAAAGAGGTATAGTTCCCCTGATGTTTATAGCAGCTTTATCAACAATAGGCAAACTATGGAAAGAACCCAAATGTCCATTGACTGATGAATGGATAGAGAAGATGTTGTATATATGTACAATGGAATATTACTCAGCCATTAAAAAGAATAAAATCTTACATTTTGCACAGGTGTGGATGGAACTAGAGTGTATTATGCTAAGCAAAACAAGTCAGTCAGAAAAAGACAAATGAAACCATATGATTTCACTCATGTGTGGAATTTAGGAAACAAAACAGATGAATATATGGGAGGGCAAAGAAGAGATGGAACCATACCATAAGAGACTCTTTTTTTTTTTTTTTAAAGATTTTATTTCTTTCTTTGAGAGAGAGAGACAGAGCATGAGCAGGGGGGAGGAGGCAGAGGGACAAGGAGAAGCAGGCTCCCCACTGGGCATGGAGCCCAATGTGGGGCTCCATCCCAGGACCCTGAGATCAGGACTGGAACTGAAGGCAGTTGATTAACCAACTTGAGTCACCCAGGTGCACTTCAAACCATAAGAGACTCTTAACTATAGAGAACAAACACAGTGGTGATGGAGGGAGGTGTGTAGAGGATAGGTTAGATGGATGGTGGGTATTAGAGAGAGCACTTGTTGTGATGAGCGCTGGGTATTGTATGTAAGTGATAAATCACTAAATTCTACTCCTGAAATCAATATTGCACTGCATGTTAACTGACTAGAATTAGAAAAAAAAAACCTCTAAAAAAAAAAAATGTGCAGTGTGATGGGTTGATATATGTATACATTGTGAAAGGATTCTCACAATCTAGTTAATTAATGCATTCTGCCCCCCCTTATTTATTTATTTATTTATTTATGAGAACAGTTGTTTTAGTTTCTTAGCAAATTTCAATTATACAATACGGAATTATCAACTATAGCCACCATGTAACACATTAGATCTTCAAACCATATTCATGTTATAACTAAAAGCTTATGTCCTTCTCTCAACTGCTACACATTTCCCCCACTCTCCAACCTCTGCAACCACCATTCTGGTCTGTTTATATGAGTTCAACTTAAAAAAAAAATCTTTTTGTAGATTCCACATACATGGTATCATGCAGTATTTCTCTTCCTCTTGCTTGCTTAATATAGCATAATGCCTTCCGAATCTATTCATGTCTTGCAAATGGTAGGATTTCCTTACTTCGAAGGCTAATTTCCATTTATACATACATACACTTTATCCATTCATCCATCAATGAAAACAGGCTTTTTCCTGTACCTTGGCTGTTGTGAATACTGCTGTTGTGAATACTGCTGTGAACATAGGAAGATAGATATCTTTTTGAGATAATTTAATTTTCTTTGGATACATATACCAGAAGTGGGACTCATGGATCCTATGATAATTCTATTTTTAATTTCTTGAGGAACCTCCGTATGGTTTTCAGTGGTAACTGTAACAGTTTACATTCCCAACAACAGTGAATTAGGGTACCTTTCCTCCACATTCTCAGTAGCATTTGGTACCTCTTGGGGTTTTTTTCCTTTGGTACTAGACATTCTAACAAGTATAAAGTTATTTCTCACTATAGTTTTGATTTCGTTGCTCTGGTGATTAGTGATGTTGAACACGTTTTCATGTATGTGTTTTTATGTCTTGGAAAAATGTTTAGGTCTTTTGACCATATTTCAATTAGGTTATCTAGCTATGTATTGAATTGCATGAGTTCCTTGTATAGTTTAGATATTATTGATTATGGTTTGGAAATATGTTTTCCCCATTTCATAGGTTGCCTTTTCAAAAAAAAAAAAATGTAATCACCCAGTGCTCATCACAAGGGACCACTTAAATTCCCATCACCTATTTTACCCATCTCCCCACCCACCTCCCCTCTGGTAACCATCAGTTTCTCTTCTCTAGTTAAGAGTCTGATTTTTGGTTTGTCTGTCACTCTTTTTTTCCCTCTTTGTTTATTTGTTTTGTTTCTTAAGTCCAAATATGAGTAAAATCATATGGTATTTGTCTTTCTCTGACTGACTTATTTCACTTAGCTTTATACTCTCGTTTTTTTTGTTTTGTTTTATTTTACATATAATGTATTATTTGCTTCAGGGTTACAGGTCTGTGAATCATTTGTTTTATGTAATTCACAGCACTCACCATAGCACAGGCCCTCCCCAATGTCCATAACCAAGCTACCCTATCCCTCCCCTCCACCCCCCAGCAACCCTTGGTGGCATCACAATCCCGGACTTCAAGCTCTATTACAAAGCTGTCATCATCAATACAGCATGGTACTGGCACAAAAAACAGACACATAGATCAATGGAACAGAATAGACAGCCCAGAAATAGACCCTCAACTCTGGTCAACTAATCTTTGACAATGCAGGAAAGAATGTCCAGTGGAAAAAAGACAGCCTCTTCAACAAATGGTGCTGGGAAAATTGGACAGCCACATGCAGCAAATTGAAATTGGACCATTTCCTTACACCACACATGAAAATAGACTCAAAATGGATGAGGGACCTCAATGTGAGAAAGGAATCCATCAAAACCCTTGAGGAGAACAGAGGCAGCAACCTCTTCGACCTCAGCTGCATCATCTTCTTCCTAAGAACATCGCCAAAGGCAAGGGAAGCAAGGGCAAAAATGAACTATTGGGACTTCATGAAGGTTAAAAGCTTTTGCACAGCAAAGGAAACAGTTAACAAAACCAAAAGACAACTGACAGAATGGGAGAAGATATTTGCAAATGACATATCAGATAAAGGGCTAGTATCCAAAATCTATAAAGAGAACTTAGCAAACTCAACACCCAAAGAACAAATAATCTAATCAAGAAATGGGCAGAAGACATGAACAGACATTTCTGCAAAGAAGACATCCAGATGGCCAACAGACACATGAAAAAGTGCTCCACATCACTCGGCATCAGGGAAATACAAAACAAAACCACAATGAGATATCACCTCACACCAGTCAGAAGGGCTGAAATCAACAAGTCAGGAAATGACAGATGCTGGCAAGGATGCAGAGAAAGGGGAACCCTCCTACACTGTTGGTGGGAATGCAAACTGGTGCAGCCACTCTGGAAAACAGCATGGAGTTTCCTCAAAAAATGGAAAATGGAGCTACCTTATGACCCAGCAATTGTACTACTGGATATTTACCCTAAAGATACAAACGTAGTGATCCTAAGGGGCACGTGCACCTGAATGTTTATAGCAGCAATGTCCACAATAGCCAAACTATGGAAAGAACCTAGATGTCCATCAGCAGATGAATGGATCAAGAAGAGGTGGTATATATACACAATGGAAAACATCTTTTTTGCTAAAAGTGTTTCTTTGGTGAATTTTTCTTTAGTCAAATACAGAATTTTGGGTCTAATAAACAGACCCTATATTCTGAGTCCACTACTAACCAGCACTGCTTAAATATCTGAAGCATTCCTATAGAAAGGTGATATAAGGCACATATTTAATTCAGACATTTTTATAGCCATATTATAAATTAATCTCCCTGATATGAGGAAGTGGAGATGCAACATGGGGGACTGGGGGGATAGGAGAAGAATAAATGAAACAAGATGAGATTGGGAGGGAGACAAACCATAAGTGACTCTTAATCTCAGAAAACAAACAGGGTTGCTGGGGGGAGGGGGTTTGGGAGAAGGGGGTGGGGTTATGGACATATTGGGGAGGGTATGTGCTATGGTGAGTGCTGTGAAGTGTGTAAACCTGATGATTCACAGACCCGTACCCCTGGGCATAAAAATACATTATATGTTTATAAAAAAAATTAAAAAATTTTAAAAAATCCATTTAAATGGTATATTTTATGTAATAAAATATATCAAATATTATTTCACAATCAAGGTCCCTGAAATGTCATTACAATTTTGTTTTACTTCCTTGTTTTTCAAGGCATCAATGAAGGGGTCCAGGAAGTAGTTCTGAACATAGGAAGTATGGAGCCCTGTCATGCCCTTATTAACAGCCACTGTTTCCAAGGCTGACTATATACTATAGATGAAAGTACTGCTTCCATAGGTTTCCTTTGAGTTGTAGTTATTTCTGTGCCTAATTAAGATACATTTCATGTTTTTACTTGTTTTCTATTTTTTACATGTTTCTCAATAACTAACGCATATAGTTATAAAGGTGTAGAAACAAATACAGATGTGGATATATAACCACTGTCTTTAGAAATTTACTTGTCCTCTGAAAAACAATCTGAGGGTTATGAAGGGGCGGGGAGTGGGAGGTTGGGGGAGCCTGGTGGTGGGTATTATGGAGGGCACTTATTGCATGGAGCACTGGTTGTGGTGCATAAACAATGAATTCTGTTACACTGAAAAGATTAAATTAAAAAAAATGAAAAACAAAAACAAAACAAAACAAAACATATAAATAAATAAAAAAAATTTACTTATCTTCTAAGAAGAATTGATAGCACTTTTACTTCAAATTAACCTGCTAGTCATTGATTTTTTGAGTATTCAAAATTGTGAGAATTTACATTTTATAATTCAGCTTAGGCATTAAGAGGCAAACATTTGTCATAGCTTCCTTTTTTTCACTTAAAGATATTTTTGTTGTTTATAATTGTGAAAGGTGAAATAAAATGGAGTCATTGATGTCAAGGGGTTTTAAAATGCATCTGGGAGGCCATTAAGGAGGTGGGCTATATGCTTGTCCTCATCAGGTAGAACCATGAACTCCTGAACCGGGCCTAATCCCAAATACCTCAAGGACTCTGCAAGAATATATACAACTTGCTGCAGTAATGGACTTTTGCTTAGTGATGGCCTTAGGGACCAGTTCTGTTTATCCAAGATTAGTTTTCTGCTGCTAACACCAATTGATGTTTTTGTGGACAACTTACACAAGCATTCCCTTTTTATCTTTAAAACCCCTGATTTTTGCTTCCTAGTAGGACATTGTTGCCCAGCTCTGGTACCTGAATTATAATTCTTTGATCCCAAATACACACTTTTGCTTGAGTATTGCTTCCTGACAATTGTATGTTGACAGTAATGTTCATATTTTATTTAATGCACTAGTCACATATTCCTTCTAAAGTGTAAGGCATTTAAGGGCAAGAAACCTGTAGGTTTTCTATTCTGTCTCCAGTTCCTGAAATGGTCCCTGGCATCAAAAATGCTCTTAAAAGCTAGAACTGGAAAATGCAATACACAATTACTCTATCCAAAATATACAATTAACTCATTGGTTCTGCTTATTTTGTCTGCATTTTTGTAAAGGCTTGTTAAGATGTGAAGCATTCTTTTGTTCCTAGAAATGTATCACATTTTCTTTTTAAGAGAGCTTTGCTTGGGTGGCTCAGTTGGTTGGAGGTCTGCCTTGGGCTCTGGTCATGACAGACCTGGGATCAAGCCCTAGTTAGGCTCACTGCTCAGCAGGGAGTCTGCTTCTCCCTCACTTCTCCCTCTACTCCTCCCCTGATTTGTGCACTCTCTCTCTCTCTTAAAATAATAAATAAAATTTTTTTTTGAAAAGAAAGTTTTCTGAAATAGACTCTTTGCTAGAAAGAAATGACATAAAAATCTAAAGATATATACTTAGGAACTAAAGATATTTTTATGAAAATGTGGTTCCCTACTTTAGCAAATACTATTACTTCGTTGAGAATAATGCAATTCTTCTGACTGAGTCTTTGACAGCTTGTTTTACTTGCTTGTTTCTCAAGGTATAAATGAAGGGGTTCAGCATAGGAGCAATGGATGTAGTAAGGACTGCCACACCCTTATCAATGGCCACTGATTCCTTTGCTGAAGGCTTAACATAGATGAAAATACAGCTTCCATAGGTGATGGAGACTACAATCATGTGGGAAGAACATGTAGAAAATGCCTTTTTTCTTTGCTGGGGAGAAGAGAATCGTAGAATAGCCTTGATGATGTATATGTAGGATAGAAGTACACATATGAGGGTCATAATGAAGGTCAACACAGCACAGACGATGACCATCTGCTCTATAAGCCATGTTTCTGAGCATGATATTTTTAGGAGGGGGGATGCATCACAGAAAAAATGGTCAATAACATTGGAGTCACAGAATTCCAGATTTAGGCCCAGGCTAAGTGGTGGAAGAATGATCAAGAAGCCAGCTGTCCAGCACCCAAGGATGAGTCTTCTACAGACCTTTTTGTTCATGATGGTCACATAATGCAGGGGTTTGCAGATGGCAACATATCGATCATAGGACATGGTGGCCAGGAGAAAAAATTCTGTTACACCAAAAACATCAGTAAAAAAAATCTGAAGGGCACAATTGTCATATGTGATTGTCTTGTCATCTGTTAATATGTTGTACAAATATCTGGGAATACAAGCAGAGGTAAATGAGATCTCTAAGAAGGAGAAATTTTGTAGGAAAAAGTACATCGCATTCTGAAGGTGAGAATCTATGAAGGTAAGGGAGATGATTGTCAGGTTCCCAGTTATACTCAACATGTAAGTGAGAAATAGAAAGATGAAGATCATAATCTTCAGTTGTGGATCATTGGTCAATCCCAACAGGATAAAAGTTGTTATTGTGTGGTTTCTCATCATTGACTTCTGACTTCAATTCAATCTGCATTTAAAATTCAGGTATATTTGATATAGATGCAGTGGTAATTAATGGGAAAAAAAACTAAGCAAATAATCACATGCATTTACAAAATTTTTGTTTACAAATATTATCAATACACTGGGATTCTAGGTTCTACAATTGGGTGTTTTTGGTAAATTCAGAAGGTATTTTAAAAAATCAGAAAAAACTGTATCACACTCCAAAATGTTATGGGTGCTTCCTTCTCATTACATTTTATTTGCAATTTATATATTTGTTACTTATACCTGGGATTTGATTTTCCCGACAGATAGATTTGACTGCTAATGTTTTGTGAGATCATTTTGTTCCTATTCACAGACTGAATCCTAAAGCTGAATCTTCAGTTTTCATTATCACCTTCATACGTTTCCCTGAAGTTTTGTTTTGGTAAGGAACAAATCACAAATATTTTGACTCTCACTATATAGGCTCTGCATATCCATTACTGAAGATGGTGAGCTCTAATATTATAATTTTATAAATATGTGTTTCCTTAAACAACTCCTTTCTCACTCACCCATTTCCCTGACTTTCATATTTTCTTTTTAAAATTATAGTAATTTCCCACGGTGGTATGGAAGACAGGAAGTATTTTGATGACAAATATATGTACAGAATGATAATATGTATGTGTTGGATGTAAGATATATAGGGATGTAAAAAATAATTACAATTTTTCTTAGGTTTCAAACTGTTTAGTTGAGGTTGAAACACATTTCAAAATATTGTTATTAATATCACTAACTACAAAAAATTTCAGATTGAGCTATTAAACACATTCTTCAAGCATGGCTTGCTTTAACTGTGACTCAGTTTTTATAATCTACAGAATGGAAATCATATTTTCCTTCATCAAAAAATTAAAGACTAATATATAAAGTACTTAGAATGTACATGACTGATAAAGAGTGATGTTTATTTTAACTACTTCAATTACCTTGTCCATAATAATTTACCTTTTAGTTACCTTACATTCAATCATCAATATGCTACA
Source organism: Mustela lutreola (assembly GCF_030435805.1). Lineage (NCBI taxonomy): Eukaryota > Metazoa > Chordata > Mammalia > Carnivora > Mustelidae > Mustela > Mustela lutreola. Next base: position 58,581,579 of record NC_081297.1, read on the forward strand.
GTCCTGTTTTGTTCTCAAGAACCTACTGAAATAATATGTGCCAGAATTTATCACTTTTGTTTTTTTTTTGCTTTTAAAGTTTAGGGAATTTCTAAGTAGAATGTGTACCTTCAACCACCCGATATTCATAGCATTCTCTCTTAACTTACCTTAATACCACATACATGTTTACCTGCCATCTTTTGGCTTTCTAATCTCTAGATACTTTTTTTTTTTGCCGGTCTCTCATATGTTGTCATAATTTTTAACACTTTTAAAAAACATTTTATTTATTTATTTTGTCAGAGATAGAGAGCACAAGCAGGGGGAGCAGCAGGGAGAAGGAGAAGCAGGCTCCAGGGAGCCTGATGTGGTACTCGATTCCAGGACTCTGGGATCATGACCTGAGCCAAAGGCAGATGCTTAATGGACTGCATGACCCATGTGTCCCAGTTGTTAATACTTTTTTACTTCTTAACACAATGATCCCTTTGAGTGTTTTCTTGAACTCCTAATTTCTAAAAATGATTGCGCTTCAGTTACATAAGCAAATGCACTCCAGACATAAATGAATGTCCAAATGAAACTCTTAATTTTCTGTACTCTAATCCTATTTCTCCACCTATGTTGTTTTTTTTTTTAATAATCTAACTTGTATATTTATTGAAGCTTTATTATATGCTAGATACTGAAACCTGCATTTTACATGGATTATCTATCTGGAGTAATCTTCCCTCCACTGTTCTGTGTTTCCCCACCCAATCTCGGTTCCCAGTCTCCAGTTTTGCTGGGCATGCACATCCTCAGCCAGCCACTGGTTAATAGTTTTTAGTTCCCAGAATTTGCATTTGCGAGACATATCACTTCATCATGGAATTCAAATTATGCAACTATTAGGTGACCTCTTATTTATTGTTGCTTAAACTAATCTTATCCGTAACTATACACTATCCAAGAATAAAGTGCTCTAAAAATGATGTTTAATACCCAGATTAGAAATGACATTGCGAAATTTTTAAAAAATATATTTATTTTAGAGAGACAGAGCATGTGTATAAGGTGGGGGTGGGGCAGAGGGAAAGGAAAAGAGAGAGAGAATTCTAAGAAGACCCTGTACTCAGCAAGGAGCGCAGCCTGATGGAGGGCTCCATCCCAGGATGTTGAGATGATGACCTGAGCCAAACCCAAGAGTTGGTTGCTCGACTGACTGAGCCACCATGGTGCCCTTCCATTGCTAAATTTTATATAATCAGTAAACATTCACTTACTACAGGTGAATATGACCCAAATCTCATAACAAATGTAACCCCAAATGACAGGATTCATAATACTTACACTCTGGCAGTTAATCTTAGCTTCTCTCTATTAAGTTAACTACAATTATTCTTACAGCTACAACTTGAAGATGCATATAATGTTGAAAACTAGCAACAAAACTTCTGGTCGCTACTGGCTGAGTCCAGCCACTCCTGCAGTAACAGCTCTCAAGAATATACATACTTTCCTTGCAGTTTTTATCTTCAGGTGATTGTATCAATTCCTGCACAATAGCTGTAGTGCCATCACAAGCCTAGGAAACAGCTTTTTAAAATTTTGTTTTGTTTGTTTTTTTTTAAACTCTCAGCCGTTGAGAAGAAAAACAGGTTCAAGGGCACTCTGGAAGAGTGGATGTTATGAACTGTTCTGCTGAGAGAAGAGAATTTTCCAGTTTCCCAAGCTTGATATTTATTTGCCATATCTGCAGCAAAATTAATAAACAGAAGAGTCCTTGGTGACCCAGGCTCAAAAATTGCTAATGAGTCATCTGTGTAATCATCTTGTATCATTTGACCTTAGGGTTAAAAAAAAAAGAAAAAAGAAAAGAAAAATAAAAGTAAACTTAACACAGTAGCAGTGGGACCATGTCCTTTCGAGACAGGAAAAGCAACAGAGTCATTTAAGAGACTGGTAGGAGAACATTGACTCTTAAACTAGTCCAGTTTTTTTTTTTAATTCTTATGGTGTAAGGTAGTTAAAAGATGATAGATCTCCCTCTCTGCATTTTCGAATAGTTATGGAATGAACAAATTATATGTTAAAACATTTGATTAGATATATAACAACAGAAAAATCATGGTGAAATATTAGAGGTAATATTTTGGAGAATACCTTTCATTCTTTCCTTCCTGTAATCACATGCATGTTTGTCACATATAGTAAGTACAAATGCACGAACATTAAATTAAAAATACCTCTGTATCGAGATATACAAGTTGTCTCAGTTATTTTTCCCTTAGAAGTGTGTAAATCTTGTTATATCTTAATTACTATTGAGATGCATCATTTTAAATCTATTTAATTTTGGTACACTATATTAATATGAATTTAAACCAAAATTTATTATTGTCATAAATGTAAATTGCTTCCAAAGTTTCACCATTGTAAAATATCACTGTATGGATAATTATACTGTTTCCAATTACCTTAAATCATTTTAGCTTCTTTTTATATTTTTTATCATTATAAAAAATTTTATAATGATAAAAAAATTGTGAAAATATATTTGTACATTGTCAGATAATTGATAGAATTGAACTTTCTTCATAATATTGATATATTTCTAACTATGTTTTAATTAATCATTTTATTAATTCATTATTTTAAGTAATAATTAATATCTTCCTTTAAATTAAGTGTTTAAGAGTATCTTTGTGCATTCACCTAGGTCATGAACACACATCTTCTTTTCTTTTAAGTAATTACTACCTTCATTCATTTATGGGTTAACATGGGTGCAGGTTGGGTTATAGATTTGTTACAGTAAAATTTACATACAATAAATGGACCATTTTTTAATATTTCAGTTGAGGAATTTTTACAAAAATATACCTCTCTAATTATTACTACCACTGAAAATACAATGAATATTTCCATTTTCCTACAAAGTTCCTTAATGTCTCTTCCTATTAAAACCCTCTAATACCAGCTAATGGCAATATGCTTTTCATCATTTTATATTAAATTTGATTTTTTCAAATGCAAGTCTTTTTCTTGTGTTTCATGTGAATGGAATTATACACAACATTCTTCCCTTCTGTGTTTTTTATATTCATCTTTTTTAAAAAAGATTTTATTTATTTATTTGACAGACAGAGATCACAAGTAGGCAGAGAGGCAGGCAGAGAGAGAGAGGGGGGTGGGGGAAGCAGGCTCTCCGCTGAGGAGAGAGCTCGATGCAGGGCTCGATCCCAGGACCCTGGGATCAACACCTGAGACAAAGGCAGAGGCTTAACCCACTGAGCCACCCAGGCACCCCTATATTCATTTTTACTATTGCGTGTATCAGTAGTCAGTTTGTCTTACCAAGAAATACTCCAGAACTTAGATATATCACAATTTGTTTATTCAATAATAGATGGACATTTTGAATGTCTTTGGGTTTTGGTTATTGTGAATAAAGTTGTTATGAACACTGATCTACAAATTTTGGTGTAGACAGGTATTTCATTTCTCTCTGGTAAATACCTTTGTCTCAATGGTCTGATCAAATGCAAGTTTTTGTTTGACTGGCAGTTTCAAAGTGGTTGTAACATTTTAAAAAAAGATTTATTTGTTTGAGAGAGAGAGAGAGAGGTGGGGGAGGGGGAGGGGGAGGGGGAGAGGAAAGGAGAGTCCTAAGCAGGCTCTGCACTGAGCACAGAGCCTGATGCAGAGCTCAGTCTCATGAACTTGAGATCAGGACCTGAGCCGAAACTGAGTCAGGTGCTTAACCTGCTGCTGCACCACCCAGGCACCCATATTGTTAACATTATTATTTAGTGTTTATGTTTCCTTCAGATAAATACCCAAATGTGGGATTGTTGAATTATATGATAGCTCTGTTTTTATTTTTTGAAGAACTTCCATACTGAGGAAACTTCCATTGTAGCTGCACTCATTAACATTACTAACAGTGTATTAGGGTTCCCTTTTCTCCACATCCTCACCAACAGTTGCTATCTGTCTTTTTTGTTGTTGTTAAAGACTTTATTTATTTATTTCACAGAGAGAGAGAGAGATCACAAGTAGACAGAGTGGCTGGCAGGGGTGGGGGGGAACAGGTTCCCTGCCAAGCAGAGAGCCTAATGTGGGGCTTGATCCCAGGACCCTGAGATCATGACCTGAGCCAAAGGCAGAGTCTTAACCCACTGAGCCACCCAGGCACCCCTGTCTTTTTGATTATAGCAGTTCTACAAGTGTGAGTGATACCACCCTGTGGTTGTGATTAGCATTTCCTTCACAATTAATGATACTACCTGTTGGTCATCTGTGTGCCTTTTCTTGAAAAATATCTATTCAGATCCTCTGCCTAGTTTTCAAATTGGATTTTTCCCCTCTAAAGTTATGTAAGGTCTTTATATATTTTGGATATTAACTCCTTATCAGATATATGATTTGCATGTTTTTCCCCATTCAGTAGATTGCCTTTTCATTTTGTTGACATTTTCCTTTGCAATTCAGAAGCTTTTTAATTTGGCGTAGTCCCACTTACTTATTTTTGCTTTTTGTTGCTTCTGCTTTTGGTTTCAAATTAAAAAAAAAATCATTGCCATGACCAATGTCAGAGAGCTTACCCTTCTATATTTTCTTCTAGGAGTTATGATTTCTGGTCTTATGTTCAAGTCTTTAACCTATTTTGAATTTATTTTTGTGTATGGCATAAGATAGGGGACAAATTTCGTTCTTTTGCATGTGACAATTCAGTTTTCCCAGCACAATTTTTGGAAGAGAATGTTCTTTCTGCATTATGTATTCTTGGCTCCTTTGTCATAAATTAGTTGACAATATTTGTGTGGGTTCATTTCTGGACTTTCTATTCTGTTCCATTAATCTCTGTGTCAACTTCTATGCCAATATCATACTGTGTTGATTACTATGGCTTTATAATATAGTTTAAAATCAGATAATGTGATGCCTTCAACTTTGTTCTTCTATATAAAGATTGATTTGGATACTTAGGATCTTTTGTGGTTTTATACAAATTTTAGGATTGTTTCATTTTTGTGAAAAATGTCATTGGAATTTTTGTAAAGACTGCCCTGAGCATGGTATATCTCTTCATTTATTTGTGTTGTGATCAGTATTTTTCATTAGTGTCTTACTCTTTTTGGTGTATAGATCTTGACTTTCTTGGTTAAACTTATTCTTAAATATTTTAGTCTTTTTGATGCTTTTGTAAATGATATTATTTTCTTAATTTCTTTTGCAGAGAGTTCACTATTAGTGTGTAGAAATGTAACTGATTTTGGTATAATGGTTTTGTAAACTACATATTTACTAAAATTCTTTGTTATTTCTTTTAAGATTTATTTATTTTAGGAGGGGACAGAAGGAGAGAGAGAAAGAGCCTCAAGCAACTGTGTGCTGAGTGCGGAGCCCAGTGTTGTACTCTATTGCACCACCCTGAGATCATGACCCAAGGTAAAATCAAGAGTCAGACGCTTAACTGACTGAGCCACCCAGGTACCCCTAAATATTTTATTTTTAACAATTTTTTTTTTTTTGCAGAGTCTTTAGAGTTTTCTACATATAACATGTATCCAAATAGAAATAGTTTTTCTTCTTCTCTGATCTTGAAGCCAGTTATTTATTTTCTTTGACTAACTATCTGGCTAGCACTTCCAATACTATGTTGGATAGCAAGGGTAAGAATGGGCATCTTTGTCTTATTCCTGATCTTAGAGTAAAGCTTTCAGCTTTTCACTACTGAGAACAGTATTATCTGTAGACTTTTCATATATGGCCTCTATTCTATTGAGATATTTCCTCTGCACCCAGTTTGCTGATACTATTTATCATGAAAATGTGCTGAATTATGTCAGCTGCTTTTTCTGCATCTATATGGAATTTTATCCTTCATTTTGTGGTGTATCACATTGATTGATTTGTGGAGGTTGAACCATTCCTTGAATTCCTGGAATAAATTCCACTTGATCATTGTGTATTATCCTTTTAGTGTATTGTTGAATTTGTTTTGCTAATATTATGTTGAGGATTTTTATATCTATGTTTGTTAAGGACATTGGTCTATAATTTTCTTTACTTGTAGTGTCTTTGTCTGGCTTGGATATAAGAGTAATGCTGGTCTCATAAAATAAGTTTGAAAGTATTTTCTTCTCTCTCTTTTTTTTTTTGAAGATTCTATGAAGGATTGGTATTAATTCTTCTTTAAATGTTTGGTAGAATTCATGTAAAGCCATTTGGTGCTGGACTTTACTTTGTTGGAAAGATTTTGATCAATGATTTATTTTCTGTACTAGTAATTGATCTGGTTTTGTATTTCTTCATGATTTAAACTTGGTAGGTTGTATGTTTCTAGGAATTTATCCATTTTCTTCTAGGTTGTCTAATTTGTTGTCATATAATTTTTATAGTATTGTCTGATATCATTTTGTAATTATGTGGTATCAGTTGTAAGGTCTTCTCTTTTATTTATAATTTTATTTATTTGAGTCTTCTTATTAATTCTCACTAAAGTTTCTTTATTTTGTTTTTATTTAAAAAAAAAAAAAAACAGCTCCGGTTTCATAGATATTTTCTTTGTGATCTCTATTTCCATGATCTTTGTTATTTCCTTCCTTCTATTAGCTTTGGGCTTCATTTGTTCCTCTGTTTTAGTCCCTTGAAGTATAAAGTTAGGTTGTTTGTATGAGATCTTTTTTGTTAATATAGGTATTTATTATTATAAATTTCACTCCTTGAACTCTTTTTGCTGTATCCCATATGTTTTGGTATGTTGTATTTCCATTTTAGCTTCTGAAGTTATTTTTTGATTTATCTTCTGATTTCTTTCTTTGTTGGCCCATTGGTTGATCAGTAGATATTATTTAATCTCCACATATTTGTAAGGTTTTGAGTTTTCTTCTACTTTCATACCATTATGGTTGGAAAGGCTGCTTGACATAATTTCAATCTTCTTAAATTTATTAAGACTTTTTTTGTGGTCTATGACATGATTGAATCTGAAGAATGTTTTATATGTGCTTGAAAAGAATATATTTTGCTATTTTTTTCCAGTTTAAAATTCTGACACCAATTCTGATGTATATTGTTTTCCACATAAAGCAATTCTCCAACAGCAATTGGGCATTCTACAATTCAACTGAGTTCTGACACCATCTACCTGGAGATGTTGTCAAATACCACAGGTGGTGGGCTTAGTCCTACAAGACCGCTCTCCACCCACCTCAGAGGTCAATGACAAGCCTAAGTTGTCACCTGTAATTCTGACAGACCAGCTATAGATCTGAAGTTCATTGACCTTCTCCTTGGGTTGGATTACTTTGCTAGAGTCCATACAGAGCTCAAAGAAACATTTTATTTACTATATCAGCAGTTTATTCATAAAAAGGTATAATTCAGGAATAGCCAGAAAAAAGAGATGTATAGGGTTTGTTATGTGGGGAAGAGCACAGAGCTTCATGCCCTCCCAAGTGTGCCACTCTTTTTTTAAAAAAAATATTATTTATTTTCAGCATAACAGTATCATTATTTTTTCACCATACCCAGTGCTCCATGCAATCTGTGCCCTCTATAATACCTACCACCTGGTACCCCGACCTCCCACCACCCCACCACTTCAAACCCCTCAGATTGTTTTTCAGAGTCCATAGTCTCTCATGATTCACCTCCCCTTCCAATATCCCCCAACTCCCTTCTCCTAACTCCCCATGTCCTCCATGCTTTCTGTTATGCTCCACAAATAAGTGAAACCATATGATAATTGACTCTCTCTGCTTGACTTCTTTCACTCAGCATAATCTCTTCCAGTCCCGTCCATGTTGCCACAAAAGTTGAGAATTTGTCCTTTCTGATGGAGGCATAATACTCCATAGTGTATATGGACCACATCTTCCTTATCCATTCATCTGTTGAAGGGCATTTTGGTTCTTTCCACAGTTTGGCAACCGTGGCCATTGCTGCTATAAACATTGGGGTACAGATGGCCCTTTTTTCACTATATCTGTATCTTTTTTCACTACATCTGTAAATACCCAGTAGTGGAATGGCAGGGTCATAGGGAAGTTCTACTTTGAATTTCTTGAGGAATCTCCACACTGTTCTCCAAAGAGGCTGCATGAACTTGCATTCCTGCCCACAGTGTAAGAGGGCTCCCCTTTCTCCACATCCCCTCCAACACATGTTATTTCCTGTCTTGCTACTTTTGGCTATTCTAGCAGGTATAAGATAGTATCTCAATGTGGTTTCAATTTGAATATCACTGATGGCTAGTGATGATGAACATTTTTTCATGTGTCTGATAGCCATTTTTATGTTTTCATTGTAGAAATGTCTGTTCACATCTTCTGCCCATTTTTTGATATGATTGTCTGTTTTGTGTGTGTTGAGTTTGAGGAGTTCATTATAGATCCTGGATATCAACCTTTTGTCTATACTGTCATTTGCAAATATATTCTCCCATTCCATGGGTTGCCTCTTTGTTTTCTTGACAGTTTCCTTTGCTGTGAAGAAGCTTTTGATTTTGATGAAGTCCCAAAAGTTCATTTGCGCATTTGTTTCCTTTGCCTTTGGAGACATATCTTGATAGAAGTTGCTGTGGCTGATATTGAAGAGATTACTACCTATGTTCTCCTCTAGGATTCTGATGGATTCCTGTCTCACGTTGAGGTCTTTTATCCATTTTGAGTTGATCTTTGTGTACGGTGTAAGAGACTGGTCAAGTTTCATTCTTCTACTTATAGTTGTCCAGTTTTCCCAGCACCATTTATTGAAGAGACTGTCTTTTTTCCACTCTATATTTTTTCTCGTTTTTTTGAAGATTAATTGACCATAGAGTTGAGGGTCCATATCTGGGCTCTCTACTCTGTTCCCCTGATCTATGTGTCTGTTTTTATGCCAGTACCATGCTGTCTTGGTGACCAAAGCTTTGTAATAAAGCTTGAAATCAGGTAACGTGATGCTCCCAGCTTTATTTTTGTTTTTCAACATTTCCTTAGCGATTCGGGGTCTCTTCTAATTCCATACAAATTTTTGTATTATTTGCTCCTGCTCTTTGAAGAATACCAGTGGAATTTTGATCGGATGGCATTAAAAGTATAAATTGCTTTAGGCAGTGTAGACATTTTAACAATGTTTATTCTTCCAATCCAAGAGCATGGAATGGCCTTCCATCTTTTTGTGTCTTCTTCAATTTCTTTCATGAGTGTTCTGTAGTTCCTCAAGTACAGATCCTTTACCTCTTTGGTTACATTTATTCCCAGGTATCTTATGGTTCTTGGTGCTATAGTGAATGGAATCGATTCTCTAATTTTCCTTTCTGTATTTTCATTGTTAGTGTATATGAAAGCCACTGATTTCTGCACATTGACTTTGTATCCTGCCACGTTGCTGAATTGGTGTATGAGTTCTAGTAGTTTGGGGGTGGAGTCTTTTGGGTTTTCCATATAAAGAATCATGTCATCTGCGAAGAGAGAGAGTTTGACTTCTTCATTACCAATTTGGATACCTTTTAGTTCTCTTTGTTGTCTGATTGCTGTTGCTAGGACTTCTAATACTTTGTTGCACAAGAGTGGTGAGAGTGGGCATCCTTGTCGTGTTCCTGATCTCAACGGGAAGGCTGCAAGCTTTTTCCTATTGAGGATGATATTTGCTGTGGGTCTTTCATAGATAGATTTGATGAAGTTCAGGAATGTTCCCTCTATCCCTATACTTTGTAGCGTTTTAATCAGGAATGGATGCTGGATTTTGTCAAATGCTTTTTCTGCATCAATTGAGAGGACCATGTGGTTCTTCTCTCTTCTCTTATTAATTTGTTCTATCACATTGATTGATTTGCGAATGGTGAACCATCCTTGTATCGCAGGGATTAATCCCACCTGGTCATGGTGGATAATCTTTTTAATGTGCTGTTGGATCCTGTTGGCTAGGATCTTGTTGAGAATCTTAGCATCCATATTCATCAGTGATATTGGTCTGAAATCTCCTTTATGGTAGGGTCTTTGCCTGGTTTGGGGATCAGGGTAATGCTGGCTTCATAGAAAGAGTCTGGAAGTTTTCCTTCTGCTTCAATTTTTTTTTTAAATAATTTTTTATTTTTTATAAACATATATTTTTATCCCCAGGTGTACAGGTCTGTGAATCACCAGGTTTACACACTTCACAGCACTCACCAAAGCACGTACCCTCCCCAATGTCCATAATCCCACCCCCTTCTCCCAAACCCCCTCCCCCCAGCAACCCTCAGTTTGTTTTGTGAGATTAAGAGTCACTTATGGTTTGTCTCCCTCCCAATCCCATCTTCTTTCTTTTATTCTTCTTGTACCCACTTAAGCCCCCATGTTGCATCACCACTTCCTCATATCAGGGAGATCATATGATAGTTGTCTTTCTCCGCTTGACTTATTTCGCTAAGCATGATACGCTCTAGTTCCATCCATGTTGTCGCAAATGGCAAGATTTCATTTCTTTTGATGGCTGCATAGTATTCCATTGTGTATATATACCACATCTTCTTGATCCATTCATCTGTTGATGGACATCGAGGTTCTTTCCATAGTTTGGCTATTGTGGACATTGCTGCTATAAACATTCGAGTACACGTGCCCCTTTGGATCACTACGTTTGTATCTTTAGGGTAAATACCCAATAGTGCAATTGCTGGGTCATAGGGAAGTTCTATTTTCAACATTTTGAGGAACCTCCATGCTGTTTTCCAGAGAGGTTGCACCAGCTTGCATTCCCACCAATCTGCTTCAATTTTTTGAAACAGCTTCAGAAGAATAGGCGTTATTTCTTCTTTGAAACTTTCGTAGAATTCTCCAGGGAATCCGTCTGGTCCTGGGCTCTTTTTTGGGGAAGTTTTTGATCACCGCTTCAATATCATTACTAGATATTGGTCTATTCAGGTTGTCAATTTCTTCCTGGTTCAATTTTGGTAGTTTATATTTTCCAGGAATGCATCCATTTCATCTGGGTTGCTTAGCTTATTGGCATATAACTGTTGATAATAACTTCTGATGATTGTTTCTACTTTGGTGTTTGTTGTGATCTCTTTCTTTTCATTTGTAATTTTATGTATTTGAGCTTTCTCTCTTTTCTTTTGGATTAGTGTCACCAATGGTTTATCGATCTTATTGATTCTTTCAAAAAACCAGCTTCTAGTTTCATTGATACGTTCTACTGTATCTCTGGTTTCTACATTATTGATCTCAGTTCTAATCTTGATTATTTCCCTTCTGATGTGTGGAGTTGGTTTGATTTGTTGTTGATTCTCCAGTTCTTTAAGGTGTAGAGACAGCTGGTGTATTCTGGATTTTTCAATATTTTTGAGGGAGGCTTGGATGGCTGTGTATTTCCCCCTTAGGACCGCCTTTTCTCTATCCCATAGGTTTTGGATCGAAGTGTCTTCCTTGTCATTGGTTTCCATGAATTGTTTCAGTTCATCCTTGATCTCCTGGTTGATCCAAGCATTCTTAAGCAAGATGGTCTTTAGCTTCCAGGTGTTTGAATTCCTTCCAAACTTTTCCTTGTGATTGAGCTCCAGTTTCAAAGCATTGTGATCTGAGAATATGCAGGGAATAATCTCAGTCTTTTCGTATCAGTTGAGTCCTGATTTGTGACCCAGTATGTAGTCTATTCTGGAGAAAGTTCCATGTGCACTTGAGAAGAATGAGTATTCTGTGGTTTTAGGTTGGAATATTCTGTATATATCTATGAGGTCCATCTGGTCCAATGTGTCATTCAATGCTCTTGTTTCTTTATTGATTTTCTGCTTAGATGATCTGTCTATTTCCGAGAGAGGCGTGTTAAGATCTCCAACGAGTAGTGTATTCATATCAATATGACTTTTTATCTTGATTAACAGTTTTCTTATGTAATTGGCTGCTCCCATATTGGGGCCATAGATATTTACAATTGTTAGATCATCTTGGTGGATAGTCCCTTTAAGAATGATGTACGGTCCTTCTGTATCTCTGACCACAGTCTTTCATTTAAAATCTAATTTGTCTGATAGGAGAATTGCTACCCCAGCCTTCTTTTGAGGCCCATTAGCATGAAAGATGTTTCTCCATCCCTTTACTTTCAGCCTGGGTTTCTCTTTAGGTTCAAAATGGGTCTCTTGTAGACAACATATGGATGGGTCCTGTCGTTTTATCCAGTCTGCAACCCTGTGCCATTTTATGGGCACATTTAGGCCATTCACATTGAGGGTGATTATTGATAGATACGTTTTCATTGACATCGTGTTACCTTTGAAGTGTTTCTTTCTGTAGATTGTCTCTATATTTCTGTTCAATGCTATTCTTGGGCTTTTTCCTCCTTTAAAGAAGCCCCCATAATATTTCCTGCAGTATCGGCTTGATGGTTGCATAGTCTTTTAAGCCTTGCCGGTCCTGGAAACTCTTTATCTCTCCATCCATTTTGAATGTCAGTCTTGCTGGATAAAGTATTCTTGGCTGCATGTTATTCTCATTCAGTTCTGAATATATCTTGCCAGCCCTTTCTGGCTTGCCAGGTCTCTGTGGACAGGTCTGATGTTATTCTGCTGGGCTTTCCTCTGTACATAAGGATCTTCTTTGTCCTAGCTGCTTTCAAGAGGTTCTGCCTACAATTATAATTCTTCATTCCTTCTATTAGGTGTCTCGAGGACTTCCGAGAATCTGTAATCTTGGGGGGAAACCTTTCACCCTCTAGTACATGAACACTGGTTCCATTCATTAGATTTGGAAAATTTTCTTGAAGAACTTGTTCCACTATATCTTCTAGAATTCTTTCTTTCTCCTCCCCTTCAGGGATTCCAATAATTCTGACATTGGAACGTTTCATGGCATCATTTATTTCCCTGATTCTGTTTTTGTGGCTTCTAAGCTGTTTGTTCCAGGCTTCCTCCTGATCCTTTCTCTCTATCTGTTTGTCCTCCAGATCAATAATTCTATCTTCTGTCTCAGTTACTCTAGTGTTGAGAGAATTTAGATTAAATTGGAACTCATTGAGAGCATTGTGAGCTCATCCCTGGTAGCTTTCAGCTCTTCCGTAATATTGAAAACATGATCTCTGGTCGTTTTCAGTTCACCCCTAATCAATTCCTTTTGGTCACCCATGGCTTTCTCCAACCTAGCTATTGCTTGGATAATTGTTAGCCTGAATTCTCTTTCTGACATATTGTCTATGTTGATAGCCATTAGCTGTGTTGCAGAAGGTCCATCCTCTGTATTTTTCTTCTGTTGGGCACTCCTCCTCCTAGTCATTTTGGTGAGAGATGGCTGAATGGGTGTAGCTGGGTTTCGACTGTGGTGCAGTTAAGGTGCACCCTGCAATGCTTCTGAGCAATCAGGTTTCCCCACCCAAATGAGAGGAAAAAGAAAAGGAAAAGAAAAAAAGATTTAGAGAGGCAGGAAAGAAAGTTGAGATAAAAGAAAAGGTTTAGCCCAAATGGGCCCCAAGGTAAGATTTATGAAGTATACAAACAGACACAGACAAACAAAAAGACTGATAAAAGTATATGACAAGAGAAAAAATATAATTTATATATATTTGCATAACATATATGCAAATAAAGGAAGAACCTCATCAAAAAGAACCCTGAGTGTAAGATTTATATACTATCAGGACAAACACAAAAACACAGAAATACTGGTGGAAGAAAAAGATGGGAGAGTGGTTGTAAATTCTCAGTGTGGGTGAGGAAAGTTGTTTTGATTCTTTATGGATGTATCTTGATATCTTTGTTAAAGGACTTAACTTTCCTAAGATAAGTGGGATTATGAATTGTTTACCTATAGGGGTGGCATTGATTGGGGAAAGGGGATAACCTTGAAGTTTAACTCTATATGAATATTAGAAAATAAAAATTAAAAAAAGGAATAAATTAAACTAAAATAAAATAAAAAAAAGAAATTTAAAAAATAGAATTGCAAAAGGAAAACACAGGTGTATGTATCAAAAAGTTCAGGTTAGAAGGTTATTATGGAATTTGATGTACTGAACATCTCACTGTGACAGTAAATAGGTTAAAAATTATCTATATAATAATAAAAAATTAACTATATAAAAAATGAGCCTGAATAGTGGGATAGAGTTAATAATAAAAATTGTCCTATGAAGTAGTGGTGGTTGTTCTCTTGTCGTTTTTTTTTTTTTTTTTCCTTTCCTGGTTGATTTTCTGGGGGAGGGGCTTGTCACGTGGGTTTTCAGTCACTGAAGTTCTCTCAGCTAAGTTCTCCCGCCCCCCTCAAGGGTGTGGACTCTGCAGAAACTGTTTTTTTCAGGCTTTTGTTCTCTGGAGGTTTTTATATTTGTTCACTTTTGTTTTTCTCTCTTGCTTTGACCGCTTTTGATGGTTTTTGTAGGTTTAGAGGAAAGCAAACTGCACCCTGACCTCCCTCTCAGAGAGAAGCCTCAGTCTGGCTGCAGAGCCCATATAAATCCCCCTTTGACCACTGGCAGAGCAGGTTCCCAGTTGCGGTCCCTGGGGACTCAGGATTTTTTGCTTGTACCCAAAACTATGGCAGGGCCGGCTGTCTGGGCAGCTCCAAACTGCCAGAGAAGTTCCAAGCAGAGATCGCACAGTGAGATTTTCCCACTGGCCCTGGCTGGGAGTGCATGGTCTTTCTGGTCTGAGAGCACCCGGCTGGCATTTGTGTGCACCTCTCTCAGGGGAGGGCTCGGGGCACACTCGGACTCTGATGGCATGGTAGGGCACTGCAAAAAGGGGACTGCAAAAAGGCTGTGCTTCTGTTGGCTGGCGAGGCTCCCAGGCCCTCATGGGAGCCGGGCGCCAACCACTCTCAGGTGCGCTGGTGGTTCAGGGACCGAGACCTGGTTTCTCTGCCATACTCTTTCTGGCTCTGCACCAGGGGTGGCTGGGTCTGGGGACTTAAGCCCCAACCCTAACACCCCGATTCCCACAATCCCCCCACCCCCGTGATCCTTTGCTCTTTTTGAGTGCTTTCCAACAGAGTCCTGAGTTAATGCTGGTCCCCAGGCACAGGGCACTCTCGTATTGGGATATTACTTTCCAACGGGTCGCCTCTGGTGGCTCCCTCCCCCTTTTGTTTATCTTCTGGTATCAGTCTGACTTTCCCACTCTGCTTTACCTGCCCACTGGCGTCTTCTGCTCCAGTAGAGATCCAGACGTGTATAATTCTGATGTCAAGCTGATTTCATGGGTGACTGGAGATCTTTGGAAGGTAATCAGCTCACTTTAGGGTAAAGGTTGAACTGGGCGCCTCCTCCTACTTCCCCGCCATCTTGTCTCCCCCAAGTGTGCCACTCTTAAGGCACCTCTGCATGTTCACCAACTTGTAAGTTCTCTGAACCCATTCTTTTTTTTTTTTTAATGGAAGCCTCATTACTTAGGCGTGATCGATCAACTCACGGGCTCTTGGTGATTGAACTTATTCTCTACCCCTCTCTGCTTCCCAAATGTGAGTTGGCCAGGACTGTAGGTTCTAACATTTTGTACAAGGTTTCTTGCTCTGGCAGTCAGCCTCCATCCTTAGGTCACAAAATGGCCTCTCAAGTCACCTCATTAGTATAACAAAAGATACCTTTATTTTTTCCATCACTTAGGAAATCCCAGAGGTTTTAGAAGCTCTGTGTGTCTAACTGGATGATGACCAAATAGATATTTCTTATTATAAATCATGATATCTCCCAGTTGATAGGTCCTTATTGTTCATGATAACAGTACTAGTCTTGTAATTATGATGAATGTGTTGTTTTCTGGTCTTATTCTTTTTTTTCACAAAAATATTAGATATCCTTATGTTCTTTTCACTGGTGAATGTCCTTTAGATGTTACAAAATGTGAAATCTCAAAGGAGTGATTCTTTTAATAATAGTTATTGTTGAATGATGGGTTGGTAATCAAGTGGAGGAATCTTAAGTAGTATCAAGCTTTAGAATAAGGTACTCCCTTAAAATCATATTTGTGAAGACTTGTTTTTTTTAAACTGAAAAAATGTTTATATATGTGTATTCTTAAATATTTTATTGTGTTGAGAAAAATTAACATGAGTTCTAGCCTCTTAAGTTTGAAGTGTAAAATGTGTTACTGTTAACTATAGGTGTTCTGAAAGATGAAATAAAATCGGGCCACTTATGTCAAGGAGTGTTTTTTTTAATTAATATATAATGTATTATTTGCCCCATGGGTACAGTTTAAACTGCTACCACATCATATCTATTACTATCTCAGATCTATTTTGAAAGAATTTATACCAATGACCACAGTCTAGATTTCTAAGACCTTTTCAGGCATTTATCAATTTACATTAGGAAACACTGAGATATATTTGACAAATTAAATCCATGCACAAACAAGGTAAACTAAATGAAAAACCAATAACAATATTTAATATCTATTATGTGGATATTAACAGCTTACTATAAGCAAATTAGGAAACTCACAAATATAATTTCTTCCTCATTCCTTTTCTTTTTTTTAACCTATTGTACTTTTTAATGCTTTATAGGAGCATATGATCAAATTTTTTTTTTTTTTTTTTTTTTTTTTTTTTTTGCAGCTCTTCAAATTCTGTGTCTTCCTTAGCCTTTGCTGTTGCAAATTTTTTTTTAACATATAATGCATTATTTGCTTCAGGGTACAGGTCTGTGAATCATCAGGCTTATACATTTCATAGCACTCACCATAGCACATACCCTCCCCAATGTCCATCACCCAGCCACCCTATCCATCCCTCTAACCCCCCAGGAATTCTCAGTTTGTTTTGTGAGATTAAGAGTCTTATGGTTTGTCTTCTTCCTGATTCCCTCTTGTTAATTTTTTCCCTCCTTACTCCCCACGACCCCCTCCACCCTACTTCCCAAATTCCTCATATCAGAGAGATAATATGATCATTGTCTTCCTCTGACTGAACTATTTCACTTAGCACAATACCCTCTAGTTCCATCCATATCATTGCAAATGGCAAGATTTCATTTCTTTTGATGGCTGCATAGTATTCCATTGCATTTATATACCATTTCTTCTTTATCCATTCATCTGTTGATGGACATCTAGGTACTTTCCATGGTTTGGCTATGGCGGACATTGCTACTTTAAACATTTGGGTGCACGTGCCCCTTCAGATCACTACATTTGTATCTTTAGGGTAAATACCCAGTAGTGTGATTGCTGGGTTATAGGGTAGCTCTGTTTTCAACTTAAAAAAAAAAATTATTTATTTATTTGACAGAGATCATAAGTAGGCAGAGAGGCAGGCAGAGAGAGAAAGAGGGAGAAGCAGGATCCCCACTGAGCAGGGAGCCTGATGCAGGGTGCCATCCCAAGACCCTGGGGTCATGACCTGAGCCAAAGGCAGAGGCTTAGCCCACTGAGCCACCCAGGCTTCCTATTTTCAACTTTTTGAGGAACGTCCATATTGTTTTCCAGAGTGGCTGCACCAGCTTGCATTCCCACCAACAGTGTAGGAGGATTCCCCTTTCTCTGCATCCTTGCCAACATCTGTCATTTCCTGACTTGTTAATTTTGGCCATTCTGACTGGTGTGAGATGCTATTTCACTGTGGTTTTGATTTATAGTTCCCTGATGCCAAGTAAAGTTGAGCACTTTTTCATGTGTCTGTTGACCACTTAGATGTCTTCTTTGTTAAAATGTTGGTTCATATCTTAAGTCTGTTTATTTTTTTTATTAAAGACTTTATTTATTTATTTGACAGAGAGAGACACAGCAAGAGCAAAAGGGAATAGAAGCAGGGGAATGGGAGTGGGAAAAGCAGGCCCACCACTGAGCATGGAGCCTGATGCAGGGCTTGATTCCAGACCCTGGGATCATGACCTGAGCCAAAGGCAGATGCCCAACAACTGAGCCACCCAGGTACCCCTTACCCATTTCTTGATTGGATTATTTGTTCTTCTGTGAAGAGAGAGAGTTTGACTTCTTCCTTGCCAATTTGGATACCTTTTATTTCTATTTGTTGTCTGATTGCTGTTGCTAGGACTTCTAATACTATGTTGAACAGGAGTGGTGAAAGTGAGCATCCTTGTCATGTTCCTGATCTCAACGGGAAGGCTGCAAGCTTTTTCCTATTGAGGATGATAGGTATTTCATAGATAGATTTGATGAAGTTCAGGAATGTTCCCTCTATCCCTATACTTTGAAGCGTTTTAATCAGGAACGGATGCTGGATTTTGTCAAATGCTTTTTCTGCATAAGTTGAGAGGACCATGTGGTTCTTCTCTCTTCTCATATTAATTTGTTCTATCACATTGATTGATTTGCGAATGTTGAACCATCCTTGTAGCCCAGGGATGAATCCCACCTGATCATGGTGGATAATCTTTTTAATGTGCTGTTGGATCCTGTTGGCTAGGATCTTGTTGAGAATCTTAGCATCCATATTCATCAGTGATATTGGTCTGAAATTCTCCTTTTTGGTAGGGTCTTTGCCTGGTTTGGGGTTCAGGGCAATGCTGGCTTCATAGAAAGAGTCTGGAAGTTTTCCTTCTGCTTCAATTTTTTGAAACAGCTTCAGGAGAATAGGTGTTATTTCTTCTTTGAAAGTTTGGTAGAATTCCCCAGGGAATCCATCAGGTCCTGAGCTCTTGTTTTTTGGGAGGTTTTTGATCACTGCTTCAATCTCGTTATTAGATATAGGTCTGTTCAGGTTGTTGATTTCTTCCTGGTTCAATTTTGGTAGTTTATATTTTTCCAGAAATGCATCTATTTCATCTAGGTTGCTAAGCTTATTGGCATATAACTTTTTTTAATTTTTTTAAATGATTTTATTTATTTATTTGACAGACAGAGATCACAAGTAGGCAGAGAGGCAGACAGAAAGAGAGGAGGAAGCAGGTTCCCTGTCGAGCAGAGAGCCTGATGTGGGGCTTGATCCCAGCACCCTGGGATCATGCCCTGAGCCCAAGGCAGAGGCTTTAACCCACTGAGCCACCCAGGCGCCCCTGGCATATAACTGTTGATAATAACTTCTGATGATTATTTCTACTTCCTTGGTGTTAGTGGTGATCACTCCCTTTTCATTCATAATTTTATGAATTTGGGCTTTCTCTCTTTTCTTTTGGATTATTTATTTATTTTTTTTTTAATAATTTTTTTAATTTTTATAAACATATATTTTTATACCCAGGGGTACAGGTCTGTGAATCACCAGGTTTACCCACTTCACAGCACTCACCAAATCACATGCCCTCCCCAATGTCCATAATCCCAACCCCTTCTCCCAAACCCCCTCCCCCCGGCAACCCTCAGTTTGTTTTGTGAGATTAAGAGTCACTTATGGTTTGTCTCTCTCCCAATCCCATCTTGTTTCATTTATTCTTCTTCTACCCACTTAAGCCTCCATGTTGCATCACCACTTCCTCATATCAGGGAGATCATATGATAGTTGTCTTTCTCTGCTTGACTTATTTCGCTAAGCATGATACGCTCTAGTTCCATCCATGTTGTTGCAAATGGCAAGATTTCATTTCTTTTGATGGCTGCATAGTATTCCATTGTGTATATATACCACATCTTCTTGATCCATTCATCTGTTGATGGACATCTACGTTCTTTCCATAGTTTGGCTATTGTGGACATTGCTGCTATAAACATTCGGGTGCATGTGCCCCTTTGGATCACTACATTTGTATCTTTAGGGTAAATACCCAATAGTGCAATTGCTGCGTCATAGGGCAGTTCTATTTTCAACATTTTGAGGAACCTCCATGCTGTTTTCCAGAGTGGCTGCACCAGCTTGCATTCCCACCAACCGTGTAGGAGGGTTCCCCTTTATCCGCATCCTCGCCAGCATCTGTCATTTCCTGACTTGTTGATTTTAGCCATTCTGACTGGTGTGAGGTGATATCTCATTGTGGTTTTGATTTGTATTTCCCTGATGCCGAGTGATATGGAGCACTTTTTCATGTGTCTGTTCGCCATCTGGATGTCTTCTTTGCAGAAATGTCTGTTCATGTCCTCTGCCCATTTCTTGATTGGATTATTTGTTCTTTGGGTGTTGAGTTTGCTAAGTTCTTTATAGATTCTGGACACTAGTCCTTTATCTGATATGTCGTTTGCAAATATCTTCTCCCATTCTGTCAGTTGTCTTTTGATTTTGTTAACTGTTTCCTTTGCTGTGCAAAAGCTTTTGATCTTGATGAAATCCCAGTAGTTCATTTTTTCCCTTGCTTCCCTTGCCTTTTGCGTTGTTCCTAGGAAGATGTTGCTGCGGCAGAGGTCGAAGAGGTTGCTGCCCGTGTTCTCCTCAAGGATTTTGATGGATTCCTTTCGTACATTGAGGTCCTTCATCCATTTTGAGTCTATTTTTGTGTGTGGTGTAAGGAAATGGTCCAATTTCATTTTTCTGCATGTGGCTGTCCAATTTTCCCAGCACCATTTATTGAAAAGGCTGTCTTTTTTCCATTGGACATTCTTTGCTGCTTTGTCGAAGATTAGTTGACCATAGATTTGAGGGTCTATTTCTGGGCTCTCTATTCTGTTCCATTGATCTATGTGTCTCTTTTTGTGCCACTACCATGCTGTCTTGATGATGACAGCTTTGTAATAGAGCTTGAAGTCCGGAATTGTGATGCCACCAACGTTGGCTTTCTTTTTCAATATCCCTTTGGCTATTCGAGGTCTTTTCTGGTTCCATATAAATTTTAGAATTATTTGTTCCATTTCGTTGAAAAAGATGGATGGTACTTTGATAGGAATTGCATTAAATGTGTAGATTGCTTTAGGTAGCATAGACATTTTCACAATATTTATTCTTCCAATCCAGGAGCATGGAACATTTTTCCATTTCTTTGTGTCTTCCTCAATTTCTTTCATGAGTACTTTATAGTTTTCTGAGTATAGATTCTGTGTCTCTTTGTTTAGGTTTATTCCTAGGTATCTTATGGTTTTGGATGCAATTGTAAATGGGATTGACTCCTTAATATCTCTTTCTTCTGTCTTGCTGTTGGTGTAGAGACATGCAACTGATTTCTGTGCATTGATTTTATATCCTGACACTTTACTGAATTCCTGTATAAGTTCTAGCAGTTTTGGAGTGGAGTCTTTTGGGTTTTCCACATATAGTATCATATCATCTGCGAAGAGTGATAATTTGACTTCTTCTTTGCCGATTTGGATGCCTTTAATTTCCTTTTGTTGTCTGATTGCTGAGGCTAGGACCTCTAGTACGATGTTGAATAGCAGTGGTGATAATGGACATCCCTGCCGTGTTCCTGACCTTAGCGGAAAAGCTTTCAGTTTTTCTCCATTGAGAATGATATTTGCGGTGGGTTTTTCATAGATGGCTTTGATGATATTGAGGTATGTGCCCTCTATCCCTACACTTTGAAGAGTTTTGATCAGGAAGGGATGTTGTATTTTGTCAAATGCTTTTTCAGCATCTATTGAGAGTATCATATGGTTCTTGTTCTTTATTGATGTGTTGTATCACATTGACTGATTTGCGGATGTTGAACTAACCTTGCAGCCCTGGAATAAATCCCACTTGGTCGTGGTGAATAATCTTTTTAATGTACTGTTGAATCCTATTGGCTAGTATTTTGTTGAGTATTTTCGCATCTGTGTTCATCAAGGATATCGGTCTATAGCTCTCTTTTTTGGTGGGATCCTTGTCTGGTTTTGGGATCAAGGTGATGCTGGCTTCATAAAATGAGTTTGGAAGTTTTCCTTCCATTTCTATTTTTTGGAACAGTTTCAGGAGAGTAGGAATTAGTTCTTCTTTAAATGTTTGGTAGAATTCCCCCGGGAAGCCGTCTGGCCCTGGGCTTTTGTTTGGAGATTTTTAATGACTGTTTCAATCTCGTTACTGGTTATGGGTCTGTTCAGGCTTTCTATTTCTTCCTGGTTCAGTTGTGGTAGTTTATATGTTTCTAGGAATGCATCCATTTCTTCCAGATTGTCAAATTTATTGCCGTAGAGTTGCTCATAGTATGTTCTTATAATAGTTTGTATTTCTTTGGTGTTAGTTGTGATCTCTCCTCTTTCATTCATGATTTTATTTATTTGGGTCCTTTCTCTTTTCTTTTTGATAAGTCGGGCCAGGGGTTTATCAATTTTATTAATTCTTTCAAAGAACCAGCTCCTAGTTTCATTGATTTGTTCTATTGTTTTTTTGGTTTCTATTTCATTGATTTCTGCTCTGATCTTTATGATTTCTCTTCTCCTGCTGGGCTTAGGGTTTCTTTCTTGTTCTTTCTCCAGCTCTTTTAGGTGTAGGGTTAGGTTGTGTACCTGAGACCTTTCTTGTTTCTTGAGAAAGGCTTGTACCGCTATATATTTTCCTCTCAGGACTGCCTTTGTTGTGTCCCACAGATTTTGAACCGTTGTATTTTCATTATCATTTGTTTCCATGATTTTTTTCAATTCTTCTTTAATTTCCCAGTTGACCCATTCATTCTTTAGAAGGATACTGTTTAGTCTCCATGTATTTGGGTTCTTTCCAAACTTCCTTTTGTGGTTGAGTTCTAGCTTTAGAGCATTGTGGTCTGAAAATATGCAGGGAATGATCCCAATCTTTTGATACCGGTTGAGTCCTGATTTAGGACCGAGGATGTGATCTATTCTGGAGAATGTTCCATGTGCACTAGAGAAGAATGTGTATTCTGTTGCTTTGGGATGAAATGCTCTGAATATATCTGTGATGTCCATCTGGTCCAGTGTGTCGTTTAAGGCCTTTATTTCCTTGCTGATCTTTTGCTTGGATGATCTGTCCATTTCAGTGAGGGGAGTGTTAAAGTCCCCTACTATTATTGTATTATTGTTGATGTGTTTCTTTGATTTTGTTATTAATTGGTTTATATAGTTGGCTGCTCCCACGTTGGGGGCATAGATATTTAAAATTGTTAGATCTTCTTGTTGGACAGACCCTTTGAGTATGATATAGTGTCCTTCCTCATCTCTTATTATAGTCTTTGGCTTAAAATCTAATTGATCTGATATAAGGATTGCCACTCCTGCTTTCTTCTGATGTCCATTAGCATGGTAAATTGTTTTCCACC
The DNA here is from genome assembly GCF_030435805.1 of Mustela lutreola. Classification (NCBI taxonomy): domain Eukaryota; kingdom Metazoa; phylum Chordata; class Mammalia; order Carnivora; family Mustelidae; genus Mustela; species Mustela lutreola. The sequence goes on from NC_081297.1 coordinate 58,604,517, forward strand.
CCCTCACTTTAAATCTGGAGGTGTCTTCGGGCTTAAAATGTGTTTCTTGGAGGCAACATATAGATGGGTTTTGTTTTTTTATCCATTCTGATACCCTGTGTCTTTTGACAGGGGCATTTAGCCCATTCACATTCAGGGTAAGTATTGTGAGATATGAATTTAGTGCCATTGTATTGCCTGTAAGGTGACTGTTACTGTATATGGTCTCTGTTCCTTTCTGATCTACCACTTGTAGGCTCTCTCTTTGCTTAGAGGACCCCTTTCAATATTTCCTGTAGAGCTGGTTTGGTATTTGCAAATTCTTTCAGTTGTTGTTTGTCCTGGAAGCTTTTAATCTCTCCTTCTATTTTCAATGATAGCCTAGCTGGATATAGTATTCTTGGCTGCATGTTTTTCTCGTTTAGTGCTCTGAAAATATCATGCCAGCTCTTCCTGGCCTGCCAGGTCTCTGTGGATAAGTCAGCTGCCAATCTAATATTTTTACCATTGTATGTTACAGACTTCTTTTCCCGGGCTGCTTTCAGGATTTTCTCTTTGTCATTGAGACTTGTAAATTTTACTATTAGGTGACGGGGTGTGGGCCTATTCTTATTGATTTTGAGGGGCGTTCTCTGAACCTCCTGAATTTTGCTGCTCGTTCTCTTTGCCATATTGGGGAAATTCTCCCCAATAATTCTCTCCAGTATACCTTCTGCTCCCCTCTCACTTTCTTCTTCTGGAATCCCAATTATTCTAATGTTGTTTCGTCTTATGGTGTCACTTATCTCTCGAATTCTCCCCTCGTGGTCCAGTAGCTGTTTGTCCCTCTTTTGCTCAGCTTCTTTATTCTCTGTCATTTGGTCTTCTATATCACTAATTCTTTCTTCTGCCTCATTTATCCTAGCAGTTAGAGCCTCCATTTTTGATTGCACCTCATTAATAGCTTTTTTGATTTCACCTTGGTTAGATTTTAGTTCTTTTATTTCTCCAGAAAGGGCTTTTATATCTCTCGAGAGGGTTTCTCTAATATCTTCCATGCCTTTTTCGAGCCCGGCTAGAACCTTGAGAATTGTCATTCTGAACTCTAGATCTGACATATTACCGATGTCTGTATTGATTAGGTCCCTAGCCTTCGGTACTGCCTCTTGTTCTTTTTTTTGTGTTGAATTTTTATGTCTTGTCATTTTGTCCAGATAAGAGTAAATGAAGGGGCAAGTAAAATACTAAAAGGGTGGCAACAACCCCAGGAAAATATGCTTTAACCAAATTAGAAGAGATCCAAAATCGTGAGTGGGGAGAAAGGGGATAAAAAGAGGTTCAAAAAGGAAGAAAGAAAAAAAAGTCAAAAAGTAATGAAAAAAAAAAAAGAAAAGAAAAGAAAAGAATTTTTAAAAAAAGAAAACACCTAAGAAAAATGTAAAAAAGAAAAAATATATATATTAGATAAACTAGTAAAAAATCGTTAAAAAAGAAAAAGGTAACAGTTAAAAAAAAATTTTACTCGAAGGCGAGAAAAAAAAAATGAAAAAGAAAAAATTAAATTAACTGCAAGACTAAAAAAAATCCCAGGAAAAAAGCCATGAGTTCCGTGTTTGGCTTTCTCCTCCTCTGGAATTCTGCTGCTCTCCTTGGTATTGAAACCGCACTCCTTGGTAGGTGAACTTGGTCTCGGCTGGATTTCTTGTTGATCTTCTGGGGGAGGGGCCTGGTGTAGTGATTCTCAAGTGTCTTTGCCCCAGGCGGAATTACACTGCCCTTACCCGGGGTCAGGGTGAGTAATCAGCTCGGGTTTGCTTTCAGGAGCTTTTGTTACCTGAGCGCTTTCCGTAGAGTTCCGGAGGACGGGAATACAAATGGCGGCCTCCTGGTCTCCGGCCCGGAGGAGCTGAGAGCCCAGGGCCCCACTCCTCAGTGCGCCCTCAGAGAACCGCGCCCAGTTACTCCCGTCTGCCTGATCTCCGGCCATGCTCTGAGCTCACTGAGCCTGCGACCGGTTCAAGGTAACACGGAGCTGCGAGCTTACGGTCAGCTCTGTCTCTGTAGCCGGCTTTCCCGTTCCAATACCCGCAAGCTCTGCGACACTCAGACACCCCCGATCCTTCTGTGACCCTGCGGGACCTGAGGCCACGCTGACCCCGCGTGGGCTTCGCCCCGGTTTAGCCTCTGGAGCGATGTCCCTCAGCGGAACAGACTTTTAAAAGTCCTGATTTTGTGCACGGTTGCTCCGCTGCTTGCCGGGAGCCGGCCCCTCCCCCCGGGGTCTATCTTCCCGTCGCTTTGATTTCACTTCTCCGCCAATCATACCTTTCAGAAAGTGGTTGTTTTTCTGTTTCCAGAATTGCTGTTCTTCTTCTCTTCGATCTGCCGATGGATTTTCAGGTGTTTGCAATCTTTAGATAAGCTATCTAGCTGATCTCCGGCTAGCTGAAGCAGTCTCAGCTTGCTACTTCTCCGCCATCTTGACTCCTCCTGGATTATTTTTTCATTGGGTGTTGAGCTTGATAAATTCTTTATAGATTTTGGATACTAGCCTTTTATCTGATATGTCATTTGCTAATATCTTCTCCCATTCTGTCAGTTGTCTTTTGGTTTTGTTGACTGTTCCTTTGCTGTGCAAAAGCTTTTGATCCTGATGAAGTCCCAATAGTTCATTTTTGTCCTTGCTTCCCTTGCCTTTTGCGATGTTCCTAGGAAGAAGTTGCTGCAGCTGAGGTCGAAGAGATTGCTGCCTGTGTTCTTCTCAAAGATTTTGATTAAGTCCTGTCTTAGATTGAGGTCTTTCATCCATTTTTAGTCTACTTTTGTGTGTGGAGTAAGGACATCATCCAGTTTCATTTTTCTGCATGTGGCTGTCCAATTTTCCCAAAACCATTTGTTGAAGAGATTGTCTTTTTTCCATTGGACATTCTTTCCTGCTTTGTTGAAGATTAGTTTACCATGGAGTTGAGGATCTATTTCTGGGCTTTCTATTCTATTTCGCTGATCTGTGTGTCTGTTTTTGTGTCAGTATCAAAGTGTCTTTATGATGACAGCTTTGTAATAGAGCTTGAAGTCTGGAATTGGGATGCCACAAACTTTTTTTTTTTTTTTCCCCAACATCACTCTGGCTATTATGGGTCTTTTCTGGTTCCATATAAATTTCAGGATTATTTGTTCTATTTCTTTGAAAAAAATTGATGGTGTTTTTATAGGGATTGCTTTAAGTGTGTAGATTGCTCTAGGTAGTATAGACATTTTCATAATATTTGTTCTTCCAATCCATGAGCATGGAACATTTCTCCATTTCTTTATGTCTTTCTTTATTTCTTTCATGTGTACCTTATAGTTTTTTGGGTACAGATTCTTTGCCTCTTTGGTTAGGTGTATTCCTAGGTATCTTATGGTTTTGGGTGCAATTGTAAATGGGATGGACTCCTTAATTTCTGTGCATTGATTTTATATCCTGACACTTTAATGAATTCTTGTATGCATTCTGGCAGTTTTAGAGTGGAGTCTTTTGGGTTTTCCCAAGTATCATATATCTGTGATGTCCATCTGGTCCAGTGTGTCATTTAAAGCCTTTCTTTCCTTGCTGATCTTTTGCTTACATGATCTGTCCATTTCAATAAGGGAGGCGTTAAAGTCCCCTACTATTATTGTGTTATTGTTGATGTGTTTCTTTGATTTTGTTATTAGTTGGTTTATATAATTGGCTGCTCCCATGTTAGGGGCATAGATATTTTAAAATTGTTAGATCCACTTGTTGGACAAACCCTTTGAGTATGATATGGTGTCTTTACTCATCTCTTATTATAGTCTTTGGCTTAAAATCTTACTTATGTGATATAAGGATTGCCATTCTAGCTTCATTTTGTTGTCTATTAGCATGGTAAATTGTTTTCCACCCCCCTTACTTTAAATCTGGAGGTGTCTTTGGGTCTAAAATGAGTTTCTTGTAGACAGCATATTGACAGGTCTTGTTTTTTTTTTTTTTTTTTTTTTGCTGGACATTTTTTAATTTATCTGTTGTGATACCCTGTTTCTTTTTATTGGGGCATTTAGCTCATTTACATTCAGGTAACTATTGAAAGATATGAATTTAGTGCCATCGTATTGCCTGTAAGGTGACTGTTACTGTATATTGTCTCTGTTCCTTTCTGGTCTGTTAGTTTTAGGCTCTCTTCTTGCTTAGAGGATTCCTTTCACTATTTCTTGTAAGGCTGGTTTTGTGTTTGCAAATTCTTTTAGTTTTTATTTGTCCTGGAAGCTTTTTATCTCTCCTTCTATTTTCCATGATCGTCTAGCTGGATATAGTATCCTTGGCTGCATGCTTTTCTCATTTAGTGCCCTGAATATATCATGCCAGTCCTTTCTCACCTGCCAGGTCTCTGTGGATAGGTCTGCTGCCAATCTCATATTTCTATCGTCGTATGTTACAAACCTCTTGTCCAAGCTGCTTTCAGAATTTTCTTTGCCACTGAGACTTGTAAGTTTTACTATTAGATGACAGGGTGTATTCCTATTTTTACTGATACTGAGGGGGCTTCTCTGCATCTCCTGGATTTTGATGCTTGTTCCCTTCACCAAATAGGGAAATTATCTGCTGTAATTTGCTACAATATACCTTCTCTTCTGGGGTCCCAATTATTCAATATTATAGATTATCTAATATTATATATTATATTATATATATATATATATATATATATATATATATTATATATATAATATCTCTTGAATTCTCCCCTCATGATCTGGTAGTTGTTTTTTATCTCTTTTTCTCAGCTTCATTATTCTCCATTATTTGGTCTTCCATACCACTAATTTTCTCCTCTGTCTCATCTATCCAAGCAGTAAGATCCTCCATTTTTTATTGCATCTCATTAATAGCTTTTTTGATTTCAGCTTGGTTAGATTTTATTTTATTTTATTTTTTATTTCTCCAAAAAGGGATTCTCTAATATCTTTTATACTTTTCATAGCCTAGCTAGCACCTTGATAATCATCATTCTGAACTCTGGTTCTGACATATTACTAATGTTTGTATTGATTAGGTTCCTAGCCTTTGCTACTGCCTATTGTTCTTTTTTGTAGTGAGTTTTTCCACCTTGTCATTTTATCCAGTTAAGAATAGATGAATGAGAGACAAAATACTAAAAGGGTAGCAACAACCCCAGAAAAATATACGTTAACCAAATTAGAAGAGACTCAAAACCGGGTGAGAAAAATAGGGGGAGAAAAAGGGAAAAAATATATATTAGGCTGGTGAATAGAACAAAGCTGCACACTTGATTTTAGGTGTATTTTGATTTGTTAAAAGAAACTACATCCTAAAATTTTAAAGAAAGAAAAACTTGTATATACACAAAAATAAGATTTAAACATGATGAAAGGATGGCATATGAATGTGAAGATGAAAATTAAAATAGATTCTAAAAATGGAATTGATAAGAAGTTGGTTGAAAAGAGGAAAGAATACGATCAGGCTGGAGAATCGTTCAAAACCATGCGTTTGATTTAGGGTATATTTTGGTCTATTAGAAGAAATTGTATCCAAAATTTTAAAGAAAAAAAACCCTATATTTATACAAAAAATAAGGTTAAAAACAATGAAAGAATAAAATATGAGTATAACAATGAAAATTAAAAAAAGATTTTTGAAAAGGAATTGGTAAGATAAAATAGTCAATGTTAAAATAGGAAAGAGGGAAAAATTTTTAAAAATGGAATAAGAAAAAAATAAAATAAAAAAAAATTAACTCTGAAAGACTAAAGGATCATAGGGAAAAAAGCCACGAATTCTATATGTTGCTTTCCCCTACCTCTGGAGCTTTGCATTTCTCGCTGGTTCTTGAACTTGGTCTTGCCTGGATGTTCTTGCTGATCTTCTGGGGGAGGGGCCTGTTGCAGTGATTCTCAAATGTCTTTGCCTGAGGCAGAATTGCACTGCCCTTGCCACGGGCCAGGCTAAGCAATCTGCCTTTGGTAGCTTTTGTTTCCTGAACACTTTCTGTACAGCTTTGGAGGACAGGAATGAAAATGGTGGCCTCCCAGTCTCCCACCCCATAAGAGCTGAGAGCTCAGGGCCCCACTCCTCAGTTCACCCTCCAAGAAAAGTGGTCAATCTCCTTTTGTGGATTTTGTGATTGAGTTCTATCTTCAGAGAACTGAAGGTGTGCTCCGAGATGACCCAGCCTGTTAACAAGCATTTCTATCTCTGGCACATGGCTGGGTTTGGAGTCTCCGTTGCCAACAGATACCTGCAATGTGCTCCCATGCCACTCCTCCCAGAGCAAGAAGGAGGAGGTTTCTCGGATCTCTTTAGTTGCAGTTGCCCTGCTATTCCTTGATCATGGTTTAAGGTAACCCCAAGCTGAGACCACACTCCTCAGCTCTGTCTCTGCAGCTGGCTTTCCTGCTCCAATACCTGGGAGCTCTGCCACACTCAGACATCTCTAGTCTTTTTGTGTCCCTGTGGGTTCTGAGACTACATTGTTCCCATGAAGGTTCCACCTCCTACTTAGCCTCTGGAGCAACATCCCTCAGTGGAGCAGACTTATAAAAATTCTGATTTTGTGTTCCGCTGCTCTCTCACTTGCTGGGTGCTGACCCCTCCCACTTGGTCTATCTTTCTGCCTCTTTGGATTCACTTCTCCACATGTCCTACCTTCCTGAAAGTGGTCAATTTCCTGTTCCTGGAATTGCTGCTCTTCCCCTCTTCAACCTCCTGTTGAATTTGTAGGTGTTCAGAATGGTTTGATAACTATCCAGTTGAACTCCTGGGACCTCATGATATTTCAGTCTTCTACTCATGCACCATCTTGCTCCTGACCCATGTTAAGGAGTTTTTAAATGGAGCCAGGAGGCCATTAAGGAGATGGGTCTTATGCAAGTCTTCACTGGTGGAACCATGAACTTTTTTTTTTTAATTTTTTATTTTTTATAAACATGTATTTTTATCCCCAGGGGTACAGGTTTGTGAATCAGCAGAACCATGAACTTTTGAACGGGGCCAAACCAAAAATATTCCAAGGACTCAGCCTGAACAGCTGCCTTCACTGTCTCTTACAGACAGTTTAGTGATAGATTTAGCAGCCAATTATATTCAGTCAAGATTAGTTTTCTGCTGCCAGCACTAATAAAAACTTCTTTGTCAACAACTAATACAAGCATTTCCTATTTGCTTAAACAAAACAAAACAAAACAAATTAAAACCCCTGGCTTTTGCTCCTTAGTAAGACACTAGTTTTTCCCATGTCTGTGTACCCTGAATTGCAATTCTTTGATTCCAAATAAGTACTCTTACTTAATTCTTGCTTCCTGACAATTTTAGGTTGACATGGCTGGTGTCAGAAGCTGGACTGGAAGCAATCCCACTGCTGCAGATTCAGTGTGGCCTAGAACTGGCCATGGTATTCACTCAGTCCTTTGTGCTCATCACTTCCCTGGACAGCTGTCTCCAACTGTGAGTCCTTTCAGGTTCCAACCTCCCTCCTTCTGGTTGAGATTGTAGCCTTTATCTGGGGCCAAGTTGGAGAAACCAATGGGGATGATTATGATGCTAGCTCACAACTGTGCTATGGTGGTGGTGGTGGTGGTGGTGGGTCTTCCTACTGGTGAATACACTTTTCTTTCACAAGGGAGGAAATGAGAAATTCCTGGTATCTTAAAATAGCTGTTGGATAATTTAAAATTGCATTGGCCATTTTGGGGAGGCTTTGTTTTAAATGAGTCCACCTTAACAGAGAGTCTTTAAAGAGAAGATTCCAAGCCACTTGAAGACCATGGAATACATTCTTTGATTGTCATACAGAAGCTTCCAAAGACAAAATAGCTCCCATACAGCATGCAAGTGATACTACTACTACTAATAATAATTTTAAAAGTCTTTGGTTAAAGACTTAGGGAATTTTAGCTGGTAATTTTAAGTTGGTCCATCTACCAGAAACACAATTTGGATTCAGCTGTTCTTTTGAGTTTCATATCTGAGGCACATGACAATATGAGGAATATTTAAGGAAGAAACACCAAAATCTGTACGATCTCTTTGTCTATCTATATACACATTATGGGCTTAGTATTTTTCAACCTCTGGAAGTTATTACCAAAATTAATTTGTGAGAGCTCTATTTAATTGTCTTAACAAAAATCAAGTGCTTATAAACTAAATATTCCTAAAGTTTTCAGAAATATAACCAAACCAACACAAACGTTTTTTCAAGTTCCTATGATCTAGGATGATCTTTGATATATAAAAGCTAATTCAAGTTTATTGGTTTAAAAAAACCCAGGAATGTCTTCAGAGTTATCACCATTAGATATAATGTGGGTAAACAAATTTTTCTACATTTGTTTATAATCAAATAAGCTCATGTTATCTCAATGTTCTAAAATTTGTCAACAAGACAAATAACAAAATGGTGTTTAGCTGTTTAGTGTTTAATCCAAATATAATTGTTATGTCAAACAAGTGATTTAAATTAATATGAATAAGATAAAAGTTTATACTAAGCTAAACTAAATAATGGGCATTTGTTAAATATTTAAATTACTTACAAATCAGAGAAACATTAACTGTTAAACATAAGTTTATTTACTTTTGTATTTTAATATTTACAAAAAATGTGTTATGAGGAAGAATATATTTCTGAAAATTTCAGATGTTTTTAAAAGTTTACTAATATACTATAGGATGCTAATTTATTATGGTCCCCAATTGCTGGTTTCCTAGTTTTCACTGAAAAAGAAAGATTACAAATAGTTAAAAAGGTTAGAAGAAGAGCTAACATTACAAAATGAACCAGAGAAAATGTTAAAACAGAGTAATAAGCATAAATTAACTCTGTGTAAACTGTGTGCATTGATACTGAGAGAATGCAGACCAAGGCCACAGGTGCCCCTTTAGAAGATAAGGTGCATTGAACCCCACAGAGTTTTCTAACCCTGGGGAAGGATTTGCTGTAACTTCTCATTTTTCAAACCGAGGTCACAGACCATTGATGAGTTATGGTTAACAGTTATTTAAATAAAAAATACACAATACCTATCAATGTAGATGGATATATGTGTCTTTAATTTTACCTATAATTTACAGATATTATTATAGATTTATTTGTTACCTTTATATAAATAAAAAAGAATAATTTCATAGAATGGAAAATAGAGTATGCATGGCGTATCCTGAAAATATATACATGTCAGGAAATACTTCTTGAAAATATTTCCATGTCAAGGAAATACATGTCCATTTATTGAACTTTTATTTCCATTACTTACATGGTTTTAATGTGTATGTATGTCCTGGGACATAAATATACACTATTTCTTGCTGTGAAATGATCCAGCATGTTTGAAAGCTATTGGTTTTATACCACAGTTAACTGAACAACAAAAGGGTCTGTGCAGCTGGCTGAAAAAGTCAGTATAAGAACAATCACTCTTCTGCCCTGTACACACACAGTCATAAATTCTCGAGGTCAAGCTGTAATCACTCTTTGATTGCCTCATAAATAGATTGTCTTTTCAGATTTACAGCCAGGCAACAATCTTTGTTCTAAAGAACTTCATTTTTTCCCAGTTACTTGCAAGCCTGGGAATTCTGTTCCTGACATCACAGATATTGATAGTACTGTCATCAGTTCTGAAGTTGGCGTCCCATCTTTCAAGTCTTTACTCTCTGAGAACCTTCATCAACAGTGATACAGGGATCCTGTTGCCTCTGCTTATTGTATCATTTCTAGTCTAGCTGAACAATGTCAGGATAAAACTTAATATTCTTTCATCTGCTAAAAGGACAAAGTTTTCCTGTACTATTGGTCTGCTTCTGATAAGAGATTATGAAAGAAAAGCAAAGATTTTGTGTTTTATTGAAGTAATTTTCTGTGCTTTATTAGGTCTTTGATAGGTTTTCTCACAAGTCAGTAACCTTCTGGCATTTGTCTGTAAAATATTGTATTGTCTCTGGTCAAATACACAGTTAAGTATCTTTCCTAATAATCTGTGAGAGTATTTACTCAAATGTTTAAAACTTTTTGATATTTTTGACAAAATTCTGTCTGCATTGGCCATTATCAAGACTTTTGGACATTCAAAATTAGATTTGTTGCTTTTAGTTTCTTCTAATTTTGAATGTCCAGAAGTCAATTGTGCCATTCTGGCAGCCCTAGAAATATCTCCCACCAGTATTGCTTCATGACATTTACAACCTGATCAGCTGCCCAGTGGGTCATCTGATGAGTCATTTCCATCAGAGGTCACCCAATTACCCCATCCCCCCTCTACCGTCCCCTCCAGCAACTTTCAATTTGTTTTCTATAGTTCAAAGTCACTTGTGAGTGATTTTCTGAGTCTGACTTACAATAATCTGAGTCTGTTTTCTGAGTCTGACTGTTTTCTGAGTCTGATTTATAATAATCAAACTCATTATTGCTTCATGTATATAGAAAAATAAGATGCTCTAATATTCAGTCACACAATTCCAGTAAATCAGATTATCATGTACTCTGTAAAGATGATTACATTTTGACCATGGAATTTCTTCCTTTGAAACTGAGAAAAGAGTCCAGACAAAGGGACCCACTTATGCTGTGTCCCTGGAAGGTTCTGGATTTTTGTGTGTCTGTGGCATCACTATTTACCTCGCTCTTCTTATTAAATGGAAAGGGCATTCTGGGGTTATTGATTTAGCCTATGATGCTACCTTTAGACTTGTCCCTCCACTCCTCCTTTAAGGAAATCTGGGATTCTTCTCATATCAATTAAAAAGAGCTTGAGAAGGTTATAATTTTGAGTGTGTGCCCATTAATAACCCAAACGAAGATAGAAAGGGGCTTGCTTATACTTTTGCCCAAGCCTTTTTTCCCCCTTGGACTGGAATAATAGACTTAGAAAAGGCAATATACATGTTATCCATAGCCATCACCAGCACCTTTAAAACTTTAAAAAATTTTGTTCAGTTAGCCACTATTTATTACAACATTAATTTTTGATGTAGTGTTCAATGGTTCATTAGTTGCATATAACACCCAGTGCTTATCACTAATTTATTGTTTTACTGATGTGGAACAGGGTTGGCTCTAAGGAGCAAAACCAGTTAAGGCCTCAGGATGAGGGTACCAAACAGAAGAAAGAACTGAACTAAGCTCATGGTTGGTCTGACAGAACACTCTAAGGAAATCAAGAGATACATTCAACTACTGTAGTAAATCAAATTGATATGTGGGAGAAGTATTTCTGCTGCCCATCTCCTACTTTCCTCCAACCCAGTTTCTAATTTCTCAGCAATGCATACATCATGGTATTGACTAAACATACTCAGTCCTATCTCCATAGGATATTATTCTATGCTCTAAAAAGTTTTTTTCCTTATAAGGTGTCATAAGTATGATACAAGACTTAAAAAAGACTCTGTGAAATGTGACTAATTGGTTTTTGTTTATTTTACTTTCAAAACATATGTTTGATATGGATTTAAGGATCTCTAATGAGGATGATATTTTAGTTGATGTATCATTCTTCTGAAAGAGTAAGGGTATGTTTATACAATTATGTAAATATATATCTTATTTTTTGGTGAGATTGATGATACAGGTAATATATTTCTGGATAGCTATCAAATTTTAATCCTTTTAAATGTCAGTACATTCTTGTACATAAAAGTCTCTCAGAATATTACATTTATGTATCACTCCATTTCTAAGTAAAACACATTTTTTAGAGCATAATAAAACTCAAATGACATGAAAGTAAATATAATTAAAATGACACTTTTTTCTCACTTACTATATGACTGAATCATAGTTTCTGCTGGTTGTTGAAACACATGAAGCTTTACAACTCTTAAAGTGAAGATGGTAGTTGAGGTGAAGATTTTTATCTGAACTTCTGGCCACTTTTGTTTATGAATCCACTGTCACATTCACAATTCCAAGATGCACTATAGTATCCATCTTCAACCAGTCACATGGAATTCCTTGTTTTCTATTAAAACCCCCCTCATGGATAAAAAACCAAACAAAAAATAATATAGTGCAAGGCTGTGGAATGTCAGTAACCTTCTCCAGTTTCAGCAAAGTTGCAATTTTGACCTCTCAGGGCTGTGAGCACAATTCCTATATCGAACTTGACATTTGCTTTATTTGATTAGTGAATCAACTAAGTGAATAAACAAAGCATCGCTGATGATTGAAGAACAGAGTTGTTAATAAATCTTCTGAGAAATAAAATCAGGGTATAAAAAGTACACTAACTATGGCTTCTTTTGAGACAGTGTCCTTGGAGACAGGAGGGTGCAGAAGCAGATAATAGGCATAGGACAATAGAAAAATCTGGTTATAAAACAACTTTACCTCCTTTTGCTGTCATATCACTTAAACTGAGAGACAGTACAGGGAGGGTCATAAAGAAACCATATTCTTCATTTATTGATTTGTTACATAAATTGCTTGTTGTATTGAAAAATTATACTTGGACAAGTAAAAGGAAAAATATGTAAAACCATATAACCCAGAGTGCTTAATTATGGCATCAAAACTCCAGTCTTGAGGGGGGACAAGATGGCAGGGAAGTAGGAGAAGGCGCCTTTTTAACTTGTACCCCAAAGTGAGCTGATTACCTACCAAAGAACTCCAATCACCCATGAAATCAGCCTGAGATCAGAATTATACACGTCTGGATCTCTACAGGGGGAGAAGATGCCAGTGGGCAGGTAAAGAGGAGTGGGAAAGGCGACTGATAAGGGAAGATAAACAAAAGGGGGAGGGAACCACCAGAGGTGACCAGTTGGAAAGTTATACCCCAATAGGAGCAAGAGTGCTCTGCATCTGGGGAACAGCATTAACTTGGAGACTGGTTGAAAGCACTCCAAAAGAGCAAAGGATCTGGGGGGGGGGGGGGGGTTGTGGGAATCGGGATGGTAGGGACAGGGGCTTAAGTCCCCGGTCCCAGGACAGCCTCCCCTGGAGCTGAGGCAGAGAGAGTGTGGCAGAGAAACCAGCTCTTGGTCCCTAAGCCGCCAGTGTGCCCAAGAATGCGTGGGGTCCGTTTCCTGTGAGGGGATGGGAGCCACGCTGGGTGGCAGAATGGGAGAGCCTGAGATACTCCCCTGAGAGAGGTATAAAGGCCCAGCCGGTGCCCTTTGATACGCGCCATTGTTTCAGAGCCTGCACCAAACTCTTGCCCCAGAGAGGTGCGTGAAGGCCCAGCCTGGTGCTCTCCAACCTGCGCCCCGTTCTCAGAGCCTGAGACCCTTGCGTGAACCTCAGCCTCCCCGGAAATTGGTGCGCTCATGCCGGGCACTCTTAGACCCAGAAAGACCAGGCACTCCCAGCTTGGGCCAGCGGGAAAATCTCAGTGTGTGATTGCTGCTTGGAACCTCTCTGGCAGTCTGGAGCTGCCCAGACAGCTGCCACTGCCTTGGCTTTGGGTACAAGCAAAAGATCCTGTGTCTCCAGGGACCGCGACTTGGAACCTGCTCTGCCAGCGGCCAAGGGGGAACTTATTTAGGCTCTGCAGCCAGACGGAGGCTTCTCTCTGAGAGGAAGATCAGGGTGTGGTGTGTTTTCTTCTAAAACTACAAAAACCTCTAAAACCATCAAAAGCGGTCAAAGTGAGAAAAAAAAAAAAAAGTGAACAAACATAAAAACCGCCAGAGAACAAAAGCCTGAAAAAAAAAAAAAAAGCAACCCAGTTTCCCCAGAGCCCACCCCCTTGAGGGGGGCGGGAGGACTTAAGTCAGGGAACATCATTGACTGAAATCCCACGTGGCAGGCCCCTCTCCCAGAAAACAAACCAAGAAAGAAAAAAAAAAAAGAAAAAAAAAAGGACTACAAGAGAACAACCACTACTTCATAGGAAAACTTTTATTTTTCATTCATTCCCACTATTCTGTTTCATTTTTATTTAATATATAGGTAATTTTTTTAACCTAATAACCATCAAGTGAGCTGTCCAGCACATCAAATTCCATAATAACCTTCTAACCTGAACTTTTTGATACATACACCTATGTTTTTCTTTTGCATTTCTATTTTTGAATTCCTTCTTTTTTTTTAAATTTTAGTTTAGTTTAGTCTAGTTTAATCCTTTTTATTTTTATCTTCTAATATTCATATAGAATTAAACTTCAAAGTAATCCCATTTCCCCAATCAATACTACCCCTATAGGTAAACTAATTTTTAATCCCCCTTTATCTTAGGAAAGTTGAGTCCTTTAACAAAGATATCAAGATACATCCAGGAAGAATCAAAACAACCTTCCTCGCACACACTGAGGATTTACAACCACTCTCCCATCTTTTTTTTCCACAAGTGTTTCTGTGTTTTTGTGTTTGTCCTGATAGTATATAAATCTTACACTTGGGGTTCTTTTTGACGAGGTTCTTCCTTTATTTGAATATATATATGAAAAATAAAAGTTTTCCTACTTTTATCAGTCTTTGTGTTTGTCTGTTTTTGTTTGTCTACTTCATAAATCTTACCTTGGGTCCTATTTGGGCTGTACCTTCTTTTTCATCTTCCCTGTCTTTCCTGTCTCTCTCTCTCTCTTTTTATTTATTTTTTATTTTTATTTTTATTTTCTTTTGTCTCTCGTTTGGGTGGGGAATCCTGATTGCTCAGAAGTGTTCCAGGGTGCACCATGACTGTACCATGGTTAATACATCCAGCTACATATGTTCAGTCATCTCCCACCAAAATGACAAGGAGGAGGAATGCCCAACAGAAGAAAAATACAGAGGATGGGCCTTCTGCAACATAGCTAATGGCTATAAACATAGACAATATGTCGGAAAGAGAATTCAGGCTAACAATTATCCAGGCAATAGCTAGGTCGCAGAAAGCCATGGATGACCAAACAGAATTGATTAGGGCCGAGCTGAAAGCGACCGGACAGGATGTTCACAATGTTAGGGCAGAGCTTAAAGCTACCAGGGAGGAGGTTCACAATGCTCTCAATGAGTTCCAATCTAATCTAAACTCTCTCAAAGCTAGGGTAACTGAGACAGAAGATAGAAGTAGTGATCTGGAGGACAAACAGATAGAAAGGATCAGGAGGAAGCCTGGAACAAACAGCTTAGATACCATGAAAACAGAATCAGGGAAATAAATGATGCCATGAAATGTTCCAATGTCAGAAGTATTGGAATACCTGAAGGGGAAGAGAAAAAAAGAAGTCTAGAAGATATAGTGGAACAAGTTCTTCATGAAAATTTTCCCAATCTCGCAAATGGAACCAGCAATCATGTACTAGAGGCTGAAAGTTCACCACCCAAGATTATACATTCCAAAAAAAATCAGAACACCTGATAGTCAAATTGATAAATTATAATTGTAGGTATAATCTCTTGAAAGCCGCTAGGGCAAAGAGGCTCCTTACTTACAGAGGGAAGCCCATCAGAATAATGTCAGACCTGTCCACAGAGACCTGGCAAGCCAGAAAGGGCTGGCAAGATATATTCAGGGCACTAAATGAGAAGAACATGCAGCCAAGAATACTTTATCCAGCAAGACTGACATTCAAAATGGATGGAGAGATAAAGAGTTTCCAAGACGGGCAAGGCTTAAAAGACTATGCAACCACCAAGCCGACACTGCAGGAAATATTAAGTGGGGGTTCTCTAAAAGAGGAAAAATCTTAAGAATAACATTGAACAGAAATATAGAGACAATCTACAGAAAGAAAGACTTCAAAGGTAACTCGATGTCGATAAAAGCGTATCTATCAATAATCACTCTCAATGTGAATGGCCTAAACGTGCCCATAAAATGGCACAGGGTTGCAGATTGGATAAAACGACAGGACCCATCCATATGTTGTCTACAAGAGACCCATTTTGAACCTAAAGATACACACAGACTGAAAGTGAAGGGATGGAGCAGCATCTTTCATGCCAATGGGCCTCATATCATGTAAATTAGATTTTAAACTAAAGACTGGGGTCAGAGATACAGAAGGACACTGCATAATCCTTAAAGGGACTATCCACCAAGATGATCTAACAATTGTAAATATGCCCCCTATATGGGAGCAGCCAATTACATAAGAAAACTGTTAATCAAGATAAAGAGTTATATTGATATGAATACACTAATCGTAGGAGATCTTAACACGCCTCTCTCAGAAATAGACAGATCATCGTAGCAGAAAATCAATAAATAAACAAGAGCATTGAATGACACATTGGACCAGATGGATCTCTTAGATATATACAGAACATTCCACCCTAAAACAACAAAATACTCATTCTTCTCAAGTGCACATGGAACCTTCTCAAGAATAAACCACATACTGGGTCACAAAACAGGACTCAACTGATACCAAAATACTGAGATGATTCCCTGAATATTATCTGATCACAAAGCTTTGAAACTGGAGCTTAATCATAAGGAAAAGTTTAGAAGGAACTCAAACACCTGGAAGCTAAAGGCCACCTTGCTTAAGAATGCTTGGATCATTCATCTACTTATAGCTGTCCAGTTTTCCCAGCACCATTTATTGAAGAGAATGTCTTTTTTCCATTGTATATTTTTTCGTGTTTTGTCGAAGATTAATTGACCATAGAGTTGAGGGTCCATATCTGGGATCTCTACTCTGTTCCACTGGTCTATGTATCTGCTTTTATGCCAGTACCATACTGTCTTGGTGATCACAGCTTTGTAATAAAGCTTGATGCTCCCAGCTTTATTTTGTTTTTCAACATTTCCTTAGCTATTCGGGATATCTTGGGATTCCATAAAAATTTTTGAATTATTGGCTCAACCGTTCTCTTACACCTTACACAAAAATAAACTCAAAATGGATAAAAGACCTCAACGAGAGACAGGAATCCATCTGAATCCTAGAGGAGAACATAGGCAGTAATCTCTTCAATATCAGCCACAGCAACTTCTTTCAAGATATATCTCCAAAGGCAAAGGAAACAAAAGCGAAAATAAACTTTTGGGACTTCATCAAAATCAAAAGCTTCTGCACAACAAAGGAAACAGTCAAAAAAACAAAGAGGCAACCCACGGAATGGGAGAAGATATTTGCAAATGACAGTACAGACAAAATGCTGATATCCAGGATCTATAATGAACTCCTCAAACTCAACACACACAAAACAGACAATCACATCAAAAAATGGGCAGAAGATATGAAAAGGCACTTCCCCAATGAAGACATACAAATGGCTATCAGACACATGAAAAAATGTTCATCATCGTTAGCCCTCAAGGAGATTCAAATTACAACCACATTGAGCTATCACCTTACACCAGTTATAATGGCCTAAATTAACAAAACAGGAAACAACATGTGTTTGAGGGGATGTGGAGAAAGGGGAACCCTCTTCCACTGTTGGTGGGATTGCAAGTTGGTGCAGCCTCTTTGGAGAATAGTGTGGAGATTCCTCAAGAAATTAAAAATAGAACTTCCCTATCACCCTGCCATTGCACTCCTGGGTATTTACCCCAAAGATACAGATGTCGTGAAAAGAAGGTCCATCTGTACCCCAATGTTCATAGCAGTAATGGCCACGGTTTCCAAACTATGGAAAGAACCAAGATGCCCTTCAACAGACGAATGGATAAGGAAGATGTGGTCCATATACACTATGGAGTATTGTGCCTCCACCAGAAAGGATGAATACCCAACTTTTGTATCAACATGGACGGTACTGGAAGAGATGATGCTGAATGAAATAAATCAAGCAGAGAGAGTCAATTATCATATGACTTTCACTTATTTGTGGAGCATAACAAATATCATGGAGGACAAGGGGTATTAGAGAGGAGAAGGGAGTTGAGGGAAATTGGAAGGGGAGGTGAATAATGAGAGACTATGGACTCTGTAAAACAATATGAGGGGTTTGAAGTGGCCAGGGGTGGGAGGATGGGGTACCATGTGGTGGGTATTACAGAGGGCACGGATTGCATAGAGCACTGGGTGTGTTGAAAAAATAATGAATACTGTTTTTCTGAAAATAAATAAATAAATTAAAAAAAAAAAAAAGAATGCTTGGATCATCCAGGAGATCAAAGAAGAATTGAAACAATTCATGGAAACCAAAGAGAATGAAGACACTTTGGGCCAAAAACCTATGAGATACAGCAAAGGCGGTCCTAAGGGGGAAATACTTAACCATCTAAGCCTCCCTAAAAAAAATTGAAAATCCAGAACACAGCAGTTTCCTCTACACCTTAAAGAACTGGAGAATCAACAACAAATCAAACCAACTCCACACATAAGAAGGGAAATCATCAAGATTAGAGCTGAGATCAATGAGGTAGGAACCAAAGATCCAGTGTAATGTATCAATGAAACTAGAAGTTGTTTTTTTTTAAAGAATGAATAAGATTGATAAGCCACTGGCCACATTAATCCAAAAGAAAAGAGAGAAAGCCCAAATTCATAAAATTATGAATGAAAAAGGAGAGATCACAACTAACACCCAAGAAGTAGAAACAATCATCAGAAGTTATTATCAACAGTTATATGCCAATAAGCTTAGCAACCTTGATGAAATGGATGCATTCCTGGAAAACTGTAAACTACCAAATTGAACCAGATAGAAATATAGAACCTGAATAGACCGATATCTAGTAACGAGATTAAAGCGGTTGTCAAAAACCTTCCAAAAAACGAGAGCCCATGCCAAGACGGATTCCCTGGGGAATTCTACCAAAATTTCAAAGAAGAAATAACACCTATTCTCCTGAAGCTGTTTCAAAAAATTGAAGCAGAAGGAAAACTTCCAGACTCTTTCTATGAAGCCAGCATTACCCTGATCCCCAAACCAGGCAAAGACCCTACCAAAAAGGAGAATTTTAGACCAATATCACTGATGAATATGGATGCTAAGATTCTCAACAAGATCCTAGCAAACAGGACCCAACAGCACATTAAAAAAATTATCCACCATGACCAGGTGGGATTCATCCCTGGGCTACAAGGATGGTTCAACATTCGCAAATCAATCAATGTGATAGAACAAATTAATATGAGAAGAGAGAAAAACCACATGGTCCTCTCAATTGATGCAGAAAAAGCATTTGACAAAATCCAGCATCCGTTCCTGATTAAAATGCTTCAAAGTATAGGGATAGAGGGAACATTCCTGAACTTCATTAAATCTATCTATGAAAGACCCACAGCAAATATCATCCTCAATGAGAAAAAGCTTGCGTCCTTCCCATTGAGATCAGGAACACGACAAGGATGCCCACTCTCACCACTCTTGTGCAAAATAGTATTAGAAGTCCTAGCAACAGCAATCAGACAACAAAGAGAACTAAAAGGTATCCAAATTGGTAATGAAGAAGTCAAACTCTCTCTCTTCACGGATGACATGATTCTTTATATGGTAAACCCAAAAGACTCCACCCCAAACTACTAGAACTCATACAGCAATTCAGCAACATGGCAGGATACAAAGTCAAAGTGCAGAAATCAGTTGCTTTCTTATACACTAACAATGAAAATACAGAAAGGAAAATTAGAGAATCGATTCCATTCACTATAGCACCAAGAACCATAAGATACCTGGGAATCAACCTAACCAAAGAGGTAAAGGATCTGTACTCGAGGAATTACAGAACACTCATGAAGGATATTGAAGAGGACGCAAATAGATGGAAGACCATTCCATGCTCTTGGATCGGAAGAATAAACATTGTTAAAATGTCTATACTGCCTAGAGCAATCTGTACTTTTAGTGCCATTCGGATCAAAATTCCACCAGTATTATTCAAAGAGCTGGAGCAAATAATCCAGAAATTTGTATGGAGTCAGAAGAGACCCCGAATCACTAAGGAAATGTTGAAAAACAAAAATAAAACTGGGGGCATCACGTTACTTGATTTCGAGCTTTATTACAAAGCTGTGGTCACCAAGACAGCATGGTACTGGCATAAAAACAAACACATAGACCAGTGGAACAGAGTAGAGAGCCCAGATATGGACCCTCAACTCTATGGTCAATTTATCTTTTACAAAACAGGAAAATGTATACAGTGGAACAAAGACAGTCTCTTCAATAAATGGTGCTGGGAAAATTGGGCAGCGATATGTAGAAGAATGAAACTTGACCATTTTCTTACACCGTACACAAAGATAAACTCAAAATGGATAAAAGACTTCAACGTGAGACAGGAATCCATCTGAATCCTAGAGGAGAACATAGGCAGTAATCTCTTCAATATCAGCCACAGCAACTTCTTTCAAGATATATCTCCAAAGGCAAAGGAAACAAAAGCGAAAATAAACTTTTGGGACTTCATCAAAATCAAAAGCTTCTGCACAACAAAGGAAACAGTCAAAAAAACAAAGAGGCAACCCACGGAATGGGAGAAGATATTTGCAAATGACAGTACAGACAAAATGCAGATATCCAGGATCTATAATGAACTCCTCAAACTCAACACACACAAAACAGACAATCACATCAAAAAAGGGGCAGAAGATCTGAAAAGACACTTCTCCAATGAAGACATACAAATGGCTATCAGACACATGAAAAAATGTTCATCATCACTAGCCCTCAGGGAGATTCAAATTAAAACCACATTGAGATATCTCCCTACACCATTTATAATGGCCGAAATTAACAAGACAGGAAACAACATGTGTTTGAGGGGATGTGGAGAAAGGCAAACCCTCTTCCACTGTTGGTGGGATTGGAAGTTGGTGCAGCCTCTTTGGAGAACAGTGTGGAGATTCCTCAAGAAATTAAAAATAGAACTTCCCTATCACCCTGCCATTGCACTCCTGGGTATTTACCCCAAAGATACAGATGTAGTGAAAAGAAGGGCCATCTGTACCCCAATGTTTATAGCAGCATTGGCCACTGTTTCCAAACTATGGAAAGAACCAAGATGCCCTTCAATGGACGAATGGATAAGGAAGATGTGGTCCATATACACTATGGAGTATTATGCCTCCATTAGAAAGGATGAATACCCAACTTTTGTAGTAACATGGATGGGACTGGAAGAGATGATGCTGAGTGAAATAAGTCAAGCAGAGAGAGTCGATTATCATATGGTTTCACTTATTTGTGGATCATAAGAAATAGCATGGAAGACATGGGGAGTTAGAGAGGAGAAGGGATTTGGGGAAAATTGGAATGGGAGGTGAATCATGAGAGACTACAGACTCTGAACAACAATCTGAGGGGTTTGAAGTGGCGGGGGAGTGGGAGTTTGGGGTACCAGGTGGTGGGTATTGTAGAGGGCATGGATTGCATGGAGCACTGGGTGTGGTGAAAAAATAATGAATACTGTTATGCTGGAAATAAATAAATTTAATTAATAA
The DNA here is from genome assembly GCF_030435805.1 of Mustela lutreola. Classification (NCBI taxonomy): domain Eukaryota; kingdom Metazoa; phylum Chordata; class Mammalia; order Carnivora; family Mustelidae; genus Mustela; species Mustela lutreola. The sequence continues at coordinate 58,625,764 of NC_081297.1, forward strand.
AAAAGGAAACAGAAATACTCCAGTCTTCACCCCCCAAATATATCAATATACTTATAGGTATGATTTAAAAATAAACATTAGTAACATAATTGGTATATTTGGACATATACATCAGTGTTCTTCTAAACATGTTCTAGAATTATATACATATAATTATATTTGAATCATTTATTGTTATTAACTTTTGTTCAATACCTTAATGTTCCTTCAGCTCTTGAAAATGAATTGCTATAGATCCATGTCCTTAAAAATTTTCAATGCTGCCATGGCCTATTAATTTATGACAAAAGAACCAAGAATGTACACTAGGAAAAGGATAGACTGTTCAATAAATGCTTCTGGGAAAACTAGACAGCTACATATAAATGAATGCAGCCATACATGAAAATCAACTTCAAATGGGCTACAGACTTGGATATAAGACCTAGAACCGTAAAACTCCTAGAAGAACACATAGGAGGTATTAGTTTTGATATCTTTGATATCAGTCTTGCAGTGGTTTTGGATTTGACACTGAAAGTGAAGGCAACAACGAAAAATAAACAAGTGGGGCTACATCAAACTAAAGAACTTTTACCTAGCATAGTAAACCATCAACAAAGTGCAAAGGCAACCTACTGAAAGGGAGAAAATATTTAGAAATCAAATATCCGATAAGAGATTAGTATCCAAAATAATATAAAGAACTCATACAACGCAATAGCAAAAATGAAGAAAAATAATAAACCGAAACAAATAAAATTTAAAAATGGACAATGGGTGGTGGATCAGAATAGATATTTTCCCAAAGACATACAAATAGCCAGAGGTACACAAAAAGGTGTTCACAATCACTAACCATCATGGAAATGCAAATAAAAAACACAATGGGATATTACTTGACACCTGTTACAATGGCAGTTATCAAATCAATAAGAGAAGAGAGAAGAACCACATGGTCCTCTCAATTGATGCAGAAAAAGCATTTGACAAAATCCAGCATCTGTTCCTGATTAAAACGCTTCAAAGTATAGGGATAGAGGGAACATTCCTGAACTTCACCAAATCTATGTATGAAAAACCCACAGCAAATATCATCCTCAATGGGAAAAAGCTCACAGACTTCCCATTGAGATCAGGAACATGACAAGGATGCCCACTCTCACCACTCTTGTGCAAAATAGTATTAGAAGTCCTAGCAACAGCAATCAGACAACAAAGAGAACTAAAAGGTATCCAAATTGATAATGAAGAAGTCAAACTCTCTCTCTTCGCAGATGACATGATTCTTTATATGGAAAACCCAAAAGACTCCACCCCAAACTACTAGAACTCATACAGCAATTCAGCAACGTGGCAGGATACAAAGTCAATGTGCAGAAATCAGTGGCTTTCTTATGCACTAACAATGAAAACACATAAAGGGAAATTAGAGAATCGATTCCATTCACTATAGCACCAAGAACCATAAGATACCTGGGAATCAACCTAACCAAAGAGGTAAAGGATCTGTTCTCAAGGAACTGCAGAACACTCATGAAAGAAATTGAAGAGGACACAAAAAGATGGAAGACCATTCCATGCTCTTGGATTGGAAGAGTAAATATTGTTAAAATGTCTATGCTGCCTAGAGCAATCTATACTTTTAATGCCATTACAATCAAAATTCCACCGATATTTTTCAAAGAGCTGGAGCAAATAATCCAAGAATTTGTATGGAATCAGAAGAGACCCCGAATCGCTAAGGAAATGTTGAAACACAAAAATAAAACTGGCGGCATCATGTTACCTGATTTCAAGCTTTACTACAAAGCTGTGATCACCAAGACAGAATGGTACTGGCATAAGAGCAAACACATAGACCAGTGGAACAGAGTAGAAAGCCCAGATATGGACCCTTTACTCTATGGTCAAATAATTTGACAAAGCAGGAAAACAATATACAGTGGAAAAAATTCTCTTCAATAAATGGTGCTGGGAAAATTGGACAGCTATATATAGAAAAATGAAAGTTGACCATTCTCCTACACCATACACAACGATAAATTTGAAATGGATAAAAGACCTCAATGTGAGGCAGGAAATCATCAGAATCCTAGAGGAGAACATAGGCATAACCTCTTTGATATCAGCCATGGCAACTTCTTTCAAGATATGTCTCCAAAGGCAAAGGAAACAAAAGCTAAAATGAACTTTAGGGACTTCATCAAAATCAAAAGCTTCTGCACAGCAAAGGAAACAGTCAACAGAACAAAGAGGCAACCCATGGAATGGGAGAAGATATTTGCAAATGACAGTATAGACAAATGGTTGATATCCAGGATCTATAAAGAACAAACTCAACACACACAAAACAGATAATCATATGAAAAAATGGGCAGAAGATATGAACAGACACTTCTCCAATGAAGACATATAAATGGCTATCAGACACATGAAAAAATCTTCATCACCACCAGCCATCGGGGAGATTCAGATGAAAACCACATTGGGATAACACCCTTCGCCAGTTAGAATGGCCAAAATTAGCAAGACAGGAAACAATGTGTGTTGGAGAAGATGTGGAGAAAGGGGAACCCTCTTACACTGTTGGTGGGAATGTAAGTTGGAGCAGCCACTTTGGAGAACAGTGGAGATTCCTACAGTTGTACTACTGGGTATTTACCCCAAATATACAGATGTAGTGAAAAAAAGGGATTTTTTTTAAAAATTTCTTTTCAGTGAACCAGAATTCATTGTTTATATACCACATTAATGCTGGCTTTTAAAATATTTTCAAAATGAAATCAGGGTTTCCCAAAATAGTAGATTTCCTGCAATTTGAACTGTAGGCTCCAGTTCATTTACTAGGTGAAATGTTTTGCTATACTGCTTTATAATATTTTCTCCGTATTGAGATGGGGCCAGTACCAGCTCTGATCATGTGCTTAAATGCCGGAGTTGAATCCCAGGGATGACAGTCACTATCAAAGACAAGGGGCATGGGGTTTGCTTGAGAGCTAGAATGCTCCCATAAATGTAGGTCCACTCCTGACATTTACAATTGATCATTTCTATGATAAAATGATCAATTCATCACAGTGAGGAGCATTTCTGCAGCCCACCTCCATCCCTGAATCTGTTCTTCTCGATGTAGAAAGACTTGGGCTTCTCTGGAAACTAATACAACCAACTGACTCTGAGAATCATTGTTCTTCCAGTCATTAAAACTATACTTCCATAAGAAATCTGACATTACAATGCAAGTGTTGAGTATAGTTGATCTGAATTTTTATTGACTGATTGCTGTTTGCATGCTATATAAAAGGTTTTAAAATTTGATTTCTAATAAAATAATGCAATGGGCTAAGTTGTTAAGTGTTTTTTTTTTTTTTTCATTAAGCAGTGCATCTTCATGTCTCTCAATTTATGCTACTTTTGGATGATTTCCTATTTATTCGTTCATACAAATGATCAATGAGTATAAGCTATCCCAAAGTAATACATTAAAAAAATAACATTTTGTAAATATCCATATTAAAACTCACATCTCTCAGCTTTATACAGTCAGGGAAAATCCATTTCCCAGAAACAATATGACCCAATTATCACCAAAAGAGAATATAACTACAGCCGCTTCAATAAATGGTGCTGGGAAAATTGGACAGCCACATGCAGAAAAATGAAATTGGACCATTTCCTTACACCACACACAAAAATAGATTCACAATGGATGAAGGACCTCAATGTGCGAAAGGAATCCATCAAAATCCTTGAGGAGAACATAGGCAGCAACCTCTTCGACCTCTGCCACAGCAACATCTTCCTAGGAACAACGCAAAAGTCAAGGGAAGCAAGGGAAAAAATGAACTATTGGGATTTCATCAAGATCAAAAGCTTTTGCACAGCAAAGGAAACAGTTAACAAAATCAAAAGACAACTGACAGAATGGGAGAAGATATTTGCAAACGACATATCAGATAAAGGACTAGTGTCCAGAATCTATAAAGAACTTAGCAAACTCAACACTCAACAATAATCCAATCAAGAAATGGGCAGAGGACATGAACAGACATTTCTGCAAAGAAGACATCCAGATGGCGAACAGACACATGAAAAAGTGCTCCATATCACTCGGCATCAGGGAAATACAAATCAAAACCACAATGAGATATCACCTCACACCAGTCAGAATGGCTAAAATCAACAAGTCAGGAAATGACAGATGCTGGCGAGGATGCGGATAAAGGGGAACCCTCCTACACGGTTGGTGGGAATGCAAGCTGGTGCAGCCACTCTGGAAAACAGCATGGAGGTTCCTCAAAATGTTGAAAATAGAACTGCCCTATGACCCAGCAATTGCACTATTGGGTATTTACCCTAAAGATACAAATGTAGTGATCCAAAGGGGCACATGCACCCAAATGTTTATAGCAGCAATGTCCAACAATAGCCAAACTATGGAAAGAACCTAGATATCCATCAACATATGAATGGATCAAGAAGATGTGGTATATATACACAATGGAATACTATGCAGCCATCAAAAGAAATGAAATCTTGCCATTTGCGACAACATGGATGGAACTAGAGCGTATCATGTTTAGCGAAATAAGTCAAGCAGAGAAAGACAACTATCATATGATCTCCCTGATATGAGGAAGTGGTGATGCAACATGGGGGCTTAAGTGGGTAGGAGAAGAATAAATGAAACAAGATGGGATTGGGAGGGAGACAAACCATAAGTGACTCTTAATCTCACAAAACAAACTGAGGGTTGCTGGGGGGAGGGGGTTTGGGAGAAGGGGGTGGGATTATGGACATTGGGGAGGGTATGTGCTTTGGTGAGTGCTGTGAAGTGTGTAAACCTGGTGATTCACAGACCTGTACCCCTGGGGATAAAAATATATGTTTATAAAAAATAAAAAATTAATAAAAAAAAGAGAATATAACTGAAAGGACAGAATTGATCATATTTATTTATACTTCTAGCAATTAATTGTAAACTCTCGATGTTTATCTACAATTATTCTTAAAGCTACAAATTTGAAAATAAATGTAATGTTGAAAATCTGCATGACAGCTTCTGCTCACTGCTGATTGAGTCCATGGCCACAGTTACAGAATCTTTGTGACTTAATCAATTGCATAAACTTCCTCAAGATAGATGTGCTGTCATAAGCCCAGGAAATATTTCCTTTTACTTTCCATCACTAAAAAGAAAGGCTAGTACAAAGGAATTTCCAATAGCTTTGGAAAATTTGATGTTTTAAAATCTTTGCTAGTGTATAGAATTGCGACTAACTTTTGTTATTGATCTTATATGCTGCAAACTGGCTGCACTTATTAGTTCTAATAGTTGTTTGTGGATTTTCTATATACTAAATCATGTCCCTTCTAATTTCCTGTCTTTTTTATTTTCTTTTTTTCTTCCTCTAATGACCCTGGGAAAAACCCCTTTAGTACAGTGTTGAATAGAAGTGGTGAAAGCAGATATCCTTTTGTTACTGATCATAGGGAGAAAACATTCAATCTTTCCCCATTAATTATGGGTTACCTGTAGATGCTTTTATGAAGTTGAGGAAGTTACCTCCTATTCCTAGTCTTTCAAGTGTCTTTATCACAAAAAGGTGCTGGATTTTGTCCAATGTTTTTACTGCATCACTTGAGATAATCATGTGTATAATGTGTAACATTCATACATTCAGAGAGGTTTTCTTTTTTGCCTTTTTTTGGTTTATTTTTTATTGATCAGCAGTTAACAAAAAACCTTGCAACTTATTTATTTATTTATTTTTGCTTGGTAATAGACATTTAATATTCTACCATTTTGTAGATGAAAATCTATTTGAAAGAAATTTTCTTTATTTTCACCCAAATATATATATATATATATATATATATGGTGTATGTATGTATGTATATATATACATACATACACACACCAAAACCTTCATATATTAGTGGGATTGTATGATTAGTATAGTATTATTTTAGTGAAGATTAGTATAGTTTTATTTTGATTTTATCCTTTGTCTCATTCTACTCATTCTTCTTTCTAATTACATTGTTTAGTTTCTGCTTCAGATAACCTTCATTAAAATTTGTTTTCTTTTAATATTTTCTATGTTCAGTGATTGTATGAAAATAAATATTCTGCAATCCATAAATAATCTATGCATTCACAAAGACACATGCTTATACTAAAATTTTCCCAGCTGGAATATTGGCTGTCTTTCTTTTTGTTCTAATTAAATTTTATATTCTTTTAAGAGATTATATACTTTCTTTATGTATATATATACTGCACTTCTATGTTAAATTTATTCTCTTGGTAATTAAACCATGATAACATTTTATGACCAAAATAACATTTGCTCATTGATTTCCTGTTGTTTTTTTCTATTACAGTCTACTTCTTTTTAAAACTTTTTCCATTTTTTCAGCTAGAATACCGAATTCCCTTACTAGTTCCATTAGTTTCCCATTAGTTTCTTGAGTTTTCTGTGTGCTTAAGAATGGCCTCAATATAAAAAAAGATATATCAAATTTCATCAACTTTAAGACAACATCAATTATAAAGCATGCCATTATACTATTTATCACAATTGAAAAGAAAATGTTGACAATTAGCCTGTGAACAATGGTAGATGCCATCCGTTGTATGAAATATCTGAATTTTAGAAAAGCAAAATGTGAATAATACTTTAAATTCAAGGAAATGCCATTGTTTTATTTATTCTTTCCCATATTTATCATGATTATTTTGTTTTCTTATGTCATCATCCAAGATCTAATAAAATATGGGGCATTTCTGATTTTTACTTATCACATTCATTGGGGCAGGGTTTTTATGTGCTATTAGAGTTTACAAAGAACTGGCTTTTGAATTTTTTGAACTTATTTAATTGATTTGAGTTTCTACCCACAGTAACATTTTTCATTTACTATTGTTTTCAATGTTTTTTTTTTTTCAAATTCGTTAGTTTAAATTCCTCACTTTTTGTCTAGTTTATATATTTTTTAAAAATGAATTTATTTAAGATAACAGAATTCATTCTAACTACAGCTTTCTCATTGCTCCAAAGAATTTGTGATGACATGTCTGCATTTCATTACTTTCCAGATAACAGTTAATTTGATGTAAATTCCTTAATTTCCAAGGAATTTTACTGATGTGGATTTTTCATTCTTTGTAGATAAAACTCTGTATATTATGGCTATTATGGCAGAATTTGGACTTTAAGAGCTTAATTTGTATTAGATGTAGGCACAGGCTATCAAATACATTGGGGAATGCTTTCCCCTTGACTCAGAGCTCTATACGCAACAGCTGATATTGTTTTCAGAAACAAAGTAATCTTTCTGTGAAAATGAGCTTGGTTTTCTAATTCAAACTTTCACTGAATGTGCAGCTATTGTTCCAAGTACTTTCCACATTAATCCTGAGACTTTAATCCCAAGCCTTTATGATCCATAATGTGATGTCCTGCGCCCACCCTCCAGTCTATGCTCATTTCAGTACCCAGTAGTCATTTTGTAGAGTATTACTGTACTTTTAGTTGAATCTTTATTTCTGACACTTTGTTGACCACTTTGCAATGATTTCAGCTATAGAGTTAAGGGAATATTTATCCAGTGTTTCTGTGTGTTCATTATAGTGTATTTTCATCTATCTTCTCAATATTGGAAGTGCCATTACTCTTTTTCACTTGCATTTTAAATTATGTGATTATTTATCCATTTTAGACATTTTAACTAAAATTACTCTTATTACATGTGTTTAGATATTATTGTGTATATTGAAGAGCTACAAACAATTTTACCGTATATTTTCCTGAGGAATAACTCTTACTATGTATTGTAACAAAATCATGCACTTAATTTCTCTTCAGAATAGCTTTTTAGAAATTGATATGCAAAACTATCAAATATTGGTTTGAAAATTCAAAACACAAGAATGGCATGAGCAGGGCTCAATGGAAGGTTGGTTAAAAAAGTGTTGAGAAAATTAATGTAATGGAAATATATGTTATTAAGAAATAAGATTATAGACTTCAAAATAAAATGCCTGTGGACATTTATTCTTGTTTTTGAAATATTTTAATAATAATATTTCTTTTATTTAATTGAGAGCAAGGCAAATTCTTTTGACTGAGTCCTCAAAGGCTTTCTTAACTTGATTGTTTCTCAAAGTATAAATAAATGGGTTCAGTGTAGGTGAAATAGAGAAAATGAGCAGTGAAACCACTTTATTAATGGTCACTTTTTCCTTTGCTGTATGATTCATATAGATGAAAATGCATGTGCCATAGGTGATGGAGACCACAATCATGTGGGAAGAACAGGTTGAAAGGGCCTTTTTCCTTTGTTGAACAGAACGAATCTAAAAATTGTCTTGATGATATAAGTATATGACAGAACCACACATCTAAGTGTCATATTCAAGGTCAGTGCAGCACAGATTGTAACTGTCCATTCCGTGAACCATGTATCTGAACATGAGATTTTCACTAAGGGAAATGCATCACAGCCAAAATGATCAATTATATTAGAGTCACAAAATTTTAGATTTAAACCCAGGCTAAGTGGTGGGATTATTATACATAAACCAGCCATCCAAGAACATATGACGAGAGTCCTGCAGGCCCTGTTGCTCATGAGGTTCACATAATACAAGGGTTTGCTGATGACCACATAGTCGTCATAGGACATGGAGGCTAGCATAAAAAACTCTGATACCCCACAGAGGTCAGTAAAAAGCTCTTGGATTACACAAGCATTATAGGTAATAACGTTGTCACCTGTTGCTATGCTATACAGATATCTGGGAATAATGGCAGATATGAATGAGATATCCAAGAAGGAGAAATTTTTTAAGAAAAAGTACATGGGTGTTTTAAGGTGGGAATCCACAAAAGTGAGTATAATGATGGTCAAGTTTCCAGTTACACTCAGTGTGTAGGTGAGAAAGAGAAAGATAAAAATCAGAACTTGTAGCTCAGGGTCATCCGTAAGTCCCAGCAGAATGAATGTTGTTATTGTGCCGTTTCTCATCACTGAGTTCTGACTTCTCTCCAATCTGCATGTGATATTCAGATAAATGTTCTCATTGATTATAGATTATTTTAACTGTTCTAAAATATAATATATTCAAGCCTTTATATTTCATTATGTTTTTAACATAAATATATATTATATGTATACTTACATTTTATGCCTATCCTGTACTTAGGATTTTCCCATGTGACCAAGTGGATTACTGAGGGAGTATCATTTTAAGGGTAAAAAAGTTCTTTCCTATTGAGAAACTGAGTCACAAAATTTCATGCTCGATTTCATGTCTTTTCTTGACACTTTGGGTCTTTTTAGAAAAACAGTGCTAATATAACTTGGGTTCACTATTTAGACACTAGAGCAAAACTAGAGGCCTTTAGGGACACCCAAGTGGCTCAGTAGGTTGGGCATCTGCCTTCAGCTCACGTCATGATCCAAGGATCCTGGGATCAAGTCCTGCATTGGGCTTCTTACTCAGCAGGGAGTCTCCTCCTGCCTCTCACCCTGCTTTTGCTCTCTCTGTCCGACAAATAAATAAATAAATAATATCTTTAAAAACAAAACAAAACTGGAGGTCTTTGTTCCAAAAGAAGATTTTTGTTCCTTGGTGTGTTTAAAAAGTCATATTTTTATAAAGGTATTTAAGTCTTCATATTCACTGACATGTCTGGGATTGCATAGAACTCTCTTTGCTTACTTTCTCCAACAACTTCGACAGACTTGGTAAGGGGCTTAATGCTGTTAGAAGCTTCTAAATATGTTCTTACGATCTCCATCATTGAAAAGAAAATAAATTACTCTAAGGTCTGAGGAATTCTCTCCACTGGTGGTTAAGTGAGCTTAATTCTTATGAACAACTTCACAACCTGCTGATTTCCCTACCTCCTGCTACAGAGCCTAGCTATTTATCTTTCTGAATATTTGCATTACTAGCTGAATTTGTGTTACCTTTACTGTTGATACAAGTGATGACTGCCTTCTCTTCCCTCTCTCATCTTCCAGTGAATGAATTATTTTATTTTCATTGATGTCATACCTATAGGGACTCAGATAAGTCCAATACACAATCAAGATCTTAAACATTGAGGTTTTCTGGCATACCGAGATTCTTTGTGTTATGAGCAAATTCACTTTATTATTTAATTTACTGTGTTCTCTTCTTACTGAGATTGGGGTAGAATTGTTTGTTGCAGAATTGTTTGGGACTATTTGCCTTATTAACAGTGTTTCTAATATATAGAAAAATTGCTGATGATCAAGGTTTACTCAAAAGTTAGAATCTTCCTAGGAAATTTAGTTTTTTATTCAACCACTATCAAATAGTTCTATCAAATGGAGATGCAAAAGGAATATTTTATATTTATATACTTACAGCCCACCCACTTTCCTTTCATGTTTTCTCTGAATCTCTGAGATAATGTGTATTATAGTGAAATCTTACTCAGCCCCCAAATGTTGAACATTATCCAATTTTCAAAATATAGTCATTTTTTCCCCCAAGATATTATAACCTACTTTATGATGGAAGTTAGTAAGTTGACACAAAAGTGTAACTAACTGATTTTGTTTATTCTGTCTTTCTAATGAGTTTTCAAAATGAGCGCAGGACTCTGTCATGAGATGCTGTTGTTTCAGTCCTTATGGTGTTCTTTTCAGGGATGGGAAGAGGAATATGAGTGCATGCTAATTTACTTCTACATATAGGAAGACAATTTATTTTATTTTATATTTTATTATTTTTTTCAGTGTTCCAAGATGAATTGTTTATGCATCATACCCACTGCTCCATACAATACATGCCCTCAATAATACCCACTACCAGGCTCACCTAACCCACCTCCCCTCCAAAATCCTCAGTTTGTTTCTCAGAGTCTACAGTCTCTCATAGTTTGTCTCCCCCTCTAATTTCCCCCAATTCACTTATCCTTTCCTTCGTATAGGAAGACACTTTATTTTAAATTTGAGATTGGATATCTATTCAAAATACCCTAAATACTTCTTACATTAAGTTAGATACAATTTGTTTATGTATCTTATGCATACAATGCTCCAAGCAATGAAATTTATCTACACAAGGGAAAGTCATTCTAAAAAATTAACGTCTCATGCAAATATCTTAGATACATTGAAAATATTAAAATTATCACTGCAAATCTATTTTCTTTCTTAGAGGTAAATATAACCTAGATCCTATGAAGGGAACCACAGTCAGAGAGACAAACTTTATTGTACTTACTTTTCTGTTAGTAGATCAGAGCTTCTGTTGTTTGCTTTACCATAGCCAATATCAAGACCACAATGTTAAAAGTCATATTTTTATAAAGGTATTTAAGTCTTCATATTCACTGACATGTCTGGGATTGCATAGAACTCTCTTGCTTACCTTCTCCAACAACTTCAACAGATTTGGTAATGGGCTTAATGCTGTTAGAAGCTTCTAAATATTTTCTTACGATCTCCATCATTGAAAAGAAAATAAATTACTCTAAGGTCTGAGGAACTCTCTCCACTGGTGGGAGAAATGAATTTTAAATCATAACGGCAGAGAAAAATGCTTACACCATGTCAAATGTGGCTTATCTTTTTAATTTCCAGAAAATGTTAAGAATGAAAAAAGAATGGTCCTTGGGGACCTACAGCCAAGAGTCATTGATTTTCTGAGTAATGAAGTTTGGCAAAAACACAAGTAACACTGGCTTCAGTGGGGACTGTGCCTATGGAGATAGGAGGATTTTTAGAGCATCATTTGACACAGGTCAGGAGGGCAACTGTATCATTTAAGTTACATAGTTAATTTGTTTTAAACTTTCACCCACTAAGGCATTTGGAAAATTATAATCCTTTAGTTATGAATGAAGTCCTTTATTATATAAATGTTTTATTATCATTGGCTAATTTTAATCAGATAAGCACAAGGAAAAGTTTATGTAATTATATAAGGCTACTGCTTGCATTATAGAACTTACCTTTTCAGATTTTCTTTTCCAAATATATCAACTGCATTATAAGTATTAGTTATGAATGCATAAAGATTTTTGGTCATATTTTATAATTGGATACAAAACATATGCTTCATGGTTGCATAGTAACACAGATATACTTAATGCCACTAATTTTACACTTCAAAATGGTCAAAATGGTAAATTTTATGTTATGTATATTTTACCACAATAAAAACATATGCTTTCATATATTTAAACATTTATTAATTTATTCCATGATATACCTTTGTTTTTTCCAATTATTCAGTATTAATAATGTTGGCTGTATGAATATCTTGGCAATTTTAAACCAATGCATGAATTAAATGTACAGTGTTCTTTATTTTCCATAGTTATCAACTATTCTATCAAAAGCATTTTCATACAAATATTTTTGCATGTGTGATAATGATTGGTGGAGTGAAATTTCTAGATAAAAATATTATTCTGCTTTTAGAAAATTTATATAATCAGAGCTATAAGATTGTTTTGGATCAAATATGTGTCACCATAATTAGGTTTTAGTGTACATTGTTTTTATTTTTATGCTTATTTGTATCTTGCTCTTTTAAATAAGTTAAATATGAATTTTAAGATTTTAGTAAGTCTTTAAAAGTGTCATTGCTGACTTTTGGCATATAGTTCATGGTTTTATAGAGTCAAATCTATCTTTTTTTGTTTTTTAGTTTTTAAACAGCATTATTGAGATATAATTGACATTCAATAAGCTGTACACATTTAAAGTGTACAATTTTAGAAGTTTTGACATATTGTATGTTCCCAAGAAAATAACACCATAATCACAATCATAAATATATCAATTATTTCTCAAAGTTTTCTTGTGCCCCTTTTAAAATCCTTTCTTGGTTCCCACCTCCCTACTCTTACTGCTGCTATTTATAGCCAACCATTTTTCATCTGGCTTATTTTATTCAGCATGAGTTTTTGAGATTCATCCACATTATTATGTGTATTTATAAGTCACTCCTTTTATTTCTGAGAAAAATTCCATTTGTGGATATATCATAATTTGCTTATTATTCACCTGATATAAGATATTTTGTCATTTTAATTTTAAGGCACTTACAAATAAACCTATTATGAACCTTCATGCACAAATCTCTCTAATGACATATCCTTTCATTTCATTGTAGATTGGCTGGGGCATACGGAAAGTATATATGTAAATTTTTAAGAAACCAGTTTTCTAAAGCAGTCACATGATTTTACAGTCCCACCAGTGGTGTAGGATTCTTTTCCTCCCTTCCTTCCTTCCTTCCTCTTTCTTTCTTTCTTTCTTTCTTTCTTTCTTTCTTTCTTTCTTTCTTTCTTTATTTCTTTCTTTTATTTTTCTTTCTTCCTTCCTTCCTTCCTTCCTTCCTTCCTTCCTTCCTTTCTTTCTTTCTTTCTTATTTATTTATTGGAGAGAGAGAGAGAGACAGACAGTAAGAGAGAGCCAGAGCAGGGAGGAGAGGGAGAGAGCCCAATGTGGGGAGTTATTCCAGCACTCTGGGGTCATGACCTGAGCTGAAGGCCGAAACTTAACTGACTGAGCCACCCCGGCACTCAATATGGTCCCCTTATTCTGTATGATCAATTTTTATACTTTTAGACATTCTAGTAGGTGTTGTGGTATTTCATTGTGATTTTAATCTTTGTACACCCAATAGCTCATGTGTTCATTATCTTTTGGTGCATTTAGTTGCCATCTATATATCTTGTTTGGTAAGGTATCTGTTTAAATCATTTGCCTATTTTTAAATTGGGTTGTGAGTTTTCTTATTTTTTTATTAACATATAATGTATTATTTGTTTCAGGGGTACAGATCTGTGATTCATTAGTCTTACACAATTCACAGCACTCCCATAGCACATACCCTCCTCAATACTTTTTTAAATTTTTAAATTTTTTTTAGGGGGCAGTTCCCTTGTTGAGATATAACATGAGGGCTGGGTGAATGTTCATGCTCAGTTTTGCATTAAGCCCTGCCAATACCAATACCAGCCTGGTAAAATTTGTGCACTGAGTCATATTGCCCTATTGCTGATGAATGGAATTTCAGGTCCCATCTCAGCCCACTGATACCTTTCCAGTGAAAGAAGGGCAGTGACTCATACAGCCTCATTGCTTGAATAGGGATTGATGATTACGTCCCTGCCAGGCCTCACTGCTATCAGCCAAGGGTGTGGGGAGGTACAGCTCCTACCACTTTGTTGCTCTAGGCCCCTAGTAATGTTCTGCTGATAGAAGAAAGCTCTTTAGGGTGCCTGGGTGGCTCAGTGGGTTAAGCCGCTGCCTTCAGCTCAGGTCATGATCTCAGGGTCCTGGGATTGAGGCCCGCATCGGGCTCTCTGCTCAGCAGGGAGCCTGCTTCCCTCTCTCTATCTCTCTCTCTCTGCCTGCCTCTCCATCTACTTGTGATTTCTCTCTGTCAAATAAATAAATAAATAAAATATTTAAAAAAATAGAAAGCTCTTTATAAGCATTAGGTCATATTTTTACAGCTCTGTGGCACAGCTGTAATTATTATTACTGTTTGCAGATAAAGAAATCAAACTATTAGAGCCCTGCAACTTGTGTAGTGTGGTGCTTCGGGGAAGTGGTGAAGTTTGGATTGAAATGAAGATTTCTGACTCTAGTGGTTGTTCTCTAGTTTTCATCACTGTATGGTTGTATTTCATGGTTGTATATGGAAGCTGTTGAATGTTAGGTACACAGAGTAAAGCAAGGCCCAGTGGTAAGGAGACACCCTGATCTCCCTTTGCTCCCCTGAAAGCAGAAGTGTTTAGTTTATGGGGGTAAAGTAAATATTTCTGATAAAATTCCACTTATAATAATTAATACTGATATATTAAATTCTCTATAACAGGTTTGTTATTCTTTTTCTTCACAACTCATAGGACAGTATAGCTGTTATTAATTGGTGCTGTAAGACTCAAGTATTGTTTTGGGGTGCCTGGGTGGCTCAGTTTTTTGTGTCTGCTTTCAGCTCTGGTCATGATCCCAGAGTCCTGCGATTAAGCTTGCATTGGGCTTCCTGCTCAGTGGGGACCCTGCTTCTCTCTCTCCCTCTGCCTGCCTCTCTGCCCCCTTGTGCTCTTTCTATCAGATGAATAAATAAAATCTTTAAAAAACACACTCAAGTATTGTTTGGAGGATAGTTGTGCTTATTTTCTTATAGGGTTAAACACATGGTAAAATCAGAAAGGATCCATACTATTGTATATTGTCAAAAACAAAACAAAACAAATCTGGACTTAGTAAGGAGAGAGTTTATTCTAAAAAGATTATTTTAAGTATGAAAGCATACTGCAATAGGGGTAACTATTGCGATAGGAAGAATATTATAACCATAAGATTTGCAAGTGTCTCAAAGGTAGAGAAAAGAAGCTTTTCTAGTACACAGAGGAAACCCACAAGCAAGATGTAGGAAAGTGGGGTGATAGGTATGGGGAGATGGGAAGAAAAGTTGGTTATCTGATTAGGCATAGATTGGGAAATGACCAAAGAAAGATTTCCCAAGGAAGTGACAGTTATGCTGAACTCTGAAGGTTGGATAAGAATTATCTAAAGTACCAGCAGGATACTAAAAACAAACAAACAAACAAACAAACAAACATAAAACCATTTCTAGAATGAAAAAACATTTTTAAGGCATTGTGATAGTCACTCCAACAATCAGCAGCCCTTACCCTATCAGCTTAGCAGCTATTAACTTTGAGGAAAAATACTCCACCAGCAACAATATTATAATTCACTGAAAACTAAATGGTTAGCTTTTTATTAGAACAATAAAGTGCTTTATTTATTTACTTAAAATTTTCAGGATTTTTTTTTAATTTTTAAAATTTTTTTATTTTTCGAATTTTTTTTCAGAGTTCCAGAATTCATTGTTTATGCACCACACCCAGTGCTCCATGCAATATGTGCCCTCCATAATAGCCACCACCAGGGTCACCCAACCTCCCACCGTCCACCCCTCTAAAACCCTCAGATTGTTTTTCAGAGTCCACAGTCTCTCATGGTTCATCTCCCCCTTCAATTTTCCTCAACTCCTTTCTCCTCTCTAACTCCTCATGTCCTCCATGCTATTTGTTATGCTCCACAAATAAGTGAAACCATATAATTGTCTCTCTCTGCTTGACTTATTTCACTCAGCATCATCTCTTCCAGTCCCGTCTAAGTTGCTACAAAAGTTGGGTATTCACCTTTCTGAAGGAGGCATAATAATACTCCATAGTGTATATGGACCACATCTTCCTTATCCATTCATCTGTTGAAGGGCATCTTGGTTCTTTCCACAGTTTGGCGACTGTGGCCATTGCTGCTATGAACATTGGGGTACAGATGGCCCTTCTTTTCACTATGTTTGTATCTTTGGGGTAAATACCCAGTATTGCAATTGCAGGGCCATAGGGAAGCTCTATTTTTAATTTCTTAAGGAATCTCCACACTGTTTTCCAAAGTGGCCGTACCAACTTCCCTTCCCACCAATAGTGTAAGAGGGTTCCCCTTTCTCCACATCCTCTCCAACACACGTTGTTTCCTGTCTGGCTAATTTTGGTCATTCTAACTGGTGTAAGGTGGTATCCCAATGTGGTTTTGATTTGAATCTCCCTGATGGCTGGTGATGATGAACATTTTTTCATATGTCTGTTAGCCACTTGTATGTCTTCTTTGGAGAAGTGTCTGTTCATGTCTTCTGCCCATTTTTTGACATTATTATCTGTTTTGTGTGTGTTGAGTTTGAGGAGTTCTTTATAGATCCTGGATATCAGCCTTTTGTCTGTACTGTCATTTGCAAATATCTTCTCCCATTCCGTGGGTTGCCTCTTTGTTTTGTTGACTGTTTCCTTTGCTGTGCAGAAGCTTTTGATCTTGATGAAGTCCCAAAAGTTTATTTTCACTTTTGTTTCCTTTGCCTTTGAGACATGTCTTGAAAGAAGTTGCTGTGGCCAGTTGTGAAGAGGTTACGCCTATATTCTTCTCTAGGATTCTGATGGATTCCAGCCTCATATTGACGTCTTTTATCCATTTTGAGTTTATCTTTGTGTACAGTGTAAGAGAATGATTGAGTTTCATTCTTCTACACATAGCTGTCCAATTTTCCCAGCACCATTTATGGAAGAGACTGCCTTTTTTCCACTGTATATTTTTCCTGCTTTGTTGAAGATTATTTGACCCTGGAGTTGAGGGCTCATATCTGGGCTCTATACTCTGTTCCACTGGCCTATGTGTCTGTTTTTATGTCAGTACCATATTTTTTAAAAATTTCTTTTCAGTGTTCTAGAATTCATTGTTTATGCATCATACCCAGTGCTCTATGCAATACATGACCTCCATAATACCCACCACCAGGCTTACCCAACCTCCTACCCCCTGGCCCTCTAAAACCCTCAGTTAATTCCTCAGAGTCCACAGTCTCTCATGGTTTGTCTCCCCCTCCGATTTCCCCCAACTCACTTCTCCTCTCCATTTCCCAATGTCCTCCATGTTATTCCTTATGCTCCACAAATAAGTGAAACCTTATAATACTTGAATCTCTCTGCTTGACCTATTTCACTCAGTATAATCTCTTCCAGTCCCATCCATGTTGATATAAAAGTTGGGTATTCATCCTTTCTGATGGAGGCATAATACTTCATAGTATATAGGATTTATGTATTTTAAGAGAAAGTGAGAGAGGAAGTGGGAGATGGGGGAAAAGCAGAGGGAGAAAGAGAGGCTCTCAAGAAGACTACCCATTGAATGCTGAGCCCAATGTAGGTCTTGGTCATATCACTCCAAGATCATGACCTGAGTTGAAATCAAGACCTGGACACTTACCTGGATGAGTCACCCAAGAGCCTCTTACTTATTTATTTTAAAGTTTTTTATATGAGTACAGTTGACACACAATATCACATTAGTTTCAGATGTACCAAACTGATACAATTATTTGAAATTCTTTGGGTCAATTAGTATTACATATTTGACCCATTCTCTGATCTGATTACTTACATAGCAACTAATTCAAGTACTCCCCATCTTCAATCATTGCTGAATTAAAAGCATTTGCTTTAGAGGCCTCAGTTAGATGGCTACATGGAGTTTCACTTTGTTGCCTTAAAAAGTTTCCTTCTTAATAATTAGGAAGGACAGATATCATCTTCCAATTTGTACCTAGTTCCATAGTTTTGCCTAAAGAATATTGAAAAGCAAAATGAGAGTAAGAACAGGTCACAGTTGACCTTGGCACTGTCAATATCAGGTTAAGGGACAACACAGCATTTCCATCGGTGGTATAGAAAGGAACTGGATCTGCAGCTCAGACACATCTCCTCCATTCCCATCACCACAATTCCAGATAAGTAACTCATCCCAAGGCACCTCATTCAGCCTGCATGTACTGAAGATGGTATCTTTTCTTAAAACAAAACAAAACAAAACAAAACCACACACACACACACCATTTTCTCCCCGCTGTTAATTATTTGCATTATTAAGAACACTGTCATGAAATTGACATTGACATTAAGATATAAGAGATTAAAAATAGACTTTACATTAAAATGTAAATGACTATTAGAGAGTAAGATCACCCACTGGTAAAATGTCAGCAAACGAATCTCTCAATGGAGATAAAATTTACACATTTTATGCATAGTTTTTGTTAATTTTTAATTTTTATTTTTTGCATAGTTCTTGCTTAAAGTGAGGGTGAAATTGTGGCAGAGGATGCTTAAGAGTGTCCTCCTAAATTCCATGATGATCTTCATTCTAGATGATCTTCATTGTATTGGTATATTAAAAACAGGTTGTCAGTGACTGTCATGTATTTGTCACTCATCCTGAAAAGTCACACTTCATTAATGGTTGTCAAAACCTTTCATAAATTATTAAAATAACACATCATATCCATTATTTTGTTTTAGACACTTTCCTGAGAGAAAACATCATTCTAGAGTTCAAGGAAGAAAAAAAAGCCAAAAAAACACTTGTCTGATAGTCATGATCTCAGATGTTTAGTGAACCCTAAAGTTGCAAAGGGTGAAAAAGTCATCCAGGAATGTCTTATCATGGAGATTTGTGGGTGGGCTCTGATTGCTCATTCTGTGAATACAGACTTACACAGAGAGCTTAGCAATTGCAGTTCTCACTAAGTGATCTACCATCTACGTAAGATGAAGAGTTTTTCAGCAGGAAGCCTGCCTCCTTGTGAGCCCAGGAGAAATTTTCTTTACCTTGTTAACTACAGAGCTTATAATAGCTTAAATGGGTATGTAAGGATCTCTGTTTCTGTAAAAATTGATATTCTGATATTTCTGGCACAGGAAAATATTTCTGAATTGGTAAAATTGACCCAATTTTCATTTAAGTGAAATAAACATATATGTCCTTGGTGGTTATTACTAAACATTACTAATGTATCTCTCATGTAAGATTTTGGAAATACAGAGTGGAACAGACAGAGCTGAGGAAAATATCCTGAGACACAGATATAAATAACAATAACATCAGAAAGAGGCCAGGTATGCAATAATAAGTAGCAGATTACAAGGCAAATGCAACTTTCTTTTCTTTTATTTCAACATCATTTTAAGTATTTGTAAGATTATAAGGACAATTTTTCTAATATATTAATCCTGTAAAATGTATAATTAGTGCTTAGTGTAAATGTAACTATCCAAATAATAAAAAATAAAAAAATTTCTTAAGAAAAGGCAAAATGATTGCTCTTGATAGTTTTCAGAAATACCTCCCAGATTTTTATGATTCTTCTGCTCTTATATTTCATGGCCTATTTCTATTTTTATTGTTAATTGATTATTTTTTATATATAGGTGTCTTTTCTTTCCTGATTTATTAGGCATAATTGGCAAATAAAATCAAATATAATGATTTAATACACACATACATTGTGAGATAAATACCACAATCAAGTGAATTAACACATCCATCATCTTATATGTATATAATTTTTAATTTTGTGGTGAGAATGCTTAAGATTTCCCAGTCAATTTCAAGTATATAATACAGTATTATTAATTATTATTCACATTGTAGTATGAGCCTCACAACTTATTCATCCCCTTCAGAATATTTTGAATTCTACTTCACATAACTCATAGATTTCCATTTCTTTGTTCTCAGTACTGGAAACAGTACTTTGTTCTCAGTACTGTGCTTCCCTGATGGTGTCATATGGCTTTACCTTCTCATGTTCCTACTGGTTTTGCACTGATGTCTACAAATTTGAGGCAGCATTTGCCTCTTGCAGCTTTTTCAAACTGGCTTTGGTGGGACAAGACTTGAGTCTCCAAATGAGTGTGAGGGTGCCCACTAGGTGGGGAGCAGTGTTTCTACTTCTAGGGAGGGAGCAGTAGTGCCCCAGTGGGCTGGGCATAAAACAGTGCAATCTAGTCATAACTGCATTTTAGGCCCCAGGGTTGGAGTGTAGAATGGTGACAGCCTGGCCTTAGTAGTGTTGGGTCAAAGCTGTGACCAAGGACTCGGGGGCAGGGCATATGGTAGCAGAAAGGAAGACATGACCTGGTGAAGTCCCCTTAAAAGTGATTAACTAATGACAGATCTTCACAGAAACATACTTTCAAAGAATAGATGAGGAAAGATCAATTATTAAGATGTCACTAAAGAATTACTAGTGAAATATCAATTGTAATGTGTGAGAAAGCCACTTTAGCTCAACATGCACATCTTAAAATGTTCATTCAGATTTATTCAATTTATCCTAGCTTGTAAGATTTTGAAATGTAGTGAGGATTGTGATTTAGAATGGCAAACCTTTGTAGAGGGGACTAAATTTAAGCTTAGGGAATCTGCAAGAGATTGAGGGACTACATCTATTTGCACAATCTCTTGTAGAGTATATGGAATATATTCCTTCTGATACAGTTACATATTTTACTCTTACCAATGTATACAAAGGGTCAAGAAAAACAAAATATTATATAGACATATTATACTCCATAATGCTCTCAATGCAATGGTCTCCTTGAAAATTGGAAAGGGCAGTTAAACACTAGTTATTTTAAAAAAGTGGTTGACAAAACTTAAATAAAAATAAAATTTTTAAAAAATATTTGTCTCCTCACAGTGAAGATGAGAGGAAATAATATGGGGACTTAGCTGGAAATGTATATGGGACCAGGAGATGTGAAAGAGGGGTGGGTAGTATTATAACTTAACAACTTTGTATATATTATTATTATTTTTTGTATATATTATTTTTAGTACTATTTTCCTCATATGGTTGTTCTGGGCTAGATTTGAATTTACAGGTGTCTGAGGAAGATGATGCCAATAGTCAAGACATAATATTCATACCATTAAATTCAACAGTACATACTTCTCACGATTCTTTAGTAGAGGTCATAATTTCATCCATTTAGCTAAAATAGAGGTAGCTATGAATGTGGTTCCCTTAACTAGTGACAGGGATAGTTCTGTAATATTTTACCTGTCCAGTCTGGTGACAACTGAGTTGAGGTGGGGCAAGGAAGGAGTTTATCAAGTTTTCTGTAACTGCCTATCTTTGGATGAAGACTATAACTGAGATGGAAAATCAGCTTCATTCATCACCAATGTGAAAATTCCAAAATCATTAGGTGAGGGAAAAAGCACTGGTGAATCACATATTAGATATTTTATCGGCCAGGTTTACAAATGGTGCACATCACTTCCACATCCATTCTGTTAACTATAACAGAGGCTACATAGTCACACCTGACAGTGTAGAAATATGGAAAAAAAAACAGTAGTCTACTGTGTTTCCAGGGATAATATCCAACATGTCTGGCAAACATCAATTTCTGTCAGACACTAAGAGCAAATAGGCACAGAGTTTAGTTTTAGCAGAGAGTAAAAAAGTGGAATAGTGCTCAGAGTAATCTGTTTAAAAAGAAAGTGAGAGTGTCCATATGACTGGAGAGTAAATGATATACAGACGAACTGTTTTAGAAGCCTCTTTGTCCTTCCTTTCAGCTGGATTCATAGACTCATTTCTCCTTTACATCTTTGAGAGGAATGCAATCTTTTTAATTGAGTCATGGAAAGCTTGCTTCACTTGCTTGTTTCTCAGTGTGTAAATAAAGGGATTCAACATTGGTGAGACAGAAGTAATAAGAAGTGAAATCCCTTTATTAATAGCTACTTCATCCTTGGCTGAAGGTTTGACATAAATGAAGATGCAGCTGCCATAAGTAATGGAAACAACAATCATGTGGGAAGAACAAGTGGAAAAGGCCTTTTTCCTTTGCTGGACAGAGGGAAACCTTAGAATGGTCCCAATGATATAAATGTAGGAAAGAACTATACACATGAGGGTGATAATGAAGGTCAACACAGCACAGACGATAACCATCTGTTCTATCAACCATGTGTCTGAGCAAGAGATCTTCAGGAGAGGAGATGCATCACAACAAAAATGATCAATGATGTTTGAATCACAGAATTCCAGGCCCAAACCTAGACTAATTGGTGGGAGAATGATGATCAGTGCTGCTACCCAACAGAAGAGGATGAAGTTCTTGCAGACTCTATTGCTCATGATGGTCAGGTAATGTAGGGGTTTGCAGATGGCTACATAGCGGTCATAGGACATGGTGGCCAAGAGAAAAAATTCTGTTACTGCAAAGAGGTCTGTAAACAACAGTTGACTGGCACAACCACTATAGGTAATGGACTTGTCCCCAGATGATATGCTATATAAGAATCTGGGGACACAAGAAGTTGTGAATGAAATTTCTAAGAAGGAGAAATTTTGGAGGAAAAGATACATTGGTGTTTTAAGGTGGGAATCAATCAGAGTGAGGGTGATGATGGTTAGGTTTCCAGATATACTCAGCATGTAGGAAAGAAACAGAAAGATAAAGAGCAAAATTTTCAGTCGAGGGTCCTCTGTCAGTCCCAACAAAATGAAAGTTGGTAGTGCTGTTTGGTTTTTCATCCTTACTACTGTTTTTTGCCCAATCTGCTTGAAACAATAAAGAAGGTTATATGAAAAACTCCACAAAGTCCTGGCCAGTGTCTAACTTTAACAGAAGTAAATCTGAGAGTGATTCCTATACATCTGGTTAGTTGAGAAGTGAGCACATAACACATGATGATGTTTGAATACCTCTTGGAGTCACACAAACTGACTATTCACATTTGAATCACATATTTATTTTCTGCTGCTGCTTCTAATAAATCTACAACAGCTATACTTGGTGTCAGTTCGATGTATCATCTTATAAACATCATTGAAAAAAAATCTTATCTCCGTAAGTTGCTTTTGAATCAACAATTCTGCTCTCCCCAAATTTTCTATCTGCAGACATGCTTCCCATAGAGATGATTTAAAGAAAAACTAACAATGGTCTTTGGCAAGATAATCCCAGTATTAAAGTTTACAGTGTGTTAGTTGTTAAACAAACAATGAGTACTTACTGCATAGTTTACCCTGTGTCAGCTTATCTAGACCATCTTCTTGGAAGTTTGTTTATGACAGTTTTACTGGAAAAAAAAGACATTTTGATTGGCTATATTTTCTTAAAGATTCATTTTAATGTGTTAACAGTCCAATTTTTTCTTCATGTTTTCACCACAGAAATTTTACTTCAAAGGTACACATTTAACATTGTAATATTTACCTTTGGCTCTATTTTCTTTCTACTTTCAGAATAGAATATCTATGTGATATATTATGATGCTTCCTGGGATATCCTTGTGACAAGAAGTATTTTTCTCCAGGTTGCAAGCTGAAGTCTGGGATTGTAATGCCTTATTCAGTACTTTCTTCTAGATTTCTTTAATAATAAAAGTCCTAACACACTCTAACTGCTACTATTTTGTATTCTCTAGATCCTGAGAACTTTTCCCCCTCTTTTTGCTTCAAAGGATTCTCCTTAAGAGCAAATTCTTGATACTAAAATTCTAAACTGAACTTCAATTGTTTCTTTTAAAACACATTTGATATATCGCTCTTTGGATGTGTTGCATAGCAATGTGTTGGATTCAGAATTTATTACAAAGAAGTAAGGGAATGTTAGAAGTATGTTTATAGAGTTGAAGAACCATATCCCTGGTTTTTTTGTTTGTTTGTTTTTGACTAGTCTTATTTCAGTTTGAAACACCATCAACCACCTCCTTATAAATGACATTTAGCAATATCAGGTTTAAGAGGTTTTAGCCATTTCTTAATTAAACTTACACACATTTTTGCTTAAATTTCATCTACATAGTAATTGTCTCCTCTGTCCTAGTAACCATTTGTACATCAACTCATCTGAGTATTACAACATTTAAACTTCTCTAGCCAAGGTCACCACTAGCCTCCCTTTTGTTTCACTCATTAAACAAAATTCAGGTTTCACTGAACTCAAACTCTGTGGCATATGAGACTATAAACTGCTAATTTACTCTTTACAGCTTTATTCCCACTATTTCACATTTCCTTGAACTTCTTCCTACTGCTTTGTCTATTTTTTTTCATTCTCTTTCATGGCTTTTTTCCCCCTAATCCCTGTGGTTGTTCATTCATCTGAAATCTCTTTTCTAGAAAATCCTTTCTTTTACTCTCTCTTATAAATGAGGTGATTCTTGTAAGTAAGGTGATTTCAAATAGGCTGGTAATCACCAAATTTATATTGCCAGGGAAAAATACATCTTTACAGGTTCTGATTTCAACATTCAGCTTATTCTGGACATCTAGATCTGACTTAGAGGCGTTGAGTTTACACTCGTCCTTTTTCCTTTTGGGGTGTCTTTAAGCAATTTGCTTAATGTGCAAAATTCAGGTAAAATAATGTTTACATTTTAGGTTTATACTGAGAAATTTAGATAATATACATAAAATATATACAGCTGCATTTGGAATACGGTAAACACTCATTATTATTAACGACACTTAGTATCCTTATTTTCTTATCTTATTCTTACTGAGAGTCCTGTAGATGTGCATATTTCAATATTTAAATATGTCTCTCAGATTTGTATATCCTTTCTTGTCAATCTTAGTCTCATACAGGACATTCTTTATTGTTCCTTTTTCTTTTCTCCCATTTTTAGTTTAACACTTGGTCTTGACATTTTGGTTTTCTTCTTGCTTCTTTTACTCTCTCACTCAAAATACTAATTTTACTCTGGGTGTCTTTATTTCATAGCTAAAATATTGCAAAAGCATATTAACATATACTTTAACATATGTCTTTGCTTCTCCCTTAAATATTTTAAAAATCAATGCAATCAGAATAATTTTTTTTAAAATGCCCAGATATGATTAATTCTCCCTTATGTTTTGTAAAAAAAATGTTTCTGAACTGTTATTAACTGACATTCATCCGATACTAGATGTTTCCTTAAAACTCTTGTTCCATCTCTCAGTTACATGAAAGTTAATTCATTGTGGCTTTACATAATTGAGAAGAGTAGAAGGAATATATTTATGGATTTTAAGTTTCAAATGCATCAAGCATTTCGATTAATGGAATATTTTCAGGCAATAAATATTTCTTTCAGAGTAGTGACAAAGGACAAGTCTTTTCATTTTTAGAGAATTTATAAAATTTGTTTAGCAGGGGATAAGGAAGTTGGGGAATAGTTAGAAAATTTGATGGTTCTGCATGAGATCTCTATGTTTGGGGCCCTTTGCTATCTTCCAGTGATACAGAGCCAGAATAACAGAAGGAAAGGACATGAGATGCACTTCTTCAGGTTTTTTTTTTTTTCCTTGTAGAGATCTAAGGAGGAAAATAATAGGAAGTAATTAGTTGCTCTTTGAACACAGGCTAAAAGGGCTTTAGAAAGTCACATAGTTTTTCCATTTTCAAGACTGGTATAGAATTAGAAGAAGGTTGTTCTCATGCCTAATGGTGACAAGGAAACTAAAATGGAACATTTGATACTTCATACATTTTCCTGAGTTGTAATTTGCTGCAGAAGTACTAAAAGTGTCTTAAAGCTTATACAGATAACCACTAGACAATAAGAGTAATACAGGAAGGGAAACAAGAGGTCGATCCCAAAGTAGTAGAGACAAAATAGGTATTTGAGGACCTGAAAAGATGATGAATATTTTGGTAATGCCAACTCTGATGGATGCTGATATTTCTTTACCTCTTAATATCAGAAGTGTGCAAATGTAACAGAATTAAGGTGAAGCTGGGTTGAGGGCGGCAATAGATATACGGTAATGATTCATAAGAATGTGATAGACAGATAGATGGTGGAATTAGGTAGAGAGGGAATACACTGATACTAAGTTGAATTAAAAAATAAACTTTTATGTATTGTTTTCAGAGTTTGTAAATGGCATTTTGTAACCCAAGCAGTAATTTATATCCTTTCATCACTCCCTTTTGCCTTCATTATAAAATTTAAGTTTCTTAGTGAGCATATGGAGATCTTTCTAATATTTCCAGTATTAATTTATACAGGTGAAAGAATTTCTTGGTCTAGTCTCCTAGTATACTTACACTGGCTACTATCTTACCATCTTAGTATGCATATACCACTATGATAAATAATGGAAAATTACTCAGGCTTAAAAAAGAATGAAATATTTCCATCTGCAGCAGCATGGATGGATCTGTAGGATATAATACTAAATGAAATAAGTCAGTCACGGAAAGACAAATACCATATGATTTCACTCATCTGTGGAATTTAAGAAACAACAAATGAACGAACAGAGAAAAAAAGAGACAAACAAGAAAACAGATTGTTAAATAGAGGGGCTAGACTGGTGGTGACTAGAGGGGAGATCAGTGGAGTCTGGGTGAACTAGATAAAGGGATTAAGAGTATATATTATGATCTCCCTGATATGAGGAAGTGGTGATACAACATGGAGGCTTAAGTGGGTAGAAGAAGAATAAATGAAACAAGATGGGATTGGGAGGGAGACAAACCATAAGTGACTCTTAATCTCACAAAACAAACTGAGGGTTGCTGGGGGGAGGGGGTTTGGGAGAAGGGGGTGGGATTATGGACATTGGGGAGGGTATGTGATTTGGTGAGTGCTGTGAAGTGTGTAAACCTGGTGATTCACAGACCTGTACCCCTGGGGATAAAAATATATGTTTATAAAAAATAAAAAATTAAAAAAAAAAGAGTATATATTTACCTTGATGAATACTGAGTACCATATCGAATTGTTGAATCATTATGTTGTACACCTGAAACTAATATAACACTTAATTATAGTACAATAAAAAGAAAGATAATATTTCATAGTGACAAAGAGTACATTCTACAAAGTTGGTTTACAATCTACAAAGCTGGTCTACAATCTCCAAAGCTGGTTTCACATCTCCTCATTCAATTTTGTTCAGTTATTTACTAGCAGTTCCCATAAAAGGATACGCTTAAAATTATCTGTGGAAATTCCTATATGCTGATCCTTTTGTCTTTAGTGATTTTTATACTTGTACCCTCTTCCCTCCCTATCCCTCTTTCAAAGTTTTGGTTTAGGTATACATATCACTAGGAATCTATGCATAATCCTTTAAGTTAGAAGTAGCTTTTCCTCTTAATATTTCCACTGTAGTCTATGACTATTTTTATTACCATTATTTTTATTTTTTATTATGTTATGTTAGTCACCACATAATACGTCATTAGCTTTTGATATATGAATATTCTTATGATAGCTCTTATGACCAACTTGTCAATGTTGACAAATTTTATTTTGAACATTATTGAGAGAAAGAGAGAGTGAGAGAATGAGAGATCAGGCATGTGTGTGGGCATGGAGCGAGGGGTAAAAGGAAAGGGAGAGGTTCTCTCTCCCTCAATCTCAAGCAGGCTCCATGCTCAGCTAGAGTTGAGGAGGGACTAAAACACATCACACTGAGATCATGGCCTGAGCCAAATCAAGGGTAGAAGACTTAACTGACTGAGCAAGCCAGGCACCCCTTTCCTGAATTTTTTATAAATCTTGTGAATTTTGGTGCCTCTGATAACCTGTTCAATGCTCTGTAAAGAAATACTAAGGACTGAGTTCATTGACACTATAATTTTGAACATGAGGAAATAGGTATGTCAGATTTCTTTCTCAACTATCATTAGGTTATTAATTATATTGACAGTGATTTCCTTTTGTACGAAGAGTCTGTGTCCTTTTTTCCCCTCCAGTCCAAGAAAGAAAAGGTTATCTTTTGGAAAAATTGATTAGTTTTTTATATGAATGGTTTCACTAATTTCTAGCAGTCTGGACCCAACAAGAAACATAGAAGGGCTTTTCTAAAGTCTGGTTAATTGAAGAATGTTAATTCTATCAAGAGAGTAACATAAAACAATGTCAGAGTCCTATAGATAGGAAATTACCTTGGATTGTAGGCATCTCTGCAGAAAAGTAGCACTAATCTATGGTCAGGGGGAGAAATAATTAACTGATAACTAGACACCTTTTTAAACAGGATCATATAGGAATTGAACCCTCTGAACCAAACTGAGAAAATTCCTTAAAGCTCTCAGTGCTTCCTTGTGGCATTCTGTCCCAGATTCTTGGCAGTCAGTCCCAGATTCCCAAAGTCTCCTTTCTTTCTGATCACCAACACTTATCTTTTGTGATCCTGGGATATTAAGTGAATGTCTTGGTAAACTACTCTAATTCAGGTGTATTTTCAGTTTAGTGCAGTTCAAGGAGTATTTGTGTTTATAATTAGCTCATTGTTCGCTAACAACAACATTGCTAATAATGTGGTACTCTGATGAAGGCACAGGTGCATCTTGGTATAAATATATATTGATTGGTAAGTGTGATGTTGTGGGCCAGGTCATTTCTGTTTGTTCCTCCTATTTCTATGAATTAATTCCAAACATATTTATTGAGAACTTATGATATGTTTGGTATTGGTATAGATACTAAAGATGTATGGAGTGAACAGGTAGTGCATGAACAATGTATCTTGGAACACTGAAAAAATAAAATAAAATTAAAAAAATAAATGACATGTGTAGCCTGATTAAAAAAAAAAAGAGTGAACAGGTATTGACCCACCTCCAATGATGTGTGTATCAAATATCTCCAGTGAATCAAATCCCTTAAAATTTAATTTTTCTACAAGGAAATAACATTTTATTTATTTATTTATTTATTTTTTAAAGATTTTATTTATTTATTTGACAGAGAGAGATCACGAGTAGGCAGAGAGGCAGGCAGAGAGAGAGAGAGGAGGAAGGAGGCTCCTGCTGAGCAGAGAGCCTGATGCGGGACTTGATCCCAGGACCCCGAGATCATGACCTGAGCCAAAGGCAGCGGCTTAACCCACTGAGCCACCCAGGCGCCCAGAAATAACATTTTAAGAGTCTCATGCTCTACCGACTGAGCTAGCCGGGCACACACGGAAATAACATTTTAAATAACCACTTGCTTATTCAGAGGTATCCAAGTTAGTTTATAGCCATCTCATATTTGAATAGATCAGTCTGATATTTTATAGAGACCAAGGAACTAGAATGTTGAATGAAGAAAGAAACTGAAATTACCAAATAAGAATTACTTACTCTTATGGGAGGTAGTCATGGCTCTAGGTGACTGTGTAATTGTGATGGTTCTCATGATGAAACTGGAAGTGTATGTGGAGTCAAATATGTGTACAAATGCTCCACTCACAGACATATACACAGTCACAGACTTTTTTTTTTTTTTTTTACTGCAGATAGTGTTCTCTGAGTTGCCAACAAAGTCTCCTTAAAGATTCTATTCCTCTTGAAACCTAGGAAAAAATTTCTTATATAGAAAACCTGAAAAAAAATCCCTGTCGTTTATTTTAAATGATGAGCAATCTAATATGATTTTTAGATTTTGACAGATGATTTCTGATTTCCTTGGGCAAAGATAGACTTTCACACAGTGAAGTTACATGAGTATTTTGTTACCTTGGACTATTATGGATGTTAAGGAGCTCTCTATATGGGTAAAGAAAGGGTCCTCTGTGACTGAAGTTTGAAAATGACTAATGATTCTAATAGGCACTGCATTTTGGCAAAATATATAATAGAGGCAGCAGTGGGAATTATGTCCTTGGAGACAATAAGGTGCAACAATTTTATTAGATGCATTGTAAGGGCAAAACAATAATTTTCTGATAAAAAGATATTTCTGGCTACTCTTCAACCCAGAGATAACAAAACATGAACAAAAGACAACAAAATTGCTTTGTCTGTATTTTCAGTGGAAAAATTTGCAAATATACTTGAAAATAGTATACAATCTATTTCTGAGTGGTAACTATAAATACTTTTCTTTGATAAAAATATGGATTTACATCACAATTTTTTTCTGCATTAGACTCTTTTTATGGACAAGCCATTATTTGGTAAAGCTTCCCATATTTAACCATTATAACATTATATATTATTTTATATTAATATCATCTATTTCTTTACTATAAATTATCAGAAGAGGAATTTCTGAGGCAAAGACCAATTTTATAGATATATGTGTATATAAATATAATTAATTATCTGTAATAATTAATTATTATTTTTTGTACTGTTGAGTGATTCATTGGTTGCATATAACACCTAGTGCTCATCACAATGTAAGTGTATTGCCATGTGTAATGCCACATAATATTCACAGAAGCATTTGGGTTCCTTGCCATTGTTGGGATTGTGAAGGAATTCCACCCTTATTCCTTCCTTGATTTCTGAGTCAGTTAGAGAAAGTAGGCAAGTAAATGGATATTAAAATTCCAGTTTTATTATAAATAGAAGTATTGAAAAGATGGCTTTGAACATTGTAATAAGAAATTCTCGAGTTAATCATATCTATCAGATAGACAGGACTAGATCCAAATCTACCCCACCAACCAGGGATATATCTTTTATTGAATGACTTCAGGCAGTTTTAAATCTAGCTGTAGAAAAGACAACATAAAAGAGGAAAGGGAACAACAGATCTAGTATACCCAGATCCTTGTTCAAAATCTACCTGTCATGGGTATAGAGTTTTAGTTTGGGAAGATGGAAAAAGTAGTGTAGCTGTATAGTGGTGATGGCTGGACAACAATGTAAATATACTTAATACCACTGAGCTGTATGTATTCTTAAAAAATTTTAAATGGTAAATTCTATGATATACACTTTTTCCCACAATAAAAAGAAATGGGGGGGGGGAAGTAACAGAGATAAAATCAAAACCAAAAAACCCAAACTCAACACACACAAAACAGACAAAATAAATAAAAAAAATTTAAAAAAAGAAGATATGAACAGACACTTCTCCCATGAAGACATACAAATGGCTATCAGACACATAAAAAATGTTCATCAGCACTAGCCCTCAGGGAGATTCAAATTAAAACCACATTGAGATATCACCTTACACCAGTTTGAATGGCCAAAATTAGCAAGACAGGAAACAACATGTGTTGGAGAGGATGTGGAGAAAGGAGAACCCTCTTCCATAGTTGGTGGGAATGCAAGTTGGTGCAGCCACTTTGGAGAATAGTGTGGAGATTCCTCAAGAAATTAAAAATAGAGCTTCCCTATGACCCTGCAATTAAACTACTGGGTATTTACCCCAAAGATACAGATGTAGTGAAAAGAAGGGCCATATGTACCCCAATGTTCATAGCAGCAATGGCCATGGTCGCCAAACTGTGGAAAGAACCAAGATGCCCTTCAATGGATGAATGAATAAGGAAGATGTGGTCCATATACAATATGGAGTGTTATGCCTCCATCAGAAAGGATGAATACCCAGCTTTTGTAGCAACATGGACGGGACTGGAAGAGATTATGTTGAGTGAAATAAGTTAAGCAGAGAGAGTCAATTTTCATATGATTTCACTTATTTGTGGAGCATAACAAATAGCATAGAGGACAAGGGGAGTTAGAGAGGAAAAGTGAGTTGGGGGAAATTGGAAGGGGAGGTGAAAAATAAGAGACTATGGACTCTGAAAAACAATCTGAGGGTTTTGAAGGGGCGGGGGGTGGGAGGTTGGGGGAACCAGGTGGTGGGTATTAGGGAGGGTCCGGATTGCATGGAGCACTGGGTGTGGTGCAAAAACAATGAATACTGTTACGCTGAAAAGAAATAAAAAGTTAAAAAAAAAGAATAAACTAGACTAAACTAAGATTAAAAAAAATTAAAAAATAGAAAAGCAAAAGAAAAACATGGGTATATGTATCAAAAAGTTCAGGTTAAAAGGTTATTATGGAATATGATGTACTGGACATCTCACTGTGATGTTAAATGGGTTAAAAAATTATATATATATATATATATATATATATATATATATATATATAAAATAACCAGAATAGTGGGAACGAATTAAAAATAAAAATTGTATCTATGAAGTAGTGGTGGTTGTTCTCTTGTCATCTTTTTTTTTTCCTTTTTCTTTCCTGGTTGGTTTTCTGGGGGAGGGGCCTGCCACGTGGGTTTTCAGGCAATGTTCCCTGAGTTATGTCCTCCTGGCCCCCCTCAAGGTGGTGGGCTCTGAGGAAAATGGTTTTTCAGGCTTTTGTTCTCTGGAGGTTTTTATGTTTGTTTGTTCTTTTTTTTTTTTTTTTTTTCTCTTGCCTTGACAGCTTTTGATGGTCTTTGGAGGTTTAGAGGAAAGCAAACTGCACCCCGACCTCCCTCTCAGAGAAAGCCTCAGTCTGTTCCCCTCTAGATGCTGTGGAACACATAAGTTCCCCCTCAGCCATTGGCAGAGCATGTTCGGAGTCATGATCCCTGGGGACGCAGAACTCCTGCTTGTACCCAAAATCACAACATGTCTGGGCAGCTCCTGACCTCCAGAGTGGTTCCAAGCAATGATTGCACACTGAGATTTTCCTGCTGGCCCAGGCTGGGAGTGCCTGGTCTTTCCGGGTTCTAGAGCACTGGTGTGGAAACTGCAAAAAGGCTATGCTTCTGCTGGTTGGCGAGGCTCCCAGCCCCTCATAGGACCCCACACACTCTCAGGAGTGCTGGCGGCTCAGGGACCAAGACCTGGTTTCTCCGCTCCACTCTCTCTGGCTCAGCACCAGGGGTGACTGTCCTGGGTCCAGGGACTTAAGCCCCTGTCCCTAACCACCACAATTCCCACAATTTCCCCCCATCATCCTTTGCTCTTTTTGAGTGCTTTCAACCAGACTCCAAGTTAATGCTGGTCCCCAGACGCAGGGCACTCTCATATTGGGGTATTAATTTCCAATGGGTCACCTCTGGTGGCTCCCTCCCCTTTTGTTTATCTTCCGATATCAGTCCGCCTTTCCCACACCACTTTACCTGCCCACTGGTGTCTTCTGCACCCATAGAGATCCAGATGTGTATAATTCTGATCTCAGGCTGATTTCATGGGTGATCAGATTTCTTTGGTAGGTAATCAGCTCACTTTAGGGTACAGGTTGAAAGGCCGCCTCCTACTTCCCCGCCATCTTGTCTCCCCCAATTTTTTCATAATTTTTTAAATAAAATATTTACATCTCATGAAATGAACAAATCTTAAGTATCCAATTTGATGAATTTTGACAAGTATAAGCCATTGTCAAGATCAATCATTAATTGTGGTTTCTACTTTGAGTTATGGATTAGCTTTGGTATGATTTCATTAAAATTAATCAACAGATATTTTCAAGAATATCGACCAGAGAAATGTATGGCAACTGTAGACATAGACAAGAACAAATACCACTGACACATATGGAAGATAATCTTGAGCAAATAGCTTAATTATAGCTATGCTATAAACCAGCTGGCATATACAATAGGAGAATTATAGAGTTGTGGCATCTATGTATCTTAAGAGCTGACACTTAGAGTGACCCTAGCTCTGGAGAAAATAAAACATAATTCTATATTAAAGAAGTCATTTGAATTATTGAAAAATTGATATTTGATATCATTTACCATGGAAAACGTACAGAATTAAAAACTAACAAAATCCCTCATATACTCCCATTTAGTCAATAGATCTGTTGACATGTTTACAAGATTAAACATTTATGTTTTTTTAAAAAGATTGTGTGAGAAATCAACTACATGTGTATTAAATCACATTTTATCTTCTACTGAAATTTTAAAAATTTATCCAACATTAATACTAAAAATCACACAAATGAAATGTATGATTTATTAAAAAAAAACTATTTTTTTTACCATGTTGACAATTGACATTTTAAAAAACAAGATTACAAAATATTTCTTCACATTACCCTTTTTAAAGTGTAAGGTCTCTTGGAACATCTAAGGTGTATTTAATAATGATAAAACTCAATTTATCTAAAAATTTATGGAACATGGCTTCTAATAAAACATGGTACATTTATTTTAAGTATTTAGCAAACATACTTCTACAAGCACCTGTATTGTATAATACAATCTCAACCTTTCATTTTATTCTACATGTCTAGAGAAAAAACTTGTAATTTCATATTTATTACATAGAAATATTTCACTTTGAAGAAAAGAAAATTAAAGTTAGAATATATAGATTGAAAATAGTTTCTAAGCTCGAGTAAGCTGAAGTGATCCAAATAAATATTAAAGATCAATTCTTTTTTTTTTAAGATCGCTTTTTACACTGGAAGGGTCAAGATATTTTTATTCACTGTTCTTTTTATGTTTTTATGTTACTTATTTCAACAGGCAGTATTATTTATCTGAAGCAGAAAATATCTTACTAAACACATCTCTGAAGGCTTGTTTAACTTGTTGGTTTCTCAGAGTATAAATGAATGGATTCAACATAGG
Source organism: Mustela lutreola (assembly GCF_030435805.1). Taxonomy (NCBI): domain Eukaryota; kingdom Metazoa; phylum Chordata; class Mammalia; order Carnivora; family Mustelidae; genus Mustela; species Mustela lutreola. Next base: position 58,660,438 of record NC_081297.1, read on the forward strand.
GGCAACTGAAGTATTGAGCACCGCTACTCCTTTGCTTGAAGCCACTCTTTCATTTGCAGATGGCTTTATGTACATGAATATACAACTACCATAACTGATGGATACAACAATCATGTGAGAAGAGCAGGTAGAAAAGGCTTTTTTCTTTTGCTGAACTGAAGGGAATTTTAGAATTGTCTTGATGATGTAAGAGTAAGAAAGGATTACTAATAACAACGTGAATAAGATGATCATCACAGCTAAGGAAAAAGCAATCAGTTCTAGTAAATGTGTGTCTGAGCAAGAAAGTTGCAGGACAGGAGAAATGTCACAAATGAAATGATCAATAATATTGGAAGCACAGAAATCCAGGTTCAGAATCAAAAATAATGGAGGGAAAATGGCCAGGAATCCAGTTGCCCAGGAACTGAGTACAATTTGATGACAAATTCTGTTGCTCATGATGGATGTATAATGCAAAGGTTTGCAGATGGCAACATAACGGTCATAGGACATAGCTGCCAGAAGGAAAAATTCTATAACCCCCAAGAATATGTAAAAAAAACAACTGAGATATACAGCCATTATAGGAAATGGCCTTTTCTCTGGTTACAATGGTGATTAGGAACCTGGGGATGCAAACACTTGTGAAGGAAATTTCCAGGAAAGAGAAGTTACAGAGGAAAAAATACATTGGGGTCTTGAGATGAGAATCCAGTAGAGTAAGGGCAATGATGGTTAAGTTTCCCATCATACTCAGCATGAAATTTAGAAATAGAAATAAGAAAATTATGATCTGTAACAGAGAGTTATCTGTCAGTCCCAGAAGGATAAACTCTATCTGTTTTGTATGGTTCTTCATTTCTCTTTTGTGATTTCAAACAAATTCTAGAAATAAAAGGTACAATGATAAGAAACTATATGAGTAGCTTTATATCCAGGAAATGATACATAAAAGGATCCATATTCACATATATACCTATTTATGAGAAAATATTCCATGAGGTTGAAGATATGATCTGGTACCATGCAACAGACACTATTTTAAAAAAGCACAATAGAAGTCAACTCAGTTTTAAAACTTGACTTGCAAAATCTGTAATAGTTTATTTTTCACTGTTACTTACAAACTTCCAGCTCAATTGTAACTCATTCCAATTTGTTCATTTCTTAAATAAACTAGATAAAATCTTGGTTCCAGATTAAAAAATCATTCATTCATTTTAATTATTAATTTCACCAAAATAAAAATGCCAGTATAATGAATTAAGACCTACTGTTAAATTCTGAAATTTTAGGTTTCATATTAAAGTGATATTTGTTTAGAGCCCCATTATACCTCTTGCAACTTTTCTATGAATTACTGATGAAGACAGAATATGACAAAAGAAAAAGAATATAAGAGTGTGATAACATCAAAAGAAAACAAAGTGTGATACCACAACAAAATAAATACTAGTTGAATATAGAAAAAAACTGAAACAATATAAAGCAGATAAAACCACATGTACAAAAATTCAGTAATGGATCTGAGCAAGAGGGAAAGCAAACCACTCTTAAGACAAAGTTTTGGGATGTCTGGGTTGCTCAGTTAGTTAAGCATTGCCTTTGGCTCAGGTTATGATTCTGGAATCCTGGGATCCAGTCCCCAGCATGGGGCTCCCTGCTCAATGGGGAGCCTTCTTCTTCCTCTGCCTGAAGTTTCCCCTGCTTGTTCTCACTCTCTCTTTTTCCGACAAATAAATAGATAAAATCTTAAAAAAAAAGACTGAAGTTTCAATGGGTCTTTTATTGTTTAAGAATATGAGTATTTAAAGAATATCCCCCAGAATATCCAAAATAATAAATTAAAGCTATTATAACTATAAGTTCAGTAATGTGAAAAAACTTTTTCCTTTACAAAGGAAAAACATGTTTAGAATATATAATGACATATTTACCTTTCTCAAAAGGCAATTCAATTTTCACATTACATATAAACTATATGTCATGGCATAGTTTGAAAAGTAGAAAATAATTTATTTAAAAATAAGCAATTCTTTAAATAGTTTTATTCATTTAGATAATTACATTTTAAAGTCATTTAAAATATTCTAAATGTATTTTAGACACAAAATTGCAAAAGAGTTTATACAAACCGACCACAATTTTATAAATGTCTGCATCTGATACATGAAGGTATGATTTCTGCAAACATATAAAATAAAGTACTTTTAATGAGTTATTATTTTAGGTCATTTATATTTTTCATTAAAAATTCAGTCATTCTTATTAATATGCTACCAAAGAAATTATGCAATGGAACATGCTTTCTCTATTTTTTCTAATTTATTATTTTATAAAAACAAAGTAAAAACAATGTAAATTCAGAACACTTATTGGTTATATATTTTAGAGTCATATTTTCAATTAAAATATCCTAGTGAGGCACTTCAATTTCCTATTAACCTGAGGAATTGTTATCAATTTGCTAATTAAATAAGGTATTTCCAAAGGAACATAAGCATTGGCAGAGAGAGAAAAAATATATAGTGTATTTTTTCTTTCCTTTAAATAAAAAAAATTTAAATTACATCCCTTATTAATTTTGTGAATCAATTATATTTGCCTGTTGTGAAGTTGTTCTTCCTTTTATTATTGAATACATAATATTTTTCCTTTTATATGATTTAGCCTAGTACCTCACATACAAATTCACAAACCGCAAAAATTGTCAATGATGTTTTTATTGCTCAAAGTGTTAATAAGAATTAACACCTCCAAAGAGCTCTATTTTCTATTTTTTCAAAAATGTATTAAAACATGTAATATCAATTCTCCAAGAAAAAGTATCCTCCAATCTTGTCATGTTTGATTGACTTGTAGAGTTGTCAGGCACTCTGTTTATTTAGGGAGCACTAGGATAATTCTCATTCCCTCCACAATTTCGCAGTGCAGTGTCTGATTTAAACCACTTAAGTATTAGAAATGCAGGTGGAAATGCATAAATCGAACTTGAAGCTCTTGCATTTGTGAGCAATAATTAATGCTTTATACAAGGAACAATAATAAAATATCATTTTTATAGCCACTATTTGTATATAACTTACATGATATTTGTAGTTATTCTTAAATTTTTGAGAGAAAATAATCCCACTACTTTAAAATATCACCAGTATTTTACTTACCATGAGCAGTTTATGTTGGTATTTTTTTCCTGTAGTTTGCATGAGCAAGGATCAACAATAATGAAAGACAAACATACTCACTAGAAAATAATATTTAATATTGTATGCAGAAAGATTAATATAAAATAATCTCATGTTACTTCATTCATACAAAGAGATAAAGTGTGAATATTTTAATAATGTGATTTGTCTGCACTATCAAATATATCTAAATATATAGTAGTATCTATGCCTTGGATAGTAAAGATTTTTCATAAACTTCTCTTCTTAGTGCTGTATAATTTTTTTAAAGATTTTATTTATTTATGAAAGAGAGACATAGTGACAGAGGGAACACAAGCCGCAGGGGACCACGAGAGGGAGAAACAGGTTCTCTGCTGAGCAGGGAGTCAGATGTGGGGCTGGATCCCAGGACTCTGGAATCATGCACTGAGCCAAAGACAGATGCTTAAGGACTGAGCCACCCAGGTGCCCCATTAATGCCATATAATTTATAAAATGTGTATCCAACTAATCCTACCTCACAAACACTCATGAAGATTATCATAGCTGAGATGATTAGATTGAAACTTGAGAAATATTTATTAGTTTCAAATTATCTAAAAGGAATGAATGTATCTCCACAAGAAATCTAAGGGGATGGTGTCTCTAAGGAGAAATAGAAAAGATGAAAAAACATTCAAAAGAACTTACAAAACATCAATTGGCCTTGTCTTTATTCTTATATTAAAAATAAGTTTATTCTTTCAAGCATGATGATAAACAACTGTTAGAATTGTTTCATTAAAAAAATGCTCATTTCAAGACAATCATGTAGACAATCAGCAAGACAAGTCATGCTCTAAACTAGCAGAATATTTTGGATCATAAATAATATGTGCCAAGTACCAATAATACATGTCAAGATAATTCCTTTTGAGGTTTTGCAAGTTTTTTTCAAAACTTATGAATCTATCACTGGTAAAACAGCATATGGGTACCTAACCCATATACTTCTACTAATAATTTTTTTCATAAGCAGATGTATTCAATATTAAGAAAAGAAATAGAACTTCTGCTTAATATTATGATTTGAGAATATTTTCTTCAGTTATTTGAGAATGTACACCAAAGTTCAATATTTTTGAAATATTACTAATCATTATAACACCTATCATTTATTGAATATTTGCTATGCATGAAGTACAGTGCTGATTGTCATACATACATTATTCGATTTGATCATCATAATAGACAAAGTACAAGAAATTATGAATGTTTTTGACTGTTGAAAAAACTGAGAATTAGGGAAATCAGTTTATGTGCTTACACTCATGACAAAGTTTAGATATTATGGCAACAGAATTGCAATTAGATCATTAATTCCAAAGTGGTGATAGTTAGATGATAAATAGATGATAGATATAGGTAGATAGAAGAGAAGGCTATTTATTTGGAAAATAAGCAATAATCTAAAGCCTGATACCTAGCATATGAATGCTTATTTTTTAAATTAATAAATAATGATGGAAAAATTGATATTCTTACATCATATATGCAAAAACTTTTCAAGAAATGAAATGAACTCATGAAGCTTTTTTGAATATACCTTTAAAATAAAAATTTGATTTTTCAACCATATTTTATATATTTTTTTAAAGTTTAAAGGGCCATAGTACAGGAAAAAAAAAAAAAAAAACTACAATTGATGATAAATAGAAATAAATGAAGTAACAGCATTTCATACTGAACAAACCACAGGGGTAAAAATCAAAGATACAGAAACAATTACTGTGCAATTCTTTTTTTTTTTTTTTACTCTTTTATAATAATTTCTTTTCAGCATAAGAGTATTCATTGTTTTTGCACCACACCAAGTGCTCCTTGCAATCCGTGCCCTCTCTAATACCCACCACCTGGTTCCCCCAACCTCCCACCCTCCCCCGCCCCTTCAAAACCCTCAGATTGTTTTTCAGGTGCATAGTCTCTCATGGTTCAACTCCACTTCCAATTTCCCTCAACTGCCTTCTCCCCTCTATCTCCCCAGATCCTCCATGTTATTTGTTATGCTCCACAAATAAGTGAAACCATATGATAATTGACTCTCTCTGCTTGACTTATTTCACTCAGCATCACTTCTTCCAGTCCTGTCATGCTGATACAAAAGTTGGGTATTCATCCTTTCTGATGGAGGCATAACACTCCATAGTGTATATGGACCACATTTTCCTTATCCATTCATCCATTGAAGGGCATCTTTGTTCTTTCCACAGTTTGGCGACCATGGCCATTGCTGCTATGAACATTGGGGTACAGATGGCCCTTCTTTTCACTACATCTGTATCTTTGGGGTAAATACCCAATAGTGCAATTGCAGGGTCATAGGGAAGCTCTATTTTTAATTTCTTGAGGAATCTCCACACTGTTTTCCAAAGTGGCTGCACCAACTTGCATTTCCACCAACAGTGGAAGAGGGTTCCCCTTTCTCTACATCCTCTCCAACACATGTTGTTTCCTGTTTTGCTAATTTTGGCCATTCTAACTGGTGCAGGATGGTATCTCAATGTGGTTTTAATTTGAATCTCCCTGAGGGCTAGTGATGATGAACATTTTTTCATGTGTCTGATAGCCATTTGTATGTCTTCATTGGAGAAGTGTCTGTTCATATCTTCTGCCCATTTTCCTTTTTTTTCCATATGATTATCTGTTTTGTGTGTGTTGAGTTTGGGAAGTTCTTTATAGATCCTGGATGTCAGTCTTTGTCTGTGCTGTCATTTGCAAATATCTTCTCCCATTCTGTGGGTTTCCTCATTGTTTTGTTGACTGTTTCCTTTGCTGTGCAGAAGGTTTTGATCTTGATGAAGTCCCAAAAGTTCATTTTTGCTTTTTTTTCCTTTGCCTTTGGAGACATATCTTGAAAGAAGTTGCTGTGGCTGATATTGAAGATGTTACTGCCTATGTTCACCTCTAGGATTCTGATGAATTCCTGTCTAACATGAAAGAAATTGAAGAAGACACAAAAAGATGAAAGACCATTCCATGCTCTTGGAACAGAAGAATAAACATTGTTAAAAAGTCTATTTTGCCTAGGGCAATCTGTACTTTTCATACCACTCTGATAAAAATTCCACCGGTATTTTTCAAAGATCTGGAGCAAATAATCCTAAAATTTGTATGGAATGAGAAAAGACCCCGAATCGCTAAGGAAATGTTGAAAAACAAAAAGAAAACTGGCAGCACCATGTTACCTGATTTCAAGCTTTACTACAAAGCTGTGATCACCAAGACAGCATGGTACTGGCATAAAAACAAACACATAGACCAGTGAAACAGAGTAGAGAGCCCAGATATGGACTCTCAACTCTGTGGTCAAATAATCTTTGACAAAACAGGAAAAAATATAGAGTGGAAAGAAGACAGTCTCTTCAATAAATGATGCAGGGAAAATTGGACAGCTATATGTAGAAGAATGAAACTCGACCATTCTCTTACATTGTACACTAAGATAAACTCAAAATTGATAAAAGACCTCAACGTGAGACAGGAATCCATCAGAATAAGTTGTAATTCTTTAAAATATTATGCTCTGATTACTGGCTGTCCATGAGATATATTCTAAAGAGTAAAAGGATGACAAATAAATCTAACTCTGTTTGTTATTATTGATGATATTGATGGAGTGATTCTAATTTCATTTTGTATACATGTTAGCATTGTTCAAATTAATAAATATGTTGATGTAGAAGGTAAAAAATGTATTACTTTATAGGACCCTTCACTTGCCCCTTTTTTATGGAGGTGATAATTTATATTATATTTATATACATCAGAAGCTCCACCAGATAATTTTATAATTTTTGCTTTCAACAATCAGTTTTATAAAAGGAATTATATAGAATTGGTGTTTTTGTTTGCTTTGGATGTTCAGTAGGAATCTACAACCAAGCCATTTGAGCCTGAAGTTCTCTTTATAGGATGACTTAACTATGTATTTGTTCACTTTAACAGATACAGGGCTGTATGGGTTAGATATTTCATCTTTAATTAGCTTTGGTCAATTGTATCATTCAGAGAATTAGTTCATTTCATTTAATTTGCCAAACTCACTCTGCAGATGTTTTCAAAATATTTCATTTGTATCTTCTTTTTTTTCCCTGTACTGTACTTTTTATTTATTTATTTATTTTCAGTGTAACAGAATTCATTGTTTATGCACCACACCCAGTGCTCCATGCAATACGAGCCCTCCATAATACCCACCACCTGGATCCCCCACCTCCCACCCCTGCCCCTTCAAAACCCTCAGATTGTTTTTCAGAGTCCATAGTCTCTCATGGTTCATCTCCCCTTCCAATTTCCCTCAACTCCCTTCTCCTCTCCATCTCCCCATGTCCTCTGTGTTATTTGTTATGCTCCACGAATAAGTGAAACCATATGATAATTGACTCTCTCTGCTTGACTTATTTCACTCAGCATAATCTCTTGAGTCCCATCCATGTTGCTACAAAAGTTGGGTATTCATCATTTCTGATGAAGTCATAATACTCCATAGTGTATATGGACCACATCTTCCTTATCCATTTGTCTGTTGCAGGGCATCTTGGTTTTTTCCACAGTTTGGAGATCATGGCCATTTCTGCTCTAAACATTGGGGTACAGATGGTCCTTCTTTTCACTACATCTGTATCTTTGGGGTAAATACCCAGTAGTGTAATTGCAGGATCATAGGAAAGCTCTATTTTTAATTTCCTTCTTTTTAAAAAAAATTTTTAAAAAATTTTTTCAATTTACTTATTTTCAGAAAAACAGTATTCATTATTTTTTCACCACAACCAGCACTCCATGCAATACGTGCCCTCTATAATACCCACCACCTGGTACCCCAAACTACCACACCCCCGCCACTTCAAACCCCTCTGACTGTTTTTCAGAGTCCATAGTCTCTCGTGATTCACCTCCCTTTCCAATTTACCCCAACTCCCTTCTCCTCTCTAACACCCCTTGTCCTCCATGATATTTGTTATGCTCCACAAATAAGTGAAACCATATGATAATTGACTCTCTCTGCTTGAATGATTTCACTCAGCATCATCTCTTCCAGTACCATCAATGTTGCTAAAAATGTTGGGTATTCATGCTTCCGGATGGAGGCATAATACTCTGTAGTGTATATGGACCACATCTTCCTTATCCATTTGTCCGTTGAAGGGCATCTTGGTTCTTTCCATAGTTTGGCGACCATGACCATTGTTGTTATAAACATTGGGGTACAGATGGCCCTTCTTTTCACTACATCTGCATCCTTGGGGTAAATACCCAGGAGTGCAATTGCAGGGTCATAGGGAAGCTCTATTTTTAATTTCTTGAGGAATCTCCACACTGTTCTCCAAAGAGGCTGTACCAACTTGCATTCCCACCAACAGTGGAAGAGGGTTCCCCTTTCTCCACATCTTCTCCAACACATGTTGTTTCCTGTCTTGCTAATTTTGGCCATTCTAACTGGTGTAAGGTGATATCTCAATGTGGTTTTAATTTGAATCTCCCTGAGGGCCTATGATGATGAACATTTTTCCATGTGTCTGATAGCCATTTGTATGTCTTGATTGGATAAGTGTCTGTTCATATCTTCTGCCCATTTTTTAATAGGATTGCCTGTTTCGTGTGTGTTGAGTTAGAGGAGTTCATTATAGATCCTGGATATCAACCTTTTGTCTGTACTGTCATTTGCAAATATCTTCTCCCATTCCGTGAGTTGCCTCTTTGTTTTGTTGACTGTTTCCTTTGCTGTGCAGAAGCTTTTGATTTTGATGAAGTCCCAAAAGTTTATTTTCGCTTTTGTTTCCTTTGCCTTTGGAGACATATCTTGAAAGAAGTTGCTATGGCTGGTATCGAAGAGATTACTGCCTATGTTCTCCTCTAGGATTCTGATGGATTCCTGTCTCATGTTGAGGTCTTTTATCCATTTTGAGTTTATCTTTGTGTACGTTGTAAGAGAATCGTCGGGTTTCATTCTTCTACATATATATGTCCAGTTTTCCTAGCACCATTTATTAAAGAGACTGTCTTTTTTCCACTGTATATTTTTCCTGTTTTGTCGAAGATTAATTGACCATAGAGTTGAGGGTCCATTGCTGGACTCTCTACTCTGTTCCACTGGTCTATGTGTCTGTTTTTATATAAGTATCATGCTATCCTGGTGATCACAGCTTTGTAATAAAGTTTGAAATCAGGTAACGTGATGCCCCCAGCTTTATTTTTGTTTTTCAACATTTCCTTAGCAATTTGGGGTCTCTTCTGATTCCATAAAAATTTTAGGATTATTTGCACCAGCTCTTTGAAGAATACCAGTGGAATTTTGATCGGAATGGCATTAAAAGTATAGATTGCTCTAGGCAGTATAGACATTTTAACAATGTTTATTCTTCCGATCCAATGCATGGAATGGTCTTCCATCTATTTGTGTCTTCTTCAATTTCTTTCATGAGTGTTCTGTAGTTCCTCGAGTACAGATCCTTTACCTCTTTGGTTAGGTTGATTCCCAGGTATCTTATGGTTCTTGGTGCTATAGTGAATGGAATCGATTCTCTAATTTTCCTTTCTGTATTTTCATTGTTAGTGTATAAGAAAGCAACTGATTTCTGCACTTTGACTTTGTATCCTGCCATGTTGCTGAATTGCTGTATGAGTTCTAGTAGTTTGGGGTGGAGTCTTTTGGGTTTTCCATATAAAGAATCATGTCATCCGTGAAGAGAGAGATTTTGACTTCTTCATTACCAATTTGGATACCTTTTAGTTCTCTTTGTTGTCTGATTGCTGTTGCTAGGACTTCTATGTTGAACAAGAGTGGTGAAAGTGGGCATTATTGTCTTGTTCCTGATCTCAACGGGAAGGCTGCAAGCTTTTTCCCATTGAGGATGATATTTGCTGAGGGTCTTTCATAGATAGATTTGATGAGGTTCAGGAATGTTCCCTCTATTCCTATACTTTGAAGCGTTTTAATCAGGAACGGATGCTGGATTTTGTCAAATGCTTTTTCTGCATCAATTGAGAGGACCATGTGTTTCTTCTCTCTTCTCATATTAATTTGTTGTATCACATTGATAGATTTGCGAATGTTGAACTATCCTTGTATCCCAGGGATGAATCCCACCTGATCATGGTGAATCATCTTTTTATGTGCTGTTCGATCCTGTTGGCTAGGAACTTGTTGAGAATCTTAGCATCCATATTCATCAGTGAAATTGGTCTAAATTTCTCCTTTTTGGTAGGGTCTTTGCCTGGTTTGGGGATCAGGGTAATGCTGCCTTCGTAGAAAAAGTATGGAAGTTTTCTTTCTGCTTCAAGTTTTTGAAACAGCTTCAGGAGAATAGGTGTTATTTCTTCTTTGAAAGTTTGGTAGAATTCCCCAGGGAGTCTGTCAGGTCCAGGGCTCTTGTTTTTTGGGAGGTTTTTGATCACTGCTTGAATCTCGTTATTAGATATCGGTCTATTCAGGTTGTTGATTTCTTCCTGGTTCAATTTTGGTAGTTTATATTTTTCCAGGAATGCATCCATTTCACCTAGGTTGCTAAGCTTATTGGCATATAACCATTGATAATAACTTCTGATGATTGTTTCTACTTCCTTGGTGTTAGTTGTGATCGCTCCCTTTTCATTCATAATTTTATGAAATTCTGCTTTCACTCTTTTCTTTTGGATTAGTGTGGCCAATGGTTTATCGATCTTATTGATTCTTTCAAAAGACCAGCTTCTAGTTTCATTGATACGTTCTACTGTATCTCTGGATTCTATCTCATTGATCTCAGCTCTAATCTTGATGATTTCCCTTCTTATGTGTAGAGTTGGTTTGATTTGTTGTTGATTCTCCAGTTTTTTAAGGTGTAGAGACTGCTGGTGTATTCTGGATTTTTCAACTTTTTTGAGGGAGGCTTGGATGGCTATGTATTTCCCCCTTAGGACCGCCTTTGCTGTATCCCATAGCTTTTGGACAGAAGTGTCTTCATTCTCATTGGTTTCCATGAATTGTTTCAGTTCTTCTTTGATCTCCTGGTTGATCCAAGCATTCTTAAGCAAGGTGGTCTTTAGCTTCTAGTTCCTTCTGAACTTTTCCTTGTGATTGAGCTCCAGTTTCAAATCATTGTGATCTGAGAATATGCAGGGAATAATCTCAGTAGTTTGGTATAATTTGAGTCCTGATTTGTGACCCAGTATGTGGTCTATTCTGGAGAAGGTTCCATGTGCACTTGAGAAGAATGAGTATTCTGTTGTTTCAGGGTGGAATATTCTGTATATATCTATGAGGTCCATCTGGTTCAATGTGTCATTCAATGGTCTTGTTTCTTTATTGATTTTCTGCTTCGATGATCTGTCTAAATCTGGGTGAGGCTGTTAAGATCTCCTACAATTCGTGTATTCATATCAATATGACTCTTTATCTTGATTAACAGTTTTCTTAAGTAATTGGCTGCTCCCATATTGCGGGCATAGATATCTACAATTGTTAGATCATCTTGGTGGATAGTCCCTTTAAGGATTATGTAGTGTCCTTCTGTATCTCTGACTACAGTCTTTAGTTTGAAGTCAATGTATGTGATATGAGAATTGCTACCCCAGCCTTCTTTTGAGACCCATTGGCATGAAGGATGTTTCTCCATCCCTTCACTTTCAGTCTGTGTGTATCTTTAGGTTTAAAATGGGTCTCTTGTAGACAACATATGGATGGGTCCTGTCGTTTTATCCAATCTGCAACCCTGTGCCATTTTATGGGTGCATTTATGCCATTCACATTGAGAGTGATTATTGATAGCTACGTTTTTATTGACATTGAGTTGCCTTTGAAGTCTTTCTTTCTGTAGACTGTCTCTATATTTCTGTTCAATGCTATTCTTGGAATAGCATTTTATGGAAGCCCCCTTAATATTTCCTGCAGTGTCGGCTTGGTCGTTACATAGTCTTTTAAGCCTTGCCGGTCTTGAAAACTCTTTATCTCTCCATCCATTTTGAATGTCAGTCTTGCTGGATAAAGTATTCTTGGCTGTACGTTCTTCTCATTTAGTGTTCTGAATATATCTTGCCAGCCTCTTCTGGCTTGCCAGGTCTCTGTGGACAGGTCTGACGTTATTCTGTTGGGCTTTCCTCTGTAAGTAAGGAGCCTCTTTACCCTGGCGGCTTTCAAGAGATTATACCTACTATTATAATTCCTCAATTTTACTATCAGGTGTCGTGATGTTTTTTGTAATGTATCATCTTGGGTGGAGACTGTTCAGCCTCTAGTACATGAACGCTGGTTCCATTCACGTGATTGGGAAAATTTTCATGAAAGACTTGTTCCACTATATCTTCTAGACTTCTTTCGTTCTCCTCGCCTTCAGGGATTCTAATAATTCTGACGTTGGAATGCTTCATGGCATTATTTATTTCCCTGATTCTGTTTTCGTGGCTTCTAAGCTGTTTGTTCCAGCCTTCCTCCAGATCCTTTCTCTCTATCTGTTTGTCTTCCAGATCACTAATTCTATCTTCTGTCTCAGTTACCCTAGCTTTGAGAGAGTTTAGATTAGATTGGAACTCATTGAGAGCATTGTGAGCCTCCTCCCTGGTAGCTTTAAGCTCCTCCCTAACATTGTGAACATCCTGTCTGGTCTCTTTCAGTTCAGCCCTAATCAATTCCATTTGGCCATCCATGGCTTTCTCCAACCTAGCTATTGCCTGGATAATTGTAGCCTGAATTCTCTTTCCGACATATTGTCTATGTTGATATCCATTAGCTCTGTTGCAGAAGGCCCATCCTCTGTATTTTTCTTCTGTTGGGCATTCCTCCTCCTAGTCATTTTGGTTGGAGATGACTGAACAGATGTAGCTGTATGTATCTACTGTGGTGCAGTCAAGGTGCACCCTGGAACACTTCTGAGCAATCAGGATTACCCACCGAAACCAGAGACAAAAGAAATGAAAAAGAAAAAAAAAAAAAGAAAAGGAAAAAAAAAAGAGAGAGAGAGAGACAGGAAAGAAAGGGAAGATGAAAGAGAAGGTTCAGCCCAGATGGGCCCCAAGGTAAGATTTATGAAGTAGACAAACAAAAAGAGACAAAAAGACTGATACGCGTATATGACAAGAGAAAAGAAAATATATATGCAAATAAAGGAAGAACCTCGTCAAAAAGAACCCCAAGTGTAAGATTTGTATGCTATCAGGACAAACACAAAAACACAGAAACACTGGTGGAAGAAGATGGGAGAGTTCTTATAAATACTCAGTGTGTGCAAGGAAGGTTGTTTTGATTCTTCCTGGATGTATCTTGATATCTTTGTTAAAGGACTCAACTTTTCTAAGATACAGGGGATTAAAAATTGGTTTACCTATAGGGGTAGTATTGATTGGGGAAAGGGGATTACTTTGAAGTTTAACTCTATATGAATAGTAGAGGACAAAAATAAAAGAATAAACTAGACTAAACTAAACTAAAATTTAAAAAAAGGAATTAAAAAATAAAAATGCAAAAGAAAAACATAGGTGTATGTATCAAAAAGTTCAGGTTAGAAAGGTATTATGGAATTTGATGTACTGCACAACTCGCTGTGATGGTAAATAGGTTGAAAAAATTACCTATGTGTAAAAAAAAAAAAAAAAAAAAAAGATGAACCGGAATAGTGGGAACGAGTGAACAATACAAGTTTTCCTATGATATGATGTAGTGGTTGTTCTCTTGCAGTCCTTTTTTTTTTTTTTCTCTCTCTCTTTTTTTTTTTTTTTCTTTCTTTCTTGGTTTGTTTTCTGGGGGAGGGGCCTGCCACGTGGGATTTCAGTCAATGATGTTTTCTGAGTTAAGTCCTCCCACCCCCCTCAAGGTGGTGGGCTCTGAGGAAACTGTTTATTTTTCATGCTTTTGTTCTCTGGCGGTGTTTATGCTTGTTCACTTTTTTTTTCTCTCACCTTGACCGCCTTTGATGGTTTTTGTAGTTTTAGAGGAAAACAAACCTCACCCTGATCTCCCTCTCAGAGAGAAGCCTCAGTCTCGTGCAGAGCCTAAATAAGTTCCCCCTTGGCCACTGGCAGAGCAGGTTCCAAGTTGCAGACCCTGGGGGCGCAGGATCTTTTGCTTGTACCCAAAGCCGAGGCAGTGGCAGCTGTCTGGGAGCTCCCGACCATCAGAGAGGTTCCAAGCAGCAGTCGCACACTGAGATTTTGCTGCTGGCCCAGGGCTGGGAATGCCTGGCTTGTGCGCACCTCTTTCAGAGGCAGCGCGCGTCTCTGTCACTGAGAATGGGGTGCTGGTCCGTAAGCACCAGGCTGGGCTTTTGCGCACCTATGTCAGGGGAGAGTTTGGGGTGCGCGGCTTAGTCTTTGAAACAATGGCGTGGGTCAAAGAGCGCCGGCCGGGCCTTTGTAACTCAGGGGAGCATGAGGGACGTGCGTGCATATCTCAAGCTTTGTGGTAGGGCTCACGCGCTCTGCCCACCGGCGTGGCTCCAATCCCTTCACAGGAGCTAGAGCCCACGTGCATTCTCCAGCACGCTGGCTGCTTAGGGACCAAGAGCTGGTTTCTCAGCCGCACTCTCTCTGCCTCAGTGCCGGGGAGGCTGTCCTGGGATGGGGGACTTAAGCCCCTGTCCCTAGCCGCCCCGATTCCCACAATTTCCCCCTGCGATCCTTTGCTCTTTTGGAGTGCTTTCAACCAGTCTCCAAGTTAATGCTGGTCCCCAGACACAGAGCACTCTTGCTCGTATTGGGGTATTACCTTCCAACCGTCACCTCTGGTGGCTCCCTCCCCCTTTTGTTTATCTTCCAGTATCAGTCCACCTTTCCCCTTCTGCTTTACCTGCCCTCTGGCGTCTTCTGCCTCTGTAGAGATCCAGACATGTATAATTCTGATCTCAGGCTGATTTCATGGGTGATCGGAGTTCTTTGGTAGGTAATCAGCTCACTTTGGGGTACCAGCTGAAAAGGCGCCTCCTCCTACTCCCCCGCCATCTTGTCCCTCTCCATTTGTATCTTCTTAATATCTGTATAATCTCTAATAATGTTATTGCTCTTATTCCTGATAAATCTTTTCTTTTCTTTTTTCCAGCTTAGTCCCACAACAGTTTTATCAATTGTTATTTATCCCTTCTAAGAATCTGCTCTTGATTCCTTTGAACTTCTCTCTTGCTTTATTGTTTTCTGTTTCTTCGAA
Source organism: Mustela lutreola (assembly GCF_030435805.1). NCBI lineage: Eukaryota > Metazoa > Chordata > Mammalia > Carnivora > Mustelidae > Mustela > Mustela lutreola. The sequence continues at coordinate 58,675,732 of NC_081297.1, forward strand.
TTTCCCTTATTGTTTTCTTTTTTCTGTTTAGATACTTTCTCTTCGACTTCTTACATGTAGATTGCCTAAAACATTAAAAGTAGCAATGAGAAATCACACAGCAATAACAACATTCATCTTGTTGGGACTTACAGAGGACCCCCAGCTGCAAGTTTTCCTTTTTATCTTCCTATTTCTCACCTATGTGCTGAGTATTACTGGAAATCTGACCATTGTCATTCTGACATTCATGGACTGTCATCTTAAAACACCTTTGTATTTTTTTCTTTGAAACTTCTCCATCTTAGAGATCTCATTCACAACAGTGGTTTATGGCAACCCTGAGCTGAAAGCCCATTCCTGGGCTCACTGTTTGCATCTGGCTTCCCCACTCCAGTGTGTGGGAACTCTGCTGCACTCAGGAACCCTTGGTCTTCCTGTGGCCCTAAGGATCCTGAGACCACACTGTTCCACCTAGGGTTCCACCCCTTTCATGCAGGGATGTACCTGCCTGGAGGTACCTCACTGGAGCAGATTTCTAAAAGTTCTGATTCTGCAATCTGCTGTTATATCATTATATATCATTTCCCAGTAGCCTGCTTACAGAGGGTTCCTCCACCTCCCTTCTTTGCCTCCCTCCTCCTGTGGTCTATCTTCCTGTATATTACCTTGGATTCCCATCTCGGCACCTCCTATTTTGAAGAAAGTGTTTGTTTTTTGTTGAGTTGCAGCTATTCTTTTCCTAGATCTCCAGTTGAGTTCACAGGTGTTCAGGATGATTTAATGGCTATCAAGCTGAGTTTCTTGAACCAGAAGAAACTAAGGTCTCCTACTCCACCACCATCTTGAACTCTACTCCTTCAGTGGTTTATTTTTCTTAAATGATTGTTTCTCTCAGAATAGAAGAGTTTGGATGGGTGATGATCACATTTTTGTGTGTATCAAACATCTCTGGAGGGACACATAAAAGGACATATGATAATGAATGACTCCATGGCAGAATGAATAGTAGTGGAAAATGGTGAGGAAGGGACTTAATTCCCACTGTTCATAATTGTATTTTAAGTTTTATAACACTTGCATGTAATCCATATGAAAAAAGACGTATGAAATAAAATCTATCTTATAAAAAACTGAAAGAATTAAATTATCTCCAGAAATTTAAATCAATATTAAATATTTTAAATAACTTCACTTAGATGTAATATTCATATAAGACATGAGCATGAGAGGAAATATGAAATGAAGATCAGAGTAGTGGAAAATTTCCTGAAAGAGATCAGTTCTAGCTTATTCTTGGAAGACATTTTGCTAGTCATAATTATCAACTTAAAAATAATGATTCCTCAAATATATATGTATTTCATTCATATTCATACTTTCTGTTGGTGGGACCCAGAGGAAATATACAATAATTACAAGTGAAAGACTAATTTACTAAAAACTATATAACATTGGAGAAGAAAATTAAAGAAAGTGCAAACAAATGGAAATACATCTTTCGTTCATTGATTAGAAGACTTAATAATGTTGAATTGTTCATACTATTCAGAGGGATCTACAGATTCATTGGAATCCCTATCAAAATCTTATTGGCCTTCTTTCAAACATAAATAGAAAAAAACCTAGTCTAAAATTCATATGGAACCATAACATTAATTAATAGCTAAATCTATCTTGAGAAAGAACAAAGCTGGAAGCCTCACACTTATGATTTCAAAATATATTACAAGTATCCAGCAATCAAAAGAGTATGGTAACAGTATAAAGACAGCCATATAAGCCAATGAAACAGAACAGAGAGCCCAGAAATAAATCCATACATATATGGCCAACACATTTTCAACAAGGTGCCAAGAATATACAATGGGGAAAGAATGATTTCTCCAAATGTTACTGGTAAAACTGGGTATCCACATACAAAAGAATGAAATTGGACCTTTATCGTTTATTGTACACTAAAATCTACTTGAAGTGGATTAAAGACTTAAGCACAGGATCTGAAACTGTAAAGCTCATGGAAGAAAACATATGCAAAAATCTTCATGACATTGATTTTTATGATGATTTCATGGATATGACAACAAAAACACAAGCAATAAAAGCAAAAATAGACAAGTGGTACTGCAACAAACTAAAAAGTTTGAGCAAGCAAAGGAAACAAACAGAATTAAAAGATCTGCTATGGAATGGGAGAAAATACTTGCAAACTGTGTATCTGATAAAGGGTTAATCTCCAAAATATGTCAGGGACTCTTACAACTCAATCGCTCAAACTTAAAACCCTGTATAAAAAAAAAAAATGAGCTAAGGTCTTGAATAAATATTCTTCTAAAGAAAATGTACAAGTGGCCACCAGGTATATGAAAAAAAATCACTCAATGTCACTAATCATCAGGGAAGTGCAAATCAAAGCCATAATAAGATATCCCTTGACAACTATCAGGATGGCTATTACTAGAAAATCCACAAAAGGCAAGTGAAGGTCAAGATACAGAGAAAAGAGAACACTTGTACACTCTTGAGAGCAATGCAAAAATGGTTTATCCGCTATCTGGGTTCCTCAAAAAATTAAAGATAGAACTACCATTTGATCCATCAGTTCCACTTCTGGGTACGTATCCAAAAGAATCAGAATCAGAGTCTTGAAGAGTTACCTGCACTCCCACAGCCATTGCAACACTATCCACAATAGTCAATATAAGAAAATAAGATAAATTTCCACAGATAGGTGGATAGATAAAATGTACATACACATTATGAAATATTATTTAGCTTTAAAAAAAGAAGTGACTTCCCCCATTCGTGGCAACATGGATGAATCTGAACATTATTGTAAGTGAAATAAGTCAGTCACAGAAAGGCAAACACTGTTATGATTTCACTTATGGAATCTAAAGTTGTCAAACTCACAGAAGCAGAGGATAGAATGATAATTACCAGGGGCAGGGAGGAGGAGAAAATGAGGAGTAGCCAATCAGTGGGTTTAAAGTTTCAATAATACAGGATACTGAATAAGTTCTAAAGATGTGCTGTACCATACTGTGCCTCTAGTTAACAACATTGTACTATACACTTAACAATCTGTAATGAGGGCAGGCGTCATGGTAAATGTTCTTACAAAAATTAAATAAAACTTAAAAATTGGAATATAATTTGCATACAAGTATACAAATGAGACTTGAACTACTGGAAAGACACTTGTTCATATATAAAAATGTGCAGTAGTGTTAGTATGTTAATGCTCCCTAAATTAACTTACAAATGCATGTAACATGTTTGAGACTATCAAGAATTGTTTTAAAATTGACAAATGCTACTAATGTTCATTTGGAAAACCAAGCATAGGAGTTTCTCCAAAGGAAAAAAAAAGATAGAGGGCAAGACTCAGACTCAAAGTTAAATGAACCAGAAATTTTAGTTTTATTTCATGTATAAAATATTTGGGAATAATTTGTATTTTCTCAAGTTCCATGCCTCTTGTGCTTGAAGGTAACAGCCTTTTTGTCTTTTGTGGAAATTTCATAGGGAGGAGACTGAGCAAGATATTTGGAAGAGGACCAAAAGGAATTTGAATCTTTACTTAGTGGCTATGCGTAATGGGACCAGAAAATTAATTTCCCATAACATTTACCACCCTCTCCCAAAAAAAGGATTCACAAGACTTGTGTATTTTCTATGACTGCCTGAAAGGAATTTACTATGTAGAATATATAATCACTGCTAAATAAGATAAATATATAATTTTATTGTTCTCTTTAGTCAAATAAAAATCTTTTTGATAATTACCTCTATCACTTGGCTCAAGGTTCATCTTCTATGTTAAAAAATAAAATTTCCCCCAAAAGTTCAAAGTTATTTTAAAATTTTCTTTCTCCTTTTTAAAAAAAGTATCATTATTTTTATTTTTTTTTTAAAGATTTTATTTATCTATTTGAGAGAGAGAGAGAGAGGGAAAGCAGGGAGCTTGACTTAGGATCCAACCCACAATCCCCACCCAAGAGCATAACCTGAGCCTCTCAGAACCCTGAGAGCATGACTTGAGCCAAAGGCAGATGTTTAAATGACTGAGCCACCCAGGTACTCTTCTAGTTTCACTTTAAATATATCTTCTCCATCTCTCCTGTCCCATGGAATCATTTATCTGAGCAGATTGAGAGTTTTGAAATGAGGTGGGGTTCCTGGATGGTGCAGTGGGTTAAGTCTTGGACTCTTGGTTTTGTCTCAGTTCATGATCTCAGGGTCCTGGGATCCATCCCCTTGTGGGGCTCTGCACTCAGCAGAGTCACCTTGGAATTTTTCTCTCCCTTTCCCTCTGCCCCTCTCACTCATGTGCTCTCTCTCTTTTTCTCTCTCTCTCAAATAAATAAATAAATAAATCTTTTTAAAAAAATAGATGTATTACAGAATCTTTGTGAGAGAATTGTTACTGGAGACTACATTAGGACTATAAGTCCCTCACTTACTATCTTTATTTTCCATTTCAAAAAAAATTATCTTCAATACTATATATTTTTAAAGATCTTATTTATTTGACACAGAGAAAGAGAGAGAGAGAACAAGCAATGGGAGCAGGCAGAGAGAGAAGGAGAAGCAGGCTCCCTATTGAGCAAGAAGGCTGATGCAGGGCTTGATCCTAGGACCCTGAGATCATGCCCTGAGCCAAAGGCAGATGCTTAACCTACTAAGCCCACCGGGTGCCCTCTTCAAGAATATTCTTGATTACAATAACCATGTGCTGCCTTTTTTCCTGCCTTGAATCATTCCTATTATTTATTCTTCAAGTCTTTTTTCATGTTTTTCCACGAATTCACCTTGTATTTATATCATTCCTTTACTGAACTTAGTAAGGGTCATGATGTGAATTTTTAAGAAAAACTTGATTTTCATCATCTATTTTGCTTTTTGAAAATTACAGTTCTTTTGATAAACCATATGGATTTCTGGTATTCTGGTGCAATTTGTTATTTTTTTAATATGATTTTTTGAGAAGAAACCATCTCTTTTATGTTACAGTGAAGCCAATCAATCTTGTCAGTGTCTAGTAATTTTTTCATGTTTCTACAGTGTGAAATTTTCCAGCTTTCTGATCCTTTGCTTTGAAGCTGGAATTGATTTTATTCATTTTAAAATTCATCTTTGTATTTTGTTGGTGATGATGAAGTATTCTTTTGGTTTTCATTTTTTTCTGTTTTTTTTTTCCTTTATATCATTATTAGTTAACATTATTAGTTAACAAATGATCATATTTATCCATCACTTACCCAGAAGTCCCTATTTAAATCTTTAATCATGCAAAATAGTTCTCTATTTGGCTATATTATGAAAGGGTTAGGAAAGAGTTGAGTTTAGGCATGGTTGTCCTTGAAAAAAATCCTGTTACTTTAATGAGGAAAGGCACATGTTTATTATTTTTCACTCAGTAAAAGGGAAAGTAATGGTATCAGGGTAGATTTTGTGATGAACATTAAAATTTTTTTTAAAGATTTTATTTATTTATTTGACAGAGAGAGATCACAAGTAGACAGAGAGGCAGGCAGAGAAAGAGAGAGGAGGAAGCAGGCTCCCTGCTGAGCAAAGAGCCCGATGCGGGACTCGATCCCAGGACCCTGAGATCATGACCTGAGCCGAAGGCAGCGGCATAACCCACTGAGCCACCCAGGCGCCCTGAACATTAAAATTTTTTGAAAGAAGCCCATGTTGACAAATTCCGGATGCAGTATAATCGACTAGACTAGTCAGGGGAAAATATTATTCCTGAGTGTCTTCATTCTTTTACTTTGGTAGAAATTTCATTCTTTTGATTGAATTCTCAAAAGCTTGCTTCACTTGCTTGTTTCTTGGGATATAAGTAAAAGGATTAACACAGGGGTTGAAGAATTAATGAGTACTGATACTCCTCTATTAATGGCCACTTGCTCCTTTGCTGAAAACTTGATACAGATGAAGATGCAGCTGCCATTGTGATAGAAATCACAATTATGTAGGAGGAGCAGGTGGAAAAGGCTTTTTCCCCACTCTGTTGAGCAGAAGGAAATCTCAAGATAGTCTTGATGTAAATACAAAGTAGCACCACACAAATGAGGGTCATGATTAATGCTAGTGAAGCATAGGTAATGATTGTTTCCTCTATGAACCATGTATCTTAACATGAAGTTTTCAGGAGAGGAGATGCATCACAGCCAAAATGACCAATCACAGTGGAATCACAAAATTCTACCTGAAAGTCCACACACCAAGTGGAGCAAACGTGATTAGTAAATAAGTCAGGCAGCAGTCAAAGACAAGGATAATACAGGCCTGTTCGTTCATCATGGTCACAAAATGCAGGGGTTTACACACAGTCCCAAAGTGATCATGTGACATGGCAATCAGGAGACAGAAATGTGTCACTCCAAAACGTATGACAAAAAATATCTGAGTAGCGGGGCACCTGGGTGGCTCAGTGGGTTAAGCCGCTGCCTTAGGCTCAGGTCATGATCTCAGGGTCCTGGGATCGAGTCCCGCATCAGGCTCTCTGCTCGGCAGGGAGCCTGCTTCCTCCTCTCTCTCTCTCTGCTTGCCTCTCTACCTACTTGTGATCTCTATCTGTCAAATAAATAAATAAAATCTTAAAAAAAATATCTGAGTAGCACAATCACTGTAAGTAATAGCATTATCTGTTATCACCAGCTGATATGCTATAAAGGAATCTGGGAACACAAATGCTTATGAGTGAGACTTCTAAGAACAAGAAATATCAAGAAAAAAATACATTACCATCATATATATATGATGGTAATATATATATATATATTTATATAAATTTATATATAAATATATAAATATACATATATAAATATATATATATATTTACTTAATCACCTACACAATCAGTATAATTTTGGTCCTTTCTTTGCTTCTGTTACAAGGAGAGATTTGTCTAATAACTCTTGTTATTGAACTGCATATTTAGCACAGCATTTTTCCCCACTTCTTCGTTTTGTTTTTTTCTTTCTAAGAAGAGTTGGTTCAATTAAATGAAAACTCTAAAGCAACTTTTTTCCTTGTCTTCAACTTCCATTATTTTACTTGATCTTAGGAGATGTGATTGACTAACCTGAGGGGTACACTTGGGCTGAAAATAGAAGAATATTTCTGGCTTAGGTCCCCACTTTTATCCACTGGAATGAGTAACCTTCAGTACTCTTCTTAATATCTCCATAGCAGTTTTCATACCTGGAGACACTTGCCCTACCCCAGTGTGATCTTCATAGTTCTGTGAATACTATTAGAATTTATTTATTTTTTGTTTTTTTTTTTTAAGTTTTCATTTACACTTCAGTTAGTTAACATACAGTGTAGTATTAGTTTGGGGTGTACAAATTAAAGATTCAGCACTTACATGTAACACCCAGTGCTCCTCACAACGAGCATTCTTCTTAATCCCCATCACCTATTTAACCCAAACTCTACCCTCCTCCATTCTATTAGAATTTAAACTTGATAGCAAATATAAGTGTCATTCTTCAATCCACAACTTTTTTTTTAACATTTGAAATGCAAATACTGAGATAGTAGTGATGTTTTCATTATTTAGATCATCAGTTTATCTAGAATTTTCCTTCTCTGACCATTATTAGACTTGCAGACATCTTTCTATTTACTTGTTTAAAGGGCTACAACAGAAATTCTTTAAGTGAAAAGTCATCCCTTGGCTTTGGGTCCTTTCTCTTGGATCTTGAAACTTCTTTACAAGTATTGGTTCTTCACAACATATCATAGGAATCTTTGAACATTTGATCATTTTGATCCTCATCCAGGAAGAGGTGTTGGGTACAGGCTATCATCACAGAAATTACATGCTTTCAGATAGCTTTTCTCAAGTTGGAATTTTCTGTGATTTTGGTTTTAGTGTTGCTGAAGCAAGTCAAGTTGACGATCGCAGGCACGTTATTTTTGCATTACTTTTTTTTTATCTTGAAAGATTTTATTTATTTATTTGACAGACAGAGATCACAAGTAAGCAGAGAGGCAGGCAGAGAGAAGAAGGAAAGCAGGCTTCCTGCTGAGCAGAGGGCCTGATGCAGGGCCCAATCCCAGGACCCTGGGATCATTACCTGAACCAAAGGCAGAGACTTTAAACCACTGAGCCACCCAGGCACCCCTGCATTACTTTTTTAATTCTATCCAGTTTACTCCTGACAGTCTCCACTCAACCATGCCAGCATCTCAACCTCTCATTCACTGCTTGATTAAAAACAATAAGATTCGTTGTAATAGCCAGAGATTTATGACTACATTTTCTCTTTTTCATGTGTGTATTTTGGTTATTTAAATTTTAAGCATCTCTAAGATTACTAATTTAGTTGTCCTATCTTCCTTTCCTCATATAGGTAAAGTGAAATTCTAAGAAGATATATTTATAACACAAAGAAGATTAATCATAAAGATGAATGTAATTAATCACAGTGTATATAAAAATGCCATCATGTTTCCAATAATCACTTTTCTATTTCCTGATTATTCCATTTTCCTATCCTTCTCCACCCATACTATCTATAGCATGTTTTCTATACCATTTTACCCATGCTCTTAAAAACGTAGCCATATTTTATAACCATTACATTTAAGAAATTTAATATGATCCAATGCAGGAAGGTAATAGTATTATTAATTACATGCTGTTGTTAAAAAATGAGTGGAATGATAATTGTGAATGTCCCAAAACCAGACTTTGCTTTTTAAATAATTTGACTTGTGGGTCTGTTGTCTTTAGCTCTTCTGCTGTCTAGTGTGGTTATCTACCAAACTCTGTATCCATCCATCTTTTATTTTTTTTCCTATTCTGAGTGAGAAACACTGCCAATTCATCTTTCATGAATACTCTACAAGCCCATTTACTAATCCTTCTTATTCTGCATTGTTTTCTGGTAAAATCTTGTCTCAAAGGCAATAGGGATTAGTTTGACCTGTGAGATAATGTAAGTCTAACAGGATTTTGAATTAGACCGAATTTGCCCCTTGTATTTTAAATCCTTCCCTTTCTTTCTTTCTTTCTTTCTTTTTTTTTTTTAATATTTTATTTACTTATTTGACATAGAGAGAAAGAGCTCACAAGTAAGTGGAGAGGCAGGCAGACAGAGAGAGAGGAGGAAGTAGGCTCCCTGCCAAGCAGAAAGCCCGATGAAGGGCTCAATCCCAGGACCCTGGGATCACGACCAAAGCCAAAGGCAAAGGCTTTAACCTACTGAGTAACCCAGGTGCCCCGTCATTCCCTTTCTGTAATCTTTTCCCCCTCGGCTTGTTTGGCCCGAGACAGGGAACTTCACTGGGCATCACGTTGTTTAATCTTCCTTTATATTTGTTTGTATGGGCCTCATTTTGTCATACTAACTCACACAAAGAATAAAAATAACAAGTTTATGTCCTGCTTTATTTTTGCTAATGGCCTTCTTTGACTGCTTAGTGTTTTATTAGAGGAGGAAGAATGCCAGATGTCAGAGATTCTGCCATTCATGAGTAGGTTAGTATTTGGTACACAGCTTTTCCTCAGCTATTACTAACTCATTTGTGTTAGAAGCTACTCAGATGTTTCCACTCTTTGATCAGTGATGCTAGAGCAGTAGATTTTCCTTTCTGAAGACAATAACTCATTATAGCCTTAGGATTTATAAGCATAATCGAAAAGGGGTTTTGTACTTGATTTAAGGATAAGACTGTATGTCAGTATAATTATACTCTCAAATTTATTGCTGAGACACTTAAAGAATAATCAAAAGGCCAATTTGTGCTGTAGAATAGCATTGTCTCTCCATTCCATTCATCATCTCTTTGGCAATATCCTGACTCTCCTCAACATCCAAGGACTCACAGTGATTAGTAGGAGGAAATACAGGAAAATCTGACCCTCAAAGTTTTACTGTCTGATGAATCATTTGCTGTGTGTAATTTCAATCTTTCATTTTCTTTTGGTAAAAGTTCAGATAGTTGACCTCTTATTGCTATCAGCTATATATATACTGAAGGACTGAAGAATTTCCACTCACCCTTGCAAGACTTTATTCCCAAGTGTTCCTCCCCATTTCTTTGCTCAGTCCAAATTGTCTGACCAATATGCTGCTAACCCATAGCTTCTGGCTTACAATCCCTGCATTCTGTTCCATGATTAACACTACACCAGTTTACCCATACTTACTGAGAACCTGAGTGGCAAAAACTTATCTGTGAAATGTTGACCTTTGTTAAACCTTCCAAAAATCTTCCCTGGAAATCTTCAACCTTCTTATTAAGTTGATAATGGTGATCTTGAGTTGTCCTTATGTTGAAACCTTTAAATAAAGACTTGAGTTAATGGGTTTTGATTTTTTTTCTTCTTTTTACAATATAAATTGTTTGAGGATAAGGAGGTGGGAAGAAAGCTAATTTTGGTAATCTTATATTTACTAAAATGTAAAGCCAACTTTACTCATGAATGTAGCTTATTTATAGGTCAAATACCATTGAAAAATAGTTTTAAAGTACTGTGAATTCACTTCATGAAATTTCCAAATTATTTCTACACAAAGATTAAAGGACAAACACAAAATATATCCCAAATTGGGTGCTACTCTAACCTTGAGTTATTTCATCATTGTTTTTTCTTCCTAAAAAATTTCAAACTTAAAAATTTGAAGTGTCATACTTAGTTTTCTGATAGTAATTCATAGCTTCTGTTGGCAATTTCACCAAAAATGTCTTTAGGTCCCTTGTGCAAGTAAAAGTCAAAATGGAAGGTTTTATTCCATTTTTAAAATTTAAATTCAATTAGCCAAGTTTTTGATATAATGTTCAATGATTTATTAGTTGAATATAGCACTCAGTGCTCATCATATCACATGCCCTCTTTAATTCCCATCGTTTTATAAAATTTCTTTTCAGAGTAACAGTATTCATTGTTTTTGTACCACACCCAGTGCTCCATGAAATACATGCCCTCCCTGATACCCACCACCTGGTTCCCCCAACCTTCCACCTCCTGCCCCTTCAAACCCTCAGGTTGTTTTTCAGAGTCCATAGTCTCTCATGGTTCACCTCCCCTTCCAATTTCTCTCAGCTCCCTTCTCCTCTCCATCTCCCCTTGTCCTCCATGTTATTTGTTATGTTCCACAAATAAGTGAAACCATACGATAATTGAACACAGATGTCCTTCAACGGATGAATGGATAAGGAAAATGTGGTCCATATACCCTATGGAGTATTATGCCTCTATCAGAAAGGATGAATACCCAACTTTTGTAGCAAAATGGACGGGACTAGAAGAGATTATACTGAGTATAAGTCAAGCAGAGAGAGTCAATTCCCATCATTTTTAGTAGAGATGTACAAATATAGTGATTATGTGTTTTCAGAAACCCACATTCACGAAAGCCCTGACAATGCAGAGTTCTTAAAAATGTTTTATTCAGATACAATCACTAGATATTGTTTCCCATTGCAAAGCTGGGAAATAACTTCTTTGCATTTAGTAGTTTAAGGAAAAGTAAACACTGACACTGAGGCAAATGAATACTGAAAATGGATTATGGAAGAGTTGATGGCCTGATCTTTTCTAGACATGGGGATAGGGTACACTGTAATTTTTAAAGTATCAATGACTTCTATTATATTTGGTGAATATGCTATGGGTGCATAAGAATCAAGTGAAATAAAAAAAGCAAGAGGGTCCTTTGTGATTACTGTATAAAAGCTGGTAATGAATCTTTTTTTTTTTTTTTTAAGATTTTTACTTATCCAGAGAGAGAGAGGAGAAGGCACGCTCCCTGCTGAGCAGAGAGCCTGATGCGGGGCTCGATCCCAGGACCCTGGGATCATGACCTGAGCCGAAGGCAGAGGCTTTAACCACTGAGCCACCCAGGTGTCCCTGGTAATGAATCTTTTAATGAATTCTGACACAAACAAAAATACATACAGCAGTGGGACCATCTCCCTAGAGACACAGAAACATAACTGTAGCATTAAATATATAAAGAAACAAAACAACACAACAATTATATTAAAACAAAGCAAATGCCTGGCTTCTCTTCTAAGGCAATTGGATGTAAGAATTTAATTTTTAATTTTTGTTTTAATTTTTTACATTAAAAATTTAGAAGATTTTATGAAGGAACATCCATACATAAAAATGCACATGTTTTAACTGCACATTACAATGAATTTTCATTAACTGAACTTATACAGATACCTAGCAACAGCAGAACAGAACAGTACCATCACCTGGAATATTTCCCTAAGGCTTACTTAGTCAGATTATTATTACACAACTAACCGCTCACTCTTTCATATCCACTGCCAGGAAAATCACAGCCCTGATTTGTAATAATATAGATTTTTCATGTTTTGTATTTATATTAGTGAAGTCATGTCACTCTAGGCTTCAAAGAGCTGGAACAAATAATCCAATAATTTGTATGGAATCAGAAGAGACCTCAGATCGCTAAGGAAACATTTTTTAAAATTTATTTTTTATTTATTTTCTGCATAACAGTATTCATTATTTTTGAACCACACCCAGTGCTCCATGCAATCTGTGCCCTCTATAATACCCACCACCTGGTACCCCAACCTCCCACCCCCCCGCCACTTCAAACCCCCCAGATTGTTTTTCAGAGTCCATAGTCTCTCATGGTTAACCTCCCCTTCCAATTTCCCCCAATTCCCTTCTCCTCTCTAACTCCCCATGTCCTCCATGCTATTTGTTATGCTCCACAAATAAGTGAAACCATATGAAAATTGGCTCTCTCTGTTTGACTTATTTCACTCAGCATCATCTCTTCCAGTCCTGTCCATGTTACTACAAAAGTTGGGTATTCATCCTTTCTGAGGGAGGCATAATACTCCATAGTGTATATGGACCACATCTTCCTTATCCATTCATCTGTTGAAGGGCATCTTGGTTCTTTCCACAGTTTGGCGACCATGGCCATTGCTGCTATGAACATTGGGGTACATATGGCCCTTCTTTTCACGACATCTGTATCTTTGGGGTAAATACCCAGGAGTGCAATTGCAGGGTCATAGGGAAGTTCTATTTTTAATTTCTTGAGGAATCTCCACACTGTTCTCCAAAGAGGCTGCACCAACTTGCATTCCCACCAACAGTGGAAGAGGGTTCCCCTTTCTCCACATCTCCTCCAACACATGTTGTTTCCTGTCTTGCTAATTGTGGCCACTCTAACTGGTGTAAGGTGATATCTCAATGTGGTTTTAATTTGAATCTCCCTGATGGCTAGTGATGATGAACATTTTTTCATGTGTCTGATAGCCATTTGTATGTCTTCATTGGAGAAGTGTCTGTCCATATCTTCTGCCCCTTTTTTAAATATGATTGTCTGTTTTGTGTGTGTTGAGTTTGAGGAGTTCTTTATAGATCCAGATATCAACCCTTTGTCTGTACGGTCATTTGCAAATACCTTCTCTCATTCCGTGGGTTACCTCTTTGTTTTCTTGACTGTTTCCTTTGCTGTGCAGAAGCTTTTGATTTTGATGAAGTCCCCAAAGTTCATTTTTGCTTTTGTTTCCTTTGCCTTTGGAGATATATCTTGAAAGAAGTTGCTGTGGCTGCTATCGAAGAGATTACTGCCTATGTTCTCCTCTAGGCTTCAAAGAGCTGGAACAAATAATCCAATAATTTGTATGGAATCAGAAGAGACCTCAGATCGCTAAGGAAATGTTGAAAAACAAAAAGAAAATTGCGGGCATCACGCTACATGATTTCAAGCTTTACTACAAAGCTGTGGTCACCAAGACAGCATGGTACTGGCATAAAAACAGACACATAGACCAGTAGAACAGAGTAGAGAGCCTAGATATGGACCCTCAACTCTATGGGCAAATAATCTTTGACAAAACAGGAAAAAATATAGAGTGGAAAAAAGACAGTCTCTTCAATAAATGATGCTGGGAAAACTGGGCAGCTATATGTAGAAGAATGAAACTCGATAATTCTCTTACACCGTATACAAAGATAAACTCAAAATGGATAAAAGACCTCAACGTGAAACATGAAACATTTTATGTCTGACTCTTTTCAGTCAGTATGAGATAGTGAGTTCTTCCCGTATTATTGCATGTGATTGTAGACCATTCATTCTTTTTTTTAATTTATTTTTTTTATTTTCAGCATAATAACACCCAGTAGACCATTCATTCTTATTGCTTTATAATATTATTCTATATAAATTAACTATATTTTATTTACCCATACTATACAGTTTTTCTGCCTTAGTATAGTTTTCAGTTTCATGCTATTATAAATGGTGTTTCTATGATCATTCAAGCATATATATTTTCTTCTCCTTGATTTTGATATGATAGATTTTTTCTTTTTTTAATTAAAAGTCTTATTTGATATAACTATAGAACATATGCACTTGTAATAAGTAACAGAGACAGAACTCATGCATGCTTTACCCAGTTTCTTGCAATGGTCACATCTTATGAGACACAATCTCACAACCAGGACATTGGCAACTATGCAACCTAAGTGCAGGAAAGTTTCATTATCACAGTCTCCCTCATTTTGCTCTTTTTTGGTCACTCAAGCCTCCATTCCCTTAGGTCTTCTATCACTGGTATTCATTAATTTTGTAATTTTATAGTTCTTTAATTTACAATTACAATTAAGAAAATTACAATTAAAAAATTCTGTAATTTGTAAAATTCTGTAATTTTGTAATTTTGGTATTATATAAGCAAGTCAATAGTGTATATGACTGTTGAGATTGGCCTTTTGACTTTGCATAATTGCCTAGAGAAGTATGCAGTTCTATGCAGTTCGGTGGGGGTTTTTTGTTCTTACATCTTCAGCTTTTTAATTTATTCATTTTTTGGTTTTATTTAAATTCAACTTAGTTAACATACACTGTATTATTTATTTCAGGGTAGAATTCAGTGCTTCATCAGTAGCAAATAACACCGAGTGCTCATTACATCAAGTACCCAACTTAATGCCCATCACCCAGTTACCCCATCCCCGCCATCAACCTCCTATCCAGCAGCCCTCAGTTCGTTCTCTACAGTTAAGAGTCTCTTATGGTTTGTCTCCCTCTCTATTTTTAACCTATTTTATTTTTTCTTCCCTTCCCCTATATTCATCATTTTTGTTTCTTAAATTCCACATATGAATGAGTGGAATCATATGGTCAGAGTTCAGTGATTTTTAAACCATATACATAGTTGTGCATCATTCAACATAATAAACTTCAAAATGAAAGAGAATAAAACTATATAAGATAATTATAGTGAAAATATAATTAAAGCATCATTGAAAGAATTAAAATGTTAAAACAGGAAATATTCACTTAATGCAAAAGGAAGCATTGAAAGAGGGATGGAATAGGAAAGATACATTATACATATAAAGAGCAAAAAGGATAGTGGTAAAGGTATATCCAACTATTTCAATAATAACATTATATGTGAATGGATCCAACTATCCAATTAAAAAGGCAGAGGATTTCAGTCTGGAGTAATAATAATAAAAAGAACCACTATATACTGTATACAGAAGATACATAATAGATTCAAAAACATAAATCAGTTGAAAGTGAAAGTGAAAAAGATAAATGTAAGATGTATATGAACCTAACAACAGAGCCCCAAAATACATAAAGCAAAAACTGACAAATGAAGAGAGGAATAGACAGTTAAACAATAATAATTAGAGACTTCAATACTCTATTTTCACAAATGGATAGAGCAACTAGGTTAAAGGTAAACAGGGACCAAAAAAAGCCTTATAAAGCAATCATACTTAATACTCAAATCTTGAACATTCAAACCCAAAACATCAGAATAAGAATTCTTCTCAACCCTTGGTATCAGTGATTTCCTTTACTAAAAAATCATTTCCATATGTTTATTTTTTGCTGTTATACACTCTTGCACATTTTTTTGGTTTAATTTGTAATTTTTCTTATTCCTTAAAATGGATATTTAAATCACTGATTTTAGTGTTTCTTCCTTTTAAAATGCAAATATGTAAACTATATATTTCTTTCCAAGCACATGTTTATCTCTATCATACAGGCTTTGGGATGTAATATTTTCATATAATAGAATACAAAATATTTTCTAATTTCCATTTTGAGTTCCATTTTTACAGAAAGACTTTCCAGATGTATGCTATTTAGTTTCTGAATATATTAGAGATTTTCAGTGTATCTTCATATTGATAGCTTACTCATAACTTCAATTTTATTTTATTTATTTATTTATTTATTTATTTTTATTTTTTATAAACATATTTTTATCCCCAGGGGTACAGGTCTGTGAATCGCCAGGTTTACACACTTCACAGCACTCACCAAAGCACATATGTTAATAAAACTATATAAGTTTTATTATGTCCATAACCCCACCAATGTCCATAACCCCACCAATGTCCATAACCCCACGCCCCTTCTCCCAACCTCCTTCCCCCCAGGAATCCTCAGTTAGTTTTGTGAGATTAAGAGTCACTTATGGTTTGTCTCCCTCCCAATCCCATCTTCTTTCATTTATTCTTCTCGTACCCACTTAAGCCCCCATGTTGCATCACCACTTCCTCATATCAGGGAGATCATATGATAGTTGTCTTTCTCCGCTTGACTTATTTCGCTAAGCATGATACACTCTAGTTCCATCCATGTTGTCGCAAATGGCAAGATTTTATTTCTTTTGATGGCTGCATAGTATTCCATTGTGTATATATACCACATCTTCTTGATCCATCCATCTGTTGATGGATATCTAGGTTCTTTCCATAGTTTGGCTATTGTAAACATTGCTGCCATAAACATTCGGGTGCACGTGTCCCTTTGGATCACTACGTTTGTATCTTTAGGGTAAATACCCAATAGTGCAATTGCTGGGTCATAGGGCAGTTCTATTTTCAACATTTTGAGGAACCTCCATGCTGTTTTCCAGAGTGGCTGCAGCAGCTTGCATTCCCACCAACATGTAGGAGGGTCCCCCTTTCTCCACATCCTCACCAGCATCTGTCATTTCCTGACTTGTTGATTTTAGCCATTCTGACTGGTGTGAGGTGATATCTCATTGTGGTTTTGATTTGTATTTCCCTGATGCCGAGTGATATGGAGCACTTTTTCATGTGTCTGTTGGCCATCTGGATGTCTTCTTTGCAGAAATGTCTGTTCATGTCCTCTGCCCATTTCTTTCTTTTTTTTTTTTTATAAACATATATTTTTATCCCCAGGAGTACAGGTCTGTGAATCACCAGGTTTACACACTTCACAGCACTCACCAAAACACATACCCTCCCCAATGTCCATAATACCACCCCGTTCTCCCAAACCCCCTCCCCCCAGCAGCCCTCAGTTTGTTTTGTGAGATTAAGAGTCACTTATGGTTTGTCTCCCTCCCAATCCCATCTTCTTTCATTTATTCTTCTCGTACCCACTTAAGCCCCCATGTTGCATCACCACTTCCTCATATCAGGGAGATCATATGATAGTTGTCTTTCTCCGCTTGACTTATTTCGCTAAGCATGATACGCTCTAGTTCCATCCATGTTGTCGCAAATGGCAAGATTTCATTTCTTTTGATGGCTGCATAGTATTCCATCGTGTATACCACAACATCTTGATCCATTCATCTGTGGATGGACATCTAGGTTCTTTCCATAGTTTGGCTATTGTGGACATTGCTGCTATAAACATTCGAGTACATGTGCCCCTTTGGATCACTACGTTTGTATCTTTAGGGTAAATACCCAATAGTGCAATTGCTGGGTCATAGGGCAGTTCTATTTTCAGTTTTTTGGGGAACTTCCACACTGTTTTCCAGAGAGGTTGCACCAGCTTGCATTCCCACCAACAGTGTAGGAGGGTTCCCCTTTCTCCGCATCCTCGCCAGCATCTGTCATTTCCTGACTTGTTGATTTTAGCCATTCTGACTGGTGTGAGGTGATATCTCATTGTGGTTTTGATTTGTATTTCCCTGATGCCGAGTGATATGGAGCACTTTTTCATGTGTCTGTTGGCCATCTGGATGTCTTCTTTGCAGAAATGTCTGTTCATGTCCTCTGCCCATTTCTTGATTGGATTATTTGTTCTTTGGGTGTTGAGTTTGCTAAGTTCTTTATAGATTCTGGACACTAGTCCTTTATCTGATATGTCGTTTGCAAATATCTTCTCCCATTCTGTCAGTTGTCTTTTGATTTTGTTAACTCTTTCCTTTGCTGTGCAAAAGCTTTTGGTCTTGATGAAATCCCAATAGTTCATTTTTGCCCTTGCTTCCCTTGCCTTTGGCAATGTTCCTAGGAAGATGTTGCTGCGGCTGAGGTCGAAGAGGTTGCTGCCTGTGTTCTCCTTAAGGATTTTGATGGATTCCTTTCTCACATTGAGGTTCTTTATCCATTTTGAGTCTATTTTCATGTGTGGTATAAGGAAATGGTCCAATTTCATTTTTCTGCATGTGGCTGTCCAATTGTCCCAACACCATTTGTTGAAGAGGCTGTCTTTTTTCCATTGGACATTCTTTCCTGCTTTGTTGAAGATTAGTTGGCCATAGAGTTGAGGGTCTATTTCTGGGCTCTCTATTCTGTTCCACTGATCTATTTGTCTCTTTTTGTGCCAGTACCATGCTGTCTTGATTATAAGAGCTTTGCAATAGATCTTGAAGTCCGGAATTATGATGCCACCAACTTTGGCTTCCTTTTTCAATATTCCTTTGGTTATTTGAGATCTTTTCTGGTTCCATATATATATTTTTTCTACATTCTTTGTTTTTATTATATTCAATTAGCCACCATAGAGTACATCTTTAGTTTTTGATGCAGTGTTCAATGACTCATTGTTTGCATATAACAGCCAGTGGTCATCACCACATGTGTTCCCCTTAATACCCATCATCCCAATATCCCCTCTGCTCCTCTTCCCTCACCCTTCTGTAACCCTCAGTTTTTTGCAGGAATCCAGAGTCTCTCATGGCTTGTCTTCCTCTCTTATTTTTTCCCATTGAGTTTTCCCTCCCTTTACATATGGTTCTCTGTACTATTCCTTATTATCCCACAAGTTAGTGAAACCCTATGATAATTGTCTTTCTCTGCTTGACTGATTTTTGAACTTTGGCTGAAACAGATCTCTCCCTGATAGAGTGTCTCCAGATTTTAAATTTTAGGATTATTTGTTTCATTTCTTTGAAAAAAATGGATGGCATTTTGGTAGAAATTGCATTAAATGTGTAGATGGCTTTACGTAGTATAGACATTTTCACAATATTTATTCTTCCAATCCAGGAGCATGGAACATTTTTCCATTTCTTTGTGTCTTCCTCAATTTCTTTCATGAGTATTTTATCATTTTCTGAGCCTCTTTGGTAAGGTTTATTCCTAGGTATCTTATAGTTTTGGGTGCAATTGTAAATGGGATTGACTCCTTAATTTCTCTTTCTTCTGTCTTGTTGTTAGTGTAGAGAAATACAACTGATTTCTGTGCATTGATTATATATCCTGACACTTTACTGAATTCCTGTACCAGTTCTAGCAGTTTTGGAGTGGAGTCTTTTGGGTTTTCCACATACAGTATCATATCATCTGCGAGGAGTGATAGTTTGACTTCTTTTTTGCTGATTTGGATGCCTTTAATTTCCTTTTGTTGTCTGATTGCTGAGGCTAGGACTTCTAGTACTATGTTGAATAGCAGTGGTGATAATGGACATCCCTGCTGTGTTCCTGACCCTAGCAGAAAAGCTTTCAATTTTTCTCCATTGAGAATGATATATGTGGTGGGTTTTTCATAGATGGCTTTGATAATATTGAGGTATGTGCCCTCTATCCCTACACTTTGAAGAGTTTTGATCAGGAAGGGATGCTGTACTTTGTCAAATGCTTTTTAAGCATCTATTGAGAGTATCATATGGTTCTTGTTCTTTCTTTTATTAATTTGTTGTATCACATTGGTTGATTTGTGGATGTTGAACCAAACTTCCAGCCCTAGAATAAATCCCACTTGGTCGTGGTGAATAATCCTTTTAATGTACTGTTGAATCCCATTGGCTAGTATTTTGGTGAGAATTTTCACATCTGTGTTCATCAAGGATATTGGTCTGTAGTTCTTTTTTTTGTGTGTGTTCTCTTTTTTGTTGGTATCCTTGTCTGGTTTTGGGATCATATGGTGGGTAAATTTTTAAAATTGCAGTAGAAAATGAAATATGACTTAGTACATTTTAGTTTATTTCTCACACAATCATATTCAATAATATAAAACAAGGTTGATCTCCTTTTTTAATATTTAAATTTATTTTTTCAGTGTTCCAAGATTCATTGTTTACACATCACACCAAGTGCTCCATGCAATACCATCAGGGAAATTAAAATCGAAACCACAAGCTTAATCTCTTCAACATGTCAATGAATCTATTGAATAAATGGGAATTTATTATGAATTTAATTCCTGGAATATAGGTTTATTAGCATTTACTTCTGTACCAGTTTTCTATGGTAAATGATATCAAATATCAGCTTTTCCTAATTCAAATGACTTCTTTTTTTTTTCTTTTGTTATTACATCATTTTTAAGAAAAAATTAATTTATTTTTTATTTTCAGCATAACAGTATTCATTACTTTTGCACCACACCCAGTGCTCCATGCAATCTGTGTCCTCTATAATACCCACCCCCTGCTACACCATTCAAAACCCTCAGATTGTTTTTCAGAGTCCATAGTCTCTCATGGTTCACCTCCCCTTCCAATTTCCCCCAACTCCCTTCTCCTCTCTAACACCCCATGTCCTCCATGCTATTTGTTATGCTCCACAAATAAGTGAAACCATATGATAATTGACTCTCTCTGCTTGACTGATTTCACTCAGCATAATCTCTTCCGGTCCCATTCATGTTGATACAAAAGTTGGGTATTCGTTATTTCTGATGGAGGCATAGTACTCCACAGTGTATATGGACCACATATTCCTTATCCATTCGTCTGTTGAAGAGCATCTTGGTTCTTTCCACAGTTTGGCGACCGTGGCTATTGCTGCTATAAACATTGGCTATTGCTGCTATAAACATTGGTGTATAGATGGCCCTTCTTTTCACTACATCTGTATCTTTGGGGTAAATACCCAGGAGTGCAATGGCAGGGTCATAGAGAAGTTCTATTTTTAATTTCTTGAGGAATCTCCACACTGTTCTCCAAAGAGGCTGCACCAACTTGCATTCCCACCAACAGTGGAAGAGGGTTCCCCTTTCTCCACATCCTCTCCAACACATGTTGTTTCCTGTCTTGCTAATTTTGGCCATTCTAACTGGTGTAAGGTGATATTTCAATGTGGTTTTTAATTTGAATCTCCCTGATGGCTAGTGATGATGAACATTTTTTCATGTGTCTGATAGCCATTTGTATGTCTTTATTGGAGAAGTGTCTGTTCATATCTTCGGCCCATTTTTTGATATGATTGTCTGTTTTGTGTGTGTTGAGTTTGAGGAGTTCTTTATAGATCCTTGATATCAAACTTTTGTCTGCACTGTCATTTGCAAATATCTTCTTCCATTCCGTGGGTTGCCTCTTTTGTTTTCTTACTGTTTCCTTGGCTGTGCAGAAGCTTTTTATTTTTATGAAGTCCCAAAAGTTCATCTTTGCTTTTGTTTCCTTTGCCTTTGGAGACATATCTTGAAAGAAGTTGCTGTGGCAGATATCGAAGAGATTACTGCCTATGTTCTCCTCTAGGATTCTGATGGATTCCTGTTTCACGTTGAGGTCTTTTATCCATTTTGAGTTTATCTTTCTGTACGGTGTAAGCGAATGGTCAAAGGGCATCTTGGTTCTTTCATCAGCTTGGCGACTGTGGCCATTGCTGCTAAAAGCATTGGGGTATAGATGGCCCTTCTTTTCACTACATCTCTATCTTTGGGGTAAATACCCAGGAGTGCAATGGCAGGGTCATAGGGAAGTTCTATTTTTAATTTCTTGAGGAATCTCCACACTGATCTCCAAAGAGGCTGCACCAACTTGCATTCCCACCAACAGTGGAAGAGGCTTCCCCTTTCTCAACATCCCCTCCAACAAATGACTTCTTGAAATATAGAGTTATGTTTTATTTTCTCTAAAACTAGGGTTACTCTAAGTGTCAGTTCTTTTTTTTTTAAGATTTTATTTATTTTTTATTTGACAGATAGTGATTACAAGTAGGCAGAGAGGCAGGCGGAGAGAGAGAGGAGGAAGCAGGCTCCCCGTTGAGCAGAGAGCCCGATGTGGGACTCGATCCCGGGACCCTGAGATCATGACCTGAGCCGAAGGCAGCAGCTTAACCCACTGAGCCACCCAGGCGCCCTAAGTGTCAGTTTTTAAAACACATAGATGCCACAACTCTATAATTCTCCTAATGTTATGCCATTTTGCCTGTTGGTTTATACCAGAGAGGTCATTAAGTTGTTAGCTCAAGACTATCTTCCATATGTGTCAGTGGTATTTAATCTTGTCTATACTTATATTTACCATACACTTCTCTAGTCAATAGTCTTGAAAATATTGATTAATTTTAATGAAATCACACCAAAACTAATCTATAACTCAAAGTAGAAACCATAATTGATAATTGATTGATCTTGACAGTTAATAAGAATATGACTTGGGGCGCCTGGTTGGCTCAGGGGGTTGGACCTCTGTCTTCGGCCCGGGTCATGATCTCGGCGTCCTGGGATCGAGCCCCATATTGGGCTCTCTGCTTAGCAGGGAGTCTGCCTCCCCCTCTCTCTCTGTCGGCTGCTCTGCTTAGTTGTGATCTCTCTCTCTCTGTCAAAGAAATAAATAAAATCTTTAAAAAAAAGGAATATGGCTTATGTTTGTCAAAAGTCATCAAATTAGATATTTAAAATTTGTTCAGCAATCATAAATTTTAATTAAAGGTTAAGAAAAAATTGAGTTCTGGATATCTGGTTTACTTTTTTTTTTTTTCAATTTATTTATTTTCAGAAAAACAGTATGCATTATTTTTTCACCACACCCAGTGCTCCATGCAATCTGTGCCCTCTATAATACTCACCACCTGGTACCCCAACCTCCCACACCCCCACCACTTCAATCCCCTCAGATTGTTTTTCAGAATCCATAGTCTGGTTTACTTTTTATAGTGTTATGGATTATTAGTTTTGTAATTTCTTTGTGTATTCTAGGCTTATTCATCTGTGGCATTGAAGAAAAGGATACCAAGGCTTCTCACTCTAGGGGAAACAAGTTACGATAAGTTTTTTTTTAAGTAACCTGTATAGTGTGTATCAGAATTGGAGGTATCAGTATGAATGCATAACACACGCACCCACAAGGAGTCTTCTGAGGGATAATAAGCAGTAACACACTAACCAACACAACTAATGTCCACATTGATTTTTAAATATCACTAACTAAAGGGAACCTTGGATCCATGGAGAATGACAGTTTTATTTTGGGATGATCAAGGAAAGTATGAGAAAGCTAAAATCACCTTGGTGTAAAGAACTCCTCAAAAAATGAAGAAGACATATATATTAAAAGTTTAGAATCCAATTAAAAGAAGTTCCCATTCACCATATTTGTGAAATTTGGATATCAGATAAATTATAATATTAATAAATTAAACTTATTGAGTTAAATGAGTATCCTTTGCCGCTTCCAGTCAGCGAACAGGAGAAGAATTAGGCACAAAAATGTCCGTTGCAAGAGAATGGGAGCAGGGGATAACAGTCGAAAAGACTGCTGCCCTGAGCAACTCCTCAGTCTTGCTTTTATTAGTTAGAAACAATAGCCCACAGAAGAGCCAATAAAGGTCAAACGTTAGTTATATGCCTTGTAGCTAAACAAGAAGGAGGGCAAAATATGTCTGTACAAGTAGTATAAAGTTTATAGTTGAACAAGCACATTAAAAGAACTTATATTTTAAGATAACTAGCCACAGGTGCTCTCTGGGGTGGGGGGAAAGGGGAGATAATGGAAAAATGAAGCAGGCGGTGTTCCACCCTGGTTGAGCCGGGCATCCTCAGCTGCTCAGCTTCAAGGCCGTATATAGTCCTCTCTCCCAGAGGCTTATTGCAGTATCTGTTTTTCTTAAGGCTGTATCTAAATGTGCTTGGTAACTAGTAAAATTTCCCGGGGGTTATATTTTAAGTAATACATTATTCTGAGGGGCAGTTGCAATCCTTGAGTTCATATTGCTTTATAGTAAATGAATAATATACCTGGGAGAAAAGAAAGACCATCTTTATAGTAAAATAGACTTAATTAGCCATATAGAAGTAATAATTAAGGTAGCAAAAAATCAATGAATGCTAAAACTAGTGGATGAAAGTTTCATGAGGAACAGGATATTTACACAGCCTCAAAATATCTTTTAATAGGGATGCCTGGGTGGCTCAGTTGGTTAAGCAGCTGCCTTTGGCTCAGGTCATGATCCCGGTGTCCTGGGATTGAATCCCACATTGGGCTCCTTGCTCTGCAGGGAGCCTGCTTCTCCCTCTGACTCTGCCTTCCACTCTGTCTGCCTGTGCTCGCTCTCGCTCTCTCTGACAAATAAGTAAATAAAATCTTTAAAAAATGTATCTTTTAATAAATTACTTATTATTATATGAAGAAAATAGTAACTTCACAGTCTACAGAGATTTGAAAGAGACTACCTTATCCAAGTGATCAGTTACCAAAACCAGTGGAAAAATCAGCATTATATGGCTCTTCAAATGTGATTAGGAAGGATCTATCATCATTTCTGTTTTATTCCTGCAAAAAATCCCCACTACCATAACCACCAATAACAACAATAAAAAACAAAACCCAAATCTCAGTTTAACTTTGAAGAAAAATCAGGTAAGAGCTAAGCAGAAATAACAACTAAATGCAATGTAAAATCCTACAGTAGGCTGAATCTAGAGGTAATAGAAATATATAGAAAGATATAAAAGATATCACTTGAAAAAAATTATAAAATTTTAATATGGACTATGGATTAGATTTTCCAATTTTGATCATTACATTTTGGTTAGGAAACAGAATGATCTAATTAGGAAATATAACCTGAGATAGATAAAGAGACACAATGTCCAACTTATCATCAATGGTTTAGAAAGTATATATATACATGTGTGCATACACATTTATGTTTATAGTACTAGTATTTGTATATATAGAATGTTAAGTGCATGTATGTATATATGTAGAGAGAATGATGAGAAAAACACACAAGATGTATACAACTGTGACTGAAAAAGGGCATATGTAGTACTTTGTACTCTTTTTGGAGAATGGATTTAAATTTAAATTAGAAAAAAGTCACAAAAACAGGCTTGGACTGAAACAACTATTCTCAATTTGATTCTTTATGGATTTGATTTATAAGGGTGTCATGACAGAATATGGACTGTCCTAAAACAACCAAATCATTTCCTCATTTGAGAGTAATTACAAATGACTGAAAGCTATTAAATACCTTAATAATGGATTCATTAATTGGTTTCTAGAATTTCATATTAATACACGAATGTTAGAATATTTTTAGTTCATTGAAACCTAGTAGTTGCTATTTATTAAGCTTAGGTATTGGACAACATATGGAATGACTTTATTTTGTGCTCTAACGTTTTCATAACTTTAGGAAATGATGCTTTGTTTTCCATTCATTGACAGTATGATCTTACATTGATTGATGTTTTCATTTATCATATTCTCTTATTAATGTGAAACTCACCCTTATTAATTTATTCCTTTTGGGATTCTTGGGTAATTTTAAGAGCACATAATGATGATAATGGCATGTAGCAACAATACCGTAATTATGAAATTCCTTTTTAAGATTTCCAGTTATGAGGGGAGCAGTCAAGATGGCGAAGTAGCAAGCTGAGATGACAGCAGGTAGCAGGAGATCAGCTAGACAGCTTATCTAACCATTGTGAATACTTACAAATCCAACGGGAAATTGAAGAGAAGAAGAGCAACAATTCTAGAAATAGGAAATTGATCACTTTATGAAATGTAGGACCTGCAGAGAAGTGAATCCAAAGTGACGGGAAGATAGACCACGGGGGGAGGGGCTGGCTCCCGCAAGTGGCGGAGCAATGGAGCACAAAATCATGACTTTTAAAAGTCTGTTCTACAGAGGGACATTGCTGCAGAGGCTGAACCAGGGGGAAGCCCACGTGGGGTCAGCATAACCCCAGGTCAATGGGGTCACAGAAGGGCCAAGGGTGTCTGAGTGTCACAGAGCTTGCAGATATTAGAGCGGGGAAGCTGGCTATAGCAACAAAGCCGAGGAGTGAGCTCTGAGCTCGGGGTTACCTTGAACCGGTGGCAGGCTGGGTGAGCTCAGAGCGTGGCCAGAGCCCAGGGAGAGAGAAGCGACTGGGCACTTCTCTCCAAGTGCAAGCGATTGAGCTCTTTCCTCCAAGCTCGACCAGAGGCCAGGAAGACGGAGGCGGTTGGGTGCTTTTCTCTGAGGGCGCACTGAGGAGCGGGACCCTGAGCTCTCTGCTCTTCTGGGCCAGAGATTGGGAGGCCGCCATCTTCATTCCCGTTCTTTGGAACTCCATGGAAAGCGCTCAGGGAACAAAAGTTCCCCAAAGCAAACCCAAGTGGATTACTTAGCCCAGGCCCTGGCAAGGGTGGTGCAATTCCGCCTGGGGCAAAGACACTTGAAAATCGCTACAACAGGTCCCTCTCCCAGAAGATCAACAAGAAACCCAGCCAAGAGCCAACTTCACTCACCAAGGAGAACAGCCAAATTCCAGAGGAGGAGAAAGCAAATCTTATCTGGACAAAATGACAAGGCAGAAAAACTCACCACAAAAAAAAAAGGAACAAGAGGCAGTACCGGGATGCGTGGGTGGCTCAGTTGGTTAAGCAGCTGCCTTCGGCTCAGGTCATGATCCCAGGGTCCTGGGATCAAGTCCCACATCAGGCTCCTTGCTCGGCAGGGAGCCTGCTTCTCCCTCTGCCTCTGCCTGCCTCTCTGTCTGCCTGTGCTCGCTCGCTCTCTCTCCCTCTGTCTCTGAAAAATAAATAAAATCTTTAAAAAAAAAAAAAAGAGGCAGTACCAAAGGCTAGGGACCTAATCAATACAGACACTGGTAATATGACAGGTCTAGAGTTCAGAATGACAATTCTCAAGGTTCTAGCCAGGCTCGAAAAAGGCATAGAAGATATTAGAGAAACCCTCTCTGGAGAGATAAAAGCCCTTTCTAACCAAGTTGAAATCAAAAAAGCTATTAATGAGGTGCAATAAAAAGTGGAAGCTCTTACTGCTAGGATAAATGAGGCAGAAGAAAGAATTAGTGACATAGAAGACCAAATGACAGAGAATAAAGAAACTGAGTAAAAGAGAGACAAACAACTACTGGACCGCGAGGAGAGAATTCGAGAGAAAAGTGACACCATAAGATGACACAGCATTAGGATACTTGGGATTCTAGAAGAAGAAGAAAGAGAGAGGGGAGCAGAAGGTATATTGGAGAGAATTATTGTAGAGAATTTCCCTAATATGGCAAAGGGAACAAACATCAAAATTCAGGAGATGCTAAGAACACCCCTCAAAACCAATAAGAATAGGTCCATACCTCGTCACCTGATAGTACAATTTACAAGTCTTAGCGACAAAGAGAAAATCCTGAAAGCAGCCCGGGGAAAAAAAAAGTCTGTAATATACAAGGGTAAAAACATTAGATTGGCAGCAGACCTATCCACAGAGACCTGGCAGGCCAGAAAGAACTGGCATGATATATTCAGGGCACTAAATGAGAAAAGCATGCAGCCAAGAATACTATATCCAGCTAGGCTATTATTGAAAATAGAAGGAGAGATAAAAAGCTTCCAAGACAAACAAAAATTGAAAGAATTTGCAAATACCAAACCAGCTCTAAAGTAAATATAGAAAGGGGTCCTCTAAGCAAAGAGAGACCCTAAAAGAAGTAGATCAAAAAGAAACAGAGACAATATACGGTAACAGACACCTTACAAGCAATACAATGGCACTAAATTCATATCTCTCAATAGTTACCCTGAATGTTAATGGGCTAAATGTCCCAATCAAAAGACACAGGGCATCAGAATGGATAAAAAAACAAAACCCATCAATATGCTACCTACAAGAAACTCATTTTAGACCCAAAGATTTAAAGTGAGGTGGTGGAAAACAATGTACCATGCTAATGGACATCAGAAGAAAGCTGGGGTGGCAATCCATATATCAGATCAATTAGATTTTAATCCAAAGACTATAATAAGCGATGAGGAAGGACACTGTATCATACTCAAAGGGTCTGTCCAACAAGAATACCTAACAATTTTAAATATCTATGCCCCTAACATGGGAGTAGCCAACTATATAAGCCAATTAATAACAAAATGAAAGAAATACATTGACAATAATACAATAATAGTAGGGGACTTTAACACTCCCCTCACTGAAATGGACAGATCATCCAAGCAAAAGATCAACAAGGAAATAAAGGCCTTAAATGACACACTGGACCAGATAGACATCACAGATATATTCAGAACATTCCATCCCAGCACAACAGAATATACATTCTTCTTTAGTGCACATTTTCCAGAACAGACCACATCCTGGGTCATAAATCAGGTCTCAACCGGTATCAAAAGATTAGGATCATTCCCCACATTTTTTCAGACCACAATGCTCTGAAGCTAGAACTCAATTACAAGAGGAAATTTGGAAAGAACCCAAATACATGTAAACTAAAGAGCATCCTTCTAAAAAATGAATGGGTCAACCAGGAAATTAAAGAAGAATTGAAAAAATTCATAGAAACAAATGATAATGAAAACACAACCGTTCAGAATCTGTGGGACACAACAAAGGTAGTCCTGAGAGGAAAATATATAGCAGTACAAGCCTTTCTCAAGAAACAAGAAAGGTCTCAGGTACACAACCTAACCTTACACCTAACGGAGCTGGAGAAAGAACAACAAAGAAAGCCTAAACCCAGCAGGAGGAGAGGAATCATGAAGATCAAAGCAGAAGTCAATGAAATAGAAACTAAAAGAATAACAGAACAAATCAATGAAAGTCGGAGCTGGCTCTTTGAAAGAATTCGTAAGATTGATAGACCCCTGGCCAGACGTATCAAAAAGAAAAGAGAAAGGACCCAAATAAATAAAATCATGAATGAAAGAGGAGAGATCACAACCAACACCAAAGAAATACAAAGAATTATAAGAGCATACTATGAGCAACACTACGCCAACAAATTCGACAATCTGGAAGAAATGGATACATTTCTAGAGATATATAAACATCCACAACTGAAACAGGAAGAAATAGAAAACCTGAACAGACTCCAGTAAAGGGATTAAAACGGTCATCAAAAATCTCCAAACAAACAAAAGCCCAGGGCCTGACGGCTTCCCAGGGATATTCTACCAAACATTTAAAGAAGAATTAATTCCTATTCTACTGAAACTGTTCCAAAAAATAGAAATGGAAGGAAAACTTCCAAACTCATTTTATGAGGCCATAACCAGACAAGAATCCCATCAAAAAAGAGAATTATAGACCAATATCCTTGATGAACACAGATGCAAAAATTCTTACCAAAATACTAGCCAATAGGATCCAACAGTACATTAAAAGGATTACTCACCACGACCAAGTGGGATTTATTCCTGGGCTGCAAGGTTGGTTCAACATCTGCAAATCAATTGATGTGATACAACACATTAATAAAAGAAAGAATAAGAACCATATGATACTCTCAATACATGCTTAAAATGCATTTGACAAAGTACAGCATCCCTTCCTGAACAAAACTCTTCAAAGTGTAGGGGTAGAGGGCATATACCTCAATATAATCAAAGCCATCTTTGAAAAACCCACCACAAATATCATTCTCAATGGAGAAAAACTGAAATCTTTTCTGCTAAGGTCAGGAACATGGCAAGGATGTCCATGATCACCACTGCTGTTCAACATCGTACTAGAAGTCCTAGCTTCAGCAATCAGACAACAAAAAGAAATTAAAGGCATCCAAATCGGCAAAGAAGAATTCAAACTCTCACTCTTTGCATATGATATGATACTATATGTGGAAAACCCAAAAGACTCCACTCCAAAACTGCTAGAACTGGTACAGGAATTCAGTAAAGTGTCAGGATATAAAATCAATGCACAGAAATCAGTTGCATTTCTTTACACTAACAACAAGACAGAAGAAAGAGAAATTAAGGAGTCAGTCCCATTTACAATTGCACCCGAAACTATAAGATACCTAGGAACAAACCTAAGCAAAGAGGCAAAGAATCTAAAACTATACTTAGAAAATGATAAAATCCTCATGAAAGAAATTGAGGAAGACACAAAGAAATGGAAAAATGTTCCCTGTTCCTGGATTGTAAGAGTAAATATTGTGAAAATGTCTATGCTACCTAAAGCAATCTACACATTTAATGCAATCCCTATCAAAATCCCATCCATTTTTTTCACGGAAATGGAACAAATAATTCTAAAATTTATATGGAACCAGAAAAGACCTCGAATAGCTGAAGGAATATTGAAAAAGAAAGCCAAAGTTTGTGGCATCCCAATTCCAGACTTCAAGCTCTATTACAAAGCTGTCCTCATCAAGACAGTATGGTACTGGCACAAAAACAGACACATAGATCAGTGGAACAGAATAGAGAGCCCAGAAATAGACCCTCAACTCTATGGTCAACTAATCTTTGACAAAGCAGGAAGGAATGTCCAATGGAAAAAAGACAGCCTCTTCCAGAAATGGTGTGGGAAAAATTGGACAACCACATGCCGCAAATTGAAATTGGACCATTTCCTTACACCACACATGAATAGACTAAAAATGGATAAAGGACCTCAGTGTGAGAAAGGAATCCATTAAAACCCTTAAGGAGAACAGAGGCAGCAACCTCTTTGACTTCAGCTGCAGCAACTACTTCTTAAGAACATTGCCAAAGGCAAGGGAAGCAAGGACTAAAATGAACTATTGGGACTTCATCAAGGTCAAAAGCTTTTGCACAGCAAAGGAAACAGCAAAAGCAAAAGACGGCTAACAAAATGGGAGAAGATATTTGCAAACGACATATCAGATAAAGGGCTAGTATCCATGTTGCTACAAAAGTTGGGTATTCATCCTTTCTGATGGAGGCATAATACTCCATAGTGTATATGGACCACATCTTCCTTATCCATTCTTTCTGTTGAAGGGCACTTATTTGTGGAGCATGACAAATAGCATGGAGGACATGGGGAGTTAGAGAGGAGAAGGGAGTTGTGGGAAATTGGAAGGGGAGGTGAACCATGAGAGACTATGGACTCTGAAAAACAATTTGAGGGTTTTGAAGGGGCAGGGGGTGGGAGGTCGGGGTACCAGGTGGTGGGTATTATAGAGGGCACGGATTGCATGGAGAACTGGGTGTGGTGCAAAAATAATGAATACTGTTATTCTGAAAATAAATAAAAAATAAATTTTTTAAAAAAGGCTAGTACCCAAAATCTATAAAGAGCTTAGGAAACTCAACACCCAAAGAACAAACAATCCAATCAAGAAATGGGCAGAGGACATGAACCGACATTTCTGCAAAGAAGACATCCAGATGGCTAACAGACACATTAAAAAGTGCTCCACATCACTCAGCATCAGGGAAATACAAATCAAAACCACAATGAGATACCACCTCACACCAATCAGAATGGCTAACATCAACAAGTCAAGAAATGACAGATGTTGACGAGGATGTGGAGAGAGGGGAACCCTCCTACACTGTTGGTGGGAATGCAAGCTGGTGCAACCACTCTGGAAAACAGTGTGGAAGTTCCCCAAAAAACTGAAAATAGAGCTACATTATGACCCAGCAATTGCACTACTGGGTATACATCCTATGGATACAAACGTTGTGCTCCGAAGGGGCAGGTGCACTCAAATGTTTATAGCAGCAATGTCTACAATAGCCAAACTATGGAAAGAACCTAGATGTCCATCAATAGATGAATGGATAAAGAAGATGTGGTATATGTACATAATGGAAAACTATGCAGCCTTCAAAAGAAATGAAATCTTGCCATTTGTGACGACGTGGATGGAACTCGAGGGTATTACCCTTAGTGAAATTAGTCAATCAGAGAAAGACAACTATCATATTATCTCCCAGATATGAGGAAGTTGAGATGCAATGTGGGAGGGTTTGGGGGGTAGGAAAAGAAAAAAATTAAAGAAGATGGGATGGGGAGGGAGACAAACCATAAAAGACTCAGTCTCAAAAAGCAGACTGAGGGTTGCTGGGGGAAGAGGGGACAGGAGAGGGTGTGGGGATATAGACATTGGGGATGGTATGTACTATGATGAGTGCTGTGAAGTGTGTAAACCTGGCGATTCACAGACCTGTACCCCTGGGGATTAAAATACATTATATGTTTATTAAGGTAAAAAAAGATTTCCAGTTATTAGGCAAAGACTGCATTTCAAATAAAATGTGATTCATTTATATTTTTAGTGCTAACATGATACTGCAGGCTCAAAAAATGTATACAATCATCCCTCCAATTTTTTATGCCCCTCTAATACCATCACTGGCTCTTCTAAATATTAAAAAGCACATGTAAATATGCCATGAATCAAACAAAAATTTACACATGAATGTTCATATCAACGTTGTTCATAATAGTGCCCAAGGGGAAACAACCTAAATGTCCATCAGGTAATTAATGGATAAACAAAAGTGGTATATCTGTGCAATGGAATGTCATTTATCCATAGAAAAGAATGAAGTATTCATAGATTCAACCACATTTGTAAACCTTGAATATATTATACTAAGTGAAAGAAGCTAGTCCCAAATGGTAAATATCTAGAATCAGTAAATCCTAGAAACAGAAACGTATCAATGGTTGCCAGGGGCTGAAGGAAGCAGGGAATCACTGCTTGATAGATATGGAGTTTCTTGCTGAGGTGATGACAATGCTATGAAAGTAGATAATGGTGATGATTGTACAACTGTGTGAGTGTATGACTAGCCACTGAATTGCACACAGTGAAATGGTTAAAGTGGTGCCTTTTATATTATATGTTACCTCAATAAAAAATGTAGTTCTGGAGAGGAATATAAAAACTGGATTAGAGCGCTGCCTGTGCTGCATAAACAATGAATCTTGGAATCTTAAAAATAAAACAAAACAAAAATTGGATTGGAAGACCCAATAGCCTTTAGAACTTTAACTTTGTGATAGCAAATCTACTTTATGAAAACCCTTGTCTTGTTAGCAGAGGAGATTGTAAGTTAAGATGACATGATAGAATGTGTTAACTAACTAACTAACTTGCATAGCTGATATACTTAGTGGTCATGCTTTTTAATTCACAGGAATCACAGGGAATCAAATACTGAGAGGGCTCCAGGCACCTGGATGACTTAGTTGGTTAAGTGACTGTCTTCCACTCAGGTCATGATCCCACAGTCCTGAGATCGTGTCCCTCACTGGGCTCCCTGCTCAGATGGGAGCCTGCTTCTCCCTTTCCTTCTGCCTGCTACTCTGCCTGCTTGTGCTCTCTCACTCTCTGTCAAAAAGAAAACAAACAAACAAACAAACCCACAACAACAACAACCGAGAGGGCTTATTCCAGTCACTGTGCTAGCTCTTCTTCCAGCAACATGGGGGTGATAGGCTGTTAAGCAAAAAGCTGAGAAAAATCCAATGTTAGCATCTAAACTGACTGATTTCCCATTCATCTCTGACAAACAAGACACAGAGCAGCCAGAATTGAAACTAGCAGAGAGACAGCAATGGAAGTATAAGAACATTTCATAAAGGTCATGGGTAAGAGAGTGAATTAGCAAGAATGGTATTGCCTGCATGAATTAAATACAATATTTGTAGGTAAAATAATTCTAGAAAAGTTGTGGTAAGCTTTAGATTTTAAATCTAGCTCCATATCAAAATCATTGTTCAGATATTATAAAGAGATTTTCTTAATACATTTATTTTCTTTTTTAAAAAGATTTTTACTTTTTTATGTATTTGTTTGTCAGAGAGAAGGAGACAGAGAGGTAGAAAGCACAGAGGGGAGCAGAGGCAGAGAGAGAAGCAGGCTTTCTGCTGTTCAAGGAGCCTAATGTGGGACTCGATCCCAGAACCCTGGGACTGAGCTGAAGGCAGACACTTAACTGACTGAGCCACCCAGGCGTCCCCCAATACATTTATTTTCAATAAAATGTTTAACTAGAAGAGGAAAAGATTATGTTATAAGTAAATTTCCTAGGAAGAGGAGAAGTAAAATGAAATTTTACAGTTACCATAGCTCTTAAGGCAATTACCTTTTTTTTTTTTTTTAAAGATTTAACTTATTTCAGAGAGAGGGAACATGCAAGTGTACTTGTGCCTGTAATAAGACAAGTTAGGGGAGGAGCAGAGGAAGAAGGAATGACACAGAATCTGAAGCAGACTCTGTGTGAGCACAGAGCTTTTGTGTGGTTTGATCTTACTACCCCAAGATCATGACCCGAACTGAAATCAAGAGTTGAAAGTCCCACTGACTGAGCCACACAGGCTCCCTGAAGACAATTACATTCAAAACAACAAGATCTCAATATAGTTATATCATGTTACAGATTAATAAGTGTGGAAAAAAATCAATATTTGAAAGTGACTTTGCTTCATATGCAAACAAGAGATGATTAAAAATAATCTTGATATAATCTTACCCTCACAGACTTCCTTACCACAATGGATTTTCTACTGGAAAGAAAAGATTAGAATAACTAACAGTAACATGGGATTTCAAAAACCACTATGATTTTTTTCCATGAATAGCATAGTATTTAAAGCCTATTACATAATTTTTGAAGTGTTTAGACAACTTAATTTTTTTCTCTGATGTCAGCAATGGAATTTAATCAACAGAGAAAAGCAGACACATCAATAAACTGAGTGTATGATTGCAGAGAGAGATCCCATGTACT
The DNA here is from genome assembly GCF_030435805.1 of Mustela lutreola. Lineage (NCBI taxonomy): Eukaryota > Metazoa > Chordata > Mammalia > Carnivora > Mustelidae > Mustela > Mustela lutreola. Next base: position 58,710,613 of record NC_081297.1, read on the forward strand.
ATGTCAGCTTACATACTTTCATTGTCTTTTCTCATCCCTTCCCCAGAAAACTATACTACTGCTTGAAAGGTCATATGTTGTAGTGGACTGAAGATGACTTGATATTAGAATATAGGCTCCTCTATTAACTACCTATGATGTATTGGTGACTGTACCCAATCTTCTTCTGTCTACATTTTGATACAGCTTAAATGTATTTCCAGGACTGGTAAGGGCCTTGATGATGTTTGAAAAGAGTTTGACATATCACTGGAGTTCAAAACAAGTAGTTATTTTAAACATTATGTCAGCAAAAATTATTTATTTATTTAATTTTTTTTAAAAGAATGTATTTATTTATTTATTTGACTGAGAGAAAGACAGAGCACAGCAGGGAGATTGGCAGGCAGAGGGAGAGGGAGAAGCAGGCCCCCATGGAGCAAGGAACCCTATGCGGGGTTCCATCCCAGGACCCTGGGGTTATGACCTAAGCTGAACGCAGATGCTGAACCGACTGAGCCACCCAGGTGACTGCTGGTAGAAGTAATTTAATTTAATTTTTAAATTAACATATAATGAATTATTTGTTTCAGGGGTACAGGTCTGTGAATCATCAGTCTTACATAATTCACAGCACTCACTATAGCACATACCCTCCCCGGTGTCCATCACTCAGACACCCTAGCCCTCCCAAACCCTCCAGCAGCCCTCAGTTTGTTTTCTGAGATTAAGAGTTTCTTATGGTTTGTCTCTCTTCCCAGTCCCATCTTGTTTCATTTTTCCCTCCCTTCCCCCATGAACCCCGTCCTGCCTCTCAACTTCCTCATATCAGAGAGATCATATGATAATTGTCTTTCTCTGATGGACTTACTTTGCTTAGCATAATACCCTTTAGAAGTAATTTAAAAGAGGGGCACTGGGTGCCTCAGTTGGTTAAGCATCTGCCTTTGTCTCAGGTCATGATCTTGGGCTCCTGGGATTGAACTCTTTGTTGCGGTCCCTGCTCAGTAGTGAAGTCTGCTTCTCCCTCCTCATCCTATCTCTATCTCTCATAAATAAATAAAATCTTAAAAGAAAAAGAGTGTTTAGGTGTTATTTCAGGCCCCCTTTTATTTTTATTGTTTTTTTTTTAAAGATTATTTATTTTAGAGAGAGAGAGAGAGAAAGAGGGTAAGCAGGGGAAGGGGTAGAGGAGGTGGGAGAGGGAGAAGGAGAGAATCTCAAGCAGTTTTCCTGCTCCATGAGGAGTCCCAAGTGGAACTCTATCTCACAACCCTGAGATCATGACCTGAACAGAAATCAAGAGTTGGCCACTTACCTGACTGAGCTATGCAGGAGCCCCTCAAAGCCCACTTTGAATTAATTAATTTGTTAGTTAATAGTTTTATTTTCCTTTATTTTATTTATTATTATTTTTAAATTTTCAATTTAAATTTAATTAGCCAAGTTATACTACATCATTAGTTTCAGATGTAGTGTTCGATAATTTTTTAAAATTTTTATTTATTTTTTAAATTTCTTTTCAGTGTTCCAGAATTCATTGTTTATGTACACACACTCAGTGTTCCATGCAATATGTGCCCTCCATAATACCTGCCACCAGGTTCACCCAAACTCCCACCCCCTACCCCTCCAAAACCCTCAGATTGTTTTTCAGCGTCCATAGTCTTTCATGGTTTGTCTCCCCCTCCAATTTCCCCCAACTCCCTTCTCTCCATCTCCCTATGTCCTCCATGTTATTTCTTATGCTCCACAAATAAGTGAAACCATATGATAATTGACTATCTGCTTGAGTCTGCTTATTTCACTCAGCATAATCTCTTCCAATCCTGTCCATGTTTATAAAAAAGTTGGGTATTCATCCTTTCTAATTTATCAGTTGCATAACACCCAGTGCTCATCAAATTATATGCTTTCCCTAACCTCACTTTTAAAATTTAAAATTTATCTGTCTTGTATTTCCTTATTTTTTTCCTATTTCTACTGCTTAGATATCCTTGATATCTTCTTAAATCATTCACTTAGCTTTGTGTTGATGTGAATAATGGTCTTATTTCATCATCATTTAAAATTTGGTGTTTTAATTTGTGCTTATGCATTTATTCTAATTTTGTAACCTATAGTGAGTGACATAATGTTTGCATTTTATTTTTTATTTATTTATGTTTTAAATATTTATTTATTTGAGATAGAGTGAGGGAGAGACAGAGAAGAGCATGTGTGAGTGGGGGGCGGGGCAGAGGGAGAGAATCAACAAGCAGAATCCCCCCTGAACACTAAGCTCATGATGGGGCTTCATCTCACCACCATGAGATGATGACCTGAGCTAAAACCAAGATTTGGACGCTTAACACACTGAGCCAACCAGGCGCCCCTGTTTACATTTGTTTTAAATTAAAGATATGCCTTTTAAGTGAAGTTCTCTCATAAAGATAAGTAAATAATTAGAAGTCTTATCAGTGTTCATGAAGCTGTTTCCATCTCTTCAGTTCTGATTATTTCCAAATTCCCTTTGATATCTTTGTTTTCACTTGTTTTCATTATTTTAATTAGCCTAGAATACTTATTTGGTTTCTTTTGAGGCATCTTTGCTGTTGCTGTTTTCTATATTGTATTTGGGTCTTAGATTATGTTATTAATTTGATGACATTGATTAGGGGAAGAAACTAGTTTGTTACTATATTGTGTGTCTTCTGTAGAATTTATATAGTTTTAAATATTATTACTTTCCTTCCTTCCCTAGAACATTGAAGAAAAGACTAAGTCAGAAGTGGATATATGTTTAATTACTTGGAAATATATTTTAAAGTTTTACAGTGAGGAAAGCCACTATGCATGAGTTTGGTTTGAAAGTAAAAGGAGTTTGATTAAGGTGAGATTAGGACGTATTTTTAAATGTCTTTAAAAGGGTTAATATGACTACATTATAGGCACAAAGCAATGAAACAAATCAGAAGCTGTAGTTAAATACTTAGAGGACTTTCTTCTTTGATTTTACACTGATTCGTCAAAACTTCAGGATCTTTGAGAGAAATGTTATCTTCTTTATGAAATCATTAAAAGCTTGTTGCACTTGCTTATTCCTCAAGGTGTAAATGAAAGGGTTCAACAGGGGTGCAACAGAAGTGGTGAGCACCGAAACACCTTTATTTGTGGCTACCTCTTCTTTTGCTGACGGCTTGATATAGATGAAGATGCAGCTGCCATAGGTGATGGAAACTACAATCATGTGTGATGAGCAGGTAGAAAAGGCCTTTTTTCTTTGTTGGAAAGAGGGGAATCTCAGAATTGTCCTGACGATGTATGTGTAGGACAGAAATACACACACTAAGGTGATAATGAGTGCAAATACAGCCACAAAGATAACCATTTGTTCTAGTAGCCACGTATCTGAACATGAGATCTTCAGGAGGGGACCTGCATCACAGCCAAAATGGTCAATGGCATTGGAGTCACAGAATTCAAGCTGGAGGCCCAAGCTCAGGGGTGGGAGAACGATCATCAAGCCAGATACCCAGCAACAGAGGATTAATAAGGTGCACACCCTATTGTTCATGATGGTCATGTAATGAAGGGGTTTACAGATAGCAACATAGCGATCATAGGACATGGCTGCCAGGAGAAAAAATTCTGTTGCTCCAAAGAGAAAAATAAAAAATATTTGACTTGCACAAGCATTGTAGGTAATAGTATTGTCCCCAGTTGATATACTATATAGGAATCTAGGAATACAGACAGTGGTAAATGAGACTTCTAAGAAAGAGAAATTTCTGAGAAAAAAGTACATAGGCGTTTTAAGATGAGAGTCTACCAATGTGAGGGTTATAATTGTAAGGTTCCCTGTTACACTCAAGATATAGGTGAGCAATAGAAAGATAAAAAGCAGGATTTGCAGTTGTGGGTCATCTGTCAGTCCCAGCAGGATAAAAGTTGTTATTGCTGTGTAGTTTCTCATCACTGACTTTTGACATCCATCCATTGGCATGTGAAAATAAAAGAGATTTTTATAAGGAGATCAATATTTGAATTCTGTAGCAAAAGACTGAGTATAAAAGCCCAGCAAACCAAGTCTACATTTATTTTCTCATTTCACTTATAATCAATATTACCACTATTCCAGTTAGCCTTCCTGAATATTCCACATCTGAGCAGTAAAGCTTATTCCTTCAGAGTTCATGTTTCTGTAAAACAATGCAACATTTTCTCAGATCATTCTTTGCCCCTCAAAATTTGCAGCTGTACATGATCATTGTTTGTAATTCATCACATGGATTGGATTTACAAATAAGTTAGAGCAAAAAAAAGGTGATTTTACTTAATGTGTACTTAAGTTGTTGTAATGTGTACTTTGTTGTTTATCCAAGACAAATCTTGGATATATATTATATCCAGATAACAAAGACCATGACTTCTCTTCAGTTGTTATTATCAAGGATTGTTTTAAGTATAAGATGCATTTCTGCTGGAAAACAAACAACAGTGACAACAAAACACAACATTGGACCCTGAGATTTTCCCTTATTTCTTTATTCTTATCTGCTTGTATTCCTTATCTTAACTCAAAGATGGTTTGATATACAACTCTTTTATCTATTATGTCAGAAAAGGAATACCTTCACTACGCATACATGTTATTTTTTAGTTGCCTGTGGCTCCATATCTCTCAAAAGCCCTGAAATGTAATCTATGTTTAATACCAATAAATACAGTCTTCCAGAGGCTATGCACCTTTTTATTTTTTAATTATTTTTTTTATTTTTAGAGAGAGAGGCAGGAGGGTCAGGAGAGGGAGGGAGAGAATCTTAAGCAAGTTTCATGACCAGTGCAGAGCCCAACTTGGGGCTCCGTCTCACTAACCTGAGATCATAACCTGAGTTGAAATCAAGATTGGAGCATTTAACCAACTGAGCTACTCAGTCTCCCCGCAGGCTATGCATTTTTAATTGGTGTTTTTAATTTCTTCAAAAAGATACTATCATCTCCACCTTCTCATCTTACCCCTACTTTGTTTAGGTCTTAAGGCTCTGCAAACTTTCATGTCCAACCTCCCACTGCTCTAAAATCCGCAGGAATTTTATTACTATTGAAGTCATTGGCATATTTTTTTGTAGTTTCTTTGCCTGACATCCCCACAATATTTTTTTAAATTAAGATTCTGTCATCCTTCAAATTGATTCCATGCCTTCATCCTGACTTTCTTCCTGACTTTCTCTCTCTTTTTAAAGATTTTATTTATTTGACAGAAAGAAAGAGAACACAAGCGAGGGGAGTAGCAGGCAGAGGGAGAGGGAGAAACAAGTCTCGTAGAGCAGGGGGAGCTCGATGTGGGATTTGACCCCAGAACCCTGGGATCATGAACTGAGCCAAAGGCAATTGTCCAGTCAACTGAGCCAGACACCCTATATATATCTTTTTTACTGACCTACAGTCTCCTCATTCTCTATTCACCTATGAAGTATTTCTGTTACCCAATGTTTTTTCTTGAGACCCATCTTTTCTTGTTTGCTCTTTGTTCTTCTTCTTACTGCATGCTCTCCAAGAGGATTTCACTTCATGCAACTGATTTTATTCTCATTCATATGAATTCCAGAGGCCAGAACTTTTCCAAATAAAACAATTGCTAAGTGCACATTTCTAGTTGTCTGTTCCACAGACTCTTCATATACCATGAATTCAAAGTGAAATCATGGTCCTTCTGCAAGCCTTATTCTCTTCTAGTGTTAACTATTTATTGATGGAGATTAGTCTCTAGTGTGTAGCCTGCAAGGGTCTTCATGGACAGGACCTTCCTTATTTTCTTATTTTATCACTTACATATTCCTTACCTTTCTTTCTGCTAACTTAAATTCCACAAACATTGACTGCTTGTATTCTTCATGTTTTTCAAAGTCTCTCTCTTCTTCCCTTCCCTTTCCTTCCTCTCTCTCCTCTCCTCTCCTCTCCTCCCCTCTTCTCTTGAATGGCTGTCTTTTTTTTCCCCTTCTTTTTTTTCTCAAGGGCTGTCTTCTTTACCAGGGCTACTCATTGATTAAGTTAATTGGTCCGTCAGAATTCTCCTTAGGTATCAGTTTTCTAAGGAAATTTTCATTCACCCTCCCAGACTATGTGAGATTAGGATACCATGTTATTTCTAAACACCTGTTGTTTACTCTTCCTTGGAATAAATCACTTGGTATACCTCCATATGCTTATATGTCTCCTCTCTGTTTCTGTACACTTTTCCAAAATAGAGATTATGTTTTGTTATATAATTGTGAACTGGAGGAAAAAAAAAAGAGTCATCTATATACTTAGACTAAGATATCTTCTTTAATGCCTAGTTTGGTCAGGTGGCTCAGCATTCTTATTTTTCTTTATGGTGATCAAGAATTTCATATGATGTTAATGTCTGACTCCACCCAGACAATTAAGGAAGTTTGTTGCCCAGCCTCATCACTCATATCCTCACCTCCATTCCAATCAGTGCTGTTATAAAATGTACAGTCACCTTATTTATATATTTACATTATAATTGGAGATACACATGAAAGATAAGTAAAATATTAACTGGCTGCCTTTTCTTATATCATGAGTCTCTTTCTGTTGATATTATGTGTGACCATTATGTATATTATTCAACAACAGGAAAGGACTCTATTTCTGTTTGTGGAGCTGTAACCACTCCGAGTCCTCAATTAGCATTAATTGTTTATAATGGTAACTATGAGAATATGTCTTATATGAAAACACAGTCTCTAGGGTTTCTGCTATTGCTCCATTACTAAAGGACATGGTATCTTCCCAGGAGACATCAATTAGTTTGCTATATGAATAATTTTTCACTAGATTGGTTTTAAAATAATACCTGCAAATGAAAGAGCCCTCTGAGTGTGGCAATATTAATTCTCTCTTCCTATGGACATGTGCCTTCTAAAGGCTTATGAGGTATACAAGGCAAGGCAAGCTTCATTTTAAAGGAACTATCACAGGAAAATGGACACTCCCGAAGGGACTCTAATTAAAAACTCTGGTAAAGGAAATAATGTGGACCTGATACAACTAAAGTGAAGACACTAGCACAACTAGCTGCCAACATTAAGAGCACCTGGGGGGCCCAGTCAGTTATGTGTTTGTCTTTGACTCAGGTCATGGTGCTAGGGTCCTGGGACTGAGCTCTCAGTTGAGCTCCTTGCCGGTAGGCAGTCTGATTCTCTCCTGCCAATCCCACCCCTGCCCCCTGACCCAACCATGTGGTCTCTCAAATAAATAAATAAAATCTTAAAAAAAAAAAAGCTACTAGCCAACCTTATGTAAGAACATCCTGTCACATGCATTTCCATCATCCTTAAACTCTCAAGGTTTTTCAAATCAACGAAACTGTTTCTTTGATGACTCTTCGACTGCTGAAGAGTGATATCTTTGTGAGCCTCTCATACCAATCAGTGGCTTATACAGGAAAGAAAAACAGAGCTCTTTGTTTTCAAACTTTCTGAGATTTTTCATTTCCTCTCAATCTTCTTTCTTTGGGAAATTCTATTTTTGCTTATATTAGAAAGTTCAATTTATTAATTTTTTTTCATGCAAGTGAAATAGTGTACTAATAATTTACTATGGCCTATTCTTTGCCTTGTCTTTTGATTTGGTTTATCTAAGAACTGATTCGCTTTTAAAACTTCAGGGCTCCAAAACAGCAATAAGTAGAACTAACTACAAAGTAACTAAAAGTTGACATCCTGCTCTCATCTCCTTTTTCATACTTCCCTCTGGATATACAGCAAGCAGAAGTTGTCCTGGTGGAAATACACTTCTCACCTTGCTATCCTGAACAGAGCTCCATGAACAATAAAAATGGCCTCTCTCTCTTCACTCATCAAATTATTCAAATTATTTTTATTGAAGAATTAGATTTTAAGAGAACATTTCTGTTTAAGTAATAGATGTTTAGGAAGGATTGAATTAGTTCTGTTTAAATTTTTCATCATAAAAGAATATTTACAAATTAGAAAATGTAGGGGGTGCGATTATGGACATTGGGAGGGTGTGTGCTTTGGTGAGTGCTGTGAAGTGTGTAAACCTGGTGATTCACAGACCTGTACCCCTGGGGATAAAAATATATGTTTATAAAAAATAAAAAATTAAAAAAAAAGAAAATGTTAGCATTTTAAGCAATGTAATATGCTTTCTGGGTACAAATCCCAGAATATTTCTGTATGTTTTTGAAACTACACTGTGTGAATGATTACTTATGGATGCAAAGTATAGCTCTGGCTATTTATGAAGGGCTACTGAATAGTTCACAACATGCCTACTACAATTTTCCACATTAAAAGTTGAAACAAGCTTAAGTAACTGTATTACAGAGGAAAATGCCAACAAATATTACTCTTTATTATCTCTTAAAAGAGAAAATAATTCTCATGTCTACCTACAGTACTTACTCTTTAGGTAATTATTCGTGCTTTTAGCTGGCAGCCTTTTACTGTTTCTCTGTGTTTTGGGGAAAGAGATGTGCCTCAAGTCCAATTGCATCAAGTCACAGTCACTTTTCAGCTATTTTCTGAAGGAACTTGAGTTCTTTAAGTTTCTTATTTTCACTCTCATTAGAGACTCTTATTTTAAACCTTGGAAGCATTTTCTTTGGTCTCTGTCATGAAGGGAAGAAAACTTCATGTAGGGGAGGAGAACAAACACATTTTATCTGGGTTTTGGAATAGCTCTGATTGTTCTGAGCCAGGATTTGGCTTTTCTCCTCTAAAAATAATAGTATTTATGTTCCTCTGCTCTATCTTCTGGGGTGCACTGGGATCACGTGTATGAATAAAGTAATGGATCCTTAGTGACCTGGGGTCTAATGTCACTAAGGAATCTTTTGCTTAATGAACTTTGGCAAACAACTAAAATAGACAGCAGCAGGGATGTTGTCCTTTGAGACAGTAAGATAGAACAACAGCATGGGACAGAGAGGCCAGGTGCCCATCACATTAATGAGAAAAATGTGCAAGCCTGATTAAATTCTCTTTTACACTTTCTAAAGATATGGTATAAGAGACTTTAATAATCAAAATATTTTGCCTTCCATAACCTCCCATATCATTTGTTTGTAAAATATTTAATATGAAAATATATATTGAAAAATTACTATGTTCAATGATGTTGCAGAATGAATTTATTTTTTTTTAATTACAGGAGTATTTACCTACATTTGAAAAACAGAGAAAAATGAATATGGCAGACATATTTTTTATTCTGCCTATAGACAATGCTTGATAAGACTATGGTTACATGGATGACTCAAAAACATTTTACTCAAGTAAAAACCATGGCTCTAATAATTTCTGCTGTGACATATCTGCCCCCAAGAATTTGCAATATGTATTAAAAGGGACCTATCTGAAAATATTTTAAGACATAAACTAAGGTTTGAAGGACTGGTTAAGAATGCTGCTTGTGATCAATTACAAAAAGGTAATAGAAATTATAGTAGTTTGGAGATGAGATTACTGTTTAGAAATCTGGAAAAACCTTGTATGGTTACATATTAGTTGCTTTAGGAGTTATAGTTTGACGATGATAGATTAGGGCTCATGATGAATACATTTGTCATGATTAAGAAAGAAAGCTGCTACATTAAAGGAAGGAGAAAATGCCCTTGTTGCAAAATGCTTAAATAAATTAAGCTAATCTCTCTTTATTATTACTTTTTATTATACCAGCATTACTTTTATGGCTTTCTTTACCTAATTTTCTTTTTTCTCTTCCTTTTTTAAATCTTTCTTTTTTTAAAAAAATTATCCTCCATTAGCCACCATATAGTACATCATTACTGTTTCTGATGTAGTGTTCAATGACTCAATAGTTGCATATAACACCCTGTGCTTATCACAACACATGCCCTCCTTAATACCCATCACCTGGGTATTCCATCCCCCCCTTTCCCTCTGAAACCCTCAGTTTGTTTCTCAGAGTCCAGAGTCTTTCATGGTTTGTCTCCCTCTCTGATTCTTTCCCTAATTTTCATTTTATATTTTAATTAAGACAGGTATTTGTTGTTTAAGTTCTTCTTTTTAATAATCTTTCATACAACAAAGGTTTACTTGTTATTAGGATTTATGTTGTGAGAGACAATATGTTATATGAGTGGTTCTTTTTAAAAAGAATTTATTTATTTGAGATTGAAGAAAGAGCACAGGTGAACCTGCACATGAGTGTGGGGAAAGGGCAGAGGGAGAAGGAGAGTCCCCGCTGAAGTAGGTGCTCAGGTGACTCAGGGCTCAATCCTAAGACACTGGGACCAGAGTGAAAGGCAGACACTTAGCCACCCAGTCACCCTGAAATAGGTTCTTACCATGCCAATAAGTATTCAAATTTTTGGTGTGGGGAATAGAAAGAGGATAAACAGTGAATTTAAGATTCATAAAAACTATGATTCTATATGTTGGATTGTAAAGAGTAAGAGCGAATCATATCATGCATGTAATATTGTGCAACTTCAAAAAGGTGGGGGCATCACGTTACCTGATTTCAAGCTTTATTACAAAGCTGTGATCACCAAGACAGCATGGTACTGGCATAAAAACAGACACATAGACCAGTAGAACAGAGTAGAGAGCCCAGATATGAACCCTCAACTCTATGGTCAAATAATCTTCGACAAAACAAAAAAATATATACAGTGGAAAAAAGACAGTCTCTTCAATAAATGGTGCTGGGAAAACTGGACAGCTATAAGTAGAAGAATGAAACTCGACCATTCTCTTACATAGTCACAAAGATAAACTCAAAATGGATAAAGGACCTCAACGTGAGAATCCATCAAAAAAAAAAAAAAAAAGAATCCTAGAGAAGAACATAGGCAGTAATCTCTTCAATATCAGCCACAGCAACTTCTTTCAAGATATGTCTCCAAAGGCAAAGGAAACAAAAGCGAATATAAACTTTTGGGACTTCATCAAAATCAAAAGCTTCTGCACAGCAAAGGAAACAGTCAACAAAACAAAGAGGCAACCCACGGAATGGGAGAAGATATTTGCAAATGACAGTACAGACAAAAGGTTGATATCCAGGATCTATGATGAACTCCTCAAACTCAACACACACGAAACAGGCAAACATATCAAAAAAGGGGCAGAAGATATGAACAGACACTTCTCCAATGAAGACATACAAATGGCTATCAGACACATGAAAAAATGTTCATCAGCACTAGCCCTCAGGGAGATTCAAATTAAAACCACATTGAAATATCACTTAGATACTTTTAAGTTTTCTTTTCATCCCTTTATCTTATCTTTTTTTTTTTTTTACTAATGTATGTAATACATTGATATATGGAATATATCTTTTTTAAAAAATATTTTATTTGTTTATTTGACAGACAGAAATCACAAGTAGGCAGAGAGGCAGGCAAGAGCAAGGAGGAAGCAGGCTCTCTGCTGAGCAGAAAGTTCAATGTGGGGCTCGATCCCAGGACCGTGGAATCATGACCCAAGCCAAAGGCAGAGGCTTTAACTCACTGAGCCACCCAGGAGCCACTATAATATATGTAATTAATGTTTTTGCATCTAGAAAGGCCTTGCTCTTAATAAATATATCTTATAACAAGTCCTTTTTTTCCCCACAGAGGATTCTCTTGGATTTTGTAAACATATAATCATATTATCAGTATATTATAATTTTTTTTTCCTGAATTCACTGATGGGATTTACAATACCATAGAGTTGTACTGTTGAACAATTCTTAAATAAGACTTATTTAAAAAAAAAAAAAAACAAAACTCTACCATGCATACAAAACAATGGATCATTTATAGAGGTATCCACAAGCTAGGTTAAGGAACAGAGCATTACCTGTATCTTAGAAACTTCCTGTTTGTCCATTTCTGATCACATTCCTCTTTATCTGTAATAGATGAATTCAAGGACACTTAGTTTCTGTTTGTGCTCTTCTGTTTGTGCTCTTTGTCTGAGAAGGCTGACCAGAATATACTGCATGCAGGAGCTCCTTTTTCTGTGGATTTGATTTTCGGTTCAGCCATTGAGAGCTCCTTATAATATCATCAGCTATTGTATCAAGATTATGCTATTCTCATTTTTTATAATGTGTAGATACACTTTTAGCTATGCCCCGAAATGTCTGTATAGAACTCGTATACATTTTTTAAATATTTGAACCAGTTGTAGTAGGTTGTATTTTATTGTAGAAATCTCAACACTATTTACGAGTTTACTGGCAGAATTGTAATTATTTTGGTTTTATGACAGCATTTTGTGTAGTTATGTGCACTATATTTCTTAATATAATGGTTGACTCCTCTCTTCTTCTTCTTTTTTTTTTTTTTTTTTTCTGTTACCTTTGGGAGAGATTTAATGATATCATTAGTCCATTTAGATATTCCTCTTTTGGCATTGCAGTTCTTTTAAAAATTTTTTGCTCATTCTCTATTTGCTTTTTTTCTATTTCGATAATATCTGCTTTAATATTTATTACTTTCTTCTTTCCAATTTAGTTAGGTATAATGTCATGTCTTTTTTAAACTTCTTTGGATTAATGCTTAGATCATTAATTTCAAGTTTTTGTCATTTATTTTCTAATGCATTTGGATCTAAATATGCTGCTAATCACCACGTCATATTTACCCCCACGTTTGTTACTTCATAGCATTGTGTGACATAAAATGTTCCTTTTAGTATTTGTTCTGATTTATTTTTTTTTTTTTTTTTTTTTTTTTTTTTTTATTTTTTTATTTTTTTTTATTTTTTGACCACAGTCATACTTAGATGCTATTTCATAATTTCCAAGTGTATGATGATTTTCAAAAGTTTTTTTCTTCTGTTTTTAAATTCTGTTCAGAATTTATCCTGTGGGTTATTTCACTCCTTTGTAATATTTAATATTTGTTTCATGGCACAGTTTATGGCTAGTCTAAGCAAATAGTCTATAACTACCTGCATAAAATACTGATTCTGAAGTAGTTGGATGTAGTATTTTATATAAGTTAATTAGTTCAAATTTGCATGTTATACTATACTTGCCAAGTGTTGTATCCTTAAAGATATGTTATATATTCTTTACACATTTACTATTGTCTATTATCTTTATCAGTTAGTGAGAGTAGTTTGTTAAAATACTGTGGATTTGTCTATTTCTCTTGAAAGTTCTAATCATCTTGCTGTGTATATTTTGATTCTATGTCATTAAAGACATATGAATTTAGAATTACATTAACTGTAAAAAATTTCATTATGAAATCTTTATCTTTAGTGATTTTTAAACTTGATCTTGTAGGATACATGGCCTTATTATTAACATAGGTATACACGCATTCTTTTTTTTTCAGTGTTTGTATTATGTATATCTTCCATGCTTTTACTTGAAATCCATCCTTATATTTTAGATGCATCCCTTGTAAGGAAATATAATGCATTGAAAAAAAAAAGCTGTTCAAAATTATGTATGCTTAGTTGGGGGAATATAGATTATTACCTTTTTTTAAACAATAGATTCCAGAGTTCACATTTGTGCTGTGTTCATTCTATGAGTTGTGACAAATGTATAATGACATGTATGTAGCACTACAGTATCATACAGAATAATTTCTCTGGCATAAAAATCTGCTATGCTCCACCAACTCATTGCTTTCTTCCTCACTCTCCTAGCCCCTGGTAACCTCTGATCTTTTTGCTATATCCACGGTTTGCCTTTTCCAGAATGTTAGAGAGTTGGAATCCTACAGTATGTAGCCTCTTCAGATTGTCTTCTTTCACTTAATATGTGTTTAAGGTTTCTCCATGATAGTGCATTTATTTTTTAGTGGTGATAAATATTCCACTGTCTAGATGTACCAAGCTTTATCAATTCACCTACTGAGAGATATCTTAGTTGCCTTCATTTTTTTGGCAATTATGAATGAAGCTGCTATAAACATTAGTGTGTAGAGTTTTGTGTGAATGTAAGTTTTCAATCATTTGGGTAAATAATAAGGGGTATAATTGCTGGACAGTATGGGAAAGAGTATGTTCTGTTTTCTAAGAAATTGCCAAGCTCTTTTCCAAAGGGACAACACCATTTTGCATTTGTACTAGCAATAAATGAGATTTTCTGTTGATACTCATCCTTACAAGCATTTGGTATTGTCAGTGTTTGGATTTTAACCTTTTTAGGAGGCTTTTAGCAGCACCCCATTGTTGTTTTAATTTCTAATTCCTTAGTGATATATGATATTGAATATTTTTTGGTGTGCTTATATGCCATCACTTTTTTGTGAAGTGTCTGTTCAGATCTTTGTTCATTGTTTAATTGAGTTGTGTATTTCTTATTGTTGAATCAGAGTCTCAGCAGATGTCCCAATGGAAAACTAGCCTTAAATGATGACAATCTTAATGTGAGGAACAATATTGATAGTGTTCCAATTATTTAACCATACTTTAAAATATATTTTTCCATCTTTCTTTTAAATCAGAGTATATATATTGATAATAAACCACTGAGTCCAGCACTGTCAGAAATGGAATACATATTTATTTAATTCAACTTTTTCTTGAATTTACTCTTAGTTTAGAAAGCTAAATTTCCAGTATAATTCAATGCCACATTCTTAACCTATTAGTTGACTTACTTATCCTTCCCCAGGTGAAACTGTGCTCAGTGTATTCTGAAATTCACAAGCATAACTTGCTTATGACAAATGGTATGGTACTGAATGGAGAAATGATATGTTATTCAGAATCCTGAAGGAAGAACACAGTAAGATAAAGGGTAATAGCAGTTCAGTTCAGTAATGTAATGCCCTTTAAATTTGTTGCAGTTTTTATTGAATAGGTTTCCATTAACAGAAGAAATCATTTGGCTGTGAAATAAATTATATGGGTGTGAAAAAGCACAAAACAAGTAAATAATATTCCACCAACCAATGCTTAAGCATATTGACAAAATAAAAACAAATTAATGAAGCCTGAGGTTCTAACACATTGAAACCTGGAGCCATAATGTGGAGACTTGTAGAATTTGAAAGCAGAGATAAATAAAAATGAGGAAAAGACACACTGACTGAACAAAGATTTTTAACCTACCATGTGTTTAAGGGGTAGAAACACTTTGAGAAATCTCCAGTGAAAAGATTTGGACTGAGATATTTCTCTGGGGAAGTTTTATTTTTAATTATGAGCCCAATTTACCTAATAATTACAAAGATATTAAAATTATTTATTTATTATTGGGTAAGGTATGGCAGTTTGTGTTTTTTAAAGAATTGGTTTACTGCATCTGCCAAATTTGTGTGCATAGATTTGTCCATAATATTCTCATATTATCACCACATGTTATCACATAATATCATAATATTTGTCCATAATATTCTCATATAATCACTTGGATGTCTGCAATGTCTCTAGGGATATACCCTGTTTCCATTCGAGATTGGTAACTTGAGTCTTTCTTTTATTTGTCTCTCTCTCTTTTATTCTTATTAGATGCTTGCCAATTTTATTGATATTTACAAAATAAGAGCTTTTTTGTTTCATTGATTTTCTTTATTGTTTTTCTGGTTTGGATATATTGTTTTTCTGCCCTTCTCTTTGTTCTTTCTTTCTGCCTGCTTTGAGTTTATTTGCTCCTCCTTTCTATGTTGAATGAGGAGAGCTTAGATTATTGATTCAAGACTTTTTTCTTTTCTTTTTTTATGTATATTATTATTTTTAAAATTTTATTTTTCAGTATGTTATTCTTTAAATTATACGTACATATGCATATACTTAAATGTTTCAAGTTTTTATTTAAATTTTATTAGTTAATATATAGTGTAATATTGGTTTCAGGAGTAGAATTTAATGATTCATCATCTACATATAACACCCGGTGCTCATTATAGCAAGTGCCCTCCTTAATACCCATCACCTGTTTAGCCCATCCCACACCTGCCTCCCCACTTTTCCTATTTTTTTTCCTTTTTAACATATTTTTTAATTAAATTTTATTTTTTCAGCGTTCCAAGATTCATTGTTTACGCACCACACCCAGTGCTCCATGCAAAACGTGCCCTCCTTACTACCCACCACCAGGCTCACCCAACCCCCCGCCCCACTTCCCTCCAAAACCCTCTGTTTCTCAGAGTCCACAGTCTCTCATGGTCCTGTTTTCTAATGTAAGTATTTCATGCTATTAGCTCTTATCTCAGCAGCACTTTTGCACTGTCCCAAATTTTTTGATATTTTGTATTTTCATTTTAGAGTTTTTGTAATAATTTTTCTGTCCCACTCTTTTTCTTCTCCTTCAGAGAAGAGGCTGATAAGAATGTTAGATCTTTTGTTATTGTCCGAGGGATCCCTCTGGCTCTGTTTATTATTATTATTATTGTTAAACTTATTAATATTCAGTGTATTTTCTCCCTAATTCAGATTGTATATGTATGGGTTTTTTTTTTGTTTGTTTTGTTTTGTTTTGTTTTGTTTGGTCAAGTTCTGAATCTATTCTCTGTGGCTTCCATTCTTATGTTGAGCCTGTTTATTGAATTTGTTTCTATAACTAAATCTTTCAGGAATATTCTTCTCTGCACCTACCTGGCTTTTCTTCAGCACACAACACCTCAGTCTTTCTAGAAATGTTTGTTTTTTCTACCTTATATCTTCAGATCTTCACACTTTCTGCTTTTCTGAGAGCTTTATGAATTGTTTGGGAAGGAAGACAGCTGTCAGCATTTGCTCACAATCTTATCAGAACTTCCTTAGATTTTCAATGTCCATTTTTAGAGTAATTTCAGTTTTAGCATCACCAGAAAATAATCTTTAAGGTACTTCTTTTCCTTCATCTGATTAATACTTTTAATTTATTGTGTTCCCATTTGTTGTTTTCATAAAAATGCCTAAATAAATCCAACTCAATGTTTAAAAATTTGAAACTTCTCCAAGTATTTCTTAATTTCAATGATTTTTTTTCAGTCATAAAATTTCCAGTTGATTGTTCTTTATGTCTTTTATTCTTTGTTGAATATTTCTTTCTTTCTATCTCTTTCTTCCTTCTTTCTTCTTTCTTTCTTTCCTTCCTTCCTTTCTTTTTTTCTTTTTCTCTTTCCCTCTCTCTCTCTTTCTTCCTCTTTATTGACTTTCTAATTTTCTTTTCGGCCAGTGTCTTCATAGTTGTTCGCTGAAGTACTTTTACGATAGTTGCTTTAAAATATTTATTAGGTAATTCTAACACATCTTTTATTGCAGTGTTGCTTTCAATTGATCCTCTTTTTTTCACTTAATTTAAGATTTCCCTAGTTATTGGTATTACAGGTGATTCTTTTTATTGAAATCTGGATAGATTTGCTATTACATTAGGAGTCTCTGGATCTTACTTTGACTTTCTGTTGTAGCTGGCTTCCTCAGACTGGTCCAGCAGTAGAAGGCAAGAACTCAGCCCTGTTCCTGCCAGATGTCGGTCCCCTACTTGGCCCCTTTCTCATCAAGGTGAAGGGGGCTCCTCATTAACAGCTGTTCAGAATAGGATTTTTAGGTGCCCACTGACCTCTGCTGGTAGGAAGGAGAAGAGGATACTTTCAACTTTTGAACCCTGATTTTGATGTGTTTTCAGATATCCATGTATAAAAGTAGATGGGATCCTTGCATATTGGCAGTACCAGACATGCTCTATAGAAGAGATGGCTTATGGGAGCCAACTCCTCATCTGGTTTATCACTAGGACAATTATATCTTAGATGATTTTATATAGCAAAGATGTTGCTTTTTCTTAGCATACTTTTCTTTTTTTTTGAGGTTGTAGGTCAAAAAAATGTGTGGATAAATCCACTACTCAAACACATAAACATGGCAAAAATTAGTAGGTCAGATATTTAGGCCTTGATTTAGGAGTGGGTTAACCATTGGTTTAGATGTCATTATCTCAGAATACAAGATTAAACTCTGTGATAAAATTTTTAAAAGGGGGGAACAGAGAATGAAAGACAAAATACTATCAGCAGTTAATTACAGAAGACAAATAGTTGCTGGTAAACTTGGGAATGAAAGAAAAACAAGGGAAAAGAGAGGAAGAGTATGTTCCTCAAATCCAGGAATGAAGAGTATTCTATAAAAGAGAGATTATATGACAAAATAGTACCAAATATTCATTGAGATCTTGAAATAAACACTTTAAATGACCTAATTTATCCTCGTCAAACAAAATATCAATAAAAAATCTGGCTATGAATTATTATTCACCCAATTTGATAGTTAATAAAACCAAGACACTGAGTGGTTAAATAAAGCTGGTACAAGTCATTTAAAGGGAGTTAAACATAACTGTAAAAAAAAAAACACACAAAATAACCATAGTCAGAATTTAACAGTATTGACTTAGTGTAATCTAGTAGAAATACATTTGGTCTATAGCATATAGACTTGTCACAGATGCTTTTAGGTGAAGGGATGATTCATCATGTATCTTTATGTCTAGGTAAAAAGGAAAAAAAACAAACAATGGAGAAAAGAACAATGGTATTTATTATCTATATCATCCTATTTTTCTCAGTGTCTTAGTATGCTCATGATAAGAGTGTGGCTCCTTCTTATAAAGCGCCTGGCAATCTCAGGCACTAGTAACCATTTTTAAGTGATGGTATATGCACACACACACACACACACACATAAGTACCTACATATGTATGATCAATCACGTATGTATATAATTGAATAACTAAAAAATACTAGTGCCATATGGGTTTTTTTTTTTTTTTTTTTGCTTTTTGAATAGATTTGCAGTGATAAACATCAACACAATATATTTGAAGCACAATTATGTAAGAAGTGACTTAGTAATTTCTTTGTTATATCATGGGAAAAATACTACAAATCATTCCACAATGATTTTATGCTTAAATTAATTGAAGGAGAATTTATAATATAAAAACATTGAATCCAAAATAACAAATAACTTTATTCCTGAGAATTGATAAAAGTAAGGAGAGAGAAGAAATAAAACAATGATCTATCTATTGGCTCTCTCATGAAAGTGTTGTGTGTATAGTGTTAACCTTAGAAACAAAATGATTGGTTATCTTACCAGAAAAAAAAAAAAAAAAACAAGAGTTTATTTGGTAATAATGAGTGACAGAATTGCAGTTTGGGTCGTGAAGGTTATAGGCAAATCCAACAAAGATGAAGGGTGCTATTTTATGGAGAAGAAGGTGGAATCTGGGAGAAGTTGTTTTGAACAAAAGTTCATTGGAGAACAGCAAGAATTTAGGGTGATGATGATTTCTCATTGGCCGGGTTGCAGGGTTAGTCAGTTTATTGTAGGAGATGCAGTGTACATCTTTCCATGTTGGGACTTGTAATTAATAATTCTTTTCTGCCCTCCGTTTTTCTGGTGAGGTCTATAATTGACAATTCTTCCTGTAACTGACATTGAGTGGTAAGGCTCCTCCCTTTCAGCTTCCTCTTCTAGCATCCCAAGTCCACTTCAGTGAGGTTTCCCGCTTTTAATTTTCACAATATTTTAGCTATAACTATTTTATTTTAAATTTCTTTTTTTTAATAAACATATGATGTATTATTAGCCCCAGGTGTACAGGTCTGTGAATCGCCAGATTTACACACTTCACAGCACTCAACATATCACATACCTCCCCAATGTCCATAAACCCATCCCTCTCTCCCTATCCCCCTCCCCCTAGTCACCCTTAGTTTGTTTTGTGAGATTAAGAGTCTCTTATTCCATTATATATATATGTACCACCTCTTCTTTATCCATTCATCTGTTGATGGACATCTAGGCTCTTTCCATAGTTTGGCTATTGTGGACATTGCTGCTATAAACATTCGGGTGCACGTGCACCTTCGGATCACTATGTTAAGGTTAAATACCTTAAGGTAAATACCCAGTTGTGCAATAGCTGGGTTGTAGGGTAGTTCTATTTTCAACTTTTTGAAGAACCTCCATGCTGTTTTATAAAGTGGTTACACCAGCTTGCATTCTCACCCACAGTGTAGGAGGGTTCCCCTTTCTCCACATCCTCGCCAGCCTCTCTCATTTCCTGACATGTTAATTTTAGCCATCCTGACTGTGTGAGGTGGTATCTAATTATGGTTTTATTTTCTATTTCCCTGATGCCAAGTGATGTGGAGCACTTTTTCATGTGTCTGTTGGCCATATGGATGTCTTCTTTGCAGAAATGTCTGTTAATGTCCTCTGCCCATTTCTTGATTGGATTATTTGTTCTTTGGGTGTTAGGTTTACTAAGCTCTTTATAGATTTTGGATACTAGCCCTTTATCTGATATGTCATTTGAATATATCTTCTCCCATTCTGTCAGTTGTCTTTTGCTTTTGTTAACTGTTTCCTTTGCTGTGCAAAAGCTTTTAACCTTCATGAAGTCCCAATAGTTCATTTTTGCCCTTGCTTCCCTTGCCTTTGGTGACAATCCTAGGAAGATGTTGGTGTGGCTGAGGTTGAAGAGGTTGCTGCCTGTATTCTCCTCAAGGATTTTGATGGATTCCTTTCTCACATTGAGGTCCTTCATCCATTTTGAGTCTATTTTCATGTGTGGTGTAAGGAAATGGTCTAGTTTCATTATTCTGCATATTTTCCAACAGCATTTGTTGAAGAGGCTGTCTTTTTTTCCATTGGACATTCTTTTCTGCTTTGTTGAAGATTAGTTGACCATAGAGTTGAGGGTCTACTTCTGGGCTCTCTATTCTGTTCCATTGATCTGTGTGTCTGTTTTTGTACCAGTACCATACTGTCCTGATATGACAGCTTTGTAATAGAGCTTGAAGTCTGGAATTGTGATGCCACCAACTTTGGCTTTCTTTGTCAATATTCTTTTGGCTATTCTAGGTCTTTTCTTGTTCCATATAAATTTTAGGATTATTTGTTCCATTTCTTTAAAAAAAAAAAATCAACGGACGGGATTTTGATAGGGATTGCCTTAAATGTGTAGATTGCTTTGGGTAGCATAGATATTTTCATAATATTTGTGAGCATGCAGTTTCACTTCTACCACAGATTCAAGTAAAGTTATTGACCTTTATAAGGCAGGATGGATGGCTTTCAAACTCTAAACAATGGAGCTGAAACAGGAAGTCAATAGGATTTTTTCTAAAGGTACTTATGTTGTCTGCATAAATAAAAGGAGTTTTGCTTCTTCCTTTTTAGAATGCATGCTTTTCCCTTTCTTTAACTTTATTATATAAATTATTACATTCTTATAAGTGTAAAGCAGTAATTAAGAACTTCTTATAGGAAAGATTTAGGTCAAGTTTTGGATAGTGTAAACATGCTTAAATCCACACACTCCAATGTCCATAAAAATTCTGAAAGAGATATTTTTCATTTTTAAGATAATGAAACCCTATAAACACTGGAAAACAATTTAAGTTACCATCATCATGACAGAAATTTTGAGAACTACCTCGGAGATAGAAAACATATAGTTTTAAGTTCAAAAAAAAAAAGAAAGAAAGAAAGAAAAAAAGAAAAAAGAAAAGTAAAAAGTAGAGGATATTGGATCATAGGAAACCAGGTTCCTTCCAAGGGAGTTTCTTATAAGCTGCAGGCTCAGCATCAGCACATTAAAAGAAAATAATGGGCTGTGGAATAATCATTAGTGTAGTTCACTCAAAATGCTTCGTGTTGAAAATATTGGGATCTTACAGAAATGGCAATGCCATGCTTATAGTCACTTTGGAATTTAACCCCCAAAAGACATTAAACAAGCTTTGTTATAATATTAAAGGATTAAATTCACGATGATGATATAATGCCTATGCCCCAAATAGCATTGACCAACATTTATAATATAAAAACCGGAGGAGATACAAGGACAAATAAAGGCACAGTAGACATAGGAGACTTTACCCCACAGATGAAATTACTGTAATACTGAATGCTTAAGCACTGGAAGAAAGAGCTTTTTAGGATTGCTTAGGATTTTGCCTCGCTTTGATTGGTGTACAAAGAGAAAGTTCTTCCAATGATTGTTAAAACTAAATTCTGGCATTCTTGTTAAGTGTTATCCTCATTTATGTGACATCAAATCATTCATGCTTAGAAAATTTTTAGGGCATGTAAATGGGAAAGGATAGTTGAACTAAGTGAGGCCAAAATAGAATAAATGGAGAATAAGAGTTGAAGGAAAGGAAATTGAATATCACAGTGATTGGAGAATATAGCAATGTTAATATTGTGTTAGACATAGGTTCTATTTAAAATTGAGGTCATGAATTTCTCTATGATGACAGTTTATTTGAGAAGCATTTGTTGGTTAAGTTCTTAAAAGACTGCTTTACCTGCTGGTTCCTTAAGGAGTAAATAAAAGGATTTAGCATTGGGGCAACAGAGGTATTGAGCACAGCTATACCCTTGGTCAAACCCACTCCTTCTTTTGCTGACGTTTTGACATACATGAAAATGCAACTTCCATAAGAAATAGAGACAACAATCATGTGTGAGGAACAAGTGGAAAAGGCCTTTCTCCTCTGTTCAGCAGAAGGGATTCTCAGAATCGTTTTAAGGATGAATACATAGGAAAGAACCACTAATATTAAGGTTACCATGAGTGTGAATACTGCCAGAAAGAATGCCATGAGCTCTAGGAATGTTGTGTCTGTGCAGGAGATCGACAATATAGGAGAAGAGTCACAAGTGAAGTGGTCAATGATGTTGGAGTCGCAGAAATCCAGTTGAAGTCCCATGATCACAGGTGGAAAGATAATGAGAAATCCAGCTAGCCAAGAGCTAATTACAAGCTGGTTGCAGACTCTGCTGTCCATTATTGTTGTGTAATGCAGTGGCTTGCAGATAGCTACGTACCGATCATAAGACATAGCAGTCAAAAGAAAAAATTCTGTTGCGCCAAGGAGTATGAAGAAAAACTCCTGTGCCATGCAAGAATTATAGGAAATGGTCATATCTCCCGTTATAATGCTGACCAGAAATCTAGGAATACAAACTGTTGTGAATGAGATTTCTAGAAAAGAGAAATTCCTAAGGAAGAAATACATGGGAGTTTTAAGGTGAGGATCTACCAGAGTGAGGGTTATAATTGTCAGGTTTCCAGCTAAACTCAGTATATATGTGAAAAACAGAAATAGAAAAATCAAAATATTTAGTTTTGGGTCATTTGTTAATCCCAGAAGAATGAACTCTTTCACAGATGTTTGATTTTTCATTTCTTACTGCTGACTTCTTCTAAGTCTGTAAATGCAAACAAAAAACAATGATTTTTGTGAGTTCAGGATTATTTTTTTTTTAAGATTTTAATTATTTATTTGACAGACAGAGATCACAAGTAGGCAGAGAGGCAGGCAGAGAGACAGAGGGAAGCAGGCTCCCTGCTGAGCAGAGAGAGCCTGATGCAGAGCTAGATCCCAGGACCCTGGGATCATGACCTGAACCAAAGGCAGAGGCTTTAACCCACTGACCACCCATGCATCCCCAGGATTATTTATTTATTTATTTTCTTTTGCACTTCTGCTGATTTAAAAAGTATGTAAGACATATATGGAGCAATGAATTGTCCATCAAATTGCATTGAATTTTGAAAATATATATGAGCCAGCACAAAGAAACTTATGCCTAGTATCTTCCTTTTAGACCATTAGCCATTTAACATTGAGTAAGTTACTTGATAGGTCTCATGAACACATCTGTATATGAAAAATATACTTATCAAATGTTTTACTTTCTTTAAAAATTTGTTCTTATGTGTATCAAAACTATAATATATAAGATATTATTTTATTTCAAACACTTTCTTTCTCTCTTATTTTTAAAGATTTTATTTATTTATTTGACAGGCAGAGATCACAAGTAGGCAGAGAGGCAGGCAGAGAGAGAGGAGGAAATAGGTATCCCTTAGGGCAGAGAGTCCAGTGCAGGGCTCCATCCCAGGACCCTGGGATCATGACCTGAGCTGAAGGCAGAGGTTTTAACCCACTGTGCCACCCAGGCACCTGATATTATTTTATTTTTATTTAAAATATTTTACTAATGGCCATGTTATAATGAATTTTCTTTAAAAAGAACATTTGAAATTTGCTTTTTAAATAGTTTCTACAGTTTACTCAGGATGTTTCATATCCATCCTGCCTAAATAGAGAATTAATAACTTAACAAAAGAATCAAGGCTATAAAATCTGAAATTTATATAATCCTAAATAAACCAATAATTAAAACTTTTCCTTTTTAAATTAAATAACAGTCTACTACTTTTTAGAAGATATTCAAAGGGAAACATTTAAGTGATTTAAGTTACAAATTGATTAGAAAATGGAAAAAAGTAAATGAGGTAAGAAATGAAAAATATAGTTACAGTTAAATAATCTTCTGTGGTAACAGTTTGGCTTCTCAAATCCAAATGTTCTGTTGCCTTAGTTTAATAGAGTGTCTGTGTTTGAGTCTTTCCTTCTGGAGCTTTTTATAGACTTCACAATTTTTTTCTGCCTTTAATTTCATTATGCAAGAAGCTATTTCTGTAGTGTGTAGGTGGAATTTGGCAGGATGATCCTGGTCACATAGAGAAAGATGACACATATTGAAGAATAACTTTAGAAAAGAGTTTATTCCTGACATTGGGGAAGCCCTCATAGAAAGTTGACACAGCCCCATTTGCTGGTAGAACCTGTAAACAAAGTATTCAAGAGGATCTGTAACTGGTGATCCAGGAAACAGCTGGTGACACAGTGGAAACAGGTTTACAGACTGTTTCATGTAGTCAATTCATGTTTAGTTTGAAAGGCTGAGACTCAAATGGTCTTGCAAAAGTTTTTCATTGGGTAGCAGTATTTCTGGCGCTATGCTGTTGTTTAGGAATAAAGCCAGAGTTATGGAGAGAGGAGCAGCAAAATGGACCTCTGCTCTAAATTTCTGCCTGGTAACATGGAGAACCAGAGACTGAACTTTCCTGGAATGTGGGTTAGACTCTCAAAATAAATAAGTAAAAGAAGGAGCAAAATGTAGATCGAGGCACTAGTTACCGTGAAATAGGCAAATAGAGGTGACAAAGTTGCATATTTTGCTGCTCTTCGTTCAAAAGGAGAGGCTAAAGCCATGAGTGAGAATCAAGAAATAACAGATATAGGAATGAGGTGATCTGCATAGGAATGAAAAAAATGTTTGAGAGAGAAAATCCTTGAAATGTAAGGGAACTATCCTAAGTTACATAGTCCATGAGCCAGCATTTAGTACCCCTTATTTCCCCAAATTTCTATGAAAATAAAAATATCCTGGGGTGCTTGGTAGGCTCAGTGGATTAAAGCCTCTGTCTTCAGCTCAGGTCATGATCTCAGGGTCCTGGGATGGAGCCCAGCATCAGGCTCTCTGCTCAGCAGGGAGCCTGCTTCCTCCTCTCTCTCTGTCTCTCTCTCTCTGCCTGCCTCTCTGCCTGCTTGTCATCTCTATCTGTCAAATAGATAAATTAAAAAAAAAAGAAAGAAAGAAAGAAAGAAAAGAAAAATATCCTAACTCTAGATTCTAGGGAGACCTACTAATATAACATTTTACCTGACTCCCAGTAACTTTGGTAAAATAAAGATGAGTTGTAATTTTGTTAAAAAAAAACAAAAAAACAAAAAAAAAAAAACTTATTCTTCCCTTCCAGTGGGAAAAATTGGTTTTCCAACTCTTGTTTCCAAAACAAACAGACTCGTTTTATCTTCCCTCCACCCCTCAAAATAGTCACAGGAGATTCTTAGAAAAAGCAATTAAAATGTCTCTGGAGAGAGATGTTCCTGAGGAGTATATTCTAACGTTTAGTTGAATAATTTTAATTAGGTAGCCTAGGGAAATGATTTTTTAATTTTTTTACATTTCTTTTCAGTGTACCAGAATCCATTGTTTATGCACCACGCCCAGTGCTCCATGCAATACGTGCCCTCCATAATACCCACCACCAGGCTCACCCAACTTCCCATCCACCCACCCCCCACATCTTCAAAACTCTCAGATTGTTTTTCAGAGTCCACAGTCTCTCATGGTTCATCTCCCCCTCCAAAAAAACATTAAATGTCAGAGAGGTGTAGAGGTGCAGAGAATAGCAGTGAGGGAAAAGCAGTCTTGGAATTTTCATATTGTCAATGTTATATATATATTTTTAAAGATTTTATTTATTGGGGAGCCTGGGTGGCTCAGTGGGTTAAAGCATCTGCCTTTGGCTCAGGTTATGATCCCAGGGTCCTGGGATTGAGCCCCGCATCAGCCTCTCTGCTCTGCAGGGAGCCTGTTTCTTTCTCTCTGTCTGCCTCTCTGCCTACTTATGATCTCTGTCTGTCAAATAAATAAAATCTTAAAAAAAACAGATTTTATTTATTTATTTGGGAGAGAGAGAGTGAGAGAGAGCATGAGAGGGGAGAAGGTCAGAGGGAGAAGCAGACTCAGACTCCCCATGTGAGATGGGAGCCTGATATGGTACTCAATCATGGGACTCTGGGATCATGATCTGGCAGATGCTTAACCAACTGAGCCACCCAGGTGCTCAGTCTTATATTATTTTTACCTGAGATAAACATCTGCTGAGGCACTATAATTCAATTACAGGTAACCTTGTGAAGAAGCAGAAAACTGCAAGAAGAAGGGGCCACAAGGATATAAAATGTTCTATTCAAATATTTTGTTAATAAAAATCTATTGCCAATAAACAAATAAACAATCTATTAGGAGTATACCAAACAAACAAACAAAAGAAAACCTGCAACATTTTGTACAGTGAAGGAAACCATTAACAAAATGAAAAGGCAACCTCCTGAATAGGAGAAGATATTTACAAATGATATATCCAATAAGGAGTTAATGTCCTAATATATAAAGAAATTATACAACTCAACATAGAAAACCCTCAATTTAACCCAAATAAAAATCGGGCAGAGAATCTGAGTAGGCGATTTTCCCAAAGAAGTTGTACAGATGGCTAACAGACTCATGAAATTGTGCTCAACATCATTAATCATCAGGAAAATACAAATCAATACCACAATGAGATATCACCTTACAACTGTCAGAATGGCTGGAATCAACAAGGCAAGAAACTCTGCTGGTAAGAATGTGCAGGAAAAGAGAATCTTTTCATGCCCTTTGATAGGAATCTAAATTTTGATAGCCACTATGGAAAAAAGCATGCAAGTTCCTCAAAGAATTAAAAATAAAAATACCATAAGATTCAGTCATCTAACTACTGCATGTTTATCCAAAGAAAACAAAAACACTAAATCAGAAAGATACATGCACCTCTCACTTATTGTAGCATTATTCATTATAGCTAAGATATGGAAGCAACCCAGTGTCCATTGATAGATGAATGGAAAATAAAAGATGTGATATATATACAATGGAATACTACTCAGCCAAAAAAAAGGAAAAAATGAGGGCTTGCCATCTGCAACCACATAGATGGACCTAGAGGGTATTACGATAAATGAAAGAAGTCAGAGAAAGACAAATACCATTTATATATGCAATCTAAAAAAAAAAAACAAAACAAGTGATTAAACAGAAAAAACAGACCTCTAACTACAGGGTACAAACTAGTGGTTGCCAGCCAGGGTAGGAAGATGGATGGAAGGATGGGTGAAATAAATAAAGGGGATTAAGAGGCACAAATTTCCAGTTATAAAATAAATAATTCATGGAGATGAAAACTACAGCATAAGGAGTATAGTAAATATTATTATGATAATATATAGTATACTACTTATTGTGATGAACATTGAATAATGTGTGGAATTGTTGGATATGTTGTATACCTGAAACTAATATAACATGTATGTTAGTTATGTTTCAATGAAAAATAAGTAAACCAATTCTTTGTGATGTAGAATTTAAAACATCAGCATATAATTAAGCAGAAAGTTATGAAATCCTCATGTTTTAGAAGGCTTAATATTTTTAAGGTATCAATATTTAACAAATGTATTGATAGATTCAACAAAACTCAAATTAAGATATCATCGAGTTTCTTTTTTTCTCTTTTTTTGGATAAATTATGTAGTTAGGACAGTTTTAGAACTATAAAAAATGTGAAGGTAGAGTTCCTATATGTCCTCAACACAATTTCTCCTATAATCATGTTAATATTTAGATTCATTACAATCAGTGAACTGACACATTTATTGATATGTTGTTGGATTGATACATTATTATTAACTATAAAGAACCTAATTGGGACACCTGGGTGGCTCAGTTGGTTAAGCAGCTGCCTTTGGCTCAGGTCATGATCCCAGCGTCCTGGGATCGAGTCCCACATCGGGCTCCTTGCTCCGCAAGGAGCCTGCTTCTCCCTCTGACTCTGCCTGCCACTCTGCCTGTGCTTGCTCTTGCTCTCTCTCTCTCTCTCTGACAAAAAAAACAAAAAACAAAAAATAAAAAAAATACCTAATTTATTCAGATATTCTTTATTTTTACCTACTGTTGCTGTTTTGTTCCTGGATCTCTTCCAGAATACTACAGTACGTTAATCGTCTCTTTAAGAGGCTACTTTGGATGGGGCACTCTTTCAGAATTTTGATTATCTTAAGTATTTGAAGAACTCTGATCAAGTAGTTTGTATAATAGACCTTCATGGGGATTTATATGATGATCTATGCTCATATTAAATTAGGGTTATGTGTTTTGGAAAAGAAGCCCATGGGGTTAAGTTTTCCATTTTCATCACATCCATATCATGAGTTTTTTTACTATCAGAATAATTTATCATTTTTCATGGGAACTTTGATCACCTGATCAAGTCACTTTTTTTTTTGTTGTTGTTGTTGTTGTTGTTGTTGTTAGGGTCCTCCACAAATTTGCTGTCCTCCTGTCCTGCACTTTCCACATTGTACTCTGTGGAAGGAAGTCACTATGAACAGCTGACATTGAAGGAATGGGAATTATGCTCTGCCTAGAAGATAGGGTATCTGTATAAATTATTTGGAACTCCTTTACATGGGAAATTTGTGTTCTTCCCCATTTATTAATTTACTGATAAATACCCATTTATTTATATCCAGTATGGACTCATGGATCCTTATTTTATACTTCTGAGTTATAGCCAATACAATTTATTTTGTTGCTAATTTTATCTAGCTTTGGCCATTGGGAGGCCTTTTAATTAGCTGCTCTTCCATTTGATATCCAACGACCATAGTATGTTTTTTTTTTAAAGATTTTTATTTATTTATTTGAAAGACAGAGATCACAAGTAGGCAGAGAAGTAGGCAGAGAGAGAGGAAGGGGAGCAGGTTCCCCACTGAGTGGAGAGCCCAACATGGGGCTCGATCTCAGGACCCTGAGACCATTACCTGAGCCGAAGGCAGAGGATTTAACCCACTGAGCCACCAGGCGGTCCCATAGTATGTTTTTAAAAAATCACTTCCTTGTTTTCTGGTACTATAAGATATTTCAGGGTCATCTTATATATCTCTTACCAGAGCCCTCTAATAAGATACTTGTGCAATAATACTTAGTTACTCTTATTGGACCAGCATGGTATTAGAAACCAAGATCTGGGCTCTAGGTTTGTTCATTGATACCATGGTGTCATTTCTTCTAGACCCTCTAAGAGGACAGAGCCAGGAAATATATAGGATCCTAATAACTTGTATATAAATACATAAGTATTACTATATGCAGCCTTCCTCCCCTTCTCTGTAAACTCCCACTCCAAAAGTGAGAATCCTGGCTCCACTTATCACCACCCATTTACTTATTGTTGTAGTTCTGTGGTAGGTCTTTGATCCATTTTGAGTTAAATTTGTGAAAGGTCTGTGATTAGATTTTTTTATATGAATGTCCAATTCTACATCTGTGGAAAATATTTTCTCTGTTGAATTGCCTTTGCTCTTTTTCAAAGATCAGCTGTATGTGTGTTGTCCTACCTGTGGAATTTCTATTCCATTTCATTGATCTTTATGTATATTCTATTATCAATACCCTGCTGTCTTCATTAATTTATCTTTATAGTGAGAATATTGTATTTGACCTTTAATTAGTTCTTCTTCCATGTTCATCCTTTCTTTGTGTATGTAGAGTAAGTTTTCTGATAGGTATAATTTTCTTCTGCCTGAAGAACTTTTGAAGAATTCCTTAAAGTTCAGGCCTGCTGATAATGAATTCCTTCATTTTGTTTGTCTGACAAAGTCTTTATTTCTCCTTGACCTTTGAAGTATAACTTAACTGTGTGTGGGTTAGTGGTTTTTCTCTTTAAACACTTGAAATACTTCATTTTATTCTCCTCTTGCATGCATATTTTCTGATTAAAAGTGTGCTGTAATTTCACACTTGTTTTTCTCTAGATAAGCTATATTTTCCCCATCTTTTATTTAAGGATTTTCTCTCCTTTTTCTACATTTTTTTCTAGATAAACTGTATTTTTCCCATGTTTTATTTGAAGATTTTCTTTGTGTTTTCTGAATTTGAATATTATATGGGTAGTTGAATTTTTGTGCACATAGTTTATCTAATTTTCCTGTTTCCATGGTTTAGTTTCTGTCATTAATTTTGGAAAGTTCTACAACCACTATTTCTTTAAATATTTTTTTCTCATTTCTCTCTTCTTTTTCTGGTGTTCCAATGATCCCTTTGTTACAAGTTTGGGTTTGTCCCAAATTCTTGGATGCTGTTTTGTTAATTTTTTTTCTCTTGCATTTAGTTTGGTAGGTTTTTATGAGCTGTCTTCAGGAATCACTGGTTCTTTCCTCTACCTTGTTCAGTCTACTAACATGCCTATCAAAGGCTTTCTTCATTTTAGTTGTAAATGGTTTTTTTTTTTTTTCCTAGTATTTCCTTTGACTCTTTCTTATAGGCTTCATTTCTACACTTAATTTTGTCATCTGTCACTGCATGCTTTCTACTTTTTCTTTTAGAGCCCTTACCATATTAATCATAGTTATTTTCAACTCTTTGCTAGATATCTTTAACATCTGTGTTATATTTGTTCTAATTCTGTAGCTTACTTTATCATCAGATGGTAGGTAGGGTATTTTGTTTTTTTTTTTTACTTTATTATGCATTGCAATTTTTTATTGTTGAAATATAAACTGATGTAAATAGGCCATTAATATGAAGATTTGGGATAATCTTGTTAAGATAATTTTGCTGGGATGTGTTTAATATTTACTGCAGCTGAAGCTGTAGGTTGAAGATGTTTTCATATCCTTTAGTGTCTTTGCTTTTTATCTCCCTTTCTGTAAGTATTCTTTCCAAGAAAGAGAAGAGCTCTACAGCTGTAATCCACTGTTACATTGTATATTGTGTGGTAGTAGTTGTGGGAAAAGGATAGTGTTTGGGAATCTTATGATTGCTTTCAACAATTTAAGCTTGTGTGTCTATGATGTGATTTTCACAACCGTTTCTCTAGAGTATAATTGTCCCAAACATCTGCCTTTGAGTTGAGACCTAAGGTTTAGAGAGGATTGGATTGTGAGTAATGTGCTTTGCCCAGTTAGGATAATGATATAGTAAAGTTCACTGAAAAATAAGTCTTTGTAATGGAGAACAATTTTGGTGTGTCTAGACAAGGTTATTTTTCCTTCAGCAGGAAGGGGTTTTTCTGTTTTTCACAAAAATGTCTGCAGGTAACCTCCATGAAAGTGTGAGGTCATTCTGAATTTTCTAATGCTAGTTCACACTTATTCTCAACAATTTGTCAATACCATTTAAGTATTCCTACCATTTTATGGCTCCAGCAGCTGTATTCCAGGTAAGCAAATCTCACCCATGACTCTGAATTTGTTCCACTTTTTGGTTTGCAAGGTAGCAGTTTACCCCATGACCTCAGTTCTCTGAAAGGTCAAAGCCATGTTATCAATTTTCAGTTTGTTTAGCATTTTATTTTCTAAGAATGGGAATTCCAAGTTTTTTGAGTCAAGCTTATAGTGAAAGTTTTTGTGGTTGTTGTTGTTGATATTACAAGTCTAATCTAAAATTTCTATGGGAAGCTAAAAAACCTAAAATAGTCAAATTATCTTTTTATTTTGTTATGGATTTTTATATAATAAAATTACTAAGCAATTATTTGTTATAAAGCAGATTAATTAAGAGAATATGGAATTGGCAAAATAAAAGATATATAGATCCAGGGACAGAATAGAATCCAAAAATAGACTCAAATGTATATGCTCAATTAACTTTTAAAATAGATGCCCAAAAGATTAAATGACAACACAATATTTTTCAATAAATAGTGCTGGAAAAGTCTGACATCCATAAGCAAAATCTGAACCACAGCATATATCTTTTATTATACAAAAAATATAACTCAAAATGGAACTTCTATTTAAATATGAAAACTGCAGCTTTGTAATTTCCATCAAGTGGTGAATCCGTGTATCCACATAAACAAGGAATAAACAAATGATATATGAAAATACATGGATGAATCATAAAAGCATTTCACAAGGTTATAAAGAGACACTCAAAAGCTACATACTATATGATTCCTTTTCTATGACAATACAAAATAAACAAACCAAAGTACAATGGACCATACACCATATGCCTCATTTTATTATAGCCTATTGTGTATGAGAGATGTTTGTATAATGAATTGATGTTTAGTTTGCTTTAATCATTTGAAGAGATTCTGTACCAGGACGTGCTGATAGAAGAACGTCCCCGTGTACTTCTCAACCCAAGAACCTGTCCCTGGACCAGTGACCAAACCTCATATGTGAAATGGCCAAAGCGCGTGCAGGCTCCAGGTTGCTCCTCTCACACCTGTGCTGACCAAAGATTCATAACCAATTTATATCCAGTTGGGGGTTTTGTTTTGTTTTTTTAATACCTAAAAAAAGAAACAGTGTAAATTTGTAATCAAGTGTTTGTGAGGAAAAACTTATGGTTTTTGGTTTTGTTTTTGTAGTTCTGTGTATCAAATATGACACTTTTCTTGCAATAAAGCTTTTTTTGGGGTAAAAAAAAGGCATATGGTGTATAACTACAGTATTAATGAAAATTCTAAAAAAAATGGATTTAAAAAAAACAACAACAATATATATTCCTCGGCTGTACTGCATGATTTGTTTGCACATATGGCAATCCTGAAACAGCTTGAACATAATAAATGCAACATTAATCTAAGACAGCACCAAACACTACAGAACGCCAGGCGTTCCTTGGCAGAGGACTGGCCGCGCTTCGGCAGCCTCCGGTGCCGCGGGAGCGCGGCCCACCCTGGATAGGAATGAGGTGTTGTGGGGAGCACATGTGCTTCCTTGAGGTTATATGAAGGAAATACAGTACGGTTTGGCCTGCAACGCTACTGGTCTCACAAGCAGTCAAGGTATTTTGCTACAGTGGTTGTGCTTCATCTTCGGTTGCCTGGTGTGTGTCTGGTGATGGGAACGATCGTCACCGCGAGCTGCTCTGGCTTTGATCTCCTTTCTGAAGGATCTCATGACTTGGCCATCTTTTAAGTTATTGATTATGCTGCCCTTACAGCTCTGGGAGGCTTTCTTTAAAAATCGTCAGATGGGTACCAGTTGGACCCCTGGCAGAAAACCAAAAGGAAACCTCTCTTGAATCTACTGGATTTTTTAAAAAGCACCTCTAAAAGAAATAGCTCAAATTTATAAATCTAAAGAAAAACAAGTGAGTTTCCCTTTTTGTTTACATAGTTTGTTCATTTCTCCATATATTATTGCATTAAAAATAAACAAACATCTATATATTTTTTTAATTAGCAACTATAGCAAAATACCCAAAGTGTTACAGACTGCTAACAGGAAAAAAAAAAAAAAAAAGCTCACATTATTTTTGTGCTAGTGCCATATGCTGATCTCTTGAACATTTAGTTTTAGTTTTGTACTAAAACTATTCTTCAAGAGCTGTGAGTAAGGAGTAAGGGTTGACTACAGAAATGCATGAGGAAAATTTTGAAGAGATTGAGATAATATTAATGTCGACTGTGCTTGTAGATATACAACTGCATACATTTGTTAAATTTTATAAAAGCATGCAGCTGAAATTTACTGTTTGTAATTTTTAATTCTCTAAGCCTGACCAAAACCCAGAACAGAAACAAAAATAAGAGTTAACTTTGGTGGTGTGAAAAGAAAAGCAGTGTCAGTATGGTGATGGTGATGTGTCTTTTGAGATCTATATTTTTGGGGACAGAAAAGCTGAGAGTTTCTATGTTAAAATATGGTGTTTGGTATGTTAGCCTGGGAAGTGGAAGTATGCATTTTTTTTTAGTTATTTTAAACTGCAATCATTAACTTTATATGCACTTCTGTAGATGGGGCACATTTAACAATAAAAACAAAGCAAATAGTAACGCAAGAATTTAATTTTAAAAGTCAGTATTTCCATCATACCCAAATTATTTAATTTTGGATCTATTTATGCTTACAATAAAATGCAAAATGTGAAATTAAACTTTGCGATGGGTCATATAGTTTATTTTCAAATTATCTGTAGATCTACTTAATTAAAAATTATATAATTACTGTTTTTCACGTGTAAGTATGAGTCTCTCTTCTGTGTATTGAAAGCAGACTTTGAGATTCAGCTCTTCCACTTATGAGCATGGCACCTGTTGGAATTTAATTTTCCTGGAGGTCCTGTTCTTTCAAAACTTTTGCAATACTATATGGTTACAGAAACATTATACCATAAGGAGGTGATTGGGAGACAGGGAGCATAGAAAAGGCAAGGCTGATTTTACAAGGCTGATTTTACTTAACTGAAACACAGCAATGATGATAAGGTGGCTGTGAGGATTAAATGAGACAATACATTTGCAGTGATCAAACAATTGTAAATGTATTCTGCACTGTTAACATTCAATACATGGAACTTACTGTGACTGATATCAATGTAGAGTTTGGATTAGTACTTCTTGCTTTGGCCTAAGGTTTTCTTGGTTACTGTTATCAAATGAGAACAAAATTTTAAAATGCTATTGCATTTGTAATACTGTCCCTTATATAGTTATGGAATTGACTACATAATGTTGTTGCCAGGCTTATGGTGTGCTCAGATCATGTTATTTATCTGTGGACTATACCCTCCAGGATGCTTACTGATTTTGATGAGTGTATGGAAAGACTCTTTTTCATTAGGTAACAGATTAAGTCTTTGCTCAATATTTCTAGAAATTGGGAAGGAACAACATAAAGAATGGAGAAAGTCCTGGAAAAGGGCCCTTGTTCCCTGATAGCTCTTTCTCCTTACTTCCCATTTTTCCATTAATTTTGAGATGCAATGCCATTTTAGACCATGTCATCCATATTACTTAAAAGTGCTATTTTCTAGGGCGGTTCAAATGATGAGTGTAAGGACATTCTCAAGGGTGCAGAAAGACTGCATGGAACTCAGTCTCCAGAGAATAATAAATTTAACCCTGGGTATGGCTAAGAAGTAGTATTAGAAGAGATAGTTTTATCTGTTTTAGTTCTTTCCACAATGTTCCTTATCTGACGTCATATTGTCTTCAAAATGTTTACACGTAGTTTGTTCCTTGTTACTACTTCATCCCTGAAGTGAATATGACAGCAATTGGCATTTTTTCACTCCTTATCTGCACCACTATTTACTCTTCTTGCATTCCCTGTCTTCACTGAAAAGCTCACAATAAATTGTGTCTCTTCAGAGAGATTCCTAGATGTCATCACTTCCTTTATTTATCCCCACAATATTGCATTTGTACCCCACCATCACTTCAAGAAAGTTTTGTTTCCTGAAAATCCCTCTTATTTATTTTTATTTTTTTAGTTTTACATCTTCAGAACTGATGTTTTAGTTCTGGATCTTACAATTCTATGTTTAAACCATTACAAAACCCTGACCTTCCTTCAAGTTGTCCTATGCATTGAAACCAGAGTTCATTTTTATCTGCTATACCCCTTCAATGAGTACTAGCTGCTATAGGAAAAAATCCAAGTTGATGCCTGGAAACAGATTTTGGAATTATTTCTAATATTGAGAGTGATAATTTTTTTTTTTTTTGGAGGCCAACACTTTAATTTTTATTTATTTATTTATATTTGGAAATGGCTACATGATTATCTTTTTTAAAAATAATTTTTAAATTTTTTTATAAACATATAATGTATTATTAGGGGTACAGGTCTGTGAATCGCCAGGTTTACACGCTTCACAGCACTCACCATAGCACATGCCCTCCTCAAAGTCCATAACCCCACCTCCTTACCCTTCCCCCATCCCCCAGAGCCCCCTCAGTTTGTTTTGTGAGATTAAGAGTCTCTTATGGTTTGTCTCCCTCACTGATCCCATCTTGTTTCATTTATTCTTTTCCTACTCCCCCAAACCCCCATGTTGCATCTCCACTTTCTCATATCAGGGAGATCATATGATAGTTGTCTTTCTCCAACTGGCTTATTTCACTAAGCAAATACCCTCTAGTTCCATCCACATCATTGCAAAAGGCAAGATTTCATTTCTTTTGATGGCTGCATAGTATTCCATTGTGTGTGTGTGTGTGTGTGTGTGTGTGTGTGTGTGTGTGTATACTACATCTTCTTTATCCATTCATCTGTTGATGGACATCTCGGTTCTTTTCATAGTTTGGCTGTTGTGGACATTGCTGCTATAAACGTTTAGGTACATGTGCCCCCTTTGGATCACTATGTTTGTATCTTTAGGGTAAATATCCAATAGTGCAATTGCTGGGTCATAGTGTAGCTCTATTTTCACCTTTTTGAGGAACCTCCATGCTGTTTTCCAGAGTGGTTCCACCAGCTTGCATTCCCACAAACAGTGTAAGAGGGTTCCCCTAAGAATGATAATTTTTAACATTAAATTTACACATGGGATAAGAAGATTATTTTTGTGTTTATTACAGCAGAGTCAATTTTGACTCACAGTATATACAGATGAATGATTCCTTTCCTTATTAAGAAACTAAAGGTTCATTGTATTGAAACCTTCAGGTCATCTCAAAAGTACACACAAGGGGGCACCTGGGTGGTTCAGTTGGTGGGGCATCTGGCTCTTGATTTTGGCTTGCGTCTTGGTCTTGGAATCATGGGATTGAGCCCCCTGTCAGGTTTTATGCTGGGCATAGAGCCTGCTTGGGAATCTCTCTCTCCTTCTCCCTCTGCCCTTCCCTGCTTAATGTCTCTCTTTCTCAAAAATAAATAGATAGATAGATAAATAAATAAAATAAAATTATTTTATTTTATGCTCTTAAATTTTTACAGAAAGATTTAGTTTTGGTGTTAATATGGGATACTGAATATACACACACACACACACACAGTTAAGAAGATAGCGTACAGGATATCACTGTTTTTACAGATTTATATATGTTGGAAAATGAAAACTTAACAGGAAAAATAGCAGCAAAGACCATATCCTAGGAAACTGGAAAGAAAGAGATGATACTGAGAATGGCCTGTTTTTGCTATTGCCAGAGCCAACTGCCTTCCAAGCCTTCATTCACCCACTCATTCATTCATTTCTTCAGTAAAAACATTGTCCATTAGATTTGTGGACTCTAGTACCTGGTTAGTGATATGAAGTTTTCCTCATTCAAACTGCATATTACTCTCAGCTCAGAGTATTCACTCTTTCTTAAAAACTCAGCAAATCATCAGATCACTTAGTATGCAATCAATGAATTTAAGATAATATCTTTAATGCTTTTAATCATCTCAGTGTAAATAAAAGGAGAAAACCTTTAGCAATTGAATATGCTGTAAAATATATTCACATAGTTTTTAACTAGTAAACAGTTTCTAATAAGTGATTCTTTTCATGTGGAATTTGCCAGATAGCATGTTTGGCCACATAAATGGGAGAAAAGACCATGCTTTGTCCAATGTTTTCTGCATGTTATTTCAAATGGCAAATAATTTCATTTGAGTATCCAACCCCAATCCTCTTTACAGCAAAACTTGTTATTCTTTCTGTGCTCTTCGATTCTTCCTTTTCTGCCTTTTCACTTATTTCTGCCTCTATCCTCATAAACTAAACTATATTAAGGATTTCAATTTAAGCAGGGATCTAAGACAGAATTCCTGAAAGCTTGTATTGAAAGGTTTCCATTAGTACTGCATGAATTAGAGATAAAAAAATAATTGAATATTTATTAAAACAAATGGATAGTATAAAAAGTAGTTATAGAGAACTAGAAAATACCCCCTCTCCTATGTTATAATGTTGCCTCTAGAGAAGAGAAATACATAGTTTGCCTTTTACAGAAAACATAATTAAGTGGAATGTCTTAGAAAATATTATTGCATTTATTCTGTTCATACTTAGAAGAATCTGAGTACAGGTACCCTGGTTAAGATAAGGCAGAAATTCCATGAAATGTATAAAATAACTGTGTCTTCCAGTTCTATTCTAATTAAGTTGTCGGTTCATTTGGTTCACTTTTCCTTCTGAACATTTTTATACATAAGACAAAATGAAGGCTTTTCTAAATTTGTCTTTTTATGTGATTCTTAGATTTTGTCATCAGTAAGTTTTAGTGATTATAACTTTTCCTTCAGCCATTCATTGCTTGTTATTAATATCCCAAGAGATTCAGTAGTCCATAAATGACAAATAGTCTGTTGGGAGTATTTTGTAATCTCCAGAATTTGAGGAATGCTTCCCAGGAATATGAGTCAATGAAATTCTAATTTGCAGTATTATTAAGAAATTAAGAAATTATTTCTTCTTATTTATTATTAAGAAATATAAGAAATATTATTAAGAAATTTTTGCTTGAGGGACAAGAGTAGGCAGGGGAGTAGGAGGGGTGGGAGGAGGCGCCTTTTCAGCCGGTACCCCAAAGTGAGCTGATTATCTACCAAAGAACTCCATTCGCCCATGATCAGAATTATACACGTCTGGATCTCTACAAGGGCAGAAGATGCCAGTGGGCAGGTAAAGCGGAGTGGGAAGGCGGACTGATATCAGAAGATAAACAAAAGGGGGAGGGAGCCACCAGAGGCGACCATTTGGAAAGTAATACCCCAATACAAGCGAGAATGCCCTGCCTCTGGGAACCAGCATTAACTTGGAGACTGGTTGAAAGCACTCCAAAAGAGCAAAGGATCGCGGGGGGAAATTGTGGGAATCGGGGCAGCTGGGACAGGGGCTTAAGTCCCCGGTCCCAGGACAGCCTCCCCAGCGCTGAGGCAGAGAGTGTGGCCGAGAAATCAGGGCTTGGTCCCTAAGCCGCCAGCGCGCCTGAGAATGCACGGGTTCTGGCTCCTGTGAGGGGATGGGAGCCAGGCACGTGGGCAGAATGCAGGAGACCTACTACAAAGCCTGAGATAGGCGTGCACTTCCCTCATGCTCCCCTGAGAGAGTTACAAAGGCCCAAGCAGCGCTATTTGACCCTCGCCTTTGTTTCAAAGCCTAAGCCACGCACCCCAAACTCTCCCATGACAGTGGTGCGCAAAAGCCCAGCCCTGTGCTTTCGGACCGGTGCCCGTTCTCAGTGCCTGAGACACGCGCACGGCCCATAGCCGCCCCTGAAAGAGGTGCGCGCAAGCTGGGCACTCTAAGCCCCAGCAAGACCAGGCACTCCCAGCTTGGGCCAGCGGCAAAATCTCAGTGTGTGATTGCTGCTTGGAAACTATCTGGCGGTCTGGAGCTCCCAGACAGCTGCCACTGCCTTGGCTTTAGTACAAGCAAAAGATCCTGCGCTCCCAGGGTCTGCAACTTGGAACCTGCTCTGCCAGCGGTTAAGGGGGAACTTATTAGGCTCTGCACCCAGACTGAGGCTTCTCAGGCTTCCCTTCTGAGGGGGAGATCAGGTTGCGGTTTGTTCTCCTCTAAAACTACAAAAACCATCAAAGGCGGTCAAGGTGAGAGGAAAAAAAAGTGAACAAACATAAAAACAGCCAGAGAACAAAAGCCTGAAAAAAAACAGTTTCCTCAGAGCCCACCCCCTTGAGGGGGGCGGGAGGACTTAACTCTGGAAACATCATTGACTGACAACCCACATGGCAGGCCTATCCCCCAGAAAACAAACCAAGAAAGGAAAAAAAAAAAAATAGAGAGAGAGAAAAAAAAGGACTACAAGAGAACAACCACTACTTCATAAGAAAACTTGTATTGTTCACTCGTTCCCACTATTTCAGTTCATTTTTTCTTTACACATAGGTAATTTTTTTAACCTATTTACCATCACAGCAAGCTGTACAGTACATCAAATTCCATAATACCCTTCTAACCTGAACTCTTTGATACATACACCTATGTTTTTTCTTTTGCATTTTTATTTTTGGAATTCCTTTTTTTTTTAATTTTAGTTTAGTCTAGTTTATTCCTTTTTATTTTTATCCTCTAATATTCATATAGAGTTAAACTTCAAAGTAATCCCCTTTCCCCAATCAATACTACCCCTATAGGTAAACCAATTTTTAATTCCCTTTATATTAGGAAAGCTGAGTCCTTTAACAAAGATATCAAGATACATCCAGGAAGAATCAAAACAACCTTCCTCGAACACACTGAGAATTTATAAAAACTCTCCCATCTTCTTCTTCCACCAGTGTTTCTGTGTTTTTGTGTATGACCTGATAGCATATAAATCTTACACTTGGGGTTCTTTTTGACAAGGTTTTCCTTTATTTGCATATATATTTTTTTTCTCTTGTCATATACTTGTATCAGTCTTTTTGTCTCTTTTTGTTTGTCTACTTCATAAATCTTACCTTGGGGCCCATCTGGGCCGAACCTTCTCTTTCATCATCCCTTTCTTTCCTGTCTCTCATTTTTTTTTCCTTTTCTTTTTTTTTTTCTTTTTCTTTTCTTTTGTCTCTCATTTGGGTGGGGAATCCTGATTGCTCTAAGTGTTCCAGGGTGCACCTTGACTGCACCACAGTTGATACATCCAGCTACATCCATTCAGTCATCTCCCACCAAAATGACTAGGAGGAGGAATGCCCAACAGAAGAAAAATACGGAGGATGGACCTTCTGCAACAGAAATAATGGCTATCAACATAGACAATATGTCAGAAAGAGAATTCAGGCTAACAATTATCCAGGCAATAGCTAGGTTAGAGAAAGCCATGGATAACCAAATGGAATTGATTAGGGCTGAACTGAAAGTGACCAGACAGGATGT
Organism: Mustela lutreola; assembly: GCF_030435805.1. Taxonomy (NCBI): domain Eukaryota; kingdom Metazoa; phylum Chordata; class Mammalia; order Carnivora; family Mustelidae; genus Mustela; species Mustela lutreola. Next base: position 58,751,545 of record NC_081297.1, read on the forward strand.
TCACAATGTTAGGGCAGAGCTTTAAGCTACCAGGGAGGAGGTTCACAGTGCTCTCAATGAGTTCCAATCTAATCTAAACTCTCTCAAAGCTAGGGTAACTGAGACAGAAGATAGAATTAATGATCTGGAAGACAAACAGATAGAGAGAAAGGATCAGGAGGAAGCCTGGAACAAACAGCCTAGAAGCCACAAAAACAGAATCAGGGAAATAAATGATGCCATGAAGCGTTCCAAAGTCAGAATTATTGGAATCCCTGAAGGGGAGGAGAACGAAAGAAGTCTAGAAGATATACTGGAACAAGTCCTTCATGAAAATTTTCCCAATCTCATGAATGGAACCAACGTTCATGTACTAGAGGCTGAACGGTCTCCAACCAAGATTATACATTCCAAAAAAACATCACCACAACTGATAGTCAAATTGAGGAATTATAATTGTAGGTATAATCTCTTGAAACCTGCCAGGGCAAAGAGCCTCCTTAATTACAGAGGGAAGCCCATCCGAATAACGTCAGACCTGTCCACAGAGACCTGGCAAGCCAGAAAAGGCTGGCAAGATATATTCCGGGCACTAAATGAGAATAACATGCAGCAAAGAATACTTTATCCAGCAAGACTGACATTCAAAATGGATGGAGAGATCAAGAGTTTTGAAGACCAGCAAGGCTTAAAAGACTATGCAACCACCAAGCTGACACTGCAGGAAATATTAAGGGGGGTTCTATAAAAGAGGAAAAATCCTAAGAATAGCATTGAACAGAAATATAGAGAAAGTCTACAAAAAGAAAGACTTCAAAGGTAACTTGATGTCAATAAAAACATATCTATCAATAATCACTCTCAGTGTGAATGGCCTAAATGCACCCATCAAACGGCACAGGGTTGTAGATTGGATAAAACGACAGGACCTATCCATATGTTGTCTACAAGAGACCAATTTTGAACCTAAAGATACACCCAGACTGAAAGTGAAGGGATGGTGAAGCATCTTTCATGCCAGTGGGCCTCAAAATAAGGCTGGGGTAGCGATTCTCATATCAGATAAATTAGATTTTAAACTAAAGACTGTAGTCAGAGATACAGAAGGACACTACATAATCCTTAAAAGGACTATCCACCAAGATGATATAACAATTGTAAATATCTATGCCCCCAATATGGGAGCAGCCAATTACTTAAGAAAACTGTTAATCAAGATAAAGAGTCATATTGATATGAATACACTAATCGTAGGAGATCTTAACATGCCTCTCTCAGAAATAGACAGATCATCGAAGCAGAAAATCAATAAAGAAACAAGAGCATTAAATGACACATTGGACCAGATGGACCTCATAGATATATATAGAACATTCCACCCTAAAACAACAGAATACTCATTCTTCTCAAGTGCACACAGAACCTTCTCCAGAATAGACCACATACTGGGTCACAAATCAGGACTCAACCGATACCAAAATACTGAGATTATTCCCTGCACATTCTCATATCCCAATGCTTTGAAACTGGAGCTCAATCACAAGGAAAAGTTCCGAAGGAACTCAAACACCTGGAAGCTAAAGACCACCTTGCTTAAGAATGCTTGGATCAACCAAAAGATCAAAGAAGAACTGAAACAATTCATGGAAATCAATGAGAATGAAGAGACTTCAGTCCAAAACATATGGGATACAACAAAGGCGATCCTAAGGGGGAAATACATAGCCATCCAAGCCTCCCTCAAAAAAATTGAAAAATCCAGAACACGGCAGCTGTCTCTACACCTTAAAGAACTGGAGAAATCAAAACAACTCCACACATAAGAAGGGAAATAATCAAGATTAGAGCTGAGATCAATGAGGTAGAAAGCAGAGATACAGTAGAAGTATCAATGTAACTAGAAGCTGGTTTTTTGAAAGAATCAGTAAGATCGATAAACCATTGGCCACACTAATACAAAAGAAAAGAGAGAAAGCCCAAATTCCTAAAATTATGAATGAAAAGGGAGAGATCATAACTAACACCAAGGAGGTAGAAACAATCATCAGAAGTTATTATCAACAGTTATATGTCAATAAGCTTAGCAACCTAGATGAAATGGATGCATCCTGGAAAACTATAAACTACCAAAATTGAACCAGGAAGAAATCGACAACCTGAATAGACCAATATTGAAGCAGTGATCAAAAACCTCCCAAAAAACAAGAGCCCAGGACCTGGTGGATTCCCTGGGGAATTCTAGCAAACTTTCAAAGAAGAAATAACACCTATTCTCCTGAAGCTGTTCCAAGAAATTGAAGCAGAAGGAAAGCTCCCAGACTCTTTCTATGAAGCCAGCATTGCCCTGATCCCCAAACCAGGCAAAGACCCTACCAAAAAGGAGAATTTAAGACCACTATCACTAATGAATATGGATGCTAAGATTCTCAACAAGATCCTAGCAAACAGGATCCAACAGCACATTAAAAAGATTATCCACCATGATCAGGTGGGATTCATACCTGGACTACAAGGATGGTTCAAACATTCGCAAATCAATCAATGTGATACAACAAATTAATATGAGAAGAGAGAAAAACCACATGGTCCTCTCAATTGATGCAGAAAAAGCATTTGACAAAATCCAGCATTCACTCCTGATTAAAATGCTTCAAAGTATAGGGATAGAGGGAACATTCCTGAACCTCATCAAATCTATCTATGAAAGACCCACAGCAAATATCATCCTCAATCGGAAAAAGCTTGCAGCCTTCCCGTTGAGATCAGGAAAAATACAAGGATGCCCACTTTCACCACTCTTGTTCAACATAGTATTATTAGAAGTCCTAGCGACAGCAATCAGACAACAAAGATAAATAAAAGCTATCCAAATTGCCTTCTTTGGCAGGGCGGAGGAAAGAGCTGACCAGATATCAACCCTGAAGATGGCGGAGAAGTAGCAAGCTGAGACTGCTTCAGCTAGCCGGAGATCAGCTAGATAGCTTATCTAAAGATTGCAAACACCTGAAAATCCATCGGCAGATCGAAGAGAAGAACAGCAATTCTGGAAACAGAAAAACAACCACTTTCTGAAAGGTAGGACCGGCGGAGAAGTGAATCCAAAGCGACGGGAAGATAGACCCCGGGGGGAGGGGCCGGCTCCCGGCAAGCAGCGGAGCAACCGTGCACAAAATCAGGACTTTTAAAAGTCTGTTCCGCTGAGGGACATCGCTCCAGAGGCTAAACTGGGGCGAAACCCATGCGGGGTCAGCGTGGCCTCAGGTCCCACAGGGTTACAGAAGGATCGGGGGTGTCTGAGTGTCGCAGAGCCTGCGGGTATTGGAACGGGAAAGCCGGCTACAGAGACAGAGCCGACAGTAAGCTCGCAGCTCGGTGTTACCTTGAACCGGTCGCAGGCTCGGTGAGCTCGGAGCGCGGCCGGAGGTCAGGCAGACGGGAGTAACTGGGCGCTGTTCTCTGAGGGCGCACTGAGGAGTGGGGCCCTGGGCTCTCGGCTCCTCCGGGCCGGAGACCAGGAGGCCGCCATTTGTATTCCCGTCCTCCGGAACTCTACGGAAAGCGCTCAGGTAACAAAAGCTCCTGAAAGCAAACCCGAGCGGATTACTCACCCCGGCCCCGGGTAAGGGCGGTGTAATTCCGCCTGGGGCAAAGACACTTGAGAATCACTACACCAGGCCCCTCCCCCAGAAGATCAACAAGAAATCCAGCCGAGAACAAGTTCACCTACCAAGGAGTGCGGTTTCAATACCAAGGAGAGCAGCAGAATTCCAGAGGAGGAGAAAGCCAAACACGGAACTCATGGCTTTTTTCCTGGGATTTTTTTTAGTCTTGCAGTTAATTTGATTTTTTCTTTTTCATTTTTTTTTTTTTCTCGCCTTCGGGTAAAATTTTTTTTTTTTTAACTGTTACCTTTTTCTTTTTTAACGATTTTTTACTAGTTTATCTAATATATATATTTTTTCTTTTTTACATTTTTCTTAGGTGTTTTCTTTTTTTAAAAATTCTTTTCTTTTCTTTTCTTTTTTTTTCTCTTTTCTTTTTGTTTTTTTTTTCTTTCTTCCTTTTTGAACCTCTTTTTATCCCCTTTCTCCCCACTCACGATTTTGGATCTCTTCTAATTTGGTTAAAGCATATTTTCCTGGGGTTGTTGCCACCCTTTTAGTATTTTACTTGCCCCTTCATTTACTCTTATCTGGACAAAATGACAAGACGTAAAAATTCAACACAAAAAAAAGAACAAGAGGCAGTACCGAAGGCTAGGGACCTAATCAATACAGACATCGGTAATATGTCAGATCTAGAGTTCAGAATGACAATTCTCAAGGTTCTAGCCGGGCTCGAAAAAGGCATGGAAGATATTAGAGAAACCCTCTCGAGAGATATAAAAGCCCTTTCTGGAGAAATAAAAGAACTAAAATCTAACCAAGGTGAAATCAAAAAAGCTATTAATGAGGTGCAATCAAAAATGGAGGCTCTAACTGCTAGGATAAATGAGGCAGAAGAAAGAATTAGTGATATAGAAGACCAAATGACAGAGAATAAAGAAGCTGAGCAAAAGAGGGACAAACAGCTACTGGACCACGAGGGGAGAATTCGAGAGATAAGTGACACCATAAGACGAAACAACATTAGAATAATTGGGATTCCAGAAGAAGAAGAAAGTGAGAGGGGAGCAGAAGGTATACTGGAGAGAATTATTGGGGAGAATTTCCCCAATATGGCAAAGGGAACGAGCAGCAAAATTCAGGAGGTTCAGAGAACGCCCCTCAAAATCAATAAGAATAGGCCCACACCCCGTCACCTAATAGTAAAATTTACAAGTCTCAATGACAAAGAGAAAATCCTGAAAGCAGCCCGGGAAAAGAAGTCTGTAACATACAATGGAAAAAATATTAGATTGGCAGCTGACTTATCCACAGAGACCTGGCAGGCCAGGAAGAGCTGGCATGATATTTTCAGAGCACTAAACAAGAAAAACATGCAGCCAAGAATACTATATCCAGCTAGGCTATCATTGAAAATAGAAGGAGAGATTAAAAGCTTCCAGGACAAACAACAACTGAAAGAATTTGCAAATGCCAAACGAGCTCTACAGGAAATATTGAAAGGGGTCCTCTAAGCAAAGAGAGAGCCTACAAGTGGTAGATCAGAAAGGAACAGAGACCATATACAGTAACAGTCACCTTACAGGCAATACAATGGCACTAAATTCATATCTCACAATAGTTACCCTGAATGTGAATGGGCTAAATGCCCCTGTCAAAAGACACAGGGTATCAGAATGGATAAAAAAACAAAACCCATCTATATGTTGCCTCCAAGAAACTCATTTTAAGCCCGAAGACACCTCCAGATTTAAAGTGAGGGGGTGGAAAAGAATTTACCATGCTAATGGACATCAGAAGAAAGCAGGAGTGGCAATCCTTATATCAGATCAATTAGATTTTAAGCCAAAGACTATAATAAGAGATGAGGAAGGACACTATATCATACTCAAAGGGTCTGTCCAACAAGAAGATCTAACAATTTTAAATATCTATGCCCCCAACGTGGGAGCAGCCAACTATATAAACCAATTAATAACAAAATCAAAGAAACACATCAACAATAATAATATAATAGTAGGGGACTTTAACACTCCCCTCACTGAAATGGACAGGTCATCCAAGCAAAAGATCAGCAAGGAAATAAAGGCCTTAAACGACACACTGGACCAGATGGACATCACAGATATATTCAGAACATTTCATCCCAAAGCAACAGAATACACATTCTTCTCTAGTGCACATGGAACATTCTCCAGAATAGATCACATCCTCGGTCCTAAATCAGGACTCAACCGGTATCAAAAGATTGGGATCATTCCCTGCATATTTTCAGACCACAATGCTCTAAAGCTAGAACTCAACCACAAAAGGAAGTTTGGAAAGAACCCAAATACATGGAGACTAAACAGTATCCTTCTAAAGAATGAAATGGTCAACCGGGAAATTAAAGAAGAATTGAAAAAAATCATGGAAACAAATGATAATGAAAATACAACGGTTCAAAATCTGTGGGACACAACAAAGGCAGTCCTGAGAGGAAAATATATAGCGGTACAAGCCTTTCTCAAGAAACAAGAAAGGTCTCAGGTACACAACCTAACCCTACACCTAAAGGAGCTGGAGAAAGAACAAGAAAGAAACCCTAAGCCCAGCAGGAGAAGAGAAATCATAAAGATCAGAGCAGAAATCAATGAAATAGAAACCAAAAAAACAATAGAACAAATCAACGAAACTAGGAGCTGGTTCTTTGAAAGAATTAATAAAATTGATAAACCCCTGGCCCGACTTATCAAAAAGAAAAGAGAAAGGACCCAAATAAATAAAATCATGAATGAAAGAGGAGAGATCACAACTAACGCCAAAGAAATACAAACTATTATAAGAACATACTATGAGCAACTCTACGGCAATAAATTTGACAATCTGGAAGAAATGGATGCATTCCTAGAAACATATAAACTACCACAACTGAACCAGGAAGAAATAGAAAGCCTGAACAGACCCATAACCAGTAAGGAGATTGAAACAGTCATTAAAAATCTCCAAACAAACAAAAGCCCAGGGCCAGACGGCTTCCCGGGGGAATTCTACCAAACATTTAAAGAAGAACTAATTCCTATTCTCCTGAAACTGTTCCAAAAAATAGAAATGGAAGGAAAACTTCCAAACTCATTTTATGAGGCCAGCATCACCTTGATCCCAAAACCAGACAAGGATCCCACCAAAAAAGAGAGCTATAGACCGATATCCTTGATGAACACAGATGCGAAAATACTCAACAAAATACTAGCCAATAGGATTCAACAGTACATTAAAAGGATTATTCACCACGACCAAGTGGGATTTATTCCAGGGCTGCAAGGTTGGTTCAACATCCGCAAATCAGTCAATGTGATACAACACATCAATAAAAGAAAGAACAAGAGCCATATGATACTCTCAATATGCTGAAAAAGCATTTGACAAAGTACAACATCCCTTCCTGATCAAAACTCTTCAAAGTGTAGGGATAGAGGGCGCATACCTCAATATCATCAAAGCCATCTATGAAAAACCCACCGCAAATATCATTCTCAATGGAGAAAAACTGAAAGCTTTTCCGCTAAGGTCAGGAACACGGCAGGGATGTCCATTATCACCACTGCTATTCAACATCGTACTAGAGGTCCTAGCCTCAGCAATCAGACAACAAAAGGAAATTAAAGGCATCCAAATTGGCAAAGAAGAAGTCAAATTATCACTCTTCGCAGATGATATGATACTATATGTGGAAAACCCAAAAGACTCCACTCCAAAACTGCTAGAACTTATACAGGAATTCAGTAAAGTGTCAGGATATAAAATCAATGCACAGAAATCAGTTGCATTTCTCTACACCAACAGCAAGACAGAAGAAAGAGATATTAAGGAGTCAATCCCATTTACAATTGCACCCAAAACCATAAGATACCTAGGAATAAACCTAACCAAAGAGACACAGAATCTATACTCAGAAAACTATAAAGTACTCATGAAAGAAATTGAGGAGGACACAAAGAAATGGAAAAATGTGCCATGCTCCTGGATTGGAAGAATAAATATTGTGAAAATGTCTATGCTACCTAAAGCAATCTACACATTTAATGCAATTCCTATCAAAGTACCATCCATCTTTTTCAAAGAAATGGAACAAATAATGCTAAAATTTATATGGAACCAGAAAAGACCTCGAATAGCCAAAGGGATATTGAAAAAGAAAGCCAACGTTGGTGGCATCACAATTCCGGACTTCAAGCTCTATTACAAAGCTTTCATCATCAAGACAGCATGGTACTGGCACAAAAACAGACACATAGATCAATGGAACAGAATAGAGAGCCCAGAAATAGACCCTCAAATCTATGGTCAACTAATCTTCGACAAAGCAGGAAAGAATGTCCAATGGAAAAAAGACAGCCTTTTCAATAAATGGTGCTGGGAAAATTGGACAGCCACATGCAGAAAAATGAAATTGGACCATTTCCTTACACCACACACAAAAATAGACTCAAAATGGATGAAGGACCTCAATGTACGAAAGGAACCCATCAAAATCTTTGAGGAGAACACGGGCAGCAACCTCTTCGACCTCTGCCGCAGCAACATCTTCCTAGGAACAACGCAAAAGGCAAGGGAAGCAAGGGTAAAAATGAACTACTGGGATTTCATCAAGATCAAAAGCTTTTGCACAGCAAAGGAAACAGTTAACAAAATCAAAAGACAACTGACAGAATGGGAGAAGATATTTGCAAACGACATATCAGATAAAGGACTAGTGTCCAGAATCTATAAGAACTTAGCAAACTCAACACCCAAAGAACAAATAATCCAATCAAGAAATGGGCAGAGGACATGAACAGACATTTCTGCAAAGAAGACATCCAGATGGCCAACAGACACATGAAAAAGTGCTCCATATCACTCGGCATCAGGGAAATACAAATCAAAACCACAATGAGATATCACCTCACACCAGTCAGAATGGCTAAAATCAACAAGTCAGGAAATGACAGATGCTGGCGAGGATGCGGAGAAAGGGGAACCCTCCTACACTGTTGGTGGGAATGGAAGCTGGTGCAGCCACTCAGGAAAACAGCATGGAGGTTCCTCAAAATGTTGAAAATAGAACTGCCCTATGACCCAGCAATTGCACTATTGGGTATTTACCCTAAAGATACAAATGTAGTGATCCAAAGGGGCACATGCACCCGAATGTTTATAGCAGCAATGTCCACAATAGCCAAACTATGGAAAGAACCTAGATGTCCATCAACAGATGAATGGATCAAGAAGATGTGGTATATATACACAATGGAATACTATGCAGCCATCAAAAGAAATGAAATCTTGCCATTTGCAACAACATGGATGGAACTAGAGCGTATCGTGCTTAGCGAAATAAGTCAAGCAGAGAAAGACAACTATCATATGATCTCCCTGATATGAGGAAGTTGTGATGCAACATGGAGGCTTAAGTGGGTAGAAGAAGAATAAAAGAAAGAAGATGGGATTGGGAGGGAGACAAACCATAAGTGACTCTTAATCTCACAAAACAAACTGAGGGTTGCCGAGGGGAGGGGGTTTGGGAGAAGGGGTTGGGATTATGGACATTGGGGAGGGCATGTGATTTGGTGAGTGCTGTGAAGTGTGTAAACCTGGTGATTCACAGACCTGTACCCCTGGGGATAAAAATATATGTTTATAAAAAATAAAAAAATTATAAAAAAAAAATAAATAAAGTTCTTTCCAAATCTTTAAAAAAAAAAAAAAAAAGCTATCCAAATTGGTAATGAAGAAGTCAAACTCTCTCTCTTCGCAGATGGCATGATTGTTTATATGGAAAACCCAAAAGACTCCACCCCCAAAGTACTAGAACTCATACAGCAATTCAGCAACGTGGCAGGATACAAAGTCAATGTGCAGAAATCAGTGGCTTTCTTATACACTAACAATGAAAATACAGAAAAGGAAATTAGAGAATCAACTCCTTTACTATAGCACCAAGAACCACAAGATACCTGGGAATAAACATAAACAAAGAGGTAAAGGTCTGTACTGAAGGAACTACAGAACACTCATGAAAGAAATTGAAGAAGACACAAAAAGATGGAAGACCATTCCATGCTCTTGGATTGGAAGAATAAACATTGTTAAAATGTCTATACTGCTTAGAGCAATCCATACTTTTAATGCCATTCCAATCAAAATTTCACCAGTATTCTTAAAGAGCTGGAGCAAATAATCGAAAATTTCTATGGAGTCAGAAGAGACCCTGAATCGCTAAGGAAATGTTGAAAAACAAAAATAAAGCTGGGGGCATCACGTTACCTGATTTCAAACTTTATTACAAAGCTGTGATCACCAAGACAGCATGGTACTGGCATAAAACAGACACATAGACCAGTGGAACAGAGTAGAGAGCCAAGATATGAACCCTCAACTCTATGGTCAATTTATCTTCGACAAAACAGGAAAAAATATACAGTGGAAAAAAGACAGTCTCTTCAATAAATGGTGCTAGGAAAACTGGACAGCTCTATGTAGAAGAATGAAACTCGACCATTCTCTTACACTGTACACAAAGATAAACTCAAAATGGATAAAATACCTCAATGTGAGACAGGAATCCATCAGAATCCTAGAGGAGAACATAGGCAGTAATCTCTTCAATATCAGCCACAGCAACTTCTTTCAAGCTATGTCTCCAAAGGCAAAGGAAACAAAAGTGAAAATAAACTTTTGGGACTTCATCAAAATCAAAAGCTTCTGCACAACAAAGGAAACAGTCAAGAAAACAAAGAGGAAACCCATGGAATGGGAGAAGATACTTGCAAATGACAGTACAGACAAAAGGTTGATATCCAGGATCTATAATGAACTCCTCAAACTCAACACACATGAAACAGGCAAACATATCAAAAAATGGGCAGAAGATATGAACAGACACTTCTCCAATGAAGACATATAAATGGCTATCAGACACATGAAAAAATGTTCATCATCAATAGCCCTCAGGGAGATTCAAATTAAAACCACACTGAGATATCACCTTACACCAGTTAGAATGGCCAAAATTAACAAATCAGGAAACAACATGTGTTGGAGAGTATGTGGAGAAAGGGGAACCCTCTTCCACTGTTGGTGGGAATGCAAGTTGGTGCAGCCTCTTTGGAGAACAGTGTGGAGTTTCCTCAAGAAATTAAAAATAGAACTTCCCTTTGACCCTGCCATTACACTCCTGGGTATTTACCCCAAAGATACATATGTAGTGAAAAGAAGGGCCATCTGTACCCCAATGTTTATAGCAGCAATGGCCACAGTCGCCAAATTATGGAAAGAACCATGATGCCCTTCAACGGACGAATGGATAAGGAAGATGTGGTCCATATACACTACGGAGTATTATGCCTCCATCAGAAAGGACGAATACCCAACTTTTGTAGCAACATGGACGGGACTGGAAGAGATGATGCTGAGTGAAATAAGTCAAGCAGAGAGAGTCAATTATCATATGGTTTCACTTTTTTGTGGAGCATAACAAATATCATGGAGGACAAGGGGTGTTAGAGAGGAGAAGGGAGTTGGGGTAAATTGGAAGGGGAGGTGAATTATGAGAGACTATGGACTCTGAGAAACAATCTGAGGGGTTTGAAGTGGTGGGGGTTGGGAGGTTGGGGTACCAGGTGGTGGGTATTATAGAGGGCATGGATTGCATGGAGCACTGGGTGTGGTGAAAAAATAATAAATACTGTTTTTCTGAAAATAAATAAATTAATTTAAAAAAAAGAAATTTTTAAATTTTTAAACTCCCATTTAACTTTATGTTTATCAGAATCAACTTTCAAGATGATAATTCACCAAGGGAAATAAATTACTATTTATGTTTTCCATAACCATGAAACAAGAAAGTGACAGTAATTGCCATTTGAATTTTTAAAAGATTATGATACAGGTGTGCTCTGTGTGGTCATTACATACATGTAATTTTCCCTATTGTTAAAGGGAAAGTATTTTAGAATATTAGTATGAACAATAATAGGAATTTAAATACTTTTGAAAGCCTCTAAGAACATGACCTCTAGCATTTATCTGATACATTTCCCCAACCATCACATTTGCAATAGAAATTTCATTATTTTGCAATACTTTACAATAGTATTTCAACTTACACCTACTAACAAGGTGAATATTAGAAACAACATCTTCAGAGAAGTTTCTGTTGATTAAGAGGATCAACTTTCCCTTACCCTTATTTTCCTTCCCCTCTCTCTTTACTTCTCTGTCTACCTGCATACCTATCTATTATATATGCCATATATACAGTATATATTTATTTACTTAACATTTTCATATCATTTGTATACTCTCCTAATTTTTACTTTTGCATTTCTGCTTTCTTGTTACATTCTTACAAAAGCAAACCTATATAATTTCATTTTTTACAAATTATCCAATAAAGAATTTAAATTGAGTAAAATTATCATTTAATTTTCATTTTGTAGTAATATATTAAATCTGTTTTTAAAAAAATGTAACCGATTCCATGGAAAGACAATGGTAAGAAGTGAGTAAGTGCTCATGGACACTCTTGTCTGGCCATAAGAAATAAGAAAAGTTAATTCTATCTTGAACTTACAAACTGTGTAGAGCTCTTTACCTCAACCTATGTATCAGGCTAATCTGGAGATCAAAAAGCCAAAGTCAAATCCACTTACCCGGTATTGAGTTAGATTCACAACTACTGTTGTCAACCAATTTTCTTACTAATACCTTGGAGTCAAGGGGCTCATTAACTATAGGAACCAGGCTTGGGCACATTTTTTTACATTCTCTGACACCTACAAGAGTCATTTTCTTGGATTTGGGTGAGGGAGAGAGAACCTGTTGTGAAAGAGACAATAGAAAGATAGAGACAGTATGTAGATTTGCTGCTAAAGGAAAACTAAAGCCTAAGGAACTCACATATCATTTCCAAGATATTCTCTGGAGTCTACCTCTCACACTGTTCTAGATTCTGAATTTGTCATTTTCATGTCAGTAGAAAAGACCATTTTGGTATCAGTTGGAAGAGTCTGAACATAAATACGGAATCTATTAGGATAGCTTAATTTACTTTTATAGACCATTCTTTTCCCTCTCAAATATTCTTGTCAGAAACAGAGAAATATTCAGTTAACCTATATTTTTAGAACATAAAGTAAATTTCATCTTTTCTTTTACACTGAAACTGCTATTATTTTTCTCAAAATTTTTTTTTTCTCAAAAAATTAATACAAAATGGATACAACCTCATTCAAATGGCAAAGATAAACCTGACAGCAGATTTTTGTCTTAAATTTATATTTAATTTTTCAACATGTTTTAATCACATTTTATTGGTAAATTCATGGAGGCATTTTAATAATTCTTTTAATTTTTAAACATGTTTTCTTGAGACCCCTTGGTGGCTTAGCTGGTTAAGTGCTGCCTTCAGCTCAGGTCGTGATCCCAGGGTCCTGGAATTGATCTTGCCTAGGCTCTTTGCTCAGCAGGAAGCCTGCTTTTGCCTCTGCCTCCTACTCCCCTTGCTTGTGCTCTCTCTCTTTCTGACAAATACATAAAATCTCTAAGACTGTTTTCTTGGTGATACAGAAGAAATTTGAGAAATATTAATTGATGCATATTTTTATTTGACATAAAATATGTTATATATTTGTATGTGGTTTTTAGTAGCTTCTTACAGTATAGCAACCTGTATCTTTTCTATGAACATATAAGCAGCTTTGCTTTGATGTGAGAAACAATGTAGATTATTGACATCTGAAATTTAGTTACACAGGAAGAGATTGACTGCTTCCTATTTAGAAAACCAGTCAAGACTTGGTTTTTAGGCTCATAAGGAAAAGAGGCATTGATGATGTATATATGCCGGTCTGAAAGAATGAATTAAGGTGTTTAGAGAATTTAGGTAGAAAAAGACAGAATTCTTCATTCAACTTTGTTTTCAGGGATTTACTTTCTGCATGACCACATTCATTTATTTGAAGAGAAGAACATTCTCTGGACCATGTTTTTGAAGGCTTGCTTTACCTGCTGATTTCTTAGTGTATATATGAAAGGATTCAAGAGAGGAGCCACTGAGGTATTAAGCACAGCTACTCCTTTATTTAAAGTCACCCTTTCCCTTGCAGAAGGCTTAATGTACATGAAGATACAGCTACCATAAGAGAGGGAGACCACTATCATGTGGGAGGAACAAGTGGAAAAGGCTTTTTTCCTTTGACTCGTGGAAGGAATTTTCAGAATTGTCCGGATGATGTATGTGTAAGAGAGAATAACTAGTGTTAAGGTGACCATAAGTGTTACCACCGCTAAAAAAAATGCCATGAGTTCTAGAAAGTGAGTATTTGTGCAAGAAAGCTGTAGAATTGGAGAGGAGTCACAGATAAAATGATTGATTATATTGGAGTCACAGAAATCCAACTTCAGCAGCAGCATTACTGGTGGAAAGATGACCAAGAATCCTGCAAGCCATGAGCTAAAGACAAGAAGGAAGCACACTCTGCTGCTCATGATGGTCATGTAATGTAGAGGTTTGCAGATTGCCACGTAGCGGTCATAGGACATGGCAGCCAGAAGGTAAAACTCTGTCACCCCCAAGAAAATAAAGAAAAATAGCTGAGTCACACAACCATTGTAGGTAATGGTTCTGTCCCGCGTCATGATAGTGACAAGGAATCTGGGAATGCAGACAGATGTGAATGATATTTCTAGGAATGAGAAATTTCGAAGGAAGAAATACATTGGAATCTGCAGGTGAGGATCTGTAAGGGTGAGGGTGATAATGATCAGGTTCCCAGTCACGCTGAGCATGTAGGTAACAAGAAGAAATATGAAAAGTACAACCTGCCACTGTGGGTCATCTGTCAACCCGAGAAGAATAAACTCTGTCACTGTTGTGTGATTTCTCATTATTTTCCTTCTTTATGATTGTATTCTTTGTTTCAGCTGAAAAATAGATGAAAAAATAAAGTTATGACACCAGAAAAGAAACTCACACACACACACACACACACACACAGGAATATAGACATGCTTTTAAAAAAAATCATTGTTATCTTATGTTTTTAGAGAGAAATGATTTTGTGGTATGTAGAAACAAAATACTTATTAAAACTGACTGACATATTATTATGTAATGTATCAATTAATTATTCCTATATTTCTTTCATTGTATTCTCATATATCTCATTATAAATCCTTGTCTTCTGAATGTTTTGATATATTCCTGAAAACAAAACAAAAAAAGAGACCTCTGAGACAAAAATCTAAAACTCAGAGCTTACTCCCAACATATTGCAAAATTTTGAAGGTTTTTTTTGTTGCTTTCTTCTTCATATATTTTTAACATTTCTATTTTGAATACATATTTCTGTTTTCTTTTCCCATTCAACTTTTCGCAATCTACAGAGACCATTTGCCCATCTGGTAATGCGCATCTGATAACAGTATATAGACGTAGTAAACGTTCAAGGTAAGCTTTTGGAAGGCAAAGATTATTTCCTATTACTCTTTTTTTTTTTTTTTTTTTTTTTTTTACTTTTAGCTTTAGCACAACTCTTGATGCTTTACAGGATTTGTTTAATGTTTTTCCTGTTTAAAATTATTATTTTCTATAAAAGCTTTAGAAGTGCCATCATCTAAAATTATTTTAAGAAAGTTTTAAGAACTTTCCAGACAGCCTGCTACGTCTGTAATGTCTCAGTTGTTCTCTGTATCTTTCAGAGCCTTCAAAAGGAATAATATTTACTCACAATTAGCCAATTAACTTAATATATTAATGAACTTATTAAATTCTTTACCTACAAAATTCCTGGGAGGAAATTATTTCTATTTTCCATCATCGTCCTCTTTGGTCATAAGATATGCATTTTTGGGGGTTCTGTCCCATTATGATGGATGATAACCTTCAGTCTATAAAATTCATATTGTGCAAAACTAAAACATAAAGTAGATCTGCTCAGTGTTAAGACATACAGAATAAATTACTTTGACTCATATAAAAATGATTACAAGTTATTCTAATATTGATTATATTAAAAATAATTATTGAAAGATACTTAGATAAGAACACAAAACCATCATGTAGTCCTAACGGTCACAAAATATTTATGTTATAATGAACATAAATGGTTGCATAAAACTCTTAAATTATAACAGTTTTAAAAATGTCTTCATTTATATATTTCATATAAATTGTGTGGCTTAAATTTATTCACATATACCATTGTGCATAATTGAGAGTACTTGTATAAAGCATAAATTTACCCTATTAAGGCAAAGTTATTTCTAAAACTACTAAAGACATACTTACTTATTGGTATATATGACTGGTTTAGACAATGTCATTTCTAATGGCTTCTTTAGTTTGTTTAAACACAAGTGCTTTGAGATTTTTTTTCAAAATTCTTTGCAATTGGTTTCTTCTATGTCAACTTATATTTGTAACCAGATCCTCAAAACACTGATAGTAAAGAATAATTCCAGGAACTCCTCTAAAACTTTTCATAAAGAGTATACATCAACCCAAATTTCTCTAAGGATCTGTCGTCCCAAGATGCCCTATGTGTTGCTACTTTAAGGGTTTAACTTGATATTTGAAATAAATTATAGTTGAAATTCAGGCAAATATAATATCTTCCTGTTTGGTGGGCAAGATGACATGATTTTAATAATGTCATTAGACTAGCCATATTATCTGCTCCATTCACAATGGACTCAGGGGGATTAGTTGAAAGAATAAACAAAAGGTACCATGGAGATTGGTGTTCTCAAGACACCAGCATTAAACTATAGTCCAAATTAGTACACAATTTAGAATAGAATATTTTGGTGACAGTGGACTAAATTCAGAACAGAAAAATATCAAACAAGATTTAAATTTTTATAATAATCCATAACTTTATAAGGAGAAGAAACTTAATGGAGTAAGAGATAAGCAATTTTTCAATGGCAATAGATTTAGGTTGTGAATAGTGGGTTTTTCTCCAATCTTAGGGAAATATTAAGAATTCACTGTGATGATTTAGACAGGGGTTGAGGTCTCTATCACTCTACACCATAAGAGATGTCAGGCTTGCCCTTAGGTTTTATATCTTTTCCTTGAATGATGACTTAGAAAGTCTGACCATGATTAAATCATTCCATTTACTCATTCAATTATTATTTTTAGATGCTTATTATGTCTTGGGCTCAAGCTTAGGTTCTGAGCACGCAAATGCTAGAGATATCTGTGTGCATAATTTTCACTTCTTGCAGCAAAGTGTGAGAATTCTATATTATTTTAGAAATGTCAGATTCCTTTTCTTGTGTCCAATACAAGCAATATTTCCCTCATCCCATGCATCATTTTATTTCTAAAGCCATCTATACTATCCCATTTACATTCATCATTTGAGACCTATATTTAGTTGCTATTTAATCCTGGAATTCCATAAAGCATATAAATAATTTACATTCAGTGAAAATTGGGATTATTTGATGATCTTAAAATGCCAGGCACTTCCTGAAGAAAGATTTTAAGATATTGCTGTGTGTTTTTGAGACATGAAGTTGTTCAAGGTATATGACTAAGGAATACAGAGTGTGCATTGAAGGAGACTGTAAAAGCAGAGCAGATATTTTAAACTCAAAATATTTAATCTATTCATGATAAAAATCAAGAACTTGAATGTGTCATAAATATGCTCATGTTTCATTACAAACATTGTCACAATAATATTTATATGATGTTTATTTGTGGGCCAAAATATTTTTAAAAGATTTTATTTATTTATTTGTCAGAAAGAGCACAAGCAGGGGGAGCAGCAGAGGGAGAAGGAGAAGCAGGCTCCCTGCTGAGCAAGGTGCTCCGTGTGAGACACCATCCCAGGACCTGGGATCATGACCTGAGCTGAAAGCAGACAAGCAAACAACTCGACTGAGCCACCCAGGTGTCTATGTGGGCCAAAAATATTTAAAATTATACATTATGGGGAAACTCTTATTACTTCCAGAGACATGGAAAATTGCTTTAATGTGTATGACCTCATTTTCATTTGATTATGTAGGGGTGGAAAGACAACTTTCCCTCTACTCTTTTAGATTTTTGGCTGAGACCATGTTGTAACAAAAGACAGATTAATAGGAGAAAAATGAAGTTTAATAGCACAAATACCTCCTGTACACAGGGCAGAGACCCAGGAAAACTGAGTAACATGCCAAAATGGCCCAAGGCCACCACCTTAAATAATATCTTCCCCTAAAGCTAAAGGAAGATGTTGTGGGGTGGAGAGAGAGCCAGTTACAGGAAGTAATCAGGGGAAAGAACAGTGAAGGAGGGTATGGTTGTTATGCAGATTTGAGTAGCCACCTTCTCCTTTGATAAGAGTCTCTAGAGATTTGATTATCCTCCACTTTGCTGTACAGAGAGGGAGACAACCTTAAAAATGGAGCTTCCTCATATAAAAGTGTCTTTTTTTAATGATATAGGAAATGTTTATATTCATCAAGATAATATATTAAACATATGGTATTTAATATGAAATGTCTATGAAAAGTGAACAACATTCTGTAGATAGGAGAAAGAACAGAAGAAAAATACATTAGAAATTTGGCAAGTTTTTTTTTGGGGGGGGTGGACTGAGTAATTTTTTTCTCTTCCTTTAAATATTTTCTCTCTCTCTCTCTCTCTCTCTCTTTTTTTTTTTTACAGTAGCTAACTGAACATTAAAAAAAAAAATGTGTCTTCCAAAGAAGTAACTTCTCAGTTTTCAGAGCTTTTCCTTTGTTATTTTTTAAGAGTAACCAGCTCAAAATAATCCTATGCCAAAAAGGCATATTTTGGAATGTTATTCTGCTCCCCTTCAGTTACCTCTGCAAAGATCCTATTTCCAAATAAGCTCATATCTGTAGGTTCTAGGTAGAGATGAATTTTGAAGCATACTATGCAACACAGTACAGTACCCAAACAGATATTTCTTTTTTTTTTTAAGCTTTTAATTATTTATTTCAGAGAGAGAGTGAGAGTTCAAACAGGAGGAGAGGCAGAGAGAGAGGAGAGAAGCAGTCTCCCCACTGAGCAGGAAGCAAGGGAGAGGCTCAATCCCATGACCATGAGATCATGACCTGAGCTGAAGGCAGAGGCTTAACCTAACTGAGCCACCCAGGTGCTCCCAAACAAATACTTCTAAAAACAATTTTAAACAAAAACACATTTCCAGTGAGCATAGTAACTTATTTACTTTCAAACATTTTAGTAGAATCTGCTTTTATATCAATATCTTCAATAATAGATTGTAGGACAATATATAAAGATTGACAGAATATAAGTAATAAATCTGTTAAATTAAGAATAACCATATAAATAATGACATAACAATCTTTTACGCATTAAAGACAAATCCATCAAAGACTGAAGATTGTGTTAAGTCTATGGTATGCCATATCATTTTACTGATGATAAGACTTGTTTGTATTTTAGCTTTAGTTTACTTTTTTAAAAAAAAATTTATTTCTTTTCAGTGTAACAGTATTCATTGTTTTTGCACCACACCCAGTGCTCCATGCAATCCATGCCCTCCCTGATACCCACCACCTGGTTCCCCCAACCTCCCACCCCCTGCCCCTTAGAAACCCTCAGGTTCTTTTTCAGAGTCCATAGTCTCTCATGGTTTACCTCCCCTTCCAATTTCCCTCAACTCCCTTCTCCTCTCCATCTCCCCTTGTCCTCCATGCTATTTCTTATGCTCCACAAATAAGTGAAACCATATGATAATTGACTCTCTCTGCTTGACTTATTTCACTCAGCATCATCTCTTCCAGTCCCGTCCATGTTGCTACAAAAGTTGGGTATTCGTCCTTTCTGATGGAGGCATAATACTCCATAGTGTATATGGACCACATCTTCCTTATCCATTCATCCATTGAAGGGCATCTTGGTTCTTTCCACAGTTTGGCGACCATGGCCATTGCTGCTATAAACATTGGGGTACAGATGGCCCTTCTTTTCACTACATCTGTATCTTTGGGGTAAATACCCAATAGTGCAATTGCAGGGCCATAGGGAAGAACTATTTTTAATTTCTTGAGGAATCTCCACACTGTTCTCCAAAGAGGCTGCACCAACCTGCTTTCCCACCAACAGCGTAAAAGGGTTCCCCTTTCTCCACATCCTCTCCAACACATGTTGTTTCCTGTCTTGCTAATTTTGGCCATTCTAAGTGGTGTAAGGTGGTATCTCAATGTGGTTTTAATTTAGTTTACTTTTAAATTTACACCTGACACCATATTTTTTACCCCAGTGATAGACATGGTACTATTCAGCAATTAGTTATCCAGTATGCACAATTAAAAAAAATATATGAATGTCTAGTATTTTCCTTCATTTTATAAAGTTGAAAATGAAATTAAAAAATGAATAAATGAAAATTAATGAGTATATATAAAATTATAAATAAGCAAAAGACAGGTAAAAAAAAATGGTCAGATCTATAGATGGCATATTAATAAACTCCTTTCTGCTTGTGAGATTTACCTTGTTGATTGTATCTTCTGTTGTAAACAAAGCAATGCTTCTTAGCATGTCCTAAGAGCTTCTCCCCAAGTCAGAAAAAAAGATGTCTTAAATGATATTTTCTTAATTTTATCATTATGTAGTGTATATATATACATTTTTTTTTCAGTCAGCACCTTGCTTGGCTATTGGTATGGTGACCTAAACCTCATTTCTGAGAAACCAAAATGTCTTACCTACATGAATGCTTCCTGTATCTCTCATGTACATTCCATTTTAATTTACCCCTTAAATGGTGATGCTAGTAAGACCCCTGCAGATACTTGGCACCTAGACATTTTCCACAAACCCCAGTTACTGGGTTAATACTCATAATTTTCATGAATGACCACAATTTATCATCATAGCTATTTTGTGTTTGTCATTTCTAGATGATATAGTACCTAGTAATATGTATACATGTCACTGCCTCACTTCTTTTACTCTCAAATGAGTTCATTTTCAGAACCAATTTTCTTTAGGTCATTGTGACTTGGGATAAAATATTTAGCACCCTACAGATGGTATTTCAGGAAGAAGACTTGTGGGAAACAGAAGCAATATTCAGAAAAAGTTTTTCTTCCAGTGAGTACAAATTGGAGTCCCCTCAATGAAGAAAGGGGTGTAAACTTATCAATTTTTTGTCAGGTAGCTGGTTGTTCCCTCTAGCATATGAGCTATATCAAAAGCTCAGCATGATCCTGGGTACTGGCAGGTTTGACATCTAGGTAACTTCTACATAAATTTAATCATCGCCTTCATGGCCATATTTTTCATTAACTTAGTAATGAAGTATTCAAATAAAAGATTCAGGAAAAGTGAATGGCTTCTGTAAAATGGGTCATCTTATCCTCTTATTATAAATCTCCTTTTCAAATGAGTTTTTGTTGAAAAGTCACATGGCTCACAAACACCTAAATATTCTGGTTCCATTATGAGAGTCTCATTCAAGTACCAATTTCCTAACTCTCTTTGTTTTGATATTCCAATATTTCTTCTAAGCCTCTTGCTACCCAATATATCATCAACTAATGTTAATGAAACAGTACAAAATCCTAACATCTGACTATCTGTAAGCTTCTGGAAATGAGTCTACTGGAAAAACATCCTATCCTATGATTTAGGGCCATTCCTGAGTGAGATTCATTGACTCAGTATATTATTTATTGCATTTATATTATATGATGCAGAATTGTCTGTCAACCAGTTTTTCTTCCTCTGGTAACTAGCCAGTATAAATTGACAATGAAATTCATTGTATGTATGTTGTGAATCTGCAGGGTCTTTCTTAAGTTGTAACAGAACACTTTCTGCTGCACAGAAGATGCTCTTTTTCTGGAAATTGATTAAGATTTGCATTGGATGAAAGTTCGTGATTAACCATGGTAATTCAGGTCAGGCTTTCACAAAAAATTATGTTTATTGTGGTTGCTGCTATTGTTATTGAATAAGAGTTTCCTCAGTGGGTTGGCCATTTATTTCTCTCTTAGACTTTCATGAAGAATCTCCTATAGCAAGGTCGATTTTGTCAATTATCATTTTTATTACCAATCTAGACATCCTTGGGTATTGGATAATACCTTGCTTACATCATTTGAAGATTTAAAGGAGACATTAGTGGGGATGCTCAATTGCTCCTTCACTAAAAGTACCTCCCACTTTAGTCATTACCCCTTCTTCCATTTTTCCTGTTTTTTTTTTTTTTTTTAAGATTTTATTTATTTTAGAGAGGAAGAGAGAGAACATGAGCAGGGGAAGGACAGACGGAGAGGAAGAGAATTCTCAAGCAGACTCCCTGCTGAGTGTGGAACATGACAGGAAGCTTTATCTCATGGCCCTGATCATGACCACAGCTGAAATCAAGATTCAAATGCTCAACAGACTGAGCACCTATGTGCTCCTTTACTCAGTTTTTAATTTTTTAATTGTTTAGATTTTGTTTATTTATTTGAGAGAGAGAAAGTGAGAGTGAGAGAAAGCATGAGATGGAAGAAGTTCAGAGGGAGAAGCAGACTCACAATGGAGCTGGAACCCAATGTGGGACTCGATCCCAGGACTCCAGGATCAAACCTGAGTAGAAGGCAGTTGCCCAGCCAACTGAACCATCTAGGTGCCCTCCTCAGTTTTTTAAAAAAGAAAGTGATTGTATTTGTATCAATTCTTGGTGTCTTAGGGAATAGAGTTTGGAGGTAAGTGAATAGCTTAAACATGCTGAATGCTTTCCAAACTATATCACCAATCTACTGATTATAATTATATTAAGGAATTTATAATAGTTCAACTTTTTTGTTATAATTTAACTCGAATTATCAGCTCAGTGATCTCTTGAGAATCCACTAGAACTTCTTTATTCTTTTTAAAGATTTTATTTATTTATTTGACAGAGATCACAAATTGGCAGAGACAGAAGTGGGGGTGGGGAGAAGCAAGGTCTGCACTGAGCAGAGAGCCTGATTCAGGGCTCAATCCCAGGACCCTGGGATCATGAATGAGCCAAAGGCAGAGGCTTTCACCCACTGAGCCACCCAGGTACCCCTCCACTGGAACTTCTATCTATTCAAGATGGCTTAGCAAACCCAGAATTTTTTTTCTTTTTTTAAATTTTTAAATTTTTTTTAATTTTTTATAAACATATATTTTTATCCCCAGGGGTACAGGTCTGTGAATTGCCAGGTTTACACACTTCACAGCACTCACCAAAGCACATGCCCTCCCCAGTGTCCATAACCCGACCCCTTCTCCCAACCCCCCTCCCCCCAGCAATCCTCAATTTGTTTTGTGAGATTAAGAGTCACTTATGTTTTGTCTCCCTCCCAATCCCATCTTGTTTCATTTATTCTTCTCCTACCTACTTAAGCCCCCATGTTGCATCACCACTTCCTCATATCAGGGAGATCATATGATAGTTGTCTTTCTCCACTTGACTTATTTCGCTAAGCATGATACGCTCTATTTCCATCCACGTTGTCGCAAATGGCAAGATTTCATTTCTTTTGATGGCTGGATAGTATTCTATTGTGTATATATACCACCTCTTCTTTATCCATTCATCTGTTGATGGACATCTAGGTTCTTTCCATAGTTTGGATATTGTGGACATTGCTGCTATAAACATTCGGGTGCACGTGCCCCTTTGGATCACTACGTTTGTATTTTAGGGTAAATACCCAATAGTGCAATTGCTGGGTCATAGGGCAGTTCTATTTCAACATTTTGAGGAACCTCCATGCAGTTTTCCAGAGTGGCTGCACCAGCTTGCATTCCCACCAACAGTGGAGGAGGGTTCCCCATTCTCCGCATCCTCACCAGCATCTGTCATTTCCTGACTTGTTGATTTTAGCCATTCTGACTGGTGTGAGGTGATATCTCATTGTGGTTTTGATTTGTATTTCCCTGATGCCCAGTGATATGGAGCACTTTTTCATGTATCTGTTGGCCATCTGGATGTCTTCTTTGCAGAAATATCTGTTCCTGTCCTCTGACCATTTCTTGATTGGATTATTTGTTCTTTGAGTGTTGAGTTTGCTAAGTTCTTTATAGATTTTGGACACTAGTCCTTTATCTGATAGGTCGATTGCAAATATCTTCTCCCATTCTGTCAGTTGTCTTTTCATTTTGTTAACTGTTTCCTTTGCTGTGTGAAAGCTTTTGATCTTGAATAAATCCCAATAGTCCATTTTTGCCTTTGCTTCCCTTGCCTTTGGCGTTGTTCCTAGGAAGATGTTGCTGTGGTTGAGGTCGAAGAAGTTGCTGCCTGTGTTCTCCTCAAGGATTTTGATGGATCCCTTTCTCACATTGAGGTCCTTCATCCATTTTGTGTCTATTTTTGTGTGTGGTGTAAGGAAATGGTCCAATTTCATTTTTCTGCATGTGGCTGTCCAATTTTCCCAGCACCATTTATTGAAGAGGCAGTCTTTTTTCCATTGGACATTCTTTCCTGCTTTGTCGAAGATTAGTTGACCATAGATTTGAGGGTCTATTTCTGGGCTCTCTATTCTGTTCCATTGATCTATGTGTCTGTTTTTGTGCCAGTACCATGTTGTCTTGATGATGACAGCTTTGTAATAGAGCTTGAAGTCCGGAATTGTGATGCCACCAACGTTGGCTTTCTTTTTCAATATCCCTTTGGCTATTCGAGGTCTTTTCTGGTTCCATATATATTTTAGAATTATTTGTTCCATTTCTTTGAAAAAGATGGATGGTACTTTGATAGGAATTGCATTAAATGTGTAGATTGCTTTAGGTAGCATGGACATTTTCACAATATTTATTCTTCCAATCCAGGAACATGGAACATTTTTCCATTTCTTTGTGTCTTCCTCAGTTTCTTTCATGAGTACTTTATAGTTTTCTGAGTATAGATTCTTAGCCTTTTTGGTTAGGTTTATTCCTAGGTATCTTATGGTTTGGGGTGCTATTGTAAATGGGATTGACTCCTTATTTCCTCTTTCTTCTGTCTTGTTGTTGGTGTAGAGAAATGCAACTGATTTCTGTGCATTGATATTATATCCTGACACTTTACTGAATTCCTGTACCAGTTCTAGCAGTTTTGGAGTGGAGTCTTTTGGGTTTTCCACATATAGTATCATATCATCTGTCAAGAGTGATAATTTGACAACCTCTTTGCCGATTTGGATGCCTTTAATTTCCTTTTGTTGTCTGATTGCTGAGGCTAGGACTTCTATTACTATGTGAATAGTAGTGGTGATAATGGACATCCCTGCCATGTTCCAGACCTTTGTGGAACAGCTTTCAGTATTTCTCCAAGGAGTATGATATCTGCGGTGGGTTTTTCATAGATGGCACTGATAATATTGAGGTATGTGCAATAATATTGAGGTATGTGTATCTCCCTACACTTTGAAGAGTTTTGATCAGGAAGGGATGCTGTACTTTGTCAAATGCTTTTTCAGCATCTAAGGAGAGTATCATATGGTTCTTGTACTTTCCTTTATTGATGTGTTGTATCACACTGACTGATTTGCGGATGTTGAACCAACCTTGCAGTCCTGGAATAAATCCCACTTGGTCGTGGTGAATAATCCTTTTAATGTACTGTTGAATCCCTTTGGCTAGTATTTTGGTGAGAATTTTTGCATCTGTGTTCATCAAGGATATTGGTCTATAGCTCTCTTTTTTGATGGGATTCTTCTCTGGTTTTGGGGTCAAGGTGATGCTGGCCTCATAAAATGAGTTTGGAAGTTTTCCTTCCATTTCTATTTTTTGGAACAGTTTCAGGAGAATCGGAATTAGTTCTTCTTTAAATATTTGGTAGAACTCCCCTAGGAAGCTGTCTGGCTCTGGGCTTTTGTTTGTTTGGAGAATTTTAATGACTGTTTCAATCTCCTTACTGGTTATGGGTCTGTTCAGGCTTTCTATTTCTTCCTGGTTCAGTTGTGGTAGTTTATATGTTTCTAGAAATGCATCCATTTCTTCCAGATTGTCAAATTTGTTGGCGTAGACTTGCTCATAGTATGTTCTTATAATAGTTTGTATTTCTTTGGTGTTAGTTGTGATCTCTCCTCTTTCATTCATGATTTTATTTATTTGGGTCCTTTCTCTTTTCTTTTTGATAAGTTGGGCCAGGGGTTTATCAAGTTTATTAATTATTTCAAAGAACCAGCTCCTAGTTTCTTTGATTTGCTCTATTGTTTTTTTGGTTTCTATTTCATTGATTTCTTCTCTGATCTTTATGATTTCTCTTCTCCTGCTGGGCTTAGGGTTTCTTTCTTGCTCTTTCTCCAGCTCCTTTAGGTGTAGGGTTAGGTTGTGTACCTGAGACCTTTCTTGTTTCTTGAGAAAGGCTTGTACCGCTATATATTTTCCTCTCAGGACTGCCTTTGTTGTGTCCCACAGATTTTGAACCGTTGTATTTTCATTATCATTTGTTTCCATGATTTTTTTCAATTCTTCTTTAATTTCCCGGTTGATCCATTCATTCTTTAGAAGGATGCTGTTTAGTCTCCATGTATTTGGGTTCTTTCCAAACTTCCTTTTGTGATTGAGTTCTAGCTTTAGAGCATTGTGGTCTGAAAATATGCAGGGAATGATCACAATTTTTGATACCGTTTGAGTCCTGATTTAGGACCGAGGATGTGATCTATTCTGGAGAATGTTCCATGTGCACTAGAGAAGAAAGTGTATTCTGTTGCTTTGGGATGAAATGTTCTGAATATATCTGTGATGTCCATCTGGTCCAGTGTGTCATTTAAGACCTTTATTTCCTTGT
Source organism: Mustela lutreola (assembly GCF_030435805.1). Lineage (NCBI taxonomy): Eukaryota > Metazoa > Chordata > Mammalia > Carnivora > Mustelidae > Mustela > Mustela lutreola. Next base: position 58,777,889 of record NC_081297.1, read on the forward strand.
TTATCTTTTGCTTGGATGATCTGTCCATTTCTGTGAGGGGATTGTTAAAGTCCCCTACTATTATATTATTATTGTTGATGTGTTTCTTTGATTTTGTTATTAATTGGTTTATATAGTTGGCTGCTCCCACGTTGGGGGCATAGATATTTAAAATTGTTAGATCTTCTTGTTGGACAGACCCTTTGAGTATGATATAGTGTCCTTCCTCATCTCTTATTATAGTCTTTGGCTTAAAATGTAATTGATCTGATATAAGGATTGCCACTCCTGCTTTCTTCTGATGTCCATTAGCATGGTAAATTCTTTTCCACCCCCTCACTTTAAATCTGGAGGTGTCTTCGGGCTTAAAATGAGTTTCTTGGAGGCAACATATAGATGGGTTTTGTTTTTTTATCCATTCTGATACCCTGTGTCTTTTGACAGGGGCATTTAGCCCATTAACATCAGGGTAACTATTGAGAGCTATGAATTTAGGGCCATTGTATTGCCTGTAAGGTGACTGTTACTATATATGGTCTCTGTTCCTTTCTGATCTACCACTTGTAGGTTCTCTCTTTGCTTAGAAGACCCCTTTCAATATTTCCTGTAGAGCTCGTTTGGCATTTGCAAATTCTTTCAGTTTTTGTTTGTCCTGGAAGCTTTTAATCTCTCCTATTTTCAATGGTAGCCTAGCTGGATGTAGTATTCTTGGCTGCATGTTTTTCTCGTTTAGTGCTCTGAAAATATCATGCCAGCTCTTTCTGACCTGCCAGGTCTCTGTGGATAAGTCAGCTGCCAATCTAATATTTTTACCATTGTATGTTACAGACTTCTTTTCCCGGGCTGTTTTCAGGATTTTCTCTTTGTCACTGAGACTTGTAAATTTTACTATTAGGTGACGAGGTGTGGGCCTATTCTTATTGATTTTTAGGGGCATTCTCTGAACCTCCTGAATTTTGATGCTCATTCCCTTTGCCATATTGGGGAAATTCTCACCAATAATTCTCTCCAGTATACCTTCTGCTCCCCTCTCTCTTTCTTCTTCTCTGGAATCCCAATTATTCTAATGTTGTTTCGTCTTATGATGTCACTTATCTCTCGAATTCTCCCCTCGTGGTCCAGTAGCTGTTTGTCCCTCTTTTGCTCAGCTTCTTTATTCTCTGTCATTTGGTCTTCTATATCACTAATTCTTTCTTCTGCCTCATTTATCCTAGCAGTGAGAGCCTCCATTTTTGATTGCACCTCATTAATAGCGTTTTTGATTTCAACTTGGTTAGATTTTAGTTCTTTTATTTCTCCAGAAAGGGCTTTTATATCTCCCGAGAGGGTTTCTCTAATATCTTCCATGCCTTTTTCGAGCCTGGCTAGAACCTTGAGAATTGTCATTCTGAACTCTAGATCTGACATATTACCAATGTCTGTATTGATTAGGTCCCTAGCCTTCGGTACTGCCTCTTGTTCTTTTTTTTGTGTTGAATTTTTCCGTCTTGTCATTTTGTCCAGATAAGGGTATATGAAGGAGTAAGTAAAATACTAAAAGGGTGGCAACAATCCCAGGAAAATATGCTTGAACCAAATTAGAAGAGATCCCAAATTGTGAGGCGGGAGAAAGGGGATAAAAAGAGGTTCATAAAGGATGAAAAAAAAAAAAAAAGAAAAAAGAAAAGAAAGGAATTAAAAAAAAATAAAACAAATACAGAAAAATATAAAAAAGAAAAAATATATATATTAGATAAACTAGTTAAAAAACGTTAAAAAAGAAACAGGTAATAGTTAAAAAAAAATTTACCAGAAGGCGAGAAAAAAAAAACAAAAAATGAAAAAGAAAAAACTTAAATTAACTGCAAGACCAAAAATAATCACAGGGAAAAAGCCATGAGTTCCATGCTTTGCTTTTTCCTCTTCTGGAATTCTGATGCTCTCCTTGGTATTGAAACCGCTCTCCTTGGTAGGTGAACTTGGTCTCGGCTGGATTTCTTGTTGATCTTCTGGGGGAGGGGCTTGGTGTAGTGATTCTCAAGTGTCTTTGCTCCAGGCGGAATTGCACCGCCCTTACCAGGGGCCGGGTTGAGTAATCCGCTCAGGTTTGCTTTCAGGAGCTTTTGTTCCCTGAGCGCTTTCCATAGAGTTCTGGAGGACGGGAATACAAATGGTGGCCTCCTGGTCTCCGCCTGGAGGAGCCAAGAGCCCAGGGCCCCACTCCTCAGTGCGCCCTCAGAGAAGAGCGCCCAGTTACTCCCGTCTGCCTGATCTCTGGCCACGCTCCGATTCACGGAGCCTGCGACCGTTTCAAGGTAACACCAAGCTGCGAGCTCACTGTCAGCTCTGTCTCTGTAGCCGGCTTTCCCGTTCCAATACCTGCAAGCTCTGCGACACTCAGACACCCCCGATCCTTCTGTGACCCTGCGGGACCTGAGGCCACGCTGATCCCGCGTGGGCTTCGCCCCGGTTTAGCCTCTGGAGCGAAGTCCCTCAGTGGAACAAACTTTTAAAAGTCCTGATTTTGTGCTCCGTTGCTCTGTCGCTTGCCCGGAGCCGGCCCCTCCCCCCGGGGTCTATCTTCCCGTAGCTTTGGATTCACTTCTCCGCAGGTCCTACCTTTCAGAAAGTGGTTGTTTTACTGTTTCCAGAATTGCTGTTCTTCTTCTCTTTGATCTGCCGATGGATTTTCAGGTGTTTGCAATCTTTAGATAAGCTATCTAGCTGCTCTCCTGCTAGCTGAAGTAGTCTCAGCCTGCTACTTCTCTGCCATCTTGACTCCTCCCCCAGGGTAACTTTTGAGAGATATGAATTTAGTGCTATTGTATCGCCTGTCAGGTGACTGTTACTGTATATTGCCTCTGTTCCTTTCTGATCTACCACTTGTAGGCTCTCTGTTTGTCTAGAGGATCCCTTTCAATATTTCCTATAGAGCTGGTTTGGTGTTTGCAAATTCTTTCAGTTTTTGTTTGTCCTGGAAGCTTTTAATCTCTCCTTCTATTTTCAATGATAGCCTAGCTGGATAGTATTCTTGGCTGCATGTTTTTCTCGTTTAGTGCTCTGAAAATATCATGCCAGCTATTTCTGGCCTGCCAGGTCTCTGTGGATAAGTCAGCTGCCAATCTCATATTTTTACCATTGTATGTTACAGACTTCTTTTCCCGGGCTGTTTTCAGGATTTTCTCTTTGTCACTAAGAATTGTAAATTTTACTATTAAGTGACGGGGTGTGGGCCTATTCTTATTGATTTTGAGGGGGGTTCTCTGAACCTCCTGAATTTTGATGCTCATTCCCTTTGCCATATTGGGGAAATTCTCCCCAATAATTCTCTCCAGTATATCTTCTGCTCCCCTCTCTCTTTCTTCTTCTCTGGAATCCCAATTATTCTAATGTTGTTTCGTCTTATGGTGTCACTTATCTCTCGAATTCTCCCCTCGTGGTCCAGGAGCTCTTTGTCCCTCTTTTGCTCAGCTTCTTTATTCTCTGTCATTTGGTCTTCTATATCGCTAATTCTTTCTTCTGCCTCATTTATCCTAGCAGTGAGAGCTCCATTTTTGATTGCACCTCATTAATAGCGTTTTTGATTTCAACTTGGTTAGATTTTAGTTCTTTTATTTCTCCAGAAAGGGCTTTTATATCTCCCGAGAGGGTTTCTCTAATATCTTCCATGCCTTTTTCAAGCCCGGCTAGAACCTTGAGAATTGTCATTCTGAACTCTAGATCTGACATATTACCAATGTCTGTATTGATTAGGTCCCTAGCCTTCGGTACTGCCTCTTGTTCTGTTTTTTGTGGTGAATTTTTCTGCCTTGTCATTTTGTCCAGATAAGAGTATATGAAGGAGCAAGCAAAATACTAAAAGGGTGGCAACAACCCCAGGAAAATATGCTTTAATCAAATCAGAAGAGATCTCAAATCATGAGGGGGGGGGAAAGGGGATAAAAAGAGGTTCAAAAAGAAAGAAAGAAAGTAAAAAGAATTAAAAAAAAGAAAACGAATAAAGAAAAGTATAAAAAAGAAAAAAATATATAGTTAAGAAACATAGGGTAAAAGTTAAAAAAAATTTAGAAGAAGAAGAGAAAAAAATGAAAAAGAAAAAAAATTAAATTAACTGCAAGACTAAAAAATCACAGGGAGAAAGCCATGAGTTTCGTGCTTTGCTTTCTCCTCCTCTGGACTTCTGCTCTCCTTGATATTGAAACCACACCTCTTGGTAGGTGAACTTGGTCTTGGCTGGATTTCTTGTTGATCTTCTGAGGGAGAGGCCTGTTGTAGTGATTCTCAAGTGTCTTTGCCCGAGGCGGAATTGCACCGCCCTTACCAGGGGCCTAATCCACTCGGCTTTGCTTTCAGGAGCTTGTTCCCTGAGCGCTTTCCGTAGAGTTCCCAAGGACGGAATACAAATGGTGGCCTCCTGTTTTCTGGCCCGGAGGAGCCGAGAGCCCAGGGCCCTACTCCTTGGTGCCCCCTCAGGGAACAGCGTCCAGTAACTCCTGTCTGCCTGACCTCCGGCCACCCTCCGAGCTCACCAAGGCTGCGACCGGTTCAAGGTAATCCCAAGCTGTGATCTTACTGTTGGCTCTGTCTCTGTAGCTGGCTTTCCCGTTCCAATACCTGCAAGCTCTGCGACACTCAGATACCCCCAATCGTTCTGTAACCCTGCGGGACCTGAGGCCACGCTGACCCCGCGTGGGCTTTGCCCCGGTTTCGTCTCTGGAGTGATGTCCCTCAGCAGAACAGACTTTTATTTTTTTAACTTATTTATTTATTTATTTATTTGTTTGTTTTTTAAAGATTTTATTTATTTATTTGACAGAGAGAGATCCCAGCAGGCAGAGAGGCAGGCAGAGAGAGGGGAAGGGAAGGTAGCAGGCCCCTGCTGAGCAGAGAGCCCGATATGGGACTCGATCCCAGGACCCTGAGATCATGACGTGAGCCGAAGGCAGCGGCTTAACCCACTGAGCCAATCAGGCGCCCCGGAACAGACTTTTAAAAGTCTGATTTTGTACTCCATTGCTCCACGCCTTGCCGGGAGCTGGCCCTTCCCCCCAGGGTCTATCTTCCCGTCGCTTTGGATTCACTTCTCCGCAGGTCCTACCTTTCAGAATGTGGTTGTTTTTCTGTTTCTAGAATTGCTGTTCTTCTTCTCTTCGATTTGCTGATGGATTTGCAGGTGTTTGCAATCTTTAGATAAGCTATCTAGCTGCTCTCCTGCTAGCTGAAGTAGTCTCAGCCTGCTACTTCTCTGCCATCTTGACTCCTCCAAACCCAGAATTTCTGATAGAGGCACTTATTTCAATGAATTTGGCATAATATAAAATTCTGTTTCTTCTCTCCTGGATATGTGCCATGAGAATCCATCCAAACATAAGTTCCCATATTTAATTTTGATAAATTTTCAAAATCAGGGAAAAATTTTCAATGTAATTATGCCTTCTCCTGAGTTTGTGCTTGCCTACTACTTACTGGTAAGGCTAAATTCTGATACATATTATAGGCCATAAAATAGGCATGGTGACTGTACACATAAGGAAAAATTTAAAGCTAATTCCTTCATGTGTGGTAACTACAGAGGTTCTATAGTTTCACGAGGCAGAGGAAGATAAATATAGTTCCTTCTGTTGGCAAGGGAGTCTAGGTGGTGCTTTCACTTTCAGGTACTCTGAGTCATCTGAATCCACAGAGATACCTTCATTCCATTGATCAGTCCCCATTCTTTCCCAATCAGTGTCTTAGCATTCACATAAGACATGTGAAGAAGTTGTGAATTAAATAAGCTTTATAACTAAGGAACTTGTAGGATAAGGATTTAATACTGGCTATATCATCTCTTCAGTTATGACATAATTGAAACCTTAAAGTTACATTTTCTTTTTTTGAACTGTCTTATGTATTTGGAAGCAGCTAGCTCCTAAATAAGTGTTGTTTTCATTGTTCAGTTTTATTCAACCTTGCTTTTAGTAGGCTTTTAATTCTAGATGAACTCTCCCTTATAAATGTGTCAATGTAGACTATCAGTGTTTATGTGTCTAATGGAATCATTGCTGATATCAGACAAAACCAGGTTAATAAATTGGCTCCAGATTCTTACTGGTTTAAGAGTCTGTTCCTGGGATAGGTTCTCTATATATCAACTACAGCTGCAGAGAGCAGTATTTAAGGAAGTTAATTAAAAATAAATCTATTTAGTATCAAGTAATTGTTGGTTTAAGGAATTATTAAGAGAGCTGAAGGCAGATTTTTTTTTAAGATTTTATTTATTTATTTGACAGACAGAGATCACAAGTAGGCAGAGAGGCAGGCAGAGAGAGAGAGAGGGAAGCAGGCTCCCTGCTGAGTAGAGAGCCTGATGCGGGACTCAATCCCAGGAGCCTGAGATCATGACCTGAGCTGAAGGCAGCGGCTTAACCCATTGAGCCACCCAGGTGCCCTGAAGGCAGATTTTTAAAAAGATTTTTTTTTTTTAATTCTTTGAGAGAAAGAGAGCAGGGAAAGCAGCAGGCAGAGGGGGAAGTAGGACCCCACTGAGCAAGAAGCCTGATGCGGGACACGATCCTAGGGCACTGGGACAATGACCTGAGCCAAAAGCAGGCACTTAACTGACTGAGCCATCCAGGCATCCCTGAAGGCAGATTTTAAGATGAGTCTCGTGGAATAACCTCAAAGCTGCTTCACAAAATTAAGTCCCCATGATAACTCTTCCTCAGGAATCTAGTGCTATTGCTATAAAATTTAGGGTCATTTGAATCTGCTATGATCTACACCAGCAATGTAGATGCTTAACTATAACAATTTTTTTAAAAGATTTTATTTATTTATTTGAGAGAGAGAGAGCATGAGAGGGGAGAAGGTCAGAGGGAGAAGCAGACTCCCAATGGAGCTGGGAGCCCGATGTGGGACTTGATCCTGGGACTCCAGGATCATGACCTGAGCTGAAGGCAGTCGCTTAACCAACTGAGTCACCCAGGCGCCCCTATAACAATGTTTAAAGTTTGTATCTTTTATGAAGTTATCTGAATTGCAGAACTGAAATGATGTTTAGAATCCTAGCTTCAAAGACAACTGAAAATGTAGCCTTTGCAGTCCTTGCATATAGATAAACATATGTGATGGAATTTAGAAGATACAAAATGTATACATTCATAATAAAACACTAGTAGAGTAATGAAATGTAAAAGAGTCATCTAAATTACTCATCAATAAATGAAGTAAACATTATTGTCATCCTCAATTTACAGACGAAGGAATACCACATAAGGTACTCTACAAGGACAGTTGTCTTACAGACACTGTTGTGATGCATAAAGGCAAATTATTTTTTAGTAAATTGCATGTTGCTGGCTTTATGACATTTAATTAAAACTAACAGTACTTAAAATAATAGTAATAGTTTTAATTTATTAAGCACTGGGAGGTACCAGGCACATGTTAGCCATTTAGACATGTTAGCCATGTCTAAATAAATATTTAATTTATTTAGATATGTTAGCCATGTCTAAATAAATATTTAAACTACCCTCTGAGGTAATTCCCATTATTCTCTTTAATTTTTATATCAATAAGTAACTCACTGAGAGTTTCACTAATTTTTCCAAGATTGCACAAATGGAGACTTAGTGGAGTGAATGATGGAGTATATGAGCTGCTCCTGAGACCTGAAGGAATCCATGTCAAGAAAGACATTGATGTGCTAAGTGAATAATATTGTTGAGTACCATTGTGATTTTCACTATTGTCTTTATGAAAACATATCAAGTTAAGAAAACATTAAAATTGTAATACTCATGGAAGTCTAACCATAGAGTTCCATCTGGTACCATGATTAAAAGATATAGTTTTGCCCTGTATGTGTCCCCAGTGGAGATCCTGGGAGGTAGACCTAAAAAGAAAAGAGAGTTTCTGCCTATTGAGTAATGAGTTTAAGAGGAGCTGCTGTTTAACAACTGTATTGTTGAAGGGGTATAGTGATTTCTGTCCATGGTTTTGAAAAACAAGGCATCCTAGAAAACCGAGTCATAAAAAATTATTCAAACAGGATATCAGAGCAGAGCAATGATAATTTTAAGGCAGGAGGTATTAATAGTTTATATAGGAATAGGCTTTTTGAGACCTCCATCCTTTTGTTGATTAACAAATATTTTAAATGCCATCATTTTAAATGATGGCACTATGGTAAGCCCTTTGGTAGGCAATAATGAACAAAGTATCCCTTTTTCTACAAAATGTTCATAGTCTGTGAAGATCTAGCATCGAGAAAGATGACATTCCAGTATATAGTGAAAATTTCTAATCATACTGATAAACATACTGTATCATGGGGCTCATGTAATCCTATTTGACTATGAATTACAGCAATACAAAGCCAAGTTTATAGATGGAGCAAAGAGGGCAATACGAATTTGAGGACTTTAGCGCTGGAGATCTACCATCAGACAGAGTGGTACAGGGCATGATGAACACCAAAGAGATCTGATTATTTAAGTATACAAAGACTTACTGTGACTCAAATCATACTGATGGAGAACGACAAAATATTATCTATCAGTGAGAGAATCAGTTGTTAGTCCCATAATCTATGATTATGGCTGCAGTTGAAGGGGTGCTCAATCCAAAAATGTCTCAATCCAAAAATGACAGAAACTCTTTCCAACGAGAAATGGTAGTATCATACAGGCATATGTTATATTTGAGATTACCAGTGGAAGAGTTTGGGATCTAAGCTTCTTTAGTGAAAGCAATATTCTGCATGTAAGCTTAGGGATTTAAGTTTAATTCCAAAAGAGTAGTTGTCTTCTGAATTTTTAATTTTCTAAGATATGTTATTTTGAAAAGAAATCCCCATAAGCCAAACCTGGCATTTTAGATGAGCTTATTTAGTAGTCCTGTGAAAGAAAGTGCTTTTGTGGAAGAAATAGCATCCTATTCTGAAAATCTAAGATTTCTTTGTGTATGTTCATGTTGCAAAATTTCTTACCTCCCCTAGAAATTGGCACAATTGCTTCTTTGGGGGACACAGTTGTGATCTGAATCATTTTTCAGGTACATATTGGTGATATATACATTATTTGTTTCCTATGAATATCTGCCTTTTACTTTAAAAGGAGGAAAAAAGTATACCCACTTAAAGGGGTATATCTTGTGGGGGGTAGGTAAAATGTTAAAAAGAGTTTAAAACATATAATGTTGCTCTTTCATCTGGTTATTGTGTCATGAGGCACCATGAGCAGCAAAGTATCTAAGCGACACCCTGTACTGCTTGTGTGGGAAGTCCTGAATGGGAATCAGTGCCAGTGTCAGAAGTTTCTGGAGATGGTGGAGCTGCAGATCAGCTTGAAGGCCTACAACCCACAGAAGGACAAATGCTTCTCAGGCACATTAAGGCTCAAGTCCACTCCCTGCCCCAAGTTTTGGGGGAACAGCAGCACTGTGATGAGTCCAAGATTGTGGATATTCCCCACATGGACACTAAGACACTGAAGAAACTCAACAAGAAAAAAGAGTTAGTCAAGAATATGACCAAGAAGTGTGATGCCTTTTTGGCTTCAGAATCTCTGATCAAGCAGATTCCACAAGTTTTGGGTCCAGGCCTGAATAAAGTTGGCAATTTCCCTTTCATGCTGACCCACAATGAGAACATGGGGATCAAAGTGGATAAAATGAAGTCCACAGTCCAATTCCAGATGAAGTTGCTATGTCTGTCAGTGGCTGTTGGCCACATGAAGATGACAGATGATGAGTTTGTATGCAACATCCACTTAGCTGTCAACTTGCAGGTGTTGTTGCTCAAGAAGGATTGGCAGGAGGTCTGCGCTTTATGCAACAAAAGATCATGGGCAAGTCCCAGCACCTGTACTAAGGCATACCTCAAAAAACCCTTGTACTAACATTAGAAAAAAAAAAAGAAAGAAATATATACTATCCATATGAGGATCACTAGTATTGGTTTTATAACATAACTTTTTTCTGTGCATAATAAATTGAATCAATAAAATCAGCTTTTCATAGAAAGCATAAAAGAGAAGTAATGACTACTTGCTGTTTTCTGTTTCTCATTCTCATTCACTTCACTCACTTTGACAGCTGCAATTTGCAATCATTATTATTTTTGTCCAGGATATCCATTTAATTATATTTCTTACCTTTACTTGGAATTCTTACTGCATTGTTGGAAATGTTGTGAGAAGTCCTATATTTTATATTCATATGGCCCCGGGTATATGTTTTTATAAAAGATTAATTCCATACTGAAAAGTCTCCCTTTTTATCTGTTGCTCAAAATCTTATAAGGTGGAAATGATCTGTTCTATTAATCCAAATGGCTAGTGCATGCCTGCAATGTAGTTGCTTTGAAAGTCTTTTCAGAAATAACATCTGAATGATTTTCAATATAAGAATTAGGAAGAAATTAAAAGAGACCCTTAATCTCAGGAAACAAACTGAAGATTGCTGGGGAGTGGGGAGGGAGGCATAGGGTGGCTGGGTGATGGACATTGGAGAGGGTATGTGCTATGGTGAGTCCTGTGAATTGTGTTAGACTGATGATTCACAGAACTGTACCCCTGAAGCAAATAATGCATTATATGTTTAAAAAAATGCAACAGCAAAGGCAAAGGAAGACACAGAATTTGGAGAGCTAAAAAAACTTTTCATCCTTTGCTGCTATAAAGCATTAAGAAGTACAATAGGTAAGAAAAAAAAAGGAGGAAGAAATTATATTTGTGAGTTTCCTAATCTGCTTATAGTAAGCTGTTAATATCCACATAATAGGTATTAAATATAGTTAAATATTTAAATTAAATAAATATTTACCTAGTTTGTGCATGGACTTAATTTATCAAATATATCTCAGTGTTTCCTAATGTACATTGATAAATGCCTGAAAAAGTCTTAGAAATCTTGACTATGGTCATTGATATAAATTCTTTCAAAATAGATCTGAGATAGTAATAGATAGAGTGTGGTACCGGGTTAACTGAGTATAAGATGAATAAATGAGCCACAATGCCATTTGAGGGTAAAGGGAGGCTTGCTGGAGAGTCTTGGAGAGTATCATATCCTATTCTCAAAAACTTTTCTTACTGGGTGACCTGGGTGGCTCCATTGCTAAGTGTCTGCTTTCCACTCAGGTCATGATCCCAGGGTCCTGAGATGGAGCCCTGCATTGAGCCCTGCATCGGATTCCTTGCTTGGCGGGAAGCTGGCTTCTCCTTCTCCCACTCCCCCTTGTGTTCCCTCTCTCACTGTGTCTCTCTCTGTCAAATAAATAAATAAACATTTTTAAAAAACCCGTATTACTGAGGGAAGAACATGACTTTTTTTTTAAACATATGTGATTATGACCAAGAAATAAAGGTGAAAACTGAGATAACAGTCAAAGCAGACAAGGTTTGTCTTACGCATGTGACTTTGGGTTAAAAAGAATCAACCCTTAGCAATTATAGTGAAACTGACACTAATTGTGCTAAGGCAGGAAAACTGACATTTTCTTTGACAATGATAACATTACCTGACCAATAGGCTTCTCATGCTTAAGTTACTGCATTGATCAAATTAAATTTTAATTTCATGTAGTTTCTCTCCCCCACTAGAATCTGAGATAAGTTAGAGCAAGAATCCTCTTTCTCATCACTGAATCCCCAAAGCTTGCCATAAGTAAGAAAAGCCTGAATGAGTTCATTAAACATTACAAAGTCCTTTAATGTAACAATCCTAATATTGAACATTAGCTTTTATTCATAATTTATTGCAAGTGAAAGTCAGGGTGAAGATGAAAGTAACCCAACTAGTCTGGGTTTTGAGATGAAAGGAAAGTGACTGAAATGCCAGTTCTGAAAGCTGCAATCTGTGTACATTGAACTTTCTACCTCAATTTCATCATGTTCATTCACCTATAAATTGGAAGCAATAATGTTCGCTTTCTAAGAAGTTTTGTAAAATAAATACTGCATGTGATTTGCTTAATACAGAGTAGAGCTTGTAGAATATTATCAGTAGATGTTATTTCTCTTCCGTACTTCCAAAACCCTAAAGTCAGCTCTAGATGCCACAAATAAAGCTCGATTCTCCAGAAAGGTGAACTTCCAGTGGTTTATCATAGTTTCATCCATTTTATACGTTTGGTTTATTTTTACATTGTCTGTTCTTCACCTATTTTTTAATTTTTGGAGACATTTGATCTGCCTAAGGAAAAATACTTCTAAGAGAGATTAGTAATGAATAACACCCCATAAAGTCGTTGGCAGGATTAAATGAGTCAATACAAAGAAAACAATAGCTCTAGAAGGTAGGAATTGCTGAAAATTTTTATGTTATCTTCCACCCCCTTCTACCTCCTTTCTCTTCCTCCTCATTAGCATCTTAATTATGATAAACAGTGTAAATATTTTTTAGTACGTGTGAGTCTCTAATCTTTTAATATCTTAAAGTAGATATTTATATTTTATTCCCAGTCCTCTGGTGATTGTGTTTACTTGATTTCATGGAAATGACAAAGAGAATCAAAGTTTTCTAATAACACTATCTATTACTGGGTAAGAATGAAAAGTTCAGAAATCCACATCAATCCTGACACTCTTTCCATCAAACTAAATGCCCAGTGTCTCTTCAAAGATAAACTATTATCATTCAGAATCATAATTATTAACCCAGATGTTCTACTGCATTGAAAAAAAACACTTGAATTTACAGAAAATTCTGAAACAATATTCAGTTCATCAAATGTTTGAGTTCAATGATTAGGAACTTTAATATGGGAGTGGAAAAAAGGGGAAAATACATAACTCTAGTAAAGGAAAAGGAATTTCGAGAAAGTGTGAATAATAGTATTTACAAGAACGTCATCCTTTTAATGCTCCTTACACTTTCATTTACTGGAGAAAATCATAACCTTTTGGATAGTATCCTTAAAGGCTTGCTTTACTTGCTGGTTCCTGAGGGTATATATAAATGGATTCATCATAGGAGCAACAGAAGTATTCAGAATAGCCACTCCTTTGGTCAATGATGCCTTTTCTTTTGCAGAAGGGTTGGCATACATGAATATGCAGCTTCCATAAGAGATGGAAATGACAATCATGTGTGAGGAACATGTAGAAAATGCCTTTTTTCTCTGACTGGCAGAGGGTAGTTTCAGAATTGTTCTAATGATGAACATGTAGGACAAAATTATTAGTGCCAAAGTGAAAAGCAGAATCACTATGGCGGAGTAAAAACCGATCACTTCTAAGAGCCATGTGTCTGAGCAAGATAATTGCAAGAGGGGAAAATAATCACAAGCAAAGTGATCAATGACATTGGAACCACAGTAATCTAACTGGAGAAAGAGAAGAACTGGTGGGAAGATATTTAAGAATCCTGTCAGCCAAGCACAAAAGACAAGTAAAATGCAGACTCTTTTGTTCATGATGGTTGTATAATGCAAGGGTTTACAGATGGCAACATAGCGGTCATAGGACATGGCAGTTAGAAGGTAAAACTCAGTTATTCCCATGAAGATGAAGAAAAACAACTGAGCTGTACAATTATTGTATGAGATCGTCTTGTCTCTGGTGATAATTGTGCCCAGAAATCTAGGAATACAGACAGTTGTAAAGGATATTTCTAATACAGAGAAGTTCCTGAGGAAGAAATACATGGGGGTCTGCAGATGGGAGTCAGTCAAGGTGAGAGTGATGATGGTCAAATTACCAGTGACGCTTAATATATATGTGATAATTAAGAAGAGAAAAATCATAATCTGAAGCTCTGGGTCATCTGATAGCCCTAGAAGAATGAATTCTGTGGGTACTGTGCGGTTTTTCATTGCTGATCCTTTCTTCCCCCCTTTAGAGCGGAAACTGTATGTTCCCCTATAGAACATAAAAATTTAAAACAAGATTGAGGTTAGAGTACAGAATCTTAAAAATATCCACAGTGATGAATAATCTATGAAACCCAAAAAGAAATGTTTTCCTTCAGCAACTCTCCAATTTCTACTGGACCTCACATTCAAGTAATACATATTATTTGAATTTAAATACTGATTTCTTTTTGTTGAAAATGCGCTGTCAGGGGCCATGGGTAAAAAAAAAAAAAAAATCTTGTGATAACATTTAAGCAGATGCTATTTATTCTAATGTTTTTTTTAAAATATTAAGATTCTAATTATTCTTGAAAATATTTAGCTCCTTTTTAAAAAATCATGAAGATATTCTGATTGATATTTTTCTTTTCCTCAACATTATAAAAACTAGTCTGCATTATGGCTCATCTAAAGACAGGGTTTCAAATCTCACAGGGGTGATTTAGGCCTGCCTCCACAATGAAAACTACATAGTTTAGGAAGCTTTCACAAGGTTGCAAAATTCGTCATCTAATTTGTGAGTAATAATCTCACTGTACAATGTGCATGTTTATGCATGGGAATGTTTTGTTGACATTCTTTCATGAATTACTTTAAGAGTTTGGTTGATGCTATCACACTCTTATATATATTTTTTTGCCTTGTTGATAAATAGGCTAGAAGTACAATAAGGTAACATTCTATTACTAAATTAAATAGTTGCCTAGAAGTAGTTGAATTCACTCAATGCATAATCATTTTCTTTTCTTTTCCTTTTTTTTTTTTAAATAATACTTCTATGGAATATGAACAAGTAGATGGTCAAAATAATACCAACTGGGAAGCAGATATTTTTTCCCATAGGGAATTTTAATAATAATCTTGTGTATGTAACAGAATACATTTTCAAATTAGTAAAAACTGAACAATCCAAGATTAATTTCTGTGTTCCTGCTTTAGGATTTTATTAACAGTCTCTTGGTAGTAAGCAGTTATTTAATATTTAATATTGAAATGGTTGTAAATCCACAAACATATATGCAAACACGATTTTAAAACATTTATGTAAAATGAAGATTCCATATCTTATATTGAAGAATAAAAAATTTACTTACTTCCTGATTCTTCTTGATGATCTTGTCTCAAATTTTATCATCTGATTTGCTTAAATATTTACACAATTTCAGAGCTGGTAAATTGAGTTAGCAAAATATTTAGTTTCTATTGTGCTCTCAAAATAAGTGTGTTGATTTAACTTTTTTATGGTTCTTAGGGATTATAATTCTCTTCAACTCATGATATCCTTCATTCCTGATACTTTAAAATGCTGACAACATTTTATTATAATTCAACTCATTCTTGCTTTTCATCTGTCAAACTCCACATACAAATTCAATTACACCTAGGTTGACTACTACTTTTCCACTTGCCTCTTTTCATATACTACAAAACAGTTATTTATCCAATCATTTTTCTTTCTACTCATGCAAACATTTAAAATAAATATCTTGTAATTCTATGATTATACATCTGTGAAACCTAAGTAATATTTTCCTCAAGTTCATGGACTGCTATATTTTCCTGCAAACACTGTTTTGAGAAACAGAACATATGGAATATTCTTCTCTATGTCTGACATACAAATGGAACTGGACTTATTTTATCTGTGTCTTTTTGTTGACCCGGGGGAATTCATTAAGTAAATAGAGTGCCAAGGAGAAGAATCATTAGACAGAGGTGAATCAGTTTTATAAATATTGATTAAAAAGTACAAAAAGTAAAATGATTCAGGAAAATAGACAAATGTACAAGTGGCGAGATGCTAAGTATGGGAAAGCTTGATTTAGAATTTCACACTTCCATTGCTTCTCGGCCTTTTGGCTAAGATCAAGTGTAGAATTTCACTCTTCTGTGACTGCATAAGGAATGCACATTTTTCTTCCACAAACTGGACTTGTCTTCAGTAGAATTAGTGTGCTGATATCTTCTGAATTTTGGCAACCTAGAGAAGAATTCTTTATCAGGATGAAACGGTGGAAAACACTGCTGTGGATTTCTATTTTGACTGATTGTCATCTGAAATGGACAACCTCTTAAAGACTGACAAGAAGGTTTATAACTATACTGACCCTTTGAATTTAGGAAAGCCATTCCCAAGCCCCTCCCTAATGTGGCTTTTATTGCCTTTTGACGACTTTCTTCACTGTGTTATTTACTTCCATTAAACAGTTATTTATATTTGTGCATATGACATCTTCTCATATTGAGAATACTTATGAATCAATAAAATAAATATATGGAAATCTGGCATTGGATATTTTGAACTTGTGTAATCCACAATTCCTTCAATGAGAGATGTCGTTTTTATTCCTAGAAGGGTAATATATTATAGACATATAGGGGCGCATTGGTGGCTCAGTGGCTTGGGCCTCTACCTTCAGCTCAGGTCATGATCTCAGGGTTCTGGAATCAAGCCCCATATCAGGCTGTCTGCTCAGCAGGGAGCCTGCTTTCCCCTCTCTCTCTGCTTGCCTCTCTGCCTACTTGTGATCTCTCTCTCTGTGTCAAATAAAAAAATAAAATAAATACATATGAATGCCATATGTACACATATGTGTAATATAATTTTATATTTAATGAGTTATCTTTATTTTCTTTGCAGTTATAGATGTGGACATAAAACATGTGTGCATTTGATACCAGTAGTGCAGATTAACACTATTTGTGTGGCGGCAGGGTGTGGATTATTTACAGGATTGAAAGATGAGAGTATTTGAAAGACAAAAGAAAGAAGTGGGAAAGGATGAACAAATCACTGGCTCACACATAGGACAATACGTAGATGCTGAGATGTGTAGAATTTATAACTGCTACACATTAAAATAGGCATTGAAAATATTTATTCAAGATATTTCAGTGGAGATGGTGAAACTACTTCTCTACTTATGAATATTCTATTCCTTTGCTTTTAGTTTTGTATCCAAATAGCAATTCTTTTTGTATTTTATTCAGAGCTTTTATTGATTACCAGGCACTGACCATAAAATTATCTCATTTTTTCAAACAAGCAGACAATACAAAACCGTCTGAGGTCAGTGCTATTATTATTCAGGTAAAGAAAGAGTCTGAGGCAGAAAGAAGTTAAAGTGTCTGATATCCACCATTTGTGTGTTTGGAGCAACACAATCTTTAGTGACTCACAGGGAAAGGGAATGAATTTCTATCTCACAAAGCACTGTACTTCATGAAATATCCTATTAGACATGTTTCTTCTCCATGTTTTTTTCTCAAGCTCCTAGATACTGGATTGTCTCTCTCTTTCCTCCTTAATCACCCTCTCATTCTCTAACTTTCTACTCTTACTGCTTTACTCCTGGTTTCTAATAGCTGTCTAGCTTTTCTCTAGGCCTCAGAATAATTTACTTTTAATGAAGACTGATTACATCTGTTACCCTCCTATCCACAAGCTAGTAGGCATCTGCTTTTTAATAATGTGTCAATTACTACCATGTATTCTGAGGTTGATGAGTGACTATGTTTTAGGTCAATGAAACATCGTTCAAGCTACCAGGTTTCACTCTCCTCAAAGAATGGAGGATGGATTTTAATTACAAGTAATGGTTTGCTGTAACATGTTCTAAATCAAAAGACAAAATTTGTTAAATCAAATGGTTAAAGGATCCAACTCTTTTAAGACTTTCTCTAAAACCTGTACTGGCATCATATTACTGAATATTTCCAGTATGTATTACTAATCATTTTCAGTGATATATTATCATGCTCTTGTGGAGGTAAGCCACTCCACAAGATGTTGGTTGGCCTCCTACTTACTGACTACCATCATTTAATTGAGCTACTATTCTATAAATTGAATTTTTAATCTCAGAAGTGTAATGATTGACAGATGATGTTGGATCTGATAAGTTACTTGGTGTAACCCATATAGTTAAGAGAATCTTTTTGTGTGTGAAATAAATAAGGGTTTTCATCATAGGAGTTCCTACCATTAGAAAGTTCCAATGCAAACTTTAACAAGAATTGTTCTCAATAACTTCATGAAAAGTCAATACACATCAAATAAATTGATCTTTGCATAGTTGCCAAAAGGTCTAATGTAAAATAAAAGAGGAAAATGAACACCAAATGCATTAGAAAATATTGAATTATTTCTTTGTCATAAAAAAGTCTAGTTATGATAAAATGCACATTTTATTTGATCACTGTTTTAAAGCTAGCTCACTGTTACGTACATTATTACATATGTTTATGTTGGGTAAAATATTTAGTCAGAGCACTAGGGCGTTGGAACCATTCTAAATTATTCAAATGTTTTTATGTACTCAGTGTTTATTGAAAACCCATTACATGGCAGATGCAGGTTCTAAGGGAGTAGTATTAGTGACTTCTGGTAAAAGTCTAACAACTGCTTTTCAGGGGGTGGAGGTAAGGGGCTGATCTGTAGAACTGATCCTGTTCCAAGATGTGAAGTCTCTCACATGGCAGGTGTCAAGCTATTTCTGTGGGCTTTCTGAATGCAGAATTGAGAAGACAGCACAACTGGCTTTTGGGAAGCATCTAGTCAGGCCCTGCACCCTTCTGTGTGGACCACAACATTTTGCTGCAGGGGATACAGAGATCTCTGCTCTCCTGGGCTGAGGGATGTGAGAGAAAACAGACAATAAGGAATGAGCATGACTGATTCCTAAATTATAGTGTCTTTTATAAATTAGTAACTATTTTGTAAAGGAAAACTGAAAAACCTTGGAAGTAGGGGCTTACTATAATTTTATGTAGAGAAATTGGGGGGAGGCCTTATTGGGGTGACATGCAGATATCTGGGAGAGGAGTGTGTCTGGTTTAAGAACCATCTAGTGTAAATGCACTAAGGCCTTAGGAGGAAATATCATGTGATTTGCTAAGAAAGATTTGTTTTTTCCTTTCTAATATTAGTAAATGTATTGGTGCTTATCCTGTTAGTCTCCTGGTTAGACCATCCAGTATAGTACTGAATAAACACAATGATAGTGAGTTCGTAACTGATTTTTGTTAAAATGATTTTTCTATGAACAAAGTATATCATGAAACAAATAAGATTTTGCATCTTTTGCACTTAAATGAATTGTATGAATAAACTGTTATATCAAAATAGCCAGAAAAAGTAAGAGAATGTTATAACTCTAAGCCATGACTATATTTATGGTCTTTGTATAGTAAATTAAAAGTGTCAAACATGACTTAATATTTTCTGAATTTCTAGAAGGTGTGTTTCCTGATGGAATCATATAACAGTTTCTCTCTTATGCTCTTGTTCTTTTTATGTATCTTAATTTTTAAGAGTTGTTGTGGAAAATTGGAATTTAAAAATATTTAGAAGAAGAAAATGAGGTCATTTTTATAGTTATGGAGTGGAAAGACTAACTCAAAGGAAGGGAAATGCATGAGAAAGTGATTGGTTTTTAAATGGAAATAATATATATTCAAATATCCTCTGTATACCGTTGGCAACAGAAATACAAACAATGAAGTAAAACTGTAGTGAGACTATGTTGATATTCATAGACATTTGAGGGACCTTGTTTTTTGTTTACTTGTTCTTTATTATGCCTCTAATTGATGACAACACTTTTATCCTTTATTTTGAATTGTTTGAGAAGAATACAATCTTCCTTGCCCTGTCCATGAAGGCTCGCTTGACTTGCTGGTTCCTTAGGCTGTAAATAAAGGGGTTCAACATGGGGGCTACTGAGGTGTTTAGCACAGCAACACCCTTGCTCAGAGACACTCTGTCTTTTGCTGCTGGATTAATGTACATGAATATGCAGCTGCCATAGGAGATGGAGATGACAATCATGTGGGATGAGCAGGTAGAAAAGGCCTTTGTCCTCTGACTAGCGGAAGGAATCCTCAAAATTGTTCTAATGATATATATGTAGGACAGAATTATTAATGCCAAAGTGAACAGTAGAGTAAACACAGCACAGGCAAAGCCCACTATCTCTAGGAATTTTGTGTCTGAACAAGAAAGGTGTAGTAAGGGGAAATAATCACAGGTAAAATGGTCTATAACGTTGGACTTACAGTAATCAAGCTGTATGAACTGCATGAGTAATGGGAATATGATTAAGAATGAAGCCAACCAAGAGGCAAAGACAAGGAGTTTGCAGACTCTGGGATTCATGATGGTCATGTAATGCAGAGGCTTGCAGATGGCAATGTAACGGTCATAGGACATGGCAGCCAGAAGGCAAAATTCAGTGACTCCCAAGAGGATGAAAAAAAAGAACTGAGCCATGCAGTCATTAAAGGAAATGGTTTTATCTCTTGTAATCAAGCTGCCCAGGAACTTGGGTATGCTGACAGTTGTGAATGAAACCTCTAGCAAGGAGAAATTTCTGAGGAAGAAATACATGGGAGTCTGGAGGTGGGAATCCAGCAGGGTAAGGGTGATAATGGTCAGGTTCCCAGTGATGCTGAGCATGTAGGTGATGAGCAGAAAGACAAAGATCACCCCCTGAAGCTGTGGATCATCTGACAATCCCAGGAGGATGAACTCTGTTATTTCTGTGTGGTTTTTCATTTATTTCCTCTCTTGTATAATCTAGAGGGAAAAATAAAACCAAGCAGATTGTAGAAAAGAGGATTATCCACGGATAGTTCAGGAGTTTATCTTTGGAAATAAATATATTATGCCATACCAATTTGATGTAGTAGATCTTTAAGACATCTTAATAAATAGGTGACATGTATAAGTAAGTTTTGATCATATGTTGCTCTCTATGTTTTACATAGAATGTTTCTCCATAAAATCCTTATTTCACAGATTGGAAACTGAATCTAAAAAGATTTTTAAAAATCTTACCCAGGGGCGCCTGGGTGGCTCAGTGAGTTAAAGGCTCTGCCTTCCGCTCAGGTCATGATCCCAGGGCCCTGGGATGGAGCCCCGCATCGGGCTCTCTGCTCTGCAGGGAGCCAGCTTCCCCATCTCTCTCTCTGCTGCCTCTCTGCCTGCTTGTGATCTCTGTCTGTCAAATAAATAAAATCTTAAAAAAAAAAAAAAAAAAGTCTTATCCAAACCATGTATTCCAAATGAGAAGAACAGGGGTTTTAGTTAGGTTTTTTTTTTTTTCCTTTTTTTTGCATGTTTGATAACTGGAATAGAAATGCTGCCTGTTGATATAAATGTACTTCTTTCATGGGTCCCCTTCTTAATGGGAAACTACTTGTCTTTTTTCCAAAAACAATAAAAGTGTCTCCTTTCCTCATTTCTGTCCCTCAGTTTCCTGTACTATTACTTACTGTACTAGTGTAACATAGAAAAGATGACATGTCAGGAAAAAAGTCACTAAAATGGAGGTATCTCTAAATTTGAAATTCATTGAAGTTAAATCTTTAACAATGTAACAGATTTCTGTGTTTTCACTCTGACTCACATTCTCCTTTCAACTGCTTACTCCTGATCTTAAGCTGTAGGCAATGAATTCATTGACATACTGTCCTCAGATATTATAGAGTACAGAATATGAAAAGACAGAGAAATTTAGTAGATTGGATCTACATATTTCATTGGCTAAAGAAGCAAAATTGGATGAGCATTTAAAATAAACTCTGTCTTCTCCAGAATAGTTTTTCTTTCAAAGTTTTTTCCATCTAAATGTTGTTAGTGTATTCTCCCTATGTATGTATTCTACTTTCCATCCCATATTATATTTTTATATTTTTCCTTTTATTTACATCAGTATTCATTTATAGAAGCTTTGTTTTATCAACCCTGGAGTAATCAATGAATCATACATGAAATCCCTTTATCTTCTCTTCCTGAATAACAACAACAACAATGCATTTTAGAGTGAAGTTTAAATTCTCCTCAATAAATTGAACCAATCCATTTTCTAATCCCTTATTCTGAGCATTCTCATTAAATAGTAAAATTTTCAATTCAGAGTCATGAGAGAAATCTTGCAATAAGATATTTAGTTTCAAGATATAGAATTGTTGATTATTGGTATATAATGCCTCATAATACTATGAAATTTCTTGCTCTTTTTTCCCCTTACATGCCCGAGTTCTCTTTTCACTCACTTCACTGTTTTGCAAAAAATATTGCTGTTGATTATTTGAGGCAAATTCCAACTGAGATGGATGCTGCCAAAGCTACTGGGAAAGCATGTGAGATTCATAAGAAATGAATATTTCTTTTATTATTTCTCAGGACTGGAGAAAACAGGCTAAAGAGCACTTACAAGAGAAACAGGCATCACAATGACATTTTGCAAACAAACTTATGGCAATTCAAGTGTATGATGGATATTTCAATCATAAAAGTCATTGTTCTCAAAGAACAATTCTCTATAATTAACAGCTGTGTATAGACTCTGATCTCTCAACCATTTCTGTGATGTTTTTGGTAGAGAAATGAAACATATACCTGAGACTTGAAGATATATAATTTTAGGCTTTCCTTCCTAACTACTCATTCATGTTTCTTTTTCCCAGTCACGTATAAGTTATGGTCACAAGTTTAGTGTGTCCTTTAGTTCTTTTTGTTTCAATGAGTTCTAACCTGCCCTGATATCTTACTGTTGAATTACCTGTGTAGCCCATTGAAAGTGAAATTTAATCAATTTAATGAACAAATACTTGCTATCATGTTAAATGAAATAACAAATATGTGAATGAAATAATAAGCACAAACCAGTTATTTTATTTATTTAAGTAAGTGACTTTTAGGACTCTTCTGTTGTTTCATATGAATTTTAAGGACGGCCTTCTTGAGAAAAGAATGGTATCATCTCCTAAATTGTCCAATTTAAAAATACAACTATTTAAAAAGACCTATTAAGGATTGAGAAAGCGCTTTTTTATTTATTTATTTTTTAATAATTAGAGTAGTGGTAAAAGCTCCCTACATTCCACAACTGGACATTAACTTTACCATTCTTCATTCTCTATATGTGCTGAAATCTCTCTTCTTAAATTAGAAGTCCTAAAAAAGTTGTGAATATATATATCTTCAAGGCAATTTGCACCCATAACATGAATACACAGTATTCCAATTCTCTTTCTCTCTCATTGACATTCTTTTTCTTGGTGTTAGGTCTATATGCTAGGCTAATTTGTCAGAGAAGAGTGCAAAATTTTGGTTTAATTTGATATCTTGATTAATTTCTTGGTTTATACCAAGTACCATTTTTTTTTTCCTGCAATGATTCATTCCATTTTTGATGAAAAAAATATTTAGTGACAGTTAATCTCATGTAAGAACTTCATGGTGACTGAATGCAAAAAATCTCCCAAGAAACAATGTAGTTTTTTTTTTTTTTTTCCAAACTATTACTTTAGCAATGCCTTAGAGTAGTACCAAAATTAGTTTGGAATGCACTTTACCTGAATCCTCTGAAAAAAAGAAATGACCTTGTTTTTTTTTTTCCTAATGGAAAGGGGAAGTTTGAATCCCAAGTCAGATCGACCAGTATGAATAGGAATAATAAAGGAGAAACAGTAATCACTTAAATCCGTTCACAATCTGTAGATTGTCATAGAGATGTTCTACTTATATCCTGATTATCTCAGTTTATTAACTAAGTATCTACATTTGCAGATGACTTTCAACTCAAAAAAAAAGGAAAAGAATTCTTATAAAATGTATGGCATCAGAACTTAATGTATAATGTGTGGTATTTTTAGGGCAACTCGTGGGCTTTGCATTCAAAGCAAAATAGATTAAAAATGCAATTTAGGGGTGCCTGGATGGCACAGTTGGTTAAGAGTCTGCCTTTGGTTTTGACTCAGGTCATGATCTCAGGGACATGAGATTGAGCCCTGCTTTGGAGTCTGCACTCTGCGTGGAGTCTGAAATTTTCTATTTCCCTCTTCTTCTCCCCATTGGGTTCTCCCTCTCTCCCTCTAAATATATAAATAAATATTTTTTTTTATTTTAAACTGTAATTTAGCTACATTATAGTATTGTGAGTTTGGACAGGTTTTTAATCTCTATTTTAGTTCTTTTTTTAAATTTTGAAATGAGAATATCATCATGGAATTAGTTAGGACTAATTTAATTACAAGCACAATTAAATTGTACCAAAATATTATAGCATGTATTCCTAGACAGTAGTTACTAATATCTTATTAGCAAATAAAATCAGTTATCACATTTGAGGAATACAGCTCCATTACAAAATCACAAAACCATTTTTGTTCTCACTCATTGAGAGACAGTGCTAATGCTGTATGCTTTTAACCTCATTTATTCTTTTTGATAACCTTATGTTAATCTGAAGAAATTGACAATGAGAGAGGTTAAGCGACATAAAAACAATCAGCTATTAAATGGTAGAATTGAAATACTAATTTCTTTGTGCTGGGAAATGGAGCATGGGCTACTTAGTAAACCTACAGTCAGTGGGAGAAACCAAAGCAAGAAAATAATTTCCTGAAAATTAATAAAAGAATCAATTATTATGACAAACAGGAAATGTAACATACTCATTTTTTATAACACTAGACATATATGGAAAGAAATAGCAACCTCAAGTTATTCTGCATGATCTGATGAAAAGTTGAGTTAAGAGTTAAGAGTTAAGAGTTAATGAATTAGTGCTAAGAAGAGGAAATTTATCATTGGTTTCAGTTTTATAATCTTACCTGTTGCTGTCATATAAATATACTGCATCAGCTGGTTGAAATTATACAAAAACCACATTGACAACTATCTCAGTTTTAGGTTAAGAGATTCAGTATTTCTAAAAATCACTCTCAAAACATTTGGTATTACTTTATTTCTATAGCTAATTTTCTATTACACATTTTCCATTGTAGCTACAGTAACAAAAACATTTGGAATTACTTTGGGCTTTTCTGGATGAAGGTTCTATATGGATTTTCCCCTGCATGAGGCACATGTTTTATTTACTGTATATGCCTATGTCTCACAGCAAATACTCCAATGAATCAAATATGCCAACAAGGGCTTAGAGAAAAATACACTAAGGATTGTACAAATGTTATCAACAGTTGCACCAATATTGGAACAGGAAACTTTTTGGGATAAGGCCCAAAGAGATAGAAAGGGCATAAGAAGTCAGCCAAAAGCAAATGGAATATTTTGCATTGATCTAAATGAAAAAACAACTAAAGTGCAAGGTTTTTGGGAGAGATTTCCTGAATTTTCTAAATCAGGACTTCTCTTAAGATTATATGCTCCGATTTCTTTTGCTGAGTAAAATACTGGGACAACTTAATCTTATATGAAAACATTATATTTTTATCATATACTGAAATGTCTCCATAAAAGTGGCTCTCCAAGCTAGTAGGTATCAAATAAATTATACAAAAACACTGAATATAGAACAATAAAAAGAATGGGATAGAGTTCAATGCTCAGTGATTTCCCATTGAAAGACATTAAAAACTATGGATTAAATACTCATTGAACTCTTCAATCTTTTCCAAGAATCACTTGAAATTATTCTCCCATCATAGTTATGGTGCTATTTATGGAGAAGTATCTACTACCGAGAAGGTCCCTTTCTATTTGAAAGTTGTGTTGGGTTTAACCCTGTAATTAATGCAAGCATAAAATCTAGGAACTTGGTAGGATTTTACAACTCTGATTTCTCTCTGTTTCATTTTAGAAATGACAAAATATCTTTCAACAAATATCTTTTGAGGATCTGCTATTTTTAAATAGTACACAAAACACTGGGGATAAAATGGAATCAAAATAGATATAATTCCCACTGACATGCAATTACTGAAGATTAAGGGCAAGCCAGTGAGAGAAAAAGACCCAAATAATGTCACATAATAATAGCCAAAGTTATGAAGCACCTGGGTGGCTCATTTGGTTAGCGTCTGACTCAACTTCAGCTCAGGTCATGATCTCAGAGTCTTAGGATTGATTCTTACCTCAGGGTCTAAGCTCAGAGCAGAGTCTGTTTGGGATTCTTTCTCCTTTCTCTGCCCCTCCCCCTGCTCATGCTTTCTTTCTTGCCCTCTCTAAATAAATCAATATGATCTTTAAAAATAAATAACAGTGTCCCAAAATATGTAAGGTAACCTCTCATTTCAGAACTTTGATACTATGCCAAGGTATTTTTTTTTCATTTTTAATATAATTTTTTATTTTTTATAAACATATATTTTTATCCCCAGGGGTACAGGTCTGTGAATCACCAGGTTTACACACTTCACAGCACTCACCAAAACACATACCCTCCCCAATGTCCATAATACCACCCCCTTCTCCCAACCCCCTCCCCCCAGCAACCCTCAGTTTGTTTTGTGAGATTAAGAGTCACTTATGGTTTGTCTCCCTCCCAATCCCATCTTCTTTCATTTATTCTTCTCGTACCCACTTAAGCCCTCATGTTGCATCACCACTTCCTCATATCAGGGAGATCATATGATAGTTGTCTTTCTCCGCTTGACTTATTTCGCTAAGCATGATACGTTCTAGTTCCATCCATGTTGTCGCAAATGGCAAGATTTCATTTCTTTTGATGGCTGCATAGTATTCCATTGTGTATATATACCACATCTTCTTGATCCATTCATCTGTTGATGGACATCTAGGTCCTTTCCATAGTTTGGCTATTGTGGACATTGCTGCTATAAACATTCGAGTACACGTGCCCCTTTGGATTACTACGTTTGAACGTAGTATGCCAAGGTATTTTTAATGAGGAAGCTTTCTCTGTTATACTAAGTAATATATATATATATATATATATATATATGTCATTATATTTAGTAATTTTTTGAATATGAATGTATACCAAAATTTACTTTTAATATTTTATAGTTTTTATGTTGATTGAAATTTACCAAAAGTCCAAAACCAGTGACTTAGCTAAATACTCTAAATTATTCTTATTCAACCATAGTATTTAATAAAATTATGTTTGAGGATGACCTAATTGTTTATATCACAGTTAATCAGTATAACCTGCCTATCTGTGAAAAAAGCTATTTAAACAGGTATCTTTAATTTCTATTAAAAGTTTCATAGATACAAAATTTTGTTACTTTAGGGATCAAAAATATTTTTAGTTCGATATATAAGTGCCTATGGTATACAAGAATATCAATGGAAGACAGTATATCACAAGGATTTTTTTTTTTTGAAGATTTTCTTTATTTGAGAGAGAGAGAGTAAGAGAGAACATGAGAGGGAGAAGGTCAGAGGGAGAAGCAGACTCCCCATGGAGCTGGGAACCTGATGCAAGACTCGATCCTGGGACTCTGGGATGATGACTTGAGCCGAAGGCAGTCACTTAACCAACTGAGCCACCCAGGTGCCCAAAGATCTTTTTTCTTAATGGAATTTTAGATCCAAGAGAGATAGGTTCAAATTCAAGCTTTGCTATTTACTCACATTATAAGACTGGAAAATTGTTAAAGGCCTTTCTTTCTTCATTTCTAAAACTGGTTTAACAATGCAAGTTTTTAAAAAATATTTTATTTATTTATTTGACAGAGAGAGAGAGAGAGATCATAAGCAGGCAGAGAGGTAGGCAGAGAGAGTGGGAGGAAGCAGGCTCCCTGCTGAGCAGAGGTCCCGATGCGGGACTCTATCCCAAGACCCTGAGATCATGACCTGAGCCGAAGGCAGAGGCTTTAACCCACTGAGCCACCCAGGCACCCCCAATGCAAATTTTTAACAAATTAAGTAAAACATAATATGTGGAGCTTTCTGTTTCAAAAGAAGGAGAAGCTTGAGACAGATCAATAGTCATGCAAAGAGCATATGGAAATGTGAGATTAAACAAAAAATAATGTGCTCTAAGACATATGACACCTTCAGTTTCCAGTTCTGCATGTAAGAAGTCACAAATCACCACCTGGGTCTAATGAAAGAAAGAAGATGAACAGCCTGAAAAATCAACTCCTTTTGGATCCTTAGAGCAGGCAAATCACTGCTCTCAAGATTGAAAATCAGACAGATAAATATAAGAAGTGAAGGTTTAAGGGAGTAGAAGCTCATGAGCAGGAACTGCCATAAGGTCCAGTGCTAGAGTAGGAAAACCTCAAGTATAGTGTCAGAAAAATCACCTCATGCCTCTTCATGGGAAGAGGAAAAGGGACCGTTTTGAAATACATGAGAGTGCTGTGCTCTTAAGAGAGCCAGCCCTCACAGAAATCTAGATAACCAGAGCCTAACCTGCTGGGACACTATAGAGCTTAACTAACCCCAGACATGGAAATACCCAACTCCAGTATCCTCTAGACTTCCATGTGAGAAAAAGGAAACACCCAACTCCAGCCCACTCTAACCTTCCTGTTATACTAAAGTGGAGGAAAAAAACTGAGAAACACTTACAAAATTTACAGCCCAGAGGCCAAGGCTCACTAAGACACTGAGCCCTAACCGTAGGACTATAGAATCCTTCCCCTCCTCCCATGCCTGACCATCACATTTCTAAAAGTCTGCTTGCTCTGTTCCTTTTACCCAGTGCATCGTGTCTAGGTGTCAAGAAAAGAGTACAAGCATAACAAAGGTGAAAAAAAAATATTGAAGAGTCAGAGCATGATTCAGAACCAGACATGGCAGAGGTATTAGAATATTAAGGCTGGAAATTTGAAATAAATATGATTAATATCACAAGGGATCTAGGGGGTAAAGTAGATGGAAGGCAAGAACAGAATGAAAAGACATGCACAGAGTTACAATCCAAAAACCCCATACAAACAAACAAACAAACAAAAAAAAACCACCATCACCAACAACGAAAACAATTCCTGAAGAAATACAGAATTCTTAGACAAACAGAAATTAAATGTATGTGAAGTCGATATCCAGACTGGACAGAATTGTTAAGAGAAATGCTTTAAAAAGAAGGAAAATAATATAGTTCACTGCGTCAGAGATTTACATAAAGTAAGGAAGAATACTGCAGAAAGAAGAGTCAAAGGTAAAACAACAACAACAAAAAAAAACATTAGTTTGTTGGGTGCCTGGGTGGCTCAGTGGGTTAAAGCCTCTGCCTTTAGCTCAGGTCATGATCCCAGGGTTCTGGGATCAAGTCCCTCATTGGGCTCTCTGCTCAGCAGTGAGCCAGCCTGCTTCCTCCTCTCTCTCTGCCTGCCTCTCTGCCTATTTGCAATCTCTATCTGTCAAATAAATAAATAAATAAATTCTTTAAAAAAAAAAAACTCACAAAAAAAAGCATTAGTTTGTTAACTTAGGGCACTTGACATACCCTAGGTGACTGTAGGCTGCTGAGAACAAGAAGGATCTGGATGGCAAGATGTTGCTTCAAGGACTTGAGGTAACACAGAAACAGAGTGAGCAAGAGATTACAAACTCCATAAAATAAGAAAATAAGGAAATGGGTAAAGTCTTTGAATTGGGAAGATCCCCGTGGAAGTGTGAGAAGACACATCCTTGGAAAAGTTTTGAGAGGCCCCCAGAATTTTGTGGACTGAAGCTGGACTGAAGGGTGATGGTCTTCCTCTGTACAAATCCAGATTTATGAGACTGTGAGAAGCCATTGTTTTTTCAGATGTGTAAGTATCAACCCAAAGGTGCAAGAAGCATGAAGAAACAGAGAAAATTCTCCAATCAAATAACAAAATCTTCATTAGCAGAGTGTAGAGAAATATAGACACATCTGACAAATTATTCAAAATAACTGTCATAAGATGCTCAATGAATTAGGAAAGTGGCATGTGTTTTAGTTTTATTGCATTTGTTTCAAATCTTTAACAGGTATAAATAGTTTTTAAAAGATTTTATTTATTTATTTGACAGAACGAATGAGAATGAGAGATGGCTCAAATAGGGAGAGCGGGAGTCAGAGGGAGAGGGAGAAGTAGGCTCTCCACTGAGCAGGGCGCCTGATGCAGGATTTGATCTCAGGACCTGAGATCATGACCTGAATGGAAGGCAGATGCTTAACTGACTGAGCCACTCAGATGCCCCAAGTATAAATACTTAAAAAAAATGTTAGAGAACATGGAAATTCTATAAATAGTCCTCAAATCATGATCAATATTTACCTTGTGATATGCACTAAATTTCACAAAATAAAAGCTCTACATTTAAAGTGCAAATCACAGCTTCTTATTACTTCTAAGAATGGAATTTAATATACAATAGTTTTGGAGTGTAGCTTTTTAAAATTAACATATAATGTATTATCTGATCCAGGTGTACTGGTCTGTGAATCATCAGGCTTACACATTTCATAGCATGCACCATAGCGCATACCCTCCCAATGTCCATAACCCAACTACCCCACCCTACCACCTCACCCCCAGCAACCCTCAGTTTGTTTTGTAAGATTAAGTGTCTTTTTTTTTTTAATGTTAAGAGATCATCAATGAACTACTTGAAAACACAAAAGAGATCACACACTAATTTTGAAACTATATGTGCCACTTGGGGAATTTATTAAAGAATTAATACTATTTTCTATATCGTGTATAAAGTATGTCTTATAGAAATGTACTTCATGGGATGCCTGGGAGGCTCAGTTGGTTAAGCCGCTGCTTTCGACTCAGGTCATGATCACAGGGCACTGGGATCGAGTCCCACATGGGGCTCCTTGCTCGTCAGGGAGCCTGCTTCTCTCTCAGCCTCTGCCTGCCACTCTGCCTGCTTGTGCGTGCTCTCACTCTCTCTCTCTCTCTGACAAATAAATAAATAAATAAAATCTTAAAACAAAACAAAAAAGAAATGCACTTCATTTCGGCAAAGTTTTGTAGGAGAAATAAAGTCTACCATATTTTAAAATGAGTCAATAAACAATGCATGAAGACACTTTGGTATGGAAGTGGAAGAAATGAGGCGGGAAAATATTTAACTATAATGGGGCAAATAAGAGACTACCAGAAGTAGCATACTGATAGAGATATTTAGGAATTTCAGGATTTTACCTAGTTACTCTTTAGACTCTCCTCCCCCCCCCCACCCCGCCCCAGGAGAAATATTTCATTTACTTGAAGAAAATACTACTTTATGGACCACATCTCTGAAGGCTTGTTTTACTTGCTGGTTTCTCAGAGTGTAAATGAAGGGGTTTAGCATAGGGGCAACAGAGGTATTGAGAATAGCTACTCCTTTTGTCAATGATGCCTTTTCTTTTGCAGAGGGATTAGCATACATAAATATACAGCTTCCATAAGAAATGGAAATGACAATCATATGAGAGGAACATGTGGAGAAAGCCTTTTTTCTCTGACTGGCAGATGGGATTCTCAAAATCGTTCTGATAATATACATATAAGATAAAATCACCAGTGCCAATGTGAATAGCAGAGCAACCAAAGCAAAGTAAAAACCAATCACTTCTAGGAGCCACGTATCTGAACAGGATAGTTGTAGAAGGGGAAAATAGTCACAGGCAAAGTGATCGATGACATTGGAAGCGCAGTAATCCAGCTGGAGCAGAAGCATGAGGGGTGGGAAAATGGTCAGGAACCCGCCCAGCCACGCACAGAGCACAAGCACTGTGCAAACTTTCCTGCTCATGATGGTGGTGTAATGAAGGGGCTTGCAGATGGCAACATAGCGGTCATAAGACATGGCAGTCAGAATGTAAAATTCTGTCACCCCCATGAAAATAAAGAAAAAGAGTTGGGCTGCACAGTTGTTATAGGAAATAGTCTTATCCCTGGTGATAATTGCTCCCAGGAATCTAGGAATACACACAGTTGTAAATAAGATTTCTAAGAAAGAGAAGTTTCGGAGGAAGAAATACATTGGTGTCTGCAGATGAGGGTCCACCAAGGTTAGGGTGATGATAGTCAGGTTTCCAGTGACGCTTAATAAGTATGTGATAAATAAGAAGAGAAAAATCACAATCTGAAGGTCAGGATCATCAGAAAGGCCTAGCAGGACAAACTCTGTGATCACTGTGTGGTTCATTCCTCTCTCTCTCCTTTTCTTCTTTTAAAGGTATTTATATGGCAAGAGAATTAAAGGGAGGAGATGCAAGTTATAACTCATGATGATCAATATCACCATCATTGATACCATTGTAAAATACATTCTATAGTCCTTGATGATCTTATTTTCTTTTGATCGTCTTGTTTGCATTTGGCTGTGAGTTTTGCTTTTTTAGTTTTCTTACATGATTTGAAATGTAGTAAGAGTCAAAAAAAAAAAAAAAAAGAAATGTAGCAGGAGAAAATTGGAAACCTTTATACAATAACTCACATCATTGAAAGATGGTAAATAAAATCAGTACTTCTTCCTTTGTCCAATTTATGTATATTATTGATTTTTGTTGACAAATTAAGAGAAATAGGCATTTTTCTTTCTTTTCTGTCACATATTTGTTAATGGATACTCCCACCTAAAAAAATAGAAATGGATGATCTTAATTCCATCACAAGGTTAAAGTGAAATTTAGAAGACTAAATTTACAACCAGTATAGTTATAGGTTTTATGAGATGAGAAATCAATTAATAATTTTCCTAGCAAATGAAGCACAGTATTAATTATAAATTATTTAAATTAATTAATTACTTTATATTAATAGGTTTTAGTGTAGTTTTCTATACTGTATGTGAGCAGTCTATATATATTATATAGTAATATATATGTATTTATCATATGATAAAATATATAACCTAAATATTTTATTTAACAGAGAACATATTCACTTACTTCTTGGTTTGTCTTACAAGTTCATTGAAATCATTAATGTTTGACATCTTCTGTGACTTGCTAGCAATGTATATATAGAAACATTTTTATATTTGAGCTTAAAGGGACATGCAATATTTATCTATTTTTTCATTTTACACTAAACTACAAATTGAAAAAATGAGTACTTGCCTCAGATCTTAGCAGCGCTGTCACCCAGATTTTCCATCTGATCTTTCTTATTTATTAGCTTTATGAGAAATGTTTGATGCTTTTGTAATTCTGTTGCACACTTACCTTTTACATGAGAAAACTTATCTATAAGGTTATTCCAGAAGCATATAGGAAAACCTCTGCCATTTCTACTAACCTATTCAGCTATTTCCCAGCTGTGCTGGATATCCAGTGCTGTAGATTTTGATTTTTAAGTTTATGACAGTCCTCCCTTTTGTTTTAGATTGTCAGATTTGTGCATGAAGAATAGAATGTAAATCATTGCTTCTCTGCCAGACTCCAGCAACACTCACTCTAATCAAATTTGATTCGCTTTGTCTCTATTTTACGATGGCTCAAAGAAAATAATTCAGGAAGTAAAAATGGAATGTCAGAAACTTTTAAAAATGTGGAAATAATACAATAGTCCTCTTCAATAAAGTTAATCTAAAAATTTAGGAAAGCATGATTTAAAGAGAAGACTGAAAGGGATATAACATTATTGGTATATTCTTAAACTAGATTGATTTCCCTTCACTTGGACTTATACCTCAATTTTTCCAAGACTACTTGTTTTGACCTTAAAATAAGGTTGTTCATGGATCTCCTGGGAACAAGACCAAGTCCAGGTCAGACTGTATATTTATAGACCATGAGGGATTTCTGGAAGCCTTTCTTGCATTTCTCAGTAGCTTTTTAACTCTTCTCTATAGTGAATCTCCCTTGAGAATGGTTGTGTTCATCCTGTATCTCACAGAAGACCTGTGATGTTGACTTCTATGGAATAATTACTTTTATTAATCACAATTACTTAATATTTCATGAATAGCAAAAACTGTTGTGAAATCTTTCTTACAAAAATAAATCATAATCTAATTTATATTTAACCTTCTTGAAATGCAAAGTTTTCAACATATACCCTTTTTTGCTGTTATTTATCCTTAGGCTTTGTTAATGTTGAGGCATCAAGAAGAAAGGCCATTTAATAATTCTAAGTCAAATAATAACTATTATAATGCACATATCATACTCACAGTCTTAAAAAATATTATTACATTGGTTAACCAATTTAGTCCTCATTACAAATAGCAATATTTAATTGCAGAGTCAATTTGATCATCTTAATTTTCATCTTGGCCTTTATCTCAAGTGGTGCCTTCTTGTGTGCTGATTTAGGGACCTCAGAAGGAGCCTTCCTGCATTCTGGTCAGGGCATACATTAAACTTCAGGGGTTCTGGATCATAGCCCAAGGGACTTCATTACTCTTGAAATGAAGGACAAGAGATGGAGTCAGGATTATCATCACTCCTATAAATAGATATGATGTAATAATTACTTAATATTAAATAAGTGTTATATGTCTAAATTAAATAACAAAACATACATTTAACATAAAATACATAATAATGAATTTATATTATCAAATAATACAGTCACCAATTCACAACTAAATCACAGGTAGGATGCAATTTGGAAATAAATTACTTACTAGAAGAAGGGAATTAGAACAGAGAATGGTGAAAAATGGAAGGAAAAGGTAGGCATAACTCAATTTAATGACTGCATACTATATTTATTTAACTTACTTAAAGGAGCAGTCAGTAAAGGTAAGCATGCTGGCAGATGTGGCTTTATATCATAGAGAGTGATACCCTTGTCCACTTCATTTATATTTTTTTCAGCTTTGTTGAGCTAGAATTGATCTATATAACATTGTGTAAGTTTGAAGGGAACAATGTGTTGATTTTAGACACTTGTGCATTGTGAAATGATTACCAAGGTAGGGTTAGTTAGCCCATCTTTCACTTGTATATTTACCTTTTCTTTTTTGTGGTGAGAACATTTAAGCTTTACTCTCTCAGCAACTTTAAGTATATAATATGGTAATCTTGTAGATCAGTTCTGTTGCAAGAATGAAATGGTGTCATGTTTTTACCCTAAAAGCCCAATTAATAGGTAACAAGAAACTCTCTCATATTCTTGGGGGCCACAGGGACAGTAATGCTCATTTGACTGCATTCTCATTCCAAGGATTTCCTGTAATCATTATTTAGATTCTTAATCCAGGTTTAGATTTGGGGACTTTTTTTTAATGCAAAAATTTAGGTTTGGGATTTTTTTGCAACTATGAAGAGGAGATACATGCTTAGTCTTCTTTTTTTATTCTTAGCAGCTACTGTTGATCAATGGCTGGATCCTTTAATTCATATATGCTACAAAATGACTATGTTCTTAATCTGCTATTTATCATTTGCTTATTCATTGTTCCAGTTTACATGAAAAAGCCCTACTTCATTTTTACTCAGTAGTCAGAGTTGGTTGTCTAGGATCTTTTTGTTTGTATTTTTAGGAATACATGGCTCTATAAATTTTGTATTTGTTGTAGGTCACATTAGTGATTGACATACATATTTCAAGAGAGATTGAAATTGTCATCCCTCTCTCTTTAGAGTGCTTTAGTCAGGGGGAGACCTTTCTCTTTTGGGGAGTACAATTTTCCTCTTTGGTTGTTTCCTTCACATCTTGTAGGACAAGTGTTTCCAGGCTCATGCTACATTTTTCTGTATTAGAACTGGACTGAGTCATTTCTCCAAAGAGGCCTCATTACATTGGTTAGGAAATGTGAATCAAGGTAAGAAACTGGGTAAGAAACTATGAGTTTGATCATCCTTTCTAGGTATTTTCAGTGCATAGGGCCAAAACACAGAATTTTTTTAAAAATATTTCATTTCTTTTCCCATGTCCTCTGTGTTATTTGTTATGCTCCACAAATAAGGGAAACCATATGATAATTGACTCTCTCCGTTTGACTTATTTCACTCAGCATAATCTCTTCCAGTCCCATCCATGTTGCTACAAAAGTTAGGTATTCATCCTTTCTGATGGAGGCATAATACTCCATAGTGTATATGGACCACATCTTCCTTATCCATTCATCTGTTGAAGGGCATCTTTGTTCTTTCCACAGTTTGGCGACCATGGCCATTGCTGCTATGAACATTGGGGTACAGATGGCCCTTCTTATCACTACATCTGTATTGTTGGGGTAAATATCCAGTAGTGCAATTGCAGGGTCATAGGGAAGCTCTATGTTTAATTTCTTGAGGAATCTCCACACTGTTCTCTAAAGGGGCTGCACCGACTTGCATTCCCACTAACAGTGTAAGAGGGTTCCCCTTTCTCCACATCCCCTCCAACACATGTTGTTTCCTGTCTTGCTAATTTTGGCCATTCTAAGTGGTGTAAGGTGGTATTTCAATGTGGTTTTAATTTGAATTCCCCTGATGGCTAGTGGTGATGTATTGGAGGGAGAGATGAACCATGAGAGACAATGGACTCTGAAAAACAATCTGAAGGTTTTGAAGGGGTGGGGAGTAAGAGGTTGGGGGAGCCTGGTGGTGGGTATTATGGAGGGCACATATTGCATGGAACACTGGGTGTGATGCATAAACAATGAATTCTGTTACACTGAAAAGAAATTAAATTAAAAAAAAGTAAAAAAAAAAAAGATGTCATTTATTTATTTGAGAGAGAAAGAGCACAGGTTAGAGAGAAAGCATGAGTGGATGGTGGCGGGTGAATGGGGGGAGGAACAGAGGGAGAGGGAGAAGCAGACTACTCACTGAGCATGGAGCCCAAGGTGGGGCTCAATTCCAGGACCCTGGGATCATGACCTCAGCTAAAAGCAGCCACTAACCCATTGAGTCACCCAGGCACCACACACACGTATATATTTTTTAAAGTAAAATGCCTGTCAGGGCAATTTCAATCTATCATTCAAATTTAGAACTACAATATTTTTATGAAACTCCTTCTACCATATACATATATATGTTATATATTATTATATATTTATTAATAAAATAAAGATATCTATCTATCTATATATCTTTAATTTAAAGTCTTATTTATTTGAGAGAGAGAACATACCTGTGGCAGGGGGTAAGGGTGAAGGGAGAAGGAGAAGCAGACTCTCCTGCTGAGCAGGGACCTTGGTGCAGGGCTGAATCCCAGGACTCTGGGATCATGACCTGAACTGAAGGCAGATGCATAACCAACTGAACAACCCAGGCACCCCTTTATATATTTTTTATCTCATAATGAGAACCCTGGCTATGGATGGAATTAGAGAAGATTCTAATATCGTATTGATCTTCATTTGCTTCTTTTCCTCACACTGCATATAGAGCAGCATTAGAATAACAGTGACAGCACTAATATCCACCATATTATTCCTACCTAGAAACAACTTAAGATTTTTTTTAAGCTAGTGTTTTTGCTCTTAGATTAAATCCTACTTGGACGTACAGTTCAATTATAGCACTTAAGATCTCTTGGAATAATTCTGCCTCATTTGGTTATCGCACTAACTAAATATATATTTAATATATTTATTCCAGTTCAGTATAATGGCTTATGCCGGTAGGATACACATTTCCTTCCACTCCTTTCAAACAATTTTGACTTGCTTTCTAAGGATTCCTGAGACAGATTCACTGAGCCACTGAAAAGTGAAACTAGAGGGGTGCCTGGATGGCCCAGTTAGTTGAGCCACTGACTCTTTGTTTTGGTCCAGGTAATGATCTCAGGGTCATTAGATCCAGCCTTGTGTTAGGTAGGCTCAGTGCTCAGTGAGGAGTCTGCTTGGGATTCTCTCTGTGACTCCCACTGGCCTCCCCCCCCCTCTCTCTTTCTCTCTCACAAAAACAAATAATTTTTTAAAATATTAAATAGAATTGAAATTGAAACATAATACTGAATATTGGCTAAATAAGAAGTCTGGAAAGCATCTTCAGAGGTTTTGTTCTTAACACATCGGTATCATGGGATGCCTGGGTGGCTCAGTCAGTTGAATGACCAACCCACTCTTGGTTTTGGCTCAGATCATGATTTCAAGATTGTGGGATGCAACCCTGAGTCAGTCTCCATGCCCATGATGGAGTTTGCTTCAGATTCTTTTCCCCTCTCCCTCTCTGTCCCCTCTGTTCTGCCAGCTCATACCCACTCTCTTTCTCTGAAATTAAAAAAAAAAAATCTTTTAAAAAAGTTGATATCTTACACTTTTGAAATTTTTACCATCAAGTAAATATGAATGGTGATTAATTAGTAACTCTGATAAGCTAGTCAATGGCAATTTCATTGATGTTCAAGGTAAGAAACTAACTCTATTTTAAAAAATACATGAGGTTGAAGTCTCAAAGGATGTCCCTTTGTCAGTCTGAGAGAAGACTTTTGACTGGTGGCACTTCATTTCAGGTATCTTAAAATTAAAAAACTTAATTCTTTATGTTGTGCTGGATGGAAGTCTCCTTTAGTAATGCATTAACTTTGTTTTTTTTTTAATCTTATATACTTATTCACTTACCCTTTGTTAAAGCCCTTTAAAAGTCATTAGAAAAATATATTCAGAGAGTGCTCCAAAGAAATTTGCTTTGTTGATCATGTTACTGTGTTTCTTTTTCCTTTATTAAATTGTTCAGAATGAGTTGTTCACATTCATCTTAATATATTAGAGGAAAGAAAAATAATTTAATTAATGTTATGGGCAATATCTAGCTCAGCTTGATAGTAACACTGAAATACTCTTCTGGCACTACTCATATATTCTTGACAAATTAACTAGGAATCATATGAAAACTCGGCCCAAATGAAACAAAATCTCCACAGTTGACTCCACTGAGTGACTGGAAGAATTATTTTATTAGAATTGTCTTTTACTGTTCTTCATAATTATTTTGGAGATCATTTTCCTGGAGAAATCACAATTATTTACATTTATTCATTTCATCAAGGATGAGAAGATCAGTTTTTATAATTCATACACTTGTGCATAGAAACAAATCAAGGAAAAAAGAAAGCACCAAATTACATTTAATAATATTTTCAGAAATGATAACTCTCATAT
This sequence comes from Mustela lutreola, assembly GCF_030435805.1. Classification (NCBI taxonomy): domain Eukaryota; kingdom Metazoa; phylum Chordata; class Mammalia; order Carnivora; family Mustelidae; genus Mustela; species Mustela lutreola. The sequence goes on from NC_081297.1 coordinate 58,816,378, forward strand.
CTTTAGGGGTTTTTGCTGAATATTAACACATAACCTTATACCTTTAGTTTATTAATCAGCCATCTATAATTTGAACAAGGAAGGAAACAATAAATTATTAATAAAATTATGACATTAGGACTTATTATTCATATTTTTGACATTATAGGGTTAGTTTATTTATTACAGAATGAATATTTTTTTTGTAATTAGAAAGGCATGGATTGGTGTGCCTGGGTGGCTCAGTGGGTTAAAGCCTCTGCCTTCCACTCAGGGGCCTGGGATGGAGCCCTACATCTGGTTCTCTGCTCAGCAGGGAACCTGCTTCCCCCCTCCTCTCTGTCTGCCTCTCTGCCTACTTGTGATTTCTGTCTGTCAAGTAGATGACTAAAATCTTAAAAAAAAAAAAAAAAAAAAAAAAGAGAGAGAGAGAGAGAGAAAGGCATAGATGAAAAAGGAAAATGAGCCACTTAGTGGATTTGTGACTTTGGATGTTACTAAGTTTTTTAAACTTCATTTTCTTCATTTGACATAGAGTTAAAATGTAAGGAGTGTTTTGAGAGCTAATTCAACCAATGTAAGTGAACACACTCTATAATTTATGTGACAATAGGATATATAAATAGCTGCTTTATTTATTTTTGTTTTAGTTGGCATTAATTTCAAACTTTGGGAAGGATGCTCATGGTCATTGTGATTTTTCAAAGACAATTTGTTTATTTGTTTCAGTGATACTTAGGACTTTTATTATTTATCTCACTTAGTCCTTCAACACAGTTATGAAAGTTTTATTCTGTTATTCTATATTCCCATTGAAAAACTGAGGCTCATAGAGACGGTATATCTTATACAATTTCACATAGCTAGCAAGTGTCAAATATAATCTTAGACATCCTGAAATTAAAGTCTGTCCTCTTGAACACAATATCAGTAGCCTATCTCCAAATAGCAACACACATAGCCATAGTAACTTCCTGTTCTTAACTGAAAATAAATTAATTGATATAGTAAAACAAAATATACTGTCCTTTTTTATACTTTTTAATATATCCAGTTGCAAATCCTAACCCCAATATACCCCATTTAATTTGATTAAAAGTTGAACTAATGAGTCAATAATAAGGCTTGAGAGATTTTCACTGCCTTCTGTATGCCAGGCTTAGCTCTGCTTTTCATACAGGTTCACAAACACAGATTGCATGTAATAGTAAAATATTGGCAAATCTCATCATTGTCATCTAGGGGAGCAAGTATTTCGGATAGCCTTCCCTTTGCCATTGAGCAATGATGTTTTCTATCATCAATATTTTTGTCTTGTTCTTCCCATTTTTTCTGGGAGGAATATACATATTTAAATATAGAGAGTAAGAAAGACCAAATATATAAAGGACCAAAAAAAAAAAAAATCAGAAGGTGTGTTAAAACTTTTTGGCATGGTTTTTACACAGATTTAACTTGTACAGAGTAGTTAATATTTTATGAGTTCCCTGTCTCAAGGGAAATAATTCAGTAAATCAAAATTTCCAGAAAAGGGGGCAGCTGGGTGACTCAGCAGATTAAGCCTCTGCCCTTGGCTCAGGTCATGATCTCACGGTCCTGAGACTGAGCCCCACATCAGGATATCCACTCAGTGGGGAGTCTGCTTCCCCTCACCCTCTTACCACCTGCCTCTCTATCTACTTGTGATCTGTCTGTCAAATAAATAATTAAAATCTTAAAAAAAAATTGCCAGAACAGGAATTTGTACAAACATTGAAGAATATAAAACATAGTACACATTAGTAATGCATTTGAAACAGGAAGCTTGAGAGACTGTCCAATGAGATAGGAGAAATAAAACCCAACAGTAAGCAACAAGAACAAGCAGTAAGTGTGAAGTTTGTTTCCTTTGACATTACTTTTCAGACAGAGTTTAGCAACCAAATATCTAAATTCCTAATGCAGCTCTCTACTTGAATGCATTTCTACTCGACGGCATGTTTTTTAAACTGGTGATCAACCACCTTGTATTAAAACTATTCATTTACTCCACTTTTTTAAAAAAAAAAATCTTTTTATTTATTTATTTATTTACTTTATCCTTTTTTAAAATTTATTTTCAGTGTAACACTGTTCATTGTTTTTGCACCATGCCCAGTGCTCCATTCAATCTGTGCGCTCTCCAATACCCACCATCTAGTTCCCCCAACCTCTCACCCCCTACCCCTTCAAAACCCTCAGATTGTTTTTCAGAGTCCATAGTCTCTCATGGTTCACCTCCCCTTCCAATTTCCCTCAACTCCCTTCTCCTCTCTAACTACCCATGTCCTCCATGCTATTTCTTATGCTCCACAAATAAGTGAAACCATATGATAATTGACTCTCTCTGCTTGACGTATTTCACTCAGCATAATCTCTTCCACTCCCGTCCATGTTGCTACAAAAGTTGGGTATTCATCCTTTCTGATGGAGGCATAATACTCCATAGTGTATATGGACTACATCTTCCTTATCCATTCATCCGTTGAAGGGCATTTTGGTTCTTTCCACAGTTTGGCAACCGTGGCCATTGCTGCTATAAACATTGGGGCACAGATGGCCCTTCTTTTCACTACATTTATATCTTTGGGGTGAATACCCAGTAGTGCAATTGCACGGTCATAGGAAAGCTCTATTTTAATTTCTTGAGGAATCTCCACACTGTTCTCCAAAGAGGTTGCACCAACTTGCATTCCCACCAATAGTGTAAGAAGGTTCCCTATTCTCCACATCCTCTCCAACACATGTTGTATCCTGTCTTGCTAATTTTGGCCATTCTAAGTGGTATAAGGTGGTATCTCAATGTTGTTTTAATTTGAATTCCCCTGATGGCTAGTGATGATGAACATTTTTCATGTGGCTGATAGCCATTTGTATGTCTTCATTGCAGAAGTGTCTGTCCATATCTTCTGCCCATTTTTTGATATGATTATCTCGTTTTGTGTGTGTTGAGTTTGAAGAGTTCTTTATAGATCCTGGATATCAACCTTTTGTCTGTACTGTCATTTGCAAATATCTTCTCCTATTCCATGGATTGCCTCTTTGTTTTGTTGACTGTTTCCTTTGCTGCACAGAAGCTTTTGATTTTAATGAAGTCCCAAAAGTTTATTTTCATTTTTGTTTCCTTTGCCTTTGGAGACATATCTTGAAAGAAGTTACTGTGGCTGATATCGAAGAGGTTACTGCCTATGTTCTCCTCTAGGATTCTGATGGATTCCTGTGCTCGAGTTTCATTCTTCTCCATATAGCTGTCCAGTTTCCCCAGCACCATTTACTGAAGAGACTGTCTTTTTCCACTGAATATTTTTTCCTGTTTTGTCGAAGATTATTTGACCATACAGTTGAGGGTCCATATCTGGGCTCTCTACTCTGTTCCACTGGTCTATGTATTTGTTTTTAAGCCAGTACCATGCTGTCTTGGTAATCACAGCTTGGTAGTAAAGCTTGAAATCAGGTAATGTGATGCCCCCAGTTTTGTTTTTGTTTTCAACACTTCCTTAGCAATTCGGGGTCTCTTCTGATTCCATACAAATTTTTGGATTATTTGCTCCAGCTCTTTGAAGAATACTGGTAGAATTTTGATCGGAATGGCATTAAAAGTATAGATTGCTCTAGGCAATATAGACATTTTAACAATATTTATTCTTCCAATCCAAGAGCATGGAATGGTCTTCCATCTTTTTGTGTCTCCAATTTCTTTCATGAGTGTTCTGTAGTTCCTCAAGTACAGATCCTTTACCTCTTTGGTTCGGTTTATTCCCAGATATCTTATGGTTCTTGTTGCTATAGTAAATGGAATCAATTCTTTAATTTCCCTTTCTGTATTTTCATTGTTAGTGTATAAGAAAGCCACTGATTTCTGTACATTGACGTTTTATCCTGCCACATTGCTGAATTGTTTTATGTGCTCTAGTAGTTTGGGAGGGGAGTATTTTGGATTTTCCATATAAAGAATTATGTCATCTGCGAAGAGATGGGTTTGACATCTTCTTTGACAATTTGGATACCTTTTATTTCTCTTTGTTGTCTGATTGCTGTTGCTAGGACTTCTAATACTATGTTGAACAAGAGTGGTGAGAGTGGGCATCGTTGTCTTTTTCCTGATCTCAACAGGAAGGCTGAAAGCTTTTTTCCATGGAGGATGATATTTGCTGTGGGTCTTTCATAGATAGATTTGATGAAGTTCAGGAATGTTCCCTCTATCCCTATATTTAAAGTGTTTTAATCAGGAATGGATGCTGGATTTTGTCAAATGGTTTTTCTGCATCAATTGAGAAGACCATATGGTTTTTCTCTCTTCTCTTATTAATTTGTTCTGTCACATTGATTGATTGTGAATGTTGAACCATCCTTGTAGCCCAGGAATGAATCCCACCTGGTCATGGTGGATAATCTTTTTAATTTGCTGTTGGATTCTGTTTGCTAGGATCTTGTTGAGAATCTAAGCGTCCATATTCATCAGTGATATTGGTCTGAAATTCTCCTTTCTGATAGGGTCTTTGCCTGGTTTGAGGATCAAAGTAATGCTGGCTTCATAGGAAGAGTCTGGAAGTTTTCCTTCTGCTTCAATTTTCTGAAACAGTTTCAGGAAAATAGGTGCTATTTCTCCTTTGAAAGTTTGGTAGAATTCCCCAGGGAATCCACCAGGTCCTGGGCTCTTGTTTTTTCGGAGGTTTTTGATCACTGCTTCAATCTCGTTTCTAGATATAGGTCTATTCAGGTTGTCAATTTCTTCCTGGTTCAATTTTGGGAGTTCATAGTTTTCCAGGAATGCATCCATTTCATCTAGGTTGCTTAGCTTATTGGCATATAACTGTTGATAATAACTTCTGATAATTGTTTCTACTTCCTTGGTTTTAGTTGTGATCTCTCCCTTTTCATTCATAATTTTATGAATTTGGGCTTTTTCTCTTTTCTTTTGGATTAGTGTGGTCAATGGTTTATCGAGCTTATTGATTCTTTCAAAAAACCAGCTTCTATTTTCATTGATACGTTCTACTGTATCTCTGGTTTCTACCTCATTGATCTCAGCTCTAATCTTGATTATTTCCCTTCTTATGTGTGGAGTTGTTTTGATTTCTCCAGTTCTTTAAGGTGTAGAGACAGCTGCCGTGTTCTGGATTTTTCAATTTTTTTGAGGGAGGCTTGGATGGCTATGTATTTCCCCCTTAGGATCGCCTTTGTTGTATCCCATATGTTTTTGGACTGAAGTCTCTTCATTCTCATTGATTTCCATGAATTGTTTCAGTTCTTCTTTGATCTTTTGGTTGATCCAAGCATTCTTAAGCAAGGTGGTCTTTAGCTTCCAGGTGTTTGAGTTCCTTCGGAACTTTTCCTTGTGATTGAGCTCCAGTTTCAAAGCATTGGGATATGAGAATGTGCAGGGAATAATCTCAGTCTTTTTGTATCGGTTGAGTCCTGATTTGTGACCCAGTGTGTGGTCTATTCTTTAGAAGGTTCCATGTGCACTTGAGAAGAATGAGTATTCTATTGTTTTAGGGTGGAATGTTCTGTATATATCTATGAGGTCCATCTGGTCCAATGTGTCATGCAATGCTCTTGTTTCGTTATTGATTTTCTGCTTCGATGATCTGTCTATTTCTGACAGAGGCATGTTAAGATCTCCTACAATTAGTGTATTCATATCAATATGAGTCTTTATCTTCATTAACAGTTTTCTTATGTAATTGGCTGCTCCCATATTGGGGGCATAGATATTTACAATTGTTAGATCATCTTGGTGGATAGTCCCTTTAAGAATGATGTGTCCTTCTGTATCTCTGACTACAGTCTTTAATGGAAAATCTAATTTGTCTGATATGAGAATTGCTACCCTGGCCTTCTTTTGAGGCCTATTGGCATAAAAGATGCTTCTCCATCCCTTCACTTTCAGTCTGGGTGTATCTTTAGGTTCATAATGGGTCTCTTGTAGATAACATATGGATGGGTCCTGTCATTTTATCCAATCTGCAACCTTGTGCTGTTTGATGGGCGCATTTAGGCCATTCACAGTGAGAGTGATTATTGATAGATATGTTTTTATTGACATTGTGTTACCTTTGAAGTCTTTCTTTCTGTAGGTTGTCTCTATATTTCTGTTCAATGCTATTCTTGGGCTTTTTCCTCTTTTATAGAACCCCCCTTAATATTTCCTTCAGTGTCGGCTTGGTGGTTGCATAGTCTCTTAGGCCTTGCCAGTCTTGGAAACTCTTTATCTCTCCATCCATTTTGAATGTCAGTCTTGTTGGATAAAGTATTCTTGGCTGCATGTTCTCCTCATTTAGTGTCCTGAATATATCTTGCCAACCCTTTCTGGCTTGCCAGGTCTCTGTGGACAGGTCTGACGTTATTCTGATGGGCTTTCCTCTGTAAATAAGGGGCCTATTTGTCCTAGCGGCTTTCAAGAGATTATATCTACAATTATGATATCTCAATTTGAATACCAGGTGCCTTGATGTTTTTCTGGAATGTATAATCTTGGGTGGAGACCGTTCAGCCTCTAGTACAAGAACGCTGGTTCCATTTGCGAGATTGGGAAAATTTTCATGAAGAACTTGTTCCACTATATTTCTAGACTTCTTTCTTTCTCCTTCCCTTCAGGGATTCCAATAATTCTGACACTAGAACATTTCACGGCATCATTTATTTCCCTGATTCTGTTTTCATGGCTTCTAAGCTGTTTATTCCAGGCTTCCTCCAGATCCTTTCTCTCTATCTGTTTGTCCTCCAGATTACTAATTCTGTCTTCTGTCTCAGTCATCCTAGCTTTGAGAGAATTTAGGTTATATTGGAACTCATTGAGAGCATTGTGAACCTCATTCCTGATAGCTTTCAGCTCTGCCTAACATTGTGAACATGAACTCTGGTCGCTTTCAGTTCAGCCCTAATCAATTCCGTTTGATCATCCATGGCTTTCTCCAATCTAGCTATTGCCTGGATAAATGTTAGCCTGAATTCTTTTTCCGACATATTGTCTATGTTGATAGCCATTAGCTCTGTTGCAGAAGGCCCATCCTCTGTATTTTTCTTCTGTTGGGCTTTCCTCCTCCTAGTTATTTTGGTGAGAGATGGCTGAACGGATGTAGCTGGAACGCTTCTGCCCACTGGCGTCTTCTGCTCCTATAGAGATCCAGACGTGTATAATTCTGATCTCAGGCTGATTTCGTGGGTGATCAGAGTTCTTTGGAATGTAATCAGCTCACTTTAGGGTACAGGTTGAAAGGACGCCTCCTCCTCCTACTTCCCCGCCATCTTGTCTCTCTCTCCATTATTTTTACTTTGACTTCTAATAAGAAGATTTCGTGTCATAATACTGCTCATATTTTAGATTTTTTCTCACTCACACTATTGCTCATAACCAACAGCAGTTGAAGAAATTCCTATCTTAGTTAATGTTCTAATTTATATGCCAAGTATAGTAATAGGAGTTAGTACCATCTCTGACTAGACTATAATAATATTGTCATGTCCAAATGAGATAGTATGAGAGAAAAGCACCAGTAAAATTGTGCAGGTGCTTAGTGAAAACTATGCAAAATATGGAGGTCTTTAGTGAGTTTCAAGTGTATATATAATAAAGCAAATAATTTTTTTGTCAGTTTTTTTTTTCTCTCAAATCAGGTTATGATACTAACTGTTATAGCTGAAGACCTCAGGCAAATTATGCAACTTTTTTGAACATCTGTTTACACACTTCTAAAGAAGAGATAATTTCTCTAATTTGCCATATAGTTGTGAAGATTAAATATGATGTGGTTTAGGATATATCTAGTTCAGTATATGGCACAATAATAATGTTCTCTATAGAAGAGTTTTTATGGAATTCCTATCAAACGTCCTGGTGGCATGAGTGTAAAGATGACTGCCTAACTATTCACCAGCTATATATTTAAAAATAATACAGATAAAGAAGGAAAGTATGTAAAAAATGGCATGTCACATGTCTTAAGCATAACTAGAAAATAAGACATATGACCTTCAAATCATTTGTAGTAATAGAAACACTCCAGTCAATTAGCTGAATTGGAGAATTGGACAGAGACTGAAGATAGTGTGCAAAAAATATGGTTGTTACAGATAATTTCATATTTTTTATAATTTCAGGAAAGAAACCATGATATTAGTAACAAAAAAACTAAGAGTTGATTAAGACAGTGTATACAATATAATACAATACAATATTTTTATTATTAGAACAATCACCAAAACAACTGATATTTTATAGCCATGGGATTTCTATTTGGAACTCTAAATCATTGAGAAAGTGGAACCTACAAACAGTTTGAAGGAAAGACACAACATGGTTACTTTCAGTTTAAAGAAAGCTTCAACAAAGTGCTCAGCCTTGCAAGTATCTCTGAGATGGATATGGGAGCATATTGTAGAAGTTGAGATTTTAATTTTTCTTTGTTGAATCTTCATGATGACATCCATTCATGTTAATATATATTTTCATTTCTTTCTCAATAACACTGTTAAGTAAGTTTTTGTAAACTTGTTTTACTTGCTGGTTCCCCAGGACATAAATAAAAGGATTCAACGTGGGGCGTGGCAATTGAGGTGTTGAGAATAGGTGCTCCTTTGGTTAGTGATGCTCTTTCTCTTGCTGAAGGCTTGACATACATGAATATACAGCTCCCATAAGAGATGGAAATGACAATCAAGTTAGAGGAGCACGTGGAGAAAGCCTTTTCCTCTGACTAGCAGATGGGATTCTCAGGATCATGCTAAGGATGCACAGGTAGGAGAGAATCACTAATGCCAAAATGAAGAGCAGAGTGACAAAAGCAAAGTAAAAGCCAGTCATCTTTAAAAGCCATGTATCTGAGCACAAGAGTTGTAAGATGTGGAAATAGTCACAAGAAGCACAGACATCTAGTTGGAGGATAAATATGAGTGGTGGGAAAATAGTAAGAAATCCTCCTAGCCAGGACCTAAAGACAAGCAGGGTGCAGATTTTTTTTGCTCTTGATGGTGTACTGAAGAAATTTGCAGATGCCAATGTAACAATCAAAATACATGGTAGTGAGAAGGAAAAATTCATAAACACTCATGAAGATGAAGAAAAATAGAGTTAAACAATTGTTATAGGAAATGGTCTTGATATTTGTAGTGATTGCCCCCCAAAATCTTGAGATAGAGACACTGGTGAATGTGATTTCTAAGAAGGAGAAATTCTGCAGGAAGTAATATATAGGAGCCTTGAGATGACAGTCTAACAAGATGAGGATGATTATGGTTAGGTTTCCAGTGACACTTGATACATAAGCCACAAATAAAAAGATAAAGCTATGGGTCATCTGAGATGTCTAAGGGAATAAACTCTGTAATCATTGTATTATTTCTGATGCTGCTGCTTTTTATTTTCTTTAAGCAAAATCTAATCTAATTTCTGTTGAGAAATCTAAAATTTCTGTTGAGAAATAAAACAGAAAGAAAGAGTACGTGAATAGTAAAGGAATTGAGGATTTAAATGCTCATATTTCCTTCTATTTAAAAATTTTTATCTAAATTTGTGTTGGTTAACATATAATGCAATACTAGTTTCAGATGTACAACTGAGTGACTCAATATCCACATACTACATGTGGTGCAAGTTACAAATGTCCTCCTTAATGCTCATCACCTATTTCACCCATCCCCTCCACCCACCTCCCCCTGGTAACCACCAGTCTGTTTCTTGGTTTGCCTCTCTGTGGCAAGATTGTTTGTTTTGTTTTTTTAAATTCCACATATGAGTGAAATCATAAGGTATTTGTCTGTCTGTGAATGACTTATTTTACTTATTATAACAACACACACACACACACGCACATTCACATGCACCCCATATTTTCTTTACCCACTCATCAGTTAATGGACATTTGGGCTCTTCCTATAATTTGGCTATTGTTGATAATGCTGCTTTAAACGTAAATGTGCTGTCTCACATTATGTCCTCCATCCATTTGGAATTTAATTTTTGTTTATGGTGTAAGAAAGCGGTTCAGTTTCATTCTTTTGCATGTTGCTGTCCAGTTTTCCTAACACCATTTTTGAAGAGACTGTCTTTTTCTCATTGGATATTCTTTCCTGTTTTGTCAAAGATTTGTTGATCATAATGCTGTGGTTTCATTTTGGGGTTTTATATTCTGTTCTACTGATCTGTCTGTTTTTGTGCTGTACTGTTTCATCACTACAGCTTTGTAATATAACTTCCAAGTCAGCATTGCGGTTCCCCAGCTCTTCTTTTTTTCAAGGTTGCTTTGGCTATTCAGGGTCTTTTGTCATTCCATACAAATTTTAGGATTGTTTATTCTAGTTCTGTGAAAAATGTTGTTGGTATTTTGATAGGAGTTGTATTAAATGGATTGATTGCTTTAGGTATTGTAGACAGTTTAACAGTATTTGTCCTTCAAATCCATGAGCATTGAAAGGCATTCCATTTCCTTGTGCTATTTTCACTTACTTTCATCAGTGTTCAATAGTTATTAGAGTACAGCTCTTTCATGTAGGTATCTTATTGTTTTTGGTGCAATTATAAATGGTATTGATTCCTCAATTTTTCTTTCTGCCACTTTTTTTGATATATAGAAATGCAACAGATTTCTGTACATTGGCTTTGTATCCTGCAATGTTACTGAATTCATTTGTCAGTTCTAGCAATTATTTGCTGGAGTCTTTTGGGTTTTCTATATAGAGTATCCTATCATCTACATATAGTGAAAGTTTGACTTGTTTACCAATTTAGATGTCTTTTACCTCTCTTTGTTGTCTGATAGCTGAGGTTATCACTTCTGCTTATATTTTAAGTAATAGTGGTGACAGTGGACATCCTGGTTCTTGCTTTTGGCCATAGAGAAAAAATGCTCAGTTTTTTCCCCATTGAGGATGATATATAATTTGGGGTTTTCATATATGGCCTTTAGTATGTTGATGTTCGCTTCCTCTCTCCCAACTTTGTTGAGAGTTTTTATATGAATGGATGTTGTATTTGTCAGATTCTTTTTCTGCATCTATTGAAAGGATCATATGGTTCTTATCCTTTATTTTATTAATATGTTGTATCACAATGATCAATTTATGGATATTGAACCACCCTGGCAGCTCAAGAATAAATACCACTTGATTATGTTGAATGATTCTATTAGTAACTGTTTTTCAATTTACTCGTGTTTTGTTGAGAGTTTTCACATCTATTTTCATCAGGGATATTGGCCTATAGTTCTCTTTCTTAATGGAATCTTTGTCTGGTTTTGGTATAAGGGTAATACTGGCCTCAAAGAATGAATTTGGAAGTTTTCCTTCAATTTCTATTTCTGGGACTAGTTTGAGACGTATAGGTATTAACTATTCTTTGAATGTTTAGTAGAGTTCACATGGGAAGCCATCTGGACCAGGACTCTTGTATGTTGGGAGATTATTGATTATTGATTTCATTTCTCTGCTGGTTATCACTCTGTTCAAGTTTTCTGTTATCTTCCTATTTGGCTTTTGATAATTTATATATTTCTAGGAATTTATTTATTTCTTCCAGGCTGTCCAATTTGTTGGTATATACTCTTTCATAATATTCTCTTAAAATTCTTTGTATTTCTGTGGTGTTGATAGTTATTTCTCCTCTTTCATTTATGATTTTTTTAGTCCTTTTTTTGTTTTGAATGAGTCTGGCCAAAGGTTTGTCAGTTTTATTGATATTTAAATTTTTAAACTTTTATTTAATTAATTTATTTTTAAAGTTTTTATTTGTTTGATGCAGAAAGACATAGCAAGAGAGGAAATACAAGCAGGGAGGGTGGGAAAGGGAGAAACAAGCTTCCACTGAACAGGGAGTCTGATGTGGGGCTCGAACCCAAGACCCTGGGATCATGACCTGAACAGAAGGCAGATGCTTAATGACTGAGCCACCCAGGAGCTCCTATTTATGTTTTTAAAATTTTAAATTAACATATAATGCATTATTTGTTTCAGGGGTACATGTCTCTGTTTCATTAGTCTTACACAATTCATAGTACTCACCATAGGACATACCTTCTCCAATGTCCATCACACAGCTGCCCCGTCCCTCCCACCCACCTCCACTCCAACCCTCAGTTCATTTCCTGAGATTGAGTCTCTTATGGTTTGCCTCCCTCTCTGGTTTCATCTTTCCCTTCCCCTATGATTCATTGTCTTGTTTCTCAAATTTTCATATCAGTGAGATCATATGATAATGGTCTTTCTCTGATTGACTTATTTCACTTAGCATAATACCCTCTAGTTCCATCCATATCATTGCAAATGGCAAGAGTTCATTTTTTGATACTTGCATAATATTCTGTTATATATATATATATATATATATACACACACACACACACTATCTCTTCTTTATCCATTCAACTGTTGATGGACATCTAGGCTCTTTGAATAGTTTGGCTATTGTCGACATGGCTGCTGTAAACACTCAGGTGCATGTGCCCCTTCAGATCACTACCTCTGTATCTTTGTGGTAAATACACAGTAATGTAATTGCTGGGTTGTAGGATAGCTCTATTTTCAACTTTTTGAGGAACCTCCATACTTTTTCCCAGAGTGGCTGCACCAACTTGCATTCCCACCAACATGTAGGAGGGTTCCCCTTTCTTTGCATCCTCACCAACATCTGTAGTTTCCTAACATGTTAATTTTAGACATTCTGACTGGGGTGAGGTAATATCTCCTTGAGGTTTTGATTTGTATTTCCCTGATGCTGAGTGATGTGGAGCACTTTTTCATGTGTCTGTTGGCCATTTGGGTGTGTTCTTTGCAGAAATATCTTTTCATATCTTCTGCCCATTTCTTGATTGGATTAAAATTTATTATTTGGTGTTGTTTGATAAGTTCTTTATAGATTTTGGATACTAGCCTTCTATGTGATATGTCATTTGCAAATATCTTCTCCCATTCTGTCAGTTGTCTTTTGGATTTGTTGACTGTTTCCTTTGTTATGCAAAAGTTTTCTATCTTGAAGAAGTTCCATGAGTTAACTTTTACCCTTGCCTCCCTTGCCTTTGGTGATGTTTCTAGGAAAAAGTTGTTGTGGTTGAAGTTGAAAAGGTTGCTCTCTGTATTCTCCTCAAGGATTTTGATGGAGTCCTGTCTCACACTGAGGTCTTTCATCCATTTTGAGTCCATTTTTGTGTGTGGGATAAAGAAATGGTCCAGTTTCATTCTTCTGCATCTGTCTCTCAAATTTTCCCAACATCATTTGTTAAAGAGATTGTCTTCTTTCCATTGGATATTCTTTTCTGCTTTGTCAAAGATTAATTGACCATAGAGTGGAAGGTTCATTTATGGGCTCTATCTCTATTCTGTTCCATTGATCAATGTGTTTGTTTTTGTGCCAGTACCATACTGTCTTGATGATCACATCTTTTTAATAGAGCTTGAAGTCCAGAATTGTGATGCTGCCAACTCTGGTTTTGTTTTCCAACATTCCTCTGGCTATTTGGGGACTTTTGTGGTTCCAAACAAGTTTTAGGATTATTTGTTCCATTTCTTTGAAAAAATTGATGGTATTTTCATAGGGATTGCTTTAAATGTGTAGATTGCTCTAGGCAGCTTTGACTTTTTCACAATATTTGTTCTTTCAATCCATGAGCATGGAATGTTTTTCCATTTCCCTATGTCCTCCTCAATTCCTTTCATGAATATTCTAGAGTTTTCTGAGTATGGGTTTTTTGCCTCATTGGTTGAATTATTCCTAGGCATCTTATGGCTTTGGGTGCCCTTATAAATGGAATTGACTTCTTAATTTCTCTTTCTTCTGTCTTGTTGTTGGTATATAGAAATTCACCTGATTTCTGTGCATTGATTTTATATCCTAACATTTTACTGAATTCCAGTTCTAGCAGTTTTGGGGTGGAGTCTTTTGAGTTTTCCACATAAAGTATCATATCATCTGCAAAGAGTGAGGGTTTGACATCTTTGCTGAATTGGACGCTTTTTATTTCTTTTTGTTGTCTGATTGCTGAGGCTAGGACTTCTAGTACAATGTTGAATAACAGTGGTGATAGTGGACATCCCTGCCATGTTTCTGACCTTAGGGGAAAAGCTCTCAGTTTTCCCCCATTGAGAATGATATTCTCTCTGGGTTCTTCATAGATGGCTTTGATGATATTGATGTATGTACCTTATACTGTGAAGAGTTTTGATCAAGAATTGATGCCACATGCTTTTTCTACATCTATTGAGAGTATCGTTTGTTTCTTGTTCTTTCTTTTATTAATGTATTGTATCACATTAATTGCTTTGCAGATGTTAAGCCAATCTTGCAGCCTAGGAATAATTCCCATTTCTTTGTGGTGAATAATCCTTTTCATGTACTGTTGGATCCTACTGGCTTGCATTTTGGTGAGAATTTTTACATCCATGTTCATCAGGGATACTGGTCTGAAATTCTCCTTTTTGATTGGGGTCTTTTTCTGGTTTTGAGATCAAGGTAATGCTGACCTCATAAAATGAGTTTGGAAGTTTTCCTTCCATTTATATTTTTTGGAACAATTTCAGGAGAATAAGTATTAATTTTTCTTAAATGTTTGGTAGAATTCCCCTGGGCAAACGTGTGGCCCTGGACTCTTGTTTGTTGGGAGATTTTTGGTGACTGCTTCAATCTCCTTACTGGTTTGGGGTCTGTTCAGGTTTTCTATTTTTTTTTTTTCCTGGTTCAGTTGTGGTAGTTTATATGTCTTTAGGAATGCATTCATTTCTTCCAGATTGTCAAATTTGCTGGCGTTTAGTTGTTCATAATATGTTCTTATAATTGTTTGTATTTCTTTGGTGTTGGTTGTGATCTCTCCTCTTTCATTCATGATTTTATTTATCTGAGTCCTCTCTCTTTTTCAGAAGTCTGGCCAAGAGTTTATTAACTTCATTAATTCTTTTCAAGAACCAGCTCCTAGTTTCGTTGATCTGTTCTACTGTTCTTTTGGTTTCTATTTCATTGATTTCTGCTCGTATCTTTATTATTTCTCGTCTCCTGCTGGGTTTAGGATTTCTTTGCTGTTCTTTCTCCTTTAGGTTTGGGTTAGGCTGTGAATTTGAGACTTTTCCTTTTTTCTTTCTATTTTTTTCTTTCTTTTCTTACTCTCTTTTTCTTTCTTTCTTTTTTAAAAGATTTTATTTATTTATTTGGCAGAGAGAGACACAGCGAGAGAGGGAACATAAGTGGGGGAATGGGAAAAGGAGTGGGAGAATCAGGCTTCCCTTGAAGCAGGGAGCCCAATGTGTGGCTCAATCCCAGGACCCTGGGATCATGACTTGAGCCAAAGGCAGATGCTTAACTACTAAGCCACCCAAGCACACCTCTTTTCTTATTTCTTGAGAAAGGCTTGTTTTGCTATATACTTTCCTCTTAGCACCATCTTTGTTGCGACCCAAATATTTTGAACATTTCTGTTTTCCTTTTCATTTGTTTCTATGAATTTCTTTAATTCTTCTTTAATTTCCTGGTTGATCCATTCAAGAGGATGTGTTAGGGCCAATCTAATGTTAAAACCTGTTTAACTATTAGGGCCTGCTTAGCCAGAGCAACTCCATATTGCCTAGGTAGACATATTGTTGTTTACATCCACGGACTTCATTCCAGGAATAAATGCCCCAGTAGTTCCTTGTATGGCTCCGGGTATCAATTCTGGGAGTAAACACCTTAACAATAGAAGCCACATACCTTGGGTCGCAGTTATGCCCTATAAAACAGGCCTGTGAGATCGGGAGGAGGTCTCTCTCTTCGGAGGTGGCCCTGGCCAGTCAGCCTGACTTCTAATGCTTGGCATAGAATAAGGCTTTGCATAACTTTCACTTTATCTCAGTATCCTTCCTTTGATAATGGACCCCAACTCTTTATCCTCCATTAATTTGAGTTCTTTCCAACTCTCCTCTTGTGGTTGAGTTCTAGTTTCAAAGCATTGTGGTCTGAAAATATGCAGGGAATGATCTTTACCTTTTGGTACTGATTGAGAGCTGATTCGTGACCCAGGATATGATCTATTCTGGAGTATGTTCCATGTGCACTAGAGAAGAATGTATTCTTTTGCTTTCGGATGGAATGGTCTGAATATATCTAGAAGTCCATCTAGCCCAGTGTGTCATTTAAAGCCTTTATCTCCTTGTTAATTTTTTGTTTAGGTAATTTGTCCATTTCAGTGGAGGGGTTGGTAAAATCTCCTCTATTATTGTATTATGGCTGATGTGCTTCTTTGATTTTGGTATCAATTAGCTTGTATAATTTTCTGCTCCCATGTTAGGGGCACAGATATTTAAAATTGTTAGGTATTCTTTGATAGACCCTTTATACATGAAATAGTGTCCTTCCTCACTTCTTATCATAGTCTTTGGTTTAAAATCTGATTTGTTTGATATAAGGATTGCCACCCTGGCTTTCTTTCTTTCTTTTTAAGATTTTATTTACTTATTTGACAGACAGAGATCACAAGTAGGCAGAGAGGCAGGTGAAGAGAGAGAGGGGAAGCTGGCTCCCTGTTGAACAGAGAGTCTGATGTGGGGCTCGATCCCAGGACCCAATCATGACCTGAGCCAAAGGCAGAGGCTTTAACCCACTGAGCCATCCAGGCATCCCCCCCCCCCCGGCTTTTTTTGATGTCTATTAAAATGGTAAATTTTTTTCCACCTCCTCAGTTTAAATCTACAGTTGTCCTTGGGTCTAAAGTGAGTCTCTTGCAGACAGCATTTTGATGGGTCTTATTTTTTTTATCCAATCTGATACCCTGTGTCTTTAATTGGGGCCTTTAGCCCATTCACACTTAATAACTATTGAAGGATATGAATTTGGTGCCATTTTATTGCCTGTAAGGTGACTGTTATTGTATATTGTCTGTTCCTTTCTGATTTATGTTACTTTTAGAATCTCTTTTTGCTTAGAGAACCCTTTTCAATATTTCCTGTATGGCTGGTTTGGTGTTTGCAAATTCATTTAGTTTATATCTGTCCTGGGAACTTTTAATCTCTTCTTCTATTTTCAGTGACAACCTAGCTGGATATAGTACTCTTGGCTGCATCTTTTTCTCATTTAGTGCTCTGAATATATCATGCCAGTCATTCTGGCCTGCCAGGTCTCTGTGGATCAGTCTGCTGTCAATCTAGTGTTTCTACCATTGCATGTTATAGATTTCTTGTCCTGAGCTGCTTTCAGGATTTCCTCTTTGTTTCTGACACTTGTAAGTTTTACTATTAGATGATGGGGTATGAACATATTTTTATTGATTTTAAGAGGAGAACTCTGTGTCTCCTGGATTTTGATGCTTGTTTCCTTCCCCAGATTATTGAGTTTCTCTGCTATAATTTGCTCCAATATACCTTCTGTCCCTCTCTTTCTTTCTTCTTCTTCTGGGATCCCAATTATTCTAATATTGTTTCATCTGATGATATTACTTATCTCTTTATCCCCTCAAGATCCAGTAGTTGTTTATCTCTCTTTTTCTCAGCTTCTTTATTTTCCATTATTTGGTCTTCTATACCACTCATTCTCTCTTTGCCTCATTTTTCCTAGCAGTTAGAGACTCCATTTATGATTGCATGTCATTAGTAGCCTTTTTGATTTTGACTTGATTAGATTTTAGTTCTTCTATTTCTCCAGAAAGGGATTATCCAGAATTTTCTAAGCTTTTTTAAAGCTCAGTTAGTATCTTCACATCCGTTCTGACATCTTAATCATGTCCATATTGATTAGGTCCCTGGCAATCGATACTGCCTCCGGTTCTTTTTTTTTTTTTTTTTTTTTTGAGGTGAGTTTTTCCATTTTGTCATTTTGTCCAAAGAAGAATAGATGAATGAGAACAAGAGAACAAACTGCTAAGAGAGTAACAACAACCCCAGAAAAATATACACTGAACAAGTCAGAAGAAAAAGAAAGGAGAAGGAATAGAGTATGATCAGATTGGTGAAAGAACAGAGGCACACAACTAGATTTTGGGTTCAGTTTGGTCTATTAGAAGAAATTGCCTCCCAAAATTTTAAAGAAAGAAAAACATATATATACAAAAAATAAGGTTAAATACAATGAAGGGATAGACTATGTAAAAATGAAAATTAAAAAGACTTTAAAAAAGGAATTGATAAGGGACCCCTGGGTGGCTCAGTTGGTTGGACGACTGCCTTCTGCTCAGGTCATGATCCCGGAGTCCCAGGATCGAGTCCCGCATCGGGCTTCCAGCTCCACAGAGAGTCTGCTTCTCCCTCTGACTTTCTCCTTGCTCATGCTCTCTCACTGTTTCTCTCTCTCAAATAAATAAATAAAATCTTTAAAAAAAAAAGGAATTGATAAGATAAGATGTTGGTTGAAATAGGAAAGAAGAAAAATTCAAAAGAAATAGAAAAAAAAATTAAAGAAAAGAAAAAGAAAAAATGAAAATTAAAGAAATTAACTTTGAAAGACTAAAGAAACATGGAAAAATTTTCAGGTGTACAGTTTATGCCATTAAGTACATTCACATTGTTGTGCAATGATCATCACTATCCATCTCTAGAACTTTTTCATCATCCAAAACTGAAACACTGTACCCATTAAAAAATAACTCTGCATTCTTCTCTGCTCCCCAGCAGAGTTTGCTATCACTGTTCTACTTTCTCTCTGTATCAATTTGGCTATTCTAGTTTCTTCTATAAGTAGAATTGTATAATATTTGTTAAAAAAAAAAAAAAAAGGAATCATAGGACAAAGGCCATGAATTTTATGTGCTGTATTTCTCTAGCACTGGAGTTTTGGAGTTCTCATTGATTGGTAAACTTGGTCTTGGCTGGATATTCTTTCTGATCTTCTTGGGGAAGGGCCTGTTGCAATGATTCACAAATGTGTTTGCCTCAGGCAGAATTGTACCTCCCTTGCCAGGGTCCAGGTTTAGTCTTCTGCTCTGGTTTGGTCTTGGGAGTTTTTGTTCCTTGAGAGCTTTCAATGCATCTTTGGAGGTTGAGAATGAAAATGGTGACCTCCCAATCTCTGGCCCCAGAGGAGCTGAGAAATCAGGGCCACACTCTTCAGTGAGCCCTCAGAGAAAAGCAGTCAATCACTGCTGTCTCCCTGGTCTCTGGCCACACTCCATGCTTACTTGGCCTGTGACCAAGTTTTTGTATCTCTGGCACATGGCCCTGCTTGGAGTTTCAAAACACAGCAGATACCTACCATGAGCTTCCATGCCCTTCCTCACCAGGGAGGAAGGGGAGACTCCTTGGGTCTGTTGTTTGCTGGATCCCTCCTTGAAGAATAGTGGCCCTACTGTGCTACAGATTATGGTTTAGGGTAACCCAAAGCTTACAGCCCACTTCTCAGCTCTGTCTTTGCAGCCAGCTTCCCCACTATGATACTTTGGATCTCTGTCACACTCAGGCATCCCCAGTTTTTCTGTGACCCTAAGGTTCTTGAGACCACACTGTCCCAGTGAGGTTCCATACCCCCCCTTGATCCCCACCCCCCAACCGCTTAGCCACTGGAGTGACATCCCTCAGGGGAGTAGGATTCTATAAGTTCTGATTTTGTTCTCTGCTGGCTTGGTGTTTGCAAATTGCCTCAGATTCACTTCTCTGCACATCCTACCTTCCAGGAAGTGACTGCTTTTCTGTTCATAGGATTGCTGCTATTCTTTTCCTTGACCTACTGTTGAGTTTGTAGATGTTCAGAGTGGTTTGAAAGCTATATAGCTGAATTCCAGGGACCAGAGGAAATTTAGGCCTCCTACTCTTCTGCCACCTTGCTCCCAATCAGTTTTACTAATTTTTTTTCAAAGAACGAGCTCCTGGCATCATTGATATATTTTATTGATTTTTTTTTTGGTTCTATATCATTTTTTTCTGCTCTAATCCTTATTATTTCCTTTCTTCTACTGGCATAAGGCTCATTTGTTGTTCTTTTTCTAGATTTTTAAAGTATAAATTTAGATTGCTTATTTGAGTTTTTTCTTGCATCATAGAGTAGGCCTGGACTGGTGTATACTTTCCTCTTAGAACCACTTTTTCTTTTTCCCAAGGGTTTTGGGCTAGTGTGTTATCATTTTCATTTGTTTCCATATATATATGCATATATATACATATTTCCTCTCTAATTTCCTGGTTGACCCATTCATTCTTTAGTAGGGTGTTCTTTAGTCTCCATTCATTTGCAGTCTTTCCAAATTTGTTTTTGTGGGTGACTTCAAGTTTTATAGTGCTCTGGTTGGTCGATATGCGAGGTATTATCTCAGTATTTTTGTGCTTGTTGAGGCCCAATTGTGACCCAGTATGTGATCTATTCTGAAGAATGTCCATGTGCAATTGAAAAGAATGTATCTTCTGTTCCTTTAGGATGGAATGTTCTGAACATATCTGTTAACTCCACCTGATCCAGTGTGTCATTCAAAGCCATTGTTTCCTTTTTGATTTCTTGCTGAGACCATCTGCGGTATTAAAGTCCCCTACTATTATTGTATTATTATCAAGGAATTTCTTTATGTTTGTGAAGAATTTTTTTTTATATATTTGGGTTCTCCCAAGTTCGGGGCATAAATATTTATAATTGTTTGAGCTTCTTGGATAGACACCTTTATTATGATATAGGGTCCTTCTTTGTGTCTTGTTATAGTCTTTGATTTATCTGATATAAGTTTGGCTAGTTTATCTGCTATCATTATGGTTACTCTGGCTTTCTCTTTACATCTGTTTCCATGATAAATGTTACTCCATCCCCTCACTTTCAATCTGCCGGTGTCTTTAGGTCTCAAATGAGTCTCTTGTAGGCAGCATATAGATTTTTTTTTTTTTAATCCATTCGGACACTCTAAGTCTTTTGATTAGAGCATTTAGTCCATTTACATTCAGAGTAATTATTGATAGATATGAATTTAGTGCCATTTTATTACCTGTAAACTCTTTGTTTCTGAAGATTTTCTCCATTCCTTTCTAGTTTTTTGTCACTTCTGGTCTTTCTTTTCCAGTCAAAGAGTCCCCTTTAATATTTCCTTAAGAGCTGGCTTAGTCACCATGAACTCCTTTAATTTTTGTTTGTCTGGGAAACTCTTTAACTCTCCTATTCTGAATGACAGTCTTGTTGGATTGAATATTCTTGGCTGCAGATTTTCCACATCAGGTACTTTCATATACATGCCACTTTCATCTTGCCTGCCAAGTTTCTGTGGAGAGATCTGCTACTAAACTTATTGGTCTTTGTAGGTTATGGACTTCTTTTGTTTTACTACTTTCAAGATTTTTTTTTTTATCGCTATATTTTACAAATTTGACTACAGTGTGTCTTGGTGTTGGCCTTCCTTTGTTGATTTTAATGACAATTCTCTGAGCCTCCTGAATTTGGAAGTTTGTTTCTTCTCCCAGATTAGGGAAATTTTCAGCTATAATTTCCTCAAATAAACCTTCTGCCCCTTTTCCCTCTTTTCTTCTTCTGGGACTCCTATGATATGAATGTTATTACCTTTGATGGTATCAGTGAGTTCGCGATTTCATGATCTAAATTTTTCTTTACCTCTTGTGCAGCTTCATTATTTTCCATAATTATATATCCGTTATTCATTTCTCTGCTTCTTCCATCCTTGCAGTCATTACGTCCAATGGGTTTCACATCTTAGTTTTTTTCGTTTTTCATTTAGGGCTGACTAATTTTTAGCTCTTCTATCTCTGTGGTAGTGGCCTCCCTGAAGTCTTGTATGCTTTTCTTAAGCACAATAATATCTTTATGATTATTGCTTTAAATTCTGGATCAGGCATATTACTTATATCTGTTTCAGTTTGATCCCTGGCCATGACCTTTTCTTGTTCTTTACTTTGAGATGAATTCCTTCATCTTGGCTTTTTGTCTATGTCTCTTTTTCTGTGTGTTATGAAAGCTTGTTATGTTTCCTGCTCCTGATATTAACAGATTTATGGAGAAGAGTTCATATAATGTCCATGTCCAGTGCTCCAGGATGTGTCTCTGGTTGTGTGCTGTGTGGACTCTGCTCCTATGTTATGGCAGCTCTTTTCCTCAGGTCAGTCCTCTGCAGTGTTTCTCCTTGCATCCAGTGGGGAGTGTTTGGACCTTTGCCAGAGTGTGGTTGAGTTTTAACCAAGTGTCTTCTGGTATGCTTGCTAAAAGAGACCTGAGGCTATTTCCACTAGAGCTGAAGCTTTGCAGAATTCTAGTCAGTAGGTGTGCTGTGTGCAGGGGTTTGTGCTGGCCTGGGGGCCCACTAAACTTGTCCTAAGGCACACTTGAAAAGTAGTACTAGTAGATCACAGCAGGAGAGGACTGGGCTTAAGCATGTTAGGATTCCAGTGTCGGTACTGTGCTGCTTACTGAAGTTGGTTTATGCTAAGGGACACAAGAGGAAAATGGCACCAACCCACTCCTTTTCCCCGGAGAAGAGGGTCCATGCTTGCTTCTCCCATAGAAGCCCTTTCAGAGGAGCAAATAATTATTCCTGTTGCATCACTGACATTTTTCAGTTTGCTGAATTGATACTGTCTCTGGGTCACTTTCTTGCCTGGAGTAGCACAGTGTTCATTGGCCTATATATGAGCCAGGCCTGCTGCCTTTTAAAATTTCATGGTGTGGTAGGACCTGCACTGGTTATTTGGGAAAGGGTCTTTCCACTCTGGGACTGACACTGTCATTTAAGATCATTTTAATAAATGCTTAACTGTCCAGACACCTGTCCAAGTGTGTAATGTCTCATTTGTTCTCTATATCCTTCAGAGGTTTCAGAGTTTTCAAAAGGAATAGTATTTACTCCTAATTAGACAATTAATTTTATATGTTAATGAACTTAATAAAATTATTTACCTACAAAATTTCTGGCAGGGAATTATTCCACTTTCCATCATCTGTCCTTTTTGTGGTCATAAGATATGCATTTTTTGGGCTTCTGCCTTAATATGCTGGATGCTAACTTTCACTCTATAAAATTCACATTGGGCAAAACTGAAGCATAAAGTAGATGTGCTCACTATTAAGACACATGAAATAAAGTGTTTAAAATTTTGTACAGGAATGATTACATGGTGTGCTGATATTGACCGTATTAAAATAATCATTAGAAGATATTTAGATAAGCACAGCAAAGGAAACAGTTAATAAAATCAAAAGACAACTGACAGAATGGGAGAAGATATTTGCAAACGACATATCAGATAAAGGACTAGTGTCCAAAATCTATAAAGCAAACTCAACACCCAAAGAACAAATAATCCAATCAAGAAATGGGCAGAGGACATGAACAGACATTTCTGCAAAGAAGATATCCAGATGGCCAACAGACACATGAAAAAGTGCTCCATATCACTGGGCATCAGGGAAATACAAATCAAAACCACAATGAGGTATCACCTCACACCAGTCAGAATGGCTAAAATCAACAAGTCAGGAAATGACAGATGCTGGCGAGGATGCGGAGAAAGGGGAACCCTCCTCCACTGTTGGTGGGAATGCAAGCTGGTGCAGCCACTCAGGAAAACAGCATGGAGGTTCCTCAAAATGTTGAAAATAGAACTGTCCTATGACCCAGCAATAGCACTACTGGGTATTTACCCTAAAGATACAAACGTTGTGATCCAAAGGGGCACGTGTACCCTAATGTTTATAGCAGCAATGTCCACAATAGCCAAACTATGGAAAGAACCTAGATGTCCATCAACAGATGAATGGATAAATAAGAGGTGGTATATATACACAATGGAATACTATGCAGCCATCAAAAGAAATGAAATCTTACCATTTGCGACACCATGGATGGAACTAGAGCGTACATGCTTAGCGAAATAAGTCAAGCAGAGAAAGACAACTATCATATGATCTCCCTGATATGAGGAATTGGTGATGCAACATGGGGGCTTAAGTGGGTGGAAGAAGAATCAATGAAACAAGATGGAATTGGGAGGGAGACAAACCATAAGTGACTCTTAATCTCACAAAACAAACTGAGGGTTGCTGGGGGGAGGGGATTTGGGAGAAGGTGGTGGGATTATGGACATTGGGGAGGGTATGTGCTTTGTTGAGTGCTGTGAAGTGTGTAAACCTGGTGATTCACAGACCTGTACCCCTGGGGATAAAAATATATGTTTATAAAAAATAAAAAATTAAAAAAAAAGAAGATATTTAGATAAGAACACAAAACCATCATGTGGTCCTATTAGTCACCAATTATTTATGTTGTAATGAACAAAAATGTATGAAACTCTTACTAAATTGTAGCAGTTTTAAAAATGTCTTCATTTATGTATTTCATATAAATTGTGTGGCTTAATATTATTCACATATACCATTGTGCATAATTGAGATTACTTGTATAAAGCATAGATTTACCCTATTAAAGCAAACATATATTCCTGAAAGAAAGTATTAAAGACACATGTCAGGCTTGCCTTTATGTTTTGTATCTTCCCACTGAACGGTGACATAGAACACCTGACCATGATTAGAATCCTTACTATTTATTCATTCAATAATTACTTTTTAGATGTTTATTATGTGTTGGGAAAGCTTAGTTTTGGAGAATACAAAGATGCTAGTGACAGCTGTTTGTGTAATTTTCTTCTTACAGCAAAGAGCGAGAATTCTACATTATTTTAGAAATCTCAGATTCCTTTTCTCATATCTAATGCAAGGAACATACCCTCCACCCCACTCGTCTTCTGTTCACTGCAATGGTCTGAGAAGACATCTCTAATATTTAATTTATATTCATTATTTAAGACTTATATTTAGTTTCTACTGTAGCCAGGATGCAGGGGGAGTAAGTGCCCCTTGCTCTGGTGTTCCAAAGAGACCAGGTTTCATCACTCACTGCTGACAAAACGCAAAGGCAAAGGAATGCATGGTGGTGAAACAAAAAAGGAATTTATTTCAGTTACACTAACACCAGGAAGACAGTGGACTAGCATCTCAAAGACTGTGTCCAAAGTGCCAAAGTCCTCCCAGACTTATACAAGGGAGATATGGGAAATGTGAGTTACTAGCAGCAGGCAGGCAATAAATTGAAATTCATTATTGTCTTGGAGATACTCTTGTGGAGTCTTGCTGACTGGACAGTTCTTATGGCTTGAGAGGTTAAAATCAGTTCCCATCCTAGAAAACCCAGTCACAGAAAATTATTCAAAGAAGGTATCAGAGGAGAGCAATAATAATTTCAAGCAGAAGATATCAACAATTTAGATAGGAATAGGCTTTTTGAGATCTCCATCCTTTTGTTGATTAATTTAACAAATATTTTAGTAAGTGACGGCACTACGGAAAGCCCTTTGGTAGGCAATAATGAACAAAGTATCCCATTTTCTAGCAAAGTGTTCATAATCTGTGAAAATCTAGCATCGAAAAAGATGACATTCCAGTATATGGTGAAAACTTCTAATCATATTGATAAGCATACTGTATCACAAAACTCATGTAATCCTATTTGACTATAAATTACAGCAATACAAAGCCAATTTTATAGATGGAGCAAAGACCGCAGTGCGAATTTGAGGAATTTAGTGTTGGAGATCTATCAGACAGAGTGGTACAGGGCATGATGAACACCTAAGAGATCTTATTATTTAAGTATACAAAGACTTACTGTGACTCAAATCAGACTTATGGAGAACAACTAAGTATTATCTATCAGTGAGAGAATCAGTTGTTAATCCCATATTCTATCCTTATGGCTGTGGTTGTTGTTGTTGTGGATAACTCAGTGCTCAATCCAAAAATGACAGAAACTCTTGCCAATGAGAGATGATATTATCATACAGGCATATGTTACATGTGAGATTACCAGTGGAAGAGTTTGGGATACTAAGCTTCTTTAGTGAAAGCAATTTTCTGCATCTAAATTTAGGGATTAAGTTTAATTCCGAAAGAGTAGTTGTCTTCCGAATTTTTAATTTCTTAAAATATGTTATTTTGGGGAGAAATCTCCATAAGGCAAATCTGGCATTTTAGATGAGCTTATTTAGTATTCTTGTGAAGGAAGGGCTTTCATGGAAAAACTAGCAACCTATTCTGACATTCTAAGATTTTTTGGTATATGTTCATGTTGCAAGATTTCTAACCTCCCCCAGAAATTTGTATAATGGCTTCTTTGGGGGGCACAGCATTGATCTGAATCAGTGTTCAGATGCCTATTGGCCATATATACATTATTTGTTCCCTATGAATATCTGTCTTATTCTTTAAAAGGAGACAAAAGCATATTCATTTAAAGGGATTGTTAATATCTTGTGGGGGGTAGGTAAAATGTTAAACAGAGTTTAAAACATATAATGTTGCTCTTTTCATCTGGTTATTATGTCATGAGTCACCATGAGCAGCAAAGTCTCCAAGTGACACCCTGTACTGGTGGTGTGGGAAGTTTCTGAAGATTGTGGAGCTGCAGATCAGCTTGAAGAACTACAACCCACAGAAGGACAAACGCTTCTCAGGACATTTGGGCTCAATTCCACTCCCTGCCCCAAGTTTTGGGGGACCAGCAGCACTGTGATGACTCCATGATTGTGGATATTCCCCAAATGGACACTGAGACACTGAAGAGACTCAACAGGAATAAAAAATTAGTCAAGAATATGACCAAGAAGTGTGATGCCTTTTTGGCTTCAGAATCTCTGATCAAGCAGATTCCACAAGTTTTGGGTCTAGGCCTGAATAAAGCTGGCAATTTCCCTTCCATTCTCAACCCACAAAGAGAACATGGGGCCCAAAGTGAATGAAGTAAAGTTCACATTCCAATTCCAGATGAAGAAGTTGCTATGTCTGGCCTTGGCTGTTGGCCACATGAAGATGACAGATGATGAGCATGTGTGCAACATCCACTTAGCTGTCAACTTCCAGGTGTTGTTGCTCAAGAAGAATTGACAGGAGGTCTGGGCTTTATACATCAAAAGCATCATGGACAAGCCCTAGCACCTGTACTAAGGCACACCTCTATAAACCCTAGTGCTAACATTAAAAAAAAAAAAAAAAAAAGAAAAAATGTAATATCCATATGAGGAACACTAGTATTGGTTTTATAGCACAATTTTTTTTCTGTGCATAATGAATTGAGTCAATAAAATCAGCTTCTCATGGAAAGCATAAAAGAGAAGTAATGACTCCTTTCAGTTTTCTCTTTCTATCCACACTATTCCCATTCACTTCGCTCACTTTAACAACTGTCATTTGCAATCATTATTCTCTTTGCCCAGGATATTCATTTATTAATATTTTTTACTTTTACTTGGAATTCTTACTGCATTATTGCAAATGCTGTGAGCAGTCCTATACTTTATATTCATATGGCCTGAGTATATGTTTTTATAAAAGATTAATAATTCCATACCTAAATGTCTACCTTTTTATCTGTTGCTCAAAGTCTTATAAGGTGGTGATGGTCTATTCTAATAATCCATATGGCTAGTGCATGCCTGCAATGTAGTTGCTTTGAAAGTCTTTTCAGAAATAACATCTGAATGATTTTCACCATAAGAATTAGGAAGAAATTGTAGGAGACCCTTAATCTCAGGAAACAAACTGAGGATTGCTGGCGTAGGGTGTCTGGGTGGTGGACATTGGGGAGGGTATATGCTATGGTGAGTGCTGTGAATTGTGTTAGACTGATGATTCACAGACCTGTACCCCTGAATCAAATAATACATTATATGAAAAAAATGCATTTTTTTCATATAATGAAACAGCAAAGGCAAATAAGATACAGAATGTGGAGAGCTGAAAAAAACCTTTTGATCATTTGTTCCTATAAAGCATTAAAAAGTACAATAGGTAAGAAAAAAAGAAGGAAAAATAAATTATATATGTGAGTTTCTTAATCTGCTGTTAATAATAAGCTGTTAATATACATATAGTAGGTATTAAATATTGTTATTGGTTTTTCTCTTAGTTTACATAGTTTGTGCATGGGCTTAATTTGTCAAACATATCTGTGTTTCCTAATGTACATTGATAAATGCTTGAAAAAGTCTTAGAAATCTTGACTGTGGTTTTTGATATAAATTCCTTCAAAATAGATCTGAGACAGTAATAGATATGGTTTGGTAGCAGGTTAAATGGAATGTAAGATGAATGTAGGATCGACAATGTAGTTTGAGGATAAAGGGAGGCTTGCTGGAGAGTCTTGGAGACTATCATAATCCTATTCCCAAAAACCATTCTTACTGGGACACATGGTTGGCTCAGTAGTTAAGTGTCTGCCTTCAACCCAGATCATGTTTCCAGGGTCCTGGGATTGAGCCCCACATTAGGCTCCCTGCTTGGCGGGAAGCCTGCTTCTTCCTCTTCCACTACCCCTGCTTGTGTTCCCTCTCTCACTGTGATGCTCTCTGTCAAATAAATAATAAATATATGTATTTATTTTAATTCTTACTGAGGAAATAGTGTGACATTGTTTTTTAAACATATGTGATAATGGCCAAGAAATAAAATAAAGGTGAAAATTGAGATAACACCCAAAGCAGACAAGATTTTTGTTATGCATGTGACTTTAGGGTGAAAAAAAATCAACCATTAGCAATTATAGTGAAACTGACACTAATTGTGCTAAGGCAGGAAAACTGACATTTTCTTTGACAATGATAACATTACCTGACCAATAGGCTTCTCATGCTTAAGTTACTGCATTGATCAAATTAAATTTTAATTTCATGTAGTTTCTCTCCCCCACTAGAATCTGAGATAAGTTAGAGCAAGAAACCTCCTTCTCATCACTGAATCCCCAAAGCTTGCCATAAGTAAGAAAAGCCTGAATGAGTTCATTAAACATTACAAAGTCCTTTAATGTAACAATCCTAATATTGAACATGAGCTTTTATTCATAATTTACTACAAGTGAAAGTCAGGGTGAAGATGAAAGTAACCCAACTAGTCTGGGTTTTGAGGTGAAAGGAAAGTGACTGAAATGCCAGTTCTGAAAGCTTCAGTCTCTGTACATTGAACTTTCTACCTCAATTTCATCATGTTCATTCACCTATAAATCAGAAGCAATAATGTTCGCTTTCTAAGAAGTTTTGTAAAATAAATACTGCAAGTGATTTGCTTAATACAGAGTAGTGCGTGTAGAATATTATCAGTAGATGTTATTTCTCTTCCGTACTTCCGAAAACCCTAAAGTCAGCTCTAGATGCTACAAATAAAGCTCGATTCTCCAGAAAGGTGAACTTCCAGTGGTTTATCATAGTTTCATCCATTTTATACGTTTGGTTTATTTTTACATTGTCTGTTCTTCACCTATTTTTTAATGTTTGGAGGCATTTGATCTGCCTAAGGAAAAATACTTCTGACTAAAAGAGATTAGTAATGAATAACACCCCATAAAGTTGTTGGCAGGATTAAATGAGTCAATACAAAGAAATCAATAGCTCTAGAAGGTAGGAATTGCTGAAAATTTTTATGTTATCTTCCACCCCCTTCTACCTCCTTTCTCTTCCTCCTCATTAGCATCTTAATAATGATAAACAGTGTAAATATTTTTTAATACGTGTGAGTCTCTAATCTTTTAATATTTTAAAGTAGATATTTATATTTTATTCCCAGTCCTCTGATGATTGTGTTTACTTGATTTCATGGACATGACAAAGAGAATCAAAGTTTTCTAATAACATTATCTATTACTGGGTAAGAATGAGAAGTTCAGAAATCCACATCAATCCTGACACTCTTTCCATCAAACTAAATGCCCAATGTCTCTTCAAAGGCAAACCATCATCATTCAGAATCATAAGCATTAACCCAGATGTTTTATTGCATTGAAAAAAAAACACTTGAATTTACAGAAAATTCTGAAACAATATTCAGTTCATCAAATGTATTGAGTTCAATGATTAGGAGCTTTAATATGGGAGTGGAAAAAAGGGGATAATACATAACTCTAGTAGAGGAAATGGAGTTTTGAGTAAGTATGAATAATAGTATTTACAAGAACGTCATCCTTTTAATGCTCCTTACACTTTCATTTACTGGAGAAAATCATAACCTTTTGGATAGTATCCTTAAAGGCTTGCTTTACTTGCTGGTTCCTGAGGGTATATATAAATGGATTCATCATAGGAGCAACAGAAGTATTCAGAATAGCCACTCCTTTGGTCAATGATGCCTTTTCTTTTGCAGAAGGGTTGGCATACATGAATATGCAGCTTCCATAAGAGATGGAAATGACAATCATGTGTGAGGAACATGTAGAAAATGCCTTTTTTCTCTGACTGGCAGAGGGTAGTTTCAGAATTGTTCTAATGATGAACATGTAGGACAAAATTATTAGTGCCAAAGTGAAAAGCAGAATCACTATGGCAGAGTAAAAACCGATCACTTCTAAGAGCCATGTGTCTGAGCAAGATAATTGCAAGAGGGGAAAATAATCACAAGCAAAGTGATCAATGACATTGGAACCACAGTAATCTAACTGGAGAAAGAGAATAACTAGTGGGAAGATATTTAAAAATGCTGTCAACCAAGCACAAAAGACAAGTAAAATGCAGATTCTTTTGTTCATGATGGTTGTATAATGCAAGGGTTTACAGATGGCAACATAGCGGTCATAAGACATAGCAGTTAAAAGGTAAAATTCAGTTATACCCATGAAGATGAAGAAAAACAACTGAGCTGTACAATTATTGTATGAAATCGTCTTGTCTCTGGTGATAATTGTGCCCAGAAATCTAGGAATACAAACAGTTGTAAAGGATATTTCTAATACAGAGAAGTTCCTGAGGAAGAAATACATGGGGGTCTGCAGATGGGAGTCAGTCAAGGTGAGAGTGATGATGGTCAAATTACCAGTAACGCTTAATATATATGTGATAATTAAGAAGAGAAAAATCATAATCTGAAGCTCTGGGTCATCTGATAGCCCTAGAAGAATGAATTCTGTGGGTACTGTGCGGTTTTTCATTGCTGATCCTTTCTTCCCCCCTTTAGAGCGGAAACTGTATGTTCCCCTATAGGACATAAAAATTTAAAACAAGATTGAGGTTAGAGTACAGAATCTTAAAAATATCCACAGTGATGAATTATCTATGAAACCCAAAAACAAATGTTTTCCTTCAGCAACTTTCCAATTTCTACTGGACCTCACATTCAAGTAATACATATTATTTGAAGTTAAATACTGATTTCTTTTTGTTGAAAATGCGCTGTCAGGGGCCATGGATAAAAAAAATCTTGTGCTAACATTTAAGCAGAAGGTATTTATTCTAATGTTTTTTTTTTAAATATTAAGATTCTAATTATTCTTGAAAATATTTAGCTCCTTTTTTTAAAAAAACATTAAAATACTCTAATTGACATTTTTCTTTTCCTCAATATTATAAAAACTAGTCTGCATTTGGATAATCTAAATATAGGGTTTTAAATCTCACACAGGTTACTTAGGCCCACCTCCACATTTTATATTTGGAGACCTACATTGTTTAGGGAACTTTCACAAGGTTACACAATTAGTCACCATAGTAATCATCTCACTGTAGAATGTGCATGTTTATCCATGGGAATGTTGTGTTGGCATTCTCTCATAAATTATTTTCTTAAGGGTTTGGTTGATGCTATCACACTCTTATCTTTTTTCTTTTTTCTTTTCTTTATTGATAAAAAGTCAGAAGAATAAGAAGGTAAACTTCTATTAGTAAATTAGTTGCCTAGAGTATTTGAAATCATTCAATGCATAATCCTTTTTTTTTCTTTTTTTTTGTTTACAATACCGTTATGGAAAATGAACAAGTGGATGGTCAAAATAAATAAAATGGGAAGCAGATATTCTTTCCAGTTTTAAAAATAATCTCGTTTTTGTGACAGAGTACATTTTTAAATTAGAAAAAAATGAAAAATCCAATACTTACTTCTGTTTCTGCTTTAGGATTTCATTAATAGTCTCTTAGTAGTAAGCAAGTATTTAATTTTTTTTAAAGATTTTATTCATTTATGTGACAGACAGAGATCACAAGTAGGCAGAGAGGCAGGCAGAGAGAGGGGGAAGCAGGCTCTCCGCTGAGCAGAGAGCCCAATGTGGGGCTCAATCGCAGGACCCTGGGATCATGACCTGAGCCGAAGGCAGAGGCTTTAACTCACTGAGCCATCCAGGTGCCCTAGCAATTATTTAATTTTTAATATTATAATGGTTGTAAATCCACAAACATATATGCAAACATGATTTTAAAACATTTAAGTAAAATGAAGATTCCATATATTATATTGAAGAATAAAAAATTTACTTACTTCTTGATTCTTCTTGATGACCTAGTCTCAAATTTTCATAACTGATTTGCTTAAATATTTACACAATTTCAGAGCTGGTAATTAGCGAAATATTTTGTTTCTACTGTGCTCTCAAAACAAGTGTGTTGATTTAACTTTTTCATGGTTCTTTTCAGGAATTATAATTCTCTTTGAATCACAGTATCTTTCATTCCTGATACTATAAAATGCTGACAACATTTTATTATAATTCAACTCATTCTTGCTTTTCATCTCTCTCTCAAACTCCACATTCAATTCAGTTACATGTCGGTTGACTAGTGCTTTCCCATTTGCCTCTTTTCATATACTACAAGACACTTATTTATCCCATCATTTTTCTTTCTATTCATGTAAACATTTAAAACCAATATTTTGTAATTCTGTGATTATAATCTATAAAACCCAAGTAATATTTTCCTCAAGTTAATGGACTGCTATATTTTCCTGCAAACACTGTTTTGAGAAACATATGGAATGTTCTTCTCTATGTCTGACATACAAATGGAACTGGACTTATTTTATCTGTGTCTTTTTGTTGACCCCGGGGAATTCCTTAAGTAAATAGAGTGCCAAGGAGAAGAATCATTAAACACAGAGGTGAATCAGTTTTATAAATATTGATTAAGAAGTACAAAAAGTAAAATGATTCAGGTAAATAGACAAATATACAAACGGCGAGATCCTAAGTATGGGAAAGCTAGATTTAGAATTTCACACTTCCATTGCTTCTCGGCCTTTTGGCTAAGATCAAGTGTAGAATTTCACTCTCCTGTGATTGCATAAGAAATCCACATTTTTCTTCCAGAAACCGGACTTGTCTTCAGTAGAATTAGTGTGCTGATACCTTTTGAATTTTGGCAACCTAGAGAAGAATTATTTATCAGGATGAAATTGTGGAAAACACTGCTGTGGATTTCCAGTATGACTGATTGTCTTCTGAAATGGACAACCTTTTAAAGACTGACAAGAAGGTTTATACCTATATTGATCCTTTGAATTTAGGGAAGCCACTCCCAGGCCCCTCCCTAATGTGGCTTTTATTGCCTTTTGACGACTTTCTTCACTGTGCTATTTACTTACATTAAACAGTTATTTATATTTGTGTGTATGACATCTTCTCATATTGAGAATATTATGAATCAATAAAATAAATATCTGAAAAGCTGGCATTGGATATTTTGAACTTGTTTAATCCACAATTCCTTCAATGAGGGATGTCATTTTTATTCCTAGAAGGTTAATACAGTATAGAAATATAGGGGTCCCTTGGTGGCTTAGTGGCTTGGGCCTCTGCCTTCAGCTCAGGTAATGATCTCAGGGTTCTGGGATCAAGCTTCACATCAGGCTCTCTGCTCAACAGAGACAATACATAGATGCTGAGATGTGTTGAATTTATAATTGCTACATATTAAAATAGGCATTGAAAATATTTATTCAAGATATTTCAGTGGAGATGGTGAAACTAATTTTCTACTTGTGAAAATTCTATTCCTTTGCCTTTAGTTTTGTATCCAAATAGCAATTCTTTTTATATTTTATTCAGAGCTTTTACTGATTACTAGGCACTGACCATAAAATTATCTCATTTTTTCAAACAGGCAGATAATACAAAACCGTCTGAGGTCAGTGCTATTATTATTCAGGTAAAGAAAGAGTGAGGCAGAAAGAAGTTAAAGTGTCTGGTGTCCACCATTTGTGTGTTTGTGAGCAACACAATCTTTAGTGACTCATAGGGAAAGGGAATGAATTTCTATCTCACAAAGCACTGTACTTCATGAAATATCCTATTAGACATGTTTCTTCTCCATATCTTTTCTCGAACTCCTGGATACTGGATTGTCTCTCTTTCCTCCTTGATCACCCTCTCACTCTCTAACTTTCTACCCTTACTGCTTTACTCCTGATTTCTAATAGCTGTCTAGCTTTTCTCTAGGCCTCAGAATAATTTACTTTTAATGAAGACTGATTACATCTGTTACCCTCCTATCCACAAGCTAGTAGGCATCTGCTTTTTAATAATGTGTCAATTACCACCATGTATTCTGAGGTTGATGAGTGACTATGTTTTAGGCTAATGAAACATCGTTCAAGCTACCAGGTTTCACTCTCCTCAGAATGGAGCATGAATTTTAATTACAAATAATGGTTTGCTATAACATGTTCTAAATCAAAAGATAAAATTTGTTAAATCAAATTGTTAAGGGATCCAACTCTTTTAAGACTTTCTCTAAAACCTGCACTGGCACCATATTACTTGATACTTCCAGTATGTATTACTAATCATTTTCAGTGATATATTATCATGCTCTTGTGGAGGTCAGCCACTCCACAAGATATTGGTTGGTCTCCTATTTACTGATTACCATTATTTAATTGAGATACTAGTCTATAATTTGAATTTTTAATCTCAGAAGTGTAATGATTGGCATATGATGTTGGACCTCATAAATTACTAGGTGCAGCCCATATAGTTATAAGAATTTTTTTGTGTGTGAAAAAAAATAAGGGTTTGCATTAGAGGAGTTCCTACCATTAGAAAGTTCCAATGCAAACCTTAAAAGACTTGTTCTCAATAACTTCATGAAAAGTGAAAACACATCAAATAAATTGATTTTGCATAGTTGTCAAAAGGCCTAATGTAAAATAAAAGAAGAAAATGACCACCAAATGCATTAGAAAATATTCAATTAATTATTCCTTTGTCATATAAAATGTCTAAAATACACATTTTATTTGATCACTGTTTTAAAAGCTAGCTCACTATTATGTACATTATTACATAGGTTTATGTTGGGTGAAATATTTAGTCAGTGCTATGACACTGAAATCATTCTAAATTATTCAAACGTATTAGTGTGTTCAAAAATATTTATCGAATTCCCACTACATGGCAGGTTTAAGTTCTAAAGGGGGAGTATTAGTGATTCTGGTAAAAGTCTAACAACTGCTTTTCAGGGCGTGGAGGTGAGGGGCTGATCTGTAGAGCTGATCCTGTTCCAAGATGTGAAGTCTCTCACATGGCAGGTTTCAAGCTACTGATGTGGGCTTTCTGAATGCAGAATTGAGAAGACACAGCACAACTGGCTTTTGGGAAGCATCTAGTCAGGTCCTGCACCCTGCTGCAGGGACCACAGCATTTTGTCTGCAGAGGAGACTGAGATCTCTGCTCTCCTAGGGTGAGGGATGTGAGAGAAAACAGGTAATAAGCAATGAACATGATAGATTCCTAAATTATAGGGTCTTTTATAAATTAATAACTATTTTGTAAAGGAAGAGAAAACTGAAAAACCTTGGAAGTGGGGGGGCTACTATAATTGTATGTAGAGAAATTGGGGGAGGCCTTATTGAGGTGACATGCAGATATCTGGGAGAGGAGTGTGTCTGGTTTAAGAACCTCTAATGTAAATGCACTAAGGCCTTAGGAGGAAAAATCATGTGATTTGCTAAGAAAGGTTTATTTGTTTCTTCCTTTCCAATATTAGTAAATGCATTGGTGCTTGTCCTGCTAGTCTCCTGGATAGAACATCCAGTATAGTACTGAACAAATACAATGATATTGAACTTGTAACTGAATATTGTTAAAATGATTTTTCTATGAACAAAGTATATCATGAAACAAATAAGGTTTTGCATGATTTGCACCTAAATGAATTGTATCTGTAAGGTATTATATCAAAAGAGCCAGAAAAGGTATGAGAAACTTATAATCTTCAGTACTGATTATCAAAAAGAGCAGTTTAACATTAAGCATTTAAATACACTACTTAGGGGCGCTGGGTGGTTCAGTGGGTTAAGCCTCTGCCCTCAGCTCAGGTCATGATTTCAGGGTCCTGGGATGGAGCCCCATGTTGGGCTCTCTGCTGAGCAGGGTGCCTGTTTCTTCCCAACCCCCTATCTGCCTCTCTGCCTACTTGTGACTTCTCTCTCTGTCAAATAAATAAATAAAACCTTTAAAAAATTAATACACTGCTAAGAAACAGTAAACGTACTCATATTTGTTATCTAGAAATATTTATGTCTTCAGACTTTTTTAAAGAACCGATATGGTTTATGTGTTAATTAAGGAGTTGCTAGAAATAAGGGCTACCTCATGTTTTCCATAAATAAGTGTGACTTCATAATTGTATTTTAAATTGATAAATTATATGGCACAGAAAATTTTAAACTGGATACTTGAAAAATACTTTTTGAGACTTCTCAAAAAGAGTAAATACATCACTTTCTTAATGATAGTTTTTTACATAGTTACTAAGTATGCTATCATATGGAGAGGATAGTACATGTAATATTCCAGTAAGAATAATTTATATTTACAGTTTTTTATAGTAAAATAATAATAATGTTAAACATGACAATATTTTTGAAAGAATGTTTCCTGGGGAAATCATTAAAAAAATTTAACTCATTGATGTTTCAGTGTCTTTTTGTCTTTTTTTTTTTTTTTCTTTTTTTAGAAAGAGATCACAAGTAGGCAGAGAGGCAAGCAGAGAGAGAGGAGGAAGCAGGCTCCCCACTGAGCAGAGAGGCCGATGCGGGCCTCTATCCCAGGACCCTGAGATCATGACCTGAGCCGAAGGCAGTGGCTTAACCCACTGAGCCACCCAGGCGCCCCCTTTTTGTCTTTTTTGATTTTCTTAGTTTTATTGTGAAATAATTGGTATTTAAAGATGAATGGATCAAGAAGATGTGGTATATATACACAATGGAATACTATGCAGCCATCAAAAGAAATGAAATCTTGCCATTTGCAACAACATGGATGGAACTAGAGCGTATCATGCTTAGCGAAATAAGTCAAGCAGAGAAAGACAACTATCATATGATCTCCCTGATATGAGGAAGTGGT
Source organism: Mustela lutreola (assembly GCF_030435805.1). Taxonomy (NCBI): domain Eukaryota; kingdom Metazoa; phylum Chordata; class Mammalia; order Carnivora; family Mustelidae; genus Mustela; species Mustela lutreola. Next base: position 58,853,382 of record NC_081297.1, read on the forward strand.
GATGCAACATGGAGGCTTAAGTGGGTAGAAGAATAAATGAAACAAGATGGGATTGGGAGGGAGACAAACCATAAGTGACTCTTAATCTCACAAAACAAACTGAGGGATGCCGGGGGGAGGGGGTTGGGGAGAAGGGGGTGGGATTATGGACATTGGGGAGGGTATGTGATTTGGTGAGTGCTGTGAAGTGTGTAAACCTGGTGATTCACAGACCTGGGGATAAAAATATATGTATATAAAAAATATATGTTTATAAAAAATAAAAAATTAAAAAAAAAAATATTTATAAGAACTCATAGTTACAGAGTGAAAAGACTATCTCAAATGAAAGGAAATGCATGAAAAAGTGATTGGAATTTAAGTGGAAATATATATATATACTCAAATATATTTGATATTTGGACATATATCTACATATATATTTATGTATTTCACAGTATTTCTCAAATATCCTCAGTATACTGCTGGTAATAGAAATATAAGTAATGAAACAGAACTCTAATGAGACTACATGGATATTTATAGAACTTGGTGGGGCCCTGTTTCTTATTTACTTGTTCTTGATTATGTCTCTAATTTATGACAAGACTTTTATCTTTTTTTTATTTGCTTGAGAAAAATACAGTCTTCCTTGCCCTGTCCATGAAGGCTCGCTTGACTTGCTGGTTTCTTAAGCTGTAAAGAAAGGGGTTCAGTATGGGGGCTGCTACTAAGGTGTTCAGCACAGCAACACCCTTGCTCAGAGACACTCTGTATTTTGCTGCTGGATTAATATACATGAAAATGCAGCTGCCATAGGAGATGGAGATGACAATCATGTGGGATGAACAGGTGGAAAAGGACTTTGTCCTCTGACTAGCAGAAGGAAGCCTCAAAATTGTACTAATGATATATATGTAGGACAGAATTATTAACGCCAAAGTGAACAGTAGAGTAAACACAGCACAGGAAAAACCCACTGTCTCTAGGAATTTTGTGTCTGAACAAGAAAGGTGTTGTAAGGGGAAATAATCACAGGTAAAATGGTCTATAACGTTGGACTTACAGTAATCAAGCTGTATGAACAGCATGAGTGATGGGAATATGATTAAGAATGAAGCCAACCAAGAGGCAAAGAGAAGGAGTTTGCAGACTCTGGGATTCATGATGGTCATGTAATGCAGAGGTTTGCAGATGGCAATGTAATGGTCATAGGACATGGTAGCCAGAAGGCAAAATTCAGTGACTCCCAACAGAATGAGAAAAACAAAAACAAAAACAAAACAAAACAAACAAACCAAAAAAACAACTGAGCAATGCAATCATTAAAGGAAATGGTTTTATCTCCTGTAATTAGGGTGCCCAGGAACTTGGGTATGCTGACAGTTGTGAATGAAACCTCTAGCAAGGAGAAATTTCTGAGGAAGAAATACATGGGAGTCTGGAGGTGGGAATCCAGCAGGGTAAGGGTGATAGTGGTCAGGTTCCCAGTGATGCTGAGCATGTAGGTGATGAGCAGAAAGTCAGTGGTCACCCCCTGAAGCTGTGGGTCATCTGACAATCCCAGGAGGATGAACTCTGGTATTTCTGTGTGGTTTTTCATTTCTTTTCTTCTTTTGTGTAGACTAGAGGAGAAAACACAAACAGAAGGATTAGAGAAAGGGGATTACATATGGGAAGCTGCTGGAATTGGTCTCTGGAAGTAAACTAGTTTTATTTAGTTTAATTTAATTTAATTAATTTAATGTAAGAGAACTTCAAGACAACATAATAAAAGTAGGTGACATGTTTAAAGTAAGTTTTTACCATGTGCCATACTCTGTGTTTTACACAGAATGTTTCTTCACAAAACCTTTATTTCCCTGATTGGGAACTGATTCTAAAAAGATTTTTAAAAATCTTATTTGCATACATGCCCTACATGAGAAGAACAGGAATTTTAACCCAGGTTTTTCTGGATATTTGATAACTGAAATAGAAATGAATGCTTCCTGTTGACTCTTCAGAATAATTCCCTGAAGGATTCCCTTCCCATTGAGAAAATCTTTGTCCTCTTACCACCACAAATTGTCTCATTTCCTCATTTCTGTCACATGAATTAGGTGTATTATTACTTAGTATTATTAGTATTAGTATTAGCATTATTACTTAGAAGTATAACATAGAAAAGACGGTATGTTTGGAGGAAGGTCACTCAAATGGGGATGTGACCAAAATTTGAAAGTCAGTGAAGTTCAATTTTTAACATTGTGACAAAATTCCCAAGTTTTTACTCTGGTTCACATTCTTCTTTTCCAACCTCCTATGCCTTATCTGAAGCCACAGTTAATGAATTCTTTGACACGATGTCCTCGGACTATAGAGAGCACAGAGTTGATAGAAGGCATGGGAGCAATTAGCAGGTCGATCTACACATTCATGGGCTAAAGAAACAATGTATTTATATCGAAAATTATTTTATAGAACATTTTTTCCTTCAGAGTTTCTTCTATCTAAATGTTGGTGGTATTATTCTTTATATATGAATTCTGCTTTCTATCCCATATTATAATTTTATATTTTTCCTTTTATCTACATGAGTATTCAGTTATAGAAGCTTTATTATGCCAATACCTTGGAGTATAGGATAAGACAGCCCATGAAATCCCTTTATATTCTTTTCCTGAATAATAATAACAATAATAATACAATGCATTTTAAAGTGAAGCTAAATTTTTCTCAATAAATCAAACCAGTCCATTATCATATCCCTCATTCTATGCATTCTCACTAAATAGTAAAGTGTTCAATTCAGAGTCATGAAGGAAGTTTTGCAATAGGATATTTAGTTTAAGATGTAGAATTTTTTATTACTGGTATGCATCATAATACTGTGAAGTTTCTTGCTCTTTTCTTCCCCTTACATGTCTGAGCTCTCTTTTTACTCACTTCACACTGTTTAGCAAAAAAAATATTGCTGTTGGTTATTTAAGGCAAATTCCAATGCTACCAGGAAAGCTTATGAAAGTCACAGGAAATGAACATTTCTTTTGCTATTTCTCAGGACTGGAGGAAGCAGGCTGAAGAGCTTTTAAACAGACATCACAGTGACATATTTTCTAATCAAACTTATGGCAATTCTAGTGTATGATCGATATCTCAATCATAAAAGTCATTGTTCTCAATAAACAATCCTCTATAATTAACATTGTGAGTACCCTCGTTGATCTGTTAAGTTATTTCTTCTTCTGATGTTTTTGGTAGAGTGATTAAAAATATATCCAAGATTCTAAAACATCATTTCAAGTTTTCCTTCCTAACTACTTATCCATGTTTATTTTACCCAGTCACATGTAACTTATGTTCACGAGATTTGTAGTCCCATTTGCTCCTTTCTTTTCAATGAATTCCACTCTATCATGGATATCTAATTGTTGAATCAAGTGTGTCTTTCATTGAAAGTGAAAATTAACATATTGTATAAACAACTATTTGCTATTTTGTTAAATAAAATACTGGAAATGATTTTTAGGACACTTCTGCCATTCCATATACATTTTGAAAAAAGAACAATAGCAGTCCCCAGATAGTCCAATTTAAAAAAAAGAATTTTTAAAACCTACTAAAGATAAAGAGATTGTTTACTTTTGTAACAATTAGAAGAAGTAGTAAAGAGCACCATGATTCCACAATATAATTGGAAACTAACTTTATCACCCTGCACTCTCCCCTTAATTTAAAAGGAGAGAATTCTTTAATTCTGTGTGCTAAATCCTCTCTTCATTAGTTAAAACCCCTTAAAGAAAGTTGTGAATACATATTTTCAGAAAATTTTCACCCACAAATTAGTACACAGTTTTCCAATTCTCTTTCTCTCTCACATGACACTCTTTTTTTCTTGGTGTTAGATTTAGATGTGAGGCTAATTTGTCAAAGAAGAGAACAAAATATTGGTTTAATGTGGTATCTTGAGTAACAATTTGGTTTTATAGCAACCAGTTTTTTTTCTGGAACGATTCACTCCATTCCTGACCATGTTTGCTGATAGTTAATGTCATGCAAGAGCTTCATGGTGACTAAATATAAAAAATCTCATGGAGAACCAATTTAGGTTTTTTGTTGTTGTTGTTGTTGTTGTTGTTTTTCAGATTATTAGTTTAGTAATGTCTCAGAATATTCCTCAAATTGGTTCAGAATTTTGTTTCCCTGAGTCCCCTGGGGGAAAAAAAAATTAAATAGAAAGGGAGAATTTGGATCCCAAATAAGATCAAAGCATCAAACAGAATGAATAGGAATAACAAAGGAAAAGCAGTAATCATATAAATTACTCTCAAAATCTGTAGGTTTTCATAGAGATATTCTACATATATCCGGATTATCTCAATTTGTTAACTAGGTATCTATATTTGGGGATAATTTTTAATGTAAAGAAGGAAAGGAATTCTTAAAAAACAAAGCATTAGCACTTAATATTTACTTAAAATAAGTGATATTGTTGGGGCATTTGTGGGCTTTGCCTTCAAAGAGAAATGGATTAAAAATGCAACTTAGTCACATTATAGTATTCTGACTTTAGACAAATTACTTAATCTCTCTTAATCTCTCTGAATTTTAGTTTTTCCTTCATTTAAAAGTGGGAATAATATGTCATGGAATAATCATGAGGGATAATTTAAGAAAAAATAAAATTAAATTATACAGAATTTTTATAAAATGTACTCCCAGACAGTGGTTAATATTATCTTTATTCTTCCAAAAATAAAGTCAATGAACATATTTGAGGAATACAGCCCCACTTTAAACACCAAAACTGGGGCACCTGGGTGGCTCAGTGGGTTAAAGCCTCTGACTTCAGCTCAGGTCATGATCCCAGGGTCCTGGGATCGAGCCCTGCATCGGGTTCTCTGCTCTGCAGGGAGCCTACCTCCCCCTTTCTCTCTACCTGCCTCTCTGCCGACTTGTGATTTCTGTCTGTCAAATAAATAAATAAACAACAGCAACAGCAACAACAACAAAAACAAAAACAAAAAACCCACCAAAACTATTGCACTTATCTCATTTACTCAGTATGCATTATCTCTGTTAATTTGAAGACACTGACAATGAAAGAGATTAAGTATAATAAGCAAGATCAGACATTAGATAATAGTTGATAGTAGAATTGGAATTCTAAGTCTTTCTGCCTGAAACCAGAGCATTTACTATTTATTAAACTGTATTCAATGAGGAAGATCAAATTGAGTGACAATAGTTTTATGAAAATTAATAGAGGAATAAATTATTATGACAAGCAGGAAAGGTAACGTACTCATTTTTCATAATCTTTGATAAATACAGCTGACATAAGAAACCCAAATTATTCTATGTATTCCAATGAAAAGTTAAGGTAAACATTAATGAATCAGTGCTAAGAAAAAGAAATTTTCCATTGGCTACAACTTTACAATCTTACCTCTATTTGTCACATAAATGACAATCATCAGCTGGTTGAAATGGTTAAAAAAAAAAAGGAAATTGATAACTATTTCAGTTTTAGGTTAAGAGATTCAGTATTTTAAAAATCAGCCTTTCTCAATACATTGGAATTATTTTATTCCTATAGCCAATATTCTTTTATACATTTTTCACTGTAGCTATGGAAGCAAAAATAGTGAAGAGAAGTTAGTTTTGGAATTATTTTGGGCCTTTCTGGAAGAAGATTCTATGTGGATTTTCCCCTGCATAAAGCACATTTTATTTACCATATATGCCTATGTCTCAGAGCTAATATTTCATGAATTAAATGTGCCAACAAGGACCTAGGGGAAAATACAGTAAGGATTGTAAAAATGTTATCAACAGTTGCGCCAATATTGGAACAAGAAACTTTTGTGATAATGCCCAAAGAGATAGAAAGGGCATAAGAAATCAGCCAGAAGCACATGAAATATTTTGCATATAATCTAAATGAGAAAATAACTAAATGTGCACAGCTTTTGGGGGATGTTTCCTGAATTTATTAAATCAGGATTTCTCTCAAGAATAGAATCTTCCATTTCTTCTTTTGCTGAGTAAAATACTGAGACAACTTAATCTTATATGAAAACATTACATTTTTATCATATACTAAAACATCTCCATAAAAGTGGCTCTCCAAGCTAGTAGGTATCAAATAAATTATTCAAAAGAACTGAATATAGAATGATAACAAGAATGGGAAAAGAATATGCAGGGAATGATCCCAGTATTTTGGTACCAGTTGAAAACTGATTTGTGACCCAAGATGTGATCGATTCTGGAGAATGTTCCATGTTCACTAGAGAAGAATGTGTATTCTGTTGTTTTGGGATGGAATGTTCTGAATATACCTATGATGTCCATCCAGCATGTCATCCAGTGTGTTAGTAAAAGGCCTTTATTTCCTTGTTGATATTTTGCTTGGATGATCTGTCCATTTCAGTGAGGGGGGGGTGTTAATGTGCCCTGCTATTATTGTATTATTGTTGAGTTTTTCTTTGGTTTTGTTATTTTTTGGTTCATTTAGTTGGCTGCTCCCATGTTAGGGGCATAGATATTTAAAATTGTTAGATACTCTTTTTGGACAGACCTTTGAGTATGATATAAAGTCCTCCCTCATCTCTTATTGCTGTCTTTAGCTTAAAATCTAATTTATCTGATAAACTGATTGCCACCTCAGCTTTCTTTTGATATCCATTAGCATGGTACATTGTTTTTCACCCCCTCACTTTAAATATGGAGGTGTCTTTGGGTCTAAAATAAGTTTCTTGTAGAGAGCACACTGATGGGTTTGGTGTTTTTATCCATCCTGATACCCTGTGTCTTTTGATTGGGGTATTTAGGCCATTTACATTCAGGGTAACTATTGAAAGGTATGAATTTAGACATGCTATGCCATTGTATTGCCTGTAAGGTGACTGTTACTGTATATTGTCTCTGTTCCTTTCTGGTCTACTACTTTTAGGCTCTCCTTTGCTTAAAGGACCTCTTTCACTATTTCCTATAGAGACCATTTGGTGTTTACAAATTCTTTTAGTTTTTGTTTGTCCTGGAAGCTTTTTATATCTCCTTCTATTTTCAGTGATAGCCTAGCTGGATATAGTATTCTTAGCTGCATGTTTTTCTCATTTAGTGCTCTGAATATATCATGACAGTCCTTTGTGTCCTGTCAGGTCTCTGTAGATAAATCTCCTGCCAATCTAATATTTTTACCATTGTTTGTTACAGACTTCTTGTCCTAGGCTGCTTTCAGGATTTTCTCTTTGTCACTAAGACTTGTAAGTTTTACCATTAGGTGATGGGCTGTGGACCTATTCTTATTGATTTTGAGGGGTAATTTCTGTGTCTCCTGGATTTTGATGATTGTTCCCCTTGCCAAATTAAGGAAATTCTTTGCTATAATTTGTGCCAATATACCTTCTCCACCCCCCCTTTTCTTTTTCTTCTGGAAACCCAATTATTCTAGTATTGTTTCATCTTATGGTATTATTTAACTCTCGAATTCTCCCCTCATGGTCCGGTAGTTGTTTTCCTCTCTTTTTCTCAGCTTCATTATTCTCCATCACTTGGTCTTCTATGTCACTAACTCTCTCTTCTGTCTCATTTATTCTAGCAGTAAGAGTCTCTATTTTTTATTGCTCATCATTAATAGCTTTTTTTATTTCAACTTCATTAGATTTTAGTTCTTTTATTATTCCTGAAAGGGATTTTACTTCTCCAGAAAGGGATTATCTAATATTTTCCATGGTTTTTTCAAGCCCAGCTAGCACCTTGATAATCCTCAATATGCACTCTAGTTCTGACATATTGCTAACATCCGTATTGATTAGGTTCCTAGCATATGATACTGCCTCTTGTTCTTTTTTTGGGGGGGTGCATTTTTCTGCCTTATGATTTTATCCAGATAAGAATAGTTGAATGAGAGAACATGTATATATAGATACAGAAAAATAAGGGTATGCATGATGAAGGGATAGAATATGACTGTAAAGATGAAAATTTAAAAAGCTTCTAGGGGAGGAGTCAAGATGGCAGAGGATTAGCAGGCTGTTCAGGTCACAGGAGTTCAGTTAGATAGTTATCAAACCAGGTTGCGGGAGTTCAGTTGGATAGTTATCAAACCATCCAAACACCTACAAATCCAACAGGAGATCAAAGAGAAGAAGAGAAGAAATTATAGAAACAGAAAATTGACCCTTTCTGGAAAGTAAGACCTGTGGAGAAGTGAATCCAAAATGACAGGAAGATAGATCATGGTGTAAGGGGCCAGCTCCTGGCAAGCGGCAGAGCAACAGAGAACTTTTAAAAGTCTATTTCACTGAGGGACATCACTCCGGAGGCTAAGTGGGAGTGGAGCCCTCATGGGGACAGTGTTGTCTCAGGTCCCACAGGGTCACAGAAAGATCAAGGGTGTCTGACTGTAGCAGAGTGTGGAGGTGTTAGAGCAGGGAAGCCAGCTACAGAGACAGAGCCAAGGACTGAGCTCTTTGTTCAAGGTTACCTTAAACTGTGATCTGTGGCATGGTCAGGCCACTGTTCTTTGAGCAGGGCCTCCACAAATGGCAGATCCAGGGAGACACAGCCCCCCAGAAGAGCAAAGTGTCAGGAATCTGCTGGGTTTGGAGACTCCAAATGGAGTTGTGTGCCAGAGACAGAAACACTCGGTCACAGGTTGGGTGAGCCCTGAGATGGATGGAGACAATGGAGATGGCAGTGATTGAGTGCTTTTCTCTGAGGGCACACTGAGGAGAGGGGCCCCAAGCTCTTGGCTCCTCCAGACAGGAGACTGGTTGGCTGCCATTTTCATTCCCATCCTCCAGAGCTCTACAGAAAGCATTCAGGGAACAAAAGCTCCCAAAAGTGAACCCGAGCAGATTATTTAGCGCAGCCCCTGGCAAGGGTAATACAATTCCACCTTGGGCAAAGACACTTGAGAATCACTACAACAGGCCCCTCACCCAGAACATCAGCAAGAACATCCAGCCAAGAAAAAGTAGAACAATGGATTCCAGAGAAAGGGAAAGCAATTCATGGAATTCATGGCTTTCTCCCCATGATTCTTTAGACTTGCAAAGTTCATTAAAATATTTTAATTTTATTTTTTTCTTATTCTAATTTTTAAACTTTTATTATTTCCTCTTTTAACATTTTTAACTAGTTTATCTTAACAATACCTTTCTTTAAAAAATCTTTTTGAACATTTATTATTATAGTCATATTTTATCCTTCACTGTATCTAACTTTACTTTTTGTATACATATAGAGTTTTTCTTCTAAAAAATTTTGCGATACAACTTCTTCTAATAGATCAAAATATACCCTAAATCTATCACAGGGCTTTGTTTTAGTCTCCAGCCTGAGCAAATTCTCTCCACTTTCTTTTTCTTTCCTTTCCCAACCAACTTATCCTATGAACTCCTTTTTTCGAGTTTTTAAAAAAAATTTTATCCTTACGGTCATATTCCATCCCTTCATCATGTTTACCCTAATTTTTGTGTATACACACACACACACACACACACACACACACACACACATATATATATATATATATATATATATATATATATTTCTTTAAATTTTTGGGAGGCGATTTCTTCTAACAGACCAAAATCACCCAAAATCAAGTGTGTGGCTCTGTTTTATTCACCAGTCTAATATGTGTGTGTGTGTGTGTGTGTGTGTGTGTGTAAACAAATGAAAATGAAAATGAAAACACGACTGTTTGAAATCTTTGAGACACAGCAAAAGTGGTCCTGAGAGGAAATCATATAGCAATACAGACCTTACTCAAGAAACAAGAAATATCTCAAGTATACAACCTAACCTTACACCTAAAGGAGCTGGAGAGAGAACAGCAAAGAAAGCATAAATACAGCAGGAGAAGAGAAATATTAAAGATCAGAGCAGAAATCAATAAAATAGAAACCAAAAAAACAATAAAACAAACAAACAAAACTAGGAGCTGGTTCTTAAAAAAAAAAAAAAAAAAAAAAAAAAAGATTGAAAAACCCCTGGCCAGAATAAATGAAATCATTAATGAAAGAGGAGAGATCACAACTAACACCAAAGAAATACAAACAATTTTAAGAAAATATTATGAGCAACTATACGCCAGCAGATTTGATAACCTGGAAGAAATGGATGCATTCCTAGAGACATATAAACTACTACAACTGAACCAGGAAGAAATAGAAAACCTAAACAGACCCATAGCCAGTAAAGAGATTGAAGCAGTCATCAAAAATCTCCCAACAAATAAAAGTCCAGGGCCAGACAGCTTCCCAGGGGAATTACACCAAGCATTTAAAGAATTAATTCCTATTCTGAAACTGTTCCAAAAAGATAGAAATAGAAGGAAAACTTCCAAACTCATTTTATGAGGCCATCATTATCTTGATCCCCAAACCAAAGACCCCATCAAAAAAGAGAATTATAGACCAATATCCTTAATGAATACAGACGCAAAAATTCTCACCAAAATATTAGCCAATAGGATCCATTAAAAGGATTACTTACCATGACTAAGTGGAATTTATTCCAGGGTTGCAAGGTTGATTCAACATCTGAAAATCAATCAATGTGATACAATACCTTAATAAAAGAAACAACAAGAACCATATGATACTCTCAATAGATGCTAAAAAAAGCATTTGACAAAGTACAGCATCATTTCTTGATCAAAACTCTTCAAAGTGTAGGGATAGAGGGTATATTCCTCAATATCATCCATGCCATCTATGAAAAACCCACAACGAATATCATTCTCAATAGAGAAAAACACAGCTTTTTTGCTAAGTTTAGGAGCATGTCAGGGATGTCCATTATCACCATATTCAACATAATACTAAAAGTCCTAGCCTCAGCAATCAGACAAGAAAAAGTAATTAAAGGCATCCAAATTAACAAAGAAGAAGCCAAACTCTCACCCTTTGCAGATGATATGATACTTTATGTGGAAAACCCAAAAGACCACTCCGAATCTGCTAGAACTTGTATAGGAATTCAGTAAAGTGTCAGTATATAAAATCAATGAACAGAAACCAGTTGCATTTCTATACACCAACAACAGGACAGAAGAAAGAGAAATTAAGGAGTCAATCCATTTACAATTGCACCCCAAACCATAAGATACCTAGGAATAAACCTAGCCAAAGAGGCAAAGAATCTGTACTCAGAAAACTTTAAAGTACTCATGAAAGAAATTGAGAAGACACAAAGAAATGAAAAATGTTCCATGCTCATGGATTGGAAGAACAAATATTGTGAAAATGTCTATGCTACCTAGAGTGAGCTACAAGTTTAATGCAATCCCTATCAAAATGCCATAATTTTTTTTCAAAGAAATTGAACAAATAATCCTAAAATTTGTATGGAACCACAAAGGCCTCAAATAGCTAGAGGTATGTTGAAAAAGAAAGCCAAAGTTGGTGGCATCACAATTCCAGACTTCAAGTTCTGTTACAAAGCTGTCATCATCAAGACAAAAACAGACACATTGATCAATGGAACAGAATAGAGAGCCTAGAAATAGATCTTCAACTCTACGGTCAACTAATCTTTGACAAAGCAGGAAAGAATGTCCAATGGAAAAAAGACAATCTCTTCAACAAATGGTGTTGGGAAAATTGGACAGCCACACGCGGAAAAATGAAACAGGACAATTTCCCTACACCACACACAATAATAGACTCCAAATGGATGAAAGACCTCAATGTGAGAAAGGAATCCATCAAAATCCCTGAGGAGAACACAGGCAGCAACTCTTTAACCTCAGCCACAACAACTTCTTCCTAGAAACATCACCAAAGGCAAGAAAAGGAAGGGCAACAATGAACTATTTGGACTTCATCAAGATCAAAACTTCTGCACAGCTTAGCCTCTAGAGCAATGTCCCTCAGTGGAATAGACTTATAAAATTCCAATTTTGTGTTCTGTTGCTCTCTCTCACTTGTCGGGGCCAGCCCCGCCCCCCGTGGTCTATCTTCCTGTATGTTGCCTTGGATTCGCTTCTCTGCACCTCCTACCTTCTGGAAAGTGGTTGATTTTCTGTTCCTAGAACTGCTGCTCTTTTTCTCTTCTTTCTCTTATTGAGTTTGTAGGTGCTCAGAATGGTTTGGTGATTATCTACCTGAACTCATGGACCTGATGATATTTTGGTCTCTTACTCCTCCACCATCTTCTCCTCCCCTCCTATATGTCAAGTATTATATTCAGAGTTAGTACCCTCCCTGACTATACTATAATACTATAATAATATAATTATGTACAGATAAGATAAGGTTAGTAAAAACACCAGTAACACTGTGCTTATTATAGTAAAGCTATGAAAAATTTTCAGATCTTACAGCATTTCACACACACATACACACACATATATGTATGTATGAGAGCAAACACAAAATTTTGTTTTGTTTTTCAAGTTGGACTATTATATTGACTGTTATAGTTCAAGACCTTAGGAAAATCATTCAACATATCTAACATCAATTTACACATTGGTAAAAAGGGATAATCATGTCTAATGTGTCATATAGCTGTGAAGATTAAATATGATATGTCATGGAACATACCTTGTCTTGCATTTGACACAAAATATATGTTCTCTATAGAAGAGTTGCTATTTGTGAAATTCCTATCAAACTTTCAGTTGGTGTAAGAGTGGCTGCCTTGGGGTGCCTGGGTGGGTCAATTGGTTAAGTGGCCAACTCTTGATTTCTGCTTGGGTCAAGATCTCAGAGTCTTGATTTCAAGCCCTGTGTCAGGCTCCATGTCCAGAGCAGTCTGCTTGTCCCTTTCCCTCTGCTCCTCTCCTCAACCATGCACATCTTCTCTCTCTGTGTCTCTTAAATAAATAAATAAATAACATTTTTTTAAAAAATAAAAAATATAGTGGCTGCCTAAATATTTATCTGTTATATATTTTTATAAAAAATAATGCAGAAAATAACAAGACCTTATAAAACAAGATTTAATACCTGACTTCATATCTAGGAAACATAGGATATATGACGTTCAGATAATTTGTAAGTCGTAACATATGTATCCAAGTTTACTAACTGAATGGGAAGAACTGGACAGACACTACAGATAGTGTGCAAAAACAATGGTGCTGTAGATACTTATTTCATGATTCAGGTAACATTTAAAAGGAAAAATAATTTTATATCAGTAAGAGAAAATAATTTAAAATAAATTGAAACAATATTGACTTTAAGTCATTACAGTATAAAATATTTTTTACTGAAGTTTATTTGACACACAGTATTACATTAGTTTCAGTTGTACAATATAACATTTCAAGAAATCCATACATTATGCTGTGCTCACCACAAGTGCAGTTGCCATCTATCACCATTCAGAGCTATTAAAATAGCACTGACTGCATTCGTTACGCAGTACCTTCTATTCCTGTGACTTATTTATTCCATAATTGAAAGTCTGTACATTTTACTCCCTTCACACATTTTGCCCATCACCCCCCCGCTCCTTCTGGCAACCATTGGTTTATTCTATGTATTTATGGATCTTTTTCAGTTTAGTTTGCTTCTTTACTCATTGCTTTGTTTTATTTTTGCAATTCCAAATATGTGAAATCATATGGTATCTGTCTTTCTCTGTCTGACTTACTTCATTTAGCAAAACACCTTCTAGATCAATCCACATTGTTGCTAGTGGCAACAAATATGAACAAAAGGTTCGTATGCTTTTTTTATGGCTGAGTAATTTTCTGTTATATATTTTGCAACATCTTTATCCTTTCCTCTGTCAATATACACTTGGATTGCTTCTGTATCTTGACTATTGTGAATAATGTGGCAAAAAATACGGGGCTATATATTTCTTGGAATTAGTGTTTTTGATAGAACATTTTGATTAATCAAAATAGTTGGCAAATGATTTACATTCCATAACTACTAGTTTTATATTAATAATCATAAATCCCTGACATGGAATTTTCGCCCTCGCCCCGCAAGGACGACAAGAAGCCTGGTTCAGATGCATCTTCTCTCTTTATTTCCGCAAGTCTACACACTTATATACGCTTACATGACCAATCAGCGAGCAGGCCACAGGAGCGAGCGAATCAGGCTGTGCACCTAAACGAACAACTTCGCTAGCAACCAATGCTGTTTACTTCCTCTTTGGGTGTTCCGCTTAGTCTCAGGAGGCAATCCTAACCTGGCAACTAGCCAGGTGCCATCTTTTAATGGCAGAGGCCGCCCTGGCCAGGGGCCTGCCTCCGACATCTCCCCCTTTTTTCTTTTATGGCAGGCATCGTGCCTGTCTTAGGTTGTCAGTGGCAGGAAATATCCTTACCTGTCATCAGACAGCAGATATCAATGATCTGTGTCCTGTCTTAGGTTGGTATATTTCCCCCACCAATCTTACCTGTCGTTGACTACCGATCCAGCATACTTAGCCACACTTGGGGGGATGTTCCAGCCTCGATGGCTAACAAGGCCTGCACCATGGCTTGCTGTTGCCTAGGTTGCTGTCGCCTCCAAATTTGCAGTTTCCTTACTAGCAGAATCAAGCCCACTACGAGGATTGTCATCAGACCAATTATGCTAGCCCATTCTTTCGTAAAGGTTAACACATCTTGCAATGTTTTGATTATCTCTGGGAGGGTTGCAAGCTCACCTCTGGTGTTATTTATCTTTGTTATGCCTAGTAGCAGGTGCTGAGTACAGTTTTGGAATTCTGCGGACTAATTCCCCCGCAAGTATTGGGAGAGCTGTCGGGAGACATTCTGTAAGTCACTCATATTAGTATAGGCTATGGGAGTTACACAAATTGCCGGGAAGTGTACTATACATCCCAGTCCCAATAGGGCCCCCCATATGTCCACTTGTTCTTGAACCAAATCCACTCTCTGGTTGACTATCAGGATTCCTGCTTGCAGATGTGCATTGATCTGAGTCTGTGTTTGAAGGGCAGCCGCCGTTCCTTCTGCAAGGGTGTTCACAGCTTCCGCAGTGGGTATAGTTGCAGCAAGCGAGACTGCTGCTGCCATGACAGCTGCTGTAGATATAGCCAGTGCTGTCACAACGGCGGCTGTGATACCAAAATCTCTCTTCTTTCTGGATAGCACCACCGGTAACTTGTCCTCTAGAATGGAAACTGGGATAGGAACGTGGGTAGGGATACGCATAATCACAGCCAGCTTGAAGGCCATGACATTCCAGCACAGGGAAAGATAGCAATTCTTAGTGCAATTCAATGTATCATTCAGCTCACTAGCATTTGTTACAAGGAAAAGGAATGGTGGTGAGACCCATATGGGGGTGGGCTGATAAGTAATATTATTGGGACAAGACACATTAACTGTTGTCTCAAAGGTACTAGAGTCATTTTGTTTATAAGAACAGTTGAGGAATTTGCCACCATTTAACATGGACACTGCTGAGATATCAGTACATGCTCCTAGCAAGTTACAGCCCTGCCATGCATCAAAGGGAGAGGAGGGAATATAAGAGAAGAGTTAGTCACTGGTAAAGGATATAGCCATGCTTTAACCACTGCTCACAGCTCTCTGGCTTGAGTCTGCCGCAGGAGGTGTAGCATCCCCAGAGTTATCATCAGCATCTTCAGCATCATGACTGGTGTTTGGAGGCAAGGCTGCACGCACCAGCTGCTCTGGGATCCAAATTGGAGCCTCCTTTTCCTGTGGAAAAACACATACAGACCCCCTACTCCATACTAACACTGTATCTGATCCATTCCACTTTCCTGTGAGGATTTCCTTCCAAAGTACTAAAGGCTTAGGGGAAGGAGCAGCATCACTTGCATGTCTGTCTGCAGCTGATTTACCCATTTTTTCCAACGTTAAAAAATTCAAAATAAAGAGAATGGTGTTGAGCTTATCTTTAGGGGACCTGAAGGTGTCCCCTATTCCCCCTTTTTGTTTATAAAGCGCATTTTTTATTGTAAGATGTGCACGCTCCACAACACTCTGTCCTTGTGGGTTATAGGGTATTCCATGTATCAAGTGAATGTCAAGTTGTTGTAGGAAGGCTTTAAAGGGTTGTGAGGTGTAGGCTGGACCATTATCTGTCTTTAATTGGCGTGGCTTTCCCCATGCTGCGAAAGCCTGTAGGCAATGGGCGATAACATCTCTGGATTTTTCCCCCCCATATGCACTGAGGCGAAAATTATTCCAGAGCAGGTATCTATAGAGACATGAATATATCTTAACTTTCCAAATTCTGAAACATGTGTGACATCCATTTGCCATATATGATTAGGTAACAAACCCTTAGGATTAACCCCCAAGGACGATGCAGGTAGTAAGATCACGCAATTTCTGCAGGAGACTACTATGTCCCATGCCTGTGCTTTCTCATGTTAAATTTGAGGCAAAGAGTTAAAGCATCCTGTTTCTTCAAATCCTCCCCTAAGTGGTCCCATTGAGGTATGTTTAGCAAGCCTTCATCTAAGAACCATGGAGCCGCCTTTTCCACTGTATTCAAAAAGGCCCGAGCAGTTTTTGCTTTTAGTGGAGTTCCATTGGCTTTCAGCAGGTCTTCTAAAGACCCTTCCAACCACACTTTAGATACTTCAGAACACACAGACAACACAGATGCAGACGTTAAAGACTCACCGCTAAATTCTGGCTCTAAGGCCGCCCCGCATTTTATTGCAGACTTGTAAAATCCCGGCTCTAAGGCCTCCCCGCTTCTTATTGCGGATTTGTACCAAGTTTCCCACCACCTTTGTCGTGGTTTTACCCCCCTTACATGCGGACTTCTCCCTTGCAAGGTTTTTTCTATTTTTACTCCCCGCTTTACCACGGAATTTCCACTTTTGAACGTGGCTAATGTCCCCGCTTACCTGCGGACCTTTACTCCCCACTTTCCTGCGGATTACCTTGCAAGATTCCTTTATTTAGTTCCCGGGTGCCGGCGCCATTTATCGCCCTTGTCCCGCAAGGATGACAAGAAGCCTGGTTCGGATGCATCTTCTCTCTCTTTATTTCCGCAAATCTACACACTTATATACGCTTACATGACCAATCAGTAAGCAGGGTACAGGAGGGAGCGAATCAGGCTGTGCACCTAAACGAACAACTTCGCTAGCAACCAATGCTGTTTACTTCCTCTTTGGGTGTTCCGCTTAGTCTCAGGAGGCCATCCTAACCTGGCAACTAGCCAGGCGCCATCTTTTAATGGCGGAGGCTGCCCTGGCCAGGGGCCTGCCTCCAACAATGGAACATTTAGATAGTTTTAAAGGAAGACACAATTCATGTTATCATGTTAACATAATTCATTATTAACACATCTATGTTATCAAGAGTGTTTAGCAAATGAGCTCAGCATTTCCTGTAGCTGTGACATGAATATAAGAAGATAATAGAAATTAGTTTAAATTTCATTTTCTTTTATTGAATCATCATGATAACATTCATTCATACTACCCAAAACTTTGATTTGTTTGTATGAAATAGTACTTCAAGGACCACATCTTGGAAGGTCTGTGTACTTTTTGGTGTAAATAAAAGTGTTCAATATGAGGGCAACAGAATTATTGAGAATAGCTACTTCTTTTGTCACTAATGCCTTTTTTTTTTGCAGAAGAATTGACATATATGGAAATAGATATGGCAATCATGTGAGTCGAACAAATAGAGAAAAACATTGTTTTTCTCTGACTAGGAGATGTGATGTATATGTAAGACAAAATCACCAATGCCAAAGTAAATAGCAAAGTACCCCAACTAAGCAAAAGCCAGTTACTACAAAGAGTCATGTATCTGAATGAGACAGTTGCAAAAAGGAAAGATAGTCACATGCAAAGTGTTCAATGACATTGGAAACACAGGAATCCAGCTGAGTAATCCAGTATAAGTGGTGGGAAAATGGTCAGAAACTGGCCTAGCAATGCACATAGCATAAACAAGTTACAGAGTTTCATGTTCTTAATGGTTGTATAATGAAGGGGCTTGCAAATGGCAATAATAGTGATCAAGGGACATGGCAATTAGAATTTGAAATTCAGTTACTTCCATGGAAAAAAAGAATAGTTGGGTGACACAACTGTTATTGGAAATGATATTATCCCTGGTGATAATTATCCCTGGTGATAAATATCCCTGGTGATAATTGTAAATGAAATTTCTAAGAAAGAGAAGTTCTAGCTAAGAAATACAGAGGCCTCTGTAGATGAGAGCTCACCCAAGTTAGGGTGATGATAGTCAGGTTTCCATTGACTATCATGTTTGTGATAGTGTGACTTAACATGTTTGTGATAAATAGGCAGAGTAAAATCAAAATCAGAAATCAGGATCATCAGAAAGGCTCAACAGGACAAACTCTGATCATTGTGTGGTGGTTTCCATTTTTATTTCTTTTAAAAATGAGGGAAATTGGAAGGGGAGGTGAACCATGAGAGACTATGGACTCTGAAAAACGATCTGCGGGTTTTGAAGGGGCAGGGGGTAGGAGGTTGGGGGAACCAGGTGGTGGGTATTAGAGAGGGCACTGATTACATGGAGCACTGGGTGTGGTGCAAAAACAATGAATACTATTATGCTGAAAAGAAATTAAAAAAAAAATGAGACAACACTGATGAATCTGGAGGACATTACCCTAAGTGAAACAAGTGGAAGGACCAAAAAATGCATGATTCCACTTATATGATGTGTTAAAAGCAATCTATCTCATGGAAATGGAGTTGAATGGCGACTGTCTTAGGATGGAGCAGGGTCAGCAATGGGGAGTTGCTATTAGCTGGTATAAAATTCAGTTCTGTAAGAAGGATAAGTTTTCAAGATGTTGAAGATGAATACTGTTGAAGAACATTGTTTGCTGTACACATTTTGCCTACAGTTAACAATACTATATTGTGCCTTTAAAAATACAAGTGGGTAAATCTCGAGTTAAGTGTTCTCACCACTTTATAAATATAATTTGTGCTTATTCACAACCATAGCAGTTAACTATAGAGACCAATGTTAATAATAATAACTACTATTTATTGATAGCTAATTATGCTATGTACTTGAAAGGTTCATTCTCATCCCTATGGTACATTATATATGCCAGATTTATCTGACACCTGATTTACCTCTGGGAAAATATATGTTGAGAGGTCATAGAAACCCTAACTTTGTCAACTATTTGCCTTCTTTCACATACAAAATATACTTCAGATAGAATGAAATTGAGAAACCATTCATAAGTTGTCTATTATATTTTGAAGACACTTCAATTTTCTATTACTTATTTTATTTTCTTCTCTATAATTCCTATGCTGTATTTCTCAGTTGAATATTTTACACAGAAATCATTAGGAAAGGTACAGCATGAATTAGGATTACAGTATATTTTCTATTACTAAATAGTGGTTTATATTATTTAGAATACTTTATTGTATCCATAATTTTCTTTCATTCTCTCTCTCACACACACATACAGAAACACTCTTACATCTTTCCAAAATACTTTAGGCACTTAACACCTTAAGTAGAGTGAGTGGAGGAGTAAAGTGAAATTCTAACTTTATATTAAATGGAAAATTATGCTCTGTTATGAAGATTTTATTTTATATAAAACTTAAATGATTTTGTTTTTTAGGCATCAAATGATTTAGACACATGCCCAGTTTCAACCTAGTACAAAAGTAGAAAGGAGCTATATAAATTTCAGCATCATCAGAAAGCAAAGCTTACACCATGGAATTAGAGAAATCGAACTTATTCTACATATCTAAGACAGTATTTCTTCACTATTTTCTACAGTAGGTGTATGTGTGTGTGTGTGTGTGTGTGTGTGTGTGTGTGTGTGTATGTCTGCATCTACTTGTATATCTACCTATATCTAGTGAGTCATAATGGATTTTGGAAATACGGAGATGTATTTAGCAGCATAGCTACAAACATATATATGTTAAATATCTATTCTTTTTTTTAACAATAGATAAATTATATGAACACACCCTATTTAGTGGGCAATGTTTCATGGTTTTTAAATGAAAGCTTTCACATTTTTCAAAAAATAATATGGTGTTTCAAGAATTTCTTTTCCTAGAGAAACTGCAAGATGGTGAAAGGATTTCTGACAAAGATCACTGAAAATCACAAAATTATATTTTCTGTATAGAGTAAGGAAAATATCACATCAATAATTACAGTGCCTCCTCCATTCTGCATGATAATCATTTTCCTAAACAAAATGCAAAGTAAATTACATTTACAAATTAAAAGAATTAATAATCAAGACGTTGCAACTAATCAAAGTTTCAGAAGAATGGGAACCAGAAAAACTTACGAAGTTTTTTCATCTGAATGGGAAATATATTAAATGTGTTTATAAACTCTTAGAAAGAAAGAATGAATAAGGATAGCAGGAAAACCACTGTGATTTAAAAGTGGCTCAAATTTTGTGTTTGTATATTTTAAATTGCCCTGTAATATGTCTAATTTGTAAAACCATAACATTTCATTTGCTTGAGAAAAATACAATCTTCCTTGCCCTGTCCATGAAGGCTCGCTTGACTTGCTGGTTCCTTAGGCTGTAAATAAAGGGGTTCAGCATGGGGGCTACTGAGGTGTTTAGCACAGCAACACCCTTGCTAAGAGACTCTCTGTCTTTTGCTGAGGGTTTAATATACATAAAAATGCAGCTGCCATAGGAGATGGAGATAACAATCATGTGGGATGAACAGGTAGAAAAAGCCTTTGTCCTCTGACTAGCAGAAGGAATCCTCAAAATTGTTCTGATGATATATATGTAGGACAGAATTATTATTACCAAGGTAAACATTAAAGTAAACAGAGACCAGGAAAATCCCATTATCTCTAGGAATTTTGTGTCTGAACAAGAAAGTTGCAGCAGGGGGTAAAAATCACAGGTAAAATGGTCAATAATATTAGTCGTACAGTAATTAAGGTTTAAGAGCAACATGAGTGCAGGGAATACAATTAAGAATGAAATCAGCCATGAAGAGAAGACAAGGAGTATGCAGACTCTGGGATTCATGATGGTCATGTAATGCAGAGGTTTGCAGATGGCAATGTAACGGTCATAGGACATGGCAGCCAGGAGGTAAAATTCAGTGACTCCCAAAAGAATGAAAAAAAAGAATTGAGCAATGCAATCATTAAAGGAAATGGTTTTATCTCCTGTAATCAGAGTACTTAGGAACTTGGGTATGCTAACAGTGGTGAATGAAACCTCTAATAAGGAGAAATTTCTGAGGAAGAAATACATGGGAGTCTGGAGGTGGGAATCCAGCAGGGTTAGGGTGATAATGGTCAGGTTCCCAGTGATGCTGAGCATGTAGGTGATGAACAGAAAGACGAAGATCACTCCCTGAAGCTGCGGGTCATCTGACAATCCCAGGAGGATGAACTCTGTTAGTTCTGTGTGGTTTCTCATTCTCCAGTTGCTTATTTGTTGTTCTCCTGCCAGACTTCTAGGAGAAAACACAAGGAAGAAACTCAAAGAGAGGATTAGCAGAGGTCCAAGTTTGGAGACAGAATTTGGCAAAAAACCTACATGCTTTCATCTACAGGGGAAATTTTATGAATCTTTGACTGATTCTTCCCAAACCACAAACATCTGTGCTAAAAACCTCCTGTGAACTTCCCCACTATGCTGTGCATGTCTGAAAGTTAGGAAAAGTCTGACCTTCAAAGACTTTGCAACACAGTCCAGTGCCTGGAAGTCACAGGGGGCTTAAAATAAACATTTGTCTACTTAATTCACTCATTCATTCTGAGTTTGTTCTTGCAGCACAAACACCCATCAGGTGAAGTTCTCTATTTTGTGCCCAATTCCTGGCTTCATATTACATAGGTTGTGTCTTTGTTTTATAAGATGTTTTCCCTTTCTTTTATAAGAAAGGACATGTAGAAGAAGACCCATTTTTTTGACATATAATTTTAAAAAAATTAAAAATGTCATTAAACATTATTTCAAAGTAGGTTTCATTAAATTTCTTTAGAAATTAAATTCTTTTAATTAACTTTACACTGCTCAGTAACAATACTCTTCCTTCATCAGGGTTTGCTTTTCCTATGAAGCACTAGTTTCTCATAACACCTGGGAGCCACAATATGCATTCTCATCAAATAGGCAATATTTGGTTTCATTTGAATTGAATTTCAATTCAATCCCCAAATTGAAATTTTTGCACTAAATTTACTGGCTTTGGAGATACAGTTTTAAAAAGGCATATTATTACTCTTCCATAGGTAATAATGTGTCAATACACTGCATTTTTAACCTTATTTCAAGGTTTTTTTTTTTTTTTGTGTGTGTGTGTATTCTTTATTTTCTTAACTTCCCTACCAATTTTAACACTTTCTGAAAAAGAATAAATTGACTGAATTACACATTTTGGCTACTGATGAAACATTTGAGGGAATGTATGAAGAGCTGTTAAAGAAGGTATTAATATATATAGAAACGTTTATGTGAGCATTATTGAAAAGGAGTACTTAAAGGCCAGTTTTCTAGGATCAGTGAATATAGGCTTAAAACAACTCTACCAAGAGATGATCCAATATCACAGACCTGGGGGAAACGTACTATATTATTGTGTAAAAATATTAATGAAAATCAATGGACTATATTCATTTACCAACATCACCTAATGTTTACCAACATTGCCAACATGGATGTTTTCATTCATTCATTCAGCAGGCTTTGTGGAGGAAAAAACCTCAATATTTAACAAGGTGCATATAATTCCTCAAGCCTGAAGCCATCCCAACGATGTACTCATGCAGAGTATGAAGGATATCTCTGAGAATTTAGCTCATCTTTTTATTTCTGAACACAGATCCATATTTCCCCTGGAAGAACATGGGTTAGATTCAACTTAAATTATTTTCCACCCATTTGGTTAAAATCAAGAACACTTTTGGCATACTCTTGGAGCTATTCAAAATGAAAGTTAGCAATAATACTTCATATTTGTTAAATAAGATGGCCACAAAGTACCTTCAAGTTTCATTCTGAAAATATCACTGTTCCATTCTCTATTTAGTCATCAATAATCAAATAAAAAAGGAAAAATATATAAACTCATAACAAGATCATGGTAGAAAAATCCTATTAATTTCTTACTTGGGGCACTCTAAGGTAAATTGCTATTACAGAAAATTTATGGGCTCTGCAGTTAGAGAAACATGGGCTAAAAATTCAAATGGGCTGTTTAATGGATTTGTGACTTTAGATGGTACTTAATTTCCCTAAACATCTGTTTTCTCAGTTTACCATGGATGTGAAATTTCAAGGGCATTTTGGGAATTAATTGAAATAATATAAATGAAAATGCTGTATAAACCATGTGGCACTAAATATGCTTTAAGAAGAGCTGGTTTATTTATCTTCTTTTAGTTGGAATTGTTTTCCAACTTTGGACAGAATATTCATAGTAACTGTGATTGTACAGAGGCATTATATATTCAAATGAAATATTAAGGACTTTTATATTCTATCTCACTAAATTTCATGACACCCTGATAGAACTTTATCTTTGTTCCCAAACAAAGTACTAGGGTACTGTGGTTTTGTATCTTAGATATATTTGTGCAGCTAACAAGTGTTCAATATATCAGAGACTAACTAAAATTAAAGTCTGTTCTCTTAAAGAAAGTACTACATAACCTCCATTCAATTAGAAACACAGCCATAGAGATGATAATTTCTTCCTTTTATTTGAGACTGAATAAATTATATAATAAAGCAAAATATACTAACATCCCTTTACATTGTTAAAAATAAATCCAGTTGAAAAAATGAAATTCCAATATATCCTATTTAAACTGACTTAAAGTTGAGCTGAGAAGTAATGAAGAAATGACACAGTTTGGGAGACTCCATTGCCTTCTTTATGTCTAACTTACCTCTGATTTTCATACAGGCTCACTAACATGCAGAATGGCCAGAACATAAAAAATACTAGCAGTTGGCATTGTTGCAATTCAGGGAAACCAACATTCCTGAACAAATTTCCTCTTAGTGTACCTCTCTGCTTTCTATTGTTAATGTTTTTGTCCTAAGTTTCCTATTATTTCTTGAGTATAGAGAGTGAGAGAGGAGAAATGTATGAAAGAGAAAAAAAATCAGAAAGTATTTTAAAACTGTCTGATGTGGTTTCTACACAGATCTTATGTAGCACGACTTACGTAATGTTTTATCTGTTCTTACTGTGGGTGGCTCACAGGGAATAATTCAATGAATCAAAATTGCCAGAACAAGAGTTCACACAAAACACTAAGGAATATAAAACATAATACACATTAGAATTGAGATTTGACAAAGAAGCTTGGGGGACAGTGTGCAATGAGACAGAAAAAATAACAATGAACAAACAACCATTCTAAATATGATCTGTTTCTCTTGAGAAACAAACATACTGACAGAAATTATTTTTTTCAGACAGAGATTACCAAAAAAGTTATCTCAATTCATACTTCAGAGCTCTACCAAAAGTGCCTTTACACCATAACATTTTTAAAAATTGGTAATCTACCACATTGTACCAAGTCTTTCATTGCCTCTATTAACTTGATTTTTTAAATATTTTATTTATTTGTCAGACAGAGATCATAAGTAGGCAGAGAGGCAGGCAGAGAGAGAGAGAGAGAGAGAGAGAGGGAGGAGGAAGCAGGCTCCCTGCCGAACAGAGAGCCCGATGCGGAGCTTGATCTCAGGACCCTTGAATCATGACCTGAGCCAAAGGCAGAGGCTTAACCCACTGAGCCACCCAGACACCCCATCTCTATTAACTTTAATCTGCCTTCCAAGAAGAATTTTTGCTACTCTAATACTGCTAGTGCTTTATAATTTTTTCCTTCTCACTCTGGTGTTCACCAGCAATGTCAGTTGAGGAGGTTCTTGTTTTGTTTTTTTTTTTTTTTAATTTTTTTTATTTTTTATAAACATGTATTTTTATCCCCAGGGGTACAGGTCTGTGAATCACCAGGTTTACACACTTCACAGCACTCACCAAAGCACATACCCTCACCAATGTCCATAATCCCACCCCCTTCTCCCAAACCCCCTCCCCCCCAGCAACCCTCAGTTTGTTTTGTGAGATTAAGAGTCACTTATAGTTTGTCTCCCTCCAAATCCCATCTTGTTTCATTGACTCTTCTCCTACCCACTTAAGCCCCCATGTTGCATCACCACTTCCTCATATCAGGGAGATCATATGATAGTTGTCTTTCTCTGCTTGACTTATTTTGCTAAGCATGATACGCTCTAGTTCCATCCATGTTGTCACAAATGGCAAGATTTCATTTCTTTTGATGGCTGCATAGTATTCCATTGTGTATATATACCACCTCTTATTTATCCATTCATCTGTTGATGGACATCTAGGATCTTTCCATAGTTTGGCTATTGTGGACATTGCTGCTATAAACATTCAGGTGCACGTGCATCTTTGGATCACTATGCTTGTATCTTTAGGGTAGATACCCAATAGAGCAATTGCTGGGTCATAGGGCAGTTCTATTTTCAACATTTTGAGGAACCTCCATGCTGTTTTCCAGAGTGGCTGCACCAGCTTGCATTCCCACCAACAGAGTAGGAGGGTTCCCCTTTCTCCGCATCCTCGCCAACATCTGTCATTTACTGACTTGTTGATTTTAGCCATTCTGACTGGTGTGAGGTGATATCTCATTGTGGTTTTGATTTGTATTTCCCTGATGCCGAGTGATATGGAGCACTTTTTCATGTGTCTGTTGACCATCTAGATGTCTTCTTTGCAGAAATGTCTGTTCATGTCCTCTGCCCATTTCTTGATTGGATTATTTGTTCTTTGGGTGTTGAGTTTGCTAAGTTCTTTATAGATTCTGGACACTAGTCCTTTATCTGATATGTCGTTTGCAAATATCTTCTCCCATTCTGTCAGTTGTCTTTTGATTTTTTAACTGTTTCCTTTGCTGTGCAGAGGCTTTTGATCTTGATGAAATCCCAATAGTTCATTTTTTCCCTTGCTTCCCTTGCCTTTGGCGTTGTTCCTCGGAAGATGTTGTTGCGGCTGAGGTCGAAGAGGTTGCTGCCTGTGTTCTCCTCAAGGATTTTGATGGGTTCCTTTCATACATTGATGTCCTTCATCCATTTTGAGTCTATTTTTTTGTGTGGTGTAAGGAAATGGTCCAATTTCATTTTTCTGCATGTGGCTGTCCAATATTCCCAGCACCATTTATTGAAGAGGCTGTCTTTTTTCCATTGGACAGTCTTTCCTGCTTTGTTGAAGATTAGTTGACTGTAGAGTTGAGGGTCTATTTCTGGGCTCTCTATTCTGTTCCATTGATCTATGTGTCTGTTTTTGTGCCAGTACCATGCTGTCTTGATGATGACAGCTTTGTAATAGTGCTTGAAGTATGGAATTGTGATGCCACCAATGTTGGCTTTCTTTTTCAATATCCCTTTGGCTACTCGAGGTCTTTTCTGGTTCCATATAAATTTTAGAATTATTTGTTCCATTTCTTTGAAAAAGATGGATGGTACTTTGATAGGAATTGCATTAAATGTGTAGATTGCTTTAGGTAGCATAGACATTTTCACAATATTTATTCTTCCAATCGAGGAACATGGAACATTTTTCCATTTCTTTGTGTCTTCCTCAATTTCTTTCATGAGTACTTTATAGTTTTCTAAGTATAGATTCTGTGCCTCTTTGGTTAGGTTTATTCCTAGGTATCTTATGGTTTGGGGTGCAATTGTAAATGGGATTGACTCCTTAATTTCTTTCTCCTGTCTTGCTGTTGGTGTAGAGAAATGCAACTGATTTCTGTACATTGATTTTATATCCTGACATTTTACTGAATTCCTGTACCAGTTCTAGCAGTTTTGGAGTGGTGTCTTTAGGGTTTTCCACATATACTATCATATCATCTGTGAAGAGTGATAATTTGACTTCTTCTTTGCCGATTTGGATGCCTTTAATTTCCTTTTGTTGTCTGATTGCTGAGGCTAGGACCTCTAGTACTATGTTGAATAGCAGTGGTGATAATGGACATCCCTGCTGTGTTCCTGACCTTAGCGGAAAAGCTTTCAGTTTTCTCCATTGAGAATGATATTTGCAGTGGGTTTTTCATAGATGGCTTTGATGATATTGAGGTATGTGCCCTCTATCCCTACACTTTGAAGAGTTTTGATCAGAAAGGGATGCTGTACTTTGTCAAATGCTTTTTCAGCATCTATTGAGAGTATCATATGGTTCTTGTTCTTTGTTTTATTGATGTGTTGTATCACATTGACTGATTTGCGGATGCTGAACCAACCTTGCAGCCCTGGAATAAATCCCACTTGGTCGTGGTGAAAATCCTTTTAATGTACTGTTGAATCCTATTGGCTAGTATTTTGGTGAGAATTTTCGCATCTGTGTTCATCAAGGATATTGTGTTCTGAATATATCTGTGATGTCCCTCTGGTCAAGTGTGTCATTTAAGGCCTTTATTTCCTTGCTGATCTTTTGCTTGGATGATCTGTCCATTTCAGTGAGGGGAGTGTTAAAGTCCCCTACTATTATTGTATTATTGTTGATGTGTTTCTTTGATTTTGTTATTAATTGGTTTATATATTTGGCTGCTCCCACGTTGGGGACATAGATATTTAAAATTGTTAAATCTTCTTGTTGGACAGACCCTTTGAGTATGATATAGTGTCCTTCCTCATCTCTTATTATAGTCTTTGGCTTAAAATCTAATTGATCTTATATAAGAATTGCCACTCCTGCTTTCTTCTGATGTCCATTAGCATGGTACATTCTTTTCCACCCCCTCACTTTAAATCTGGAGGTGTCTTCGAGCTTAAAATGAGTTTCTTGGAGGCAACATATAGATGGGTTTTGTTTTTTTATCCATTCTGATACCCTGTGTCTTTTGACAGGGGCATCTATCCCATTAACATTCAGGGTAACAATTGAGAGATATGAATTTAGTGCCATTGTATTGCCTGTAAGGTGACTGTTACTGTATATGGTCTCTGTTCCTTTCTGATCTACCACTTGTAGGCTCTCTCTTTGCTTAGAGGACCCCTTTCAATATTTCCTGTTGATCTGGTTTGGTATTTGCAAATTCTTTCAGTTTTTGTTTGTCCTGGAAGCTTTTAATCTCTCCTTCTATTTTCAATGATAGCCTAGCTGGATATAGTATTCTTGGCTGCATGTTTTTCTCGTTTAGTGCTCTGAGAATATCATGCCAGCTCTTTCTGGCCTGCCAGGTCTCTGTGGATAAGTCAGCTGCCAATCTAATATTTTTACCATTGTATCTTACAGACTTCTTTTCCCTGGCTGCTTTCAGGATTTTCTCTTTGTCACTGACACTTGTAAATTTTACTATTAGGTGACGGAGTGTGGGCCTATTCTTGTTGATTTTGAGGGCCGTTCTCTGAACCCCTGAATTTTGATGCTCGTTCCCTTTGCCATATTGGGGAAATTCTCCCCAATAATTCTCTCCAGTATACCTTCTGCTCCCCTCTCTCTTTCTTCTTCTCTGGAATCCCAATTATTCTAATGTTGTTTTGTCTTATGATGTCACTTATCTCTCGAATTCTCCCCTCGTGGTCCAGTAGCTGTTTGTCCCTCTTTTGCTCAGCTTCTTTATTCTCTGTCATTTGGTCTTCTATATCACTAATTCTTTCTTCTGCCCCATTTATCCTAGCAGTGAGAGCCTCCATTTTTGATTGCACCTCATTAATAGCCTTTTTTTATTTCAACTTGGTTAGGTTTTAGTTCTTTTATTTCTCCAGAAAGGGCTTTTATATCTCCCGAGAGGGTTTCTCTAATATCTTCCATGCCTTTTTCGAGCCCGGCTAGAACCTTGAGAATTGTCATTCTGAACTCTAGATCTGACATATTACTAATGTCTGTATTGATTAGGTCCCTAGCCTTCGGTACTGCCTCTTGTTCTTTTTTTTTGTTTTGAATTTTTCCATCTTGTCATTTTGTCCAGATAAAAGTATATGAAGGAGCAAGTAAAATACTAAAAGTGTGGCAACAACCCCTGGAAAATATGCTTTAACCAAATTAGAAGAGATCCCAAATCGTGAGGGGGGAGAAAGGGGATAAACAGAGGTTCAAAAAGGAAGAAAGAAAAAAAAAAGAAAAATGAAAAAAATGAAAAGAAAAGAATTAAAAAAAGAAAACAAATAAGAAAAATATAAAAAAGAAAATATATATATATTAGATAAACTAGTTAAAAAACGTTAAAAAAGAAAAAGGTAAAAGTTAAAAAAAAGTTTTACCAGAAGCCGAGAAAAAGAAGAAAAAATGAAATAGAAAAAAATTAAATTAATTGCAAGACTAAAAAAAATCACAGGGAAAAAGCCATGAGTTCCGTGCTTTGCATTCTCCTCTGGAATTCTGCTCCTCTCCTTGGTATTGAAACCGCACTCTTTGGTTGGTGAACTTGGTCTCGGCTGGATTTCTTGTTGATCTTCTGGGGGAGGGGCCTGGTGTAGTGATTCTCCAGTGTCTTTGCCCCAGGCGGAATTACACCGCCCTTACCAGGGGCCAGGGTGAGTTATCTGCTCGTGTTTGCTTTCAGGAGCTTTTGTTCCCTGAGCACTTTCCATAGAGTTCTAGAGGACGGGAATACAAATGGGGGCCTCCTGGTCTCCGGCCCGGAGGAGCCGAGAGTCCAGGGCCCCACTCCTCAGTGCACCCTCAGAGAACAGCTCCCAGTTACTCCCATCTGCCTGACCTCCCTGCGACCGGTTCAAGGTAACACAGAGCTGTGAGCTTACTGTTAGCTCTGTCTCTGTAGCTGGCTTTCCCGTTCCAATACCCGCAAGCTCTGCGTTACTCAGACACCCCCGATCCTTCTGTAACCCTGCGGGACCTGAGGCCACGCTGACCTCGCGTGGGCTTCGCCCCGGTTTAGCCTCTGGAGCGATGTCTCTCAGCAGAACAGACTTTTATAAGTCCTGATTTTGTGCTCCGTTGCTCTGCCACTTGCCGGGAACTGGCCCCTCCTCCGGGGTCTATCTTCCCGTCGCTTTGGATTCACTTCTCTCCCGGTCCTACCTTTCAGAAAGTGGTTGTTTTTCTGTTTCCAGAATTGCTGTTCTTCTTGTCTTCGATCTGCCGATGGATTTTCAGGTGTTTGCAATCTTTAGATAGGCTATCTAGCTGATCTCCGGCTAGCTGAAGTAGTCTCAGCCTGCTACTTCTCCGCCATCTTGACTCCTCTCTCGAGGAGGTTCTTGTTTTGATTGATTAATGTTCCAGTGTATATTGGCACCTTCTTTGACCAGACCATGATAATATAATCATCCCCAAATGATATGATGTGAGTGTAAAACACCAATAAAATTGTGCCTCTTTTTAGTGAAAGCTAATCAATATATGCAGGTCCATAAGAGTTTGGAAAATTTAAGATAGAAAAAACGTAAATCTTTAGTCATTTTATTTTGTTTCATTTTCAAATCAGGTTATTATATTGGCTGTTATAGCTCAAGACCTCAGGCAAAACACTCAACCTCTCAATTTACACATTTGTGAGAAAGAGATAATCACTCTAATTTGCCATATAGCTTTGAAAACTAAATATTGTATGATTGAGGACATACCTATTTGAGTATATGGCATAGAATAAATGCTCTCTACAAAAGAGATATTATTATTTGTGAAATTCCTATTAGAATTCCAGGTGGCATGAGTGTAATGGTAACTGCCTAAATACTCATTTATCTCATATTTTTAAATATAATACAGGTAAACAAGGAAAGTATATAAAATAAGACATAACATATACCTTAAGCATAACTACAAAATAGAAGATATATGACCTTCAAATAATTTATAAGCTGTAAAGTAAACACTCAAGCCTATACCTGAAGGGAGGAATTGGACAAACACTGCAGATATTTTGTAAAAAAAATATAATTGTTGCAGATAATATATTTCATTTTTTATAACTTTAAGAAAGAAACTGCAATATCAGTAACAAAATAACACGTTAGAGTAAGTTGATTAAACTGTTTACTCCTTTAATTATTACCATATACAATATTTTTATTATTCATAAAATCAGCAAAATAAGTATGTTTTATAGCTACTGCCTTTCTGTATAGAATTGTAACTAAATAAGGAAACAGAACCTACAGAGGGTTTGAAAGAAAGACATAACATAGCAACTTTTGGTTTAAAAGAAAAATTAAAGTGCTTTGCCTTGCAAGTATCTGTGATATGGATATTGGAGGATACTCTAGAAGTTGAAATTTTATTTCTCCTTTATTGGATCTTCACAATGACATCTATTCATGTTAATACATATTTTCATTTGTGTCTAGAAAGCAGTACTTTATGAAGCAAGTTTCTGAAAGCTTGTTTTACTCGCTGATTCCTCAGGGTATAAATAAAAGGGATCAACATGGGGGCAATTGAGGTGTTGAGAATAGCTACTCCCTTGGTCAGTGATGCTCTTTCTCTTGCTGAAGGCTTGACATACATGAATATACAGCTTCCATAAGAGATGGAAATGACAATCAAGTGAGAGGAACACGTGGAGAAAGACTTTTTCCTCTGACTAGCAGATGGGATTCTCAGAATGGTGCTAAGGATGCACAGGTAGAGAGAATCACTAATGGCAAAGTGAAGAGCAGAGTGACAAAAGCAAAGTAAAAGCCAGTCCTCTCCAAAAGCCATGTATCTGAGCACGAGAGTTGTAAGATGGGGAAATAGTCACAAGAGAAATGATCAGTTACATTGGAAGCACAGAAATCTAGCTGGAGGATGAGCATGAGCGGTGGGAAAATGGTAAGAAATCCTCCTAGCCAGGACACAAAGACAAGCAGGGTGCAGAGTTTTTGCTCATGATGGTGGTATAATGAAGAGACTTGCAAATGGCAATGTAACGATCAAAAGACATGGCAGTGAGAAGAAAAAATTCAGAAACACCCATGAAGATGAAGAAAAATAGTTGAGCTAAACAATTGTTATAGGAAATGGTATTGATATTCATCATGATAGCCCCCAAAAATCTGGGGATAGAGACACTGGTGAATGTAATTTCTAAGAAGTAGAAATTCTGCATGAAGTAATACATAGGAGTCTTGAGATGACAGTCCATCAAGGTGAGGATGATGCTGGTTAGGTTTCCAGTGATACTTAATGCATAACCATAAATAAAAAGATAAAGATTACAACCTGAGGCTCTGGGTCATGTGAGATGCCCAAGAATATGAACTCTGTAATCACTGTATGGTTTCTCATGCTGCTTTTTATTTTCTTTAAGCAACACTTACTGTTGGGAAACA
This sequence comes from Mustela lutreola, assembly GCF_030435805.1. Lineage (NCBI taxonomy): Eukaryota > Metazoa > Chordata > Mammalia > Carnivora > Mustelidae > Mustela > Mustela lutreola. The sequence continues at coordinate 58,885,562 of NC_081297.1, forward strand.
AGACAAAAAGAAATAGTATGTGAATAGTAAAGGAATTGAAGATTTAAAAATTTTATGTTCATATTATTAGCTACAATGAAATGAAGCAGTGGAACTTTTTTCCTGTGTGCAGTTTTGCAATATTCACTCAGACTGTTAAAGTACATGTATTTTACACATCCTCTCTTGAAAAGGAAAACCATATTCATAGGTCTATGTTAAAAGTCCCCTCATGAGTGAGTTTACGTAACACCTGTACCTGTAAGCAAATTGTCTATATATTCAACATATTTCTTTTTTTTAAGATTTTATTTATTTATTTGACAGACAGAGATCACAAGTAGGCAGAGAGAGAGATAGGAGGCTCTCTGCTGAGCAGAGAGCCCTATGTGGGGCTCGAGCCCAGGACTCTGGGATCATGACCTAAGCCGAAGGCCAAGGCTTTAACCCACTCAGCCACCCAGGCGCCCCAATGCAACATATTTCTTAATTTTTATTTTACTTTAAGTCCAGTGTTGGTAACAAACACTGTTATATTCAATTCACTTGTACAATATAGTGATTCAACTATTGCATACATTACCCAGTGCTCATCAGGGCCTGTGTACTCCTTCCTTAATCCCCATCCCCTATTTCTCCCTTTCCCCCACCCATCTCCCCTCTGGGTAATCATCAGTTTGTTCTCTACAGTTAAGAGTATCTTCGTTCCATAAAGGAGGAAAGAACATCCAATGGGAAGAAAGAGAGTCTCTCCAACAAATGGTGGTGTAAACTGGCCAGCTACATGAAGAAGAATGAAAATATACCACTCTCTTACACCATCCACATAACTAAACTCGAAATGGATTAAAGATCTAAATTTGAGACCTGAAAGCATAACAATCCTAGCAGAGGCAGTAATCTCTCTGAAATTGGCCACAGTAACATTTTTCTAGATACATCTCTGAAATGCCAATTGAATATTACCCCCACCTTAAAAGACCACCAGAGACGTGAGTCAAAGCCAATCAGCAAGGGTCGTTTATTGCAGGTTCGAACCTGGACCTCTGCGCCGCTCGTTGCCAATAATGCCGAGAGGTCCAGAGCTGGGTCGGTGCAGGATTTTTATAGACAGATACAAACAAGTTTCGGGTGGGGCTGAGCTGATTGATTGATAGTTTGAACAGGCATACTTGGCATCAGTGGATTGGGTCAGGGGACCCCGCACGAAAGCAGACAAAGCAATCTTACAGAAGCAAAACTGGCCGGTTAGCCCACGCATGCGAAAAAAGCACTACCAGGATATTGAAGGCCTGGTTACTTATCAAGTAAAGACAATTGGGAGTCTCCTGGTGGAATGTTACATTACTGCTATCAAGCATCCTTGTTAATGAGATTTAGGTTTAGAAGAAATTTAACTTTATTTACTTTTCCTTCTACCTTCGCCTCCTTCCGTTTTTCATGGAGGGGAGGGTGACATTAGGGCTATTGATAAGGTAACTTCTTTGTTGTAAATCTCAAGGACATTTGCAAACCAAGGGAGACTCCTACCTTGCAGGACTGTGATCTCTGCAAGTTAACTATTTATCATTTTATGGCAGTCAGGGGTGCCTGAGGAATGTTACACATATGGAGGGGAGCGGGTGAAGTGGGGGGTGCAAGGCGCCAGCTTTTGCTTTGTCCTCAGCCAGCCTCCTGCTCCTTCATCTCCAGAGGCAAAGGAAATTCGTTCTGCAATACTAGTTATCACATCTGTAATTTAGCTATTGAAGCATTGTTTTCCAGTTTCCAAGATTGTGTGTTCTTAGGACCGAAATACCTAATTCTGAGTTTTAACTTTGATGCCACTTACAAGCTTCATCTTCTGATTTCGGTAGAAGCTGATGTCTCTGTTATAATTCCTGAGCTTAAAAAGAACACGATTATTGTTATTCTTAACATATATACTTTTTAAATGTGACCAGAAGAAATAAATATATTTCCTGTCTTAGAAATATGAGACTAGAATTGTCTTGGTTGTAAATGAGAGTAAAATTCTTTATTTGTGTGAAAGAAAACAGAAGCCAAAAATGTCATTTAATACATAGAAGAAGCCATATAAATAACATAGTTTTCACAATATAGTCATCCATTCATATCATCTTCATGTTCTTTATTTAAATTAACAATTGACATCCTTCTTTTTTTTTTTTCATTTTAAACTATGTTCAGTTTGTTTTGTTACTCTCCATATTTAAGGACAAGAGGAGTTCATAAGGGAATTTTTTGATCACAAAATATCTCCTTGTCTTCTTTCCAGAACAGTAAATAAGTAGAATTAATAACATTCTCTGTAAAATTTACTTTATAGAAATTATAGATTATTAAAATGTAATCAATATATGGCACATGGATGGCTCAGTCAGTTATACATCTGCCTTCAGCTCAGGCCATACTCTCAGGGTCCTAAGTTCTAGTCTGGCATCAGGCTCCCTGCTCATTTAGGAACCTACTTCTCTCTCTGCCTCTAGCTCCCTCTGCTGTGCTCTCTCTGTCAAATAAATAAAATCCTTTAAAAAATGTAATCTATATGTTGGTTAACTGAACATAATAAGAAAAATTTTAAAAATTATTAAAAAATGAAGCTCATTTTGTCTCAATAAAAAAAAAAAAAACAGTTAACCAAAATAATTAAGTTTCTTTTTTAGTAAATTCAATGAATTTGGCTTTGGAGAAATGTTCAATGCAGAAAACTGTAAAGTCTTTTTATTATTAAAAACATGTAATCTTATATGACTTTCATCCATCATGTTCTATCTTTATTCTTAGAAACCAGCATTTTATCTATGCTATAAGTTCTCAATAATATTTGCTGTATTATATTCTTTCTGTAGGGGATAAGTGTCAAGCTTATATTGTGCCTCTTTTTTTCTTTTAATATTTCCTGACAATCAACATTCTCTTTCTTTAGGAATAATCACATTTTTGTTCTAAGACACCAGGAAAACTGTCAAATCAAAAGACGGAGATTGCTACCATATTTTGAAAAATGACTGAAATATTAAATCATAAAATTCATAATTATAAATATAGTAATGTGATAACTTGGGGATCCCTGCAATTTATTTCAACATATAACCTCTGGAATGTCAATGGGAGATAAGCACGTTCACTGACAAGTATGGAACATACTTACTTTTTGTTATGTCTAATGATTCAAGTCATAAATATAACCCCAGATTTTCTTACTTTACTTAAAATGTGAGAGGCAGTGCATTCATAATCTACTTCAGGAGGTTTTTGTCATGAGTTTACCCTTGCCTCTGTCATGCAAAAGCCTCTCACACTGAGAAAATGCAGGCTTGATTGCATACAAGCTTTCTATAGTCTCTGCTCTAGGCAAAGGAATTTCTTTTTATCATTTTTATCTTTCCATTTTACCATAAACATTGTTCTGACCTGAACTCCAAGAAGTACAATTGTAAGCCTGTGAGTTCTTTAAGAGATTTCCAGGGGGTAAAACCCTATGACTGGAAGGTAAAATATTTCACTGCTCCCTGGATAAGATAAAGATTGACTGAATACTATCCGAATACTAAACAATCTTACCTTATCTGGTCATGGTATAAATCCCTGAAAGACCAGAGTGAAGAAAGGAAAAGTTGCAAAAAGAGATAAACTCAAGAAGTAAAGAAAGGTAGCAATGTAGTGACATAAAAGCAAAAGTGTACTTACGAGGAGCACAATTAGGCTAGTTTCCCTTTGTCTGTACTTAATTTTCCTTATATGCCCATGGAACTCAGTCTACACTCAGGAGATAGTTTATTCTCAGTTCCTTTGGAACTGGTTAAATACAGGCTGAGCTACACAGTAGTGGATCCTTCACCAAAAGTAGCAGCCAGACTTTATTAATTGATACACCTCCACCTGTAAAAAGTAGAATGAATAAGCAAATTATTATTATTATTATTATTATTTTAAGATTTTATTTATTTGACAGAAAGAGATCACAAGTAGGCAGAGAGGCAGGCAGAGAGAGAGAGAGGAGGAAGCAGGCTCCCTGCTGAGCAGAGAGCCCGATGCGGGACTCAATCCCAGGACCCTGAGATCATGACCTGAGCCGAAGGCAGCGGCTTAACCCACTGAGCCACCCAGGCGCCCATAAGCAAATTATTTTATTTATTTATTATTTGTTGTGTATTTTTGTTACTAACTTTAAAGTGAAAATAGGGCTTTGAAATGAAAATGTCTCAATTGCCAAATTCATTGTTAAAAAAAAAAAAAAAAACCAAAACCAAAAACCAAACCCAAAAAACATTTTCAGACTTTAGTGTTAGACTATTGCCCACCTTCTTCCAAAAACTATTCAGGATTAAATCCTTTGCCAGATCTAAAAGCCTCTCTAGAAATCTTTTATCTTGTCAACTCTCAGCTCCAACCTACTTACTATATCCACAATCCTTGTGACCAGTTCTGGATCTCATTATTCCCTTGAAAATTTCAACTCTGTGCTCAACAAACATACCTCTTCTTTCTTTTATGTTATTATTTTTTTTAAAGATTTTATTTATTTGTTTGACAGAGAGAGATCACAAGCAGGCAGAGAGTCAGACAGAGAGAGAGAGAGAAGGAAGCAGGCTCCCGGCTGAGCAGAGAGCCCGATGCGGGGCTCGATCCCAGGACCCTGGGATCATGACCCAAGCCGAAGGCAGCAGCTCAACCCACTGAGCCACCCAGGCACCCCTGTTATTAATTTTTTTTAAAAAACATGAATATTGTTGACGTACACTGTTAGATTAGTTTCAAGTACACACTTAGTGAATTGACAAGTTTGTACATTACGTTATGTTCATCACAAGTCTAGCTACCATCTGTCCCCTTACACTGGTATTATAATATCATTTATTGTATTCCTTCTGTTATGTGTTTAGTCCCATGACTTACTTATTCCATAACTGAAAGCCTGTATCTCCCTCTCCCCTTCACCCATTTTACCCAACCCCCAACCCACCTCTCCTCTGACAACCATCAGTTTGTTTTCCATATTTACATCTTTGGTTCTGCTTTTGTTGTTTGTTTATTTATTTATTTAAAATATTTTATTTATTTATTTGAGAGAGTGATAGTGAGAGAGAACATGAGCAGGGGCAGGGGAGAGGGAGAAACGAACTCCCCACTGAGCAGGGAGTCCCATGTGGGCCTCCATACCAGGTTCTTCAGATTATGACCTGAGCTTAAGGCAGACACTTAATTGACTGAGCCATCCAGGTGCCCTGTTTATTCATTTTCTTAAAACGTAGCCACTATGAGGAGAATCATATGGTATTTGTCTTTCTCAGTCTGAGTTATTTCACTTATGATAATACCTTCTACATCTATCCATGTTATTTCAAATGCAGGATCCCACCCTTTTTTATGGCTGTGTATTATTCCATTATATGTGTGTGTATACATATACATATATACAGAATATACGCATATTATATGTATATCACCTTATTTTATATATATGTATATACATACACACAATTGTATATATTATATATAATTATACACACACACACACACATATATATGTGTGTATATATATATATATATATATATATATATATAAAATCATGTCTTCCCTATCCATTCATCTATTGTGTCTATTGACAAAGACTTAAGAAGTTGTCTCACATCCTGGCTATTGTAAATAATGTTTCAATAAACATAGAGGTGAGTATATTATTGAAATTAGTGGGTTTTTGGGGGGCTGGTAAATACCCAATAATAAAATCGTAGGTCAAAAAGTACTTTTGATCTAAATTCTTTAAATTCTTAATTTTCTGAGGAAACTTCGTTTCCCACAGTAGGTGTAACAATTTACATGCTCACCAACAGTGCACGTGGGGTCCTTTTTCTCTGCAGCTTATCAGCATGTGTTATTTTTTGTCATTTTGTCATTTTGACTTCAGTAATTCTAACTGGTATAACATCTCAGTGTGTTGGGCCCCAAGAGGCTAAGATGGCGCCGGGTGGCCTTCTCTTCCGGATCGGGAACCCACATGGCCGACCACAAAGGCGCCAAAGTGGCGGTTTCAGTTTCCCATCAGTTCTGTTTCCCGCGAGCCTCCACCCCCTGCAGGGCATGTCTCTCCCAACTCCCGCTGACACAGCACATCCCCATTGGCCCCCACTTTGCTGACCTCACTTCCCTTCCCTCACCCCATATAATTCGCTGCCCTGCTCAATAAAGCGAGATCCTGCTTCGACAGACCTCCCGAGCCCGGTGTCTTCTGTGGGTGTGTTCTGGGTTCCCGACACTTGCCATCCCGCTCAGCCCCAAGGAGAGGCCTCGGGCTGGCCCAGGCGCCTCCTCCCCTCGGTGGGGAGCCCAACAACTGGTGCCCCGTGTGAGGAGTCTCTTCCGCTGACGGGCCAATCAGTCTTCGGGTGAGTGTACCCCCATAAGTTATGGGGCAGTCCTCTTCTAAAAATGACCCCCCTGTTGAACCAAAGAGGTTCTACCCCTCGCTAGACCCCTTTGACGCGGCTCCTTGGCCACGGGACCTCCAACCCGGATCTCTGGCTGAGGGCCCCCCTGCGCGCCCCCCTTCTACTAACCCCTACTATCCAACCGTCAGCACCTACCCCTCCGCCTCCATACTGCCCTCCTCCTTCGGAACACCACACCCCCGAACCCCCGGGTTGCTCTCTTTACCCTGTTAATGTGAACCCCGGGGGCAATCGACCTGCCCCCTGGTACCCATGGGAACCCGGGGACCTCAAGGAACTTAAGAAGGCAGTTCTGGAGGATGGGCCTAATGCCCCCTGGACCGAAACCATCCTCCGCGGACTTGCATATTCTCCCTGTACGGCGGCAGACTGGCGCTCGCTGGCCAGGGCCGTACTTCTGGGCGCCCTGTATATAAAGTGGACTGCCCTATACAAGGAGGAATGTCAACAAATTGCAGAAAGGAATGCCCGTGCCAATCCTGCCATCCCGATCACCATGGGAATGCTTACTGGAACGGATGGCCAATATGCCTCCGGTATTCAGCAGGCTGCCATTCCTCCCCCGTACCAAGATCAGGTGCGAGCCGCGGGGCTCACTGCCTGGAATAAACTCGAAGAAGGGCCTTCTGAGTCGCCCATCGCTGGGCTACATCAAAAGGCTAATGAGGACCTTCCCTCATTTATCGACCGGGTGGAAAAATCCATCAAAAAGAAACTCCCCTCGGGGGACCTGAGGGACCATTTTCTAAAAATGGCAGTGTGGGAAGGTATGACCCGTGACCATAGAATGGCCTGTGCAGGCTTAAAAGAAAGGTCCATGGACCGCTGGGTTATTGCAACGAAAGACATTGGCTCTACATCGCATCAAGCGAGAGCTATGGCTGCTGCCCTTAAGGAGCACCAGCAGGAGAGCCTTGAGACCCTCGTTTGCGCCATTCAGCAAACATCCCTGCAGTCCCGCCCCACGGACTCACCTCGTTTATGCTTTGGTTGTGGACAAGAGGGGCATTTCAAGAGAAACTGCCCACAGGGCCGTAAGCCCATCCAGCCTCAATCTTCTGTCCTGCCACAGACCCCATGCCCTAAATGTAAAAAGGGGTTCCACTGGGAAAAGGACTGCAAGTCCAGATTCGATATCCAGGGCAAGCCTTTAAACTCCAGTCGGGGCAATCCCCAGCCCCGTTAAATAAGGGGAAGGCACCTGTTCGAGCGCATTGGACCGTCCCGCTGGTCCCGGGCCTCTGCCCCAAGATGCGCCTCACAATCAGAGACAAATCTTTTAAGTGCCTCATTGACACCGGAGCTGAACGTACCGTCCTCCGACAGGAGGAGGTCCCCCCTTCATGGAAACTTGTTCCTGGCCCCCCCTTAGTGGGGGTTGGAGGCCAAGCTGGCTCCCATGAGACTGCCAACTTAATGTGCTGGGTGGATCCAGACGGCAACAGAGGACAAATTCGTCCCTTGGTAGCCTCTGGGCTCACCGCCAACCTCCTTGGTCAAGACATTCTAGGAGCCACAGAGGCCTTCATTACTACTGATCATAAGGCCTTTTTTGATGATATACTGGATGAGGAGGAATACCAGCAACAATTCCGGGAGGAAAGGAGTGCCCACTCCAACTACCGAGATGACCCCTACCTGGAGAGTATAAGGCAAAGACACCAGTCCCCCCAATCCTAAAGGCCACTGCCCTGCCTCAGGTCCCCAAAATTAATTGGAAAGAGGGTCCTCCCATTTGGGTAGAGCAGTGGCCTCTCCCTTCTCACAAATTGCAGCAACTCCACCTTCTGGTACAACAACAGCTTGACCTTGGGCATATCCGCCCATCTCTTAGCCCCTGGAATTCCCCCATTTTTGTCATCAAAAAGTCTAACAACTCATGGAGGTTGTTACAGGACTTACGACTAGTGAACAACAGGATGATCCCCTTCGGGACCCCTCAAAGGGGGCTCCCATGGATCCCTGCTATTCCATCTAACCATTTAATTACCACCATTGATATTAAGGATTGTTTCTTCTCCATTCCCCTTCATCCCGACGACACAGAAAAATTCGCCTTTTCCCTGCCCGCTCCTAACTTCTCCGGGCCCGACCAGAGATTTGAATGGACCGTTCTCCCCCAAGGAATGGCTAATAGCCCCTCAATCTGCCAAAATATATTGGCTCGAGTCTTTGCATCATTTCTTAGGGACCCAGACATCCTTTTCTATATCTACATGGATGATATTATCCTGGGGGCCCCTGACCCATCTCAACTTGATCTCCTCACTTCTAAATGTCTCTCCATCTTGGCCCGCCATGGTTTTAAGGTTGCTCCTGAAAAGATTCAAAGAGTCCCCCCTTTTAAAATCCTTGGGTCCCTGCTCTCCCTGGACACAGTATCCCCCATTAGACCTCAATTACAGATCCAGTCCTCATATACCCTGCCTCAATTACAAAAACTCCTGGGCGAAATAAACTGGATGAGGCCATGGATCTCAATCTCTACCGAGAGACTCACCCCCCTATTTGACCTGCTCAAAGGCTCCTCCCTCTCGTCCGCCATCATTCTGAACGCTGATCACCTCCAAGCGCTTACTGAGGTTCAACAGGCCATTGACAAGTCCACCTTAAAGCGGTTCACCCCCTCTGTGCCTCTGGTTTTGTACATCTTCCCGGGGGAATCCCTGATGACTGCGTTGCTTGCCCAACAGGGGGAACCCATCCAATGGATCCACCTCTCGGTGGGGGGCAGCCCACGGGTATATGCAACAACGGACCAACTCGCTGACTGCATCACAAAGGGGAGGACCAACTCACTTCGTCTTTTTGGACAGGACCCAAGTGCTATTATTACTCCCTATAGAATTCAGGACTTTGCCTGGCTCCAGCACAATAATGCAAGGGTAGTCATAGCTTTAGAAGGGTTCACTGGCGACATAGACTGTCATTATGGGCCCTATAAATGGATGAACTCCTTCGGTAAATTACCATGGAAGTTCCCCACATTGTTTGTCCCCCGGGCAGACCCTTCCTATCACACGGCCTTCCCAGATGGAGGCAAGATAGGAGCCTCAGCAGTAATTTTCCCGCCTCATCCTAGCGACAAGGGAAGCCTTACACCTCAAGAATCCCTCACCCATGAGGTACAGGGGTCAGCACAATTCAAAGAGCTATATGCCGTGGTCCTAGCTCTCTCCAGAGTTGAAGGTCCCCTCAACCTGTTTTCAGACAGCCTTTATGTGGTCAATCTCCTGCCCAATCTGATTGATGCCCACATTAGACTTGATTCTAACCCCATTACCCCACTCATGATCCAGACCCGTACCCTTCTAAAACAGAGAACCAACCCAATATACGTCCAGCACCTTAGAGGACACCAGGGACTTCCAGGATTCCTTTCACAGGGAAACTCCCTGGCCAACCGACTTGCGTCTACCCCCCAATGTTACTCCGTTGAGGAGGCCACTCATTTTCATAGACTCACCCATGCCAATTGGAGGGGACTCCACCACCGTTTCCCCCTGGTCCCCGTCAAAGATCTTAAAAAGATCATTCGAACCTGCAAATCCTGCCAGCCTTTTTTGCAGGTCCCCCCACTCCAGGGACCCGGGTGCAACCCCAGAGGGCTACGCCCTAATCACCTCTGGCAAACAGACGTAACTCATTACCCCTCCTTTGGTAAACTTAAGTATGTTTTCATGTCTGCTGACACCCACTCACATGCGTGTTGGGCAACGGCCCACGCCAGTGAAAAGACTAAACATGCCATTAGCCACTTCCTACAATGTTTTGCCACACTAGGACTCCCAGAACAGATCAAGACTGATAATGGCCCCTGCTTCACTAGTCAGGCCCTTAAGGATTTCCTTACTACCTGGAATATCTCCCACTCCAGGGGAATCCCCTATAATCCCAGGGGCCAAGCAATCATAGAAAGACAAAACCGCACCCTTAAGGACCATTTACAAAAACAAAAGGGGGAATCACTCCCCCCACACGACCAGCTTATCTGCATTCCAGAGACACTGGGCCACTGCAGCCCCACATCCCGCTGTCCTGGTTAGATGGAAAGACCCCCTGACGGGCCAATGGAGAGGGTCCAACCCCCTCCTCACAGCAGGCAGAGGATTTGGATGTGTGTTCCCACCCTCTGAAAAGAAGCCCATATGGGTGCCTGCCAGGGACCTTAAGTACCTCCCAGAGGTGAAGGAGATTGCTAACTCTGACCCAGAGGGCCTACCGCCCTCTGAGGAGCCTCCCCTTATTGATTCATAGGCCCACCAATCAGGATGTCTTGGGTGGCACCGCTTCTTCTTCTGCTGGCTCATGGACAAGTCACTCGCGCTGGCCTATGCTTAAAGAATGGGCCCCTACTGGCCCAGGCTTTCCTCGCCAATGTCTCCCTGCTCCTTCCCACCACGAACTGCCCTCTTTGGCCTCCCAGAGACTATGTGTACATATCCCCCCTCTCTTCTAATGTCACCTGTCTTTGGGCGCCCCCGTTGGCGGACAATGGCTCTAATATTGACCTCAGGGCTATTGACCCCAGCTACTGTGACCAAAACACCACAGTAAACAATATTCAACTCTGCCCCCCCAATGCCACTGTATTCGTCTGTGGGGACCAGGCATTCAGCTTCCTCCCCACTAATTGGACTGGCCTTTGTGCCTTAGCTTGGCTTCTGCCAGATCTCAACATTATTCCCAACAATCAGAGCCTTCTGATTCCTGCCTTCGATCATCTCGGAGGGCGATCCAAAAGAGCCATCCAGGCCATCCCCATCATGCTGGGATTAGGGATCACTGCGGGAGTTGCAACCGGCTCTGCCGGGATAGGTACCTCTCTCTACTACTATAACACATTATCCCGACAGATGATTAATGACTTGGGTGCAGTCTCGGAGACCATCCTTGACCTCCAAACATAGATGGACTCGCTGGCTGCGGTAGTCCTCCAAAACTGGCGAGGCTCAGATCTATTAACAGCCGAAAAGGGAGGCATATGTTTGTTTTTACAGGAGGAATGTTGTTTCTTTGCCAACCGGTCGGGTATTGTACGAGACAAAATCAAGAAGCTACAGGAGGACCTAGAGAAGCGCCGCCACGGCCTGATGACCTCCCCCTTCTGGACAAGCTTTAATGGCTTACTTCCCTTTCTCCTCCCCCTCCTGGGGCCCATCCTAACCCTACTTCTCCTGCTGACCTTTGGCCCCTGTATTATCAATAAGATTGCCCAATTCGTCCAAAAAAGAATGGAGGCCATTCAACTCATGAACGTCCATGTTCAATACCAGAGACTGGCCACCCGTGACGACAAGTCCTACGAGGGGCCCCATCAATAGTTTCACGACCTATGGCGGATGGGATTCCTTGCAGGAACAACCCACGCCAGGTCAGGGACCAAACCCCCATACAGGCATGATATTCAATGACGGGTAAGACTGGCGGGGGACGCAGAGCAACCTAAGACAGGGGGTACACCAAAGCAGTGTGATTCCCCAATGACAGGTAAGCCTGAAGGACCACCGCCGGTGACCTAAGACAGAAGTCATGCATACAAAAACAAAAGGGGGAGATGTTGGGCCCCAAGAGGCTAAGATGGCGCCGGGTGGCCTTCTCTTCCGGATCGGGAACCCACATGGCCGACCACAAAGGCGCCAAAGTGGCGGTTTCGGTTTCCCATCAGTTCTGTTTCCCGCGAGCCTCCACCCCCTGCAGGGCATGTCTCTCCCAACTCCCGCTGACACAGCACATCCCCATTGGCCCCCACTTTGCTGACCTCACTTCCCTTCCCTCACCCCATATAATTCGCTGCCCTGCTCAATAAAGCGAGATCCTGCTTCGACAGACCTCCCGAGCCCGGTGTCTTCTGTGGGTGTGTTCTGGGTTCCCGACACTCGCCATCCCGCTCAGCCCCAAGGAGAGGCCTCCGGCTGGCCCGGGCGCCTCCTCCCCTCGGCGGGGAGCCCAACATCAGTGTGGTTTTGATTTGTATTTCTCTGTTGATTCATGATGTTGAGCATCTTTTCATATGTCTGTTGGCTACCTATATGTCTTTGGGAAATGTCTGTTCAGGTCTTCTGCCCATTTTTTAAACAGATTGTTTGCTTTTTTAGTGTAGAGTTCATAAGTTCTTTATGTATTTTGGAATTAAACCCTTATCAGATATATTGTTTGCGAACATTTTCTGTCTTTCAGTAGGTAAAGTTATTGTTTTGTTGATGGTTTCATTTTTTGTGTAAGAACTTTTTATTTTTCTGCAGTCCCAATAGTTTTTGTTTTTGTTTCCCTTATCTTAGGGGATATATCTAGAAAATTGTTGTTACAGTTGAATTACTGCCTGTGATTTCTTCTAAGATTACTTATGGTTCCAGGTCTCACATTTAGGTTTTTAATCCATTTTGAGGTTTTTTGTTTTTTTTTTTTTTTTAGAATTCTTTTTTTAAATTTGAGTACATGGTATTGGAAAGTGGCCAATTTCATTCATTTACGTGTAACTATCCAGCACTGTTTATTGAAAATACTGATCTTTCTCCACAGTATTTTCCTATCTCCTTTCCATAGATTAATTGACCCTATGATCAGAGGTTTATTTCTTGGATCTGTAATCTGTTGTATTATCTTTATGTCTACTTTTGTACCATACTGTTTTGAGTACTATACCTTTGTAATATATCTTGAAATCTGGAATTGGGATACCTCCTGCTTTGTTCTTTCTCAGGATTGCTTTGGCTATTGGGGTCTTCTGTGGTTCCATACACATTTTATGATGATCTGTTCTTGTGAAAAATGCTATTGGTATTTTGATAGGGATTCCTCACTAAGGTCTCAGGCCACTGGATGCCAAGTCTAGCCCATCTGGGCTCTTAAGGTAGATGGAAGACAGCAACACTGTAGCTCTTTTGTGTTTTTATTACATCTTTTTTGTTGTTGTTGTTGTTGCCCAAGGGCAGAGAAGTCTATTCCCAGTCCCTCAGTACTATCCCTCCCACTTATGTTCCCAGTAAGGGGTTGGGGGCTCCCTTTGTTACTGTGTCTCCCTATTTATTCTGTGCTCTTGCCTTTGTCTTTGTCGTTGGTTGCTCAGAAACTGTTCAGTCAGCCCTAGTTCTTCGGGAGGAATCATACTACTAATAGGCATAATTTGGTGTGGTCTGTGGAGGAGGTGTGTTCAAGGTCTTCCCACCACAACATCTTCTCCTATCAAAGAAGCATTTTAAAATCTTGAAAACTCAGAAGAGTATTTGTAACTTTATCTTTTCATTTTAAATTATAAGAGTGAATTGCAGAGAATACCAGAGGAGACTTGTAGATAACTTAGCAGTTTCATTGTTGGTCAAGTTTTAGGAAATCAGTTGCTACCAATATCACATCATTAGCTGCAATGCTAAATCCATTTGCATGCATTCCCTTGCATATGTACAAATACTGGTAGAACATATATGTGAGTACTAAATTTTGATAGATATTTCAAAATTTCCATCCCATACACAAGAATAAACACCATTGCAAGCCAAGCATCACAGATATTAGAAATCACTTAGATATTTTGCAAATGGAAAGATGAAACGAAGCCACAATACACTTACTACTAAAGACAGTCATGTAAAGACCAGATCACAGAGCCCAGATATTAAGGGTAAAGGGACACAATATCTTTGTAAACTTGGAAAAATTAATTAACCTTTCTGAGCATTAATTACTCTACTCATAAAATGAGAAGACTAATAGTCTTAACTCCTAGGATATCCTAAAGATTAAATGAAATAATGAATGAAAATGCTTATAGACTAGTTAGGATATAGGAAGTTCTTAACAGAAAAATGCTTACTCTTTTAATTTTATATTCCCCAATTGTTAGAGAGGTTGAGAATTCTTTTAAGAATATATTATTTATTTATTTGAGAAAAAGAGACAGAGAGGGGCACCTGGGTGGTTCAATCATTAAGCATCTGCCTTTGGCTCAGGTCATGAACCCAGGGTCCTGGGACATCGGGCTCTCTGCTGAGCAAGGTGCCTGCTTCTCCCTCTCCCACTTCCCCTGCTTGTGTTCCCTTTCTATTTGTGTCTCTATTAAATATATAAATAAAAATAAAATCTTAAGAAAAGAAAAAGGAAGAGACAAAGATAGCAAGAGAGAGCACCAGCAGGAAGTAGAGGAAGAAACAGACTCTGCTGAAAAGGAAGTCCAAGATGGGGATTTATTACAGGACCCTGAGATTATGATCTCAGCCAAACTGAGACACTTAACTGACTGAGCCACCCAGGCTCACCCAAGGTTGAACATTCTTTGTACCTAATGTAGCTTTATGAGTTAAGCACAGGGGTAATGCACATGCTCCTACAGATATGTTTACAAATACATATATTTTAATGAAAGAAGATTTTAATTGAACAATTGATTAAACATAGAGCTATTTCAATGAGTTAAGCATAAGGCAATCTCCATATGCTTCTACACTTAAGTTTACAGACACTTGTATCTTAATGAAAGACATACTACTTGAAAGAATGAGTATAGGGTGTATAATAAGCACAGGCCTATTCCCATATGTGTCTACACTTACATTTACAGACACTTATAGTATAATTAAAGAAGATGCTGCTGGAGAGAAAGGTTATAAACAGTGGAGTTTCGATGGCTAAAGCACAGCAAAATCCCCATATGCTTCTATACTTAAGTTTATAATCACACTTTTTTAAACTTTTTATTCAAATTCCAGTTAGTTAACATACAGTGTAGTTTTAGTTTCAGGTGTACACTATAGTAACTCAAAACTTCCCTACAACACCTGGTGCTCCAAGGAGTGTTCCTCTTAATCTGCATTAGCTATTTAATAGTTAATCTATTAAATAGTTAATCTGCATTAACTATTTCACCCTTCCCCTACCCACCTCTCCTTTAGTAAAATCAGTTTGTTCTTTAAAGTTTAAGAGTATCTTTCTTGGTTTGTCTCTCTCTATTTTGTTTACTTTTGCACATTTATTTCTTTCTTAAATTCCTCTTAGGAGTTGAAATCATATGGTATTTGTCTTTCTCTGACATACTTATTTCAGTTTGTATACTTAAGAGAAATTGAACATTTTTAAAAATTCTATTTCTCATCCATGAATTGTCTATTCCTATCTCATGTTCACTTTTTGGGGATTATTTGTTATTTAATAGTAGGAGATATTTATGTACTTGGATATAAATCCATGGTGAATTTTTGTTGAATCAAGTTTTCAGAACCTCTCCTTAACTTATTTATGAGTTGCTTCTACTAAAAAAAAAAAAAAAAATGTATCATGAATTCTTGGTGACCTATTCTTCTTAGAGCACCTTTTCACACATTCATGTGCTCACTGTTTCTATGGTTCGGCTGTTCCCATTTGCTTCCTAATCCATCCAGAATTTATTCATATGTAAGATATGAATCTGTCTTTTTTTTTTTTTTCTTTTTAAAATAATTGGTCAACTTCTCTAATATTATTAGGCTAGGGACAACATAGGAAGTTGGATAGTGAGTCACTTAAAGCACCAAAGCCATGGTATCCCCTGCAAATAATGTTTCTAGCTCAGAGAACGTGGATCTGAAAAATTCATACTTCTCATTTTTCAGGAAAAGAAGAAAGGCTTCTTAGTATCCTTAATATAAGTGTCTAATTTTAGCAAGGCCAAAGCACAGTAGTAGTTGGCCTTTTTCTGCAATTTCACTTCACCCCATCCACCCTCACCTTTTTCATTCCAGAATACCTGTGGTTTTATTTCCTTAATAGTTTTAATAATCTTACTTTCTCTTCTCCTTTAGGATGTTCACAGTCACATAAGGTCTTTCCCCTTTGGCACCTCATTTCACTTCTACTTGTTCATCAATGATGCTTTATTGTTTGTTTGTTTTTACTGAGTGTTGCTGACACACAATGTTACATTAGCTTCAGGTGTACAACATTGCAATTCAGCAAGTCTATACATTGTGCTATGCTTACCATAAGAGTAGTTATCACCTGTTACCATACAACAGGATTACAATAGCATTGACTATAATCCCTCCGCTGTACATTTTATTCCTGTGACTTATTTATTCCATAACTAGAAAACTGTACCTCCCACTCTTCTTCCCCCATTGTGCCCATAGCTCCAACATCTTTCATCTGGCATTTGTGATTTTGTCGTCATATGTGTTCTCTCTATTGTTCTCTGTATTGATGGGTCTGTTTCTGCTTTGTTTTCTGGTTTACTTGTTTGTTTTGCTTTTTGAATTCTACATATAAGTGAAAGCATATGGTGTTTGTCTTTCTCTATCTGGCATATTTCACTTGGCATAATATACTCTGTGTTGCTTGATGCTGTAAATGGCAAGATCTCATTCTTTTTTTTAATAGCTGAGTAATATCTCATTGTGTGTATATGTCTATATATATGCATATGTATATGTATATATATTTTTCTTTCTCTATTCATCTATAAACATACACTTAGGTTGCTTGCATATTTTGAGCATTTTGAATACTGTAAAAATGTGGGGGTGCATATATCTTTTGGAATTAGCATTTTGATATAATATTTTTATTATTTATAATAGCAAGCAAAATGATGTTTCATAACCATTGAATTTATATTCATAATTATAAATCACTTACATGGAACCTACGGATACTTTAAAGTAAGACACAACTCAGCCATGATGTAAAGAATGTTTAACAAATAATCTCAGCATTTCCTGTATCTTTGACATTGATATAAAAAGATAGCAGATTAGAAATTTTAAATTTCATTTTTCTCTTGTTAAATCTTCATAATAACATTAGTTCATATTAATCAGAACTTTGATTATTTCTTTGTATGAGACAGTACTATAAGGGTGAAATCTTTGAAGGTTTGTATCTTTCCAGCTCCTTAGGGAGTAAATGAAGGAGGTCAGCATGGGGTCAACAGAGTTATTGAGAATAGCTACTTTTTTGGTCAATGAAGCCCCTTTTCTCCCTGCTGAGTAATTAGCATATATGGAAATGGCAATGACAATCAGGTGAGAAATATAAGTGGAATAAAACTTTTTTCTCTCACTGGCATGTATGATGTATATTAGGACAAAATCACAATGCTAAAGTAAATAGCAAGGTAACCAAAACAAGGGAAAAACAGATTACTTCTAGGAATCATGTATCTGACAAGATAGTTACACAAGCAAAAGATAAGCACAGGCAGTTATCCATGATTTTGGGTGCATACTTCTCCAGCTGGAGCAGAAAAATTACACCTGGAGAAATGGTCAGGAGCCTGCTCAACCATGCATAGAGCACAAACAGGATGTATAGTTTCCTGATAATGATGGTGGTGTAATGAAGGGGTTTACAAATAGCAACAGAGGAATCAAGGGACATGGCAATTAGAATGGGAAATTCATTCACCTCCATGAAGATAAAGAAAAATTATTGGATAGTACAACTCTTATGAGAAAGTATTTTATGCTTGGTGATGATTGTCCCCAGAAATTTACAGATGCATATAGTGGTAAATGAGATTTCTAAGATAGAGTAGTTTCAGCTACTCTAGGGGGCTGTAGATGGAAGTCTACCAAGTAATGATAGCCAGGTTGCCAGTGACACATAATATGTATGTGATAAATAAGAAAGGTAAAACCTCAACCAGAAGATCAGGATCATCAAAAAGGCTTAGCAGGACAATTGTTCATTATCCTCTTTCTCTTTTGTTCATTATCCTCTTTCTCTTTTTTCTTTTGTAAGGATATGTGACAATATTGATGAGTATAAGCATATTGATAATATACAACAATCATAGCGAACTTTAAAACCCCACTGATTGCAATGGATAGATCATCTAGTAGGTAGCAAAGGTTTTGAATGACATATGGGGCCAGATGGACTTCACAAATATATTCAGAGCATTCCATCCTAAAACATCAGAATACACACTCTTCTTGAGTGCACATGGAACATTCTCTAGAACAGATCATATACTGATTCACAAATCAGGGCTCAGCTGGTGGGATTTATTCTTGGGCTGCAAGGGTGGTTCAACATCCACCTATCAATCAATGTGATACACTACATTAATAAAAGAAAAGACAAGAGCCATATGATCTTCTCAATAGATGCAGAAAAAGCAGTTGACAAAGTACAGTGTTCTTTCTTGATTAAAACTCTTCACAGTGTAGGGATAGAGGGAATATACCTCAATATCATAAAAGCCATATACGAAAAGCCCAGGCAAAAATCAATGGGGAAAAATTAAGAGATTTTCCCCTAGGGTCCGGAACATGGCAGGGATGTCCACTCTTACCACTGTTGTAAAACATACTCCTAGAAGTACTAGCCTCAGCAATCAGGCAATAAAATGAAATAAAAGACATTTATATTGAAAAGGAGTAAGTCAAACTTTCTCTCTTCACAGATGACATATACTTTACATGGAAAACCCAAAACTCTATCCTTGAATTACTAGAACTTAAATAGGAATTCAGCAAAGTGGCAGGATAGAAAATTAATGCACATAAATCAGTTGTCTTCCTATATACTAACAATGAGATAAGAAAGAGAAATTAAGGAGTTGGTCCTATTTACAATTGCACCAAAAATAGTAAGATATCTAGGAATAAACCAAACCAAAGAGGCAAAGTGTCAATACTCACAGAATTATAGAACACTCATGAAAGAAATTGAGGAAGACACAAAGAAATGGAAAACCGCTCTGTTAATGGAATGAAAGAGTAACTACTGTTAAAATGTCTATGCAATCTATATGTTCAATACAATCCATGTCAGAATGATAAAGTTCTAGAACCTAGGTGAGGTTCGGTGGGCTGAGGTCTGGAGCTGATGACCAAGAAAGAATTCTTGAGACATCTTTGGTGCAAAATAGTGGTTTATTAAAGCACAGGGACAGGACCCGTGGGCAGGAAGAGCTGCTACCCCGGGTTGTGAGGGTAGGCATGTTATATACCTTGCAGTTGGGGGAAGGTGAGGGGAAGGGATGGGAGGTTTCAACAGAGTTTTCACATGTTAAGGAGGGCCTACAAGGTGCCAGGGGGGAGGTCTTGCCCTTATGGCCTGATCAATGTCGTCTTTAGGTCAGGCATTAACATCAAGATAGTTGGGAGATTCTTGGTGGGGTATTATGATCCTGCTATCATTTACATTCCCTTCTACCTCAGCCTCCTCCAGTTTATGGTGGGGAGGGAGACATTAGGGCTTCAGGAATTGAGAGTTATTTGCCTCTGGAAATTTGTGCTATTGATAAGGTAACCTCCCTGTTTAGGTCTCTAGGACATCTGTAGAGCAAGGGAGATTCCTGCTCTGCAGGATTGCGATCTCTGCAAGTTAACTATTTATCTTTTTATGGCAGTCAGGGGTGCCTGAGGAATGCTACACATATTACGGAGGGGAGCAGGTGAAGAGGGGGTGCAAGGTGCCAGCTTTTGCTTTGTCCTCAGCCAGCCTCCTGCTCCCTCATCAACAATACCATCAACTTTTTTCACAGAGCTGGAACAAATAATCCTAAAATTTGTATGGCACCAGAAACGTTCTTGACTAACCAAAGGAATGTTGAAAAAGAGAACCAAAGCTGGTGATATCACAATTCCAGACTTCAAGTTTTATTACAATTCTGTACTCATCAACATGGTATGGTACTGCCACAAAAACAGACACATAGATCAAGGAACAGAATAAAGAACCCAGAACCCAGAATAGAGACTCTCAACTCTATGATCAACTAATCTTTGACAAAGCAGGAAAAAATATGCAGTGGCAAAAACAATCTTTTCAACAAATGATGTTGAGGAAATTGGACAGACATATGCAGAAGAATGAAAATCGACCATTTCCTTACATCACACATGAAAATAGACTGAAAATGGAGAAAGACCTCAATGTGAGTCAGGAATCCATCAAAATCCCAGGGAAAACACAGGCAGCAACCTCTGTGACCTTGGCCACAGCAATTTCCTGTCTTCAAAGGCAAGGGAAACAAAGGCAAAAATGAACTATTGGGGCTTCATCAAGGTAAAAAGCTTTTGCACAACAAAGGAAATATTCAACAAAACCAAAAGACAAGCAACATAATTGAAGAAGATATTTATATATGACATATCAGATAAAGGGCTAGTATTCAAAATCTATAAAGAACTTATCAAACTCAACACCCAAAGAACAAATAATCCAATTAAGAAATGGGCAGAAAATATGAACAGACACTTCTCCAAAGAAGACATACAAATGTACAAAAGGCTCATGAAAAAATGCTCAACATCCCTTGGCATCAGGGAAATACAAATGAAAACCATAATGTGATACCACTTACCCTGGTCAGAATGGCTATAATTAACCACTCAGGAAATAACAGTTGTTGGAGAGGTGGCAGAGAAAGGGGAACACTCTTACCCTCTTAGTGGGAATACAAGGTGGTGTGGTCATTCTGGAAAGCAGTATGGAGGTTCCTCAAAAAGTTAAAAATTGCACTACTGATGACCCAGCAATTGCACTATTAGGCACTTAGCCAAAGAGACAAAGGTAGTGATCTGAAGGGACACTTAGAACCCAATGTCCACAATAGTGAAACTATGGAAAGAGCCTGGCTCAATAAGTCCTGTGCTGTATTTCTTAGTTGAATATATTGCATAATGATCATTAAGAATGGTGCAGCACTAATTAGGATTATAGTATATTTTATATTACTAAATAATAGTTTATTTAGAATAGTTCATTCTATCCATAATCTTCTTTTACTTTCTCACACACACACACCCACACACACACACATACGTACACACACATCATCCAAAATACCTTAGGCACCTAATACTTTAAGCTGAATGAGTGGACGAGTATTTTCACTGCTGAAATTCTAAGTTTTGCTCTGTTATGAAGTTTTTATTTTCTACAAAACTTAAATTATTTTACTGTTTAAGCATTAAAAATTTAGATACATGCCCAGTTTCAAACTAGTCCAAAACTAAGAAAAAAGCTATACATATATATTCCGTTGTAATCAGAAAGTAGAGCTGACATTCCATGGAAATAGAGAAAGTGTACTTATCCTACACATCTAAAACAGCTATTTCTTCACTAATCTCTACAGTATTTGTATATCTGTGGATGTATACATGCATGTATCTACCCTGTATATCTGTATATATCTACTGAGTCATTATGGGATTTGGAAGTATAGAGGTCTATTTATGTTCTTAAAGATCTATGCTTTTTTAAATTTTAGCAATAGGTAGATTATATGGACATACTCTATTAGGTAAGCAATATTTTTTGTTTTTTAAATGAAAACATTCACAGTTTTCAAAAAATCATGTGGCATTTGAAAAATTTTTCCTAGAGGAACTGCAAGATGGTGAAGGGATTTCTGACAAAGATCAATGAAAATGAAAGATTTTATTGTCTGTATAGAATAAGGAATATCATATCAATAATTATACAACATCCCTCCCATTCTGGGTGATAGTTGTTTTCCCAAATAAATCTCAAAGTACACCTTTCTGAATTAAAATAATTAGTGTTCAAGAAGTTTCAACGAACAATGGTTTCAGAAGGACGAAAACCAGACCGGCATATAAAGTTATACCAATTGAATGGGAAATATATTAAATGTACTTGTAAACTGTTAGAAAGAAGTAATGAATAGGATGACAGGAAGGTTATTGTAAACTGAAGTTGCTCAGACTTCATTTTTTGCATATTTTAGTATATGTGCTGCCACAACGAGCACATCATTTTTGTATATTTTAAAGTGCCTGCAATGGGTGTGTCTAATTCATGTACCATAGTATTTCATTTGCTTGAGAAAAATACAATCTTCCTTGCCCTGTCCATGAAGGCTCGCTTGACTTGCTCATTCCTTAGACTGTAGATAAAAGGGTTTAACATGGGGGCTACTGAGGTTTCTAGCACAGCAACTCCCTTGCTCAGAGACACTCTGTCTTTTGCTGAGGGTTTAATATATATAAAAATGCAGCTGCCATAGGAGATGGAGATAACAATCATGTGGGATGAGCAGGTGGAAAAGGCCTTTGTCCTCTGACTATTAGAAGGAATTCTTAAAATTGTTCTGATGATATATATGCAGGATAGAAATATTAATGCCAGAGTGAACATTAAAGTAAACACAGCACAGGTAAACCCCATTATCTCTAGGAATTTTGTGACTGAACATGAAAGTTGCAGCAGGGGAAAATAATCACAGGTAAATTGATCAATAATATTAGATGTACAGTAATTAAGGTTTAAGAGTAACATGAATGCAGGGAATACAATTAAGAATGAAATCAGCCATGAAGAGAAGACAAGGAGTATGCAGATTCTGGGATTCATGATGGTCATGTAATGCAGAGGTTTGCAGATGGCAATATGACAGTCATAGGACATGGCAGCCAGGAGGTAAAATTCAGTGACTCCCAAAAGAATGAAAAAAGAAAAAAAAAAAAAAAAAAAGAACTGAGCAATGCAATCATTAAAGGAAATGGTTTTATCACCTATAATCAGGGTGCCCAGGAACTTGTGTATGCTGATGGTGAATGAAACCTCTAACAAGGAGAAATTTCTGAGGAAGAAATACATGGGAATCTGGAGGTGGAAATCCAGCAGGGTAAGGGTGTTAATGGTCAGGTTCCCAGTGATGCTGAGCATGTAGGTGATGAACAGAAAGTTGAAGATCACTCCCTGAAGCTGTGGATCATTTGACAATCCCAGGAGGATGAACTCTGTTAGTTCTGTGTGGTTTCTCATTCTCCAGTTGCTTATTTCTTCTTCTCCTGCCAGACCTCTAGGAAAAACACACACACACACACACACACACACACACACACGGAACAAATTTTTATTAACATATAATGTATTATTTTCTGCAGGGGTACAGGTCTGTAAGTCATCAGGTTTACAGTATTAGCAAAGGTCTAAGTGTGGAGCCAGAATTTGGTTGAAATACTACATGTTTCCATCAACAGATGAGAATTTATTAGAACTGATAATAACAAGGATCCATTAATTTCCTCTCTTTTATCAGTGAAATCTCCAGTTAAGGCAAGTTTGAAAATATTCAATATCACAGAGCTAAAAGAGCTAGCGCAAGGAGTTTTCTCAGGCTTTTCTGACTCCAAATAACACGTGGTAGCTTTCAAAGATGTGCCCATGAGGTTTATTTCTCAGCAAAGACCACCTTTGTGCTCTTGCTCTGATTGTTTACTAGTTTCCCACTCTCTGTAAGTTAAAGCTTAATTACAGTGAGAATCCTCAGAAATGGGAAAGAGCCTGTATTTTTTAATAACTTGTGAGTGTTTTGTCCTTAGACATTGTTCAACTTTTGCTAACACTCAGTTTTTCCAACTTCTCCTATTTCACCTGTCAGATATACATGTCATTGCCACCAGCAACCTTAGAAGTTAGAGATAGAGGGGAAAAAGAGGCAGGAAATAATTTAAGCTGGAGAGTTTAGAACTGAGTTTAATCCCATCTGAATCCCTTGCCATAGTTTTTGATGTTTCAGCCCATATTTAATTATTATGACCTGTATTCATATACAAATGACTTCTTTTTCTATTGAAAATAATAATTATTACTATTATTATTGAAGTATGTCCCCCAGCTAAAGAGTTAGCTAAACTTTCCCCAATAAAACTCAGGTAAATAGTTTAATTTCTTTACTTGTATGTGATTTTAAGATAGTACATTTTAATTTCTTTTTTTTATATTAAATGATATTACCATAGTTTTTTCCATAAGGAAGAGTGAGGATATCTAGTCATGAGTCCAAGCTAATTACTAGGCCTGAAACCATGTCTGCATTTCTTCTATAAATATAATTTATTCTTCTGTATGCAGGCCTTTCTTTCTTTCTTCTTCTTCTTCTTCTTTTTTTTTTTTTTTAAATTAACATATAATGTATTATTTTCTGCAGGGGTACAGGTCTGTAAATCATCAGGTTTACAAACTTCTCATCTGGTTTCATTTTTTCCTTCCCTGTCCCCCACAACCTCCCTCCCTGCCTCTTAAATTCCTCATATCAAAGAGATCAAATGATAATTGTCTTTCTCTGATTGACTTATTTCGCTCAGCATAATACCCTTTAGTTCCATCCATGTCTTTGCAAATGGCAAGATTACATTTCTTTTGATGGCTCCATAGTATTCCATTGTATATATACACCATTTCTTTATCCATTCATCTGTTGATGGACATCTAGCCTCTTCCCATAGTTTGGCTATTGTGGACATTGCTGCTATAAATATTTGGGTTGCATGTGCCCCTTCAGATCACTACCTTTGTATCTTTAGGGTAAATACCCAGTAGTGCAATTGCTGGGTCATAGGGTAGCTCTATTTTTCAACTTTTTGAGGAACCTTCATACTGTTTTCTAGAGTGACTGCACTTGCATTCCCACCAACAGTGTAGGGTTCCCCTTTCTCTGCATCCTCGCCAATATATATCATTTCCTGACTTGTTAATTTTAGCCATTCTGACTGGTGTGAGATGGTATCTCATTGTGGTTTTGATTTGTATTTCCCTGATGCCAAAGTGATGCTGAGCACTTTTTCATGTGTCTGTTGGCCATCTGAATGTCTTTGCAGTAATGTCCGTTCATGTCTTCTATGTAGGCCTTTCTTATAAAGTTATTGAGAGTATTAAATGAATTAATATGTGAAGCATTTGGAAAAATGCTTTACATGGAAAAAAAAAAAGCTACATAAGGATTAGGGCACCTGGGTGGCTCAGTCAGCTAAGCATCTGCCTTCAGCTCAGACCATGACCCAGAGTCCTGGCATCGAGCCCCACATCAGGCTCCTTGCTCAATGGGAATCCTGCCTTTCTCTCCCCCTTTGCCTCTCCCCCTGCTGTGCTCTCTCTCTCTCTCTCTCTCTCTGTGTGTTAGATATATAAAGAAAGAAATATTTTTTTAAAAAGCTATATAAGAATTGCTCAATGGAGAAATCCCTTGGTGAAAAGCTTCAGGATTAAGATGGTGTCCTGGATTAACAGCTTTGTTTTAAAGTAAGTGTAATGAATAAAGTAACAACAAGAAAATCACATAGTAGCAATGACAACAACAAAAATGTGAGGTGGAACCATCTGATTGTACAGTATCTGGAAGGCTCTAGGCAAGTGAATTTTAGCTTTGCTTTTCTACTTTGTGAACATGATGACCTCTCCTCAGCATGGTTTATCTGTCTCCTGCACTCCATCACACCCTCAGCAATTCACTGCTTTCATTCAGCTAAGATATAGTCACCACATTTGAGGCACATTAGATATTTGTAACACTTCATCATTGCTACTAAAGGCTACTGATATCCACTTTGATTCTCTGCTGTTCCTCAGTAAGAGTAACCTTTCTGACAATGACTGGGAAACTTGCGTTAAATAGAATATGTGTATGTAGGAAGCCTTGTTGGTAGCAGATTCCAGTGACACTCCAAATCATCTTCTTCCTTATTCCCACAACAACAGGTTAATTATTCTTTGTGTGAGTCTCATAAAAGTCTTTCAGTGATTCTTCCTATTCCATGACACATCTGTGCTGAAATATCCTGTGGAATACCTCCACTATGTTGTACATGTCTGAAAGTTAGGACAGAGTCTGACCTTTAAAGCCTTTGTAACACAGTCCAGTGTCTAGAAGAGTCATATCATAGGAGGCTTAAAATAAACTTTTGTCTTCATTCATTCATTCATTTTGGTTTGTTCTTGCATCATAGACACCCATCAGGTGAAGTTCTCTATTGTATGCCCAACTCTTGGCTGTGTAGTGTGTAGGTTGAATATTTGTTTTACAATATGTGTTCATATACGCAATGAAATATTAGTCATCAGAAAGGATGAACACCCAATTTTTACATCACCATGGATGAGACTGGAGGAGATTATGGCTAAGTGAAATAAGTCGTCAGAGAAATTAAATTAAATCATCATATGGTTTCACTTATTTGTGGATCATAAAGAATAGCATGGAGGACATTAAGAGGAGGAAGGGAAAAATGAAGGGGGAGAAAATGGAATGGAGAATGAACCATGAAAGACTACGGACTCCAGGAAACAAACTAAGGTTTTAGAAGGGACAGGGGTAGGAGGATGGATGGTCCTGGTGATGGGTATTAAGGAGGGCACAGATTGCAAGGAGCACTGGGTGTTATATGAAAGTGATGAATCATGGAACACAACATCAAAACCTAATGATGTACTGTATGGTGACTAACAAAACACAATAATTAAAAAAAAAAAAAAGATGTGTTTTCTTAGTTTACCTAGAAGATGTATATATTCACTGGGCCTAAAATCCCCATATCAAGTAAATTATGACAAAGGACATATAGAAGAAGCCATTTTTTTGATATATAATTTTAAAAAATTTATAAGACATTATTTTACAATTACTTTCATTAAGTTTCTTTAGCATTCATTCCTTTAATTAACTGTATTTTGCTTACCAGCATCTCTCTTCCTTCATCAGGGTTTTTCATTGATAGCACTAGCTTTTCATAACACCTGGAAGTCTTCAAATGTATTTTTAATAAATAAGCAGTATTTGCTTTAAATCTCAAGATTGAAATTTCTGCACTATTTTATTGAAATCGGAGATCCAAGGTAAAAATATATATATATAAATTAATCTTCCATAGGTAATAATATAAATCTGCACTGTATTTTACCCTTATTTAATTTTTTTGCATATTCATTTTTCCTTTTAGATTTCCTATCAATTTTAAGACTGTTCTGAAAAATAATACCATGACTGACTTACATATTTTGGTTACTGATTAAACCTTTGAGCGAATATATGAAAAGCTAAGAAAGAAGGTATTAATGGATAAGGAAAGGTTCATGTGAACAACACTGAAAATCAGTATTAATAGGGCAATTTTGTAGGAGCACAAAACATACTTAAACTGTCAGAGAAAATGGTCCAATATCACAGAATTGGGGGATGTATACTACACTACTTGTGTAAAAATGTTAATGTAAAAATGTCAATGAACAGTATTCATTTACCAACATCTACTAAGCCGGATGGATGTTATTCATTCATTCATTCTTTCATTCAGCAGGCTTTGGGGAGAAAAAAACCTCAGTGTTGAACAAGATGCATATGATTCCTCAAGCCTGAAGCCATCCCAAGGATGTACTCATGCAGAATATGAAGGATATCTCAAAGAATTTAGTCCATCTTTTACTTCTGAACATAGATCCATATTTCCCTTGGAAGAACATGGTTTAGGTTCAGCTTAAATTATCTTCCACCCATTTGGTCAAAATCAAGAACTGCTCCTAAGGACCCCTGAGGCATACTCTTTGAGCTATTCAAAATGAAAATTAGCAATAACACTTCGTATTTGTTAAATAAGATGGCCACGAAGTACCTTCAAGGTTTCATTTTGAAAACACCACTGTTCCATTCTCTATTTAGTCATCAATAATCAAATAAAAAAGGAAAAATACATAAACTCATAATAAGATCATGGTATAAAAATCCTATTAATTTCGTATTATAACACTCTAAGGTAAATTGCTATTGCAGAAAGTATATGGACTATGCAGTTAGAAAAATGTGGGTTAAAAATATAAATAGGCCACTTAATAGATTTGTGATTTTTAAAAATTTTTTATTTTTTATAAACATATATTTTTATCCTCAGGGGTACAGGTCTGTGAATCACCAGGTTTACACACTTCACAGCACTCACCAAAGCACATACCCTCACCAATGTCCATAATCCCACCCCCTTCTCCCAACCCCCCTCCCCCCAGCAACCCTCAGTTTGTTTTGTGAGATTAAGAGTCACTTATGGTTTGTCTCCCTCCCAATCCCATCTTGTTTCATTGATTCTTCTCCTACCCACTTAAGCCCCCATGTTGCATCACCACTTCCTCATATCAGGGAGATCATATGATAGTTGTCTTTCTCTGCTTGACTTATTTCGCTAAGCATGATACGCTCTAGTTCCATCCATGTTGTCACAAATGGCAAGATTTCATTTCTTTTGATGGCTGCATAGTATTCCATTGTGTATATATATCACATCTTCTTGATCCATTCACCTGTTGATGGACATCTAGGTTCTTACCATAGTTTGGCTATTGTGGACTTGCTGCTATAAACATTCGGGTGCATGTGCCCCTTTGGATCACTACGTTTGTATCTTTAGGGTAAATACCCAATAGTGCAATTGCTGGGTCATAGGACAGTTCTATTTTCAACATTTTGAGGAACCTCCATGCTGTTTTCCAGAGTGGCTGCACCAGCTTGCATTCCCACCAACAGTGTAGAAGGGTTCTCCTTTCTCTGCATCCTCGCCAGCATCTGTCATTTACTGACTTGTTGATTTTAGCCATTCTGACTGGTGTGAGGTGATATCTCATTGTGGTTTTGATTTGTATTTCCCTGATGCCGAGTGACGTGCAGCACTTTTTCATGTGTCTGTAGGCCAACTGGATGTCTTCTTTGCAGAAATGCCTGTTCATGTCCTCTGCCCATTTCTTGATTGGATTATTTGTTCTTTGGGTGTTGAGTTTGCTAAGTTCTTTATATATTCTGGACACTAGTCCTTTATCTGATATGTCGTTTGCAAATATCTTCTCCCATTCTGTCAGCTGTCTTTTGATTTTGTTAACTGTTTCCTTTGCTGTGCAAAAGCTTTTGATCTTGATGAAATCCCAATAGTTCATTTTTTCCCTTGCTTCCCTTGCCTTTTGCGTTGTTCCTAGGAAGATGTTGCTTGGCTGAGGTCGAAAAGGTTGCTGCCTGTGTTCTCCTCAAGGATTTTGATGGATTCCTTTCGCACATTGAGATCCTTCATCCATTTTGAGTATATTTTTGTGTGTGGTGTAAGAAAATGGTCCAATTTCATTTTTCTGCATGTGGCTGTCCAATTTTCCCAACACCATTTATTGAAGAGGCTGTCTTTTTTCCATTGGACATTCTTTGCTGCTTTGTCGAAGATTAGTTGACTGTAGAGTTGAGGGTCTATTTCTGGGCTCTCTATTCTGTTCCATTGATCTATGTGTCTGTTTTTGTGCCAGTACCATGCTGTCTTGATGATGAAAGCTTTGTAATAGAGCTTGAAGTCCGGAATTGTGATGCCACCAACGTTGGCTTTCTTTTTTCAATATCCCTTTGGCTATTCGAGGTCTTTTCTGGTTCCATATAAATTTTAGAATTATTTTTTCCATTTCTTTGAAAAAGATGGATGGTACTTTGATAGGAATTGCATTAAATGTGTAGATTGCTTTAGGTAGCATAGACATTTTCACAATATTTATTCTTCCAATCCAGGAGCATGGAACATTTTTCCATTTCTTTGTGTCTTCCTCCATTTCTTTCATGAGTACTTTATAGTTTTCTGAGTATAGATTCTGTGCCTCTTTGGTAAGGTTTATTCCTAGGTCTCTTATGGTTTGGGGTGCAATTGTAAATGGAATTGACTCCTTAATTTCTCTTTCATCTGTCTTGCTGTTGGTGTAGAGAAATGCAACTGATTTCTGTACATTGATTTTATATCCTGACATTTTACTGAATTCCTGTACCAGTTCTAGCAGTTTTGGAGTGGTGTCTTTAGGGTTTTCCACATATACTATCATATCATCTGTGAAGAGTGATAATTTGACTTCTTCTTTGCCGATTTGGATGCCTTTAATTTCCTTTTGTTGTCTGATTGCTGAGGCTAGGACCTCTAGTACTATGTTGAATAGCAGTGGTGATAATGGACATCCCTGCTGTGTTCCTGACCTTAGCGGAAAAGCTTTCAGTTTTTCTCCATTGAGAATGATATTTGCAGTGGGTTTTTCATAGATGGCTTTGATGATATTGAGGTATGTGCCCTCTATCCCTACACTTTGAAGAGTTTTGATCAGGAAGGGATGCTGTACTTTGACAAATGCTTTTTCAGCATCTATTGAGAGTATCATATGGTTCTTGTTCTTTCTTTTATTGATTTGTTGTATCACATTGACTGATTTGCGGATGTTGAACCAACCTTGCAGCCCTGGAATAAATCCCACTTGGTCGTGGTGAATAATCCTTTTAATGTACTGTTGAATCCTATTGGCTAGTATTTTGTTTTGTATTTTCGCATCTGTTTTCATCAAGGATATTGGTCTATAGCTCTCTTTTTTGATGGGATCCTTTTCTGGTTTTGGGATCAAGGTGATGCTGGCCTCATAAAATGAGTTTGGAAGTTTTCCTTCCATTTCTATTTTTTGGAACAGTTTCAGGAGAAGATGAATTAGTTCTTCTTTAAATGTTTGGTAGAATTCCCCCGGGAAGCCGTCTGGCCCTGGGCTTTTGTTTGTTTGGAGATTTTTAATGACTGTTTCAATCTCCTTACTGGTTATGGGTCTGTTCAGGCTTTCTATTTCTTCCTGGTTCAGTTGTGGTAGATTATATGTTTCTAGGAATGCATCCATTTCTTCCAGATTGTCAAATTTGTTGGCGTACAGTCGCTCATAGTATGTTCTTATAATAGTTTGTATTTCTTTGGTGTTAGTTGTGATCTCTCCTCTTTCATTCATGATTTTATTTATTTGGGTCCTTTCTCTTTTCTTTTTGATAATTCGCACCAGGGGTTTATCAAGTTTATTAATTCTTTCAAAGAACCAGCTCCTAGTTTCGTTGATTTGTTCTATTGTTTTTTTGCTTTCTACTTCATTGATTTCTGCTCTGATCTTTATGATTTCTCTTCTCCTGCTGGGCTTAGGGTTTCTTTCTTGTTCTTTCTCCAGCTCCTTTAGGAGTAGGGTTAGGTTGTGTACCTGAGACCTTTCTTGTTTCTTGAGAAAGGCTTGTACCGCTATATATTTTCCTCTCAGGACTGCCTTTGTTGTGTCCCACATTTTGAACCGTTGTATTTTCAGTATCATTTGTTTCCATGATTTTTTTCAATTCTTTAATTTCCCGATTGACCCATTCATTCTTTAGAAGGATGCAGTTTAGTCTCCATGTATTTGGGTTCCTTCCAAACTTCCTTTTGTGGTTGAGTTCTAGCTTCAGAGCATTGTGGTCTGAAAATATGCAGGGAATGATCCCAATCTTTTGATACCAGTTGAGTCCTGATTTAGGACCGAGGATGTGATCTATTCTGGAGAATGTTCCATGTGCACTAGAGAAGAATGTGTATTCTGTTGCTTTGGGATGAAATGTTCTGAATATATCTGTGATGTCCATCTATTCCAGTGTGTCGTTTAAGGCCTTTATTTCCTTGCTGATCTTTTGCTTCGATGATCTGTCCATTTCAGTGAGGGGAGTGTTAAAGTCCCCTACTATTATTGTATTATTGTTGATGTGTTTCTTTGATTTTGTTATTAATTGGTTTATATAGTTGGCTGCTCCCACGTTGGGGGCATAGATATTTAATTTGTTAAATCTTCTTGTTGGACAGACCCTTTGAGTAATATAGTGTCCTTCCTCATCTCTTATTATAGTCTTTGGCTTAAAATCTAATTGATCTGATATAAGGATTGCCACTCCTGCTTTCTTCTGATGTCCATTAGCATGGTAAATTCTTTTCCACCCCCTCACTTGAAATCTAGAGGTGTCTTCAAGCTTAAAATGAGTTTATTGGAGGCAACATATAGATGGGTTTTGTTTTTTTATCCATTCTGATACCCTGTGTCTTTTGACAGGGGCATTTATCCCATTAACATTCAGGGTAACAATTGAGAGATATGAATTTAGTGCCATTGTATTGCCTGTAAGGTTACTGTTACTGTATATGGTCTCTGTTCCTTTCTGATCTACCACTTGTAGGCTCTCTCTTTGCTTAGAGGACCCCTTTCAATATTTCCTGTAGAACTGGTTTGGTGTTTGCAAATTCTTTCAGTTTTTGTTTGTCCTGGAAGCTTTTACTCTCTCCTTCTATTTTCCATGATAGCCTAGCTGGATTTAGTATTCTTGGTTGCATGTTTTTCTCGTTTAGTGCTCTGAAAATATCATGCCAGCTCTTTCTGGCCTGCCAGGTCTCTGTGGATAAGTCAGCTGCCAATCTAATATTTTTACCATTGTATGTTACAGACTTCTTTTCCCGGGCTGCTTTCAGGATTTTCTCTTTGTCACTGACACTTGTAAATTTTACTATTAGGTGACGGGGTGTGGATCTATTCTTGTTGATTTTGAGGGGCGTTCTCTGAACCTCCTGAATTTTGATGCTCGTTCTCTTTGCCATATTGGGGAAATTCTCCCCAATAATTCTCTCCAGTATACCTTCTGCTCCCCTCTCTCTTTCTTCTTCTTCTGGAATCCCAATTATTCTAATGTTGTTTCGTCTTATGATGTCACTTATCTCTCGATTTCTCCCCTCATGGTCCAGTAGCTCTTTGTCCCTCTTTTGCTCAGCTTCTTTATTCTCTGTCATTTGGTCTTCTATATCACTAATTCTTTCTTCTGCCCCATTTATCCTAGCAGTGAGAGCCTCCATTTTTTATTGCACCTCATTAATAGCTTTTTTGATTTCAACTTGGTTAGATTTTAGTTCTTTTATTTCTCCAGAAAGGGCTTTTATATCTCCCGAGAGGGTTTCTCTAATATCTTCCATGCCTTTTTCAAGCCCGGCTAGAACCTTGAGAATTGTCATTCTGAACTCTAGATCTGACATATTACTAATGTCTGCATTGATTAGGTCCCTAGCCTTCGGTACTGCCCCTTGTTCTTTTTTTTGTGTTGAATTTTTCCGTCTTGTCATTTTGTCCAGATAAGAGTATATGACAAGTAAGATTAAAAGAGCAAGTAAAATACTAAAAGGGTGGCAACAACCCCAGGAATATATGCTTTAACCAAATTAGAAGAGATCCCAAATCATGAGGGGGGGAGAAAGGGAGTAAAAAGAGGTTCAAAAAGGAAGAAAGAAAAAAAAAGAAAAAGGAAAAAAAAGAAAAGAAAAGAATTAAAATAAAGAAAACAAATAAGAAAAATATAAAAAAGAATATATATATATATTAGATAAACTAGTTAAAAAACGTTAAAAAAGAAAAAGGTAAAAGTTAAAAAAAAGTTTTACCAGAAGCCGAGAAAAAAAAGAAAAAATGAAATAGAAAAATATTAAATTAACTGCAAGACTAAAAAAAATCACATTGAAAAAGCCATGAGTTCCATGCTTTGCTTTCTCCTCCTCTGGAATTCTGCTGCTGTCCTTGGTATTGAAACCGCACTCCTTGGTAGGTGAACTTGGTCTCGGCTGGATTTCTTGTTGATCTTCTGGGGGAGGGGCCTGTTGTAGTGATTCTCAAGTGTCTTTTCCCCAGGCGGAATTACACCGCCCTTACCAGGGGCCGGGGTGAGTAATTCGCTCGGGTTTGCTTTCAGGAGCTTTTGTTCCCTGAGCGCTTTCCGGAGAGTTCCGGAGGACGGGAATACAAATGGCAGCCTCCTGGTCTCTGGCCCGGAGGAGCCGAGAGTCCAGGGCCCCACTCCTCAGTGCGCCCTCAGAGAACAGCTCCCAGTTACTTCCGTCTGCCTGACCTCCGGCCGCGCTCTGAGCTCACCGAGCCTGCGACCGGTTCAAGGTAACACCGAGCTGTGAGCTTACTGTCTGTCTCTGTAGCCGGCTTTCCCGTTCCAATACCCGCAAGCTCTGCGTTACTGATACACCCCCGATCCTTCTGTGACTCTGCGGGTCCTGAGGCCAAGCTGACCCCGCGTGGGCTTCGCCCCGGGTAGCCTCTGGAGCGATGTACCTCAGCGGAACAGACTTTTAAAAGTCTTGATTATGTGCGCCATTGCTCCACCGCTTGCAGTGAGCCGGCCCCTCCCCCCGGGGTCTATCTTCCCATTGCTTTGGATTCACTTCTCTCCCTGTCCTACCTTTTAGAAAGTGGTTGTTTTTCTGTTTCCAGAATTGCTGTTCTTCTTGTCTTCGATCTGCCGATGGATTTTCAGGTGTTTGCAATCTTTAGATAGGCTATCTAGCTGATCTCCGGCTAGCTGAAGTAGTCTCAGCCTGCTACTTCTCCGCCATCTTGACTCCTCCCCCCAAAAGTAGAATATTCTATCAGATTTGTGATTTTTAATGGTACTTCATTTCCTTAGGCATCCATTTTCTCTCTTTACCTTGTACATGAAATTTCAAGCATATTTTCAGAAGAGGAGAAGGGAGTTGAGAGAAATTGGAAGGCAGGTGAACCATGAGAGACTATGGACTCTGAAAAACAATCTGACGGTTTTTGAAGGGAACCAGGTGGTGGTATTGGAGATGGCACGGATTGCATGGAGCACTGGTGTGGTGCAAAATTAATACTGTTATGCTGAAAATAAATTAATTAATTAATTAAAAAAAGAAATAATATAAATGAAAGTGCTGTATAAACCATGTGGTACTAAATATGCTTTATGAAGAGCTGGTTTATTTATCTTCTTATAGTTAGAATTGATTTCCAACTTTGGACAGAATATTCTTAGTAACTGTGTTTAAAGAAAGGCATTATGTATTACAATAACATATTAAGGATTTATATATTCTATCTCATTCAGTCTTCATCATGACACACTTATGCAACTTAATTTTTATTCACAAATGAAGAACTGAGGTCAGTTTGCTTTTGTACCTTAGATATATTCATATAACTAACAACTGTTCAATGTAATCAGGGACTACCTAAAATTAAAGTCTATTCTCTTAAAGAAGGTACTACTTATCCTGTTTAGAAAACAGGCACAGAGATGGTAATCTCCTGCCTTTTATTTAATAGAAAATGAAAAAAATTGATTAATAAAACAAAACATGGACTTCTATACCCACTTGCAAAATAGAACTCCAGTATACCCTATTTAATCTAGTTAAAGGTTGAGATGATAAGTAATGATGCAATGATACAGTTTAGGAGCTCCATTGCTTTCTATGTGTCAGACTTAGCTCTGATTTTCATACAGGCTTATGAACATGCAGAATGGCTGGAACATAAAAAATATTAGCAGCTGTCATTGTTGTAATCCAGGGAAACCCAGCATTCCCAGACACACTTCTTCTCAGTGAACCATTTTGCTTTCTGCTGCTAATGTTTTTGTCTTAAATTTTCCATTTTATCTATAGGAAGTATATTAGAGTACAGAGAAAGAGAAAGTAGCAAATAGAGGAGGAAGAAAAAACATCAAAAGGTGTTTTAAAACTGTCTGGCATGGTTTCTACATAGATTTTATGTCGTATAAACTACTTATTGTTTTATCTGTTCTCTCTGCTGCTGGCTCACTGGGAATAATTCAGTGAATCAAAATTGCCAGAATAGGACTATACACAAAACACTAAGGAATATAAAACATCATACACAATAATGTTGAATTTGAAAATGAAGCTTGTGGGACAGTGTCCAATGAGGCAGAAAAAAAAAAAAAAAGCAAGCAAGCAACCACACTAGGTAAAGTTTGTTTCCCTTGATATTATTTTTCAGAGATTAATAGATAAAATCTAGCTCCTAATGCATATCTCTACTGAATGTGTATCTACTCCATGCCATTTTTTAAAACAGATCATCTATTGCATAGTACTAAGTCCATTCTTTACTCCATATTTTTCATCTGCCTTCCAATAAGAATGTTTAGTATTACTACTAAACCTTTATATATTTTCTCCTTGCTCTGTTGCTCACCAGCAATAGATGTTGAAGAGTTTCTTGTTTTGATTGATTAAAATTCTAATGTAGGGGTGCCTGGGTAGATCAGTCAGTTAAGTGTCTGCCTTCAGCTCAGGTTGTGATCCCAGAGTTCCAGGATCAAATCCTGCATCTGGCTCTCCAATCTAACGTAAAGAGCAGAGTGACAAAAGCAAAGTAAAACCAATAATCTCTAAAAGCCATGTCTCTGAGCATGAGAGTTGTAAGATGGGGAAATAGTCACAAGAGAAATGATCAATTATATTGGAAGCACAGAAATCTAGTTGGAGGATGAACATGGGTGGTGGGAAAATGGTAAGAAATCTTCCTAGCCAGGACCCAAAGACAAGCAGGGTGCAGATTTTTTTGCTCATGATGGTGTATAATTAAGAGGCTTGCAAATGGTAATGTATCAATCAAAACACATGGCAGTGAGAAGGAAATATTTAGAAACACCCATGAAGATGAAGAAAAATAGTTGAGCTAAACGATTTTTATAGGAAATGGCCTTGGCATTTGTAACGGTTGCCCCCCAAAATCTGGGGATAGAGACACTGATAAATTTGATTTCTAAGAAGGAGAAATTCTGCAGTAAGTGAAACCTAGGAGTCTCGAGATGTCATTCTATCCAGGTGAGGATGATGATAGTTTTTTTTTTTTTTTTTTTTTTTTTTTTACAGTGACACTTAATACATAAGACATAAATAAAAAGATAAAGATCACAACCTGAAGCTGTGGATCATGTGAGATGCCCAGGAGTATGAACTCTGTTATAATTGTATGGTTTCTCATGCTGCTTTTATTTTCTTTAAGCAAAGTCTACTCTACTATTGAGAAACAAGACCAAAAAAAAAAAAAAAAGAGTATTTTAATAGTAAAGGAATTGAAAATTTAAAAATTTTAATGTTCATATTAGTAGTCCAAATAAATGAAGCAATGGAACTTTTTCCTATGTGCATTTTTGCAAAATACACTCAGTCTGTCACATATAATTTACGCAACCTCTCTTGATAAGGAAAATCGTATTCACAGTTCTATGTTAAAGTTCCCCTTTTGAGTGCCTTTATGTAAGACCTGTACCTGTACCCAAATTGTCAATATTTGCAGTAGCTCTCTTAATTATGTTTCTACAGCAACACAGTAATTATATTTGGATTTATATATTGAGACACCATGTTCCAGTTTCCAAGATTGTATGCTCTTAGGAGTGAAATATCTAATTTTGAGTTTTAATTTTGAGGCCTTTAAAATACTTTCTTGTTTTGTAAGGCTTTGATGGAAATTAAAGGCCCAACACAATTAGAGACCTTAAGAATAGCTTAATTATTTTATTCTTAAGGTGCATTCTTTTTAATATGCTCTGCAGAAATAAATGTGTTTCCAATCACGAAAATATAAGATTAGAATTATCTTGTTTGTAAATAAAAGTAAACGTCCTAATTTATGGGAAACACTAGTGAAGCCAGAGACACTAATTAACGCTCACATAGATAGACCTATATCAATAATATAGTTCATATTACATATTGATCTATTTTTATCATTTTAATGTTCTTTTTTTTGTAAATTAACACAATTTTGTTTTGCAACTATGTTCACTTGGTCTTTTCAATCTTAAATTTGTTTGAGAACAAGAAGGAATTCATAAAGGAGTTTTTAAATTCCAACATATCTCATTGCCTCTTTCTAGAATAAATAGGTAGAATAAAGAAAATTCTAAGATTTACTTTATAGAAAACACAAATTGGAAAATTAGTCTATATGGCTTTCACCTGTGTTGTTCTCTTTTTAATCTTAGTAACCAGAATTTCCTTTGTCCTATAAGTTCCTAATATTTGCTGATCTTTATTTTATAACATGAACTGGTCAAGTGAGTAGGTGATAAGTGTCAGTGCTGTATTGTGCCTTATTTTCCGGTTTTAAATTTTTTTTTTTCTGATGATCTGCATTGTCTTCCTTTAGAAATAGACACATATTTTGAAAAAAGCGAAATATCAAAATGCTCACTCTTTTGGGTTTTCCACATAGAGTATCATGTCATCTGCAAAGACTCTACCCCAAAATTGCTACAACTCATACAGTAATTCAGCAATGTGGCAGGATATAAAATTAATGTACAGAAATCAGTTCCATTTCTACATAGCAGTAATGAGACAGGAGAGAGAGAGAGAAAGTAAGGAATTGATCCCATTTACAATTGCACCCCAAACCATAAGATACCTAGGAATAAACCTAACCAAAGAGGCAAAGAATCTGTACTCAGAAAACTATAGAATACTCCTGAAAGAAATTGAGAAAGACACAAAGAATTGCAAAAACATTCCCTGCTATTGGAAGAACAAATTATGTTAAAATGCCTGTGCGACCTAGAACAATCTACACAGTCAATGAAATCCCTATCAAAATACCATCAACTTTTTTCACAGAATTGGAGAAAATAATCCAAAAATTTGTATGAATTCAGAAAAGACCCCAGATAGCCAAAGGAATATTGCAAAAGAAAACCACAGCTCTGGCAAAACAATTCTTGATGCCATGCTCTATTACAAAGCTGTAATCATCAAAACAGTATGGTACTAGCAGAAAACAGATCAAGGAACATGCTAGAGAACCCAGAAATGAACCCCCATCTCTATGGTCAACTAATCTTTGACAAAACAGGAAAGAACATACAACCAAAAAAGGACAGTCTCTTCAACAAATGGTGCTGGGAAAATTGGACAGCCACATAGAGAAGAATGAAAATAGACCATTTCCTTGCACCATACACAAAAATAGACTCAAAATGGATGAAAGACCTCAGTGTGAGACAGAAGTCCATCAAAATCCTAGAGGAGAACACAGGTAGCAACCTCTTCAACCTTGACAGCAACAACTTCTTGCTAGTCATATCTCCAAAGGCAAGGGAAACAAAGGCAAAAATGAACTATTGGGACTTCATCAAGATCAGAAGCTTTTGCACAACAAAAAAACAGTCAACAAAATCAAAAGGCAACTGACAGAATGAAAGCAGGTATTTGCAAGTAACAAATCAGGTAAAGGGTTCGTTTCCAAAATCTATAAAGGATCTAACAAAATCAACACCCAAGGAGCAACAGTCAAGAAATGGGCAGAAGACATGAACAGACATTTCTGCAAAGAAGGCGTACAAATGGCCAACAGACACATGAAAAAGTGCTCCACATCACTTGGCATCAGGGAAATGCAAATCATAACCACAATGAGATACCACCTCACACCATTCAGAATGGCTAAATTAACAAGCCAGGAAACAAGAGATGTTGGTGAGGATACCAAGAAAGGGGAACACTCCTACACTGCAGACTGGTGTAGCCGCTCTGGAAAACAGTATGGAAATCCCTCAAAAAGTTGAAAAAGGAGCTACCCTATGACTCAACAATTTCACTTTTGGGTATTTACCCCAAAGATACAAAGGTAGTGATCTGAAGGGGTACCTGCACCTCAATATTTATAGCAGCAGTGTCCACAATAGCCAAACTGTGGAAATAGCCCAGATGTCTTCAACAGATGAATGGATAAAGAAGATGTCAAATGTTATATGGTGGAATATTACAAAGACATCAAAAAATGAAATATTTCCAGTTGCAGCAACATGAATGGAACTAGATGGTATTATGCTAAATGAAATAAGTCAGTCAGAGAGAGACAATCATCATATGATCTCACTGATATGTGGAATTTAAGAAACAAGACAGAGGTTCATAGGGGAAGAGAAGAAAAAGTGAAACAAGAAGAAACCAGAGAGGGAGACAAACCATAAGAGACTCTTAATATTAAGGAAACAAATTGGGGGTTGCTGGAGGGGAGGGGGGTGGCAGGATGGGATTACTTGGTGATGGACATTGGGTATTATATAAGCATAGGGTATTATATAAGACTGAATCACAGACCTATATCCCTGAAACAAATAATACATTATGTGTTAATTAATTGAATTTAAATAAAAAAATCAAAATAAAAACCAAAACAACAAAAAATAAACAAAAATTAGAAATAATAAATTAAAGTGATAATTAGGGGATCATTGCAATGTATCCCAAAAAATAACCTTTGGAATGGGAGAAAGATAAAAGTATATTTATTAGCAAATACAGAACTTACTTAATTTATGATATGCCAATGATTCCAGACAGAAATATAATCCCATATTTTCTTAATTTACTCAAAATGTGAGAATCAATGCATTCATAAGCTACTTCTAAAGACTTTTTGTCAGGAATTCACCCTTCCTCTCTTACATAAATGCTCCGCACATAGAAAATGCAGGCTTGATTGTGTGGATTGATTGTTGTTGAGTTTTCTACAACCTCTCCTTTAATTAAAGACTTTTTCTTTTTCTCTTTTCTCTTTCTATATAATCATAACTATTGTTGACCTAAATTCTAAAAAGCTACTATTGTAACCCTAAGAGTCTTCATGTAAATTTCCAGGGATTTTTTATGTAAAATTATGTAAAATTCCAGGGAACTGCTTCATGACTGAACTGTAAACCACTTCAAAGTTCTCTGGGTAAGATGAGGATTGAAAACTATTAAAAGGTGAAACAAATTTACCTTCTCTATTCACTATATAAGTGAATGAAAGGACAGAATAAAGAAATGAATAAAGAATAAAGAATAAAGAAAGGCCAGGATAGGCCCAAGAGGTATAGTGATGTCATGATGTACACATTCCAGAAAGCAAAGCAATATAGTGAGATAAAAGCAAAAGTGTACCTACCAACGTATCCAATCAACTTAGTTGCCCCCTTGTTTATATTGAGTTTTTCTAGTATGCTTGTGGCACTCAGTCCTCACTCAGTAGATAATTTATTCTCAATTCCTTTTGGGTTCATTAAATACAAAGCTGAGCTCCAAAATTTCATTGAGGGTAACACTCAGGTTTTATTCATTTATACATCCCTATCAGCACAAAGAAGAATGAATGATTCAAGAAAAAACTGTAATATTTTTAAAAATCAGAAGGGTATTTGAAATTCAGTTTTTAAGTTTTTAGTGTTAAGAGTTATATAGACTTAATGCCATGAGAAATAAGTGTCAGAGAATCAATTACCATATCAGTGGTATATAATGACAGATGGAATGACTAAGTCATCCTCCATTTGCCCTTAAATCTTCAAATTAACAGGTATCAAATATTTATAGTACATTCTATCAAAAATTTCATATACAGTCAATACACAGTCATACACAGTCATATACAGTCCCACATAATGGGAGCCCAAATTTTTTAATCCATTAATACAATTTTGCTAAAGAAAATATTCAGAAACCCCCCCACTTTTTTTTTTCT
The DNA here is from genome assembly GCF_030435805.1 of Mustela lutreola. NCBI lineage: Eukaryota > Metazoa > Chordata > Mammalia > Carnivora > Mustelidae > Mustela > Mustela lutreola. Next base: position 58,926,860 of record NC_081297.1, read on the forward strand.
GTTAACAATATGTAATGGGTATTATTCCTAGAATGAGCTGGGACTCATTCTTTTAAAACAAATTCATAGACTACTAGAGGAAACTTCAAAAATTTCATAATTCTATTATTTGTTGGGATTCAGGGGCTTAGCTTCCTGCCAATTTCACATCATAAGCTAAAATGCTAAGTCCATTTTTATGCATTCATCTGCATTTACACAACTACAAGAATAAAATATTTATGAGTACCACATTTTGATAGATACTTCAAAATTTCCTTCCCACGGACAAGAATAAGCCCTTTTCATTGTATCCTAGCCATCACAGATGTTAGAAATCATTTCCACATTTATAAACAGAGAGACAAAAATGAAGCCACAATTCACATAATGAATTATAAAGACCAGATCACATTTCCTAGCTTTTGAGGTTAAGGAGACCCAATGATTTTTAATATTGAAAAATTTATTCAACTTGCAAAATCTATTCAATCTTTCTATCAATTTCTGTAGTCATAACATGAGAGGGCTAATACTCTTAACTCATAGGATATTATAAAGATTAAGTGAAATCATAAATGAAAGCCATTCACTCTCACATATGTTATTTTCCTTGCTGAAAGTTGTTTTCTTGACATACCAACTCACTTCTAATCACTTATCAATGCTAATTTATTTGTTTGTTTATATTAAGTATAACTGACACACAACTATTAGTTATATTAGTACATTAGTTACATTGTTATATGAGTTTCAGGAGGAAAGCATAAGGAATAGACAATAATATACATTATGCTATATTGCATAATATACATTATGCTATGTTGACCACAGTATAGTTATGATCTATTACCAATCCTATCACAATAGGATTGGCTGTATTCTTTGTACTGTATGTTTTATTCCTGTGACTCATTTATTCCATAACTGGAAGCCTGTACCTCTAAATTTTCTTCAGCTATTTTGTACCCTCCCCCCTCTGGCAACCACATATTTGTTGTTTGTATTTATGGTCTGTTTCTGCTTTTTGTCTGTTTGTTTGTTCATTTGTTTTTGTTAATATTAGTTAAATTGTACCCTTTAATGCAGTCTTCTTGATTCTCTGGTTTTCTCAAACGTATTTAATTCCCTGTGTTACATCTTCATAGTAGTAAATGTATTTTAATTGTTAATGAGTGTCATTCTTGCTAGAATAAGTTTCATGTTACACATGTGGTTATTTAAGTGTGAATCCAACAAATGAGATTTAAAGGGAACATATCTCAAATTAATAAAGGCCATATATGAAAAATCTACAGCTAATATCATCCTAAGTGGGGAGAAACTGAGAGCTTTTCCTCTACAGTTAGGAGCAAGAAGGAATGTCCACTCTCACTACTTTCATTTAACATAGTACTGGAAATCCTATCCACAGGAATCAGACAACATGAGAAATAAAAGGAATTGAAATCTGCAAGGGAGAAGTAAAACTTTCTCTAGTCACAGATGACAAGACACTCTATGTACAAAACCTGAAAGAGCCTATGAAAAACTTCCTAGAACTGATACACAAATTCCTAGAATTCATACACAAAGTCTCAGGATAAAGAACACAAAATCAATGTCCAAAACCCTTGCACTTCTAGAAACCAATAATGAATCAGCAGAAAGAAATCAAGGGATAGGTCCCAGTTACACTACTTATTAATAATATAATTTGTTACCAACTTTTTCACTTTTCTTCTCCTTCTTTCCTTCAAGAGAAGTTCTTGAATATATCCTATATATAGGATATATTTTATCCTGTAATGTAATGTAATTTTCAACCAGAGTGCCAAATGTATTAGAAATAACATGAGAGGGTTACATGCATTTAAGCATTCATAATGTCAGGATCTTGACAGTGTCCTACATAGTGGGGGTAAATTGAACGAGAGGGTGCAAGACAAATCTCTTCTCTTCATCTTTTTTTTCTTTTTAAAGATTTATTTATTTAATTTAGAAAGATGGAGGGGAAGGGAGAGCACAGATGGGGGGAAGCACAGACAGGGAGAATCTTCAAGCAGTCTCCCCACTGAGAGCAGATCCTAGGGGGATTGATCCCAGGACCCATTGGATCATGACCTGAACTAAAACCAAGAGTTGGATGCTTAATTGATTGAGACACCAGGGGTCTGCATCTCATTTCTGCTACATTGCCCCCAATATTGATATCACATTTTGGTAGAGCCAGTGAAAAAAACACTCATTTGCAATTTCTGAGACTCCTTTTTTTGCTTATTTTCAAAGTATCTGCATTGAACTGTCTGTTGCCAACTGAACATCACATTATATTCTCAGTTGTTCTCAGTGCTGTGGAGAAAACTGGAATGCTATTTCTGAGAGTTCCCTCCCTCTATTTTTCTAATTTATGATTTGTCAGTGTTAGGACTTGGTGAAAAATTTGGAGGTTGGAAGGGAAGCAGAGGATATTGCTTTCCACTTTGTACCCAGATTGTTGCATATAACCTAGATTCATAGTGGATTTTCAAAAGAACTTGAAAACTACCAACTTTATTGCTAATGCTATTAGTAGATGCTTTCTCAGAAATAACTGAGTCACTATGATTTCCCATTAAGCTTTTTTGAAGCATTCTCTCAGGGCTTCAACATAGTTTGGTATTAGTCTCCTCAACATTCTCTCTGGTCCTCGAAGGAAAACTTTGAGGAAAGTTTTGAGGAAAGTATCTCTTTCATTATTTTTAAAGGCTAAAATTCCTCCAATATCGTCTTTCTTTCCAAAGGACTTACAGAAATCCTACCTTCACTTGAATCTGACTGACAAGTGATCCATGCTGTAAGAATTTGCAAATTTATGATTTCTTATAATTACAACATTTTGTGATTCCATATATAACTGGCAGTATAGCCTTAAACCAAATATACTGATTCATGAGATGTTAGCGAAGACAGGAGGCAAGACAGTGTATTATTCCACAGCAACTCTTTGTGGGTGTAAACCCAAAAAGATCAAGTAGCTACTAACACAAAGGAGAAAAGTAGGTTGAGTCTTGCAACATGCTGCATCAAAAAGAAGAGCAGAAGATGTTAGTTAGCAGTTGGGATAAACAAAATAGTGAATGGTGTTCCTCTTCATGTATCCTTCTAACTTTTCTCTAAAGCAATTCCTGTAATTCTGTAATTCCAACTGCCATGGAGACTGGGAATTGAGGAGTAGAGTCACCAAGGCATAGGGGACGAACCTCCCTGCCCCAGTTAATTTTTCTTTGGCAGACATTTATTTCAGAAGGACAGTTTGGGAGGACACAGGCTTTTAGGGATTGGCATTTCAGAATATGGTGTGTACTTGATATTACACTCATCAAATCAAATTATTCTGTCTTGTGGAGAGATTCCTCAGAGAATAAGAACACCAATGTGTGGGAACTGGGGAGGGAAAGCCTGCTAAGACAGAAGGATGACAGAGATTCTGAATATTCTAAGCCAGATATGCTAAATGTAGATTTGGTCAAATTGCATGAGCAAAAAGGAAAGAACTTACGGATGCAAACAATAAAATAGGTGAATCTCCAAAATATGGCTGAGCAAGAGAAACAGACTTCAACATTCCCAATTAGTGATTTCTTTTATAAGAACTTCCAGAAAAGGAAAAGTGATTTCTGTGACCAAAAGACATCTGTATTTATCTGAATCCACTAGCAGGCATGGAAACCAGAAGGAATGGCTGGGAAGAGGCCAAATAAATTATTAAGTATAATGCAGATATTCTATATATGCTTTGTCAATAGTTGAACAGATTTGTTGGATTTAAATAATTATATTTGCTTTTATGTAAGACATAATACATTTTTTTACATTGACACAACTAGAATGTATCAGAAATCTTTAATTTATAAATGGTTTAAAATATGGAAAGACTGGAGGGGAGACAAGATGGCGGGGAAGTAGGAGGAGGCACCCTTTTAACCTGTACCCTAAAGTGAGCTGAATACCTTCCAAAGAACTCCGATCACCCACGAAATCAGCCTGAGATCAGAATTATACATGTCTGGATCTCTACTGGAGCAGAAGATGCCAGTGGGCAGGTAAAACAGAGTGGGAAAGTCAGACTTCATCTTTTTAGAAGATAAACAAAAGGGGGAGGGAGCCACCAGAGGCGACCCCTTGGAAAGTAATATCCCAATACGAGAGTGCCCTGAGCCTGGGGACAAGCATTAACTCGGGAGTCTGGTAGAAAGCACTCAAAAGAGCAAAAGATCACCAGGGGGAAATTGTGGGAATCGGAGTGTTAGGGTCTTTAGGGTCAGGGCTTAAGTCCCGACCCAGGACAGCTACCCCTGGCGCAGAGCCAGAGAGAGTGTGGCAGAGAAACCAGGTCTCAGTCACTGAACCACCAGTGCACCTGAGAGTGGTTGGCGCCCAGCACCCATGAGGGGCTGGGAGCCTTGCCAGCCAACAGAAGCACAGCCTTTTTGCAGTCCCCACGCTAGTGCCCTCCCATGCCATCAGAGTCTGAGGCAGACCCCGCGCCCTTTACTGAGAGAGGTGCACACAAATGACAGCCAGGTGCTCTTGGACAGGAAAGACCAGGCACTCCCAGCCCAGGCCAGCGGGAAAATCTCAGTGTGCGATTGCTGCTTGGACCTTCTCTGGCAGTCTGGAGCTGCCCAGACAGCTGCTGCTGCCATGCTTTTGAGTACAAGCAAAAAATCCTGAGTCCCCAGGGACCAGGACTGGGAACCTGCTTTGCCAGCGGCAAAGGGAGGATTTATTTGGGCTCTGCAGCCAGACTGAGGCTTCTCTCTGAGAGGGAGTCAGGGTGCAGTTTGCTTCCCTCTAAACCTACAAAAACCATCAAAAGCAGTCAAGGCAAGAGAGAAAAACAAAAGTGAACAAATATAAAAACCTCCAGAGAACAAAAGCCTGAGAAAAAACAGTTTCCTCAGAACCCACCCCCTTGAGGGGGTCTGGAGGAATTAACTGAGAGAACATCATTGACTGAAAACCCACATGGCAGGCCCCTCCCCCAGAAAACCAACCAGGAAAGGAAAAAAAAAAAAAAAAAAAAAAGGGAACAACCACCACTACTTCATAGGACAATTTTTATTATTAATTCGATCCTACTATTCTGGCTCATTTTTATATAGTTAATTTTTTATTATTATATAAATAATTTTTAACCTATTTACCGTCACAGTGAGATGTCCAATACATCAAATTCCATAAAAACCTTCTAACCTAAACTTTTTGATACATACACCTGTATTTTCCTTGAATTTTTATCTTTTAAATTTCTTTTTTTTAATTTTAGTTTAGTTTAATCTAGTTTATTCCTTTATTTAATTTTTATTTTCTAATATTCATATAGAGTTAAACTTCAAGGTAATCCCCTTTCCCCAATCTTTGCCACTCCTATAGGTAAAACAATTCCGAATCCCCCATTATTTTAGGAAAGTTGACTCCTTTAACAAAGATATCAAGATACATCCAGGAAGAATCAAAACAACCTTCCTCACCCACACTGAGAATTTACAACCACTCTCCCATCTTTTTCTTCCACCAGTATTTCTGTGTTTTTGTGTTTGTACTGGTAGTATATAAATCTTACACTCAGGGTTCTTTTTGACGAGGTTCTTCCTTTATTTGCATATATATATATTTTTTTCTCTTGTCATATACTTTTATCAGTCTTTTTGTTTATCTGTGTCTGTTTGTATACTTCATAAATCTTACCTTGGGGCCCATTTGGGCTGAACCTTCTCTTTTATCTCACCTTTCTTTCCTGTCTCTCTCCTTCTCTTTTTTCTTTTCCTTTTCTTTTTCCTCTCATTTGGGTGGGGAACCCTGGTTGATTAGAAGCATTCCGGGGTGAACCTTGACTGCACCACAGTCGATACATCCAGCTACACACGTTCAGACATCTCTCACCAAAATGACTAGGAGGAGGAATGCCCAACAGAATAAATATACAGAGGATGGACCTTCTGCAACAGAGCTAACTGTTATCAACATAGACAATATTTTGGAAAGAGAATTCAGGTTAACAATTATCCAAGCAATAGCTAGGTTGGAGAAAGCCATGGGTGACCAAACAGAATTAATTAGGGCCAAACTGAAAACGACCAGAGATCATGTTTTCAATATTAGGGAAGAGCTGAAAGCTACCAGGGATGAGCTTCACAATTCTCTCAATGAGTTCCAATCTAATCTAAATTCTCTCAACGCTAGAGTAACTGAGTCAGAAGATAGAATTAGTGATCTGGAGGACAAACAGATAGAGAGAAAGGATCAGGAGGAAGCCTGGAACAAATAGCTTAGAAGCCACGAAAACAGAATCAGGAAAATAAATGATGCCATGAAACGTTCCAACGTCAGAATTATTGGAATACCTGAAGGGGAGGAGAAAGAAAGAAGTCTAGAAATATAGTGGAACAAGTTCTTCATGAAAATTTTCCAAATCTTGTGAATGGAACCAGCGTTCATGTACTAGAGGCCAAAAGGTTTCCCCCGAAGATTACAGATTCTCAAAAGCCCTCGAGACACCTAATAGTAAGAATGAAGAATTATAGTTGTAGGCAAAACCTCTTGAAAGCAGCTAGGACAAAGATCCTTACGTACAGAGGAAAGCCCATCAGAATAACGTCAGACCTGTCCACAGAGACCTGGCAAGCCAGAAAGGGCTGGCAAGATATATTCAGGGCACTGAATGAGAAGAACATGCGGCCAAAATACTTTATCCAGCAAGACTGACATTCAAAATGGATGGAGAGATAAAGAGTTTCCAGGACCGGTAAGGCTTAAAAGATTATGCAACCACCAAGCCGATACTGCAGAAAATATTCAGGGGCCTTCTTTAAAGGTGGAAAAAGCACAAGAATAGCATTGAACAGAAATATAGAGACAATCTACAGAAAGACTTCAAAGGTAACACAATGTCAATAAAAACGTATCTATCCATAATCACCCTCAATGTGAATGGCCTAAATGCGCCCATAAAACGGCATAGGCTTGCAGACTGGATAAAACGACATGACCCATCCATATGTTGTCTACAAGAGACCCATTTTGAACCTAAAGATACACCCAGACTGAAAGTGAAGGGATGGAGAAGCATCTTTCATGCCAATGGGCCTCAAAAGAAGGCTGGGGTAGCGATTCTCCTATCAGACAAATTAGATTTTAAACTAAAGACTGTCATCAGAGATACAGAAGGACACTACATCATTCTTAAAGGGACTATCCACCAAGATGATCTAACAATTGTAAATATCTATGCCCCCAATATGGGAGCAGCCAATTACATAAGAAAACTGTTAATCAGGATAAAGAGTCATATTGATATGAATACACTAATCGTTGGAGATCTTAACATGCCTATCTCAGAAATAGATCATCAAAGCAGAAAATCAATAAAGAAACAAGAGCATTGAATGACACATTGGACCAGATGGACATCATAGATATATACAGAACATTCCACCCTAAAACAATAGAATACTCATTCTTCACAAGTGCACATGGAATCTTCTCCAGAATAGACCACACACTGGGTCACAAATCAGGACTCAACCGATACAAAAAGACTGAGATTATTCCCTGCACATTCTCAGATCACAGTGCTTTGAAACTGGAGCTCAATCACAAGGAAAAGTTCAGAAGGAAATCAAACACCTGGAAGCTAAAGACCACCTTGCTTAAGAATGCTTGGATCAACCAGGAGATAAAGGAAGAACTGAAACAATTCATGGACAGCAATGATAATGAAGACCTTTCAAACAAAAACCTATGGGACACAGCAAAGGCAGTCATAAGGGGGAAATACATATCCATCCAAGCCTCCCTCAAAAAAATTGAAAAATCCAGAACACAGCAGCTGTCTCTACACCTTAAAGAACTGGAGAATCATCTACAAATCAAAACAACTCCACACATAAGAAGGGAAATAATCAAGAGTAGAGCTGAGATCAATGAGGTAGAAACCAGAGGTACAGTAGAACATATCAATGAAACTAGAAGCTACTTTTTTGAGAGAATCAATAAGATCGATAAACCATTGGTGACATTAATCCAAAATAAAAGAGAGAAAGCTCAAATACATAAAATTATGAATGAAAAGGGAGAGATCACAACGAACACCAAAGAAGTAGAAACAATCATCAGAAGTTATTATCAACAGTTATATGCCAATAAGCTAAGCAACCTAGATGAAATGGATGCATTCCTGGAAAACTATAAACTCCCACAATTGAACCAGGAAGAAATTGACAACCTGAATAGACCAATATCTAGTAACAAGATTGAAGTGGTGATCAAAAACATCCCAAGAAAAAAGAGCCCAGGACCTGATGGATTCCCTGGGAAATTCTACCAAACTTTCAAAGAAGAAATAACACATATTCTCCTGAAGCTTTTTCAAAAAATTGAAACAGAAGGAAAACTCCCTAACTCTTTCTATGAAGCCAGCAATACCCTGATCCCCAAACCAGGCATAGACCCTACCAAAAAGGAGAATTTCAGACCAATATCACTGATGACTGGATGCTAAGATTCTCAACAAGATCCTAGCAAACAGGATCCAACAGAACATTAAAGAGATTATCCACCATGACCAGGTGGAATTCATCCCTGGGCTACAAGGATGGTTCAACATTTGCAAATCAATCAATGTGCTTAGAACAAATCATTAAGAGAAGGAAGAAGAACCACATGGTCCTCTCAATTGATACAGAAAAAGCATTTGACAAAATCCAGCATCCGTTCCTGATGAAAACGCTTCAAAGTATAGGGATAGAGGGAACATTCATGAAACTCATCAAATCTATCTATGAAATACCCACAGCAAATATCATCCTCAATGGGAAAAAGCTTACGTCCTTCCTGTTGAGATCAGGAACACGACAAGGAAGCCCACTCTCACCACCCTTGTTCAACATAGTATTAGAAGTCCTAGCAACAGCAATCAGACAACAAAGAGAAATAAAAGTTCTCCAAATTGGTAATAAAGAAGTCAAACTCTCTCTTTGCAGATGACATGATTCTTTATATGGAAAACCCAAAAGACTCCCCTCCCAAACTACTAGAACTTATACAACAATTCAGCAATGTGGCAGGATACAAATTCAATGTACAGAAATCAGTGGCTTTCTTATACACTAACAATGAAAATACAGAAAGGGAAATTAGAGAATCGATTCCATTTACTATAGCACCAAGAACCATAAGATACCTGGGAATCAACCTAACCAAAGACATAAAGGATCTGTACTCGAGGAATTACAGAACACTCATGAAAGAAATTGAAGAAGACACAAAAAGATGGAAGGCCATCCCATGCTCTTGGATCGGAAGAATAAACATTGTTAAAATGTCTATACTGCCTAGAGTAATCTATACTTTTAATGCTATTCCAATCAAAATTACACCGGTATTCTTCAAAGAGCTGGAGCAAATAATCCTAAAATTGGTATGGAATCAGAAGAGGACCCCGAATTTCTAATGAAATGTTGAAAAACAAAACTAAAATTGGGGGCATCACGTTACCTGATTTCAAGCTTTACTACAAAGCTGTGATCACCAAGACAGCATGGTACTGGCATAAAAACAGACACATAGACCAGTGGAACAGAATAGAGAGCCCAGATATGGACCCTCAACTCTATGGGCAAATAATCTTCAACAAAACAGGAAAAAAATATACAGTGGAAAAAAGACAGTCTCTTCAATAAATGGTGCTGGGAAAACTGGACAGCTATATGTAGAAGAATGAAACTCGACCATTCTCTTACACTGTACACAAAGATACACGTCAAATGGATAAAATAACTCAATGTGAGACAGGAATCCATCAGAATCCTAGAGGAGAACATAGGCAGTAATCTCTTCGATATCAGCCACAGCAACTTCTTTCAAGATATGTCTCCAAAGGCAAAGGAAACAAAAGCGAAGATGAACTTTTGGGACTTCATCAAAATCAAAAGCTTCTGCACAGCAAAGGAAACAGTCAACAAAACAAAGAGGCAACCCACGGAATAGGAGAAGATATTTGCAAATGACAGTACAGACAAAGGTTGATATCCAGGATCTATAATGAACTCCTCAAACTCAACACACACAAAACAGGCAATCATATCAAAAAATGGGCAGAAGATATGGACATACACTTCTCCAATGAAGACATACAAATGGCTATCAGACACATGAAAAAATGTTCGTCATCACTAGCCATCAGGGAGATTTAAATTAAAACTACATTGAGATATCACCTTACACCAGTTAGAATGGCCAAAATTAGCAAGACAGGAAACAACATGTGTTGAGGGGGATGTGGAGAAAGGGGAAGCCTCTTCCACTATTGGTGGGAATGCAAGGTGGTGCAGCCTCTTTGGAGAACAGTGTTGAGATTCCTCAAGAAATTAAAAAATAGAACATCCCTATGACCCTACAATTGCACTCCTGGGTATTTACCCCAAAGATACATATGTAGTGAAAAGAAGGGCCATCTGTACCCCAATGTTTATAGCAACAATGGCCATGGTCGCCAAACTGTGGAAAGAACCAAGATGCCCTTCAATGGACGAATGGATAAGGAAGATGTGGTCCATATACAATATGGAGTATTATGCCTCCATCAGAAAGGACGAATACCCAACTTTTGTAGCAACATGGACGGGACCGGAAGAGATTATGCTGAGCGAAATAAGTGAATCAGAGAAAGTCAATTATCATATGGTTTCACTTATTTGTGGAGCATAACAAATAGCATGGAGGACATGGAGAGTTAGGGAGGAGAAGTGAGTTGGGGGAAATTGGAAGGGGAGGTGAACCATCAGAGTCTATAGACTCTGAAAGACAATCTGAGGGTTCTGAAGAGGCGGGGGGTGGAAGGTTGGGGGAACCAGGTGGTGAGTATCATGGAGAGCATGGATTGCATGGAGCACTGGGTGTGGTGCAAAAATAATGAATACTGTTATGCTGAAAATCAAAAATAAATAAAATAATATGGAAAGATTCCCCTAACACAGAAATAAATAAATGATACCTTGAAATTCTTCCAAGAATCACTTTCATTGTTATAATATAAATGAATCTAAGCAAAGTCTGGGTTCAATTATTTCTACACAGAACAATAACTGACAAAATTTATAAATATTATATGTTGCAATCAACTTCTTCTGAAGTCCTGTTCATATTGATTCTTTTCCACCATTTCCTATGATTCAAAAAATGTTCTGTATGGTATGTAGAGTGATAAATCCTTTCCAGGAAAATTTTCTCTTTACTTTGCCCAGAACCATCAGAGAAATTCATATCTATGGCATCTCTAGCCTTATGAAATGTATTTTTAAAAGTATAAGACTTGAAAGTCAGAATTATGCCTTAATTCATGGCCTGCAGAATAGTGGTGTTAAGAGTCATGAAAACAACATTAACCATATTGTACATTTCCATAAGAGCTCTGGAATGGTCAGGTGCATTATCAATGAACAACAATATTTTGAAAGGAATCTTTTACTGAGCAGTAAGTCTCAACAGTGAGCTTAAAATCTTTAATAAACCATCTTATAAACAGAATTGATGCCATCCAGGCTCTGTTATTTCATTTGTAGTATTCCAGAAGAGTAGATTTAGCATAATTCTTAGACCTAGGTCTTTCAAAATGGTCAGAGAACATTGGCTTCAATTTAGAGTCACTAGCTGCCTTAGCCTTAGCAAAAGAGTTAGCCTAGACTTTGAAGCTTTGAAGCCAGGCATTGGCTATTCACTAGCAGTGTATGAAGGTTTCAAATTTTATACATCATCACTTGTTATTCTGTACAGTAGCACTTGTTATTTTTTATGATATTTATAACCAAGATATATGTACACACACACACACAAGCAGACACCCAAACAAATACATATTATAACTGTCTTACTGGCTGTAAAGTGGTATTTCTTACTGGCTGTAAAGTGGTAGTAATGTTCTTGGACATCTTTTCATGTGCTTTTTTTTCCTGTTTGTATATCTTTCTTAAGTCCCTTGTCTATGTTTTGTTGAGTGTTTGTTCTTTTTTATTGTTCAGTTATAGGAGTTATTTTAAGTGATTTTTTTTTTTTTTATAATTTTTTTATTTTTTATAAACATATATTTTTATCCCCAGGGGTACAGGTCTGTGAATCACCAGGTTTACACACTTCACAGCACTCACCAAATCACATGCCCTCCCCAATGTCCATAATCCCAACCCCTTCTCCCAAACCCCCTCCCCTCGGCAACCCTCAGTTTGTTTTGTGAGATTAAGAGTCACTTATGGTTTGTCTCCCTCCCAATCCCATCTTGTTTCATTTATTCTTCTTCTACCCACTTAAGCCTCCATGTTGCATCACCACTTCCTCATATCAGAGAGATCATATGATAGTTGTCTTTCTCTGCTTGACTTATTTCGCTAAGCATGATACGCTCTAGTTCCATCCATGTTGTTGCAAATGGCAAGATTTCATTTCTTTTGATGGCTGCATAGTATTCCATTGTGTATATATACCACATCTTCTTGATCCATTCATCTGTTGATGGACATCTAGGTTCTTTCCATAGTTTGGCTATTGTGGACATTGCTGCTATAAATATTCGGGTGCATGTGCCCCTTTGGATCACTACATTTGTATCTTTAGGGTAAATACCCAATAGTGCAATTACTGGGTCATAGGGCAGTTCTATTTTCAACATTTTGAGGAACCTCCATGCTGTTTTCCAGAGTGGCTGCACCAGCTTGCATTCCCACCAACAGTGTAGGAGGGTTCCCCTTTCTCCGCATCCTCGCCAGCATCTGTCATTTCCTGACTTGTTGATTTTAGCCATTCTGACTGGTGTGAGGTGATATCTCATTGTGGTTTTGATTTGTATTTCCCTGATGCCGAGTGATATGGAGCACTTTTTCATGTGTCTGTTCGCCATCTGGATGTCTTCTTTGCAGAAATGTCTGTTCATGTCCTCTGCCCATTTCTTGATTGGATTATTTGTTCTTTGGGTGTTGAGTTTGCTAAGTTCTTTATAGATTCTGGACACTAGTCCTTTATCTGATATGTCGTTTGCAAATATCTTCTCCCATTCTGTCAGTTGTCTTTTGATTTTGTTAACTGTTTCCTTTGCTGTGCAAAAGCTTTTGATCTTGATGAAATCCCAGTAGTTCATTTTTTCCCTTGCTTCCCTTGCCTTTTGCGTTGTTCCTAGGAAGATGTTGCTGCGGCAGAGGTCGAAGAGGTTGCTGCCCGTGTTCTCCTCAAGGATTTTGATGGATTCCTTTCGTACATTGAGGTCCTTCATCCATTTTGAGTCTATTTTTGTGTGTGGTGTAAGGAAATGGTCCAATTTCATTTTTCTGCATGTGGCTGTCCAATTTTCCCAGCACCATTTATTGAAAAGGCTGTCTTTTTTCCATTGGACATTCTTTCCTGCTTTGTCGAAGATTAGTTGACCATAGATTTGAGGGTCTATTTCTGGGCTCTCTATTCTGTTCCATTGATCTATGTGTCTGTTTTTGTGCCAGTACCATGCTGTCTTGATGATGACAGCTTTGTAATAGAGCCTGAAGTCCGGAATTGTGATGCCACCAACTTTGGCTTTCTTTTTTAATATCCCTTTGGCTATTCGAGGTCTTTTCTGGTTCCATATAAATTTTAGCATTATTTGTTCCATTTCTTTGAAAAAGATGGATGGTACTTTGATAGGAATTGCATTAAATGTGTAGATTGCTTTAGGTAGCATAGACATTTTCACAATATTTATTCTTCCAATCCAGAAGCATGGAACATTTTTCCATTTCTTTGTGTCTTCCTCAATTTCTTTCATGAGTACTTTATAGTTTTCTGAGTATAGATTCTGTGTCTCTTTGGTTAGGTTTATTCCTAGGTATCTTATGGTTTTGGATGCAATTGTAAATGGGATTGACTCCTTAATATCTCTTTCTTCTGTCTTGCTGTTGGTGTAGAGAAATGCAACTGATTTCTGTGCATTGATTTTATATCCTGACACTTTACTGAATTCCTGTACAAGTTCTAGGAGTTTTGGAGTGGAGTCTTTTGGGTTTTCCACATATAGTATCATATCATCTGCGAAGAGTGATAATTTGACTTCTTCTTTGCCGATTTGGATGCCTTTAATTTCCTTTTGTTGTCTGATTGCTGAGGCTAGGACCTCTAGTACGATGTTGAATAGCAGTGGTGATAATGGACATCCCTGCCGTGTTCCTGACCTTAGTGGAAAAGCTTTCAGTTTTTCTCCATTGAGAATGATATTTGCGGTGGGTTTTTCATAGATGGCTTTGATGATATTGAGGTATGCGCCCTCTATCCCTACACTTTGAAGAGTTTTGATCAGGAAGGGATGTTGTACTTTGTCAAATGCTTTTTCAGCATCTATTGAGAGTATCATATGGTTCTTGTTCTTTCTTTTATTGATGTGTTGTATCACATTGACTGATTTGCGGATGTTGAACCAACCTTGCAGCCCTGGAATAAATCCCACTTGGTCGTGGTGAATAATCCTTTTAATGTACTGTTGAATCCTATTGGCTAGTATTTTGTTGAGTATTTTCGCATCTGTGTTCATCAAGGATATCGGTCTATAGCTCTCTTTTTTGGTGGGATCCTTGTCTGGTTTTGGGATCAAGGTGATGCTGGCCTCATAAAATGAGTTTGGAAGTTTTCCTTCCATTTCTATTTTAAGTGATTTTAACCAGGATAGTGCAACATTGTGCCAAGAAATTAACAAAATTTTAAAGAAATTAAAGAAGTCCTAAATAAATAATAACAAACTATGTATGTTTTGGAGAGTAGACCCGACATTGAATTAGATGGTAATAGTTCCCAAACTAATCCACAGATTCAAAATAATTGTTATTAAATTTTCAGCTGCTTTTTTTACGTAAGTGAACAATTTGATCCTAAAATTCATATGGAATTGCAAGTGACCCTGAATAGCCAAAACAATAGTGAAAAAGGAAGAAAGTTGAAAGAGCTATATTTTCCAATTTTATAACTTATTATAAAAGTACAGTGATAGAGAGAGTGTGGTACTGGCATTGCAACTGACCAATAGCACAAAGGAAGAAAAGTGAGAGTCCTATAATAGCCTATACATTTATGATCAATTGATTTTTAACAAGTGTCCCAAGATATTGAATGGGGAAATGATAGCCTTTTCAGCAAATCATGCTGTGATAACTATTTTCATTCAAATGTAACTTTAATCTCTACCTGAAACTGTATGGAAACATTAATTCATAGAAACCAAAGACCGAATTGTCATACAAAAGTAGCAATTTCTTAGAATAAATGGTAGGTGTACCTCCTTGCAACTTTGGGTTAAGCAATGGTGTTTTAAATATACCAAAAGCACATGCAACAAAATAAAAACTAAAAAAAAAAAATTGACTTCATCAAAATTAAAAGTTCTGTAACCAAAGGAAACTGTAAGGAAAATGAAAAGACAACACAAAAAATGAGGAAAATATTCTCAAACAATATCTAATAAAGGTCTAATAGTTTTTAAAGAGCTTACTAGAAAGCTTTGGGGGCTTGAATATCATATATGAACTTATTCCCTTGTGGTTACCTTAGAAAAGAAGATGCTTACCTTGTTGGCTTAAAATACTAAAATAAATCAGAACACAAACATGAACTTAGATTGTTTTCTTCACAGAGTCACATGGATAGGAGTTACAGAATTAAATACCTTGATGATTTTTGCACTCGTAATTCTCAGGTAGCATAATATACCCAATATGGAACTCTATGTATTTCATGGATTTCTTTGTAGGTACTTTTTTTTTTTTTAATCTGACCAGATACCAGTAATACTGACTTCTTTAAAAATATTGAATATATAAGGGAGTATGTGCAGGAATGGGTAGAATGAAGGTTTAAGGAAGCTACATTTTAGTTTTGAAAATCTTTTTCCATTTATCCCATATAGCCAAATGTTCAACCATTCTTTTCAGTTTGTTTTCTTAATATCTATGGAACCATTTCCCAGAGCTTCAAATTCATTGACACTATTGCATTTCAATTCTCAAGTAACTCATTTAGTTTGAAGTATTAGCCATTTAACTTGTCTTCCTGACTCTAACACCCAAAAACCCATCCTCAATAAATTTAACATAATAATCTTAATAAAATAAAAATCTGCTCACATAAGCTTTTATATCAAAAAAGAAAACTCTCATAGGAATCACCGACAACAGAAAATCCTGTAGTCCATGTTTCTATACTTTACTCCAGCTAAGTTAAAAAGACATTTTAGGGGGGCACCTCGGTGGCTCACATGGTCAAGCATCTGCCTTCAGCTTAGGTCATAATCTCCTGGTCCTGGCATCTGGCCCAATGTCCTGCTCAGAAGTGAGTTTGTTTTTCCCTCTCCCTCTGCTTTATGCTCATTTTCTTTCTCTCTCTTTCTCTCTTTCTGTCAAATGAATTAATAAAATCTTTTAAAAAAAGACATTTTTAAAGATGAGAATATTGTCTTTGCTATTAAATAAGCCAACCAGGTGTGTGATTGTTACTCACTCCAAATTTTCAGGTCTACTGACATACCAGATAAAGTTCTGTTACATTTTAGAACATATGAGCTATTTATGACTTGAAGCCTACCTTTTTTTCTTGCTTTGTTGAAAACATTTGTATGACATTTGAAGAACTTCCTAGAGTTCCAATAGTAGTGCATATTATTATATTGATGTCTGTATACTTATTTAAAATTTTTATAATGAATATATATTTAAAATCATGTTTTTGAGGTGGTCAGAACCATGTTTTGTAGAGTGAAAGAAATTTCACATTTGTGTTGATAACTCAAGTGAATACTCATACTTTAGCACAGGACTGTTAATCATAGAGTAGGAGGAAAAAGATGAATTGTGGTGACAGGGGTGGTTAAATATTATGAGGTATAAATATTAGATGGACTATTTGAAGAATAGATTAAGTAAGCTTATAAAATGAGTCAAAATTTTTATTTACCTTTTAGCTAAGATTTTTAAATTTCCTCTTCATTTTTTGAAAAAAGAGAAAATCTTTTGGAGCATATCCTTGAAGGCTTCTTTCACTTGCTGGTTTCTGAGAACATAAATGAAAGGGTTTAATAAAGGGGCAACTGAGGTGTAAATAACAGTTACACCTTTGGATAAAGTTACCCTTTCCTTTGCTGTTGGTTTTATGTAATTAAAGATACAGCTACCATAAGTAAGGGAGACTACAATCATATGAGAAGAACATGTAAAAAAAGCCTTTGTTCTTTTCTGAGCAGAGGGGAGTTTTAGAATGGTCTTGATAATGTATGTGTAGGAAAGAATTACTAAAGGCAACGTGATCAAAAGTATTCCAATAGCTACAGCAAATTAAATCAATTCCAGTAAATGAGTGTCAGTACAGGAAAGCTGCAGCATGGGGGAAGTGTCACACATGAAATGATCAATTACTTTGGAAGCACAGAAATCCAGTGTCAATCCCAAGGCCACTGGTGGAAATGTAACCAGAAAGCCAATTGTCCATGAGCTGAATAGAAGTTGGTAACACACTTTGTTGTTCATAATGATGGGGTAATGGAGGGGTTTGCAGATTGCTACATACCGGTCAAAACACATGGCAGCCAGCAGGTAAAATTCTGTAATTTCTAACAAGATGAAAAAGAATAACTGAGATACACAACTACTGTAGGAAATTATTTTGTTTTTAGTCATGATGCTTATCAGGTATCTGGGAATACAGACTGTTGTCAATGAAGCTTCCAAGAAGGAGAAATTTCGGAGGAAAAAATACATGGGAGTCTTGAGGCGGGGATCTAATAAGGTAAGAAGGATGATGGTTAAGTTCCCAATCATGCTCAACACATAGTTTAGGAGGAAAAATATAAAAATCACAATTTGCCATTGTGGGTCATCAGTCAATCCTAGGAGAATGAACTTGATCTCTCTTGACTGATTCCTCATTTCTGATTTGAATATTATGAAGATAGATATAGGAAAACAACCCAGAAGTGGAAATAAGAGGAGTTTTTAAGAAGGTACAGACAGACAAAAAACAAAAAGTGAAAAACCAAAAACAGTAGTTGGAAATGTAAATAAATTTTAAAAAATGATCTGATTTTACAAGAGAGTTGATATTTAAAACTATAGCATAGCTCAACCTAGGAACCTCTAACAGATGATTCCATTTAAACCTTAGCTATGGTAACAAACTACTTAATTTTTTCTTCTTTCTATTGGAACTTAAAAGATAACTTAAATTTTAGCTGATCATTTCCAAATGAGCTGATTTCTGTTTCAGTGTTCTAAATAGAACATAAGCTTGACTTTAAATTTATTTTCTATGTATATCTTAAAAATTATTGAAAAACTTCTGGTAACATTTAGAAAATTAATACCAATGTTTATATGTAATATTCTTCAAAAATTCTTAGCTCATTAAAACCCTTAAAATTTGTAATATGTAGAAATAATCACAGTTACATATTTTCTCTATGGTTGAAATATTCTGATATATATTATTATTTTGTTTTAGTGCAGTACTTCTGCATTGTTCCTTTATTTCATTTCACTTAATTATTGTTTTTCTTTGGTTTCAAATGCATCAGTCTTCTCATATCAGTTGCATTTAATCATGAAGCTTTGAATATTGCATCTACATAAAAACAGAAAAGTAAATGACAGTTCAGAAGTCAGTAGACTACCTGACTTTACTTGTGAGAATGCTTTCATTTATGATCTAGATATTTATTGCAAATTTTAAGGGACTTACCATATCTCAAAAACATTCATATAATTTTCCCCTTATAGGAATATGGTAGAAACAGTGGTCAAAAATAAACGATGACTATTCTCTCTCAAGAAGGTTTCTAAAAACATATGCATTCTCAAAATTATATGCATCTGTTAATTACGTTCACTTCCACTGCTACTTATTAAAATGACAGAATCCAAATATTACATATAATTAGAATCCTCTTTCAGGCTAGGTAAGATTCATTTTCTGTCTTCTTTTCTTCTATATTAAAATAAAGCTGAATGTATCCATAAAAATTCTAAATGGAAATGTAATGCTGTAAATGAAAAGATGTTTTGGCAAATCCCTCATGTGAAAGGAATCCAAATTTTGTAACAAAGAATTCTTGTTTCATATTAAGCACTAACAAAAGGCACAGTTTTATCATTTTTCTCAAAAGACACACAAGGGATTAATTAAAAAAAAAAAAAGAAGAAGAAAAGAAAAAAATAAATGACCTCTGGAGACTCATGTCAGGAATATGAGTTATGTAAGAAAACAACAACAACAACAACAACCAAAACAAACAAACAAACAAACAAGTAAGAAAGAAAAACTGAATTGCTTTAAGCACAAAACTGATTTTCTTTAACTACAAACAGATATGCTCCCAAAAGAGAACTAGAAATATTTTAAACTCTATACATAACGCCAAAAGAATTTCAGATATTCCAGTTCCCCGGGACAGTATGATCATATCTACACATTAAGGTGGTTTATCTCAAAAGGAATCTCTCTCTTGCTTTCTTACTCAATGTTAATATTTCAATAACTTCTGACCGATGCCCCAAACTGGAGGTCAAAAACAATAGTTAAATATTTTGCTATTTTTTAAATTTTGAAACAATATAAAATATAACCAAAAAAAACCCAAATAGACAATGAATAACTTTTATTCCTGCACCATTTGATGCTCCGTCAATATACTAATATGTGACTTATTTCACTCAGCATAATCTCTTCCAGTCCCGTCCATGTTGCTACAAAAGTTGGGCATTCATCCTTTCTGATGGAGGCATAATACTCCATAGTGTGTATGTACCACATCTTCCTTATCCATTCGTCCATTGAAGGGCATCTTGGTTCTTTCCACAGTTTGGCAACTGTCGCCATTGCTGATATAAACATTGGGACACAGATGGACCTTTTTTTCACTACATCTGTATCTTTGGGGTAAATACCCAGTAGTGTAATTTCAGGGTCATAGGAAAGCTCTATTTTTAATTTCTTGAGGAATCTCCACACTGTTCTCCAAAGAGGCTGCACCAACTTGCATTCCCACCAACAGTGGAAGAGGCTTCCCCTTTCTCCAGATCCCCTCCAACACATGTTGTTTCCTGTCTTGCTAATTTTGGCCATTCTAACTGGTATAAGGTGGTATCTCAATGTAGTTTTAATTTGAATCTCCCTGATGGCTAGTGATGACGAACATTTTTTCATGTGTCTGATAGCCATTTGTATGTCTTCATTGGAGAAGTGTCTGTTCATATCTTCTGCCCGTTTTTTGATATGATTGCCTGTTTTGTGTGTGTTGAGTTTGAGCAGTTCTTTATAGATCCTGGATATCAACCTTTTGTCTGTACTGTCATTTGAAAATATCTTCTCCCATTCCGTGGGTTGCCTCTTTGCTTTGTTGACTGTTTCCTTTGCTGTGCAGAAGCTTTTGATTTTGATGAAGTCCCAAACGTTCATTTTTGCTTTTGTTTCCTTTGCCTTTGGAGACATATCTTGAAAGAAGTTGCTGTGGCTGATATTGAAGAGGTTACTGCCTATGCTCTCCTCTAGGATTCTGATGGATTCCTGTCTCACATTGAGGTCTTTTATCCATTTTGAGCTTATCTTTGTGTATGGTGTAAGAGAATGGTTGAGTTTAATTTTTCTCCATATAGCTGTCCAGTTTTCCCAGCACCATTTTTGGAAGAAACTTTTTTCCACTGTATATTTTTTCCTATTTTGCTGGAGATTATTTGACCATAGAGTTGAGGGTCCATACTTGGGTTCTCTACTCTGTTCCACTGGTCTATGTGTCTGTTTTTATGCCAGTACCATGCTGTCTTGGTGATCACAGCTTTGTAGTAAAGCTTGAAATCAGGTAACGTGATGCCCCAATTTTATTTTTGTTTTTCAACATTTCCTTAGTGATTCGGGTTCTCTTCTGATTCCATACAAATTTCTGGATTATTTGCTCCAGCTCTTTGAAGAATACCGGTGTAATTTTTTTGGAATAGCATTAAAAGTATAGATTGCTTTAGGCAGTATAGACATTTTAACAATGTTTATTCTTCCGATCCAAGAGCATGGAAAGGTCTTCCATCTTTTTGTGTCTTCTTCAATTTCTTTCATGAGTGTTCTGTAATTCCTCGAGTACAGATCCTTTACGTCTTTGGTTAGGTTTAATTCCAGGTATCTTATTGTTCTTAGTGCTATAGTAAATGGAATCGATTCTCTAATTTCCCTTTCTGTATTTTCATTGTTAGTGTATAAGAAAGCCACTGATTTCTGTACATTGAATTTGTATCCTGCCACATTGCTCAATTGCTGTATGAGTTCTAGTAGTTTGGGGGTGGAGTCTTCTGGGTTTTCCATGTAAAGGATCATGTCATCTGTGAAGAGAGAGAGTTTGACTTCTTTCTTGCCAATTTGGATACCTTTTATTTCTCTTTGTTGTCTGATTGCTGTTGCTAGGACTTCTAATTCTATGTTGAGCAAGTGTGGTGAGAGTGGCCATCCTTGTCATGTTCCTGATCTCAACGGGAAGGACGCAAGCTTTTTCCCATTGAGGATGATATTTGCTGTGGGTCTTTCCTAGATAGATTTGATGAAGTTCAGGAATGTTCCCTCTATCCCTATACTTTGAAGTGTTTTAATCAGGAATGGATGCTGGATTTTGTCAAATGCTTTTTCTGCATCAATTGAGAGGACCATGTGATTCTTCTCTCTTCTCATATTAATTTGTTCTATCACATTGATTGATTTGCGAATGTTGAACCATCCTTTTAGCCCAGGAATGAATCTCACCTGGTCATGGTGGATAATCTTTTTGTGGAGCATAACAAATAGCATGGAGGACATGAGGAGTTAGAGAGGAGAAGGGAATTGGCGTATATTGGAAGGGGATGTGACTGAGAGACTATGGACTCTGAAAAACAATATGAGGGGTTTGAAGTGGTGGGGGGTGGGAGGTTGGGGGAACCAGATGGTTGGTATTAGAGAGGGCGCAGATTGCATGGAGCACTGGGTGTGATGCAAAAATAATGAATACTGTTATGCTAAATAAAATAAATAAGTAAATCAATAAATATAGTATTATGTGTTTATATTAAAAAAGTATATTCTACCATTAGTGTCAGGACATTAACAATGATACATTATCAACATGAAGTTCTCCAATCCTATTTAAGTTTCACCCGTGACTAAAAACTTTTTTTATAGAAAAAATGCGATTTGAAAGTACATGTTTATTTTATTACCATAATGTTTTAGTCTCCTTTAATTTGGAAAACTCCTTAGTCTTTCCTCTTCAAGAATGTTGGTTAATAATTTTTTCCTTTTTCCTTCTTCTACGTTTTCTTCTTTAAATTGACTCCAAGTACATTTTTTAAAAAATTTAAATCCAGTGTAGTCTACATATACTGTTATATTAGTTTTAGATGTGCAATACAATGATACCTCAATTCTATACATTACTCAGTGCTCTTCAAGGTAAGCGTGGTCTTTTTCCCCTTCACCTAT
Source organism: Mustela lutreola (assembly GCF_030435805.1). Lineage (NCBI taxonomy): Eukaryota > Metazoa > Chordata > Mammalia > Carnivora > Mustelidae > Mustela > Mustela lutreola. Next base: position 58,949,345 of record NC_081297.1, read on the forward strand.
TTCAGCCATCCCCTCACCCACCTCTTCTCTGATAGCCATCACTTACTTGGTTCTTTTAAGTTAAGATCAGTTTTTTGGTATCCCTCTCTCTTTTTTTCCTTTGTTCACTGGTTTTGTTCCTTATATTCCACATAGGAATGAAGTCAAATGAAATTTGTCCTTCTCTGACTTATTTTGCTTAGCATAGTACACTCTATATCTATCGATGTTGATTCAAATGGCTAGATTTCATTCTTTTTTTATAGCTAAGTTACACACACACACACACACACACACACACACACACATTTTATCTTCTATTGTATTTTTCTATTATATTTTCTTCCTAATCCATTCATCTTCTGAATCTTCTTTATCCATCCAAATCTTCTTCAGCACATCTTCTTTATCCATTCACCTATCCATGCACATTTGAGCTGCTTCTATATTTTGGCCATTGTAAATAGTGCTGCAAAAGCATAGAGGTGCACATATCTTTTCAAATTACTGTTTTCATATTCTTAGGGTAAATGCCCACTAGTGGAATTAATGGATCATATGGTAGCTCTATTTTTAAGTTTTTAAGAAACCTCCCTACAGTCTTCATCAGTGGCTGCCCCATTTTGCATTTCAACCAACAAGGCATGAGTAGGACTCCTTTTTCACCACATCCTCACGAACACATTGTTTCTTTAGTTTTTGATCTTAGACATTCTGACAAGTGTGAGATCATATATCATTTTAGTTTGATTTACATTTCCTTAATGATGAGTGATGATTAACATCTTTTCATGTGCCTGATGACCATCTGGATGTCTTTGAAGAAATGTCTGTTCATGTCTTTTGCCCATTTGTTAACTGAATTGCTTGTTTTTCAGTGTTGAGTTGTGTAAATTCTGTATACTTTAGATACTAACCCTTTATTAATATGTCATTTGCAAATATCTTATCTCCTTTGGTAGATTGTCTTTTAGTTTTATTTATTATTTCCTTCACTGGGCAGAAGCTTCTAATTTTGGTGAAGTCTCAATAGTTTATTTTTGCTTTTGCTTCTGTGCCTCAGGAAACACATCAGGAAAAATATCATTATAACCAATGTCAGAAAAATTACTGCCTGTGCTCTCTTCTAGGATTTTTATGGTTTCAGGGTCACATTTAGGGCTCAAATCCATATTTTTGTTTGGTGAAAGAAAATCCTGTGTGTGTATGTGTGTGTAAGAAAGTGATTTCCTTTCCTTCTTTTGCATATGGATTTCCAGTTTTTCCAAACTGCAAAGACTTTTCCCATTATGTATTTGTAAAAGAATAATTGAATCATAGGTTTATTCTGGGTTTTTTTATTCTGTTCCATTGATCCATATGTCTACTTTACTGCCAGTACAGTACTGTTTTGATTACCATAGCTTGGTAATATAACTTGAAGGCTGGAATTGTGATAACTCCAGTTTTGTTCTTTTTCAAGTTTGCTTTGGCTATTAGGATTTTGTGTGTGTGTGGTTCCATACAAATTTTAGGTTTTGTTTTATTTTGCATTTTTTTGGTTTGTGAAAATGCTGTTACTATTTTCATAGGGACTGCATAAAATGCTTAGATTGCTTTGGGTAGTATAAGACATTTTAATAGTATTTGTTCTTCCAATCCATGAGCATGAACTATCTTTCTATTGATTGTGTCATTTTCAATTACTTTTATCAGTGTTCTACAGTTTTCAGAGTAGGTTTTTCACCTTCTTGGTAGAGTTTCTTCCTAGGTATTTCATTATTTTCAGTGTAGTTGTAAATGGGATTGTTTCTTGTTTTCTCCTTCTGCTGTCTCATTATTGGTATATAAAAACACAACATACTTCTGTACATTGATTTTGTATCCTTTGATCTTAGTGAATTCATTTATTGGTTCTAGTCATATTTTGGTGGAGTTCTAAGGGTTTTCTCTATGCAGTATCATGTCATCTCCAAGGAGTGAGTTTCACTTCTTTTGTACCAATGTACATCAATTTTATTCCTTTTTCCTGTCTGATTGCTGTAGCTAAGACATCTAGTACTATATAGAATAAATTGTGGATATTCTTGACATCATCCTGACCTTAGGAGAACGGTCTCAGTTTTTCCCCATAAAGTGTGATGTTAGCTGTGGGTTTTTCAATATGGTGTATGTTTTGTTGAGGTATGTTCCTTCTACATCTATTTTGTTGAGAGTTTTATCATGAATGGATATTATACTTTGTCAAATGCTCTTTTTGCATCTATTGAAATGATCTTTTGATTTTTATTCTTTCCCTTGTTGATGTGATGTATGATGCTTGATTGACTTGCAAATATTGGATCATCCTTGCATCTCAGGTATAAATCCCACTTGATCATTTAAAATAATTTTAAAAATATATTTCTGGATTTGATTTGCTAATATTGTGTTGAGGATTTTTGCATCTGTGTTCATCAGAGATATTGGCCTGTAGTTTTCTTTTTTGTAGTGTCTTTATCTGACATTGGTATCAGCACAATGCTGGCCTCATAGACTGAATGTGGAAGCTTTCCTTCTTCTTCTGTTTCTTCAAAAAGTTTGAGAAGAATAGGTCCTAACTCTTTTTTACTTATTTTCTGGATTCACCTGTAAAAGCCTCTGGTCCTGGACTTTTCATTTGTTGGGATTTATTTTATTGATTCAGTTCTATTACTTATAATTTGTCTGTTCAAGTTTTCTAATTCTTCCTGTTTCAGTTTTTATAGTTTATATGTTTCTAGGAATTTATCCATTTCTTTTAGGTTTCCCAATCTTTGGGCATATAATTTTTCATATATTCCCTTGTAATTCATTGTATTTCTGTGGTGTCAGTTGTAATTTCTCCTCTTTCATTAGTGATTTCATTTGAGTCCTCCTTTTTTATGATTAGTCTGGCTAAAGGGTTTTGTTTTTTTTTTTTAACTTTTTTGATCTTTTAAAAAACACAGCTCCTAATCTGCCTGCCTGCTTTCCTTGCTTCCTTAACTTCCTTCCTTTGCTCCCTCCTTCCCTCTCCCTCCCTCCTTCCTTTATTCCTTTTTTTTCCTTTCCTTCCCTTTCTTTCCCTTCCCTTCATTTCCTTTTCTTTCCTTCTTTCCCTCCCTCCCTCTCTTCTTTCCTTTCTTCATAATTTATTTATTTCTGTTTTATGTTTGCTCTAATCTTTATTATTTCCTTCCACAGAGTTTGAGTTTTACTTATTCTTCCCTTTTTGGTTTCCTTACATGGAATGTTAGGTTGTTTGAGATTGTTCTCACTTCTGAGGTAGGCCTGTATTGATCTAACTTCCCTCTTAGATCTACTTTTGCTGCATCTCAAAATTTGAAACAGTGTTTTCATTTTCATTTGCTTTCTTGTATTTTTTGATTTCCTGTTTTATATCTTGGTTGTACTATTTATTGTTTAATAGCATGTTATTTAACCTCAATGTATTTATGTTCTTTCTAGGTTTTTTCTTGTGGTTGATTTCTAATTTCATAACATTGTGATCAGAACTGATGCATGTCATGATGTCAATCTTTCTGAATATATTAATATCTGTTTTATGGCCTAACATGTGATCTACTCTGGAGAATATTCAATGTGCTCTTGAACACAGTGTGTATTTTGTTTTGGAATCTTCTGAATACACCTGTTAAAAATCACCTAGTGATTTGGGTAGTCCCTGGTACAACTTATCATCAAAGCTAGTGTTTCTTTGCTGATTTTCTGTCACTGAACTTTCTGTTGATGTAAATGGGTTGTGAAAGTCCCCAACTGTTATTGTCTTACTACTGATTAGTTTGTTTATATTTCTTATTAAGTGCTTTATGTATCAGGTGCTCCCATATTGAGTGCATAAATATTTGCAGTTGTTATTGTTTCTTGTGGGATTGTTACCTTTAGAATTACATTGTGTCCTTTGTCTCCTGTTCCAGTCTTTTCTAAAAGTCCATTTTGTCTGATATAAATATTGCTATCCCAGATTTCTTTTCACATCCATTTGCATGATAATATTTCTCCATCCCCTCACTTTCAATCTGTATGTGTCTTTAGGTCTGAAAGGAATCTTCTCCTAAGGACAGCATATAGATGAGACTTGCTTTTTTTAATCCATTCCATTACTCTATATTTTTGATTTGAGAGTTTAGTCCATTTATACTTAAAATATTGATAGGTATGCACTTACTTCATTTTTACTTGCTGATGGTTGTATTTGTAGTTCTTCTCTGTTCTGTTCTTCTCTTACTCTCTTTTCTCATGGTCTGCTTGATTTCTTTAGTGATATACTTGGATTCCTTCCTCTTTATTTTTTGCATATCTATTACTGGCTTTTGATTTGTGGTTACCATTAGGTCTGCATATAACATCTTCTGCATATAACTCTCTGTATTAAGCTGATGGCCGCTTAAGTTTGAACATTCTTTTCTCTTGCTGCTTTTAACTTTCTTTATCACTACTTTTTGCAATTTTATTTAGTATGTGTCTTGGTGTAGACCTCCTTAGGTTGATTTTGTTAGGGCATCTCTGTGCCACCTGGGTACGGACTTCTGTTTCCTGCCACAGATTCAGTAGTTTCAGGATTTCAGCTATTATTTCATCAAATAAATTTTCTGTCCCCCTTTCTCTCTTCTCCTTTTGAGTTTCCTATACTGTGAATGTGACTGCAATTGATGAAGTAACTGAGTTCCCTAAGTCTTTTGTCATTTTGCATATTTTCTTCTCCCATCTGCTCAGCTTGATTACTTTCTGTTATTCTGTCCTTCAGGTTGCCAGTTTGTTGTTGCACATCATCTTGTCTATTTATTCCATCTCATGTGTTTAAACTTCATTTATTGTGTTCTTCATCTCCAATTGTTTCCTTTTAATTTTTTTGTCAAGGATTTCACTGAGGTTCTCCACTCTTTTCTCAGGTACCGTGAGGATATTTATGATCATAAATTGAAAATCTATATCATTTCACTGAGGTCTCTTACTGGGATTTTGTCTTGGTATTTCCTCTGGGATATATTCTTCTGCCTTATTAATTTTTCTAACTCTCTCTCTCTCTCTCTCTTTTTTTTTTTTTTTTTTTTTTGGTGTTAGGAAAATCAACTATGTCTCCTGCTTCTGTAAGTAATAGCTTAATGAAGAAAAGATCTTATATACCCTGCGGGGGAGTGTCCCTTATTCACCAGAACCTGGCCCTTAAGGAGTGTCCCTTATGTGTGCTCTCTGTGCCTTGCTATTGTATATTGGCCACTTTTTCCTTCATTCTGATCATCTTAGTGGCTTTCTTTGACTTTTGTGGGCAGTGTTGTGTCCCTGTGGTATTAGTGGATCAATCTGGGGGTGCCTTGGACTGAGTTTAGTCAGACCAGGTGTTTTCCAGAGATGCAGTAGCACTAGACTGCATGGTGCTTCTCCCATGTTGTCCCCTGAGAAGCTTTCATTGGTGGGTGGTGGTGCAATCTGTCCAACTGTCTTCCCCCAGCCCACTGCTAGGGCTGCAGTCTGACTGGAGTGTAGTTATCTTACCCTCACCCCAGGAGTACTTTGGAGTGGTGCTGACTCCTGTCAGGGCTGCTTGCACCCTGCCAGGCTTGTACCTGATGTGAATGGGCTCTTGTCAAGAACATTTCGGAGGAAGAGGGCACAGAATGCCTGGTAAGTTTGCATGCTATTGAGAGGGAAAATGTTGCCATCACTGGGGCTGGGTTGGTGAGGGAGGGTTTTGGCAAGCTCTGTGCAAGTCTTCCATGGGACTGGGCCCAGCAGCCCAGTAGGACTGCCCTGCAAAGTGCAAAGATCTATTGATGCAGTGTTGGCAGGGTTTGTAGTGGTACTCTGGGGAAGGGCACTTGCAGCACCAGGACTGAGGCAACTGTGATTGAAAAGAGCATATCTACTGAAGATGGAAGGATGGTCGGTGTGGGCACAGTGTAAGCAAGCTACATAGTGAATGTTGACACTGCACTGGTTCCCACAGGTAGAGTATGTTTATGCTGCAGGGTACGGGAGATAAATGGTGCCTGATGAGGGAGCAGGAGGCTGGCTGAAGACCAAGCAAAAGCTGGCGCCTTGCACCCCCTCTCCACCCGCTCCCCTCCGTAATATGTGTAGCATTCCTCAGGTACCCCTGACTGCCATAAAATGATAAATAGTTAACTTGCAGAGATCACAATCCTGTAGGACAGGAATATCTCTTGCTCTACAGATGTCCTAGAGATCTACAAACAGGGAGGTTACCTTATCAATACAACAAATTTCCAGAAGCAAATAACTCTCAGTTCCTGAAGCCCTAATGTCTCCTTCCTCACCATAAACTGGAGGAGGCTGAGGTAGAAGGGAATGTAAATGATAGCAGGATCCTAACACCCCACCAAGAATCTCCCAACTATCTTGATGTTAATGCCTGACCTAAAGAGGACATTGATCAGGCCATAAGGGCAAGGCCTCCACCTGGCACCTTGTAGGCCCTCTTTAACATATGAAAACTCTGTTGAAACCTCCCATCCCTTCCCCTCACCTTCCCCCAACCACAAGGTATAGAACCTGCCATCCCTCTCAACCTGAGGCAGCAGCTCTTCCTGCCCACGGCTCCTGTCCCCGTGCTTTAATAAACCACCATTTTGCACCAAAGATGTTCAAGAATTCTTTCTTGGTCATCGGCTCCCAACCTCAGCCCACCGAACCTCACCTAGGTTCTAGAACTTCATCAGTGCCTGTCACTTCCTTTGCTCCTGGAGAGTCTCCTAGGGATCTCTATTCCTCCAGGATATGCTCTCAGGTACTTTTCTTATAAGCAGTATCAATGGGTCTTTTTTTTAATCCCTTCTGATACCCTATATCTTTTGATTGGAGCATTAATCCATTTTCAATTAGTAATTACTGAAAGATATGAGTGAATGCCATTGTATGACTTATAAAGTCTCTTTCTTAGATTGTCTCTGTTCCTTTCTAGCCTTTTTAAATTGTTGGTCTCTCTTTCTGCTCAAACATTCCCTTTTAATCTTTCTTGAAGGGCTGGTTTAGTGGTCATGATGTCCTTTAGTTTTTGTTTTTCTTGGCAGCTCTTTATTTCTCCTATTCTGATGGACAGTCTTGCTTGATAAAATACTCTTGGCTGCTTATTTTTTTTTTTTTTTTTAATTTAGCATGTTGAGTATATCATGCTTTACCTTTCTGGTCTGCCAGGTTTCTGTGGACAGGTCTGCTTCCACCTTTATGTACCTATCCTTAGAGATTAAGTACATTCTCTCCCACAATGCTTTCAAAATTCTCTGTTTATCTTTGTATTTTGCATGTTTCACTCTGCTATGTCATTGTTTGATCTGTTCTTGTTTATTTTGAGGGGAGTTCTCGGTGCCTGGACTTGAATGCCTATTTCCTTTTCCAGATTAGGGAAGTTCTCAGGTATAATTTGTTCAAATAAACTTTCTTCCCCCTTTTCCACTGTACTTTTTCTGGTACTCCTATGCTATGTGATGAAGTTCTAGAGCCTAGGTGAGGTTTGGGGGGCTGAGGTCCGGAGCCAATGACCAAGAAAGAATTCTTAAGACATCTTTGGTGTAAAATGGTGGTTTATTAAAGCAGGGGGATAGGACCGGTGGGCAGGAAAAGCTGCTGCCCTGGGTTGTGAGGTATGGCAGGTTATGTACCTTGTGGTTGGGGGAAGGAGAGGGGAAGGAAGGTTTCAATGGAGTTTTCATATGCTAAAGAGGGCCTACAAGGTGCCAGGATGTCAGGGGCCTTCCAGAGGCCTTGCCCTTGGGGCTTGATCAATATTGTCTTTAGACCAGCCATTAACATTAAGATAGTTGGGAGACTTTTTGGTGGGATATCATAATCCTGCTATCAATCGTCTTTTTGAGTGAGATTTAGGACATTTGTAAACCAAGGGAGACTCCTGTCTTGCAGGATTGTGCTCTCTGCAAGTTAACTATTTGCTTATTGTTCATGGCAGTCAGGGCTGCCTGAGGAATGCTACACTTATGACTGAGGGGGAGCAGATGGAGAGGGGGGTGCAAGGAACCAGCTTTTGCTTTGTCTTCAGCCAGCCTGCTCCCTCATCATATGGATATATTATTTTGGTTCGTGGAATTGCTGAGCTTCCTAAGCCTACTGTTGTGGTCTAATAGCTTTCTTTCCCCTTCTTTTTGGTTTTATTATTTTCCATACTTTTATCTTCTACATCACCTAGGCTTTCCTCTGCTTCTTCAGTTTTCATAGTGATTATATCCAGTCTGTTTGAATCTCTGTTTTAGCATTTTTAAATTTCAGCCTGACTAGTTTTTAGGAATTTTTCCTCTGCATCAAGGGTTTTTCTGGTGTCTTCAGTGTTTTTTTTCAAGTCCAGCTAGTAGTCTTAGAACTGTTGATCTAAATTCTTGTTCAGATATATTGCTTATATCTGCTTTGAGCAAGTCCCTGGCTGTGATATCTTCCTGATCTTTCTTTTGGGGAGAATTCCTCCATCTTGTCATCTTGGCTAAGTTTCTATATTTTGCATATTATGAAAAGTTGTTATATTTCCTGTACCTCAGGGTATTGCTAAATTAAGAAGAGGCCATAGAGTGTTCAGAGCCTGGCACTTCAGGAAGTGTTTCTGGTGTATGCTGTGTACTCAGCTGTTGCATTTTGGCTGTTCTTTCCCAAGGTCACTCCTCTGCAGAGTTCCTCCATGCTGGCAGTGGGGATTGCTTGGAACTTTATCCAGATTAACTTTGATTTGTTCATTGAACAAAGCCTAGAAAAAAAGGAAAAAAAAAAAAAAGAGAGAGAGAGAGAAGGAAGGGGGGAGGTTCTGAGAACAAAAGCCTGCTCCAAAAATAGAGGGACATGAATAACAACAAAAAGGACAATTAAAAGAAAAAGAACCCTACAGCTCAATTCCAGAGAAAAAGGGGAAAAAAAGAAGAAAAAAAAAGTGTGATTTTAAAAAGATAAAAAAATATTAAAAAGAGAAAAGGAAATGAAAAAAAATGAGCAAACAATCAAAAATTTTAAACCTGATTGTAAAGGTGGGGGAAGAATAAGGAAAAAAAAAAAAAAAAGAAAAGAAAGAAAGGAAGGAAGAAAGAAAGAAAAGTAATTCTGCCTGTCCTATTTCCACAAGAACTGAAGGGGATCTTGTGGGACACTGTAGATCAGCAAAGTGTTAATGCAGCTTCCTGCCTGTACTGCTCTTTTGGGTGAGAGGCCTACCATGCTGTCAATCCTGCTCCAGTAGAGAAAGGACTTAATCAAGCACAGGGCAACAGGGTTTGATGTACGTGGCTTCCACCTCCAGTGGGGACTGCTGTGTTGCTCTCTGATGTATGACAGTGTAGTAGTGATGAAGTCCCAGAACCTAGGTCAGGTTCGGTGGGGTGAGGTTCGGAGCCGACGGCTAAAGAAAGAATTATCAAGACGTCGCTGGTGCAAAAGGTGGTTTATTAGAGCACGGGGACAGGACCCATGGGCAGGCAGAGATGCAGCTGCCCAAGGTTGAGAGGGATGACAGATTATATACCTTGTGGTTGGGGGGGTGGTGAAGGGATGGGAGGTTTCAACAGAGTTTTCACCTGTTTAAGAGGGCCTACAAGGTGCCGGGGGGAGGCCTTGCCCTTATGGCCTGATCAATGTCGTCTTTAGGTCAGGCATTAACATCAAGATAGTTGGGAGATTCTTGGTGGGGTATTATGATCCTGCTATCATTTACATTCCCTTCTACCTCAGCATCCTCCAGTTTATGGTGGGGAGGGAGACATTAGGGCTTCAGGAACTGAGAGTTATTTGCCTCTGGAAATTTGTGCCATTGATAAGATAACCTCCCTGTTTAGATCTCTAGGACATCTGTAGAGCAAGGGAGATTCCTGTTCTGCAGGATTGTGATCTCTGCAAGTTAACTATTTATCGTTTTATGGCGGTCAGGGGTGCCTGAGGAATGGTACACATATGGAGGGGAGCAGGTGGAGAGGGGGTGCAAGGCGCCAGCTTTTGCTCTGTCCTCAGCCAGCCTCCTACTCCCTCATCATTAGCAGGGTTAAAATGGTAACATTCCATTGTCTAGTCCTGGACAGGGGCTCTTAAATCCCCTCTGTTCAGGAAGCCCTCATACTAAAGCAAGGGCCATCTTGTCCAAAGATACAGCTCTCCTGCATTTGTCTCATGTGGATGGGCTTCAAAATTCCACTCCCTCCTCTGTATTAGAGGGTCACTGCACTTTTTTCCCAGAAAACCAGTCCCCTCGTTGGTGAGTTCACAGATTCTATGCTGTAACTCCTGGAAAATCAATAAGCAGCTTTCCCCCCTCAGCACATCTTAGTCCCGTACACTTGGAAGTCCACTTGCTGGCACCTGAAGGATCTTTGTCCTTGAAGAGGATATATACCCTCTTCCAAATGCACTCTGGGAAGGGGAGTGATCTCTCCCAGTGAAACCCTTGAGATCCCTACACCACTTTGTGCACTCTCCTTGGCCAAAGCAATCTTTTTTTCCAAGAGCAGAAGATACAGCTCTGCTCTGGTAAAAGCCTAGCACTTCCAGAAACTCAGAATTTGAGCTATGCTCAATGTTTGCAAACAAAACAAAACAAAATAAAAACAAAAAACAAAACAAACAAAAAAACACTGTGTTTCTCAGTTCCCCCAGCTCTCAATCTGTGGTCTGAGGGTTTATTCTTGTGAAACCACAATGCTGCACTTTCTAAACACCCACCCCCCCTCTTTTCTCTCCCTATGGAAAGTGTTCCCTCCCCTCTGTAGCAGGACAGGTTTTCTCTCCCCCAATTTATTCCCACTCACCTCATGCCTGCCTTGCTATTTCCCTCCAAATATGGAAATCTTTCTTTCAATCTTCAAATCATTTTCATCAGTGTTCCAAGTGATCTGACTTCAATATAGCTGTGTTCCATGGATGATAAAAGCCCAGATCTCCCTACTTCTCTGCCATCCGAACTCCTGAACAGCCCCCACCCCAACCTTGGCATTTTTTAAACTGCTACTAATCTGTGGGGCTAATTGTTGTGCTGTCTCTTTGAGGATAGGAACTTAGCTTTCTATTGCCCTCCAGGCTCTCCCACCACCTAGCCACTGATTTTTACAATTCCAGGTTGTAAGAACTCATGAAATTCAGTCCCTCTGGTTTTCATAGCCAAATATTGTAGGGATTTCATCTTCTCCTTCCACGCGCCCTAGTGTGATAGTCTATTTCTCTCCTTTCTCCCCACCTATGGGTCCCAGGGTCTGTTTAGCTCCCCACCTGTCTTTGCCCTTCCTACTCTCTTCCATATGGTCTCTTCTCTACCTTTAGTTGTGGAGTTTGTTCTGCCAGACTTGGGGTCATTCTGGATTATTTATATGATGCCAGTGTTATCTAGTTGTATTTATGGAATGAGATGAGTTTAGAATCCTCCCACTCTGGCATATTTCTTGCCTTTTGAACCACATTGTCATAATAATATTTTTTTTCCTTATTCTAGGTAATTTCTCCTAATATCCAATCAAATATATGTCAGAGCATCTCATATGTACATTGTTTTGTGAACTCTTTCTTATTTATATTATCTTGCCTTTCTACACTGTATTCAAAACAATTCATTTAGAAGTATTTTCCTGTTGACACATTAATCCCTTGAATACATCAATCAGTGGTTTAAACTATAAATAAAATTGAATTTCAATTATTTTAAATCTCATTTCATAAGTCCTATTTTTCCAAAATGTTTTCTTAAAAAAAAAAAAAAGTTTCAGGGATGCCTGGGTAGCTCAGTCAGTTAAGTGTCTGTCTACCTTTGGCTCAGGTCATGATTCCAGGGGCATGGAATCCAATTCTGCATCTGGCTCCTTGTTCAGTGGAGAGCCTCCTTCTCCCTCTGCCTGCCTTCCCCGTGCTTGCAGTCTCTCTTTATCTCCCTGGCAAATAAATAAATAAATAAATATTTTTTTAAAAAAAGAAGTTTCGTGTCTTTGGAAAGCTAAGAGTTTGAAAGATACAGGTTTACTGAGTTGTGTTTTAAACCGATGAAAGAGGGTTGAGGAGAGCATGGAAAGTAAAAAAGTAAGGATGGTAATAATAGCTAAATGTAGGCAAAAATTGATGATTTTTCAAATTCAGATTAAGAAACAAGCAAGGAAACATTTAGTAGGAATAGCATATTTTTAGGAATGTTATCTTAATGGAAACACTAGTCCAACTTTTAGTCAATAATATCATGAACAATTTATAAGGCCTAATAAATAAGAGTGCATTTGCTACTAAAATTTTTAAATCATGGCCAGCTAATTAAAAATAAATAAATAGAGATTTGTTAGACAACCTGAAAATCTGATTATGCCATACTTTGAAAAAGAGAGCACTAAAAATGAGAAATGGAGTTTCTAATTAGGAAATTCCTTTTGAGATATTTAGAAAAATAATTCTGCAAAGAACTTATTATTATAGGAGAATTATCTGTACCTTTTAGAGACTCTAATCATAGGTTAATGCCATAATCACTTAACCTAAAATAATGTTGAACTTAATAATATGGATGTCATATTCATAGTACAACAATGATAAACATTTTTAGTGGAGAAAGGATTTTATACTATTTTTTAATTGACCAAAAGTTGAGATGTTTCTTGAAACAAAGCATGGAAGATTCCATGGATTCTTTTGAAAACAAATAAAAACCTTTTAGTCATGGGAATTTTATTTATATTCCGGAAGACTAAATTGATAAATGAACACAAGTAAGACTAAGACCGTAATCAGATAATGAACTCCATACTATTACAATTTATTTTAGAAAAACTAATTTAAACCTACTAAATTCATGGGCAAACCAACTGGTAAGTCTGGCACAACCTTAGTAATTTTAAGCCAAGAAGATATTAAAAAACAGAAGATTACAGGAACTTTAGGTAAGGATAATTATAAGCAGGGGTAAAATAGTACTGTTAGTACTCTTACTTTGTATTCATAGTGCTCAAAATGTAAACCAACATCTCAGGAGTGTCCAGAGATTAGGCTTAAAACATAGGCTTAGAAGATATTAAGATTATTCATTGGAGTAATGAACACTAATGCTTCCTGAGTTTACATTTTCACTAATCTTTTTAGCTATACATCTCTCAAACTGATTTTAGCTTCATTGCCCTAGCTCTTCTACTGCACTTAATGCATAATAATAATAATATCTTCTATGGTAAATAACTACTAGTAGTTATATAATTAAAGTGCGGCTTCCCAATGGCGCATAGGAGAAGGGGCACAAACAAGTCAGTTGCAAGAGAATGGGAGCTGGGGATGACAGTAGAAAAGACTGTCACCCCAAACAACTCCTCAGTCTCATATTTATTAGAAAGTGGGTAACAACCAACAAAGAAGCCAGAGTAGATTATCATTACATTGACCATGAATCTTGTAAATATGTAAGAAGAAAGGCCAAATATGTCTGGTTACATAGTACATGACCCTACAGTGAGCAAGTTCAGATTAAAAGATTGTCTGACTAACTGCTGATGCTCTCTGGGGCAGGGGACATAACAGAAAAATGAAGTAGGTGGCATTCTGCGCTAGGGGCCAGGCATTCCCAGCTGCTAGGCTTCCATGAAGCAGGCTTAATCGGACCTGAGTGAGCCATGCATCCCAGCTGCTGGGCTTCAAGGATGGATATTGTCCTCTCTCCCAGAGGCCTGTTGTCAGTACGTTTTTGTTAAAGATATATCTAAGCATGCATGCTAACTAGTATAATTTATCATAGATTATATTTTAAGCAGTACTTTGTTCTGAGGGCTGGTGACCCTAAAGCATCTTAGGATGGATGGCTTAATGATAAAGTAATGGCTTAACTTGGAAGTATGTTTAAAGCAAAATCATTTGGGTTGACTCATAGCAGGATTGGAAAACAACAATAACAACAACAAACACTTTGAGAGCCTTAGGTTTTAATCTTATTAAATTGTCTCAATATATGTATCTTGTATTCTTTTCTGTGTATTTTTTAATTTCTAAAATTAGATAATGCTCCTGGATCATTAGATTTATTTTCTCAAAATATAAAAGGTACACATAAAAAGGATCATGGAAAAATGTAATCAATGGTTTATCTGTTATTCCTGAAATTATTCATGATTCAAATATCTTTTAAGATCTAGTCCATTAATGAACTATACAGAGTATTTAGATAATAATTTTCAAACATATTCAAGACCCATAGTTAAGATAAAAAGAAATAAGAAGTGGCCTAATATACATATATTTTTATTAAAAATGAAATATAATATAGATGTATGAAGATGTTTTTATTATATTTAATATTATAATACTCTGTTCATGACATAGAAAGTTTTTGAAAATCCTAGATTGAAATCCTATATTATGATCTGTGGTTCAAAAAATCCATAAGTAAATATTTATTTTAATTCTACTATTTTGGTTTTACTGGGGTAGCTACATATGTGTATATTTTTGTCTCTTCAAAAACTGATGTTGGGAAAACTGGTCAGCTATTTGCAGAAGAATGAAATTACACCACACACAAAATTAAACTCAAAATAGATTAAAGATCTATATGTGAGACCTGAAAGTATAACAATCCTAGAAGAGAGCACAGGCAGTAATCTCTCTGAAACTGGCCAAAGAAACATTTTTCTAGATATGTCACCAGAGGCAAAGGAAATATGTTTCTGCAACAATCGTTATCATGTCTATAATTTAGATATTCAGACACTATTCTCCAGTTTCCAGGATTGTGTGCTCTTAGGGCTGAAATGCATAATTCTGATTTTTAAGTTTGATGCCATTTACAGACTTCATTTTCTTCCTAGATTTTGGTGGAAGCTGATGACCCAGTCACTATTCCTGAGCTTAATAAGAGCTATGATTATTGCTATTCTTAATATATATTCTTTTAAATGTGGTCAGAAGAAATAAATGTGTTTCCTATCTTAGAAATATAAGACTAGGATTGCCTTGGTTGTAAATAAATGCAAAGTTCTTGTTTTATGGGAAAGAAAACAGAAGCCAGAGATACTAATATTCACATAGATAAATCTACATCAATATATAATTTGTACAGCATGCTGGTCCATTTAGATCATTTTTATATTTCTTATTTAAAATAGCAATTGCTTCTTTTCTTTTCTTTTCTTTTTCTACTATGTTCACCTTGCTTCTTTACTCTCAAATTTCCCTGAGGACAAGAAGGAATTCATAAAGGAGATTTTTAAAAAGATTTTATTTATTTACTTGAGGGAAAGAGACAGATAGAGAGAGAGAGAGCACGAGCAGGGGAAGTAGGGAGGGGGAGAAGCTGTCTCCATGATGAGCTGAAAGCCCCACCCAGGGCTAGATCTCAGGACCCCAGGATCATGTCCAGAGCTGAAAACAGATGTTTAACCATCTGAGCCATCTAGGTGCCCTATACTAAGGGAGGGTTTTGATGACAAAATATCTCAATATCTTCTTTCTAAAAGACTAAAATGTTATGCCTCAATAATGGGTCCGTGATTAAAGGACTGAGACTGATATAAAGCGAAGGTCAAGCAAAGCTTTATTTCGTGCCAAGCATCAAGAATCTAACTGAACGTTCAGGCCGCACCTGTTATGAGAGAGGGCGACCCTTCCCTGTTTCACAGACTAGCTTTTAAGGGCAAAGGCCATGCAGTCAGGCCTGGCCATGCACAAGTGACTGATGAGATTGTAACACACACAGGAAACTCCACAGTGATGCTTGGTAACCAATTGAATTACAATTTACCCTAGTAGATATTTGAACCAGCCTATTACACCTTGATTAGGATTGGCGCCAAAAAGGGTTCCCAAAGGGTAGGGGCCCCTACTCCTTGGTAGCTAGGGAGACAGTATGCAATCCCCTACTGATCAGATGTCTCCACTTGGCCTGACCCAATCTTGTGTCTGGGCTTTGTTACTTGAGGCTGGTTTCCAGAACTTGTTTTTAAGTAAATCCCCTGGGGGGAAGGTGAGCAGGGACAGTTTAACAGTTAAACAAGGTTTTTGTTTAACTTTAATGAAAGCCTCTGGCTAAAATATAAAAATATAAAATAGGTCCTTACATAAAACATAGAATCAATAAAAATTCTCTCTAAAATTAACTGTGTAAAAACTGTTGGGCTGGCAGAAAGGGCTACTTAAGATGGCGAAAGTTCCCGCCACAAAACCTGAGCTCAGACAGGAGAACAAAGACCCAAGCAGGAATCTGAAAACCCTCCCACCCCGGGCTTCCGTGGACCAATGGAACCCTGACGAGTAGGCGAAATATCCAAATAAGGGAAACTTGCCAAAGGACCCCTGAGCTCCCCCTCGAGACCCCTTAAAAGCCCCCTCCTCCCTGCCTTGGGCGCGACTTCCACTACTCTCCTTTCCAGAGTCCGGGAACCTCCCCCGAGGGTGCCCACCTCCTCTGGGCACAACTTTCCCAGCTCCCCCTCTATTGAGCCCTGAAACTTCGCCGGAGAGTGTTTTTAATAAATCTTGCCTTGCACCCACTTTGCCTGGTGTTGTGTTTATCTCGCCGGAAAAACTTTACAAAAACCACAAATTGTTAAAATGTAATCTATATGACATTTATCCATCATGTTCTTTCTTCATTTTTAGCAACAGCATTTTGTCTATGCCATAAGTTCTTAATAATATTTGCTGTATTATTTTCTTCCTGTGGGATGAACTTGGCAAGTAGGTAGGGACTAAGTGTCAATCTTGCATTGTAACTCTTTTTTTCTTCTATATTTTTCTGACAATCAACATTCTTTTCATTTAGGAATAGAAACATATTTGTTATTAGACACCATCAAAACTGGCAGATCAAAAGGCAGAGATTATTAGTGCATTTTAACAATGACTGAAATGTTAAATTATAAAATTAGTGATCCTAAATATACTGATGTGATAACTTGGAGACCTCTATAATTTATTTCAACAAAATAGCCTTTGAATGGGGGAGAGAGAAACACATTCATTGACAATATGAAACATACTTTCTTTTTGCTATTTTAATGATTCAAGTCATAATATAACCCCGGATTTTCTTAATTTACTTAAAATGTGAGAGGCAGTGCACTAATAATCTACTTCAGGAGGCTTTTGTCATGAGTTTACCCTTGCCTCTATCATGTAAAAGCCTCTCACACTGAGAAAATGCAGGTTTGATTGCACAGGAGCTTTCTATAGCCTCTGCTTTAAGCAAAGGAATTTCTTTTCATCACTCTTATCTTTCCATATTACCATAAACATTGTTCTGAACTAAACTCCAAGAAGTACTTTTGTAAACCTGTGAATTCTAAGAGATTTCCCAGGGGTAAAACCCTATGACTGGAAGGTAGGTAAAACACTTCACAGCTCCCTGAATAAGACAAAGATTGAATAATATTCAAAGACAAAATAATTTTACCTTCTCTGGTCATGGTATAAATCCCTGAGAGACCAGAGTAAAGAAAGGAAAAAGTGCAAAGAGAGATAAACTCAAGAAGCATAGTGATGCCATAACAGGTATCTTTCCAGACAGCTAACAATATAGTGAAGTAAAAGCAGAAGTGTATTTACCAGCAACCCAATCAACACGGTTTCCCTTTGTCTGTACTTATTTTTCCTGATATGACCATGGAGTTCAGTCTACACTCAGGAGACAGGTTATTCTCAGTTCCTTTGGGACTGGTTAAATACAGGGCTGAGCTGCACAGTAGTGGGCCCTCCACCAAAGGTAGTGCCCAGGCTTTTTAAATTTATACATCTCCATCATTATAAAATAGAGTGAACAAATAATTCATTTTTGTTGTGTATTTTTAGTATTATCTTTAAAGTGAAAACAGATCTTTGAAATGAAAATGTCCCAAACAGTTACCAAATTTATTGCCCCAAAAAACAAAAAACAAAAAACAAAAAAACATTTTCAAGCTTCAGTGTTAGGCTGTTGTTCTTTCTTTCTTTCTTTCTTTCTTTCTTTCTTTCTTTCTTTCTTTCTTTCTTTCTTTCTTTTTGACAATTTTTCTTTTCTTTTTTTTTTCTTTCTTTTTAAAAAAAATTTATTTATTTTTAACATTTCTTTTCAGTGTTCCAGAACTCATTGTTTATGCACCACACCCAGTGCTCCATGCAATATGTGCCTTCCACAATACCCACCACCAGGGTCACCCAACCTCCCACCCCCTCCCCTACAAAACCCTAGGTTAGTTCCTCAGAGGCCATGGTCTCTCATGGTTCTTCTTCCCCTCCAATTTACCCCAACTCCCTTCTCTCTATCTCTCCATGTCCTCCATGTTATTCCTTATGCTCCACAAATAGGTGAAACCATATCATAATTGACTCTCTCCGCTTGATTTATTTCACTCAGCAAAATCTCTTCCAGTCCTTTCCATGTTGATACAAAAATATTCATCCTTTCTGATGAAGGCATAATACTCCATAGTATATATGGGCCACATCTTCTTTATCCATTCATCTGTTGAAGGGCATCTTGGTTCTTTCCACAGGAGACTATGGCCATTGCTATTATGAACACTGGGGTACAGATGGCCCTTCTTTTCACTACATCAGTATCTTTCAGGTAAACACCCAGTAGCGCAATTGCAGGGTCATAGGAAAGCTCTATTTTTAATTTCTTAAGGAATCTCCATGCTGTTTTCCAAAGTGGCTGCACCAACTTGCATTCCCACCAACAGTGTAAGAGGGTTCCCCTTTCTCCACATCCTCTCCAACATATGTTGTTTACTGTCTTGTTAATTTTGGCCATTCTAACTGGTGTCGAATGGATAACAGATGCATGAAAAAATTCTCATCATCACTAGCCATCAGGGAGTTTCAAATCAAAACCACATTGAGATACCATCTTAGACCTCTTGTCCACTTTCTTTCAAAAACCATTCAGGATTAAATCCTCTGCCAGATCTAAAAGTCTCATTAGAAATCCTTTATCTTGTCAACTCTCAGTCCCAACCTACTTAGTATATCCACACTCCATGTGACCAAATCTGGATCTCATTATTCACTTGCAAAATACCTGCTCTGTACTCAACAAACTTACCTATGCTTTCTTTTTTAAGTTACTATTTTTTTTTAAATGAATAGAGTTGACACACAATGTTATGTTAGCTTGAGGCGTACCACTTAATGATATGACATGTTTATACATTATGCTATGTTCCCCACAAGTGTAACTACATCTGTCTCGTTACACTGGTATTATAATATCATAGATAGTATTCCTTCTGTTGTGTGTTTTACTCCCATGACTTATTCTTTCGATAACTATATCTTCCTCTCCCTTCACCCATTTTACCCAACTCCTCACCCACCTCCCCTCTGGTATCCATCAGTTTGTAATCCATATTTACACATCTGATTCTGCTTTTTTTTAAATCTTTTTTAAAGAAATCACTTATGAGGAGAATCATATAGTATTTGTCCTTATCAGAGTTATTTCACTTAGAATAAGATCCTCTTTGTCCTCCCATGTTATCTCATGTTGGGGGGGGGGGGAGACCAAAAAACCAAAACCCTGATCCTTTCTTATTGCTGCATACAATTCATGTACCTATCTATATCTCACTTCTTCCTTTTCCATCTTTCTACTGATACTGATTTCTATTATAATAATGTTGATTTCTATTATAAATAGTGCTGCAGTAAACATTGTGGTGCATATATCTTTTCAATTTAGTGTGTTTGTTTGTTTGTTTTTTCCCATGGGGAGTGTCTAAATACCCTGTATGGAATCATTAGATCATAAGGCATTCCTATTTTTGACTTTTTGAGGAAATTCTATAATGTTTCCCACAGTGGCTGTACCAATTTACATTCTCACCAAGTACATTTGGATCCTTTTTTTCCAAATGCTTGTCAATGTGTGTTACTTTTCGACATTTTGATTTTAGCCATTCTAACTTGTATAAGGTAACATCCCAGCATGGTTTTGATTTTTATTTCCCTGATAATGAGTGATGTGGAGCATCTTTTCATATGTCTGTTGGCCATCTATATGTCTTCTTCGGAGTGATGTCTATCAGATTCTCTGCCCATTCAATGAGATTGTTTGGGTTTTTTGGCGTACAGTTGAGTAAGTTCTTTATATATTTTGGATATTAACCCCTTATCAGGTATATCATTTGCAAATATCTTCCCCCCTTTCAGTACATATTATTTTTGTTATATTGTGCAACAACTTTTTATTTTGATGTAGTCCCAATAGTTTATTTTTGCTTTTGTTTGCCTTGCCTGAGGGCACATATCTAGAAAATGTTATTATAGTTGATGTCAGACAAATTACTGCCTGTGATGTCTTCTAGGATTATTCATGGTTCCAGAATTATGTTTTTAATCCATTTTGAGTTTGCCTTTTTGTTTTGATTTTTTCACATTTTTTTTAGATTGATTGTGTGGTGTTAGTGGTCCAACTTCATTGTTTTACATGTAACTGTCCAGGTTCCTAGCACTGCTGTTTGAAAATATTGTTTTTTTCCCATTGTATTTTCTTGTCTCCATTGTCATAAGTTAATTGACCATGGAATCATAGCTTCTACTTCTGGGGTCTCTATTCTCTTGTATTGATCTATGTTTCTAGTTTTGTC
This sequence comes from Mustela lutreola, assembly GCF_030435805.1. Taxonomy (NCBI): domain Eukaryota; kingdom Metazoa; phylum Chordata; class Mammalia; order Carnivora; family Mustelidae; genus Mustela; species Mustela lutreola. The sequence goes on from NC_081297.1 coordinate 58,969,831, forward strand.
CCAGTACCATACTGTTTTGATTACTATACCTTTGTAGTATATCTTGAAATCTGGGATTGGGATGCCTCCACTTTGATTTTTCTCAGGATTGCTTTGGCTATTTGGGGTCTTCTGTGGGTCCCTACACATATTAGGATTATTTGTTTTTGTGGAAAATGCTTTGATATTTTCATAAGGACTGCTCATTGAGGTCTCAAGCCACTGGACCCAGATTCTACTCTAGTCTCCGCTTTTTGGATAGATGGGGAGAGAGGGTACCTGCAGCTCTTTAGGTCAGAGGAATCTATTCCCAGTCCTTCAGTAGTATCCCTCTTCACTTTACTGGAAACATAAGTGAAGAGGGATTGACACATTTGAAGAGGGAGACGCATTTATTACTGTGTCTCCCTGTTTATTCTGTGCTCTTACCTTTGTCTTTGTCTTTGGTTGTTCAGAAGCTGTTCAGTCAGCCCTAGTTCTTCAGGAGAAATTGTACTACTAATAGGCATAATTTGGTGTGGTCTGTGAAGGAGGTGTGTTCAGGGTCTTCCTATCTCACCATCTTCTCCATTCAAAAGAACATTTTAACATCTTGAAAACCCTCAAGAGCACTTGAAACTTTAGCATTTCATTTTTAATTTAAGGATAATATATGCCTAATGTAATGAGAAAATAATGTCAAAGAATGAAGTATCAATAGTATTTGGGAAATATAGAATGGCCCTTTGATTTTTGACCAATCCTCACTCACATTTTCAGTATAACTGAGATTAAACATTTATAGTATATTCTACCAAAGTTTTCTTTATGTCAGATGTTTTTTATATATATTCACACAGTCACATTCATACACTCAGACTTGTCTTTTTCCTTACATAATATGGTAATACATATTTACTATAGAAAATACTCTGTAAGTTTCCTTTTTTTAGTTAACAAAGTGTAGTAGATATCATTCATGGTCAAATTATCATCAATTTATAATTGCATAGAATAACAGAGGAGATTTCTGTATAATTTAGTGGTTTCATTGTTGGTTATATTTGAGGAAATCAGGTTGGTACCAATGCACATTATTAGCTGCAGTGTTAAAGGCATTTGTATGCATTCACTTACAAGTATATAAGTATTTGTACAGCATTTATGTGAGGACTGATTTTTTTTTAAGTATATTATTTATTTATTTTCAGAAAAAGAATGAGAGAGTGAGAGTACAAACAGGGGGAGCAGCTCACAGATGGAGAAGCAGGTTCCCCACTGAGCAAGGATCCTGAATCCCAAGATGCTGTAATCATGACCTGAGCTGAAGCCAGATGCTTAATCACTGAGCCACACAGGTAACCCTGTGAATATTAAATTTTGATAGATATTTCAGAATTTCTCTTCCACAGACAAGAATAAAGACATTTCATTGATGTTAACCATCATAGATATTGAAGATCATTTACACATTTTAAAAATGGAAAAGCAAAAATGATGTCATAGCTCACCTAATAATAAAGATAGCATTGTAAAGAACAGATCACATTGCTGAGATTTTGAGGTTAATGAGATCCAATACCTTTGTAAACTTGCAAAACTTATCCAACCTGTCTCAGCATCAATTACTCTTCTCATAAAATGAGACCAACCATCTTCCCTCTTAGGATATTGTAAAGATTAAAGGAGATAATGAATGAAAGCACTTACAGACTAGTTAGGATACAGGAAGTTCTTAGTAGATGAATGTTAAATACTCTTTTAAATTTCATATTCTCCAATTATTAGAGAGGTTGGATTTTTTTTTCTAACCTAATGTAGTTTTAATGAGTTAAGCACAGGGTTATTCCATATGCTCCAATACATATGTTTAGAAACACATATATTTTAACAAAAGAAGATTTTTCTTGAAAAGTGGATCAAATAGTGTCATTTCAATGACTTAAGCATAAGGCAGTCCCCATATGCTTCTTACACTTAAGTTTACAAACACTTATAGCTTAATAAAAGATGTTGCTTGAAAGAAAAATTATGAACAGTGGAGTTTCAATGAGTTAAGCACAGAGATATTCCCATTTACTTCTATACTTAAGTTTACAACACTTTTATCTTTCTACAAAAGTTTTTATTTCAATTCCGGTTAGTTAACACAGTGTAGTGTTAGTTTGAGGTGTACACTATAGTGATTTAAAACTTCTGTACAAAACCGAGAGTTCATCACAAGTGCACTCCTTAATCCACCTCACCTATTCACCTCGTCCCCCTACCCATCCACCTCTCCTCTGGTAACCATGTTTATTCTGTATTATAAGAGTCTGTTCCTTGGTTTGTTTCTCTCTCCCTCTTTTTTTCCCTTTGCTCATTTTTTTCCTTAAATTTCACATATGAGTAAAATTATATAGTATTTTTCTTTCTCTGACACACTTATTTCAGTTTGCATAATATTTAGAGAGATTGAACATTTTAATAATTGTATTTCTCATCCATGAATTGCTTATTCATAACTCTGTTCACTTTGGGGGGTTATGTCTTCTCATTTACTAGTTGGAGATATTTATGTACTTGAATATAAACTCATGGTGAATTTCTTTTGTTGAATCAAGTTTTCAGAACCTCTCCATAACTTATTTATGAGGTGCTTCCACTCAAAAAATCGTATCCTGAGTTCATGGTGCCCTATTCTTTTTAGAGCACTTTTTTACACCTACTTCAAAATCATGTAAATATTCATTCATGTTTACTATTTCTATGGTTTTTCTCTTCCCATTTGTCTCTTTAATCCACCCAGAATTTTTTCTTATATAAATTTGAATTTGTTTTTGTTTCTTTTAAACAAATAATCAACTTCTCTAATATCATTAGGCTAGAGACAACATGAGAGTTTGGACAGTGAGTCACTTAGAGCACCAAAGCCATGGGAGATGCCAACTCCCATCTGGCAACCATCAAATAGTTCTCTGTATTGATGGGTCTGTTTCTGCTTTGTTTGCTGGTTTACTTGCTCATTTTGCTTCTTTGATTCTATTATAAGTGAAAGCATATGATATTTGTCTTTCTCTATCTGGTATATTTCACTTGGCATAGTATCCTCCATGTTCATCAAAGTTGTAAATGGCAAGATCTCATCCTTTCTATAGCCAAGTAGTATTCCATTGTGTGTGTGTGTGTGTGTGTGTGTGTGTGTGTGTGTGTATACATATATACATTTATATATATGTATCCTCTTCTTTATTAATCTATCAACATACACTTGGATTGCTTCCATACCTTGGGTGTTACAAATAATGCTGCAAAAAAATGTAGGGGGGGTGCATATATCTTTTGGAATTAGTGTTTTTGAAAAAAATTTTTATTATTACAATGGCAAGCAAAGTGATTTGTGTTCCAAAACCACTGGTTTTATATCCACTGTTATAAGTCATTAACATAGAACTACAGTTTAAAGGAAAATAAAACTCAGCCACTCTCGTGAATTTTCCATTTCTTACAGGATACCCAGTTTGTTGGCATATAATTTTTCATAGTGTTCTCTTATATTTGTTGTTCTGTGGTGTTGGTTGTGATATCTCATTTATTATTCACAATTTTATCTATTTGGATCATTTCTCTTTTCTTTTTGTTAAGTCTGGCTAGCGGTTTATCAATTTTATAAAGTCTTTCGAAGAACCAGCTCTTAGTTTCCATTTGTTTGTTTTTATATCATTTAGTTCTGCTCTAATCTTTATCTCTATTCTGCTACTATTAGGCATTATTTGCTGTTCCTTTTTTAGCTCCTTTAGGTGTAAGGTTATATCATATATTTGAGACTTTTCTTGCTTCTCAAGGTAAGTGTATATTGCAATACACTTCCCTCTTAGAACTGATTTTAATACATCCTAAAGGTTTTGGGCTTTCATACCTTTAATTTCATTTGCTTTCATGTATTTTTTTTTAAAGATTCATTTATTTATTTCAAGGGGGGTCAGGCAGAGTGAGAGGGAGGGAATCCTCAAGCAGACTCCCTGCTGAGTGTGGAACCTGACTTGGGTTTTGATCCCAGGATCCTGAGATCATAACCTGAGCCAAAATCAAGAGTTGAATGCTCAACTGACTGAACCACTCAGGTGTCCTCTGTGTATTTTGTTAATTCATCTTCAATTTCCAGGTTAACCCATTCATTTTTTGGTAGGATGTTCTTTAATTTCCTTGTAATTGAGTTCTTCTTGAATTTTTTCTTGCGCTTGACTTCCAGTTTCATAGTGCTGTGGTCTGAAAATATGCATGGTATGATTTCAGTCTTTTTGTTCTTGTTGAGGGATGATTTGTTAGCCAGTATGTGACGTATTCTGGAGAATGTTCTATGTGTATTCAAGAAGAATGTGTACTCTGCTGCTTTAAGGTGGAATGTTCTGAATATATCTGTTACGACCATCTTGTCCAGTGTGTCATTCAGAGCCATTGTTTCCATGTTGATTTGCTGCTTACATGATCCATCCATTGTTTTAAGTGGGGTGTTAAAGTCCCCTATTATTTTTGTATTATCATCAATGAGGTTCTTTATGTTTGTTATTAATATATTCAGGTGCTTCCAAGCTGGGAGCATAGATTTTTACAATTGTGAGATGATGGTTAGACCCCTTAATTTGGATATAATGCCTTTCTTCTTCTATTATTATGGTTTTATTTTAAGATCTAGTTTGTCTGATATAAGCATGGTTACTCCAGCTATCTCCTGACAACCATCTGCATTGTAGGTGGTTTTCCATCCCCTCACTTTCAATTTGCAGGTGTCTTTAGGTCTAAAATGAATCTGTTGTAGGAAGTATAAAAATGGATTTTTTTAAATCCATTCTTATACCCTATGTCTTTTGATTGGAGCATTTAGTCCATTTACATTCAGAGTGATTATTGAGAGATATGAATTTAGTACCATTGTGTAACCTGTAAAATTGGTATTCCTGGTGATGTTTTTAAGTCCTTTCTAGTCTTTGTTGCTTTTGGTATTTTTTTCTCCATTCAAAGAATTTCCCTTAAAATTTCTTATAAGACAAGTGTGTTTAAGAATGCTTTTAGTTTTTGCCTAGAAAACTCTTTATTTCTCCTTCTATTCTGAATGAAAGCCTTGCTGTATAAAGAATTCTTAGCTGCAGGTTTTTCCCATTTAGCACATTGCATATTTCCTTCCATTGTTTTCTGGCCTGCCAAATGTCTGTGGACAGATCTGCTGAGAACCTGGTCTGTCTCCAATTGTAGGATAAGAACATTTTTTTTCCTTGTCATTTCCAGGTTTCTTTCCTTATCTATGTATTTTGTGAATTTGATTATGATATGCCTTGATGATGGCTGGCTTTTGTTGAGCTTAATGGAATTCATCTGTACTTGGATTTTGATGTCTGTGTCCTTCCCCAGATTAATGAAGTTTTCAGCAATAATTTCTTCAAAAAAAGCTTCTGCCCCTTTCTCTCTCTCTTCATCTTCTGTGAGTCTATGATATGAATGTTATTATGTTTCACTAATTCACTGTATTCCCTAAGTCTACCTTCATAGTCCATTATCTTTCTTCCCCTCTTTTTTTTTGTTTCATTATTTTCCATACTTTTATCTTCTATACCACTGAGTTGCTCCTCTGCTTCATCAATTCTCCTTTTCATGCCCTCCATTTGTGCTTACATTGCAGTTATTACATTATTAATTTTGGCCTGACTACACTTTAGTTGTTTTATCTCTGTAGTTAGGGATTCTCTAGTGTCTTCTGAGCTTTTTTTGAGCCCAGTTTGTATCCTTACACTTGCTGTGGTACCTCTGTAGGCAGGCTGTCTCCCTGCCACTGCAACACATGTCTTAAACTTTCTTGAACCATTCTCCAGGGCTTCAACATGAGATCTTTGGTGTTTATTTCCTCAATATTCTCTCTGGTGCTCAAACTTTTCCTTCCTTATCTTTTGTTATTTTTAAAAGCTATAATTCTTTCATTATCTCCTTTCTTTCCAGAGTCCTTACAGAAATCCTGCGTTCACTTGAAGCCTGAGTGATGTAAGACCCATGCTGTAAGAATTTGCAAATTTATGATTTCTTATAATTACAAAATTTTGTGATTCCATATATAACTGACAGTATAACTTTAAACCAAACATGTTGGTTCATGAGAGGTTAGCAAAGACGGGAGGTAAGACAGTGTATTATTCCTCAGGAACTGTTTGCAGGTATAAACCCCAAAAGATCAGATAGAAGCTACTAGCACAAAGGACAAAAGTAGGTTGAGTCTAGCAACATGGTGCATCAAAAAGGAGAGTAGCAGATGTTAATTACAAAGGAGGAGGGTGGGAGTTTGGGTGAGCCTGGTGGTCGGTATTAAGGAGGATGAATATTGCATGGAGTACTGGGTGTGGTACATAAACAATAAATCTTGGAACACTGAAAAAAATTAAATTTAAAGAAAAGGAAGTTGGGATGAGATGCCAAAAAGAGCAACAAAATGGTGAATGGTGTTCCTCTTCATATATCCTTCTTACTCTTCTCTAAAGACAGTTCCTGTAATTCTGTAATTCCGACTGCTATGGAGAATAGGAATTGAGGAATAGAGTCACCAAGGCATAGGGGACAAACCTCCCTGCCCCAATTAATTTTCCTTTGGCAGACACTTACTTTAGAAGGATAATTTGGGAGGATACAGGCTTTTAGGGATTGGCATTTCAGAGTATGGTGTGTACTTGATATTACACTGATCAAATCAAATGATTCTGTTTTGTAGAGAGATTCCTCAGAGAACAAAAACACCAGCACGTGGGAATGGGGGAGGGAAAGTTGGTTATGACAAAGGACCCTAGAGATTCTAAATTTCCTAAATCAAATATGCTAAATTTAGATTTGGACAAATTGCATGAGCAAAAATGAAAGAGATTAAGGATGCATACAATAAATTGGGTGAACCTCCAAAATATGGCTGAACAAGAGAAACCAGACTTTAAATCTCACAATTTCTGATTTCTTTTATAAAAAGTTCCAGAAGAGGCAAAAATATTGTATATGGCCCAAGAACATCAATGGATACCTGAATCCAATGGCTGGCATGGGGAGTATAAAGAATGGCTCTGAAGACACGAAGGGAATTATTTAATATGATGGGGATATTCTAAATATACTTTGTCAGTAGTTGTCTAAATATATTGGATTAAAATTATTGCACATGTTTTTATGTAAGGTACAAGGTACATTAATGTATTTCATTACATTGACATAACTATAATGAATCAATAATATTTAATTTATAGATGGTTTAAAGTATGGGAAGATCCCCAAACAAAGACATAAATAAATCATACCTTGAATTTCTTCCAAGATTCACTAACATTTGTATAATATAAGTGATTTTGACCAAAGCCTGAGCTTCAATTATTTCTACACAGAACAACTGATAAAATTTATAAATATTATATATTGCAATCAACTTTTTCTAAACTCCTGTTCATATTGACTGTTTTTTACTTCTTCCTATGAATAAAAAAAAATGTTCTTAGTGACATCTAGAGTGGTAAATACTTGTGAGAAAATTTTCAATTTACTTTGTCCAGATCCATCAGAGAAATCAGTATCCATAGCATCTCTAGCTTTATGAAATGTATTTCTTTTTTTTTTTTTTAAAGATTTTATTTATTTATTTGACAGAGAGAGATCACAAGTAGGCAGAGAAAGAGAGAGGAGGAAGCAGGCTTCCTGCTGAACAGAGAGCCTGATGTGGGACTCGATCCCAGGACCCTGAGATCATGACCTGAGCTGAAGGCAGCGGCTTAACCCACTGAGCCACCCAGGCGCCCCATGAAATGTATTTCTAAGATTATAAGACTTGAAAGCCAGATTTACCCCTTAATCCACATACCGAATGGTGGTGTTAACAGTCATGGAAAAATATTAATTGTGTGTACATCCCCATTAGAGCTCTGGAATGATCAGGTGCTTGTCAATGAACAACAATATTTTGAAAGGAATCTTTTACTGAAGAATAGGTCTCAACAGTGAGTTTAAAATATCCATAAACCATGTTTGTTTGTAAACAGAGGTACTGCCATTCAGGCCTTGTTATTCCATTTATAAAGCACAGGCAGAATACATTAAGCATAATTTTTAAGAAGCCTAGAACTTTCAGAATGGTCAATGAACGTTGGCTTCAATTTAGAACCACAATCTGCAATAGCCTTAACAAGAATGTCAGCCTAACCTTTGAAGTTTTGAAGCAAGGCATTAACTACTCTTTATCTATAAGTAAGACCTAGATGCATCTTCATCCACTATAAGTCATTTTCATTTGCATTGAGTGTATGGTTTAGTGTAGTCATCTTCATTAATTACTTTAGCTAGATCTTCTGGAAACTCACTTCAGCTACTACATCAATCCTGCTTACCTTGTACTTTGTGTTATGTAGATGGTTTCTTTCCTTAAACCTTATAATGTGTTCTTGCTTCAGATTTTTTTTTTTTTTTCTGTAGCTTCTTCACCTCTCTCAGTCTTCATAGAATTGAAGAGAATCAGGGCCTTGCTCTAGATTAGGTTTTGGCTTAAGGAATATTGTGTTTGATTTGATCTATCCAGATCAATAAAAATTTCTCCCTGTCAACAATAACACTTCACTTTCTTATCACTTATGTCTTTCACTGAAGTAGCACTTTAATTTCCTTCAAGAGATTTTCCCTGTATTCATAACCTAAGTGGTACAAGAGATATGGCTGTTGACCTATCCTGGCTTTTTACTGTGTCTTCCTCATTAAGCTTGATCATTTCTAGCTTGACTTAAAGCGAGAAACACGATTCTTTCTTTTACATGAACACTTCCAGGTCACTTTAGGATGATTATTTAGCCTAATTTAAATATTTGTGCATGCCAAGTAATAGAGAGACCAAAAGAGAGGGAGAGAGAAGGGAGGAGAGCTGGTCAGTGGAGCCGTCAGAACACACATAGCATTTGCTGATTGTAGTTGCTTTCTTATATGGGCAGCGTTCATGGTGTTCCAAAATAATTACAATAGTAACATCAAAGATCACAGATCACCATAACAAATATAATGATTAAAAAGCTTGAAATATTGTGAAAATTACTACAGTGCAACACAAATGCTGTTGAGAAAATGGCACCAATAGACTTGATTGATGCAGGATGTCATAAATCTTCAACTTGTAGGAAATGCAGTTATGCAAAGTGCAACAAAATAAAGCACAATAAAATGAGAATGAATAAAACATACCTGTACCACATTTTGTTTATCCATTCGTCACTTGAAAGTTACTTGTGTTTTTTCTACACTTTGACTCATGCATGATGTGTCTATGAAAACATGTGTTGAAATTTTTGTGTGAACTTCTTTTCAATTCCTAGAAGTAGAATTTCTGGGTTATATGGTAACTCTATATTTACCTTCTTGATGAGATACCAGACTTTTCCAAATGGCTACACATTTTACATTCCCACCTGCAGTGTATGAGGATTCCAAATTCTGTCCATCATCACTTTTTATTCTTCTGTACAATAGTACTTCTTACTTTTTGTGATATAAATAACCAACATATATGTACAGACACACACATACACATACATATATGTAACTGATATATGTAACTGTCCTTGTGGTTGTAAAATGGTATGTCATTGTGGTTTTGACGTACATTTTCCTAAATACTATTATTCATTTTTTTTAAACATTTTATTTATTTATCTGACAGACAGAGATCACAAGTGGGCAGAGAGGCAGGCAGAGACAGAGAGAGGGGGAAGCAGGCTCCCTCCTGAGCAGGGAGTTGGATGTGGAGCTGGATCCCAGGACCCTGGGGTCATGACCTGAGCCAAAGGCAGAGGCTTTAACCCACTAACCACCCAGGTGCCCCAATACTACTATTCTTTTTTTTTTTTAAGTTATTTATTTTTTAAGTTCTTTTTTTTTTTTTTTTTACTTATTTATTTGACAGACAGAGATCACAAGTAGGCAGAGAGGCAGACAGAGAGAGAGGAGGAAGCAGGCTCCCTGCTGAGTAGAGAGCCAGATGCAGGGCTTGATCCCAGGACCCTGAGATCATGACTTGAGCCCAAGGCAGAGGCTTAATCCACTGAGCCACCCAGGTGCCCCCAATACTTCTATTCTTGAGCATTTTTTAAACGTACTTTTACCCATGTGTCTATCTTCTTTAAGTCCTTTGTCTACATTTTGTTGAGTGTTTGTTTTTTTATTGTTCAATTGTAGGAGTTATTTTTTGTAAATTTAACCATGGAAGTGCCACATTCTATCCAAGAAAATAACAAAACTCAAAAAAAAATTAAAGATGTCCTAAATAAATATTAAAAATCCCATATTATTTGATAGGAGACCCGCCATTGTTAATTAAGATTATAACAGTTTCTAAACTGACCCACAGATTCAATGTAATCCTTATTAAATTTTCAAGTGCTCTTTTTGCATAAATAAGCAATCTAATCCTAAAATTCATAGGGAATTGCAAGTGTCCCTGAATAGACAAGACAACATTGAAAAAGAGGAACAAAGTCGAAATAGTCATACTTTCCAACTTCAAATTTCATATAAAGTTACACTGATCAAGAAAGACAGAATGATACAGGCAATTGAGCAATAGCTCAAAGGAATAGAACTGAGAGTTTATTATAGACCCATACATTTATGGTCAATTGATTTTTAACTAGAGTGCCAAGATTGTTCAAAGGGGAAATAATAGCTTTTTCAACAAATCATGTTGTGGTAACTATTTTCATGCAAAAGTTGACTTTAATCTCTACCTCAAACCATACACAAACATTAACTCAATAGAAACCAAAGACCTAAAAGTAAGATATAAAACTATAAAGTTCTTAGAATAAACAGCAAGTATACATCCTTGCAATTTTGGATTAAGCAATGATGTTTTAAATATGACACCAGAAGCACAAGCAAAGAAATACAAAATAAATTTAAAAATTATTCATCTTTGGGGTGCCTGGGTGATTCAATGGGTTAAAGCTTCTGCCTTCGGCTCAGGTCGTGATCCCAGGTAGGATCGAGGCCCACTTCAGGTTCTCCGTTCAGCAAGGAGCCTGTGTCCCCCCACCCCCTGCCTATCTCTCTGCCTGCCTGTGATCTCTGTCAAATAAATAAATAAAAATCTTAAAAAAAAATTACTTCATCAAAATTAAACATTTTATGAACAAAGGATACTATCAGGAAACTGAAATGACAACCCAAAGAATGAGAAAAATAAAAACCAAATCTAATAAGGGTCAATAATTTTTAAAGTGCTCATTGGACAGCTTTGAGGGCCTTGAATATAATAACAAGAACTTATTCCCTTGTTATTGCCTTAGAAAGGAAGATGGTTAACAATGTTGGCTTAAAGGGTGACTGGGTGGCTCAGCGGTTAAGTGTCTGCCTTTGGCTCAGGGATCTAACCCCACAGGAGCCTTCTCATCCTTTTCCTTCTACTGCTTTCTCTCTCTCTCTCTCTCCATCATATAAACAAACAAACAAACAAACAAATAAATAAATAAATAAAATCTTTAAAGACAAAAAACAGTGCTGGCTTAAAATAGTAAAACAAATCAGAACACAAACCTGAGCTTAAATTGTTTTCTTCTCAGGGCCACATGGATTGGATTACAGCATTAAGTATTTTTTTCACTCATTTTTCTCTGATGGCACATTATATCCAATACCAAACACATTATATTTCATGGATTTCTTTGCATGTCCATTTTTATTTTTATTTTTTTATCTGACAGGATATCAGTAATACATCTTTAAAAACATTTTATGTATGAGTGAGTACATGCAGGAGTGGGCAGAGGGAAGGCGAAGGGAGACCCAAATCATTTTTTTAATATTTTCTCCATGATCCCATATAACCAAATGTCCAACCATTCTTCTTCTTCTTCTTTTTTTTTTTTTTTTTTTTCTCTAACTATCTCTGGAACCATTTCCTGGAACTTCAGATTCATTGAAATTATTACATTTCAACTCTCAAATAACCTATTTAGTTTAAAATATTAGCCTTCTAACCTACCTCCCAGATTCCAATATCCAAAACCCCATCTTCAACACATTTAACATAGTGTCTTTATAATGTAAAAATCTGCTTGCATAGGTTTTTATATTAAAAAAGAAAACTCTCAAGGTGCCACCTGCATTAGAATCACCTACTATCCATGTTTCTATATTGTACTCCAGGTAAATTAAAAAGACATTTTAAGAATGAGAACGTTGACTTGTGTGGGTGATAAACAATCATGTGTGTGACTCTTAGGCATTTCACATTTTCAGGTCTCTAAACCTACCAGATAACGTCCTGCTACATTTTAGAGCATATGAGCTTTTTATGACTTGAAGCCTCCCTTTTTTTCTTTCCGTGTTGAAACAGGTGATTCACATTTGAAAAACTTCCTAGAGTTCCAGTAGTGTATATTGTTATATTGATGTCTGTATTATTCTTTAAAATTCTAATGATGAATGTTTATTTAAAATCATTTTTGAGGAAGTCAGTACCATGTTTTGTAAAATAAAAGAAATTTCACATTTGTATTGATAACTCAAGATAATAATCTACTATAGCACAGAAAGGAATGCATCTAATCATAAAGAGAAGTAGGAAGGAAAAGATGCACTGTGCTGAAATGTTTGGTTAAAATGTTCTGAGGTGAAAAAACATGTGGTGAACTAATTGAAGGACAGAATAGTAAACTTATAAGATGGGTCAAAATGTTTATTTATTTTCTTTTCCAAGGTTTTAAAATTAAATTTCCCCTTCATTTTTTGAAAAAAGAGAATCTTTTGGAGTGTGTCCTTGAAAGCTTATTTCACTTGCTGGTTTCTGAGAGTATAAATGTAAGGGTTTAATAAAGGGGCAACTGAGGTATAAGTAACACATCTTTGGATAAAGTCACCCTTTGCTGTTGGCTTTATGTAATTAAAGATACAGCTACCATAAGTAAGGGAGACTATAATCATATGAGAAGAACAAGTAGAAAAAGCCTTTGTTCTTTTCTGAGCAGAGGGGATTTTTAGAATGGTCTTGATAATATATGTGTAAGAAAGAACCAGTAACAGCAATGTGACTAGGGTATTTATAAGAGGTAAGACAAACGAAAGTAATTCCAGTAAATGAGTGTCAGTGCAGGAAAGCTGCAAGACAGGGGAAATGTCACACATGAAATCATTAATTACTTTGGAAGCACAAAAATCCAGCGTCAGTCCTGAGGTCAATGGTGGAAACGAAAGCAGAAAGCCAACTGTCCATGAACCGAATAGAAGTTGGTAACACACTTTGTTGTTCGTTATGATGGGGTAATGGAGGGGTTTGCAGATTGCTACATATTGGTCAAAACACATGGCAGCCAGCAGGTAAAATTCTGTAATTTCTAACAAGAGGAAAAAGAATAACTGAGATGCACAACTATTGTAGGAAATTATTTTATTTTAGTCATGATGCTTATCAGGAATCTGGGAACAAAGAATGTTGTCAATGAAGCTTCCAAGAAGGAGAAATTTTGGAGGAAAAAATACATGGGAGTCTTGAGGCGGGGATCTAGCAAAGTAAGAAGGATGATGGTTAAGTTCCCAATCACACTCAACACATAGTTTATGAAGAAAAATATAATAATTACAATTGGCAATTGTGGGTCATCAGTCAATCCTAGGAGAATGAATTCAATCTCTCTTGACTGATTCCTCATTTCAGACCTGAGTACTATTAAATAGAGATAGGAAGACAACTTCAGAATTGGAAAAAAGAGGATTTTTATAAAAGCTACTGGCAGGAAAAAAAAATTGTAGTCAGAAATGTAAAGAAGTTTAAAACATTGATCTGATTTAATAGGATAGATGATACTTAAAACTGTTATCAGCCTAGGTCAATCTAACTGATTGCTGCATTTAAGTGACAGTTATGATAAGAACACTACTAAACTTTTCCTTTTTCCCTTTTTGAACTTGAAAGATCATTTAAATTTTAGCTGATTATTTCCAAATGAGGTAAATTCTCTTTCAAGCTAAATAGAACAAAAGCTTGACCTTTAGTGTATTTTTTATGTAAGCTTAAAAATCATTGAAAAATTTCTCATAACATCCAGAAAATTAATACCAAAATCTATATGTAATTTGTTCTTCAAAAATTCCTAGCTCATTAAAACACTTAAAAATTTGTGAAATATGGAAATAATGACAGTTACATACTATCTCTATAATTGAAATATTCAGATATATACCATTATTTTGTCCTGATGCAGTACTTCCCCATTGTTCTTTTATCTCATTTCACTTAATTATTATTTTTCGTTCATGTCAAATACACCAGGCTTCTTAGAAGTTGCATTTAATCATGAAGTTTGACTGTAACATCTACATAAAAATAGAAAAAAGTAAACGACAGTTCAAAAGTCAATGGATATTACCTGACTTTTATTTGTGGCAATGCTTTCATTTATGATCTAGATATTGACAGCAAATTATAAGTGATTTACCATATCTAGAATACACTGATATAATTTTCCCCTTATGGGAATATGGTAGAAACAGGGTTCAAAAGTAAATGATGAATATTCTATCTCTAATAATATTACAAAAAATTCAATAGTTTAAGAGGAAAGTTAATTCCAAAGCATTTCTGAAGAAAGATTCTAAAAACATATATGCATTCTGGAAATTATATTAATCTGTTAATAACTTTCACTCTCACTGATGGTCATTAAAATGTCACGACTCAGATATTACAAATAATTAGAATCCTCTTTCAGGCTGGATGAGATGGATTTTCTGTTTTTTTCTTATATATTAAGATGAAGGTAAATGTCTATAAAAATACTAAGTGAAAATATAATGCTCTAAATGAAAAGTGATTTGGGGAAATCCCTCATATGAAGGGAACCCAAATTTTGTAACAAAGAATTCTTGTTTCAAATTGTGCACTAACAAAAGTAGCAGTTTTATTATTTTGCTCATAGGATACACAGGGGATTAATTAAAAAAAAAAAAAAAAGTGGAAGAAGAAGAAAAAGAAAAGAAAAAGAAATGCCCCCTGGAGACTCATATCAGGAGTATCAGTTACGTGAAAAGTAAGACAACAACCAAAAAACAAACAAACAAACAAACAAAACAAACAAAAAAGGAAGGAAATAAAAACTACTGTGAATTGCTTTAAGCACAAAACTGAATTTCTTTAACTACAAAACAAAACATATTCTCCCAAAAGAGAACTAGAAGTAATTTAAACTCTATACTTAATGCCAACAAGAATTTCAGATATTCCAGTACCCTGGGACAGTATGACCATTTCTACACATTAAGAGGGTTTAGCCCAAATGGAAACCATTCTCTTGCTTCCCCAGTCAATAGTAGGATTTCATTAACTAGTGAATTAACTATGTCCCAATTGGAGGTGTAGGGCAGTACTTAATATTTTGCTATTTTTTAAATTTTGATATAAAATATAAAGAAGAAAACCAACAAATAACCATGAAGATCATTTATTCCTGGATCATTTGTTGATCCATCTGCTATTCGATATAATAGTATGTGTTTATAACAAAAAAGAATATTCTACTAGATAAGCATAATATAGCCATTAGTGTCAAGGCATTAACATTCATAGATTATTAACGTACTTCTCCAATGCTATTTAAGTTTCACCAGTGACTAAAAGTTTTTTTTAATAGAAAATAATACAATTTAGATTTATATGTTAATTTAATTACCATAATGTTTTAGTTTCCTTTAATTTGGAAAATTCTGTAGTCTTTCCTTAACTTCAAGAATATTGACTGAAAAAATTTTTTTTCTTTTTTAAATTAACTCTAAGTACATTTTTAAAAATTTTGAATCCAGTATAGTCTACCTACAGTTTTATATTAGTTTCAGGTGTACAATGGAGTGATTCATTACTTCTGTATATTATGCAGTGCTCTTCAAGGTAAGTCTGATCTTATCCCCTTCTGTACATGCACACTCGAGCTGCTTCTATATTTTGGCCATTGTAAATAGTGTTTCAAAGGCAGAGTGCACAAATAATTTTAATTACAATTTTTATATTCTTTGGGTAAATGCCCAGTCAGGGAATTAATGGATCATAGAGTAGCTTTATTTCTAGGTTTTTAGGAAGCCTCATATTGTCTTCAACAGTGGCTATACCAATTCACATTTCCACCAATAATGCACAAAGTTTCCTTCTGAATTTGTTTTTGTGTTTGATATAAGAAAGTGGTCCAATTTCTTTCTTTTGCATGTAGCTTTCCAGTTTTTCCAACTCCATTGGTGAAAAAGACTGTCTTCCCATTGCTTATTTTTGCCTTCTTTGTCAAAGAGTAATTGTACCATGGGTTTATTTCTGAACTTTTTATTCTGTTCCATTGATCTGTGTCTACTTTCCTGCCAATGCCATACTGTTTTGATTACTATAGCTTTGTAATATAACTTGAAGTCCAGAATTGTGATAACTCCAATTTTGTTCTTTTTCAACTTGCTTTGGTTATTTGGGTTTGTGATTTTGGTGGCACCCCTATCTAAAACAAATTTTAGAGTTGCTTGTTTTAGTTTTGTGAAACGTGCTCTTAGTATTTTGATAGGGATTGCAGTAAATGTTTAGATTGCTTTGGGTAGTATAAGCATTTTAACAATATTTGTTCTTCCAGTCCATGAGCATGGAATACCTTGCCATATGGTTGTATCATCTTCAGTTCCTTTCATGGGTGTTTTACAGGTTTTAGAGTACAGGTCTATGATCTCCTTGGTGAGGTTTTTTTTTTTTTTCCCTTAAGTATTTTATTGTTTTTGATGTAATTGTAATTGAGCTTGTTTCTGTTGGTATGATTTATCCATTCACGTAAATAGGGTGTGAAAGTCTCTTACTATTATTGTATTATTATTGATTAGTACCTTTATGTTTGTTATTAACTGCTTTGTGTATTTGGTGCTCCCATGTTGGGTACATAACTGCTTAAAATTATTATAATTTTTTGTTGGATTGTTCCTGCTATAATTAATTAGCACCATTTGGCTCCTTTTACAATATTGGTATTAAAGTCGATTTTATCTATGTAGTGTTACCTCAGCTTTCTTTTCACATCCATTTGCATGATAAATGAACAATATATATTTCTTTGAGTATAGAGAGTGAGAAAGGAGCAATATATAAAGAAAAAATCAACAAGGAAACAATAGCATTGATGACACATTGGACAGACCAGATAAATTTAGCAGCTATATTCAGAATATTCCAGCCTAAAACAACAGAATACACATTCTTTTCAAGTGCACACTGACCACTCTCTGGTATATATTACAGGTTAGGCCACAAAAGAAGTCTCAACAAATTAAAAAAGATCAAAGTCATAACACAATGTTGTGAAACTAGACCACTATGAAACTACAAATCAACCACAAGAAAAAAAAGTGGAAAGAACAGGAATACATGGAAGTTAAATAATATGTTACTAAACAATAAATGGGTAAACAAAGATAGCACACAGAAATTAAAAAAAAAAAAAAAAAAAACATGGAGACAGTGAAAATGAAAACCCAATGGTTTAAACTTTGAGGAGCAGCAAAGGTGAACCTAAGAGGAAAAAAAAATCATAAGGTGTTTTAAAACTGCCTGGTATGGTTTCTACACAGATTTTATGTAGAATAAGCTACTTATTGTTTTATATGTTCTCTCTGCTGCTGGATCACTGGAAATATTTCAGTGAATCAAAATAGCTAGAGCAAGACTACTCATAAAACACTAAAAAATATAAAAGATCATGTCCTGAATTTGAAAAGGAATCTTGGGGACAGTGTCCAATGAGACAGGAAAACAACAACAACAACAACAAGCAAACAACCACACTAGGTAAAGTTTGCATCTCTTGACAGTATTTTTCAGAGATTAACAACCAAACATCTAGTTCCTAATGCATATCTCTACTGAATGTGCTACTCCCCCATGCCAATGTTTAAAAACTGATAATCTACTATATAGTACTAAGTCTATTCTTGTTTTTAATTTAAATTCAATTAGCCAACATATCGTAGTGCATCAATAGTGTTAAGGTAATGTTCAATGATTCATTATTTGCGTATAACACCCAGTGCTCATCCATCACATGCACACTTTAATGCCCATCATCCAGTTATCCCATCCTCCCATCCCCCTCCCTTCTACAACCCACAGTTTATTTCCTAGAGTTAAGAGCATTCAGAGGAGGAGGAGTCAAGATGGCGGAGAAGTAGCAGGCTGAGACTACTTCAGCTAGCCGGAGATCAGCTAGATAGCTTATCTAAAGATTGCAAACACCTGAAAATCCATCGGCAGATCGAAGACAAGAAGAACAGCAATTCTGGAAACAGAAAAACAACCACTTTCTGAAAGGTAGGACCGGGGGAGAAGTGAATCGAAAGCAGCGGGAACATAGACCCCGGGGGGAGGGGCCGGCTCCCGGCAAGCGGCGGAGCAACCGCATACAAAATCAGGACTTTTAAAATTCTGTTCACCTAAGTGACATCGCTCCAGAGGCTAAACCGGGGTGAAGCCACGCGGGGTCAGCGTGGCCTCAGGTCCCGCAGGGTCACAGAAGGATCGGGGGTGTCTGAGTGTCGCAGAGCTTGCAGGTATTGGAATGAGAAAGCTGGCTACAGAGACAGAGCCAACAGTAAGCTCACAGCTCGGTGTTACCTTGAACCAGCCGCAGGCTCGGTGAGCTCGGAGAGCGGCCGGAGGTCAGGCAGACGGGAGTAACTGGGTGTTGTTCTCTGAGGGCGCACTGAGGAGTGGGGCCCTGGGCTCTCGGCTCCTCCGGGCTGGAGACCAGGAGGCCGCCATTTGTATTCCCGTCCTCTGGAACTCTACAAAAAGCACTCAGAGAACAAAAGCTCCTGAAAGCAAACCCGAGCGGATTACTCACCCCGGCCCCTGGTAAGGGCGGTGCAATTCCGCCTGGGGCAAAGACACTTGAGAATCACTACACCAGGCCCCTCACCCAGAAGATCAACAAGAAATCCAGCCGAGACCAAGTTCACCTACCAAGGAGTGCGGTTTCAATAGCAAGGAGAGCAGCAGAATTCCAGAGGAGGAGAAAGCAAAGCACGGAACTCATGGCTTTTTCCCTGTGATTTTTTTAGTCTTGCAGTTAAATTGTTTTCTTTTTCATTTGTTGTTTTTTTTCTCGGCTTCTGGTAAAACTTTTTTTTAACTTTTACCTTTTTCTTTTTTAACGTTTTTTAACTAGTTTATCCAATATATATATATTTCCTTTTTTATATTTTTCTTATTTGGTTTCCTTTTTTAAATTCTTTTCTTTTCTTTTTTTTTTTTTTCTTTATTCCTTTTTGAACCTCTTTTTAATCCCCTTTCTCCCCCCTCATGATTTGGGATCTCTTCTAATTGGTTAAAGCATATTTTCCTGGGGTTGTTGCCACCCTTTTAGTATTTTACTTGCTCCTTCATATACTCTTATTTGGACAAAATGACGAGACGGAAAAATTCAACGCAAAAAAAAAGAACAAGAGGCAGTACCGAAGGCTAAGGACCTAATCAATACAGACATTGGTAATATGTCAGATCTAGAGTTCAGAATGACAATTCTCAAGGTTCTAGCCGGGCTCGAAAAAGGCATGGAAGATATTAGAGAAACCCTCTCGAGAGATATAAAAGCCCTTTCTGGAGAAATAAAAGAACTAAAATCTAACCAAGTTGAAATCAAAAAAGCTATTAATGAGGTGCAATAAAAAATGGAGGCTCTCACTGCTAGGATAAATGGGGCAGAAGAAAGAATTAGTGATATAGAAGACCAAATGACAGAGAATAAAGAAGCTGAGCAAAAGAGGGACAAAGAGCTACTGGACCACGAGGGGAGAAATCGAGAGATAAGTGACACCATAAGACGAAACAACATTAGAATAATTGGGATTCCAGAAGAAGAAGAAAGAGAGAGGGGAGCAGAAGGTATACTGGAGAGAATTATTGGGGAGAATTTCCCCAATATGGCAAAGGGAACGAGCATCAAAATTCAGGGGTTCAGAGAACGGCCCTCAAAATCAACAAGAATAGGCCCACACTCTGTCACCTAATAGTAAAATTTACAAGTGTCAGTGACAAAGAGAAAATCCTGAAAGCAGCCAGGGAAAAGAAGTCTGTAAGATACAATGGTAAAAATATTAGATTGGCAGCTGACTTATCCACAGAGACCTGGCAGGCCAGAAAGAGCTGGCATGATATTCTCAGAGCACTAAATGAGAAAAACATGCAGCCAAGAATACTATATCCAGCTAGGCTATCATTGAAAATAGAAGGAGAGATTAAAAGCTTCCAGGACAAACAAAAACTGAAAGAATTTGCAAACACCAAATCAACTCTACAGGCAATATTGAAAGGGGTCCTCTAAGCAAAGAGAGAGCCTACAAGTTGTAGATCAGAAGGGAGCAGAGACCAAATACAGTAACAGTCACCTTACAGGCAATACAATGGCACTAAATTCATATCTCTCAATAGTTACCCTGAATGTTAATGGGATAAATGCCCCTGTCAAAAGACACAGGGTATCAGAATGGATAAAAATCCAAAACCCATCTATATGTTGCCTCCAAGAAACACATTTTAAGCCCGAAGAAACCTCCAGATGTAAAGTGAGGGGGTGGAAAAGAATTTACCATTCTAATGGACATCAGAAGAAAGCAGGAGTGGCAATGATAATGAAAACACAATGGTTCAAAATCTGTGGGACACAACAAAGGCAGTCCTGAGAGGAAAATATATAGCGGTGAAAGCCTTTCTCAAGAAACAAGAAAGGTCTCAGGTACACAACCTAACCCTCCACCTAAAGGAGCTGGAGAAAGAACAATAAAGAAACCCTAAGCCCAGCAGGAGAAGAGAAATCATAAAGATCAGAGCAGAAATCAATGAAGTAGAAACCAAAAAACAATAGAACAAATCAACGAAACTAGGAGCTGGTTCTTTGAAAGAATTAATAAAATTGATAAACCCCTGGTGCGAATTATCAAAAATAATAGAGGAAGGACCCAAATAAATAAAATCATGAAAGAAAGAGGAGAGATCACAACTAACACCAAAGAAATACAAACTATTATAAGAACATACTATGAGCGACTGTATGCCAACAAATTTGACAATCTGGAAGAAATGGATGCATTCCTATTAACATATAATCTACCACAACTGAACCAGGAAGAAATAGAAAGCCTGAACAGACCCATAACCAGTAAGGAGATTGAAACAGTCATTAAAAATCTCCAAACAAACAAAAGCCCAGGGCCAGACGGCTTCCGGGAATTCTACCAAACATTTAAAGAAGAACTAATTCCTCTTCTCCTGAAACTGTTCCAAAAAATAGAAATGGAAGGAAAACTTCCAAACTCTTTTTATGAGGCCAGCATCACCTTGATCCGAAAACCAGAAAAGGATCCCATCAAAAAAGAGAGCTATAGACCAATATCCTTGATGAATACAGATGCGAAAATACACAACAAAATACTAGCCAATAGGATTCAACAGTACATTAAAAGGATTATTCACCATGACAAGTGGGATTTATTCCAGGGCTGCAAGGTTGGTTCAACATCCACAAATCAGTCAATGTGATACAACACATCAATAAAAGAAAGAACAAGAACCATATGATACTCTCAATAGATGGTGAAAAAGCATTTGACAAAGTACAGCATCCTTTCCTGATCAAAACTCTTCAAAGTGTAGGGATAGAGGGCACATACCTCAATATCATCAAATCCATCTATGAAAAACCCACCACAAATATCATTCTCAATAGAGAAAAACTGAAAGCTTTTCCGCTAAGGTCAGGAACACGGCAGGGATGTCCGTTATCAGCACTGCTATTCAACATAGTACTAGAGGTCCTAGACTCAGCAATCAGACAACAAAAGGAAATTAAAGGCATCCAAATCGGCACAGAAAAAGTCAAATTATCAATCTTCGCAGATGATATGATACTATATGTGGAAAACCCAAGAGACTCCACTCCAAAACTGCTAGAACTGGTACAGGAATTCAGTAAAGTGTCAGGATATAAAATCAATGCACAGAAATCAGTTGCATTTCTCTACACCAACAGCAAGACAAAAGAAAGAGAAATTAAGGAGTCAATCCCATTTACAATTGCACCCAAAACCATAAGATACCTAGGAATAAACCTAACCAAAGAGGCACAGAATCTATACTCAGAAAACTATAAAGTACTCATGAAAGAAATTGAGGAAGGCACAAAGAAATGGAAAAATGTTCCATGCTCCTGGATTGGAAGAATAAATATTGTGAAAATGTCTATGCTACCTAGAGCAATCTACACATTTAATGCAATTCCTATCAAAGTACCATCCACCTTTTTCAAAGAAATGGAACAAATAATTCTAAAATTTATATGGAACCAGAAAAGACCTCGAGTAGCCAAAGGGATATTGAAAAAGAAAGCCAACGTTGGTGGCATCACAATTCCGGACTTCAAGCTCTATTACAAAGCTGTCATCATCAAGACAGCATGGTACTGGCACAAAAACAGACACATAGATCAATGGAACAGAATAGAGAGCCCAGAAATAGACCCTCAACTCTGCAGTCAACTAATCTTCGACAAAGCAGCAAAGACTGTCCAATGGAAAAAAGACAGCCTCTTCCAATAAATGGTGCTGGGAAAATTGGACAGCCACATGCAGAAAAATGAAATTGGACCATTTCCTTACACCACACACAAAAATAGACTCAAAATGGATGAAGGACCTCAATGTGCGAAAGAAATCCAAAATCCTTAAGGAGAACACAGGCAGCAACCTCTCCGACCTCAGCAACATCTTCCAGGAACAACACCAAAGGCAAGGGAAGCAAGGGCAAAAATGAACTACTAGGATTTCATCAAGATCAAAAGCTTTTGCACAGCAAAGGAAACAGTTAACAAAATCAAAAGACAACTGACAGAATGGGAGAAGATATTTGCAAATGACATATCAGATAAAGGACTAGTGTCCAGAATCTATAAAGAACTTAGCAAACTCAACACCCTAAGAACAAATAATCCAATCAAGAAATGAGCAGAGGACATGAACAGACATTTCTGCAAAGAAGATCCAGATGGCCAACAGACATATGAAAAAGTGCTCCATATCACTCGGCATCAGGGAAATACAAATCAAAACCACAATGTGATATCACCTCACACCAGTCAGAATGGCTAAAATCAACAAGTCAGGAAATGACAGATGCTGGTGAGGATGTGGAGAAATGGGAACCCTCCTACACTGTTGGTGGGAATGCAAGCTGTTGAAGCCGCTCTGGAAAACAGCATGGAGGTTCCTCAAAATGTTGAAAATAGAACTGCCCTATGACCCAGCAATTGCACTATTGGGTATTTACCCTAAAGATACAAACGTAGTGATCCAAAGGGGCACATGCACCCGAATGTTTATAGCAGCAATGTCCACAATAGCCAAACTATGGAAAGAACCTAGATGTCCATCAACAGATGAATGGATCAAGAAGATGTGGTATATATACACAATGGAATGCTATGCAGCCATCAAAAGAAATGAAATCTTGCCATTTGCGACAACATGGATGGAACTAGAGCGTATCATGTTTAGCGAAATAAGTCAAGCAGAGAAAGACAACTATCATATGATCTCCCTGATATGAGGAAGTGCTGATGCAACATGGGGGCTTAAGTGGGTAGGAGAAGAATAAATGAAAGAAGATGGGATTGGGAGGGAGACAAACCATAAGTGAATCTTAATCTCACAAAACAAACTGAGGGTTGCTGGGGGGAGGGGGGTTGGGAGAAGGGGGTGGGATTATGGACATTGGGGAGGGTATGTGCTTTGGTGAGTGCTGTGAAGTGTGTAAACCTGGTGATTCACAGACCTGTACCTGGGGATAATAATATATGTTTATAAAAAATATAAAATTATAAATTAAAAAATATATATATATATGTTTATAAAAAATAAAAAATTAAAAAAAAGATGCAAAAAAAAAAGAGCCTTCAGAAAGGATGAATACCTACCATTTGCATGACATGGATGGAACTAAAGGGTATTATGCTAAGTGAAATAAGTCAGTCAGATAAAGAGAATTATCATATGTGGTTCCATGTTTACTTAATATTTTTAATCTGTCTTCCAATAAGAAGGTTTGGTACTATAAAACTCTAATACTTCATACATTTTTTTCCTTCCCACTCTGTTGCTCACCAGCAATGGACCTTGAAGAGCTTCTTGTTTTGTTTGATTAGAATTTTAATGTATCTGTCAATTATAATATTAGGAATTAGTACCTTCCCCAACTAGACTATAGTAATATAATCATGCCCAAATGATATAATGTGAATGTAAAACACCAATAAAATTGTGCAGGTCCTAAGAAAAAGCTACCGATTTTTTCAGGTTCCCCCAGTTTTAAATAGGCATGAAATAAGCGCAACTTTTTGTCTCTGTTTTGTTTTACAAACCAGTTACCACATTGGCTGTTATACCTCAAGATCTAAGGCAAATTACTCAACCTATCCAAGCATCACTTTGCACACCAATAACAGAGATAATCATCTATGTTACTATATAGCTGTGAAGATTAAACGTGAAATTATTTAGGACATACCTAGTTATTTGTTCTCTAGAGAAGAGATATTATTATATACGAAATTCCTATCAAACACTCATGTGGCATAAGTGTATTGGTGACTGCCTACATCTCCATCTATTATATATTTAAACAAATAATACAGATTTGGGAGGCCTGGTGTCTCCATTGATTAAGCATCTGACTTCAGTTCAGGTGATGATCTCAGTGTCCTAGAATTGAAACCCATATCAAACTCCCCACTCAGCAGGGTATCTGCTTATCCCTTTCCCTCAGACCCTCTTCTTCTCCTGTTCATGCTCTCTCTCTCAAATAAAAATTAAAATATTTATTTATTTATTTTTTTATTATTTTTAAAGCTTTTATTTATATATTTGACACAAAGAGAACACAAGCAAGGGGAGCAGCAGGCAGAGAAGCAGACTTCCTGCTGAGCAAGGGTCTGATGATAGGCTTGATCCCAGGACCCTGGCATCATGACCTGAGCTGAAGGCAGCAACTTAACCGAGTCACCCAGGAGCCCCTAAAATCTTAAATAATAAAAATAATACAGTTAAAAAAGGGTAGTACATAAAAAAGACATAGCACATGCCCTGAGCATAGCTAGAAAGGAAAAGATGTATGACTTTTAAATAATTTATAATCAGTAAAATAAACACTCAACTGAGCATGAAGAACTGGACAGATACTGCAGTTTGTGTGCACAAAATATGATTGTTGGATAATTTATTTCGTGCTTTTTATAGCTTTAAGAAAGAAAATGTAAGAAAAAGAAAGAAATGTGATATTAGTAATGGAACTGAAGATTTTAGAATAAATCCATGAAAAGAGTGTTTACTCAAGTCTTTACAGTAAAAATAAGTATTTATATTATTTGGAAAAATCAGGAAAATGATTATTGTTGTATAGCTACTGATGTCCTATTTAGTCTTACAAATCAGTGAGGAAATGGAACCTATAGAGGGTTTGAAAGAAAGACACTACAAAGTTACTTTAGGTTGAAAAGAAAGCTTAAGGAAATGAGCACATCATAGCAAGTATTTGGGAGATGGATATTAGAAGATACTCTAGAAGTTGAAATTTTATTTGCCCTTTATTGGATCTTCACAATGACATCCATTCATATTAACACATATTTTCATTTGTTTCTAGAAAGCAGCACTTTATGAAGCAAGTTTCTGAAAGCCTGTTTTACTTGCTGATTCCTCAGGGTATAAATAAAAGGGTTCAACATGGGGGCAATTGAGGTGTTGAGAATAGCTACTCCTTTGGTCAGTGATGCTCTTTCTTTTGCTGAAGGCTTGACATACATGAATATACAGCTCCCATAAGAGATGGAAATGACAATCAAGTGAGAGGAACACGTGGAGAAAGCCTTTTTCCTCTGACTAGCAGATGGGATTCTCAGGATGGTGCTAAGGATGCACAGGTAGGAGAGAATCACTAATGGCAAAGTGAAGAGAAGAGTGACAAAAGCAAAGTAAAAGCCAGTCCTCTCCAAAAGCCACGTATCTGAGCTTGAGAATTGTAAGATGGGGAAATAGTCACAAGAGAAATGATCAATTACACTGGAAGCACAGAAATCTAGCTGGAGGATGAGCATGAGTGGTGGGAAAATGGTAAGAAATTCTACTAGCCAGGACCCAAAGACAAGCAGGGTGCAGATTTTTTTGCTCATGCTGGTGGTGTAATGAAGAGACTTGCAGATGGCAACGTAACGATCAAAAGACATGGCAGTGAGAAGAAAAAATTCAGAAAGACCTATGAAGATGAAGAAAAATAGTTGAACTAAACAATTGTTATAGGAAATGGTCTTGATGTTAGTAATGATTGCCCCCAAAAATCTTGAGATAGAGACACTGGTGAATGTGATTTCTAAGAAGGAGAAATTCTGCAGGAAGTAATACATAGGAGTCTTGAGATGACAATCAAGATGAGGAAGATGATGGTTAGGTTTTCAGTGACCCTTAATACATAAGCCATATATAAAAGATAAAGATTACAACTTGAAGCTGTGGGTCATCTGAGATGCCCAAGAGAATGAACTCTGTGATCATTGTATGGTTTCTCATACTGCTTTTTATTTTCTTTAAGCAAAATCTGTTGAGAAACAAGACAGAAAGAAAGAGTGTGTGAACAGTAAAGGAATTGAAAATTTAAGAGTTCCTATTATTAGCTCCAAGGAAATGAAGCAATGGAACTTTTTTCCTTTGTGCAGTTTCGCAGGATCCACTCAGCCTGTCAAAGCACAAATATTTTACACATCCTCTCCTGAAAAGGAATACCATATTCACATTTCTATGTTAAAAGCCCCCTCATGAGTGACTTTACATAACGCCTGTACCTGTTACCAAATTGTCTACATGTGCAATATATCTCTTAATTTTATTTATTTATTTTTAGCTTAATTTCAGTATAGTTAACACACAGTGTTATATTCATTTCATATAGTGAGTCAACTCACTATATATAGTGAGTATATATACTCACTATTCATATAGTGAGTCAACAATTGCATACATCATGCAGTACTCGTCAGGACATGTGTACTCCTTAATCCTCATCCCCTATTTCTCCCTTTCCCCCACAAACCTCCCCTCTGGTAATCATCAGTTTGTTCTCTACAGTTAAGAGTTCCTTGGTTCCTTGGTTCCATAACTTCCCATTGGATACCCCAATGGGAAAAAAAGCAGTCTCCTCAACAGATGGTTTTGTAAACTGATCATCTACTTGCAGAAGAAGGCAACGACACCACTCTCTTACACTAAACTTAAAATGGATTAAAGTTCTAAAAGTTGAGAACTGACAGCATAAAAATTCTAGAAGAGGGCACAGATGGTAATCTTTCTGAAATTGTCCATAACAACATTTTTCTAGATATGTTTGCAGAGGAAAGAGCAATATGTTTCTGCAAGAATCATTATCATGTCTGTAATTTAGATATTGAGACACTGTTTTCTAGTTTCCAAGGTTGTGTGCTCCTAGAACTGAAATGCCTAATTCTGAGTTTTAACTCTGATGCCATTTTCAAACTTTATTGTCTTCTAAGATTTTGGTGGAAGCTGAAGACCCAGTCACAATTTCTGAGCCTAAGAAGAGCTATGATTATTGTTATTTTTAATATATATTCTTTCAAATGTGACCAGAAGAAATAAATGTGTTTCCTGTCTTAGAAATATAATACTAGAATTGCCTTGGTTATAAATGAGAGTATAATTCTTTGTGTGAAAGAAATCAGAAGCCATAGATATTTAATACATAGGTGAAGCCATTCGAATAACATAATTTTACAGCAAACTGGTACATTTATGTCATCTTCATGTTCCTTATTTAAATTAACAATTGACAGGGCGCCTGGGTGGCTCAGTGGGTTAAGCCGCTGCCTTCGGCTCAGGTCATGATCTCAGGGTCCTGGGATCGAGTCCCACATCGGGCTCTCTGCTCGGCAGGGAGCCTGCTTCCTTCTCTCTCTCTCTGCCTGCCTCTCAGTGTACTTGTAATTTCTCTCTGTCAAATAAATAAATAAAATCTTTAAAAAAAAAAAAAAATTAACAATTGACATACTTTTCTATGTTTTTTTTTTTCTTTTTAAACTATGTTCACTTTGTCTTTTTGCTCTCCAAATTTGTCTGAGGACAAGAGGAGTTCATAAGGGAATTTTTTGATGGCAAGTATTTCCTTGTTTTTTCTCTAGAAGAGTAAGTAAGTGGAATCAATAAAATTCTTTGTAAAATTTATTTTTAGAAACCACAAATTATTAAAATGTTATTGGTATGACTTTTATCCATCACATTCTCTCTTTATTCTTAGGAACCAGCATTTTATCTATGCCATAAATTCTTGATAGTATTATCAAGTATTATTTTTTTTCTATGGGATGAACTGGGTAAATCTGTAGGGCATAAGTGTCAAGTTTGTATTGTGCCTTTTTTTCTTTTAATTTTTCTTGACAATCACAATCTCTTCTTTTAGAAATAGACACATATTTGTTATAATATACCAGCAAAGTTGGCAGATCAAAAGGCAGAGATTGTTCCTGTGTTTTGAACAATGACTGGAAATATTAAATTATACAATTAGTAACTGTACATATACTAGTTTGATAACTTGGTGATCCCTGCAATTTATTTCAACAAAATAACCTCTGGAATGGAAGAGAAATAAACACATTCATTGACAAGTGTAGAACGTACTTATTTTTTTGATATTTTTTTTCTTAATTTTCTTAATTTCTTAATTAGATTTTCTTAATTTTTAAAGTTTTCTTAAATTTCTTAAATTTTCTTAATTTTCTTAAAATGTGAGAGGCAGTGCATTCATAATCTATTTCAGGTTTTTGTCATGAGTTCATCCTCGCCTCTGTCATGTAAAAGCCTCTCACACTGAGAAAGTGCAGGCTTGATTGCATGTAAGATTCCTGTAGTTTCTGCTCTAAGCAAAGAAATTTCTTTTTATCACTTTAATCTTTCCATATTACCATAAACAATATTCTGACCTGAACATCAAGAATTACTATTGTAAGCCTGTGAGTTCTTTAAGAGATTTCCAGGTAATAGAGCCCCCTGACTGGAAGGTAAAATATTTCACAGATCCCTGGATACGATGAAGATTGATTGAATACTATCCAAACACAAAACAATTTTACCTTCTCTGGTCATTGTATAAATCCCTGAGAGACCAGAGTGGAGAAAGGAAAAGGAGAGAGAACCTAAGAAGTATAGTGATGCCATGACATGCATCTATCCAGACAGCTAACAATATAGTGACATAAAAGCAAAAGTGTACTTACCAGCTGATCCAATCAATATGGTTTCCCTTTGTCTGTACTTATTTTTTCTCATAATCCCATGGAACTCAGTTGACACTCAGGATATAATTTATTCTCCGTTTCTTTGGAACTAGTTAAATATAGTGCTGAGCTGCACAGTAGTGGACCCTTCAGTGAAGGTAGCAGCCAGACTATTAACTTATACATCTCCACCTATATAAAGTAGAATGAATAAATAAACAATTTATTTTTGTTGTGTACTTTTATTACTAACCTTAAAACGAAATAGAGCTCTGAAATAAAAATGTCCGAACAGTTACCAGATTTGTTAAAAACAAAAAACCCCAAAACATTTTCAGACATCAGTGTTAGGCTCTTGTCCATCTTCTTCCAAAAACCATTCAGGATTAAATCCTCTGCCAGATCTAAAAACCTCTCCAGAAAGCCCTTATCCTTTCAACTCTCAGCCCCAACCTGCTTATTATATTCACAACCCACGTGACTAATTTTGATCTCATTATTCCCTTGAAAAATGCCTGCTCTATGCTCAACAAATTTACCTATGCTTTCTTTTTTAAATTATTACTTTAAAAAAAAAGTGAATATAGTTTACACACAATGTTATGTTAGTTTTAAGTATACACTTCGTGATTTGACAAGTTTATACATTATGCTATGTTCGCCACAAGTCTAGCTACCATCTGCCCCCTTACACTGGTTTTATAATATCATTGCTTGTATTCCTTCTGTTGTGTTTTACACCCATGACTTATTCATTCCATAACTGAAAGTCAGTATCTCCCTCTCCCTTTCACCCCTTTTACAACCCCTCACCTCTCCTCTCACAACCATCATTTTTTTCTCCATATTTAAACATCTGAATCTGATTATTGTTTGTTTATAAAATTTTAAAAATAAGTCACTTATGAAGAGAATCATATGGTATTTGTCTTTCTCAATCTGAGCTATTGCACTTATGATAATACCCTCTATATCTATCCATGCTGCCTCAAAGGGCAAAATCTCACCCTTTTTTATGGCTGTGTATTATTTCATTACATATATTATATATACATACACACACTAAGGTATATATGTATACATATATACATATATATACTAATATACATATATATACTAAGGTATATATGTATACATATACATATATATGTACATATATGTGTGTATAGATATAGATATATCACCTCTTCCCTATCCATTCATCTATTGTCAGACACTTAGGTTGCCTTCATATCTTGGTGATTATAAATAATGAAAAATAAGGTCAGTAAGCATATGGGTGTGTATATTATTCAAATTGGTGGGTTTTAAGGGGGGGGTGGAAAATACCCAATAATAAAATCATTAGGTCCTAAGGTATTTCTATTCTTAATTTTCTGAGGAACCTCCATAATATTTTCTACAGTGGGTGTAATAATTTACATTCTTACAAGCAGTGTATATAGGGTTCTTTCCCCGCACATCTTCCCGTGTTATTTTTTTGTCATTTTGCTTTTAGCTATGCTAGACTGGTGGAAGATAACATCTCAGTGTAGTTTTGATTTGTATTTCCTTATTTATTTGTGATGTGGAGCATCTTTTCAAGTGTCTGTTGGCCATCTATATGTCTTGTGATTCAGGTCATCTGCTCATTTTAAAATCAGATTGATTATTTTTTGGTGTTGAGTAGCATAAGTTCTTTATATATTTTGGAATTAAACCCTTATCAGATATACTGTTTGCAAATATCTTCTCCCATTCGGTAGGTAGACTTATTATTTTGTTGATTGTTTTATTTGTTGTGCAAAACTTTTTGTTTTGCTGTAGTCCCACTAGTTTATTTTCGCTTTTATCACCACTGCCTAAGGGAACATATCTAGAAAATTGTTGCGATAGTCCCTGTCAGAGAAATTACTGCCTGTGATTTTTTTCTAGGATTATTTATGGTTCCAGATCTCACATTTAGTTTTTTATTATTTTTTATTATTTTTTTTAATTTGAGTACACTGGGTTGGAAAGTAGCAGGTTTCATTCTTTTATATGTAACTCTCCAGTTTTACTAGCACTTTTTATTGAAAATACTGTTCTTTCCCCATTGCATTTTCTTAACTCCTTTTCATAGATTAAGTGACAATATAATCATAAGTTTATTTCTTGGGTCTGTAGTCTGTTCTACTGATGTGTCTGTTCTTGTGCCAGTACCATACTATTTTCATTACTATAGCTTTGTAGTATAACTTGAAATCTAGGATTGGAATACCTTGCACTTTATTATTCTTTCTCAAGTTTGCTTTGGCTATTTGGGGTCTTCTGTAGTTCCGTACACATTTTATGATTATCTGTTCTTGTGAAAAATGCTATTGGTATTTTGATAGGGATTGCTCACTGAGGTCTCAGGCCACTGGGTGCAGATCCTAGTCCAATCTGGGCTTTTAGGGTATATGGGGAGACAGCATCCCTGCAGCTCTTTGGTGCTTTTAAACTGCAGCTTTTCCTTCTGCACCCAAGGACAGAGGAATCTATTCCCAGTCCCTCAGTACTAACCCTCCCACTTATGTTCCCAGCAAGGGGGTGGGGGCTCACTTTGTTACTGTGTCTCCTGTTTATTTTGTGCTCTTGACTTTGTCTTTGTCTTTGGTTGTTCAGAAGCTGTTCATTCAACCCTAGTCCTTCAGGAGGAATTGTACTACTAATAGGTATAATTTGGTGTAGTCTGTGAAGAAGGTGTATTCAGGGTCTTTTCGCCACACCATCTTCTCTTATCAAAGATGCATATTAGTATCTTGAAAAATCAGAAGAATATTTGAAACTTTAGCTTTTAATTTTCAATTATAGGAGTAAATTGCATAGAATACCAGAGGAGACTTGCATGTAATTTAGCAGTTGTTTTGTTGGTTAAGTTTTAGGAACTCAGGCTGCTACCAATATCACATCATTAGCTATAGTGCTAAATCCATTTGTAGCATTCCTTTGCATATATACAAATACTTGTAGAATATTTATGTGAGTCTAAATTTTGATAAATATTTCAAAATTTCCCTGCTACATACAAAAATAAAAACCATTGCATGTTAACAATCACAGATATTAGAAATCACTTACATATTTTATAAATGGAAAGACAAAATGAAGCCACATTTCACTTAGTAATAAAGATAGTTTCATAAAGACCAAATCACAGTGTCCAGATGTTGAGGTTAAAGAGACCCAATATCTTCGTAAACTTGCCATCTGTCACCATACAACAGGATTACAATAGCATTGACTACATTCCCTCTGCTGTACCTTTTATTCCTGTGCCTTATTTATTCCATAACTAGAAATCTGTACCTACTACTCCTCTTCACCTATTGTGTTCATCACCCCCAACACCTTCCATATGGCATTTGTGATTTTGCCCTAATGTATGTTCTCCATATTGTCCTCTGCCTTGATGGCTCTGTTTCTGCTTTGTTTCCTGGTTTACTTGTTCATTTTGCTTTTTAGATTCTACATATAAGTGAAAACATCTGGCATTTGTCTTTCTCTATCTGGCATATTTCAATTGGCATAGTATCCTCTGTGTCTATCAATGTTAATGGCAAGAACACACCCTTCTTTATAGCTGAGTAATATTCCATTACACACACACACACACACACACAACCACTTCTTTCTCTATTCATCTCTCAACATACACTTAGGCTGTTTCTATATCTTGACTATTGTGAATAATGCCACAGAAAATGTGAGGGTGCATAAATCTTTTGGAATTAATGTTTTTGATAAAATATTTTTATTATTTATAATACTAAGCAAATGATTTATGTTGCATAACTACAGGTTTATATTCACAATTATAAGTCATTCACGTGGAACATACAGATACTTTAAAGGAGGACACAACTCAGCCACTTTTGTGATACATAGAGTGTTTAGGAAATGAGCTCAGAATTTCCTAGAGCTGTAACATGGATGTGGGAAGATAGCAGGTTAGAAGTTTAAAATCTTTTTCTCTTGTTAAATCTTCATGATAACGTTAGTTCATATTAATCAGAATTTTTTAATTTCTTTGTAAGAGACAGTACTTCAAGGACCAAACCTTTGAGGGTTTGTGTCTTTCTGGTTCCATATAGTGCAAATGAAGGAGTTCAGCATGGGGCCAACAGAGTTATTGAGAATGGCTACTTCTTTGGTCAATGAAGCCCTTTTCCTCCCTGCTGAGTAATTAGCATATGTGGAAATGACAATGACAATCATGTGAGAAATATTAGTGAACTGAACATTTTTTTTTCTTTCACTAGCAGATATGATGTATATTGGACAATATCACAAATGCCAAAGTAAATAGCAAAATAACCAAAACAAAGGAAAAGCCAATTACTTCTAGGAGCCATGCATCTGAGAAGATAGTTGTACAAGCAAAATATAGGCACAGACAAAGTTATGACATTGGATGCACATTTATCCAGCTGGAACAGAAGCATAAGGTGTAGGGAAATGGTCAGGAACTTACACAGCCATGCATAGACTACAAACAGGATGTATAGTTTTTTGTTTATGACAATGATGTAATGAAGGGGTTTACAAATGGCAAGAGAGTGGTCCGAGGACAAAGCAGTTAGAATGGGAAATTCATTTACCTCCATGAAGATAAAGAAAAATTGTTGGACTAATATAACTGTTATGTGAAAGGATTTTGTCCTTGGTGATGATTGTCCCCAGAAATCTACAAATACATAGAGTGGTAAATGAGATTTCTAAGATAGAGTAGTTTCATCTAAGAAACACATAGGTGTCTGTAGATGGAAGTCTATGAAGTTTAGAGTAATGACAGCCAGGTTGCCAGTGGCACGTAATATGGATGTGATAAATAAAGAGAGTAAAATCACAAGCAGAAGATCAGGATCATCAGAAAAGCTGGGCAGGACAAACTTTGATCATTGTATGGTTGTTCATCCCCCTGCTTTTTTTTTTTTTTTTCTTTTTTTAAAGATATGTGACAGCATTGATGAGTCTGGGGGAGTTTAGGTTAAGTGAAATAAGTCAGTCACAGGAGAAGAAAAATTGCAAGATTCCACTTATATGAGGTGTTATAATTAGTCTAACTCATGGAAATAGAGAGTAGAAAATGGGTTACTTTTGGATGGATCAGGGTGGGCAATGGGGAATTGCTGTTAACTGGCAGGAGTTCAGTTCTTTATGGTATATAAGTAGCAAAGGTTTTGAAAATGAATATTGTTGAAAAACATTGCTTTTTGTACTACATTTTGCTTAAAGTTAACAGTACTCATTGTAGATAGTCCAAGATGGTGAATGAGTAGGAGATGTTAGTTTTTGTCTGGCCCCAGGAATTCAGCTAGATAGCTTTTGAGGCATCCTGAACACATGTGAACTCAACTGGAGATCTAAGAAAAGAAGAGCTGCAACTCTACAAATAGAAAAGTGACCAATTTCGCAAGGTAAGAGATGTGGAGAAGTGAATCTGAGATGATCTATGGATTGATAAACTGCAGAGGGAAGGAGACTTCATCAGCCAGCTACTGGAAAAAAAATATAGCAGAGAGTCTAAAATCAGAACTTTTAGAAGTCTGCTCCATTGAGGGCCATCCCTGTCTGAAAGGTGATCAGGTGGTAGAAACAGGGTAGGATACTTGGTGGCACAGTGTGGTCTCAGGATACCCAGTGTCACAAGAAGACCAGGAGTGCCTGAATGTGGCAGAGTTCCTAGACATCAGAGCAGGGAAGCTGGCTGCAATCACTGAGCCCAGAAATGGGCTCTCAGGTTGAGTTGCAATATACCATGAAGAGCAGCATGGCTGACCCACTGACCTTCAAGCAGGGGCCCAGCAAGAAGCAGAACTGTTGTGAGGCCCCCTTTCTACCCATGGAAGGAGTAGCATGAGTGTGAACTACAGGAGTCTGCAGGGTTTGGATACTCCAAATGGGGTTACATGTCTGGGATAGAAATGTACTCTCACAGGCTGGGTGGGCACTAAGAATGGATGGAGACCAGAAAGATGGGAGTGGTTGACTACTTTTACCTGAGAGCAAGCTGAGGAGTGTGGCCTTTTCTTTAATCTCTGGGGATGGAGACTGGGGGGCTGCCATTTTCATTCATATCCTCTAAAGAGGCAGGGAAAGCCTTCAGGGAACAAAAGCCACAGGGAGCAATCAGAGCAGATTACTTAGCCTGATCCCTTGGCAAGGGCAGTGCCAGTCTGTCTGGGGCAAAGACACTTGAGAATCAGTGATCTCAGGAAGATCAGCAAGAACATCTGGCGAAGACCAGGTTTACAGATCATAGGAAATGGCAAAACTCCAGTGCTAGGTCAAAACAGTATATACAATTCATGTTTTTTTCCCCACAATTCTTTTATCTTTCAATTTTAATTTTTTTTCTCCTTCCTATTCAAACACTTTCTTATTTTATCACCTCTTTTATTTTAAAGGGTTTTATTTATTTATTTGACAGACAAAGATCGCAAGTAGGCACAGAGGCAGGCAGAGAGAGAGAGGGAGGAAGCAGGCTCCCTGCCAAGCAGAGAGGTTGATGTGGGGCTCAATCCCAGGACCCTGAGATCATGACCTGAGCCAAAGGCAGAGGCTGAACCCACTGAGCCACCCAGGAACCCTTATCAACTCTTTTTAAAAAATCTTTATAATGTTCATTTTCACACTTACATTCTATCCTTTCATTATATTTAATTTTATTTTTGTGTATTATATATATATATATATATGTATACACACATATATGTATGTGTATATATATATATTTCTTTTTTATAATTTTGGGATGCAATTTCTTCTAAGAAACAGGCAACAAACAGATACACCAAGAATCTAGTATATAGCAATATAAGCCTTTCTCAAGAAACAAGAAAAGTCTCAAATATACATTTGAACCTTACACCTAAAGTTGCTGGGAAAAGAACTGAAAATAAAGCCTAAACCCAGGAGGAGAATAAAATTAATAAAGATTACAGCAGAAATCAATGAAGTAGAAACCAAAAGAGCAGTACAATAGATCAGCAAAACTTGTACCTGGTTCTTTGAAAAGATTAATAAGATTGATAAGCCCCTGACCAGACTTATCAAAAAGAAGGAGAAAGGATTTAAATAAATAAAATCATGAATGAAAGAGAGACTCTCAAACAGTACTGAAGAAATGCAATTATAAAAACAGTTTAGGTGAAACTATATGCCAATAAATTAGGCAATGTGGGAGAAATAGATGCATTCCTAGAAATGTATATCCTATTAAAACTGGAACAGGAAGAAACTGAACAGACCCATAACCAGCAAGGTAATTGAAGCAGTAATCAAAAACCTCACAACAAACAAGGGTCCAGAACTGGATCGTTTTCCAGGGGAATTCTACTGAACACTTGAAGAAATACTAAGGCGTATTCTTCTGATTCTTGTTAAAAAAATAGAAATGGAAGGAACACCTATAAACTCTTTCTATGAAGCCAGGATTACCTTGATCCCCAAATCAGAGAAAGACCCTACTAAAAAGGAGAATTACAGACCAATATCCCTGATAAACACAGATGCAACAATTCTCACCAAGTTACTAGTCAATAGCACCCAAAAGTGCATTAAAAGGGTAATTCACCTCGACAAAGTGAGATTTATTCCTGAGCTGCAAGTATGCTTCAACATCCACAAATCAATCAACATGATATACTACATTAATAAAAGAAAGGACAAGAACTATATGAGCCTCTTAATAGATGCAAAAAAAGTATTTGATAAAGTACAGAATGCTTTCTTGATTAAAACTCTTCACAGTATAGGGATAGAGGGAACATACCTCAATATCATAGAAGCCATATACAGAAAGCCTAGATAAATATCATTCTCAATGGGGGAAAACTGACAGCTTTTCCCCTAGGGTCAGGAACATGGCAGGGATGACCTCTCTCCCCACTATTGTTCAATATAGTACTAGAAGTCCTAGTCTCAGCAATTAGACAACCAAAGAAACAAAGGACATCCTAACTGGCAAAAAAGTCAGACTCTCACTCTTCATAGATGGCTTGATACTCAATGTGGAGAACCCAAAAGACTCCACCCCCAAATTACCAGAACTCATGCATGAAATCAGAGTGGCAGGATATAAAATAAATGCACAGAAAAGAGTTGAATTTTATACACTAACAATGAGACAGAAGAAAGAGAAATTGAGGAGTGGATCTCATTTACAATGACACCAAGAACCATAAGATACATAGGAGTAAACCTAACCAAGGGCAAAAGATCTTTACTCAGAAAACTATGGAATACTCACAAAATAAATTGAAGAAGACACAAAGAAATGGAAAAACACCCCATGCTCATGAACTGGAAGAATAAATATTGTTAAAATGTCTATGCTACCTAGACCAATCTACACATTCAATGCAATCTCTATCAGAATACCATCAACTTTTTTCACAGAGCTGGAAAAAAAAAAAATCCTAACATATGTAAGGAACCAGAAAAGACCCTGAATAGCCAAAAGAATGTTGTAAAAGAAAACAGCAGTTGGTGGCATCACAATCCTGGACTTTAACATATATTACAAATCTGTAATCATTCAAATTCTATGGTACTGGCACAAAAACAGACACATATGTTGTCTTTTGGATGCTATTGGCTATTGGAAGAGAATAGAGAACTCAGAAATGGACCCTCAACTCTGTGGTCAACTAACCATCGACAAAGCAGGAAAGAATATCCAGTGGCAAAAAGACTTTTGTTGAAAAAGTCTTTCAACAAATGGTGTTAGGAAAATTGGACAGCCACATGCAGAAGAATGAAGCTGGACCATTTTCTCACACCATACACAAGGAGACTCAAATGAATGAAAGACTTGGATGGAAGACAGAATTCATCAAAATCTTTAGGGAGAACACAGTCAGCAACCACTGTGACCTCAGCCACCACAACTTCCTGCTGGACAAATCTCCAAAGGCTAAGAGAGACAATGGCAAAAATGAACACTTGGGACTTCATCCAGATAAAAAGCTTTTGCACAACAATGGAAACAGTTGACAAAACTGAAAGGCAACCTATGGAATGGGAGAAAATATTTTGCAACTGTCTTATCCAGTTGTATCTTATCCAGTTGTGCCATGTTCCTGAATGGGCTTGTATCCAAAATCTATAAAGAAATAATCATACTCACACATAAAGAACAAATAATCCAATCAAGAAATGGAGAGAGGACACAAATCAACATTTCCCTAAAGAAGACTGTAAAATGGCCAACAGACATATGACAAAATGCTTCATATCACTTGGCATCAGGAAAATGCAAATCAAAACCAAAATGAGATACCATCTACAGCAGTCAGAATGGCTAAAATTAACCATTCAGGAAATGACAAATGTTAGGGAGGATAGAGAAAGGGGAACTCCTTTACACTGTTGGTGGGAATGTGAGCTGGTGTAGCCACTCCGGAAAATAGTATGGAGGTTCTTCAAAAAGTTAAAAATAGAGGTACTCTATAACCCAGCAATTGCACTACTAAGCATTTACCTCCAAAGATACAAATGTAGTGATCCGAAGGGGCACCTGTACGCTAATGTTTAAAACAGCAATACACACAATAGCCAAACTATGGAAGGATCCCAAATGTCCATCAAGAGATAAGTGGATAAAGAACATGTGGTGTATTTATACTATGGAATACTACTTAGCCATCAAAAAAACATGAAATCTTGCCATTTGCAATGACATGGATGGAACAAAAGGGTATTTTATTCTAAGCAAAGTAAGTCAATCAGATAAAGACTCTTAGCATATGATCTCACTCATATGTGGAATTTAAGAAACAAAATAGAGGGTCACAGGGAAAGAAAGGAGAATATAAAACAAAGTGAAATCAGAGAGAGATACAAAAACCATAAGAAACTATTAATCATAGGACACAAACTAAGGGTTACTGGTGGGGAAAGCGGTAAGGGGATGGGGTAACCAGGCAATGGACATTAAGGAAGACACGTGATGTAATGAATATAGGGTATTATATAAGACTGGTGAATCACTGACCTTACCTCTGAAACTGATGAAACATTTTATTTTAATTAACTGAATTTAAATAAAAATGAAAGAAAACATTACTGTATTGTGCCTTTAAAAATACAAATGGGTAGATCTTAAGTGTTCTCACCACTTTACAAATATAATTTGCACTTATTCACAACCATAGCAGTTAGCTATATAATCCCATATTATTAATAATCACTACTATTTATTGATAACTAGTTATACTATGTGCCTGACAGACTCATTTCCATCCCTATAGTATATCACATGTGCCTGATTTATCTGACATCTGACTTACAGTGGGAAAGTATATATTGAGAGGCTATAAAAACCTTGTTTGTCAACTCTTTTCCTTCTATCACATGCAAATTATACTTCAGTCAGGATGAAATTGAGAAACCATTCATACAGTTTATCTTCTGTTTTGATCCCCTTCAATTTTTATCAGTTATTTTATATTTTCTTAACAAATCTGTGCTGTATTTCTCAATTGAATACATTGCATAGGGATCATTAGGAATGTTGAATGACTAATTAGGATTGCAGTATACTTTTTATTAATAAAAAGTGCCTTCTATTATGTAGGAAACATTGTAATATCCACAATTCTTATTTAACCTACACATGCATGCATGCACACACACACACACACACACACACACAGACAAAAACACCACACATACATATCATCCAAAATACTTTAGGCACTTAATACATTCAGTAGAATGGAAGAGTATTTTAACAGATGAAATTCTAATTTTATATGAGATGGAAAATTTTGTTCTATTATGAAGTTTTTATTTTCTAAAAACATGAGTGATGTTGTTTAGGCATTAAATAATTTACATACATGCCCAGTTTTAAACTAGTCTAAAACTAGAGAAGGAGCTACACATCTATATTCTAGTGTAGTGAGAAAATGGAGCTTACATTCCATGTAATTAGAGAAAGTGAATGTATTCTATTGATCTCAAACAGCTTTTTCTGCAGTATGTATTTATGTACGTATGTACACATGTATCTACCTATATACCTATATATTATAAGAATCATTATGGGATTTGGAAATATGGGGATCTTTATACTGTTTAAGATCTGTGCTTGTTTGTTTGTTTGTTTAATATTTTATTTATTTATTTGACACAGAGAGACTCAGTGAAAGAGGGAACACAAACAGGGGAAATGGGAGAGGGAGAAGCAGGATTCCTGCCTAATAGGGAGCCTGATGCTGGGCTCATCCCGGGACCCTGGGATCATGACCTGAGCTGAAGGCCAATGATTAACAACTGAGCCACCCAGGCACCCCAGATCTATGCTTAAAAAAATAATCGATAGTTAAATTATATGGGTATATCCTATTAAGTACGCATTTTTTAAATTTTAAAATAAAAGCATCCACATTTTTCAATAAATCATATGGCATCTGAGGAATTTTTTTTTACCTAGAGAAACTGTAAGATATTGAAGGAAGTTTCTGACAAAGATCAATGAAAATAACAAGATTATATTGTCTGTATTGAGTAAGAAAAATATCACATCAATATTTATACAGTGTCTCATCCATTCCAGGTGATAATTATTTTCCTAAACAAAACTCAAATACAACTTTCTGAATAAAGCAATTATTGTTCAAGAAGTTGCAACTAATAATGGATTCAGAAGAATGGGAGCCAGAAAGTCATATGAAATTATTTCAGTTGAGTGGGAAATAAATTAAATGTGCTTGTAAACTGTTAGAAAGAAAGAAAGAAAGAAAGAATGAGTAAGGATAACAGGAAGACCACTGTGATTTAAAGCTGGCTCAGATTTCATGTTTTGTATATTTTAAATTGCCCTGCAATGTATCTAATTTGTGACACCACAGCATTTCATTTGCTTGAGAAAAATACAATCTTCCTTGCCCTGTCTATGAAGGCCTGTTGACCTGCTGGTTCCTTATGCTGTAAATAAAGGGGTTCAGCATGGGGCCTACTGAGGTGTTTATCACAGCAACTCTCTTGCTCAGAAACACTTGGTTTTTTGCTGAAGGTTTAACATATATAAAAATGCAGCTTACATAGGGGATAGAGATGACAATCATGTGGTATGAACAAGTGGAAAAGGCCTTTGTCCTCTGACTAGCAGAAGGAATCCTCAAAACTGTTCTGATGATATATACATAGTATATGCCAAAGTGAACATTAAAGAAAATAGAGACCAGGAAAACCCCATTATCTCTAGGAATTTTGTGTCTGAAAAGGAAAGTTGCAGCAGGGGAAAATAATCACAGTTGAAGTTGTCAGTAATATTACACCTACAGTAATTAAGGTTTAAGAGCAACATGAGCACAGGCAATATGATTAAGAATGAAATCAGCCATGAAGAGAAGACAAGGAAACTGTAGGATTCAAATGAGCAAAGTTCCAAATATGGAGCCAGAATTTGGCTGAAATAGTATGTCATTTCGTCTACAGGTGAGATTTTAAGTGAACTGAAAATAGTAGTGATCCATTAATTTCCTCTCTTTTACCAGTGAAATCTTCAGTTAAGGCAAGTTTGAAAACATTCAATATCGCAGAGCTTGAAGGGCTAGAGCAGGTAGTTTTCCCCACCTTTTCTGACTCCAAATAACACCTGTTAACTTTCAGGAATGTGAGCATGGGTTTCTTCCCAGTGAGAATAACCTTTGTGCTCTTGCTCCAATTGTTTACTAGTTTCCCATACTCTGTAAGTTAAAGCTTAATTATATCGAGAATCCTCAGAAATGGGAAAGGTCCTGTATTTTTTAATGACGTGTGAGTGTTTTAGCCTTAGCCATTGATCAACTTTTGCTAACACTCCGCTTTTCCAATTCCTCCTACTATCTCACGGGTCAGATATACTGGAGTCATTGCCTCCAGCAACCTTAGAAGTTAGAGATAGAGGGGAGAAAGAAATAGGAAATAATTTAAGCAGGAGATCTTAGAATAGAGTTTGATCATATCTGAATACCTGGTCATATTTTATGATGTTTCAGCCTACATGTAATTATTATGATCTGTATACCTATAGAGATATTTATACTATTTCAGATTCTCTATTTAAAATCATATAAATTACTGCTATTAGTATGGAAGAATTTCCCTAAATTAAAGAGGTAGGAAAGCACTCTCCTAGAAAACTTGGGTGAATAGTTTAATTTCTTTACTTGTATGTGTTTTCAAAGTAGTGGGTTTTAATTTCTTTTTTATTTTCATTTTTGTTTTTCATTATTATTACTTATTAAAGATTTTATTTCTTTATTTGACAGAGAGCGAGTACAGTGGGCAGAGCACAAGGCAGAAGGGGAGGGAGAAGCAGGCTCTCTGCTGAGCTGGAAGCCCCATGCGGGGCTCGACCCCAAGACCGTGAAATCATGACCTGAGCTGAAGGCAGCTGCTTTAACCATCTAAGCCACACAGGTGCCCAATAATTTCTCTTTTAAAAAATATTAAATGATATAACCATAGTTATTTCCATAAGGAAGAGTGAAGATATCTGGGTTCAAATCCAAACCACTTAACTGGTCTGAAACCATGTATTCTTTGTACAGCATGAACTGGACTGGTCAGTGGGTG
This sequence comes from Mustela lutreola, assembly GCF_030435805.1. NCBI lineage: Eukaryota > Metazoa > Chordata > Mammalia > Carnivora > Mustelidae > Mustela > Mustela lutreola. The sequence continues at coordinate 59,012,718 of NC_081297.1, forward strand.
ACAAGTGTCAAAGCTTGTATTGTACCTTAATTTCAGTCTCTTTTTTTTTTTCTGACAATCAGATTTGTCTTCCCCTAAAATAAGACATATTTCTGTGACACATTTCAGCAAAATTTGCATATCAGAAGGCAGAGTCTATTACAATATTTTGAACAAACTGAAATACTGAAATGTTAAAATATTAAATTAGAAATAGTAAGTATGTTAAAGTGATAATTTGGGGATTCCTGCAATGTATTCCAACAATAACTTTTTGAATGAGAGAAAGATAAAAATATATTTATTGATGAATAAGAACGTACTTAATTTTGGATATGTCTAATGGTTTCATACAGAAGTATAATCCCAGATTTTCTTAATTTACTTAAAATGTGAGAGCCAGTGCATTCATAAGCTACTTCTGGAGACATTTTGTCAGGAATTCACCCTTCCTCCCTTATGTAAGTGCATCTCACACAGAGTAAATGCAGGCTTAATTACATACAAGTTTTCTACATCCTCTAAGTATAGAAATTTTTCTTTATCTCTTTCATTTTTTCATATAAAAATAAACATTATTCTGACTTAAATTTTAAAAAGCTACTATTGTAACTCTGAGAGTTCTTTAAGTAAATTTCCAGCGAGTACTGCTTTGTGACTAAAATGTAAACCGTTTTAAAGCTCTCTGGATAAGATGAGGATTGAATATTATCCAAAGATGAAACAAATTTACCTTCTCTAGTCACTGTATAATGAATGAAAGGCCAGAATAAAGAAAAGCCAGATGCAGGAGAGATGGGCCTAAGAGGTATAGTGATGTCATGAAGTACATCTTTCAGAAAACTAAGCAATATAGCGAGATAGAAACAAAAGTATGCCTACCAGCATATCCAATTAACTTAGTTTCTCCTTGGTTGTATTTAATTTTTCTCATGTGCACATGACACTTGGTCTTCACACAGGAGATAGTTTATTCTCAACTCTTTTGGGTTCATCAAATACAGAGCTGAGCTCAACTCTTCATTGAGCGTAGCACTCAGGTTTTATTCATTTATACATCTCTACCAGCATAAAAAAGAATGTATCAAGAATAAATTGCAATAATTAAAAAATCAGAAGGGTATTTGAAACTCAGTTTTTAATATTTTAATTTTAAGAGTGTATAGACTTAATATCATGAGAAATAAATGTCAGTGAATTAATTATAAATCAATAGTATATAATGAGAGATGGAATGGCACTTAGTTTCTAACTGATCCTCCATTTGCCCTCAAATCTTCAAATTAACCAGTATTAAATATTTACAGTCTATTATATCAGAAATTTTGCTCACGAAGACAGTCATATTCACACACTCAGAGAGCATATTTTTAATATGTAATATGTAATGCAATTTTACTACAGAAATATTCAGCAACTTTTTTCCAGTTAACAGTATGTACTAGATATCATTCCTTGTCAACTTACAGTGCTGGGAATCATCCTTTTATAACAAATTCATAGACTACCAGAGGAAACTTCTAATAATTTAGTAGTAATTATTTACTGAGATTCAAGGAATTAGCTTTCTATCAATTTCACATCATTAGCTAAAATGCTAAGTCTATTTCTATGCATTCATTTGCATATATGCATCTACTAGAATAAAATATTTATAAGTACCACATTTTGATAAATACTTCAAAATTGTCCTCCTACCAACAAAGAATGAGCCCTTTTCATTGGATCCTAGCCATCACAGATATTAGAAATCATTTCCATATTTTATAAACAGATACAAAAATGAAGCCACAATTCACATTATAAGGATCAGATCACAATTCTTAGATTTTGAGGTTAAAGAAACCCAATGATTTTGTAAAGTTGCAAAATTTATTTAACTTGCAAAATCTATTTAACCTTTCTATCAATTTCTGTACTCATAAAATGAGAGGGCTGGTACTCTTAACTCATAGTTTATTATAAAGATTAAGTGAAATAAATCATGAGTGGAAGTCATTCACTCTCACATATGTTGTTTTCCCTGCTGGAAGTGTTTTCTTAGGCATCTCAATTCATTTCTAATCATTCATCAATGCTAATTTATTTGTTCTTTTTTGTTTATATTGAGTATAGCTGACACACAACTATTAGTTACATTAGTACATTAGTAATATTGTTATATTATGATCAGATGGAAAGCATAATGAATTGACAAGTTTATACATTGTGCTATGTTCACCACAAGTATAGCTATGATCTGTTACCAAAGAAACTGGACTACTTTCTCACACAATACACAAAAATAAATTCAAAATGGATTAAAGACCTACATGTGAAACCTGAAACCATAAAAGTTCTGGAAGAAAGAATAGGCAGTAAGCTTTTTGACATTAGCTATAGCAACATTTTTCTATATATATCTCCTGAGGCAAGGGAAACAAAAGACAAAATCTACTATTGGGACTACACCAAAATAAAAAGCTTCTGCACAACAAAAGAAACAGCCAACAAAACTATAAGGCAATCTATGGAATGAGAGAAGATATTTGTAAGTGCCTTATCCAAGAAAGGGTTAATATCCAAGATATATAGAGAACTTATAAAACTCAAAACACCAAAAAGGAAAAATCCAATAAAATAATGTGCAGAAGACATGAATAGACACTTTTCCAAAGAAGGCATCCAGATGGCTAACAGACACATGAAAAGAAGCTCAACATCACTCATCGTTAGAGAAATACAAATCAAAACTACAATGAGATATCATTTCACACCTGTCAGAGTGGCTAAAATAAATAATACAAGAAAAAACAAGTGTCCCTGAGGATGTGGAAAATGGGGATCCCTCCCTGCACTTTTGTGCCGAATGCAAATTGGTGCAGACACTCTGGAAGACAGTATGGCAGTTCCTCAAAAAGTTAAAAATAGAACTACCCTATCATCCAGCAATTGCACTACTCGATATTTACCCAAAGAAGACAAAAAATTCTAACTCAAAGGGCTCCATGGACCTGTATTTGTAGGAGCACTAGCTGTGATAGCCAAATTCTAGAAAGAGTCCAAATTTCAACCAAATGCTGAATGGATAAAGAAATGTTATATAAACACAATGGAATATTACTCAGTCATAAAAAAAGAATGAAGCATTCCCATTTGAAATGACAGGGATGGAACGAGAGAATATTATGTTACATGACATAAGTCATTCAGGGAAAAACAAATACCATATGATTACACTCGTATGTGGGATTTAAGAAACAAAACAAATAAACAAGGGGGAAAACAGATGGAGGGAAGCAAACCAAGAAACAGACCCTCAACTGTAGAGAACAAAGTGCTGGTTACCAGAAGGGAAGTGAGTTGGGGGATGGGTGAAATAGGTGATGGGGATTAAAGAGTGCACTTATGATTAACAACAGTTACTGTATGAAAGTGTTGAGTCACTGGGTCATACACCTGAAACTCATATTAAGATATATGTTAACTAACTGGAACTTAAATACAGAATTAAAAAGAAAAACAAATAAACATAAATACAAAAAATAATTGATTTATTAATGAATAAATGAACAACAGTTCTTCACAATCTAGGATTTACTAAGATAATTCATTTTCTAAATTATTGTAGTCGTCTTATTCTCCTTGGACATTCTAGAGCTTAAAATATATTTTTGTTAAAAGATTTTATTTATTTGACAGAGAGAGCACACAAGTAGGGGGAGCAGCAGGCAGAGGGAGAGGGAGAAGCAGGCTCCCCACTGAGCAGGGAGCCTGATGCAGGGCTTGATCCCAGGACCTAATCTCATGACCTGAGCCAAAGGCAGATACCTAAGTGATTGAGCTACCCAGGCACCCCCAGAGCTTAAAATTTACACCTGTGCTAGCCTCATGGAAAATTATACTACATTAGTAATAATATAATTTATTACCCTATTTTTATCACTTTACTGCTCAGTCTTCCTTTAACAGAAACACATCTATTCTACCCTGTAGAGATGTAATTTTCAACCAGATTGCCAAATGTATTGGAAATAATATGAGTGGATAACATGCATTTAAGCATTTATAATGTCAAGATCTTGGCATAGTGCCCTATGCCATATAGTGCTTATATAGTGGAGGTAAATCGAACAAGGAGATGTAAAATCTCTCTTTCTCTTTTTGCCCTAAAGACTTTATTTATTTATTTATAGAGGGAGAGAGAGTTGGACAGAGTGGGGTTAGGGACAGAAGAAGAGAATCTTCAAGCAGACTCTCCACTGAGTGTTGATCCTGACATGGGACTCAATTCCACAATGCATGAGATCATGACTTGAGTTGAAACTCTTGGTCCCTAGCCACCTATAGACCATGCATCTCATCTCTACTAAGCTGCTCCCAATACTGATATAGCACTTCAGGTAGAGCCAGTGAAGAAAGAAATAATTGGCAATAGAAGGACTTGACTTTGGCTGTTTTCAAAGCACTTGCATTGAGCTAACTCTTGCCAACTCAACATCACATAATACATTCTTAGTTGCTCTCTAAGTGCTATAGAGAAACTGGGATGCTATTTCTGAAGGTTCCCTTCCCTGTATGGTCTTAATTTATGATTTGTCAGTGATAGGACTTGGTGCAAAATTTGGAAGTTGGAAGGGAAGTGGAGACTATTGCTCTATAGTTTGAAGCCAGGCTGGTGCTTGCAGGCTAGATCATATGGATTTTCAGGAAGTGTCTGAAAGCTACCAACTTTATTGCTAATACTATTAGTAGATGCTTTCTCAGAAATAACTGAGACTCACTGTCATTTCCCGTTAAGCTTTCTTGAAGCATTCTCACAAGGCTTCAACATGAGATCTTTGGTGTTAGTTTCCTCAATATTCTCCTTGGTGTTCAAACCTTTCCTTCCATAGCTATCTCTTTCATTATTTTTAAAAGCTGTAATTCCTCCATTTTCTCCTTTTTTTATAGAAATCCTACCTTCACTTGAATCCTGACTGATATAGGACCCATGCTGTAAGAATTTGCAAATTTATGATTTCTTATAGTTACAACATTTTGTGCTTCTATATATAACTGGCAGTATAGCCTTAAACCAAATATGCTGATTCATGAAAGGTTAACAAAGATGAGAGGTAAGACAGTGTACTATTCTATAGCAAGTCTTTGGATATAAAGCTCAAAAGATCAAATAGATAGTAGCACAAAGGAGAAAAGTAGGTTGTCTTGCAACATGCTGCATCTAAAAAGAGAGTAGAAGATGTTAATTAAGGAGTTGGGATGAGATGTCAAAAACAGCAACAAAATGGTGAATGGTGTTTCTTTTCATGTATCCTTACTTCTTACATGTATCTTTTCCTCTAAAGACAATTGGTGTAATTCTGTAATTCCAACTGCCATGGAGAATGGTAATTGAGGAGTAGAGTCAACAAGGAATAGGGGAATAACCCTCACGCCCAATTAATTTTCCTTTGACACTTATTTCAGAAGGACATTATGGGAGGATATATGCTTTTAGGGACTGGCATTTCAGAATGTAGTGTGTACTTGATTATGGTACTAATTGAAACAAATCATTGAGTCTTGTGGAGAGATTCCACAGAGAAAAAGAATACCAATGTGTGGGTGGGGAGGGAAGACTGGCTATAACAAAAGGATGCCAGAGATTCTGAATTTGTTAAATCAAATATGGTAAATTTAGATTTGCCAAATAGCATTAGCAAAAAGAAAAGAATTTAAGCATGCATAGAATAAAATGGGTGATCCTCCAATTGTGAAATTAAATTTCCCAATTTATTATTTCTTTTTTAAGAAATTCCAGAAAAAGTAAAAGTAATTGAAGTGGCCAAAAGACATCTGTGTATATCTGAATCCAATAGCAGGCATGGAGAGTAAAGGGAATGACTCTGAAGAGGCCAGGGAAATTATTAAGCGTGATACAGATATTCTATATATGCTTTGTCAATTGTTGTCCAAATTTATGGGATTAAAATGATTATATATGCTTTTATGTAAGATACATTAATAAATTTCATTACATTGACACAAATAGAATGAATTGGTAATTTTTAATTTATAAATGGTTTAAAATATGGGAAGATTCCCCAAACACAGAAATAAATAAATCATACTTTGAATTTCTTCCAAGATTCACTCTCATTGGTATAATAGAAACAGTTCTGATGAAAATCCGGGGTTCAATTTTTTCTACACAGAAAAATAACTGATATTTATAAACACTACATGTTGCAATCCACTTCTTCTAAACTCCTGGTCATGTCGACTCTTTTGGCCCCTTGCTATGAATCTTGAATGTTCTTAGTGGCATCTAGAGTGGTAAAGCCTTTCCAGAAAATTTTCCATTTATTTTGCCTGGATCCATTAGAGAAATCAGTATCCATGGCATCTCTAGCCTTATGAAGTATATTTCTAAAATTATAAAACTTGAAAAACAGAATTACTTGAAAAACAGAATTACCCCTTGATCCATAGGCTTCAGAATGATTGTTATGTTAGCAGTCATGAAAACAACATTAACCATATCATACCTCTCCATCAGAACTCTTGAATGGTCAGGTGCATTGTCAATGAGCAGCAATATTTTGAAATGAATCTTTTACCTAGGAGCAGGTCTCAACAGTGGATTAAAATATTTAGTAAACCATGTTGTAAGCAAAGGTGCTGTCATCCAGACTTTGTTATCCCATTTATAGAGCACAGGCAGAGTAGTGTTAGCATAATTCTTAGGCCTAGGTCCTTCAGAATGATCAATGAACATTGGCTTCAATTTAGAGTCGCTGGCTGCCTTAACCTTAACAAGAGAGTCAGCCTAGACTTTGAAGCTTTGAAGTCACTCATTAGCTCCTCTTTTCTATCTATAAACAGCCTAGATAGCATCTTCATCAACTATAAGTCTTTTTCATCTGATTGGAAAGTGTGTGGTTTAGTATTGTCACCGTTATTAATTATCTTAGCTAGGTCTTCTGGATAACTCACTTCAGGTACTGCATCAGTCCTTGCTGCTTCACTGCATACTTTAATGTTATGGAAATGGCTTATTTCCCTAAACCTCATGAGCCAATCTCTCCTTGCTTCAGACTTCTTTTTCCCTGTAGCTTCCTCACCTCTTCCTGCCTTCACAGAATTGAAGAAAATTAGGGTCTTCCTCTGTGGTAGGCTTTGGTGTAAGGGAATATTGTGGCTGGTTTGGTATTCTATCCATACCAATAAAACTTTCTCCACCATAATAAATATAATCATAATGAAAAAGCTTGAAATTTTGTGAGAATTACCAAAATGTGATACTGAAAGGAACAAATACTGTTGGAAAAATGGCACCATTAGAATTGTTTGATGCAGGATTGTCACAAATGTTCAGCTTGTGAGAAATGTAGTATATGCAAAATACAACAAAGCAAAGCATAATAAAGTGAAATATACCTGTACCACATTTTGTTTATCCATTCATCACTTAAATGTTACTTGGGTTGTTTCTGCTTTTTGGCTCTTATGCATGATCCTCTGTGAAAATGTGTGTTGAAATTTTTGCATGAACATATGTTTTCAATTCTTAGAATTTCTAGGTTATATGGTAACTCTGTGTTTACCTTCTTGATGAGCTACTAAACTTTTCCAAGTGGCTGTGTGTTTTACATTCCAACCAGCAGCATATGGGGTTCTTAATTCTGTACATCGTCACTTGTTATTATATACAATAACACTTGTTGTTTTTTGTGTTATATATAACCAACATATATGTACTCACACCCACATTGTCACACATATACATACTTAACTGTCCTAGTAGCTGTGAAGTGGTATGTCATTGAATTACATTTTCCTAAAGACCACCATTCTCGAGCATCTTTTCAAGTGCTTTTTGTCTGTTTGTTTATCTTCTTCAAGCCCTTTGTCTATATTTTCTTGAGTGTTGGTCTTCTTTATTGTTCAGTTGTAGGAGCTATTTTATGTAAATTTAACCATGAAAGTACAACACTTTTACCAAAAAACCCCACAACTTAAATAAAAAGAAAAAAACCCTGAAGTCCTAAATAAAAAAAGACATCCCATGTTATTGGATAGTATACTTGACATTGTTAATTAAGATGCTAACAGTTCCCAAAGTGATCCGATTCAATGTAATCCTTATTAAATTTTCAACTGTTCTTTTTGCATCAATAAACAATCTAATCCTAAAATTCATATGGAATTGCAAGGGACCTTGATAGCCAAAACAATATTGAAAAAGAGGAGCAAAAAAAAAAGAAAAAGAAAAAGAGGAGCAAAAATTGAAAGAGTCATACTTTCCAATTTCAAAAATTAATATAAAGGTACATGATCAGGATGATGTGATACTGGTATAGCAACTAAGTTTTACCTCAAAGTAATAGACTTGTGCATTAATGGTCAATTGATTTTTAACAAGGGTGTTGTTTAATGGGGAAATAATAGCCTTTACAATAAATCATGTTGTGATAACTATTTATATGCGAATTGTGACTTGAATCTTTACCTCAAACCATACACAAACATTAACCCAGTAGAATCCAAAGACCTAAATGTAAGATATAAAACTATAAATTTCTTAGAATAAATGGTAGATATACATCTTTGCAACTTTGGATTAAGCAATGGTTCTTTTACATATGCCTCTGAAAACACAAGCAACCAAATAAAAAATAGAAAAACTTGACTTCATCAGAATTAAAATTTTGTGACCAAAAGACTCTACCAGAAAAGTGAAACGACAACCCAAAGAATAAGAAAAATACTCATAATCCAAATATAATAAGGGTCTAGTAGTTTTTAAAGGGCATAATGGAAGGCTTTGAGGGCCTTGAATATAATAACATGAACTTATTTCCTTGTAATTGCCATCGGAAAAAAAGATGGTTAACAGTGCTGACTTAAAGTAGTAATATAAATCAGAATACAAACCTGAACTTAATTTTTTTTTCCCCTTAGGGCCACATGGATAGAAGCTACTGTATTAAATACCATAATGATTTTTTCCACTCATATTTATCTGATGGCATATTGTATCAATATGGAACTCATTATATTTCATGGATTTCATTGTAGGCTTATATTTTGTTTTTATCTGAGGGCATAACAATAACATCCCCTTCTTTAATAGCATAAAAACATGAGTGAGTCCACACGGGAGTAGGCAGAAAGGAAGTTGAAAGGCGATATAACTCATTTTTAAAAATCTCTTCCATTTATCTCATATATCCCATATATCCAAATGTTCAACCATTCCTCTCAGTTTATGTTCCTAAATTTCTTTGGAGCCATCACCTGGAGCTTCAAATTCATTCACACTATCACATTTCAACTCTCAAATAAATCACTTAGTTTAAAACATTAGTCCTCTAACTTGTCTCTCAGATTCCAATACCCAAATACCCATCCACAATACATTTAACATAGCAATGTTTATAAAATAAAAATCTGCTCACATAGGTTTTGGTATTAAAAAAAGAAGCTGTCATGGAAACCACCTATATTACAATTAGCTAGAGTCCATGTTTCTACACTGTACTACAGGTATATTGAAAAGAAATTTTAGGAATGAGAACTTTGACTTTGTTTTGAAATAATCCAAACAGGTGTGTGATTCTTATTCACTCCAAATTTTCAGGTCTATAATAGATGTACCAGATGAAATCCTGCTCCATTTTAGAACATATGCACTTTTTAGGAAAGAATGTCAAATGGAAAAAGGACAGCCTCTTCAAAAAATGGTATTGCGAAAATTGGACAGCCACATGCAGAAAAATGAAATTGGACCATTTCCTTACACCACACACAAAAATAGCGAAAATTGGACAGCCACATGCAGAAAAATGAAATTGGACCATTTCCTTACACCACACACAAAAATAGACTCAAAATAGATGAAAGACCTCAATGTGAGAAAGGAATCCATCAAAATCCTTGAGGAGAACACAAGCAGCACCCTCTTTGACCTCAGCCACAGCAACTTCTTCTTGGGAACATCACCAAAGGCAGAGGAAGCAAGGGCAAAAATGAACTATTGGGATTTCATCAAGATCAAAAGCTTTTACACAGCAAAGGAAACAGTTAACGAAACCAAAAGACAACTGACAGAATGGGAGAAAATATTTGCAAATGACATATCAGTAAAGGGCTAGTATCCAAAATCTATAAAGAGATTAGCAAACTCAATACCCAAAGAACAAGTAATCCAATCAAGAAATAGGCAGAGGACATGAACAGACATTTCTGCAAAGAAGACATCCAGATGGCCAACAGACACATGAAAAAGTGTTCCACATCACTTGGTATCAGAGAGATACAATTCAAAACCACCATGAGATACCATCTCACACCAGTCAGAATGGCTAAACTTAAAAAGTTGGGAAATGACAGATGCTGGTGAGGATGTGGAGAAAGGGGAACCATCCTACACTGTTGGTGGGAATGTAAGCTGGTGCAACCACTCTGGAAAACAGCATGGAGGTTCCTCAAAAAGTTGAAAATAGAGCTTCCCTATGACCCAGCAATTGTACTACTGAATATTTACCCTAAAGATACAAACATAGTGATGGGAAGGGACATGTGCACCCGAATGTTTATAGCAGCAATGTCGACAATAGCCAAACTATGGAAAGAAACTAGATGTCCATCAACAGATGAATGGATAAAGAATAGGTGGTATGTATGTATATATATACATATATATGTATATATATACACATACTGCATAGTATTCCATTGTGTATGTATGTGTATATACATACACAATGGAATACTATGCAGCCATCAAAAGAAATGAAATCTTACCATTTGCAACGACATGGATGGAACTAAAGGGTATTATGCTTAGCGAAATAAGTCAATCAGAGGAAGACAACTATCTCCCTGATATGAGGAAGTGGAGATACATTGTGGGGGTTTAGGGGGTATGAAAAGAATAAATGAAACAAGATCATATTGGAAGGGAGACAAACCATTAGTGACTCTTAATCTCACAAAACAAACTGAGGGTTGCTGGGGAGAGGGTGGTCAGAAGAAGGGGGTGGGTTATGGACACTGGGGAGGGTTTGTGCTATAGTGAGTGCTGTGAAGTGCATAAACCTGGCGATTCATAGACCTGTAACCCTGGGGATAAAAATACATTATATGTTTATAAATAATTTAAAAATTAATTTTAAAAAGAATATATGTTTTTTTATAACTTGAAGCCTGTCTTTTTCCTTCCTTATTGAAAGCAATAGACTTATATTTGAAGTGCTTCCTAGAGTCCCAGTGGTAGTCCATGTTGTTATATTGATGTCTGTAAAATTCTATTAAAATCTTATGATATATATCAATTCAAAAAAAAATCATTTTTCGGGAGGTCAGTACCATGTTCTGGAAAATAAAAGAAATTTTATATTTGTGTTGATAACCTAATAGATGACTCACTTTGATCTCTGAATTGAATTATGATAATAAAGAGAAGTAGAAAGGAAAAGATGCACTTCACTAAAAAGTTTGGTTAAAATATTGCGAGGTGAAAAAATATTATAAAGTGAACTAATTGAAGGACAGATTAAGTAAACTTGTAAGTCAAAAATTTTATTTACTTTTTTATCTAAGATTTTTTAAAATTAAATTTCCTCTTCATTTTTTGAAAAAAGAGAAAAGTTTTTGGAGTGTGTCCTTAAGGCTTGTTTCACTTCCTGATTTCTGAGAGCATAAATGAAAGGGTTTAATAAAGGGGCAACCAAGGTGTAAATAACAGTTACACCTTTGGATAAAGTCACCCTTTCCTTTGCTGTTGGCTTTATGTAATTAAAGATACATCTACCATAAGTAATGGAGACTATAATCATATGAGAAGAACAAGTAGAAAAAGCCTTGTTCTTTTCTGATAAGAGGGGATTTTTAGAATGCTCTTGATAATATATGTGTAAGAAAGAGTCACTAAAAGCAAAGTGACCATGAGTGCTACAATAGCTAAGACAAATGTAAGCAATTCCAAGAAATGAGCTTCAGTGCAGGAAAACTGCAGTATAGGGGAAATATCACACATGAAATGATCAATTCCTCTGGAAGGACAGAAATCCAGTGTTAGTCCCACAGTCAGTGGTGCAAATGAAAGCAGAAAGCCAACTGTCCATGAACTGAATAGAAGTTGGTAACACACTTTGTTGTTTATAATGATGGGGTAATGGAGAGGTTTGCAGATTGTTACATACCAGTCAAGAGACATGGTATCCAGAAGGTAAAATTCTGTAATTTCTAGTAAGAAGAAAAAGAATAACTGAGATGTACAACCATCATAGGTAATTATTTTGTTTTTAGTCATGATGTTTATCAGGTATCTGGGAATACAGACTGTTGTCAATGAAGCTTCCATGAATGAGAAATTTCGGAGGAAAAAATACATGGGAGTCTTGAGGCGGGGATCTAGCAATGTAAGAATGAGGGTTAAGTTTCCCATCATACTCAATACATAGTTTATAAAGAGAAATATAAAAAATCACAATTTGCAATTGTGGGTCATCCGTCAATCCTAGGAGAATGTACTCCATCTCTCTTGACTTATTCCTCATTTCAGATTTGAGTCTTATGAAATACACATAGGAAAATAACTCCAGAAGTGGAAATAAGGATTTTTTTTTAAAAAGCTACAGAAAAGAAAAATAAAACATAATAAAAATATAAATGAGTTAAAAGGTTGATCCAATTTAGTAATACAGATAATACTTAAAATTATAACGTAGATCAACCTAGGCAGCCTCTAACTTATTGTTCCATTTAAGTAACAGCTATGTTAACATCACTATTAAATTTTTTTCTTTTTCTCTATTTGAACTTAAAAGATAATGTAAATTTTAGCTGATCATTTCCAAATGAGCTGAGTTCTGTTAAAATGTGCTAAATAGAACATAAGGTTGACTTTAAATGTATTTTCTACATTTATATTCTACATCTATAGATTAATATTTTTTGAAAAGTTCTTGTAACACCTAAAAAATTAAAGCAATGTCAATTCACAATGTTTATTCAAAAATAATGCTTAAATATATGTGAAATATAGAAACAATGAGTTATATATTTCTCTATGATTGAAATTTCATGATATATACCATTATTTATTTTTCAACAATGCAGCCCCATTGTTTCTTTGTCTCATTTCACTTAATATTGTTTTTCTTTGGTTTCTAACACATCAGTGTTCTCATATCAGTTGCATTCGATCATGAAGTTTTGACGATTGAATCTATGTAAAAATAGAAAAATAAATTACAGTTCAAAAGCCAGTGGATACTACCTGACTTGTACTTGAATTAATGCTTTCACTTATGATCCAGATATTTATTGCAAACTATAAGTGACTTACCATATCTAAGGGACATTGGTATAATTTTCCTCCTATGGGAACATGGTAGAAATGGGTCAAAAATAAATGATAAACATTCTCTCTCTTGGAACATTATAAAAAATTCAATAATTTAAGAGGAAAGTTAATTCCAAAGCTTTTCTCTAGAAGGAGTCTAAAAAAATAATATGCATTCTGGACATGATATGCATCTGATAATATCTTTCACTTTCACTTACACTCATTACAATGATGACCCAGATATTACAAATAATTCAATTAGAATCTTCTTCCTGGTCAGGTAAGATTCATTTTCCATCTTCTTTTCTTATATTTAAAATGAAGGTAACTGTTTCCATAAAAAATTGTGAATGAAAATATAATGCTCTAAATGAAAATGGATTTTGGGAAATCCCTCATATGAAAGGAACCCCATTTTTTTTTTTTACTTTTTAAAAAATTTTTTATTTTTTTTTAATAAACATACAATATATTTCGATCCCCAGGGTAGGTCTGTGAATCGTCAGGTTTACACACTTCACAGCACTCACTATAGCACATACCCTCCCCAATGCCCATAACCCCATCCCCCTTTTCCCAACCTTCCTCCCCCCAGCAACCCTGTTTGTTTTGTGAGATTAAGAGTCACTTATGGTTTGTCTCCCTCCCAATCCCATCTTGTTTTATTTATTCTTCTCCTACCCCCTTAACCCCCCATGTTGCATCACCACTTCCTCATGTCAGGGGGAACCCAAATTTTTAACAAGAAATTCTGGCTTCAAATCATGCACTAACAAAAAGGCACAGTTTTATCATTTTGCACATAAGAGACACAGGGGATTAATTAAAATTAAAAAGAAAGAAAAGAGAAAGAAAAAGAATTGGCCCCTGGAGATTAGTGTCAGGAGGAATACCAGTTATATGAAAAAACAGAATGACAACAACAACAAACCAAAGAAGGAAGGACATAAAAACTACTATGAATTGCTTTAAACACAAAGTGAATTTCTTTAGCTACAAAACAGATGGTCCCCCAAAAAGAATAAGAAATAATTTTAACTCTATACTTAAGTCCAACAAGAATTTCAGATATTCCAGTACCCTGGGACACTGTCACCATTTCTACACATTAAGAGGGTTTATTTAAAAAGGAAACCTCTCTCTTGCTTTCTCAGTCAATGTTGGGAGGATTTCATTAACTTGTGGCGTATGCCCCAAATTGGAGGTATAGCGCAGTACTTAAATTTTTTATTATTTTTTAAAATTTGAAACAATATCAAATATAAAAAAGAAAACCAAAAAATAAGCATGAGGATGTTTTGTTGCACCATTTGATGGTCCATCTGCTGTTCAATATTAGTATGTGTTTATAACAAAAAAAGAATATTCTACTAGATAAGTATGCTATAACCATTAGAGTTAGGACATTAATAATGCTATATTATTAACATGTACTTCCCCAATGCTATTTATGTTTCACTAGTGACTAAAAATTTCCTTTATATAAAAAAAATACAATTTAGAATTATGCTAATTTAATTACCATAATGTTTTAGTCTCCTTTAATTTGGGAAATTCTGTGATCTTTCCTTAACTTTCAAGAATATTGATTGAAAATTCTTTTTTTCTTTTTTCTTTGTCTCTTCTTTTTCTTCTTTAAATTGACTCTAAGTATTTTTTTTTTTAATTTTAAATCAATGTAGTCTACATAGAGGGCTATATTAGTTTCAGGTGTACGATACAGTGATTCATCAATTGTATACCTTACACAGCGCTCTTCAAGATAAGTATGTCTTAATCCCCTTCACCAATTTCACCCATCCCCTCAGGTTGCTGTCACTTTGTTTTTGACAGTTAAGTGTCAATTTTTTGGTATGTCTTTCTCTCTCTCTCTCTTTTTTATTTTTTTGTTCACTCTTTTTTTTGTTTGTTTGATTTTGCCTAAATTCCACGTGTGAGTGATAATCAAGTGTTATTTGTTCTCCTCTGACTGACTTATTTTGCTCAGCATTATACATTCTAGATCCAACCTGATTTGCATTTCTGTAATGATGAGTAATATTGAGCATCTTTTCATGTGTCTGATGCCATGTGGATATGTTCTTCGGAGAAATGTCTACTCAGATCTCCTGCCCATTTGTTAATTGCATTGTTTGTTTTTTAAGTGTTGAGTTGTGTAAGTTCTGTGTATACCTTGAATACTAACCCTTTATCAGATATGTCATTTGCAAATATCTTTTCACTTTTGGTAGTTTGTCTTTAGTTTTGTTGATTGTTTCCATTGCTGTACATATACTTTTTATTTTGATGAAGTCCCAATAGTTTTGTTTTGTTTTTGCTTTTGTTTCCTTGCCTCAAGAAACGTATCAGGAAAAATGTTGCTATAGCCAATGTCAGAGAAATTGTGCTCTCTTCTAGGATTTTTTTTTATGGTTTCAGGTGTCACATTTAGGTCTAAACTTTTTTTCTTTTTTCTTTTCTTTCTTTCTTTCTTTTTTTTTTTTTTTTTGTAAGAAAATCCATTATTTTTGTTTGGTGTAAGAAAGTCATCCAGGGGGCGCCTGGGTGGCTCAGTGGGTTAAAGCCACTGCCTTTTGGAGAGACAAGATGGCAGGGAAGGAGGAGGAGGCACCTTTTCAACCTGTACCCTAAAGTGAACTGATTACTTTCCAAAGAACTCTGATCAACCACGAAATCAGCCTGAGATCAGAATTATACACGTCTGGACCTCTACAGGAGCAGAAGATGCCAGTGGGCAGGTAAAGCAGAGTAGGAACATAGGACTGATATCAGAAGATAAACAAAAGGGGAAGGGAGCCACCAGAGGAAACCCTTTGGAAAGTAATATCCCAATACAAGAGTGCCCTGCATCTGGGGACCAGCATTAACTTGGAGTCTGGTAGAAAGCACTCAAAAGAGCAAAGGATCATGGGGGGGGGCAGTCTGTGGGAATCAGGGTGGTTAGAGACAGCTTTATTCCCCAAACCAGGACAGCCATCCCTGGCGCAGAGCCAGAGAGAGTGGGGCAGAGAAACCAGGTCTTGGTCCCTGAGCCACCAGTTCACCTGAGAGCATGTGGGGTCCGGCTCCCATGAGGCGCTGGGAACCTCGCAGGCCGGCAGAAGCACAGCCTTATTGCAGTCCCCACGCGAGTGCCCTGCTGTACTATCAGAGTCTGAGTCGCGCCCCGCGCCCTCCCCTGAGAGGGATGCGCTCAGGCGCCAACCTGGTGCTCTTGGACCAGAAAGACCAGGAACTGCCAGCCTGGGCCAGCGGGAAAATCTCAGTGTGCAATCACTGCTTGGAACCTCTCTGGCAGTCCTGAGCTACCCAGACAGCTGCCGCTGCCGGTGGTTTGGGGTACAAGCAAAAAATCCTGCATCTCCAGGGACCATGACTCAGAAGCTGCTCTGCCAGTGGCTAAGGGGGAATTTATTTGGGCTCTGCAGCCAGACTGAGGCTTCTCTCTGAGAGGGAGGTCAGGGTGCAGTTTGCTTCCCTCTAAACCTACAAAAACCATCAAAAGCGTTCAAAGCGAGAGAGAAAAACAAAAGTGAATAAACATATAAACCTCCAGAGAACAAAAGCCTGAAAAACCAGTTTCCTCAGAGCCCACCCCCTTCAACGGGGTGGGAGGACTTAACTCAGAGAACACCATTGACTGAAAACCCACGTGGCAGGCCCCTCCCCCAGAAAACCAACGAGGAAAGAAAAAAAAAAAAGACAACAAGAGAACAACCACCACTACTTCATAGGACAACATTTATTTTTAATTCGTTCCCACTATTATGGCTCACTTTTTTTTATATAGATAATTTTTTAACCTTTACAATCACAGTGAGATGTCCAGTACATCAAATTCCATAATAACATAACCTGAATTTTTTGATACATACACCTGTGTTTTCCTTTTGCATTTCTATTTTTAAATTTCTTTTTTTAATTTTAGTTTAGTTTATTCCTTTTTAAATTTTTATTTTCTAATATTCATATAGAGTTAAACATCAAGGTAATCCCCTTTCTCCAATCAATGCTACCCCTATAAGTAAACCAATTTTTAATCCTCCTTTATCTTAAGAAAGTTGAGTCCTTTAATAAAGATATCAAGATACATCCAGGAAGAATGAAACAACCTTCCTCGCCCACACTGAGAATTTATAACCACTCTCCCATCTTTTACTTCCACCAGTGTTTCTGAGTTTTTGTGTTTTTCCAGATAGTAAATAAATCTTACACTTGGGGTTCTTTTTGACGAGGTTCTTCCTTTATTTGCCTATATATATATATATTCTTTTTTTCTCTCTTGTCATATACTTTAATCAATCTTTTTGTTTGTCTATTTTTGTTTGTATACTTCATAAATCTTACCTTGGGGCCCATTTGGCTGAACCTTCTCTTTTATCTTCTCTCTCTTTTCTGTCTCTCTCTCTCCCTTTTATTTTCCTTTTCTATTTTCTCTCATTTGGGTGGGGAATCCTGATTGCTCAGAAGGATTCCAGGGTGCACCTTGACTGCACCACGATCGATACATCCAGCTACATCCATTCAGCCATCTCTCACCAAAATGACTAGGAGGAGGAATGCCCAACAGAAGAAAAAAAACAGAAGATGGGCCTTCTGCAACAGAGCTAATGGCTATCAACATAGACAAAATGTCGGAAAGAGAATTCAGGATAACAATTATCCAGGCAATAGCTAGGTTGGAGAAAGCCATGGATGACTAAACAAAATTAATTAGGGCCAAACTGAAGGGGACCAGAGATGATGTTCACAATGTTAGGGCAGAGCTGAAAGCTACCAGGGATGAGGTTCACAATGCTCTCAGTGAGTTCCAATCTAATCTAAATTCTCTCAAAGCTAGGGTAACTGAGACAGAAGATAGAATTAGTGATCTGGAGGACAAACAGATAGAGAGAAAGGATCAAGAGAAAGCCTGGAGCAAACAGCTTAGAAGCCATGAAAACAGAATCAGGGAAATAAATGATGCCAAGAAACGTACTAACGTCAGAATTATTGGAATCCCTGAAGGGGAGGAGAAAGAAAGAAGTCTAGAAAATATACTGGAACAAGTTCTTCATGAAAAATTTCCCAAACTCGCGAATGGAACCAGCGTTCATGTTCTAGAGGCCAAACAGTCTCCACCCAAGATTATAGATTCCAGAAAAACATCAAGGCACCTGATACTCAAATTGAGGAACCATGATTGTGAATATAATCTCTTGAAACCCATTAAGACAAAGAGGCTGCTTACTTACAGAGGAAAGCCCATCAGAATAATGTCAGACCTGTCCACAGAGACCTGGAAAGCCAGAAAAGGCTGGCAAGATATATTCAGAGCACTAAATGAGAAGAACATGCAGCCAAGAATACTTTATCCAGCAAGACTGACATTCAAATGGATGCAGAGATAAAGAGTTTCCAAGACTGGCAAGGCTTAAAAGACTATGCAACCACCAAGCTGACACTGCAGGAAATATTAAGGGGGGTTCTATAAAAGAGGAAAAATCCCAAGAATAGCATTGAACAGAAATATCGAGACAATCTACAGAAAGAAAGACTTCAAAAGTAACACGATGTCAATAAAAACGTATCTATCAATAATCACTCTCAATGTGAATGGCCTAAATGTGCCCATAAAATGCACAGGGCTGCAGATTAGATAAAATGACAGGACCCATCCATATATTGTCTACAAGAGACCCATTTTGAACCTAAAGATACACCCAGACTGAAAGTGAAGGGATGGAGAATCATCTTTCATGCCAATGGGCCTCAAAAGAAGGCTGGGGTAGCGATTCTCATATCAGACAAATTAGATTTTAAACTAAAGACTATAGTCAGAGATACAGAAGGACACTACATAATTCTTAAAGGGACTATCCACCAAGATGATCTAACAATTGTAAATATCTGTGCCCCCAATATGGGAGCCAATTACATAAAAAAACTGTTAATCAAGATAGTCATACTAATATGAATACATTAATAGTAGGAGATTGTAACACGCCTCTCTCAGAAATAGATCATCAAAGCAGAAAATCAATAAAGAAACAAGAGCATTGAATGATACATTGGATCAGATGGACAACATAGATATACACAGAACATTCCTTCCTAAACAACAGCATACTCATTCTTCTCAAGTGCACATAGAACCTTCTCAAGAATAGACCACATACTGGGTCACAAATCAGGACTCAACCAATACCAAAAACTGAGATTATTCCCTGCATATTCTCAGATCACAATGCTTTGAAACTGGAGCTCAATCATAAGGAAAGTTTCAGAAGGAACTCCAACACCAGGAAGCTAAAGACCACCTTGCTTAAGAATGCTTGGATCAATCAAAAGATCAAAGAAGAACTGAAACAATTCATGGAAACCAATGAGAATGAAGACACTTCAGTCTAAAACCTATGGGATACAGGAAAGGCGGTCCAAAGGGGAAATACATAGCCATCCAAGCCTCCCTCAAAAAAATAGAAAAATCCATAATACACCAGCTGTCTCTCCACCTTAAAGAACTGGAGAATCAACAACAAATCAAACCAACTCCACACATAAGAAAGGAAATCATCAAGATTAGAGCTGAGATCAATGAGGTAGAAACCAGAGGTACAGTAGAACACATCAATAAAATTAGAAGCTATTTTTTTGAAAGAATCAATAAGATCGATAAACCACTGGCCACACTAATCTAAAAGAAAAGAGAGAAATCCCAAATTCATAAAATTATGAATGAAAAGGGAGATCACAACGAACACCAAGGAAGTAGAAACAATCATCAGAAATTATTATCAAGTTATATGCCAATAAGCTAAGCAACCTAGATGAAATGGATGCATTCCTGGAAAACTATAAGCTCCCACAATTGAACCAGAAAGAAATTGACAACCTGAATAGACCCATATCTAGTAATGAGATTGAAGCAGTGATCAAAAACCTCCCAAAAAACAAGAGCCCAGGACCTGAAGGATTCCCCGGGTAATTCTACCAAACTTTCAAAGAAGAAATAACACCTATTCTCCTGAAGCTGTTTCAAAAAATTGAAGCAGAAGGAAAACTTCCAGACTCTTTCTATGAAGCCAGAATTACCTTGATTCCCAAAACAGGCACAGACCCTACCAAAAAGGAGAATTTCAGACCAATATCACTGATGAATATGGATGCTAAGATTCTCAAAAAGTTCCTAGCAAACAGGATCCAATAGCACATTAAAAAGTTTATCCACCATGACCAGGTGGGATTCATTCCTGGGCTACAAGGATGGTTCAACATTCGCAAATCAATCAATGTGATAGAACAAATCATTAAAAGAAGGGAGAAGAACCACATGGTCCCTCTCAATTGATGCAGAAAAAGCATTTGACAAAATCCAGCATCCGTTCCTGATTAAAATGCTTCAAAGTATAGGGATAGAGGGAACATTCCTGAACCTCATCAAATCTATCTATGAAAGACCCACAGCAAATATCATCCTCAATGGGAAAAGCTTGCGTCCTTCCTGTTGAGATCAGAAACACAACAAGGATGCCCACTCTCACCACTCTTGTTCAACATAGTATTAGAAGTCCTAGCAACAGCAATCAGACAACAAAGAGAAATAAAAGGTATCCAAATTGGCAAGAAAGAAGTCAAACTCTCTCTCTTCGCAGATGACATGATCCTTTACATGGAAAACCCAAAAGACTCCACCCCCAAACTACTAGAACTCATACAGCAATTCAGCAATGTGGCAGGATAAAAAGTCAATTTACAGAAATCAGTGGCTTTCTTATACACTAACAGTGAAAATACAGAAAGGGAAATTAGAGAATTGATTCCATTTATTATAGCACCAAGAACCATAAGATACCTGGGAATAAACCTAAACAAAGAGGTAAAGGATCTGTACTCGAGGAACTACAGAACACTCATGAAAGAAATTGAAGAAGACACAAAAAGATGGAAGGCCATTCCATGCTCTTGGATCAGAAGAATAAACATTGTTAAAATGTCTACACTGCCCAAAGCAACCTATACTTTTAATGCCATTCTGATCTAAATCCCACCAGTATTTTTCAAAGAGCTGGAGCAAACAATCCTAAAATTTGTATGGAATAAGAAGAGACCCCGAATCGCTAAGGAAATGTTGAAAAACAAAAATGAAACTGGGGGCATCACGTTATCTGATTTCAAGCTTTACTACTAAGCTGTGATTACCAAGACAGCATGGTACTGGCATAAAAACACACATATAGACCAGTGGAA
Organism: Mustela lutreola; assembly: GCF_030435805.1. NCBI lineage: Eukaryota > Metazoa > Chordata > Mammalia > Carnivora > Mustelidae > Mustela > Mustela lutreola. The sequence goes on from NC_081297.1 coordinate 59,034,244, forward strand.
CAGAGTAAAGAGCCCAGATATGGACCTTCAACTCTATGGCCAAATAATTTTCGACAAAGCAGGACAAAATATACAGTGGAAAATAGATAGTCTCTTCAATAAATGGTGCTGGGAAAACTGGACAGCTATAAGTAGAAGAATGAAACTCGACCATTCTCTTACACCGTACACAAAGATAAACTCAAAATGGATAAAAGACCTCAACATAAGACAGGAATCCATTAGACTCCTAGAGTAGAATATAGGCAGTAACCTCTTCGATATCAGCCACAGCAACTTCTTTCAAGATATGTCTCCAAAGGCAGAGAAAACAAAAGCGAAAATGAACTTTTGGGACTTCATCAAGATCAGGAGCTTCTGCAAAGCAAAGGAAACAATTAACAAAGCAGAGGCAACCCACGGAATGGGAGAAGATATTTGCAAATGACAGTACAGACAAAAGGTTGATATCCAGGATCTATAAAGAACTCCTCAAACTCAACACACAGAAAAGAGACAATCATATCAAAAAAAGGGCAGAAGATATGAACAGACTCATCTTTCATGAAGACATACAAATGGCTATCAGACACATGAAAAAATGTTCATCATCACTAGCCCTCAGGGAGATTCAAATTAAAACCACATTGAGATATCTCCTTACACCAGTTAGAATGGCCAAAATTAGCAGGACAGGAAACAGCATGTGTTGGAGGGGATGTGGAGAAAGGGGAACCCTCTTGCACTGTTGGTGGGAATGCAAGTTGGTGCAGCCACTTCGGAGAACAGTGTGGCAATTCCTCAAGAAATTAAAAATAAAGCTTCCCTAGGACCCTGCAATTGCACTACTGGGTTTTTACCCCAAAGATACAGATGTAATGAGAAGAAGGGCCATATGTACCCCTATGTTTATAGCAGCAACGCCACGGTCATCAAACTGTGGAAAGAACCAAGATGCCCTTGAAAGGACGAATGGATAAGGAAGATGAGGTCCATATACACTATGGAGTATTATGCTTCCATCAAAAAGGATGAATACCCAATTTTTGTAGCAACATGGACGGGACTGGAAGAGATCATGCTGAGTGAAATAAGAGAAGCAGAGAGAGTCAGTTATCATATGGTTTCATTTATTTGTGGAGCATAACAAATAGCATGAAGGACATGGGGAGTTAGAGAGGAGAAGGGAGTTGAGGGATATTGGAAGGTGAGGTGAACCATGAGAGACTATGGACTCTGAAAAATAATCTGAGGATTTTGAAGTGGCGGGGTTGGGAGGTTGGGGGAATTAGTTGGTGTGTATTGGAGAGGGCACGGATTGCATGGAGCACTGGGTGTGGTGCAAAAACAATGACTGCTGTTACGCTGAAAATAGATTTTAAAAAATTTTAAAAATACGTAAAAAAATAAAAGCCAAAAAATAAAATAAAAAAATACAAGCAAACAAACAACAACAAAAAAACCCTCTTCCTTCTGCTCTGGTCAAGATTCAGTGCCTGGGATTGAGCCCAGCATCAGGCTCTCTGCTTATCAGGGAGCCTGCTTCCTCTCTCTCTCCTCCTGCCTCTCTGTCTACTTGTGATATCCTCTGTCAAATAGATAAATAAAATCTTAAAAAAAAAAGTCATCCAGTTTCATTATTTTTCATATAGTTTTCCAGTTTTCACAACCCCATTGGTAGAAAAGATTGTCTTCCTACTGCATACTTTTGCCTCTTTTGTCAAAGAGTAATTGAATCATGGGTTTATTTCTGGGCCTTTTTTTGTCTTCCATTGATCTATGTGTCTACTTTCCTGACAGTGCCATATTGTTTTGATTATTATAGCTTTGGGATATAACTTGAAGTCTGAAATTGTGATAACTCCAGGTTTTTTTTTTCCTTTCCTAGATTCCTTTGGCGATATCTATCTAGATATATATATATATATCTAGATAGATAGATATATATACATATATATATATATATATATATCACTACCACTAGATATCTATCTATCTATCTATCTATCTCTATATATATATCTTAGTGGTTTCACTCACATTTTAAGCTTTTTTCCTAATATTGTGAAAAATGTGGTTAGTATTTTGATAGAGACTGCTTTAGATGTGAAGATTGCTTTGGGTAGCATAGAGGTTTTAACAATATTTAGTCTTCCAACCCATCAGGATGGAGTATCTTGCCATTTGTTTGTGTTCTCTTCAGTTTATTTCATAAGGCTTTCATAGTTTTCTGAGTACAGGTCTTTTATCTCTTTGATTAAGTTTGTTCCTTAGTATCTTATTTTTAGGGTAGTTGTAAATGAGGTTGTTTTCTTAATTTCTCTTTCTGTTGCTTCCATATTGGTATATAGAAATACGACATATTTCAGTACATTGATTTCTTATCCTGTGATCTTAGTGAATTCATTTATCAATTCTAGTAGCTTTGGAATTTTTTGCGATTTCTCCATACAGTGTCATGTTATTTGCAAAGAGTGAGTTTTACTTCCTCACCAATTTACCTGATGTTTATTCCTTTTTCTTGTCTGATTGTTGTGGTTAGGACATCCAGTACTATGTAGAATAAATGTGGTGAGTGGATATCCTTGTCATGCTTTTGACCTTTGGGGAAAAGCTCTCAGTTTTTTCCCATTGAGAGTCATGTTAGTATTGGGTTTTGTATAGGGCCTTTATTTTGTTGAGGTATGTTCCTTTTACATCTATTTTTTTGAGGGTTTTATTATGAATGAGTATTGTACTGTCAAGTGCTTTTTTTGCATCTATTGAAATGACTTTGATTTTTATCTTTTTCCTTGCTCATGTGATGTATGATGTTGATTGCTTTGCAAAAATTGAAGCATGCTTCCATCTCAGGTATTTTTGGATTTGATTTGGTAATATGGTGTTGAGGATTTTTGAATCTACGTTCATCAGAGATATTGGCCTCTAATATTCTTTTTTGTAGTGTCCGTATCTGATGTTGGTATTGCAAGAATACTGGTCTCATAGAACGAATTTGGGAAGCTTTCCTTCCTGTTCTTCTTCTTGGAAAAGTTTGAAAAGAATAGGTCTTAACTTTTCATTAAATGTTTGGTAGAATTCACCTGTGAAGCCTTTGGTCCTGAACTTTTGTTTGTTGGGATTTTTCAAATTATTGATTCAATTCTATTGCTCATAATTGGTCTGTTCAAATTTTCTATTTCTTCCTGTTTCAGTTTTCATAGTGTGTATGTTTCTAGAAATTTATTCATTTCATTTAGGTTGCCCAATTTCTTGGCATGTAATTTTTCATAATATTCTTTTAAAATTCTTTGTATTTCTGTGATTTCAGCTTTTTTTTTTTAATTGATGAGTGTGACTAAGGGCTTATCAATTTAATTGATTATTTCCAAGAACTAGCTACTGGTTTCTATTTTTTTTTTTCTTTTAGCTTCTGTTTTGTTTATCTCTGCTCAAAACTTTATTTCCTTCCTTCCACTGCACTTATGTTTTACTTATTCTTTTTTTCTAGTTTCTTTACAAGTAATGGCAGGTTGTTTGAGATTTTTCTTGCTTCTTTATGTTGGCTTGTGCTGGTATAAACTTCCTTTTTAAAACCACTTTTGCTGTATCTCAGAGCTTTGAACCATTATATTTCATTCTCATTGTCTCCAAAATTTTTGATTTCTTGTGTGCTATCTTGTTTGCCCCTTTTATTATTTAGTAGCATGTTATTTAACTTCCATGTATTTATGTTATTTCTAGGACTTTTTTTGTGGCTGATTTCTAGTTCCATAGCATTATGGCAAAAAAGATACATAGTATGATTTCAATCTTTTTGAATAGGTTGATACTATTTTTCTCACCAAGTTTGTGATCTATTCTGCAGAACATTCAATGTGCACTTGAAAAGAATGTATATCCTGATGTTTTAGGATGGAATATTATGAATATTCCTGTTACAATCATCTAGTCCAATGTGTCATCAAAGCCACTATTTTCTTGTTGACTTTCTGTCACTATGATCTATCCAATTATGTAAATAGGGTGTGAAAGTCCCTTACTGCTATTGTATTACTCTTGATTAGTTCCTGTATGTTTCTTACTCACTCCTTTGTGTTTTGGTTGCTCCCATGTTGGGATTGTAGAATAAATATCTACAATCGTTATATCTTCTAGTTGGATTGTTCCTTTTAGAACTATCTAGTGTCTTTTGTGTCCTGTTACAGTCTTTGTTTTAAAGTCTATTTTGCCTGGTATGAGTATACCCCAGATTTCTTTTCACAACCATTTGCATGATGAATATTTCTCCAAACTCTCACTTTAAATGTGCATGTGTCTTTTTGCCTGAAATGAGTCTCTTAAGGACAGCATATAGATGGGGCTTGCTTTTTAATCCATTCCATCACTCTGTGTATTTGATTGGAGAGTTGAATCCATTTACATTTATTGTAATTATTGATAGATGCACTTTTTGCCATTTTGTTTCTTGTTTTGTGATTGTTTTTGTAATTCTTCTCTGTTCCTTTCTTATCTTCTCTCCTGTTCTGATGGCCCTCTTTAGTTATCTACTTAGATACCTTCCTTGTTATTTCTGGCTCATCTATTACCGGTTTTTAGTTTGTGATTACCATTAGCTTTGTGTGTAACATCTTCTGCATATAGCAGTCTATATTAAGTGTCAGTCACTTACGTTTCAATGCATTCGTAACATTTTAGGAATGTGGTGTCATTCATTACATTCTTTCATTTGTGAGTCCCTGACTGATTTTTACAGATACATTTATTTTTACTGCTTTTGCCCTTTTTACTATTTTCCTCTTACTTAAGGTCTTTGTTTTCCACTCAAAAGAGTCCCCTTTAACATTTCTTGGACAGCTGGTTGAGTTGTCCTAAACTCCTTTAGCTTTTGTCTGGGAAACTCTATCTCCTCTTCTATTCTGAATGTTATCCTTGATGGATAGAATATTCTTAGCTCTAGGTTTTTCTGTTTGTTTGTTTGCTTTGTTTTTGTTTTTGTTTTCTTTTAGCCCTGTGAATATATCATGCCACTTTATTCTGGCCTGCAAAATTTCTGCTGAATCATCAGCTCATAGCCTCTTAGGGGTTCTTTCATATATTACTGTCTTCCTTTCTCTTGTTTACTTTAAAATTCTTTCTTAATCACTACTTTTTGCAATCTCAATTAGTATGTATTTTTGTGTGGACCTCCTTGGGTTGATTTTTTGGGGGTATCTCTGTGTCTCTTAAGTGTGGATTTCTGTTTCCTACCCCAGATTCAGGAAGTTTTCAGTTACTATTTCTTCAAATGAATTTTCTTCTCCCTTTTCTTTCTTTTCCTTCTGAGATCCCTATAATGTGAATGTGATTACACTTGATGGAGTCGCTGAGTTCCCTTAGTCTATTCTTATTTTGTGTGTGTGTGTTTGTGTGTGTGTGTGTGTGTGTGTTTTCCATCTGCTCAGCTTGATAACTTTCCATTACTCTGTCCTTCAGGTCACCAATGTTGGTTGACTTCCTCTAGTCTGTTGCTTATTCCATGCAGTGTTTTTATTTTTATTTATTTATTTATTTTTTTAATTTTATTTATTTATTTGACAGAGAGAGAGAGATCACAAGTAGGCAGAGAGAGGCAGAGAGAGGAAGGGAAGCAGGCTCCCTGCCTAGCAGAGAGCCCGATGCGGGGCTCGATCCCAGGACCCTGGGATCATGACCTGAGCTGAAGGCAGAGGCCTTAACCCACTGAGCCACCCAGGCACCCCAGCCATGCAGTGTTTTTAAATTTCATTTATTTTGTTCTTAAACTCTGATTATTTCCTTTTAATGATTTTGTTAAAGATCTCCCTGAGGGTCTCCACTCTTTTCTCAAGTCTAGTAAGTATCTTTATGATCATAACTTGAAATTCTATATCAGGCTTATTACTTATCTCCATTTCATTTAGGTCTCTTTCAGTAGTTTTGTTCTGGTCTTTCATCTCAGATATATTCCTCTGCTTCATCATTTTCTCTTATTTTCTATTTCTTTGTGTTAGGAAAGTCTGCTACCTCTCTTGCTTTTAACAGTAATCGCTTTATGAAGAGAAGATCCTGTATGCCCTGAGGGGATTGTCCCCTATTCACTGGAACCTAGATAAGGGGGGTTCTCCTATCTGTGCTCCATGTATCTTGCTATTGTATGTTGGCCACTTTTTCCTTCACTCCAATCATCTTAGTGGCTCTCCTTGCCTCTTGTGGGCAGTGTTGTCTCCCTGTGGTTTTAGTGGATCAATCTGGGGCTACCTTGTGCTGAATTTAGTCAGACCAGGTGTTTGTCAGAGATGCAGTAGCACCATACTGCTAGGCGATTTCCCTGTGCTGTCCCCTGAGAAGCTTTCATTGGCGGGTGGGGCCTGCAATCAGTCCAACTGTCTTCTCCCAGCCCACTGCTAGGGGTGATTCTGAGGGATGTGTGCTTATATTTCCTTGACTCCAGGGCACTTTGGAGTGGTACTGGCCCCTGTCAAGTCTGCTTGCACCCTGCCAGGCTTGTGCCTGGTTTGAATGGGCTCTGGCCAAGAACACATTCGAGGGAGTGGGGCATGCAATGTCCGCAAAGTTTACATGCTAGTGAAAGAGGACATGTTGCCATTTACAATCAGAGTACTTAATGAATGATATAAATTTAGTGCCTGTAAGTTAGCTGTTCCTATGGATTGTCTCTGTTCCTCTCTAGTCCTTATTACCTCCTGCCTCTTCTATGATTGGGATATTATTTTGCTTATGGAATCACCGAGTTCCCTATGTCTACCTTAGTGATCAACTAGCTTTCTCCCCCCTCTTCTTTTCAGGTTCATTATTTTCCATATTCTTACCTGCTATATCACATATGTTCTCCTGTGCTTCTTTAATCCTTGTGGTGATTATATCTACTCTGTTTACATCTTTGATGTAGCGTTTTGTTTGTTTGTTTGTTTGTTTTTTTAATTTCAGCCTGACTAGTTTTTAGATCTCTGCAGCAAGGGTTTCTCTCATGTCTTGTATTCTTTTTTCAAGTCCTTCTAGTAGTCTTATGACTGTAGATCTAAATCCTTGTTCAGATACTTTCCTTGTATCTGCTTTGAGCAAGTTTCTGGCTGTGATATCTTCCTGACCTTTCTTTAGGGGAGAATTCCTCCATTTTGTCATCTTGGCTAAGTTTCTATCTTTTGCATGTTATAAAATGTTGTTACCTCTGAGTAGTGCTAAATTAAAAAAAGGTCATACAAAAAAAAAAATGTCATACAGTGTCCAGGGCCTGGCACTTTGGGAAGTGTTTCTGGTGTATGCTGTGTGCACTCTGCTGTTGTGTTTAGGCTGTTCTCTCCCACTGGTCAATCCTCTGCAGAGTCCCTTCTTGCTTGCAGTGGGGAGTGTTTTGGCCATTATCTAGGTATGCATTGATTTGTTTGTTGAAAAAGCCTAGGAAAAAAGCAAAGAAAGAAAAAGAAAAAAAAAAGTTTTATGTGTGGAGAAGGCTGATCCAAAAAGAAAAGGAAGCAGAACAACAACAACAAAAAAAAATAGACACTCAAAAATACTATAGACTGATTCCAAAGTGTCGGACTCCGGTAGGTTTTGCGGGCCAACAGGCACGAGGAGAGCGTCTGGGCCAGCCGGTAGCTCCCCTTGGGGCTGAGCGGGATGGCGAGTGTCGCGAGTCCAGGCGCATTAACAAACCACACCAGACTCGGGGATCTGTCGAAGCAGGATCTCACTTTATTGAGCTGGGTTGCAGCTTATATTGGGTAGGGAATGGAAATGAGGTCAGCGGGGAGAGAGCCTATGGGGTTTGGTTACGTAGTCAGTAACTGGGTAGGGTGTGTTGGGCGAGAGGAGGAAATATCAGAGATATGCGGAACCGAAACCGCCACGTTGGCGCCAATACTGCCACGGTGGCGCCTTTTCTAGCCGGAAGAGAAGGCAGGCCAGCGCCATCTTTGCTGTGCCCAACACCAAAGAAATAGGAAAAAAGGGAAAACAGAAGAACAGAAAAAAGCATCCTGAACAAAAGTAAAATAGAACTAAATTAAAATGAGAAAAGGAAATAAAAACCAAACAAAAAACTGTAAGCCTGATTCCAGAAGAAAAATATAAAATAAAATAAAATAAACAAGACAAAAGAAAAAAAAAATACTGCTCAGTCCTATTTTCACCAGAAGTGAAGGGGATACATTGGGATAATTTGTTCAGTAGACTTGGTGAATGCAGCATCCTGCCTGTTTTGCTCCTCTGTGTGGGAGGGTGGGAGGCCCACTGAGCTGGATCTATCCAAAAGACACTACGGGAGCTCCATTCCTTACCTCTACCTACTTCTGGAGGCAACTGGTGTTCTTTGGCTTATGGTCACATTATCAAATCTCTGCCTTTGTGTTTAGATTGCTTTCTCTTATTTCTGTCTCAAATATCTCTCTGCCTCTCTTTTAATAAGGATACTTGTAGTTACATTTAAAACATATGTGGATGGGGTGCCTGAGTGGCTCAGTGGGTTAAAGCTTCTGCCTTTGGCTCAGGTCATGATCCCAGGGTCCTGGGATCAAGCCCCACATCATGCTCTTTGCTCAGTGGGGAGCCTGATTCCTCCTCTCTCTCATACTGCCTCTTTGCCTACTTATGATCTCTGAGTGTCAAATAAATAAATAAAATCTTAAAACAAAACAAAACAAAACAAAAAAACTATGTGGATAAACCAGGATAACCTCTCCATTTTAAGATCTTTAACCTGATCATATCTGCAATGACTTTTTTTTTTTTTTAATTGGGTAATATTTGCAGGTTCCAGAGATTAGGTCTTCTTATTTTAGGAGGCCATTATCAGTCTACTACTTTCAGCTACATTATCATCACCATCTCTTCACCAGCAGATTATTATTCTCATTATTCTGGTTACTTACCTTTATGAGTTTGCTAAGAGGACATTGATTATTATGGTGACCAGGGTCATGGACAGAGATGTAAAGTTAAAATTCTTATGATCTATTTTATAGAAGTCAATGTTTTAGAAATAATATATCCTGATTCATAGCATGAAAATTGTTTTATATAATTCTCCAAGTTTGTTTCTTTAGCTTTATATTCCATAGCATGTTAATTAAATTGACAAATTATACTGTACATTGACTACTACTAAGTGCTATACACAGTATAAATATCTTCTCACCACGTTAAAACAACTTCATAATATAAGAATGCTCTTATCATCTTCTTTTAGTCAAGTAGGAAATAAATGCTGGAATGATCAACCAATTTGACTGTTACAATATAACTAAGTAGTTTGGAGCTGAGATTGAAAAATGAAGATTTTCAAATAGTCTACTCATGGCTATCATATGGATTCATATTTTCTTGCAAACTAGTAGTTTTTTAGTAGCATTTATTATAGTTTTTCAAATTCTAAATAGATTATGTGAAATCAGACAAATGTATGACTATGAAAGACAAGGAAGTTGTTGTCACAACATAGAGGTAATTCCTTTCCAGGTGTATCTGTAGCTCAATGAATCACATACAAAACAAGGCCAAAACAAAAAAAAAAAAAAAAAAAAAAGAAAGAAAGAGAAACTCACCAAACCCAATGAATATATTAAGGATATAGTTTGTTTTCTTTTAATAAAAAAAAATCAGTATTAGAGTTATCTGCAAAATTTGAATATGCATATTGTGTTCAAAATTATTAGAGAATGATTATTTATTTATTTACTTACTTTTAAAGATTTTATTTATTTATTTGACAGATAGAGATCACAAGTATGCAGAGAGGTAGGCAGAGAGAGAGAGGAGGAAGCAAGTTCCCTGCTGAACAGAGAACTTGATGTGGGGCTCGATCCCAAGACCCTGAGATTATGATCTGAGCCAAAGGCAGAGCTGCTTAACCCACTGAGCCACCCAGGTGTTCCGAGAATGGTTAATTAAAACCTGATACTTGGTACACTGATTAATGTAGAAAAAAAAAGAGTATGTTGAATTTAAATATGAATCTGTTCCAGTCAAGTATGTTATTTACTTGGAGTTTATAAGCTTGTCAATAAAATGAGTAGGTCCTTGAGGGAATTTTCAGAAGATTGTGAAAGGGCAAGCACCTGGAATCTGTCTCCCCACCTAGACAATATTTCCACTGGTAATATCTGTCTGATATAATCAGTTTAGAGCTCTAGGGTTTAGTGAAGTCCTGTAACTTCCAGAGGAAGGCTGGGATGATAAGTTACTGTTAATTTTGGTAATTTTAGATCTTAGCACAGTAGCAGTGACCCATTCCATGGCTCCAGCTGAGGAACTGAATATTTAATTTTTAATTTCATGTTTATTACTTTAAGTGTGTATATCCACTGTGGCCTGTGGCTATCCTACTGGTCAGCACACATCTAAGTAATCTTACTAGTAGTCTAATAAAAAGAAGTCAAGTCACATCCAAATATATTTGGTAGATTATTGAGATAGAAGTAACTACATTAATTAACTACTTTAATTAACTGCCCTCCTCTATTTAGTTCCTTGCACACTTGTTACTGCCTCAGTTGTTGCCTGGAGACTAAGGAAATGAAAAAGTTCTGGAAAGGTAGCAGCTATCAGGTGATGGACCATCTGGACTATGCAACAAATGAAGAAAACCCTGTGACTGCTGGGGAACAGATTGTTCAACAATAATATTATGTAGACCTGCAATAATGTGTCAGTTGATTTTCTACGAATAGAGTTTGACTTTTTAAATTGACTTTTGAATTGACAATCTTAATGAATCTTCAGTGATATGCTTGCAAATATATATTTTTAAAAGCTGGTACTGACAATTACATCAAATAATTGAAACACATTTGCTTTTAACTATGTTAAAGTTGTGCCTTCACATTAAATAAAAGCATATGGTCTGTGTAAAAAAAAAAAAAATTACATATATGCTTAGTCTTAAAAGAAGTATGGATGTCCTGTATCACTGATAAAATCACTGGTCCTTTTTCTCACCAATAATAAATAACTTTATTTTTTTTATTTTTATTTATTCTTAAAAAAAAAAAAAAATACACCTAGGTGGCTCAGTTGGTTAAGCAGCTGCCTTCGGCTCAGGTCATGATCCCAGCGTCCTGGGATCGAGTCCCACATCGGGCTCCTTGCTCAGCGGGGAGCCTGCTTCTCCTTCTGCCTCTGCCTGCCATTCTGTCTGCCTGTGCTCGCTCTCTCCCCCTCTCTCTCTCTGATAAATAAATAAAATTAAAAAAAAAAATCTGTTTCTTGGTTTACCACTCTCTCTTTGAAAAAAAAAAAAAAAAAAAAGGCTCGGGAAGACAGCCTAAGGCTTAGCTCTCACTATCACTGTTTCCCAAGGTGTGCTTGTCAAAGAGATACTCTGCCATGCCAGATTCGGGGGCCCCCATCTTGCGTAGGTTGGTTACGTGGTCACCAAATTCTTTGGTCACCCAATTCTTTGATGGATTTCACCTGCTCATTCAAGTAATGAGTCTCAATGAAGTCACACAAATGGGGGTCATTTTTATCAGTGGCCAGTTTGTGCAGTTCCAGTAGTGACTGATTCACACTCTTTTCCAAGTGTAATGCACACTCCATTGCATTCAGCCCATTCTCCCAATCATCACGGTCTGGTTTCTTGATATCCTGAAGGAAGATTCGGCCACCTCGTTGGTTCTGACAAGGAGAAGAAAAGAGCCCTCTCTCTGAGGAGCCCTGAGCCTTCACAGCCATCACTGGCTTCAGTTTGCTGAGTTTTCCCCATGCTGTAAACCGGAAACAACAGAGAATTAGTTTATTTATTTATTTATTTATTGCTCTGGAATCTTTATTAAGTGAATGGTAGTAGTCTTCTAGCTCCCCGCAGTGCCCCACATGGCATATTTTACATACCCTAGTTTACTCCACTATGCATGACAGTCCTCATTCAGAAAAATATTTCAGAGATTATGTCCGTTGGCCAAAGGACCTGTGCTTGAACTCAAACATTTCACTTAGAAGTCTTTTAAATTCTAGAATAATCTGTAAAACCATCTTGGGTCCTGTTTTCTTAGATATCCGATCATCCAGAATTGATTTTTTACAAATTTGTTTTAAAGTTCCAAGGAATGGATCCTCAAACAGCCCCTCGTGAGCACAATTCTCTCTTGTTTCCTGTTTACAGCATGGGGAAAACTCAGCAAACCCTTCTAGGCTCACGGTGCTGAAGCCAGTGATGGCTGTGAAGGCTCAGGGCTCCTCAGAGAGAGGGCTCTTTTCTTCTCCTTGTCAGCTGTCATTGTCGCTGTGGCGCTGTGAGACTATAGTTTGATGAACTATAACTATATCATATAACTATATCATATCAAACTATAGTTTGATGAACTCTGACAAATATATATAATCAGGCAACCACCATTACAATCAAAATATAAAATATTTCCATTATCCTACACAGTTTTCTCATGACACTTTTGTAGTCAATCACTTTTCACTGCCCCTAAAACCATTGATCAGATTTCTAACCCTATAGTTCAGTATTTTTCAGAATTATAGAAATAGAATCACGGAATATGTAGACCTTGTATATTGCTTCATTCACTTAGTGTAATATTTTGAAGACTCAATCATGTTTTTTTTAATCTGACTAATTTATTGCATTTGTATGTACATGCCATAATTTTTTTAACTACTTACCAGATGATGGGAATTGGATCTTCTCCAGGTTTGGGCATTATCATAAAGTGTATTTAATAGCTAAAAATTAGTTCACTTGAAGGTTCAAAATAATTTCATCAAGCATCCAATTGAAACCTCAACCTATTAATATGACAAAATTTTATGCTTGTTACTTGTAAATAAATATACTACCAGGTGCCAGAGTGTAAAATGGTTTACAATAAAGCCTAAAATTACTTCTGTTGCTAATTGGAAGCAAGGCGTGTCTGGGGCCTTGTACACGGCCTTGTACAAACCAGCTTGGGATTTTTCCGTGTTGCCCCAGGACGGTGAACTGCTGATGATCCTGTTAAATATTTCATCCATTATTCTAAATTATTAATGATACTCCCCTGGGATACTTTCACTTCAGCTTTTGTTTAAGGTAGATTACAATGGTGTTTTTTATTGACAGAAATTAGTATTTTTGGAACTTTGATCCTCTGGGTGATTTTTTTTTGCCTCTTTATTTTATTTCAGTAGAACCCTTGAGTCTGTAGTAAATAGAAAATGATAAAGCTGCAGCATTTAATAAGTGGAAAGAAGGAAAGAAAGCAATATGGAGTCTCAGAATAGTTGTTTAAATTTCATCAGATGATGCCCCAAGTTTTTTTAGTTGTCTCACTTTATTTTACTTTAATGTATAACTACTGATTTGAGGCTTTGAATGATAGCATTTATAACAACCATCTTTCACAAAATGCAGGTTATCTGGAAAAGAAGATGGATATCCATTAAAATTATTAATACTTGAGTTCTGAACTTCAAAGTGAGTATAAATTTGAAGGATGTGGAAATTCTTTACGGAAGGACCATATGTACATGGTGTCTCCCACAAAAATCGGTGATAGGAAATATCCAGCTTATAAAATAAAATATGATGATAAGGGAGTAAAATCATGATTAATTATGTTAACATACATCTCTGGCATGTACATATAAGGGGACATTAGATACAGTAGATCCCAGAAGGTAAGGAGACTATAATTTTAACTTGACTTCAAACTCAGAAATTAAGTTAAATGCACAAGTCCCATTCAGGGAGTTGAATTTGACTACTACATTTTTAAGGTTTACAGTTTTTTTTTAAATGGTTGTATATTAACAGATGTTGTAATCTATTTTATTCACATATAGTTACATCTAACTTTCATTTTCTCGGATTCACTTCATGAATTATTATCCTGAGTAAAGTAATGTGGAAAAAATGCTGAGCATCTCTTTTCTAAAATCTGAAATACCATAGTTCTAGAACAGTCTGTTAGATCCATTTGGTAATAGAAACTGTATGCTAACTCCTGGACTATAGCTTTTTAAATAAGAATAGAGCAAGATGGGGGCCCCTGGGTGGCTCAGTGGGTTAAACCCTCTGCCTTCAGCTCAGGTCATGATCCCAGGGTCCTGGGATCGAGTCCCGCATCGGGCTCTCTGCTCAGCGGGGAGCCTGCTTCCTCCTCTCTCTCTGCCTGCCTCTCTGCCTACTTGTGATCTCTCTCTGTCAAATAAATAAGTAAAATCTTAAAAAAAAAGAATAGAGCAAGATGGGAGTTATAACAAGGATATAAGCATATATTTTTATATAAAACTTTGTGGCCACACACAAGTTGAAGATTGCAAGGCATCAATTGCCATTAAAAATATCAATAAAACAAGATGGGATTGGGAGGGAGACAAACCATAAGTGACTCTTAATCTTACAAAACAAACTGAGGGTTGCTGGAGTGAGGGGGGTTGGGAGAAGGGGGTTGGGGTTATGGACATTGGGGAGGGTATGTGCTTTGGTGAGTGCTGTGAAGTGTGTAAACCTGATGATTCACAGACTTGTACCCCTGGGGATCAAAATATATGTTTATAAAAAATAAAAAAATTAAAAGTAAAAAAAAAAATAAACTAAAAAAATAAAAAATTAAAAAAAAAATTAAAGTTATTCCCTAAAACCTGTTTCAGAAAAACACATTGAGCATGGAACAGTTTTATCTTTCCCCAAATAAGAAAAAATAATATATATGCAGCAATATTAAGACAAATGCAAAAGAATAAAAATAACAGAGTGCTTTAGCAAACCATTTCCTTTTTAAGTCTGCCGGTAATGCATATAGTGAAACAGACTAACATGTTTCACATAAAAGAGAATAGTATGTCATGGAAATAAGTAGAATTCTTATAATTAAAAAGAACAGATTAGTATAATGTTAGGGAGGGAAAATGTTACCCTAATATTCAAGATTCTTTTGGCTGGTTTAAGAATTAAAGTGACAAGAGATAGATTAATAGGAGAAAATGAGATTAATTGCAAATATATGGGTGGCTCCATGAGAATATGGGAATAATAGGCAGTCAGACAATTGAGTCTTATATGCCATTCTGGTCAAAGAAGTATGTGGAGGTCTGGGACTTCAAAGGGAAGAGAATTCAAAGGAAAACAAAAAAGAGTCAGTGTTTGAGGAACAAATGTTTACTGGGCCACAAGGAAACAATGGGATATGCAGAAGAATTTTAACAGACTTTGCTAAGTT
Source organism: Mustela lutreola (assembly GCF_030435805.1). Lineage (NCBI taxonomy): Eukaryota > Metazoa > Chordata > Mammalia > Carnivora > Mustelidae > Mustela > Mustela lutreola. The sequence goes on from NC_081297.1 coordinate 59,049,369, forward strand.
CCTCCCTCTCTATCACATCTACTTCATTTTACATTGTAGCTGTTTATGGTGATGGTTCCATTTTGGAGCAGGGAGCATTATCTAAATTTGGAGCATTATCTAAATTCTTTTAGACATTTGAGGAGGAGGTAAAAGGTTGTATAAGGGAAAAAAAAGGAGGTAAAAGGAAAAACATTCTGAGTCTTCCTTTTCTCAAAAATGATCAGGTTAAATTAATGATCATGCCAAAGAGACACATTCTGGGGTGCAGATTTCGCTTTCCTACAATAATTTCTATTAGTATTCAACAATTCTGCAAAGAATATGGGGAAAGTAATATAAAAAGCAGTGACCCAAATTATGTAGACACATGTAGGAACCTCAAAAAGGTTAGTTTAAAAAAATACAGAATATTTTTCATTAAAATATGCTGTTTGTTTTTGTCATGTTTTGCTTTGTTGTATTTGTTATATATATTGAAAACTGTCCATTTGAATATAGCAAAGCCAGTGAAGAAAATTCGTAATAATAATTGTGTACTCTAGGTGCAGAAAAAATTTCACTTTACCAAATTAATGGAAATCAGTCCCCCTTAGTCATTGACTATCACAGGATTTGTAATATAAATGTAAATCCTGAGTTTGCAAATCCCCCTGGTACACATTATAAAACACAGAACAACATAGTGTATTTGCACAGGTGGAATAAAAAAGATAGAAAAATACATTTAAAATAACTCATATCCTCTTGTTTAAATCATTCATGCAGAGTTGAACCCATTAAGGAAGAATGTATATTAGCCAAAGAAAATATTCAATTTCCAGAGAAAAAATTCTGAGAAATATTATAATAAAGAGAAATAATGGATGAAAAAGAATTTAGTATTGTCATAGCATGTAACTACGTGTCATCACAAATTTCAGACTGGAGAAATCCTTTCCAAATAGATAAATTTGAGAATATATACCTTTTCTTGCATTAGGAAAATATATAAATATTTAGGTTAATATATATGTTTAGTTAAGATGTGTAAGTAGTATTTATATATTTATTTAGTTTGTATATATTTAGGTTAATTTCTATATAATTAAATTAATTTATATACATTTATATGTATTTATTTATACATATGTATACATATACATACATATACATATTTATACATACATTATACATATTTATATGTATTTAGGTTTATATATATTTATAAATAGGTTCATGTGTATATATATATGAAAATTTATATTACACTACAATATATTATATTCATGTGTATGTTTAATTTTTTGTCTTTTTTTCTTATGTATATTTGTTAAGGTTCATATTAAGAGAAATGAAATACCAATCAATGGAAATAGAGTTCATCCTTCTGGGACTGACAGATGACCCACAATTGCAAATTCTGATTTTCATATTTCTCTTTCTTAATTATACATTAAGCCTGTGGGGAACTTAATCATTATCCTTCTCGCCCTGCTAGATCCTCGCCTCAAGACACCAATGTATTCCTTTCTCCGTAATTTCTCATTTTTAGAAATTATATTCACAACAGTATGTATTCCCAGATACTTGATAACCATTGTAACTAGAGAAAAAAACCATCTCATATAATAATTGTGCAGCTCAATTGTTTTTTATTCTTTTACTGGGAGTTACAGAGTTTTACCTTCTGGCTGCTATGTCCTATGACAGCTATGTTGCCATCTGTAAACCCTTGCATTATGAACAGCAGAGTGTGCTATTGGCTTGTACTTTCCTCTTGGCTAATCGGATTCCTAATCATCTTTCCCCCAATGCTTATGGGGCTCAAACTCAATTTCTGTGCTTCCAGAATAATTGATCACTTTATGTGTGAAACTTCTCCTATCCTGCAGATATCCTGCACAGATACACGTGTCCTAGAATTGATGTCTTTTATCTTTGCTGTGGTGATTCTTGTGGTCACATTGGTGTTTGTGATTCTCTCCTACACTTGCATCATAAAAACCATTATGAAATTCCCTTTGGCACAGCAAAGGACCAAAGCTTTTTCCACTTGTACTTCCCATATGATTGTTGTCTCCATGACTTATGGGAGCTGCATCTTTGTGTATATTAAACCATCTGCCAAAGAAAGGGTGACTGTATCCAAAGGTGTAGCTTTGCTGTATACCTCAGTTGCCCCTTTACTAAACCCCTTCATTTATACCCTAAGGAACCAGCAGGTAAAAGAAATCTTCTGGGATATGTTACAAAAGATGTGTTTTTCAAAAAAGCAATTGTAATGAATGTCACAAATCACAGTCTTGCTATAAAAACAACAACAAAAAATTCATTCATTTCTTTTTTTTTAAGATTTTGTTTATTTATTTGAGACAGAGATAGCATAAGCAGAGTGGAGGCTGAAGTAGGCACCCTCATTCATTTCTTCTGATTGTGTTCTTCTGCCTCATTACTTATCTGCTATGGACATTCTCTTGGAGAATCTTGCAGCTAAGTTCCACCGTTACATTTTATTATTCCTAATGAAAACACCTCTCAAATCTGTACCACAAGCTTTAAAAATAACATTTCTTTATTGTATATTAGCTTCTAGAAACCATGAATTTAAAAAAATATGCCTTTTAAAGTATAATTTGCTATACTTAATTTGTTAATTAAACATCTATTATGTATCCCCCTTATTTCAGACATTGCAAAGTGCTCCATCCTTATATTTAAGAAGTTTGTCTTACTTAAAGGAGACAAACAAATCTCTAATATTAGTACATAGTGTATAATTAGTGTTGTAATAAAAGGATATTGAAATATTATGGGGCATTCTGTATAGTTTCTAAGTTATTCTGGAGTTCTGGGAGGCATTTAGGAGAAAGTAATAGTGAGACTAAAAATATACATAAGGAAAGAAGACTTCAGTCTAAATATATGCAAATAACACAGAGGTATTAAATAACCACATGCATTTGAGGAATTAGTATATCTAATGTTTAAAACAAAATTTTTGAGATATTCAGTTTGGTTTCAGTATAGTTTCCTCACAACTACAATGTCGAATACTTCACAGAATACATAAAATTTTTGTGTCTCAGAATTTCCATATATAAAGTAGGATAATGTTTTAAAAGATTTTATTTCATTGATTTTAGAGAGAATGTGTGTGTACAAAAGCAGGGGGAGAGGCAGAGAGAAAGGGAAGTAGACTCCCCGCTGAGATCATGATCTGAGCCAAAACCTAGATGGATGCTTAACTGACAAAGCCACCCAGGTGCCTGTTTAGCACCCAGTAAAAGATATTGTTTATGTTGAACAATTCAAGAATGTGGTTCAACTAGTACTTAATATGGTATTATACAGGTAGAGGTAACAAGTGTTTTGGACTTACACCTGGTATTTAAGTACTGTTGAAATGTTTTGTGAAGAATCACCTTGGTAGCATTTTAAACGTAATTTACCGTTAAAAGTCCTGCCCTTTCATTCCTATGTCTTGGAATACAACCAGTATATTCTATGTTACCCGTCTATTTTCTAAAATTGTTGTGAAATAAATTCAGTGTTTTTCATAGCAATGTAGTGTCAAATTATTGCCTTATGTAAGGTTTGTTTGCCAAAATCTTTCTCTCAATTCCAGCTTGTTTTCTACTTGGAAAAATTATGTTAATTCTGACCTGAAGAAAAAATGCAGACTCTATTCCTTTGGCAACAATAGTGTACATCTCCATATTCAAAGATTCAGCAAACTTCCATCTAGGAAAGATACATTTCCTTTGTGTAGGTATTCCATCCTTACTTTTGGTTTAGGGAAGTGATAGAAGCGTAACTTTCATCTATCTCACTCCTTTTCTTCAGGGTAATTAGGTTAATACTTTCATCTGTTTATAAACCCTATATAATCTTTCATCTGTTTATAAACCCTATATAAATGCATCTGACCGCAATTGTTGGTTATTTTTTTTTTTAGAATCTGACCTACAAAAAAAATTTCGTATTTGGCCTTTTTATAGCAATTCATGAGCAACAGGGAATTCTCATTTGACGTACAAATTTGCAAGCTATTTCTGAAATTTATTACTTTTACTTTCATTCAATGATTCTGAGAATCTTCTGAGACTATTAAAGATATTTTTTTCTAATGCTCTACTGTGATAACTCTATATTCCATTTCTTATGAAAGCTTCATAATTAGGAATTTCAATCCCTCTGAAAACAAGATTATTGTTTAGATCGTTAAAAGAGTAAACTTATTTGAACCTTTTTATTCACCAAAAAAGATCTCATTATTCAAATTGTTTAAGTATAACTACAGAGATCTTTAAAGAAGCTGCTCAGAGTCCGTGAAGTACTAATCCAAAGATAAACATTGGCTTAAGGAACCAGAAGAAAAATTTGTCTGCATCCACGCCAGTGTAAAACGACTGTGCTGTACAACTGTTGTAAGAAATGGCCTTATTGATGTATTCAGACTGGGTCTGAGGACAGGAGAGGGTGGTCCCACAGGACCAGCCAAGTCCTTGACTTCCCACAGGATAGTCAAACGTGAGCCAGAGAAAGCAGAAACAGAGGTTATTGATTAATGTAAGTGACAGAATAGTAGAGTGTCTGGGAGACTTGGAAAGGGAAGGAGAATTAGTCTTTTTGTTGTTTTGGGGGGCTAGAGGTTTATAGTAGAAAATGGTCTAGGGTGTGCATTTCTCCAGGAATCCAGGGAAAAGTGAGTATTAGGTGAACAACAGGGATTATTCTGTATATTACTAAAGATAAGGGTGTTGATGCTGGTGTCAGCAAAATTTGTTTGAAGCTAATGTTCTGGAACATGTCTGGAATCTGGCTCTTCTTGGATGTTACCAGGTGTTTGGGGACTAGAACAAAACTCAGAGAATGTTGAATTTTCTTTTCCTTTGAGGTGGGAACGTAGCTTCTTTGGCTTGTTCAGAGGCTATGTATGGAACATGAGTAAATGGGGCTTAGCATAAAACAGCAGAGATGGAGTTTTTCTGAAATGGAGTCCCTTTAGCTTTTGTACTTCCTTAACACCTGTTGCCATACTGACGAGAAATTTGGGGATGCAGATAGTTGTGAATGAGATTTCTAAAAATGAGAAATTTTGGAGAAAAAATATATGGATGTTTTTGGATCAGAGTTCATCGGGGGAGGGTGATTATGGTTGGATTCCCAGTGACACTCAGCAAGTAGATAAAGACAAAAATAAAGAGGAGAAAAATGACCACCTGTAATTCCAGATCATTGGTCAGTCCAAGAAGAATAAAAGGTGTCACTGCTGTGTGGTTTCTCACAGCTTATTTATATGAATAAGGGGGATAAATGGGAGGAGTAGAGGGGAAAAAATGAGAATTAAAGAGGAAAGTTTACAGAGATACCTACTCTCTTAATATCCTCATAAACACATTGCTGTGGACACCCAACCTCCTTTAATATTCTGTTAGTCAGCAGTAACATCCTTAAAACTTCACTCATACAATTTGCATTCAAAAATTCACTAACTCTATCAAACTCTCTGAATTTTTTTATTTTAATCCAAGCTTCACAAAAGGATAACACATTGCATTAATAGAGCTATATAAAAATAAAAACAAAGAAAGAAACTAAAGAAGCCTATATTTGGGGTGCCTATTGGCTCAGATGGTTAAATAGCTGCCTTAGGCTTAAGTCATGATCCCAGGGTCCTGGGATTGAGTCCCATATTTGACTCCCTGCTCAGCGGGGAGCTGCTTCTCTCTCTCCCTTGACTTCTCCCCTTACTTGTGCTCTCTTCTTCTCTCTGTTAAATGAATGAATGAATGAATAAATAAAATCTTATAAAAAGTCTATATTTCTCTATTACTATTTATGATGGCCTTTGCTATTCTGTAAGTCAGATTTTAGTGGACTCTGCCTTTTAACATAACACAAATTTGACCTAAACATCTCTAGCCCACATACAGTGCCAAACTTTTCCATAATGACTACACAATTTTACATTCCCACTAACAATATAAAAGCATTCTAATTTCTACACATCTACATTTAAAAAATTAGAGTCATCTTAATGGGTTTGAAGTGTTTTATCTTGGTATTGATTTGCATTTCCATAATGACTAATAATATTGAGCATCATTGTATGTGCTTGTTGGACATTTCAAGAAATTTGTATTCAAATCCTTGCACATTTTTAAAAAATATATTTCATTTATTTATTTGACACACAGAGAGCAGAAGTAGGCAAAGAGGCAGGCAGAGAGAGATGGGGAAACTGGCTCCCTGCTGAGCAGAGAGCCTGATGTGCGGCTCAGTCCCAGGATCCTGAGACCATGACCTGAGCCGAAGGCAGAGGCTCAACCCACTGAGCCACCCAGGTGCCCCTTCTTGCACATTTTTAAAAGACTCATTAATTTATTTGAGAGAGAGCGTGTGTGCACTTGCACACACATATGTGTGAGTTGATAAAGGGTCAAAGGGAAGGAATCTTCAAGCAAATTTCCCCACTGAGTGTGGAGCCTGACATAGGGCTGATCTCAGGACCCATTAGAGCATGACCTGAGCTGAAACCAAGAGTCGATCACTTCAACTAATGAGCCATCCAGAAATCCCCAAATCCTTGCACATTTTTAATTGGGTTATTTCTTTATGATGTTGCTGATTTGTAATAAATTTTTCATATATTCTGGATACTAGAGCTTTTTAAGATACACAATTTGAAAATATTTTCTCTCTTTCTGTAGATTTTATTTTCACTTCTTGACAATGTCCTTAGACGAACAAAAGGATTAAATTTTGATGCAGTCCAAAATAATCCTTTGTTGCTCATACCATATCTAAAAATCCATTGCCAAATCCAAATCCAAGGTCATATATCCAACCTTCTTAAATGACCTGGATTGTCTGCTTTTACATCTAAGTACACAGATATACTCTATTTGAGGTGATTTTTGTATAGTATAATTTTATTCCTTTCCATGTGATTATCTAGTTATGCCAGCACTATTTGTTGAAAAGGTTCTTCTTTCTCCACTGACTGATCTTGGTACCCTAGGGGAAAATTGGTGATAGATGTATAAGCTTATTTCTGGACTCTTCATTTTATTCCATGTTTCTATCTATCTGTCTTTTTGCCAATATCACAATTCTTTTGAGTACTGTGGATTTGTAGTGTGCTTTGATACTGTGATATTTGAGTCTTCTCACTTTTTTCTTCTTTTTCAGGATGGGTTTGGATATTCAGGTGTCCTTGCAGTTCTATTTGAATCAGAATCAACTGTTCCATTGTTTTTGTGGTGGTTTTCCATTTTGAAAAAAAAAAGTAATACTATTAAGATTTGATGGAGATTGAACTAAATCTATAAATTGTTTTGGTAGCATATTAATAGTATTCTAAGAAACTATGAACATGGAATGCTTGATGCTATGTGTTTTAGAAGGTAATTAATTATCAAGTGAATTTTTAATAGATATAAACCTTTTTTGGATTATTATTATGTGAGTTTTGGCAAATTGTTTCTTTCAAAGAATGGTCACTTTCATTTAGGTTACCAAATATTAGAATTGTTCACAGGGTTCCCTTATTTTTATCCTTTTAATCGCCATATCCTACAGTGAAAACAGGTAACTGATTATAGATTTTTCTTGTTTTCTAGTAGATACATTTGATGCTATAAATTTCCCTCTAAGCATTGCTTTCACTGCATTCCACAAATTTTAATAAATGTTGTTTCATTTTCACTTATTAAAAAACGTTTAAATTTCTTCCCATTTAGTTTTCCCTCCCTTTTCTTGAGAGCTTGTTTGGAGGTTCTAGCAGGGGAGCGCAGCTACTCGTATACCCTTGACCGAAGAACGGTCCTCTTCTCTATCCGGGAAGGTCGTCCTCTTCGACTGCGCTCGCAGCTTCGGGAGGGACGCATATGGAGCGGTGAGGGAGGAAGGGGACACCCGCCTAGCCAGCCAGATCAGCAGAATCAACCCTGGAGATCAATGGGGTGACAGATGTCACAGCCAGATCGCCCTCACATCCACCCTCCCTTTTCTTAATGGTCTTCCAAGCTATTCCACAGCTAATGAATCATTGAACACTATGTCAAAAACTAATGATGTAGTAAAGCTTGAAATCAGGTAGCGTGATGCCTCCAGTTTTATTTTTGCTTTTCAATGTTCCCTTAGCGATTCGGGGTCTCTTCTGATTCTATACAAATTCTTGGATTATTTGCTCCAGCTCTTTGAAAAATACCGGTGGAATTTTGATCGGAATGGCATTTAAAGCTGTGACCACCAAGACAGCATGGTACTGGCATAAAAACAGATACATAGACCAGTGGAACAGAGTAGAGAGCCCAGAGATGGACCCTCAACTCTATGGGCAAATAATCTTCAACAAAACAGGAAAAAATATACAGTGGAAAAAAGACAGTCTCTTCAATAAATGATGCTGGGAAAAATGGACAGCTATATGGAGAAGAATGAAACTCAACCATTCTCTTACACCGTACATAAAGATAAACTCAAAATGGATAAAAGACCTCAACATGAGACAGGAATCCATCAGAATCCTAGAGGAGAACATAGGCAGTAATCTCTTCGATATCAGCCACAGCAACTTCTTTCAAGATATGTCTCCAAAGGCAAAGGAAACAAAATCGAAAACAAACTTTTGGGACTTCATCAAAATCAAAAGCTTCTGCACAGCAAAGGAAACAGTCAAAAAATCAAAGAGGCAACCCATGGAATGGGAGAAGATATTTTCAAATGCCAGTACAGACAAAAGGTTGATATCCAGGATCTATAAAGAACTCCTCAAACTCAACACACACAAAACAATCATATCAAAAAATGGGCAGAAGATATGAACAGACACGTCTCTCATGAAGACATACAAATGGCTATCAGACACATGAAAAAATGTTCATCATCACTAGCCCTCAGGGAGATTCAAATTAAAACCACATTGAGATATCACTTTACACGAGTCAGAATGGCCACAATTAGCAAGACAGGAAACAACATGTGTTGGAGGGGATCTGGAGAAAGGGGAACCCTCTTCCACTGTTGGTGGGAATGCAAGTTGGTGCAGCCTCTTTGGAGAACAGTGTGGAGATTCCTCAAGAAATTAAAAATAGAACTTCCCTATGACCCTGCAATTGCACTATTGGGTATTTTCCACAAAGATACAGAGGCAGTGAAAAGAAGGGCCATCTGTATCCCAATGTTTATAGCAGCAATGGCTACGGTCGCCAAACTGTGGAAAGAACCAAGATGTCCTTCAATGGATGAATGGATAAGGAAGATGTGGTCCATATACACTATGGAGTATTATGCCTCCATCAGAAAGGATGAATACCCAACTTTTGTAGCAACATGGACGGGACTGGAAGAGATGATGCTGAGTGAAATAAGTCAAGCAGAGAGAGTCAATTATCATATGGTTTCACTTATTTGTGGAGCATAACAAATAGCATGGAGGACATGGGGAGTTAGAGAGGAGAAGAGAGTTGGGATAAATTGGAAGGGGAGGTGAACCAGAGGACTATGGACTCTGAAAAACAATCTGAGGGTTTTGAAGGAGTGTTTGTTGGGAGGTTGGGGTACCAGGTGGTGGGTATTATAGAGGGCACAGATTGCATGGAGCACTGGGTGTGGTGCAAAAATAATGAATACTGTTATGATAAAAATAAATTAAAAATAATAAAATAAATTTAAAAATCCTAATAAAAATTTTAAAAAATAAAAAAAACCTAATGATGTACTATATATTGGCTAACTGAACATAATAAAAAAAAAACCTAAATAAATAAATAATAAAGACCTTTTAAATGCCTCTTGAGATTTCTTTTTTGACCCATGTGTTTTTAGAAGTGTTATTTAATCTACACATAATTTAAATTTTCTCATTCATCCTTTTCACTGATTTTATTTTAATACCATGTGGTTTGAGACCCAATACAGTATCAATTCTAGTCCTCAAAATTTTTAAAGTGTGTTTTATGGCCCAGAATATGCTATTATTTTTTTCTCATACTATTGGATACATTTGTGTATGCATGTTAAGGGTTATATCAATACATTTTCTAATGTTAAATGGACAGTACATTTTATAAATAACTTCCATTTCATCATAGTATACTACCATTGTTATATGCTATTGGATTGAATTTTAATATATTATTCTTAGAATTTCTTTATCTGTACTCATAAGTAATTTTCTGAATTTATTTTTTTCTTTTAAAGCCTTTCCTGTGTTTTTGTGTCATGATAATGAGGGCTTAGGGTGAATTGAGTATTCTGCCCTCCACTTTTTTGGAGAATGTGTGTATAGTTGGTATTTTTAGAATTATTTAGTATAATTCATAAGTGAAGCCATCTAAACCTAGATGTGTGTGTGTGTGTGTGTGTGTGTGTGTGTGTGTGTATGTGTATAGAGGGGACATTTCTAACTATGAATCATTTGCTTTAGCTATTATAGAGTTTTCCATTTATAAATTCCTTCTGACTGCTTTGGAAGTTTATGTTTTATAAGGATTTTATCCATTTCATATAAAATATCTATTTTTTGCCAAAAACTGGTTCATATTATGTCATTATAATTTCAATATCCAAAGAATCTGTAGTGAAGTCATATTATAGTGCTAACATCAGTAATTTGTGCCTTCTATTTTTCCTTGATGGATTTAACTAGAGATATCTATTATGTTTATGTCCTAAAGATTTGACTTCTGTTTTCATTGTTTTTTGCTATTGTTTTCTGTTTTCTGTCTTAGAGAGTTTTTCTTTAGTGATTCAATGGATGTAGCACAATGTTCAGCACTTAGTGCTAAAAAAAAATTAGATATTCAAATACCATCAAGTGAACATCAATCTGTGCCTCAAAGTATGTTAAAAGATGAATCTAGTTCCCATGAACTGAGTACAACTTGATACAAGTTGGTAGCACATTTTGCTGAGAATAATGATCAAGTGACAGTGGGTTGCAGACCACAACAGAGTAGTCATAGGACATATGAACACAAAATTTCTGAAGCTCCCCAAAAGAAGAAGAAAAAATAATTGAGTTGTACCAATACTCTAGGGAAATGTTTAGTCTTTGTCATGGGAGTTATCAACAATTTAGGGAAATAAATCAGCATAAATGAGATTTTCAAGAAGGAGAAATTTTGGCAGAAGGAATACATTAAAATATTTAGGTAGGGATTTGGCAGAGTGATATTTTTATCATGTTCAACACTATACCTTAGAAATATAAAGAAGAAAACAACAATTTACAGAAAAGTCTCATTTGTTTGTCTAATCCAGATAAACTCCATCTCCACTGATTGTTATTTACCTTCTATGAATCTCACCAAAACTTCACAATAAAAATGGTTAAACTGAGGGAGGTTTGTAGGTCAAATGGGTGATGAGTATTAAGGAAGGCACTCATTGTGATGAGCACTGGGCATTACATTTAAGTGATGGATCACTAAATTCTATCCTGAAGCCGATTTTGCAATATATGCTAAATAACTAGAATTGAAATAAAAAATGCAAATAAAAAATAATTAGGCTAAACTTACTAAACCATAATGTTATTACAAGGTGATTTTTAAAAAAATGCTAACAACCAAAGAAAGACACGGTTTCAGAATCTGATCATGAGCAAGTATTTTTTTTTTTCTGCATAAAATATTAGCTAAATCATGTACCAGATCAGCTTAGCTATTATCATATCCTGAGAGATATTCTCTCTTTTGGAAAATTTATATAGTTCCTATTTGCCAAAAAGAAACTTAACTGATTATTTTTAATTTGAATCCTTGTTATATGAATATTTTAAAATATCAGAACATTTTAAAGAAAGAAATTTCTTTGGTATTAAAGAAAAAGAAATGACTAAAGAAATTCTAAATGTCAGTGTCAACTATAACCCATTTCCAAAAGCTTCCCTTAAAAATAGATTTTTAATTCATGTTTTTCCAATGCCATACTTTCATATTTCATTTTTAATCCAGTTTCTGAATTTAAGTTATAAATCCTGAATATTCTTCTATACTTTTACTTTACACAGGTAAACTCATTCATTATTTTTTTATCGTTATGATACTTTTTGCTAACTGTATCAATCTACCTAGTTATCATTTGATATTAAATTCAGTAAATGAGGGGCTCCTGGATGGCTCAGTGGCTCTGCCTTTGGCTCAGGTAATGATCTCAAGGTCCTGGGATCAAGCCCTGCATTGGGCTCCCAGCTCAGCAGGGAACCTGCTTCCTCCTCTCTCTCTCTGCCTGCCTCTTTACTTACTTGTGATCTCTGTCTGTCAAATAAATAAATCAAATCTTTAAAAAAAAATCAGTAAATGAGATGATACTTTTCTAAATCTATACCATGTATGGGAAGAAACATAATTATAGGAAATTATAGGAAAGTTAAACAAAAGAGAGATACAAAATGCTATCCTTAGTTTCATCTTTCAAAAGATACAAGAATATGTGTGATTAATAATTTATAATTTTTTCAACACATTTATTCTCATGAAATCATCTGAAGTTGATGTGTATATTATGATTTTCAAACCAGGCTTAGGTATTTGCTGAAATTATTATGCTGTTCCACCCTTCAGGAGGCAGGTATGCTCAATAATTTCTTATGATTTCTAATATATTATTTGTCAGGTTTAATTGAAATATTTATAATTTCTCATAATTCTCTCACACAAACTAAACAACTGGTTTCAATGGAATAAACTCTAATGCACAATGTTTTATTAGTTTTATTTATTTTTTTAAAGATTTATTTCTTTTAGAAAGAATGAGAAAAAAATACTTTATATTCTTGACTAGAATTCAAAGATAACAGACAGACTGAAAGCTTACCTCCATTTCTTTCAGATATTCACAGGTAAAAGAATTGAGATGAGAAAAAAAATATCTCTTGAAGGACATAAAGAAAATTAAATTCTTTGGAACAAAGATTTTTTTGTGCAAATAGAGCTTGAGAAGAGGTAAAGATGAATATCATAGACATGGAAGCAAAAAATACAAAATAAAAAAATAAAAACAAACCAGAAGAAACTGTGTATTGGAAGCTACTACTGGATACATTGATATTATTAGGGGTTCCTTTGTTTATTTCCTTTGTATAAAATGCAACAGGACACTCATTTGCTTGAGAAAGAAACAACCCTGTGTATCATGTTCATGAAAGCTTTTTTCACTTGCTGGTTCCTTAAAGTATAGATGAAAGGATTCAATAGTGGGGCCACGGAAGTATTGAGCACTGCAATTCCCTTGGAAAAAGATATTCTTTGTTTAACTGAAGGTTTAACATACATGAAGATGCAGCTGCCATAAGAGAGGGATATCACAATCATGTGAGAAGAACATGTTGAAAAAGCTTTTTTCTTCTGCTTACTTGAAGGGATTTTTAGAATTGTTAAGGCAATAAAAGCATATGAAATTATAACCATTAGCAATGTGACCACAAGTGTCATCGATGCAGAAATGAACCCCATGGTCTCAACGAGCTGTGTGTCTGAGCATGAGATCTGCATGAGGGGAGTTGTATCACAGTAGAAATGGTCAATAATTTTGGACGCACAGAAGTCAAGCTTTAGTCCCAAGAGGAGAGGAACAAAGATGGTAAAGAATCCAGCAAGCCAACAACAGAAGACAAGTTGAATGCAGATCTTACTGTTCATGATGGTTGTGTAATGCAGGGGCTTACAGATGGCAACATAGCGGTCATAGGACATAGCAGCCAGCAAGTAAAATTCAGATGCACCAAGAAGGAAGGCAAAAAACACTTGAGTAATACAATTATCATAGGTAATGGTTTTGTCTCCAGTTGCCATAGTAACCAACAATTTAGGGATGCATGTAGTAGTATAGGAAATTTCTAGGAAGGAAAAATTCCTAAGGAAAAAATACATGGGGGTCTTGAGGTGAGTATCCACCAGGGTGAGTGTGATGATGGTCAGATTGCCAGTGACACTCAGCAAGTAGGTGAGAAGCAGAAAGACAAACAACACAACTTTCAATTGTGGGTCATCAGTCAAACCTGCCAGTATAAACACTATTGCTCGTGTGTGGTTTCCCATTACTATCCTCTATTTTTCCAGTTCTAAATAGGAAAGAAAAACAGAAAGTAATTGGCAATCCCAGTAGAAAAATAAGAGTGATTTAATTGTCTAAAATAAGGTTAGCAAGCGACATTTCAGATAGAGTAACACAATGCTCATTCAGGTTTTGAAGATGGGTATGCCAGGAGAAACAATAGTTTGCATTTCCAGAGCATCTGGACAGAGAATTCCATCTTCAGTTTGTAATTCTACTGGCGAATAACCTATATGATGGTATAAATTGTTGATATTTTAAGGAGATAAATTTGATGGAAATTAGAGGGAGATTTCAAACATAGAAAAATGCTTTTCCTCTCTTGAATTTACACAAGAATTGGAATGGATGCCATTTCTTGTTCAATTAAAAGGTATGCATACTAGAAACAAAGTGATATCTGTCCTTAAAAGTACAGCAGCCCATTTATTCCATTTAACACACACACAGACACCCCTTGTGGTCTTCAACAACAGGGCTGTCATAACTTTACCATTTTCTTCAACTAATCAACTCAAATACCTGATTCTTGTGTCCTTTATTTTCATGGCTAATGAGATACAATTTTAGATAAGTGACTTTGAGATATTGGGAATTTATTTATTTGCCATCCTTATTAGTGTTTCCATTTCTTCAATATAACCCCTTCCTAGTTTGTATCCTGAAACAAAATCAGTGGGAAAAGTCTGGTAATTTCAGTGTATATAAGAAAAAAGCTCAGTTTTCATCTGCATGTTATAGTTCTGAGAATAGATCAAGTAAAATAAGGTGAAAATGAGAAAAATAATAGAGATGCAGAGAGAAATATACAAATTAGTGTTCATAAAATTGTCTGAGGTGTTAGAGATAATGAGAAGAGAGCAATAAAGACAAAGCTTTATAGAAACCCAGAAGATAAAAAGGGTTTAAAGAGACAGGATAGCAAATTTGAGTAAAAAAAAAAAAAAAGAAGATTTAAAATATACAAATTACTAAGACAATTTTTTAAAATAAAAAAAATAATAAATAGGTAACTAAAATATGTAATTTAGTAAGTAAAAATTTTAAGGATAAAATGTTCTCCAATAAAATTCCTCCCCATCTGCTTCTGTGCTTTACACTTACCATTTTATTCTTTGTCTAAAATACAGACCGAAAACGTGAACAATTTTGAGATCAGCATGGCCTAAGGGAACTAGGGTGTGAGAGTATTTGGTACATTTCAAACACACAACATATCTCAGAACAGTGGTGACACCAATTTTAGGAAGCATATGTTTCCCTATCATAATGACATTCAGCTAACTCATAATTAAAGAAACATTAACTATACAGATACTCTTTTCAACAACACGCATATACTGAGACAATCATATGCTCCGTCTTGCTAGGCTGGTCAGTTGGAAATCAGGTTTAAGTTTGAAGGAGTATATTATCCAAGTCATCACCTTAAAAGTAAAATACTTTGTACAAATAATTATAGGAGATATTATAGTCTATTTCTTCAAAAAATTATTTGTATCTCTAAGGAATATTTCCTTCCCTGGTATCTTCATCATCAAGCACAATAAAATACTTAAGGTTTGGCTTTGGGCACTAGTAAGACAATACTGTCTGTCTTGATACCAAGATAATTACTTTCAACCTCAAAAACACAAGTTATTATTATTTTTTAAAAGAGTTTATTTATTTATGACAAAGAAAGTGAGAGAGGGAACACAATGATGTAGGAGCTGAAGAGGGAGAGAAGTAGGCTCCCCACTAAGCAGGGAGCCAGATATGGGGCTGGATCCCAGGACACTGGGATCATGACCTGAGCCAAATGCAGACGCTCAAGAACTGAGACACCCAGGTGCCCCCAAAACATTAAGTTGTTATTATTAAAAGGCATGTACAGGGGTACCTGGGTGGCTCCATCAGTTAAGCATCTTCCTTTGGTTCAGGTCATGATCCCAGGGTTATGGGATTGAGTCCTGCATTAGGCTCCCTGCTCAGCAGGGGAGTCTGCTTCTCCCTTTGCCTCTGACTCTCCCTGCTGCTCATGTTCTCTCTCTCATTCTTACACATGCTCTCTCTTTCTCAGAAATAAATAAAATCTTCTTAAAAATAAAAAGTATATATATAAATAAAAATAAATATATAAGGACAAATAAAAGTTGATTCCAATTATATCTAGAGGCATTTACATGAGGACTCTAAGATAAACAATGAGATCTACTTTCAAAATCACCTTAATAATGTAATGAAAAAGAAAGGACTATTGTTTTTCCTGGGCATTCCTTTTACATTCACATAATTGTGAAGCAATCTACATTTACACAAAATATCCCAATGGCAGTAACTAAAGGTATACTTATAACACCTAAATCAGAATTGTACTGTCAAGTTATTTCTTTGTTCAACTTTAACCTTTACACACACCAAATATCCCCAACACACATTGTTCAAAAATTGACAAAGCTCATGTTACAGAACCATTAGAAGTCAGGCCTATGAGTACAATGTTGTTTACTTGCATTATATATTGTGAATACTGGTGAAACTTAAAAGCAATTTTCATGGGGAACTTGGGTTGCTCAGTGGGTTAAAGCCTTTGCCTTCATGATCCCAGGGTCCTAGGATCAGGCCCTGAATAAGGCTCTCTGCTCAGTGGGGAGCCTGTTTCCTCCTCTCTCTCTCTCTGCCTGTCTCTCTGCCTACTTGAAATCTCTGTCTATCAAATAAATAAATAAAATCTTTAAAAAAATTTTTTTCAATACCAAATTTTCATAGTATTCTATTTGTCTTCTGTCACTGTTTTCTCTACAATCAAAATTTAAAAGATTAGAAAATTTAAATTAAATTCTTTAATGGTAAAACAGAACAACATGGGTTAAACATACCTAACAGGAAATATGGTTTTTAAATTTTAGACATACCTCTTCTTTTCATTTTTTTTGAGTTTTAAATCATTCTGCCAAAGACCTAAAAACTCAAAACACCTTTTCAAAAGAAGATATATACACAGATTTATTTAGATAAAATTATCTCTGCTCCAGTCTTTAAATCTTTAACATCGTGCTGAACAGAGTACACTGACATTCTATTCCTCTCTAAATGGGTCTCCTTCTAGCTTACAATCTATAATTGTTTTTCTTTTGTATTTAAGACAACTTTGTAAATTGTTTCATTAGCTGTTCTTTTTTTTTGTAGATACTTAGAGTAGTATATTAAATTTCTCCATTGCTACGATTTACTTATTTTTGTATTGAATAATTTTCCTTGTATTATCCTCAATGCCATATAAGTTAGTGAACACTTGATCCCTTGGACTATTTATGCTTTCTGGGTCCTGAAGGAAAAAATCTAAAGAATATTGAGAATTCTCAGGAGTATATAAGCTCCATGAACACCATTCCCAAGGGATCACATATTTATAATTTATTACAAAATTCTCCCCAACCACCAAATGCTGTGGGACCTAGATGGCTCAGTTGTTAAGTGTCTGCCTTTGGGTTAGGTCATGATCCCAGCTCTGCACTGGGCTTCCTGCTCAGCAGGAAGCCTGTTTCTCTCTCTGGAATTCTCCCTGTTTGTGTTCCCTTTCTCACCATCTTCCTCGCCATTAAATAAATAAATAAAATCTTAATAAAAAATAAATATAAATATTTTAAAAACCTACCTTAAAATTTTATTTATTTCTATTATTATTTGAGAAAGAGAGAATGAGAGAGAGAGAGAGAGATTACAAACAGGAGGGAGGAGCAGAGGAAGAGGGACAATCAGACTCCATTGTCAGCCAGATGTGGGGCTTGATCTCATGACCCTGAGATCATGATCTGATCTGAAATCAAAAGTCAGTTGCTCAACTGACTGAGGCACCCAGGCACCTCTAAAAAACTACTTTTAACTGTGTCTCATGGGAATTCAGTTTAGGACTTCCCTACTATGTGATTGTTCTTCTGGATAGTCACATTTGAGTTCAAAAATATAGATAGCAGGAAAGAAAATAGGGAAAAAAATTATTTCTGTTGATAATGAAAAGTGATAATATTTATTAACCTATCATAGAAAACACTGCCTCAAGTTAAATACATCACCATTAATCCTGAAGATACAACTAGGAATTCTTTTTATGCATGACCTCAGTTTCATTTCTGAAAGGTGTATTTTTCCAGATAATCTTTGTTGTATGATCTAGTAGATCTTAAACTGATGGATATTTCTTAATACCCAAGCATTCTCCACTTCCTCTGTGTTAATGGAATATTTATCTATGACTATAGCTAGCCTTCCTTGCAATTTGTCATGACCATGTGACTAAATTATAAACAAAGGGTGTAAGTGGAGATGAGTAATTTCTATGGATTATCCTTTGATTAAAGAAGTTTGCCCTCCTCTTGCTCTCTAACCCCTCTCAGTGTTGTGATGTAGAGGGGATACAAGCCATTTAGAGCCAGAGAATAAGCAATCACACTAGAAATACAACAAGAGAGACCACACCTAAGTTCTTGACACCACTGTAGGTCTTTCCAGCTTAGAAACACAGTGATTTCATGGAGGAGTTTCAACATACAAGCCTAAACATTTAAATGGGATAAAAATACAGTATCTTTGTTTAAATCATTGTAATATTTGTCTTTCTCATATCCTTATTATCCAAATCCTTATTGTTATCAAAATTGTTTCCTATATCTATGTATCTTCTCTGCCGACTTTTAAGTCAAATTATGTATCTTTTTGGTATTAAGTTTTATGGATTCTGTACATGTTAGCATTTTTTTTTTTTTAAGATTTTATTTATTTGACAGAGAGAAATCACAAGTAGGCAGAGAGGCAGGCAGAGAGAAAGGGGAGGGAGCAGGGTCCCTGCAGAGAAGAGAGCCTGACGCGGGGCTCAATCCCAGGACCCTGGGATCATGACCTGAGCCGAAGGCAGAGGCTTTAACCCACTGAGCCAGCCACCCAGGTGCCCCACATGTTAGTATTATTAACAGTTTATTGGATATATCTTTTGCAAGTATATCCTTCTGTTCATAGGTTGTCCTTTTGTTTTGTTGATGTTTTCCTTTACTGTGCAAAGCTTTTTATTTTGGTGTAGTCCAAATAGTTTATGTTGGCTTTTGTTTC
This sequence comes from Mustela lutreola, assembly GCF_030435805.1. NCBI lineage: Eukaryota > Metazoa > Chordata > Mammalia > Carnivora > Mustelidae > Mustela > Mustela lutreola. The sequence goes on from NC_081297.1 coordinate 59,068,485, forward strand.
CCTGGCCTAAGAAGACATGTCCATAAATAGGTTGTTAAGGCCAATGCCCAAGAGATCACTGCCTTTGTTTTCTATCAGGAGTTTTAATGGTTTCAGCTCTCACATCTAGATCTTTAACCCATGTTGAGAATCTTTACCCCCTCTTTCCTCCCTCCCTCATTTTGAAATTATTTTTGTGTATAGTGTAAGTTGTTCAGCTTCATTCTTTGACATGTAGCTCTCCAGTTTAACTAACACCATTCATTGAAAAGATTCTCTTTCCCCATTGTATATTTTTCCTTCTTTGTCACAGATTAATTATCGATATAAGTGTGGATGTATTTCTAAGCTCTCTATCTGGTTCTATTGATCTATGTGTCTATTTTTGTGACTGTATCATGTTTTTATGATTCTTGTAGCTTTTTGGTATAGCTTGAATTCTGGATTTGTGATAACTCCAACTTTGCTCTTCTTTCTGAAGTCTGGTTTAACTTTCTGGGGTTTTTTTTTTTTGTGTGTGTGTGTGTGTGATTCTATAGAAATTTTCTGTAGAAATGTTCTAGTCTGTGTTTCTATAGAAATGTTCTAGTCTGTTAAAAGGCTATTGGTATTACAGGGTGCCTGGGTGGCTCAGTAGGTTAAAGCCTCTGCCTTTGGCTCAGGTCATAATCTCAAAGTCCTGGGATGGACTTGGGCTCTCTGCTCAGCAGGGAGCCTTACCCTTCTCTCTCTGCCTGCCTCTCTGCCTACTTTAGTCTCTGTCGAATTAAAAAAAAAAAAGCTATTGGTATTCTGATAAGGATTGCATTTTCATAGAGATTGAATCTATAGATTCCTGCATAAGCATTTCTTAAACACCCAATAACAATTAAGTTGTTAATTTTTTAGCTCTTCAATGAAAGTATTAATTCCAGTTATTTTACAGACTGTGTGCTAAATATATGTAGATCTTCTCACGTCTCTTTCTACTCTCTTATGTTCATGGTTTTGGTCATTTGAACCTCCCTCTGATACGCTTGTGAATTTTTTATTGTATACTCAAACCATATTCACAAATGTTAATGGCATGGATGATGATTTATTCCTACAAGGAGGATTTTATTATTTCTGGCACAAAGTAAAAGCAGACATCCTTGACCAAAACAAGGAATGAGATTATTCTAATCTCTATTCCATGCTTTTTGAGAAATGGGAAATTCATTGTGCTTATTCTTAGGTGTAAGATTTCAGTGGTATTGACCCAGTCTCCTCCACATTGGGAAATCATAAATGTCAAATATTTGTCTGCAGAGACTAGGAGACAGCAGGAATTTCTTCTTGGATTCTTCAGTTATCTGTGGCTTTTGTACTCATGGTCTCAGGCTGTTATTGCTTGCCACTTAGGATTTATCAAATGTGATCAGAGAAAAAACACTACAAAATGTCAGGTTCAAACTATGGAAAGAGCCTAGATGTCCATCAACAGATGAATGGATAAAGAAGATGTGATAACACACACACACACACGCACACACACACACACACACACAGGAATATTAAGCTGCTATCAAAAATGAAATCTTGTCATTTGCAACAACCTGGATGGAACTAGAGGCTATTATGCTAAGTGAAATAAGTCAATCAGAGAAAGGCAATTATCATATGATCTCACTGATATGAGGAATTTGAGAAACAAGACAAGATCATGGGGGGAGGGAGGGAAAAATAAAACAAGATGAAATAAGAGGGAGACAAATCATAAGAGTCTCAATCTCAGAAAACAAACTGAGGGTTGCTGGAGGGGATGGAGGCGGGAGTGATGGGGTGGTTGGAAGATGAACATTGGGGAGGGTATGTGCTATAGTGAGTGCTATGAAATGTGTAAGACTGATGAGTCACAGACCTGTACCCCTGAAACAAATAATACATTATATGTTAATTAAAAAAAAAGCCAGCCTCATTAATCTTCAATTCCCTTCTATACAGGACTTTTTCTATCCAACATAAACCCTGGTTGGCATTGACAGATGTGGATTCCAATTTATTTCTCTCCAGCCTCATGTGAGAGAAGAGAGCAAATGTTTGCCATTTTTTGCTGGGAAATTTACCGTTCATGATATATTTACCATTCATTATATAAGAAAGAGCAAGAAGCTAATAGAAAAATTATATAATATATGGCATCCTCACAGTCAATATAATTTTTTCAAAGACCACAGCTTCCCAAATCCTGGGTATTTTTGCTCTCTAATGACACAAATTGTTTTCTGTTCTTTTTTTTTTTTATGTTTTAGGGGTGGGTTCTTTTTCAATAAACTCATTTGAGAAAATTTTACCCAGTCTCTGCTAATATAAATGTATTTTATTATAAGTATATTATTTAAAAATGTATTAATTTGTTTTTAATTTTTGTTACAGAATTATGTTGATATGCAATGTTATGTTAGTCTCAGGTGTACAATGTAGTATTTTGTCAGTTTTATATATTAGTCAAAGCTTACCATGATTATGTGTTGTCACCATCTGTCATCATACAATGTCATTACAATATAATTGACTATGTCCCGTATGCTGTACTTTTCATTTCTGTGACTTATTTATCAGTAGAAATTTGAACTTTTTTTTTCCATTTTTTAAAAAATTTTTTCAATTTATTTATTTTCAGAAAAACAGTATCCATTATTTTTTCACCACACCCAGTGCTCCATGCAATCCGTGCCCTCTATAATACCCACAACCTAGTACCCCAACCTCCCACACCCCCGCCACTTCAAACCCCTCAGATTGTTTTTCAGAGTTCATAGTCTCTCATGATTCACCTCCCCTTCCAATTTATCCCAACTCCCTTCTCCTCTCTAACACCCCTTGTCCTCCATGCTATTTGTTATGCTCCACAAATAAGTGAAACCATATGATAATTGACTCTCTCTGCTTGACTTATTTCACTCAGCATAATCTTCCAGTCCCGTCCATGTTGCTACAAAAGTTGGGTATTCATCCTTTCTGATGGAGGCATAATACTCCATAGTGTATATGGAGTATACACTATAAGTATACCACATCTTCCTTATCCATTCGTCCGTTGAAGGGCATCTTGGTTCTTTCCATAGTTTGGCGACCGTGGCCATTGCTGCTATAAACATTGGGGTACAGATGGCCCTTCTTTTCACAACATCTGTATCTTTGTGGTAAATACCGAGTAGTGCAATTGCAGGGTCATAGGGAAGTTCTATTTTTAATTTCTTGAACTTTTTAATAATAACCTCATCTATTTTGCCCCACACCCAAACCTCCCATACTACTGTCAAAAAAAAAAACAAAAAAAAACAAAAAAACAAAACAAAACAAACAAACAAAAAACCCAAAAACCATATTAAAAAAAAGAACATGTCTTGGTGTAGGACTATTAATTAAAGTTCTGAATTTGTTTGTACTTCAATAGTTTTCTCTCTTATTTCCTTGTCTCATTATAGGCTCTAATCTAGGATACTATATTGCATCCTCTCACTACATCTTGGGATATTTCTGTCTTATCTTGCTGTTCATGTTCTTGTTGGTTTGAATGAGTACTTGCCATGCAATTTCAAAAGTGTTTCTCAATTTGGATTTGTCTCTCTCTTTTTCAAAGTAGATGAGGGTTCTGTATTTAGAAGAAGAATATAAGAGTGATAAAGCACTTTCTCATCACATCATATATGGGGTACATGATATCAACATTCCTTACAACTGTTAATATTTTCCTTAACAACCTGTATAAGGTTTTGCAGTTTGAAATAAAAATAGTTCTATTTTTCCTGTCTTCCTGGAAGCACATCAGTAAAATGGCCCACATCTCTGAAAGTAAGAAGGTTAAACTTCACTTCCTGGAAAAATCAGTATGTCTATATATTTTTAGAATTCCTCTGTAAGGAGGAACTCTTCCTTCTCCTACATTTATTTATGTCAGTATGGACTCATGTCCATAAGTTTTAAATTTAGCCTTCTGACTTCTAGTCTAATAGTATATTAAGAGTATTCTTGGGGTGCCTCAGTCAGTTAAGCATCTTTGGCTCATGTCATGAACCCATGGTCCTGGGATCAAGTTCCCTTCTGGGCTCCTTGCTCAGCACGGATCCTGCTTCTCCCTTTACCTGCCATTCTCCCTGCTTGCGTGCTCTCTCTCTCTCTTACAAATAAAGGATAAATAAAATCTTCAAAAAGAAGAGTATTATTTTCAAATATTTCAATAATTTAAAAACCTTTTTCCTATTTGTGCCATGGTTTGTAACATATATTTCAAAATATTCTGTGCACTGAAAAAAAAATTTATAACACTTAAAGCAAATTATGAACCTATATTCTTAGTACATCCCTTTTTTCCCTTATACATTTTACCATACATTTCATTTTACTATTAATACCCAAGATATTACTACCATCATTGCTTCAGCCACTCATATTTTAGAGTAGTTCAGGTGAGAACACAGATTATATTTTGTCTTCCTTTATTCTATTTTGGAAGCTCTTTTTTCTTCAAGAGATTTCAAGTCTTTAACTTCTATCATTTTGTTTTTGCTAGTAGAAAGTCCTTTAACAATCTCGTGAGAGGGAAGTCTGGGTAGCTCAGTGGGTTAAATATCTAATTTCAGCTCAGGTCATGATGCCAGGGTCTTGGGATGGAGTCCCATGTTGGACTCCTTGCTGAGCAGGGAGCCTGCTTCTCCTGCCAGCAGCTTCCTCTGCTTTGTGCTTTTTCTCTTTCTCTCTCTGACAAATTAATAAATAAAATATTAAAGAAAAATATTTCTTGTGAGATAGGTATTTTGGCAGGTATATTCTTGTGAGATAGGTATATTCTCTCAGTTTTACTTTATCTGTGAAAGTTTTTATTTCACTTCCATTTCTGTTTGTTTAGATTGTCACCCAATCATCTTTCTGTTGGCATTGCTTCTGATGAGATCAGGCCTAATTTTTGTTTTAGTTTATATGTAAGTGATATACTTTCCCCTCATTGCCTAAGATTATATTTTGCCTTAGTTTTTCATCAGTTTAGAAATATATACACCTGGTTTGGGGTTTCTTTCTTGTTTGTGTTTTCTGAGCATCTTCAATCTATATTTTGGCATTTGTCAACAACCGGAACATTTGTAGCTGTTCTACACACGCACACACACACACAATTTGGAATTAGGTGTGATGCATCATTAGGGAAAGTGAGTAGAGTGCAAAGACAATGGAGAGAAGGGGCTCAGATGGAATTTGGAGAACTGGGGCTCCTGCTATTTAGGAATCAATCATAGGAGAAACCAGCAGAAGAAAAAAAATGAGGAAGGATTACCACCATGGTCAGAGAAGTTCACAAAATAATGTTTCATTTAACCAGGGCAAAAAAAAAAAAATTATATTAAATAGAAAGCAGTGATCAACTGTGCCAAATATTGTTGAAATATATTAAAATGACAAAACAAAACAAAAACAAAAACAAAACAAAACAAAACAAAAGATGGCTCCTGACTCTGGAAAGGTGGAGTTTGAAACAGTAAATTGATGGGTGGGTTACAGACCAGTGAGAAGGTTGAGGAGAAAACATGAAGTAAAAAAGTAGTGATGGCAACAATAGCTAAATGTAGGCAAAGATTTATGCTTTCTAAGTTCAGATTGGAAAACAAGCAATGAGACATTTATTAAGAAAAGAATCTTTCAAGTATCCTGATCACAGTGGAAAACTCAATTTAGCTTTCATTAAATAGTATCATAAAAGAAACATAAAAATAATAAGTAAATAAAATTTAAAAAGATGACATCTGTAACTAAAAATTTTACACTATAACTAACCAATGAAAAGAAATGAGTAGAAATTTGTTAGACAATCTGAATATTGTAATTATGCTACTTTTGGGGGAAAGAAACCTCAAGGATGAGAAATGTATTCTAAAATTTAGGAAATGAAATTTGAGATTTTCAGAAAAAGACCAGAGTCTATCTAACACTTATTTTTTATGGGACAATTATCTGTACCCTTTCATACATTAATGTTCAGACAACTTAACCTTATATTACTTTTCAACTGAATATAAATATTGGTGTTGAATTTATAATAGGAGATATGCAAAAAAAATTTATTCAGAGGATAAGGGATTCAACTGATCAAAATGTGAGATAGTTTCCTGAGACAGAGCATGGTAGCTTCCGTAAGTTTCTTTTGAGTTTCATATAAAGATCTCTTAATCATAGGGTTTTATTTAAATTTAGGAAGATTAATTTGATGAAAGAACAAAAACAAGACTGTGAGCATAAGAAGATGGAGAAATTCATACCTACTAGAATTTATTTTGGAAAAATTAAAACAGCTAATTTTATGAGCAAATCTACTAACAAATTAGAGTGATCTTTGTAAGATAGATGCCATTGAGGGTGCTGGGTGGCTCAGTCATTAAGCGACTACCTTAGGTTCAGGTTATGATCCCAGTTAGGATGGAGTCCCACACAGGGCTCCCTGCTGGGTGGGGAGTCTGCTTCTTCCTCTCCCTCTGCCTTCTGCTCCGCTGCTTCTGCTCTCTCTATGACTGTCAAATAAATAAATAAAATCATTTTTAAAAAGATGCTATTGAATTACTAAAAAAATAATGTCTTGAGGATGAAGAGGCCCAGAAAATTGAATTATTTAGTCTTCTTTGAAAAAATAGGTAATGGTCTAAGAAAGATGATATTTTTAGAAAAAGATTTTACTTATTCATTTGACAGAGAGAGAGAGAGAAAGAGAACAATCAGGGGGAGTGGCAGCCAGAGGGAGAGGGAGAAGCAGGTTCCCTGCTAAGCAGGGAGCTGGATGCAGGGCTTGATGAGGGGCTCAATGGGGGGATTTGATGGGGAGTTTGTTGGGGGGCTTGATTCCAGGACTCCAGGATCATGACCTAAGCCAAAGGCAGATGCTTAACCAAATGAGCCAGCCAGGCTCCCCAGAAAGGTGATATTTTAATTGAATACTTAGAGGGATCAGAACAGTTTACACATTTTGTGACAAGAAAATATTAGAAAGCACAAGAATGTGTTAATTTAATGAAAGTATAATGGCAAACAGAATGAAAGTGATACTACTAATACTCTTATAGTTATCACTCAGAACACTCATTTTGTGAAGAAAATAAATGCCAGGCATCTATCAGACAGGTCCATAATATCTGGAGAATAAGCTAAAGATAAAAATTTAATATATAACAAGATCTTCAGTTGAAGTAATGAAAACTAACCTTCCTGAGTTTAAATTTTCACTAATCATTTTATTTGTGTACCTTCCAAAATGATCTTAGTCACTCTCAGCTTTCTTTTGATACTATACATAATACTAATAATAATTATATTACAATATTTTTTCCATAATTATGTGATTTATATAGAACACCTAGCAGTGCATGCACTTAGTGGGTTGTCAACAAAATATAAATCTTATTTTTATATCATATTTGTTGTCCGGCCTACATCACTAGAGCAGCAAAACTGGAGGCATTTTTGGTAAAGCATATCAGCATTTTAGGTGGATGTTCTCTCAAGAAGTTAGCTGTGCCTGTATTTAAAATGCTGTATTACTTGTTAAAAACCAATTTAACAAGAACAGAAGCAAAAACAAAGCAAAATCCAGCAATAGTAAACTCTTTGGGCAATCAGGATTTGGAGGCCAAATGTTGCAGTTCTAGAGACATGGTATAAGGTGGTATTTCATAGACAAACAACAGAGAAGGCAGTTGGTGCAACTGTCATCTGTCTGGGGTTGGGAATAAGTAGGAATGGAAAAGTCTTAGTTTAGAAGTGCTAGACCCTTATTAAGATTTAGAGAATCTGTGATAAATAACTTGTAAGTGACAGATATCTTAAAATATGTAAAAGAAGCTTTTTCAGAATAGCTCCAAAAATAAACTAGTGGCTAAATTGGATAGTGTGTTTTTTTTTCTTTTTTTTAATTCAAATTCAATTAACTGACATGTAGTATGTCACTAGTTTCAGAGGTAGTCTTCAATAATTCATCAGTTGCATATAACACCCAGTGCTCTTCACATCATATGACCTCCTTAATGCCCATCATCCAATGATCCCATCCCCAGACAGTATATTTTAAGCAAATTCACTGTATTTGGCACATTAATAGGATCAAAATAATCAGAATATTGAGATGGCCTTAGTTAAGGTTGTTCTTGTACAGCTGACCCTTGTACAATACAGATTTGACATGCACTGTTCCACTTACATGTAAATTTTTTTGATAAATACATACAGTACTGTAAGCATATTTTTTATGATTTTCTTAATAACATTTTCTTTTCTCTAGCTTATTTTATTATAAGAATACAAGATATAACATATATAATATATAAAATATGTATTAATAAACTGGTTATGTTACCAGTAAGTCTTATTCTATCAGTAAGTCTTGACTACTTGTCAACAGTAGTCTATCAACAGTAAACTTTTTAGAGAGTAAGAAGTTTTATGCAGATTTTACTTTGCAAGGAGCATTGCCCAATCACTATGCTCTTCAGGGGTCAACTGTATTAGACTGTCTTAATATGGATATACATATATGTATATGTACACAGATATGTACATGCACACATACATACATACATATATGCACATACATATATACATACTATGTGTGTATATGCATGTGTATACAAACACACATATATATAATTACAACATTCTTGAAATCTTATTTGTGACCCAAATATCTTTTAAGATGCAGTTCATTCTACAAGCTTTATATAAACATAGAATTGTTCCAGTTGATTATATATGTAGTCTTCCTCCTGCTTATATTTGATTCAGCTCCTTGAGATATTATTCAAACATTTCTTTCTAAATAACTAGTTCCTATAGAATGCACTTTAGCAAAAACAATCGCATTTTTTTAAAGACTTTATTTATTTATTTGACAGACAGAGATCACAAGTAGGCAGAGAGGCAGGCCGAGAGAGAGAGGGGGAAGCAGGCTCCCTGCTGAGCAGAAAGCCCAATGTGGGGCTCGATCCCAGAACCCTGGGATCATGACCCGAGCCGAAGGCAGAGGCTTCAACCCACTGAGCCACCCAGGCGCCCAAACAATCGCATTTTTAATAGACAATTTCAAAGATGAGTACCACCACTGATGACTAATCTCTGTTAAAATTTTATTATAATTACTTTAAACATAATTATTGCAAACAAACTATTTTAAAAATAAAAATGAATATAATTTTAAGTAAATTAAATGAGTATTTAATTTACTTATTTTATTTACTTATTTAAATGAGTAAATAAACTCATTGTGTTTAAGAAAATAAGCCTGATCAAAAATAAAGATAGTAATAACCTTTGAATTGCGTGTTACAGTAAGCATAATTCAAATTAAACAACATTTTGTAGTCTTGAGTAACTAAGAATTAAAGACAAAAGAGATAGACTGAAAAATGTGGCTGGATTTCTTTTCTATATCTAGATGAAAAAGAAGTGAGATGAGAAAAAAGATATATCTAATGAAGAATATAGGAATATTAACTTCTGGGGAGCAAAAGCTTTTGTGAATAAAACTTGAAAGAGATTAAGATGAGTATCATAGGGATAAAGGGGGGGAAAAGAGGAAACTATGTACCGAAAGCTACTAATGAATACACTGGTATTATATGAGACTTCTTCGTTCTTTTGCAGTATGTTATGGAACAGGATACTCATTTGTTTGGAAAAGAAACAGTTTTGTGTACCACATTCATGAAGGCTTTCTTCACCTGCTGGTTCCGCAAAGTGTAGATAAAAGGATTCAAAAGTGGAGCCACAGAAGTATTGAGCACTGCAATTCCCTTGGAAAAAGATGTTCTTTGTTTGACTGATGGTTTGACATACATGAATATGCAGCTACCATAAGAAAGGGATATCACAATCATGTGAGAAGAACATGTTGAAAAAGCTTTTTTCCTCTGATTAGCAGAAGGGATTTTTAGAATTGTTAAGGCAATACAGGTATATGATATTATCACCATCACCAATGTGACTATGAGTGTCACCAAAGCAGAGATGTATCCCATTGTCTCTAAGAGCTGTGTGTCTGAGCAGGAGATCTGCAGCAGGGGTGTTGTATCACAGTAGAAATGGTCAACAATGTTGGAGGCACAGAAGTCAAGATTTATGCCTAAGATGAGAGGTGGAAAGATGACAAAAAACCCAGCAAGCCAACAACAGAAGACAAGTTGAATGCAGATCTTACTGTTCATGATGGTTGTGTAATGCAGGGGTTTACAGATGGCAACATAGCGGTCATAGGACATAGCAGCCAGTAAGTAAAATTCAGATGCACCAAGAAGGAAGGCAAAAAACACTTGAGTTGCACAACAATTAAAGGAAATGGTTTTGTCTCCAGTTGCCATAGTAACCAACAATTTAGGGATGCATGTAGTAGTATATGAAATTTCTAGGAAGGAAAAATTCCTAAGGAAAAAATACATGGGGGTCTTGAGGTAAGTATCCACCAGGGTGAGTGTGATGATGGTCAGATTGCCAGTGACACTCAGCAAGTAGGTGAGAAGCAGAAAGACAAACAACACAACTTTCAATTGTGGGTCATCAGTCAAACCTGCCAGAATAAACACTGTCACTTGTGTGTGGTTTCCCATTACTGTCCTCTACTTTTCCAGTTCTAAATAGGAAAGACAAACAGAAAAACACTGACAATCCCAGTGAAAAAATAAGAGTGATTTAATTGTCTAAAATAAAGTTAGCAAGCAAATTTCAGATAGCGTAACAAAATGTTCATTCAGGCTCTGAAGAGGCTATGCCAGGAGAAACAATAGTTTGCATTTCCAGAGCATCTGGACAGATAATTTCAACTTTAATGCAGTTCTACTAGAGAATTACATATGTGATGATAGCAATTGTTGACTATTTTTATATAAGAGGAAATATTAGAGGGAAATTAGAGTGAGTTTTTTTTTTTTTTTTTTTTTATTTATTTATTTATTTTTTTTTTATAAACATATATTTTTTATATACATATATTTTTATCCCCAGGTCTGTGAATCACCAGGTTTACACACTTCACAGCATAGAGTGAGTTTTAAGCATGGAAAAATGCTTCTTCTCTCTTGATTTTTTCAGAGTTGAGATGGATCCCATTTCCTGCTTATTTAAGAGATTTTCGTTCTAGAATTAAAGTGATTATTGTCATTAAAAGTACATCAGAAAGTGGTTTTCATAAAGTACACACACCCCTGATCATGTCAATAAACAGGGTTACTATAGCTTTACCATTTTACTCAGCTAATCAGATCAAGTACCTGATTCTTCTGTCATTCCTTTCATGGCTAATGAGATACAATTTCAGAGAAGTGAGTGTGAAATATCATGAATAATTTTATATTCTGTCCTTAGTAGTATTTCCATCCCATCAATCTCTGTTATAATCCCTACTCTTCCCATGTTGTATTCTCAAACAAAATCAGTAGAAATAGTCTGGTAATTTTGGTGTGTGTAATAATAATATAAAAAAGTGCAGTTTTCCTCTAAAAGTTATGATTCTGAAAAATGAAAAAAAAATTAAAAATGAGAGTAATGGATATATAAGTAGATAGAAATATATAAATATGGTTTCAGGAAATTACATGAGCAAGTATAAAGATAAAGACAAAGCTTTATGGAAACCTAGAGATGCTATGGTTTTTAGAAATAGGATAGTGAAAGATGCCTGAATCAAATAAGCAGCAGGCCCTTGATTTTGGCTCAGGTCATGATTTCAGGATCCCAGATTAAGTTCCACTCCATGTTCAGGATAGAGTTTGCTTCTTTTACTCTCCCTCTGCCTTTTCCCCTGCTCTTTGTCTCTTTTTCTCTCTCAAACATATAAATAAACCTAAAAAAAAAAAAAGAAATAGAAGAGTAAGTTTATGGAAAAAATTAAAAGAAGTAAATTAACAAGTAAAAAGTAAAAGAAAATTAAAACAAATTAGTAATAATCTTAAAATTAGTGATATGCAAATTAATAAGGATTAGTAAATTACAATGATAAGAAAATGTTATCATATAATTTTTCCCCATCTACTTCTATGCTTTACACTTACCATTTTATTCTTTGTCTAAAATACAGACTGAAAAGTTGAACAGTTTGAAGTCAACAGGGACTAAAAGAGATTAGAGTATTGGGTAAGTTTCAAACACAGTGAATCACAAAGTAGGGTTTTGACAAAATTTTAAAAGACATGTATTTCCTTATGATAAGGATATTCAAATATTTGGCTAACAAGTAATTAAATAAATATTAACTAGAGATAAACTATGGTTATCACAACACATGGCATATATTAAGTGTGACAATCAGATTGTTCTGGTTTGCACAGCTATCAAATTAGAGATCAGGATTAAATTTGAAAGAGGATTTTTTCCTAAGTTGTCCTCTGAAAAGTACAATTTCTACCAACAATTATAGGGCAACGTATCGTGCTTTTTTAAAAAAAATTAACGAGTCTAAGGAAGATTTCTTTCTTCAGTATGTTCATATAAAACACATAAAATAATTAAGGTTTAATAATGGGACCCAGATAGAAGATATTTTCTGTTTTGAGAATTTTTATATAATTATTTCCAATCTCTAAAACATACATTATTTCAAAGACATATAAATAAAAATAACCAAGAACAAATAAAATTTGTTTCCAGTTGTACCTAGAAGCATTTATAGGAGAATTCTCAGATAAAAAATAAGATCTGTTGTCAGTCATATTAATAATTGAGTGAATAGAAGAAAGGACTGCTGTTTTTCCTCCACATTCCTTTTACATTCACATAATTGTAAAGCGATGAATTATAAATTTTTCTTCATTTACACAAATTACTCCAAAGGCAACAACTGTAGGAATGCTTACATCTAAAACACCTAAAGCACAGTTTTACTATATCAGGTTATTTCTTTGACTGACTTCAACAGATACACACACCAACCATCCCCCAACAGGCATTGTAAGAAAGTTAACAAGGTCACATTACAAAACTGTTAGAAGTCAGACCTACAATAGATATCGTGAATATTAATGAAATTTTAAAAAAGTAATATTTTTTAATACTTAATTTTCATTGTATTCTTTTTCTCATAATTTTTCTTAAGTCACAATATAAAAAATAGAAAAAGTAGGGTTAATACCATAATGGTAAAAATTAGAGAAAATGGGTTAAAGCACATCTAATGGAAATATGGCCTTTAAACTTTAGATATACCAATTCTTTTCATCTGTTTCAGTCTTAAGTCAGTTTGTCAAAACACTTAAAAATTAAACACTTTTGGGGGAAAGATATTAAACAGACTTTTTCCAGACAAAGTATCTCTGCTTTAACTCCTTTATCATCAGGCTGAACAAACCACCACACTGACATTCCATTCCTCTCTGAAGGAATCTCCCTTTATGCCACGATCTATGATTATTTTTGTTATCTATTCATAACTACTTTGTAAATGACCTTAGGGCTTTTTTCCAGATTTGTAGACTGGTATATTAAATTTCCCCATTACTATAATTTACTTATTTATGTACTGATGCTTTTCTTAGTATTATTCGCAGTGCTATATAAAATTCACTTGATCCCATTGAGTATTTATGCTTTCTGGGCCTTGAAGGAAAATATCTAAAGATTATGAGGAGTTCCCAGAAGATATGAGATCTAAGAACATCATTCCCAAAGGATTACAACTTTACACATTGTATATGAGTTCTCCCCAGGCACTGAATAATTAAAAAGATAAATTATATATATCTTTTCAAGACTACTTTCAATTATGTCTCCAAAGCTTTCAGTATAAATGTCCCTAATCTGTGTTTCCCTTCCACACAGATGTGTTTTGATATCGCAAATATGTAGATAAGAAATTGTAAGTTTTAAAATAAAATATTATTTTAGTCATAATATCAAGTGGCAGTGTTAGTTGAAGAATTAGCCAGTCATAGAAAAAAATAGGTAAAATTTTATGTCCTATATGCTGTTTTGTTTCTATACTGAATTTAGACTTTCATCCAAATGTTTTTGCAAAATGATCTAGTAGATTTTAAACTGGTATTTCATAAAATCCAAGCATTCTTCACTTCCTCTGTATGGAATGAAATATTTATCTATGACTATAGCTAGCCTTCCCTGCAAATTTTTGTGACTGTGGGAATAAATTAGAAGCAAAGGTTATAAGTGAAGATGTGCCATTTACATGGGTTATCCTTTGATGAGAGGTTTTCCCTTCTTAGCCTCTTCACTCCCACTCATTGTTGTGATACCAGCATATGGGAAGACAAGCCATTTGGAGCCATGAATATGAGGAACCATACTAGGAATACACTGGCTGTTCAACAAGAGGGAGTACACCCAGGTTCCTGACACCACTGCATTATCTTAGGAACACAGTGACTTCATGGAGGAGTTTCAACATACCAGACTGAACATTTAAATAAGATAAACGTAGAGCTATTTAAAGTGCTATGATATTTGTCTTTCCTATACTCTACCAAATCTGTGATATTAATCAAAACCTGATATTTTACCTAGAGTCTAACAGGTTGATCCATCATCATTTCATAGATACTAACAGAGATATAGCTTATTGGATCAGTGACAGAAAACTTTATTATTCATTACATAGCAAGAAGCAGGAATTTCATGTTCTCATCAGTTCCCTTTCTCTTCAGGGAAGGGCCCTAAGGGTATTGTGTTACACAGTGCACCTACATCTAAAGCCAAGGAACCCCTAAATTAGTAAATTCTCAGTCTTTTAAAGAAAAAACCTGCTTAATTTTGCCCTACTAAGAGGCAGTAACTTTATTATTATTATTATTATGTTCAGTTAGCAGTCAAAACTACAATGAGATACCACCTTTCATCATTTAGAATGGCAAAAATTAACAGAACAAATGTTGATAAGGGGGGCGCCTGGGTGGCTCAGTGGGTTAAGCTGCTGCCTTCGGCTCATGTCATGATCTCAGGGTCCTGGAATCAAGTCCCGCATCGTGCTCTCTGCTCAGCAGGGAGCCTGTTTCCCTTTTTCTCTCTGCCTGCCTCTCCATCTACTTGTGATTTCTCTCAGTCAAATAAATACATAAAATCTTAAAAAAAAAAATGTTGCTAAGGATGGAGAAATAGGAGCCCTCTTACACTGGTTAGTTGCAATGAAAGCTGATACAGCCACTCTGGAAAACAGTAAGAAAATTCCTCAAAAAGTTAAAAATAGAGCTACATTATGACTGAGCAATTGTACTACTAGGTATTTATCCCAAAGATACAGATATAGTAAAAATAAGGAACACATACACCTGAATGTTCATGGCAGCGATGTTTGCAATAGCTAAAATGTGGTAGGATCCCAGATGCCCTTCAACAGATGAATGGATAAAGAAGATGTGTTCACACATGGTCCTCTCAATTAATGCAGAAAAAGCATTTGACAAAATCCAGCATCCGTTCCTAATTAAAACGCTTCAAAGTATAGGGATAGAGGGAACATTCCTGAACCTCATCAAATCTATCTATGAAAGACCCACAGCAAATGTCATCCTCAATGGGAAAAAGCTTGCAGCCTTCCCGTTGAGATCAGGAACAAGACAAGGATGCCCACTCTCACCACCCTTGTTCAACATAGTATTAGAAGTCCTAGCAACAGCAATCAGACAACAAAGAGAAATAAAAGGTATCCAAATTGGTAATGAAGAAGTCAAACTCTCTCTCTTTGCAGATGACATGATTCTATATGGAAAACCCAAAAGACTCCCCTCCCAAACTACTAGAACTCATACAACAATTCAGCAATGTGGCAGGATACGAAGTCAATGTGCAGAAATCAGTGGCTTTCTTATACATCAACAATGAAAATACAGAAAGGGAAATTAGAGAATCGATTCCATTTTACTATAGCACCAAAAACCATAAGATACCTGGGAATCAACCTAACCAAAGACGTAAAGGATCTGTACTGGAGGAACTACAGAACACTCATGAAAGAAATTGAAGAAGACACAAAAAGATGGAAGACCATTCCATGCTCTTGGATCGGAAGAATAAACATTGTTAAAATGTCTATACTGCCTAGAGAAATTTATACTTTTAATGCCATTCCGATCAAAATTCCACCAGTATTCTTCAAAGAGCTGGAGCAAATAATCCAGAAATTTGTATGGAATCAGAAGAGACCCTGAATCGCTAAGGAAATGTTGAAAAACAAAAATAAAATTGGGGGCATCACGTTACCTAATTTCAAGCTTTACTACAAAGCTATGATCACCAAGACAGCATGGTACTGGCATAAAAACAGACACATAGACCAGTGGAACAGAGTAGAGAGCCCAAATATGGACCCTCAACTCTATGGTCAATTAATCTTAGACAAAACAGGAAAAAATATCCAGTTGAAAAAAGACAGTCTCTTCAATAAATGGTGCTGGGAAAACTGGACAGCTATAAGTAGAAGAATGAAACTCCACCATTCTCTTACACTGTACACAAAGATAAACTGAAAAATGGATAAAAGACCTCAATGTGAGACAGGAATCCATCAGAATCCTAGAGGAGAACATAGGCAGTAACCTCTTCGATATCAGCCACAGCAACTTCTTTCAAGATATGTCTCCAAAGGCAAAGGAAACAAAAGCGAAAATAAACTTCTGGGACTTCATCAAAATCAAAAGCTTCTGCACAGCAAAGGAAACTGTCAACAAAACGAAGAGGCAACCCACGGAATGGGAGAAGATATTTTCAAATGACAGTACAGACAAAATGTTGATATCCAGGATCTATAATGAACTCCTCAAACTCAACACACATGAAACAGATAATCATATCAAAAAATGGGCAGAAGATATGAACAGACACTTCTCCAGTCAAGACATACAAATGGCTATCAGACACATGAAAAAATGTTCATCATCACTAGCCCTCAGGGAGGTTCAAATTAAAACTACTTTGATATATCACCTTACACCAGTTAGAATGGCCAAAATTAAGAAAACAGGAAACAACATGTGTTGGAGAGGATGTGGAGAAAGGGGAACCCTCTTCCACTGTTGGTGGGAATGCAAGTTGGTGCAGCCTCTTTGGAGAACAGTGTGGAGATTCCTCAAGAAATTAAAACGAGAAATTCCCTATGACCCTGCAATTGCACTACTGGGTATTTATCCCAAAGATACGGATCTCGTGAAAAGAAGGGCCATCTGTACCCCAATGTATATAGCAGCAATGGCCACAGTCGCCAAACTATGGAAAGAACCAAGATGCCCTTCAACGGACAAATGGATAAGGAAGATGAGGTCCATATACACTATGGAGTATTATGCCTCCATCAGAAAGGATGAATACCCAATTTTTGTAGCAACATGGACGGGACTGGAAGAGATCATGCTGAGTGAAATAAGAGAAGCAGAGAGAGTCAGTTATCATATGGTTTCACTTATTTGTGGAGCATAACAAATATCATGGAGGACAAGGGGTGTTAGAGAGGAGAAGGGAGTTGGGGTAAATTGGAAGGGGAGGTGAATCATGAGAGACTATGGACTCTGAAAAACAATCTGAGGAGTTGAAATGACGGGGGGGGAGGTTGGGGTACCAGGTTGTGGGTATTATAGAGGGTATTATAGAGGGCACGGATTGCATGGAGCACTGGGTGTGGTGAAAAAATAATAACTACTGTTTTTTTCTGAAAATAAATAAATTAATAAAAAAATATGTGTTTGGGACGCCTGGGTGGCTCAGTTGGTTAAGCAGCTGCCTTCGGCTCAGGTCATGATCCCAGCGTCCTGGGATCGAGTCCCACATTGGGCTCCTTGCTCCACAGGGAGCCTGCTTCTCCCTCTGACTCTTCCTTCCACTCTGTCTACCTTTGCTCGCTCTCACTCACTCTCTCTCTGACAAATAAATAAATAAAATCTTTAAAAAAAATATATGTGTTCATATATACAATGGAATACTACTCAGCTATCAGAAAGCATGAATACCCACTATTTATATTGACATGGATGGAACTAGCAGGGATTATACTAAATGAAATAAGTCAAGCAAATGATTTCACTCATATGTGGAACTTAAGTAATAGCACGGAGGACCACAAAGGAAGGGAAGGAAAACTGAATTGGAATACAGTATTTTTAATATACTTCTAAGGGGAAAAATCTGACAAATCTGTTATAAAATGCTGCAAATTCACATAAGTGTGTTCCTCTCTTGTCTATTTGATTAATCTGCAGGTCTCTTTTATCACTCCCAAGATGCCAGTCACAGTTTTCTCCAAAGGGATTCAAGCCAATGACCAGCTTTTACACAAGTAAAAACTCAAGATGCCTGAGCTCTCCTAGAAAAAGTTTACAAGTTTGGAAGTTGGAAGCCAAATTAAACATGCATCATTCAGATTACAGGTTAGTAAGGCCTCTGACATAGCTTTCAGCTGGGTCCCAAGGCTTCCAATTCAATAATGTGTTTTTGGAGGGACTGCTTAAGTATATTTAATCCAGTCTGTCTTGTTCAAGCCATCAGCCACATGACATTTGTCTTTTCCACTATATGACTTAAAATAGGGGTGAGGAAGGTACTTGGAAGTGTTTTGTCTGACTAAAATAAAAATAAAAAACACAAGAAAGAACACATATTGGTGAGGATGTGGAGAAAAATGTACCCTTGTACACTGTTGGTGGGAATACAAACCAGGGTAGCCACAGTGGAAAACACTATGGAGATTCCTCAAAAAAATTAAAAATAGAACCACCATATGACCCAGTAATTCCACAACTGGGTACTTACCCAAAATATTAAAAATATTAATTTGGAAGGATATTTGTTTACTGCAGGACTTTTTACAAATAGCCAAATTTTGGAAGCAACACAACCCGAGTATCCACTGATAGATGAGTGGATAAAGAAGATATAATTATCTATTATCTATCTATTGATCATTTATCTATCTATCTATCTAATCTATCTTCAATTGAATATGCATATACAATAGAATATTACTTAGTCATAAAAAAGAATTGAATCTTGTCATTTGCAAAAGGACAGATCTAGAGGTTATAATGCTAAGTGAAATAAATCAGTCAGACAAAGACAAATGCCATATGATTTCACTCATATGTGGAATTTAAGAAACAAAGAAAAAGAGACAAACCAAAAGGAGGCTCTTAACTATAAAGAATAAATGGATGGTTATCAGAGGGGAGGTGAGTGGAGGGATGGGTGAAATAGGTGAAGGGGACTAAGAGTACACCTATCGTGATGAACAATGAAGAATGTATACAATTAATGAATCACTTATATTGTACACCTAAAATGAATATTGCACTGTATGCTAAATTTAAAAAAATATATATTTGAAAAGAAGTATTTTGCCCAAGGGTGAAGGTAGCTGAGTGCGGTGACTAGGAAGAGCTAGAGTGGTCCCCTATTATCTCTTTTATTCTCACAAAACCCTGGTAGAGGATGGCTTACCTAAAAGTCAAGCAAATTTAAAGTTCTTGTGCTTAAGTATTTGTCTTTTGGAGAAAGGCTTCAGGGACAGTTCTTAGTGACAAAGATCATTAATAGTCTCCTGAGGTCTAAAGTGTCTTCTTGCCTGATAACAGGTTTTCTCTCTCTCTCCACTTTCACAAAATCTGAGGAGTCCATTCCAGAGCTATAATTTCATCTTGTTTCCAGTTATTCCCTACTAACACTCAGACCTTTCATCTAGAGGAATCTGGTATATAAGGGACAAGGACAATTTTATAAAACTTATCCAGAATTAAGCTAGAATCTACTAGAACCCTTGTGTCCATGTTACCACCTGAATGTGTACCAACCAAACTGATTTGAGTTTGTTAAAGCAATAATAAAACCATGTATTTGGTGATATTATTACATTTATTAAATTGTACCCTTAAGCTCCTGTAACTGTGACAGTTTCTTAAGACATTTCTTATTTTGATAATCTAGACAATTTTGAGAAGTTCTTGTCATGCATTTTCTAGAAACTCCCTTTATTGGAATTTGTCAGGATCGTCTGTTCTGGATACCTTCAGGTGACAGAGCAAGGGAATACCTAGATCTATATACACAATTGTGGATTTGCAGATGTATCCTTTTGTATCTATGTTAAGCTACTCATGAATTCATACTAATATCTTCAACTTTAACCCAATATCTCATGATTTATTCTACCTTTGTCCTCTTGGTCATATGTATCACTCCGAGAGTGAAAGAATGGCTCCTACCATCTGCCAATGACTTAATTTTTAAATTGCAATAAAAATGTATAGTAGGAATGAAATTTATCAACTAGAGTAGACTTTGACTTGAGTCTTACTAATTCACTCATTTCTACACGTAGTTTAGTACCTTTTCTTCTCTTTCCTTCAGTGAGTTTGTTTCATACATTCTTAATCCTATTAAATCCTTCTGCATTCCATTTTAAGATCCTGGATTTATTTATTTATTTATTTTAATTTGAACACATTAGAGTTATTCTTTGTGTTGTAAAGCTCTACTTGTTTTGATAACTGTAGTGTGATACCTGTCTTTATAGTGTCGTATTAAATCGCTTTACTACCTTAAAAAAATCAGCTGTGCTTCTGCTGTAATCCTCCAGCTCCAAAGTTCTGACAATCACTGATCTGTTTACTTTCTCTATAAATTTGCCTCTTCCAGAATAGCATATAAGTTCAATCACACACTATATAACCTTTTAAGGCTGCCAAATTTCACTTAATAGTAGCTACTTTCAATCCTACCTCCTGACCCTCAGGCTAATTAAAATGTAGAAGTGTCATAACTCTTCACTTACCACCCATGCAAGAGTATCTACAATTGGATGAGGAATATTGCATATTCCTAATCTTGCCCATGGAAGGCCCCTGTACTCTTTCAGAGAACTGTATCTCTTCTAGCAATTTTTCTTCTTCAACCAAACTGTCAAGAACTGAGAAGGATATAATAGGTCAGCCAGCTACAGTTTCATAGATTCTGGCAAAAAGCACGAGACTGCTGAGTTAGAGACAATAGACACTCAATTACTACCCACAGCATGGCCAGTGGCATAAACCTCATGTTTGCCACAGTTCCTCTTGCCTCCAAATCCCCACAAGGAGTGAAGCAGAGAGGACTCACATGGATGCTGCACACACAATAAGTCTGTGTAACAACTGAGAAACCTTGAGCTTAGAAAAATCCCAATATTTTAAACAGGGTGCCAGCAAACCTTCCCAGTCTTGCTCAGTGCAGGACGTTATCTTGATTCTAATGAGGAAAAAAAAAAACCTGCTGTCTTGCCTTGAAGAATAAATGATCTCTCTCTCCATTGCTGAATGATATAAAAACAACTGTAAAAGTAATGTAGAGCAAGAACTAATACAAGATATGTCGAAAGTCTATGGAAAATTGGCACTCAACAGTCATGAATGCACAGCTGCAAGAAATGCACTCTATTCTTTTTTTTTCTTAATTTTTTTTTTATAAACATATATTTTTATCCCCAGGGGTACAGGTCTGTGAATCACCAGGTTTACACACTTCACAAAGGAGAATTTTTTTTAATTAGTTATCTGAACTTGAAGTGTTTGAAAACAGTAAGAAGATAAAATAAGATATCAGGAATCCTTGGCATCAGGGATTGATGAGTTACTTAGATTATCACTTAGAATGAAGCTTGTATGCTGAGTGAATTGAAATAAGTCAAGCAGAGAAAGTCAATTATCACATGGTTTCACTTACCTGTGGAGCATAAGGAATAACATGGAGGACATTAGGAGAAGGAAAGGAAAAGTGAATTGGGTAAATCAGAGGGGGAGATGAATCATGAGAAACTATGGAAACAAACTGAGGGTTTGGAAGGGAGGGGTTTGGTGGGAGAGGTCAGCCTGGTGGTGGGTATTAAGGAGGGCACATATTGCAAGGAGCACTGGGTGTGGTGTATAAGCAGTGAATCTTGGAACACTGAAAAAAAATTTAAAAAGCGTTAAAATTAAAAATTAGGTGTATTGGGGCACCTGGGTGGCTCAATCAGTTAAGTTCAACTGCCTTTGGCTCAGGTCATGATCCCAGGCTCCTGGGATTGAGCCTTGCATTGGGGTCCCTGCTCAGCTGGGAGTCTGCTTCTCCCTTTCTCTTTTTCCCTCCCCCTGCTTATGCTCACTCTCTCTCTTTCTCTCAAATAAATAAATAAATTCTTAAAAAAAAAAAAAAAAGAAAGATGCTTGCATGAAAGAACAACCTTTTTCAAAGTAAATAGAGATGATACAGAGCAATATGATAAACATGTGAAATATATGTATTATCATGAATATCTATGGTGGCTACAACTAATAAGGCTTTATGACACATTTGAAAGTTGTTAAGAGAATAAATCTTAAAAGGTCTCATCACAAGAAAAAAAATGTAACCGTGTATGGTGACAGATGGTAACTAGACTTATTGTGGTGATGATTTTGTTGTGTATATAATCATAAGTGACTCTTAATCTCACAAAACAAACTGAGGGTTGCTGGGGGGAGGGGGGTTGGGGGAAGAAGGATGGGGTTATGGACACTGGGGAGGGTATGTGCTATGGTGAGTGCTGTGAAGTGTGTAAACCTGGTGATTCACATACCTGTACCCTGGGGGATAAAAATATATGTTTATAAAAAATAAAATTTTAATAAAAAAATTGTATCTAAATATGAAATCATTATGTTTTATACCTAAAACCAATAGTGTTATATGTCAATAACACCTCAATTGAAAAAAAGATCAGAGCCTGCATTTGTTTTCAATAACAAAAGGCTATAAGAGATAATAAATTTCTTGAGGGAAACTGAAGAGAAACCATGGGAACTCCATGGTTTGCTGAGTATAAGTCGACCTAAGAATTTAAAGCCACAAACTTGTCATTTTCTTTCTCTCTCTATAGTTAGATATAAACTTATTGCCTTGTAATATGATCGTGAATATATTTCACATGCTTATAGGCTAATATTCAAACCTCAAAAGAGAAAACTTACATAACAAAAAGTATTATAGTAATTGTTCTAGTCCATTTGGACTACTATAACAAAATATCAGAAGACTCTGTGTCATACATACAAAGAAATGTACCTCACACGGTTCTGGAGCATGGAAAACTGAGATCATAGTGATAGTGTGGGCAGATAAAGGCCTTCTTCCAGTTTGGTGTTTTCTCACTGTATGCTTACATGGTGGAAGGAGGGGGACAGAATTCTCTGGGGTCCTTTCATAAGAGCACTAATCCTATTGGTGGGCTTCATCCCATTATCTAACCACCTCCCAAAGTCCTGTCTCCTAATACCATCACCTTTGGGAGTTAGAATTTCAAATATGAATTTTGGGGTATATATTAAGACTATAGCATGGGGCGTCTGGGTGGCTCAGTGGGTTGAAGCCTCTGCCCTCAGCTCAGGTTATGATCCCAGGGTCCTGGGATCAAGCCCCATATCAAACTCTACTCAGCAGGGAGCCTGCTTCCCCCTCTCTCTCTGCCTGCCTCTGTGCCTACTTGCGATCTCTGTCTGTCAAATAAATAAAATATTAAAAAAAAAAAGACCATAGAAATAATCACCAACTTACATTGACAAAAGCCTGGGGGAATATATGTGAGAATAGATTCTAAGGGTGATATACCAGAAAGAAAGTAAATATAATTCTATATCAGAGTGAATTTATTGATATATTTTTAATGATTTTGGGTTTGTTGGTTTGTTTGTTTTTGGCTCTAAATTAGGCTTTTATTTTCAGAAAGCTAGTTTGCCAGCATATCATAGATCAGGGTGAAGACTGAGTAGTGATTGTGGATTTAATGGAAGAGTTCAAACTTCTGATGATGGCTATAATTTTTTGTTCAATTAGATAACTACTTGAATTTGTGAATGACTTATCCTGATTAAAGATGAAATATTAGAAAAATAAGTCCAAAGATCTAGAATGACAACAATATGGAATATTTTTTAATGCACAGGAGGGTATTAACAACATTGAAAGGTATTGTAATTGCTGGTCTGAAGTGAAAGTGGGAGATAATTTCATTACAGTGAGCTTCCTCATTTCACCAGAAATGATGGGACCATGGGAAGGCAGAGGTCATAATAACAATTAGCTGACATTGGCAAGATGGGTACGGTTACTTATTAGTTGGCATGGTTAGGCTGGATATCAAAATTGTGTGATATGGGGACACCTGGGTGGCTCAGTTGGTTAAGCAGCCTCCTTTGGCTCAGGTCATGATCCCAGGGTCCTGGGATGGAGTCCAACATCGGGCTTCTTGCTCGGCAGGGAGCCTGCTTCTCCCTCTGCCTCTGCCTGCCTCTGTCTGCCTGTGCTCGCTCACTTTCTCTCCCTCTGTCTCCGACAAATAAATAAAAACCATAAAAAAGAAATTGTGTGATATGCTTTAGTTTGAAAAAAACATCATGCTACTCTAAGTCTAAAATAAATAGACAATTCATTAAGTTCCTATTTGACCTATATAATTGAAAGAACTATAGTTTGAGTGAAAGGAAGGATGATAAAGCCATCTAATGGTGTTAGACTCCTTATCCAAGTAAAGACTTTAGTGAGTTAATAGAGCCAGAACCCATGAAGGAAGTTATCCTTGGGGAAGAGTCATACATTGATATTAATATCTTAATCTCCTTCCAGTTTTCCTGAAAAGATACAAATCCTTTTGTCAGGAGAACTATCTACTTTTAAAATCTGGAACTTTCTGGGATTGTTTCACCTCATCTCTGAGGTAATGTTAATTATAATGATGATAGAATGTCAGGGTACACACTTATTAGAGTGGAGAATAATAGGGGTGGAGCAAGTTTTATTGATAAGTGGCAGTCATGTGTTAGTCTCATTTACATTGATTCTACTGCATGTGAAAAATCATCCTGATATATTGTTAAAACAGATATACTCATGACCATGTAGAAAGCCATGGAGTTCACCTTCATAAACAAATAATAAATCAAAGCATCTTTCCCCGGCAAAACTGCGGTACTTGGTACTACCATCAAATACTTTAAAAAATGATGCAGGAATGGTGATCCATTCCACATACCCATTTAATTCAAACATTTGCCTGCCCTATCCCAGGCAAATTTTAGAGGGTAATAGTAGATTCATATGCGGAGTTAGGTGGTCACACCAAATGCAACTGTGTTTTACATTACTGCCATTTCTTAGACATGAACAGACACTTCTCCAATAAAGACATACAAATGGCTATCAAACACATGAAAAAATGCCCATCATCACTAGCCATCAGGGAGATTCAAATTAAAACCACATCGAGATACCACCTTTACACCAGTTAGAATGGCCAAAATTAGCAAGACAGGAAACAACGTGTGTTGGAGAGGATGTGGAGAAAGGGGAACCCTCTTACACTGTTGGTGGGAATGCAAGTTGGTGCAGCCTCTTTGGAGAACAGTGTGGATATTCTTTAAGAAATTAAAAATAGAGCTTCCCTATGACCCTGCAATTGCACTACTGGGTATTTACCCCAAAGATACAGATGTAGTGAAAAGAAGGGCCATCTGTACCCCAATGTTCATAGCAGCAATGGCCACGGTTACCAAACTGTGGAAAGAACCAAGATGCCCCTCAACGGATGAATGAATAAGGAAGATGAGGTCCATATACACTATGGAGTATTATGCCTCCATCAGAAAGGATGAATACCCAACTTCTGTATCAACATGGATGGGACTGGAAGAGATGATGCTGAGTGAAATAAGTCAAGCAGATAGAGTCAATTATCATATGGCTTCACTTACTTGTGGAGCATAGCACACATAAGATAGCACACAGAGGACATGGGGAGATGGAGAGGAGAAGGGAGTTGAGGGAAATTGGAAGGGGAGATGAACCATGAGAGGCTATGGACTCTGAAAAACAATCTGAGGGTTTTGAAGGGGTGAGGAGTGGGAAATTGGGGAAGCCAGGTAGTGGGTAATATAAGGGCACATTGCATGGAGCACTGGGTGTGGTGCATAAATAATGAATTCTGTTATGCTGAAAAGAAATAAAAAAAAACAATATTGGCACTAAATACTGAGTTATTTAACTTTAGATGTGTTTTTGGATTAATAGAACATAACAGATAGCTTGCATCACCTTGAAATAGTAAAACATATATGAAAGCAGACCTTCATCCTTGCTTTAGGGGCATCTCTGGCCTTTTGTTATTATTTAGACCATGGGTAAGCAAACCAAAATCTACAGTACAAGCCCACAGGCTGTTTTTGTACAGTCTTCCATCTAAGAATGGTTTTTACATTTGAAAGTTCAGAAGAGGAAGGAGGAGGAGGTTGAAGGAGTAGGGAGGATAGGAGAATGAAGGAAGCATATAATGGTATGTTAAGATATATTTTTAAAAATGTATCAGGGATTCAGAACTTCTCAGGCGAAGTATTTTTTAAAATATACATTAGGAGAAATATACGATTTAATTTACAAGTAGACATATTCCAGTTTTCTCTTTTATATGATAACAAATGCCCATCAATCGTATATGCTTTCATGAAGATATTTCTCTACCATTCTGTTCCAAAATACAGAGTATTTTATTTACTTTTTTAATTTAAATTCAATCAGCCAATATATGCACATCATAGGTTTCTGATGTAGTGTTCAATGACTGCATATAACACCCAGTGTTCATCACATCATGTTCCATCCTTAATGCATGGTATCTTAACCGTATGTGAAAAAGTAACTAGTTTTCAAAAGAGAGTTAAAATAAGCAAAAGAAATTTAGAAATTGGTTGTTCGAAATTATTTCCATAGTTATTTTTAATGAAGATTATATAAGCTCAATAATTACAAAAATGCTCATCCACCCATTTGGAAAACTTAGAATTATTATAATCTCTATTAAAATATTCCAAATAAGAACTTTCTGTGCACTTTAAAAGTGTTTATATAAAAATAAAAGTTTAAACAAAGAGGCAACCCACGGAATGGGAGAAGATATTTGCAAATGACAGTACAGACAAAAGGTTGATATCCAGGATCTATAAAGAACTCTTCAAACTCAACACACACAAAACAGACAATCATATTCATAAAATGGGCAGAAGATGTGGACAGACACTTCTCCAATGAAGACATACAAATGGCTATCAGACACATGAAAAAAATGTTCATCATCACTAGCCCTCAGGGAGATTCAAATTAAAACCACGTTGAGATATCACCTTACACCAGTTAGAACGGCCAAAATTAACAAGACAGGAAACAAAATGTGTTGGAGAGGATGTGGAGAAAGGGGAACCCTCTTCCACTGTTGGTGGGAATGCAAGTTGGTGCAGCTTCTTTGGAGAACAGTGTGGAGATTCCTCAAGAAATTAAAAATAGAACTTCCCTATGACCCTGAAATTGCACTACTGGGTATTTACCCAAAAGATACAGATGTAGTTAAAAGAAGGACCATCTATACCCCAATGTTCATAGCAGCAATGGCCACAGTCGCCAAACTGTGGAAAGAACCAAGATGCCCTTCAACGGACAAATGGATAAGGAAGATGAGGTCCATATACACTATGGAGTATTATGCCTCCATCAGAAAGGATGAATACTCAACTTTTGTAGCAACGGACGGGAGTGGAAGAGATTATGCCAAGTGAAATAAGTCAAGCAGAGAGAGTCAATTATCATATGGTGTCACTTATTTGTGGAGCATAACAAATATCATGGAGAACAAGGGGTGTTAGAGAGGAGAAGGGGGTTGGGGTAAATTGGAAGGGGAGGTGAACCATGAGAGACAATGGACTCTGAAAAACAATCTGAGGGTTTTGAAGGGGCAGGGGGTGGGAGGTTGGGGGACCAGGTGGTGGGTATTATAGAGGGCACAGATTGCATGGAGCACTGGGTGTGGTGCAAAAATAATGAATACTGTTATGCTGAAAATAAAAAATAAATAACAAAAAATGAAAAAAAATAAAATTAGGCAGCAGATTAACATTAAAGCAGACAGAATTGTAGTAATTCAATATCAAAAACAAATTCAAATAGGACAGAAGAATATTGTCACTTTCACTCCTTTTGATGTGAGCAACATGCATTGTGAAGCATTAGTTTTGAACTATGAAGACCCTTCTAAGTACCAAGTTCAGAGAGGCTTAGGATAGACTTTAATATAACTTATCACATAATAAACTGATATTTACAAATATAATAATATATGTTTTATGAAATTGTATCTTATAGTGGTACCATTAACATTAAAATTAATTTATATCATACAGTAGTGTTATAAAATACATTGATTCTTTTGCCTAATGTCCTTGCTTAATTTCTATTTTTCTATTAATATATTTAAATATTATGTACTATAGTGAATATATGTTTTATAAACAAATGTACATATACTGTGAAATTGGTTTTGTTTATGTTTTTTTTTTTACTGGTACAGTATATATGATAAAGAATAATAATAATAAGCAAATAAATTTACAAATTAATTATCTGAAATGATTGCCATCATCTAGATTTACAGAAACAGAAAAATTCTATATTATTTAAGGATATAGTAGTTAGTGATTCAGTATCTCTAAGAGTTATAGATCAATTACTATTTTTTATTTTGCCTTGAGTCAGTGACAATTTGAGGGTTTCTAGAAATATGTGTTTTTTGCTAAGTTTTACAAATTTAGGTGGTACATTAACTCTATATAGAATATGTGTAAAATTGAATCTCTGAATGCCAGAACAGTGGAAAAAAACATGGAAAAATTAAAGTCTAATTTTGTCTTCCTCTTAGAGAACTTTTAGAAGAAATAGATAAAAGTGCCAAATAAAAAGGCACATTATTTTGGCCTAAATAAGGGACAGATAAAGAAAGAGAATTAGGCTTTGGAGATTAGTCAGGCCACCATGAAATTTATAGCAAGAAAAATAGTTGCTATTATTTCAAATATAAACATTGAAGAGTTCTATGAAGCACTTTATCCTTCTTGCTTTATTTTACTCATAACCTCAGGAAAATCACTAAAATGATTCACTTCACTGAGAAAATCTCAATCTTTTTGATCATGTGCTTAAAAGCATCTTGCACTTGTTTGTTTCTCAGTGTAT
This sequence comes from Mustela lutreola, assembly GCF_030435805.1. NCBI lineage: Eukaryota > Metazoa > Chordata > Mammalia > Carnivora > Mustelidae > Mustela > Mustela lutreola. Next base: position 59,097,474 of record NC_081297.1, read on the forward strand.
AAATGAAGGGATTCAACATAGGGGTAACAGAGGTACTGAGAAGGGCTATCCCTTTATTTAAAGATACTCTGTCCTTTGCAGAGGGTTTCACATACATGAAAATGCAGCTGCCATATGAAATGGACACAACTACCATGTGAGAAGAACATGTAGAAAAGGCTTTCTTCCTCTGTTGAGAAGAAGGTATCTTCAGTATAGTCCTGATGATGTTTGCGTAGGAGAGAATCACTAATATCAGTGTAACCAGGAGGGTCAAAATGGCTGAGAGAAATGCCATTAAATCTATTACATCTGTGTCTGTGCAAGAGAGCTGTAATATAGGAGAAAAATCACAGAAGAAATGATCTATAGCATTGTCTGCACAGAAATCTAGCTGGAGACCCACAAGGAGTGGTGGAACAATTACTATAAAACCAGCCAACCACGAAGCAAAGACCAACAAGTTGCAGACTCTGTCACTCATGATGGTGGTGTAATGCAGGGGTTTGCAGATGGCCACATAGCGGTCATAAGACATGGCAGCTAGAAGAAAAAATTCAATTGCACCCAAGACAATAGTAAAAAACAGCTGTGTTGCACAACTATTGTAAGAAATAGACTTATCACCTGTTGCCATACTGGCAAGAAATCTGGGGATGCAGACAGTTGTGAATGAGATTTCTAAAAATGAGAAACTTCGGAGGAAGAAATACATGGGTGTCTTTAGATGAGAGTCCAGTAGGGTGAGGGTGATTATGGTTAGATTCCCACTGACACTCAACATGTAGGTGAAAAGAAGGAGAAGAAAAATGATCACTTGTAATTGTGGATTATCAGTCAGTCCAAGAAGAATAAAAGTTGTTACTGTGCTGTGGTTTTTCATTGCTAACTTCAAAAAAAAAAATTAAAAAAACAAGAAAAAATGAGAAATAAAGGTTATAATCTTACATGAGATACCTATTTGCTTGAGATTGTCCATACATGTGTTGTTCCCATCACCCAACCTCCTTCAGTGTTACACTAGTCAGCAGTAACAGCCTCTAAAACCTTGCTCATATAATTTGTACTCAAAATTTCACTGAGTGCAACTCTAGTATTTCATTTCTGAAGTGTCATAAATTCAGGCATTCCAAAAGGATAATATATGGTATATGAAAGTCATATAAAAAAGAAACAAAGAAAAATCCAGAAAAAATGTTATAATATTTTAATTTGTGTCATCTGTAGTTGCAAATTTTTTCCAATCTATTTAGTTCAGATTAAGTTATTTTACACGATCAGGTAACTCATTCCTCTTTGCTAAACTTATCTCTTTCTCTGTTTATTACTCCTTATGATAGTATTCTGTAAATTAGATTTCAGCTGAGGACTCCCTGCCTTTTAGAAATCATAAACTTGACCTAAATACCTGAGTGGGGATTCAGTACTTTCACCAAACTTCTGTAAACTCTTCAAGATTGAAATTCTCATGACCACTTTAGGTCTGTTTTCCTCTTTTTCCTGAAGACTTTGGTGTACTTTTGTCTCACTCACCCTGGTTATTCTCGTTTCTCTGATATGGACCCAAGTAGATAGGAAGTATATCCTCATGCATGATGACTGTGTTGTTTATGTAGCATTCTTTACTTTTGCAGTAACAGAGGAGGGTTCTAGAAAACAAGCCATTTAAAAAAGATGTTATCTACTCATGCCTGGTAGTTTGTTTTAGTGTCATTGCTCTGCATGGTTCCCCCTGTCACCATGGTAGCCTCTTCTCTCTTACTCATGTCCTTCTCCTTCTCTTCTCTTATCCTCTTGTTTTATGGTTAGCACCTTAAAATTCAGAATTTTATTAGCCTTTTCATTTTTTTCTTACTTTCCATCTTTTTCCAGACCATGCCTACATCCTCATGTTTATCATCTCAAAAGTGTATCACCAAATTTTTCTGAAGCATGACCAAATTTTCCTTAAGAAGAATGTCATGTTATACATTATTTTAAACTTTTATATGTATTTTAAAGCTATTACATTTCACACAATCCAGTTCAGGTATTAAAAAATGTAGAGATATTTCCAATGGTTATAATAATTACAAACGTTTTTTTCTTCTTTTACTTCATTCCTTTCTTATATTTTTTCCTTTCTTTTCCCAGACTCCCCAATGTATAATTTTTCTAAAAATATCTACGTTCTGGTTATTTAAGCACAATTTATACTCAGTGATTAAGTTTTTGAAATCCAAGTTTGGTCTACTTTCTTTTTTTAAAGTTGGTCTAATTTCTTAGGTCCAAAGCATAAGAAAATGTCAGTCAACAAAGGATGAATTATATAGAGTACTAAATTATAAAGTTAGAAGTGAATTCATACATGCATACTCACAAGCTAAATTTAAATTACAAAACTGCAAAAAAAAAAAAAACACATACAAAAACTAAAAAACTATTGTAAACTACTTGACATCATTATCTTCTTTTAACTGCAAATAAAATACTTGGTGAGTGGCAATAAAATAGTCACTGTTTCTGACCATTTTTATAAGCCCAGGGACTTCTGTAACTACTTCCACAATTTATCAGTAAGGGAGAGGAGATTCCTTTGGGATATGAAACTGGATATTTTATGAAATGTTTAAATTCTATTGAATTCAATAAAAGGAAACTTCTCAAATTTACTACTAATTCATTTTTCCAATGTCATATTTTGCAATATTCATAATGATCTTGTATACCAAAAACATATGTAATTATAATTATCTGAGGAAAACAACATATTCATTTAATAAACTACATTTCTGGGATTCTTTTGAATGTTATGAAGGATAGCTATTCAAAGATTGATTCCAACAAAATGCAGGTTCAAAGATTCCTTATTAGGACAAGTCAACTGAGTTGTTAAAAAAATTGTTTTAACTTCATGGCATATATTTCAATGGCTTACAAATGAATCAATATTTTTGTCCAAGTTCATGCAATTACTATGACTAAAATTTAAAAAAAAAAAATTCCCCAACCTTACTGGCTTTAGTAGCAATTTCATTCCCAACTGTCTTCTTTTGATTTGAGTCCCAGAACAGAGGAAATTTCTGAATGTTGCATATCCATCATATTTGTATATTACTTTAAACTACTTTTAACTTGTGTTCTTATCCAAAATACATTAACCCCAACATCTCACACTCAGCTGTGTGAGCTAAAAGATTTTATCAGGACAAGAAATTTATCTAGTTTCATTTCTTCTTTAAAGAGCCATATCTCTAATTTATATTAAATTTAGAGAACATTTTCTGTATTAGGTATAAAATAAATATATTTATTAAAACAAAAACTTAGAATAGAGTGGTAAAAAAAGATTTCAGTCTCCTTGTTTACTTTGAGATGTTTCTAGCCTACATGAGGAGCACAATTGCTACTTTTGTAGTTTTAGGATTTAATAATTTTGTGTACTCTGCCATTGATCTCAAGAGGATTAAACGACAAAACAATTTTTAAAAGACAAACATTTCCCAGGATACCATTGTACGGTTATGCTAAAAATACATGAATTATTTATTAAGTGAAGAAAACTCTATAATCCATAAACTCAAATGTAAAAACAAGACAAAAATCTTTGAGGCAGCTATATGCTGTTTTTCTTCTGAATTTAAAAAAAATATTTTATAAACATATAATGTATTATTAGCCCCAGGGGTACAGGTCTGTGAATCGCCTGGTTTATACACTTCACAGCACTCATCATAACACATACCTTCCCCAATGTCTATAACCCCACCACCCTCTCCCGACCCCCCGACACCCAGCAACCTTCAGTTTGTTTTGTGAGATTAAGAGATTCTTATGGTTTGTCTCCCTCCTGCCCATCTTGTTTCATTTATTCTTTTCCTACGCCAAGTCCCCCACATTACATCTCCACTTCCTCATATCAGGGAGATCATATGATAGTTGTCTTTCTCCACTTGACTTATTTTGCTAAGCATGATACCCTGTAGTTCCATCCATGTTGTCGCAAATGGCAGGATTTCATTTCTTTTGATGGCTGCATAGTATTCCATTGTGTATATATACCACTTCTTCTTTATCCAATCATCTGTTGATGGACAACTAGGTTCTTTTTATAGTTTGGCTATTGTGGACATTGCTGCTATAAACATTCGGGTGCACGGCAAAGGCAAGGGAAGCAAGGGCAAAAATGAACTATTGGGATTTAATCAAGATCAAAAGCTTTTGCACAGCAAAGGAAACAGTAACAAAATCAAAAAACAACTGACAGAATGGGAGAAGATATTTGCAAACAACATATCAGATAAAGGACTAGTGTCCAGAATATATAAAGAACTTAGCAAACTCAACACCCAAAGAATAAATAATCAAATCAAGAAATGAGCAGAGGACATGAACAAACATTTCTGCAAAGAAGACATCCAGATGGCCAACAGACACATGAAAAAGTGCTTCATTGTGGTTTTGATTTGTATTTTCCTGATGCTGAGTGATATGGAATACTTTTTCATGTGTCCGTTGGCCTTCTGGATGTCTCCTTTGCAGAAATGTCTGTTCATGTCCTCTGCCCATTTCTGGATTGGATTATTTGTTCTTTGGGTGTTGAGTTTGCTAAGTTCTTTATAGATTTTGGACACTAGTCATTCATCTGATAGGTCTTTTGCAAATATCTTCTCCCATTCTGTCAGTTGTTTTTGATTTTGTTAACTGTTTCCATTGCTGTGCAAAAGCTTTTGATCTTGATTAAATCCCAATAGTTCATTTTTGCCCTTGCTTCCCTTGCCTTTGGTGATGTTCCTAGGAAGATGTTGCTGCAGCTGAGGTCGAAGAGGTTGCTGCCGAGTTCTCCTCAAGGATTTTGATGGTTTCCTTTCTCACATTGAGGTCCTTCATCCATTTTGAGTCTATATTTGTGTGTGGAGTAAGGAAATGGTCCAATTTCATTTTTCTACATGTGGTTGTCCAATTTTCCCAACACCATTTATTGAAGAGGCTGTCTTTTTTCCATTGGACATTCTTTCCTGCTGTGTCGAAGATTAGTTGACCATAGAGTTGAGGGTCTATTTCTGGGCTTTCTATTCTGTTCCATTGATCTAACTGACTGTTTTTGTGCCAGTACAATACTGTCTTGATGATGACGGCTTTGTAATAGAGCTTGAAGTCCAGAATTGTGATGCCACCAACGTTGGCTTTCTTTTTCAATATCCCTTTGGCTATTCGAGGTCTTTTCTGGTTCCATATAAATTTTAGCATTATTTGTTCCATTTCTTTGAAAAAGATGGATGGTACTTTGATAGGAATTGCATTAAATGTGTAGATTGCTTTAGGTAGCATAGACATTTTCACAATATTTATTCTTCCAATCCAGGAGCATGGAACATTTTTCCATTTCTTTGTGCCTTCCTCAATTTCTTTCATGAGTACTTTATAGTTTTCTGAGTATAGATTCTGTGTCTCTTTGGTTAGGTTTATTCCTAGGTATCTTATGGTTTTGGGTGCAATTGTAAATGGGATTGACTCCTTAATTTCTCTTTCTTCTGTCTTGGTGTTGGTGTAGAGAAATGCAACTGATATCTGTACATTGATTTTATATCCTGACACTTTACTGAATTCTTGTACAAGTTCTAGCAGTTTTGGAGTGGAGACTTTTGGGTTTTCCACATATAGTATTATATCATCTGTGCAGATTGATAGCTTGACTTCTTTGCCGACTTGGATGTCTTTAATTTCCTTTTGTTGTCTGATTGCTGAGGCTAGGACTTCTAGTACTATGTTGAATAGCAGTGGTGATAATGGAAATCCCTGCCATGTTCCTGACCTTAGCGGAAAAGCTTTCAGTTTTTCTCCATTGAGAATGATATTTGCGGTGGGTTTTTCATAAATGGCTTTGATAATACTGAGGTATGTGCCCTCTATCCCAACACTTTGAAGAGTTTTGACAGGAAGGGATGCTGTACTTTGTCAAATGCTTTTTAAGCATCTATTGAGATTATCATATGGTTCTTGTTCTTTCTTTTATTGATGTGCTGTATCACATTGATTGATTTGTGGATGTTGAACCAACCTTGCAGCCCTGGAATAAATCCCACTTGGTCGTGGTGAATAATCCTTTTAATGTACTGTGAATCCTGTTGGCTAGTATTTAGGTGAGAATATTCACATCTGTGTTCATCAAGGATATTGGTCTATAGCTCTCTTTTTTGATGGGATCCTTGTCTGGTTGTGGGATCAAAGTGATGCTGCCTCATAAAATGAGGAAGTTTTCCTTCCATTTCTACTTTTTGCAACAGCTTCAGGAGAATACGAATTAGTTCTTCTTTAAATGTTTGGTAGAATTCCCCTGGGAAGCCGTCTGGCCCTGGGCTTTTGTTTGTTTGGAGATTTTAATGACTATTTCAATCTTCTTATGGTTATGGGTCTGTTCAGGCTTTCTGTTTCTTCATGGTTCAGTTGTGGTAGTATATATGTCTCTAGGAATGCATCCATTTCTTCCAGATTGTCAAATTTGTTGGTGGAGAGTTTCTCATAGTATGTTCTTATAATAGTTAGTATTTCTTTGGTGTTAGTTGTGATCTCTCCTCTTCCATTCATGATTTTTTTATTTGGGTCCTTTCTCTTTTCTCTTTGATAAGTCTGGCCAGGGGTTTATCAATTTTATTAATTCTTTCAAAGAACCATCTCCTAGTTTTGTTGATTTGTTCTATTGTTGTTTTGGGTTCTATTTCATTGATTTCTGCTCTGATCTTTATGATTTCTCTTCTCCTGCTGGGTTTAGGGTTTCTTTCTTGTTCTTTCTCCAGCTCATTTAGGTGTAGGGTTATGTTGTGACCTGAGACCTTGCTTTTTTCTTGAGAAAGGCTTGTACTGCTATATATTTTCCTCTCAGGACAGCCTTTGCTGTGTCCCATAGATTTTGAACCGTTGTGTTTTCATTATCATTTGTTTCCAGGAATTTTTTAAATTCTTCTTTCATTTCCTGGTTGACCCATTCATTCTTTAGAAGGATGCTGTTTAGTCTCCATGTATTTGGGTTCTTTCCTAATTTCCTCTTGTGATTGAGTTCTAGCTTCAGAGCATTGTGGTCTGAAAATATGCAGGGAATGATCCCAATCTTTTGATACTGGTTGAGACCTGATTTAGGACCGAGGATGTGATGTATTCTGGAGAATGTTCCATGTGAACTAGAGAAGAATGTGTATTCTGTTGCTTTGGGATGAAATGTTCTGAATATATCTGTGATGTCCATCTGGTCCAGTGTGTCATTTGAGGCCTTTATTTCCTTGTTGATCTTTAGCTTGGATGATCTGTCCATTTCAGTGAGGGGAGTGTTAAAGCCCCCTACTATTATTGTATTATTGTTGATGTATTTCTTTGATAATTGTTATTAATTGGTTTTTATAGTTGGCTGCTCCCACGGTAGGGGTATAGATATTTAAAATTGTTAGATCTTCTTGTTGGACAGACCCTTTGAGTATGATATAGTGTCCTTCCTCATCTCTTATTATAGTCTTTGGCTTAAAATCTAATTGATCTGATATAAGGATTGCCACTCCTGCTTTCTTCTCTTGTCCATTTGTATAGTAAATTCTTTTCCACCCCCTCACTTTAAATCTGGAGGTGTCTTCGGGCTTAAAATGAGTTTCTTGGAGGCAACATATAGATGTGTTTTTTTTTTTTTTTTATCCATTTTGATACCCTGTGTCTTTTGATTGGGGCATTTAGCCCATTAACATTCAGGGTAACTATTGAGAGGTATGAATTTAGTGCCATTGTATTGCCTGTAAGGCGACTGTAACTGTATATTGTCTCCGTTCCTTTCTGATCTACTTTTAAGCTCTCTTTGCTTAGAGGATCCCTTTCAGTATTTCCTGTAGAGCTGGTTTGGTGTTTGCAAATTCTTTCAGTTTTTGTTTGTCCTGGAAGCTTTTAATCTCTCCTTCTATTTTCAATGATAGCCTAGCTGGATATAGTATTCTTGGCTGCATGTTTTTCTCATTTAGTTCTCTGAATATATCATGCCAGCTCTTTCTGGCCTGCCAGGTCTCTGTGGATAAGTCTGCTGCCAATCTCATATAGAACAAAAATCTAACCAATATACAGACTTCTTTTCCAGGCTGCTTTCAGGATTTTCTCTTTGTGACTTAAGACTTGTAAATTTTACTATTAGGTGACAGGGTGTGGGCCTATTCTTATTGATTTTGAGGGATGTCCTCTGCACCTCCTGAAATTTGATGCTTGTTCCCTTTGCCATATTGGGGAAATTCTCCCCAATAATTCTCTCCCGTATACCTTCTGCTCCCCTCTCTCTTTCTTTTTCTTCTGGAAACCCAATTATTCTAATGTTGTTTTGTCTTATGGTGTCACTTATCTCTGAAATTCTCCCCTCATGGTCCATAGCTCTTTGTCCCTTTTTTGCTCAGCTTCTTTAGTCTCTGTCATTTGGTCTTCTATATTGCTAATTCTTTCTTCTGCCTCATTTTTCCTAGTAGTGAGAGCCTCCATTTTTGATTGCACTTCCTTAATAGTTTTTTTTTTTTTATTTCAACTTGGTTAAATTTTTGTTCTTTCATTTCTCGAGAAAGGGCTTTTATATCTCCCGAGAGGGTTTCTCTAATATCTTCCATGCCTTTTTCGAGCCCGGCTAGAACCTTGAGAATTGCCATTCTAAACTCTAGATCTGACATATTACCAATGTCTGTATTGATTAGGTCTCTAGCCTTTGGAACTGCCTCTTGGTTTTTTTTTTTTTTTTTTTTTTTTTTTGGTGGTGAATTTTTCTGCCTTGTCATTTTGTCCAGATAAGAGTATATGAAGGAGCAAGTAAAATACTAAAAGGGTGGCAACAACCCCAGGAAAATATGCTTTAACCAAATCAGAAGATATCCCAAATCGTGAGGGGGCAGAAAGGGGATAAATAGAGGTTCAGAAAGAACTAAAGAAAAAAAAAAGAAAAATAGAAAAGAATTTAAAAAAGAAAAGTAATAATGAAAAGTATAAAAAAGAACAACAACTATATATATAACTATATATATAAAAGTAATAATGAAAAGTATAAAAAAGAACAACAACTATACATATAGTTGTTGTTCTTTTTTATACTTTTCTTTATTACTTTTCTTTTTTAAAATTCTAACTATATATATATATATATAGTTGTTGTTGGAATTTTTCTATATATATATATATAGTTGTTCTTTTTTATACTTTTCTTTATTGCTTATATATATATATATATATATATATATATATATTAGATAAACTAGTTTAAAAAGTTAAAAAAGAAAAGGGTAAAAGTTAAAAAAAAATTAGCAGAAGAAGAGAAAAAAATGAAAAAGAAAAAAAATTAAATTAACTGCAAGACTAAAGAATCATAGGGAGAAAGCCATGAGTTCAGTGCTTTGTTTTCTCCTCCTCTGGAATTATGCTGTTCTCCTTGGTATTGAAACTGCACTCCTTGGTAGGTGAACTTGGTCTGCTGGATTTCTTGTTGATCTTCTGAGGGAGGGGCCTGTTGTAGTGATTCTCAAGTATCTTTGCCCCAGGCGGAATTGCACTGCCCTTACCAGGGGCCAGGCTGAGTAATCCGCTTGGGTTTGCTTTCAGGAGCTTTTGTTCCCTTAGCGCTTTCCAGCTTTTGTTCCCTGAGCACTTTCCATAGAGTTACAGAGGACGGGAATACAAATGGCGGCCTCCTGGTTTCTTGTCCTGAGGAGCCAAGAGCCTGGGGCCCCACTCCTCAGTGTGCCCTCAGAGAACAGCGCCCAGTAACTCCCGTCTGCCTGACCTCCGGCTGAGCTCCGAGCTCACCGACCCTGCGACTGGTTCAAGGTAACCCCGAGCTGTGATCTTACTGTCAGCTCTGTCTCTGTAGCCAGCTTCCCCATTCTAATACCTGTAAGCTCTGCAACATTCAGACATGCCTGATCCTTCAGGACCCTGCGGGACCTGAGGCCACGCTGACCCTGCATGGGTTTTACCCCGGTTTAGCCTCTGGAGTGAAGTCCCTCAGCGGAACAGACTTTTAAAAGTCCTGATTTGTGCTCGGTTTCTCCACCGCTTGCCGGGAGCCGGCCTCTCTCCCCGGGGTCTATCTTCCCGTTGCTTTGGATTCACTTCTCCGCCAGTCCTAACTTTCAAAACGTGGTTGTTTTTCTGTTTCTAGAATTGCTGTTCTTCTTCTCTTCGATCTGCCGATGGATTTGTCGAGGCAGCTATATGTTGTAAGCCATAAGGAATTTTTCGTACTTATATCTTACATATCCATAACAAATATACATTCCACACAAGAAAAAAATGAAACTCTACAATTCATATTGTGAAAAGACTTTGAAGGGATTATTACCAAAAGTTTCAATCCTGATTCAATAACAGGCTTATATTATACTTACCTGAATTAAATCATGCAAGGCCATCCTCTTGAGTGGCAGTTTTAAAGACTTAATTAGTTTTAAGATTTGGAAGCCAAGATATTTATTTCATCATTGACAAAGGAAATATTAAGTGTCTGACATTACCATGGCAGGATCAAACTCATAGAGATCTACTTTGAAGGGAAATGAGTTTCTCAAGACAGATAATAGAAATCTAATGTTTACACCTGCTATCTAAGTGTCTACATCCAATCAGCATAAAATTTGGTTGATTCTACACAAAATTTAATTTCAGTTCATTTTACCTATTTTTATCTCTATTGCTAAGTACTTGAACTAATACTGTCTTCTATCACAGATAAACTTTAAAATTACTGCAATTTTACATATTAGATATTTAAAGATATTTCAATGAAGTAAAAATATATGTACAGAATGTACAATTATCATATTATATAACTTGGTTACTTTTCACAAACTCAACATACCTACATAAGCAGCGCTCAGATAAAGAAACAGAATGTTACCAGTACTAGAGAATCCTCCCTTTTTTTTCTTCTGGGCATTAAAGCCACGGCTCTTAGCCACTGTTCTTATTTCCAATGCATCAGATCATTTTTTTTTTTTTTGCCACATTTAACACAATTTAAATTTATTTCCTGAAAATTTCAATCAAATGTGCAGCACAGATGGCAGAAATTTTGTAAATTTGAAGCTGCAATGTGCTATTCTACTCTATGCCATCATTCAGAGATTGATTTTTAAGGCTCTGTTCTCTTCAACATATATCTACAGTCAGCTATCAGATGGAGGAAGAGAGATTGGTGAATCACCTGGGAGATTTTTATTGCTAATCCTGGAGGTCATTATGATAATTTCCACTAAGTTTCCATTCATAAGAACCCAGTTATATAGACAAGCCAAAATGCAAAATCTCTAGGATTTCTAGTCTCAACTTGTGTCCATCAAGAAATGCTTCATGAATTAGACACAGTGTCTGCTACAGGTGCTAACAATCTAATCTAGTCTACTATTGCCTTCCACCTGGTCTAAATAGTAGCCTGTAATAACCTTCAAAATAATCTTTTCTTCCCTCACTAATCCAATCTATTTTCTGTAGAGAAGAAAAAAAGTATGTTCTCTAAAATTTAACTCAGGTCATGCTACTTTACTGAAATTATGTCCTAAGACCTATTGAATTGCAGACAATGAGTGGCCAGGAAGAATCCTTGGCATAGCTCCTCACCACCCATCTTCATCCTCTTCCACTCTTACCTTCTTTGCTGTTTTCAGTTGTAACACTGACTCTCTTTTAATTCCTCAAGCTCTTTTTCACCTCTATCCCTACCTCTGCTCTCACTCTTCCTCCAAATTCCAGGCCTCTAATTAAATGTCATTTTCAAAAAGACCATATATGAGGAGGTTCTTCTTCAGAGTCTTTATTTCAGTATTTTATTCTTTATAACACTGTCAATATTAATTTTTACATATCATTCTTCTCTCTCTCACTTTCCCTTTTATCTTTCTGTTCTCCTAGATAATCCTCATTTCAGAGAAGGGAGTTGTCTGCTATCTTATTTCATCCCTATATGCTTAGGATCTGGGGGTATCTGGGGTATCCCTCAAACTAACTAGAAATTGAATGTGTTGAATAGTGTAAAAATTGAATTTTTTATATATGAGATTGATTCATGATTATCCTGAAATTCTGTGCATGATGAAATAAGAAATAGATGATGTCATTAAGTAAGTTGTAGGATAATAAAAGAAAGCCTAGGAAATTACCATGGAGGAAATTTGGAGAAGAGAGGCAATAATGATGCTAATTTTTTAAATATTAAATTCAGGGTGTCATCTATATATAGTTCTTCCCAATCAGAACTATCTGATATAGTTCTTCCTAATTTTTAGGTAAAATAATCTACACTGAAAACTAACAATTCAAACTTACCCAACTCTGGAAACATTTGAAAATAACTTGAAGATAAAATATTTTAGAATGAGAAAAATATCTGTTAAAAGGTAATGAGTTCATAGCAACAATTGCCACATTCGCCAAACTGTGGAAAGAACCAAGATGCCCTTCAATGGACAAATGGATAAGGAAGATGTGGTCCATATACGCTATGGAGTATCATGCCTCCATCAGAAAGGATGAATACCAACTTTTGTATCAACATGGATGGGAGTGGAAGAGATTATGCTGAGTGAAATAAATCAAGTAGAGAGAGTCAATTATCATATGGCTCCACTTACTTGTGGAGCATAAGATAGCACACAGAGGACATGGGAAGATGGAGAGGAGAAGGGAGTTGAGGGAAATTGGAGGGGGAGATGAACCATGAGAGACTATGGACTCTGAAAAACAATCTGAGTTTTTGAAGGGGTGGGAGGTGAGAGGTTGGGGGACCCTGGTGGTGGGTATTATGGAGGGCAGGTATTGCATTGGAGCACTGGGTTTGGTGCATAAACAATAAATTCTGTTACCCTGAGAAGAAATTAAACAAAAAAAAATCTTTTTCATAATAAAAGGCAACAAGTTATCAAGCTATGAAAAGGCATGGAGGAAATCGTAAATGTATATTACTAAGTGAAAGAAGACAGTCTGAAAAGGTACATACTATATGATTCCAACTATATGATATTCTGGGGAGGGCAAAATTATGGAAATAGTAAAAAGACCATGGCTGCCATGGGTTGGGGTAAGGGGTTAGGGATGAATAGATGCAGACAGGATTTGTAGGGCAATGAAAATTCTCTTGTGATACCTTAATGATGGATACATCTCATGCATTTGTCCAAACCCAAAGAGTGTACACACCAGGAGAGAACTGTAATTTAAACTATGGACTCTGGGTGATTATGATGAGCCAGTGTAAGTTCATGAGTTGTAACGAATGGATCACTCTGGTGGGGATTGTTGATACTGGAGGAGACTATGCACGTGTGGGTGAAAATGTTATGTGAAATCCCTACACTTCTCTCTTGATTTTCCTGTGAACCTAAACCTGCTCTAAAATAATAATAATAGTAATAGTAAAAGTCTTAACTAAAAGAAAGAAATATGAGAGAAAAAAATCTAAATTTAATATCACAAAGCATAAATAATAATATAATAATAAAAATAATAAAATGATCTCCAATCCCTCTTTAGTTCCTAGCCTTGTCTTAAAGAAAGCAATACAAATTACCTCCAAAACTGCTTATTATGACCCTAAGGAATTGTGTGTGTACCAAATGACCTCATTATTGTGTTATTTTTACTCAGAATGTTAATTCAGTAAATTTATTATTTTTTATTAAAGGTATATATATTTGGGATGCCCGAGTGGCTCATTCAGTTAAATGTTTCCTTCAGCTCAGGTCATGATCCCAGGGTCCTGGGATGGAGTCCATCCCAGGTTCTTGCTCAGAGGGGAGCCTGCTTCCCCCTCAGCTTGCCTCTCTCTTTCTCTCCCTCTCTCTGGCAAATAGATAAATAAAAATTGTTTAAAAACGATATACACATTTGAAATTCAAAAGTCAAGAAACTTAGAATTCTATTAATGAAAATTAGTAGCCCCCTGCCCTCAGGAGGATTTCATGCACCTTAACTCGTAGTCTCCACAGCCCTCAGCTATTAACAGCTTCGTATCCTCTATTTTATACATAACTACTTCTTAGTATTTTGAGTTAGAAATTATTTAAATATTTACTGGCTTAAATATGGAAGGTGGGCACTTGAAATTCGTACATTTCCCATCCTTCGTCCCCACATCCCTTTAAATATTTAATATAATTTTGAACATAATTTTACTGTAATGACCAGTTGGATTGTTATACTATACTAATTTACATTATTTTGACAGTGTAAAATTTTCTTCCATCTGAGCCAAATCTTGGCCTATATTTTGTTTCTTTATTTAACAATGTTCTGTTTCTACAGACTTCATTTTCTCACTAAAATAATTACATGGTAGATGGTAACTACACTTATTGTGGTAAGCATTTGGTAATGCAACTCAGTGTCAAATTACTATGTTGGGCACCTAAAACCAATATAATATTGTACATCAACTATACCCCAATTATTAAAAAAATGCATAACTGTTTTTGTACTGTTCAGTGTTCTCTGTTCAGGTAGCTTCCTGAAGTGCAGCCATACCCTCAGTAGACTCAAATACATTTAGCAAACTCTACCTTTATTTATTTCTTTTTTTATCAGTTCTAAGAGTCTCTGAACTCATTTTTCTTCCAGCATCATCAGAACTCATAGCTTTCAAGGCCTAATCCACAACTATTGTATGGAGATGCTTGTTTCCAATATGGCAACATGGAGATTCATTTTACCTTTCTCCTATTCCCAAGTGTGGATAGAGTGTGAGGATATTTAAGTTTCTTCACATTGCAGTGCCCTCTTTTAAGAAAACAACCCCCAAATTATGAATGCACACTTATAAATACAGGATTAGGAACAAATATGAGATTGATTTAGGATGAAAACAGTGATAGCCAGTCACACATTTAATTAAGCTATTAAAATCATAAAGTCCAGAAAATAACACAATTTGCATTATATGATATAGTTCTGTAATACCCTTTTTCCGTAACATATTTATTGTATTTTTATGATATTTCCATAGATTTTTTTAATTGATCATCTTAAAGTGTACAGCTTAGGGCCATTTAGTCCATCCATACTGTTTTGCAGCCACCACCCATAGTAAGTTCCAAACATTGCTCACCCAAAAGAAAGCTCTGTATCCATTTAGCAGTCATTTTCCATTCCTTCTTTCACAATCCCCTGGCAAATACTAATCTGTTTTCTTTCTCTGTGGATATCCAATTTTGGATATTTCACATAAGTGGAATCATACCATCTGTGACCTCTATGTCTGGCTTCTTTTACTTAGGATCATGATATCGAGGTATATCCACATTGAAGCATCTATTAATACTTCACTTTTTTCTCTTTGGATAACATCCCATTATACATATATATCACATTTTCTTCATTCATTCATCTGTCAATTGACATTTCAGTTGTTTCTACTTTTTTACTACTGTGAATAGGGCTGCTTTGAACAATAGCATACTTACAAGCATTTGTGAACAAGTTATTTGGGTCAATACCTAGGAAAGGTGTTATTGAATCATATGACAATTTTATGTTTAACTTTTTTTAATGGAATTCCCGAACTTTCCACTTTTTCCTCATTTTATATTCCTACTAACAATGCACTGGGCTTCCAACTTCTTCATATTCACATTATTTTTTTTTTTTTAATAATGGCCATCCAGCAGTTCCCCAACCCCCACCCCAGATGACCATAATTGAAATATAATTCACCATAGTTTTCACATGCATTTTTTTATAATGGCTAATGATGTGTAGCATCATTGCATGTCCTTGTTGGCCAATGGAGAAATGTTTGCTCAAATACTTTGCATATTTTAATTTGGATTACTTGGGATTCTTTTTGTGTTTTTATTGTGGCTGACTTGTAATAGTCCTTTATATAGTCTGGATACTAGAAGCTTATCAGATAAGTGATCTGAAAATATTTCTGCCGGGTTTTTTTTTTTAATACTTCCATGGCAATGTCTTCTGATGCACAAAATCTTTTAATTAATTAAATAGTTTAAAATATTTTATTTATTTATTTAAGAGAGGATGAAAGCAAAACAGATCACAGAGGGAGATGGAGAGAGAAAAGCAGATTTACCATTGATGGGAGAGTCTGATGGGGGAGCTCAATCTCAGGACCCTGAGATCATGACCTGAGCCAAAGGCAGACACTTAACCCAGGCACCTCAAACTTTTAATTTAGATAGAGTCCAATTGTCTACGGCCATACCATCCTGAACACGCCCGATCTTGTCTAGATAGAGTCCAATTTAATTTTTTCTTTTTTTGGTCATTTCTTTGGTGTCATGTAGAAGAATTCACCGCTAAATACAAATCAGCAAGATAGATTCCAACATTTTCTGCTACAAATTTTATAGTTTTGGTTCTTACATCTAAGTCATTGATATATTAATTTGTGATAGTATGACCCAGGGCTCTAATATTCTTAGCATGTGGCCATCTAGTCATTCCAGCTCCGTTTATATAAAAGACTATTCTCTCCATTGAATAGTCTTGTAACCTACTCAAAAATTAATTGGCCTTAGATGTATGAGATTATTCTGGACTTACCTATTCTATTTGATTTCTCTATAACGATCTAAAAGTTCTTTCCAATTCAACTGTTATTTATTTGTTTGTTTATTATTTTTGTCTAACTGTTCTGTCTAGCACAATGTTGAATAGCAGTTGGAAAAAGTGGACATCCTTGTCATGTTCCTGATGTTTGGGGGAAGGCTTTCAGTCTTTCAGCCTTGAATGGGACATTAGCTGTAGGGTTCTCATGAATGCTTTTCAGCAGTTTGAGAAAGTTCCTTTCTACTCTGCATTTACTGTATTTTTCTTATGAAAGGATTTCAAATCTTGTCAAAGCTTGGCTTTTCCTGCATCAATTGTAATAATCATGAGTTTTTTTCCCTTCATTTCATCTTCCATCATCTTCCATCATTGACATATTATGTAAATTGATTATTTTTTTAAATGTTGGATCACCTTACATTCTACCCCACTTTATCATGGTATCTTACCTTTAAATACAACCAAATTTGCTTTCTTAATATTTTGCTGAGGATTTTTGCATTGATATTCATAAGGGATAGAGATCTGTATTTTTTGATGTTTTTATCTGGTTTTAATATCAGAGTAATGCTGTCCTCATATAATCAAAGAGGAAAGGTATTAAAATCTCCAGTATTTGTAAGGGTTTGAAATGGATTAGTGTTAACTCTTTAAAGCTTTGGGAAAATTCATCTGGTCTTAGATAGTCTTTATATAGAGGTTTTGAATTACTGTTTCAATTTCTTCAATCACTGTAGGTCTATTAGACCTAAGTGGTAATTTGTGGGTTTTCATGAATTACTATGTTTCAGTTATGCTATCTAATTTGTTGATGCACAATGGCTCATAGTATCTTCTTATACTCCTCTCTATTTCTACAAGGTCAATAGTCATGAACCAACTTTGATTACTGATTTTAGCAATTTGAGCCTTCTCTCCTTTTTACTTGGTCAATCTAGCTAAAGGTTTGTCAGCTTTGATGACCTTTTGAAAAAGCAACTTTGGGATTTACTGATTTTCTCTATTTTTCCCTTTCCTATATGTCATTTATCTCCACTCTAATATTTATTATTTACTTCTTTCTGATGGCTTTGGGTTTCTTTACTCTTTTTTTCTTAAATCTGTAAGTTTGGACTTAGATTACTGATACGAGATCTATCCTTTTTGTTAAAGCAGATGTTTAAAGTTATAAATTTCCCTCTGAACACTGCTCTTACTGTATTTTGTAAGTTTTGGTAGCTTGTGTGTCTGTTTTTATTTGTCCCCAAGTGTTTTCTAATCTTTGTGATTTATTCTTGGACCCTTTAGTTGTTTATGGGTGTGTTTTTAATATCCACAAGTTTTTTCATACATACCAGAATTTTGGTCTGAAACTACTGAAAGTCAAAATGAAGAAGTAAACAACAAATGCCTTATATTATCTAACTATGCTTACGTTATCCAATTTGGTAGTCATTAAAAGTGGACATATGTTTAGTCCAAACTGAGATGTGTAATGAATATAAATGTATATCATATTTCAAAGGCAGTACAAAAAAAGTAAAAGATCTCACTAATTTTTTAATATGTATTAGATGCTGAAATGACAATTTTTGGATGTACTAAATATATTATTAAAATTAATTTCACTTGTTTTCTTTCACTTTTTTAAAAATAAGGTTATTAGAAAATTTGAAATTGCAAATGGGGCTTACATTTGTGTTTTGCATTATATTTCTATTGGACAGTGCTGATTTTTTTGTTTTTTAAGTTTAAATTATATACATGTATATATTAGACCTCTGTTCATTAAATATATATATAATTTACATTTTCTGTTTTTTAAATTGAGTGTTCTCTATTAATCTTTAATTTCACTCTTTTGTATTATAATCACCCTTCTGCTGTTCGGCCCATCCATTGAACTTCTACATTAGATAGAATTTTTGTTACTAATTTTAAAATAATTCTTTTAATATACATATATTTATATTTCTTTGTGAATAGTTCTTACTTTATTTCAGGCTCATTGAAAAAAAATTAGTCTCTGATATTTACCCCATATTTAAAATTTTTGATATTTCTAATTCCTCTCTGATATTCCAGTTTTCCAGCTTGATTCAGTTTTCTTCAGCTGAAGAATTTCCTGCAGCATTTCTTGTAGTGCAGATATGTTACTGAAAAATGCTCATGGTTTTATTTTATCTGAAAATGTCTTTATTTCCCTTTCATGTTGAAGGATAGTTTACTGTATAGAAGTCTAAATTGACAATTTTTTTTTTTTTCTCTCAGCACTCTAAAGATTCCTTCCTGGTTTCTGGCCTCCCTAGCTTATGAAAAGAAGTCAGAAATTGTTCAAGCCATTGTCCTCCAAAATTCATGGTATATAATGCATTAATTCTCTCTAGCCACACTTTTTTCTCACTGTCTTTGTTGTTTAACAGTTTGATTATAATGGGCGTAGGCATTTTATCATGCTTGGAGCTCGCTTGGTTTCTTGATTTTGTAAATTTATGTCACTTTTCGAAGCTATGGACTTTGGAAACATTGATTCTTCTGAATGATCATATGTCCAAGATGGTAAAATGGAAGGCATTCTGTAAATTCTGTAACCCTGACTGTCAATCTTGTCCAATAAAGTTTCCCCTTAAACCTGTCTGTTGATTAACGCAAGAAAGGGAGCAATAATAAAGAAGGGGAAAGGAAGGTAGGAAAGGATATAATGGAAATAAAGAAGAAGAAAATAGGGAATGAAGAAAGAAGGTGGTCAGAGATAATCTAATTTGGGCCTCAGAATACTGCCAATTATTAAAGATAGAAACATACTAATAGCAATGGACTTGTAAGTAATTTTAATAAATGGTAATTAATAGACAGTTGGTTCTACTCAGAAAGAGTTACTTTAGTGGAAAATCCAGTTGAATGTACTTATTCATTTATTCCTTCTTCAACACTCTTATTTTCTTGATGAAGGACAGATTTCTGACCTATATCATTTGTGTTTTCCCTAAGAACTTTGTTCAACATTTCTTATGGGACAAGTCTGTTGGCAATGAATTCTGATTTTATTTCTGTCTTAGTCTATCTAGACTGTTGTCACAAAATACCATAACTTGGTGCCTTGAACAACAGACATTTGTTTCTCAGTTTTAGAAGCTAGAAAGGCTAAGAACTGGGTGCCAGCAGATTTGGTGTCTAGTAAGAGCTGGCTTCACAGGTTTCATAGACTTGTCTCCAGGTCCTCACATGGCAGAAGTGGGTAGGGGAGCTGTCAGGACATCCAGGAGTGCTCAATACATTTCAAGCACACAATAAATAGGTATTTTAGGAAAGAATAAATGAACTAATAAATTAATGAAGATAAAGGGTGTGCCTAGTATGTTAATATAGTATATTTTGTACAGAATCTCCTAAGAACATAGTTGAAGGAGATAGAAACAGTCTATATTTTATATCTCTTATACAGTAAACAAACCAAAGATCTTCAGGGAAATATTGCCTTTGGAGCTGAATTCCTTGGAGAGATATGCACAAAGTTTAGGGCATTCCCTGGAAATAAACCATAATCATCTCAGAGGATAACAGTTGTTTAATTTTAGTGCTTGTTGTATTAACATAAAAACATTGACTATGAAGAATAAAAGAGATACTTTGGTGTTTAAATTGTTGATTTGAGCTAGAAATAGCTAATCATGAAATGTCCACAAGTATTAAAACTTATTTTAAGAATTACATATTTCAGTGTGCTGCCTGAAAAGAAAAAAAAAAAAAAAAGTAAGCCTAAGTGCTTTATCCTGCAATAGGAATATAAAAACTGTGAACATCAACAAACAAAATCCTTTGCCCGTATAACTGTTTTTACACCTTTAAGAATAACAGTTTCTGGGACGCCTGGGTGGCTCAGTGGGTTAAAGCCTCTGCCGTTGGCTCAGGTCATGATCCCAGGGTTCTGGGATCCAGCCCCACATCTGGCTGTCTGCTCAGCAGGGAGCCTGCTTTATCCTCTCTCTCTCTGCCTGCCTCTCTGCGTACATGTGATCTGTCTGTCAAATAAATGAATTACAAAAAAAAAAAAAGAATAACAGTTTCTGGGCACTTGGGTGGGTCAGTGGGTTAACCCTCTGCCTTCCACTCAGGTCTTAGGGTTTTGGGATTGAGCCCTACATCAGGTTCTCTGTTCAACAAGGAGCCTGCCTCCCCCCTCTGTTTGCCTGCCTCTCTGCCTACTTGTGTTCTCTTTCTCTGTCAAATGAATAAATAAATAAATAAATAAATAACAGTTTGTAAGTTTTTGTGCTTTGCAGACTGATTTATAATCCATATACTGAAAATAAGCATCTCTAAAACTCTGAGTAATTTGTTGATATTAATAGATTTACGTTATACTGATTTTAGCTTAATTATAGAGGATCTTAAATTAACTTATTAAATGACATCATTTTTGAATAAAAATGTGTTCATGATTTTGAAGGTAGGGATAATTTTCTTGCAGCTTTTAACATAAGTAAATAAATAAATAAAAGTAATAAGCTTGTTAAACATATTATAATACACTTTCCAGTGTATATCTAGGGAATTGGGGAGCAGGAGAAAAACTAGATCTGATTTGATAAAATTTTTACTTGTGGGGGTGATATATCTGTTTTTGACTCAAATTACTATAGCCATTATAATACAATTAGTTGCCTGAGGAATTGTCCCTTAGGTTTGGGAGAATGTGTTTAAGTACTAAGAAGATATCATTACACTCTTGTACTAATAGCCAGAATCTCTAGGACCATAAGTATTTTGTGGAGAAAACTGTATTGTATTCTCTCTGATAAATATTTAGTAATTCATGAGTTTTCATTCATGTGTACCTTTTTACCACTGTTTATCCTACCTAAAATACCTTACTCTACTTCCTAATCTATCTCCAGTGCTTAGCTTTGAATCCATGTTTTTCTTTTTCTTTTAAGCATCCATTCTTAATCTCTCCCCATAGTAAGAATGAGTCTTATTTACTATTAAGTTTATGGCACATGGTATATTGCTATATTCATGCACAAATTCTGTCTCCTGAATATATTGGTAAACTGCAATAGTCAAGGACATTTACTTATACTTCTTTGATTCCTCAGTATATAATAATGCATTCTCCATGGACCTATAAACATTGTTTACTATGAAAACTGTTATATATAAGACTATGAAGTCTATTATATATAAGTAATATATTACTTAGAAATAAGATCTTTGAGGCACCTGGGTGGCTCAGTGGGTTAAGGCCTCTGCCTTTGGCTCAGGTCACAGTACTGGGGTCCTGGGATCAAGCCCTGCATTGGACTCTTTGCTTGACGGGGAGCCTGCTTCCTCCTCCTCTCTCTCTCTCTCTCTCTCTGCCTGCCTCTCTGCCTACTTGCAATCTCTGTCAAATAAATAAATAAAATCTTAAAAAAAATAAAGAAGATCTAAAAAAAAAGTGATGCAGGGGTTTCCTAAAAAAACCTTTTTTTAAGGATTCAAGTAATTTGCTTATTGTATAAAAATCAGAAAACAGAAGCAAAATTTTAACAGTCAATTTGTAATCCCACCATTTAGAAATATGTTTAGCATTTTAGTTTTAATAATACTCTTACATGTGCTGTTTCTGTACAAATGTATGTAACATAAATAAGAAAACTGCAATTTTTAAATTTTTAAATTTTTTTACAAAAGTCACACTATACAAAGCCTTTTTTTTTTTTTTTATTCCCCCACCCAACATTGTGGTTTTTAATCACAATGGCAGTTGAGACTCATGAGGATGACAGTCTAGTGGCTCAATGGTTTTTTTTTATACGATTTGGGGCCATATATCATACCAACACTTCAGAAGTCTCCATCTTTGTCAAATTTCCATCTTGTATGTGGTATTACATAAATTTTATCCATTTCATACGTGGGAAAATGTTTACTATGTTTACTATGTAAACGATGTTTATAGGTCCATGGAGGATGCAAACTTGTGCAGCCACTCTGGAAAACAGTATGGAGGTGCCTTAAAAAGTTAAGAATAGAACTACCCCAACCCAGCAACTGCACTACTATGTATTTATCCAAAGGATACAAACATAGTGACTCAAATGGGCACGTGCACCCCAATGTTTATAGCAGTAACTATGGAAAGAACCCAAATGTCCATCAATGGATGAACTGATAAAGAAGATATGAGACACACATACACACACACACCCCAGAATATTACTCAGCCAACCATCAAAAAGAATGAAATTTTGCCATTTGCAGTTATGTGGATGGAACTAGAGGGTATGATGTTAAGCAAAATAAGTCAAAGACAAACACCATATGATTTCATGCATACATGGAATTTAAGAAACAAAATAGGTGAACATAGAGGAAAGGAAGAAAAAATAAAATAAGATAAAAACAGAGAGGGAGGCAAAAGACACTAACTATAGGGAGCAAACAGTTTTGGAGGCAAGGTGGGCAGGGGAATGGGGTAACTAGGTGATGAACATTAAGGAGGGCAATTGATATAATGAACACTGGGTGTTACATGTAAGTGATCATCACTAAATTCTACTCATAAAACTAAAAAAAATTGTTTAATAAGTGTTTCATATTCATAATGAAATCCATAAAAAAGCATAACTGATAAAGAAGTCGTCAAACAAATTTGCCCCCAAAGGATGAAATGCTTATACCCAAGAGTTTTCATGACATTTAGTCTGATGAAAGCTTATATAATTTTCAACCACAAAATCAACTCAGGGACAAATCAATAGGCAGGGACATTGAATTGCCTTGGCTTTTGAATTGGCTTGGCTTTTGGCTTATCATATTATTTGGGGTCAGTCAGTTTTACCTGCAAGTGTCTGAACACTTGCCAAGTGACTGATCATCACATTAAAATTTGCTAGAGGTTATTTTCTGTTTTCCTCTTACAGATTTGCTGTAACCCATTTCTACACATCAGGTAAAAAGCCAAGAGCTAAATACCAGTCACTGTCTCATCTGAAGAAGACTCTAATCCTTTTTTTTTTTTTTAATAAACATATATTTTTATCCCCAGGGGTACAGGTCTGTGAATCACCATGTTTACACACTTCACAGCACTCACCAAAGCACATACCCTCCACAATGTCCATAATCCCACCCCCTTCTCCCAAACCCCCTCCCCCCAGCAACCCTCAATTTGTTTTGTGAGATTAAGAGTCACTTATGGTTTGTCTCCCTCCCAATCCCATCTTGTTTCACTTCTTCTTCTCCTACCCACTTAAGCCCCCATGTTGCATCACCACTTCCTCATATCAGGGAGATCATATGATAGTTGTCTTTCTCGACCTGACTTATTTCGCTAAGCATGATACGCTCTAGTTCCATCCATGTTGTCGCAAATGGCAAGATTCCATTTCTTTTGATGGCTGCATAGTATTCCATTGTGTATATATACCACATCTTCTTGATCCATTCATCTGTTGATGGACATCTAAGTTCTTTCCATAGTTTGGCTATTCTGGACATTGCTGTTATAAACATTTGGGTGCACGTGCCCCTTTGGATCACTACGTTTGTATCTTTAGGGTAAATACCCAATAGTGCAATTGCTGGGTCATAGGGCAGTTCTATTTTCAACATTTTGAGGAACCTCCAGGCTGTTTTCCAGAGAGGTTGCACCAGCTTTGCATTCCCACCAACAGTGTAGGAGGGTTCCCCTTTCTCCGCATCCTCGCCAGCATCTGTCATTTCCTGACTTGTTGATTTTAGCCATTCTGACTGGTGTGAGGTGATATCTCATTGTGGTTTTGATTTGTATTTCCCTGATGCCGAGTGATATGCAGCACTTTTTCATGTGTCTGTTGGCCATCTGGATGTCTTCTTGGCAGAAATGTCTGTTCATGTCCTCTGCCCATTTCTTGATTGGATTATTTGTTCTTTGGGTGTTGAGTTTGCTAAGTTCTTTATAGATTCTGGACACAAGTCCTTTATCTGATATGTCGTTTGCAAATATCTTCTCCCATTCCCTCAGTTGTCTTTTGATTTTGTTAACTGTTTCCTTTGCTGTGCAAAAGCTTTTGATCTTGATGAAATCCCAATAGTTCATTTTTGCCCTTGTTTCCCTTGCCTTTGGCGTTGTTCCTAGGAAGATGTTGTTACGGCTGAGGTCGAAGAGGTTGCTGCCTGTGTTGTCCTCAAGGATTTTGATGGATTCCTTTCGCACATTGAGGTCCTTCATCCATTTTGAGTCTATTTTTGTGTGTGGTGTAAGGAAATGGTCCAATTTCATTTTTCTGCATGTGGCTGTCCAATTTTCCCAACACCATTTATTGAAGAGGCTGTCTTTTTTCCATTGGACATTCTTTCCTGCTTTGTCGAAGATTAGTTGACCATAGAGTTGAGGGTCTATTTCTGGGCTCTCTATTCTGTTCCATTGATCTATGTGTCTGTTTTTGTGCCAGTACCATGCTGTCTTGATGATGACAGCTTTGTAGTAGAGCTTGAAGTCTGGAATTGTGATGCCACCAACGTTGGCTTTCTTTTTCAATATCCCTTTGGCTATTCGAGGTCTTTTCTGGTTCCATATAAATTTTAGCATTATTTGTTCCATTTCTTTGAAAAAGATGGATGGTACTTTGATAGGAATTGCATTAAATGTGTAGATTGCTTTAGGTAGCATAGACATTTTCACAATATTTATTCTTCCAATCCAGGAGCATGGAACATTTTTCCATTTCTTTGTGTCTTCCTCAATTTCTTTCATGAGTACTTTATAGTTTTCTGAGTATAGATTCTGTGTCTCTTTGGTTAGGTTTATTCCTAGGTATCTTATGGTTTTGGGTGCAATTGTAAATGGGATTGACTCCTTAATTTCTCTTTCTTCTGTCTTGGTGTTGGTGTAGAGAAATGCAACTGATTTCTGTGCATTGATTTTATATCCTGACACTTTACTGAATTCCTGTATAAGTTCTAGCAGTTTTGGAGTGGAGTCTTTTGGGTTTTCCACATATAGTATCATATCATCTGCGAAGAGTGATAATTTGACTTCTTCTTTGCCGATTTGGATGCCTTTAATTTCCTTTTGTTGTCTGATTGCTGAGGCTAGGACCTCTAGTACTATGTTGAATAGCAGTGGTGATAATGGACATCCCTGCCGTGTTCCTGACCTTAGCGGAAAAGCTTTCAGTTTTTCTCCATTGAGAATGATATTTGCGGTGGGTTTTTCATAGATGGCTTTGATGATATTGTGGTATGTGCCCTCTATCCCTACACTTTGAAGAGTTTTGATCAGGAAGGGATGCTGTACTTTGTCAAATGCTTTTTCAGCATCTATTGAGAATATCATATGGTTCTTGTTCTTTCTTTTATTGATGTGTTGTATCACATTGACTGATTTGTGGATGTTGAACCAACCTTGCAGCCCTGTGAAGAAGACTCTAATATTAATGGTAAGTTTTTCTCTTTATGGTCTTCCCCTATGGTGCTACCTCTTTTCTACTTCTTTCATCTTCCTTCTCTTCCTTCCCTATTTCATTTCCCCCTCTCTGAATGCTTATTCACTTTATTTTGCATTTTATTGTGTTATTCTCTTCCTGTTTTGAGAACTATAACCAGAAGAAACACTGAATTTGTTTAATTCTTTTCAAGTTAGTTTTACTGTGCAATCAGAAAAATTTAAAATTGGCATAGGAGATGATAAAAAGTGACGAAATGAAGAGATGGAATGGAGACAAAACCCACTACACTGATTTATAGGAATAAAAAATCAGATAGGACCAAGAAAGTGTGTTCATTAGCTGAGTGGATGTGGCACAGGCTAAACCTGGGAAGAGCTACAGTTGTTATACTGAATTGCTTCCAGGATGATCTTATACCCAAAGCTGGATTTCTATTTCAACCACTGCCGCTTCCAGTCGGTGACGAGAGAAGAATTAGGCACAAACAAGTCAGCTGCAAGACTGGAAGCAGGAGACAACAGTTGAAAAGGACTGCTGCCATGAGCAACTCTACAGTCTCACTTTTATTGGATAGAAAACAATAGCCAACAGAAGGATTGTTGAAGGTCAAATGTTAATCCCGTTTTGCAGACAAGCAAGAAGGAGGATAAAGTTTATAGTTAACCAAGCATATTCAAAGGACTCATCTAACTAACAAGGAGCACTTCTGGGAAGAGAAAAGAGCTATAACTAAAAAGGGAAGCAGGCGGTTTTTGTTCCACCCTGAGCTGAACAGGCGTTCCCGGGTGCTTGGCTTCCCTAAAGCAGGCAACGTTCCGCCCTGGGCATGCCGGGTGTTCCTGGCTGCCCGGCTTCTGTGAAGGGGCGGCATTCCGCCTTGAGCAAACCAGGCATCCCCAGCTGCCCAGCTTTTGTGTAGGGGCAGCATTCAGCCCTGAGCGAGCCGGGCATCCCCAGCTGCCCAACTTCACAGTCATACATCGTCCTTCTCCCCAAAGACCTGTTGTCAGTATCAGTATTTTTTAAGGCCATGTCTAAATGTGCTTGGCAACTAGTAAAATCCTCCAGGGGTTACAGTTTAAGTAACAAATTGTTCCGAGGGGCAGCAGCAAACCATCTTAAACATTCATACATCATTTTGTTTCTCGGTTGCACACATGGTCAGTTCTTTGAGGCAATGATACTTACATAGTCATCAGGCTGAGTACAAGTACGATGACATTTTTGTCCTTACATACTGAGCAAAGACGAAATAATTTTTTTCACATGCCTGTTCATTTCTTTACCTCATTACCATAAATGTAAGCCATGCTATAAAGATTATTTATAAGATGGATTTTTATTTCATCAGATTTGTAGAAAATATTTGTCTTTCTTCAGAAGCAATGTAACAGCTTTTGTTAGAGTTTATCTTACATTACCAATAGCAATTACTAATATTTTGACAATGTTATCTTCATATTTTATCTTTGGTACCTGTACATATTTTTTTCTCAATAATTTTACCAGAGCAAAAGTATATCAGAAGGTCAAGATGGAAAACTGTACAACTGTGACAGTATTTATTTCTTCAGGATTGACACAGAACTCCAAACTGAAGAATGTGTATTTATCTTCCTGCTCCTCATCTACTTGTTAAGCATCTCAGGAAACTTAGTTATCATTACTCTCACTTTGCTGGATTCTCGTCTCAAGACCACTATGTATTTCTTTCTTTGAAGTTTTTCTTTCTTAGAAATTTTTTATACTACAGTCTGCATCCCCAAATTGCTTGTGAGCATGGCAACCGGTGACAAAACGATTTCCTATAACTGTTGCGCAACTCAGTTATTTTTTGCCTTCCTTCTTGGTGCATCTGAATTTTATCTCCTGGCTGTCATGTCCTATGATCGTTATGTTGCTATCTGTAAGCCTTTGCATTATACAATCATTATGAACAGCAAAATCTGTATCCAATTAGTCCTTAGCTCTTGGATCACTGGTTTCCTCATCATCTTTCCAGGACTCATTTTAGGCTTAAGCCTGGACTTCTGTGACTCCAATATCATTGATCATTTCTACTCTGACACTGCTCCCCTCTTGCAAATCCCTGCACTGATACGCATGTGTTGGAAATGATGAGATCCGTCTTAACTTTGGTGACTCTGCTGGTCACTTTGGCATTAGTGATTCTATCATACACATGCATTGCCTTGACAATTTTAAAAATTCCTTCTGCCAACCAGAGAAAAAAGGCTTTCTCCACATGTTCTTCTCACATGATTGTCATCTCCCTCTCATATGGCAGCTGCATCTTCATGTACATTAAACCCTCAGTCAAACAGAGGATATCCTTAATGAAGGGAGTGGCAATTCTCAATACTTCTATTGCTCCGCTTTTAAACCCCTTCATTTATACTCTAAGGAACCAGCAGGTAAAGCAAGCATTTAAGAACTTGCTACAAAGATTTCTATTTGTATTCAAATACAATCATAATGAGATCTATATAAGGAAAGTTAATGAGGAAAATTGCAAAAGAAGTGCTTAGACTGGGTCCCAATTTTACCATTGCACCATTCAATATATAGTCATATCTGTCCTTTCACTTCTTTCTGAAATGTCATGATGTTTATATTAGCTCTTGTTTCTCAATAACACCTTGCCCTTCACAATACTAAAACTATTTTTCTGTTCCATTGTAAGAGTTCTCAAATTTGACCCCTTTATCTTCTTCCATTTAAATGTAGCAAGTATTTGAATGATTATTTTAATCAACTTTATGTATTAGTTCATGGAGACTTAATTATTTCCATATCTGTGTAGTATATTTTGATTTTATATTTGATTTTTTTAAAAAATCTTGATAAGTTCAAAACAATCTTATGATGTCTTCTTTGGGGTTTTACCTTGGCTTGTCTTTTTATGTCCTGATACACATTCTCTATTGTTTTAAAATAAAGGTATTTAAAAGTGGAAAGTTGCAATTAAAATATCACTGTCATTCTTTGTCTTGATATTTAAAAAAACCACTATGCTAGTATAATAAAAAATTATATAGTGTTATTATTTTGTACTTTATGCTGTAAAAGTAAATAAGTAAATGTTGACTCATGTGTGTCCCAAATCACATAACTTTTTAAAAAAGATTTATTTATTTATTTGAGAAAGAGAGAGGGAGAGAGCATGAGTAGGGGTAGAGGCTGAGAGAGAGAAACAGACTCCACACTGAGAACAGAGCCTGATGCAGGGTTGATCTCACAACCCTAAGATCATGACCTGAGCCAAAATCAAGAGTCAGAGACTTAACAGACTGAGCCACCCAGGTGCCCCATCACATAACATTGATTAAGAATAAAATGCAGCAAAGTTTAGGGAAGATGGTGGGAGAGTAGGGGACCTTGTTTCTTCTGGTCTCTTGAATTTAGCATGATATCTATCAAGTGATTCTGAACACACATGCATTTAACCTGAGATGTAAGAAGATTTATCTGGATCTCTACAAGCAGAAAAATGACTACTTTTTGAAAAGTAAGAGGTGTAGAACTTTGAATCTTTGAGGGAAATATCAGAAGATAAACGGAGTAGGGAGGGAGCCTCCATAAGCCAGCCACTGGAAAGTGATCTAAGACTAGAGCACAAAACCAGGACCCTTACAAATCTGCTGCAGTGACAGATATTCCTCTCTGAAAAAGGTACAGAAGATGAATAGGGTAGAACTCTAGGTGGATCATTGTGGTCTCAGGATTCTAGGAAACTCAGAAATTAGGTGGGGAGCCTGAACTGATAGATCACTCAAACAGTGGAGCAGGGGGACTAGTTATGGTCAGTGAGCCCAGAGGGGTTTAGTCATCCTAAAACTTAAGCCAGGTTAGTAGGGAGATGACTCTCTGCCTGAACACCACAAAAAGGTCTAGAAGGTGTGGGGTGTTTAACATCCCAGGGGAGATACAAAACAGCTTGCACCCATGACAGGGCAACAGCTCTCGGGGCACTGTGACCTCTGAAAGTACAATGGGGCTGCACCTAGCCTTGACCTGATTGCTGAGGAAGAGGGCGCACATGTGAGCCCATAGCTCCTAGTAATTACAAAGTCACAAAGTGCAGAGGTGCCACAGATCCCCCCAGGAGAGTTACAGCAGGCACGAATAGTGAGAGTCTGTGGAGTTTGGTACAGACAGAAGTGGAGATAGTTTAGCCTGGAGGATTTATTGAAGAAGGGGGACTATAAACTTGTGGCTCTGAGCCAGAGATTCCCACAAAACCATATTTGCTCTGACCCACTAAATACAAGTGGAAAAACACTAGGGAAAAAAGCCAAATAGATAACCAGCTCACATTAAGCCCACCCCCCTAACAAGGGGTGGGGCAACTACACCCAGGCAAAGATGCCTGAGAATCTGAGCTGCAGTTTCTCTCCCCAGAAGACAGATTGGAAGAACAAGTGAATCATAAGCTTATTTCCACAAGACTGTAAAACTTCAGGGCCAGGGGAAAATAATATAGAGAGCTCCAGGTACTCTCTCACAACTGGTTTATACTTCAGGCTAAAATTTTACATTTCTTTTTGTTTCTTTTCTTTTCTTTTCTTTTTTACTATGTTCCTGTATCAAGAATAGTCATTTCCTAATTTAAGTTTTTAAGTCATTTTTAACCTTAATTTTGGTCATGTGTACATTTTATAGATTTATGCCCCATACTAGCCCATTTTTCACTCTATTCAATTTTATCTTGAGATATATATAAATATATAGATATATAGATACTCTTCTTTTTAAGGATTTAGATTTTTAATTTTTTATTTTTTTTAATTACTTTTCAGTGTACTAGAATTCATTGTTTATGCACCACACCCAGTGCTCCATGCAATATGTGCCCTCCACAATACCCACCACCAGGCTGACCCATCTTCCCACCCCCCACCCCTTCAAAACCCTGAGATAGTTTTTCAGAGTCCATAGTCTCTCATGGTCCATTTCCCCCTCCAATTTCCTTCATCTCCCTTCTCCTCTCCATCTCCCCATGTCTTCTATGTTATTTGTTATGCTCCACAAATAAGTGAAACCATATGATAATTGACTCTCTCTGCTTGACTTATTTCACTTGGCATAATCTCTTCCAGTCCAATCCATGTTGATATAAAAATTGGGTATTCATCTTTTCTGATGGAAGCATAATACTCCATAGGGTTATGGACCACATCTTCCTTATCCATTCATCCATCGAAGGACATCTTGGTTATTTCCACAGTTTGGCAACCGTGGCCATTGCTGCTATGAACATTGGGGTACAGATGGCCCTTTTTTTCAATACATCTGTATCTTTGGGGTAAATACCCAGTAGTGCAATTGCAGGGTCATAGGGAATCTCTATTTTTAATTTCTTGAGGAATCTCCACACTGTTCTCCAAAGTGGCTGCACCAACTTGCATTCCCACCAACAGTGTAAGAGGGTTCCTCTTTCTCCACACCCTCACCAACACATGTTGTTTCCTCTCTTGTTAATTTTGGCCATTCTAACTGGTGTATAGGGCGTATCTCAATGTGGTTTTAATTTGAATCTCCCTGATGGCTAGTGATGATGAATATTGTTTCATGTGTTTGATAGCCATTTGTATGTCTTCATTGGAAAAGTGTCTGTTCATGTCTTCTGCCCATTTTTGGACATGATTATCTATTTTGTGTGGGTTGAGTTTGAGAAGTTCTTTACAGATGCTGGATATCAGCCTTTTGTCTGTACTGTCATTTGCAAATATCTCTCCCATTCCATGGGTTGCCTCTTTGTTTTGTTGACTGTTTCCTTTGCTGTGCAGAAGCTTTTGATTTTGATGAAGTCCCAAAAGTTCATTTTTGCTTTTGTTTCCTTTGCCTTTGGAGACATATCTTGAAAGAAGTTGCTATGGCTAATTTCGAAGAGGTTACTGCCTATGTTCTCCTCTAGGATTCTAATGGATTCCTGTCTCATGTTGAGGTCTTTTATTAATTTTGAGTTTATCTTTGTGTATGGTAGAAGAGAATGGTCACATTTCATACTTCTACATATAGCTATCCAATTGATATATAGGTATTCTTATTTCTTTGCAAATTTTAGATGTAGTGTCTTCTAACACACAGAACAAAAATCAAGCAGGAACAGGTAGATCACCCTTCTTTGTCCACCCTGAGAAATTATAATCTCTCCCCACCACACACACTTTTTTTTTTTTTTAATTTAGTTATCTGACAGAAATCACAAGTAGGCAGAGAGGCAGGCAGAGACAGAGAGGGGGGAAGCAGGCTTCTCACCGAGTAGAGAGCCTGATTTGGGGCTCGATCTCAGGACCCTGCATGACCTGCACCAAAGGCAGAGGCTTTAATCCCACTGAGCCACCCAGGTGTTCCCACACACACTTTTTAAATTTATTTGGATCATCTTGGCTTTGTTTGCATATCTGTGGTAGCTTATCATCACCTCAGATTTTTTCTAAGGTGCATTTTACTTGTGTCATGGTTGATATTTTGGATTCTGTTCATTTGCTCAACCACCCCTTGGCAGAATGACTAGGAGGAGGAACCCTCAACAAAGAAAAGAACCAGAGACATTGTCCTCTGCCATAGAACTAATAGATATGGATATAAGCAAGGTGTGAGATATAGAATTTAGGATAGCAATCATGAAGTCAATAGCTAGGCTTGAAAAAAGCATTAGTGACAATATAGAATCTCTATAGGCAGAAATGAGATTTAATCAGGCCAAACTTAAAAATGCCATGAATGGGATGCACTCTAAACTGGATACTCTAACAGGATAAATGAGGAAGAAGATCAAATCAATGATGTATAAGATAAGCTGATGGGGAAAAACTGAGCACTTTTCCCCTAAGGTCAGGAAGATGACAAGGATGCCCTCTCTCACCACCTTTCTTCAACATAGTACTGGAAGTCCTAGCCTCAGCAATTAAACAATGGAATGAAATAAAAGGCATTCAAATTAGCAAAGAAGAAGTGAAACTCTCTCTCTTCGCAGATGACATGACACTTTATGTGGAAAACCCAAAGGACTCCACCCCCAAATACTAGAACTCATACAGCAATTCAGCAACGTGGCAGGATACAAAACAATGCACAGATGTCAGTTGCTTTTCCATATACTAACAATGTAACTGTAGAAAGAGAAATTAGGGAATCAATTCCATCTATAATAGCAACAGAAACCATAAGATATCAAGGAATAAATCTAACCAAAGAGGTAAAGGATCTATATTCTAGAAACTACAAAACACTTATGAAAGAAACTGAGGATGACACAAAAGGGTGGATAACTATTCCATGCTCATGGATTGGAAGAATAAATATTGTTAAAAAGTCTCTACTGTCCAGAGCAATCTACATTTTCAGTGCAATCCCTGATATCAAAATACCATTGATGTTTTTAACAGAGCTGGAACAAATAATCCTAAAATTTGTATGGAACCAGAAAAGACCCTGAATTGACAGGGGAATGTTGAAAAAGAAAACCAAAGATGGGGGCATCACAATGCCTGACTTCAAACTATATTACAAAGCTGGGATCCTCGAGGCAGCATGATTGGCACAGTAACACACACATGGATCAATGGAACACAATAGAGAACCCAGACGTCAACCCTCAACTCTATGTTCAACTAATCTTCAACAAATCAGGAAAGAATATCCAATGGAAAGAAGACAGTCTCTTCAATAAATTGTGTTGGGAAAATAGGACAGCCACATTCAGAATAGTAAAATTGGACCATTCTCTTACACCATACTGAAGATAAACTCCAAAAGGATGAAATACCTCTATGTGAGACAACAATCCATCAATATCCTAGAGGAGAAGACTTTGACATTGGCCACCACAACTTCTTTAAAGACACATCTCTAAAGATAAGGGAAACAAAAGTAAAAATGGACTTTTGGGATTTCATCAAGATAAAAAGCTCTGCACAGCAAAGGAAACAGTCAACAAAACTAAGAGATAAGCCATGGAATGGGAGAAGGTATTTGCAAATGGCATTACAGATAAAGGGCTGGTATCCAAGATATATAAAGAACTTCTCAAACCCAACATCCAAAAAACAAATAATCCAATCAAGAAATGGGCAGAAGACATCAAGAGACACTTCTCCAAAGGAGACATACAAATGGCTAACAGACACATGAAAAAAGGTTCAACATCACCAGCCATCCAGGAGATACTAATCAAAATCACAAAAAGACACCACCTCACACCAGTTAGAATGGCAAAAATTAACAAGACAGGAAACAACAGTTATTGGCCAGGGTGTAGAGAAAGGGAAACCCTGTTACATTGCTGGTGGGAATGTAAGCTGGTACAGCTACTCTGGAAAACAGTATGGAGGTTCCTCAGAAATACAGCTACCCTTCGACCCAGCAATTACACTACAAGGTATTACTGAAGAAATACAGATATAGTGAAAAGAAGGGGTATATATACCCCAATGTTCATAGAAGAAATATACACAATAGTCAGATAGAAGATGTGGCCCATATATAAAATGGAATATTGCTCAACCATCAGAAAAGATGGACACCTACAATTTATACTGACATGGATGGAACTGGAGGGGATTATGCTAAGTGAAATAAGTCCAGCAGAGAAAGACAACTATATTGTTTCACTCATATGTGGAACATAGGATATAGCATGGAAGACATTAGGGGAAGGGAGGGAAACCTGAATGGAATGAAAGCAGTGAGAAAGACAAGCCATGAGAGACTCTGGACTCCAGGAAACAAAGTGAGGGTTACAAGGGAGACGGGTAGGAGGATGGGGTAACCAGGTGATGGGTATTTAGGAGGGCATGTGTTGTGATGAACACTGGGTGTTATATGCAACTAATGAATGGTTGAATACATCAAAAACTAATGATGTACGAAATGTTGGCTAACTGAACACAATACTAATAAAAAATAAAGATATTGCCAGAGATAAGCATGTACAAATAGAAAGAGAAATTTATTATTATTATTATGATCATTATTATTTACTCTTTAAAGAAATAATAGAAATACGGAAAAAAAAAGAATAAAATGCAACCTTGAGAGATCACATATGATGCTTTACAAGCTGCTGCTTATTCATCTTGGAGCTGTGTTCCTTAGATTTTACATCTATAATATGGTAATTACTATTTTTTAATTTTGAGATATTTTTAGGCAAATTTGAAAGTATAAAATAAGCATAAGTATATTCCAGATTTTAAAAAAACATGAAAACTTGTAAATTATTCTGATTTTATCTTGTAAAAAAAATACATTTCAAAGAGATATAGGAAGTTAGACCCATCACATGGCTAAGGTAGAATTCAAATTCACTTTTGCTTGATTCCAGAGGCTATGTGTATCCACTACCAACACTCTCCAATAAGTTGTTAATAAAGAGTGGTTTATGTGCATACTAAAATGGTAATGGCTTCAGTTTTGGGGTTGAGCATAGAGATTGAATAAATAAGATACTCTCAAGCTGATTCCATTAGCTGGTATTGTAGTTTATCACTGTGCCTTGTCATTTTATATATTTGACATGCCACTTAAAAATCTGGAAAGCTCCATACTTGAAAGATGCTTCTTATAGTTTTACCATATGGTCTAGTTTGGAATAAAATTGTCTTGAAATAGATAATTGATTTTATATGCACAAAATAATCTCCCTCTCTCTCTTGCTGTCTCTTCTGGCTTTCTCTCTCTCTCAATCTCTCTTTCTGTATCTCTCTCTCTCTTTCACACACACACATACACACATATCTTTCACTATATATTTCAATAATTTTCTATTCTTTTCCTTTTTTTTCCCCTTTGGTAAAATGATTTCCATAAATCATATGTGAGTCCATAAACCACAATTAGCCAATTACTCCATTCTCCAAATACCCCAAATAATCTCTCTAGTGACCCACTGTAACAGGAAACAAACTGGGAAGGGAAATCCTAGAAGAATAACTCAGCCTGGCCAAGTTGAAACATTAAAAGCCTCTAGAGATATATTGCCAGAATGCCTAAAAAAACTTTTGAAGTTCACTATTTTGATTTTTGTAATGGTTTCAGAGGTGTGTACATGTATCAAATCTCAAGTTGTAAACTTTATTGGATGCACTTTATTTTGCATAAATTAAGTTGCATAAAATTGTAAAAATAAATAAAGAAAAAAAGACAAAGAAAAACAAAGCAGCAAGAAAACCTGTAACCCAGCCTGAACTCAACTCAGATTCTAATTAATTTAAGAGACTCAATTATTAGTCCCTATTATTCCTTTGGATGTCATGATTCCTCTATCTGATTAACTTTATTTTCCTATCT
Organism: Mustela lutreola; assembly: GCF_030435805.1. Lineage (NCBI taxonomy): Eukaryota > Metazoa > Chordata > Mammalia > Carnivora > Mustelidae > Mustela > Mustela lutreola. Next base: position 59,133,674 of record NC_081297.1, read on the forward strand.
TCTGCAGATTTTCATTTACTTCAGCATAATATTCCTAGATTTTTGGTTGGTTGGTGTGTTGATTTACGTTTGTATTTTAATTAAATCAAGGATTAATGGAACTTTATCTGTTTTGAAAATAATTACCTCTGGCAAATAATGTTTAGCTACATATTATTGTTTGATCTTCTTTTGAAATTGAACAACCACCATAATGTGACTTAATGTTTTGAGGTACTACTTATGATGTAGAAAACAAATAATCAAGGGAACTAATGAGTCAGTTACCCGTCAATCTAAAAAACTAAAAAAGTATCAAACTTACTCACTTGTTAACATCAGCTATGTGCCTGGCATTTAGATGTTTTTTCTGATGAAATTATGGCAAGGTATATATGACTTAACAAGTTCTACATTTTCAATCATCTTTCTCCTCCATGGTTTCCCAGGGTTCTCTTTTAGTATCTGCAACTTAGTAGATTTTGCATTACTAGATGGATGAGTAAAGACTTCAAGAGTACAAACTTAACTATATGGTTTAATGAAAGTTTGTTAATATCTCTAGGACTCAATTTTCTTCATCTGTAGATTGAAGAGATTAAAGTAGAAACATCTGTAGCTTCTTTATTTTTTTTGCCTTCTTTAAATTTTAAAATTACCCATACTATGAGTCTGACCCATACTTCCTGAAAAATTAATATAGACAGGAAATGTTCAGAAAATATCAGCTTGTGATGGATATTCTGCCTGAGGATATTAGATTATGAAAATTTAAAATTTAGTATGAAATTTAGATAGAATATGATTTAAGCTTGCAAAACTATTAACACCGTAGATACAATTAATATAGCTTTATTCCATATGCTTCTGAAAGAGAACCAGAACAATGACTAGGCACAACACTAAATTTGTATGAATTTGCTATAATGGTATAGTGCTAATTAACCTAAATTATAATCATTCCTTTACCTCTTGCTTAGATTCACTCGAGTTAAAGTGTGTATAAATCATTATTAATCATTTTCCTATCAGTTAAAAAGCAAACATATATTGATTTTCCCTTCTTCAGAATTTTCTTTATCTCAAACATTGAGTAGCCTAAGTTCTCAGTAACTGATTATTGTGGAAACACTAAATTTAAATCTGAATAATATAACTTGAAAATTAACTTTGTGTTAATTCACTAATATATTATTTAAACTGTTATTAGCAAACTAAAGTAGATTTCCCCTGAGTATTTATTTGATTAGTCAATTACCAAATACAGAGATTGAACACTGTATGGCAGTGGATAAGATAAGAAAAGCTCTGTTGTAAAAAACACACTATTAGAAGTCATATTCACAATTCTCCCAAATCTTTTCTTTAAAAGTAAGGTATGAATAAAGAAAAGTAGCACAAAAATGTTAGAGGACACACACACACATATATACATATTTAGAGGCCTGTCAAATTTTAAGAAATAAAGTGATGACACAACAGGTTTCATTAAATAAATAGTTTTACTGTTTTGGTGCTCAATGAACAGTACTGATAATCTATAACAACAAACTTTAATGTTATAATAATGTACATAGACAGTCTTTCAAACCTTTATTTATTATTTATTATTGTTATGAACCTCAGTTAGTTTCACCTTGAAAACACTGTTATCTTGCTGACCATATCTTTGAAGGCTATTTTCACTTGCTTGTTCCTCAGGGTATAGATAAAAGGGTTCAACAGAGGAGCAACAGAGGTATTTAAGACAGCCACTCCCTTATTAAAAGTTTCTGCATCCTCAACAGAAGGATTTATGTACATAAAGATACAACTTCCATAAGAAAGTGAGACCACAATCATATGAGAGAAACACGTAGAAAAAGCTTTTTTTCTTTGTTGAACAGAGGGCATTCTCAGAATTGTCCTGATTATGTACATGTAGGAAAGAATCACTAATACCAAGGTGAAGAGGAGGGTGATTCCACCAGAGATAAACTCTATCATTTCTATGAAATGGGTGTCTGAACAAGACAGATGCAACAGCACAGTATAGTCACAGCAATAATGATTGATGACGTTGGATGCACAGAAAGGCAGCTGGAGAGTCATTACATGTGGCACAATGACAACCAAGAAACCAGAGAACCAGGAACACAGGACAAGTTGAATGCAGAGTCTCCTGCTCATTATGGTTGTATAATGTAGGGGTTTACAAATGGCAACGTAGCGATCATAGGACATGGCAGCTAAAACATAAAATTCAGTTGCTCCCAGAAGAATGGCAAAAAAGTACTGAGTGAAACAACCAGCAAAGGAGATAGTCTTATCTCCAGTTCCAATATTGACTAGCATTTTGGGGACAAAGACAGAGGTAAAAGATATTTCCAAAACAGAAAAATTCCGGAGGAAGAAATACATAGGAGTCTGGAGTCGATAATCCAGCAGGGTCAGAATGATGATGGTCAAGTTTCCCATGATGCTTAAGACATAAGTTAGCAGCAGAAAAAGGAAAAGCACAGCTTGAAGTTCAGCATCATTTGTCAGTCCAAGGAGAATGAATTCTACCACTGATGTTTGGTTTCTCATCACTAACTTCAGACAAATTAAGACAGAAAATAATAATGACATGAAGTGATTAACACATTTCTTTATTTTACTTTATAATTAACAAAGGACTTGCTTCTTAGGAACATTTTCAGTTGCTCTCACCATTTTTTTCATTAATTTATCTTTTCCTTCCTAATCTTTCTATTTTGTTTTTCCTCTAAGTTATTATGAGTACGTGTGTATACTCTGTATATGTGTATATATATTATGTGTCATATGCATATAGACAAATCTAAAACAAATGTGGAAGGTAGATTTTATTTGATTAAATAGATTTCTTAAATCATTTTAACTCTCAATTTATTTATTTATTTTTTTAAATTTATTTGTTTTCAGAAAAACAGTATTCATTATTTTTTCATCACAGCCAGTGCTCCATGCAATCTGTGCCCTCTATAATATCCACCACCTGGTAACCCAACCTCTTACACCCCCGCCACTTCAAACCCCTCAGATTGTTTTTCAGAGTCCAAGTCCATAGTCTCTCATGATTCACCTCCCCTTCCAATTTACCCCAACTCCCTTCTCTCTAACACCCCTTGTCCTCCATGATATTTGTTATGCTCCACAAATAAGTGAAACCATATGATAATTGACTCTCTCTGCTTGACATATTTCACTCAGCATAATTTTTTCCAGTCCCGCCCATGTTGCTATAAAAGTTGGGTATTCATCCTTTCTGATGGAGGCATAATACTCCACAGTGTATATGGACCACATATTCCTTATCCATTCGTCCGTTGAAGGGCATCTTGGTTCTTTCCATATTAACTCTCAATTTATTAGCAAATAAAGTAAATATAAATTAAGGTATGAACTACAGAATTAAAATTGAAATTGGTTGTTTTCTTCTTTTTGTTGTTTTATTTTTTTTTCTTCTTTCAATTTTTTTATTTAGAATAAATATTCTGTGCACCTACAGAGGGTCTAAACTTAGAATGATTTCTCTCTTTTTTTATGATTCTAAAATCTATCTTAGCAATTTTGTGCGGTTGCTATCTTATTGCACTACAGTATATGTTATTTAAAAGGACACTGACAAGGGGCACCATCTGGTGTTAACTTTAACCGCAGCTTCCTTTTCCTCCCCACAAAGACCTTTGGCCAAGACTTCTCCATCATGAAGACTGAAAGGGTCCAGTGATACTCTGGCAGCAACGCAATTATTCCATGGAGGTAGCGGAAGGAGCTTAGGCTGCCTTCGATTCTCCCACACTATGCAAACTGCAAATGGTTCTGAAATTAGAACATGTACTGCTATACTAGAAAACTTAGGGACATGGAGAGTCAGCTAGAATAGAGGAAAGGAAAGTCCTAGGTGGGTAGGGAAGTAGGGCAGCCCATTGAAGAGCCAAGCTGCTTCGTCCAATACCTGTGTGCTTTAATTAAACAAACTCAGGCTGCCAACAGAGTAGACCTGCTCAATTCACCTTCCAAATCAGAACAGGACTTACAAGCTCAGGCTTGTGTTTTCTACTACGCACAGTAGATGAGCTTTTGTTGGTGAGGAGAAGCTCACAAGCAGGATCTCTACTCCTGCACAATATGATGCAGGCACATAACATGCCCAGCAGCTGAATAGCTGCAAATGCCAGGGCTGCCCAGATAATAGGCATCATGACTTCTAGTAACCTCTTCACAACTAGAGCCCCACATCCCTTAGCACAGAGGTCAGAGGGGTGGGCCAGACTGTCATTACAGCTGCTGAGCCTCTCCGCTGCAGCTACGAAGGACACTCTGGTTTTTGGTCTCTTTGAACCGGTCTGTTTTCCCAGCCTGACTAGTTGTGAATTCCACAACAGTGAAGCTGTCTCTGTACCTAATCAAGAGCCTGGCTAGCAGCATCAGGTTCGGTTCATTGTAAGTCTTACACACTTTCTGAATGCTGCGATCAACCTCACTTTCCACCTTTGCTCTGTAAGCATATCCCAAAACCACCACAGCAACTTATCTGACAAAAAGCAAGCATAGGATGATGACAAACATGGCAAGTCCACAGTGGCTTTCTCGGATTGTGGCACAGCAGCCAGTTAGGTCCATAATGAAGAGCAGGGCTCTTAAAGCTATGATCACTACCACGGACAAGAGAGTATACACATTTTCAAAGAAATGGTCACAGTCATAATAAGTGATAAAGATATAGGCTCCCACATAGCATAAAATGCCACCTGCCCCCCAGAAGATAAGGTTGGGAAACACCAGCAGAGTCTTGGAGGAGTGATGCTGCATTGGCCTCTGCAGCTGCGGCTGCCGGGGCCCTGCTCTGCTAGAGGGCTGTGCTCACCTAGTGAGGTGGCAATGGCTGGCCCAGGCACCTCCCTGCACCCAGTACCCTCCTTGCAATAGCAGAGCCCTGGATCCAGGCCTGATGATTTTTCTCTTAATTCTTCTTCTTCATCTTTTTTTTTTTTTTTAAGATTTTATTTATTTATTTGAGAGTGACAGAGTGAGCAAGTGAGAGAAAGAAAGTAGGAGCAAGAGGAGAGGGAGAAGCAGACTCTCTGATAAGCAGGGAGCCTGAGGCAGGACTCTATCCCTAGACCCTGGGATCACCATCTAAGCCGAAGGGAAATGCTTAACCAACTCAGCCACCCAGGCACCCCTTTTCCTTAATTCTTAATGAAGTGTTAGGAATTCACTGGCAAGGCTATGTGCTGTGGTGAGTGCGGTGAATTGTGTAAGACAGATGAAACACAGACCTGTACCCCTGAAACATTATATGTTAATTAAAAAAATCTAAAAGACAAAAAAAGGGTTAGGAATTCATATTACTTATAGTTCTTTGATCATGGAAAGGGCTCAATAAATGCTATCACCATTTAATGTAGATATGTGGATTAGTCAGTACTTGGCAAAACATTAAATCAAAATAATCTCACTGATTGTGCTTTTTTGCTATATGCAAGAACTGCCCATACGCAAATTACAGTTCCTTAAATGTCAGCTCAAGCTCAGCTCTTCATACAATTGTATCTAACAATCACAATCAACCATAATTTATTCTCCTCTTCTTTATTATAGTTTACCACAACATAACACTTGGTCACAAAGTCAAATTATTTTCTAGTTATATCAAGCATATACACTCTATCTGTCCAGCTTCAACATAAATAAATTACCCATAAGAATAAGGTACATCTTTTATACAGAGTCCAGAAAATTGTACAGATTTGGTAAAAATTTTAACGTAAAATACTTTTTGACTTTTTTTAGAGGCATAGCCCTACTTTATTAAAGGCTATAGTTTTTATGTAAATGAAAGTTCCAATTAAGCTTATCCATACAGCTCTTCAGAATATTCCCTTAATACTTTTCATCATCAGACACAAAGAAATACTACTAAGAATGCTTTTTCTACTCAAAAAATAAAATTCTTTTCATTTTAACTACTATTTTACTATATATGTTGACATATTTTCATATCATACTATGTAATAAATTAGTAATAGTCATGCATAATATATTCTTATCAAGGTGAAAGCTCCCGAAGTAATAAGTTAATAATAGCCACACATCATATATTCTTATCAAGGTGAAAACTCCAGAAGTATTTAATACAAAAAAAAGAGCAGTTTTGCCAACTTAGGAAGACATTGATTGTCTAGAATTATATCCAGAAAATTTCTGGGTTCCTAACATAACTTCAATCAATTTGTGCTTTTGCAGATAATTTTTCCTTTTGTTAAATACCTCTATATAAATATTTTTAAAAGCAAAATATGCTATGCACTTATCAGTGTTATTAAAAATTCTATTTTGTTATTGACAATTAGAAAATATATTAAGAATGTAAATTTAAGTATTAGCTGAAATAATGGCTAGCTATGTCTGAAAGTATTATCTTGACTACTTCATATTGAGTACAGATAAATAAATGTAGGGCATAAAAAATTATGCACAAATTATGAGCTTTACCATACTTTATATGCAGAAAAATATTAGGGCACACCTTTCCACTATGACCAAACAGCTCACTAAATTGAAATATTGACAAAAGTTGAAATAAATTTGGGGATTTGAATCATTGATAATGATATTCTATTTCTACATGAAAATAGATAGTATCAGATAATTTGGAGATACTGTTGTTAATCTTCTGTGTGAGATCCTAGCTATTAAGACTGAAAATTATAACTTAGAAAGTAATGAAGCAATTGCATTCACTAAAGACCATTAAAACCCTGAAATTTCCATTGTTTAAATAATAATTTTTTGGATAAAATGAAGACTTTGTAAATGATTCCCACATAATAGAAATACTTTATTGATTAAACAAGTCCAAAATGAGATAAAAAACGTTTATGTATTAGTAAGTAACATCATCTTCTACTAAATAAAAGATGAACAAAATGAGAACTTTTATGTAAGAAGAAAAACTTATAACAACCAAATTTCTTTCAGCAAAATAAAAAATGATAACTTTTTTATAATAAAGATAAGTGCTATTCCCAGAAAAATAATAGATATACTATATGTGATCAAATAATAAATGATCAAATAATAAATACTTGACCCAGACAGGATATATTTACTCAAAAGATTTACTGCTAGGAAACTGTTTCTTTTCTTAAAAAAAAAAAAAAAAAAGGTTTATTTGTACCTAAAAGGGTTTGGAAAACCTTTCCCAACTCCCCAACTTTCCCTGGTTATCAATACCTTCTCCTAAAGTAAAATCATCTCTACAATGAATTGTATATAACTTTCAATATTTAGCCTCTGCCTCCTTCTGTGGTGGACCTCTTTGCTAGTTTAAGAAGCATTTAGGAGGAAAGTTGAATTTGTTGTCATTGAATCCATGACAGATGGGAATTGGCATCACGGAAAAACAGAAGAAAATGTGATTTGTTTTACTTTATGTTCTATTCTGTGAGTGTGGTGTAACATTTTCTGCCTGAAAATAGGTACATATGCTAAACTGTTATATTGTGAAATTTTTACCTGTATTTGTTTAGATCAATCAACATTTTATTTAAAAATAATATGTACACAGTTGTATCAACAAGCAAACATGAAAGGTAACAGACAAAACATAAAGAGACTATACATCTGTAGTTCAAGGCAGCCATTACCAGCTCTCTCCTACCTCAAACAGGTGAATTGGTTCTGCCTTAGTTTCAAATGAGCTCCTTCCATGGCTAAATCAGAGAATATAAAGGTTTAGGACCCACTGGGAAATGGTCCTTGGGTCATCAGAATTTGTCTGCTTCAAAATACTCAGGAATGCCTGGCTTTCTGTCCCAACAAACATAGATCAAACTAGCAGGTTAAAAAGAAGAAACAAATGGGCACCTGGGTGGCTCAGTGGGTTAAAGCCTCTGCCTTTGGCTCAGGTCATGATCCCAGGACCCTGAGATTGAGCCCCACATTGGGCTCTCTGCTCATTGGGCTCTCCCCCTCTCTCTGCCTGAATCCCTGCCTACTTGTGACCTCTCTCTCTGTCAAATAAATAAAATCTTAAAAAAAGAAGAAGAAGAAGAAGCAAGAGCATATAAGCAGATTGAAATACCCACCAAGCCTTTCTTGTCATTCCATAGCTCTTAGAATTTCTCTACCACTATTTTTCTTACTCATTTTGGTTTGTGTGAATGGATCTTTTGCTATTTCTTTGTCACCTATACCCACCCAAAGTCAACTCAAAGCCCACTTAAAGTCAACTCAAAGACATTGTAATGGCTGTTCTTTCTCTAAACATCACATGACTAGCTCCCTCACGTCACCGAGATCTCAGAATTGGGCATTTCTCAAGGGAAGTTTCCCTGATCATACTATCAAGATAACCACTACTCAATCACTGTCTAACACTTAATTGGCTTGATATTTTATGCATAATAGATTTTTTTTTGTTGTTCACACCACTCTTAGATTTTGTTATTTCTTTATTTGCTATGTGTTTATTGTCTAGCATTCTCAGTAAACTGTAAGCTCCACTAAATGAAGGACTTTATGTACTAGCTTCTCTGTATGCCTGTGCAATTTTTTTGCAACTACCAGTTTCTTTATGATACTTTAGGGTGTCTACAAGACACCCTACAAGAAGGACACACAACATGATATCTTTGCTGAGTAAATATTTGTTGAGGATTTATTTAAGCCAAATTAGATGTCTAAATTAGATACTCTGTTTTATTGAGGTATAGTTGATTTATAATAAATTTTACATGTTTAAAATATATAGTTTGGTAAGTTTTGAGATATGCCGTAACCTATGAAAACTTCACCACTATCAAGAAAATAAATATACCCACCAATCTTAAAATTTTCTTATACCCCTATTAATCCTGGCCTTGCAACTGACCTCATACTCTCACATAGTAGATAAGTTCACTGGGAAAGGATTAATTAGCTTTGCAACCGTGTGGGTGTTTTCCAAAAGAAGAAGGAATAAAGGGCCTATTTTTAACCAACTGCCACTCTAATTTCTCCAATTAAGCATTATAAACAAAAAGCTATTCAGATATTCTGTTTCCTTTGTATATTTTCCACAAATACTCTACATAATAGCATTACCATTTTTTCTGTAGTTTTAAAATACAGCATACAGCAAATGTTATTTATAACTATTTTTTAAATAGCTATTCTTAATCACTTTTTTTTGGTCATAAACCTCAGTGAGTAAATGCATGTTTTATTTTCTAAAAGGTGGTGTATAGGGACTATACTGAGAGTAGAGGTATCTGTGGACTAATGGGGTGGTTAGGAATATTTTCTAACTGCAGCTAGAGTTCCTGCTGAGATCAGTGTAGTGATAAGATCCAAAAAGTAAGTGGAAATCTAAGCCATGTAAAAAAGTCCAAGAAAGATGGAAAACAATATTGGAAGCTTGAGGATGAAGTTAATATTCAGAGAGACAGATGAAAGCAGGGAGATTTCAATATATCGCATGGGTAACAAGAAAGCTAAGTAGGCTCTGTTACAATATGTGGTTAACATATACGGGCTCTCTGCACTGTGCTTTACGGTGGAAACAGTTTAGTTAGAGTCAAGACGAATGTGATCCTTAACCAGGAATTATCTGGAATTAGTCATGCATCTTTTATCACTTTGCCAGTTCTATATAACAAAGATCCCCAAAATTTAGTGATTTACAACAGCAAGCATATATTATTATTTATGAGTCTATGGTTCAGCTAGGCAGTTCTGCTGTATGGACATGGTTCTCCCACATCCTGGGGAATCAACTAGCTATAAGCTCATCTAGAATGGCTTCAAGAGGGATGAATCAGTTCAGCTTTAATAGCTGTCTCTTCCAGCTGACTGACTTTGCTTGTTCTCATGCGAATTGTGGAGTTCAAGAGGCAGAGAGAGAATGCATGCTTGGTTTCTTGATTCTTACACTCTGAACTGTCACAATATTCCTCTGTCACATCTCTTTGCAAAAGCAAGTCACAGGACTCAGCTAAATTCAAAGAATGATAAACAGACATTTTCCTGCTGAATGGACCTGTAGCATAACATTGCAAAGGACATGGCCATTTTCCTACCCATCCGCCATACAGCTCATGAAGAATCATCTAATCACTAAAAAGCTGTGGCAACCATATTGCTGTCCTAGGGCTGCCATAACAAATTCCCCCAAACCGGTGACTTAAAACCACAGAAATTCATTCTTTCACAGTTTAGGAGGCCAGAAGTCTGGTGGGTCTGAGGAAAAAAACCGTTGCATGCTTTTCTTCTAGGTTCTAGTGCTGGCCAACAAGCTTTAGTACTCCTGGCTTGCAGCCACATCTCTCCATCTTCAGCCTCCATTTTGACATGGAGGTCGGTCCTGTGGATCTGTGGATCTATGTGTGTCTGAATCTCATCGTAAATAATGACCCTAGTCATTGGATTTATGGCCCACCCCAATCTAGTATAACCTTATCTTCACTGATTATATGTGTAAATGCCTTGTTTTCATATAAAATCATATTCACATGTATCCATTATCTCTGGGAGGACAAAATTCCATTCACAACAGTGATCATATATATCATATGAGATATGCTGAAGAGAAATCAATACCTTGAGAGTCATTAAAAACAAGCCTGTAAACTAAAAAACAGACAAATAAAAGCCCAATCTATAAATAAATGTATAAGAAAAAGAGAAAATGCCAGTTAACATGCAAACAGCTTCCTTTACTTTCTTCTGGACCTTTGCTGTCTGTGTTCCCTTGCTAAACACAAGGCATGCTTCTTTTTCAACTTAAAGTTAAGCTCCTTTTGCAAACTTGTGCATGAAAATTCCTACCCCATCTGCTAACCGCTTTGCCATTTATAACCCATACATTACTATTTATTGTTGTCAAATTTTGTTTCATATAATTTTAGAGCATGTTCCTTTATGGATGACCAAAGTGAGTCTCAGAGAGTTTCTATTTTGATCAGGATCAATAAGATAGTTAATGAAAGAACCAGAAATAGCACCCAGAGTCTTATTTTTATTTTCAGATTTTACTAATTTTGCTTTTTCCCATTTTATTGAGATAAAATTGACATATAGCACCAATACAAGCTGAAGGTATAAATATAATGTCTTGACATATGTATATTACAAAATGATTCCCATGTAAGTTTAGTTAATATCCATAACCTCATACAGTTACAATTTTTTTTTCCCCATGTGATAAGAACTTTTAGGATGTACTCTCTTAGAAACTCTCAAATTGGAATGCCTGGGTGGCTCAGTGTGTTAAAGCCTATGCCTTAGTCTTGGGTCATCATCCCAGGGTCCTGGGATCGAGCCCTGTATTGGGCTCTCTGCTCAGTGCGAAGCCTGCTTCTCTTCCTCTCTCTGCCTGCCTCTCTGCCCAATTGTGATCTCTGTCTGTCAAATAAATAAATAAAATCTAAAAAAAAAAAAAAAAAAGATACTCTCAAATTTACTCTACACTTGCATTAACTGTAGTCATGTTGTTGTACATTGCATCCACAGTACTTATTTATCTTATAATTGAAAGTTTGTACCTTTTGGCCAACTTTGTGTATTCCCTTCCTGTACAGCTTTCCTCTGGTAACCACAAATCTGATCTCTTTTTCAATGAGTGTTTTGTAGATTCCACATATAAGTGAGATCATACATTACTTGCCTGACTTATTTTACTTAGCATAATGCCCTCAGGGTCCAACAATATTATCATAAATGGCAGGATTTGCTTCTTTTTGATGACTGAATAGTATTCTATTGCATATATGTATTGTAAATATTTTTGCATTGTAAATAATACTGTAATGAACATGAGTGTGCATATATCTCTTTGACATAGTGATTTCATTTCCTTTGGATATATACACAGAAGTGGAATTTCTGGGTCATACCATAGTTCTCACTTTATTTTTTTTTATTGTTTTGAGGAACCATCATACTACATGTCCCATAGTGGCTGTTCCACTTTACATTTCTACCAGGAGTGCACTACTGTTCCCTTTTTTCCATATCTTCCCTACTATTTGTTATCTCTTGTCCCTTCGATGATACCCATTCTCTCCAACAAGTCCAAGGTGATATTTCACTGTGGTTTTAATTTGCATTTCCTTAATGATTAGTGCCTTTGAGCACATTTTCATGTACCTCTTGGGCATTTGAATATATTCTTTGGAAAAATGTCTGTTCAGAACATCTTCCCATTTTCTTTTTTTTCATCTTCCCATTTTCAAACTGGATTATTTGCAGATTTAAGCTGTTGAATTGTATGAGTTCTTTATATATTTTGGCTATTAATCCTGTATCAACTTTATAATTTGCAAATATATTCTCCCATTCCATATATTCTCCCATTCTAAACAATTTTGCTATTTGTTTCTTTTGCTGTGCAGAAAATTATCAGCTTGTAGTCCCTCCCACCTGGTTTTTGTTTTGCTTTGTTTTTGTTGTTGTTGTTGCTTTTGCTTAAGGTATTATATCCAAAAATCATTGCTAGGATCTATGTCAAGAAGCATTTTCCCCCAAAGATACAGATGTAGTGAAAAGAAGGGCCATCTGTACGCCAATGTTTATAGCAGCAATGGGCACAGTCGCCAAACTGTGGAAAAAACTTAGATGCCCTTCAATGGACGAATGGATAAGGAAGATGTGGTCCATATACACTATGGAGTATTATGCCTCCATTAGAAAGGACGAATACCCAACTTTTGTAGCAACATGGGCAGGACTGGAAGAGATTATGCTGAGTGAAATAAGTTAAGCAGAGAGAGTCAATTATCATATGGTTTCACTTATTTGTGGAGCATAAGAAATAGCATGGAGGACATGGGGAGATAGAGAGGAAAGGGGAGTTGGGGGAAATTGGAAGGGGAGGTGAACCATGAGAGACTATGGACTCTGAAAAACAATCTGAGAGTTTTGAAGGGGCGGGGGTGGGAGGTCGGGGTACCAGGTGGTGGGTATTATAGAGGGCACAGATTGCATGGAGCACTGGGTGGGTGCAAAAATAATGAATACTGCTATGCTGAGTTTTATGATTTCAGGTCTTACAGATAAGTCTTTAATCTGATTAAATTTTTTGAGTGGTATAAGATAAAGGTCTAGTTTCATTCTTTTACATGTGAATATCTAATTTTCCTAGCACAGTTTATTGAAATGACTATCTTTTCTCCATTGAGTACTCTTAGCTCCCCCATCAAATATTTGACGTATATGCATTTAGGTTTTAAAAAGTAAGATTACTTTTTTTCCTACCACTTGTTTGAATTTGCTTTATTCACATATGGTTTTTGTTCACATTAAAATATTAAAAATTGAGGGTCCCTGGGTGGCTCAGATGGTTGGACATTTGCCTTTGGCTCAGGTCATGAGCTCCAGGTCCTGGAGTCAAGTCCTGTATCAGGCTCTGGCTCAGTGGGGAGTCTGCATCTCCCTCTCCCTCTACCTCTCCCCTTGCTTGTGCTCTCTCTGTCTCTCTGTGTCTATAGCTCTCTCAAATGAATAAAAAATATCTTTAAAACTTTTTAAAAATTGATTAAACAAATTATCAATTTTTTTCTATCAAACATTCCTCTACAAATTTGTCAATAGTTGTAGATGGAGAAAATGCAGCCAGCTAATCTGAAAATTAATAATATCATTATAGTTTTTAAATTTTATTTATTTTTGTGAAAGAGAAAGAGAGAGGGAGAGAAAGCACAAGCAGGAGCAGAGGGAGGTACAGAGGGAGGGGCAGACTCTCTGCTCAGGAGGGAGTCTTTTGCAGGATTCAATTCCAGGATCCTGGGGTCAAGACCTGAGCTGATACGAGCTTAAGGTAGATGCTTTATGGATTGAGACACCCAGGCACCCATCATTATAGTTTTTTAAGGCCACCTCCAAAGGCCTATCTCAAATTATTTCTGCACCATCTCTAGATGGCCTTAAATCACACATAAAAGGTTATTCCCAACTAATTTATGATGAAGAGGGGTTTCTGTCTCCACATATCAATATATTCCATATCTACATATGCACATGCAATTTTTATCCTAGATTTAGAATGTTCCTTTCATAATGTTTCCATGAAAGCCATTTTGATAGAACTTACAAATTAATTCACTCAAATGGCATTCTTGATTGTTTTTTATCCATTAAACTTCTTCATTAAAACAGAAACAAAGAAAATCAAAAAAACCTGGAACTGACTTTTGATGATTTACACAGGAAAGATTGAAAATATGCGAGAAGTATACCACATATAAAATTAGAAGGAAAATTCAATAAGCAGCATTCAGGACCACGGTGAAAATCCAGATTCAGTTGTGTAAACACACTGATGTGGCCACAACAAAAACTTGGGACACCAGAGCTTAAGCTTGCACTACCAGCGCTGGACACTGGGGACCGCCACTGCCACCGCAGTTTCCACTGCCCCTAGACACTGAGAGTGGCTGGTTTCATGTGAAACACTGTCCCCATTTCTTTGCATCCATAAATCAGAATTCAAAATCTGATTAGTTAAGTTTAGTGTACAAGCCCACAAACTAGCTCTAAGGGAATCTAGTAAAATACTGTCTGGCCTTCACTTTATCCATGGAAAATGGTTTTGCCTTCCCTAAGACTCAAAAGGAGGAGTCCAGAGGCTAAGTGGTAATTCATCACTATTTCCTGCTTTTTGAATATAGTGAATTGTGGTAGCACAATGGAAACTCACAGGACTTTGCAACAAGCCTGTAGCACAGATGATGGTTCATGGGGGATACATAGTTATTGAGTATTGGGTTCTGAATTCAAAACATTGATTATCTGACTACCAAATATGTAGGTTTCATTCCATAATGAATCAGCATTTGATGTATATTTTATTCACTCTACTACCTGAAAATCCACAGCACTCACTATCAATATTATTTTGTAGTCCTAGATTATAAATGTGTATTATGTGCATTTTGTAGCATTGATTTTGGCAATTGAGAATTTTGCTTTATCTCCTCATTATATAATTGCATTTTTATTAATTGCTCTTGGGTTTTATCTCCTAACCACAATTAAAACTCTCTTTGGGCAGTGTAATTTCCTGCATATTAAATATAAATATAAAGCAATGCTATACATTGGACTAGATTCACTAATTTGACCTGATCACCATTGAAATAAGCCAGATAGACTTTTTAAGCTACATTGAAATATCAACACGTTAATTATTCTTCTTGCCTCAGTAAGATCTAACCAATTCTTATTTTAGAGGTACCAGGGGTACCAGTTTTGGCCTTTGAAGACATCCTGGACACTCAAAATTACAGACATTTGTAAGAAATATTTCCAGAAAGTCTTCTAAATAACAGTATAGGAGCATATATATTGGAAGAAATCTATGGAATTTTAAACATAAGAAAAATTCCTTTTTTTCATACAACTAAAAAAGACAATAATATCACTTTAAAAAAAAAAGTGATGAAAATATTTGTCCAAAGAAAACTCTGGAATTGTTGTTAGTGATAAAAATTTTAGCATTTTGGGGGGTGAACAACTCATCAAATAAGTCCTTTTAATCATCTCTTCAGATATAATAATGACTCTATTAATTAGCTTTTGGAACTCTAAAGAAGAAATCAATTTTTAAATTGAGGATGACAAGCTTGGAAAAAAAAGTCTCTTCAAGGAGTTTGTGGCTCTTTGACTTAAAGTTATAAATTTACTTATACTTACATTCAATCTATAAAACTATATGTAAATTTGTAAATTGAGGATGACAAGCTTGATAACCAGTCTCTTCAAGGAATTTGTGGTTCTGTTACTTACACTAAATTTATGAATTTATTTGTACTTACACTAAATTTATACATTTACTTATAAATGTATAAATTTATTCATACTTAAATTAAATTTATAAAACTATATGAAATATATATGTATAACTATATTAAGAAAATTATATGAGGGCACCTTGGTGGCTCAGTGGGTTAAGCCGCTGCCTTTGGCTCAAGTCATGATCTCAGGGTCCTGGGATCGAGTCCTGCATTGGGCTCTCTGCTCAGCAGGGAGCCTGCTTCTCTTTCTCTCTCTCTCTGCCTGCCTCTCTGCCTACTTGTGATCTCTCTCCATCAAATAAATAAATAAAATATTTTTTTTAAAAAGAAAACTATATGAAACATAATGATCATATTATAAATTCCCCAAAGAAGCCATGGGTTTTAAATCAGACAAGATATGAAATACCTTATGAATACCTTATGAAAATTTTTTTTGCATCTTACAGGAGGAAATTAATTTTACATTTCTCTCAAAACAAAAATGCATAACTAAAGCATACACTTTCATATATGGGTTCTAAACTATATTTTATGTTATTCTAACAATAATACTATCAAACACTCAGATAGGGTTTATTATGTATCAGGTGTTTCCATAAACTCTTTTCATAAATTACTGTTATTCTATTCTTGATTTTATTATGCTAGCTTATTAACCACATACACATTCACTGCTAAGCTGATTTTACAACCTCACAATCTACTCATGAGTCATAGTCAAATTGTGAAAAACCAGGGACAACTGACTGACTCAGTCAGTTAAGCATCTGACTCTTGATTTCTGCTAAGGTCATGATTTTAGGGTCAGAGGACTGAGCCCCATGTCAGGCTCCACCCTCAGTGGGAAACCTGCTTGAGATTTTCTGGATCTCCCTCTATCCCTCTCACTGTGCTTTCTCTATCTTTCAAATAAATAGATAGATCTATTTAAAAGAGAAAAAAAAAAAAAGGAAAGAAAGAAAACCATTACAATAATCTTACCAGATGGTCACTGAATTTAGCAACATTAATTTGGAATTTGTGAGTTAAGCTTAAACAATTAAAAGGCCATTGAAGGAGAAAGCTTTAAAGGTACTGATATTTCCTACCCCAAACTCCCATTATGCTCAATGGATATAAACTTCAGAAAATAACAATTAAATTAAAATAAACATCACAAATTGCAAATTTGTGATAATTTTAAATTTCTCTGATATATTGACCAAGAATGATATAGGCTAGCTGCAGCTTAAAGAAAAATCTATACAATTAAGAAATATGTTGACTAATGAAGACTTAGAGCAACAGATACTATTGGTATAAACTGGATATTCAATACATATCTTTAAGAGCATGGGAATGTGAAATTTTCCAAAATTACATTTGACTCAATTTAATTTTGTGTTCTTAGTTGATTTAAGGCATTTATGGCCTTACAGACAAAATTCCCAAGTATAAATCGTGCTTTATCAGGACGAAAATGTCCTAGAGATTTTAAGAAATTAACATTGAATTTCAAATGTAGAAGGGTCTGAATTTGAATTTCTGTGACTACATCTCAATAACCCTACCTTGTCAAGATTCTTAAATTTTCTAATCCTAATACATCTTTTATGAAAAAATAAATGTATAACGGGATCTACCTGTTGGGTTGTTGTGAGGACATTTTTTTAGGATTTTATTTAAGGATTTTATTTAATTATTTGAGAGAGAGAGAAAGAGCATAAGCATGGGGAGGGCAGAAGGAGATTGAGAAGCAGTTTCCCCACTGAGCAGGGAGCCTAATGCAGGACTTGATCCAAAGACTCTGAGATCGTGAACTGAATTGAAGGCAGTTGTTCAACTAACAGAACTCCTGGACACCCCACGAGGGCATTTTGTAATGTTTTGATAAATCATGTGGGCTATCATTATCACTATTCTTGCTTTTACTATAGTGGAAAGCAAGTATTTCTTGTTTAAATTCTAAGCAACAGCTAATTAATAAAAATTAATAAACAAGTCTGGATGGCTCAGTAAGTTGATTGTGAGAGTCTTGGTTTTTGGTTCAGGTCATGATTTCAGGACCATGCTACCGAGTCCCCTGTCAGGCTTTGCACTCAGCATGGAGTCTGCTTGAGAATCTCTTTCCTTTCTCCTTCCCCTCTTTCTCTCTCTCAAATAAATAATCTTTAAAAAATAAAATAAAAATTAAGAGAGAAGGAGACTACAATAATTCTTAAAGAGACTATCCATCGAGATGATCTAACAATTATAAATATCTATGCCCCAAATATAGGAGCAGCCAATTACATAAGAAAACTGTTAATCAAGATAAAGAGTCATATTGATGTGAATACACTAATAGTAGGAGATATTAACATGCCTCTGCCAGAAATAGACAGATGATCGAAGCAGAAAATCAATAAAGAAACAAGAGCATTGCATGACACATTGGGACAGATGGACCTCATAGATACATAAAGAACATTCCACCCTAAAACAACAGAATACTCGTTCTTATCAAGTGCACATGGAACCTTCTCCACATACTGGGTCACAAATCAGGACTCAACCAATACCAAAAGACTGATATTATTCCCTGCACATCATCAGATCACAATGCTTTGAAACTGGAGCTCAATCACAAGGAAAAGTTCAGAAGAAACTCAAACACCTGGAAGCTAAAGACCACCTTGCTTAAGAATGCTTGGATCAACCAGGAAATCAAAGAAGAACTTAAACAATTCATGGAAACCAATAAAAATGAAGACACTTCAGTCCAAAACCTATGGGATACAGCAAAGGGGGTCTTAAGGGGGAAATATATAGCCATACAAGCATCCCTCAAAAAAATTGAAAAATCCAGAACACAGCAGCTGTCACTACACCTTAAAAAACTGGAGAATCAACAACAAATCAAACCAACTCCACACATAAGAAGGGAAACAATCAAGATTAGAGCAAAGATCAATGAGGTAGAAACCAAAGATACAGTAGAATGTATCAATGAAAATAGAAGCTGGTTTTTTGAAAGAATCAATAAAATCAATAAACCATTGGCCACACTAATCAAAAAGAAAAGAGAGAAAGCCCAAATTCTTAAAATTATGAATGAAAAGGGAGATCACAGCGAAGGCAAGGAAGTAGAAACAATCATCAGAAGTTATTATCAACAGTTATATGTCAATAAGCTAAGCAACCTAGATGAAATTGATGCATTCCTGGAAAACTATAAACTCCCAAAATTGAACAAGGAAGAAATTGACAACCTGAATAGACTGATATCTAGTAACAAGATTGAAGCAGTGATCAATAACCTCCCAAAAAACAAGAGCCCAGGACCTGATGGATTCCCTGGGGAATGCTACCAAAGTTTCAAAGAAGAAGTAACACCTATTCTCCTGAAGCTGTTTCAAAAAATTGAAGCAGAAGGAAAACTTCCAGACTCTTTTTATGAAGTCAGCATTACCCTGATCCACAAACCAGGCAAAGACCACACCAAAAAGGAGAATTTCAGACCAATATCACTGATGAATATGGATGCTAAGATTCTCAACAAGATCCTAGCAAACAGGATTCAACAGCACCTTAAACAGATTTCCACCATGACCAGGTGGGATTCATCTTTGGGTTACAAGGATGGTTCAACATTTGCAAATCAATCAATGTGATAGAACAAATCAATAAGAGAAGAGGAAGAATTACATGGTCCTCTCAATTGATGAAGAAAAAGCTTTTGACAAAATCCAGCATCCGTTCCTGTTTAAAACGTTTTAAAGTAGAGGGATAGAGGGAACATTCCCAAACTTCATAAAATCTATCTATGTAAGACCCACAGCAAATATCATCCTCAATGGGAAAAAGCTTGCAGCTTTCCCATTGAGATCAGGAACATGACAAGGGTGCCCACTCTCCCAACTCTTGTTCTTCTATAGTATTAGAAGTCCTAGCTTTGTGGGATTAAGAGTCACTTATGGTTTGTCTCCCTCCCAATCCCATGTTGTTTTATTTATTCTTCTCCTACCCACTTAAGCCCCCATATTGCATCACCACTTCCTCATATCAGGGAGATCATATGATATTTGTCTTTCTCTGCCTGACTTATTTCGCTAAGCATGATACGCTCTAGTTCCATCCATGTTGTCGCAAATGGCAAGATTTCATTTCTTTTGATGGCTGCATAGTATTCCATTGTGTATATATACCACATCTTCTTGATCCATTCATCTGTTGATGGACATCTAGGTTCTTTCCATAGTTTGGCTATTGTGGACATTGCTGCTATAAACATTCGGGTGCACGTGCCCCTTTGGATCACTACGTTTGTATCTTTAGGGTAAATACCCAGTAGGGCAATTGCTGGGCCATAGGGCAGTTCTATCTTCAACGTTTTGTGGAAACTCCATGCTGTTTTCCAGAGTGGTTGCACCAGCTTGCATTCCCACCAACAGTGTAGGAGGGTTCCCCTTTCTCGAGGGTTGCTGGGGGGAGGGGGCTTGGGAGAAGGGGGGTGGGGTTATGGACATTGGGGAGGGTATGTGCTTTGGTGAGTGCTATGAAGTGTGTAAACCTGTCGTTTCACAGACCTGTACCCCTGGGGATAAAAATATATGTTTATAAAAAATAAAAAAATTAAAAAAAAAAAAGGAGTCCTAGCAACAGGAATCAGACAACAAAGAGAAATAAAAGGTATCCAAATTGGCAATGAAGAAGTCAAACTCTCTCTCTTCACAGAGGACATGATACTTTATATGGAAAACCCAAAAAACTCCACCCCCGAACTACTAGAACTCATAGAGCAATTCAGTAACATGGCAATATGCAAAGTCAATGCATAGAAGTCAGTGGCTTTTTTATACACTAACAATGAAAATACAGAAAGGGAAATTAGAGTATCGATTCCATTTACTATAGCACCAAGAACCATAAGATACCTGGGAATAAACCTAACCAAAGACACTTGAGAATCACTACAAAAGGCCCCTCCCCCAGAAGATCAACAAGAGATCCAGCCAGAACCAAGTTCACCTACCAAGGAGTGCTGGTTCAATACCAAGGAGAGCAGCGGAATTCCAGAGGAGGAGAAAGCAAAGCACTGAACTCATGGCTTTCTCCATTGATTCATTAGTATTGCAGGTAATTTTTTTTTTTAATTTTTTTCTTCTGCTGCTAAATTTTTTTTAACATTTACCCTTTTCTTTTTTAACTATTTTATCTAATATATATATATATATATATATATATATATATATATATATATTTTGTTTGTTTGTTTGTTTGTTTGTTTGTTTTATATTTTTTCTTTACTCATTTTCTTTTTTTTTTCTGAACCTCTTTTTATCCCCTTTCTCCCCCCCCCCAATTTGGGGTCTCTTCTGATTTGATTAAAGCATATTTTCCTGGGGTTGTTGCCACCCTTTTAGTATTTTATTGGCTCCTTCATATACTCTTATCTGGACAAAATGACAAGGCAGAAAAATTCACCACAAGAAAAAGAATAAGAGGCAGTAGCAAAGTGATCAATGGTGTTGGAGCCACAGTAGTCTAACTGGAGAAAAAGAATAACTAGTGGGAAGATATTTAAGAATGCTGCTAGCCAAGCACAGAAGACAAGTAAAATGCAGACTCTTTTGTTCATGACGGTGGTATAATGCAAGGGTTTACAGATGGCAACATAGCGGTCATAGGACATGGCAGTTAGAAGGTAAAACTCAGTTATTCTCATAAAGATGAAGAAAAACAACCGAGCTGTACAAATATTGTATGAGATCATCTTGTCTCTGGTGATAATTGTGCCCAGAACTCTAAGAATACAGACAGTTGTAAAGGATATTTCTAATACAGAGAAGTTCCTGAGGAAGAAATGCATGGGGGTCTAAAGATGGGAGTCAACCAAGGTGAGAGTGATGATGGTCAAATTACTAGTGATACTTTATATATATATATATATATATATATATATATATATATATATAGCAGTATTCTATAATTTTAAAAATATATATATATGATAATTAATATATATATATATGATAATTAAGAAGAGAAAAACATAGTCTCCAGCTGTGGGTCATCTGATAGTCCTAGAAGAATGGATTCTGTGGGTACTGTGCGGTTTTTCATTGCTGATCCATTCTTCCCCCCTGTAAAGCAGAAACTGTATGTTACCCTATAGAACATAAAAAGTTAAAACATGATTGAAGTTAGAGTACAGAATTTTAAAAATATCCACAGTGATGAATAATCTATGAAACACAAAACAAATGTTTTCCTTCAGCAACTCTCCAATTTGTACTGGGCCTCACATTCAGGTAATACATATTATTTGAAGTTAAATACTGATTTCTTTTTGTTGAAAATGCACTGTCATGAGCCATGGATAAAAAAATCTTATGCTAACATTTAAGCAGAAGCTACTTATTTTGATGTTTTTAAAAATAATATTCTAATTATTCTTGAAAATATTTAGCTCCTTTTATTAAAAAAACATGAAAATATTCTAATTGATATTTTTCTTGTCCTCAATATTATAAAAACTAGTCTGGATTATGGATAATATAAATACAGGGTTTCATATCTCACAGGGGTTATTTGGGCCCACCTCCACATTTCATATTTGGAGACCTACATAGTTTAGAAAACTTCCACAAGTTTACACAATTAGTCACCATAGTATTCATCTCACTGTACAACATGCATGTTTATCCATGGGAATGTTGGTATTCCCTCATAAATTACTTTCTTAAGAGTTTGGTTGATGCTATCACACTCTTACCTTTTTTTTTTTTTTTGCTTTATTGATAAAAAGATCTAATAGACAAGAAGATAACCTTCTATTAGTAAATTAAATAAATGCCTAGAGTAGTTGAAATCATTCAATGCATAATCCTTTTCCTTTTTATTTCTTTTTTTAAAAAATTATAGAATACTGCTATGGAAAATGAACAAATGGATGGTCAAAATAACATCAACTAGGAAGCAGATATTCTTTCCAATTTTAAAAATAATCCTTTGTATGTGACAGAGTACATTTTTAAATTAGGTAAAAATGAACAATCCGAGATTTATTTCTTTGTTCCTGCTTTAGGATTTTATTAATAGTCTCTTGATAGTAGGCAATTATTTAATTTTTAATATTTAAATGATTGTAAATCCACAAACATATATGCAAATGTGATCTTTAAAACATTTAAGTAAAATGAAGATTCCTTATATTATATTGAAGAATAAAAAATTTACTTACTTCTTGATTCTTCTTGATGACCTAGTCTCAAATTTTAACAACTGATTTGCTTAAACATTTACACAATTTCAGAGTGGGTAAATTGAGTTAACAAAATATTTGGTTTCTACTGTGCTCTTAAAACAAGTGTGTTGATTTAACTTTTTCATGGTTCTTAGGAATTATAATTCTCTTTGACTCGCAATTTCCTTCATTCCTGATATAAAATACTGACAATATTTTATTATAATTCGACTCATTCTTGCTTTTCATCTCTCTCTCAAACTCTACATACAATTCAGTTACTCCTAGGTTGACTAGTACTTTCCCATTTGCCTCTAATCATATAATACAAAGCACTATTTATTCAATCATTTTTCTTTCTATTCATGCAAATATTTAAAATCAGTATTTTGTAATTCTATGATTATACATCTATAAAACCTAAGTAATATTTTCCTTAAGTTCATGGACTGTTATATTTTCCTCCAAACAGGAAATTTTGGAACAGAGGAAATTTGAAAACAGGAAATTTGGTTTTGAGAAACCAAAAATATGCAATGTTCTTTATGTCTGCCATAGAAATGGAACTGGACTTATTTTATCTGTGTCTTTTTGTTGGTCCAGGGTAATTCATTAAGTAAACAGAGTACCAAGGAGAAGAATCCTTAAAGACAGAGGTGAATCATTTTTATAAATATTGATTAAGAAGTACAAACAGCAAAATGACTCAGATAAATAGGTAAATATAGAAACGATGAGATCCTAAGTATGTGAAAGCTAGATTTAGAATTTCACACTTCTATTGCTTCTCGGACTTTTGGCTAAGATCAAGTGTAAAATTTCAGTCTTCTGTGATTGCATAAGGAACACACATTTTTCTTCCAGAAACTGGACTTGACTTCAGTAGAATTAATGTGCTTATATCTTTTGAATTTTGGGTATCCAGAGAAGAATTCTTTATCAGGATGAAATGGTGGAAAACACTGCTGTGGATTTCTAGTATGACTGATTGTTTTCTGAAATGGACAACCTCTTAAAGACCGATGAGGAGGTTTATACTTACATTGACCCTTTGAATTTAGGGAAGCCATTCCCAAGCCTTTTGTGGCTTTTATTGCCTTTTGACGACTTTCTTCACTGTGTTATTTACTTCCATTAAACAGCTATTTATATTTGTGTGTATGACATCTTCTCATATTGAGAATATTTGTGAATCAATAAAATAAATATCTGGAAAGCTGGCATTGGATATTTTGTCTTGTTTATTTCCAGAATTCCTTCAATGAAAGATGTCATTTTTATTACTAGAAGGGTAATATAATATAGAAATATAGAGCATCTCAATGGCTCAGTGGCTTGGGCATCTGCCTTCGGCTTAGGTCATTGTCTCAGGGTCCTTGGATTGAGCCCCACAACAGGCTCTCTGCTCAGCAGGAAGACTGTTCCCCCTCTGTCTCTGCCTGCCTCTCTGCCTACTTGTGATCTCTCTCTCTGTGTCAAATAAATAAATAAAATAAGAAGAAATACATATGAGTACCATATGTACACATATGTGTAATATAAATTTATATTTAACAATTTATCTTATTTTCTTTGCAGTTATAAATGTGGGCATAAAACATGTGTGCATTTAATACCAGTAGTGCAGATTATTACTATTTGTGGGAGTCAGGATGCAGATTATTTACAAGATTGAAAGATGAGTGTATTTGAAAGTGGGACAAAAGAAAGAAGTGGGAAAGGATGAACAAACCACTGACTCACACATTTGAAAATATGTAGATGCTGAGATGTGTTGAATTTATAACTGCTACACATTAAAATAAGCATTGAAAATATTATTCAAGATATTTCAAGTGAAGATGGTGAAACTGATTCTCTACTTGTGAAAATTCTATTCCTTTGCCTTTAGTTTTGTATTCAAATAGCAATTCTTTTTATATTTTACTCCAAGCTTTTATTGATTACCAGGCACTGACCATAAAATTATCTCATTTTTTCAAACAAGCAGACAATACAAAACTATCTGAGGTCAGTGCTATTATTATTCAGGAAAAGAAAGATTCTGAGGCAGAAAGAATTTAAAGTGTCTGGTGTTCACCATTTTTGTGTTTGTGAGCAACACAATTTTTAGTGTCTCACAGGGAAAGGGAATGAATTTCTATCTCACAAAGCACTGTACTTCATGAAATATCCTATTAGACATGTTTCTTCTCCATATCTTTTCTCAAACTCATAGATACTGGATTGCCTCTCTCTTTCTTCCTTGATCAATCATCCTCTTACTCTCTAACTTTCTACCCTTACTGCTTTATTCCTAGTTCCTAATAGCTGTCTAGCTTTTCTCTAGGCCTTGGAATAATTTACTTTTAATGAAGACTGATTACACCTGTTACCCTCCTATCCACAAGCTAGTAGGCATCTGCTTTTTAGTAATGTGTCAATTTCCTCCATGTATTCTGAGGTTGATGAGTGACTATGTTTTAGGTCAATGAAACATCATTTAAGCTACAGGTTTCACGCTCCTCAGTGGAGGATGGATTTTAATTACAAATAATGGTTTGCTCTAACATGTTCTAAATCAAATATGAAATTTATTAAATCAAATGGTTAAGGGATCCAAATCTTTTAAGACTTTCTCTAAAACCTGAACTGGAATCCTATTACTTATTACTCTCAGTATATATTAATAATCATTTTCAGTGATATATTATCATGCTCTTGTGCAGGTAAGCCCCTCCACTAGATGTCTGGTTGGCCTCATGCTTACTAACTACCATCATTTAATTGAGCTATTATTCTATAAGTTGAATTTTTAGTCTCAAAGTCTATTGATTGACAGATGATGTTGGACCTGTTAAGTTACTAGTTGTAACCCATATAGTTAAGAGAATCCTTTTTGTGTGTGAAAAAATAATAATGGTTTTCATCATGGAAGTTCCTACAATTAGAAATCTCCAATGCAAACCTTAACAAGAACTGTTCTCAATAACTTCATGAGAGATCAATAGACATCAAATAAACTGATTTTTGCATAGTTGTCAAAAGACCCAATGTAGGGCAGGGAGCCAAGATGGCAGAGAAGTAGTAGAAGGCTGAGACTACTTCAGGTAGTAGAAGATCAGCTAGATAGCTTATCTAAAGATTGCAAACACCTACAAATCCAGCAGCAGATCAAAGAGAAGAAGAACAGCAAATCTAGAAACAGAAAATCAACGACTTTCTTTTCTTTCTTTTATTTTTCTTTCTGAACCTCTTTTTTTTTTTTAAGATTTTATTTATTTATTTGACAAATAGAGATCACAGGAGGCAGAGAGGCAGAGATAGAGGAAGGAAGTAGGCTTCCTAATGAACAGAGAGCCTGATGAGCGGCTTGACCCCAGGACCCTGGAATCATGACCTGAGCTGAAGGAAGAGGCTTTAACTCACTGAGCCACCCAGGCTTATTATCACCTTTCTCCCTCCTCACAATTTGGGGTCTCTTCTGATTTGGCTAAAGCATGTTTTCCTGGGGTTGTTGCCACCCTTTTAGTATTTTTACTTGCTCCTTCATGTACTCTTATCTGGACAAAATGACAAGGCAGAAAAATGCTCCAAAAAAAAAAAAAAAAAAAAGAACAAGAGGCAGTACGAAAGGCTAGGGACCTAATCAATACAGACATTGGTAATATGTCAGATCTAGAGTTCAGAATGATGACTCTCAAGGTTCTAGCTGGGCTTGAAAAAGGCATGGAAGATATCAGAAAACCCCTCTCAGGAGATATAAAAGCCCTCTCTGGAGAAATAAAAGAACTAAAATCTACCAAGTTGAAAAAGAAAGCTATTGGGATGCCTGGGTGGCTCAGTGGTTAAACCGCTGCCTTCAGCTCAGGTCTTGATCTCAGGGTCCTGGGATCAAGCCCTGCATCGGACTCTCTGCTCAGCAGGGAGCCTGCTTCCTCCTCTCTCTCTGCCTGCCTCTCTGCCTGCCTGTGATCTCTCTCTGTCAAATAAATAAATAAAATCTTTAAAAAAGAAAAAGAAAGCTATTAATGAGGTGCAATAAAAAATGGAGGCTCTCACTGCTAGGATAAATGAGGCAGAAGAAAGAATTAGCAATATAGAAGACCAAATGACAGAGAATAAAGAAGCTGAGCAAGAGGGACAAACAGCTACTGGACCACGAGGGGAGAATTCGAGAGATAAGTGACACCATAATACGACACATTAGAATAATTGGGACTCCAGAAGAAAAAGAAAGAAGGAGGGGAGCAGAAAGTATACTGGAGAGAATTATTGGAGAGAATTTCCACAATATGGCAAAGGGAACAAATATCAAAATCCAGGAGGTGCACAGAACCCCCCTCAAAATCAACAAGAATGGGTCCACACCCCATCACCTAATTATAAACTTTACAAGTCTTAGTGACAAAGAAAAAATCCTGAAAGCAGCCCAGGAAAAGAAGTCTGTAACATACAATGGTAAAAATATTAGATTGGCAGCAGACTTACCCACAGAGACATAGGAGGCCAGAAAGAGCTGACATGATATATAGAGAACTAAATGAGAAAAACATGCATCCAAGAATACTATATCCAGCTAGGCTATCATTGAAAATAGAAGGAAAGATTAAAAGCTTTCAGGACAAACAAAAACTGAAAGAATTTGCAAACACCCAACCAGCTCTACAGGAAATATTGAAAGGGGTCCTCTAAGCAAAGAGAGAGGCCAAACGTAGTAGAACAGAAAGGAAAAGAGACAATACAGTAACAGTCACCTTACAGGCAATACAGTGGCACTAAATTCATATCTCCCAATAGTTACCCTGAATGTTAATGAGCTAAATGCCCCTGTCAAAAGACACAGGGTATCAGAATGAATTAAAAAAAAAAAAAACTGCTATATTTTGTCTACAAGAAACTAATTTTTAGCCCGAAGACACCTCCAGATTTCAAGTGAGGGGGTGGAAAAGAATTTACCATGCTAATGGACATCAGAAGAAAGCAGGAGTGGCAATCCTTATATCAGATCAATTAGATTTTAAGCCAAAGACTATAATAAGAGATGAGGAAGGACACTATATCATACTCAAAAGGTCTGTCCAACAAGAAGATTAACAATTTTAAATATCTATGCCGCCATCTTGGGAGCAGCCAACTATATAAACCAATTAATAACAATTATAAAATAAATACATCAACAATAATACAATAATAGTAGGGGACTTTAACACACCCCTCACTGAAATGGACAGATCATCCAAGCAAAAGATCAACAAGGAAATAAAGGTCTCAAATGACACACTGGACCAGATGGACATCACAGACATATTCAGATCATTTCATCCCAAAGAAGAGAATACACATTCTTCTCTAGTGCACAAGGAACATTCTCCAGAGTACATCACATCCTCGGTCCTAGATCAGGTCTCAACTGCTATGAAAATGTTGGGATCATTCCATGCATATTTTCAGACCACAATGCTCTGAAGCTAGAACTCAATCCACAAGAGGAAATTTGGAAAGAACCCAAATACATGGACACTAAACAGCATCCTTCTAAAGAATGAATTGGTCAACCAGGAAATGAAAAAAGAATTTAAAAAATTCATGGAAACAAACGATAATGAAAAGACAATGGTTCAAAATCTATGGGACACAACAAAGGCAGTCCTGAGAGGAAAATAGATAACTGTACAAGCCTTTCTCAAGCAACAAGAAAGGTCTCAAATACACAACCTACCCCTAAACCTAAAGGAGTTGGAGAAAGAACAAGAAAGAAACCCTAAACCCAACAGGAGAAGAGAAATCGTAAAGATCAGAGCAGAAATCAATGAAATAGAAACCAAAAAAACAATAGAACAAATCAACGAAACTAGGAGTTGGTTCTTTGAAAGAATTAGTAAGATTGATAAACCCCGGGCCAGACTTATCAAAAAGAAAAGAGAAAGGACCAAAATAATTAAAATTATGAATGAAAGAGGAGAGATCACAACACCGAAGAATTACAGACAATTATAAGAACATACTATGAGCAACTCTACACCAACAAATTTGACAATCTGGAAGAATTGGATGCATTCCTAGAGACATATAAACTACCACAACTAAACCATAAAGAAATAGAAAGCCTGAACAGACCCATAACCAGTAAGGAGATTGAAACAGTCATCAAAAATCTCCAAACAAACAAAAACCCAGGGCCAAATGGCTTTCCGGGGGAATTCTACCAAACATTTAAAGAAGAATTAATTCCTATTCCCCTGAACTATTCCAGAAAATAGAAATGGAAGGAAAACTTCCAAACTCATTTTATGAGGCCAGCATCAACTTGACAAGGATCCAGACAAGGATCCATCAAAAAAGAGAACTACAGACCAATATCCTTGATGAACACAGATGCGAAAATTCTCACCAAAGTACTAGCCAATAGGATTCAACAGTACATTAAAAGGATCATTCACTATGACCAAGTGGGATTTATTCCAGGGCTGCAAGGTTGGTTCAACATCCACAAATTAATCAATGTGATATAATATATTAATAAAAGAAAGAACATTAACCATATGATACTCTCCATAGATGCTGAAAAATCATTAGACAAAGTACAGCATCCCTTCCTTATCAAAACTCTTCAAAGTGTAAGGAGAGAGGTCACATACCTCAATATTATCAAAGCCATCTATGAAAAACCCACCGCAAAAATCATTCTCAATGGAGAAAAACTGAAAACTTTTTCACCAAGGTCAGGAACACGGCAGGGATGTTCATTATCACCACTGCTATTCAACATAGTACTAGAAGTCCTAGCCTCAGCAATCAGACAACAAAAGGAAATTAAAGGCATCCAAATCTACAAAGAAGAAGTCAAACTATCACTCTTCACAGATGATATGATACTATATGTGGAAAACCCAAAAGACTCCACTCCAAAACGGCTAGAACTTGTATAGGAATTCAGTAAAGTGTCTGGATATAAAATTAATGCACAGAAATCAGTTGCATTTCTCTACACCAACACCAAGACAGAAGAAAGAGAAATTAAGGAGTCAATCCCATTTACAATTGCACCCAACACAATAAGATACCTTGGAATAAACCTAAACAAAGAGGCACAGAATCTATACTCAGAAAACTATGAAGTACTCATGAAAGAAATAGAGGAAGACACAAAGAAATGGAAAAATGTTCCATGCTCCTGGATTGGAAGAATAAATATTGTGAAAATGTCTATGCTACCTAGAGCAATCTACACATTTAATGCAATTCCTATCAAAGTACCATCCACCTTTTTCAAAAAAATGGAACAAATAATTCTAAAATTTATATGGAACCAGAAAAGACCTCGAGTAGCCAAAGGGATATTGAAAAAGAAAGCCAACGTTGGTGGCATCACAATTCCGGACTTCAAGCTCTATTACAAAGCTGTCATCGTCAAGACAGCATGGTACTGGCACAAAAACAGACACATAGATCAATGGAACAGAATAGAGAGCCCAGTAATAGACCCTCAACTCTACAGTCAACTAATCTTCGACAAAGCAGGAAAGACTGTCCAATGGAAAAAAGACAGCCTCTTCCAATAAATGGTGCTGGGAAAATTGGACAGCCACATGCAGAAAAATGAAACTGGACCATTTCCTTACACCATATACAAAAATAGACTCAAAATGGATGAAGGACCTCAATGTGCGAAAGGAATCCATCAAAATCCTTGAGGACAACACAGGCAGCAACCTCTTCGACCTCAGCCGTAACAACATCTTCCTAGGAACAACGCCAAAGGCAAGGGAAGCAAGGGCAAAAATGAACTATTGGGATTTCATCAAGATCAAAAGCTTTTGCACAGCAAAGGAAACAGTTAACAAAATCAAAAGACAACTGAGGGAATGGGAGAAGATATTTGCAAACGACATATCAGATAAAGGACTTGTGTCCAGAATCTATAAAGAACTTAGCAAACTCAACACCCAAAGAACAAATAATCCAATCAAGAAATGGGCAGAGGACATGAACAGACATTTCTGCCAAGAAGACATCCAGATGGCCAACAGACACATGAAAAAGTGCTGCATATCACTCGGCATCAGGGAAATACAAATCAAAACCACAATGAGATATCACCTCACACCAGTCAGAATGGCTAAAATAAACAAGTCAGGTAATGACAGATGCAGGTGAGGATGCGGAGAAAGGGGAACCCTCCTACACTGTTGGTGGGAATGCAAGCTGGTGCAGCCACTCTGGAAAACAGCATGGAGGTTCCTCAAAATGTTGAAAATAGAACTGTCCTATGACCCAGCAATTGCACTATTGGGTATTTACCCTAAAGATACAAACGTAGTGATCCAAAGGGGCACATGCACCCTAATGTTTATAGCAGCAATGTCCACAATAGCCAAACTATGGAAAGAACCTAGATGTCCATCAACAGATGAATCGATAAAGAAGAGGTTGTATATATACACAATGGAATACTATGCAGTCATCAAAAGAAATGAAATCTTGCCATTTGCGACAACATGGATGGAACTAGAGCGTATCATGCTTAGTGAAATAAGTCAAGCAGAGAAAGACAACTATCATATGATCTCCTTGATATGAGGAAGTGGTGATGCAAAATGGGGGCTTAAGTGGGTAGGAGAAGAATAAATGAAAGAAGATGGGATTGGGAGGGAGACAAACCATAAGTGACTCTTAATCTCACAAAACAAAGTGAGGGTTGCTGGGGGGAGGAGTTTTGGGAAAAGGGGTTGGGGTTATGGACATTGGGGAGGGTATGTGCTTTGGTGAGTGCTGTGAATTGTGTAAACTTGGTTATTCACAGACCTGTACCCCTTGGGATAAAAATATATGTTTATAAAAAATAAAAAATAAAAAATAATGAAAAAAAAAAAAGAGTGAAATCAGCCATGAAGAGAAAACAAGAAGTATGCAGACTCTGGGATTCATGAAATGGTTATGCAATGCAGAGGTTTGCAGATGGCAATGTAATGGTCATAGGACATGGCAGTCAGAAGGTAAAATTCAGTGACTCCCAACAGAATAAAAACAAAAACAAAACAAATCAAAACAAAACAAAAACAACTGAGCCATACAGTCATTAAAAGAAATGGTTTTATCTCCTGTAATCAGGGTGCCCAGGAACTTGGGTATGCTGACAGTTGTGAATGAAACCTCTAGCAAGGAGAAATTTCTGAGGAAGAAATACATGGGAGTATGGAGGTGGGAATCCAGCAAGGTAAGGGTGATAATGGTCAGGTTCCCAGTGATGCTGAGCATGTAGGTGATGAACAGAAAGACAAAGATCACCCCCTAAAGCTGTGGGTCATCTGACAATTCCAGGAGGATAAACTGTTTATCCTGTGTGGTTTTTCTTTTTTTTCTTCTTCTTCTTCTTTTGTGTAGAGAAGAAAACACAAACAGAAGGATTAGAGAAAGGGGATTGCATGTGGGAAGCTGCTGGAATTTGTCTCTGGAAGCAAACTAATTTAATTTAGTTTAGTTTAATTAATTTAATGTAAGAGAACTTTAAGACAACTTAATAAAAGTGGGTGACATGTTTTAAAGTAAGTTTTTACCATCGGCCACACTCTTTGTTTAACATAGAATGATTTTTCAAAATCCTTTATTTCACAGATTGGGAATTGATTCTAAAAAGATTTTAAAAAATCTTATCCCCATTACATACCCTACATGAGAAGAACAGGAATTTAACCTAGGTTTCTCTGAATATTTGATAACTGGAATAGAAATGCTCCCTGTTGACTCTTCAAAATAATTTCCTGAAGGATTCCCTTCCCATTGAGAAAATCTTTGTTTTCTTCCAACCACATTGTCTTGTTTCCTCATTTCTGTCACCTAATTCCCTATATTATTACTTAGTAGTATAACATAGTAAAGACAGTATGTTTGGAGGGAAGTCACTCAAATGAGGATGTGACCAAAATTTGAAAGTCAGTGAAGTTCAATTTTTAACACTGTGACAAAATTCCCAAGTTTTCACTCTGGTTTACATTTTTCTTTTCCAACCTCCTATTCCTCTTCTGAAGCCACAGTTAATGAATTCTTTGACATGATGTCCTTGGACTTTGGACAGCACAGAGTTGACAGAAGGCATGGTAGAAATTTAGGTTAATCTACAGATTCATGAGCTAAAGAAACAATGTATTTATATATAAAATTATTTTATAGAACATTTTTTCCTTCAGAGTTTCTTCTATCTAAATGTTGTTGGTATTATTCTTTATATATGAATTCTGCTTTCTATCCCATATTATAATTTCATATTTTTCCTTTTATCTACAAGAGTATTCAGTTATAAAGTTTTATTATGGCAACACCTTGGAGTATAGGATAAGACAGTACATGACATCCCTTTATATTCTTTTCCTGAATAATAATAACTTTAATAATACAATGCATTTTGAAGTGAAGCTAAATTTTTCTCAATATATCAAACCAGTCCGTTATCATATCCCTCATTCTGTGCATTCTCACTAAATAGTAAAGTGTCAATTCAGAGTTATGAAAGACATTTTGCAAATAGGATATTTAGTTTTAAGGTGTAGAATTATTGATTACTGGTATATAATAATGCATCATAATACCGTGAAGTTTCTTGCTCTTTTTTTTCCGTTATATGCCTGAGTTCTCTTTTCACTCACTTCACACTGTTTAGCAAAAAAAATGTTGCTGTTGATTACTTAAGGCAAATTCCAACTGAGATGGATAGTGCCAACGCTATGGGGAAAGCATGTGAAAGTCACAGGAAATGAACAATTCTTTTGCTATTTCTCAGGACTGGAGGAAGCAGGCTGAAGGGCTTTTAAACAGACACCATAGTGACATATTTTGTAAACAAACTTGTGGTAATTCAGGTGTATGATCGATATTTCAATCATAACAGTCATTGTTCTCAATGAACAATTCTCTATCATTAACACTGTGTGTACAACTCTTTGATCTGTAAGTTATTTCTTCTTCTGATGTTTTTGGTAGAGTGATGAAAAATATATCCAAGACTCTAAAACATCATTTCAAGCTCTCCTTCCTAACTGCTTATCCATGTTTATTTTACCCAGTCACATGTAACTTATGTTCACAAAATTTGTAGTCCCATTTGCTCCTTTCTTTTCAATGAATTCTATTCTGTCATGGATATCTAATTGTTGAATCAAGTGTGTCATTCATTGAAAGTGAAAATTAACAAATTGTATAAACAGCTACTTGCTATTTTGTTAAATAAAATAACTGGAAATGATTTTTAGGACACTTCTGTCATTCCATATACATTTTGAAAAAAGAAAAATAGCATTCTCCAGGTTGTCCAATTTAAAGAAACAACAATTTTTTAAGGCCTACTAAAGATGAAGAGATTGTTTTCTTTATTTTTGTAATAATTAGAAGTAGTAAAAAGCACCATGATTCCACAATATAATTGGAAACTAACTTTATCATCCTGCACTCTCTTCCTAATTTAAAGAGTGAGAATTCTTTAGTTCTGTATAATAAATTCTCTCTTCGTAAGTTAAATCTCCTTAAAGAAAGGTGTGAACACATAAATCCGAGGAAATTTTCGTCTACAAATTAGTACACAATTTTCCAATTCTCTTTCTCTCTCATGTGACACTCCTTTACTTGGTGTTAGATTTAGATGTGAGGCTAATTTGTCAAATCAGAGAACAAAATATTGGTTTAATGTGGTATCTCAAGTAATAATTCAGGTTATAACAACCACTAACTTTTTTTTTTTTTTATTCGTGACCATGTTTACTGACAACTAATGTCGTGCAAGAACTTTATGGTGACTGAATAGAAAAGAATCTCATGAACGACCAATTTAGGGTTTTTTTTTCCCCCAGATTATTACTTTAGTAATGTCTCAGAATTTTCCTCAAATTTGATCAGAATCTTGTTTCCCTCAGTCCCCTGTGGGGAAAAAAATCACCTTGTTTTTTTCCGAATAGAAAGGGAGAATTTGGATCCCAAATCAGATCAAAGCATCAACCAGTATGAATAGGAATAATGAAGGAAAAGCAGTAATCATATAAATTACTCTCAAAATCTGTAGGTTTTCATAAAGATATTCTACATATATCCTGATTATCTCAATTTGTTATTGTTAACTAGGTATCTATATTTGGGTATAATTTTTAATGTAAAGAAGGAAAGAAATTCTTCAAAAACATAAAGCATCAGAACTTAATTTTTATTTATAAGATATGATATTATTGGGGCGCTTGTGGGCTTTGTCTTCAAAGAGAAATGGATTAAAAATGCAACTCATAGTATTGTGACTTTGGACAAGTTACTTAATCTCTCTAAATTTTACTTTTTCCTTCATTTAAAAAAATAGGAATAATAATTTATGGAATAGTCACGAGGACTAATTTAAGAAAAAGTAAAATTAAATCATACAAAATCTGTATAAAATGTACTCCCAAAAAGTGGTTAATATTATCTTTATTCTCCCCAAAATGAAGTCAATGAACATATTTGAAGAATATAGCCCCAGTTTAAATAACAAAACCATCTTTGAGACAGTGAAAACTGTGTGCTGAATGAAGGACCCCAGGTCAGAACTATACTATAGCCTATAAGTTTTAACATTCTTTTTATAACCAGCTTATGCTAACTAAGAAACTGTGGCCAGCTGGCCATAGATAAGGGAGTCAGCAAGCAGCATAACAGGATAACGAATAGCAAAAATCTGTGTTAACCCAGCTGTTTCTGGCTTCTGTATAATAATGCTTCTAATGTTCTGCTAAGAAATGAAAAATTGCTTAAACCCTCAACTCTAAGGAGCAAGAGGCTGGCTGAGGACAAAGCAAAAGCTGGCGCCTTGCACCCCCCCACTTCACCTGCTCCCCTCCATATGTGTAGCATTATAAATAGTTAATTTACAGAAATCACAGTCCTGCAGGGTAGGAGTCTCCCTTGGTTTGCAAATGTTCTTGAGATTTACAACAAAGAAGTTACCTTACCTTTGATAGCAGGAATGTAACATTTCACCAGGAGACTCCCAATTGTCTTTATGTTAGTGCCTCATTAGAGGGAAAATGGCCTTGGCTTGATAGTAACCAGGCCTTCAATATCCTGATAGTGCTTTCATTCGCATGCATGGGCTAACTGGCCAGTTCTGCTTCTGTAAGATTGCTTTGTCTGCTTTCGCGCTCGGGTCCCCTGATCAACTCCACTGACGCCAAGTATGCCTGTTCAAACTATCAATCAGTCAGCTCAGCCCCTCCCGAAACTTGTTTGTATCTGTCCATAAAAATCCTGCACCACCCCAGCCTGGTGTGCTCAGCTAGCAGGAGCTGCTGACCACCCTCAGGCGCTCACTGACCACCCTCAGGCGCCTGCAGAAACAATAAAGAACCTCTTGCTGTTTGCATCCTGTGGCAGTGTTGAATTCTTGGGTAAGGGGATCCCCAGGTCTTTCAGTGCACTTATCTCATTTACTCAGTGTGAGTTATCTATGTTAATTTGAAGACACTGACAATGAAGGAGATTAAGTATAATAAGCAAGATCAGACATCAGATGTTAGTTGATAGTAGAATTGGAGAAGATCAAATTGAGAGACAATAATTGTATGAAAAGTAATAGAGGAATAAGATATTATGACAAACAGGAAATGTAACATACTCATTTTTCATAATCCTTGATAAATACAGCTGACATAAGAAACCCAAATTATTCTATGTATTCCAAAATAAAGTTAAGGTAAACATTAATGAATCAGTGCTAAAAAAAAGAAATTTTCCATTGGCTACAACTTTACAATCTTACCTCTATTTGTCATAAAAATGACATCATCAGCTGGTTGAAATGGTTAAAAAAAAAAGCAAATTGACAACTATTTCAGTTTTAGGTTAAGAGATTCAGTATTTTAAAAATCAGTCCTTCTCAATACATTGAAGTTACTTTATTTCTGTAACTAATATTCTTTTACACACTTTTCCCTATAGCTATGGGAGCAAAAATAGTGAAGAGAAGTTAGATTTGGAGTTACTTTGGACCTTTTGGAAGAAGATTCCATGTGGATTGTCTCTTGCCTAATGCACATGTTTTATTTACCATATATACTCATGTCTCAGAGCAAATACTCCAGTGAATCAAATGTGCCAACAAGGGCCTAGAGGAAAATACACTAAGGATTGTACAAATGTTATCAAAAGTTGAACTAATATTGGAACGAGAAACTTTTGGGATAATGCCCAAAGAGATAAAAAAAGGGCATAAGAAATCAGCCAGAAGCACTTGGAATATTTTGCATATAATCTAAATGAAAAATAACTAAATATGCAGTTTTTTGGGAACATTTCCTGCATTTCCTGAATCAGGATTTCTCTCAAGAATAGAATCTCCTATTTTTTCTTTTGCTGAGTAAAATACTGAGACGACTTAATTTCATCTGAAAACATTAGATTTTATCATATACTAAAACATCTCCATAAAAGTGGCACTCCAAGCTAGTAGGTATGAAATAAAGTATTCAAAAACACTGAATATAGAATGATAAGGAGAATGGGATAGAGTTCAGTGCTCAGTGATTTCCCATTGAAAGGCATGAAAAACTATGGATTAAATACTCATTGAACTCTTCAGTCTTTTCCAAGAATCACTTGAAGTCATTCTCCCATCATAGTAATGGTGCTGATTCTTGAGAAGCATCTACTACCCAGAAAATCCCTTTCCATTTGAAGGATGTGCTGGGTTTATCCCTGTAATTGATGGAAACATAAAATCTAGTAAATTGGCAGGATTTTACAATTCTGATTTCTTTCTGTCTCATTTTAGAAAATTATCAAAAAAGCAATCTGTTGAATCAATCACTATTTTTTTCCTTCAACAAATATCTTCACTGATCTGCTACATTTAAATAATATATAAAGCACTGGGGATAAAACGGAATCAAAATAGATAAGATTTCTATTGCCACACAATTACTAAAAATCAAGGGAAGCCAAATGAGAGAATATGTTCTGAAAGTTATAAAGTAACCTATCAGTTCAGAACTTTTTTAGTACACCAAACCATTTTTTAATCAGCAAATTTACTCCATTATACCAAATAATGTATACTATTGAACCCATTATTTTTTTGTCATTTTTCAAATATAAAATTATACAAAATTGTACTTTTAACATTTTCTGACTTGTCTGTTGATTCCCATTTCACCAAAAGTTGCCCCAAAGTAGTGATTTTTTTGCTTGTTAAATATTCTAAATTATTCTGATTCAACCACAGTATTTAATAAATTATGTGATCCAAGTAATTTAAGAGTGATGATCTAATTGTTCATATCAAAGTTAATCAGTAAAACCAGCATATCATTAAAAAGAGCTATTTTAACAGATACCTAATTTCTATTGAAGTTTTCATATATACATAAGTTTATTACTTTCAGGACTTAAAACTTCTAAAAAATATTTTTAGTTTTATATGTAAGTTCCTATGATATATAAGAATATCAATGGAAGGCAGTGTATCACAAGGATCTTTTTTTTAAAGGAGTTTTAGATCCAAGAGAGATAGATTCAAATTCAAGCTTTGTTATTTATTCACATTAAAGGCCTTTCTTTCTCCATTTCTTTTTTTGGGGGGAGGAACATTTCCTGAATTTCCTGAATTATTTCTTTTTTTAAAGACTTTATTTAATTATTTGACAGATAGAGATCCCAAGTAGGCAGAGAGGCAGGCAGAGGGGGGCAGGGAAGCAGGCTCCCTGCTGAGCAGAGAGCCTGATGCAGGGCTTGATCCCAGGACCCTGGAATCATGACCTGAGCGAAAGGCAGAGGCTTTAACCCACTGAGCCACCCAGGCACCCCTCTTTCTTCATTTCTAAAAAAGTTTAACAATGTAAATTTTTAGCGAATTAAATAAAACATAGTATGTGGAGCTCTCTGTTTCTATAAGAAGAAGTAGCTTGAGAGAGATCAATAGTCATGCAAGGAATGTATAGAAATGTGAGATTAAACAGAAAAATAATGT
This sequence comes from Mustela lutreola, assembly GCF_030435805.1. Taxonomy (NCBI): domain Eukaryota; kingdom Metazoa; phylum Chordata; class Mammalia; order Carnivora; family Mustelidae; genus Mustela; species Mustela lutreola. Next base: position 59,172,600 of record NC_081297.1, read on the forward strand.
GGTCTAAGACATATGACACCTTCAGTTTGCAGTTCTGCATGTAAGAAGTCACAAATCACCACCTGGGTATAACAATAAGTAAAAAGAGGAACAGCCTGACAAATCAACTATTTTGGATCCTTAGAGCAGGCAAATCACTGCCCTCAAGATTGAAAATCAGACAGATAAATATAAGAAGTGAAGGTTTAAGGGAACAGAGGCTCATGAGCAGGAACTGCCATAAGGTCCAGTGCTAGAGTAGGAAAACCTCAAGTATAATGTCAGAAATATCACCTCCTGCTTCTTCATGGGAAGAGGAAAAGGGACCGTTTTTAAATACATGAGAGTGCTGTGCTCTTAAGAAAGCCAGCCCTCACAAAGAGCCAGCCCTCACAGAAATCTAGCTGACCAGAGTCTAACCTGCTGGGACACGATAGAGCTTAACTCACCCCAGACAGGGAAATACCCAACTCCAGTATCCTCTAGACTTCCATTGGGAAAAAGAAAATACCCAACTTCAGCCCACTCTAACCTTCCTGTTCTATTTAAGTGGGGAGAAAAATCTGAGAAACACTCACGAAGTTTATAATCCAGAGGCTGGAGGCTCACTAAAACACTGAGCTCTAACCATAGGACTATAGAATCCGTCCCCTTCTCCCATGCCTAACCATAACATTTCTTTTCCTTTTTTTCTTTTATTGTGATTTTTAAAATTAACATATAATAATAACAAATAATAATAACATATAATTAACATTATTTGCCCCAGTGGTGCATGTTTGTGAGTCACTAGTCTTAACACAATTCACAGCACTCACCATAGCCCATACCCTTCCCAATGTCCATCACCCAGCCCCCCATCTCTCCTCCGACACCCCCTACAATCCTCAGTTTCTTACCTAAGATTAATAGTCTCTTATAATTTGTCTCCCTCCCTGGCCCCATATTGTTTCCTTTTTCCCTCCCTTTCTCCCACAACCTCCCGCCCAGATCTTAAATTCCTCAGAGAGATCATATGATAATTGTCTTTCTCTTACTGGCTTACTTCACCAAGCATAATACCCTCTAGTTCAATCCATATCATTGCAAATGGCAAGAATTTTTTTTTTTTTTGAGAACATCACATTTCTAAACGTCTATCTGTTCTGTATTTGTTTACAAACATAACAAAGGTAAAAAAAAATTTTGGAGAGGCAGAGAATGATTCAGAACGAGACATGGGTGAGGTGTTAGCATACTAAGACTGGAAATTTGAAATAAATGTGATTAATATTGCAAGGATCTAGTGGATAAAGTAGATGAAATGTAAGAACAGAAGGGAAAGATAAGCAGAGAAAATTACAATCCAAAAACCCCACACAAAAAACAACCACAACCACCACCACCAACAACAAAAACACTTCCTGAAGAAATAAAGAATTCCTTGGAGAAAAGAGATTAAATGTTTGTGTTGTCAATATTCAGGCTGGATGGAATTGTTAAGAAAAATGCTTTAGAAAGAAGGAAAATAATATAGTTCACTATGTCAGAGATTTACATAATGTAAGAAAGAGCACTGCAGAAAGAAGAGTCTAAGGTAAAATTTAAAAAAAAAATTGTTAACTTAGGGCACTTGGCATACTCTAGGTATTATAGGCTGCTGAGAATAAGAAGGATCTAGATGGCAAGATGTTGCTTCAAGGACCTGAGGTAACACAGAAACAGAGCGAGCAAGAGATCAAACTCCATGAAATAAGAAAATAAGGAAACGGGCAAAATCTTCGAATTTGATCTTCTTCGAAGATCCCTGTAAAAGTGTGAGAAGGCACATCCTTGGAAAAGGTCTGAGAGGCCCCCAGAATTTTGTGGACTGAAACTAGACTGAAGGGTGATGGTCTTACTCTGTACAAATCCAGGTTTATAAGACTGTGAGAGGCCATTGTTTTCTCAAATGTATCAACCCAAAGGTACAAGAAACATGAAGAAACAGAGAAAATTTCTCTAATCAAATAACAACATTTTCATTAGCAGAGTCTAGAGAAATATAAGCACATCTAACAAATTATTCAAAATAACTGTCATAAGATACTCAAGGAATTAGGAAAATGGCATGTGTTTTAGTTTTATTGCATTTGCTTCAAATCTTTAACAGGTATAAATAGTTTTTTAAGATTTTATTTATTTATTTGACAGAACAAGTGAGAGCAAGAGAAGGCCTGAGTAGGCAGAGCGGTGGTCAGAGGGAGAGGGAGAAGCAGGCTCTCTGCTGAGCAGGGGGCATGATGCGGGACTCCATCTCAGGACCTGGGATCATGACCTGAATGGAAGGCAGATGCTTAACTGACTGAGCCACCCAGGTGCCCCAACTATGAATACTTAAAAAAATGGTAGAGAACATGGAAATTCTATAAATAGTACATAATATCATGATCAATATTTACCTTGTAATATGCACTATATTTCACAAAATACAAAGCTCTACATTTAAAGTGCAAATCACAACTACTTATTACTTCTAAGAACAGAATTTAATATACAATACTTTGGGAGTGTAGATTTTTAAAATTAGCACATAATGTATTATTTGCCCCAGATATATAGGTCTGTGAATCATCAGACTTACACATTTCACAGCACACACCATAGACTATAAGAAGAAGCATATTGATATAGATATTAGGAATTTCAGGATTTTACCTAGTTACTCTTTAGACTCTCCTTCCCTCCCACCCCCGCCCCAGGAGAAATATTTAATTTACTTGAAGAAAATATTTACTTTATGGATCACATCTCTGAAGGCTTGTTTTACTTGCTGGTTTCTCAGAGTGTAAATGAAGGGGTTTAGCATAGGGGCAACAGAGGTGTTGAGAATAGCCACTCCTTTTGTCAATGATGCCTTTTCTTTTGCAGAGGGATTAGCATACATAAATATACAGCTTCCATAAGAAATGGAAATGACAATCATATGAGAGGAGCATGTGGAGAAAGCCTTTTTTCTCTGACTGGCAGATGGGAATCTCAAAATCGTTCTGATAATATACATATAAGATAAAATCACCAGTGCCAAAGTGAATAGCAGAGCAACCAAAGCAAAGTAAAAACCAATCAGTTCTAGGAGCCACGTATCTGAACAGGATAGTTGTAGAAGGGGAAAATAGTCACAGGCAAAGTGATCGATGACATTGGAAGCGCAGTAATCCAGCTGGAGCAGAAGCATGAGGGGTGGGAAAATGGTCAGGAACCCGCCCAGCCACGCACAGAGCACAAGCACTGTGCAGACTTTCCTGCTCATGATGGTGGTGTAATGAAGAGGCTTGCAGATGGCAACATAGCGGTCATAAGACATGGCAGTTAGAATGTAAAATTCTGTCACCCCCATGAAAATAAGGAAAAAGAGTTGGGCTGCACAGTTGTTATAGGAAATAGTTTTATCCCTGGTGATAATTGCTCCCAGAAATCTAGGAATACACAGAGTTGTAAATGAGATTTCTAAGAAAGAGAAGTTTCGGAGGAAGAAATACATTGGTGTCTGCAGATGAGGGTCCACCAAGGCTAGAGTGATGATAGTCAGGTTTCCAGTGACACTTTATAAGTATGTGATAAATAAGAAGAGAAAAATCACAATCTGAAGGTCAGGATCATCAGAAAGGCCTAGCAGGACAAACTCTGTGATCACTGTGTGGTTCATTCCTCTCTTGCTCTCCCTCCTTCTCTCTGTCTCCTGTTTCTTTAAAGATATCTAGATGGCAAAAGCATTAAAGGGAGGATATGAAAGGTGTAATTCATGATGATCAATATCACCATCACTGATACAATTATAAAATATATTCTATACTTCATGTTGATCTTATTTTGATCCTCTTGTTTGCATTTGGTTATAATGCATATTTGTGAGTTTTGCTTTATTACTTTTCTTATTTGAAATGTAGCAGAAGTTTGTTAATCTTCATGCAATAATCTTTCTTATGTATTTATAAGTTATACCACCACCTAAAAACAGAAATGTTCTTAATTCCATCACAAGGTAGTGAAAGAAGGCTTAAGTAACAACCTTTATACATCTTCTGACATAAGAAATCAATTAATGATTTTCTTACAAGTAATTTATCACTATTAATTATTTAATTTAATCATTAATTTTATTTTATATATTAATAATTTGGGGTATAATTTTCAAAATAGTGTGAGAATGCTGTATACATATATAGTAGCATATTATATATACTTACTGTGTGAGAGAGGTAATAGCCCTATTATTTTATTTAACAAATAAAGAATATATTCACTTACTCATTTATTGTTTTTTCTTGTAATTCCATCAAAATGAATGTTTCACTAGTTTTTTATTAATTTTCATATCTTCTGTGACTTGCTAGAAATATACATACAAAAATATTTTTATTTTTGAGCTTAATGGAGCTGCACCTTTTTTTAAAAAATTTTACACTGAAGCACAAATTTGAAAAGTAACTACTTGCCTCAGATATTAGCAGTTCTGTCACCCAGATTGTTGCCCAGTGCCTATTCCATTTGAACATCCTTCTTCCTGAGCTATTAGCTTTATGAAAAAAAAAATCTGGTTCTCTTGTAATTCTGTCTCACACTTATCTTTTACATGAGAACAGTGATCCATAAGGATATTTCAGAAACATACAGGAAAATGTCTTCTATTTGTACTAACATACAGGCAATTCCCAGTTGTGCTGGATATCCTGTGCTATAGATTTTGATTATTAAATTTATGACAGTTATCTCCTTTATATTTTAAGAATTAAATTTGTGCTGTGAAGAACAGAATGCAAATCATTGCTTCTCTGCCAGACTTCAGCAAAGTTCACTCTGATCAAATTTGATTCGATTTGATTAGATTTCCTTTGATGGCTCGAAGGAAACAGTTCAGGAAATAAATACAAAATGTCAGAAAACCTTAAAAAATGTGGAAATAATATGATAGTCCTCTTCAATAATGTTAATCTAAAAACTTAGGAAAGCACTAATTAAAGAGAGGACTGAGAAGGATATAACATCATTGGTGTATGAGTGCGAATTCTTAAACTAGATTGATTTTCCTCCACTTGCACTTATAGCTCAAATTTTCCAAGTCAATTTGTTTTGACCTCAAAAGAAAGTTGTTCATTGATCTAGTGGGAACAAGACCAAGTCCAGGTCAGACTGTATATTTACAGACCACGAGGGATTCCTGGAAGCCATCCTTACATTTCTCAGTAGCCTTTTAATTCTTTTCTATAGTGAATCTCCCTTGAGAATGGTTGTGTTCATTTTTGTATCCCACAGAGGACCTAAAATGTTGACTTCTACAAAATAATTAATCCATTAATCACAATTTCTTAATATTTTGTGAATAATAAAAACTGTTGTGAAACCTTTTTTATAAAAATAAACTCAATCTAATTTATTTTTAATCATCCGGAAATATAAATCTTTCTAAATATGCCCTTTTTATTATTTATCCTTAGACTTTCTTGGTGTTGAAGCATTGAGAAACAAGGTTATTTTGTAATTCTAAGTTAAATAATAACTATTATAAGGCACCTTTTGGTTATATTTTTTAAAAATTCCAATATACATGTTAATTTAACCCTCAGTACAAATAGGAATATTTAATTACAGTGTCAATTTGCCCATCTAATTTTTAAAATTGGCCTTTATATTTATTTGTCTTATCTTTAATATTCTAATGAGAAATATCACCAAGTACTAATATTTTACTTATTTGAAATTCTGGATAGTGAATTATTATTGATTTTTAAATGCCATTTTTATATGTCCCAAATATTTTGATAATAAAAATTATACTACATGTAATCAGTTAAAAGTAAGGCATACATTTGTTATATAATTATATAAACTAATAATACGCATTAAATAATAACTATTTAATATTAAATAAGTGCTGTATATATAAAAATAATAACAAGACATAAGTACTTTAACATAAAAAATACAATTGTCAGTTTGTATAATCAGATAATGACATAGTTACCGATGCAGAAGTAAATCACAGTTGGAATGCAAGACTTTTCGGAAATTACTTACTGGAAGAGAGGAATTAGAACAGAGTGGGAAGAAAAATGGAAGGAAAATGTAGGCATAACTGAAATTTATGACTGTGAATACTGTGTTTACTTAAGGTACTTAAAGGAGCAGTCAGTAAAGGAGCATGCTGGCAAATGTGGCTTTATATCATAGGGAGTGATGCCCTTGTCCACTCATTTATATTTATTTCAGCTTTGTTGAGCTAGAATTAACCTATATAATACTATGTAAGTTTGAAGGGAACAATGTGTTGATTTTAGACACTTGTGCATTGTGAAATGATTACCAAGGTAGGGTTAGTTAGCCCATCTTTCACTTGTATATTTACCTTTTCTTTTTTGTGGTGAGAACATTTAAGATTTACTCTCTCAGCAACTTTAAGTATATAATATGGTAATCTTGTAGATCAGTTCTATTGCAAGAATGAAATGGTGTCATGTTTTTACCCTAAAAGCCCAATTAATAGGCAACAAGAAACTCTCTCATATTCGTGGGGAGCACAGGTGCAGAAATGCTCATTTGACTGCATTCTCATTCCCAGGATTTCCTGTAATTGCTGTTTAGGTTTAGAGGCTTAATCCTGGTTTAGGTTTGGGGACTCTTATTTTGCAAAAATTTAGGTTTGGGAATTTCTTTGTAACTATCAAGAGGAGACACATGTTTAGTCTTCTTCTTTTTTTTTTTTTTTTTTTTTTTTTTATTCTTAGGAGGTACTGTTGATCAATGGCTGGATCCTTTAATTCATGATGTGATGCAAAATGGCGATGTTCTTAATCTGTTATTTACCATTTGCTTATTCATTGTTACAGTTTACACGAAAAAGCCCAGGTGAATACCTACTTCATTTCTATTTCATAGTCAGAGTTGGTTGTCTAGTATCTTTTTGTTGGTATCTTTAGGAATACACGGCTCTAGGGGGTGGGATTATGGACATTGGGGAGGGTATGTGCTTTGGTAAACCTGGTGATTCACAGACCTGTACCCCTGGGGATAAAAATATATGTTTATAAAAAATAAAAAGTTAAAAAAAAAGGAATACACGGCTCTATAAATTTTGTATTTGTTGTAGGTCACATTAGTGATTGACATACGTATTTCAAGGGAGATTGAAATTGTCATCCCTCTCTCTTTGGAGTGCTTTAGTCTGGGGGAGACCCTTCTCTTTTGGACCGTACACTTTTCCTCTTTGATTGTTTCCTTTGCATCTTGTAGAACAAGTGTTTCCAGGCTCATGCTACACTTTTCTGTATTAGAACTGGACTGAGTCATTTCTCCAAAGAGGCCTCCTTACATTGGTTAGGAAATGTGAATCAAGGTAAGAAACTGGTTAAGAAACTATGAGTTTGATCATCCTTTCTAGGTATTTTCAGTGGATAGGGCCAACACACAGAATTTTTTAAAAAATATTTCATTTATTTATTTGAGACAGAAAGAGCACAAGTGAGAGAGAAAGCATGAGTGGGTGGTGGCAGGGGAAAGGGGGGAAGAACAGAGGGAGAGGGAGAAGCAGACTGCTCACTGAGCAGGGAGCCCTAGGTGGGGCTCAGTTTCAGGACCCTGGGATCATGACCTGAGCTAAAAGTGGCCACTTAACCCACTGAGTTACCCAAGAATCATACACACACACACACACACACATATATATATATATATATATATATATATATATATATATATTTAAGTAAAATGCCTATGAGTGCAATTTCAATCTATCATTCAAATTTAGGACTACAATATTTTTGTGAAACTCCTTCTACCATATACATGCATATATATAATATATTAATATATATTCATTAATAAGATAAAGATATATGTATATATCTTTAATTAAAGTGTTATTTATTTGAGAGAGCATAAGTGTGGCAGGAGGTAAAGGTGGAGGGAGAAGGAGAAGCAGACTCTCTTGCTGAGCAGGGACCTTGGCACAGGGCTCAAACCCAGGACTTTGGGATCATGACCTGAACTGAGGGCAGATGCATAACTAATTGAACAACACAGGCACCCCTTTATATATTCTTTATCTCATAATTAGAACCCTGGCTATTGATGGAATTAGAGAAGATTCTAATATTGTATTAATCTTCATTTGCTTCTTTTCCTCACGCTGCCCATAAAGTAACATTAGAATAACAGTGACAGCACTACTATCCACCATATTATTCCTACCTAGGAACAACTTAAGAATTTTTTAAGCTATTGTTTTTGCTCTTAGATTAAATCCCACTTGGATGTACAGTTCAATTATAGCACTTAAGATCTCTTGGAATAATTCTACCTCATTTGGTTATCTCATTAACTAAATATATATTAAATATACTTATTACAGTTCCGTATAATGGCTTATGCCATTATACACATTTCTTTCCACTCCTTTCAAACAATTTTGACTTGCTTTCTGAGGATTCCTGAGACAGATTCATGGAGTCATTGAAAAGTGAAACTAGAGGGGTGTCTGGGTGGCCCAGTCAGTTAAGCCTCTATTTGTTTTGGTCCAGGTCATGATCTCAGGGTCATTAGATCCAGCCTTACCTTAGGCTCAGTGCTCAAGGAGGAGTCTGCTTGGGATTCTCTCTATGTCCCCCGTTGGCCCACCCCCACTCTCTCGCTCTTTCTCTCTCACAAAAATAAATGTTTTTTTAACAAATATTAAATAGAATTGAAATTGAAACATAATACTGAACATTGGCTGAATAAGAAGTCTAGGAAGCATCTTCAGAGGTTTTGTTCTTAACACATCAATATCATGGGGTGCCTGAGTGGCTCAGTCGGTTGAATGACTGACCCACTCTTGGTTTTGGCTCAGATCATGATCTCAAGATTGTGGGATGGAACCCTGAGTCAGTCTCCATGCCCATCATGGAATTTGCTTCAGATTCCCCCCCCGTCCCCTCTGTTCTACCAGCTCACACCCACTCTCTCTGTCTCTAAAATAAATAAAATCTTTTAAGAAAAGTTGATATCTTACCCTTTTGAAATTTTTACCATCAAGTACATATGAATGATGATTAATTAATACTTCTGATAAACTAGTCAATGGCAATTTCATTGATGTTCAAGGTAAGAAAATAACTCTATTTTAAAAAATACATGAGATTGAAGTCTCATAGGATGTCCCTTTGACAGTCTGAGAGAGGACCCTTTGCCTGGTTCCACTTATTTCAGGTATTTTAAAATAAAGAAAACGAAAATAATTCTTTCTGTTGTGCTGGATGGAAGTCTCCCTAAGTGATGCATTAGCTTTGATAGTCTTTTTTTTTTTTTTTTAATCTTATGTGTTTATTCACTTATCTTTAGTTAAAGCCCTTTAAAAGTCATTAGAAAGATATATTCAGAGAGTACTCCAAAGAAATTTGCTCTATTGTTCATGTTACTGTGTTTCTTTTTCCTTTATTAAATTGTTCAGAATGAGTTGTTCACATTTATTTTAATATATTAGAGGAAAGAAAAAAATTAATTAATGTTATGGGCAATATCTAGCTCAGCTTTATAGTAACACTGGAATACACTTCTGGCACTACTCATTCATTCTTGACAAATTAACTAGAGATCATGTGAAATCTCTGTCCAAATGAAACAAAATCTCCACAGTTGACTCCACTGAGTGACTGGAAGAATTATTTTATTGGAATTGTCTTTCACTGTTCTTTATATTATTTTGGATGACCATTTTCCTGGAGAAATCACAATTATTTACATTTATTCATTTCATCAAGGATGGGAAGGCCAGTTTTTATAATCCATACAGTTGTGTATAGAAACAAATCAAGGAAAAAAGAAAGCACCAAATTACATTTAATAGTATTTTCAGAAATGATAACACTCATATCATTAGGGGTTTTTGCTGAATATTAACACATAACCTTATAGTTTTGGTTTACCAATCATCCATCTATAATTTGAATGAGGAAGGAAACTAAATAGATTATTAATAAAATTATGACATTAAAACTTACTATTAACTCATATTTTTGACATTATAGGGTTAGTTTATTTATTACAGATTTTTTTTGTTTGTTTGTTATTAGGAGGGGATGGATTGGGGTGCCTGGGTGGCTCAAAGGGTTAAAGATTCTGCCTTCCACTGGGATCATGATCCCAGGGGCCTGGGATGGAGCCCTGCATTAGGGCTCTCTGCTCAGTGGGGAGCCTGATTTTCCCTATCTCTCTGCCTGCCTCTCTGCCTACTTGTGATCTCAGTCTGTCAAGTAGATGAATAAAATCTTTTAAAAAAGAAAGGCAAGGATTAAAAATGAAAAAAGAGCCACTTAGTAGATTTGTGACTTTGGATGTTACTAAAATTTTTTAAGCTTCATTTTTCTTCATTTGACATGGAGTGTAAATGTAAGGAGTGTTTTGAGAATTAATTCAACTAATGTAAGTGAACACACTCTATAATTTATATGACACTAGGATATATAAATAGCTGCTTTATTTATTTTTGTTTTAGTTGGCATTAATTTCAGACTTTGGGAAGGATGCTCATGGTAGCTGTGATTTTTCAAAGACAATTTATTTCAGTGATATTTAGCACTTTTATTATTTATCTCACTTAGTCCTTAAACACAGTTATGAAAGTTTTATTCTCTTATTCTATATCCCCATTGAAGAACTGAGGTTCGTAGAGATGGTATGCCTTACACAAATTCACATAGCTAGCAAGTATCAAATATAATCTTAGGCTTCCTGAAATTAAAGTCTGTCCTCTTGAACACAATATCCATAGCCTATCTCCAAATGGCAACACACATAGCCATAGTAACTTCCTGTTCTTAACTGAAAATGAATTAATTGTTACAGTAAAACAAAATATACTGTCCTGTTTTTATACTTTTTAATATATCCAGTTGCAAATCCTAACCCCAATATACTTCATTTAATTTGACTAAAGTTGAACTAATGAGTCAATAAGGCTTGAGAGACTTTCACTGCCTTCTATATGCTAGGCTTAACTCTGCTTTTCATACAGGTTCACAACACAGATTGCCTGTAATAGTAAAATATTGGCAAATCTCATCATTGTCATCTAGGGGAACAAGCATTTCTGACAGCCTTCCTTTGCCATTGAACAATGGTGTTTTCTATCATCAATATTTTTGTCTTGTTCTTCCCATTTTTTCCCAGGACGAATATACATATTTAACTATAGAGAGTTAGAAAGAGCCAAATACATAAAAGACAAAAAGGAAATATCAGTAGGTGTGTTAAAACTTTTGGCATGGTTTTTACACAGATTTAACTTGTACAGAGTAGTTAATATGTTATGTGTTCCCTGGCTCAAGGGAAATAATTCAGTGAATCAAAATTGCCAGAAATGGGGGAACCTGGGCGTCTCAGTGGGTTAATCTTCTGCCTTTGCCTCAGGTCATGATCTCAGGGTCCTGGGATCAAGCCCCGCATCAGCATCTCCACTCAGTAGGGAGCCTGCTTCCTTCCCCTTTCTCCCTGCCTCTCTACCTATGTGTGTTCTCTGTCTGTTAAATAAATAAATACAATCTTTAAAAAATTGCCAGAACTGGAATGTGTACAAACGCTAAAGAATATAAAATAGTACACATTAGTATTGAAGTTGAAACAGGAAGCTTGAGAGATAGTGTCCAATGAGATAGGAGAAATAAAACCCAACAGCAAGCAACAACAAGCACTAAGAGTGAAGTTTGTTTCCTTTGACATTACTTTTCAGACAGAGATTAGCAACCAAATATCTTAATTCCTAATGCAGATCTCTGTTGAATGCATCTCTACTCATTAGCATGTTTTTTAAACTGGTGATCTACCATCTTGTACTAAGTCAATTCATTCACTCCATTATTTTTAATCTGACTTCTAATAAGAAGTTTTGGTGTCATAATACCGCTCATATGTTTTTATTTTTTATTTTCACTCACTCTATTGCTCACCACCAACAGCAGTTGAAGAATTTCTTATTTTAGTTAATGTTCTATTTTATATGCCAAGTACAGTAATAGGAGTTAGTACCACCTCTGACTAGACTATAATCATATAGTCATGTCCAAATGAGATAGTATGAATGAAAAGCACCAGTAAAATTGTGCAAGTCCTTAGTCAAAGCTATGCAAAGTATGGAGGTCTTTAGTGAGTTTCAATTGTGTATATAATAAAGCAAATAATTTTTTGTCAGTTTGTTTTGTTTTTTGAATCAGGTTATGATACTGGCTGTTATAGTTGAAGACCTCAGGCAAATAGTACAACTTTTTTGAACATCTATTTACACACTTGTAAAGAAGAGATAATTAGTCTAATTTGCCATATACCTGTGAAGATTAAATATGATGTGGTTTAGGACATATCTAGTTCAGCATAAGGCACAATAATAATGTTCTCTATAGAATAGATTTGTATGGAATTCCCATCAAATGTTCGGGTGGCATGAGTGTAATGATGACTGCCTAACTATTCACCTAGTATATATTTAAAAATAATTCAGTGGGATGCCTGCATGGCTCAGTTGGTTGGACGACTGCCTTCGGCTCAGGTCATGATCCTGGAGTCCCTGGATCGAGTCCCACATTGGGCTTTCAGCTCCATGAGGAGTCTGCTTCTCTCTCTGACCTTCTCCTCGCTCATGCTCTCTCTCTCTCACTGTCTCTCTCTCAAATAAATAAATAAAAATCTTTAAATAAATAAATAAATAAATAAAAATAATGCAGATAAAGAAGGAGAGTATGTAAAAAATGGCATGTCACATGCCTTAAGTATAACTAGAAAACAGAAGACATATGACCTCAAATCATTTGTAGTAATAGAAACACTCCAGCCAACTTGCTGAATTGGAGAATTGGACAGACATTGAAGATAGTGTGCAAAAAATATGGCTGTTACAGATAATTTCATATTTTTTATAACTTTAGGAAAGAAACCATGGTATTAGAAAAAAATTTAAGAGTTTATTAAGACAGTGTTTACTCATTCACCATTACAGTATGCAATACAATATTTTTATTATTCAGAACAATCAGAAAATAACTTATATTTTATAATAAATCAGTCAGAAAGTGGAACCTACAGACAGTTTGAAGGAAAGCCACAACATGATTATTTTCAGTTTAAAGAAAGCTTCAACAAAGTGCTCAGCCTTGCAAGCATCTCTGAGATGGATATGGGAGGATATTGTAGAAGTTGAAATTTTATTTTTTCTTTGTTGAATCTTCACGATGACATCCTTTCATGTTAATATATATTTTCATTTCTTTCTCAACAACACTGTTAAGTAAGTTTTTGTAAACTTGTTTTACTTGCTGGTTCACCAGGACATAAAATAAAGGGTTCAATGTTCAGGGCGGGGGCAATTGAGGTGTTGAGAATAGATGCTCCTTTGGTCAGTGATGCTCTTTCTTTTGCTGAAGGCTTGACATACATGAATATACAGCTCCCATAAGAGATGGAAAGGACAATAAAGTGAGAGGAGCACATGGAGAAAGCCTTTTTCCTCTGACTAGCAGATGGGATTCTCAGGATGGTGCTAAGGATGCACAGGTAGGAGAGAATCACTAATGCCAAAGTGAAGAGCAGAGCGACAAAAGCAAAGTAAGAGCCAGTCATCTCCAAAAGCCATGTGTCTGAGCACCAGAGTTGTAAGATGGGGAAACAGTCACAAGAGAAATAATCAATTACATCAGAACACAGAAATCTAGCTGGAGGATGAATGTGAGTGGTGGGAAAATGGTAAGAAATCCTCCTAGCTAGGACCCAAAGACAAGCAGGGTGCAGATTTTTTTGCTCTTGATGGTGATGTACTGAAGAAATTTGCAGATGGCAATATAATGATCAAAAGATATGGCAGTGAGAAGGAAAAAATTTCAGAAACACCCATGAAGATAAAGAAAAATAGTTGAGCTAAACAATTGTTACAGGAAATGGGTCTTGATATTTATAATGATTGCCCCCCCAAATCTTGAGATAGAGACACTGGTGAATGTGATTTCTAAGAAGGAGAAATTCTGCAGGAAGTAATATATAGGAGTCTTGAGATGACATTCAATCAAGATGAAGATGATGCTGGTTAGGTTTCCAGTGACACTTAATACATAAATCACAAATAAAAAGATATCGTTGTGGCATCTGAGATGCCTAAGGGAATGAACTCTGTAATCATTGTATTATTTCTGATGCTGCTTTTTATTTTCTTTAGGCAAAATCTACTGTTGAGAAATAAAACAAAAAGAAAAAGTAGAATAGTAAAGGAATCGAATAGTAGAGGAATAAAATAGTAAAGGAATTAAAGATTTAAATGTTCATATTTGCTTCTTTTTAAAATTTTTTTATTTAAATTCCAGTTGGTGGGATGCCTGGGTGGCTCAGTGGGTTAAGCCTCTTCCCTTGGCTCAGGTCACTATCTCAGGGTCCTGGGATTGAGTCCTGCATCGGGCTCTCTGCTCAGCGGGTAGCCTGCTTCCCCTCTCTCTCTGCCCATCTCTCTGCCTACTTGTGATCTCTCTCTCTGTCAAATAATAATAATTTGCTCCAATATACCTTCTGTCCCTCTCTTTCTTTCTTCTTCTTCTGGGATCCCAATTATTCTAATATTGCTTCATCTGATGATATTACTTAATCTCTTGATCCCCTCATGATCCAGCATTTATTTATCTCTCTTTTTCTCAGCTTCTTTATTCTCTATTATTTGGTCTTGTACATTACTCATTCTCTCTTCTCCCACATTTATCCTAGCAGTTAGAGCCTCCATTTATGATTGCTCCTCATTAGTAGCCTTTTTGATTTTGACTTGGTTAGATTTTAGTTCTTCTATTTCTCCAGAAAGGGATTCTCCAGTATTTTCTATGCTTTCTTCAAGCTCAGCTAGTATCTTTACATCAGTTCTGACATCTTACTAATGCCCATATTAATTAGGTCCCTAGCAGTCAGTACTGCCTCTTGTCTTTTTTTTTTTTTTTTTTCTTTTTGAGGTGAAGTTTTCCATGTTTTCATTTTATCCAAAGAAGAATAGATGAATGAGAACAAGAGAACCAACTGCTAAAAGAGTAACAACAACCCCAGAAATATATACGCTAAAGAAATCAGAAGAGACAGGAAACCAGGGGAAAAAGAAAGGGGAAAAAATAGAGTATCATCAGGCTGGTTAATAGAATAGACACACAGAACTAGACTTGGGGTGTATTTTGGTCTGTTAGAAGAAATTGTCTCCCAAAATTTTAAAGAAGGTAAAAAATATATATATAGTTAAACATGATGAAGGGATGCAATATGACTGTAAAGATGAAAATTGAAAAACATTTTTAAAAAATAATTGATAAAAAGTTTATTGAGAAAAGAATTTTCTCAAAATTTTTTAAATTTAAAATTGCTATTTAAAAAAAAATTTTTTTTTTTAAAAAGAGAGAGAATGTGATGAGGCAGAGCACTAGAATAAAGCCATATACTAGATTTATGGTATATTTTTTCTGTTAGAAGAAATTGTATCCCAAAATTTTAAAGAAAGAAAAACATATATATACAAAAAATAAGGCTAAATACATTGAAGGGATAGTCTGTGACTGTAAAAATGTAAATTAAAAAGCTTTTAAAAAGCTTTTAAATTAATTTCAACCATAAGATGGTTGAAAAAGGAAAGAAGAAAAATTCAAAAGAAATAGAAAAATAAAAAATGATAATTAAAGAAATTAACTTTTAAAAGACTAAAAACATGGGAAAATTTTTAGGTGTACAGTTTACGACATTAAGTACATTCAATTTGTTGTGCAATGATCACCACTATCCATCTCTAGAATTTTTCCATCATCTAAAACTGAAACTCTATACCATTAAACAACAACTCTGCATTCTCCCCTGTCCCCCAGCAGAGTTTGGTACCACTGTTCTACTTTCTGTCTGTATGAATTTGGCTATTCTAGATTCTTCTATAAGTAGAATCATATAATATTTATTTAAAAAAAAAAAAGGAATCATGGGACAAAAGCCATGAATTTTATGTGCTATTTTCCTCTAGCACTGGAGTTTTAGAGTTCTCATTGATTGGTTAACTTAGTCTTGGCTGGATATTCTTGTTGATCTTCTCGGGGATGGTCCTGTTGCAGTGATTAACAAATGTGTTTGCCTCAGGCAGAATTGTACCTCCCTTGCCAGGGGCCAGGTTTAGTCATCTGCTCTGGTTTGGTCTTGGTAGCTTTTGTTCTCTGAGAGCTTTCAACGCATCTTTGGAAGATGAGAATGAAAATGGTGACCTCCCAATCTCTGGCCCCAGTGGACCTAAGAGTTCAGGGCCCCACTCTTCAGTGAGCCCTCAGAGAAAAGCAGTCAATCACTCCTCTCTCCCTGGTCTCTGGCCGCACTCCATGATTACCCGGCCTGTGACCAAGCTTTAGTATCTCTGGCACATGGCCCTGTTTGGAGTTTCCAAACCCAGCAGATTCCTACCATGAGTTCCCATGTCATTCCTCCCTGGGGAGGAAGGGAAATCTCTTTGGATCTGTTGTTTTCTGGGTCCCTGCTTGAAGAATAGTGGCTCTACTATGCTACAGATCATGAATTAGGGTAACCCAGACCTTACAGCCCACTTCTCAGCTCTGTCTTTGCAGCCAGCTTCCCCACTATGATACTTAGGAGCTCTGTCACACTCAGGCACCCCTGGTCTTTCTGTGACACCGAGGGTCTTGAGACCACACTGTCCCAGTGAGGGTTCCATACCCCTCCCCACCGCCTCCCCCACCATCCGACCGCTTAGCCACTGGAGTGATGTCCCTCACCAGAGTAGGATTCTATAAGTTCTGATTTTGTGCTCTGCTGGCTTGGTGTTTGCAAATTGCCTCAGATACACTTCTCTGCATATCCTACCTTCCAGGAAGTGACCGCTTTTCTGTTCACGGGATTGCTGCTATTTTTTTCCTCTATCTCCTGTTGAGTTTGTAGATGTTCAGAGTCGTTTGATAGCTATATAGATGAATTCCTGGGACACGAGGAAATTTAGGTCTCCTACTCCTCTGCCACCTTGCTCCCAATTAATTTTATTAATTTTTTTCTTCAAAGAATGAGCTCCTGGCTTCATTGATATGTTCTATTGATTTTTTTTTTTTTTTTTTGGTTCTTTGTCATTTTTTGGTTCTATGTGATTTTTTTGGTTCTATGTAATTTTTTTTCTGCTCTAGTATTTATCATTTCCTTTCTTCTACTGGCATTAGGGCTCATTTGTTGTTCTTTTTCTAGCTTTTTAAAGTATGAATTTAGATTGAGTTTTTTCTTGCATCATATAGTAGGGCTGTATTGGTGTATACATTCCTCCCAGAACCACTTTTTCTTTTCACAAGGGTTTTGGGCTAATGTGTTATCATTTTCATTTGTTTCTAGACATATATATATATATATATATATATATATATATATAGTCATTACGTCCAATGGGTTTCACATCTTAGTTATTTTTCATTTTTCATTTAGGGCTGACTAATTTTTAGCTCTTCTATCTCTGTGGTAGTGGCCTCCCTGAAGTCTTGTATGCTTTTCTTAAGCACAAGTAATATCTTTATGATTATTGCTTTAAATTCTGGATCAGGCATATTACTTATATCTGTTTCAGTTTGATCCCTGGCCATGACCTTTTCTTGTTCTTTCTTTTGAGATGAATTCCTCCATCTTGGCTTCTAGTCTACATCTCTTCTTCTGTGTGTTATGCAATCTTATTATGTTTTCTGCTCCTGATATTAACATATTTATGAAGAAGAATTCATATAATGTCCATGTCCAGTGCTCCAGGATGTGTCTCTGGTTGTGTGCTGTGTGGACTCTGCTCCTATGTTATGGCAGCTCTTTTCCTCAGGTCAGTCCTCTGCAGTGTTTCTCCTTGTATCCAGTAGGGAGTGTTTGGACCTTTGCCAGAGTGTGGTTGAGTTTTAACCAAGTGTCTTCTGGTCTGCTTGCTAAAAGATACCTGACGCTATTTCCACTAGAGCTGAAGCTTTGCAGAATTCTAGTCAGTAGATGTGCTGTGTGCAGTGGTTTGTGCTAGTCTGAGGGCCCACCAAGCTGGTCCTAATGACCTACATTGGTTCTTTGGGAAAGGGTCTTTCCAGTCTGGGACTAATACTGATATCTAAGATCATTTTAAGAAATGCTTATCTGTCCAGACGCCTGTCCAAGTCTGTAATGTCTCATTTGTTCTCTAGATCCTTCTGAGGTTTCAGAGTTTTCAAAGGGAATAATATCTACTCCGAATTACCAATTAATTTAATATGTTAATGAGCTTACTAAAATTCTTTACCTACAAAATTTCTGGGAGGGAATTATTCCACTTTCCATCATCTGTCCTTTTTATGGTCATAAGATACTGATTCTTTTTGGCTGTATATGCTGGATGCTAACTTTCACTCTAAAAAATTTATATTGGGCACAACTGAAGCATAAAGTAGATCTTCTCAGTGTTAAGACACATGAAATAAAGTGTTTTAAATTTTGTACAGGAATGATTACATGATGTCCTGATATTGACTATATTAAAGTGATCATTAAAAGATATTTAGATAAGAACATAAAACCATCATGTGGTCCTATCAGTTACCAATTAATGTTATAATGAACAAAAATGTATGAAACTCTTACTAAATTGTAGCAGTTTTAAGAATGTCTTCATTTATGTATTTCATATAAATTGTGTGGCTTAATTTTATTCACATATACCATTGAGCATAATTGAGATTACTTGAATAAAGCATAAATTTACCCTATTAAAGCAAACATATATTCCTGAAAGAAAGTATTAAAGACATATTTTGTGGTAACTATGACTGGTTTAGGCAAGGTCACTTTTAATGGCTTCTTTAATTTGTTTAAACATAAGTGCTTTTTCAAGTGTCTTTGCAATCTGTTTGTTCTCTGCCATCTTGTATTTATAAACAAATACTTGAAATATTGAAAATAAAAAATAATTCCAGGAACTTCTCTATAATTTCATACAAAGGGCATAGATAATCTCATTTCTACACCAACCCAACTTTCACTAAGGATCGAAGGTTCCAAATTACCCTATGATTTGTCACTTAAAGAGGTATTATTTTAACACTTAAAATGAAGCCAGTTATAGTTAAAATAAGGGTTAATACAATGTCTTTCCAAGCTTGTTGGGCAAGATGATATGATCTTAGTAATGTTAATGATTCAGGCTAGCCATAATTTTATCTGCTTTCTTAACAATGGATGCAGGGGATTAGCTGAATGGATAAACAAAAGGTACCATGGCGTTTTGTGTTCTCAAGACACCAGCATTAACCTGTAGTCCAAATTAGGACATAATTTAGATATAATATTTCAGCGATAATGACCTGAAATCAGAGCAGAAAAATAATAGAAGAGTTTAAATTTCTATAATAGTCCATAACTGCACAAGGATAAGAAACTTAACAGTTGGGTAACACAGAATAACAATTTCGCAATAGCAGCAGATTAATTTGTGAACAAGTGAATTTTTTTCTCTAATCTTAGGGAAAATATTAAAAATTCATTGTGTTGGTTTAGACTGGGGCTGAGGTCTCTATCCTTCTACACCATAAGTGATGTCAGATTTGCCTTTATGTTTTGTATCTTCCCACTGAATTGTGACATAGAACACCTGACCATGATTAGAGTCATTACCGATTATTCATTCAATGATAGCTTCTTGGATGTTTATTATGTGTTGGGCTAAGCTTCGTTTTGGAGAATACAAAGATGCTAGCGACAGCTGTATGTGTAATTTTCTTCTTACAGCAAAGGGTGAGAATTCTACATTATTTTAGAAATCTCAGATTCTTTTTTTCGTATCTGATAGAAACAACAAACACTCCACTCCACTCATCTTCTTGTTCACTGTAATGATCTGAGAAGACATCTATAATATTTAATTTATATTCATTTTTAAGACATATTTAATTCCTACTGAAACCAGGATACAGAGGAGTAAGTGCCCCTTGCTCTGGGCTTCCAAAGAGACCAGGTTTGGCCACTCACTGCTGACAAAATACAACGGCAAAGAAATGCATGGTGGTGAAACAGGAAAGGAATTTATTTCAGTGACACTAACACCAGGAAGACAGTGGACTAACATCTCAAAGACTCTGTCCAAAGTGCCAAAGTCCTCCCAGACTTAACAAGGGAGATGTGGGAAATGTGAGCTGGTAGGGGAAGGCAGGCAGTAATTGAAATTGATCATTGTCTTGGATATTCTTGTGGAGTCTTGCTGACGGCACAGTTCTTATGGCTTGAGAGGTTAATTTCAGTTCCCATCGTAGAAAACCCAGTCATAGAAAATTATTCAAACAAGGTATCAGAGGAGAACAATAATAATTTCAAGAATTATTAAATTCAACAATTTAGAAAGGAATAGGCTTTTTGAGATCTCCATCCTTTTGTTGATTAATTTAACAAATATTTTAGTAAGTGGCGGCACTATGGTAAGCCCTTTGGTAGGCAATAATGAACAAAGTATCCCATTTTCTAGCAAAATGTTCATAGTCTGTGAAGATCTAGCATCGAGAAAGATGACATTCCAGTATATGGTGAAACTTCTAATCATATCGATAAGCATACAGTACCATGAGGCTCATGTCCTATTTGACTACAAATTGCAGCAATACAAAGACAATTTTATAGATGGAGGAAAGAGGGCAATGAGAATTTCAGGACTTTAGCGTTGGAGATCTACCATCAGACAGAGTGGTATAGGGCACGATGAACACTAAAGAGATCTGATTATTTAAGTATACAAAGACTTACTGTGACTCAAATCAGACTGATGGAGAATGACTAAGTATTATCTATCAGTGAGAGAATCTGTTGCTAATCCCATATTCTATGGTTATGGCTGCAGTTGTTGTTGTGGATAACTCAGTGCTCAATCCAAAAATGACAGAAACTCTTGCCAACGAGAAATGATATTATCAAACTGGCATATGTTACATCTGAGATTACCAGTGGAAGAGTTTGGGATTCTAAGCTTCTTTAGTGAAAGCAATTTTCTGCATGAAAGTTTAGGGATTTAAGTTTAATTCCAAGAGAGTAGTTGTCTTCTGAATTTTTATTTCCTAAGATATTTCGGAGAGAAATCCCCAAAAGCCAAAACTGGCATTTTAGATGAACTTATTTAGTACTCTTGTGAAGAAAGTGCTTTTGTGGAAAAAATAGCATCCTATTCTGACATTCCAAGATTTTTTGGTATATGTTCATGTTGCAAGATTTCTCACCTCCCCCAGCAATTGGTACAATGGCTTCTTTGTGGGGAACAGCTTTGATCTGAATCACTGTTCAGATGCATATTGGCCATATATACATTATTTGTTTCCTATTAATATCTGTCTCTTTCTTTAAAAGGAGGAGAAAGCATATTCATTAAAGGGATTGTTAATATCTTTTGGGGGGTAAGCAAAATGTTAAACAGAGTTTAAAACATATAATGTTGCTCTTTTCATCTTGTTATTGTGTCATGAGGCACCATGAGCAGCAAAGTCTCCAAGTGACACTTTGTACTGGTGGTGTGGGAAGTCCTGAATGGGAATCAGTGCCAGTGTCAGAAGTTCCTGGAGCTGCAGATCAGCTTGAAGAACTATAGCCCACAGAAGGACAAATGCTTCTCAGACATATTAGGCTCAAGTCCACTCCCTGCCCCAAGTTTTGGGGGACCGGCAACACTGTGATGAGTCCAAGGTTGTGGATATTCCCCACATGGACACTGAGACACTGAAGAAACTCAACAAGAATAAAAAAAAAAAAATAGTCAAGAAGATGAGCAAGAAGTGTGATGCCTTATTGGCTTCAGAATCTCTGATCAAGCAGATTCTACAAGCTTTGGGTCCAGGCCTGAATAAAGCTGGCAATTTCCCTTCCATGCTGACCCACAATGAGAACATGGGGCCCAAAGTAAATGAAGTAAAGTCCACAGTCCAATTCCAGATGAAGAAGTTTCTATGTCTGGCAGTGACTTTGGTCACATGAAGATGGCAGATGATGAGCTTGTGTGCAACATCCACTTAGCTGTCAATTTCCAGGTGTTGTTGCTTAAGAAGAATTGACAGGAGGTCTGGGCTTTATACATCAAAAGCATCCCCAGCACCTGTACTAAGGGACGTCTCGATAAACTTCAGTGCTAACATTAAAAAAAAAAAAAAAAGAAATAAAGAAAGAAAGAAAAAAAATGAAATATTCATATGAGAATATGAATATGAACCATATGAATACGAACCATATGAATATGAACCATATGAATATGGTTTTATAACATAATTTTTTTCTGTGCATAATGAATTGAGTCAATAAAATCAGCTTCTCATGGAAAGCATAAAAGAGAAGTAATGACTCCTTTCAGTTTTCTCTTTCTCTCCACATTATTTCTATTCACTTCGCTCACTTTAATACCTGTCATTTGCAATCATTATTCTCTTTGCCCAGGATATTCATTTATTAATATTTTTTACTTTTGTTTGGAATTCTTATTGCATTATTGCAAATGCTGTGAGCAGTCCTATATTTTATATTCATATGGCCCTGGGTATATGTTTTTATAAAAGATTAATAATCCCATACCTAAATGTCTACCTTTTTATCTGTTGCTCAAAATCTTATAAGGTGGTGATGGTCTAGTTTAATAATCCAAATGGATAGTGCATGCTTGCAATGTAGTTGCTTTCAAAGTCTTTTCAGAAATAACATCTGAATGATTTTCCCTACAAGAATTAGGAGGAAATTATAAGAGACCCTTAATCTCAGGAAACAAACTGAGGTTTGCTGGGGAGTGGGGAGGGAGGCGTGGGGTGTCTGGATGGTTGACATTGGGGAACGGTATGTGCTAGGGTGAGTGCTGTAAATTGTGTTAGACTGATGATTCACAGACCTGTACCCCTGAAGCAAATAATGCATTATATATATATTAAAAAAAAATGCGACCACAAAGGCAAAGAAGACACAGAATGTGAAGAACTGAAAAAAATCTTGATCATTTGTTCCTATAAAGCATTAAAAAGTCCAATAGGTAAGAAAAAAAAAAGAGGAAGAAATTATATTTGTGAGTTTCCTCATCTATAATTATAATATATTATATATAATTATATATAACTTTAAGAAGCTGTTAATATCCACATAATAGGTATTAAATATAGTTATTGGTTTTTCTTTTAGTTTACATAGTTTGTGCATGAACTTAATTTGTCAAATACATCACAGTGTTTCCTAATGTAAATTGATAAATGCCTGAAAAAGTCTTAGAAATCTTGACTGTGGTCATTGATATAAATTCCTTCAAAATAGATCTGAGATAGTAGTCGATATGGTGTGGTAGCAGGGTAAACGAAGTGTAAGAAGAATGTATGATCCACAATGCAGTAATGAGGGTAAAGTGAACCTTGCTGGAGAGTCTTGGAGACTATCATAATCCTATTCTCAAAAACCCTTCTTACAGGGGCACGAGGTTGGCTCAGTAGTTAAGTGTTTGCTTTCCATTCAGATCATGTTTCCAGGGTCCTGGGATTGAGCCCCACATCAGGCTCCCTGCTTGGTGGGAAACCTGCTTCTCCCTCTTCCACTTCGCCTGCTTGTGTTCCCTCTTTCACTGTGTCTAACTCTGTCAAATAAATGAATAAATATTTTAAAAAAATTCTTAGGAGAGAGTGTGACTTTATTTTTTTAAACAGATGTGATAATGACCAAGAAATAAAATAAAGGTGAAAATTAAGATAATACCCAAAGCAGACAAGGTTCGTCTTACGCATGTGACTTTAGGGTTAAAAAGAATCGACGTTTAGCAATTATTGTGAAACTGACACTAATTGTGCTAAGGCAGGAAAACTGACATTTTCTTTGACAATGATAACATTACCTGGCCGATAGGCTTCTCGTGCTTAAGGTGCTGCATTGATCAAGTTAAATTTTAATTTCATGTTGTTTTTCTCCCCCACTAGAATCTGAGATAAGTTAGAGCAAGAAACCTCCTTCTCATCACTGAATCCCCAAGGCTTGCCATAAATAAGAAAAGCCGGAATGAATTCATTAAACATTACAAAGTCCTTTAATGTAATAATCCTAATATTGAACATGAGCTTTTATTCATAATTTACTACAAGTGAAAGTCAGGGTGAAGATGAAAGTAACCCAACTAGTCTGGGTTTTGAGATGAAAGGAAAGTGACTGAAATGCCAGTTCTGAAAGCTGCAATCTCTGTACATTGAACTTTCTACCTCAATTTCATCATGTTCATTCACCTATAAATTGGAAGCAATAATGTTCGCTTTCTAAGAAGTTTTGTAAAATAAATACTGCATGTGATTTGCTTAATACAGAGTAGTGCGTGTAGAATATTATTAGTAGATGTTATTTCTCTTCCGTACTTCCCAAAACCCTAACGTCAGTTCTAGATGCCACAAATAAAGCTCGGTTCTCCAGAAAGGTGAACTTCCAGTGGCTTATCATAGTTTCATCCATTTTATATATCTGGTGTGTTTTTACATTGTCTGCTCTTTGCCTATTTTTTAATTTTTACTAAGAGCGATTAGTAATTAATAACACCCCATGAAATTGTTGGTAGGATTAAATGAGTCAATACAAAGAAAACAATAGCTTTAGAAGGTAGGAATTGCTGAAAACTTTTGTTATGTTCTACCCCCTTCTAGCTCCTTTCTCTTCCTCCTCATTAGCATCTTAATTATTATAAATGATATAAATATTTTTAGTATGTATGAGTCTCTAATCTTTTAATATTTTGAAGTACAAATTTGGATTTTATTCCCAGTCCTCTGGTGATTGTGTTTACTTGATTTCATGGAAATGAGAAAGGGAATCAAAGTTTTCTAATAACATTCATTTCTATTACTGGGTAAGAATGAAAAGTTCAGAAATCCATATCAATCCTGACACTCTTTCCATCAAAGTAAATGCCCAGTTTCTCTTCAAAGGCAAACCACTACCATTCAAAATCACAATCATTAACCCAGATGTTTTAATGCATTGAACCCAGAATTTACAGAAAATTCTGAAACAATATTCAGTTCCTTAAATGTATTGAGGTCAAGAATTGGAAAGTTTAATATGGGAGTGGAAAAATGGGGAAAATACATAACTTTAGTAAAGAAAAGGGAGTTTTGAGAAGTGTGAATTTTAGTATTTACAAGAACATCATACTTTTAATGCTCCTTATACTTTCATTTACTGGAGAAAAGCATAACCTTTTGGATAGTGTCTTTAAAGGCTTGCTTTAGTTGCTGGTTCCTGAGAGTATATATAAATGGATTCATCATAGGAGCAACAGAAGTATGCAGAAGAGCCACTCCTTTGATCAATGATGTCTTTTCTTTTGCAGAAGGGTTGGCATACATGAATATGCAGCTTCCATAAGAGATGGAAATGACAATCATGTGTGAGGAACACATAGAAAATGCCTTTTTTCTCTGACTGGCAGAGGAAAGTTTCAGAATTGTTCTAATGATGACATGTAGGACAAAATTATTAATGCCAGAGTAAAAAGCAGAATCACTATGGCAGAGTAAAAACCGATCACTTCTAAGAGCCATGTGTCTGAGCAAGATAATTGCAAGAGGGGAAAATAATCACAAGCACAGTGATCAGTGGCATTGGAGCCACAGTAATCTAACTGGAGAAAAAGAATAGTGGGAAGATATTTAAGAATGCTGCCAGTCAAGCACAAAAGACAAGTAAATTGCAGACTCTTTTGTTCATGACGGTGGTATAATGCAAGGGTTTATAGATGGCAACATAGCGGTCATAGGACATGGCAGTTAGAAGGTAAAACTCAGTTATTCCCATGAAGATGAAGAAAAACAACTGAGCTGTACAATTATTGTATGAGATCGTCTTGTCTCTGGTGATAATTGTGCCCAGAAATCTAGGAATACAGACAGTTGTAAAGGATATTTCTAATACAGAGAAGTTCCTGAGGAAGAAATACATGGGGGTCTGCAGATGGGAGTCAACCAAGGTGAGAGTGATGATGGTCAAATTACCAGTGACGCTTAATATATATGTTATAATTAAGAAGAGAAAAATCATAATCTGAAGCTATGGGTCATCTGATAGCCCTAGAAGAATGAATTCTGTGGGTACTGTGCGGTTTTTCATTGCCAATACTTTCTTTCCCCCTTTAGAGCAGAAACTGTGTGTTCCCCTGTAGGACATAAAAAGTTAAAACAGGATTGAGGTTAGAGTACAGAATCTTAAAAATATCCACAGTGATGAATAATCTATGAAACCCAAAAACAAATGTTTTCCTTCAGCAACTCTCCAAATTCTACTCGACCTCACATTCAAGTAATACATATTATTTGAAGTTAAATACGGACTTTCTTTTGTTGAAAATGCACTGTCATGGGCAATGGATAAAAAAAAAAAAATCTTATGCTAACATTTAAGCAGAAGCTACTTATTTTAATGTTTTTAAAAATAATATTCTAAT
Organism: Mustela lutreola; assembly: GCF_030435805.1. NCBI lineage: Eukaryota > Metazoa > Chordata > Mammalia > Carnivora > Mustelidae > Mustela > Mustela lutreola. The sequence goes on from NC_081297.1 coordinate 59,199,007, forward strand.
TATTCCTGAAAACATTTAGCTCCTTTTTTATAAACATGAAAATACTCTAATTGACATTTTTCTTTTCCTCAATATTATAAAAACTAGTCTGGATTATGGATAATCTAAATACAGGGTTTCAAATCTCACTGGAGTTATTTAGGCCTACCTCCACATTTTATATTTGGAGACCTACATTGTTTAGGAAACTTTCACAAGGTTAAACAATTAGTAACCATAGTAATCATCTCACTGTAGAATGCGCATGTTTATCCATGGGAATGTTTTGTTGGCATTCTCTCATAAAATTACTTTCTTAAGGGTTTGGTTGATGCTATCACACTCATAATTTTTTTTTTTTTTTGCTTTATTGATAAAAAGATCAGAAGGACAATAAGGTAACCTTCTATTAGTAAATTAAATAGTTGCTAGAGTAGTTGAAATCATTCAATGCATAATCCTTTTCTTTTTTTTTTTTTTTTTGTTGTTGTTTACAATACTGCTATGGAAAATGAACAAGTGGATGGTCAAAATAACATCAACTTGGAGGCAGATATTCTTTCCAATTTTAAAAGTAATCTTGTTTTTGTGACTGAGTACATGTTTAAATTAGAAAAAAAATGAACAACCCAATATTTATTTCTGTGTTCCTACTTTAGGATTTTATTAATAGTCTCTTGTTAGTAAGCAATTATTTAATTTTTTAGAAGATTTTATTTATTTGACAGACAGAGATCACAAGTAGGCAGAGAGGCAGGAAGAGAGAGGGGGAAGCAGGCTCCCCACCGAGCCGAGAACCCTATGCAAGGCTTGATACCTGGACCCTGGGAATATGACATGAGCCGAAGGCAGAGGCTTTAACTCACTGAGCCACCCATGCACCCTAGCAATTATTTAATTTTTAATATTATAATGGTTGTAAATCCACAAACATATATGCAAACATGATCTTTAAAACAGTTAAGTAAAATGAAGATTCCATATATTATATTGAAGAATAAATAATTTACTTACTTCCTGATTCTTCTTGATGACCTAGTCTCAATTATTATCATCTGATTTGCTGAAACATATACACAATTTCAGAGCTGGTAAATCGAGTTAGCAAAATATTTGGTTTCTACTGTGCTCTCAAAAGAAGTGTGTTGATTTTACTTTTTCATGGTTCTTCGGGATTATAATTCTCTTTGACTCATGGTATCCTTATTCCTGATACCATAAAATGCTGACAACATTTTATTATAATTCAACTCATTCTTGCTTTTCATGTCTCTCTCAAACTCCACATGCAAATTCAGTTACACCTTGGTTGACTACTACTTTTCCATTTGCCTCTTTTCATATAATACAAAGCACTTTTTTATTTTTCTTTTCTTTTCTTTTTTTTTATTTTTACCCAGGTGAGAGATTGCTCATCACCATCAATCTGGATTGGGAAGGAGTGTGCATTGTATTTACTTTGGTGCCTGATGGACCCAGTAATGCATGAAATGTAATTTTACAACGACCTTATTTAGGCTAACTGGGCTAATTTGCCCAAGCCTTTATCCCATGCTCAGCACAGCATACAAATATGCAGTTGGCCCTAAATGATAGTTTTCCTAAGTGTGTTGCTGCAAAGCACTCTTTATTCAACCATTTTTCTTTCTATTCATGCAAACATTTAAAATCAATATTTGTAATTCTATGATCATACATCTATAAAACCTAAGTAATATTTTCCTTAAGTTCATGGACTGCTATATTTTCCTGCAAACACTGTTTTGAGAAACAGAAAATATGGAATGTTCTTCTCTATGTCTGACAAACAAATGGAACTGGACTTATTTTATCTGCGTATTTTTGTTGGCCTGGGGGAATTCATTAAGTAAAGAGATTGCCAAGAAGAATCATTAAAGACAGAGGTGAATCCTTTTTATAAATATTGATTAAGAAGTACAAAGAGCAAAATAACAAATAAACAAATGGCAAGATCCTAAGTATGGGAAAGCTTGATTTAGAATTTCACACTTCTATTGCTTCTCGGCCTTTTGGCTAAGATCAAGTGTAGAATTTCACTCTTCTGTGATTGCATAAGGAATCCACATTTTTCTTCCTGAAACTGGACTTGTCTTCAGTATAATTAGTGTGCTGTTATCTCTTGAATTTTGGCAACCTAGAGAAGAATTATTTATCAAGACGAAATGGTGGAAAACACTGCTGTGGATTTCTAGTATGACATTGTCTTCTGAAATGGACAACCTCTTTTTTTTTTTTTAAAGATTTTTTATTTATTTATTTGACAGAGAGAGAGATCACAAGTAGGCAGAGAGGCAGGCAGAGAGAGAGAGGAGGAAGCAGGCTCCCTGCTGAGCAGAGAGCCCGATGCGGGACTCGATCCCAGGACCCTGAGATCACGACCTGAGCCGAAGGCAGCGGCTTAACCCACTGAGCCACCCAGGCGCCCCGAGAAATGGACAACCTCTTAAAGACTGATGAGGAGGTTTATACCTATATTGACCCTTTGAATTTAAGGAAGCCATTCCTAAGCCCCTCCCTAATGTGGCTTTAGCCTTTGATGACATTCTTCACTGTGTTATTTACTTCCATTAAACAGTTATTTATATTTGTGCATATGACATCTTCTCATATTGAGAATATTATGAATCAATAAAATAAATATCTGGAAATCTGGCATTGGATATTTTGACTTGTTTATTTCCACATTCCTTCAATCAGAGACATCATTTTTATTACTAGAAGAGTAAAGTAGTATAGAAATATAGAGGTGCCTCGGTGGCTCAGTGGCTTGGGCCTCTGCCTTCAGCTCAGGTCATGATCTCAGGATTCTGGAATCAAGCCCCACATCAGGCTCTCTGCTCAGCAGAGACAATACATAGATGCTGAGATGTGTAGAATTTATAACTGCTACACATTAAAATAGGCGTTGAAAATATTTATTCAAGATATTTCAGTGGAGATGGTGAAACTGATTCTCTACTTGTGAAAATTCTATTCCTTTGCCTTTAGTTTTGTATTCAAATAGCAATTCTTTTTATATTTTATTCAGAGCTTTTATTGATTACCAGGCACTGACCATAAAATTATCTCATTTTTTCAAACAAGCAGACAATACAAAACCATCTGAGGTCAGTGCTATTATTATTCAGGTAAAGAAAGAGTCTGATGCAGAAAGAAGTTAAAGTACCTGATGTCCACCATTTGTGTGTTTGGAGCAATACAATCTTCAGTGACTCACAGGGAAAGGGAATGAATTTCTATCTCACAAAGCACTGTACTTCATGAAATATCCTATTAGACATGTTTCTTCTCCATGCCTTTTCTCAAGCTCCTAGATACTGGATTATCTCTCCCTTTCCTCCTTGATCAATCACCCTCTCACTCTCTAACTTTCTACCCTTACTGCTTTATTCCTAGTTCCTAATAGCTGTCTAGCTTTTCTCAAGGCCTTGGAATAATTCACTTTTAATGAAGACTGATTACACCTGTTACCCTCCTATCCACAAGCTACTAGGCATCTGCTTTTTAATAATTTGTCAATTACCTCCATGTATTCTGAAGTTGATGAGTGATTATGTTTTAGGTCAATGAAACATCGTTCAAGCTACCAGGTTTCACTCTCCTCAGAGAGTGGAGGATGGATTTTAATTACAAATAGTGGTTTGCTGTAACATGTTCTAAATCAAAAGATAAAATTTATTAAATCAAATGGCTAAAGGATCCAAATCTTTTAAGACTTTCTCTAAAACCTTAACTGGCATCGTATTACTGAATATTTTCGGTATGTATTACTAATCATTTTCAGTGATATACTATCATGCTTTATAGGGAAGCCTCTCCACAAGATGTCTGGATGGCCTTTTCCTTACTAACTACCATGATTTTATTGAGATATTATTTTATAAATTGAATTTTTAATCTCAGAAGTGTATCGATTGACAGATGTTGTTGGACCTGATAAGTTTCTAGGTGTAGCCCATATAGTTAAGAGAATCTTTTTTGTGTGTGAAAAAAATAAGGGTTTGCATCATGGAAGTTCCTACCATTAGAAAGTTCCAATGCCAACCTTAACAAGAATTGTTTTCAATAACTTCAATACGCATCAAATCAATTGATTTTTGCATAGTTGTCAAAAGTCCTAATGTAAAATAAAAGAGGAAAATGAACACCAAATGTCTTAGAAAATACTCAATTAATTATTCCTTTGTCATACAAAATGTCTAGTTATGATAAAATGCACATTTTATTCAATCACTGTTTTAAAAGCTAATTCAGTGTTATGTACATTATTACATGTGTTTATGTTGGGTAAAATATTTAGTCAGAACAGTAGCATTGCAACCATTCTAAATTATTCAAATGTATTTATATATTAAAACATGTTTATCAAAAACCCACTACGTGGCAGATGCCAGTTCTAAGGGAAGAGTATTAGTGACTTCTGGTAAAAGTCTAACAACGGCTTCTCAGGGGGTGGAGGTGAGGGGCTGATCTGTAGAGCTGATCCTGTTCCAGGAAGTGAAGTCTCTCACATGGCAGGTTTCAAGCTACTGATGTGGGCTTTCTGAATGCAGAATTGAGAAGACACAGCACAACTGGCTTTTGGGAAGCATCTAGTCAGGCCCTGCACCCTTCTGTGTGGACCACAGCATTTTGTCTGCAGGGGAGTTGGAGATCTCTGCTCTCCTGGGCTCAGGGATGTGAGAGAAAACAGACAATAAGCAATGAACATAATTAATTCCTAAATTATAGGGTCCTTTATAAATTAATAACTGTTTTGTAAAGAAAGAGAAAACTGAAAAACGTTGGAAGTGGGGGGCTACTATAATTGTATGTAGAGAAATTGGGGAGGACTTATTGAGATGACATGCATATATCTGGAAGAGGAGTGTTGTCTGGTTTAAATACAATCTAGTGTGAATGCACTAAGGCCTTAGGAGGAAACATCATATGATTTGCTAAGAAAGATATATTTTTTTCTTCCTTTCCAATATTAGTAAATGTATTGGTGCTTGTCCTGCTAGTCTCCTGGATAGAACATCCAGTATAGTACTGAATAAACACAATGATAGTGAGCTTGTAACTGAATTTTGTTAAAATGATTTTTCTATGAACAAAGTATATAATGAAACAAATAAGGTTTTGCATCATTTGCACTTAAATGAATTGTATTTGTAAGGTATTATATCAAAAGAGCCAAAAAAGGTATCAGAAACTTATTATCTTAGGTGTTGATTATCAAAAAGAGCAGTTTAAAGTCAAGCATTTAAATACACTACTAACAGGCACCTTGGTACCTCAGAGAGTTAAGCCTCTGCCTTCAGCTCAGGTCATGATCTCAGTCAATTAGAATTGAGCCCCATGTGGTGCTAAGCAGGGAGCCTGCTTAACCCCCTTCTCTCTCTGCCTGCCTTTCTGCCTACTTGTAACTTCTCTCTCTGTCAAATAAATAAGAAAAATCTGTTTTAAAAAATAAATACACTATTAAGAAACAGCAAATGTGGGGCACCTGGATGGCTCAGTGGGTTAAAGCCTTTTCTGTCGGCTCAGGTCCTGATCCAAGGGCCCCGGGATCAAGCCCTGCATTAGGCTCTCTGCTTAGAAGGGAGCCTGCTTCCTCCTCTCTCTCTCTCTCTGCCTGCGTCTCTGCCTACTTGTGATCTCTGTCTGCCAAATAAATAAATAAAATCTTTTTTGTTTAGTTAATTTTTTTTCAGCATAACAGTATTCATTATTTTTTCACCACACCCAGTGCTCCATGCAATCCGTGCCCTCTATAATTAATACCCACCACCTGGTACCCCAATCTTCCACCCCGCCGCCACTTCAAACCCCTCAGATTGTTTTTCAGAGTCCATAGTCTCTCATGATTCACCTCCCTTTCCAATTTCCCCCAACTCCCTTCTCCTCTTTAACTCCCCATATCCTCCATGCTATTTGTTATGCTTCACAAATAAGTGAAACCATATGATAATTGACTCTCTCTGCTTGACTTATTTCACTCAGCATCATCTCTTCCAGTCCCGTCCATGTTGCTACAAAAGTTGGGTATTCATCCTTTTTGATGGAGGCATAATACTCCATAGTGTATATGAACCACCTTTTCCTTATCCATTCATCCATTGAAGGACATCTTGGTTCTTTCCATAGTATGGCGACTGTGGCCATTGCTGCTATAAACATTGGCGTACAGATGACCCTTCTTTTCACTACCTCTGTATCTTTGGGGTAAATACCCAGTAGTGCAATTGCAGGGTCATAGGGAAGTTCTATTTTTAATTTCTTGAGGAATCTCCACACTGTTCTCCAAAGAGGCTGCACCAACTTGCATTCCCACCAACAGTGCAAGAGGGTTCCCCTTTCTCCACATCCTCTCCAACAAATGTTGTTTTGGCCTTTCTAACTGGTGTAAGGTGCTATCTCAATGTGGTTTTAATTTGAATCTCCCTGATGGCTAGTGATGATGAACATTTTTTCATGTGCCTGATAGCCATTTGTATGTCTTTTTAAAAAATCTTAAAAAAAAAAAAAAAAGAAACAGTAAATATACTCATATTTGGTATCTAGGAATATTTATGTCTTCAGGCTTTTTTAAAGAACTGATATGATTTATGTGTTAATTAAGGAGTTGCTAGAAATATGGGCTACTTCATGTTTTCCATAAATAAGTGTGACTTCATAATTGCATTTTAAATTGGTAAATTATATGGCACAGAAAATTTTAAACGGGGTACTTCAAAAATACTTGAGACTTCTCAAAAAGAGTAAATACATCACTTTCTTAGTGATAGTTTTTTACATAGTTACTAAGTATGCTATCATATGGAGAGGATGGTACATGTAATATTCCAATAAGACTAAGTAATATTCACAGTTTTTGTAGAGTAAAATCAAAATAATGTTAAACATGACAATATTTTCTGAATTCCTTCAAAGAATGTTTCCTGGTAAAATCATAAAATGATTTTAACTCATTGATCTTACAGTGTCTTTTTGTCTTTCTTTGATTTTCTAAGTTTTATTGTGAAAAAAAAAAAAAGGTATTTAAAAATATTTCGAAGGAAATAAGGTCAGTCTCATAGTTACAGAGTGAAAAGACTATCTCACAGAAGAGGAATGCATGAGAAAGTGATTGAAATTTAAGTGGAAATATATATATATTCAAATATATGTATATATTTGATATTTGTACATATATCTACATATGTATATATGTATTTTACAATATTTCTCAAATATCCTCAGTATTTTGCTGGCAATAGAAATATAAGCAATGATACAGAACTCTAGTGAAACTATGTGGATATTCATAGACTTTTGCAGGGCCCTGATTCCTATTTACTTGTTCTTGAGTATGTCTTTAATTTATGACAACATTTTAATTTTTTTTTATTTACTTGAGAAAAATACAATCTTCTTTGCCCTGTCCATGAAGGCTCGCTTGACTTGCTGGTTTCTTAGGCTGTAAATAAAGGGGTTCAGCATGGGGGCTACTGAGGTGTTTAGCACAGCAACACTCTTGCTCAGAGACACTCTGTCTTTTGCTGCTGGATTAATGTACATGAAAATGCAGCTGCCATAGGAGATGGAGATGACAATCATGTGGGATGAGCAGGTAGAAAAGGCCTTTGTCCTCTGACTAGCGGAAGGAATCCTCAAAATTGTTCTAATGATATATATATAGGACAGAATTATTAATGCCAAAGTGAACAGTAGAGTAAACACAGCACAGGAAAAACCCACTGTCTCTAGGAATTTTGTGTCTGAACAAGAAAGGTGTAGTAAGGGGAAATAATCACAGGTAAAATGATCTATAACGTTGGACTTACAGTAATCAAGCTGTATGAACAGCATGAGTGATGGGAATATGATTAAGAATGAAGCCAACCAAGAGGCAAAGACAAGGAGTATGCAGACTCTGGGATTCATGATGGTCATGTAATGCAGAGGCTTGCAGATGGCAATGTAACGGTCATAGGACATGGCAGCCAGAAGGTAAAATTCAGTGACTCCCAACAGAATGAAAAAAAACAACTGAGCCATACAGTCATTAAAAGAAATGGTTTTATCTCCTGTAATCAGGGTGCCCAGGAACTTGGGTATGCTGACAGTTGTGAATGAAACCTCTAGCAAGGAGAAATTTCTGAGGAAGAAATACATGGGAGTCTGGAGATGGGCATCCAGCAGGGTAAGGGTGATAATGGTCAGGTTCCCAGTGATGCTGAGCATGTAGGTGATGAACAGAAAGACAAAGATCACCCCCTGAAGCTGTGGATCATCTGACAATCCCAGGAGGATGAACTCTGTTATTTCTGTGTGGTTTTTCATTTCTTTTCTTCTTTTGTGTAGATTAGAGGAGAAAACACAAACAGAAGGATTAGAGAAAGGGGATTACATATAGGAAGCTGCTGGGGTTGGTCTGTGGAAGTAAACTAATTTAATTTAGTTTAATTTAAATTAATTTAATTAATTTAATGTAAGAGAACTTTAAGAAAACTTAATAAAAGTAGGTGACATGTTTTTTTTTTTTTAAGATTTTATTTATTTATTTGACAGAGAGATTACAAGTAGGCAGAGAGGCAGGCAGAGAGAGAGAGGAGGAAGCAGGCTCCCTGCTGAGCAGAGAGCCCGATGCGGGACTCGATCCCAGGACCCTGAGATCATGACCTGAGCCGAAGGCAGCGGCTTAACCCACTGAGCCACCCAGGCGCCCCGAGTAGGTGACATGTTTAAAGTAAATTTTTAGCTGTGCCACACTCTGTGTTTTACATAGAATGTTTCTTCATGAAACCTTCATTTCACTGATTGGGAACTGATTCTAAAAAGATTTTTAAAAATCTTATCTGCAATACATGCCCTACATGAGAAGAACAGGAATTTTAACCCAGGTTTTTCTGAATATTTGATAACTGGAATAGAAATGCTTCCTGTTGACTCTTCAGAGTAATTCCCTGATGGATTCCCTTCCCATTGAGAAAATCTTTGTCCTCTTCCAACCACAAATTGTCTCATTTCCTCATTTCTGTCACATGAATTAGGTGAATTATTACTTAGTATTGTTAGTATTAGTATTAGCATTATTACTTAGAAGTATAACATAGAAAAGACGGTATGTTTATAGGGAGGTCACTCAACTGGGGATGTGACCAAAATTTGAAAGTCAATGAAGTTCAATTTTTAACATTGTGACAAAATTCCAAAGTTTTTACTCTGGTTCACATTCTTCTTTTCCAACCTCCTGTACCTTATCTGAAGCCACAGTTAATGAATTCTTTGACATGATGTCCTCGGACTATAGACAGAAGGCATGGTAGAAATTTAGCAGGTCGATTTACACATTCATGGGCTAAAGAAGCAATGTATTTATATCTAAAATTATTTTATAGAACATTTTTTCTTTCAGAGTTTCTTCTATCTAAATGTTGTTGGTATTATTCTTTATATATGAATTCTGCTTTCTATCCCATATTATAATTTTATATATTTCCTTTTATCTACATTTATAGAAGCTTTATTAGGTCAACACCTTGGAGTACAGGATAAGACAGCCCATGAACTCCCTTTATATTCTTTTCCTGAATAATAATAACTTAAATAATACAATGCATTTTAAAGTGAAGTTAAATTTTTCTCAGTAAATCAAACCAGTCCATTATCATATCCCTCAATCTGTGTATTCTCACTAAATAGTAAAGTGTTCAATTCAGAGTCATGAAGGAAGTTTTGCAATAGGATATTTAGTTTAAGATGTAGACTTATTGATTACTGGTATATAATACATCATAATACTGTGAAGTTTCTTGATCTCTTTTTCCCCAACATGTCTGAGTTCTCTTTTCACTCACTTCACACTGTTTAGCAAAGAAGTGTTGCTGTTGATTAACGCAAATTCCAAATTCCAACGAAGATGGATAGTGCCAATGCTATGGCGAAAGCATGTGAAAATCACAGGAAATGAACATTTCTTTTGCTATTTCTCAGGACTAGAGGAAGCAGGCTGAAGGGCTTTTAAACAGACATCACAGTGACATATTTTGTAAACAAACTTATGGCAATTCAAATGTATGATCGATATTTCAATCATAGCAGTCATTTTTCTCAATGAATAATCCTCAATAATTAACACTGTGTGTACACTCTTTGATCTGTAAGTTATTTCTGTGATGTTTTTGGTAGAGTCATGAAAAATATATCCAAGACTCTAAAAGATTATTTCAAGCTTTCCTTCCTAACTACTTATCCAGGTTTCTTTTACCCAGTCATATGTAACTTATGTTCACAAGATTTGTGGTCCCATTTGCTCCTTTCTTTTCTTTTTTTAATTTTTTTAAAGATTTCATTTATTTATTTGTCAGAAAAGTAGGCAGAGAGGCAGGCAGAGACAGAGAGAGAAGGAAGCAGGCTCCCCACTGAGCAGAGAGCCCGATGCGGGGCCCGATGCGGGGCTCGATGCGGGGCTCAATCCCAGGACCCTGGCATCATGACCTGAGCTGAAGGCAGAGGCTTTAACCCACTGAGCCACCCAGGGGCCCCTGCTCCTTTCTTTTCAATGAATTCTACTCTGTCATGGATATCTATCTAATTGTTGAATCAAGTGTGTCATTCATTGAAAGTGAAAATTAACATATTGTATAAACAAGCTACTTACTATTTTCACCCACAAATTAACACACAATTTTCTAATTCTCTTTCTCTCTCACGTGACACTCCTTTTCTTGGTGTTAGATTTAGATGTGAGGCTAATTTGTCAAATAAGAGAACAAAATATTGGTTTAATGTGGTATCTTGAGTAATAATTTGGTTTTATAACAACCACTAACTTTTTTTTTCTGGAATGATTCACTCCATTCCTGACCATGTTTGCTTACAGCTAATGTCATGCAAGAACTTTATGGTGAATATAAAAAATCTCATGAAGGACCAATTTAGTTTCTTTTTTTTTTTCAGATTATTACTTTAGTAATGTCTCAGAATATTCCTCAAATTGGATCAGAATCTTTTTTCCCTCAGTACCCTGAAAAAAATTACCTGTTTTTTTTTTCCTAATAGAAAGGGAGAATTTGGATCCCAAATCAGATCAAAGCATCAACCAGTATGAATAGGAATAATGAAGGGAAAGCAGTAATCATAAATTACTCTCAAAATCTGTAGGTTTTCATAAAGATATTCTACATATATCCTGATTATCTCAATTTGTTAACTAGGTATCTATATTTGGGTATAATTTTTAATGTAAAGAAGGAAAGGAATTCTTCAAAAACATAAAGCATCAGACCTTAATATTTATTTATAAGGAATGATACTATTGGGGCACTTGTGGGCTTTGCCTTCAAAGAGAAATGGATTGAAAATGCAACTCATAGTATTGTGACTTTGGACAAGTTACTTAATCTCTCTGAATTTTACTTTTTCCTTCATTTAAAAAATAGGAATAATAATTCATGGAATAGTCATGAGGACAAATTTAAGAAAAAGTAAAATTAAATCATACAAAATCTGTATAAAATGTACTCCCAAACAGTGGTTAATATTATCTTTATTCTCCCCAAAATAAAGTCAATGAACATATTTGAGGAATATAGCCCCACGTTAAACACCAAAACCATTTTTGAGACAGTGAAAGACTGTATGCACTTATCTCATTTACTCAGTGTGAGTTATCTATGTTAATTTGAAGACACTGACAATGAAAGAGATTAAGTATAATAAGCAAGATCAGACATCAGATGTTAGTTGATAGTAGAATTGGAATTCCTAAGTCTTTCTGCTTGAAACCAGCACATTTACTACTTATTAAACATGTATTCAATGAGGAAGATCAAATTGAGAGACAATAATTGTATGAAAAGTAATAGAGGAATAAAATATTATGACAAACAGGAAATGTAACATACTCATTTTTCATAATCCTTGATAAATACAGCTGACATAAGAAACCCAAATTATTCTATGTATTCCAAAATAAAGTTAGGTAAACATTAATGAATCAGTGCTAAGAAAAAGAAATTTTCTGTTGACTACAACTTTACAATCTTACCTCTATTTGTCACACAAAAGACATCATCAGCTGGTTGAAATGGTTAAAAAAAAAAGCAAAATGACAACTATTTCAGTTTTAGGTTAAGAGATTCAGTATTTTAAAAACCAGTATTTCTCAATACATTGGAGCTACTTTATTTCTGTAACTAATATTCTTTTACACACTTTTCCCTATACGTATGGGAGCTAAAATAGTGAAGAGAAGTTAGATTTGGAGTTACTTTGGATCTTTTGGAAGAAGATTTCATGTGGATTTTCTCTTGCCTAATGCACATTTTTATTTACCATATATACTCATGTCTCAGAGCAAATACTCCAGTGAATCAAATGTGCCAACAAGGGCCTAGAGGAAAATACACTAAGGATTGTACAAATGTTATCAACAGTTGCACCAATATTGGAACCAGAAACTTTTGGGATAATGCCCAAAGAGATAGAAAGTGCATAAGAAATCAGCTAGAAGCACATGGAATATTTTGCATATAATCTAAATGAGAAAATAACTAATCCTGAATCAGGATTTCTCTCAAGAATAGAATCTCCCATTCTTCTTTTGCTGAGTAAAATACTGGGACAACTTAATCTTATATGAAAACATTACATTTTTATCATACTAAAACATCTCCATAAAAGTGGCACTCCAAGCTAGTAGGTATCAAATAAAGTATACAAAAACGCTGAATATAGAATGATAACAAGAATGCAGGGAATGATCCCAGTCTTTTGGTACTGGTTGAGACCTGATTTGTGACCCAAGATGTGATCTATTCTGGAGAATGTTCACTAGAGAAGAATGCATATTCTGTTGTTTTGGGATGGAATGTTCTGAATATATCTACAATGTCCATCCAGTGCGACATTTAAGGCCTTTATTTCCTTGTTGATATTTTGCTTGGATGATCTGTCCATTTCAGTGAGGGGGGTTTTAAGTGCCCTTCTATTATTGTATTATTATTGTTGTGTTTCTTTGGTTTTGTTATTAATTGGTTTATTTAGTTGGCTGTTCCCATGTTAGGGGCATAGATATTTAAAATTGTTAGATCCTTTTGTTGGACAGACCCTTTGAGTATGATATAGTGTCCTTCCTCAACTCCTATTGTTGTTTTTAGCTTAAAATCTAATTTATCTGATAAACGGATTGCCACCTCAGCTTTCTTTTGATGTCCATTAGCATGGTAAATTGTTTTCCACCACCTCACTTAAAATCTGGAGGTGTCTTTGTGTCTAAAATGAATTTCTTGTAGACAGCACACTGATGGGTTTTGTGTTTTTATCCATTCTAATACCCTGTGTCTTTTGATTGGGGTATTTAGGTCATTTACATTCAGGTTAACGATTGAAAGAAATGAATTTAGACATGCTATGCCATTGTATTGTCTATAAGGTGAGTGTTACTGTATACTGTCTCTGTTCCTTTCTGGTCTACTACTTTTAGGCTCTCTTTTTGCTTAGAGGTCCCTTTCACTATTTCCTGTGGACTGGCTTGGTGTTAGCAAATAAATAGAACAAATTGTGATGTATATGTAAGACAAAATCACCAAAGCCAAAGTAAATAGCAAAGTACCCCAACCAAGCAAAAGTCAGTTACTACAAAGTGTCATGTATCTGAATGAGTCCATTGCAAAAAGGAAAGATAGTCACATGCAAAGTGTTCAATGACATTGGAAACACAGTAATCCAGCTGAGTAAACCAGTATAAGTGGTGGAAAAATGATCAGAAACTTGCCCAGCAATGCACATAGCATAAACAGGTTACAGAGTTTCCTGTTCTTGATGGTTGTATAATGAAGGGGCTTACAAATGGCAATAATAGTGATCAAAGGACATGGCAATTAGAATTTGAAATTCAGTTACCCCTATGAAAATAAAGAATAGTTGGGCAACACAACTGTTATTGGAAATGATATTATCCCTGGTGATAATTAACCCCAGAAATCGAGGAATACATGTAATTGAAAATGAAATTTCTAAGAAAGACAAGTTCTAGCTAAGAAATACAGAGGCCTCTGTAGAGGAGAGCTCACCCAAGTTAGGGTGATGACTGTTAGGTTTCCATTGACACTTTACATGTTTGGGATAAATAGGCAGAGTAAAATCAGAATCAGAAATCAAGATCATCACACACAGACAATCATATCAAAAAATGGGCAGAAGATATGGACAGACACTTCTCCAATAAAGACATACAAATGGCTATCAGACACATGAAAAAATGTTCATCATCACTAGCTATCAGGGAGATTCAAATTAAAACCACATTGAGATATCACCTTACATCAGTTAGAATGGCCAAAATTAGCAAGACAGGAAACAACATGTGTTGGAGAGGATGTGGAGAAAGGGGAACCCTCTTGCACTGTTGGTGGGAATGCAAGTTGGTGCAGCCTCTTTGGAGAACAGTGTGGAAATTCCTCAAGAAATTAAAAAGAGAACTTCCCTATCACCCTGCCATTGCACTCCTGGGTATTTACCTCAAAGATACAGAGGTAGTAAAAAAGAAGGGTCATCTGTACCCCAATGTTTATAGTAGCAATGGCCACAGTCACCAAACTGTGGAAAGAACCAAGATGCCCTGCAACGGACAAATGGATAAGGAAGATGTGGTCCATATACACTATGGAGTATTATGCCTCCATCAGAAAGGACAAATACCCAACTTTTGTAGCAACATGGATGGGACTGGAAGAGATGATGCTGAGTGAAATAAGTCAAGCAGAGAGAGTCAATTATCATATGGTTTCACTTATTTGTGGAGCATAACAAAAAGCATGGAGGACATGGGCAGTTAGAAAGGGGTTGGGGTAAATTGGAGGGGGAGGTGAATCATGAGACACTATGGACTCTGAAAAACAATCTGAGGGGTTTGAAGTGGTGGGGGGTTGGGAGGTCGGGGTACCAGGTGGTGGGTATTATAGAGGGCACAGATTGCATGGAGTACTGGTTGTGGTGAAAAAATAATGGTACTGTTATGCTGAAAATAAATAAATGAAAAAAAAAATCAGGATCATCAGAAAGGCTCAGCAGGACAAACTCTGATCATTGTGGGGTAGTTTATTTCTTTCTCTTCCATTTTTATTTCTATCAAAGATATGACACTACACTGATGAATGTGGAGGACATTACCCTAAGTGAAACAAGTGGAAGGACAAAAAAATGCATGATTCCACTTTTATGAGGTGTTAAAATCAGTCTATCTCATGGAAATGGAGTTGAATGGCAACTATCTTAGGGTGGGGCAGGGTCAGCAATGGGGAGTTGCTATTAGCTGGTATAAAGTTCAGTTCTGTAAGAAGGATAAGTTTTCAAGATGTTGAAGATGAATACTGTTGAAGAACATTGTTCACTGTACTACATTTTGCCTGCAGTTAACAATACTATATTGTGCCTTTAAAAATACAAGTGGGTAAATCTCAAGTTAAGTGTTCTCACCACTTTATAAATATAATTTGTACTTATTCACAACCATAGCAGTTAATAAAGACAATGTTATAATAATAGCTACTATTTATTGATAGCTAATTATGCTGTGTGCTTGAAAGGTTCATTCTCATCCCTATGGTACATTATATATGCCAGATATCTGACACCTGATTTACCTCTGGGAAAATATATATTGAGAGGACATAGAAACCCTAACTTTGTCAACTATTTGCCTTCTTTCATATACAAAATATACTTCAGATAGAATGAAATTGAGAAACCATTCATAAGTTGTCTATTACATTTTGAATACCCTTCAATTTTCTATTACTTATTTTATTTTTTTCTCTATAATTCCTGTGCTGTATTTCTCAGTTGAATATGTTACATAGAAATCATTAGGAATGGTATGGCATGAGTTAGGATTATAGTATATTTTCTATTACTAAATAATCATTTATATTATTTAGAATACTTTATTGTATTCATAATTTTCTTTCATTTTCTCTCTCACACACATAGAGAAACACGCATCCATCTTTCCAAAATACTTTAGGCACTTAATACCTTAAGTAGAGTGAGTGGAGGAGTATTTTAACAGGTGAAATTCTAACTTTATATGAAAGTTGTGATCTGTTATGATCTGTTATGAAGATTTTATTTTATATAAAACTTAAATGATTTTGCTTTTTAGGCATCAAATAATTTAGACACATGCCCAGTTTCAGCCTAGTTCAAAACTAGAAGGGAGCTATACATATAT
Organism: Mustela lutreola; assembly: GCF_030435805.1. Taxonomy (NCBI): domain Eukaryota; kingdom Metazoa; phylum Chordata; class Mammalia; order Carnivora; family Mustelidae; genus Mustela; species Mustela lutreola. The sequence continues at coordinate 59,215,208 of NC_081297.1, forward strand.
ATTTCAGCATTATCAGAAAGCAAAACTTACACCATGGAATTAGAGAAATCCAACTTATTCTACATATCTAAGATGGTATTTCTTCACTATTTTCTACAGTATGTGTATGTGTTTGTATGTATACATGTATGTATGTCTGCATCTACTTGTATATCTACCTATATCTAGTGAGTCATAATGGATTTTGGAAATAAGGAGATGTATTTAGCAGCATATCTACAAAAGTATATATGTTAAGTATCTATTCTTTTTTTGACAATAGATAAATTATGTGAAAACACCCTATTTAGCGAGCAATGTTCTGTGGTTTTTAAATGAAAGCTTTCACATTTTTCAAAAAATCATATGGCATTTGAAGAATTGATTTCCTAGAGAAACTGCAAGATTGTGAAAGGATTTCTGGCAAAGATCACTGAAAATCACAAAATTATATTTTCTATATAGAGTAAGGAAAATATCACATCAATAATTACAGTGCCTCCTCCATTCTGTGTGATAATCATTTTCCTAAACAAAATGCAAAGTAAATTACATTTACAAATTAAAAGAATTAATAATCAAGACATTGAAACTAATCAAAGTTTCAGAAGAATGGGAACCAGAAAAACTTATGGAGTTATTTCATCTGAATGGGAAATATATTAAATGTGCTTATAAACTCTTAGAAAGAAAGAATGAATAAGGATAGCAGGAAGACCACTGCCATTTAAAGGTGGCTCAAATTTCATGTTTGTATATTTTAAATTGCCCTGCAATGTGTCTAATTTGTAAAACCATAACATTTCATTTGCTTGAGAAAAATGCAATCTTCCTTGCCCTGTCCATGAAGGCTCCCTTGAGTTGCTGGTTCCTTAGGCTGTAAATAAAGGGGTTCAGCATGGGGGCTACTGAGGTGTTTAGCACAATAACACCCTTGCTCAGAGACACTATGTCTTTTGCTGCTGGATTAATGTACATGAAAATGCGCTGCCATAGGAAATGAAGATGGCAATCATGTGGGATGAACAGGTGGAAAAGGCCTTTGTCCTCTGACTAGCAGAAGGAATCCTCAAAATTGTTCTAATGATATATATGTAGGACAGAATTATTATTACCAGGGTGAACATTAAAGTAAACAGAGACCAGGAAAACCCCATTATCTCTAGGAATTTTGTGTCTGAACAAAAAAGTTGCAGCAGGGGGTAAAAATCACAGGCAAAATAGTCAATAATATTAGACCTACAGTAATTAAGGTTTAAGAGCAACATGAGTGCAGGGAATACAATTAAGAATGAAATCAGAAGATATTTGCAAACGACATATCAGATAAAGGACTAGTGTCCAGAATCTATAAAGAACTTAGCAAACTCAACACCCAAAGAACAAATAATCCAATCAAGAAATGGGCAGAAGACATGAACAGACATTTCTGCAAAGAAGACATCCAGATGGCCAACAGACACATGAAAAAGTGCTCCATATCACTTGGCATCAGGGAAATACAAATCAAAACCACAATGAGATATCACCTCACACCAGTCAGAATGGCTAAAATCAACAAGTCAGGAAATGACAGATGCTGGCGAGGATGCGGAGAAAGGGGAACCCTCCTACACTGTTGGTGGGAATGCAAGCTGGTGCAGCCACTCTGGAAAACAGCATGGAGGTTCCTCAAAATGTTGAAAATAGAACTGCCCTATGACCCAGCAATTGCACTATTGGGTATTTACCCTAAAGATACAAATGTAGTGATCCAAAGGGACACATGCACCCGAATGTTTATAGCAGCAATGTCCACAATAGCCAAACTATGGAAAGAACCTAGATGTCCATCAACAGATGAATGGATCAAGAAGATGTGGTATATATACACAATGGAATACTATGCAGCCATCAAAAGAAATGAAATCTTGCCATTTGCAACAACATGGATGGAACTAGAGCATATCATGCTTAGCGAAATAAGTCAAGCAGAGAAAGACAACTATCATATGATCTCCCTGATATGAGGAAGTGGTGATGCAACATGGAGGCTTAAGTGGGTAGAAGAAGAATAAATGAAACAAGATGGGATTGGGAGGGAGACAAACCATAAGTGACTCTTAATCTCACAAAACAAACTGAGGGTTGCCGGGGGGAGGGGGTTTGGGAGAAGGGGGTGGGATTATGGACATTGGGGAGGGTATGTGATTTGGTGAGTGCTATGAAGTGTGTAAACCTGGTGATTCACAGACCTGTACCCCTGGGGATAAAAATATATGTTTATAAAAAATAAAAAATTTAAAAAAAAAAAAAAAAAGAATGAAATCAGCCACAAAGAGAAGACAAGGAGTATGCAGACTCTGGGATTCATGATGGTCATGTAATGCAGAGGTTTGCAGATGGCAATATAATGGTCATAGGACATGGCAGCCAGCAGGTAAAATTCAGTGACTCCCAACAGAATGAAAAAAAAAAAAAAAAAAAGAACTGAGCAATGCAATCATTAAAGGAAATGGTTTTATCTCCTGTAATCAGAGTGCTTAGGAACTTGGTATGCTAACAGTGGTGAATGAAACCTCTAATATGGAGAAGTTTTTGAGGAAGAAATACGTGAGTGTCTGGAGGTGGGCATCCAGCAGGATAAGGGTGATAATGGTCAGGTTCCCAGTGATGCTGAGCATGTAGGTGATGAACAGAAAGACGAAGATCACTCCCTGAAGCTGCGGGTCATCTGACAATCCCAGGAGGATGAACTCTGTTAGTTCCGTGTGGTTTCTCCTTCTCCAGTTGCTTATTTGTTGTTCTCCTGCCAGACCTCTAGGAGAAAACACAAGGAAGAAACTCGAAGAGAGGATTAGCAGAGGTCCAAGTTTGGAGACAGAATTTGGCAAAAACAAAAACAAAAACAAACAAACAAAAAAACCCTATGTGCTTTCATCTACAAGGGAGATTTTATGAATCTTTGACTGATTCTTCCCAACCCACAAACGTCTTGCTGAAATCTCCTATGAACTCTTCCACTATGCTGTGCATGTCTGAAAGTTTAGGAAGAGTCTGACCTTCAAAGCTTTTGCAACACAGTCAAGTGCCTGGAAGTTACAGGGGCTTAAATTTATTTTACTTGTCTACTTAATTCACTCATTCATTCTGAGTTTGTTCTTGCATCACAAACACCCATCAGGTGAAGTTCTCTATTGTATGCCCAATTCCTGGCTGCATATTACATAGGTTGTGTCTTTGTTTTATAAGATGTTTTCCCCTTTCTTTTATAAGAAAGGACATGTAAAAGAAGCCCCAAATTTTTGACATATAATAAAAAAAAAACTTCATTAAACATTATTTCAAAATAGGTCTCATTAAATTTCTTTAGAATGCTTTCTTTTAATTAACTTTACTCCTGCTCAGTAACAATGCTCTTCCTTCATCAGGGTTTGCTTTTCCTATGAAGCACTAGTTTCTCATAACACCTGGGAGCCTCAATATGCATTCTCATCAAATAGGCAATATTTGGTTTCATTTGAATTGAATTTCAATTCAATCCCCAAATTGAAATTTCTGCACTAAATTTACTGCCTTTGGAGATATTATTTTAAAAAGGCATATTATTACTCTTCCATAGGTAATAATGTGTCAATACACTGCATTTTTAACCTTATTTCAAGGTTTTTTTTTTTTTTTTTTTTGCATATTCTTTATTTTCCTAACTTTCCTACCAATTTCAACACTTTCTGAAAAAGAATAACTTGACTGAATTACACATTTTGGCTACTGAAGAAACATACGAGGAAATGTATGAAGAGCTGTGAAAGAAGGTATTAATATATATAGAAACGTTTATGTGAGCATTACTGAAAAGGAGTACTTAAAGGCCAATTTTCTAGGATCAGTGAATATAGGCTTAAAACAACTCTACCAAGAGAAGATCTAATATCACAGACCTGGGGGAAGCACACTGTACTATTATGTAAAAATATTAATGAATATCAATGGACTATATTCATTTACTATATTCATTCATTTTTACCAACATTGCCAACATGGATGTTATTCATTCATTCATTCATTCATTTATTCATTAATTAATTCAGCAGGATTTGGGGAGAAAAAAACCTCTAGGTTTAACAAGGTGCATATGATTTCTCAAGCCTGAAGCCACCCCAAGGATGTACTCATGCAGAGTATGAAGGATATTCTAAGAATTTAGCCCATCTTTTTATTTCTGAACACAGATCCATATTTCCCCTGGAAGAACATGGGTTAGGTTCAACTTAAATTATTTTCCACCCATTTGGTTAAAAATCAAGAACCCTTTCTAAGAACCCCTGAGGCATATACTTTGAGCTATTCAAACTCAAAGTTAGTGATAATACTTTGTGTTTGTTAAATAAGATGGCCACAAAGTACCTTCAAGTTTCATTCCAAAAATATCACTGTTCCATTCTTCATTTAGTCATCAATAATCAAATAAAAAAGGAAAAATATATAAACTCATAACAAGATCATGGTATAAAAATCTTATTAATTTCTTACTTGTGACAATCTAAGGTAAATAGCTCTTACAGAAAGTTTATGGGATCTGCAGGTTAGAGGAACATGAGCTAAAAATTCAAATGGGCTGTTTAATGGATTTGTGACTTTAGCTGGTACTTAATTTCCCTAAGCATCTGTTTTCTCGGCTTACCATGGATGTAAAATTTCAAGGGCATTTTGGGAATTAATTGAAATAATATAAATGAAAGTGCTGTATAAACCATATGGCATTAAATATGCTTTAAGAAGAGCTGGTTTATTTATCTTCTTTTAGTGGAATTGTTTTCCAAGTTTGAGCAGAATATTCATAGTAAATGTGATTGTACAAGGGCATTATTTATTCAAATGAAATATTAAGGACTTTTACATTCTATCTCACTAACTTTTATGACACCCTGATAGAACTTTATCTTTGTCCCCAAATGAAGCACTAGGGTACTGTGGTTTTGTACCTTAGATATATTTGTTTTGTTAACAAGTGTTCAATATATTAGAGACTACCTAAAATTAAAGTCTGTTCTCTTAAAGAAAGTACTACATAACTTATATTCAATTAGAAACACAGCCACAGAGATGATAATTTCTTCCTTTTGTTTGAGAATGAATAAATTATATAATAAAGCAAAATATACTAACATCCCTTTACATTGTTAAAAATAAATCCAGTTGAAAAATGAAATTCCAACATATCCTATTTAATCTGACTAAAAGTTGAGCTGGTGGCATCACAATCCCGGACTTCAAGCTCTATTACAAAGCTGTCATCATCAAGACAGCATGGTACTGGCACAAAAACAGACCCATAGATCAATGGAACAGAATAGAGAGCCCAGAAATAGACTCTCAACTCTATGGTCAACTAATCTTCGACAAAGCAGGAAAGAATGTCCAATGGAAAAAAGACAGCCTCTTAAATAAATGGTGCTGGGAAAATTGGACAACCACATGCAGAAAAATGAAATTGGACCATTTCCTTACACCACACACAAAAATAGACTCAAAATGGATGAAGGACCTCAATGTGCGAAAGGAATCCATCAAAATCCTTGAGGAGAACACAGGCAGCGACCTCTTTGACCTCAGCCGCAGCAACATCTTCCTAGGAACAACGCCAAAGGCAAGGGAAGCAAGGGCAAAAATGAACTTTTGGGATTTCATCAAGATCAAAAGCTTTTGCACAGCAAAGGAAACAGTTCACAAAATCAAAAGACAACTGACAGAATGGGAGAAGATATTTGCAAACGACATATCAGATAAAGGACTAGTGTCCAGAATCTATAAAGAACTTAGCAAACTCAACACCCAAAGAACAAATAATCCAATCAAGAAATGGGCAGAGGACATGAACAGACATTTCTGCCAAGAAGACATCCAGATGGCCAACAGACACATGAAAAAGTGCTCTATATCACTCGGCATCAGGGAAATACAAATCAAAACCACAATGCGATATCACCTCACACCAGTGAGAATGGCTAAAATCAACAAGTCAGGAAATGACAGATGCTGGCGAGGATGCGGAGAAAGGGGAACCCTCCTACACTGTTGGTGGGAATGCAAGCTGGTGCAACCTCTCTGGAAAACAGCATGGAGGTTCCTCAAAATGTTGAAAATAGAACTGCCCCATGACCCAGCAATTGCACTTTTGGGCATTTACCCTAAAGATACAAACGTAGTGATCCAAAGGGGCACGTGTACTCGAATGTTTATAGCAGCAATGTCCACAATAGCCAAACTATGGAAAGGACCTAGATGTCCATCAACAGATGAATGGATCAAGAAGATGTGGTATATATACACAATGGAATACTATGCAGCCATCAAAAGAAATGAAATCTTGCCATTTGCGACAACATGGATGGAACTAGAGCGTGTCATGCTTAGCGAAATAAGTCAAGCAGAGAAAGACAACTATCATATGATCTCCCTGATATGAGGAAGTGGTGATGCAACATGGGGGCTTAAGTAGGTACGAGAAGAATAAATGAAAGAAGATGCGATTGGGAGGGAGACAAACCATAAGTGACTCTTAATCTCACAAAACAAACTGAGGGTTGCTGGGGTGAGGGGGTTTGGGAGAAGGGGGTGGTATTATGGACATTGGGGAGGGTATGTGTTTTGGTGAGTGCTGTGAAGTGTGTAAACCTGGTGATTCACAGACCTGTACCCCTGGGGATAAAAATATATGTTTATAAAAAATAAAAAATTATACTAAAGAAAAAAAAAAAAGTTGAGCTGATAAGTAATGAAGCAATGACACAGTTTGGGAGACTCCATTGCCTTCTATATGTCCGACAGTCTGATTTTCATACAGGTTCAGTAACATTCAGAATGGCCAGCACATAAAAAATACTAGCAGTTGGCATTGTTGCAATCCAGGGAAACCAGCATTCCTGAACAAATATCCTCTTAGTGTACCTCTTTGCTTTCTGTTGTTAATGTTTTTGTCCTAAGTTTCCTGTTATTTCTTGAGTATAGAGAGTGAGAGAGGAGCAGATGTATGAAAGAAAAAAACACCAGAGAGTATTTTAAAATGTCTGATGTGGTTTCTACACAGACCTTATGTAGCATGAGTTACATAATGTTTTATCTGTTCTCTCTGCCGATGGTGCAGAAATAATTCAGTGAATCAAAATTGCCAGAACAGGACTGCACTCAAAACAGTAATGAATATAAAACATAATACACTTTACAATTGAGATTTGACAAAAAAGCTTGGGGGACAGTGTCCAATGACACAGAAAAAATAACAATGAACAAACAACCATTCTAAATGTGATCTGTTTCTCTGGAGAAACAAACATACTGACAGAAATTATTTTTCAGACAGAGAATACCAAAAAAGTATCTCGATTCATACTTCAGAGCTCTACCAAAAGTGCCTTTACACCATGACATTTTTTTAAAATGGTAAACTGCCACATTGTACCAAGTCATTCATTGCCTCTATTAACTTTTTAAAAAAATATATTTTATTTATTTGACAGACAGAGATCACAAGTAGGAAGAGAGGCAGGCAGAGAGACAGAAGCAGGCTCCCTGCCAAACAGAGAGCCCTATGTGGGGCCCGATCCCAGGACACTTGGTTCATGACCTAAGCCAAAGGCAGAGGCTTAACCCACTGAACACCCACTGAACCACCCAGGCATCCCACCTTTATTAACTGTAATCTGCCTTCCAAGAAGAATTTTTGCTACTCTAATACTGCTAGTGCTTTATACTTTTTCCTTTCTCACTCTGTTGCTCACCAGCAATGTCAGTTGAGGAGGTTCTTGTTTTGATTGATTAATGTCCAGTATATATTGGCACCTTCCTTGACTTGATCATGATAATATATTCATCCCCAAATGATATAATGTGAGTGTAAAAAAACCAATAAAATTGTGCCTGTCTTTAGTAAAAACTAAGCAATATATGTAGGTCAATAAGAGTTTGGAAAATGTAAAGTAGAACAAGCATAACTTTTTAGTCATTTTATTTTGTTTCATTTTCAAATCAGATTATTATATCAGCTGTTATAGCTCAAGACCTCAATCAAAACCTCAACCTCTCAATTTACATATTTGTGAAAAAGAGATAATCACCCTAATTTGCCATATAGCTTTGAAAACTAAATATGGTATGATTGAGGACATACTTAGTTGAGTATATGGCATAGAATAAATGCTCTCTACAAAAGAGACATTATTATTTGTGAAATTCCTATTAGACTTCCAGGTGGCATGAGTGTAACAGTGACTGCCTGAATACTCACTTATCTCATAGTTTTAAATATAATACAGATAAACAAGGAGAGTATGTAAAATAAGACATAACATATACCTTAAGCATAACTACAAAATAGAAGATATATGACCTTCAAATAATTTATAAGCAGTAAAGTAAACATTCAATCCTATACTTGAAGGGAGGAATTGGACAAACACTGCAGATATTATGTAAAAAATATGGTTGTTGCAGATAATATATTTCATTTTTTATAACTTTAAGAAATAAACTGCAATATCAGTAACAAAGTAATATTTAAGAGTAAGCTGACTAAAATGTTTACTCCTTTAGCTATTACCACATACAATATTTGTATTATTCATAACAATCAGCAAAATTAGGTATATTTTATAGCCACTGCCTTTCTGTATAGAATTGTAACTCAATAAAGAAATGGAACCTATGGAGGGTTTGAAAGAAAGATATAATGTAGTTGTAGAAAAATTAAAGTGCTTTGCCTTACAAATATCTGTGAGATGGATATTGGAGGATACTATAGAAGTTGAAATTTTATTTGTCCTTTATTGGGACTTCACAATGACATCTATTCATGTTAATATATATTTTCATTTGTGTCTAGAAAGTAGTACTTTATGAAGCAAGTTTCTGAAAGCTTGTTTTACTTGCTGATTCCTCAAGGTATAAATAAAAGGGTTCAACATGGGGGCAATTGAGGTGTTGAGAATAGCTACTCCTTTGGTCAGTGTTGCTCTTTCTTTTGCTGAAGGCTTGACATACATGAATATACAGCTCCCATAAGAGATGGAAATGACAATCAAGTGAGAGGAACACGTGGAGAAAGCCTTTTTCCTCTGACTAGCAGATGGGATTCTCAGGATGGTGCTAAGGATGCACAGGTAGGAGAGAATCACTAATGCCAAAGTGAAGAGCAGAGTGACAAAAGCAAAGTAAAAGCCAATCATCTCCAAAAGCCATGTGTCTGAGCACGAGAGTTGTAAGATGGGGAAATAGTCACAAGAGAAATGATCAATTACATTGGAAGCACAGAAATCTAGCTGGAGGATGAGCATGAGCGGTGGGAAAATGGTAAGAAATCCTCCTAGCCAGGACCCAAAGACAAGCAGGGTGCAAAATTTTTTGCTCATGATGGTGGTGTAATGAAGAGGCTTGCAGATGGCAACATAACGATCAAAAGACATGGCAGTGAGAAGAAAAAATTCAGAAACACCCATGAAGATGAAGAAAAATAGTTGAGCTAAACAATTGCTATAGGAAATGGTCTTGATATTTGTAATGATTGCCCCCAAAAATCTGGGGATAGAGACACTGGTGAATGTGATTTCTAAGAAGGAGAAATTCTGCAGGAAGTAATACATAGGAGTCTTGAGATGACAGTCTATCAAGGTGAGGATGATGATGGTTAGGTTTCCAGTGACACTTAATAAATAAGCCATAAATAAAAAGATGAAGATTACAACCTGAAGCTGTGGGTCATCTGAGATGCCCAAGAGAATGAACTCTGTAATCATTGTATGGTTTCTCATGTTGCCTTTTATTTTCTTTAAGCAAAATCTACTGTTGGGAAACAAGACAAAAAGAAAGAGTATGTGAATAGTAAAGGAATTAAAGGTTTAAAAAATTTTAATGTTCATATTAGTAGCTCCAATGAAATGAAGCAATGGAACTTTTCCTGTGTGCAGTTTTGCAATATCCACTCAGTCTGTTAAAGCACATATATCTTATACATCCTCTCTTGAAAAGGAAAACCGTATCATTAGGTCTATGTTAAAAGTCCCCTCATGAGTGACTTTACATAACACCTGTACCTGTAAGCAAATTGTCTATATATGCAACATATGTCTTAATTTTTATTTCTTAATTTTTATTTTATTTTAATTCCAGTGTTGGTAACACGCACTTATATTCAATGCACTTGTACAATATAGTGATTCAACAATTGCATACATTACCCAGTGCTCATCAGGGCCTGTGTACTCCTTCCTTAATCCCCATCCCCTATTTCTGCCTTTCTCCCACCCATCTCCCCTCTGGTAATCATCAGTTTGTTCTCTACAGTTAAGAGTGTCTTCATTCCATAAGGGAGGAAAAAACATCCAATGGGAAGAAAGAGAGTCTTTCCAACAAATGGTGGTATAAACTGGTCAGCTACATGCAGAAGAATGAAAATACACCACTCTCTTACACCATCCACAAAACTAAACTCGAAATGGATGAAAGATCTAAATGTGAGACCTGAAAGCATAAAACTCCTAGAAAAGGGCACAGGCAGTAATCTCTCTGAAATTGGCCACAGTAACATTTTTTAGATACGTCTCCAGAGGCAAAGGAGATTCATTCCTGCAATACTAGTTATCACATCTGTAATTTAGATATTGAAGCATTGTTTTCCAGTTTCCAAGATTGTGTGTTCTTAGGACTGAAATACCTAATTCTGATTTTTAACTTTGATTCCACTTACAAACTTCATCTTCTGATTTTGGTGGAAGCTGATGTCTCTGTTATAATTCCTGAGTTTATTAAGAACACGATTATTGTTATTCTTAACATATATACTTTTTAAATGTGACCAGAAGAAATAAATGTATTTCCTGTCTTAGAAATATGAGACTAGAATTGCCTTAGTTGTAAATGAGAGTAAAATTCTTTATTTGTATGAAAGAAAACAGAAGCCAGAAATATCATTTAATACATGGAAAAAGCAATATAAATAACATAGTTTTTACAACATAGTGATCCATTCATGTCATCTTCATGTTCTTTTTTTAAATTAACAATTGACATCCCTTTTATTTTTTTCATTTTAAACTATGTTTACTTTGTTTTGTTACTCTCCATATTTGAGGACAAGATGAGTTCATAAGGGAATTTTTGGATCACAAAATATCTCCTTGTCTTCTTTCCAGAAGAGTAAATGAATAGAATTAATAAAATTCTCTGTAAAATGTACATTATAGAAACTATAGATTATTAAAATGTAATCAATATAGGGCACATGGGTGGCTAAGTCAGTTATACATCTGCCTTCAGCCAGGCCATGGTCCCAGGATCCTAAGTTCTAGTCTGGCATCAGGCTCCCTGCTCAGTTAGGAACATACTTCTCCCTCTGCCTCCAGCTCCCTCTGCTTGTGTTCTCTCTCCCTGTCAAATAAATAAATAAAATCCTTTAAAAAAATGTAATCTATATGTTGGCTAACTGAACATAATAAGAAAATTTTTAAAGAATTATTTTAAAAATGAAGCTCATTTTGGTACAATTAAAAAAAAAAAAACAGTTAACCAAAATAAATAAGTTTCTTTTTTAGCAAATTCAGTGAATTTGGTTTTAGAGAAATGTTCAATGCAGAAAATTGTAGTCTTTTTATGATTAAAAAAATGTAATCTTATATGACTTTTATCCATCATGTTCTGTCTTTATTCTTAGAAACCAATATTTTATCTATGCTATAAGTTCTCAATAATATTTGCGGTATTATTTTCATCCTGTAGGGGATAAGTGTCAAGCTTATATTGTGCCTCTTTTTTTCTTTTAATTTTTCCTGACAATCAACTTTTCTTCCTTCAGGAATAAACACACTACTATTATAAAACACCAGCAAAACTGTCAGATCAAAAGACAGAGATTGCTACCATATTTTGAAAAATGACTGAAGTATTAAATCATAAAATTAGTTATTATAAATATACTAATGTGATAACTTGGGGATCCCTGCAATATATTTCAACAAAATAACCTCAGAAATGGGAGGTAAGCACATTCACTGACAAGTATGGAACATACTTACTTTTTGTTATGTCTAATGTTTCAAGTCATAAATATAACCCCAGATTTTCTTACTTTATTTAAAATGTGAGAGGCAGTGCATTCATAATCTACTTCAGGAGGTTTTTGTCATGAGTTTATCCTTGTCTCTGTCATGTAAAAGCCTCTTACACTGAGAAAATGCAGGCTTCATTGCACACAAGCTTTCTATAGCCTCTGCTCCAATCAAAGGAATTTCTTTTTATCACTTTTATCTTTCCATATTACCATAAACATTGTTCTGACCTGAACATCAAGAATTACTATTGTAAGCCTATGAGTTCTTTAAGAGATTTCCACGGGGTAAAACCCTATGATTGGAAGGTAAAATATTTCACAGCTCCCTGGATAAGATGAAGATTGACTGAATACTATCCAAATACTAAACAATCTTACCTTCTCTGGTCATTGTATAAATCCCTGAATGACCAGAGTGAAGAAAGGAAAAGTTGCAAAAAGTGATAAACTCAAGAAGTATAGTGATGCTGTGACATTCATCTTCCTAGAAAGCTAGCAATGCAGTGACATAAAAGCAAAAGTATACTTAGCAGCAACACAATCAGACTAGTTTCCATTTGTGTGTACTTCTTTTTCCTGATATGCTCATGGAGCTCAGTCTACACTCAGGAGATCGTTTATTCTTAGTTCCTTTGGGACTGGTTAAATACAGGGCTGAGCTACACAGTAGTGGATCCTTCACCAAAAGTAGCAGCCAGACTTTATTAAATGATACACCTCCACCTGTAAAAAGTAGAATGAATAAGCAAATTATTTTATTTATTTATTTTTGTTGTGTGTTTTTGTTACTAACTTTAAAGTGAAAATGGGGCTTTGAAATGAAAATGCCTCAATTACCAAGTTCATTGTTTAAAAAAACAAACCCAAGAAACATTTTCAGACTTTAGTATTAGGCTATTGATCACCTTCTTCCAAAAACTAGAGAATTAAATCCTCTGCCAGATCTAAAATCCTCCTTTATCTTGTCAATTCTCAGCCCCAACCTACTTACTGTATCCACAATCCATGGGACCAGTTCTGGATCTCATTATTCCCTTGGAAATGTCTGCTCTATGCTCAACAAACTTACCTATTCTTTCTTTTTTGTTATTAATTAAAAAAAAAAAAAGACTATAGTTGACCTACACTGTTACGTTAGTTTCAGGTACACACTTAATAATTTGACAAGTTTATATATTACGCTATGTTCATCACAAGTCTAGCTACCATTTGTCCCCTTACACTGGTATTACAATATCATTGATTGTATTCCTTCTGTTGTGTCTTTTACTCCCATGACTTACTTATTCCGTAACTGAAAGCCTGTATCTCCCTCTCCCCTTCACCCATTTTACCCAACCCCCAACCCACCTCTCCTCTGACAACCATCAGTTTGTTCTCCATATTTACATGTTTGGTTCTGCTTTTTGTTGTTTATTTAAAATATCTTATTTATTTATTTGTGAGAGAGATAGTGAGAGAAAACATGAGCAGGGGCAGGGGAGAGGGAGAAGCAAACTCTCCCACTAAACAGGGAGTCCCATTTGGGCCTCCATCCCAGGTTCTTCAGATTATGACCTGAGCTGAAAGCAGACACTTAACTAAGTCATCCAGGTGCACTGTTTATTCATTTTTTTTTAAAAGTAGCGACTATGAGGAGAATCATATGGTGTTTGTCTTTCTCAGTCTGAGCTATTTCACTTATGATAATACCATCTACATCCATCCATGTTATTTCAAATGCAGGATCTCACCCTTTTTATGGCTGTGTATTATTCCATTATATATATGCATATATACACATACACTTATGTATGTATACACATACATATATGTGTATCACCTTATTTTATATATATGTACATACATACACACAACTGTATATATTATATATATTATTTATATTTTATATATATATATAAAATCACCTCTTCCCTATCCATTCATCTATTGTGTCTGTTGACAGATACTTAAGTTGTCTCATATCTTGGCTATTGTAAATAATGTTGCAATAAACATAGAGGTGTATATATTATTGAAATTAGTGGGTTTGGGGGGACTGGTAAATACCCAATAATAAAACCATTAGGTCAAAAAGTACTTTTGACCTAAATTCTTTAAATTCTTAATTTTCTGAGGAAACTTCATAATGTTTCCCACAGTAGGTGTAACAATTTACATTCTCACCAACAATGCATGTGGGGTCCTTTTTCTCCATATCTTATCACCATGTGTTTTTGTTTTGTTTTGTTTTTTTGTTTGTTTTTGTCATTTTGACTTCAGTAATTCTAACTGGTATAAAGAAACATCTCAGTGTGGTTTTGATTTGTATTTCCCTATTGATTCATGATGTTGAGCATCTTTTCATGTGTCTGTTGGCTACCTATATGTCTTTGGGGGAATGTCTGTTCAGGTCTTCTGCCCATTTTTTAAACAGACTGTTTGCTTTTTTGGTGTAGAGTTCATAAGTTCTTTATGTATTTTGGAATTAAACCCTTATCAGATATATCGTTTGCAAATATTTTCTGTCATTCAGTAGGTAAACTTATTGTTTTGTTGATGGCTTCATTTTTTGTGTGTGTGTAACAACTTTTTATTTTTCTGCAGTCCCAGTAGTTTATTTTTATTTTTGTTTCCCTTATCTTAGGGGATATATCTAGAAAATTGTTGTTACAGTCATCAGAGAAATTACTGCCTGTGATTTCTTCTAGGATTACTTATGGTTCCAGGTCTCACATTTAGGTTTTTAATCCATTTTGAGTTTATTTTTTAGAACTTTTTTTTAATTTGAGTACATGGTTTTGGAAAATGGCCAGTTTCATTCATTTACGTGTAACTGTCCAGCACTGTTTATTGAAAATACTGTTCTTTCTCCACTGTATTTTCCTATCTACTTTTCATAGATTAATTGACCCTATGATCACAGGTTTATTTCTTGGATCTGTAGTCTTTTGCATTGATCTAATGATCTATGTGTCTATTTTTGTACCATACTGTTTTGAGTACTATACCTTTGTAATATATCATTTTATGATTATCTGTTCTTGTGAAAAATGCTATTGGTACTTTGATAGGTATTGCTCACTGGAGGCAGATGCTAGTCCAGTCTGGGCTTTTAAGGTAGATGAGAGACAGCAACACTGCAGCTCTTTGGTGTTTTTAAATTGCATCGTTTTTTTTTTTTGTTTGTTTGTTTTTTTTTTTTTCTTGCCCAAGGACAGAGGAATCTATTCCCAGTCCCTTAGTACTACCTCTTCCACTTATGTTCTCAGTAAGGGGGTGGGGGCTCCCTTTGTTCTGTGTCTCCTGTTTCTTCTGTGCTTTTGCCTTTGTCTTTGTCATTGGTTGCTCATTGTTGGTTCAGTCAGCCCTAGTTCTTCAGGAGGAATCGTACTACTAATAGGCATAATTTGGTGTGGTCTGTGGAGGAGGCATGTTCAGGGTCATCCCACACACCATCTTCTCCTATCAAAGATGCATTTTAAAATCTTGAAAACTCAGAAGAGTATTTGAAACTTTAACTTTTTTTTTTTTTTTTATTATACAAGTGAATTGCAGAGGATATTAGAAGAGACTTGTATATAACTTAGCAGTTTCATTGTTGGTTAAGTTTTAGGAAATCAGTTGCTACCAATATCACATCATTAGCTGCAGTGCTAAATCCATTTGCATTCATTCCCTTGCATATGTACAAGTACTGGTAGAACATATATGTGAGAACTAAATTTTGATAGATATTTCAAAATTTCCCTCCCACAGACAAGAATAAACACCATTGCAAGCCAAGCATCACAGATATTAGATGTCTCTTCATCTAATATCTGATATTAGATGTCTGATATTAGATGTCTGTTCTTCAAATATGTAAGTGTAAATATCACTTACATATTCTACAAATGGAAAGATGAAACGAAGCCACAGTACACATACTACTAAAGATAGTCATGTGAAGACCAGATCACAGAGCCCAGATATTAAGGGTAAAGAGACATAATATATTTGTAAACTTGGAAAAATTAATTAACCTTTCTGAGCATTAATTAGTCTACTCATAAAATGAGAAGACTAATAGTCTTAACTCCTAGGATATCCTAAAGATTAAATGAAATAATGAATGAAAGTGCTTACAGACTAGTTAGGATACAGGAAGTTCTTAACAGAAAAATGTTTACTCATTTAATTTTATATTCCCCAACTGTTAGAGAGGTTGAACATTCTTTTAAGAAGATATTATTTATTTATTTGAGAGAAAGAGACAGAGAGTGTTGCCTGGGTGGCTCAGTCATTAAGCGTCTACCTTCAACTCAGGTCATGAGCCCAGGGTCCTGGGATGAAGCCCCACATCCGGCTCCCTGCTGAGCAAGGAGCCTGCTTCTCCCTCTCCCACTTCCCCTGCTTGTGTTCCCTTTCTATTTGTGTTTCTATCAAATAAATAAATAAAAATAAAATCTTAAGGAAAAAAAGAAAAAGAAAAAAGGAAGAGACTGAGATAGCAGTACAGAGCAGAGGCAGAAACAGAGTCCAAGGTGGGGATCTATCCCAGGACCCTGAGATTATGATCTCAGCCAAACTCAGGCACTTAACTGACTGAGCCACCCAGGCTCACCCAAGGTTGAACATTTTTTGTACCTAATGTAACTTTAGTGAGTTAAGCACAGGGGTAATCCACACGCTCCTACAGTTTGTTTACAAACACATATATTTTAATTAAAAAAGATTTTATTTGAACAATTGATCAAACATAGAGCCATTTCGATGAGTTAAGCATAAGGCAATCTCCATATGCTTCTACACTTAAGTTTACAGGCATTTGTATTTTAATGAAAGACATGCTACTTGAAAGAATGATTATAGGGTGTATAATAAGCACAGGGTTATTCCCATATGCATCTACACTTAAGTTTATAGACACTTAGAGCATAATAAAAGAAGATGCTGCTTGAGAGAAAGATTATAAATAGTGGAGTTTTGATGGCTAAAACACAGCAAAATCCCCATATACTTCTACACTTAAGTTTATAATCACATCTTTTTTTAAAACTTTTTATTTAAATTCCAGTTAGTTAACATACAGTGTCGTTTTAGTTTCAGGTGTACATTATACTAACTGAAAACTTCCCTACAACATTTGGTGCTCATTCGAAGGAGTGTTCCCCTTAATCTGCATTAACTATTTCACCCATTCCCCTACCCACCTCTCCTTTAGTAAAG
Source organism: Mustela lutreola (assembly GCF_030435805.1). NCBI lineage: Eukaryota > Metazoa > Chordata > Mammalia > Carnivora > Mustelidae > Mustela > Mustela lutreola. The sequence goes on from NC_081297.1 coordinate 59,232,456, forward strand.
TTCAGTTTGTTCTCTAAAGTTTAAGATTCTCTTTCTTGGTTTGTCTCTATTTTGTTTGCTTTTGCACATTTGTTTTGTTTCTTAAATTCCACTTAGGAGTTGAAATTATATGGTATCTGTCTTTCTCTGACACACTTATTTCAGTTCGCATACTTTAGAGAGATTGAACACTTTTAAAAATTCTATTTCTCATCCATGAATTGTCTATTCCTATCTCATGTTCACTTTTTGGGGATTATGTCTTATTTAATAGTAGGAGATATTTATGTACTTGGATATAAACCCATGGTGAATTTTTGCTGAATCAAGTTTTCAGAGCCTCTCCTTAACTTATTTATGAGGTGTTTCTACTCAAAAAAAAAAAAAAAAAAAGTATCATGAATTCTTGGTAACCTATTCTTCTTAGAGCACCTTTCCACACATTCATGTGCTCACTGTTTCTATGGTTTTGCTGTTCCCATTTGCTTCCTAATCCATCCGGAATTTATTCATATGTAAGATATGAATCTTTTTTTTTTCTTTTTAAATAAATGGTCAACTTCTCTAATATCATTAGGCTAGGGATAACATAAGACTTTGGACAGTGAATCACTTAAAACACCAAAGCCATGATATCCCCTACAAGTAATGTTTCTAGTTCAGAGAACCAATTGTTAGGATCCGTGATCAAAGGAACAAGACCGACAAAAAGCGAAAGTTAAGCAAAGCTTTATTTCACGCCAAGCATCGAAAATCAAACCGACCAGTCTGGGCCATCTCTTACAAAGAGACAACGATGACCAGGACATTAACTCAGATGATTCCCCTACCCCATGGATCCCCTACCCTATAGCTCCCCTACCAGGCAGAGGCCGCTCCCCAACAACCCCAATGCTCCCTACGACTACTCTTTCTATTGGCGCTGCTCCCTACGACTACCCTTCTTGCCTCACAGACTAACCTTTATAGAGGTGGTTGAGCCTGGCCCACACATAGGTAGCCAAGAGACTGCAACACACAGGGAAAAGTGCACAGTCATACTCCATCAGAAATACGGGTGGCCAATTGAATTCTAATTCACCATAGCAAATATATGTATGCCTCACTGATTGGATGTCTCCATCCACCTGGCCCGCCCCTATATCCAGGGTTTGCAAGTAAGTTCCTCCGGGAGGGGCAGGGTCAATCCAAGCTTACAAGGAAACAGGTCCTCCGGCCAAGCAGACCCCTACAATGTGTCTGAGAAATTCATACTTCTCATTTTTCAGGAAAAGAAAAAAGGTTTCTTAGTATCCTCAATATAAGTGTCTAATTTTACCAAGGCCAAAGCATAGTAGTATTTGACCCTTTTCTTCAATTTCACTTCACCCCATCCACCCTCACCTTTTCCATTCCAGAATACCTGTGGGTTTCTTCCTTATTGTTTTAATAATATTACTTTTACTTCTCCTTTAGGATGTTCACAGTCACATAAGGTCTTTCCCCTTTGGCACCTCAGTTCACTTCTACTTGTTCATCAATAATGCTTTATTTGTTTGTTTTTATTGAGTATTGCTGACACACAATGTTACAGTATCTTCAGTTTATGACGTTGCAATTCAGCAGGTCTATACATTGTGCTATGCTCACCATAAGAGTAGTTATCACCTGTCACCATACAACAGGATTACAATAGCATTGACTACATTCCCTCTGCAGTACATTTTATTCCTGTGACTTATTTATTCCATAAATAGAAGCGTGTACCTCCCACTTTTCTTCCCCCATTGTGCCCATCGCTCCAAAATCTTTCATCGGGCATTTGTGATTTTGTCATCATATGTGTTCGCTGTATTGTTCTCTGTATTTATGGGTCTTTTTCTGCTTTGTTTTCTGGTTTACCTGTTTGTTTTGCTTTTGATTCTACATATAAGTGAAAGCATATGGTATTCGTCTTTCTCTATCTGGCATATTTCACTTGGCATAGTGTCCTCTGTGTCGCTTGATACTGTAAATGGCAAGATCTCATTCTTTTTTTTATAGCTGAGCAATATTTCATTGTGTGTATATGTATATGTATAATTTTCTTTCTCTATTCATCTATAGACATACACTTAGGCTGCTTGCATATTTTGAGCATTTTGAATACTGTAAAAGTGTGGGGGGTTATATATCTTTTAGAACTAATGTTTTTGATATAATATATATATTTTTTATAATAGTGAGCAAAATGATTGATGTTCCATAAACACGGACTTTATATTCATAATTATTAATCACTTACACAGAACCTACAGTAAAGAAAGACACAACTCAGCCATGATGTAAAGAATGTTTAACAAATAATCTCAGCATTTCCTATAGCTGTGACATTGATATAAGAAGATAGTAGATTAGAAATTTTAAATTTCATTTTTCTATTGTTAAATCTTCATAATAACGTTAGTTCATATTAATCAGAATTTTGATTTCTTTGTATGAGACAGTACTATAAGGGTCAAATCTTTGAAGGTTTGTATCTTTCCAGCTCCTTAGGAAGTAAATGAAGGAGGTCAGCATAGGGTCAACAGAGCTATTGAGAATAGCTACTTCTTTGGTCAATGAAGCCCCTTTTCTCCCTGCTGAGTAATTAGCATATATGAAAATGGCAATGACAATCAGGTGAGAAATATAAGTGGAATAAAACTTTTTTCTCTCACTGGCATGTGTGATGTATATTAGGAGAAAATCACAATGCAAATAAATAATAAATAAATAACAGAGTAACCAAAACAAGGGAAAAACAGATTACTTCTAGGAATCATGTATCTGAGAAGATAGTTATACAAGCAAAAGATATGCACAGGCAGTTATCCTTGATATTGGATGTACACTTCTCCAGCTAGAGCAGAAAAATAACACCTGGAAAAATGGTCAGGAACCTGCCCAGCCATGCATAGGGCACAAACAGGATGTATAGTTTCCTGCTAATGATGTGGTGTAATAAAGGGATTTAGAAATAGCAACAGAGGGGTAAAGGGACATGGCAATTAGAATGGGAAATCCATTCACCTCCATGAAGATAAGGAAAAGTTATTGGATGGTACAACTCTTATGAGAAAGGATTTTATGCATGGTGATGATTGTCCCTAGAAATCTACAAATACATACAGTGGTAAATGAGATTTCTAAGATAAAGTAGTTTCAGCTAAGAAACACATAGGGGGCTGTAGACGGAAGTCTACCAAGTAATGATAGCCAGGTTGCCAGTGACACATAATATGTATGTGATAAATAAGAAAGGTAAAACCTCAACCAGAAGATCAGGATCATCAGAAAGGCTCAGCAGGACAAGCTCTAACCATTTTATCATTGTTAATTTCCCTCATTCTCTTTTTTCTTTTGTAAGGATATGCAACAACATTGATGAGTATAAACACATTGATAATAATAAAACAATCATAGGAAACTTTAACACCCCACTGATTGCAATAGATAGATCATCTAGTAGGTAACAAAGGATTTGAATGACATATGGGGCCAGATGGACTTCACAAATATATTCAGAGCATTCCATCCTAAAACATCAGAATACACACTCTTCTTGAGTGCACAAGGAACATTCTCAGAACAGATCATATACTGGTTCATAAATCAGGTCTCAGCTGGTACCAAGTGATTGGGATCATTCCCTATATATTTTCAGAGCACAATACTTTGAAACGTGAACTCAATCACAAGAGGAAATTTGGAAAGAACTCACATACATGGAGACTAAAGAGCATCCTACTAAAGAATGAATGGGTCAACCAAGAAATTAAAGAAGAATTTTTTTAAAATGTGGAAAGTAATGAAAGTGAAAACACAACTGTTCAAAACCTTTGAGATGCAGCAAAGGTGGTGCCAAGAGGAAAGTAGATAGCAGTACAAGCCTTTCTCAAGAAACAAGAAAGTTCTTAAATATACAACCTAACCTTACACCTAAAGGAGCTAGGGGAAAGAATAGCAATAAAGCCCAAATCCTGGAGGAGAAGAAAATTAATAAAGTTTAGAACAAAAGTCAATGAATAGAAACCAAAAGAACGGGAGAACAGAACAATGAAACTAGAAGCTGGTTCTCTGAAAGAATTAATAAGATAGATAAACCCCTGACCATTCTTTTATTTTTTTTTAAGATTTTATTTATTTATTTGAAAGAGAGAAATCACAAGTAGATGGAGAGGCAGGCAGAGAGAGAGAGAGGGAAGCAGGCTCCCTGCTGAGCAGAGAGCCCAATGCGGGACTTAATCCCAAGACCCTGAGATCATGACCTGAGCCGAAGGCAGCAGCTTAACCCACTGAGCCACCCAGGCATCCCACCCCTGACCATTCTTACCAAAACACAAAGAACCTAAGTAAATAAAATCATGAATGAAAGAGGAGAGAGCACAACCAGCACTGAAGAAATACAAACAATTATAAGAACATATTATAAGCAACTATATGCCAACAAATTAGGCAAGCTGGAAGAAATGAATGCATTCCTAGAAATGTATACACTATCAAAAGTGAACAGGAAGAAATAGGAAACCTGAACAGACCCATAATTAGCAAGGAAATTGAAGCAGTCAAACAAGAGCCCAGGACCAGATGGCTTTCCAGGATGATTCTACTAAAATGTTTAAAGAAGAAATAATACCTATTCTACTGAAGCTGTTTCAAAAAATCAAAATGGAAGGAAAGCTTCCAAACTTTTTCTATGAGGCCAGCATTACCTTGTTCTTAAAAGCAGAAAAAGACCAAAAAGGAGAATTACAGACCAATATCCCTGATGAATATGGATGCAATAATTCTCACCAAGATCCAACAGTACATTATGATCTAACCAAAAGGATCTGCCCAAAGGATCCAAAAGTATACATTAAAAGGATAAATCACCACAATCAAGTGGGATTTATTCTTGGGCTGCAAGAGTGGTTCAACATCCACCTATCAATCAATGTGGTACACTATATTAATAAAAGAAAGGACAAGAGCCATATGATCTTCTCAATAGATGCAGAAAATCAGTTGACAAAGTACAGCATTATTTCTTAATTAAAACTTTTCACAGTGTAGGGATAGAGGGAATATACTTCAATATCATAAAAGCCATATACGAAAAGCCCAGGCAAAAATCATTCTCAATGGGGAAAAACTGAGAGATTTTCCCCTAGGGTCAGGAACATGTCAGGGATGTCCACTCTTACCACTGTTGTAAAACATACTCCTAGAAGTACTAGTCTCAGCAATCAGACAATGAAATGAAATAAAAGGCATTCATATTGAAAAGGAGTAAGTCAAACTCTCTCTCTTCACAGATGACATGATACTTTACATGGAAAACCCAAAAGATTCTACCCTCAAATTACTAGAACTCAAGCAGGAATTCAGCAAAGTGGCAGGATAGAAAATCAATGCAAATAAATCAGGTGTATTTCTATACACTAACAATGAGACAAGAAAGAGAAATTAAGGAATTGATCCTATTTACAATTGCACCAAAAATAATAAGATATCTAGGAATAAACCTAACCAAAGAGGCAAAGTGTCTATACCCACAGAATTATATAACATTCATGAAAGAAATTGGGGAAGACACAAAGGAATGGAAAACCACTCTGTTCATGGAATGGAAGAATAACTACTGTTAAAATGTCTATGCTACCTAGAGCAATCTATACATTCAGCACAATCCATGTCAGAATACCATCAACTTTTTTCACAGAGCTGGAACAAAAAATCCTAAAATTTGTATGGAACCAGACATGTCCTTGAATAGCCAAAGGAATGTTGAAAAAGAGCATCAAAGCAGGTCACATCACAATTCCAGACTTCAAGTTTTATTACAAATCTGCACTCATCAAAATGGTATAGTACTGCCACAAAAACAGACACGTAGCTCAAGGAACAGAATAGAGAACCCAGAAATGGATCCCCAACTCTATGGTCAACTAATCTTTGACAAAGCAGGAAAAAATATGAAGTGGCAAAAACACAATCTTTTTAACAAATGGTGTTGAGGAAATTGGACAGACATATGCAGAAAAATGAAACTCGACCATTTCCTTACATCACACATAGAAATAGACTGAAAATGGAGGAAAGACCTCAATGTGAGCCAGGAATCCATCAAAATCCCAGGGGATAACACAGGCAGCAACCTCTGTGACCTCGTCCACAGCAACTTCTTGCTAGACATGTCTTCAAAGGCAAGGGAAACGAAGGCAAAAATGAACTATTGGGACTTCATCAAGATAAAAAGCTTTTGCAAAACAAAGGAAACATTCAACAAAACCAAAAGACAAGCAACATAATTGAAGCAGATATTTGTAAATGACATATCAGATAAAGGACTAGTATCCAAAATCTATAAAGAACTTATCAAACTCAACATCCAAAGAACAAATAATCCAATTAAGAAATGAGCAGAAAACATGAACAGACACTTCTCCAAAGAAGACATACAAATGCACAAAAGACACATGCAAAAATGCTCAACAGTGAATCAGGGAAATACAAATGAAAACCACAATGTGATACTACTTACACTGGTCAGAACAGCTAAAATTAACCACTCAGGAAATAACAATTGTTGGCAAAGTGGCAGAGAAAGGGGAACCCTCTTACCCTCTTAGTGGGAATGCAAGGTAGTGTAGTCACTCTGAAAAACAGTATGCAGGTTCCTCAAAAAGTTAAAAATAGAGCTACGTTATGACACAGCAATTTCACTATTAGGCACTTAGCCAAAGATGCAAAGGTAGTGATCCAAAGGGGCACTTAGACCCCAATGACCACAATAGTGAAACTACAGAAAGAGCCGGGCTCAGCAAGTACTGTGCTGTATTTCTCAGTTGAATATATTGCAGAGAGATAATTAGGAATTGTGCAGCACTAATTAGGACTATAGTATAAATAATCGTTTATATTATTTGGAATACTTTATTCTATCCATAATCTTCTTTTACTTTCTCTCTCACACACCACCACACACACATGTGCATACACACACATCATCCAAAATATAGCTAATACTTTAAGCTGAATGAGTGGACGAGTATTTTAACTGCTGACATTCTAAATTTTGTTCTGTTATGAATTTTTTATTTTCTACAAAACTGAAATGATTTTACTGTTTTGGAATTAAAAATTTAGATACATGCTCAGTTTCAAACTAGTCTAAACCTAATAAAGGAGCTATACATATATATTCCATTGTAGTCAGAAAGCAGAGCTTACATTCCATGGAAATAGGGAAAGTTAACTTATTCTACACATCTAAAACAGCTATTTCTTCACTAATTTCTACAGTATTTGTATATCTGTGGATATATATATGCATGTATCTACCCTGTATAACAGTCTATATCTACTGAGTCATTATGATATTTGGAAATATGGAGGTCTATTTTTGTTCTTAAAGGTCTTTTTTTTTTAATTTTTAGCATTAGGTAAATTATATGGACATACTCTATTAGGTAAGCAACAGTTTTTGGTTTTTAAATAAAAACATTCACAATTTTCAAAAAATCATATGGCATTTGAAAAACTTTTCCAAGAGGAACTGCAAGACGGTGAAGGGATTTTTGACAAAGATCAATGAAAATGAAAGATTATATTGTCTGTATACAATAAAGAAAATATCATATCAATAATTATACAACATCCCTTCCATTCTGGGTGATAGTTGTTTTCCCAAATAAATCTCAAAGTACACCTCTCCAAATTAAAATAATTATTGTTCAAGAAGTTTCAGCTAACAATGGGTTCAGAAGAATGAGAACCAGACAGACATCTGAAGTTATATCAATTGAATGGGAAATATATTAAATGTCCTTTGAACTGTTAGAAAGAAGTAATGAATAGGATGACAGGAAGGCCTTTTAAATTGGAGACGTTGCTCAGACTTCATTTTTGCATATTTTAGTATATGTGCTGCCAAAACGAGCACATCATTTTTGTGTATTTTAAACTGCCTGCAATGGGTGTGTCTAATTCATGTACCATAGTATTTCATTTGCTTGAGAAAAATACAATCTTCCTTGCCCTGTCCATGAAGGCTCGCTTGACTTGCTCATTCCTTAGACTGTAAATAAAAGGGTTTAACATGGGGGCTACTGAGGTGTTTAGCACAGCAACACCCTTGCTCAGAGACACTCTGTCTTTTGCTGAGGGTTTAATATACATAAAAATGCAGCTGCCATAGGAGATGGAGATAACAATCATGTGGGATAAGCAGGTGGAAAAGGCCTTTGTCCTCTGACTATTAGAAGGAATTCTCAAAATTGTTCTGATGATATATATGTAAGATAGAAATATTAATGCCAAAGTGAACATTAAAGTAAACACAGCACAGGAAAATCCCATTAGCTCTAGGAATTTTGTGTCTGAACATGAAAGTTGCAGCAGGGGAAAATAATCACAAGTAAAATGGTCAATAATATTAGATCTACAGTAATTAAGGTTTAAGAGCAACATGAGTGCAGGAAATATGATTAAGAATGAAATCAGCCATGAAGAGAAGACAAGGAGTCTGCAGACTCTGGGATTCATGATGGTCATGTAATGCAGAGGTTTGCAGATGGCAATATAACGGTCATAGGACATAGCAGCCAGGAGGTAAAATTCAGTGACTCCCAAAAGAATGAAAAAAAATAACTGAGCAATGCAATCATTAAAGGAAATGGTTTTATCTCCTGTAATCAGGATGCCCAGGAACTTAGGTATGCTGACAGTGGTGAATGAAACCTCTAATAAGGAGAAGTTTCTGAGGAAGAAATACATGGGTGTCTGGAGGTGAGCATCCAGCAGGGTAAGGGTGATAATGGTCAGGTTCCCAGTGATGCTGAGCATGTAGGTGATGAACAAAAAGATGAAGATCACTCCCTGAAGCTGTGGGTCATCTGACAATCCCAGGAGGATGAACTCTGTTATTTCTGTGTGGTTTCTCATTCTCCAGTTGCTTATTTGTTGTTCTTCTGCCATATCTCTAGGAGAAAACACAAGAAACAAATTTGAAGAGAGGATTAACAAAGGTCTAAGTGTGGAGCCAGAATTTGGCTGAAATACTACATGTTTCCATCTACAGATGAGAATGTACTTGAACTGATAACCACAAGGATCCATTAATTTCCTCTCTTTTACCAGTGAAATCTCCAGTTAAGGCAAGTTTGAAAATATTCAATATCACAGAGCTAAAAGGGCTAGAACAAGGAGTTGCCTCAAGCTTTTCGGACTCCAAATAGCACGTGGTAGCTTTCAAAGATAATCACAAGGGAGGCTGGGAGTCAAGATAGCGGAGAAGTAGCAGGCTGAGACTACTTCAGCTAGCAGGCGATCAGCTAGATCTAAAGATTGCAAACGTCTACAAATCCAACAGCAGATCGAAGAGAAGAACAGCAATTCTACAAACAGAAAATCAACCACTATCTGAAAGGATATTTTCATGGGGTTGTTGCCACCCTTTTGGTATTTTACTTGCTCCTTCATATGCTCTTATCTGGACTAAATGACAATGCGGAAAAATACACCACACACACACACAAAAGAACAAGAGGCAGTACTGAAGGCTAGGGACCAAATCAATACAGACATTGGTAATAGGTCAGATCTAGAGTTCAGAATGATGATTCTCAAGATTCTAGTGGGCTCGAAAAAGGCATGGAAGATAATAGAGAAACCCTCTCGGGAGATATAAAAGCCCTTTCTGGAGAAATAAAAGAACTAAAATCTAACAAAGTTGAAATAAAAAAAGCTATTAATGAGGTGCAATAAAAAATAGAGGCTCTCACTGCTAAGATAAATGAGGCAGAAGAAAGAATTAGCGATATAGAAGACAAATGACAGAGAATAAAGAAGCTGAGCAAAAGAGGGACAAACAGCTACTGTACCATGAGGGGAGAATTCGAGAGATAAGTGACACCATAAGACGACACAACATTAGAATAATTGTGATTCCAGAAGAAGAAGAGAGAGAGGGGGGAGCAGAAGGTATACTGGAGAGAATTATTGGAGAGAATTTCCCCAATATGGCAAAGGGAACAAGCATCAAATTTCAGGAGGTGCAGAGATCACCCCTCAAAATCAATAAGAATAGGTCCACACCCCATCACCTAATAGTAAAGTTTACAAGTTTAGTGACAAAGAGAAAATCCTGAAAGCAGCCTGGGAAAAGAAGGATGTAGCATACAACGGTAAAAATATTAGATTGGCAGCAGACTTATCCACAGAGACCTGGCAGACCAGAAAGAGCTGGCATGATATTTTCAGAGAACTAAATGAGAAAAACATGCAGCCAAAAATACCATATCCAGCTAGGCTATCATTGAAAATAGAAGGAGAGATTAAAAGCTTCCAGGACAAACAAAAACTGAAAGAATTTGCAAACATCAAACCAGCTCTACAGGAAATATTGATAGGGCACCTCTAAGCAAAGAGAGAGCCTAAAAGTAGTAGGTCAGAAAGGAACAGGACAATATACAGTAACATTCATCCTTACAGGCAATACAATGGCACTAAGTTCATATCTCTCAATAGTTACCCTGAATGTTAATGGGCTAAATGCCACAATAAAAAGACACAGGGTATCAGAATGGATAAAAAAAACAAAATCTACATGTTGCCTACAAGAAACTAATTTTAAACCCAAAGATATCTCCAGATTTAAAGTGAGGGAGTGGAAAAGAATTTACGATGCTAATGGACATCAGAAGAAAGCAGGAGTGGCAATCCATATATCAGATCAATTAGATTTTAAGCCAGAGACTATAATAAGAGATGAGGAAGGACACTATATCATACTCAAAGGGTCTGTCCAACAAGAAGATCTAACAATTTTAAATATTAATGCCCCCACGTGGGAGCAGCCAACTATATAAACCAATTAATAACAAAATCAAAGAAACACATTAACAATAATACAATAATAGTAGGGCACATTAACACCTCCATCACTGAAATGGACAGATAATCCAAGCAAATATCAACAAGGAAATAAAAGCCTTAAATGACACACTGGACCAAATGGACATCACAGATATATGCAGAACATTTCATCCCAATGGAACAGAATACACATTCTTCTCTAGTGCACATGGAACATTCTCCAAAATAGATCACATCCTCTGTCCTAAATCAGGTCTCAGCTGGTATCAAAAGATTGGGATCATTCCCTGCATATTTTCAGACCACAATGCTCTGAAGCTGCAACGCAATCCCAAGAGGAAATTTGGAAAGAACCCAAACACATGGACACTAAACAGCATCCTTCTGAAGCATGAATGGCTCAACCAAGAAATGAAAGAAGAATTGAAAAAATTCATGGAAAAAAATGATGATGAAAACACAACGGTTCAAAATCTGTGGGACACAACAAAGGCAGTCCTGAGAGGAAAATATATAGTGGTACAAGCCTTTCTCAAGAAACAAGAAAGGTCTCAGGTACACAACCTAACCCTACCTAAATGAGATGGAGAAAGAACAAGAAAGAAACCCTAAATCAGCAGGAGAAGAGAAATCATAAAGATTAGAGAAGAAATCAATGAAATAGAAACAACAACAACAACAACAACAAAAAACAGTAGAACAAATCAATGAAACTAGGAGCTGGTTCTTTGAAACAATTAATACAATTGATAAACTGCTGGCCAGAATTATCAAAAAGAAAAGAGAAAGGACCCAAATAAATAAAATCATGAATGAAAGAGGAGAGATCACAACTAACACCAAAGAAATAAAAACAATTATAAGAATATCCTATGAGCAACTCTCCACCAACAAATTTGACAATCCTGAAGAAATGGATGCATTCCTAGAGACATATAAACTACCACAACTGAACCAGGAAGAAATAGAAAGCCTGAACAGACCCATAACCAGTAAGGAGATTGAAACAGTTATTAAAAATCACCAAACAAACAAAAGCCCTGGGTAAGACGGCTTCCCGGGAGAATTCTACCAAACATTTAAAGAAGAACTAATTCCTATTCCCCTGTAACTATTCCAAAAACTAGAAACAGAAGGAAAATTTCCAAACTCATTTTATGAGGCCAGCCTCACCTTGATCCCAAAACCAGACAAGGATCCCATCAAAAAAGAGAACTACAGACCAATATCCTTGATGAACACAGATGTGAAAATTCTCACCAAAATACTAGCTAATAGCACTCAACAGTACAGTAAAAGGATCATTCACCATGACCAAGTGGGATTTATTCCAGGGCTGCAAGGTTGGTTCAACATCCACAAATCAATCAATGTGATATAATACATTAGTAAAAAAAGAACAACAACCATATGATACTCTCCATAGATGCTGAAAAAGCATTTGACAAAGTACAACATCCCTTCCTGATCAAAACTCTTCAAAGTGTAGGGATAGAGCACACATACCTCAATATTATCAAAACTATCTATGAAAAACCCACCACAAATATCATTCTCAATTGAGAAAAACTGAAAGCTTTTCCACTAATTTCAGGAACATAGAAGGGATGTCCATTATCACCACTGCTATTCAACATAGTACTAGAAGTCCTAGCCTCAGCAATCAGACAACAAAAGGAAATTAAAGGCATCCAAATCAGCAAAGAAGTCAAACTATCACTTTTCGTAGATGATATGATACTATATGTGGAAAACCCAAAATACTCCAATCCAAAACTGCTAAAACTTGTACAGGAATTCAGTAAATTGTCAGGATATAAAATCAATGCACAGAAATCAGTTGCATTTCTCTACACCAACAAAGACAGAAGAAAGAGAAATTAAGGAGTCAATCCCATTTACAATTGCACCCCAAACCATAAGATACCTAGGAATAAACCTAACCAAAGAGGCAAAAAATCTATACACAGAGAACAATAAAGTACTCATGAAAGAAATTGGGGAAGACACAAAGAAATGGAAAAAAGTTCCATGCTCCTGGATTGGAAGAATAAATATTGTGAAAATGTCTGTGCTACCTAAAGCAATCTACACATTTAATGCAATTCCTATCACAGTACCATCCATCTTTTTCAAAGAAATGGAACAAATAATCCTAAAATTTATATGGAACCAGAAAAGACCTCGAATAGCCAAAGGAATTTGAAAAATAAAGCCAAAGTTGATGGCATCACAATTCCGGACTTCAAGCTCTATTCCAAAGCTCTCATCATCAAGACAGCATGGTACTGGCACAAAAACAGACACATAGATCAATGGAACAGAATAGAGAGCCCAAAAATAGACCCTCAACTCTATGGTCAACAAATCTTCAACAAAGCAGGAAAGAATGTCCAATGGAAAAAAGACAGCCTCTTCAATAAATGTTGTTGGGTAAATAGGTCAGCCACATACAGAAAAACGAAATTGGACCATTTCCTTACACCACATACTAAAATAGACTCAAAATAGATGAAGGACCTCAATGTGAGAAAAGAATCCATCAAAATCCTTGAGGAGAACACAAGCAGCAACCTCTTCGACCTCAACCGCAGCAACATCTTCCTAGGAACATCGCCAAAGGCAAGGGAATCAAGGGCAAAAATGAACTATTGGGATTTTATCAAGATCAAAAGCTTTTGCACAGCAAAGGAAACAGTTAACAAAATCAAAAGACAACTAACAGAATGGGAGAAGATATTTGCAAACGACATATCAGATAAAGGACTAGTGACCAAAATTTATAAAGAACTTAGCAAACTCAACACCCAAAGAACAAATAATCCAATCAAGAAATGGGCAGAGGACATGAACAGACATTTCTGCAAAGAAGACATCCAGGTGGCCAACAGACACATGAAAGAGTGCTCCATATCACTCGGCATCAGGGAAATACAAATCAAAACTATAATGAGATATCACCTCACACCAGTCAGAATGGCTAAAATTAACAAGTCAGGAAATGACAGATGCTGGTGAGGATGCGGGAAAAGGGGAACCCTCCTACACTGTTGGTGGGAATGAAAGCTGGTGCAGCCACTGTGGAAAACAGCATGGAGGTTCCTCAAAATGTTGAAAATAGAACTGCCCTATGACCCAGGAATAGCACTACTGGGTATTTACCCTAAAGATACAAACGTAGTGATCCGAAAGGGCACATGCACCCAAATGTTTATAGCAGCAATGTCTACAATAGCGAAACTATGGAAAGAACCTAGATGTCCATCAACAGATGAATGGATAAAGAAGAGGTGGTATATATACACAATGGAATACTATGCAGCCATCAAAAGAAATGAAATCTTGCCATTTGCGTCAACGTGGATGGAACTACAGGGTATCATGCTTAGCGAAATAAGTCAAGTGGAGAAAGACAACTATCATATGATCTCCTTGATATGAGGAAGTGGAGATGCAACATGGGGGGTTAAGTGTGTAGGAGAAGAATTAGTGAAACAAGATGGGATTGGGAGGGAGACAAACCATAAGAGACTCTTAATCTCACAAAACTAACAGGGTTGCTGGGGGAAGGGGGGTCAGGAGAAGGGGGATGGGGTTATGGACATTGGGGAGCTTATGTGCTATGGTGAGTGCTGTGAAGTGCGTAAACCTGGCAATTCACAGACCTGTACCTCTGGGGATAAAAAATATATTTTTATTAAAAAAATTAAAAATTATTTAAGAAAAAAAGATAATCACAAGGAAAAGTTCAGAAGGAACTCAAACACCTGGAAGCTAAAGACCACCTTGCTTAAGAATGCTTGGATCAACTAAAAGATCAAAGAAGGACTGAAACAATTCATGGAAACCAATGAGAATGTAAACACTTTGGTCCAGAAACTATGGGATACAGCAAAGGTGGTCCTAAGGGGAAAATACATAGCCATCCAAGCCTCCTACAAAAAAACTGAAATATCCAGAACACACCAGCTGTCTCTACACCTTAAAGAACCAGCATCTGTTCCTGATCAAAATGCTTCAAAGTATAGGGATAGAGGGAACATTCCTGAACTTCATAATATCTATCTATGAGAGACTCACAGCAAATATCACCCTCAATGGGAAAAAGCTTGCAGCCTTCCTGTTGAGATCAGGAACACGACAAGGATGCCTATGAGGTTTTTTTCCCCATCGAAGACCATCTTTGTGCTCTTGCTCTGATTGTTTACTAGTTTTCCATTCTCTGTAAGTTAAAGCTTAATTACATTGAGAATCCTCAGAAATAGGAAAGAGCCTGTATTTTTTAATGACTTGTGAATGTTTTGTCCTTAGACATTGATCAACTTTTGGTAACACTCAGCTTTTCCAACTCTTCCTATCTCTCCAGTCAAATATCCTTGCCATTGCCACCAGCAACCTTAGAAGTTAGAGAGGGGAGAAAGAGGCAGGAAATAATTTAAGCTGGAGAGTGTAGAACTGAGTTTAATCCCATCTGAATCCTTGCCATAGTTTTTAATGTTTCAGACTATATGTAATTATTATGACCTGTATATGTACAAATGACTTCTCTTTCTATTGAAAATAATAATTATTACTATTATTATTGAAGTATATACTCCAGCTAAAGAGTTCAGTAAACATTCCCCAATAAAACTCAGGTAAATAGTTTAATTTCTTTACTTGTATGTGGTTTTAAGATAGTACATTTTAATTTCTTTTTTTTTATATTAAATGATATTACCATAGTTATTTCCATTAGTAAGAGTGAGGCTATCTGGGCATGAGTCCAAGCTTATTACTAGGCCTGAAACCATGTCTGCATTTATTCTATAAATATAATTTATTCTTCTGCATGCAGGCCTTTCCTTCTTTTTTTAAAATTAATATATAATGTATTATTTTCTGCAGGTGTACAGGTCTGTGAATCATCAGGTTTACATATTTAACAGCACTCATCATAGCACATACCCTCCCCAATGTCCATAAGCCAGCCATCCTATCCATAGCTCCCCACCGCCCTAGCAACCTTCAGTTTGTTTCATTAGATTAAGAGTCTTTTATGGTTTGTCACCCTCCCGATCCCATCTGGTTTCATTTTTTCCTTCCCTGCCCCCCACAACCTCCCTCCCTGCCTCTTAAATTCCTCATATCACAGAGATCAAATGATAATTGTCTTTCTCTGATTTACTTATTTCACTCAGCATAATACCCTCTAGTTCCATCCATGTCTTTGCAAATGGCAAGATTGCATTTCACTTGATGGCTGCATAGTATTCCATTGTATGTAGTATTCCATTGTATATATATATACCACTTCTTTATCCATTCATCTGTTGATTGACATATAGCCTCTTCCCATAGTTTGGCTATTGTGGACATTGCTGCTATAAATATTTGGGTGCACATGCACCTTCAGATCACTACGTTGTATCTTTAGGGTAAATACCCAGTAGTGCAAATGCTGGGTCATAGGGTAGCTCTATTTTTCACCTTTTTGAGGAACCTCCATACCATTTTCCACAGTGCACCAGCCTGCCTTCCCACTAACAGTGTAGGAGTGTTCCCCTTCCTCTGCATCCTCACCAACATCTGTCATTTCCTGACTTGTTAATTTTAGCCATTCTGACTGGTGTGAGATGGTATCTCATTGTGGTTTTTATTTGTATTTCCTTAATGCCAAGTGATGTTGAGCACTTTTTCATGTGTCTGTTGGCCATCTGAATGTCTTCTTTGCAGAAATGTCTGTTCATGTCTTCTATGCAGGCCTTTCTTAAAAAGTTATTGTGAGTATTAAATGAGTTAATATTGAAGCATTTGGGAAAGTGCTTTACATGAAAAAAAAAAAAAGCTATATAAGAATTAGGGTGCCTGGGTGGCTCAATCAGTAATCAGTTAAGCATCTGTCTTCAGCTCAGGCCATGACCGAGAGTCTTGGGATCGAGCCCCACATCAGGCTTCTTGCTCAATGGGGAGCCTGCTTCTCTCTCTTCCTTTGCCTCTCCCCCTGCTTGTGCTCTCTCTTTCCCTCCCTCTCCTTCTCTGTGTCAAATATATAAATTTAAAAAAAAAAAAAAAGCTATATAAGGATTGCTCAGTGGAGAAATCCCTTGGTGAAAAATTTCAGGATTAAGATGGAGTCCTATATTAAAAGCTTTATCCCTTAAAGTGATAGTAATGAATAAAGTAACAGCAAGAAAATCACATAGGAGCAATGACAACAACAAAAATTGAGGTGGAATCATCTGGTTGTACAGTATCTGGGAGGCTCTGAGAAGTGAATTTTAGCTTTGCTTTTCCACTTTGTGAACATGGTGACTTCTCCCCACCATGGTTTATTTCTCTCCTATACTCCATCACACCCTCAATAATTCACTGTTTTTCTTCAGCTAAGATATGGTCACCTCATTTGAGGCATGTTGGATATTTGTAATACGTTATCATTGCTACCAAAGGCTACTGATATCCACTTTGTTTCTCTGCTGTTCCTCAGTAAGAGTAACCTTTCTGACAATGACTGTGAAACTTGCGTTAAATAGAATATGTGTATGTAAGTAGCCTTATGGGTAGCAGTTTTCAGGAACACTCCAAATCACCTTCTTCCTTATTCCCATGACAATATGTTTATTACTCTTTGTATGAGTCTCATAAAAATCTTTCAGAAATTCTTCCTAGTCCACGACACATCTGTGCTGAAATTTCCTGTGAATACCTCCACTATGTTGTGCATGTCTGAAAGTTAGGACAGAGTCTTCAAGCCTTTACAACACAGTCCAGTGTCTGGAAGAGTCATATCATAGGAGGCTTAAAATAAATGTTTGTCTTCTTCATTCATTCATTCATTTTGAGTTTGTTCTTGCATCACAGACACCCATCATGTGAAGTTCTTTATTGTATGCCCAATTCTTGGCTGTATAGTATATAGGTTGAATCTTTGTTTTACAAGATCTATTCATTTATAAAATGAAATATTAGTCATCAGAAAGGGTGAGTACCCAATTTTTCCATCAACATGGATGGGACTGGAGGAGATTTTGTTAAGTGAAATAAGTCATTAAAGAAAGTAAATTACCATATGATTTCATTTATTTGTGGATCATAAGGAATATCATGGAGGACATTAAGAGGAGGAAGGGAAAAATGAAGGGGGATAAAATGGAGTGGGAAATGAACCATGAGAGACTATGGACTCCAGGAAACAAATGGAGGGTTTTAGAAGAGACAGAGGTAGGAGGATGGGTGAGCCTGGTGATGGGTATGAAGAAAGGCACAGATTGCATGGAGCACTGGGTATTATACGAAAGTAATGAATCATGAAACACTACATCAAAATCTAATGATGTACTGCATGGTGACTAACAAAACACAATTAAAAAAAAAAAACAAGATGTGTTTTCTTAGTTTACCTACTTTTCAAGATATATGTACTCACTGGGCCTAAAATCCCCATATCAAGTAAATTATGACAAAGGACATATAGAAGAAGCCATTTTTTATATAAAATTTTAAAAAATTATAAGACATTATTTTAAAATTACTTTCATTAAATTTCTTTAGCATTCATTCCTTTAATTAACTGTATTTTGCTCACCCGCAGCTCTCTTCCTTCACCATGGTTTATCATTGATAGCATTAGCTTTTCATAACACCTGAAAGTCTTAAAATACATTTCCAATAAATAAGCAATATTTGGTTTAAATCTCAAGATTGAAATTTCTGCACTATTTTATTGAAATTGGAGATCCAGTTTAAAAAAGTATATTATTACTCTTCCATAGGTAATAATGTGCCACTTCACTGTATTTTTACCCTTATTTCATTTTTTTTTCATATTCATTTTTCCTTTTAGATTCCCTATCAATTTTAAGACTGTTCTGAAAAATAATACCATGACTGACTTACATATTTTTGCTACTGATTAAACCTTTGAGGGAATAAATGAAAAGCTAAGAAAGAAGGTATTATAGATAAGGAAAGGTTCATGTGAACAACACTGAAAATCAGTAGTAATAGGTCAATTTTGTAGGAGCAGAGAACATACTTAAAGAAACTGTCAGAGAAAATGGTCCAATATCACAGAATTGGGGGAGGTATACTACACTTCTGTGTAAAAATGTTAATGAAAATTCAATGGACAGTATTCATTTGCCAACATCAACTAAGCCTGGTGGATGTTATTCATTCTTTTATTCAGTAGGCTTTGGGGAGAAAAAAATCCTCAATGTTTAACAAGGTGCATATGATTCCTCAAACCTGAAGACATACCAAGGATGTACTCATGTAGAGTATGAAGGATATCTCTAAGATTTCGCCCATCTTTTTACTTCTGAACACAGATCCATATTACCCTTGGAAGAACATGGTTTAGGTTCAGCTTAAATTATCTTCCACCCATTTGGTCAAAATCAAGGACCACTTCTAAGGACCCCTGAGGGATACTCTTTGAGCTATTCAAAATGAAAGTTAGCAATAATACTTCACATTTGTTAAATAAGATGGCCATCAAGTACCTTCAAGGTTTCATTCTGAAAACACCACTGTTCCATTCCCTATTTAGTCATCAATAATCAAATAAAAAAGGAAAAATACATAAACTCATAATAAGATCATGGTATAAAAATCCTATTAATTTCTTATTATAACACTCTAAGGTAAATTGCTATTGCAGAAAGTATATGGGCTCTGCAGTTAGAAAAATGTGGGTTAAAAATACAAATGGGCCACTTAATAGATTTGAGATTTTGAATGGTACTTCATTTCCTTAGGCATTAATTTTCTCTCTTACCTTGTACATGAAATTTCAAGCATATTTTGGGAATTAATTGAAATAATATAAATGAAAGTGTTATATAAACCATGTGGTACTAAATATTTTTAAGGAGAGCTGGCTTATTTGTCCTTTTATAGTTAGAATTGATTTCCAACTTTGGGCAGAATATTCTTAGTAACTGTGTTTAAAGAAAGGCATTATGTATTCCAATGACATACTAATGATTTATATATTCTATCTCATTCAATCTTCATCATGACACCCTTATGCAACTTTATCTTTATTCCCAAATGAAGAACTGGGGTCAGTTTAGTTTTGTACCTTAAATATTTTAATATAACTAACAACTGTTCAGTGTAATCAGGGACTACCTAAATTAAAATCTATTCTCTCAAAGAAGGTACTACCTAGCCTGTTTTAAAAAACAGGCACAGAGGTGGTAATTTCCTGTTTTTTATTTAATAGGGAATGAATAAATTGATTAATAAAACAAAACATGGACTTCTATACCCACTTGCAAAATAGAACTCCAGTATACCCTATTTAATCTAGTTAAAGGTTGAGCTGGTTTGTAATGATGCAATGATATAGTTTGGGAGACTCCATTGCTTTCTATATGTCTGACTTACCTCTGATTTTCATACAGGCTCAAGAAAACGAACAGGCTCCAGCAGAATGGCTGGAACATAAAAAAATATTAGCAGCTGTCATTGTTGTAATCCAGGGAAACCCAGCATTCCCGGACACACTTCTTCTCAGTGAGCCATTTTGCTTTCTACTGCTAATGTTTTTGTCTTAAATTTTCCATTTTATCTAGAGGAAGTATATTTCTATGAGTACAGAGAATGAGAAAGGAGCAAATAGATGAGGAAGAAAAAATATCAAAAGGTATTTTAAAATTGTCTGGCATGGTTTCTACATAGACTTTATGTAGCATAAACTACTTATTGTTTTATCTGTTCTCTCTGCTGCTGGCTCACTGGGAATAATTCAGTGAATCAAAATTGCTAGAATAGGACTAAACACAAAACACTAAGGAATATAAAACATCATACACAATAATATTGAATTTGAAAATTAAGCTTGTGGGACAGTGTCCAATGAGACAGAAAAAAAAAAAAAGCAAGTAAGCAACCACACTTGGTAAAGTTTGTTTCCCTTGATATTATTTTTCAGAGATTAATAGATAAAATCTAGCTCCTAATGCATATCTCCACTGAATGTGTATCTACCCCATGCCATTTTTTAAAATAGACATCTATTTCATAGTACTAAGTCCATTCTTTTTTTTTTTAAAGATTTTATTTATTTATTTGACAAAGAGAAATAACAAGTAGGCAGAGAGGCAGGCAGAGAGAGAGAGAGAGGAGGAAGCAGGATCCCTGCCGAGCAGAGAGCCCGATGCGGGACTCGATTCCTGGACCCCAAGATCATGACCTGAGCCGAAGGCAGCGGCTTAACCCACAGAGCCACCCAGGTGCCCTACTAAGTCCATTCGTTACTCCATATTTTTCATCTGCCTTCCAATAGGAATGTTTAGTATTACTACTAACACTTTATATATTTTCTCCTTGCTCTGTTGCTCACCAGCAATATATGTTGAAGAGTTTCTTCTTTTGATTGATTAAAATTCTAATGTAGGGGTGCCTGGGTGGATCAGTCGGTTAAGTGTCTGCCTTCACCTCAGGTTATGATCCCAGAGTCCCAGGATCAAACCCTGCATCTGTCTCTCCTTCTCGGTGTAGAGCCTAGTTTTCCCTCTGCCCCTCATACACTCATTACTCTTTCTCTCAAATAAATAAATATAATCTTAAAATAAAACAAAATAAAATTCTAATTTATATGCCAAGTATAATATTAGGAATTAGAACCATTCCTAACACGACTATAATAATATAATCATGCCTAAATGATATAATGTGAGTGTAAAACACCAATAAAATTGTACAGATCCTAAGTAAAAGCTATAGATATTTTCAGGTTCTCACAATTTTAAATATGCATAAAAGAAACACAACTTTTTGTCTCTTTATTTTGTTTTACAAGCCAGTTATCACATTGGCTATTATACTTCAAGACCTCTGGAAAATTACTCAACCTTTCGAAGCATCATTTTGCCCACCTGTAACAGAGATAATAAGTCTATGTTGCCATATATCTGTGAAGATTAAACATGATATTATTTAGGACATATATGGTTGAGCATATGGCACAGAATAATTGTTCTCTATAGAAGAGATATTATTATTTAAAATTTCCTATCAAACACTCACATGGCATAGGTGTAATGGTGGCTGCTTGTATCTTCATTTGTTGCATATTTAAACAAATTACACAGAAATGGGGTGTCTGGTGGCTCAGTTGATTAGGCATCTGGCCTCAGTTCAGGTAATGATCTTAGGGTCCTAGAATTCAGCCCAACATTAGGTTCCCCACTCAGCAGAGAGTCTGCTTGTCCCTCTCCCTCTGTGTCTCCTCTTCTCCCTGCTCATGTTTTCTCTCTCTCTCTCAAATAAATAAATAAATCTTTAAAAAATAATAATAATACAGTGAAACAAGGGTAGTACTTAAAAAGGGCATAACACATGCCCTAAACATAACTAGAAGGCAGAAGATGTGTGACTACAAAATAACCTATAAGCTGTGAAATAAACACTCAACTGAGTGGGAAGAACTGGCCAGATATGCAGCTAGTGTGCACAAAATATGGTTGTTACATAATTTGTTTCATACTTTTTATAGCTGTAAGAACAAATATGTAAGAAAAAAAGAAAATGTGATATTAGGAACAACAAATAATTTAAGACTAAATCAATGAAATGAGAATTTACTCAAGTCTTTAGGGTAAAAATATGTATTTTTATTATTTGGAACACTCAGGAAAATGATTCTTGCTTTATAGCCACTAATGCTCTATTTGGTATTGTAAATCAATAAGGAAATGGAACCTATAGAGGATTTAAAAGAAAGACACAACAAAGTTACTTCAGGTTTCATAGTAAGCTTAAGGAAATGAACACAACATTGCAGTATCTGTGAGATGGATATTGGAGGATACTCTAGAAGTTGAAATTTTATTTGCCCTTTATTGAATCTTCACGATAACATCTATTCATGTTAATAATACTTTCATTGGTTTCTAGAAAACAGTACTTTATGCAGTAAGTTTTTGAAAGCTTGTTTTACTTGCTGGTTCCTCAGGGTATAAATAAAAGGGCTCAACATGGGGGCAATTGAGGTGTTGAGAATAGCTGCTTTTTTGGTTAGTGATGCTCCTTCTTTTGCTGAACATACATGACTATACAGCTCCCATAATAGATGTAAATGACGATCAAGTGAGAGGAGTACATGGGAAAGCCCTTTTCTTCTGACTAGCAGATGGGATTCTTAGGATCATGCTAAGGATGTACAGGTAGGAGAGAATCACTAATGCTGAAGTAAAGAGCAGAGTGACAAAAGGAAAGTAAAACCAATCATCTCTAAAAGCCATCAACTCTCTGAGCATGAGAGTTGTAAAATTGGCAGCTAATCACACAAGAGAAATGACCAATTACATTGGAAGCACAGAAATCTAGCTGGAGGATGAACATGAGTGTTGGGAAAATGATAAGAAATCCTCCTAGCCAGGACCCAAAGACAAGCAGGGTGCATATTTTTTTGCTCACGATCGTGGTATAATGAAAATGCTTGCAAATGGCAATGTATCAACCAAAAGACACACCAGTGAGAAGAAAAAATTCAGAAATACCCATGAAGATGAAGAAAAGTAGTTGAGCTAAACGATTGTTACAGGAAATTGTCTTGGCATTTACAATGATTGACCCCCAAAATCTGGGGACAGAGACACTGGTGAATGTGATCTCTAAGGAGAAATTCTGCAGGAACTGAAACTCAGGAGACTTGAGATGTCATTCTATCCAGATAAGGATGATGATTTTTTTTTGTTTTTACAGTGATATTTAATACATAAGTTATAAATAAAAAGAAAGATTACAACCTGAAGCTGTGGGTCTTGTGAGATGCCCGAGTATGAACTCTGTTATCATTGTATGGTTTTTCATGCTGCTTTTATTTTCTTTAAGCAAAATCTACTCTACTATTGGGAAACAAGACCAAAAAAAAAAAAAAAAAGTTTATGTTAATAGTAAAGAAATTGAAGATTTAAAAATTTTAATGTTTATATTAGTAGTCCACATGAAATGAAGCAATGGAACTTTTCTTGTGTGCATTTTTGTAATATGCACTCAGTCTGTCACAAATAATTTACACAACCTCTCTTGATAAGTAAAATCGTATTCACAGTTCTATGTTAAAAGTCCCCTTTTCAGTGCCTTCATGTAAGACCCGTACCTCTACCCAAATTGTCAATAAGTGCAGTAGCTCTCTTAATTATGTTACTACAGCAACACAGTAATTATATTTGGATTTACATATTGAGACACCATGTTCCAGTTTCCAAGATTGTGTGCTCTTAGGAGTGAAATATCTAATTTTGAGTTTTAATTTTCAGACTTTTAAAATCCTTTCTTGTTTTGTAAAGCTTTGATGGAAATTAAAGACCCAACACAATTAGAGACCTTATGAATAGCTTAATTATTTATTCTCAAGGTGCATTCTTTTAAATATGTTCTGCAGAAATTAATGTGTTTCCAATCACAGAAATATAAGACTAGAATAATCTTGGTTGTAAATAAAAGTAAATCTCCTAATTTATGGGAAACACTAGTGACGCCAGAGATACTAATTAATGCTCACATAGATAGACCTAGATCAATAATATAGTTCATATTACATATTGATCCCTTTTTATCATTTTAATGTTCTTTTTGTAAATTAACAATTAATTTTGTTTTGCAACTATGTTCACTTGATCTTTTCTATCTTAAACTTGTTTGAGAACAAGGAGGAATTCATAAAGGAGTTTTTAAATTCTAACGTGTCTCATTGCCTTCTTTCTAGAAGAATAAATTGGTAGAATAAAAAAAATTCTAAGATTTACTTTATAGAAAACACAAATTATAAAACTAATCTATATGGCTTTCACCTGTGTTGTTCTCTTTTTATTGTGGTAACCGGAATTTCCTTTGTTGTATAGGTTCCCAATATTTGCTGATCTTTATTTTATAACATGAACAGGTCAGGTGAGTAGGTGATAAGTGTCAGTGCTGTATTGTGTCTTATTTTCCTATTTTAATTTTTTTCTGATGATCAGCATTTTCTTACTTTAGAAATGGACACATATTTTGAACAAAGTAAAATATTAAAATGCTCACTCTTTTGGGTTTTCCACATAGAGTATCATATCATTTGCGAAGACTCCACCCCAATATTGCTACAATTCATACAGTAATTCAGCAATGTGGCAGGATATAAAATTAATGTACAAAAAACAGTTCCATTTCTATACATTAGTAAAGAGACAGGAGATTGAGAAAGTAAGGATTGATCCCATTTACAATTGCACCCCAAACCATAAGATACCTAGGAATAAACCTAACCAAAGAGGCAAAAAATCTGTACTCAGAAAAATAGAGTACTCCTGAAAGAAATTGAGAAAGACACAAAGAATTGGTAAACGTTCCATGCTCATGGATTAGAAGAACCAATGATGTTAAAATGCCTGTGCTACCTAGAGCAATCTACACAGTCAGTGCAATCCCTATCAAAATATCATCAACTTTTTTAAACAGAGTTGGAACCAATAATGCAAAAATTTGTATGAAACCAGAAAAGACCCCAAATAGCCAAAAGTATGTTGAAAAAATAAACCACAGCTCTGGCAAAACAATTCTTGCTGTCAAGCGCTATTTCAAAGCTGTAATCAATAAAAAAGTATGGTACTGAAAGAAAGCAGATCAAGGATCATGATAGAGAACCCAGAAATGGGCCCCCAATTCAATGGTCAACTAATCTTTGACAAAACAGGAAAGAATATCCAATTTTCCCTATATAATGGCACTGAGAAAATTGGACAGCCACATGGAGAAGAATGAAAATGGACCATTTCCTTACACCACATACTAAAATAGACTCAAAATGGATGAAGGACCTCAATGTGAGAAAGGAATCCATCAAAATCCTTGAGGAGAACACAGGCAGCAACCTCTTTGACCTCAGCCGCAGCAACATCTTCCTAGGAACATCGCCAAAGGCAAGGGAAGCAAGGGCAAAAATGAACTATTGGGATTTTATCAAGATCAAAAGCTTTTGCACAGCAAAGGAAATGGTTAACAAAACCAAAAGACAACTAACCGAATGGGAGAAGATATTTGCAAATGACATATCAGATAAAGGGCTAGTGTCCAAAATCTATAAAGAACTTAGCAAACTCAACACCCAAAGAACAAATAATCCAATCAAGAAATGGGCAGAGGACATGAACAGACATTTCTGCAAAGAAGATATCCAGGTGGCCAACAGACACATGAAAAAGTGCTCCATATCACTCGGCATCAGGGAAATACAAATCAAAACCACAATGAGATATCACTCACACCAGTCAGAATGGCTAAAATTAACAAGTCAGGAAATGACAGATGCTGGTGAGGATGCGGGAAAAGGGGAACCCTCCTACACTGTTGGTGGGAATGCAAGCTGGTGCAACCACTCTAGAAAACAACATGGAGGTTCCTCAAAATGTTGAAAATATAACTGCCCTATGACCCAGCAATTGCACTACTGGGTATTTACCCTAAAGATACAAACGTAGTGATCCAAAGGGGCACATGCACCCGAATGTTTATAGCAGCAATGTCTACAATAGCCAAACTGTGGAAAGAACCTAGATGTCCATCAACAGATGAATGGATAAAGAAGAGGTGGTATATATACACAATGGAATACTATGCAACCATCAAAAGAAATGAAATCTTGCCATTTGCGACAATGTGGATGGAACTACAGGGTATCATGCTTAGCGAAATAAGTCAAGTGGAGAAAGACAACTATCACATGATCTCCCTGATATGAGGAAGTGGTGATGCAACATGGCGGTTAAGGGGGTAGGAGAAGAATAAGTGAAACAAGATGGGATTGGGAGGGAGACAAACCATAAGTAACTCTTAATCTCACAAAACAAACTGAGGCTTGCTGGTGGGAGGGGTGTTGAGAGAAGGGGGTTGGGGTTATGGACATTGGGGAGGATATGTGCTTTGCTGAGTGCTGTGAAGTGTGTAAACCTGGCAATTCACAGACCTGTACCCCTGGGGATAAAAATACATGTTTATAAAAAAATTAAAACTTAAAAAAAAAGAAATATAATCCCATATTTTCTCAATTTACTCAAAATGTGAGAAGAAATGCATTCATAAGCTACTTCTGGAGACTTTTTGTCAGGAATTCAGCCTTCCTCTCTTACATAAATGCCTCTCACACAGAGAAAATGCAGGCTTGATTGTGTCGATTGGTTGTTGTTGAGTTTTCTATAACCTCTCCTATAATTAAAGAATTTTTCTTTATCTCTTTCATCTTCCCATATAATCATAATCATTGTTGACCTAAATTCTAAAAAGCTACTATTGTGATCCTGAGATTTCTTTATGTAAATTTCCAGGGAATACTACTGTTTCATGACTGAAATGTAAACCACTTCAAAGTTCTCTCAGTAAGATGAGGATTGAAAACTATCCAAAGATGAAACAAATTTACCTTCTCTAGTCACTATATAAATGAATGAAAGGCCAGAATAAAGAAAGGCCGGGTGCAGGATAGATGGGCCCAAGAGGTATAGTGATTTCATGATGTATACATTCCAGAAAGCAAGGCAATATAGTGGGATAAAAGCAAAAGTATACCTACCAACGTGTCCAGTCAACTTAGTTGCCCCTTGGCTATATCGAATTTTTGTAGTATGCCTGTAGCACTCGGTCTTCATTCAGGAGATAATTTATTCTCAATTCCTTTTAGGTTCATTAAATACAGAGCTGAGCTCCAAAATTTCATTGAGGGTAACACTCAGGTTTTATTCATTTATATATCCCTATCAACACAAAGAATGAATGATTCAAGAAAAAATTGTAATATTTTTTTAAAAATCAGAAGGGTATTTGAAACTCAGTTTTTAAATGTTTACTTAATGCCATAAGAAATAAGTGTCAGAGAATCAATTACCATATCAGTGGTATATAATGACAGATGGACTGACTCATGTTTCTAAGTCATCCTCCATTTGCCCTCAAATCTTCAAATTAACAGGTATCAAATATTTATAGTACATTCTATCAGAAATTTCATACACACTCAATATCCACATAATGGGAACACAATTTTTTTAATATAGTAATACAATTTTGCTACAGAAAATATTCAGCAATTTTTCTCCCCACCCCCTTTTTTTTCAGTTAACAATATGTAATGGGTATCATTTTTTGTCAACTTATACACTGGGACTCATTCTTTTAAAGATTAAGTGAAATCATAAATGAAAGTCATTCACTCTCACATATGTTATTTTCCTTGCTGGAAGTTGTTTCCTTGGCATCTTAACTCACTTCTAATCACTCATGAATGCTAATTTATTTGTTTGTTTATATTGAGTATAACTGACACACAACTATTAGTTACATTAGTACATTAGTTACATTGTTATATTAGTTTCAGGAAGAAAGCATAAGAAATAGACAAGCTTGTACATTATGCTATGTTGACCACAGTGTAGTTATGATCTGTTACCAATCCTATTACAATAGGATTGGCTCTATTCTTTGTGCTGTATGTTTTTTTTTTTTTAAAGATTTTATTTATTTATTTGACATAGAGAGATCACAAGTAGGCAGAGAGGCAGGCAGAGAGAGAGGAGGAAGCAGGCTCCCTGCTGAGCAGAGAGCCCGATGCGGGACTCGATCCCAGGACCCTGAGATCATGACGTGAGCCGAAGGCAGCGGCTTAACCCACTGAGCCACCCAGGCGCCCCTGTGCTGTATGTTTTATTCCTGTGACTCATTTATTCCATAACCAGAATACACATAATTTTGTACCTTCTCCCCTCTGACAACCATATGTTTGTTGTCTGTATTTATGGTCTGTTTCTGCTTTTTGTCTGTTTGTTTGTTCATTTGTTTTTTGTTAATAGTATTTAAATTGTACCCTTTAATGCAGCCTTCTTGATTCTCTGGTTTTCTCAAACGTATGTAAATCCCTGTGTTACATCTTCATAGTAGTAAATGTATTTTAATTGTTAATGAGTGTCATTCTTGCTAGAATAAGTTTCAGGTTACACATGTGGTTATTTAAATTTAAGTGTGAATCCAACAAATAATGTTTACAGGGAACATATCTCAATTTAATAAAAGCCATGTATGAAAAACCTACAGCTAATATCATCCTAAATGGGTAGAAATTGAGAGCTTTTCCTCTACAGTTAGGAGCAAGAAGGAATGTCCACTGTCACCACTTTTATTTAACATAGTACTGGAAATCCTATCCACAGGAATCAGACAACAAGAGAAATAAAAGGAACTGAAATCTGCAAGGAAGACATAAAACTTTCTCTATTCACAGATGACAAGATGCTCTATGTACAAAACCTGCAGGATCCCATGAAAAACTTCCTAGAACTGATACACAAATTCGTAGAACTGATATACAAAGTCACAGGATTAAAATAATAATAATAATAATAATAATAATAATAAAAAAATAATAAATAAATGCCCTCAAAACTGTTACATTTCTACAAACCAATAATGCATTAGCAGAAAGAGAAATCAAAGGATAAGACCCAGTTACACTACTTATTAATATTATATTTTGTTACCAACTTTTTCATTTTCTTCTTCAGGAGAAGCTCTTGAATATATCCTATATATATAGGATATATTATATTTTGTTACCAACTTTTTCATTTTCTTCTTCAGGAGAAGCTCTTGAATATATCCTATATATATAGGATATATTTTATCCTGTACTATAATGTAATTTTCAACCAAGTTGCCAAATGTATTAGAAATAACAAGAGGAGGTTACATGCATATAAGCATTTATAATGTCAGGATCTTGACATAGTATCCTACATAGTGTGGGTAAATTGAACAAAAGGGTGCAAGACTAATCTCTTCTCTTCATCTTTTTTTTTTTCTTTTTAAAGGTTTATTTATTTAATTTAGAAAGAGGGAGAGAAAGAGAGAGCACAGTTGTGGGAGGCACAGACAGGGAGGATCTTCAAGCAGTCTCCCCACTGAGAGCAGATCCTATGGGGATTGATCCCAGGACCCATTGGATCATGAGCTGAGCTAAAACCAAGAGTTGGTTGCTTAATTGATTGATACACCAGGGGTCTGCATCTCATTTCTGCTACATTGCCCCTAATATTGATATCACACTTTGGTAGAGCCAGTGAAAAAAACACTCATTTGCAATTTCTGAGACTCCTTTTTTGGTTATTTTCAAAGTATCTGCATTGAACTGTCTGTTGCCAACTGAACATCACATTATATTCTCTCAGTTGTTCTCAGTGCTGTGGAGAAAACTGGGATGCTATTTCTGAGAGTTCCCCTCCCTCTATTTTTCTAATTTATGATTTGTCAGTGATAGGACTTGGTGAAAAATTTGGAGGTTGGAAGGGAAGCAGAGGATATTGCTTTCCACTTTGTACCCAGATTGGTGCATATAACCTAAATTCATAGTGGATTTTCAAAAGAACTTGAAAACTACCAACTTTATTGCTAACACTGTTAGTAGATGCTTTCTTAGAAATGACTGGGTCACTATGATTTCCCATTAAGCTTTTTGAAGCATTCTCTCAGGGCTGCAACATACTTTGGTATTAGTTTCCTCAACATTCTCTCTGGTGCTCAAAGTTTTCCTTCCATAGCTATCTCTTTCATTATTTTTAAAAGCTAAAATTCCTCCAATATCGTCTTTCTTTCCAAAGGACTTACAGAAATCCTACCTTCACCTGAATCCTGACTGACAAGTGATCCATGCTGTAAGAATTTGCAAATTTATGATTTCTTATAATTACAACATTTTGTGATTCCATATATAACTGGCAGTATAGCCTTAAACCAAATATACTGATTCATGAGATGTTAGCAAAGACAGGAGGTAAGATAGTGTATTATTCCACAGCAACTCTTTGTGGGTATAAACCCAAAAAGATCAAGTAGCTACTAGCTCAAAGGAGAAAAGTAGGTTGAGTCTTGCAACATGCTGCATCAAAAAGAAGAGCAGAAAATGTTAATTAGCAGTTGGGATAAACAAAATGGTGAATGGTGTTCCTCTTCATGTATCCTTCTAACCTTTCTCTTAAAACAATTCCTGTAATTCTGTAATTCCAACTGCCATGGAGAATGGGAATTGAGGAATAGAGTCACCAAGGCATAGGGGACGAACCTCTCTACCCCAATTAATTCTCCTTTGGCAGACACTTATTTCAGAAGGACAATTTGGGAGGATACAGGCTTTTAGGGATTGGCATTTCAGAATATGGTGTGTACTTGATATTACACTCATCAAATCAAATGATTCTATCTTGTGGAGAGATTCCTCAGAGAATAAGAACACCAATGTGTGGGAACTGGGGAGGGAAAGCCGGCTAAGACAGAAGGATACCAGAGATTCTGAATTTGCTAAGCCAAATATGCTAAATGTAGATTTGGTCAAATTGCATGAGCAAAAAGGAAAGAACTTAAGGATGCAGACAATAAAATAGGTGAATCTCCAAAATATGGCTGAGCAAGAGAAACCAGACTTCAACATTCACAATTTGTGATTTCTTTTATAAGAAATTCCAGAAAAGGAAAAGTGATTTCTGTGGCCAAATGATGTCTGTGTTTATCTGAATCCACTAGCAGGCATGGAGACCAGAGTGAATGGCTGGGAAGAGGCCAAAGAACTAATTAAGTATGATGCAGATATTCTATACAT
This sequence comes from Mustela lutreola, assembly GCF_030435805.1. Classification (NCBI taxonomy): domain Eukaryota; kingdom Metazoa; phylum Chordata; class Mammalia; order Carnivora; family Mustelidae; genus Mustela; species Mustela lutreola. The sequence continues at coordinate 59,263,906 of NC_081297.1, forward strand.
GCATTGTCAAATTTGTCAATAAATTTGTTGGATTTAAATGATTATATTTGCTTTTATGTAAGACATACTTAATACATTTGTTTACATTGACACTAGAATGTATCAGAAACCTTTAATTTATAAATGGTTCAAAATATGGAAAGATTCCCCAAACACAGAAATAAATAACTCATGCCTTGAATTTCTTCCAAGAATCACTTTCATTATTATAATATAAATGAGTCTAAGCAAGGTCTGGCACTCGCTTATTTCTACACAGAAGAAAAACTGACAAAATTTATAAATATTATGTGTTATAATCAACTTCTTCCAAAGTCCTGTTCATGTTGACTCTTTTTGACCCTTCCTATGATTCAAAAAATGTCTTATATGGTATGTAGAGTGATAAATCCTTTCCAGGAAAATTTTCTGTTTAGTTTGCCCAGAACCCTCAGAGAAATTCATATCCATACCATCTCTAGCCTTATGAAATGTTATTTCTAAAAGTATAAGACTTGAAAGTCAGAATTATTCCTTAATTCATGGCCTGCAGAATAGTGGTGTTAGCAGTCATGAAAACAACATTAACCATATTGTACATCTCCATAAGAGCTCTGGAATGGTCAGGTGCATTATCAATGAACAACAATATTTTGAAAGAAATCTTTTACTGAGCAGTAAGTCTTAACAGTGAGCTTAAAATCTTTAATAAACTAAGTTATAAACAGAACTGCTGCCATCCAGGCTCTGTTATTCCATTTATAGAATTCCAGAAGAGTAGATTTAGCATAATTCTTAGACCTAGGTTTTTCAAAATGGTCAGTGAACATTGACTTCAATTTAGAGTCACTAGCTGCCTTAGCCTTAACAAAAGAGTTAGCCTAGACTTTGAAGCTTTGAAGCCAGGCATAGGCTACTCTTCTCTAGCTATAACAGTGGTAGATAGAATCTTCATCCACTATAAATCTTTTTCATCTACATTGAATATATGTGGTTTAGTGTAGTCACCTTCTTTAATTGTCTTAGCTAGATCTCCTGGATAATTCACTTCAGGTACTACATCAGTCCTTGCTGCTTTCACCTTTTACTTTTGTGTTAGGTAGATGGCTTCTTTCCTTAAACCTCATGAGCAAACCTCTGCTTGCTTTGCCTTTTTTCTATAGCTTCCTCACCACTCTCAATCTTGATAGAATAGAAGAGAATTAGGTCCTTGCTTTGCATTAGGCTTCGGTTTAATGAAATACTGTGGCTTGTTTGATCTTCTATCTAGTAGATGAAAACATTCTCCCTATAAGCAATAAGACTGCTTCTGCCTTTCTTATCACTCAAGTGTTCACTGGAATAGCACATTTAATTTCCTTCAAGAGCTTTTTCTTATCTCTCTTTTTTTTCTCTTTCTAAAGATTATTTATTTGTTTGAGAGAGTGATCAGGAGAGACAAAGGGAAAAAATAATCTGAAGTAGGTTCCACACTGAGCTGAGAGTCAGACACAGGTCTCAATCCCACAACCACAAGACCATGCCCTGATCAGGAACCAAGAGTCAGATACTTAGCCAACTGAGCACCCAGGCCCCCCAAGAACTTTACCTTTCTATTCACAGCTTGGCTAACTAGTGCAAGAGAATCAGGTTTTGGCCTATCCCGGCTTTTTGTATGCTTTCCTCATTAAGCTTAATCATTTCTAGATTTTGACTTAAAGTGTGAGACAGGTGATTCTTCCTTTCACTTGTACACATATAGGCCCTGTGGGGTCATTATTTAGTCCAATTTCAATATTGGTGGGTGTGTCAAGGAATAGAGAGGCCAGAAGAGAAGGAGAAAGAAGGGGAAACAGCTGGCCAGTGGGGCAGTAGGAACACACAGAGCATTTGGTGATTAGAGGTGCTGTTCTATGTGGGCAGTGTTTATGGTATCCCAAAATAATTATAATGGCAACATCAAAGATCACAATCACAGATCACCATAACAAATATACTAATAATGAAAAATCTTGTAATTTCATGAGCATTACCACAATATAATACAGAGGTGTGCAAATGCTGTTGGAAAATGGCACTAATAGACTTGCTTAATGTAGGATTATCACAAACCTTCAATTTGTAGAAAACATAGTATATGAATAGTACAACAAAGCAAAGCAAAAGACAATAGAATGAAAATGAATAAAATTTACCTGTATCACATTTTGTTTATACATTCATCACTTGAAGTTTGCTTGTTGTTGTTTTTTTTTCTACTTTTTTGCTCTTATGCATAATGTGTCTATGAAAATGTGTGTTGAAGTTCTTGTGTGAACGTGTGTTAAAATTCAGTTCCTAGAAGTAGAATTTCTGGGTTATATAGTAACTCTATATTTATCTTCTTGATGACCTGCCAAATTTTCTACGTGGCTGCACATTTTACATATGCAGTAACAGTGTATGAAAGTTTCAAATTCTGTATATCATCACTTGTTACTTTGTACAGTAGCACTTACGTAGAGTATACATGGTGTACATATACATATATGTACACACACACAGGCAGACACCCATACAAATACATATTATAAGTGTCTTACTGGTTGTAAAGTGGTAGTACTGCTCTTGAACATCTTTTCATGTGCTTTTTCCTCCTGTTGTATATCTTCCTTAGGTCCCTTGTCTATGTTTTGTTGAGTGTTTGTTTTTTCTTATTGTTCAATTGTAACAGTTATTTTATGTGATTTTAACCAGGGCAGTGCAACATTGTACCAAGAAATTAACAAAATTAAAAAAAAATTAAAAAGTCCTAGGGAACCTGGGTGGCTCAGTGGGTTAAGCCTCTGCCTTCAGCTCAGGTCATGATCTCAGGGTCCTGGGATTGAGTCCCTCATTGGGCTCGCTGATCAGCAGGGAACCTGGTCCCTCCCCGCCCGCCTACTGTTCTGCCTACTTGTGATCTCTATTTCTGTGACAAATAAATAAATAAAATCTTAAGTAAAAAAAATTAAAAAGTCCTAAATAAATAACGACAAGCTATGTATGTGTGTGTGTATGTATTGGAGAGTAGACCCGACATTGAATTAGATGGTAATAGTTCCCAAACTAATCCACAGATTCAACACAATCATTATTAAATTTTCAGCTGCTCTTTTTGCATAAGTGAGCAATTGGATCCTAAAATTCATATGGAATTGCAAGGTACTCTGAATAGCCAAAACAATAGTGAAAAAGGAAGAAAGTTGAGTCATCTTTCCGAATTTCATAACTTATTATAAAAGTACAGTGACAGAGAGAGTGTGATACTGACAGAGCAACTGACCAATAGCACAAAGGAATAAAACAGAGAGTCCTATAATAACCTATACATTTATGGTCAATTGATTTTTAACAGGTGCCCCAAGATTATTGAATGGGGAAATGATAGCCTTTTCAGCAAGTCATGATGTGATAACTATTTTCATGCAAATATGACTTTAATCTCTACCTGAAACTGTATAGAAACATTAACTCAATAGAAGCCAAAGACCTAGATTGTCCGATACAAAACTAGAAATTTCTTAGAATAAATGGTAGGTGTACCTCCTTGCAACTTTGGGTTAAGTAATGGTGTTTTATATATGATACCAAAAGCACATGCAACAAAATAAAAACTAAAAAAAAAAGATTTCATCAAAATTAAAAATTCTGTAACCAAAGGACACTGTAAGAAAAATGAAAAGACAACACAAAAAATGAGGAACATATTCTCAAACATTATCTAATAAAGGTCTAATAGTTTTTAAAGAGCTTACTGGAAAGCTTTGGGGACTTGAATATCATAACATGAACTTATTCCCTTGTAGTTATCTTAGCAAAGAAGATGCTTAACAGTGTTGGCTTAAAATAGTAAAATAAATGAGGACAAAAACCTGAACTTAGATTGTTTTTTCTCAGAGTCAAATGGATAGGAGGTACAGCATTAAATACCTTAATGATTTTTGCACTCATATTTCTCAGGTGGCATAATATACCCAATATGGAACTCTATTTATTTCATGGATTTCTTTGTAGATACTTTTTTTTTTTTAATCTGACCAGATACCAGTAATACTGCCTTCTTTAAAAATATTGAATATATAAGGGAGTATGTGCAGGAATGGGTAGAATGAAGGTTTAAGGAAGCTACATTTTAGTTTTGAAAATCTTTTCCATTTATCCCATATAGCCAAATGTTCAACCATCCCTTTCAGTTTGTTTTCCTAATATCTATGGAACCTTTTCCCAGAGCTTCAGATTCATGGACACTATTGCATTTCAATTCTCAAGTAACTCATTTAGTTTGAAGTATTAGCCATTTAACTTGTCTTCCTGACTCTAACATCCCAGAACCCATCCTCAATAAATTTAACATAATAATCTTAATAAAATAAAAATCTGCTCACATAGGCTTTTATATCAAAAAAGAAAACTCTCATAGGAACCACCGACAACAGAATCACCTGTAGTCCATGTTTCTATACTTTACTCCAGCTAAGTTAAAAAGACATTTTAGGGGGGCACGTGGTGGCTCACATGGTCAAGCATCTGCCTTCAGCTTAGGTCATGATCTCCTGATCCTGGGATCCAGCTTAATGTCCTGCTCAGCAGTGAGTTTGTTTCTCCCTCTCCTGCTGCCTCTTCCCCTACTTATGCTCATTCTGTCTCTCTCTCTTTCTCTCTCTCTGTCAAATGAATAAATAAAATCTTTAAAAAAAAAAGACAGTTTAAGGATGAGAATATTGTATTTGCCATTAAATAAGCCAACCAGGTGTGTGATTGTTACTCACTCCAAATTTTCAGGTCTACTGACATACCAGATAAAGTTGCTACATTTTAGAACATATGAGCTATTTATGACTTGCGGCCTACCTTCTTTTTTTGTTTTGTTGAAAACATTTGTGTGACATTTGAAGAATTTCCTAGAGTTCCAATAGTAGTTCATGTTATTATATTGATGTCTGTATACTTATTTAAAATTTTTATAATGATATCTATTTAAAATCATTTTTCTGAGGAGGTCAGAACCATGTTTTGTAGAGTAAAAGAAATTTCACATTTGTGTTGATAACTCAAGTGAATACACATACTTTAGCGCAGGACTGTTAATCATAGAGTTGGAGGGAAAAGGTGAATTGTGGTGACAGGTGTGGTTAAATATTATGAGGTATAAATGTTAGATGGACTATTTGAAGAATAGATTACGTAAGCTTATAAAATGAGTCAAAATTTTTATTTACTTTTTAGCTAAGATTTTAAAATTAAATTTCCTCTTCATTTTTTGAAAAAAGAGAAAATCTTTTGGAGTATATCCTTGAACACTTCTTTCACTTGCTGGTTTCTGAGAGTGTAAATGAAAGGGTTTAATAAAGGGGCAACTGAGGTGTAAATAACAGTTACACCTTTAGATAAAGTCACCCTTTCCTTTGCTGTTGGTTTTATGTAATTAAAGATACAGCTACCATAAGTAAGGGAGACTACAATCATATGAGAAGAACAAGTAGAAAAAGCCTTTGTTCTTTTCTGAGCAGAGGGGAGTTTTAGAATGGTCTTGATAATATATGTGTAGGAAAGAATTACTAAAGGCAATGTGATCAGGAGTATTCCAATAGCTAAGGCAAATGAAAGCAATTCCAGTAAATGAGTGTCAGTACAGGAAAGCTGCAGCACGGGGGAAGTGTCACACATGAAATGATCAATTACTTTGGAAGCACAGAAATCCAATGTCAGTCCCAAGGCCACTGGTGGAAATGTAAACAGAAAGCCAATTGTCCATGAACTGAATAGTAGTTGGTAACACACTTTGTTGTTCATAATGATGGGGTAATGGAGGGGTTTGCAGATTGCTACATACCGGTCAAAACACATGGCAGCCAGTAGGTAAAATTCTGTAATTTCTAATAAGAGGAAAAAGAATAACTGAGATGCACAACTATTGTAGGAAATTATTTTGTTTTTCGTCATGATGCTTATCAGGTATCTGGGAATACAGACTGTTGTCAATGAAGCTTCCAAGAAGGAGAAATTTCGGAGGAAAAAATACATGGGAGTCTTGAGGCGGGGATCTAGCAAGGTAAGAAGGATGATGGATAAGTTCCCAATCACGCTCAACACATAGTTTAGGAAGAAAAATATAAAAATCACAATTTGCAATTGTGGGTCATCAGTCAATCCTAGGAGAATAAACTTGATCTCTCTTGACTGATTCCTCATTTCTGATTTGAATATTATGAAATAGATCTAGGAAAACAACTCCAGAAGTGGAAATAAGAGGAGTTTTTAAAAAGGTACAGACAGAAACAAACAAACAACAAAACCAAAAACACATAGTCAGAAATGTAAATAAGTTTAAAAAAATGATCTGATTTCATAAGAGAGTTGATACTTAAAACTAGAGCATTGATCAACCTAGGAACCTCTAACAGATTATTCCATTTAAATCTTAGTTATGGTAACAAAACTACTTAATTTTTTCTTTTTTCTATTGGAACTTAAAAGATAACTTAAATTTTAGCTGATCATTTCCAAATGAGCTGAATTTAGTTTCAGTGTTCTACATAGAATTAAGCTTGACTTTAAATGTATTTTCTATGTATATCTTTAAAATTATTGAAAAAATTCTTGTAACATTTAGAAAATTAATACCAATGTTTATATGTAATATTCTTCAAAAATTCTTAGCTCATTAAAACACTTAATAATTTTTAATATATAGAAATAATCACAGTTACATATTTTCTCTATGATTGAAATATTCTGATATATATTATTATTTTGTTCTGATGCAGTACTTCTGCATTGTTTCTTTATCTCATTTCACTTAATTATTCTTTTCTTTGGTTTCAAATGCATCAGTCTTCTCATATCAGTTGAATTTAATCATGAAGCTTTGACTATTGCATCTACATAAAAACAGAAAAGTAAATGACAGTTCAAAAGTTACCTGGATTACCTGACTTTTACTTGTGAGAATGCTTTCATTTATGATCTAGATATTTATTGCAAATTTTAAGTGACTTACCATATCTCAAATACATTCATATAATTTTTTCCCTTATAGTAATATGGTAGAAACTGTGGTCAAAAATAAATGATGACTATTCTCTCTCAAGAAGGATTCTAAAAACATATGCATTCTCAAAATTATATGCATCTGTTAATTACTTTCACCTCCACTGCTACTCATTAAAATGACAGAATCCAGATATTACATATAATTAGAATCCTCTTTCAGGCTAGGTAAGATTCATTTTCTGTCTTCTTTTCTTATGTTTCCATAAAAATTCTAAATGGAAATGTAATGCTGTAAATGAAAAGACTTTTTGGAAAATCCCTCATATGAAAGGAACCCAAATTTTGAAACAAAGAATTCTTGCTTCATATTGTGCACTAACAAAAGGCACAGTTTTATCACTTTTCTCAAAAGACACACAAGGGATTAATTTTAAAAAAAAGAAGAAGAAGAAGAAAAGAAAAATAAATGACCTCTGGAGACTCATGTCAGGAATATCAGTTATGTAAGAAATAAAACAACCACCAAAACAACAAACAAAAAAGGAAAGAAAGAAAAACTGAATTGCTTTAAGCACAGAACTGAATTTCTTAAACTATAAAACAAAACAGATATGCTCCCAAAAGAGAACTAGAAATATTTTAAACTCTATACTTAATGCCAAAAGAATTTCAGATGTTCCAGTTCCCTGGGACAGTATGATCATTTCTACACATTAAAGTGGTTTATCCCAAAAGGAAACTCTCTCTTGCATTCTTAGTCAATTTTAGGATTTCACTAACTTGTGACTTATGCCCCAAATTGGAGGTCGATAATACTTAAATGTTTTGCTATTTTTTAAATTTTGAAACAATATAAAATATAATAAAAAAAACAACAAATAGACAATGAACATCTTTTATTCCTGCACCATTTGATGCTCTGTCAGCATAGTAGTATGTGTTTATATCAAAAAAGTATATTCTACTAGAAAAACATGCTATAACCATTAGTGTCAGGACATTAACAATGATACGTTATCAACATGAAGTTCTCCAATCCTATTTATGTTTCACCCGTGACTAAAAATTTTCCTTATAGAAAAAAATCTTAAAAGTACATGTTTATTTAATTACCATAATATTTTAGTCTCCTTTTTATATAAATTTTTATTTTTTATAAACATATATTTTTATCCCCAGGGGTACAGGTCTGTGAATTGCCAGGTTTACACACTTCACAGCACTCACCAAAGCACATACCCTCCCCAATGTCCATAACACCAACCCCCTTCTCCCAAACCCCCTCCCCCCAGCAACCCTCAGTTTGTTTTGTGAGATTAAGAGTCACTTATGGTTTGTCTCCCTCCCAATCCCATTTTCTTTCATTTATTCTTCTCGTACCCACTTAAGGCCCCATGTTGGATCACCACTTCCTCATATCAGGGAGATCATATGATAGTTGTCTTTCTCTGCTTGACTTATTTCACTAAGCATGATACGCTCTAGTTCCATCCATGTTGTCGCAAATGGCAAGATATCATTTCTTTTGATAGCTGCATAGTATTCCATTGTGTATATATACCACATCTTCTTGATCCATTCATCTGTTGATGGACATCTAGGTTCTTTCCATAGTTTGGCTATTGTAGACATTGCTGCTATAAACATTCGGGTAAACGTGCCCCTTTGGATCACTACGTTTGTATCTTTAGGGTAAATACCCAATAGTGCAATTGCTGGGTCATAGGGCAGTTGTATTTGCAACATTTTGAGGAACCTCCATGCTGTTTTCCAGAGAGGTTGCACCAGCTTGCATTCCCACCAACAGTGTAGGAGGGTTCCCCTTTCTCCGCATCCTCGCCAGCATCTGTCATTTCCTGACTTGTTGATTTTAGCCATTCTGACTGGTGTGAGGTGATATCTCATTGTGGTTTTGATTTGTATTTCCCTGATGCCGAGTGATATGGAGCACTTTTTCATGTGTCTGTTCGCCATCTGGATGTCTTCTTTGCAGAAATGTCTGTTCATGTCCTCTGCCCATTTCTTGATTGGATTATTTGTTCTTTGGGTGTTGAGTTTGCTAAGTTCTTTATAGATTCTGGACACTAGTCCTTTATCTGATATGTCGTTTGCAAATATCTTCTCCCATTCCCTCAGTTGTCTTTTGATTTTGTTAACTGTTTCCTTTGCTGTGCAAAAGCTTTTGATCTTGATGAAATCCCAATAGTTCATTTTTGCCCTTGCTTCCCTTGCCTTTGGCGTTGTTCCTAGGAAGATGTTGCTGCGGCTGAGGTCAAAGAGGTTGCTGCCTGTGTTCTCCTCAAGGATTTTGATGGATTCCTTTCGCACATTGAGGTCCTTCATCCATTTTGAGTCTATTTTAGTGTGTGGTGTAAGGAAATGGTCCAATTTCATTTTTCTGCATGTGGCTGTCCAATTTTCCCAGCACCATTTATTGAAGAGGCTGTCTTTTTTCCATTGGACATTCTTTCCTGCTTTGTTGAAGATTAGTTGACTGTAGAGTTGAGGGTCGATTTCTGGGCTCTCTATTCTGTTCCATTGATCTATGTGTCTGTTTTTGTGCCAGTACCATGCTGTCTTGATGATGACAGCTTTGTAATAGAGCTTAAAGTACGGAATTGTGATGCCACCAACGTTGGCTTTCTTTTTCAATATCCCTTTGGCTATTCGAGGTCTTTTCTGGTTCCATTTAAATTTTAGAATTATTTGTTCCATTTCTTTGAAAAAGATGGATGGTACTTTGATAGGAATTGCATTAAATGTATAGATTGCTTTAGGTAGCATAGACATTTTCACAATATTTATTCTTCCAATCCAGGAGCATGGAACATTTTTCCATTTCTTTGTGTCTTCCTCAATTTCTTTCATGAGTACTTTATAGTTTTCTGAGTATAGATTCTGTGCCTCTTTGGTTAGGTTTATTCCTAGGTATCTTATGATTTTGGGTGCAATTGTAAATGGGATTGACACCTTAATTTCCCTTTCTTCTGTCTTGCTGTTGGTGTAGAGAAATGCAACTGATTTCTGTGCATTGATTTTATATCCTGACACTTTACTGAATTCCTGTATAAGTTCTAGCAGTTTTGGAGTGGAGTCTTTTGGGTTTTCCACATATAGTATCATATCATCTGCGAAGAGTGATAATTTGACTTCTTCTTTGCCGATTTGGATGACTTTAATTTCCTTTTGTAGTCTGATTGCTGAGGCTAGGACCTCTAGTACGATGTTGAATAGCAGTGGTGATAATGGACATCTCTGCCGTGTTCCTGACCTTAGCGGAAAAGCTTTCAGTTTTTCTCCATTGAGAATGATATTTGCGGTGGGTTTTTCATAGATGGCTTTGATGATATTGAGGTATGTGCCCTCTATCCCTACACTTTGAAGAGTTTTGATCAGGAAGGGATGCTATACTTTGTCAAATGCTTTTTCAGCATCTATTGAGAGTATCATATGGTTCTTGTTCTTTCTTTTATTGATGTGTTGTATCACATTGACTGATTTGCGGATGTTGAACCAACCTTGCAGCCCTGGAATAAATCCCACTTGGTCGTGGTGAATAATCCTTTTAATGTACTGTTGAATCCTATTGGCTAGTATTTTGTTGAGTATTTTCGCATCTGTGTTCATCAAGGATATTGGTCTATAGCTCTCTTTTTTGGTGGGATCCTTGTCTGGTTTTGGGATCAAGTTGATGCAGGCCTCATAGAATGAGTTTGGAAGTTTTCCTTCCATTTCTATTTTTTGGAACAGTTTTAGGAGAATAGGAATTAGTTCTTCTTTAAATGTTTGTTAGAATTCCCCCGGGAAGCCATCTGGCCCTGGGATTTTGTTTGTTTGGAGATTTTTAATGACTGTTTCAATCTCCTTACTGGTTATCGGTCTGTTCAGGCTTTCTATTTCTTCCTGGTTCAGTTGTGGTAGTTTATATGTTTCTAGGAATGCATCCATTTCTTCCAGATTGTCAAATTTATTTCCGTAGAGTTGCTCACAGTGTGTTCTTATAATAGTTTGTATTTCTTTGGTGTTAGTTGTGATCTCTCCTCTTTCATTCATGATTTTATTTATTTGGGTCCTTTCTCTTTTCTTTTGGCTAAGTCGGGCCAGGGTTTTATCAATTTTATTAATTCTTTCAAATAACCAGCTCCTAGTTTCGTTGATTTGTTCTATTGTTTTCTTGGTTTCTATTTCATTGATTTCTGCTCTGATCTTTATGATTTCTCTTCTCCTGCTGGGCTTAGGGTTTCTTTCTTGTTCTTTCTCCAGCTCCTTTAGGTGTAGGGTTAGGTTGTGTACCTGAGACCTTTCTTGTTTCTTGAGAAAGGCTTGTACCGCTCTATATTTTCCTCTCAGGACTGCCTTTTTTGTGTCCCACAGATTTTGAACTGTTATATTTTCATTATCATTTGTTTCCATGATTTTTTTTCAATTCTTCTTTTATTTCCCGGTTGACCCATTCATTCTTTAGAAGGATGCTGTTTAGTCTCCATGTATTTTGGTTCTTTTCAAATTTCCTTTTGTGGTTGAGTTCTAGCTTTAGAGCATTGTGGTCTGAAAATATGCAGGAAATGATCCCAATCTTTTGATACCGGTTGAGTCCTGATTTAGGACCGAGGATGTGATCTATTCTGGAGAATGTTCCATGTGCACTAGAGAAGAATGTGTATTCTGTTGTTTTGGGATGAAATGTTCTGAATATATCTGTGATGTCCATCTGGTCCAGTGTGTCGTTTAAGGCCTTTATTTCCTTGCTGATCTTTTGCTTCGATGATCTGTCCATTTCAGTGAGGGGAGTGTTAAAGTCCCCTACTATTATTGTATTATTGTTGATGTGTTTCTTTGATTTTGTTATTAATTGGTTTATATAGTTGACTGCTCCCACTTTGGGGGCATAGATATTTAAAATTGTTAAATCTTCTTGTTGGACACACCCTTTGAGTATGAAATAGTGTCCTTCCTCATCTCTTATTATAGTCTTTGGCTTAAAATCTAATTGATCTGATATAAGGATTGCACTCCTGCTTACTTCTGATGTCCATTAGCATGGTAAATTCTTTTCCACCCCTTCACTTTTAATCTGGAGGTGTCTTCGGGCTTAAAATGAGTTTATTGGAGGCAACATATAGATGGGTTTTGTTTTTTTTATCCATTCTGATACCCTGTGTCTTTTGACAGGGGCATTTAGCCCATTAACATTCAGGGTAACTATTGAGAGATATGAATTTAGTGCCATTGTATTGCCTGTAAGGTGACTATTACTGTATATGGTCTCTGTTCCTTTCTGATCTACCACTTGCAGGCTCTCTCTTTGCTTAGAGGACCCCTTTCAATATTTCCTGTAGAGCCGGTTTGGTGTTTGCAAATTCTTTCAGTTGTTCTTTGTCCTGGAAGCTTTTAATCTCTCCTTCTATTTTCAATGTTAGCCTAGCTGGATATAGTATTCTGGGATGTATGTTTTTCTCATTTAGTGCTCTGAAAATATCATGCCAGCTCTTTCTGGCCTGCCATGTCCTGTGGATAAGTCAACTGCCAATCTAATATTTTTACCATTGTATGTTACAAACTTCTTTTCCCGGGCTGCTTTCAGGATTTTCTCTTTGTCACTGAGACGGGGTGTGGGCCTATTCTTATTGATATTGAGGGGCGTTCTCTGAACCTCCTGAATTTTGATGGTCGTTCCCTTTGCCATATTGGGGAAATTCTCCCCAATAATTCTCTCCAGTATACCTTCTGCTCCCCTCTCTCTTTCTTCTTCTTCTGGAATCCCAATTGTTCTAATGTTGTTTCGTCTTATGGTGTCACTTATCTCTCGAATTCTCCCCTTGTGGTCCAGTAGCTGTTTGTCCCTCTTTTGCTCAGCTTCTTTATTCTCTGTCATTTGGTCTTCTATATCACTAATTCTTTCTTCTGCCTCATTTATCCTAGCAGTGAGAGCCGTCATTTTTGATTGCACCTCATTAATAGCTTTTTTGATTTCAACTTGGTTAGATTTTAGTTCTTTTATTTCTCCAGGAAGGGCTTTTATAGCTCTTGAGAGGGTTTCTCTAATATCTTCCATGCCTTTTTCGAGCCCGGCTAGAACCTTGAGAATTCTCATTCTGAACTCTAGATCTGACATATTACCAATGTCTGTATTGATTAGGTCCCTAGCCTTCGGTACTGCCTCTTGTTCTTTTTTTTGTGTTGAATTTTTCCGTCTTATCATTTTGTCCAGTAAGAGTATATGAAGGGGCAAGTAAAATACTAAAAGGATGGCAACAACCCCAAGAAAATATGCTTTAACCAAATTAGAAGAGATCCAAAATCGTGAGGGGGGAGAAAGGGGATAAAAAGAAGTTCAAAATGGAAGAAGGAAGAAAAAAAAAGAAAAGAATTTTAAAAAAAAGAAAACACCAAAGAAAAATATAAAAAAGAAAAAATATATATATTAGATAAACTAGTAAAAAATCGTTAAAAAAGAAAAAGGTAACAGTTAAAAAAAAATTTTACCCAAAGGCGAGAATAAAAAAACAAAAAATGAAAAAGAAAAAAATTAAATTATCTGCAAGACTAAAAAAATTCACAGGGAAAAAGCCATGAGTTCCGTGCTTTGCTTTCTCCTCCTCTAGAATTCTGCTGCTCTCCTTGGTATTGAAACCGCACTCCTTGGTAGGTGAACTTGGTCTCGACTGGATTTCTTGTTGATCTTCTGGGGGAGGGGCCTGTTGTAGTGATTCTCAAGTGTCTTTGTCCCAGGTGGAATTACACCGCCCTTACCCTGGGCCGGGGTGAGTGATCCGCTTGGGTTTGATCTCAGGAGCTTTTGTTCCCTGAGCGCTTTCTGTAGAGTTCCGGAGGACGGGAACACAAATGGCGGCCTCCTGATCTCCGTCCTGTTGGAGCCGAGAGCCCAGGGCCACACTCCTCAGTGCGCGCTCAGAGAACCTTGCCCAGTTACTCCCGTCTGCCTGACCTCCAGCCGCGCTCCGAGCTCACTGAGCCTGCGACCGGTTCAAGGTAACACCGAGTTGTGAGCTTACTGTCGGCTCTGTCTCTGTAGCCGGCTTTCCCATTCCAATACCCGCAAGCTCTGTGACACTCAGACACCCCCGATCCTTCTGTGACCCTGCGGGACCTGAGGCCACGCTGACCCCGTGTGGGCTTTGCCCCGGGTAGCCTATGGAGCGATGTCCCTCAGTGGAACAGACTTTTAAAAGTCCTGATTTTGTGCGCGGTTGCACCGCCGCTTGCTGGGAGCCGGCCCCTCCCCCCGGGGTCTATCTTCCCCTCGCTTTGGATTCACTTCTCCGCCGGTCCTACCTTTCAGAAAGTGGTTGTTTTTCTGTTTCCAGAATTGCTATTCTTCTTCTCTTCGATCTTCCGATGGATTTTCAGGTGTTTGCAATCTTTAGATAAGCTATCTAGCTGATCTCCGTCTAGCTGAAGTAGTCTCAGCCTGCTACTTCTCCGCCATCTTGACTCCTCCCCCTATTTTAGTCTCCTTTAATTTGGAAAACTCCCTAGTCTTTCCTTAATTTTCAAGAACGTTCGTTAATAATTACTTTTTTCTTTTTTCCTTTTTATTTTCTTTTAAGATTTTATTTATTTATTTGTCAGAGACAGAGGGAGAGAGAGCGAGTGAGCACAGGCAGAGAGGCAGGCAGAGGCAGAGGGAGAAGCAGGCTCCTTGCCAAGCAAGGAGCCTGATGTGGTACTCGATCCCAGGACCCTGGGATCATGACCTGAGCCGAAGGCAGCTGCTTAACCAACTGAGCCACACAGGCGTCCCTCTTTTTTCCTTTTTCTATGTTTTCTTCTTTAAATTGACTCTAAGTACGTTTTTTAAAAATTTAAAATCCAGTGTAGTATATATATACTGTTATATCGGTTATAGGTGTACAATACAGTGATATATCAATTCTATACATTACTCAGTGCGCTTCAAGGTAAGCGTGGTCTTTATTCCCTTCACCTATTTCAGCCATCCCCTCACCCACATCTCCTCTGATACCCATCAATTACTTGGTTCTTGTAAGTTAAGATCAGATTCTTGGTATCCCTCTCTCTTTTTTTTCCTTTGTTCACTGGTTTTGTTCCTTAAATTCCACATGTGAATGAAGTCAAATGGAATTTGTCCGTCTCTGACTTATTTTGCTTAGCATAGTACACTCTATATCCATCGAAGTTGATTCAAATGGCTAGATTTCATTCTTTTTTATAGCTAAGTTACACACACACACACACATTATATCTTCTATTGTATTTTTCTAATCCATTCATCTTCTGAATCTTCTTTATCCATTCAAATCTTCTTCAGCACACCTTCTTTATCCATTCGCCTCTCCATGCACACTTGAGCTGCTTCTATATTTTGGCCTTTATAAATAATGCTGCAAAAGCATAGAGGTGCACATATCCTTTTAAATTACTGTTTTCATATTCTTTGGGTAAATGCCCAGTAGTGGAATTAATGGATCATATAGTAGCTCTACTTTTAAGTTCTTAATAAACCTCCCTTCAGTCTTCATCAGTGGCTGCCCCAGTTTGCATTTCAACGAACAAGGCATGAGTAAGTTTCCTTTTTCACCACGTCCTCACAAACACAATGTTTCTTTAGTTTTTGATTTTAGACATTCTGACAGGTGTGAGATCAGATATCATTTTAGTTTGATTTACATTTCCTTAATTATGAGTGATGTTGAACACCTTTCAGGTGTATGAGGACCATCTGGATGTCTTTGGAGAAATGTCTTTTGCCAATTATTTAATCGAATTGCTTGTTTTTCTGTGTTGAGTTGTGTAAATTCTGTGTATACTTTAGATACTAACCCTTTATTAATATGTCATTTGAAAATATTTTATCTCCTTTGGTAGATTGTCTTTTAGTTTTATTGATTATTTCCTTCACTGGGCAGAAGCTTCTAATTTTGGTGAAGTCTCAATAGTTTATTTTTGCTTTTGCTTCTGTGCCTCAGGAAACACATCAGGAAAAATATTGTGATATCCACTGTCAGAAAATTACTGCCTGTGCTCTCTTCTAGGATTTTTATAGTTTCAGTGTCACATTTAGGGCTCAAATTCATTTTTTTGTTTGGTGAAAGAAAATGCTTTTTTTTTGCATATGGCTTTCTAGTTTTCCCAACCTGAAAAGACTTTTCCTGTTATGTGTTTGTGAAAGAATAATTGAATCATGGGTTTATTCTGGGTTTTTTTATTCTGTTCCATTGATCCATATGTCTACTTACTGCCAGTACAATACTGTTTTGATGATTACAGCTTGGTAATATAACTTGAATCTGGAATTGTGATAATTCCGGTTTTGTTCTATTTAAAGTTTGCTTTGGCTATTAGGTTTGTGTGTGTGTGTATGTGTGTGTGTGTGTGTGTGTGTGGTGTTCCATACAAATTTTAAGTTTTGTTTAATTTTGTGTTTTTTCTGATTCCATAAAAATTTTAGGATTATTTGCTCCAGCTCTATGAAGAATACTGGTTTAATTTTGATTGGAAGAGCACTAAAAATATCAATTGATCTAGGCAGTATAAACATTTTAACAATGTTTATTCTTCCGATCCAAGAGCATGGAATGGTCTTCCATCTTTTTGTGTCTTCTTCAATTTCCTTCATGAGTGTTCTGTAGTTCCTCAAGTACAGTTCCTTTACCTCTTTGCTTAGGTTTATTCCCAGGTATCTTATGGTTCTTGGTGCTATAGTAAATGGAATCGATTCTCTAATTTCCCTTTCTGTATTTTCATTATTAGTGTATAAGAAAGCCACTGATGTCTGTACATTGACTTTGTATCCTGTCACGTTGCTGAATTGTATGAGTTCTAGTAGTTTGGGGGTGGAGTCTTTTGGGTTTTCCATATAAAGAATCATATCACCTGCAAAGAGAGAGAGTTTGACTTCTTCATTACCAATTTGGATACCTTTTATTTTTCTTTGTTGTCTGATTGCTCTTGCTAGGACTTCTAATACTATGTTGAACAAGAGTGGTGAGAGTGGGCATCCTTGTCGTGTTGCTGATCTCAACAGGAAGGATGCAAGCTTTTTCCCATTTAGGATGATATCTGCTGTGGGTCTTTCATAGATAGGTTTGATGAAGTTCAGGAATGTTCCCTCTATCCCTATACTTTGAAATGTTTTAATCAGGAACGGATGCTGGATTTTGTCAAATGCTTTTTCTGCATCCATTGAGAGGACCATGTGGTTCTTTTCTCTTCTCTTATTAATTTGTTCTATCACATTGATTTATTTGTGAATGCTGAACCATCATTGTAGCCCAGGGATGAATCCCACCTGGTCATGGTAGATAATCTTTTTAGTGTGAGGTTGGATCCTGTTTTCTAGGATCTTGTTGAGAATCTTAGTTTCCATATTCATCAGTGATATTGGTCTGAAATTCTCTCTGGTAGGGTCTTTGCTTGGTTTGGGCATCAGGGTAACATTGGCTTCATAGAAAGAGTTAGGAAGTTTTCCTTCTGCTTCAATTCTTGAAACAGCTTCAGGAGAATAGGTGTTACTTCTTCTTTCAAAGTTTGGTAGAATTCCCCACGGAATCCATCAGGTCCTGGGCTCTTGTTTTTTGGGAGGTTTTGTGTGTGTTTTTTTTTTTTTTCTTGGTTTGTGAAAATGCTGTTACTATTTTCATAGTGACTGCATAAAATCCTTAGATTTCTTTGCATAGTATAAGACATTTTAATATTATTTTTCTTCCAACCCATGAGTATGGACTATCTTTCCATTGATTGTGTCATTTTAAATTACTGTCATCATTGTTTTACAGTTTTCAGAGTAGGTCTTTCACTCTCACATTGTATTTCCTCTTGGTTGAGTTTCTTCCTAGGTATTTTATTATTTTCAGTGTAGCTGTAAATGGGATTTTTTTCTTAGTTTCTACTTCTGTTGTCTCATTATTGGTATATAGAAACACAACATACTTCTGTACATTGAATTTGTATCCTGTGATCTTAGTGAATTCATTTATTGGTTCTAGTCATGTTTTGGTGGAGTTCTAAGGGTTTTCTCTGTGTAGTATCATGTCATCTCCAAGGAGTGAGTTTCACTTCTTCTTTACCAATTTACATGAATTTTATTCCTTTTTCTTGTCTGATTGCTATAGCTAAGACATCTAGTACTATATAGAATAAATTGTGACACTGGATATTCTTGACATCATCCTGACCTTAGGGGAAAAGGTCTCAGTTTTTCCCCATTGAGTATGATGTTAGCTGTGGGTTTTTGAATATGGTGTATGTTTTGTTGAGGTATGTTCCTTCTACATCTATTTTGTTGAGAGTTTTATCATGAATGGATATTATACTTTGTCAAATGCTCTTTTGCATCTATTGAAATGATCTTTTATTTTTATTCTTTCCCTTGTTGATGTGATGTACGATGCTTGATTGACTTGCGAATATTGAATCATCCTTGCATCTCAGGTATAAATCTCATTTGACCATGTTAAATAATTTTAAAAATATATTTATGGATTTGATATGCTAATATTGTGCTGAGGATATTTGCATCTATGTTCATCAGAGATATTGGCCTGTAGTTTTCTTTTCTGTAGTGTCTTTATCTGGCATTGTTATCAGCCTAATGCTGGCCTCATAGACTGAATGTGGAAGCTTTCCTTCTTCTTCTGTTTCTTCAAAAAATTTGAGAAGAATAGGTCCTAATTCTTTTTTACATATTTTCTGGATTAACCTGTGAAGCCATCTGGTCCTGGACTTTTCATTTGTTGGGATTTATTTTATGGATTCAGTTTTGTTACTTCTAATTTGTCTGTTCAAATTTTCTAATTCTTCCTGTTTCAGTTTTTGTAGTTTATATGTTTCTAGGAATTTTTCCATTTCTTTTAGGTTTCCCAATTTGGGGGCATATAATTTTTCATAATATTCCCTTGTATTTCTTTGTATTTCTGTGGTGTCCGTTGAAATTTATCCTCTTTTATTTGTGATTTTATTTGAGTCTTCTTTTTTATGATTAGTCTGGCTAAAGGTTTTATTTTTTTTTAAACTTTATTGATTTTTAAAAAACACAGCTCCTAGCTTTCCTTCCTTATCTTCCTTCCTTTACTCATTTCCTCCCTCCCTCTCCCTCCCCCCTTTCATTCCCTTCCCTTCCCTTCCTTTCCCTCCCTCCCTCTCTTCTTTCCTTTCTTCAGAATTTATTTATTTCTGTTTTATGTTTGCTCTAATCTTTATTATTTCCTTCCACAGAGTTTGAGTTTTACTTGTTCTTCCTTTTCTGGTTTCCTTACATGGAATATTAGGTTGTTTGAGATTGTTCTCACTTCTGAGGTAGGCCTGTATTGATCTAACTTCCCTCTTAGAACTAGTTTTGCTGCATCTCAAAATTTGAAACAGTGTTTTCATTTTCATTTGCTTTCTTGTATTTTTTTTATTTCTTGTTTTATATCTTGATTGTACTATTTATTGTTTAATAACATGTTATTTAACCTCCATGCATTTAGGTTCTTTCCAGGTTTTTTCTTGTGTTTGATTTCTAGTTTCATAACATTGTGATTGGAAATGATGCATGATATAACTTCAATCTTTCTAAATATATTAATATCTGTTTTCTGGCCTAACATGTTACCTATTCTGGAGAATATTCAATGTGCTCTTGAAGACAATGTGTATTTTGTGTTGGAATATTCTGAATACACCTATTAAAAATCACCTGGTGATTTGCATAGTACCTGGTAAAAATTATCCTTAAAGCTAGTGTTTCTTTGTAGATTTTCTGTCACTGATCTATCTGTTGATGTAAATGGGTTGTGAAAGTCCCCAACTGTTATTGTCTTACTACTGATTAGTTTGTTTATATTTCTTACTAACTGCTTTATGTTTTAGATGCTCCCATATTGAGTGCATAATGTTTGCCATTGTTATTGTTTCTTGTGGGATTGTTACCTTTAGAATTACATAGTGTCCTTTGTCTCCTGTTCCAGTCTTTTTTAAAAGTCTATTTTGGGGCGCCTGGGTGGCTCAGTGGGATAAGCCACTGCCTTCGGCTCAGGTCATGATCTCAGGGTCCTGGGATCGAGTCCCACATCGGGCTCTCTGCTCGGCAGAGAGCCTGCTTCCTCCTCTCTCTCTCTCTCTCTGCCTGCCTCTCTGCCTACTTGTGATCTTTCTTTGTCAAATAAATAAACTTTTTTTTAAAAGGTAAATAAAATAAAAAAAATAAAATAAAAGTCTATTTTGTCTGATATAAATATTGCTACCCCAGATTTCTTTTCACGTCCATTTGCATAATATTTCCCCATCCCCTCACTTTCAATCTGTATGTTTCTTTAGGTCTGAAAGGAATCTTCTCCTAAGGACAGCATATAGATGGGACTTGCTTTTTTATCCATTCCATTACTCTATGTTTTTGATTTGAGAGTTTAGTCCATTTATACTTAAAGTAATTATTGATAGGTATGCACTTATTGTCATTTTGTTACTTGCTGATGGTTATATTTGTAGTTCTTCTCTGTTCCATTCTTCTCTTATTCTCTTTTCTCATGGTCTGCTTAATTTCTTTAGTGATATACTTGGATTCCTTCCTCTTTGTTTTTTGCTGGCCTTTGATTGGTGGTTACCATTAGATCTGCATATAACATCTTCTGCATATAGCTCCTATATTAAGCTGATGGTTGCTTAAGTTTGAACTTATTTTTCACTCCTCTCTCTCCCTTGTTTTAAGTGTAGGGTATCAAACCATAATTTTCGTTTGTGAGGGACTTGACTGAAGTTTACAGATACACTTATTTTTTTTAAGATTATTTATTTATTTATTTGACAGAGAGAGATGACAAGCAGGCAGAGAGGCAGGCAGAGAGAGGGGAGGAAGCAGGCTCCCTGCTGAGCAGAGAGCCCGATGCGGGGCTCGATCCCAGGACCCTGGGATCATGACCTGAGACGAAGGCAGCGGCTCAACTCACTGAGCCACCCAGGCGCCCCCAGATACACTTATTTTTTTATTGCTTTTGTACTTTCTACCATTTTCCTCCTACTTATCGACTTTTCCTTCTCACTCAAAGAGTCCCCTTCAACATTTCTTGTAGGGCTGATTTAGTTGTCATGAACTCCTTTAACTTTTTTTTTTTTTTTTTTAACCTGGCAAACTATTTATCTCTTCCTTTGTTCTGAATTTTAGCCTTGATGGAGAGAATATTGTTGGCTGCAGGCTTTCTCTTAGCACTTTGAATATATCATGCCATTTCTGGGCTGCAAAATTTCTGCTGAAAGATCACCTGATAAACTTTTAAGAGCCCTTTTGTATGTAATGGCCTTCTTTTGTTGCTTTTAACATTCTTCCTTTATCACCACTCTTTGAAATTTTATTTAGTATGTGCCTTTATAGACCTCCTTTGGTTGATTTTGTTGGGGCATCTCTGTGCCACCTGGGTATGGATTTCTGTTTCTTTCCCCGGATTCAGGAATTTCAGGATTTCAGCTATTGTTTCATCAAATAAATTTTCTGTCCCCCTTTCTCTCTTCTCCTTCTGAGTTTCCTATACTACAAATGGGACTACAATTGATGAAGTGACTGAGTTCCCTAAGTCTGTTGTCATTTTGCATATTTTTTTTTTCTCTCATCTGCTCAGCTTGATTACTTTCTGTACTCTGTCCTTCAGGTTGCCAGTTTGTTGTTGCACTTCATCTTGTCTATTTATTCCATCTCATGTGTTTAACTTCACTTATTGTGTTCTTCATCTCCAATTGTTTCCTTTTAAGCTTTTCGTTAAGGGTCTCACTGAGGTTCTCCATTCTTTTCTCAGGTCCAGTGAAAATATTTATGATCATAAATTGAAATTCTATATCAGGTATATTACTTATCTCCATTTCACTGAGGTTTCTTGCTGCAGTTTTGTCCTGGTATTCCTCTGGGATATATTCTTCTGACTTACAATTTTTTCTAACTCTGTGTGTGTGTTTGTGTGTGTGTGTGTGTGTGTGTGTGTGTGTGTGTTAGGAAAATCACCTATGTCTCCTGCTTTTTTAAGTAATAGCTTCATGAAGAAGAGATCCTGTATACCCTGTGGGGGAGTGTCCCTTATTCACCAGAACCTGGTACTTAAGAGTGACTCTTATGTGTGCTCTGTGTGCCTTGCTACTGTATATTGGCCACTTTTCCCGTCATTTTGATCATCTTAGTGGCTTTCTTTGCCTCTTATGGGTAGTGTTGGGTCCCTGTGGTATTAGTGGATCAGTTGGGGGCTGCCTTGGGCTGAGTTTAGTCAGACTGGGTATTTTCCAGAGATGCAGTAGCACCAGACTGCATGGTGCTTTTCCCATGTTGTCCCCTGAGAAGCTTTCATTGGTAGGTGGGAGGTGCAATCAGTCCAACATCTTCCTCCATATCACTGCTAGGGCTGCAGTCTGACTTGTGTGTAGTTATCTTCCCCTCATCCCAGGGGCACTTTGGAGTGGTGCTGGCTCCTGTCGGGGCTGCTTGCACCCTGCCAGGCTTGTGCCTGAAGTGAATGGGCTCTGGCCAAGAACATATTGGAAGAAGAGGGCACAGAATGCCTGGAAAGTTTGCATGCTAGTGAGAGGGGACATGTTGCCATCACTGGGGCTGGGTTGGTGAGGGAAGGTTTTGGCAAGGTCTGTGCAAGTCTTCCATGGGACTGGGCCCACCAGCACCAGTAGGACTGCCCTGTAAAGTGCAAAGATCTATTGTAGTGGTACTCTGGGGAAGGGCACTTGCAGCACCGGGACTGAGGCAACTGTGATTGAAAAGAGCAGATCTACTGAAGATGGAAGGATGGTCAGTATGGGCACTGTGTAAGCACGTTACATAGTGAACATTGACACTGCACAGGTTCCCACAGGTAGAATGTGTTTATGCTGCAGGGTAGGGGAGAGAAACGGTGCCTGTCACCTCCTTTGCTCCTGGAGAGTCTCCCAAGGATCTATATCCCTCCAGACTATGCTCCCAGATTAGTAAATAGCACTTCACATATGCCCTAGGTACTTTTCTTGTAAGCAACATAACAATTTTTTTTTATCCCTTCTGATACCCTATGTCTTTTTATTGGAGCATTAATCCATTTTCAATTGGTAATTACTGAAAGATATGAGCGAATGCCATTGTATGAAATATAAAGTTGCTCTTTCTTAGATTGTCTTTGTTCCTTTCTAGGCTTTGTAATTTTTGGTCTCTCTTTCTGCACAAACATTCCCTTTTAATGTTTCTTGAAAGGCGGGTTTAGTGGTCACGATCTCCTTATTTTTTTCTTTTTCTTGGAAACTCTTTATTTATCCTATTCTGAAGGACAGTCTTGCTGGATAAAGTACTCTTGGCAGCATTTGTTTGTTGGTTTGTTTGGTTTTAAATTGAGCATGTGGAATATATCATGCCTTTCCTTTATGGTCTTCCAGGTTTCTATGGACAGGTCTGCTGCCACCTCCCACACTGATTTCAGAATTCTCTGTTTATCTTTGTATTTTGCATGTTTCACTCTGCTATGTCATTGTTTTGATCTGTTCTTGTTTATTTGGAGGGGAGTTCTCGGTGCCTGGACTTGAATGCCTGTTTCCTTTTCCATATTAGGGAAGCCCTCAGGTATAATTTGTTCAAATAAATTTCTGCCCCATTTTCCCACTATACTTCCTCTGGTACTCCAATGCTATGGATATATTATTTTGTTTCATGGAATTACTGAGCTTCCTAAGTCTACTGTTGTGGTCTAATAGCATTCTTTCCCCTTCTGTTCAGTTTTATTATTTTCCATACTTTTATCTTCTACATCACCTAGGCTTTCCTCTGCTTCTTCAGTTTTGGTAGTGATTATATTCATTCTGTTTGAATCTCTGCTTTAGCATTTTTTTTTTTCAGCCTGACTAGTTTTTAGGTCTTTTACCTCTGCATCAAGGGTTTCTCTGATGTCTTCTGTTTTTTTTTTTGTTTGTTTGTTTTGTTTTGTTTTGTTTTGTTTTCCAAGTCCAGCTAGTAGTCTTAGATTCTTGTTCAGATATATTGCTTATATCTGCTTTGAGCAAGTCCCTGGCTGTGATATCTTCCTGATCTTTCTTTTAGGGAGAATTCCTCCAACTTGTCATCTTGGTCAAGATTCTATCTTTTGCATATTATGAAAGGTTGTTATATTTATATTTCCTATACTTCAGGATAATGCTAAATTAAGAAGAGGTCATAGAGTGTTCAGGGCCTGATACGTCAGGAGGTGTTTCTGGTGTATGCTGTGTACTCAGATGTTGAATTTTGGCTGTTCTTTCCCAAGCTCACTCCTCTGCAGAGTTCCTCTATGCTGGCAGTGGGGATTTCTTGGAAATTTATCTAGACAAACTTCGATTTGTTCATTGAACAAAGTCTAGAAGAAAAAGGAAAAAAAAAAAGAAAGAAAGAAAAGGAAGGGGGGGTTGTCTGAGAACAAAAGCCTGCTCCAAAAATAGAAGGGAAGGGAACAAAAATATAAAAAAGACAATTAAAAGAAAAAGAACCATACAGTTTGATTCCAGAGGAAATGGGGGGAAAAAAGGAAGAAAGAAAGAAAAAGAAAAAAAAAAGTTTGATTTTAAGAAGATAAAAAATATTAAAGAAAGAAAAGGAAATGAAGAAAAATAAATGAATGAGCAAACAAACAAACAAAAAATATTTTTAATTCTTTTCAGCATAAGAGTATTCATTGTTTTTGCATCACACCCAGTGCTCCATGCAATCCGGGCCCTCTATAATACCTACCACCTGGTACCCCAACCTCCTACTCCCCGCCCCTTTAAAACCCTCAGCTTGTTGTTCAGAGTCCATAGTCTCTCATGGTTCACTTCCCCTTCCAATTTCCCTCAACTCCCTTCTCCTCTCCATCTCCCCTTGTCCTCCATGTTATTTGTTATGCTCCACAAATAAGTGAAACCATATGATAATTGACTCTCTCTGCTTGACTTATTTCACTCAGCATAATCTCTTCCAGTCCTGTCCATGTTGCTACAAAAGTTGGGTATTTGTCCTTTCTGATGGAGGCACAATACTCCATAGTGTATATGGACCACATCTTCCTTATCCATTCGTCTGTTGAAGGGCATCTTGGTTCTTTCCACAGTTTGGTGACCACGGCCATTGCTGCTATAAACATTGGGGTACAGATGGCCCTTCTTTGCACGACATCTGTATCTTTGGGGTAAATATCCAGTAGTACAATTGTAGGGTCATAAGGAAGCTGTATTTTCAATTTATTGAGAAATCTCCATACTGTTCTCCAAAGTGGCTGCACCAATTTGCATTCCCACCAACAGTGTAAGAGGGTTCCCCTTTCTCCATATCCTCTCCAACACACATTGTTTCCTGTCTTGCAAACTTTGGCCATTCTAACTGGTGTAAGGTGGTATCCCAATGTGGTTTTAATTTGAATCTTCCTGGTGGCTAGTGATGATGAACATTTTTTCATGTGTCTGATAGCCATTTGTATGTTCATTGGAGAAGTCTCTGTTTATATCTTCTGCCCATTTTTTTATATGATTGTCTGTCTTGTGTGTGCTGAATTTGAGGAGTTCTTTATAGATCCTGGATATCAACTTTTTGTCTGTACTGTCATTTGCAAATATCTTCTCCCATTCCATGGGTTGCCTCTTCATTTTGTTGACCATTTCCTTTGTTGTGCAGAAGCTTTTGACCTTGATGAAGTCCCAAAAGTGCATCTTCACTTTTGTTTCCTTTGCTTTGGAGACATAGCTTGAAAGAAGTTGCTGTGGCTGATATCAAAGAGGTTAGTGTCTATGTTCTCCTCTAGGATTCTGATGGATTCCTATGTCACATTGAGGTCTTTTATCTATTTTGAGTTTATCTCTGTGTACGTTTTAAGGGAATGGTCAAGTTTCATTCTTCTACATATAGCTGTCCAGTTCTCCCAGCACCATTTATTGAAGAGACTGTTTTTTTCCACTGTATATTTTTTCCTGTTTTGTAGATTAATTGACCATAGAGTTGAGGGTTCATATCTTGGCTCTCTACTCTGTTCCACTTGTCTATGTGTTTTTATGCCAGTACAGTGCTGTCTTGGTGATCACAGCTTTGTAGTAAAGCTTGAAATCATGTAACATGATGCCCCCAGTTTTATTTTTGTTTTCCAACATTGCTTTAGCTATTTGGGGTCTCTTCTAATTCCATACAAATTTTTGGATTATTTGCTCCAGCTCTTTGAAAAATACCCGTGGAATTTTGATTGGAATGGCATTAAAACTATAGATTGCTTTAGGCAGTATAGACATTTTAACAATGTTTATTCTTCTGATCCAAGAGCATGGAATGGTCTTCTATCTTTTAGTGTCATCTTTAATTTCTTTCATGAGTGTTCTGTACTTCCTCAAGTACAGTTCCTTTACCTCTTTGGTTAGGTTTATTCCCAGGTATCTTATGGTTCTTGGTGCTATAGTAAGTGGAATATATTCTCTAATTTCCCTTTCTGTATTTTCATTATTAGTGTATAAGAAAGCCACTGATTTCTATACATTGACATTGTATCCTTACATGTTGCTGAATTGCTGTATGAGTTCTAGTAGTTTGGGGGTGGAGTCTTTTGGGTTTTCCACAAAAAGAATCATATCATCTGCAAAGAGAGAGAGTTTGACTTCTTCATTACCAATTTAGATACCTTTTATTTCTTTTTGTTGTCTGATGGCTGTTGCTAGGACTTCTAATACTATGTTGAACAAGAGTGGTGAGAGTGGGCATCCTTGTCGTGTTGCTGATCTCAACGGGAAGGCTGCAAGCTTTTTCCCATTGAGGATGATATTTGCTGTGGGTCTTTCATAGATAGGTTTGATGAAGTTCAGGAATGTTCCCTCTATCCCTATACTTTGAAGTGTTTTAATCAGGAACGGATGCTGGATTTTGTCAAATGTTTTTTCTGCATTGATTGAGTGGACCATGTGGTTCTTCTCTCTTCTCATATTAATTTGTTCTATCACATTGTTTGATTTGCTAATGTTGAACCATCCTTGTAGCCCATTGGTGAATCCCACCTGGTCATGGTGTATAATTTTTTTAATGTGCTGTTGGATCCTGTTTGCTAGGATCTTGTTGAGAATCTTAACATCCATATTCATCAGTGATATTGGTCTGAAATTCTCTTTTTTGGTAGGGTCTTTGCCTGGTTTGGGGATCAGGGTAATGCTGTCTTCATAGAAAGAGTCTGGAAGTTTTCCTTCTGCTTCAATTTTTTGAAACAACTTAAGGAGAATAGGTGTTATTTCTTCTTTGAAAGTTTGGTAGAATTCCCCAGGGAATCCTTCAGGTTCCGGGCTCTTGTTTTTTGAGAGGTTTTTGATCACTGCTTCAATCTCGTTACTAGATATTGATCTCTTCAGGTTTTCAATTTCTTCCTGGTTCAATTTTGGGAGTTTATAATTTTCCAGGAATGCATCCATTTCATCTAGGTTGCTTAACTTATTCACATATAACTGTTGATAATAACTTTTGATGATTGCTCCTACTTCCTCGGTGTTGTGATCTCTCCCTTTTCATTCATAATTTTCTGAATTTGGGCTTTTTCTCTTTACTTTTGGATTAGTGTGGCTAATGGTTTATTGATCTTATTGATTCTTTAAAAAAAAAAAAAGCTTCTAGTTTCACTGATATGCTCTCTTGTATCTCTGTTTTCTTACCTCATTGATCTCTGCTCTAATCTTGATTATTTCCCTTCTTATGTGTGGAGTTGGATTGATTTGTTGTTGATTCTCCAGTTCTTTAATGTGTAGACACAGTTGCTGTATTCTGGATTTTTCAATTTTTTTTGAGGGAGGATTGGATGGCTATGTATTTCCCCCTTAGGACCACCTTTGCTCTATCCCATAGGTTTTGGACCAATGTGTCTTCAGTCTCATTAGTTTCCATAAATTGTTTCAGTTCTTCCTTGATCTCCTGGTTGATCCAAGCATTCTTAAGCAAGGTGGTCTTTAGCTTCCTGGTGTTTGAGTTCCTTCTGAACTTTTCCTTGTGATTGAGCTCCAGTTTCAAAGCACTGTGATCTGAGAATATGCAGGGAATAATCTTGGTCTTTTGGTATCAGTTGAGTCCTGATTTGTGACCCAGTATGTGGTCTATTCTTGAGAAGGTTCCATGTACACTTAAGAAGAATGAGTATTCTGATGTTTTAGGGTGGAATGTTCTGTATATATCTATGAGGTCCATCTGGTCCAATGTGTCCTTCAATGCTTTTGTATCTTTATTGATTTTTTGCTTCGATGATCTATTTCTGAGAGAGGCGTGTTAAGTAGGAGATCTCCTACTATTAATGTATTCATATCAAAATGACTCTTTATCTTGATTAACCGTTTTCTTATGTAATTGGCTGCTCCCATATTGGGGGTATAGATATTTACAATTGTTACATCATCTTGGTGGATAGTCCCTTTAAGAATGCTGTAGTGTACTTCTGTATCTCTGACTATAGGCTTTGGTTTAAA
This sequence comes from Mustela lutreola, assembly GCF_030435805.1. Taxonomy (NCBI): domain Eukaryota; kingdom Metazoa; phylum Chordata; class Mammalia; order Carnivora; family Mustelidae; genus Mustela; species Mustela lutreola. The sequence goes on from NC_081297.1 coordinate 59,292,274, forward strand.
ATCTAATTTATCTGATATGAGAATCACTACCCCGGCCTTCTTTTGAGGCCCATTGGCATGAAAGATGCTTCTCCATCCCTTCATTTTCAGTCTGGGTGTATCTTTAGGTTTGAAATGGGTCTCTTGTAGACACATATGGATGGTTCCTATCGTTTTATCCAATCTGCAACCCTGTGCCATTTTATGGGTGCATTTAGGCCATTCACATTGAGAGTGATTATTGATAGATACGTTTATATTGACACCGTGTTACCTTTGAAGTCTTTCTTTCTGTAGATTGTCTCTATATTTCTTTCAATGCTATTCTTAGGATTTAATATTTCCTTTAATATTTCCTGTAGTGTCGGCTTGGTGGTTGCATATTCTTTTAAGCCTTGCTGGTCTTGGAAACTCTTTATCTCTCCATCCATTTTGAATGTCAGTCTTGCTAGATAAAGTATTTTTGACTGCATATTTTTCTTTTTTAGTGCCCTGAATATATCTCGCCAGCCCTTTCTGCCTTGCCCGTTCTATGTGGACAGGTATGACGTTATTCTGATGGGCTTTCCCCTATAAATAAGGAGCCTCTTTCCTAGCAGCTTTCAAGAGATTGTATCTATAATTATGATTCCTCAATTTGACTACGAGGTGCCTTGATTTTTTTTTTTTTTTGAATGTATAATCTTGGGTGGATCATTCGGCCTCTAGTACATGAATGCTGGTTCCATTCGTGAGATTGGGAAAATTTTCATGAAGAACTTTTTCCACTATATATTCTAGACTTCTTTCTTTCTCCTCCCCTTCAGGGATTCCAATAATTTTGACGTTTGAATGTTTCATGGCATCATTTATTTCCCTGATTCAGTTTTTGTGGCTTCTAAGCTGTTTGTTCCAGGCTTCCTCCTGATCCTTTCTCTCTATCTGTTTGTCCTCCAGATCACTAATTCTATCTTCTGTCTCAGTTACCCTAGCTTTGAAGAATTTAGATTAGATTGGAACTCATTGAGAGCATTGTGAACCTCATACCTGGTCGCTATCAGTTCTGCCCTAATCAATTCTGTTTGTTCATCCATGGCTTTCTCCAACCTAGCTATTGCCTGGATAATTGTTAGCCTGAATTCTCTTTCCAACATATTGTCGATGTTGATAGTCGTTAGCTCTGTTGCAGAAGGCCCATCCTCTGTATTTTCCTTCTTTTGGGCATTCCTCCTCCTAGTCATTTTGGTGAGAGATGACTGAATGGATGAAGCTGGATGTATCGACTGTGGCGCATTCAACGTGAACCCTGGAACACTTCTGAGCAATTGAGGTTCCCCACCCAAACGAGAGAAAAAAGAAAAGAAAAAAAAGAGAGAGAGAGAGACAGGAAAAAAGGGAAGATAAAAGAGAAGGTTCAGCCCAAATGGGCCCCAAGGTAAGATTGATGAAGTATACAAACAAAAACAGACAAACAAAAAGACTGATAAAAGTATATGACAAGAGGAAAAAAATATATATATATTTATGCATTTATAAATATGCATATATATAATATATAAATATGCATATAAATAATATGCATATATATGCAAATAAAGGAAGAACCTCGTCAAAAAGAACCCCAAGTATAAGATTAACATACTATCAGGACAAACACAAAAACACAGAAACACTGGTGGAAGAAAAAGATGGGAGGGTGGGTATAAATTCTCAGTGTGGGCAAGGATGGTGTTCTTATTCTTCCTGGTTGTATCTTAATATCTTTGTTAAAGGACTCAACTTTCCTAAGATAAAGGGGGATTAAAAATTGGTTTACCTATAGGGTTAGCATTGATTGGGGATTACCTTGAAGTTTAACTCTATATGAATATTAAAAAATAAAATTAAAAAGGAATAAACTAGACTACACTAAACTAAAATTTGGAAAAATATAAAAACTAGAAATGCAAAAGAAAAACAAGAAGTTGTGTGTATGTATGTATCAAAAAGTTCAGGTTAGAATGTTATTATGGAATTTGATGTATTATTGGACATCTCAAGTGATGGTAAATAGGTTAAAAAATTATCTACAAAAAAAAAAAAAAAGATCCAGAGTAGTGGGAATGAGTTAAAAATAAAAGTTGTCCTATGTCATAGTGGTGGTTGTTCTCTTGTCTTTTTTTTTTTTTTTTTTCGTTCCTGGTTGGTTTTCTGGGGGAGGGGCCTGCCACCTGGGTTTTCATTCAATGATGTTCGCTGAGTTAATCTTCCCACGCCCCTCAAGTGGGTGAGCTCAGATGAAATCGGTCTTTTTCAGGCTTTGGTCTCTGGAGGATTTTATGTTTTTTCACTTTTTTTTTTTTTTTTTTCCCACTCGCCTTGACCGCTTTTGAAGGTTTTTGTAGGTTTAGAAGAAAGCAACCTGCACCCTGACCTCCCTCTCAGAGAGAAGCCTCAGTCTGGTCCCCTGTGGGTGTTGCAGAGTCCATATAAATTCCCCCTTGGCTGCTGGCAGAGCAGGTTCCTAATTGCGGTCCCTAGGGGTGCAGGATCTTCTGCTTGTACCCAAAACCATGGCAGCAGCGGCTGTCTGGGCAGCTCCAGACCACCAGAGAGGTTCCAAGCAGTGACTGCACACTGAGATTTTCCCACTGAGTTTTTCCCATTGGCCGGAGGTGGGAGTGCGTAGTCTTTCTGGGTCTAAGAGCGCAGGACTTGTGCTCACCTCTCTCAGGGAAGGCTGTGGGTCCTGCGGGTGTCTCAGGCTCTGAGAGCAGGTCGCGCGTCCAAGAGCACCAGGCTGGGCTTTTGTGCACCTCTCTCAGGGAAGGGCTTGGGGTGCGTGTGCCTCTCAGGCTCTGAAACAATGGCGCAGGTTTAAGAGTGTTGGGCTGAGACTTTGCGCACTTCTCTCAGCAGAGGGTTAGGGGCGCAGGCATCTCAGGCTCTGTAGCGTGGCTTGGTGTTCAATCCTGCTCCAGTAGTGAAAGGACTTAATCAAGCACAGGGCAGCACGGTTTGATGTAAGAAGCTTCCACCTCCAGTGGGGACTGCTGTGCTGCTCTCTGATGTACAACAGTGTGGTAGCAGGGTTAAAATGGTGACACTCCATTGTCTAGTCCTGAACAGGGGCTCTTAAATCCCCTCTGTTCAGGAAGCACTCACACTAAAGCAAGGGCCATTTTGTCCAAAGATACAGCTCTCCTGCATTTGTCTCTGATGTGGATGGGGTTCAAAATTCCAAATCCCAACGACTCCCTCCTCTGTATTCCAAATGTACTCTGGGAAGGGGAATGATCTTTCCCAGTGAGACCCTTGAGATCCCTACATCACTTTGTGCACTCTCCTTGGCCAAAGCAGTTCTTTCTTCCAGGAGCAGAAGATACAGCTCTGCTCTGGTAAAAGCCTAGCACTTCCAGAAACTCAGAATTTGAGCTATGCTCACTGTTTGCAAACAAAACAAAACATAACAAAAACAAAAAACAAAACAAACAAAAAAATTGTGTTACTCAGTTCCCCCAGCTCCCAATCTGTGGTCTGAGGGGTTTCTTCTTGTGAAACCACAATGATGCACTCTCTCAATACCCCTCTCTCTCTTTTCTCTTCCTATGGAAAGTGTTCCCTCCCCTCTGTAGCAGGACAGGTTTTCTCTCCAGCAATTCACTTCCACTCACCTCATGCCTGCCCTGCTGTTTCCCTCCAACTATGGAAATCTTTCTTTCAATCCTTAAATAATTTTCATGAGTGTTCCAAGTGATCTGACTTCAATATAGCTGTGTTCCAGGAATGAGAAAAGCCCAGATCTGCCTACTCCTCTGCCATCCTAACTCCTGAACAGCCACCCACCTCAACCCTGGCATTTTTCAAACTGTTGCTAATCTGTAGGGCTAATTGATAGTGATAGTCTATTTCTCTCCTTTCTCCCCAACTATGGGGCCCAGGGTCTGTTTAGCTCCCCGCCTGTCTTTGCCCTTCCTACTCTCTTCCATATGGTCTCTTCTCTACCTTTAGTTGTGGAGTTTGTTCTGCCAGACTTGGGTTCATTCTGGATTAGTTACATGATGCCAGTGCTATCTAACTATATTCATGGAATGAGGTGAGTTTAGAATCCTCCTACTCTGGCATATTTCTTCCCTTTTGAACCACATTGTCATAATAACATTTTTTCCCTTATTCTAGGTAATTTCTCCTTCTAATATCCAATCAAATATATGTCAGAACATCTCATATGTACATTGTTTTGTGAACTCTTTCTTATTTATATTATTTTGCCTTTCTACACTGTATTCAAAACAATTCAATTAGAAGTATTTTCCTGTTGACACATTAATCCCTTGAATACATCAATCAGTGGTTTAAAGTATACATAAAATTACATTTGAATTATTTAACTCCCATTTCATAAGTCCTACTTTTCCGAAACATTAAAAAAAAAAAAAAAAAAGAGTTTCAAGGATGCCTGGGTGGCTTAGTTGGTTAAGTGTCTGTCTACCTCTGGCTCAGGTTCTGATTCCAGGGTCCTAAAATCCAGTTCTGCATCTGGCTCCTTGTTCAGTGAAGAACCTCTTTCTCCCTCTAACTGCTCTTCCCCCTGCTTGCATTCTCTCTCTCTCCTCCTGGTAAATAAATAAATAAATAAATAAATAAATAAAATGTTTTTTAAAAAGTCTCATGTCTTTGGAAAGCTGAGAGTTTGAAAGAAACAGGTTATTGAGTTGTGTTTTAAACCAATGAAAGAGGGTTGAGGAGAGAATGAAAAGTAAAAAAAGTAGTGCTGGTAATAATAGCTAAATGTAGGCAAAAATTGATGCTTTTTCAAATTCAGATTAAGAAACAAGCAAGGAAACATTTAGTAGGAATAGCATATTTTTAGGAATGTTATCTCAATGGAAACACTAGTCCAACTTTTAGTCAATAATATCATGAACAATTTAAAAGGCCTAATAAATAAAAGTGTATTTGCTACTACAACTTTCAAATCATGGCCAGCTAATTAAAAATAAATAACAGAGATTTGTTAGACAACCTGAAAATCTGATTATGTCATACTTGGAAAAAGAGAGCACTAAAGATGAGAAATAGAGTCTGTAATTAGAAAATTCCATTTGAGATATTTAGAAAAAAAAGAAAAAAACATTTCTGCAAAGAATTTATTATTATAGGAGAATTATCTGTACCTTTTAGAGACTCTAATCACAGGTTAATGCCATAATCACTTAACCTAAAATAATGTTGAGCTTAATAATATGGATGTCATATTCATAGTATAGCAATGATAAACATTTTTATTGGAGAAAGGATTTTATACCATTTTTTAATTGACCAAAATTTGAGATGTTTCTTGAGATAAAGCATGGGAGTTTCCATGGATTCTTTTGAATAACAAATAAAAACTTTCCAGTCATGGGAATTTTACTTATATTCTGGAAGACTAAATTGATAAATGAACACAAGTAAGACTAAGACTATAATAAGAACAAGAAGTCCATACTATTATAATTTATTTTGGAAAAATTAATTTAAACCTACTAAACTCATGGGCAAACCAACTAGTAAGTTTGGCACAACCTTAGTAATTGTAAGCCAAAAAAGGTATTAAAAAAACCAGAAGATTACAGGAACTTTAGGTAAGGATGTCTACAAGCAGGGGTAAAATAGTACTGTTAGTACTCTTACTTTGTATTCAGAGTGCTCAAAATGTAACCCACATCCCAGGATTGTCCAGATTAGGCTTAAAACATAGGTTTAGAAGATACTAAGATTACTCATTGGAGTAATGAATACTAATCATTCCTGAGTTTACATTTTCACTAATCTTTTGAGCTATACATCTCTCAAACTGATTTTAGCTTCATTGTTCTAGCTCTTCTACTGAATGAATAATATTAATATCTTCTATGGTAAATAACTATAATGAATAATAATATTAATATCTTCTATGGTAAAAAAAAAATAAAATAACTTGAACAAAAAAAAATCTTCTATGGTAAATAACTACTAGTAGTTATATAACTAAAGTGCTTCTTCCTGATGGCACAAAAGAGAAGAATGGGGCACAAACAAGTCAGCTGCAAGAGAATGAGAGCAGGGGATTACAGTAGAAAAGACTGTCACCCCAAACAACTCCTCAGTCTCATATTTATTATAATGTGGGTAATAACCAACAAAGCCAGAGTAGATTACACATTGATCATCAGTCTTGTAAATACATTAGAAGAAAGGCAAAATATGTCTGGTTACATAGTACATGACCTATAGTGAGCAAGCCCAAATGAAAGGATTGTCTAACTGCTGATGCTCTCTGGGGCAGGGGACATAACAGAAAAATGAAGCAGGTGGCATTCTGCCTTGAGGGGCCAGGCATTCCCAGCTGCTAGGCTTCCATGAAGCAGGCCTTAATCTGTCCTGAGTGAGCCATGCATCCCAGCTGCTGGGCTTCAAGGATGGATATAGACCTCTCTCCCAGAGGCCTGTTGCCAGTACATGTTTTTCTTAAGGATGTATCTAAGCATGCTTGGTAACTAGTATAATTTCTCACAGTTTATATTTTAAGCAGTACTTTGTTCTGAGGGATGGTGACACTAAAGCATCTTTGGATTGCTTCATGATAAAATAATAGCTTAACTTGGAAGTATGCTTAAAGCAAAGTCATTTGGGTTGACCCATAGCAGGGTTGAAAAAACAAAAATAAAAACAAAAACAACAACAACAACAAAAAATACTTTGAGAGCCTTAGGTTTAAATCTTATTAAATTGTCTCAATATATGAATCTTGTATTCTTTTCTGTGCTTTTTAAAAAAATTTCTAAAATTAGATAATGTTCCTGGATCATTAGATTTATTTTCTCAAAATATAAAAACTACACATATAAAGGATCATGGAAAAATGTAATCAATGGTTTATCTGTTATTCCTGAAATCATTCATGATTCAAATATCTTTTAAGATCTAGTCCACTAATGAACTCTATACAGAGTATTTAGATAATCATTTTCAAGCATATTCAAATCAAGACCCATAGTTAAGATAAAGAGAAATTTAAAATGGCCAAATATACATATATTTTTATTTAAAATGAAATATGATATAGATGTATGAAGATGTTTTTTATTATACTTAATATTATCATAAAGTTTTACAGGCGAGGTAAACACAACACCAGAGGAGGTAGGCGCAAGGCAAAATTTATTAAGGGCACTCTCCTATGAAGTTTTGGTGGTCAGGAGAAGGGGAGCCAAGAAAGTCGCTCTGGGAGGAGGTTGGCACTCTCAGGCAAGGTTCCTGGACTCTGGAAAGGGGAGCCAGGGAAGTTTGTGCTGGGAGGGAGTGGGTGGGGTCTTTTATCAGGCCAAGGCAGGGCATGGGTTCACATCCATACATGGAAAGGTATTTGGTGATCAGAGGGTATGGGTGGGGGCATCCTGATGCTCCTGTTTCCTGCATAGGTATCAGGTTACCTATGGAGACATGACCTGGGCATACATCCTTTTGGCAGGAGAGTCAAGGGTTAAGGAAGGGGGAGGGTGGCTGGAAGATAGCGGGCCCCAATGGTCATTTCCATTGTTCCTCCTGCATTCCGGGAGCCCCCAACCCAACAATTATAACACTCTGCTCATGACATAGAAAGTTTCTGAAAATCCTAGATTGAAATCCTAGATTATGATCTATGGTTCAAAAATCTATAAGTAAATATTCATTTTAATTCTACTATTTTGGTTTTACTGGGGTAGTTATAACTGTATATATTTTTGTCTCTTCAAAAACTGATGTTGGGAAAACTGGTCAGCTATTTGCAGAAGAATGAAATTATACCACACACAAAATTAAACTCAAAATAGATTAAAATATATATGTGAGACCTGAAAGCATAAAAATCCTAGAAGAGAGCACAGGCAGTAATCTCTCTGAAACTGACCAAAGCAACATTTTTCTAGATATGTCTCCAGAAGCAAAGGAAATATTTTTCCGCAACAATTGTTATCATGTCTATAATTTAGACATTCAGACACTGCTCTCCAGTTTCCAGGATTGTGTGCTCTTAGGGCTGAAATGCCTAATTCTGAGTTTTAAGTTTGATGCTATTTACAGACTTCATTTTCCTCCTAGATTTTGGTGGAAGCTGATGACCCAGTCACTATTCATGAGCTTAGTAAGAGCTATGATTATTGCTATTCTTAATATATATTCTTTTAAATGTGACCAGAAGAAATAAACGTGTTTCCTGTCTTCGAAATATAAGACTAGAATTGCCTTGGTTATAAATAAATACAAAGTTCTTGTTTTGTGGGAAAGAAAACAGAAGCCAGAGATACGAATATTCACATAGATAGATCTATATCAATATATAATTTGTACAGCATGCTGGTCCATTTATATCATTTTTATATTTCTTATTTAAAATAACAATTGCCTTTTTTTTTGTTTTTTCTTTCTTTTTTCTACTATGTTTATCTTGCCTTTTTACTCTCAAATTTCCCTGAAGACAAGAAATTCATGAAGGAGATTTTTTTTTAAGATTTTACTTTTAGGGGTGCCTGGGTAGCTCAGTGGGTGAAGCTTCTGCCTTCCGCTCAGGTCATGATCTCAGGGTCCTGGGATCAAGCCCCACGTTGGATGGGCGGGGAGCCTGCTTCTCCCTCTTGCTCTGTGATCTCTCGCTTTCTCTCTATCTCAAATAAATAAAACCTTAAAAAAAAAGATTTTACTTTTTTACTTGAGACAAAGAGACAGACATAGAGAGAGAGAACAGGGGAAGTAGGGGGAGGGAGAAGCTGACTCCTTGAGGAGCTGAAAGCCCCACCCAAGGCTAGATCTCAGGACCCTGGGATCATGACCAGAGCTGAAAACAGATGTTTAACCACCTGAGCCATCTAGATGCCCTATAATAAGGGAGTTTTTGATGACAAAATATTTCAATATCTTCTTTCTAAGATACTAAAACATAGAATCAATAAAAAAATCTCTCTAAAATTAACTGTGTAAAAACCACAAATTGTTAAAATGTAATCTATATGACATTTATCTGTCATGTTCTTTCTTCATTCTTAGCAACAGCATTTTGTCTATGCTCTAAGTTCTTAATAATATTTGCTGTATTTTTTTCTTCCTGTGGGACGAACTTGGCAAGTAAGTAGGGGCTAAGTGTCAAACTTGCATTGTGACTATTTTTTTTTTTCTTCTGTATTTTTCTGATTAGCATTCTTTTCAGTTAGGAATAGACACATATTTGTTATTAGACACCAGTAAAATGGCAGATCAAAAGGCAGATTATCAGTGTATCTAAACAATGACTGAAATGTTAAATTATAAAATTAGTGATCCTAAATATACTGATGTGATAACTTGGAGACCTCTGTAATTTATTTCAGCAAAATAACCTTTGGAACGGAGGAGAGATAAACACATTCATTGACAATATGAAGCATACTTTCTTTTTGCTATTTTAATGATTCAAGTTATATATATATATAACCCCAAATTTTCTTAATTTACTTAAAATGTGAGAGGCAGTTCACTCATAATCTATTTCAGGAGGCTTTTGTCATGAGTTTACCCTTGCCTCTGTCATGTAAAAGCCTCTCACACTGAGAAAATGCAGGCTTGATTGCACAGGAGCTTTCTATAGCCTCTGCTCTAAGCAAAGGAATTTCTTTTCATCACTCTTATCTTTCCATATTACCATAAACATTGTTCTGAACTAAACTCCAAGAAGTACTTTTGTAAACCTGTGAATTCTAAGAGATTTGCCAGGGTTAAAACCCTATGACTGGAAGGTAAAACACTTCACAGCTCCCTGAATAAGACAAAGATTGAATACTATTCAAAGACAAAATAATTTTACCTTCTCTTGTCATGGTATAAATCCCTGAGAGAAAAGACCAGAGTAAGAAAGGAAAAAGTGCAAAGAGAGATAAACTCAAGAAGCATAGTGATGCCATAACAGGTATCTTTCCAGACAGCTAAAATATAGTGAAGTAAAAGCAGAAGTGTATTTACCAGCAACCCAATCAACACGGTTTCCCTTTGTCTGTACTTATTTTTCCTGATATGACCATGGAGTTCAGTCTACACTCAGGAGACAGGTTATTCTCAGTTCCTTTGGGACTGGTTAAATACAGGGCTGAGCTGCACAGTAGTGGACCCTCCACCAAAGGAGGTGCCCAAGCTTTTTAAATTTATACATCTCCATCATTATAAAATAGAGTGAACAAATAAACAATTCATTTTTGTTGTGTATTTTTAGTATTATCTTTAAAGTGAAAACAGATCTTTGAAATGAAAATGTTCCAAACAGTTACCAAATTTATTGCCCCAAAAAACAAAAAAAAAAAAAAACATTTTCAAACTTCAGTGTTAGGCTGTTGTTCGTTCTTTCTTTCTTTCTTTCTTTCTTTCTTTCTTTCTTTCCTTTTTTTTGTGGTAATTTTTCTTTTCTTTCTTTTAAAAAAAAATTTATTTATTTTTAAAATTTCTTTTCAGTGTTCCAGAACTCATTGTTTATGCACCACACCCAGTGCTCCATACAATATGTGCCTTCCACAATACCCACCACCAGGGTCACCCAACCTCCCACCCCCTCCCCTACAAAACCCTCAGTTCCTCAGAGTCCATGGTCTCTCATGGTTCTCCTTCCCCTCCAATTTACCCCAACTCCCTTCTTTCTATCTCTCCATTTCCTCCATGTTATTCCTTATACTCCACAAAGAGGTGAAACCATATGATAATTGACTCTCTCTGCTTGACTTATTTCACTTGGCAAAATCTCTTCCAGTCCTTTCCATGTTGATACAAAAGTTGGGTATTCATCCTTTCTGATGGAGGCATGATACTCCATAGTATATATGGGCCACATCTTCTTTATCCATTCATCTGTTGAAGGGCATCTTGGTTCTTTCCACAGGAGACTATGGCCATTGCTGTTATGAACATTGGGGTACAGATGGCCCTTCTTTTCACTACATCAGTATCTTTGGGTAAATACCCAGTAGCGCAATTGCAGGGTCATAGGAAAGCTCTATTTTTAATTTCTTAAGGAATCTCCATGCTGTTTTCCAAGTGGCTGCACTTTCTCCACATCCTCTCCAACATATGTTGTTTCCTATCTTGTTAATTTTGGCCATTCTAAGTGGTGTCAAATGGCTAACAGATGCATGGAAAATTGTTAATCATCACTAGCCATCAGGGAGCTTCAAATGAAAACCACATTAGACCTGTTGTCCACTTTCTTTCAAAAAACCATTCAAGATTAAATCCTCTGCCAGAACTAAAAGTCTCATCAAAAATCCTTTATCTTGTCAACTCTCAGCCCCAACCTACTTAGTATATCCACACTCCATGTGACCAATCTGAATATCATTATTCCCTTGAAAAATACCTGTTCTGTGCTCAACAAACTTTGCTTTCTTTTTCTTTTTTTATTTTCCTATGCTTTCTTTTTTAAGTTACTATTAAAAAAAAAAAAAAAAAAAGGGAGTATAGTTGTCACACAATGTTATGTTAGCTTAAGGTGTACCACTTAATGATTTGACAAGTTTATACATTATGCTATGTTCACCACAAGTGTAACTACATCTATCCCGTTACACTGGTATTATAGTATCATAGATAGTATTCCTTCTGTTGTGTGTTTTACTCCTATGACTTATTCATTCCATAACTGAAAGCCTATATCTTCCTCTCCCTTCACCCATTTTACCCAACCCCTCACCCACCTCTCCTCTGGTAACCATCAGTTTGTTCTCCATATTTACACATCTGATTCTGCTTTCTGTTTATTTATTATCTTTTTTTAAAGAAATCACTTATAAGGAGAATCATATAGTATTTGTCCTTCTCAGAGTTATTTCACATAGAATAATACCCTCTTTGTATTCCCATGTTGTCACATTTTGCAAAACAAAACAAAACAAAACAAACAAACAAAAAAAACCTCTCATCCTTTTTTATTGCTGCATACAATTCATGTATCCATCTATATCTCACCTCTTCTCTTTCTATCTTTCTAGTAATATTGATTTCTATTATAATAATGTTGGCTTCTATTATAAATAATGCTGCAGTAAACATAGTGGTGCAAATATCTTTTCAATTTACTGTTTATTTGTTTGTTTTTTTTCCCAGGGGGTGTGTCTAAATACCCAGTATGGAATCATTAGATCATAATGCATTCCTATTCTTAATTTTTTGAGGAAATTCCATAATGTTTTACACAATGGCTGTACCAATTTAGATTCTCACCAAGTACATTTGGGTCCTTTTTCTCCACATGCTTGTCAACGTGTGTTGCTTTTTGACATTTTGATTTTAGTCATTCTAACTGGTATAAGGTGATATCCCAGCATGGTTTTGATTTTTATTTCCCTGATAATGAGTGATGATGAGCATTTTTTCATATGTCTGTTGGCCATCTATATGTCTTCTTTGGAGTGATGTCTATCAGATCCTCTGTCCATTCAATGAGATTGGGTTTTTTGGTGTTCAGTTGTGTAAGTTCTTCATGTATTTGGGATATTAACCCCTTATCAGGTATATCATTTGCAAATATCTTCCCCCTTTCAGTACATATTATTTTTGTTTTGTTGTGCAACAACTTTTTATTTTCATGTAGTCCCAATAATTTATTTTTGCTTTTGTTTGTCTTGCCTTAGGGTACATATCTAGTAAATGTTGCTATAGTTGATGTCAGACAAATTACTGTCTGTGATTTCTTCTAGGAGTATTCATGGTTCCAGGTCACACATTTAGGTTTTTAATCCATTTTGAGTTTGCCTTTTTGTTTTGATTTTATCATGTTTTTTTAGATTGAATGTGAGGTGTTAGTGGTCCAACTTCATTGTTTTACATATAACTGTCCAGGTTCCTAGCACTGCTGTTTGAAAATATTGTTTTTTCCCCATTGTATTTTCTTGTCACCATTGTCATAGATTAATTGACCTTAGAATCATAGCTTCTACTTCTGAGGTCTCTATTCTCTTGTATTGATCTATGTTTCTAGTTTTGTGCCAGTACCATACTGTTTTGATTACTATACCTTTGTAGTGTATCTTGAAATCTCAGATTGGGATGCTTCCAGCTTTGTTTTTTTCTCAGGATTTCTTTGGCTATTTGGGTCTTCTGTAGGTCCCTACACATATTAGGATTATTTGTTTTTGTGAACAATGCTTTGGTATTTTCATAAGGACTGCTCATTGAGGTCTCAAGCCACTGGACCCAGATCCTACTCTAGTCTTTGCTTCTTGGATAGATGGGGAGAGAGTGTGCCTGCAACTCTTCAGTTTTTTAAAACTGTGGCTTTTTTTCTGTGCCCAAGGAAAGAGGAATCTATTCCCAGTCCCTCAGTACTATCCCTCCTCACTTATTTTTCCAGTAAAGGAGTGGGGGGAGCTCCCTTTTTTACTGTGTCTCCCTGTTTATTCTGTGCTCTTGCCTTTTTCTTTGTCTTTGGTTGTTCAGAAGCTGTTCAGTCAACCCTAGCTCTTCTTCAGGAGGAATTGTACTGCTAATAGGTGTAATTTGGTGTGATCTATGGAGGAGGTGTGTTCAGGGTCTTCCTATCTCATCATCTTCTCCATTCAAAAGAACATTTTAACATCTTGAAAAGCCTCAAGAGTACTTGAAACTTTAGCATTTCATTTTAAATTTAAGGATAATATATGCCTAATGTAATGAGAAAATAATGTCAAAGACTGAAGTATCAAATCAGTAGTATTTGGGAAATATAGAATGGCCCTTTGATTTTTGACCAATCCTCACTCACATTTTCAGTATAACTGGGATTAAATATTTATGGTATATTCTACCAGAGTTTTCTTTCTGTCAGATGTTTATATATATATATATATATTCCCTCACACAGTCACATTCATACACTCAGACTTGTCTTTTTCCTTATATAATATGGTAATACATATTTACTATAGAAAATATTCTGTAAGTTTCCTTTTTTTAGTTAACAAAGTGCAGTAGATATCATTCATGGTCAAATTATCATCCATTTATAATTGCATAGAATAACAGAGGAGATTTCTGTATAATTAAGTGGTTTCATTGTTGGTTATATTTGAGGAAATCAGGTTGGTACCAATGCACATTATTAGCTGCAGTGCTAAAGTCATTTGTATGCATTCATTTGCAAGTATATAAGTATGTGTACAGCATTTATGTGAGGACTGAATTTTTTAAAATTATATTATTTATTTATTTTCAGAGAAAGAATGAGAGAGTGAGAGTACAAACAGGGGGAGCAGCTCACAGATGGAGAAGCAGGTTCCCCCTGCGCAAGGAGCCTGAATCCCACCATGATGTAATCATGACCTTAGCTAAAAGTCAGATGCTTAATCACTAAGCCACGCAGGTATCCCAGTGAGTACTAAATTTTGATAGATATTTTAGAATTTCTCTTCCACAGACAAGAATAAAGACATTTCCTTGCATGCTAACCATCATGGATATTAAAGATCATTTGCACATTTTTAAAATGGAAAAGCAAAAATGATGTCATAGCTCACCTAATAATAAAGACACTATTATAAAGAACAGATCACATTGCCTAGATTTTGAGGTTAAAGAGATCCAGTAACTTTGTAAACTTGCAAAACTTATCCAACCTGTCTTAGCATCAATTACTCTTCTCATAAAATGAGAAGACCAACCGTCCTCCCTCCTAGGATATGGTAAAGATTAAAGGAGATAATGAATGAAAGCACTTAAAGACTAGTTAGGATACAGGAAGTTCTTAGTAGATGAATGTTATGGACTCCTTTATATTTCATATTCTCCAATTGTTAGAGAGGTTTTTTTTTTTGTTGTTTTGTTTTTTTTTAACCTAATGTAGTTTTAATGAGTTAAGCACAGGGCTATTCCATATGCTCCAATACATATGTTTAGAAACACATATATTGTAACAAAAGAAGATTTTACTTGACTGGTGGATCAAACAGTGTTCATTTCAATGACTTAAGCACAAGGCAAAATATGCTTCTACACTTACATTTACATACACTTATAGCTTAATAAAAGAAGATGTTGCTTGAAAGAAAGATTATGAACAGTGGAGTTTCAATGAGTTAAGCACAGCAATATTCTCATGTACTTCTATACTTAAGTTTACAACACTTTTGTCTTTCCAAAATAGTTTTTTAGTTCAATTCCAGTTAGTTAACACACAGTGTAGTGTTAGTTTTAGGTGTACACTATAGTGATTTAAAACTTCTGTACAAAACCCAGAGCTCTTCACAAGTGCACTCCTTAATCCACATCACCTATTCACCTCGTCCCCCTACCCACTCACCTCTCATCTGGTAGCCATGTTTGTTCCGTATTATAAGAGTCTGTTCCTTGCTTTGTTTCTTTCTCCCTCTTTTTTTTTCCCCTTTGCTCATTTTTTCCCTTAAATTTCACACATGAGTAAAATTATATGGTATTTTTCTTTCTCTGACACACTTATTTCTGTTTGCGTAATACTTAGAGAGATTCAACATTTTAATAATTGTATTTCGCATCCATGAATGGCTTATTCATAACTCTTGTTCACTTTGGGGGGTTATGCCTTCTCATTTACTAGTTGGAGATATTTATGCATTTGAATATAAACTCATGGTGAATTTCTTTTGTTGAATCAAGTTTTTAGAACCTCTCCTTACCTTATTTATGAGGTGCTTCCACTCAAAAAATTGTATCATGAGTTCATGGTGACCTATTCTTTTTAAAGCACTTTTTTACACCAACTTCAAAATCATGTAAATATTCATTCATGTTTACTATTTATATGGTTTTGTTCTTCCCATTTGCTTCTTTAATCCACCCAGAATTTTTTCTTATATAAGATATGAATTTGTTTTTGTTTATTTTAAATAAATAATCAACTTCTCTAATATCATTAGGCTAGAGACAACATGAGAGTTTGGACACTAAGTCACTTAGAGCATCAAAGCCATGGTATCCCCTGCAAGTAATGTTTTTAGCTCAGAGAACATGGGTCTGAGAAATTAATACTTCTTATTTTTCAGGAAAAAGAAAAAAGGTTTCTTAGTATCCTCAATATAAGAGTCTAATTTTAGCCAAAGCACAGTAGTATTTGACCCTTTTCTGCAATTTTACTTCACCCCATCCACCCTCACCCTTTCCATTCCAGAATACCTGTGGTTTTCTTTCCTTATTTGTTTTAATAATCAAACTTTTTCTTCTCCTTTAGGGTGTTCATAGTCACATATGGTCTTTTCCCTTTGGCAATTCAATTCATTTCTACTCATTCATCCATAACACTTTGTTTGTTTGTTTGTTTTTGTTGAATATTGCTGACACACAATGCTACAGGTGTACAACATTGCAACTCAGTAAGTCTATACATACATTGTGCTGTGTTCACCATGAGAGTAAACTCCATCTGTCACTACACAGCAGGATTACAATAGCATTGACTACATTCCCTCTGCTGTACCCTTTATTCCCCTGACTTTTTATTCCATAAGTAGAAGTCTGTACTTCCCAATCCTCTTCACCCATTTTGCCCATTGCCCCAAAAGCTCCCATCTGGCAACCATCAATTACTTCTCTGTATTGATGGGTCTGTTTCTGCTTTGTTTGCTGGTTTACTTGATCATTTTGCTTTTTTGATTCTACTATAAATGAAAGCATATGGTATTTGCCTTTCTCTATCTGGTATATTTCACTTGGCATAGTGTCCTCTATGTTCATCAAAGTTGTAAATGGCAAGATCTCACCCTTTCTATAGCCAAGTAGTATTCCATTGTGTGTGTGCGTATAACACACACACACACACACACACACACACACACACACACACACATATCTTCTTCTTTATTAATCCATCAACATACACTTGGATTGCTTCCATACCTTGGATGTTACAAATAACGGCGTAAAAAATGTAGGGGTGGGTGCATATATCTTTTGGAATAGTGTTTTTGATAAAATATTTTTATTTTTTACAATGGTAAGCAAAGTGATTTGTGTTCCAAAACCACTTGTTTTATATTCACTATTATAGGTCACTAACATGAAACTGACAGTTTTAAAGGAAAACACAACTCAGCCACTTTCATGACTTTGTCCATTTCTTCCAGGATACCCAGTTTGTTGGCACATAATTTTTCATGGTGTTCTAATTGTTTTTTCTGTGGTGTTGGTTGCGATCTCTCCTTTATTATTCATGATTTTATCTATTTGGATCCTTTCTCTTTTCTTTTTGGTAAGTCTGGCTAGCAGTTTATCAATTCTTTCCAAGAACCAGCTCTTAGTTTCATTTATTTGTTTTTATACCATTTATTTCTGCTCTAATCTTTATGTCCATTCTGCTACTGTTAGGCACTATTTGCTGTTGCTTTTTTTAGTTCCTTTAGGTGTAAGGTTCCTTCATATATTTGAGACTTTTCTTGCTTCTCAAGGTAAGTCTATACTGTAATACACTTCCCTCTAAGAACTGATTTTAATACATCCTAAAGGTTTTGGGCTTTCATACCTTTAATTTCATTTCCTTCCATATTTTTTTTTAAGATTCATTTGTTTATTTCAAGGGGGGTCAGGCAGAGTGAGAGGGAGGGAATCCTCAAGCGATTCCCTGCTGACTGTGGAATCTGATTTAGGTTTTGATTCCAGGATCCTGAGATTATGGTCTGAGCCAAAATCAAGAGTTGAATGCTCAACTGACTGAACCATTCAGGTGTCCCTTGTATATTTTGTTAATTCATCTTTAATTTCCTGGTTAACCCATTTATTTTTTGGTAGGGTATTCTTTAATTTCCATGTAATTGAGTTCTTCTTGAATTTTTTCTTGTGGTTGATTTCCAGTTTCATAGTGCTGTAATCTGAAAATATTTATGGTAAGATCTCATTCTTTCTGTTCTTGTTGAGGGCAGATTTATCAGCCAGTATGTGATGTATTCTGGAGAATGTTCTATATGGATTCAAGAAGAATGTGTACTCTGCTACTTTAAGATGAAACGTTCTTAATATATCTATTAAATCCATTTCGTCCAGTGTGTCATTCAAAGCCATTGTTTCCATGTTGATTTGCTGCTTACACAATCCATCTCTTATTTTAAGTGGGGTATTGAAGTCCCCTATTATTTTTGTATTATCATCAATGAGGTTCTTTATGTTTGTTATTAATGTATTCAGGTGCTTCCAAGCTGGGAGCATGAATATTTACAATTGTGAGATCTTTTTGATGGTTAAACCCCTTAATTTGGATATAATGCCCTTCTTCTTCTATTATTATGGTTTTATTTTAAAATCTAGTTTGTCTGATATAAGCATGGTTACTCCAGCTATCTCCTGACAATCATCTGCATTATAGGTGGTTTTCCATCCCCTCACTTTCAATTTGCAGGTGCCTTTAGGTCTAAAATGAATCTGTTGTAGGAAGTATAAAAATGGATTTTTTTAATCCATTCTTATACCCTATGTCTTTTGATTGGAGCATTTAGTCCATTTACATTCAGAGTGATTATTGAGAGATGTGAATTTAGTACCATTGTGTAACCTGTAAAATTGGTATTCCTGGTGATGTTTTTAAGTCCTTTCTAGTCTTTGTTGCTTTTGGTATTTTTTTCTCCATTCAAAGAATTTCCCTTAAAATATATTGCAAGATAGATAAGTGTTTAAGAATGCCTTTAGTTTTTGCTTGGAAAACTCTTTATTTATCCTTCTATTCTGAATGAAAGCCTTGCTGTATAAAGAATTCTTAGCTGCAGGTTTTTCCCATTTAGCACATTGCATATTTCCTTCCATTGTTTTCTGGCCTGCCAAATGTCTGTGGACAGATCTGCTGAGAACCTGGTCTGTCTCCCATTGTAGGATAAGGACATTTTTCTCCTTGTCCTTTCCAGGTTTCTTTCCTTATCTATGTATTTTGTGAATTTGATTATGATATGCCTTGATGATGGCTGGCTTTTGTTGAGCTTAATGGAATTCATCTGTACTTGGATTTTGATGTCTGTGTCCTTCCCCAGATTATTGAGGTTTTCAGCAATAATTTCTTCAAAAAAAAAGCTTCTGCCCCTTTCTCTCTCTCTTCATCTTCTGTGAGTCCTATGATATGAATGTTATTATGTTTCACTAAATCACTGTATTCCCTAAGTCTACCTTCATAGTCCTGTATCTTTCTTTCCCTCTTCTTTTTTGTTTCATTATTTTCCATACTTTTATCTTCTATACCACTGAATTGCTCCTCTGCTTCATCAATTCTCCTTTCCATGCCCTCCATTTGTGCTTATATTGCGGTTATTATATTATTAATTTTGGCCTGACTACATTTTAGTTATTCTATCTCTGTAGTTAGGGATTCTCTAGTGTCTTCTGAGCTTTTTTCAAGCCCAGTTTGTATCCTTACAATTGCTTGGTACCTCTGTAAGCAGGCTCTCTCCCTGCCACTACAACACATGTCTTAAACATTCTTGAACCATTCTCCAGAGCTTCACCATGAGATCTTTGGTGTTTGTTTCCTCAACATTCTCTCTGGTCCTCAACCTTTTCCTTCCTTATGCCTTTTATTATTTTTAAAAGCTATAATTCCTCTATTATCTCCTTTCTTTCCAGAGTCCTTACAGAAATCCTGCCTTCGCTTGAACCCTGAGTGATGTAAGACCCATGCTGTAAGAATTTGCAAATTTATGATTTCTTATAATTACAAAATTTTGTGATTCCATATATAAATGACAGTATAGCCTTATCCAAATATGCTGATTCATGAGAGGTTGGCAAAGATAGGAGGTCAGTGTATTATTCCTCACTAACTTTTTGCAGGTATAAACCCCAAAAGATCAGACAGTAGCTACTAGCACAAAGGAGAAAAGTAGGTTGTCTTGCAACATGCTACATCCAAAAGGAGAGTAGAAGATTTTAATTAGGAAGGAGGAGGGTAGGGGTTTGGGTGAGCCTTGTTGTGGCTATTAAGGAGAATGCTTATTATATGGAGCACTGGGTGTAGTGCATAAACAATGAATCTTGGAACACTGAAAAAAAATAAATTTAATTTAAAATAAAGGAAGCTAGGATTAGATGCCAAAAAGAGCAACAAAATGGTGAATGGTGTTCCTCTTCGTGCATCATTCTTACTTTTCTCTCAAGACAGTTCTTGTAATTCTGTAATTCTGACTGCCATGGAGAATGGGAATTGAGGAGTAGAGTCACCAAGGCATAGGGGACTAACCTCCCTGCTCCAGTTAATTTTCCCTTGGCAGACACTTATTTCAGAAGGATAATTTGGGAGGATACAGGCTTTTAGGGATTAGCATTTCAGAATATGGTGTGTACTTGATATTACACTGATCAAATCAAATGATTCAGTCTTGTGGAGAGATTCTTCAGAGAATAAAAACACCAGAACATGGGAATGGGGGAGGGGCAGCTGGTTATGACAAAGGATGCTAAAGATTCTAAATTTCCTAAATCAAATATGTCAAATTTAGATTTGCATGGAAGAAGTTGATTGCGATATATAATATATATAATATTTATAAATTTTATCAGTTGTTCTGTGTAGAAATAATTAAAGCTCAGAATTTGATCAAAATCACTTATATTATGCATGAAAAAAAATGAAAGAGATTAAGAATGCACTCAATAAATTGGGTGGGCCTCCAAAATATGGCTGAACAAGAGAAACCATATTTTAAATCTCACAATTTCTAATTTCTTTTATAAAAATTCCAGTAAAAGCAAAAGTAATGTGTATGGCCGAAGGACATCAATGGATACCTGAATCCAATGGCTGGCATGGGGAGTACAGGGAATGGCTCTGAAGACACAAAGGGGATTATTTAATATGATGTGGATATTCTAAATATGCTTTGTCAGTAGTTGTCTGAATATATTGGATTAAAATTATTGCACATGTTTTTATGTAAGGTATAATGTACATTAATGTATTTCATTACATTGACATAACTATAATGAATCAATAATATTTAATTTATAGATGGTTTAAAGTATGGGAAGACCTCCAAACACAGACATAAATATATCATACCTTGAATTTCTTCCAAGATTCACTAACATTTGTATAATATAAGTGATTTTGATCAAAGTCTGAGCTTTAATTATTTCTACACAGAACAACTGATAAAATTTATAAATATTATATATCTCAATCAACTTCTTCCAAAGTCCTGTTCATATTGACCCTTTTTTACTCCTTCCTATGTTTCAAAAAATGTTCTCAGTGACATCTAGAGTGGTAAATCCTTATGAGAAAATTTTTAATTTACTTTGCCCAGATCCATCAGAGAAATCAGTATCCATAGCATCTCTAGCTTTATGAAATGTATTTCTAAGACTCTAAGACTTGAAAACCAGAATTAACCCTTAATCCACATACTGCTGAATGGTGGTATTAACAGTCATGAAAACAATATTAATTGTGATGTACATCTCCATTAGAGCTCTGGAACGGTCAGGTGCTTGTCAATGAACAACAATATTTTGAAAGGAATCTTTTACTGAAAAGTAGGTCTCAACAGTGAACTTAAAATATTCATAAGCCATGTTTATTTATAAACAGAGGTAATGTCATTCAGGCTTTGTTATTCCATTAATAAATCACAGGAAGACTACATTAAGCATAATTTTTAAGAGGCCTAGAACTTTTAGAATGGTCAGTGAACATTGGCTTCAATTTAGAACCACAATCTGCAATAGCCTTAACAAGTGTCAGCCTAGCCTTTGAAGTTTTAGAGCAAGGCATTAGCTACTCTTTATCTATAAGTCCTAGATGCATCTTCATCCACTGTAAGTCATTTTCATTTGCATTGAGTGTATGGTTTAGTGTAGTCACCTTCATTAATTACTTTAGCTAGATCTTCTGGATAACTTACTTCAGCTACTACATCAGTCCTGCTTACCTTGTACTTTGTGTTATGTAGATGGCTTCTTTCCTTAAACCTCATGACGTGTGCTTACTTCAGATTTTTTTTTTTTTTTCTGTAGCTTCTTCACCTCTCTCAGTCTTCATAGAATTGAAGAGAATTAGGGCCTTGCTCTAGATTAGGATTTGGCTTAAGGAATATTGTGCTTGATTTGACCTATCCAGACCAATAAAAATTTCTCCCTATCAGCAATAAGGATGCTTCACTTTCTTATCATTCATGTCTTTTAGTGAAGTAGCACTTTAATTTCCTTCAAGAGATTTTCTTTGCATTCACAACCTGGCTAAGTGGTACAAGAGAAATAGCTGTTGGTCTATCCTGGCTTTTTACTGTGTCTTCCTCATTAAGCTTGATCATTTCTAGCTTGGCTTAAAATGAGAAACATGGTTCTTTCTTTTACATGAACACTTCCAGGTCACTTTAGGGTGATTATTTAGCCTAATTTCAATATTTGTGTATTCCAAGGAATAGAGAGGCCAAAAGAGAGGGAGAGAGAAGGGGGGAGAGCTGGTCAGCGGAGCCGTCAGAACACACATAGCATTTGCTGATTGTAGTTGCTGTCTTATATGGGCAGTGTTCATGGTGTTCCAAAACAATTACAATAGTAACATCAAAGGTCACAGATAACCATAACAAATATAATGATGAAAAAACTTGAAATATTGTGAAAATTACTACAGTGCAATACAGAGATGAACAAATGTAGCAAAAATGGCGCCAGTAGGCTTGATTGATGCAGGATGTCATAAACCTTCAACTTGTAGGAAATACAGTTATGCAAAGTGCAACAAAGCAAAGCACAATAAAATGAGAATGAATAAAATACACCTGTACCACATTTTGTTTATCCATTCGTCACTTGAAAGTTACTTATGTTTTTCCTACTCTTTGACTCATGCATGATGTGTTTATGAAAATGTGTGTTGAAATTTTTGTGTGAACTTCTTTTCAATTCCTAGAAGTAGAATTTCTGGGTTATATGGTAACTCTATATTTACCTTCTTGATGAGATACCAGACTTTTCCAAATGGCTACACATTTTACATTCCCACCTGCAGTGTATGAGGATTCCAAATTCTGTCCATCATCACTTGTTATTCTGTACAATAGCACTTCTTAGGTTTTTTTGATATATATATATATATATATATAACCAACATATATGTACTCATATATGTGCAGGCTCACACACATACACATAAATATACACATATGTAACTGTCCTAGTGATTGTAAAGTGGTATGTCACTGTGGTTTTGACTTACATTTTCCTAAATACTACTATTCATTTTTTTTTTTAAGATCTTATTTATTTATCTGGGAGACAGAGATCACAAGTGGGCAGAGAGGCAGGCAGAGACAGAGAGAGGGAGAAGCAGACTCCCTCCGGAGCAGGGAGCCTGATGTGGGGATCGATCCTAGTACCCTGAGATCATGACCTGAGCCAAAGGCAGAGGCTTTAACCCACTGTTCCACCCAGGCGCCCCAATACTACTATTCTTGAACATTTTTTCCATGTGCTTTTACCCATGTGTATATCTTCTTTAAGTCCTTTGTCTATATTGTGTTGAGTGGGTTTTTTTTAATTGCTCAGTTGTAGGAGCTATTTTATGTGAATTTAACTGTTGAAGTACCACATTCTATCCAAGAATATAACAAAACTGAAAAGAAATTAAAGATGTCCTAAATAAATTTTAAAAAACCTCATATTATTTGATAGAAGACCTTAACTTGTTAATTAAGATGATAACAGTTTCTAAACTGACCCACAGATTCAATATAATCCTTATTAAATTTTCAAGTGCTCTTTTTGCATAAATAAGCAATTTAATCCTAAAATTCATATGGAATTACAAGTGGCCCTGAATAGCCAAAACAATATTGAAAAAGAGGAACAAAGTTGAAACAGTCGTACTTTCCAACTTCAAATTTCATATAAAGCTACAGTGATCGAGAAAAACAGTATGGTACAGGCATAGCAATTGAGCAATAGCTCAAAGGAATAGAAGTGAGAGTCTATTATAGACCCATACATTTATGGTCAATTGATTTTTTTAAAGATTTATTTATTTGACGGATGGAGATTACAAGTAGGCAGAGAGGCAAGCAGAGAGAGAGGGGTGAAGCAGACTCCCTGCTGAGCAGAGAGCCTGATGTGAGACTCTATCCCAGGACCCTGAGATCATGACCTGAGCTGAAGGCAGAGGCCTAACCCACTGAGCCACCAGGCACCCCTGGTCAATTGATTTTTAACTAAAGTGCCAAGATTATTCAAAGGGGAAATAATAGCTTTTTCAACAAATCATGTTGTGGTAACTATTTTCATGCAAAAGTGGACTTTAATCTCTACCTCAAACCATACACAAACATTAACTCAATAGAAACCAAAGACCTAAAAGTAAGATATAAAACTATAAAGTGCGTAGAATAAACAGCAGGTATACATCCTTGCAACTTTGGATTAAGCAATGATGTTTTATATATGACACCAGAAGCACAGGCAAGAAAATAAAAAATAAATTAAAAAGTTTACTTTATCAAAACTAAACATTTTATGAACTAAGGACTCTATCAAGAAACTAAAATAAATAAATAAATAAATAAATAAATAAATAAATAAATAAAATTAAAAAAAAGAAACTGAAATGACAACCCAAAGATTGAGAAAAATAAAAACCAAATCTAATAAGGGTCAAATAATTTTTAAAGTGCTTATTGGAAAGCTTTGAGGGCCTTGAATATAATAACACAAACTTATTCCCTTATAATTGCCTTAGAAAGGAAGATGGTTAACAGTGTTGGCTTAAGAGGTGTCTGGGTGGTTCAGCAGTTAAGTGTCTGCTTTTGGCTCCGGGATCTAACCCCACAGGAGACTTCTCATCCTTTTCCTTCTGCAGATCTCTCACTCTCTCTCTCACAAATAAATAAAATCTTTAAAAACAAAAAAGAGTGTTGGCTTAAAATAATAAAACAAATCAGAACACAAACCTGAGCTTAAATTGTTTTCTTCTCAGGGCCACATGGATAGGATCACAGTATCAAGTACTCTTTTTCACTCATATTTCTCTGATGGCTCATTATATCCAATACAGAACACATTATAATTCATGGATTTCTTTGCACATCCATTTTTGATTTTATTTTTTTATCTGACAGGATATCGGTAATACTCACTTCTTTAAAAGCATTTTAAGTATGAGTGAGTACGTGCAGGAGTGGGCAGAAGGGAAGGTGAAAGAAGACCCAAATCATTTTTTATATATTTTTTCAGTGATGCCATATGACCAAATGTCCAACCATTCCTTTCTTTTCTTTTCTTTCTTTTTTTTTTTTTTTTTTTCCAAATATCTCTGGAACCATTTACTGGAGCTTCAGATTCATTAACATTATTACATTTCAACACTCAAATAACCCATTTAGTTTAAAATATAAGCTTCCAACTTGCCTCCTAGATGCCAATTCCAAAAACCCATCCTCAACACATTTAACATAGTGTCTTTATAAGGTAAAAATCTGCTTGCATAGGTTTTTATATGAAACAAGATGGGATTGGGAGGGAGACAAACCATAAGTGACTCTTAATCTCACAAAACAAACTGAGGGTTGCTGGGGGAAGGAGGTTTGGGAGAAGGGGGTGGGATTATGGACATTGGGGAGGGTATGTGCTTTGGTGAGTGCTGTGAAGTGTGTAAACCTGGGGATTCACACACCTGTACCCCTGGGGATAAAAATATATGTTTATAAAAAAATAAAAAATAAAAAAAAAACTTTCAAAAGTGCCACCTGCATTAGAATCACCTAAGATCCATATTTCTATATTGTACTCCAGGTAAACTGAAAAGACATTTTAAGAGTGAGAACATTGACTTGTTTGTGTGATTAACAAATCATGTGTGTGATTCTTAGTCATTTCACATATTCAGGTTTCTAATTCTACCAGATAACATCCTGCTATATTTTAGAACATATGAGCTTTTTATGACTTGAAGCCTGCCTTTTTGTTTCTCCATGTTGAAACAGGTGATTCACATTTGAAGAACTTCTTAGAGTTCCAGTAGTGTATATTGTTATATTGATGTCTGTATTATTTTTTTAAATTCTAATGTCCTTTCAGGACTGCCTTTGCTGTGTCCCACAGATTTTGAACCGTTGTATTTTCATTATCATTTGTTTCCATGATTTTTTTCAATTCTTCTTTAATTTCCCGGTTGACCCATTCATTCTTTATAAGGATGCTGTTTAGTCTCCATTTATTTGGGTTCTTTCCAAACTTCCTTTTGTGGTTGAGTTCTAGCTTTAGAGCATTGTGGTCTGAAAATATGCAGGGAATGATCCCAATCTATTGATACCAGTTGAGTCCTGATTTAGGACTGAGGATGTTATCTATTCTGGAGAATGTTCCATGTGCACTAGAGAAGAATGTGTATTCTGTTGCTTTGGGATGAAATGTTCTGAATATATCTGTGATGTCCATCTGGTCCAGTGTGTCGTTTAGGGCCTTATTTCCTTGCTGATCTTTTGCTTGGATGATCTGTCCATTTCAGTGAGGGGAGTGTTAAAGTTCCCTACTATTATTGTATTATTGCTGATGTGTTTCTTTGATTTTGTTATTAATTGGTTTATATAGTTGGCTGCTCCCACGTTGGGGGCATAGATATTTAAAATTGTTAAATCTTCTTGTTGGACAGACCCTTTGAGTATGATATATTGTCCTTCCTTATCTCTTATTATAGTCTTTGGCTTAAAATCTAATTGATCTGATATAAGGATTGCCACTCCTGCTTTCTTCTGATGTCCATTAGCATGGTAAATTCTTTTCCACCCCCTCACTTTAAATCTGGAGGTGTCTTCGAGCTTAAAATGAGTTTATTGGAGGCAACATATAGATGGGTTTTGTTTTTTTTATCCATTCTGATACCCTGTGTCTTTTGACAGGGGCATTTAGCCCATTAACATTCAGGGTAACTATTGAGAGATATGAATTTAGTGCCATTGTATTGCCTGTAAGGTGACTGTTACTGTATATTGCCTCTGTTCCTCTCTGATCTACCACTTGTAGGCTCTCTCTTTGCTTAGAGGACCCCTTTCAATATTTCCTGTAGAGCTGGTTTGGTGTTTGCAAATTCTTTCAGTTTTTGTTTGTCCTGGAAGCTTTTAATCTCTCCTTCTATTTTCAATGATAGCCTAGCTGGATATAGTATTCTTGGCTGCATGTTTTTCTCATTTAGTGCTCTGAAAATATCATGCCAGCTCTTTCTGGCCTGCCATGTCCTGTGGATAAGTCAGCTGCCATTCTAATATTTTTACCATTGTATGTTACAGACTTCTTTTCCCTGGCTGCTTTCAGTCTTTTCTCTTTGTCACTGAGACTTGTAAATTTTACTAGTAGGTGACGGGGTGTGGGCCTATTCTTATTGATATTGAGGGGCGTTCTCTGAACCTCCTGAATTTTGATGCTTGTTCCCTTTGCCATATTGGGGAAATTCTCCCCAATAATTCTCTCCAATATACCTTCTGCTACCCTCTCTCCTTCTTCTTCTGGAATCCCAATTATTCTAATGTTGTTTCGTCTTATGGTGTCACTTATCTCTCGAATTCTCCCCTTGTGGTCCAGTAGCTGTTTGTCCGTCTTTTGCTCAGCTTCTTTATTCTGTGTCATTTGGTCTTCTATATCACTAATTCTTTCTTCTGCCTTATTTATCCTAGCAGTGATAGCCTCCATTTTTGATTGCACCTCATTAATAGCTTTTTTGATTTCAACTTGGTTAGATTTTAGTTCTTTTATTTCTCCAGAAAGGGCTTTTATATCTCTCGAGAGGGTTTCTCTAATATCTTCCATGCCTTTTTCGAGCCCGGCTAGAACTTTGAGAATTGTCATTCTGAACTCTAGATCTGACATATTACCAATGTCTGTATTGATTAGGTCCCTAGCCTTCGGTACTGCCTCTTGTTCTTTTTTTTGTGTTGAATTTTTCTGTCTTGTCATTTTGTCCAGATAAGAGTATATGAAGGGGCAAGTAAAATACTAAAAGGGTGGCAACAACCCCAGGAAAATCTGCTTTAACCAAATTAGAGGAGATCCAAAATCGTGAAGGGGGAGAAAGGGGATAAAAAGAGGTTCAAAAGGAAGAAAGAAAAAAAAAAAGAAAAAATTTAAAAAAAGAAAAGAAAAGAAATAAAAAAAAGAAAACCCCTAAGAAAAATATAAAAAAGAAAAAATATATATATTAGATAAACTAGTAAAAAATCGTTATAAAAGAAAAAGGTAACAGTTAAAAAAAATTTACCCGAAGGCGAGAAAAAAAAAAACTAAAAATGCAAAAGAAAAAAATTAAATTAACTGCAAGACTAAAAAAAATCACAGGGAAAAAGCCATGAGTTCTGTGCTTGGCTTTCTCCTCCTCTGGAATTCTGCTGCTCTCCTTGGTATTGAAACCGCACTCCTTGGTAGGTGAACTTGGTCTCGGCTGGATTTCTTGTTGATCTTCTGGGGGAGGGGCCTGTTGTAGTGATTCTCAAGTGTCTTTGCCCCAGGTGGAATTGCACCGCCCTTAGCAGGGGCCGGGATGAGTAATCTGCTCGGGTTTGCTTTCAGGACCTTTTGTTCCCTGAGCGCTTTCCGTAGAGTTCTGGAGGACGGGAATACAAATGGCGGCCTCCTGGTCTCCGGCCTGGAGGAGCCAAGAGCCCAGTGCCCCACTCCCCAGTGCGCCCTCAGAGAACAGCGCCCAGTTACTCCCGTCTGCCTGACCTCCGGCCGCGCTCCGAGCTCACTGAGCCTGCGACCGGTTCAAGGTCGCTGTGAGCTTACTGTCGGCTCTGTCTCTGTAGCCGGCTTTCCCGTTCCAATACCCGTAAGGTCTGGGACACTCAGACACCCCTGATCGTTCTGTGACCCTGCGGGACCTGAGTCCAAGCTGACCCCGTGTGGGCTTTGCCCCGGGTAGCCTCTGGAGCGATGTCCCTCAGTGGAACAGACTTTTAAAAGTCCTGATTTTGTGCGCCGTTGCTCCGCCACTTGCCCAGAGCCGGCCCCTCCCCCCGGGGTCTATCTTCCCGGTGCTTTGGTTTCACTTCTCTGCTGGTCCTACCTTTCAGAAAGTGGTTGTTTTTCTGTTTCCAGAATTGCTGTTCTTCTCTTCGATCTGCCGATGGGTTTTCAGGTGTTTGCAATCTTTAGATAAGCTATCTAGCTGATCTCCGGCTAGCTGAAGTAGTCTCAGCCTGCTACTTCTCCGCCATCTTGACTCCTCTGCCATAGAGTAGCTTTATTTTAAGTTTTTAGGAAATCTCATATTTTCTTCAACAGTGGCTACATCAATTTTTATTCCCACCAATAATGCACAAAGTTTCCTTTTGAATTTGTTTTTGTGTTTGATATAAGAAAATGGTCCAGTTTCTTTTTTCTGCATTTAGCTTTCCAGTTTTTCCAACTCCATTGGTGAAAAAGATTGTCTTCCCACAGCTTACTTTTGCCTTCTTTGTCAATGAGTAATTGTATCACAGGTTTAATTTCTGAACTTTTTATTCTGTTTCCTTGATCTGTGTCTACTTTTCTGCCAATACCATATTCTTTTGATTTATAGCTCTGTTATATAACTTGAAGTCCAGAATTGTGATAAGTCCAATTTTGTTCGTTTTCAACTTGCTTTGGTTATTTGGGTTTGTGATTTTGGTGGCACCCCTATCTAAAACAAATTTTAGAGTTGCTTGGTGTAGTTTTGTGAAACATGCTGTTAGTATTTTGATAGAGATTGCAGTAAATGTTTAGATTGCTTTGGGTAGTATGAACATTTTAACAATATTTGTTCTTCCAGCCCATGAGCATGGAATACCTTGCCATATGGTTGTATCATCTTCAATTCCTTTCATCGGTGTTTTACAGTTTTTAGAGTACAGGTCTTTGATCTCATTGGTGAGGTTTTTTTTTTTTTTAAGTATTTTATTACTTTTGGTGTAATTGTAATTGAGCTTGTGTCTGTCCATATGATTTATCCATTCATGTAAATAGGGTGTGAAAGTCGCCTACTATTATTGTATTATTATTGATTAGTACCTTTATGTTTGTTATTAACTGCTTTGTGTATTTGGTCTCCCATGTTGGGTACATAAATACTTACAATTGTTATAGTTTCTTGTTGGATTGTTCCTGGTGTAATTAATTAGCATAAATTGCCTCTTTTTACAGTATTGGTATTAAAGTCTATTTTATCTGCTATAAGTATTGTTACCCCAGCTTTCTTTCCACATCCATTTGCATGATAAATGAACAATATATATTTCTTTGAGTACAGAGAGTGAAAGGAGCAAATATATGAAAAAAAAAAACAAACAAGGAAACAATAGCATTGATGACACATTGGATGGCCCAGATGAGTTTAGCAGTTCTATTCAGATTATTCCAGCCTAAAACAACAGAATACACATTCTTTTCAAGTGCACACTGACTACTCTCTGGTATAGATCACAGGTTAGGCCACAAAAGAAGCCTGAACAAATTAATAAAAAATCAAAGTCATACCACAATGCTGTGAAACTAGACCACAACACTATAAACTACAAATCAACCACAAGAAAAAAAAAAAAGTGGAAAGAACAGGAATACATGGAAGTTAAATAATGTGTTACTAAACAATAAATGGTCAACAAAGATAACACATAGAAATAAAAAAAAAATACATGGAAACAGTGAAAATGAAAACCCAATGGTTTAAAGCTTTGAGGTGCAGCAAAAGTGATTCTAAGAGGAAAAAAAAAAAATCAGAAGTTGTTTTAAAACTGTCTGGTATGGTTTCTACACAGATTTTATGTAGCATAAGCTACTTATTGTTTTATATGTTCTCTCTGCTCCTGGATCACTGGGAATATTTCAGTGAATCAAAATTGCTAGAACAGGACTGCTCATAAAACACTAAAAATATTAAGATCATATACATTAGTACTGAATTTGAAAAGGAATCTCAGGGACAGTGTCCAATGAGACAGGAAAAACAACAACAACAATAGCAAGCAAAAAACCACACTAGGTAACGTTTTCTTCCCTTGACAATATTTTTCAGAGATTAACAACCAAACATCTAGTTCCTAATGCATATCTCTACTGAATGTGCTACTTCCCCATGCCAATGTTTAAAAACTGATAATCTAATACATAGTACTAAGTCTATTCTTCTTTTTAATTTAAATTCAATTAGCCAACATATAGTAGTGCATCATTAGTTTTGAGGTAATGTTCAATGATTCATTATTTGCGTATAACAACCAGTGCTCATCCATCACATGCACACTTTAATGCCCATCCTCCAGTTATCCATCCTCCCTTCCCCCCTCCTTTCTGCAACCCACAATTTGTTTCCTAGAGTTAAGAGCCTTCAGAAAGAATGAATACCTACCATTTGCATGACATAGATAGAAGTAAAGGGTATTATGCTAGGTGAAATAAGTCAGTCAGAGAAAGAGAATTATCATATGTGGTTCCATTGTTTGATTAATATTTTTAATCTGTCTTCCATAAGAAAGTTTGGTACTATAAAACTGCTAATACTTCATACATTTTTTCCTTCCCACTCTGTTGCTCACCAGCAATGGACCTTGAAGAGCTTCTTGTTTTGATTAGAATTTTAATGTATCTGTCAATTATAATATTAGGAATTAGTACCTTCCCTGACTAGACTATAGTAATATAATCATGCCCAAATGATATAATGTGAATGTAAAACTCCAATAAAATTGTGCAGGTCCTAAGTAAAAGCTACAGATTTTTTCAGGTTCCCGCAATTTTAAATATGCATGAAATAAACACAACTTTTTGTCTCTGTTTTGTTTTACAAACCAGTTACCACATTGGCTGTTATACCTCAAGATCTAAGGCAAATTACTCAACCTTTCCAAGCATCACTTTGCATACCTATAACAGAGATAATCAGTCTATGTTACTGATGAAGTCCAAGAACCTAAGTCAGGTTCGGTGGGGTGAGGAGGTGAAAGTTTACTAGATGACTCATTTGGGCAAACACATTTCACAAAAGCCCCTTAGTCTGGGGTCCTGGTGTAGAGCAATGAAGGCCTAGGTACGAGTGGTGAAGGTATCCTAGGTCCATTTGCCCTGCTTCCTGCAGAGTAGATCTAACTGATAGATCCCACTGAGGCCATGCAGTGTTACAGGAGCTCAGTCCTTTCCTAAGTATTGCAATCCAAATTATTTCCAGTGGGTTAAAAGGCACCCCAAGGTAGCGTCCTTGGGAACTGAAGAAGCCTACTGAGGCCATGCTTCCAGAAAAGTAATGAAGGTCCATTACCAAATCCCGACTCCTGGGTGGCATCCCACACAGGGTATGTCAGAGGTTTTAGGGGTCAAAAGCGACCTGAGGCGTCCCTCAAGATATGCTATTGATCACCATCCTGCCTTCCCCAGAAGGCATTCCTGCCGTAAGAGGCCCTGGAGGGGTGCCGGCGTCCCTCCACTTCCCCATCGCATCCTAGGCTACATATGGGTGCCTGGTGAATGGACTAAAATGCTTGTGCCATGCTATCGTATGTCCTGAAGACTGCATACTGTTTTGCCATATTAACCCATGGAAATACTAGAAAAGTGTGGCAAGGGGAAATTACCCAATTTCATAGCTTTAGGCGGTTTGCAGAAGACACTGACGAGAAACAGTAAAGATTGAAATCCATCATGGTCTATGGGACATTCCAACACATGTGGTCCTTAAAGCCAATTTCCCTAGGAAACGGTCCCCGGTTGCCTTTTAATTCAATCAGGTACTGGTTTCGGCCGGCTCCCAGTGGAGGTCTCGCGGCCAGAAGTGGCTAGACCGGGCATGTGGAGGGGATCACATTAGATCAATCAGGAGGAAACCTCACACGGGAGTCTTAAGATTGGCAGCCGTCCTGGTGACTTAGGTGGCTGTCCCGTGCCCAAGAGAGACAACTTTCTATAAGAACAGGAATAAAGAGAGGCCGTCAAGTTTCTGGGTCTTATTGCCATTCCAGCCAGGGTACTAGCTTACAGCCAAAAGGCAGACGCTCTCCTCCCCGTGGAGTAGCCATGGGCTAGAGGATTACAGCCTGAGCAATTGACATGCAAGTGTTCCAATAAGACCATACTCCTTGAAAAAGTCCTGGAATGAGAGTAAAGGAAAAGGAGAGAAAGTACTCACCAATTTTGCACCGAAGCTCAGAGTCCAAATGTAAAGACTCACAAATCTCCTGGCTGCCTCGCCAAAAATGATGAAGTCCCAGAACCTAAGTCAGGTTCGGTGGGGTGAGGAGGTTCGGAGCCGATGACTAAAGAAAGAATTCTTAAGACGTCATTGGTGCAAAATGGTGGTTTATTAAAGCACGGGGACAGGACCCGTGGGCAGGAAGAGCTGCTGCCGCGGGTTGTTAGGAGTGGTTGGTTATATACACAAGAGTTGGGTAGGTGAGGACAAAGGGGTGTTCAGAAGGGCTATTGGGGCAAAGAATACTATCAGGATATTGAAGGCTTAGTTGCTATCAAGTAAAGACAATTGGAAGTCTGGTGGAATGTTACATTCCTGCTATCAAGCATCCTTGTTAATGAGATTTAGGTTTAGAAGAAATTTAACTTTATTTACTTTTCCTTCTACCTCCACCTCCTTCGGTTTTTATGGAGGGGAGGGTAACATTAGGTTTGAGGAACTGAGTTCTGTGTCTTTGGAAATTGAGCTATTGATAAGGTAACTTCTTTGTTGTAATCTCAAGGAAATTTGCAAACCAAGGGAGACTCCTGTCTTGCAGGATTGTGATCTCAGCAAGTTAACTATTTATCATTTTATGGCAGTCAGGGGTGCCTGAGGAATGCTACACCTGAGGGGAGCAGATGAAAGGGGGGTGCAAGGCGCCAGCTCTTGCTTTGTCCTCAGCCAGCCTCCTGCTCCCTCATCATTACCATATAAGTGTGAAGATTAAACACAATATTATTTAGGACATACCTAGTTAATTGTTCTCTAGAGAAGATATATTATTATTTTTTTAAAAGATTTTATTTATTTATTTGACAGACAGAGATCACAAGTAGGCAGAGAGGCAGGCAGGGAGAGAGAGGAGGAAGCAGGCTCCCCACTGTGCAGAGAGCCTGACGCATAGTTAGACCCCGGGATCCTGGGTTATGACCTGAACCAAAGGCAGAGGCTTTAACCCACTGAGCCATCCAGGCACCCCAGAAGAGATATTATTTATGAAATTCCTATCAAACACTCATGTTGCATAGGTGTAATGGTGACTGCCGACATCGCCATCTGTTATATATTTAAACAAATAATACAGATTTGGGAAGCCTGGTGGCTCCATACATTAAGTGTCTGACTTCAGTTCAGGAGATGATCTCATGGTCCTGGAATTGAGACCCACATCAGACTCCCCACTCAGCAGGGTATCTGCTTAGCCCTTTCCCTCAGACCCTCTTCTTCCCCTATTCATGCTCTCTCTCTTTCTCAAATAAAAAAATAAAATATTTATTTTTATTTTTTATTACTTTTAAAACTTTTATTTATATATTTGACACAAAGAGATCACAAGCACGGGGAGCAGCAGGCAGAGAAGCAGGCTTCCTTCTGAGCAAGGGTCTGATGCTAGGCTCGATCCCAGGACACTGGGATCATGACCTGAGCTGAGGGCAGCAACTTAACCAACCAAGTCATCCAGGAGCCCCTAAAATCTTAAATAATAATAATAATAATAATAATAATAATAATAATACAGTTAAACAAGGGTAGTACATAAAAAAGACATAACACATGCCTTGAGCATAGATAGAAAGGAAAAGATCTATGACTTTTAAATATACTTTTAATTTTATAAGTAGTAAAATAAACACTCAACTGAGCATGAAGAACTAGACAGATACTGCAGTTTGTGTGCATAAAATATGATTGTTGGATAATTTATTTCATACTTTTTATAGCTTTAAGAAAGAAAATGTAAGAAAAAGAAAGAAATGCAATACTAGTAATGGAACAGGATTTTAGAATAAATCCATGAAGAGTGTTTACTCAAGTCTTTACAGTAAAAATAAGTATTTATATTATTTGGAACAATCAGGAAATTGATTATTGTTTTATAGCCATGGATGTCCGATTTAGTCTTACAAATCAACAAGGAAATGGGACCTTTAGAGGGTTTGAAAGAAAGACACAACAAAGTTACTTTAGGTTAAAAAGAAAGCTTAAGGAAATGAGCACATCATAGCAAGTATTTGGGAGATGGATATTAGAAGATACTCTAGAAGCTGAACTTTTATTTGCACTTTATTGGATCTTCACAATGACATCCATTCATGTTAATACATACTTTCATTTTTTTCTAGAAGGAAGTACTTTATGAAGCAAGTTTCTGAAAGCTTGTTTTACTTGCTGATTCCTCAGGGTATAAATAAAAGGGTTCAACATGGCGGCAATTGAGGTGTTGAGAATAGGTACTCCTTTGGTCAGTGATGCTCTTTCTTTTGCTGAAGGCTTGACATACATGAATATACAGCTCCCATAAGAGATGGAAATGACAATCAGGTGAGTGGAGCACGTGGAGAAAGCCTTTTTCCTCTGACTAGCAGATGGGATTCTCAGGATGGTGCTAAGGATGCACAGGTAGGAGAGAATCACTAATGCCAAAGTGAAGATTAGAGTGACAAAAGTGTAGTAAAGGCAATCCTCTCCAAAAGCCACATATCTGAGCACGAGAGTTGTAAGAGGGGGAAATAGTCACAAGAGAAACGATCAATTACTTGGAAGCACAAAAATCTAGCTGGAGGATGAGCATGAGCTGTGGGAAAATGATAAGAAATCCTCCTAGCCAGGACCCAAAGACAAGCAGTGAGCAGATTTTTTGCTCATGATGGTGGTGTAATGAAGAGACTTGCAGATGGCAATGTAATAACCAAAAGACATGGCAGTGAGAAGAAAAAATTCAGAAAGACCTATGAAGATGAAGAAAAATAGCTGAGCTAAACAATTGTTATAGGAAATGATCTTGATATTTGTAATGATTGCCCCCAAAAATCTTGAGGTAGAGACACAGGTGAATGTAATTTCTAAGAAGGAGAAATTCTGAAGGAAGTAATACATAGGAGTCTTGAGATGACAATCAAGGTGAGGATGATGCTGGTTAGGTTTCCAGTGACACTTAATACATAAGCCATAAATAAAAAGATAAAGATTATAACCTGAAGCTGTGGGTCATCTGAGATGCCCAAGAGAATGAACTCTGTAATCATTGTATGTTTTCTCATAAGATGCTTTTTATTTTCTTTGCAAAATCTGTTGATAAACAAGACAGAAAGAGTGTATGAACAGTAAAGGAATTGAAAATTTAAGAGTTCCTATTATTAGCTCCAATGAAATGAAGCAATGGAACTTTTTTCCTGTGTGCAGTTTCACAATATCCACTCAGCCTGTTAAAGCATAAATATTTTACACATCCTCTATGTGTACTTTGGGATACTTTTGGATGGACCAGGGTGGGCAATGGGGAATTGCTATTAACTGGCAGGAGTTCAGTTCTGTATGGTAAATAAGTAGCAAAGATTTTGAAGATGAATATTGTTGAAGAACATTGTTTTCTGTATTACATTTTGCTTAAAGTTAACAGTACTGTATTGTAGATAGTCCAAGATGGTGGATGAGTAGGAGACATTAATTTTTGTCTTGCCCCAGGAATTCAGATAGATAGCTTTCAAAGCATTCTGAATACATGCGAACTCAACTGGAGATCTGAGAAAAGAAAAGCTGCAACTCTACAAATAGAAAAGTGACAAATTTCTGCAAGGTAAGATATGTGGAGAAGTGAATCTGAGGTGATCTATGGGTTGATAAACTGAGGAGGGAAAGAGACTTCATCAGTCAGCTACTGGAAAACAATATAACAGAGAGCCTAAAATCAGAACTTTTAGAAGTCTGCTCCATTGGGGGTCATCCCTGTCTGAAAGGTGCTCAGGTGGTAGAAACAGGGTAGGATAGTTGGTGGCACAGTGTGGTCTCAGGATCCCAGAGTCACAAGAAGACAGGATGTGGCAGCGTTCCAAGTCATCAGAGCAGGGAAGCTGGCTACATCAGTGAGCCCAGGAATGGACTCTCAGGTCAGGTTGCCATATACCATGAAAAGCAGTATGGCTGACCCACCGCATTCAAGCAGGGGCCCAGCAAAAGGCATAACTATTGTGAGACCCCCTTTCAACCTGTGGAAGGAGTGGCATGAGTGTGAACCACAGGAGTCTTCAGGGTTTGGAGACTCCAAATGGGGTACATGCCTCGGATAGAAATGCTCTCTCATAGGCTGGCTGGGCACTAAGAGTGGATGGAGACCAGGGAGATGGGAGTGATTGACTACTTTTATCTGAGGGCACACTGAGGAGTGGGGCCCTTGTCTTTAGTCTCTGTGGATGGAGACTGGGAGGCTTCCATTTTCATTCATATCCTCTAAAGAGGCAGGGAAAGCCTTCAGGGAACCAAAGCCACAGGGAGCAATCAGAGTAGATTAGTTAGCCTGATCCCTTGGCAAGGGCATCACCAGTCTGTCTGGGGCAAATACACTGTAGAATCAGTGATCTCAGAAAGATCAGCAAGGACATCTGGCTCAGACCAGGTTTACAGATTATAGGAAATTGCAAAACTCCAGTGCTTGGTGAAAACAATATATAGAATTCATGGTTTTTCCCCAAAATTCTTTTATCTTTCAATTTTAATTTTTTTCTCCTTCCCTGTTCAACCAATTTCTTATTTTGTCAACTCTTTTTTTTTTTAAGAACTTTATTTATTTATTTGACAGACAGAGATCACAAGTAGGCAGAGAGGCAGGCAGAGAGAGGGAGAAAGCAGGCTCCCTGCCAAGCAGAGAGGTTGATGCAGGGCTCAATCCTAGGACCCTGAGATCATAAACTGTGCTGAAGGCAGAGGCTTAATGCACTGAGCCACCCAGGCACCCCTTACAACTCTTTTTTAAAAATCTTTTTAAAGTTCATTTTCACACTTACATTCTATCCTTTTATTATATTTAATTTTATTTTTTGTATATATACACACACACACACACATACACATATATATGTATATATATATTTTTTTCTTTTTTAAAATTTTAGGATACACTTTCTTCTAACAAATAGGTAACAAACAGATACACCAAGAATCTAGTATATAGCAATACAAGCCTTTCTCCAGAAACATGAAAGGTCTCAAATAGACAATTGACTCTTATACCTAAAGTTGTTGGGAAAAGAACAGAAAATAAAGCCTAAACCCATGAGGAGAATAAAATTAATAAAGATTACAGCAGAAATCAATGAAGTATAAACCAAAAGAGCAGTACAGTAGATCAGCAAAACTTGCACCTGGTTCTTTGAAAAAATTAATAAGATTGATAAGCCCTTGACCAGACTTATAAAAAAGAAGGAGAAATGACCCAAATAAATAAATTCTTGAATGAAAGAGAGATATCTCAACCAACACTGAAGAAATACAATTATAAGAACACTTGAGGAGCAACTATATGCCAATAAATTAGGCAATGTGGAAGAAATTGATGCATTCTTAGAAATGTATATCCTACTAAAACTGGAACAGGAAGAAACTGAACAGACCCATAACCAGCAAGGTAATTGAAGCAGTAATCAAAAATCTCACAACAAACAAGGGTCCAGTACTGGATGGTTTTCTAGGGGACTTCTACTGAACACTTGCAGAAATACTATTCTTCAGAAATAAAGCCTATTCTTCTGAAGCTTGTTCAAAAAATAGAAATGGAAGGAAAACTTCCAAACTTTTTCTATGAGGCCAGGATTACCTTGACCCCAAATCAGAGAAAGACCCTACCAAAAAGGAGAATTGCAGACCAATATTCCTGATAAACACAGATGCAATAATTCTCACCAAGTTACTAGCCAATAGCATCCAAAAGTGCATTAAAAGGGTAATTCACCTCAACAAAGTGAGATTTTTTCCTGAGCTTCAAGTGTGGTTCATCATCTACAAATCAATCAAAATGGTATACTACATTTATAAAAGAAAGGACAAGAACTGTATGAGCCTCTTAATGCAGAAAAAGTATTTGATAAAGTAAAGAATGCTTTCCTTTTTTTTTTAAATTTTTTATTGTTTATAAACATATATTTTTATCCCCAGGGGGTACAGGTCTGTGAATCACCAGGTTTACACACTTCACAGCACTCACCAAAGCACATACCCTCCCCAATGTCCATAATCCCACCCCCTTCTCCCAACCCCCCTCCCCCCAGCAACCCTCAGTTTGTTTTGTGAGATTAAGAGTCACTTATGGTTTTGGGATTGGGAAAGAATGCTTTCTTGATTAAAACTCTTCACAGTATAGGGATAGAGGGTACGTACCTCAATATCATAGAAGCCATATACAGAAAGCCCAGACAAATATCATTCTCAATGGGGGAAAACTGACAGCTTTTCCCCTAGGATCAGGAACATGGCAGGGATGACCTCTCTCACCACTATTGTTCAACATAGTACTAGAAGTCCTAGTTTCAGCAATTAGACAACAAAAGAAACAAAGGACATCCTAACTGGCAAAAAAGGTCAGACTCTCACTCTTCATAGATGGGTTGATACTAAATGTGGAGAACCCAAAAGACTCCACCCTCAAATTACCAGAACTCATGCAGGAAATCTGAGTGGCAGGATATAAAATAAATGCACAGAAAACAGTTGAATTTTGTACACTAACGATGAGAAAGAAGGAAGAGAAATTAAGGAGTGGATCTCATTTACAATTGCACCAAGAACCATAAGATACGTAGGAGTAAACCTAACCAACAGGCAAAGGAACTTTACTCAGAAAACTATGGAGTACTCATGAAAAAAATTGAGGAAAATAACACAAAGAAATGGAAAAACACCCCATGCTCATGAACTGGAAGAATAAATATTGTTAAAATGTCTATGCTACCTAGACCAATCTACACATTCAATGCAATCTCTATCAGAATACCATCAACTTTTATCACAGAGCTAGGTTCTTCAAAAAGTTAAAAATAGAGGTACCCTATACCCAGCAAGTGCACTACTAAGCATTTACCTCCAAAGATACAAATGTAGTGATCCGAAGGGGCACCTGTACCCTAATGTTTTAAAACAGCAATATCCACAATAGCCAAACTATGGAAGGTTCCCAAATGTCCATCAAGAGATAAGTGGATAAAAAACATGTGGTGCATTTATACTATGGAATACTACTTAGCCATCAAAAAACACAAAATCTTGCCATTTGTAATGACATGGATGGAACAAGAAGGTATTATTCTAAGCAAAGTAAGTCAATCAGAGAAAGACAGTTAGCATATGATCTCACTCATATGTGGAATTTAAGAAACAAAATGGAGAATCGCAGAGAAAGAGAGGACAATATAAAACAAAGTGAAATCAGAGAGAGACACAAAAACCATAAGAAACTCTTAATCATAGGAAACAAACTAAGGGTTACTGGAGGGGAATGGGATGAGGGGATGGGGTAATCAGGCAATGGACATTAAGGAAGACACGTGATGTAATGAATACAGGGTATTATATAAAACTGGTGAATCACTGACCTTACCTCTGAAACTGATGAAACATTTTATTTTAATTAACTGAATTTAAATAAAAATGAAAGAAAACATTACTATATCATGCCTTTAAAAATACAAATGGTTAGATCTTAAGTGTTCTCATCACTTTACAAATATAATTTGTACTTATTCACAACCATAGCAGTTAACTATATAATCCCAATATTATTAATAATCTCTACTATTTATTGATAACTAATTACACTATGTGCTTGAAAGATTCATTCCATCCCATAGTACATTACGTGTGCCAGATTTATCTGACATCTGACTTACCAGTTACCATCTGACTTACTAGAGGGAAGCCTCTATTAAGAGAAGCTATAAAAAACCCATTTGTCAACTATTTGCCTTCTATCACATGCAAATTATACTTCAGTCAGGATGAAATTGAGAAACCATTCATACATTTAATCTTCTATTTTGATCCCCTTTAATTTTTTATCACTTATTTTATTTTTTTCTTAACAAATACTGTGCTGTATTTCTTAATTGATACACTGTATAGGGATCATTATGAATGTTGAACAACTAATTAGGAGTGTAGTAAATTTTTTATTAATAAAAAGTGTTTTCTATTATTTAGGAAACATTTTAATATCCACAATTCTTATTTAACCTACACATACATGCATGCACACACACACAACCACACACAACCACACATACATATCATCCAAAATACTTTAGGCTCTTAATACATTCAGTAGAATGGAAGAGTATTTTAACAGATGAAATTCTAATTTTATATGAGATGGGAAATTTTGTTCTGTTATGTAGTTTTTATTTTCTAAAAACATGAGTGATTTTGTTTAGACATTAAGTAATTTACATATATGCCCAGTTTTAAACTAGTCTAAAACTAGAGAAGGAGCTACACATCTATATTCTAGTGTAGTGAGAAAATGGAGCTTACATTCCATGTAATTAGAGAAAGTGAATGTATTCTATTGATCTCAAACAGCTTTTTCTGCAGTATGTATTTATGTATGTATACATGTATCTACCTATTTACCTATATATTATAAGAGTCATTATGGGATTTGGAAATATGGGGATCTTTATTTGTGCTTGTTTGTTTGTTTGTTTAATATTTTATTTATTTATTTGACACAGAGAGACTCAGTGAAACTGGGAACACAAACAGGGGAAATGGGAGAGGGAGGAGCAGGATTCCTGCCGAGTAGGGAGCCTGATGCTGGGCTCCATCCTGGGACCCTGGGATCATGACCGGAGCTGAAGGCCAATGCTTAACAACTGAGCCACCCAGGCACTCCAGATCTATGCTTTAAAAAAAAAAAAAAAAAATCGATAGTTAAATTATATGGGTATATCCTATTAAGTACGCATTTTTTTATTTTAAAATAAAAGCATCCACATTTTTCAATAAATCTTATGGCATTTGAGGATTTTTTTTTTTTTTTACCTAGAGAAACTGTAAGATATTGAAGGAAGTTTCTGACAAAGATCAATGAAAATAACAAGATTATATTGTCTGTATTGAGTAAGAAAAATATCACATCAATATTTATACAGTGTCTCATCCATTCCAGGTGATAAATATTTTCCTAAACAAAACTCAAATATAACTTTCTAAATAAAACAATTATTGTTCAAAAAGTTGCAACTAATAATGGATTCAGAAGAATGGGAGCCAGAAAGTCATATGAAATTATTTCAGTTGAGTGGGAAATAAATTAAATGTGCTTGTAAACTGTTAGAAAGAAAGAAAGAAAGAATGAGTAAGGATAACAGGAAGACCACTGTGATTTAAAGCTGGCTCAGATTTCATGTTTTGTATATTTTAAATTGGCCTGCAATGTATCTAATTTGTGACACCACAGCATTTCATTTGCTTGAGAAAAACACAATCTTCCTTGCCCTGTCCATGAAGGCCCGTTGACCTGCTGGTTCCTTATGCTGTAAATAAAGGGGTTCAGCATTGGGGCTACTGAGGTGTTTAGCACAGCAACTCCCTTGCTCAGAAACACTCGTTTTTTTTTTTTTTTTTTTTTGGCTGAAGGTTTAATATATATAAAAATGCAGCTTACATAGGGGATGGAGATGACAATCATGTGGGATGAACAAGTGGAAAAGGCCTTTGTCCTCTGACTAGCAGAAGGAATCCTCAAAACTGTTCTGATGATATATACATAGTACAGTAATATTGATGCCAAAGTGAACATTAAAGAAAATAGAGACCGGAAAAACCCCACTATCTCTAGGAATTTTGTGTCTGAACAGGAAAGTTGCAGCAGGGGAAAATAATCACAGTTGAAGTTGTCAGTAATATTAGACCTACAATAAATAAGGTTTAAGAGCAACATGAGCACAGGCAATATGATTAAGAATGAAATCAGCCATGAAGAGAAGACAAGGAGTCTGAAAACTGTAGGATTCAAATGAGCAAAGTTCCAAATATGGAGCCAGAATTTGGCTGAAATAGTATGTCATCTTCCCCTAAAAAAAGACATAGTTCTGTGACACATTTCAGCAAAATTTGCATATCAGAAGGCAGAGTCTATTACAATATTTTGAACAAACTGAAATACTGAAATGTTAAAATATTAAATTAGAAATAGTAAGTATGCTAAAGTGAAAATTTGGGGATTCCTGCAATGTATTCCAACAATAACTTTTGGAATGAGAGAAAGATAAAAATATATTTATTGATGAATAAGAACGTACTTAATTTTGGATATGTCTAATGGTTCCAGACAGAAGTATAATCCCAGATTTTCTTAATGTGAGAGGCAATGCATTCATAAGCTACTTCTGGAGACTTTTTGTCAGGAATTCACCCTTCCTCCCTTATGTAAGTGCATCTCACACAGAGTAAATGCAGGCTTAATTACATACAAGTTTTCTACATCCTCTAAGTATAGAGATTTTTCTTTATCTCTTTCATTTTTTCATATAAACATAAACATTATTCTGACTTAAATTTTAAAAAGCTACTATTGTAACTCTGAGAGTTCTTTAAGTAAATTTCCAGGGAGTATTGCTTTGTGACTAAAATGTAAACCATTTTAAAGCTCTCTGTATAAGATGAGGGTTGAATATTATCCAAAGATGAAACAAATTTACCTTCTCTAGTCACTGTATAATGAATGAAAGGCCAGAATAAAGAAAAGCCAGATGCAGGAGAGATGGGCCTAAGAGTTATAGTGATGTCATGAAGTACATCTTTCAGAAAACTAAGCAATATAGTGAGATAGAAACAAAAGTATGCCTACTAGCATATCCAATTAACGTAGTTTCTCCTTGGTTGTATTTAATTTTTATTGCACATGACACTTGGTCTTCACACAGGAGAAAACTTATTCTCAACTCTTTTGGCTTCATTCAATACAGAGCTGAGCTCAACTCTTCATTGAGCGTAGCACTCAGGGTTTACTAATTTATACATCTCTACCAGCATAAAAAAGAATGTATCAAGAAAAAAATGCAATAATTCAAAAATAAGAAGGGTATTTGAAACTCAGTTTTTAATATTTTAATTTTAAGGGTGTATAGACTTAATATCATGAGAAATAAATGTCAGTGAATTAATTATAAATCAATAATATATAATGAGAGATGGAATGGCACTTAGTTTCTAACTCATCCTCCATTTGCCCTCAAATCTTCAAATTAACCAGTATTAAATATTTACAGTCTATTATATCAGAGATTTTGTTCACAAAGACAGTCATATTCA
The DNA here is from genome assembly GCF_030435805.1 of Mustela lutreola. Classification (NCBI taxonomy): domain Eukaryota; kingdom Metazoa; phylum Chordata; class Mammalia; order Carnivora; family Mustelidae; genus Mustela; species Mustela lutreola. The sequence continues at coordinate 59,336,381 of NC_081297.1, forward strand.
CACACTCAGAGAGCATATTTTTAATATGTAATATGTAATGCAATTTTACTACAGAAATACTCAGCAACTTTTTTCCAGTTAAAAATATGTACTAGATATCATTCCTTGTCAATTTACAGAGCTGGGAATCATCCTTTTATAACAAATTCATAGACTACCAGAGGAATCTTTTAATAATTTAGTAGTTTAATTATTTATTGAGATTCAAGGAATTAGCTTGCTATCAATTTCACATCATTAGCTAAAATGCTAAGTCTATTTTTATGCATTCATTTGGATATATGCATCTACTAGAATAAAATAAATATAAGTACCACATTTTGATAAATACTTCAAAATTGTCCTCCTACCAACAAAGAATGAGCCCTTTTCATTGGATCCTAGCCATCACAGATATTAGAAACCATTTCCATATTTTATAAACAGATACAAAAATGAAGCCATAATTCACGTAATGAGATATCATAAGGATCAGATCACAATTCTTAGATTTTGAGGTTAAAGAGACCCAATGATTTTGTAAAGTTGTAAAATTTATTTAACTTGCAAAATCTATTCAACCTTTCTATCAATTTCTGTACTCATAAAATGAGAGGGCCAATACTATTAACTCATAGTTTATTATAAAGATTAAGTGAAATAAATCATGAGTAGAAGTCATTCACTCTCACATGTGTTGTGTTCCCTGCTGGAAGTGGTTTCTTAGGCATCTCAATTCATTTCTAATCATTCATCAATGTTAATTTATTTGTTCTTTTTTTTATATTGAGTATAGCTGACATACAACTATTAGTTACATTAGTATGTTAGTAATATTGTTATATTATGATCAGATGGAAAGCATAATGAATTGACAAGTTTATACATTGTGCTATGTTCACCACAAGTGTAGCTATGATCTGTTACCAAAGAAACTGGACCACTTTCTCACACAATACACAAAAATAAATTCAAAATGGATTAAAGACCTATATGTGAGACCTAAAACCATAAAAGTTCTTGAAGAAAGAATAGGCAGTAAGCTTTTTGACATTGGCTATAGCAACATTTTTCTATATATATCTCCTGAGTCAAGGGAAACAAAAGACAAAATCTACTATTGGGACTACACCAAAATAAAAAGCTTCTGCACAACAAAAGAAACAGCAGACAAAACTATAAGGCAATCTATGGAATGAGAGAAGATATTTGTAAGTGCCATACCAATAAAAGGTTAATATCCAAGATATATAGAGAACTTATAAAGCTCAAAACACCAAAAAGGAAAAAATCCAATAAAATAATGGGCAGAAGACAGGAATAGACACTTTTCCAAAGAAGGCATCCAGATGGCTAACAGAACATGAAAAGGTGCTCAACATCACTCATAATTAGGGAAATAAGAATCAAAACTACAATGAGATATCATTTCACACCTGTCAGAATGGCTAAAATAAATAATACGAGAAAAAACAAGTATTCATGAGGATGTGGAAAATGGGGATCCCTCCTGCACTTTTATGCTGAATGCAAATTGGTGCAGCCACTCTGGAAGACAGTATGGCAGTTCCTCAAAAAGTTAAAAATAGAACTACCCTATCATCCAGCAATTGCACTACTAGATATTTACCCAAAGAAGACAAAAAATTCTAACTTAAATGGCTACATGGACCTGTATTTGTAGCAGCACTAGCTATGATAGCCAAATTATAGAAAGAGTCCAAATTTCTACCAAATGCTGAATGTATAAAAAATGGTATATATACACAATGGAATATTACTCAGTCATAAAAAGCAATGAAACATTACCATTTGAAATGACATGGATGTAACTAGAGAATATTATGTTATGTGACATTAAGTCATTCAGGGAAAGACAAATACCATGTGATTACACTCATATGTGGAATTTAAGAAACAAAACAAATAAGCAAAAGGAAAAAACAGATGGAGGGAAGCAAACCAAGAAACAAACCCTCAACTGTAGAGAACAAAATGTTGGTTACCAGAGAGGAAGTGAGTTGGGGGGATGGGTGAAATAGGTGATGGAGATTAAGGAGTGCACTTCTGATTAACAACAGTTGCTGTATGAAAGTGTTGAGCCACTGGGTTGTACACCTGAAACTCATATTAAGATATATGTTAACTAACCAGAACTTAAATACAGACTTAAAAAGAAAAACAAATAAACATAAATACAAAAAATAATTGATTTATTAATGAATAAATGAACAACAGTTCTCCTTCAGGATCTGGGATTTACTAAGTAAAGATAATTCATTTTCTAAATTATTGTAGTGGTCTTATTCTCCTTGGACATTCTAGAACTTAAAATATATATTTTTAAAAAAGATTTTATTTATATGACAGAGAGAGCACACAAGTAGGGGGGGCAGCAGGCAGAGGGAGAGGGAGAAGCAGGCTCCCCACTGAGCAGGGATCCTGAAGCAGGGCTCAATCCTAGGACCTGGACTCATGACCTGAGCCAAAGGCAGATAGATACCTAAGTGACTGAGCTACCCAGGCACCGCTAGAGCTTAACATCTACACCTGTGCTATCCTCATGGAAAATTATACTACATTACTAATAATATAATTTATTACCCTATTTTTATCACATTACTTCTCATTCTTCCTTTTTTTAAAAATTATTTCTTTTCAGCGTAACAGTATTAAATGTTTTGCAACACACCCAGTGCTCCATGCAATCTGTGCCCTCTCTAATACCCACCACCTGGTTCCCCCGACCTCCCACCCCCACCCCTTCAAAACCCTCAGGTTGTTTTTCAGTGTCCATAGTCTCTCATGGTTCATCTCCGCTTCCAATTTCCCTCAACTTCCTTCTCCTCTCCATCTCCCCTTGTCTTCCATGTTGTTATGCTCCACAAATAAGTGAAACCATATTATAATTGAGTTTCTTTGCTTGACTTATTTCACTCAGCATAATCTCGCCCAGTCCTGCCCATGTAGCTACAAAAGTTGGGTATTCATCCTTACTGATGGAGGCATAATACTCCATAGTGTATATGGACCTTTAACAGAAACTCATCTATTCTACCCTGGAGAGATGTAATTTTCAACCAGATTGCCAAAGGTATTGGAAATAACATGAGTGGATAACATGCATTTAAACATTTATAATGTCAGGATCTTGGCATAGTGCCCTATATAGTGGAGGTAAATTGAACAAGAAGATGTAAAATCTCTCTTTCTCATTTTTTCCCTAAAGACATTTATTTGTTTGTTTGTTTGTTTGTTTGTTTGTTTTTAGAGGGAGAGAGAGTGGGGCAGAGTGGGGATAGGGACAGAAGGAGAGAATCTTCAAGAAGACTCTCCACTGAGTGTTGATCCTGACATGGGACTCAATTCCACAATGCACGAGATCATGACTTGCGTTGAAACTCTTGGTCACTAGCCACCTATAGACCATGTATCTCATCTCTACTAAGCTGCTCCCAATACTTATATAGCACTTCAGGTAGAGCCAGTGAAAAAGAAATAATTGGCAATAGAAGGACATGACTGGTTATTTTCAAAGCATTTGCATTGAGCTAACTGTTGCCAACTCAACATCACATAATACAGATTTTATTTGAAAACAAAGCATTTACACGTATAATCAATAAAGATAAGGTTATACTTGATTGGGGTGGGCCATAAATCCAATGACTAGGGTCATTATTTACAATGAAATTCAGAGACACATAGATCCACAGATCCACAGGACCGACAGCCATGTCAAAATGGAGGCTGAAGATGGAGAGATATGGCTGCAAGCCAGAAGTACTAAAGCTTGTTGGCCATCACCAGAACCTAGAAGAAAAGCATGCAACGGTTTTTTTCCTCAGACTCACCAGACTTCTGGCCTCCTGAACTGTGAAAGAATGAATTTCTGTGGTTTTAAGTCACCGGTTTGGGGTAATTTGTTATAGCAGCCCTAGGACAGCAATTTGGTTGCCACAGCTTTTTAGTGATTAGGTGATTCTTCATGAGCTGTATGGTGGATGGGTAGGAAAATGGCCATGTCCTTTGCAATGTTACGCTACAGATCCATTCAGCAGGAAAATGTCTGTTTATCATTCTTTGAATTTAGCTTAGTCCTGTGACTTGCTTTTGCAAAGAGATGCGACAGAGGAATATTGTGACAGTTCAGAGTGTAAGAATCAAGAAACCAAGCATGCATTCTCTTTCTGCCTCTTGTACCCCACAGTTCGCATAAGAATAAGCAAAGGTCAGTCAGCTGGAAGAAACAGCTATTGAAGCTGAGCTGATTCATCCCTCTTGAAGCCATTCTAGATGAGCTTACAGCTAGTTGATTCCCCAGGATGTGGGAGAACCATGTCCATATCAGCAGAACTGCCTAGCTGAACCATAGACTCATAAATAATAATATATGCTTGCTGTTGTAAATCACTAAATTTTGGGAAGCTTTGTTATATAGAACTGGCAAAGTGATAAAAGATGCATGACTAATTCCAGATAATTCCTGATTAAGGATCACATTCGTCTTGACTCTAACTAAATTGTTCCCACCGTAAAGCATAGTGCAGAAAGCCCGTAAATGATAACCACATATTGTAACAGAGCCTACTTAGTTTTCTTGTTACCCATGTGATATATTGAAATCTCCCTGCTTTCATCTGTCTCTCTGAATATTAACTTCATCCTCAAACTTCCAATATTGTTTTCCATCTTTCTTGGACTTTTTTTTACATGGCTTAGATTTCCACTTACTTTTTGGATCTTATCAATACACTGATCTCAGCAGGAACTCTAGCTGCAGTTAGAAAATATTCTTAACCACCCCATTAGTCCACAGAAACCACTACTCTCAGTATAGTCCCTATACACCACCTTTTAGAAAATAAAACATAAACCTCACTGAGGTTTATGACCAAAAAAAAGTGATTAAAATGGCTATTAAAAAATAGTTATAAATAACATTTGCTGTGTGCTGTATTTTTAAACTACAGAAAAAATGATAATGCTATTATGTAGAGTATTTTTGGAAAATATACAAAGGAAATAGAATATCTGAATAGCTTTTTGTTTATAATGCTTAATTGGAGAAATTAGAGTGGCAGTTGGTTAAAAAATAAACCCTTTATTCCTTCTTCTTTTGGAAAACACCCACATGGTTTCAAAGCTAATTAATCCTTTCCCAGTGAACTTATCTACTATGTGAGAGTATGAGGTCGGTTGTAAGGCAAGGATTAATAGGGGTATAAGAAAATTTTAAGATTGGTGGGTATATTTATTTTCTTGATAGTGGTGAAGTTTTCATAGGTTACGGCATATCTCTAAACGTACCAAGCTATATATTTTAAACATGTAAAATTTATTATGAATCAACTATACCTCAATAAAACAGAGTATCTAATTTATACATTTAATTTAAATAAATCCTCAACAAATATTTACTCAGCAAAGATATCATGTTGCGTGTCCTTCTTGTAGGGATTATATATATATATATATATACTTCTTGATATATCATAAAGAAACTGATAGTTGCCAAAAACTTGCAAAGGCATACAGAGAAGCTAGTACATAAAGTCCTTCATTTAGTGGAGCTTACAGTTTAGTGAGGATGCTAGACAATAAACACATAGCAAATAAATAAATAACAAAATCTAAGAGTGGTGTGAACAACAAAAAAAATCTATTATGCATAAAATATCAAGCCAGTTAAGTGTTAGACAATGATTGAGTAGTGGTTATCTTGATAGTATGATCAGGGAAACTTCCCTTGAGAAATGCCCAATTCTGAGATCTCAGTGACATGAGGGAGCTAGTCATGTGATGTTTAGAGAAAGAACAGCCATTGCAATGTCTTTGAGTTGACTTTGAGTGGGCATAGGTGACAAAGAATAGCAAAAGATCCATTCACACAAACCAAAATGAGTAAGAAAAATAGTGGTAGATAAATTCTAAGAGCAATGGAATGACAAGAAAGGCTTGGCGGGGGATTTCAATCTGCTTATATGCTCTTGGTTTCTTCTTCTTCTTTTTATTTTTTTAAGATTTTATTTATTTATTTGACAGAGAGAGAGGTCACAAGTAGGCAGGGATGCAGGCAGAGAGAGGGGGAAGCAGGTTCCCCGCTGAGCAGAGAGCCCAATGTGGGGCTCAATCCCAGGGTACTGGGATCATGACCTGAGCCAAAGGCAGAGGCTTTAACCCACTGAGCCACCCAGGTGCCCATTTTTTTCTTCTTTTTAACCTGCTAGTTTGATCTATGTTTGTTGGGACAGAAAGCCAGGCATTTCAGAGTATTTTGAAGCAGGCAAATACTGATGATCCAAGAATCATTTGTGGGTCCTAAACCTTTATATTCTCTGATTTAGCCATGGAAGGGGCTCATTTAAAACTAAGGCAGAACCTCTGCTTGACTTATTTCAATGAGGAAGTGGTGATGCAACATGGGGGCTTAAGTGGGTAGGAGAAGAATAAATGAAACAAGATGGGATTGGGAGGGAGACAAACCATATGTGACTCTTAATCTCACAAAACAAACTGAGGGTTGCTGGGGGGAGGGGGTTTGGGAGAAGGGGGTGGGATAATGGATATTGTGGAGGGTATGTGCTTTGGTGAGTGCTGTGAAGTGTGTAAACCTGGTGATTCACAGACCTGTACTCCTGGGGATAAAAATATATGTTTATAAAAAATAAAAAATTAAAAAAAAAAAAAACTAAGGCAGAACCAATTCACCTGTTTGAGGTAGGAGAGGGCTGGTAATGGCTCCATTGAACTACAGATGTATAGTCTCTTTATTGTTTTGTCTGTAACCTTTCATGTTTGCTTGTTGACACAACTGTGTACATATTATTTTTAAATAAAATGTGATTGATCTAAACAAATACAGGTAAAAATTTCACAATATAACAGTTTAGCATATGTACCTATTTTCAGGCAGAAAATGTTACACCACACTCAGAGAATAGAACATAAAGTAAAACAAATCACACTTTCTTCTGTTTTTCCGTGATGCCCATTCCCATCTGTCATGGATTCAATGACAACAAATTCAACTTTCCTTCTAAATGCTTCTTAAACTAGCAAAGAGGTCCACCACAGAAGGAGGCAGAGGCTAAATATGAAAGTTATACACAATTCATTGTAGAGATGATTTTACTTTAGGAGAAGGTATTGATAACCAGGGAAAGTTGGGGAGTTGGGAAAGGTTTTCCAAACCCTTTTAGGTACAAATAAACCTTTTTTTTTTTTTAAGAAAAGAAACAGATTCCTAGCAGTAAATCTTTTGAGTAAATATATCCTGTTTGGGTCAAGTATTTATTATTTGATCATTTATTATTTGATCACATATAGTATATCTATTATTTTTCTGGGAATAGCACTTATCTTTATTATAAAAGGTTATCATTTTTTATTTTGCTGAAAGAAATTTGGTTGATATAAATTTTTCTTTACATAAAAGTTCTCATTTTGGGGCGCCTGGGTGGCTCAGTGGGTTAAGCCCCTGCCTGCGGCTCAGGTCATGATCTCAGGGTCCTGGGATCGAGCCCTGCATCGGGCTCTCTGCTCAGCAGGGAGCCTGCTTCCCTCTCTCTCTCTCTCTCTGCCTGCCTTCCTCTCTGTCTACTGTGATCTCTCTCTGTCAAATAAATAAATAAAATCTTTAAAAAAAATTTTTACCAAATCTGTACAATTTTCTGGACTCTGTATAAAAAATGTACCTTATTCTTATGGGTAATTTATTTATGTTGAAGCTGGACAGATAAAGTGTATATACTTGATATAACTAAAAAATAATTTGACTTTATGACCAAGTGTTATGTTGTGGTAAATTGTAATAAAGAAGAGGAGAATCAATTATGGTTGATTGTGATTGTTAGATACAATTGTATGAAGAGCTGAGCTTGAGCTGACATTTAAGGAACTGTAATTTGCAGATGGGCAGTTCTTGCATATAGCAAAAAAGCACAATCAGTGAGATTATTTTGATTTAATGTTTTGCCAAGTACTGACTAATCCACATATCTACATTAAATGGTGATAGCATTTATTGAGCCCTTTCCATGATCAAAGAACTATAAGTAATATGAATTCCAACCCTTTCTTTGTCTTTTAGATTTTTTTAGTTAACATATAATGTTTCAGTGGTACAGGTCTGTGTTTCATCTGTCTTACACAATTCACCGCACTCACCACAGCACATAGCCTTGCCAGTGAATTCCTAACACTTCATTAAGAATTAAGGAAAAGGGGTGCCTGGGTGGCTGAGTTGGTTAAGCATTTCCCTTCGGCTTAGATGGTGATCCCAGGGTCTGGGGATGGACTCCTGCCTCAGGCTCCCTGCTTAGCAGAGAGTCTGCTTCTCTCTCTCCTCTTGTTCCTACTTTCTTTCTCTCACTTGCTCACTCTGTCACCTCAAATAAATAAATAAATAAAGTCTTTAAAAAAAAAAAGATGAAGAAGAAGAATTAAGAGAAAAATCATCAGGCCTAGAGCCAGGGCTCTGCTACTGCAAGGAGGGTACTGGGTGCAGGGAGGTGCCTGGGCCAGCCATTGCCACCTCACTAGGTGAGCACAGCCCTCTGGAAGAGCAGGGCCCCGGCAGCCGCAGCATCATGGCATCATGGACCACTGCAGCATCACTCCTCCAAGACTCTGCTGGTGTTTCCCAACCTTATCTTCTGGGGGGCAGGTGGCATTTTATGCTATGTGGGAGCCTATGTCTTTATCACTTATGATGACTGTGACTGTCACCATTTCTTTGAAAATGTGTATGTATACTCTCTTGCCTGTGGTAGTGATCATAGCTGTAGGAGCCCTGCTTTTCATTATTGACCTAATTAGCTGCTGTGCCACAATCCGAGAAAGCCACTGTGCACTTGCTATGTTTGTCATCATCCTATGCTTGCGTTTTTTTTTTTTTTTTTTTTTTTTAATTTATTTGACAGAGAGAGAGAGAGAGGAGACCACAAGTAGGCAGAGCAGCAGGCAAAGAGAGAGGAAGCAGGCTCTCCGAGGAGCAGAGAGCCCAATGTGGGGCTTGATCCCAGCACCCTGAGATCATGACCTGAGCCAAAGGCAGAAGATTAACCCACTGAGCCACCCAGGCGCCCCCTATGCTTGCTTTTTGTCACAGAAGTTGTTGTGGTAGTTTTGGGATGTGCTTACAGAGCAAAGGTGGAAAGTGAGGTTGATCGCAGCATTCAGAAAGTGTGTAAGACCTACAATGGAACCGAACCTGATGCTGCTAGCCAGGCTCTTGATTATGTACAGAGACAGCTTCACTGTTGTGGAATTCACATCTAGTCAGGCTGGGAAAACACAGACTGGTTCAAAGAGACCAAAAACCAGAGTGTCCCTCGTGGCTGCAGCAGAGAGGCCCAGCAGCTGTAATGACAGTCTGGCCCACCCCTCTGACCTCTGTGCTAAGGGATGTGGGGCTCTAGTTGTGAAGAGGTTACTAGAAGTCATGATGCCTATTATCTGGGCAGCCCTGGCATTTGCAGCTATTCAGCTGCTGGGCATGTTGTGTGCCTGCATCATATTGTGCAGGAGTAGAGATCCTGCTTCTGAGTTCTCCTCACCAGCAGAAGCTCATCTACTGTGCATAGTAGAAAATGCAAGCCTGAGCTTGTTAGTCCTGTTCTGATTTGGAAGGTGAATAGAGCAGGTCTACTCTGTTGGCAGCCTGAGTTTGTTTAATTAAAGCACACAGGTATTGGACGAAGCAGCTTGGCTCTTCAATGGGCCGCCCTACTTCCCTACCCACCTAGGACTTTTCTTTCCTCTATTCTAGCTGACTCTCCATGTCCCTAAGTTTTTTTTAGTATAGCAGTACATGTTCTAATTTCAGAACCATTTGCAGTTTGCATAGTGTGGGAGAATTGAAGGCAGCCTAAGCTCCTTCCGCTACCTCCATGGAATAATGGCACTGCTGCCAGAGTATCACCGGACCGTTTCAGTCTTCACGATGGAGAGGTCTTGGGAAAGGTCTCTGCGGGGAGGAAAAGGAATCTGCCGTTAAAGTTAACACCAGATGGTGCCCTTTGTCAGTGTCCCTTTAAATAACATATACTGTAGTGCAATAAGATAGCAACCGCACAAAATTGCTAACATAGATTTTAGAGTCATAAAATAAGAGAGAAATCATTCTAAGTTTAGACCTTCTGTAGGTGCACAGAATTATTATTCTAAATGAAAAAATTGAAAGAAGAAAAAATATAAAAGAACAAAAAGAAGAAAACAATCAATTTCAATTTTAATTCTGTAGTTCATACCTTAATTTATATTTACTTTATTTGCTAATAAATTGAGAGTTAAAAGGCTGATTTAAGAAATCTATTTAATCAAATAAAATCTACCCTCTAAATTTATTTTAGATTTGTCTATATGCATATGACATGTAATTTATATACACATATACAGAGTATGCACATGTACTCATAATAACTTAGAGGAAAAACAAAATAGAAAGATTAGGAAGGAAAAGATAAATTAATGAAAAAAAATGGTGAGAGCAATTGAAAATGTTCCTAAGAAGCAAGGCCTTTTTTAATTATAAAGTAAAATAAGGAAATGTGTTAATCACTTCATGTCATTATTATTTTCTGTCTTAATTTGTCTGAAGTTAGTGATGAGAAACCAGACATCAGTGGTAGAATTCATTCTCCTTGGACTGACAAATGATGCTGAACTTCAAGCTGTGCTTTTCCTTTTTCTGCTGCTAACTTACGTCTTAAGCTTCATGGGAAATTTGACCATCATCATTCTGACCCTGCTGGATTATCGACTCCAGACTCCTATGTATTTCTTCCTCCTATGTATTTCTTCCTCCGGAATTTTTCTGTTTTCGAAATATCTTTTACCTCTGTCTTTGTCCCCAAAATGCTAGTCAATATTGGAACTGGAGATAAGACTATCTCCTTTGCTGGTTGTTTCACTCAGTACTTTTTTGCCATTCTTCTAGGAGCAACTGAATTTTATCTTTTAGCTGCCATGTCCTACGATCGCTACGTTGCCATTTGTAAACCCCTACATTATACAACCATAATGAGCAGGAGACTCTGCATTCAACTCGTCCTGTGTTCCTGGTTTTTGGTTGTCATTGTGCCACATGTAATGACTCTCCAGCTGCCTTTCTGTGCATCCAACGTCATCAATCATTATTGCAGTGACTATACTGTGTTGTTGCATCTGTCCTGTTCAGACACACATTTCATAGAAGTGATAGAGTTTATCTCTCTTGGAATTACCCTCCTCTTCACCTTGGTATTAGTGATTCTTTCCTACATGTACATAACCAGGACAATTCTGAGAATCCCTTCGGTTCAACAAAGAAAAAAACCTTTTTCTACGTGTTTCTCTCACATGATTGTGGTCTCACTTTCTTATGGAAGGTGTATCTTTATGTACATAAATCCTTCTGTTGAGGATGCAGAAACTTTTAATAAGGGAGTGGCTGTCTTAAATACCTCTGTTGCTCCTCTGTTGAACCCTTTCATCTATACCCTAAGGAACAAGCAAGTGAAAATAGCCTTCAAAGATATGGTCAGCAAGATAACAGTGTTTTCAAGGTGAAACTAACTGAGGTTCATAACAATAATAAATAATAAGTAAAGGTTTGAAGGACTGTAGATGTACATTATTATAACATTAAAGTGCTTGTTATTATATATTATCAATACTGTTTACTGAACACCAAAACAGTAAAACTCTTTATTTAATGGAACCTGTTGTGCCATCACTTTATTTCTTAAAATTTTACAGGCCTGTAAGAAGGTATATGTGGGTGTGTGTGTGCACCCTCTAACACTTTTGTTCTACTTTTCTTTATTTGTACCTTACTTTTAAAGAAAAGATTTGGGAGAATTGTGAATATGACTTCTAATAGTGTGTTTTTTACAAGAGCTTTTCTTATCTTATCCACTGCCATATGGTATTCAATCTCTGTATTTGGTAATTGAATAATCGAATAAACAAGCAGGAGAAATCTATTTTAGTTTGCTAATAACAGCTTAAATAATATATTAGTGAATTAAAGTTAATTTTCAAGTTATATTATTCAGATTTAAATTTAGTGTTTCCACAATAATCAGTTACTGAGAACTTAGGCTACTCAATGTTTGAGATAAAGAAAATTCTGAAGAAGGGAAAATCAATATATGTTTGTTTTCTAACTGATAGGAAAATTATTAATAATGATTTATACACACTTTAAACTCAAGTGAATCCAGGAAAGAGGTAAAGGAATGATTCTAATTTAGGTTAATTAGCACTATATCATTATAGTAAATGCATACAAATTTAGTGTTGTGCCTAGTCATTGTTCTGGTTCTCTTTTAGAAGCATATGGAATAAAGCTATATTAATAGTATCTACGGTGTTAATAGTTTTATAAGCTTAAATCATATTTTTCCTAAATTTCATACTAAACTTTAAATTTTGATAATCTAATATCCTCAGGCAGCATGTGCATCACAACCTGATATTTCCTAAACACTTTTTTTCCATATTAATTTTTCAGGAAGTATGAGCCAGACCCATAGGATGGGTAATTTTAAAATGTAAAGAAGCCAAAAAGAAAATAAAGAAGCTACAGATGTTTCTACTTCAATCTCTTCAATTTATAGATGAAGAAAATTGAGTCCTAGAGATATTAACAAACTTTCATTAGCATATAGTTAAGTTTGCACTCTTGAAGTCTTTACTCATCCATCTAATAATGCAAAATCTACTAAGTTGCAGAGATACTAAAAGAGAGCCCTGGGAAACCATGGAGGAGAAAGATGATTGAAAATGTAGAACTTGTTAAGTCATATACACCTTGTCATAATTTCATCAGAAAAAACACCTACAGGCCAGACACATAGCTGATGTTAACAAGTGAGTAACTTTGATACTTCTTTAGTTTTTTAGATTGACGGGTAACTGACTCATTTGTTCCCTTGATTATTTGTTTTCTACATCATCAGTAGTACATCAATCATAGTCCCCCAAAACATTAAGTCAGATTATGGCGTTTGTTCAATTTCAAAAGATAATCAAATAATAATATGTAGCTGAACACTATTTACAAGAAGTAATTATTTTTAAGACAGATAAAATTCCATTAATCCCCGATTTAATTAAAATACAAAAGCAAATCAACACACCAACCAAGCAAAAATCTAGGAATATTATGCTGAAGTAGTTGAGAATCTGCAGAAGATAGTAAAAAAAATAAAAGTTAATCAGGTAGAGGAATCATAATATCCAGAGGAATAAGAGGGAGTAATAATTGCATCTCTTAAATTAATTAGAATCTGACTTTGAGTTCAGGCTGGGTTACAGGTTTTGTTTTGTTTTTCTTTGTCTTGTTTATTTATTTATTTTTACAATTTTATGCAACTTACAATTTATGCACAACAAAGTACATCCACTAATGTTTATAATTTGAGATCTGATACATGTACACATCTCTGAAACCATTACCAAAATCAAAATAATGAACTTCAAAAAGTTTCTTTAGGCATTCTGGCAATATATCTCTGGAGGCTTTTAATATTTCAACTTGGCCAGGCTTTAATATTTCAACTTGGCCAGGCTGAGTTATTTTCTAGGATTTCCCTTCCCTGTTTGTTTCCTGTTACAGTGGGCCATCAGAGAGATTATTTGGGATATTTGGAGAATGCAGTAAAGCAGAAACCATTTTTTAGCTCACAGATTGTTCATCTGCTGGTTTATTTTGTTGGTAGGAGACAGCTGGGTTTATTTTGTTGGTAATTCTTCCCGTTACACCTGCATCTTTTTTTCATTTTCTCCAACTCCAGATCCGTTATCTATGTTTAGCTCCATGGCAAAGTTCCTAAGCTTTTATAGGATACCAGTAAACCTGAGTTCAGAGGCACCAAGAGCTAACCCAGGTTTCAGTTCTTCCTCATGTGATTTTGCCCATGTAAGACACAAATTTTATATTGACCACAGAAATGAACTCAAAATGGAGGGTGGACCTATATGTACAAGACAAAACTTTAAAACTTCTCAAGATAGCATAGAGAAAACCCAGAAGACTCTGGGTTTAGCAGTGATCTTTTAGATACAACACCAAAGGCATAATCTATGAAAGAAATAATGGATAAGCTGGAGTTCATTAAAATTAAGAATTTCTGCTCTGCAAAAGACAATGAGAGGACAAGCCACACTGGGAGACAATGAGAAAACAGATTTAAAAATGTCAACTCAAATACACAAAAACTCGTAGAATTTAACAATGTGGAAATGAGCAACAAGATTAAAAAATGGGCCAAAGATCCAGACACCCCCATTACCCATGATGATATAAAGATGGCAATTAAGCACATGAAAAGATGATCCACATCATGTATAATCACTGAAATGTAAATTAAAAGAAAAAGGAGTAATCACTGCATACTTATTAAAATGGTCCATTCTGGAACATGACAACACCCAATGTTCATGAATGTGGAGCAAAAGAAACTCATTTGTTGCTGGTAGAATACAAAATGGTACTGCAACTTTGGAAGACAGTTTGATGATTTCTTACAAAATTAAATACACTCTTACCATACAATCCAGCAATCACCCATATTGGTATTTGCCCAAAGGAAATGGAAACATGTCCACACAAAACCTGCACACATATCATTATAGCAATTTTATTCATAATTGCCCAAATGTAGAAGCAGCTAAGATACCCTTTAGAAGATCAATGGATAAACTATGATACCTCTAAAAATAGAATATTTTCAGTGTTAAAAAAATGACATCAAGTGATGAAAAGACAGAGGAAACTTATGTGCATGTCACAAAGTGAAAAAAGCCAATTTGAAAAACTACATTTTTTTTACATCATTGATTTTTATGTATTTATTTATTTTTAAAAATATAATATATTTTTATCCCCAGGGGTACAGGTCTGTGAATCACCAGGTTTACACACCTCACAGCACTCACCATAATAACACATACCCTCTCCAATGTCCATAACCCTACCCCTCCTAAACCCCTCCCCCCAGCAACCATTAGTTTGTGAAATCAAGAGTCAATTATGGTTTGTCTCCCTCCCACTCCCATCATGTTTCATTTATTCCTCTCCTACCCCCTTAACCCCACATGTTGCATCTCCACTTCCTCCTATCAGGGAGATCATATGATAGTTGTCTTTCTCTGCTTGACTTATTTCGCTAAGCATGATACCCTCTAGTTCCATTCACGTCATCCCAAATGACAAGATTTCATTTATTTTGATGGCTGCATAGTATTCCATTGTGTATATATACCACTTCTTCTATATCCATTCATCTGTTGATGGACATCTAGGTTCGTTCCATAGTTTGGCTATTGTTGACATTGCTGCTATAAACATTCAGGTACACGTGCCCTTTCGGATCACTACATTTGTATCTTTAGGGTAAATATCCAGTAATGCAATTGCTGGGTCATAAGGTAGTTCTATTTTCAACATTTTGAGGAACCTCCATGCTGTTTTCCAGAGTGGTTACACCAGCTTGCATTCCCACCCACAGTGTAGGAGAGTTCCCCTTTCTCCGCATCCTTGCCAGCATCTGTCATTTACTGACTTCTTAATTTTAACTATTCTGACGTGTGAGGTGATATCTCATTGTGGTTTTGATTTGTATTTCCCTGATGCCGAGTGATATGGAGCACTTCTTCATGTGTCTGTTGGCCATCTGGATGTCTTCTTTGCAGAAATGTCTGTTCATGTCCTCTGCCAATTTCTTGATTGGATTATTTGTTCTTTGGGTGTTGAGTTTGCTAAGTTCTTTATAGATTTTGGACACTAGCCCTTTATCTGATATGTCATTTGCAAATATCTTCTCCCATTCTGTCAGTTGTTTTTTGGTTTTGTTAACTGTTTCCTTTGCTGTGCAAAAGCTATTGATCTTGATGAAATCCCAATAGTTCTTTTTTTAAATTAATTTATTTATTTTCAGCATAACAGTATTCATTATTTTTTCACCACACCCAGTGCTCCATGCAATCCGTGCCCTCTATAATACCCACCACCTGGTACCCCGACCTCCCACCCCCCCGCCACTTCAAACTCCTCAGATTGTTTTTCAGAGACCATAGTCTCTCATGATTCACCTCCCCTTCCAATTTACCCCACTCCCTTCTCCTCTCTAACACCCCTTGTCCTCCATGATATTTGTTATGCTCCACAAATAAGTGAAACCATATGATAATTGACTCTCTCTGCTTGACTTATTTCACTCAGCATAATCTCTTCCAGTCCCGTCCATGTTACTACAAAAGTTGGGTATTCATCCTTTCTGATGGAGGCATAATACTCCATAGTGTATATGAACCACATTTTCCTTATCCATTCGTCCATTGAAGGGCATCTTGGTTCTTTCCCTAGTTTGGCAACCATGGACATTGCTGCTATAAACATTGGCGTACAGATGGCCCTTCTTTTCACGATATCTGTATCTTTGGGGTAAATACACAGGAGTGTTCATTTTTGCCCTTGATTCCCTTGCCTTTGGCGATGTTCCTAGGAAGATGTTGCTGCGGCTGAGGTCGAAGAGGTTGCTGCCCGAGTTCTCCTCAAGGATTTTGATGGATTCCTTTTTCACATTGAGGTCCTTCATCCATTTTGGGTCTATTTTCGTGTGTGGTGTAAGGAAATGGTCCAATTTCATTTTTCTGCATGTGACTGTCCAATATTCCCAACACCATTTATTGAAGAGACTGTCTTTTTTCCATTGGACATTCTTTCCTGCTTTGTCGAAGATTAATTGACCATAGGGTTGAGGGTCTATTTCTGGGTTCTCTATTCTGTTCCATTGATCTATGTGTCTGGTTTTGTGCCAGTACCATGCTGTCTTGATGATGACAGCTTTGTAATAGAGCTTAAAGTCCGGAATTGTGATGCCACCAACTTTGGCTTTATTTTTCAATATTCCTTTGGCTATTCAAGGTCTTTTCTGGTTCCATAATAATTTTAGCATTATTTGTTCAATTTCTTTGAAAAAAAAATGGATGGTATTTTGATAGGAATTGCATTAAATGTGTAAATTGCTTTAGGTAGCATAGACATTTTCACAATATTTATTCTTCCAATCCAGGAGCATGGAACATTTTTCCATTTCTTTGTGTCTTCCTCAATTTCTTTCATGAGTACTTTATAGTTCTCTGAGTATAGATTCTGTGTCTCTTTGGTTAGGTTTATTCCTAGGTATCTTATGGTTTTGAGTGCAATTGTAAAAGGGATTGACTCCTTAATTTCTCTTTCTTCTGTCTTGTTGTTGGTGTAGAGAAATGCAACTGATTTCTGTGCATTGATTTTCTATCCTGACACTTTACTGAATTCCTGTATAAGTTCTAGCAGTTTTGGAGTGGAGTCTTTTGGGTTTTCCACATATAGTAACATATCATCTGCGAAGAGCGATAATTTGACTTCTTCTTTGCCGATTTGGATGCCTTTAATTTCCTTTTGTAGTCTGATTGCTGAGGCTAGGACTTCTAGTACTATGTTGAATAGCAGTGGTGGTAATGGACATCTCTGCCATGTTCCTGACCTTAGCGGAAAAGCTTTCATTTTTTCTCCATTGAGAATGATATTTGCAGTGTGTTTTTTATAGATGGCTTTGATAATATTGAGGTATGTGTCCTCTATCCCTACACATTGAAGAGTTTTGATCGGGAAGGGATGCTGTACTTTGTCAAACGCTTTTTCAGCATCAATGGAGAGTATCATATGGTTCTTGTTCTTTCTTTTATTAATGTATTATATCACATTGACTGATTTGCGGATGTTGAACCAACCTTGCAGCCTTGGAATAAATCCCACTTGGTCGAGGTGAATGATCCTTTTAATGTACTGTTGATTCCTACTGGCTAGTATTTTGGTGAGAATTTTTGGATCTGTGTTCATCAAGGATTTGGGTTTGTAATTCTCCTTTTTGACGGGTTCAAGGTGATGCTGGCCTCATAAAATGACTTTGGAAGTTTTCCTTCCATTTCTGTTTTTTGGAACAGTTTCAGGAGAAGAGGAATTAGTTCTTCTTTAAATGTTTGGTAGAATTCTCCTGGGAAGCCGTTTGGCCTTGGGCTTTTGTTTGTTTGGAGATTTTTGATGACTGTTTCAATCTCCTTACTGGTTATGGGTCTGTTCAGGCTTTCTATTTCTTCCTGGTTCAGTTGTGGTAGTTTATACATCTCTGGGAATGCATCCATTTCTTCCAGATTGTCAAATTTATCGGTGAGTGTTGCTCATAGTATGTTCTTATAATTGTTTATTATTTCTTTGGTATTAGTTGTGATCTCTCTTTTTTCATTCCTGATTTTATTTTTTGGGTCCTTTCTCTTTTCTTTTTGATAAGTCTGGCCAGGGGTTTATCAATCTTATTAATTCTTTCAAAGAACCATCTCCTAGTTTCGTTGATTTGCTCTATTGTTTTTTTGGTTTCTATTTCATTGATTTCTGCTCTGATCTTTATGATTTCTCTTCTCCTGCTGGGTTTAGGTTTCTTTCTTGTTCTTTCTCCAGCTCCTTAGGTGTAAGGTTATGTTGTGTACCTGAGACCTTTCTTGTTTCTTGAGAAAGGCTTGTACCGCTATATATTTTCCTTTCAGGACTTCCTTTGCTGTGTCCTACAGATTTTGAACCGTTGTGTTTTCATCATCATTTTTTCCATGAATTTTTTCAATTCTTCTTTCATTTCCTGGTTGACCCATTCATTCTTCAGAAGGATGCTGTTTAGTCTCCATGTATTTGGGTTCTTTCCTAATTTCCTCTTGTGATTGAGTTCTAGCTTCAGAGCATTGTGGTCTGAAAATACGCAGAGAATGATCCCAATATTTTGATACCGGCTGAGACCTGATTTAGGATGGAGGATTTGGTCTATTCTCGAGAATGTTCCATGTGCACTAGAGAAGAATGTGTATTCTGGTGCTTTGGGATGAAATGTTCTGAATAGATCTGTGATGTCCATCTGGTCCAGTGTGTCATTTAAGGCCTTTATTTCTTTGTTGATCTTCTGCTTGGATGATCTGTCCATTTCAGTGAGGGGAGTGTTAAAGTCCCCTACTATTATTGTATTATTGTTGATGTGTTTCTTTGATTTTATTATTAATTGGTTTATATAGTTGACTGCTCCCATGTTGGGGGCATAGACATTTAAAATTGTTAGATCTTCTTGTTGGACAGACCCTTTGAGTATGATATAGTTTCCTTCCTCATCTCTTATTATAGTCTTTGGCTTAAAATCTAATTGATCTGATATAAGGATTGCCACCCCAGCTTTCTTCTGATGTCCATTAGCGTGGTATATTCTTTTCCACCCTCTCACTTTAAATCTGGAGGTTTCTTCAGGCCTAAAATGAGTTTCTTGTAGGCAATATATAGATGGGTTTTGTTTTTTTTTATCCATTCTGATACCTTGTGTCTTTTGATTGGGGCATTTAGCCCATTAACATTCAGGGTAATTATTGAGAAATATGAATTTAGTGCCATTTTATTGCCTGTAAGATGACTGTTACTGTATATTGCCTCTGTTCCTTTCTGATCTACTACTTATAGGCTCTCTCTTTGCTTAGAGGACCCCTTTCAATATTTCCTGTAGAGCTGGTTTGGTGTTTGCAAATTCTTTCAGTTTTTGTTTGTCCTGGAAGCTTTTAATCTCTCCTTCTATTTTCAATGATAGCCTAGCTGGATATAGTATTCTTGGCTGCATGTTTTTCTTGTTTAGTGCTCTGATCGTATCATGCCAGCTCTTTCTGGCCTGCCATGTCCTGTGGATAAGTCAGCTGCCATTCTAATATTTTTACCATTGTATGTTACAGACTTCTTTTCCCAGGCTGCTCTCAGGATTTTTTCTTTGTCACTAAGACTTGTAAATTTTACTCTTAGGTGACAAGGTATGGACCTATTCTTGTTGATATTGAGGGTGGTTCCCTGTACCTCCTGGATTTTGATGCTTGTTCCCTTTGTCATATTAGGGAAATTCTCTCCAATAATTCTCTCCGTTATGCCTTCTGCTCCCCTCTCTCTTTCTTCTTCTTCTGGAAACCCAATTATTCTAATGTTGTTTCATCTTATGGTGTCACATATCTCTTGAATTCTCCCCTCATGGTCCAGTAGCTGTTTGTCCCTATTTTGCTCAGCTTCTTTATTCTCTGTCATTTGGTTTTCTATATCACTAATTCTTTCTTCTGCCTCATTTATCCTAGCAGTGAGAGCCTCCATTTTTTATTGCACTTCATTAATAGTTTATTTTTTTAATTTCAACTTTGTTATATTTTGTTCTTTTATTTCTCCAGAAAGGGCTTTTATATCTAAAGAGAGGGTTTCTCTAATATCTTCCATGCTTTTTTCAAGCCTGGCTAGAACTTTGAGAATCGTCATTCTGAACTCTAGATCTGACATATTACCAATGTCTGTACTGATTAGGTCCCTAGCCTTCGGTATTGCCCCTTGTTTTTTTTTTTTGTTTTTTTTTTTTGTTTGTTTGTTTGTTTTTGTGGTGAATTTCTCCACCTTGTTATTTTGTCCAGATAAGAGTATATGAAGGAGCAAGTAAAATACTAAAAGGGTGGCAAAGACCCCAGGAAAATATGCTTTAGCCAAATCAAAATTGATCCTAAATTATGGTGGGGAGATAGGGGATAAAAAGAGGTTCAGGGAAAAAAAAATAAATAAATACAATGAATAAAGAAAAAATATAAAACAGAAATATATATATATATATATATATATATATATATATATATATATATATATTAGATAAACTAGTTAAAAAACGTTAAAAAGAAAAGGGTAAAAACACACATAGAATTCTATAGAAAACATTTAAATGAATCAGAGAGTTGTTAAATACAGAACAAGGATGGGAAAAAAAGTTCCAAATTCCAATATTGGGAGTTAGATTGCCTGTTTCAGTGTTATTAATATTGACCATAACAGACTCCTGATAAAAATCACCACTTTTAAAATCCTACAAAATGTAATACTTTTTTGGAAATAACTATGTTCATTTCCTGTTCAAGCAATAAAAAATAAATTAAACAGTAAGAAAACATTTTTCTTTTCAGTTCATAGTGTCTGAAGTATAAGAGAAACATATACAGCATAAATAAAATTCACTGTAATACCTCAAATCCTAGCTTAGAGGACTAATATATTTACACTCATACTGAAGTTTGTTTCAGTATTTTTAGTGGAGTTGCATACTTTCTCAGCCCCACTGGACTATTAGCAAGCACATTTGGAAACGTGTAGAGACAAACCAAGACTTTCACAAAAAAGGCTGACAAACAGAAATGCATATATTAAAAAATAAACCCTTACAATTGTGTGGAGTACCATTTATGCTTCTTAACCTCATCAATGCCCATGGAGTAAAAGTAAACAAAAATAACTGTATTGTTTCTAAAGCCAATGTCAGGTGTATACAGTTTAAATTTAAAGAAATATAGAGTTCCATTTGACCTTAGAATTATATTAAGTCAACCAAATGATACACTTTGACTTGGTATATTTCATCTTGTTCCTTTGTCTTCATCTATTTAAAAGAGAACATTGGTGAACGAAGAAGCTGCGGCAATGCAGTTCTACTCTTATATATTTAACTGTGATCTTCATGCAGATCAATCCAGTCTCTCGAATGCATTTACTCAGAAAACTAGTGTTTCCCTGTAAATGGGAAAATTCTTTATGTCCTCAGGGCTTCATGAGTAGATCTGCCTGCTGATGCCAGAAAAAAAGGGCGGGGGTGTAGGGGTGGGCGGGAACTCAAGTTTATAAATATCTTGCATATCTTCATCCAACTGGACAGTTTGGAGCTTGGCAAGCTCTTTTTTGTCTGTTTCCAGCTCTTCACAGACACTCTCGATCATACCCTCTAGGACATACTTGGAATTTGAGTCCAGCATCATTAAGTTGCTTGTGGCTTTGCCCTCAGAATTTGTTAAGAAATTCTCTTTTATGTTAGCTACTGATTGCAGAACCAAACGATGTTCTCTGACAACATCCTGGTGCACTGCTGGGGAAGGGTGACTTACCTGGTCTTTAGCCATAGGAACAATTTCCCCAAGGGCAGCCTGGGTCATGGAGACTGACAATAGATCTTGACCAGCAATGAGGGAACAGTTCTGAAGAGTTGCATAGTTAGTGTTGCTGACAGATGTCACAGTAGACTTGCTTGCCACAGGTGCAGACATTGGCTGGCTCTCAGCCATGTCAGGGTTTAGCTCAGTGGGATTTAGTAAGGTAGGGAGAGTCAGGGAAAAATTATGAGTTGGGGATACGTTAACTAATGAGAAGGCCAATGGATGGAGGCCACTCCCCGAGATATTTTCAGAAGACAGGTTTGCATTTATTTGTGGATTCTATAGAATTCTATGTGCCTTTTTACCTTGTGACCTTTTAATTATTCTTAAGGTACAGAAGTGTCAACAAAAGCACTGATGGCTCTTTTCTATCTAGCAGGGTTATTTTCACCACAAAATTGCTTTAAATCTGCAGAATTAAGTTTCACTTATGTAATTATGTACGTTTATGATGTAAATGGATGAACAACTGATATATTGTTGAAGCTTTTCATTACGATGAAAATAACAATCATGGATTACCATGTAAAATGAATTCTGTAGACTATGAAAACAGCCTTTTTAAACTACAGAAATAATTATGTAGATTCTCTGGAGCAAAACTCTGCCCTGATGAAACTTAGTTCTAGGTGTTCTGAATCAGTTGTTACATGATGACATGCAACAGTTATTTACACTATATTATCATATCTTGTTTAAGAGTAAATTTTTTGGGGTTTCTTTGAGAAGCTTGCTTGATAATGTTGTGAGCTGTGGTTATAGTTTCTATCTATCAGGACCAAACACAAAATGGAATAATGCAAATACATTTAGGTAGGGAGTGAAGTCTTTTGGTGACTACAAAGCAAGAAATGGGAGAAAATTATCTCTTCAAAGATGACTTAAAGTCATTGAACATAAAGCTGTTACCAGTCTTGCTTTCTTCAAGATCAGAACAAAGAGTATATTCTTGTTCCCAGCAGGCCCATCCACTAAGCACGTTGAATAAGGGCCATAGAGGACTTCACTTTTCTTGTTATTCCAATTGGAAATCACAGATGTAGATGAAGAGCTCTATCAAGACTTCTTCCCATCGTTTGGTTAAAGAACTTAGATTCCTTTTTTTTTTTTTTTTAATGGAATTAGTGAATGTTCTTAAACTGCTGAAACTACAGGTTTTCATCTTTTTTTTTTTTTTTTTACAACATCAGGTGTTTTAGAGTTCTCTTCCACTCCATCACTCCTTACTCAGCTTGTTTTTTTTTTTTGTTGTTGTTGTTGTTGTTATTTTTTTTTCTGTAGGTGTGTGCTGATCATATTACTGAGATTAATTATATGGTTCTGTAGTGTAGTTTACATGAAAATGATGTTTTTTCACTTGATGGTGCAGATATCGAGAGTTTTGGTTCATTATTTTACAATACTGATCTAATAAGGGAAACAGGAAGATTTAAAAAGTTATATATAGCATATAAATAACTGGAAAAGTTTCATATGTCTTCCAAAAATACAATAAGCCTCTCTTTATTCACAATTCTTCCTCTTTTTTTCCCTTAAGAAAAAGGAAAGATAGCACAAAGCTTAAGACTTACCTAGGAAACCCATTCATACTCCTAACATGATGTAATTATACTCCTACACAATATACCAGGTAAGAATCAATGCACATTATAATGAACTTACTGTTCTTTTCTATTCTTTCAGTAAAATAAGGGCCAGTTGGTTTATAGCCCATACATATGTGAATGAAATAAGATAAACCCCATGATCTCTTTGCACAGAATTGTAAATTTTTTTTTTTTTTTTTTTTTTTTGCAATACCAAGGGCCAGACTCAGAACTTTTGGAGTTCATGGGGCAGACTTTCTACTACATAAACTAATGCCTGAATGCTGCAAATAACCCTCAAATGATCCCCAATGAGGAATCATAATGGGGTAAAAACTCTCCCTGCAAACTCCAACTCCTGCTGCTGGCTGTAAGATTTTTGGTGTGAGACTCTCGATGCAATCTATGCCAGAATGTGTCATTTAGCTCTTAGTTAAAGCTAGTAAAGAACAGTTTTATCATTTAAAGAGGTGGTGCATTTGTTCCTCAAGCAAGCAAGAACACCTGTGTTGTCGTATTTCCTAGCTCGTGTATATTTATAGTAATGAAAAGACTGACTCATACACGTTCAGTGTCTTTCTTGTGTTATGAAAGGCAAGTAGACATTATAGCCATAGGTAAAAATGTGTAGTTAAATTGCACACTGACCTTAAATCTCCCTGTATATGCCCGTGCATCTTGCATGTCAAAAGTTGGATTATTGGGCATGTGTTACAGCCTGCCTGCTACATGTTAGGCAAGTGTGCATTAGTACATAGTCAGAAGTTCTTCATTCTTTTACAATGTTTTTGTCAGATCATCTCATCATAAAAATATAAATAATTCAGGACATTTGTGGGGAAAAGAATTACATTTTATGAAAGATGTTTCAAAGTCTTCCTAGAAAGAACTTAGATGATAGAGCCTAAGAGTTATTTTGTATCTAGTTGATACATTTCATGTTAATTTAATATTACAACCATAAATTTCATTAATCAAAATTATGTAGCATGTGACTCTTTTGGCTATCAGGGTTCTCAATTTTTGTTCTTTTGTTGCATGTACTGTATGTTTAGAGGAGACCGCTTATATACTCAATATGGTTTTACTGTGCCTTACACAAAGAGAAAATCTATACAGAATGTGTATCACGGGGTGGGGTAACAGAGTCTCTACTGCACTGTTAGGTGATGGCACACAGAGCATGTCCCAGAACATTTCTGTGCTTAATTACCCAATCAAAGAGATCTAAAGTATGTATATTGTACTGTAATAGGGGTTTATGCCTGGACAATTAAGTGTTTTATTTGTTTTCTGAAATGATGTGAACTTATTTTTCTAAACACTATGATAAATAAACTTTATATTTATACATAAAAAAGGGTAAAAGTTAAAAAAAATTAGAAAAGGAAGAAAAAAAAAGAAAAAGAAAAAAAATTAAATTAACTGCAAGACGAAAGAATCATGGGGAGAAAGCCATGAGTTCCGTGCTTTGCTTTCTCCTCCTCTGGAAATCTGCTGCTCTCCTTGGTATTGAACCTGCACTCCTTGGTAGGTGAACTTGATCCTGGCTGGATTTCTTGTTGGTCTTCTGGGGGAGGGGCCTGTTGTAGTGATTCTCAAGGGTCTTTGCCACAGGCGGAATTGCACCGCCCTTACCAGGGACCCGGCTGAGTAATCAGCTCGGGTTTGCTTTCAGGAGCTTTTGTTTCCTGAATGCTTTCCATAGAGTTCCAGAAGCCGGGAATGAAAATGGCAGCCTCCCAGTCTCCAGCCTGGAGGAGCCAAGACCTCGGGGCCCCACTCCTCAGTGTGCCCTCAGAGAATAGCACCCAATTACTCCCGTCTCGCTGGCCTCTGGCCACGCTCCAAGCTCACCGAGCCTGCAACTGGTTCAAGGTAACCCAAAGCTGACAGCTCACTCCTTGGCTCTGTCTCTGTAGCTGGCTTCCCCATTCTAATATCTGCAAGCTCTGTGACACTCAGACACCCCCGATCCTTCTGTGACCCTGTGGGACCTACGGCCACGCTGACCCCACGTGGGCTTCACCCCGGTTTAGCCTCTGAAGCAAAGTCCCTCAGTAGAACAGACTTTTTTTTAATTTATTTTTTATTTTCAGCATAACAGTATTCATTATTTTTCACCACACCCAGTGCTCCATGCAATCCGTGCCCTCTATAATACCCACAACCTGGTACCCAGACCTCCCACCCCCCGTCCCTTCAAAACCCTCAGATTGTTTTTCAGAGTCCATAGTCTCTCATGGCTCACCTTCCCTTCCAATTTCCCCCACTTATTTGTGGAGCATAACAAATAGCATGGAGGACATGGGGAGTTAGAGTAGAGAAGGGAGTTGGGGGAAAGTGGAACACACTTTTAAAAGTCCTGATTTTGTGCTCTGTTGCTTCACCGCTTCCCGGGAGCTGGCCCCTCCCACAGCAGTCTATCTTCCTGTCGCTTTGGATTCACTTCTCCGCCAGTCCTACCTTTCAGAAAGTGGTTGATTTTCTGTTTCTAGAATTGTTTCGATCTCCCATTGGATTTGCAGGTGTTTGCAATCTTCAGATAAGCTATCTAGCTGATCTCCTGCTACCTGAAGTAGTCTCAGCCTGCTACTTCTCTGCCATCTTGACTCCTCTGAAAAACTACATATTTTATGATTTCAATTACTGCCATTCTGGAAAGGAAATCTATGAAGACAGTAAAATTGGTGGTTCTCAGGGGTTGAGGGGTGAGGAGTGATGACCAGTCAGGGCACAGATGATTTATATCTATGTATTTATATATCTATATCTATATCTATATCTATATATATATAGTCAATATCTCTATATATCAGGAACAAATTTCTAAGAAATATCTTGCCTGATAATATTTGCATAAACATTAAGTAAAAACTTAATAGACAAAATGGAAATAGGAAGTAAAAGTTTTCTTAGTTTTTATTTTCTCTTGCTTTGTACCTGAGGACAAATCCACGAAGGGTCAAAAGGTACACGGTGGAGTAGAGAGAACATTTAGAGGATAAGTCAATTAGATAGACTCATCTTGTTTATAAATATAGAAAATACAACCTGAAATTCCAAGGGATGCTAGCTTTTGTTATTATTGGTTACAGAAAATCAAATAAGTTGTTGGTCTTCATATTCTATCAGTTTATTTCCTGGTTCTGCTTTTCTTTACCCTGTCTTCTTAATGAGGTAAATATGCTCTTTTTAATGGATTTCTGAAAGTTTTGTGCTCATTTTTTATAGTTGTAATTATGACAGAAAAGAATATTCTCTTTAAATTTACAAAAATTTATTGAATTGAGTTTTACTGACTTTGACTTTTTTAAACTGACTTTGATCTCATGCCCAACACTGAGTTCTTATTTGTAGAGAGAATATGATTATTTGTAAAGTCTTGGATTGAAGTGTAATCTTGAACTAATCAGACTATCCAAAGACTTGATTGGCTAATTGTGGTTTAGGGACTCACATACAATTTATGGAAATCATTTTACCAAAAGGAAAAAAAAATAGGAAAGAATACAAAATTATTGAAATATAGAAAGAAAGGTGTGTGTGTGTGTGTGTGTGAGAGAGAGAGAGAGAGAGAGAGAGGAAGAGGGACTGAAAGAGAGAGAGAGAAAGCCAGATGAGACAGCAAAAGAGAAAGGGAGATTATTTTGTGCATACAAAATCAAATATCTACTTCAAGACAATTTGATTCCACACTAGGCCATATGGTAAAACTATAAGAAGCATACTCCAAGTACATAACTGTTATACTACAGAGCTTTCCAGATTTTTAAGTGGCATGTCACATATATAAAATGAGAAGGCATGTGATAAACTACAATACCAGCTAATGGAATCAGCTTGAGAGTCTCTTATTTATTCAGTCTTAATGCTCAACCCCAAAACTGAAGCCATCACCATTTTGGTTTGCCCACAAACCACTCTTGTTACCAACTGATTGGATAGTGCTGGTAGTGGATAGACATAGCCTCTGGAATCAAGCAAAAGTGAATTTGAATTCTATCTTATTAGCCATGTGATGGGTCTAACTTTCTATACCTCTTTTAAATGTATTTTTTTACAAGATAAAATCAGAATAATTTACTCTACAAGTTTTCATGTTATTTTTTTTTTAAATCTGGAATATACTTATGCTTATTTTATACTTTCAAATTTGCCTAAAAATATCTCAAAATTTTTAAAAATGGTAATTATTCTATTATAGATGTAAAATCTAAGGAACAAAGGTAGCTTCAAGATGAATAAGGATTAGCTTGTAAAGTATCAAATGTAATCTCTCCAGGTTGCATCTTATTCTTTTTTATATAACTGTGTCTCTATAATTTATTTAAAGGGTAAATAATAATAATTAATAATAATAATAATAAATTTCTCTTTCCAGTTGTGCATGCTTAGCTCTGACAATAGCTTTATTTTTTATTATTATTATGTTTTAAGTTAGCCAACATTTGGTACATCATTAGCTTCTGATGTGTTCAACCATTCATTAGCTGCATATAACACACAGTGTTCATCATAACACATGCCCTCCTAAATACC
The DNA here is from genome assembly GCF_030435805.1 of Mustela lutreola. NCBI lineage: Eukaryota > Metazoa > Chordata > Mammalia > Carnivora > Mustelidae > Mustela > Mustela lutreola. The sequence goes on from NC_081297.1 coordinate 59,364,538, forward strand.
CATCACCTGGTTACCCCATCCTCCTACCCTTCTTCCTTCTGTAACCCTCAGTTTGTTTCCTAGAGTCCAGAGTCTCTCATGGTTTGTCTTCCTCACTACTTTCATCCCATTCAGGTTTCCCTCCCTTCCCCTAATGTCCTCCATGCTATTCCCTATGTTCCACATATGAGTGAAACAATAGTTGTCTTTCTCTGCTTGAATTATTTCACTTAGCGTAATCCCCTCCAGTTCCATCCATGTCAGTGCAAATGGTAGGTATTCATCTTTTATGATGGTTGAGAAATATTCCATTTTATATATGGACCACATCTTCTATATCCATTCTTCTGTTGAAGGGCATCTTGGCTCCTTCCACAGTCTGACTATTATGTATATTTCTTCTATGAACATTGGGGATATATACCCCTTCTTTTCACTATATCTGTATCTCTTCAGTAATACATTGTCATACAATTGCTGGGTCGAAGGGTAGCTCTAATTTTGAGGAACCTCCATACTGTTTTCCAGAGTGGCTGTACCAGCTTACATTCCCACCAACAGTGTCACAGGTTTCCTCTTTCTCCACACCCTGGCCAATAATTGTTGTTTTCTGTCTTGTTAATTTTTGCCATTCTAACTGGCATGAGGTGGTGTCTTTTTGTGGTTTTGATTAGTATCTCCCGGATGGCTAGTGATGTTGAACGTTTTTTCATGTGTCTGTTAGCCATTTGTATGTCTCCTTTGGAGAAGTGTCTGTTGATGTCTTCTGACCATTTATTGATTGGATTATTTGTTTTTTGGATGTTGGATTTGAGAAGTTCTTTATATATCTTGGATACCAGCCCTTTATCTGTAATACCATTTTCAAATACCTTCTCCCATTCCATGGCCTGCCTCTTAGTTTTGCTGACTGTTTCCTTTGCTGTGGAGAGCTTTTTATCTTGATGAAATCATAAAAGTCCATTTTTGCTTTTATTTCCCTTGTCTTTAGAGATGAGTCTTGAAAGAAGTTGTGGTGGCCAATGTCAAAGTGTTCTCCTCTAAGATTTTGATGCTTTGCTGTCTCATATAGAGATCTTTCATCCATTTTGAGTTTATCATCAGTATGGTGTAAGAGAATGGGCCAATTTTACTCTTCTGAATATGGCTGTCCAATTTTCCCAGAACAATTTGTTGAAGAGACTGTTTTCTTTCCATTGGATAGTCTTTCCTGATTTGTTGAAGATTAGTTGACTACAGAGTTGAAGGTTGATGTCTGGGTTCTCTATTATGTTCCATTGATCCATGTGTCTGTTATTGTGCCAATCATGCTGTCTTGAGGATCCCAGCTTTGTAATATAGTTTGAAGTCAGGCATTGTGATGCCCCCAGCTTTGGTTTTCTTTTTCAACACTTCCCTGGCAATTCAGGGTCTTTTCTGGTTCCATACAAATTTTAGGATTATTTTTTCCAGCTCTGTTAAAAACATCAATAGTATTTTGATATCATGGATTGCACTGAAAATGTAGATTGCTCTGGGCAGCAGAGACTTTTTAACAATGTTTATTCTTCCAATCCATGAGCATGGAATAGTTATCCACCCTTTTGTGTCTTCCTCAGTTTCTTTCATAAGTGTTTTGTAGTTTCTAGAATACAGATCCTTTACCTCTTTGGTTAGATTTATTCCTTGGTATCTTATGGTTTCTGTTGCTATTATAAATGGAATTGATTCCCTAATTTCTCTTTCTACAGTTACATTGTTAGTATATAGAAAAGCAACTGATTTCTGTGCATTGTTTTGTATCCTGCCACGTTGCTGAATTGCTGTATGAGTTCTGGTATTTGGGGGTGGAGTCCTTTGGGTTTTCCACATAAAGTATCATTTCATCTGTGAAGAGAGAGAGTTTCACTTCTTCTTTGCTAATTTGAATGGCTTTTATTTCATTCCATTGTTTAATTGCTGAGGCTAGAACTTCCAGTACTATGTTGAACAAAGGTGGTGAGAGTGGGCATCCTTGTCATCTTCCTGACCTTAGGGGAAAAGTGCTCAGTTTTCCCCCATCAGCTTATCTTATACATCATTGATTTGATCTTCTTCCTCATTTACCCAGCTGTTAGAGTATCCAGTTTAGAGTGCATCTCATTTATGGCATTTTTAAGTTTGGCCTGATTAAATCTCATTTCTACCTATAGAGATTCTATATTGTCACTAATGCTTTTTTCAAGTGTAGCTATTGACTTCATGATTGCTATCCTAAATTCTGTCTCTGACACCTTGCCTATATCAAAATCAATTAGTTCTATGGCAGAGGACAATGTCTCTGGTTCTTTTCTTTGTTGAGGGTTCTTCCTCCTAGTTATTCTGCTAAGGGATGGTTGAGCAAATGAACAGAATCCAAAATATCAATGATGATGCAAGCAAAATGCACCCTAGAAAAAATCTGAAGTGGTGAGAAGCTACCACAGATATGCAAACAAAGCCAAGAAGATCCAAAATAACTTTTAAAAAATGTGTGCAGTGGGGAGAGATTATACTATCTTAGGGTGGACAAAGCAGGGTGATCTACCTGTTCCTGCTTGATTTTTGTTCTGTTAGTGTTAGAAGACACCATATTTCAAAATTGCAAAAAATAAGAATATCTATATATCCATTGGAAAGTTATATGAAGAAGAATAAAATGTGACCATTCTCTTAAACTGTATACAAAGATAAACTCGAAATAGATAAAAGACCCCAATGTGAAACAGGATTCCATCAGAGTCCTAGAAGAGAACATAAGCAGTAACCTCTTTGATATCAGCCACAGCAACTTCTTTCAAGATATGTCTCCAAAGGCAAAGGAAACAAAAGCAAAAATGAACTTTTGGGACTTCATCAAGGTCGAAAGATTCTGCACAGCAAAGGAAACAGTCAAGAAAACAAAGAGGCAATTCATGGATTGGGAGAAGATATTTGCAAATGGCAGTACAGACAAAAGGTCGATATCCAGAATCTAAAAAGGACTGCCCAAACTCAACACACACACAAAAAAGAATCATATCAAAAAATGGGCAGAAGACATGAACAGACACTTCTCCAATAAAGACATACAAATGGTATCAGACACATGAAAAAATGTTCATCATCACTAGCCATCAGGGAGATTCAAATTAAAAACACATTGAGATATCACCTTACACCACTTAAAATGGCCAAAATTAGCAAGACAGGAAACAACATTTGTTGGAGAGGAAGTGGAGAATGTGGAACCCTCTTACCTGTTGGTGGGAATGCAAGTTGGTGCAGCCACTTTGGAGAACAGTGTGGAGATTCCTTAAGAAACTAAAAATAGAATAAAAACGTATCTATCAATAATCACTCTCAATGTGAATGACATAAAGGCACCCCTAAAAATGACACAGGGTTACAGATTGGATAAAACAATAGGACCCATCCATATGTTGTCTACAAGAGACCCATTTCAAACCTAAGGATACGCCCAGACTGAAAGTGAAGGGATGAAGAAGCATCTTTCATGCCAATGGGCCTCAAAAGAAGGTCAGGATAGCAATTTTCATATCAGATAAATTAGATTTTAAACTAAAGACTGTAGTCAGAGATACAGGACACTACATAATTCTTAAAGGGATTATCTACCAAGATGATCTAACAATTGTAAATATCTATGCCCCCAATATGGGAGCAGCCAATTACATAAGAAAACTATTAATCAAGATAAAGAGTCATATTGATATGAATACATTAATAGTAGGAGAACTTAACAGGCTTCTCAGTAATGGACAGATCATCAAAGGAAAAAAAAAAAATCAATAAAGAAACAAAAGCAATGAATGCATATTGGACCAGATGGACCTCATAGATATATATAGAACATTTCACCCTAAAACAACAGAATACTCATTCTTTTCAAGTGCACATGGAACCTTCTCCAGAATAGACCACATACTGGGTCACAAATCAAGACTCAACTGATACAACTCAGTCAAAAGACTGAGATGATTCCCTGTATATTCTCAGATCACAATGCTTTCAAACTGGAGATCAATCACAAGGAAAAGTTTGGAAGTAACTCAAAAATCTGGAGGCTAAAGACCACCTTGCTTAAGAATGCTTGGATCAACCAGGAGATCAAATAAGAACTGAAACAATTCATGGAAACCAATGAGAATGAAGACACTTTAGTCCAAAACCTATGGGATACAGCAAAGGCAGTCCTAAGGGGTAAATACATAGCCATCCAAGCCTCCCTCAAAAAAACTGAAAAATCCAGAATACACCAGCTGCCTCTACACCTTAAAAAACTGGAGAATCAACAACAAATCAAACCAACTCCACACACAAGAAATAATCAAGATTAGAGCAGAGATCAATGAGATAGAAACTAGAGATACAGTAGAATGTATCAATGAAACTAGAAGCTGATTTTTGAAAGAATCAGTAAGTTTGATAAACCATTGGCCATGCAAATCCAAAAGAAAAGGAGGAAGGCTCAAATTAATAAAATTATGAGTGAAAAGGGAGAGATCACAACTAACACCAAGGAAGTAGAAACAATCATCAGAAGTTATCAACAGTTATATGCCAATAAGCTAAGCAACCTAGATGAAATGGATACATTCTGGGAAAACTATAAACTCCCAAAATTGAACCAGGAAGAAATTGGCAACCTGAAGAGTGATATCTAATAACGAGATTGAAGCAGCAATCAAATACCTCCCCCAAAACAAGAGCCCAGGACCTGACAGATTCCCTGAAGAATTCTACCAAACATTCAAAGAGGAAATAATACCTATGCTTCTGAAGTTGTTTCAAAAAATAGAAACAGAAGGAAAGCTTCCAGTCTCTTTCTGTGCAGCCAGCATTACCCCAATCCCCAAACCAGGCAGAGACCTCACCAAAAAGGAGAATTTCATACCAACATCCCAGGTGAAATTGGATGCTAAAGGGGGAGGAGTCAAGATGGCAGAGAAGTAGCAGGATGAGAGAACATCAGGTAGCAGGAGGTCAGCTAGATAGCTTATCAAACCATTCTGAACCACTACAAATCCAAAACGATATCGAAGAGAAGAAGAGCAACAATTCTAGAAACAGAAAATTGACCACTTTCTGAAAGATAGGACCAGCATTACCCTGATCCCCAAACCAGGCAAAGACCCCACCAAAGAGGAGGATTTCAGACTAATATCAATGATGAATATGGATGCTAATATTCTCAACAAGATTCTAGCAAACAGGATCCAACAGCACATTAAAAAGATTATCCACCATGATCAGGTGGGATTCATCCTTGGGTTACAAGGATGGCTCAACATTTGCAAATCACTCAGTGTGATAGAACAAATTAATAAGAGAAGAGAGAAGAACCATATGGTCCTCTCAATTGATGCAGAAAAAGCATTTGACAAAATCCAGCATCCATTCCTCATTAAAATGCTTCAAAGTATAGGGATAGAGGGAACATTCCTCAACTTCATCAAATCTATCTATGAAAAACTCACAGCAAACATCATCCTCAATGGAAAAAAGCTTGCAGCCTTCCCATTGGGATCAGGAACACAAGGATGCTCACTCTCACCACTTTTGTTCAATATAGTATTAGAAGTCCTAGCAACAGCAATCAGACAACAAAGAGAAATAAAAGGTATTCAAATTGGCAATGAAGAAGTGAAACTCTCTCTCTTCAAAGATGACATAATACTTTATATGGAAAACCCCAAAGACTCCACCCCCAAACTACTAGAACTCATACAGCAATTCAGCAATGTGGCAGGAAACAAAGTCAATATACAGAAATCAGTTGTTTTCTTATATACCTAACAAAGAAAATACAGAAAGGGAAATTAGAGAATCAATTCCATTTACTGTAGCACCAAGAACCATAAGATACCTGAGAATAAACCTAACCATAGAGGTAAAGGATCTGTACTCGAGGAACTAGAGAATACTCATGAAAGAAATTGGAGAAGACACAAAAAATGGAAAACCATTCCATGACCTTGGATTGGGAGAATAAATATTTTTAAAATGTCTATACTGCCTAGAGCAATCTATACCTTTAATACAATTCTGATCAAAATTCCACTGGTATTTTTCAAAGAGCTGGAGCAAATAATCCAAAAATTTGTATGGATCCAGAAAAGACCCTGGATTGTTAAGGAAATGTTGAAAAAGAAAAACAAAACTGGGGGCATCACGTTACCTGATTTTAAGCTTTACTACAAAGCTGTGATGACCAAGACAGCATAGTACTGGCATAAATACAGACACATAGACAGTGGAACAGAGTAGAGAGTCCAGATATGGACCCTTAGCTCTATGGTGAAACAATCTTCAACAAAGCAGGAAAAAAATATCCAGTGTGGGGGGGAAACTCTTCAATAAATAAAGTCTCTTCAATAAATGGTGCTGGGAAAATTGGTCAGCTATATGTAGAAGAATAAAACTCATCCATTCTCTTATACCGTACACAAAAATAAAATCAAAATGGATAAAAGACCTCAACGTGAGACGGAATTCATCAGAATCCTAGAGGAGAACATAGGAAGTAATCTCTTTGATATCAGCCACAGCAACTTCTTTCAAGATATGTCTCCAAAGGCAAAGGAAACAAAAGCAAAAATGAATTTTTTTTTCAATTTATTTATTTTCAGAAAAACAGTATTCATTATTTTTTCACCACACCCAATGCTCCATGCAATCCATGCCCTCTATAATACCCACCCCCTGGTACCCCAACCTCCCAACCCCCGCCACTTCAAACCCCTCAGATTGTTTTTCAGAGTCCATAGTCTCTCATTTTGGGACTTCACCAAGATCAAAAGCTTCTGCACAACAAAGGAAACAGTGAACAAAACAAAGAGGCAACCCATGGATTGGGAGAAGATATTTGCAAATGACAGTACAGACAAAAGGTTGATATCCAGGATCTATCAAGAACTCCCCAAACTCAACACACACAAAACAGAGAATCATGTCAAAAAGTGGGCAGAATACATGAACAGACACTTCTCCAATGAAGACATACAAACAGCTGTCACACACATGAAACGATGTTCATCATCACTAGACATCAGGGAGATTCAAATTAAAACCACATTGAGATACCACCTTACACCACTTAAAAGGGCCAAAATTAGCAGGACAGGAAAAAACGTGTGTTGGAGAGGAAGTGGAGAAAAGGGTACCTTCTTATACTGTTGGTGGGAAATCAAGTTGGTGCAGCCACTTTGGAGAACAGTGTGAAGATTCCTCAAGAAATTAAAAATAGAGCTTCCCTGTGGCTCTGCAATTGCACTACTGAGTATTTACCCCAAAGATACTGATGTAGTTAACAGAAGGTCCATCTGTACCCCAACGTTCACAGCAGCAATGGCCACAGTCACCAAACGTGGATAGAACCAAGATGCCCTTCAACGGACGAATGGATAAGGAAGATATGATCCATATACACTATGGAGCATTATGCCTCCATCAGAAAGGATGAATACCCAACTTTTGTAGCAACATGGGTGGGACTGGAAGAGATTATGCTGAGTGAAATAAGTCAGCAGAGAGAAACAAGTATCATATCGTTTCACTTATTTGTGGAACATAAGAAATAACACAGAGGACATGGGGAGATGGAGAGGAGAAGGGAGTTGAGAGAGATTGGAAGGGGAGATGAACCATGAGAGACTATGGACTCTGAAAAACAATCTGAGGGTTTTGAAGGGGTGGGGCGTGAGAGGTTGGGGGAACCAGGTGGTGGGTATTAGAAAGGGCATGTATTGCCCTTGAGCATTGAGTATTGAGCACTGGGTGTGGCGCATAAGCAATGAATTGTAGTACACTGAAAAGTAATTTAAATTTTTTAAAATAATTAAATAAATAAATCATCTAAGTCCTTTAAAAAAGAATATCTATATATCTATATATTTATATAGCTCAAGATAAAGTTGAGTACAGTGAAAGATGTGCTAGTATGGGGCATAAATCTATAAAATGTACACAGTACAAAAATTAAAGTTAAAAATGACTTAAAAACATAAGTTGGGAAATGACTATTCCTGATACAGGAATATGGTAAAAAAGAAAAGAAAAGAAATAAAAAGAAATGTAAAGTTTTAGCCTGAAGTACAAACCAGTCATGACAGAACATCTGGACATCTCTATATCTGGACATCTCTATTTTCCCCTGGCACTGAAGTTTTATAGTCCTGTGTAAATAAGCTTATGATTCACTTGTTCTTCCTATTTGTCTTCTGGGGAGGGAGACTGCAGTTTAGCTTCTCAGGCATCTTTGCCTGGGTGTAGTTGCCCCACACCTTGTCAGGGGTTTGGGCTTAATGTGAGCTTGTCATCTGTCTGTCTGGCTTTTGCTCCCTGGTGGCTTTCCACTTCTCTTTAGAGGGTCAGAGCAAATATAGCCATGTGGGAATCTCTGGCCCAGAGCCACAAGTTTGTAGTCCCTTTCTTCAATAAATCCTCCGGGCTAAACTGTCTCCACTTCTGTGTGTACCAAACTACACAGACTCTCACTATTCATGCCTGCTGTAACTCTCCTGGGGGGATCTCTGAGCATTTCTGCACTTTGTGACTTTGCAATTACTAGCAGCTATGGGCTCACATGTGCACCCTCTTCCTCAGCAACTGGCTGAGTGCAGCTCCATTGTCCTTTCAGGGGTCACAGTGCCCTGAGAGCTGTTGCCCTGTCATGGATACAAGGGTTTCTGTATCTCCCCTGGGATGTTAAACACCCCACACCTTCTAGTCCTTTTTATAGTGTTCAGGCAGAGAGTCTTCTCCCTACTGACCTGGCTTAAATTTTAGAATGACAAAACCCCTCTATGCTCACTGACCATAACTAGTCTCCCTGCTCCATGGTTTGGGTGCTCTATCAGTTCAGCCTCCCGCCCCCCCATAATTTCTGAGTTTCCTAGAATCCTGAGACCAAAATGATCCACCTAGAATTCTACCCTATTTATCCTCTGTACCTTTTTCAGAGAGGGATGTCTGTCAGTGCAGCAGATTTCTAGGGGTCCTGATTTAGTGTTCAGGTGTTAGATCACTTTCCAGTGGCTGGCTTATGGGAGGCTCCCTCCCCACTCCATTTATCTTCTGATATTTCCCTCAAAGATTCAAAGTTCCATACCTGTTACCTTTCAAAGAGTAGTCATTTTTCTGCTTGTAGACATCCAGATAAATCTTCTCACATTTCAGGTTAAATGCATGTGTGTTCAGAATAACTTGATAGATATCCTGCTAAATTCAAGGAACTAGATGAAACAAGGTCCCCTACTCTCCCACCATCTTCCCTGAACTATGCTGCATTTTATTCTTAATCAAAGTTATGTGATGGGACACCTGGGTGGCTCAGTGTGTTAAGTCTCTGACTCTTGATTTTGGCTCAGGTCATGATCTCAGGGTTGTGAGATCAAGCCCTCTGTCAGGCTCTGTTCACAGTGCAGAGTCTGCTTCTCTCTCTCTTGGCCTCTCCCCCTACTCATGCTCTCTCTCTTTCTCTCAAATAAATAAATAAACATTTAAAAAAAAAGTTATGTGATTTGGGACACATATGAGTCACCATTTACTTATTTACTTTTACAGCATAAAATATAAAATAAAAGTATTTTTTTACTATACTAGCATACCATATGATTTTTTATTATACTAGCATAGTGAATTTTCTTAATATAAGGACAAAGAATGACAGTGATATTTTAATTGCAACTTTCTACTTTTAAATACCTTTATTTAAATAGAGAATGTATATCAGGACATCAAAAGACAAGCAAAGGTAAAATCTCAAAGAAATCATCATAAAATTGTTTTAAACTGATCAAGATTTTACAGGAAATCAAACATAAAAATAAAATATACTACACAGATATGGAAATAATTAAGTCTCCATGAACTAATACATAAAGTTGATTAAAATAATCGTTCAAATACTTGCTACATTTAAATGGAGGAATAAGAGAAAGAGGTCAAATTTTAGAACTCTTACAATGGAACAGAAAAATAAAGTTTCAGTATTTTGAAAGGGAAGTGTTATTAAGAAACAAGAGCTAATGTAAACATCATGACACTTCAGAAAGAAGTGAAAGGACAGATATGACTATATATTGGATGGTGCAATGGTAAAATTGGGACCAAATCTAAGCACTTCTTTTTGCAATTTTCCTTATTAACTTTCCTTATATATATCTCATTATGATTTATTTGAATAAAACCAGAAATCTTTGTAGGAAGTTCTTAAATGCTTGCTTTACCTGCTGGTTCCTTAGAGTATAAATGAAGGGGTTTAAAAGCGGAGCAATAGAAGTATTGAGAATTGCCACTCCCTTCATTAAGGATATCCTCTGTTTGACTGAGGGTTTAATGTACATGAAGATGCAGCTGCCATATGAGAGGGAGATGACAATCATGTGAGAAGAACATGTGGAGAAAGCCTTTTTTCTCTGGTTGGCAGAAGGAATTTTTAAAATTGTCAAGGCGATGCATGTGTATGATAGAATCACTAATGCCAAAGTGACCAGCAGAGTCACCAAAGCTAAGATGAAACTCATCATTTCCAACACATGTGTATCAGTGCAGGAGATTTGCAAGAGGGGAGCAGTGTCACAGTAGAAATGATCGATGATATTGGAGTCACAGAAGTCCAGGCTTAAGCCTAAAATGAGTCCTGGAAAGATGATGAGGAAACCAGTGATCCAAGAGCTAAGGACTAACTGGATACAGATTTTGCTGTTCATAATGGTCGTATAATGCAAAGGCTTACAGATGGCAACATAACGATCATAGGACATGACAGCCAGGAGATAAAATTCAGATGCACCGAGAAGGAAGGCAAAAAATAACTGAGTTGCACAACAATTATAGGAAATCGTTTTGTCACCGGTTGCCATGCTCACAAGCAATTTGGGAATGCAGACTGTCGTATAAGAAATTTCTAAGAAAGAAAAATTTCGAAGAAAGAAATACATAGGGGTCTTGAGATGAGAATCCAGCAAAGTGAGAGTAATGATAACTAAGTTTCCTGAGATGCTTAACAAGTAGGTGAGGAGTAGGAAGATAAATAACACAATCTTCAATTTGGGGTCCTGTGTCAATCCTGCTAAGATAAATACTGTCACAGTTGTACGGTTTTCCATCTTGACCTCCTGATATACTTTTGCTCTGGTAAAAATATTGAAAAAAAAATATGTACAGGTACCAAAGATATAATGTGAAGATAACATTGTCAAAATATTAGTAATTGCTATTGGTTATACATATTAATGATTAATGTAAAATAAACTCTAACAAAAGCTGTTGCATTGCTTTTGAAGAAAGACAAATATTTTCTACAAATCTGTTGAAATAAAAACCCATCTTATAAATCATCTTTAAATGTGGCTTACATTTATGATAATGAGGTGAAGAAATGAACAGGCATGTGGAAAAAATTTATTTCCTCTTTTCTCAGTATGTAAGGACTAAAATGTCATTGTAGTTATACTCAGCCTGATGACTATATAAATATCATTATCTCAAGGAACTGACCATGTGTGCGACAGAGAAACAACATGATGTATGAATGTTTAAGATGGTTGAAATAGAAATCCAGCTTTGGGTATAAGATCAACCTGGAAGCAATTCAGTATAACAATTGTAGCTTTTCCCAGGTTCGGCCTGTGCCACATCCACTCAGCTAATGAACACACTTTCTTGGTCCTATCTGATTTTTTTATTCCTATAAATCAGTGTAGTGGCTTTTGTCTCCATTCCATCTCTTCATTTCTTCACTTTTATCATCTCCTATGCCACTATTAAATTTATCTGATTGCATAGTAAAACTAACTTGAAAAGAATTAAACAAATTCAGTGTTTCTTCTAGTTATAGTTCTCAAAACAGGAAGAGAATAACACAATAAAATGCAAAATAAAGTGAATAAGCATTCAGAGAGGGGGAAATGAAATAGGGAAAGAAGAGAAGGAAGACAAAAGAAGTAGAAAAGAGGTAGCACCGTAGGCGAAGACCATAAAGAGAAAAACTTACCATTAAGATTAGAGTCTTCTTCAGATGAGACAGTGACTGGTATTTAGCTCTTGGCTTTTTACCTGATGTGTAGAAATGGGTTACAGCAAAGCTGAAGAGGAAAACAGAAAAATAAAATTTTTGCAAATTTTACTGTGATGATCAGTCACTTGGCAAGTGTTCAGACACTTGCAGGTAATACTGACTGATCCCAAATAATATGATAAGCCAAAAGCCAAGCCAACTCAAAAGCCAAGGCAATTCAATGTCCCTGCCTATTGATTTGTCCCTGAGTTGATTTTGTGGTTGGAAATTATATAAGCTTTCATCAGACTAAATGTCATGAAAACTCCTGGGTATAAGCATTTCATCCCTGGGGGGGGGCAAATTTCTTGTTTGAGGACTTCATTATTAGTTATGCTTCTTTGTGGACTTGATTATGAATATGAAACACTTGTTAAACAATTTTTTTTTTTTTTTTTTAGTTTCAGGAGTAGAATTTAGTGATGATCACTTACATGTAACACCCAGTGTTCATTATATCAATTGCCCTCCTTAATGTTCATCATCTAGTTACCCCATTCCCCTGCCCACCTCACCTCCAACAAAACTGTTTGCTCCCTATAGTCAGTGTCTTTTATGGTTTGCCTTCCTCTCTGTTTTTATCTTAGTTTATTTTTTCTTCCTTTTCTCTATGTTCTTCTTAAATTCCATGTATGAATGAAATCATATGGTATTTGTCTTTGACTTATATTGCTTAACATCATACCCTCTAGTTCCATCCATATAATTACAAATGGCAAAACTTCATTCTTTTTGATTGCTGAGAAATATTCTGGGGTGTGTGTGTGTGTGTGTGTGTGTGTGTGTGTGTGTATCTCATATCTTCTTTATCAATTCATCCATTGATGGACATCTGGGTTCTTTCCATAGTTACTGCTATAAACATTGGGGTGCATGTGCCTATTTGAGTCATTATGTTTGTATCCTATGTAGTAGTAATAGTAGTGCAGTTGCTGGGTTGGGGTAGTTCTATTCTTAACTTTTTGAGGCACCTCCATACTGTTTTCCAGAGTGGCTGCACAAGTTTGCATCCTCCATGGACCTATAAACGTTGTTTACATTGGTGGGAATGTAAACAATGTTTATAAATCCATGAAGAATGCATTATTATATACTGAGGAATCAAAGAAGCATAAGTCAATGTTCCTGACTATTGTAGTTTACCAATATATTGAGGAGACAGATTTCGTGCATGAATATAGCAATATACCATGTGCCATAAAGTTAATAGTAAATAAGACCCATTCTTACTATGGGGAGAGATTAAGAATGGATGCTTAAAAAAAAAAAGATGGATTCAAAGCTAAGCACTGGAGATTAGGAAGTAGAGTAAGGTATTTTAGGTAGGATAAACTGTGGGGAAAAGGTACACACAAATGAAAACTCATGAATTACTAAAAATTTATCAGAGAGAATACAATACAGTTTACTCTACGAAATACTTAAGGTCCTAGAGATTCTGGCTATTAGTACAAAAGTGTAATGATATCTTCTTAGTACTTATACACATTCTCCCAAACCTAAGGGACAATTCCTGAGGCAAGTAATTGTACTATAATGGATATAGTAATTTGGGTCAAAAACAGATCTATCACCCCCACAAGTAAAAATTTTATCAAATCAGACCTAGTTTTTCTCCTGCTCTCCAATTCCCTAGATATACACTGGAACAGTGTATTATGTTTAACAAGCCTATCACTTTTATTTATTTATTTATGTTAAAAGATGTAAGAAAATTTTCCCTACCTTCGAAATCCTGAACACATTTTTATTCAAAAATGATGTCTTTTAATAAGTTAATTTAAGATCCTCTATAATTAAGATAAGATCAGAATAACTTAAATCTATTAATATAAATAAATTACTCAGCGTTTTAGAGATGTTTATTTTCAGTATATAGATTATAAATCAGTCTTCAAAGCACAAAAACTTACAAACTGTTATTTTTTAAAAATATTTATTTATTTATTCATTTGACAGAGAGAGAGAACACAAGTAGGCAGAGAGGCAGGCAAACAGAGTGGGGAGGCACTCTGAACAGAGAGCCTGATGTGGAGCTCGATTCCAGGACCCTGAGACCATGACCTGAGTGGAAGGCAGAGGGTTAACCCACTGACCCTCCAAGTGCCCTTTATTCTTAAAGGTGTAAAAACAATTATACTGGCAAAGGATTTTGTTTGTTGATGTTCATGGTTTTTATATTCCTATTGCAGGATAAAGCACTTAGGCTTACTTTTTTTTTTTTTTTTCTTCTTCTCAGGCAGCACACTGAAATATGTAATTCTTAAAATAAGTTTTAATACTTGTGGACATTTCATGATTAGCTATTTATAGCTCAAATCAACAATTTAAACACCAAAGTATCTCTTTTATTCTTCATAGTCAATGTTTTTACGTTAATACAACAAGCACTAAAATTAAACAACTGTTATCCTATGAGATGATTATGGTTTATTTCCAGGGAATGCCCTAAACTGTGTGCATATCTCTCCAAGGAATTCAGCTCCAAAGGCAATATTTCCCTGAGGATCTTTGGTTTGTTTACTATACAAGAGATACAAAATATAGACTCCTTTCTATCTCCTTCAACTATGTTCTTAGGAGACTCTGTACAAAATATACTATATTAACATACTGGGCACACCCTTTATCTTCATTAATTTATTAGTTCATTTATTCTTTCCTGAAATACCTATTTATTGTGTGCTTGAAATGTATTGAGCACTCCTGGATGTCCTGACAGCTCCCCTACCCACTTCTGCCATGTGAGGACCTGGAGACAAGTCTATGAAACCTGTGAAGCCAGCTCTTACTAGACACCAAATCTGCTGGCACCCAGATCTTAGCCTTTCTAGCTTCTAAAACTGAGAAATAAATGTCTGTTGTTCAAGGCACCAAGTTACGGTGTTTGTGACAGCAGTCCAGATAGACTAAGACAGAAATAAAAGCAGAATTCATTGCCAACAGACTTGTCCCATAAGAAATGTTGAACAAAGTTCTCAGGGAAAACACAAATGATATAGGTCAGAAATCTGTCCTTCCTCAAGAAAATAAGAGTGTTGAAGAAGGAATAAGGGGATAAGTACATTCAACTGGATTTTCCACTAAAGTAACTCTTTCTGAGTAGAACCAACTATTAATTACCATTTATTAAAATTAATTATAAATCCATTGTTATTAGTATGTTTCTGTCTTTAATAATTGGCAATATTCTGAGGCCCAAATTAGATTATCTCTGACCACCTTCTTTCTTCATTCCCTATTTTCTTCTTCTTTATTTCCATCATATCCTTTCCTACCTTCCTTTTCCCTTCTTTATTATTGCTTCCTTTCTTGCGTTAATCAACAGACGGTTTTAAGGGGGAACATTATTGGACAAGATTGACAGACTTACAGAATTTACAGAATGCCTTCCATTTTGCCAACTTGGACACATGATCACTTAGATGAATCAATGTTTTCAAAGTCCATAACTTTGAAAAGTGACATAAATTTACAAAATCAAGAAACCAAGCGAGCTCCAAGCATGATAAAATGCCTACACACATTATAATCAAACTGTTAAAGAACAAAGACAGTGAGAAAAAGTGTGGCTAGCATTCATACCATGAATGTTGGAGGACAATGGCTTGAACAATTTCTGACTTCTTTTTATAAGCTAGGGAGGCCAGAAACTAGAGAGGAATCTTTAGATTGCTGAGGGAAAAAAAAAATTGTCAATTTAGAATTCTATACATTAAAACTATGCTTCAACATGAAAAGGAAATAAAGACATTTTCAGATAAAATAAAACCACAAGCATTTTTCAGTAACACATCAGCACTACAAGAAATGTAGCAGGAAGTTTTTCAGCTGAAGAAAACTGAATCCAGATGGAAAACTGGAATTTCAGGGAGGAATTAGAAATATCAGAAATTTTAAATGTGGGGTAAATATCAGAGACTAACTTTTTTTCAATGAGCCTGAAATAAAATAAGAATTATTCATAAAGAAATGTAAATATATGTGCATTAAAAGAATTATTTTAAAATTAGTAACAAAAATTCTATCTAAAGTAGAAGTTCAATGGATGGGCTGAACAGCAGAAGGGTAATTATAAAACAAAAGAGTGAACTTAAAGATTGATAGAGACCACTCAATTTGAAAAACAAAAAAAAAGTAAATTATATATATTTAATGAATAGAGCCTCTGTGACCTAGGGACAATATCAAAAGGTCTAATATATACATGTATATAATTTAAACTTAAAAAAGCAAGAGATATTATAAATCAGCACTGTCCAATAGAAATATAATGCAAAACACAAATGTAAGCCACATTTGCAATTTCAAATTTTCTGATAACCTTATTTTTAAAAAGTGAAAGAAAACAAGTGAAATTAATTTTAATAACATATTTAACCCAATACATCCCATGGATTGTCATTTCAGCATCTAATACATATTAAAAATTAGTGAGATCTTTTACATTTTTGCACTGCCTTTGAAACATGATATACATTTATATTTATAACACATCTCAGTTTGGACTAGACATATTTCAATTTTTAATGGCTACCAAATTGGATAATGTAAACATAGTTAGATAATATAAGGCATTTGTTGTTTGTGTCTTCATTTTGGCTTCTCAGCAGTTTCAGACCAAAATTCTGGTATGTATGAAAAACCTGTGGATATTAAAAACAACCCCATAAACAACTAATGGGTCAAAGAATAAATCACAAAGAAGATTAGAAAACACTTGGGAACAAATGAACACAGACACCCAAGCTATCAAAACTTACAAAATACAGTAAGAGCAGTGTACAGAGGGAAATTTATAGTTTTAGGCATCTGCTTTAACAAAAAAGATGGATCTCATATCAGTAATCTAAGTTCAAACTTACAGATTTAAGAAAAAAACAAAAGAGTAAAAGAAACCCAAAGCCATCAGAAAGAAGTGAATAATAAATAGTAGAGTGGAGATAAATGAAATATAGGAAAGGGAAAAATTAGAGAAAATCAGTAAATCCCGAAGTTGTTTCTTTCAAAAGTTCATCAAAGCTGACAAAACTTTAGCTGGATTGACCAAGAAAATAAAAAAAAAAAAAAAAAGGGAAGGCTCAAATTGCTAAAATCAGGAATCAAAGTTGGTTCATGACTATTGACCTTGTAGAAATAGAGAAGAGTATAAGAATGTACTATCAGCCATTGTGCATCAACAAATTAGATAGCGTAACTGAAACACAGTTCATAAAATCCACAAATTACCCCTTACTCAGGTGACACAGGTATGTAATAGACCTATAGTTATTGAAGAAATTGAAACAGTAATTCAAAACCTCTATATAAAGACTATCTAAGACCAGATGAATTTCCACAAAGCTTTAAAGAGTTAACACTAATCCATTTCACACTCTTCCAAATACTGGAGATTATAATACTCTTCCTCTTTGATTGTATGAGGACAGCATTACTCTGATTCAAAAACCGGATAAAAATATCAGAAATACAGATCTCTATCCCTTATGAACATCAATGCAAAAATCCTCAGGAAAATACTAAGAAAGCAAATTCAGTTGTATTTAAAGGTAAGATACCATGATAAAGTGGGGTAGAATGTAAGGTGATCCAACATTTAAAAAAAATGAACCTACATAATATGTCAATGATAGAAGATGACGGAAGATGAAATAAAGGGAAAAAAACTCATGATTATTACAATAGATGCAGGAAAAGTCAAGCTTTGACAAGATTTGAAATCCTTTCAGAAGAAAAATACAGTAAATGCAGAGTAGAAAGGAACTTCCTCAAACTGCTGAAAAGCATTCATGAGAACCCTACAGCTAATGTCCCATTCAAGGCTGAAAGACTGAAAGCCTTCCCCCAAACATCAGGAACATGACAAGGATGTCCACTTTTTCCAACTGCTATTCAACATTGTGCTGGAAGTTCTAGACAGAACAGTTAGACAAAAATAATAAATAAATAAATAAATAAATAAATAACACTTGAATTGGAAAGAACTTTTAGATCTTTATAGAGAAATCAAATAGAATAGGTAAGTCCAGAATAATCTCATACATCTAAGGCCAATTAATTTTTGAGTAGGTTACAAGACTATTCAATGGAGAGAATAATCTTTTACATAAATGGAGCTAGAATGACTGGATGGCCACATGCTAAGAATATTAGAGCCCTGGGTCATACTATCACAAATTAATATATCAATGACTTAGATGTAAGAACCAAAACTATAAAATTTGTATCAGTAAATGTTGGAATCTTACTGATTTGTATTTAGCGGTGAATTCTTCTACATGACACCACAGAAATGACCAAAAAAAGAAAAAAATAAATTGGACTCTATCTAAATTAAAAGTTTGAGGTGCCTGGGTTAAGTGTCTGCCTTCAGCTCAGATCATGATCTGAAGGTCCTGAGATTGAGCTCCCCCATCAGGCTCTCCCCTCAATGGTAAATCTGCTTTTCTCTCTCCATCTGCCTCTGTGATCTCTTTTGCTTTCATCCTCTCTCAAATAAATAAATAAAATATTTTAAACTATTTAATTAATTAAAAGTTTTTGTGCATCAGAAGACCTTGCCATAGAAGTATTAAAAAAAAACTGGAAGAAATATTTTCAGATCACTTATCTGATAAGGTTCTAGTATCCAGACTATATAAAGGACTATTACAAGTCAGCCACAATAAAAACACACAAAAAAATGCCAAGTAATCCAATTTTAAAATATGCAAAGTATTTGAGCAAACATTTCTCCAAATGGCCAACAAGGACATGCAATGATGCTACACATCATTAGTCATTATAAAAAATGCATGTGAAAACTATGGTGAATTATATTTCAATTATGGTCACTGGGGTGGGGGTTGGGGAACTGCTGGATGGCCATTATTTCAAAAAAAAAAAAAAAAAGATGTGAATATGAAGAAATTGGAAGCACAGTGCATTGTTAGTGGGAATGTAAAATGAGGAAAAAGTGGAAAGTTCGGGAGTTCCATTAAAAAAATTTAAACATAAAATTGTCATATGATTCAATGACACCATTCCTAGGTATTGACCCAAATAACTTGCTCACAAATGCTTGTAAGTATGCTATTGTTCAAAGCAGCCCTATTCACAGTAGTAAAAATATAGAAACAACTGAAATGTCAATTGACAGATGAATGGATGAAGAAAATGTGATATATATGTATAATGGGATGTTATCCAAAGAGAAAAAAGTGAAGTATTAATACATGCTTCAATGTGGATATACCTCGATATCATGATCCTAAGTGAAAGAAGCCAGACATAGAGGTCACAAATGGTATGATTCCACTTATGTGAAATATCCAAAATTGGATATCCACAGAGAAAGAAAACAGATTAGTATTTGCTAGGGGATTGTGAAAGAAGGAATGGGAAATGACTGCTAAATGGCTACAGAGCTTTCTTTTGGGTGAGCAATATTTGGAACTTACTATGGGTGGTGGCTGCAAAACAGTATGGATGGACTAAATGGCCCTAAACTGTACACTTTAAGATGATCAATTAAAAAAAATCTATGGAAATATCATAAAAATACAATAAATATGTTACGGAAAAAGAGTAGTACAGAACTGTATCACATAATGCAAATTGTGTTATTTTCTGGACTTTATGATTTTAATAGCTTAATTAAATGTGTGACTGGTTATCACTGTTCTCATCCTAAATAAATCTCATATTTGTTCCTAATCCTCTATTTATAAGTGCACATTCATAATTTGGAGGTTGTATTCTTAAAAGAGGGCACTGCAATTTGAAGAAACTTAAATATCCTCACACTCTATCCACACTTGGGAGTAGGAGAAAGGTAAAAATGAATCTCTATGTTGCCATATTGGAAACAAGCATCTCCATACAATAGTTGTGGATTAGGCCTTGAAAGCAATGAGTTCTGATGATGCTGGAGGAAAAAGAGTTCAGAGACTCTTAGAACAGAGAAAAAAAGAAATAAATAAAGGTAGAGTTTACTAAATGTATTTGAGTCTACTAAGGGTATAGCTGCGCTTCAGGAAGCCACCTGAACAGAGAATATTGAAGAGTACAAAAACAGTTATGCAATTTTTCAATAATTGAGGTATAGTTGATGTATAATATCATATTGGTTTTAGGTGCCCAACATAGTAATTTGACACTGAGATGCATTACCAAATGTTTATCACATTTATAATTACCATGTAATTATTTTAATTACATTACATTTAATTCATTACATTATTTTAATGAGAAAATGAAGCCCAGTGGAAACAGAACATTGCTAAATAAAGAGAATATAGGCCAAGATTTGGCTCAGATGGAAGAAAATTTTACACTGTCAAAATAATGTAAATTAAAAAAATAATAATGTAAATTAGTATAAAAATCCAACTGATCATTACAATAAAGTTATTTTCAAATTATATTAAATATTAAAAAGGGATGTGGGTACGAAGGATGGGAAATGTACGAATTTCAAGTGCCCACCTTCCATATTTAAGTCAGTAAATATTTAAATAGTTTCTAACTCAAAATATTAAGAAGTAAATGAAACAAGATGGGATTGGGAGGGAGACAAACCATAAGTGACTCTTAATCACAAAACAAACTGAGGGGTGCTGGGGGGAGGGGGTTTGGGAGAAGGAGGTGGGATTACCACTCTTTTTTAAAAAGAAATACATTTACTTTATATGTAATACAGAAAATGTCCTCCAAACTTAATATAAACTGGAGATATGGCTCTTTAAAGAAGAAATGAAATTAGATAAATTTCTTGTCCTGATAAAATCTTTGAGCTCACACAGTTGAGTGTGAGATATTGGGGTTAATGTATTTTGGATAAGAATGCAAGTTAAAAGTAGTTTAAAGTAATATAAAAATATGATGGATATGCAACATTCAGAAATTTCCTGTGTTCTGGGGCTCAAATCAATAGCAGACAGTTGGGAATGAAATTGCTACTAAATACAGTAAGGTTGGGGAATTTTTTTTTTTTTTAATTTAGTCATATTGATTGCATGAACCCGGACAAAAAAGTTGATTCATTTGTAAGCCATTGAAATAAAGGCCATGAAGTTAGAACTGTTTTTTTGTTTTTTTTACAACTCAGTTGACTTGTTCTTATAAGGAATCTTTGAACCTTCATTTCGTTGGAATCAGGCTTTGAATAGACATCCTTCATAACATTCAAAAGAATCTCAGAAATGTATTTTATTAAATGAATATATTGTTTTCCTCAGGTAATTATAATTACATATGTTTTTGGTATACAGGATCATTGTGAATGTTTTAAAATATGACATTGGAAAAATGAATTAGTACTACTTGAGACATTTCCTCTTATTGAATTCAATAGAATTTAAACATTTCATAAAACATCCAGTTTCATATCCCAAAGGAATCTCCTCTCCCTTACTGATAAATTGCTGAAGTGGTTACAGAAGTCCCAGGGCTTATAAAAATGGTCAGAAACAGTGACTATTTTATTGCCATTCACCAAGTATTTTATTTGCAGTTAAAAGAAGATAATGATGTCAAGTGGTTTCAATATTTTTTAGGGTTTTTTTTTTTTTTGCAGTTTTGTAATTTAAATTTAGCTTGGGAGTACGCATATATGAATTCACTTCTAACTTTATAATTTGGTACCCTATGTAATTCATCCTTTGTTGACTGACATTTTCTTATGCTTTTGACCTTAAAAAATAGACCGAACTTAGAAAAGGAAAGTAGACCAAACTTGGATTTCAAAAATTTAATCACTGAGTATAAAGTATGCTTAAATAGCCAGAATGTAGACATTTTTAGAGAAATGATACATTGGGGAGTCTGGGGAAGGAAAGGAAAAAAATGTAAGAAAGGAATGAAGTAAAAGAGGAAAATAATTTTAGTCCTATTGTAGTTATTTATAACCATTGGAAATATCTCTACATTTTTAAACACCTGAACTGGATTGTGTGAAATGTAATACCTTGAAAATGCATATAATAGGTTTAAAGCAACATATGACATGACATTCTTCTTAAGGAAAATATGGTCATGCTTTAGAAAAATTTGGTGATACACTTTTGAGATGATGAACATGAGGACGTAGGCATGGTATGAAGAAGATGGAAAGTAAAAACATTGAAAAGGCTAATAAAATTCTGAATTTTAAGGTGCTAACCACAAAACAAGTGAATAAGAGAAGAGAAGAAGGACATGAGTGAGAGAGAAGAGACTACCATGGCAATGGGGGGGAGCCATGCAGAGCAATGACACTAAAAACAATCTACCAGGTATAAGTAGATAATATCTTTTTTAAATGGCTTGTTTTCTAGAACCCTCTCCTGTTACTGCAAAAGTAAATAAAGAATGCTACATAAACAACACAGTCATCATGCATGAGGATATATTTCCTATCTACTTGGGTCCATATCAGAGAAATAAGAATAACCAGGATGAGTGAGACAAAAGTACACCCAAGTCTTCAGGAAAAAGGGGAAAGCAGACCTAAAGTGGTCATGAAGATTTCAATCTTGAAGAGTTTACGGAAGTTTGGTGAAAGTTCTGAATCCCCACTCAGGTATTTAGGTCAAGTTTTTGATTTTTAAAAGGCAAGGAGTCCTCAGCTGAAATCTAACTTACAGAATACTATCATAAGAAGTAATAAACTGAGAAAGAGATAAGTTTAGCAAAGAAGAGTGAGTTACCTGATGGTGTAAAATAACTTAATCTGAACTAAGTAGATTGGGGGAAAATTGCAACTACAGAAGACACAAGTTAAAATATTATGACAAATTTTCTGGATTTTTTTTGGTTTCTATTTTTATATGCCATATATTATCTTTCTGAAATTCCTGAATTTATGACACTTGAGAAATGACACTCCTAGATTTGCACTCGGTTAGTGAAATTTTGAGTACAAATTATATGAGCAAGTTTTTAGAGGCTGTTACTGCTGACTAGCATAACACTGAAGGAGGTTGTGTGGCAGGAGCAACACATGTATGGACAGTCTCAAGCTAATAGGTATCTCATGCAAGATTATACCTTTTATTTCTCATTTCTTCTTATTTTAAAATTATTATTTTTTTGGAAGTCAACAATAAAAAAAAAACACAGCACAGTAACAACCTTTATTCTTCTTGGACTGACTGATAATCCACAATTACAAGTGGTCATTTTTTTTTCTCCTTCTGAAACCTTCATGTTGCGTGTCAGTGGGAATCTAACCATAATCACCCTCACCCTACTGGACTCTCATCTAAAGACACCCATGTATTTCTTCCTCTGAAGTTTCTCATTTTTAGAAATTTCATTCACAACTGTCTGCATCCCCAGATTTCTTGCCAGTATGGCAACAGGTGATAAGTCCATTTCTTACTATAGTTGTGCAACACAGCTGTTTTTTACTATTGTGTTGGGTGCAATTGAAATTTTTCTTCTAGCTGCCATGTCTTATGACCGCTATGTGGCCATCTGCAAACCCCTGCATTACACCACCATCATGAGTGAAAGTCTGCAACTTGTTGGTCTTTGCTTCATGGTTGGCTGGTTTTAGAGTAATTATTCCACCACTCCTTGTGGGTCTCCAGGTAGATTTCTGTGCAACCAACGCTATAGATCATTTCTTCTGCAATTTTTTCTCCTATATAACACCTCTCTTGCACAGACACAGATGTAATAGATTTAATGGCATTTCTCTCAGCCATTTTGAACCTCCTGGTTACACTGACATTAGTGATTCTCTCCTACGCAAACATCATCAGGACTAGACTGAAGATACCTTCTTCTCAACAGAGGAAGAAAGCCTTTTCTACATGTTCTTCTCACATGGTAGTTGTGTCCATTTCATATGGCAGCTGCATTTTCATGTATGTGAAACCCTCTGCAAAGGACAGAGTATCTTTAAATAAAGGGATAGCCCTGCTCAGTACTTCTGTTGCCCCTCTGTTGAATCCCTTCACTTATATACTGAGAAACAAACAAGTGCAAGATGCTTTTAAGTACATGATCAAAAAGATTGAGATTTTCTCAGTGAAGTGAATCATTTTAGTGATATTACTGAGGTTATGAGTAAAAGAAAGCAAGAAGGATAAAGTGCTTCATAGAACTCTTAATTCTTTTTTTTTTTAAAGATTTTATTTATTTATTTGACAGAGAGAAATTACAAGTACACTGAGAGGCAGGCAGAGAGAGAGAGAAGGAAGCAGGCTCCCTGCTGAGCAGAGAGCCCAATGCGGGACTCGATCCCAGGACTCTGAGATCATGACCTGAGCTGAAGGCAGTGGCTTAACCCACTGAGCCACCCAGGCGCCCAGAACTCTTATATTATATTATATTATATTATATTATATTAATTCTTATATTCAAAATAAGAATAACTATTTTTCTTGCTATAATTTTCATGTTGGTCTAATTAATCCCCAAAGCTTAATTCTCTCCCTTTATCTGTCCCTTATTTAGGCCAAAATAATATGCCTTTTTATTTGGTGATTTTATCTATTTCCTAAAAAAATTCTCTCAGAGGAGGACAAAATACACTATATTTTTTCCTTGTTCTTATCCACTGTTCTGGAATTCACAGATTCAATTTTCCACATATTCTATATAGAGTTAATGCACCACCTAGAGTTGTGAAACTTAGCTGAGAAACACATACTTCTAGAAATGCCCAAATTGTCACTGAGTCAAGGCAAAATAAAAAATGGGAATTCACCTATAACCTTTAGAGGTATTGAATTACTAACCACTATGTCCTTAAATATTATGGAATTCTTTTGTTTCTGTAAATCGAGGTCATGGCAGCCATTTCAAATAATCAATTTGTAAATTTCTTTTACTTATTATTATTATTCGTTATCATATACTCTACCAGTAAAGAAAAAAAAAAACACAAACAAAAACACTTGAATTTCACAGTATTTGTATATTTGTTTATAAATTATATATTCACTATAGTATAGAATATTTAAACATGTTAATAGAAAAATAGAAATTAAGCAAAGATATTAAGCAAAAGAATCAATATAGTTTATAATACAGCAATATAGTTTATAATACAGATTTATGATATAATTTAATTTTAATGTTAATAGTACAACTATAAAATTCAATTTGATTTAACATGTATTATTATATTTGCAAATATCAGTTTATTATGTGATAAGTTAAATGAAATTCTTATTCTAAGCCTATCTGATCTTGGTAGTTGGAAGGGTCTTCATAGGGGCACCTGGGTGGCTCAGTGGGTTAAAGCCTCTGCCTTTGGCTCAGGTCATGATCTCAGGGTCCTGGAATCGAGCCCTGCATTAGGCTCTCTGCTCAGCAGGGAACCCTCTCTCTCTGCCTGCTTCTCTGCCTACTTGTGATCTCTGTCTGTCAAATAAATAAATAAATAAATTTTAAAAAAGAAGGGTCTTCATAGTTCAAAACTAATGCTTCACACTGCATGCTGATCACATCAAAAGAAGGGAGTCACAGTAATTATTATTCTGTTCTATTTGAATTTGTTTTTGATATTGAATTACTGCAATTCTGTCTGCTCTAATGTTAATATGCTGCCTAAACTTTTATTTTTATATAAGCATTTTTAAAGTGCACAGAAATTTTTACTTGGAATATTTTATAGAGATTATAATAATTCTAAGTTGTCCCAATAGGTGGATGAGAAATTTTCATAATTATTGAGCTTATATAATCTTCAGTAATAATAACGATGGCAATAATTTCAAACAATCAATTTCTAAATTTCTATTGCTTGCTACAACTCTCTTTTGAAAACTGGTTACTTTTTCACATACTGTTAAAATACCATGCATTAAGAATTGCACATGATATGAGCACTGGGTGTTATACGCAATCGTTAAACACAACATCAGAAACTGATGGTGTACTATAAATTGGCTAATTGAATTTAAATTAAAAAATAAATAAAATATAATGTATTTTGGAACAGAATGGGAGAGCAATATCTTCATGAAAGCATATACGATTGATGGGTATTTGTTATCATATAAAAGAGAAAATTGGAATATGTCTATTTGTAAAATAAAATCATATATTTCTCTTAATGCGTATTTAAAAAAATATTTTGCCTGAGAAGTTCTGAGTCCTGATACATTTTTTAAAAATATATCTGAAAAACAATCTGAGGGGTTTGAAGCAGTGCAGGGTGGGAGGTTGGGGGAACCAGGTGTTGGGTATTAGAGAGGGCACGGATTGCATGGAGCACTGGGTGTGGTGCAAAAAAACAAGGAATACTGTAATGCTGAAAATAAAAAATAAATATATATATATATACATCTTAACATACCCTTATATGCTTCCTCCATTCTCCTATCCTCCCTACTTCCTCAACCTCTTCCTCTTTCCTCTTCTGAACCTTCAAATGTAAAAACTATTCTTAGATGGAAGACTGTACAAAAACAGCCTGTGGGCTTGTACTGCAGATTTGGGTTTGCTTGTCCAATGTCTAAATAATAGCAAAAGGCTAGGGATGGCCCTAAAGTAAGGATGAAGGTCTGATTTCTTATCTGTTTTACTATTTCAAGCTGATGCAATCTACCTGTTATGTTCTATTAATCAAAAAAAAATCTAAAATTCAATAACTCAATATTTAGTGCCAATATTGTTTTGATTTAAACCAATAAGTGGTCCATAACTTAAAACATATTGCATTTGGTATCATAATCTAATTCAGCATATGAATCTACTGTTACCCTCTAAAATTCATCTGGGATAGGGTAGGCAAATATTTGAATTATATGGGTATGTGGAATGGATTACCATTCCTGCATCATTTTTTTAAGTATTTATTTGATGGTAGTATCAAGTACTGCAGTTTTCCCAGGGAAAGATGCTTTGATTTATTATTTGTTTATGAGAGTGAACTCCATGGTTTTCTACTTGGTCCTGAGTATATCTCTTTTAAAAATATATCAAGATGATTTTTCACATGCAATAGAAACACTGTAAATGAGACTAACACATAGCTGCCACTTATCGATAAAACTTTCTCCACCCTCATTATTCTCCACTCTAATATGTCTGTACCCTGGCATTCTATCATCATAATAATTAAGATTAGCTCAGAGATGAGGTGAAACAATCCCAGAAAGTTCCAGATTTTACCCTCTTCAGTGGACAGTTTTCCTGACAAAAGAATTTATATTCTTTCAGAAAATTGGAAGGTGATTAAGATATTAATATCAATGCATGGCACTTCCTCACGGATAACTTCCTTAATGGGTTCTGGCCTTATGAATAAAGACTAAAGTCTTTATTTGGATAAGGAGTTTAACACCATTCGATGGCTATATCATCCTTGATTTCACCCAAACTAGAGTTCTTTCAATTATTGAGGTCAAATAGGAACTTAATGGATTGTTTATTTTAGCCTTAGGAGCAGCATGATGTCTTTTTCAAACTAATGCATATCACACAATTTTGATATTCAGTCTAACTCTACCAACTAATAAGTAACCGTACCCATCTTGCCAATGTCAGCTAATTGTTATTATATGACCTCTGCCTTCCCATAGTCCCATCATTTCCAGTGAAATGAGGAAACTCACTGTAATGAAATTATCTCCCACTTTCACTTCAGACCAGCAATTACAGTACCTTTCAATGATGTTAATACCCTCCTGTGCATTAAAAAATGTTCCATATTGCTGTCATTCTAGATCTTTGGACTTATTTCTCTAATATTTCAGCTTTAATCAGGATAAGTCATTCACAAATTTAAGTAGGTATCTAATTGAACAAAAAAATTATAGCCATCATCAGAAGTTTGAACTCTTCCATTAAATCCACAATCACTACTCAGTCCTCACCCTGATCTATGATATGCTGGTAAACCAGCTTTCTGAAAGTAAAACCCTAATTTAGAGCCAAAAACAAACAAACCAACAAACCCCAAATCATTAAAAATATATCAGTAAATTCACCCTGATATAGAATTATATTTACTTTCTTTCTGGTATATCACCCTTAGAATCTATTATCACATATATTCCCCCAGGCTTTTATTAATGTAAGTTGGTGAATTATTGCTATGGTCTTAATAGGAACCCCAAAATTCATATTTTGAAATTCTAACTCCCAAAGGTGATGGTGGTAGGGGATAGGGCCTTTGGGAGGTAGTTAGATCATAGGCGTGAAACCACTAACAGGATTAGTGCTCTTATGAAAGGACCCCAGAGAATTCTGTCCCCCTCCTTCCACCATGTAAGCATACAATGAGAAAACAGAAAACTGGAAGAAGGCCCTTATCTGACCACAATGACACTCTGAACACGGTTTTCCATGCTCCAGAACTGTGTGAAATACATTTCTTTTTATGTATGACACAGAGTCTTCTGATATTTTGTTATAGTAGTCCAAATAGACTAGAACAATTACTACAATACTTTTTGGTAGTTAAGTTTTCTTTTTTGAGGTTTGAATGTTAGCCAATAAGCATGTGAAATATATTCACTATCGTGCTACAAGGCAGAAAGGTTGTATCTAACTATATAGAGAGAAGGGAAATGACAAGTTTGTGGCTTTAAATTCTTAGCTTGATTTATACTCAGCAAAATGAAGTTCCCATGACTACCCTCAAGAAATTTATTATCTCTTATAGCTTTATGTCAGTTGTTACTGAAAACAAAGGAGGTTCTGATCTTTTTTTATTTTTTCAGTTGAAGTGTTGACATATAACACTGTTATGGTTTCACGTGTAAAACATGGTGATTTGATATTTATATACATTGCAAAATCATCTCCACAATAAGTCTATTTACAATCTGTCACCATACATAGTTACATTTTTTTTCTTGTGATGAGATCTTTTAAGATTTATTCTCTTAGCAACTTCCAAATATGTCATAAAACATTATTAGTTATAGCCACCATAGATATGTGAATATATTTCACATGCTTATATTGTTTTGTATCATCTCTATTTACTTTGAAAAAGGTTATCCTTTCAAGCAAGCTTCTTTCTTTCTTTTTTTTTTTTTTTAAGATTTTACTTATTTATTTGAGAGAAAGAGAGAGAGTGAGCATAACCAGGGGGAGGGAAATAGGGAGAGGGAGAATCAGGCTCCCAGCTGAACAGGGAGCCCAAAGCAAGGCTCAGTCCCAGACCCCAAGATCATGACCTGAGCCAAAGGCACATATTTAATTGACTGTGCCACCCAGTTGCCCCAATAGAAGCTTCTTTCTAAGTGATAATCTAAGTAACTCATCAATACTTGATGCCAAGGATTCCTGATATCTTATCTTCTTACTGTTTTCAAACACTTCAAGTTTAGATAGCTAATTAAAAAAAAAAAAAAAATCCTCCTTAAGAGTTTATTTGATGCAACCAGCTGTGCAGTCATGACTTTTGAGTAACAATTTTCCATGGACTTTTTATATATCTTGTATTAGCTCTTGCTCTACATTACTTTTACAATTGTTTTTAAATCATTCAGCAACGGAGATAGAGATCATTTATTCCTCAAGGGTAGAAGGCAGGTGTTTTTGTTTGTTTGTTTGTTTTTGTTTTGTTTTTTTTTTTCCCTAACTGGAATTAAGATAATGTCCTGTACTGGGCAAGACTGGGCAGGTTTACTGGCAACCTCTTTAAAGTACTGGTATTTTTCTAAGCTCAGGGTCTCAGTTGTGACACAGACCTATCGTATTTAATAATATCACCCAATACATTGTTTTATTATTGCCTTAACAAACTCAAATCTGTTTAGTTGGTACAAATTCCAGATGGTAACATGGCCACATAGATTCAAACTTAATTCTTGGTAAGTTTTATAAAATTTTCCTTGTCCCTCATCCCCTGACTCCTCTAGATGAGGGGTTCCTGAGTATGAGAAGGGTATGACTGGAAACCGGATGAAATTATAGTTGTGGAATGGACTACTCAGATTTTGTGGAAGTGGAGAGAGAGAGGGAGAGAGAGAAAACCCATTATCAGGGAAGAGGACACTTTAGATCCCAGAAGACTTAATGATCTTTGCCGCTAAGAACTGTCTCTGGAGCCTTTCTCCAAAAGACAAATACTTCAGGGCAAGAATTTTAAATTTGCTTGACTTTTAGGTAAGCCATCCTCCATCAGATGAAGATAACAGAGATAATAGGGAACCACTCTAGCACCTCCTAGTCACCCCACACACCTACCTTCACCCACAGGCAAAATACTTCTTTTCAAAACTTATTTTAATTCTGGTAAAATTAACAGACAGTGCAATATTCATTTTAAGTGTACAATATAGTGTTTCAGCAATTGTATACATTTTTCATTGTTCATCACGATAGGTGTATTCTAAATTACCTTCATCTATTTCACCTGTCCCTCCACTCACCTACCCTCTGATAACCATCTGCTTGTTCTCTATAGTTAAGAGTCCACTCTTTGGTTTGTCTCTTTTTCTTTGTTTGCTCCTTAAATTCCACATGTGAGAGAGAAATCGTATGTTATTTGTCTTTCTCTGAATGACTTGTTTCACTTAGCATTATATCCACTAGATCTATCCTTGTTGCAAATGACAAGATTTCATTCTTTTTATGGCTGAGTAATATCAAATTGTATATATATATATATATATATATATATATATATATTTGAAGATAGATGATGGATATATAGATAGACAGATTATAGATACTAGAAAGATAACTATTATATCTTCTTTATCAATTCATCTATCAATGGATACTTGGGTTGTATTGCTTCCATAATTTGGCTTTTTATAAAAAGTGCTACAGTAAACATAGGGGTACAATATCCTTCCAAATTAATGCTTTAAAATTGTTTGGGTAAGTACCCAGTAGTGGAATTGCTGGGTCATATGGTGGTTCTATTTTTAATTTTTTGAGGAATCTCCATAGTGTTTTCCACAGTGGCTGTTCTGATTTGCATTCCCACCAACAGTGTACAAGGGTTCCTTTTTATCCATATCCTCACCAGTATGTGTTCTTTCTTGTGTTTTTTACTTTAGTCAGGCAAAATGCTTCCAAATGTCTTCCTCACTCCTATTTTAAGTCATATAGTGGAGCAGACAAATGTCACATGGATGATGGCTTGAACAAATAGGACAGATGTATTAAATATACGTAAGCAGTCCCTCCAAAAACAAGTTATTGAATTGGGAGCCCTGAGAGCCAGCTGAAAGCTATGTCAGAAGCATTACTAACCTGTAATATGAATGATGGATTTTTAACTCAGCTGCCAACCTCCAAAATTGTAAACTCTTTCTAGGAGACCTTAGCCCCAAGAGGGCTTATACTTGTGTGAGGGCTAGTCACTGGCTTGCATCCTTTTGGAGAACACTGTAACTAGCATCTTGGGAGTGATAAAATAGACCTGCAGAATAATCAGAGAGGACAACAGAGGAACATACTTAGGTGAATTTGCAGCAGAAGCTGAGTTGGTTTAGAAATGAGGGATGGATTTTGTGGGTGGAAATTCTGAAACATTTCTACATGTGATAGCTTTTGCTCTGGACTCTCTATTCAGGAATATTTTGCAACAGATTTGGTAGATTTTTTCCCCTTAGAAGTATATTAAAAATACTATCTTCCCATTCGGTTTCCCTTTCTTCCCCTAATGTCCTCCATGCCATCCCTTATGTTCTACATATGAGTGAAACTGTGTGATAATTGTCTTTCTCTGCTTGTCTTCTTTCACTTAACATAATCTTCTCCACGTCCACCCATGTCAGTGTAAATGATGGGCATTCATCCTTTCTGATGGCTGAGTAATATTCCATTGTATATATGAACATATCTTCTTTATCCATTCATCTCTTGAAGGGTATCTGATCTCTTACCACATTTAGGCTATTGTGGACATTGCTGCTATGAACATTCAGGTGCATATGCTCCTTATTTTCACTACATCTGTATCTTTGGGATAATTACCTAGTAGTGCAACTGCTGGGACATAGGGTAGCTCTAGTTTTTAACTTTTTGAGGAATTCCCATACTATTCTCCAGAGTAGCTGTACCAGCTTCCATTGCAACCACCAGTGTAAGAGGGTTCCCCTTTCTCCATACCTTGACAACATTTGTTGTTTCCTGTCTTGTTAATTTTTGCCATTCTAACTGGTGTAAGGTAGTATCTCCCTGTGGTTTTGACTGCTAACTGAACATAATAATTTTTAAAAAAGATATTGCCTTCTAGTAGGGAAAAATTAGGAAGGTTTTCCTCTTGAAAAGACTGAGAATTTACTAATTTAGGGATTCCTCAGCTTTAGATGTAGGTGCACTGTGTAACACAATACCCATTAGAGCCCTTCTCTGCAGAGAAAGGGAACTGATAAGAATATGAAGCTCCTGCTTCCTGCTATATAATAAATAATAAAGCTTTCTGTCACTGCCCCAATAGGATCCCTCTGTTCAGTATCTGTGAAATGATGGTTGGCCAACCTGTTAGACTCGAGGTAAAATATCAGGCTTTGATTAATACCATAGATTTCAGGGTGCCTGGGTGGCTCAGTGGGTTAAAGCCTCTGCCTTTGGCTCTAGTAATGATCCCAGGGTCCTGGGACTGAGCTCCACATTGGACTCTCTGCTTCCCTCTCTCTCTCTGTCTGCCTCTCTGTGCACTTGTGATCTCTCTCTCTGTGTGTCAAATAAATAAATAAAATCTTAAAAAATATACCATTGATTTGGTAGAATATAAGAAAGACAAATATTGTAGCACTTTAATCACTAATAGCTTTACTTTTATCTTATTTAAATGTTCAGTCTGGTATGTTGAAACTCCTCTATGAAGTCACTGTGTTTCTAAGTTAATGCAATGGTGTCAGGAACCTGGGTTTACTCCCTCTTGTTGAACAGCCAGTGTATTCCTAGTATGGTTGCTCATATTCATGGCTCTAAATGGCTTGTCTTCCCAAGTGCTGATATCACAGCAATGAGAGGGGGGTTAAATGGAAAAGAGCAAATCTCTTTCATCAAACGATAGTCCATGGAAATTACATATCTCCACTTAT
This sequence comes from Mustela lutreola, assembly GCF_030435805.1. Lineage (NCBI taxonomy): Eukaryota > Metazoa > Chordata > Mammalia > Carnivora > Mustelidae > Mustela > Mustela lutreola. The sequence continues at coordinate 59,397,517 of NC_081297.1, forward strand.
AACCTTTGCTCATAATTTAGTCACATGGTCACAACAAGTTGCAAGGAAGTCTAGCTATAAACATAGATAAATATTCTATTAATACTGAAGAAGTGAAGAATGGGTGTTATGAAATATAAGTTTAGGATCTACTAGATCATTTTGCAAAGACTTTTGGAGGAAAGACTAAATTTAGAATAGAAACAAAATAACATACAGGACATAAAATTTTAGCTATTTCAGGTACAGTTTCTTTCTATGACTGGCTAATAAATTCTCCAGCTAATACTGTCACCTGTTATTACCAACTGAAATAATCTTTGCTTTTAAAACTTCCAATTTTTTATCTATGTATTTGGGATATTAAAACACATCTGTGTGGAAGGGCAAGCTCAGATTAGGGACATCTATACTGAAAGCTTTGGAGACACAGTTAAAAGTAGCTTTGAAAAAAATATATATAATTTATTTTTTTAATTATTTAGTGCCCGGGGAGAACTCATGTATAATGTATAAATTTGCAACCCTTGGGAATGGTGTTCTTGGATCTCATAACTTCTGGGAACTCGTCATAATCTTTAGATATTTTCCTTCAGGGCCCAGAAGGCATAAATACTCAATGGGATCAAGTGTTCATGAATTATATGGCACTGCAAATAATACTAAGAAAAGCATTCAAAGCATAAATAAGTAAATTATAGTAATGGGGAAATTTAATATGCTACTCTACAAATCTGGAAAAAAAGCTCTAAAGCCATTTACAAAGTAGTTATGAATAGAAACGAAAAATAATCATAGATTGTGGGATAAAGGGAGATTCCTTCAGAAAGGAATGGAATGTCAGTGTGGTTTGTTCAGCCTGATGATAAAAAAGTTAAATATTTAAACAGAGATACTTTGTCGGAATAAGTCTTTTAATAGTTTCCAAAAAGAGAGTTTAATGTTTAGGTGTTTTTGGCAGATTGACTTATGACTCAAATGGTTGAAAAGGATTGGTATGTCTAAAGTTTATTTAGGTCATATTTCCATTAGATATGCTTTAACCCATTTTCTCCTATTTTTACCATTATGGTATTAGCCCTACTTTTTCTAACCTTTAAACTGTGATTTAAGAAAAATCATGGAAAAAGAATACAATGAAAATTAAGTATTAAAAAACATTACATTTCAAAAATTTCACTAATATTCACAAAATCTAACCTAGTTCTGATTTCTAACGGTTTTGTAATGTGACCTTGTTAACTTTTATACAATGCATGTTGGGGGGATTGTTGGGGTGTGTAACTGTTGAAGTTGGACAAAAATATAACCTTATATAATAAAACTGTGATTAAGGTGATTTAGATATAAGCATTCCTACAGTTGTTGCCATTGGAGTAATTTGTGTAAATGAAGAAAAATTTATAATTCATCACTTTACAATTATGTGAACGTAAAAGAACTGTGGAGGAAAAACAACAGTCCTTACTTCTATCCACTCAGTTATTAACATGACTGACAACAGATCTTATTTTTTAATCTGAGAATTCTTCTATAAATGCCTACAGGTATAACTGGAACAAATTTTGTTTGTACTTGTATGGTTATTTTTATGTATATGTCTTTGAAATAATAATGTATGTTTTAGAGATTGGAAATAATTATATCAAAATTCTCAAAACAGAAAATATTTTCTATCTTGGTCCCATTACTAAACCTTAATTATTTTACATGTTTAATATGAAGATACTGAAAAAAGAAATCTTCCTTAGAATCATTAATTTTAAAAAAAAAGCACTTTAAGTTGCCCCATAATTGTTGGTACAGATTGTACTTTTCAGAGGACAATTTAGGAAAAATCCTCTTTCAAACTTAATCCTGATCTCAAATTTTGGTCTCACTTAATATACGCCATGTTTTGTGATAATCATAGTTATCTGTAATTAATATTTATTTAATTACTTATTATTTGAATATCCTTATAATAGAGAAATACATGTCTTCTAAAATTTTGTCAGCACTCTTTTGTGATTCACTGTGTTTGAAACTTACCAAATACCCTTCATCGGTTGCAGGGGGAGGGGGGTTGGGAGAAGGGGTGTGGGGTTATGGACATTGGGGAGGATATGTGCTTTGGTGAGTGCTGTAAAGTGTGTAAAGTGAAATATCACTTTACTAAATGTGTACAGTGTACACAGACCTGTACCCCTGGGGATAAAAATATATGTTTATAAAAAATTAAAAATTAAAAAAAATACCCTTCATCTCTTTTAGGCCATGCTGACCTCAAATTGTTCAGCTTTTCAGTCTGTATTTTAGATAAAGAATAAATGGTAAGTGTAAAGCATAGATGCAGATGAAAGAAATTTTATGGTAAACATTTTTGTGTAATTTTTATTTACTAATAATAATTTACATATTATTAATTTTAAGATTACACTAATTTTTGTTTTAATTTTCTTTTAATTTTTATTTACTAATTTACTTCTTTTAATTTTCCCCATAAAGTCACTATTCTCTCTTTCTTTTTAAAGATTTATTTATTTATTTATTTGAGAGAAAGAAAAAGACAGAGAGCAGGGGGAAGGGCAGAGGGAGAGGAAGAGAAGCAGACTCCATGCTGAGCATGGAGTGGGACTTAATCTGGGATCCTGAGATTATGACCTGAGCCGAAATCAAGAGCCTGCCACTTATCTGATTCAGGCACCCTTCACCATGCTATTTCTAAAAAACCATAGCATCTCTAGGTTTCCATAAGCTTTATCTTTATCTTTCTCCTTGCTCATGCAATTTCCTGAAACCCTATTTATTTATTTCTATCTGCTTATATAGCCACTACTGTCATTTAGATTTTTTTTCATTTTTCACAATCATAACTTTTAGAGGAAAACTGCACTTTTTTTTAATTACACACACCAATATTACCAGACTGTTCCTACTGATGTTTTTGAGAGTACAACATGGGAAGAAAGAGATGATAACAGAGATTGATGGGATGGAAGTATTAAGAAGAATAAAAAATAAAACCATTCATGATATTTCATATTAATTTCTCTGAAATTGTATCTCATTAGCCATGAAAGAAATGACAGAAGAATCAGGCACTTGAATTTGATTAGTTGAGTAAAATGGTAAAGCTATAGTAACCCTGTTTATTGACAGAATCAAGTGCTGTATATTTTATGAAAACATTTTCTGATGTACTTTTTTTTTTTTTAAAGATTTTATCTATTTGACAGAGATCACAAGTAGGCAGAGAGGCAGGCAGAGAGAAAGGAGGAAGCAGGCTCCCCGCTGAGCAGAGAGCCTGGTGCGGGGCTCGATCCCAGGACCCTGGGATCATGACCTGAGCAGAAGGCAGCGGCCTAACCCACTGAGCCACACAGGCGCCCCATCTGATATACTTTTTTTTTTTTTTTTTTTAGACTTTAATTTTTTTTATTTTTTATAAACATATATTTTTATCCCCAGGGGTACAGGTCTGTGAATCACCAGGTTTACACACTTCACAGCACTCACCAAATCACATACCCTCCCCAATGTCCATAATCCCACCGCCTTCTCCCAAACCCCCTCCCCCCGGCAACCCTCAATAGCCAAACTATGGAAAGAACCTAGATGTCCATCAACAGATGAATGGATCAAGAAGATGTGGTATATATACACAATGGAATACTATGCAGCCATCAAAAGAAATGAAAACTTGCCATTTGCTACAACATGGATGGAACTAGAGCGTATCATGCTTAGCGAAATAAGTCAAGCAGAGAAAGACAACTATCATATGATCTCCCTGATATGAGGAAGTGGTGATACAACAGGGAGGCTTAAGTGGGTAGAAGAAGAATAAATGAAACAAGATGGGATTGGGAGGGAGACAAACCATAAGTGATATACTTTTAATGACAATAATCGTTTTGGTTCTAGAATAAAAATCTCTTAATTGAATAGGAAATGGAATCTATCTCAACTCTTGCATAAAATCAAGAGAGAAGAAGCATTTTTCAATGTCTTAAAATGCAGTCTAATTTCCCTGTGATATTTCCTCATATAAAAATGCTCTCGAATTCTCCCCTCGTGGTCCAGTAGCTGTTTGTCCCTCTTTTGCTCAGCTTCTTTATTCTCTGTCATTTGGTCTTCTATATCACTAATTCTTTCTTCTGCCTCATTTATCCTAGCAGTTAGAGCCTCCATTTTTGATTGCACCTCATTAATAGCTTTTTTGATTTCACCTTGGTTAGATTTTAGTTCTTTTATTTCTCCAGAAAGGGCTTTTATATCTCTCGAGAGGGTTTCTCTAATATCTTCCATGCCTTTTTCGAGCCCGGCTAGAACCTTGAGAATTGTCATTCTGAACTCTAGATCTGACATATTACCGATGTCTGTATTGATTAGGTCCCTAGCCTTCGGTACTGCCTCTTGTTCTTTTTTTTGTGTTGAATTTTTATGTCTTGTCATTTTGTCCAGATAAGAGTAAATGAAGGGGCAAGTAAAATGCTAAAAGGGTGGCAACAACCCCAGGAAAATATGCTTTAACCAAATTAGAAGAGATCCAAAATCGTGAGTGGGGAGAAAGGGGATAAAAAGAGGTTCAAAAAGGAAGAAAGAAAAAAAAAAAAAAAAAACAAAAAGAAAAGAAGAAAAAAAAAAAAGAAAAGAAAAGAAAAGAATTTTTAAAAAAAGAAAACACCTAAGAAAAATGTAAAAAAGAAAATATATATATATTAGATAAACTAGTAAAAAATCGTTAAAAAAGAAAAAGGTAACAGTTAAAAAAAAAATTTTACCCGAAGGCGAGAAAAAAAAAAATGAAAAATAAAAAATTAAATTAACTGCAAGACTAAAAAAAATCACAGGAAAAAAGCCATGAGTTCCGTGTTTGGCTTTCTCCTCCTCTGGAATTCTGCTGCTCTCCTTGGTATTGAAACCGCACTCCTTGGTAGGTGAACTTGGTCTCGGCTGGATTTCTTGTTGATCTTCTGGGGGAGGGGCCTGGTGTAGTGATTCTCAAGTGTATTTGCCCCAGGCGGAATTACACCGCCCTTACCCGGGGCCGGGGTGAGTAATCTGCTCGGGTGTGCTTTCAGGAGCTTTTGTTACCTGAGCGCTTTCCGTAGAGTTCCAGAGGACAGGAATACAAATGGCGGCCTCCTGGTCTCCGGCCCGGAGGAGCCGAGAGCCCAGGGCCCCACTCCTCAGTGCGCCCTCAGAGAACAGCGCCCAGTTACTCCCGTCTGCCTGACCTCCGGCCGCGCTCCGAGCTCACCGAGCCTGCGACCGGTTCAAGGTAACACGGAGCTGCGAGCTTACTGTCGGCTCTGCCTCTGTAGCCGGCTTTCCCGTTCCAATACCCGCAAGCTCTGCGACACTCAGACACCCCCGATCCTTCTGTGACCCTGCGGGACCTGAGGCCACGCTGACCCCGCGTGGGCTTCGCCCCGGTTTAGCCTCTGGAGCGATGCTAGAACTTATACAGGAATTCAGTAAAGTGTCAGGATAGAAAATCAATGCACAGAAATCAGTTGCATTTCTCTACACCAACAGCAAGACAGAAGAAAGAGATATTAAGGAGTCAATCCCATTTACAATTGCATCCAAAACCATAAGATACCTAGGAATAAACCTAACCAAAGAGACACAGAATCTATACTCAGAAAACTATAAAGTACTCATGAAAGAAATTGAGGAAGACACAAAGAAATGGAAAAATGTTCCATGCTCCTGGATTGGAAGAATAAATATTGTGAAAATGTCTATGCTACCTAAAGCAATCTACACATTTAATGCAATTCCTATCAAAGTACCATCCATCTTTTTCAAAGAAATGGAACAAATAATGCTAAAATTTATATGGAACCAGAAAAGACCTCGAATAGCCAAAGGGATATTGAAAAAGAAAGCCAACGTTGGTGGCATCACAATTCCGGACTTCAAGCTCTATTACAAAGCTGTCATCATCAAGACAGCATGGTACTGGCACAAAAACAGACACATAGATCAATGGAACAGAATAGAGAGCCCAGAAATAGACCCTCAAATCTATGGTCAACTAATCTTCGACAAAGCAGGAAAGAATGTCCAATGGAAAAAAGACAGCCTTTTCAATAAATGGTGCTGGGAAAATTGGACAGCCACATGCAGAAAAATGAAATTGGACCATTTCCTTACACCACACACAAAAATAGACTCAAAATGGATGAAGGACCTCAATGTACGAAAGGAATCCATCAAAATCCTTGAGGAGAACACAGGCAGCAACCTCTTCGACCTCTGCCGCAGCAACATCTTCCTAGGAACAACGCAAAAGGCAAGGGAAGCAAGGGAAAAAATGAACTACTGGGATTTCATCAAGATCAAAAGCTTTTGCACAGCAAAGGAAATAGTTAACAAAATCAAAAGACAACTGACAGAATGGGAGAAGATATTTGCAAACGACATATCAGATAAAGGACTAGTGTCCAGAATCTATAAAGAACTTAGCAAACTCAACACCCAAAGAACAAATAATCCAATCAAGAAATGGGCAGAGGACATGAACAGACATTTCTGCAAAGAAGACATCCAGATGGCCAACAGACACATGAAAAAGTGCTCCATATCACTCGGCATCAGGGAAATACAAATCAAAACCACAATGAGATATCACCTCACACCAGTCAGAATGGCTAAAATCAACAAGTCAGGAAATGACAGATGCTGGCGAGGATGCGGAGAAAGGGGAACCCTCCTACACTGTTGGTGGGAATGCAAGCTGGTGCAGCCACTCTGGAAAACAGCATGGAGGTTCCTCAAAATGTTGAAAATAGAACTGCCCTATGACCCAGCAATTGCACTATTGGGTATTTACCCTAAAGATACAAATGTAGTGATCCAAAGGGGCACATGCACCCGAATGTTTATAGCAGCAATGTCCACAATAGCCAAACTATGGAAAGAACCTAGATGTCCATCAACAGATGAATGGATCAAGAAGATGTGGTATATATACACAATGGAATACTATGCAGCCATCAAAAGAAATGAAATCTTGCCATTTGCAACAACATGGATGGAACTAGAGCGTATCATGCTTAGCGAAATAAGTCAAGCAGAGAAAGACAACTATCATATGATCTCCCTGATATGAGGAAGTGGTGATGCAACATGGAGGCTTAAGTGGGTAGAAGAAGAATCAATGAAACAAGATGGGATTGGGAGGGAGACAAACCATAAGTGACTCTTAATCTCACAAAACAAACTGAGGGTTGCCGGGGGGAGGGTGTTTGGGAGAAGGGGTTGGGATTATGGACATTGGGGAGGGCATGTGATTTGGTGAGTGCTGTGAAGTGTGTAAACCTGGTGATTCACAGACCTGTACCCCTGGGGATAAAAATATATGTTTATAAAAAATAAAAAAAAAAATGCTCAACAATTGCTATAATCACATCGGTTAGTCTCTGGTAGAACTGAATTAAGGATGAAATTCTCTGTCCAGCTGCTGTGGAAATGCAAACTATAGTTCTTCCTGGCATATCCATCTTCAAAACATGAATGAGCATTGTTTACTTTTCTTTTTTTTTTAATTTATTTTTATTTTTTATAAACATATATTTTTATCCCCAGGGGTACAGGTGTGTGAATCCCCAGGTTTACACACTTCACAGCACTCACCAAATCACATGCCCTCCCCAATGTCCATAATCCCAACCCCTTCTCCCAAACACCCTCCCCCCGGCAACCCTCAGTTTGTATTGTGAGATTAAGAGTCACTTATGGTTTGTCTCCCTCCCAATTCCATCTTGTTTCATTTATTCTTCTCCTACCCACTTAAGCCTCCATGTTGCATCACCACTTCCTCATATCAGGGAGATCATATGAGCATTGTTTTCTATCTGAAATATCACTTTACTAACTTTAAACACTTAAATCACTGTTATTTTTCCATTGGGATCATCAATTTCTTTCTTCCTTTCTTTTCTATTTAGACCTGCAAAGGTAAAGGTCAGTAATGGAAAACTGCACACAAGTGATAGTGTTTATTCTGGCAGGTTTGACTGATGACCCACAGTTGAAAGTTGTGTTATTTGTCTTTCTGCCTCTCACCTACTTGCTGAGCATCACCGGCAATCTGACCATCATCACACTCACCCTTTTGGATACTCACCTCAAGACCCCCATGTATTTTTTCCTTCGGAATTTTTCATTCCTAGAAATTTCTTATACTACTACATGCATCCCTAAATTGTTGGTTACTATGGCAACTGGAGACAAAACCATTTCCTTTCATTGTTGTGCAACTCAAGTGTTTTTTACCTTCCTCCTTGGTGCATCTGAATTTTACTTGCTGGCTGCTATGTCCTAAGACCACTATGTTGCCATCTGTAAGCCCCTGCATTACACAACCATCATGAACAGTAAGATCTGCATTCAACTTGTCTTCTGTTGTTGGTTTGCTGGGTTTTTTGTCATCTTTCCACCTCTCCTCTTAGGCATAAATCTTGACTTCTGTGCCTCCAACATTGTTGACCATTTCTACTGTGATACAACTCCCCTCATGCAGATCTCCTGCAGCTCTTAGAGACAATGGGATACATCTCTGCTTTGGTGACACACATAGTCACATTGGTGATGGTGATAATATCATATATCTATATTGTCTTAACAGTTCTAAAAATCCCTTCAAGTAAGCAGAAGAAAAAACTTTTCAACATGTTTTCACATGATTGTGATATCCCTTTCTTATGGCAGCTGCATCTTCATGTATGTTAAACCATCAGTCAAACAAAGAACATCTTTTTTCCAAGGGAATTGTAGTGCTCAATAATTCTGTGGCTCCACTTTTTAATCCTTTCATTTACACTTTGAAGAACCCACAGGTGAATAAAGCCTTCATGAATATAGTACACAAAATTGTTTATTTTTCAAACAAATGAGTTTTCTGTTGCATAATACATACTGGAAATGAACAAAGTTGTCTTATATAATATCAGTGTATTCAATAGTAGCTTTCAGTACATAGTTTCCTCTTTTTTCCCTTTATCTCTATGATACTCATCTTAATCTCTTTCATGTTTTATCCACAAAAGCTTTTGCTTTTAATGTTCATGTTCCTATATTCTTCATGAGATATATCTTTTTTTCTCATCTCACTTCCTTTTCCTCTAGATATAGGAAAGAAATAAAGCCACATTTTTCAATCTATCTCTCTTGTCTATAATTCCTACTTACTCAAGACTACAAAATATTGTTTAATTTGAATTATACTTATTGTAACACACAATTCAAAGGTTATTACTATCTTTATTTGTGATCAGGTTTATGTTCTTAAACACAGTGAGTTTATTTACTGAAATTACTCATTAATTTATAATAAAACATTATATTCATTTATATTTTTAAAATACAATCTGTTGGCAATAATTATGTTTAAAGTAATTATAATAAAATTTTAACAGAGATTAGCCATCAGTGGTGGTGCTCATCTTTGAAATTGTCTATTAGAAATGTGATTGTTTTGCTAAAGTATGTTCTGTAGGAACTAGTTATTTAGAAGAAAATATGTTTGAATAATGCTATCTTAAGGAACTGAATAAAATATAAGCAGGAGGAAGTCTATGTATATGATCAACTGGACAATATTTTATGTATATGTAAAGCTTGTAGAATGAACTGCTTCTTAAAAGGTATTTGGGTTACAAATATGATTTCAAGAATGTTGTAATTGTATATGTGTGGGTGTGTATACACATACATATACACACATAGTATGTACATGTGTATGTGTGTATATTGTAAGTATGTGTACATGTACATATATGTATTCACATATATATATGTATATCCATATTGAGTCTAATACAGTTGATCCTGGAAGAGGATAGCAATTGGGGCAATGCCCCTTGCAAAGTAAAATCCATATATACCTTTTTACTCTCTGAAATGTTTACTGTTAATAGACTACTGTTGACGGGAAGACTTATTGATAACATAACCAGTTTATTGATACATATTTTCTATATTGCATGTATTATATCTTGTAATATTACAATAAAATAAGCTTGATAAAAGATAACATTATTAAGAAAATCATAAGAAAAATAAATTTACAGTACTATATGTATTTATCAAAATATTTACATATAAATGGAATGGTGAATGTCAAATCTGTATTGTACAAGGTTCAGCTGTACAAGAACAGCCTAAACTAAAGCTGTCTCAATATTCTGATTATTTTGATCCTATTAAGGAGCCAAATACAATGAGTTTGCTTAAAACATATTGTCCGGGGGATAGGGTCTTTGGATGATGGGTATTAAGGATGTCACATGATGTGATGAGTACTGGGTGTTATATACAACTGATGAATTATTGAAGACTACATCTGAAACTAGTGATGCCAGCTAATTGAATTTAAATTTAAAAAAAGGAAAAAATAACATACTCTCCAAGTTAGCCACTAATTCATTTGGAGCTATTCTGAAAAATCTTCTCTTACATATTTTAAGATATCTGTCACTTACAAGTTATTTATCACAGATTCTCTAAATTTTAATAAGGGTCTGGCACTTCTAAACTAAGACTTTCCCATTCCTACTTCTTCCTAACCCCAGACAGATGACAGTTGTACCACCAGCCTTTTATGTTTTTTTGTCTATGAAATATCACTTTATATTTCAACATTTGATCTCACAATCCTGATTGCCCAAATTTTGCTTTGTTTTTGCTTCTGTTCTTGTTAAATTTGTCTTTAACAAGTAATATAGCTTTTTAAATACAGGTACAACTTACTTCTTGAGACAACTTCCACCTGAAATGCTGAAATGCTTTACCAGAAATGGTTCCAGCTTTGCTGCTCTAGTGATGTAGGCCAGACAATAAATATGATATAAAAATAAGATTTATATTACTGTTGACATCCACTAGGTGCATGAACTGCTAGGTATTCTATATAAATCACATAATTATGGAAACAATATTATAATATAATTATTATTAGCATTATGTATAGTAACAAAAGAAAGTTTGGAGTGACTAAGATCATTTTGAGAGATACACAGCTAAAATGATTGATAGAAACTTAAACTCAGGAAGGCTTAGTTTTCATTACTTCAACTGAAGATCTTGTTATCTATTAAATTTTTATCTTAAGCTTATTCTCCCGATATTATGGACTTGTCTGGTAGATATCTGGTCTTTATTTTCTTAACAAAATGAGTGTTCTGAATGATGAGTAAAAGAGTATTAGTAGTATCACTTTCATTCTGCTTGCCATTATACTTTTGTAAAATTCCCACATCGTGTGCTTGCTAAAATTTTCTTGTCTCAAATGTATAAACTGTCCTGAGCCCTCTAAGTATTCAATGAAAATATCACCTTTCTGAGGAGCCTGGGTGACTCAGTTGGTTAAGCATCTGCCATTGGCTCAGGTCATGATCCTGGGTACTGGAATCAAGTCCCCCTAACAAACTCCCCATCAAGTCCCCCATTGAGTCCCCCATCAAGCCCTGCATTGAGCCCTGCATCCAGCTCTCTGATTAGCAGGAAACCTGCTTCTCCCTCTCCTTCTGCCTGCTACTCCCCCTGATTGTTCTCTCTCTCTCTGTCAAATGAATAAGTAAATGTTTTTTTAAAATATCATCTTCTTAGACCATTGCCTATTTTTTCAAAGGAGACTAAATCATTCAATTTTCTGGGTAACTGCATCCTCAATGCATTATTTATTTTAGTAATTCAATGACATCTATCTTTTTAAATGGTTTTATTTATTTATTTGACAGCAAGAGATAGAGCAAGAGCAGGGGAGCAACAGGCAGAGGGAGAGGGAGAAGCAGACTCTCCACCCACCAGGGAGCCCTATGTGGGACTCCATCCTAGGATACTGGGATCATAACCTGAACCTAAGGTAGACACTTAATGACTGAGCCACCCAGGAACCCTCAATGACATCTATCTTATGAATATTATTCTAATTTCTTAGTAGATTTGTTCTTAAAAATAGCTGTTTTAATTAACTTTTCCAAAATAAATTCTTTTTTAAAAAATATTTTATTGGGGGGAGACAAGATGGCAGGGAAGGGAGGAGGCGCCTTTTCAACCTGTACCCTAAAATGAGCTGATAACCTTCCAAAGAACTCCGATCACCCACGAAATCAGCCTGAGATCAGAATTATACACATCTGGATCTCTACTGGAGCAGAAAATGCCAGTGGGCAGGTAAAGCGGAGTGGGAAAGTCGGACTGATATTGGAAGATAACAAAAGGGGGAGGGAGCTCCCAGAGGTGACCCATTGAAAAGTAATAACCCAATAAGAGAGTGCCCTGTGTCTGGGGACCAGCATTAACTCGGGAGTCTGGTAGAAAGCACTCAAAAAGAGCAAAGGATCACGGGGGGCGGGGGGGGGGATTGCAGGAATCTGGGTGTTAGGGTCAGGGGCTTAAGTCCCCAGACCCAGGACAGCCACCACTGGTGCAGAGCCAGAGAGAGTGCGGCAGAGAAAACTAGGTCTTGGTCCCTGAACCACCAGCGTTCCTGAGAGCCTGTGGCACCTGGCTCACATGAGGGGCTGGGAGCCTTGCCAGCCAATAGAAGCCCAGCCTTTTTGCAGTCCCCATGTGAGTGCCCTGCCATGCCATCAGAGTCTGAGCATTGCCCCGCGCACTCCCCTGAGAGAGGTGCGCACAGGTGCCAGCCCAGTGCTCTTGGACTCAGAAAGACCAGGCACTCCCAGCCCAGGGCAGCAAGAAAATCTCAGTGTGCGATTGCTGCTTGGAAATTCTCTGGCAATCTGGAGCTGCCCAGACAGAGGCCGCTGCCATGGTTTTGGGTACAAGCAAAAAATCCTGAGTCCCTAGGGACTGCAACTGGGAACCTGCTCTACCAGTGGCCAAGGGGGGATTTATTCAGGCTCTGCAGCCAGACTGAGAATTCTCTCTGAGAGGGAGGTCAGGGTGCAGTTTGCCTGAAAAAAACAATTTCTTCAGAGTCCCTTGAGGGGGGTGGGAGGACTTAACTCAGAGAACATCATTGACTGAAAACCCACATGACAGGCCCCTCCCCCAGAAAACCAACCAGAATAGGAAAAAAAAAAAAAAAAAAAGAGGACAAGAGAACAACCACCACTACTTCATAGGACAATTTTTATTATTAATTCGTTCCCACTATTCTGGCTCATTTTTTTATATATATAGAGACATAATTTTTTAACCTATTTACCATCACAGTGAGATGTCAGTGAGATGTCCAGTACCTCAAATTCCATAATAACCTTCTAACCTGAACTTTTTGATACATACACCTGTGTTTTCCTTTTCCATTTCTATTTTTTAAATTTCTTTTTTTAAAATTTTAGTTTAGTTTAGTTTATTCCTTTTTTAAAATTTTCTAATATTCATATAGAGTTAAACTTCAAGGTAATCCCCTTTCCCCAATCAATGCCACCCCCATAGGTAAACCAATAACTAATCCCCCTTTATCTTAGGAAAGTTGAGTCCTTTAACAAAGATATCAAGATACATCCAGGAAGAATCAAAACAACCTTCCTCACCCACACTGAGAATTTACAACCACTATCCCATCTTTTTCTTCCACCAGTATTTCTGTGTTTTTGTGTCTGTCCTATTAGTATATTAATCTTATTCTCGGGGGTTCTTTTTGACGAGGTTCTTTATTTGCATATATATATACAAATATATATATATATATATATATATATATATATATATATAATTTTTTTCTCTTGTCATATACTTTTATCAGTGTTTTTGTTTGTATACTTCATAAATCTTACCTTGGGGCTCATTTGGGCTAAACCTTCTCTTTTATCTCACCATTCATTCCTGTCTCTCTCCCTCTCTCTTTTTTTTTTTCCTTTTCTTTTTCCTCTCATTTGGGTGGGGAGCCCTAATTGCTCAGAAGCGTTCCAGGGTGCACCTTGACTGCAGCATGGTCGATACATCCAGCTACACCCGTTCAGCCATCTCTCACCAAAATGACTAGAAGGAGGAATGCCTAAGAGAAGAAAAATACAGAGGATGGGCCTTCTGCAACAGAGCTAATGGCTATCAACATAGACAATATGTCGGAAAGAGAATTCAGGCTAACAATTATCCAAGCAATAGCTAGGTTGGAGAAAGCCATGGGTGACCAAATGGAATTGATTAGGGCTGAACTGAAAATGACCAGAGATCATGTTTTCAATATTAGGGAAGAGCTGAAAGCTACCAGGGATGAGCTTCACAATGCTCTCAATGAGTTCCAATCTAATCTAAATTCTCTCAACGCTAGAGTAACTGAGACAGAAGACAGAATTAGTGATCTGGAGGACAAACAGATAGAGAGAAAGGATCAGAAGGAAGCCTGGAACAAACAGCTTAGAAGCCACGAAAACAGAATCAGGCAAATAAATGATTCCATGGAACATTTCAACGTCAGAATTATTGGAATCCCTGAAGAGGAGGAGAAAGAAAGAAGTCTCAAAGATATAGTGGAACAAGTTCTTCATGAAAATTTTCATAATCTCGTGAGTGGAACCAACGTTCATGTACTAGAGGCCGAAAGGTTTCACCCCAAGATTACAGATTCTCAAAAGTCCTCAAGACACCTAATAGTAAGAATGAAGAATTATAATTGTAGGCAGAACCTCTTGAAAGGAGCTAGGACAAAGAAGATCCTTACGTACAGAGGAAAGCCCATCAGAACAACGTCAGACCTGTCCACAGAGACCTGGCAAGGCAGAAAGGGCTGGCAAGATATATTCAGGGCACTGAATGAGAAGAACATGCAGCCAAGAATACTTTATCCAGCAAGACTGATATTCAAAATGGATGGAGAGATAAAGAGTTTCCAGGACCAGCAAGGCTTAAAAGACTATGCAACCACGAAGCCGATACTGCAGGAAATATTAAGGGGGGTTCTATAAAAGAGGAAAAAGCCCAAGAATAGCATTGAACAGAAATATAGAGACAATCTACAGAAAGAAAGACTTCAAAGGTAACACGATGTCAATAAAAACGTATGTATCAATAATCACTCTCAATGTGAATGGCCTAAATGTGCCCATAAAATGGCACAGGGTTGCAGACTGGATAAAACGACAGGACCCATCCATATGTTGTCTACAAGAGACCCATTTTGAACCTAAAGATACACCCAGACTGAAAGTGAAGGGATGGAGAAGCATCTTTCATGCCAATGGGCCTCAAAAGAAGGCCGGAGTAGTGACTCTCATATCAGAAAAATTAGATTTTAAACTAAAGACTGTCTTCAGAGATAGAGAAGAACACTACATCATTCCTAAAGGGACTATCCACCAAGATGATGTAACAATTGTAAATATCTATGCCCCCAATATGGGAGCAGCCAATTACCAGGAAAACTGTTAATCAAGATAAAAAGTCATATTGATATCAATACACTAATCATTGGAGATCTTAACATGCTTCTCTCAGAAAAAGACAGATCATCGAAGCAGAAAATCAATAAACAAGAGCATTGAATGACACATTGGGCCAGATGGACCTCACAGATATATACAGAACATTGCACCCTAAAACAACAGAATACTCATTCTTCTCAGGTGCACATGGAACTTTCTCAAGAATAGATCACATACTGGGTCACAAATCAGGACTCAACCAATACTAAAAGACTGAGATTATTCCCTGCATATTCTCAGATCACAATGCTTTGAAACTGGAGCTCAATCACAAGGAAAAGTTCCAAAGGAACTCAAACCCATGGAAGCTAAAGACCACCTTGCTTAAGAATGCTTGGATCAACCAGGAGATCAAAGAAGAGCTGAAACAATTCGTGGAAGCCAATGAGAATGAAGACACTTCGATCCAAAACCTATGGGATAGAGAAAAGGCAGTCCTAAGGGGGAAATACATAGCCATCCAAGCCTCCCTCAAAAAAACTGAAAATGCAGAACACACCAGCTGTCTCTACACCTAAAGAACTGGAGAAACAACAACAAATCAAACCAACTCCACACATAAGAAGGGAAATAATCAAGATTAGAGCTGAGATTGATGAGGTAGAAACTAGAGATACATTAGAACATATCAATGAAACTAGAAGCTGTTTTTTTGAAAGAATCAGTAAGATCAATAAAACATTGGCCACACTAATCCAAAAGAAAAGAGAGAAAGATCAAATTCATAAAATTATGAATGAAAAAGGAAAAATTACAATGAACAGCAAGGGAGTTGAAACAATCTTCAGATGTTATTATCAACAGTTATATACCAATAAGCTAAGCAACCTAGATGAAATGGATGCATTCCCGGAAAACTATAAACTGCCTAAATTGAACCAGGAAGAAACTGACACCCTGAATAGACCAATATCTAGTAACGAGATTGAAGCAGTGATCAAAAACCTCCCAAAAAACAGGAACCCAGGACCTGATGGATTCCCTGAGGAATTCTACCAAACTTTCAAAGAACAAATAACACCTATTTTCCTGAAGTTGTTTCAAAAATTGAAGCAGAAGGAAAACGTCCAGACTCTTTCTATGAAGCCAGCATTACCCTGATCCCCAAACCAGGCAAAGACCCTATCAAAAAGGAGAATTTCAGAACAATATCACTGATGAATATGGGTGCTAAGATTTTCAACAAGATCCTAGCAAACAGGATCCAACAGCACATTAAAAAGATTTCCACCATGACCAGGTGGGATTCACCACTGGGCTACAAGGATGGTTCAACATTCGCAAATCAATCAATTTGATAGAACAAATTAATAAGAGAAGAGAGAAGAACCACATGGTCCTCTTAATTGATGCAGAAAAAGCATTTGACAAAATCCAGCATCCGTTCCTGATTAAAACACTTCAAAGTATAGGGATAGAGGGAAAATGCCTGAACTTCATCAAACCTATCTATGAAAGACCCACAGCAAATACCATCCTCAATGGGAAAAAGCTTGCAACCTTCCCATTGAGATCAGGAACATGACAAGGATGACCACTCTCTCCACTCTTGTTCAACATATTATTAGAAGTCCTAGCAACAGCAATCAGACAACAAAGAGAAATAAAAGGTATCCAAACTGGCAATGAAAAAGTCAAACTCTCTCTCTTTGCAGATAACATGATTCTTTATATGGAAAACCCAAAAGACTCCACACCCAAACTAGTAGAACTCATACAGCAATTCAGCAACGTGGCAGGATACAAAGCCAATGTACAGAAATCAGTGGCTTTCTTATACACTAATAATGAAAATACAAAATGGAAATTAGAGAATCGATTCCATTTACTATAGCACCAGGAACCATAAGATACCTGGGAATAAACCTAACCAAAGAGGAAAAGGATCTGTACTCGAGGAACTACAGAACATTCATGAAGAAATTGAAGAAGACACAAAAAGATGGAAAACCATTCCGTGCTCATGGATTGGAAGAATAAACGTTGTTAAAATGTCTATACTGCCTAGAGCAATCTATACTTTTAATGCCTTTCTGATAAAAATTCCACCAGTATTCTTCAAAGAGCTGGAGCAAATAATCCAGAAATTTGTATGGAATCAGAAGAGACCCCGAAATGCTAAGGAAATGTTGAAAAACAAAAATAAAACACGGGCATCACGCTACCTGTTTTCAAGCTTTACTACAAAACAGTGATCACTAAGACAGCATGGTACTGGCATAAAAACAGACGCATAGACTAGTGGAACAGAGTAGAGAGCCCAGATATGGTTCCTCAACTCTATGGTCAAATAATTTTCAAAAAAACAGGAGAAAAATATACAATGGAAAAAAGACAGTCTCTTCAATAAATGGGGCTGGGAAAACTGGAAAGCTATATGTAGAAGAATGAAACTGAACCATTCTCTTACACCGTACACAAAGATAAACTCAAAATGGATAAAAGACCTCAATGTGAGACAAGAATCCGTCAGAATACTAGAGGAGAACATAGGCAGTAATCTCTTCGATATCAGCCACAGCAACTTCTTTCAAGATATGTCTCCAAAGGCAAAGGAAACAAAAGCGAAAATAAACTTTTGGGATTTCATCAAGATCAAAAGCTTCTGCACAGCAAAAGAAACAGTCAACAAAACAAAGAGGCAACCCACAGAATGGGGGAAGATATTTGCAAATGACAGTACAAAAGGTTGATATCCAGGATCTATAAAGAACTCCTCAAACTCAACATGCACAAAACAGACAACCATATCAAAAAATGGGCAGAAGATATGAACAGACACTTCTCTAATGAAGACACAGAAATGGCTATCAGACGTATGAAAAACATGTTCATCATCACTAGCCCTCAGGGAGATTCAAATTAAAACCACATTGAGATATCACCTTACACCAGTTAGAATGGCCAAAATCAGCAAGACAGGAAACAACTTGCGTTGGAAGGGATGTGGAGAAAGGGGAACCCTCTTGCACTGTTGGTGGGAATGCAAGTTGGTGCAGCCTCTTTGGAGAACAGTGTGGAGATTCCTCAAGAAATTAAAAATAGCACTTCCCTATGACCCTGCAATTGCACTTCCGGGTATTTACTCCAAAGATACAGATGTAGTGAAAAGAGGGGCCATCTCTACCCCAATGTTTATAGCAGCAATGTCCGTGGTCACCAAACTGTGGAAAGAACCAAGATGCCCTTCAATAGACAAATGGATAAGGAAGATGTGATCCATATAAACCATGGAATATTATGCCTCCATCAGAAAGGACGAAAACCCAACTTTTGTAGCAACATGGATGGGACTGGAAGAGATCATGCTGAGTGAAATAAGTCAAGCAGAGAGAGAGTCAATTATCATATGGTCTCACTTATTTGTGGAGCATAACAAATAGCATGGAGGACATGGGGAGATAGAGAGGAGAAGGGAGTTGGGGGAATATGGAAGGGGAGGTGAACCATGAGAGACTATGGACTCTGAAAAGCTATCTGAGGGTTTTGAAGGGGCAGGGGATATGAGGTCAGGGTACCAGTGGTGGGTATTATAGAGGGCACGGATTGCATGGAGCACTGGATGTGATGTAAAAATAATGAATACTGTTATGCTGAAAATAAATAAAAAATTAAAACAAAACAAAACAAAAACAAAATAAAATTAGTGTTAGGTAGACTCTGGTCTTTTTCTGGAAATCTCAAATGTCATTTCCTAAATTTTAGAATACATTTCTCATCATAAATTCTTCCTTTTCCCCAAAAGTAGCATAATTGCAATATTCAGATTATCTAACAAATTTCTACTCATTTCTTTCCATTGGTTTGTTATAATGTGACATTTTTAGTTTCAGATGCCATCTTTTTAAATTTTATTTACCTTGATTATTTTTATATTTCATTTATGATACTATTTAATAAAAGCTAAATTAAGTTGTCCACTGTGATCAGAATACTTGAAAAATTCTCTTCTTAATAAGTGTCTCATTGCTTGTTTTCCAGTCTGAACTTAGAAAGCATCAGCCTTTGCCTACATTTAGCTATTACTGCCATCACTACATTTTTACTTCACATTTTCTCCTCAGCCTTCTCACTGGTCTGTAACCCACCCATCCAATAACTCTATTGTTTCAAACTCCACCTTTCCAGAGTAATGCACCATCTTTGGGGTTTTGTTTGTTTGTTTGTTTTGTCATTTTAATATATTTCAGCAATACTGGGCACAGTTGAATGCTGCTTTCTATTTAATACCATTTATTTGCCCTGGTTAAAGGAAACATTATTTTGTGGACTTCTCTGAGCATATTGGCAATTCTTCCTCATTTTACTTCTGCTGTTTTTTCCTATGATTGATTCCTAAATACCAGCAGGAGCCCCAGTTCTCCAAACTCCATCTGAGCCACTTCTCTTCATTGTGTTTGTATTCTATTCACTTTCCCTAATGAGACATCACACCAAATTCCAAATTTTGTGAGTGTGTGTGTGTATGTGTGTGTGTGTGTAGACCTGTGTCATTAGAGAGCAAAAATAGCCAGGATTTGGGAAGCTGTGGTCATTGAGAAAATTATACTAACTGAGGAGATGTCATACATTCTATAATTTTCCTATTAGCTTCTTGCTCTTTCTTATATAATGAATGGCAAATTTCCCAGCAGAAAATGGCAGACAGGCATTCTCACATGAGGCTAGAGAGAAATAAATTGGAATCCACATATGTCAATGCCAACCAGGGCTTATGTTAGATAGAAAAGATTTTGTATAAAAAGGAATTGAAGATGAATGAGCCTGACATTTTTTTTTTATTAACATCTAAATGTATTACTTGTTTCAGAGGTACAGGTCTATGATTCATCAGTCTTACACAATCCACTGCACTCACCATAGCACATACCTACCCTAATGTCCATCCCCCAGCCAATGCATCACTCTACCCCCTCCCCTCCAGCAACCCTCAGCTTGTTTACTGAGATTAAGAGACTCGTATGGTTTGTCTGCCTCTATATTTCATCTTGTTTCATTTTTTTTCCCTTCCCCCATGACCCTCTGTCTTGTTTCTCAAATGCCTCATATCAGTGAGATCATATGATAATTGTCTTTTTCTGGTTGATTTATTTCACTTAGCATAATAGCCTCTAGTTCCATCCACGTCCTTGCAAATGACAACATTTTGTTTTTTGATGGCTGCATAATATTCCATTATCACCTCTTCTTTATCCACTCATCTGTTAATGGACATCTGGACTCTTTCCATAGTTTGAGCCTGACATTTTGTAGTGTTTTTTCTCTAATCACATTTGATAAATCCTAAGTGGCAAGCAATAGTAGCCTTAGACCATGAATACAAAGCCACAGATAACTGAAGAAGAATCCAAAAAGAAATTCCTGCTGTCTCCTAGTCTCTGCAGACAAATATTTGACATTTATGATTTGCCAGTATGGAGGGGCCTGGGTCAATACCACTGAAATCTTACACATAAGAATAAGCACAACGAATTTACCATTTCTCAAAAAGTATGGAACAGAGATTAGAATAATCTCATTCCTTGTTTTGGTCAAGGTTGTCTGCTTTAAATGCGTGCCAGAATGAATAAAATCCTCCTTGTAGGAATCAATCATCATCCATGCCAATAACATTTGAATATGGTTTTGAGTATACAATAAAAAATTCAAAACCTTATCAGAGGGAAGTTCAAATGTCCAAAATCATGAAGGTAAAAGAAATAGAAAGAGACATGAGAAGATCTACATATATCTAGAACACAGTCTGTAAAATAACTAGAACTAATACTTCCCTTGAAGAGCTAAGAAATTCACAACTTAAATAATTGGTATTGTGTGTTTAAGAAATGCTTAGGCAGCAATCTATAGATTCAATCTCTATGAAAATGAAATCCTTATCAAAATACCAATAGCTTTTTAACACTAGAACAAATAATCCTAAAATTTCTATACAATCACAAAAAAAACCTCCAAAAAGCTAAACCAGTCTTCAGAAAGAAGAACAAAGTTGGAGTTACCACAAATCCAGGTTTTGAGATAAACTACAAAGCTACAGGAATCATAACAGCATGATATAGTCACAAAAATAGACACGCAGTTCAACAGAACCAGGTAGAGAGCTTAGAAGTACATCAACACATATATCCACAATGAATCTAAGACAAAGAAGGCAAAAATATACACTGGGGAAAGAGAAACTTTTCAAAGAATGGTGTTGGGCAAACTGGACAGTTACATGCCAAAGAATGAAGCTGGACAACTTATACTATACACAAAAACAATCTCAAAATGAGGGAGGAAGGGAAGAGGAGGGAAGATTTTCAATATCGGTTAAAGATCTAGATGTGAGAGCTGAAACCATAAAAACTCCTGAAAGAAAACAGAGGCAGTGATTTCTGGGGCATTGGCCTTACCAACCTATTTATGGATCTGTCTCCTTAGACCAGGGAAACAAAGGCCAAAATAAACCATTTGGACTACACCAAAATAAAAAGCTTTGCACAGCAAAGGAAAACATCAACAAAACAAAAGGACAACCTATGAATGGAAGGAGATACTTGCAAAGGATATATCCAATAAGATGTTAATAACCTCAGCATGTACACCAAAAAGATAAATATATTAATTTAAAAGTGGGCAGAGAAGATACATAGATATAAGAAACAATTTTGATAATGAGGATTTGGTAGAATATAAAAAAAATATATCACAATGATTTAAACAAAAATACTATACTTTTATCCCATTTTAATGTTCAGGCTGCTATGTTGAAACTCCTCCATGAAGTCACTGTGTTTCTAAGGTGGAAGGACCTGCAATGGTGTCTAGAACCTGAATGTGCTCTCTCTTGTTGAATGATCAGTGTATTCCTAGTGTGATTGATTATCCTCATGGCTTTAAACAGCTTGTATCCCATCTGCATCGCAACAGTGAGAGGGGGTAGAAAGCAAGAGGAGGGCAAACTTCTTTTATCAAAGGATAATCCATAGAAATTGCACATCTCCACTTACATCCGTTGTTTATGATTTAGTCACATGGTCACAACAAGTTGCAAGGAAGACTAGCTACAGACAGAGATAAATATTCCATTAACACAAAGGGAGTGGAGAATGCTTGGGTATTAAGAAATATCAGTTTAAGATCCACTTGATCAGGGGTGCCTGGGTGGCTTGGTGGGTTAAAGTGTCTGCCTTCGGCTCAGGTCATGGTCCCAGCATCCTGGGATTGAGCCCCACATTGGGCTCTCTGCTCAGCAGGGAGCCTGCTTCCTCCTCTCTCTCTGCCTGCCTCTCTGCCTACTTGTGATCTCTGTCTGTCAAATAAATAAATAAAATCTTTAAAAAGAAAAGATCCACTAGATCATATCACAAAGATTATCTGGAAAAAGACACCTTTCAGAAAATACACTGAGGTCATGTATAAAAAGAAACCGTAAGTGTATCTACAGGATTAATGGTAGTATATTTAACTTGAGGCAGTGTTTTCTATGACAGGTTAGTAAATTCTCCAACTAATATTATCACTTTTCATTACCAACAGAAATGCATTTTTCGTGCTTTTAAATCCTCATCTATATTTTTTAATTCAAAACATGACTATGCAGAAGAACAATAATATAATACAGGGAAGTCTAAACTGAATTCTCAGGAGACATAGTTAAAAGTAGTTTTTCCAGGGTGCCAGGGTGCCTGGGTGCCTCAGTAGGTTGAACAACTGACTTCTGATTTCAGATCAGGTCATGATCTCAGGGATGTGAGATCAAGTTCCACATCTGGCTCACACTGGAGTCTGCTTGTCCCTTTCCCTCTGCTTCTCTCTCCTGCCTGTAATCTCTCTCTCTGTCTCTCTTTCTCAAATAAATAATTTTTTAAAGCAGGTTTTTTAAATTATATTTTTAAATTTTTGTTTTTATTAAGATTTTATTCATTTATTTGATGAGAAAGGGATACAGTGAGATAGGGAACACAAACAGGGGGTGCTCAAGAGGGAGAAACACGCTTCCCGCTGAGCAGGAAGCCCAGTGCAGAGCTGGGATCATGACCTGAACCAGAGGCAGACACTTAATGACTGAGGCACCCAGGTGCCCCAATATTTGGTAGTTGGGAAGAATTTTGTAATAAAAAATAAATATGTGATCCCTTGGGAATGGTGTTCTTGGATCTCATATCCTCCTGAGAATTCTTCAGTCATCTTTAGATATTTTTCTTCAGGGCCCAGAAAGCATAAATATTCAATGGGACCAAATGTTCACTAATTTATATGGCATTGAGGATAATAAATGGAAAAGAATTCAATGCAAAAATAAGTAAATTGTAACAATGGGAAAATTTAATGTACTACTCTAAATATCTACCAAAAACAAAACAAAACAAAACACAGCTAATGAAACCATTTACAAAGTTATCTTAAATACATAAGAAAAAACTATCATAGATTGTGAGCTAGAGGGAGACCCATTTAGAGAGGAATGGAATGTCAATTTAGTCAGTTCAGTATGATGACAAAAGATTTAAAAATTGGAGCAGAGATCATTTTATCTGAATAAATCTGTGTATATGTCTGCTTTTGAAAAGGTGTTTGAGTTTTTAGGTCTTTGTCAGAATGATTAAAGACTCAAAAAAAATGAAAAGAAGAGGTATGTCTAAAATTTATTTTATTCATTTATTTTTAAAAGATTTTATTTATTTGACAGAGAGAGACACAGCAAGAGAGGGAACACAAGCTGGGAGAGTAGGAGAGGGAGAAGCATGCTTCCCACTGAGCAGGGAGCCCGATGTGGGGCTCAAATCCAGGACCCTGGGATCATGACCTGAGCTGAAGGCAGATGCTTAAGGACTGAGCCACCCAGGCACCACTGGTATGTCTAAAATTTAAAAACCATATTTCCTGTTAGCTATGTTTAATCCATGTTGTTCTGTTTTTACCATTAAAGTATTTAAATTTTCTAAACTTTTAAATTTTTATTGTGGGGAAAATGATGACAGAAGACAGAATATAGTGAAAATTTGGTACTGAAAATTGTTTTTAAATTTCACATATTCACCGTATCTAATGCAAGTAAACATCATTGTACACATCATACACATTGTCTTCTAATGGTTTTGCAATATGAGCTTTGTTAATTTTTGCACAGTGTGTGTTGGGGATAGTTGGTGTGTTTAAAGGTTAAAGTTGGACAAAGAAATAATTTGACATAGTAAAACTCTGTTTTATGTGTTATAGGTATATGTATACCTATAATTGTTGCCATTGGGATATTTTGTGTAAATGAAAAATTTATAATAGATTGCTTCACAATTATGTGAATGTAAAATGAATGTCCAGGAAAAATAATAGTCCTTTCTTTTTCTTTTACATTAGTAAGGTGATTTTAATAGCAGATCTCATTTTTTTAAAATCTTAGAATTCTCCTGTAAATGCCTCTAGATATAATTGGAAGCAACTTTTATTTGTCCTTATATATTTATTTTTATTTATATATATGACTTTTATTTTTTAAAAGATTTTATTAATTTCTGAGAGAGAGAGAAAGAGAGAGTGCATGTGAGAGAGAGAGAACATGAGCGGCAGGGAGGGTCAGAGGCAAAGGGAAAAGCATACTCCGTTGCTGAGCTGGGAGCCTAATGCAGGGCTCAATCCTAGGACCCTAGGATCATGATCCAAGCCAAATGAAGACGCTTAACTAACTGAGCCACCCAGGTACCCTGTACATACCTTTTAATAATAACATGTTTTGGCGGACCCTAGGTGTCTCAGTCCTTGAGTATCTGCCTTTGGCTCAGGTCCTGATCCCAGTGTCCTGGGATCCAGACCCGTAATAGGCTCCCTATTCAGCGGGGAGCCTCTTTCTCCCTCTTCAGCTCCCAAGTGGTTGTGTTCCCTCACTCACTATCTCTATCATAAATAAATAAACTCTTTAAAAATTATAATTTATGTTTTTGAGATTGAAAATAATTACTTTGGTATTAAGACATACAGTATTGTATTATCTAGTGCCCAAAGCCAACCTTAATTTTTTATTGTGCTTCATGATGAAGAAACCAGGGAAGGAAATATTCCTTAGAGATATAAATTTTTTTTTTGGAGAAATACACTATAATCTGTCCTATAGTTACTTGCACAAAATATTTCCCTTTAAGGTGATGACTTGGATAATATACTCCTTCAAATTTAAACCTGATTTCCAACTGACTAGCATAGAAAATCTGAAAATTCAATTGTCTCAATGTATGCCAGGTGTTGAAAATAGTATCTTACAGTTAATATTTCTTTAATTATGAGTTAGCTGAGTGTCATTAGGATAGGGAAATATATGCTTCCTAAAACTGGTGTCACCACTGTTCTGAGATCCAATATGTGCTTGAAATGTGCCAAATACTCTCACTCCTCCTCTCCCTTAGGCCATGCTGATCTCAAAATTGTTCAAGTTTTCAGTCTGTATTTTAGACAAAGAATAAAATGGTAAGTGTAAAGCACAAAAGCATATGGGGAAGAATTTTATTGGTGAACATTTTCTCCTTAAAATTTTTACTTACTAAGTTACATATTTTAGTTACCAATTTATGTATTTTATATTTAAAAAATTGTCTTAGTAATTTGCCTATTTTAAATCTTCTGCTATTTTTTTTTCAAACTCATTATCCTGTCTCTTTAAATCCTTCTTACCTTCTAGGTTTCTGTAAAAGTCTTGTCTTTATCTCCCTCTTTTCTTTACCTCTAACATCTCAAACCATTTCCTGAACACTAATTTGTATATTTTTTTCTGCATCTTTACAATTTATTCTTATCTTCACCTTATTTTACTTGATCTATTCTCAGAATGATAACATGCACAGGAAAACTGAACTTTTTTTTTTTTTTTAATTTTTTATTTTTTATAAACATATATTTTTATCCCCAGGGGTACAGGTCTGTGAATCACCAGGTTTACACACTTCACAGCACTCACCAAATCACATACCCTCCCCAATGTCCATAATCCCACCCCCTTCTCCCAAACCCCCTCCCCCCAGCAACCCTCAGTTTGTTTTGTGAGATTAAGAGTCACTTATGGTTTGTCTCCCTCCCAATCCCTTCTTGTTTCATTTATTCTTCTTCTACCCACTTAAGCCTCCATGTTGCATCACCACTTCCTCATATCAGGGAGATCATATGATAGTTGTCTTTCTCTGCTTGACTTATTTCGCTAAGCATGATACGCTCTAGTTCCATCCATGTTGTCGCAAATGGCAAGATTTCATTTCTTTTGATGGCTGCATAGTATTCCATTGTGTATATATACCACATCTTCTTGATCCATTCATCTGTTGATGGACATCTAGGTTCTTTCCATAGTTTGGCTATTGTGGACATTGCTGCTATAAACATTCGGGTGCATGTGTCCCTTTGGATCACTACATTTGTATCTTTAGGGTAAATACCCAATAGTGCAATTGCTGGGTCATAGGGCAGTTCTATTTTCAACATTTTGAGGAACCTCCATGCTGTTTTCCAGAGTGGCTGCACCAGCTTGCATTCCCACCAACAGTGTAGGAGGGTTCCCCTTTCTCCGCATCCTCGCCAGCATCTGTCATTTCCTGACTTGTTGATTTTAGCCATTCTGACTGGTGTGAGGTGATATCTCATTGTGGTTTTGATTTGTATTTCCCTGATGCCGAGTGATATGGAGCACTTTTTCATGTGTCTGTTGGCCATCTGGATGTCTTCTTTGCAGAAATGTCTGTTCATGTCTTCTGCCCATTTCTTGATTGGAAACTCAACACCCAAAGAACAAATAAAACTGAACTTTTTTGATATACACACTGAAATTACAGACTGTTCCCTCTGATTTTGTTTCAAGATACAAACTGGGAAGGGGGGATATTGAAGAAATGGAAACACTAATAAGGATGGCAAATAAATATATTCCCAATGCCTCAAAGTCACTTATCTGAAATTGTATCTCATTAGCCATGAAAGTAAATGACACAAGAATCAAGCATTTGAGTTGATTTGTTGAAGAAAATGGTAAAGTTATGGTAGCCTTATTTATTAATGACAGCAAGGTGTGTGTGTGTGTGTGTGTGTGTGTGTGTGTTAAATGCAATAAATGGGCGGCTGTACTTTTAATGACAGATACCACTTTGTTTCTAGTATGCAAACCTTTTAATTGAACAATAAACAGCATTCATTCCAATTGTGTAAATTCAAGAGAGGAAAAGCATTTTTCTATGTTTGGTATGTCCCTCTAATTTCCATCAAATTTATTTCCTTAAAAAATCAACAATTTCTATCATCATATAGGTTATTCTCCAGTAGAATTACAAACTGAAGATGAAATTCGCTGTCCAGATACTCTGAAAATGCAAACCCCCTGGCATATCCATCTTCAAAACTTGAACGAGCATTGTGTTACTCTATCTGAAATGTCGCTTGCTAGCTTTATTTTAGACATCTAAATCACTCTTATTTTTCCACTGGGATTGTCAATTTCTTTATGTTTATCTTTTCTGTTTAGAACTGGAAAAGTAGAGGACAGTAATGGGAAACCATACACAAGCGATAGTGTTTATCCTGGCAGGTTTGACTGATGACCCACAATTGAAAGTTGTGTTATTCATCTTTCTGCTTCTCACCTACTTGCTGAGCATCACTGGCAATCTGACCATCATCACACTTACCCTGGTGGATATTCACCTCAAGACCCCCATGTATTTTTTCCTTCGGAATTTTTCCTTCCTAGAAATTTCTTATACTACTACATGCATCCCTAAATTGTTGGTTACTATGGCAACTGGAGACAAAACCATTTCCTTTAATTGTTGTGCAACTCAAGTGTTTTTTGCCTTCCTTCTTGGTGCATCTGAATTTTACTTGCTGGCTGCTATGTCCTATGACCGCTATGTTGCCATCTGTAAGCCTCTGCATTACACAACCATCATGAACAGTAAAGTCTGCATTCAACTTCTCTTCTGTTGTTGGCTTGCTGGATTCTTTACCATCTTTGTACCTCTCCTCTTAGGTGTAAATCTTGACTTCTGTGCGTCCAAAATTATTGACCATTTCTACTGTGATACAACTCCCCTCATGCAGATCTCCTGCTCAGACACACAGCTCATTGAAACCATGGGATTCATTTCTGCGTCAATGACACTCGTGGTCACGTTGGTAATGGTGATAATATCATACACCTTTATTGTGTTAACAATTCTAAAATTCCCTTCAACTAATCAGAAGAAAAAAGCTTTTTCAACATGTTCTTCTCACATGATTGTGATATCCCTTTCTTATGGCAGCTGCATCTTCATGTATGTTAAACCATCAGTCAAACAAAGAATATCTTTTTCCAAGGGAATTGCAGTGCTCAATACTTCCGTGGCTCCACTTTTGAATCCTTTCATCTATACCTTGAGGAACCAGCAGGTGAAAAAAGCCTTCTTGAACATGATACACAAGATTGTTTCCTTCTCAAGCAAATGAATTCCTGTTGCATTTTATATAAAGAAAATGAACCCCTAATAATATCAAAATATCTAGTAGTAGCTTCTAATACAGTTTCTTCTGGTTTGTTATGTTTTTTTTTTTTTTGCATTTATGTCTGTGATATTCATCTTTATCTCTTCTTAAGCATTATTTGCAGAAAAATCTTTGTTCCAAAGAATTTAGTTTTCTTTATGTCCTGCAAGAGATACTTTTTTTCCCATCACATCCTTTCTCTGTGAGTATCTGAAAGAAATGGAGCTAAGTTTTCAATCTGTCTCTGTTAGATTTGAATTCTAGTCAAGATTATGAAGTATTTTATTTATTTTATATTTAATGTAACATGCAATGTACAAGTTATTTCAGCTCTTTATTTGTACCTATTTACACTCTACTTAAAACTGATATTTATTTATATCTCTTGAATTACTGTTGAATTATATATTTTTGAACCTCTATCTTTTGAATAATTTTGAATTACTTTTATCTTTTGAATTATTGTTACACACTCTATTTAATGAAATGAAAAGATAATTGTGGCAGAGAATAACCATTAGTGTTGATGATCAAATTAGAAAATAGTTTATTTTGAAAAGATTGTGGGGGCATCTGAATGACTCAGTCAATTAAGCGTCCACCCTTGATTTTGGCACAAGTGATGATCTAATGGGTTGTGAGATCAGGCCCCATGTCACACTCCATGCTTAGTGGGGTGTCTCCTTAAAGATTCTCTCCCTCTGCCCTTACTATCATGCAATCTTGTTCTCTCATTCTCTCTAAAATAAGTAAATCTCTAAAAAAGTAAATAAAACTAAAAAAAATAACATTGTGCATTAGAGTATATTCCATTGAAACTAGTTTAATTTGTGTTAAAGAATTATGAGCAATTACAAATATTTCAGTTAAACCTGACAAATAGTATACTAACAATCATAAGAAATTATTGAACAAACCTGACACATGAAGGGTGGAGGAGCTTAATAATTTCAGCAAATACCTAAGCTTGGTTTGAGAATTATCCTAATATGCACATCAGCTTTGATGATTTCATGAGTACAAATGTGCTGAAAAAATTATAAATTATTAATCACACATATTCTTGTATCATTTTGAAAGATAAAACTAAGGATAGCATTTTTTCTCTTTTATTTATCTTTCCTATAATTGTTTCTTCCCATACATGACATAGATTTAGAAAAGTATCATCTCATTTACTGAACTTAATATCAAATAATAAATAACTAAGTAGATTAATTCAGTTAGCAAAAAATATAATGATAAAAAATAATAAATGAATGACTTTTTCTGTGTAGAGTGAAAGTATAGAAT
Organism: Mustela lutreola; assembly: GCF_030435805.1. Lineage (NCBI taxonomy): Eukaryota > Metazoa > Chordata > Mammalia > Carnivora > Mustelidae > Mustela > Mustela lutreola. Next base: position 59,427,654 of record NC_081297.1, read on the forward strand.
AATACTCAGGATTTATAACTTAAATTTGAAAGTATGGCATTGAAAAAACATGACAAAAATCTATGTTAGGGCGCATGAGTGGCTCAGTAGGTTAAAGCCTCTGCCTTTGGCTCGAGTCATGATCCCAGGGTTTTGGGACCGAGCCCCGCATTGGGCTCTCTGCTCCACGGAGGGCCTTCTTCCTCCTCTCTCTCTGCCTGCCTCCCTGCCTACTTGTGATCTCTCTCTCTGTCAAATGAATAAATAAAAATCTTACAAAAAAAAATCTATTGTTGAGGGAAGCTTTTGGAAATGGGTTATAGTTGACACTGATATTTAGAATGTACTTTAGTCATTACTTTTTCTTTAAATCAACAGAAAATATAATTGTAATGATTTGCATGTCCTGACATTTAAAAATATTCATATAGTATGGAATCAAATTAAAAATAATGACGTAAATTTCATTTTGGCAAATAGGAACTATGGAAGTTTCAAAAGAGAGATTATCTCTCAGGATATGATAATAGCTAAGCTGATCTGTTACATGATATAGCTAATATTTTAAGCAGAAAAAAAATACTTGATTATGATCAGATTCTGAAAAAATGTCTTTCTTTGGTTGTCTGCATTTTTTAAAAAATCACCTCATAATAACATTACAGTTTAGTAAGTTTAACTTAATTATTTTTATTTGCATTATTTATTTCAATTCTAGTTATTTAACATATATAGTAAAATTGGTTTCAAGATAGAATTTAGTGATCCATCACTTACATGTAAGTGCACTTACAGTGCTCATCACAAGTCCCCTCCTTAATAACCATCACCCATTTAGCCAAGCCACCACCAACCTCCCACAGTTTAATCACTTTTATTGGAAAGTTTGGATAAGAGTCATAGATGGTAAGCAATCACTCAATGGATATGGAGTTCATTTGGATTAGAAAAACAGAGGAGACTTTTCTGTAAATTTTTATTTTCTTCTTTCTATTTCTAAAGTATAATGTTGAACATGATGGAGAATATCACTCTGCCAAATCCCTACCTAAATGTTTTAATGTATTCCCTCTGTCAAAATTTCTCCTTCTTGGAAATCTCACTAATATTGATTTATATTCCTAAATTGTTGATAACTCCCTTGACCAAAGAGTAAACATTTCCCTAGATTGTTGATACAACTTAATTATTTTTTTCTTCATCTTTTTGGGAGCTTCGGAGTTGTCTGTTCATATGTCCTACAACTACTCTTTTTGGTCTGCAACACACTGAGCCACTTTATCATTGTGCCCAGAAAAATGTACTACCAACTTGTATCAAGTTGTATTAGTACATGGGAAGTAGATTCATCTCTTAACATACTTTGAGGCACAGATCAAAGTTCACTTAATGGTATTTGGATATCTAATTGTTTCAGCAGTAAGTGCTGAATACTATGCCATATCCACTGAATCACTAAAGAAAAACTCTCTGAGACAGAAAACAGAAAACAATAGCAAAAACCAATGAAGATAGAAGTCAAAGCTTTAGGACATAAATATAATTGATATATCTCTAGTTAGGTTCATCAAGGAAAAATAGAAGACACAAATTACTAATATTAGGACTATAATATGACTTCACTACAGATCTTGTGGATATTGAAAAAACAATGACATAATATGAACCAGTTTTTGGCAAAAATAGATAATTTATATGAAATTGATAAAATACTTGTGAACCATAAACTTCTAAAGCAGTCATAAGGGATTTATAAATGGAGAACTCTATAATAGCGAAAGTAAATGATTCATAGTTAGAAATGTTTCCCCCCAGCATACACACACACACACACACACACACATACACACACACAAATCTAGGTTTAGATGGCTTCACTTATAAATTATACCAAAAGTTCTAAAAATATAAACTATGCACACATTCTCCAAAAAACTGGAAGAGAGAATACTCAATTCATTCCTAAGCCATCATTATTATTACACAAAACAAGGACAAGGAATTAAAAGAAAAAATATCTGGGCTCTCTACTCTGTTGCACTGGTCTATGTGTCTGTTTTTATGCCAGTACTGTGCTGTCTTAGTGATCACAGCTTTGTAGTAAAGCTTGAAATCAGGTAGCATGATGCCCGTGTTTTATTTTTGTTTTTCAACATTTCCTTGGCAATTCGGGGTCTCTTCTGATTCCATACAAATTTTAGGATTATTTGCTCCAGCTCTTTGAAGAATACTGGTGGAATTTTGATCGGAATGGCATGAAAAGTATGGATTGCTCTAGGCAGTATAGACATTTTAACAATGTTTATTCTTCCAATCCAAGAGCATGGAATGGTCTCCCACTTTTTGTGTCTTCTTCAATTTCTTTCATGAGTGTTCTATAGTTCCTTGAATACAGATCCTTTACCTCTTTGGTTAGGTTTATTCCCAGGTATCTTATGGTTCCTGGTGCTATAGCAAATGGAATCAATTCTCTAAATTCCCTTTCTGTATTTTCATTGTTATTGTATAAGAAAGCCACTGATTTCTGTACATTGACTTTGTATCCTGCCACGTTGCTGAATTGGTGTATGAGATCTTGTAGTTTGGGGGTGGAGTCTTTTGGATTTTCCATATAAAGAATCATGTTATCTGCAAAGAGAGAGAGTTTGACTTTTTCATTGCCAGTTTGGATACCTTTTATTTCTCTTTGTTGTCTGATTGCTGTTGCTAGGACTTCTAATACTATGTTGAACAAGAGTGGTGAGAGTGGGCATCCTTGTCGTGTTCTTGATTTCAACAGGATCTCTTCAATAAATGGTACTGGGAAAACTGGACAGCTATATGTAGAAGAATGAAACTCAACCATTCTCTTACACTGTACACAAAGACAAACTCAAAATGGATAAAAGACCTCAATGTGAGACAGGAATCCGTCAGAATCCTAGAGGAGAATATAGGCAGTAATCTCTTCGATATCAGCCACAGCAACTTCTTTCAAGATATGTCTCCAAAGGCAAAGGAAACAAAAGCGAAAATAAACTTCTGGAACTTCATCAAAATCAAAAGCTTCTGCTTCTGCACAGCAAAAGAAACAGTCAACAAAACAAAGAGGCAACCCACGGAATGGGGGAAGAGATTTGCAAATGACAGTACAGACAAAAGGTTGATATCCAGGATCTATAAAGAACCCCTGAAACTCAACACACACAAAACAGACAATCATATAAAAAAATGGGCAGAAGATATGAACAGACTCTTCTCTAATGAAGACATACAAATGGCTATCAAACACATGAAAAAATGTTCATCATCACTAGCCCTCAGGGAGATTCAAATTAAAACCACATTGAGATATCACCTTACACCAGTTAGAATGGCCAAAATCAACGAGACTGGAAACAGCATGTGTTGGAAAGGATGTGGAGAAAGGGGAACCCTCTTGCACTGTTGGTGGGAATGCAAGTTGGTGAAGTCTCTTTGGAGAACAGTGTGGAGATTCCTCAAGAAATTAAAAATAGCACTTCCCTATGACCCTGCAATTGCACTCCCGGGTATTTACCCCAGTGATACAGATGTAGTGAAAAGAAGGGCCATCTGTACCCCAATGTTTATAGCAGCAATGGCCACGCAGAGAGATTCAATTATCATATGGTTTCACTTATTTGTGGAGCATAACAAATAGCATGGAGGACATGGGGAGTTATAGAGGAGAAGGGAGTTGGGGGAAATTGGAAGGGGAGGTGAACCATGAGAGACTATTGTCTCTGAAAAACAATCTGAGGGTTTTGAAGTGGCATCGGGGTGGGAGGTTGGGGGAACCAGGTGGTGGGTATTAGAGAGGGCACAGATTGCATGGAGCACTGGGTGTGGTGCAAAAATAATGAATACTGTTATGCTTAAAATAAATAAAATATAAATTAAAAAAGAAAAAATAAATTCAGAAAATATTACTTATGAATACAGATAAAAATTTTTAAAGCAATATATAAAAATTAAATCCAATAACATATAAAAATGATAGTATACAATGATCAAGTGGGGTTTACTCGTAAAATTCTCTGCACATTTAACATTAGAAAATATATTGATGTAATCCTTAACATGCATACACAAATGCATCAAACAGTATGAGAAAAAAATATTAGCATTGAAAAGAGAAATAGACAAATACTTATCATAGTTAGAAATGTCAACAACTCTATTCAAAATGGGCAGAAGTGCAGGCATAAAATTGGTAAGGACACAGTTGGACTCAACAACACCAAGAATCAACTGTATGTAATCAACATCTATAGACTATTTCAACCAACAACAGCTATACACCTTTTTTCCCCAAGCTCACCAAGACAGATCACACACTTTAAAAATTTTGAAGACTAGAACTGACACAATATTGGCTTACAAATGACATGGTATTAAACTATAAATAAATAAAAAGAATGAATGAGAAATATTAAATTATGTATAGATTAAATAAGACATCTAAATAACACATGGATCAAAAAAAATCTCTAGAGAAATTTAAAACTTCTATATTTATTATTTATTTATTTTTATTTTTTATTATGTTCACTTAAACAACATATAGTACATCATTAGTTTTTATGCAGTGTTCAATGATTCATTTGCTGTGGAATAGCATGGAGGACCATAAGGGAAGAGAGGGAAAACTGAATGGGAAGAAATTCAAACATTTTCAAATAAATGAAAAGAAATATTTATTTATTTATTTATTTTTAAATATTTTATTTATTTATTTGACAGAGAACAGAAGCAGGCAGAGAGGCAAGAAGAGAGAGAGAGAGAGAGAAGCAGGATCTGCACTGAGCAGAGAGCCCGATGCGGGCTCGATCCCAGGACCCTGGGATCATGACCTGGGCCGAAGGCAGAGGCTTCCACCCGCTGAGCCACCCAGGCGCATCAAAAAAAATATTTATTAATGTTTGTGGGGTGCAGTGAAAGCAATGCTTAGAGGGAATTATATCATCCGATGTCTCTACTAGAAAAGAAGAGAAATCTATAATCAGTTAACTGTTTCCACTGTAGGATATGGCAATTAAAAGGATAAAAATAAGGAAGCCGTATGAACAGTTCTAAAATTTGATAACCTAAATGAAAGTGACCATTCTTTGAAAGAAACAATTTGCCAAAACTCACATAGTAATAATCCAAAAAAGGTTTATATCTATTAAAAATTCACTTAATAATTAATCCTTCTAAAACAGATAGCATCAATCATTCCATGTTCATAGTTTCTTAGAATACTATTGATATCATCCAAAACAATTTATAGATTTAGTTCAATTTCTATCTAATTCTAATAATATTACTTCTTTTCAAAAATGGAAAACAAACAAACAAAAAAACCAGAAAAGTTGATTCTCAGATTCAAATAGTACTGCAAGGAAACCTGAATATCCAAATCCATCCTGAAAAGAAGAAAAAAGTGAGAAGACTCACATATCCCAGTATCAAAGCTCTACAATGTGGAGTAATTGGAATGTTTTATATTGTTAGTGGGAACGTAAAATTGTGTAGTCACTATGGAAAAGTTTGGCACCATATGTAGGCTAGAGATGTTAAGGTCAAATTTGTGTTATGTTAAAAGGTGGAGTCCACTAAAATCTGACTTACAGAATAGCAAAGGCTATCATGAAAAGTAATAGAGATATATAGACTTCTTAAAAAAGATTTTATTTATATATTTATTTGTCAGAGAGAACAAGAGAGTACAAGCAGGGGAAGAAGTCAAGGGAAAAAGAGAAGCAGACTCGCCTCTGAGCAGGGAGCCCAATGCGGGACTCAATCCCAGGACCCCGGGATCATGACCTGAGCTGAAGGCAGATGCTTAACCACCTGAGCCACCCAGGCACCCCAAAATACAGGCTTCTTTGGTTTCTTTCTTTGCTTGTATCTTTATACAGCTCTATTAATGCAATGTGTTATCTTTTTGTGAGTCTTGGATTAAAAGAAAACAAATTCAGAGAGTTTGATAGAGTTAGTGAATTTTTGAGTAAAAATTATATGAGTGAAGATTTAGGGGATGTTACTGCTGACTAACAGAATATTAAAGGAGGTTGGTTGTCCATAGCAATGTGTTTATGAGGATATTAAGAGAGTAGGCATCTCTGTAACCTTTTCTCTTTAATTCTCATTTTTTTTCCTCTTCTCCTCCCATTAATCCCCCTTCTTCATAGAAATAAGCTGTGAGAAACCACATAGAAGTGACACCTTTTATTCTTCTTGGGATGACCAATGATCTACAATTATAAGTGGTTATTTTTTTCTCCTCTTTATTTTTGTCTTTACCTACATCTTGAGTGTCACTGGGAATCCAACCATTATCACCCTCACCCTGATGGACTCTGATCCAAAGATATCCGTGTATTTCTTTCTCCAGAATTTTTAATTTTTAGAAATATCATTCACAATTATGCATCCCCAAATTTCTTGTCAGTATAACAACAGGTAATAAGGAAGTAGGAAAGCTGAAGGGACTCCTTTTCAGAAAGACTCCATCCCTCCTGTAAACGCTAAGAACTGTTTACTCATGTTTCATATATCACCTCTGAACAAGCCAAAGAAGCTATGTTCCCACCTCAAGAAAGAAGAAGAAAATTCAACATTCTCTGGGTTTTTTCCTACTCCCCCAAACACCTGGTAACATCCAAGAAGAGTCAGATTCCAGACACATTCCAGGACATTAGCTTTAAACAGATTTTGCTGACCCCAGCATCAACACCCTTATCTTTGGTAATTCATAGAATAATCCCTGTTATTCACCTGATGCTCACTTTTCCCTGGATTCCTGGAGAAACACACACCCTAGACAATTTTCTAATATAAACGCCTGGCCCCCCAAAACAACAAAAAGACATATATATATATATATATATATATATATATATATATATATATGAATGACAGAATAGTAGACAGAGTGACTGACAGACTTGGAAAGGAAAGGAGTATACATATATATGACTATATATGTATACATATATGACTATATATGTATACTCCTTTCCTTTCCAAGTCTCTCAGTCACTCTGTCTACTATTCTGTCTGTCGCTTACACTAGTCAATAAACTCTGTTTCTGCTTTCTCTGGCTCACATTTGAGTTCTATCCTGTGGGAAGTCAAGGACCATCTTGGCTGGTCCTGTGGGACCCTCCCCTGCATCCTTGGACCCAGTCTGCCTGCATCAATAAGACCATTTCTTACAACAGCTGTACAGCACAGTTGTTTTACACTGGCGTGGATGCAGACAACCTTTTTCTTCTGGTTCCTTAAGCCAATGTGTTGGGCACAGCAAAGATGGCGCTGGCCTGCCTTCTCTTCCGGCTAGAAAAGGCGCCACCGTGGCAGTATTGGCGCCAACATGGCGGTTTCGGTTCCGCATATCTCTGATATTTCCTCCTCTCGCCCAACACACCCTACCCAGTTACTGACTACGTAACCAAACCCCATAGGCTCTCTCCCCGCTGACCTCATTTCCCATGCCCTACCCAATATAAGCTGCAACCCCGCTCAATAAAGTGAGATCCTGCTTCGACAGATCCCCCGAGTCTGGTGTGGTTCGTTAATGCACCTGGACTCGCAACACTCGCCATCCCGCTCAGCCCCAAGGGGAGCTACCGGCTGGCCCGGACGCTCTCCTCATGCCTGTCAGCCCGCAAAACCTACCGGAGTCCGACACCAATGTTTATCTTTGGACTAGTACTTTACAGACTCTGGGAAGACTTCCTTAAAGATCTCAGTAGTTATACTTAAACTATTTGAATAATGAAGACCTTTATTGTTGAATAAAAGGGTTCAAATAAGTTTACTATTTTAATGATCTAAACAATAATCTTTTTTTAGAGGGACTGAATTTCCTAATTATGAGTCTTCCAAAGAAATTGAAAATAAAATTATAACAATAGAACATAGAAAAAATGTATTTAGTAGTCTTAGAAGATTCTCAGAATCATTGAATGAAAGTAAGAGTAATCATACTTTCAATAAATATAAGAAATGGCTTGCAAATTTGTAAGTCAAATGAGAATTTCTTATTGTCCATGAATTGCTATAAAAAGACCAAATACAAAGATTTTATTTTGCAAATCAGAGTCTAAAAACAGTCACCAACAATTGTGGTCCGATATATATATATATATAGATATGCATATCTATATATATATATATTTGATAAACAGATGGAAGTATTAACCTAATTACCCTGACGAAAAGGAGTGAGATAGATGAAAGATTTTCTTCTATCACTTCCCTAAACCAAAATTAAGGGTGGAATACCTACACAAAGGAAATGTATCTTTCCTAGATGGAAGTTTGCTGAATCTTTGAATATGGAGATGCACACTATTGTTGCCAAGGGAATAGAGTCTGTGCATTTTTTCCTCAGGTCAGAATTAACATAGTTTTGCTAGGTAGAAAACAAGCTGGAATTGAGAGAAAGATTTTGGCAAACAAACCTTATATCAGATAATAATTTGACACTACAATGCTATGAAAAACACTGAATTTATTTCATAACAATTTTAGAAAACAGACGGCTAACATAGGATATACTGGTTGTATTCCAGACATAGGAATGAAAGGGCAGGAATTATAACTGTAAATTACGTTTAAAAGTCTACCAAAGTGATTCTTCAGAAACATTTCAACATTACTTAAATACCAGGTGTAAGTCCAAAATACTTGTTACCTCTACCTATATAATACCATACTAAGTACTAGTTGAACCACATTCTTGAATTGTTCAAAATAAGCAATATCTTTTACTGGGTGCTAAACAGGCACCTGAGTGACTTAGTCAGTTAAGCATCCATCTCTCTGTTTTGGCTCCAATCATGATCTCAGGGTCCTGAGATCAAGGTCCACATCAGCTCTAGGCTCAGTGGGGAGTCCACTTTCCTTTCTCTCTGCCTCTCCCCCTGCTCTTGTACACACACACTCTCTCTCTAAAATAAATGAAATAAAATCTTTAAAAATATTATCCTACTTTATATATGGAAATTCTGAGACACAAAGATGTTATGTATTCTGTGAAGTATTTGACATTTTATTTGTAAGGAAACTTCACTGAAACCAGACTGAATATCTCAAAAATCTTGTTTTAAACATTAGATATACTAATTCCTCAAATGCATGTGGTTATTTAATACATCTGTGTGATTTTCATATATTTAGACTTAAGTCTTCTTTCCTTATGTATATTTTTAGTCTCACTATTACTTTCTCCTAAAAGGCCTCCCAGAACTCCAAAATAACTCAGAAACTATACAATATGCCCCATAATATTTTAATATTTTTTATTAAAACACTAATGTACTAATATTAGAGTTATATGCTTGTCTCCTTTAAGTAAGACAAACTTCTTAAATATAAGGATGGAGCACTTAGCAATGTCTGAAATAAGGGAGATACAAAATAGATGTTTAACAAATTTTATAGCAAATTATACTTATAAAAGGCATATTTTTTAAACTCATGGTTTCTAGAAGCTAATATACAATAAAGAAATGTTATTTGAAGCTTGTGGTACAGATTTGAGAGGTATTTTCATTAGGAATAATAAAATGTAACGGTAGAACTTAGCTGCAAGATTCTCCAAAAGAATGTCCATAGCAGAAAAGTAATGAGGCAGAAAAACACAATCAGAAGAAATGAATGAGGTACCTAGGAGGCTCAGTCAGCTGAGCATCTGCTTTTGCCTCAGGTCATGATCCTGGGTTCTGGGAACAAGCCCTTCATCAGGCTCCCTGGAAGCCCACTTCTCCCTCTCCCTCAGCCTCCACTCTGCTTATGCTATCTCTGTCTCAAATAAATAAACAAAATCTTAAAAAAATAAATGAATTATTCTTTTTTTGTTTTTATAGCAAGGCTATGATTTGTAAATTCATTACAATTGCTTTTTTGAAAAACACATCTTTTGTAACTTATCCCAGAAGATTTCTTTCACCTGCTGGTTCCTTACAGTATAAATGAAGGGGTTTAGTAAAGGGGCAACCAGCTATACAGCAAAGCTATGCCTTTGGATACAGTCACCCTTTCTTTGGCAGATGGTTTAATATACACAAAGATGCAGCTCCCATAAGTCATGGAGACAACAATCATATGGGAAGTACAAGTGGAAAAAGCTTTGGTCCTTTGCTGTGCTGAAGAGAATTGCATAATGATGTTCATGATGCAAGTGTAGGAGAGAATCACTAACACCAATGTGACCACAAGTGTCACCACAGCAAAGATAAAAGACATCAATTCTGGGACATGTGTATCTGTGCAGGATATCTGCAGGATAGGAGAAGTTTCACACATAAAATGATCATTATTTTGGAAGCACAGAAATTGAGCTTGAGGGACGCCTGGGTGGCTCAGTTGGTTAAGCGGCTGCCTTCGGCTCAGGTCATGATCCCAGGGTCCTGGAATCAAGTCCCACATCGGGCTCCTTGCTCGGCAGGGAGCCTGCTTCTCCCTCTGCCTCTGCCTGCCTCTCTGTCTGCCTGTGCTCGCTCGCTCGCTCTCCCTCTGTCTCTGACAAATAAATAAAAAAAATCTTAAAAAAAAAAAAAAAAGAAAGAAAGAAAGAAAGAAAGAAAGAAAGAAAGAAGAAAGAAAGAAAGAAAAGAAATTGAGCTTGAGTCCCATAAGCATTGGGGGAAAGATGATTAGGAATCTGGTTAGCCAAGAGGAAAGTACAAGCCAATAGCACACTCTGCTGTTCATAATGAATGGGTAATGCAAGGGTTTACAGATGGCAACATAGCGGTCATAGGACATAGCAGCCAGAAGGTAAAACTCCGTAACTCCCAGTAAAAGAATAAAAAAACAATTGAGCTGCACAATTATTATATGAGATGGTTTTTTCTCTAGTCACAATGGTTATCAAGTATCTGGGAATACATACTGCTGTGAATATGATTTCTAAAAATGAGAAGTTACGGAGAAAGGAATACATTGGTATCTTGAGGCGAGGATCTAGCAGGGTGAGGAGGATAATGATTAAGTTCCCCATCAGGCTCAATGTGTAATTAAGAAAAAGAAACATGAAAATCACAATTTGCAATAGTGGGTCATCTGTCAGTCCCAGGAGAATGAACTCTATTTCCATTGATTGGTTTTTCATTTCTCTTAATATGAACCTTAACAAATATACATAAGAAAAAAAGACAAAAAATTAAACATACACATGAATATAATATATAGTAGTGTAATATAAATTTTTTCATATATATATAAATACACACATTAACCTATATATAAATATATATAAACCTAAATACATATAAATAAGCCTGTGTATATAAATTAACATAATTATATAGAAATTAACCTAAATATATACAAACTAAATAAATGTATATATACTAATTACACATCTTAACTAAACATATATGTTAACCTAGATATTTATATATTTACCTGATGCAAGAAAAAGGTATATATTCTCAAATTTATCTATTTGGAAAGGATTTCTCCTGTCTGAAATTTGTGATGATCCGTAATTACATGCTAGGACAATACTAAGTTCTTTTTCATCTATTAGTTCTCTTTATTATAATATTTCTCACAATTTTTTCTCTGGAAATTGAATATTTTCTTTGGTTAATATTCATGTTTTACCCATTCCTCCTTAATGGACTCAACTCTGCATGAATAATTTAAATAAAAGAATATGAGTTATTTTAAATGTATTTTTCTATCTTTTTTATTCTCCCTGTCCAAATACACTATGTTGTTTTGTGGTTTGGAGTATGAGGGTGATTTGCACAATTAGGATATACATTTATATTACAAATCCTGTGATAGGCAATGACTAAGCAGCACTGATTTCCATTAATTTGGTAAAGTGAAATTTTTTCTGCACCTAGAGTACACAATTATTATTATGAATTTTTTTCACTGGCTTTACTATAGTCAAATGGACAGTTGTTTTTCAGTATATATAACAAATACAACAAAGCAAAACATGACAAAAACAAACAACTGTTTTTGTTTTGTTTAAAGATTTTATTTATTTATTTGACACATAGAGATCACAAGTAAGCAGAGAGAGAGAGAAGAGGAAGCAGGCTCCCTGCAGAGCAGACAGCCCAATGTGGGGCTCGATCCCAGGACCTGAGCCGATGGCAGAGGCTTTACCCACTGAGCCACCCAGGCACCCACAAACAACATATTTTAATAAAACATATTCTGTATTTTTTTAATTAACCTTTTTGAGGTTCCTACATGTGTCTACATAATTTGAGTCACTCCTTTATTTTACTTTCCCAATATTCTTTGTAGAATTGTTGAATACTAACAGAAATTATTGTAGGGAAGTAAAATCTGCTACCCCAAAATGTGTCTCTTTGGCATGATCATTAATTTAAGCTAATTATTTTTGATAAATGGAAGACAGCATGTTTATCCTTTTACCTCCTTTTTTTTTCCCCTTTTACAACCTTTTACCTCCTCCTCAAATGTCTGAAAGAATTTAGATAATGCTCCAAATTTAGATAATGCTCTCTGCTCCAAAAGGGAACCATCACCATAAACAACTACAATGTAATATGAATTAGGTGTGATAGAGAGGGAGGAACTTAGTAAAGTCTGTTAAAATTCTTCTGCATAGCCCACTGTTTCCGTGTGGCCCAGCAAACATTTGTTTCCCAAACATTTATTCTTTTTTGTTTTCCTTTGAATTGTCTTCCTTCCTTTTGAAGTCCCAGACCTCCACATACTTCTTTGACCAGAATGGCATATAAGACTCAATTGTCTTATATGAGACAATTATTCCTATATTCTCATGGAGCCACCCCATGTACATACATCCCATGTATTTGCAATTAATTTCATTTTCTCCTATTAATCTGTCTCATGTCACTTTAATTCTTAAACCAGCCAAAAGAATCTTGAATATTAGGGTAACATTTTCCCTCCCTAACATAATATTAACCCGTTCTTTTTAAGTATAAGAATTTTACTTATTTCCATGTCATACCATTCTCTTTTATGTGAAACATGCTAGTCTGTTTCATTATATGCATTACCTACAGACTTATAAAGGAAATGGTTTGCTAAAGCACTCTGTTATTTTTATTCTTTTGCATTTGTCTTATTAATATTGCTGCATATATATTAGTTTTTCTTATTTGGGGAAAGATAAAACTGTTCCATGCTCAAAGTGCTTTTCTGAAACAGATTTTAGGGAATAGCTTTAATATTTTTAATAGCAATTGAAGACTTGCAATCTTCAACTACTGTGTGACCACAAAGTTTTATATAAAAATATATGTTTATATCCTTGTTATAACTCCCATCTTGCTCTATTTTTATTTGAAAAGCTATGGTCCAGGAGTTAGCATACAGTTTCTGTTACCACGTGGATCTAACAGACTGTTCTAGAACTATGGTATTTCAGATTTTAGAAAAGAGATGCTCAGCATTTTTCCACATTATTTTACTCAGTAAAATAATTGATGAAGAGAATCAGAGGAAATGAAAGTTACATGTAACTATATATGAATAGAATAGATTACAACATCTGGTAATACACAACCATTAAAAAAAAAATAAAAACCTGTAAACCTTAAAAATGTGTATTCAAATTCAACTCCCTGAATGGCACTTGTGCACTTAATTTATGAGTTTGAAGTCAAGTTAAAATTATAGTCTCCTTACCTTCTGGCATCTACTGCATCTAGTGTTCCCTTATATGCACATGCCAGAGATTTATGTTAAAATAATTAATAATGATTTTACTCTCTTATCATCACATTTTACTTTATAAGCTGAATATTTCCTATCAATGATTTTTGTGGGAGGGACCATGAACATATGGCCCTTCTGTAAAGAATTCCACATCCCTCAAATTTATACTCATTTTGAAGTTAAGAACACAAGTATTAATAATTTTTTTTAATTTTTTATTTTTTATAAACATATATTTTTATCCCCAGGGGTACAGGTCTGTGAATCACCAGGTTTACACACTTCACAGCACTCACCAAAGCACATACCCTCCCCAATGTCCATAATCCCAACCCCTTCTCCCAAACCCCCTCCCCCCAGCAATCCTCAGTTTGTTTTGTGAGATTAAGAGTCACTTATGGTTTGTCTCCCTCCCAATCCCATCTTGTTTCATTGATTCTTCTTCTACCCACTTAAGCCTCCATGTTGCATCACCACTTCCTCATATCAGGGAGATCATATGATAGTTGTCTTTCTCTGCTTGACTTATTTCGCTAAGCATGATACGCTCTAGTTCCATCCATGTTGTTGCAAATGGCAAGATTTCATTTCTTTTGATGGCTGCATAGTATTCCATTGTGTATATATACCACCTCTTCTTGATCCATTCATCTGTTGATGGACATCTAGGTTCTTTCCATAGTTTGGCTATTGTGGACATTGCTGCTATAAACATTCGGGTGCATGTGCCCCTTTGGATCACTACATTTGTATCTTTAGGGTAAATACCCAATAGTGCAATTGCTGGGTCATAGGGCAGTTCTATTTTCAACATTTTGAGGAACCTCCATGCTGTTTTCCAGAGTGGCTGCACCAGCTTGCATTCCCACCAACAGTGTAGGAGGGTTCCCCTTTCTCCGCATCCTCGCCAGCATCTGTCATTTCCTGACTTGTTGATTTTAGCCATTCTGACTGGTGTGAGGTAATATCTCATTGTGGTTTTGATTTGTATTTCCCTGATGCCGAGTGATATGGAGCACATTTTCATGTGTCTGTTGGCCATCTGGATGTCTTCTTTGCAGAAATGTCTGTTCATGTCCTCTGCACATTTCTTGATTGGATTATTTGTTCTTTGGGTGTTGAGTTTGCTAAGTTCTTTATAGATTCTGGACACTAGTTCTTTATCTGATATGTCCTTTGCAAATATCTTCTCCCATTCTGTCAGTTGTCTTTTGATTTTGTTAACTGTTTCCTTTGCTGTGCAAAAGCTTTTGATCTTGATGAAATCCCAATAGTTCATTTTTGCCCTTGCTTCCCTTGCCTTTTGCGTTGTTCCTAGGAAGATGTTGCTGCGGCAGAGGTCGAAGAGGTTGCTGCCCGTGTTCTCCTCAAGGATTTTGATGGATTCCTTTCGTACATTGAGGTCCTTCATCCATTTTGAGTCTATTTTTGTGTGTGGTGTAAGGAAATGGTCCAATTTCATTTTTCTGCATGTGGCTGTCCAATTTTCCCAGCACCATTTATTGAAAAGGCTGTCTTTTTTCCATTGGACATTCTTTCCTGCTTTGTCGAAGATTAGTTGACCATAGAGTTGAGGGTCTATTTCTGGGCTCTCTATTCTGTTCCATTGATCTATGTGTCTGTTTTTGTGCCAGTACCATGCTGTCTTGATGATGACAGCTTTGTAATAGAGGTTGAAGTCCGGAATTGTGATGCCACCAACGTTGGCTTTCTTTTTCAATATCCCTTTGGCTATTCGAGGTCTTTTCTGGTTCCATATAAATTTTAGCATTATTTGTTCCATTTCTTTGAAAAAGATGGATGGTACTTTGATAGGAATTGCATTAAATGTGTAGATTGCTTTAGGTAGCATAGACATTTTCACAATATTTATTCTTCCAATCCAGGAGCATGGAACATTTTTCCATTTCTTTGTGTCTTCTTCAATTTCTTTCATGAGTACTTTATAGTTTTCTGAGTATAGATTCTGTGTCTCTTTGGTTAGGTTTATTCCTAGGTATCTTATGGTTTTGGATGCAATTGTAAATGGGATTGACTCCTTAATATCTCTTTCTTCTGTCTTGCTGTTGGTGTAGAGAAATGCAACTGATTTCTGTGCATTGATTTTCTATCCTGACACTTTACTGAATTCCTGTATAAGTTCTAGCAGTTTTGGAGTGGAGTCTTTTGGGTTTTCCACATATAGTATCATATCTTCTGCGAAGAGTGATAATTTGACTTCTTCTTTGCCGATTTGGATGACTTTAATTTCCTTTTGTTGTCTGATTGCTGAGGCTAGGACCTCTAATACTATGTTGAATAGCAGTGGTGATAATGGACATCCCTGCCGTGTTCCTGACCTTAGCGGAAAAGCTTTCAGTTTTTCTCCATTGAGAATGATATTTGTAGTGGGTTTTTCATAGATGGCTTTGATGATATTGAGGTATGTGCCCTCTATCCCTACACTTTGAAGAGTTTTGATCAGGAAGGGATGCTGTACTTTGTCAAATGCTTTTTCAGCATCTATTGAGAGTATCATATGGCTCTTGTTCTTTCTTTTATTGATGTGTTGTATCCCATTGACTGATTTGCGGATGTTGAACCAACCTTGCAGCCCTGGAATAAATCCCTCTTGGTCGTGGTGAATAATCCTTTTAATGTACTGTTGAATCCTATTGGCTAGTATTTTGTTGAGTATTTTCGCATCTGTGTTCATCAAGGATATTGGTCTATAGCTCTCTTTTTTGGTGGGATCCTTGTCTGGTTTTGGGATCAAGGTGATGCTGGCCTCATAAAATGAGTTTGGAAGTTTTCCTTCCATTTCTATTTTTTGGAACAGTTTCAGGAGAATAGGAATTAGTTCTTCTTTAAATGTTTGGTAGAATTCCCCCGGGAAGCCGTCTAGCCCTGGGCTTTTGTTTGTTTGGAGATTTTTAATGACTGTTTCAATCTCCTTACTGGTTATGGGTCTGTTCAGGCTTTCTATTTCTTCATGGTTCAGTTGTGGTACTTTATATGTTTCTAGGAATGCATCCATTTCTTCCAGATTGTCAAATTTATTGCCGTAGAGTTGCTCATAGTATGTTCTTATAATAGTTTGTATTTCTTTGGTGTTAGTTGTGATCTCTCCTCTTTCATTCATGATTTTATTTATTTGGGTCCTTTCTCTTTTCTTTTTGATAAGTCGGGCCAGGGGTTTATCAATTTTATTAATTCTTTCAAAGAACCAGCTCCTAGTTTCGTTGATTTGTTCTATTGTTTTCTTGGTTTCTATTTCATTGATTTCTGCTCTGATCTTTATGATTTCTCTTCTCCTGCTGGGCTTAGGGTTTCTTTCTTGTTCTTTCTCCAGCTCCTTTAGGTGTAGGGTTAGGTTGTGTACCTGAGACCTTTCTTGTTTCTTGAGAAAGGCTTGTACCGCTATATATTTTCCTCTCAGGACTGCCTTTGTTGTGTCCCACAGATTTTGAACCGTTGTATTTTCATTATCATTTGTTTCCATGATTTTTTTCAATTCTTCTTTAATTTCCCGGTTGACCCATTCATTCTTTAGAAGGATGCTGTTTAGTCTCCATGTATTTGGGTTCTTTCCAAACTTTCTTTTGTGGTTGAATTCTAGCTTTAGAGCATTGTGGTCTGAAAATATGCAGGGAATGATCCCAATCTTTTGATACCGGTTGAGTCCTGATTTAGGACCGAGGATGTGATCTATTCTGGAGAATGTTCCATGTGCACTAGAGAAGAATGTGTATCACAAGTATTAATAATTTTAATGGACGTCCATCTTCTTTTCCAGATAACTTGCATTTTGTGAAAGCTTGTTGTTATAATTGCTATCATTCAAAGCCTCAAAATCAGTAGTTATACATTAAAATAAAAAAAAAATGAGGCAACTAAAAGAACTCGGGGCATCATTTGATGAAAGTTAAGCAACTATTCTGAAACTCCATATTGCTGTCTATCCACTTATGAAATGCTGCAGCTTTATCATTTTCTATTTACTACTGTCTCAAGGGTTCTACTGAAATAAAGTAAAGATGAAAAAAAAAAACAACTTTGGATCAAAGTTCCAAAAATACTAATTACTGGCAATAAAAATCACTATTGTAATTTACCTTAAACAAAAGCTGAAGTGAAAGTATCCCAGAGGAGTATCATTAATAATTTAGAATAATGGATGAAATATTTAACAGGATCATCGGCAGTTCACTGTCCTGGGGCAATATGGAAAAATCCCAAGCTGGATTGTACAAGCCCAAGACACAGCCTTGTTTCCAATTAGCAACAGAAGTAATTTTAGACTTTATTGTAAACTATTTTACACACTGGCACCTGGTAGTGTATTTATTTACAAGTAACAAGCATAACATTTTTTCATATTAATCGATTGAGGTTTCAATTGGATGTTTGATGAAATTATTTTGATCCTTCAAGTGAACTGAATTTTAGCCATTAAATATACTTTATGATAATGCCCAAACCTGGATATGATCCAATTTCCATCATCTGGTAAGTACTTTAAAAAATTATGGCATGTACATGCAATGCAATAAATTAGTCAGATTAAAAAAAAATGATTGAGTCTTCAAAATATTACACTAACTGAAAGAAGTCATATACAATGTCTACATATTCTGTGATTCTATTTCTATAATTCTGAAAAACACTGAACTATAGGGTTAGAAATCTGATCAGTGGTTTTAGGGGCTGATGGTGAGAAGTGATTGACTGCAAAAGTGTCATGAGAAAACTCTGTAGGATAATGGAACTATTTTATCTTGATTATAATGGTGGTTGCTTGATTATATATGTTTTTCAGAGTTCCTCAAACTATATACTCCCCAAAAGGTGACCTTTTTTTTGTAGTTAATTCTATCTCAATAATCTACCAAATACATTTGGATGTGACTTGACTTTTTATTAGACTACTAGTAAAATTACTTAGATGTGTGCTGTTCAATAAGATAGCCACAGGCCACATTGGATATATACACTTAAACTTAAAGTAATAAACATTAAATTAAAAATTAAATATTCAGTTCCTCAGCTGCGGCCATGGGATGGGTCTTTGCTACTGTGCTAAGATCTAAAATTACCAAAATTAACAGTAATTTATCATCCCACCCTTCCTCTGGCAGTTACAGGACTTCACTAAACCCTAGAGTTCTAAACTGATTATATCAGACAGATGTTACCAGTAGAAATGTTGTCTAGGTGGGGAGACAGATTCCAGGTGCTTGCCTCTGAGGGGCAATTCCCTCAAGGACCTACTGATTTTCATGACAAGCTTGTAAACTCCAAGTAAATAATGTACTTAACTGGAACAGATTCATATTTAAATTTAATATACTCCCTTTTTTTCCTACATTAATCAGTGTATCAGGTATCAGATTTCATATAACCATTCCTGGGGCACCTGGGTGGCTTAGTGGGTTAAGCCTCTGCCTTTGGTTCAGGTCATGATCTCAGGGTCCTGGGATTGAGCCCCACATCAGGCTCTCTGCTCAGCTCTTTGCTCTCTCCTCTCTCTCTCTGCCTGCCTCTCTGCATACTTGTGATCTCTATCTGTCAAATAAATAAATAAAATCTTTATAAATAAATAAATAAATAAATAAATAACCATTCTCTAATAATTTTGAACACAATATGTATATTCAAATTTTGTAGATAACTCTAATATTGATTTCTTTTATTAAAAGGAGAAAACTATATCCTTAATATATTCATTTAATTTGGTGAGTTTTTCTTTTCTTTTCTTCTTCTTTTTTTTTTTTTTTTTTGGCCTTGTTTTGTATGTGATTCATTGGGCTACAGATACCCATAGAAAGGAATTACTTCTAATCTTGTGACAACAATTTCTTTGTTTTCTTATAGTCAGACATTTGTCTGATTTTACATACTCTATTTAGAATTTAAAAAAACTTTAATAAATGCTACTAAAAAACTACTAGTTTGCAAGAAAATATGAATGCATATGATAGCCATGGGTAGACTACTTGAAAGTCTTCATTTTTCAATCTCAGCTCCAAACTACTTAGCTATATTGTAACAGTCTAATTGGTTGATCATTCCAGCATTTATTTCCTACTTGACTAAAAGGAGATGGTAAGAGCATTCTTATATTATGGAGTTGTTTTAACTTTGATGAGAAGATATTTGTACTATGCATAGCACTTAGTAGTCGTCAATGTACAGTATAATTTGTCAATTTAATTATCACACTATGAAATATAAAGCTAAAGAAACAAACTTGGAGAATTATATAAAACAATTTTGATGCTATAAATCAGGATATATTATTTCTAAAACATTGACTTCTAAAAAAACGATCACAAGAATTTTAACTTTACATCTCTGTCGATGACCCTCGTCACCATACTAATCATTGCCCTCTTAGCAAACTCATAAAGGTAAGTAACCAGAATAATGAGAATAATAATCTGCTGGTGAACAGATGGTGATGATAATGTAGCTGAAAGTGGTAGACTGATAATGGTCTCCTAAAATAAGGAGACCTAATCTCTGGAACCTGCAAATATTATCCAATAAAAAAAAAAAGTCTTTGCAGATATGATTAAGTTAAAGATCTTAAAATGGAGAGATTATCCTGGTTTATCCACATAGGTTTTAAATGTAACTACAAGTATCCTTATTAAAAGAGAGGCAGAGAGATATTTGAGACAGAAAGAAGAGAAAATAATCTAAACACAGAGGCAGAGATTTGATAATGTGACCACAAACCAAAGAACACTAGTTGCCTCCAGAAGTAGGTAGAGGCAAGGAATGGAACTTCCCTAATGTCTTTTGGAGAGACCTAGCTCAGTGGGCCTCTCCCCCTCCCACACAGAGAAGCAAAGCAGCAGGATGCTGCACTCACCAAGTATACTGAGCAAATTGTCCCAATGTACCCCCTTCACTTCTGGTGAAAATAGGACTGGGTAGTATTTTTTTTTCTTTTGTCTTATTGTATATTTTATTTTATTTTTTATTTTTCCTCTTACAGTTTTTTGCTTGGATTTTATTTCCATTTCTCACTTCAACTTAGTTCTCTTTTATTTTTGTTCAGGACTCTTTTTTCTTTTTTTCTTCTGTTTTTCCTTTTTTTTTTCTATTTCTTTGGAATCAGTCTATAGTATTTTTGAGTGTCTGTTGTTGTTTTTGCTGTTGTCATTGTTGTTCTGCTTCCTTCCCTTTTTGGATCAGCCTTCCCCACACATACAACTTTTTTTTTCTTTTTCTTTCTTGCTTTTTTCCTAGGTTTTTTCAACAAACAAATCAATGCATACCTCAATAATGGCCAAAACTCTCCCCACTGCAAACAAGAAGGAACTCTGCAGAGGACTGACCAGTGGGAGAGAAGCCAAAACACAACAGCAGAGTGCACACAGCATACACCAGAAACACTTCCCAAAGTGCCAGGCCCTGGACACTCTATGACCTCTTTTTAATTTAGCACTACTCTGAGGTAACAACATTTTATAACATGCAAAAGATAGAAACTTAGCCAAGGTGAAAAAATGGAGGAATTCTCCCCTAAAGAAAGTTCAGGAAGATATCACAGCCAGATACTTGCTCAAAGCAGATATAAGCAATATATCTGAATAAGAATTTAGATCAACAGTCATAAGACTACTAGAAGGACTTGAAAAAAGAATACAAGACATGAGAGAAACCCTTGCTGCAGAGATCTAAAAACTAGTCAGGCTGAAATTTAAAAAAAGCTACAATAGAGATGCAAACAGAGTAGATATAATCACTACAAGGATTAAAGAAGCACAGGAGGACATATGTGATATGGAAGGTAAGATTATGGAAAATAATGAACCTGAAAAGAAGAGGAGAAAGATAGCTAGTTGATCACTAAGGTAGACATAGGGAACTCGGTGATTCCATAAGCAAAATAATATCCCAATCATAGAAGGGGCAGGAGGTAAAAAGGAATAGAGAGGGATAGAGACAATCCAGAGGAACAGCTAACTTACGGGCACTAAATTTATATTTCATTAATTACTCTGACTGTAAATGGCAACATGTCCTCTTTTACTAGCATGTAAACTGTGTAGATATTGCATGTCCCACTCCCTCCAATATGTTCTTGGTCAGAGCCCATTCAAACCAGGCACAAGCCTGGCAGGGTGGAGGCAAAGCAGACTTGACAGGGTCCAGTACCACTCCAAGGTGCCTGAGGTCAAGGGAATATAAGCACACATCTCTCAGACTTACCCCTAGCAGTGGGCTGGGAGAAGACAGTTGGACTGATTACAGGCCCCACCCACCAATGAAAGCTTCTCAGGGGACAGCACAGGGAAATCCCCTTGCAGTTTGGTACTACTACATCTCTGACAAACACCTGGTCTGACTAAATTCAGCACAAGGTAGCCCCAGATTGATCCACTAATACCACAGGGAGACAACACTGCCCACAAGAGGCAAGGAGAGCCATTAAGATGATTGTAGTGAAGGAAAAAGTGGCCAACATACAATAACAAGATACATGGAGTACAGTTAGGAGACCCTCCCCCCCCATGCCAGTTTCCAGTGAATAGAGGACAATCCCCTCAGGGCATACAGGATCTCCTCTTCATAAAGCTATTACTGTTAAAAGCAGGAGAAGTAGCAGAGTTCCTGAGGCAGAGGAATATATCCCAGATGAAAGATCAGAAAAAAACTACAGTGAGAGACCTAAGTGAAATGGAGAAAAGTAATATGCCTGATATAAAATTTCAAGTTATATCATAAAGATACTTACTAGACTTGAGAAAAGAGTGGAGACCCTCAGTGAGATCCTTAACAAAAATATTAAAAGGAAAAAATCAGAGTTTAAGAACAAAATAAGTGAAATTTAAAAACACTACATGGAAGAAGAAACAGACTAGATTAAGTCAACCAACATTGGTGACCTGAAGGACAGAGTAATGGACAGTAATCAAGCTGAGCAGAGTGTGGAAAAAAAAAAAAAAATATATATATATATATATATATATATATATATATATATATACACACACACACGCCAAAAATAAGAATAGACTAAGGGAACTTAGTGACTCCATCAAGTGTAATCACATTTGCATTATAGGCATCTCAGAAGAAGAGAGAAAAGGGAGCAGAAAATTCATTTGAAGAAGTAGTAACTGAAAACTTCCTGAATCAGGGGTAGGAAACAGAAATCCACACTTAGGAGGCACAGAGATACCCCAAAAAAGTCAACCCAAGGAGGTCCACACAAAGATGCATACTAATTAAGATTGCAAAAATTAGTGATTAAGAAAGAATTTTAAAGCAAACAAGAGAAAGGAAGACAGTAATATATGAAAGAACCCCTAAGAGGCTATGAGCTGATAATTCAGCAGAAATTTTGCAGGCCAGAATAAAGTGGCATGATATATTCACAGGGCTAAAAGAAAACAAAACAAAAACAAAGCAAACAAACAAACAGAAAAACCTAGAGCTAAGAATATTCTATCCATCAAGGATAACATTCAGAATAGAAGAGGAGATAGAGTTTCCCAGACAAAAGCTAAAGGAGTTTATGACAACTCAACCAGCTATCCAAGAAATGTTAAAGGGGACTCTTTGAGTGGAAAACAAAGACCTTAAGTAAGAGGAAAATAGTAAAAAGGGAAAAAGCAGTAAAAATAAATGTATCTGTAAAAATCATTCAGGGACTCACAAATGAAAGAATGTAATGAATGACACCACATTCCTAAAATGTGAAAGGGAGTTATGAATGCATTGAAATGTAAGTGACTATCACTTAATATAGACTGCTATATGCAGAAGATGTTACACACAAAGCTAATGGTAAACACAAACTAAAATCCGGTAATAGATATGCAGGAAATAACGAGGATGGAATCCAAGTAGGTAGCAGAAGAACAAGCCAGCCGAACAGGAGAGAAGAGAAGAAAGGAACAGAGAAGAACTACAAAAACAACCACAAAACAAGAAATAGAATGGCAATAAGTGCATCTATCAATAATTACAATAAATGTAAATAGATTAAACTCTCCAATAAAATACACAGGGTGATGGAAGGGATTAAAAAGCAAGCCCCATCTATATGCTGTCCTTAAGAGATTCATTTCACCAAAAAGACACATGCACATATAAAGTAAGAGTTCAGAGAAATATTTATCATGTAAATGGTTGTGCAAAGAAATCTGGGGTAGCAATACTCATACCAGACAAATTAGACTTTAAAACAAAGACTGTAACAGGACACAAAAGACACTAGATAATTCTAAAAGGAACAATCCAACCAGAAGATATAACAATTGTAGATATCTATGCACCGAAAATGGGAACAACTAAAACACAAAACAGTAAGAAACATAAAGGAACTAATCAAGAGTAATACAATAACAGTAAGGGACTTTCACACCCTATTTACATTATTGGATAGATCATAGTGACAGAAAGTCAACAAGAAAACAGTGGCTTTGATGATGCATTGGACTAGATGATTGCAACAGTTATATTCATAATATTCCATCCTAAAGCAACAGGATATACATTCTCCTAAAGTGCACATTGACTATTCTCCATAATAGATCACAAACTTGGAGAGAAAAATAATATCAACATATTCAAAAAGATCGAAGTCATACCATGCATCTTTTCTGCCATAATGCTATGAAACTAGAAATCAACCACAAAAAGTCCTGGAAAGAACATAAATACATGGGAGGTTAAATAACATGTTACTAAACAATAAAAGGGGCAAACAAGATAGCACACAGGAAATCAAAAATTTTGGAGATAATGAAAATGAAAACACAGTGGTTCAAACCTCTGAGATACAGCAAAAGTGGTTTTAAAAAGGAATTTTATACCAGCACAAGCCAACATAAAGAAAAAAGAAAAATCTCAAACAACCTGCCATTACTTGTAAAGAAACCAGAAAAAAAGAATAAGTAAAACATAAGTGCAGTGGAAGGAAGGAAATAAAGTTTAGAGCAGAAATAAACAAAACAGAAGCTAAAAGAAAAAAAAAAGTAGAAACCAGTAGCTAGTTCTTGGAAATAATCAATCAAATTGACAAGCCCTTAGTCACACTCATCAATTAAATAAAAAAAAAAAAGCTGACATCACAGAAATACAAAGAATTTTAAAAGAATATTATGAAAAATTATATGCCAAGAAATTGGGCAACCTAAATGAAATGAATAAATTTCTAGAAACATACACACTATGAAAACTGAAACAGGAAGAAATAGAAAATTTGAACAGAACAATTATGAGCAATACAGTTGAATCAATAATTTGAAAAATTCCAACAAACAAAAGTTCAGGACCAAAGGCTTCACAGGTGAATTCTACCAAACATTTAATGAAAAGTTAAGACCTATTCTTCTCAAACTTTTCCAAGAAATAGAACAGGAAGGAAAGCTTCCAAATTCGTTCTATGAGATCAGCATTCTTCCAATACCAACACCAGATACAGGCACTAAAAAAAGAATACCAGAGGCCAATATCTCTGATGAACATAGATGCAAAAATCCTCAACACCATATTACCAAATCAAATCCAAAGATACCTTTAAAAAAGTATTCACCATGGTCAAGTGGGATTTATTCCTGAGATGGAAGCACATTTCAGTTTTTGCAAAGCAATCAATGTCATACATCACATCAACAAGGAAAAAAGATAAAAATCAAAGTCATTTCAATAGATGCAAAAAAAGCACTTGACAGAGTACAATACTCATTCATAATAAGCCCCTCAACAAAATAGATGTAGAATGAATATACCTCAAAAAAATAAAGGCCCTATACAAAAACCCAATACTAACATGACACTCAATGGGAAAAAACTGAGAGCTTTTCCCCAAAGGTCAAAAACATGACAAGGATATCCACTCTCACCACATTTATTCTACATAGTACTAGATGTCCTAACCACAGCAATCCGACAAGAAAAAGGAATAAATGTCACATAAATTGGTGAAGAAGTAAAACTCACTCTTTGCAAATGACATGATACTGTATAGAGAAATCCCCAAAAACACCAAAACTACTAGAACCGATACATGAATTCACTAAGATCACATGTTATGGAATCAATGTACTAAAATCTGTCATATTTCTATATACCAATATTGAAGCAACAGAAAGAGAAATTAAGAAAACAAACTCATTTACAACTACCCTAAAAATAAGATACTAAGGAACAAACTTAAAGAGGTGAAAGACCTGTACTCAGAAAACTATTAAGGCCTGATGAAAGAAATTGAAGAGGACACAAACAAATGGCAAGACACTCTATCCTGATGGGTTGGAAGACTGAATATTGTTAAAACCTCTATGCTACCCAAAGCAATCTACACATTTAAAGCAGTCTCTATCAAAATACCAACTGAATTTTTCATAAAATTAGGTAAAAAGCTTAAAATTTGTATGAAACCACAAAAAAACAAATAGCCAAAGGAATCTAGAAAAGGAAAAAAAAAAAATGGAGTTATCACAATTCCAGACTTCAAGTTATATTACAAAGCTATAATAATCAAAACAATATGGTACTGGCAGGAAAGTAGACTCACAGATCAATGGAAGACAATAAAAAGTCTAGAAATAAACCCATGATTCAATTATTCTTTGACAAAGGAGGCAAAAGTATGCAATCTTTTCTACCAATGGGGTTGTGAAAACTGGAAAACTATATGCAAAAGAATGAAACTAGATGACTTTCTTACACCAAACAAAAATAATGGATTTTCTTACCAAAAAAAGAAAAGTTTAAAGACCTGAATGTGACACCTGAAAGCATAAAAAAATCCTGGAAGAGAGCACAGGAAGTAACTGACATTGGCTATAGCAACATTTTTCCTGATATGTTTCTTGAGGCAAGGAAACAAAAGCAAAAGCAAAACAAAACGAAACAAAACTATTGAGACTTCATCAAAATAAGAATAAATGAAAGAAGATGGGATTGGGAGGGAGACAAACCATAAGTGACTCTTAATCTCACAAAACAAACTGAGGGTTGCTGGGGGGAGGGGGTTTGGGAGAAGGGGTTGGGATTATGGACATTGGGGAGGGTATGTGCTTTGGTGAGTGCTGTGAAGTGTGTAAACCTGGTGATTCACAGACCTGTACCCCTGGGGATAAAAATATATGTTTATAAAAAATAAAAAATTATATTAAAAAAAAAGTTTTTGTACAGCAAAGGAAACAATCAACAAAACTAAAGACAAACTACCAAAAGGGAAAAGATATTTTCAAATGACCTATCTAATAAAGGGTTAGTATGGAGAGTATACACAGAAATTATACAACTCAACACTTAAAAACAAACAATACAATTAACAAATGGGTGGAAGATCTGAGTAGACATTTCTCCGAAGAACATATCCACATGGCATTAGACACATGAAAAGATGCTCAACATCACTCATCATTACAGAAATGCAAATCAGGATGGATCTAGAATGCATAATGCTGAGCAAAATAAGTCAGTCAGAGGAGAACAAATAACACTTGATATGCACACGTGGAATTTAAGCAAAAACAAACTAAAGAAAACGAACAAAACAAAACAGTGAACAAGAGAGAGAGAGAGAGAGAGACAAACAAAAAATTGACACTTAACTATCAAAAACAAAATGACAGAAACCTGAGGGGAGGGGTGAAATTGGTGAAGGGGATTAACATCACACTTATTTTAAAGAGTACTGTGTTAATGTATAGAATTGATGAATCACTGTATTTTACACCTGAAACTAATATAGGCCTGTATGTAGATTACATTGATTTAAATTTTTAAAAAATATACTTAGAGTCAATTGAAATAAGAAAAAAAGAGAAAAAGAAAAAAGAAAAAAAAGAATTTTCAATCAATATTCTTGAAATTTAAGGAAAGAACACAGAATTTTCCAAATTAAAGGAGACTAAAACATTACAATAATTAAATTAACATGTAATTCTAAATTGTATTTTTTTTTGCATAAAGGAAATTTTTAGTCGCTGATGAAACTTAAATAGCATTGGAGAAGTACATGTTAATAATATGGCATTATTAATGTCCTAACTCTAATGGTTATAGCATGCTTATCTAGTAGAATATTCTTTTTTGTTATAAACACATACTATTATATTGAACAGCAGATGGATCATCAAATGGTGTAATAAAAGATCCTCATGGTTATTTGTTGGTTTTCTTTTTTATATTTTATATTGTTTCAAAATTTAAAAAAAAATAATGAAACATTTAAGTACTGCCCTATACCTCCAATTTGGGGCATATGCAACAAGTTAATGAAATCTTCCCAACATTGATTGAGGAAGCAAAAGAAAGGTTCCCTTTTTGAATAAACCCTCTTAATGTGTATAAATGGTCATAGTGTCCCAGGGTACTGGAATATCTGAAATTCTTGTTGGGCTTAAGTATAGAGTTTGAATTATTTCTTATTCTCTTTTGGGGGATTATCTGTTTTGTAGCTAAAGAAATTCACTTTGTGCTTAAAGCAATTCATAGTAGTTTTTATGTCCTTCCTACTTTGGTTTGTTGTTGTTTTTCTATTTTTTTTACATAACTGGTATTCTTCTTGACACTAATCTCCAGGGGACAATTCTTTTTCTTTCCTTTTTTTTTTTTTTTTTAATTTTAATTAACCCCCTGTGTCTCTTATGTGCAAAATGATAAAACTGTGACTTTTTGCTAGTGCATGATTTGAAGCCAGAATTTCTTGTTACAAAATTTGGGCTCCTTTCATATGAGGGATTTCCCAATATTCATTTTCATTTAGATCATTATATTTTCACTTACAATTTTTATGGAAACTGTTACCTTCATTTTAAATATAAGAAGATGGAAAATGAATCTTACCTAACCAGGAAGAAGATTCTAACTTAATTATTTGTAATATCTGGGTCATCATTGTAATGAGTGTAAGTGAAAGTGAAAGATATTAACAGATGCATATCATGTCCAGAATGCATATTATTCTTTAGACTCCTTCTAGAGAAAAGCTTTGGAATGAACTTTCCTCTTAAATTGTTGAATTTTTTCATAAGAGAGAGAATGTTCATCCTTTATTTTTTTATTTTTTTGAATCATTTTTTAAAGATTTATTTATTTATTTATTTATTTGACAGAGAGAAATCACAAGTAGGCAGAGAGGCAGGCAGAGAGAGAAAGAGAGGGAGGAGGAAGCAGGCTCCCCTCCAAGCAGGGAGCCCGATGCAGAGCTTGATCACAGGATCCTGAGATCATGACCTGAGCTGAAGGCAGAGGCTATAACCCACTGAGTCACCCAGGCGCCCCTCATTATTTATTTTTGACCCATTTCTACCATATTCCCATAGGAGGAAAATTATACCAATGTCTCCTATATATGGTAAGTCACTTATAGTTTGCAATAAATATCTGGATCATAAACGAAAGCAATACCTCAAGTACAAGTCAGGTAGTAGCCACTGACTTTTTAACTGTAATATATCTTTCTATTTTTATGTAGATTCAATCATCAAAACTTCATGATCAAATGCAACCAATTTGAGAACACTGATGTGTTAGAAATCAAAGAAAAATAATATTAAGTGAAATGAGACAAAAAAACAATGGGGAATTACTACATTGTGGAAAAATAAATAATGGTATATATCATGAAATTTCAATCATAGAGAAATGTATAATTCATTGTTTCTATATTTCACATATATTTTAGCATTATTTTTGAATAAACATTATGAATTGACATTGGTTTAATTTTTTAGATGTTACAAGAACTTTTCAAAAATTTTTAAGCTTTACATAGAAAACACATTTAAAGTCAAGCCTATGTTCTATTTAGACACTTTAACAGAACTCAGCTCTTTTGGAAATGATCAGCTAAAATTTATATTATCTTTTAAGTTCAAATAGAGAAAAGAAAAAATTTAATAGTGTTAACATAACTGTTACTTAAATGGAACAATAAGTTCGAGGCTGCCTAGGTTGACCTATGTTATAATTTTAAGTATTATCTGCCTTATTATGTTGGATCAACCTTTTAACTTATTTACATTTTTACTATGGCTTTTTTCTGTAGCTTTTTAAAAAAATCTTATTTGCACTTCTGGAGTTGTTTTCCTACATCTATCCCCTAAGACTCAAATCTGAAATGAGGAATCAGTCAAGAGAGATGGAGTACATTCTCCTAGGATTGACCGATGACCCACAACTGCAAATTGTGATTTTCATATTTCTCTTTATAAACTACGTATTGGTTATGATGGGGAACTTAACTATCATTCTTCTTACGTTGCTAGATCCCCGCCTCAAGACTCCCATGTATTTTTTCCTCCGAAATTTCTCATTCATGGAAGCTTCCTTGACAACAATCTGTATTCCTAGATACCTGATATGCATCGTGACTAAAAACAAAATAATTGCCTACAATGGTTATGCATCTCAGTTCTTCTTTTTCTCCTTATTAGAAATTACAGAATTTTACTTACTGGCTGCCATGTCTTTTGACCGGTATGTAGCAATCTGCAAACCCCTCCATTACCTCATCATTATGAATAACAAAGTGTGCTACCAACTTCTATTCAGTTCATGGACAGTTGGCTTTCTGCTTTCATTTGTACCACTGGCTGTGGGACTAACACTGGATTTCTGTCCTTCCAGAGGAATTGATCATTTCATGTGTGATATTTCCCCTATACTGCAGCTTTCCTGCACTGACGCTCATTTCTTGGAATTGCTTGCATTTGTCTTAGCTATTGTAACACTCATGGTCACTTTGCTTTTAGTGACAAGCATCTTAATACAAGATGCTTTTAGCCATCTTCTTTCTGATGGCAATTACAAGGAAATAAGTTCATGTTATTATATTCAAGGCCCTCAAAGCCTTCCATTAAGCTCTTTAAAAACTACTATAACCTTATTAGATTTGGATTATGAGTATTTTTCTTATTGTTTGGGTTGTCATTTCACTTTTCTGGTAGTGTCCTTTGGTCACAAAAGTTTTAATTCTGATGAAGTCAAGTTTTTCTATTTTTTATTTGGTTGCTTGTGTTTTCAGGGGCATATGTAAAAGAACCATTACTTAATACAAAGTAGCAAGACTCTTTCTTACACATATATTATCAATACCATTCTAAAAATCCCCTCTGCTCAGAAAAGAACAAAGGCTTTTTCTACTTGTTCTTCTCATATGATTGTAGTCTCCCTTACTTATGGTAGCTGTATCTTTAATTACATAAAACCAACTACAAAGGAAAGGGTGACTTTATCTAAAGGTGTAACTGTTATTTACACCTCAGTTGCCCCTTTATTGTGAAACAAGCCTTCAAGGACACACTCCAAAAGATTTTCTCTTTTTTCAAAAAATGAAGAAGAAATTTAATTTTAAAAAATCTTAGATAAAAAAGTAAATAAAATTTTTGACTTAAAAGTTTACTTAATCTGTCCTTCAATTAGTTCACCTCATAATATTTTTTCACCTCACAATATTTTAACCAAACTTTTCAGCGAAGAGCATCTTTTCCTTCCTACTTCTCTTTATTGTCATAATTCCTTTCAGAGATCAAGGTGAGTCATCTATTAGGTTATCAACACAAATATGAAATTTCTTTTATTCTCCAACATGGTACTGACCTCAAAAAAAAACAATTTTAAATTGATATATATCATAAGATTTTAATAGAATTTTACAGACATCAGTATAACAACATGTACTACCACTGTGACTTTAAGAAGCACTTCAAATATAAGTCAGTTGTTTTCAACAAGTAAGGAAAAAGGCAGACTTCAAGTTATAAAAAGCAATATGTTCTAAAATGGAGCAGGATTTCATCTGGTAGGTCTATTATAGATCTGAAAATTTGGAGTGAATAAGAATCACACCTGTTTGTATTACTTCAAAACAAAGTCAAGGTTCTCATTCCTAAAATGTCTTTTCAATACACCTGTAGTACAGTGTAGAAACATGGACTCTAGCTAATTGTAATATAGGTGGTTTCCATAACAGTTTCCTTTTTTAATATCAAAACTTATGTGAGCAGATTTTTATTTTATAGTCATTGCTATGTTAAATGTATTGTGGATGGGTATTTGGGTATTGGAATCTGAGAGACAAGTTGGAGGACTAATGTTTTAAACTAAGTGAGTTATTTGAGAGTTGAAATGCAATAGTGTGAATGAATTTGAAGCTCCAGATGATGGCTCCAGAGAAATTTAGGAACAAAAACTGAGAGGAATGGTTGAACATTTGGATATATGGGATAAATGGAAGAGATTTTTTAAAAATTAGTTACATTGTCTTTCAACGTCCTTCCTGCCTACTCCTGTGTGGACTCACTCATGTTTTTATGCTATTAAAGAAGGGAGTGTTACTGGTATGCCCTCAGATAAAAACAAAATATAAGCCTACAAAGAAAACTGTGAAATATAATGAGTTCCATATTGATATAATATGCCATGAGAGAAATATGAGTGAAAAAAAAAACAACATTATGGTATTTAATGCAGTAACTTCTATCCATGTGGCCCTAAGGGAAAAAAGAAATAAGTTCAGGTATGTATTCTGATTTATATTACTTCTTTAAATCAGCACTGTTAGCCATCTTCTTTCTGATGGCAATTACAAGGAAATAAGTTCATGTTATTATATTCAAGGCCCTCAAAGCCTTCCATTAAGCTCTTTAAAAACTACTATAACCTTATTAGATTTGGATTATGAGTATTTTTCTTATTGTTTGGGTTGTCATTTCACTTTTCTGGTAGTGTCCTTTGGTCACAAAAGTTTTAATTCTGATGAAGTCAAGTTTTTCTATTTTTTATTTGGTTGCTTGTGTTTTCAGGGGCATATGTAAAAGAACCATTACTTAATACAAAGTAGCAAGATGTATACTTACCATTTATTCTAAGAAATTTATAGTTTTATATCTTACATTTAGGTCTTTGGATTCTCCTGGGTCAATGTTTGTGTATGGTTTGAGGTAAAGATTCAAGTCACAATTTGCATGTAAATAGTTATCACAACATGATTTGTTGAAAAGGCTATTATTTCCCCATTAAACAACAACCTTGTTAAAAATCAATTGACCACTAATGCACAAATCTATTACTTCGAGGTAAAACTCAGTTGCTATACCAGTATCACATTGTCCTGATCACTGTATCTTTATATTAATTTCTGAAATTGGAAAGTATGACTCTTTCAATTTTGCTCCTCTTTTTCAATATTGTTTTGGCTATCAAGGTCCCTTGCAATTCCATACGAGTTTTAGGATTAGATTGTTTATTGATGCAAAAAGAACAGTTGAAAATTTAATAAGGATTACATTGAATCAGATCACTTTGGGAACTGTTATCTTAATTAACAATGTCAAGTGTACTACCCAATAACATGGAATGTCTTTATTTAATTAGGACTTCTTTTTTTTTTTAAGTTGTAGGTTTTTTTTGGTACAAGTTTTGTACTTTCATGGTTAAATTTACATAAATCACTCCTACAACTGAACAATAAAGAAGACCAACACTCAAGAAAATATAGACAAAGGGCTTGAAGAAGATATACAAACAGACAAAAAGCACTTGAAAAGATGCTCGAGAATGGTAGTCTTTAGGAAAATGTAATTCAAAACTACAATGACATACCACTTCACAGCTACTAGGACAGTTAAGTATGTGTATGTGTGTGTGACTATGTGGGTGTGAGTACATATATGTTGGTTATATATAACACAAAATCAACAAGTGTTATTGTATATAATAACAAGTGATGATGTACAGAATTACGAACCCCATATGCTGCTGGTTGGAATGTAAAACATGCAGCCACTTGGAAAAGTTTGGCAGCTCATCAAGAAGGTAAACGCAGAGTTACCATATAACCTAGAAATTCTAAGAATTGAAAACATATGTTCATGCGAAGATTTCAATACACATTTTCACAGAGGATCAGGCATTAAGAGCCAAATATGAGAAACAACACATGTAACCTTTAAGTGATGAATGGATAGACAAAATGTGGTACAGGTATATTTCACTTTATTGTGCTTTGCTTTGTTGTATTTTGCATATACTACATTTCTCACAAGTTGAACATTTGTCACAATCCTGCATCAAGCAATTCTAATTGGCTATTTTTCCAACAGCATTTGTTCCTTTCTGCATCACATTTTGGTAATTCTCACAATATTTCACGATTTTTCATTATTTATTATGGTGGAGAAAGTTTTAGTGGTATAGATAGAATACCAAACCAGCGACAATATTCCCTTAAACCAAAGCTTACCACAGAGGAAGGCCCTAATTTTCTTCAATTCTGTGAAGGCAGGAAGAGGTGAGGAAGCTGCAGGGGAAAAAAAAAGTCTGAAGTGAGAAGAGATTGGCTCATGAGGTTTAGGGAA
Source organism: Mustela lutreola (assembly GCF_030435805.1). Taxonomy (NCBI): domain Eukaryota; kingdom Metazoa; phylum Chordata; class Mammalia; order Carnivora; family Mustelidae; genus Mustela; species Mustela lutreola. Next base: position 59,461,628 of record NC_081297.1, read on the forward strand.
AGAAGCCATCTCCATAACATTAAAGTATGCAGTGAAGCAGCAAGCACTGATGTAGTACCTGAAGTGAGTTATCCAGAAGACCTAGCTAAGATAATTAATAACAGCGACAATATTAAACCACATACTTTCAATGCAGATGAAAAAGACTTATAGTTGATGAAGATGCCATCTAAGCTGTTTATTCCTAGCAAAGAGGAGCTAATGAGTTGACTTCAAAGGAACAAAGTCTAGCCTGACTCTTATTAAGGTTAAGGCAGCCAGTGACTCTAAATAGAAGCCAATGCTCATTCATCATTCTGAAAGACCTAGGCCTAAGAATTATGCTAACACTACTCTGCCTGTGCTCTATAAATAGAATAACAAAGTCTGGATGACAGCACCTTTGTTTACAACATGGTTTACTAAATATTTTAATCTACTGTTGAGACCTGCTCCTCAGTAAAAGATTCTTTTCAAAATATTGCTGCTCATTGACAATGCACCTGGCCATTCGAGTTCTGATGGAGAGGTACAATATGGATAATGTTGTTTTCATGACTGCTAACACAGCAATCATTCTGAAGCCCTTGGATCAAGGGGTAATTCTGACTTTCAAGTCTTATAATCTTAAAAATACACTTCATAAGGCTAGAGATGTTATGGATACTGATTTCTCTAATGGATCTGGGCAAAATAAATGGAAATTTTTCTGGAAAGGCTTTACCACTCTAGATGCCACTAAGAATATTCATGATTCATAGCAAGGGGCCAAAAGAGTCAACATGAACAGGAGTTTAGAAGAAGTTGACTGAAACTTATAGTATTTATAAATATCAGTTATTTTTCTGTGTAGAAACAATTGAACCCTGGATTTTGGTCAGAATCATTTCTATTATACCAGTGAGAATGAATCTTGGAAGAAATTCAAAGTCTGATTTACTTATTTCTGTGATTGGGGATCTTCTCATATTTTAAACCATTTATAAATTAAAAATTACTGATTCATTCTAGTTGTGTCAATGTAAAGAAATTTATTAATGTATCTTACATAAAAGCATATTAATGTATCTTACATTTTAATCCAATAGATTTGGACAACAATTGACAAAGCGTATATAGAATATCTGCATCATGCTTAACAATTTCCTTGGCCTCTTCAGAGCCATTAGCTTTACTCTCCATGCCTGCTACTGGATTCAGATATACACGGATATCTTTTGGCCACATCAATTATTTTTATTTTTTCTGGAATTCTTATAAAAGAAATCACAAATTGGGAAATTTAATCTCACAATTGGAGGATCACCCATTTTATTTCATGCATGCTTAAATTCTTTCCTTTTTGCTAATGCTATTTGGCAGATCTAAATTACCATATTTGATTTAACAAATTCAGAATCTCTGGCATCCTTTTGTTATAGCCAGCCTTCCTTTCCCAATTCCCACACATTGGTGTTTTTTTTTTTTTTTTCTCTGTGGAATCTCACCACAAGACTCAATGATTTGTTTCAATTAGTGTCATAATCAAATACACACTATATTCTGTAATGCCAGTCCCTAAAAGCATATATCCTCCCATAATGTCCTTCTGAAGTAAGTGTCAAAGGAAAAATAATTGGGGGTTGATGTTATTCCCCTATTCTTTGTTGACTCTATTCCTCAATTACCATTCTCCATGGCAGTTTGAACTACAGAATTATACCAATTGTCTTTAGAGGACAAGATACATGTAAGAAGTAAGAAGGATACATGAAGAGAAACACTATTCACCATTTTGATGCTCTTTTTGGCATCTCATCCCAGCTTCTCAATTAACATCTTCTACTCTCTTTTCAGATGCAGCATGTTGCAAGACAACCTATTTTTCTCCTTTGTGCTAGTATCTACTTGATCTTTTGGGCTTTATACCCAAAGACTTGAGATAGAATAGTACACTGTCTTACCTCTCATCTTTGTTAACCTCTGATGAATCAGCATATTTGGCTTAAGGTTATACTGCAAGTTATATATAGAATCACAAAATGGTGTAACTATAAGAAATCATAAATTTGCAAATTCTTACAGCATGAGTCATCTATCAGTCAGGGTTCAGGTAAAGGTAGGATTTCTGTAAGCACTTTGGAAAGAAAGGAGATAATGGAGGAATTATAACTTTTAAAAATAATGAAAGAGATAACTATGGAAATAAAAGTTTGAACACAAAGGAGAATGTTGAGGAAACTAACACCAAAGATCTCATGTTGAAGCCTTGTGAGAATGTTTCAAGAAAGCTTAACAGGAAATCACAGTGAGTCTGTTATTTCTGAGAAAGCATCTACCTATTTCTTAGCAATAAAGTTGGTAGTTTTCAAACACTTCCTGAAAATCTACCATGATCTAGCCTGCACACACCAGCCTGGTTTCAAACTGTAGAGCAATAGCCTCCACTTCCCTTCCAACTTCCAAATTTTGTGCTAAGTCCTAACACTGACAAATCATAAATTAAGACCATACAGGGAAGGGAACCTTGAGAAATAGCATCCCAGTTTCTCTACAGCACTGAGAGAAAAACTAAGAATGTATTATGTGATGTTGAATTGGCAACAGATAGCTAAAGGCAAGTGCTTTGAAAACAACCAAAGCCAAGTCCTATTATTGCCAATTATTTCTTTTTTCACTGGCTCTGCCTGAAGTGCTATGTCAGTATTGGTAGCATCTTAGTAGACATGAGATGCACAGTCCTAGATGGCTCAGGGACCAAGAGTTTCAACTCAAGTCATGATCTCATGCATTGTGTGTCAGAGGCAGGCCCCTGGCCAGGGCGGCCTCTGCCATTAAAAGATGGCGCCTGACTAGTTGCCAGGTAGGATTGCCTCATGAGACTAAGTGGAACGCCCAAAGAGGAATAAACAGTATTGGTTGCTAGCGAAGTTGTTCGTTTAGGTGCACAGCCTGATTCGCTCCCTCCTGTACCCTGCTCGCTGATTGGTCATGTAAGCGTATATAAGTGTGTAGACTTGCGGAACTAGAGAGAAGAGAGAGAAGATGCATCCAAACCAGGGCGTCTTGTCGTCCTTGTGCTCCGAGGGCGATAAATGGCGCCAGCACCCGGGAACTAAATAAAGGAATCTTGCAAGGTAATCCGCAGGAAAGCAGGGAGTAAAGGTCCGCAGGTAAGTGGGGACATTAGCCACGTTCAAAAGTGGGAATTCCGCGGTAAAGCGGGGAGTAAAAATAGAAAAACCTTGCAAGAGAGAAGTCCGCAGGTAAGCGGGGTAAAACCACGACAAAGGTGGTGGGAAACTTGTACAAGACCTCAACAAGAAGCGGGGCGGCCATAGAGCTGGGATTTTCTTATCGAAACCGCAGGTAAGAGGGGAAGGGACCACGATCAAAGTGGTGGGAATCTTGTACAAGTCCACAATAAGAATCGGGGCGGCCTTAGAGCTGGGATTAACTTGTACAAGTCTGCAATAAGAAGCGGGGTGGCCTTAGAGCTGGGATTTAGCAAGTCCGCAATAAGAAGTGGGGCGGCCTTAGAGCGGAATTTAGCAGCGAGTCTTTAACGTCTGCGTCTGTTGTCGGTGTGTTCATAATGGGATCTGAAGTATCTAAAGTGTGGTTGGAAGGGTCTTTAGAAGACCTGCTGAAAGCCAATGGAACTCCACTAAAATCAAAAACTGCTCAGGCCTTTTTGAATACAGTGGAAAAGGCGGCTCCATGGTTCCTAGATGAAGGCTTACTAAACATACCTCAAAGGGACCACTTAGGGGAGGATTTGAAGAAACAGGATGCTTTAACGCTTCGCCTCAAATTTAACATAACAAAAGCACAGGCACGGGACATAGTCTCCTGCAGAAATTGCGTGATCTTACTACCTGCACCGTCCTTGGGGGTTAATCCTAAGGGTTTGTTACCTAATCATATATGGCATATGGATGTCAAACATGTTTCAGAATTTGGAAAGTTAAGATATGTTCATGTCTCTGTAGATACCTGCTCTGGAATAATTTTCGCCTCAGTGCATACTTGGGCGGGGGGGAAATCCAGAGATGTTATCGCCCATTGCCTACAGGCTTTCGTGGCATGGGGAAAGCCACACCAATTAAAAACAGATAATGGTCCAGGCTACATCTCACAACCCTTTAAAGCCTTCCTACAACAACTTGACATTCACTTGATACATGGAATACCCTATAACCCACAAGGACAGGGTGTTGTGGAGTGCGCCCATCTTACAATAAAAAATGCGCTTTATAAACAAAAAGGGGGAATAGGGGGCACCTTCAGGTCCCCTAAAGATAAGCTCAACACCATTCTCTTTATTTTGAATTTTTTAACGTTGGAAAAAACGGGTAAATCAGCTGCAGACAGACATGCAAGTGATGCTGCTGCTTCCCTTAAGCCTTTAGTACTTTGGAAGGACATCCTCACAGGAAAGTGAAATGGACCAGATCCAGTGTTAGTATGGAGTAGGGGGTCTGTATGTGTTTTTCCACAGGAAAAGGAGGCTCCAATTTGGATCCCAGAGCGGCTGGTGTGTGCAGCCTTGCCTCCAAACACCAGTCATGATGCTGAAGATGCTGATGATAACTCTGGGGATGCTACACCTCCTGCGGCAGGCTCAAGTCAGAGAGCTGTGAGCAGTGGTTAAAGCATGGCTATATCCTTTACCAGTGACTAACTCTTCTCTCATATTCCCTCCTCTCCCTTTGATGCATGGCAGGTCTGTAACTTGCTAGGAACATGTACTGATATCTCAGCAGTGTCCATGTTAAACGGTGGCAAATTCCTCAGCTGTTCTTATAAACAAAATGACTCTAGTACCTTTGAGACAACAGTTAATGTGTCTTGTCCCAATAATATTACTTATCAGCCCACTCCCATATGCGTCTGGCCACCGTTCCTTTTCCTCGTAACAAATGCTAGCGAGCTGAATAATTGCACTTAGAATTGCTATATTTCCCAGTGCTGGAATGTCATGGCCTTCAAGCTGGCTGTGATTATGTGTATCCCTACCCATGTTCCTATCCCAGTTTCCATTCCAGAGGACAAGTTACCGGTGGTGCTATCCAGAACGAAGAGAGATTCTGGTATCACAGCCGCCATTGTGACAGCATTGGCTATATCTACAGCAGCTGCCATGGCAGCAGCAGTCTTGCTTGCTGCAACTATACCCACTGTGGAAGCTGTGAACACCCTTGCAGAAGGAACGGCGGCTGCCCTTCAAACATAGACTCAGATCAATGCACATCTGCAAGCAGGAATCCTGATAGTCAACCAGAGAGTGGATTTGGTTCAAGAACAAGTGGACATATGGGGGGCCCTATTGGGACTGGGATGTATAGTACCCTTCCTGGCAATTTGTGTAACTCCCATAGCCTATACTAATATGAGTGACTTACAGAATGTCTCCCAACAGCTCTCCCAATACTTGCGGAGAAATTAGTCCGCAGAATTCCAAAACTATACTCAGCACCTGGTACTAGGAATAACAAGAATAAATAACACCAGAGTTGAGCTTGCAACTCTCCCAGAGATAATCAAAACATTGCAAGATGTGTTAACCTTTACGAAACAACGGGCTAGCGTAATTGGTCTGATGATAATCCTCGTAGTGGGCTTGATTCTGCTAGTAAGGAAACTGCAAATTTGGAGGCGACAGCAACCTAGGCAACAGCAAGCCATGGTGCAGGCCTTGTTAGCCATCGAGGCTGGAACATCCCCCCAAGTGTGGCTAAGTATGCTGGATCGGTAGTCAATGACGGGTAAGATTGGTGGGGGAAATATACCAACCTAAGACAGTACGCAGATCATTGATATCTGCCGTCTGATGACGGGTAAGGATATTCCCCGCCACTGACAACCTAAGACAGGCATAATCCCTGCCATAAAAGAAAAAAGAGGGAGATGTCGGAGGCAGGCCCCTGGCCAGGGTGGCCTCCGCCATTAAAAGATGGCGCCTGGCTAGTTGCCAGGTAGGATTGCCTCTTGAGACTAAGTGGAACGCCCAAAGAGGAATAAACAGCATTGGTTGCTAGTGAAGTTGTTTGTTTAGGTGCACAGCCTGATTCACTCCCTCGTGTACCCTCCTCGCTGATTGGTCATGTAAGCATATATAAGTGTGTAGACTTGCGGAAATAAAGAGAGAGAAGAGAGAGAAGATGCATCCGAACCAGGGCGTCTTGTCGTCCTTGTGCTCAGAGGGCGATAATTGTGGAATTGAGTCCCATGTCAGGATCAACACTCAGTGGAGAGTCTGCTTGAAGATTCTCTCTTTCTGTCCCTAACCCCACTCTGTCCGACTCTCTCTCTCTCTAAAAATAAATAAATAAATAAATAAATAAATAAATAAATAAATGCCTTTAGGGAAAAAAAGAGAAAGAGATTTTACATCTTCTTGTTCAATTTACCTCCACTATATAGGGCACTATGCCAAGATCCTGACATTTAAATGCTTAAATGCATGTTATCCACTCATGTTATTTCCAATACCTTTGGCAATCTGGTTGAAAATTACATCTCTCCAGGGTAGAATAGATGAGTTTCTGTTAAAGGTCCATATACACTATGGGGTATTATGCCTCCATCAGAAAGGATGAATACCCAACTTTTGTAGCCACATGGACAGGACTGGAAGAGATTATGCTGTGTGAAATAAGTCAAGCAAAGAGAGTCAATTATAATATGGTTTCACTTATTTGTGGAGCATAACAAATAACCTGGAGGACAAGGGGAGATGGAGAGGAGAAGGGAGTTGAGGGAAATTGGAAGCGGAGATGAACCATGAGAGACTGGACACTGAAAAACAACCTGAGGGTTTTGAGGGGGTGGGGGTGGGAGGTCGGGGGAACCAGGTGGTGGGTATTAGAGAGGGCACAGATTGCACGGAGCACTGGGTGTGTTGCAAAACATTTAAAACTGTTACGCTGAAAAGAAATAATTTTTAAAAAAAGGAAGAATGAAAAGTAATGTGATAAAAATAGGGTAATAAATTATATTATTAGTAATGCAGTATAATTTTCCATGAGGCTAGCACAGGTGTAGATGTTAAACTCTAGCGGTGCCTGGGTAGCTCAGTCACTTAGGTATCTATCTGCCTTTGGCTCAGGTCATGAGTCCAGGTCCTAGGATTGAGCCCTGCTTCAGGCTTCCTGCTCAGTGGGGAGCCTGCTTCTCCCTCTCCCTCTGCCTGCTGCTCCCCCTACTTGTGTGCTCTCTCTGTCATATAAATAAAATCTTTTTAAAATATATATATTTTTTAAGTTCTAGAATGTCCAAGGAGAATAAAACCACTACAATAATTTAGAAAATGAATTATCTTTACTTAGTAAATCCCAGATCCTGAAGGAGAACTGTTGTTCATTTATTCATTAATAAATCAATTATTTTTTGTATTTATGTTTATTTGTTTTTCTTTTTAAGTCTGTATTTAAGTTCTGGTTAGTTAACATATATCTTAATATGAGTTTCAGGTGTACAACCCAGTGGCTCAACACTTTCATACAGCAACTGTTGTTAATCAGAAGTGCACTCCTTAATCTCCATCACCTATTTCACCCATCCCCCCAACTCACTTCCCCTCTGGTAACCAACACTTTGTTCTCTACAGTTGAGGGTCTGTTTCTTGGTTTGCTTCCCTCCATCTGTTTTTTCCTTTTGCTTATTTGTTTTGTTTCTTAAATTCCACATACGAGTGTAATCACATGGTATTTGTCTTTCCCTGAAATGACTTATGTCACATAACATAATATTCTCCAGTTACATCCATGTCATTTCAAATGGTAATGTTTCATTGCTTTTTATGACTGAGTAATATTCCATTGTGTATATATACCATTTTTTATCCATTCAGCATTTGGTAGAAATTTGGACTCTTTCTATAATTTGGCTATCATAGCTAGTGCTGCTACACATACAGGTCCATGTAGCCATTTGAGTTAGAATTTTTTGTCTTCTTTGGGTAAATATCTAGTAGTGCAATTGCTGGATGATAGGGTAGTTCTATTTTTAACTTTTTGAGGAACTGCCATACTGTCTTCCAGAGTGGCTGCAACAATTTGCATTCAGCATAAAAGTGCAGGAGGGATCCCCATTTTCCACATCCTCATGAATACTTGTTTTTTCTCGTATTATTTATTTTAGCCATTCTGACAGGTGTGAAATGATATCTCATTGTAGTTTTGATTCTTATTTCCCTAATTATGAGTGATGTTGAGCACCTTTTCATGTTCTGTTAGCCATCTGGATGCCTTCTTTGGAAAAGTGTCTATTCATGTCTTCTGCCCATTATTTTATTGGATTTTTTCCTTTTTGGTGTTTTAAGTTTTATAAGTTCTCTATGTATCTTGGATATTAACCTTTTATTGGTATGGCACTTACAAATATCTTCTCTCATTCCATAGATTGCCTTATAGTTTTGTTGGCTATTTCTTTTGTTGTGCAGAAGCTTTTTATTTTGGTGTAGTCCCAATAGTAGATTTTGTCTTTTGTTTCCCTTGCCTCAGGAGATATATATAGAAAAATGTTGCTATAGCCAATGTCAAAAAGCTTACTGCCTATTCTTTCTCCAGAACTTTTATGGTTTCGGGTCTCACATGTAGGTCTTTAATCCATTTTGAATTTATTTTTGTGTATTGTGTGAGAAAGAGGTCCAGTTTCTTTGGTAATAGATCATAGCTACTCTTGTGGTGAATATAGCACAATGTATAAACTTGTCAATTCATTATGCTTTCCATCTGATCATAACACAACAATATTACTAATATACTAATGTAACTAACAGTTGTATGTCAGCTATACTCAATATAAAAAAAAAAAAAAAGAACAAATAAATTAGCACTGATGAATGGTTAGAAATGAATTGAGATGCCTAAGAAACCACTTCCAGCATGGAACACAACACATGTGAGAGTGAATGACTTCCACTCATGATTTATTTCACTTAATCTTTATAATAAACTATGAGTTAATAGTATTGGCCCTCTCATTTTATGAGTACAGAAATTGATAGGAAGGTTGAATAGATTTTGCAAGTTAAATAAATTTTACAACTTTACAAAATCATTGGGTCTCTTTAACCACAAAATCTAAGAATTGTGATCTGATCCTTATGATATCTCATTATGTGAATTGTGGCTTCCTTTTTGTATCTGTTTATAAAATATGGAAATGGTTTCTAATATCTGCGATGGCTAGGATCCAATGAAAAGGGCTCATTCTTTGTTGGTAGATTTTTGAAGTATTTATCAAAATGTGGACTTACACATATTTTATTCTAGTAGTTGCGTATATGCAAATGAATGCATAAAAATAGACTTAGCATTTTAGCTAATGATGTGAAATTGATAGCAAGCTAATTCCTTGAATCTCAATAAATAATTAAACTACTAAATTATTAAAAGGTTCCTCTGGTAGTCTATGAATTTGTTAGGAAAGGATGAGTCCCAGCTCTGTAAATTGACAAGGAATGATATCTAGTACATTGTTAACTGGGAAAAAAATGGTTAATATTTCTGTAGTAAAATTCCATTATCTATTACATATTAAAAATATGCTCTCTGAGTGTATGAATATGACTGTATTTGTGAACAAAATTTCTGATATAATAGACTGTAAATATTTAATACTGGTTAATTTGAAGATTTGAGGGCAAATGGAGGATCAGTTAGAAACTAAGTGCCATTCCATCTCTCATTATATATTATTGATTTATAATTAATTCACTGACATTTACTTCTTATGGTATTATATCTATACACTTAAAATTAAAATATTAAAAACTGAGTTTCAAATACCCTTCTGACTTTTAAATTATTGCATTTCTTTCTTGATACATTCATTCTTTTTCATGCTGGTAGACATGTATAAATGAATAAAACCTGAGTGCTACCCCCAATGAAGAGTTGGAGCTCAGCTCTGTATTTAATGAACCCAAAAGAGTTAAGATTAAATTATCTCCTGTGTGAAGACCGAGTGCCATGTGCATATGAGAAAAATTAAATACAACCAAGGAGAAACTAAGTTGATTGGATATGCTGGTAGGTCTAATTTTGCTTCTATCTCACTATATTCCTTAGTTTTCTGAAAGATATACTTCATGACATCACTCTACCTCTTAGGCCCATCCCTCCTGCATCTGGCTTTTCTTTATTCTGGCCTTTCATTCATTATACAGTGACTAGAGAAGGTAAATTGTTTCATCTTTGGATAGTATTCAATCCTCATCTTATCCAGATAACTTTAAAATGGTTTACATTTTAGTCACAAAGAAGTATTCCCCAGAAATTTACTTAAAGAACTCTCAGAGGTACAATAGTAGCTTTTTAAAATTTAGGTCAGAATAATGTTTATATTTACATGAAAAAATGAAAGAGATATCACATAAGAGAGGAAGGGTGAATTCCTGACAAAAAGTCTCCAGAAGTAGCTTATGAATGCATTGCCTCTCACCTTTTAAGTAAATTAAGAAAATCTGGGATTATACTTCTGTCTGGAATCATTAGACATATCCGAAATTAAGTATGTTCTTATTTGTCAATAAATATATTTTTATCTTTCTCTCATTCAAAAGGTTATTTTTGGAATACATAGCAAGAATCCCCAAATTATCTCTTTAACATACTTACTATTTCTAATTTAATATCTTAATATTTCAGTATTTGTTTGTTCAAAATATTGTAACAGATTCTGCCTTTTGATATGCAAATTTTGCTGAAATGTGTCAAAAATATGTCTTTTTTTAGGGGAAGACAAATCTGATTGTCAGGAAAAAAAATAAGAGAATGAAATAAAATAAAAATAAAAATAAAGAAAGAAAAACAAAGAGACTGAAATTAAGGCAAAATACAAACTTTGACACTTATCACCTACTGACCAGTTCATGCTGTACAAAGAATACATGGTTTCAGACCAGTTAAATGGTTTGGATTTGAGCCCAGATATTTTCACTCTTCCTTATGGAAATAACTATGGTAATATCATTTAATATTTTTTAAGAGGGAAATTTTGGGGCACCTGGGTGGCTCAGTTGGTTAAAGCAGCTGCCTTCAGGTCAGGTGATGATCTCAGGGTTCTGGGATCGAGCCCCACATGGGGCTTCCAGCTCAGCAGAGAGCCTGCTTCTCCCGCTCCCTCTGCCTTCTGCTCTGTCTACTGTACTCTCTCTCTCCCTGTCAAATAAAGAAATAAAATCTTTAATAAGTAATAATAATGAAAAACAAAAAATGAAAATAAAAAAGAAATTAAAACCTATTACTTTGAAAACACATACAAGTAAAGAAATTAAACTATTCATCCAAGTTTTCTAGGAGAGTGCTTTCCTACCTCTTTAACTTAGGGAAATTCCTCCACACTAATAGCAGTAATTCATATGATTTTAAATAGAAAGAGAGTATGAAATAGTATAAATATCTCTATAGATATACACTAGAGGTACACTATACACTATAGGTATTCACTACACTAGAATATAGATGTGTAGCTCCTTCTCTAGTTTTAGACTAGTTTAAAACTGGGCATGTATGTAAATTACTTAATGCCTAAACAAAATCACTCGTGTTTTTAGAAAATAAAAACTACATAACAGAACAAAATTTCCCATCTCATATAAAATTAGAATTTCATCTGTTAAAATACTCTTCCATTCTACTGAATGTATTAAGTGCCTAAAGTATTTTGGATGATATGTATGTGTGGTTGTGTGTGTGTGTGTGTGTGTGTGTGTGCATGCATGCATGTGTAGGTTAAATAAGAATTGTGGATATTGAAATGTTTCCTAAATAATAGAAAACATTTTTTATTAATAAAAAATATACTACATCCTAATTAGTTGTTCAACATTCATAATGATCCCTATACAGTGTTTCAATTAAGAAATATAGCACAGTATTTGTTAAGAGAAAAATAAAATAAGTGATAAAAAATTAAAGGGGATCAAAATAGAAGATTAAATGTATGAATGGTTTCTCAATTTCATCCTGACTGAAGTATAATTTGCATGTGATAGAAGGCAAACAGTTGACAAACAGGGTTTTTATAGCCTCTCTCAATAGAGGCTTCCCACTAGTAAGTCAGATGGTAACTGGTAAGTCAGATGTCAGATAAATCTGGCACACATAATGTACTATGGGATGGAAATGAGTCTTTCAAGCACATAGTGTAATTAGTTATCAATAAATAGTAGAGATTATTAATAATATGGGATTATATAGCTAACTGCTCTGGTTGTGAATAAGTACAAATTATATTTGTAAAGTGATGAGAACACTTAAGATCTACCCATTTGTATTTTTTTTTTAATTTTTTATTTTTTATAAACATATATTTTTATCCCCAGGGGTACAGGTCTGTGAATCACCAGGTTTACACACTTCACAGCACTCACCAAATCACATACCCTCCCCAATGTCCATAATCCCACCCCCTTCTCCCAAACCCCCTCCCCCCGGCAACCCTCAGTTTGTTTTGTGAGATTAAGAGTCACTTATGGTTTGTCTCCCTCCCAATCCCATTTGTATTTTTAAAGGCATGATACAGTAATGTTTTCTTTCATTTTTATTTATTTTTTTTTATTTTTATTTTTTTTAAAGATTTTATTTATTTATTTGACAGAGAGAAATCACAAGTAGATGGAGAGGCAGGCAGAGAGAGAGGGAAGCAGGCTCCCTGCTGAGCAGAGAGCCAGATGCGGGACTCGATCCCAGGACCCTGAGATCATGACCTGAGCCGAAGGCAGCAGCTTAACCCACTGAGCCACCCAGGAGCCCTCTTTCATTTTTATTTAAATTCAGTTAATTAAAATAAAATGTTTCATCAGTTTCAGAGGTAAGGTCAGTGATTCATCAGTCTTATATAATACCCAGTATTCATTACATCACATGTCTTCCTTAATGTCCATTGCCTGGCTACCCCATCCCCTCACCCCTTTCCCCTCCAGTAACCCTTAATTTGTTTCCTATGATTAAGAGTTTCTTATGGTTTGTGTGTCTCTCTCTGATTTCACTTTGCTTTATATTCTCCTCTCTTTCCCTGTGATTCTCCATTTTGTTTCTTAAGTTTCACATATGAGTGAGATCATATGCTGTCTTTCTCTGATTGACTTACTTTGCTTAGAATAATAACCTCTTGTTCCATCCATGTCATTACAAATGGCAAGATTTTATGTTTTTTGATAAGTAGTATTCCATAGTATAAATGCACCACGTGTTCTTTATCCAATTATCTCTTGATGGACATTTGGGATCCTTCCATAGTTGGGTTATTGTGGATATTGCTGTTTTAAACATTAGGGTACAGGTGCCCCTTCGGATCACTACATTTGTATCTTTGGAGATAAATGCTTAGTCGTGCAATTGCTGGGTTATAGGGTACCTCTATTTTTAACTTTTTGAAGAACCTCCATACTATATTCCAGAGTGGCTACACCAGCTTACATTCGCACAAACAGTGTAAGAGGGTTCCCCATTCTCTATCTTCCCTAACATCTGTCATTCCTGAATGGTTAATTTTAGCAATTCTGACTGCTGTATATGGTATCTCATTGTGGTTTTGAATTGTATTTTCCTGATGCTGAGTGATGTGAAGCATTTTCTCATGTGTCTGTTGGCTATTTTACAGTCTTCTTTAGGGAAATGTTGATTTGTGTCCTCTCTCCATTTCTTGATTGGATTATTTGTTTTTTTGGTGTGAGTATGATTACTTCTTTATAGATTTTGGATACAAGCCCTTTATCTGTTAAGATATTTGCAAAAGATTTTCTCCCATTCTGTAGGTTCTCTTTCAGTTTTGTTGACTGTTTCCTTTCTTGTGCAAAAGCTTTTTATCTGGATGAAGTCCCAAGAGTTTATTTTTGCCATTGACTCTCTTAGCCTTTGGAGAGTTGTTCAGCAGGAAGTTGTGGTGGCTGAGGTCACAGCGGTTGCTGACTGTGTTCTCCTTAAGGATTTTGATCGATTCTGTCTTACATCCAAGTCTTTCATCCATTTTGAGTCTGTGTATGGTGTGAGAAAATGGTCCAATTTCATTCTTCTGCATGTGGCTGTCCAATTTTCCCAACAGCATTTGTTGAAAAGACTTTTTCAACGAAAGTCTTTTTGCCACTGGATATTCTTTCCTGCTTTGTCAAAGATTAGTTGATCATAGAGTTGAGGGTCCATTTCTGAGTTTTCTATTCTCTTCCAATAGTCAGTAGCATCCAAAAGACTACATGTGTCTGTTTTTGTGCCACTACCATAGCATCTGAATGATTACAGATTTGTAATATAGGTTTTCTTTTACAACATTCTTTTGGCTATTCAGGGTCTTTTTTGGTTCCATATTTATATTAAGATTTTTTTTCTACCTCTGTGAAAAAAGTTTATGGTATTTTGGTAGAGATTGCATTGAATGTGTAGATTGCTCTAGGTAGCATAGACATTTTAACAATACTTATTCTTCCATTTCATGAGCATGGGGTGTTTTTCCATTTCTTTGTGTTATTTTCCTCAATTTTTTTCATGAGTACTCCATAGTTTTCTGAGTAAAGTTCCTTTGCCTGTTGGTTAGGTTTACTCCTACGTATCTTATGGTTCTTGGTGCAATTGTAAATGAGATCCACTCCTTAAATTCTCTTCCTTCTTTCTCATTGTTAGTGTATAAAATTCAACTGTTTTCTGTGCATTTATTTTATATCCTGCCACTCAGATTTCCTGCATGAGTTCTGGTAATTTGAGGGTGGAGTCTTTTGGGGTCTCCACATTGAGTATCAACCCATCTATGAAGAGTAAGAGTCTGACCTTTTTTGCCAGTTAGGATGTCCTTTGTTTCTTTTGTTGTCTAATTGCTGAAACTAGGACATCTAGTACTACGTTGAACAATAGTGGTGAGAGAGGTCATCCCTGCCATGTTCCTGACCCTAGGGGAAAAACTGTCAGTTTTCCCCCATTGAGAATGATATTTGTCTGGGCTTTCTGTATATGGCTTCTATGATATTGAGGTACGTTCCCTCTATCCCTATACTGTGAAGTGTTTTAATCAAGAAAGCATTCTTTACTTTATCAAATACTTTTTCTGCATTATGAGGCTCATACAGTTCTTGTCCTTTCTTTTATAAATGTAGTATATCATGTTGATTGATTTGTAGATGTTGAACACACTTGCAGATCAGGAAAAAATCTCACTTTGTTGAGGTGAATTACCCTTTTAATGCACTTTTGGATGCTATTGGCTAGTAATTTGGTGAGAATTATTGCATCCGTGTTTATCAGGGATATTGATGTGTAATTCTCCTTTTTGTTAGGGTCTTTCTCTGATTTGGGGATCAAGGTAATCCTGGCCTCATAGGAAAAGTTTGGAAGTTTTCCTTTCATTTCTATTTTTTGAACAAGCTTCAGAAGAATAGGCTTTATTTCAGAAGAATAGTATTTCTTCAAGTGTTCAGTAGAAGTCCCCTAGAAAACCATCCAGTACTGGACCCTTGTTTGTTGTGAGATTTTTGATTACTGCTTCAATTACCTTGCTGGCTATGGGTCTGTTCAGTTTCTTCCTGTTCCAGTTTTAGTAGGAGATACATTTCTAAGAATGCATCTATTTCTTCCTCATTGCCTAATTTATTGGCATATAGTTGCTCCTCAAGTGTTCTTATAATTGTATTTCTTTAGTGTTGGTTGAGATCTCTCTCTTTCATTCAAGATTTTATTTATCTGGGTCATTTCTCCTTCTTTTTGATAAATCTGGTCAGGGGCTTATCAATCTTATTAATTTTTTCAAAGAACCAGGTGCAAGTTTTGCTGATCTACTGTACTGCTCTTTTGGTTTCTACTTCATTGATTTCTGCTGTAATCTTTATTAATTTTATTCTCCTCATGGGTTTAGGCTTTATTTTCTGTTCTTTTCCCAACAAGTTTAGGTGTAGAGTCAATTGTCTATTTGAGAACTTTCATGTTTCTTGAGAAAGGCTTGTATTGCTATATACTAGATTCTTGGTGTAATGAAAGACACCACCCCCCTGTCGTTAACTAATTAACTGCTCTTTTGTTGTGTAAGAGTACCCCTCCTCCCCTTGCAATAAAAAGACCCTTCCCCCAGGGTTGAATTCAATGTAACTGCTCTTTTGCCTTTCTGTAACCGCTTGGCTTTTAGGGCATGACACTTGTCTGCTGTTTGAACAAGATACCTTCTCCTAATAGCCGAGGCATGGTCACGCAGGCAAGGGGGCTGCATGGTCACGTAGGTCACATGGACAGGGGGCTGCATAGTCACGTAGACAGGATGTCTTTCTGCTGAGTAATAAGGTCTAACTTCCCCTCTTTGTTTCCCCTTCCCGCCTTTTTCTTCACGCGCGGGGGTCTTCCAAAGCCAATTCACTAACACCAAGTATGCCTTTTTTCAAATGTTCAAATTGTCAGCCAATCGGCCCTGTCCCATCTGGGACTTGTATGTACCTGTCTATAAAAATCCTGCACCACCCCAGCCTGGTGTGCTCAGCTAGCAGGAGCTGCTGACCACCCGCAGGCGCCCGCGCTACAATAAAGAACCTCTTGCTGTTTGCATCCTGTGGCAGTGTTGAATTCTTGGGTAAAGGAATCCGCGGGTCTTTCAGTATCAGTTTGCTGCCTATTTGTTAGAAGAAAGTGCATCCTAAAATTGTAAAAAAGAAATATATATATACATATATATGTGTATATATATATATGTGTGTGTGTGTATATATATATATACACACACACACTGTGTGTATATATATATATACACACAAAATAAAATTAAATATAATAAAAGGATAGAATGTAAGTGTGAAAATGAACATTAAAAAGATTTTTTAAAAAAGAGTTGTAAGGGGTGCATGGGTGGCTCAGTGGGTTAAGTCTCTGCCTTCAGCACAGGTTATGATCCCAGGGTCCTGGGATTGAGCCCTGCATTGACCTCTCTGCTTGGCAGGGAGCCTGCTTTCTCCCTCTCTCTGCCCGCCTCTCTGCCTACTTGTGATCTCTGTCTGTCAAATAAATAAATAAAGTTCTTAAAATAAAGAGTTGACAAAATAAGAAATTGGTTGAACAGGGAAGGAGAAAAAATTAAAATTGAAAGATAAAAGAATTTGGGGGAAAAACCATGAATTCTATATATTGTTTTCACCAAGCACTGGAGTTTTGCAATTTCCTATAATCTGTAAACCTGGTCTGAGCCAGATGTCCTTGCTGATCTTTCTGAGATCACTGATTCTCCAGTGTATTTGCCCCAGACAGACTGGTGCTGCCCCTGCCAAGGGATCAGGTTAAGTAATCTACTCTGATTGCTCCCTGTGCCTTTTGTTCCCTGAAGGCTTTCCTTGCCTCTTTAGAGGATATAAATGGAAATGGAAGCCTCCCAGTCTCCATCCACAGAGACTAAAGAAAAGGGCCCCACTCCTCAGTGTGCCCTCAGATAAAAGTACTCAATCACTCCCATCAACCTGGTCTCCATCCACTCTTAGTGCTCACCCACCCTATGAGAGTGCATTTCTATCCAAGGCATGTAACCCCATTTGGAGTCTCCAAACCCTGAAGACCCCTGTGGCTCACACTCACGCCACTCCTTCCACAGGTGGAAAGGGGGTCTCACAATAGTTCTGCCTTTTGGTGGGCCCCTGCTTGAAGGTGGTGGGTCAGCCATACTGTTTTTCATGGTATATGGCAACCTGACCTGAGAGTCCATTCCTGGGCTCACTGATTGTAGCCAGCTTCCCTGCTCTGATGACTGGGAACACTGCCACATCCTGGCCTTCTTGTGACTCTGGGGATCCTGAGACCACACTGTGCCACCTTTCAGACAGGGATGGCCCCCCAATGGAGCAGACTTCTAAAAGTTCTGATTTTAGGCTCTCTGTTTTATCGTTTTCCAGTAGCTGACTGATGAAGTCTCTTTCACTCCTCAGTTTATCAACCCATAGATCACCTCAGATTCACTTCACATTTCTTACCTTGCAGAAATTGGTCACTTTCCTATTTGTAGAGTTACAGCTTTTCTTTTCTTAGATCTCCAGTTGAGTTCACATGTTTTCAGAATGCTTTGAATGCTATCTAGCTGAATTCCTGGGGCCAGACAAAAACTAATGTCTCCTACTCATCCACCACCTTGGACTATCTAAAATACAATACTGTTAACTTTAAGCAAAGTTTAGTACAGAAAACACTGTTCCTCAACAATATTCATCTTCATCTTCAAAGTCTTTGGTACTTATTTACCATACAGAACTGAACTCCTGCCAGTTAAAAGCAATTCCCCATTGCCCACTCTGATCCATCCCAAAGTATCCCAAAGTACACACAGAGGATGTGTAAAATATTTATGCTTTAACAGGCTGAGTGGATATTGTGAAACTGCACACAGGAAAAAAGTTCCATTGCTTCATTTCATTGAAGCTAATAGGAACTCTTAAATTTTCAATTCCTTTACTGTTCATACACTCTTTCTTTCTGTCTTGTTTCTCAACAGATTTTGCTTAAAGAAAATTAAAAGCAGTAGGAGAAAACATACATGATTACAGAGTTCATTCTCTTGGGCATCTCAGATGACCCACAGCTTCAGGTTATAATCTTTATCTTTTTATTTATGGCTTATGTATTAAGTGTCACTGGAAACCTAACCAGCATCATCCTCACCTTGATTGTCATCTCAAGACTCCTATGTATTACTTCCTTCAGAATTTCTCCTTCTTAGAAATTACATTCACCTGTGTCTCTACCTCAAGATTTTTGGGGGCAATCATTACAAATATCAAGATCATTTCCTATAATAATTGTTTAGCTCAGCTATTTTTCTTCATCTTCATAGGTCTTTCTGAATTTTTTCTTCTCACTGCCATGTCTTTTGGTCATTACATTGCCATCTGCAAGTCTCTTCATTACACCACCATCATGAGCAAAAAATCTTCACACTGCTTGTCTTTGGGTCCTGGCTAGGAGGATTTCTTAACATTTTCCCACCACTCATGCTCATCCTCCAGCTAGATTTCTGTGCTTCCAAGTAATTGATCATTTCTCTTGTGACTATTTCCCCATCCTACAACTCTCGTGCTCAGATATGTGGCTTTTGGAGAGGATTGCCTTTATTACACTTTTGTCACTCTGCTCTTCACTTTGGCATTAGTGATTCTCTCCTACCTGTGCATCCTTAGCACGATCCTGAGAATCCCATCTGCTAGTCAGAGGAAAAAGGCTTTCTCCACATGCTCCTCTCACATGATTGTCATTTCCATCTCTTATGGGAGCCGTATATTCATGTATGTCAAGCCTTCAGCAAAAGAAAGAGCATCACTGACCAAAGGAGTAGCTATTCTCAATACCTCAACTGCCGCCATGTTGAACCCTTTTATTTATACCCTGAGATATCAGCAAGTAAAACAAGCTTTCAGAAACTTGCTTCATAAAGTACTGCTTTCTAGAAAAAAATGAAAGTATGCATTAACACGAATGGATGTCATTGTGAAGATCCAATAAAGGGCAAATAAAATTTCAACTTCTAGAGTATCTTCTAATATCCATCTCCCAAATACTTGCTATGATGTGCTCATTTCCTTAAGCTTTATTTTTAACCTAAAGTAACTTTGTTGTGTGTTTCTTTCAAATCCTCTATAGGTTCCATTTCCTCATTGATTTGTAAGACGAAATCAGACATCTGTGGCTATACAACAATAATCATTTTCCTGATTGTCCTAAATAATATAAATACTTATTTTTACTGTAAAGACTTGAGTAAACACTCTTTTCATGGATTTATTCTAAAATCTGTTCCATTACTATATTGCATTTCTTACTTTTTCTTACATTTTCTTTCTTAAAGCTATAAAAAGTATGAAATAAATTATCCAACAATCATATTTTATGCACACAAACTGCAGTATCTGTCTAGTTCTTCATGCTCAGTTGAGTGTTTATTTTACTACTTATAAATTGTTTAAAAGTCATACATCTATTCCTTTCTAGCTATGCTCAAGGTATGTGTTATGTCTTTTTCATGTACTACCCTTATTTAACTGTATTATTATTATTATGTAAGATTTTAGGGGCTCCTGGGTGACTTGGTTGGTTAAGTTGCTGCCTTCGGCTCAGGTCATGATCCCAGTGTCCTGGGATCGAGCCTAGCATCAGACCCTTGCTCAGAAGGAAGCCTGCTCCTCTGCCTGCTGCTCCCCATGCTTATGATCTCTTTGTGTCAAATATATAAATAAAAGTTTTAAAAATAATAAAAAAATAAAAATAAATATTTTATTTTTTTTTATTTGAGAAAGAGAGAGAGCATGAACAGGGGAAGAAGAGGGTTTGAGGGAAAGGGATAAGCAGATATCCTGCTGAGTGGGGAGTCTAATGTCGGTCTCAATTCCAGGACCCTGAGATCATCACCTGAACTGAAGTCCGACACTTAACCAATGGAGCCACCAGGCTTCCCAAATCTGTATTATCTGTTTAAATATGTAACAGATGGAGAGGTAGGCAGTCACCATTACACCTATGCCACATGAGTGTTTGATAGGAATTTCATAAATAATAATATCTCTGCTGGGGTGCCTGGATGGCTCAGTGGGTTAAAGCCTCTGCCTTTGGTTCAGGTCATAACCCAGGATCCTGGGGTCTAACCATGCATCAGGCTTTCTGCTCAACGGGGAGCCTGCTTCCTCCTCTCTCTCTCTGCCTGCCTGCCTCTCTGCCTACTTGTGATCTGTCTGTCAAATAAATAAATAAAATCTTTAAAAATAATAATAATAATATATCTTCTCTAGAGAACAATTTACTAGGTATGTCCTAAATAATATTGTGTTTAATCTTCACAGCTATATGGTAACATAGACCGATTATCTTTGTTATAGATATGCAAAGTGATGCTTGGAAAGGTTGAGTAATTTGCCTTAGATCTTGAGGTATAACAGCCAATGTGGTAACTGGTTTGTAAAACAAGACAGACAAAAAGTTGTGTTTATTTCATGCATATTTAAAATTGTGGGAACCTGAAAAAATCTGTAGCTTTTACTTAGGACCTGCACAATTTTATTGGTGTTTTACACTTTTACACATTATATCATTTGGGCATGATTATATTACTATAGTCTAGTCGGGGAAGGTACTAATTCTTAATATTATACTTGGCAAATACATTAAAATTCTAATCAAACAAAACAAGAAGCTTTTCAAGGTCCATTGCTGGTGAGCAACAGAGTGGGAAAGAAAAGATGTATGAAGTATTAGCAGTTTTATAGTACCAAACTTTCTTATGGAAGACAGATTAAAAATATTAAGCAAACAATGGAACCACATATGATAATTCTCTTTCTGTGACTGACTTATTTCACCTAGCATAATACCCTTTACTTCTATCTATGTCATGCAAATGGTAGGTATTCATTCTTTCTGAAGGCTCTTAACTCTAGGAAACAAATTGTGGGTTGCAGAAAGGAGGGGGGATGGGAGGATGGGATAACTGGAGGATGGGCATTAAAGTGTGCATGTGATGGATGAGCACTGGTTGTTATAGGCAAATAATGAATCATTAAACATTACCTCAAAACTAATGATACGCTACTATATGTTGGCTAATTGAATTTAAATTAAAAACAAGAATGGACTTAGTACTATATAGTAGATTACCAGATTTAAACATTGGCATGGGGAAGTAGCACATTCAGTAGAGATATGCATTAGGAACTAGATGTTTGGTTGTTAATCTCTGAAAAATATTGTCAAGGGAAGCAAACTTTACCTAGTGTGGTTTTTTACTTGGTGGTGTTGTTGTTGTTGTTTTTCCTGTCTCACTGGACACTGTCCCTGAGATTCCTTTTCAAATTCAGTACTAATGTATATGATCTTTTATATTTTTTAGTGTTTTATGAGCAGTCCTGCTCTAGCAATTTTGATTCACTGAAATATTTCCAGTGATACAGGAGCAGAGAGAACATATAAAATAATAAGTAACTTATGCTACATAAAATCTGTGTAGAAACCATACCAGACACTTTCAAAACATCTTCTGATTTTTTTTCCCCTCTTAGATTCACCTTTGTTGCACCTCAAAGGTTTAAACCATTGGGTTTTCATTTTCACTGTTTCCATGTTTTTTTTTTTTTATTTCTATGTGTTATCTTTGTTGACCATTTATTGTTTAGTAACACATTATTTAACCTCCATGTATTTCTGTTCTTTCCACTTTTTTTTTCCTTGTGGTTGATTTGTAGTTTATAGTGTTGTGGTCTAGTGTCACAGCATTGTGGTATGACTTTGATTTTTTTTAATTTGTTGAGGCTTCTTTTGTGGCCTAACCTGTGATCTATACCAGAGAGTAGTCAGTGTGCACTTGAAAAGAATGTGTATTTTGCTGTTTTAGGCTGGAATAATCTGAATAGAACTGCTAAACTCATCTGGGCCATCCAATGTGTCATCAATGCTATTGTTTCCTTGTTTGTTTTTTTTTTTCATATATTTGCTCCTTTCTCACTCTCTGTACTCAAAGAAATATATATTGTTCATTTATCATGCAAATGGATGTGGAAAGAAAGCTGGGGTAACAATACTTATATCAGATAAAATAGACTTTAATACCAATACTGTAAAAAGAGGCAAATTATGCTAAATAATTACACCAGGAACAATCCAACAAGAAAATATAACAATTGTAAGTATTTATGTACCCAACATGGGACACCAAATACACAAAGCAGTTAATAACAAACATAAAGGTACTAATCAATAATAATACAATAATAGTAGGCGACTTTCACACCCTATTTACATGAATGGATAAATCATATGGACAGAAACAAGCTCAATTACAATTACACCAAAAATAAAAAAATACTTAAAAAAAAAAAATAAAACTCACCAATGAGATCAAAGACCTGTACTCTAAAAACTGTAAAACACCGATGAAAGGAATTGAAGATGATACAACCATATGGCAAGGTATTCTATGCTCATGGGCTGGAAGAACAAATATTGTTAAAATGTTCATACTACCCAAAGCAATCTCTATCAAAATACTAACAGCATGTTTCACAAAACTACACCAAGCAACTCTAAAATTTGTTTTAGATAGGGGTGCCACCAAAATCACAAACCCAAATAACCAAAGCAAGTTGAAAACAAACAAAATTGGAGTTATCACAATTCTGGACTTCAAGTTATATAACAAAGCTATAAATCAAAACAGTATGGTATTGGCAGGAAAGTAGACACAGATCAATGGAACAGAATAAAAAGTCCAGAAATAAACCCATGATAAAATTACTCTTTGACAAAGAAGGCAAAAGTAAGCTGTGAGAGGACAGTCTTTTTCACCAATGGAGTTGGAAAAACTGGAAAGCTAAATGCAGAAAAAAGAAACTGGACCATTTTCTTATATCAAACACAAAAACAAATTCAAAAGGAAACTTTGTGCATTATTGGTGGAAATACAAATTGATACAACCACTGTTGAAGAAAATATGAGGCTTCCTAAAAACTTAAAATAAAGCTACTCTATGATCTATTAATTCCACGACTGAGCATTTACCCAAAGAATATGAAAATAGTAATTTAAAAGATTTGTGCACTCTGATTTTGAAGCATTATTTACAATGGCTAAAATATAGAAGCAGCTCAAGTGTGCATATAGAGAAGGGGACAAAGATCACACTTACCTTGAAGAGCACTGCATAATATACAGAAATAATGAATCACTCCATTGTACACCTGAAACTAATATAAAACTGTAGGTAGTCTATACTGGATTCAAATTTTTTAAAAATGTACTTAGAGTTAATTTAAGGAAGAAAAAAAAATTTCCATCAATATTCTTGAAGTTAAGGAGACTACAAAATTTTCCAAATTAAAGGAAACTAAAACATTATGGTAATTAAATTAACATATATATCTAAATTGTATTATTTTCCATTAAAAAAACTTTTAGTCACCGGTGAAACTTAAATAGAATTGGAGAAGTATGTTAATAATCTATGAATGTTAATGCCCTGATACTAATGGCTATATCATGCTTATCTAGTAGAATATTCTTTTTTGTTATTAACACATACTATTATATTGAATAGCAGATAGATCAACAAATGATCCAGGAATAAATGATCTTCATGGTTATTTGTTGGTTTTCTTCTTTATATTTTATATCAAAATATTAAAAATAGCAAAATATTAAGTATTGCCCTATACCTCCAATTTGGGGCATAGTTAATTCACTAGTTAATGAAATCCCACTATTGACTGTGGAAGCAAGTGAATGGTTTCCATTTGGGCTCAATCCTCTTAATGTGTAGAAATGGTCATACTGTCCCAGGGTACTGGAATATCTGAAATTCTTGTTGGCATTAAGTATAGGGTTTAAATTACTTCTAGTTCTCTTTTGGGAGAATATGTTTTGTAGTTAAAGAAATTCACTTTTGTGCTTAAGGCATTTCACAGTAGCTTTTATTTCCTTCCTTTTTTGTTTGTTTTGGTTGTTGTGTTATTTTTCACATAACTGATATTCCTGATATGAGTCTCGAGGGGGCATTTCTTTTTCTTTCTTCTTCTTCTTCTTCTTCTTCTTTTTAAATTAATCCCATGTGTATCCTTTGAGCAAAGTAATAAAACTGTTCCTTTTGTTAGTGCATAATTTGAAGCAAGAATTCTTTGTTACAAAATTTGGGTTCCTTTTGTATGAAGGATTTCCCCAAATCACTTTTCATTTAGAGCATTATATTTTCACTTAGTATTTTTATAGAGACATTTACATTAATCTTAATATATAAGAAAAAAGACAGAAAATCAATCTCATCCAGCCTGAAAGAGGATTCTAATTATTTGTAATACATGGGTTGTGTCATTTTAATGACCATCAGTGAGAGTGAAAGTTATTAGCAGATTAATATAATTTCCAGAATGCATATATGTTTTTAGAACCTTTCTGCAGAAATGCTTTGGAATTAACTTTCCTCTTAAGCTATTGAATTTTTTGTAATATTATTAGAGATGGAATATTCATCATTTACTTTTGACCCCTGTTTCTACCATATTCCCATAAGGGAAAAATTATATCAATGTATTCTAGATATGGTAAGTCACTTATAATTTGTAGTAAATATATAGATCATAAATGAAAGCATTGCCACAAGTGAAAGCCAAGTAATATCCATTGACTTTTGAACTGTCATTTACTCTTCCATTTTTATGTAGATGTAACAGTCAAAACCTCATGATTAAATGCAACTGCTGAGAAGACTGATGTATTTGACATGAATGAAAAATAATAATTAAGTGAAATGAGATAAAGGAACAATGGGGAAGTACTGCATCAGGACAAAATAATGGTATATATCTGAATATTTCAATCATAGAAATAGAATGTAACTGTCATTACTTCCATATTTCACAAATTTTTAAGTGTTTTAATGAGCTAAGAATTTTTGAAGAGCAAATTACATATAGATATTGGTATTAATTTTCTGGATGTAATGAGAAGTTTTTCAATGATTTTTAAGCTATACATAGAAAATATACTTAAGGTCAAGCTTTTGTTCTATAGACCTAAAAGAGAATTTACCTCATTTGGAAATAATCAGCTAAAATTTAAATGATCTTTCAAGTTCAAATAGGGAAAAAGAAAAAGTTTAGTAGTGTTCTTATCATAACTCTCACAGCAGCAATCAGTTAGATTGACCTAGGCTAATACAGTTTTAAGTATCATCTATCCTGTTAAATTAGATCAATTTTTTAAACTTCTTTACATTTCTGACTACATTTTCTTTTTTTTTTTTTCCTGCCAGTAGCTTTTGTAAAAATCTTCTTTTTTCCAATTCTGAAGTTGTCTTCCTATCTGTATTTAATAGTACTCGGGTCTAAAATGAGGAATCAGTCAAGAGAGATCGAATTCATTCTCCTAGGATTGACTGATGACCCACAATTGCAAATTGTGATTTTTATATTTTTCTTCATAAACTATGTGTTGAGTGTGCTGGGGAACTTAACCATCATCCTTCTTACCTTGCTAGATCCCCGCCTCAAGACTCCCATGTATTTTTTCCTCCGAAATTTCTCCTTCTTGGAAGCTTCATTGACAACAGTCTGTATTCCCAGATACCTGATAAGCATCATGACTGAAAACAAAATAATTTCCTACAATAGTTGTGCATCTCAGTTATTCTTTTTCCTCTTGTTAGAAATTACAGAATTTTACCTACTGGCTGCCATGTCTTTTGATCGGTATGTAGCAATCTGCAAACCTCTACATTACCCCATCATTATGAACAACAAAGTGTGTTACCAACTACTATTCAGTTCATGGACGGTTGGCTTTCTGCTTTCGTTTCCACCATTGGCCTCAGGACTGACGCTGGATTTTTGTGCTTCCAAAGTAATTGATCATTTCATGTGTGACACTTCCCCTGTGCTTCAGCTTTCCTGCACTGACACTCATTTATTGGAATTACTTTCATTTGTCTTATCTCTTATAAATCTCCTAGTCACGTTGCTGTTACTGGTTCTTTCTTACACATATATTATCAAGACCATTCTAAAAATCCCCTCTGCTCAGAAAAGAACAAAGGCTTTTTCTACTTGTTCTTCTCATATGATTGTAGTCTCCCTTACTTATGGTAGCTGTATCTTTAATTACATAAAGCCAACAGCAAAGGAAAGAGTGACTTTATCCAAAGGTGTAAGTGTCATTTATACCTCGGTTGCCCCTTTATTAAACCCTTTCATTTATACTCTCAGAAACCAGCAAGTGAAACAAGCTTTCAAGGACACACTCCAAAAGATTTTCTCTTTTTTCAAAAAATGAAGAGGAAATTTAATTTTAAAACCTTGAAAAAGAAAGTAAATAAACATTTTGACTCATCTTATAAGTTTACTTATTCTGTCCTTTAATTAGTTCACCTCATAATATTTTTTCACCTTACAACATTTTATCCAAACATTTCAGCACAGTGCATCTTTTCCTTCCTACTTCTCTTTATGATTAGATGCATTCCTTTCTGTGTTATAGTAGAGTATTATCTTGAGTTATCAATACAAATGTGAAATTTCTTTTATTCTACAAAACATGGTACTGACTTCCTCAAAAAATGATTTTAAATAGATATGCATCATTAGAATTTTAAAGAATAATACAGACATCAATATAACAATATACACTACTGGAACTCTAAGAAGTTCTTCAAATGTGACTCACCTGTTTCAACATGGAAAGAAAAAAAGGGAGGCTTCAAGTCATAAAAAGCTCATATGTTCTAAAATGTAGCAGGATGTTATCTGGTAGGTTTAGAGACCTGAAAATGTGAAATGACTAAGAGTCACACACATGATTTGTTAATCACACACACACAAGTCAATGTTCGCACTCATAAAATGTCTTTTCAGTTTACCTGGAGTACAATATAGAAACATGGATAGTAGGTGATTCTAATGCAGGTGGCACTTTTGAGAGTTTTCTTTTTTAATATAAAAACCTATGCAAGCAGATTTTTACCTTATAAAGACACTATGTTAAATGTGTTGAGGATGGGTTTTTGGAATTGGCATCTAGGAGGCAAGTTGGAAGGCTTATATTTTAAACTAAATGAGTTATTTGAGTGTTGAAATGTAATAATGTCAATGAATCTGAAACTCCAGTAAATGGTTCCAGAGATATTTGAAAAAAAAAAAAAAAAAAGAAAGAAAAGAAAAGAAAGGAATGGTTGGACATTTGGTCATATGGGATCACTGAAAAAATATTTAAAAAATGATTTGGGTTTCCTTTCACCTTCCCTTCTGCCCACTCCTGCACGTACTCACTCATACTTAAAATGCTTTTAAAGAAGTGAGTATTACCGGTATCCTGTCAGATAAAATAATAAAAATAAAAATGGATGTGCAAAGAAATCCATGAATTATAATGCATTCTCTATTGGATATAATGTGCCATCAGAGAAATATGAGTGAAAAAGAGTACTTAATACTGTAATCCTATCCATGTGGCCCTGAGAAGAAAACAATTTAGGCTCAGGTTTGTGTTCTGATTTGTTTTACTATTTTAAGCCAACACTCTTTTTTGTTTTTAAAGATTTTATTTATTTGAGAGAGAGAGAGTGAGAGATCTGCAGAAGGAAAAGGATGAGAAGACTCCTGTGGGGTTAGATCCCGGAGCCAAAGGGAGACACTTAACTGCTGAACCACCCAGACACCCCTTAAGCCAACACTGTTAACCATCTTCCTTTCTAAGGCAATTATAAGGGAATAAGTTTGTGTTATTATATTCAAGGCCCTCAAAGCTTTCCAATAAGCACTTTAAAAATTATTTGACCCTTATTAGATTTGGTTTTTATTTTTCTCAATCTTTGGGTTGTCATTTCAGTTTCTTTTTTTTTTTTTTTTTTTTTTTTTTTTTTAGTTTCTTGATAGTGTCCTTAGTTCATAAAATGTTTAGTTTTGATGAAGTAAATTTTTTTTTGTTTTTTATTTCCTTGCTTGTGCTTCTGGTGTCATATATAAAACATCATTGCTTAATCCAAAGATCTCACAATTGTAAATATTCATGCTCCCAGCTTGGAAGCACCTGAATACATTAATAACAAACATAAAGAACCTCATTGATGATAATACAAAAATAATAGAGGACTTTAATACCACACTTAAAATAAGAGATGAATTGTGTAAGCAGCAAACTAACATGGAAACAATGGCTTTGAATGACACACTGGACGAAATGGACTTAATAGATATATTAAGAACGTTTCATCTTAAACAGCGGAGTACACTTTCTTCTCGAATGCACATAGAACATTCTCCAGAATACATCACATACTGGCTGACAAATCAGCCCTCAACAAGAACAAAAAGAATGAGATATTACCATAAATATTTTCAGATTACAGCACTATGAAACTGGAAATCAACCACAAGAAAAAATTCAAGAAGAACTCAATTACATGGAAATTAAAGAACACCCTACCAAAAAATAAATGGGTTAACCAGGAAATTAAAGATGAATTAACAAAATACACAAGGGACACCTGAATGGTTCAGTCAGTTGAGCATTCAACTCTTGATTTTGGCTCAGATCATAATCTCAGGATCCTGGAATCAAAACCCAAATCAGATTCCACAGTCAGCAGGGAATCGTTTGAGGATTCCCTCCCTCTCACTCTGCCTGACCCCCCTTGAAATAAACAAATGAATCTTAAAAAAAAGTATGGAAGGAAATGAAATTAAAGGTATGAAAGCCCAAAACCTTTAGGATGTATTAAAATCAGTTCTTAGAGGGAAGTGTATTACAGTATAGACTTACCTTGAGAAGCAAGAAAAGTCTCAAATATATGAAGGAACCTTACATCTAAAGGAGCTAAAAAAAAGCAACAGCAAATAGTGCCTAACAGTAGCAGAATGGACATAAAGATTAGAGCAGAAATAAATGGTATAAAAACAAATAAATGAAACTAAGAGCTGGTTCTTGGAAAGAATTGATAAACTGCTAGCCAGACTTACCAAAAAGAAAAGAGAAAGGATCCAAATAGATAAAATCATGAATAATAAAGGAGAGATCACAACCAACACCACAGAAAAAACAATTAGAACACCATGAAAAATTATGTGCCAACAAACTGGGTATCCTGGAAGAAATGGACAAAGTCATGAAAGTGGCTGAGTTGTGTTTTCCTTTAAAACTGTCAGTTTCATGTTAGTGACCTATAATAGTGAATATAAAACAAGTGGTTTTGGAACACAAATCACTTTGCTTACCATTGTAAAAAATAAAAATATTTTATCAAAAACACTATTCCAAAAGATATATGCACCCACCCTTACATTTTTTACGCCGTTATTTGTAACATCCAAGGTATGGAAGCAATCCAAGTGTATGTTGATGGATTAATAAAGAAGAAGATATGTGTGTGTGTGTGTGTGTGTGTGTGTGTGTTATACGCACACACACAATGGAATACTACTTGGCTATAGAAAGGGTGAGATCTTGCCATTTACAACTTTGATGAACATAGAGGACACTATGCCAAGTGAAATATACCAGATAGAGAAAGGCAAATACCATATGCTTTCATTTATAGTAGAATCAAAAAAGCAAAATGAACAAGTAAACCAGCAAACAAAGCAGAAACAGACCCATCAATACAGAGAAGTAATTGATGGTTGCCAGATGGGAGCTTTTGGGGCAATGGGCAAAATGGGTGAAGAGGATTGGGAAGTACAGACTTCTACTTATGGAATAAAAAGTCAGGGGAATAAAGGGTACAGCAGAGGGAATGTAGTCAATGCTATTGTAATCCTGCTGTGTAGTGACAGATGGAGTTTACTCTCATGGTGAACACAGCACAATGTATGTATAGACTTACTGAGTTGCAATGTTGTACACCTGTAGCATTGTGTGTCAGCAATATTCAACAAAAACAAACAAACAAACAAACAAAGTGTTATGGATGAATGAGTAGAAATGAATTGAATTGCCAAAGGGAAAAGACCATATGTGACTATGAACACCCTAAAGGAGAAGAAAAAGTTTGATTATTAAAACAAATAAGGAAAGAAAACCACAGGTATTCTGGAATGGAAAGGGTGAGGGTGGATGGGGTGAAGTAAAATTGCAGAAAAGGGTCAAATACTACTGTGCTTTGGCTAAAATTAGACTCTCATATTGAGGATACTAAGAAACCTTTTTTCTTTTTCCTGAAAAATAAGAAGTATTAATTTCTCAGACCCATGTTCTCTGAGCTAAAAACATTACTTGCAGGGGATACCATGGCTTTGATGCTCTAAGTGACTTAGTGTCCAAACTCTCATGTTGTCTCTAGCCTAATGATATTAGAGAAGTTGATTATTTATTTAAAATAAACAAAAACAAATTCATATCTTATATAAGAAAAAATTCTGGGTGGATTAAAGAAGCAAATGGGAAGAACAAAACCATATAAATAGTAAACATGAATGAATATTTACATGATTTTGAAGTTGGTGTAAAAAAGTGCTTTAAAAAGAATAGGTCACCATGAACTCATGATACAATTTTTTGAGTGGAAGCACCTCATAAATAAGGTAAGGAGAGGTTCTAAAAACTTGATTCAACAAAAGAAATTCACCATGAGTTTATATTCAAATGCATAAATATCTCCAACTAGTAAATGAGAAGGCATAACCCCCCAAAGTGAACAAGAGTTATGAATAAGCCATTCATGGATGCGAAATACAATTATTAAAATGTTGAATCTCTCTAAGTATTACGCAAACAGAAATAAGTGTGTCAGAGAAAGAAAAATAC
Organism: Mustela lutreola; assembly: GCF_030435805.1. Classification (NCBI taxonomy): domain Eukaryota; kingdom Metazoa; phylum Chordata; class Mammalia; order Carnivora; family Mustelidae; genus Mustela; species Mustela lutreola. The sequence goes on from NC_081297.1 coordinate 59,492,804, forward strand.
CATATAATTTTACTCATGTGTGAAATTTAAGGAAAAAAATGAGCAAAGGGGAAAAAAAAAAGAGGGAGAAAGAAACAAAGCAAGGAACAGACTCTTATAATACGGAACAAACATGGCTACCAGATGAGAGGTGAGTGGGTAGGGGGACGAGGTGAATAGGTGATGTGGATTAAGGAGTGCACTTGTGAAGAGCTCTGGGTTTTGTACAGAAGTTTTAAATCACTATAGTGTACACCTAAAACTAACACTACACTGTGTGTTAACTAACTGGAATTGAACTAAAAAACTATTTTGGAAAGATAAAAGTGTTGTAAACTTAAGTATAGAAGTACATGAGAATATTGCTGTGCTTAACTCATTGAAACTCCACTGTTCATAATCTTTCTTTCAAGCAACATCTTCTTTTATTAAGCTATAAGTGTATGTAAACGTAAGTGTAGAAGCATATGGAGATTGCCTTGTGCTTAAGTCATTGAAATGAACACTGTTTGATCCACCAGTCAAGTAAAATCTTCTTTTGTTACAATATATGTGTTTCTAAACATATGTATTGGAGCATATGGAATAGCCCTGTGCTTAACTCATTAAAACTACATTAGGTTAAAAAAAACAAAAAACAACAAAAAAAAAAACCTCTCTAACAATTGGAGAATATGAAATATAAAGGAGTCCATAACATTCATCTACTAAGAACTTCCTGTATCCTAACTAGTCTTTAAGTGCTTTCATTCATTATCTCCTTTAATCTTTACCATATCCTAGGAGGGAGGACGGTTGGTCTTCTCATTTTATGAGAAGAGTAATTGATGCTAAGACAGGTTGGATAAGTTTTGCAAGTCTACAAAGTTACTGGATCTCTTTAACCTCAAAATCTAGGCAATGTGATCTGTTCTTTATAATAGTGTCTTTATTATTAGGTGAGCTATGACATCATTTTTGCTTTTCCATTTTAAAAATGTGCAAATGATCTTTAATATCCATGATGGTTAGCATGCAAGGAAATGTCTTTATTCTTGTCTGTGGAAGAGAAATTCTAAAATATCTATCAAAATTTAGTACTCACTGGGATACCTGCGTGGCTTAGTGATTAAGCATCTGACTTTTAGCTCAGGTCATGATTACATCATGGTGGGATTCAGGCTCCTTGCGCAGGGGGAACCTGCTTCTCCATCTGTGAGCTGCTCCCCCTGTTTGTACTCTCACTCTCTCATTCTTTCTCTGAAAATAAATAAATAATATAATTTTAAAAAATTCAGTCCTCACATAAATGCTGTACACATACTTATATACTTGCAAATGAATGCATACAAATGACTTTAGCACTGCAGCTAATAATGTGCATTGGTACCAACCTGATTTCCTCAAATATAACCAACAATGAAACCACTTAATTATACAGAAATCTCCTCTGTTATTCTATGCAATTATAAATGGATGATAATTTGACCATGAATGATATCTACTGCACTTTGTTAACTAAAAAAAGGAAACTTACAGAATATTTTCTATAGTAAATATGTATTACCATATTATATAAGGAAAAAGACAAGTCTGAGTGTATGAATGTGACTGTGTGAGGGAATATATATATATATAAACATCTGACAGAAAGAAAACTCTGGTAGAATATACTATAAATATTTAATCCCAGTTATACTGAAAATGTGAGTGAGGATTGGTCAAAAATCAAAGGGCCATTCTATATTTCCCAAATACTACTGATTTGATACTTCAGTCTTTGACATTATTTTCTCATTACATTAGGCATATATTATCCTTAAATTTAAAATGAAATGCTAAAGTTTCAAGTACTCTTGAGGCTTTTCAAGATGTTAAAATGTTCTTTTGAATGGAGAAGATGATGAGATAGGAAGACCCTGAACACACCTCCTCCATAGATCACACCAAATTACACCTATTAGCAGTACAATTCCTCCTGAAGAAGAGCTAGGGTTGACTGAACAGCTTCTGAACAACCAAAGACAAAGAAAAAGGCAAGAGCACAGAATAAACAGGGAGACACAGTAAAAAAGGGAGCTCCCCCCACTCCTTTACTGGAAAAATAAGTGAGGAGGGATAGTACTGAGGGACTGGGAATAGATTCCTCTTTCCTTGGGCACAGAAAAAAAGCCACAGTTTTAAAAAACTGAAGAGTTGCAGGCACACTCTCTCCCCATCTATCCAAGAAGCAAAGACTAGAGTAGGATCTGGGTCCAGTGGCTTGAGACCTCAATGAGCAGTCCTTATGAAAATACCAAAGCATTGTTCACAAAAACAAATAATCCTAATATGTGTAGGGACCTACAGAAGACCCAAATAGCCAAAGAAATCCTGAGAAAAAAACAAAGCTGGAAGCATCCCAATCTGAGATTTCAAGATACACTACAAAGGTATAGTAATCAAAACAGTATGGTACTGGCACAAAACTAGAAACATAGATCAATACAAGAGAATAGAGACCTCAGAAGTAGAAGCTATGATTCTAAGGTCAATTAATCTATGACAATGGTGACAAGAAAATACAATGGGGAAAAAACAATATTTTCAAACAGCAGTGCTAGGAACCTGGACAGTTATATGTAAAACAATGAAGTTGGACCACTAACACCTCACATTCAATCTAAAAAAACATGATAAAATCAAAACAAAAAGGCAAACTCAAAATGGATTAAAAACCTAAATGTGTGACCTGGAACCATGAATACTCCTAGAAGAAATCACAGACAGTAATTTGTCTGACATCAACTATAGCAACATTTACTAGATATGTACCCTAAGGCAAGACAAACAAAAGCAAAAATAAATTATTGGGACTACATGAAAATAAAAAGTTGTTGCACAACAAAACAAAAATAATATGTACTGAAAGGGGGAAGATATTTGCAAATGATATACCTGATAAGGGGTTAATATCCCAAATACATGAAGAACTTACACAACTGAACACCAAAAAACCCAATCTCATTGAATGGGCAGAGGATCTGATAGACATCACTCCAAAGAAGACATATAGATGGCCAACAGACATATGAAAAAATGCTCATCATCACTCATTATCAGGGAAATAAAAATCAAAACCATGCTGGGATATCACCTTATACCAGTTAGAATGACTAAAATCAAAATGTCAAAAAGCAACACACGTTGACAAGCATGTGGAGAAAAAGGACCCAAATGTACTTGGTGAGAATCTAAATTGGTACAGCCATTGTGTAAAACATTATGGAATTTCCTCAAAAATTAAGAATAGGAATGCATTATGATCTAATGATTCCATACTGGGTATTTAGACATACCCCCTGGGAAAAAAAACAAACAAACAAACAGTAAATTGAAAAGATATTTGCACCACTATGTTTACTGCAGCATTATTTATAATAGAAGCCAACATTATTATAATAGAAATCAATATTACTAGAAAGATAGAAAGAGAAGAGGTGAGATATAGATGGATACATGAATTGTATGCAGCAATAAAAAAGGATGAGAGGTTTTTTTTGTTTGTTTGTTTTGTTTTGTTTTGTTTTGCAAAATGTGACAACATGGGAATACAAAGAGGGTATTATTCTATGTGAAATAACTCTGAGAAGGACAAATACTATATGATTCTCCTTATAAGTGATTTCTTTAAAAAAAGATAATAAATAAACAGAAAGCAGAATCAGATGTGTAAATATGGAGAACAAACTGATGGTTACCAGAGGAGAGGTGGGTGAGGGGTTGGGTAAAATGGGTGAAGGGAGAGGAAGATATAGGCTTTCAGTTATGGAATGAATAAGTCATAGGAGTAAAACACACAACAGAAGGAATACTATCTATGATACTATAATACCAGTGTAACGGGATAGATGTAGTTACACTTGTGGTGAACATAGCATAATGTATAAACTTGTCAAATCATTAAGTGGTACACCTTAAGCTAACATAACATTGTGTGACAACTATACTCCCTTTTTTTTTTTTTTTTAAATAGTAACTTAAAAAAGAAAGCATAGGAAAATAAAAAAAGAAAAAGAAAGCAAAGTTTGTTGAGCACAGAACAGGTATTTTTCAAGGGAATAATGATATTCAGATTGGTCACATGGAGTGTGGATATACTAAGTAGGTTGGGGCTGAGAGTTGACAAGATAAAGGATTTTTGATGAGACTTTTAGTTCTGGCAGAGGATTTAATCTTGAATGGTTTTTTGAAAGAAAGTGGACAACAGGTCTAATGTGGTTTTCATTTGAAGCTCCCTGATGGCTAGTGATGATTAACAATTTTCCATGCATCTGTTAGCCATTTGACACACTTAGAATGGCCAAAATTAACAAGATAGGAAACAACATATGTTGGAGAGGATGTGGAGAAAGTGCAGCCACTTGGAAAACAGCATGGAGATTCCTTAAGAAATTAAAAATAGAGCTTTCCTATGACCCTGCAATTGTGCTACTGGGTATTTACCCAAAGATACTGATGTAGTGAAAAGAAGGGCCATCTGTACCCCAATGTTCATAACAGCAATGGCCATAGTCTCCTGTGGAAAGAACCAAGATGCCCTTCAACAGATGAATGGATAAAGAAGATGTGGCCCATATATACTATGGAGTATCATGCCTCCATCAGAAAGGATGAATACCCAACTTTGTATCAACATGGAAAGGACTGGAAGAGATTTTGCCAAGTGAAATAAGTCAAGCAGAGAGAGTCAATTATCATATGGTTTCACCTCTTTGTGGAGTATAAGGAATAACATGGAGGAAATGGAGAGATAGAAAGAAGGGAGTTGGGGTAAATTGGAGGGGAAGGAGAACCATGAGAGACCATGGACTCTGAGGAACTGAGGGTTTTGTAGGGGAGGGGGTGGGAGGTTGGGTGACCCTGGTGGTGGGTATTGTGGAAGGCACATATTGTATGGAGCACTGGGTGTGGTGCATAAACAATGAGTTCTGGAACACTGAAAAGAAATTTTAAAAATAAAAAAAATTTTTTTTAAAACGAAAGAAAAGAAAAATTACCACAAAAAAAAGGAAAGAAAGAAAGAAAGAAAGAAAGAAAGAAAGAACAACAGCCTAACACTGAAGTTTGAAAATGTTTTTTTGTTTTTTGTTTTTTGGGGCAATAAATTTGGTAACTGTTTGGGACATTTTCATTTCAAAGATCTGTTTTCACTTTAAAGATAATACTAAAAATACACAACAAAAATGAATTGTTTATTTGTTCACTCTATTTTATAATGATGGAGATGTATAAATTTAAAAAGCCTGGGCACTACCTTTGGTGGAGGGTCCACTACTGTGCAGCTCAGCCCTGTATTTAACCAGTCCCAAAGGAACTGAGAATAACCTGTCTCCTGAGTGTAGACTGAACTCCATGGTCATATCAGGAAAAATAAGTACAGACAAAGGGAAACCGTGTTGATTGGGTTGCTGGTAAATACACTTCTGCTTTTACTTCACTATATTTTAGCTGTCTGGAAAGATACCTGTTATGGCATCACTATGCTTCTTGAGTTTATCTCTCTTTGCACTTTTTCCTTTCTTACTCTGGTCTTTTCTCTCAGGGATTTATACCATGACAAGAGAAGGTAAAATTATTTTGTCTTTGAATAGTATTCAATCTTTGTCTTATTCAGGGAGCTGTGAAGTGTTTTACCTTCCAGTCATAGGGTTTTAACCCTGGGAAATCTCTTAGAATTCACAGGTTTACAAAAGTACTTCTTGGAGTTTAGTTCAGAACAATGTTTATGGTAATATGGAAAGATAAGAGTGATGAAAAGAAATTCCTTTGCTTAGAGCAGAGGCTATAGAAAGCTCCTGTGCAATCAAGCCTGCATTTTCTCAGTGTGAGAGGCTTTTACATGACAGAGGCAAGGGTAAACTCATGACAAAAGCCTCCTGAAATAGATTATGAGTGAACTGCCTCTCACATTTTAAGTAAATTAAGAAAATTTGGGGTTATATATATATATAACTTGAATCATTAAAATAGCAAAAAGAAAGTATGCTTCATATTGTCAATGAATGTGTTTATCTCTCCTCCGTTCCAAAGGTTATTTTGCTGAAATAAATTACAGAGGTCTCCAAGTTATCACATCAGTATATTTAGGATCACTAATTTTATAATTTAACATTTCAGTCATTGTTTAGATACACTGATAATCTGCCCTTTGATCTGCCATTTTACTGGTGTCTAATAACAAATATGTGTCTATTCCTAACTGAAAAGAATGCTAATCAGAAAAATACAGAAGAAAAAAAAATAGTCACAATGCAAGTTTGACACTTAGACCCTACTTACTTGCCAAGTTCGTCCCACAGGAAGAAAAAAATACAGCAAATATTATTTAGAACTTAGAGCATAGACAAAATGCTGTTGCTAAGAATGAAGAAAGACCATGACAGATAAATGTCATATAGATTACATTTTAACAATTTGTGGTTTTTACACAGTTAATTTTAGAGAGATTTTTTTATTGATTCTATGTTTTAGTATCTTAGAAAGAAGATATTGAAATATTTTGTCATCAAAAACTCCCTTATTATAGGGCATCTAGATGGCTCAGGTGGTTAAACATCTGTTTTCAGCTCTGGTCATGATCCCAGGGTCCTGAGATCTAGCCTTGGGTGGGGCTTTCAGCTCCTCAAGGAGTCAGCTTCTCCCTCTCCCTACTTCCCCTGTTCTCTCTCTCTATGTCTGTCTCTTTGTCTCAAGTAAAAAAGTAAAATCTTTTTTTTTAAGATTTTATTTATTTGAGATAGAGAGAAAGCGAGAGATCACAGAGCAAGAGGGAGAAGCTGGCTCCCTGCCCATCCAACGTGGGGCTTGATCCCAGGACCCTGAGATCATGACCTGAGCGGAAGGCAGAAGCTTCACCCACTGAGCCACCCAGGCACCCCTAAAAGTAAAATCTTAAAAAAAAATCTCCTTCATGAATTTCTTGTCTTCAGGGAAATTTGAGAGTAAAAAGGCAAGATAAACATAGTAGAAAAAAGAAAGAAAAAAAACAAAAAAAAAGGCAATTGTTATTTTAAATAAGAAATATAAAAATGATATAAATGGACCAGCATGCTGTACAAATTATATATTGATATAGATCTATCTATGTGAATATTCGTATCTCTGGCTTCTGTTTTCTTTCCCACAAAACAAGAACTTTGTATTTATTTATAACCAAGGCAATTCTAGTCTTATATTTCGAAGACAGGAAACACGTTTATTTCTTCTGGTCACATTTAAAAGAATATATATTAAGAATAGCAATAATCATAGCTCTTACTAAGCTCAGGAATAGTGACTGGGTCATCAGCTTCCACCAAAATCTAGGAAGAAAATGAAGTCTGTAAATAGCATCAAACTTAAAACTCAGAATTAGGCATTTCAGCCCTAAGAGCACACAATCCTGGAAACTGGAGAGCAGTGTCTGAATGTCTAAATTATAGACATGATAACAATTGTTGCGGAAAAATATTTCCTTTGCTTCTGGAGACATATCTAGAAAAATGTTGCTTTGGTCAGTTTCAGAGAGATTACTGCCTGTGCTCTCTTCTAGGATTTTTATGCTTTCAGGTCTCACATATATATTTTAATCTATTTTGAGTTTAATTTTGTGTGTGGTATAATTTCATTCTTCTGCAAATAGCTGACCAGTTTTCCCAACATCAGTTTTTGAAGAGACAAAAATATATACAGTTATAACTACCCCAGTAAAACCAAAATAGTAGAATTAAAATGAATATTTACTTATAGATTTTTGAACCATAGATCATAATCTAGGATTTCAATCTAGGATTTTCAGAAACTTTCTATGTCATGAGCAGAGTGTTATAATTGTTGGGTTGGGGGCTCCTGGAATGCAGGAGGAACAATGGAAATGACCATTGGGGCCCGCTATCTTCCAGCCACCCTCCCCCTTCCTTAACCCTTGACTCTCCTGCCAAAAGGATGTATGCCCAGGTCATGTCTCCATAGGTAACCTGATACCTATGCAGGAAACAGGAGCATCAGGATGCCCCCACCCATACCCTCTGATCACCAAATACCTTTCCATGTATGGATGTGAACCCATGCCCTGCCTTGGCCTGATAAAAGACCCCACCCACTCCCTCCCAGCAGCAACTTCCCTGGCTCCCCTTTCCAGAGTCCAGGAACCTTGCCTGAGAGTGCCAACCTCCTCCCAGAGCGACTTTCTTGGCTCCCCTTCTCCTGACCACCAAAACTTCATAGGAGAGTGCCCTTAATAAATTTTGCCTTGCGCCTACCTCCTCTGGTGTTGTGTTTACCTCGCCTGTAAAACTTTATGATAATATTAAGTATAATAAAAAACATCTTCATACATCTATATCATATTTCATTTTAAATAAAAATATATGTATATTCGGCCATTTTAAATTTCTCTTTATCTTAACTATGGGACTTGATTTGAATATGCTTGAAAATGATTATCTAAATACTCTGTATAGAGTTCATTAGTGGACTAGATCTTAAAAGATATTTGAATCATGAATGATTTCAGGAATAACAGATAAACCATTGATTACATTTTTCCATGATCCTTTATATGTGTAGTTTTTATATTTTGAGAAAATAAATCTAATGATCCAGGAACATTATCTAATTTTAGAAATTTTTAAAAAAGCACAGAAAAGAATACAAGATTCATATATTGAGACAATTTAATAAGATTTAAACCTAAGGCTCTCAAAGTATTTTTTGTTGTTGTTGTTTTTGTTTTTATTTTTGTTTTTTCAACCCTGCTATGGGTCAACCCAAATGACTTTGCTTTAAGCATACTTCCAAGTTAAGCTATTATTTTATCATGAAGCAATCCAAAGATGCTTTAGTGTCACCATCCCTCAGAACAAAGTACTGCTTAAAATATAAACTGTGAGAAATTATACTAGTTACCAAGCATGCTTAGATACATCCTTAAGAAAAACATGTACTGGCAACAGGCCTCTGGGAGAGAGGTCTATATCCATCCTTGAAGCCCAGCAGCTGGGATGCATGGCTCACTCAGGACAGATCAAGGCCTGCTTCATGGAAGCCTAGCAGCTGGGAATGCCTGGCCCCTCAGGGCAGAATGCCACCTGCTTCATTTTTCTGTTATGTCCCCTGCCCCAGAGAGCATCAGCAGTTAGACAATCCTTTCATTTGGGCTTGCTCACTATAGGTCATGTACTATGTAACCAGACATATTTTGCCTTTCTTCTAATGTATTTACAAGACTGATGATCAATGTGTAATCTACTCTGGCTTTGTTGGTTATTACCCACATTATAATAAATATGAGACTGAGGAGTTGTTTGGGGTGACAGTCTTTTCTACTGTAATCCCCTGCTCTCATTCTCTTGCAGCTGACTTGTTTGTGCCCCATTCTTCTCCTTTGTGCCATCAGGAAGAAGCACTTTAGTTATATAACTACTAGTAGTTATTTACCATAGAAGATTTTTTTTTGTTCAAGTTATTTTATTTTATTTTTTTACCATAGAAGATATTAATATTATTATTCATTATAGTTATTTACCATAGAAGATATTAATATTATTCATTCAGTAGAAGAGCTAGAACAATGAAGCTAAAATCAGTTTGAGAGATGTATAGCTCAAAAGATTAGTGAAAATGTAAACTCAGGAATGATTAGTATTCATTACTCCAATGAGTAATCTTAGTATCTTCTAAACCTATGTTTTAAGCCTAATCTGGACAATCCTGGGATGTGGGTTACATTTTGAGCACTCTGAATACAAAGTAAGAGTACTAACAGTACTATTTTACCCCTGCTTGTAGACATCCTTACCTAAAGTTCCTGTAATCTTCTGGTTTTTTTAATACCTTTTTTGGCTTACAATTACTAAGGTTGTGCCAAACTTACTAGTTGGTTTGCCCATGAGTTTAGTAGGTTTAAATTAATTTTTCCAAAATAAATTATAATAGTATGGACTTCTTGTTCTTATTATAGTCTTAGTCTTACTTGTGTTCATTTATCAATTTAGTCTTCCAGAATATAAGTAAAATTCCCATGACTGGAAAGTTTTTATTTGTTATTCAAAAGAATCCATGGAAACTCCCATGCTTTATCTCAAGAAACATCTCAAATTTTGGTCAATTAAAAAATGGTATAAAATCCTTTCTCCAATAAAAATGTTTATCATTGCTATACTATGAATATGACATCCATATTATTAAGCTCAACATTATTTTAGGTTAAGTGATTATGGCATTAACCTGTGATTAGAGTCTCTAAAAGGTACAGATAATTCTCCTATAATAATAAATTCTTTGCAGAAATGTTTTTTTCTTTTTTTTCTAAATATCTCAAATGGAATTTTCTAATTACAGACTCTATTTCTCATCTTTAGTGCTCTCTTTTTCCAAGTATGACATAATCAGATTTTCAGGTTGTCTAACAAATCTCTGTTATTTATTTTTAATTAGCTGGCCATGATTTGAAAGTTGTAGTAGCAAATACACTTTTATTTATTAGGCCTTTTAAATTGTTCATGATATTATTGACTAAAAGTTGGACTAGTGTTTCCATTGAGATAACATTCCTAAAAATATGCTATTCCTACTAAATGTTTCCTTGCTTGTTTCTTAATCTGAATTTGAAAAAGCATCAATTTTTGCCTACATTTAGCTATTATTACCAGCACTACTTTTTTTACTTTTCATTCTCTCCTCAACCCTCTTTCATTGGTTTAAAACACAACTCAATAACCTGTTTCTTTCAAACTCTCAGCTTTCCAAAGACATGAGACTTTTTAAAAAACATTTTATTTATTTATTTATTTATTTATTTATTTACCAGGAGGAGAGAGAGAGAATGCAAGCAGGGGGAAGAGCAGTTAGAGGGAGAAAGAGGTTCTTCACTGAACAAGGAGCCAGATGCAGAACTGGATTTTAGGACCCTGGAATCAGAACCTGAGCCAGAGGTAGACAGACACTTAACCAACTAAGCCACCCAGGCATCCTTGAAACTCTTTTTTTTTTTTTTTTTTTAATGTTTCGGAAAAGTAGGACTTATGAAATGGGAGTTAAATAATTCAAATGTAATTTTATGTATACTTTAAACCACTGATTGATGTATTCAAGGGATTAATGTGTCAACAGGAAAATACTTCTAATTGAATTGTTTTGAATACAGTGTAGAAAGGCAAAATAATATAAATAAGAAAGAGTTCACAAAACAATGTACATATGAGATGTTCTGACATATATTTGATTGGATATTAGAAGGAGAAATTACCTAGAATAAGGGAAAAAATGTTATTATGACAATGTGGTTCAAAAGGGAAGAAATATGCCAGAGTAGGAGGATTCTAAACTCACCTCATTCCATGAATATAGTTAGATAGCACTGGCATCATGTAACTAATCCAGAATGACCCCAAGTCTGGCAGAACAAACTCCACAACTAAAGGTAGAGAAGAGACCATATGGAAGAGAGTAGGAAGGGCAAAGACAGGCGGGGAGCTAAACAGACCCTGGGCCCCATAGTTGGGGAGAAAGGAGAGAAATAGACTATCACTATCAATTAGCCCTACAGATTAGCAACAGTTTGAAAAATGCCAGGGTTGAGGTGGGTGGCTGTTCAGGAGTTAGGATGGCAGAGGAGTAGGCAGATCTGGGCTTTTCTCATTCCTGGAACACAGCTATATTGAAGTCAGATCACTTGGAACACTCATGAAAATTATTTGAGGATTGAAAGAAAGATTTCCATAGTTGGAGGGAAACAGCAGGGCAGGCATGAGGTGAGTGGAAGTGAATTGCTGGAGAGAAAACCTGTCCTGCTACAGAGGGGAGGGAACACTTTCCATAGGAAGAGAAAAGAGAGAGAGGGGTATTGAGAGAGTGCATCATTGTGGTTTCACAAGAAGAAACCCCTCAGACCACAGATTGGGAGCTGGGGGAACTGAGTGACACAATTTTTTTGTTTGTTTTGTTTTTTGTTTTTGTTATGTTTTGTTTTGTTTGCAAACAGTGAGCATAACTCAAATTCTGAGTTTCTGGAAGTGCTAGGCTTTTACCAGAGCAGAGCTGTATCTTCTGCTCCTGGAAAAAAGAACTGCTTTGGCCAAGGAGAGTGCACAAAGTGATGTAGGGATCTCAAGGGTCTCACTGGGAAAGATCATTCCCCTTCCCAGAGTACATTTGGAATACAGAGGAGGGAGTCGTTGGGATTTGGAATTTTGAACCCCATCCACATCAGAGACAAATGCAGGAGAGCTGTATCTTTGGACAAAATGGCCCTTGCTTTAGTGTGAGTGCTTCCTGAACAGAGGGGATTTAAGAGCCCCTGTTCAGGACTAGACAATGGAGTGTCACCATTTTAACCCTGCTACCACACTGTTGTACATCAGAGAGCAGCACAGCAGTCCCCACTGGAGGTGGAAGCTTCTTACATCAAACCGTGCTGCCCTGTGCTTGATTAAGTCCTTTCACTACTGGAGCAGGATTGAACACCAAGCCACGCTACAGAGCCTGAGATGCCTGCGCCCCTAACCCTCTGCTGAGAGAAGTGCGCAAAGTCTCAGCCCAACACTCTTAAACCTGCGCCATTGTTTCAGAGCCTGAGAGGCACACGCACCCCAAGCCCTTCCCTGAGAGAGGTGCACAAAAGCCCAGCCTGGTGCTCTTGGACGCGCGACCTGCTCTCAGAGCCTGAGACACCCGCAGGACCCACAGCCTCCCCTGAGAGAGGTGAGCACAAGTCCTGCGCTCTTAGACCCAGAAAGACTACGCACTCCCACCTCCGGCCAATGGGAAAAACTCAGTGGGAAAATCTCAGTGTGCAGTCACTGCTTGGAACCTCTCTGGTGGTCTGGAGCTGCCCAGACAGCCGCTGCTGCCATGGTTTTGGGTACAAGCAGAAGATCCTGCACCCCTAGGGACCGCAATTAGGAACCTGCTCTGCCAGCAGCCAAGGGGGAATTTATATGGACTCTGCAACACCCACAGGGGACCAGACTGAGGCTTCTCTCTGAGAGGGAGGTCAGGGTGCAGGTTGCTTTCTTCTAAACCTACAAAAACCTTCAAAAGCGGTCAAGGCGAGTGGGAAAAAAAAAAAAAAAAAAAGTGAAAAAACATAAAATCCTCCAGAGACCAAAGCCTGAAAAAGACCGATTTCATCTGAGCTCACCCACTTGAGGGGCGTGGGAAGATTAACTCAGCGAACATCATTGAATGAAAACCCAGGTGGCAGGCCCCTCCCCCAGAAAACCAACCAGGAAAGAAAAAAAAAAAAAAGACAACAAGAGAACAACCACCACTATGACATAGGACAACTTTTATTTTTAACTCATTCCCACTACTCTGGATCTTTTTTTTTTTTTTGTAGATAATTTTTTAACCTATTTACCATCACTTGAGATGTCCAATAATACATCAAATTCCATAATAACATTCTAACCTGAACTTTTTGATACATACATACACACAACTTCTTGTTTTTCTTTTGCATTTCTAGTTTTTATATTTTTCCAAATTTTAGTTTAGTGTAGTCTAGTTTATTCCTTTTTAATTTTATTTTTTAATATTCATATAGAGTTAAACTTCAAGGTAATCCCCAATCAATGCTAACCCTATAGGTAAACCAACTTTTAATCCCCCTTTATCTTAGGAAAGTTGAGTCCTTTAACAAAGATATTAAGATACAACCAGGAAGAATAAGAACACCATCCTTGCCCACACTGAGAATTTATACCCACCCTCCCATCTTTTTCTTCCACCAGTGTTTCTGTGTTTTTGTGTTTGTCCTGATAGTATGTAAATCTTATACTTGGGGTTCTTTTTGACGAGGTTCTTCCTTTATTTGCATATATATGCATATTATTTATATGCATATTTATATATTATATATATGCATATTTATATATGCATAAATATATATATATTTTTTTCCTCTTGTCATATACTTTTATCAGTCTTTTTGTTTGTCTGTTTTTGTTTGTATACTTCATCAATCTTACCTTGGGGCCCATTTGGGCTGAACCTTCTCTTTTATCTTCCCTTTTTTCCTGTCTCTCTCTCTCTCTTTTTTTTCTTTTCTTTTTTCTCTCGTTTGGGTGGGGAACCTCAATTGCTCAGAAGTGTTCCAGGGTTCACGTTGAATGCGCCACAGTCGATACATCCAGCTTCATCCATTCAGTCATCTCTCACCAAAATGACTAGGAGGAGGAATGCCCAAAAGAAGGAAAATACAGAGGATGGGCCTTCTGCAACAGAGCTAACGACTATCAACATCGACAATATGTTGGAAAGAGAATTCAGGCTAACAATTATCCAGGCAATAGCTAGGTTGGAGAAAGCCATGGATGAACAAACAGAATTGATTAGGGCAGAACTGATAGCGACCAGGTATGAGGTTCACAATGCTCTCAATGAGTTCCAATCTAATCTAAATTCTCTCAAAGCTAGGGTAACTGAGACAGAAGATAGAATTAGTGATCTGGAGGACAAACAGATAGAGAGAAAGGATCAGGAGGAAGCCTGGAACAAACAGCTTAGAAGCCACAAAAACTGAATCAGGGAAATAAATGATGCCATGAAACGTTCAAACGTCAAAATTATTGGAATCCCTGAAGGGGAGGAGAAAGAAAGAAGTCTAGAATATATAGTGGAAAAAGTTCTTCATGAAAATTTTCCCAATCTCACGAATGGAACCAGCATTCATGTACTAGAGGCCGAATGATCCACCCAAGATTATACATTCAAAAAAAAAAAAAATCAAGGCACCTCGTAGTCAAATTGAGGAATCATAATTATAGATACAATCTCTTGAAAGCTGCTAGGAAAGAGGCTCCTTATTTATAGGGGAAAGCCCATCAGAATAACGTCATACCTGTCCACATAGAACGGGCATGGCAGAAAGGGCTGGCGAGATATATTCAGGGCACTAAAAAAGAAAAATATGCAGTCAAAAATACTTTATCTAGCAAGACTGACATTCAAAATGGATGGAGAGATAAAGAGTTTCCAAGACCAGCAAGGCTTAAAAGAATATGTAACCACCAAGCCGACACTACAGGAAATATTAAAGGAAATATTAAATCCTAAGAATAGCATTGAAAGAAATATAGAGACAATCTACAGAAAGAAAGACTTCAAAGGTAACACGGTGTCAATATAAACGTATCTATCAATAATCACTCTCAATGTGAATGGCCTAAATGCACCCATAAAATGGCACAGGGTTGCAGATTGGATAAAACGATAGGAACCATCCATATGTGTCTACAAGAGACCCATTTCAAACCTAAAGATACACCCAGACTGAAAATGAAGGGATGGAGAAGCATCTTTCATGCCAATGGGCCTCAAAAGAAGGCCGGGGTAGTGATTCTCATATCAGATAAATTAGATTTTAAACCAAAGCCTATAGTCAGAGATACAGAAGTACACTACAGCATTCTTAAAGGGACTATCCACCAAGATGATGTAACAATTGTAAATATCTATACCCCCAATATGGGAGCAGCCAATTACATAAGAAAACGGTTAATCAAGATAAAGAGTCATTTTGATATGAATACATTAATAGTAGGAGATCTCCTACTTAACACGCCTCTCTCAGAAATAGATAGATCATCGAAGCAGAAAATCAATAAAGATACAAAAGCATTGAAGGACACATTGGACCAGATGGACCTCATAGATATATACAGAACATTCCACCCTAAAACATCAGAATACTCATTCTTCTTAAGTGCACATGGAACCTTCTCAAGAATAGACCACATACTGGGTCACAAATCAGGACTCAACTGATACCAAAAGACCAAGATTATTCCCTGCATATTCTCAGATCACAGTGCTTTGAAACTGGAGCTCAATCACAAGGAAAAGTTCAGAAGGAACTCAAACACCAGGAAGCTAAAGACCACCTTGCTTAAGAATGCTTGGATCAACCAGGAGATCAAGGAAGAACTGAAACAATTTATGGAAACTAATGAGACTGAAGACACATTGGTCCAAAACCTATGGGATAGAGCAAAGGTGGTCCTAAGGGGGAAATACATAGCCATCCAATCCTCCCTCAAAAAAAATTGAAAAATCCAGAATACAGCAACTGTGTCTACACATTAAAGGACTGGAGAATCAACAACAAATCAAACCAACTCCACACATAAGAAGGGAAATAATCAAGATTAGAGCAGAGATCAATGAGGTAAGAAACCAGAGATACAGGAGAGCATATCAGTGAAACTAGAAGCTTTTTTTTTTTTTAAAGAATCAATAAGATCAATAAACCATTGGCCACACTAATCCAAAAGAAAAGAGAAAAAGCCCAAATTCAGAAAATTATGAATGAAAAGGGAGAGATCACAACACTGAGGAAGTAGGAGCAATCATCAGAAGTTATTATCAACAGTTATATGTGAATAAGTTAAGCAACCTAGATGAAATGGATGCATTCCTGGAAAATTATAAACTCCCAAAATTGAACCAGGAAGAAATTGAAAACCTGAAGAGATCAATATCTAGTAACGAGATTGAAGCAGTGATCAAAAACCTCTCAAAAAACAAGAGCCCGGGACCTGAAGGATTCCCTGGGGAATTCTACCAAACTTTCAAAGAAGAAATAACACCTATTCTCCTTAAGTTGTTTCAAAAAATTGAAGCAGAAGGAAAACTTCCAGACTCTTTCTATGAAGACAGCATTACCCTGATCCCCAAACCAGGCAAAGACCCTACCAAAAAAGAGAATTTCAGACCAATATCACTGATGAATATGGATGTTAAGATTCTCAACAAGATCCTAGCAAACAGGATCCAACAGCACATTAAAAAAATTATACACCATGACCAGGTGGGATTCACCAATGGGCTACAAGGATGGTTCAACATTAGCAAATCAAACAATGTGATAGAACAAATTAATATGAGAAGAGAGAAGAACCACATGGTCCACTCAATCGATGCAGAAAACACATTTGTCAAAATCCAGCATCTGTTCCTGATTAAAACACTTCAAAGTATAGGGATAGAGGGAACATTCCTGAACTTCATCAAACCTATCTATGAAAGACCCACAGCAAATATCATCCTCAATGGGAAAAAGCTTGCAGCCTTCCCGTTGAGATCAGCAACACGACAAGGATGCCCACTCTCACCACTCTTATTCAACATAGTATTAGAAGTCCTAGCAACAGCCATCAGACAACAAAAAGAAATAAAAGGTATCTAAATTGGTAATGAAGAAGTCAAACTCTCTCTCTTTGCAGATGATATGATTCTTTTTGTGGAAAACCCAAAAGACTCCACCCCCAAACTACTAGAACTCATACAGCAATTCAGCAACGTGTAAGGATACAATGTCAATGTATAGAAATCAGTGGCTTTCTTATACACTAATAATGAAAATACAGAAAGGGAAATTAGAGAATATATTCCGCTTACTATAGCACCAAGAACCATAAGATACCTGGGAATAAACCTAACCAAAGAGGTAAAGGAACTGTACTTGAGGAAGTACAGAACACTCATGAAAGAAATTAAAGATGACACTAAAAGATAGAAGACCATTCCATGCTCTTGGATCAGAAGAATAAACATTGTTAAAATGTCTATACTGCCTAAAGCAATCTATAGTTTTAATGCCATTCCAATCAAAATCCCACGGGTATTTTTCAAAGAGCTGGAGCAAATAATCCAAAAATTTGTATGGAATCTGAAGAGACCCCAAATAGTTAAAGAAATGTTAGAAAACAAAAATAAAACTGGGGGCATCAAGTTACATGATTTCAAGCTTTACTACAAAGCTGTGATCACCAAGACAGCACTGTACTGGCATAAAAACACATAGACAAGTGGAACAGAGTAGAGAGCCAAGATATGAACCCTCAACTCTATGGTCAATTAATCTACAAAACAGGAAAAAATATACAGTGGAAAAAAGACAGTCTCTTCAACAAATGGTGCTGGGAGAACTGGACAGCTATATGTAGAAGAATGAAACTTGACCATTCCCTTAAAACGTACACAGAGATAAACTCAAAATAGATAAAAGACCTCAATGTGACATAGGAATCCATCAGAATCCTAGAGGAGAACATAGACATTAACCTCTTTGATATCAGCCACAGCAACTTCTTTCAAGCTATGTCTCCAAAACAAAGGAAACAAAAGTGAAGATGCACTTTTGGGACTTCATCAAGGTCAAAAGCTTCTGCACAACAAAGGAAATGGTCAACAAAATGAAGAGGCAACCCATGGAATGGGAGAAGATATTTGCAAATGACAGTACAGACAAAAGTTGATATCCAGGATCTATAAAGAACTCCTCAAATTCAGCACACACAAGACAGACAATCATATTAAAAAATGGGCAGAAGATATAAACAGAGACTTCTCCAATGAACATACAAATGGCTATCAGACACATGAAAAAATGTTCATCATCACTAGCCACCAGGAAGATTCAAATTAAAACCACATTGGGATACCACCTTACACCAGTTAGAATGGCCAAAGTTTGCAAGACAGGAAACAATGTGTGTTGGAGAGGATATGGAGAAAGGGGAACCCTCTTACACTGTTGGTGGGAATGCAAATTGGTGCAGCCACTTTGGAGAACAGTATGGAGATTTCTCAATAAATTGAAAATACAGCTTCCTTATGACCCTACAATTGCACTACTGGGTATTTACCCCAAAGATACAGATGTCGTGCAAAGAAGGGCCATCTGTACCCCAATGTTTATAGCAGCAATGGCCGTGGTCACCAAACTGTGGAAAGAACCAAGATGCCTTTCAACAGACGAATGGATAAGGAAGATGTGGTCCATATACACTATGGAGTATTGTGCCTCCATCAGAAAGGACAAATACCCAACTTTTGTAGCAACATGGACAGGACTGGAAGAGATTATGCTGAGTGAAATAAGTCAAGCAGAGAGAGTCAATTATCATATGGTTTCACTTATTTGTGGAGCATAACAAATAACATGGAGGACAAGGGGAGATGGAGAGGAGAAGGGAGTTGAGGGAAATTGGAAGGGGAAGTGAACCATGAGAGACTATGGACTCTGAACAACAAGCTGAGGGTTTTGAAGGGGCGGGGAGTAGGAGGTTGGGGTACCAGGTGGTAGGTATTATAGAGGGCCCGGATTGCATGGAGCACTGGGTGTGGTGCAAAAACAATGAATACTCTTATGCTGAAAAGAATTAAAAATATTTTTTGTTTGTTTGTTTGCTCATTCATTTATTTTTCTTCATTTCCTTTTCTTTCTTTAATATTTTTTATCTTCTTAAAATCAAACTTTTTTTTTTCTTTTTCTTTCTTTCTTCCCTTTTTCCCCCCATTTCCTCTGGAATCAAACTGTATGGTTCTTTTTCTTTTAATTGTCTTTTTTATATTTTTGTTCCCTTCCCTTCTATTTTTGGAGCAGGCTTTTGTTCTCAGACAACCCCCCCTTCCTTTTCTTTCTTTATTTTTTTTTTTCCTTTTTCTTCTAGACTTTGTTCAATGAACAAATCGAAGTTTGTCTAGATAAATTTCCAAGAAATCCCCACTGCCAGCATAGAGGAACTCTGCAGAGGAGTGAGCTTGGGAAAGAACAGCCAAAATTCAACAGCTGAGTACACAGCATACACCAGAAACACCTCCTGACGTATCAGGCCCTGAACACTCTATGACCTCTTCTTAATTTAGCATTATCCTGAAGTATAGGAAATATAACAACCTTTCATAATATGCAAAAGATAGAATCTTGACCAAGATGACAAGTTGGAGGAATTCTCCCTAAAAGAAAGATCAGGAAGATATCACAGGAAGATATCACAGCCAGGGACTTGCTCAAAGCAGATATAAGCAATGAACAAGAATCTAAGACTACTAGCTGGACTTGAAAAAAAAAAAAAAAAAAAAAAAAAAAAACAGAAGACATCAGAGAAACCCTTGATGCAGAGGTAAAAGACCTAAAAACTAGTCAGGCTGAAAAAAAAAAAAAATGCTAAAGCAGAGATTCAAACAGACTGAATATAATCACTACAAAAACTGAAGAAGCAGAGGAAAGCCTAGGTGATGTAGAAGATAAAAGTATGGACAATAATAAAACTGAACAGAAGGGGAAAGAATGCTATTAGACCACAACAGTAGACTTAGGAAGCTCAGTAATTCCATGAAACAAAATAATATATCCATAGCATTGGAGTACCAGAGGAAGTATAGTGGGAAAATGGGGCAGAAATTTATTTGAACAAATTATACCTGAGGGCTTCCCTAATATGGAAAAGGAAACAGGCATTCAAGTCCAGGCACCAAGAACTCCCCTCCAAATAAACAAGATCAGATCAAAACAATGACATAGCAGAGTGAAACATGCAAAATACAAAGATAAACAGAGAATTCTGAAATCAGTGTGGGAGGTGGCAGCAGACCTGTCCATAGGAACCTGGAAGACCATAAAGGAAAGGCATGATATATTCCACATGCTCAATTTAAAACCAAACAAACAAACCAACAAACAAAAGCTGCCAAGAGTACTTTATCCAGCAAGACTGTCCTTCAGAATAGGATAAATAAAGAATTTCCAAGAAAAACAAAAAATTAAGGAGATCGTGACCACTAAACCCGCCTTTCAAGAAACATTAAAAGGGAATGTTTGTGCAGAAAGAGAGACCAAAAATTACAAAGCCTAGAAAGGAACAAAGACAATCTAAGAAAGAGCAACTTTATAGGTCATACAATGGCATTCGCTCATATCTTTCAGTAATTACCAATTGAAAATGGATTAATGCTCCAATAAAAAGACATAGGGTATCAGAAGGGATTAAAAAAAAATTGTTATGTTGCTTACAAGAAAAGTACCTAGGGCATATGTGAAGTGCTATTTACTAATCTGGGAGCATAGTCTGGAGGGATATAGATCCTTGGGAGACTCTCCAGGAGCAAAGGAGGTGACAGGCACCGTTTCTCTCCCCTACCCTGCAGCAGAAACACATTCTACCTGTGGGAACCTGTGCAGTGTCAATTTTCACTATGTAACGTGCTTACACAGTGCCCATACTGACCATCCTTCCATCTTCAGTAGATCTGCTCTTTTCAATCACAGTTGCCTCAGTCCCGGTGCTGCAAGTGCCCTTCCCCAGAGTACCACTACAATAGATCTTTGCACTTTACAGGGCAGTCCTACTGGTGCTGGTGGGCCCAGTCCCATGGAAGACTTGCACAGACCTTGCCAAAACCTTCCCTCACCAACCCGGCCCCAGTGATGGCAACATGTCCCCTCTCACTAGCATGCAAACTTTCCAGGCATTCTGTGCCCTCTTCTTCCAATATGTTCTTGGCCAGAGCCCATTCACTTCAGGCACAAGCCTGGCAGGGTGCAAGCAGCCCCGACAGGAGCCAGCACCACTCCAAAGTGCCCCTGGGATGAGGGGAAGATAACTACACACAAGTCAGACTGCAGCCCTAGCAGTGAGATGGAGGAAGAAGTTGGACTGATTGCACCTCCCACCTACCAATGAAAGCTTCTCAGGGGACAACATGGGAAAAGCACCATGCAGTCTGGTGCTACTGCATCTCTGGAAAACACCCAGTCTGACTAAACTCAGCCCAAGGCAGCCCCCAACTGATCCACTAATACCATAGGGACCCAACACTACCCACAAGAGGCAAAGAAAGCCACTAAGATGATCAAAATGACGGGAAAAGTGGCCAATATACAATAGCAAGGCACACAGAGCACACATAAGAGTCATTCTTAAGTACCAGGTTCTGGTGAATAAGGGACACTCCCCCACAGGGTATACAGGATCTCTTCTTCATGAAGCTATTACTTAAAAAAGCAGGAGACATAGGTGATTTTCCTAACACACACACACACACACACAAACACACACACAGAGTTAGAAAAAAATGGTAAGTCAGAAGAATATATTCCAGAAGAATACCAGGACAAAACTGCAGCAAGAGACCTCAGTGAAATGGAGATAAGTAATATACCTGATATAGAATTTCAATTTCTGATCATAAATATGAGAAAAGAACCTGAGAAAAGAATGGAGAACCTCAGTGAGACCCTTAAAAAAAAGCTTAAAAGGAAACAATTGGAGATGAAGAACACAATAAGTGAAGTTAAACACATGAGATGGAATAAATAGACAAGATGAAGTGCATCAACAAACTGGCAACTTGAAGGACAGAGTACAGAAAGTAATCAAGCTGAGCAGATGAGAGAAAAAAAATATGCAAAATGACAACAGACTTAGGGAACTCAGTCACTTCATCAATTGTAGTCCCATTTGTAGTATAGGAAACTCAGAAGGAGAAGAGAGAAAGGGGGACAGAAAATTTATTTGATGAAACAATAGCTGAAATCCTGAAAATCCTGAATCCGGGGAAAGAAACAGAAATCCATACCCAGGTGGCACAGAGATGCCCCAACAAAATCAACCTAAGGAGGTCTATAAAGGCACATACTAAATAAAATTTCAAAGAGTAGTGATAAAGGAAGAATGTTAAAAGCAACAAAAGAAGGCTATTACATACAAAAGGACTCTTAAAAGTTTATCAGGTGATCTTTCAGCAGAAAATTTGCAGCCCAGAAATGGCATGATATATTCAAAGTGCTAAGAGAAAGCCTGCAGCCAACAATATTCTCTCCATCAAGGCTAAAATTCAGAACAAAGGAAGAGATAAACAGTTTGCCAGGTTAAAAAAAAAAAAAAAAGTTAAAGGAGTTCATGACAACTAAATCAGCCCTACAAGAAATGTTGAAGGGGACTCTTTGAGTGAGAAGGAAAAGTCAATAAGTAAGAGGAAAATGGTAGAAAGTACAAAAGCAATAAAAAAATAAGTGTATCTGGGGGCACCTGAGTGGCTCAGTGAGTTGAGCCGCTGCCTTCGTCTCAGGTCATGATCCCAGGACCCTGGGATCGAGCCCCGCATCAGGCTCTCTGCTCAGCAGGGAGCCTGCTTCCTCCCCTCTCTCTGCCTGCCTCTCTGCCTGCTTGTCATCTCTCTCTGTCAAATAAATAAATAAAAAATCTTTAAAAAAAAATAAGTGTATCTGTAAACTTCAGTCAAGGGACTCACAAATGAAAATTATGGTTTGATACCCTACACTTAAAACATGGGAGAGAGAGGAGTCAAAAATAAGTTCAAACTTAAGCAACCATCAGCTTAATATAGAGAGCTATATGCAGAAGATGTTATATGCAGATCTAATGGTAACCACCAATCAAAGGCCAGCAAAAAACAAAGAGGAAGGAATCCAAGTATATCACTAAAGAAATCAAGCAGACCATGAGAAAAGAGAATAAGAGAAGAATGGAACAGAGAAGAACTACAAATATAACCATCAGCAAGTAACAAAATGACAATAAGTGCATACCTATCAATAATTACTTTAAGTATAAATGGACTAAACTCTCAAATCAAAAACATAGAGTAATGGAATGGATAAAAAAGCAAGTCCCATCTATATGCTGTCCTTAGGAGAAGATTCCTTTCAGACCTAAAGAAACATACAGATTGAAAGTGAGGGGATGGGAAAATATTATGCAAATGGATGTGAAAAGAAATCTGGGGTAGCAATATTTATATCAGACAAAATAGACTTTTATTTTATTTTTTTTATTTTATTTACTTTTTAAAAAAAGTTTATTTATTTGACAAAGAAAGATCACAAGTAGGCAGAGAGGCAGGCAGAGAGAGAGAGAGAGGAGGAAGCAGGCTCTCTGCCGAGCAGAGAGCCCGATGTGGGACTCGATCCCAGGACCCTGAGATCATGACCTGAGCCGAAGGCAGTGGCTTATCCCACTGAGCCACCCAGGCGCCCCAAAATAGACTTTTAAAAAAGACTGGAACAGGAGACAAAGGACACTATGTAATTCTAAAGGTAACAATCCCACAAGAAACAATAACAATGGCAAATATTATGCACTCAATATGGGAGCATCTAAAACATAAAGCAGTTAGTAAGAAATATAAACAAACTAATCAGTAGTAAGACAATAACAGTTGGGGACTTTCACAACCCATTTACATCAACAGATAAATCAGTGACAGAAAATATACAAAGAAACACTAGCTTTAAGGATAATTTTTACCAGGTACTATGCAAATCACCAGGTGATTTTTAATAGGTGTATTCAGAATATTCCAACACAAAATACACATTGTCTTCAAGAGCACATTGAATATTCTCCAGAATAGGTCACATGTTAGGCCAGAAAACAGATATTAATATATTTAGAAAGATTGAAGTTATATCATGCATCATTTCCAATCACAATGTTATGAAACTAGAAATCAAACACAAGAAAAAACCTAGAAAGAACCTAAATGCATGGAGGCTAAATAACATGTTATTAAACAATAAATAGTACAATCAAGATATAAAACAAGAAATCAAAAAATACAAGAAAGCAAATGAAAATGAAAACACTGTTTCAAATTTTGAGATGCAGCAAAAGTAGATCTAAGAGGGAAGTTAGATCAATACAGGCCTACCTCAGAAGTGAGAACAATCTCAAACAACCTAACATTCCATGCAAGGAAACCAGAAAAGGAAGAACAAGTAAAACTCAAACTCTGTGGAAGGAAATAATAAAGATTAGAGCAAACATAAAACAGAAATAAATAAATTCTGAAGAAAGGAAAGAAGAGAGGGAGGGAGGGAAAGGAAGGGAAGGGAAGAGAAGGAAAGGAGGGAGGGAAGGAGGGAGGGAGAGGGAGGGAGGGAAGGAGGGAGGGGGAGGGAGGGATGGAGCAAAGGAAGGAAGCTAAGGAAGGAAAGCTAGGAGCTGTGTTTTTTAAAAATCAATAAAGTTTAAAAAAAATAAAACCTTTAGCCAGACTAATCATAAAAAAGAAGACTCAAAATCACAAATAAAAGAGGATAAATTTCAACGGACACCACAGAAATACAAAGAAATACAAGGGAATATTATGAAAAATTATATGCCCCCAAATTGGGAAACCTAAAAGAAATGCATAAATTCCTAGAAACATATAAACTACAAAAACTGAAACAGGAAGAATTAAAAAATTTGAACAGACAAATTAGAAGTAACAAAACTGAATCCATAAAATAAATCCCAACAAATGAAAAGTCCAGGACCAGATGACTTCACAGGTGAATCCAGAAAATATGTAAAAAAGAATTAGGACCTATTCTTCTCAAAAGTTTTGAAGAAACAGAAGAAGAAGGAAAGCTTCCACATTCAGTCTATGAGGCCAGCATTAGGCTGATAACAATGCCAGATAAAGACACTACAGAAAAGAAAACTACAGGCCAATATCTCTGATGAACATAGATGCAAATATCCTCAGCACAATATTAGCATATCAAATCCATAAATATATTTTTAAAATTATTTAACATGGTCAAGTGAGATTTATACCTGAGATGCAAGGATGATTCAATATTCGCAAGTCAATCAAGCATCGTACATCACATCAACAAGGGAAAGAATAAAAATAAAGGATCATTTCATAAATGCAAAAGAGCATTTGACAAAGTATAATATCCATTCATGATAAAACTCTCAACAAAATAGATGTAGAAGGAACATACCTCAACAAAACATACACCGTATTCAAAAACCCACAGCTAACATCATACTCAATGGGGAAAAACTGAGACCTTTTCCCCTAAGGTCAGGATGATGTCAAGAATATCCAGTGTCACAATTTATTCTATATAGTACTAGATGTCTTAGCTATAGCAATCAGACAAGAAAAAGGAATAAAATTCATGTAAATTGGTAAAGAAGAAGTGAAACTCACTCCTTGGAGATGACATGATACTACACAGAGAAAACCCTTAGAACTACACCAAAACATGACTAGAACCAATAAATGAATTCACTAAGATCACAGGATACAAATTCAATGTACAGAAGTATGTTGTGTTTCTATATACCAATAATGAGACAACAGAAGTAGAAACTAAGAAAAAAATCCCATTTGCTACACTGGAAATAATAAAATACCTAGGAAGAAACTCAAGCAAGAGGAAATACTCTGTGAGAGTGAAAGACCTACTCTGAAAACTGTAAAACACTGATGACAGTAATTTAAAATGACACAATCAATGGAAAGATAGTCCATACTCATGGGTTGGAAGAAGAAATAATATTAAAATGTCTTATACTATGCAAAGAAATCTAAGGATTTTATGCAGTCACTATGAAAATAGTAACAGCATTTTCACAAACCAAAAAAAAAAAAAAACAAACAAACCACAAAACCTCCCAAAAAACAAGAGCCCAGGACCTGATGGATTCCATGGGGAATTCTACCAAACTTTGAAAGAAGAAGTAACACCTATTCTCCTGAAGCTGTTTCAAGAATTGAAGCAGAAGGAAAACTTCCTAACTCTTTCTATGAAGCCAACATTACCCTAATCCCCAAACCAGGCAAAGACCCTACCACAGAGAATTTCAGACCAATATCACTGATGAATATGGAAACTAAGATTCTCAACAAGATCCTAGCAAACAGGATCCAACCGCACACTAAAAAGATTATCCACCATGACCAGGTGGGATTCATCCCTGGGCTACAATGATGGTTCAGCATTCACAAATCAATCAATGTGATAGAACAAATTAATATGAGAAGAGAAAAGAACCACATGGTCCTCTCAATCGATGCAGAAAAAGCATTTGACAAAATCCAGCATCCGTTCCTGATTAAAACACTTCAAAGTATAGGGATAGAGGGAACATTCCTGAACTTCATCAAACCTATCTATGAAAGACCCACAGCAGATATCATCCTAAATGGGAAAAAGTTTGCATCCTTCCTGTTGAGATCAGGAACACAACAAGGATGCCCACTCCCACCACTCTTGTTCAACATAGTATTAGAAGTCCTAGCAAGAGCAATCAGACAACAAAGAAAAATAAAAGGTATCCAAATTGGTAATGAAGAAGTCAAACTCTCTTTCTTTGCAGATGACATGATTCTTTTTGTGGAAAACCCAAAAGACTCCACCCCCAAACTACTAGAACTCATACAATTCAGCAACGTGGCAGGATACAAAGTCAATGTACAGAAATCAGTGGCTTTCTTATACACTAATAATGAAAATACAGAAAGGGAAATTAGAGAATATATTCCGCTTACTATAGCACCAAGAACCATAAGATACCTGGGAATAAACCTAACCAAATAGGTAAAGGAACTGTACTTGAGGAAGTACAGAACACTCATGAAGGAAATTGAAGAAGACACAAAAAGATGGAAGACCATTCCATGCTCTTGGATCGGAAGAATAAACATTGTTAAAATGTCTATACTGCCTAGATCAATTGATATTTTTAATGCTCTTCCAATCAAAATTCCACCGGTATTCTTCAAAGAGCTGGAGCAAATAACCCTAAAATTTGTATGGAATCAGAAAAAACACAAAATAATACAAAACTTAAAATTTGTATGGAACACCACACACACACACACACACACACACACACACACACACACACAAACCTAATAGCCAAAGCAAACTTTAAATAGAACAAAACCGGAGTTATCACAATTCCAGACTTCAAGTTATATTACCAAGCTGTGATAATCAAAACAGTATTGTACTGGCAGTAAGTAGACATATGGATCAATGGAACAGAATAAAAAAACCCAGAATAAACCCATGATTCAATTATTCTTTCACAAACACATAACAGGAAAAGTCTTTTCAGGTTGGGAAAACTGGAAAGCCATATGCAAAAAAAAAAAGGATTTTCTTTCACCAAACAAAAAAATGAATTTGAGCCCTAAATGTGACCCTGAAACTATAAAAATCCTAGAAGAGAGCACAGGCAGTAATTTTCTGACAGTGGATATCACAGTATTTTTCCTGATGTGTTTCCTGAGGCACAGAAGCAAAAGCAAAAATAAACTATTGAGACTTCACCAAAATTAGAAGCGTCTGCCCAGTGAAGGAAATAATCAATAAAACTAAAAGACAATCTACCAAAGGAGATAAAATATTTTCAAATGACATATTAATAAAGGGTTAGTATCTAAAGTATACACAGAATTTACACAACTCAACACAGAAAAACAAGCAATTCGATTAAATAATTGGCAAAAGACATTTCTCCAAAGACATCCAGATGGTCATCATACACATGAAAGGTGTTCAACATCACTCATAATTAAGGAAATGTAAATCAAACTAAAATGATATCTGATCTCACACCTGTCAGAATGTCTAAAATCAAAAACTAAAGAAACAATGTGTTTGTGAGGTCGTGGTGAAAAAGGAAACTTACTCATGCCTTGTTCATTGAAATGCAAACTGGGGCAGCCACTGATGAAGACTGAAGGGAGGTTTATTAAGAACTTAAAAGTAGAGCTACTATATGATCCATTAATTCCACTACTGGGCATTTACCCAAAGAATATGAAAACTAATTTAAAAGGATATGTGCACCTCTATGCTTTTGCAGCATTATTTATAATGGCCAAAATATAGAAGCAGCTCAAGTGTGCATGGAGAGGCGAATGGATAAAGAATGTGTGCTGAAGATTTGAATGGATAAAGAAGATTCAGAAGATGAATGGATTAGAAAAATACAATAGAAGATATAATGTGTGTGTGTGTGTGTGTAACTTAGCTATAAAAAAGAATGAAATCTAGCCATTTGAATCAACATCGATGGATATAGAGTGTACTATGCTAAGCAAAATAAGTCAGAGACGGACAAATTCCATTTGACTTCATTCACATGTGGAATTTAAGGAACAAAACCAGTGAACAAAGGAAAAAAAAGAGAGAGGGATACCAAAAATCTGATCTTAACTTACAAGAACCAAGTAATTGATGGGTATCAGAGGAGATGTGGGTGAGGGGAGGGATGAAATAGGTGAAGGGAATAAAGACCACGCTTACCTTGAAGCGCACTGAGTAATGTATAGAATTGATATATCACTGTATTGTACACCTATAACCGATATAACAGTATATATATATACTACACTGGATTTTAAATTTTTAAAAAACGTACTTAGAGTCAATTTAAAGAAGAAAACATAGAAAAAGGAAAAAAGAGGGACGCCTGGGTGGCTCAGTTGGATAAGCAGCTGCCTTCGGCTCAGGTCATGATCCCAGGGTCCTGGAATCGAGTCCCACATCAGGCTCCTTGCTTGGCAGGGAGCCTGCTTCTCCCTCTGCCTCTGCCTGCCTCTCTGCCTGTGCTCACTCACTCTCTCTCGCTCTGTCTCTGACAAATAAATAAATAAAATCTTAAAAGAAAAAGAAAAAGGAAAAAAGAAAAAAGTAATTATTAACCAACGTTCTTGAAAATTAAGGAAAGACTAGGGAGCTTTCCAAATTAAAGGAGACTAAAAAATTATGGTAATTAAATAAACATGTACTTTTAAAATTTTTTTCTATAAGGAAAATTTTTAGTCACGGGTGAAACATAAATAGGATTGGAGAACTTCATGTTGATAACGTATCATTGTTAATGTCCTGACACTAATGGTTATAGCATGTTTTTCTAGTAGAATATACTTTTTTGATATAAACACATACTACTATGCTGACAGAGCATCAAATGGTGCAGGAATAAAAGATGTTCATTGTCTATTTGTTTTTTTTTTATTATATTTTATATTGTTTCAAAATTTAAAAAATAGCAAAACATTTAAGTATTATCGACCTCCAATTTGGGGCATAAGTCACAAGTTAGTGAAATCCTAAAATTGACTAAGAATGCAAGAGAGAGTTTCCTTTTGGGATAAACCACTTTAATGTGTAGAAATGATCATACTGTCCCAGGGAACTGGAACATCTGAAATTCTTTTGGCATTAAGTATAGAGTTTAAAATATTTCTAGTTCTCTTTTGGGAGCATATCTGTTTTGTTTTATAGTTTAAGAAATTCAGTTATGTGCTTAAAGCAATTCAGTTTTTCTTTCTTTCCTTTTTTGTTTGTTGTTTTGGTGGTTGTTTTATTTCTTACATAACTGATATTCCTGACATGAGTCTCCAGAGGTCATTTATTTTTCTTTTCTTCTTCTTCTTCTTTTTTTTAAAATTAATCCCTTGTGTGTCTTTTGAGAAAAGTGATAAAACTGTGCCTTTTGTTAGTGCACAATATGAAGCAAGAATTCTTTGTTTCAAAATTTGGGTTCCTTTCATATGAGGGATTTTCCAAAAAGTCTTTTCATTTACAGCATTACATTTCCATTTAGAATTTTTATGGAAACATAAGAAAAGAAGACAGAAAATGAATCTTACCTAGCCTGAAAGAGGATTCTAATTATATGTAATATCTGGATTCTGTCATTTTAATGAGTAGCAGTGGAGGTGAAAGTAATTAACAGATGCATATAATTTTGAGAATGCATATGTTTTTAGAATCCTTCTTGAGAGAGAATAGTCATCATTTATTTTTGACCACAGTTTCTACCATATTACTATAAGGGAAAAAATTATATGAATGTATTTGAGATATGGTAAGTCACTTAAAATTTGCAATAAATATCTAGATCATAAATGAAAGCATTCTCACAAGTAAAAGTCAGGTAATCCAGGTAACTTTTGAACTGTCATTTACTTTTCTGTTTTTATGTAGATGCAATAGTCAAAGCTTCATGATTAAATTCAACTGATATGAGAAGACTGATGCATTTGAAACCAAAGAAAAGAATAATTAAGTGAAATGAGATAAAGAAACAATGCAGAAGTACTGCATCAGAACAAAATAATAATATATATCAGAATATTTCAATCATAGAGAAAATATGTAACTGTGATTATTTCTATATATTAAAAATTATTAAGTGTTTTAATGAGCTAAGAATTTTTGAAGAATATTACATATAAACATTGGTATTAATTTTCTAAATGTTACAAGAATTTTTTCAATAATTTTAAAGATATACATAGAAAATACATTTAAAGTCAAGCTTAATTCTATGTAGAACACTGAAACTAAATTCAGCTCATTTGGAAATGATCAGCTAAAATTTAAGTTATCTTTTAAGTTCCAATAGAAAAAAGAAAAAATTAAGTAGTTTTGTTACCATAACTAAGATTTAAATGGAATAATCTGTTAGAGGTTCCTAGGTTGATCAATGCTCTAGTTTTAAGTATCAACTCTCTTATGAAATCAGATCATTTTTTTAAACTTATTTACATTTCTGACTATGTGTTTTTGGTTTTGTTGTTTGTTTGTTTCTGTCTGTACCTTTTTAAAAACTCCTCTTATTTCCACTTCTGGAGTTGTTTTCCTAGATCTATTTCATAATATTCAAATCAGAAATGAGGAATCAGTCAAGAGAGATCAAGTTTATTCTCCTAGGATTGACTGATGACCCACAATTGCAAATTGTGATTTTTATATTTTTCTTCCTAAACTATGTGTTGAGCGTGATTGGGAACTTATCCATCATCCTTCTTACCTTGCTAGATCCCCGCCTCAAGACTCCCATGTATTTTTTCCTCCGAAATTTCTCCTTCTTGGAAGCTTCATTGACAACAGTCTGTATTCCCAGATACCTGATAAGCATCATGACGAAAAACAAAATAATTTCCTACAATAGTTGTGCATCTCAGTTATTCTTTTTCCTCTTATTAGAAATTACAGAATTTTACCTACTGGCTGCCATGTGTTTTGACCGGTATGTAGCAATCTGCAAACCCCTCCATTACCCCATCATTATGAACAACAAAGTGTGTTACCAACTACTATTCAGTTCATGGACAATTGGCTTTCTGTTTACATTTCCACCAGTGGCCTTGGGACTGACACTGGATTTCTGTGCTTCCAAAGTAATTGATCATTTCATGTGTGACACTTCCCCCGTGCTGCAGCTTTCCTGTACTGACACTCATTTACTGGAATTGCTTTCATTTACCTTAGCTATTGGAATACTCCTGATCACATTGCCTTTAGTAATTCTTTCCTACACATACATTATCAAGACCATTCTAAAACTCCCCTCTGCTCAGAAAAGAACAAAGGCTTTTTCTACTTGTTCTTCTCATATGATTGTAGTCTCCCTTACTTATGGTAGCTGTATCTTTAATTACATAAAACCAACAGCAAAGGAAAGGGTGACTTTATCTAAAGGTGTAACTGTTATTTACACCTCAGTTGCCCCTTTATTAAACCCTTTCATTTACACTCTCAGAAACCAGCAAGTGAAAGAAGTGTTCAAGGATATACTCCAAAAGATTTTCTCTTTTTTCAAAAAATGAAGAGGAAATTTAATTTTAAAATCTTAGCTAAAAAGTAAATAAAAATTTTGACTCATTTTATAAGCTTACGTAATCTATTCTTCAAATAGTCCATCTAACATTTATACCTCATAATATTTAACCACACCTGTCACCACAATTCACCTTTTCCCTCCAACTCTATGATTAACAGTCCTGCGCTAAAGTATGTGTATTCACTTGAGTTATCAACACAAATGTGAAATTTCTTTTACTCTACAAAACATGGTTCTGACCTCCTCAGAAAAATGATTTTAAATAGATATCATTATAAAAATTTTAAATAAGTATACAGACATCAATATAATAACATGAACTACTATTGGAACTCTAGGAAATTCTTCAAATGTCACACAAATGTTTTCAACAAAACAAAAAAAGAAGGTAGGCCGCAAGTCATAAATAGCTCATATGTTCTAAAATGTAGCAACTTTATCTGGTATGTCAGTAGACCTGAAAATTTGGAGTGAGTAACAATCACACACCTGGTTGGCTTATTTAATGGCAAATACAATATTCTCATCCTTAAACTGTCTTTTTTTTTAAAGATTTTATTTATTCATTTGACAGAGAGAGAGAAAGAGAGAGAGACAGAATGAGCATAAGTAGGGGAAGAGGCAGCAGGAGAGGGAGAAACAAACTCACTGCTGAGCAGGACATTAAGCTGGATCCCAGGATCAGGAGATCATGACCTAAGCTGAAGGCAGATGCTTGACCATGTGAGCCACCACGTGCCCCCCTAAAATGTCTTTTTAACTTAGCTGGAGTAAAGTATAGAAACATGGACTACAGGTGATTCTGTTGTCGGTGGTTCCTATGAGAGTTTTCTTTTTTGATATAAAAGCCTATGTGAGCAGATTTTTATTTTATTAAGATTATTATGTTAAATTTATTGAGGATGGGTTCTGGGATGTTAGAGTCAGGAAGACAAGTTAAATGGCTAATACTTCAAACTAA
Source organism: Mustela lutreola (assembly GCF_030435805.1). NCBI lineage: Eukaryota > Metazoa > Chordata > Mammalia > Carnivora > Mustelidae > Mustela > Mustela lutreola. Next base: position 59,525,924 of record NC_081297.1, read on the forward strand.
ATGAGTTACTTGAGAATTGAAATGCAATAGTGTCCATGAATCTGAAGCTCTGGGAAAAGGTTCCATAGATATTAGGAAAACAAACTGAAAGGGATGGTTGAACATTTGGCTATATGGGATAAATGGAAAAGATTTTCAAAACTAAAATGTAGCTTCCTTAAACCTTCATTCTACCCATTCCTGCACATACTCCCTTATATATTCAATATTTTTAAAGAAGGCAGTATTACTGGTATCTGGTCAGATTAAAAAAAAAAAAAAGTATCTACAAAGAAATCCATGAAATAAATAGAGTTCCATATTGGGTATATTATGCCACCTGAGAAATATGAGTGCAAAAATCATTAAGGTATTTAATGCTGTACCTCCTATCCATTTGACTCTGAGAAAAAACAATCTAAGTTCAGGTTTTTGTCCTCATTTATTTTACTATTTTAAGCCAACACTGTTAAGCATCTTCTTTGCTAAGATAACTACAAGGGAATAAGTTCATGTTATGATATTCAAGTCCCCAAAGCTTTCCAGTAAGCTCTTTAAAAACTATTAGACCTTTATTAGATAATGTTTGAGAATATGTTCCTCATTTTTTGTGTTGTCTTTTCATTTTTCTTACAGTGTCCTTTGGTTACAGAATTTTTAATTTTGATGAAATCATTTTTTTTTAGTTTTTATTTTGTTGCATGTGCTTTTGGTATCATATATAAAACACCATTACTTAACCCAAAGTTGCAAGGAGGTACACCTACCATTTATTCTAAGAAATTTCTAGTTTTGTATCGGACAATCTAGGTCTTTGGCTTCTATTGAGTTAATGTTTCTATACAGTTTCAGGTAGAGATTAAAGTCATATTTGCATGAAAATAGTTATCACATCATGACTTGCTGAAAAGGCTATCATTTCCCCATTCAATAATCTTGGGGCACCTGTTAAAAATCAATTGACCATAAATGTATAGGTTATTATAGGACTCTCTGTTTTATTCCTTTGTGCTATTGGTCAGTTGCTCTGTCAGTATCACACTCTCTCTGTCACTGTACTTTTATAATAAGTTATGAAATTCGGAAAGATGACTCAACTTTCTTCCTTTTTCACTATTGTTTTGGCTATTCAGAGTACCTTGCAATTCCATATGAATTTTAGGATCCAATTGCTCACTTATGCAAAAAGAGCAGCTGAAAATTTAATAATGATTGTGTTGAATCTGTGGATTAGTTTGGGAACTATTACCATCTAATTCAATGTCGGGTCTACTCTCCAATACATACACACACACATACATAGCTTGTCGTTATTTATTTAGGACTTTTTAATTTTTTTTACTTAAGATTTTATTTATTTATTTGTCACAGAAATAGAGATCACAAGTAGGCAGAACAGTAGGCGGGCGGGGAGGGACCAGGTTCCCTGCTGATCAGCGAGCCCAATGAGGGACTCAATCCCAGGACCCTGAGATCATGACCTGAGCTGAAGGCAGAGGCTTAACCCACTGAGCCACCCAGGTTCCCTAGGACTTTTTAATTTTTTTTTAATTTTGTTAATTTCTTGGTACAATGTTGCACTGCCCTGGTTAAAATCACATAAAATAACTGTTACAATTGAACAATAAGAAAAAACAAACACTCAACAAAACATAGACAAGGGACCTAAGGAAGATATACAACAGGAGGAAAAAGCACATGAAAAGATGTTCAAGAGCAGTACTACCACTTTACAACCAGTAAGACACTTATAATATGTATTTGTATGGGTGTCTGCCTGTGTGTGTGTACATATATGTATATGTACACCATGTATACTCTACGTAAGTGCTACTGTACAAAATAACAAGTGATGATATACAGAATTTGAAACTTTCATACACTGTTACTGCATATGTAAAATGTGCAGCCACGTAGAAAATTTGGCAGGTCATCAAGAAGATAAATATAGAGTTACTATATAACCCAGAAATTCTACTTCTAGGAACTGAATTTTAACACACGTTCACACAAGAACTTCAACACACATTTTCATAGACACATTATGCATAAGAGCAAAAAAGTAGAAAAAAAAACAACAACAAGCAAACTTCAAGTGATGAATGTATAAACAAAATGTGATACAGGTAAATTTTATTCATTTTCATTCTATTGTCTTTTGCTTTGCTTTGTTGTACTATTCATATACTATGTTTTCTACAAATTGAAGGTTTGTGATAATCCTACATTAAGCAAGTCTATTAGTGCCATTTTCCAACAGCATTTGCACACCTCTGTATTATATTGTGGTAATGCTCATGAAATTACAAGATTTTTCATTATTAGTATATTTGTTATGGTGATCTGTGATTGTGATCTTTGATGTTGCCATTATAATTATTTTGGGATACCATAAACACTGCCCACATAGAACAGCACCTCTAATCACCAAATGCTCTGTGTGTTCCTACTGCCCCACTGGCCAGCTGTTTCCCCTTCTTTCTCCTTCTCTTCTGGCCTCTCTATTCCTTGACACACCCACCAATATTGAAATTGGACTAAATAATGACCCCACAGGGCCTATATGTGTACAAGTGAAAGGAAGAATCACCTGTCTCACACTTTAAGTCAAAATCTAGAAATGATTAAGCTTAATGAGGAAAGCATACAAAAAGCCGGGATAGGCCAAAACCTGATTCTCTTGCACTAGTTAGCCAAGCTGTGAATAGAAAGGTAAAGTTCTTGGGGGGCCTGGGTGCTCAGTTGGCTAAGTATCTGACTCTTGGTTCCTGATCAGGGCATGGTCTTGTGGTTGTGGGATTGAGACCTGTGTCTGACTCTCAGCTCAGTGTGGAACCTACTTCAGATTATTTTTTCCCTTTGTCTCTCCTGATCACTCTCTCAAACAAATAAATAATCTTTAGAAAGAGAAAAAAAAGAGAGATAAGAAAAAGCTCTTGAAGGAAATTAAATGTGCTATTCCAGTGAACACTTGAGTGATAAGAAAGGCAGAAGCAGTCTTATTGCTTATAGGGAGAATGTTTTAATCTACTAGATAGAAGATCAAACAAGCCACAGTATTTCATTAAACCGAAGCCTAATGCAAAGCAAGGACCTAATTCTCTTCTATTCTATCAAGATTGAGAGTGGTGAGGAAGCTATAGAAAAAAGGCAAAGCAAGCAGAGGTTTGCTCATGAGGTTTAAGGAAAGAAGCCATCTACCTAACACAAAAGTAAAAGGTGAAAGCAGCAAGGACTGATGTAGTACCTGAAGTGAATTATCCAGGAGATCTAGCTAAGACAATTAAAGAAGGTGACTACACTAAACCACATATATTCAATGTAGATGAAAAAGATTTATAGTGGATGAAGATTCTATCTACCACTGTTATAGCTAGAGAAGAGTAGCCTATGCCTGGCTTCAAAGCTTCAAAGTCTAGGCTAACTCTTTTGTTAAGGCTAAGGCAGCTAGTGACTCTAAATTGAAGTCAATGTTCACTGACCATTTTGAAAAACCTAGGTCTAAGAATTATGCTAAATCTACTCTTCTGGAATTCTATAAATGGAATAACAGAGCCTGGATGGCAGCAGTTCTGTTTATAACTTAGTTTATTAAAGATTTTAAACTCACTGTTAAGACTTACTGCTCAGTAAAAGATTTCTTTCAAAATATTGTTGTTCATTGATAATGCACCTGACCATTCCAGAGCTCTTATGGAGATGTACAATATGGTTAATGTTGTTTTCATGACTGCTAACACCACTATTCTGCAGGCCATGAATTAAGGAATAATTCTGACTTTCAAGTCTTATACTTTTAGAAATAACATTTCATAAGGCTAGAGATGGTATGGATATGAATTTCTCTGAGGGTTCTGGGCAAACTAAACAGAAAATTTTCCTGGAAAGGATTTATCACTCTACATACCATATAAGACATTTTTTGAATCATAGGAAGGGTCAAAAAGAGTCAACATGAACAGGACTTTGGAAGAAGTTGATTATAACACATAATATTTATAAATTTTGTCAGTTTTTCTTCTGTGTAGAAATAAGCGAGTGCCAGACCTTGCTTAGACTCATTTATATTATAATAATGAAAATGATTCTTGGAAGAAATTCAAGGCATGAGTTATTTATTTCTGTGTTTGGGGAATCTTTCCATATTTTGAACCATTTATAAATTAAAGGTTTCTGATACATTCTAGTGTCAATGTAAACAAATGTATTAAGTATGTCTTACATAAAAGCAAATATAATCATTTAAATCCAACAAATTTATTGACAAATTTGACAATGCATGTATAGAATATCTGCATCATACTTAATTAGTTCTTTGGCCTCTTCCCAGCCATTCACTCTGGTCTCCATGCCTGCTAGTGGATTCAGATAAACACAGACATCATTTGGCCACAGAAATCACTTTTCCTTTTCTGGAATTTCTTATAAAAGAAATCACAAATTGTGAATGTTGAAGTCTGGTTTCTCTTGCTCAGCCATATTTTGGAGATTCACCTATTTTATTGTCTGCATCCTTAAGTTCTTTCCTTTTTGCTCATGCAATTTGACCAAATCTACATTTAGCATATTTGGCTTAGCAAATTCAGAATCTCTGGTATCCTTCTGTCTTAGCCGGCTTTCCCTCCCCAGTTCCCACACATTGGTGTTCTTATTCTCTGAGGAATCTCTCCACAAGATAGAATCATTTGATTTGATGAGTGTAATATCAAGTACACACCATATTCTGAAATGCCAATCCCTAAAAGCCTGTATCCTCCCAAATTGTCCTTCTGAAATAAGTGTCTGCCAAAGGAGAATTAATTGGGGTAGAGAGGTTCGTCCCCTATGCCTTGGTGACTCTATTCCTCAATTCCCATTCTCCATGGCAGTTGGAATTACAGAATTACAGGAATTGTTTTAAGAGAAAGGTTAGAAGGATACATGAAGAGGAACACCATTCACCATTTTGTTTATCCCAACTGCTAATTAACATTTTCTGCTCTTCTTTTTGATGCAGCATGTTGCAAGACTCAACCTACTTTTCTCCTTTGAGCTAGTAGCTACTTGATCTTTTTGGGTTTATACCCACAAAGAGTTGCTGTGGAATAATACACTATCTTACCTCCTGTCTTTGCTAACATCTCATGAATCAGTATATTTGGTTTAAGGCTATACTGCCAGTTATATATGGAATCACAAAATGTTGTAATTATAAGAAATCATAAATTTGCAAATTCTTACAGCATGGATCACTTGTCAGTCAGGATTCAGGTGAAGGTAGGATTTCTGTAAGTCCTTTGGAAAGAAAGACGATATTGGAGGAATTTTAGCCTTTAAAAATAATGAAAGAGATAGCTATGGAAGGAAAACTTTGAGCACCAGAGAGAATGTTGAGGAAACTAATACCAAAGTATGTTGCAGCCCTGAGAGAATGCTTCAAAAAGCTTAATGGGAAATCATAGTGACCCAGTCATTTCTAAGAAAGCATCTACTAACAGTGTTAGCAATAAAGTTGGTAGTTTTCAAGTTCTTTTGAAAATCCACTATGAATTTAGGTTATATGCACCAATCTGGGTACAAAGTGGAAAGCAATATCCTCTGCTTCCCTTCCAACCTCCAAATTTTTCACCAAGTCCTATCACTGACAAATCATAAATTAGAAAAATAGAGGGAGGGGAACTCTCAGAAATAGCATCCCAGTTTTCTCCACAGCACTGAGAACAACTGAGAGAATATAATGTGATGTTCAGTTGGCAACAGACAGTTCAATGCAGATACTTTGAAAATAACCAAAAAAGGAGTCTCAGAAATTGCAAATGAGTGTTTTTTTCACTGGCTCTACCAAAGTGTGATATCAATATTAGGGGCAATGTAGCAGAAATGAGATGCAGACCCCTGGTGTATCAATCAATTAAGCAACCAACTCTTGGTTTTAGCTCAGCTCATGATCCAATGGGTCCTGGGATCAATCCCCATAGGATCTGCTCTCAGTGGGGAGACTGCTTGAAGATCCTCCCTGTCTGTGCCTCCCACAACTGTGCTCTCTCTTTCTCTCCCTCTTTCTAAATTAAATAAATAAACCTTTAAAAAGAAAAAAAAAAAGATGAAGAGAAGAGATTAGTCTTCCATCCACGTTGACGCAAATGGCAAGATTTCATTTCTTTTGACGGATGCATAGTATTCCATTGTGTATATATACCACCTCTTCTTTATCCATTCATCTGTTGATGGACATCTAGGTTCTTTCCACAGTTTGGCTATTGTAGACATTGCTGCTATAAACATTTGAGTGCATGTGCCCCTTCAGATCACTACGTTTGTATCTTTAGGGTAAATACCCAATAGTGCAATTGTTGGGTCATAGGGCAGTTCTATTTTCAACATTTTGAGGAACCTCCATGTTGTTTTCTAGAGTGGTTGCACCAGCTTGCATTCCCACCAACAGTGAAGGAGGGTTCCGCTTTTACCGCATCCTCACCAGCATCTGTCATTTCCTGACTTGTTAATTTTAGCCATTCTGACTGGTGTGAGTGATATCTCATTGTGGTTTTGATTTGTATTTCCCTGATGCCGAGTGATATAGAGCACATTTTCATGTGTCTGTTGGCCACCTGGATGTCTTCTTTGCAGAAATGTCTGTTCATGTCCTCTGCCCATTTATTGATTGGATTATTTGTTCTTTGGGTGTTGAGTTTGCTAAGTTCTTTATAGATTTTGGACACTAGTCCTTTATCTGATATGTCATTTGCAAATATCTTCTCCCATTCTGTCAGTTGTCTTTTGGTTTTGTTAACCATTTCCTTTGCTGTGCAAAAGCTTTTGATCTTGATAAAATCCCAATAGTTCATTTTTGCCCTTGCTTCCCTTGCCTTTGGTGATGTTCCTAGGAAGATGTTGCTGTGGCTGAGGTTGAAGAGGTTGCTGCCTGTGTTCTCCTCAAGGATTTTGATGGATTCCTTTCTCACATTGATGTCCTTCATCCATTTTGAGTCTATTTTCGTGTGTGGTGTAAGGAAATCGTCCATTTTCATTCTTCTCCATGTGGCTGTCCAATTTTCTCAGTGCCATTTTTTGAAGAATATCCAATTTTCAATTGGATATTCTTTCCTGTTTTGTCAAAGATTAGTTGACCATAGAATTGGGAGCCCATTTCTGGGTTATTTATCATGATCCTTGATCTGTTTTCTTTCAGTACCATACTTTTTTATTGATTACAGCTTTGAAATAGCGCTTGACATCAAGAATTTTTTTGCCAGAGCTGTGGTTTATTTTTTTAACATTCCTTTGGCTATTTGGGGTCTTTTCTGGTTTCATACAAATTTTTGCATTATTGGTTCCAACTCTGTGAAAAAAGTTGATGATATTTTGATAGGGATTGCACTGACTGTGTAGATTGCTCTAGGTAGCACAGGCATTTTAACATCATTTGTTCTAATCCATGAGCATGGAAAGTTTTTCCAATTCTTTGTGTCTTTCTCAATTTCTATCAGGAGTACTCTATTTTTCTGAGTACAGATTTTTTGCCTCTTTGGTTAGGTTTATTCCTAGGTATCTTATGGTTTGGGGTGCAATTGTAAATGGGATCAATTCCTTACTTTCTCTCTCTCCTGTCTCATTACTAATGTATAGAAATGGAACTATTTTTTTGTACATTAATTTTATATCCTGCCACATTGCTGAATTACTGTATGAATTGTTGCAATTTTGGGGTGGAGTCTTCGTAAATGACATGATACTCTATGTGGAAAACCCAAAAGAGTGAGCATTTTAATATTTTACTTTGTTCAAAATATGTGTCTATTTCTAAAGTAAGACAATGCTGATCATCAGAAAAAAATTAAAATAGGAAAGTAAGACACAATATAGCACTGACACTTATCACCTACTCACTTAACCTGTTCATGTTATAAAATAAAGATCAGCAAATATTGGGAACCTATACAACAAAGGAAATTCTGGTTACCACAATAAAAAGAGAACAACACAGGTGAAAGCCATATAGATTAGTGTTATAATTTGTGTTTTCTATAAAGTAAATCTTAGAATTTTTTTTTTCTACCAATTTATTCTTCTAGAAAGAAGGCAATGAGACATGTTGGAATTTAAAAACTCCTTTATGAATTCCTCCTTGTTCTCAAACAAGTTTAAGATAGAAAAGATCAAGTGAACATAGTTGCAAAACAAAATTAATTGTTAATTTACAAAAAGAACATTAAAATGATAAAGAGATCAATATGTAATATGAACTATATATTGATCTAGGTCTATCTATGTGAGTATTAATTAGTATCTCTGGCGTCACTAGTGTTTCCCATAAATTAGGACGTTTACTTTTATTTACAACCAAGATTATTCTAGTCTTATATTTCTGTGATTGGAAACACATTAATTTCTGCAGAACATATTTAAAAGAATGCACCTTAAGAATAAATAATTAAGCTATTCATAAGGTCTCTAATTGTGTTGGGTCTTTAATTTCCATCAAAGCTTTACAAAACAAGAAAGGATTTTAAAAGTCTGAAAATTAAAACTCAAAATTAGATATTTCACTCCTAAGAGCACACAATCTTGGAAACTGGAACATGGTGTCTCAATATGTAAATCCAAATATAATTACTGTGTTGCTGTAGTAACATAATTAAGAGAGCTACTGCACTTATTGACAATTTGGGTAGAGGTACGGGTCTTACATGAAGGCACTGAAAAGGGGACTTTTAACATAGAACTGTGAATACGATTTTACTTATCAAGAGAGGTTGTGTAAATTATTTGTGACAGACTGAGTGCATGTTACAAAAATGCACACAAGAAAAAGTTCCATTGCTTCATTTCATGTGGACTACTAATATAAACATTAAAATTTTTAAATATTCAATTTCTTTACTATTAACATAAACTTTTTTTTTTTTTTTGGTCTTGTTTCCCAATAGTAGAGTAGATTTTGCTTAAAGAAAATAAAAGCAGCATGAGAAAACATACAATGATAACAGACTTCATACTCGGGCATCTCACAAGACCCACAGCTTCAGGTTGTAATCTTTCTTTTTATTTATAACTTATGTATTAAATATCACTGTAAAAACAAAACAAAAAAAAAATCATCATCCTTACCTGGATAGAATGACATCTCAAGACTCCTGAGTTTCAGTACCTGCAGAATTTCTCCTTAGAGATCACATTCACCAGTGTCTCTGTCCCCAGATTTTGGGGGGCAATCATTGTAAATGCCTAGACAATTTCCTGTAACAATCGTTTAGCTCAACTACTTTTCTTCATCTTCATGGGTATTTCTGAATTTTTTCTTCTCACTGCTGTGTCTTTTGATTGATACATCGCCATTTGCAAGCATCTTCATTAACACCACGATCGTGAGCAAAAAAAATATGCACCCTGCTTGTCTTTGGGTCCTGGCTAGGAGGATTTCTTATCATTTTCCCAACACTCATGTTCATCCTCCAGCTAGATTTCTGTGCTTCCAATGTAATTGGTCATTTCTCTTGTGATTAGCTGCCAATTTTACAACTCTCATGCTCAGAGAGTTGATGGCTTTTAGAGATGATTGGTTTTACTTTCCTTTTGTCACTCTGCTCTTTACTTCAGCATTACTGATTCTCTCCTACCTGTGCATCCTTAGCATGATCCTAAGAATCCCATCTGCTAGTCAGAAGAAAAGGGCTTTCCCATGTACTCCTCTCACTTGATCGTCATTTCCATCTATTATGGGAGCTGTATAGTCATGTATGTTCAGCAAAAGAAGGAACATCACTAACCAAAAAAGCAGCTATTCTCAACACCTCAATTGCCCCCATGTTGAGCCCTTTTATTTATACCCCGAGGAACCAGCAAGTAAAACAAGCTTTCAAAAACTTGCTGCATAAAGTACTGTTTTCTAGAAACCAATGAAAGTAACATGAAATTAAAAGTAACTATTATTAACATGAATAGATGTTATCGTGAAGATTCAATAAAGGGAAAATAAAATTTCAACTTCTAGAGTATCCTCCAATATCCATCTCACAGATACTGCAATGTTGTGTTCATTTCCTTAAGCTTACTGTGAAACCTGAAGTAACTTTGTTGTGTCTTTCTTTTAAATCCTCTGTAGGTTCCATTTCCTTGTTGATTTACAATACCAAATAGAGCATTAGTGTCTATAAAGCAAGAATCATTTTCCCGAGTGTTCCAAATAATAAAAATACTTATTTTTACCCTAAAGACTTGAGTAAATACTCATTTCATTGATTTAGTCTTAATTTTTTTGTTGTTCCTAATATCACATTTTCTTTTTTTCTTACATATTTGTTCTTAAAGCTATAAAAAGTATGAAACAAATTATGTAACAACCATATTTTGTGCACACTAGCTGCATATCTGGCCAGTTCTTCCCACTCAGTTGAGTGTTTATTTCACAGCTTATAGGTTATTTTGTAGTCACACATCTTCTGCCTTCTAGTTATGCTTAGGGCATGTGTTATGTCCTTTTTATGTACTAGCCTTGTTTGACTGTATTATTATTATTTTTTAAAGATTTATTTATTTATTTGAGAGAGAGAGAGAAAACATGAGCAGGGAGAAGAGGAGAGACAGAGGGAGAGGGACAAGCAGACTCTCTGCTGAGTGGGGAACCTAATGTTGGGCTGAATTCTAGGACCCTAAGATCATTACCTGAACTGAGGCCAGATGCCTAACCAACTGAGCCACCAGACACCCCATTTCTGTATAATTTGTTTAAATATGCAACAAATGAAGATACAAGCAGCCACCATTACACCTATGCCATGTGAGTGTTTGATAGGAAATTTTAAATAATAATATCTCTTCTATAAGGAACAATTATTCTGTGCCATATGCTCAACCATATATGTCCTAAATAATATCATGTTTAATCTTCACAGATATATGGCAACATAGACTTATTATCTTTGTTACAGGTGGGCAAAATGATGCTTCGAAAGGTTGAGTAATTTTCCAGAGGTCTTGAAGTATAATAGCCCATGTGATAACTGGCTTGTAAAACAAAACAAAGAGACAAAAAGTTGTGTTTCTTTTATGCATATTTAAAATTGTGAGAACCTGAAAATATCTATAGCTTTTACTTAGGATCTGTACAATTTTTTGGTGTTTTACACTCACATTATATCATTTAGGCATGATTATATTATTATAGTCATGTCAGGAATAGTTCTAATTCCTAATATTATACTTGGCATATAAATTAGAATTTTATTTTGTTTTATTTTAAGATTATATTTATTTATTTGAGAGAAAGAGTAATGAGTGTATGAGGGGCAGAGGGAAAACTAGGCTCTACACCGAGAAGGAGAGACAGATGCAGGGTTTGATCCTAGGACTCTGGGATCATAACCTGAGCTGAAGGCAGACACTTAACCGACTGATCCACCCAGGCACCCCTACATTAGAATTTTAATCAATCAAAAGAAGAAACTCTTCAACATATATTGCTGGTGAGCAACAGAGCAAGGAGAAAATATATAAAGTGTTAGTAGTAATACTAAACAGTCTTATTGGAAGGCAGATGAAAAATGTGGAGTAAAGAATGGACTTAGTAGGGCACCTAGGTGGCTCAGTGGGTTAAGCCGCTGCCTTCGGCTCAGGTCATGATCTTGGGGTCCAGGGATCGAGTCCCACATGGGGCTCTCTGCTCAGCAGAGATCCTGCTTCCTCCTCTGTCTCTCTCTGCCTGCCTCTCTGCCTACTTGTTATTTCTCTCTGTCAAATAAATAAATAAAATCTTTAAAAAAAAAAAAGAATGGACTTATTACTATGAAATAGATGTCTATTTTAGAAAATGGCATGGGGTAGATACACATTCAGTGGAGATATGCATTAGGAGCTAGATTTTATCTATTAATCTCTGAAAAATAATATCAAGGGAAACAAACTTTACCTAGTGAGGTTGCTTGCTTGCTTTTTTTTTTTTTTTCTGTCTCATTGGACACTGTCCCACAAGCTTCATTTTCAAATTCAATATTATTGTGTATGATGTTTTATATTCCTTAGTGTTTTGTGTATAGTTCTATTCTGGCAATTTTGATTCACTGAATTATTCCCAGTGAGCCAGCAGCAGAGAGAACAGATAAAACAATAAGTAGTTTATGCTACATAAAATCTATGTAGAAACCATGCCAGACAATTTTAAAATACCTTTTGATATTTTTTCTTCCTCATCTATTTGCTCCCTTCTCATTCTCTGTACTCAAAGAAATATACTTCCTCTAGATAAAATGGAAAATTTAAGACAAAAACATTAGCAGTAGAAAGCAAAATGGCTCACTGAGAGGAAGTGTGTCCGGGAATGCTGGGTTTCCCTGGATTACAACAATGACAGCTGCTAATATTTTTTTATCTTCCAGCCATTCTGCATGTTCGTGAGCCTGTATGAAAATCAGAGGTAAGTCAGACATATAGAAAGCAATGGAGTCTCCCAAACTATATCATTGCATCATTACAAACCAGCTCAACCTTTAACTAGATTAAATAGGGTATACTGGAGTTCTATTTTGCAAGTGGGTATAGAAGTCCATGTTTTGTTTTATTAATCAACTTATTCATTCCCTATTAAATAAAAAACAGGAAATTACCACCTCTGTGCCTGTTTTTTTAAACAGGCTAGGTAGTACCTTTTTTGAGAGAATAGATTTTAATTTAGGTAGTCCCTGATTACATTGAACAGTTGTTAGTTATATTAAAATATTTAAGGTACAAAACTAAACTGACCCCAGTTCTTCATTTGGGAATAAAGATAAAGTTGCATAAGGGTGTCATGATGAAGATTGAACGAGATAGAATATATAAATCATTAGTATGTCATTGGAATACATAATGCCTTTCTTTAAACACAGTTACTAAGAATATTCTGCCCAAAGTTGGAAATCAATTCTAACTATAAAAGGACAAATAAGCCAGCTCTCCTTAAAAATATTTAGTACCACATGGTTTATATAACACTTTCATTTATATTATTTCAATTAATTCCCAAAATATGCTTGAAATTTCATGTACAAGGTAAGAGAGAAAATGAATGCCTAAGGAAATGAAGTACCATTCAAAATCTCAAATCTATTAAGTGGCCCATTTGTATTTTTAACCCACATTTTTCTAACTGCAGAGCCCATATACTTTCTGCAATAGCAATTTACCTTAGAGTGTTATAATAAGAAATTAATAGGATTTTTATACCATGATCTTATTATGAGTTTATGTATTTTTCCTTTTTTATTTGATTATTGATGACTAAATAGGGAATGGAACAGTGGTGTTTTCAGAATGAAACCTTGAAGGTACTTGATGGCCATCTTATTTAACAAATGTGAAGTATTATTGCTAACTTTCATTTTGAATAGCTCAAAGAGTATCCCTCAGGGGTCCTTAGAAGTGGTCCTTGATTTTGACCAAATGGGTGGAAGATAACTTAAGCTGAACCTAAACCATGTTCTTCCAAGGGAAATATGGATCTGTGTTCAGAAGTAAAAAGATGGGCGAAATCTTAGAGATATCCTTCATACTCTACATGAGTACATCCTTGGTATGGCTTCAGGTTTGAGGAATCATATGCACCTTGTTAAATATTGAGGATTTTTTTCTCCCCAAAGCCTGCTGAATAAAAGAATGAATAACATCCACCAGGCTTAGTTGATGTTGGCAAATGAATACTGTCCATTGAATTTTCATTAACATTTTTACACAGTAGTGTAGTATACCTCCCCCAATTCTGTGATATTGGACCATTTTCTCTGACAGTTTCTTTAAGTATGTTCTCTGCTCCTACAAAATTGACCTATTACTACTGATTTTCAGTGTTGTTCACATGAACCTTTCCTTATCTATAATACCTTCTTTCTTAGCTTTTCATTTATTCCCTCAAAGGTTTAATCAGTAGCAAAAATATGTAAGTCAGTCATGGTATTATTTTTCAGAACAGTCTTAAAATTGTTAGGGAATCTAAAGGGAAAAATGAATATGAAAAAAAATGAAATAAGGGTAAAAATACAGTGAAGTGGCACATTATTACCTATGGAAGAGTAATAATATACTTTTTTAAACTGGATCTCCCATTTCAATAAAATAGTGCAGAAATTTCAATCTTGAGATTTAAACCAAATATTGCTTATTTATTGGAAATGTATTTTAAGACTTCCAGGTGTTATGAAAAGCTAATGCTATCAATGATAAACCGTGATGAAGGAAGAGAGCTGCTGGTGAGCAAAATACAGTTAATTAAAGGAATGAATGCTAAAGAAATTTAATGAAAGTAATTTTAAAATAATGTCTTATAATTTTTTTTAATTTTATATAAAAAATGGCTTCTTCTATATGTCCTTTGTCATAATTTACTTGATATGGGGATTTTAGGCCCAGTGAGTACATATATCTTGAAAAGTAGGTAAACTAAGAAAACACATCTTTTTTTTTTTTTTTTAATTGTGTTTTGTTAGTCACCATGCAGTACATCATAAGGTTTTGATGTAGTGTTTCATGATTCATTACTTTTTCATAATACCCAGTGCTCCATGCAATCTGTGCCTTCCTTCATACCCATCACCAGGCTCACCCATCCTCCTACCTCTGTCTCTTCTAAAACCCTCCATTTGTTTCCTGGAGTCCATAGTCTTTCGTGGTTCATTTCCCACTCCATTTTATCCCCCTTCATTTTTCCCTTCCTCCTCTTAATGTCCTCCATGATATTCCTTATGATCCACAAATAAATGAAATCATATGGTAATTTACTTTCTCTAATGACTTATTTCACTTAACAAAATCTCCTCCAGTCCCATCCATGTTGATGTAAAAATTGGGTACTCACCCTTTCTGATGACTAATATTTCATTTTATAAATGAATAGATCTTATAAAACAAAGATTCAACCTATATACTACACAGCCAAGAATTGGGCATACAATAAAGAACTTCACATGATGGGTGTCTGTGATGCAAGAACAAACTCAAAATGAATGAATGAATGAAGAAGACAAACGTTTATTTTAAGCCTCCTATGATATGACTCTTCCAGACACTGGACTGTGTTGTAAAGGCTTGAAGACTCTGTCCTAACTTTCAGACATGCACAACATAGTGGAGGTATTCACAGGAAATTTCAGCACAGATGTGTCGTGGACTAGGAAGAATTTCTGAAATATTTTTATGAGACTCATACAAAGAGTAATAAACATATTGTCATGGGAATAAGGAAGAAGGTGATTTGGAGTGTTCCTGAAAACTGCTACCCATAAGGCTACTTACATACACATATTCTATTTAACGCAAGTTTCACAGTCATTGTCAGAAAGGTTACTCTTACTGAGGAACAGCAGAGAAACAAAGTGGATATCAGTAGCCTTTGGTAGCAATGATAACGTATTACAAATATCCAGCATGCCTCAAATGAGGTGACCATATCTTAGCTGAAGAAAAACAGTGAATTATTGAGGGTGTGATGGAGTACAGGAGAGAGATAAACCATGGTGGGGAGAAGTCACCATGTTCACAAAGTGGAAAAGCAAAGCTAAAATTCACTTCTCAGAGCCTCCCAGATACTGTACAACCAGATGATTCCACCTCAATTTTTGTTGTTGTCATTGCTCCTATGTGATTTTCTTGCTGTTACTTTATTCATTACTATCACTTTAAGGGACAAAGCTTTTAATATAGGACTCCATCTTAATCCTGAAGCTTTTCACCAAGGGATTTCTCCACTGAGCAATCCTTATATAGCTTTTTTTTTTAATTTATATATTTGACACAGAGAAAGAGAGAGCACAAGCAGGGGGAGAGGCAAAGGAAGAGAGAGAAGCAGGCTCCCCATTGAGCAAGAAGCCCGATGTGGGGCTCGATCCCAAGACTCTCGGTCATGGCCTGAGCTGAAGACAGATGCTTAACTGATTGAGCCACCCAGGCACAATAATCCTTATATAGCTTTTTTTTTTTTTTTTTTCATGTAAAGCACTTTTCCAAATGCTTCAATATTAACTCATTTAATACTCACAATAACTTTTTAAGAAAGGCCAGCATAGAAGACATGAACAGACATTTCTGCAAAGAAGACATTCAGATGGCCAACTATCACATGAAAAAGTGCTCAACATCACTTGGCATCAAGGAAATAGAAATAAATACCACAATGCGATATCATATCACACCAGTCAGAATGGCTAAAATTAACAAGTCAGGAAATGACAGATGTTGGCGAGGATGCAGAGGAAGGGGAATACTCCTACACTGTTGGTGGGAATGCAAGGTGGTGCAATCACTCTGGAAAATGGTATGGAGGTTCCTCAAAAAGGTGAAAAATAGAGCTACCCTCTGACCCAGCAATTGCACTACTGGGTATTTACCCTAAAGACACGAACGTAGTGATCTGAAGGTGCATGTGCACCCAAATATTTATAGCAGCAATGTCCACAAGAGCCAAACTATGGGAAGAGGCTAGATGTCCATCAACAGATGAATGGATAAAGAAGTGGTATATATATACAATGTAATACTATATACAATGGAATACTATGCAGCCATCAAGTGAAATGCCATCTTGCCATTTGCAAAGACATGGATGGAACTAGAGGGTATTATGCTGAGTGAAATAAGTAAATCAGAGAAAGACAATTATCATTTGATCTCTGTGATATGAGGAATTTAAGAGGCAGGGAGGGAGGTTGTGGGGGGCAGGGAAGGAAAAAATGAAACCAGACGGGATCGGGAGGGAGACAAACCATAAAAGACTCTTAATCTAATGAAACAAACTGAAGGTTGCTAGGGTGGTGGGGAACTATGGATAGGGTGGCTGGCTTATGGACATTGGGGAGAGTATGTGGTATGATGAGTGCTGTGAAATATGTAAACCTGATGATTCACAGACCTGTACACCTGCAGAAAATAATACATTATATATTAATTTTAAAAAAAGAAAGAAAGAAAGGCCTGCATGCAGAAGAATAAATTGTATTTATAGAAGCAATGCAGACATGGTTTCAGGCCTAGTAATAAGCTTGGACTCATGCCTAGATAGCCTCACTCTTACTAATGGAAATAACTATGGTAATATCATTTAATATAAAAAAAAAGAAATTAAAATGTACTATCTTAAAACCACATACAAGTAAAGAAATTAAACTATTTACCTGAGTTTTATTGGGGAATGTTTACTGAACTCTTTAGCTGGAGTATATACTTCAATAATAATAGTAATAATTATTATTTTCAATAGAAAGAGAAGTCATTTGTACATATACAGGTCATAATAATTACATATAGTCTGAAACATCATAAACTATGGCAAGGATTCATATGGGATTAAACTCAGTTCTACACTCTCCAGCTTAAATTATTTCCTGCCTCTTTCTCCCCTCTATCTCTAACTTCTAAGGTTGCTGGTGGCAATGGCAAGGATATTTGACCGGAGAGATAGGAAGAGTTGGAAAAGCTGACTGTTACCAAAAGTTGATCAATGTCTAAGGACAAAACACTCACAAGTCATTAAAAAATGCAGGCTCTTTCCTATTTCTGAGGATTCTCAATGTAATTAAGCTTTAACTTACAGAGAATGGAAAACAAGTAAACAATCAGAGCAAGAGCACAAAGATGGTCTTCGATGGGGAAAAATACCTCCTGGGCATCCTTGTCGTGTTCCTGATCTCAACAGGAAGGCTGCAAGCTTTTTCCCATTGAGGGTGATATTTGCTGTGAGTCTCTCATAGATAGATATTATGAAGTTCAGGAATGTTCCCTCTATCCCTATACTTTGAAGCATTTTGATCAGGAACAGATGCTGGTTCTTTAAGGTGTAGAGACAGCTGGTGTGTTCTGGATATTTCATTTTTTTTGTAGGAGGCTTGGATGGCTATGTATTTTCCCCTTAGGACCACCTTTGCTGTATCCCATAGTTTCTGGACCAAAGTGTTTACATTCTCATTGGTTTCCATGAATTGTTTCAGTCCTTCTTTGATCTTTTAGTTGATCCAAGCATTCTTAAGCAAGGTGGTCTTTAGCTTCCAGGTGTTTGAGTTCCTTCTGAACTTTTCCTTGTGATTATCTTTTTTTTTTAAATAATTTTTAATTTTTTTAATAAAAATATATTTTTTATCCCAGGGGTACAGGTCTGTGAATTGCCAGGTTTACGCACTTCACAGCACTCACCATAGCACATATGCTCCCCAATGTCCATAACCCCATCCCCCTTCTCCTGACCCCCCTTCCCCCAGCAACCCTGTTAGTTTTGTGAGATTAAGAGTCACTTATGGTTTGTTTCCCTCCCAATCCCATCTTGTTTCACTAATTCTTCTCCTACACACTTAACCCCCCATATTGCATCTCCACTTCCTCATATCAAGGAGATCATATGATAGTTGTCTTTCTCCACTTGACTTATTTCGCTAAGCATGATACGCTCTAGTTCCATCCATGTTTTCGCAAATGGAAAGATTTCATTTCTTTTGATAGCTGCATAGTATTCCATTGTGTATATATACCACCTCTTCTTTATCCATTCATCTGTTGATGGACATCTAGGTTCTTTCCATAGTTTGGCTATTGTAGACATTGCTGCTATAAACATTCGGGTAAACGTGCCCCTTTGGATCACTACGTTTGTATCTTTATGGTAAATACCCAGTAGTGCTATTGCTGGGTCATAGGGTAGTTTTATTTTCAACATTTTGAGGAACTTCCATGCTGTTTTCTAGAGTGGTTGAACCAGCTTGCATTCCCACCAACAGTGTAGGAGGGTTCCCCTTTTCCCGCATCCTCACCAGCATCTGTCATTTCCTGACTTGTTAATTTTAGCCATTCTGACTGGTTTTGATTTGTATTTCCCTGATGCCGAGTTATATGGAGCACATTTTCATGTGTCTGTTGGCCACCTAGATGTCTTCTTTGCAGAAATGTCTGTACATGTCCTCTGCCCATTTCTTGATTGGATTATTTGTTCTTTGGGTGTTGAGTTTGCTAAGTTCTTTATAAATTTTGGTCACTAGTCCTTTATCTGATATGTCGTTTGCAAATATCTTCTCCCATTCTGTCAGTTGTCTTTTGGTTTTGTTAACTGTTTCCTTTGCTGTGCAAAAGCTTTTGATCTTGATGAAATCCCAATAGTTCATTTTTGCCCTTGCTTCCCTTGCCTTTGGCGTTGTTCCTAGGAAGATGTTGCTGCGGCTGAGGTCGAAGAGGTTGCTGCTTGTGTTCTCCTCAAGGATTTTGATGGATTCCTTTCTCACATTGAGGTCCTTCATCTATTTTGAGTCTATTTTAGTGTGTGGTGTAAGGAAATGGTCCAATTTCGTTTTTCTGTATGTGGGTGTCCAATTTTCCCAACAACAATTATTGAAGAGGCTGTCTTTTTTCCATTGGGCATTCTTTCCTGCTTTGTTGAAGAATTGTTGACCATAGAGTTGAGGGTCTATTTCTGGGCTCTCTATTCTGTTCCATTGATCTATGTGTCTGTTTTTGTGCCAGTACCATGCTGTCTTGATGATGAGAGCTTTGTAATAGAGCTTGAAGTCCGGAATTGTGATGCCATCAGCTTTGGCTTTCTTTTTCAAATTCCTTTGGTTATTCGAGGTCTTTTCTGGTTCCATATAAATTTTAGGATTATTTGTTCCATTTCTTTGAAAACGATGGATGGTACTTTGATAGGAATTGCATTAAATGTGTAGATTGCTTTAGGTAGCATAGACATTTTCACAATACTTATTCTTCCAATCCAGGAGCATGGAACATTTTTCCATTTCTTTGGGTCTTCCCGAATTTCATTCATGAGTACTTTATTGTTCTCTGCATATAGATTTTTTGCCTCTTTGGCTAGGTTTATTCCTGGGTATCTTATGGTTTGGGGTGCAATTGTAAATGGGATTGACTCCTTAATTTCTCTTTCTTCTGTCTTGTTGTTGGTGTAGAGAAATGCAATGGATTTCCGTGCAATGATTTTATATCCTGACAGTTTACAGAATTCCTGTACAAGTTTTAGCAGTTTTGGAGTGGAGTCTTTTGGGTTTTCCACATATAGTATCATATCATCTGCGAAGAGTGATAGTTTGACTTCTTTGCTGATTTGGATGCCTTTAATTTCCTTTTGTTGTCTGATTGCTGAGGCTAGGACTTCTAGTACTATGTTGTATAGCATTGGTGATAATGGACATCCCTGCTATGTTCCTGACCTTAGTGGAAAAGCTTTCAGTTTTTCTCCATTGACAATGATATTTGTGGTGGGTTTTTCATAGATGGCTTTGATGATATTGAGGTATGTGCCCTCTATCCCTACACTTTGAAGAGTTTTGATCAGGAAGGGATGCTGTACTTTATCAAATGATTTTTCAGCATCTATGGAGAGTATCATATGGTTCTTGTTCTTTCTTTTATTAATGTATAATATCACATTGATTTATTTGTGGATGTTGAACCAACCTTGCAGCCCTGGAATAAATCCCGCTTGTTCATGTTGAATGATCCTTTTACTGTACTGTTGAGTGCTATTAGCTAGTATTTTGGTGAGAATTTTCACATCTGTGTTCATCAAGGATATCGGTCTGTAGTTCTATTTTTTGATGGGATCCTTGTCTGGTTTTGGGATCAAGGTGATGCTGGCCTCATGAAATGAGTTTGGAAGTCTTCCTTCTGTTTCTATTTTTTGAAATAGTTTCAGGGGAATAGGAATTAGTTCTTCTTTGAATGTTTGGTAGAATTCTCCCGGGAAGCCGTCTGGCCCTGTGCTTTTGTTTGTTTGGAGACTTTTGATGACTGTTTCAATCTCCTTACTGGTTATGGGTCTGTTCAGGCTTTCTATTTCTTCCTGGTTCAGTTGTGGTAGTTTATATGTGTCTAGGAATGCATCCATTTCTTCCAGATTGTCAAATTTGTTGGCAGAGGGTTGCTCATAGGATGTTCTTATAATTGTTTTTATTTCTTTTTTTTTAAAGATTTTATTTATTTATTAGACAGAGAGAAATCACAAATGGATGGAGAGGCAGGCAGAGAGAGAGAGAGAGAGAGAGAGGGAAGCAAGCTCCCTGACGACCAGAGAGCCCGATGGGGGACTCGATCCCAGGACCCTGATATCATGACCTGAGCTGAAGACAGCGGCTTAACCCACTGAGCCACCCAGGTGCCCCTAATTGTTTTTATTTCTTTGGTGTTAGTTGTGATCTCTCCTCTTTCATTCATTATTTTATTTATTTGGGTCCTTTCTCTTTTCTTTTTGATAAGTCTGGCCAGCGGTTTATCAATCTTATTAATCCTTTCAAAGAACCAGCTCCTAGTTTCTTTGATTTGTTCTATTGTTTTTTTGGTTTCTATTTCATTGATTTCTTCTCTGAGCTTTATGATTTCTCTTCTCCTGCTGGGTTTAGGGTTTCTTTCTTGTTCTTTCTCCAATTCCTTTAGGTAGGGTTAGGTTGTGTACCTGAGGCCTTTCTTGTTTCTTGAGAAAGGTTTGTACTGCTATATATTTTCCTTTCAGGACTTCCTTTGCTGTGTACCACAGATTTTGAACCGTTGTGTTTTCAACATCATTTTTTCCATGAATTTTTTCAATTCTTCTTTCATTTCTTGGTTGACCCATTCATTCTTCAGAAGGATGCTGTTCAGTCTTCATGTATTTGGGTTCTTTCCAAATTTCCTCTTGGGATTGAGTTCCAGCTTCAGAGCATTGTGGTCTGAAAATATGCAGGGAATGATCCCAATCTTTTGATACCAGCTGAGACCTGATTTAGGACAGAGGATGTGATCTATTCTGGAGAATGTTCCATGTGCACTAGAGAAGAATGTGTACTCTGTTGCTTTGGGATGAAATGTTTTGCATATATCTCTGATGTCCATCTAATCCAGTGTGTCATTTAAGGCTTTTATTTCATTGTTGATCTTTTGCTTGGATGATCTGTCCATTTCAGTGAGGGGGGTGTTAAAGTGCCCTACTATTATTGTATTATTGTTGACGTGTTTCTTTGATTTTGTTATTAATTGGTTTTTATAGTTGGCTGCTCCCACGTTAGGGGCATAGATATTTAAAATTGTTAGATCTTCTTGTTGGATAGATCCTTTGAGTATGATATAGTGTCCTTCCTCATCTCTTATTATAGTCTTTGGCTTAAAATCTAATTGTTCTGATATATGGATTGCCACTCCTGCTTTCTTCTGATGTCCATTAGCATGTTAAATTGTTTTCCACTCCCTCACTTTAAATCTGGAGATGTTTTTGAGTTTAAAATGAGTTTCTTGTAAGCAACGTATAGATTTTTTTTTTTTTTAAATCCATCTGATACCCTGTGTCTTTTGATTGGGGCATTTAGCCCATTAACATTCAGTGTAACTATTGAGAGATATGAATTTAGTGCCATTGTATTGCCTGTAAGGTGACTGTTACTGTATATTGTCCTGTTCCTTTCTGATCTACTACTTTTAGGCTCTCTCTTTGCTTAGAGGATACCTTTCAATATTTCCTGTAGAGCTGGTTTAATGTTTGCAAATTCTTTCAGTTTTTGTTTGTCCTGAAAGCTTTTAATCTTTCCTTCTATTTTCAATGATAGCCTAGCTGGATATAGTAGTTTTGGCTGCATGTTTTTCTCATTTAGTTCTCTGAAAATATCATACCAGCTCTTTCTGGTCTGCCAGGTCTCTGTGGATAAGTCTGCTGCCAATCTAATATTTTTACCATGGTATGTTACAGCCTTCTTTTCCCAGGCTGCTTTCAGGATTTTCTCTTTGTCACTAAACTTGTAAATTTTACTATTGGGTGATGGGGTGTGGATCTATTCTTATTGATTTTGAGGGGTGTTCTCCGCACCTCCTGAATTTTGATGCTTGTTACCTTTGCCATATTGGGGAAATTCTCTCTAATAATTCTCTCCAGTGTACTTTCTGCTCCCCTCTCTCTCTCTTCTTCTTCTGGAATCCCAATTATTCTAATGTTGTGTCATCTTATGGTGTCACTTATCTCTCTAATTCTCCACTCATGGTCCAGTAGCTGTTTGTCCCTCTTTTGCTCAGCTTCTTTATTCTCTGTCATTTGGTCTTCTATATCGCTAATTCTTTCTTCTGCCTCATTTATCCTAGCAGTGAGAGCCTCTATTTTTTATTTCACCTCATTAGTAGCTTTTTTTATTTCAACTTGGTTAGATTTTAATTCTTTTATTTCTCCAGAAAGGGCTTTTATATCTCCTGAGAGGGTTTCTCTATTATCTTCCATGCCTTTTTTGAGCCCAGCTAGAAACTTGAGAATTGTCATTCTAAACTCTAGATCTGACATATTACCCATGTCTGTATTCATTTGGTCCTTAGCCTTTGGTACTGCCTCTTGTGCTTTTTTATTTTGTGGTGAATTTTTCAGCCTTGTCATTTTGTCCAGATAAGAGTATATGAAGGAGCAAGTGAAATACCAAAAGGGTGGCAACAACCCCATGAAAATATCCTTTCAAAAAGTGGTTGATTTTCTGTTTGTAGAATTGCTGTTCTTCTTCTCTTCGATCTGCCATTGTATTTGTAGGCGTTTGCAATCTTTAGATAAGCTATCTAGCTGATCACCTGCTAGGCGAAGTAGTCTCAGCCTTCTACTTCTCCACCATCTTGACTCCCAGCCTCCCTTGTGATTATCTTTGAAAGCTACCACGTGCTATTTGGAGTCAGAAAAGCTTGAGGAAACTCCTTGTTCTAGCCCTTTTAGCTCTGTGATATTGAATATTTTCAAACTTGCCTTAACTGGAGATTTCACTGGTAAAATAGAGGAAATTAATAGATCCTTGTGGTTATCAGTTCAAGTACATTCTCATCTGTAGATGGAAACATGTAGTATTTCAGCCAAATTCTGGCTCCACACTTAGACCTTTGTTAATCCTCTCTTCAAATTTGTTTCTTGTGTTTTCTCCTAGAGGTCTGGCAGGAGAACAACAAATAAGCAACTGGAGAATGAGAAACCACACAGAACTAGCAGAGTTCATCCTCCTGGGATTGTCAGATGACCCGCAGCTTCAGGGAGTGATCTTCATCTTTTTGTTCATCACCTACATGCTCAGCATCACTGGGAACCTGACCATTATCATCCTTACCCTGCTGGATGCTCACCTCCAGACACCCATGTATTTCTTCCTCAGAAACTTCTCCTTATTGGAGGTTTCATTCACCACTGTCAGCATACCTAAGTTCCTGGGCACCCTGATTACAGGAGATAAAACCATTTCCTTTAATGATTGCATTGCTCAGTTATTTTTTTTCATTCTTTTGGGTGTCACTGAATTTTATCTCCTGGCTGCCATGTCCTATGACCGTTATATTGCCATCTGCAAACCTCTGCATTACATGACCATCATGAATCCCAGGGTCTGCATACTCCTTGTCTTCTCTTCATGGCTGATTTCATTCTTAATCATATTTCCTGCACTCATGTTGCTCTTAAACCTTAATTACTGTAGATCTAATATTATTGACCATTTTACTTGTGATTATTTTCCCCTGCTGCAACTTTCATGTTCAGACACAAAATTCCTAGAGCTAATGGGATTTTCCTGTGCTGTGTTTACTTTAATGTTCACTTTGGCATTAATATTTCTATCTTACATATATATCATCAGAACAATTTTGAGAATTCCTTCTAATAGTCAGAGGACAAAGGCCTTTTCCACCTGCTCATCCCACATAATTGTTATCTCCATCTCCTATGGTAGCTGCATTTTTATGTATATTAAACCCTCAGCAAAAGACAGAGTGTCTCTGAGCAAGGGTGTTGCTGTGCTAAACACCTCAGTAGCCCCCATGTTAAACCCTTTTATTTACAGTCTAAGGAATGAGCAAGTCAAGCGAGCCTTCATGGACAGGGCAAGGAAGATTGTATTTTTCTCAAGCAAATGAAATACTATGGTACATGAATTAGACACACCCATTGCAGGCAGTTTAAAATACACAAAAATGATGTGCTCGTTGTGGCAGCACATATACTAAAATATGCAAAAATGAAGTCTGAGCAACGTCTCCAATTTAAAAGGCCTTCCTGTCATCCTATTCATTACTTCTTTCTAACAGTTCAAAGCACATTTAATATATTTCCCATTCAATTGATATAACTTCAGATGTCTGTCTGGTTCTCATTCTTCTGAACCCATTGTTAGCTGAAACTTCTTGAACAATAATTATTTTAATTTGGAGAGGTGTACTTTGAGATTTATTTGGGAAAACAACTATCACCCAGAATGGAAGGGATGTTGTATAATTATTGATATGATATTTTCTTTATTGTATACAGACAATATAATCTTTCATTTTCATTGATCTTTGTCAAAAATCCCTTCACCGTCTTGCAGTTCCTCTAGGAAAAGTTTTTCAAATGCCATATGATTTTTTTTGAAAATTGTGAATATTTTTATTTAAAAACCAAAAAATGTTGCTTACCTAATAGAGTATATCCACATAATTTACCTATTGCAAAAATTAAAAAAAAATAGATCTTTAAGAACAAAAATAGACCTCCATATTTCCAAATATCGTAATGACTCAGTAGATATAGACAGTTATACAGGGTAGATACATGCATATATATATCCACAGATATACAAATATTGTAGAAATTAGCTGTTTTAGATGTGTAGGATAAGTTCATTTTCTCTATTTCCATGGAATGTAAGCTCTGCTCTCTGACTACAATGGAATATATATGTATAGCTTCTTTCTTAGTTTTGGACTAGTTTGAAACTGGGCATGTATCTAAATTTTTAATGCCAAAACATTAAAATCATTTTGGTTTTGTAGAAAATAAAAACTTCATAACAGAGCAAAATTTAGAAATTCAGCAGTTAAAATACTAGTCCACTCATTCAGCTTAAAGTATTAGGTGTATTTTGATTGATGTGTGTGTATGCACGTGTGTGTGGGTGTGTGTGTGAGAGAAAGTAAAAGAAGATTATGGATAGAATAAAGTATTCCAAATAATATAAACGATTATTTATACTATAATCCTAATTAGTGCTGCAAAATTCCTAATTATCTCTCTGCAATATATTCAACTGAGAAATACAGCACAGTACTTGCTGAGCCCGGCTCTTTCTGTAGTTTCACTATTGTGGTCATTGGGGTCTAAGTGCCCCTTTGGATCACTACCCTTGTATCTATGGCTAAGTGCCTAATAGTGCAATTGCTGGGTCATAACGTAGGTCTATTTTTAACTTTTTGAGAAACCTGCATACTGTTTTTCAGGGTGACTACACTACCTTGCATTCCCACTATGAGGGTGAGAGGGTTCCCCTTTCTCTGCCACTTTGCCAACAATTGTTATTTCCTGAGTGGTTAATTTTAGCTGTTCGGACCAGTGTAAGTAGTATCACATTGTGATTTTCATTTGTATTTCCCTGATGCCAAGGGTTGTTGAGCATTTTTGCATGTGTCTTTTGTGCATTTGTATGTCTTCTTTGGAGAAGTGTCTATTCATGTTTTCTACTCATTTTTTAATTGGATTATTTGTTCTTTGGGTGTTGAGTTTGATAAGTTCTTTATATATTTTGGATACTAGCCCTTTATCTGATATGTCATTTAAAAATATCTTCTTCAATTATGTTGCTTATCTTTTGGTTTTGTTGAATGTTTCCTTTGTTGTGCAAAAGCTTTTTATCTTGATGAAGTCCCAATAGTTCATTTTTGCCTTCGTTTCCCTTGCCTTTGAAGACATGTCTAGCAAGAAGTTGCTGTGGACGAGGTCACAGAGGTTGCTGCCTGTGTTCTCCCCTGGGATTTTGATGGATTCCTGGCTCACATTGAGGTCTTTCCTCCATTTTCAGTCTATTTCTATGTGTGATGTAAGGAAATGGTCGAGATTCATTTTTCTGCATATGTCTGTCCAATTTCCTCAACACCATTTGTTGAAAAGATTGTGTTTTTGCCACTTCATATTTTTGTCTGCTTTGTCAAAGATTAGTTGACCATAGAGTTGGGGATACATTTCTGGGTTCTCTATTCTGTTCCTTGAGCTATGTGTCTGTTTTTGTGGCAGTACTATACCATGTTGATGAGTGCAGATTTATAATAAAACTTGAAGTCTGGAATTGTGATGTCACCTGCTTTGATTCTCTTTTTCAACATTCCTTTGGCTATTCAAGGACATTTCTGGTTCCATACAAATTTTAGGATTTTTTGTTCCAGCTCTGTGAAAAAAGTTGATGGTATTCTGACATGGATTGTGCTGAATGTATAGATTGCTCTAGGTAGCATAGACATTTTAACAGTAGATATTCTTCCATTCCATGAACAGAGTGGTTTTCCATTCCTTTGTGTCTTCCCCAATTTCTTTCATGAGTGTTCTATAATTCTGTGGGTATAGACACTTTGCCTCTTTGGTTAGGTTTATTCTTAGATATCTTATTATTTTTGGTGCAATTGTAAATAGGATCAATTCCTTAATTTCTCTTTCTTGTCTCATTGTTAGTGTATAGAAATACACCTGATTTATTTGCATTGATTTTCTATCCTGCCACTTTGCTGAATTCCTGCTTGAGTTCTACTAATTTGAGGGTAGAGTCTTTTGGGTTTTCCATGTAAAGTATCATGTCATCTGCGAAGAGAGAGAGTTTGACTTACTCCTTTTCAATATGAATGCCTTTCATTTCATTTCATTGTCTGATTGCTGAGACTAGTACTTCTAGGAGTATGTTTTACAACAGTGGTAAGAGTGGACATCCCTGACATGTTCCTGACCCTAGGGGAAAATCTCTCAGTTTTTCCCCATTGAGAATGATTTTTGCCTGGGCTTTTCGTATATAGCTTTTATGATATTGAAGTATATTCCCTCTATCCCTACACTGTGAAGAGTTTTAATTAAGAAATAATGCTGTACTTTGTCAACTGATTTTTCTGCATCTATTGAGAAGATCATATGGCTCTTGTCCTTTCTTTTATTAATATAGTGTACCACATTGATTGATAGGTGGATGTTGAACTACTCTTGCAGCCCAAGAATAAATCCCACTTGATTGTGGTGATTTATCCTTTTAATGTATACTTTTGGATCCTTTGGGCAGATCCTTTTGGTTAGATCATAATGTACTGTTGGATCTTGGTAAGAATTATTGCATCCATATTCATCAGGGATATTGGTCTGTAATTCTCCTTTTTGGTCTTTGTCTGCTTTTAGGAGCAAGGTAATGCTGGCCTCATAGAAAAAGTTTGGAAGCTCTCCTTCCATTTTGATTTTTTGAAGCAGCTTCAGTAGAATAGGTATTATTTTTTTCTTTAAACATTTTAGTAGAATCATCCTGGAAATATCTGGTCCTGGGCTCTTGTTTGACTGCTTCAATTTCCTTGCTAATTATGGGCCTGTTCAGGTTTCCTATTTCTTCATGTTCACTTTTGATAGTGTATACATTTCTAGGAATGCATTCATTTCTTCCAGCTTGCCTAATTTGTTGGCATATAGTTGCTCATAATATGTTCTTATAATTGTTTGTATTTCTTCAGTGCTGGTTGTGCTTTCTCCTCTTTCATTCATGATTTTATTTACTTAGGTTCTTTGTGTTTTGGTAAGAATGGTCAGGGGTTTATCAATCTTATTAATTCTTTCAGAGAACGAGCTTCTAGTTTCATTGTTCTGTTCTACCATTCTTTTGGGTTCTATTCATTGACTTTTGCTCTAAACTTTACTAATGTTCTTCTCCTCTGGGCTTTGGGCTTTATTGCTATTCTTTCCCCTAGCTCCTTTAGGTGTAAGGTTAGGTTGTATATTTAAGAACTTTCTTGTTTCTTGAGAAAGGCTTGTACTGCTATCTACTTTCCTCTTGGCACCACCTTTGCTGCATCTCAAAGGTTTTGAACAGTCGTGTTTTCACTTTCATTACTTTCCACATTTAAAAAAAATTCTTCTTTAATTTCTTGGTTGACCCATTCATTCTTTAGTAGGATGCTCTTTAGTCTCCATGTATGTGAGTTCTTTCCAAATTTCCGCTTGTGATTGAGTTCACGTTTCAAAGTATTGTGCTCTGAAAATATATAGGGAATGATCCCAATCACTTGGTACCAGCTGAGACCTGATTTGTGAACCAGTATATGATCTGTTCTGAGAATGTTCCTTGTGCACTCAAGAAGAGTGTGTATTCTGATGTTTTAGGATGGAATGCTCTGAATATATTTGTGAAGTCCATCTGGCCCCGTATGCCATTCAAATCCTTTGTTACCTACTAGATGATCTATCCATTGCAATCAGTGGGGTGTTAATGTTTCCTATGATTGTTTTATTATTATCAATGTGTTTATACTCATCAATGTTGTTGCATATCCTTACAAAAGAAAAAAAGAGAATGAGGGAAATTAACAATGATAAAATGGTTAGAGCTTGTCCTGCTGAGCCTTTCTGATGATCCTGATCTTCTGGTTGAGGTTTTACCTTTCTTATTTATCACATACATATTATGTGTCACTGGCAACCTGACTATCATTACTTGGTAGACTTCTGTCTACAACCCCCTATGTGTTTCTTAGCTGAAACTACTTTATCTTAGAAATCTCATTTACCACTGTATGTATTTGTAGATTTCTAGGGACAATCATCACCATGCATAAAATCCTTTCTCATAAGAGTTGTACCATCCAATAACTTTTCCTTATCTTCATGGAGGTGAATGGATTTCCCATTCTAATTGCCATGTCCCTTTACCCATCTGTTGCTATTTCTAAATCCCTTTATTATACCACCATCATTAGCAGGAAACTATACATCCTGTTTGTGTCCTATGCATGGCTGGGCAGGTTCCTGATCATTTTTCCAGGTGTTATTTTTCTGCTCCAGCTGGAGAAGTGTACATCCAATATCAAGGATAACTGCCTGTGCATATCTTTTGCTTGTATAACTATCTTCTCAGATACATGATTCCTAGAAGTAATCTGTTTTTCCCTTGTTTTGGTTACTTTGTTATTTATTTATTATTTATTTGCATTGTGATTTTCTCCTAATATACATCACATATGCCAGTGAGAGAAAAAAGTTTTATTCCACTTATATTTCTCACCTGATTGTCATTGCCATTTTCATATATGCTAATTACTCAGCAGGGAGAAAAGGGGCTTCATTGACCAAAGAAGTAGCTTTTCTCAATTACTCTGTTGACCCTATGCTGACCTCCTTCATTTACTCCCTAAGGAGCTGGAAAGATACAAACATTCACAGATTTGACCCTTATAGTACTGTCTCATACAAAGAAATCAAAGTTCTGATTAATATGAACTAATGTTATTATGAAGATTTAACAAGAAAAAAATGAAATTTAAAATTTCTAATCTACTATCTTCTTATATCAATGTCACAGCTGTAGGAAATTCTGAGATTATTTGTTAAACATTCTTTACATCATGGCTGAGTTGTCCCTTCCTTTACTGTAGGTTCTGTGTAAGTGATTTTTAATTATGAATATAAAGTCCATGTTTATGGAACATCAATCATTTTGCTCACTATTATAAAAAATATAAATATTATATCGAAAACATTAGTTCCAAAAGATATATACACCCCCACACTTTTACAGTATTCAAAATGCTCAAAATATGCAAGCAGCCTAAGTGTATGTTTATAGATGAATAGAGAAACAAAATTATACATATACATATACCACAATGAGATATTACTCAGCTATAAAAAAAGAATGAGATCTTGCCATTTACAGTATCAAGCGACACAGAGGACACTATGCCAAGTGAAATATGCCAGATAGAGAAAGACGAATACCATATGCTTTCACTTATATGTAGAATCCAAAAAGCAAAACAAACAGGTAAACCAGAAAACAAAGCAGAAAAAGACCCATCAATACAGAGAACAATACAGCGAACATATATGATGACAAAATCACAAATGCCAGATGAAAGATGTTGGAGTGATGGGCACAATGGGGGAAGAAGAGTGGGAGGTACAGGCTTCTACTTATGGAATAAATAAGTCACAGGAACAAAATGTACTGCAGAGGGAATGTAGTCAATGCTACTGTAATCCTGTTGTATGGTGACAGGTGATAACTACTCTTATGGTGAGGATAGCACAATGTATAGACCTGCTGAATTGCAACGTCATAAACCTGAAGATACTGTAACATTGTGTGTCAGCAATACTCAATAAAAACAAACAAATAAAGCATTATTGATGAACAAGTAGAAGTGAACTGTGGTGCCAAAGGGGAAAGACCTTATGTGACTGTGAACATCCTAAAGGAGAAGTAAAAGTAATATTATTAAAACAATAAGGAAGAAACCCACAGGTATTCTGGAATGGAAAAGGTGAGGGTGGATGGGGTGAAGTGAAATTGCAGAAAAGGGTCAAATACTACTATGCTTTGGCCTTGGTAAAATTAGACACTTATATTGAGGATACTAAGAAACCTTTCTTCTTTTCCTGAAAAATGAGAAGTATGAATTTCTCAGACACATTGTAGGGGTCTGCTTGGCCGGAGGAGCTGTTTCCTTGTAAGCTTGGATTGACCCTGCCCCTCCTGGAGGAACTTACTTGCAAACCCTGGATATAGGGGAGGGCCAGGTGGATGGAGACATCCAATCAGTGAGGCATACATATATTT
The DNA here is from genome assembly GCF_030435805.1 of Mustela lutreola. Classification (NCBI taxonomy): domain Eukaryota; kingdom Metazoa; phylum Chordata; class Mammalia; order Carnivora; family Mustelidae; genus Mustela; species Mustela lutreola. The sequence continues at coordinate 59,557,411 of NC_081297.1, forward strand.
GCTATGGTGAATTAGAATTCAATTGGCCACCCGTATTGCTGACCGAGTATGACTGTGCAGTTTTCCCTGTGTGTTGCAGTCTCTTGGCTACCTATGTGTGGGCCAGGCTCAACCACCTCTATAAAGGTTAGTCTGTGAGGCAAGAAGGGTAGTCGTAGGGAGCAGCACCAATAGAAAGAGTAGTCGTAGGGAGCATTGGGGTTGTTGGGGAGCGGCCTCTGCCTGGTAGGGGAGCCGTAGGGTAGGGGATCCGTGGGGTAGGGGAATCATCGGAGTCAATGTCCTGGTCATCGTTGTCTCTTTGTAAGAGATGGCCCAGACTAGTCGGTTTGATTTTCGAAGCTTGGTGTGAAATAAAGCTTTGCTTAACTTTCGCTTTGTGTTGGTCTTGTTCCTTTGATCACGGATCCTAACAATATGTTCTCTGAACTAGAAACATTACTTGTAGGGGATACCATGGCTTTGGTGCTTTAAGTGATTCACTGTCCAAACTCTCATGTTATCCCTAGCCTAATGATATTAGAGAAGTTGACCATTTATTTAAAAAGAAAAAAAATTCATATCTTACATATGAATAAATTCTGGATGGATTAGGAAGCAAATGGGAACAGCAAAACCATAGAACCAGTGAGCACATGAATGTGTGGAAAGGTGCTCTAAGAAGAATAGGTTACCAACAATTCATGATACATTTTTTTTTTTTTTTGAGTAGAAACACCTCATAAATAAGTTAAGGAGAGGCTCTGAAAACTTGATTCAGCAAAAATTCACCATGGGTTTATATCCAAGTACATAAATATCTCCTACTATTAAATAAGACATAATCCCCAAAACGTGAACATGAGATAGGAATAGACAATTCATGGATGAGAAATAGAATTTTTAAAAGCATTCAATCTCTCTAAAGTATGCGAACTGAAATAAGTGTGTCAGAGAAAGACAAATACCATATGATTTCAACTCCTAAGTGGAATTTAAGAAACAAAACAAATGTGCAAAAGCAAACAAAATAGAGACAAACCACTAAAGAGACTCTTAAACTTTAGAGAACAAACTGAACTTTACTAAAGGAGAGGTGGGTAGGGGAATGGGTGAAATAGTTAATGCAGATTAAGGGGAACACTCCTTGGAATAAGCACCAGATGTTGTAGGGAAGTTTTCAGTTAGTATAATGTACACCTGAAACTAAAACTACATGGTATGTTAACTAACTGTAATTTAAATAAAAAGTTTTAAAAAAAGATGTGATTATAAACGTAAGTGTAGAAGTATATGGGGATTTTGCTGTGTTTTAGCCATCAGAACTCCACTATTTATAATCTTTCTCTCAAGCAGCATCTTCTTTTATTATGCTCTAAGTGTCTATAAACTTAAGTGTAAATGCATATGGGAATAACCCTGTGCTTATTATACACCCTATAATCATTCTTTCAAGTAGCATGTCTTTCATTAAGATACAAGTGTCTTTGCTACCTAAAGCAATCTACACATTTAATGCAATTCCTATCAAAGTACCATCCATCTTTTTCAAAGAAATGGAACAAATAATGCTAAAATTTATATGGAACCAGAAAAGACCTCGAATAGCCAAAGGGATATTGAAAAAGAAAGCCAACGTTGGTGGCATCACAATTCCGGACTTCAAGCTCTATTACAAAGCTGTCATCATCAAGACAGCATGGTACTGGCACAAAAACAGACACATAGATCAATGGAACAGAATAGAGAGCCCAGAAATAGACCCTCAACTCTATTGTCAACTAATCTTCGACAAAGCAGGAAAGAATGTCCAATGGAAAAAAGACAGCCTCTTCAATAAATGGTGCTGGGAAAATTGGACAGCCACATGCAGAAAAATGAAATTGGACCATTTCCTTACACCACACACAAAAATAGACTCAAAATGGATGAAGGACCTCAATGTGAGAAAGGAATCCATCAAAATCCTTGAGGAGAACACAGGCAGCAACCTCTTCGACGTCTGCCACAGCAACATCTTCCTAGGAACAACACCAAAGGCAAGGGAAGCAAGGGCAAAAATGAACTATTGGGATTTTATCAAGATCAAAAGCTTTTGCACAGCAAAGGAAACAGTTAACAAAACCAAAAGACAACTGACAGAATGGGAGAAGATATTTGTAAACGACATATCAGATAAAGGACTAGTGTCCAGAATCTATAAGAACTTAGCAAACTCAACACCCAAAGAACAAATAATCCAATCAAGAAATGGGCAGAGGACATGAACAGACATTTCTGCAAAGAAGACATTCAGATGGCCAACAGACACATGAAAAAGTGCTCCATATCACTCGGCATCAGGGAAATACAAATCAAAACCACAATGAGATATCACCTCACACCAGTCAGAATGGCTAAAATCAACAAGTCAGGAAATGACAGATGCTGGCGAGGATGCGGAGAAAGGGGAACCCTCCTACACTGTTGGTGGGAATGCAAGCTGGTGCAGCCACTCTGGAAAACAGCATGGAGGTTCCTCAAAATGTTGAAAATAGAACTGCCCTATGACCCAGCAATTGCACTATTGGATATTTACCCTAAAGATACAAACGTAGTGATCCAAAGGGGCACGTGTACTCGAATGTTTATAGCAGCAATGTCCACAATAGCCAAACTATGGAAAGAACCTAGATGTCCATCAACAGATGAATGGATCAAGAAGATGTGGTATATATACACAATGGAATACTATGCAGCCATCAAAAGAAATGGAATCTTGCCATTTGCGACAACATGGATGGAACTAGAGCGTATCATGCTTAGTGAAATAAGTCAAGCAGAGAAAGACAACTATCATATGATCTCCCTAATATGAGGAAGTGGTGATGCAACATGGGGGCTTAAGTGGGTTGGAGAAGAATAAATGAAACAAGATGGGATTGGGAGGGAGACAAACCATAAGTGACTCTTAATCTCACAAAACAAACTGAGGGTTGCTGGGGGGAGGGGGTTTGGGAGAAGGGGGTGGTATTATGGACATTGGGGAGGGTATGTGTTTTGGTGAGTGCTGTGAAGTGTGTAAATCTGGTGATTCACAGACCTGTACCCCTGGGGATAAAAATATATGTTTATAAAAAATAAAAAAATATATATTAAAAAAAAACATAAAAAAAAAAAAAGAAATGGGCAGAGGACATGAACAGACATTTCTGCAAAGAAGACATCCAGATGGCCAACAGACACATGAAAAAGTGCTCCATATCACTCGGCATCAGGGAAATACAAATCAAAACCACAATGAGATATCACCTCACACCAGTCAGAATGGCTAAAATCAACAAGTCAGGAAATGACAGATGCTGGCGAGGATGCGGAGAAAGGGGAACCCTCCTACACTGTTGGTGGGAATGCAAGCTGGTGCAGCCACTCTGGAAAACAGCATGGAGGTTCCTCAAAATGTTGAAAATAAAACTGCCCTATGACCCAGCAATTGCACTTTTGGGCATTTACCCTAAAGATACAAACGTAGTGATCCAAAGGGGCATGTGTACTCGAATGTTTATAGCAGCAATGTCCACAATAGCCAAACTATGGAAAGGACCTAGATGTCCATCAACAGATGAATGGATCAAGAAGATGTGGTATATATACACAATGGAATACTATGCAGCCATCAAAAGAAATGAAATCTTGCCATTTGCGACAACATGGATGGAACTAGAGCGTGTCATGCTTAGCGAAATAAGTCAAGCAGAGAAAGACAACTATCATATGATCTCCCTGATATGAGGAAGTGGTGATGCAACATGGGGGCTTAAGTGGGTAGGAGAAGAATAAATGAAACAAGATGGGATTGGGAGGGAGACAAACCATAAGTGACTCTTAATCCCATAAACAAACTGAGGGTTGCTGGGGGGAGGGGGTTTGGGAGAAGGGGGTGGGATTATGGACATTGGGGAGGGTAAGTGCTTTGGTGAGTGCTGTGAAGTGTGTAAACCTGGTGATTCACAGACCTGTACCCCTGGGGATAAAAATATATGTTTATAAAAAATAAAATTTAAAAAAAAAAGATACAAGTGTCTGTAAACTTAAGTGTAGAAGCATATGAAGATTGCCTTATGCTTAACTCATCGAAATGGCTCTATGTTTGATCAATTGTTCATGTAAAATCTTTTTTCATTAAAATATATGTGTTTGTAAACAAACTGTAGGAGCATGTGGATTACCCCTGTGCTTAACTCACTAAAGTTACATTAGGTACAAAAAATGTTCAACCTTGGGTGAGCCTGGGTGGCTCAGTCAGTTAAGTGTCTGAGTTTGGCTGAGATCATAATCTCAGGGTCCTGGGATAGATCCCCCCTTGGACTCTGTTTCTGCCTCTACTAACTGCTGGTGCTCTCTACTGCTATCTCAGTCTCTTCCTTTTTTTCTTTTTTTTTTTCCTTAAGATTTTATTTTTATTTATTTATTTGATAGAAACACAAATAGAAAGGGAACACAAGCAGGGGAAGTGGGAGAGGGAGAAGCAGGCTCCTTGCTCAGCAGGGAGCTGGATGTGGGGCTTCATCCCAGGACCCTGGGCTCATGACCTGAGTTGAAGGTAGACGCTTAATGACTGAGCCACCCAGGCACCACTCTCTGTCTCTTTCTCTCAAATAAATAAATAATATCTTCTTAAAAGAATGTTCAACCTCTCTAACAGTTGGGGAATATAAAATTAAATGAGTAAACATTTTTCTGTTAAGAACTTCCTGTATCCTAACTAGTCTGTAAGCACTTTCTTTCATTACTTCATTTAATCTTTAGGATATCCTAGGAGTTAAGACTATTAGTCTTCTCATTTTATGAGTAGACTAATTAATGCTCAGAAAAGTTAATTAATTTTTCCAAGTTTACAAAGATATTGTGTCTCTTTACCCTTAATATCTGGGCTCTGTGATCTGGTCTTCACATGACTATCTTTAGTAATATGTGTACTGTGGCTTCGTTTCATCTTTCCATTTGTAGAATATGTAAGTGATATTTACACTTACATATTTGAAGAACAGACATCTAATATCAGACATCTAATATCAGATATTAGATGAACAGACATCTAATATCTGTGATGCTTGGCTTGCAATGGTGTTTATTCTTGTCTGTGGGAGGGAAATTTTGAAATATCTATCAAAATTTAGTTTTCACATATATGTTCTACCAGTACTTGTACATATGCAAGGGAATGCATGCAAATGGATTTAGCACTGCAGCTAATGATGTGATATTGGTAGCAACTGATTTCCTAAAACTTAACCAACAATGAAACTGCTAAGTTATATACAAGTCTCTTCTAATATCCTATGCAATTCACTCGTATAATTAAAAAAAAAAAGTTAAAGTTTCAAATACTCTTCTGAGTTTTCAAGATTTTAAAATGCATCTTTGATAGGAGAAGATGGTGTGTGGGATGACCCTGAACATGCCTCCTCCACAGACCACACCAAATTATGCCTATTAGTAGTACGATTCCTGCTGAAGAACTAGGGCTGACTGAACCAACTTCTGAGCAACCAATGACAAAGACAAAGGCAAGAGCACAGAAGAAACAGGAGACACAGAACAAAGGGAGCCCCCAGCCCCTTACTGAGAACATAAGTGGAAGGGGTAGTACTAAGGGATTGGGAATAGATTCCTCTGTCCTTGGGCAAGAAAAAAAAAAAAAAGATGCAATTTAAAAACACCAAAGAGCTGCAGTGTTGCTGTCTCTCATCTGCCTTAAAAGCCCAGACTGGACTAGCATCTGCCTCCAGTGAGCAATACCTATCAAAGTACCAATAGCATTTTTCAGACACATAGATCATTAGATCAATGCAATAGACTACAGATCCAAGAAATAAACCTGTGATCATAGGGTCAATTAATCTATGAAAAGTAGATAGGAAAATACAGTGGAGAAAGAACAGTATTTTCAATAAACAGTGCTGGACAGTTATACGTAAATGAATGAAACTGGCCATTTTCCAAAACCATGTACTCAAATTAAAAAAAAGTTCTAAAAAATAAACTCAAAATGGATTAAAAACCTAAATGTGAGACCTGGAACCATAAGTAATCCTAGAAGAAATCACAGGCAGTAATTTCTCTGACGACTATAACAACAATTTTCTAGATATATCCCCTAAGTTAAGGGAAACAAAAATAAAAATAAACTACTGGGACTGCAGAAAAATAAAAAGTTCTTACACACACAAAAAAAAATGAAGCCATCAACAAAACAATAAGTTTACCTACTGAATGACAGAAAATATTTGCAAACGATATATCTGATAAGGGTTTAATTCCAAAATACATAAAGAACTTATGAACTCTACACCAAAAAAGCAAACAGTCTGTTTAAAAAATGGGCAGAAGACCTGAACAGACATTCCCCCAAAGACATATAGGTAGCCAACAGACACATGAAAAGATGCTCAACATCATGAATCAATAGGGAAATACAAATCAAAACCACACTGAGATGTTTCTTTATACCAGTTAGAATTACTGAAGTCAAAATGACAAAAACAAACAAAAAAACAAAACAAAACAAAAACACATGGTGATAAGATATGGAGAAAAAGGACCCCACATGCATTGTTGGTGAGAATGTAAATTGTTACACCTACTGTGGGAAACATTATGAAGTTTCCTCAGAAAATTAAGAATTTAAAGAATTTAGGTCAAAAGTACTTTTTGACCTAATGGTTTTATTATTGGGTATTTACCAGTCCCCCCAAACCCACTAATTTCAATAATATATACACCTCTATGTTTATTGCAACATTATTTACAATAGCCAAGATATGAGACAACTTAAGTATCTGTCAACAGACACAATAGATGAATGGATAGGGAAGAGGTGATTTTATATATATATATAAAATATAAATAATATATATAATATATACAGTTGTGTGTATGTATGTACATATATATAAAATAAGGTGATACACATATATGTATGTGTATACATACATAAGTGTATGTGTATATATGCATATATATAATGGAATAATACACAGCCATAAAAAGGGTGAGATCCTGCATTTGAAATAACATGGATGGATGTAGATGGTATTATCATAAATGAAATAGCTCAGACTGAGAAAGACAAACACCATATGATTCTCCTCATAGTCGCTACTTTAAAAAAAAAATGAATAAACAGTGCACCTGGATGACTTAGTTAAGTGTCTGCTTTCAGCTCAGGTCATAATCTGTAGAACCTGGGATGGAGGCCCAAATGGGACTCCCTGTTTAGTGGGAGAGTTTGCTTCTCCCTCTCCCCTGCCCCTGCTCATGTTCTCTCTCACTATCTCTCTCACAAATAAATAAATAAGATATTTTAAATAAACAAATAAACAACAAAAAGCAGAACCAAACATGTAAATATGGAGAACAAACTGATGGTTGTCAGAGGAGAGGTGGGTTGGGGGTTGGGTAAAATGGGTGAAGGGGAGAGGGAGATACAGGCTTTCAGTTACGGAATAAGTAAGTCATGGGAGTAAAAGACACAACAGAAGGAATACAATCAATGATATTGTAATACCAGTGTAAGGGGACAAATGGTAGCTAGACTTGTGATGAACATAGCGTAATGTATAAACTTGTCAAATTACTAAGTGTGTACCTGAAACTAACGTAACAGTGTAGGTCAACTATAGTCTTTTTTTTTTTTTTAATTAATAACAAAAAAGAAAGAATAGGTAAGTTTGTTGAGCATAGAGCAGACATTTCCAAGGGAATAATGAGATCCAGAACTGGTCCCATGGATTGTGGATACAGTAAGCAGGTTGGGGCTGAGAGTTGACAAGATAAAGGAGGATTTTAGATCTGGCAGAGGATTTAATTCTCTAGTTTTTGGAAGAAGGTGACCAATAGCCTAATACTAAAGTCTGAAAATGTTTCTTGGGTTTGTTTTTTTAAACAATGAACTTGGTAATTGAGGCATTTTCATTTCAAAGCCCCATTTTCACTTTAAAGTTAGTAACAAAAACACACAACAAAAATAAATAAATAAAATAATTTGCTTATTCATTCTACTTTTTACAGGTGGAGGTGTATCATTTAATAAAGTCTGGCTGCTACTTTTGGTGAAGGATCCACTACTGTGTAGCTCAGCCCTGTATTTAACCAGTCCCAAAGGAACTAAGAATAAACGATCTCCTGAGTGTAGACTGAGCTCCATGAGCATATCAGGAAAAAGAAGTACACACAAATGGAAACTAGTCTGATTGTGTTGCTGCTAAGTATACTTTTGCTTTTATGTCACTGCATTGCTAGCTTTCTAGGAAGATGAATGTCACAGCATCACTATACTTCTTGAGTTTATCACTTTTTGCAACTTTTCCTTTCTTCACTCTGGTCATTCAGGGATTTATACAATGACCAGAGAAGGTAAGATTGTTTAGTATTTGGATAGTATTCAGTCAATCTTCATCTTCTCCAGGGAGCTGTGAAATATTTTACCTTCCAATCATAGGGTTTTACCCCGTGGAAATCTCTTAAAGAACTCATAGGCTTACAATAGTAATTCTTGATATTCAGGTCAGAACAATGTTTATGGTAATATGGAAAGATAAAAGTGATAAAAAGAAATTCCTTTGATTGGAGCAGAGGCTATAGAAAGCTTGTGTGCAATCAAGCCTGCATTTTCTCAGTGTAAGAGGCTTTTACATGACAGAGACAAGGATAAACTCATGACAAAAACCTCCTGAAGTAGATTATGAATGCACTGCCTCTCACATTTTAAATAAAGTAAGAAAATCTGGGGTTATATTTATGACTTGAAACATTAGACATAACAAAAAGTAAGTATGTTCCATACTTGTCAGTGAATGTGCTTACCTCCCATTTCTGAGGTTATTTTGTTGAAATATATTGCAGGGATCCCCAAGTTATCACATTAGTATATTTATAATAACTAATTTTATGATTTAATACTTCAGTCATTTTTCAAAATATGGTAGCAATCTCTGTCTTTTGATCTGACAGTTTTGCTGGTGTTTTATAATAGTAGTGTGTTTATTCCTGAAGGGAGAAAAGTTGATTGTCAGGAAAAATTAAAAGAAAAAAAGAGACACAATATAAGCTTGACACTTATCCCCTACAGGAAGAAAATAATACCGCAAATATTATTGAGAACTTATAGCATAGATAAAATATTGGTTTCTAAGAATAAAGACAGAACATGATGGATAAAAGTCATATAAGATTACATTTTTTTAATCATAAAAAGACTACAATTTTCTGCATTGAACATTTCTCTAAAACCAAATTCACTGAATTTGCTAAAAAAGAAACTTATTTATTTTGGTTAACTGTTTTTTTTTTTTAATTGTACCAAAATGAGCTTCATTTTTAAAATAATTCTTTAAAAATTTTCTTATTATGTTCAGTTAGCCAACATATAGATTACATTTTTTTAAAGGATTTTATTTATTTATTTGACAGGGAGAGAGAACACAAGCAGAGGGAGCTGGAGGCAGAGGGAGAAGTATGTTCCTAACTGAGCAGGGAGCCTGATGCCAGACTAGAACTTAGGATCCTGGGACCATGGCCTGGCTGAAGGCAGATGTATAACTGACTTAGCCACCCATGTGCCCTATATTGATTACATTTTAATAATCTATAGTTTCTATAATGTACATTTTACAGAGAATTTTATTAATTCTATTCATTTACTCTTCTGGAAAGAAGACAAGGAGATATTTTGTGATCCAAAAATTCCCTTATGAACTCATCTTGTCCTCAAATATGGAGAGTAACAAAACAAAGTAAACATAGTTTAAAATGAAAAAAATAAAAGGGATGTCAATTGTTAATTTAAAAAAAGAACATGAAGATGACATGAATGGATCACTATGTTGTAAAAACTATGTTATTTATATTGCTTTTTCCATGTATTAAATGATATTTCTGGCTTCTGTTTTCTTTCATACAAATAAAGAATTTTACTCTCATTTACAACTAAGGCAATTCTAGTCTCATATTTCTAAGACAGGAAATACATTTATTTCTTCTGGTCACATTTAAAAAGTATATATGTTAAGAATAACAATAATCGTGTTCTTAATAAACTCAGGAATTATAACAGAGACATCAGCTTCCACCAAAATCAGAAGATGAAGTTTGTAAGTGGAATCAAAGTTAAAAATCAGAATTAGGTATTTCAGTCCTAAGAACACACAATCTTGGAAACTGGAAAACAATGCTTCAATATCTAAATTACAGATGTGATAACTAGTATTGCAGGAATGAATCTCCTTTGCCTCTGGAGACGTATCTAAAAAAATGTTACTGTGGCCAATTTCAGAGAGATTACTGCCTGTGCCCTCTTCTAGGAGTTTTATGCTTTCAGGTCTCACATTTAGATCTTTCATCCATTTCGAGTTTAGTTTTGTGGATGGTGTAAGAGAGTGGTGTATTTTCATTCTTCTGCATGTAGCTGACCAGTTTATACCACTATTTGTTGGAAAGACTCTCTTTCTTCCCATTGGATGTTTTTTCCTCCCTTATGGAATGAAGACACTCTTAACTGTAGAGAACAAACTGATGATTACCAGAGGGGAGATGGGTGGGAGAAAGGCAGAAATAGGGGATGGGGATTAAGGAAGGAGTACACAGGCCCTGATGAGCACTGGGTAATGTATGCAATTGTTGAATCACTATATTGTACAAGTGCATTGAATATAAGTGTGTGTTACCAACACTGGAATTAAAATAAAATAAAAATTAAGAAATAAAAATTAAGACATATGTTGCATATATAGACAATTTGCTTACAGGTACAGGTGTTATGTAAAGTCACTCATGAGGGGACTTTTAACATAGACCTAATGATACGGTTTTCCTTTTCAAGAGAGGATGTATAAGATATATGTGCTTTAACAGACTGAGTGGATATTGCAAAACTGCACACAGGAAAAGTTCCATTGCTTCATTTCATTGGAGCTACTAATATGAACATTAAAATTTTTTAAACCTTTAATTCCTTTACTATTCACATACTCTTTCTTTTTGTCTTGTTTCCCAACAGTAGATTTTGCTTAAAGAAAATAAAAGGCAACATGAGAAACCATACAATGATTACAGAGTTCATTCTCTTGGGCATCTCAGATGACCCACAGCTTCAGGTTGTAATCTTCATCTTTTTATTTATGGCTTATTTATTAAGTGTCACTGGAAACCTAACCATCATCATCCTCACCTTGATAGACTGTCATCTCAAGACTCCTATGTATTACTTCCTGCAGAATTTCTCCTTCTTAGAAATCACATTCACCAGTGTCTCTATCCCCAGATTTTTGGGGGCAATCATTACAAATATCAAGACCATTTCCTATAGCAATTGTTTAGCTCAACTATTTTTCTTCATCTTCATGGGTGTTTCTGAATTTTTTCTTCTCACTGCCATGTCTTTTGATCGTTATGTTGCCATCTGCAAGCCTCTTCATTACACCACCATCATGAGCAAAAAATTTTGCACCCTGCTTGTCTTTGGGTCCTGGCTAGGAGGATTTCTTACCATTTTCCCACCGCTCATGCTCATCCTCCAGCTAGATTTCTGTGCTTCCAATGTAATTGATCATTTCTCTTGTGACTATTTCCCCATCTTACAACTCTCGTGCTCAGACACATGGCTTTTGGAGATGATTGGCTTTTACTTTGCTTTTGTCACTCTGCTCTTCACTTTGGCATTAGTGATTCTCTCCTACCTGTGCATCCTTAGCACCATCCTGAGAATCCCATCTGCTAGTCAGAGGAAAAAGGCTTTCTCCACGTGTTCCTCTCACTTGATTGTCATTTCCATCTCTTATGGGAGCTGTATATTCATGTATGTCAAGCCTTCAGCAAAAGAAAGAGCAACACTGACCAAAGGAGTAGCTATTCTCAACACCTCAATTGCCCCCATGTTGAACCCTTTTATTTATACCTTGAGGAATCAGCAAGTAAAACAAGCTTTCAGAAACTTGCTTCATAAAGTACTACTTTCTAGACACAAATGAAAATATATATTAACATGAATAGATGTCATTGTGAAGTCCCAATAAAGGACAAATAAAATTTCAACTTCTATAGTATCCTCCAATATCCATCTCACAGATATTTGTAAGGCAAAGCACTTTAATTTTTCTACAACTACATTATATCTTTCTTTCAAACCCTCCATAGGTTCCATTTCTTTATTGAGTTACAATTCTATACAGAAAGGCAGTGGCTATAAAATATACCTAATTTTGCTGATTGTTATGAATAATACAAATATTGTATGTGGTAATAGCTAAAGGAGTAAACATTTTAGTCAGCTTACTCTTAAATATTACTTTGTTACTGATATTGCAGTTTATTTCTTAAAGTTATAAAAAATGAAATATATTATCTGCAACAACCATATTTTTTACATAATATCTGCAGTGTTTGTCCAATTCCTCCCTTCAAGTATAGGATTGAATGTTTACTTTACTGCTTATAAATTATTTGAAGGTCATATATCTTCTATTTTGTAGTTATGCTTAAGGTATATGTTATGTCTTATTTTACATACTCTCCTTGTTTATCTGTATTATATTTAAAACTATGAGATAAGTGAGTATTCAGGCAGTCACTGTTACACTCATGCCACCTGGAAGTCTAATAGGAATTTCACAAATAATAATGTCTCTTTTGTAGAGAGCATTTATTCTATGCCATATACTCAACTAAGTATGTCCTCAATCATACCATATTTAGTTTTCAAAGCTATATGGCAAATTAGGGTGATTATCTCTTTTTCACAAATATGTAAATTGAGAGGTTGAGGTTTTGATTGAGGTCTTGAGCTATAACAGCTGATATAATAATCTGATTTGAAAATGAAACAAAATAAAATGACTAAAAAGTTATGCTTGTTCTACTTTACATTTTCCAAACTCTTATTGACCTACATATATTGCTTAGTTTTTACTAAAGACAGGCACAATTTTATTGGTTTTTTTACACTCACATTATATCATTTGGGGATGAATATATTATCATGATCAAGTCAAGGAAGGTGCCAATATATACTGGACATTAATCAATCAAAACAAGAACCTCCTCAACTGACATTGCTGGTGAGCAACAGAGTGAGAAAGGAAAAAGTATAAAGCACTAGCAGTATTAGAGTAGCAAAAATTCTTCTTGGAAGGCAGATTACAGTTAATAAAGGTGGGATGCCTGGGTGGTTCAGTGGGTGTTCAGTGGGTTAAGCCTCTGCCTTTGGCTTAGGTCATGAACCAAGTGTCCTGGGATCGGGCCCCACATAGGGCTCTCTGTTTGGCAGGGAGCCTGCTTCTGTCTCTCTGCCTGCCTCTCTTCCTACTTGTGATCTCTGTCTGTCAAATAAATAAAATATATTTTTTTAAAAAGTTAATAGAGGCAATGAATGACTTGGTACAATGTGGCAGTTTACCATTTTAAAAAAATGTCATGGTGTAAAGGCACTTTTGGTAGAGCTCTGAAGTATGAATCGAGATACTTTTTTGGTATTCTCTGTCTGAAAAATAATTTCTGTCAGTATGTTTGTTTCTCCAGAGAAACAGATCACATTTAGAATGGTTGTTTGTTCATTGTTATTTTTTCTGTGTCATTGGACACTGTCCCCCAAGCTTTTTTGTCAAATCTCAATTGTAAAGTGTATTATGTTTTATATTCATTACTGTTTTGAGTGCAGTCCTGTTCTGGCAATTTTGATTCACTGAATTATTTCTGCACCATCGGCAGAGAGAACAGATAAAACATTATGTAACTCATGCTACATAAGGTCTGTGTAGAAACCACATCAGACATTTTAAAATACTCTCTGGTGTTTTTTTCTTTCATACATCTGCTCCTCTCTCACTCTCTATACTCAAGAAATAACAGGAAACTTAGGACAAAAACATTAACAACAGAAAGCAAAGAGGTACACTAAGAGGATATTTGTTCAGGAATGCTGGTTTCCCTGGATTGCAACAATGCCAACTGCTAGTATTTTTTATGTGCTGGCCATTCTGAATGTTACTGAACCTGTATGAAAATCAGACTGTCGGACATATAGAAGGCAATGGAGTCTCCCAAACTGTGTCATTGCTTCATTACTTATCAGCTCAACTTTTTTTTTTTTTCTTTAGTATAATTTTTTATTTTTTATAAACATATATTTTTATCCCCAGGGGTACAGGTCTGTGAATCACCAGGTTTACACACTTCACAGCACTCACCAAAACACATACCCTCCCCAATGTCCATAATACCACCCCCTTCTCCCAAACCCCCTCACCCCAGCAACCCTCAGTTTGTTTTGTGAGATTAAGAGTCACTTATGGTTTGTCTCCCTCCCAATCGCATCTTCTTTCATTTATTCTTCTCGTACCTACTTAAGCCCCCATGTTGCATCACCACTTCCTCATATCAGGGAGATCATATGATAGTTGTCTTTCTCTGCTTGACTTATTTCGCTAAGCATGACACGCTCTAGTTCCATCCATGTTGTCGCAAATGGCAAGATTTCATTTCTTTTGATGGCTGCATAGTATTCCATTGTGTATATATACCACATCTTCTTGATCCATTCATCTGTTGATGGACATCTAGGTCCTTTCCATAGTTTGGCTATTGTGGACATTGCTGCTATAAACATTCGAGTACACGTGCCCCTTTGGATCACTACGTTTGTATCTTTAGGGTAAATGCCCAAAAGTGCAATTGCTGGGTCATGGGGCAGTTCTATTTTCAACATTTTGAGGAACCTCCATGCTGTTTTCCAGAGAGGTTGCACCAGCTTGCATTCCCACCAACAGTGTAGGAGGGTTCCCCTTTCTCCGCATCCTCGCCAGCATCTGTCATTTCCTGACTTGTTGATTTTAGCCATTCTCACTGGTGTGAGGTGATATCGCATTGTGGTTTTGATTTGTATTTCCCTGATGCCGAGTGATATAGAGCACTTTTTCATGTGTCTGTTGGCCATCTGGATGTCTTCTTGGCAGAAATGTCTGTTCATGTCCTCTGCCCATTTCTTGATTGGATTATTTGTTCTTTGGGTGTTGAGTTTGCTAAGTTCTTTATAGATTCTGGACACTAGTCCTTTATCTGATATGTCGTTTGCAAATATCTTCTCCCATTCTGTCAGTTGTCTTTTGATTTTGTGAACTGTTTCCTTTGCTGTGCAAAAGCTTTTGATCTTGATGAAATCCCAAAAGTTCATTTTTGCCCTTGCTTCCCTTGCCTTTGGCGTTGTTCCTAGGAAGATGTTGCTGCGGCTGAGGTCAAAGAGGTCGCTGCCTGTGTTCTCCTCAAGGATTTTGATGGATTCCTTTCGCACATTGAGGTCCTTCATCCATTTTGAGTCTATTTTTGTGTGTGGTGTAAGGAAATGGTCCAATTTCATTTTTCTGCATGTGGTTGTCCAATTTTCCCAGCACCATTTATTTAAGAGGCTGTCTTTTTTCCATTGGACATTCTTTCCTGCTTTGTCGAAGATTAGTTGACCATAGAGTTGAGAGTCTATTTCTGGGCTCTCTATTCTGTTCCATTGATCTATGGGTCTGTTTTTGTGCCAGTACCATGCTGTCTTGATGATGACAGCTTTGTAATAGAGCTTGAAGTCCGGGATTGTGATGCCACCAGCTCAACTTTTAGTCAGATTAAATAGGATATGTTGGAATTTCATTTTTCAACTGGATTTATTTTTAACAATGTAAAGGGATGTTAGTATATTTTGCTTTATTATATAATTTATTCATTCTCAAACAAAAGGAAGAAATTATCATCTCTGTGGCTGTGTTTCTAATTGAATATAAGTTATGTAGTACTTTCTTTAAGAGAACAGACTTTAATTTTAGGTAGTCTCTAATATATTGAACACTTGTTAACAAAACAAATATATCTAAGGTACAAAACCACAGTACCCTAGTGCTTCATTTGGGGACAAAGATAAAGTTCTATCAGGGTGTCATAAAAGTTAGTGAGATAGAATGTAAAAGTCCTTAATATTTCATTTGAATAAATAATGCCCTTGTACAATCACATTTACTATGAATATTCTGCTCAAACTTGGAAAACAATTCCACTAAAAGAAGATAAATAAACCAGCTCTTCTTAAAGCATATTTAATGCCATATGGTTTATACAGCACTTTCATTTATATTATTTCAATTAATTCCCAAAATGCCCTTGAAATTTTACATCCATGGTAAGCCGAGAAAACAGATGCTTAGGGAAATTAAGTACCAGCTAAAGTCACAAATCCATTAAACAGCCCATTTGAATTTTTAGCTCATGTTCCTCTAACCTGCAGATCCCATAAACTTTCTGTAAGAGCTATTTACCTTAGATTGTCACAAGTAAGAAATTAATAAGATTTTTATACCATGATCTTGTTATGAGTTTATATATTTTTCCTTTTTTATTTGATTATTGATGACTAAATGAAGAATGGAACAGTGATATTTTTGGAATGAAACTTGAAGGTACTTTGTGGCCATCTTATTTAACAAACACAAAGTATTATCACTAACTTTGAGTTTGAATAGCTCAAAGTATATGCCTCAGGGGTTCTTAGAAAGGGTTCTTGATTTTTAACCAAATGGGTGGAAAATAATTTAAGTTGAACCTAACCCATGTTCTTCCAGGGGAAATATGGATCTGTGTTCAGAAATAAAAAGATGGGCTAAATTCTTAGAATATCCTTCATACTCTGCATGAGTACATCCTTGGGGTGGCTTCAGGCTTGAGAAATCATATGCACCTTGTTAAACCTAGAGGTTTTTTTCTCCCCAAATCCTGCTGAATTAATTAATGAATAAATGAATGAATGAATGAATGAATAACATCCATGTTGGCAATGTTGGTAAAAATGAATGAATATAGTAAATGAATATAGTCCATTGATATTCATTAATATTTTTACATAATAGTACAGTGTGCTTCCCCCAGGTCTGTGATATTAGATCTTCTCTTGGTAGAGTTGTTTTAAGCCTATATTCACTGATCCTAGAAAATTGGCCTTTAAGTACTCCTTTTCAGTAATGCTCACATAAACGTTTCTATATATATTAATACCTTCTTTCACAGCTCTTCATACATTTCCTCGTATGTTTCTTCAGTAGCCAAAATGTGTAATTCAGTCAAGTTATTCTTTTTCAGAAAGTGTTGAAATTGGTAGGAAAGTTAGGAAAATAAAGAATATGCAAAAAAAAAAAAAAAAAAAAAACCTTGAAATAAGGTTAAAAATGCAGTGTATTGACACATTATTACCTATGGAAGAGTAATAATATGCCTTTTTAAAATAATATCTCCAAAGGCAGTAAATTTAGTGCAGAAATTTCAATTTGGGGATTGAATTGAAATTCAATTCAAATGAAACCAAATATTGCCTATTTGATGAGAATGCATATTGAGGCTCCCAGGTGTTATGAGAAACTAGTGCTTCATAGGAAAAGCAAACCCTGATGAAGGAAGAGCATTGTTACTGAGCAGGAGTAAAGTTAATTAAAAGAAAGCATTCTAAAGAAATTTAATGAGACCTATTTTGAAATAATGTTTAATGAAGTTTTTTTTTTATTATATGTCAAAAATTTGGGGCTTCTTTTACATGTCCTTTCTTATAAAAGAAAGGGGAAAACATCTTATAAAACAAAGACACAACCTATGTAATATGCAGCCAGGAATTGGGCATACAATAGAGAACTTCACCTGATGGGTGTTTGTGATGCAAGAACAAACTCAGAATGAATGAGTGAATTAAGTAGACAAGTAAAATAAATTTAAGCCCCTGTAACTTCCAGGCACTTGACTGTGTTGCAAAAGCTTTGAAGGTCAGACTCTTCCTAAACTTTCAGACATGCACAGCATAGTGGAAGAGTTCATAGGAGATTTCAGCAAGACGTTTGTGGGTTGGGAAGAATCAGTCAAAGATTCATAAAATCTCCCTTGTAGATGAAAGCACATAGGGTTTTTTTGTTTGTTTGTTTTTGTTTTTGTTTTTGCCAAATTCTGTCTCCAAACTTGGACCTCTGCTAATCCTCTCTTCGAGTTTCTTCCTTGTGTTTTCTCCTAGAGGTCTGGCAGGAGAACAACAAATAAGCAACTGGAGAAGGAGAAACCACACGGAACTAACAGAGTTCATCCTCCTGGGATTGTCAGATGACCCGCAGCTTCAGGGAGTGATCTTCGTCTTTCTGTTCATCACCTACATGCTCAGCATCACTGGGAACCTGACCATTATCACCCTTATCCTGCTGGATGCCCACCTCCAGACACTCACGTATTTCTTCCTCAAAAACTTCTCCATATTAGAGGTTTCATTCACCACTGTTAGCATACCAAGTTCCTAAGCACTCTGATTACAGGAGATAAAACCATTTCCTTTAATGATTGCATTGCTCAGTTCTTTTTTTTTTTTTTTTTCATTCTGTTGGGAGTCACTGAATTTTACCTGCTGGCTGCCATGTCCTATGACCATTATATTGCCATCTGCAAACCTCTGCATTACATGACCATCATGAATCCCAGAGTCTGCATACTCCTTGTCTTCTCTTTGTGGCTGATTTCATTCTTTTTTTTTTTTTTTTTAAATTTTTTATTTTTTATAAACATATATTTTTATCCCCAGGGGTACAGGTCTGTGAATCACCAGGTTTACACACTTCATAGCACTCACCAAATCACATACCCTCCCCAATGTCCATAATCCCACCCCCTTCTCCCAAACCCCCTCCCCCCGGCAACCCTCAGTTTGTTTTGTGAGATTAAGAGTCACTTATGGTTTGTCTCCCTCCCAATCCCATCTTGTTTCATTTATTCTTCTTCTACCCACTTAAGCCTCCATGTTGCATCACCACTTCCTCATATCAGGGAGATCATATGATAGTTGTCTTTCTCTGCTTGACTTATTTCGCTAAGCATGATATGCTCTAGTTCCATCCATGTTGTTGCAAATGGCAAGATTTCATTTCTTTTGATGGCTGCATAGTATTCCATTGTGTATATATACCACATCTTCTTGATCCATTCATCTGTTGATGGACATCTAGGTTCTTTCCATAGTTTGGCTATTGTGGACATTGCTGCTATAAACATTCGGGTGCATGTGTCCCTTTGGATCACTACATTTGTATCTTTAGGGTAAATACCCAATAGTGCAATTGCTGGGTCATAGGGCAGTTCTATTTTCAACATTTTGAGGAACCTCCATGCTGTTTTCCAGAGTGGCTGCACCAGCTTGCATTCCCACCAACAGTGTAGGAGGGTTCCCCTTTCTCCGCATCCTCGCCAGCATCTGTCATTTCCTGACTTGTTGATTTTAGCCATTCTGACTGGTGTGAGGTGATATCTCATTGTGGTTTTGATTTGTATTTCCCTGATGCCAAGTGATATGGAGCACTTTTTCATGTGTCTGTTGGCCATCTGGATGTCTTCTTTGCAGAAATGTCTGTTCATGTCTTCTGCCCATTTCTTGATTGGATTATTTGTTCTTTGGGTGTTGAGTTTGCTAAGTTCTTTATAGATTCTGGACACTAGTCCTTTATCTGATATGTCGTTTGCAAATATCTTCTGATTTCATTCTTAATTGTATTCCCTGCACTCATGTTGCTCTTAAACCTTAATTACTGTAGGTCTAATATTATTGACTATTTTGCCTGTGATTTTTACCCCCTGCTGCAACTTTTTTGTTCAGACACAAAATTCCTAGAGATAATGGGGTTTTCCTGGTCTCTGTTTACTTTAATGTTCACCCTGGTAATAATAATTCTGTCCTACATATATATCATTAGAACAATTTTGAGGATTCCTTCTGCTAGTCAGAGGACAAAGGCCTTTTCCACCTGTTCATCCCACATGATTGCCATCTTCATTTCCTATGGCAGCGCATTTTCATGTACATTAATCCAGCAGCAAAAGACATAGTGTCTCTGAGCAAGGGTGTTATTGTGCTAAACACCTCAGTAGCCCCCATGCTGAACCCCTTTATTTACAGCCTAAGGAACCAGCAACTCAAGGGAGCCTTCATGGACAGGGCAAGGAAGATTGCATTTTTCTCAAGCAAATGAAATGTTATGGTTTTACAAATTAGACACATTGCAGGGCAATTTAAAATATACAAACATGAAATTTGAGCCACCTTTAAATGGCAGTGGTCTTCCTGCTATCCTTATTCATTCTTTCTTTCTAAGAGTTTATAAGCACATTTAATATATTTCCCATTCAGATGAAATAACTCCATAAGTTTTTCTGGTTCCCATTCTTCTGAAACTTTGATTAGTTTCAATGTCTTGATTATTAATTCTTTTAATTTGTAAATGTAATTTACTTTGCATTTTGTTTAGGAAAATGATTATCACACAGAATGGAGGAGGCACTGTAATTATTGATGTGATATTTTCCTTACTCTATATAGAAAATATAATTTTGTGATTTTCAGTGATCTTTGCCAGAAATCCTTTCACAATCTTGCAGTTTCTCTAGGAAATCAATTCTTCAAATGCCATATGATTTTTTGAAAAATGTGAAAGCTTTCATTTAAAAACCACAGAACATTGCTCGCTAAATAGGGTGTTTTCACATAATTTATCTATTGTCAAAAAAAGAATAGATACTTAACATATATACTTTTGTAGATATGCTGCTAAATACATCTCCTTATTTCCAAAATCCATTATGACTCACTAGATATAGGTAGATATACAAGTAGATGCAGACATACATACATGTATACATACAAACACATACACATACTGTAGAAAATAGTGAAGAAATACCATCTTAGATATGTAGAATAAGTTGGATTTCTCTAATTCCATGGTGTAAGTTTTGCTTTCTGATAATGCTGAAATATATATGTATAGCTCCCTTCTAGTTTTGAACTAGGCTGAAACTGGGCATGTGTCTAAATTATTTGATGCCTAAAAAGCAAAATCATTTAAGTTTTATATAAAATAAAATCTTCATAACAGATCATAACAGATCACAACTTTCATATAAAGTTAGAATTTCACCTGTTAAAATACTCCTCCACTCACTCTACTTAAGGTATTAAGTGCCTAAAGTATTTTGGAAAGATGGATGCGTGTTTCTCTATGTGTGTGAGAGAGAAAATGAAAGAAAATTATGAATACAATAAAGTATTCTAAATAATATAAATGATTATTTAGTAATAGAAAATATACTATAATCCTAACTCATGCCATAC
Organism: Mustela lutreola; assembly: GCF_030435805.1. NCBI lineage: Eukaryota > Metazoa > Chordata > Mammalia > Carnivora > Mustelidae > Mustela > Mustela lutreola. The sequence continues at coordinate 59,578,580 of NC_081297.1, forward strand.
CATTCCTAATGATTTCTATGTAACATATTCAACTGAGAAATACAGCACAGGAATTATAGAGAAAAAAATAAAATAAGTAATAGAAAATTGAAGGGTATTCAAAATGTAATAGACAACTTATGAATGGTTTCTCAATTTCATTCTATCTGAAGTATATTTTGTATATGAAAGAAGGCAAATAGTTGACAAAGTTAGGGTTTCTATGTCCTCTCAATATATATTTTCCCAGAGGTAAATCAGGTGTCAGATATCTGGCATATATAATGTACCATAGGGATGAGAATGAACCTTTCAAGCACACAGCATAATTAGCTATCAATAAATAGTAGCTATTATTATAACATTGTCTTTATTAACTGCTATGGTTGTGAATAAGTACAAATTATATTTATAAAGTGGTGAGAACACTTAACTTGAGATTTACCCACTTGTATTTTTAAAGGCACAATATAGTATTGTTAACTGCAGGCAAAATGTAGTACAGTGAACAATGTTCTTCAACAGTATTCATCTTCAACATCTTGAAAACTTATCCTTCTTACAGAACTGAACTTTATACCAGCTAATAGCAACTCCCCATTGCTGACCCTGCCCCACCCTAAGATAGTTGCCATTCAACTCCATTTCCATGAGATAGACTGATTTTAACACCTCATAAAAGTGGAATCATGCATTTTTTTGTCCTTCCACTTGTTTCACTTAGGGTAATGTCCTCCACATTCATCAGTGTAGTGTCATATCTTTGATAGAAATAAAAATGGAAGAGAAAGAAATAAACTACCCCACAATGATCAGAGTTTGTCCTGCTGAGCCTTTCTGATGATCCTGATTTTTTTTTCATTTATTTATTTTCAGCATAACAGTACCATTATTTTTTCACCACAACCAGTGCTCCATGCAATCTGTGCCCTCTATAATACCCACCACCTGGTACCCCGACCTCCCAACCCCCCACCACTTCAAACCCTCAGATTGTTTTTCAGAGTCCATAGTGTCTCATGATTCACCTCCCCCTCCAATTTACCCCAACCCCTTTCTAACTGCCCATGTCCTCCATGCTTTTTGTTATGCTTCACAAATAAGTGAAACCATATGATAATTGACTCTCTCTGCTTGACTTATTTCACTCAGCATCATCTCTTCCAGTCCCATCCATGTTGCTACAAAAGTTGGGTATTTGTCCTTTCTGATGGAGGCATAATACTCCATATGGACCACATCTTCCTTATCCATTTGTCCGTTGCAGGGCATCTTGGTTCTTTCCACAGTTTGGTGACTGTGGCCATTGCTACTATAAACATTGGGGTACAGATGACCCTTCTTTTTTACTACCTCTGTATCTTTGAGGTAAATACCCAGGAGTGCAATGGCAGGGTGATAGGGAAGTTCTCTTTTTAATTTCTTGAGGAATTTCCACACTGTTCTCCAAAGAGGCTGCACCAACTTGCATTCCCACCAACAGTGCAAGAGGGTTCCCCTTTCTCCACATCCTCTCCAACACATGTTGTTTCCTGTCTTGCTAATTTTGGCCATTCTAACTGATGTAAGGTGATATCTCAATGTGGTTTTAATTTGAATCTCCCTGATAGCTAGTGATGATGAACATTTTTTCATGTGTCTGATAGCCATTTGTATGTCTTTATTGGAGAAGTGTCTGTCCATATCTTCTGCCCATTTTTTGATATGATTGTCTGTTTTGTGTGTGATGATCTTGATTTCTGATTCTGATTTTACTCTGCCTATTTATCCCAAACATGTAAAGTGTCAATGGAAACCTAACAGTCATCACCCTAACTTGGGTGAGCTCTCCTCTACAGAGGCCTCTGTATTTCTTAGCTAGAACTTGTCTTTCTTAGAAATTTCATTTTCAATTACATGTATTCCTCGATTTCTGGGGTTAATTATCACCAGGGATAATATCATTTCCAATAACAGTTGTGTTGCCCAACTATTCTTTATTTTCATAGGGGTAACTGAATTTCAAATTCTAATTGCCATGTCCTTTGATCACTATTATTGCCATTTGCAAGCCCCTTCATTATACAACCATCAAGAACAGGAAACTCTGTAACCTGTTTATGCTATGTGCATTGCTGGGCAAGTTTCTGATCATTTTCCCACCACTTATACTGGTTTACTCAGCTGGATTACTGTGTTTCCAATGTCATTGAACACTTTGCATGTGACTATCTTTCCTTTTTGCAATGGACTCATTCAGATACATGACACTTTGTAGTAACTGACTTTTGCTTGGTTGGGGTACTTTGCTATTTACTTTGGCTTTGGTGATTTTGTCTTACATATACATCACAATTTGTTCTATTTATTTGCTAACACCAAGCCAGTCCACAGGAAATAGTGAAAGGGTCCTCTAAGCAAAAAGAGAGCCTAAAAGTAGTAGACCAGAAAGGAACAGAGACAGTATATAGTAACACTCACCTTATAGACAATACAATGGCATAGCATGTCTAAATTCATTTCTTTCAATCGTTAACCTGAATGTAAATGACCTAAATACCCCAATCAAAAGACACAGGGTATTAGAATGGATAAAAACACAAAACCCATCAGTGTGCTGTCTACAAGAAATTCATTTTAGACACAAAGACACCTCCAGATTTTAAGTGAGGTGGTGGAAAACAATTTACCATGCTAATGGACATCAAAAGAAAGCTGAGGTGGCAATCCGTTTATCAGATAAATTAGATTTTAAGCTAAAAACAACAATAGGAGTTGAGGAAGGACACTATATCATACTCAAAGGGTCTGTCCAACAAAAGGATCTAACAATTTTAAATATCTATGCCCCTAACATGGGAACAGCCAACTAAATAAACCAATTAATAACAAAACCAAAGAAACACAACAATAATAATACAATAATAGAAGGGCACTTAAAACCCCCCTCACTGAAATGGACAGATCATCCAAGCAAAATATCAACAAGGAAATAAAAGCCTTAAATGTCGCACTGGATGGACATTGTAGATATATTCAGAACATTCCATCCCAAAACAACAGAATATGCATTCTTCTCTAGTGAACATTCTCCAGAATAGATCACATCTTAGGTCACAAATCAGGTCTCAACCAGTACCAAAAGACTGGGATCATTCCCTGCATTCTTGTTATCATTCTATATTCAGCGTTTTTGTATACTTTATTTGATACCTACTAGCTTGGAGTGCCACTTTTATGGAGATGTTTTAGTATGATAAAAATGTAATGTTTTCATATAAGATTAAGTTGTCCCAGTATTTTACTCAGCAAAAGAAGAATGGGAGATTCTATTCTTGAGAGAAATCCTGATTCAGGAAATTCAGGAAATGTTCCCCAAAATGCTGTGCACATTTAGTTATTTTCTCATTTAGATTATATGCAAAATATTCCATGTGCTTCTAGCTGATTTCTTATGCACTTTCTATCTCTTTGGGCATTATCCCAAAAGTTTCTGGTTCCAATATTGGTGCAACTGTTGATAACATTTGTACAATCCTTAGTGTATTTTCCTCTAGGCCCTTGTTGGCACATTTGATTCACTGGAGTATTTGCTCTGAGACATGAGTATATATGGTAAATAAAAATGTGCATTAGGCAAGAGAAAATCCACATGAAATCTTCTTCCAAAAGATCCAAAGTAACTCCAAATCTAACTTCTCTTCACTATTTTAGCTCCCATACGTATAGGGAAAAGTGTGTAAAAGAATATTAGTTACAGAAATAAAGTAGCTCCAATGTATTGAGAAATACTGGTTTTTAAAATACTGAATCTCTTAACCTAAAACTGAAATAGTTGTCATTTTGCTTTTTTTTTTAACCATTTCAACCAGCTGATGATGTCTTTTGTGTGACAAATAGAGGTAAGATTGTAAAGTTGTAGTCAACAGAAAATTTCTTTTTCTTAGCACTGATTCATTAATGTTTACCTAACTTTATTTTGGAATACATAGAATAATTTGGGTTTCTTATGTCAGCTGTATTTATCAAGGATTATGAAAAATGAGTATGTTACATTTCCTGTTTGTCATAATATTTTATTCCTCTATTACTTTTCATACAATTATTGTCTCTCAATTTGATCTTCCTCATTGAATACATGTTTAATAAGTAGTAAATGTGCTGGTTTCAAGCAGAAAGACTTAGGAATTCCAATTCTACTATCAACTAACATCTGATGTCTGATCTTGCTTATTATACTTAATCTCTTTCATTGTCAGTGTCTTCAAATTAACATAGATAACTCACACTGAGTAAATGAGATAAGTGCATACAGTCTTTCACTGTCTCAAAAATGGTTTTGGTGTTTAACGTGGGGCTATATTCCTCAAATATGTTCATTGACTTTATTTTGGGGAGAATAAAGATAATATTAACCACTGTTTGGGAGTACATTTTATACAGATTTTGTATGATTTAATTTTACTTTTTCTTAAATTTGTCCTCATGACTATTCCATGAATTATTATTCCTATTTTTTAAATGAAGGAAAAAGTAAAATTCAGAGAGATTAAGTAACTTGTCCAAAGTCACAATACTATGAGTTGCATTTTCAATCCATTTCTCTTTGAAGGCAAAGCCCACAAGTGCCCCAATAGTATCATTCCTTATAAATAAATATTAAGGTCTGATGCTTTATGTTTTTGAAGAATTCCTTTCCTTCTTTACATTAAAAATTATACCCAAATATAGATACCTAGTTAACAAATTGAGATAATCAGGATATATGTAGAATATCTTTATGAAAACCTACAGATTTTGAGAGTAATTTATGATTACTGCTTTCCCTTCATTATTCCTATTCATACTGGTTGATGCTTTGATCTGATTTGGGATCCAAATTCTCCCTTTCTATTAGGAAAAAAAAAACAGGTAATTTTTTTCAGGGTACTGAGGGAAAAAAGATTCTGATCCAATTTGAGGAATATTCTGAGACATTACTAAAGTAATAATCTGAAAAAAAAAAAGAAACTAAATTGGTCCTTCATGAGATTTTTTATATTCACCATAAAGTTCTTGCATGACATTAGCTGTAAGCAAACATGGTCAGGAATGGAGTGAATCATTCCAGAAAAAAAAAGTTAGTGGTTGTTATAAAACCAAATTATTACTCAAGATACCACATTAAACCAATATTTTGTTCTCTTATTTGACAAATTAGCCTCACATCTAAATCTAACACCAAGAAAAGGAGTGTCACGTGAGAGAGAAAGAGAATTAGAAAATTGTGTGTTAATTTGTGGGTGAAAATAGTAAGTAGCTTGTTTATACAATATGTTAATTTTCACTTTCAATGAATGACACACTTGATTCAACAATTAGATAGATATCCATGACAGAGTAGAATTCATTGAAAAGAAAGGAGCAGGGGCCCCTGGGTGGCTCAGTGGGTTAAAGCCTCTGCCTTCAGCTCAGGTCATGATGCCAGGGTCCTGGGATTGAGCCCCGCATCGAGCCCCGCATCGGGCCCCGCATCGGGCTCTCTGCTCAGTGGGGAGCCTGCTTCCTTCTCTCTCTGTCTCTGCCTGCCTCTCTGCCTACTTTTCTGACAAATAAATAAATGAAATCTTTAAAAAAATTAAAAAAAGAAAAGAAAGGAGCAAATGGGACCACAAATCTTGTGAACATAAGTTACATATGACTGGGTAAAAGAAACCTGGATAAGTAGTTAGGAAGGAAAGCTCGAAATAATCTTTTAGAGTCTTGGATATATTTTTCATGACTCTACCAAAAACATCACAGAAATAACTTACAGATCAAAGAGTGTACACACAGTGTTAATTATTGAGGATTATTCATTGAGAAAAATGACTGCTATGATTGAAATATCGATCATACATTTGAATTGCCATAAGTTTGTTTACAAAATATGTCACTGTGATGTCTGTTTAAAAGCCCTTCAGCCTGCTTCCTCTAGTCCTGAGAAATAGCAAAAGAAATGTTCATTTCCTGTGATTTTCACATGCTTTCGCCATAGCATTGGCACTATCCATCTTCGTTGGAATTTGGAATTTGCGTTAATCAACAGCAACACTTCTTTGCTAAACAGTGTGAAGTGAGTGAAAAGAGAACTCAGACATGTTGGGGAAAAAGAGATCAAGAAACTTCACAGTATTATGATGTATTATATACCAGTAATCAATAAGTCTACATCTTAAACTAAATATCCTATTGCAAAACTTCCTTCATGACTCTGAATTGAACACTTTACTATTTAGTGAGAATACACAGATTGAGGGATATGATAATGGACTGGTTTGATTTACTGAGAAAAATTTAACTTCACTTTAAAATGCATTGTATTATTTAAGTTATTATTATTCAGGAAAAGAATATAAAGGGAGTTCATGGGCTGTCTTATCCTGTACTCCAAGGTGTTGACCTAATAAAGCTTCTATAAATGTAGATAAAAGGAAATATATAAAATTATAATATGGGATAGAAAGCAGAATTCATATATAAAGAATAATACCAACAACATTTAGATAGAAGAAACTCTGAAAGAAAAAATGTTCTATAAAATAATTTTAGATATAAATACATTGCTTCTTTAGCCCATGAATGTGTAAATCGACCTGCTAAATTTCTACCATGCCTTCTGTCTATAGTCCGAGGACATCATGTCAAAGAATTCATTAACTGTGGCTTCAGATAAGGTACAGGAGGTTGGAAAAGAAGAATGTGAACCAGAGTAAAAACTTTGGAATTTTGTCACAATGTTAAAAATTGAACTTCATTGACTTTCAAATTTTGGTCACATCCCCAGTTGAGTGACCTCCCTATAAACATACCGTCTTTTCTATGTTATACTTCTAAGTAATAATGCTAATACTAATACTAACAATACTAAGTAATAATTCACCTAATTCATGTGACAGAAATGAGGAAATGAGACAATTTGTGGTTGGAAGAGGACAAAGATTTTCTCAATGGGAAGGGAATCCATCAGGGAATTACTCTGAAGAGTCAACAGGAAGCATTTCTATTCCAGTTATCAAATATTCAGAAAAACCTGGGTTAAAATTCCTGTTCTTCTCATGTAGGGCATGTATTGCAGATAAGATTTTTAAAAATCTTTTTAGAATCAGTTCCCAATCAGTGAAATGAAGGTTTCATGAAGAAACATTCTATGTAAAACACAGAGTGTGGCACAGCTAAAAATTTACTTTAAACATGTCACCTACTCGGGGCGCCTGGGTGGCTCAGTGGGTTAAGCCGCTGCCTTCGGCTCAGGTCATGATCTCAGGGTCCTGGGATCGAGTCCCGCATCGGGCTCTCTGCTCAGCAGGGAGCCTGCTTCCTCCTCTCTCTCTCTGCCTGCCTCTCTGCCTACTTGTAATCTCTCTGTCAAATAAATAAATAAAATCTTAAAAAAAAAAAAACATGTCACCTACTTTTATTAAGTTTTCTTAAAGTTCTCTTACATTAAATTAATTAAATTAATTTAAATTAAACTAAATTAAATTAGTTTACTTCCACAGACCAACCCCAGCAGCTTCCTATATGTAATCCCCTTTCTCTAATCCTTCTGTTTGTGTTTTCTCCTCTAATCTACACAAAAGAAGAAAAGAAATGAAAAACCACACAGAAATAACAGAGTTCATCCTCCTGGGATTGTCAGATGATCCACAGCTTCAGGGGGTGATCTTTGTCTTTCTGTTCATCACCTACATGCTCAGCATCACTGGGAACCTGACCATTATCACCCTTACCCTGCTGGATGCCCACCTCCAGACTCCCATGTATTTCTTCCTCAGAAATTTCTCCTTGCTAGAGGTTTCATTCACAACTGTCAGCATACCCAAGTTCCTGGGCACCCTGATTACAGGAGATAAAACCATTTCTTTTAATGACTGTATGGCTCAGTTGTTTTTTTTCATTCTGTTGGGAGTCACTGAATTTTACCTTCTGGCTGCCATGTCCTATGACCGTTACATTGCCATCTGCAAGCCTCTGCATTACATGACCATCATGAATCCCAGAGTCTGCATACTCCTTGTCTTTGCCTCTTGGTTGGCTTCATTCTTAATCATATTCCCATCACTCATGCTGTTCATACAGCTTGATTACTGTAAGTCCAACGTTATAGATCATTTTACCTGTGATTATTTCCCCTTACTACACCTTTCTTGTTCAGACACAAAATTCCTAGAGACAGTGGGTTTTTCCTGTGCTGTGTTTACTCTACTGTTCACTTTGGCATTAATAATTCTGTCCTATATATATATCATTAGAACAATTTTGAGGATTCCTTCCGCTAGTCAGAGGACAAAGGCCTTTTCTACCTGCTCATCCCACATGATTGTCATCTCCATCTCCTATGGCAGCTGCATTTTCATGTACATTAATCCAGCAGCAAAAGACAGAGTGTCTCTGAGCAAGAGTGTTGCTGTGCTAAACACCTCAGTAGCCCCCATGCTGAACCCCTTTATTTACAGCCTAAGAAACCAGCAAGTCAAGCGAGCCTTCATGGACAGGGCAAAGAAGATTGTATTTTTCTCAAGTAAATAAAAAAAAATTAAAATGTTGTCATAAATTAAAGACATACTCAAGAACAAGTAAATAGGAATCAGGGCCCTGCAAAAGTCTATGAATATCCACATAGTTTCACTAGAGTTCTGTATCATTGCTTATATTTCTATTGCCAGCAAAATACTGAGGATATTTGAGAAATATTGTAAAATACATATATACATATGTAGATATATGTACAAATATCAAATATATACATATATTTGAATATATATATATTTCCACTTAAATTTCAATCACTTTCTCATGCATTCCTCTTCTGTGAGATAGTCTTTTCACTCTGTAACTATGAGACTGACCTTATTTCCTTCGAAATATTTTTAAATACCTTTTTTTTTTTTTTTCACAATAAAACTTAGAAAATCAAAGAAAGACAAAAAGACACTGTAAGATCAATGAGTTAAAATCATTTTATGATTTTACCAGGAAACATTCTTTGAAGGAATTCAGAAAATATTGTCATGTTTAACATTATTTTGATTTTACTCTACAAAAACTGTGAATATTACTTAGTCTTATTGGAATATTACATGTACCATCCTCTCCATATGATAGCATACTTAGTAACTATGTAAAAAACTATCACTAAGAAAGTGATGTATTTACTCTTTTTGAGAAGTCTCAAGTATTTTTGAAGTACCCCGTTTAAAATTTTCTGTGCCATATAATTTACCAATTTAAAATGCAATTATGAAGTCACACTTATTTATGGAAAACATGAAGTAGCCCATATTTCTAGCAACTCCTTAATTAACACATAAATCATATCAGTTCTTTAAAAAAGCCTGAAGACATAAATATTCCTAGATACCAAATATGAGTATATTTACTGTTTCTTTTTTTTTTTTTTTTAAGATTTTTTAAAAAGACATACAAATGGCTATCAGGCACATGAAAAAATGTTCATCATCACTAGCCATCAGGGAGATTCAAATTAAAACCACATTGAGATAGCACCTTACACCAGTTAGAAAGGCCAAAACAACATTTGTTGGAGAGGATGTGGAGAAAGGGGAACCCTCTTGCACTGTTGGTGGGAATGCAAGTTGGTGCAGCCTCTTTGGAGAACAGTGTGGAGATTCCTCAAGAAATTAAAAATAGAACTTCCCTATGACCCTGCAATTGCACTACTGGGTATTTACCCCAAAGATACAGAGGTAGTGAAAAGAAGGGTCATCTGTACGCCAATGTTTATAGCAGCAATGGCCACAGTCGCCATACTATGGAAAGAACCAAGATGTCCTTCAATGGATGAATGGATAAGGAAAAGGTGGTTCATATACACTATGGAGTATTATGCCTCCATCAAAAAGGATGAATACCCAACTTTTGTAGCAACATGGACGGGACTGGAAGAGATGATGCTGAGTGAAATAAGTCAAGCAGAGAGAGTCAATTATCATATGGTTTCACTTATTTGTGAAGCATAACAAATAGCATGGAGGATATGGGGAGTTAAAGAGGAGAAGGGAGTTGGGGGAAATTGGAAAGGGAGGTGAATCATGAGAGACTATGGACTCTGAAAAACAATCTGAGGGGTTTGAAGTGGCGGCGGGGTGGAAGATTGGGGTACCAGGTGGTGGGTATTAATTATAGAGGGCACGGATTGCATGGAGCACTGGGTGTGGTGAAAAAATAATGAATACTGTTATGCTGAAAAAAAATTAACTAAACAAAAAAGATTTTATTTATTTATTTGGCAGACAGAGATCACAAGTAGGCAGAGACGCAGGCAGAGAGAGAGAGAGAGGAGGAAGCAGGCTCCCTTCTAAGCAGAGAGCCTAATGCAGGGCTTGATCCCGGGGCCCTTGGATCAGGACCTGAGCCGACAGAAAAGGCTTTAACCCACTGAGCCATCCAGGTGCCCCACATTTGCTGTTTCTTAATAGTGTATTTATTTTTTAAAACAGATTTTTCTTATTTATTTGACAGAGAGAGAAGTTACAAGTAGGCAGAAAGGCAGGCAGAGAGAGAAGGGGGTTAAGCAGGCTCCCTGCTTAGCACCACATGGGGCTCAATTCTAATTGACTGAGATCATGACCTGAGCTGAAGGCAGAGGCTTAACTCTCTGAGGTACCAAGGTGCCTGTTAGTAGTGTATTTAAATGCTTGACTTTAAACTGCTCTTTTTGATAATCAACACCTAAGATAATAAGTTTCTGATACCTTTTTTGGCTCTTTTGATATAATACCTTACAAATACAATTCATTTAAGTGCAAATGATGCAAAACCTTATTTGTTTCATTATATACTTTGTTCATAGAAAAATCATTTTAACAAAATTCAGTTACAAGCTCACTATCATTGTGTTTATTCAGTACTATACTGGATGTTCTATCCAGGAGACTAGCAGGACAAGCACCAATACATTTACTAATATTGGAAAGGAAGAAAAAAATATATCTTTCTTAGCAAATCATATGATGTTTCCTCCTAAGGCCTTAGTGCATTCACACTAGATTGTATTTAAACCAGACAACACTCCTCTTCCAGATATATGCATGTCATCTCAATAAGTCCTCCCCAATTTCTCTACATACAATTATAGTAGCCCCCCACTTCCAACGTTTTTCAGTTTTCTCTTTCTTTACAAAACAGTTATTAATTTATAAAGGACCCTATAATTTAGGAATTAATTATGTTCATTGCTTATTGTCTGTTTTCTCTCACATCCCTGAGCCCAGGAGAGCAGAGATCTCCAACTCCCCTGCAGACAAAATGCTGTGGTCCACACAGAAGGGTGCAGGGCCTGACTAGATGCTTCCCAAAAGCCAGTTGTGCTGTGTCTTCTCAATTCTGCATTCAGAAAGCCCACATCAGTAGCTTGAAACCTGCCATGTGAGAGACTTCACTTCCTGGAACAGGATCAGCTCTACAGATCAGCCCCTCACCTCCACCCCCTGAGAAGCCGTTGTTAGACTTTTACCAGAAGTCACTAATACTCTTCCCTTAGAACTGGCATCTGCCACGTAGTGGGTTTTTGATAAACATGTTTTAATATATAAATACATTTGAATAATTTAGAATGGTTGCAATGCTACTGTTCTGACTAAATATTTTACCCAACATAAACACATGTAATAATGTACATAACACTGAATTAGCTTTTAAAACAGTGATTGAATAAAATGTGCATTTTATCATAACTAGACATTTTGTATGACAAAGGAATAATTAATTGAGTATTTTCTAAGACATTTGGTGTTCATTTTCCTCTTTTATTTTACATTAGGACTTTTGACAACTATGCAAAAATCAATTGATTTGATGCGTATTGAAGTTATTGAAAACAATTCTTGTTAAGGTTGGCATTGGAACTTTCTAATGGTAGGAACTTCCATGATGCAAACCCTTATTTTTTTCACACACAAAAAAGATTCTCTTAACTATATGGGCTACACCTAGAAACTTATCAGGTCCAACAACATCTGTCAATCGATACACTTCTGAGATTAAAAATTCAATTTATAAAATAATATCTCAATAAAATCATGGTAGTTAGTAAGGAAAAGGCCATCCAGACATCTTGTGGAGAGGCTTCCCTATAAAGCATGATAGTATATCACTGAAAATGATTAGTAATACATACCGAAAATATTCAGTAATACGATGCCAGTTAAGGTTTTAGAGAAAGTCTTAAAAGATTTGGATCCTTTAGCCATTTGATTTAATAAATTTTATCTTTTGATTTAGAACATGTTACAGCAAACCACTATTTGTAATTAAAATCCATCCTCCACTCTCTGAGGAGAGTGAAACCTGGTAGCTTGAACGATGTTTCATTGACCTAAAACATAATCACTCATCAACTTCAGAATACATGGAGGTAATTGACAAATTATTAAAAAGCAGATGCCTAGTAGCTTGTGGATAGGAGGGTAACAGGTGTAATCAGTCTTCATTAAAAGTGAATTATTCCAAGGCCTTGAGAAAAGCTAGACAGCTATTAGGAACTAGGAATAAAGCAGTAAGGGTAGAAAGTTAGAGAGTGAGAGGGTGATTGATCAAGGAGGAAAGGGAGAGATAATCCAGTATCTAGGAGCTTGAGAAAAGGCATGGAGAAGAAACATGTCTAATAGGATATTTCATGAAGTACAGTGCTTTGTGAGATAGAAATTCATTCCCTTTCCCTGTGAGTCACTGAAGATTGTATTGCTCCAAACACACAAATGGTGGACATCAGGTACTTTAACTTCTTTCTGCATCAGACTCTTTCTTTACCTGAATAATAATAGCACTGACCTCAGATGGTTTTGTATTGTCTGCTTGTTTGAAAAAATGAGATAATTTTATGGTCAGTGCCTGGTAATCAATAAAAGCTCTGAATAAAATATAAAAAGAATTGCTATTTGAATACAAAACTAAAGGCAAAGGAATAGAATTTTCACAAGTAGAGAATCAGTTTCACCATCTCCACTGAAATATCTTGAATAAATATTTTCAACGCCTATTTTAATGTGTAGCAGTTATAAATTCTACACATCTCAGCATCTATGTATTGTCTCTGCTGAGCAGAGAGCCTGATGTGGGGCTTGATTCCAGAATCCTGAGATCATGACCTGAGCTGAAGGCAGAGGCCCAAGCCACTGAGCCACCGAGGCACCTCTATATTTCTATACTACTTTACTCTTCTAGTAATAAAAATGATGTCTCTGATTGAAGGAATGTGGAAATAAACAAGTCAAAATATCCAATGCCAGATTTCCAGATATTTATTTTATTGATTCATAATATTCTCAATATGAGAAGATGTCATATGCACAAATATAAATAACTGTTTAATGGAAGTAAATAACACAGTGAAGAATGTCATCAAAGGCTAAAGCCACATTAGGGAGGGGCTTAGGAATGGCTTCCTTAAATTCAAAGGGTCAATATAGGTATAAACCTCCTCATCAGTCTTTAAGAGGTTGTCCATTTCTCGGGGCGCCTGGGTGGCTCAGTGGGTTAAGCCGCTGCCTTCGGCTCAGGTCGTGATCTCAGGGTCCTGGGATCGAGTCCCGCATCGGGCTCTCTGCTCAGCAGGGAGCCTGCTTCCTCCTCTCTCTCTCTGCCTGCCTCTCTGCCTACTTGTGATCTCTCTCTCTGTCAAATAAATAAATAAAAAATCTTTAAAAAAAAAAAAAGAGGTTGTCCATTTCAGAAGACAATGTCATACTAGAAATCCACAGCAGTGTTTTCCACCATTTCGTCTTGATAAATAATTCTTCTCTAGGTTGCCAAAATTCAAGAGATAACAGCACACTAATTATACTGAAGACAAGTCCAGTTTCAGGAAGAAAAATGTGGATTCCTTATGCAATCACAGAAGAGTGAAATTCTACACTTGATCTTAGCCAAAAGGCCGAGAAGCAATAGAAGTGTGAAATTCTAAATCAAGCTTTCCCATACTTAGGATCTTGCCATTTGTTTATTTGTTATTTTGCTCTTTGTACTTCTTAATCAATATTTATAAAAAGGATTCACCTCTGTCTTTAATGATTCTTCTTGGCAATCTCTTTACTTAATGAATTCCCCCAGGCCAACAAAAATACGCAGATAAAATAAGTCCAGTTCCATTTGTTTGTCAGACATAGAGAAGAACATTCCATATTTTCTGTTTCTCAAAACAGTGTTTGCAGGAAAATATAGCAGTCCATGAACTTAAGGAAAATATTACTTAGGTTTTATAGATGTATGATCATAGAATTACAAATATTGATTTTAAATGTTTGCATGAATAGAAAGAAAAATGGTTGAATAAAGAGTGCTTTGCAGCAACACACTTAGGAAAACTATCATTTAGGGCCAACTGCATATTTGTATGCTGTGCTGAGCATGGGATAAAGGCTTGGGCAAATTAGCCCAGTTAGCCTAAATAAGGTCGTTGTAAAATTACATTTCATGCATTACTGGGTCCATCAGGCACCAAAGTAAATACAATGCACACTCCTTCCCAATCCAGATTGATGGTGATGAGCAATCTCTCACCTGGGTAAAAATAAAAAAAAAGAAAAGAAAAGAAAAATAAAAAAGTGCTTTGTATTATATGAAAAGAGGCAAATGGAAAAGTAGTAGTCAACCAAGGTGTAACTGAATTTGCATGTGGAGTTTGAGAGAGACATGAAAAGCAAGAATGAGTTGAATTATAATAAAATGTTGTCAGCATTTTATGGTATCAGGAATAAGGATACCATGAGTCAAAGAGAATTATAATCCCGAAGAACCATGAAAAAGTAAAATCAACACACTTCTTTTGAGAGCACAGTAGAAACCAAATATTTTGCTAACTCGATTTACCAGCTCTGAAATTGTGTATATGTTTCAGCAAATCAGATGATAATAATTGAGACTAGGTCATCAAGAAGAATCAGGAAGTAAGTAAATTATTTATTCTTCAATATAATATATGGAATCTTCATTTTACTTAACTGTTTTAAAGATCATGTTTGCATATATGTTTGTGGATTTACAACCATTATAATATTAAAAATTAAATAATTGCTAGGGTGCATGGGTGGCTCAGTGAGTTAAAGCCTCTGCCTTCGGCTCATGTCATATTCCCAGGGTCCAGGTATCAAGCCTTGCATAGGGTTCTCGGCTCGGTGGGGAGCCTGCTTCCCCCTCTCTCTTCCTGCCTCTCTGCCTACTTGTGATCTCTGTCTGTCAAATAAATAAAATCTTCTAAAAAATTAAATAATTGCTTACTAACAAGAGACTATTAATAAAATCCTAAAGTAGGAACACAGAAATAAATATTGGGTTGTTCATTTTTTTTCTAATTTAAACATGTACTCAGTCACAAAAACAAGATTACTTTTAAAATTGGAAAGAATATCTGCCTCCAAGTTGATGTTATTTTGACCATCCACTTGTTCATTTTCCATAGCAGTATTGTAAACAACAACAAAAAAAAAAAAAAAAAGAAAAGGATTATGCATTGAATGATTTCAACTACTCTAGCAACTATTTAATTTACTAATAGAAGGTTACCTTATTGTCCTTCTGATCTTTTTATCAATAAAGCAAAAAAAAAAAAAAATTATGAGTGTGATAGCATCAACCAAACCCTTAAGAAAGTAATTTTATGAGAGAATGCCAACAAAACATTCCCATGGATAAACATGCGCATTCTACAGTGAGATGATTACTATGGTTACTAATTGTTTAACCTTGTGAAAGTTTCCTAAACAATGTAGGTCTCCAAATATAAAATGTGGAGGTAGGCCTAAATAACTCCAGTGAGATTTGAAACCCTGTATTTAGATTATCCATAATCCAGACTAGTTTTTATAATATTGAGGAAAAGAAAAATGTCAATTAGAGTATTTTCATGTTTATAAAAAAGGAGCTAAATGTTTTCAGGAATAATTAGAATATTATTTTTAAAAACATTAAAATAAGTAGCTTCTGCTTAAATGTTAGCATAAGATTTTTTTTTTTTTATCCATTGCCCATGACAGTGCATTTTCAACAAAAGAAAGTCCGTATTTAACTTCAAATAATATGTATTACTTGAATGTGAGGTCGAGTAGAATTTGGAGAGTTGCTGAAGGAAAACATTTGTTTTTGGGTTTCATAGATTATTCATCACTGTGGATATTTTTAAGATTCTGTACTCTAACCTCAATCCTGTTTTAACTTTTTATGTCCTACAGGGGAACACACAGTTTCTGCTCTAAAGGGGGAAAGAAAGTATTGGCAATGAAAAACCGCACAGTACCCACAGAATTCATTCTTCTAGGGCTATCAGATGACCCATAGCTTCAGATTATGATTTTTCTCTTCTTAATTATAACATATATATTAAGCGTCACTGGTAATTTGACCATCATCACTCTCACCTTGGTTGACTCCCATCTGCAGACCCCCATGTATTTCTTCCTCAGGAACTTCTCTGTATTAGAAATATCCTTTACAACTGTCTGTATTCCTAGATTTCTGGGCACAATTATCACCAGAGACAAGACGATCTCATACAATAATTGTACAGCTCAGTTGTTTTTCTTCATCTTCATGGGAATAACTGAGTTTTACCTTCTAACTGCCATGTCCTATGACCGCTATGTTGCCATCTATAAACCCTTGCATTATACCACCGTCATGAACAAAAGAGTCTGCAATTTACTTGTCTTTTGTGCTTGACTGGCAGCATTCTTAAATATCTTCCCACTATTCTTTTTCTCCAGTTAGATTACTGTGGCTCCAATGCCACTGATCACTGTGCTTGTGATTATTTTCCCCTCTTGCAATTATCTTGCTCAGACACATGGCTCTTAGAAGTGATCGGTTTTTACTCTGCCATAGTGATTCTGCTTTTTACTCTGGCATTAATAATTTTGTCCTACATGTCATCATTAGAACAATTCTGAAACTTTCCTCTGCCAGTCAGAGAAAAAAGGCATTTTCTATGTGTTCCTCACACATGATTGTCATTTCCATCTCTTATGGAAGCTGCATATTCATGTATGCCAACCCTTCTGCAAAAGAAAAGACATCATTGATCAAAGGAGTGGCTCTTCTGCATACTTCTGTTGCTCCTATGATGAATCCATTTATATATACTCTCAGGAACCAGCAACTAAAGCAAGCCTTTAAAGACACTATCCAAAAGGTTATGCTTTTCTCCAGTAAATGAAAGTATAAGGAGCATTAAAAGTATGATGTTCTTGTAAATACTAAAATTCACACTTCTCAAAACTCCCTTTTCTTTACTAAAGTTATGTATTTTCCCCATTTTTCCACTCCCATATTAAACTTTCCAATTCTTGACCTCAATACATTTAAGGAACTGAATATTGTTTCAGAATTTTCTGTAAATTCTGGGTTCAATGCATTAAAACATCTGGGTTAATGATTGTGATTTTGAATGGTAGTGGTTTGCCTTTGAAGAGAAACTGGGCATTTACTTTGATGGAAAGAGTGTCAGGATTGATATGGATTTCTGAACTTTTCATTCTTACCCAGTAATAGAAATGAATGTTATTAGAAAACTTTGATTCCCTTTCTCATTTCCATGAAATCAAGTAAACACAATCACCAGAGGACTGGGAATAAAATCCAAATTTGTACTTCAAAATATTAAAAGATTAGAGACTCATACATACTAAAAATATTTATATCATTTATAATAATTAAGATGCTAATGAGGAGGAAGAGAAAGGAGCTAGAAGGGGGTAGAACATAACAAAAGTTTTCAGCAATTCCTACCTTCTAAAGCTATTGTTTTCTTTGTATTGACTCATTTAATCCTACCAACAATTTCATGGGGTGTTATTAATTACTAATCGCTCTTAGTAAAAATTAAAAAATAGGCAAAGAGCAGACAATGTAAAAACACACCAGATATATAAAATGGATGAAACTATGATAAGCCACTGGAAGTTCACCTTTCTGGAGAACCGAGCTTTATTTGTGGCATCTAGAACTGACGTTAGGGTTTTGGGAAGTACGGAAGAGAAATAACATCTACTAATAATATTCTACACGCACTACTCTGTATTAAGCAAATCACATGCAGTATTTATTTTACAAAACTTCTTAGAAAGCGAACATTATTGCTTCCAATTTATAGGTGAATGAACATGATGAAATTGAGGTAGAAAGTTCAATGTACAGAGATTGCAGCTTTCAGAACTGGCATTTCAGTCACTTTCCTTTCATCTCAAAACCCAGACTAGTTGGGTTACTTTCATCTTCACCCTGACTTTCACTTGTAGTAAATTATGAATAAAAGCTCATGTTCAATATTAGGATTATTACATTAAAGGACTTTGTAATGTTTAATGAATTCATTCCGGCTTTTCTTATTTATGGCAAGCCTTGGGGATTCAGTGATGAGAAGGAGGTTTCTTGCTCTAACTTATCTCAGATTCTAGTGGGGGAGAAAAACAACATGAAATTAAAATTTAACTTGATCAATGCAGCACCTTAAGCACGAGAAGCCTATCGGCCAGGTAATGTTATCATTGTCAAAGAAAATGTCAGTTTTCCTGCCTTAGCACAATTAGTGTCAGTTTCACAATAATTGCTAAACGTCGATTCTTTTTAACCCTAAAGTCACATGCGTAAGACGAACCTTGTCTGCTTTGGGTATTATCTTAATTTTCACCTTTATTTTATTTCTTGGTCATTATCACATCTGTTTAAAAAAATAAAGTCACACTCTCTCCTAAGAATTTTTTTAAAATATTTATTCATTTATTTGACAGAGTTAGACACAGTGAAAGAGGGAACACAAGCAGGCGAAGTGGAAGAGGGAGAAGCAGGTTTCCCACCAAGCAGGGAGCCTGATGTGGGGCTCAATCCCAGGACCCTGGAAACATGATCTGAATGGAAAGCAAACACTTAACTACTGAGCCAACCTCGTGCCCCTGTAAGAAGGGTTTTTGAGAATAGGATTATGATAGTCTCCAAGACTCTCCAGCAAGGTTCACTTTACCCTCATTACTGCATTGTGGATCATACATTCTTCTTACACTTCGTTTACCCTGCTACCACACCATATCGACTACTATCTCAGATCTATTTTGAAGGAATTTATATCAATGACCACAGTCAAGATTTCTAAGACTTTTTCAGGCATTTATCAATTTACATTAGGAAACACTGTGATGTATTTGACAAATTAAGTTCATGCACAAACTATGTAAACTAAAAGAAAAACCAATAACTATATTTAATACCTATTATGTGGATATTAACAGCTTCTTAAAGTTATATATAATTATATATAATATATTATAATTATAGATGAGGAAACTCACAAATATAATTTCTTCCTCTTTTTTTTTTTTCTTACCTATTGGACTTTTTAATGCTTTATAGGAACAAATGATCAAGATTTTTTTCAGTTCTTCACATTCTGTGTCTTCTTTGCCTTTGTGGTCGCATTTTTTTTTAATATATATATAATGCATTATTTGCTTCAGGGGTACAGGTCTGTGAATCATCAGTCTAACACAATTTACAGCACTCACCCTAGCACATACCGTTCCCCAATGTCAACCATCCAGACACCCCACGCCTCCCTCCCCACTCCCCAGCAAACCTCAGTTTGTTTCCTGAGATTAAGGGTCTCTTATAATTTCCTCCTAATTCTTGTAGGGAAAATCATTCAGATGTTATTTCTGAAAAGACTTTGAAAGCAACTACATTGCAAGCATGCACTATCCATTTGGATTATTAAACTAGACCATCACCACCTTATAAGATTTTGAGCAACAGATAAAAAGGTAGACATTTAGGTATGGGATTATTAATCTTTTATAAAAACATATACCCAGGGCCATATGAATATAAAATATAGGACTGCTCACAGCATTTGCAATAATGCAATAAGAATTCCAAACAAAAGTAAAAAATATTAATAAATGAATATCCTGGGCAAAGAGAATAATGATTGCAAATGACAGGTATTAAAGTGAGCGAAGTGAATGGAAATAATGTGGAGAGAAAGAGAAAACTGAAAGGAGTCATTACTTCTCTTTTATGCTTTCCATGAGAAGCTGATTTTATTGACTCAATTCATTATGCACAGAAAAAAATTATGTTATAAAACCATATTCATATGGTTCATATTCATATGGTTCGTATTCATATGGTTCATATTCATATTCTCATATGAATATTTCATTTTTGTCTTTCTTTCTTTCTTTCTTTTTTTTTTTTTTTAATGTTAGCACTGAAGTTTATCGAGACGTCCCTTAGTACAGGTGCTGGGGATGCTTTTGATGTATAAAGCCCAGACCTCCTGTCAATTCTTCTTAAGCAACAACACCTGGAAATTGACAGCTAAGTGGATGTTGCACACAAGCTCATCATCTGCCATCTTCATGTGACCAAAGTCACTGCCAGACATAGAAACTTCTTCATCTGGAATTGGACTGTGGACTTTACTTCATTTACTTTGGGCCCCATGTTCTCATTGTGGGTCAGCATGGAAGGGAAATTGCCAGCTTTATTCAGGCCTGGACCCAAAGCTTGTAGAATCTGCTTGATCAGAGATTCTGAAGCCAATAAGGCATCACACTTCTTGCTCATCTTCTTGACTATTTTTTTTTTTTATTCTTGTTGAGTTTCTTCAGTGTCTCAGTGTCCATGTGGGGAATATCCACAACCTTGGACTCATCACAGTGTTGCCGGTCCCCCAAAACTTGGGGCAGGGAGTGGACTTGAGCCTAATATGTCTGAGAAGCATTTGTCCTTCTGTGGGCTATAGTTCTTCAAGCTGATCTGCAGCTCCAGGAACTTCTGACACTGGCACTGATTCCCATTCAGGACTTCCCACACCACCAGTACAAAGTGTCACTTGGAGACTTTGCTGCTCATGGTGCCTCATGACACAATAACAAGATGAAAAGAGCAACATTATATGTTTTAAACTCTGTTTAACATTTTGCTTACCCCCCAAAAGATATTAACAATCCCTTTAATGAATATGCTTTCTCCTCCTTTTAAAGAAAGAGACAGATATTAATAGGAAACAAATAATGTATATATGGCCAATATGCATCTGAACAGTGATTCAGATCAAAGCTGTTCCCCACAAAGAAGCCATTGTACCAATTGCTGGGGGAGGTGAGAAATCTTGCAACATGAACATATACCAAAAAATCTTGGAATGTCAGAATAGGATGCTATTTTTTCCACAAAAGCACTTTCTTCACAAGAGTACTAAATAAGTTCATCTAAAATGCCAGTTTTGGCTTTTGGGGATTTCTCTCCGAAATATCTTAGGAAATAAAAATTCAGAAGACAACTACTCTCTTGGAATTAAACTTAAATCCCTAAACTTTCATGCAGAAAATTGCTTTCACTAAAGAAGCTTAGAATCCCAAACTCTTCCACTGGTAATCTCAGATGTAACATATGCCAGTTTGATAATATCATTTCTCGTTGGCAAGAGTTTCTGTCATTTTTGGATTGAGCACTGAGTTATCCACAACAACAACTGCAGCCATAACCATAGAATATGGGATTAGCAACAGATTCTCTCACTGATAGATAATACTTAGTCATTCTCCATCAGTCTGATTTGAGTCACAGTAAGTCTTTGTATACTTAAATAATCAGATCTCTTTAGTGTTCATCGTGCCCTATACCACTCTGTCTGATGGTAGATCTCCAACGCTAAAGTCCTGAAATTCTCATTGCCCTCTTTCCTCCATCTATAAAATTGTCTTTGTATTGCTGCAATTTGTAGTCAAATAGGACATGAGCCTCATGGTACTGTATGCTTATCGATATGATTAGAAGTTTCACCATATACTGGAATGTCATCTTTCTCGATGCTAGATCTTCACAGACTATGAACATTTTGCTAGAAAATGGGATACTTTGTTCATTATTGCCTACCAAAGGGCTTACCATAGTGCCGCCACTTACTAAAATATTTGTTAAATTAATCAACAAAAGGATGGAGATCTCAAAAAGCCTATTCCTTTCTAAATTGTTGAATTTAATAATTCTTGAAATTATTATTGTTCTCCTCTGATACCTTGTTTGAATAATTTTCTATGACTGGGTTTTCTACGATGGGAACTGAAATTAACCTCTCAAGCCATAAGAACTGTGCCGTCAGCAAGACTCCACAAGAATATCCAAGACAATGATCAATTTCAATTACTGCCTGCCTTCCCCTACCAGCTCACATTTCCCACATCTCCCTTGTTAAGTCTGGGAGGACTTTGGCACTTTGGACAGAGTCTTTGAGATGTTAGTCCACTGTCTTCCTGGTGTTAGTGTCACTGAAATAAATTCCTTTCCTGTTTCACCACCATGCATTTCTTTGCCGTTGTATTTTGTCAGCAGTGAGTGGCCAAACCTGGTCTCTTTGGAAGCCCAGAGCAAGGGGCACTTACTCCTCTGTATCCTGGTTTCAGTAGGAATTAAATATGTCTTAAAAATGAATATAAATTAAATATTATAGATGTCTTCTCAGATCATTACAGTGAACAAGAAGATGAGTGGAGTGGAGTGTTTGTTGTTTCTATCAGATACGAAAAAAAGAATCTGAGATTTCTAAAATAATGTAGAATTCTCACCCTTTGCTGTAAGAAGAAAATTACACATACAGCTGTCGCTAGCATCTTTGTATTCTCCAAAACGAAGCTTAGCCCAACACATAATAAACATCCAAGAAGCTATCATTGAATGAATAATCGGTAATGACTCTAATCATGGTCAGGTGTTCTATGTCACAATTCAGTGGGAAGATACAAAACATAAAGGCAAATCTGACATCACTTATGGTGTAGAAGGATAGAGACCTCAGCCCCAGTCTAAACCAACACAATGAATTTTTAATATTTTCCCTAAGATTAGAGAAAAAAATTCACTTGTTCACAAATTAATCTGCTGCTATTGCGAAATTGTTATTCTGTGTTACCCAACTGTTAAGTTTCTTATCCTTGTGCAGTTATGGACTATTATAGAAATTTAAACTCTTCTATTATTTTTCTGCTCTGATTTCAGGTCATTATCGCTGAAATATTATATCTAAATTATGTCCTAATTTGGACTACAGGTTAATGCTGGTGTCTTGAGAACACAAAACGCCATGGTACCTTTTGTTTATCCATTCAGCTAATCCCCTGCATCCATTGTTAAGAAAGCAGATAAAATTATGGCTAGCCTGAATCATTAACATTACTAAGATCATATCATCTTGCCCAACAAGCTTGGAAAGACATTGTATTAACCCTTATTTTAACTATAACTGGCTTCATTTTAAGTGTTAAAATAATACCTCTTTAAGTGACAAATCATAGGGTAATTTGGAACCTTCGATCCTTAGTGAAAGTTGGGTTGGTGTAGAAATGAGATTATCTATGCCCTTTGTATGAAATTATAGAGAAGTTCCTGGAATTATTTTTTATTTTCAATATTTCAAGTATTTGTTTATAAATACAAGATGGCAGAGAACAAACAGATTGCAAAGACACTTGAAAAAGCACTTATGTTTAAACAAATTAAAGAAGCCATTAAAAGTGACCTTGCCTAAACCAGTCATAGTTACCACAAAATATGTCTTTAATACTTTCTTTCAGGAATATATGTTTGCTTTAATAGGGTAAATTTATGCTTTATTCAAGTAATCTCAATTATGCTCAATGGTATATGTGAATAAAATTAAGCCACACAATTTATATGAAATACATAAATGAAGACATTCTTAAAACTGCTACAATTTAGTAAGAGTTTCATACATTTTTGTTCATTATAACATTAATTGGTAACTGATAGGACCACATGATGGTTTTATGTTCTTATCTAAATATCTTTTAATGATCACTTTAATATAGTCAATATCAGGACATCATGTAATCATTCCTGTACAAAATTTAAAACACTTTATTTCATGTGTCTTAACACTGAGAAGATCTACTTTATGCTTCAGTTGTGCCCAATATAAATTTTTTAGAGTGAAAGTTAGCATCCAGCATATACAGCCAAAAAGAATCAGTATCTTATGACTATAAAAAGGACAGATGATGGAAAGTGGAATAATTCCCTCCCAGAAATTTTGTAGGTAAAGAATTTTAGTAAGCTCATTAACATATTAAATTAATTGGTAATTCGGAGTAGATATTATTCCCTTTGAAAACTCTGAAACCTCAGAAGGATCTAGAGAACAAATGAGACATTACAGACTTGGACAGGCGTCTGGACAGATAAGCATTTCTTAAAATGATCTTAGATATCAGTATTAGTCCCAGACTGGAAAGACCCTTTCCCAAAGAACCAATGTAGGTCATTAGGACCAGCTTGGTGGGCCCTCAGACTAGCACAAACCACTGCACACAGCACATCTACTGACTAGAATTCTGCAAAGCTTCAGCTCTAGTGGAAATAGCGTCAGGTATCTTTTAGCAAGCAGACCAGAAGACACTTGGTTAAAACTCAACCACACTCTGGCAAAGGTCCAAACACTCCCTACTGGATACAAGGAGAAACACTGCAGAGGACTGACCTGAGGAAAAGAGCTGCCATAACATAGGAGCAGAGTCCACACAGCACACAACCAGAGACACATCCTGGAGCACTGGACATGGACATTATATGAATTCTTCTTCATAAATATGTTAATATCAGGAGCAGAAAACATAATAAGATTGTATAACACACAGAAGAAGAGATGTAGACTAGAAGCCAAGATGGAGGAATTCATCTCAAAAGAAAGAACAAGAAAAGGTCATGGCCAGGGATCAAACTGAAACAGATATAAGTAATATGCCTGATCCAGAATTTAAAGCAATAATCATAAAGATATTACTTGTGCTTAAGAAAAGCATACAAGACTTCAGGGAGGCCACTACCACAGAGATAGAAGAGCTAAAAATTAGTCAGCCCTAAATGAAAAATGAAAAATAACTAAGATGTGAAACCCATTGGACGTAATGACTATATATATATATATATATATATATATATATATATGTCTAGAAACAAATGAAAATGATAACACATTAGCCCAAAACCCTTTTGAAAAGAAAAAGTGGTTCTGGGAGGAATGTATACACCAATACAGCCCTACTATATGATGCAAGAAAAAACTCAATCTAAATTCATACTTTAAAAAGCTAGAAAAAGAACAACAAATGAGCCCTAATGCCAGTAGAAGAAAGGAAATGATAAATACTAGAGCAGAAAAAAAATTACATAGAACCAAAAAAATCACATAGAACCAAAAAATGACAAAGAACCAAAAAAAAAAAAAAAATCAATAGAACATATCAATGAAGCCAGGAGCTCATTCTTTGAAGAAAAAAATTAATAAAATTAATTGGGAGCAAGGTGGCAGAGGAGTAGGAGACCTAAATTTCCTCGTGTCCCAGGAATCCATCTATATAGCTATCAAACGACTCTGAACATCTACAAACTCAACAGGAGATAGAGGAAAAGAATAGCAGCAATCCCGTGAACAGAAAAGCGGTCACTTCCTGGAAGGTAGGATATGCAGAGAAGTGTATCTGAGGCAATTTGCAAACACCAAGCCAGCAGAGCACAAAATCAGAACTTATAGAATCCTACTCTGGTGAGGGACATCACTCCAGTGGCTAAGCGGTCGGATGGTGGGGGAGGCGGTGGGGAGGGGTATGGAACCCTCACTGGGACAGTGTGGTCTCAAGACCCTCGGTGTCACAGAAAGACCAGGGGTGCCTGAGTGTGACAGAGCTCCTAAGTATCATAGTGGGGAAGCTGGCTGCAAAGACAGAGCTGAGAAGTGGGCTGTAAGGTCTGGGTTATCCTAATTCATGATCTGTAGCATAGTAGAGCCACTATTCTTCAAGCAGGGACCCAGAAAACAACAGATCCAAAGAGATTTCCCTTCCTCCCCAGGGAGGAATGACATGGGAACTCATGGTAGGAATCTGCTGGGTTTGGAAACTCCAAACAGGGCCATGTGCCAGAGATACTAAAGCTTGGTCACAGGCCGGTTAATCATGGAGTGCGGCCAGAGACCAGGGAGAGAGGAGTGATTGACTGCTTTTCTCTGAGGGCTCACTGAAGAGTGGGGCCCTGAGCTCTTAGGTCCACTGGGGCCAGAGATTGGGAGGTCACCATTTTCATTCTCATCTTCCAAAGATGCGTTGAAAGCTCTCAGAGAACAAAAGCTACCAAGACCAAACCAGAGCAGATGACTAAACCTGGCCCCTGGCAAGGGAGGTACAATTCTGCCTGAGGCAAACACATTTGTTAATCACTGCAACAGGACCAACCCCGAGAAGATCAACAAGAATATCCAGCCAAGACCAAGTTAACCAATCAATGAGAACTCTAAAACTCCAGTGCTAGAGGAAAATAGCACATAAAATTCATGGCTTTTGTCCCATGATTCCTTTTTTTTTTTTTAAACAAATATTATATGATTCTACTTATAGAAGAATCTAGAATAGCCAAATTCATACAGACAGAAAGTAGAACAGTGGTACCAAACTCTGCTGGGGGACAGGGGAGAATGCAGAGTTGTTGTTTAATGGTATAGAGTTTCAGTTTTAGATGATGGAAAAATTCTAGAGATGGATAGTGGTGATCATTGCACAACAAAGTGAATGTACTTAATGTCGTAAACTGTACACCTAAAAATTTTCCCATGTTTTTAGTCTTTTAAAAGTTAATTTCTTTAATTATCATTTTTTATTTTTCTATTTCTTTTGAATTTTTCTTCTTTCCTTTTTCAACCATCTTATGGTTGAAATTAATTTAAAAGCTTTTTAAAAGCTTTTTAATTTACATTTTTACAGTCACAGACTATCCCTTCAATGTATTTAGCCTTATTTTTTGTATATATATGTTTTTCTTTCTTTAAAATTTTGGGATACAATTTCTTCTAACAGAAAAAATATACCATAAATCTAGTATATGGCTTTATTCTAGTGCTCTGCCTCATCACATTCTCTCTCTTTTTTAAAAAAAAAAAATTTTTAAATAGCAATTTTAAATTTAAAAATTTTGAGAAAATTCTTTTCTCAATAAACTTTTTATCAATTATTTTTTAAAAATGTTTTTCAATTTTCATCTTTACAGTCATATTGCATCCCTTCATCATGTTTAACTATATATATATTTTTTACCTTCTTTAAAATTTTGGGAGACAATTTCTTCTAACAGACCAAAATACACCCAAAATCTAGTTCTGTGTGTCTATTCTATTAACCAGCCTGATGATACTCTATTTTTTCCCCTTTCTTTTTCCCCTGGTTTCCTGTCTCTTCTGATTTCTTTAGCGTATATATTTCTGGGGTTGTTGTTACTCTTTTAGCAGTTGGTTCTCTTGTTCTCATTCATCTATTCTTCTTTGGATAAAATGAAAACATGGAAAACTTCACCTCAAAAAGAAAAAAAAAAAAAAAGACAAGAGGCAGTACTGACTGCTAGGGACCTAATTAATATGGGCATTAGTAAGATGTCAGAACTGATGTAAAGATACTAGCTGAGCTTGAAGAAAGCATAGAAAATACTGGAGAATCCCTTTCTGGAGAAATAGAAGAACTAAAATCTAACCAAGTCAAAATCAAAAAGGCTACTAATGAGGAGCAATCATAAATGGAGGCTCTAACTGCTAGGATAAATGTGGGAGAAGAGAGAATGAGTAATGTACAAGACCAAATAATAGAGAATAAAGAAGCTGAGAAAAAGAGAGATAAATAAATGCTGGATCATGAGGGGATCAAGAGATTAAGTAATATCATCAGATGAAGCAATATTAGAATAATTGGGATCCCAGAAGAAGAAGAAAGAAAGAGAGGGACAGAAGGTATATTGGAGCAAATTATTATTATTTGACAGAGAGAGAGATCACAAGTAGGCAGAGAGATGGGCAGAGAGAGAGGGGAAGCAGGCTACCCGCTGAGCAGAGAGCCCGATGCAGGACTCAATCCCAGGACCCTGAGATAGTGACCTGAGCCAAGGGAAGAGGCTTAACCCACTGAGCCACCCAGGCATCCCACCAACTGGAATTTAAATAAAAAAATTTTAAAAAGAAGCAAATATGAACATTTAAATCTTTAATTCCTTTACTATTTTATTCCTCTACTATTCGATTCCTTTACTATTCTACTTTTTCTTTTTGTTTTATTTCTCAACAGTAGATTTTGCCTAAAGAAAATAAAAAGCAGCATCAGAAATAATACAATGATTACAGAGTTCATTCCCTTAGGCATCTCAGATGCCACAACGATATCTTTTTATTTGTGATTTATGTATTAAGTGTCACTGGAAACCTAACCAGCATCATCTTCATCTTGATTGAATGTCATCTCAAGACTCCTATATATTACTTCCTGCAGAATTTCTCCTTCTTAGAAATCACATTCACCAGTGTCTCTATCTCAAGATTTGGGGGGGCAATCATTATAAATATCAAGACCCATTTCCTGTAACAATTGTTTAGCTCAACTATTTTTCTTTATCTTCATGGGTGTTTCTGAAATTTTTTCCTTCTCACTGCCATATCTTTTGATCATTATATTGCCATCTGCAAATTTCTTCAGTACATCACCATCAAGAGCAAAAAAATCTGCACCCTGCTTGTCTTTGGGTCCTAGCTAGGAGGATTTCTTACCATTTTCCCACCACTCACATTCATCCTCCAGCTAGATTTCTGTGTTCTGATGTAATTGATTATTTCTCTTGTGACTGTTTCCCCATCTTACAACTCTGGTGCTCAGACACATGGCTTTTGGAGATGACTGGCTCTTACTTTGCTTTTGTCGCTCTGCTCTTCACTTTGGCATTAGTGATTCTCTCCTACCTGTGCATCCTTAGCACCATCCTGAGAATCCCATCTGCTAGTCAGAGGAAAAAGGCTTTCTCCATGTGCTCCTCTCACTTGATTGTCCTTTCCATCTCTTATGGGAGCTGTATATTCATGTATGTCAAGCCTTCAGCAAAAGAAAGAGCATCACTGACCAAAGGAGCATCTATTCTCAACACCTCAATTGCCCCCGCCCTGAACATTGAACCCTTTATTTTATGTCCTGGTGAACCAGCAAGTAAAACAAGTTTACAAAAACTTACTTAACAGTGTTGTTGAGAAAGAAATGAAAATATATATTAACATGAAAGGATGTCATCGTGAAGATTCAACAAAGAAAAAATAAAATTTCAACTTCTACAATATCCTCCCATATCCATCTCAGAGATGCTTGCAAGGCTGAGCACTTTGTTGAAGCTTTCTTTAAACTGAAAATAATCATGTTGTGGCTTTCCTTCAAACTGTCTGTAGGTTCCACTTTCTGACTGATTTATTATAAAATATAAGTTATTTTCTGATTGTTCTGAATAATAAAAATATTGTATTGCATACTGTAATGGTGAATGAGTAAACACTGTCTTAATAAACTCTTAAATTTTTTTCTAATACCATGGTTTCTTTCCTAAAGTTATAAAAAATATGAAATTATCTGTAACAGCCATATTTTTTGCACACTATCTTCAGTGTCTGTCCAATTCTCCAATTCAGCAAGTTGGCTGGAGTGTTTCTATTACTACAAATGATTTGATGTCATATGTCTTCTGTTTTCTAGTTATACTTAAGGCATGTGACATGCCATTTTTTACATACTCTCCTTCTTTATCTGCATTATTTTTATTTATTTATTTATTTATTTATTTAAAGATTTTTATTTATTTATTTGAGAGAGAGACAGTGAGAGAGAGAGAGCATGAGCGAGGAGAAGGTCAGAGAGAGAAGCAGACTCCTCATGGAGCTGAAAGCCCAATGTGGGACTCGATCCAGGGACTCCAGGATCATGACCTGAGCCGAAGGCAGTCGTCCAACCAACTGAGCCATGCAGGCATCCCACTGAATTATTTTTAAATATATACTAGGTGAATAGTTAGGCAGTCATCATTACACTCATGCCACCCGAACATTTGATGGGAATTCCATACAAATCTATTCTATAGAGAACATTATTATTGTGCCTTATGCTGAACTAGATATGTCCTAAACTACATCATATTTAATCTTCACAGGTATATGGCAAATTAGACTAATTATCTCTTCTTTACAAGTGTGTAAATAGATGTTCAAAAAAGTTGTACTATTTGCCTGAGGTCTTCAACTATAACAGCCAGTATCATAACCTGATTCAAAAAACAAAACAAACTGACAAAAAATTATTTGCTTTATTATATACACAATTGAAACTCACTAAAGACCTCCATACTTTGCATAGCTTTGACTAAGGACTTGCACAATTTTACTGGTGCTTTTCATTCATACTATCTCATTTGGACATGACTATATGATTATAGTCTAGTCAGAGGTGGTACTAACTCCTATTACTGTACTTGGCATATAAAATAGAACATTAACTAAAATAAGAAATTCTTCAACTGCTGTTGGTGGTGAGCAATAGAGTGAGTGAAAATAAAAAATAAAAACATATGAGCGGTATTATGACACCAAAACTTCTTATTAGAAGTCAGATTAAAAATAATGGAGTGAATGAATTGACTTAGTACAAGATGGTAGATCACCAGTTTAAAAAACATGCTAATGAGTAGAGATGCATTCAACAGAGATCTGCATTAGGAATTAAGATATTTGGTTGCTAATCTCTGTCTGAAAAGTAATGTCAAAGGAAACAAACTTCACTCTTAGTGCTTGTTGTTGCTTGCTGTTGGGTTTTATTTCTCCTATCTCATTGGACACTATCTCTCAAGCTTCCTGTTTCAACTTCAATACTAATGTGTACTATTTTATATTCTTTAGCGTTTGTACACATTCCAGTTCTGGCAATTTTTTAAAGATTGTATTTATTTATTTAACAGACAGAGAACACACATAGGTAGAGAGGCAGGGAGAAAGGGGAAGGAAGCAGGCTCCCTACTGAGTGGAGATGCTGATGCGGGGCTTGATCCCAGGACCCTGAGATCATGACCTGAGGCAAAGGCAGAAGATTAACCCACTGAGACACCCAGGTTCCCCCATTTCTGGCAATTTTGATTCACTGAATTATTTCCCTTGAGCCAGGGAACACATAACATATTAACTACTCTGTACAAGTTAAATCTGTGTAAAAACCATGCCAAAAGTTTTAACACACCTACTGATATTTCCTTTTTGTCTTTTATGTATTTGGCTCTTTCTAACTCTCTATAGTTAAATATGTATATTCGTCCTGGGAAAAAATGGGAAGAACAAGACAAAAATATTGATGATAGAAAACACCATTGTTCAATGGCAAAGGAAGGCTGTCAGAAATGCTTGTTCCCCTAGATGACAATGATGAGATTTGCCAATATTTTACTATTACAGGCAATCTGTGTTGTGAACCTGTATGAAAAGCAGAGTTAAGCCTAGAATATAGAAGGCAGTGAAAGTCTCTCAAGCCTTATTGACTCATTAGTTCAACTTTAGTCAAATTAAATGAAGTATATTGGGGTTAGGATTTGCAACTGGATATATTAAAAAGTATAAAAACAGGACAGTATATTTTGTTTTACTGTAACAATTAATTCATTTTCAGTTAAGAACAGGAAGTTACTATGGCTATGTGTGTTGCCATTTGGAGATAGGCTATGGATATTGTGTTCAAGAGGACAGACTTTAATTTCAGGAAGCCTAAGATTATATTTGATACTTGCTAGCTATGTGAATTTGTGTAAGGCATACCATCTCTACGAACCTCAGTTCTTCAATGGGGATATAGAATAAGAGAATAAAACTTTCATAACTGTGTTTAAGGACTAAGTGAGATAAATAATAAAAGTGCTAAATATCACTGAAATAAATTGTCTTTGAAAAATCACAGCTACCATGAGCATCCTTCCCAAAGTCTGAAATTAATGCCAACTAAAACAAAAATAAATAAAGCAGCTATTTATATATCCTAGTGTCATATAAATTATAGAGTGTGTTCACTTACATTAGTTGAATTAATTCTCAAAACACTCCTTACATTTACACTCCATGTCAAATGAAGAAAAATGAAGCTTAAAAAATTTTAGTAACATCCAAAGTCACAAATCTACTAAGTGGCTCTTTTTTCATTTTTAATCCTTGCCTTTCTTTTTTAAAAGATTTTATTCATCTACTTGACAGACTGAGATCACAAGTAGGCAGAGAGGCAGGCAGAGAGATAGGGAAAATCAGGCTCCCCACTGAGCAGAGAGCCCTAATTCAGGGCTCCATCCCAGGCCCCTGGGATCATGATCCCAGTGGAAGGCAGAATCTTTAACCCTTTGAGCCACCCAGGCACCCCAATCCATCCCCTCCTAATAACAAACAAACAAAAAAAATCTGTAATAAATAAACTAACCCTATAATGTCAAAAATATGAGTTAATAGTAAGTTTTAATGTCATAATTTTATTAATAATCTATTTAGTTTCCTTCCTCATTCAAATTATAGATGGATGATTGGTAAACCAAAACTATAAGGTTATGTGTTAATATTCAGCAAAAACCCCTAATGATATGAGTGTTATCATTTCTGAAAATACTATTAAATGTAATTTGGTGCTTTCTTTTTTCCTTGATTTGTTTCTATACACAACTGTATGGATTATAAAAACTGGCCTTCCCATCCTTGATGAAATGAATAAATGTAAATAATTGTGATTTCTCCAGGAAAATGGTCATCCAAAATAATATAAAGAACAGTGAAAGACAATTCCAATAAAATAATTCTTCCAGTCACTCAGTGGAGTCAACTGTGGAGATTTTGTTTCATTTGGACAGAGATTTCACATGATCTCTAGTTAATTTGTCAAGAATGAATGAGTAGTGCCAGAAGTGTATTCCAGTGTTACTATAAAGCTGAGCTAGATATTGCCCATAACATTAATTAATTTTTTTCTTTCCTCTAATATATTAAAATAAATGTGAACAACTCATTCTGAACAATTTAATAAAGGAAAAAGAAACACAGTAACATGAACAATAGAGCAAATTTCTTTGGAGTACTCTCTGAATATATCTTTCTAATGACTTTTAAAGGGCTTTAACTAAAGATAAGTGAATAAACACATAAGATTAAAAAAAAAAAAAAGACTATCAAAGCTAATGCATCACTTAGGGAGACTTCCATCCAGCACAACAGAAAGAATTATTTTCGTTTTCTTTATTTTAAAATACCTGAAATAAGTGGAACCAGGCAAAGGGTCCTCTCTCAGACTGTCAAAGGGACATCCTATGAGACTTCAATCTCATGTATTTTTTAAAATAGAGTTATTTTCTTACCTTGAACATCAATGAAATTGCCATTGACTAGTTTATCAGAAGTATTAATTAATCATCATTCATATGTACTTGATGGTAAAAATTTCAAAAGGGTAAGATATCAACTTTTCTTAAAAGATTTTATTTATTTTAGAGACAGAGAGAGTGGGTGTGAGCTGGTAGAACAGAGGGGACGGGGGGGGAATCTGAAGCAAATTCCATGATGGGCATGGAGACTGACTCAGGGTTCCATCCCACAATCTTGAGATCATGATCTGAGCCAAAACCAAGAGTGGGTCAGTCATTCAACCGACTGAGCCACTCAGGCACCCCATGATATTGATGTGTTAAGAACAAAACCTCTGAAGATGCTTCCTAGACTTCTTATTCAGCCAATGTTCAGTATTATGTTTCAATTTCAATTCTATTTAATATTTGTTAAAAAAACATTTATTTTTGTGAGAGAGAAAGAGCGAGAGAGTGGGGGTGGGCCAACGGGAGACATAGAGAGAATCCCAAGCAGACTCCTCCTTGAGCACTGAGCCTAAGGTAAGGCTGGATCTAATGACCCTGAGATCATGACCTGGACCAAAACAAATAGAGGCTTAACTGACTGGGCCACCCAGACACCCCTCTAGTTTCACTTTTCAATGACTCCATGAATCTGTCTCAGGAATCCTCAGAAAGCAAGTCAAAATTGTTTGAAAGGAGTGGAAAGAAATGTGTATAATGGCATAAGCCATTATACGGAACTGTAATAAGTATATTTAATATATATTTAGTTAATGAGATAACCAAATGAGGTAGAATTATTCCAAGAGATCTTAAGTGCTATAATTGAACTGTACATCCAAGTGGGATTTAATCTAAGAGCAAAAACAATAGCTTAAAAAATTCTTAAGTTGTTCCTAGGTAGGAATAATATGGTGGATAGTAGTGCTGTCACTGTTATTCTAATGTTACTTTATGGGCAGCGTGAGGAAAAGAAGCAAATGAAGATTAATACAATATTAGAATCTTCTCTAATTCCATCAATAGCCAGGGTTCTAATTATGAGATAAAGAATATATAAAGGGGTGCCTGTGTTGTTCAATTAGTTATGCATCTGCCCTCAGTTCAGGTCATGATCCCAAAGTCCTGGGTTTGAGCCCTGTGCCAAGGTCCCTGCTCAGCAAGAGAGTCTGCTTCTCCTTCTCCCTCCACCTTTACCTCCTGCCACACTTATGCTCTCTCAAATAAATAACACTTTAATTAAAGATATATACATATATCTTTATCTTATTAATGAATATATATTAATATATTATATATATGCATGTATATGGTAGAAGGAGTTTCACAAAAATATTGTAGTCCTAAATTTGAATGATAGATTGAAATTGCACTCATAGGCATTTTACTTAAATATATATATATATATATATATATATATATATATATATATATGTGTGTGTGTGTGTATGATTCTTGGGTAACTCAGTGGGTTAAGTGGCCACTTTTAGCTCAGGTCATGATCCCAGGGTCCTGAAACTGAGCCCCACCTAGGGCTCCCTGCTCAGTGAGCAGTCTGCTTCTCCCTCTCCCTCTGTTCTTCCCCCCTTTCCCCTGCCACCACCCACTCATGCTTTCTCTCTCACTTGTGCTCTTTCTGTCTCAAATAAATAAATGAAATATTTTTTTAAAAAATTCTGTGTGTTGGCCCTATCCACTGAAAATACCTAGAAAGGATGATCAAACTCATAGTTTCTTAACCAGTTTCTTACCTTGATTCACATTTCCTAACCAATGTAAGGAGGCCTCTTTGGAGAAATGACTCAGTCCAGTTCTAATACAGAAAAGTGTAGCATGAGCCTGGAAACACTTGTTCTACAAGATGCAAAGGAAACAATCAAAGAGGAAAAGTGTACGGTCCAAAAGAGAAGGGTCTCCCCCAGACTAAAGCACTCCAAAGAGAGAGGGATGACAATTTCAATCTCCCTTGAAATACGTATGTCAATCACTAATGTGACCTACAACAAATACAAAATTTATAGAGCCGTGTATTCCTTTTTTTTTAACTTTTTATTTTTTATAAACATATATTTTTATCCCCAGGGGTACAGGTCTGTGAATCACCAGGTTTACCAAAGCACATACCCTCCCCAATGTCCATAATCCCACCCCCTAGAGCCGTGTATTCCTAAAGATACCAACAAAAAGATACTAGACAACCAACTCTGACTATGAAATAGAAATGAAGTAGGTATTCACCTGGGCTTTTTCGTGTAAACTGTAACAATGAATAAGCAAATGGTAAATAACAGATTAAGAACATCGCCATTTTGCATCACATCATGAATTAAAGGATCCAGCCATTGATCAACAGTACCTCCTAAGAATAAAAAAAAAAAAAAAAAAAAAAAAAAGAAGAAGACTAAACATGTGTCTCCTCTTGATAGTTACAAAGAAATTCCCAAACCTAAATTTTTGCAAAATAAGAGTCCCCAAACCTAAACCAGGATTAAGCCTCTAAACCTAAACAGCAATTACAGGAAATCCTGGGAATGAGAATGCAGTCAAATGAGCATTTCTGCACCTGTGCCCCCCACGAATATGAGAGAGTTTCTTGTTGCCTATTAATTGGGCTTTTAGGGTAAAAACATGACACCATTTCATTCTTGCAATAGAACTGATCTACAAGATTACCATATTATATACTTAAAGTTGCTGAGAGAGTAAATCTTAAATGTTCTCACCACAAAAAAGAAAAGGTAAATATACAAGTGAAAGATGGGCTAACTAACCCTACCTTGGTAATCATTTCACAATGCACAAGTGTCTAAAATCAACACATTGTTCCCTTCAAACTTACATAGTATTATATAGGTTAATTCTAGCTCAACAAAGCTGAAATAAATATAAATGAGTGGACAAGGGCATCACTCCCTATGATATAAAGCCACATTTGCCAGCATGCTCCTTTACTGACTGCTCCTTTAAGTACCTTAAGTAAACACAGTATTCACAGTCATAAATTTCAGTTATGCCTACATTTTCCTTCCATTTTTCTTCCCACTCTGTTCTAATTCCTCTCTTCCAGTAAGTAATTTCCGAAAAGTCTTGCATTCCAACTGTGATTTACTTCTGCATCGGTAACTATGTCATTATCTGATTATACAAACTGACAATTGTATTTTTTATGTTAAAGTACTTATGTCTTGTTATTATTTTTATATATACAGCACTTATTTAATATTAAATAGTTATTATTTAATGCGTATTATTAGTTTATATAATTATATAACAAATGTATGCCTTACTTTTAACTGATTACATGTAGTATAATTTTTATTATCAAAATATTTGGGACATATAAAAATGGCATTTAAAAATCAATAATAATTCACTATCCAGAATTTCAAATAAGTAAAATATTAGTACTTGGTGATATTTCTCATTAGAATATTAAAGATAAGACAAATAAATATAAAGGCCAATTTTAAAAATTAGATGGGCAAATTGACACTGTAATTAAATATTCCTATTTGTACTGAGGGTTAAATTAACATGTATATTGGAATTTTTAAAAAATATAACCAAAAGGTGCCTTATAATAGTTATTATTTAACTTAGAATTACAAAATAACCTTGTTTCTCAATGCTTCAACACCAAGAAAGTCTAAGGATAAATAATAAAAAGGGCATATTTAGAAAGATTTATATTTCCGGATGATTAAAAATAAATTAGATTGAGTTTATTTTTATAAAAAAGGTTTCACAACAGTTTTTATTATTCACAAAATATTAAGAAATTGTGATTAATGGATTAATTATTTTGTAGAAGTCAACATTTTAGGTCCTCTGTGGAATACAAAAATGAACACAACCATTCTCAAGGGAGATTCACTATAGAAAAGAATTAAAAGGCTACTGAGAAATGTAAGGATGGCTTCCAGGAATCCCTCGTGGTCTGTAAATATACAGTCTGACCTGGACTTGGTCTTGTTCCCACTAGATCAATGAACAACTTTCTTTTGAGGTCAAAACAAATTGACTTGGAAAATTTG
Organism: Mustela lutreola; assembly: GCF_030435805.1. Lineage (NCBI taxonomy): Eukaryota > Metazoa > Chordata > Mammalia > Carnivora > Mustelidae > Mustela > Mustela lutreola. The sequence continues at coordinate 59,615,809 of NC_081297.1, forward strand.
AGCTATAAGTGCAAGTGGAGGAAAATCAATCTAGTTTAAGAATTCGCACTCATACACCAATGATGTTATATCCTTCTCAGTCCTCTCTTTAATTAGTGCTTTCCTAAGTTTTTAGATTAACATTATTGAAGAGGACTATCATATTATTTCCACATTTTTTAAGGTTTTCTGACATTTTGTATTTATTTCCTGAACTGTTTCCTTCGAGCCATCAAAGGAAATCTAATCAAATCGAATCAAATTTGATCAGAGTGAACTTTGCTGAAGTCTGGCAGAGAAGCAATGATTTGCATTCTGTTCTTCACAGCACAAATTTAATTCTTAAAATATAAAGGAGATAACTGTCATAAATTTAATAATCAAAATCTATAGCACAGGATATCCAGCACAACTGGGAATTGCCTGTATGTTAGTACAAATAGAAGACATTTTCCTGTATGTTTCTGAAATATCCTTATGGATCACTGTTCTCATGTAAAAGATAAGTGTGAGACAGAATTACAAGAGAACCAGATTTTTTTTTTCATAAAGCTAATAGCTCAGGAAGAAGGATGTTCAAATGGAATAGGCACTGGGCAACAATCTGGGTGACAGAACTGCTAATATCTGAGGCAAGTAGTTACTTTTCAAATTTGTGCTTCAGTGTAAAATTTTTTAAAAAAAGGTGCAGCTCCATTAAGCTCAAAAATAAAAATATTTTTGTATGTATATTTCTAGCAAGTCACAGAAGATATGAAAATTAATAAAAAACTAGTGAAACATTCATTTTGATGGAATTACAAGAAAAAACAATAAATGAGTAAGTGAATATATTCTTTATTTGTTAAATAAAATAATAGGGCTATTACCTCTCTCACACAGTAAGTATATATAATATGCTACTATATATGTATACAGCATTCTCACACTATTTTGAAAATTATACCCCAAATTATTAATATATAAAATAAAATTAATGATTAAATTAAATAATTAATAGTGATAAATTACTTGTAAGAAAATCATTAATTGATTTCTTATGTCAGAAGATGTATAAAGGTTGTTACTTAAGCCTTCTTTCACTACCTTGTGATGGAATTAAGAACATTTCTGTTTTTAGGTGGTGGTATAACTTATAAATACATAAGAAAGATTATTGCATGAAGATTAACAAACTTCTGCTACATTTCAAATAAGAAAAGTAATAAAGCAAAACTCACAAATATGCATTATAACCAAATGCAAACAAGAGGATCAAAATAAGATCAACATGAAGTATAGAATATATTTTATAATTGTATCAGTGATGGTGATATTGATCATCATGAATTACACCTTTCATATCCTCCCTTTAATGCTTTTGCCATCTAGATATCTTTAAAGAAACAGGAGACAGAGAGAAGGAGGGAGAGCAAGAGAGGAATGAACCACACAGTGATCACAGAGTTTGTCCTGCTAGGCCTTTCTGATGATCCTGACCTTCAGATTGTGATTTTTCTCTTCTTATTTATCACATACTTATAAAGTGTCACTGGAAACCTGACTATCATCACTCTAGCCTTGGTGGACCCTCATCTGCAGACACCAATGTATTTCTTCCTCCGAAACTTCTCTTTCTTAGAAATCTCATTTACAACTCTGTGTATTCCTAGATTTCTGGGAGCAATTATCACCAGGGATAAAACTATTTCCTATAACAACTGTGCAGCCCAACTCTTTTTCCTTATTTTCATGGGGGTGACAGAATTTTACATTCTAACTGCCATGTCTTATGACCGCTATGTTGCCATCTGCAAGCCTCTTCATTACACCACCATCATGAGCAGGAAAGTCTGCACAGTGCTTGTGCTCTGTGCGTGGCTGGGCGGGTTCCTGACCATTTTCCCACCCCTCATGCTTCTGCTCCAGCTGGATTACTGCGCTTCCAATGTCATCGATCACTTTGCCTGTGACTATTTTCCCCTTCTACAACTATCCTGTTCAGATACGTGGCTCCTAGAACTGATTGGTTTTTACTTTGCTTTGGTTGCTCTGCTATTCACTTTGGCACTGGTGATTTTATCTTATATGTATATTATCAGAACGATTTTGAGATTCCCATCTGCCAGTCAGAGAAAAAAGGCTTTCTCCACATGCTCCTCTCATATGATTGTCATTTCCATTTCTTATGGAAGCTGTATATTTATGTATGCTAATCCCTCTGCAAAAGAAAAGGCATCATTGACAAAAGGAGTGGCTATTCTCAACACCTCTGTTGCCCCTATGCTAAACCCCTTCATTTACACTCTGAGAAACCAGCAAGTAAAACAAGCCTTCAGAGATGTGATCCATAAAGTAAATATTTTCTTCAAGTAAATTAAATATTTCTCCTGGGGCGGGGGTGGGAGGGAAGGAGAGTCTAAAGAGTAACTAGGTAAAATCCTGAAATTCCTAATATCTATATCAATATGCTTCTTCTTATAGTCTATGGTGTGTGCTGTGAAATGTGTAAGTCTGATGATTCACAGACCTATATATCTGGGGCAAATAATACATTATGTGCTAATTTTAAAAATCTACACTCCCAAAGTATTGTATATTAAATTCTGTTCTTAGAAGTAATAAGTAGTTGTGATTTGCACTTTAAATGTAGAGCTTTGTATTTTGTGAAATATAGTGCATATTACAGGGTAAATATTGATCATGATATTATGTACTATTTATAGAATTTCCATGTTCTCTACCATTTTTTTAAGTATTCATAGTTGGGGCACCTGGGTGGCTCAGTCAGTTAAGCATCTGCCTTCCATTCAGGTCATGATCCCAGGTCCTGAGATGGAGTCCCGCATCATGCCCCCTGCTCAGCAGAGAGCCTGCTTCTCCCTCTCCCTCTGACCACCGCTCTGCCTACTCAGGCCTTCTCTTGCTCTCACTTGTTCTGTCAAATAAATAAATAAAATCTTAAAAAACTATTTATACCTGTTAAAGATTTGAAGCAAATGCAATAAAACTAAAACACATGCCATTTTCCTAATTCCTTGAGTATCTTATGACAGTTATTTTGAATAATTTGTTAGATGTGCTTATATTTCTCTAGACTCTGCTAATGAAAATGTTGTTATTTGATTAGAGAAATTTTCTCTGTTTCTTCATGTTTCTTGTACCTTTGGGTTGATACATTTGAGAAAACAATGGCCTCTCACAGTCTTATAAACCTGGATTTGTACAGAGTAAGACCATCACCCTTCAGTCTAGTTTCAGTCCACAAAATTCTGGGGGCCTCTCAGACCTTTTCCAAGGATGTGCCTTCTCACACTTTTACAGGGATCTTCGAAGAAGATCAAATTCGAAGATTTTGCCCGTTTCCTTATTTTCTTATTTCATGGAGTTTGATCTCTTGCTCGCTCTGTTTCTGTGTTACCTCAGGTCCTTGAAGCAACATCTTGCCATCTAGATCCTTCTTATTCTCAGCAGCCTATAATACCTAGAGTATGCCAAGTGCCCTAAGTTAACAATTTTTTTTTAAAATTTTACCTTAGACTCTTCTTTCTGCAGTGCTCTTTTTTACATTATGTAAATCTCTGACATAATGAACTATATTATTTTCCTTCTTTCTAAAGCATTTTTCTTAACAATTCCATCCAGCCTGAATATTGACAACACAAACATTTAATCTCTTTTCTCCAAGGAATTCTTTATTTCTTCAGGAAGTGTTTTTGTTGTTGGTGGTGGTGGTTGTGGTTGTTTTTTGTGTGGGGTTTTTGGATTGTAATTTTCTCTGCTTATCTTTCCCTTCTGTTCTTACATTTCATCTACTTTATCCACTAGATCCTTGCAATATTAATCACATTTATTTCAAATTTCCAGTCTTAGTATGCTAACACCTCACCCATGTCTCGTTCTGAATCATTCTCTGCCTCTCCAAAATTTTTTTTTACCTTTGTTATGTTTGTAAACAAATACAGAACAGATAGACGTTTAGAAATGTGATGTTCTCAAAAAAAAAAGAAAATTCTTGCCATTTGCAATGATATGGATTGAACTAGAGGGTATTATGCTTGGTGAAGTAAGCCAGTAAGAGAAAGACAATTATCATATGATCTCTCTGAGGAATTTAAGATCTGGGCGGGAGGTTGTGGGAGAAAGGGAGGGAAAAAGGAAACAATATGGGGCCAGGGAGGGAGACAAATTATAAGAGACTATTAATCTTAGGTAAGAAACTGAGGATTGTAGGGGGTGTCGGAGGAGAGATGGGGGGCTGGGTGATGGACATTGGGAAGGGTATGGGCTATGGTGAGTGCTGTGAATTGTGTTAAGACTAGTGACTCACAAACATGCACCACTGGGGCAAATAATGTTAATTATATGTTATTATTATTTGTTATTATTATATGTTAATTTTAAAAATCACAATAAAAGAAAAAAAGGAAAAGAAATGTTATGGTTAGGCATGGGAGAAGGGGACGGATTCTATAGTCCTATGGTTAGAGCTCAGTGTTTTAGTGAGCCTCCAGCCTCTGGATTATAAACTTCGTGAGTGTTTCTCAGATTTTTCTCCCCACTTAAATAGAACAGGAAGGTTAGAGTGGGCTGAAGTTGGGTATTTTCTTTTTCCCAATGGAAGTCTAGAGGATACTGGAGTTGGGTATTTCCCTGTCTGGGGTGAGTTAAGCTCTATCGTGTCCCAGCAGGTTAGACTCTGGTCAGCTAGATTTCTGTGAGGGCTGGCTCTTTGTGAGGGCTGGCTTTCTTTTTTTTTTTTTTTTTTTTTTTTTTTTTTTTTTTTTTTTTTTATTTTTTTTTTTTTTTTTTTTTATAAACATATATTTTTTATATACATATATTTTTATCCCCAGGTCTGTGAATCACCAGGTTTACACACTTCACAGCACTCACCAAATCACATACCCTCCCCAATGTCCATAATCCCACCCCCTTCTCCCCAACCCCCTCCCCCCGGCAACCCTCAGTTTGTTTTGTGAGATTAAGAGTCACTTGGGAGGGAGGGCTGGCTTTCTTAAGAGCACAGCACTCTCATGTATTTAAAAACGGTCCCTTTTCCTCTTCCCATGAAGAAGCAGGAGGTGATATTTCTGACATTATACTTGAGGTTTTCCTACTCTAGCACTGGACCTTATGGCAGTTCCTGCTCATGAGCCTCTGTTCCCTTAAACCTTCACTTCTTATATTTATCTGTCTGATTTTCAATCTTGAGGGCAGTGATTTGCCTGCTCTAAGGATCCAAAATAGTTGATTTGTCAGGCTGTTCCTCTTTTTACTTATTGTTATACCCAGGTGGTGATTTGTGACTTCTTACATGCAGAACTGCAAACTGAAGGTGTCATATGTCTTAGACCACATTATTTTTCTGTTTAATCTCACATTTCTATACATTCCTTGCATGACTATTGATCTCTCTCAAGCTACTTCTTCTTATAGAAACAGAGAGCTCCACATACTATGTTTTATTTAATTCGCTAAAAATTTACATTGTTAAACTTTTTTAGAAATGAAGAAAGAGGGGTGCCTGGGTGGCTCAGTGGGTTAAAGCCTCTGCCTTTCGCTCAGGTCATGATTCCAGGGTCCTGGGATCAAGCCCTGCATCAGGCTCTCTGCTCAGCAGGGAGCCTGCTTCCCTGCCCCCCTCTGCCTGCCTCTCTGCCTACTTGGGATCTCTATCTGTCAAATAATTAAATAAAGTCTTTAAAAAAAGAAATAATTCAGGAAATTCAGGAAATGTTCCTCCCCCCAAAAAAAGAAATGGAGAAAGAAAGGCCTTTAATGTGAATAAATAACAAAGCTTGAATTTGAATCTATCTCTCTTGGATCTAAAACTCCTTTAAAAAAAAGATCCTTGTGATACACTGCCTTCCATTGATATTCTTATATATCATAGGAACTTACATATAAAACTAAAAATATTTTTTAGAAGTTTTAAGTCCTGAAAGTAATAAACTTATGTATATATGAAAACTTCAATAGAAATTAGGTATCTGTTAAAATAGCTCTTTTTAATGATATGCTGGTTTTACTGATTAACTTTGATATGAACAATTAGATCATCACTCTTAAATTACTTGGATCACATAATTTATTAAATACTGTGGTTGAATCAGAATAATTTAGAATATTTAACAAGCAAAAAAATCACTACTTTGGGGCAACTTTTGGTGAAATGGGAATCAACAGACAAGTCAGAAAATGTTAAAAGTACAATTTTGTATAATTTTATATTTGAAAAATGACAAAAAAATAATGGGTTCAATAGTATACATTATTTGGTATAATGGAGTAAATTTGCTGATTAAAAAATGGTTTGGTGTACTAAAAAAGTTCTGAACTGATAGGTTACTTTATAACTTTCAGAACATTTTCTCTCATTTGGCTTCCCTTGATTTTTAGTAATTGTGTGGCAATAGAAATCTTATCTATTTTGATTCCGTTTTATCCCCAGTGCTTTATATACTATTTAAATGTAGCAGATCAGTGAAGATATTTGTTGAAGGAAAAAAATAGTGATTGATTCAACAGATTGCTTTTTTGATAATTTTCTAAAATGAGACAGAAAGAAATCAGAATTGTAAAATCCTGCCAATTTACTAGATTTTATGTTTCCATCAATTACAGGGATAAACCCAGCACATCCTTCAAATGGAAAGGGATTTTCTGGGTAGTAGATGCTTCTCAAGAATCAGCACCATTACTATGATGGGAGAATGACTTCAAGTGATTCTTGGAAAAGACTGAAGAGTTCAATGAGTATTTAATCCATAGTTTTTCATGCCTTTCAATGGGAAATCACTGAGCACTGAACTCTATCCCATTCTCCTTATCATTCTATATTCAGTGTTTTTGAATACTTTATTTCATACCTACTAGCTTGGAGTGCCACTTTTATGGAGATGTTTTAGTATATGATAAAATCTAATGTTTTCAGATGAAATTAAGTCGTCTCAGTATTTTACTCAGCAAAAGAAGAAATAGGAGATTCTATTCTTGAGAGAAATCCTGATTCAGGAAATGCAGGAAATGTTCCCCAAAAACTGCATATTTAGTTATTTTTCATTTAGATTATATGCAAAATATTCCAAGTGCTTCTGGCTGATTTCTTATGCCCTTTTTTTATCTCTTTGGGCATTATCCCAAAAGTTTCTCGTTCCAATATTAGTTCAACTTTTGATAACATTTGTACAATCCTTAGTGTATTTTCCTCTAGGCCCTTGTTGGCACATTTGATTCACTGGAGTATTTGCTCTGAGACATGAGTATATATGGTAAATAAAACATGTGCATTAGGCAAGAGACAATCCACATGGAATCTTCTTCCAAAAGGTCCAAAGTAACTCCAAATCTAACTTCTCTTCACTATTTTTGCTCCCATAGCTATAGGGAAAAGTGTGTAAAAGAATATTAGTTACAGAAATAAAGTAACTTCAATGTATTGAGAAGGACTGATTTTTAAAATACTGAATCTCTTAACCTAAAACTGAAATAGTTGTCAATTTGCTTTTTTTTTTTAACCATTTCAACCAGCTGATGATGTCATTTTTATGACAAATAGAGGTAAGACTGTAAAGTTGTAGCCAATGGAAAATTTCTTTTTTTTAGCACTGATTCATTAATGTTTACCTTAACTTTATTTTGGAATACATAGAATAATTTGGGTTTCTTATGTCAGCTGTATTTATCAAGGATTATGAAAAATGAGTATGTTACATTTCCTGTTTGTCATAATATCTTATTCCTCTATTACTTTTCATACAATTATTGTCTCTCAATTTGATCTTTCTCATTGAATACATGTTTAATAAGTAGTAAATGTTCTGGTTTCAGGCAGAAAGACTTAGGAATTCCAATTCTACTATCAACTAACATCTGATGTCTGATCTTGCTTATTATACTTAATCTCTTTCATTGTCAGTGTCTTCAAATTAACATAGATAACTCACACTGAGTAAATGAGATAAGTGCACACAGTTTTCACTGTCTCAAAGATGGTTTTGGTATTTAAAGTGGGGCTATATTCTTCAAATATGTTCATTGACTTCATTTTGGGGAGAATAAAGATAATATTAACCACTTTTTGGGAGTACATTTTATACAGATTTTGTATGACTTAATTTTACTTTTTCTTAAATTAGTCCTCGTGACTATTCCATAACTTATTATTCCTATTTTTTTAAAGGAAAAAGTAAAATTTAGAGAGATTAAGTAACTTGTCCAAAGTCACAATACTATAAGTTGCATTTTTAATCCATTTCTCTTTGAAGACAAAGACCACAAGCGCCCCAATAATATCATATCTTATAAATAAAAATTAAGTTCTGATGCTTTATGTTTTTGAAGAATTCCTTTCCTTCTTTACATTAAAAATTATACTCAAATATAGATACCTAGTTAACAATAACAAATTGAGATAGTCAGGATATATGTAAAATATCTCAATGAAAACCTACAGATTTTGAGCGTAATTTATATGATTACTGCTTTTCCTTCATTATTCCTATTCATGCTGGTTGATGCTTTGATCTGATTTGGGATCCAAATTCTCCCTTTCTATTAGGAAAAAAACAAGGTGATTTTTCCCCCCCCCCAGGGGACTGAGGGAAACAAGATTCTGATCAAATTTGAGGAAAATTCAGAGACATTACTAAAGTAATAATCTGGGGGGGGGGGAACCTAAATTGATCGTTCATGAGATTCTTTTCTATTCAGTCACCATAAAGTTCTTGCATGACATTAGTTGTCAGTAAACATGGTCAGGAATAAAAAAAAAAAAAGTTAGTGGTTGTTACAACCTGAATTATTACTTGAGATACCACATTAAACCAATATTTTGTTCTCTTATTTTACAAATTAGCCTCACATATAAATCTAACACCAAGAAAAGGAGTGTCACATGAGAGAGAAAGAGAATTGGAAAATTGTGTACTAATTTGTGGATGAAAATTTCCTCGGATATATGTGTTCACACCTTTCTTTAAGGAGATTTAACTTACGAAGAGAGAATTTATTATACAAAATTAAAGAATTCTCTCTCTTTAAATTAGGAAGAGAGTGCAGGATGATAAAGTTAGTTTCCAATTATATTGTGGAATCCTGGTGCTTTTTACTACTTCTAATTATTGCAAAAATAAAGAAAACAATCTCTTCATCTTTAGTAGGCCTTAAAAAATTGTTGTTTCTTTAAATTGGACAATCTGGAGAATGCTATTGTTCTTTTTTCAAAATGTATATGGAATGGCAGAAGTGTCCTAAAAATCATTTCCAGTTATTTTATTTAACAAAATAGCAAGTAGCTGTTTATACAATTTGTTAATTTTCACTTTCAATGAATGACACACTTGATTCAACAATTAGATATCCATGACAGAATAGAATTCATTGAGAAGAAAGGAGCAAATGGGATTACAAATTTTGTGAACATAAGTTACATGTGACTGGGTAAAATAAACATGGATAAGCAGTTAGGAAGGAGAGCTTGAAATGATGTTTTAGAGTCTTGGATATATTTTTCATCACTCTACCAAAAACATCAGAAGAAGAAATAACTTACAGATCAAAGAGTTGTACACACAGTTAACACCGTGTGACTGTTATGATTGAAATATCGATCATACACTTGAATTACCACAAGTTTGTTTACAAAATATGTCACTATGATGTCTGCTTAAAAGCCCTTCAGCCTGCTTCCTCCAGTCCTGAGAAATAGCAAAAGAATTGTTCATTTCTTGTGACTTTCACATGCTTTCCCCATAGCGTTGGCACTATCCATCTAGTTGGAATTTGTCTTAAGTAATCAACAGCAACATTTTTTTTGCTAAACAGTGTGAAGTGAGTGAAAAGAGTACTCAGACATATAACGGAAAAAAGGAGCAAGAAACTTCACAGTATTATGATGCATTATTATATACCAGTAATCAATAATTCTACATCTTGAAACTAAATATCCTATTTGCAAAATGTCTTTCATAACTCTGAATTGACACTTTACTATTTAGTGAGAATGCACAGAATGAGGGATATGATAACGGACTGGTTTGATATATTGAGAAAAATTTAGCTTCACTTCAAAATGCATTGTATTATTAAAGTTATTATTATTCAGGAAAAGAATATAAAGGGATCTCATGTACTGTCTTATCCTATACTCCAAGGTGTTGCCATAATAAAACTTTATAACTGAATACTCTTGTAGATAAAAGGAAAAATATAAAATTATAATATGGGATAGAAAGCAGAATTCATATATAAAGAATAATACCAACAACATTTAGATAGAAGAAACTCTGAAGGAAAAAATGTTCTATAAAATAATTTTATATATAAATACATTGTTTCTTTAGCTCATGAATGTGTAGATTAACCTAAATTTCTACCATGCCTTCTGTCAACTCTGTGCTGTCCAAAGTCCAAGGACATCATGTCAAAGAATTCATTAACTGTGGCTTCAGAAGAGGAATAGGAGGTTGGAAAAGAAGAATGTGAACCAGAGTGAAAACTTGGGAATTTTGTCACAGTGTTAAAAATTGAACTTCACTGACTTTCAAATTTTGGTTACATCCTCATTTGAGTGACTTCCCTCCAAACATACTGTCGTTTCTATGTTATACTACAAAGTAATAATACAGGGAATTAAGTGACAGAAATGAGGACATGAGACAATGTGGTTGGAAGAAAACAAAGATTTTCTCAATGGGAAGGGAATCCTTCAGGGAATTATTTTGAAGAGTCAACAGGAAGCATTTCTATTCCAGTTATCAAATATTCAGAGAAACCTAGGTTAGAATTCCTGTTCTTCTCATGTAGGGTATGTGATGGGGATAAGAGTTTTAAAAATCTTTTTAGAATCAATTCCCAATCTCCGAAATAAAGGATTTTGAAAAAAACATTCTATGTTAAACAGAGTGTGGCCGATGATAAAAACTTACTTTAAAACATGTCACCCACTTTTATTAAGTTGTCTTAAAGTTCTCCTACATTAAATTAATTAAACTAAACTAAATTAAATTAGTTTGCTTCCAGAGACAAATTCTAGCGGCTTCCCATATGCAATCCCCTTTCTCTAATCCTTCTGTTTGTGTTTTCTTCTCTAGTTTACACAAAAGAAGAAGAAGAAGAAAAAAAAAAAAAAACCACACAGGATAAACAGTTTATCCTCCTGGAATTGTCAGATGACCCACAGCTTTAGGGGGTGATCTTTGTCTTTCTGTTCATCACCTACATGCTCAGCATCACTGGGAACCTGACCATTATCACACTTACCTTGCTGGATTCCCACCTCCAGACTCCCATGTCTTTCTTCCTCAGAAATTTCTCCTTGCTAGAGGTTTCATTCACAATTGTCAGCATACCCAAGTTCCTGGGCACCCTGATTACAGGAGATAAAACCATTTCTTTTAATGATTGCATAGCTCAGTTGTTTTTGTTTTGTTTTGTTTTGTTTTTCTTTTTGTTTTCATTCTGTTGGGAGTCACTGAATTTTACCTTCTGGCTGCCGTGTCCTATGACCGTTACATTGCCATCTGCAAGCCTCTGCATTACATGACCATCATGAATCCCAGAGTCTGCATACTCCTTGTCTTTGCCTCTTGGTTGGCTTCATTCTTAATCATATTCCCATCACTCATGCAGTTCATACAGCTTGATTACTGTAAGTCCAACGTTATAGATCATTTTACTGTGATTATTTCCCCTTACTACACCTTTCTTGTTCAGACACAAAATTCCTAGAGACAGTGAATTTTTCCTGTGCTGTGTTTACTCTACTGTTCACTTTGGCATTAATAATTCTGTCCTACATATATATCATTAGGACAATTTTGAGGATTCCTTCCGCTAGTCAGAGGACAAAGGCCTTTTCTACCTGCTCATCCCACATGATTGTCATCTCCATCTCCTATGGCAGCTGCATATTCATGTACATTAATCCAGCAGCAAAAGACAGAGTGTCTCTGAGCAAGGGTGTTGCTGTGCTAAACACTTCAGTAGCCCCCATGCTGAACCCCTTTATTTACAGCTTACGGAACCAGCAAGTCAAGCTAGCCCTCGTGGACAGGGCAAGGAAGATTGTATTTTTCTCAAGCAAATAAAAAAAATTAAAATGTTGTCATAAATTAGAGACATAGTCAAGAACAAGTAAATAGGAAACCGGGCCTGTAAAAGTCTATGAATATCCACATAATCTCTCTAGAGTTCTATTTCATTGCTTGTATTTCTATTGTCAGCAGTATACTGAAAATATTTGAGAATACTGAGATATATATATATATATATATATTTCATATATATATTATATATATATATTTCCACTTAAATTCCAATCATTTTCTCACGCATTTCCTTTCCTTTGAGATTGTCTTTTCACTCTCTATGAGACTGACCTCATTTCCTTCTTCTAAATATATTTAAATACCAATTTTTTCACAATGAAACTTAGAAAATCAAAGAAAGACAAAAAGACACTGTACGATTAATGAGTTAAAATTGTTTTATGATTTCACCAAGAAACATTCTTTGAAAGAATTCAGAAAATATTGTCATGCTTAACATTATTTTTATTTTACTCTACAAAAACTGTAAATATAACTTAGTCTTATTGGAATATTACATGTAACATCCTCTCCATATGATAGTATACTTAGTAATATGTAAAAAACTATCACTAAGAAAGTGATATATTTACTCTTTTTGAGAAGTCTCAAAGTATTTTTCAAGTACCCCGTTTAAAATTTTCTGTGCCATATAATTTATCAATTTAAAATGCAAATATGAAGTCACATATATTTATGGAAAACATGAAGTAGCCCTTATTTCTAGCAACTCCTTAATTAACACATAAACTATATCAGTTCTTTAAAAAAGCCTGAAGACATAAATATTCCTAGGTACAAGATATGAGTACATTTACTGTTTCTTAGTAGTGTATTAATTTTTTTAAAGATTTTATTTATTTATTTGACAGAGAGAAAAGTCACAAGTAGGCAGAGAGGCAGGCAGAGAGGGGGGTGGGGAAATAGCCTCCCTGCTAAGCAGAGAGTCCAATGTGGGGCTCCATTCCACGACCCTGAAAACATGACCTGAGCTGAAGGCAGAGGCTTAACCCACTGAGCCACCCAGCGCCCCTTAGTAGTGTATTTAAATGCTTGACTTTAAACTGCTCTTCTTGATAATCAACACCTAAGATTGTAAGTTTCTCATACCTTTTCTGGCTCTTTTGATATAATAGATTACACATACAATTCATTTAAATGCAAATGATGCAAAAACTTATTTGTTTCATGGTATACTTTGTTCATAGAAAAATCATTTTAACAAAATTCAGTTACAAGCTCACTATCACTGTGTTTATTCGGTACTATACTGGATATTCTATCCAGGAGACTAGCAGGACAAGCACCAATACATTTACTAATATTGGAAAGGAAGAAAAAAATAAATCCTTCTTAGAAAATCACATGATGTTTCCTCTTAAGGCCTTAGTGCATTTACACTAGATGGTTCTTAAACCAGACACACTCCTATCCCAGATATCTGCATGTCACCTCAATAAGTCCTCCCCCAACTTCTCTACATAAAATTATAGTAGCCTTCAACTTCCAAGGTTTTTCAGTTTTCTCTTCCTTTACAAAATATTTACTAATTTATAAAAGACCTTATAATTTGGGAATCAATCATGTTCATTGCTTATTGTCTGCTTTCTCTCACATCCCTCACTCTAGGGGGGCAGAGATCTTTGTCCCCACTGAGACAAAATGCTGTGGTCCCCGCAGCAGGGTGCAGAGCCTGCCTAGACACTTCCCACAAGCCGGTTGTGCTGTGTCTTCTCAATTCTGCACTCAGAAAGCCCACATCAGTTTGTTGAAACCTGCCATGTGAGAGACTTCACATCTTAGGATCAGCTCTACAGATCAGCCCCTCATCTCCACCCCAGGAGAAGCAGTTGTTAGACTTTGACCAGAAGTCACTAATACTCTTACCTTAGAACCAGCTTCTGCCCTTTAGTGGGCATTCGATAAACAATTTTGGAATACATAAATACATTTGAATAATTTAGAAATATTCCAATGTCCTAGTGGTCTGACTAAATATTTTACCCAACATAAACACATGTAATAATGTACATAACACTGAGTTAGCTTTTAAAACAGTGATCATATAAAATGTAAATTTTAACAAAACTCAATATATTGTATGACAAAAGAATAATTAATTGAATATTTTCTAAGGCATTTGGTGTTAATTTTCTTCTTTTATTTTACATTGGACCGTTTTTTTTTTTCAATTATTATCTTCTTTTATTTTAATTTTTTTATTTTTTAAAATCGTATAATATATTTTTATCCCCAGGGGTACAGGTCTGTGATTAACCAGGTTTACACACTTCACAGCACTCACCATAGCACATACCCTCCCAAATGTCCTTAACCCCAACCCCCTTCTCCCAACACCCCTCCCTCCAGCAACCCTCAGTTTGTTTTGTGAGATTAAGAGTCACTTATGGTTTCTCTCCCTCCCAATCCCATCTTGTTTCATTTATTCTTCTCCTACCCCCTTAACCCCCCATGTTGCATCTCCACTTCCTTATATCAGGGAGATCATATGATAGTTGTCTTTCTCCAATTGACTTATTTTGCTAATCATGATATGCTCTAGTTCCATCCATGTTGTTGCAAATGGCAAGATTTCATTTCTTTTGATGGCTGCATAGTATTCCATTGTGTATATATACCACCTCTTCTTTATCCATTCATCTGTTGATGGACATCTAGGTTCTTTCCACAGTTTGGCTATTGTAGACATTGCTGCTATAAACATTCGAGTGGGTGCACGTGCCCCTTCGGATCATTACATTTGTATCTTTAGGGTAAATACCCAGTAGTGCAGTTGCTGGGTCATAGGGTAGTACTATTTTCAACATTTTGAGGAACCTTCATGTTGTTTTCTAGAGCGGTTGAACCAGCTTCCATTCCCACCAACATTGTAGGAGGGTTCCCCTTTCTCTGCATCCTCGCCAGCATCTGTCATTTCCTGACTTGTTAATTTAGCCATTCTGCTGGTGTGAGGTGATATCTCATTGTGGTTTTAATTTGTATTTCCCTGATGCCGAGTGATATGGAGCACTTTTTCATGGGTTTATTGGCCATCTGGGTCTCTTCTTTGCAGAAATGTCTCTTCATGTATTTGCCCATTTCTTGATTGGATTATTTGTTCTTTGGGTGTTAAGTTTGCTAAGTTCTTTACAGATTTTGGACACTAGCCCTTTATCTCATATGTCATTTGCAAATATCTTCTCCCATTCTATCAGTTGTCTTTTGGTTTTGTTAACTGTTGTTTTTTGTTTTTTTGTTTTGTTTTTTGTTTTTTGTTTTTTGTTTTTTTTTTTGCTATGCAAAAGCTTTTGATCTTGTTGAAAACCCATTTTGGCCCTTGCTTCCCTTGCCTTTGGCAATGTTCCTAGGAAGATGTTGCTGTGGCTGAGGTCGAGGAGGTTGCTGCCTCTGTTCTCCTCAAGGATTTTGATAGATTCCTTTCTCACATTGAGGTCCTTCATCCATTTTGAGTCTGTCTTCGTGTGTGGTGTAAGGAAATGATCCAATTTCATTTTTCTGCATGTGGCTGTCCAAATTTCCCAATACCATTTATTGAAGAGGCTATTTTCTTTTTTTATTGGACATTCTTTCCTGCTTTGTTGAAGATTAGTTGACCATAGAGTTGAGGGTCTATTTCTGGGCTCTCTATTTTGTTCCATTGATCTATGTGTCTGTTTTTATGCCAGTACCATGCTGTCTTGATGTTGACAGCATTGTAATAGAGCTTAAAGTCCGGAATTGTGATGCCAACAACTTTGGCCTTCTTTTTCAATGTCCCTTTGTCTATTCGAGGTCTTTTCTGGTGCCATATAAATTTTAGGATTATTTGTTCCATTTCTTTTAAAAAATATGGATGGTACTTTGATAGGAATTGCATTAAATGTGTAGATTGCTTTAGGTAGCATAGATATTTTCACAATATTTATTCTTCCAATCCAGGAGCATGGAACATTTTTCCATTTCTTTGTGTTTTCCTCAATTTCTTTCATGAGTACTTTATAGTTTTCTGAGTATAGATTCTTTGCCTCTTTGCTTAGGTTTATTCCTAGGTAACTTATGGTTTTGGGTGCAATTGTAAATGGGATTGACTCCTTAACTTCTCTTTCTTCTGTCTTGTTGTTGGTGTAGAGAAATGCAACTGATTTCTGTGCAATGATTTTATATCTAGACACTTTACTGAATTCCTGTACAAGTTCTAGCAGTTTTGGAGTCAAGTCTTTTGGGTTTTCCACATATAGTATCATAGCATCTGTGAAGAGTGATGGTTCGACTTCTTCTTTGTAGATTTGGATGCCTTTAATTTCCTTTTGTTGTCTGATTGCTGAGGCTAGGACTTCTAGTACTATGTTGAATAGCAGTGGTGATAATGGACATCCCTGCCGTGTTCCTGACCTTGGCGGAAAAGTTTTCAGTTTTTCTCCATTGAGAATTATATTTGCGGTGGGTTTTTTATTGATGGCTTTGATAATATTGAGGTATGTGACCTCTATCCCTACACTTTGAAGAGTTTTGATCCGGAAGGGATGCTTTACTTTGTCAAATGATTTTTCAGCATCTATGGAGAGTATCATATGGTTCTTGTTCTTTCTTTTATTAATATATTATATCACATTGATTAATTTGTGGATGTTGAACCAACCTTGCAGCCCTGGAATAAATCCCACTTGGTCATGGTGAATGATCCTTTTAATGTACTGTTGAATCCTATTGGCTAGTATTTTGGTGAGAATTTTCGCATCTGTGTTCATCCAGGATATTGGTCTGTAGTTCTCTTTTTTGATGGGACCCTTGTCTGGTTTTGGGATCAAGGTGATGCTGGCCTCATAAAATGAGTTTGGAAGTTTTCCTTCCATTTCTATTTTTTGGAATAGTTTCAGGGGAATAGGAATTAATTCTTCTTTAAATGTTTGGTAGAATTCCCCCGGAAAGCCATCTGGCCCTGGGTTTTTGTTTGTTTGGAGATTTTTGATAACTGTTTCAATCTCCTTACTGGTTATGGGTCTGTTCAGGCTTTCTATTTCTTTATGGTTCAGTTGTGGTAGTTTATACGTCTCTAGGAATGCATCCAATTCTTCCAGATTGTCAAATTTGTTGGCGTAGAGTTGCTCATAGTATGTTCTTATAATTGTCTGTATTTCTTCGGTGTTGTGATCTCTCCTCTTTCATTCAGGATTTTAATTATTTGGGTCCTTTCTCTTTTCTTTTTGATAAGTCTGGGTTTATCAATCTTACTAATTCTTTCAAAGAACCAACTCCTAGTTTTGTTGATTTGTTCTATTGTTTTTTTTTTTTTTTGTTTGTTTGTTTCTATTTCATTGATTTCTGCTCTGATCTTTACGATTTCTCTTCTCCTGTTGGGTTTAGGGTTTCTTTCTTGTTGTTTCTCCAACTCCTTTAGGTGTAGGGTTTGTTTGTGTATTTGAGACCTTTCTTGTTTCTTGAGAAAGGCTTGTACCGCTATATATTTTCCTCAGGACTGTCTTTGTTGTGTCCCATAGATTTTGAACCATTGTCTTTTCATTATCATTTGTTTCCATGAATTTTTTAAATTCTTCTTTCATTTCCTGGTTGACCCATTCATTCTTTAGAAGGATGCTGTTTAGTGTCCATGTATTTGGGTTCTTTCCAAATTTCCTCTTGTGATTGTGTTCTAGCTTCAGAGCATTGTGGTCTGAAAATATGCAGGGAATGATCCCAACTTTCTGATAGCAGTTGAGACCTGATCTAGGACCGAGGATGTGATGTATTCTGGAGAATGTTCCTTGTGCACTAGAGAAGAATGTGTATTCTCTTCTTTGGGATGAAATGATCTGAATATGTCTGTGATGTCCATCTGGTCCAGTGTGTCATTTAAGGCCTTTATTTCCTTGTTGATCTTTTGCTTAGATGATCTGTCCATTTCAGTGAGGGGAGTGTTAAAGTCCCCTACTCTTATTGTCTTATTGTTTATGTGTTTCTTTGATTTTGTTATTAATTGGTTTATATTGTTGGCTGCTCCCATGTTGAGGGCATAGATATTTAAAATTGTTAAACTTCTTGATGCACAGATCCTTTGAGTATGATATAGTGTCCTTCCTCATCTCTTATTATAGTCTTTGGCTTAAAATCTAATTGATCTGATATAAGGATTGCCACTCCTGCTTTCTTCTGATGTCCATTATCATGGTAAATTCTTTTCCACCCCCTCACTTTAAATCTGGAGGTGTCTTCGGGCTCAAAATTAGTTTCTTGTAGGCAAAATATAGCAGGGTTTTTTTTTTTTATTTTTTATCCATTCTGATAGCCTGTGTCTTTTTATTGTGGCATTTAGCCCATTACCATTCAGGGTAACTATTGAGAGATATGAATTTAGTGCCACTCTATTGCCTGTAAGGTGACTGTTACTGTATATTGTCTCTGTTCCTTTCTGTTCTACTACTTTTAGGCTCTCTCTTTGCTTAGAGGACCCCTTTCAATATTTCCTGTAGAGCTGGTTCAGTGTTTGCAAATTCTTTCAGTTTTTGTTTGTCCTGGAAGCTATTAATCTTTCCTTCTATTTTCAATGATAACCTAGCTGGATATAGTATTCTTGGCTGCATGTTTTTTTCATTTAGTTCTCTGAATATATCATGCCAGCTCTTTCTGGCCTCCCAGGTCTCTGTGGGTAAGTCTGCTGCCAATCTAATATTTTTACCATTGTATGTTACAGACTTCTTTTCCTGGGCTTCTTTCAGCATTTTTTCTTTGTCACTAAGACTTGTAAAGTTTACAATTAGGTGATGGGCTGTGAACCCATTCTTGTTGATTTTGAGGGGGGTTCTGTGCACCTCCTGGGTTTTGATGTTTTTTCCCTTTGCCATATTGTGGAAATTCTCTCCAATAATTCTCTGCAGTATACCTTCTGCTCCCCTCCTTCTTTCTTTTTCTTCTGGAGTCCCAATTATTCTAATGTTGTGTCGTCTTATGGTGTCTCTTATCTCTTGAATTCTCCCCTCATGGTCCAGTAGCTGTTTGTCCCTCTTTTGCTCAGCTTCTTTATTCTCTGTCATTTGGTCTTTTATATCACTAATTCTTTCTTCTACCTCATTTATCTTAGCAGTGAGAGCCTCCATTTTTGATTGCACCTCATTAATAGCTTTCTTTATCTTTTTCTGTGTTTTTTTATTTTTAGGATTTTATTTATTTATTTGACAGAGAGAGATCACAAGCAGACAGAGAGGCAGGCAGAGAGAGAGGAGGAAGCAGGCCCCTGCTGAGCAGAGAGTCCGATGTGGGGCTTGATCCCAGGACCCTGAGATCAAGACCTGAGTTGAAGGCAGTGGTTTAACCACTGAGCCACCCCGGAGCCCCAATAGCTTTCTTTTTCAATTTGGTAGATTTTAGTTCTTTTATTTCTCCAGAGAGGGCTTTTATATTTCCTGAGAGGGTTTTTCTGATATCTTCCATGCTTTTTTCGAGCCCAGCTAGAACCTTGAGAATCATCATTCTGAACTCTAGATCTGATATATTACCAATGTCTGTATTGATTGTCTGTATTGATTAGGTCCCTAGCCTTTCCTACTGCCTCTTGTTCTTTTTTTTTTTTTTTTTTTTTTTGTGCATTTTTCTGCCTTGTCATTTTGTCCAGATAAGAGTATATGAAGGAGCAAGTAAAAATACTAAAAGGGTGGCAACAACCCCAGGAAAATATGCTTTAGCCAAATCAGAAGAGATCCCAAATTGGGAGGAGGGAGAAAGGTGATAATAAGCCTGGGTGGCTCAGTGAGTTAAAGCCTCTTCCTTCAGCTCAGGTCATGATTCCAGGGTCCTGGGGTCAAGCCGCTCATAAGGCTCTCTGTTCATTAGGGAGCCTACTTCCTTCCTCTATCTCTGCCGCTCTGCCTCCTGTGATCTCTATTTATCAAATAAATAAATAAAATCTTTAAAAAAAAAAGAGGTTCAGAAAAAAAAATAAAAGAAAGAAAAGAAAGTCATTGATTTTCTGTTCTTCTTCTCTTTGATCTGCTGCCTGATTTGTAGGTGTTTGCAATCTTTAGATAAGCTATCTAGCTGATCTTCTGCTACCTGAAGTAGTCTCAGCCTGCTACCACTTCTCTGCCATCTTGGCTCCCTGCTCTACATTGGGTCTTTTGACAACTATGCAAAAATCAGTTTATTTGATGTCTATTGATCTCTCATGAAGTTATTGAGAACAGTTCTTGTTAAGGTTTGCATTGGAGATTTCTAATGGTAGGAACTTCCATGATGCAAACCATTATTATTTTTTCACACACAAAATGGATTCTCTTAACTATATGGGTTACAACTAGTAACTTATCAGGTCCGACATCATCTGTCAATCAATAGATTTGAGACTAAAAATTCAACTTATAGAATAATAGCTCAATTAATGATGGTAGTTAGTAAGCATGAGGCCAACCAGACATCTAGTGGAGGGGCTTACCTGCACAAAAGCATGATAATATATCACTGAAAATGATTATTAACATATACTGGGAGTAATAAGTAATAGGATTCCAGTTCAGGTTTTAGAGAAAGTCTTAAAAGATTTGGATCCCTTAACCATTTGATTTAATAAATTTCATATTTGATTTAGAACATGTTAGAGCAAACCATTATTTGTAATTAAAATCCATCCTCCACTCTCTGAGGAGCGTGAAACCTGTACCTTGAATGATGTTTCATTGACCTAAAACATAGTCACTCATCAACCTCAGAATACATGGAGGTAATTGACACATTACTAAAAAGCAGATGCCTACTAGCTTGTGGATAGGAGGGTAACAGGTGTAATCAGTCTTCATTAAAAGTAAATTATTCCAAGGCCTAGAGAAAAGCTAGACAGCTATTAGGAACTAGGAATAAAGCAGTAAGGGTAGAAAGTTAGAGAGTGAGAGGGTGATTGATCAAGGAAGAAAGAGAGAGGCAATCCAGTATCTATGAGTTTGAGAAAAGATATGGAGAAGAAACATGTCTAATAGGATATTTCATGAAGTACAGTGCTTTGTGAGATAGAAATTCATTCCCATTCCCTGTGAGACACTAAAGATTGTGTTGCTCACAAACACAAAAATGGTGAACACCAGACACTTTAAATTCTTTCTGCCTCAGAATCTTTCTTTTCCTGAATAATAATAGCACTGACCTCAGATAGTTTTGTATTGTCTGCTTGTTTGAAAAAATGAGATAATTTTATGGTCAGTGCCTGGTAATCAATAAAAGCTCTGAATAAAATATAAAAAGAATTGCTATTTGAATACAAAACTAAAGGCAAAGGAATAGAATTTTCACAAGTAGAGAATCAGTTTCACCATCTTCACTGAAATATCTTGAATAATATTTTCTTTTTTTTAATGATTTTATTTATTTATTTGACAGAGAGAGATCACAAGTAGACAGAGAGGCATGCAGAGAGAGAGAAAGGGAAGCAGGCTCCCTGCCGAGCAGAGCCCGATGCGGGGCTCGATCCCAGGACCCTGAGATCATGACCTGAGCCGAAGGCAGCGGCTTAACCCACTGAGCCACCCAGGCGCCCTTGAATAATATTTTCAATGCTTATTTTAATGTGTAGCAGTTATAAATTCTACACATCTCAGCATCTACATATTTTCCTATGTGTGAGTCAGTGGTTTGTTCATCCTTTCCCACTTCTTTCTTTTGTCCCACTTTCAAATACTCTCATCTTTCAATCTTGTAAATAATCTGCATCCTGCCTCCCACAAATAGTAATAATCTGCACTACTGGTATTAAATTCACACATGTTTTATGCCCACATTTATAACTGCAAAGAAAATAAAGATAAATTGTTAAATATAAATTTATATTACACATATGTGTACATATGGTATTCATATGTATTTCTTCTTATTTTATTTATTTATTTGACACAGAGAGAGAGAGATAACAAGTAGGCAGAGAGGCAGGCAGAGACAGAGGGGGAACAGTCTCCTTGCTGAGCAGAGAGCCTGTTGTGGGGCTTAATCCAAGGACCCTGAGACAATGACCTAAGCCGAAGGCAGATGCCCAAGCCACTGAGCCATTGAGATGCTCTATATTTCTATATTATATTACCCTTTTAGTAATAAAAATGACATCTTTCATTGAAGGAATTCTGGAAATAAACAAGACAAAATATCCAATGCCAGCTTTCCAGATATTTATTTTATTGATTCACAAATATTCTCAATATGAGAAGATGTCATACACACAAATATAAATAGCTGTTTAATGGAAGTAAATAACACAGTGAAGAAAGTTGTCAAAAGGCAATAAAAGCCACAAAAGACTTGGGAATGGCTTCCCTAAATTCAAAGGGTCAATGTAAGTATAAACCTCCTCATCGGTCTTTAAGAGGTTGTCCATTTCAGAAGACAATCAGTCATACTAGAAATCCACAGCAGTGTTTTCCACTATTTCATCCTGATAAAGAATTCTTCTCTGGATATTCAAAATTCAAAAGATATCAGCACACTAATTCTACTGAAGTCAAGTCCAGTTTCTGGAAGAAAAATGTGTGTTCCTTATGTAATCACAGAAGACTGAAATTTTACACTTGATCTTAGCCAAAAGGCCGAGAAGCAATAGAAGTGTGAAATTCTAAATCTAGCTTTCACATACTTAGGATCTCATCGTTTCTATATTTACCTATTTACCTAAGTCATTTTGCTGTTTATACTTCTTAATCAATATTTATAAAAATGATTCACCTCTGTCCTTAAGGATTCTTCTCCTTACTCTGTTTACTTAATGAATTACCCTGGACCAACAAAAAGACACAGATAAAATAAGTCCAGTTCCATTTCTATGGCAGACATAAAGAACATTGCATATTTTTGGTTTCTCAAAACCAAATTTCCTGTTTTCAAATTTCCTCTGTTCCAAAATTTCCTGTTTGGAGGAATATATAACAGTCCATGAACTTAAGGAAAACATTACTTAGGTTTTATAGATGTATAATCATAGAATTACAAAATACTGATTTTAAATATTTGCATGAATAGAAAGGAAAATGATTGAATAAATAGTGCTTTGTATTATATGAATAGAGGCAAATGGGAAAGTACTAGTCAACCTAGGTGTAACTGAATTGTATGTAGAGTTTGAGAGAGAGATGAAAAGCAAGAATGAGTTGAATTATAATAAAATATTGTCACCATTTTATATCAGGAATGAAGGAAATTGCGAGTCAAAGAGAATTATAATTCCTAAGAACCATGAAAAAGTTAAATCAACACACTTGTTTTAAGAGCACAGTAGAAACCAAATATTTTGTTAACTCAATTTACCCACTCTGAAATTGTGTAAATGTTTAAGCAAATCAGTTGTTAAAATTTGAGACTAGGTCATCAAGAAGAATCAAGAAGTAAGTAAATTTTTTATTCTTCAATATAATATAAGGAATCTTCATTTTACTTAAATGTTTTAAAGATCACATTTGCATATATGTTTGTGGATTTACAATCATTTAAATATTAAAAATTAAATAATTGCCTACTATCAAGAGACTATTAATAAAATCCTAAAGCAGGAACAAAGAAATAAATCTCGGATTGTTCATTTTTACCTAATTTAAAAACGTACTCTGTCACATACACAGGATTATTTTTAAAATTGGAAAGAATATCTGCTTCCTAGTTGATGTTATTTTGACCATCCATTTGTTCATTTTCCATAGCAGTATTCTATAATTAAAAAAAAAAGAAATAAAAAGGAAAAGGATTATGCATTGAATGATTTCAACTACTCTAGGCAATTATTTAATTTACTAATAGAAGGTTATCTTCTTGTCCATTAGATCTTTTTATAAAAAAAAAAAAAAAAAAGATAAGAGTGTGATAGCATCAACCAAACTCTTAAGAAAGTAATTTATGAGGGAATACCAACATTCCCATGGATAAACATGCATGTTGTACAGTGAGATGAATACTATGGTGACTAATTGTGTAAACTTGAGGAAGTTTTCTAAACTATGTAGGTCTCCAAATATGAAATGTGGAGGTGGGCCCAAATAACCCCTGTGAGATTTGAAACCCTGTATTTAGATTATCCAGAATCCAGACTAGTTTTTATAATATGGAGGACAAGAAAAATATCAATTAGAATATTTTCATGTTTTTTTAATAAAAGGAGCTAAATATTTTCAAGAATAATTAGAATATTATTTTTAAAAACATCAAAATAAGTAGCTTCTGCTTAAATGTTAGCATAAGATTTTTTTTCGATGGCTCATGACAGTGCATTTTCAACAAAAAAAAATTAGTATTTAACTTCAAATAATATGTATTACCTGAATGTGAGGCCCAGTAGAAATTGGAGAATTGCTGAAGGAAAACATTTGTTTTGGGTTTCATAGATTATTCATCACTGTGGATATTTTAAAAATTCTGTACTCTAACTTCAATCATGTTTTAACTTCTTATGTTCTATAGGGGAACATACAGTTTCCGCTTTACAGGGGTGAAGAATGGTTCAGCAATGAAAAACCGCACAGTACCCACAGAATCCATTCTTCTAGGGCTATCAGATGACCCACAGCTGGAGACTATGTTTTTCTCTTCTTAATTATCATATATATATTAAGTATCACTAGTAATTTGACCATCATCACTCTCACCTTGGTTGACTCCCATCTGCAGACCCCCATGCATTTCTTCCTGAGGAACTTGTCTGTATTAGAAATATCCTTTACAACTGTCTGTATTCCTAGATTTCTGGGCACAATTATCACCAGAGACAAGACGATCTCATACAATAATTGTACAGCTCAGTTGTTTTTCTTCATCTTCATGGGAATAACTGAGTTTTACCTTCTAACTGCCATGTCCTATGACCGCTATGTTGCCATCTGTAAACCCTTGTATTATACCACCGTCATGAACAAAAGAGTCTGCATTTTACTTGTCTTCTGTGCTTGGCTAGCAGCATTCTTAAATATCTTCCCACTAGTTATTCTTTTTCTCCAGTTAGACTACTGTGGCTCCAATGCCACTGATCACTGTGCTTGTGATTATTTTCCCCTCTTGCAATTATCTTGCTCAGACACATGGCTCTTAAAAGTGATTGGTTTTTACTGTGCCATAGTGATTCTGCTTTTCACTTTGGCTTTAATAATTTTGTCCTACATGTTCATCATTAGAACAATTCTGAAACTGCCCTCTGTGGCTGTTTTTAAATATCTGTGGATATTTTTTTTCTGAAACTGCCCTCTGCCAGTCAGAGAAAAAAGGCATTTTCTACATGTTCCTCACACATGATTGTCATTTCCATCTCTTATGGAAGCTGCATATTCATGTATGCCAACCCTTCTGCAAAAGAAAAGACATCATTGATCAAAGGAGTGGCTATTCTGAATACTTTTGTCGCTCCTATGATGACTCCACTTATATATACCCTCAGGAACCAGCAAGTAAAGTGAGCCTTTAAAGACACTATCCAAAAGGTTATGCTTTTCTCCAGTAAATGAAAGTATAAGGAGTATTACAAGGATGATGTTCTTGTAAATACTATAATTCACACTTTCTCAAAACTCCCTTTTCTTTATTAGAGTTATGTATTTTCCCCGTTTTTCCACTCCCATATTAAACTCCCAATCCTTGACCTCAATACATTTGAGGAACTGAATATTGTTTCAGAATTTTCTTTAAATTCTGGGTTCAATGCATTAAAACATCTGGGTTAATGATTGTGATTTTGATTGGTAGTGGTTTGCCTTTGAAGAGACACTGGGCATTTACTTTGATGGAAAGAGTGTCAGGATAGATGTGGATTTCTGAACTTTTCATTCTTTCTTTCTTCCAGTAATAGAAATGAATGTTATTAGAAAACTCTGATTTTCTTTGTCATTTCCATGAAATCAAGTAAACACAATCACCAGAGGACTGGGAATAAAATACAAATATGTACTTCAAAATATTAAAACATTAGAGACTCATACATACTAAAAATATTTATACTGTTTATAATAATTATGATGCTAATAAGGAGGAAGAGAAAGGAGCTAGAAGAAGGTACAAGGTAACAAAAATTTTCAGCAGTTCCTACCTTCTAGAGCTATTGTTTTCTTTGTATTGACTCACTTAATCCTGCCAACAACTTTTTGGGGTGCTATTACTTACTAATCTCTCTTAGTCAGAGGTATTTTTCCTTAGGCAGATCAAATGCCTCCAAAAATTAAAAAATAGGCAAAGAGCAGACAATGTAAAAATACACCAGATGTATAAAATGGATGAAACTATGATAAACCACTGGAAGTTCACCTTTCTGGAGAACCGAGCTTTATTTGTGGCATCTAGAACTGACGTTAGGGTTTTGGGAAGTACGGAAGAGAAATAACATCTACTGATAATATTCTACACACTCTACTCTGTATTAAGCAAATCACATGCAGTATTTATTTTACAAAACTTCTTAGAAAGTGAACATTATTACTTCCAGTTTATAGGTGAATGAACATGATGAAACTGAGGTTGAAAGTTCAATGTACAGAGACTGCAGCTTTCAGAACTGGCATTTCAGTCACTTTCCTTTCATCTCAAAACCCAGACTAGTTGGGTTACTTTCATCTTTACCCTGACGTTCATTTGTAATAGTTTAAGAATAAAAGCTCATGTTCATGGGGCACCGGAGTGGTTCAGGTCATGATCCCAGGGTCCTGGGGTCAGAGCCCTGCACTCTGCTCTCTGCTCAGAGGGAGCCTGCTTCTCCTTCTCTCTCTGCCTGCCTCTACCTACTTGTGATCTCTACGAAATAAATAAAATCTTAAAAAAAAAAAAAAAAAAGAAAAAGCTCCTGTTCAATATTAGGATTGTTACATTAAAAAGACTTTGTAATGTTCAATGAGCTCATTCATGCTTTTCTTACTTATGGCAGGCTTTGGGGACACAGTGATGAAGAAGGAGGATTCTTGTTCTAACTTAGATTCAAGTGGGGAGAAAAACAACATGAAATTAAAATTTAATTTGATCAATATAGCAACTTAAACATGAGAAGCCTATTGGCCAGGTAATGTTATCATCGTCAAAGAAAAATATCAGTTTTCCTGCCTTAGCACAATTAGTGTCAGTTTCTCAATAACTGCTTAACGTTGATTCTTTTTAACCCTAAAGTCACATGCATAAGACAAACCTTGTCTGCTTTGGCTGTTACCTCAATTTTTGCCTATATTTTATTTCTCGTTCATTACCACATATGTTTGAAAAAAAAGTCACATGGGGCACCTGGGTGGCTCAGTGGGTTAAAGCTTCTGCCTTTGGCTCAGGTCACGAGCCCAGGGTCCTGGGATCAAGCCCCACATTGGGTTCTCTGCTCAGCAGGGAGCCTGCTTCCTCCTCTCTCTCTGCCTGCTTCTCTATGATCTCTGTCTGTCAAATAAATAAATAAAATCTTTATTAAAAAAGTCACACTATTTCCTCAGTAAGAATGTTGCTTTTTTAAAAAAAAATATATATATACACATATATATACACACATATATGTATACATAAATTTATTTATTTATTTGACAGAGACAGACACAGTGAGAGAGGGAACACAAGCAGGAGGAGTGGAAGAGGAAGAAGCAGGCTTCCTGCCAAGCAGGGAGCCTGATATGGGGCTCAGTCCCAGAACCCTGTGTTCTTGACCTGAGCTGAAAGCAGATGTTTAATGACTGAGACACCCAGGTCCCCAGTAAGAAGGGTTTTTGAGAATAGGATTATGATACTCTCTAAGACTTTCCAGCAAGGCTGCCTTTACCCTCAAACAGCATTGTGGATCATTCATTCCTCTTACACTCCGTTTAACCTGCTATCACACTATATCTATTACTATCTCAGATCTATTTTGAAGGCATTTATATCAATGACCACAGTCTAGATTTCTAAGACTTTTTCAGGAATTTATCAACTTACATTAGGAAGCACTGGATATATTTGACAAATTAAGTTCATGTACAAACTATGTAAACTAAAAGAAAAACCATTAACAATATTTAATACCTATTATGTGGATATTAATAGCTTACTATAAGCAGAATAGAAAACTCACAAATATAATATCTTCCTCCTTCTTTTTTCTTACCCATTGTACTTTTTAATGCTTTATAGGAACAAATGATCAAGTTTTTCTCAGCTCTCCTCTCCACATTCTGTGTCTTCTTTGCCTTTGTTGTTGCATTTTTATTCATATAATGCATTATTTGCTTCAGGGATACAGGTCTGTGAATAACCAGCCTAACACAATTTACAGCATTCACCATAGCATATACCCTCCCCAATGTCTACCACCCAGCCACCCTATGCCTCCCTCCCCACTCCCCAGCAAACCTCAGTTTGT
The DNA here is from genome assembly GCF_030435805.1 of Mustela lutreola. Taxonomy (NCBI): domain Eukaryota; kingdom Metazoa; phylum Chordata; class Mammalia; order Carnivora; family Mustelidae; genus Mustela; species Mustela lutreola. The sequence goes on from NC_081297.1 coordinate 59,644,150, forward strand.
TTCCTGAGATTAAGGGTCTCTTATAATTTCTTCCTAATTCTTGTAGGGAAAATCATTCAGATGTTATTTCTGAAAAGACTTTGAAAACAACTACATTGCAGGCATGCACTAGCCATTTGGATTATTAGAATAGACCATCACCACCTTATAAGATTTTGAGCAACAGATAAAAAGGTAGACATTTAGGTATGGAATTATTAATCTTTTATAAAAACATATACCCAGGGCCATATGAATATAAAATATAGGATGGCTCACAACATTTGCAATAATGCAATAAGAATTCCAAGTAAAAGTAAAAAATATAATTAAATGGATGTCCTGGGCAAAGAGAATAATGATTGCAAATGACAGGTCTTAAAGTGAGCGAAGTGAATGGGAGTAATGTGGATAGAAAGAGAAAACTGAAAGGAGTCATTACTTCTCTTTTATGCTTTCCACGAGAAGCTGATTTTATTGATTCAATTTATTATGCACAGAAAAAAGTTATGTTATAAAACTAATACCAGTGTTCCTCTTATGGATATTATATTTCTTTTTTTTAAATTAGCACTAGGATTTATTGAGATGAGTGTACTTGAGCCTGAATGTGCCTGAGAAGCATTTGTCCTTCTGTGGGTTGTAGTTCTTCAAGCTGATCTTCAGCTCTACCATCTCCAGAAACTTCTGACACTGGCACTGGTTCCCATTCAGGACTTCCCACACCACCAGTACAGGGTGTCACTTGGAGACTTTGCTGCTCATGGTGCCTCATGACACAGTAACCAGATGAAAGAGCAACATTGTATATTTTAAACTCTGTTAAACCTTTTACCTACCCTCCCACAAGATATTAACAATCCCTTTAAGTGAATATGCTTTCTCCTCCTTTTAAAGAATGAGACAGATATTAATAGGAAACAAATAATGTGTATATGGCCAATATGCATCTGAACAGTGATTCAGATCAAAGCTGTTCCCCCCCAAAGTAGCCATTGTACCAATTATTGGGGGAGGTGAGAAATCTTGCAACATGAACATATATCAAAAAATCTTAGAATGTCAGAATAGGATGCTATTTTTCCCACAAAATCTCTTTCATTCACAAGAATACTAAATAAGCTCGTCTAAAATGCTAGGCTTGGTTTATGGGGATTTCTCTCCAAAATAACGTATTTTAGGAAATTAAAAATTAAGAAGACAACTACTCTTTTGGAATTAAGCTTAATCCCTAAACTTAAATGCAGAAAATTTCTTTCACTAAAGAAGCTTACTCAACACTCAAAGAACAAATAATCCAATCAAGAAATGGGCAGAGGACATGAACAGACATTTCTGCAAAGAAGAGATCCAGATGGCCAACAGACACATGAAAAAGTGCTCCATATCAGTCGGTATCAGGGAAATACAAATCAAAACCAAAATGAGATATCACCTCACACCAGTCAGAATGGCTAAAATCAACAAGTCAGGAAATGACAGATGCTGGCGAGGATGCGGAGAAAGGGGAACCCTCCTACACTGTTGGTGGGAATGCAAGCTGGTGCAACCACTCTGGAAAACAGCATGGAGGTTCCTCAAAATGTTGAAAATAGAACTGCCCTATGACCCAGCAATTGCACTATTGGGTATTTACCCTAAAGATACAAACGTAGTGATCCAAAGGGGCACGTGCACCCAAATGTTTATAGCAGCAATGTCCACAATAGCCAAACTATGGAAAGAACCTAGATGTCCATCAACAGATGAATGGATCAAGAAGATGTGGTATATATACACAATGGAATACTATGCAGCCATCAAAAGAAATGAAATCTTGCCATTTGCGACAATATGGATGGAACTAGAGCGTGTCATGGTTAGCGAAATAAGTCAAGCAGAGAAAGACAACTATCATATGATCTCCCTGATATGAAGAAGTGGTGATGCAACATGGGGGCTTAAGTGTGTAGGAGAAGAATCAATGAAACAAGATGGGATTGGGAGGGAGACAAATGATAAGTGACTCTTAATCTCACAAAACAAACTGAGGGTTGCTGGGGGGAGGGGGGTTGGGAAGAAGGGGGTGGGATTATGGACATTGGGGAGGGTATGTGCTTTGGTGAGTGCTGTGAAGTGTGTAAACCCGGTGATTCACAGACCTGTACCCCTGGGGATAAAAATATATGTTTATAAAAAATAAAAAATTTAAAAAAAATTGGAAAAAAAAAGAAGCTTAGATCCCAAACTCTTCCACTGGTAATCTCAGATGTAACATATGCCTGTATGATAATATCATCTCTTACTGGCAAGAGTTTCTGTCATTTTTGGATTGAGCACTGAGTTATCCATAGCAACTGCAGCTGTAACCATAGAATATGGGATTAACAACTGATTCTCTCACTGATAGATAATACTGTCATTCTCCATCAGTCCAATTTGAGTCACAGTAAGTCTTTATACACTTAAATAATCGGATCTCTTTAGTGTTCATCGTGCCCTCTACCACTCTGTCTGATGGTAGATCTCCAATGCTGAAGTCCTCAAATTCGCATTGCTCTCTTTGCTCCATCTATAAAATTGGTTTTGTATTGCTGTAATTTATAGTCAAATAGGATTACATGAGTTTTGTGATACAGTATGCTGATCGATATGATTAGAAGTTTCACCATATACTAAAATGTCATCTTTCTCGATGCTAGATCTTCACAGACTATGAACATTTTGCTAGAAAATGGGATACTTTGTTCATTATTGCTTACCAAAGGGCTTACCATAATGCCATCATTTACTAAAATTTTGTTAAATTTATCAACAAAAATATGGAGATCTCAAAAACCTATTCCTATCTAAATTGTTGATATCTTCTGTTTGAAATTATCATTGCTCTGCTTTGATAGCTTTTTTGAATAATTTTCTATGACTCGGTTTTCCAGGATGCCTAATTTTTCAGTACCATGGACAGAAATTGTTATATCTCTTCAACAATGGTAGCAATTTTTAAACTTCTTACTCAACAGTTAGAAACTTTCTTTTCTCTAAGGTCTACCTCCCAGGATCTCCACTGTGGACACATCTAGGGAAAAATTCTATCTTTTAACCATTAAGGTGCCAGATGGAACCCTATGATTAGATGTGAATAACACACTTTAATGTTTTCTTGAGATATTTTCATATAGGCAATAGTGAAAAATCACAATGCTACTCAAAAACAACATTTTTTAAACAGTGTCATTTATTTAGCACATATTAATGTCTTCCTTGATATGGCTCCCTTCAGATATCCATAGCAGCTCATGTACTCCATCATTGATTCTATATAGTCCCCAGAAACAGAATTCTATGTGTGTGACCTCAGACAAATTAGTTAAACTCTCAGTGAGTCAGTTTTCTGATCAAAAATTAAAGAGAATAGTAGGAATTTTCCTCAGAGGATAGTTGTAAATATTTATTTAGACAAGGCTTACAAAGGCTAACAAACATGCCTGGTACCTCCCAGGGCTTAATAAATTAAAACAATTATTATTATCTTAAATAATGTTAGTTTTAATTAAATGTTATAAAGCCAGTCACATGCAATTTACTTAAAAGTAATTTGGCTTTATGTATCACAACAGTGTCTCTTGGAAAACTGTCCTTGCAGAGTACTTTATGTGGTATTCCATCTGTTAATTGAGGATGACAATAATGTTTATTTGATATGTTGATGTGAGTAATTTAGACTACTCTTCTGCACATCATTACTGTACCAGTGTTTTATTATGAACTTACACATTCTGCATTTTCCAAACTTAAAAAGTATTTTTTCCAAAAGTCAAATATGTCTATCTATATCCAAAGGCTGCAAAGGCTACATTTTCAGCTGTCCTTGAAGCTAGGAATCTAAAGTTAATTTTAGTTATGCCAATCAGATACATTCACAAAAGATACAAACTTTATGCATTGTTAGAGTTAAGCATCTACATTGCTGGAGTAGATCATAGCAGGTTCAAATGACCCTAAATTTTCTAGCAATAGCACTAGATTCCTGAGGAGGAGTTCTCCTGGAGAGTTAATTTTGTGAAGCTGCTTTGAGGTCATTTAGGAAGTTCATCCTAAAATCTGCCTTCAGGGATGCCTGGGTGGCTCAATTAGTTAAGTGCCTGCTTTCAGCTCAGGTCATGATCCCATGGATAGAGACTCATGTAGGGTTCCCTGCTCAGCAGGTCCACTTCCTCTTTTGTACTGCCTCTTTACTGTCACTCAATAAACCTTGTTTTGCTGACCACCACTCTGTCTGGTCTACCTCTTCATTCTTCAAAGTGGTGTGATCAAGAGCCATGGTACCAAAGGAGAAAAAAAAATCCTATAACACCTTGTTGTATCTTGTTTGCTATATAACTTTGTATTGTGATTTGCTTTGTTTGGCTTTTATGAAGCCAAATTAAATGTGCACTGAAATGTCATTGAATTTGTAATCCCACCTTGCTTTATGGCTGAATAAAGCTGGCATTGTGGGAAATACAACTCATGCAAATGCCCTTATAGTGTGCTGGCGACATTGATATAAAAGCAGATTCTGCTAAAAATACTGAAAGCATATAAAGCTCTATGCTCATCGGAGGTATGTTATTATTTAAAACTGTTATTAATAGTATTTCCTTTGGGTACTGCACTACTTAGCAAAGTGCCTTTCAGAAGTGCATTCTCCCCTCAATATAGATATGACCTTATTTGGAAACAGGGTCTTTGCAGAGATAACTAAAGAGAGCAGACTATAATACCCCAAAATGTGCCTCTGTGGTATGGTATTATTTTGACGACTTCTTCTTCTTCTTCTTCTTCTTCTTCTTCTTCTTCTTAAGAAATAACAAAGATACAGTTCTGAAAACTGAGAGGGTACTTTTCCCAAGACATTTACATTTATAAGAGAAACCTCCATTTATAAGGGTGTACCTCTCTGTGTCAGGAAGTGGAGGATGATCCTGTCTCTAGAAATTCTTATCAAAGGGGAAGGCAATGATTTAAATCTGTGTAATAACCATACCCTCATTTACTACCCTTTGCCTGATAATTTCCCACAACTAGCTCCCTCTCCACCCCAGACAACTTCTTTTGTCTTTGGTTGAAGGTGTTAAAGTAGTGGCCTTGGGCCATTTCAAAGAGTTATTCAGTTATCTTAAATATCACCCATGTATACAGGAAGTATACATGTTATTAAACTTCTGTTTTTCTCCAGTTAATCTGTCTTTTATTACAGCATGATCTCAGCCAACAGTAAAGGGAAAATTATCCTTCCACCCTTACATAATCAGGCAAAGATGAGGTCATATATATTAAAGCAATTTTCCATATCTCTGGATGTAATAACAGCTTCCCCATAATGTATAATTTTAAATAATATTTTGGCCCATACATAAACATCATATAAGTGTTATTGCAAAAATATACTGTCATATTTATGACACATTCTTCAAGTTCTTGAATTTTATCATGAATAGATTAATATTTCTGGAATTTAAAGTAGCAGCTCTATCAGTCTCCTTCTTCAGTGTGCACTCTGTATTCCTTAATCATATAACTTGTATAATTTCACATCTCCCAAAGGAATAGTAAAATATTTTAAATTTTTCTTCAAAGAGTCTCTAACAATTTAAGATTACTAAATAATCCCAATTTCCACTTGACTTGAACTATTTATATGATTTATGGCGCTCTAGGAGTAAGTAGTGAAAGAGGGTTTCAGCTACCTCCATTGTGACCTCAAACTTTCTAATTAATTAAATTCTTCTTTCCAGTTTATCACTTCACTTAGGGAAAGACCCTGAGGACAAAACATCTCCTGATGGGAACTGAAATTAACCTCTCAAGCAATAATAACTGTCCAGTCAGCAAGACTCCATAACAATATCTCCAAGACAATGATCAATTTCAATTTATTGCCTGCCTGACCCTACCAGCTCACATTTCCCACATCTCCCTTGTATGTCTGGGAGGACTTTGGCACTTTGGTACTTTGGACACAGTCTTTGAGATGCTAGTCCCCTGTGTTCCTTGAGTTAGTGTCACTGAAATAAATTCCTTTCTTGTTTCACCACCATGAATTCCTTTGCCTTTGTATTTTGTCAGCAGTGAGTGGACAAACCTGTCTCTTTGGAACCCCAGAGCGAGGGGCACTTACTCCCCTGATCCTGGCTACAGTAGAAACTAAATATAAGTCTTAAATAATGAATATAAATTGAATATTAAAGATGTATTTCCAGATCATTGCAGGGAATAAGAAGATGAATGAGATGGAGGGTATGTTGCTTGTATCAGATATGAGAAAAGGAATCTGAGATGTCTAAAATAATGTAGAATTCTCACCCTTTGCTGTAAAAGGAAAATTACACATACAGCTGTCACTAGCATCTTTGTATTCTCCAAAACAAAGCTTAAGCCCAACACATAATAAACATCTAAAAAGTAATTTTTGAATGAATAAATGGTAATGACTCTAATCATGGTCAGGTGTTCTAGTCGCCATTCTTTGTGAAGATACAAAAGAAAATGGCAAGCCTGACATCTCTTATGGTGTAGAAGGATAGAGGCCTCAGCCCCAGTCTAAATCAACACAATGAATTTTTAATATCTTCCCTAAGATTGGAGAAAAAATACTGCTATTGAGAAATTGTTATTCTGTGTTACCCAACTGTTAAGTTTCTTGTCCTTGTGCAGTTATGGACTATAATAAAAATTTAAACTATTCTATTATTTTTCTTCTCTGATTTCAGGCCCTTATCACTGAAATATTATATCTAAATTATGTCCTAATTTGGACTACAAATTAATGCTGGTGTCTTGAGAACACAAAACTCCATGGTACCTTTTGTTTATCCATTCAACTAATCCCCTGCATCCATTGTTAAGAAAGCAGATAAAATTATGGCTAGATTACTAAGATCATATCATCTTGCCCACCAAGCTTGGAAAGACATTGTATAAACCCTTATTTTTTTAAATTTTTTTCATTTATTTTTTCAGCATAACAGTATCATTATTTTTTCACCACACCCAGTGCTCCATGCAATCTGTGCCCTCTATAATACCCACCACCTGGTACCCCGACCTCCCATCCCCGCCACTTCAAACCCCTCAGATTGTTTTTCAGAGTCCATAGTCTCTCATGATTCACCTCCCCTTCGAATTTACCCCAACCCCTTCTCTCTAACTACCCATGTCCTCCATGCTTTTTGTTATGCTCCACAAATAAGTGAAACCATATGGTAATTGACTCACTCTGCTTGACTGATTTCACTCAGCATAAAAATCATGGCCATTTTTCTATCCCCATAATCTCTTCCAGTCCCGTCCATGTTGCTGCAAAAGTTGGGTATTCGTCCTTTCTGATGGAGGCATAATACTCCATAGTGTATATGAACCACATCTTCCTTATCCATTTATCCGTTGAAGGACATCTTGGTTCTTTCCACAGTTTGGCGACTGTGGCCATTGCTGCTATAAACATTGGGGTACAGATGGCCCTTCTTTTCACTACATCTGTATCTTTGGGGTAAATACCCATTAGTACAATGGCAGGGTCATAGGGAAGTTCTATTTTTAATTTCTTGAGGAATCTCTACACTGTTCTCCAAAGAGGCTGCACCAACTTGCATTCCCACCAACAGTGTAAGAGGGTTCCCCATTCTCCACATCATCTCCAACACATGTTGTTTCCTGTCTTGCTAATTTTGGCCATTCTAACTGGTGTAAGGTGATATATCAATGTACTTTTAATTTGAATCTCCCTGATGGCTAGTGATGATGAAGATTTTTTCATGTGTCTGATAGCCATTTGTATGTCTTTATTGGAGAAGTGTCTGTCCATATCTTCTGCCCATTTTTTGATATGATTATCTGTTTTGTGTGTGTTGAGTTTGAGGAGTTCTTTATAGATCCTGGATATCAACCTTTTGTCTGTACTGTCATTTGCAAATATCTTCTCCCATTCCGTGGGCTGCCTCTTTGTTTTCTTGACTGTTTCCCTTGCTGTGCAGAAGCTTTTGATTTTGATGAAGTCCCAAAAGTTCATCTTCGCTTTTGTTTTCTTTGCCTTTGGAGACATATCTTGAAAGAAGTTGCTGTGGCTGATATTGAAGAGATTACTGCCTGTGTTCTCCTCTAGGATTCTGATGTATTCCTGTCTCACATTGAGGTCTTTTATCCATTTTGATTTTATCTTTGTGTACGGTGTAAAAGAAATGGTCGAGTTTCATTCTTCTACATATAGCTGCCCAGGTTTCTCAGCACCATTTATTGAAGAGACTGTCTTTTTTCCACTGTATATTTTTTCCTGTTTTGTCGAAGATTAATTTACCATAGAGTTGAGGGTCCATATCTGGGCTCTCTACTCTGTTCCATTGGTCTATGTGTCTGTTTTTATGCCAGTACCATGCTGTCTTGGTGTTCACAGCTTTGTAGTAAAGCTTGAAATCAGGTAACGTGATGCTCCCAGTTTTATTTTTGTTTTTCAATATTTCCTTAGGGATTCGGGGTCTCTTCTGATTCCATACAAATTTTAGGATTATTTTCTCCAGCTCTTTGAAGAATACCAGTGGAATGTTGATCGGAATAGCATTAAAAGTATAGATTGCTCTAGGTAGTATAAACATTTTAATAATGTTTATTCTTCCGATCCAAGAGCATGGAATGGTCTCCCATCTTTTTGTGTCTTCTTCAATTTCCTTCATGAGTGTTCTGTAATTCCTTGAGTACAGATCCTTTACCTCTTTGGTTAGGTTTATTCCCAGGTATCTTATGGTTCTTGGTGCTATAGTAAATGGAATCGATTCTCTAATTTCCCTTTTGTATTTTCATTGTTAGTGTATAAGAAAGCCACTGATTTCTGTACATTGACCTTGTATCCAGCCACGTTGCTGAATTGATGTATGAGTTCTAGTAGTTTAGGGGTGGAGTCTTTTGGGTTTTCCATATAAAGAATCATGTCATCTGCAAAGAGAGAGAGTTTGACTTCTTCATTGCCAGTTTGGATACCTTTTATTTCCCTTTGTTGTCTGATTGCTGTTGCTAGGACTTCTAATACTATGTTGAACAAGAGTGGTGAGAGTGGGCATCCTTGTCGTGTTCCTGATCTCAATGGGAAGGACGCAAGCTTTTTCCCATTGAGGATGATATTTGCTGTGGGTCTTTCATAGATAGATTTGATGAAGTTCAGGAATGTTCCCTCTATTCCTATACTTTGAAGCATTTTAATCAGGAATGGATGCTGGATTCTGTCAAATGCTTTTTCTGCATCAATTGAGAGGACCATGTGGTTCTTCTCTCTTCTCTTATTAATTTGTTCTATCACATTGATTGATTTGCGAATGTTGAACCATCCTTTTAGCCCAGGGATGAATCCCACCTGGTCATGGTGGATAATCTTTTTAATGTGCTGTTGGCTCCTGTTTGCTAGGATCTTGTTGAGAATCTTAGCATCCATATTCATCAGTGATATTGGTCTGAAATTCTCGTTTTTGGTAGGGTCTTTGCCTAGTTTGGGGATCAGGGTAATGCTGGCTTCATAGAAAGAGTCAGGAAGTGTTCCTTCTGCTTCAATTTTTTGAAACAGCTTCAGGAGAATAGGTGTTATTTCTTCTTTGAAAGTTTTTTAGAATTCTCCAGGGAATCCATCAGGTCCTGGGCTCTTGTTTTTCGGGAGGTTTTTGATCACTGCTTCAATCTCATTACTAGATTTTGGTCTATTCAGGCTGTCAATTTCTTCCTGATTCAATTTTGGGAGTTTATAGTTTTCCAGGAATGCATCCATTTCATCTAGGTTGCTTAGCTTATTGGCATATAACTGTTGATAATAACTTCTGATGATTGTTTCTACTTCCTTGGTGTTTGTTGTGATCTCTCCCTTTTCATTAATAATTTTATGTATTTGAGCTTTCTTTCTTTTCTTTTGGATTAATGTCACCAATGGTTTATTGATCTTATTGATTCTATGAAAAAACCATCTTCTAGTTTCATTGATACGTTCTACTGTATCTCTGGTTTCTACCTCATTGATCTCAGCTCTATCCTTGATTATTTCCCTTCTTATTTGTGTAGTTGGTTTGATTTGTTGTTGATTCTCCAGTTTTTTAAGGTGTAGAGACAGCTGCTTTGTTCTGGATTTTTCAGTTTTTTTGAGGGAGGCTTGGATGGTTATGTATTTCCCCCTTAGGACCGCCTTTGCTATATCCCATAGGTTTTGGATTGAAGTGGCTTCATTGTCATTGGTTTCCATGAATTGTTTCAGTTCTCCTTGATCTCCTGGTTGATCCAAGCAATCTTAAGCAAGGTGGTCTTTAGTTTCCTGGTGTTTGAGTTCCTTTGGAACTTTTCCTTGTGATTGAGCTCCAGTTTCAAAGCATTGTGATCTGAGAATGTTCAGGGAATAATCTCAGTCTTTTGGTATTGGTTGAGTCCTGATTTGTGACCCAGTATGTGGTCTATTTTGGATAAAGTTCCATGTGCACTTGAGAAGAATGAGTATTCTGTTGTTTTAGGGTGGAATGTTCTGTATATATCTATGAGGTCCATCTGGTCCAATGTGTCATTCAATGCTCTTGTTTCTTTATTGATTTTCTGCTTTAATGATATAAACCCTTATTTAACTATAACTCTTTTCATTTAAGTGTTAAAATAATACTTCTTTAAGTGGGAATACATAGGATAACTTGGGACCTTTGATCCTTAGCAAAAGTTGGTTTAAGGTGCAGAGTTGAGTTTAAAATGCCCTTTGTGTGAAATTATAGAGAAGCTTCTGGAATTATTTTTTATTTCCAATATTTCAAGTATTCGTTTATAAATACAAGATGGCAGAGGACAAACAGATTGCAAAGACACTTGACAAATCTCAAAGCACTTATGTTTAAACAAATTTAAAAAGCCATTAAAAGTGACATTGTCAAAACCAGTCATAATTACCATAAAATATATCTTTAATACTTTCTTTTAGGAATATAGTTTTGCTTTAATAGGTATATTAATGCTTTATACAAGTAATCTCAATTATGCTCAATGGTATATGTGAATAAAATTAAGCCACACAATTTATATGAAATACATAAATGAAGACATTTTTAAAACTGCTACAATTAAGCAAGAGTTTCATACATTTTTGTTCATTATAACATTAGTTGGTGACTGATAGGACCACATGATGGTTTTATGTTCTTCTCTAAATATCTTTTAATGACTATTTTAATATAGTCAATATCAAGACATCATGTAATCATTCCTGTAAAAAATTTAATACACTTTATTTCATGTGTCTTAACACTGAGCAGATCTACTTTATGCTTCAGTTTTGCCCAATGTGAATTTTTTAGAGTAAAAGTTAGCACCCAGCATATAAAACCAAAAAGAATCGATATCTTATGACCACAGAAAGGACAGATGATGGAAAGTGGAATAATTCCCTCCCAGAAATTTTGTAGGTAAAGAATTTTAGTAAGCTCATTAACATATTAAATTAATTGGTAATTCAGAGTAAATATTATTCTTTTTGAAAACTCTGAAACCTCAGAAGGATCTAGAGAACAAATGAGACATTACAGACTTGGGACAGGCATCTGGACAGTTAAGCATTTCTTAAAATGATCTTAGATGATAGTATCAGTCCCAGACTGGAAGTCCCTTTCCCAAAGAATCAGTCCAGGTCCTGCCACACCATGTCCCTGAAATCTGGAATTTTAAAAGGCAGAAAGCTTGTCTCATATATAAGCCAATGAGCACTGTGCTACTCCAAGCAGGCAAGTGACCCAGAGACAGTATCAATTCAGTAAACTGAAAAATGTCAGTGATGCAACAGGAAGAATTATTTGCTTCTCTGAAAGTGCTTCTGTGGGAGAAGCAAGCATGGACCCTCTTCTCCAGGAAAAAGGAGTGGGCTGGTGCCATTTTCCTCCTGTGCCCCTTAGCATAAACCAACTTCACTAAGCAACACAGCACCAACACTGGAGACATAACCTGATTAAGCCAAGTCCTGCTGTGCTGCAATCTACTGGTACTGCTCTTCTAAAGCAAGTGTGCCTTAGGACCAGCTTAGTGGGACCCCAGACCAGCACAAACCCTGCACACAGCACATCTACTGACTAGAGTTCTGCAAAGCTTCAGCTCTAGTGGAAATAGCTTCAGGTCTCTTTTAGCAAGCAGACCAGATGACACTCGGTTAAAACTCAACCACACTCTGGCAAAGGTCCAGATACTCCCCACTGGAGGCAAGGAGAAGCAAAGGATTGACCTGCAAAGGATTGACCTGAAGAAAAGAGCTGCCATAACATAGGAGCAGAGTCCACACAGCACACAACCAGAGACACATCCTGGAACACCAGACATGGGCAATATATGACCTCTTCTTCATAAAGCCATTACTATCAGAGCAGGAAGCATCAGAAGTTTTCATAACACCCAGAAGAAGACAGAGACAAAAAGCCAAGATGGAGGAATTTATCTCAAAAGAAAGAACAAGAAAAGGTCATGGCCAGGGAACAAACTGATACAGATGTAAGTAATATGACTGAACCAGAATTTAAAGCAATGATCATAAAGGTATTAATTGTGCCTGAGAAAAGCATAGAAGACTCCAAGGAGGCCCCTATCACAGAGATAGAAAAGCTAAAAATTAGTCAGTCCTAAATGAAAAATGAAATAACTAAGATATGAAACCCACTGGATGTAGTGACTGCAAGGATGGCAGAAGCAGAGAAATGAATAACTGATACATAATTATGGAAAATAATGAAGCTACACAAGAGGGAAAGAAAAATTTAGATCATGAAATCAAGAACTCACTTATATCATCAAAGATAATAACATTCATATCATAGGAGTCCCGGAAGAAGAAAAGAGGGAAAAGGGGACAGAAGTTTTATTTGAGGAAATTATAGCTGAAAATTTCCCTAATCTGGGAGAAGAAACCAACATCCAAATTTAGGAGGTGCAGAGAATTGCCACTAAAATCAACAAAAGAAGGCCCACACCAAGACACACTGTAGTGAAATTTGCAAAATAAGAGGTAAAGAAAAAATCCTTAAAGTAGTAAAACAAAAGAATCCTTAAGTTATAAAGACCAATAAGGTTAGCAGCATATCTCTCCACAGAAACTTGGCAGGCAAGATGAAAGTGGCATGTGTTTTCAAAGTACCTGATGTGGAAAATCTGCAGCCAAGAATATTCAATCCAGCAAGGCTATCATTCAGAATAGAAGGAGAGTTAAAGAGTTTCCCAGACAAACAAAAATTAAAGGAGTTCATGGTGATAAAACTAGCTGTGAAAGAAATATTAAGGGGCACTCTTTGACTGGAAAAGAAAGACCAAAAGTGACAAAAACTAGAAAGGAATAGAGAAAATCACCAGAAACAATGAGTTTGCAGGTAGTAAAATGGCACTAAATTCATATCTATCAATAATTACTCTGAATGTAATTATTCACTGACTAAATGCTTTACTAAATAATTACTCTTAATGAATTATTCCCTGACTAAATGCTCCAATCAAAAGACTTAGGGTGTCTGAATGGATTTAAAAAAAAAAAAAAAGACTCATCTATATGCTGCCTACAAGAGACTCATTTGAGACCTAGACACATGCAGATTGAAAGTGTGGGGATGAAGAAACATTTATCATGGAAACAGATGTCAAAAGAAAGCCAGAATAACCATAAGGATAGCAGATAAACTAGACATACTTATATCAGATAAATCAAAGTCTGTAAAAAGACACAAAGAAGGGCACTGTATCGTAATAAAGGTGTCTATCCAACAAGAAGATCAAACAATTATAAATACTTATGCCCCGAACTTCAGAGCACCCAAATATATTTTAAAAAATCATCATAATCATAAAGTAATTCCTTGATTATAATACAATAATAGTAGGGGACTTTAATACCCCAGATGGGCTCAGCAAGAAATCAACAAGGAAACAATGGCTTTGAATGATGCACTGGACCAGATGGACTTAATAGATATATCCACAACACTCCATCCTAAATAAGCAGAAGACACATTCTTTTCAAGTGCACATGGCCATTCTCCAGAATAGATCACATTCTGGGTCACAATTGGGCCTCAACAATCCAAAATACTGAGATAATGCCTCACATATTGACCAACCAGAACACAATGAAACTTGAAGTCACCCACAAAAACAAATTTGGAAAGACTGCAAATAAATGGAGGCTAAAGAACATATTACTAAAGAAAGAATGGGTCAACCAGGAAATTAAAGAAGAAATATCTATGTATGATATACATATTTCAGAGGGGAGGGGGAGGTGGGATGAGTTAGCCTGGTGATGGGTATTAAGAAGGGCACATACTGCAAAAAGCACTGGCTGTTATATGCAAACAATGAATCATGAAACAGTACATAGAAAGAAAGAGAGAGAGAGAGAAAGAGAGAGAGAAGGAGGAAGAGAAGGGAAGGGAAAGGAAAGGAAAAGGAAAGGAAAGGAAAGGAAAGTATAGTATATATATATACTATATATATACACATATAATATATACACACACACACACACACATGCACATACATTTTCATTTGTTTCCATATATATATATGGAATATATATATATACATATATATATATATATATATTAAGATTTTATTTATTTGTCAGAGAGAGGGAGAGAGAGCAAGCACAGGCAGACAGAATGGCAGGCAGAGGCAGAGGGAGAAGCAGGCTCCCTGCCGAGCAAGGAGCCCAATGTGGGACTCGATCCCAGGACACTGGGTTCATGACCTGAGCCGAAGGCAGCTGGTTATAACTGAGCCACACAGGCGTCCCTATATATTTCCCTATATATTTCCATATATATATATATATATATATATATATATATATATATATTCCATATATTCCATATATTCCATATTATATTCCAACAAATTAAAATGATAGCACATTAGCCCAAAACCCTTGGGAAAAAGAAAAAGTGGTTCTAAGAGGAAAGTATATACCAAATACAGTCCTACTATATGATGCAAGAAAAAACCCAGTAAGCAACAGATCCAAGGAGATTCCCCTTCCTCCCCAGGGAGGAATGGCATGGGAACTCATGGTAGGAATCTACTGGGTTTGAAAATTCCAAACAGAGCCATGTGCCAGAGATACAAAAGCTTGGTCACAGGCCGGGTAAGCATGGACTGTGGCCAGAGACCAGGGAGACAGGAGTGATTGACTGCTTTTGTCTGAGGGCTTACTGAAGAGTGGCACCCTGAGTTCTTAGCTCCTCTGGGGCCAGATTGGGAGGTCACCATTTTCATTCTCATCCTCCAAAGATGTGTTGAAAGCTCTCAGGGAACAAAAACTATCAAGACCAAACCAGAGCAGATGACTAAACCTAGCCCCTGGCAAAGGAGGTACAATTCTGCCCAAGGCAAAAACATTTGTGAATCATTGCAACCCTCCCCCAGAAGATCAGCAAGGGTATCCAGCCAAGACCAAGTTAACCAATCAATGAAAACTCCAAAACTCCAGTGCTAGAGGAATACAGCACATAAAATTCATGGCCATTTCCCATATTTTTTTTTTTAACATACTATACGATTCTACTTATAGAAGAAACTAGAAGCCAAATTCATACAGACAGAAAGTAGAACAGTGGTACCAAACCCTGCTGGGAGGCAGGGGAGAATGCAGAGTTATTGTTTAATGGGTACAGAGTTTTAGTTTTAGATGATGAAAAAGTTCTAGAGATGGATAGTGGTGATCATTGCACAACAATGTGAATGTACTTAGTGTCGTAAACTGTGAACCTAAAAATTCTCCCATGATTCTTCAGTTTTTCAAAGTTGATTTTTTTTAATATTCATTTTTTCTTTTCTTATTGCATTTAAATTTTTCTTCTTTCCTTTTTTTAACCAACATTTTATCTTATCAATTCCTTTCTTGAAGTCTTTTTAATTTTCATTTTTATTCACAGTCAAACACTTCATTGTATTTAACCCTATTTGTGTGTGTGTGTGTATATATATATATATATGTATTTTTTGTATATATATATGTTTTTCTTCCTTAAAAATTTTGAATACAATTTCTTCTAACAGACAAAAATATACCATAAATCTATTGTATGACTTTATTCTAGTATTTCAACTGATTACATTCTCTCCCTTTTCAAAATTTTTTTTTACTTTCTTTTCTCAATCAACTTCTTATCTTATCAATTCGTTTTTTAAAACTTTTTTCAATTTCCATCTTTATACTCATATTGCATCCCTTCATCATATTTAAACATTTTTGGTATATATATGCATGTATGTATATGTGTGTGTGTATATATATATGTATGTATGCACACACACACACACACACACACACATATATATATATACACATACACACACATATACATATATATATATGTTTTACTTCTTTAAAATTTTGGGAGGCAATTTCTTCTAACAGACCAAAATACACCAAAAATCTAGTTGTGTGCCTCTGTTCTATTCACCAGCCTGATCATACTCTATTTTTTCCCCTGGTTTCCTGTCTCTTTTGATTTGTTTAGTGTATAATTTTCTGGGGTTGTTGTTACTCTTTTAGCAGTTTGTTCTCATTCATCTATTCTTCTTTGGATAAAATGACAAAATGGAAAAACTCACCTCAAAAAAAAAAAAAAAAAAAAAAGAGAACAAGAGGCAGTACTGACTGCCAGGGACCTAATCAATATGGACATTAGTAAGATGTCATAACTGATGTAAAGATACTAGCTGAACTTGAAAAAAGCATAGAAAATACTGGAGAATCCCTTCTAGAGAAATAGAAGAACTAAAATCTAACCTAGTCAAAATCAAAAAGACTAATAATGAAGAGCAATCATAAAGGCTCTAACTGCTAGGATAAATGAGGCAGAAGAGAGAATGAGTGGTACAGAAGACCAAATAATGGAGAATAAGGAAGCTGAGAAAATGTCAGAGAAAAAGAGAAAATCCTGAAAGCAGCTCAGGACGAGAGATCTATGACAACATACAATGGTAGAAAAACGGGATTGGCAGCAGACCTATCCACAGAAACCTGGCAGGCCATAATGACTGGCATGATATACTCAGCACTAAATGAGAGAAAGATACATCCGAGAGTCCTATATCCAGCTAGGTTGTCATTGAAAATAGAAAAAGAGATAAAAAGTTTCCAGGACAAACAAAAACTAAATGAATTTCAAACACCAAACCAGCCCTACAGGAAATATTGAAAGGGGTCCAGTAAGCAAAAAGAGACCCTAAAAGTAACATAAATCAGAAAGGAACAGACAATATACAGTAACAATCACCTTAAAGGCAATACAATGGCACCAAATTTATATCTTTCAATAGTTACTCAATGTAAATGTGCTGAAGGTGCCAATTAAAGACACAGGTATCAGATAAGATAATTTAAAAAGACCCAAAAGATGCTGTCTTCAAGAGACTCATTGTAGACCCAAAGACACCTCTAGATTTAAAGTGAGGAGGTGAAAAATCATTTACCATGTTAATGGGCATCAAAAGAAAGCTGTGGTGGCAATCCTTATATCAAACAAATTAGATTTTAAACAAAAACTATAATAAGAAATGAGGTAGGAAAAGAGAAAGAAAGAAACAAGGAAAGAAACAAAGAAAGAAAGAAAGAAAGACAAAGCCTAACCCTACACCTAAAGGAGCTGAAGAAAGAACAGCAAAGAAAATCTAAACCCAGCAGAACAGAAATCATAAAGATCAGAGCAGAAATCAATGAAATAGAAACCAAAAGAACAGTAGAACAGATCAACGAAACTAGAAGCTGGTTCTTCGAAATAATTAATGAGGTTTAATAAACTCTTGGCCAGACATCTCAAAAAGGAGAGAGAGGACACAAGTAAATAAAATCATGAATGAAAGAGGAGAGATCACAACTAACACCAAAGAAATAAAAACAAGTATAAGAACATATTATGAGGAAATATATGCCAGCAGATTTTATAATCTGGAAGAAATGGATGCATTCCTAGAGACATATAAACTACCACAACTGAACCAGGAAGAAATAGAATACCTGAACAGACCCATCACCAGTATGGATACTGAAGCAGTCACCAAAAATCTCCCAACAAACAAGGGCCCAGGGCCAGACAGCTTCCCAGGGGAATTCTACCAAGCATTTAAAGAATTAATTTCTATTCTCCTAAAACTGTTCCAAGAAATAGAAATAGAAGGAAAACTACCAAACTCATTTTATGTGACCAGCATTACCTTGATCTCCAAACCAGACAAAGACTCCATCAAAAAGGAGAATTACAAACCAGTAACCTTGATGAACACAGATGTAAAAATTCTGACCAAAATACTAGCCCGTAGAATCCAACAGTACATGAAAAGGATTATTCACCACAACCAAGTGGTATTTATTCCTGGTCTGCAAGGTTGGCTTAACATCTGCAAAGCAATTAATGTGATATAATACATTAATAAAGGAAAGAACAAAAACCATATGATACTCCCAATAGATGCAGAAAAAGCATGTGACAAAGTATAGCATCCTTTCTTGATCAAAACTCTTCACAGGGTAGAGTACAAACCTCAATATCATCAAAGCCATCTATGAAGAACCCATAGAGAATATCATTCTCAATGGGAAAAACTGAGAACTTTTCCCCTAAGGTCAGGAACATGGCAGGGATTTCTACTATCACCACTGTTATTCAAAATAGTACTAGAAGTCTTAGCCTCAGCAATCAGGCAACACAAAGAAATAAAAAACATCCAGTTTGGAAAAGAAATCAAACTTCACTTTTTGCAGATGATATGCTACTTTATGTGGAAAACCCAAAAGACTCCACCCCAAAACTTCTAGAACTCATACAGAAATTCAGTAAAGTGTCAGGATATAAAATCAATGCACAGAAATCAGGTGCATTTCTACATACCAACAATAAGACAGAAGAAAGAGAAATTAAGGAGTCAATTCCATTTACAATGGCACCCAAAGCCACAAGATATCTAGGAATAATTCAACCAATGAGGCAAAAAACCTATACTCAGAAAACTCTAGAATACTCATGAAAGAAATTGATTAAGACACAAGGAAATGGAAAAACGTTCCATGCTCATGGATTGGAAGAACAAACATTGTGAAAACGTCGATGCTACCTAGAACAATCTACACATTTAAAGCAATCCCTATGAAAATACCATCAATTTCTTCAAAGAAATGGAACAAATAATCCTAAAACTTGTATGGAACTACAAAGGACCCCAAATAGCCAAGAAGGATGATGAAAAACAAAACCAGAGTTGGCAGCATCACAATTCTGGACTTCAAGCTCTATTACAAAGATATGATCATCAAGACAGTACAGTACTGGCACAAAAAGAAACACATTGATCAGTGGAACAGAATGGAGAGCCCATAAATGAACCCTTCACTCTGTGGTTAGCTAATCTTTGACAAAGCAGAAAAGAATATCCAATGAAAAGAAAATATTCTCTTTAACAAATTATGTTGGAATGCAGAAGAATGAAACCAGACCATTTCTTTACCTCACACACAAAAATAGTCTCAAATGTATGAAAGAACTCAATGTGAGATATCAAAATCCTTGAGGAGAACACAGACAGCAACCTTTTCAACTTTAGTCACAACAACCTCTTCCTAGAAAAATCACCAAATGCAAGGGAAGCAAAGGCAAAAGTGAACTATTGGGACTTCTTCAAGATAGAAAGCTTTTGCACAGCAAAGGGAACAGTCAACAAATCCAAAAGACAACTGACAGAATGGGAGAAGATATTTGCAAATGACATATCACATAGAGGGCTAGTATCCAAAATCTATAAAGAACTTATCAAACAACACCAAAGAATAAATTTTAATCCAATCAAGAAATAGGCAGAAGACATGAAAAGATATTTCTGCAAAGAACACATCCAAATGGCCAACAGACACATGAAAAAGTGCTCCACATCACTCAGCATCAGGGAAATACAAATCAAAACCTCAATGAGATACTACCTCACCCCAGTTAGAATGTCTAAAATTAACATGTTAGGAAACTAAGATGTTGGTGAGGATGCAGAGAAAGGGGAATCCTCCTACACTCTAGTGAATGCAAGCTGGTCCAGCCACTCTAGAAAAAAGTTGGAGGTTCCTCAAAAAGTTGAAAATAGGGCTATCCCACAACCCAACAATTGCATTACTAGGTATTTGCCACAAAGATACAAGTGTAGCGATCTGAAGGGACACATGCACCCGAATGTTTATAGCAGCCATGTCCACAATAGCCAAACTATTGAAAGAGCCTAGATGTCCATCAACAGATGAATGGATAAAGAAGATATAGTATATATAAACAACAGAATATTACGCAATATCAAAAATGAACTCTTGCCATTTGCAATGATATGGGTGGAATTAGAGGATATTATCCTAAGCAAAATAAGTCAATCAAAGAAAGACCATTATCATATGATCTCACTGATATGAGAAATTTGAGAAACAAGACAGTGGATCATAAGGGAAGGGAAAGAACAATGCAACAAGATGAAATCAGAGAAGGAGAAAAATCATAAGAGACTCTTAATCTGAGGAAATGAACTGAGGGCTGCTGGAATGGAGGGGGTGTGGGAAGGATGGGGTGGCTGTGTGATGGACATTGGGGAAGGTATGTCCTATGGTGAATACTATGAATTGTGTAAGACTGAAGAATCACAGACATGTACCCCTGATATAAATAGTACATTATATGCTAATTTAAAAATTTAGAAACATTAATAGCAGTCCCTAGGTGGCCCAGTCCTTAAGCATCTGCCTTCTGCACAGGTCGTGATCCCAGGGTCCCGGGTTTGAGCCCCACATCAGACTCACTGTTCATCAGGAAACCTGCTTCTCCCCCTCCCACTCCCCCTGCTTATATTTCCTCTCTTGCTATGTCTCTCCCTGTCAAACAAATAAAAACTTTAAAAATAAATTAATTAAAAATTTAAAAATTAAAAAAATCAATAAAACTGACAAACCTTCCCCAGACTCATTAAAAAAAAAAAAAGACTAAAAAAATCACAAATTAAAGAGGAGAAATAACTATCAACACCACAGAAATACAAAGAATTTTAAGAAAATATTATGAAAAAATATTACCAACAAATTGGACAGCCTGGAAGAAATAGATAAATTTCTAGTCATATATAAATTACCAAAAATCAAATAGAAAGATAATGGAAAACTTGAACAGACTGATAACCAACAGAGAAATGAAATCAATAATCAGTAATCTCCCAACAAACAAGAGTCCAGGGCCAGATGGCTTCCCAGGTGAATTCTACTAAACATTCAAAGAATAGTTAATACCTATACTTCTAAAAGTATTCCCAAAAGTAGAAATTGAAAGAAAACATCCAAATTCATTCTTTGAGGCCAGTATTATACTTATATCCAAATCAAAGTTACCACTAAAAAAGGAGAACTATAGGCCAATATCCCTGATGAAAATGGATGTGAAAACTCTCAACAGAACACTAGCAAATCAAAGAACAGTGTACTAATAGAATCATTCAACATGATCAAGTGGGATTTATTCTTGACTTCCAGGGTGGTTCAATACCCATAAATTGATCACTGTGATACAACATATACATAAAAGAAAGGATAAGAACCATATGATCCTTTCAATCAGAAAAATAATCTGATGAAGTACAACACCCATTCATGATAAAAACTCTCAACAAAGTTGGGAGAGAGGAAGCAAACCTCAACATAATAAAGGCCATATATGAAAACCCCAAACTATATGTCATCCTCAATGGGGAAAAAACTGAGCATTTTTTCTCTATGGTCAAAAGCAAAAACCAGAATGTCTAAAATGTTATTTCCTTGTAGAAAAAATAAATTTTAAGGGATTTGACTCACTGGAGATATTTGATACACACATCAGTGCAGATGGGTCAATAACTGTTGACGCCTTTTTTTTTTTTTTTTTAAAATCAGGCTACTCATGTCTTTTTTTTTTTTTAATTTAATTTAATTTTTTCAGTGTTCCAAGATACATTGTTCATGCACTACTTGTTCACTCTTTTCATCTTTAGTATCTATACCAATACCAAACATATCATGGGTTCTCAATAAATATGTTTTGAATTAATTCATAGAAATAGGAAGAACAAACAGAAATGACCTGGCCCACAACATCACACTTACCAATCAATATATATTTATACCAAGATGCACCTGTGCCTGCATCAGAGTGCCATATTATTAGCAATGTTGTTGTTAGGGAACAATGAGCTAATTATAAACACAAATACTCCTTGAACTACACTAAATTGAAAATAC
Source organism: Mustela lutreola (assembly GCF_030435805.1). Taxonomy (NCBI): domain Eukaryota; kingdom Metazoa; phylum Chordata; class Mammalia; order Carnivora; family Mustelidae; genus Mustela; species Mustela lutreola. Next base: position 59,666,402 of record NC_081297.1, read on the forward strand.
ACCTGAATTAGAGTGGTTAACCAGGACATTCACTTAATATCCCAGGATCACAGAAGATAAGTGTTAGTGATCAGAAAGAAAGGAGAGTTTGGGAATCTGGGACTGTACTCTGAGTTAGAATGCCACAAGGAAGCACTGAGAACTTTAAGGAATTTTCTCAGTTTGGTTCAGAGGGTTCAATTCCTAAATGATCCTGTTTAAAAGAGTGCCCAGTTATCAGTTAATTATTGCTCCCCTTGACCATAGATCAGTGCTACTTTTCCACAGAGATGCCTACAATCCAAGGTAATTTCCTATCTATAGGACTCTGACATTTTTTTATGTTACTGTCTTGATAGAATTAACATGCTTCAATTCACCAGACTTTAGAAAAACACACTCCTATGTTTCTTGTTGGGTCCAGACTGCTAGAAATTAGTGAAACCATTCATATAACAAACTAATCAATTTTTCCCAAAGATAACCTTTTCTTTCTTGTACTGGAGGGGGGAAAAGGGACATAGACTCTTTATTTACAAAAGGAAATAGCTGCCCATATAATTAATAACCTAATGATAGTTGAGAAAGAAATCTGAAATACCTATTGCCTCATGTCCAAAATTGCAGGGTCAATGAACTCAGCCCTTAGTATTTCTTTACAGAGCATTGAACAGGTTATCAGAGGCACCAGAATTCACAAGCTCTATAAAAAACTAAGGAAAGGGGTGCCTGGCTGGCTCAGTCAGTTAAGTGTTCTACCCTTGATTTTGGCTCAGGTCATGATCTCAGTGTGATGAGTCTGAGTCCCTCCTCAACTCTAGCTGAGCATGGAGGCTGCTTGAGATTCTCTCTCCCTTTCCTTTTACCTCTCCCTCCATGCTCACACACATGCCTGCCCTCTCATTCTCTCACTCTCTCTTTCTCTCAATAACGTTCAAAATAAAATTTGTCAACACTGACAAGCTGATCATAAGAACTATCATAAGAATAGTCATACATCAAAAGCTAATGATGTACTATATGGTAACTAACATAACATAATAAGTAATAATAATAATAATAATAAAGAATAGTCATAGACTACAGTGGGAATATTAAGAAGAAAAGCTACTTCTATCTTAAAGGATTATGCATAGATTCCTAGTGAAATGTATACCTAAACCAAAACTTTGAAAGAGGGATAGGGAAGGAAGAGCGTGCAAGTATAAAAATCACTAAAGACAAAAGGATCAGCATATAGGAATTTCCACAGATAATTTTAAGTGTGTCCTTTTATGGGAACTGCTAGTAAATAACTGAACCAAATTGAATGAGGAGATGTGAAACCAGCAGACTGACTTCGTAGACTGTACTCTTTGTCACTATAAAATACTATCTTTCTTTTTATTGTACTATAATTAACAGTGTTATATTAGTTTCAGGTGTACAATATAATGATTCAACAATTTGATACAGTACTCAGTGTTCATCAAGGTAAGTATATACTCTTAATCCCTTTATCTAGTTCACCCAGGCTCCACCCATCTCCCCTCTGGTTACAACCAGTCTGGCTCCTCTATTTAAGAATCTGTTTTCTCATTTGTCTCTTTTTTTCTTTGTTCATTCACTTGTTTCTTAAATTCCACAGATGAGTGAAATCATATGGTATTTGTCTTTCCGTAACTGACTTGTTTCATTTAGCATTATATTCTGCAGATCCATCCATGCTGCTGCAGATGGAAACATTTCATTCTTTTTTAAGCCTGAGTAATATTCTGTTATATATCATAGTGGTATATGCCTACTAGGATGGTAAGATAGTAGCCAGTGTAAGTATACTAGGAAAATAGAATAAGAAATTCGGTCAACTATATGAATTGATACTGGAAATATTAGAAAGATCTCCATATGTTCACTAAGAAACTTAAATTTTATAATGAAGGCAAAAGGGAGTGATGGAAAGGATTAAAACTATTGCTTGGGTTACAAAAATTCATTTACGAACTCTGAAAACAATACATAAAAGTTTATTTTTTAATTCAACTTAGTATCAGTGTCTTCCCTCTCTAACTAATTCCACCATCTATCTATCACATTTTCATGAGCCATTACCATATATCTATTGCCACCCTCAACCCAGCTTCGCCTTAATTCTTGTACATTTGCACACTTCTGATATTAAGAGGTAAAGAAATATCAGCATCCATCAGAGTTGGCATTACCAGAATATGCATCATCTTTTCAGGTCCTCAAATATCTATTTTGTCTCTACTACTTTGGGATCGACCTCTTGTTTCCCTTCCCATATTACTCTTACGGTCTAGTAGTTCTTTGTATAAGTTTTAAGACACTCTTATTATTTATGCAGCAAATTGCAATACAGGAAAATGTATGAAATATCAAGTGTTCCATTTTAGTTTCCTTGTTATCATTAGGCATGAGAACAACCTTCTTCAAATTCTATACCAGTCTTGAAAATGGAAAAACTATGTGACTTTCTAAAGCCCTTTTAACCTGTGTTCAAAGAACAACTAGTTACTTCCTATTATTTTCCTCCTTAGATCTCTACAAGAAAAAAACAAAAACAAAAACAAAAACAAAAACTTGCTGAAGTGTATCTCATGTTCTTTCCTTCTGTTATTCTGGCTCTGTATCACTGGAAGATAGCAAAGGGCCCCAAACATAGAGATCTCATGCAGAACCATCAAATTCTCTAACTATCCCCCAACTTTCTTATCCCCTGCTAAACAAATTTCACAAATTCTCTAAAAATGAAAAACCTTGTCCTTAGTCACTACTCTGAAAGAAATATTTATTGCCTGAAAATATTCCATTAATCTAAATGCTTGATGCACTTGAAACTTAAAATCCATAAATATATTCCTTCTTCTACTCTTCTCAATTATGTAAAGCCAAAATGAATTAACTTTCATGCAACCGAGAAATGAATCAAGAGTTTTAAGGAAACATCTGGTATGGAATGAATGTCAGTTAATAACAGTTCAGAAACATTTTTTCACAAAACATAAGTGAGAATTAATCATATCTGGGTTTTTCAAAAAAATGATTCTGATTGCACTGATTTTTAAAATATTAAAGGGAGAAGCAAAGACTTATGTTAAAGTGTATGTTAATACACTTTTGCAATATTTTAGTTATGAGATAAAGACACCCACAGTAAAATTAGTATTTTGAGTGAGAGAGTAAAAGAAACAAATTAAGAAGAAAACCAAAATGGCAAGACCAAGTGTTAAACTGATAATGGGGAAAAAGAAAAAGGAACAATAAAGAATATCCTTATGTGAGACTTAAGATTGATAAGAAAGGATATACAAATCTGAGAGGCATATTTAAATCTTGAAATATGAAATATCTACAGGACTCTCAATAAGAATAAGATAACAAAATAAGGATACTAAATGTAGTTAATAATAATGAGTGTTTACCATATTCTAAATGCAGCTGTATATATCTTATCTATATTATCTGAATTTCTCAGTATAACCCTAAGATGTAAACATCATTTTACCTAAATTTTGCACATTAAGCAAATTGCTCAAAGCCACTCCAAAAGGAAAAAGGGAAAGTGTAAACTCAAACCCTCTAAATCAGATCTAGATGTTAATAGGCTGAATGTTGAAATCAGAACCCTGAAAGATGTACTATTCCCTGGCAATATAAATTTGGGGATTATCAGCCTATCTGAAATCAACTTACTTGTAAGAATTACCTCATTTATAAGAGAAAGTGAAAGAAAGGATTTTCTAGAGAAGATATTTCAGATGAATAAATAGCCATAGGGATTGGGGGGAAAAATCATGGAAGAGAATGAAAAAGAATAGACAAAGCAGTAGGAAGAAGTTCAAGGAAATGTGAAATAGTGGGAATAAAGCTGTAAAGAGTTTCTTAAATTAGCAGTTTATAGTCTCATATGCCACAGAGTTTGAGTTAAGTGAAAACTGAATTTTGTTTAATGAGTGAAACAAAAGGGAGGCTAGTGGTGACCTTGACTAGAGTAGTTTAAATGTTGCAATACTCAGATGAATTGATGTACAAATGGTTAGTAGGACAAAGAAGACAATTGCCATGCAGGTGAACTTTAAGTGAAAATGTATGTAAGCATAATTAAGAAATGGTTAAAACCTCTTAAAGCTAATATTGCTAAATGTCATTTGTAATAAGGTGGTTGATGGTGTTTCAAACTGAAACAAGACTCGCCAAAAACAAACAAAAATAACCAGGGATAGGTATGGTTCTTCAACTCTAAACATACTTCTAACATTCCCTTACTTCTTTGTAATAAATTCTGAATCCAACACATTGCTATGCGATATCCAAGGAATGCTATGTCGTTCTCAAATGTGTTTAGAAAAAAAAAAAAAAAAACAATGGAAATTCAGTTTAGAATTTTAATATCAACAATCTGCTCTTAAGGAGAACCCTTTGACATGAAAAAAGGGGGAAAAGTTCTCAAGATCAAGATAATACAAAATAGTAGCAGTTAGAGTATGTTGGGACTTTTACTATTAAAGAAATCTAGAAGAAAGTACAGAATGAGACATTACAATCCCAAACCTCAGCTTCCAACCTGGGGAGAAATTCTTCTTAGCACAAGGATATCCCAGGAAACATCAAAATATATCACATAGATATTCTATTCTGAAAGTAGAAAGAAAATACAGCCAAAGGTAAATATTACAATGTTAAATGTGTACCTTTGAAGTAAAATTTCTATGGTGAAAACCTGAAGAAAAAAATGGACTGTTAAAACATTCAAATGAATCTTTAAGAAAATATAGCCAATAAAAATGTCTTTTTTCCAATAAAAGTGTCAAAAACACACTTCCAAGAAGATGATCTAAATAAGCTGACACTGGGTAAACTATGCAGTAAGTATTCATTGTCTGTTTAACAAGTAACACACATGTAAACTTTAATATTGGGATATTCTTGCCAAAGACCATTGTTAGTTAGTTTTTTGTTTTGTTTTGTTTTGTTTTGTTTTTTTGTTTTTGTTTTTGTTTTTTTTTTTTTTAATCGTCTCTACGGGAAGAATGTCTGTAGATAGAAAATTTGGGGAGGGCAGAATTGTTGATTCAAAAGCAATTTATGGAGGGAGGATTTTTTTTTCAATGATGTTTATAAGATGATACGTTGAACTGACACCAAGTATAGCTAGTTGTAGATTTATTAGAAGCAGCAGCAGAAAATAAATACGTGATTAAAATGTGAAGTCACTTCGTGTGACCCCAAGAGGTATTCAAACATTGTCATTGTCATTGTTATGTGCTCACTTTTCAACTAACCAGTTGTATAGGAATCACTATCAGAGTTATTTCTCTTAAAGTTAGACATTGGCCAGGACTTTGGAGTTCTTCATGTAGCCTTCTTTATTGTTTCAAGCAGATTGGGCAAAAAACAGTAGTCAAGGATGAGGAAACCAAACAGCACTACCAACTTTCATCTTGCTGGGACTGACAGAGGACCCTCGACTGAAAATTTTGCTCTTTATCTTTCTGTTTCTTTCCTACATCCTGAGTATATCTGGAAACCTAACCATCATCACCATCACTCTGATTGATTCCCACCTTAAAACACCAATGTATTTTTTCCTCCAAAATTTCTCCTTCTTAGAAATTTCATTCACAACTTCTTGTGTCCCCAGATTCTTATATAACATATCATCTGGGGACAAGTCTATTACCTATAATGCTTGTGTCAGTCAACTATTGTTTACAGACCTCTTTGCAGTAACAGATTTTTTTCTCCTGGCCACCATGTCCTATGACCACTATGTAGTCATCTGCAAACCCCTGCATTACCTGAACATCATGAGCAATAAAGTCTGCAAGAACTTCATCCTCTTCTGTTGGGTAGCAGCACTGATGATCATTCTCCCACTAATTAGTCTAGGTTTGGGCCTGGAATTCTGTGATTCAAACATCATTGATCATTTTTGTTGTGATGCATCTCCTCTCCTGAAGATCTCTTGCTCAGACACATGGTTGATAGAACAGATGGTTATCGTCTGTGCTGTGTTGACCTTCATCATCACCCTCATGTGTATAGTTCTTTCCTACATTTATATCATTGGGACCATTCTAAGATTTCCCTCTGCCCAGCAAAGAAAAAAGGCCTTTTCCACTTGTTCTTCCCACATGATTATTGTTTCCATCATTTATGGCAGCTGCATCTTCATTTATGTCAAACCTTCAGCCAAAGATGAAGTAGCTATTAATAAAGGGATTTCACTTCTTATTACTTCTGTCTCACCAATGTTGAATCCCTTTATTTACACACTGAGAAACAAGCAAGTGAAGCAAGCTTTCCATGACTCAATTAAAAAAATTGCATTCCTCTCAAAGATGTAAAGGAGAAATGAGTCTATGAATCCAGCTGAAAGGAAGGACAAAGAGGCTTCTAAAACAGTTCGTCTGTATATCATTTATTCTCTAGTCATACGGACACTCTCACTTTCTTTTTAAACAGCTCACTGTGAGCACTATTCCACATTTTTACTCTCCGCTAAAACCAAACTCTGTGCCTATTTGCTCTTAGTGTCTGACAGAAATTGATGTTCGCCAAACATGTTGGATGTTATCCTGGAAACACAATAGACTACTTTTTTTTTTTTTTTTGCCATATTTCTACACTGCCAGGTGTGACTATGTACCCTCTGTTATAGTTAAAAGAATGTCTGTAGAAGTGATGTGCACCATTTTTAAACCTGGCCTATAAAATATCTAATACGTGATTCACCAACACTTTTTTCCCCACCTACCAGCCATATGCCAGTTTTAATGATTTTGGAAGTTTCACATTGGTGATGAATGAAGCTGATTTTCCATCTCAGCTATAGTCTTCATCCAAAGATGACTTTTTTCACTCTTTGCAACTTTAGGGTTCATTAAACATCTGAGATCATGACTACCCAAAAGGTTTTTATGGGCTTTTTTTTCTTCCTTGAACTCTTTGGTCACTTCCCAATCTATGCCTAATCAGATAGCCAACTTTTCTTCCCATCTCCCCATACCTATTATCCCACTTTCCCACATCCTGCTTGTGGGGTTCCTTGTGCACAAGAAAAGCTACTTTTCCCTACCTTTGAGACACTTGGCAAATCTTATGGTTACAATATTCTTTCTATTGCAATAGTTACCCCTATTGCAGTACGCTTTCATACTTACAATAATCTTTTTAGAATAAACTCTCTCTTTACTAAATCCAGATTTGTTTTGTTTTGTTCATGACAATGTACAATAGTATGGATCCTTTCTGATTTTACCATGTGTTTAACCCTATAAGAGAAAAGCACAACTATCCTCCAAACAATACTTGATTGTATTTTTATTAAGATTTTATTTATTCATCTGATAGAAAGAGAGCACAAGTAGGCAGAGAGGCAGGCAGAGGGAGAGAGAAGCAGGGTCCCCGCTGAGCAGGGAGCCCAATGCAAGCTTAATCCCAGGACTCTGGGATCATCACCAGACCTGAAGGCAGACACAATAAATGGAGCCACCCAGGCACCCCAAAACAATATTTGAGTCTTACAGCACCAATTAACAACAGCTATACTGCTCTCTGAGTTTGAAGAAAAATAATAGCAAACCTGTTACAGAGAATTTAGTATATCAGCACTACTGATGTTAAGTGGAATTTTATCAGAAATATTTACTCTTCCCCCATAAAATAATCACTTCTGCTTTCAGGGTAGCAAAAGGAGATCAGGGTGTCTCTCTAACACTGGACCTTGCTTTACTCTGTGTACCTAACATTCAACAACTTGCATATACAACTATGAAATATGACCATACAATGATGAAAACTAGAGAACAACCACTAGAGTCAGGGATCTTCATTTCAATCCGAACTTCACCACTTCCCAGAGGCACCACACTACACAAGTTGCAGGACTCTAGTATTTTGATTTATCTGCAAACAGTAATAATAATTACAGCTGTGCCACAGAGCTGTAAAAATATGACCCAATGCTTATAAAGAGCTTTCTCCTATCAGCAGAGCCTTACTAGGAGCCTAGAGCAACAAACTGGTAATAACTATACCTACCCACACCCCTCGCTGGTGGCAGTGAGGACTGGCATAGAGGTAATCATCCATTCCTACTCAGGCAATGAGACTGTATAAGCCACTGCCCTTCTTTCTTTGGAAAGGTATCAGTGGGGCTGAGATGGGACCTGAAATTCCATTCATCAGCAATATGACTCAGTGCACCAATTTTACCAGGCTCTTACTGGTATTGGCAGGGTTTAATGTGAAACTGAACATGAACATCCACCCAGCCCTCATGTTACATCTCCACAAGGGAACTGCATCCTAAAAAATCTTTTTAAATTAAAAAAAGTATTGGGGAGGGTATGTGCTATGGGGAGTGCTGTGAATTGTGTAAGACTGATGAATCACAGATCTGTACCCCTGAAACAAATAATACATTATATGTTAATAAAAAAATAAGAAAACTCACAACCTAATTTAAAAATAGGCAAATGATTTAAACAGCTGCCTTACCAAAGAAAATATACAGATGGCAACGAAATGCATGAAAAGATAATGAACACATTTGCTATTAAGTGTACAAAAATGAAAATCACAAGGAAATACCACAACACCTACTAGAATGTGTAAAAGTAAAAAAAAAAAAAAAATGATCATACAAAATAAGTGGACCATAGCGGGTGCCAGGGTGGCTCAGTCAGTTAAGTGTCAGCCTTCAGCTCAGGTCATGACCCAAGAGTGTTGGAATCAAGTCCCAAGTTAGGCTCCCTCCCTCTCCTTCCTGTTCTGGTTCTCTCTCACTGTCTGTCTCTCTATTTCTTTCTCCAATAAATAAAGTCTTAAGAAGAAAGAAATGGAAGGAAGGAAGGAAGGAAGGAGGGAAGGAGGGAAGGAGGGAAGGAAGGAAGGAAGGAAGGAAGGAAGGAAGGAAGGAAGGAAGGAAAAGAATCCTACACCACTGGTGGGACTGTAAAATCATGTGATTACTTTGGAAAACTGGTTTCTTAAAAAGTTACACATATACTTTCTGAATGCTCCAGCCATTCCACTCCTAGGTTTTTATCCAATCTACAATGAAATGAAAGGATATGTCATTAGAGAAATGTGTGCATAGAGGCTCATAGCAGCTTTATTTGTAAGTGCCTTAAAACTAAAATGACAAAATATATTTTATCAGGTGAATAGTAAGCAAATTATGATATATCCACAAATGGAATTTTTCTCAGAAATATGAAGAGTGAGTTATAGATACACATAATGATGTGGATGAATCTCAAAAACTCACATTGAATAAAATAAGCCTGATGAAAAATGATTGGTTATAAATAAGCAGCAGTGAAGGTAGGGAGGTGGGGACCAAGAAGGAAGGATTTGACAAGGGGCACAAGAAAACTTTGAAGAATAATTGATATATTTATGATTGCAATTATGGTGTTATTTTCTTGGGAACATACAATATGTCAAAACGTATAAAATTGTGCACTTTAAATATGTAAAGCTTATTGAATGTCAATTATATCTCAATAATGCTGTTTAAAAATTTAAAACAAAAGATAGATTTGGCTCTATAAAACCAGAACTAGATGCCAAAAATCAGCAATGACACTTTTAAAAAATGTTTTAAAATTTTTTATTAATATATAATATATTATTAGTCCCAGGGGTACAGATCTGTGAATCGCCAGGTTTACACATTTCACAGCACTCACCATAACACATACCCTCCCCAATGTCCATAAACCCACCAGCCTCTCCCTACACTCTCCCCATCACAACCCTCAGTTTGTTTTTTGAGATTAAGAGTCTCTTATAGTTTGTATCCCTCCCAATCCCATTTATTCTTTGCTTACTCCCAAATCCCCCAAGTTGCATCTCCACTTCCTCATATCAAGGAGACCATAAGAAAGTTGTCTTTCTCAGAGGATTGACTTATTTTGCTAAGCATTATACCCTCTAGTTCTATCCACATCGTCAAAAATGGCAAGATCTCATTTCTTTTGATGGTTGCATAGTATTCCATTGTGTATATACAGCACATCATTTTTATCCATTCATCTGTTGAAAGACATCTAGGTTCTTTCCATAGTTTGGCTACTGTGGACATTGCTGCTATAAACATTCGGGTGCACATACCCATTCGGATCACTACATTTGTATCTTTTTAAATTTTTTTTAAAGTTATTATTTACTTATTTGACACGCAGAGATCACAAATGTGCAGAGAGACAGGCAGAGAGAAAGGAGGGGAGGCAGGCTCCCTGCCGAGCAGAGAGCCTGATGAGGGGCTCAATCCCAGCACTCCGGGACCATGACCCGAGCCGAAAGCAGAGGCTGCAACCCATTGAGCCACCCAGGCACCCCACTACATTTGTATCTTTACCGTAAATACCCAGTAGTGGGATTGCTAATTCATAGGGCAGCTCTATTTTCAACTTTTTGAGGAACCTCCATGCTGTTTTCCAGAGTGGTTGCACCAGCTTGCATTCCGACCAACAGTGTAGGAGGGTTCCCCTTTCTCCACATCTTTGCCAACATCTGTCATTTCCTGACTTGTTAATTTTAGCCATTCTGACTGGTGTGAGAGGATATCTCTTTGTAGTTTTGATTTGTATTTCCCTGATACCAAGTGATATGGAGCATTTTTTCATGTGTCTGTTGGCCATCTGGATGTCTTCTTTGCAGAAATGTTGGTTCATGTCCTCTGCCCATTTCTTGATTGGATTATTTGTTCTTTGGGTCTTGAGTTTGATAAGCTCTTTATAGATTTTGGATACTAGCCCTTTATCTGATATGTCATTTGCAAATATCTTTTCTCATTCTGTCAGTTGTCTTTTGGCTTTGTTAACTGTTTCCTTTGCTGTGCAAGAAAAGCTTTTGATCTTGATGAATTCCAAATAGTTCATTTCTGACCTTGCTTCCCTTGCCTTAGGCGATGTTCTTAGGAAGAAGTTGCTATGGCTGAGGTCGAAGAGGTTGTTGCCTGTGTTCTCCTCAAGGATTTTGATGGATTACTTTCTCACATCAAGGTTCTTCATCCATTTTGTGTCTATTTTTGTTTGTGGTGTAAGGAAATGGTCCAGTTTCATTTTTCTGAATGTGGCTGTCCAATTTTCCCAACACCATTTGTAGAAGAGACTGTCTTTATTCCATTGGACATTCTTTCCTGCTTTGTCAAAGATTAGTTGACCATAGAGTTATGGTCTACTTCTGGGCTCTCTATTCTGTTCCATTGAACAGAACAGTGTCCATTGAACAAAAACAGTGTCTGTTTTTGTGCTAGTACCATACTGTCTTGATGATGACTCCTTTGTACTAGAGCTTGAAGTCTAGAATTGGGATGTCACTAACTTTGACTTTCTTTTTCAATATTCCTCTAGCTATTCAAGGTATTTTCTTGTTCCATATACATTTTAGGATTATTTGTTCCATTTCTTTGAAAAAAAATGGATGGTATTTTGATAAGGATTGCATTAAATGTGTAGATTGCCTTAGGTAGCATAGACATTTTCACAATATTTGTTCTTCCAATCCATGAGCAGGGAACATTTTTCCATTTCTTTGTATCTTCCTAAATTTCTTTCATGAGTACTTTATAGTTTTCTGAGTATAGATTCTTTGCCTCTTTGGTTAGGTTTATTCCTAGGTATCTTATGGGTTTGGGTGCAACTGTAAATGGGATTGACTCCTCAATTTCTCTTTCTTCTGTCTGGTTGTTGTTGTAAAGAAATGGAACTAATTTCTGTGCATTGATTTTATATCCTGAAACTTTACTGAATTCCTGTACAAGTTCTAGCAGAATTGGAGTGGAATCTTTTGGGCTTTCCACATATGATTTCATATCATCTGCAAAGAGTGATAGTTTAAATTCTTCTTTGCCAATTTGGATGCCTTTAATTTCTTTTTGTTGTCTGATTGCTGAGGCTAGGACTTCTAGGACTATGTTGAATAGCATTGATGATTGTGGATATCCCTACCTTGTTCCTGATATTAGCGGAAAGCCTCTGTTTTTGTCCATTTAGAATGATATTAGTGGTTGGTTTTAATCTACTATTATTTTATTATTGTTGATGTGTTTCTTTGATTTTATTAATTGGTTTATATAGTTGGCTAATCCCATGTTAGGGGCATAGATATTTAAAATTGTTAAATCTTCTTGTTGGACAGACCCTTGAGTATGATATAGTGTCCTTCCTCATCTCCTATTATAGTCTTTGGCTTAAAATCTAATTGATCTGATATAAGGATTGCCACCCCAGCTTTCTTTTGATATCCATTAGCATGGTAAATTGTTTTCCACTCCCTCACTTTAAATCTGGAGGTGTCTTTGGGTCTAAAATTCTTTCTTGTAGACAGCACGCTGATTTATTTATTTTTTTAAATCTATTCTGATACACTGTGTCTTTTGATTAGGGCCTTTAGCCCATTTACATGCAGGGTAACTATTGAGATATATGAATTTAGTGCCCTTGTATTGCCTATAAGTTGACTTTTACTGTATATTGCCTCTGTTCCTTTCTGATCTACTACTTTTAGGCTCTCTTTGCTTAGAGGACCCTTTGGATATTTCCTGTAGAGCTGGTTTGGTGTTTACAAATTCTTTCAGTTTTTGTCTTGGAAGCTTTTTATCTTTCCTTCTATTTTCAATGATAGCCTAGCTGGATATAGTATTCTTGGCTGCATGTTTTTCTTGTCTTAGTGCTCTGAGTATATCATGCCAGTTTTTCTGGTCTGCCAGGTCTCTGTGGATAGGTCTCCTGCCAATATAATATTTTTACCATTGCATGTTATAGACTTCTTGTCCTGGGATGCTTTCAGGATTTTCTCTTTGTCATTAAGACTTGTAAGTTTTACTATCAGATGATGGAATGTGGACCTATTCTTATTAATTCTGAGAGGGGTTCTCTGTGCCTCCTGGATTTTGATGCTTGTTCCCTTTACCATATTAGGGAAATTCTCTACAATACATCTCTCTAATATCCCTTCTGCATTTCTCTCACTTTCTTCTTCTTCTGGAATCCCAATTTTCTATTGTTGTTTCATCTTACTGTATCACTTATCTCTCGAATTCTCCCGTCATGGTCCAGTAGTTGTTTGTCTCTCTTTTGCTCAGTTTCTTTATTCTCTGTCATTTGGTCTTCTAGATCACTAATTCTCTCTTCTGCCTCATTTATCTTAGCAGTAAGACCCTACATTTTTTATTGCACCTCATAAATGGCTTTTTTTTTTTTTTTAATTTCAACTTGGTTAAATTTTAGTTTTTTTATTTCTCCAGAAAGGGCTTTATTTCTCCTGATAGGGTTTCTCTAATATCTTCTATGCCTTTTTAGAGCCCAGCTAGCACCTTGGGAATCATCATTCTGAACTCTAGATCTGACATATTACTAATGTCCATATCGATTAGGTCCTAGACTTTGGTACTGCCTCTTGTTCTTTTTCTTTTTTTTTTTTCTTTTTCTTTTTTTTTTTTTTTGGTGGTGAATTTTTCTGCCTTGTCATTTTATCTAGATATGAATATATGACTTATTTTGCTAAGCATGATATGCTCTAGTTCCATCCATGTTGTCGAAAATGGCAAGATTTCATTTCTTTTGATGGCTGCATAGTATTCCATTGTGTATATATACCACATCTTCTTGATCCATTCATCTGTTGATGGACATCTAGGTTCTTTCCATAGTTTGGCTATTGTGGACATTGCTGCTATAAACATTCGGGTGCACGTGTCCCTTTGGATCACTACATTTGTATCCTTAGGGTAAATGCCCAATAGTGCAATTGCTGGGTCATAGGGAAGTTCTATTTTCAACATTTTGAGGAACCTCCATGCTGTTTTCCAGAGTGGCTGCACCAGCTTGCATTCCCACCAACAGTGTAGGAGGGTTCCTCTTTCTCTGCATCCTCGCCAGCATCTGTCATTTCCTGACTTGTGGATTTTAGCCATTCTGACTGGTGTGAGGTGATATCTCATTGTGGTTTGATTTGTATTTCCCTGATGCCGAGTGATATGGAGCACTATTTCATGTGTCTGTTGGCCATCTGGATGTCTTCTTTGCACAAATGTCTGTTCATGTCCTCTGCCCATTTCTTGATTGGATTATTTGTTCTTTGGGTGTTGAGTTTGCTAAGTTCTTTATAGATTCTGGACACGAGTCCTTTATCTGATATGTCGTTTGCAAATATCTTCTCCCATTCTGTCAGTTGTGTTTTGATTTTGTTAACTGTTTCCTTTGCTGTGCAAAAGTTTTGATCTCGATGAAATCCTAATAGTTCATTTTTGCCCTTTATACCCTTGCCTTTGGTGTTGTTCCTAGGAAGATGTTGCTGCGGCTGAGGTCGAAGAGGTTGCTGCCTGTGTTCTCCTCAAGGATTTTGATGTATTCCTTTTGCGCATTGAGGTCCTTCATCCATTTTGAGTCTATTTTCATGTGTGGTGTAAGGAAATGGTACAATTTCATTTTTCTGCATGTGGCTGTCCAATTTTCCCAGCACCATTTATTGAAGAGGCTGTCTTTTTTCCATTGGACATTCTTTCCTGTTTTGTTGAAGATTAGTTGACTGTAGAGTTGAGGGTCTATTTCTGGACTCTCTATTCTGTTCTATTGATCTATGTGTCTGTTTTTGTGCCAGTACCATGCTGTCTTGATGATGACAGCGTTGTAATAGAGCTTGAAGTCCGGAATTCTGATGCCACCAACGTTGGCTTTCTTTTTCAATATCCCTTTGGCTATTCGAGGCCTTTTCTGGTTCCATATAAATATTAGAATTATTTGTTGGATTTCGTTAAAAAAAGATGGATGGTACTTTGATAGGAATTGCATTAAATGTGTAGATTGCTTTAGGTAGCATAGACATTTTCACAATATTTATTCTTCCAATCCAGGAGCATGGAACATTTTTCCATTTCTTTGTGTCTTCCTCAATGTCTTTCACGAGTACTTTATAGTTTTCTGAGTATAGATTCTGTGCCTCTTTGGTTAGGCTTATTCCTAGGTATCTTATGGTTTGGGGTGCAATTGTAAATGGGATTGACTCCTTAATTTCTCTTTCTTCTGTCTTGCTGTTGGTGTAGAGAAATGCAACTGATTTCTGTGCATTGATTTTATATCCTGACACTTTACTGAATTCCTGTATAAGTTCTAGCAGTTTTGGAGTGGAATCTTTTGGGTTTTCCACATATAGTATCATATCATCTGGCAGAGTGATAATTTGACTTCTTCTTGCCGATTTGGATGCCTTTAATTTCCTTTTGTTGTCTGATTGCTGAGGCTAGGACTTCTAGTACTATGTTGAATAGCAGTGGTGATAATGGACATCCCTGCCATGTTTCCAACCTTAGGGGAAAAGCTTTCAGTTTTTCTCCATTGAGAATGATATTTGCAGTGGGTTTTTCATAGATGGCTTTGATGATATTGATGTATGTGCCCTCTATCCCTACACTTTGAAGAGGCTTGATCAGGAAGGGATGCTGTACTTTGTCAAATGCTTTTTCAGCATCTATTGAGAGTATCATATGGTTCTTGTTCTTTCTTTTATTGATGTGTTTATCACATTGACTGATTTGCGGATGTTGAACCAACTTTGCAACCTTGGAATAAATCCCATTTGGTCGTGGTGAATAATCCTTTTAATGTACTGTTGAATCCTATTGGCTAGTATTTTGTTGAGTATTTTCGCATCTGTGTTCATCAGGGATATTGGTCTTTAGCACTCTTTTTTGGTGTGATCCTTGTCTGGCTTTGGGATCAAGGTGATGCTGGCCTCATAAAATGAGTTTGGAAGTTTTCCTTCCATTTCTATTTTTTGGAACAGTTTTAGGAGAATAGGAATTAGTTCTTTAAATGTTTGGTAGAATTCCTCCAGGAAGCTGTCTGGCACTGGGCTTTTGTTTGTTTGGAGATTTTTAATGACTGTTTCAATCTCCTTACTGGTTATGGGTCTGTTCAGACTTTCTATTTCTTATTGGTTCAGTTGTGGTAGTTTATATGTTTCTAGGAATGCATCCATTTCTTCCAGATTGTCAAATTTATTGGCGTAGAGTTGCTCATAGTATGTTCTTATAATAGTTTGTATTTCTTTGGTGTTAGTTGTGATCTCTCCTCTTTCATTCATGATTTTATTTATTTGGGTCCTTTCTCTTTTCTTTTTGATAAGTCGGGCCAGGGGTTTATCAATTTTATTAATTCTTTCAAAGAACCAGCTCCTACTTTCGTTGATTTGTTCTATTGTTTTCTTGGTTTCTATTTCATTGATTTCTGCTCTGATCTTTATGATTTCTCTTCTCCTGCTGGGCTTAGGGTTTCTTTCTTGTTCTTTCTCCAGCTCCTTTAGGTGTAGGGTTAGGTTGTGTACCAGAGACCTTTCTTGTTTCTTGAGAAAGGCTTGTACCGCTATATATTTTCCTCTCAGGACTGCCTTTGTTGTGTCCCACAGATTTTGAACCGTTGTATTTTCATTATCATTTGTTTCCGTGATTTTTTTCAATTCTTCTTTAATTTCCCGGTTGACCCATTCATTCTTTAGAAGGATGCTGTTTAGTCTCCATGTATTTGGGTTCTTTCCAAACTTCCTTTTGTGGTTGAGTTCTAGCTTCAGAGCATTGTGGCCTGAAAATATGCAGGGAATGATCCCATTCTTTTGATACTGGTTGAGACCCGATTTAGGACTGAGGATGTGATCTATTCTGGAGAATGTTCCATGTGCACTAGAGAAGAATGTGTATTCTGTTGCTTTGGGATGAAATGTTCTGAATATATCTGTGATGTCCATCTGGTCCAGTGTGTCGTTTAAGGCCTTTATTTCCTTGCTGATCTTTTGCTTGGATGATCTTTCCATTTCAGTGAGGGGAGTGTTAAAGTTCCCTACTATTATTGTATTATTGTTGATGTGTTTCTTTGATTTTATTATTAATTGGTTTATATAGTTGGCTGCTCCCACGTTGGGGGCATAGATATTTAAAATTGTTAAATCTTCTTGTTGTACAGACCCTTTGAGTATGATATAGTGTCCTTCCTCATCTCTTATTATAGTCTTTGGCTTAAAATCTAATTGATCTGATATAAGGATTGCCACTCCTGCTTTCTTCTGATGTCCATTATCATGGTAAATTCTTTTCCACCACCTCACTTTATATCTGGAGGTGTCTTTGGGCTTAAAATGAGTTTCTTGGAGGCAACATATAGATGGGTTTTGTTTTTTTATCCATTCTGATACCCTGTGTCTTTTGACAGGGGCATTTAGCCCATTATCATTCAGGGTAACTATTGAGAGATATGAATTTAGTGCCATTGTATTGCCTTTAAGGTGACTGTTACTGTATATGGTCTCTGTTCCTTTCTGATCTACCACTTGTAGGCTCTCTCTTTGCTTAGAGGACCCCTTTCAATATTTCCTGTAGAGCCGGTTGGGTGTTTGCAAATTCTTTCAGTTTTTGTTTGTCCTGGAAGCTTTTAATCTCTCCTTCTATTTTCAACGATAGCCTAGCTGGATATAGTATTCTTGGCGGCATGATTTTCTCGTTTAGTGCTCTGAAAATATCATGCCATCTCTTTCTGGCCTGCCGGGTCTCAGTGGATAAGTCAGCTGCCAATCTAATATTTTTACCATTGTATGTTACAGACTTCTTTTCCCGGGCTGCTTTCAGGATTTTCTCTTTGTCACTGAGACTTGTAAATTTTACTATTAGGCGACGGGGTGTGGGCCTATTCTTATTGATTTTGAGGAGCATTCTCTGAACCTCCTGAATTTTGATGCTCGTTCCCTTTGCCATATTGGGGAAATTCTCCCCAATAATTCTCTTCAGTATATTTCTGCTCCCCTCTCTCTTTCTTCTTCTTCTGGAATCCCAATTATTCTAATGTTGTTTCCTCTTATGGTGTCACTTATCTCTCGTATTCTCCCCTCATGGTCCAGTAGCTGTTTGTCCTTCTTTTGCTCAGCTTCTTTATTCTCTGTCATTTGGTCTTCTATATCACTAATTCTTTCTTCTGCCTCATTTATCCTAGCATGAGAGCCTCTATTTTTGATTGCACCTCATTAATAGCTTTTTTGATTTCAACTTGGTTAGATTTTAGTTTTTTATTTCTCCAAAAAGGGCTTTTATATCTCTCAAGAGGGTTTCGCTAATATCTTCCATGCCTTTTTCGAGCCCTGCTAGAACCGTGAGAATTGTCATTCTGAACTCTAGATCTGACATATTACCAATGTCTGTATTTATTAGGTCCCTAGCCTTGGTACTGCCTCTTGTTCTTTTTTTTGTGTGTGTGTTGAATTTTTCCGTCTTGTCATTTTGTCCAGATAAGAGTATATGAAGGAGCAAGGAAAATACTAAAAGGGTGGCAACAACCCCAGGAAAATTTGCTTTAACCAAATTAGAAGAGATCCCAAATCGTGAGGAGCGAGAAAGGGGATAAAAAGAGGTTCCAAAAGGAAGAAAGAAAAAAAAATTAAAAAGAAAAAAGAAAAGAAAAGAAAAGAATTTAAAAAAAGAAAACAAATAAGAAAAATATAAAAAAGAAAAAATATATATATTAGATAAACTAGTTAAAAAACGTTAAAAAAGAAAAAGGTAAAAGTTAAAAAAAAATTTAAGTAGAAGGAGAGAAAAAAAATCAAAAAACGAAAAAGAAAAACATTAAATTAACTGCAAGACTAAAAAAAATCACAGGGTTCTGTGCTTTGCTTTCTCCTCCTCTGGAATTCTGCTGCTCTCCTTGGTATTGAAACCGCACTCCTTGGTAGGTGAACTTGGTTTCAGCTGGATTTCTTGTTGATCTTCTGGGGGAGGGGCCTTTGTAGTGATTCTCAAGTGTCTTTGCCCCAGGCGGAATTCCACTGCCCTTATCAGGGGCCGGGGTGAGTAATCCACTCAGGTTTGCTTTCAGGAGCTTTTGTTCCCTGAGTGCTTTCCGTAGAGTTCCGGAGGACCGGGAATATAAATGGTGGCCTCCTGGTCTCCGGCCAGGAGGGGCCGATAGCCCGGGTCCCCACTCCACAGTGCGCCCTCAGAAAACAGCGCCCAGTAACTCCCGTCTGCCTGACCTCTGGCCGCCCTCCAAGCCTACGGAGCCTGCGATCAGTTCAAGGTAACACCGAGCAGTGAGCTTAATGTCGGCTCTGTCTCTGTAGCTGGCTTTCCCATTCCAATACCCGCAAGCTCTGCAACACTCAGACACCCCTGATCCTTCTGTGACCCTGCGGGACCTGAGGCCACACTGACCCCGCGTGGGCTTCACTCCGGTTTAGCCTGGAGCAATGTCCCTCAGCGGAACAGACTTTTAAAAGTCCTGAATTTGTGCACCGTTGCTTCTGCTTGCCGGGAGCCGGCCCCTCCCCCCGGGGTCTATCTTCCCGTCGCTTTGGATTCACTTCACCGCCGGTCCTACCTTCCAGAAAGTGGTTGTTTTTCTGTTTCCAGAATTGCTGTTCTTCTTCTCTTCGATCTGCTGATGGATTTTCAGGTGTTTGCAATCTTTAGATAAGCTATCTAGCTGATCTCCTGCTAGCTGAAGTAGTCTCAGCCTGCTACTTCTCTGCCATCTTGACTCCTCCTGCCAATAAATTCATTTTTTAAAAAATATATAAACTAGACCAAAAGTGAGGAATTTATACTAGTGAATTTGAAAAAAAAAAAAAACATTGAAAACAAAACAAATGAAAACTGTTACTGTAAGTAGAAACTCAAATCAATTAAATAAGTTCAAATAAATTCAAAAGCCAGTTCTTTGAAAGAGCAGAGATAAACCCCACCTCAATGAATGTGATGAGTAAAAATCAGAAATGCCCCATATTTTATTAGATTTTGGACGATGACATAAGAAAACAAAATAATCATGATATATATAGGAAACAATAAAAACAATGGCATTTCCTTGATTTTAAAGTATTATTCATATTTTCTTTTCTGAAATTCAGACATTTCATACAATGGATGCATCTACCATTGTTCATAGGCTAATTGTCAACATTATCTTTTCAATGGTGATAATTAGTATAATGGCATGCTTTACAATTGATGTTGTCTTAAATTTGATGAAATTTGATATATCTTTTTTTATATTGAGGGCATTACATACAAGAAAAACTCAAGTAACTAATAGGAAACTAATGGAACTAGTAAGGTAATTTGGTATTGTAGCTGAAAAAATGGAAAATGTTTTAAAAAGAAGTAGACTGTAATAGCAAAAAACAATAGGAAATCAATGAGCAAATGTTATTTTGGTCATAAAATGTTATCTTGGTTTAATTACCAAGAGAATAAATTTAACATAGAAGTGCAGTATATATATAAATAAAGTATAAAATCTCTTAAAAGAATATAAAATTTAATTAGAACAAAAGAAAGACAGCCAATATTCCAGGCTGGAAAATTTTAGTATAAGCATGTGTCTGTGTGAATGCATAGATTATTTTTGTATTGCAGAATATTTATTTTCATATAATCACTGAACATATAAAATATTAAAGGAAACAAATTTTAATGAAGGTTATCTGAAGCAAAAACTAAACAATGTAATTAGAAAGAAGAATAGGTAGAATGAGACAAAGGAAAAAATCAAAATAAATCACTTATCATATAATCCCACTTATATATGAAGGTTTTGGTATATATACATTTGGGTGAAAATAAAATTTCTTTCAAACAGATTTTCATCTACAAAAGGGTAGAATATTAAATGTCTATTACCAAGCAAAAAAAAAATACATTGCAGTGTATTTTGTTAACTGCTGATCAATAAAAAATAAAATGCAAAAAAGAAAACCTCTCTGAATGTATAAATGCTACATATTATGCACATGGTTATCTCAAGTGACACAGTAAAAATACTTAGACAAAATCCAGCACCCTTTTGTGATAAAGACACTTGAAAGACTGGAATAGAAGGTAACTTCCTCAACTTCATAAAAGCATCTTCAGGTAACCCATAGTTAATGGTGAAAGATTGAATGTTTTCTCCCTAAGATCAGTAACAAAAGGATATCTGCTTTCACCACTTCTATTCAACATTGTACTAGAGGTTTTTTTTTTTCCCCAGGGTAATTAGAGGAAGAAAGAAAGAAAAGAAAAAAGACAGTAAATGAAGAAGGGACATATTTAGTATATAGAAAATCCACAAACAACTATTAGAACTAATAAATGCAGCCAGTTTGCAGTATATAAGATCAATAACAAAAATTAGTTGCATTTCTATACACTAGCAAAGATTTTAAAACATCAAATTTTCCAAAGCTACAGGAAATTCCTTTGTACTAGCCTTTCTTTTTAGCGATGGAAAGTGAAAGGAAATATTTCCTGGGCTTATGACAGCACATCTATCTTGAGGAAGTTTATGCAATTGATTAAGTCACAAAGATTCTGTAACTGTGGCCATGGACTCAATCAGCAGTGAGTAGAAGCTGTCATGCGGATTTTCAACATTACATTTATTCTCAAATTTGTAGCTGTAAGAATAATTGTAGATAAACATCGAGAGTTTACAATTAATTGCTAGAAGTATAAATAAATATGATCAATTCTGTCCTTTCAGTTATATTATCTTTTGGTGATAATTGGGTCATATTGTTTCTGGGAAATGGATTTTCCCTGACTGTATAAAGCTTGGAGATGTTGAGTTTTAATATGGATATTTACAAAATGTTATTTTTAAAATGTATTACTTTGGGATAGCTTATAGTCATCGATCATCTGTATGTACCAATAAATAGGAAGTCATCCAAAAGTAGCATAATTTGAGAGACATGAAGATGCACTGCTCAATGAAAAAAAAAAAAAAAAAAACACTTAACAACTTGGCCCACATTGCATTATCTTATTAGAAATCAAATTTTAAAACCTTTTACATATCATACAAACAGCAATCAGTCAATAAAAATTCAGATCAATTATACTTAACATGTGCATTGTAATGTCAGAGTTCTTATAGAAGTATAGTTTTAATGACTGGAAGAAAAATGATTCTCAGAGTCAGTTGGGTTGTATTCATTTTCAGAGAAGCCCACAAGTCTTTGTACATTGGGAAGAATAGATTCAGGGATGGGGTGGCTGCAGAAATGGTCCTCACTGTGATGAATTGATCATTTCTATGAAGAAATGATCAATTGTAAATGTTAGAGGAGTGGACCTACATCTATGGGAGCATTACAGCTCTCAAGCAAACCATGATCAAGTCCATGCCCCTTGTCTTTGATAGGGACTGTCATCCCTGGGATTCAACTCTGGCATTTAGGCACATGATCAGAGGTGGTACTGGCCCTGTCTCAATATGGAGAAAATATTATAAAGCAATATAGCAAAACATTTCACCTAGTAAATGAACTGGAGCCTACAGTTAAAATTGTAGGAAATATACTATTTTGGGAAACCCTGATTTCATTTTGAAAATATTTTAAAAGCCAGCATTGGTGTGGTACATAAACAATGAATTCTGGTACACTTGAAAAGAAATGTAAAAAAAAAAAAAAAAAAAAAAGAAAGCTAACATAGTTTTTAGTTCCTGTTAGTTGAGGGGGGAAAAATCTAAACATAATGTCATAAATTTAGAATTTCAAAGACCCTGGCTTCTGGGTTTAATATCCCACTGAGAGATTAATCAAGACAGGAAAACCAGAATCAGTAAACATACAATTACTCCTTATGAACATACTACTATTCCTCTGATTGACAGGTAAGGCAAAGAGAAGGCAATTACTACTTTTTTCAGAAGTGAATATAATGAATATAATCAGAGTAGTGCTTCTTCATAATAAGACTTACTACACTAGCCAGAAAAAAAAAAAATCTTCAAAAACACTCAGAATATAGGAAATTAAATAAGTAAATTCAATATCCTAGCACTTTTAGCTATATCCCAAATAAGAATAATGTAGCTTCGGGTAGAAAATTCGACTTAAAATTTTTACTAATAAGGACTTGATTTGGCTCAGGTCATGATCTCAGAATCATGAGATGGAGCTCCTCACGCAGTACAGTGTTTGCTAGTCCTTCTCCCTTTCTTCTTCCTCTCTCCCCTTCTATCTCTCTCTTCCTCTCTCCGTTTCTCTCTCAAATAAATAAATAAATCTTTTAAAAAAAAAGTTGCCTGAAAATTTTTTAGGTGTTGAATATATATGGAACTGTGTTACTTATAGATGCTATTCTAGATAAAAAGCACCACATTAGCCTGAAAATAATGTACATTTTCAGGGTGATACTGGAATAGGAGAAAGAATTTATTACATTGAATGACATCCAATCCACATATCATAATTTCATTGGGTTCCATTCTACATAGATGTCTTCTACTATTTTATATCAAAAGATGGGGTCTTTAATAAACTTTGGTAAACATGGTTTTATTAGAACAACAGGGGTGGGGCATCTGGATGGTTCAGTTGTCTGAGCAACTTGGTTTCAGTTCTGGTCATGATCTCAGGGTCATGAAATCAAGCCCCGTGTCAGACTTTGCACTCAGGAGGGAGTCTGCTTGAGATTCTTTCCCTCCCCCTCTGTCTTTGCCTTCCCCACTGAAATAAATAAACGGAAAATTTTATAAAAAGAACAATGGGGTCAATGTATGATTACAATGTGGTAAAGAATAATGGAGGGTGAATAACAAAAGGAAAATTACTGTGAATAAGAACAAATAGGGAGCATATAGTTATAACAAGCTAGGCACTTTCTAAGTTTCAGATATGTAGAATTTAGTTTTTTTTAAATGGCATATAAAGGACATTATTATTATTTCCACTTCACAGATGACAAGACCGAGTAAGAGTGAAAGTAAATAGTGCTTGTGGAATGTGATTAATATTTTAAATCTGATTTTTTTTTTTTTTACTTAATGATATCGGAACCAAGATGTTGGAATGTTTAAATCTTAGCCAAACAAATTAAAAGTAAAAATAAAAAAATCGTGATGCTGTCATACAATCCTGTGAATGTCACACCCAACATATCTTAACATTTCAAACAACAAATTTCTCACCAATAGCAATAGACAATGACCATAAAGTTTAGACAAAAAATTCATGAGGAAGAGAGAGGAAAAGAAATGAGTCAGGAAAAAGTTGTTTAGAGAATAAAACATGGGTTCAAAAATTAGAATAATGCTAAATCTCAAAATCTTAAGTAATGGATACAGAAAGCCCATAACTATTTGCAGATATTTGCATTTTACCAGTAACCAAACTACAAAGAAAAATTAAGACTTTAGAAGTTTAACTTTAGGATATATCTTCAGTCAGCAGTAAAATATAAATACAAGTAATTCTAACCCAATGTGCAGATAAAAATAAAACATAAATTGGGAATAAATGAATCATGATTTGTCATTAGAGTGCTCTATAAATAAAGTAATCTGATTTTCTTAATATACCTTGAAATTATCTAAATGTACCACTGTGGAAACTAATGGCCTTTATAATTTTTTTTTTTTAATTTTAAAAAGTTGTTGATTCACAATTTCAGAAGCTTTCCTGGTGAAATCTAAAACTGGTCCCATTACACAAAGGGCAAGGAGGGATCAAAAGATGCAGGCTACTCCAGACTGATAAACTGTAGTTTCAACAATCAGGAGAATATATTATATATGGGGCTTGTCATCAGTGGCTTCAAGTTGATTAAATCTCTACACCCATCTCCTCCAGAATGTAGTTTATGTAGGAGCTTTAGCTGGGTTTAATCACATACTGTCTAGATGATTTCAATGACACACTGCTCTCTCAAGACTGTGTCCTCCAAAATGGCTCCCACCATGGGAACAGTGGGCTATCTGTATATATCAAATCATCACAGTTTATATATCATCAAATGTTTTGGTTTGACTTTTTGGTTTTGGTTTCAAGGCTTTTGGGGATTATTTATTTTGTTTTTTGTTTGTTTTTTTTTTTTTTTTTTTTTTTTTGGTGAGAACATTTAAGTTCTACTCTCAACAAATTTTAGTTATACAATACAGTGTTATTAAATATAGTCACCATGTCATACATTTGATCTTCAGACTTTATTCACCGTATAGTTCCTATGCTTTTACCAAACTCTGCCTATTTTCCTCATCCCCCAGTCCCAGCAACAACTTTCCTACACTCTGTTACTGATTTTTTTTTATGTTTTTAGATTCCACATATAAGTGATATCATGCAATATTTATCTTTCTTTGTCTAACTTATCTTGCTTAGCATAATGCCTCTAAGTACCATCCATGTTGTCACAAAAGGCAGGATTTCCTTCTTCCCTATGGTTGAATAATATTCTATTGTACATATACACACTACATCTTCTTTATCCACTCATATATTGATAACCTTATAGGTTGTTTCCATATCCCAGCTATTATGAATAAGGCTGCAACAAAAATACAACTCATGTATCTCTTCAATCCCTGTTTTCATTTCCTTTGGATATATACCTTGAATAGGGATTTCTGGATCTTATGCTAGTACTATTTTTATTTTTATTTTTTTTAAGATTTTATTTATTTATTTGAAAGAGATCACAAATAGGCAGAGAGGCAGGCAGGGAGAGAGGAGGAAGCAGGCTCCTTGCTGAGCAGAGAGCCGATGCAGGGCTTGATCCCAGGACCCTGGGATCATGACCTGAGGTGAAGGCAGAGGCTTTAACCCACTGAGCCACCCAGGCACCCTAGTGCTATTTTTAAATTTTTGAGGAACCTCTATACTATTTCCACAGTGGCTGCACCAATTTACATTCTCAACAACAGTGCAAAGGATTCTCTTTCCTCCATATTTTACAACAATTTTTATCTCCTGCATTTTTGATAACCGCCATTGTAGCAGGCGTCAAGTAATATCCCATTCTGGTTTTGATTTGCATTGCCATGATGATTAGTGATGCTGAACACCTTTTTGTGTACCTTCTGGCTATTTGTGTGTCTTTGGAAAAATATCTATTCTGATCTTCTACCCCTTGCCCAATTTTAATTTTATTTGTTTTGTTTTGTTTTTTTTCTTTTTTGCTATTGAGTTGTATGAGTTCTTTATATTATTTTGGATACTAATCTCTTATCAGATAAATGATTTCCAAATATTTTCTCCCATTCAGTAGGGAGCCCTTACACTTTGTTGATGGTTTACTAAGCTGGGTAAAAGTTTTTTTGTTTAATGTAGACCCACTTGTTTATTTTTCTTTGTTTCTTCACTTTAAGGGTCAAATCCAAAACTACTGCCAAGACTGGTATCAAAGATATCAAGACTGATACCTCCTATGTGTTCTTCAGGGAATTTTATGGTTCTAGGTCTTACATTCAAGTCTGTAGCCCATTTCAAGTTGATTTTTGTGTATGGTTGAATTATTTTATATGTAGCTGTCCAGTTTTCCCAACAGCATTTATTGAAGAGTCTTTCCTTTTCCTAGTGTATGTTCTTGGTTCTTTTGTCATAAATTAATAGACCATGGCAGCATGGTCTATTTTAAGAACATGGATCTATAGTAATTTGATTCTAAGAGCTGAAGGAACATTAAGATATTGAACATAAGTTAATAACAATAAATGATTCAAATATAATGATATGTATATTAATCTAGAATATGTTTAGAAGAACACAGATGTATATGTCCAAATATAACAATTATGTTACTAATGTTTATTTTTAAATCATACCTATAGGTATATTGATATATTTGGGGGGAAAAGACTGGAGTTTTGATGCTATAATTAAGCACTGTGGGTTATATGGTTTTACATATTTTTCCTTTTTCTTGTCCAAGTATAACTTCCCAAATATAATTTATGTATTTAAATTTTCCAAATATAATTTATGTAACAAATCAGTAAATGAAGAATGTGGTTTTTTTATGACCCTTCCTTGTGCTGTCTCTCAGTTTATGTGATATGACAGCAAAAGGAGCTAAAGTTGTTTTATAACCAGATTTTTCTGTTGTCCTATGCCTATTATCTGCTGCTGCACCCTCCTGTCTCCAAGGACACTGTCTCCAAAGAAGCCACAGTTAGTGTACTTTTTTTAACCCCAATTTTATTTATCAGAAGATTCATTAATGACTCTGTTCTTCAGTCATCAGGAACTTTTTGTTTATTAACTTAGTTGCATTCTTATCAGATAACCCAAATGCCAAGTTAGATATAGCAATTGTGCTCACAACCCTGATAGGTCAAAATTGCAATTTTCTTGAAACTGGAGAAGGTTACTGACATTCCACAGCCTTGTACTGTATTATTTTTTGTTTGTTTTTTTAAATCCCTTTTGTGAGGGGGATTTTAATAGCAAACAAGGAATTCCATGTAACTGGTTGAAGATGGATACTACTGTGCATCTTGGAGTTGTGAATGTGACAGTGGATTCATAAGCAAAAGTGGCCAGAATTCAGATAAAAATCTTCACCTCAACTACCATCTTCAGTTTAGGAGTTTTAAAGCTTCATGTATTTCAACAACCAGCAGAAACTATGATTCACAGTCATAACAGTAAGTGAGGAAAAGTGTCATTTTAGTTATATTTACTTTCATGTCACCTGAGTTTTATTATGCTCTAAAAAAAGCATGTTTTACCTATCTTTTAAAAATTATAAATGAGAGTGATACATAAAAGTAATTTTCTGAGAGACTTTTATGTACAAGAATATACTGACATTTAAAAGGATTAAAATTTGATAGCTATCCAGAAATATATTACCTGTATCATCAATATCACCAAAAAATAAGATATATATTCACATAATTGTATAAACATACCCTTACTTTCTCAGAAAAATGACACACCAACCAAAGTTTCATCCTCATTAGAGATCCTTAAACCCACATCAAACATGTTTTGAAGGCAGAATAACAAAAACCAATTAGCCACATTTCACTGAGTCTTTTTTAAGCCTTGTATTATACCTTATGACACCTCAGATTAAAAAAAAAAAACTTTTTAGAGTATAAAATAATATCCTATGGAGATAGGGCTGAGTACATTTAGTCAATACCATGGTGTATGCATTGCTGAGAAATTAGAAACTGGGTTGGAGGAAGGTAAGAGATGGGGTGCAGAAATTTTTCTCCCACATTACCAATTTGATTTACTGCAGTAGTTGAATGCATCTCTTGATTCCCTTAGAGTGTTTGGTCATGTCAACCATGAGCTTAGTTCAGTTCTTTCTTCTGTTTGATATCATCGTCCTGAGGCCTTAATTGGTTTTGCTCCTTAGTCAGAGCCAACCCTGTTTTACATCAGTAAAACAATACCCTAGTGATAAGCACTGAGTGTTATATGCAACTAATGAATCATTGAACACTACAACAAAAATTAATGTTGTACTATACAGTGGCTAACTGAACAAAATTAATTTTTAAAAATACATTAGTTTACATGGGAAAGTGAGTAGTCTGCATATAAGTAAATTGGGGTCTCCAGGGGAAACTTGTAATAATTGAATATAATTCACTGCAGTAGGAAATTTCAAACCTAGAGACACTAACTTTAAATGAAAATATTTGAGTCTTCACTAATTAACTGTCAATGCCTTAAAACAATCTGTGGAAGATCTAATAACAGAAACTCAATCAAAAAATTTCATTCCCTCTGGAATTAATATCTTGCTTCCCATGCCAAAAATTGCATCAACAGAATTTTACTAGAAGATAGGGCAAAGAGAAGGCAGTTTATCTTCTATCCTCTATGAAAGTAATAAACAAAAGCAAAAAAAAAAAAATAAAATAAATAAAAAAACCTTGATCTTCTTTAAAAGTAAAAAAAAAAAAAACAAAAAAAAAACAAAAAACAAATTCCAATAATAGATTCCAATAGAAAATTTCAATGAACAAAATTATTATCAAAGTGCTTTGAATTAGAAATCCAAATAGGAAAATATTTGCATAGGTGTCTGGAAAGCACACTATAATTAAATTCACTTAGAAACATTAGATGGCTGACAATGTATATAGAGCTGTGTTAACTGTATGGTGAAAAAAACACATTATGGTCTTCACAAATTAGATTCTCTTTTGAGTGTTAAAAATAGTAGAAAGCATTGTTTTCTATGGGAACACGGTGATGAGGTTGAAAGACAGCATAGTCATTAGACTTTTAGGAAACTCCATAGGGCTTAAGGATGAATACAAATTACTCAGTGAGTTGAAGACAGAACAGATGTTTCATGAGAAATGTTTACTAAAATACTGATCACATGGAATGTGTTCAATAAATGTAGTCTATTATCCTTCTTGAAAAAGACATATTAAGATGAGGCGGAAGAGAGAGGGAGATTATATTTCATTTGTGATACAGGGGATTTGAAGTCCATGTGAAATATCCAAATAAATGTTAGGTTGCATCTGAGAATGAGAAAGAACAATTATAAACTAAAGATACAGATTACGTGAAGACCACTTGAAGTATTTCAAAACATAGGAACTGATGCAACTACATAGGAAATATTACGGCAAGAAATGAAGGGAAATGAAGAAAACACTTTATATACAAGGATCAGAAAATATATAACATTTGTAATATCTTTGAAGCTGATCAAAGCACTTTGATCAGCACTGTAATATCTTTGAAGCTGATCAGAGCACTTTTTGAAAGTATAAAAGTATCCCATGCAAAGTATACTGCACATTAAAACATTATATATTCTGCTCCACTGTGAATTATAGGTGATTACTTAGGGACATACAAATCTTAGAGAGAGAGGTCAAGACACTGTGTGTGTGTATATGGGTGAGTGTGTGTAACTGCATGCACGATGAAGTTTAGAGATATGCATAGGAGAAAACTTGTATGCAATAAACAAAGACAGAAAGCAAAATTCTTTAATCATAGAGCTGGAACAGAGACTTCAAGTGACTACAGAATATGCATTAAACCCAACGTTTCTGACATATTAGTACTTTAAGAAGGAACAATATGTCAAGCAAATACATCAAAGAATTCTTGAAAATCAAAAACATCTTTCTCCTATGAAATGAGAGACCCATAAGAGTGAAAAGTAGTCCATTACAGAGTGTACACTTAAATTGCAAACATTTTTAATAATAATAAATAAAAACCTGACTATGATTATCGCCGTCCAGCAGCGATAATAATGACCCTCCGTCTGGTTGGGTTTCAAAAAAATAAGAGCGCTTTATTTCATATGGCCATCGCTTATATAGGAGAGCTAAGCCAATCAGCATAGACAGCGATATGCATCCACCAATCTTAAGCTTGTTACCAAGTACCCACAGCATAGCAATAGTTCAACAGCCAATAGGTAGTACTTCCTGTTTACAATCAGTCACTCTAGACACACCTTCTGGCAAATCTCCAGGCGCCATTTTGCAAAGCACTGTGGTTGACGGATCTCCGAGCCCCTGAAGCATCCGCCCTCGACATATGATAGAGTTCATATTGTTAAAATAATCTATAATAAAATGTCTCAATGTTACATGCATATTTAAAATATTATCATGAATCAGTGATGAGAAATGGTACAGTAACAACATTCATTCTGCTGGGACTGATAGATGACCCTCCACTGCAGGTTTTAATTTTTATCTTTCTCTTCCTCACTTATATGTTGAGTATAATTGGGAACTTGACAATCATCTGCCTCATCTTATTGGATTCCCACCTTAAAACTGCCATGTACTATCTCCTACAAAATTTCTCCTTCTTAGAGATCTCATTCACATCTGCTTGTATTCCAAGGTATTTATATAACATAGCAACAGGTGACAGGGTCATTACTTACAATGCCTGTGCCAGTCAGGTATTTTTTACTGATTTCTTTGGTATAACTGAATTTTTTCTGTTGGCTGCCATGTTCTATGAATGTTATGTGGCCATCTGCAAACCCTTACATTATGTGACTGTCATGATTAGTACTGTCTGCAGAAGATGTGTTTTTGGTGTTGGGTAGCTGGTCTGTTGATTATAATCCCCCCACTTAGCTTAGGCCTAAATCTGGAATTCTGTGATTCTAATACCATTGATTATTTTATCCGTGATGCATCTTCCCTCCTGAAAATCTCTTGTTCAAATACTTGGTTCATGGAACAGACTGTTATAATCTGTGCTGTTCTGACCCTCCTTATGACACTTACATGTGTAGTTCTGTCTTACATTTATATCATCAAGACAATTTTAGGATTCCCTTCTGACCAGCAAAAGAAAAAAAAAGCCTTTTCTACTTGTTCTTCCCACATGATTGTGGTTTCTATCACTTATGGCAGCTGCATCTTCATCTATATCAAACCTTCAGCAAAGGAATCAGTGGTGATTAATAAGGGCGTGATGGTGCTCACTACCTCTACTGCTCCAGTTCTGAACCCTTTCATTTATACACTGAGGAATAAGCAAGTCAAACAAGCCTTCAATAACTCACTCAAAAAAATTGTGATATTTTCCAGGAAATAAGAGAATGTAAAGCCAAATAAATAAATAAATAAATAAATATAAAGAACCAAATATAATGGGCCAAATTTTATAGTCAAGTTATTTTATTCGTTTTCATTCATCCTATTCTAGTAACATCTTCATCACAAATACCTTTTAAGATCCTTCCACAAACAGGCATGTTAATAGCTTTTAAAAACTTAAATCCTAGCTTTACCTCCAAATTAGGAAAATCAAAAAACAAAACACAACAAATTAAACAGAAGTATATCTTCAAATCAGAAAATATTAAAAGAGGAAAATATAGTTTAAAATTTTTACTTTTTCCAGTTAAAGATTAAGTAATGGTTGTCATTGTTTCTTCCAATCCAAAGCTTTCAAATGATTTATCCCTTGACTCACTTAATGAATATGAATTTGGTAGTTTCCTTGAGTAAGGTACTATGTTAAGCACTAACAACAGAGAACAAATCAGAAATTTACTTCCACGTACTCTCAGGGCAAAGCAGAAACAATTCTATATTAAAGAAAGAAAATACCCCTGGGGCTAATAATATATTATATGTTAATGTACATATAAAACAAATAAAAAATTATTTAAAAAATAAAGGCCAGCATAGTTTCAATACCTGCCCTGGTTCCATCTAGTCCCTCTGTGACAGAGTTGTGGCGAGCAAGTAAGGGGAGGTCCTGTGACTAATTTCTCCAAGTATTCTAGTCTATAAAATCCATGCCAATTAAAATTATCTGACATAGTCTTCTGTGAAAACATAACCTGCACAATTGGGCAATTTACAGCATAAGATTCAATTTTTAGTAAACATCTGGTTAACATAGGAACACATATAATTAAGATTAATAGCGATAAATGAGTCTGTTCTATCATTCTTAACCAGGATCCTATTTCTGATAGTAAACAATTGAAGAAATTGAAATAATCTACAAGTCCAGCTTATGTCCTACTTCACCTAATACATTGATATTATCCTTTATAAATTGTAGGGTTTTTTTTTAAGATTTTATTTATTTATTTGACCAACAGAGATCACAAGGAGGCAGAGAAGCAGGCAGAGCGTGAGAGGGAAGCAGAGTCCCTGCTGAGCAGAGAGCCCTATGTGGGGCTCAATCCCAGGACACTGAGATCACGACCTGAGCCGAAGGCAGAGGCTTTAACCCACTGAGCCATCCAGGTGCCCTAAATTTTAGTTCTTATGTTACCTCACAGACCAATTACTATAGAAATAGCATTTTTCTCCCAATAAGGCACAAGAGCTTTCTTGTTGCTCCATTAAGATACCAAGTGCCCTTGATAGTCTCTAAGACAACTTCTGCCAGGCTACTAACTTCAGTTTGTTGATAATTTGAACTGAACAGTTTTAAAGGTGCTGGTGATGACTATGGATAAGGTACATATTGCCTTTTCTATGTCTATTAGTCCAGTCCAAGAGAAAAAAAGGCTTGGGCAAAAGTATAACCAAGCCCCCTTCCATCTTAGATTGAGTTATTAATGGGCACACATTCGAAATTATAACCTTCCCAGCTTCACCAAGGTCTTTTTATGAGAAGGATCCCAGATTTGGTTAAAGGAGCAGTGGAGGGACAAGTCTAATGGTAGCATCACAGGCAAAATCAATAATCCCATAATGCCCTTTCCATTTAATAAGAAGAGCGAAGTCAATACTGATGCCATGGACACACAAAAATCCAGAAACTTCTAGGGACACATAAGTGGGTCCCTTTGTCCAGACTCTTTTCTCAGTTTTTTTGTTTGTTTGTTTGTTTTAAAGATTTTATTTATTTATTTGACAGAAAGAGATCACAAGTAGGCAGAGAGGCAGGCAGAGAGAAAGAGGAGGAAGCAGGCTCCCTGCCGAGCAGATAGCCCGATGTGGGACTCGATCCCAGACCCTGAGATCATGACCTGAGCCAAAGGCAGCAGCTTAACCCACTGAGCCAGCCAGGCGCCCCTTTTCTCAGTTTCAAAGGAAGAAATCCCATGATCAAAATGTAATCATCTTCACAGAGTACATAATAATCTGATTTACTGGAATTGTGTGACTGAATATAAGAGCATCTTATTTTTCTATATACATAAAACAATAATGAGTTTGATTATTATAAGTCGGACTCAGAAAACAGACAGGGAGGCAAACCACAAGTGACTTTGAACTATAGGAAACACATTGAAAGTTGCTGGAGGGGACAGTAGTGGGGGGATGGGGTAATTGGGTGACCTCTGATGGAAATGACTTATCAGATGACCCACTGGGAAGCTGATAAACTGGTAAATGTCATGAAGCAATACTGGTGGGAGATATTTCTAGGGCTGCCAGAATGGCACAATAGACTTCTGGACAATCAAAATTAGAAGAAACTAAAAGCAACAAATCTAATTTTGAATGTCCAAAAGTCTTGATAATGGCCTATGCAGACAGAATTTTGTCAAAAATATCAAAAAGTTTTGAACTTTTGAGTAAACACTCTCTCAGATTATTATGAAAGATACTTAACTGTGTATTTGACCAGAGACAATAAAGATTTTATATTCAAATACCAGAAGGTTACAGACTTGTGAGCAAAACCTATCAAAGATCTAATAAAGCACAGAAAATTACTCCAATAAAACACAAAATCTTTGCTTTTCTTTCATAATCTCTTATCGGAAGCAGACCAATAGTACAGGAAAACTTTGTCCTTTTAGCAGATGAGAGAATATTAAGTTTTGTCCTGACATTGTTCAGCTAGACTAGAAATGATGCAATAAGCAGAGGCAACAGGATTCCTGTATCACTGTTGAAGAAGGTTCTCAGAGAGTAAAGACTTGAAAGATGGGACGCCAACTTCAGAACTGATGACAGAATTATCAGTATCTGTGATGCCATGACCCAAATTCCCAGCCTTGCAAGTAACTGGGAAAAAAATGAAGGAAGTTCTTTTGAACACAGATTGTTGCCTGGCTGTAAGTCTGAAAAGACAATCTATTTATGAGGCAATCAAAGAGTGATTACAACTTGGCCTGGAGAAGATACGACTGTGTGTGTACAGGGCAGAAGAGTGATTGTACTTATACTGACTTTTTCAGCCAGCTGCACAGATCCTTTTGTTGCTCATTTAACTGTGGTATAAAACCAGTAGCTTTAAAACATGCTGGATCATTTCACAGCAAGAAATAGTGTATATTTATGTCCCAGAACATACATACACATTAAAACCATATAAGTAACGGAAATAAAAGTTCAATAAATGGACATGTATTTCCTTGACATGGAAATATTTTCAGGAAGTATTTCTTGACATGTATATATTTTCAGTATATGCCATGCATACTCTATTTTCCATTCTATAAAATTATTATTTTTTATTTATATAAAGGCAATAAATAAATCTATAATAAAATCTGTAAATTATAGGTAAAATTAAAGACACATATATCATCCATCCATCTACATTGATAAGTATTGTGTATTTTTATTTAAATAAATGTTAACCATAACTCATCAATGGTCTGTGACCTTAGTTTGAAAAATGAGAAGTTAGCAAATCCTTCCACAGGGTGAGAAAACTCTGTGGAAGTTCAATGTGCCTTATCTTCTAAAGAGGAACCTGTGGCCTTGTCTGCATTCTCTCAGCCTCAATGAACACAGTTTGCACAGAGTTAATTTATGCTTATTACTCTCTTTTAACATTTTCTCTGGTTCATTTTGTAATGTTAGCTCTTCTTCCAACCTTTTTAACTATTTGTAATCTTTCCTTTTCAGTGAAAACTAGGAAACCAGCAATTGGGGACCATAATAAATTAGCATCCTGTAGTATATTAGTAAACTTTTAAAAACATCTGAAATTTTTAGAAATATATTTTTCCTCATAATACATTTTTTGTAAATATTAAAAGACAAAAGTAAATAAACTTATGTTTAACAGTTAATGTTTCCCTGATTTGTAAGTAATTTTTTTTTTTTTTTTTTTTTTTTTTTGGGGAGGGTATGTGATTTGGTGAGTGCTGTGAAGTGTGTAAACCTGGTGATTCACAGACCTGGGGATAAAAATATATGTTTATAAAAAATATATGTTTATAAAAAATAAAAAATTTAAAAAAAAAAGATAAGTAATTTAAATATTTAACAAATATCCATTATTTAGTTTAACTTAGTATAAACTTTGATCTTATTCATATTAATTTAAATCACTTGTTTAACATAACAATTATATTTATATTTGGATTAAACACTAAACAGCTAAACACAATTTTGTTATTTGTCTCGTTGACAAATTTTAGAACACTGAGATAACATGAGCTTATTTGATTGTAAACAAATGTAGAAAAAATTATTTACCACATTATATCTAATGCTGATAACTCTGAAGACATTCCTGTTTTTTTTAAGCCAATAAACTTGAACTAGTTTTTATATATCAAAGATCATCTTAGATCATACGAACTTGAAAAAATGTCTGTGTTAGTTTGATTATATTTCTAAGGACTTTAGGAATATTTGATTTATAAGCACTTGATTTTTGTTAAGACAATTAAATAGAGCTCTTACAAATTAATTTTGGTAATACCACCCAGAGGTTGAAAAATACTATGCCCATAAAATGTATACAGACAGACAAAGAGATCTTACAGATTTTGGTGTTTCTTTTTTAAATATTCCTCATATTGTCATATGCCTCAGATATGAAACTCAAAAGAATAGCTGAATCCAAGTTGTGTTTCTGGTAGATGGACCACATTAAAATTACCAGCTGAAATGTCCAAAGTCTTTAACCAAAGCCTTTTAAAATTATTATTATTATTATCACTTGCGTGCTGTAAGAATCCTTTTCGAGCTGTATGGAACTATTATTTCTTTAGAAGCTTCTGTATGCCAATCAAAGAATGCATTCCATGGTCTTCAAGTGGCTTGGAATCTTCTCTTTAAAGAGTCTCTGTTAAGGTGGACTCGTTTAAAACAAAGCTTCCCCAGAATGGCCAATGCAATTTTAAATTATCTAACAGCTATTTTAAGATACCAGGAATTACCCATTTCCCCCCCCCCCTTGTGAAAGAAAAGTGTATTCACCAGTAGGAAGACCCACCGCCACCACCACCATAGCATAGCTGTGAGCTGGCACCAAAATCATCTCCCTTGGTATCTCCAACTTGGCCCCAAATAAAGGCTGCAATCTCAACCAGAAGGAGGGAGGTTGGAACCTGAAAGGACTCACAGTTGAAGGAGACAGCTGTCAAGAGACGTGATGAGCACAAATGCTTGAGTGAATACCACGGCCAGTACTAGACACACTGAGCCTGCAGCAGTGGGATTGCTTCCAGTCCAGCTTCTGACACTAGTCATGTCAACCTAAAATTGTCTGGAAGCAAGAATTAAGCAAGAGTATTTATATGGAATCAAAGAATTGCAATTCAGGGTACACAGACTTGGGAGAAACTAAATAGTATCTTACTAGGGAACAAAAGCCTGGTTTTTTGTTTGTTTGTTTGTTTGTTTGTTTTTGTTTTTGTTTTAAGCAAATCAGGAATTCTTGTATTAGTTGTTGACAAATAATTTTTTATTAGTGCTGGCAACAGAAAGCTAATCTTGACTGAATATAATTGGCTGCAAAGTCTATCACTAAATTGTCTCTTACTATAGTGAAGGCAGCTGTTCAGGATGACTCCTTGGAATATTTTGGGTTTGGCCCAATTTAAAAGTTCATGGTTCCACCACTGAAGACTTGCATGAGACCCATCTCCTTAATGGCCTCCTGGCTGCACTCAAAAACTCTTTAACATGGGGCAGGAGCACGATGGTGGCCGAGTAGCAAACTGAATGGATAGTTATCAAACCATTCTGAACACCTACAAACTTAACAGGAGGTTGAAGAGGGGAAGAGCAGCAATTCTAGGAACAGGAAATTGATCACTTTCAGGAAGGTAGGACATGTGGAGAAGTGAATCTGAAGAGACAGAAAGATAGACCAAGGAGGAGGGGTCAGCACCCAGCAAGTGAGAGAGCAGCGGAGTACAAAATCAGAATTTTTATAAGTCTGCTCCACTGAGGTATGTTGCTCCAGAGGCTAAGTAGGAGGTGGAGCCCTCATGGGGACAATGTGGTCTCAGCACCCGCAGGGACACAAAAAGACCAGAAATGGTCAGAGTGTAGCAGAGCTCCCAGGCATTGGAGCAGGGAAGCCAACTGCAGACACAGAGCCGAGGAGTGTGGTCTCAGCTTGAGGTTACCTTAAACCATGATCCAAGGCACAGCAGGGCAACTGCAACTGAAGAAATCCAGAGAGACCTCATTTCTTCTCTGGGAGGAGTGGTATAGGAGCACATTGCAAGTATCTACTGGCAATGGAGACTCCAAACCCAGCCATGTGCCAGAGATAGAAATGCTTGTTTACAGGCTAGTTGATCTCGGAGCACACCCGGAGACAAGGGAGAGCTTCTCTGAAGCTAGAAGTCAATTTCAAAACCCACAAAAGTGGATTGACCACTTTTCTTGGAGGGTGCACTGAGGAGTGTGGCCCTGAGATCTTGGCTCTTATGGAGTGGGAGACTGGGAGGCTGCCATTTTCATTCCTGTCCTCCAAAGCTGTACAGAAAGTGTTCAGAAAAAAAAAAAAAAAAAAAGCTGCCAAGAGCAGATTGCTTAGCCTGGCCCCTGGCAAGGGCAGTGCAACTCTGCCTCAGGCAAAAACATTTGAGAATCACTGCAACAGGCTCCTCCACCAGAAGATCAGCAAGAACATCCAGGCAAGACCAATTTCACCAACCAACAAGAAATGCAAAACTCCAGAGACAGGGAAAAGCAACACATAGAATTCATGTTTGTTTGTTTGTTTGTTTGTTTTTTCCCCTATGATCTTTCAGTCTTTCAGAATTAATTTTTTTAATTTTATTTTTTTCTTATTCCATTTTTTTAAAATTTTCTCCTCTTTCCTATTTTAACATTGACTATTTTATCTTACCAATACCTTTTCAAAAATCTTTTTTAATTTTCATTGTTATACTCGTATTTTATTCCTTCATTGTTTTTAACCTTATTTTTTGTATAAATATAGGGTTTTTTTCCTTTAAAATTTTGGATACAATTTCTTCTAATAGATCAAAATATATCCTAAATTGAGTGCATGCTTTCGAACTAATCTCCAGCCTGATCACATTCTTTCCTCTTTTCAACCAACTTCTTATCTTATCAATTCCTTTTTTAGAATCTATTTTAATTTTCATCTTCACATTGATATTTCATCCCTTCATTGTGTTTAACAGTTTTTTTTGTATATATACAAGTTTTTCTTTCTTTAAAATTTTAGGAGGTAGTTTCTTCTAACCAATCAAAATACACCCAAAATCAGTGTGCAGCTTTGTTCTTTTCACCAGTCTAATGCATATTTTTTTCTTTTTCTCCCCTGCCTTCCCCCACCCCAGTTTTGGATCTCTTCTGATTTGGTTAGTGTATGTTTTTCTGGAGTCGTTGCTACCCTTTTAGTATTTTGTTCTCTCATTCATGTATTCTTAACTGGATAAAATGACAAGGTGGAAAAGTGCACTATTAAAAAAAAAAAAAAAGAACAAGAGGCAGTAGCAAGGGCTGGGGACCTAATCAATACAGACATTAGTATTATGTCAGAACCAGAGTTCAGAATGATGATTATCAAGGCACTAGCTAGGCTCAAAAAAAGTATAAAAGATATTAGAGAATCCCTTTCTTGATAAATAAAAATAAAATAAAATAAAATCTAACCAAGCTGAAATAAAAAAAGCTATTAATTAGATGCAATAAAAAATGGAGGCTCTTACTGCTAGGATAGATGAGACAGAGGAGAAAATTAGTGGTATGGAAAACCAAATAGTGGAGAATAATGAAGCTAAGAAAAAGAGATATAAACAACTACTGGATCATGAGGGGAGAACTCAAGAGATAAGTGATATCATAAGATGAAATAATATTAGAATAATTGGGATCCAGAAGAGGAAGAAAGAGAGAATTTATATTGGAGCAAATTATAGCAGATAATTTCCCTATTTGGTGAAGGGAACAAGCATCAAAATCCAGGAGGTGCAGAGAAGCCCCCTCAAAATTGATAAAAATAGGACTACATCCTGTCATCTAATAATAAAACTTAGAAGTCTCAGTGGCAAAGAAAACCCTGAAAGCAGCTCAGGACAAGGGGTTTGTAACATATAATGGTAGAAATATTAAATTGCAAGCAGACCTATCCACAGAGACTTGGCAGGCCAGAAAGGACTGGCATGATATATTCAGATCTCTAAACGAGAAAAACACACAGCCAAGAATACTATATCCAGCTAGACTATCATGGAAAATAGAAGGAGAGATAAAAAGCTTCCAGGACAAACAAAAACTAAAAGAATTTGCAAACATCAAACCAGCTCTAAAGTAAATAGTGAAAGGAGTCCTCTAAGCAAAAAGAGAGCCTAAAATAACAGACCAGAAAGGAACAGACAATATACAGTAACAGTCACTTTACAAACAATACAATGACACTAACTTCATATCTTTCAATAGTTACCTGAATGTAAATGGGCTAAATGTCCCAATCAAAAGACACAGGGTATCAGAATGGATAAAAAAATAAAAAGAAGAAGACCCATTCTGGCACCTGGGTGGCTCAGTGGGTTAAGCCGCTGCCTTTAGCTCAGGTCAAGATCTCATGGTCCTGGGATTGAGTGCCACATCAGGCTCCTTGCTTAGTGGGGAGCCTGCTTCTCTCTCTTTCTCTGCCTGCCTCTCTATCTGCTTGTGCTCTCTGTATCTCTCTCTGTCAAATAAATAAATAAATAAAATCTTAAAAAAAAAAGAAGATCCATCAATATGCTGTCTACAAGAAACTCATTTTAGACGCAAAGACACCTCCAGATTTAAAGTGAGGGGGTGGAAAACAATTTACCATGCTAATGGACAACAAAAGAAAGCTAGGGTGAAAATCCTTATATCAAATAAGTTAGATTTTAAGCCAAAGACTATAATAAGAGATGAAGAAAGACATTATATCATATTTAAAGTGTTTGTCCAACAAGAAGATCTAGCAATTTTAAATACCTATGCTCCTAACATGGGAGCACCCAATTGTATAAACCAATTAATAATAAAATCAAAGAAACACATCAACAATAACACAATGATTGTGGGGGACTTTAACACTGTCTTTACTGAAATGGACAGATCATCTAAGCAAAAGATCAGCAAGGAAATAAAGGCTTTAAATGACATGCTGGACCAGATGGACACCACAGCTATATGACACTTTATATGGAAAACACAAAAGACTCCACTCCAAAACTCCTAGAACTCATACAAGAATTCATTAAAGTGTCGGAATATAAAATCAATGCACAGAAATCAGTTGCATTTCTATATACCAACAGCAAGACAGAAGAAAGAGAAGTTAAGGAGTCGATCCCATTTACAATTGTACCCAAAACTATAAGATACGTAGGAATAAATCTAACCAAAGAGGAAAAGAATCTGTACTCAGAAAACTATAAAGTACTCATGAAAGAAGTGGAGGAAGACATAAGGAAATGGAAAAACGTCCAATGGTCATGGATTGGAAGAACAAATATTGTGAAAATGTCTATACTACCTAAAGCAATCTACACATTTAAAGGAATCCCTATCAAAACACCATCAATTTTTTTTCAAAGAAATAGAACAAATAATCCTAAAATTTATATGGAACCAGAAAAGACCCATAATAGTCAGAGTAATGTTGGAAAAAACAAACAAACAAACAAAGTTGGTGGCCTCACAATTCCAGACTTCAAGCTCTATTACAAAGCTGTAATTATCAAGACACGTTGATACTGACACAAAAACAGACACATAGATTAGTGGAACAGAATAGAGAGCCCAGAAATAGATCCTCAACTCCATGGTAAACTAATCTTCAACAAAGCAGGAAAGAATGTTCAATGGAAAAAAGACAATCTCTTCAAAAAATGGTGTTGGGAAAATTGGACAGCCACATGCAGAAGAATGAAACTGGGTGATGGCCTTACTCCACACACAAAAATAGACTAAAAATGGATAAAAGACCTCAATCTAACACAGGACTTCATCAAAATCTTTGAGGAAAACACAGGCAGCAACCTCTTCGACCTCAGCCTCAGCAACTTCTTCCTAGGAACATCACCAAAGGCAAGGGAAGCAAAGGCAAAAATGAACTATTGGGACTTCATCAGGATCGAAAGCTTTTGCACAGCAAAGGAACAGTTAACAAAACCAAAAGACAACTGACAGAATGGGAGAAGATATTCGCAAATGATATATCAGACAAAGGGCTAGTATCCAAAATCTATAAAGAACTTACCAAACTCAACACCCAAAGAACAAATTATCCA
This sequence comes from Mustela lutreola, assembly GCF_030435805.1. NCBI lineage: Eukaryota > Metazoa > Chordata > Mammalia > Carnivora > Mustelidae > Mustela > Mustela lutreola. Next base: position 59,708,025 of record NC_081297.1, read on the forward strand.
ATCAAGAAATGGGTGCCTGCATGGCTCAGTTGTTGGGCATCTGCTTTTGGCTCCAGTCACGATCCCAGGGTCTGGAATCAAGCCCTGCATCGGCTCCCTGCTCAGTGGTGGGCCTGCTTCTCCCTCTCCCATTCCTCCTGCTTCTATTCCTTCTTGCTCTTGCTGTGTCTCTCTCTGTCAAATAAATAAATAAAATCTTAAAATAAAAAAAAAAAAAAGAAACGGACATAAGACATGAACCAACATTTTGGCAAAGATGACATCCAAATGCCAATAGACACATGAAAAAGTGCTCAACATCACTTGGCATCAGGGAAATACAAATCAAAACCACAGTGAAATAGCACCCCACACCAGTCAGAATGGCCAAAATTAGCAAGTCGGGAAATGACAGATGTTGGCAAGGATGCAGAGGAAGGGGAATCCTCCTACACCATTGGTGGGAATGCAAGTTGGTGCAGCCACTCAGGAAAACAATATGGACGTTACTCAAAAAGTTGAAAATAGGGGAGCCTGGGTGGCTCAGTGAGTTAAGCCTCTGCCTTTGGCTCAGGTCATGATCTTGGGGTCCTGGGATCAAGCCCTGCATATGGCTCCCTGCTCAGCGGAGAGCCTGCTTCCCCCTCCCCTCTCTCTGCCTGCCTCTCTGCCTACTTGTGATCTCTGTTTGACAAATAAATAATTTTTTTTTTTAAATTGAAAATAGAGCTACCCTACAACCCAGCAATCACACTACTGGGTATATACCCTAAAGATACAAGTGTAGTGATATGAAGGGGCACATGCACCCAAATGTTTATAGCAGCAATGTCCACAATAGCCAAACCATGGAAAGTACCTAGACGTCCATCAACTGATAAATGGATAAAGAAGTGGTGTATATATATATATATATATATATATGAATTCTATGCAGCCAACAAAAGAAATGAAATCTTGCCATTTGCAACGACATGGATGGAACTAGAGGGTATTATGCTAAGTGAAATAGGTCAGAGGAAAACAATTATCATATTTTCTCTCTGATATGAGGAATTTGGGAAGTAGGATGGTGGGGTCGTGGGAGTAAGGAGGAAAAAATAAATAAGAGGGGATCAGGAGGAAGACTAACCATGACTCTTAATCTCACAAAACAAACTGAGAATTGCTGGGGGTTTAGGGGGATGGATAGAGTGGCTGGCTGATGGACATTTGAGAGGGTATGTGCTATGGTGAGTACTATGAAATGTGTAAGCCTAATGGTTCACAGACCTGTACCCTGAAGCAAATAATGCATTATATGTTAAAAAAAATGCAATAGGAAAGGCTAAAGAAGACACAGAATTTGGAGAGCTGCAAGAAAACTTTTGATCATATGCTCCTATAAAGCATTAAAAAGTATAATAGATTTAAAAAAAAGAAAAAGATTGGGGAAGAAATTATATTTGTGAGTTTCCTAATCTGCTTATAGTAAGCTGTTAATATCCACATAATAAGTATTAAATATTGTTATTGGCTTTTCCTTTAGTTTACCTTGTTTGTGCATGGATATAATTTGTCAAATATATCTCAGTGTTTCCTAATGTAAATTGATTAATGCCTAAAAAAGTCTTAGAAATCTAGACTGTGGTCATTGGTAAAAATTCTTTCAAAATAGATCTGAGATAGTAATAAATATGGTGTGGTAGCAGGTTAAACTGTACCCCTAGGGCAAATAATACATTATATGTATGTTAATTAAAAAAAAAAAAAAACCTCCCTGACATAAGTGACCCGATTTTATTTCATTTTTCAGCACACCTATAGTTAACAGTAATACATTTTACGCTTAAAACTTAAGAGGCTAGTGCCTCTTAAGAACACTCATATTAAGTGTTCTTAACACAATAAAATATTTAAGAATACACATATATACATTTTTCAGTTAAAAAAGGAAATAAGTATTTACAAATACAATTTTAAGGGAGTACCTTATTCTAAAGATTGATGCTCGTTAAGATTCCTCCACTTGATTACCAACCCATCATTCAACAATAACTATTGTTATTAAAAGAATCACTCTTTTGAGATTTCACAATTCTGTAACATCCTACGGACATATTCGTGCTTCACTGGTGAAAATTTATGAAAAGAACATCAGGATATCTAATATTTTTGTGGGGAAAAAAAAAAAAACTGAATAAGCCCAGAAAATAACACATTCATCATAATTACAAGACTAGTACTGTTATCATGAACAATAAGAACCTATCAGCTGGGTGATATAGTGATTTATAATAAGAAATATTTGGTCTTCATCCAGTTAGACACAGAGCTTCTAAAACCTTTGGGATTTCCTGAGTGGTGGAAGAAATCAAGGTATCTTTTGTTATACTAATGAGGTAACTTGGGAAGCCATTTTGTAACCTAAGAATAGAGGCTGGTTGCCAGAGCAAGAAACCTTGTACAAAGGGTTGAAACTTACAGTCCTCACCTCCTCATATCTGGGAAGCAGAGAGGAGTGGAGATTGAGTTCAACCAATAGCCTGTGAGTTAATCAATCATGCCTATGTAATGAGGCTTCCATTAAAAAACAAAAGAATGGGTTCAGAGAATTTCCAAGTTCTCTGTGGAGAGAGAACTCCACAGTTCTCTGTGGAGAGAGAACTCCACAGTTCTCTGTGGAGAGAGAACTCCACAGTTCTCTGTGGAGAACAAGCAGTGGTGCCTCGAGAGTGGCACACTTGGGAGGGCATGAAGCTCTGTGCTCTTCCCCCACATAACTCAACCTATACATCTCTTTCACCTGGCTCTTCCTGAATTGTACCTTTTTATGAATAAACTGCCTATCTAATAAATAAAATGTTTTTTTGAGCTCTGTAATCCACTCTAGCAAATTAATCCAACCCAAGGAGAAGATCAACAAACCTCAGATCTATAGCTGGTCTGTCAGAATTATAGGTGACAACTTAGGCTTGCCATTGACCTCTGAAGTGGGTGGAGAGCAGTCTTGTAGGACTAAGCCCTCCACCTGTGGTATCTGACAACATCTTCAGGTAGATTGTGTCAGAACTCAGTTGAATTGTAGAATGCCCAATTGCTGTTGGAGAATTTCTTTATGTGGAAAACAATATACATCAGAATTGGTGTCAGAATTTTAAACTGGAAAAAAAAAATAGCAAAATATATTCTTTTCCAGCACATATAAAACATCCTTCAGATTCAATCATGTGATAGATCACAAAACAAGTCTTAATAAATTTAAGAAGATTGAAATTATGTCAAGCAACCTTTCCAACCATAATGGTATGAATGTAGAAGTAATTACAAGAAGAAAACTCAAAACTTTACAAATACGTGAATATTAACTAACATCTACTGATCAACCAATGGGCCAACAAAGAGAGAAATCAAAAGATAAATCAATAGAAGCTAAAATGGAAATACAACATACCAAAACATATGGGATACAGCAAAAAGAGTTTGAAGAGTGAAGTTTATAATAAAAAATACCTATATTAACAAAAAAGATCTCATACAAACAACCTAACTTTATACTTCAAGGGACTAAAACGGGAACAAATGAAGCCCAAAGCTAATGGAAGGAAATAACAAAGATCAAAATGGAAATAAATAGAGACCACAAAGAAAATATCTATGAAACTAAGAGCTACTTTTTTAAATAAAAACAAAATAAAGAAACTTTAGTGAGACTTAACAAGAAAAAGGAAGACTCAAGTAAATAAAATTATAAATAAAAGAGAAGACCTTACAACTGATACCACATAATTACAAAATGATATCAGACAATATATTTAAAAAATGGCAACAAATTAGACAACCTAGAAAAAATGGATAAATTCCTAGAAACATACAACTACCAAGACTAAATCACGAAGAAATACAAAACCTAAACAGATCAATTACTAGTACAGAGGATAAATCATTATTCAAAATCTTTCCAACAAAGAAGAATCTAGCACCAAATGGCTTTACATGAATTCTACCAAACATTCAAAGAAGAATTAATACCAATACTCTATAAATTCTTCCAAAAGAGAGAGAGTGAGAGAAAGAGAAGAAAATACTTTCAAACTTATTTTATGAGACCAGCATTACTTTTATATCAAAGCCAGACAAAGGCACTAGAAAAAAATTACAGACCAATATTCTTAACAAACATAGATATAAAAATCTTCAACATAATATTAGCAAACTAAACTCAACAATACACTAAAAGGATAATACACAATGATCAAGTGGAATTTATTCCAGGAATTCAAGGAATGATTCAACATCCACAAATGAATCAATGTATACACCACATTAACAAAATGAAGGATAAAATTCCATATAGTTGCAGAAAAAGCAGTTGACATAATTCAGCACCTTTTCATGGTAAAAAGTATCAGCAAACTGGGTGCAGAGGAAACATCTCAATAGAATAGAGACGTATATGAAAGGTCTACAGATAACATTGTTCTCAGTAGTGAAAAGCTGAAAGCTTTAAGATTAGGAATAAGACACCAAAGATGCCCATTCTTACCCTTCCTATCCAACATAGTATTGGAAGTCCTAGCCAGATAATTAGTCAAAGAAAATAAATAAATGGCTTCAAGATCAGAGAAGAAGTAAAACTATTTTTATTTGGGCACATGTTATATATAGAAAATTCTAAAGACTCCACAAAAAAAAATGTTAAAAATAATAAAAATTTTAGGGGTACCTGGGTGGCTCAGTCAGTGAAGTGTCTGACTCTTCATTTCACCTCAGGTCATGATCTCAGGGTGGTGCAATCAAGTACACTCCACAGTCAGCATAGAGTTGCTTGAGGCTCTTTCTCTCTCTCCCTCTGTCCCCCACTAAAATAAATAAATAAATAAATCTTAACAGAAATAACAAAGAATTTTAGTAAATGTGAAGTTTACAAAACCATTATGCCAAAATCAGTTACATTTCTACACACTAATAGTGAACTCTCTGCAAAAGAAGTTAAGAATAGAATCTCACTTACAATAGCATCAAAAGACTAAAATATTTAAGAATAAGTTTAACCAAGAAAGTCAAGATCTATACACCAAAAACTGTGAGACATTAATGAAAAATACTGATAACAACACAAATAAATGAAGAGATATACAATGCTCAGGGAAGTCTTCACAAAAATTCTAATGGCATTTTTCACAAAAATAAAACAAACAATCCTAAAATTTGTATGAAACCACAAAAGACCCTGAGTATCCAAATCAATCTTTATATAGAAGAACAAAGCTGAATGTATCGCATTATCTGATTTTAAACTAGATTATAAAGCCATAGTAAACAACCCAGTATGGTATTGGCAAAAAAGCTGACACAGAGGTTAATGGAACAGAATAGAAAGTCCATTAATAAACCCACACAAATATTGTCAATTAATTTATGACAAAGGAGCCAAGAATACACAATGCAGAAAGAATATTCTCTTCCAAAAATTGTGCTGGGAAACCTGAATTGCCACATGCAAAAGAATGAAATTTGTCCCCTATCATATGCCATACAGAAAAATAAATTCAAAATAGGTTAAAGACTTGAACATAAAACAGGAAATCATAACTCCTAGAAGAAAATATAGGAGGGTAAGCTCTCTGACATTGGTCTTGGCAATGATTTTTTTTTTTTTTGATTGGACACCAAAAGCAGAAGCAATAAAAAGCAAAAATAAGTAAGTGGGACTATGCCAAATTAAAAAGCTTCTGAACTGCAAAGGAAAATGTCAACAAAATGAAAAAGCAATCTACTGAATGGGGGAAAATATGCAAATCATATATCTAATAAGGAGTTAATATACAAAATATATAAAGTACTTACATAACTTTATAGGGGAAAAATCCAATTTAAAAAAATAAGCAGAGGATATGAATAGATATTTTTCAAAACAAGGCACACAGATGGCCAACAGGTAAAGGCATTCAGTATCATTAATTGTGAAGTTAATGCTAATCACTACCACAGTGAGATATCACTCACACTCGTAGAACTTCTATTATCAAAAAGACAGGGGCACCTTTAACCCACCTGGGCTCAGTGGGTTAAAGTCTCTGCCTTCGGCTTGGGTCATGATTCCAGGATCCTGGGATCAAGCTCGGCATCAGGCTCTCTGCTCATCGGGAAACCTGCTTTTCTTTCTCTCTCTCTCTCTCGGCCTGCCTCTCTGCCTACTTGTGATCTCTGTCTGTCAAATAAATAAATAAAATCTTTAAAAAAAAAGATGAATATAAAAAACACAGAAGGGAAGAATGTTATGTATGATTCCATTCATATGGAACACAAGAAAAAGACTTGCATTTGAAAAAATCAAATTGAATATAAAATGATGAAAAGCATATTTCCATTGGCTGGAATTAGAGGGTTTTAATAGGAAGAAACAGGAAGGAACTTTGTAGGGAAATGGAAATACTCATTTCAGTGGGAGTAATAATTAGAGAGGTATATTTTTGTAAAAATTCCTCAACTGAAATATTAAAAAATGGTCCATTTATTGTATGTAAATTTTACTGTATAAAATCTGTAACCCAATGTAGACCCTTGTTAATCCATAAATGGATGAAGGTAATAATTACTTAAAAAAAAAGAAGATATATGTTCATGACTTAGGTGTATGCACAAAGATACTCTTATACACTTAATTTAAAAGATGATATTAATTATTACTTAAAATAATGAATTAATAAAATTATTAATTAAAAAGTTATAAATATACCAATACTATGAAGAGTTCAATTCTTATCAATTATCAATGTTCAAAAAATATCTTCACAATGTTTTAATCATTATAAATTTTTTTATAATGATAAAAAATATAAAAAGAAGCTAAAATGATTTAAGGTAATTGGAAACAGTATAATTATCCATACAGTGATATCTTACACTGGTGAAACTTAGGAAGCAATATACATTTATGACAATGTTAAATTTTGGTTTAAATTCTGATGTCATATTAATATAGTGTACTGAAATTAAATAGATTTAAAATGATGCATCTCAATAATTAATAATTAAGATATAACAAGGTTCACACACTTCTAAGGGTAAATAGCTGAGATAGTCTGTATATCTCAACACAGAGGTATTTTAATTTAATTTAATGTTCGTGCATTTGTACTTACATAACTGTAAACATGCATATGTTTACAGGAAGGAAAGAATGGAAGGTATTCTCCAAAATATTACCTCTAATATTTCACCGTGATTTTTCTGTTGTTATATATCTAATCAAAACTTTTAACATATAATTTGTTCATTCCATAACTATTTGAAGACGCAGAGAGGGAGATCTATCATCTTTCAGAGTGCCCTTGAACCTGTTTTTCCTCTCAATGTCTGAGAGTTTAAAAAACAAAACAAAACAAAACAAAACAAAAACAAAACTATTTCCTAGGCTTGTGATGGCACTACAGCTATTGTGCGGGAATTGATATAATCACCTGAAGATAAAAACTGCAAGGAAATTATGTATACTCCTGAGAGCTGTTACTGCAGGAGTGGTCAGACTCAGCCATTAGCGACCAGAAGTTTTCTTGCTAGTTTTCAACATTATATGCATCTTCAAGTTGTGGCTATAAGAATAACTGTAGTTAACTTAATAGAGAGAAGCTATGATTAACTGCCAGAGTGTAAGTATTATGAATTCTGTCATTTCAGTTACATTTGTTTTGAGACTTGAGTCACATTCATTGTATAAAATTTAGCAATGGAAGGGCACCATGGTGGCTCAGTCAGTCGAGCAACCAACTCTTGGGTTTGGCTCAGGTCATCATCTCAGGATCCTGGGATGGAGCCCTGCATCAGGCTGGGCTCTGTGCTGAATGCAGGGTCTGCTTAAGATTCTCTCTCTCTCTCTTCCTTTCCCTCTGCCCCTACCACACCTCACACACTCTCTCTCTGTCTCTTTAAAATAAATTAAATGTTTTTAAAAACTTAGCAATGTAAGTTCTAATTTGGGTATTAAACATCATTTTTAGAGCACTTTATTCTTGGATAGTATATAGTTACTGATAAGAGTAGTTTAAGCAACAATAAATAAGACGTCACCTAAGAATTCCATAATTTGAATGCCATGACAAAATGATAGGTCTCACAAATGCAAATTCTGGGAACTAAAAACTATTAACCAGTGGCTGGCTGAGGATGTGCATGCCCAGCAAAACTGGAGACAGGAAATCGAGATTGGGTGGGGAAACACAGCACAGTGGAGGGAAGATTATTCCAGATAGATAATCCATATAAAATGCTTGTTTCAGTATCTAACATATAGTAAAACTTCAATAAATACACAAGTTAGATTATTAAAAAAAAATACACACACACACACACACACAGGGGGAGAAATAGGATGAGAGTATAGAAAATTAAGAGTTTCATTTTGGCTTTTTATGTCTGGAGTGCATTTGTTTATGTAACTGAAGCACAATCATTTTTAGAAATTAGGAGTTCAAGAAAACACTCAAAGGGAGCATTGGGTTAAGAAGTAAAAACGTATTAACAACTGGGACACATGGGTCATGCAATCCATTAAGCATCTGCCTTTGGCTCAGGTCATGATCCCAGAGTCCTGGAATCGAGTACCACATCAGGCTCCCTGCTCAGCAGGGAGACTGCTTCTCCTTCTGTCTGCTGCTCACCCTGCTTGTACTCTCTCTCTCTCTGAAAAAATAAATAAATAAAACCTTTAAAAAGTGTATTAAGAAATATTCCATATATATATATATATATATATATATATAGAGAGAGAGAGAGAGAGAGAGAGATATTAGAAAGCAAAAAGATGGCAAGTAAACATGTATGTGGTATTAAAGTAAGTTAAGAGAAAATGTTATGAATATTGGGTGGTTGAAGGTACACATTCTACTTAGAAATTCCCTAAACTTTAAAAGCAAAAAAAGCCAAAAGTGATAAATTCTGGCACATAGTATTTCAATAGGTTCTTGAGAACAAAACAGGACTATAGCATATTGATGATTGAATGTAAGGTAACTAAAAGGAAAATCATTCTGGACAAGGTAATTGAAGTAGTTAAAATAGACTTATCACACTATCAGCCATGTACTTTCTAAGTACTTTATATATTAGTCTTTAATTTTTTGATGAAGGAAAATATTATTTCCATTCTGTAGATGATAAAAACTGAGTCACAGTTAAAGCAAGCCATGCTTGAAGAATGTGTTTAATAGCTCAATCTGAAATTTTTTGTAGTTAGTGATATTAATAACAATATTTTGAAATGTGTTTCAACCTCAACTAAACAGTTGTAAAACTAAGAAAATCTATAATTATTTTTTACATCCCTATATATCTTACATCCAACACATACATATTTTCATTCTATAGAATATATTTGTCATCAAAATACTTCCTGTCTTCCCATACCACAGTGGGAAATTAGTGTAATTCTAAACAGAAAATATGAAAGTCAGGGAAATGGGTGAGTGAGAAAGGAGTTGTTTAAGGAAACACATATTTTTAAAACTATAATACTAGAGCTCGTCATCTTCAGTAATGGATATACAGAGCCTATATCATGAGTCTCAAACTATTTGTGATCTGTTCCTTATTAAAACAAAACTTCAAGGAAATGTATGAAGGTGATAATGAAAGTTTAAGATTCAGCTTTAAGATTCAGTCTCTGAGCAGGGACAAAATGATCTCACAAAACATAAGCAGTCAAATCTATCTGTCAGGAAAATCAAATTCCAGGTATAAGTAAAAAATATATAAATTTCAAATAAAATGTAATGAGAAGGAAGCACCCATAATATTTTGGAGTATGATACAGATTTTTCTGATTTTTTAAAATATCTCCTGAATTTACCAAAACAACACCCAATTGTAGAAACTAGAATATCAGTGTATTGATAATATTTGTAAATGAAAATTTTGTAAATGCATGTGATTGTTTGCTTAGTTTTTTCTCCCATTAATTACCAACGCATATATATCAAATATACCTGAATTATAAATGCAGACTGAATTGAAGTCAGAAGTCAATGATGAGAAACCACACAATAACAACATTTATCCTGTTGGGACTGACCAATGATCCACAACTGAAGATTATGGTTTTCATCTTTCTATTTCTCACCTATATGTTAAGCATAACTGGGAACCTGACAATCATCTCCCTTACCTTCATAGATTCTCACTTTCAGAATGCCATGTACTTTTTCCGACAAAATTTCTCCTTCTTAGATATCTCATTTACCTCTGCTTGTATTCCCAGATATTTGTACAACATATCAACAGATGACAAGACAATCACATATGACAATTGTGTCCTTCAGATTTTTTTTACTTATATTTTTCGTGTAACAGAACTTTTTCTCCTGGCCACCATGTCCTATGATTGATATGTTGCCATCTGCAAACCCCTACATTATGTGACCATCATGAACAAGAGGGTCTGTAGAAGACTTATCCTTGGATGCTGGACAGCTAGCTTCTTGATTATTCTCCCACCACTTAGCCTGGGCCTAAATCTGGAATTCTGTGACTCTAATGTTATTGACCATTTTTTCTGTGATGCATCCCCCCTCCTAAAAATATCATGCTCAGAAACATGGCTTATAGAGCAGATGGTCATAGCCTGTTCTATGTTGACCTTCATTATGACCCTATATGTACTTCTATCCTACATATACATCATCAAGGCTATTCTACAATTCTCTTCTTCCCAGCAAAGAAAAAAGGCATTTTCTACATGTTCTTCCCACATGATTGTAGTCTCCATCACCTATGGAAGCTGTATTTTCATCTATGTTAAGCCTTCACCAAAGAAATCAGTGGCCATTGATAAGGGTGTGGCAGTCCTTACTACATCCATTGCTCCTATGCTGAACCCTTTCATTTATACCTTGAGAAACAAGCAAGTAAAACAAGCTGTCAAAGACTCGGTCAAAAGAATTGCATTATTCTCAACGAAGTAATAGAATTTGCTCAAGTAGGGAACCACATTTTCATAAAAATATTATTAGTTCCTAAGCATATATCTTTAGATTTTTAACTCCTTTCTTTCTAGCAGAGTCTATTTCAGAAAACTTTCTTTAAAAACAATTTTTTTAAATTTATTTTTTTAAGAGAGAGAGAGAGAGCCCGTGTGAGTGCACAAGTTAGGGGAGGGGTAGATGGAGAGGAGAAGGAGAAGCAGACTCCCTGCTGAGCAGTGAGCCTGACTAGGGCTTGATCCCAGGACTATCATGACCTGAGCTCAAGGCAGACCCCCAACCAACTGAGCCACACATTCAAAGCTCTCTTAAAAAGAAAATGTGATACATTTCTAGGAAGCAAAAGAATGTTCCACATCTTAACAAGCCTTTACAAAACTGCAAACAAAACAAGACAAAATAAGCAGAACCAATGAGTTAATTGTGTATTTTGGATAGAGTAATTGTGTATTGCATTTTATAGTTCTAGCTTTTAAGAGCATTTTTGATGCTAGGGTCCATTTCAGGCACTGGAGATAGAATAGAAAACCTACAGGTTTCTTGCCCTTAAATGCCTTACACTTTAGAAGGGGTATGTGACTAGTGCATTAAATAAAATATGAACATCACTGTCAACCTACAATTGTCAGGAAGCAATAGTCAAGCAAAAGTGTGTATTTGGGATCAAAGAATTATAATTCAGGTACCAGAGCTGGGCAGCAATGCCCTACTAGGAAGCAAAAACCAGGGGTTTTAAAGACAAAAAGGGAATGCTTGTATAAGTTGTCTACAAAAACTTTAATTGGTGTTAGCAGCAGAAAACTAATCTTGGCTGAACATAACTGGTTGCTAAGGCCATCACTAAGCAAATGTCCATTACTGTAGCAAGTTGTAAATATTCTTGCAGAGTCCTTGAGGTATTTGGGATTAGGCCCAGTTCAGAAGTTCATGGTTCTACCTGAAGAGGACAAGCATACAGCCCACCTCTTTAATGGCATCGCAGATTTAGAACCCCTTGACATCAATGACTCCATTTTATTTCACCTTTCACAATTATAAACAACAAAAATATCTTAAAGTGAAAAAAAAAAAAGGAAGTTATGACAAATGTTTGCCTCTTAATGCCAAAGCCGAATTATAAAATGTAACCTCTTTCAATTTTGAATACTCAACACATCACTGACTAGCAGGTTAATTTGAAGTAAAAGTGCTAACAATTCTTAAAAGACAAGTAAAATTCTAAAGACAGTGGTTATATATCTGCATCTTTATTTGTTTCTATATGTTTATAACTATATGCACTGGTTGTTGAGAAACATGTAAAAAAGAGAAAACAAGTAAAAACATGAAATGTATCTACATTAGGCACAGAAATGACTACAACTCGAAGAAAATCTATGGAAGCAGTACTTTCATCTATATTACACAGTCAGCCATGGAAACAGTGGCTGTTAATAAGGGCATGACAGGGCTCCCTACTTCTTACGTTTAGAACTACTTCCTGGACCCCTTCATTGACACCTTGAGAAACAAAGAAGTAAAACAAAATTATAATAACATTTCAGGGACCTTGTTTGTGAAATAATATTTTGATGTACTCGATTACATAAAATATACCATTTAAATTGATTTATTTTTAATTTATAATATGGCTATAGAAATGTCTGAATTAAATACATGGCTTACATCATCTTTCTATTGGAATGCTTCAGATATTTAAGCAGTGCTGGTTAGTAGTGGGCTCATTCTGTTTATTAGACCCAAAATTCTGTATTTGATTTAAGAAAACCTCACCAAAGAAACACTTTCAGCAAAAAAGATATTTTCAAGAGACTTCTCAAGCCAAACCTACATGGAATGAAATCAATATAAGTAACATTTAAAATTATTAACTCTAATATTAAAAAACACTCACATAAGCTTAATCTATAAAATTCAGTACATCTTGGGGCGCCTGGGTGGTTCAGTTGGTTAACTGACGGCCTTCGGCTCTGGTCATGATCCCAGAGTCCTGGGATCAAGCCCTGTGTCGGGCTCTCTGCTTAGTGGGGAGCCTGCTTCTCCCTTTCCCTCTGCTGCTCTGCCTGCTTGTGTCTCTCACTCTCTCTGTCAAATAAATAAAATCTTTAAAAAAATGCAGTACATTTTTAAATTTAAGATTAATAATGTACAAATGAAATTAATCTGTGGGTTAAGAATGAAAAGAACTTTTGAAAGAAAATATAAATGTAGTGACCACTAACATAACATAACTCTGCTTTCCTTTAAAAAGTGTTGAACTTTTAAATATATATATAAATCAAGATTAAAAAATGGAAATCTGAATATGTAAGCAATGTGGTTTTTTAGAGCAATACTCCTTGGCATTGAGTAGGTAGGAAGGACGGCTGAGTGCAATGAGTTCAGGAACCCTGGGAAGCTCTTTCTAATGCAGGCAGAGCTTTTTGGCAACTCACTGTATCAATTATTCTATAGCATTGACTCCAGTTCATACAAAAGATCTGACTCTGGTGGAATCATTTTTTTCCACATAATTTTTTCACCTTTGCCCAACCTTCTCTGATTTCCTTCACTGGTCTAGTAGATGCCCTCACTCGCAAGGAGACACTAAGAATTATATTCTCCTCGTCCAGAGCCCCTGATCTGACAAACTGGGTGTTTCCAGAGACGAGTGGATTTAATGACTAAGTTATTAGAAATTGTTAGTTTCTGGGAATTTAGATTGTGATAATAACACCTGTCTTGAGACAAGTTGCTAGAGGAGGCCTGCATTATAGGAATAAAAGTCCCTTACTGCTCATTAATAGTAGCCCATTAATAGTAGCTTACCTGAGGGCCCAGACTGAGAAGTTATAGTCCTCCCCGTCTTGTTCTAAGACACCAGGTCTTGTTCTAAGGCTTTTTCAGCCCAAGGGTAATTACAACTAGTCTCCTAAATTTCTTAAAATATCCAAAATGTTAAAAATATCTTAAAAAAAAATCTTAATATCAACAACAAATATTTTTGAGTGCTTTTTCTACCCCAAGCTGTATGTTAAACACTTCATTTCTCTTCAACTTACATAGAGAACATTTCATAATGCACAGTACTGTCTCAATCACATCAAGAAGTATCAATTCATAGCCAACTTATTTCATCTATAAACAGGTCTATTCCTTCCATCCCCTACTTGATTATTTGAAACATATACATACATTATTTCATATACATTTCAGTATGACTCACTAAAAATATAAATTTTTAAACATTGATGATAATATGTAATATAGCACATAATTGACTGTGTACAGCTTGATGAGTTTTCTTAAGCACTGATACTCATGTAACCATCACACATATCCAGATACAGCACATTTTCAGCACCCCAGACATCTTTTTGTTACTACTCAATGTCGATATCCTCCCAAATGCATCTGCTCTGCTGACTTACAATGCCAAAGCTCAGTTTTGTATAATCACTACCATCAAATTAATAGGAATACACAGAACGTACTCTGTGGGGTCTAGTTTCATTTTTTTGACATCGTGTCTGTAGAGTGGTCCAGGTTGTGTTAGCAGTTTATAAGTTCTGGTAAATTATAGAAATATAGCACAATTAATTTAGCCATCTTCTATTAATAAATATTTAGGTTGTTTCCTATATGTGACTCTTATATTAAAGGTCAAAGAACATTCTTGTACACCTTTTTTTGGCAGACATAAACACTCATATCTGTAGAATATAGAACTAAAAGTGGATTGATAGGCTATCTGTTAGCCCTATGTTTAGCTTAGTTGACATTGTCAAACAACACTCAAAAATAGTGTACTGATTTATCTTCCTATCAGCAATATATATGGACTATAATTGCTTCATATTCTTGCCAACGTGAAACTTTGTCAGACCTATTAAATTTAGCCATATAATGTTCGATACCCTGTTATATGCTTTTCAGATATCAGACATCCTATTTTGTGAAATGCTTATTCAAATAATTTGTCCTTTGTCTGAATTTATTTTTAGGAGTTTTATTAATTTTCTATATGTCAGTCCTTTATCAGTGGCAAATGCTGAAGTTATCTCTTATCCATGTCTTGCCTGATCATTTTGTTTATATTAAATTCGTGAAACAAAATATCTTAACTTTAATGAAGTCCAATCCATCCTTTCATTTCTGTTGTTGATAGAGGGTTCTTTGTATTTTTGTTTTGTTTTGGGGTTTTGCTGTTTCAGAAATCTTTGTTAACTAAACATCATGAAGGTACATAACTATGTTCTATTTTATAAGTTTCACTCACAGTTCTTACAAACTAAGGTTAATGACTTATGTGAAATTGACTTTTTCTATGGTTTGAGATAGGGAATGATGGTCTATATTTCCATGTGAATATCAAAATAACAGAATTATTTCTTGAAAAGATTCCCTTTTCTCCTTGAATTCAGTGGCAATTTTGTCATCATCAGTTGATATGTGAGTGAATATTTTTGAGGTTTCATCATTTAATTCCATTGATATGCTTATCTCTGAACCAATACTATACTATTCTATTTATAGTAGCTTTATAAGTTTTTATATCGAGTAGTGTAATCCAAATAACTGTCTTCTCCTTCCTCAAGTTTACTTTGTTCTTACCAGTCCTTTGTTTTTCATAAAACTTTAAAAACCTTGGCAATTTCTACAAGTAAAAAATTATCTTCAGTGATTTTAAGATCACATTGAACCAACTAGCCAATTTGGGGGAAATTAATGTCATTATAACATTAAGAACTCTAATCCACTAAAAGAGTCTCATTTGTGTCTTTAATAACTTTTAAAAATATTTTCATTTTAACTGTATAGAGGCCTTGTACAATATTGATAGACATATTACTGGTATTTGATAGATTCATTCCTAAGCCTTTGATAATATGTTGCTATTTTACATGGACTTTTCTAATTTTTATTTTATAATTGTTTGTTGCTAGTTTTAGAGGTACTGTTGTTTTTTAATATTGGCTTTTATCTAGTAATCTTCCCAAATTTAGTAATTACTAATTCTTAAATTTAATGATTAATTCTAGTGATTTACATGTGGTGTATTTTAAATATGTCAACACACAATCAAATAATATGCAAATAATGACAGGCTACTATATTTTTTTTCTTTATTGCTCTAAGTCCCCCCAGTAAAATGATAAATAGAAATGGTGGAGGTGGAGATCCTTTTATATTCCTCAACTAAACAGAAAAGATTTCAGCATTCAGAATAAAATACTTAGGAATAAATTTAACCAAGAAGGTGAAAGTCTGTACTCTGAAAATTATAAAACACTGATGAGATAAATTGAAGATACAAATAAATGGAAAGATATTTGATGCTCATGGATTTGAAAAAAATGATATTGTTAAAATGTCCATACTACCCAAATAGATTCAATGCAATCCCCATTAAAATACCAATGACATTTTTCACAGGACTATAGCAAAGAACTGAGAACAATCTGAGGGTTTGAAGGGGCGGGGGTGGGAAGTTGGGTGAGTCTGGTGGTGGGTATTATGGAGGGCACGTATCACATGGAGCACTGGGTGTGGTGCATAAACAATGAATTCTGGTACACTGAAAAGTTTTAAAAAATTAAAAAAAAAAAAAAGAATCCTAAAATTTGTATGGAACCATAAAAGCCCCGAAACAACTAAAGCAATTTAACCCCCCCCAAAAAAACAACCAAACAAACAAACAAAAACCTATAGGTATCATATGCCTTGATTTCAAATTATATTACAAAGTTATAGTTATCAAAATAGGGAGGTGGCACTGGAATGAAAACAGGTAAAAAGATCAATGGAATACGATAGAAAGCCCAGAAAGAAACCCAAACAAATGGTTAATCAACCTATGACTAAGGAGGCAAGAATATATTATGGGGAAAAGAAATTTCTTCATTAATGGTGTTGGAAAAACTGGACAGCTATGTGCAAAAAAAAAAAAAAAATTGGACCACTGTCTTAAACCATATACAAAAATAAATGTAAAATGGGTTTAAGACTCAAATGTGTAAGACCTAAAATCATAAAATTCCTAGAAGAAAACAAAGGCAATAAGCTCTCTGACATTGGTCTCAGCAATTTTAGGGAGGGGAGCCAGTGTCCTCAGTCAAGGGCAACAAAAGTTAAAATAACAAATGGGATTACATCAAACTGAAAAGCTTCAGCACAGGGAAGTAAACATCAACAAAACAAAAAGGCAAACTACTGAATAGGAGAAGATGCTTACAAATCATACATCTGATAAGAGTTGATATCCAAAATCTGTAAAAAAGTTACACAACTTAATATAAAAAAAATACACAACCCAGTCAGAAAATGGACAGAGAACCTGAATGGACATTTTCCCAAAGATGTACAGATGTACAGGCACATGTTCAACTTCACTGATCATCGGGGAAATGCAAACCAAATCACAATGATATACTACCTCATACCAGTCAAATTGCTATCATCAAAAAGACAAAAAGTAACAAATATTTGTGAGGTTATAGAGAAAAGGGAACTTGTTCCCTGTTGATGGAAATGTAAATTGGTCCATCCACATTAGAAATAGAATGCAGGTTCCTCAAAAAATTAAAAATAGAAATACCAAATGATTGAACAATTCCACGTCTGAGTATTTATCTGAAGAAAATAAAAACACCAATTTGAAGAGACATGTTACTGCACCCCTATGTTCACTGTGGCATTATTTACAATAGCCAAGATACAGAAGCAACTTATGTGTTCACTGATAGATGAATGGATAAAGAAGGTAGGATATATATATAATGTATAAAATGATAGATTATTTATAATATATATTATATATACATGTTACTATATTTATATAACTTAATTTCCTTCACCTCTTTCACCTGCCACCCAACCCCTAGCTCCTCTGGAAACTTCTTCTATCTATGAGTCTTCTATCTATGAGTCTGTTTGTATTATTTTTTTAAGACTTTTTAATTTACTTTAGAGAGAGAGGACTTGGGGCAGGGGCAGAAAGAGAGAGAAAGAGAGTCTCAAGTAGACTTTGTGCTGAGCACAGAGCACAATGTGGGGCTTATCTCACAATTCTGCAATCATGACCTGAGCCAAATCCAAGAGTCATTCAACTGACTGTGCCACCCAGGAATGCCTGTTTTGTTTTTTTGTTCATTTGTTTTCTAGATTCCACATATCAGTGAAATCATATGGTATTTTTCCTTCTCTTATTACATATAGTGTAATATCCTCCAGGTTTATTCATGTTGTCACAAATGGCAGGATTTCATTCTTTTTTATGGTTACATAAAATTACAGGTTATTTATATAATACATATAATTATATATTTTATTAAGAGGTACAAATTTCCAGTGATAAAATGAATCATAGAGATGTACAACACAGGCAGTATAGCCAAAAATAGTGTAATAATTTTGTAAAGTGCCTGATGATAGCTAAACTTATCATGAGGATCATTTTTTATATATAAAAATATTGAATCACTGTAATTTACACCAGAAAAATAATAATATGTTGTATGTCAATTACATATCACTAAAAAAATTAATAACATGTTTTCTAGATTCCCGTTATCAGACTAACAAACTTTGTCTCTAATCCTACTTTGCTGAGAATGTTTAATAATGAGTGGTAATTATAGTTTATAAAACACATTTTTCTACATTACTGAGATTATCATATTTTTTCCTCCATTCTACTAACATGGTGGATTGTGTTGGATTTTCAAAGGTTAAACCAACCTAGAATTTCTGTAATAAATCTTACTTTATGGTTAAACTTAATTAAACTTAATAAATATCATTTTATAACACTGTTTAACTTGATAATTCATATTTAAGGACTTTTATCATTATTATAACTAAAATCAACCTGTAATTTAACTTCTTGCAAAATTGTTTCCAGTTTTGGCATGAAAGTTATTCTGCCCCCATAACCAAGTTGAGAATTATTTTTCCTTTTACTCTTCTCTGGATTGGTTTATATAAAATTAGTATAATTTTTCCTTAAATATTTTGAATAATTTACTAGTGAAGCCATTTGGCCCCGAATTTTCTTTGTGAGATTATTAATTATGGATTCAATGATTTTGACTTACATTGACATATCTTTATATTTTCTTTTTCTTTCTAATTCTTTTAGTTGTGTTTTTAACATAAATTAATATGCTATTTTAGGTAAGCTGTTTTATTGGCTTAATGTTCTTTATGACATACTTTATTATTCTTTTAATATTTGTTTCATCTGTATTGATATTCTTGTTTTTCATTTGGGTAATTTCCCATTTTTATTCTTTTGCTTCTTCTTGACTATACCTACAAGTTTAACTTTCTTAAAAAAATATTTTTAATTGCATTTATATTTTTATATTTATTATCTATAGAACTGATTTTTACTTTTATTATTCTTCCTTCTATCTATTTTATTTTAGCTTGTTCTTCTTATAGTCTCTTAAAGTGAATGTTTAGGTCACTGGTTTTTCAATATATTAAATTGTCTAAATTTTATATTTAAATAAAAATTTCCCTCTACACAATTATACTGCACACATTTTGATATGTTACATATTATTGTAAGATGAAAGAAAAGTTACCATTACAACCCAGATCTCAAGAAATTACTAGAGCATAAACTATAGTTTTTTTCCTAAGTGCACAGGATTAATCCAAGGAAATAATATGAAAATGAAAAGCAGTAGTGAATGCCCAAACCTGTTTATTGTGTAAATATAGTAAGTAGCTTGATGTGATAACTATATATGATAATTAAGTTTAATGAAACTTAATTAATTAAACTTAATAAATAATTAAGTTTATTATGGAAAGAAAACACATCTTTACATGAATTTTAAAAAACTATATATGACTCTCTATATACCCAACTTAGGAAGTGCTGAAAGGGGAAGATGAAAAATGTCTTTTTATTTTTTTAAATATTCATGTATGTTCATTTGTTTCCTTAAAATATTAAAAAGAATTAGTTGCTTTGAGTTTTCTAATGTTTTCCTATTTTATCTTTTTTAATGATTGAGAAAAAATAATTACTGGAATATAGTTATGATCTTTCACCTTCCATATATTTTAGGGAAGAAAGGCAGAAAATGCAGACTACTTCTTGACCGTCTGGTTTTTTACTCTTGATCTGTGTCTGTTGCTATTGCTTATCTTTGTGTCTCTAAGGACACTGCCCCCACTGGGGCATCTTTTAGGATTTTTGCCCAGATTCATTACAAAAGCTAATTAATGATGTTTGAAACTGGGTCACCAAGGACTTAGTTTTTTATTATTTAGTTTGAAATTTAGAAAAATAAATCAAATATAAATCTTGATAGTGTAAAAGTCTCTTATCCTTTCCAGAGAAGTCATAATAGCGACTTCAAAACAAGAGGGGGAAATGTTTTAACTACATTTTATGTTCAAACAAGAGAGAGCTAGAAAATACTTCCTAGGCACAAAGAGGACCGAAATTCTTGGTCTGAAAATCTCAATGTGTTGAAGATTAAAAATACAAGGAGTTCTAGGTTCTCCTAGAGCATCAGTCAGGGTACGTAGATTCATAAACTGAGAACCTAGTAAATCCCACACAAACCTTTTCTAATAGATCCTCTTCATCAAATGAGCTTTTAGGGCTCATTGTTAAATAATTAACTGAAGGCAAAATTAACCCTTAGAAGGGTAATTATAGGGGACACTTCATTTTACTTTTTATCTGTACTTTCATCTTTTTCCATCTTTGGTAAATTTACATGTTAATTTTTCTCTGAAAAGCAAATGTAAAATGATTTACCAAAATCAGATGTAAAAAATATTTATTATAAAAAGACACAGATCTTTCTGAGATGTATTTTTGATGCTGCTTTTTATAGTTTACATAAAGATAATGTAGAGTTATGTGTGGTGAAAAGTTATCTCTGCCACACTCTCATTTTCTCTTTAAAGAGAAAATGTATATTACATTAAAATCACTGATACAACAACTTAAATAATATTGACAAAGTTTGTTATCCTAGATCTTTTTTAAAATATAAAACTCTTTTATTTTTTAAAAGATTTTATTTATTTATTTCACAAAGAAAGAGATTACAAGTAGGCAGAGAGGCAGACAGAGAGAGAGGGGAAAGCAGGCTCTCTGCTGAGCAGATAGTCCAATGAGGGACTCGATCCCAGGATCCCAAGATCATGACCTGAGCCAAAGGCAGAGGCTTAACCCACTGAGCCACCCATATGCCCCTAAAATATAATAGATGAAAACTATTTCTTTTATATTTTTATTTTTATATTATTTTTTAATTTTATTTTTATATTATCTTTTATATTATTTATTTTATATTTTTGAAGATGAAAACTATTTTCTTAAACCTTGTCTCTCTTTTTTTTTTTAAGATTTTATTTATTTATTTGACAAACAGAAATCACAAGTAGGCAGAGACAGGCAGAGAGAGAGGAGGAAGCAGGTTCCCCACTGAGCAGGGAGCCCAAGCGGGGCTCAATCCCAGGACCCTGAGATCATGACCTGAGCTGAAAGCAGAGGCTTTTAACCCACTGAGCCACCCAGGCACCCCTTAAACCATGTCTCTTAAAGACAGCATTAATGAATGGAATAAATGAAAAACATTTTGGAACAAGGGTTACCACCTAGAGGGTACAGGAAAGAGCTTGGTACCATGTAAAGCTCCAGGAGCCACTGTAGTGAGGAATAACAGATTGAGAAAGTTAAGCAGGCTTGAGAGTATCTTTCCACTTCATTAAAATTATCTATTGTAGTTATTATGGTGTTCCCCTTTAGTTCCTTGGAATATCAAAGTTCTTCAAAAAATCATTGTCACTGGAGTCCAGTGAAGATAACAGTAAACCTTGGGTTTTAGTTGTAGTAACTGGGCATACAGTAAGAGATGATCCTGCCTCATCTTTGGAGAAAGTGAGTATTTTACAGGACAAATGAGAGCCAGTTACAGCACAAGCTAACTGATTTTTGCCAGGAAATTGAAAAGCATATTGTCTTCTATCCATTTATATAAGAGATACTCAAAACCAAAAGTTTTTAAGGATGTTAGTAACACTAAGTGTGATAGCTAATGAAAAACTATAGAACAACTATTGAGCCAATGCAAAAATTAGCGCGTTCTTTTTTTTTTTATTAATTTTTTATTTTTTATAAATATATATTTTTATCCCCAGGTCTGTGAATCACCAGGTTTACACACTTCACAGCACTCACCAAAGCACATACCCTCCCCAATGTCCATAATCCCACCCCCTTCTCCCAAACCCCCTCCCCCCAGCAACCCTCAGTTTGTTTTGTGAGATTAAGAGTCACTTATGGTTTGTCTCCCTCCCAATCCCATCTTGTTTCATTGATTCTTCTCCTACCCACTTAAGCCCCCATGTTGCATCACCACTTCCTCATATCAGGGAGATCATATGATAGTTGTCTTTCTCTGCTTGACTTATTTCGCTAAGCATGATACGCTCTAGTTCCATCCATGTTGTCACAAATGGCAAGATTTCATTTCTTTTGATGGCTGCATAGTATTCCATTGTGTATATATACCACATCTTCTTGATCCATTCATCTGTTGATGGACATCCAGATTCTTTCCATAGTTTGGCTATTGTGGACATTGCTGCTATAAACATTCGGGTGCATGTGCCCCTTTGGATCACTACGTTTGTATCTTTAGGGTAAATACCCAATAGTGCAATTGCTGGGTCATAGGGCAGTTCTATTTTCAACATTTTGAGGAACCTCCATGCTGTTTTCCAGAGTGGCTGCACCAGCTTGCATTCCCACCAACAGTGTAGGAGGGTTCCCCTTTCTCCGCATCCTCGCCAGCAAAACCACAATGAGATATCACCTCACACCAGTCAGAATGGCTAAAATAAACAAGTCAGGAAATGACAAATTAGCAAGTTCTTCAACCTCAGTTTCAAAATATGCATTAAAGAGACATAAATGGAAATTTAAGAGGGAAAAAATCTTTCTCTGCGGAAGACAAGAATGAAAGTTTTAAATGTAAACTGAATAGTTGACTATTTTGTGGTGTAAGTTGTGTGAATTAACACCCAATGGCCTTTATAAAATATGTGTCAATAATCTTGAAAAAAGACACAGTACATTACAGTAATTTTAGCACAGATACAATTAAAGTGGCATAGTGAGTTGAAGGAAACCATGATAGGAATGAAGTTTGTAGATGATACCTTTGTAAATATATACAAAATTTCTAAGTGAGTATCTTTTTCCTTGAAATTTCATTTCCAGGAATTATTACAAAATCATGCAATAATTTTCATAAAAACCTGTTTTTTGGAGACATTTCATCCTTTGTAGAAAACAAAGGTTCATAAAAGGTTGTTGGAAATTGATTCAAAACTTTAGCTATTTTCATACAAAGTTTTTAAATAATAAGAATTTACCAAAATAAAGAGCATTAGAAACGGTGAATACCCAAATTTGTATCAACATGGATGGGACTGGAGGAGATTATGCTGAGTGAAATAAGTCAAGCAGAGAGAGTCAATTATCATATGGTTTCACTTATTTGTGGAGCATAAAGAATAACACGGAGGACATTGGGAGATAGAGAGGATAAGTGAGTTGGGGGAAACTGGAGGGAGAGACAAATGATGAGAGATTATGGACTCTGAGAAACAAACTGAGGGTTTTGGAGGGGAGGGGAGTAAGGGTTGGGTGAGCCTGGTGGTGGGTACTAAGGAGGGCACATATTGCATGGAGCACTGGGTGAGGTGCATAAACAATGAATTTTGGAACACCAAAATATATATATATATATTAAATTACATTAAATTTTAAAAACTGGAATTACATAAATACAGTGGACTGAAATTAAATAGAATTAAATGAAGTATATTTTAGAATAGAAATGTCAAAATATTTATATTTTAAGAAAAATAACATGTGAAAAATTATTTAAATATGTAAATTTTTTACCTCCAGTTTGAATATCTTACTGACGGAGTCCTCAAGAAAGCCAAACAACTACCAAGAAAAATACAACTATTTACCTGTTTGAAAGCTAAAGCAAGTCACAGATGCTATTTAATAGTTCAGCCTACATAAAAGGTAATAATAATCATGCATATCATGAAACCACCACCCTCTTTGCTTTATTACCTTTCATGCTGCCTGAACTATTAATGTTAGATACTGGCACATATAAAAGTTTAATAATTAAAATTAGTGACAAAGCAGTTTCTTTTTTTTAAGATTTATTTATTTATTTATTTATTTATTTATTTGAGAGAGAGAGAAAATGAGGGCTAGGGGCAGAGAGGGAGAGAGAGAATCTCAAGCTGACTTCCCATTGAGTGCAGAGTTTGACCTGGGGCTTGATCCCACAGCCCCAAGATCAGACCTGAGCCAGAAGCAAGAGTCAGACACTTAAATGACAGTACCACCCAGGTGCCCCAGAAAGAAATTTCAAGAGGAAACCCAAATAGGACAGAAGATAGCTTTGAATATGTAGGCAAATGAATAAGATATATATGTATCTATAGAACAATATGTCTTACCATTAACTATAAGTCTAGGATTGCTAGTTTTAGAGCTATCCCAGTAAAAAAGATAGCAGTTCCTGATGTCAACAAACTTACCTTCTCACTGAAGTAACAATTATGTGTTATGAGAGCACAAATAAGGACCAGTCAATACAGACCTGAAGTTGAGAAGACTTCTCAGTAGAAATGATGCTCAAAGTGAAAATCACAAATAAGGAGTTGTACCTGGGTAGTTTTGGAGACTAGGAAGTAAAGATGGAATGTGGAAGGACAGAGAGAGATGTGGAAGAAGAGTTTTTTTGTTTTTTGTTTTTTTTTCCCAGATAATCAGTGTAAACCACTTAACACAAGGCCTACGACATGATAAATTCTCAGTAAATATAATCTATTCCTCTTACTATAAGAAATGTGGAGTAGAAAGAAGGTATCACTTACACAGACCATAAATCCCACTTAGGATTTTGTGGTTTTGAGGTCATGTCACATGAATTATCTGTAGGACAGAGATAATAGTAGCTGACATATATGAAGCATATACTATGCATCAGATTTTATCATAAATACATTACCTCATCTAATCATTTTAACTGTATATGGTAGATACTCTTATTATCTCCATTTTAGTGATTAAAACACCCTGAAGGCCTGAGACGTTGGGAAACTTGCCTGAAGTCATTAGAGATGTGGGCAGGAAAGCCAGGTATTGCATGATGGAGGTCTCACAACAGGTGTGCTCTTAATCAGCATGATGCTGCCACTACAGCTTAGAGTGAGAAAGAGAGTATAGACAGGTGTGTAGGGAGTATATTCAGTATTTTTAATTTGATTCTGAACTTAGTGATAATGAGGTATTACAATGTTTTCCATACTTAAACTGACTGAAATAGGTGAGGTTTTTTCCAGCTGTGTATCATTGGTCCCAACATTTCTTCATATGAAGTAGATAAATTGTGCATTAAAATACTCTCTGTATCATGTATCCAGTGGATACTGAGTGTAAATTACATACCACCAGAGAAACTTAAGAGAGTCAGAGGAGTGATCCAACAATTTAGAAGTTGAAACAGGAAACAAGACATAAGCACATGCTTCATTATCGTGCCACGATGCAAAATACAAGTCACAGATGGGTCAGCAGCCCTGATGGAGTCCAGATCAGCTGTTATACATTTACATTTTATATGACCAAATCTTTAAGAAAAGGCATAAAACAAACTAAATTGATATATTCATCTTTGAAATAAAGAATAAATGCTAGATATAAGAATAAATCATAATTTTGTTGAATCACAATCTAATCACATGAGAAAATCCATTCTTGGGTATAGATTAAAGCTGTGAGGGAAAAGAAAATGAGACGGTAGAATAATTTTTTTTAAATATGTTTAAAAATCTATCACAAAACTGCCAAAAGAATAAAATAAAATAAACAATTAAGTAGCTAGAGTATTGGCAATATCAATTTCTAATTTATAGAAGAAACCACATGTTCCTTTGTATGCTGTCTCTGGTAGTCACTGTTTATTGCCATCTAGCTTTGACACACTCTATTCAAATAAAATATCTCTAAATTTTACATAAAATTGAATAAAATTTAGTAGTCAGTAATGAAAAACCACACAGTAACAGCCTTCATCTTATTGGGACTGACAGAGGACCCTCAACTTCAGATTCCAATTTTTATATTTCTACTTCTCACTTATATGTTGAGTACAACTGGCAGTCTGACCATCATATCCCTCACTTTAGTTGACTCTCACCTTAAAACACCAATGTACTTTTTCCTACAGAATTTTGCTTTATTATAAATTTCATTTACCTCTGCATGTATCCCTAGATACTGGTACAACATAGCAACAGGTGACAAGGTCAATTACATATAATATTTGTGTTATTCAAGTTTTTTCATCAACATCTTTGGAGTAACATAATTTTTTCTCTTGGCTACAATGTTCTATGACTGCTATGTAGCCATCTGCAAACCCCTGCATTATGTGACCATCATGAACAAGAGAGTCCGCAAGAGACTTGTCCTTGGCTGTTGGATGACTGGCTTGTTGATCATATTCCCACCACTTACTCTGTTGCTAAATTTGAAATTCTGTGATTAAAATGTCATTGATTATTTTTTTCTGTGATGCATCTCCAGTCTTGAAGATTTCATGCTAAGACACATGGCTCATAGGGCAGTTGGTTATCGTCTGTGCTGTGCTGACCTTCATTCTGACCCTTCTGTGTGTTCTTCTGTCTTACATTCACATCATCAAGATCATTCTACAATTCCCCTCTTCCCAACAAAGAAAAAGAGCTTTTTCTACTTGTTCCTCTCACATGATTATTGTTTCCATCACCTATGGAAGCTGTATCTTCATCTATGTCAAACCTTCAGCAAAGGAATCGTCGCAGTGCTAATGTCATTCATAGCTCCCATGTTGAACCCATCCATTTACACTCTAAGAAACAAACAGGTGAGACTAGCCTTCAGTGAGTCCTTCAGAAAATTTGCATTAGTCTCAAAAAAGTAAACAAATGCTCAAGTTCATAAATAAAATAACAAGCTAAGCATAAACCATCAAACTCTTAATCTCTTTGTCTCTTTTTAACATGATCTCTATTTAGGTTAACTTTCTCAAACATTTTTTTCTTCCGGAATTAATATATTTCACCACCTGAGTTCATTCCTTTAACTCCCCACCCTGCAAACAAACCCAAGAATCCCAATCAGAAGACATGATAATAATTTTCTATTAACTGTAATCCTGATGTTACTTCTAATCTCACAAACAAAATTGCAATATAGAAAAATAAAACAAATGAGTACCAAGCAATGAAATAAATCGTTTATTTTATATTTAAATAATTGATTTAAAGTGCTCTTCTAATCATCTAATCTAAGTATTGTTGAATTTTAATTGACTAATAAAACTTATTGAGTACCTAGTGTTGGCAGGTCAAATTCTAAGCCAAAAAAAAAGAAAAAAATTAAGTAGTCATATGCACAGTATGGAGCCCAACACAGGGTTTGAGCTCATGACCTTGAGATCAAGATCTGAACTGAGATCAAGAGTCAGAGGCTTAACCAACTGAGCCACCAAACCACTGCTCTAGGTAGAAATTTTTAATTAGTAATATCCCTGATTGTACTTAGCTCAGTATTTTTCTTTTTTTAAAGCAGCAGTGGTGGGTTAGTGGTGGGAGAAAGGGTTAAATGCGTGATGGGTATTAAGGAGAACATTTGTGATAAGCACTGGGTGTTATATGTAAGTGATGAATCACTAAATTCTACACCTAAAACTAATATCACACTGTATGTTAACTAACTGGAATTTAAATAAAAATTTTAAAAAGGAAAAAAAAAGGCACTACTGGCAAAAACTAATATGATATAATTGAAAAGTAAAGAAAATAAGAATAAATACATTCCAAATAAATGTGTCTTAAATGGAAGTAGAATTTGATATCTAAGATCCTGTATTTGTAAATACACACACACTCATATAAAATGCTAAAATTTTAAAAGTAAAAGATTCACAGACTATACAAAATACATAATGTTTTAAATGTGAGAAAAAGCTATTTTCTAAAAAGTTATGGTAAGTTCAGTGTCAAAATGTTAATTGCTATTGAGGAATTAAAGAAGTTGTTAAAATTATGAAAAATATTCAATTGTTTAAAGTACAAATATTCAAATTCAAAATGTAGTTAAATTAACCAATAAATTTTTTATATTATGAAAAAAGAATTTCAAAAGAAATCTAGAAAACAAATTATCAATATACATGGAAGTCTAAGATAATTGAAAAGGAATTCCAAATGAAAAGTTATAATTAAAATATTAGTTACATTTTTTTCATGAAGTAAATGGCATATAGGTTAGAAGACAACAAAATGTACATTAGTTTTTCTTAAAATTTCTTCTATTTTTAAATTAAGGCTCATAAAGCTACTATGTAAATTTTCATATTGGTAAGTTTTCTCTTGTCTTTCTGGCATCCAGGTCTAATGACCATCCTTTTGGACTGGTATCTCTAGAATATGGCACTTGCATTTGCCTTTGTTAAAAAGAAAAGAAAAAAAAAGTCTCTCTTCCTCATTTTTTTCATTCCATTTCCTCTATTTTTCACTTAGGTCTCAACATGAATGTCATCTATTTATAGGCTATCTCTTCCTCTCCCACCACACAAACATACATACTAAATCTGGAGAAACTCTTTATCCTACCTGCTGTTTTGACCTAAACTTTCTCTTCTTTAGTACTAATTCACTAAAATTTTGTTTATATTGTGTATCTAAAATCTTCTAGAAAGGCAAACTCTACTTTTATGCATACTTTACTATATATAAAAGCTAGTAAATAAATGATATTGAATATATTATTTTCAAATATACTGAATGAGAAAGCATCACAATTACTGAAAAAGATTGTTACTTATTAAAGAAAAATGATAATTTCTGTCAAAAAATTTCATGAAAGAATCAAATGGGTTAAATATGCTATAGATTTTTAAAGAACTTTAAATCAAGATTTAACTACCCTGCTACATTTGATTTCGATTTTAAGATATGGAAAAAAATTAACAAAAGTTGTCATTTACTGAGAGATCAATTTAGGCTAACTTTACATGAGCTACAATATTATCTATATATGAATTTACTTTATTTTTTTATGAATTTACTTTAATACACACATATGCACACACATATTTTTTTAATGGATATTCTTCCAAAGACCACTGGAGTTGGTTTTTAATCTTTGTTTCATAGATTGGTAAACTGAGATGTGGGACTATTAGGTAGCATTAATAAGTGTTGGAGCCAGGGTTCAGTCCTGTTTCATGTTATTCCAGGTCTGTAATTTCTATAGGATATGGCACTGCCTTTTCAGGATTGCACACATAATCATCAAAATTACATCAGGGAACATCTTAAGAAATTTTATTTTATCTAAAACACTCAATGATTAGATCAAGAAAGTGGAATAAAATCTAAACAAATAGAGGTTGATAATTTTATAATTGGGTAGAATTAATCAAGATCAAAATATCATTATTTGATGAAGAATTTATTATGTAAAAATTAAATTACTTATTGAAATGTCACATTGTATTGACTATCTTGCAAAATGTATGATTTTTAAAATATGTAATTGAATAAAGAAAAGCTAATAATCTACTATATAGTAATAAGGAAGAAGTAAACACCACTTAAAATGTAATTCAGAGACTTCCAGGGAGGATGGCAGAGTAAGAGAATCCTAAGCTCACCTCACCCCATGGACACTCTTAGATAATAGCCACATCAGTGTAAATAACCCAAAAAATGACCTGAAGACTGGCAGAACAGACCCTCCACAACTAATGGTAGAGAGGAGGCCACATCAAAGATGGTAGGGAAGGGTGGCCACTCAGTCAGGAATAAAACTGACTACAAGACTGCCTACAAGAGGGAGAGACATACAAGCCTATAGAAAGGAAAAGGCAGACCCCACACCAGGCATCTCAGGCAGGGGAGAAACACACTGGGAAGATGAATCTCCATAACATTTGGCTTTGAAAACCAGAGAGGCATAACTTTAAGAGTTTATAATCAATAGAACTTACCACCTGGAACTTTAAAAATCAGCAGGCTTGGCTCTGGGAGAGCAGCAGGGCAAAGCAAACGGATTCCCTGCCGTTAAAGAAACAGTATAAAAAACATCACCACTGAGATACAACATAAAAGCAACAGTTTGAAAAACGCTGGTAATATGGGAAGGAGACTTAATTATTAATCTCAGAACATGTCCTGGAGGGGCAGGGATCTTTAGGAGTCTTCTCCAAGAACAAAGAGTGGGCAGGCACTGTTTCCCTTCACCATCATTCACAGACACCTGCAGAAGCCAGTCCAAACACTCTCTACCTAGCTTGCTAACAGTACGCCCCATGCCCAAGCTTTCCTGCAACATGCCCCCTCCAATCTAACCTTGACAGGCACTCCACAAAGCAGATCCAGGACTCCTCCCAGGCCGACTGGCACAAATCTTGCTAACACTATGCACCCCATCCTCATGTTCTCCTGCAGACCAGCCCTCAGCAGGAGTCCATCCAAAGCAGGACCACAAGTGTAACATTGTGCAAGCAGCCCTAACAGTGGCCAACACCACTCTAAAATGACTCCTACCCAAGGGCAAGGGAAAGAGAACCACATATGCCAGTCCAACTCTGACCCAAGCATAGGACTAGGGGCAGATATCTGATCTGACTGCAGGCCAGGCCCACAAATGAAGGCCTTTCAGGAATAAGGCGTGAAAAAACCCTGCCATTTGGTGTGACCACAGCTTTGGCAAATGCCTGATTAGACCCAACTGAAACCCAAGGCAGCCACAGACTGGCATATTAATAATACAGGAACTAAACTTCTTCAAACTGACAAAGTGAGCCATTGAAGATGACTAAACTAAAGGCAAACATGGCTTGGCAACAATAGGGTGCACACAATGCACATAGGAGACACCCCTAAAGCACCAGGTTCAGGTGAACAGGGGACACTTGCATTTCAGTGTATTACAGGACCTCTTCTTCATACAGCCACTACTTCCAAGAGCAGGAGACGCACCTAAATTTCATAACACAGAGAAACAGACGGAGAGTGGAAAGAGAGGAATACTTCCCAAAGGAAAGAACAGGACAAAATCATAACAAGAGAGTTAAATGGAATGGAGACAAGCAATATATTGATAAAGAATTTAAAGTAATGGTCATAAAGATACTCACTGGACTTGAGAAAACAGTGAAGGACCTCAGTGAGACCCTCAACAAAGAGATAGAAAATATTAAAAAAAAAAAAAAACAAGTAGTGATGAAGAACTCAATAACTGAAATAAAAAATACACAAGAAGGAATAAATAGTAAACAAGAGGAAGCTGAAGGATGAATCAGCAATCTAAAAGACAGAGTAATAGAAAACAATCAAGTTGAATAGGAGAAAGAAATAAGAATATTTAAAAAATGAAAATAGAATAAGAGAACTCAGTAACACCATGAAGCATAATAGCATTCTCATTATAGGGATCTCAGAAGGAAAGGGGAGATAAAAGGGGGCAAAAAATATATATTATTTGAAGAAAAAAGATGAAAACTTCCCATATCTGGGAAAAGAAACAGAAATCCAGATTCAGGAGGCATAGAGAGCACCCAATAAAATCCTTACCATCAGGTCCGAAGTCTCAACAGTATTCTGGTGCTTATGGTTCCTCAGTTTTTGATGAAGAATTGAAAAGAAGAGTAGCTGAGGAACAGGCGTTGGAGCAAACCAAGAAAGAGTCAGAAAATCAGAAACAACTAAAGCAAGGCAAAGAACTGAACTGAAAGGACTTTTGCCAATGAACAGTTAACCAGAGCAGTTCTTCACAGAAGGATATCAAGTGAAGAAGAACAAACCAAGGAAGCACCTGGCTAAACAACTGGAAGAGAAAGATCCAGTGATAAAGAGGCAGGATGTATTCTATAAAGAGCAACTGGCTAGAGGAGAGGAGCTCAGAATTCTACAAAGTTACCATTGAAAAAATATCAGAAAGTTGCTGAAGACAGGGAAGCAAAGTTCAAGCAATATGAGTTTCATCCTGGCTGGGCTGATATGCAGACCAAAATTCTCCAGCTGTAGTAACATGTCTGACGGGAATCAGGGTAACACTGACCTGATACACATGAATTTGGAAGTGTCCCTGTCTTCAAATTTTTAGCACTCATTGAAAAGGACTGGCATTTATTCTTGAAACATTTAGTAAAATTCACCAGTGAAGCCATATTTACAAATTTCCCTTAGGTTTATTTTTTGGAACATGAGTAATTTTTAAGTGTGCTATTCAGTTTCTAGATACTTTGCTGGAGATCCCTCTTTTAATACACAATTTTAAGAACACATTTTGTGAAAGTTGAATGTTCTTGCACTAAGATTTGTTTTATGGCTCAGAATGTAGTTTATCTTTACAAATGTTCAGTGTACATTTAGAATGAATATATTCTTCTTTTATTGGGTGGATTATTCTATAGATGTCAGTTAACCTCACTGTTTCATAAGTTTACAAGTCCTCATTTTCCTTGTTAATCTTCTGCCTAGTTGTTCTATCCATTAGTCATTAGTCGATAGCATTGTTCAAATCCTCCATATCCTTACTGATTTTCTGCTTATTTGTTCTGCCAGTTATTGAGAAAGGAGGACTGAAATATCCTATTATGTATTTGTCCATTTTTACTTACATTCTATCAGTTTTTGTTTCAGATAATTTGAAACTATGTTATTAAGAGCATAAAATCTGAGAATTTCTGTCATTTTAATAAATTGAACTCTATCATTTTGAAATGACCATTCTTCTTTCTGATATTAAACTTTGTCCTAAAATCTAGTTGTCTAGGGGAACCTGGGTGACTAGTCAGTAAAGTGCTCAACTCTTGTTTTTGGCCCTGGTCATGGTCTCAGGGTCATGAGATAAAGCCCCATGTTGGGTTCCCCAAAGTCTGCTTGAGATTCTTTCCCACTCCTCCCTCTGCCACTCCTTTCACTCTCTCCCTCCATCTGATAAGTAAATCTTTATAAATAAATAAATAAATAACAAAACATAGAATATTTTGACTAGAAATATATTATAGAAATGTATATAACCCATTAAAAAAAGATATACCCTAACATGGAGGACATGGGGAGATGGAGAGGAGAAGGGAGTTGAGGGAAAATGGAGGGGGAGATGAACATGAGATACTATGGACTCTGAAAAACAATCTGAGGTTTTGAAGGGGTGGGAGTGGGAGGTTGGGAGACCCTGGTGGTGAGTATGATGGAGGGCACGTATTGCATTGAGCACTGGGTGTGGTACATAAACAATGAATGTTGGAACACTGAAAAGAAATAACATAAAATAAAATGAAAAAAAAAAGATATATTTTTTCTTAATTATATCTTATTTTAAACATTCTGCTTCAGAGAAATAGAATGGTGAGACATGCGAGCTCAGGGATGAAATTATGGCTTTTATTGATATTTTTAAAGTTACATATGTATTTAAACATTATCCTTTGATATATATTTTTTGATTCTTACAGAGAAAATACTCTAATATGTGATTTGTGAAAATCACACCAGAGTCACTGGGTTTATTCTTCTCGGTTTTACAAATAACCCTGAGATGCAAGTTTCCCTCTTTATTTTGTTCCTCGTCATCTATACAGTCACTTTGTTGGGCAAATTCCTTATCATCACAGTCATCAGTGTGGATCCTGCTCTTTAAAACCCATGTACTTCTTTCTCTGAAATCTATCACTTCTTTTTTTTTTTTTTTTTCAGCATAACAGAATTCAATGTTTTTGCACCACACCCGGTGCTCCATGCGTGTATGCCCTCCATAATACCCACCACCTGGCTCCCCCAACCTCCCACCCCCTGACCCTTTAAAAACCTCAGGCTGTTTTTCAGAGTCCATAGTCTTTCCTGGTTCATGTCCCCCTCCATTTTCCCTCAACTTCCTTCTCCTCTTCATTTCCCCATGTCCTCCGTGTCATTTGTTATGCTTTTCAAATAAGTGAAACCATATGATAATTGACTCTCTCTGATTAACTTATTTCACTCAGCATAATCTCTTCCAGTCCCGTCCATGTTGATACAAAAGTTGGGAGGGAGACAAACCATAAGTGACTCTTAATCTCACAAAACAAACTGAGGGTTGCCGGGGGGAGGGGGTTGGGGAGAAGGGGGTGGGATTATGGACATTGGGGAGGGTATGTGATTTGGTGAGTGCTGTGAAGTGTGTAAACCTGGTGATTCACAGACCTGGGGATAAAAATATATGTATATAAAAAATATATGTTTATAAAAAATAAAAAATTATAAAAAAAAAAAAAAAAAAAAAAAAAAAGTTGGGTATTCATTCTTTCTGATGGGGGCATAATACTCCATAGTGTATATGGACCACATCTTCCTTATCCATTCGTCCATTGAAGGGCATCTTGGTTCTTTCCACAATTTGGTGACCATGGCCATTGCTGCTATAAACATTGGGGTACAGATGGCCCTTCTTTTCACTATATCTGTATCTTTGGGGTAAACACCCAGTAGTGCAATTGTAGGGTCATAGAGAAGCTCTATTTTTAATTTCTTAAGGAATCTCCATACTGTTCTCCAAAGTGGCTGCACCAACTTGCATTCCTATCAACAGTGTAACAGGGTTCCCCTTTCTCCACATCGTCTCCAACACACGTTGTATCCTGTCTTGCTAATTTTGGCCATTCTAATTGGTGTAAGGTGGTATCTCAATGTGGTTTTAATTTGAATCTCCCTGATGGCTAGTGATGATGAACATTTTTTCATGTGTCAATAGCCATTTGTATGTCTTCTATTGGAGAAGTGTCTGTTCATATCTTCTGCCCATTTATTGATATGATTAGCTGTTTTGTGAGTGTTGAGTTTGAAAAGTTCTTTATAGATCCTGGATATCAACCTTTTGTCTGCACTGTCATTTGCAGTCTTCTCTCGTTCCATGGCTTGCCTCTTTGATTTTTTTTTTGTTGTTGTTGTTTTGTTTGTTTGTTTTGTTTTTTAGAAGATGTAACAGAATGTAATTTTTTTAAGATTTTTATTTATTTATTTGACAGACAGATTACAAGTAGGCAGAGAGAGAGGAGAAAGCAAGCTCCCCAATGGACAGAGAGCCCATTGCAGGGCTCGATCCCAGGACCCTGGGATCATGACCTGAGCCAAAGGCAGAGGATTTAACCCACTTAACCACCCAGGTGCCCCTGTATATTATTTTTTTTTATAAACATATAATGTGCTTTTATCCCCGGGGTACAGGTCTGTGAATCACCAGGTTTACACACTTCACAGCACTCACCATAGCACATACCCTCCCCAATGTCCATAACCCCAACCCCTCTCCTACACCCCCTTCCCCCAGCAAACCTCAGTTTGTTTTGTGAGATTAAGAGTCACTTATGGTTTGTCGCCCAATCCCATATTGTTTCATTCATTCTTCTCCTACCCCTTAACCCCCCATGTTGCGTCTCCACTTCCTCATATTCGCTTAGCATGATACCCTCTAGTTCCAACCACGTCATCACAAATGGCAATATTTCATTTCTTTTCATGGCTGCATAGTATTCCATTGTGTATATATACCACTTCTTCTTTATCCATTCATCTGTTGATGGACATTTAGGTTCTTTCCATAGTTTCACTATTGTAGACATCGCGGCTATAAACATTCGGGTGCACATGTCCCTTCGGATCACTAGGTTTGTATCTTGGGGGTAAATACCCGGTAGTGCAATTGCTGGGTCGTACGGTAGTTCTATTTTCAACATTTTGGGAACCTCCAAGCTGTTTTCCAGAGTGGTTGCACCAGCTTGCATTCGCACTAACAGTGTAGGAGGGTTCCCCTTTCTCTGCATCCTCGCCAGCATCTGTCATTTCCTGACTTGTTAATTTTAGCCAGTCTGACTGGTGTGAGGTGATATCTAGTGGTTTTGATTTGTATTTCCCTAATGCCGAGTGATATGGAGCACTTTTTCATGTGTCTGTTGGCCATCTGGATATCTTCTTTGCAGAAATGTCTGTTCATGTCCTCTGCCCATTTCTTGATTGGATTATTTGATCTCTAGGTGTTGAGTTTGCTAAGTTCTTTATAGATTTTGGACACTAGCCCTTTATTGATATGTTGTTTGCAAATATCTTCTCCCATTCTGTCAGTAGTCTTTTGGTTTTGTTGAATGTTAACATTGTTGTGCAAAAGCTTTTGATCTTGATGAAATCCTAATAGTTCATTTTTTCCCTTGCTTCCCTTGCCTTGGCATTGTTCCTAGGAAGATGTTGCTGCAGCTGAGGTCGAAGAGGTTGCTGCCTGTGTTCTCCTCAAGGATTTTGATGGATTCCTTTCTCACATTGAGGTCCTTTATCCATCTTGAGTCTATTTTTGTGTGCGGCATAAGGAAATGGACCAATTTCATTTTTCTGCATATGGATATCTAATTTTCACAACACCATTTATTGAAGAGGCTGTCTTTTTTCCATTGGACATTCTTTCCTGCTGTGTCAAAGATTAGTTGACCATAGAGTTGAGGGTCTATTTCTGGGCTCTCTATTCTGTTCCATTGCTCTATATATCTCTTTTTGTGCCAGTACCATGCTGTCTTGATGGTGATGACAGCTTTGTAATAGAGCTTGAAGTCCAGAATTGTGATCCCACCAACTTTGGCTTTCTTTGTCAATATTCCTTTGGCTATTCGAGGTCTTTTCTACTTCCATATAAATTTTAGGGTTTCTTTGAAAAAAATGGATGATATTTTGATAGGAATTGCATTAAACGTGTAGATTGCTTTAGGTAGCATAGATATTTTCACAGAATTTGCTCTTCCAATCCAGGAGCATGGACCATTTTTTCATTTCTTTGTGTCTTCCTCAATTTCTTTCATGAGTACTTTATAGTTTTCTGAGTATAGATTCTTTGCCTCTTTGGTTAGGTTTATTCCTAGGTAACTTATAGTTTTGGGTGCAATTGTAAATTGGATTGACTCCTTAATTTCTCTTTCTTCTGCCTTGTTGTTGGTGTAAAGAAATGCAACTGATTTCTGTGCATTGATTTTCTATCCTGACACTTTACTGAATTCCTGTACAAGTTCTAGCAGTTTTGGAGTGGAGTCTTTTGGGTATTCCACATATAGTATCATATCATCTGCGAAGAGTGATAGTTTGACTTCTTCTTTACTGATTTGGATGCCTTTAATTTCCTTTTGTTGTCTGATTGCTGAGGCTAGGACCTCTAGTACTACGTTGAATAGCAGTGGTGATAATGGACATCCCTGCCATGTTCCTGACCTTAGCGGAAAAGCTTTCAGTTTTTCTCCATTGAGAATGATATTTGCGGTGGGTTTTTCATAGATGGCTTTGATAATATTGAGGTATGTGCCCTCTATCCCTACACATTGAAGAGTTTTGATCAGGAAGGGATGCTGTACTTTGTCAAATGCTTTTTTCAGCATCTATGGAGAATATCATATGGTTCTTGTTCTTTCTGTTATTAATATATTATATCACATTGACTGATTTGCGGATGTTGAACCAACCTTGCAGCCCTGGAATAAATCCTACTTGGTCGTGGTGAATGATCCTTTTAATGTACTATTGATCCTACTGGCTAGTATTTTGGTGAGAATTTTTGGATCTGTGTTCATCAAGGATATGGGTTTGTAATTCTCCTTTTTGACGGGGTCAAGGTGATGCTGGCCTCATAAAATGAGTTTGGAAGTTTTCCTTCCATTTCTGTTTTTTGGAACAGTTTCAGGAGAATAGGAATTAGTTCTTCATTAAATGTTTGGTAGAATTCCCCTTGGAAGCCATCTAGCCCTGGGCTTTTGTTTGTTTGGAGATTTTTGATGACTGTTTCAATCTCCTTACTGGTTATGGGTCTGTTCAGGCTTTCTATTTCTTCCTGGTTCAGTTGTGGTAGTTTATACATCTCTAGGAATGCATCCAATTCTTCCAGATTGTCAGATTTGTTGGCGTAGAGTTGCTCATAGTATGTTCTTATAATTGTTTGTATTTCTTTGGTGTTAGTTGTGATCTCTCCTCTTTCATTCATGATTTTATTTACTTGGGTCCTTCCTCTTTTCTTTTTGATAAGTCTGACCAGGAGTTTATCAACCTTATTAATTCTTTCAAAGAACCAGCTCCTAGTTTCATTGATTTGTTATATTGTTTTTGTTGTTGTTGTTGCTTCTATTTCATTGATTTCTGCTCCGATCTTTATGATTTCTCTTCTGCTGGGTTTAGGGTTTCTTTCTTGTTCTTTCTCCAGCTCCTTTAGGTGTAGGGGTAGGTTGTGTACCTGTGACCTTTCTTGTTTCTTGAGATGGCTTGTACTGCTATATATTTTCCTCTCAAGACTGCCTTTGCTGTGTCCCATAGATTTTGAGCCTATGTGTTTTCATTATCATTTGTTTCCATGAATGTTTTAAATTCTTCTTTCATTTCCTGGTTGACCCATTCATTCTTTAGAAGGATGCTGTTTAGTCCCCATGAATTTGGGTTCTTTCCAAATTTCCTCTTGTGGTTGAGTTCTAGATTCAGAGCATTGTGGTCTGAAAATATGCAGGGAATGATCCCAATCTTTTGATACAGGTTGATACCTGATTTAGGACTGAGGATGTGATCTATTCTGGAGAATGTTCCATGTGCACTAGAGAAGAATGTGTATTCAGTTGCTTTGGGATGGAATGTTCTGAATATATCTGTGATGTCCATTTGGTCCAGGGTGTCATTTAATGCCTTTATTTCCTTGTTGATCTTTTGCTTGGAGGATCTGTCCATTTCAGTGAGGGGAGTGTTAACGTCCCCTACTCTTATTGTCTTATTTTTTATGTGTTTCTTTGATTTTGTTATTAATTGGTTTATTTAGTTGGCTGCTCCCACGTTGGGAGCATAGATATTTAAAATTGTTAGATCTTCTTGTTGGACATATCCTTTGAGTACGATATAGTGTCCTTCCTCATCTCTTATTATAGTCTTTGGCTTAAAATCTAATGATCTGATATAAGGATTGCCACCTCAGCTTTCTTCTGATGTCCATTAGCATGGTAAATTGTTTTTCTCTCCCTCACTTTAAAACTGGAGGTGATTTCGTGTTTAAAATGAGTTTCCTGTAGGCAATATATAGATGGGTTTTATTTTTTTTATCCATTATGATACCCTGTGTCTTTTGATTGGGGCATTTAGCCCATTAACATTCAGGGTAACTATTGAGAGATATGAATTTAGTGCCATTTCATTGCCTGTAAGGTGACTGTTCCTGTATATTGTCTCTGTTCCTCTCTGATCTACTTTTTTTAGGCTCTCTCTTTGCTTAGAGGACCCATTTTGATATTTCCTGTAGAACTGGTTTGGTGTTTGCAAATTCTTTTAGTTTTGTTTGTCTTGTAAGCTTTTAATCTCTCCTTCTATTTTCAATAATAGCCTAGCTAGATATAGTATTCTTGGCTGCATGTTTTTCTCATTTAGTGCTCTAAATATATCATGCCAGTTTTTTCTGGCCTGCCAGGTCTCTATGGATAAGTCTGCTGCCAATCTAATATTTTTACCATTGTATATTACAGACTTTTTTCCCGGGCTGCTTTCAGGATTTTCTCTTTGTGACTAAGACTTGTAAATTTTACTATTAGGTGACAGGGTGTGGACCTATTCTTGTTGATTTTGAGGGGGGTTCTCTGTGCCTCTTGGATTTTGATGCTCTTTCCCTTTGCCATATTAGGGAAATTCTCTACAATAATTCTCTCCAATATACTTTATGATCCCCTCTCTCATTCTTCTTCTTCTGGAATCCCAGTTATTCTAATGTTGTTTCATCTTATGGTGTCACTTATTTC
This sequence comes from Mustela lutreola, assembly GCF_030435805.1. Classification (NCBI taxonomy): domain Eukaryota; kingdom Metazoa; phylum Chordata; class Mammalia; order Carnivora; family Mustelidae; genus Mustela; species Mustela lutreola. The sequence continues at coordinate 59,747,839 of NC_081297.1, forward strand.
TTGAATTGTCCCATCGTGTCCAGTAGCTGTTTGTCCCCCTTTTGCTCAACTTTTTTATTCTCTGTCATTTGGTCTTCTATATCACTAATTCTTTCTTCTGCCTCATTCATCCTAGTAGTGAGAGCCTCCATTTTTTATTGCACCTCATTAGTACCTTTTTTTATTTCAACTTGGTTAGATTTTAGTTCTTTTATTTCTCCAAAAAGGGCTTTTATACTTCCTGAGAGGTTTCTATAATATCTTCTATGACTTTTTCGAGCCTGGCTAGAATCTTGAGAATCGTCATTTTGAACTCTAGATCTGACATATTACCAATGTCTGTATTTATTAGGTCCCTAGCCTTTGCTACTGCCTCTTATTCTTTTTTTTTTTTTTGTGGTGAATTTTTCTGCCTTGTCATTTTGTTCAGATAAGACTATATGAAGGAGCAAGTAAAATACTAAAAGGGTGGCAACATCCCCAGAAAAATATGCTTTAATCAAATCAGAAGAGACCCCAAATTGTGGGGGCAGGGAGAAAGGGGATAAAAAGAGGTTCAGAAAACAAAACAAAACAAAACAAAAAAAAACAATTAAAAAAAGAAAATGAAGAAAGAAAAAAAAAACGAAATATATATATATATATATATATATATATATATATGATAAACTAGTTAAAAAACGTTAAAAAAGAAAAGGGTAAAAGTTAAAAAACATTTAGCAGAAGAAGAAAAAAATTGAAAAAATAAACTAAATTAACTGCAATACTAATGAATCAATGGAAAAAGCCATGAGTTCAGTGTTTTGCTTTCTCCTCCTCTGGAGTTCCGCTGCTCTCCTTGGTATTCCACCTGCACTCCTTGGTAGGTGAACTTGGTCTTGGCTAGATTTCTTGTTGATCTTCTGGGGGAGGGGCCTGTTGTAGTGATTCTCAAGTGTCTTTGCCACAAGCAGAATTGCACTGCCCTTACCAGGGGCCGGGCTAAGTAATCTGCGCAGGTTCGCTTTTGTTCCCTGAACGTTTTCCGTAGAATTCCGGAGGATGGGAATGAAGATGGTGGTCTCCCAATCTCTGGCCCAGAGGAGCCGAGAGCTCAGGGCCCCACTCCTCAGTGTGCCCTGAGAGAGTAGCACCCAATAACTCCCGTCTCCCTGGCCTCCAGCTGCACTCCGTGCTCACGCAGGCTGAGAGTTCTCTCCTCTGCTCTATCTCTGTAGCAGCTTCCCCTTTCTAATAACTGCAAGTTCTGCAACACTCAGACACCCCTGATCCTTCTGTGATCCTGCGGGACCTGGGCGATGCTGACCCCGTGTGGGCTTCACCCCAATTTAGCCTCTGGAGCAATGTCCCTCAGTGGAATAGACTTTTAAAAGTCCCTATTTTGTGCTCCATTGCTCCGCCACCTGCCAGGAGCTGGTCCCTGCCCCCGCAGTCTATCTTCCCGTCGCTTTGGATTCATTTCTCCGCCAGTCTTACCTTTCAGAAAGTGGTTGATTTTCAGTTTCTAGAATTGCTGTTCTTCTTTTCTTCGATCTGCTGTTGGATTTGTAGGTGTCTGCAATGTTTAAATAAGCTATCTAGCTGACCTCCTGCTACCTGATGTAGCCTCAGCCTGCTATGTCTCCGGCATCTTGACTTCTCCTGCCTTTTTGTTTTATTGACTGTTTCCTTTGCTGTGCAGAAGCTTTTCATCTTAATGAAGTCCCAAAAGTTCATTTTTGCTTCTCTTTCCTTTGCCTTTAGAGACATATCCTGAAAGAAGTTGCTATGGCTAATATCAAAGAGGTTACTGCCTATGTTCTCTTCTAGGATTCTGATGGATTCCTATCTCATGTTGAGGTCTTTTATCCACTTCAGGTTTATCTTTGTGTACAGTGTAAGAGAATGGTCGAGTTTCATTCTTCTACATATAGCTGTTCAATTTTCCCAGCACAATTTATTGAACAGACAGTCAAATTTTCCACTGGATATTTTTTCCTGCTTTGTCGAAGATTATTTGACCATAGAGTTGAGGGTCCATATCTGGACTCCCTATTCTCTTCCACTAGTCTATGTGTCTGTTTTTATGCCAGTACCATGCTCTCTTGGTGATCACAGCTTTGTAGTAAAGCTTGAAATCATGTAACATGATACCCCCAGTTTTATTTTTGTTTTTCAACATTTCCTTAGTGATTCAGAGTCTTTTCTGATTTATAAAAATTTTAGGATTATTTGCTCCAGCTCTTTGAGAAATAGCGAAAGAATTTTGATTGGAATGGCATTAAAAGTATAGATTGCTCTAGGCGGTATAGACATTTTAACAATGTTTATTCTTCCGATCCAAGAGCATGGAATGGTCTTCCATCTTTTTGTGTCTTCTTCAGTTTCTTTCATGAGTGTTCTGTAGTTCCTTGAGTACAGATCTTTTACTACTTTGGTTAGGTTTATTCCTAGGTATCTTATGTTTCTTGGTGCTATAGTAATGGAATTGATTCTCTAATTTCCATTTCTGTATTTTCATTGTTAGTGTATAAAAAAGCCACTGACTTCTGTGAATTGACTTTGCATATTGCCATGTTACTGAATTGCTCTATGAGTTCTAGTAGTTTGGGGGTGGAGTCTTTTGGGTTTTCCATATAAAGTATCATGTCATCTGCGAGGAGAGAGAGTTTGGCTTCTTCATTGCCAATTTGGATACCTTTTATTTCTCTTTGTTGTCTGATTCCTGTTGCTAGGACTTCTAATACTATGTTGAACAAGAGTTGTGAGAGTGGTCACCCTTGCTGTGTTCCTGATATCAATGGGAAGGCTGTAAGCTTTTTCCCATTGAGGATGATATTTGCTGTGGGTCTTTCATAGATAGATTTTATGAAGTTTGGGAATGTTCCCTCTATCCCTCTAATTTGAAGCGTTTTAATCAGGAACGGATGCTGGATTTTGTCAAAAGCTTTTTCTGTATCAACTGAGAGGACCATGTGATTCTTCCTCTTCTCTTATTGATTTGTTCTATCACATTGATTGATTTGCAAATGTTGAGCCATCCTTGTAACCCAAGGATGAATCCTACCTGGTCATGGTGGATAATCTTTTCAATGTGCTGTTGGATCCTATTTTCTAGGATCTTGTTGAGAATCTTAGCATCCATATTCATCAGTGATATTGGTCTGAAATTCTCCTTTCTGGTAGGGTCTTTGCCTGGTTTGGGGATCAGGGTAATGCTGGCTTCATAAAAAGAGTCTGGAAGTTTTCCTTCTGCTTCAATTTTTTGAAACAGCTTCAGAAGAATAAGTGTTACTTCTTCTTTGAAACTTTGGTAGCATTCCCCAGGGAATCCGTCAGGTCCTTAGCCATTGTTTTTTGGGAGGTTTTTGATCACTGCTTCAATCTTGTTACTAGATATCAGTCTATTCAGGTTGTCAGTTTCTTCAATTTTGTGAGTTTATAGTTTTCCAGGAATGCATCCATTTCATTTAGGTTGCTTAACTTATTGGTATGTAACTGTTGATAATAACTTTTGATGATTGTTTCTACTTCCCTGGTGTTAGTTGTGATCTCTCCCTTTCATTCATAATTTTATTAATTTGAGCTTTCTCTCTTTTCTTTTGGATTAGTGTGGCCAATGGTTTATTGATCTTATTGATTCTTTAAAAAATACAGGTTCTATTTTCATTGATACATTCTACTGTATCTCTGGTTTCTACCTCAATGATCTTTGCTCTAATCTTGATTATTTCCCTTCTTATGTGTGGAATTGGTTTTATTTGTTGTTGATTCTCCAGTTCTTTAAGGTGTAGTGACAGCTGGCGTGTTCTGGATTTTTCAATTTTTTTGAGGGATGCTTGGATGGCTATATATTTCCCCCTTAGGACCACCTTTGCTGTATCCCATAGGTTTGTGACTGAAGTGTCTTCATTTTCATTGGTTTCCATGAATTGTTTAAGTTCTTCTTTGATCTCCTGGTTGATCCAAGCATTCTTAAGCAAGGTGGTCTTTAGCTTCCAGGTGTTTGAGTTCCTTCTGAACTTTTCCTTGTGTTTGAGCTCCAGTTTCAAAGCATTGTGATCTGAGGATGTGCAGGGAATAATATCAGTCTTTTGGTATTGGTTGAATCCTGATTTGTGACCCAGTATGTGGTCTATTCTGGAGAAGGTGCCATGTGCACTTGAGAGGAATGAGTATTCTGTTGTTTTAGGGTGGAATGTTCTTTATGTATCTATGAGGTCCATCTGTTCCAATGTGTCATGCAATGCTCTTGTTTCTTTATTGATTTTCTGCTTCGATCATCTGTCTATTTCTGACAGAGGCATGTTAATATCTCCTACTATTAGTGTATTCATATCAATATGAGTCTTTATCTTGATTAACAGTTTTCTTATGTAATTGGCTGCTCCCATATTTGGGGCATAGATATTTATAATTGTTAGATCATTTCGATGGATAGTCCCTTTAAGAATTATTGTCGTCTCCTTCTCTCTTAATTTTTATTTCATTTTTTAAAGATTATTTATTTGAGAGAGAGAAAGAGGGGAAGGAGAAAGGAAAGAGAATCTCAAGCAGACTCCATGCTGAGTGCAAAGCCTGACAGGGGACTCGGTAGCATGGTCCTGAAATCATGACCTGAACCAAAAACCAAAACTGTCATAATCAACTTACTGAGCCATCCAGACTTGTTTATTAATTTTTATTAATTAGCTGTTGCTTAGAATTTAAACAAGAAATACTTGCTTTCCACTATAGTAAAAGCAAGAATAGTGATAATAATAGCCCACATGATTTATCAAAACATTAATAAATGCCCTTGTGGGGTGTCCAGGAGTTCTGTCAGTTGAACAACTGCCTTCAGTTCAGTTCACAATCCCAGAGTCTTTGGATCAAGTCCTGCATTGAGCTCCCTGCTCAATGGGGAAACTGCTTCTCACTCTCCTTCTGCCCTCCCCATGCTTATGCTCTTTCTCTCTCTCTCAAATAATTAAATAAAATCCTTACAAATCCTTAAATAAAATCCTAAAAAAATGTCCTCGCAACAACCCAACAGATAGATCCTATTATACTTTTATTTTTCATAAAAGATGAATTAGGACCAGAAAATTTAAGAATCTTGACAAGGTAGGGTTATTGAGATGTAATCACAGGAATTCAAATTCAGACCCTGCAACATTTGAAATTCAATATGTTAATTTCTTAAAAAAACTCTAGGACATTTTCGTCCTGATAAAGCACGATTTATACTTGGGAATTTTGTTGTAAAGCCATAAATGCCTTAAATCAATTAAGAACACAAAATTAAATTGAGTCAAATGTAATTTTGGAAAATTTCACATTCCCATGCTCATAAAGATATGTATTGAATACCCAGTTTATACCAATAGTATCTGTTGCTCTAAGTCTTCATTAGGCAACATATTTCTTAATTGTATAGATTTTTCTTTAAGCAGCAGCTAGCCTCTATAAATTTAAAATTATCACAAATTTGCAATTTGGGATGTTTATTTTAATTTGATTGTTATTTTCTGAAGTTTATATCCATTGAGCATAATGGGAGTTTGGGGTAGGAAATATCAGTACCTTTAAAGCTTTCTCCTTCAATGGCCTTTTAATTGTTTAAGCTTAACTCACAAATTCCAAATTAATGTTGCTAAATTCAGTGACCATCTGGTAAGACTATTGCAATGGTTTTCTTTATTTCCTTTTTTTTTTCTCTTTTAAATAGATCTATCTATTTATTTGAAAGATAGAGAAAGCACAGTGAGAGGGATAGAGGGAGATCGAGAAAATCTCAAGCAGGTTTCCCACTGAGGGTGGAGCCTGACATGGGGCTCAATCCCCTGACCCTAAAATCATGACCTTAGCAGAAATCAAGAGTCAGATGCTTAACTGACTGAGTCAGTCAGTTGTCCCTGGTTTTTCACAATTTGACTATGACTCATGATTAGATTGTGAGGTTGTAAAATCAGCTTAGCAGTGAATGTGTATGTGGTTAATAAGCTAGCATAATAAAATCAAGAATAGAATAACAGTAATTTATGAAAAGAGTTTATGGAAACACCTGATACATAATAAACCCTATCTGAGTGTTTGATAGTAGGCAGAGAGGCAGGCAGAGAGAGAGAGAGGGAAGCAGGCTCCCTGCTAAGCAGAGAGCCCGATGCAGGACTTGATCCCAGGACCCTGAGATCATGACTTGAGCCGAAGGCAGCAGCTTAACCCACTGAGCCACCCAGGCGCCCTCATACAGTTTTCTTAATATAGTTATACATATATATTTCATATAGTTTTATAAATTTAATGTAAGTATGAATAAATTTATACATTTATAAGTAAATGTATAAATTTAGTGTAAGTTTAAATATATTCATAAATTTAGTGTAAGTTACAGAAACACAAACTCTTTGAAGAGACTGGTTATCAAGCTTGTCATCCTCAATTTACAAATTTACATATAGTTTTATAGATTGAATGTAAGTATAAATAAATTTATAACTTTAAGTCAAAGAGCCACAAACTCCTTGAAGAGACTTTTTTTTTCCGAGCTTGTCATCCTCAATTTAAAAATTGATTTCTTCTTTAGAGTTCCAAAAGCTAATTAATAGAGTCATTATTATATCTGAAGAGATGATTAAAAGGACTTATCTGATGAGTTGTTCACCCCCCAAAATGCTAAAATTTTTATCACTAACAACAATTCCAGAGTTTTCTTTGGACAAATATTTTCATCGCTTTTTTTTTTTTAGTGGTATGATTGTCTTTTTTAGTTGTATGAAAAAAATGAATTTTTCTTAAGTGTACAATTCCATAGATTTCTTCTATATATATGCTCCTATACTGTTATTTAGAAGACTTTCTGGAAATATTTCTTACAAATGTCTGTAATTATGAGTGTCGAGGATGTCTTCAAAGACCAAAACTGGTACTTCTGGTACCCCTAAAATAAGAATTGGTTAGTTCTTACTTTACATGTCATCCAATCCTGTCACATATATGAGAGCTGAGGCAAGAAGAATAATTAACGTGTTGATATTTCAATGTAGCTTAAAAAGTCTATCTGGCTTATTTCAATGGTGATCAGGTCAAATTAGTGAATCTAGTCCAATGTATAGCATTGCTTCATATTTATATTTAACATGCAGGAAATAACACTGCCCAAAGAGAGTTTTAATTGTGGTTAGGAGATAAAACCCAAGAGCAATTAATAAAAATGTAATTATATAATGATGAGATAAAGCAAAATTCTCAATTGCCAAAATCAATGCTACAAAATGCACGTAATACACGTTTATAATCTAGGACTACAAAATAATATTGATAGTGAGTGCTGTGTATTTTCAGGTAGTAGAGTGAATAAAATATGCATCAAATGCTGATTTATTATGGAATGAAACCTACATACTTGGTAGTCAGATAATGTTTTGAATTCAGGACCCAATACTCAATAACTATGTATCCCCCATGAACCATCATCTGTGCTACAGGCTTGTTTCAAAGTCCTGTGAGTTTCCATTGTGCTACCACAATTCACTATATTCAAAAAGGAGGAAATAGTGATGAATTACTGACCACTTAGCCTCTGGACTCCTCATTTTGAGTCTTAGGGAAGGCAAAACCATTTTCCATGGATAAAGTGAAGCCCAGACAGTATTTTACCAGATTCCCTTAGAGCTAGTTTGTGGGCTTGTACACTAAACTTAACTAATCAGATTTTGAATTCTGATTTATGGATGCAAAGAAATGGGGACAGTGTTTCACATGAAACCAGCCTCTCTCAGTGTCTAGGGGCAGTGGAAACTGCAGTGGCAGTGGCGGTCCCCAGTGTCCAGCGTTGGTAGTGCAAGCTTAAGCTCTGGTGTCCCAAGTTTTTGTTGTGGCCACATCAGTGTGTTTACACAACTGAATCTGGATTTTCACCGTGGTCCTGAATGATGCTTATTGAATTTTCCTTCCAATTTTATATGTGGTATACTTCTCGCATCTTTTCAATCTTTCCTGTGTAAATCATCAGAAGTCAGTTCCAGGTTTTTTGATTTTCTTTGTTTTTGTTTTAATGAAGAAGTTTAATGGATAAAAAAACAATCAAGAATACCATTTGAGTGAATTAATTTGTAAGTTCTATCAAAATGGCTTGCATGGAAACATTATGAATAGAACATTCTAAATCTAGGAGAAAAATTACATGTGCATATGTAGATATGGAATATATTGATATGTGGAGACAGAAACCCCTCTTCATCATAAATTAGTTGGGAATAACCTTTTATGTGTGATTTAAGGCCATCTAGAGATGGTGCAGAAATAATTTGAGATAGGCCTTTGGAGGTGGCCTTAAAAAACTATAATGATGGGTGCCTGGGTGTCTCAATCCATAAAGCATCTACCTTAAGCTCATATCAGCTCAGGTCATGATCCCAGGATCCTGGATTGAGTCCTGCAAAAGGCTGAGCAGAGAGTCTGCCCCTCCCTCTGTCCCTCCCCTCTGCTCCTGCTTGTGCTTTCTCTCTCTCCCTCTCTCTTTCTCTTTCACAAAAATAAATAAAATTTAAAAACTATAATGATATTATTAATTTTCAGATTAGTTGGATGCATTTTCTCCATCTACAACTATTGACAAATTTGTAGAGAAATGTTTGATAGAAAAAAATTGATAATTTGTTTAATCAATTTTTTTAAAATTTTAGATATTTTTTATTCATTTGAGAGAGCTACAGAGACAGAGACAGAGAGAGCACAAGCAAGGGGAGAGGTAGAGGGAGAGGGAGATGCAGACTCCCCACTGAGCCAGAGCCTGATACAGGATTTGACCCCAGGACCTGGAGCTCATGACCTGAGCCAAAGGCAGATGTCCAACCATCTGAGCCACCCATGGACCCTCAATTTTTAATATTTTAATGTGAACAAAAATCATATGTGAATAAAGCAAATTCAAACAAGTGGTAGGAAAAAAAGTAATCTTACTTTTTAAAACCTAAATGCATATACGTCAAATATTTGAGGGGGGAGCTAAGAGTACTCAATGGAGAAAAGACAGTTATTTCAATAAATTGTGCTAGGAAAATTAGATATTCATATGTAAAAGAATGAAACTAGACCTTTATCTTATACCACTCAGAAAATTTAATCAGATTAAAGACTTAACTGTAAGACCTGAAATCATAAAACTCCTAGAAAAAAAAAAAAAAAAAACAAAAAAAACAGGGAAAATGCTTCCTTTTTTTTTTTAATTTATTTTTTATTTATTTTCAGCATAGCAGTATTCATTATTTTTGCACCCGCCCAGTGCTCCATGCAATCTGTGCCCTCTATAATACCCACCACCTGGTACCCTGACCTCCCACCCCCTGCCCCTTCAAAACCCTCAGATTGTTTTTCAGAGTCCATAGTCTCTCATGGTTCACCTCCCCTTCCAATTTCTTCCAACTCCCCTCTCCTCTCTATCTCCCCATGTCCCCTCCATGCTATTTGTTATGCTCCACAAATAAGTGAAACCATATGATAATTGACTCTCTCTGCTTGACTTATTTCACTCAGCATAATCTCTTCCAGTCCTGCCCATGTTGCTACAAAAGTTGGGTATTTGTCCTTTCTGATGGAGGCAAAATACTCCATAGTGTATATGGACCACATCTTCCTTATCCATTCGTCCATTGAAGGGCATCTTGGTTCTTTCCACAGTTTGGCGACTGTGTCCATTGCTGCTATAAACATTGGGGTACAGATGGCCCTTCTTTTTACTACATCTGTATCTTTGGGGGAAAATGCTCTTGACATAGGTCCTAGCAATGATTTTTGGATATAATACCTTAAGCAAAAGCAACAACAACAACAAAAACAAAACAAAACAAAAACCAGGTGGGAGGGACTACAAGCTGAAAATTTTCTGCACAGCAAAAGAAACAATCAGCAAAATTGTTTGGAATGGAAGAATATATGGAATGGGAGAATATATTTGCAAATTATAAAGTTGATTCAGGATTAACAGCCCAAATATATAAAGAACTCAAACAATTCAACAGCTTAAATTTGTAAACAATCCAGTTTGAAAATGGGAAGATGTCCTGAACAGACATTTTTCCAAAGAATATATTCAAGTGTCCAAGAGGTACATGAAAATGTGCTCAAAGCCACTAATCATTAAGGAAATGGAAATCAAAACCACAGTGAAATATTACCTTGGACTTGTTGGAGTGAATGGCTATCATCAAAGGGACAAGAGATAACAAATAGTGGGGAAGATGTGGAAAAAAGGGAACAGTAGTGCACTCTTGGTAGAAATGTAAAGTGGAACAGCCACTATGGGACATGTAGTATGATGGTTCCTCAAAAAAATAAAAAAAAAAATAAAGTGAGAACTATGGTATGACCCAGAAATTCCACTTGTGTATATATCCAAAGGAAATGAAATCACTATGTCAAAGAGATATATGCACACTCATGTTCATTACAGTATTATTTACAATGTAAAAATATTTACAATACATATATGCAATAGAATACTATTCAGCCATCAAAAAGAAGCAAATCCTGCCATTTATGATAACATTGTTGGACCCTGAGGGCATTATGCTAAGTAAAATAAGTCAGGCAAGTAATGTATGATCTCACTTATATGTGGAATCTAAAAAACACTCATTAAAAAAGAGATCAGATTTGTGGTTACCAGAGGCAAGCTGTACAGGGAGGGAATACACAAAGTTGGCCAAAAGGTACAAACTTTCAGGTATAAGATAAATAAGTACTGTGGATGCAATATACAGCAACATGACTACAGTTAATGCCAGTGTAGAGTAAATTTGACAGTATTTTTTTTTTTTTTTTAGATTTTGTTTATTTGACAGACAGAGATCACAATTGGGCAGAGAGGCAGGCAGAGAGAGGAAGAGAAGCAGGCTTCCCACTGAGCAGAGAGTCCAATACAGGGCTCGATCCCAGGACCCTGGGATCAAGACCCAAGACTAAGGCATAGGCTTTAACACACTGAGCCACCCAGGCTGAGTTTCCTTAGAAACTCTCAATTTGAGAGTTTCTAAGAGAGTACATCCTAAAAGTTCTTATCACATGGGGAAAAAATTTGTAACTCTATGAGGTTATGGATATTAGCTAAACTTACATGGTAATCATTTTGTAATATACATATGTCAAGACATTATACTTATACATTCAGCTTGTATGGTGCTATATGTCAATTTTATCTCAATAAAATGGGAAAAAGCAAAATTAGTAAAATCTGAAAATAAAAATAAAACTCTGGGTGCTATTTCTGGTTCTTTCATTAACTATCTTATTGATCTTGATCAAAATAGAAACTCTCTGAGACTCACTTTGGTCATCCATAAAGGAACACGTTCTAAAATTATATGAAACAAAATTTGACAACAATAAATAGTAATGTATGGATTATAAATGGCAAAGCGGTTAGCAGATGGGGTAGGAATTTTCATGCACAAGTTTGCAAAAGGAGCTTAACTTTAAGTTGAAAAAGAAGCATGCCTTGTGTTTAGCAAGGGAACACAGACAGCAAAGGGCCAAAAGAAAGTAAAGGAAGCTGTTTGCATGTTAACTGGTATTTTCTCTTTTTCTTATACATTTGTTTATATATTGGGCTTTTATTTGTTTGTTTTTTAATTTACAGGCTTATATTTTTAATGATTCTCAAGGTATTGATTTCTCTTCAGCATATTCCATACAATATATATGATCACTGTTGTGCATGGAATTGTGTCCTCCCAGAGATAAGTTGAGCTCCAAGTAACGGATACGTGTGAATATGATTTTATTTGTTCTCTCAGTGCTGTAGAGAAACTGGGATGCTATTTCTGAAGGTTCCCTTCCCTGTATGGTCTTAATTTATGATTTGTCAGTGATAGGACTTGGTGCAAAATTTGGAAGTTGGAAGGGAAGTGGAGACTATTGCTCTACAGTTTGAAGCCAGGCTGGTGCTTGCAGGCTAGATCATAGTGGATTTTCAGGAAGTGTCTGAAAACTACCAACTTTATTGCTAATACTATTGGTAGATGCTTTCTCAGAAATAACTGAGACTCGCTGTGATTTCCCGTTAAGCTTTCTTGAAGCATTCTCACAAGGCTTCAACATGAGATCTTTGGTGTTAGTTTCCTCAATATTCTCCTTGGTGTTCAAACTTTTCCTTCCATAGCTATCTCTTTCATTATTTTTAAAAGCTATAATTCCTCCATTATCTCCTTTCTTTCCAAAGTGCTTATAGAAATCCTACCTTCACCTGAATCCTGACTGATATAGGACCCATGCTGTAAGAATTTGCAAGTTTATGATTTCTTATAGTTATACCATTTTGTGATTCTATATATAACTGGAAGTATAGCCTTAAACCAAATATGCTGATTCATGAAAGGTTAACAAAGATGAGAGGTAAGACAGTGTACTATTCTATAGCAAGTCTTTGGGTATAAAGCTCAAAAGATCAAATAGATAGTAGCACAAAGGAGAAAAGTAGGTTGTCTTGCAACATGCTGTATCTAAAAAGAGAGTAGAAGATGTTAATTAAGAAGTTGGGATGAGATGTCAAAAACAGCAACAAAATGGTGAATGGTGTTTCTTTTCATGTATCCTTCTTACTTCTTACATGTATCTTTTCCTCTAAGACAATTGGTGTAATTCTGTAATTCCAACTGCCATGGAGAATGGTAATTGAGGAGTAGAGTCAACAAAGAATAGGGGAATAACCCTCACGCCCAATTAATTTTCCTTTGACACTTATTTCAGAAGGACATTATGGGAGGATATATGCTTCTAGGGACTGGCATTTCAGAATGTAGTGTGTACTTGATTATGATACTAATTAAAACAAATCACTGAGTCTTGTGGAGAGATTCCACAGAGAAAAAGAATACCAATGTGTGGGTGGGGAGGGAAGACTGGCTATAACAAAAGGATGCCAGAGATTCTGAATTTGTTAAAACAAATATGGTAAATTTAGATTTGCCAAATAACATTAGCAAAAAGGAAAGAATTTAAGCATGCATAGAATAAAATGGGTGATCCTCCAATTGTGAAATTAAATTTCCCAATTTATTATTTCTTTTATAAGAAATTCCAGAAAAAGTAAAAGTAATTGAAGTGGCCAAAAGACATCTGTGTATATCTGAATCCAATAGCAGGCATGGAGAGTAAAGGGAATGACTCTGAAGAGGCCAGGGAAATTATTAAGCATGATATAGATATTCTATATATGCTTTGTCAATTCTTGTCCAAAATTATGGGATTAAAATGATTATATATGCTTTTATGTAAGATACATTAATAAATTTTATTACATTGACACAACTAGAATGAATCAGTAATTTTTAATTTATAAATGGTTTAAAATATGAGAAGATCCCCAATCACAGAAATAAGTAAATCAGACTTTGAATTTCTTCCAAGATTCATTCTCACTGGTATAATAGAAATGATTCTGACCAAAATCCAGGGTTCAATTGTTTCTACACAGAAAAATAACTGATATTTATAAATACTATAAGTTTCAGTCAACTTCTTCTAAACTCCTGTTCATGTTGACTCTTTTGGCCCCTTGCAATGAATCATGAATATTCTTAGTGGCACCTAGAGTGGTAAAGCCTTTCCAGAAAAATTTCCATTTATTTTGCCCAGATCCATTAGAGAAATCAGAATCCATGGCATCTCTAGCCTTATGAAGTGTATTTTTAAAATTATAAGACTTGTAAGTCAGAATTACCCCTTGATCCAAGGGCTTCAGAATGATTGCTGTGTTAGCAGTCATGAAAACAACATTATCCATATTGTACCTCTCCATCAGAACTCGAATGGCCAAGTGCATTGTCAATGAGCAGCAATATTTTGAAAAGAATCTTTAACTGAGGAGCAGGTCTCAACAGTGGATTAAAATATTTAGTAAACCATGCTGTAAACAAAGGTGCTGTCATCCAGACTTTGTTATTCTATTTATAGAGCACAGGCAGAGTAGAGTTAGCATAATTCTTAGGCCTAGGTCTTTCAGAATGATGAATGAGCATTGCCTTAACCTTAATAAGAGAGTCAGGCTAGACTTTGATCCTTTGAAGTCAACTCATTAGCTCCTCTTTTCTAGGAATAAACAGCCTAGATGGCATCTTCATCAACTATAAGTCTTTTTCATCTGCATTGAAAGTGTGTGGTTTAGTATTGTCGCTGTTATTAATTATCTTAGCTAGGTCTTCTGGATAACTCACTTCAGGTACTACATCAGTGCTTGCTGCTTCACTGCATACTTTAATGTTATGGAGATGGCTTCTTTCCCTAAACCTCATGAGCCAATCTCTTCTCACTTCAGACTTTTTTTTTCCTCTGTAGCTTCCTCACTTCTTCCTGCCTTCACAGAATTGAAGAAAATTAGGGCCTTCCTCTGTGGTAAGCTTTGGTTTAAGGGAATATTGTGGCTGGTTTGGTATTCTATCTATACCACTAAAACTTTCTCCACCATAATAAATATATCATAATGAAAAATCTTGAAATATTGTGAGATTACCAAAATGTGATGCAGAAAGGAACAAATGCTGTTGGAAAAATAGCCAATTAGAATTGCTTGATGCAGGATTGTCACAAATGTTCAACTTGTGAGAAATGTAGTGTATGCAAAATACAACAAAGCAAAGCACAATAAAGTGAAATATACCTGTACCACATTTTGTCTATCCATTCATCACTTAAAGGTTACATGTGTTGTTTCTGATATTTGGCTCTTAATGCCTGATCCTCTGTGAAAATGTGCATTGAAATATTTGCATGAACATATGTTTTCAATTCTTAGAATTTCTAGGTTATATGGTAACTCTGCGTTTACCTTCTTGATGAGCTGCCAAACTTTTCCAAGTGGCTGTATGTTTTACATTCCAACCAGCAGCATATGGGGTTTGTAATTCTGTACATCATCACTTGTTATTATATACAATAACACTTGTTGTTTTTTGTGTTATATATAACGAACATATATGTACTCACACCCACATAGTCACACACACATACACATACTTAACTGTCCTAGTAGCTGTGAAGTGGTATGTCATTGTAGTTTTGAATTACATTTTCCTAAAGACTACCGTTCTCGAGAATCTTTTCAAGTGATTTTTGTCTGTTTCTATATCTTCTTCAAGCCCTTTGTCTATATTTTCTTGAGTGTTGGTCTTCTTTATTGTTCAGTTGTAGGAGTTATTTATGTAAATTTAACCATGAAAGTACAACACTTGTACAAAAAAAAAAAAAAAAAAAACACAACTTAAAAAAAAAAAAAAAGAAGTCCTAAATAAATAAAGACATTCCATGTTATTGGGTAGTACACTTGACATTGTTAATTAAGATGATAACAGTTCCCAAAGTGATCTGATTCAATGTAATCCTTATTAAATTTTCAACTGTTCTTTTTGCATCAATAAACAATCTAATCCTAAAACTCATATGGAATTGCAAGGGACCTTGATAGCCAAAACAATATTGAAAAAGAGGAGCAAAATTGAAAGAGTCATACTTTCCAATTTCAAAAATTAATATAAAGATACAGTGATCAGGACAATGTGATACTGGTATAGCAACTGAGTTTTACCTCGAAGTAATAGATTTGTGCATTAGTGGTCAATTGATTTTTAACAAGGGTGTTGTTTAATGGGGAAATAATAGCCTTTCCAACAAATCATGTTGTGATAACTATTTACATGCAAATTGTGACTTGAATCTTTACCTCAAACCATACACAAACATTGACCCAGGAGAATCCAAAGACCTAAATGTAAGATATAAAACTATAAATTTCTTAGAATAAATGGTAGGTATACATCTTGCTACTTTGGATTAAGTAATGGTTCTTTTACATATGCCCCTGAAAACACAAGCAACCAAATAAAAAATAGAAAAACTTGACTTTATTAGAATTAAAACTTTTGTGACCAAAGGACACTACCAGAAAAGTGAAGTGACAATCCAAAGAATAAGAAAAATACTCATAATCCAAATCTAATAAGGGTCTAGTAGTTTTTAAAGAGCTTAATGGAAGGCTTTGAGGGCCTTGAATATAATAACATGAACTTCTTTCCTTGTAATTGCCATCAGAAAGAATATGGCTAACAGTGCTGATTTAAAGAAGTAATATAAATCAGAATATAAACCTGAACTTATTTCTTTTTTCCCTTAGGGCCACATGGATAGAAGTTACTGCATTAAATACCAAAATGATTTTTTTTTCACTCATATTTCTCTGATGGCATATTATATCAATATGGAACTCATTGTATTTCACGGTTTTCTTTGTAGGCTTATACTTTGTTTTTATCTGAGGGCATACAAGTAACACTCCCTTCTTTAATAGCATAAAAATATGAGTGAGTCCACACAGGAGTAGGCAGAAAGGACGTTGAAAGACAATGTAACTCATTTTTAAAAATCTCTTCCATTTATCCCATATATCCCATATATCCAAATGTTCAACCATTCCTCTCAGTTTGTGTTCCTAAATTTCTCTGGAGCCATCACCTGGAGCTTCAAATTCATTCACACTATTGCATTTCAACTCTCAAATAACTCACTTAGTTTAAAACATTAGTCCTCCAACTTGTCTCTCAGATTCCAATACCCAAATACCCATCCACAATACATTTAACATAACAATGTCTATAAAATAAAAATCTGCTCACATAGGTTTTGATATTAAAAAAGGAAACTGTTATGGAAGCCACCTATATTCCAATTAGCTAGAGTCCACATTTCTACACTGTACTACAGGTGTATTGAAGAGACATTTTAGGAATGAGAACCTTGACTTTGTTTTGAAGTAATACAAACAGGTGTGATTCTTATTCACTCCAAATTTTCAGATCTATAATAGACCTACCAGATGAAATCCTGCTCCATTTTAGAACATACGTGCTTTTTATAACTTGAAGTATGCCTTTTTCTTTACTTGTTGAAAACAACTGACTTATATTTGAAGTGCTTCTTAAAGTCACAGTGGTAGTACATGTTGCTATATTGATGTCTGTAAAATTCTATTAAAATCTTGTGATATATATCAATTTAAAATTGTTTTCTTTTTTTGAGGAGGTCAGTACCATGTTCTGGAGAATAAAATAAATTTCATATTTGTGTTGATAACCTAATAGATGACTCACCTTGATCTCTGAAAGGAATTATGACAATAAAGAGAAGTAGGAAGGAAAGGATGCTCTTCATTGAAAAGTTTGGTTAAAATATTGTGAGGTGAAAAAATATTATGAGGTGAACTAATTGAAGGACAGAATAAGTAAACTTTTAAGTCAAAAATTTTATTTACTTTTTATCTAAGATTTTTTTAAATTAAATTTCCTCTTCATTTTTTGAAAAAAGAGAAAATCTTTTGGAGTGTGTCCTTGAAGGCTTGTTTCACTTGCTGGTTTCTGAGAGTGTAAATGAAAGGGTTTAATAAAGGGGCAACTGAGGTGTAAATAACAGTTACACCTTTAGATAAAGTCACCCTTTCCTTCGCTGTTGGTTTTATGTAATTAAAGATACAGCTACCATAAGTAAGGGAGACTACAATCATATGAGAAGAACAAGTAGAAAAAGCCTTTGTTCTTTTCTGAGCAGAGGGGATTTTTAGAATGGTCTTGATAATATATGTGTAAGAAAGAGTCACTAAAAGCAAAGTGACCATGAGTGTTACAATAGCTAAGACAAATGCAAGCAATTCCAAGAAATGAGCGTCAGTGCAGGAAAGCTGCAGTATAGGGGAAATATCACACATGAAATGATCAATTCCTCTGGAAGGGCAGAAATCCAGTGTTAGTCCCACAGCCAGTGGTACAAATGAAAGCAGAAAGCCAACCGTCCATGAACTGAATAGAAGTTGGTAACACACTTTGTTGTTCATAATGATGGGGTAATGGAGGGGTTTGCAGATTGCTACATACCGGTCAAAAGACATGGCAGCCAGTAAGTAAAATTCTGTAATTTCTAATAAGAGGAAAAAGAATAACTGAGATGCACAACCATTGTAGGTAATTATTTTGTTTTTAGTCACGATGCTTATCAGGTATCTGGGAATACAGACTGTTGTCAAGGAAGCTTCCATGAATGAGAAATTTCGGAGGAAAAAATACATGGGAGTCTTGAGGCGGGGATCTAGCAATGTAAGAAGAATGATGGTTAAGTTCCCCATCATACTCAATACATAGTTTATAAAGAGAAATATGAAAATCACAATTTGCAGTTGTGGGTCATCGGTCAATCCTAGGAGAATGTACTCCATCTCTCTTGACTGATTCTTCATTTCAGATTTGAGTCTTATGGAATAGATGTAGGAAAACAACTCCAGAAGTGGAAATAAGATTTTTTTTAAAAGCTATAGAAAAAAGGCATAGTAAAAATGTAAATAAGTTAAAAGGTTGCTCCAACTTAATAAGACGGATAATACTTAAAATTATAACATAGGTCAACCTAGGCAGCCTCTAACTTATTGTTCCATTTAAGTAAAAGCTATGTTACACTATTAAAATTTTCCTTTTCTCTATTTGAACTTAAAAGATAATATGAATTTTAGCTGATTATTTCCAAAAGAGCTGAGTTCTGTTAAAGTGTTTAAATAAAACATAAGCTTGACTTTAAATGTGTTTTCTATGTACAGCTTAAAAATTTTTGAAAAGTTCTTATAACATCTAAAGAATTAAACTAATGTCAATTCATAATGTTTATTCAAAAATAATGCTTAAATATATGTGAAATATAGAAACAATGAGTTATACATTTCTCTATGATTGAAATTTCATGATATATACCATTATTTATTTTTCCACAATGTAGTAATTCCCCATTGTTTTTTTGTCTTATTTCACTTAATGTTATTTTTCTTTGATTTCTAACACATCAGTGTTCTCATATCAGCTGCATTTGATCGTGAAGTTTTGATGATTGAATTTACATAAAAATATAAAAATATATTACAGTTCAAAAGTCAGTGGCTACTACCTGACTTATACTTGAGGTATTGCTTTCATTTATGATCCAGATATTTATTGCAAACTATAAGTGACTTACCATAAATAGGAGACATTGGTATAATTTTCCTCCTATGGGAATATGGTAGAAATGGGTCAAAAATAAATGATGAGGGGCGCCTGGGTGACTCCGTGGGTTATAGCCTCTGCCTTCGGCTCAGGTCATGATCTCAGGATCCTGTGATCAAGATCTGCATCAGGCTCCCTGCTTGGAGGGGAGCCTGCTTCCTCCTCCCTCTCTTTCTCTCTCTGCCTGCCTCTCTGCCTACTTGTGATTTCTCTCTGTCAAATAAATAAATAAATAAATCTTAAAAAAAAAATGATTAAAAAAAATAAAAAAATAAAGGATGAACATTCTCTCTCTTATAAAAAAATTCAACAATTTAAGAGGAAAGTTCATTCCAAAGCTTTTCTCTAGGAGTCTAAAGAATAATATGCATTCTGGACATGATATGCATCTGTTAATATCTTTCACTTTCTCTTACACTCATTACAATGATGACCCAGATATTACAAATAATTCAATTAGAATCTTCTTCCTGGTTAGGTAAGATTCATTTTACATCTTCTTATATTTAAAATGAAGGAAATAGTTTCCATAAAAATTGTAAGTGAAAATATAATGCTCTAAATGAAAATGGATTTTGGGAAATCCCTCATATGAAAGGAACCCAAATTTTGTAACAAGAAATTCTGGCTTCAAATCATGCATTAGCAAAAAGTCACAGTTTTATCATTTTGCACATAAAAGACACAGGGGGTTAATTAAAATTAAAAAAAAAAAGGAAAGAAAAAGAATTGTCCCCTGGAGATTAGTGTCAAGAGGAATACCAGTTATGTAAAAAAATAGAAAAACAACAACAAACCAAAGTAGGAAGGACATAAAAATTACTATGAATTGCTTTAAGCACATAGTGAATTTCTTTAGCTACAAAACAGATAATCCCCCAAAAGAGAATAAGAAATAATTTAAACTCTATACTTAAGCCCAACAAGAATTTCAGATATTCCAGTACCCTGGGACACTATGACCATTTGTACACATTAAGAGGGTTTATTCAAAAAGGAAACCTTTCTCTTGCTTCCTCAATCAATGTTGGGAAGATTTCATTAACTTGTGGCATATGCCCCAAATTGGAGGTATAGGGCAGTACTTAAATGTTTCATTTTTTTTTTAAATTTAGAAACAATATAAAATATAAAAAAGAAAACCAACAAATAACCATGAGGATCTTTTATTACACCATTTGATGATCCATCTGCTGTTCAATATAATAGTATGTGTTTATAACAAAAAAGAATATTCTACTAGATAAGCATGCTATAACCATTAGAGTTAGGACATTAATAATGCCATATTATTAACATGTACTTCTCCAATGCTATTTAAGTTTCATCAGCGACTAAAAATTTCCTTTATGCAAAAAAAAAATACAATTTAGAATTACATGTTAATTTAATTACTGTAATGTTTTAGTCTCCTTTAATTTGGAAAATTCTGTGGTCTTTCTTTAAGTTTCAAGAATATTGATTGAAAATTCTTTTTTTCTTTTTTCTTTTTCTCTTCTTTTTCTTCTTTAAATTGACTCTAAGTATATTTTTAAAAATTTAAATCAATGTAATCTACATACAGGCCTATATTAGTTTCAGGTATAAAATACAGTGATTCATCAATTCTATACATTAACACAATATTCTTTAAAATAAGTGTGATCTTAATCCCCTTCACCAATTTCACCCCTCCCCTCAGGTTTCTGTCATTTTGTTTTTGATAGTTAAGTGTCAGTTTTTTGGTATGTCTCTCTCTCTCTCTCTCTCTCTCTCTTTTGTTTACTGTTTTGTTCGTTTTGTTTAGTTTGTTTTTGCTTAAATTCCACGTGTGCATGATATCAAGTGTTATTTGTTCTCCACTGACTGACTTATTTTGCTCAGCATTATTCATTCTAGATCCATCCTGATTTGCATTTCTGTAATGATGAGTGATGTTGAGCATCTTTTCATGTGTCTAATGCCATGTGGATATGTTCTTCGGTGAAATGTCTACTCAGATCTTCCACCCATTTGTTAATTGTATTGTTTGTTTTTTAAGTGTTGAGTTGTATAATTTCTGTGTATACTCTCCATACTAACCCTTTATTAGATAGGTCATTTGAAAATATCTTTTCCCTTTTGGTAGTTTGTCTTTAGTTTGTTGATTGTTTCCTTTGCTGTACAAAAACTTTTTATTTTGATGAAGTCTCAATAATTTTGTTTTGTTTTGTTTTGTTTTGCTTTTGCTTTTGTTTCCTTGCCTCAAGAAACATATCAGGAAAAATGTTGCTATAGCCAATGTCAGTTACTTCCTGTGCTCTCTTCCAGGATTTTTTTATGCTTTCATGTGTCACATTCAGGTCTTTAAACTTTTCTTTTTTTGGTAAGAAAATCCATTATTTTTGTTTGATGTAAGAAAGTCATCCAGTTTCATTCTTTTGCATATAGTTTTGCAGTTTTCACAACCCCATTGGTAGAAAAGATTGCATACTTTTGCCTCCTTTGTCAAAGAGTAATTGAATAATGGGTTTATTTCTGGACTTTTTATTGTCTTCCATTGCTCTGTGAGTCTACTTTCCTGCCAGTACCATATTGTTTTGATTATTATAGCTTTGTAATATAACTTGAAGTCTGGAATTGTGATAACTCAATTTTTTTTCCTTTTCTAGATTCCTTTGGCTATTTGTTTTTTTGTGGTTTCATACAAATTTTAAGCTTTTTTCCTAATTTTATGAAAAATGCAGTTGGTATTTTGATAGAGACTGCTTTAAATGTGTAGATTGCTTTGGGTAGCATAGAGGTTTTAACAATATTTCGTCTTCTAACCCATCAGGATGGAGTATCTTGCCATTTGTTTTTGTCCTCTTCAATTTCTTTCATCAGGCTTTAATAGTTTTCTGAGTACAGGTCTTTCACCTCTTTAAGTTTGTTCCTTAGTATCTTATTTTTAGGGTAGTTGTAAATGAGTTTGTTTTCTTAATTTCTCTTTCTGTTGCTTCAATATTGGTATATAGAAATATGACAGATTTTAGTACATTGATTCCATAACATGTGATCTTAGTGAATTCATGTATCGGTTCTAGTAGTTTTGGTGTTTTTGGGGATTTCTCTATACAGTATCATGTCATTTGCAAAGAGTGAGTTTTACTTCTTCACCAATTTATGTGACATTTATTCCTTTTTCTTGTCTGATTGCTGTGGTTAGGACATCTAGTACTATGTAGAATAAATGTGGTGAGAGTGGATATCCTTGTCATGTTTTTGACCTTTGGGGAAAAGCTCTCAGTTTTTTCCCATTGAGTGTCATGTTAGTATTGGGTTTTTGTATAGGGCCTTTATTTTTTTGAGGTATGTTCATTCTACATCTATTTTGTTGAGGGGCTTATTATGAATGAGTATTGTATTCTGTCAAGTGCTTTTTTTGCATCTATTGAAATGACTTTTATTTTTATCTTTTTTCCTTGTTGATGTGATGTATGACATTGATTGCTTTGCAAAAACTGAAATGTGCTTCCATCTCAGGAATAAATCCCACTTGACCATGGTGAATACTTTTTTAAAGGTATTTTTGGATTTGATTTGGTAATATGGTGTTGAGGTTTTTGCATCTATGTTCATCAGAGATATTGGCCTCTGGTATTCTTTTTTTAGTGCCTGTATCTGGTGTTGGTATTGGAAGAATGCTGGTCTTATAGAATGAATTTGGAAGCTTTCCTTCCTGTTCTATTTCTTGGAAAAGTTTGAGAAGAATAGGTCTTAACTTTTCATTAAATGTTTGGTAGAATTCACCTGTGAAGCCTTTGGTCCTGAACTTCTGTTTGTTGGAATTTTTCAAATTATTGATTCAATTCTATTTCTCATAATTGGTCTGTTCAAATTTTCTATTCCTTCCTGTTTCAGTTTTCATAGTGTGTATGTTTATAGAAATTTATTCATTTCATTTAGGTTGCCCAATTTCTTGGTATATAATTTTTCATAATATTCTTTTAAAATTCTTTGTATTTCTGTGTTGTCAGCTTTTATTTATTTATTTTTTTTAATTGATGAGTGTGACTAAGGGCTTGTCAATTTAATTGATTATTTCCAAGAACTAGCTACTGGTTTCTTTTTATTTTTTTTTTTCTTTTAGCTTCTGTTTTGTTTATTTCTGCTCTAAACTTTATTTCCTTCCTTACACTGCACTTATGTTTTACTTATTCTTTTTTTCTGGTTTCTTTACAAGTAATGGCAGGTTGTTTGAGATTTTTCTTGCTTCTTTATGTTGGCTTGTGCTAGTATAAACTTCCTTTTTAAAACCACTTTTGCTGTATCTCAGAGGTTTGAGCTGTATTTCAGGTGTTTTCATTTTCATTATCTCCAAAATTTTTGATTTCCTGTGTGCTATCTTGTTTGCCCCTTTTATTGTTTAGTAACATGTTATTTAACCTCCCATGTATTTATGTTCTTTCCAGGACTTTTTGTGGTTGATTTCTAGTTTCATAGCATTATGGCAGAAAAGATGCATGGTATGACTTTGATCTTTTTGAATATGTTGATATTATTTTTCTCTCCAAGTTTGTGATCTATTATGGAGAATAGTCAATGTGCACTTTAGGAGAATGTATATCCTGTTGCTTTAGGATGGAATATTATGAATATAACTGTTGCAATCATCTAGTCCAATGCATCATCAAAGCCACTGTTTTCTTGTTGACTTTCTGTCACTATGATCTATCCAATAACGTAAATAGGGTGTGAAAGTCCCCTACTGTTATTGTATTACTCTTGATTAGTTCCTTTATGTTTCTTACTCACTGTTTTGTGTTTTGGTTGCTCCCATTTTCAGTGCATAAATATCTACAATTGTTATATCTTCTGGTTGGATTGTTCCTTTTAGAATTATCTAGTGTCTTTTGTGTCCTGTTACAGTCTTTGTTTTAAAGTCTATTTTGTCTGGTATGAGTATTGCTACCCCAGATTTCTTTGCACAACCATTTACATGATAAATATTTCTCCGAACTCTCACTTTAAATGTGCATGTGTCTTTTTGGTGAAATGAGTCTCTTAAGGGCAGCATATAGCTGGGGCTTGCTTTTTAATTCCTTCCATCAACCTGTGTATTTGATTGGAGAGTTTAATCCATTTACATTTATTGTAATTATTGATAGATTCGCTTATTGCCATTCTGTTTCTTGTTTTTTGGTTGTTTTTGTAGTTCTTCTCTGTTCCTTTCTTCTCTTCTC
Source organism: Mustela lutreola (assembly GCF_030435805.1). Lineage (NCBI taxonomy): Eukaryota > Metazoa > Chordata > Mammalia > Carnivora > Mustelidae > Mustela > Mustela lutreola. Next base: position 59,772,029 of record NC_081297.1, read on the forward strand.
TCCTGTTCTGCTGGCTTTCTTTAGTTACCTACTTGGATTCCATCCTCGTTATTTCCTGCATATCTATTACCGGGTTTTAGTTTGTGTTTACCATTAGCTTTGTGTGTAACATCTTCTGCATATAGCAGTCTATATTAAGTGATAGTCACTTACGTTTCAATGCATTCTTAACTCCCTCTCACATTTTAGGAATGTGGTGTCATTCATTACATTCTTTTATTTGTGAGTCCCTGACTGATTTTTATAGATACATTTATTTTTACTGCTTTTGCCCTTTTTACTATTTTCCTCTTACTTAAGGTCTTTGTTTTCCACTCAAAGAGTCCCCTTTAACATTTCTTGGACAGCTAGTTGAGTTGTCATAAACTCCTTTAGCTTTTGTCTGGGAAACTCTATCTCTTCTTCTTCTATTCTGAATGTTAGCACTGATGGATAGAATATTCTTAACTGCAGGTTTTTCTGTTTTTTGTTTGTTTGTTTGTCTTGTTTTTGTTTTCTTTTAGACCTGTGAATATATCATGCCACTTTATTCTGGCCTGCAAAATTTCTGCTGAATCATCAGCTCATAGCCTTTTAGGGGTTCTTTCATATATTACTGTCTTCCTTTCTCTTGTTTGCTTTAAAATTCTTTCTTAATCACTAATTTTTGCAATCTTAATTAGTATGCATCCTTGTGTGGACCTCCTTGGGTTGAATTTTTGGGGGCATCTCTGTGCCTCCGAAGTGTGGATTTCTGTTTCCTACCCCAGACTCAGGAAGTTTTCAGTTACTATTTCTTCAAATGATTTTTCTTCTCCCTTTTCTCTCTTCTTCTGAGATGCCTATAATTTGAATGTGATCACACTTGATGGAGTCACTGAGTTCCCTTAGTCTATTCTTATTTTGTGTGTGTGTGTGTGTGTGTGTGTGTGTGTGTGTGTGTGTATTTTTTTTTTTTCTCCCCAGTCTGCTCAGTTTGATTACTGTCCATTACTCTGTCCTTCAGGTCACCAATGTTGGTTTACTTAATCTAGTCTGTTTCTTATTCCATGCAGTGTTTTTAAATTTCACTTATTTTGTTCTTCAACTCTGATTTTTTTCCTTTTAATATTTTTGTTAAGGATCTCACTGAGGGTCTCCTCTCTTTTCTCAAGTCTAGTAAGTATCTTTATGATCATAACTTAAAATTTTATATCAGGCATATTACGTTTCTCCATTTCACTTAGGTCTCTCACTGTAGTTTTTTTCTGGTCTTTCATCTGGGATATATTCCTCTGCCTCAGGAAGCCTGCTATTTCTCCTGCTTTTAACAGTAATAGCTTTATGAAGAGGAGATCCTGTATGCCCTGAGGGGATTATCCTCTATTCACTGGAACCTGGCATGAGGGGGGGGGGTCTCCTATCTGTGCTCCATGTATCTTGCTGTTGTATGTTGGCCACTTTTTCCTTCACTCCAATCATCTTAGTGGCTCTCTTTGCCTCTTGTGGGCAGTGTTGTCTCCCTGTGGTATTAGTGGATCAATCTGGGGCTACCTTGTGCTGAATTTAGTCAGACCAGGTGTTTGTCAGAGATGCAGTAGCACCAAACTGCAAGGGGATTTCCCTGTGCTGTCCCCTGAGAAGCTTTCATTGGTGGGTGGGGCCTGCAATCAGTCCAACTGTCTTCTCCCAGCCCACTGCTAGGGGTAAGTCTGAGGGATGTGTGCTTATATTCCCTTGACTACAGGCACCTTAGTGTGGTACTGGCCTCTGTCAAGTCTGCTTGCACCCTGCCAGGCTTGTGCCTGGTTTGAATGGGCTCTGACCAAGAACATATTGGAGGGAGTGGGACATGCAATGTCTACACAGTTTACATGCTAGTAAAAGAGGACATGTTGCCATTTACAGTCAGAGTAATTAATGAAATATAAATTTAGTGCCTGTAAGTTAGCTGTTCCTATGGATTGTCTCTGCTCCTCTCTAGTCCTTTTTACCTCCTGCCCCTTCTATGATCTGGATATTATTTTGCTTATGCAATCACCAAGTTCCCTATGTCTACCTTAGTGATCAACTAGCTTTCTTTCTCCTCTTCTTTTCAGGTTCATTATTTTCCATAATCTTACCTTCTATATCACATATGTTCTCCTGTGATTCTTTAATCCTTGTAGTGATTATATCTACTCTGTTTGCATCTCTATTGTAGCTTTTTTCAGCCTGACTAGTTTTTAGATCTCTGCAGCAAGGGTTTCTCTCATGTCTTGTATTCTTTTTTCAAGTCCTTCTAGTAGTCTTATGACTGTTGATCTAAATTCTTGTTCAGATATATTGCTTGCATCTGCTTTGAGCAAGTATCTGGCTGTGATATCTTCCTGAACTTTCTTTAGGGGAGAATTCCTCCATTTTGTCATCTTGGCTAAGTTTCTATCTTTTGCATGTTATAAAATGTTGTTACCTCAGAGTAGTGCTAAATTAAAGAGAGGTCATACAGTGTCCAGGGCCTGGCACTTTGGGAAGTGTTTCTGGTGTATGCTGTGTGCACTCTGCTGTTGTGTTTTGGCTGTTCTCTCCCACTGGTCACTCCTCTGTAGAGTTCCTTCTTGTTTGCAGTGGGGAGAGTTTTGGGCATTATCTAGGTATGCATTGATTTGTTTGTTGAAAAATCCTAGGAAAAAAGCAAGAAAGAAAAAGAAAAAAAAAGTTGTATGTGTGGGGAAGGCTGATCCAAAAAGAAAAGGAAGCAGAACAACAATGACAACAACAAAAACAACAACAGACACTCAAAAATACTATAAACTGATTCCAAAGAAATAGAAAAAAAAAAAGGAAAAACAGAAGAAGAAAAGAAAAAAGAGTCCTGAACAAAAATAAAAGAGAACTAAATTGAAGTGAGAAAAGGAAATAAAAACCAAACAAAACCTGTAAGAGGAAAAATAAAAAATAAAATAAAATAAACAATAAGACAAAAGAAAAAAAAAAAAATACTTCCCAGTCCTATTTTCACCAGAAGTGAAAGGGGTACATTGGGATAATTTATTCAGTATACTTGGTGAATGCAGCATCCTGCTGTTTTGCTTCTCTGTGTGGGAGGGGGAGAGGCCCACTGAGCTGGGTCTCTCCAAGAGACATTAGGGAAATTCCATTCCTTGCCTCTACCTACTTCTGGAGGCAACTAGTGTTCTTTGGTTTGTGGTCACATTATCAAATCTCTACCTCTGTGTTTAGATTATTTTCTCTTCTTTCTGTCTCAAATATTCTCTGCCTCTCTTTTAATAAGGATACTTGTAGTTACATTTAAAACCTATGTGGATAAACCTGGATAATCTCTCCATTTTAAGATCTTTAACTTAATCATATCTGCAAAGATTTTTTTTTTTTAATTGGATAATATTTGCAGGTCCCTGAGATCAGGTCTCCTTATTTTAGGAGACCATTATCAGTCTACCACTTTCAGCTACATTATCATCACCATCTCTTCACCAGCAGTTTATTATTCTCATTATTCTTGATACTTACCTTTATGAGTTTTCTAAGAGGGCAATGATTAGTATGGTGACCAGGGTCATGGACAGAGATGTAAAGTTAAAATTCTTGTGATCATTTTTTTAGAAGTCAATGTTTTAGAAATAATATATCCTGATTCATAGCATCAAAATTGTTTTATATAATTCTCCAAGTTTGTTTCTTTAGCTTTATATTTCATAGTGTGATAATTAAATTGACAAATTATACTGTACATTGACGACTACTAAGTGCTATGCACAGTACAAATATCTTCTCATCAAAGTTAAAACAACTCCAAAATATAAGAATGCTCTTACCATCTCCTTTTAGTCAAGTAGGAAATAAATGCTGGAATGATCAACCAACTATACTGTTACAATATAGCTAAGTAGTTTGGAGTTGAGATTGAAAAATGAAGACTTTCAAGTAGTCTACCCATGGCTATCACATGCATTCATATTTTCTTGCAAACTAGTAGTTTTTTAGTAGCATTTATTAGTTTTTTAAATTCTAAATAGAGTATGTGAAATCAGATGAATGTCTGACTATGAGAAAACAAAGAAATTGTTGTCCCAAGATTAGAAGTAATTCCTTTCTATGTGTATCTGTAGCCCAATGAATCACATACAAAACAAGGCCAAAAAAAAAAAAAAAAAAAAAGAAGAAGAAAAGAAAAAAAACTCACCAAATTAAATGAATATATTAAGGATATAGTTTGTCTCCTTTTAATAAAAGAAATCAATATTAGAGTTATCTACAAAATTTGAATATACATATTGTGTTCATAATTATTAGAGAATGGTTATTTATCTATTTATTTATTTATAAATATTTTATTTATTTATTTGACAGATAGAGATCACAAGTATGCAGAGAGGCAGGCAGAGAGAGAGAGGAGAGAACAGAGAGCTGAGCAGAGAGCCTGATGTGGGGCTCGATCCCAGGACCCTGATATCGTGACCTGAACCAAAGGCAGAGGCTTAACCCACTAAGCCACCCAGGTGCCCCAGGAATGGTTATATAAAACGTGATACCTGATACACTGATTAATGTAGGAAAAAATGGAGTATATTAAATTTAAGTATGAATCTGTTCCAGTCAAGTACGTTATTTACTTGGAGTTTACAAGCTTGTCATGAAAATCAGTAGGTCCTTGAGGGAATTTCTCCTTGATAGGCAAGCACCTGGAATCTGTCTCCCCACCTAGACAACATTTCCACTGGTAACATCTGTCTTATATAATCAGTTTAGAACTCTAGGGTTTAGTGAAGTCCTGTAACTGCCAGAGGAAGGGTGGGATGATAAATTACTGTTAATTTGGGTAATTTTAGATCTTAGCACAATAGCAAAGACCCATCCCATGGCCCAAGCTGAGGAACTAAATATTCAATTTTTAATTTAATGTTTATTACTTTAAGTTTTAGTGTATATATCCACTGTGGCCTGTGGCTATCCTACTGAACAGCACACATCTAATTAATTTTACTAGTAGTCTAATAAAAAGTCAAGTCACATCCAAATGTATTTGGTAGATTATTGAGATAGAATTAACTACAAAAAAAAGGTCACCTTTTGGGGAGTATATAGTTTGAAGAACTCTGAAAAACATATATAATCAAGCAACCACCATTATAATCAAGATACAAAATAGTTTCATTATCCTACACAGTTTTATCATGACACTTTTCCAGTCAATCACTTCTCACCATCAGCCCCTAAAACTATTGATCAGATTTCTAACCCTATAGTTCAGTGTTTTTCAGAATTATAGAAATAGAATCACAGAATATGTTGACATTGTATATGGCTTCTTTCACTTAGTGTAATATTTTGAAGACTCAATCATGTTTTTTTTTTTTTTTAATCTGACTAATTTATTGCATTGCATGTACATGCCATAATTTTTTAAAGTACTTACCAGATGATGGAAATTGGATCATCTCCAGGTTTGGGCATTATCACAAAATATATTTAATGGCTAAAATTCAGTTCACTAGAAGGATCAAAATAATTTCACCAAACATCCAATTGAAACCTCAACCTATTAATATGATAAAATGTTATGCTTGTTACTTGTAAATAAATACACTACCAGGTGCCAGTGTATAAAATAGTTTACAATAAAGTCTAAAATTACTTCTGTTGCTAATTGGAAACAAGGCTATGTCTTGCGCTTGTATAATCTAGCTTGGGATTTTTCCGTATTGCCCCAGGATGGTGAACTGATGATGATCCTGTTAAATATTTCATCCATTATTCTAAATTATTAATGATACTCCTCTGGGATACTTTCACTTCAGCTTTTGTTTAAGGTAGATTACAATAGTGTTTTTTATTGCCAGTAATTAGTATTTTTGGAACTTTGATCCTATGGATGAGGCTTTTTTTTTTTTTTCCTCTTTACTTTATTTCAGTAGAAGCCTTGAGTGAGTAGTAAATAGAAAATGATAAAGCTGCAGCATTTCATAAGTGGATAGAAAGCAATATGGAGTTTCAGAATAGTTGCTTAACTTTCATCAGAGGATGCCCCAAGTTCTTTTAGTTGCCTCACTTTATTTTAATGTATAACTACTGATTTTGAGGCTTTGAATGATAGCAGTTATAACAAACAGCTTTCACAAAATGCAAGTTATCTGGAAAAGAAGATGGACGTCCATTAATATTATTAATACTTGAGTTCTGAACTTCAAAGTGAGTATAAATTTGAGGGATGTGGAAATTCTTTACAAAAGGACCATATGTTCATGGTCCCTCCCACAAAAATCATTGATAGGAAATATTCAGCTTATAAAATAAAATATGATGATAAGAGAGTAAAATCATGATTAATTATTTTAACATAAATCTCTGGCATGTGCATATAAGGGGACACTAGATTCAGTAGATGCCAGAAGGTAAGGAGACTATAATTTTAACTTGACTTCAAACTAGGAAATTAAGTTAAGTGCACAAGTCCCATTCAGGGAGTTGAATTTGACCTCACATTTTTAAGGTTTACAGGTTTTTTTTTTTTTTTTTTTAAATGGTTCTGTATTAACAGATGTTGTAATCTATTCTATTCATATATAGTTACATGTAACTTTTATTTCCTCTGATTCTCTTCATCAATTATTTTCCTGAGTAAATAATGTGGAAAAATGCTGAGCATCTCTTTTCTAAAATCTGAAATACCATAGTTCTAGAACAGTCTGTTAGATCCACGTGGTAACAGAAACTGTATGCTAACTCCTGGACCATAGCTTTTCAAATAAAAATAGAGCAAGATGGGAGTTATAACAAGGATATAAACATATATTTTTATATAAAACTTTGTGGTCACACAGTAGTTGAAGATTGTAAGTCTTCAATTGCTATTAAAAATACTAAAGCTATTCCCTAAAATGTTTCAGAAAAGTACTTTGAGCATGGAACACTTTTATCTTTCCCCAAATAAGAAAAACGAATATATATATGCAGCAATATTAATAAGACAAATGCAAAAGAATAAAAATAACAGAGTGCTTTAGCAAACCATTTCCTTTATAAGTCTGCAGATAATGCATATAATGAAACAGACTAGCATGTTTCACATAAAAGAGAATGGTATGACATGGAAATAAGTAGAATTCTTATACTTAAAAAGAGAGGGTTAATATTATGTTAGGGAGGGAAAATGTTACCCTAATTTTCAAGATTCTTTTGGCTGGTTTAAGAATTAAAGTGACATGAGGGCGCCTGGGTGGCTCAGTGGGTTAAGCCACTGCCTTTGGCTCAGGTCATGATCTCAGGGTCCTGGGATCGAGTCCCGCATCGGGCTCTCTGCTCAGCAGGGAGCCTGTTTCCTCCTCTCTCTCTCTCTGCCTGCCTCTCTGCCTACTTGTGATCTCTCTCTGTCAAATAAATAAATAAAATCTTTAAAAAAAAAAAAAAAGAATTAAAGTGACATGAGACGGATTAATAGGAGAAAATGAAATTAATTACAAATACATGGGATGTATGTACATGGGATGGCTCCATGAGAATATGGGAATATTTGTCTCATATAAGACAATTGAATCTTATGCCATTCTGGTCAAAGAAGTATGTGGAGGTCTGGGACTTCAAAGGGAAGGAAGACAATTCAAAGGAAAACAAAAAAGAATAAGTGGGAAACAAATGTTTGCTGGGCCACACGAAAACAATGGGATATGCAGAAGAATTTTAATAGACTTTACTAAGTTCCTCCCTCTCTATCACACCTACTTCAAGATGGCGGAGAAGTAGCAGGCTGAGACTACATCAGCTAGCAGGAGATCAGCTAGATAGCTTATCTAAAGATTGCAAACACCTGCAAATCCATCGGCAGATCGAAGAGAAGAAAAACAGCAATTCTGGAAACAGAAAAACAACCACTTTCTGAAAGGTAGGACTGGCGGAGAAGTGAATCCAAAGCGACAGGAAGATAGACCCCGGGGGGAGGGGCCGGCTCCCAGCAAGTGGTGAACAATGGAGCACAAAATCAGGACTTTTAAAAGTCTGTTCTGCTTAGGGACATTGCTCCAGAGGCTAAACCGGGGCGAAGCCCATGCGGGGTCAGCTTGGCCTCAGGTCCCGCAGGGTCACAGAAGGATCAGGGGTGTCTGAGTGTCACAGAGCTTGCGGGTAATGGAAAAGGAAAGCCGGCTACAGAGACAGAGCTGACGATAAGATCACAGCTTGGGGTTACCTTGAACCGGTCGCAGGCTCGGTGAGCTCGGAGCGCAGCCAGAGGTTCGGCAGACGGGAGTAATTGGGCGCTGTTCTCTGAGGGCACACTGGGTAGTGGGGCCCCGGGCTCTTGGCTCCTCTGGGCTGGAGACCAGGAGGCCGCCATTTGTATTCCTGTCCTCCGTAACTCTACAGAAAGTGCTCAGGGAACAAAAGCACCAGAAAGCAAACCCGAGCCTATTACTCAGCCCAGCCCCTGGTAAGGGCGGTGCAATTCTGCCTGGGGCAAAGACACTTGAGAATCACTACAATAGACCCCTCCCCCAGAAGATCAACAAGAAATCCAGTCAAGACCAAGTTCACCTACCAAGGAGTGCGGTTTCAATACCAAGGAGAGCAGAAGAATTCCAGAGGAGGAGAAAGCAATGCACAGAACTCATGGCTTTCTCCCTGAGGTTTTTTTTTTTTTTTTCTTCCTGTGATTTTTTTAGTGTTGCAGTTAATTTAATTTTTTTCTTTTTCATTTTTTTTCTCTTCTTCTGCTAAAATTTTTTTTAACTTTTACCCTTTTCTTTTTTTAACATTTTTTAACTAGTTAATCTAATATATATATTTTTTCCTTTTGATATTTTTCTTTATTCGTTTTCTTTTTTTAAATTCTCTTCTTTTATTTTTTTTTTCTTTCTTTCTTTTTGAACCTCTTTTTATCCCCTTTCGCCCCCCTCACGATTTGGGATCTCTTCTTATTTGGTTAAAGCATATTTTCCTGGGCTTGTTGCCATCCTTTTAGTATTTTACGTGCTCCTTCATATACTCTTATCTGGACAAAATGACAAGGCAGAAAAATTCACCACAAAAAAAAGAACAAGAGGCAGTACCGAAGGCTAGGGACCTAATCAATACAGACATTGGTAATATGTCAGATCTAGAGTTCAGAATGACAATTCTCAAAGTTCTAGCCGGGCTCGAAAAAGGCATGGAAGATATTAGAGAAACCCTCTCGGGAGATATAAAAGCCCTCTCTGGAGAAATAAAATAACTAAAATCTAACCAAGTTGAAATCAAAAAAACTATTAATGAGGTGCAATCAAAAATGGAGGCTCTCAATGCTAGGATAAATGAGGCAGAAGAAAGAATTAGTGATATAGAAGACCAAATGACAGAGAATAAAGAAGCTGAGCAAAAGAGGGACAAACAGCTACTGGACACGATGGGAGAATTCGAGAGATAAATGACACCATAAGATGAAACAACATTAGAATAATTGGGATTCCAGAAGAAGAAGAAAGAGAGAGGGGAGCAGAAGGTATACTATAGAGAATTATTGGGGAGAATTTCCCCAATATGGCAAAGGGAACGAGCATCAAAATTCAGGAGGTTCAGAGAACGCCCCTCAAAATCAATAAGAATAGGCCCACACCCCGTCACTTTATAGTAAAATTTACAAGTCTCAGTCACAAAGAGAAAATCCTGAAAGCAGCCCGGGAAAAGAAGTCTGTAACATACAATGGTAAAAATATTAGATTGGCAGCTGACTTATCCACAGAGACCTGGCAGGCCAGAAAGAGCTGGTATGATATTTTCAGAGCAATAAATGAGAAAAACATGCAGCCAAGAATACTATATCCAGCTAGGCTATCATTGAAAATAGAAGGAGAGATTAAAAGCTTCCAGGACAAACAAAAACTGAAAGAATTTGCAAACACCCAACCAGCTCTACAGGAAATATTGAAAGGGGTCCTCTAAGCAAAGAGAGAGCCTACAAGTGGTAGATCAGTAAGGAACAGAGACAATATACAGTAACATTCACCTTACAGGCAATACAATGACACTAAATGCACACCTACTTCATATTACATTGTAGTTGTTTATGGTGATGGTTCCCTTTTGGAGCAGAGAGCATTATCTAAATTTGGAACATTATTTAAATTCTTTCAGACATTTGAGGAGGAGGTAAAAGGTTGTAAAAGGGGAAAAACAAGGAGGTAAAAGTATAATCATGCTGTCTTCCATTTATCAAAAACAATTAGCTTAAATTAATGATCATGCCAAAGAGACACATTTTGGGGTAGCATAGTTCACTTCCCTACAATAATTTCTGTTAGTATTCAACAATTCTACTAAGAATATTGGGAAAGTAAAATAAAGGAGTGACTCAAATTATGTAGACACATGCACGAACCTCAAATAGGTTAATTAAAAAAAATACAGAATATGTTTTATTAAAATATGTTGTTTTTGGGTGCCTGGGTGGCTCAGTGGGTTAAAGCCTCTGCCTTCGGCTCATGTCATGATCCCAGAGTCCTGGGATCGAGCCCCACATCAGGCTATCTGCTCTGCAAGGAGCCTGCTTCCTCTTTTCTCTCTCTCTGCTTACTTGTGATCTCTATGTGTCAAATAAATAAATAAAATCTTTAAACAAAACAAATAAAAAAAATTTTGTTTGTTTTTGTCAAAGTTTTGCTTTGTTGTATTTGTTAATATATACTGAAAACAACTGTCCATTTGACTATAGCAAAGCCAGTGGAAAAAATTAATAATAATAATTGTGTACTCTAGGTGCAGAAAAAATTTCACTTTACCAAATTCATGGAAATCAGTGCTGCTTAGTCATTGCCTATCACAGGATTTGTAATATAAATGTATATCCTAATTGTGCAAATCTCCCTGATACTCCAAACCACAAAACAACATAGTGTATTTGCACAGGGAGAATAAAAGATAGAAAAATACATTTAAAATAACTCATATTCTTTTATTTAAATTATTCATGCAGAGTTGAGTCCATTAAGGAGGAATGGGTAAAAAATACATATTAACCAAAGAAAATATTCAATTTCCAGAGAAAAAATTGTGAGAAATATTATAATAAAGAGAACTAATAGATGAAAAAGAACTTAGTATTGTCATAACATATAATTACGAGTCATCACAAATTTCAGACAGGAGAAATCCTTTCCAAATAGAAAAATTTGAGAATATATACCTTTCTCTTGCATCAGGTAAATATATAAATATCTAGGTTAACATATATGTTTAGTTAAGATGTATAATTAGTATATATACATTTATTTAGTTTGTATATATTTAGGTTAATTTCTATATGATTAAATTAATTTATATAGAGGCTTATTTATATGTATTTAGGTTTATATATATTTATATATAGGTTAATGTGTGTATTTATATATATATGAGAAAATTTATATTACACTACAATGTATTATATTCATGTGTATGTTTAATTATTTGTCTTTTTTTCTAATTTATATTTGTTAAGGTATATTAAGAGAAATGAACAACCAATCAATGGAAATAGAGTTCATTCTCCTGGGACTGACAGATGACCCACTATTGCAAGTTGTGATTTCCATGTTTCTCTTTCTTAATTACACATTGAGCCCGATGGGGAACTTAATCATTATCCTCCTTACCCTGTTAGATCCTCACCTCAAGACACCAATGTATTCCTTTCTCCACAACTTCTCTTTTTTAGAAATTATATTCACAGCAGTATGTATTCCCAGATACTTGATAACCATCATGACTAGAGAAAAAACCATCTCATATAATAATTGTGCAGCTCAATTGTTTTTTATTCTTTTACTGGGAGTTACGGAGTTTTACCTTCTGGCTGCTATGTCCTATGACCGCTGTGTTGCCCTCTGTAAACCCTTGCATTATCCAGTCATTATGAACAGCAGAGTGTGCTATTGGCTTGTACTTTCCTCTTGGCTAACCAGATTCTTAATCATCTTTCCCCCAATGCTTATGGGACTCAAGCCTAAATTTCTTCTTTCTTTTTTTTTTTTAAGATTTTATTTATTTATTTGTCAGAGACAGAGGAAGAGCGAGCGAGCACAGACAGACAGAGAGGCAGGCAGAGGCAGAGGGAGAAGCAGGCTCCCTGCCGAGCAAGGAGCCCAATGTGGGACTTGATTCCAGGACCCTGGGATCATGACCTGAGCTGAAAGCAGCCGCTTAACCAACTGAGCCACCCAGGTGTCCCTCAAGCACAATTTCTGTGCTTCCAAAATAATGATCATTTTATGTGTGAAACTTCTCCTATCCTGCAGATATCCTGCCCAGATACACATGTCCTAGAATTGATGTCTTTTATCTTTGCTGTGGTGACACTTGTGGTCACATTGGTGTTAGTGATTCTCTCTTACACTTGCATCATGAACACCATTATGCAATTCCCTTCGGCACAGCAAAGGACCAAAGCTTTTTCCACTTGTACTTCCCATATGATTGTTGTCTCCATGACTTATGGGAGCTGCATCTTTGTGTATATTAAGCCATCTGCCAAAGAAAGGGTGACTGTATCCAAAGGCATAGCTTTGCTGTATAGCTCGGTTGCCCCTTTACTAAACCCCTTCATTTATACCCTAAGGAACCAGCAGGTGAAAGAAATCTTCTGGGATATGTTACAAAAGATGTGTTTTTCAAAAAAGCAATTGTAATGAATGCTATAAAAACAAAAAAAAAAATTCATTTAATATTTTAAGATTTTGTTTATTTATTTGAGACAGAGATAGCATAAGCAGAGTGGAGGCTGAGGGAGAGGGAGAAGCGGGCTTCCAGGGAGCCTGATGAAGGGCTTGATCGCAGGACCCGGGATCATGACCTGAGGCAAAAATGAAATTCCATTTCATTCAATGATTCTGAGAATCTTCTAAGTCTACTAAATACATTTTTTCTATGCTCTATTGTTATAATTTTATTTTCCATTTCCTTGGAAGCCTCATAATTAGGAAATTCAGTCCCTCTAAAAACAAGATTGTTGTTTAGATCATTAAAATAGTAAACTTATTTGAACCCTTTTATTAAACAATAAAGGTCTCATTATTCAAATAGTTTAAGTATAACTACTGAGATCTTTAAGGAAGTCTTCCCAGAGTCTGTAAAGTACTAGTCCAAAAATAATCATTGGCTTAAGGAACCAGAAGAAAAAGTTTGTCTGCATCCACGCCAGTGTAAAACAACTATGCTGTACAACTGTTGTAAGAAATGGTCTTATTGATGCAGGCAGACTTGGTCCAAGGACGCAGGGGAGGGTCCCACAGGAGCAGCCAAGATGGTCCTTGACTTCCAACAGGATAGAACTCAAATGTGAGCCAGAGAAAGCAGAAACAGAGTTTATTGACTAGTGTAAGTGACAGACAGAATAGTAGAAAGAGTGACTGGCAGACTTGGAAATGAAAGGAGAATGAGTCTTTTTGTTGTTTTTTGGGGCCAGGCGTTTATATTAGAAAATTGTCTAGGGTCTAGGAATCCAGGGAAAAGTGAGCATCAGGTGAATAACAGGGATTGTTCTATGAATTACCAAAGATAAGGGTGTTGATGCTGGGGTCAGCAAAATCTGTTTAAAGCTAATGTCCTGGAACGTGTCTGGAATTTGGCTCTTCTTGGATGTTACCAGGTGTTTGGGGGAGTTAGGACAAAACCCAGAGAATGTTGAATTTTATTCTTCTCCCTTGAGGTGGGAATATAGCTTCTTTGGCTTGTTCAGAGGTGATATATGAAACATGATTAAACAGGTCTTAGCGTTTACAGCAGGGATGGAGTCTTTCTGAAAAGGAGTCCCTTCAGCTTTCCTACTTCCTTATTACCTGTTGTTATACTGACAAGAAATTTGGGGATGCATAATTGTGAATGATATTTCTAAAAATTAGAAATTCTGGAGAAAGAAATACACGGATGTCTTTGGATCAGAGTCCATCAGGGTGAGGGTGATTATGGTTGGATTCCCAGTGACACTCAAGATGTAGGTAAAGACAAAAATAAAGAGGAGAAAAAATAACCACTTGTAATTGTAGATCATTGGTCATTCCAAGAAGAATAAAAGGTGTCACTTCTGTGTGGTTTCTCACAGCTTATTTCTGTGAAGAAGGGGGATTAATGGGAGGAGAAGAGGGAAAAAAAAATTAGAATTAAAGAGAAAAGGTTACAGAGATACCTACTCTCTTAATATCCTCATAAACACATTGCTATGGACAACCAACCTCCTTTAATATTCTGTTAGTCAGCAGTAACATCCCCTAAATCTTCACTCATATAATTTTTACTCAAAAATTCACTAACTCTATCAAACTCTCTGAATTTGTTTTCTTTTAATCCAAGACTCACAAAAAGATAACACATTGCATTAATAGAGCTGTATAAAGATAAAAGCAAAGAAAGAAACCAAAGAAGCCTGTATTTTGGGGTGCCTGGGTGGCTCAGGTGGTTAAGCATCTGCCTTCAGCTCAGGTCATGATCCCGGGGTCCTGGGATTGAGTCCCGCAATGGGCTCCCTGTTCAGAGGCGATTCTGCTTCTCTTTTTCCCTTGACTTCTTCCCCTGCTTGTACTCTCTTGTTCTCTCTGACAAATAAATATATAAATAAAATCTTTTTTAAGAAGTCTATATATCTCTATTACTTTTCATGATAGCCTTTGCTATTCTGTAAGTCAGATTTCAGTGGACCCCACCTTTTAACATAACACAAACTTGACCTTAACATCTCTAGCCTACATATGGTGCCAAACTTTTCCATAGTGACTACACAATTTTACGTTCCCACTAACAATATAAAGCATTCCAATTACTCCACATTGTAGAGCTTTGATACTGGGATATGTGAGTCTTCTCACTTTTACCTTCTTTTCAGGATGGATTTGCAGTACTATTTGAATCTGAGAATCAACTTTTCTGTTTTTTTTTTTTTTCCATTTTTGAAAAGAAGTAATATTATTAGAATTTGATATAAATGGAACTAAATCTATAAATTGTTTTGGGTGGTATCAATAGTATTCTAAGAAACTATGAACATGGAATGCTTGATGCTATCTGTTTTAGAATGTAATTAATTATTAAGTGAATTTTTAATAGATATAAACTTTTTTGGATTATTCTTATTTGAGTTTTGGCAAATTGTTTCTTTCACAGAATGGTCACTTTCATTTAGGTTATCAAATTTTAGAACTGTTCATAGGGCTTCCTTATTTTTATCCTTTTAATTGCCATATCCTATAGTGGAAACAGTTAACTGATTATGGATTTCTCTTCATTTCTAGTAGATACATCGGATGATATAATTCCCTCTAAGCATTGCTTTCACTGCACCCCACAAACATTAATAAATATTTCTTTTGGGGCACCTGGGTGGCTCAGCGGGTTGAAGCTTCTGCCTTCAGCCCAGGTCATGATCCCAGGGTCCTGGGATCGAGCCCAGCATCAGGCTCTCTGCTCAGTGCAGAGCCTGCTTCTTTCTCTCTCACTCTCTCTGCCTGCCTCTCTGCCTGCTTATATTCTTAGTCAAATAAATAAATAAAATCTTGAAAATAAAGAAATAAAGAAATAAATATTTCTTTTCATTTATTTAAAAATGTTTAAATTTCTTCCCATTCAGTTTTCCCTCCCTTCCCTTATGGTCCTCCATGCTATTCCACAGCAAATGAATCATTGAACACTGCATCAAAAACTAATGATGTACTATATGTTGTTTAATTGAACATAATAAAAAATAAAAATAAATAAATAATAAATATAGAAGTTTTAAATTTCTCTAGAGATTTTTTTTTGATCCATGTGTTATTTAGATGTGTTATTTAATCTATACATAATTTAAGATTTCTCATTCATTCTTTTTATTTATTTATAGTTTAATACCATGTCATTTGTAAGCCAATATTGTGTCAGTTCTAGTCTTCAGAATTTTTAAAGTGTGTTTTAGGGCCCAGAATGTGATCTGTCTTGGTGAGCTTGGGGAAAAAAGGTGTATAGCTGTTGTTGGTTGAAATAGTCTATAGATGTTGATTACATACAGTAGATTCTTGGTGTTGTTCAGTCCAGCTGTGTCCTTACCAATTTTATGCCTGCACTTCTGCCCATTTTGAATAGAGTTGTTGACATTTCTAACTATGATAAGGATTTGTCTATTTCTCTTTACAATGCTAATATTTTTTTCTCATACTGTTTGATGCATTTGTGTATGCATGTTAAGGATTACATCAATATATTTTCAAATGTAAAATGGGCAGAGAATTTTACGAGTAAACTCCACTTGATCATTGTATACTATCATTTTTATATGTTATTGGATTTAATTTTTATATATTGTTTTAAATTTTTTTATCTGTATTCATAAGTAATATTTTCTGAATTTATTTATTTCTTTTTTAAAATTTATTTTTTATTTATTTTAGCATAACAGTATTCATTATTTTGGCACCACACCCAGTGCTCCATGCAATCCGTGACCTCTATAATACCCACCACCTGGTACCCCGACCTCCCATCCCCCCACCCCTTCAAAACCCTCAGATTGTTTTTCAGAGTCCATAGTCTCTCATGGTTCACCTCCCCTTCCAATTTACCCCAATTCCCTTCTCCTCTCTAACACCCCTTGTCCTCCATGATATTTGTTATGCTCCACAAATAAGTGAAACCATATGATAATTGAATCTCTCTGCTTGACTTATTTCACTCAGCATAATCTCTTACAGTCCCATCCATGTTGCTACAAAAGTTGGGTATTCGTCCTTTCTGATGGAGGCATAATACTCCATAGTGAATATGTACCACATTTCCTTATCCATTCGTCTATTGAAGGGCATCTTGGTTCTTTCCACAGTTTGGTGACCATGGCCATTGCTACTATGAACATTGGGGTACAGATGGCCCTTCTTTTCACTATATCTGTATCTTTGGGGTAAATACCCAGGAGTGCAATGGCAGGGTCATAGGGAAGTGCTATTTTTAATTTCTTGAGGAATCTCCACACTGTTCTCCAAAGAGGCTGCACCAACTTGCATTCCCACCAACAGTGCAAGAGGGTTCCCCTTTCTCCACATCCCCTCCAACACATGTTGTTTCCTGTCTTGCTAATTTTGGCCATGATAACTGGTGTAAGGTGATATTTCAATGTGGTTTTAATTTGAATATCCCTGAGGACTAGTGATGATGAACATTTTTTCATGCGTCTGATAGCCATTTCTATGTCTTCATTGGAGAAGTGTCTGTTCATATCTTCTGCCCATTTTTTTATGATTGTCTGTTTTGTGTGTGTTGAGTTTGAAGGGTTCTTTATAGATCCTGGGTATCAACTTTTTGTCTGTACTGTCATTTGCAAATCTCTTCCCCCATTCTGTGAGTTGCCTCTTTGTTTTGTTGACTGTTTCTTTTGCTGTGCAGAAGCTTTTGATTTTGATAAAGTGCCAAAAGTTTATTTTCACTTTTGTTTCCTTTGCCTTTGGAGACATATCTTGAAAGAAGTTGCTGTGGCTGATATCAAAGAGATTACTGCCTATGTTCTCCTCTAGGATTCTGATGGATTCCTGTCTCACATTGAGGTCTTTTATCCATTTCGAGTTTATCTTTGTGTATAGTGTAAGAGAATGGTTGAGTTTCATTCTTCTACATATAGCTGACCAGTTTTCCCAGCACCATTTATTGAAGAGATCCCGTTGAAATCAGGAACACGACATGGATGCCCACTCTCACCACTATTGTTCAACATAGTATTAGAAGTCCTAGCAACAGCAATCAGACAACAAAGAGAAATAAAATGTATCCAAATTGGCAATGAAGAAGTCAAACTCTCTCTCTTCACAGATGACATGATTCTTTATATGGAAAACCCAATAGACTCCACCCCCAAACTACTAGAACTCATACAGCAATTCAGCAACGTGGCAGGATACAAAGTCAATGTACAAAAATCAGTGGCTTTCTTATACACTAACAATGAAAGTACAGAAAGGGAAATTAGAGAATTGATTCCACTTACTATAGCACCAGGAACCCTAGGATACCTGGGAATAAACCTAACCAAAGAGGTAAAGGATCTGTATTCGAGGAACTACAGAACACTCAAGAAAGAAATTGAAGAAGACACAAAAAGATGGAAGACCATTCCATGCTCTTGGATTGGAAGAATAAACATTGTTAAAATGTCTATACTGCCTAGAGCAATCTATACTTTTCATGCCAATCCGATCAAAATTCCACCGGTATTCTTCAAAGAGCTGGAGCAAATAATCCTAAAATTTGTATGGAATCAGAGGAGACCCCGAAACGCTAAGGAAATGTTGAAAAACAAAAATAAAACACGGGGCATCACACTACCTGATTTCAAGCTTTACTACAAAGCTGTGATCACCAAGACAGCACGGTACTGGCATAAAAACAGACACATAGACCAGTGCAACAGAGTAGAGAGCCCAGATATTTTTTCTTTTAATTCTTTGTCTGTGTTTTGTGTAATGATAATGATAGCTTAGGAACGAATTGAGTATTCTCTCTTCCAGTTTTTTGGAGAATATGTGCATAGTTGATATTTTTAGAAATTTTTGGTATAATTTATAAGTGAAGCCATCTAAACCTAGATGAGTGTGTGTGTTTGTGTGTGTGTGTGTGTGTGTGTGAATGCTGGGGGGAAACATTTCTAAATATGAATCATTTACTTTAGCTATTATAGAGTTCTCCATTTATAAATTCCTTATGACTGCTTTAGAAGTTTACGGTTTACAAGTATTTTATCAATTTCATATAAATTATCTATTTTTGCCAAAATCTGGTTCATATTATGTCATTGTTTTTTCAATATCCACAAGATCTGTAGTGAAGTCATATTATAGTCCTAACATCAGAAATTTGTGTCTTCTATTTTTCCCTGATGAACCTAACTAGAGATATATCAATTATATTTATGTCCTAAAGATTTGACTTCTGTCTTCATTGGTTTTTGCTATTGTTTTCTGTTTTCTGTCTCAGAGAGTTTTTCTTTAGTGATTCAGTGGATATGGCATAGTATTCAGCACTTACTGCTGAAACAATTAGATATCCAAATACTATTATGTGAACTTTGATCTGTGTCTCAAAGTATGTTAAGAGATGAGTCTACTTCCCATGTACTAATACAACTTGATACAAGTTGGTAGCACATTTTTCTGGGCATAATGATCAAGTGACTCGTGGGTTGCAGACCAAAAGAGTAGTCATAAGACATATGAACACACAATTCCGAAGCTCCCAAAAAGATGAAGAAAAAATAATTAAGCTGTATCAACACTCTAGGGAAATGTTTACTCTTTGGTCAAAGGAGTTATCAACAATTTAGGAATATAAATCAGTATTAGTGAGGTTTCCAAGAAGGGAAATTTTGACAGAGGGAATACATTAAAACATTTAGGTAGGGATTTGGCAGAGTGATATTCTCCATCATGTTCAACATTATACTTTAGAAATAGAAAGAGGAAAATAAAAATTTACAGAAAAGTCTCCTCTGTTTTTCTAATCCAAATGAACTCCATATCCATTGAGTGATTATTTACCATCTATGACTCTTATCCAAACTTTCCAATAAAAGTGATTAAACTGTGGGAGGTTGGTGGTGGCTGGGCTAAATGGGTGATGGGTATTAAGGAGGGGGCTTGTGATGAGCACTGTAAGTGCACTTACATGTAAGTGATGGATCACTAAACTCTATCTTGAAACCAATTTTACTATATATGCTAAATAACTAGAATTGAAATAAAAAATGCAAATAAAAATAATTAAGTTAAACTTACTAAACTGTAATATTATTATGAGGTGATTTTTTTAAAAATGCAGACAACCAAAGAAAGACACTTTTTCAGAATCTGATCACAATCAAGTATTTTTTTCTGCTTAAAATATTAGCTATATCATGTAACAGTTCAGCTTAGCTATTATCATATCATGAGAGATAATCTCTCTTTTGAAACTTATATAGTTCCTATTTGCCAAAATGAAATTTACCTGATTATTTTTTATTTGATTCCATACTATATGAATATTTTTAAATATCAGGACATGCAAACCATTACAATTATATTTTCTGTTGATTTAAAGAAAAAGTAATGACTAAAGTACATTCTAAATATCAGTGTCAACTATAACCCATTTCCAAAAGCTTCCCTCAACAATAGATTTTTTTTTAAGATTTTTATTTATTCATTTGACAGAGAGAAAGATCACAAGTAGGCAGGGAGGCAGGCAGAGAGAGAGAAGGAAGCAGGCCCTCCGCTGAGCAGAGAGCCCAATGTGGGGCTTGGTCCCAAGACCCTGGGATCATGACCGAAGCCAAAGGCAGAGGCTTTAACCCACTGAGCCACTCATGCGCCCTAACATAGATTTTTGTCATGTTTTTTCAATGCCATACTTTCAGATTTAAGTTATAAGTCCTGAGTATTATTCTATACTTTCACTCTACACAGAAAACAGTCATTCATTTATTATTTTATATCATTATATTTTTTGCTAACTGTATTAATCTACTTAGTTGTTTGTCATTTGCTATTAAGTTCAATAAATGAGATGATACTTTTCTAAATCTATGTCATGTATGGGAAGAAACAATTATAGGAAAGATAAATAAAAGAGAAAAATGCTATCCTTAGTTTCATCTTTCAAAATGATACAAGAATATGTGTGATTAATAATTTATAATTTTTTCAACACATTTGTACTCATGAAATCATCAAAGCTGATGTGCATATTAGGATAATTCTCAAACCAAGCTTAGGTATTTGCTGAAATTATTAAGCTGCTCCACCCTTCATGAGGCAGGTATGTTCAATAATTTCTTATGATTGTTAGTATAGTATTTGTCAGGTTTAACTGAAATATTTGTAATTGCTCATAATTCTTTAACACAAATTAAACTAGTTTCAATGGAATATACTCTAATGTACAACGTGGGTTTTTTTTTAGTTTTATTTACTTTTTTAGAGATTTACTTATATTAGAGAGAATGAGAGAACAAGAGTGCATGATAGTAAGGGCAGAGGGAGAGAATCTTTAAGCAGACACCCCACTAAGAATAGAGTGTGACATGGGGCCTGATCTCACAACCCATTAGATCATTACTTGTGCCAAAATCAAGGGTGGACGCTTCATTGACTGAGCCATTCAGATGCCCCCACAATCTTTTCAAAATAAACTATTTTCTAATTCGATCATCAACAATTGTTATTCTCTGCCACAATTATCTTTTCATTTCATTAAATAGAGTGTGTAGCAATAATTCAAAAGATAAAAGTAATTCAAAATTATTCAAAAGATATAGGTTCAAAATATATAATTCAACAGTAATTCAAAAGATATAAATAAATATCAGTTTTAAGTAGAGTGTAAATAGGTACAAATAAAGAGCTGTAATAACTTATACATTGCATGTTACATTAAATATAAAATAAATAAAATACTTCATAATCTTGACTAGAATTCAAATCTAACAGAGACAGATTGAAAACTTAGCTCCATTTCTTTCAGATACTCACAGGGAAAGGATGTGATGGGAAAAAAAAGTATCTCTTGCAGGACATAAAGAAAATTAAGTTCTTTGGAACAAAGATTTTTCTGCAAATAATGCTTAAGAAGAGATAAAGATGAATATCAAAGACATAAAAGCAAAAAAACCATAACAAACCAGAAGGAACTGTATTGGAGCTACTACTAGATATTTTGATATTATTAGGGGTTCCTTTGTTCATTTTCTTTATATAAAATGCAACAGGAATTCATTTGCTTGAGAAGGAAACAATCTTGTGTATCATGTTCAAGAAGGCTTTTTTCACCTGCTGGTTCCTCAAAGTATAGATGAAAGGATTCAAAAGTGGAGCCACGGAAGTATTGAGCACTGCAATTCCCTTGGAAAAAGATACTCTTTGTTTGACTGATGGTTTAACATACATGAAGATGCAGCTGCCATAAGAAAGGGATATCACAATCATGTGAGAAGAACATGTTGAAAAAGCTTTTTTCTTCTGATTAGTTGAAGGGATTTTTAGAACTGTTAAGGCAATATAGGTATATGATATTATCACCAGCACCAATGTGACTATGAGTGTCACCAAAGCAGAGATGTATCCCATTGTCTCTAAGAGCTGTGTGTCTGAGCAGGAGATCTGCAGCAGGGGAGTTGTATCACAGTAGAAATGGTCAACAATGTTGGAGGCACAGAAGTCAAGATTTATGCCTAAGAGGAGAGGTGGAAAGATGACAAAAAAACCAGCAAACCAACAACAGAAGACAAGTTGAATGCAGATCTTACTGTTCATGATGGTTGTGTAATGCAGAGGCTTACAGATGGCAACATAGCGGTCATAGGACATAGCAGCCAGCAAGTAAAATTCAGATGCACCAAGAAGGAAGGCAAAAAACACTTGAGTTATACAACAATTAAAGGAAATGGTTTTGTCTCCAGTTGCCATAGTAACCAACAATTTAGGG
The DNA here is from genome assembly GCF_030435805.1 of Mustela lutreola. Taxonomy (NCBI): domain Eukaryota; kingdom Metazoa; phylum Chordata; class Mammalia; order Carnivora; family Mustelidae; genus Mustela; species Mustela lutreola. The sequence continues at coordinate 59,794,397 of NC_081297.1, forward strand.
ATGCATGTAGTAGTATAAGAAATTTCTAGGAAGGAAAAATTCCGAAGGAAAAAATACATGGGGGTCTTGAGGTGAGTATCCACCAGGGTGAGTGTGATGATGGTCAGATTGCCAGTGACACTCAGCAAGTAGGTGAGAAGCAGAAAGACAAATAACACAACTTTCAATTGTGGGTCATCAGTCAAACCTGCCAGGATAAACACTATCGCTTGTGTGTGGTTTCCCATTACTGTCCTCTACTTTTCCAGTTCTAAACAGAAAAGAAAAACAGAAAGAAATTGACAATCCTAGTGGAAAAATAAGAGTGATTTAAATGTCTAAAATAAAGTTATCAAGCGACATTTCAGATAGAGTAACACAATGCTCGTTCAAGTTTTGAAGATGGATATGCCAGGAGGTTTGCATTTTCAGAGTATCTGGACACCGAATTTCATCTTCAGTTTGTAATTCTACTGGAGAATAACCTATATGATGATAGAAATTGTTGATTTGTTAAGGAAATAAATTTGATGGAAATTAGAGGGACATACCAAACATAGAAAAATGCTTTTCCTCTCTTGAATTTACACAATTGGAATGAATGCTGTTTATTGTTCAATTAAAAGGTTTGCATACTAGAAACAAAGTGGTATCTGTCATTAAAAGTACAGCAGCCCATTTATTGCATTTAACACACACATACACAGACACCTTGCTCTCATTAATAAATAAGGCTACCATAACTTTACCATTTTCTTCAACAAATCAACTCAAATGCTTAATTCTTGTGTCATTTACTTTCATGGCTAATGAGATACAATTTCAGATAAGTGACTTTGAGGCATTGGGAATATATTTATTTGCCATCCTTATTAGTGTTTCCATTTCTTCAATATCCCCCCTTCCCAGTTTGTATTCTGAAACAAAATCAGTGGGAACAGCCTGTAATTTCAGTGTGTATATCAAAAAAGTTTAGTTTTCCTGTGCATGTTATCATTCTGAGAATAGATCAAGTAAAATAAGGTGAAGATAAGAATAAATTGTAGAGATGCAGAAAAAATATACAAATTAGTGTTCAGGAAATTGTTTGAGATGTTAGAGATAAAGAAAAGAGGGAGATAAAGACAAGACTTTACAGAAACCTAGAAGGTAAGAAGGATTTAAAGAGACAGGATAATGAGTTTGAAAAAAAAATAGCAGAAGATTTAAAATAGGCAAATTACTAAGACAAATCTTTTTAATATAAAATACATAAATTGGTAACTAAAATATGTAACTTAGTAAGTAAAAATTTTAAGGAAAAAATGTTCACCAATAAAATTCTTCCCCATATGCTTTTGTGCTTTACACTTACCATTTTATTCTTTGTCTAAAATACAGACTGAAAACTTGAACAATTTTGAGATCAGCATGGCCTAAGAGAGAGGAGGAGTGAGAATATTTAGCACATTTCAAGCACATATTGGATCTCAGAACAGTGGTGACACCAGTTTTAGGAAGCATATATTTCCCTATCCTAATGACACTCAGCTAATTCATAATTAAAGAAATATTAACTGTAGGATACTATTTTCAACACCTGGCATACATTGAGACAATTGAATTTTCAGATTTTCTATGCTAGTCAGTTGGAAATCAGGTTTAAATTTGAAGGAGTATATTAACCAAGTCATCACCTTAAAAGTGAAATATTTTGTGCAAGTAACTATAGGACATATTATAGTGTATTTTTCAAAAAAATATATTTTTATCTCTAAGGAATATTTCCTTCCCTGGTGTCTTCATCATGAAGCACAATAAAATAATTAAGGTTGGCTTTGGGCACTAGATAAGACAATACTGTATGTCTTAATACCAAAGTAATTATTTTCAATCTCAAAAACATAAATTATAATTTTTAAAGAGTTTATTTATTTATGTTGGAGATAGTGAGTGAGGGAACACAACCACGTGGGAGCTCAAGAGGGAGAAAGAGGCTCCCCGCCGAATAGGGAGCCTATTACGGGTCTGGATCCCAGGACACTGGGATCAGGACCTGAGCCAAAGGCAGATACTCAAGGACTGAGACACCTAGGGTCCGCCAAAACATGTTATTATCAAAAGGTATGTGAAGGGTACATGGGTGGCTCAGTTAGTTAAGCATCTTCATTTGGCTTGGATCATGATCCTAGGGTCCTGGGATTGAGCCCTGCATTAGGCTCCCAGCTCAGCAACGGAGTCTGCTTTTCCCTTTGCCTCTGACCCTCCCTGCCGCTCATGTTCTCTCTCTCTCACATGCACTCTCTTTTTCTTTCTCTCTCAGAAATTAATAAAATCTTTTAAAAAATAAAAGTCATATATATATAAATAAAAATAAATATATAAGGACAAATAAAAGTTGCTTCCAATTATATCTAGAGGCATTTACAGGAGAATTCTAAGATTTTAAAAAAATGAGATCTGCTATTAAAATCATCTTACTAATGTAAAAGAAAAAGAAAGGACTATTATTTTTCCTGGACATTCATTTTACATTCACATAATTGTGAAGCGATCTATTATAAATTTTTCTTCATTTACACAAAATATCCCAATGGCAACAACTATAGGTATACATATACCTATAACACATAAAACAGAATTTTACTATGTCAAATTATTTCTTTGTCCAACTTTAACCTTTAAACACACCAGCTATCCCCAACACACACTGTGCAAAAATTAACAAAGCTCATATTGCAAAACCATTAGAAGACAATGTGTATGATGTGTACAATGATGTTTAGTTGCATTAGATACTGTGAATATTTGTGACATTTAAAAACAATTTTCAATACCAAATTTTCACTGTATTCTGTCTTCTGTCATCATTTTCCCCACAATAAAAATTTAAAAGTTTAGAAAATTTAAATACTTTAATGGTAAAAACAGGACAACATGGATTAAACATAGCTAACAGGAAATATGGTTTTTAAATTTTAGACATACCAGTGGTGCCTGGGTGGCTCAGTCCTTAAGCATCTGCCTTCAGCTCAGGTCATGATCCCAGGGTCCTGGATTTGAGCCCCACATCGGGCTCCCTGCTCAGTGGGAAGCATGCTTCTCCCTCTCCTACTCTCCCAGCTTGTGTTCCCTCTCTTGCTGTGTCTTTCTCTGTCAAATAAATAAAATCGTTTAAAAATAAATGAATAAAATAAATTTTAGACATACTTCTTCTTTTCATTTTTTTTGAGCCTTTAATCATTCTGACAAAGACCTAAAAACTCAAACACCTTTTCAAAAGCAGACATATACACAGATTTATTCAGATAAAACGATCTCTGCTCCAATTTTTAAATCTTTTGTCATCATACTGAACTGACTACATTGACATTCCATTCCTCTCTAAATGGGTCTCCCTCTGGCTCACAATCTATGATAGTTTTTTCACATGTATTTAAGATAACTTTGTAAATGGTTTCATTAGCTGTGTTTTGTTTTGTTTTGTTTTTGGTAGGTATTTAGAGTAGTATATTAAATTTTCCCATTGTTACAATTTACTTATTTTTGCATTGAATTCTTTTCCATTTATTATCCTCAATGCCATATAAATTAGTGAACATTTGATCCCATTGAATATTTATGCTTTCTGGGCCCTGAAGAAAAATATCTAAAGATGACTGAAGAATTCTCAGGAGGATATGAGATCCAAGAACACCATTCCCAAGGGATCACATATTTATATTTTATTACAAAATTCTTCCCAACTACCAAATATTGGGGCACCTGGGTGCCTCAGTCATTGAGTGTCTGCCTCTGGCTCAGGTCATGATCCCAGCTCTGCACTGGGCTTCCTGCTCAGCGGGAAGCGTGTTTCTCCCTCTTGAACACCCCCTCTTTGTGTTCCCTCTCTCACTGTCTCCCTTTCTCGTCAAATAAATGAATAAAATCTTAATAAAAATAAAAATTTAAAAATATATTTTAAAACACCTGCTTTAAAAAAATTATTTATTTGAGAAAGAGAGACTGAGAGAGAGAGTACTGGCAGGAGAGAGGAGCAGAGGGAAAGGGACAAGCAGACTCCAGTGTGAGCCAGATGTGGAACTTGATCTCATATCCCTGAAATCATGACCTGATCTGAAATCAGAAGTCAGTTGTTCAACCTACTGAGGCACCCAGGCAACCTGGCACCCTGAAAAACTACTTTTAACTATGTCTCCTGAGAATTCAGTTTAGACTTCCCTGTATTATATTATTGTTCTTCTGCATAGTCATATTTTGAAATATAGATAAGGATTTAAAAGCAGGAAAAAATGTATTTCTGTTGGTAATGAAAAGTGATAATATTAGTTGGAGAATTTACTAACCTGTCATAGAAAACATTGCCTCAAGTTAAATATACCACCATTAACCCTGTAGATACACCTAAGGTTTTTTTTTATACATAACCTCAGTGTCTTTTCTGAAAGGTGTCTTTTTCCAGATAATCTTTGTGATATGATCTAGTGGATTTTTTTTTAAAGATTTTATTTATTTATTTGACAGACAGAGATCACAAGTAGGCAGAGAGGCAGGCAGAGAGAGAGGAGGAAGCAGGCTCCCTGCTGAGCAGAGAACCCAATGCGGGGCTCAATCCCAGGATGCTGGGACCATGACCTGAGCCAAAGGCAGAGGATTTAACCCACTGAGCCACCCACGTGCCCCTGATCTAGTGGATCTTAAAGTGATATTTCTTAATACCCAAGCATTCTCCACTCCCTCTGTGTTAATGGAAAATTTATCTCTGTCTGTAGCTAGTCTTCCTTGCAACTTGTTGTGGCCATGTGACTAAATCATAAACAACCGATGTAAGTGAAGATGTGCAATTTCTATGGATTATCCTTTGATAAAAGAAGTTTGCCCTCCTCTTGCTTTCTACCCCCTCTCACTGTTGCAATGCAGATGGGATACAAGCTGTTTAAAGTCATGAGGATAATCAATCACACTAGGAATACACTGACCATTCAACAAGAGAGAGCACATTCAGGTTCTCGACACCATTGCAGGTCCTTCCACCTTAGAAACACAGTGACTTCATGGAGGAGTTTCAACATACCAGCCTGAACATTTAAATGGGATAAAAGTACAGTATTTTTGTTTAAATCATTGTGATATTTGTCTTTCTTATATTCTACCAAATCCTTATTATCAAAATTTTTTCTTATATCTATGTATCTGTGGATGTACTTCTAAGCTCTTTACCAGGTTCTGTTGACCTGCATGTCTATTATTGTGACTATATCATGCTGTTATGATTCCTGTAGCTTTGTAGTTTATCTCAAAATCTGGATTTGTGGTAACTCCAACTTTGTTCTTCTTTTTGAAGACTGGTTTAGCTTTTTGGAGTTTTTTGTGATTGTATAGAAATTTTAGGATTATTTGTTCTAATCTGTTAAAAAAAACTATTGGTATTTTGATAAGTATTTCATTTTCATAGAGATTGAATCTATAGATTGCTGCATAAGCATTTCTTAAACACGCAATACCAATTATTTAAGTTGTGAATTTGTTAGCTCTTCAAGGGAAGTATTAGTTCTAGTTATTTTACAGACTGTGTGCTAGATATATGTAGATCTTCTCATGTCTCTTTCTATTTCTTTTACCTTCATGGTTTTGGACATTTGAACTTCCCTCTGATAAGGTTGTGATTTTTTTATTGTATACTCAAAACCATATTCAAATGTTATTGGCATGGATGATGATTGATTCCTACAAGGAGGATTTTATTCATTCTGACACGCGTTTAAAGCAGACAACCTTGACCAAAACAAGGAATGAGATTATTCTAATCTCTGTTCCATACTTTTTGAGAAATGGTAAATTCATTGTGCTTATTCTTAGGTGTAAGATTTCAGTGGTATTGACCCAGGCCCCTCCATACTGGCAAATCATAAATATCAAATATTTGTCTGCAGAGATTAGGAGACAGCAGGAATTTCTTTTTGGATTCTTCTTCAGTTATCTGTGGCTTTGTATTCATGGTCTCAGGCTGCTATTGCTTGCCACTTAGGATTTATCAAATGTGATTAGAGAAAAAACACTACAAAATGTCAGGTTCAAACTATGGAAAGAGTCTAGATGTCCACTAACAGATGAGTGGATAAAGAAGAGGTGATAATGGAATATTAAGCAGCCATCAAAAAACAAAATGTTGTCATTTGCAAGGACGTGGATGGAACTAGAGGCTATTATGCTAAGTGAAATAAGTCAACTAGAAAAAGACAATTATCATATGATCTCACTGATATGAGGCATTTGAGAAACAAGACAGAGGGTTATGGGGGAAGGGAGAGAAAAATGAAACAAGATGAAATATAGAGGCAGACAAACCTTACGAGTCTCTTAATCTCAGGAAACAAGCTGAGGGTTGCTGGAGGGGAGGGGGTAGAGTGATGCATTGGCTGGGGGATGGACATTAGGGTGGGTGTGTGCATTGGTGAGTGCAGTGGATTGTGTAAGACTGATGAATCAGAGACTTGTACCCCTGAAACAAGTAATACATTTAGATGTTAATAAAAAAAAGTCAGGCTCATTCATCTTCAATTCCTTTTTATACAAGATCTTTTCTATCCAACATAAGCCCTGGTTGGCATTGACAGATGTGGATTCCAATTTATTTCTCTCTAGCCTCATGTGAGAATGCCTGCCTTCCATTTTCTGCTGGGAAATTTGCCATTCATTATATAAGAAAGAGCAAGAAGGTAATGGGAAAAGTATAGAATGTATGACATCTCCTCAGTCAGTATAATTTTCTCAACGACCACAGCTTCCCAAATCCTGGCTATTTTTGCTCTCTAATGACACAGGTCTACACACACACACACATACACACACACACACTCACAAAATTTGGAATTCGGTGTGATGTCTCATTAGGGAAAGTGAATAGAATACAAACACAATGAAGAGAAGGGGCTCAGATGGACTTTGGAGAACTGGGGCTCCTGCTATTTAGGAATCAATCATAGGAAAAAACAGCAGAAGTAAAAATGAGGAAGAATTGCCAATATGCTCAGAGAAGTCCATAAAATAATGTTTCCTTTAACCACGGCAAATAAATGGTATCAAATAGAAAGCAGCATTCAATTGTGCCCAGTATTGCTGAAATATATTAAAATGACAAAACAAACAAACAAACAAAACCCCAAAGATGGCTCATGACTCTGGAAAGGTGGAGTTTGAAACAATAGAATTAATGGATGGGTGGGTTACAGACCAGTGAGAAGGCTGTGGAGAAAATGTGAAGTAAAAATGTAGTGATGGCAATAATAGCTAAATGTAGGCAAAGACTGATGCTTTCTAAGTTCAGACTGGAAAACAAGCAATGAGACACTTATTAAGAAGAGAATTTTTCAAGTATTCCTATCACAGTGGACAACTTAATTTAGCTTTTATTAAATAGTATCATAAATGAAATATAAAAATAATCAAGGTAAATAAAATTTAAAAAGATGGCATCTGAAACTAAAAATGTCACATTATAACAAACCAATGGAAAGAAATGAGTAGAAATTTTGTTAGATAATCTTAATATTGCAATTATGCTACTTTTGGGGGAAAGGAAGCCTTCATGATGAGAAATGTATTCTAAAATTTAGGAAATGACATTTGAGATTTCCAGAAAAAGACCAGAGTCTACCTAACACTAATTTTATTTTGTTTTTGTTTTGTTTTGTTTTAATATTTTATTTATTTTCAGCATAACAGTATTCATTATTTTTGCATCACACCCAGTCCTCCATGCAATCCATGACCTCTATAATACCCACCAGTGGTACCCTGACCTCGCATCCCCTGCCCCTTCAAAACCCTCAGATAGTTTTTCAGAGTCCATATTCTCTCATGGTTCACCTCCCCTTCCATATTCCCCCAACTCCCTTCTCCTCTCTATCTCCCCATGTCCTCCATGCTATTTGTTATGCTCCACAAATAAGTGAAACCATATGATAATTGACTCTCTCTCTGCTTGACTTATTTCACTCAGCATAATCTCTTCCAGTCCCGTCCATGTTGATACAAAAGTTGGGTAATCGTCCGTTCTGATGGAGGCATAATACTCCATAGTGAATATGTACCACATTTCCTTATCCATTCGTCTATTGAAGGGCATCTTGGTTCTTTACACAGTTTGACGACCGTGGCCATTGCTGCTATAAACATTGGGGTACAGATGGCCCTTATTTTCACTACATCTGTATCTTTGGGGTAAATACCCAGGAGTGCAATTGCAGGGTCATAGGGAAGTGCTATTTTTAATTTCTTGAAGAATCTCCACACTGTTCTCCAAAGAGGCTGCACCAACTTGCATTCCCACCAACAGTGCAAGAGGGTTCCCCTTTCTCCACGTCCCTTCCAACACATGTTGTTTCCTGTCTTGCTGATTTTGGCCATTCTAACTGGTGTAAAGTGATATCTCAATGCGGTTTTAATTTGAATCTCCCTGAGGGCTAGTGATGATGAACATTTTTTCATGCGTCTGATAGCCATTTCTGTGTCTTCATTGGAGAATTATCTGTTCATATCTTCTGCCCATTTTTTGATATGATTGTCTGTTTTGTGCGTGTTGAGTTTGAGGAGTTCTTTATAGATCCTGGATAACAACCTTTTGTACTGTCATTTGAAAATATCTTCCCCCATTCCCTGGGTTGCCTCTTTGTTTTGTTGACTGTTTCTTTTGCTGTGCAGAAGCTTTTGATTTTGATAAAGTCCCAAAAGTTTATTTTCGCTTTTGTTTCCTTTGCCTTTGGAGACATATCTTGAAAGAAGTTGCTGTGGCTGATATCGAAGAGATTACTGCCTATGTTCTCCTCTAGGATTCTGATGGATTCCTGTCTCACATTGAGGTCTTTTATCCATTTTGAGTTTATCTTTGTGTACAGTGTAAGAGAATGGTTGAGTTTCATTCTTCTACATATAGCTGTCCAGTTTTCCCAGCCTCATTTATTGAAGAGACTGTCTTTTTTTCCATTGTATATTTTTTTCCTGTTTTTTCGAAAATTATTTGACCACAGAGTTGAGGGACCATATCTGGGCTATCTACTCTGTTGCACTAGTCTATGCCTCTGTTTTTATGCCAGTACCATGCTCTCTTGGTGATCACTGTTTTGTAGTAAAGCTTGAAAACAGGTAGCGTGATGCCCCGTGTTTTATTTTTGTTTTTCAACATTTCCTTAGCATTTCGGGGTCTCTTCTGATTCCATACAAATTTCTGGATTATTTGCTCCAGCTCTTTGAAGAATACTGGTGGAATTTTTATCAGAATGGCATTAAAAGTATAGATTGCTCTAGGCAGTATAGACATTTTAACAATGTTTATTCTTCCAATCCAAGAGCATGGAATGGTTTTCCATCTTTTTGTGTCTTCTTCAATTTCTTCATGAGTGTTCTGTAGTTCCTTGAGTACAGATCCTTTTCCTCTTTGGTTATGTTTATTCCCAGGTATCTTATAGTTCCTGGTGCTATAGTAAATGGAATCGATTCTCTAATTTCCATTTTGTATTTTCATTATTAGTGTATAAGAAAGCCACTGTTTTCTGTACATTGACTATGTATCCTGCCACGTTGCTGAATTGCTGTATGAGTTCTAGTAGTTTGGGGGTGGAGTCTTTTGGGTTTTCCATATAAAGAATCATGTTATCTGCAAAGAGAGAGAGTTTGGCTTCTTCATTGCCAGTTTGGATACCTTTTATTTCTCTTTGTTGTCTGATTGCTGTTGCTAGGACTTCTAATAATATGTTGAACAAGAGTGGTGAGAGTGGGCATCCTTGTCATGTTCCTGATTCTCAATGGGAAGGTTGCAAGCTTTTTCCCATTGAGGATGGTATTTGTTGTGGGTCTTTCATAGATAGGATTGATGAAGTTCAGGAATTTTCCCTCTATCCCTATACTTTGAAGCATTTTAATCGGGAACGGATGCTGGATTTTGTCAAATGCTTTTTCTGCATCAATTGAGAGGACCATGTGGTTCTTCTCTCTTCTCTTTTTAATTTGTTCTATCACATTGATTGATTTGCAAATGTTGAACCATCCTTGTAGCCCAGGGGTGAATCCCACCTGGTCATGTTGGAAATCTTTTTAATGTGCTGTTGGATCCTGTTTGCTAGGATCTTGTTGAAAATCTTAGCACCCATATTCATCAGTGATATTGTTTTGAAATTCTCCTTTTTGTTAGGGTCTTTGCCTGGTTTGGGGATCACGGTAATGCTGGCTTCATAGAAAGAGTCTGGAAGTTTTCCTTCTGCTTCAATTTTTTGAAACAACTTCAGGAGAATAGGTGTTATTTGTTCTTTGAAAGTTTGGTAGAATTCCTCAGGGAATCCATCAGGTCCTGGGCTCCTGTTTTTTGGGAGGTTTTTGAACACTGCTTCAATCTCGTTACTAGATATTGGTCTATTCAGGGTGTCAGTTTCTTCCTGGTTCAATTTAGGTAGTTTATAGTTTTCCGGGAATGCATCCATTTCATATGTTGCTTAGCTTATTGGTATATAACTGTTGATAATAACATCTGAAGATTGTTTCAACTCCCTTGCTGTTCGCTGTGATTTCTCCCTTTTCATTCATAATTTTATGAATTTGAGCTTTCTCTCTTTTCTTTTGGATTAGTGTGGCCAATGTTTTATTGATCTTACTGATTCTTTCAAAAAAACAGCTTCTAGTTTCATTGATACATGCTACTGTATCTCTGGTTTCTACCTCATCAATCTAAGCTCTAATCTTTATTATTTCCCTTCTTATGTGTGGAGTTGGTTTTATTTGTTGTTGTTTCTCCAGTTCTTTAGGTGTAGAGACAGCTGGTATGTTCTGGATTTTTCAGTGTTTTTGAGGGAGGCTTGGATGGCTATGTATTTCCCCCTTAGGACCGCCTTTGCTCTATCCCGTAGGTTTTGGATCAAAGTGTCTTCATTTTCATTGGTTTCCATGAATTGTTTCAGCTCTTCTTTGATCTCCTGGTTGATCCAAGCATCAACCAGGTGGTCCTTAGCTTCCATGTGTTTGAGTTCCTTCGGAACTTTTCCTTGTGATTGAGCTCCAGTTTCAAAGCATTGTGATCTGAGAATATGCAGGGAATAATCTCAGTCTTTTGGTATAGGTTGAGTCCTGATTTGTGACCCAGTATGTGGTCTATTCTTGAGAAGGTTCCATGTGCACCTGAGAAGAATGAGTATTCTGTTGTTTTAGGGTGTAATGTTCTGTATATATCTGTGAGGTCCATCTGGCCCAATGTGTCATTCAATGCTCTTGTTTCTTTATTGATTTTCTGCTTCCATGATCTGTCTATTTCTGAGAGAGGCATGTTAAGATCTCCAACGATTAGTGTATTCATATCAGTATGACTTTTTATCTTGAATAACAGTTTTCCTGGTAATTGGCTGCTCCCATATTGGGGGCATAGATATTTACAATTGTTACATCATCTTGGTGGATAGTCCTTTAAGAATGATGTAGTGTTCTTCTCTAACTCTGACAAGAGTCTTTAGTTTAAAATCGAATTTGTCTGATATGAGAGTCACTACCCCAGCCTTCTTTTGAGGCCCAATGGCATGAAAGATGCTTCTCCATCCCTTCACTTTCAGTCTGGGTGTATCTTTAGGTTCAAAATGGGTCTCTTGTAAACAACATATGGATGGGTCCTGTCGATTTATCCAGTCTGCAACCATGTGCCAGATTCCTGCAACCCCCCACCCACCGTGATCCTTTGCTCTTTTTGAGTGCTTTCTAACAGGCTCCCGAGTTAATGCTGGTCCCCAGATGCAGGGTACTCTCTTATTGGGTTATTACTTTCCAATGGGTCACCTCTGGGGGCTCCCTCCCCCTTTTGTTATCTTCCAATATCAGTCCGACTTTCCCACTCCGCTTTACCTGCCCACTGGCGTTTTCTGCTCCAGTAGAGATCCAGACGTGTATAATTCTGATCTCAGGCTGATTTCGTGGGTGATCAGAGTTCTTTGGAAGGTTATCAGCTCATTTTAGGGTACAGGTTGAAAAGGCGCCTCCTCCCTTCCCCGCCATCTTGTCTCCCCCCAATAAAATATTTTTTAAAAAAGAATTTATTTTGGAAAAGTTAATTAAAACAGCTAATTTTAAGAACAAATCTACTAAGAAATTAGAATAATATTCATAAGATAGATGTCATTGAGGGTTCCTGGGTGGCTCAGTCATTAAGTCTCTACCTTAGGTTCAGGTTATGATCCCAGTATCCTAGGATGGAGTCCCACATAGGGCTCCCTGGTGGGCGGGGAGTCTGCTTCTCCTTCTCCCTCTGCCTGTTGCTCCCCTGCTCTTGCTCTATCTCTTGCTGTCAAATAAATAGATAAAACCATTTTAAAAGATAGATGTCATTGAATTACTAAAATTAATAATGCATTGAGGATGCAGTTACCCAGAAAATTGAATGATTTAATCTCCTTTGAAAAAATAGGCAATGGTCTAAGAAGATGATATTTTTAAAAAAATTTTACTTATTCATTTGACAGAGAGAGAGAGAACAATCGGGGGAGTAGCAGGCAGAAGGAGAGGGAGAAGCAGGTTTCCTGCTAATCAGAGAGCTGGATGCAGGGCTCAATGCAGGGCTTGATGGGGGACTCAATGGGGGACTTGATGGGGAGTTTGTTAGGGGGACTTGATTCCAGTACCCAGGATCATGACCTGAGCCAATGGCAGATGCTTAACCAACTGAGTCACCCAGGCTCCTCAGAAAGGTGATATTTTCATTGAATACTTAGAGGGCTCAGGACAGTTTATACATTTGAGACAAGAAAATTTTAGCAAGCACAAGATGTGGGAATTTTACAAAAGTATAATGGCAAGCAGAATGAAAGTGATACTACTAATACTCTTTTACTCATCATTCAGAACACTCATTTTGTTAAGAAAATAAAGACCAGATATCTACCAGACAAGTCCATAATATCAGGAGAATAAGCTTAGATAAAAATTTAATAGATAACAAGATCTTCAGTTGAAGTAATGAAAACTAAGCCTTCCTGAGTTTAATTTTCTATCAATCATTTTAGCTGTGTATCTCTCAAAATGATCTTAGTCACTCCAAACTTTCTTTTGTTACTATACACAATGCTAATAATAATTATATTATAATATTGTTTCCATAATTATGTGATTTATATAGAATACCTAGCAGTTCATGCACCTAGTGGATGTCAACAGTAATATAAATCTTATTTTTATATCATATTTATTGTCTGGCCTACATCACTAGAGCAGCAAAGCTGGAACCATTTGTGGTAAAGCATTTCAGTATTTCAGGTGGAAGTTGTCTCAAGAAGTAAGTTGTACCTGTATATAAAAAGCTATATTACTTGTTAAAGACAAATTTAACAAGAACAGAAGCAAAAACAAAGCAAAATTTGGGCAATCAGGATTGTGAAATCAAATGTTGAAATATAAAGTGATATTTCATAGACAAAAAAACATAGAAGGCTGGTGGTACAACTGTCATCTGTCTGGGGTTAGGAAGAAGTAGGAATGGGAAAGTCTTAGTTTAGAAGTGCCAGACCCTTATTAAAATTTAGAGAATCTGGGAAGAATCAAGATGGCGGAAAAATAGCAGGCCTAGACTACTTCAGCTAGCTGGAGATCAGCTAGATAGCTTATCTAAAGATTGCAAACACCTGAAAATCCATCGACAGATCAAAGAGAAGAAGAACAGCAATTCTGGAAACAGAAAAACAACCACTTTCTGAAAGGGTGCACTGAGGAGTGGGGCCCTGGGTTCTCGGCTCCTCCGGGCCAGAGACGAGGAGGCCGCCATTTGTATTCCTGTCCTCCGGAACTCTACAGAAAGCGCTCAGGGAACAAAAGCTACTGAAAGCAAACCCAAGCGGATTACTCACCCTGGCACCTGATAAGGGTGGTGCAGTTCTGCCTGGGGCAAAGACACTTGAGAATCACTACACCAGGCCCCTCCCTCAGAAGATCAACAAGAAATCCAGCCGAGACCAAGTTCACCTACCAAGGAGTGCAGTTTCAATACCAAGGAGAGCAGCAGAATTCCAGAGGAGGAGAAAGCAAAGCACGGAACTCATGGCTTTTCCCTGTGATTTTTTGTTTAGTCTTGCAGTTAATTTAATTTTTTTTCTTTTTCATTTCTTGTTTTTTTTTCTCTCCTTCTGGTTGAATTTCTTTTTAACTCTTACCTTTTTCTTTTTTAACGTTTTTTAACTAGTTTATCTAATATATATATTTTTTCTTTTTTATATTTTTCTTATTTGTTTTCTTTAATTCTTTTCTTTTCTTTTTTTCTTTTTTCTTTTTTTTTTCTTTTTCCTTTTTGAACCTCTTTCTATCCCCTTTTCCCCCCTCACGATTTGGGATCTCTTCTGATTTGGTTAAAGCATATTTTCCTGGTGTTGCTGCCACACTTTTAGTATTTTACTTGCTCCTTCATATATTCTTATCTGGACAAAATGACAAGACGAAAAAATACAACACAAAAAAAAAGAACCAGAGACAGTACCGAAGGCTAGGGACCTAATCAATACAGACATTGGTAATATGTCAGATCTAGAGTTCAGAATGACAATTCTCAAGGTTCTAGCCGGGCTCAAAAAAGGCATGGAAGATATTAGAGAAACCCTCTCGAGAGATATAAAAGCCCTTTCTGGAGAAATAAAAGAACTAAAATCTAACCAAGTTGAAACCAAAAAAGCTATTAATGAGGTGCAATAAAAAATGGAGGCTCTCACTGCTAGGATAAATGAGGCAGAAGAAAGAATCAGTGATATAGAAGACCAATTGACAGAGAATAAAAAAGCTGAGCAAAAGAGGGACAAACAGCTACTGGACCACGAGGGGAGAATTCGAGAAATGAGTGACACCATTAGACGAAACAACATTAGAATAATTGGGATTCCAGAAAAATAAGAAAGAGAGAGGGGAGCAGAAGGTATACTGGAGAGAATTATTGGGAAGAATTTCCCCAATATGGCAAAGGGAACGAGCATCAAAATTCAGGAAGTTCAAAGAACGTCCCTCAAAATCAATAAGAATAAGCCCACACCTTGTCACCTAATAGTAAAATTAACAAGTCTCAGTGACAAAGAGAAAATCCTGAAAGCAGCCTGGGAAAAGAAGTCTGTAACATACAATGGTAAAAATATTAGATTGGCAGCTGACTTATCCACAGAGACCTGGCAGGCCAGAAAGAGCTGGCATGATATTTTCAGAGCACTAAACGAGAAAAACATGCACCCAAGAATACTATATGCAGCTAGGCTATCATTGAAAATAGAAGGAGAGATTAAAAGCTTCCAGGACAAACAAAAACTGAAAGAATTTGCAAACACCCAACCAGCTCTACAGGAAATATTGAAAGGGGTCCTCTAAGCAAAGAGAGAGCCTACAAGTGGTAGATCATAAAGGAACAGAGATCATATACAGTAACAGTCACCTTACAGGCAATACAATGGTACTAAATTCATATCTCTCAATAGTTACCCTGAATGATAATGGGCTAAATGCCCCTGTCAAAAGACACAGTGTATAAGAATGGATAAAAAAACAAAACCCATCTATATGTTGCCTCCAAGAAACTCATTTTAAGCCCGAAGACACCTCCAAATTTCAAGTGAGGGGGTGGGACAGAATTTACCATGCTAAAGGACATCAGAAGAAAGCAGGAGTGGCAATCCTTATATCAGATCAATTAGATTTTAAGCCAAAGACTATAATAAGAGATAAGGAAGGACAATATATCATACTCAAAGGGTCTGTCCAACAAGAAGATTTAACAATTTTAAATATCTATGCCCCCAACGTGGGATCAGCCAACTATATAAACCAATTAATAACAAAATCAAAGAAACACAACAACAATAATACAATAATAGTAGGGGAATTTAACACTCCCCTCAATGAAATGGACAGATCATCCAAGCAAAAGATCAGCAATGAAATAAAGGCCTTAAACGACACACTGGACAAGGTGGACATCACCTATATATTCAGAACATTTCATCCCAAAGCAACAGAATACACATTCTTCTCTCGTGCACATGGAACATTCTCCAGAATAGATCACATTCTCGGTCCTAAATCAGGACTCAACCAGTATCAAAAGATTGGAAACATTCCTGCATATTTTCAGACCACAATGCTCTAAAGCTAGACCTCAACCCCAAAAGGAAGTTTGGAAAGAACCCAAATACATGGAGACTAAACAGCATCCTTCTAAAGAATGAATGGGTCAACTGGGAAATTAAAGAAGAATTGAAAAAAATCATGGAAACAAATGATAATGAAAATACAACGGTTCAAAATCTGTGGGACACAACAAAGGCAGTCCTGAGAGGAAAATATATAGCGGTACAAGCCTTTCTCAAGAAACAAGAAAGGTCTCAGGTACACAACCTAACCCTACACGTAAAGGAGCTGGAGAAAGAACAAGAAAGAAACCCTAAGCCCAGCAGGAGAAGAGAAATCATAAAGATCAGAGCAGAAATCAATGAAATAGAAACCAAAAAAACAATAGAACAAATCAACGAAACTAGGGGCTGCTTCTTTGAAAAATTAATAAAATTGAAAAACCCCTGGCCCGACTTATCAAAAAGAAAAGTGAAAGGACCCAAATAAATAAAATCATGAATAAAAGAAGAGAGATCACAACTAACACCAAAGAAATAAAAACTATTATAAGAACATACTCTGAGCAACTCTACGCCAATAAATTTGACAATCTGGAAGAAATGGATGCATTCCTAGAAACATATAAAGTACCACAACTGATCCAGGAAGAAATAGAAAGCCTGAACAGACCCATAACCAGTAAGGAGATTGAAACAGTGATTAAAAATCTCCAAACAAAGAAAAGCCCAGGGCCAGACAGCTTCCCGGGGGAATTCTACCAAACATTTAAAGAAGAACTAATTCCTATTCTCCTGAAACTCTTCCAAAAAATAGAAATGGAAGGAAAACTTCCAAACTCATTTCATGAGGCCAGCATCACCTTGATCCCAAAACCAGACAAGGATCCCATCAAAAACGAGAGCTACATATCAATATCCTTGATGAACACAGATGCGAAAATACTCAACAAAATACTCGCCAATAGGATTCAACAGTACATTAAAAGGATTATTCACCACGACCAAGTGGGATTTATTCCAGGGCTGCAAGGTTGGTTCAACATCTGAAAATCAGTCAATGTGATTCAACACATCAATAAAAGAAAGAACAAGAACCATATGATACTCTCCATAGATGCTGAAAAAGCATTTGACAAAGTACAGCATCCCTTCCTGATCAAAACTCTTCAAAGTGTAGGGAGAGAGGGCACATACCTCAATATCATCAAAGCCATCTATGAAAAACCCACCGCAAATATCATTCTCAATGGAGAAAAACTGAAAGCTTTTCCGCTAAGGTCAGGAACACGGCAGGGATGTCCATTAACACCACTGCTATTCAACATAGTACTAGAGGTCCTAGCCTCAGCAATCAGACAACAAAAGGAAATTAAAGGCATCCAAATCGGCAAAGAAGAAGTCAAATTATCACTCTTTGCAGATGATATGATACTATATGTGGAATACCCAAAAGACTCCATTCCAAAACTGCTAGAACTTATACAGGAATTCATTAAAGTTTCAGGATATAAAATCAATGCACAGAATCTGTTGCATTTCTCTACACCAACAGCAAGACAGAAGAAAGAGAAATTAAGGAGTCAATCCCATTTACAATTGCACCCAAAACCATAAGATACCTAGGAATAAACCTAATCAAAGAGGCACAGAATCTATACTCAGAAAACTATAAAGCACTCATGAAAGAAATTGAGGAAGACACAAAGAAATGGAAAAATGTTCCATGCTCCTGGATTGGAAGAATAAATATTGTGAAAATATCTATGCTACCTAAAGCAATCTACACATTTAATGCAATTCCTATCAAAGTACCATCCATCTTTTTCAAAGAAATGGAACAAATAATTCTAAAATTTATATGGAACCAGAAAAGACCTCGAATAGCCAAAGGATATTGAAAAAGAAAGCCAACGTTGGTGGCATCACAATTCCGGACTTCAGGCTCTATTACAAAGCTGTCATCATCAAGACAGCATGGTACTGGCACAAAAACAGACACATAGATCAACGGAAAAGAATAGAGAGCCCAGAAATAGACCCTCAACTCTACATCAACTAATCTTCGACAAAGCAGAAAAGAATGTCCAATGGAAAAAAGACAGCCTCTTCAATAAATGGTGCTGGGAAAATTGGACAGCCACATGCAGAAAAATGAAATTGGACCATTTCCTTACACCACACACAAAAATAGACTCAAAATGGATGAAGGACCTCAATGTGCAAAAGGAATCCATCAAAATCGTTGAGGAGAACACAGGCAGCAACCTCTTCGACCTCAGCCGCAACAACATCTTCCGAGGAACAACGCCAAAGGCAAGGGAAGCAAGGGCAAAAATGAACTATTGGGATTTCATCAAGATCAAAAGCTTTTGCACAGCAAAGGAAAGAGTTAACAAAATCAAAAGACAACTGACAGAATGGGAGATTATATTTGCAAACGACATATCAATGAAGGACTAGTGTCCAGAATCTTTAAAGAACTTAGCAAGCTCAACACCCAAAGAACAAATAATCCAATCAAGAAATGGGCAGAGGACATGAACAGACATTTCTGCAAAGTAGACATCCAGATGGCCAACAGACACATGAAAAAGTGCTCCATATCACTCGGCATCAGGGAAATACAAATCAAAACCACAATGAGATATCACCTCACACCAGTCAGAATGGCTAAAATTAACAAGTCAGGAAATGACAGATGCTGGCTAGGATGCGGTGAAAGGGGAACCCTCCTACACTGTTGGTGGGAATGCAAGCTGGTGCAGCCACTCTGGAAAGCAGCATGGAGGTTCCTCAAAATTTTGAAAATAGAACTGCCCTATGACCCAGCAATTGCACTACTGGGCATTTACCCTAAAGATACAAACGTAGTGATCCAAATGGGCACGTGCACCCGAATGTTTATAGCAGCAATGTCCACAATAGCCAAACTATGGAAAGAACCTAAATGTCCATCAACAGATGAATGGATCAAGAAGAGGTGGTATATATACACAATGGAATACTATGCAGCCATCAAAAGAAATGAAATCTTGCCATTTGCGACAACATGGATGGAACTAGAGCGTATCATGCTTAGCGAAATAAGTCAAGCAGAGAAAGACAACTATCATATGATCTCCCTGATATGAGGAAGTGGTGATGCAACATGGGGGCTTAAGTGGGTAGGAGAAGAATCAATGAAACAAGATGGGATTGGGAGGGAGGCAAACTGTAAATAACTCTTAATCTCCAAAACAAACTGAGGGTTGCTGGGGGGCAGGGGGTTGGGAGAAGTGGGGTGGGGTTATGGACATTGGGGAGGGTATATGCTTTGGTGAGTGCTGTGAAGTGTGTAAACCTGGTGATTCACAGACCTGTACCCCTGGGGATAAAAATATATGTTTATAAAAAATAAAAAATTTAAAAAAATAGGATAAAAAAAATTTAGAGGATCTGTGATAAATAACTTGTAAGTGACAGTCATCTTAAAATATGTAAGAGAAGATTTTTCACAATAGCTCCAAATGAATTAGTGGCTAACTTGAAGAGTATGTTATTTTTTCCTTTTTTTTAAATTTAAGTTCAATTAGCTGGTATATAGTACATCACTTGTTTCAAATGTAGTCTTCAATAATTCATCAGTTGTATATAACACCCAGGGCTCATCACAACATGTAACATCCTTAATACCCATCATCCAATGACCCTATACCCCGGACAATATGTTTTAAGCAAACTCATTGTGTTTGGCACCTTAATAGGATCAAAATAATCAGAATATTGAGACAGCTTTAGTTTAGGCTGTTTGTACAGCTGACCCTTGTACAATATAGATTTGACATTCACCATTCCATTTATATGTAAATATTTTGATAAATACATACAGTACTGTAAATGTAATTTTCTTATGATTTTCTTAATAATGTTTTCTTTTATCAAGCTTATTTTATTGTAATATTACAAGATATAATACATGCAATATAGAAAATATATATCAATAAACTGGTTATGTTATCAATAAGTCTTCCTGTCAACAATAGTCTATTAACAGTAAACATTTCAGAGAGTAAAAAGTTATACATGGATTTTACTTTGCAAGGGGCATTGCCCCAAATTCTATGCTCTTCCGGGATCAACTGTATTAGACTGTCTCAATATGGACATACATATATGTATGTGAACACATATATGTACATGCACACATACTTACAACATACACACATACACATGTACATACTATGTGTGTATGTATGTGTATACACACACACATATATAATTACAACATTCTTGAAATCATATTTGTAACCCAAATACCTTTTAAGAAGCAGTTCATTCTACAAGCTTTACATAAACATATAATATTTTCCAGTTGATCATATACGTAGACTTCCTCCTGCTTATATTTTATTCAGTTCCTTAAGATAGCATTATTCAAACATATTTTCTTCTAAATAACTAGTTCCTACAGAACTAACTTTAGCAAAACAATCACATTTCTAATAGACAATTTCAAAGATGAGCACCACCACTGATGGCTATTCTCTGTTAAAATTTTATTATAATTACTTTAAACATAATTATTGCCAACAGATTGTATTTTAAAAATATAAATGAATATAATGTTTTATTATAAATTAATGAGTAATTTCAGTAAATAAACTCACTGTGTTTAAGAAAATAAACCTGATCACAAATAAAGATAGTAATAACCTTTGAATTGTGTGTTACAATAAGTATAATTCAAATTAAACAATATTTTGTAGTCTTGAGTAAGTAGGAATTATAGACAAGAGAGATAGATTGAAAAATGTGGCTCGATTTCTTTCCTATATCTAGAGGAAAAGGAAGTGAGATGAGAAAAAAAGATATATCTCATGAAGAATATAGGAACATGAACATTAAAAGCAAAGGCTTTTGTGGATAAAACTTGAAAGAGATTAAGATGAGTATTATAGAGATAAAGGGAAAAAAGAGGAAACTATGTACTGAAAGCTACTATTGAATACACTGATATTATATAAGACAACTTTGTTCATTTCCAGTATGTATTATGCAACAGGAAACTCATTTGTTTGAAAAATAAACAATTTTGTGTACTATATTCATGAAGCCTTTCTTCACCTGTGGGTTCTTCAAAGTGTAAATGAAAGGATTAAAAAGTGGAGCCACAGAATTATTGAGCACTGCAATTCCCTTGGAAAAAAGATGTTCTTTGTTTGACTGATGGTTTAACATACATGAAGATGCAGCTGCCATAAGAAAGGGATATCACAATCATGTGAGAACATGTTGAAAAGTTTTTTCTTCTGCTTACTTGAAGGGATTTTTAGAACTGTTAAGGCAATATAGATATATGATATTATCACCATCACCAATGTGACTATTTGTGTCACCAAAGCAGAGATGTATTCAATTGTCTCTAAGAGCTGTGTGTCTGAGCAGGAGATCTGCAGCAGGGGAGTTGTATCATTGGTCAACAATGTTGGAGGCACAGAAGGCAAGATTTATGCCTAAGAGGAGAGGTGGAAAGATGACAAAAAAACCAGCAAAACAACAACAGAAGACAGGTTGAATGCAGATCTTACTGTTCATGATGGTTGTGTAATGCAGAGGCTTACAGATGGCAACATAGTGGTCATAGGACATAGCAGCCAGCAAGTAAAATTCATATGCACCAAGAAGGAAGGCAAAAAACACATGAGTTGCACAATAATTAAAGGAAATGGTTTTGTTTCCAGTTGCCATAGTAACCAACAATTTAGGGATGCATGCAGTAGTATAAGAAATTTCTAGGAAGGAAAAATTCCGAAGGAAAAAAATACATGGGGGTCTTGAGGTGAGTATCCACCAGGGTGAGTGTGGTGATGGTCAGATTGCCAGTGATGCTCAGCAAGTAGGCGAGAAGCAGAACAACAAATAACACAACTTTCAATTGTGGGTCATCAGTCAAACCTGCCAGGATAAACACTATCACTTGTGTGCAGTTTTCCATTACTGACCTTTACATTTACAGGTCTAAATAGAAAAGAAAGGAAGAAAAATTGATGATCCCAATGGAAAAATAACAGTGATTTAAGTGTTTAAAGTTAGTAAAGTGATATTTCAGATAGAAAAAAATGCTCATTCATGTTTTGAAGATGGATATGCCAGGAAGAACTATAGTTTGCATTTCCACAGCAGCTGGACAGAGAATTTCTTTTTTTTTTTTTCTGGTAATTTTTTTTTAATTTTTAATTTTTAATTTTTTATAAACATATATTTTTATCCCCAGGGTACAGGTCTGTGAATCATCATGTTTACACACTTCACAGCACTCTCCAAAGCACATACCCTCCCCAATGTTCATAATCCCACCCCCTTCTCCCAAACCCCCTCCCCACAGCAACCCTCAGTTTGTTTTGTGAGATGAAGAGTCACTTATGGTTTGTCTCCCTCCCAATCCCATCTTGTTTCATTGATTCTTCTCCTACCCACTTAAGCCCCCATGTTGCATCACCACTTCCTCATATCAGGGAGATCATATGATAGTTGTCTTTCTCTGCTTGACTTATTTCGCTAAGCATGATACGCTCTAGTTCCATCCATGTTGTCGCAAATGGCAAGATTTCATTTCTTTTGATGGCTGCATAGTATTCCATTGTGTATATATACCACATCTTCTTGATCCATTCATCTGTTGATGGACATCTAGGTTCTTTCTATAGTTTGGCTATTGTGGACATTGCTGCTATAAACATTTGGGTGCACGTGCCCCTCTGGATCACTACGTTTGTATCTTTAGGGTAAATACCCAATAGTGCAATTGCTGGGTCATAGGACAGTTCTATTTTCAACTTCTTGAGGAACCTCCATGCTGTTTTCCAGAGTGGCTGCACCAGCTTGCATTCCCACCAACAGTGTAGGAGGGTTCCCCTTTCTCCGCATCCTCGCCAGCATCTGTCATTTCCTGACTTGTTAATTTTAGCCATTCTGACTGGTGTGAGGTGATATCTCATTGTGGTTTTGATTTGTATTTCCCTGATGCCGAGTGATATGGAGCACTTTTTCATGTGTCTGTTGGCCATCTGGATGTCTACTTTGCAGAAATGTCTGTTCATGTCCTCTGCCCATTTCTTGATTGGATTATTTGCTCTTTGTGTGTTGAGTTTGCTAAGTTCTTTATAGATTCTGAACACTAGTCCTTTATCTGATATGTCATTTTCAAATATCTTCTCCCATTCTGTCAGTTGTCTTTTGATTTTGTTAACTGTTTCCTTTGCTGTGCAAAAGCTTTTGATCTTGATGAAATACCAATAGTTCATTTTTTGCCCTTGCTTCCCTTGCCTTTGGCGTTGTTCCTAGGAAGATGTTGCTGCGGCTGAGGTCGAAGAGATTGCTGCCTGTGTTCTCTTCAAGGATTTTGATGGATTCCTTTCGTACATTGAGGTCCTTCATCCATTTTGAGTCTATTTTTGTGTGTGGTGTAAGGAAATGGTCCAATTTCATTTTTCTGCATGTGGCTGTCCAATTTTCCCAGCACCATTTATTGAAGAGGCTGTCTTTTTTCCATTGGACATTCTTTTCTGCTTTGTCGAAGATTAGTTGATGTAGAGTTGAGGGTCTATTTCTGGGCTCTCTATTCTTTTCCATTGATCTATGTGTCTGTTTTTGTGCCAGTACCATGCTGTCTTGATGATGACAGCTTTGTAATAGAGCTTGAAGTCCGGAATTGTTGGCTTTCTTTTTCAATATCCCTTTGGCTATTTGAGGTCTTTTCTGGTTCCATATAAATTTTAGAATTATTTGTTCCATTTCTTTGAAAAATATGGATGGTACTTTGATAGGAATTGCATTAAATGTGTAGATTGCTTTAGGTAGCATAGACATTTTCACAATATTTATTCTTCCAATCCAGGAGCATGGAACATTTTTCCATTTCTTTAGGATCTGGAGAAAGAACAAGAAAGAAACCCTAAGCCTAGCAGGAGAAGAGAAATCATAAAGATCAGAGCAGAAATCAATGAAATAGAAACCAAAAAAAACAATAGAACAAATCAATGAAACTAGGGGCTGCTTCTTTGAAAGAATTAATAAAATTGATAAACCCCTGGCCCGACTTATCAAAAAGAAAAGAGAAAGGACCCAAATAAATAAAATCATGAATGAAAGAGGAGAGATCACAACTAACACCAAAGGAATACAAACAATTATAAGAACATACTCTGAGCAACTCTACGGCAATAAATTTGACAATCTGGAAGAAATGGATGCATTCCTAGAAACATATAAAGTACCACAACTGATCCAGGAAGAAATAGAAAGCCTGAACAGACCCATAACCAGTAAGGAGATTGAAACAGTGATTAAAAATCTCCAAACAAAGAAAAGCCCAGGGCCAGACAGCTTCCCGGGGGAATTCTACCAAACATTTAAAGAAGAACTAATTCCTATTCTCCTGAAACTGTTCCAAAAAATAGAAATGGAAGGAAAACTTCCAAACTCATTTTATGAGGCCAGCATCACCTTGATCCCAAAACCAGACAAGGATCCCATCAAAAACGAGAGCTACATACCAATATCCTTGATGAACACAGATGTGAAAATACTCAACAAAATACTCGCCAATAGGATTCAACAGTACATTAAAAAGATTATTCACCATGACCAAGTGGGATTTATTCCAGGGCTGCAAGGTGGTTCAACATCCGCAAATCAGTCAATGTGATACCACACATCAATAAAAGAAAGAACAAGAACCATATGATACTCTCCATAGATGCTGAAAAAGCATTTGACAAAGTACAGCATCCCTTCCTGATCAAAACTCTTCAATGTGTAGGGAGAGAGGGCACATACCTCAATATCATCAAAGCCATCTATGAAAAACCCACCGCAAATATCATTTTCAATGGAGAAAAACTGAAAGCTTTTCCGCTAATGTCAGGAACATGGCAGGAATGTCCATTATCACCACTGCTATTCAACATAGTACTAGAGGTCCTAGCCTCAGCAATCAGACAACAAAAGGAAATTAAAGGCATCCAAATCGGCAAAGAAGAAGTCAAATTATCACTCTTCGCAGATGATATGATACTATATGTGGAAAACCCAAAAGACTCCACTCCAAAACTGCTAGAACTTATACAGGAATTCAGTAAAGTGTCAGGATATAAAATCAATGCACAGAAATCAGTTGCATTTCTCTACACCAACAGCAAGACAGAAGAAAGAGAAATTAAGGAGTCATTCCCATTTACAATTGCACCCAAAACCATAAGATACCTAGGAATAAACCTAACCAAAGAGACACAGAATCTATACTCAGAAAACTATAAAGTGCTCATGAAAGAAATTGAGGTGGACAGAGAATTTCATCCTTAATTCAGTTCTACCAGAGACTAACTCATGTGATTACAGCAATTGTTGAGCATTTTTATATGAGGAAATATCACAGGGAAATTAGAGTGCATTTAAAACATTGAAAAATGCTTCTTCTCTCTTGATTTTATGGAAGAGTTGAGATAGATTCCATTTCCTATTCAATTAAGAGATTTTTATTCTAGAACCAAAACGATTATTGTCTTTAAAAGTACATCAGAAAATGTTTTCATAAAACATACAGCACTTGATCCTGTCAATAAACAGGGTTACTATAGCTTTACCATTTTACTCAACTAATCAAATTCAAGTGCCTGATTCTTCTGTCATTTCTTTCATGGCTAATGAGATACAATTTCAGAGAAATTAATATGAAATATCATGAATGGGTTTATTTTCTATTCTTCTTAGTACTTCCATCCCATCAATCTCTGTTATCATCCCTTTCTTCCCATGTTGTACTCTCAAATACATCAGTAGGAACAGTCTGGTAATATTGGTGTGTGTAATTAAAAAAAAAAGTGCAGTTTTCCTCTAAAAGTTATGATTCTGAAAAATGAAAAAAATATAAATGATAGTAGTGGATATATAAGCAGATAGAAATAAATAAATAGGGTTTCAGGAAATTGCATGAGCAGGGAGAAAGATAAAGATAAAGCTTATGGAAACGTAGAGATGCTATGGTTTTTAGAAATAGCATGGTGAAGGTTGCCTGAATCAGATAAGTGGCAGGCTCTTGATTTTGGCTCAGGTCATAATCTCAGGATCCCAGATTAATTCCCACTCCATGCTCAGTATGGAGTCTGCTTCTGTCCCTCTTCCTCTGCCCTTCCCCTTGCTCTCTGTCTTTTTCTTTCTCTCAAATAAATAAATAAATCTTTAAAAAGAAAGAGAGAATAGTGACTTTATGGGGAAAAATTAAAAGAAGTAAATTAGTAAGTAAAAACTAAAAGAAAATTAAAATAAAAATTAGTGTAATCTTAAAATTAATAATATGTAAATTATTATTAGTAAATAAAAATTACACAAAAATGTTTACCATAAAATTTCTTTCATCTGCTTCTATGCTTTAAACTTACCATTTATTCTTTATCTAAAATACAGACTGAAAAGCTGAACAATTTGAGGTCAGCATGGCCTAAAAGAGATGAAGGGTATTTTTTTTTTAATTTTTTATTTTTTATAAACATAAATTTTTATCCCCAGGGGTACAGGTCTGTGTACACTGTACACAGTTAGTAAAGTGATATTTCACTTTACACACTTTACAGCACTCACCAAAGCAAATACCCTCCCCAATGTCTATAACCTCAACCCCCTTCTCCCAACCCCCCTCCCCCCAGCAACCGATGAAGGGTATTTGGTAAGTTTCAAACACAGTGAATCACAAAAGAGTGCTGACAACTGGGAAACATAATTTTTTATATGCACTGGGAAACCAAAAAAAATAATAATTTGACTTAGTTTATTGAGATAATGACTTTATTGAGGCAGTCTGGAACAAAACCCACAAGACCTCTGAAGTTTATCTCTACTATACTATATACATAAAAGTTGCTAAGAGAGTAGATCTTAAAATTCCTTACGATACATGCATAAAAAACAGTGGCAACTATACGAGATAGTAGATGTATTAACATTTTTATGTAGATTATATTGCAATAAAAATGTATACCAATTTATCAAATTGTACAAAATTTACACAATGTTAAAAGTTTGCAATGTTATAAGAAATCATTTCTTAAATTCACAAATTATAATATGTCGATTTTTTTCAATAAAGCTGGAAAAAACTTAAAAAAAAAAAAAAAAAAAAAAGAGTGCTGACAAAATTTTAGAAGACATGTATTTCTCTATTATAAGGATATTCAAATAACAAGTAGTTAAATAAATATTAATTACAGATAAATATGATTATCGCAATACATGGCATATATTGAGACAAAAATTTGAGATCAGGATTAAGTTTGAAAGAGGATTTTTCCTAAATTGTCCTCTGAAAAGTACAATCTGTACCAACAATTATGGGGCAACTTATAGTGCTTTTTTTTTTTAAATTAATGATTCTAAGGAAGATTTCTTTTTTCAGTATCTTCATATCAAACATGTAAAATAATTAAGGTTTAGTAATGGGACCAAGATAGAAAATATTTTCTGTTTTGAGAATTTTGATATAATTATTTCCAATCTCTAAAACATACATTATTATTTCAAAGACATATACATAAAAATAACCATACAAGTACAAACAAAATTTGTTTCCAGTTATACCTGTAGGCATTTATAGGAGAATTCTCAGATTGAAAAATAAGATCTGTTGTCAGTCATGTTAATAACTGAGTGGATAGAAGTAAGGACTGTTGTTTTTCCTCCACAGTCCTTTTACGTTCACATAATTGTAAAGTGATGAATTATAAATTTTTCTTCATTTACACAAATTACTCCAATGGCAACAACTGTAGGAATGCTTATATCTAAATCACCTTAATCACAGTTTTATTATATAAGGTTATTTTTTTGTCCAACTTCAACAGTTACAAACACCAATAATCCCCCCAACATGCATTGTACAAAAGTTAACAAGGTCACATTACAAAACCATTAGAAATCAGAACTAGGTTAGATATTGTGAATATTAGTGAAATTTTTGAAAAGTAATGTTTTTTAATACTTAATTTTCATTGTATTCTTTTTCCATGATTTTTCTTAAATCACAGTTTAAAGGTTAGAAAAAGTAGGGTTAATACCATAATGGTAAAAATAGGAGAAAATGGGTTAAAACATATCTAATGGAAATATGACCTAAATAAACTTTAGACATACCAATCCTTTTCAACCATTTGAGTCATAAGTCAGTCTGCCAAAAACACCTAAAAATTAAACACTCTTTTTGGAAACTAATAAACAGACTTATTCAGACAAAATATCTCTGTTTAAATATTTAACTTTTTTATCATCAGGCTGAACAAACCACACTGACATTCCATTCCTTTCTGAAGGAATCTCCATTTATCCCACAATCTATGATTATTTTTCTTTTCTATTCATAACTACTTTGTAAATGGCTTTAGAGCTTTTTTTCCAGATTTGTAGAGTAGTATATTAAATTTCCCCATTACTATAATTTACTTATTTATGTTTTGAATGCTTTTCTTAGTATTATTTGCAGTGCCATATAATTCATGAACACTTGATCCTATTGAGTATTTATGCTTTCTGGGCCCTGAAGGAAAATATCTAAAGATTATGACGAGTTCCCAGAAGTTATGAGATCCAAGAACACCATTCCCAAGGGTTGCAAATTTATACATTATACATGAGTTCTCCCCGGGCACTAAATACTTAAAAAAATAAATTATATATATTTTTTCAAAGCTACTTTTAACTGTGTCTCCAAAGCTTTCAGTATAGATGTCCCTAATCTGAGCTTGCCCTTCCACACAGATGTGTTTTAATATCCCAAATACATAGATAAAAAAATGGAAGTTTTAAAAGCAAAGATTATTTTAGTTGGTAATAACAGGTGACAGTATTAGCTGGAGAATTTATTAGCCAGTCATAGAAAAAAACTGTACCTGAAATAGCTAAAATTTTATGTCCTGTATGTTATTTTGTTTCTATTCTAAATTTAGTCTGTCCTCCAAAAGTCTTTGTAAAATGATCTAGTAGATCTTAAACTTATATTTCATAACACCCATTCTTCACTTCTTCAGTATTAATAGAATATTTATCTATGTCTATAGCTAGACTTCCTTGCAACTTGTTGTGACCATGTGACTAAATTATGAGCAAAGGTTATAAGTGGAGATATGCAATTTCCATGGACTATCGTTTGATGAAAGAGATTTGCTCTTTTCCATTTAACCCCCCTCTCATTGCTGTGATATCAGCACATGGGAAGACAAGCCATTTAGAGCCATGAATATGAGCAACCATACTAGGAATACACTGGCTGTTCAACAAGAGGGAGTAAACCCAGGTTCCTGACACCATTGCATTAACTTAGAAACACAGTGACTTCATAGAGGAGTTTCAACATACCAGACTGAACATTTAAATAAGATAAAAGTAAAGCTATTAGTGATTAAAGTGCTACAATATTTGTCTTTCTTATAATCTACCAAATCAATGGTATATTTTTTAAGATTTTATTTATTTATTTGACACAGAGAGAGAGATCACAAGTGCACAGAGAGGCAGACAGAGAGAGAGAGGGAAGCAGAGAGTCCAATGTGGAGCTCAGTCCCAGGACCCTGGGATCATGACTAGAGCCAAAGGCAGAGGCTTTAACCCACTCAGCTACCCAGGCACCCCGAAATCTATGGTATTAATCAAAGCCTGATATTTTACCTCGAGTCTAACAGGTTGGCCAACCATCATTTCACAGATACTGAACAGAGGGATCCTATTGGGTAAGTGACAGAAAGCTTTATTATTTATTATATAGCAGGAAGCAAGAGCTTCATATTCTTATCAGTTCCCTTTCTCTGCAGAGAAGGGCTCTAATGGGTATTGTGTTACACAGTGCACCTACATCTAAAGCTGAGGAATCCCTAAATTAGTAAATTCTCAGTCTTTTCAAGAGGAAAACCTTCCTAATTTTTCCCTACTAGAAGGCAATATCTTTTTTAAAAATTATTATGTTCAGTTAGCAGTCAAAACCACAGGGAGATACTACCTTACAGCAGTTAGAATGGCAAAAATTAACAAGACAGGAAACAACAAATGTTGTCAAGGTATGGAGAAAGGGGAACCCTCTTACACTGGTGGTTGCAATGGAAGCTGGTACAGCTACTCTGGAGAATAGTATGGGAATTCCTCAAAAAGTTAAAAACTAGAGCTACCCTATGTCCCAGCAGTTGCACTACTAGGTATTTATCCAAAAGATACAGATGCAGTGAAAATAAGGAGCATATGCACCTGAATGTCCATAGCAGCAATGTCCACAATAGCCTAAATGTGGTAGGAGACCAGATACCCTTCAAGAGATGAATGGATAAAGAAGATTGTTCATATATACAATGGAATATTACTCAGCCATCAGAAAGGATGAATGCCCATCATTTACACTGACATGAGTGGAAGTGGAGAAGATTATGCTAAGTGAAAGAAGACAAGCAGAGAAAGACAATTATCACACAGTTTCACTCATATGTAGAACATAAGGGATGGCATGGAGGACATTAGGGGAAGAAAGGGAAACCGAATGCAAAGATAGTATTTTTAATATACTTCTAAGGGGAAAAAATCTACCAAATCTGTTGCAAAATATTCCTGAATAGAAAGTCCAGAGCAAAAGCTATCACATGTAGAAATGTTTCAGAATTTCCACCCACAAAATCCATCCCTCATTTCTAAACCAACTCAGCTTCTGCTGCAAATTCACCTAAGTATGTTCCTCTGTTGTCCTCTCTGATTATTCTGCAGGTCTCTTTTATCACTCCCAAGATGCTAGTCACAGAGTTCTCCAAAAGGATGCAAGCCAGTCACTAGCCCTCACACAAGTATAAGCCCTCTTGGGGCTAAGGTCTCCTAGAAAGAGTTTACAATTTTGGAGGTTGGCAGCTGAGTTAAAAATCCATCATTCATATTACAGGTTAGTAATGCTTCTGACATAGCTTTCAGCTGGCTCTCAGGGCTCCCAATTCAATAACTTGTTTTTGGAGGGACTGCTTACGTATATTTAATACATCTGTCCTATTTGTTCAAGCCATCATCCATGTGACATTTGTCTGCTCCACTATATGACTTAAAATAGGAGTGAGGAAGACATTTGGAAGCATTTTGCCTGACTAAAGTAAAAAAACACAAGAAAGAACACATACTGGTGAGGATATGGATAAAAAGGAACCCTTGTACACTGTTGGTGGGAATGCAAATCAGAACAGCCACTGTGGAAAACACTATGGAGATTCCTCAAAAAATTAAAAATAGAACCACCATATGACCCAGCAATTCCACTACTGGGTACTTACCCAAACAATTTTAAGCATTAATTTGGAAGGATATTGTACCCCTATGTTTACTGCAGCACTTTTTATAAAAAGCCAAATTATGGAAGCAATACAACCCAAGTATCCATTGATAGATGAATTGATAAAGAAGATATAATAGTTATCTTTCTAGTATCTATCATCTATCTATATATCCATCATCTATCTTCAAATATATATATATATATATATATATATATATATATATATATATATACAATTTGATATTACTCAGCCATAAAAAGAATGAAATCTTGTCATTTGCAACAAGGATAGATCTAGCGGATATAATGCTAAGTGAAACAAGTCATTCAGAGAAAGATAAATAACATACGATTTCTCTCTCACATGTGGAATTTAAGGAAGAAACAAAGAAAAAGAGACAAACCAAAAAGTGGACTCTTAACTATAGAGAACAAGCAGATGGTTATCAGGGGGTAGGTGAGTGGAGGGACGGGTGAAATAGGTGAAGGGAATTTAGAATACACCTATCGTGATGAACAATGAAAAATGTATACAATTGCTGAATCACTATATTGTACACTTAAAATGAATATTGCACTGTCTGTTAATTTTACCGGAATTAAAATAAGTTTTGAAAAGAAGTATTTTGCCTGTGGGTGAAGGTAGGTGTGTGGGGTGACTAGGAGGTGCTGGAGTGGTTCCCTATTATCTCTGTTATCTTCATCTGATGGAGGATGGCTTACCTAAAAGTCAAGCAAATTTAAAATTCTTGCCCTGAAGTATTTGTCTTTTGGAGAAAGGCTCCAGAGACAGTTCTTAGCGGCAAAGATCATTAAGTCTTCTGGGATCTAAAGTGTCCTCTTCCCTGATAATGGGTTTTCTCTCTCTCCCTCTCTCTCTCCACTTCCACAAAATCTGAGTAGTCCATTCCACAACTATAATTTCATCCGGTTTCCAGTCATACCCTTCTCATACTCAGGAACCCCTCATCTAGAGGAGTCAGGGGATGAGGGACAAGGAAAATTTTATAAAACTTACCAAGAATTAAGTTTGAATCTATGTGGCCATGTTACCATCTGGAATTTGTACCAACTAAACAGATTTGAGTTTGTTAAGGCAATAATAAAACAATGTATTGGGTGATATTATTAAATACGATAGGTCTGTGTCACAACTGAGACCCTGAGCTTAGAAAAATACCAGTACTTTAAAGAGGTTGCCAGTAAACCTGCCCAGTCTTGCCCAGTACAGGACATTATCTTAATTCCAGTTAGGGAAAAAAAAAAACAAACAAACAAACAAACAAACAAAAACACCTGCCTTCTACCCTTGAGGAATAAATGATCTCTATCTCCGTTGCTGAATGATTTAAAAACAATTGTAAAAGTAATGTAGAGCAAGAGCTAATACAAGATATGTAAAAAGTCCATGGAAAATTGGCACTCAAAAGTCATGACTTCACAGCTGGTTGCATCAAATAAACTCTTAAGGAGGATTTTTTTTTTTTTTTAATTAGCTATCTGAACTTGAAGTGTTTGAAAACAGTAAGAAGATAAGATATCAGGAATCCTTGGCATCAAGTATTGATGAGTTACTTAGATTATCACTTAGAAAGAAGCTTCTATTGGGGCAACTGGGTGGCACAGTCAATTAAATATGTGCCTTTGGCTCAGGTCATGATCTTGGGGTCTGGGATTGAGCCTTGCTTTGGGCTCCCTGTTCAGCTGGGAGCCTGATTCTCCCTCTCCCTATTTCCCTCCCTCTGGTTATGCTCACTCTCTCTCTTTCTCTCAAATAAATAAGTAAAATCTTAAAAAAAAAAAAAAGAAAGAAAGAAGCTTGCTTGAAAGGATAACCTTTTTCAAAGTAAATAGAGATGATACAAAACAATATAAGCATGTGAAATATATTCACATATCTATGGTGGCTATAACTAATAATGTTTTATGACATATTTGGAAGTTGCAAAGAGAATGAATCTTAAAATATCTCATCACAAGAAAAAAAATGTAACCATGTATGGTGACAGATTGTAAATAGACTTATTGTGGAGATGATTTTGCAGTGTATATAAATATCAAATCACCATGTTTTACACGTGAAACCATAACAGTGTTATATGTCAACACTTCAACTGAAAAAATAAAAAAAGACCAGAACCTCCTTTGTTTTCAGTAACAACTGACATAAAGCTATAAGAGATAATAAATTTCTTGAGGGTAGTCATGGGAACTTCATTTTGCTGAGTATAAATCAAGCTAAGAATTTAAAGCCACAAACTTGTCATTTCCCTTCTCTCTATATAGTTAGATACAACCTTTCTGCCTTGTAGCACGATAGTGAATATATTTCACATGCTTATTGGCTAACATTCAAACCTCAAAAAAGAAAACTTAACTACCAAAAAGTATTGTAGTAATTGTTCTAGTCTATTTGGACTACTATAACAAAATATCAGAAGACTCTGTGTCATACATAAAA
Organism: Mustela lutreola; assembly: GCF_030435805.1. Classification (NCBI taxonomy): domain Eukaryota; kingdom Metazoa; phylum Chordata; class Mammalia; order Carnivora; family Mustelidae; genus Mustela; species Mustela lutreola. The sequence continues at coordinate 59,828,250 of NC_081297.1, forward strand.
AGAAATGTATTTCACACAGTTCTGGAGCATGGAAAACCGTGTTCAGAGTGTCATTGTGGTCAGATAAGGGCCTTCTTCCAGTTTTCTGTTTTCTCATTGTATGCTTACATGGTGGAAGGAGGGGGACAGAATTCTCTGGGGTCCTTTCATAAGAGCACTAATCCTGTTAGTGGTTTCACGCCTATGATCTAACTACCTCCCAAAGGCCCTATCCCCTACCACCATCACCTTTGGGAGTTAGAATTTCAAAATATGAATTTTGGGGTTCCTATTAAGACCATAGCAATAATTCACCAACTTACATTAACAAAAGCCTGGGGGAATATATGTGATAATAGATTCTAAGGGTGATATACCAGAAAGAAAGTAAATATAATTCTATATCAGGGTGAATTTATTGATATATTTTTAATGATTTGGGGTTTGTTGGTTTGTTTGTTTTTGGCTCTAAATTAGGGTTTTACTTTCAGAAAGCTAGTTTACCAGCATATCATAGATCAGGGTGAGGACTGAGTAGTGATTGTGGATTTAATGGAAGAGTTCAAACTTCTGATGATGGCTATAATTTTTTGTTCAATTAGATAACTACTTGAATTTGTGAATGACTTATCCTGATTAAAGCTGAAATATTAGAGAAATAAGTCCAAAGATCTAGAATGACAGCAATATGGAACATTTTTTAATGCACAGGAGGGTATTAACATCATTGAAAGGTACTGTAATTGCTGGTCTGAAGTGAAAGTGGGAGATAATTTCATTACAGTGAGTTTCCTCATTTCACTGGAAATGATGGGACTATGGGAAAGCAGAGGTCATGTAATAACAATTAGCTGACATTGGCAAGATGGGTACGGTTACTTATTAGTTGGTAGAGTTAGACTGAATATCAAAATTGTGTGATATGCATTAGTTTGAAAAAGACATCATGCTGCTCCTAAGGCTAAAATAGACAATCCATTAAGTTCCTATTTGACCTCAATAATTGAAAGAACTCTAGTTTGGGTGAAAGCAAGGATGATATAGCCATCGAATGGTGTTAAACTCCTTATCCAAATAAAGACTTTAGTCTTCATTCATAGAGCCAGAACCCGTTAAGGAAGTTATCCTTGAGGAGGTGTCATGCATTGATATTAATATCTTAATCACCTTCCAATTTTCCTGAAAGGATATAAATTCTTTTGTCAGGAAAACTGTCCACTGAAGAGGGTAAAATCTGGAACTTTCCGGGATTGTTTCACCTCATCTCTGAGCTAATCTTAATTATTACGATGATAGAATGCCAGGGTACAGACATATTAGAGTGGAGAATAATGAGGGTGGAGAAAGCTTTATTGATAAGTGGCAGCTATATGTTAGTCTCATTTACAGTGATTCTATTGCATGTGAGAAATCATCCTGATATATTGTTAAAAGAGATATACTCAGGACCAAGTAGAAATCCATGGAGTTCACCCTCATAAACAAATAATAAATCAAAGCATCTTTCCCTGGAAAACTTGCAGTACTTGATACTACCATCAAATAAATACTTAAAAAATTATGCAGGAATGGTAATCCATTCCACATACCCATTTAATTCAAATATTTGCCTACCCTATCCCAGATGAATTTTAGAGGGTAACAGTAGATTCATATGATGAATTAGATTATGATACCAAATGCAATATGTGTTAAGTTATGGACCACTTATTGGTTTAAATCAAAACAATATTGGCACTAAATATTGAGTTATTGAATTTTAGATTTTTTTGATTAATAGAACATAACAGGTAGATTGCATCACCTTGAAATAGTAAAACAGATAAGAAATCAGACCTTCATCCTTACTTTAGGGCCATCCCTAGCCTTTTGCTATTATTTATTTATTTATTTATTTATATTTTTTTTAAGATTTTATTTATTTATCAAAGAGTGGGGGGGGAGAGAGCAAGCACAGGCAGACAGAATGGCAGGCAGAGGCAGAGGGAGAAGCGGGCTCCCTGCCAAGCAAGGAGCCCGATGTGGGACTCGATCCCAGGACGCTGGGATCATGACCTGAGCCAAAGGCAGCTGCTTAACCAACTGAGCCACCCAGGCGTCCCGCCTTTTGCTATTATTTAGACATTGGACAAGCAAACCCAAATCTGCAGTACAAGCCCACAGGCTGTTTTTGTACAGTCTTCCATCTAAGAATAGTTTTTACATTTGAAGGTTCAGAAGAGGAAAGAGGAAGAGGTTGAGGGAGTAGGGAGGATAGGAGAATGGAGGAAGCATATAAGAGTATGTTAAAGATATATATATATATATATATATTTTATTTTTTATTTTCAGCATAACAGTATTCCTTGTTTTTTGCACCACACCCAGTGCTCCATGCAATCCGTGCCCTCTCTAATACCCACTACCTGGTTCCCCCAACCTCCCACCCTGCACTGCTTCAAACCCCTCAGATTGTTTTTCAGATATATTTTTTAAAAATGTATCAGGGACTCAAAACTTCTCAGGCAAAATATTTTTTTAAATACACATTAAGAGAAATATATGATTTTATTTTACAAATAGACATATTCCAATTTTCTCTTTTATATGATAACAAATACCCATCAATCGTATATGCTTTCATGAAGATATTGCTCTGCCATTCTGTTCCAAAATACATGATATTTTATTTATTTTTTAATTTAAATTCAATTAGCCAATATATAGTACATCATCAGTTTCTGATGTTGTGTTTAACGATTGCGTATAACACCCAGTGCTCATATCATGTGCCATTCTTAATGCATGGTATTTTAACAGTATGTGAAAAAGTAACCAGTTTTCAAAAGAAAGTTGTAGCAAACGAAAGAAATTTAGAAATTGATTGTTTGAAATTATTGCCATAGTTATTATTACTGAAGATTATATAAGCTCAATAATTGTGAAAATTTCTCATCCACCTATTGGGAAAACTTAGAATTATTATAATCTCTATTAAAATATTCCAAGTAAAAATTTCTGTGCACTTTAAAAATGCTTATATAAAAATAAAAGTTTAGGCAGCATATTAACATTAGAGCAGACAGAATTGCAGTAATTCAATATCAAAAACAAATTCAAATAGAACAGAATAATAATTACTGTGACTCCCTTCTTTTGATGTGATCAGCATTCAGTGTGAAGCATTAGTTTTGAACTATGAAGACCCTTCTTTTTTAAAATTTATTTATTTATTTATTTGACAGACAGAGATCACAAATAGGCAGAGAAGCAGGCAGAGAGAGAGGGAAGTAGGTTCCCTGCTGAGCAGAGAGCCTAATGCAGGGCTCGATTCCAGGACCCTGAGATCATGACCTGAGCCAAAGGCAGAGGCTTCAACCCACTGAGACACCCAGGTGCCCCTATGAAGACCCTCTAACTACCAAGATCAGATAGGCTTAGAATAAGAATTTCATTTAACTTTTCACATAATAACCTGATATTTGCAAATATAATAATACATGTTATATCAAATTTAATTTTATAGTTGTACTATTAACATTAAAATTAATTTATATCATAAATCTGTATTATAAACTATATTGATTCTTTTGCTTAATATCTTTGCTTAATTTCTATTTTTCTATTAACATGTTTAAATATTCTATACTATAGTGAATATATAATTTATAAACAAATATACAGATACTGTGAAATTCAAGTGTTTTTGTGTTTTTTTTCTTTACTGGTAGAGTATATGATAAAGAATAATAATAATAATCAAAAGAAATTTACAAATTGATTATTTGAAATGGCTGCCATGACCTCGATTTACAGAAACAAAAGAATTCCATAATATTTAAGGACATGGTGGTTAGTAATTCAATACCTCTAAAGGTTATAGGTGAATTCCCATTTTTTATTTTGCCTTGACTCAGTGACAATTTGGGCATTTCTAGAAGTATGTGTTTCTCAGCTAAGTTTCACAACTCTAGGTGGTGCATTAACTCTATATAGAATATGTGGAAAATTGAATCTGTGAATTCCAGAACAGTGGAAAAGAACAAGGAAAAAATACAGTGTATTTTGTACTCCTCTGAGAGAATTTTTTTAGGAAATAGATAAAATCACCAAATAAAAAGGCATATTATTTTGGCCTAAATAAGGGACAGATAAAGGGAGAGAATTAAGCTTTGGGGATTAATTAGACCAACATGAAAATTATAGCAAGAAAAATAGTTATTATTATTTTGAATATAAGAATTAAGAGTTCTATGAAGCACTTTATCCTTCTTGCTTTCTTTTACTCATAACCTCAGTAATATCACTAAAATGATTCACTTCACTGAGAAAATCTCAATCTTTTTGATCATGTACTTAAAAGCATCTTGCACTTGTTTGTTTCTCAGTATATAAGTGAAGGGATTCAACAGAGGGGCAACAGAAGTACTGAGCAGGGCTATCCCTTTATTTAAAGATACTCTGTCCTTTGCAGAGGGTTTCACATACATGAAAATGCAGCTGCCATATGAAATGGACACAACTACCATGTGAGAAGAACATGTAGAAAAGGCTTTCTTCCTCTGTTGAGAAGAAGGTATCTTCAGTATAATCCTGATGATGTTTGCGTAGGAGAGAATCACTAATGTCAGTGTAACCAGGAGGGTCAAAATGGCTGAGAGAAATGCCATTAAATCTATTACATCTGTGTCTGTGCAAGAGAGCTGTAATATAGGAGAAAAAATTGCAGAAGAAATGATCTATAGCGTTGCTTGCACAGAAATCTACCTGGAGACCCACAAGGAGTGGTAGAACAATTACTATAAAACCAGCCAACCATGAAGCAAAGACCAAAAAGTTGCAGACTCTCACTCATGATGGTAGTGTAATGCAGGTGTTTTCAGATGGCCACATAGCAGTCATAAGACATGGCAGCTAGAAGAAAAAATTCAATTCCACCCAAAACAATAGTAAAAAACAGCTGTGTTGCACAACTCTTGTAAGAAATGGACTTATCATCTGTTGCCATACTGGCAAGAAATCTGGGGATGCAGACAGTTGTGAATGAGATTTCTAAAAATGAGAAACTTCAGAGGAAGAAATACATGGGTGTCTTTAGATGAGAGTCCAGTAGGGTGAGGGTGATTATGGTTAGATTCCCACTGACACGCAACATGAAGGTGAAAAGAAGGAGAAAAAAAATGACCACTTGTAATTGTGGATTATCAGTCAGTCCAAGAAGAATAAAGGTTGTTACTGTGCTGTGGTTTTTTTATTGCTGACTTCCAAAAAAATAATAATTTTAAAAAGTAAGAAAAAATGAGAAATAAAAGGTATAACCTTGCATGAGATACCTATTAGCTTGAGACTGTCCATACATGTGTTGCTCCTGCCACACAACCTCCTTCAGTGTTATGCTAGTCAGCAGTAACAGCCTCTAAAAACTTGCTCATATAATTTGTACTCAAAATTTCACTAACCGAGTGCAACTCTAGGAGTGTCATTAATTCAGGCATTTCAGAAAGATAATGTATGGCATATAAAAATAGAAACCAAAAAAAAAAAAAATCCAGAAAAATTGTCATAATATTTTAACTTGTGTCTTCTGTAGTTGCAATTTTCCCCCAATCTACTTAGTTCAGATTAAGTTATTTTACACCATCAGGTAACTCACTCTTTTTTGCTAAACTTATCTCTTTCTCAGTTCATTACTCCTTATGATAGTATTCTGTAAGTTAGATTTCAGCTGAGGACTCCTTGCCTTTTAAAAATCAAAAACTTGACCTAAATACCTGAGTGGGGATTCAGAACTTTCACCAAACTTCCGTAAACTCTTCAAGATTGAAATCTTCATGACCACTTTAGGTCTGCTTTCCCCTTTTTCCTGAAGACTTGGGTGTACTTTTGTCTCACTCATCCTGGTTATTCTTATTTCTCTGATATGGACCCAAGTAGATAGGAAATATATCCTCATGCATGATGACTGTGTTGTTTATGTATCATTCTTTATTTACTTTTGCAGTAACAGGAGAGGGTTCTAGAAAACAAGCCATTTAAAAAAGATATTATCTACTTATACCTGGTAGATTGTTTTTAGTGTCATTGCTCTGCATGGCTCCCCCCCATTGCCATGGTAGTCTCTTCTCTCTCCCTCATGTCCTTCTTCTCTTCTCTTATTCGCTTGTTTTGTGGTTAGCGCCTTAAAATTCAGAATTTTATTAGCCTTTTCAATGTTTTTACTTTCCATCTTCTTCATACCATGCCTACATCCTCATGTTCATCATCTCAAAAGTGTTTCACCAAATTTTTCTAAAGCATGACCATATTTTCCTTAAGAAGAATGTCATGTCATATGTTGTTTTAAACCTATTATATGCATTTTAAAGCTATTACATTTCACACAATCCAGTTCAGGTGTTTAAAAATGTAGAGATATTTCCAATGGTTATAAATAACTACAATAGGATTAAAATTTTTTCCTCTTTTACTTCATTCCTTTCTTACATTTTTTCCTTTCCTTCCCCAGACTCCCCAATGTATCATTTCTCTAAAAATGTCTACATTCTGGGTATTTAAGCATACTTTATACTCAGTGATTAAATTTTTGAAATCCAAGTTTGGTCTACTTTCCTTTTCTAAGTTCGGTCTATTTTTTAAGGTCAAAAGCATAAGAAAATGTCAGTCAACAAAGGATGAATTACATAGGGTACCAAATTATAAAGTTAGAAGTGAATTCATATATGCATACTCCCAAGCTAAATTTAAATTACAAAACTGCAAAAAAAAAACCCTAAAAAATATTGAAACTACTTGACATCATTATCTTCTTTTAACTGCAAATAAAATACTTGGTGAATGGCAATAAAATAGTCACTATTTCTGACCATTTTTATAAGCCCAGGGACTTCTGTAACCACTTCCGCAATTTATCAGTAAGGGAGAGGAGATTCCTTTGGGATATGAAACTGGATGTTTTATGAAATGTTTAAATTCTATTGAATTCAATAAGAGGAAATTTCTCAAGTAGTACTAATTCATTTTTCCAATGTCATATTTTACAACATTCACAAAGATCCTGTATACCAAAAACATATGTAATTATAATTATCTGAGGAAAACAACATATTCATTTAATAAAATACATTTCTGAGATTCTTTTGAATGTTATGAAGGATGTCTATTCAAAGCTTGATTCCAACGAAATGAAGGTTCAAAGATTCCTTATTAGAACAAGTCAACTGAGTTGTAAAAAAAAAAAAAAAAAAATAGTTCTAACTTCATGGCCTTTATTTCAATGGCTTACAAATGAATCAAATTTTTTGTCTGGGTTCATGCAATCAATATGACTAAATTAAAAAAAAATTCCCCAACCTTACTGTATTTAGTAGCAATTTCATTACCAACTGTCTGCTTTTGATTTGAGCCCCAGAACATAGGAAATTTCTGAATGTTGCATATCCATCATATTTTTATATTACTTTAAACTACTTTTAACTTGCATTCTTATCCAAAATACATTAACCCCAACATCTCACACGCAACTGTGTGAGCTCATAGATTTTATCAGGACAAGAAATTTATCTAATTTCATTTCTTCTTTAAAGAGCCATATCTCCAATTTATGTTGTTTGGAGGACATTTTCTGTATTACATATAAAGTAAATGTATTTCTTTAAAAAAAAAACTTAGAGTGGTAAAAAAAGATTTCAATCTCATTGTTTACTTTGAGATATTTCTGGCCTACATGAGAAACATAATTGCTTCATTTGTAGTTTTAGGATTTAATCATTTTTGTGTACTCTACCATTGATCTCAAGAGTATTAAATGACAAAACAATTTTTAAAAGATAGAAACATTTCCCAAGATACCATTGTACAACTATGTTAAAAATACATGGATTATTTATTAAGTATAATCTGTAAACTCATATGTAAAAACAAGATAAAATCTTCTTTTGAGGCAGCTATATGTTGTAAGCCATAAGGAGTTTTTCGAACTTACATCTTACATATCCATAACAAATATACATTCCACACAAGAAAAAATGAAACTCTACAATTCATATTGTGAAAAGATTCTAAGGGGTTTATTACCAAAAGTTTCAATCCTGATTCAATAACGGGCTTATATTAAATTTACCTAAATTAAATCGCACAAGGCCATCATCTTGAGTGGTAGTTTTAAAGACTTAATTAGTTTTAAGATTTGGAAGCCAAGATATTTCATCATTGACAAAGGAAATATTAAGTGTGTGACATTACCATGGCAGGATCAAAATCATAGGGATCTAGATTGAAGGGAAATGAGTTTCTCAAGACAGATAATAGGAATCTAATGTTTACACCTGCTAAGTGTCTACATCCAATCAGCAGGAAATTTGGTTGATTCTACACAAAATTTTATTTCAATTCATTTTACCTATTTTTATCTCTATTGCTAAATACTTTAATACTGTCTTTTATAACAGATAAACTTTTTAAAATTACTGCAATTTTACATATTTAAATTTTAGATATTTAAAGATATTTTGATGAAGTAAAAATATATGTGCAGAATGTACAATTATCATACTATATAACTTGGTTACTTTTCACAAACTCAACATTCCTACATAAGCAACGCTCAGATAAAGAAACAGAATGTACCAGTACTAGAGAATGCTCCCTTCTTTTTCTCTTCTGGTCATTAAAGCTTAGCCACTGTTCTTACTTCCAATGCATCAGATCTTTTTTTTTTTTTTTTTTTTTTGCCACATTTAACACAATTTAAATTTATTTCCTGAAAATTTCAATCAAACATGCATCACAGATGGCAGAAATTTTGTATATTTGAAGCTGCAATGTGCCTATTCTACTCTATGCCATCATTCAGAGATTGATTTTTAAGGCTCTGCTCTCTTCAAAATATATCTACAGTCAGCTTGCAGATGGAGGAAGAGAGATTGGTGAATCATCTGGGAGATTTCTATTGCTAATCCTGGAGGTCATTATCATAATTTTCACTAAGTTTCCATTCATAAGAACCCAGTTATATAGACAAGCCAAAATGCAAAATCTCTAGGATGTCTAGTCTCAACTTGTGTCCATCAAGAAATGCTTCATGATTAGACACAGTGTCTGCTACAGGTGCTAACATTCTAATCCAGTCTACTATTGCCTTCCACCTGGTCTAAATAGTAGCCTGTAATAACCTTCAAAATAATCTTTTCTTCCTTCGCTCATCCAATCTATTTTCGATACAGAAGAAAAAAAAGTATGTTCTCTAAAATTTAACTCAGGTTATGCTACTTTACTGAAATTATGTCCGAAGACCTATTGAATTGCAGACAATGAGTGGCCAGGAAGAATCCTTGGCATAGCTCCTCACCACCCATCTTCATCCTCTTCCACTCTTACCTTCTTTGCTGTTATCAGTTGTAACACTGACTCTCTTTTAATTCCTCAAGCTCTTTTTCACCTCTATCCCTACCTCTGCTCTCACTCTACCTCCAAATTGCAGGCCTCTAATTAAATGTCATTTCCAGAAAAAAGTCATTTTCAAAAAAGACCCTATATGAGGAGGTTGTTCTTTAGAGTCTTTATTTCAGTATTTTATTCTTTACAACACTGCAATATTAATTTTTACATATCTTTCTTCTCTCTTTCACTTTCCCTTTTATCTTTCTGTTCTCTTAGATAATCCTCATTTCAGAGAAGGGAGTTGTCTGCTATCTTATTTCATCCCTATATGCTTAGAATCTGGGGGTATCTGGGGTATCCCTCAAACTAACTAGAAATTGAATGTGTTGAATAATGTAAAAATTGAATGTTTTGTATATGAGATTGATTCATGGTTATCCTGAAATTGTGTGCATGATGAAATAAAAAATATGAATACTGTTATGCTGAAAATAAATTAATTAATTAAAAAAAAGAAATAGATGATGTTATTAAGTAAATTGTAGTATAATAAGAGAAAGCCTGGGAAATGACCATGGAAGAAATTTGGAGAAGAGAGGGAATAATGATGAGCTAATTTTTTAAATATTAAATTCAGGGTGTCATTTATATAAAAATATTCTGATATCGTTCTTCCCAATTTTTAAATAAAATAATCTACACTGAAAACTAATAATTCAAACTGCTTTAACTCTGGAAGCATTTGAAAATAACTTTAAGAGAAAATATTTTAGAATGAGAAAAATATCTGTTAAAAGGCAATGAGTTTATAGCAGCAATGGCCACAGTCGCCAAACTGTGGAAAGAATCAAGATACCCTTCAATGGACAAATGGATAAGGAAGATGTGGTCCATATACACTATGGAGTATTATGCCTCCTTCAGAAAGGATGAATACCCAACTTTTGTATCAGCATGGACAGGACTGGAAGAGATTATGCTGAGTGAAATAAGTCAAGCAGAGAGAGACAAGTATCATATGGCTTCACTTATTTGTGAAGCATAAGAAATAACACAGAAGACATGGGGAGATGAAGAGGAGAAGGGAGTTGAGGGAAATTGGAGGGGGAGACAAACCATGAGAGACTATGGACTCTGAAAACAATCTGAGGTTTTTAAGGGGCAGGGGGTGGGAGGTTGGGGGACCCTGGTGGTGGGAATTATGGAGGGCATGTATTGCATGGAGCACTGGGTGTGGTGCATAAATAATGAATTCTGTTACACTGAAAAGAAAATAAATTTAAAAAATCGTATCTTTTTCATTAAAAAAAGGCAATGAGTTATCAAGCTATGAGAAGACATGGGGGAAATCTTAAATGCATATTACTAAGTGAAAGAAGACAGTCTGAAAAGGTACATACTGTATGGTTCGAACTATACGATATTCTGGGATAGGCAAAATTATGGAAATAGTAAAAAGACCGTGGTTGCCATGGGATGGGGTAAGGGGTTAGGGATGAATAGATGCAGACAGGATTTGTAGGGCAATGAAAATTCTTTTTGTGATACCATAATGATGGATACATCTCATGCATTTGTCCAAACCCAAAGAGTGTACACACCAGGAGGAAACTGTAATTTAAACTATGGACTCTGGGTGATTATTATGAGTCAGTGTAAATTCATGAGTTGTAACAAATGGATCACTCTGGTGGGGATTGTTGATACTGAAGGAGACTACGCACATGTGGGTGAAAATGTTACGGGAAATCCCTGTAACCCTAATAATCCCTGTAATCCCCTAAACCTACTCTAAAATAATAACAATAGTAATAGTAAAAGTCTTAACTAAAAGAAAGAAATATGAGAGAAAAAAATCTAAGTTTCATATCACAAAAAACAAATAATAATAAATAATAATAAAAAATAAAACCATCTCCAATTCCTCTTTAGTTCCTAATTGTCTTAAAGAAAGCATTACAAATGCTTTAACCTAGTTGTCTTAAAGGAAGCATTACAAATTACCCCTAAAACTGCTTACTATGACCCTAAGGAATTGTGTGTACCAAATGACCTCATTATTGTGTTATTCTTCCTCAGAATATTAATTCAGTAAATGTATTATTTTTATTAAAGGCATACATATTTGGGATGCCTGGGTGGTTCAGTCAGTTAAGTGCCTACCTTCAGCTCAGGTCATGATCCCAGGGTCCTGGGATGGAGTCCATCCAAGGTTCCTGCTCAGAGGGGAGCCTGCTTCCCCCTCAGCTTGCCTCTCTCTCTCACTCCCTCTCTCTCTCTCCCTTTCTCTGGCAAATAGATAAATAAAAATCTTTTGAAAAAAAGATACACATATTCAAATTCAAAAGTCAAGAAACTTAGAATTCTATTAATGAAAATTAGTAGCTTCCTGCCCTCAGGAGGCTTTCATGCACCTTAACTCCTATTCTCCACAGCCCTCAGCTATTAACAAACAGGTTCCTATCCTCTATTTTATACGTAACTACTTCTTAATATTTTGAGTTAGAAACTATTTAAATATTTACTGGCTTAAATATGGAAGGTGGGCACTTGAAATTCGTACATTTCCCATCCTTTGTACCCACATCCCTTTTTAATATTTAATATAATTTGAAAATAACTTTATTGTAATGATCAGTTGGATTTTTATACTAATTTACATTATTTTGACAGTGTAAAATTTTCTTCTATCTGAGCCAAATCTTGGCCTATATTCTGTTTCTTTACTTAACAATGTTCTGTTTCCACTGGGCTTCATTTTCTCATTAAAATAATGTAATGTAATTAAATGTAATATAATGTAATTAAAATAATTACATGGTAAGTAAATGTGGTAAACATTTGGTAATGCATCTCAGTGTCAAATTACTATGTTGGGCACCTAAAACCAATATGATATTATACATCAACTATAACTCAATTATTGAAAAATTGCATAACTGTTTTTGTACTCTTCAATATTCTCTGTTCAGGTAGCTTCCTGAAGTGCAGCTATACCCTCAGTAGACTCAAATACATTTAGCAAACTCTACCTTTATTTATTTCTTTTTTTCTCAGTTCTAAGAGTCTCTGAACTCCTTTTCCTTCCAGCATCATCAGAACTCATTGCTTTCAAGGTCTAATCCACAACTATTGTATGGAGATGCTTGTTTCCAATATGGCAAGATGGAGATTCATTTTACCTTTCTTCTACTCCCAAGTGTGGATAGAGTGCGAGGATAATTAAGTTTCTTCATATTGCAGTGCCCTCTTTTAAGAAAACAACCCCCAAATTATGAATGCACATTTATAAATACAGGATTAGGAACAAACATGAGATTTATTTAGGACAAAGACAGTGATAACCAGTCACACATTTAACTAAGCTATTAAAATCATAAAGTCCAGAAAATACACAATTTGCATCAACTATATGATATAGTTCTATAAGACCCTTTTTCCTTAACATGTTTGTTGTATTTTTTATGATGTTGCCACAGATTTTTTAAATTTATTATCTTAATGGTACAGTTTGGGGCCATTTAGTCCATCCATACTGTTCTGCAACCACCACCCATATTAAGTTCCAAACATTGCTCACCCAAAAGAAAACTCTGTAGCTATTTAGCAATTGCATTTCCAATTCCTTCTTTTACAATCCTCTAGCAATTACTAATCTGTTTTCTTTCTCTGTGGATGTCCAATTTTGGATACTTCATGTAAGTGGAATCATACCATTTGTGACCTCTTATGTCTGGTTTCTTTCACTTAGGATCATGATATTGAGGTATATCCACATTGAAACATGTATTAATACTTCACTTTTTTTCTCTTTGGATAATATCCCATTATACATTTATCACATTTTCTTCATTATACATTTATCACATTTCTTCCATTTCACCTGTCAATGGACATTTCAGTTGTCTCTACTTTTTTACTACTGTGAATAGGGCTGCTATGAACAATAGCATACATACAAGCATTTGAGAACAAGTTATTCGAGTCAATACCTAGGAATGGTGTTATTAAATCATATGACAATTTTATGTTTAACTTTTTTAAATGAAACTCCCAAACATTCCACAAAGAGTATGTCATTTTATATTCCCACTAACAATGCACTGGGCTTCCAATTTCTTCATATTCAACGCCCCCCCCTTTTTTTTTTAAATAATGGCCATTCAGCAGTTCCCCACTCCCCCGCCCCAGATGGCCATAATTGAAGTGTAATGCACCATGGTTTTCATATGCATTTTTTATAATGACTAATGATGTGTAGCATCTTTGCATGCCCTTGTTGGCGATTTGGAGAAATGTCTGTTCAGATACTTTGCATATTTTAAAATTGGATTACTTGGGATTTTTTTATGTTTTGTTGTGGTTGACTTGTAATAGTTCTTTATATAGTCTGGGTGGTAGAAACTTATCAGATAAGTGATATGAAAATATTTTTTTCTGTTTTTTTTTTAAATAATTCCATGGCAATGTCCTCTGATGCACAAAAACTTTTAATTAATTAAATGCTTTAAAATATTTTATTTATTTATTTGAGAGAGAATGAAAGCAAGAGAGATCACAGAGAGAGATGGAGAAAGAAAAACAGACTTACCATTGTGGGGAGAGCCTGATGGGGGGGTTCAATCCCAGGACCCTGAGCTGAAGGCAGACACTTAACCCAGATACCCCAAACTTTTAATTTAGATAGAGTCCAATTTAATTTTTTTCTTTTGTTGCTCAGGTTTTTGGTGTCATGTGGAAGAATCCACTGCTAAATACTGATCAGTTAGTAAGATAGACCCCAACATTTTCTGCTAGGAATTTTATAGTTTTGGTTCTTACATCTAAGTCATTGATATATTAATTTGTAGATAGTATGACCCAGGGCTCTAATATTATTAGCATGTGGCCATCCAGTCATCCCAGCTCCATTTATGTAAAAGACTATTCTTCTCTTCATTGAATAGTCTTGTAACCTACTCAAAAATTAATTGGCCTTAGATGTATGAGATTATTCTGGACTTACCTATTCTATTTGATTTCTCTATACAGAACTAAAAGTTCTTTCCAATTCAAGTACTATTTATTTATCTATCTATCTATTTATTTATTATTTATTTATTTATTTATTATTTTTGTCTAACTGTTCCATCTAGGACTTCCAGCACAATGTTGAATAGCAGTTGGAAAAAGTGGACATCCTTGTCATGTTCCTGATGTTTGGGGGAAGGCCTTCAGTCTTTCAGCCTTGAATGGGACATTAGCTGTAGGGTTCTCATGAATGCTTTTCAGCAGTTTGAGGAAGTTCCTTTTTACTCTGCATTTACTGTATTTTTCTTATGAAAGGATTTCAAATCTTGTCAAAGCTTGGCTTTTCCTGCATCAATTGTAATAATCATGAGTTTTTTCCCTTTATTTCATCTTCTATCATCTTCTATCATTGACATATTATGTAAGTTCATTTTTTTTTAAATGTTGGATCACCTTACATTCTACCCCACTTTATCATGGTATCTTACCTTTAAATACAACTGAATTTGCTTTCTTAGTATTTTCCTGAGGATTTTTGCATTGATGTTCATAAGGGATAGAGATCTGTATTTCTGATATTTTTATCCGGTTTTTGAATCAGAGTAATGCTGTCCTCATACAATCAAAGAGGAAGAGTATTATAATCTCCAGTATTTGGAAGAGTTTGAAATGGATTAGTGTTAACGCTTTAAAGCTTTGGGGAAATTCATCTGGTCTTAGATAGTCTTTATATAGAGGTTTTGAATTACTGTTTCAATTTCTTCAATAACTATAGGTCTATTAGATACCTGTGTCACCTGAGTAAAGGGTAATTTGTGGATTTTATGAATTACTGTGTTTCAGTTACGCTATCTAATTTGTTGATGCACAATGGCTGATAGTACATTCTTATACTCCTATTTCTACAACATCAATAGTCATGAACCAACTTTGATTCCTGACTTTAGCAATTTGAGCCTTCTCTTTTTTTTTTTTTTTTCTTGGTCAATCCAGCTAAAGTTTTGTCAGCTTTGATGACCCTTTGAAAGAAACAACTTTGGGATTTACTGATTTTCTCTATTTTTTCCCTTTCCTATATTTCATTTATCTCCACTCTACTATTTATTATTTTCTTCTTTCTGATGGCTTTGGGTTTCTTTTACTCTTTTTTTTCTTAAATCTGTAAGTTTGAACTTAGATTACTGATATCTTTTTTGTTAAAGCAGATGCTTAAAACTATAAATTTCCATCTGTAAACTGCTCTTACTGTATTTTGTAAGTTTTGATAGCTTCGATGTCTGTGTTCATTTGTTCCCAAGTGTTTTCTAATCTTCTTTTTGATTTATTCTTTGACCCATTAGTTGTTTATGGGGTTGTTTTTAATATCCACAGGTTTTTCATATATACCAGAATTTTGGTCTGAAACTACTGAGAAGCCAAAATGAAGACACAAACAACAAATGCCTTATATTATCTAACTATGTTTACATTATCCAATTTGGTAGCCATTAAAAATTGAAATATGTCTAGTCCAAACTGAGATGTGTTATAAATATAAATGTATATCATGTTTCAAAGACAGTACAAAAATGTAAAAAATCTCGCTAATTTTTAATATGTATTACATGCTGAAATGACAATCCATGGGATGTATTGGGTTAAATATGTTATTAAAATTAATTTCACGTGTTTTCTTTCACTTTTTAAAAATAAGGTTATCAGAAAATTTGAAATTGCAAATGTGGCTTACATTTGTGTTTTGCATTATATTTCTATTGGACAGTGCTGATTTATAATATCTCTTGCTTTTTTAAGTTTAAATTATATATATGTATATATTAGACCTTTTGATATTGTCCCTAGGTCACAGAGACTCTATTCATTAAATATATATAATTTACTTTTTTTTTGTTTTTCAAATTGAGTGGTCTCTATTAATCTTTAAATTCACTCTTTTGTTTTATAATTACCCTTCTGCTGTTCAGCCCATCCATTGAACTTCTACTTTAGATATAATTTTTGTTACTAATTTTAAAATAATTCTTTTAATACACATCTATTTACATTTCTTTGTGAATAATTCGTATTTTATTTCAGGCTCATTGAAAAAAAGTTAGTCTCTGATATTTACCCCATATTTAAAATTTTTGATATTTCTAATTCCTCCCTGAAATTCTAGTTTTCTAGCTGGATTCAGTTTTGTTCAGCTGAAGAGCTTCCTGCTACAATTCTTGTAGTGCTGATGTGTTACTGAAACATGCTTGTGGTTTTATTTTATCTGAAAATGTCTTTATTTCCCTTTCATGTTGAAGCAATAGTTTTAATGTATAGAATTCTAAATTGACAATTTTTTTTTTCTTTCAGCACTCTAAAGATTCCTCTCTGGTTTCTGGCCTCCCTAGCTTATGAAAAGAAGTCAGAAATTGTTCAAGCCATTGTCCTCCAACATTCATGGTATGAATGCTAGCCACACTTTTTCTCACTGTCTTTGTTCTTTAACAGTTTAATTATAATGTGTGTAGGCATTTTATCATGCTTGGATCTTGCTTGGTTTCTTGATTTTGTAAATTTATGTCACTTTTCAAATTTATGGACTTTGAAAACATTGATTCATCTAAGTGATCATGTGTCCAAGTTGGCAAAATGGAAGGCATTCTGTAAATTCTGTAACTGTCAATCTTGTCCAATAAAGTTCCCCTTAAAATTGTCTGTTGATTAACGCAAGAAAGGGAGCAATAATAAAGAAGGGAAAAGGAAGGTAGGAAAGGATATGATGGAAATAAAGAAGAAGAAAATAGGGAATGAAGAAAGGAGGTGGTCAGAGATAATCTAATTTGGGCCTCAGAATATTGCCAATTATTAAAGACAGAAACATATTAATAACAATGGATTTATAATTAATTTTAATAGATGGTAATTAATAGACAGTTGGTTCTGCTCAGAAAGAGTTACTTTAGTGGAAAATCCAGTTGAATGTACTTATTCCTTTATTCCTTCTTCAACACTCTTATTTTCTTGATGAAGGTCAGATTTCTGACCTATATCATTTGTGTTTTCCCTAAGAACTTTGTTCAACATTTCTTATGGGACAAGTCTGTTGGCAATGAATTCTGCTTTTATTTCTGTCTTAGTCTATCTGGACTGCTGTCACAAAATACCATAACTCGGTGCCTTGAACAACAGACATTTATTTCTCAGTTTTAGAAGCTAGAAAGGCTAAGATCTGGGTGCCAGCAGATTTGGTGTCTAGTAAGAGCTGGCTTCACAGGTTTCATAGACTTGTCTCCAGGTCCTCACATGGCAGAAGTGGGTAGGGGAGCTGTCAGGACATCCAGGAGTGCTCGATACATTTCAAGCACACAATAAATAGGTATTTCAGGAAAGAATAAATGAACTAATAAATTAATGAAGATAAAGGGTGTGCCCAGTATGTTAATATAGTATATTTTGTACAGAGTCTCCTAAGAACATAGTTGAAGGAGATAGAAAGGAGTCTATATTTTGTATCTCTTGTATAGTAAACAAACCAAAGATCCTCAGGGAAATATTGCCTTTGGAGCTGAATTCCTTGGAGAGATATGCACACAGTTTAGGGCATTCCCTGGAAATAAACCATAATCATCTCATAGGATAACAGTTGTTTAATTTTAGTGCTTGTTGTATTAACATAAAAACATTGACTATGAAGAATAAAAGAGATACTTTGGTCTTTAAATTGTTGATTTGAGCTAGAAATAGCTAATCATGAAATGTCCACAAGTATTAAAACTTATTTTAAGAATTATATATTTCAGTGTGCTGCCTGAGAAGAAAAAAAAAAAAAAAAAAGTAAGCCTAAGTGCTTTATCCTGCAATAGGAATATAAAAACCGTGAACATCAACAAACAAAATCCTTTGCCAGTATAATTGTTTTTGCACCTTTAAGAATAAAGGGCACTAGGTGGGTCAGTGGGTTAACCCTCTGCCTTTCACTCAGGTCATGGTCTCAGGGTCCTGGACCCTGATGTGGATCGAGCCCCACATCAGGCTCTCTGTTCAACAGGGAGCCTGCCTCCCCACTCTGTTTGCCTGCCTCTCTGCCTACTTATGTTTCTCTCTCTGTCAAATGAATAAATAAATATATATTTTTTAAAAATTACAGTTTGTGGGATGCCTGGGTGGCTCAATGGGTTAAAGCCTCTGCCTTTGGCTCAGGTCATGATCCCAGGGTCCTGTGATCAAGCCCTACATCAGGCTCTCTGCTCAGCAGGGAGCCTGCTTCCTCCTCTCTCTCTGCCTGCCTCTCTGCCTGCTTGTGATCTCTGTCAAATAAATAAGATCTTTAAAAAAAATAAAAATAAAAACTAACAGTTTGTAAGTTTTTGTGCTTTGCAGACTGATTTATAATCCATATACTGAAAATAAACATCTCTAAAACACTGAGTAATTTATTTATATTAATAGATTTAAGTTATTCTGATCTTATCTTAATTATAAAGGATCTTAAATTAACTTATTAAAACACATCATTTTTGAATAAAAATGTGTTCATGATTTCGAAGGTAGGGAAAATTTTCTTACAGCTTTTAACATAAATAAATACATAAATAAATAAATAAATAAATAAATGTAATAGGCTTGTTAAACATATTATAATACACTGTTCCAGTGTATATCTAGGGAATTGGGGAGCCGGAGAAAAACTAGGTCTGATTTGATAAAATTTTTACTTGTGGGGGTGATAGATCTGTTTTTGACCCAAATTACTATAGCCATTATAGTACAATTACTTGCCTCAGGAATTGTCCCTTAGGTTTGGGAGAATGTGTGTAAGTACTAAGAAGATATCATTACACTTTTGTACTAATAGCCAGAATCTCTAGGACCTTAAGTATTTTGTGGAGAAAACTGTATTATATTCTCTCTGATAAATTTTAGTAATTCATGAGTTTTCATTTGTGTGTACCCTTTTCCCCACAATTTATCCTACCTAAAATACCATACTCTACTTCCTAATCTATCTCCAATGCTTAGCTTTGAATCCATCTTTTTCTTTTTCTTTTTTTTAAGCATCCATTCTGAATCTCTCCCCATAGTAAGAGTGAGTCTTATTTACTATTAAGTTTATGGCACATGGTATATTGCTATATTCATGCACAAATTCTGTCTCCTCAATATATTGTTAAACTACAATAGTCAGGAACATTGACTTATACTTCTTTGACTCCTCAGTATATAATAATGCATTCTCCATGGATTTATAAACATTGTTTACATTCCCACCAATGTAAACAATGTTTATAGGTCCATGGAGGATGCAAACTTGTGCAGCCACTCTGGAAAACAGTATGGAGGTGCCTCAAAAAGTTAAGAATATAACTACCCCAACCCAGCAACTGCACTACTATTACTACTACATAGGATACAAACATAATGACTCAAATGGGCACATGCACCCCAATGTTTATAGCAGTAACTATGGAAAGAACCCAGATGTCCATCAATGGATGTATTGATAAAGAAGATATGAGATACACACACACACACACAAACACTAGAATATTACTCAGCAATCAAAAAGAATGAGTTTTGCCATTTGCAATTATGTGGATGAAACTAGAGGGTATGATGTTAAGCAAAAGAAGTCAAAGACAAATACCATATGATTTCATTCATACATGGAATTTAAGAAGAACATAGAGAAAAGGAACAAAAAATAAGCTAAGATAAAAACAGAGAGGAAGGCAAACCATAAAAGACACTGACTATAGGGAGCAAACAGTGTTGTTGGAGGTGAGGTCGGCAGAGGAATGGGATAACTAGATGATAAGCATTAAGGAGGGCACTTGATGTGAAGAACACTGGGTGTTACATGTAAGTGATCATCACTGAATGCTACTCCTGAAACTTAAAAAAAAATTGTTTAACGAGTGTTTCATATTCATAATGAAGTCCACAAAGAAGCATAACTGATAATGAAGTCATCAAACAAGAAATTTGCCCCCAAGGGATGAAATGCTTATACCCAGGAGTTTTCATGACATTTAGTCTGATGAAAGCTTATATAATTTCCAACCACAAAATCAACTCAGGGACAAATCAATAGGCAGGGACATTGAATTGCCTTGGGTTTTGGCTTACCATATTATTTGGGGTCAGTCAGTATTACCTGCAAGTGTCTGAACACTTGCCAAGTGACTGATCATCACAGTAAAATTTGCTAATTTTTTTTTTTTCTGTTTTCCTCTTCAGCTTTGCTGTAACCCATTTCTACACATCAGGTAAAAAGCCAAGAGCTAAATACCAGTCACTGTCTCATCTGAAGAAGACTCTAATCTTAATGGTAAGTTTTTCTCTTTATGGCTTCCCCTAAGGTGCTACCTCTTTTCTACTTCCTTTGTCTTCCTTCTCTTCTTTCCCTATTTCATTTCCCCCTCTCTGAATGCTTATTCACTTTATTTTGCATTTTATTGTGTTATTCTCTTCCTGTTTTGAGAACTATAACCAGAAGGAACACTGAATTTGTTTAATTCTTTTCAAGTTAGTTTTACTATGCAATTAGATAAATTTAATAATGGCATAGGAGATGATAAAAGTGAAGAAATGAAGAGATGAAATGGAGACAAAAGCCACTATACTGATTTATAGGAATAAAAAAATCAGATAGGACCAAGAAAGTGTGTTCATTAGCTGAGTGGATGTGACACAGGCCAAACCTGGAATGAGCTACAGTTGTTATACTGAATTGCTTCCAGGATGATCTTATACCCAAAGCTGGATTTCTATTTCAACCATCTTAAACATTCATACATCATTTTGTTTCTCTGTAGCACATATGGTCAGTTCCTTGAGATAATGATATTTATATAGTCATCAGGCTGAGTATAAGTACAATGACATTTTAGTCCTTACATACTGAGAAAAGAGGAAATATTTTTTTTTCCACATGCCTGTTCATTTCTTCACCTCATTACCATAAATGTAAGCCACATTTAAAGATGATTTATAAGATGGGTTTTTATTTCACCAGATTTGTAGAAAATATTTGTCTTTCTTCAAAAGCAATGTAACAGATTTTGTTAGAGTTTATCTTACATTAATCATTAGTATGTATAACCAATAGCAATTACTAATATTTTGACAATGTTATCTTCACATTTTATCTTTGGTATCTGTACATATTTTTTTCTCAATACTTTTACCAGAGCAAAAGTATATCAGGAGGTCAAGATGGAAAACCGTACAACTGTGACAGTATTTATCTTAGCAGGATTGACACAGGACCCCAAATTGAAGATTGTGTTATTTATCTTCCTACTCCTCACCTACTTGTTAAGCATCTCAGGAAACTTAGTTATCATTACTCTCACTTTGCTGGATTCTCATCTCAAGACCCCTATGTATTCCTTTCTTCGAAATTTTTCTTTCTTAGAAATTTCTTATACGACAGTCTGCATTCCCAAATTGCTTGTGAGCATGGCAACCGGTGACAAAACGATTTCCTATAACTGTTGCGCAACTCAGTTATTTTTTGCCTTCCTTCTCGGTGCATCTGAATTTTATCTCCTAGCTGTCATGTCCTATGATCGTTATGTTGCCATCTGTAAGCCTTTGTATTATACGACCATTATGAACAGCAAAATCTGTATCCAGTTAGTCCTTAGCTCTTGGATCACTGGTTTCCTCATCTTTCCAGGACTCATTTTAGGCTTAAGCCTGGACTTCTGTGACTCCAATATCATTGATCATTTCTACTGTGACACTGCTCCCCTCTTGCAAATCTCCTGCACTGATACACGTGTGTTGGAAATGATGAGTTTCATCTTAGCTTTGGTGATTCTGCTGGTCACTTTGGCATTAGTGATTCTATCATACACATGCATTGCCTTGACAATTTTAAAAATTCCTTCTGCCAACCAGAGAAAAAAGGCTTTCTCCACATGTTCTTCTCACATGATTGTCATCTCCCTCTCATATGGCAGCTGCATCTTCATGTACATTAAACCCTCAGTCAAACAGAGGATATCCTTAATGAAGGGAGTGGCAATTCTCAATACTTCTATTGCTCCGCTTTTAAACCCCTTCATTTATACTCTAAGGAACCAGCAGGTAAAGCAAGCATTTAAGAATTTCCTACAAAGATTTCTGGTTTTATTCAAATAAATCATAATGAGATATATATAAGGAAAGTTAATAAGGAAAATTGCAAAAAGAAGTGCTTAGATTTGGTCCCAATTTTACCATTGCACCATCCAATATATAGTCATATCTGTCCTTTCACTTCTTTCTGAAGTGTCATGATGTTTACATTAGCTCTTGTTTCTTAATAACACTTCCCTTTCAAAATACTGAAACTTTATTTTTCTGTTCCATTGTAAGAGTTCTAAAATTTGACCTCTTTCTCTTATTCCTCCATTTAAATGTAGCAAGTATTTGAATGATTATTTTAATCAACTTTATGTATTAGTTCATGGAGACTTAATTATTTCCATATCTGTGTAGTATATTTTGTTTTTATATTTGATTTCCTGTAAAATCTTGATCAGTTCAAAACAATTTTATGATGTCTTCTTTGAGATTTTACCTTTGCTTGTCTTATGATGTCCTGATACACATTCTCTATTTAAATAAAGGTATTTAAAAGTAGAAAGTTGCAATTAAAATATCACTGTCATTCCTTGTCCTTATATTAAGAAAATTCACTATGCTAGTATAAGAAAAAATCATATGGTATGCTAGTATAATAAAAAATCATATGGTGTGCTACTTTTATTTTATATTTTATGTGTAAAAGTAAATAAGTAAATGTTGACTCATGTGTCCCAAATCACATAACTTTTTTTTTAAATGTTTATTTATTTATTTGAGAGAAAGAGAGAGAGCATGAGTAGGGGAAGAGGCCAAGAGAGAGAGAAGCAGACTCCACACTGTGAACAGAGCCTGACACAGGGCTTGATCTCACAACACTGAGATCATGACCTGAGCCAAAATCAAGAGTTAGAGACTTAACACACTGAGCCACCCAGGTGCCCCATCACATAACTTTGATTAAGAATAAAAGGCAGCAAATTTCAGGGAAGATGGTGGGAGAGTAGGGGACCTTTTTTCATCTAGTTCCTTGAATTTAGCAGGATATCTATCAAGTTATTCTGAACACACATGCATTTAACCTGAAATGTGAGAAGATTTATCTGGATGTCTACAAGCAGAAAAATGACTACTCTTTGAAAGGTAAGAGGTGAGGTGTGGAACTTTGAATCTTTGAGGGAAATATCAGAAGATAAATGGAGTGGGGAGGGAGCCTCCCATAAGCCAGCCACTGGAAAGTGATCTAATACCTGAACACTAAATCAGGACCCTTAGAAATCTGCTGCAGTGACAGACATCCCTCTTTGAAAAAGGTACAGAGGATAAACAGGGTAGAATTCTAGCTGCATCATTGTGATCTCAGGATTCTAGGAAACTCAGAAATTGTGGAGGGGGGGTGGGAGGCTGAACTGATAGAGCATCCAAACCGTGGAGCGGGGAGACTAGTTATGGTCAGTGAGCATAGAGGGGTTTGGTCATTCTAAAACTTAAGCCAGGTCAGTAGGGAGAAGACTCTCTGCCTGAACACCACAAAAAGGACTAGAAGGTGTGGGGTGTTTAACATCCCAGGGGAGATACAAAACCCCTTGCACCCATGACAGGGCAACAGCTCTCAGGGCACTGTGACCCCTGAAAGGACAATGGAGCTGCACCCAGCCATGACCTGGTTGCTGAGGAAGAGGGTGCACATGTGAGCCCATAGCTGCTAGTAATTGCAAAGTCACAAAGTGCAGAGATGTTCAGAGATCCGCCCAGGAGAGTTACAGCAGGCATGAATAGTGAGAGTCTGTGGAGTTTGGTACACACAGAAGTGGAGACAGTTTAGCCCGAAGGATTTATTGAAGAAAGGGACTACAAACTTGTGGCTCTGGGCCAGAGATTCCCACACAGCTATATTTGCTCTGACCCTCTAAAGAGAAGTGGAAAGCCACCAGGGAGCAAAAGCCAGACAGACAGATGACAAGCTCACATTAAGCCCAACCCCCTGACAAGGTGTGGGGCAACTACACCCAGGCAAAGATGCCTGAGAAGCTAAACTGCAGTCTCCCTCCCCAGAAGACAAATTGGAAGAACAAGTGAATCATAAGCTTATTTACACAGGACTGTAAAACTTCGGTGCCAGGGGAAAATAGAGATGTCCAGATATAGAGATGTCCAGATGTTCTGTCATGACTGGTTTATACTTCAGGCTAAAATTTTACATTTCTTTTTATTTCTTTTCTTTTCTTTTCCTTTTTACCATATTCCTGTATCAGGAATAGTCATTTACCAACTTATGTTTTTAAGTCATTTTTAACTTTAATTTTTGTACTGTGTACATTTTATAGATTTATGCCCCATACTCGTCCGTCTTTCACTGTACTCAACTTTATCTTGACCTATATAAATATATAGATATATAGATATTCTTTTTTAAAGGACTTAGATTATTTATTTACTTATTTATTTAATCTTTTAAAAAATTTTAAATTACTTTTTAGTGTACTACAATTCATTGCTTATGCACCACACCCAGTGCTCCATGCCCTTTCTAATACCCACCACCTGGTTCCTCCAACCTCCCACGCCCCACCCCTTCAAAACCCTCAGATTGTTTTCAGAGTCCATAGTCTCTCATGGTTAATCTCCCCTTCCAGTTTCCCTCAACTCCCTTCTCCTCTCGATCTCCCCATGTCCTCCGTGTTATTTCTTATGTTCCACAAATAAGTGAAAACATATGATAATAAACTCTCTCTGATTCACTTATTTCACTCAGCATAATCTCTTCCAGTCCCATCCATGTCGCCACAAAAATTGGGTATTCATCCTTTCTGATGGGGGCATAATACTCCATAGTGTATATGGATCATATCTTCCTTATCCATTCGTCCGTTGAAGGGCATCTTGGCTCTCTCCACGTTTGGCGACTGTGGCCATTGCTGCTGTGAATGTTGGGGTACAGATGGTCCTTCCGTTAACTACATCAGTAGCTTTGAGGTAAATACCCAGTAGTTCAATTGAAGGGTCACAGGGAAGCTCTATTTTTAATTTCCTGAGGAATCTCCACACTGTTCTCCAAAGTGGCTGCACCAACTTGCATTCCCACCAACAGTGTAAGAGGGTTCCCTTTTCTCCACTTCCTCTCCAACACACGTTGTTTCCTGTCCTGCTAATTTTGGCCATTTTAAGTGGTGTAAGATGGTTATCTCAATGTGGTTTTAATTTGAATCTCCCTGATGGCTAGTGATGATGAACATTGTTTCATGTGTATGACAGCTGTTTGTATGTCTTCATTGGAGAAGTGTCTGTTCATGTCTTCTGTCCACTTTTTGACATGATTCTCTGTTTTGCGTGTGTTGAGTTTGAGGAGTTCTTGATAGATCCTGGATATCAACCTTTTGTCTGTACTGTCATTTGCACATATCTTCTCCCAATCCATGGGCTGCCTCTTTGTTTTGTTCACTGTTTCCTTTGTTGTGCAGAAGCTTTGATCTTGATGAAGTCCCAAAAGTTCATTTTTGCTTTTGTTTCCTTTGCCTTTGGAGACATATCTTGAAAGAAGTTGCTGTGGCTGATATTGAAGAGATTACTGCCTATGTTCTCCTTGAGGATTCTGATGAATTCCGTCTTACATTGGGGTCTTTTATCCATTTTGAGTTTATTTTTGTGTACTGTATAAGAGAATGGACGAGTTTTATTCTTCTACATATAGCTGTCCAATTTTCCCAGCACCATTTATTGAAGAGACTTTATTTATTGAAGAGGTTTCCCCACCCCCGGGATATTTTTTCCTGCTTTGTTGAAGATTATTTGAACATAGAGCTGAGGGTCCATATCTGGACTCTCTACTCTGATCCACTGTTTATGTGTCTGGTTTTATGCCAGTACTATGCTGTCTTGGTGATCACAGCTTTGTAGTAAAGCTTAAAATCAGGTAATGTGATGCCCCCAGTTTTGTTTTTCTTTTTCAACATTTCCTTAAAAATCCACAGTCTTTTCTGGTTCCATACAAATTTTTGGATTATTTGCTCCAGTTCTTTGAAAAATACCAGTGGAATTTTGATCAGAATGGTATTAAAGGTATAGATTGCTCTAGGCAGTATAGACATTTTAACAATATTTATTCTCCCAATCCAAGGGCATGGAATGGTCTTCCATTTTTTGTGTCTTCTCCAATTTCTTTCATGAGTATTCTCTAGTTCCTCGAGTACAGATCCTTTACCTCTATGGTTAGGTTTATTCTCAGGTATCTTATGGTTCTTGGTGCTACAGTAAATGGAATTGATTCTCTAATTTCCATTTCTGTATTTTCTTTGTTAGGTATATAAGAAAACAACTGATTTCTGTATATTGACTTTGTTTCCTGCCACATTGCTGAATTGCTGTATGAGTTCTAGTAGTTTGGAGGTGGAGTCTTTGGGGTTTTCCATATAAAGTATCATGTCGTCTGCAAAGAGAGAGAGTTTCACTTCTTCATTGCCAATTTGGATACCTTTTATTTCTCTTTGTTATCTGATTGCTGTTCCTAGGACTTCTAATACTATATTGAACAAAAGTGGTGAGAGTGAGCATCCTTGTGTTCCTGATTTCAATGGGAAGGCTGCAAGCTTTTTTCCATTGAGGATGATGTTTTCTGTGAGTTTTTCATAGATAGATTTGATGAAGTTCAGGAATGTTCCCTCTATTCCTATACTTTGAAGCATTTTAATGAGGAACAGATGCTGGATTTTGTCAAATGCTTTCTCTGCATCAATTGAGAGGACCATGTGGTTCTTCTCTCTTCTCTTATTAATTTGTTCTATCACACTGATTGATTTGCAAATGTTGAGCCATCCTTGTAACCCAAGGATGAATCCCACCTGATCATGGTGGATAATCTTTTTAATGTGCTGTTGGATCCTGTTTGCTAGGATCTTGTTGAGAATCTTAGCATCCATATTCATCATTGATATTAGTCTGAAATCCTCCTTTTTGGTGGGGTCTTTGCCTGGTTTGGGGATCAGGGTAATGCTGGTCCTATCTTTCAGAAAGTGGTCAATTTTCTGTTTCTAGAATTGTTGCTCTTCTTCTCTTCGATATTGTTTTGGATTTGTAGTGGTTCAGAATGGTTTGATAAGCTATCTAGCTGACCTCCTGCTACCTGATGTTCTCTCATCCTGCTACTTCTCTGCCATCTTGACTACTCCCCCTTTAGCATCCAATTTCACCTGGGATATTGGTATGAAATTCTCCTTTTTGGTGAGAGAAAATTCTCCTTTTCTCTGCCTGGTTTGGGGATCGGGGTAATGCTGGCTGCACAGAAAGAGACTGGAAGCTTTCCTTCTGTTTCTATTGTTTGAAACAACTTCAGGAGCATAGGTATTATTTCCTGTTTTAATGTTTGGTAGAATTCTTCAGGGAATCTGTCAGGTCCTGGGCTCTTCTTTTGGGGGAGGTTTTTGATCACTGCTTCAATCTTGTTATTAGATATCGCTCTTCAGGTTGTCAATTTCTTCCTGGTTCAATTTTGGGAGTTTATAGTTTTCCAGGAATGTATCCATTTCATCTAGATTGCTTACCTTATTGGCATATAACTGGAATAATAACTTCTGATGATTGTTTCTACTTCCTTGGTGTTAGTTGTGATCTCTCCCTTTTCACTCATAATTTTATTAATTTGAGCCTTCCTCTTTTCTTTTGGATTTGTGTGGCCAATGGTTTATCAAACTTACTGATTCTTTCACCAAAAAAAAAAAACAGCTTCTAGTTTCATTGATACGTTCTACTGTATCTCTAGTTTCTATCTCATTGATCTCTGCTTCAATCTTGATTATTTCTTGTGTGTGGAGTTGGTTTGATTTGTTGTTGATTCTCCAGTTTTTTAAGGTATAGAGGCAGTTGGTGTATTCTGGATTTTTCAATTTTTTTGAGGGAAGCTTGGATGGCTATGTATTTCCCCCTTCGGACTGCCTTTGCTGTATCCCATAGGTTTTGGACCAAGGTGTCTTCATTCTCATTGGTTTCCATGAATTGTTTCAGTTCTTATTTGATCTCCTGGTTGATCCAAGCATTCTTAAGCAAGGTGGTCTTTAGCCTCCAGATTTTTTAGTTATTTCCAAACTTTTCCTTGTGATTGATCTCCAGTTTCAAAGCATTGTGATCTGAGAATATGCAGGGAATCATTTCAGTCTTTTGGTATTGGTTGAGTCTTGATTTGTGACCCAGTATGTGGTCTATTCTGGAGAAGGTTCTGTGTGCACTTGAGAAGAATGAGTATTCTGTTGTTTTAGGGTGAAATGTTATATATATATCTATGAGGTCCATCTAGTCCAATATGCATTCAATGCTTTTGTTTCTTTATTGATTTTTTTCCTTGAATGATCTGTCCATTACTGAGAGAGGCATGTTAAGGTCTCCTACTATTAATGTATTCATATCAATATGACTCTTTATCTTGATTAATAGTTTTCTTATATAATTGGCTGCTCCCATATTGGGGGCAAAGATATTTATAATTGTTAGATCATCTTGGTAGATAGTCCCATCAAGAATTATGTAGTGTCCTGTATCTCTGACTACAATCTTTAGTTTAAAATCTAATTTATCTAATATTAGAATTGCTACCCCAACCTTCTTTTGAGGCCCATTGGCATGAAAGATGCTTCTCCATCCCTTCACTTTTAGTCTGGGTGTATCCTTAGTTTTGAAATGGGTCTCTTGTAGACAACATATGGATGGGTCTTATTATTTTATCCAATCTGCAACCCTGTGTCATTTTTATGGGTGCCTTTAGGTCATCCACATTGAGAGTGATTATTGGTAGATACGTTTTTATTCTATTTTTAATTTCTTAAGGAATCTCCACACTGTTCTCCAAAGTGGCTGCACCAACTTGCATTCCCACCAATTGGTAAGAGGGTTTCAATTCTCCACTTCCTCTCCAACACATGTTGTTTCCTGTCTTGCTAATTTTGGCCATTTTAAGTGGTATAAGGTGGTATCTCAATGTGGTTTTAATTTGAATCTCCCTGATGGCTAGTGATGATGAACATTTTTTCATGTGTCTGATAACCATTTGTATGTCTTCATTGGAGAAGTGTCTGTTCATGTCTTCTGCCCATTTTTTAATATGATTCTCTGTTTTGTGTGTGTTTTGTTTGTTCTTTTTAGATCCTGGATATCGACCTTTTGTCTGTACTGCCATTTGCAAATGTCTTCTCCCAATCCATTAATTGCCTCTTTGTTTTCTTGACTGTTTCCTTTGCTGTGCAGAAGCTTTCGACCTTGATGAAGTCCCAAAAGTTCATTTTTGCTTTTGTTTCCTTTGCCTTTGGAGAGATATCTTGAAAGAAGTTGTTGTGGCTGATATCGAAGGGGTTACTGCTTATGTTCTCCTCTAGGACTCTGATGGATTCCTGTCTCACATTGGGGTCTTTTATCTATTTTGAGTTTATCTTTGTGTACAGTGTAAGAGAATGGTCAAGTTTTATTCTTCTTCATATAGCTGTCCAATGCATATATAGATATTCTTATTTTTTGCAATTTTTTGATATGGTGTCTCCTAACACTAACAGAACAAAAATCAAGCAGGAGCAGGTAGATCACCCTGCTTTATCTTCCCTAAGATAGTATAATCTCTCCCCACTGCACACACTTTTTAAAATTTATTTTGGATCATCTTGGCTTTGTTTGCATAATTGTGGTAGCTTCTCACCACTTTAGAATTTTTCTAGGGTGCATTTTGCTTGCATCATCATTGATATTTTGGATTCTGTTCATTTGCTCAACCATCCCTTGGCAGAATAACTAGGAGGAAGAATCCTCAACAAAGAAAAGAACCAGAGACATTGTCCTCTGCCATAGAACTAATTGATGTTGATATAGGCAAGGTGTCAGAGACAGAATTTAGGATATCAATCATGAAGCCAATAGCTAGGTTTGAAGAAAGCATTAGTAACAATATAGAATCTCTATAGGTAGCATAGCAGAAATGAGGTTTAATCAGGCCAAACTTAAAAATGCCATAAATGAGATGCACTCTAAACTGGATACTCTAACAGCCGGGTAAATGAGGAAGAAGATCAAATCAATGATCTATAAGATAAGCTGATGGTGAATAACTGAGCACTTTTCCCCTAAGGTCAGGAAGATGACAAGGATGCCCACTCTCACCACCTTTGTTCAACATAGTACTGGAAGTTCTAGCCTCAGCAATTAAACAATGGAATGAAATAAAAGCCATTCAAATTAGCAAAGAAGAAGTGAAACTCTCTCTCTTCACAGATGACATGATACTTTATGTGGAAAACCCAAAGGACTCCACCCCCCCATACCAGAGCTCACACAGCAATTCAGCAACGTGGCAGGATACAAAACAATGCACAGAAATCAGTTGCTTTTCTATATACTAACAATGTAACTGTAGAAAGAGAAATTAGGGAATCAATTCCATTTATAATAGCAACAGAAACCATAAGATACCAAGGAATAAATCTAACCAAAGAGGTAAAGGATCTGTATTCTAGAAACTACAAAACACTTATGAAAGAAACTGAGGAAGACACAAAAGGGTGGATAACTATTCCATGCTCATGGATTGGAAGAATAAACATTGTTAAAAAGTCTCTGCTGCCCAGAGCAATCTACATTTTCAGTGCAATCCCTGATATCAAAATACCATTGATGTTTTTAACAGAGCTGGAAAAAATAATCCTAAAATTTGTGTGGAACCAGAAAAGACCCTGAATTGCCAGGGAAATGTTGAAAAAGAAAACCAAAGCTGGGGATATCACAATGCCTGACTTCAAACTATATTACAAAGCTGGGATCCTCAAGACAGCATGATTGGCACAATAACAGACACATGGATCAATGGAACAGAATAGAGAACCCAGACATCAACCTTCAACTCTGTAGTCAACTAATCTTCAACAAATCAGGAAAGACTATCCAATGGAAAGAAGACAGTCTCTTCAACAAATTGTTTTGAGAAAATTGGACAGCCACATTCAGAAGAGTAAAATTGGCCCATTCTCTTACACCATACTGATGATAAACTCAAAATGGATGAAAGACCTCTATGTGAGACAGCAAACCATCAAAATCTTAGAGGAGAACACTTTGACATTGGCCACCACAGCTTCTTTCAAGACCCATCTCTAAAGACAAGGGAAACAAAAGCAAAAAATGGACTTTTAGGATTTCATCAAGATAAAAAGCTCTCCTCAGCAAAGGAAACAGTCAGCAAAACTAAGAGGCAGGCCATGGAATAGGAGAAGGTATTTGCAAATGGCATTACAGATAAAGGGCTGGTATCCGAGATATATAAAGAATTTCTCAAATCCAACATCCAAAAAACAAATAATCCAATCAAGAAATGGTCAGAAGACATCAAAAGACACTTCAATTTATTATTATTATTATTATTATTATTATTTACCCTTTAAATAAATTATAGAGACACAGATAAATAAAAAAGAATAAAATGCAACCTGGAGAGATTACATTTGATACTTTACAAGCTACTCCTTATTCATCTTGAAGCTACCTTTGTTCCTTAGATTTTACATCTATAATAGAATAATTACCATTTTTTAATATTTTGAGATATTTTTAGGCAAATTTGAAAGTGTAAAATAAGCATAAGTATATTCCAGATTTTTAAAAAATAACATGAAAACTTGTAGAGTAAATTATTCTGATTTTACCTTGTAAAAAAATACATTTCAAAGAGGTATAGAAAGTTAGACCCATCACATGGCTAATAAGATAGAATTCAATTTCACTTTTGCTTGATTCCAGAGGCTATGTCTATCCACTACCAGAACTATCCAATCAGTTGGTAACAAAGAATGGTTTGTGTGCATACCAAAATGGTTATGGCTTCAGTTTTGGGGTTAAGCATAAAGACTGAATAAATAAGAGACTCTCAAGCTAATTCCATTAGCTGGTATTGTAGTTTATCACGTGCCTTGTCATTTTATATATGCGACATGCCACTTAAAAATCTGGAAAGCTCTGTAATATAACAGTTATGTACTTGGAGGATGCTTCTTATAGTTTTACCATATGGCCTATTGTGGAATCAAATTGCCTTGAAGTAGATAGTTGATTTTGTTTGCACAAAATAATCTCCCTCTCTCTTTTGCTGTCTCTTCTGGCTTTCTCTCTCTCTCTTTCAGTCCCTCTTCCTCTCTCTCTCTCTCTCTCTCTCACACACACACACACACACACACACACATCTTTCTCTCTATATTTTAATAATTTTGTATTCTTTCCTATTTTTTTTCCTTTTGGTAAAATGATTTCTATAAATTGTATGTGAGTCCATAAGCCACAATTAGCCAATCAAGTCTTTGGACAATCTGATTAGTTCAAGATTACACTTAAATCCAAGACTTTACAAATAATCATATTCTCTCTACAAATAAGAACTCAGTGTTGGGCATGAGATCAAAGTCAGTTCAGTAAAACTCAATTCAATAAATTTTTGTAAATGTTAAAGAGAATATTCTTTTCTGTCATAATTAAAACTATAAAAAATGAGCACAAAACTTTCAGAAATCCATTAAAAAGAGCATATTTACCTCATTAAGAAGCCAGGGTAAAGAAAATCAGAACCAGGAAATAAACTGATAGAATATGAAGACCAAGAACTTATTTGATTTTCTGTAACCAATAATAACAAAAGCTAGCACCCCTTGGAATTTCAGGTTGGATTTTCTATATTTATAAACAAGATGAGTCTATCTAATTGACTTATCCTCTAAATGTTCTCTCTACTCCACCGTGTACCTTTTGACCCTTCATGGATTTGTCCTCAGGTACAAAGCAAGAGAAAATAAAAACTAAGAAAACTTTTACTTCCTATTTCCATTTGTCTATTAAGTTTTTACTTAATGTTTATGTAAATATTATCAGGCAAGATATTTCTTAGAAATTTGTTCCTGATATATAGAGATATTGACTATATATATAGATATATAAATATATAGATATAAATCCTCTGTGCCCTGCCTGGTCATCACTCCTCACCCCTCAACCCCTAAGAACCACCGATTTTACTGTCTTCATAGATTTTCTTTCCAGAATGTCAGATATTGAAATCATAAAATATGTAGTTTTTCATAAGAGTCAAGATGGTGGAGAAGTAGCAGGCTGAGACTACTTCAGGTAACAGGAGATCAGCTAGATAGCTTATATAAAGATTGCAATCACCTACAAATCCAATGGGAGATCAAAGAGAAGAAGAACAGCAATTCTAGAAACAGAAAATCAACCACTTTCTGAAAGGTAGGACTGGCGGAGAAATGAATCCAAAGCGATGGGAAGATAGACTGGGGTGGGAGGGGCCGGCTCCCAGCAAGCGGTGAAGCAACGGAGCACAAAATCAGGACTTTTAAAAGTCTGTTCCACTTTCCCCCAACTCCCTTCTCCACTCTAACTCACCATGTCCTCCATGCTATTTGTTATGCTCCACAAATAAGTGGGGGAAATTGGAACAGAAGGTGAGCCATGAGAGACTATGGACTCTGAAAAACAATCTGAGGGTTTTGAAGGGATGGGGAGTGGGAGGTCCTGGTACCAGGTGGTGGATATTATAGAGGGCATGGATTGCATGGAGCACTGGGTGTGGTGCAAAAATAATGAATACTGTTATGCTGAAAATAAAAAATAAATTAAAAAAATAAAAGTCTGTTCCACTGAGGGACATTGCTCCAGAGGCTAAACCAGGGTGAAGCCCACGTGGGGTCAGCATGGCCTTAGGTCCCGCAGGGTCACAGAAGGATCAGGGGTGTCTGAGTGTCACAGATCTTGCAGATATTAGAATGGGAAGCCGGCTACAGAGACAGAGCCAAGGAGTGAGCTGTCAGCTTGGGGTTACCTTGAACCAGTTGCAGGCTCAGTGAGCTTGGAGCGCGGCCAGAGGCCAGTGAGACGGGAATAATTGGGTGCTATTCTCTGAGGGCGCACTGAGGAGTGGGGTCCCAAGGTCTTGGCTCCTCCAGGCTGGAGACTGGGAGGCCGCCATTTTCATTCCCGTCCTCCGGAACTCTACGGAAAGCATTCAGGAAACAAAAGCTCCTGAAAGCAAACCCGAGCTGATTACTCAGCCGGGTCCCTGGTAAGGGCAGTGCAATTCTGCCTGTGGCAAAGACCCTTGAGAATCACTACAACAGGCCCCTCCCCCAGAAGATCAACAAGAAATCCAGCCAGGATCAAGTTCACCTACCAAGGAGTGCAGGTTCAATACCAAGGAGAGCAGTGGAATTCCAGAGGAGGAGAAAGCAACGCATGGAACTCATGGATTTCTCCCCTTGATTCTTTCGTCTTGCACTTAATTTAATTTTTTTTCTTTTTCTTTTTTTTCTTCTTCTTCTATTTTTTTAACTTTTACCCTTTTCTTTTTTTATTTATAAATATAAAGTTTATTTAGCATAGTGTTTAGAAAAATAAGTTCACATCATTTCAGAAATCAAATAAAACACTTAATTGTCCAGGCATAAACCCCTATTACAGTACAACATACATACTTTAGATCTCTTTGGTTGGGTAATTAAGGATAGAAGTGTTCTGGGACATGCTCTGTGTGCCATCACCTAACAGTGCAGTAGAGACTCTGTTACCCCACCCCATGATATACATTCTGTATAGATTTTCTCTTTGTGTAAGGCACAGTAAAACCATATTGAGTATATAAGCGGTCTCCTCTAAGCATACATTACATGCAACAAAAGAACAAAAATTGAGAACCCTGAAAGCCAAAAGAGTCACATGCTACATAATTTTGATTAATAAAATGTATGGTTGTAATATTAAATTAACATGAAATGTATCAACTAGATACAAAATAACTCTTAGGCTCTATCATCTAAGTTCTAGGAAGACTTTGAAACATCTTTCATAAAATGTAATTCTTTTCCCCACAAATGTCCTGAATTATTTATATTTTTATGATGAGATGATCTGTCAAAAACATTGTAAAAGAATGAAGAACTTCTGACTATGTACTAATGCACACTTGCCTAACATGTAGCAGGCAGGCTGCAACACATGCCCAATAATCCAACTTTTGACATGCAAGATGCACGGGCATATACAGGGAGATTTAAGGCCAGTGTGCAATTTAACGACACATTTTTACCTATGGCTATAATGTCTACTTGCCTTTCATAACACAAGAAATACACTGAAACATATCTACGAGTCAGTCTTTTCATTACTATAAATATACACGAGCTAGGAAATACTACAACACAGGTGTTCTTGCTTGCTTCAGGAACGAATGCACCACCTCTTTAAATGATAAAACTGTTCTTTACTAGCTGTAACTAAGAGCTAAATGCCACATTCTGGCATAGAGTGCATCGAGAGCCTCACACCAAAAATCCTACAGCCAGCAGCAGGGGTTAGGGTTTGCAGGGAGAGTTTTTAACCCTATTTTGATTCCTCTTTGGGGATCATTTGAGGGTCATTTGCAGCATCTTCAGGCATTGGTTTATGTAGGAGAAAGTCTACCACATGAACTCCAAGGGTTCTGAGTATGGCCCTTGGTATTGAAAAAAAAAAAAAATTTGCAATTCTGTGCAAGGAGATCATGGGGTTTATCTTATTTCATTCACATATGTATGGGCTATAAACTAATTGGCCCTTATTTTATTGAAACAATAGAAAAGAACAGTAAGTTCTTTATAATGTGTATTGATTGTTACCTGGTATATTGTGTAGCTACCTGGAGTCATTGTAGGGGCATAATTACATCATGTTAGGAGTATGAATGGGTTTCCTAGGTAAGTCTTAAGCCTTGTGCTATCTTTCCTTTTTCTTAAGGGAAAAAAAAGAGGAAGAATTGTGAATAAAAGAGAGGCTTATTATATTTTTGGAAGACATATGAAACTTTTCCAGTTATTTATATGCTATATATAACTTTTTAAATCTTCCTGTTTCCCTTTTTAAATCAGTATTGTAAAATAATGAACCAAAACTCTCGATATCTGCAGCCATCAAGTGAAAAAACATCATTTTTATGTAAACTACACTACAGAACCATATAATTAATCTCAGTAACATGATCAGCACACACCTACAGGAAAAAAAAATAATAATAGCAAAAAAAAAAAAAAAAAAAAACAAGCTGAGTAAGGAGTGATGGAGTGGAAGAGAACTCTAAAACACCTGACTTTGTTAAAAAAAAAAAAAAGATGAAAATCTGTAGTTTCAGCAGTTTAAGAACATTCACTAATTCCATTAAAAAAAAAGGAGAGGGGATCTAAGTTCTTTAACAAAACAATGGGAAGAGGTCTTGATAGGGCTCTTCACCTACACCTGTGATTTCCAATTGGAATAACAAGAAAAGTGAAGTCCTCTATGGCCCTTATTCAGCGTGCTTAGTGGATGGGCCTGTTGGGATCAAGAGTATACTCTTTGTTCTTATCTTGAAGAGAGCAAGACTGGTAACAGCTTTATGTTCAATGACTTTAAGTCATCTTCGAAGAGATAATTTTCTCCCATTTCTTGCTTTGTAGTCACCAAAAGACTTCACTCCCTAACTAAATGTATTTGCATTATTCCATTTTGTGTTTGGTCCTGATAGATAGAAACTATAACCACAGCTCACAACATTATCAAGAAAGCTTCTCAAAGAAACCCCAAAAGATTTACTTTTAAACAAGATATGATAATATAGTGCGAATAACAGTTGTATGTCATCATGTAACAACTGATTCAGAACACCTAAAACTAAGTTTCATCAGGGCAGAGTTTTGCTCCAGAGAATTTACATAATTCTTTCTGTAGTTTAAAAAGGCTGTTTTCATAGTCTACAGAATTCACTTTACATGGTAAATCATGATTTTTATTTTCGTCGTAATGAAAAGCATCAACAATATATCAGCTGTTCTTCCATTTATATCATAAACGTACATAATTACATAAGTGAAACTTAATTCTGCAGATTTAAAGCAATTTTGTGGTGAAAATAACCCTGTTAGATAAAAAAAAGCCATCAGTGCTTTTGTTGACACTTCTGTACCTTAAGAATAATTAAAAGGCCACAAGGTATCCATTTCTTCACGATTGTCTAATTTGTTGGCGTAGAGTTGCTCATGGTATGTTCTTATAATAGTTTGTATTTCTTTGGTGTTAGTTGTGATCTCTCCTCTTTCATTCATGATTTTATTTATTTGGGTCCTTTCTCTTTTCTTTTTGATAAGTCTGGCCAGGGGCTTATCAATTTTATTAATTCTTTCAAAGAACCAGCTCCTAGTTTCGTTGATTTGCTCTATTGTTTTTTTGGTTTCTATTTCATTGATTTCTGCTCTGATCTTTATGATTTCTCTTCTCCTGCTGGGCTTAGGGTTTCTTTCTTGTTCTTTCTCCAGCTCCTTTAGGTATAGGGTTAGGTTGTGTACCTGAGACCTTTCTTGTTCCTTGAGAAATGCTTGTACCGCTGTATATTTTCCTCTCAGGACTGCCTTTGTTGTGTCCCACAGATTTTGAAACATTGTATTTTCATTATCATTTGTTTCCGTGATTTTTTTCAATTCTTCTTTAATTTCCCGGTTGACCCATTCATTCTTTAGAAGGATGCTGTTTAGTCTCCATGTATTTGGGTTCTTTCCAAACTTCCTTTTGTGGTTGAGTTCTAGCTTCAGAGCATTGTGGTCTGAAAATATGCAGGGAATAATCCCAATCTTTTGATACTGGTTAGTCCTAATTTAGGACCAAGGATGTGGTCTATTCTGGAGAATGTTCCATGTGCACTAGAGAAGAATGTGTATTCTGTTGCTTTGGGATGAAATGTTCTGAATATATCTGTGATGTCCATCTGGTCCAGTGTGTCGTTTAAGGCCTTTATTTCCTTGCTGATCTTTTGCTTGGATGATCTGTCCATTTCAGTGAGGGGAGTGTTAAAGTGCCCTACTATTATTGTATTATTATTGATGTTTCTTTGATTTTGTTATTAATTGGTTTATATAGTTGGCTGCTCCCACGTTGGGGGCATAGACACTTAAAATTGTTAGATCTTCTTGTTGGGCAGACCCTTTGAGTATGATATAGTGTCCTTCCTCATCTCTTATTATAGTCTTTGGCTTAAAATCTAATTGATCTGATATAAGGATTGCCAACCCAGCTTTCTTCTGATGTCCATTAGCATGGTAAATTGTGTTCCACCCCCTCACCTTAAATCTGGATGTGTCCTCGGGCCTAAAATGCGTTTCTTATAGGCAATATGTAGATTTTTTTTTTTTTTTTATCCATTTTGATACCGTGTGTCTTTTGACTGGGGCATTTAGCCCATTAACATTCAGGGTAACTATTGAGAGATATGAATTTAGTGCAATTGTATTGCCTGTAAAATGACTGTTACTGTATATTGCCTCTGTTCCTTTCTGATCTACTACTTTTAGGATCTCTCTTTACTTAGAGGACCCCTTTCAATATTTCCTGTAGAGCTGTTTGGGTGTTTGCAAATTCTTTCAGTTTTTGTTTGTCCTGGAAGCTTTTAATCTCTCCTTCTATTTTCAATGATAGTCTAGCTGGATATAGTATTCTTGACTGCATGTTTTTCTCGTTTAGTGCTCTGAAAATATCATGCCACCTCTTTCTGGTCTGCCAGGTCTCTTTGGATAAGTCTGCTGCCAATCTAATATTTTTACCATTGTATGTTACAGCCTTCTTTTCCCAGGCTGCTTTCAGGATTTTCTCTTTGTCACTAAGACTTGAAATTTTTACTATTAGGTGACGGGGTGTGGGCATATTCTTATTTGTTTTGAGGGGCGTTATCAGAACCTCCTGAATTTTGATGCTCATTCCCTTTGCCATATTGGGGAAATTCTCCCCAATAATTCTCTCCAGTATACCTTCTGCTCCCCTCTCTCTTTCTTCTTCTTCTGGAATCCCAATTATTCTAATGTTGTTACGTCTTATGGTGTCACTTATCTCTTGAATTCTCCCTTCGTGGTCCGGTAGCTGTTTGTCCCTCTTTTGCTCAGCTTCTTTATTCTCTGTCATTTGGTCTTCTATATCACTAATTCTTTCTTCTGCCTCATTTATCCTAGCAGTGAGAGCCTCCATTTTTGATTGCACCTCATTAAATTTTTTTTTTTATTTCAACTTGGTTAGATTTTAGTTCTTTTATTTCTCCAGAAAGGGCTTTTATATCTCCCAAGAGGGTTTCTCTAATATCTTCCATATCTTCTCTATGCAACTCTTCATGCTTTTTTCAAGCCTGGCTAGAACCTTGAGAATTGTCATTCTGAACTCTAGATCTGACATATTACCAATGTCTGTATTGATTAGGTCCGTAGCCTTTGGTACTGCCTCTTGTTGTTTTTTTTTTTTTTTTGTGGTGAATTTTTCCACCTTGTCATTTTGTCCAGATAAGAGTATATGAAGGAGCAAGTAAAATACTAAAAGGGTGGCAACAACCCAAGGAAAATGTGCTTTAACCAAATCAGAAAAGATGCCTAATCGTGAGGGGGGAGAAAGGGGATAAAAAGAGGTTCAAAAAGAAAGAAAGAAAAAACAGAAAAAAAAAGAAAAGAATTAAAAAAAGAAAACGAATAAAGAAAAATGTAAAAAAGAAAAAAAAAAAAAAAAATATATATATATATATATATATATATATATATATTAGATAAACTAGTTTAAAAACGTTAAAAAAGAAAATGGTAAAAGTTAAAAAAATTTTTAGCAGGAAAAGAGACAAAAAAATGAAAAAGAAAAAAAATTAAGTCAACTGCAAGCCTAAAAAAATCACAGGGAGAAAGCCATGAGTTCTTTGCTTTGCTTTCTCCTCCTCTGGAATTCTGCTGCTCTCCTTGGTATTGAAACCGCACTCCTTGGTAGGTGAACTTGGTCTTGGCTGGATTTCTTGTTGATCTTCTGGGGGAGGGGCCTGGTGTAGTGATTCTCAAGTGTCTTTGCCCCAGGCGGAATTGCACTGCCCTTACCAGGGGCCAGGCTGAGTAGTCCGATCGGGTTTGCTTTCAGGAGCTTTTGTTCCCTGAGCCCTTTCCGTAGAGTTCTGGAGGACGGGAATACAAATGGCGGCCTCCTGGTCTACGGCCAGGAGGAGCCGAGAGCCCGGGGCCCCACTCCTCAGTGTGCCCTCAGAGAACAGCATCCAGTTACTCCTGTCTGCCTGACCTCTGGCCGTCCTCCGAGCTCACTGAGCCTGGGACAGGTTCAAGGTAACCCCTGAGCTGGGAGCTCACTGTCGGCTCTCTCTCTGTAGCCGGCTTTCCCATTCCAATACCTGCAAGCTCTGTGACACTCAGACACCCCCGATCCTTCTGTGACCCTGCGGGACCTGAGGCCACGCTGACCCCGCATGGGCTTTGCCCCAGTTTACCCTCTGGAGCAATGTCCCTCAGTGGAACAGACTTTTCAAGTCCCGATTTTGTGCTCTGTTGCTCCGCTGCTTGCCGGGAGCCGGCCCCTCCCCCGGTGTCTATCTTCCCATCGCTTTGGATTCACTTCTCCGCCAGTCCTACCTTTCAGAAAGTGGTTGTTTTTCTGTTTCCAGAATTGCTGTTCTTCTTCTCTTGGATCTGCCGATGGATTTGTAGGTGTTTGCAATCTTTAGATAAGCTATCTAGCTGATCTCCTGCTAGCTGAAGTAGTCTCAGCATGCTACTTCTCCACCATCTTGACTCCTCCCCCCAAAAGGCCACAAGGTAAAAAGGCACATAGAATTCTATAGAATCCACAAATAAATGCAAACCTGTCTTCTGAAATTATTTCGGGGAGTGGCCTCCATCCATCGGCTTCCTCATTAGTTAATGTATCCCCAACTCATAATTTTCCCTGACTCTCCCTACTTTACATAATCCCACTGAGCTAAACCCTGAAATGGCTGAGAGCCAGCCAATGTCTGCACCTGTGGCAAGCAAGTCTACTGTGACATCTGTCAGCAACACTAACTATGCAACTCTTCAGAACTGTTCCCTCATTGCTGGTCAAGATCTATTGTCAGTCCCCATGACCCAGGCTGCCCTTGGGGAAATTGTTCCTATGGCTGAAGACCAGGTAAGTCACCCTTCCCCAGCAGTGCACCAGGATGTTGTCAGAGAACATCGTTTGGTTCTGCAATCAGTAGCTAACATAAAAGAGAATTTCTTAACAAATTCTGAGGGCAAAGCCACAAGCAACTTAATGATGCTGGACTCAAATTCCAAGTATGTCCTAGAAAGCATGATCGAGACTGTCTGTGAAGAGCTGGAAACAGACAAAAAAGAGCTTGCGAAGCTCCAAACTGTCCAGTTGGATGAAGATATGCAAGACTTATAAACTTGAGTTCCCGCCCACCCCTCCACGCCTGCTCTTTTTTTCTGGCATCAGCAGGCAGATCTATTCATGAAGCCCTGAACGTAAAGAATTTTCCCATTTACAGGGAAACACTAGTTTTGTGAGTAAATTCATTCGAGAGACTGGATTGATCTGCATGAAGATCACAGTTAAATATACAAGAGTAGAACTGCATTGCTGCAGCTTCTTCATTCACGAATGTTCTCTTTTAAATAGATGAAGACAAAGAAACAAGATGAAATATACCAAGTCAAAGTGTATCATTTGGTTGACTTAATATAATTCTAAGGTCAAACAGAACTCTATAGTTCTTTAAATTTAAACTGTATACACCTGACATTGGCATTAGAAACAATACAGTTATTTTTGTTTACTTTTACTCCATGGGCATCAATGAGGTTAAGAAGCATAAATGGTACTCCACACTATTGTAAGGGTTTATTTTTTAATATATGCATTTCTGTTTTTCAGCCTTTTTTGTGAAAGTCTTGGTTTGTCTCTACACATTTCCAAATGTGCTTGCTAATAGTCCAGTGGGGCTGAGAAAGTTTGCAACTCCACTAAAAATGCTGAAACAAACTTCAGTATGAGTGTAAATATATTAGTCCTCTAAGCCAGGATTTGAGGTATTACAGTGAATTTTATTTATGCTGTATATGTTTCTCTTATACTTCAGACACAATAACCTGAAAAGAAAAATGTTTTCTTACTGTTTAATTTATTTTTTATTGCTTGAACAGGAAGTGAAAATAGTTATTTCCAACAAAGTATTACATTTCGTAGGATTCTAAAAGTAGTGATTTTTATCAGGAGTCTTTTATGGTCAATATTAATAACACTGAAACAGACAATCTAACTCCCAATATTGGAATTTTGGTACTTTTTTCACATCCTTGTTGTTTATTTAGCAACTCTCTGATTCATTTAAATATGTTTTCTATAGAATACTATGTGTGTTTTTACCTGTTTCTGTTTTAACGTATTTTAATTAGTTTATCTAATATATATATATGTATATATTAGATATATATATATCTAATATATATCTAATATATGTATATATTAGATATATATATATACATATATATATATATATATATTTCTGTTTTATATTTTTTCTTTATTCATTTTCTTTTTTTTTTTTTTAAATTTTTTTTTTCTCCTGAAGCTCTTTTTATCCCCTATCTCCCCACCTCGATTTGGGATCTCTTCTGATTTGGTTAAAGCATATTCTCCTGGGGTCTTTGCCACCTTTTTAGTATTTTACTTGCTCCTTCATATACTCTTATCTGGACAAAATGGCAAGGTGGAAAAACTCACCACAGGAAAAAAAAAAAAAGAACAAGGGGCAGTAC
Organism: Mustela lutreola; assembly: GCF_030435805.1. Classification (NCBI taxonomy): domain Eukaryota; kingdom Metazoa; phylum Chordata; class Mammalia; order Carnivora; family Mustelidae; genus Mustela; species Mustela lutreola. The sequence continues at coordinate 59,871,266 of NC_081297.1, forward strand.
CGAACGCTAGGGACCTAATCAGTACAGACATTGGTAATATGTCAGATCTAGAGTTGAGAATAACGATTCTCAAGGTTCTAGCTAGGCTCGAAAAAAGCATGGAAGATATTAGAGAAACCCTCTCGGGAGATATAAAAGCCCTTTCTGTAGAAATAAAAGAACTAAAATCTAACCAAGTTGAAATAAAAAAAAAAATTTAATGAGGTGCAATCAAAAATGGAGGCTCTAACTGCTAGGATAAATGAGGCAGAAGAAAGAATTAATGATATAGAAAAACAAATGACAGAGAATAAAGAAGCTGAGCAAAAGAGGGACAAACAGCTACTGGACCACGAGGGGAGAATTCGAGAGATAAGTGACACCACAATATGAAACAACATTAGAATAATTGGGTTTCCAGAAGAAGAAGAAAGAGAGAGGGGAGCAGAAGGTATATTGGAGAGAAATATTGGAGAGAATTTCCCTAATATGGCAAAGGGAACAAGCGTCAAAATCCAGGAGGTGCAGAGAACCACCCTCATTATCAGCAAGAATAGGTCCATACCCCGTCACCTAATAGTAAAATATACAAGTCTTAATGACAAAGAAAAAATCCTGAAAGCAGCCTGGGAAAAGAAGGCTGTAACATACAATGGTAAAAATATTAGATTGGCAGCAGACTTATCCAAAGAGACCTGGCAGACCAGAAAGAGGTGGCATGATATTTTCAGAGCACTAAACGAGAAAAACATGCAGTCAAGAATACTATATCCAGCTAGACTATCATTGAAAATAGAAGGAGAGATTAAAAGCTTCCAGGACAAACAAAAACTGAAAGAATTTGCAAACACCCAAACAGCTCTACAGGAAATATTGAAAGGGGTCCTCTAAGTAAAGAGAGATCCTAAAAGTAGTAGATCAGAAAGGAACAGAGGCAATATACAGTAACAGTCATTTTACAGGCAATACAATTGCACTAAATTCATATCTCTCAATAGTTACCCTGAATGTTAATGGGCTAAATGCCCCAGTCAAAAGACACACGGTATCAAAATGGATAAAAAAAAAAAAAATCTACATATTGCCTATAAGAAACGCATTTTAGGCCCGAGGACACATCCAGATTTAAGGTGAGGGGGTGGAACACAATTTACCATGCTAATGGACATCAGAAGAAAGCTGGGGTGGCAATCCTTATATCAGATCAATTAGATTTTAAGCCAAAGACTATAATAAGAGATGAGGAAGGACACTATATCATACTCAAAGGGTCTGTCCATCAAGAAGATCTAACAATTTTAAATGTCTATGCCCCCAACGTGGGAGCAGCCAACTATATAAACCAATTAATAACAAAATCAAAGAAACACATCAACAATAATACAATAATAGTAGGGGACTTTAACACTCCCCTCACTGAAATGGACAGATCATCCAAGCAAAAAAGCAAGAAAGGCCTTAAACGACACACTGGAAATAAAGGCCTTAAACGACATACTGGACAAGATGGACATCACAGATATATTCCAAACATTTCATCCCAAAACAATAGAATACACATTCTTCTCTCTTGCACATGGAACATTCTCCAGAATAGACCACATCCTCCGTCCTAAATCAGGTCTCAGCCGGTTTCAAATACTGGGATCATTCCCTGCATATTTTCAGACTACAATGCTCTGAAGCTGGAACTCAATCACAAGAGGAAATTTGGAAAGAACCCAAATACATGGAGACTAAACAGCATCCTTCTGAAGAATGAATGGGTCAACCAGGAAATGAAAGAAGAATTTAAAAAAATCATGGAAACAAATACTGATGAGAACACAATGGTTCAAATCTTTGGAACACAGCAAAGACACTCCCCTCCTGAGAGGAAAATATATAGTGGTACAAGCCTTTCTCAAGAAACAAGAAAGGTCTCAGGTACACAATCTAACCCTACACCTAAAGGAGCTGGAGAAAGAACAAGAAAGAAAACCTAAACAGAGCAGGATAAGAGAAATCATGAAGATCAGAGCAAAAATCAATGAAATAGAAACAAAAAACAATAGAACAAATTAACGAAACTGGAGCTGGTTCTTTGAAAGAATAAATAAGATTGATAAACTCCTGGCCAGACTTATCAAAAAGAAAGGAGAAATGACCCAAATAAATAAAATCATGAATGAAAGAGGAGAGATCACAACTAACACCAAAGAAATACAAACAATTATAAGAACATACTATGAGCAACTTTACACCAACAAATTTGACAATCTGGAAGAAATGGATGCATTCCTAGAGATGTATAAACTACCACCACTGAACCAGGAAGAAATAGAAAGCCTGAACAGACCCATAACCAGTAAGGAGATTGAAACAGTCATCAAAAATCTCCAAAGAGGGGCACCTTGGTGGCTCAGCGTTTAAGCCTCTGCCTTCAGCTCAGGTCACGATCTCAGGGTCCTGGGATCAAGCCCCACATCTGGCTCTCTGTTCAGCGGGAGCCTGCTTCCCTCTCTCTCTCTCTCTCTGACTGCTTCTGTGCCTACTTGTGATCTCTGTCTCTCAAATAAATAAATAAAATATTAAAAAAAAAATCTCCAAAGAAACAAAAGCCCGGGGCAAGATGGCTTCCCGGGAGAATTCTAACAAACATTTAAAGAAGAACTAATTCCTATTCTCCTGAAACTGTTCCAAAAAACAGAAATGGAAGGAAAACTTCCAAACTCATTTTATGAGGCCAGCATCACCTTGATCCCAAAACCAGACAAGGATCCCAGCAAAAAAGAGAACTACAGACCAATACCCATGATGAACACAGATGCGAAAATTCTCACAAAAATACTAGCCAATAGGATTCAACAGTACATTAAAAGGATCATTCACCACGACCAAGTGGGATTTATTCCAGGGCTGCAAGGTTGGTTCAACATCCAAAAATGAATCAATGTGATACAACAAATTAATAAAAGAAAGAAAAAGAACCATATGATACTCTCCATAGATGCTGTAAAAGTATTTGACAAAGTACAGTATCCCTTCTTGATCAAAACTCTTCAAAGGGTAGGGATAGAGGGCACATACCTCAATATCATCAAAGCCATCTATGAAAAACCCACTGCAAATATCATTCTCAATGGAGAAAAACTGAAAGCTTTTCCGCTAAGGTCAGGAACATGGCAGGAATGTCCATTATCACCACTGCTATTGAACATAGTACTAGAAGTCCTAGCCTCAGCAATCAGACAACAAAAGGAAATTAAAGGCATCCAAATCGGCAAAGAAGAAGTCAAATTATCACTCTTCACAAATTATATGACACTATATGTGGAAAACCCAAAAGACTCCACTCCAAAACTGCTAGAACTTGTACAGAACTTCAGTAAAGTGTCAGGATATAAAATTAATACACAGAAATCAGCTGCATTTCTCTACACCCACAACAAGACAGAAGAAAGAGAAGCTAAGGAGTCAATCCCATTTACAATTGCACGCAAAACTATAAGATACCTAGGAATAAACCTAACCAAAGAGGCAAAGAATCTATACTCAGAGAACTATAAAGTACTCATGAAAGAAATTGAGGAGGACACAAAGAAATGTTAAAATGTTCCATGCTCCTGGATTGGGAAAGTAAATATTGTGTAAATGTCTATGCTACCTAAAGCAATTTACACATTTAATGCAATTCCTATCAAAATACCATCCATTTTTTTCAAAGAAATGGAACAAAAAATCCTAAAATTTATATGGAATCAGAAAAGACCTCGAATAGCAAAAGGAATATTGAAAAAGAAAGCCAAAGTTAGTGGCATCACAGTTCCGGACTTCAAGCTCTATTACAAAGCTGTCATCTTCAAGACAGCATGGCACTGGCCCAAAAACAGACACATAGATCAATGGAACAGAATAGAGACCCCAGAAATAGACCCTCAACTCTATGGTCAATTAATCTTCGAGAAAGCAGGAAAGTATGTCCAATGGATAAAAGACAGTCTCTTCAATAAATGGTGTTGGGTAAATTGGACAGCCACATGCAGAAAAATGAAATTGGACCATTTTCTTACACCACACATGAAAATAGACTCAAAATGGATGAAGGAGCTCAATGTGAGAAAGGAATCCATCAAAACCCTTGAGGAGAACAAAGGCAGCAACCTGTTCGACCTCAGCTGCAGCAACATCTTCCTAGGAACATCACAAAAGGCAAGTGAAGCAAGGGCAAAAATTAACACTCTTGGGTATTTACCCCAAAGATACAGATGTAGTGAAAAGAAGGGCCATATGTACCCCAATCTTTATAGCAGCAATGTCCATGGTTTCCAAACTATCGAAGAACCAAGATGCCCTTCAACGGATGAATGGATAAGGAAAATGTGGTTCATATACACTATGGAGTATTATGCCTCCATCAGAAAGGATGAATACCCAACTTTTGTAGCAAGATGGACCGGACTGGAAGAGAAGATGCTGAGTGAAATAAGTCAAGCAGAGAGAGTCAATTATCATATGTTTTCACTTATTTTTGGATCATAACAAATATCATGGAGAACAAGGGGTGTTAGAGAGGAGAAGGGAGTTGGGGTAAATTGGAAGGGGAGGTGAATCATGAGAGACTATTGTCTCTGAAAAACAATCTGAGGGGTTTGAAGTAGCAAGGTGGGTTGGAGTTCAGGGTACCAGGTGGTGGGTATTATAGAGGGCACGGATTGCATGAAGCACTGGGTGTGGGGAAAAAATAATGAATACTGTTATGCTGAAAATAAATAAATAAATTTTAAAAAAATAACTATTGGGATTTCATCAAGATCAAAAGCTTTTGCACAGCAAAGGAAACAGTTAACAAAACCAAAAGACAACTGACAGAATGGGAGAAGATATATGCAAATAACATATCAGATAAAGGGCTAGTGTCCAAAATCTATAAAGAACTTAGCAAATTAAACACCAAAAGAACAAATAATCCAATCAAGAAATGGGCAGAAGACATGAACAGACATTTCTGCAAAGAGGACATCCAGATGGCCAACAGACACATGAAAAAGTGCTCCACATCACTTGGCATCAGGGAAATACAAATCAAAACCACAATGAGATATCATCTCACACCAGTAGGAATGGTTAAAATTATCAAGTCAGGAAATGACAGATGCTGGCGAGGGTGTGGAGAAAGGGGAACCCTCCTTCACTGTTGGTGGGAATGCAAGCTGGTGCAACCACTCTGTAAAACAGCATGGAGGTTCCTCAAAATGTTGAAAATAGAACTGCCCTATGACCCAGCAATTGCACTACTGGATATTTACCCTAAAGATACAAACGTAGTGATCCAAATGGGCATGTGCACCCGAATGTTTATAGCAGCAATGTCCACAATAGCCAAACTATGGAAAGAACCTAGATGTCCATCAACAGATGAATGGATCAAGAAGATGTGGTATATATACACAATGGAATACTATGCAGCCATCAAAAGAAATGAAATCTTGCCATGTGCGACAACACGGATGGAACTAGAGGGTATCATGCTTAGTGAAATTAGTCCAGCAGAGAAAGACAACTATCATATGATCTCCCTAATATGAGGAAGTGGTGATGCAACATGGGGGCTTAAGTGTGTAGGAGAAGAATCAATGAAACAAGATGTGATTGGGAGGGAGACAAACCATAAGTGACTCTTAATCTCACAAAACAAATTGAGGGTTGCTGGGGGGAGGGGAGTTGGGAGAAGGGGGTGGGATTATGGACATTGGGGAGGGTATGTGCTTTGGTGAGTGCTGTGAAGTGTGTAAACCTGGCAATTCACAGACCTGTACCCCTGAGGATAAAAATATATGTTTAAAAAAATAATAATAAATAATAAAAATATAAAATTGATAAATAAATAAATAAATAAAAATCAATGATGTAAAAAAATGTAGTTTTCAAATTGGCTTTTTTCACTTAGTGACATGCACATAAGTTTCCTCTGTCTTTTCATCTCTTGATGAAAATCTATTTTTAGAGATATCATAGTTTATCCATTGACCTTCTAAAGGGTATCTTAGCTGCTTTTACGTTTGGGTAATTATGAATAAAACTCCTATAATGATATGTGTGCAGGTTTTGTGTGGACATGTTTCCATTTCCTTTGGGCAAATACCAAGATGGGTGATTGCTGGATTGTATGGTAAGAGTATATTTAATTTTCTAAGAAATCATCAAACTGTCTTCCAAAGTTGCAGTACCATTTTGTATTCTACCAGCAACAAATGAGTTTCTTTTGCTCCACGTTCATGAACATTGGGTGTTGTCATGTTCCAGAATGCACCATTTTAATATGTATGCAGTGATTTCTCCTTTTCCTTTTAATTTACATTTCAGTGATTATACATGATGTTGATCATCTTCTCATGTGCTTAATTGCCATCTTTATATCATCATGGGTAATGGGAGTGTCTGGATCTTTGGCCAATTTTTTAATCTTGTTGCTCATTTCTACATTGTTGAATTCTAAGAGTTTTTGTGTATTTGAGTTGACAACATTTTTAAATTGTTTTCTCATTGTCTCCCAGTGTGGCTTGTCCTCTCATTGTCTTTTGCAGAGCAGAAATTCTTAATTTTAATGAACTCCAGCTTATCCATTATTTCTTTCATAGATTATGCCTTTGGTGTTGTATCTAAAAGATCACTGCTAAACCCAGAGTCATCTGGGTTTTCTCTATGCTATCTTGAGAAGTTTTAAAGTTTTGTCTTGTACATATAGGACCACCCTCCATTTTGAGTTCATTTTTGTGGTCAATATAAAATCTGTGTCTAACTTGGGCAGAATCACATGAGGAAGAACTGAAACCTGGGTTAGCTCTTGGTGCCTCTGATCTCAGGTTTACTGGTATCCTATAAAAGCTTGGGAACTTTGCCATGGAGCTAAACATAGATAACGGATCTGGAGTTGAAAAAAATGAAAAAGATGCAGGTGTAAAGGGAAGAATTACCAACAAAATAAACCCAGCTGTCTCCTACCAACAAAATAAACCAGCAAATGAACAATCTGTGAGCTACAAAATGGTTTCTGCTTTACTGCATTCTCCAAATATCCCAAATAATCTCTCTGGTGGCCCACTGTAACAGGAAACAAACAGGGAAGGGAAATCCTAGAAAAATAACTCAGCCTGGCCAAGTTGAAACATTAAAGCCTGGCCAAGTTGAAATATTAAAAGCCTCCAGAGATATATTGCCAGAATGCCTAAAGAAACTTTTTGAAGTTCATTATTTTGATTTTGGTAATGGTTTCAGTTGTGTGTACATGTATCAAATCTCAAATTATAAACTTTATTGGATGTACTTTGTTGTGCATAAATTGTAAGTTGCATAAAATTGTAAAAATAAATAAAGAAATGGGCACCTGGGTGGCTCAGTGGGTTAAGCCGCTGCCTTCTGCTCAGGTCATGATCTCAGGGTCCTGGGATCGAGTCCCGCATCGGGCTCTCTGCTCAGCAGGGAGCCTGCTTCCTCCTCTCTCTCTCTGCCTGCCTCTCTGCCTACTTGTGATCTCTCTGTGTCAAATAAATAAAATCTTAAAAAAATAAAGAAAGAAAGAAAGGAAGAAAGAAAGAAAGAAAGAAAGAAAGAAAGAAAGAAAGAAAGAAACAAGACAAAGAAAAGCAAAACTAAACAGCCTGAACTCAAATTCAGATTCTAATTAATTTAAGAGATGCAATTATTACTCCCTCTTATTCCTCTGGATATTATGATTCCTCTACCTGATTGACTTTTTTTTTTTTTTTTTTTAACTATCCTCTGCAGATTCTCAACTACTTCAGCACAATATTCCTAGATTTTTGCTTGGTTGGTGTGTTGATTTACTTTTGTATTTTAATTGAATCATGGATTAATGGAATTTTATCTGTTTTAAAAATAATTACTTCTGGCAAATAGTGTTCAGCTACATATTATTGTTTGATTGTCTTTTCAAATTGAACAACCACCATAATCTGACTTAATGTTTTGGGGGACTATGATTGATGTACTACTGATGATGTAGAAAACAAATAATCAAGGGAACAAATGAGTCAGTTACCCGTCAATCTAAAAAACTAAAGAAGTATCAAACTTACTCACTTGTTAACATCAGCTATGTGTCTGGCCTGTAGGTGTTTTTACTGATGAAATTATGACAAGGTGTATATGACTTAACAAGTTCTACATTTTCAATCATCTTTCTCCTCCATGGTTTCCCAGGGTTCTCTTTTAGTATCTCTGCAACTTAGTAGATTTTGCACTATTAGACGGATGAGTAAAGACTTCAAGAGTGCAAACTTAACTATATGCTTTAATGAAAGTTTGTTAATATCTCTAGGACTCAATTTTCTTCATCTATATATTGAAGAGATTGAAGTAGAAACATCTCTAGCTTCTTTATTTTCTTTTTGGCTTCTTTACATTTTAAAATTACCCATACTATATGCGTCTGGCTCATGCTTCCTGAAAAATTAATATGGACAAAAAAGTGTTCAGGAAATATCAGGTTGTGATGCACATGCTGCCTGAGGATATTAGATTATCAAAATTTAAAGTTTGGGGCGCCTGGTGGCTCAGTGGGTTAAGCCTTTGCTTTCGGCTCAGGTCATGGTTTCAGGGTCTTGGGATCGAGCCCTGCATTGGGCTCTCTGCTCGGAAGGGGGCCTGCTTCCTCGTCTCCCTCTGCTTGCCTCTCTGCCTACTTGTGATCTCTATCAAATAAATAAATAAAATATTTTAAAAAAATTAAAGTTTAGTATGAAATTTAGGGAAAATATGATTTAAGCTTATAAAACTATTAACACCGTAGATACTATTAATATAGCTTTATTCCATATGCTTCTAAAAGAGAACCAGAACAATGACTAGGCACAACACTAAATTTGTATGCATTTACTATAATGATATAGTGCTAATTAACCTAAATTAGAATCATTCCTTTACCTCTTTCCTGGATTCACTTGAGGTTAAAGTGTGTATAAATCATTATTAATCATTTTCCTATCAGTTAGAAAACAAACATATATTGATTTTCCCTTCTTCAGAATTTTCTTTATCTCAAACTTTGAGTAGCCTAAGTTCTAAGTAACTGATTATTGTGGAAACACTAAATTTAAATCTGAAAAATATAACTTGAAAATTAACTTTAATTCACTAATATATTATTTAAACTGTTATTAGCAAACTAAAGTAGATTTCCCCTGGGTGTTTATTTGATTATTCAATTACCAAATACAGAGATTGAATGCTATATGGCAGTGGATAAGATAGGAAAAGCTCTGTTGTAAAAAACACACTATTAGAAGTCATATTCACAATTCTCCCAAATCTTTTCTTTAAAATAAGGTACAAATAAAGAAAAGTAGCACAAAAGTATAAAAGGACACACACACACATATACCTTCTTACAGGCTTGTAAAATTTTAAGAAATACACTGATGGCACAACAGGTTTCATTAAATAAATAGTTTTACTGTTTTGGTGTTCAGTAAACAGTATTGATAATATATAATAACAAGCACTTTAATGTTATAACAATATACATCTAAAGTCCTTCAAACCTTTATTTATTATTTATTATTGTTATGAACCTCAGTTAGTTTCACCTTCTTGAAAACACTGTTATCTTGCTGACCATATCTTTGAAGGCTATTTTCACTTGCTTGTTTCTTAGGGTATAGATGAAAGGGTTCAACAGAGGAGCAACTGAGGTATTTAAGACAGCCACTCCCTTATTAAAAGTTTCTGCATCCTCAACAGAAGGATTTATGTACATAAAGATACAACTTCCATAAGAAAGTGAGACCACAATCATGTGAGAGAAACACGTAGAAAAAGCTTTTTTTCTTTGTTGAACCGAAGGGATTCTCAGAATTGTCCTGATTATGTACATGTAGGAAAGAACCACTAATACCAAGGTGAAGAGGAGAGTGATTCCAACAGAGATAAACTCTATCACTTCTATGAAATGGGTGTCTGAACAGGACAGATGCAACAACACAGTATAGTCACAGCAATAATGATTGATGACATTGGATGCACAGAAAGGCAGCTGGAGAGTCAATACATGTGGCACAATGACAACCAAAAAACCAGAGAACCAGGAACACAGGATGAGTTGAATGCAGAGTCTCCTGCTCATTATGGTTGTATAATGTAGGGGTTTACAAATGGCAACGTAGCGATCATAGGACATGGCAGCTAAAAGATAAAATTCAGTTGCTCCCAGAAGAATAGCAAAAAAGTACTGAGTGAAACAACCAGCAAAGGAGATAGTCTTATCTCCAGTTCCAATATTGACTAGCATTTTGGGGACAAAGACAGAGGTAAAAGATATTTCCAAAACAGAAAAATTCCGGAGGAAGAAATACATAGGAGTCTGGAGTCGATAATCCAGCAGGGTCAGAATGATGATGGTCAAATTTCCCATGATGCTTAAGACGTAAGTTAGCAGCAGAAAAAGGAAAAGCACAGCTTGAAGTTCAGCATCATTTGTCAGTCCAAGGAGAATGAATTCTACCACTGATGTCTGGTTTCTCATCACTAACTTCAGACAAATTAAGACAGAAAATAATAATGACATGAAGTGATTAACACATTTCCTTATTTTACTTTATAATTAACAAAGGCCTTGCTTCTTAGGAACATTTTCAATTGCTCTCACCATATTTTTCATTAATTTATCTTTTCCTTCCTAATCTTTTATTTTGTTTTTCCTCTAAGTTATTATGAATACATGTGCATACTCTGTATATGTGTATATATATTATATGTCATATGCATATAGACAAATCTAAAATAAATTTAGAGGGTAGATTTTATTTGATTAAATAGATTTCTTAAATCAGCCTTTTAACTCTCAATTTATTAGCAAATAAAGTAAATATAAATTAAGGTATGAACTACAGAATTAAAATTGAAATTGGTTGTTTTCTTCTTTTTGTTCTTTTATATTTTTTTCTTCTTTCAATTTTTTTCATTTAGAATAATAATTCTGTGCACCTACAGAAGGTCTAAACTTAGAATTATTTCTCTTTTTTTATGATTCTAAAATCTATGTTAGCAATTTTGTGCAGTTGCTATCTTATTGCACTACAGTATATGTTATTTAAAAGGACACTGACAAGGAGCACCATCTGGTGTTAACTTTAACCGCAGCTTCCTTTGCTTCCCCGCAAAGACCTTTGGCCAAGACTTCTCCATCGTGAAGACTGAAAGGGTCCGGTGATACTCTGACAGCAGCCCCATTATTCCATGGAGGTAGCGGAAGGAGCTTAGGCTGCCTTCGATTCTCCCACACTATGCAAACTGCAAATGGTTCTGAAATTAGAACATATACTGCTATAATAAAAAACTTAGGGACATGGAGAGTCAGCTAGAATAGAGGAAAGGAAAGTCCTAGGTGGGTAGGGAAGTAGGGCAGCCCATTGAAGAGCCAAGCTGCTTTGTCCAATACCTGTGTGCTTTAATTAAACAAACTCAGGCTGCCAACAGCATAGACCTGCTCTATTCACCTTCCAAATCAGAACAGGACCAACAAGCTCAGGCTTGCGTTTTCTACTATGCACAGTAGATGAGCTTCTGCTGGTGAGGAGAAGCTCACAAGCAGGATCTCTACTCCTGCACAATATGATGCAGGCACACAACATGCCCAGCAGCTGAATAGCTGCAAATGCCAGGGCTGCCCAGATAATAGGCATCATGACTTCTAGTAACCTCTTCACAACTAGAGCCCCACATCCCTTAGCACAGAGGTCAGAGGGGTGGGCCAGACTGTCATTACAGCTGCTGGGCCTCTCCGCTGCAGCTACGAAGGACACTCTGGTTTTTGGTCTCTTTGAACCAGTCTGTGTTTTCCCAGCCTGACTAGATGTGAATTCCACAACAGTGAAGCTGTCTCTGTACATAATCAAGAGTCCGGCTAGAAGCATCAGGTTCTGTTCCATTGTAGGTCTTACATACTTTCTGAATGCTGCGATCAACCTCACTTTCCACCTTTGCTCTGTAAGCACATCCCAAAACCACAACAACTTCTGTGACAAAAAGCAAGCATAGGATGATGACAAACATGGCAAGTCCACAGTGGCTTTCTCGGATAATGGCACAGCAGCCAATTAGGTCAATAATGAAAAGCAGGGCTCCTACAGCTATGATCACTACCACAGGCAAGAGTATACATACACATTTTCAAAGAAATGGTCACAGTCATTATAAGTGATAAAGACAGGCTCCCACATAGTATAAAATATCACCTGCCCCCAGAAGATAAGGTTGAGAAACAACAGCAGAGTCTTGGAGGAGTGATGCTGCACTGGCCCATGATGCTGCGGCTGCCGGGGCCCTGCTCTTCCAGAGGGCTGTGCTCACCTAGTGAGGTGGCAATACTCCCTGCACCCAGTATCCTCCTTGCAGTAGCAGAGCCCTGGCTCCAGGCCTGATGATTTTTCTCTTAATTCTTTTTCTTCATCTTTTTTTTTTTTTTTTAAGATTTTATTTATTTATTTGAGAATGACAGAGTGAGCAAGTGAGAGAAAGAAAGTAGGAGCAAGAAGCAGATTCTCTGCTAAGCAGGGAGCCTGAGGCAGGAGTCCATCCCCAGATCCTGGGATCACCATCTAAGCCGAAGGGAAACGCTTAACCAAGTCAGCCACCCTGGCACCCCTTTTCCGTAATTCTTAATGAAGTGTTAGGAATTCACTGGCAAGGCTATGTGCTGTGGTGAGTGCGTGAATTGTGTAAGACAGATGAAACACAGACCTGTACCCCTGAAACATTATATGTTAATTAAAAAAATCTAAAAGACAAAAAAAGTGTTAGGAATTCATATTACCTATAGTTCTTTGATCATGGAAAGGGCTCAATAAATGCTATCACCATTTAATGTAGATATGTGGATTAGTCAGTACTTGGCAAAACATTAAATCAAAATAATCTCACTGATTGTGCTTTTTTGCTATATGCAAGAACTGCCCATCCACAAATTACAGTTCCTTAATTGTCAGCTCAAGCTCAGCTCTTCATACAATTGTATCTAACGATTGCAATCAACCATAATTGATTCTCCTCTTCTTATTCTAATTTACCACAACATAACACTTGGTCATAAAGTCAAATTATTTTCCAGTTATATCGAGTACATACACTTTATCTGTCCAGCTTTAACATAAATAGATTACCCATAAAAATAAAGTCTTATTTATGTACATCTTTTATACAGAGTCCAGAAAATTATACATATTTGGTAAAAATTTTAATGTAAATTTATTTTTTATTTTTTTAGAGGCATAGCCCTATATTATTAAAGGCTATGTTTTTTATGCAAACAAAAGTTCCAATTAAGCTTATCCATACAGTTCTTCAGGATATTCTCTTAATATTTTTCATCATCAGACACAAGGAAATTCTATTAAGAATGCTTTTGTCCACTCAAAAAATAAAATTATTTTCAACTACTGTTTTACTACATATGTTGACATATTTTCATATCATACTATGTAATAAGTTAGTAATAGTCACACATAATATAATCTTATCAAGGTGAAAACTCCAGAAGATTTCATACAGCAAAAGAATAGTTTTACCAAGTTAGGAAGACTGATCGTCTAGAATTATATCCAGAAAATTTCAGGGTTCCTAATATAACGTCAATCAATTTGTGCTTTTGTACAAATTTTTTCTTTTGTTAAATACCTCTATATAAACAAATTTTAAAGGCAAAATGTGCTATATGCTTATCAGTGTTATTAAAAATTCTGTTTTGTTAAGGACAATTAGATTAATTTATTAAGAATGTAAATTTAAGTATTAGTTGAAATAATGGCTATCTATGTCTGAAAGTATTTTCTTGACTGTTTCATAATGAGTACAAATAAATAAATGTTGGAAATAAAAATTACACACAAATAATGAGCTTTACAACAATATTTTATGTGCAGAAAAATATCAGAGCACACCTTTCCACTATGACAAAACAGCTCATTAAATTGAAATATTGCCAAAAGTTGAAATAAATTTGGGGATTTGAATAATTGGTAATGATATTCTGTTTCTACATGAGAATAGCTAGTGTCAGATAATTTGGAGATATTGTTGTTAATCTTCCAGTTTGAGATCCTACCTATTAAGACTGAGAATTCTAACTTAGAAAGTATTCAAGCAATTGCATTCACTAAACACCATTAAAACCCTGAGATTTTCATTGCTTATACTCATTTTTTGATAATATGAAGACTTTGTAAGAGATTCCCACATAATAGTAATACTTTATTGATTAAATAAACAAGTCCAAAAATGAGAACAAAAACATTAATGTATTAGTGACATCATCATCTACTAAATAAAAAATGAACAAAATGAGAACTTGTATATAAGAAGAAAAATTAATATCAAACAAATTTCTTTCAGCAAAATAAAAAATGAAAAAACCTTTTATAATAAAGATAAGTGCTATTCCCAGAAAAATAATGTATATACCATATGTGATCAAATAATAAATGACCAAATAATAAATACTTTACCCAAACAGGATATATTTACTCAAAAGATTTACTGCTAGGAAACTTTTCTTTTCTAAAAAAAAAAAAAAAAAAAAAAAAAAAAAAGAAAGATTTATTTGTACCTAAAAGGGTGTGGAAAACCTTTCCACATATCAATACCTTCTCCTAAAGTAAAATTATCTCTACAATGAATTGTATATAACTTTCATATTTAGCCTCTGCCTCCTTCTGTGGTGGACCTCTTTGCTAGTTTAAGAAGCATTTAGGAGGAAAGTTGAATTTGTTGTCATTGAATCCATGACAAGTGGAAATGGGCATCATGGAAAAACAGAGAAAAGTGTGATTTGATTTATTTTAAGTTCTATTCTGTAAGGGTGGTGTAACATTTTCTGCCTGAAAATAGGTACATATGCTAAACTGTCATATTGTGAAATTTTTACCTGCATTTGCTTACATCAATCAATATTTTATTTAAAAATAATGTGTACACAGTTGTGTCAACAAGCAAATATGAAAGGTAACAGACAAAACAATAAAGAGACTATACATCTGTAGTTCAATGCAGCCATTACCAACCCTCTCCTACCTCAAACAGGTGAATTGGTTCTGCCCTAGTTTCAAATGAGCTCCTTCCATGGCTAAATCAGAGAATATAAAGGTTTAGGACCCACTGGGAAATGGTCCTTGGTTCATCAAAATTTGTCTGCTTCAAAATACTCTGGAATGCCTGGCTTTCTGTCCCAACAAACATAGGTAAAAAGAAGAAACAAAGGGGCACCTGGTTGGCTCAGTGGGTTAAAGCCTTTGGCTCAGGTCATGATCCCAGGACCCTGGGATTGAGCCCCATATTGGGCTCTCTGCTTCCCCCTCTCTCTGCCTGCATCCCTGCCTACTTGTGACCTCTCTCTCTGTCAAATAAATAAATAAAATCTTTTAAAAAAAGAAGAAGAAAAAGAAACCAAGAGCATATAAGCAGATTGAAATCCCCCGCCAAGCCTTTCTTGTCATTCCATTGCTCTTAGAATTTATCTACCACTATTTTTCTTACTCATTTTGGTTTATGTGAATGGATCTTTTGAGATTTCTTTGTCTCCTATGCCCACTTAAAGTCAACTCAAAGCCCACTCAAAGTCAATTCAAAGACTTTGCAATGGCTGTTCTTTCTCTAAACATCACATGACTAACTCCCTCACGTCACCGAGATCTCAGAATTGGGCATGTCTCAAGGGAAGTTTCTCTGATCATACTATCAAGATAATCACTACTCAATCACTGTCTAACACTTAGCTGGCTTGATATTTTATGCATAATAGATATTTTTGTTGTTGTTCACACCACTCTTAGATTTTGTTATTTCTTTATTTGCTATGTGCTTATCATCTAGCATCCTCACTAAACTGTAAGCTCCACTAAATGAAAGACTTTATGTACTAGCTTTTCTGTATGCCTGTGCAAGTTTTTGGCAACTACCAGTTTCTTTATGATATATCAGAGGGTATATATATATATATATATATATATATATACAGCATGATATCTTTGCTGAGTAAATATTTGTTGAGGATTTATTTAAGCCAAATTAGATGTCTAAATTAGATACTCTGTTTTATTGAGGTATAGTTGATTTATAATAAATTTTACATGGTTAAAATATATAGTTCCATAAGTTTTGAGACATGTCATAACCTATGAAAACTTCACTACTATCAAGAAAATAAATAAACTCACCAATCTTAAAATTTTCTCATACCCCTTTTAATTCTTGCCTTGCAACCGACCCCATACTCTCACATAGTAGATAAGTTCAGTGGGAAAGGATTATTAAGCTTTGCAACCGTGTGGGTGTTTTCCAAAAGGAGAAGGAATAAAGGGCTGATTTTTTGACCAACTGCCACTCTAATTTCTCCAATTAAGCATTATAAACAAAAAGCTATTCCAATATTCTGTTTCCTTTGTATATTTTCCCAAAATACTCAACATCATAGCATTACCATTTTTTTCTGTAGTTTTAAAATATAGCACACACAGCAAATGTTATTTATAACTATTCTTTTTAAAATAGCTATTCTTAATCACTTTTTTTTTTTTTTTTAGGTCATAAACCTCAGTGAGTAAATTCAGGTTTTATTTTCTAAAAGGTGATGTATCGAGACTATACTGAGAGTAGTGGTATCTGGGGACTAATGGTGTGGTTAAGAATATTTTCTACCTGGAGCTAGAGTTCCTGCTGAAATCAGTGTAGTGATAAGATCCAGAAAGTAAGTGGAAATATGATCCATGTAAAAAAGTCCAAGAAAAAATGGAAAACAATATTGGAATCTTGAGTTAATGAAATTATTATTCAGAGAGATATATGAAAGCAGGGAGATTTCAATACATCACGTGGGTAACAAAAAAGGTAAGTAGGCTCTGTTACAATACGTGGTTAACATTCTCTGCACCGTGCTTTACAGTAGGAACAATTTAGTTAGAGTCAAGACGAATGTGATCCTTAACCAGGACTTATCTGGAATTAGTCATGCATCTTTTATCACTTTGCCAGTTCTATATAACAAAGATCCCCAAAATTTAGTGTCTTACAACAGCAAGCATATATTATTATTTATGAGTCTATGGTTCAGCTAGGCAGTTCTGCTGATATGGACATGGTTCTCCCACATCCTGGGGAATCAACTAGCTGTAAGCTCATCTAGAATGGCTTCAGGAGGGATGAATCAGCTCAGCTTCAATAGCTGTCTCTTCCAGCTGACTGACCTTTGCTTGTTCTCATGTGAATTGTGGGGTTCAAGAAGCAGGGAGAGAATGCATTCTTGGTTTCTTGATTCTTACCCTCTGAACTGTCACAATATTCCTCTGTCGCATCTCTTTGCAAAAGCAAGTCACAGGACTAAGCTAAATTCAAAGAATGATAAACAGACATTTGCCTGCTGAATGGACCTGTAGCGTAACATTGCAAAGGACATGGCCATTTTCCTACCCATCCACCATACAGCTCATGAAGAATCACCTAATCACTAAAAAGCTGTGGCAACCATATTGCTGTCCTAGGGCTGCCATAACAAATCACCCCAAACCAGTGACTTAAAACCACAGAAATTCATTCTTTCACAGTTCAGGAGGCCAAAAGTCTGGTGGGTCTGAGGAAAAAATCTGTTGCATGCTTTTCTTCTAGGTTCTGGTGCTGGCCAACAAGCTTTAATACTCCTGGCTTACAGTCGCATCTCTCCATATTCAGCCTCCATTTTGACATGGCTGTCAGTCCTGTAGATCTGTATATCTTTGTGTCTCTGAATCTCACCTTAAATAATGACCCTAGTCATTGGATTTATGTCCCACCCCAATCTAGCATAACCTTATCATCACTGATTACACGTGTAAATGCCCTGTTTTCAAATAAAGTCATATTCACACCTATCCATTATTAGGAGCTCAACTTATCTCTAGGAGGATACAATTCCATTCACAACAATGATCATATATATTGTATGGAATATGCTGAAGAGAAATCAATACCTTGAGAATCATTAAAAACATAAACCTGTAAATTAAAAAATAAATAAATAAAATAAAAGCCCAGTCTATAAACAAGTGTATAAGAAAAAGAGAAAATACCAGTTAATATGCAAACAGCCTCTTTTTCTTTCTTTTGGCCCTTTGCTGTCTGTGTTCTCTTGCTAAACACAAAGCATGCTTCTTTTTCAACTTAAAGTTAAGCTCCTTTTGCAAACTTGTCCATGAAAATTCCTACACCATCTCTTAACCACTTTACCATTTATAATCCATACATTACTCTTTATTGTTGTCAATTTTTTTTCATATAATTTTAGAATATGTTCCTTTATGGATGACCAAAGTGAATCTCAGGTCTTACAGTTAAGTTTTAATCTGATTAAATTTTGTGAGTGGTATAAGATAAAGGTCTAGTTTTATTCTTTTACATGTGAATATCTAATTTTCTTAGCACAATATTGAAATGACTGTCTTTTCTCCATTGAGTACTCTTAGCTCCCCTATCAAATATTACTTGATGTAAATGCATTTAGTTTTTTAAAAGTAAGATTACTTTTTTCCTACCACTTGTTTGAATTTGCTTTATTCACATTTGAATTTTGTGCACATTAAAATTTTAAAAATTGAGGGTCCCTGGGTGGCCCAGATGGTTGGACAGCTGCCTTTGGCTCAGATCATGATCTCCAGGTCCTGGGGTCAAGTCCTGTGTCAGGCTCTGGCTTAGTGGGGAGTCTGCTTCTCCCTCTACCTCTACCTCTCCCCTTGCTTGTGCTCTCTCTGTCTCTGTCTCTGTAGCGCTCTCAAATGAATAAAACTCATCACAATACAAAATTACAGCATTTATTTTTGTGTAGGATGAAAACTTTTTTTTTAGCTTAATTTTTTAAATTTATTTTTTGTTTATTTCAGCATAACAGTATTCATTATTTTTGCACCACACCCAGTGCTATTTGCAATCTGTGCCCTCTATAATACCCACCACTGGGTACCCCAACCTCCCACCCCCCCCATCCCTTCAAAATCCTCAGATTGTTTTTCAGAGTCCATAGTCTGTCATGGATCACCTCCACTTCCAATTTCCCCCAACTCCCTTCTCCTCTCTAACTCCCCATGTCCTCCATGCTATTTGCTATTATCCACAAATAAGTGAAATCATATGATGATTGACTCTCTCTTCTTGACTTATTTCACTCAGCATAATCTCTTCCAGTCCCGTCCATGTTGCTACAAAAGTTGGGTATTCGTCCTTTCTGATGGAAGCATCATACTCCATAGTGTATATAGACCACATCTTCCTTATCCATTCATCCATTGAAGGACATCTTGGTTCTTTCCACATTTGGCCATTGCTGCTATCAACATTGGGGTACAGATGGCCCTTCTTTTCACTGCATCTGTATCTTTGGGGTAAATACTCAGTAGTGCAATTTCAGGGTCATAGGGAAGTTATATTTTTAATTTCTTGAGGAATCTCCACACTGTTCAAAGAGACTGCACCAACTTGCATTTCCACCAACAGAGTAGAGGGTTCCCCTTTCTCCATATCCCCTCCAACACAGGTTGTTTCCTGTCTTGCTAATTTTGGCCATTCTGACTGGTGTAAGTTGATATCTCAATGTAGTTTTAATTTGAATCTCCCTGATGGCTAGTGATGATGAACATTTTTTCATGTGTCTGATAGCCATTTGTATGTCTTCATTGAAGAAGTGTCTGTTCATATCTTCTGTCCATTTTTTGATATGATTGTCTGTTTTGTGTGTGTTGAGTTTGAGGAGTTCTTTATAGATCCTGGATATCAGCCTTTTGTCTGTACTGTCTTCTCCCATTCTGTGGGTTGCCTCTTTGTTTTCTTGACTGTTTCCTTTGCTGTGCAGAAGCTTTTGATTTTGATGAACTAGTTAAGCTTAGTGTACAAGCCCACAAACTAGCTCTAAGGGAGTCTGGTAAAATACTGTTTGGCCTTCACTTTATCCATGTAAAATGGTTTTGCCTTCCCTAAGACTCAAAATATGGAGTCCAGAGGCTAAGTGGTCAGTAATTCATCACTATTTCCTCCTTTTTGAATATAGTGAATTATGGTAGCACAATAGAAACTCACAGGACTTTGCAACAAGCCTGTAGCACAGATGATGGTTCATGGGGGATAAACAGTTATTGAGTATTGGGTCCTGAATTCAAAACATTGATTATCTGACTATCAAATATGTAGGTTTCATACCATAATTAATCAGCATTGAAGTATATTTTATTCACTCTACTACCTGAAAGTCCACAGCACTCACTATCAATATTATTTTGTAGTCCGAGATTATAAACATGTATTATGTGCATTTTGTAGCATTGATTTTGGCAATTGAGAATTTTGCTTTATTTCCTCATTATATAATTACATTTTTATTAATTGCTCTTGGGTTTTGTCTCCTAACCACAATTAAAACTCTCTTTGGGCTGTGTTATTTCCTGCATGTTAAATATAAATATAAAGCAATATTATACATTGGACTGGATTCACTAATTTGACCTGACCACCCTTGTGATAAACCAGATAGACTTCTTAAGCTACATTGAAATATCAAAATGTTAATTGTTCTTCTTGCCTCAGCTCTCATATATGTGACAGGATTGGATGACATATAAAGTAAGATCTAACCAATTCTTATTTTAGGGGTACTAGAGGTACCAGTTTTGGCCTTTTAAGACATCCTTCGACACTCAAAATTATAGACATTTGTAAGAAATATTTCCAGAAAGTCTTCTAAATAACAATATAGGGGCATATATATGAAAGAAATCTATGGAATTTTAAACTTAAGAAAAATTCCTTTTTTTCATACAACTAAAAAAGACAATTATATCACCACCATAAAAAAAAAAAAAAAAAAGTGATGAAAATATTTGTCCAAAGAAAACTCTGGAATTGTTAGTGATAACAATTTTAGTATTTTGTGGGTAAACAACTCATCAAATAAGTCCTTTTATTCATCTCTTCACATATAATAATTACTATTAATTAGCTTTTGGAACTCTAAAGAAGAAATGAATTTGTAAATTGAGGATGACAAGCTTGGACAAAAAGCCTCTTCAAGGAGTTTGTGGCTCTGTGACTTAAATTTATAAATTTATTTATACTTATATTCAATTTATAAAACTATATGTAAATTTGTAAATTGAGGATGACAAGCTTGAAAAAAGTCTCTTCAAGGAGATTGTGGCTCTGTGACTTACATTAAATTTATGAATTTATTTATACTTACACTAAATTTATACATTTATTCAATTTATAAAACTATATGAAATATATATATAACTATACTAAAAAACTATATGAAAATTATATGAAACATAATAATTATATTATAAATTCCCCCAAAGAAGCCATGGATTTTAAGTCAGATAAGATATGAAATAAGTGAATATCTTATGAAAAATTATCTTGCATCTTACAGGATGAAATTGATTTTACATTTCACTCTAAACATAAAAATGCATTACTAAAGCATACTCTTTCATATATTGGGTCTAATCTATATTTTATGTTATTCTAAAAATAATACTATCATACACTCAGATAGGGTTTATTATGTATCAGGTGTTTCCATAAACTCTTTTCATAAATTACTGTTATTCTATTCTTGATTTTATTATGCTAGCTTATTAAACACATACACATTCACTACTAAACTGATTTTACGACCTCACAATCTACTTTTGAATCACATTCAAATAGTAAAAAACCAGGGACACCTGACTGACTCAGTCAGTCAAGCATCTGACTCTTGATTTCTGCTCAGGTCATGATTTTAAGGTCAGGGGATTGAGCCCCATGTCAGGCTCCACCTTCAGTGGGAAATCTACTTGAGATTTTCTCACTCTTCTTCTATCCCTCCCACTGTGCTTTCTCTTTCAAATAAATAAATAGATCTATTTTAAAAAGAAAAGAAAAGGAAAGAAAAGAAAACCATTGCAATAGTCTTACCAGATGGTCACTGAATTTAGCAACATTAATTTGGAATTGTGAGTTAAGCTTAAACAATTAAAAGACCACTGAAGGAGAAAGATTTAAAGGCACTGATATTTCCTACCCCAAACTCCCATTATGCTCAATGGATATAAACTTCAGAAAATGAAAATTAAAATAAATATCACAAATTGCAAATTTGTGATGATTTTAAATTTCTCTGGGATATTGACCAAGAATGTTATTCTAAAGGCTAGAGGCTAGTTGATGCTTAAAGAAAAACCTATACAATTAAGAAAAATGTTGACTAATGAAGATTTAGAGTAATAAATACTATTGGTATAAATTGGATATTCAATATATGTCTTTATGAGAGTGGGAATGTGAAATTTTCCAAAATTACATTTGACTCAATTTCATGTTGTCTTCTTAGTTGATTTAAGGCATTTATGGACTTACAGACAATATTCCCATGTATAAGTGGTGCTTTATCAGGATGAAAATGTCCTAGAGATTTTTTAAAAAATTAACATATTGAATTTCAAATGTAGAAGGGTCTGAATTTGAATTCCTGTGACTACCTCTCAATAACCCTATCTCGTCAAGATTCTTAAATTTTCTGATCCTAATTCATCTTTTATGAAAAATAAATGTATAATAGGATCTACCCATTGGATTGTTGTGAGAATATTTTTTTAGGATTTTATTTAAGGATTTTTAGGATTTTATTTAATTATTTGAGAGAGAGAGAAAGAGCTTGAGCATGGGGAGGGCAGAAGGGTAGTGAGAAGCAGTCTCCCCACTGAGCAGGGATCCCAATGCAGGACTCGATCCAAAGACCCTGGGATCATGAACTGAACTGAAGGCAGATGTTCAACTGACTGAGCCACCTGGACACCCCATGAGGACATTTATTAATGCTTTGATAAATCATGTTGGCTATTATTATCACTATTCTTGCTTTTACTATAGTGGAAAGCAAGTATTTCTTGTTTAAATTCTATGCAAGAGCTAATTAATAAAAATTAATAAGCAACCCTGGATGGCTCAGTCAGTTGTGTATGGAGTCTTGGTTTTTGGCTCAGGTCATGATTTCAGGATCATGATACTGAGCCCCCTGTCAGGCTTTGTACTCAGCATGCAGTCTGCTTGAGATTCTCTTTCCTTACTCCTTCCCCTCTTTCTCTCTCTCAAATAAATAATCTTTTAAAAATAAAATAAAAATTAATAGATGATTAAGCCAATGATCAAAGAGGTCCAGAACCATATTATAAAATATTCATATAAAAGTAATCTTATTATGTAACCTCATTTAGAGCAGCAACCTATGTAAAGAATTTGTACCGTGAATTCTTGGCAACTACAAGTCCCCACTTTTTGATACATCTTTTTAAAAGTTATCTAAAGCACATTACAAGATTATACTTGCATCCTATTATGTGAAGAATATATGGGGTCTCTGGTAAATATTTTTATTTATGCTTCATAACTTTTTTATTCTGATCTGTGCCCCACAAGGCTGGCCTTTATATACTGCATCAGCAGAAATTCTTGTCCTCTGTCTCAGATTTGGTTTGATGAAGAACATCATCAAATCTTCATCATCAAATTTGAGAGATTCAGAATAGCATAAGACCAGGATGGCTGCCTTTTTCCTCTAAAGAACAGGGCTCCAGTTGTGTGGCTTTACATATAGTTGTAGCATCCTCCAGGTTCCAGGTAATACTTCTTCTCCTTACCCCTTCAGATCAAGATTTGTGGATTTTCCATCATATGAGTTGTATGACAATTATGTAGTCTTGCTCCCCAATTCACAAACAGAGCCCTCATAAATATTCTCTCAATTATCCCAAGAGTACCATCTGTTTCTTGCTGGGAGTCTGACTGATACACTAAGACTTGTCTATCACAGCAAGTGACACTGAAAAAATCAGAGCTAATCTTGTACTCCTTTTAAGCTTTTGTCTGTGTGTTCTGCTGTTTCTTTTTTGTTTAGAAACACTAAGTAATGGAACTCAAAACACATCTAACTTCTGCAAGACTTTTTGAGTAAATGTCCTCTTGACTGCCCCCTTCACTTCATTGTTCCTAAGGCTGTAGATGATGGGGTTTAACATAGGAGTGATGACAGTGTAGGACAATGACACTAGCTTCTTGCTCTCGGGGGACTGGTTGGATTTGGGCCTTAGGTAGGTCAAACTGGCTGTTCCATAGAAAAGGGATACCACAATGAGGTGTGATGAACAAGTAGAGAATGCCTTCTGGCGACCAGTAGCAGAGGACATCCTCAGGATAGTGATGATAATGCGGGTATAGGAGACCAAAATGAGGGAAAAGGGAAACATGATAAATAGTAGCGTGGAAGCAAGTGCTTGCATTTCATACATGGTTGTATCTTGAGTGACTAGTTGCAGCACTGGAGGACCATCACAAAAAAAGTGGTCTATAGTATTTGGTCCACAGAAAGGAAGGGCCATCAACCAAGCTGTCTGTAGCATAGAGACAGGAACACCAGACATCCAAGAGCCGAGAACCATCCATAAGCATAAGGGCCTATTCATTATGACTGAATAACGGAGAGGGTTACCAATAGCCACAAAGCGATCATATGCCATCATAGATAGGAGAAAGCATTCAGAGCTGCCAAAGAAGAAGAAAAAGTACATCTGGATCCCACAGCCTACAAAAGAGATGATTTTCCTTGAAGACAGTAGATCCACCAACATCTTTGGCACCATGACCAAGGTGAAACAAACTTCAAGAAGTGATAGGTTTCGGAGAAAGAAGTACATGGGTGTTTGAAGAGCAGAATCCACACTGGTGACTGTGATGATAAGGAAGTTGCCCAACAAAGTAACTGTATAGATGATGAGGAACAAAATAAAGAGGGAAACTTGCATCTCAAGGTTATTTGTAAAACCGAGAAGAATAAATTCAGTGACTCTGGTGTGATTTTCACAAATCATATCTTAGAGTATTTTCTCTGTAAGAATCAAAATATGTGCATCAAAGGATAGTGTTTAAATATCTATATAATTTTTAAAATATCAATAAAATTCATAACTGCATCTCTGTGCTCACATATCTCACCATTATATTTCTCTGAAGCAGAAAGAATGTTTAAAATAAGATAAAATTAAGAAAAAAATATATTTTTTTCATTTCATTTTATTTTATTTCTTTTCAGTGTTCAAGCATTCATTGTTTATGCATCACACCCAGTGTTCCATGCAATATGTTGCCCTCCTTAATACCCACTACCAGGCTCACCCAATCTCCCACCCTCCTCCCCTCCAAAATTCTGTTTGTTTCTCAGAGTCCATAGTTTCTCATGGTTTGTCTCCCCGTCCAATATCTCCCAACTCACTTCTCCTCTCCATCCCCCAATGTCCTTTGTGTTATTCCTTATGCTCCACAAGTAAGTGAAACCATATGGTAATTGACTATCTCTGCTTGACTTATTTCACGTATGCACAGAGTGAATGATGGTGTGGAATGTACTCCATTCTGTAGAAACATGTAATTAATATAATAAGAAATTATAAAATTGAAACTAGCTCATAACTTATATTTTTGTTCCCTGGACTTACTTCATATTTTTAAAAAATAGTAGATGGTGCTCACTTCAGCAGCACATGTACTAAAATTGGAACAATACAGAGAAGATTAGCATGGCCACTGCATAAGGATGATATTCAAATTTGTGAAGCGTTCCATATTTTTAAATCTTATACTCGGGGTTCTTGATGATGAGGTTTTTTTTTTTTTCTTTTATATATATATAAATATTTTTTCTCTTGTCATATACTTTTATCAGTCTTTTTGTTTGTCTGTTTTTGTTTGTATACTTCATAAATATTACCTTGGGGCCCATTTGGGCTTAGGCTTCTTTTTTTTCTTTCTTTTCTTCCTCTCTCTCTCTCTCTATCTCTTTTTCTTTCTTTTTTCTTTCATTTGGGTGGGGACTCTTGATTGCTCAGAAGCATTCCAGGGTGCACCTTGACTGCACCATGGTCAATACATCCAGCTACATCTGTTCAGCCATCTCTCACCCAAATGACTAGTAGGAAGAATGCCCAACAAAAGAAAAATTCAGAGGATGGGTCTTCTGCAACAGAGCTAATGGCTGTCAACATAGACAATATGTTGGAAAGGGAATTAAGGCTAACAATTATCCAGGCAATAGCTAGGTTGGAGAAAGCCATGGATGACAAAACAGAATTGATTAGAGCAGAACTGAAAGCCACCAGGGATGATGTTCACAATGTTCTCAATGAGTTCCAATCTAATCTAAATTCTCTAAAAGCAAGGGTAATTGAGGCATAAGATAGAATTAGTAATCTGGAGGACAAACAGATAGAGAGAAAGGATCAGGAGGAAGCCTGGAACAAACAGCTTAGAAGCAACAAAAACAGAATTAGGGAAATAAATGATGCCATAAAATGTTCTGACGTCAGATTTATTGGAATCCCTGAAGGGGAGGAGAAAAAAAGAAGTCTAGAAGATATAGTGGAACTAGTTCTCCATGAAAATTTTCCCAATCTCACGAATGGAACCAGTGTTCATATACTAGAGGCAGGACAGTCTACCCCCCACGATTATAGATTCTCGAAAGTCCTTACCTGATAGTAAGAATGAGGAATCATAATTGTAGACAAGCTCTCTTGAAGACAGCTAAGGCAAAGAAGCTTCTTACATACAGAGGAAAGCCCATCAGAATAACATCAGACATATCTACATAAACCTGGCAAGCCAGAAAGGGCTGGCAAGATATATTCAGGGCACTAAATGAGAAGAACATGCATCCAAGAATACTTTATCCGGCAAGACTGACATTCAAAAGGGATGGAGAGATAAAGAGTTTCCAATACCAGCAAGGCTTGGAAGACTATGTGACCACCAAGCCAAAACTGCAGAAAATATTAAGGGGGGGTTCTATAAAAGAGGAAAAATCTTAAGAATAGCATTGAATAGAAATATAGAAACAATCTACAGAAAGAAAGTCTTCGAAGGTAACATGATGTCAATAAAAATGTATCTATCAATAATTACTCTCAATGTGAATGGCCTAAATGCACCCATAAAATGACACAGGTTGCAGATTGATAAAACGACAGGACCCATCCATATGTTGTCTACAAGAGACCCATTTTGAAACTAAAGATACACCCAGACAGAAAGTTAAGGGATGGAGAAGCATCTTTCATGCCGATGGGCCTCAAAAAGAGGCTGGGGTAGCGATTCTCATATCAGATAAATTAGATTTTAAACTAAAGACTGTAGTCAGAGATACAAAAGGACAATACATAATTGTTAAAGGGACTATCCACCAAGACGATCTAACAATTGTAAATATCTATGCCCCCAATATGGGAGCTTCCAATTACATAAGAAAACTGTTAATCAAGATAAAGAGTAATATTGATATGAATACATTAATAGTAGGAGTTCTTAACATGAATATCTCAGAAATAGATCATTGCAGCAGAAAATCAATAAAGAAACAAGAGCATTGAATGACACATTGGACCAGATGGACCTCATAGATATATACAGAACATTCTGCCCTAAAACAACAGAATACTCATTCTTCTCAAGAGCACGTGGAATCTTATCCAGAATAGGCCACATACTGGGTCACAAATCAAGACTCAACTGATAACAAAAGACTGAGATTATTCCCTGCATATTCTCAGATCACAATGCTTTGAAATTGGAGCTCAACCACAAGGAAAAGTTCTGAAGGAACTCAAACACCTGGAAACTAAAGACCGCCTTGCTTAAGAATGCTTGGATCAACCAGGAGATCAAAGAAGAACTTAAACAATTCATGGAAACCAATAAAAATGAAGACAGTTTGGTCCAAACCTATGGGATACAGCAATGGTGGTCCTAAGTGGGAAATACATAGCCATTCAAGCCTCCCTCAAAAAAATTGAAAAATCCAGAACACAGCAGCTGTCTCTACACCTTAAAGAACTGGAGAATCAACAACAAATCAAACCAACTCCACACATAAGAAGGGAAATAATCAAGATTAGAGCAAAGATCAATGAGGTAGAAACCAGAGATACAGTAGAATGTATCAATGAAACTAGAAGATGGTTTTTTGAAAGAATCAGTAAGATCGATAAACCATTGGCCACACTAATCCAAAAGAAAAGAGAGAAGTCTCAAATTCATAAAATTATTAATGAAAAGGAAGAGATCACAACTAACACAAAGGAAGTAGAAACAATCATCAAAAGTTATTATCAACAGTTACATACCAATAAGTTAAGCAACTAGATGAAATGGATGCATTCCTAGAAAACCATAAACTCCCAAAACTGAACCAAGAAGAAACTGACAACCTGAATAGACTGATATCTAGTAACAAGATTAAAGCAATGATCAAAAACCTCTCAAAAAACAAGAGCCCAGGACCTGATGGATTCTCTGGGGAAATTCTACCAAAATTTTAAAGAAGAAATAACACCTATTCTCCTGAAGTTATTTCAAAAAATTGAAGCAGAAGGAAAACTTCCAGACTCTTTTTATGAAGCCAGCATTACCCTGATCTCCAAACCAGGAAAAGACCCTACCAGAAAGGAGAATTTCAGACCAATATCACTGATGGATAACAAGATCCTAGCAAATAGGATCCAACAGCACATTAAAAAGGTTATCCACCATGACCAGGTGGGATTCATTCCTGGGCTACAAGGGTGGTTCAACATTCGCAAATCAATCAATGAGATAGAACAAATCAATAAGAGAAGAGAGAAGAACCACATGGTCCTCTCAATTGATGCAGAAAAAGCATTTGACAAAATCCAGCATCCATTCCTAATTAAAACATTTCAAAGTATAGGGATAGAGGGAACATTCCTTAACTTCATAAAATCTATCTATGAAAAGCCCACAGCAAATATCATCCTCAATGGGAAAAAGCTTACAGCCTTCCCTTTGAGATCAAGAACACAACAAGGATGCCCACTCTCACCACTCTTGTTCAAAATAATGATAGAAGTCCTAGCAACAGCAGTCAGACAACAAAGAAAAATAAAAGGTATCAAATTGGCAATGAAGAAGTCAAAGTCTCTCTTTTCACAACTCTATGGTCAAATAATCTTCAACCAAGCAGGAAAAAATAAATGGTGCTGGGAAAACTGGACAGCTATATGTAGAAGAATGAAACTCGACCATTCTCTTACACCATACACAAAGATAAACTCAAAATGAATAAAAGACCTCAACATGAGACAGGAATCCATCAGAATCCTAGAGGAGAACATAAGCAGAAACCTCTTCAATATCAGCCACAGCAACTTCTTTCAAGTTATGTCTCCAAAGGCAAAGGAAACAAAAGCAAAAATGAACTTTTGGGACTTCATCAAGATCAAAAACTTCTGCACAACAAAGGAAACAGTCAACAAAACAAAGAGGCAACCCACGGAATGGGAGAAGATATTTGCAAATGACAGTACAGACAAAAGGCTGATATCCAGGATCTATAAAGAACTCCTCAAACTCAACACACACAAAACAGACAATCATATCAAAAAATGGGCAGAAGACATGAACAGACACTTCTTCAATGAAGACATAAAAATGGCTATCAGACACATGAAACAATGTTCATCATCACTAGCCATCAGGGAGATTCAAATTAAAACCACATTGAGATACCACCTTACACCAGTTAGAATGGCCAAAATTAGCAAGACAGGAAACGATGTGTGTTGGAGATGATGTGGAGAAAGGGGAACCCTCTTATACTGTTGGTGGGAATGTAAGTTGGTACAGCCACTTTGGAGAACAGTGTGGCGATTCCTTAAGAAATTAAAAATAGAGCTTCCCTATGACCCTGCAATTGTGCTTCTGGGTATTTACCCCAAAGGTGTAGTGAAAAGAAGGAACATCTGTACTGCAATGTTTATAGCAGCAATGACCACGGTCATCACACTGTGGAAAGAACCAAGATACCCTTCAATAGACAAATGGATAAGGAAAATGTGGTCCATATACACTATGAAGTATTATGCCTCCATCAGAAAGGATAAATACCCAGCTTTTGTATTAACATGGACAGGACTGAAAGAGATTATGCTGAGTGAAATAAGTCAAGCAGAGAGAGTCAATTATCATATGGTTTCACTTATTTGTGGAGCATAAGAAATAACACGGAAGACATAGGGAGATGGAGAGGAGAAGGGAGTTGAGGGAAATTGGAAGGGGAGGTGAACCATGAGAGACTATGGACTCTGAAAAACAACCTGAGGGTTTTGAAGGGGTGGAGGGTATTAAGGAGGGCACGTATTGCATGGAACACTGGGTGTGGTACAAAAACAATGAATTTTATTACGCTGAAAAGAAATTTTTTTAAAAAGGGGGAAAAAGGGGCACCTGGGTGGCTCAGTGTGTTGAGCCTCTGCCTTCAGCTCGGGTCATGATCCCGGGGTCCTGGGATCGAGCCCCACGTCGGGCTTTCTGCTCTGCAAGTAGCCTGCTTCCTCCTCTCTCTCTGCCTGCCTCTCTGCCTACTTGTGATCTCTGTCAGATAAATAAAGAAAAAATCTTAAAAAAAAAAAAGGGGGGGAAAAAAAGTAGTAGATGATCCTATTGTAATGACTATCTGCCTAAACTACTTCCACTTAATTATGATAATAGCATGCTTCTGGTGAAGAATATGAGCTTCAGACAGTGATCACTGATAAGACAAAATATGCACCAAGGTGATAAGCAATGAATAAAGTTCATGCAAGATATATATTTTTTTCATGATGAATAGAATACAAAACAAAACTTCTGAATGAATATGACATTCAGTAGAGAAGTCCACCTTCCAACACTCATTTCAATTTCTGTCCATCAAAACAGCTCTGCTTTCCACTGTGTTGTGACTTTGTCAAATTATCATTTATTAAGTAAAGTTGGTGTGTACGATGTTGAGCGTGGTTCAATAAAAGACCACAAGGGAAAGAAAACAGAATTTTTTACCCACTGGTTTCTGGAAGAGGCACAAGGTTCTCTCAAGGAGGCACATCAGGAAGTCACCACTTGCACAGGCAGAAAGAGTGGAACAGGAGCTAGGGCACATGCTTTTATTAGGGCCCAAGTGTGGAGTACTTGGGGATTCCCTGACTAACGCCATGTTGGTCAATTTAAATGGAAAAGAGCAGGATTTTGTTATGCTTCCCAGCAGTTTTATCTAAGGGCATATAAAGAGAAGCACCTGGGAGATAAGGGAGACTATTATTTATCACAAGGGCAGTTGGGCAGGGTCTAGCAGTAACTTATATTTCCTTGTGACTTTTTGGGTTGTTACCCAGGACATACACTTGAGGGAAGGGTTAATGTCAGTTCAAGGTCTCTGCTAGCAACTTGGCTACCCCAAATGGTTGCCAAGTCAGCAACATTATGAAGTAGTTTACCCAAACCGTCAACAGCAGCCAATCATTTTCAAGATCACATGATCAGAAGTGAGAGCCCCTATTGAATGTCCACTAAAAATCTAGTCCAGTCATAAAAGTACTGACCCAATTATTATGAACTCAAGCACTGTATCTTATTTAGGATAAAATATTTTGACTGAAAGTAGAATTATACAAATATTTTTTGTACAAATTTTACTTAGCAATAACATATCAAACATTAATCATCACAGAAACCTGTTGGAAAAAACAATTATTCATAATGGTACATTGAAGCTGAGATGAGCAATGTTTCTGTGTTTTTCAAATATTGGAGCTAGGTGAATATTGGATCTATTATGTTACAATACATATTTCAAATTTAATTGAGGAAAAAACCTAACTACTTCATTGTAGAGTAAAATTATATTTTAAACGGGCTTCCCCTCTGAAAGTGAGGAGCTGGAAACTCACAGCATATAGATCTACTCTGAAACAATTGATTCAATTGAAGATTCCATGTTTTAATTCCACCCTAAACATATGTACTCCTGGTTCTCTCTCACCTGTCTTTTTTGCTTATGTAAGTTCTGAGCCAAAGTCCTCAATAGCGTAAGGAAAGGAACTCTGGTGATCCCATGCTCTGCACTCCCCTAGGGGTTCTAGGATAATAGATAACATATAATAGTGACTGTGCCCAATACCCTCTCACCACAATTGCAAAACTACTTCAATACCATTCTCGCCATTGGTAATAGCAATAACACTATTGTTGGTACATAGAGCAAAACTGTTAAAAAGCTTCATATGTATTATCATGCTCACCAATATTTTGCCACAACTCTAAAATTGTTATGGGTCTAAAAATACTCCACTTTTTGTGTTGAGAAAAAAAGAATAAGGGTTGATGAAGGTATCAATATTTTATTGATATTTGTTCATTTATATTTACTATATTATGATTTTGTGTATGCCTAAAATGCCTAAACCACCACCGTCTCCCAGAATTCTGATATTGATGTAGCAGAGAGCAATGCTAGGTTGAATGGTTGAACTCTGAGTGATCAAAATCTACAGTGTACCATAAATGGTCTCTAATGTAAATATGAACAAGGCTGCCCAAGAAAATTGTCAGTTTCTTGATTTCTTGATAATTAGCACTGTACATTTTTCACCTTGCCTTTACATTACATTGCACACACACACACACACACACACACACACACACACACACATATATCCACATACATATATATATATACATATATATATATATCCTTTTTTAAAAAAAAAGATTCATCAGCAGTGATTATAGTCACTACCACAGATTTATATTAATGTCTTTCCTTTTTAATTTTCAAACTGTGACTGAGTTGCCACGATTACTGCATAGCTCTGGAGAATATACTATTTTACTTGTTGCATGACATTTTGATAATTTAATGACATTTACTCAAGTCCACTATTGTAGTTGGCTATGTCTAATGAGGCTAAAGAGCTTTTCACCTCCTAAGCATGTCAACTTCAAACGTTTCTGAAGAAATAGGCTTTACCTTTCATTCTGGCCTGTTTTTCACAAATACATGTTTTCTCATTTAAAAAAAAATATTATGGATCAATGCAATTACATCATTAGTATTTGGAAAACAAGCCAAAGCTCAGGTTGTTATTAAATCCTCTAACTGGAACAGAACAACACAAAGTATAAGTTAGTAAATTAGAGAATGAACAAACCCAGGATCTGAACTGAAATACTTTGTATAGTTGTTATCCCCAGCATTCTTTAAATATACAACTCTCATTTTTTTCTCTTAATGCTCTTTTCTTTAGCATACTATAGCTTTCTAGTTTAAGACAAAACAAGAGCCCTATTGTTTTTGTTTCTTTTTATTTTAATAAAGCATAAACTTACTCCTTTTTCCATAAATGAAGTCCCATATTCATTTTTCTTAAAATGTTATTATTCTATACAGATACCCTGATAAAACTAGTTTTTTTTTTTTCTTAAATTTGAAGAATGAAATGTCATAAAGAATATTGGGATATATCTTACCAAATAAAATCCCATATTTTCTTCTTTAATTGGAAACTTAATGATATTTTTAAAAACAAGAAATTTTGTTGATTAGCTCAGATCTTCAGAATTAAGCAAATGCCAGGGTGCCTGGGTGGCTCAGTCAGTTAGACGTCTGACTTCAGCTCAGGTCATGATCTCGGGATCCTGGGACTGAGCCCCATGTAGGGCTCTCTGCTCAGGGGAGAGAATGACTCTCTTTCTCTCAGTCAAGTAAATAAATAAAATCTTAAAAAAAAAAAAAAAAAAAGAATTAAGCAAATATGTTAGGCAGACGAGCCTGCTTTGCACTGGCACTAAATGGTTGATATATTTTAGAAATAATACTTAAAAGTATAAATGGCCTTGGGGAAATGATCCCAGGGACATTAGAGGGACCTACTGTTAATTAAACAACTGTTTTATCTCATAGGGGAGGATATAGAATTTTCATGGAACTATCTATATTTTCTTTAAGTTATAATGATTGCAATTCAATATGTATTTCTCAAAAATAGATATTTTCTGATGAGTCTATTGGGCACACTGGTCAGGTTCCTTAGGATTGTAATTATCAATATGCCAAGACTATGTGAAGAACATAAATTTTAATTTTTACCATAAGATTTTTGTACATTTTTGTGTAATAGATTTTGGTCCAATGCTGATAAAAGAAATTTGTACCATGTATTTGAAATTGGCATGATTTTTAAATTTCAGTTTTATTTCATTTTAAAATGTTATTTTAAACACAAATTGTCCTAATAATCATCTTTTTCAAATGATTAAATACAACAAGTTAATTAAGCTGATAATCAACATGTAATTTATTGTTGTCTTAAGCCTTAAATAGTTTAGCTGTTGGTTTGTTTTAATATGAGAATATTGTAAAGAGTACCAAGATTCATATACTGTTCCATGGAAGCAGTGTCTTATAGTGTCTAACATGGTCAATGTCATAAAGAAGTTAAGTAATTTTTCTTTCTTTTTTTAGCACTTGGAATGTTTTATCCTTGAAATTTCTCAGACTACTTCATTTAGTAAGTAGAGACATCATTATTCTTTGCAGTGTTTTGTAATGAGCTAACAAAACTATGGAAATCACTCTATTTTATTAAAATGTATTTGTTATAGAACCAACTCATAAATAACTATAAGGTTAAAATGCCTACAAATTAGCACAATGGGAATGATTCCTAAAAATTCTAATGAAATCTAAGGGGGACAAAAAGTCTTGAAAAGGC
Organism: Mustela lutreola; assembly: GCF_030435805.1. Classification (NCBI taxonomy): domain Eukaryota; kingdom Metazoa; phylum Chordata; class Mammalia; order Carnivora; family Mustelidae; genus Mustela; species Mustela lutreola. The sequence goes on from NC_081297.1 coordinate 59,905,882, forward strand.
CATAGGAGCTCAAGGTTAATCTAAGCACGAGCAGTGGGTTTAACGAATAGAAAACTTCAACACTTCCTAGTTTTACTTCTTTCTCGAAAAGAAATACGAAGTTCCCTTCTACAATTGCAAAAGTTAAAGGACTATTCCTTAATCCTTATTTTCCAAATAAGTTCACTAACAATGGGAAGATGGTTTAAAGTATTTTTTTAATCTTCAATTGGATACATAATTAGTAAGAAAATCTCTAAACATGTCAAAGAAAAAGTTATAAGAAAATGTATTTTATCTATTTTTTAATTTAAAATTAGTTTAATTAACACACAGTGCATTACTAGTTTCAGAGGTAGAGTTTAGTGATTCGTCAATTGCATACAACATCCATTTCTCATTATATCAAGTGCCTCCTTAATGCTCATCACCCATTTAGCCCATTCCCCCACCCACCTTCCCTGCAGCAACCCTCAGTTTGTTTAAAAGTCTCTTGGAGTGCCTGTGTGGCTCTCAGTCCTTAAGTACCTGACTTCTGCTCAGAGTCCTGGGATCTAGCCCTATGTGGGGCTCTCTGCTCAGTAAGAAGCCTGCTTCTCTTTTTCCCTCTCCCAGCCCCATGCTTGTGCAAGCTCTCTTTCTTTCTGTCAAATAAATAATCTTAACAAAATTTTTTAAGTCTCTTATGGTTTGTCTCCCTCTCTGATTTTGTCTTATTTTACTCTTCTTTCCCTTTTCCTATGTTCCTCTGTTTTGTTTCTTAAATTCCACATATAAGTGAATCATATGATATTTATCTTGTATGTGATCTATCTTACTTCATACCTGTATCAAATAAAATAACTATACATCATATAAAGGATAGAGTTACAAATTCAGCAAGAAAATAAGTGGAAAGTGGTGCATTACTAAATTTATATGTCAAGCTTTTATTCTTTTAATATTTATTTATTTATTTATTTATTTGAGATAAAGAGAGCAAGGGAGAGTGGAGTTAGAAGGAGAGAGAGAAAGAGAGAGAGAGATTGAGATTGAGATTGAGTGCAGAGCCTGACATGGAGCTCCATCTCAAGACCCTGAAATCATGAACTGAGCTGAAATCAAGTCAGCCACTTAACCCACTGAGCCATCCAGGCACCCTTTGTTTTTTAAAAAGATTGAATCAAAGTTTTATAAGATCTCAACAAGAAAACTGTGAAAATCAGCTTGTCCAAGTATATGGTGAACTTCAATGGAGTTCCTAAATAAATATCTGTTCCTAAATAAATATCACTTTCTCAACCCACACACACGTACAAAATTCAGATAAAATACTTGGTATAAGCTCACTGTATAAGTGTCCAAATGCCACTCTATAATAGTCTAGTTCCTTACCAGTTCCTAATGTCACAAACAATACATTCCCTGACTATAGATTACTGCCATCTTGTGGGTAGTTCATCATAACTATTTTAGCCCCAAATTTTCCAGTTGTATTTTTGTATTTACCTAAAGACAAATCAACGATTCTTTTCTGATAGACTTTTTTGGTTCATCTATGAAGTGGCAGGCACTGTGAAAAGCAGCAGGTTTCAAAGTTAAAATAGACACAGATCCCATTCCAAAAAGATTACAGAGCAATTCTCGTTTAGTGAAATTTCATTTTGAAAGAGTAAAGAATGAATACATGCCAGTTAAAGAGGGTGTCTAGTTGCTCTTGAACAAAGATAAAATATTACCTTACATGTGTCTAGGTTTTGGTCCATAGATTTCAGTTTTAGATTTTAATATGTGAGTGAATCCAGGGGATATCAAGCTCTTAGAGGATGATGACCACAAATTAAACTCATCCGAAAGTGGTGTGTAAATGTGACAGGCATGTAAACAGTAAAGGTGTGTAAAATACTATTTGTGTGCTTTAAATTGAGGGATATATCCTCTTCTTTTACTTTTTTTGTTTGAATATAGTTGACACGCATTTTGTCTTGTTTTGTTTTACATAAATCCTTGCATGTGGGGTTTGAACCTGAGATCAAGAGTCACATTACAAGAGTCATTTCTAAGGATTCATGTAATTAGATCGAGCCAACTCAGATTGCTCAGAATAATCTCCCTATCTTAGAGTCTCTAGAATTTTTACACTTAGAAAACTCCTTTTGTTCCATATAAAGGAACATATTCACAGGTTTTGGGGATTAGGGCCTGGACATCTTTAGGGAGCCATTATTCTCCCTGTCATATTGATCTCTCAAAAAGTAATATGGAACTCATAAAATTTCTAATTAAATTGCAATTCATAATTATTTTTAATAGCATCAAAAAATGAGGACTTAACTATTCATCCCTAGACTTAAAAAGAAATAGCAAATTAAACCCAATGAAAATGGGAGGAAATAACAAAGAAAATATTAGAGATTAATGAAAATAAAATGCATGTACATAGAAGAATATTAGTGGAGCAATACTGATTCCTTGAAAATAATTAAAATTTCACAATACTCTGGCAAGATATACTCAGAAAATAAAGTGAATAATATTCTAAAAAAGATAGTGAATAATAAATAACAAAAATAAAAAATAAGTAAAATAAATAAAATACCCTTCAGGTGTTCCAACAAAAAAAGAGTAAGTGTCAAAAGAAGATAACAATGTGATGAATGAAATTTTAAAACCCTGAGCAAAAAATATAACTTTCCAAGGCTAACTCAAGAAGAAAAAGATAATTGGATTAGACAATTTTTTAAAGAATGAATCAGTAGTCAAAAGAAATCCCCAAAAAATATAGAACTAGATGTCTTCACCAGAAAATTCTACCAAACAATTAAAAATGAAACACACACACTATCAAGTCTTTACAAACTGCTTTTGTGTGTAAATAATAGAAGAAATGTTATTGTTCTGAAATTATTTTATTAAGCTGAATCACTATTCAGACCTAATACCAGTAAATTCTGTACTAGGAAGGAATATTGCCAACTTTATTCTTGAACATCAATGTAAAGATACAAAATTAACTATTAGGAAAAATAATTCAGGAATGCATAAAAATGATAACATGTAATGACCACATTTGACATTAGAAAACTGGTCAATTCTTTACCATTTTAAGAGATTAAACATAAAAAATCATGATATCCGTGTGCCTGGGTAGCTCAGTGGGTTAAGCTTCTGCTTTTGGCTCAGGTCATGATCTCAGGGTCCAGGGATCAGCCCTGCATAGTTGGGGAGGAGGAGGTTCTGCTCAGCAGGGAGCCTGCTTCCCCCTCTCTTCCTGCCTCTCTGCCTACTTGTGATCTCCCTCTCTATATATCAAATAAATAAGCAAAATATTAAAAAAAAGAAATCATGATATCTTTTTATTAGGTGCACACAAAGAGTTTGATTATATTTTACAGTCATTCTTTACTCTCAGCAAACAATCTATTGATTATAATTATCTATTGTTATTATCTATCACTATGTTGCAAATTACCAATAATAAACAGTAATAAACATTGATTACCTCAAAATTTCCATGGTTTCAGAATTAATTTTATCCAGGAGGTTTTGGATCAGAGCCATTAACTAGATTGCACTCAAGATATGCTCTCATTTGTATGTGGGATCTAAAAAAGCTAAGCTCATGGAAACAGAGTAGAATGGTTGTTGCCAGGGGCAAAAGGAGATGGGGTGTGGAGGGAAGATGTTGGTCAAAGGCATAAACTTCTAGTTATGAGAGGAAGATCTAATGATGACTGTGGTCAACAATATTGTATTATATACTTGATTGTTGCTAAGAGAGTAAGTCTTAAATGTTCTCACCACATGCACACAAAAATGGTAATTACGTGTGGCTAAGTCTCATATGGTAATCATTTCACAAGCTATATCAAATCATCACATTGTACACCTTAAACTTGTACAATGTTATTTGTCAATTAATATCTCAGTAAAGCTAGAATAAAAAAGACTTAGGCTAAGAAGGCTGCAGCTATCTGGCACTAAGCTAGAGCTGGTTGATCAGCTTCCCAAAGGTAACATGCACTGCTGTTTAGTTGGTTCTGACTACTGGCAACTTGCCCTGTAAATCTTTTCATAGGGCTGCTTTGAGTTCTCATGACATTCAGCTGGCTTCTCCAAGAGCAGTGATTCTAAAGAACAGGATCTTCTTTTTAATTCAATCTTTGTATTTTTTTAACAAGAACTTTTTTTTTTTTAATTGAGGTATATTTGACAATTAAGAATTGTATATTTTTAAGGGGTACAATTTGATTATTTGTTATGCATACGCACTGAGAAATAATCACTACATTCAAACTAATGCACATATTCATCCTTTTGTTATTTCAAACTTGTAGATCACCCATTTCCATTTAGGCAAGATAAGAAGGAACTACATAAATACCTGAATACCAGGAGATGGGGCTGACTGGGGGCTATTTTGGAGACTCATTACTAAAATGGCAACTTTCTTAATTCAGTGAAGTGTATCTACATTAAAAAAAAAAAAAAAAAAGAAAGAAAGAAAACTAAGGCAATTCATAAGACTTGACGGGAAACTTTGGAATATTTTTCTGTGTGATGCAGTAAGGTGAGTTAAAAAAACACCAAAAAGATAAAAAGGTTAGAGTGAAGGAAAAATTGATGGTATTTGCAGAAAATAGTACATGTACAATGCTAGATGCTTTGTTTTATCATTATGTATCTCTGCATGGATAAATGACTATACAGGCATACCTTAATCATTGTGCTTTGCTTTATTGCACTTTGCAGATACTGCATCATTTTTTATTTTTATTTATTTATTGAGACAAAGTGAGAAACAGGCTCCACACCCAGCATGGAGTCTGATGCGGGGCTTGATCCCATGACTCTGAGATCATGACCTGAGCCAAAATCAAGAGTTGGGCACTTAACCAACTACACCACCAGAGGACCCTGCATTTTTTTTTTTTTTTTTTTTTTTTTTTTACAAATTGAAGCTTTGTGGCAACCCTGCATTGAGCGAGTCTGTCAGTGTCATTTTTCCAACAGCATTTGCTCTTTTATGTTTCTGTGTCACATTTTGGTCATTCTCAAAGTATTTCAACCTTTTTCATTACTATTATATTGTGGTGATCTGGGATGAGTGATTACTACTTGATGAAAGCTTGGATGATGGTTAGTATATTTAGCAATAGAGTATTTTTAAAATTAAGGTACATGCATTATTTTCTTAGACATAATATTGCACACTTAATAGACTACAATATACTATAAACATAACTTTTATAGGCACTGGAAAACCAAAATTTATTTGACTTACATTACTGCAACATTCACTTTCTTGTGGTGGCCTGGAAACAAGCCCCACATCTCCAAGATATGTTTGTGTGTGTATGTGTGTGTGTGTATATATATATATATATATATATATATCTGCATCTGATAGATATGGATAATTAACAAAGAGTATAATACACACAACTCAGGTTTTCAGTTCAATGATTTTTTGATAATTTTATATAACTATACACATACACACAAAACAAAAAATACTAAATTCTTCCACAGAGTTTCCTCATGACTTTTATAGTCAATTTCCCTCCCCCTAAGGCAACCATAAAACCCTGAAGAACAAGGTGCAGGGGCTCCGTGGTTGCTGAACACGTGGAAGAGCAGGGTCTTGAGCTCCACTGGAGAGGGCATGGGAGCGCCACACCGTTTCTGTAGACTTGGCCCTATGCATCTCTTCCTCTGGCCGTTGATGGTCTCTCCAGTCCTCATTGTCTCCATTATGAAGGCTTGCTTTGTGGCGGCACATCTGATCTACCCTGGAGAATTTTCCACATGTGCTTGAGAGGTGAATGCTGGGGGTGGAAGAGAGAATAAAAGTGCCTATAAGAATAGCCACCAAACTCCAGGAACCCAGAGAGCCTTGGGAGAAGTAAGAAAAGATTCCTGCTTCCGGGGAGGAGTCAAGATGGCAGAGAAGTAGCAGGCTGAGACAACTTTAGCTAGCCGGAGATCAGCTAGATAGCTTATCTAAAGATTGCAAACACCTGAAAATCCATCGGCAGATCCAAGAGAAGAAGAACAGCAATTCTGGAAACAGAAAAACAACCACTTTCTGAAAGGTAGGACCGGCAGAGAAGTGAATCCAAAGCGACGGGAAGATAGACACCGGGGGAGGGGCTGGCTCCCGGCAAACAGTGGAGCAAGGGCGCACAAAATCAGGACTTTTAAAAGTCTGTTCCGCTGAGGGAAATCGCTCCAGAGGCTAAACTGGACGGAGCGAAGCCCACGCAGGGTCAGCGTGGCCTCAGGTCCCACAGGGTCACAGAAGGATCGGGGGTGTCAGAGTGTCGCAGAGCTTGCGAGTATTGGAACGGGAAAGCCGCTACAGAGACAGAGCCAACAGTAAGCTCGCAGCTCGGGATTACCTTGAACCGGTCGCAGGCTCAGTGAGCTAGGAGCACGGCCGGAGGTCGGGCAGACGGGAGTAGCTGGCGCTGTTCTCTCAGGGCGCACTGAGGAGTGGGGCCCCGGGCTCTCGGCTCTTCCTGGTCGGAGACCAGAAGGCCGCCATTTGTATTCCCGTCCTCCAGAACTATACGGAAAGTGCTCAGGGAACAAAAGCTCCTGAAAGCAAACCCGAGAGGATTACTCAACCTGGCCCCTGATAAGGGCGGTGAAATTTCGCCTGGGGCAAAGACACTTGAGAATCACTACAACAGGCCCCTCCCCCAGAAGATCAACAAGAAATCCAGCCAATACCAAGTTCACCTACCAAGGAGTGCGGTTTCAATACCAAGGAGAGCAGCAGAATTCCAGAGGAGGAGAAAGCAAAGCACGGAACTCATGGCTTTTTCCCTGTCATTTTTTTTAGTCTTGCAGTTAATTTTTTTTTTCATTTTTTAGTTTTTTTCTCGCCTTCTGGTAAAAATTTTCTTTTTAACTTTTACCTTTTTCTTTTTTAACGTTTTTTAACCAGTTTATCTAATATATATATTTTTTTCTTTTTTATATTTTTCTTACTTGTTTTCTCTTTTTTTTCTTTTTTCTTTCTTCCTTTTTGAACCTCCTTTTATCCCCTTTCTCCCCCCTCACGATTTGGGATCTCTTCTAATTTGGTTAAAGCATATTTTCCTGGGGTTGTTGCCATCCTTTTAGTATTTTTCTTGCTCCTTCATATACTCTTATCTGGACAAAATGACAAGACGGAAAAATTCAACACACACAAAAAAAAAAAGAACAAGAGGCAGTACCGAAGGCTAGGGACCTAATCAATACAGACATTGGTAATATGTCAGATCTAGAGTTCAGAATGACAATTCTCAAGGTTCTAGCCGGGCTCGAAAAAGGCATGGAAGATATTAGAGAAACCCTCTCGAGAGATATAAAAGCCCTTTCTGGAGAAATTAAAGAACTAAAATCTAACCAAGTTGAAATCAAAAAAGCTATTAATGAGGTGCAAACAAAATTGGAGGCTATCACGGCTAGGATAAATGAGGCAAAAGAAAGAATTAGTGATATAGAAGACCAAATGACAGAGAATAAAGAAGCTGAGCAAAAGAGGGAGAAACAGCTACTGTACCACGAGGGGAGAATTCGAGAGATAAGTGACACCATAAGACGAAACAACATTAGAATAGTTGGGATTCCAGAAGAAGAAGAAAGAGAGAGGGGAGCAGAAGGTATACTGGAGAGAATTATTGGGGAGAATTTCCCCAATAGGGCAAAGGGAATGAGCATCAAATTTCAGGAGGTTCAGATAACACCCCTCAAAATCAATAAGAATAGGCGCACACCCCGTCAGCTAATAGTAAAATTTACAAGTCTCAGTGACAAAGAGAAAATCCTGAAAGCAGCCTGGGAAAAGAAGGCTGTAACATACAAAGGTAAAAATATTAGATTGCCAGCTGACTTATCCAAAGAGACCTGGCAGTCCAGAAAGAGCTGGCATGATATTTTCAGAGCACTAAATGAGAAAAACATGCAGCCGAGAATACTATATCCAGCTAGGCTATCATTGAAAATAGAAGGAGAGATTAAAAGCTTCCAGGACAAACAAAAACTGAAAGAATTTGCAAACACCCAACCAGCTCTACAGGAAATATTGAAAGGGGTCCTCTAAGCAAAGAGAGAGCCTACAAGTGGTAGATCAGAAAGGAACAGAGACAATATACAGTAACAGTCACCTTACAGGCAATACAATGGCACTAAATTCATATCTCACAATAGCTTACCTAAATGTGAATGGGCTAAATGCCCCTGTCAAAAGACACAGTGTATCAGAATGGATAAAAATACAAAACCCATCTATATGTTGCCTCCAAGAAACTCATTTTAAGCCCGAAGACACCTCCAGATTTAAAGTGAGGTGGTGGAAAAGCATTTACCATGCTAATGTATATCAGAAGAAGGCAGGAGTGGCAATCCTTATATCAGATCAATTAGATTTTAAGCCAAAGACTATAATAAGAAATAAGGAAGGACACTATATCATACTGAAAGGGTCTGTCCAACAAGAAGATTTAACAATTTTAAATATCTTTGCCCCCAACGTGGGAGCAGCCAACTATATAAACCAATTAATAACAAAATCAAAGAAACACATCAGCAATAATACAATAATAGTAGGGGACTTTAACACTCCCCTCACTAAAATGGACAGATCATCCAAGCAAAAGATCAGCAAGGAAATAAAGGCCTTAAACGACACACTGGACCAGATGGACATCACAGATATATTCAGAACATTTCATCCAAAAGCAACAGAATACACACTCTTCTCTAGTGCACATGGAACATTCTCCAGAATAGATCACATCCTTGGTCCTAAATCAGGACTCAACCGCTATCAAAAGATTGGGATCATTCCCTGCATGTTTTCATACCACAATGTTCTAAAGCTAGAAATCAACCACAAAAGGAAGTTTGAAAAGAAACCAAATACATGGAGACTAAACAGCATCCTTTAAAGAATTAATGGGTCAACCGGGAAATTAAAAAAGAATTTTAAAAAATCATGGAAACAAATTATAATGAAAATACAACGGTTCAAAATCTGTGGGACACAACAAAGGCAGTCCTGAGAGGAAAATATATAGCAGTACAAGCCTTTCTCAAGAAACAAGAAAGGTCTCAGGTACACAACCTAACCCTATACCTAAAGGAGCTGGAGAAAGAACAAGAAGGATACCCTAAGCCCAGCTGGAGAAGAGAAATCATTAAGATCAGAGCAGAAATCAATTAAATAGAAACCAAAAAAACAATAGAACAAATCAACGAAACTAGGAGCTGGTTCTTTGAAAGAATTAATAAAATTGATAAACCCCTAGCCCGACTTATCAAAAAGAAAAGAGAAAGGACCCAAATAAATAAAATCATGAATGAAAGAGGAGAGATCACAACTAACACCAAAGAAATACAAACTATTATAAGAACATACTATGAGCAACTCTACGGCAATGAATTTGAAAATCTGGAAGAAATGGATGCATTCCTAGAAACATATAAATTACCACAACTGAATCAGGAAGAAATAGAAAGCCTGAACAGACCCATAACCAGTAAGTGAATTGAAACAGTCATTAAAAATCTCCAAACAAACAAAAGCCGAGGGCCAGACAGCTTCCCGGGGGAATTCTACCAAACATTTAAAGAAGAACTAATTCCTATTCTCCTGAAACTGTTCCAAAAAATAGAAATGGAAGGATAACTTCCAAACTCATTTTATGAGGCCAGCATCACCTTGATCCCAAAACCAGACAAGGATCGCATCAAAAAAGAGAGCTACATACCAATATCCTTGATGAACACAGATGCGAAAATACTCAACAAAATACTCGCCAATAGGATTCAACAGTACATTAAAAGGATTATTCACCACGACCAAGTGGGATTTATTCCAGGGCTGCAAGGTTGGTTCAACATCCGCAAATCAGTCAATGTGATACAACACATCAATAAAAGAAAGAGCAAGAACCATATGATACTCTCAATAGATGCTGAAAAAGCATTTGACAAAGTACAGCATCCCTTCCTGATCAAAACTCTTCAAAGTGTAGATATAGAGGGCACATACCTCAATATCATCAAAGACATTTATGAAAAACCCACCACAAATATCATTTTCAATGGAGAAACACTGAAAGCTTTTCCGCTAAGGTCAGAACATGGCAGGGATGTCCATTATCACCACTGCTATTCAACATAGTACTAGAGGTCCTAGCCTCAGCAATTAGACAACAAAAGGAAATTAAAGGCATCCAAATCGGCAAAGAAGAAGCCAAATTATCACTCTTCGCAGATGATATGATACTATATGTGGAAAACCCAAAAGACTCCACTCCAAAATTGCTAGAACTTATACAGGAATTCAGTAAAGGGTCAGGATATAAAATCAATGCACAGAAATCAGTTGCATTTCTCTACACCAACAGCAAGACAGAAGAAAGAGAAATTAAGGAGTCAATCCCATTTACAATTGCACCCAAAACCATAAGATACCTAGGAATAAACCTAACCAAAGAGGCAAAGAATCTATACTCAGAAAACTATAAAGTACTCATGAAAGAAATTGAGGAAAACACAAAGAAATGGAAAAATGTTCCATGCTCCTGGATTGGAAGAATAAATATTGTGAAAATGTCTATGCTACCTAAAGCAATCTACACATTTAATGCAATTCCTATCAAAGTACCATCCATCTTTTTCAAAGAAATGGAACAAATAATTCTAAAATTTATATGGAACCAGAATAGACCTCGAATAGCCAAAGGGATATTGAAAAAGAAAGCCAAAGTTGGTGGCATCACAATTCCGGACTTCAAGCTCTATTACAAAGCTGTCATCATCAAGACAGCATGGTACTGGCACAAAAATAGACCCATAGATCAATGGAACAGAATATAGAGCCCAGAAATAGACCCTCAACTCTATGGTCAACTAATCTTCGACAAAGCAGGAAAGAATGTCCAATGGAAAAAAGACAGCCTCTTCAATAAATGGTGCTGGGAAAACTGGACATTCACATGCAGAAAAATGAAATTGGACCATTTCCTTACACCACGCACAAAAATAGACTCAAAATGGATGAAGGACCTCAATGTGCGAAAGGAATCCATCAAAATCCTTGAGGAGAACACAGGCAGCAACCTCTTCGACCTCAGCCGCAGCAACATCTTCCTAGGAACAACGCCAAAGGCAAGGGAAGCAAGGGCAAAAATGAACTATTGGGATTTCATCAAGATCACAAGCTTTTGCAAAGCAAAGGAAACAGTTAAAATCAAAAGACAACTGACAGAATGGGAGAAGATATTTACAAATGACATATCAGATAAAGGACTAGTGTCCAGAATCTATAAAGAACTTAGCAAACTCAACAGCCAAAGAACAAATAATCCAATCAAGAAATGGGCAGAGGACATGAACAGACATTTCTGCAAAGAAGACATCCAGATGGCCAACAGACACATGAAAAAGTGCTCCATATCACTCGGCATCAGGGAAATACAAATCAAAACCACAATGAGATATCACCTCACACCAGTCAGAATGGCTAAAATCAACAAGTCAGGAAATGACAGATGCTGGCGAGGATGCAGAGAAAGGGGAACCCTCCTACACTGTTGGTGGGAATGCAAGCTGGTGCAGCCACTCTGGAAAACAGCATGGAGGTTCCTCAAAATGTTTTAAATAGAACTGCCCTATGACCCAGCAATTGCACTATTGGGTATTTACCCTAAAGAAACAAACGTAGTGATCCAAAGGGGCACGTGCACCTGAATGTTTATAGCAGCAATGTCCACAATAGCCAAACTATGGAAAGAACCTAGATGTCCATCAACAGATGAATGGATAAAGAAGAGGTGGTATATATACACAATGGAATACTATGCAGCCATCAAAAGAAATGAAATCTTGCCATTTGCGACAACATGGATGGAACTAGAGCCTATCATGCTTAGCGAAATAAGTGAAGGTGAAGCAGAGAAAGACAACTATCATATGATCTCTCTGATATGAGGAAGTGGTGATGCAACATGGGGGCTTAAGTGGGTAGGAGAAGAATAAATGAAACAAGATGGGAACGGGAGGGAGACAAACCATAAGTGACTCTTAATCTCACAAAACAAACTGAGGGTTGCTGGGGGGAGGGGGTTTGGGAGAAGGGGGTGGGATTATGGACATTGGGGAGGGTATGTGCTTTGGTGAGTGCTGTGAAGTGTGTAAACCCTGTGATTCACAGACCTGTACCCCTGGGGATAAAAATATATGTTTATAAAAAATAAAAAATTAAAAAAAAAGGTCATAAGTATGTTTAAACTTATAAGGAACTACCAAACCATTCTGTAATGGTTATAAATTTATAAGAATTCCAATTTTTCAGATTCTCAGCATCATTTGATTTTTATAGGTTTTTGTTGTTGTTGTTGTTGTTGTTTTGTTTTGTTTTGTCATTCAGATATTTCTTTGAACATTAAAAGAGTAACCAGAATGAGTGATACATTCTCTTTCATTTTATTTTCACCTCACAATGTTTATTTATACAATTTCTACCATCTATTTCATACATCTATTTCTACCATTTTATTTCTGTAATTTATACAGAAGAGAGAGCATAGGACATTTAAAGGAAAGGAAAAATATTACATGTGTTGGTATTAAGGGAGACAGGCTAACCTCAAAGCCCAACTCTATAGCTTTGTATCTATAATATCTTGGGAATTATTTAAGAAGTCTGTTTTTAAGCTTCCTGGTGTTTGTCATGGAGATACCAATACTAATTCTTTCAGAGTGGTCATAAAAATTAAATGAGGTAATATAAATTCTCAAGCATGTATCTAGCAAATGATAAACACAAAATATTAGCTACTATTATTGGCCATTTATCATCATCATTGACATTATTACTGAAAGATTATCTTGGGGTGCATGGGTGGCTCAGTTGGTTAGACGACTGCTTTCGGTTCAGGTCATGGTCTTGGGATCCTGGGATTGAGTCCTGCATTGGCTACCTGCTCAGCAGGGATCCTGCTTGTCCTTCCATTCTCCCTGCTTGTGCTTGCTATCTCTCTCTCTGTCAAGTAAATAAATAAATAAAATCTTCAAGAAAATTATAAAAACAAAGACTATCTTAACTGGATTATTTGTTTGGTAAGTTCCTTATAGATTTTGGATACAAATCCTTTATCAATTACATCATCTTGTCATTTGCAAATATATTCTCCTACCCTGAAGGCTGCCTTTTAGTTTTTTAATTCTTTCCTGTGCTGTGCAGAAGTTTTTGCTTTTTGCTTTTGTTTCCTTGCTTCAGGAGATATGTCAGTTAAGATGTAGCTACAGCTGGAGATGCCTGGGTGGCTCATTTGGTTAAGCATCTGTCTTCTGCTTGTGATCTTGGGGTCCTGGGATCAAGCCCCACATTGGGCTCCTTTCCCTCTGTTCCTCCCCACTGTGTGTGCTCCCTTTCTCTCTCAGGTGAATACATAAAATCTTAAAAAAAAAAAAAAAAAGTTGCTACAGCTGATGTCAAAGAGGTTGCTGCTTATGTTCTCCTCTAAGATTTTAAGGGCTTTGTATCTCTCACATTTAGGTTTTTCATGCACTTTAAATATATTTTCATGCTTAGTATAAGAAAGTGGTTCAGTTTCATTCCTTGACATGTTGCTTTACCTTAATATTGTTGTAGTATCACTGAGTTGCAGATAACTGAGTTAATCTTTATCTCAAATTAAACATTTTAAGTACTAGAAGCACTGATCTTAGTATGATAATTTTTTTTGTAATTGTTCTACCCTGAGATGTTCACAGTTTTCTAAGTTAATGCTTTAATTCAAAAATTTAAATTAAGGTTACACAACTTTATTTCCCAAATGAGAGAGGAAGAGCTTTATTTCAGGTAGTTCCTTTACACATTTTAAAAATCCTCATGATTTTCCATCTTAAAAACACAATGAATAACAATAATAAGTAATCATATCTTGCCCTCTGTTTTTCTCCAAGTGTCATCCTGTCTTTCTCCTCCCTTTCATGGCCAAAATTCTGTAATATGTCGCTCCCATTGGTTTCTTTCATTTCTTAATTTCTATTTACTCATAAATAGCTTCACTCTGGTTCATGCTCTTAGTTGCCTTTGTTTTGCTGTGCAGAAACTTTTTTATCTGATGTAGTCCAATTTATTTTGCTTTTCTTGCCTGTGCTTTCAGTGTCATATCCAAAAAATCATTGCTAAGACCGATGTCAAAGACGGACATTATTTAACCATTAAAGAAACGAAATCCTGACATTTCTGACAACATGAATGGACCTGGAGGTATTATGCTAAGTGAAATAAGCCAGAAACAGATGGAAAAATACTGTATTATCTCAGTTATGTGGAGTCTAAAAAAAATTGAATTCATAGAAACAGAGAGTAGAATGAGCTGAGGGTGGGTGTAGTGAGAGAAATGACGAGATGTTGGTCAAAGGGTACAAGGTTTTGTTGGGTCTGTTATCAAAGGAACGAGACTGAAACAAAGTTACGCAATGCCTTATTCTTTTTTTTTTTTTAAGATTTATTTATTTATTTATTGGACAGAGAGATCACAAGTAGACAGAAAGGCAGGCAGAGAGAGAGAGAGAGAGAAGCAGACTCCCTGCTGAGCAAAGAGCCTGACGCGGGACTCGATCCTAGGACCCCGAGATCATGACCTGAGCCGAAGGCAGCGGCTTAACCCACTGAGCCACCTAGGTGCCCCCGCAATGCCTTATTCTATGCCAAGCATTAGAAGTTAGGCTGACTGGCCAGGGAAATGAGGCTGAGACAATGTGAAAGTTATGTAAAGCTATATTCTATGCCAAGCATTAGAAGTCAGACTGACCGGCCAGGGCCGCCTCTGAAGAGAGCGACGCCCCTTGGTCTTACAGGCTAGTTTTTATAGGGCACAATCGCAGACATCTGCATATGCTTTGGCTGATTGGATGTCTCCTACCTGTGTGTTTTAGTAATGGTTACCAATGGCCTCGTTTTAGGTATGTTTTAGTAATAGTTACCTGGTACTGGCCTTGTTTTAGGTGTTGTGTTTTAGTAACAGTTACCTGGAACCGAGAGCAGTAACTTTTCTAGACAACAAAATGTCTACCTAGGCAACATGGAGTCACTATGGCTAAGTAGGCCCAGGCAGGCCCTAGGGGGTTAACATGTTTTAACATGGAATTGACCCCAACAGTTTCAGTTATAAGATGAATAAGTTCTGGGGGTCTAATGTACAGGATGATAACTATAGTTAATGATACTGTTTATACTTGAACTTTGCTAAGACCCAAAGGATTTTTATCACACACAAAATGATAACAATGTGTGGCAATGTATGTTTTCATTATCAATTGTAGTAATTATTTCACAATTCATACACATATGTAATTGTCATTGTCAAATTGTGCACTTAAGCATATATAATTTTGTCAATTATATCTCCATAAAACTGGAAAAACAAAATAAGAAGAAAATGTGTTAGGTTTGAAGAATGAGAATTCTTGAGAATGAAAAAATTTTTACACTTCTTGAGGACAGGGAGGAAAACACATTTTTCACATTTAAAAAAAGTATATATTTTTTAAAATTTATTTTCAGTGTTCCAGAATTCATTGTTTATCCATCACACCCAGTGCTCCATGCAATACGTGCCCTCCATAACACCCACCACCAGGCTCACCCAACCTCTCACCCTCCTCCCATCCAAAACCCTCAGATTGTTGCTCAGAGTCCACAGTCTCTCATGGTTCGTCTCTCCCTCCAATTTCCCCCAACTCCCTTCTCCTCTCCAGCTCCCCATGTTATTTTAATTAGTTTCACTGAAAATTTGGAATGGCCCTTATCAGGACAGTTTATTTGTGTTGTTAATTCAAACACCAATAATAAAGTGAAAACCATCTGAGGTGTTTATGGAACCTTCTTTGGAGCCCTGCACTGTGCCTATGATATCACAAAAACCTTAACAGTCACAGTCTATTTGAGGAGCTTAAAGATTACTGCATAAATATTCATAGATGCAATAATTATTTCAATTGTATGATGGGAATCCACCAGAAACTTATTGTTTTACACATTGAAACTTAAGTGAGTTATCTCTGGAAAATATGTTCGAAAAATGAAAATCAAACTTACATAGAATGCTCATTGCTGTATTTCTGAAGAAATCCCTCTTGAGAGAAATCTAATTAAGCTGTTCAATGAATGCAATCCCTATGGTCTTCGGTCAGAATAAAAATATTGCCTATTCCATGACCAATTTGCAATTATAGGAGGTCTAAAAGCCCAACAAGGAAAAGAAAATTCACCTTATGAATAGGTATGTTCTCTTACTCATAATGTCCTGTAAAATTACACTGAGGTGGTAGAAAGGAAATTCTGTTAGTTTTGATTTCCATGGATTTTAGCTGCCTAATTGTTGACTTATTCTTTTTAAATCTAAATGAGTCAAAATATGTATGAAAATGAATTAATAAATGGCTAGAGTGTACTCCATTCCAAACCCTTAACTGTGGCTTTAAGGAAAGTGTGGAATTCAGAACCTGAATATAGTATGATTATATTTTACTCTATACACTTCAGTTTTATATAACTTATTTATAATTAGAATACCTCCTTATATTACTTACGTAACACTCTGCGTATAAGACTAGAATGTCAGTATGATAAAAACAAAAAATATATAATGTAACTTAAAGCCATTGTTTTCTTTTAATTTCTGTGAATATACCCTAAGATCTAGAACTCAAAATCAGGAAGAAATACTGCCTCCCTTTTAATTGGTCATTTATTTAGAAAGATTTATCAAAAGGAACCCAAATGACTATGTTCTCTGTAAGACCACTGATCCTAGGATAGCTCCTTCGCTAAAGTTTGATAGAAAACCGTGCTAGCTGACTGGATTCCCTTCAATATTTTCTGCTCTCTCTGTTGTCTCCACAGATGTCTGGCTCTGAGCCAACAATGAGTAGAAATCAGTCCCTCTGTACCACATTCACATTCGTGGCTTTTTCCTCTCTAGGAGAGTTACAGCCTGCGCTCTTTGTTGTGTTCTTAGTCATTTACTCATTTACTGTGGGAGGAAACCTCATCGTCATCTCCCTGATCTGGGTAACCCCTTCCCTGCACACTCCCATGTATTTCTTCTTAGTTAACCTGTCTTTTCTGGAGATGTGCTATATTACCAGTGTGGTGCCTCAGATGCTAGTGCACCTGCTGGAGGAGACCAAGACCATAAGTGTGGGGGGCTGTGCAGCTCAGATGTACATATTTGCCATCTTGGGACTGACAGAATGCTGCCTGCTGGCAGCCATGGCTTATGACCGCTTTGTAGCTATTTGTTATCCGCTGCATTATACTCTGTTGATGGGCCCTCGTGTGTGTTTGAAATTGGCTGTGGCATCTTGGACCACTGGGGTGGTGGTGGAGTCAGCCCAGATCACCCGCATCTTCAGTCTGCCCTTCTGTGGAACAGGAAAGATTCAGCACTTTTTTTGTGACATCATGCCTGTAGTGAAACTGGCTTGTACTGATACATCCCACATTGAGATTGTGATGTTCGCTGTCTCTGTGCTCTTTATTATGACTCCCTGTTTGCTCATCCTGTGCTCCTACCTGAGGATTCTTGTAACCATCGTGAGAATCCCTTCAGCAACTGGCAGACGCAAAGCTTTCTCCACTTGTTCATCTCATATCCTCGTTGTTTCTCTGTTCTATGGCACTGCCTTGTTCACTTATCTTCAGCCAAAGACTGCACACACTCCAGAAACAGACAAAGCAACTGCACTCATGTACACAGTGGTCACACCTGCTCTGAATCCTGTTATCTACACCTTGCGGAACAAAGAAGTAAAGGAAGCCTTTCAAAGAGTAACACAGAAGAACCCTCTGAGACAAATGGCCTAACCTAGCCATAGTAGATGAAACTAACACTATTTATACAGAAAAGTTACCCTATGTTTTATAATCCCTCTACAAATATACATTTTTCTTAAAGTATGTATTGCATCCAATTGGGAAACATTTGTAAATGTTTACATTTTTCAATGCATTTAAGCAAAAAGCAACTATGCAATAGGATATTTAAATAATTTATCTTTCATTTAATCAATAAATTACCAAACACTTCTTGTCCTAGACAGTATTCATTTTTTAAAATATTTTATTTGTTTATTCATGAGAGACAGAGAGATAGAGGCAGAGGGAGAAGCAGGTTCCCCACTGAGCAGGGAGCCCGATGCAGATTCCATGACCCTGAGATCATGACCTGAGAGAAGGAAAATACCCAACCATCTGAGTCACCCAGGAGCCTGACAGTATTCATTTTTTCTATCTCCATTGGTACTAAGATTAAGGTTCGTATCCCTCGTATCACTGAGGAACATGAAATATTCTTGTGGGAAGAAATTAAAAATGAATAGGAAGTAATCCTTACACTTCCGGTGTCAAATACATGCTGTTAGAATTTAAGTTAAGTGGCATATGCTCCCTTACTTAGCTCTCTATACTTAATAATCATGCATCTTAAATAATCAACTGTTAACAAATACTTGTGAGTGATATACACTATAATACAATTCTAATATTTAAACTACTGAAGTGTTTAAAGTGTCTAACTTGTAAATCTGGTGGGATCCTAATTTTTTATCCAAAACTAAATTCTTCCCTTGCTCTTATTCACTCAGTGCCTGAGTTTTCATATGAATGAAGTTTGAGAGATTTTTCTCCCTATTTGACATTCACTCTTGTTACTCCCATTGTAAACCTTGTTTAAATGTATGGGTTTGAATATAATATCCTTTAGGGACTGCCCATTTATTCTAGCTAATTAACTATTATATTTTTGATCCCCAAGTAATGAAGAACAAGACTTCCATAAGAGATTAAACTACATAACTTTATTGTTTTAAAGCTTTTATTTATTTATTTGTCAGAGAGATAGACAGCACAAGTAGGCATAGCAGCAAGCAGAGGAAGAGAGAGAAGCAGACTCTTCACTGAGCAGGGAACCCAATGTGTGGCTTGACCCCAGGACCCTGGCATCATGACCTGAGCTGAAGGCAGATGCTTAACTGATTGAGCCACACAGGCACCCTTAAACTAAATAACTTTTAAACAAATACTGATTTCTTATGGCAACTTTGGAGAAGTGAGGTGACCAAAAATGTAAATGTTCAGTGATATATTGTAAAAATTAGGGTTAACTTTTGACTTTTATCTTAGTGTTGTTTACCCCAGAGTCAAGTCTTAATACCAGTGCAAGTTATTTATTTGAAAAGGACTCGGAGTGGGAAAATGACACAGGCAAGGAAAGGACACTAAATTGTCCATTATTATGGCAGGTAGCATAAAATGGCCCCAAAATTTATTTTTATGGATGAAATAGTGTAAAACACAATCCTAAAATGTATTACTACATAGGTCTATATACGTACACACTTATTCTAATAAATCATTGATTGAGGGTTGATCTTAGGAAATGATCACTCTGACACTATTACTTCACTGCTAACTGTAGCAGACTTATGGAAATGCCCTCAGGAATAGTGATCTAGATTTGTGGCATCTGGAATGCATCTGGCATTGGATCATAAAATGGCAAAGCTGAAGGGATATAGGAGGTGATACTGTCAGTGAAAGTTACAAGTTTATTTTACAGAAGTATTTGAGATATTTGTGATAGGTAAAGGAGGTAAAGTATAGGTATGAATTGATATCAATATAAAATAGGAATTTATATATGAGGAAGTGGTGATACAACATGGAGGCTTAAGTGGGTAGAAGAAGAATAAATGAAACAAGATGGGATTGGGAGGGAGACAAACCATAAGTGACTCTTAATCTCACGAAACAAACTGAGGGTTGCCGGGGGGAGGGGGTTTGGGAGAAGGGGGTGGGATTATGGACATTGGGGAGGGTATGTGATTTGGTGAGTGCTGTGAAGTGTGTAAACCTGGTGATTCACAGACCTGTACCCCTGGGGATAAAAATACATGTTTATAAAAAATAAAAAAAAAAAAAAGAAAAAAAAAAAAGAATAATTGTTTTTCTCTCTTTCATTTTCTGACTCTGGAGAATGGTAGCTTCTTCAAGACCAATGCTAGAACTATCTACCACACAGAAAAGAGAAAAATATAAATCTTGTCCCATCAATCCCTTCTTATCATAGGTTGACATTCACCTCAACCTCTAATTTAGTTTTTTTTAGAACTCTACAATTGGTCTCTTTTTTTAGAATAGCCTTCACAATTACAAATTTAACATTTTAAATTAATTAGCAGATGAAAGACTATAGATACAAGTCCCAAGAACATATTTACATAGTCGTGTTTAAGTGTGACTATTTTTCAAAATTATCCAATGAAAATTTCCTATAATCCATTACTTGAACTGAATATAATTAGTCATTTTTACTATCTTTTTCTACTTATATTCATTTAGTGCTATGAGTGAAAAACAAAACATACAATAAACTATCATTTAAGTATTTGTTCATCAGAGCATCCACCATTACAAATATTTTATAATGTTTTATGTGAGGTAATATGACAATTCTTCATTTGCATTTAGGTTTAAATGTCCCTATTATCTTAAAAATGAAAAAAAATCCATCTTTTTAGTGGACTGAGCAATAATTTCAGGTTCCTTTTGTATCCTACCATTACCATTGTTTGGATATGCAAGCTCATGGGCTAGAAGGACTTGAGGAACTCCGTCATGTATCTTCCAGTGCAAAACATCCCCTTTTGGGCTCCTGGGTGGCTCAGTGGGTTTAGCCGCTGCCTTCGGCTCAGGTCATGGTCTCAGGGTCCTGGGATTGAGTCCCGCATCGGGCTCTCTGCTCAGCAGAGAGCCTGCTTCCCTCTCTCTCTCTGCCTGCCTCTCCCTCTACTTGTGATTTCTCTCTGTCAAATAAATAAATAAAATCTTTAAAAAAAAATCCCCTTTGTAATAAACATAAGTGAGATGGAGATTTTTCTACAGAATTCCATTCAAATGCACTACACCTTTTAATATGTTTATCAAATTGCAATAACAGAAGAACAAATTATTTTCCTTTTGGTAGGGTTTATAGTTTGTGGTGATTAAATGCATTATTAAAAATTATTAAAAACATTATTAAAAATCACCTAGTTCATGTACTGACACTGAGTAGCCATGCAATAATAGCTACTATTAATAAAATTAATAAGAAATAAGATTTTATAAAAATCCCTGCCTTGTAAATTGTTTTGAGACGTTCTTTTGCACCCAAAACTTGATTTTTCTGCAAAAGATTTTATTGTATTTGTGAGCCTGCTTCCGGGCATAGTTTAGTGTTCTATGTGCCCTAACTTCTCATACTCAAGTGAATCAATTAATTAAAATAGTGTTGTGAAGTAAGTTAAGTCCTGTGGACATAAATACATAAGTTTCAGCTTTCATATACACAAGCAATGGGTTTTCATGGCTTAACAGTTATTCTGATTATTTAACCATACTGTTTTCTAATAGCAATTCTTCAGTATTCTTATCATTAATGTTCAACAAAGATCAAAATCAAAATACTTCAAGGGGACAGAAAGTGAAGCAGCTAAAATTGATAACCAAGAATTCACTTCACTTTGTAGAATGTGATAAAACTGATACCCATATCATGAGTCACTGGTCCTCTCAGTTACCTTACATTCACTATTTTGGGTAAAATATTATATAATGTGCATGCATATGTGTGTGTATCTGTCTGTCTGTGTGTCTCTCTGTGTGTGTGTGTGTGGGTGTGTTTTTGCTGAGCTGATGATAGAAGTATGACACTGTTATGCAAGTTTTTTTCCTAGTTATCTTATTTTTACATTGTGGTTGTCTCCCTTCCATTCTTCTGTCTTCTTTTGTATTGAATACACAATATATTGTTTTGCTCAGTTTTATCATCATAGTCAAATTACCATCCAGGTCCTAAGTTTTAGAATAATGATGATCAGAACCTGGATGTTTATCAATAGAATTAAAACTGGAAAAGATTCAGCTGGATATTTTCAACTTAGAAACTAAACTTCACTGCAAGTAGAAGCTGAACAAATTCATTTATCTCCTGTGTCTGAACAATATGAACATGTGTTCCCTCCTGTTGAGAAGTATTTGTGGTTGTAGATGATGATGTGGTAAGCTCAAATAAGAGAAAGTTCAAAAGAAGGAAATGACTGAAGTCTTTGTAGGTATTGCAGTAGCAGAGCCTCACCCCCTTCAAAGCTTTCTTTTAGTTGTGTCTGAGACACATAACATATACTTTTTCATATGTACTCCCCACCCCCAACTCCAGTCCAACAGCTGCCAGTCACCACAGGGTATCTGATCTCTTATATTGTTTTGCTTTCATTATCAAATACTCACTGCCCTGCAAAACCATTTGGAGAGGGTTTACTGTCGCTATCTACTCCAAAAACTATTAAGATATCCATTCATGTTCACACCAGAAGTAATGTTTCTCAAACTTCATTTCCCCAGAATTTCAGAATGACACTGAATCTTCAGGGGAAAAGGTGAAAAAAATTTCTTTACCAAACTTGTGTAACATTTTATTTCTTGAATTCAAAGCAGTTTATCCCCAAGTCAAAAGTTTATAGAATATTTTCCACACATACCACAAAAGATAAATCAATACTGACTTTTGGGTTAGAAAAATGAGGAGACGTTTCAAAAAGCAACCTTACAAATTACCTTATTGTAAAATAAATGGTAAGAAAGAGATTTGTATAGATCCTGAATTTAAGTAAGAAAAAGTTATGGACACTAATGTGATGCTTTCTAGTACATGCCTACTTCTCTGAGACTGGCCCAGCACTTAGCTTCCCCATGTTAAGACAACTTGATGTCACTTCCACAGCCAAAACTAAGTTTTTGAAAGATTGTATTTATTTATTTGAGAGAGAGACAGAAAGAGAGAGCATGAGCAGGGGGAGGTGTAGAGGGGGAGGGAGAAGCAAACTCACCACTGAGCAGGGAGCCAGACATGGCGCCCAATCTCAGAACCCAGGGATCATGACCTGAACTGAAGACAGATGCTTAACAAACTGAACCACCGAGGTGCACCTCCAAACCAATTTTAAGTACCAAAAGTCTTTAGCCAGGATTGCTGAGGATTTTAATTTTATGAGGTTTTTTTCTATGTTCCTCAGAAAGAAGAGCTGAACAAATTATGCAATGAAAAAGTAATCATTTTGACCAGATAGAATGACTCAAAAGAAATTTCTCAGATACAGGAACCAAAGTATATGGTTAGTGTTCAGGCTCTTTCCAAAGATAGCAATACCTACACGGTCATTATGTTTTAATTTTTGAATTTTTTAAGATAATGCTTACATAAGACAAAAAGTTTCTTCTCAATTTCTACATACAGTTGCCAGTAGGGAAAAGTAGATGCCAAATATTTGTTAATAATTATTGATTGATCTGAAAATTTGATTAATCTGATAAGGGGATAATAACTCAGAATAAAATTTAGTACACTTATAAATTTTCATCGTTATACATCTTCAATACAAACCATATGTCAATTCAAGTTACCAACTGCCAAAAAATGCGTTATAAAAAGGAAATGACATATAACTATATTTATACTCTACCACTTAAAGAAATTTATTTAGGGGCAGTTTATTTTACTGTGCAGGATTAGGAGATAGACTTGTCATTTGAAAAGCTCCCAAGTAGTGCCATCTGATGGCTGTAATTTGTGGTGATTTTTTCTGAATGTATGTCATGCCTGGACATGTTTACACTTAAGAAAATCTGATACTTTGTGACATTTTAGTTCTCAAGACATAAGCACTGATTACAATTATTTAAAATTTACCCAAAGAAATATGATCATTCCCTCTTGTGTCCCTCACTCTATTTTATGCATATACCAAATAAAAACATATCACATATGACTCATTTTTTTGTAATTTTTTCTCTAAAGCATACATAATTCCCTGCTGTCTCTACAATAACTTATAAGATTCTTGAGAGGAGAGATGTCTATTGTCATGGCCATCACTGATTTTCACAATTTTCAGTCCTACAAATTCAAAGATTAGATTTCCATCCTTCAAAGAAGACCTATATAGCACTAAATAAATATTTTTAAAAAATGATTGAGTATTATGTTCAATTCTAAGTGTTACCACATTTGAAAGACTCAGATGAAGTATAGAGCAAGTTCCTAGGGGTGGGCAGAATTGCTGTGTTCAGCATGACGAGGTTTGACTGAAGTCATTAAGGAAGTTGAATATTATACAAGAAGACAAAGTCATTATCATTACACATTTAAAGGATTTTTTGAAGAGGCTTGACTTATACTCAAAGATGGAAAGCATAGAATTTAAAACAATGGAAGCAAGCACTTTTCTGCTCAGTATAAAGAAAATCTTTCCAAGAAGCAGAAGTTTTAGAAAATGAAATTGACTGCTTTCAAAAATACTAAATTCTCAATTGACAAATATATTCAAGTGTATCCCAATTGGTAAGTGATCTAGGAAGCATATAGAAAGGATTCACTTTGAATTCTGTTAGATTAAATCATTTAAGGTACTTCTCTGACATAAGAAAACACAATGCATTTTGCATTTGAAAGTACTAAGCACTAGATGAGGGTATCTAAAATTTAAATCTCTATTGTCTCCCTCCTTCCTGACCTCCATCCTCTATTTTTAGGTAGAATATGATTTCTAATCTTTTGGAGAATTGTTTATATGCATGAACATTATAAGATAGACCACTAAAGTTAAACATTTCTTTAAGAATAATTTCTGTTCCATAATCATCTGATAACCTATCATTAAATTCTTATTTAAGTAAAAACAATGACAAGAGTATCTATCCACTTTAGGGAAAAGCTTTAAAATTTTTTAAGGATTTATTTATTATTTTAGAGAGAAAGAGAGAGCACACGGGGAGGGGAGGGGCAGAAGGAGAGGAAGAGAGAGTCTTTTTTTCCCCCAAAGATGTTATTGATTTATTTAAGATAGAGAGTAAGAGAGAGCATGAGCAGGGGGAAGGAGGCAGATTCCCTGCTGAGTAGAGAGCTCAATGTGGGGCTGGATCCCAGGACCTCAGGATTAAGCAAGCCAAAGGCAGATGCTTGACCAACTCAGCCACCCAGGCACCCCAAGGGAGAAAGAGAGTCTTAAGCAAACTCTTACTGAGCGCAAGCCTGATGCAGGACTCAATTTCAGGACTCTAAGATAAGGACCCTGAAATCATGACTCCAGCTAAAATCAAGAGTCTGAGGCTTAACTTGACTATGACATCCAGGTGCCCCAAAAGCTTCAAAACTTTTAAAGCTTTAGAACACTGCACCTCTTAGAATAAGAAATTCCCCATCTCTAAGTGATAGAAGATTCTGGGAAATGTAAAAGAAATATGTAAATTATAATTTATTTAGTGTCTGGGATTAGCTTCAAACAAAAGATAAAAGTATTTTGTTTTTGACCACCAGTTAACATAGTGTTTATTTCCTAAATCAATAAGAGTTAGGCTATACTTGACTAGTTTCATCAAATGAGAATTTCCTATTTTGAAGGCAGTCCATTTTGCATTGTTTTAGGTAAATTACAGACTCATTATTCTCAATTTCCCTCTCTTCTTTCATATTTACCAACATTAGTTATTACAATCACAGAATTCCTCCCAATGACTATCTTGCAACGTTATCACTAACTCATGGTGGGAGATAGGAGAAAAATTCTTTTAAGATGACTGAGCATAATAAATGTCTTGGGAAGACTTGAATAAGACTGTTTTTGATAGCCATTCCTCAAATCCTGTGTATACTTAATTGTTATTATAGGTTGTTTGTGATGTGATTTTGGTATTTAATTGACACCGAGTCTTAGGAACATTAATGTTAAAATTAATTTATCATTCTGTTTTATAGCTGTTCTGGCTAAAGAGGGCACGTGAAAATAGTGCATCATACTCAACATAGTTTCTAATGTAGTTCAAAACACCTACTCAGTCTAATCAAACAATAGCCCTGAGATGTTTTGTGCGTGTATATATATATATTTTACATATAATATATATGCAGTATATATGAAGAATATATACATTATATAATGTTTACATATATAAAGTTTTTTCTGATATATATATATATATATGCTTGAAGGTATTATAAATAATAACAGTATATCAACTGAGGAAATTAAAGATTACGACATGTTTGTCTGATTGACTAATGGAAATATCTTCTTTGAACTCTCCCATAAAATTTTTGCAGTATCTCAAGAGAATTATTTAATTGTATCTTATTATTCAAGCTGACTTTATTTTTATTTTTTATTTTATGTTTTCAGTGTTCCAAGATTCAAACTGATTTTAAAAGAAAAAATATATTTTAACTTTCAGGGAATTGGGTAAAATATCATTTTATATGTATGTGCTAGAAGTGAGAGAAACTGTAGTTCAAATGTGTATATACATAAAGGAAACCGTTTCAGAAAAACAGCTTTTATTTTTTCACATTTATTCTAGGCTACATTTACCAAACATGGTGAATAATATAAGATCACTATTTCCACCGAAGGAATAATAAAAATAAATAAATTCCAAACTAACTTGCGGAGATTAAGGAATGTAAAATGAGTTTAAACTGGAAGCCATAAATTCCACCTTCAAATAGTTTTTTTTTTTCTTCTTTCTTTAACATGTGGGCTCTTTGGGAACTACTCTGATATCAGCATCTACCCAAGAGATTCTTGCAAACCCATGTGTGTTGTGTGTCTATCTGTGTGTATATGACAAGTACAGAAAATTTAAAGAAACACTTGTCTCTGACTATATTTTTTAACGTTTAATGTATTACTTAAAACTATTTCAAGCTTGAGTTACTCTGTAATCACCTATTCAGGGATTTCCTAAGGTTCTTCCTAATTTAGTTCTTTGACTAAATTCACTTTTAATAAGGCCCAATGAGACTGATTAAAATCAAAGGTTATTTTACAAAGACTTTATTTAAGATAATTCATAGAAGGATATAAAAGTTTCATTCCACCCGTGGGAATCATCTGTTTGCCTTGATGTAACCTATAGCTAATTATGCCAAAATAAGATCAATTTGTCTAAAGAAGTTTGAGGAATTGTCTACCCTATACCCCAATTGCATCTTGAGACCAGTGGGATCCCATATTCTCATTAACCTTCTCAAAGGCATAATTCTTTCTCTCATAGGCATCCCCCTAGCTGCTACACTTAACTGTGAAATGGAGTATTATTTTAGACATCCAGTGGGAATCATACTATTTGGAAACCATCAGAGTAAACTGGCTTCAAACATGCTACCCTGAGGATGACTTCATCTTGAATTAAAAATATTTATATAAATATTCTCCAAGGAAAAAGATGATTAATGGCAACAACAGAGGAGTGTTATGTGAGTTTCTGATTGGTCTCCAGGGTTTGCTGCAAGATGCAAGATGCAAGATGCAAATTTCTTTTAAGTTTAAACCCCACAAAGTGTATTAAACACTTTAGGTGAAAGGGGCATCTTAAAGGGATTTTGTCCTCTTGCATAATTAAGATGAGACATTCTTAAATAAATAAATAATCAGAAAATTTCCCCACCAATTATACAAATTCTCAAGATTGTTGGGGGGGATGGAATCTAGCAATTAAGAATTGTTTTTATCCTATGTAATCTCTAATCAAAATGTAAGTAAATCATTGTGGAAATAAATAGGAACTTGGAATGAGAAGATTTGGATTCTAGTAGTGATTGGGACCAAAAGAAGTGTGTGTGTGGGTTCATATTTTACATTTCTGGTACTTCTCATTTAAAATCCATTAGAATTTCAGCCTTATGTCACAAACTCTTTTAAAGACTGATTTTAAAAACTCCAGGCAGCGGTGCCTGGGTAGCTCTGCTTCTGCTCAGAAGCATGAACTTCGGCTCAGGTCATGATCCCAGGGTTCTGGGATTGCCCCACCCACCTCCCTCACCCCCCCCACATCGGGCTCTCTCCTCAGCGGGTAGCCTGCTTCCCCCCCCCCCCGCCGCCTACCTCTTTCCCTACTTGTGATCTCTGTCAAATAAATAAATAAAATCCTTTAAAAAATAATAAAATTTAAAAATAAATAAATAAATAAAAACTCCAGGCAAACTAATGCATACACTATTTCCTGTTCCCCACACTGAATCAATCAATTCAAAACACCAGGTACCTGTCATATTTTAGAGGAAATAAAAACAAACATCTAAAACAAGAGATTTGTTAATTATTTTAAATTATTCATTTTTATTCCACAGTCCCATTTGCCAACACAAGTTAGCATTATTATTAATAAATGAGTCTTCAGAATTTGCTGTGGTTTATTTCTTCACACTATCTCTTGGTTCAATTCACAATAGGAAAACAATAATTTAATTAGAAATCTATAATAATAATACATCTAGAAAATCTCCAGATAGCTGGAGTTAAATAACATTTAAAAATCCATGAACCAAAGTGTGAATTTAAAAAAAAAGAAAAAAATTTTAATTGAGTGGTTTTACATTAAATCATACTGAGAAAATCATTTCAAAATAACTGAGATGAAGCTAAAGCCATACTGAATTTGTCAATGTTTTACTGATATTTATTGGTATGATACAAAAGCATAGAGAGCAAAAGAAAATATAGGCAAAATGGCCTTTATTAAAACATAAAAACCTTTTGCTTCAAGAGATTATCAACAGAATAACAATGCAGTTCCCCAAGTGGGTGAATATATTTTCAATCACATATCTGATGAGTGACTAGTACTCAAAATAGAGAACTCCTAAAATTCAACAACAAAAAGCAAAAAACATGACTCAAAAATGGTCAAAAAAATTAGTAGACATATACAAATGATGATATACGATGACAAGTAATCACTTGAAAAGATGTTAAATAACACTAATCATTAGGAAGATGCTTATCAAATCTACAGTGAGATATCCCATCACACCCATTAGGATGACTACTAAGAAAGAAAGAAAGGAAGGAAGAAAAAGAAAGAAAGAGAAAATTGGTGAGAATGAGGAGAAATTGGAACCATGGATACTTTTGGTGGGAATGTAAGGTTGTACAGCTTTGGAAAACAATATAGATGGTCCCCAATTTATGATGGTTCAACTTACTAGTTTTTTACTACAGTTGTGCAAAAGTAATATGCATTCAGTAGAAACTGTACTTTGATTTTTTATCTTTTCCCAGGTGAGAGAGATGCAGTATGATACTATCTCATGACGCTGGCCAGCAGCAGTGAGCTGTTGCTCCCAGTCAGCCACGCAATCAGGAAGGTAAACAATCAACACAATTACATCAGTTCTGTACCTATACAGCCATTCTGGTTTTCACTTTCAGTGCAATATTCAATAAATTGCACAAGATATTCAACCGTTTATCATAAAATAGGCTTTGTGTTACATGATTTAGCCCAACCATAATCTAATGTAAATATTCTGAGCACATTTAATGTAGGCTGAGCTAAGCTGTGATGTTCAATAGATTAGGTGTATTAAATGCATTTTGAACTTTTGTTATTTCCAATTTATGATGGATTTATCAAAATATAACCTCAATATAAGGTAAGGAATATCTGCATAGTGGGTTTGTAAAAAAATTAAAAATAGAACTACCATATGATCCAGCAATTCCACTTCTAGTTATATGCTCAAAAGAATTAAAATCAACAATACAGTAAACAACATGTGTTGGAGAGGATGTGGAGAAAGGGAAACCCTTTTGCACTGTGGTGGGAATGCAAGTTGGTGCAGCCACTTTGGAAAACAATGTGGAGATCCCTTAAGAAATTAAAAATAGAGCTTCCCTATGACCCTGCAATTGCACTCCTGGGTATTTACCCCCACAGATACTGATGTAATGAAAAGAAGGACCATCTGTACCCCAATGTTCATAGCAGCAATGGCACAGTCTCCAAACTGTGGAAAGAACCAAGATGCCTTTCAATGGACGAAGGGATAAAGAAGATATGGTCCATATATACAATGAAGTATTATGCCTCCACAGAAAAGATGAGTACCCAACTTTTGTATCAACAGGGACTTGACTGGAAGAGATTATGCTGAGTGAAATAAGGCAAGAAGAGAGAGTCAATTATCATATGGTATCACTTACTTGTGGAGCACAAAGAATAACACAGAGGACATTGGGAGATAGAGAAGAGAAGTGAGTTTAGGGAAATTGGAGGGGGAGACAAACCATGAGAGACTGTAGACGCAGAGAAACAAACTGAAGGTTTTGGAGGGGAGGAGGGTAGGGGGTTGAGCCTGGTGGTGGATATTATGGAGGACACGTATTGCATGAAGTACTGGGTGTGTGCATAAACAATGAATTTTGGAACACTTAAATGAAATAAAATAAAATAAAATGGAAAAAAAATTAGAAAAAAAGAATTAAAATCAGGGTCTCAAAGGGATATTTGTACACCTATGTTTCTAGCAGCATAACTCACAATAGCTAAAACATGGAAGACTATCAATGGAGCAAGTGCCTATCAATGGATGAATGGATAAGCAAAATATTATATATATAGATATATTTCCTTCATTTTAAAAGCTGAATATATATATATATATATAGTATATATGTGTACTATATATATTATATATATAATTTTTTTAATTGTTCATATTTTGCTTTTCTAACACCTTTTTTTTTATTAAATTGATTTATTTATTTTCAGAAAAACAGTATTCATTATTTTTTCACCACACCCAGTGATCCATGCAATCCGTGCCCTCTATAATACCCACCACCTGGTACCCGACCTCCCACCCACCCGCCACTTCAAACCCCTCAGATTGTTTTTCAGAGTCCATAGTCTCTCATGGTTCACCTCCCCTTCCAATTTACCCCAATTCCCTTCTCCTAACACCCCTTGTTCTCCATGATATTTGTTATGCTCCACAAATAAGTGAAACCATATGATAATTGACTCTTTCCACTTGACTTATTTCACTCAGCATAATCTCTTCCAGTCCTGTCCATGTTGCTACAGAAGTTGGGTATTCGTCCTTTCTGATGGAGGCATAATACTCCATAGTGTATATGGACCACATCTTCTTTATCCATTCATCCGTTGAAGGGCATCTTGGTTCTTTCCACAGTTTGGCGACCGTGGCCATTGCTGCTATAAACATTGGGGTACAGATAGCCATTCTTTTCACGACATCTGTATCTTTGGGGTAAATACCCAGGATTGCAATGGCAGGGTCATAGGGAAGTGCTATTTTTAATTTCTTGAGGAATCTCCACACTGGTCTCAAAAGAGGCTGCAACAACTTGCATTCCCACCAACAGTGGAAGAGGGTTCCCCTTTCTCCACATCCTCTCCAACACATTTTTTCTTGTTTTGTTAATTTTGGCCATTTTAACTGGTGTAAGGTGATATCTCGATGTGGTTTTAATTTGAATCTCCCTGAGGGCTAGGGATGATGAACGTTTTTTCATGTGTCTGATAGCCATTTGTATGTCTTGATTGGAGAAGTGTCTGTTCATATCTTCTTCCCATTTTTTGATATGTTTGCCTGTTTCGTGTGTGTTGAGTTTGAGGAGTTCATTATAGATCCTGGATATCAACCTTTTGTCTTTACTGTCATTTGCAAATATCTTCTCCCATTCTGTGGGTTGCCTCTCTGTTGAAGAAGACACAAAAAGATGGAAGACCATTCCATGCTCTTGGATCAGAAGAATAAACATTGTTAAAATGTCTATACTGCCTAGAGCAACCTATACTTTTAATGCCATTCCGATCAAAATTCCACTGGTATTCTTTAAAGAGCTGGAGCAAATAATCCAAAAATTTGTATGGCATCAGAAGAGACCCCGAATCGCTAAGGAAATGTTGAAAAATCAAAGTAAAGCTGGGGCATCACGTTACCTGATTTCAAGCTTTATTACAAAGCTGTGGTCACCAAGACAGCATGGTACTGGCATAAAAACAGACACATAGACCAGTGGAACAGAGTAGAGAGCCCAGATATGGACCCTCAACTCTATGGTCAATTAACCTTTGACAAAACAGAAAAAAAATACAGTGGAAAAAAGACAGTCTTTTCAATAAATGGTGCTGGGAAAACTGGTCAGCTATATGTAGAAGAATGAAACTCGACCATTCTCTTACACCGTACACAAAGATAAACTCAAAATGGATAAAAGACCTCAATGTGAGACAGGAATCCATCAGAATCCTAGAGGAGAACATAGGCAGTAATCTCTTCGATATCAGCCACAGCACCTTCTTTCAAGATATGTCTCCAAAGGCAAAGGAAACAAAAGCGAAAATAAACTTTTGGGACTTCATCAAAATCAAAAGCTTCTGTACAGCAAAGGAAACAGTCAAAAAAACAAAATTATATATATAATTTATATTATATTATATTATTATATATTATTTTATTATATTATATAATTATATAATTATATATTATATTATATATTATTATATTATTATATATTATATATATAATAGAATATTATTCAGCTTTTAAAATGAAGGAAATTCTAACATATACTATAAAATGCATTAACTTTGAAGGCATTTTGTTAAGGATGTAAGCCTATCACCAGACAAAAAGACAAATCCTATATGATTCCACTCATATTAAGTAGTTAAAGTTGTCAACATCATAGAGATAGAAAATACAGTGTTGGTTGCCAAAAGCTGAGAGGTAGAAGAAGGCCAGCTATGTATTGGGAGAGAATATTTGAAAAACATTTATCTATTAAAAGTTATGTAAGACATATAAAAAAAGTTCTTATAAAACAAGAATTAAAGGCAAAAAAAAAACCAATAGGCAAAAACTTTAAAAGAAATATTATCAGATATGATATATGAATGTTAAACAATCAAATGAAAAGATCCCTAACATGACTAGTCATCAGGGTAATGCTAGTTAAGTCAATTGATATCCACTAGAATGACTAAAGTTAAAAACACTGTGAATACCAAATATTGATAAGGATTTAATACAACTTGAACTCACACATTGCTGATGATAATGCAAAATCCAAGACACTTTGTAAACCAGTTGGGAGTATCATTAAAGTTAAATACACAGTTATCTTAATCATTAATCTCATCCCAAATATTTTATTAAGAGAAATGAAAATATATGTCATCATGAAGTTATGTTCACAATTGTTCACAGTTGCTTTTTCCATAAATGTTAAAAAAAGAAAGCAAATCAAATTCAGGTTCAATAGGTTGATAGATAAACAAATTACAGTACATCTCTATGTAATAAAATACTACTCAGCAATGAAGAGAACAAGCTACGGATATTAACATATTTATTAACATAAATAAGTCCCTAAAGCATTATGCTAAGAGAAAGATGTTATTACAAAAAGATACTGTGTAGGGGTGCCTGGGTGGCTCAGTGGGTTAAAGCCTCTGCCTTTGGCTCAGGTCATCATCCCAGGGTCCTGGGATCAAGCCCCACTTTGGACTCTGCTCAGCGGGGAGACTGCTTCCCCACCCCCTACCCCCTCCAACCCCACCTCTCCCTGCCTGCCTCTCTGCCTACTTGTGATCTCTGTCTGTCAAATAAATAAATAAAATCTTAAAAAAAGATACTATGTGATTCCATTTGTATATAATACTAGAAAATTAAATATAATGACAGAGCTGATCTGTGATTCTTAGAGGCTATGGATGGAGAAAGGGGGTTGACTGTAAAGGTGCATAAAAATCTTTTTTGGAAAATGGAAACTTTCTATATTATGATTTTTTTTAAGTAAGCTCTGTGCCCAACATGAGACTTGAACTCAGACCACAAATTCTTTTATCCTGAATATATAAGAATGCCTATAACTCAAAAAATAAAAGATAAACACATCACTATGAAAATGAGCAAAAAAAATTCATTTATTTGATCACTAATGGCCACTGAGTTCATGGAAACATACTAATCTGATTTATTAGTATGGAAATTAAAGTTAAACTCACTATGTAATACCACTTTCCACTGAGTAGACTGGTTAATAGCAAGAAGACAGATAAGTGCTGGCAAAGATGAAGAGCTATGATAATTTTCTACTTTTCTGGGGGCTATATAAAACATTTTGTCAACTTCTGGTCTGGTTAAAATGCATAAATAATGGGGTGCCTGGGTGGCTCAGTCTGTTAAGCATCTGGGTCATGATCTCAGGGTCCTGGGGTTGAGACCCATATTGATGAGACCCATATTGAGATCCCTGCTCAGGGGAGAGTCAACTTCTCCCTCTGCTTCTCCCTACCCTCTTGCTTGTGCACTCTCTCTTCATTAAATAAATAATTTTTTTAAAAAAATCTAAAAAAAAATGCATAGATATATCAAAGATACCAATAATGACATTATTAAAATAGAAATATTCTTATATTGATAAAAATAAAATTTAGAACTAAATAAAACTATTCTCAAATTGCAATTAAATAATAAAATAGCTTCTATATAGAACGTATTACAGAAACAAATTGCCAAGTTTACCATCATCGTAGGGGATCATCACATATCTTACTAAATATTAAAAAATAAAGCAGACGCTTTTGATCTTGATGAAATCCCAATAGTTCATTTTTGCCCTTGCTTCCCTTGCCTTTGGCGTTGTTCCTAGGAAGATGTTGCTGCGGCTGACGTCGAAGAGGTTGCTGCCTGTGTTCTCCTCAAGGATTTTGATGGATTCCTTTCGCACATTGAGGTCCTTCATCCATTTTGAGTCTATTTTCGTGTGTGGTGTAAGGAAATGGTCCAATTTCATTTTTCTGCATGTGGCTGTCCAATTTTCCCAGCACCATTTATTGAAGAGGCTGTCTTTTTTCCATTGGACATTCTTTCCTGCTTTGTCGAAGATTAGTTGACCATAGAGTTGAGAGTCTATTTCTGGGCTCTCTATTCAAAAAAAAAATAAATAAAATAAAAAAATAAAGCAGACAAGAAATAAGAAAAAAATGTAAAGAAGTAAAGAAGTACAAGTAACAAGATTAATACAATAGATATACAAGAACATATGTAAATAACAGACCTATAATGTGTGTATTGCTAAAACAAAAAAATAGTTTCTTCTTCAGTACATCAGGAACAATTACAAAAAAAATTAGGCAATCAAGTTAGATTTATCACAATTAGAAATGCATATCATGCAGATACTATTCTCTGAAAATAAAAAGTCAAAAACTAGAAAAGCTCATTAACAATTCCCTATTTGCTTCTGTTTTACACGTTTATTGGATTATCTTGACACAAAATCATTACAGCAGGGTGATATGTCTCTCTCCCCTTTACCCATAAATGTCAAAGCACATCAGTTCTTATATAACACATCATACAATTTTGAGGTTCTAGAATTACTGTACAGGATTCTGTAGTAGAGTACATGCTAAAGAGATAAATGTTCTTCAAAAAGAAATTACATTGGGGCACCTGGGTGGCTCAGTGGGTTAGAGCCTCTGCCTTCAGCTCAGGTCATAATCTCAGGGTCCTGGGATCGAGCCTTGTGTCAGGCTCTCTGCTCAGAAGGGAGCCTGCCTTCCTTCCTCTCTCTGCCTGCCTCTCTGCTTACTTGTGATCTCTGTCTGTCAAATGAATAAATAAAATATTTTAAGAAAAAAAAAAAGAAGTTGCATCATTGAGGACCATCATCCCTAAGGAAGTACATCTTCTTGGGGTGGTCCAGAATCCTTTTGTCCAGCCCATGGGTGAGGGCCATGCCAGGGCTGGGCCTTTCTGGAAGCTCTGGGCACAACATGGGACAAACCCTGGGGAGCATTCAGCAACAGAAGGGACCTGGAATCCCAAACAGTCCCACCACTCACCAAACAACACCAACCAAGACACATTTCACTGAATAGGAAAACAAATGTAAACCAACAAGGTTCAGATCCTGCTCCATCAGGGATCCTGACTGGATCTCTGTGGCAGTCCTCCACCCAGCAGATGAACACACATGGGTGGGACACAGAGAACAAAACAGCCAGCAGCCTTCATGACCCTTCAGCCAGCAGTGTCCTGATCCATGGCTGTGAGGGTGAAGAGGAGTATAGCTGCTTTGAATAGGTATCCCCACAAAGGGTATCTGGGGGACCTGAGGGTCTAGAGGCAGGACACACCACTCTGTGCTGTCCACTGAGTGCCCTCAGCCTGGATAGTGCTTATACTTGCTGCTGAGACAGCTGGCCTAGCTATCAGAGGCTCTGCTGATTGGGGGCTGCAATAGGGCTTTTTGCCAAAGACATTGGACAGAGTCAAAGTAAAAATGACAAGATAAACCAATGCAACATATCACTTTGCCCCCTGAAAAGCAGCAACAGTGGACCCAGGATGAATGCCCTCTCCTGGCAAGGTTGTAGGCAAGGCTCTGCACTGGCCAGCCTTACTTTTATCTCCTCTAACAAGTTGTCCAGCAGTGTTAGGTGGCTGCATTCTCATGGGAAATTCCATGAGGACTTCTCCCCTTCTTCACCAGGGGGCAGGCATGGTGGCCCTGGATGGAGCAGCTGTACACGGAGCAGGAGTCTACTTTGCCCCCTATGAAAAAATGGTAATGGAAACAGATGTTTGCTAGAAGCGTCTGGAAGGACATACTATTGCCACTGACATGAGCTCATGCTCACCCAGGTCCCCAGACTCCAGCAACTTGACAAAGGTCTCACTGTAGCAGAGCATTGTGGCCAAGTGCCATAACGAAGGTACAGCCAAAGTACAGCTTGAAGTCCAGCTTCTCTAGGTCCACTCTTCATCATTCTTGGCTCAAGGGTCCTCTTGAGCTTCTGGGCCATGACAACAATTCCTGATATTGTAAAATTTATAATCTGTTGCCAAGTAAACCACTGGTCAAAAACAATTTAACATGTTTAGATCTCCACAATAGGGAAAAAAGTGTGAATCAAATATTTTTTAATTAAAATCATAATTGTAAAAAATACTTTTCCTTACTAGAATACAGCATTGGGGAATGACCTTTTATCTTTAGCCATAAGGTATAGTCCAATACTATTTAATTCTCTATTCTTTATAATTGTTCCATTATTATGTAAAACAGTAATAGTATGGGAAGCAGGGAATTTAAGGAAACTCTTTTTTTTTACTATTTTTAATCTTATCTGTAACTTTTAAAAAATTGTATTGATTTATTTGACACAGAGAGAGATCACAAGTAGGCAGAGAGGCAGGGAGAGAGAGAGGGGGAAGCAGGCTTCCAGCTGAGCAGAGAGCCTGATGCGGGGCTCAATCCCAGGACCCTGAGATCATGACCTGAGCCAAAAGCAGAGGCTTAACCCACTGAGCCACAAAGGCACCCTTATCTGTAACTTTCTGGCAGAGAATTTATTTATTTACTTATTGAAAAGATGTTATTTGAGAGAGAGAAAGAGAGCAAGCATAGAGGAGGGCAGAAGGAAAGGGAGACAGAATCTTTTTTGTTGTTGTTATTAAGATTTTACTTATTTTATTTGCCATAGAGAGTGAGATACCACAAGCAGAGGGAGAGGGAGAAACAGGCTCTTGACTGAGCAGGAAGTCCAATGCAGAGCTCAAACCCAGGAAACTAGGATCATGTCCTGAGTCGTAGGCAGATGCTTAATGGACTGAGCCATCCAGGTGCCCAGAGGGAAAGGGTATCTCAAGGAGAATCTCTGAACCCTGAGCTTGACACAGGGCTCCATGTCCTAGTCCTGATATCAGGACCTGAGTTGAAACCAAGAGTTGGAGGCTTAACTGACTATGCCATCTGGGTGCCCCCTCTGGCAGAGATTTTAAAATAACTTTGACTAGTATGTCAATGGCTATAATGGAAATAATAGAAAACATGGAAGATCAAAAATTTAATTTTAGGGGAAAGATGGGAACTATAAGAAAAAAATGGAAATGCTAGAAATCAATGCAGTAACCTAGAAGAAGAAGGTCTTGATATTCTCATTAGTATACTTCACACATATCCCCAAAATTATTAGAATTAATGAACATGAAGATAAATCAATATAAATTATTTAAACTGAAGCACAAAGAGATAAGATATTTTTAAAGGAAAGAGCAGAACATCTAGTAACTGTGGGACAATATCAAACAGTGTAACACATGTGTAATTGAAATCTTAGATAATTTACAGATAAGTTTGATGATAAGTTTGCTGGTAAGTTTGATAAATAAGGCATCTAGGTAGCTAAAAATTTTCCAAAATAAGGGACGGACACAAAACCAGAGATCAATGAAATTCAGAGAACACCAAACAGGGTAAATACCAAAAATACTGCACATAGACATATCATATTCAAACTACTTAAATCCAAAGACAAAGAGAACATCACAAAGGAAGCCAGAAAAGTGAAGGGAGGGCATCTGTAAAAGAAATGAGTATAAGAAGAATAGGAAAAAGAAAAGTTCTCCTAAGAAACCATGCAAACAAGGAAACAACAGAGTAACATCTTTAAACTCCTATTAAAAAAAAGAAAGAAAGAAACTACAGATGTAGAATTCTATATCAAATGAAAATATCTTTCAGATATGAAAAGGAGAAAGACTAAGATAAAAATAAAGATTTCCACTGAATAAAATGTGTACTGAAATATTTCATATGGAATTAATATAATACAGGTCAGAAGCTTCAATCTACAGAAATTAAAAGCTTCAAAGTGGAATAAATAAGAGTAAAATAAAATCTTATTTTCTTATTTTAAATTCCTCTGAAAGATAACTATTTAAATCAGAAATCAACAAACTATACAGTTCTTGGATCAAATCTGACCAGCCACAAGTTTTTATATGCCTGTGAATTAAAAACATTTTTTTTCACTTTTAAATGCATAAAAAAAAAAATAAATAAATAAATGATTGGATAAAATCAAAAGAAGAATATTTAATGACACAAGAAAATTATATGTGTTTCAAATTTCAGCATCAATAAAGTTTTTGGCAAATTTAGCCACCATGCTCATTTATTCATGTTTATCTACGGTTGTTCTCTGCTATAATGACAGAGTTCAGAAGTTGCAAAAGAGACCTGCTACATTGTACATTCCCTCCCTTCTTGGATACTTTTGTTTGTTTGTGTCTTTATCTTTCAACATTTATTTGGCACATTGCTTATTGAAGGCTCTTGATAAAGATAAAATGTCTAATGTGCACATTTTCATTCTTTACATAACATGATTTTTTATTGCTTTGAGAATTTACTGTAATCTTTATAGATCATTTACTAGTAAATTCTCAATTTTGGTATATTTGCATCTCTTCTTTGGGAATTATTAATTGCTGAATTTGGGGTAGCAGTTTGATAGCCAGTATTCTGGTATACAAGTGCAGGAAGAATCCTGAAGCGTTTCACATGTGTTTATAATATAGTGTTAATCTCTTGACCCTTTGGTATGAAGCCCACTCATGCTCTATGCTGTCTCCAAATCTGAAAATCCTTTGTTTTATACTTCCTGGGAAATAAATCTCAAAACCATGGTGTGGGAGAAGCAATGACCCAGCATCACTATGTGAGGGGATGAAGGAAATCAGCGTTTCATCCCAAAATATGTCTCCTTGACATAAAAATATTCTGAGTTAAAGGCAATTAAGAAATAACAAATTCACTGCTTGACTTATTTCACTAAGCATAATACGCTCTAGTTCCATCCCTGTTGTCCCAAATGGCAAGATTTCATTTCTTTTGATGGCTGCATAGTATTCCATTGTGTATATATACCACATCTTCTTGATCCATTCATCTGTTGATGGACATCTAGGTTCTTTCCATAGTTTGGCTATTGTGGACATTGCTGCTATAAACATTCGGGTGCACGTGCCCCTTTGGATCACTACGTTTGTATCTTTAGGGTAAATACCCAATAGTGCAATTGCTGGGTCATAGGGCAGTTCTATTTTCAACATTTTGAGGAACCTCCATGATGTTTTCCAGAGACATTTCTGCAAAGAAGACATCCAGATGGCCAACAGACACATGAAAAAGTGCTCCATATCACTCGGCATCAGGGAAATACAAATCAAAACCACAATGAGATATCACCTCACACCAGTCAGAATGACTAAAATCAACAAGTCAGGAAAAGACACATGCTGGCGAGGATGCGGAGAAAGGGGAACCCTCCTACACTGTTGGTGGGAATGCAAGCTGGTGCAGCTACTCTGGAAAACAGCATGGAGGCTCCTCAAAATGTTGAAAATAGAACTGCCCTATGACCCAGCAATTGCACTATTATAAAAATATATGTTTATAAAAATAAAAAAATTAAATTAAAAAAAAAGTTGAGCTAAAAAAATAAAAAGAAATAACAAATTCAGAAAAAGCTCTCCCTTTTTGCCTAAAGATATAAATTCTTCTTTTACTGGAGACAGACTGTTAATAGACCAGAGATGGCACCTAAGAAATCTGCAAATAAAAATTAGTCCATTAGTGTTTTCTGACATATATTTACCTTCCTTCCATTTACCACTGTGAAAACCTAAAACTGCTTTCTTTTGTCCTGTCATTTCTCTGTAAATTTACTGTCATTCATTGAGTATGCTATATATGCTGGAATTCTAACTCACCATTTTAATTTACTTTTATTTAAGTGTTCTCCCATGTGATATGCACTGCACACATTAGTAAACTGTTTTTTTCTCTTATTAATCTGTCTTCATTTGAGATCCCGATGAGGACTAGGGATGAGTAGAAGTAAAGCTTTGACTCCCCTACAGAAAAAGCCAGGCTGAAATTGCTCATTTGCAAGCATGATTCTTGAAAGTTATTAGTTCATTAATCAGAAAATAAATGTGGCTTAAATAAACTGTACATTTATTTCCCTTTCAAAAAACTGTTATCTTGAGATAACACAGGAATTGTGTAGTAGTCGTATATTCATCAGGGACACTTGGTCTAATTTGTTACTCTGTACCTTTCAATGGGGAGGGGGATACAATTTTGTAGTTAATGACAAATAAATATCACTCTGATGTTTTCCAGCTCCTTCTTACAAAGAAATGAAATTCACTTCTCCTTATTTTGAATCTAGGGTGGCCTTGTGAATTATATCAACATATATATAATGTGGCATTGATGTTGTGGGAGTTTTTAATCTTTATGAGAATTTGCAAATTGCCCTCTTGCTTTGTTTGTGAACTCTGTGCCCATCATCATTTTAAAGAGACAGGATGAATATTCTAGATAACGAGACATGTGACCTAGAGCCCTCAGAGACAGTCAGCCACCTATCAGCAAACAGGCAGATACTTAGTGAAGACCATAAAACACCATTTATTTCACTATAAAACATTGAATGATGAGCTTCTTAATGTTTATTGTTTTAAACCACTAAGTTTTGATA
Source organism: Mustela lutreola (assembly GCF_030435805.1). Classification (NCBI taxonomy): domain Eukaryota; kingdom Metazoa; phylum Chordata; class Mammalia; order Carnivora; family Mustelidae; genus Mustela; species Mustela lutreola. The sequence continues at coordinate 59,947,109 of NC_081297.1, forward strand.
CACACCACTGCTTGAACAGCAGCCAAAGAGAGAAAATTTTAATTAAAAAAACTTATAGCCCTTATGAATTAAGGAGGAAGAAAAAAGATGTACAAATTCCCTCTAAGGATACCTAAATTTCCAAATGACACTGCAGCTTATATCCTTCTGGTGAGATCGTAACCATACAAACCTTATGAGAAAACTAGTGGATGTTATTCAGCCTGTTCACAATGAAATAATTCAGCCTATTTCAGACTAAAAGTGAAAAAACATAATAATACTTACTGATAAGGATAAATTCAACTTCCATTTCTGATGCAAGCTAAGAAAATTATAAAGGAAGCTCCACAACCTCACCAAAAGCATCACAATAATTAGCATCATACCTAATAGTGAAAGAATTTTCTGCTAACACCAGGAATAAGACAAGAATATCTTGCTTCACCACCTCTGTTTACCATTGAATTTGGGTTCAAGAAAGTGTGATACATAAGAAAAAGCTATTAAAGTCACCCAAAATAAAAAGGAAGAAGGGTAAGACTGCATTTATTAGCAGATGACTTGATTATCTGTGCATTAAATTCAGTAGAATCTACAGAAAAGCTACCAAAATTAATAAACGTCCTACCAACCTTACTCTCCTGAAATAAACCTTACTGGTCATGATGCAGTATCCTTTTTTATATATTATGAATTCAATTTTTCTAAAATTTTATCAAGAATTTATGCATATATATTCATGAGAGATGGATAGGCTAGCAAAGTCATGTTGGTCTCAAAATGAATTGGGGCTTATAATTTCTACTTTATTTTCTAGAGGAGTTTGAGTAGAATTATATTCTACAAAAACGTAAATTTTTATAGAATAATAATATTAAATATTTGGTCATAAATCTGACTAATGTATAAGCCCAGTTCACTAAAAACTAGAAAACATTGTCAAGAGAAATTACAGAAGACCTAAATAAGTGGATAGATGTTCCACTATCTATAGATCTATAGATCTATAGATGTTCCACTGATTCATTGGAAGAATCAGTTATATTAAGAGATTCGTTATACTTAAACTGATCTCTGAATTCAATTCAATATAAATCAAAATCAGAGTAAGCTTTTTGTAGCTATTGGTAAGTTTATTCTAAAGTTTTACATAGAAATGCAATGGAACTAGGATTGCTAAAACAACTTGAAAAAGAACAAGTTGGAGGCCTAAATAATTATAATACTAGTGTTGCAATTATAATACATCATAAACCAAAACCGTATGGAATTAACATCAAGATATCCAAATAGACCAAAGTAAGAGAGTCCAAAAATAGATATATGCCTATATGATTATTTGATTTTTCAGCAAGGACACAAAAGCAATTCAGTTGGAAAAAGACATCATCTTTTCAACAAAGTGCTGGAACAATTGCATATCCATATGCAAAAAAAAAGAGAAATTTATTATACCTCTCCCCACAAACAAAAATTAACCCAAAACACATCATTGAAATAGATGCAAAACCTAAAATATAAAATTTCTGGGAAACCTGGGAGAAAATGTTTGTGAGTTATAAAACTTAAAAACAAACAAACAAACCAAACTTGGGACGCCTGGGTGGCTCAGTGGGTTAAAGCCTCTGCCTTCGGCTTGGGTCATGATCTCAGGGTCCTGGGATTGAGCCCCACATCGGGCTTTCTGCTCAGCAGGGAGCCTGCTTCCTCTTCTCTCTCTCTCTCTCTGCCTGCCTCTCTGCCTACTTGTTATCGCTGTCAAATAAATAAATAAAATCTTTAAAAAAAAAAAAGTGGGAAGAAAGAGAACTGAATAAACACTGCAAGTAGAGAGGGTTGCAAAGGTGAAAGAAAAAAAAAAACTGCAAACGAAAAAGAAGAAACAAAAATATTAATAATGTACCAGATAGGATTCTGGGTAAAATAATTAAGCACACACAGAATAATACTATGTTACAGTTTTAATATATTTGAACTTCAAGTGTACAAAGAAATTAATGGTAATCCTTGTTTCATGCTACACTATCAACTTCAGACCACATGTAGACATAAATCATTTCCCTGTCCTCTCATACCTTCATCCTCCCATCCCAAGGTAATATTCTGACTCCTTTGTTAATCATTCAGTTGCTAATATTTAACATAATTTGAGTAAATACATATGTTTTTTAATTGTTTTAATTTCAGTCGCCTTTATTAAAAAGTATCACATAAAGAATTCCATATAATTTATGTATGCACATCCCTCAAGGAAGTAAAGCTTAACTCCCTATTCCTTAAGAGGAAGTTACACTTAGTGATTTGCTTCCAAAGAGAACTGTGCGAAAAGGAAGAAAAAGTAACTACAGAGGAAAAACTTGATAAGCACTACCTTAGCCAGGTGATAAAGGTTAACATTGCCAGGGGTTAAGTAATGTTAGTATGCACCTTATGTATCCTTGATGTGATGTGTTGAGAAGGACACTTTACCTGTATGGACATCCTTCCAAAAACTCACAACCGCAGTCCAGCCATAACAAAAATTTCAGACAACCCCAACTGAGAGGCGTTCTACAAAATAACTGGTCAGTACTCTTCAAAACTATCAGGATTATCAAAAACAAGGAAGGCCTGAAAAACTGTCACAGTTTAGAGGAGGCTAAAGATGCATGAGAATAAAGTGTAATATGGTATTCTAAGAGAGTTTCTGGAAAAGAAAAATAATGTTAAGAAAAACACTAATGAAATCTGAATAACGTACGGATTTTAGTTTTTTAAAAAAGCAAATTCTGTACATAATGTTTTGGGACTGACTTTTCATCCTTAATATATTATTGCTCAGATTCACTCTCATTGTGGGTATATCTATAATTTCTTTGTTTTGTAATATTCTGTATGCAAAAACATTAGTTTTCATTGATCAAAATTCCTGTCAAGGAGCATTTTATTTCTGGAATTTTCATCTTGTTAGCTACACTGTCATCAGTATTCTTACATATATCTTCTCCCCTACATGTGTAAGATCTTCTCTTGGGTATCTGTTTGGAAAAAGAGTTTGTTTTAAGATACATAAATAATGCACTGTAGGAGATAACAACAAACTTCCCAAATTATCTTTACTTATTCACACAATCAAAAGTAATGTAAATATAGCCTGTAGACCATTTACAGATTCAATCTTATTTTTTCACTGTCACCCCCAAGAGCCTATTCTGCACATTTTTATAATCACAACCATGAAATGTTAATACTAATACTACAAACATACTGTATAACTGTTTGTATACTGTGTGTATATTTACAGAAACAGAATTTTTATTCCATGTGTAAATATAAAGGATATGATACAAAAAAAAAAATTGTACCTTAAAAAAATAAGAAACAATGTTTGGTCTTTACAGGAAATATTCTCCTGTTAAGAATTCATGCTGTGGGGCACCTGGGTGGCTCAGTGGGTTAAAGCCTCTGCTTTCGGCTCAGGTCATGATCCTGGGGTCCTGGGATGGAGCCTTGCTTAGGGCTCTCTGCTTGGTGGGGAGCCCGCTTCCCTTCCTCTCTGCCTACTTGTGATCTTGTCTGTCAAATAAATAAATAAAATTTAAAAAAAAAAGAAAGAAAGAAAGAAAGAAAGAAAGAAAGAAAGAAAGCAAGCAAGCATGCTGTGGACCATGAGATCTCTAGCATTGGCATGGTAGGACTTTTTCATTTCTTTCCAATTAAGTAGGTATAAAATTGAATTTTATTGTAATCTTGATTTCCATTTTTCTAACCCTATTGATATAGAACATCCATAAATTTTCAATATCATTTGTTCTTCTGTGAAGTGTGTGCTAATATTGTATGCATTTAATATTGATTAATTGCAGGGGTGTCTGTGTGACAGTGAGTTAAAGCCTCTGCCTTCAGCTCAGGTCATAATCCCAGGGTCCTGGATCTAGCCCCGCATTGGGCTCTCTGATCAGCAGGGAACCTGCTTCCTCATCTCTCCCTGCCTGCCTCTCTGTCTGCTTATAATCTTTGTCTATCAAATAAATAAATAAAATCTTTTAAAAAAATATTGGTTCTTTGGGTGTTGAGTTTGCTAAGTTCTTTATAGATTCTGGACACTAGTCCTTTGTCTGATATGTCGTTTGCAAATATCAAGAAATGGGCAGAGGATATGAACAGACATTTCTGCAAAGAGGACATCCAGATGGCCAACAGACACATGAAAAAGTGCTCCATATCACTCGGCATCAGGGAAATACAAATCAAAACCACAATGAGATATCACTTCACACCAGTCAGAATGGCTAAAATCAACAAGTCAGGAAATGACAGATGCTGGTAAGGATGCGGAGAAAGGGGAACCCTCCTACACTGTTGGTGGGAATGCAAGCTGGTGCAACCACTCTGTAAAACAGCATGGAGGTTCCTCAAAATGTTGAAAATAGAACTGCCCTATGACCCAGCAATTGCACTACTGGGCATTTACCCTAAAGATACAAACGTAGTGATCCAAAGGGGCACGTGCACCCAAATGTTTATAGCAGCAATGTCCACAATAGCCAAACTATGGAAAGAACCTAGATGTCCATCAACAGATGAATGGATCAAGAAGATGTGGTATATATACACAATGGAATACTATGCAGCCATCAAAAGAAATGAAATTTTGCCATTTGCAACAACATGGATGGAAGTAGAGCATATCATGCTTAGTGAAATAAGTCAAGCAGAGAAAGACAGCTATCATATGATCTCCCTGATATGAGGAAGTGGTGATGCAACATGGGGGCTTAAGTGGGTAGGAGAAGAATCAATGAAACAAGATGGGATTGGGAGAGAGACAAACCATAAGTGACTCTTAATCTTACAAAACAAACTGAGGGTTGCTGGGGGTAGGGGGTTTGGGAGAAAGGGGTGGGATTATGGACATTGGGGAGGGTATGTGCTTTGGTGAGTGCTGTGAAGTGTGTAAACCTGGTGATTCACAGACCTGTACCCCTGGGGATAAAAATATATGTTTATAAAAAATTAAAAATTAAAAAAAAAGAGGTAAAGAATAAATGAATGAATGTACAAAAAAAAATATTGGTTAATTGCACCATCTTACAGATGTGTAGAGCTCAGTATATAATCTTATTTGTTGTGAGGGCTGTGAACATATTCTTTAACATTGCATTTTATGACTTTACTTTTTATAAAGTGCCCTTTGATGGGCAAAACTACTCTTACATGTACTTATCTTTTTTTACATGATTGAAGTCTTTTGTAATCTTGAAATTTTTTTCTCTATTATTTTTTTTCTATGGATTAGAAACAACTCATAATTCCAAGGCAGAATAAATAGACCTAGGCTACATTTACTCTCTGGAATTTTTTTCCCCTTTACTTATATTTATCTGTTCTTACACGATTGAAACCCTTGTATTAATTTTTTTTTTCTCAATTTCATTTTTATTTTCCTGTGGATGAGAAACAATTCACACTCCCAAGACACAATTGATCAACCTACATTTATTCCCTGGAAATTTCTTTTTCCCTTGAATTTTTTTTTCTTTGCATTGAAACTTCCAAAAAAGTTTATTAGATTGGCTGATATGTTTATATTAAAATTATGAAGAAAACCTGTTTTCTTACACAACAATATGTTCATGCATTGTTTTTGTGATTCTATTTAGTTGTCTGTATTCTCTTGCGTTTCACTGAGTTTCTTTAACATAATTATTTTGAATTTTCAGGCAAATTGTAGATCCCCTTTTCTTTGGGGTCAGTTACAAGATCTTCCATTTGTTGATGTCATCATGTTTGTCTGATTCTTCATGATCTATGTGGCTTTGCATTGGTATCCACTTGTTTGAAGGAGCAAACTTCTCCTCCAGGATTTATGGACTGGTTTTGGCAGGTGAAGTCCTTCTTTTGGTTCCCTGAGCTGATGGAATTATTTCCGGAATTGCAGTAGTGCTGGATTGGAGCCAATTTGAGACTATCACTGGGTCTGTAGTGGGGTCTGTATTTGGCATGCTTATTACCAGGGGCTCCGGTGGGCATTTTTTGTCTGGCCTCTGGGTAGATGGGACTGCCTCCAGTACTTTGTTCAGGAGGGTGGTACTAAGATGAGGATCTGCTTCAAGGTCCATAGTCAGATCCTCAGTCACAATCTACCACCAGATATACAAGTAATATCTCCTGCTGCATCCCCAGACCTGTGGGACTGCTGGCCGCTGTGGCTGTAGGGGCCTGGAGTCAAATATATGGCTCTTTTGGATCTTTGGGTGTGCAGACAGAAGAGTTTCCTGCTTAATCCCTGTGTCAGCAGGACACCTTAAGAACTGCTGCTGGGACAGGCTGGAACCCCGTTACAGGACTGCTCAGAATCTACAGTCTGACTCAGTTTGATGGGCTTATCTCCAGGAGCTCCCAGACTCTGGCTGAGAGGGGCTAGAGCTTGTTTGCCACCTATTTCAGCGTCCACAGACAAGATGGAAGTTTGTATGCTTGTTATCCAACCCAGGGATGGACATGATTGCTTTTAAGTGCCTTGCCATATGGTACTGGCCACAGGATCAAATCAAAGGGGCTGTATTTGAGTCTTCAGGGGTTTAGAGCTGTTTCCAGGACTGTAACTTGCACCATATTGACAAGTTAAGCTGCTTGATGGTGGGCCAGTGATCTCAAAACAGCTCTCTACAGTCTTGAACTGCACAGTCTACGGTATGGATCCCATACCTCCCACAAAGGCAGTTTTGTCGGATGGATGACAAATTATTTTTCAGGAATATGAGACGTGGATGGCTTATTCCATCATCTTGCTGACATCACTCTTCTCTTCTTCTTTGTAATTTTTTTTATTAATTTTTAATTTTTTATAAACATATATTTTTATCCCCAGGGGTACAGGTCTGTGAATCACCAGGTTTACACACTTCACAGCACTCACCAAAGCACATACCCTCCCCAATGTCCATAATACCACCCCCTTCTCCCAAACCCCCTCCCCCCAGCAACCCTCAGTTTGTTTTGTGAGATTAAGAGTCACTTATGGTTTGTCTCTCTCCCAATCCCATCATGTTTCATTGATTCTTCTCCTACCCACTTAATCCCCCATGTTGCATCACCACTTCCTCATATCAAGGAGATCATATGATAGTTGTCTTTCTCTGCTTGACTTATTTCACTAAGCATGATACGCTCTACTTCCATCCATGTTGTCGCAAATGGCAAGATTTCATTTCTTTTGATGGCTGCATAGTATTCCATTGTGTATATATACCACATCTTCTTGATCCATTCATCTGTTGATGGACATCTAGGTTCTTTCCATAGTTTGGCTATTGTGGACATTGCTGCTATAAACATTTGGGTGCACGTGCCCCTTTGGATCACTACGTTTGTATCTTTAGGGTAAATACCCAATAGTGCAATTGCTGGGTCATAGGGCAGTTCTATTTTCAACATTTTGAGGAACCTCCATGCTGTTTTCCAGAGTGGCTGCACCAGCTTGCATTCCCACCAACAGTGTAGGAGGGTTCCCCATTCTCCGCATCCTTGCCAGCATCTGTCATTTCCTGACTTGTTGATTTTAGCCATTCTGACTGGTGTGAGGTGATATCTCATTGTGGTTTTGATTTGTATTTCCCTGATGCCGAGTGATATGGAGCACTTTTTCATGTGTCTGTTGGCCATCTGGATGTCCTCTTTGCAGAAATGTCTGTTCATGTTTCTACTGCATAATCCAAGGAATTTTATAATTTTCCACATTGAGGTCTTATACATCTTTTGCTGAATTATATTAAGTCCTTGATAATCTCGGGTACAGATATAAATGGTGTAGCCTTTTATTAAATATGTTAGTTGTTCACAGGAAGAGGGAGAAGCAGACTTGCCAATGAGCCAAAGCCCAATGCAGGGCTCAATCCCAGGATCTGAAAATCATAACCTGAGCCAAAGGCTTAACCATTTGAGCCACCCAGGCACCCCATGAAATTGATTTTTTATATTAATCCAGACATTTATATAAATACTTCCTTCATATTTTCTTTATAAATAATCATGTAAATGAACATATTTGAAACATACATACATTCTTTTTAAATAATCATGTAAATGAATAAAAGTCATGTAAATGAACTGTTCATTTACTTAAGTTATAAGTAACTTAAGTTATAGATTATAACATATAAGTTCATATACTTAATCCCTTATACTTGAAATTTCTATTTATCATCACATTGCTCTTACTAGATATAATAAGATGCTGAACTGCATCTTTTTGGGTATAATAGACATTTGTCTATTTCTTAATTTTTCTATTCTTAATTTTAAAGAAAATATATCTAACATCTTCCCCTTTAAAATGTTTGTTCATTCAGTTTATATAAATGTAATTTGACAGATTAATGAAGTTTAGTTGTTTTTCTTTAAAAAGAAAGAGATTTTATTTATTTATTTATTTGAGAGAGAGAGCATGAACAGGGAAGAGGCAGAGGAAGAGGGAGAAGCAGACCCTCCACTAAGCAGGGAGCCTGACACAGGGCTTGATCCCAGAACCCTGAGATTATGACCTGAGCTGAGGGCAGATACTTAACCGACCAAGCCATCAAGGTGCCCAGAAGTTTTGTTATTTTTCTGATTTCACTGTTTTTAAAATCCTAAAATAGAGTAAAAAGTAAACTTTTTACTCTTCAAATACTCTTTCATCTATGAGATATTGTTTTCTACATTTAAACAACAATACAAAGTTATCATCTAAATAAGTCAAGTACATCAGAATAAGAAACATCATCTAAAGAATCCTTAACATTAAAAGTAAACAGAAAAATTATTTATATAATGATGAAAACAAAAATAAATTACTTGGAAAATTATGTAAAAGTTTTAAATATGTCATTAAAAAAACAGAAAATAAAGTAACCAATAATTCCACATGTGAATTCAGAAACGTATATATGCAGATATCATATTAATGAACCTATTAATTAATGAACATATTAATTAAATGTATTAAATTTATGAGTTGTAATTTTGGAATATATCTTAACATTCAGAAACTCAAAATTCTCATAGTATGAAGTCAAAACTATGGCAAATTTAATTAAGGAATATAAACTGGAGACACCTGGGTGGCTCTGTCAGTTAAGTGTCTGCTTTCAGTTCAGGTCACAGTCCCAGGGTCCTGGGATGGAACCCCATATCAGTCTCCCTTCCCTGCTCGGTGGGGAGTCTACTTCTCCCTCTCTTTCTGTCCTTCCTTCCACTTGTGCTCTCTCTCTCTCATGTTCTGTCTCTCAAATAAATAAATAAAACCTTTTTAAAAAAGAACATAAAAAGATGAAGTTCTAAGGATTAATAATACAAAGTATGGAAAACCACAGACATCAAAAGAATTAAATTATATTAAGATGTGATTTTATGTTCCTCCATACCAATATTTTTTCAAATCTAAAGAAAAATAAGGATTTTCAATCAATATATGGGTTGTGAAAATGATCCCAGAACATAAGTAGACAGTATTGAAACCAATAAACATGAGTGATACTGGAAAGATTATCAAACATTTATTATAAGATCCCATGACAAAATAGTTTTATAGGAACCACATTTATTTATTTATTCATTCATTCATTTTTTACTTTTTGCTTCTTGATGGAATCATTAATTTTTGGATGATGGAAGGATATTATGAAGGATATTATTAGTGTAATACTTTGTACCACTCCTTTGTATAATTTAGACAAAACCAGCAATTTACATTACCATAGCACCTTGAATTCTCATTTGCAAAGATTGGACAGTGGCAAACTTGATTATGATTTGGAGAAAACAAAGAGCATAGTATGTGTCTCTCAGCTTTTTTCTTCTCCTGATACATAGATGGATAAGTAAATACACATATTCACATATATTTGTAGATATTATATCAATAAGTTGAATGTATTAATGTAGTATACTATATTTGTAAGTTGCAATTGTTCATACACCTAAGTAAATAAAACATGGAGAACAAGCCTATATAATAACTAGACATCACACCATGAAATAATTATGTAGGATTATGAAAATCTATATTGGTTTTTAGTCTTTCCTAAAGAATCTATTGATGTTATAAAAAATAAAACAAACCTTGATCTTCAAAGCTTTTGGATGGCTTTTGGTGAAACTATTCTATAAAAAATTCTTGAAAATATTGCTTTTAGTCTATCTGCAGTTTCATAGATGGCTGGGTGTCAATGAAAAGATAATTTTTTTAACAATACTCTTTTCACAGCATTTTTCACCTCTCTGTTCCTTAGACTATAAATCAGTGGATTTAACATAGGGATGATAAGAGTATAGAACACAGCTATAATCTTGCTTTTTTCTGGTGAGGACATGGCCCCAGGCTGGGCATACATAAAGAACACAGTACCATAGAATAAACTCACCACAGTGATGTGAGAGCTGCAAGTGGAGAAAGTCTTACTCCTGCCATGGGTGGAGGGGATCTTCAAGACAGTTGATAGAATATAAGCATAGGAAACCAGAATGACAGTTGTGGTGGTGATGATGATGAGGGCAGAGAGAATGAACAGCACAATCTCGTTCACAAAAGTGTCATCACAAGAGATCTTGATCAGGGCTGGGACATCACAGAAAAAGTGGTCCAGTTGGTTTGCTCCACAGAAACGCAAACTGAAGGTGAAACCTGTTTGTATCATGGAATTAACGCCTCCACATATATAGGAGCCAATCACCAAACGAGCACAAGCCTGTTGAGACATACGTACAGGATAGAGGAAGGGCGAGCAAATGGCTGAGAAGCGATCATATGCCATAATGGCCAGAAGAAAGCCTTCGGTCCCAACACAGAGAGCGAAGAAAAAGAACTGTGTTGCACAGCCATTGTAGGAAATTTTCTTGTCCTTTGACAAGAAAGTAGCCAGAGTTTTGGGAGCAATGACCGTGGAGTAACAGAGATCTAAATAGGACAAATTTCTGAGAAAGAAATACATAGGTGTATGAAGTTTGGAGTCTATTTTAATGACAATTATCATGCTAATATTTCCCACCACAATGATCATGTAGATGAGCAAGAAGAGTAAGAATAAGAGAATCTGTATGTCTGGAGCTGTTCTGAATCCCAGCAGAATGAACTCACTCACTTCTGAGTAATTCCTATTCAGCTCTTTCTTCATAGCTGAGACCTATCTGAGAAAATGAGTGGATGGTCATGAAGACTGTAGAATGCGATGCCTTGTTAACATTTGGTTCCTGAGGTTCTCAGTAGAAGAAAAAGCATTGAGAGGTGTGCTTGACTACAAATCTGACAAAACAGCCTTATTTCTTCTAATATATTTAGTATCCTCGTCATATGGGAAATGTGGATGGGCAAGGGATGTCTGGGACAAGTGATGACATCAGTCATTCTATGTCATTTGCTCCAAGCTATGGAATCACGTGTACTGGATCCAAATTTTACCTCTTTCAATCCAACAGAACCTAAAATAACTATCTGCATTTCCAATGCCTTGAAATCTTCTGTCAGATGGAAGATACTAATAATACCTACATTATAGGACTCCTATGAAGGTAACATGAGACTGAGTGTGAAAAGAAATATTTACAATTACTAGAACATCTTAAAAGCATAATAAATATTAGCCAACAAGCAGCTAAAAATTATTTTTAAATTATGAATGGCAAAGTGGGTGAAAACATAGTCATTTCCTTTCCCGCCACAAGATGCAGTTAATTTGGTTCTCAAAACATGGATATTAGGAAACATGGATTTGCTGTTTCATAAGGGAGAATGAGCATTTGTCTCAAAGAAAGTCATGTGACATGATGAATCAAACTCGTCCAGGAATACTCTGTTCAGCCTCTACTTCCTACATCATCTACTCTGAATCTCTAATCTCTGATTCTGGTATATCCACTCTTGTTGGCAGCCGAACCCCAACATGACTTTTTCCTTTTCCTGTTAAATGCTAATGTCTTAGTTATGGAAATTATTCTGTTTACATAGAGGTATTATGGTTGAAATGCAAGATTAACTTCCCTAACAAGAGTGGTTTTTTCTTTAACTATGTTGTTAATTAAACTGAAGATATTTATGCAAATAGAGCAAAAAAAATTAATATTGTTTGTTGTTTGCTTTCTCAAGTAACTATCCATCCTTATATCAAACATTAAAGAGACAAAGGTGCACATGGATAAAATATTAATAATTTTTAGATATCAGAAAAATTATATCCAAGTGAAATAAAGGAAATTTTATAATTCTGTGGTCCATTACTTTTTATAATTTCTGAACTGGCAAAAAAAAAAATTTTCTCTAAAGGAACTTATGGCCATATTTGAAGTCACATTTTTATTTAGAAATTTACATAAAATTCAAAGTACAGTAGAGTCAGAAGTGAAACTGATTTAGCTTCTGTTGCTATTTTTGTGTATGTGAAGTCAAAATGTTTTATTAGTTAAAAGTGTGACATGGGGAGTTAGAGAGGAGAAGGGAGTTGGGGGAAATTGGAAGGGGAGGTGAATCATGAGAGACTATGGATTCTGAAAAAAAATCTGAGGGGTTTGAAGTGGCAGGGGGGTGGGAGGTTAGGGTACCAGGTGGTGGGTATTATTGAGGGAACGGATTGCATGGAGCACTGGGTGTGGTGAAAAAATAATGAATACTGTTATGCTTAAAATAAATAAATTTAATTAAAAAAAAGGGCACTTGAAGTAATGAGCATTGGATGTTATATGCAACTGATGCATCACTAAATTCTACTTCTGAAACTAATAATACAATATGTTAATTAAGTTGAATTCAAATAATATTTTTTAAAAAATTATAATAAAAACAAAAATGCAAAACAAAAAGTGTGACATTTTAATTCATATAAACCGAGTTTTAATCCATGTCCTGCAACTCACTGGCTAACTAATCTTAGGCAAGTTGTTCAAATTCTACAGAGTCTCAGTTTTCTCATCAGCGAACTGTAGTTTAGAACATTTACCTCATAGGATTATTGCTATAAGGATTAAATTAAATGATGTATATAAATTAAATGAAATATGTAGCATCTGAGAAGAAAAAGGTACTCAAATAATAAATCTGTGAAAGATTGAACTTAAAAAAAGAAATGTTTGCTAAGTTAAGAAAATGATCCTCAGAAAAGTTGATTTCCAAAAACCATGTACCTTACTTGAGATCCAGCAGATTCCAAACAAGCATCATTGAAGAATTTTAATAACTGATCAATCCATTAATAGAAGCTTTGAGAAAACTGTAGTTAATTACAAAAGTGCTTCACATTACATGTTAGACTTAGTCTACTATCTGAGTATACTCAATCAGTGGTTTCTTTTTTTTTTTTTTATTTCTAAGTCTCATGTATCTCATTTTTACTTAACTGAACTAAAAGAGAACCTTAATTTGGGTCTTCAGTTATAACTTCAAGAAATATCTTACTCTTTATATTCTGCAAATACAAGACTGCAAATTCCTATGTTATCTGCCATAAGTTTGACTTAGCCACATTGTTATTAAAACCGAGAAGGGAGATTAGAAATATATGTATATATTATGTGTGACATTCTGGAAAAGTAAGAAGGCCCTGGAGGTCAATTAGGTCAGTGTTTGACAAACTTCCCTATACCTCAGAAGCAACTGGGGAGCTTTGTTTTGCTCTGCTCTTAAGACTGATTCTTAGATCACACCTTATTCTTAATTAATCTGAATATGGAAAATTATATATTAGTGAGATGAGTGTGGAGAAGCTTTCATCTATATTTTAAGATTTCCAACTGACTAAAGAAATCAGTTCCTATGTAGAAGTTTGAGAATTAATTAACTTGGCCTTCTTCTTGCTTCCTGGAAGAATAGTGATTGCCTCACCCAAATTCAATCAAAATCATCATTAATTATAAAGTTTCTTCTAAAAAACACTCATAACCCTTCCTGGAATTGTTTTACAAATACTAACTCCAGCAATTTTTATCTTTATCCAACACAAATGTGTAATAAATGAAATTCATTTCTTGCTTTTCTCTCTCTCTCTTTTTTTTTTTTTTTGTTTAAAATTTTATGTATTTATTTGACACAGAGGGAGGGAGAGCACAAGTAGGCAGAGAGTCAGGCAGAGAGAGAGGGGAAACAGGCTCCCTGTTGACCAGAGAGCCCAATGCGGGGCTCGATCCCAGGACCCAGAGTTCATGGCCTGAGCCAAAAGCAGAGGCTTAACCTACTGAGCCATCCAGGTGCCCCTATTTCTTGTTTATCTGATGCAATAGATGTTTCAAGTAGATCACTACAGGGTTTTGTTTGTTTGTTTTATAATTTTTAAATTTTTTAATAAACATATTATTAGCCCCAGGGGTACAGGTCTGTGAATCTCCAGGTTTACACACTTCACAGCACTCCCCATAGCACATACCTTCCCCAATGTCCATAACCCCACCACCTTACCCTTCTCCCCCCGGCAACCCTCAGTTTGTTTTGTGAGATTAAGAGTCTCTTATGGTTTGTCTCCCTCCCAATCCCATCTTGTTTCATTTATTCTTTTCTTACCCTCAAACCTCCCACATTGCATCTCCACTTTCTCATATCAGGGAGATCATACGATAGTTGTCTTTTTCTGATTGGTTTATTTCACTAAGCATAATACCCTCTAGTTCCATCTACATCTTCACAAATGGCAAAATTTCATTTCTTTTGGTGGCTGCCTAGTATTCCATTCTATATATATACACCACAGCTTCTTTATTCATTCATCTGTTGATGGACATCTAGGCTCTTTCCATAGTTTGGTTATTGTGGACATTGCTGCTATAAACATTCGGGTGCACGTGCCCCTTCGGATCACTATGTTTGTATCCTTAGCGTAAATACGCAGTACTACAATTGCTGGGTCGTAGGGTAATTTTATTTTCAACCTTTTGAGGAATCTCCATGCTGTTTTCCAGAGTGGTTGCACCAGCTTGCATTCCCACCAACAGCGTAGGAGGGTTCCCCTTTCCCGCATCCTCGCCAGCATCTGTCATTTCCTGACTTGTTAATTTTAGCCATTCTAACTGGTGTGAGGTGGTATCTCATTGTGGTTTTGATTTGTATTTCCCTGATGCTGAGTTATGTGAAGCACTTTTTCATGTAGATCACTACAGGTTTATATAAACCAGGTTCACACCCACTTCCAAGGCATTCCTTTACTCTCTTTACATTTCCACTCTATACATATTCTTTTATCTTGGGCTCTGAAAGACCTTTTAGAGAGTATAATTTTTATATAGTAAGAAGTCTTGGTCTGGAATATTTGAAGAAGCTTCTGAGAGTTCATGAAACCCCAATAATTTCAAATAAAATTTTGTGCATTTATATTGCAGGTTTTATGATTTATATCAAATCTAAAACCAACTATGAACCTAAAGTTATTAGTAATAAAAGTTACAAGTGATACACCTACAAGTGAAGAACAACTGGACACGAGGAGGAGTCAAGATGGCGGAGAAGTTGCCGGCTGAAACTACTTCAGCTAGCCGGAGATCAGCTAGATAGCTTATCTAAAGATTGCAAACACCTGAAAATCCATCGGCAGATCCAAGAGAAGAAGAACAGCAATTCTGGAAACAGAAAAACAACCACTTTCTGAAAGGTAGGAGCGGCGGAGACATGAATCCAAAGCGACGGGAAGATAGACACCTGGGAGGGGCCGGCTCCCGGCAAGCAGTGGAGCAAGGGCACACAAAATCAGGACTTTTAAAAGTCTGTTCCGCTAAGGGACATCGCTCCATAGGCTAAACTGGAACGAAGCCCACGCGGGGTCAGCGTGGCCTCAGGTCCCGCAGGATCACAGAAGGATCGGGGGTGTCTGAGTGTCGCAGAGCTTGCGAGTATTGGAACAACTGGAAAGCCGGCTACAGAGACAGAGCCGACAGTAAGCTCACAGCCCCGGGTTACCTTGAACCGGTCGCAGGCTCGGTGAGCTAGGAGCGCGGCTGGAGGTCAGGCAGACGGGAGTAACTGGCGCTGTTCTCTCAGGGCGCACTGAGGAGTGGGGCCCCGGGCTCTCGGCTCCTCCTGGCCAGAGACCAGGAGGCCGCCATTTGTATTCCCGTCCTCCAGAACTCTACAGAAAGCGCTCAGGGAACAAAAGCTCCTGAAAGCAAACCCGAGCGGATTACTCAACCCGGCCCCTGATAAGGGCGGTGAAATTCCGCCTGGGGCAAAGACACTTGAGAATCACTACAACAGGCCCCTCTCCCTGAAGATCAACAAGAAATCCAGCAAATACCAAGTTCAAGTACCAAGGAGTGCGGTTTCAATACCAAGGAGAGCAGCAGAATTCCAGAGGAGGAGAAAGCAAAGCACGGAACTCATGGCTTTTTCCCTGTCATTTTTTTTAGTCTTGCAGTTAATTTAATTTTTTTCTTTTTAATTTTTTGGTTTTTATTCTCGACTTCTGGTAAAAACTTTTTTTTAACTTTTACCTTTTTCTTTTTTAACGTTTTTTAACCAGTTTATATAATATATATATTTTTTATTTTTTATATTTTTCTTATTTGTTTTCTTTTTTTTTTCTTTTTTCTTTCTTCCTTTTTGAACCTCCTTTTATCCCCTTTCTCCCCCCTTAGATATGGGATCACTTCGAATTTGATTAAAGCATATTTTCCTGGGGTTGTTGCCACCCTTTTAGTATTTTTCTTGCTGCTTCATATACTCTTATCAGGACAAAATGACAAGACGGAAAAATTCAACACAAAAAAAAAAGAACAAGAGGCAGTACCGAAGGCTAGGGACCTAATCAATACAGACAATCGTAATATGTCAGATCTAGAGTTCAGAATGACAATTCTCAAGGTTCTAGCCGGGCTCGAAAAAGGCATGGAAGATATTAGAGAAACCCTCTCTAGAGATATAAAAGCCCTTTCTGGAGAAATAAAAGAACTAAAATCTAACCAAGTTGAATTCAAAAAAGCTATTAATAAGGTGCAATCAAAAATGGAGGCTCTCACTGCTAGGATAAATGAGGCAGAAGAAAGAATTAGTGATATAGAAGACCAAATGACAGAGAATAAAGAAGCTGAGCAAAAGAGAGAGAAACAGCTACTGGACCACGAGGGGAGAATTCGAGAGATAAATGACACCATAAGACGAAACAACATTAGAATAGTTGGGATTCCAGAAGAAGAAGAAAGAGAGAGGGGAGCAGAAGGTATACTGGAGAGAATTATTGGGGAGAATTTCCCCAATATGGCAAAGGGAACGAGCATCAAAATTCAGGAGGTTCAGAGAACACCCCTCAAAATCAATAAGAATAGGCCCACACCCCGTCACCTCAGTGTAAAATTTACAAGTCTCAGTGACAAAGAGAAAATCCTGAAAGCAGCCCGGGAAAAGAAGTCTGTAACATACAAAGGTAAAAATATTAGATTGCCAGCTGACTTATCCACAGAGACCAGGCAGACCAGAAAGAGCTGGCATGATATTTTCAGAGCACTAAACGAGAAAAACATGCAGCCAAGAATACTATATCCAGCTAGGCTATCATTGAAAATAGAGGAGAGATTAAAAGCTTCCAGGACAAACAAAAACTGAAAGAATTTGCAAACACCAAACCAGCTCTACAGGAAATATTGAAAGGGGTCCTCTAACCAAAGAGAGAGCCTACTAGTGGTAGATCACAAAGGTACAGAGTCCATTTACAGTAACAGTCACCTTACAGGCAATACAATGGCACTAAATTCATATCTCTCAATAGTTACCCTGAATGTGAATGGGCTAAATGCCCCTGTCAAAAGACCCAGGGTATAAGCATGGATAAAAAAAAACAAAACCCATCTATATGTTGCCTCCAAGAAACTCTTTTTAACCCCGAAGGCACCTCCAGATTTAAAGTGAGGGGGTGGAAAAGAATTTACCATGGTAATGGACATGAGAAGAAAGCAGGAGTGGCAATCCTTATATCAGATCAATTAGATTTTAAGCCAAAGACTATAATAAGAGATGAAGAAGGACACTATATCATACTGAAAGGGTCTGTCCAACAAGAAGGTTTAACAATTTTAAATATCTATGCACCCAACGTGGGAGCAGCCAACTATATAAACCAATTAATAACAAAATCAAAGAAACACATCAACAATAATACAATAATAGTAGGGGACTTTAACACTCCCCTCACTGAAATGGACAGTTCATCCAAGCAAAAGATCAGCAAGGAAATAAAGGCCTTAAACGACACACTGGACCAGATGGACATCACAGATATATTCAGAACATTTCATCCAAAAGCAACAGAATACACATTCTTCTCTAGTGCACATGGAACATTCTCCAGAATAGATCACATCCTCTGTCCTAAATCAGGACTCAACTGGTGTCAAAAGATTGGGATCATTCCCTACATATTTTCAGACCACAATGCTCTAAAGGTAGAACTCAACCACAAAAGGAAGTTTGGAAAGAACCCAAATACATGGAGACTAAAGCATCCTTCTAAAGAATGAATGGGTCAACCAGAAAATTAAAGAAGATGAAAAAAATCATGGAAACAAAAGAAAATGAAAATACAACGGTTCAAAATCTGTGGGACACAACAAAGGCAGTCCTGAGAGGAAAATATATAGTGGTATAGCATTTTTCAAGAAACAAGAAAGGACTCAGGTACACAACCTAACCCTATACCTAAAGGAGCTGAGGAAAGAACAAGAAAGAAACCCTAAGCCCTGCAGGAGAAGAGAAATCATAAAGATCAAAGCAGAAATCAATGAAATAGAAACCAAAAAGACAATAGAGCAAATCAATGAAACTAGGAGCTGGTTCTTTGAAAGAATTAATAAAATTGATAAGCCCCTGGCCCAAATTATCAAAAAAGAAAAGAGAAAGGACCCAAATAAAAAAAATCATGAATGAAAGAGGAGAGATCACAACTAACACCAAAGAAATACAAACTATTATAAGAACATACTATGAGCAACACTACGCCAACAAATTAGACAATCTGGAAGAAATGGATGCATTCCTATAAACATATAAACTACCACAACTGAACCAGGAAGAAGTAGAAAGCCTGAACAGTCCCATAACCAGTAAGGAGATTGAAACAGTCATTAAAAATCTCCAAACAAAGAAAAGCCCAGGGCCAGACGGCTTCCCGGGGGAATTCTACCAAACATTTAAAGAATAACTAATTCCTATTCTCCTGAAACTGTTCCAAAAAATAGAAATGGAAGGAAAACTTCCAAACTCATTTTATGAGGCCAACATCACCTTGATCCCCAAACCAGACATGGATCCCATCAAAAAAGAGTGCTATAGACCAATATCCTTGATGAACACAGATGCAAATATACTCAACAAAATACTAGCCAATAAGATTAAACAGTACATTAAAAGGATTATTCACCATGACCAAGTGGGATTTATTCCAGGGCTGCAAAGTTGGTCCAACATCCGCAAATCAGTCAATGTGATACAACACATCAATAAAAGGAAGAACAGGAACCATATGATACTCTCAATACATACTGAAAAAGCATTTGACAAAGTACAGCATCCCTTCCTGATCAAAACTCTTCAAAGTGTAGGGATAGAGGGCACATACCTCAATATCATCAAAGCCATCTACGAAAAACCCACTGCAAATATCATTCTCAATGGAGAAAAACTGAAAGCTTTTCCACTAAGGTCAGGAACACGGCAGGGATGTCCATTATCACCACTGCTATTCAACATTGTACTAGAGGTCCTATCTTCAGCAATCAGACAACAAAAGGAAATTAAAGGCATCCAAATTGGCAAAGAAGAATTCAAATTATCACTATTCGCAGATGATATGACACTATATGTGGAAAACCCAAAAGACTCCACTCCAAAATTGCTAGAACTTATACAGGAATTCAGTAAAGTGTCAGGATATAAAATCAATGCACAGAAATCAATTTTCTACACCAACAGCAAAAACCAACAGCAAAACAGAAGAAAGGGAAATTAAGGAGTCAATCCCATTTACAATTGCACCCAAAACCATAAGATACCTAGGAATAAACCTAACCAAGGAGGCACAGAATCTATACTCCGAAAACTATAAAGTACTCATGAAAGAAATTGAGGAAAACACAAAGAAATGGAAAAATATTCCATGCTCCTGGATTGGAAGAATAAATATTGTGAAAATGTCTATGCTACCTAAAGCAATCTACACATTTAATGCAATTCCTATCAAAGTACCATCCATCTTTTTCAAAGAAATGGAACAAATAATTCTAAAATTTATATGGAACCAGAAAAAGACCTCGAATAGCCAAAGGGATATTGAAAAAGAAAGCCAACGTTGGTGGCATCACAATTCCAGATCAAGCTCTATTACAAAGCTTTCATCATCAAGACAGCATGGTACTGGCACAAAAATAGACCCATAGATCAATGGAACAGAAGAGAGCCAAGAAAAAGTCCCTCAACTCTATGGTCAACTAATCTTCGACAAAGCAGGAAAGAATGTCCAAAGGAAAAAAGACAGCCTCTTCAATAAATGGTGCTGGGAAAATTGGACAGCCACATGCAGAAAAATGAAATTGGACCATTTCCTTACACCACACACGAAAATAGACTCAAAATGGATGAAGGACCTCAATGTGCGAAAGGAATCCATCAAAATCCTTGAGGAGAACACAGGCAGCAACCTCTTCGACCTCAGCCGCAGCAACATCTTCCTAGGAACAACGCCAAAGGCAAGGGAAGCAAGGGCAAAAATGAACTATTGGGATTTCATCAAGATCAAAAGCTTTTGCACAACAAAGGAAACAGTTAACAAAATCAAAAGACAACTGACAGAATGGGAGAAGATATTTGCAAACGACATATCAGATAAAGGACTAGTGTCCAGAATGTATAAAGAACTTAGCAAACTCAACACCCAAAGAACAAATAATCCAATCAAGAAATGGGCAGAGGACATGAACAGACATTTCTGCAAAGAAGACATCCAGATGGCCAACAGACACATGAAAAAGTGCTCCATATCACTCGGCATCAGGGAAATACAAATCAAAACCACAATGCGATATCACCTCACACCAGTCAGAATGGCTAAAATCAACAAGTCAGGAAATGACAGATGCTGGAGAGGATGCGGAGAAAGGGGAACCCTCCTCCACTCTTGGTGGGAATGCAAGCTGGTTCAGCCACTCTGGAAAACACCATGGAGGTTCCTCAAAATGTTGAAAATAGAACTGCCCTATGACCCAGCAATTGCACTATTGGGGTATTTACCCTAAGGATACAAATGTAGTGATCCAAAGGGGCACGTGTACTTGAATGTTTATAGCAGCAATGTCCACAATAGCCAAACTATGGAAAGAACCTAGATGTCAACAGATGAATGGATCAAGAAGATGTGGTATATATACACAATGGAATACTATGCAGCCATCAAAAGAAATGAAATCTTGCCATTTGCGACAACATGGATGGAACTAGAGGGTATCATGCTTAGCAAAATAAGTCAAGCGGAGAAAGACAACTATCATATGATCATATGATCTCCCTGATATGAGGAAGTGGTGATGCAACATGGGGGCTTAAGTGGGTACGAGAAGAATAAATGAAAGAAGAAGGGATTGGGAGGGAGACAAACCATAAGTGACTCTTAATCTCACAAAACAAACTGAGGGTTGCTTGGGGGAGGGGGTTTGGGAGAAGGGGGTGGTATTATGGACATTGGGGAGGTTATGTGCTTTGGTGAGTGCTGTGAAGTGTGTAAACCTGGTGATTCACAGACCTGTACCCCTGGGGATAAAAATATATATTTATAAAAAATAAAAAATTATTTAAAAAAATCAATGCACAGAAATCAGTTGCATTTCTCTACACCAACAGCAAGACAGAAGAAAGGGAAATTAAGGAGTCAATCCCATTTACAATTGCACCCAAAACCATAAGATACCTAGGAATAAACCTAACCAAGGAGGCACAGAATCTATACTCCGAAAACTATAAAGTACTCATGAAATAAATTGAGGAAGACACAAAGAAATGGAAAAATGTTCCATGCTCCTGAATTGGAAGAATAAATATTGTGAAAATGTCTATGCTACCTAAAGCAATCTACACATTTAATGCAATTCCTATCAAAGTACCATCCATCTTTTTCAAAAAAATGGAACAAATAATTCTAAAATTTATATGGAACCAGAAAAGACCTCGAATAGCCAAAGGGATATTGAGAAAGAAAGCCAAAGTTGGTGGCATCACAATTCCAGATCAAGCTCTATTACAAAGCTGTCATCATCAAGACAGCATGGTACTGGCACAAAAAGAGACACATAGATCAATAGAACAGAATAGAGATCCCAGAAATAGACCCTCAACTCTAGAGTCAACTAATCTTCGACAAAGCAGGAAAGAATGTCCAATGGAAAAAAGACAGCCTCTTCAATAAATGGTGCTGGGAAAATTGGACAGCCACATGCCGAAAAATGTAACTGGACCATTTCCTTACACCACACACAAAAGGAGACTCAAAATGGATGAAGGACCTCAATGTGTGAAAGGAATCCATCAAAATCCTTGAGGAGAACACAGGCAGCAACCTCTTCGACCTCAGCCGCAGCAACATCCTCCTAGGAACAATGCCAAAGGCAAGGGAAGCAAGGGTAAAAATGAACTATTGGGGTTTTATCAAGATGTAAAGCTTTTGCACAGCAAAGGAAACAGTTAACAAAATCAAAAGACAACTGACAGAATGGGAGAAGATATTTGCAAACGACATATCAATGAAGGACTAGTGTCCAGAATCTTTAAAAACTTAGCAAACTGAACACCCAAAGAACAAATAATCCAATCAAGAAATGGGCAGAAGACTTCAACAGACATTTCTGCAAAGACGACATCCAGATGGCCAACAGACATATGAAAATGTGCTCCATATCACTCAGCATCAGGGAAATACAAATCAAAACCACAATGAGATATCACTTCACACCAGTCAGAAAGGCTAAAATCAACAAGTCAGGAAATGACAGATGCTGGCGAGGATGCGGAGAATGGGGAACCCTCCTACACTGTTGGTGGGAATGCAAGGTGGTGCAACCACTCTGTAAAACAGCATGGAGGTTCCTCAAAATGTTGAAAATAGAACTGCCCTATGACCCAGCAATTGCACTACTGGGTATTTACCCTAAAGAAACCATCGTAGAGATCCAAAGGGGCACGTGCACCCGAATGTTTATAGCAGCAATGTCCACAATAGCCCAACTATGGAATGAACCTAGATGTCCATCAACAGATGAATGGATAAAGAAAAAGTGGTATATATACACAATGGAATACTATGCAGCCATCAAAAGAAATGAAATTTGCCATTTGCGACAACAATGGATGGAACTAGAGCGTATCATGCTTAGTGAAATAAGTCAAGCAGAGAAAGGCAACTATCATATGATCTCCTTGATATGAGGAAGTGGTGATGCAACATGGGGGCTTAAGTGGGTAGGAGAAGAATCAATGAAACAAGATGTGATTGGGAGGGAGACAAAGCATAAGTGACTCTTAATCTCACAAAAGAAACTGAGGGTTGCTTGGGGGAGGGGGTTTGGGGAAAGGGGGTGTGATTATGGACATTGGGGAGGGTATGTGCTTTGGTGAGTGCTGTGAAGTGTGTAAAGATGGTGATTCACAGACCTGTACCCCTGGGGATAAAAATATATGTTTATAAAAAATTAAGAATTAAAAAAAAAAAAGAAATGTGCAGAGGACATGAACAGACATTTCTGCAAAAAATACATCCAGATGGCCAACAGACACAGGAAAAAGTGCTCCATATCACTCGGCATCAGGGAAATACAAATCAAAACCACAATGAGATATCACTTCACACCAGTCAGAATGGCTAAAATCAACAAGTCAGGAAATGACAGATGCTGGAGAGGATGCGGAGAAAGGGGAACCATCCTACACTGTTGGTGGGAATGCAAGCTGGTGCAACCACTCTGGAAAACAGTATGGAGATTCCTCAAAATGTTGAAAATAGAACTGCCCTATGACCCTGCAATTGCACTACTGGGTATTTACCCTAAAGATACAAACGTAGTGATCCAAAGGGTCACGTGCAACCGAATGTTTATAGCCGCAATGTTCACAATTGCCAAACTTTGGAAAGAGCCTAGATGTCCATCAACAGATGAATGGATCAAGAAGATGTGGTATATATACACAATGGAATACTATGCAGCCATCAAAAGAAATGAAATATTGCCATTTGCGACAACATGGATGGAACTAGAGCGTATCCTGCTTAGCGAAATAAGTCAAGCGGAGAAAGACAACTATCATATGATCTCCCTGATATGAGGAAGTTATGATGCAACATGGGTGGTTAAGGGGGTAGGAGAAGAATAAATGAAAGAAGATGGGATTGGGAGGGAGACAAACCATAAGTGACTCTTAATCTCACAAAACTAACTGAGGTTTGCTGGGGTTTGGGGTTTGGGAGAAGGGGGGTGGGGTTATGGACATTGGGGAGGGTATGTGCTATGATGAGTGCTGTGAAGTGTGTAAACCTGGCAATTCACAGACCTGTACCCCTGGGGATAAAAATATATTATATGTTTATAAAAATTAAAAATTAAAGAAGAAACAATAATATTTTCTCGTAGAGTTGCTGTATGGGTTAAATAAGTTAAAATATGTAAAACACAGCCTTATATTTATGCAAGGTATCATTATTATTATATCTCACATATACTATGAAACACTAAGCTACATTTCAACAGCAACTGCACCAATGATATGACACTAAGATTACTCAATAAGAAGAAAAAATAAACAAGATAAATGGGCCTGCCCACAAAGGAGGAAAACAAATTTTAAATTTTTTAAATTTAAATTTTTTTCTTTTTCCCATTTTTTAAAATTTAATTTCTTTTCAGTGTAACATAATTCATTTGTTTATGCACTACATCCAGTGCTCCATGCAATATGTGCCCTCCATAATACCCACCACCAGGGTCCCCCAACCTCCAACCCCCACCCCTTCAAAAGGTCAGATTGTTTTTCTGGGTCCATAGTTTTTCGTGGCTCATCTCTCCCTCCAATTTCTCTCAACTCCCTTCTCTCCATCTCCCCCAAATTTTAAAATTTTAAAACAAAACAAATTTTAAAAGAAACTGTTGGTTTGAAGAAAGTGAACTGTCAGTGTGGCATGAAGATGTCTGTCTTCCCAAAGTTCAAGAGTGCAGAGTGGGCTAACAAGTGTAATTTTACTGTCCAGAAGAGAGGATTAGCAACACCAGTGGGGTAAAAAGATTCAACCAGTGAACTCAAACATATTTAAAAAATAAAAGGCACATGACTGACTCCTACTATAGTGATTCCTTAAAAAAAAAAAAAAAAAAAAAAAAGGAATCATTCCTGGCCTATGAATGATGGACATCCAGATCATTTATGATATAGAATCAAAGAGAATTCTCGAGGTTGGAATACAAAATGCCAAGAACTTAGAGAAATGATCTTAAGAATCAAAACGTCATCCCCAAAAAGAATCTGGCTTCAGAAAGTGAGATTATTCTTCAAAAAAAGTAACAGAAATATATAACATTCTTCCCTGAACATCATGCAGCCTATGCAGGCAGCTTCATCAACAGTAGAACAGTTTTATCTATAACATGAAATTTAATTTTAATCCACAGGACTCTTCAGTGTTCAGTGAGAAGCAATGGGTACATTGGCCATACCTATGGAAGCCCCTTCTTAAACTGAGAATTAAAAAAAAAAAAAATCCTAACTAAAATAACTGTATTGCTGCTACTTAGGAAGATTGACAAAGAAGTTTAATTTGACCTGGAAGTTAAAAAATATGCCTAGAATTCTGATTCTTGTCAAGAAGAAGTCATAGGTGCCAGAGTCACTCTCTTGCCTGAATCAAGAGAGATTCATCAAGAGAGAGATTCAAGAGAGAACATCTCTCTCTCTCTCTCACTCGGGCTCTGTGTGTGTGTTTGTGTGTGTGTGTGTGTGTGTGTATAGTGATTTCTGAAAGGTGGGAAAGAAATATGGTAAGCCCAGTAATTATTCCGGTTCATTTCACTTAGAGCACTTCAAAATTTGAAAATGTAGTTAAAAATGATCCCATAAAGAAAAACTCTGGTTTGGTTCACTGGTGAATTCTACCAAACATAAAAGTAAAAACTTAGTGACAATTCTACACAAACTTTCCCAAGGAAATTAAAATGAGAAAACACTTTCTAGTTTAGTGTATGAAACTAGTGTAAGGTTGGTGGTAAACTAGATAGGAAAAGGACAAGATAACTACTAGCCAGTATCTGCTGTGAACATAAATGCAAAGTTTCTAATCAATATTTAGTAAATTCAATCTAGAAAAACAGCAAAACTATAATATAACTAGGTAGAAGTTATCCTAGGAATATAAAACTGGTCTAACATTCAAAAATAAATTAATCTGGGGCACCTGGGTGGCTCAGTGGGTTAAAGCCTCTGCCTTCAGCTCAGGTCATGATCCCAGGGTACTGGGATGGAGCCTTGCATGGACTCTTTGCTCAGCAAGGAGCCAGCTTCACCCTCTCTCTCTCTGCCTGCCTGTCTGCCTACTTGTGATCTCTGTCTGTCAAATAAATAGAATTTTTAAATAATTAATTTAATTTAATTAATTTACTATTTTAACAAACTAAAATGGATTTCACATATACTTAATAAACCAAATATACCAATTTATCTTTAAATTCATATGTTATATATTACATATAAACGTGATATATAAAAATTCATATCATATATATGTATATGTGTGTGTGTTTATGTGCATGCATATATGTGTGCTGACCAACTCACACACATAGCCAAAATTCCACATAGAAACTTTTGACACCCCCAAAACTTTATTAATAGTCTACTGTTGACCAGAGCCTTACTTATAACATAAACACATACAATTAACACATATTTTGTACATTGTATGTATTATATACTGTATTCTTACAATAAAGTAGCTGGAGAAAAGATAGTTTTACTAAGAAATTCATAAGAAACAATCACCTCAATTGAACATGGGAAAAACATTTGACAAAACCAGACAATCGTGTCTGATAACAACTCTCAGCAATTTCCCAGCTTAATAAAGAGCACCTATGCAAAATCCATGGATAATATGACCCAGAATGATAAAAGGTTGAGTGACTTCTAATATCAGGAACAAGAGGGATTAGAATAATTTTAATGTAATTGATACTGGCTTAGCAGAAGTTTCACAGGATTCAAAATTATGAACAATTTTGTTGAAACAAAATTTTACTTTTTCAAACACGACATTATCTAATGACTTTCAATGTAATGAAATAACTATTGTAATGGTTTTGTCTACTCTAGTGTCCCTGTATCAAATCACATTTAGTGATAGCATGTCAAGTCAAATATTTCTCCCAACAATTTGAAAAAGAAAAAAAAAAAAGAAAGAAAAAAAAAGGAAAAAGAGAAGAAAGAAGAGAAGAGAAGAAATTAAAAGAAAAGGAAAGGAAAGGAAAGAAAAAAGAAAAGAAAAGAAGTAAGTATTGATATGAAAACATTTAGAATGATTTGTATTAAAAACTACCACTATTTAAGCAGTTTAATAAAATTAAAGGGACTATTTTGCATTGATTGATATATTAAGCATTGGTATATAAACATTACTGAACAAGTTGTTAAATATTTTGAATATCACCACTTTTGGTCGCCACTAAAGCAACTCAATCATTATTCAAACTCTTCCATAATAAAAACTCTTTGTCCAGATGGCATCACCAATCAGTTCTCCCAAACCTTCAATGAAGAAATAATATGTTATATGATCTCTTTTCAGAATAGAAAAGTTGGAAAAAGTTGCCATTTTTTAAAAAAGATTTTATTTATTTATTTGACAGACAGAGATCAAAGTAGGCAGAGAGGTAGGCAGAGAGAGAGATACGGAGAAGCAGGCTCCCCACTGAGCAGACAGCCCAATGCGGGACTTGATCCCATGACCCTGGGATTATGACCCGAGCCGAAGGCAGAGGCTTAACCCACTGAGAGCCACCCAGGCGCCCCAGAAAATGTTGCCATCTTTTAATGATGGTTTTTTTTTTGGTTTTTTGTTTGTTTGTTTTTTTTTTTTTTAAATGATGTTTAAGACAAGCTTGAGTCCAAAATGTGCCATAATTCTTATGAGGAAAACAAATAATTCTGTCTTGATTATAAACATACTATACAACCATTCTGATAAAATTCAGTAAAATCCCATGAAACTGTATCTCAAGACAAATTCAGAAATAATATAATTAGCAAATATTTTCCATTTTCTACACAGCCCTTTTCTGAAAAAAGGATGAGATTCTACAGGACTTACTTTTGGTGAGGGAAAAGCACAAAAGGAAGGAAGGGAAAGCAAGGGTGGCAATGTCAAACAACTTTACCTCAGGAAGACACAGGTATAGGCTTACTTTTCACATATCTTCTTGCAGTAAACCAACCTCCCTTGCTCAGGACAATATGGTGGGGATGGAAACTAAGTAACTAGGAAGAGCTTTGATTTTTTTTTTTTTTTGATGATATAGGTTTAATCGGAAATATTGAGCCAATAAAATCGCTTATCAAAAGGATAAGCTAGAGCCTTAGGTAAACAATAATCTGTGTCAAGAGCTCAGTTAGAGGGAATTAAAGTAGTTATAAAAGAATGAAAAGTACAAGGATATAAGATCTTAGAGAAGTAAATAAATGTGTAATTCATCTCAATATGTCCTTTAACCAATATAACTTTTTTTTTTTTTTTTTTAGCTTTAAGGCTTTTATTTTTAATTGTGGGAATTCTATCAATTTCTTTTTTTTTAAATAATTTTTTATTTTTTATAAACATATATTTTTATCCCCAGGGGTACAGGTCTGTGAATCACCAGGTTTACACACTTCACAGCACTCACCAAAGCACATACCCTCCCCAATGTCCATAATACCACCCCCTTCTCCCAAACCCCCTCCCCCAAGCAACCCTCAGTTTGTTTTGTGAGATTAAGAGTCACTTATGGTTTGTCTCCCTCCCAATCCCATCTTCTTTCATTTATTCTTCTCGTACCCACTTAAGCCCCCATGTTGCATCACCACTTCCTCATATCAGGGAGATCATATGATCATATGATAGTTGTCTTTCTCCGCTTGACTTATTTTGCTAAGCATGATACCCTCTAGTTCCATCCATGTTGTCGCAAATGGCAAGATTTCATTTCTTTTGATGGCTGCATAGTATTCCATTGTGTATATATACCACCTCTTCTTTATCCATTCATCTGTTGATGGACATCTAGGTCCTTTCCATGGTTTGGCTATTGTGGACATTGCTGCTATAAACATTCGAGTACACGTGCCCCTTTGGATCACTACGTTTGTATCTTTAGGGTAAATACCCAATAGTGCAATTTCTGGGTCATAGGGCAGTTCTATTTTCAACATTTTAAGGATCCTCCATGCTGTTTTCCAGAGAGGTTGCACCAGCTTGCATTCCCACCAACAGTGTAGGATGGTTCCCCTTTCTCCGCATCCTCTCCAGCATCTGTCATTTCCTGACTTGTTGATTTTAGCCATTCTGACTGGTGTGAGGTGATATCGCATTGTGGTTTTGATTTGTATTTCCCTGATGGAGCACTTTTTCATGTGTCTGTTGGCCATCTGGATGTCTTCTTTGCAGAAATGTCTGTTCATGTCCTCTGCCCATTTCTTGATTGGAGAGCTTTGAATTCTTACCCATCGTTCTGGAAGTTCCTTTCTATCACAGTATCCAGAATTCACTTCAGATTTAGTTGGATGACAGCCACCAGATGGCAGCAACTGCAGCAGTGTCCATCCAGAATTTGCTTCTGGAGCCAGAGCCCTCCAGGAACACTGAGCAGTTCTGGATCCTCTCAATCATATCATTTACCATGATAATTAGGCACTTACTTTAGAAAAGAATATTATGGAACTACTCCTATCATGTTAAAACAGGATTTTAAAGCATTAGAAAAATTTATTCAGTAGTATATAAAAAGTACTGTATATTATGACAAAGCAGGACAAAACTTTTATTTCCTTTCTACATTTTTTAAATGTTAAAAATATTCCTAACTGTTGGAAAAACACTTGAATAAAGACCTCAGTCCACACCATATAAGATAAAAAAAAACTTTATAATAACTAAAATTCAAATATAATATATGAAAACTTTAATATTTGAAAATATCAGATTTTGAATGGGTAAGTATATGTAAAAAAAGACAAAAAATAAAATTATATACAAATGTTATGCTACTTCACATGCAAAATTGATTAAAATATCAAAAGAGAATAAACAGAATAATATTTGCACAAATAATGGCAAGATATGGGGCACATGGGTGGCTCATTCGGGTAAGCGTCTGACTCAGCTCAGGTCATGATCTCAGAGTCACGAGATTGAACCCCGAGTTGGCATGGAAACTGCTTGAGACTCTCTCTCCCTTTCCCTTGCCCAGCCCCCATCCTCGCTTGTGTTTGCTCTCTCTCTCTAAAGAAAAAATTAAAATAATGACAGGATAATGGGTCAATGACAGAACTGACCCCATATCTATACCTCCTTTCATAAATAGCTGTTTCTAGATTATGAGATTACATCTTTAGAATATTCCACATGCTTTGCAATATATATTTGAATAATAAAAATTCTGGAACCATACTAGTGTTGAGTTTTGACTATACCAAGTTACTTAGTCTCCAACTGCCTCAATGTACTCATTTGAAAAACAGTGATAAAAGTGATGTTATATGTTCTTTATGTATAAGCTTTTATTATAAAATATATCATTTAATTTTTAGAAAAAACGAATTAAAAATTAATACAATATTACTGCCACATATTTTCCATGTAAATAATTCTTAAATAATATTCTGGGGATCCTCTTTTTATAGCAGTAGCAATTCTAAGGATGATAGTCTTCAAAATATAAACCTGAGTCTTTGGGAAAGAAAGGGGTGAGTAAAACTCAAAAGTACTATATGTAACCATTACCATTCTGTTTTGCCCTACACAGTGTGGCTGCTTTCTTTTCCAAATGAGTATTAGTATACTTGCTTTGTAGGATAAAATAGTTCACACAGATGTAATATTTTAATTCTCATACAATAGCAGCTCTTACTACTTACTTCCTAAAGTAAAACTGAAATGAAGATATTATTATCACATCCAAAATTGAAAACAATGTTTTCATATATTCTAAGCATAGAAAACCATTTTGTAACACAGAAAAGCATTTGATGTCATATATAAAAATATCTTTTATATATTAATATTCCAAGAACAAGGATAACTGGAACCCTTAGAAAACAAACAGTGTCTACTGGCTCATGGCTTTACAAACATTACGGAAAGAATCATTTCCAGTGTAGTATTCTCTTCACAGCATCTTTCACATCTCTGTTTCTCAGACTGTATATTAAAGGGTTTAGCATTGGTATTATCAATGTGTAGAGCACCGCTACGATCTTGTTTTGTTCTGGGGAGGAGATGGCACCAGGCTGGGCATACATAAAGAACACAGTCCCATAGAACAAACTCACCACAGCTATATGGGAACCGCAGGTGGAGAAGGTCTTACCCCTGCTGTGGGTAGAGGGGATCTTCAGGACAGTGGAGAGGATGTAAGCATAGGAAACCAGAATGACAGTTGTGGTGGTAATGATGATGAGGGCAGAGAGAATGAACAGCACAATCTCGTTCACAAAAGTGTCATCACAAGAGATCTTGATCAGGGCTGGGACGTCACAGAAAAAGTGGTCCAGTCTGTTTTCTCCACAGAAACGCAAACTGAAGGTGAAACCTGTTTGCACGATGGAGTTGATGCCTCCACAGATGTAGGATCCAGTCACCAACTGAGCACAGACTTTCTGCGACATGTGCACAGGGTAAAGGAGAGGGGAGCAAATGGCCGAGAATCGATCAAATGCCATTACAGCCAAAAGGAAGCCTTCAGTTGTGACAAATAGAGCAAAGAAAAAAAATTGGGCTGCACACCCATTGTAAGAAATCTTCTTTTCACTAGACATGAAGTTAGCTAAAGTTTTGGGAGCGATGACTGTGGAGTAGCAGAGATCTAAATAGGACAAGTTTCTAAGGAAGAAATACATAGGCATTTGAAGTCTGGAATCCATCTTAATGACAATTATCATGCTAATATTTCCCACTACAGTGACTGTATAGATTAGCAAGAACACTAGGAATAAGAGGATTTGTAGTTTTGGAGGGGTTCCAAAGCCTAGCAGAATGAACTCTGTCACTTCTGAGTAATTCCAATTAAGTTCGTTTTTCATGGCTGAGATGTAGGTGGAACTGGAGAGATGTAAAAATGAAAGAAATAAGTGATCAGAACACTAGTTTAAGTAAAAATAACTAAAAGCTAGAATGGAAAAAATTTTATCGTATTGTTCCCAATAAATTACAAAACAGCAATACAGAACAAATTGTTATTTTTAAAGAATAAAGAATTTAATCTGATTGGTCACCCTTTGAGATATACCTATTTTGCAAATAATGCAGGCTTGTTCTCTAAGCATGCTTTGGAGAAATAGAGATTCTAGCAAAGTGTATAGAAACAAGATCTCATCGATTGCTTTCCCTTGAGTTATTATCAGTTATTACCATTGAAAGTTGCCTTCTCTGTGGAATATATTTTTCACAGACATAATAATCCACTTAAAACTTCATTTGGAGTGAAACTCTATTAAATTGATAATCTCTTTTTATTTTTTTAAAATCATTTAGCTTCCTTATCTACTGTAAAGATAACAGACAAATATTATATTTATTTTTCTTTTATTACAAGGAGAAAAGCTTCATATTCTGACAAAAGAATCTTCTTTTTTACCTGGTAACTCATATTCTTATTTCTCTCATTATTTTTTGTCCTTATGGTGATGTGCACTCTTATTGGCACAATTCACTTACTAAAAACAGAAGCAATTCTTGAGTATATTTTCTAAGCATGATTTCATCAGACTTTTGTTTTTTCTCTTTCTCCTTTTTTCCTGCTTTCCCTCCCTCCTTCCTTCCATCCTTCCTTCTTTCCCACTTTTATTCCCTTTGGAGTTTTCAAGGGTGCAAACTAGGTAGGGAATTCTAAGATCTTGGATAGAGATTATTCTGTCCTTTCAGAAACAAACAAATCTAGTAAAAATACAAAGTTCTGTGCATATGGAGGAAAGAGGGCACATATGACAATTTTAAGATAGGTAAAAATGGGGGAAAAGGAAGAAATGTGTATTTAAACAAGCTTGCATTATATTTACTTAGACATGTGATGTTATGGCTATAGGTGTCCCTAAAACATGGTGGTAGAAAAAGGAAGTAATTTTTATTTTATTTTATGTATGGAGAAATTAAGAAAAAATATTTAAAAAGCTTCTTTAGAGGCATGAGATTGAGGAAGGAAGTGGTTTACTATTCAATAAGCTATCATAAAATATAAAATAAAACTAACAATTCAAATATTCACATACTATGGAAATATTTTTCATATTTTATAAACATAGTTTTATAAATATATAAAAATTATTATGTAAGTTGTATATTTATGATAAATAAAAATTATATAAGATATAAATTACACAATGTCTCATAATATCTCTTGTCATCTTTATTTCGGTCATTGCCATGTTTTCACTAATGGTGACATTCTTTCAACACAGGTTGAGACAACGCAAGTATACTAGAAGTCAATTTAGTCCAGTATTTATATTTACTTCCTTGAAAAAAATTAAAAGTTAACAGCAATGTTGACTGTTTGATTTTAGAAGGCAGAAAAATCATCAAAATAAACTCTGGTAGGGCCTATCAACTAAAAAATGTATGGTTTCCTTAAATACACATTTTATACAAAACTTCTGGTTTCAACAGAAAAATTGAAAAAAAAAGTAACTAAAGAAATCTAAAAAAGAATGTGTTGAGAAAAAACTAGATATAAAAGATATTCTTAAGAATGAACCATTTCTCTCCTTGTAAACTCTCTACTATATGTGAAATCATGAAGAAACAGGAGTATGAAAAGAAGTGCACCTTGGTTTCCTATAACACAGATTGCATCTCTTCCCTGGCCAGATCAGACTCCATGTGCTAAGATGAACAAGCACTAGCAACAATTGTAGTTTTTTCTCTCTCGATCTCTCTTTTAATTTATTGTACTTTTTCACTGATTAAAGCAACAACAAACCTGGTCCAGTCCTGAGAGAAATTCTGTCTTGAGGAGGGAAACCGGAGCAGTTTACATTCCCTCTGCAAGATGGTAGCCAGGCACAAACAACTTTCTCACCAGTAATGTGCTCAGAATGCAAAAGAGAAGTGAGAGAAGAAATGATTCATTAGGAACTTATCAGACCTTTGGGAAGTAGAAACGCTCTCCAGAGAGCATGAAAACTATCCTTCTACCTACTGAACTAAATAATAATAACAATTAAATACATTTGGATGAGAAGTATTTGATTCTTTTTTTTTTTTTAACTTCATAATCTATGCAGAGGAAATTCACCATTTTTCATCTGAGTGGATAACAACCCTTACTTTTAGAAATTCATTTCTTATCTCTACTGTTAATATGTCATACTTGTATTAGAAGAAAATTTTATATGCAGAATAATCCAAATAGTCAGGTGAAGAGTTGGGGTTGGAAAAGGAGGATTTTGAAGTAACACAGAGACTGCCAGAGCAGGCAGTCATACATCCATCTCTGATTTGAAGACATAAGAGAGGTGGTGTTAAGGATCCCAGAAGCCTGGGAATTCCTTCAGGAGTGAGAACCATGGCTGGGTTCAGCCACCTGCGCTAGAACCAAAAAGTGAAACCACCAAGGAACATACTGAAAGAGAAAGAAATTCCCTCTCCTCACACATTCTCAGTTTTGCCATTAGTGGGAAAACAGCTTCTCCAGGATCCTAGAGATCCTTCCTATTTTATCTTGATGATATTTCCCTTTAGCTAGGACAACTCTCTTTGGTATTTCTTAGGGCACAAATTTGATATAACGTATTCTCTTGATCTCCCTTATCTGAAAAAGCTCCTTATTTTGCCTTTAGTTCTGAAGCCTGTGTTTTCTGCACATACATGTTGGTTTGGTCTCCCCTCCTCCAATCTTTAAGCACTTTAAAGACTTTACACTGTTCTGGTTTGAATTGTTTATGACAACAAGTTCATGCTTTAACTTTGATGTGCATGTGTGTGATGTCCCTTCTGATGAGCTTTATTTGTTTTTCTCTCTGTCTATGGGATTTCTCTATATCTATCTATGGGATTTTGCCCATTTTCTTGAATCTGTGTGGTTAGATTTGTCATCAAATATGAAAAATATCTGCCCTTTGTACTTAATATTGTTTTTCTGGTCCCTCTTCTTCCAGTTACATGTATTTTCTCAGTTGTCACTGAATGCCTGTTCATTATTTTTCCTTTTTAACTTAATTTTAGGTTTGGTTTGTTTCTATTGCTATATATTCAAGTTTAAAATCTTTTCCTTCTGATTTGTTCCCTTTCTCAGGAATTACAGTCATTCACAACTTTTTGGGCAATCTCCAAAAATATTTGGTTCATGTATTTTCTCCAGAGTTTAATTGTTTTGTGATGGGAGGCAAATCTATGGTTGCCATTCTTTCA
This sequence comes from Mustela lutreola, assembly GCF_030435805.1. Taxonomy (NCBI): domain Eukaryota; kingdom Metazoa; phylum Chordata; class Mammalia; order Carnivora; family Mustelidae; genus Mustela; species Mustela lutreola. The sequence continues at coordinate 59,982,685 of NC_081297.1, forward strand.
TAACTAGATGTAGAAAATCTAAAATTCATTTTTTAAAAATTATTGAATTACCTCAGCATTTGTGGTACATACATACACGTCAGTGAGATTTCATTGTTCTTTTTTATTGAAGTACTTTATTTATTATTTGTCTGTTTGAACTTTTAACTTAATTTTTGAGTGAGATTTGTCTACAATTTTTTAGTTTAATGTCCATATGACATTTATGAGAGACTCATATAGTAGGAGAGTATTTTCTTTACTACTATTTCTGACAGAGTTTATGTAAAAGTTATCTTCTTTTTTCTTAAATGTTTGCAAGTAAACACTGGTGAAGCTATTTATACTTCATAGGAATATCATTAATAAAAATTCAGTTAGTTTAAGATATTTTAAAATTTGCATTTCTCTTTTATTCATAATTTTGTTCTACTTAAAATATTTTTATTTAAAAATCATTAATTTTAGTAAAAATGTTTTCTTTTTGTTAATAGCAGAAGAATATGTTGTGCCACCCCCATTTCATTCCTGATTCTTGTGATTTAATGTTGTTCTTTTTTCCTTATTAAATTTAGGATTTTATACACACTACTAATTATTCAAAGAATCAACATTAAAGTCATGTGAATAGCCTATATCATTTATAGTTTTTCTAAGTAATTTTACCTTTATTGTTTATTTTCTTTTTGTTTTGTTTTGATTTGACTTGCTGTTTTCTATTTCATATTATCAAGAAGATTGTTATTCTTTTAAGATCTAGGTGTTCTTGCCTTTCTTCATATTTATAAGTGAGGGTTTGTATATGCTCCAAGTACTACTTATTCTTATGAAGCTTAGAAATATCATAGTTCATTGTCATTTAGTTCAAACTAAATCAAAACTGAATTTGATAGATAATTAGAACACTTTATGGGCATGGACATTAGAAACAAACACCTCTTAAAAATCCACTTGATTTCTGTATCAGATTGACTATGATTAAGAACATAACACTGAATGATTTAAATTGGTGACTTTGTTGAGGGTTCATGTCCCATCTAGTGTGAATGACAGGAAATGACTCTTACATATTTGTAAGAAATAGCATGTTGTTACTGCTAATGCTATTGTGAGTAGCTTAAGAATAAAAATACTATATTAGATTCTGGTACATGTCACAGATTAGATAGTCAAGATCTATGTCATGTGCTTTCTAGAAGAAAAGATTGGAAAGTTTAAATGTGTCCTGCCACAAGGGTTTTTGACCCAGATTTTGTTCTATCAATTAGATCTACACAGACTCTGAATTTAGAATGGAACAAAGACTTAGGGGTTGACTTTCTGTTCATTTTAACTTTTTCTTCTACCAGTAGACAAGTTTTGGAAACATGTGGGCTTTTCTTTGAAGCATTGTTAAATTCCCAAATTCCTAGAGAAGCAGTTTTGATGGATGAAGAAGTAGTGACATCTTTTTGCTCCCTTCCATCTGAACCCTGGATCATAGTTAAGATATAATATTTTTAAATTGTATCTCCAGTGGTAGCCTCTCTCTGTGAGTTAATCCTAAATTGTCCTGAGGGTCATTATAAGAATGTCACCCAGGAACACTTGGGTGACTCCGTCGGTTTAAAGTTGACTTTTTTTTTAATTTATTTTTTATTTGTTTTCAGCATAACAGTATTCATTATTTTTTCACCACACCCATTGCTCCATGCAATACGTGCCCTCTATAATACCCACCAACTGGTACCCCGACCTCCCACCCACCCACCAATTCAAACCCCTCAGAATGTTTTTTAGAGTCCATAGTCTCTCATGGTTCACCTCCCCTTCCAATTTCCCCCAACTCCCTTTTCCTCTCTAACTCCATATGTCCTCCATGCAATTTGTTATGCTCCACAAATAAGTGAAACCATATGATAATTGACTCTCTCTGCTTGACTTATTTCACTCAGCATAATCTCTTCCAGTCCCATCCATGTTGATACAAAAGTTGGGTATTCATCCTTTCTGATGGAGGCATAATACTCCATAGTGTATATGGACCACATCTTCCTTATCCATTCGTCCATTGAAGGGCATCTTGGTTCTTTCCACAGTTTGGCGACGGTGGCCATTGTTGCTATAAACATTGAGGTACAGATGGCCCTTCTTTTCACTGCATCTGTATCTTTGGGGTAGATACCCAGGAGTGCAATGGTAGGGTCATAGGGAATTTCTATTTTTAATTTCTTGAGGAATCTCCACACTGTTCCCCAAAGAGGCTGCAACAACTTGCATTCCCACCAACAGTGTAAGAGGGTTCCCCTTTCTCCACATCACCTCTTTATTTTGGCTCAGTTCTTATATGGATCATGAGATCAAGCTCTGGCATGGCCACTGCAGGGAGTATCTCCTTGAGGTTCTCTCCTTGTCCCTCTACCCCTCCCCCTGCTCATCAAGCACATGCACACAAATGCACACACACACACTCTCTCTCTCTCTCAAATAAATGAATCTTAAAAACAAACAAACAAAAAAGAGTGTCACTCAGAAGTTCCCAGCCTTTCCAAATTGATAGGCTACTATTCACCTAAATTAATATTTTCCTGTTTAAAGTAACAAACCTATTTATTCTTCCTACACCAACAAAACTTTTACTAATATTATATTAAAATGAGGAGCTCTTGCCCTATATCATTTTGTATTCCACACACTGAAAAGTTCTAGATAAATTCTAGAAATAATTTTTAATTAAATGGAGGTTTAGGAGCACCTCGGTAGCTCAGTTAATTAAGTGTCTGCCTTTGGCTCAGGTCATATTCTCAAGATCCTGGGATCCTGTCCTGCAATGGACTTCCTGCTCAGCAGGGATTCTGCTTCTCCTTCTGCCTCTTACCCTGCTTCATCCTCTGTCTCATTCTCTCTCAGTCTCTAGCTGTCAAATAAATAAGTAAAAACTTTAAAAGGGAGGACTTAAAAGGTAAGATTACAATTAATTCATGGAAATATTTAGGACAAAAATGGCATCTTGAAAATATTAAGCCCATTAAGTATAGTGTTATCTCTATGGTTTTAATGTAGTCTTTCCATCACAAATATTTTAAAATATTTCACTAAGAAATTTTAAAATAATCTTCTTGAATGTTATTATTTCTCTTATTTTCTAATTGTTTAGTTTTGAATATATGAAAACATAGAAATCACAAAACATTATCTGACCTTTAATTTGTGTTTTAAATATTTATGACATCATGAAATATGTCTACATCAAAGAATACAGGTAAGCCCTAAGCTGGAGTGAATTTTTGTCTTTTTTGAATTATAATTAATGTAATTTACTACATAATTAAAAATATTCACTTTTTAGTCTAACATCTAACTCTTTTCTCATATGGTACAAACTTTTATATCTGTCTCTCTGTGCCTACCAATACATATGTTATGACAATTACCAGAAACTTTTTCTTCATCAGTGAAAAAATTAAGTTCAAAGAAATTCCCAAAGGATACATACAACCTGTACCTGGAAAAGTTCCCTGTACTTGTAATATTATTAGATTATTTTGTTTGTATCTGCGGCTAACACAGTCCTCATGGACAACAGCCCTGGAGCCCGCACTTAGGTCTCCACAACTGACTTTAAGATTACTCTTCTCCCAGTGGAATTGATCAGAGGATGAGCAACTGTAATGTTGGAATATCCTGAAGAAAGGTTTCACAGGGCTAAAAATAAGAACATTGTAAACAACCATTGTTGACACTCAAACAAATGATGATTGACTCTAGATGACACAAAGTCGCTAAGGTCCTTTAACACCCATGATTATTTCATTAGCCTTAAGACATATAAAGCATACTAGATTTTATGAAAAGAACTTTCCTTCAGTATATTCTTTAAATATACTTTCCCTGAATGAAGAGCAAGATCCCTTGAACTGATGCAACTTTACTAGAAAGTCATCTTTGTGGCGTAAGAACTGCAATGTTCATCAGCTTCTCTCCGCTTCAAAAAAAGCTAAATGATTATGGCATATTTTAAATAAACAACTACCAGTGGAAGTAAAATAAATATAATGAGGCAAGAAAAATGCATTATTTAGGAGAATGGACTTGATCTATGGAAATGACCATTTATTTAGAAAGAGCTTTAAACAATTTTATTTAACATAAGATTAGTGGCTTTTAAATTTTTTAATTTTATCATACATATCACTTACCTATTTTTAGTCTCTTTTTGAAATGATGGGTACAGTAGTAATAAAAGTTAAAGAAACTGAGGCAAATAAGGTAACAATACAGGAAAATGTTTTTATTATTGTCATGTAATGATTCAAACACTGGACTATCATAGGCTGCCAACCTTGTCATAGAGATTACATGTAGCATCTCTGTTTTAGATTATCATAGCACTCTTATTTTAGATAATAAAGTGAAAAATTAGACAATATTAAATTCTATAACTGACTGAACTCTGAGCAAAATTATGACTTAAATACAATAACTCCAAAATGTCTTTCACTGCTTAATAACTGAATACCAACTTCATAAGTCTAACATTATCTAATGCAAATTCTTGAACGCTCATGACATTAAAATTGTTTTATATGCAATATTGAATTAAGATGCAAATAATGTATTCTACATTTAAGAAACTATGTGACTAAGAAAAAAGCCTGGATTGCATTTGTTTTTTGTTTTTGCTTTTGTTTTTGTTTTGCTTTATGTCTCTCAGCAGGTTTCTGCCATGAGTGACAAGGGGACAAGCAATCACTCAGAAGTGACTGACTTCATTCTTGTAGGCTTCAGGGTCTGCCCAGAACTCCACATTCTTCTCTTCCTGCTCTTTCTGCTTGTGTATGCCATGATCCTTCTAGGGAATGTGGGGATGATGACCGTTATTATGACTGATCCCCGGCTGAACACACCAATGTATTTCTTCCTAGGCAACCTCTCCTTCATTGATCTCTTCTATTCTTCTGTTATTGCACCGAAGGCTATGATCAACTTCTGGTCTGAGAGCAAGTCCATCTCCTTTGCCGGCTGTGTGACCCAGCTCTTTCTCTTTGCCCTTTTCATTGTGGCTGAGGGATTTCTCCTGGCAGTCATGGCTTATGACCGCTTCATTGCCATCTGCAACCCACTCCTCTACTCTGTCCAGATGTCAGCTCGTCTCTGCATTCGGTTGGTGGCTGGTTCCTATTTTTGTGGCTGCATCAGCTCAGTTCTTCAGACGAGCATGACATTTACTTTGTCCTTTTGTGCTTCCCGCACCATTGATCACTTTTACTGTGATGACCGTCCACTTCAAAGGATTTCTTGTTCTGATCTCTACCTTCATAAGATAGTTTCCTTTTTCTTATGCAGCATTATTATTTTGCCTACCATAATAGTCATTATCGTGTCCTATATGTATATTGTGTCCACAGTTCAAAAGATACGCTCCTCTGAGGGACGTAAGAAAGCCTTCTCCACTTGCAGCTCTCACCTAGGTGTCGTGAGTGTACTGTACGGTGCCATCGTTTTTATGTATGTCATCCCTGACAGATTTCCTGAGCTGAGTAAAGTGGCTTCCTTATGTTACACCTTAGTTACTCCCATGTTGAATCCTTTGATTTACTCCCTGAGAAACAAAGATGTCAAAGAAGCTCTGAGAAAGATCCTGGGGAAAAAAGCATTTCTATTTAATTCTATCTTAACAGTGACATAATTGAAAGGCCTGGACATTATGACAACTTGGGGAGGAATCGATGCAAAGAATGCCTCCAATGAATATGAAAAATTTAATTTTAGAAAGTTTATTTATTTGAATCTCATGAACTTAACAGCTGGCAAGTACATTTTGGAGTGGAATGGCTTTCTCCGTACTTCGTCTTCATTTGGGTAAAGATCATGATTGCTGTGTATTTCGATTTTAGGGAAAATATATTCCAGATTTGGTGCTGGAACTCTGAAGATGATGTTTGGGGTGTTTATCTTGAGTCAGTAACAAGTGTTGTGAAATATGTATATAATTGGTAGAAGTAACAAAATCTGATATGGTAAGAAGACAGAACAAAATATCAGATTTACTGGAAAAATCTTTTTCAGTGCTGCATGAGAGAATCAGATGTTCTGCAGTGCACACAGTGCTGAGGGTGACATGTGTGTCACTCTTAATTGTCCAGAGGCCCAATGAGTGACACACATATGTCATACTTTTCTGGGGCTTAAATCATTCTTGAAAATCCTCCTTTTGGACAAGGAAACTGTAATGAAAATGAAAGAAAAATAAAGAGGATTCTTTTGTTGTTGTTGTTCTACATACCTTAGAATTAATTTACCGAATCAATATTTATTGAATTTTTATATACATTTTGCTGTACAAAAATCTCTAGGTATAAATAATTTTTGGACTTAAACGCACAGTCAGATGGGGAGAAAACAGCTGGCCAGAGAACCAAAATGTCACACGGAAACCCAGTGAAAAAGACATTTATGGAATATACAAAAAGAGCGTAGCCTTTAGAGGTGAACAGTCTTAATGGTCAGTGAAATCTTTTTCTACACATTTTTTTTTTAATTTTTAATTTTTTATAAACATATATTTTTATCCCCAGGGGTACAGGTCTGTGAATCACCAGGTTTACACATTTCACAGCACTCACCAAAGCACATACCCTCCCCAATATCCATAATCCCATCCCCTTCTCCCCAAAAAAATAGGTAAAATTGAGCAAGGTAAAATAGACAGGTTTCTGTGCAAAATCACTATATGGTGAACTGCATGAGGTTTGATAAGTCATTTGTACTGCACAAGACAAAAAGTGAGGGATAAGCCTTAAAAGTGGTTTCATGGAAATTGTGCAGACCTCTATGTCAAGAGGTAGGCATTGGGGATTTTATTTTATTTTTTTTAAGATTTTATTTATTCATTTGACAGACAGAGATCACAAGTAGGCAGAGAGGCAGGCAGAGAGAGAGGAAGAAGCAGGCTCCCCACTGAGCAGAGAGCCTGACATGGGGATAGATCCCAGGACCTTGAGATCATGACCTGAGCCGAAGGCAATGGCTCAACCCACTGAGCCACCCAGGTGCCTGGCATTGGGGATTTTAGAGAAAGACAGTATTGTGTTCAACTGGGCATTTTGCAAATATCATGTTGATATCCTTATGGAAAATAAATATTCACAAGGAGAAGACTTAGAAAGTAAGTGATTGCCCAAGTAAGAGATTATGGTGGCTTTTACTAAAGGCAGTCTTCTTAAGGACAGTGAAGAAGAGACTCTTTAGAATGACAGGTAAAGTAAGCTGAAGATGGACTGATGATTGATAAAATGAGAATGATGCAGGAATGAAAAATGCCTTCTAATGTTTAAGCATCTCTGCTGGAGAAAAGCTACTTCATAAAATGAGGAAGAAAATCTGAGCAATAACAGTTCACTGATAACTTGAGAATTAAAAAATAAGCTCAGGTGTCAAACTGAGCTTTCAGTTTCTGTGTTTGCCGTGTAGTTTTAGGCAAGTTGCATAGTATCTCCATATTTTAATTTTCTCCTGTAAAATGGGGTGTATAAGAGTATTTACCTCACAGAGTTACTTGAATGATTACATTACATACATTTCATACAAATCTGTTAAATCTATATATTTATTGGCTGTCAGATTTGTTCTTTCTTCATGCCTTTAATACTATCGATGTTAATTCTGAGAGAAGACAGTAACTTTCTCTGTCCCTTTCCCTTCTTTACCATAAGGCATTAACAAGTCCCCAGGAGCACCTATGTTTTCATTTCCATAGACAGAACTTGAGTCACTTTGTTATTTCAGCCTTTATTTTCCTTTTTGCTAACAACCAACAGAAAAGATCAAAACAAACAAAAAGAACAGAGCCCCCAACTAGGGACAGAATAGTAAGTTATGGCCAAATGAGGTATCTAGTTCTCTCTCTACTCATGTCTGTCTGTAAGAATCCCTTCTTGTATTTCAATAAACGTCATCTCTTTCACCCATATTTTTAAAAATACAGATTACTGGGGGAAACAGGGGACTCGCTAAGTAGAAAAACTTCATGAGGATTTTAGGGTAAGTGTTCACTGTGCTACGGTAGTATGCCACCTCTCTCCTGAGGTGAAGCAGAAAGATTTTTAGGTTGAAAGAGGCATATTTTACAAAGCCACCCCCATGAGTAAAATGCAGAAGCCTTCATGCCAGTACTCTGAGTCCTATAATGGAATGACCCAGCAATGAAAGAAGCTCCTCATCCTTTAAATCATCATCCAATGGATTGGTAACTCTTTATCCAACTGAGGAAAACGACCCAAACAATAGTGTTAACTGTTGGGAGAACAATGTTCCTTTGTATGCACCACATCCTGCATTCCCAGCAACCACCACCAGACACGCACATACACATCACTACAAAAATAATCATGGTCTTGTGTCTTTGTCTCTGTCTCTCTCTTTCTCTCTCTCTCTCTCTCTCTCTCTCACACACACACACACACACACACACAAACACACACAGGATACCTTTGAGAAGGACACCAAGAACAATTAGTGGCTATATCACTCCCCAGAGCAATGTATGTGTAATGTCATCCAGCTGACTCTGAAGAGAATCCTCAGACTAAGCTAGAAGCTAACAGGCCTCACCATGAGAAGATACATACAAAAATTTTTCAATGTTGACCTTTTCCTTTCTTTTCCTGATGTCAAGTAATTTTTGCCATTGCTACAGGAATTAAATTCGGGTATATTCTGTTCTTGTTTCCAACTTGCTCTTCTCAGTTTACTTTTCAATTAAAGTAAGATTCATGTATAATACAGAGTATTTCTAAAGCAGAGATGAGATTGAAAAAGAATAATAATAGCATGTTCATATAGATTAATAAAAATATATGCATAAATGCATATATACACATAAATGTGTATATATATATATATATGTAATTCTCAAAATATGAGATATACATTAGAAGGCTGCTAATAATCAAATTTGTAGGCAAGTTATAGAAAAAGTTATTTTAATATTATATAGCTAATATTTTGATTTGGTAATTACTAGGTTTTTTAAAAACATTGGTTAGTACTTAAGTAACACCCTTATCTAAAACATTATGCATGTGGGGAATGTCAAACTCATTTAATGACCTCCCATTGAATATATCATTGTAGCTGAACATAGTGTCAATAACTGGTAAAGTTTTCTCTTTTATAAGATTCCGCTTATTTAAGAGAGAGAGAGAAAGAGAGGTTGAAGCAGAGAGAGAGAGACAAGCAGACACCCCACTGAGCAGGGAGCTCAACTCAGGGCTTGATCCCAGGACCCTGAGATCATTACCTGTGCCTAAGGCAGATGCTTAGACATCTGAGCCACCCAGGTACCCACAAGTAAAGTTTTCTTCATTAAAATGATAATATTGGTGCTGGTAGACCCTCACTTAACTGCTGCTACATTAACAACATTTACATTAAAAAGTTTAACCTACTTTTTCTCTGAGTTTTTTATATAAATATCTTCTATTGCCTTTAGTATATTCCTGTGTTTTAGGTCCAAACTAAATATTCAGTCCAGAAAAAAAAAAAAAATCTCTGCCCATTATTTTTTCTCAAATATTTCATTGAAGGATAATTGTGTGAAATGAACTGTTTATTCAGAGTATACAATACCATGAGTTTGAACGGTTTGTACACTAATGAAATCATCACCATAAGATACAGAACATTTCCATCACCTCTAAATGATTTATCATGTCCCTTGTTAGTCCATGCTCTGTCCAGCTCCATTTCCACATCACCAGTGATCTCATATGTTTTGCATATCTCCATATAACCTGCATACTGTATGTACGCTTCTTGCAACTTCTTGAACTGAGTAAAATGAATTTGAAATGTATTTATATTCTCATCTGTTTAAGTAACTCATTCTTTTTATTGCTCAGTAGTATTCTATTTCCCATTGTATACATATGGCCAAATTTTGCTTATGTGTTCTTAAATTGATGAGTAACTGAGGTGTTTCCACTTTTTAAATATTTTGAATAAAACAAATAGAAACATTCACATGTATGTTTTTGAATTAAGGCCTACTCATTCTTTCTCCTCTCGCAGCCCAGCATGATAAGAAGCACATAGGGAAGTGCAAACAAGAACGTAGGGGACTCCTCTTCCCCTAGATCCCACTCATGGACTACTGTATCACCTTGAGAGTGGCAGGCTTAAAACATATCTTATTTCCTCCAGCTCCAAGTTGCAGAAGCCCTATTCAAGGCAAGAGTGGCTACAATGTCTGGAGATCTTTTCCTTTACCCAGGGCCCATTCACAGGGTAGAAACTCTACCCCAGGCATGGTAGGTCAAGAATAAGTGGGTCCCAATTTCACTTGCGCCAGTTCAAAGGATAGAGATTTTTTGCCAAGACAGATTACTCAGCCATCAGAAACAATGGATACCCAACTTTTGCATCCACATGGATGGGACTGGAAGAGAATATGCTGAGTGAAATAAGTTAAGCAGAGAAAGTCAGCTATCATATGGTTTCACTTACTTGTGGAACATAAGGAATAAGATGAAGGACATTAGAAGGAAAGGAAAAGTGAATTGGGAGAAATTGGAGGAGAAAATGAACCATGAGAGTCTGTGGATTCTGAGAAACAAACTGAGGGATTTAGAGGGGAGAGGGTGTGGGGATGGGTCAGCCTGGTGGTAGGTATTAAGGAGGGCACGTATTGCATGGAGCACTGGGTGTTCTACATAAACAATGAAACTTGGAACACTGCATCAAAAACCAATGATGTATTTTATGGTGACTAACATAACAGAATAATAAATAAATAAATAAATATGTAAGCAATTGTTGCTGTCAAAAAAAAGAGAGAGAGAGAGAGAGGGAGGGAGAGAGAGACAGAGAGAGAGATAAGCTTAGAAGACCATAGGCTAAAGACCTTGCCCAGGTCTTTAGCACATAATGTCAGGGTGTCATCCTGAAAGAACTAGGCCACTGCTCCTGCTTCAGTTCCAGGACACTTGAACACAGGTTTTACCTGGAATGATAGGCAGGCCATAGTAACAGAGGGCCCCGGAACTCTTCTCAAGTGAACTGACTTCATTTGGAATTAAATGTGGGAAGGTTTAAGCATAAGCTTAAGGGACTCTAAAACATAATAAACATTTGTTGATAAGCAATTAAGAGAGGTTGCTTGCTCCATGAGAGCAAAAAGCTAACTGTAGACCAACTAGAAAGATGACCAGGGAGAAGGAGGGAAGGAGACAGCAAAGAAGCCCCCCTAGAATTGGAGAAAACCTCAAAGACTGGCCTTAAGGACTATCCGTGCAGAGGGGACCAAATCCAGTGGATCAGACAATGGAGAAATATATGTGCCACAATGTTTTCAAAACAATAGAACAAAAGAAGAATTATTGGAACCTTCCTCCTGGGTAGGAAACCTACAGAGACAGATCCAATAAAACGATCAGGGGAAGACACAACCAAAGCTAGCCCGATAAAACCTCTGCCACCAAAGAGTACATAGAATCCTGAGATTGTACCTCTGAGAAGTAACATGAAAGTTTTCTCAGAGCAAACAGTATCATTTCCTTAGGGAAAAAAAATTATTTCAAGTTCAATTAATTTACATATAACATATTATTGGTTTCAGAGCTAGAGGTCAGTGATTCATCGGTCTTATATAATACCCAGTGCTCATACATCATATGCTCTCCTTAATGTCCATCACCCAGTTACTCCATCCCCTGAAGCATCTCTCAGTTTGTTTCCTATGATTAAGAATCTTTTATGGTTTATCTCCCTTTCTAGTTTCATCTTGTTTTATTTTTTTCCCACCTTTCCCTGTGGTCTTCTGTTTTGTTTTTTTCAATTCCACATATCAGTGAGATCTTAGGATCATTATCTTTCTCTGATTGACTCATTTGGCTAAGTGTAACACCCTCTAACTCCAGCCACATCATTGCAAGTGGCAAGATTTCATTTTTTTTGATGGCTGAGTAGTATTACATTGTATATATACACCATGTCTTCTTTATCCATTCATCCTTCCATGCACATCAGGGCTCCTTCCATAGTTTGGTTATTATGGACATTGCTACTATGAACATTGGGGGAGCAAACAGAATCCAATAAAATAGCAAAAACGAAAACAAAAGACAAAGAGGCAAACAACAACAAAAATAGAGAAATTATTTCAAAACTTATTATGGAGTTTAAAATTGAACAACTAGTGTGCTAGGGTGGCTGAGTCGTTTAGACTGCTGTCTTCGGCTCCTGGGATATAGCCTCGTGTCTCTCTCTCCTGGGATGGAGCCCCATGTCTGACTCCTTGCTCAGCAGGGAGTCTGCTTCTCCCTCTGTCTCTGTACTCTCTCTTGCTCTCAAATAATTAAGTTAAATCTTTGAAAAAAAAATGCAATAACTGAAAATATTGGTGATGATCAAGCAGTATGTATCCTTTTCAGATTGGCTTTTTTCACATAGTAGTGTGCATTTAAGATTCCTCCATCTCCTTCCACAGCCTGTTATCAACATCCCTCACAAGCTTGGTATATTTATTACAATTAATGAGCCTACATTGACTTATTTTATCATTCAAAATTAATAGTCTACTTTCTTTTGAAGATTTTTATTTATTTGAGAGAGTGAGAGAAATAGAGAGAACACATAGAAGGAAACAGAGAGAGAGAAACAGACTACCTGTTGAGCAGGAAGCCTGATTAGGGGCTCTATCCCAGGACTCTGGGATCATGACCCGAATGAAAGGCAAATGCTTAGCCCACTGAGCTACCCAGGTGCCCCATAAGTATTTTAAGTACATAATACTTATGTATATAATAATATACAGAGTGAGGATAATAAAAAATGGTATTGTACCTTTCACTGAAATTCCACTTGCTTATTGATTCTATATGGAAAGCAATTAACTATTGTATATTAACTGTGTATCCATCAACCATCCCATAATCTCTGAGTTTCAGGACATTTTTTTGTCAATTCTTTCAGATTTTCTGCATAGATATCATGTGAAAAGAAAAGTTTTCTTTATTTTTTCTTTTTCCCATTCTGTATACATTTTTGGAATTGTTTGCCAAGGCTCCCAAAACAAAAATACTGTAGACTGGGTGGCTTAAACAACAAATTTATTTTCTCACAGTTATGGATACTGAAAGTCCAAGGACAAATGCCAGCAGATTTGGGTTCCTCTGAGGTGTCTCTCCTTGGCTTGCAGCTGTCTGCCTCTTGCTCTTTTTTTACATCATTGTCCCTCAGTGCACCTGCACCCTAGTGTCTCTCTGTGACTCTTATTTTCCTCTTACAGACACCAGTCAGATTGAATCAGAATCTACAATAACAGCCTTACTGTTAAGGCTTACTTTAACTACCTATTTGAAAGCATATCACTAAATATACTCACATATTTGGTAAGGGGGGGTTAGGGCTTCAAAATATACGTTTGGGAAGATGTAATTCAGCCTATAACACTTTTATTTCCTCTTTTTGTCTTTTGCATCACCAAAGACTATCAAAGGGTTATAAAGGTGTTATAAAGGTGAGGTGAGAGGAGACATCCTTGCCTTGCTCCTATCATAACAGGAAATCTTCAAGTTTACACCATTAAACATAGTCTACACTGTAGGTTTTTTAAAGTGCTCTTTTTCCATTTTAGGAAATTCCCCTCTATTCCTAGTTTGCTGAGAGGTCCTTTACATTTTGCCATCACCAGCCACATCATATAAGTTCAAAAATGTGACACACCTGCTTTGGCACACTCTCCTAATACTAATCAGTTAATCAGTTCTGTGTATTTGATGAGAAATTTTTCAAATCAGCCTTTTAAAATTTGCATTGGCGTGCTTCAAAGCTTCATCAATAATATGAACTAATTCAGCAGTTTCCCTGACTCCAATCTTGTTCTATTTAAATATATCTTCCATGCAACCCTGAAGACTTTCCCTCGTTACCAACCACCAGCTTTACCTACTTTACCACCTCTGTGTATTGTTGGCATACTCATATCTGGATTATAATTGCCTGTGCAAGGATGTGACTCTCACATTAAATTGTAAGCCCCCTAAAGAATAATCTCATACCCAAGCTTATTCCAAGAAAAGAATATATTACAGAGGTAATCAATAAAGTTAATCAAAGAATAAATATTCAAAAGCATGGAAGAGTACATTTTGGATCACATGCTATTTCATGACTATGTTCCTGCTATACTTTTCAAAACGTGTTCCTTAGAATAATTAACACAGAAAAAAAAGTTACAAAGAAACAAATTGAGGGAGTGATTGCTCCAAAATGTTAGCACTTCTCTTTTTCCCACTTGGCTCTTCTTATTAGTTGGGAACCGGTAGCTAGAGAGCCTCAGAGCACTCTGTATCAATGAACAATTTTTCAGTTTAATGTATCTTACAAAGATTGCTTATTCTTTGTCTCTTTTTACTTTCTCAATATATGACATATGAAATACTTGATTCAAGGTGAAAATTCAATAACTGTTTAACATGTATTGTTTATACACTATAATAAAATATAAAAATCGTGTTTAGCAGCAAGCCATAAAAACATAGAAGTCAATTCAATGAAATAAAATGTTATTTTAGATCGGTGGCAAGGTCAGTCTGAAAAATGTTTCCTTAATGTCAAGGACACCTCCAATATAAAGGACATTTTGGGTTAACAAGGTCTCTGATGCAAGAAGAGTAATATGTGGGACATATGACACCTTGAAAGAGCCTGTTAACATTTCTATGATGTTCAGGAGAATAACTTTCTTAATGGTCATAAGGAGTATGAAAGAAATAGCCACAATGTCTTTGATGGGCAAGAAAGTGTAATCAAAGAATAGTATTTTTCATCTCCAAAAGTTTATTTAGAGCCCCTTTAACATCTTTGTTCCTGAGGGAATAAATCAAAGGATTCAACGTGGGAGTGACTAGGGTATAACATAAGGAGGTCACTTTATTCAGCTCAGGAAATCTGTCAGGAGTCAGGTATGTAAAAAAGACAGTACCGTACAGTACACTCACAACTCCTAGGTGAGAGCTGCAAGTGGAGAAGGCTTTCTTACGTCCCTCAGAGGAGCGTATCCTTAGCACCGTGGACACAATATATACATAGGACACGATAATGATAATTATGGTAGGCAAGGTAATGATGCTGGATAAGGAGAAAGAAATCATCCTATAGATGAAGAGGTCAGAACAAGATATCCTTTGAAGAGGGCGAATATCACAGAAAAAGTGGTTCAATGGCCTGTGAAGCACAAAAGGGCAAAGTAACTGTCATGGGCATCTGAAGAACTGAGCTGCTGCAGCCACAAAAGTAGAAACCAGCCACCAACTGAATGCAGAGGCGAGTTGACATCTGGACAGAGTAGAGGAGTGGATTGCAGATGGCAATGAAGCAGTCATAAACCATGACTGCCAGGAGAAATCCCTCAGCCACCATGAAGATGGCAAAGAGAAAGAACTGGATCAGACAGCCGGCAAAGGAGATGGACTTGCTCTCAGACCAGAAGCTGATCATAGCCTTGGGTGCAATAACAGAAGAATAGAAGAGATCAATGAAGGAGAGTTTGCCTAGGAAGAAATACATTGGTGTGTTCAGCCGGGGATCAGTCATAATAACGGTCATCATCCCCACATTCCCTAGAAGGATCATGGCATACACAAGCAGAAAGAGCAGGAAGAGAAGAATGTGGAGCTCTGGGTGGACCCTGAAGCCTACAAGAATGAAGTCAGTCTCTTCTGTGTGATTGCTGGTCCCCTTGTCACTCATGGTAGAAACCTGCTGAGAGACATAAAGTAAAAAAAAACAAATGAATTCTGGGCTTTGATCCTAGCTCCAAATAATCTCTTTCACTGTTAGGATTTATACAATTATCTTGTTGTCATTATTCATTAACCTTATAAATTATTGTGACTTAAATTTAAGCCTACTGCAACTGATGATGACTCAAAGATTAGTTTTATGGCTGTATTCCCACAAGCAGTGAAATTAGATCTTTTTTCTTCTGAGTCTAATGCAATGCATGCCCTCTCAAATGCCTTTCACATTTGCAAATGTCCCCTCTATGTCTGTTTCTGCCTCATAATTTATGTGATAAATTCAGTGTCATGAAACAGTGCTTGCAAGAGAGCACAAATAATTTAATAAATGACATTTAGGAAGTAATTCTGGTGTCTGGGTTTGCAGATATTAGGTGAGGGATTCCATAGCCTACTTTAGGAAACCTTAACTTTGAAGGTTTAGTTAATATTATATACCAGCAGATTTAAAGAAAGTCACTAAATTTAAAAGCAGCTTAAGAGGTGGCACCAGCCTAGGGCTAATAGCACACTATAGGTTAATTAAAAAAATCTAAAAATAATTAAAAATTTTAAATAAATAAATAAATAAATAAATAAATGAGTTGGGGAGGGGGAGATGGCACCTGGGTGGCTCAGTCAGTTAAGCAGATGACTCTTGCTTTTGGCTCTGCTCATGATCTCAGGTTTGTGAGATCCAGTCCCTGAGCTGGGCTTCCTGCACAGCTGTGAGTCTGCTCCTTCCTCACCTCCCTCCCTCTCTCTAATAAATAAATAAATAAATAAAAATCTTAAAAAAAAAAAAAAAAGAAGGAAAGAAAGAAAGAAAGAAAAGAAAAGAATAAAAGAACAACCAAAGAGTTACAATTGCTTTTCGTGGGTAATGGAAACTTAGAATTCTGATATGTCATTTACTCACTGAGATCAAAGTTCTCCACCCACAAGCACAAAAATTATCAGGACTCTCATGCTAGGATTTCTCTCCCAGATGGGCCTCCAAAGCCCTTCTATAAAAACAAGTTCCCTCCTCCAGTCCCATCCATGTTGCTGGAAGAAATTATGCTGAATGAAATAAGTCAAGCAGAGAGTCAATTATCATATGGTTTCTCTTATTTGTGCAGCATAACAAATAGCATGGAGGTCAAGGGGAGTTGGAGAGGAGAAGGGAGTTGGGGGAAATTGGAAGGGGAGGTGAACCATGAGAGACTATGGACTCTGAAAAACAATCTGAGGATTTTGAAGGGGTGGCGGGTAGGGGGTTGGGGGAACCAGGTGGTGGGTATGAGAGAGGGCACAGATTGCATGGAGCTCTGGGTGTGGTGCAAAAACAATAAATACTGTTACACTGAAAAGAAATTTTAAAAAAAAAGAAAGAAAATACAAACAGGAAAAAAAAAAAATGTTCCCTCCATTTCCTTAGCCTGCAGCTTACAGTGTTCTTAAGAGGCTGACAGTGAGTCTAGATGGAAGAATTACTTTAGAGAAAGATACTGAACAAAGATACATATGAGGGACTAATGATGCTTGCTTATTTACCTGGGGTATGATTTTCACCACCATCATACCTCATTTACTAGACAGCTCAGCTAAAATCTTGAACTGTGTGTGTTGACAGTATGGTCACACTTTCTCTCCCCTCAGGGCTCCATTATGTGTGCTTCTGCTCAGATAACAGTAGTAGCATAATTGTGAAGAAATATGTGACAATTGTTTACATGCAGACACTTTTCTAAATGCTTTCAGAGTAAGATGAGGTGAATAGTAGCATATTCCCTAGTTTCCAGGTGAGAAAACTGAACCATACAGAAGTGGAATCTGTTGAAAGCCTCCTACTAGGATCAGAATGGGGATATAAAACCTAAGAAACCAGACTCCAGTCTTTCTTAATCACTGCGAGACCATCCTTGATAACAAGCCTTTCCAGTTCCTTCTGCTGTGGTACGACTTCTCTTTATAGAGTCCAGTTAAAATTTCCTATCTTCACAGTCAATTCCCCAGTTCTTCAACCTGGGTTAAAACTGCTCTGCATTCCACATGCTCTCAAGGATAGTGGCTACTATCACCGTACTTATATTCCTATTAAATACTAATAATTCCTTCCTTGAGATCAAAAGAGCAACTTGTCCTCCACATATCTTCAACATCAACATAAACTTTTGTGTCTGCAAATGGGAATTAATCAGTAGATATTTGTTATGTAGACATATGTTGAATGATCAGTGAACATGCAGAATCAGAGAAAATTCTAAGACTGTAATACAACAGTGGTTTAGCATGGGTTCAGGTTTAAATAGAGGTAAGTTTCTGTGCAAGCAGCATTTTCTAAATGGAAGAAGTACTCGCATTTTCTAAATGGGAGCTTGGACAAGTGACTTATGTGTAGAGGATGCTTTTAGGCAACAGGCTTGAGCAATGGAAACTTGAGCAAGTCTAAAAGATCCACAGTGACCACTGAGCTGACCTAAACAGGATCATTAAGGCATAAGCCCTAACTAACCAATGGGCTACATACAAGTAGGCACAGTCACCAAAAAAGGGAAAATTCCATACATCCCCAGACTGGCAAGTTACTATACCACTGTCCACATATAAAGGAGGGATGGAAACAACATAACTGGCAAAGTTTTCATGAGGGTATATACTTAGGTAATGCATGTAAGTAACAGCCTCTTTTACGACAGAATAAACACTTGACAAATAATAACTATTGTTAATTGTATCATATCTTTCTGCACTAATTCCACAATGCAGACCAACCTAATTAATGCTAATTAGGTTGAAAATTAATAACTAAAAATGGGATTTTAGAAGTAAACCATTATAAGTTGAGGGAAGGAATCAGACACTTGTTAAAGTTTCAAAAGAATAAAGAAATCTGAAAGAAGTATATTTTGTCAGGGAAGACGACTGACAGAAAAACGGCATGGTGTCTTATTGTCATATTTAAATTATTCACCAGTTCCATCAAAACTTAGATCTGCAAATAATTGTAATGAGACAAGGAAAGGAAAGGGACCCCATGAAAGAAAAAGCTGTTTTTTTATTTTTTTTTTATTTTTCTGCTCTTTCCTGCCTCCATTATTTTTAGGACCTGCACCCCACACTTGACTTTACACATGTCTTATCATGAAAATAACCTGCATCCTTTGTGTAAGGGACAAGGAATTAATGATTCTCAAGAATAAATAACGTCTCAGGAAAGACCTGGTGAGAATGACCTTATGAAGCTTTCATATGCATATTCCAGACCATTGAGCTAGGCATCTCCACACCAAGACCCCTGATTCAAAGGAATAACACGAGGGCCCTCATCTTTGTTCTAACCAGCTCCTGGCTGTGTGTGTGAGAGAACACATACATCAGACCACCACCCTCAGTAAAAACCTCATACCCAGAACCAAGTTGAGACTTAGGATCTTTTCCCTTTTGAATCTCCCAGATGCTCCTTCCATCTCTCTCTCTCTCTCTCTCTCTCTCTCTCTATATATATATATATATATATATGACAAAATACATATCCAATAAACTCTGCTTTCACATCCTATTGGCTCATGTTTGACTTCAATCCTCTGTGAAGCCATGAACCCTCCTGGCTGGTCTCGTGGAATACCCCCCCACACACACACACACAAAACTCAGACTTGATCCTCAGACTCAGCCTGTTGGCATCAGGATTATAAAAGAACAATGTTAAATAGATCATACTTAGCATCTAATGAGACATAAGATATTTAGCCACAAAAAGGGAGCCTGGAGTAGTCATGAATATTTTTGAAAGATAATTGTATTTTATTTATTTGCCTTTAATCTTGCCTAGGGGCAAGGACATTGATCATTTTAATTTTCCAGATTTAGTCCTCTCAAACTCATTGTAATAAGTGTTTGCCTGAAGACCTGAAAAGGGAGAGTTTTCCCCAGAGTAGCCAATAAACATGTGGTCATTCTGTGATATATGTGTCAAAGCTCACGTTTTCAGATTTATATATTGTTTGGTAATTTGTCAGATTCTGAAAATAAAGCAGCAGAATTAGAATGCTATCTTCTTGTTACTGTTTTAATCCTAGAAAGGGTAAACAAAAAGTTAATGACCAAGCCATAAGTCCTATAACATCACTATGCCAAGATAAAATGAATTCCCCCCACCCCCAATTTTCCAAATGCATGTTTATCATTCCAGTTTTAGTTCTTCCCGTAGAGAAATTGGACTAATAGTCTTCATTTCTCTGTTTTAGTAGTTGACATCTTGAAAAATGCTATAGTCCTTTGTGGGAGAGATACAAGATGAATTTTCCAAATGATGCTTTGCTAATACTGGAACAGTTCCAGGAATTATATTCTATAGTTAACACAAAGTGAACCTGATGAGTCAATCCGCAGGATACTCTCTGCCCTGCACTCTTGGATACTGAATACTTTTAAAGAAGTAAAGTAGATTGTCTTGGATATGTAAGTAGAGGTCCTGAGTCATCTGGAACCTCTGATCAACCACCAGAATAGCAGCAGCAGTTATCTCCACTGGCTTTGATTTTACTACAATGATGTAACTTTTTCAAATAACTACAGCACTGAGGTTTCTCTTACCTTCTGGGAGATAGTCCTCCTGGGAGAGAAGGAAGGCTAAGTTAAGTTATTAAGGTACCCAGACTCTAGAGCCAAACTCCATGAGGAACACAGAGACTCTATATTTAAAAGAGAGAGAGAGAGAAGAAAGAAAAAGAAAGGGGAAAAAAGAGCCTAAATCTAACAGGAATCAAAATACGTACAAGAAGTTTTTTTTTTTTTTTTCTTTCTTTCTTTTCTTGTGTTACCTCTTGTGGAGGGACCAAAAGATCTTTCCATCTTAATTTCTTCTTCACCAAAAAACAGGCATTTCAATTTATCATTACAACAAAGTTTCAGATAGGCAAACAGAAGTAGATATGAAGGGAAACATTACATTATGAAACATATCTTGTGGGGAATAAAGTTCATTCATTTTCACCCCAAACTGTCCACATTTATTCTTTAGCTATAATTTGTCAATGATAATTGATAATAAACGCAATTCCATGACAATGGAGTGGAGCAAAGCCCAACAAATGTCCTCCAATTCCTTAAGTAAAGGTTAAATAGTATTTAACTGGATCTAGAGTTAGTTTTACTTTATAACTTTACTTGCTTGACGATTGTTTTTTTCAGGGGTCCTACATTAAGTAAATAATTTCTCCAGCTGCACCTGAGTGGCTCAGTCAGTTGATCATCTGACTCTTGATTTCCACTCAGGCCATGATCTCAGGGTGGTGGATTGAGCTCTGTGTGGGGCTCCACACTCAGTAGGCAGTCTGCTTGTCCCTCTTCTCCTGTGCCGCCCTCTCTCAAATAAATAAATAAAATCTTTTTAAAAATCATTTCTCAATAGTCACTGCATGCACGTCAAATAACTTTTTAAATTGTTCTGTATCAGTCAAAAAATCATAATTTGCATATGAAAATGAAGTATTAAGTTAATTGCCATAAGTACATAATATGGAATATATAGTAAGAAAAGAAGAATCGATAAAATGGAAGAAAACTATGGTAACTCATAAAGTCCTTACATTTGCAATTGGTCCAAGGGAATAGGTGCTATTTTCTTTCCATGCTTATCTTGATCTCAACAATAACCTCAGTAACCAAACCTATCTTCCTGGTGGAGTGACATAAATCTTCATTAAGTTCAAAGTAATGGAAGTTCTTGTGATCTTGCCATGGTGAACTGCTATACTTGTTCATTACTATTTGCCATCAGACATGATGGTATTAGGAACCGTCCTGGAAAATGCCCTGGGTTACAGCTATACACCTCCCCTTCTCCTTTCTATTAATATCTTTGGCTAGTCACTATCAGTTACCCAAAAGAATGTTACAGAAAGTCCGACATCTTTCCATTACATGAAAGGCCAATACTCACAAGATGAGTATTGACTGGAAAAGTATATGAGCTTTATTCAGGAGAACAGCCACCTAGGGAGGAGGAAGACTCTTGTCAAAAGGCCAAATCCGAGAGTATCTGCATGACCCAGGCATTTCTACAGGGGTTTAAAGCAGATAATCAGTAAAAGGAATGCTGTAGATTCTAACATTTCTTGATTATGTGTAGACTCAATGGTGCCAGCTATAGACATTATCTCAGTCCTCAGAAGTTGTGCAACAGGATCTGATTCCTGTTTCATAACATGCAAAAGTGCTCTTTTCTTTCTAGGAAAGAATGCATGATCTATTGATATAAGATTTAAAAGCCACTAGGTTAAGTGGAAGGGCTGAGGCAGCATCAAGAATACAAAGCATTTTGTTTACCTGTTTGTTCATTGAAATAAATATCCAGCAAGAAGGAGTAACAGCTGTGTTCCCCAGGAAAATTATCCCTCTGTTGACTAGTAAGTATATTAATTCAGCAATGTCCTATGTCCATAGGGGTAGCAAGGAAAAAAACAAAACAAAACAAAACAAAACAGAGTGAGTTACTAGCTTTTACAGTGGTGAATGACATTCACACTTTGACCCATTGTACTTGGATCAATAATCTGATTATCAAGGAAATACCTTCATGTATTGGTTGCCAATGCAGAGCACAGAACATATCCTAGAGACAATAATCTAATTTGGTAAAGGGCAGACAGCCAGCTGGTCCAAAAACTGAGTCCTCAATAAGTGACTCCACCATTCCACAAATTCACCTGATTCTGTCTGACAAGGTGCATGATAACTCTACTGACTCTCTTGGGTTGAGTTCATTGCCTGGCTTCTCTACTTACAGAGTGCCTTGCACCAAAGCATTAGTGCAATATAGCATTGTAATGAATATGACATCTGTTGAGTCCCAACAGGGTGGTACTAACAGACTCCATCTAGGCAAGGGCAATACAGTGCCTACAGCAGAGCCTGCATAAATAGGTACTTCTCCTGGAAAGAAAAAAATCAATGTATTTCTGAACCTGAAACATGATGACTGACTGGTAGCCCCAGGTTAGGATGTACTTATCAGGAACATTTTTTCAATTGCAGTAAGAATATTTAACATGAGACCTAACCTCTTAACAATATTTAAGAGTGCAGTATGGTATTGATAACTATAAACAGAGTGTTAAACAATGGATCTCTAGAACTTGTTCATCTTGCATAACTTAAGTACATTGAAACCTATTGAATAACAACTCCCCATTTCCCTCAACCCTTGCTCAGCCCCTGACATCTACATTCTATACTCTGAACTAGGACACTATTATTTTAGTGCCTTTTATAAGTGGTATCAGATGCTATTTGTTCTGTAACTGGCTTTTTCACTTAGTGTAAGGTCTTCGAGGTTCATCCATGTTGTCATATGTGGCAATGTCCTTCCTCTGTAAGGCTGAATACTGTTGCATTGCATGAATATATCACATTTTCTTTATCCATTCTCTCATCAATGAACATTTAGGTTGTTTCCACATCTTCTTGGTGACTATCAACAGAAAGTTGTGCACTTAACATTGGCAGTTTCCTGGTGAGTGGTTGAACATCCATGTTGTTTAGTTCTATCTCTTCTACCATGGCTATATTATTGATGAGAATTCACTCAATGATCAATGGAGGGAGTGGAGAAGAGTCTGGCAATAAATCATTGCCTTCACCAAGTCACTGAGAATCTCCTCTTCATCTGATGTGAATTAATGAGCATTCATTTAGGAAATCAATATTATCAAGTTATATTACTATTTAAGAGGACCATCTACAAACAGATTACCTTATCTGTAACCCTTTAATTTTATTGCTTCCAAGTTCATGGTTATCCAGCTAAACCATTAGCTCACAGGCTCTAAGTCAGTGTAAATAAGTGTCCTAGATCATATTCCTGACAATAGAACAACAAGTATGAAGCTTGAAATTATACCCATTAAAAACATTTCCCTGGGGCACCAGGGTGGCTCAGTTGGTTGAGCATTGGATGCTTGATTTAGGTTCTGATCATGATCTCAGGGTTGTGATATGGAGCCCCACCTTGGTATCTGCACTGGGCATGGAACATCTTGGGATTCTCTCTGCCTCACTCTGTTCTCTCTCCCTCTAAATTAATTAATTAGTTAATTAAATATGAAAAAATAGAACATTTTCCGTTCCAGTGTTGTTGGGGAGCAATCTTGAATTGAAGAATGCTGTGGTAGTAGTCCATCTCCAGCTGGTATTCATGTTACATGTAGCACCATTTGCAATCCTGGTTCACTTTATTTTTTTCTTCAGAAAATGTGATTGGGAATGTCTGACATGATCATAAATATAGGCTGAAAGTAATACAGGATGTGACAGGAACAGTTACCTTGAAATTAGGATCCCTTTTCCCATAAATGTACTTCTGATCTTAAGATTCATTCCAGCCAGACATCATATATGTCTGGATGACACAATACTCCATACCCCATCAGTGTGGTGACTGGGTTAGGTATTTTTCAAGATATTAGCCCATTGGTTTCCATAGTAGTGTCCAGTCCTCATCAGGGACCAATGTGGGAGCTCTTTCTTAAAGGAGAATTTGCATAAAATTTGCTGTCTTTTAAATTCTTAGAAGGCAGCACTTTGATTTTCCAATCAGAGTTTGTCACAGTTCCCATAAATCTCTGACACAAGAACTCAGAACATCATTGACTATTTTTATGAGTTCCAAGTGACAATGTTGCATACTCTGAAGCCTGAATCAACAGAAGAATGCTGACATTTTATGAACCAGAGTAAACCTGGGTGTGTCATCCTGCACACAATGGAATATTACTCGGCTATCAAAATTATGAAATTTTGCCATTAGTAATGACATGAGTGGAACTAGAGGGCATTATGCTAAGTGAACTAAGTCCATTAGAAAAAGAAAAGTACCTCACAGTTTTACTCATATTCAAAATTTAAGAAACAAAACAAAATAACATAGAGGAAGGGAAGGAAAATTGAAATAAAATAAAAATAGAGGGAGGCAAGCCTTTAGATACTCTTAACTCTAGGAAACAAACTGAATGTTTCTGGAGGAGAAAGGGGTGTGGGATGAGGTAACTGAGTGATGGGCATTAAGGAGTGTATGTATTGACCCTTCCATATGCTGTCTACCATAGACCCATTTGGAACCTAAAGATCCTCCAGACTGAATGTGAAGGGATGGAGAAGCATCTTTCATGCCAATGGGCCCCAAAGAAAGCTGTGGTAGACATTCTCATATCAGATAAATTAGATTTCAAACTAAAAACTATGGTCAGAGATAAAGAAGGACACTACATCATTCTTAAGGTCTATTCACCAAGAAGATCTAACAATCATAAATATTTAAGCCCCCAATAACGGAGCAGCCAACTACATAAGCCAACTGTTCATCAAGATAAAAAGTCAAATTGATATGAATACATTAATAGTAGAGGGTCTCTTAAAAGGCTGTTCCACTGAGGGACATCGCTCCAGAGGCTAAACAGGGGTGAAGCCAACGTGGGGTCAGCGTCGCCTCAGGTCCCTCAGGGTCACAGAAGGATCGGGGGGTGTCTGAGCGTCGCAGTGCTTGCAGGTATTGGAATGGGAAAACCGGCTACAGAAACAGAGCCGACGATAAGCTCAGAGCTAGGTGTTGCCTTGAACCAGCCACAGGCTCGGTGAGCTCTGAGCGCAGCTGGAGGTCAGGCAGACGGAAGTAACTGGGCGCTGTTCTCTGGGGGCACACTGAGGAGTGGAACCCGGGCTCTCGGCTCCTACAGGCCGGAGACCAGTAGGCCTCCATTTGTATTCCCAAAGCACTCTACAGAAAGTGCTCAGGGAACAAAAGCTCCTGAAAGCAAACCTGAGCAGATTACTCAGCCTGGCCCCTGGTAAGGGCGGTGCAATTCAACCTGGGGCAAAGACTTGAGAATCAATACACCAGGCCACTCCCCCAGAAGATCAACAGGAAATCCAGCCAAGACCAAGTTCACCTATCAAAGAGTGCTGTTTCAATACCAAGGAGAGCAGCAGAAATCCAGAGGAAGAGAAGGCAAAGCACGGAACTCATGGCTTTCTCCCTGTGATTTTTTTTAGTCTTGCAGTTAATTTAATTTTTTTCATTTTCAATTTTTTTTTCTTGCCTTCTGGTAAATTTTTTTTTAACTTTTACCCTTTTCTTTTTTAACGTTTTTAACTATTTTATCTTATATATATATTTTTCTTTTTTATATTTATCTTTATTCGTTTTCTTTATTTTTAATTATTTTCTTTTCTTTTTTCTTCTTTTTTTTTTCTTTCTTCCTTTTTGAACCTCTTTTTATCCCCTTTCTACCTGCTCACGATATGGTATCTCTTCTGATTTGGTTAAAGCATATTTTCCTGGGGTTGTTGCCACCTTTTTAGTATTTTACTTGGTCATTCATATACTCTTATCTGGACAAAATGACAAAATGGAAAAATTCACCACAAAAAAAAGAACCCATTTTAAGTCCGAAGACACCTCCAGATTTAAAGTTAGGGGGTGGAGAAGAATTTACCATGCTAATGGACATCAGAAGAAAGCAGGAGTGGCAATCCTTATATCAGATCAATTAGATTTTAAGCCAAAGACTATAATAAGAGATGAGGAAGGACACTATATCATACTCAAAGGGTGTGTCCAACAAGAGGATCTAACAATTTTAAATATCTATACACCCAACGTGGGAGCAGCCAACAATATAAACCAATTAATAACTAAATCAAAGAAACACATCAACAATAATACAATAATAGTAGGGCACTTTAACATACCCTCACTGAAATGGACAGATCATCCAAGCAAAAGATCAGCAAGGAAATAAAGGCCTTATACAACACACTGAACCAGATGTACATCACAGATATATTCAGAACATTTCATCCCAAAGCAACAGAATACACATTCTTCTCTAGTGCACATGGAACATTCTCGAGAATAGATCACATCCTCGGTCCTAAATCAGGAATCAAACAGTATCAAAAGATTGGGATCATTCCCTGCATATTTTCAGACCACAATGCTCTAAAGCTAGAACTCAACCACAAAAGGAAGTTTGAAAAGAACCCAAATACATGGACACTAAACAGCATCCTTCTAAAGAATGAATGGGTCAACCGGGAAATTAAAGAAGATGAAAAAAATCATGGAAACAAATGATAATGAAAATACAACAGTTCAAAATCTGTGGGACACAACAAAGGCAGTCCTGAGAGGAAAATATATAGCGGTACAAGCCTTTCTCAAGAAACAAGAAAGGTCTCAGGTACACAACCTAACCCTACACCTAAAGGAGCTGGAGAAAGACAAGAAAGAAACCCTAAGCCCAGCAGGAGAAGAGAAATCATAAAGATCAGAGCAGAAATCAATGAAATAGAAACCAAGAAAACAATAGAACAAATCAACGAAACTAGGCACTGGTTCTTTGAAAGAATTAATAAAATTGATAAACCCCTGGCCAGACTTATCAAAAAGAAAAGAGAAAGGACTCAAATAAATAAAATCATGAATGAAAGAGGAGAGATCGCAACTAACACCAAAGAAATACAAACTATTATAAGAACATACTATGAGCAACTCTATGCCAACAAATTTGACAATCTGGAAGAAATGGATGCATTCCTAGAAACATATAAATTACCACAACTGAATCAGGAAGAAATAGAAAGCCTTAACAGACCGATAACCAGTAAGGAGATTGAAACAGTCATTAAAAATCTCCAAACAAACAAAAGCCCAGGACCAGACGGCTTCCCGGGGGAATTCTACCAAACATTTAAAGAAGAACTAATTCCTATTCTCCTGAAACTGTTCCAAAAAATAGAAATGGAAGGAAAACTTCCAAACTCATTTTATGATGCCAGCATCACCTTGATCCCAAAACCAGACAAGGATCCCATCAAAAAAGAGAACTGCAGACCAATATCCTTGATGAACACAGATGCGAAAACTCTCACCAAAATACTAGCCAATAGGATTCAACAGTACATTAAAAGGATTATTCACCACGACCAAGTGGGATTTATTCCAGGGCTGCAAGGTTGGTTCATCCGCAAATCAGTCAATGTGATACAACACATCAATAAAAGAAAGAACAAGAACAATATGATACTCTCAATAGATGCTGAAAAAAGCATTTGACAAGGTACAGCATCCCTTCCTGATCAAAACTCTTCAAAGTGTAGGGATAGAGGGCACATACCTCAATATCATCAAAGCCATCTATGAAAAACCCACTGCAAATATCATTCTCAATGGAGAAAAACTGAAAGCTTTTCCGCTAAGGTCAGGAACACGGCAGGGATGTCCATTAACACCACTGCTATTCAACATAGTACGAGAGGTCCTAGCCTGAGGAATCAGACAACAAAAGGAAATTAAAGGCATCCAAATTGGCAAAGAAGAAGTCAAATTATCACTCATCGCAGATGATATGATACTATATGTGGAAAACCCAAAAGACTCCACTCCAAAACTGCTAGAACTTGAACATGAATTCAGTAAAGTTTCAGGATATAAAATCAATGCAAAGAAATCAGTTGCATTTCTCTACACCAAAAACAAGACAGAAGAAAGAGAAATTAAGGAGTCAATCCCATTTACAATTGCACCCAAAACCATAAGATACCTAGGAATAAACCTAAACAAAGAGGCACAGAATCTATACTCAGAAAACTATAAAGTACTCATGAAAGAAATTGAGGAAGACACAAAGAAATGGAAAAATGTTCCATGCTCCTGGAGTGGAAGAATAAATAAATATTGTGAAAATGTCTATGCTTCCTAAAGCAATCTACACATTAATGCAATACCTATCAAAGTACCATCCATCTTTTACAAATAAATGGAACAAATAATTCTAAAATTTATATGGAACCAGAAAAGACCTCGAATAGCCAAAGGGATATTGAAAAAGAAAGCCAAAGTTGGTGGCATCACAATTCCGGACTTCAGGCTCTATTACAAAGCTGTCATCATCAAGACAGCATGGTACTGGCACAAAAACAGACACATAGATCAATGGAAAAGAATAGAGAGCCCAGAAATAGACTTTCAACTCTACAGTCAACTAATCTTCGACAAAGCAGGAAAGAATGTCCAATAGAAAAAAGACAGCCTCTTCAATAAATGGTGCTGGGAAAAATGAACATTCACATGCAGAAAAATGAAATTGGACCATTTCCTTACACACATATGAAAATAGACTCAAATTGGAGGAAGGACCTCAATGTGATAAAGGAATCCATCAAAATCCTTGAGGAGAACACAGGCAGCAACCTCCTCGACCTCAGCCGCAGCAACATCTTCCTAGGAACATCACCAAAGGCAAGGGAAGCAAGGGCAAAAACGAAATATTGGGATTTCATCAACATCAAAAGCTTTTGCACATCAAAGTAAACAGTTAACAAAATCAAAAGACAACTGACAGAATGGGAGAAGATATTTGCAAACGACATATCAGATAAAGGACTAGTGTCCAAAATCTATAAAGAACTTAGCAAACTCAACACCCAAAGAACAAATAATCCAATCAAGAAATGGGCAGAGGACATGAACAGACATTGCTGCAAAGAAGACATCCAGATGGCCAACAGACACATGAAAAAGTACTCCATATCACTCGGCATCAGGGAAATACAAATCAAAACCACAATGAGATATAACCTCACACCTGTCAGAATGGCTAAAATCAACAAGTTAGGAAATGACAGATGCTGGCGAGGATGCGGAGAAAGGGGAACCCTCCTCTACTCTTGGTGGGAATGCAAGCTGGTGCAGCCACTCTGGAAAACACCATGGAGGTTCCTCAAAATGTTGAAAATAGAACTACCCTATGACCTAGCAATTGCACTACTGGGTATTTACCCTAAAGATACAAATGTAGTGATCCAAGGGGCACATGCACCCGAATGTTTATAGCAGCAATGTCCACAATAGCCAAACTATGGAAAGAACCTAGATGTCCATCAAGAGATGAATGGATCAAGAAGAGGTGGTATATATACACAATGGAATACTATGCAGCCATCAAAAGTAATGAAATCTTGCCATTTGTGACAACATGGATGGAACTAGAGCATATCATGCTTAGCGAAATAAGTCAAGCAGAGAAAGGCAACTGTCATATGTTCTCCCTGATATGAGGAAGTGGTGATGCAACATGGGGGCTTTAGTGAGTAGAAGAAGAATCAATGAAACAAGAAGGAATTGGGAGGGAGACAAATCATAAGTGACTCTTAATCTCACAAAACGAACTGAGGGTTGCTGGGGGGAGGGGGCTTGGGAGAAAGGGGTGGGATTATGGACATTGGGGAGGGTATTTGCTTTGGTGAGTGCTGTGAAGTGTGTAAATCTGGTGATTCACAGACCTGTACCCCTGGGGATAAAAATATTTGTTTATAATAAATTAAAAATTTAAAAAAAAATAGTAGGGTTTCAACATGCCAATCGCAATAACACAGAAACCATCCAAGCATAAAATAAATAAAGTAACAAGAGCATTGAATGACACATTGGACCAGATGGACCTCATAGATATATGCAGAACACTCTACCCTAAAACAACAGAATACTCATTCTTCCAGAGGACACATGGAACTTTCTCCAGAATAGACCACATACAGGATCACAAATCAGGGCTCAACTGATGCCAAAAGATTGAAATTATTCCCTGAATAATCTCAGTCCAAAATGCTTTGAAAGTGGAACTCAACCACAAGAAAATGCTTGGAAAGAATTCAAACACTTGGAAGCTAAAGACCAACCTCCTTAAGAATGTTTGGATCAGGTGCAATTAATTGGTTCAGTGGGTTAAAGTCTCTGCCTTTGGCTCCGGTCATGTCCCAGGGTCCTGGGATCGAGCCCCCCATCGGTCTCTCTGCTCAGTGGGGAGCCTGATTCCGCTTCTCTCTTTGCCTGCCTCTCTACCTACTTGTGATCTCTCTCCGTCAAAGTAATAAATAAATAAAATATTTTAAAAATAATATTTGGGTCAACCAGGAAAGCAAAGAAGAATTTAAACAACTCATGGAAACCAAAGAGAATGAAGACACTTTGGTCCAAAACCTATGAGATATGGCAATGGCAGTTCTAAAGGGGAAATACATAGCCTTCCAAGCCGCACTCAAAACAAGTTGAACAATCCAGAATACACCAGCTCTCTCTACACCTTAAATAACTGGAGAATCAAGAACAAGTTAAGCCAACCCCACCCACAAGAAGGGAAATAATCAAAATTAGAGCAGAGATCAATGAGTTAGAAACTAGAGATACAGTAGAAAATATCAACAAAACTAGAAGCTGGTTACTTGAAAGAATCAATAAGATCAACAAACCACTAGCCAAACTAATCCAAAAGAAAAGAGAGAGGACCCAAATAAACAACATTATGAGTTAAAAGGGAGAGATTACCACTAACACCAAGGAAATAGAAACAATCATCAGGAATTATTCTCAACAGTTATATGCCAATAAGTTGAGCAGCCTAGAAGAAATGGATGCATTCCTGGAAACTTATCAACTTCCAAAATGGAATCAGAAAGAAATTAACAACCTGAATAGACCAATATCTAGTAACGAGATTGAAGCAGTGTCAAAAAACAAGAACTCAGGACCTGATGGATTCCCTGAAGAATTCTACCAAACATTCAAAGAGGAAATAATAGCTATGCTCCTGAAGTTGTTTCAAAAAATAGAAACAGAAGGAAAGCTTCCAGCCTCTTTCTATGAAGCCAGCATTACCCTGATCCCCAAACCATGCAAAGACCCCACCAAAAAGAAGAATTTCAAAACAATACCACTGATGAATATAGATGCCAAGATTCTCAACAAGATCCTAGCTAATAGGATCCAACAGTACAGTAAAAATATTATCCATCATGACCAGGTGGGATTTCTCCATGAGATGCAAGGGTAGTTCAACATTTTCAAATCAATCAATGTGATAGAACAAATCAATTGGTCCTCTCGATTGATTCAGAGAAAGCACTTAAAATGATCCAGCATCCCTTCCTGATTAAAATGATTCAAAGTACAGGGATAGAGGTAACATTCCTGAACTTCATAAAATCTATCTATGAAAGACCCACAGCAAATATCATCCTCAATGGGAAAAAGCTTGCAGCCTTCCCATTGAGATCAGGAACACGACAAGGATGCCCACTCTCACCACTCTGGTTCAACATAGTATTAGAAATCCTAGCAAAGCAATCAGATAAGAGAAATAAAAGATATTCAAATTGGCAATGAAGAAGTCAAACTCTCTCTCTTTGCAGATGACATGATACTTTATATGGAAAACCCAAAAGACTCCACCCCCAAACTACTAGAACTCACTCAGCAATTCAGCAATGTGGCAGGATACAAAGTCAATTTACAGAAATCAGTTGCTTTCTTACACACCAACAATAAAAATATAGAACGGGAAATTAGAGAATTGATTCCATTTACTATAACACCAAGAACCATAAGATACCTGGGAATAAAACTAACCAAAGTAGTAAGGGATATGTACTTGACGAATTAAAGAACACTCATAAAAGAAATTGAAAAATATACAAAAAGATGGAAGAGCACTACATGATCATGGATCTGAAAAATAAACATTGTTAAAATATCTATGCTGCCTTGAACAATCTATACTCTCAATGCCATCCAGATCAAAATTACACCGACATTTTTTAAAGAGCTGGAACAAACTATCCTAAAATTTGTATGGAACCAGAAAAGACCCTGAATTGTTAAGAAAATGTTGAAAAAGAAAAACAAAACTGGGGGCATCCCATTGCCTGATTTCAAGCTTTACTACAAAGCTGTGATCACCAAGACAGCATGTTACTGGCACAAAAATAGACACATAGACCAGTGGGACAGAGTACAGAACCCAGATATGCAACCTCAATGCTATGGTCAAATAATCTGCAACAAAGCAGGAAAGAATAGCCAGTGGAAAAAAGTCTCTTCAATAAATGGTGCTGGGAAAATTGGACAGCTATATGTAGAGGAATGAAACTCCACCGTTCTCTTACACCATACACAAAAATATACTCAAAATGGATAAAAGACCTCAACGTGAGGTCTTTTTTTGAAAAAGGAGTGCATGTAGTGTATTGTGCACTGGGTGTTATATAGAACTGATGAATCACTAAATTCTACCCTTGAAGCTAGTAATATACTATATGTTAACTAAATTGAATTTAACTATTTTTTATTAAAAGCTGAGGAATATTTTCTCCTGGGACATAAGGGCCTGAGTGAGGAAGTATGGCTCCAGATTGGTTATTTGCCCAACACAGACATGTTCCAGTTTAGTTCCTTTGTTCTATCTGACATTGGCGAGTCTGAGAAGGGAATGTCTCTCCCTAATTAAAATGTTTACGACACAAGCTATCTAGGCATGATACAAGGTGCAGAGCCAAAGACTTTCCTCTTAAAGTGTCAATGGTACCCTCCATAGAGAATATGTAGATTTCTGGGAGAAAAATCAAGTTTAAATTATTTTGAGTGAAAAGCTATTAAAAATATACTCAATATCAACATACAGAATTATAATTCATCACATTTAAAGAAAATTTTTAAAAGATTTTATTTATTGATTTGAGACAGAGAAAGAGAGCACACAAGAGGGGAGGAAGATCAGAGGGAAAGGAGAAGCAGATTTCTCTCTGAGCAGGGAGCCCAATGTGCACTCAATTCCATCCTGGGATCATGACCTGAACCGAAGGCTTACCATACTGAGCGAGCCAGGTGCCTCTAAAATTTTGTTGATGTTTATTATGTGAATTTTTAAGAATTCATGCATTTGTTACAAACAGTACTATAAAGTGTGTGACTATGTGAGTAGTTGCATGTTTGGCTTATTTCACTTAGCAATAATCTACAGTTGACAATTCAATATTGGGCCCTTATTTTTTTTTTAAGTAGCTTTCATGTTAACTGGTCTTCTCATTAAAACAAACAAAAAACCCAACTGTTTAGGAGGAAACTTTTGGACCTGATGAATATGTTTAATATATTGATGTGGTGATGTTCTTATCACTTTATGCATATCTCAAAATTCACCAAATGTATACACTACATATGTCCAGGTTTTTTAAATCAATAACACCTTAATAAAACCATTTTTTAAAAAAATAAAGCAATAGTCAAGGAGACGGTAGTGCTGGACAGTGAACCACTGATGTTCTGGTCTCATATACCCTGGTTAGTTGTCCTTGAGGCATCAGAAAATCTTCCCCTCACAGTGACAAAGGGAAAACCAGCAACTTCCCAAGCATCTGTGATGCTTCTCTGTAAGGAAGTTGGTGGGGGACATTAAAGCTAAATGGCCCCCTTGATATTAATGGAAATAGTGTGGGGACAGAGCTCAAATTGTGTCATCTGACTGAGAGAGCAATGGAAAATTCAGCTAATGTGATAGTAGCAGCTCTGGTTTATTAGTCAAAAAGTCAAAATGTCAAATGTCAAAATATGTCAAATGTCAAAATTAGTCAAAAATGGGGTGCCTGGGTGGCTCAGTGGGTTAAGCCGCTGCCTTCGGCTCAGGTCATGATCTCAGGGTCCTGGAATTGAGTCCCGCATCGGGCTCTCTGCCCAGCAGAGAGCCTGCTTCCTCCTCTCTCTCTCTCTCTCTGCTCTCTGCCTACTTGTGATCTCTGTCAAATAAATAAATAAAATCTTTAAAAGGAATTAGTCAAAAATGGATGTTGTATAGCAGTCTCCACCTAAGGTCAGTTAAACATGAGGTGTGTAGAAATAAAATCAGTGGGCCTTCTTCTGAGAGACTGAGAGAGAGAGAGAGAGACCTGAATTGAGCACCCATGATTCAGATCATGCTCATCCTCCAATTCTGGTTCATATACGGAATGTATATGAATGCAGAAAGGCTAGATCTTCTCAAGCAAGCTGTGAACTGAAATCCACCTAACCAGCCTTCATTCAATATTTCAGTAACTAATTTTTGAGTGACCAAACACTGAAGAAAAGTATATACACAACATTTTTTTTACTTTTCAGAATATTTAGATCCTGTCTCAGAACTAATCAGCAGAGAGACAAAGAGCTGAACTTTTATGAAGTATGTATTTCCAATAGCCTGGCATTAGACAAATTTGGATCTTATTTAAAAATTCTTTGTGTATTTTCCACTTTCTAAATTCCTAGAATGCTAACAACTTATCTTCTTCAGCCTTACAATTTGTGGATACGCAATCAGAGCCAAACAAAATTTATGGCAAATTATTTAGCTTTGGCTTAAGTCATCCAAAGTTAATTTATGTAATTTCCAACAAAAGAAACCTAAGTACAAGACATTCCATTAAAGAAACTGATGGCAGTCACCCTAGTGCCAAACAATGTGAATAAATGGTAATGTTTAAATGTTGACAAAGAAGAAATAATTTCACTAATCTAGAATTCATATTTCATAACATAAATATATAAATTAGTCTTTGATTAAAATATTTGAGGGTGGGGGGGACAAGATGGCAGGGGAGTAGGAGGAGGCGCCTTTTCAGCTGGTACCCCAAAGTGAGCTGATTGCCTACTAAAGAACTACATTCACCCATGAAACAGCCTGAGATCAGAATTATACACATCTGGATCTCTACAGGGGCAGAAGATGCCAGTGGACAGGTAAAGCGGAGTGGGAAGGCGGACTGATATCAGAAGACAAACAAAAGGGGGAGGGAGCCACCAGAGGCTACCTGTTGGAAAGTAATAACCCAATACCAGCAAGAGTGCCCTGCCCTGCATCTGGGGCCCAGCATTAACTCGGAGATTGGTTGAAAGCACTCCAAAAGAGCAAAGGATTGCAGGGGGAAATTGTGGGAATCGGGGTGGCTAGGGACAGGGGCTTAAGTCCCCGGTCCCAGGACAGCATCCCCAGCACTGAGGCAGAGAGAGTGCGGCGGAGAAACCAGGTCTTGGTCCCTAAGCCATCAGGGCACCCGAGAAGGTGTGGGTTCTAGCTCCTTTGAGGGGATGGGAGCCACGCCGGTCCACAGAACACATGAGCCCTGCTATAAAGCCTGAGATACGAGCACACGTCCCTCATGCTCCCCTGAGAGAGTTACAAAAGCCCTGCTGGCACTCGTTGACCCACGCCATTGTTTCAAAGCCTAAGCTGCGCTCCCCAATCTCTCCCTTGACAGAGGTGCGCAAAAGCCCAGCCCAGTGCTTTCAGACCTGCGCCCGGTTCTCAGCGCCTAAGACACACTCATGACCCACAGCCGCCCTTGAAAGAGGTGTGCGCAAGCCAGGCACTCTTAGACCCAGCCAGACCAGGCACTCCCAGCCCAAGCCAGCGGCAAAATCTCAGTGTGCGATTGCTGCTTGGAACCTCTCTGGCGGTCCTGAGCTCCCAGACAGCCGCCACTGCCTTGGCTTTAGGTACAAGCAAAAGATCCTGCACCCCCAGGGTCTGCAACTTGGAACCTGCTCTGACAGAGGCCAAGGGGAAACTTATTTAGGCTCTGCACCCAGACTGAGGCTTCTCTCTGACAGGGAGATCAGGGTGTGGTTTGTTTTCCTCTAAAACTACAAAAACCATCAAAGGTGGTCAAGGTGAGAGAAAAAAAAGTGAACAAACATAAAAACCACCAGAGAACAAAAGCCTGAAAAAAAAAGTTTCCTCAAAGCCCACCCCCTTGGGCGCCTGGGTGGCTCAGTGCGTTAAGCCGCTGCCTTCGGCTCAGGTCATGATCTCAGGGTCCTGGGATCGAGTCCCGCATCGGGCTCTCTACTCAGCAGGGAGCCTGCTTCCCTCTCTCTCTCTCTCTCTCTCTCTGCCTGCCTCTCCATCTACTTGTGATTTCTCTCTGTCAAATAAATAAATAAAATCTTTAAAAAAAAAAAAAAAAAAAGCCCACCCCCTTGAGGGGGGTAGGAGGACATAACTCAGGAAACATCATTGAGTGACAACCCACTTGGCAGGCCCCTCCCCCAGAAAACAAACCAAGAAAAAAAAAAGAGAAAAAAAAAAAAAGGACTACAAGAGAACAACCACTACTTCATAGGAAAACTTTTATTGTTCACTTGTTCCCACTATTCAGGTTCTTTTTTTTTTTTTTTTTTTACACATAATTTTTTTAACCTATTTACCATCACAGCGAGCTGTACAGTACATCAAATTCCATAATACCCTTCTAACCTGAACTTTTTGATACATACACCTATGTTTTTCTTTAGCATTTTTATTTTTTGAATTCCTTTTTTTAAATTTTAGTTTAGTTTAGTCTAGTTTATTACTTTTTATTTTTATCCTCTAATATTCATATAGAGTTAAACTTCAAAGTAATCCCCTTTCCCCAATCAATACTACCCCTATAGGTAAACCAATTTTTATACCCCTTTATCTTAGGAAAGTTGAGTCCTTTAACAAAGATATCAAGATACATCCAGGAAGAATCAAAACAACCTTCCTCGCACACACAGAATTTAGAAGAACTCTCCCAATTTCTTCTTCCACCAGTGTTTCTGTGTTTTTGTGTTTGTCCTGATAGCATATAAATCTTACACTTGGGATTCTTTTTGATGAGGTTCTTCCTTTATTTGCATATATATTTTTTTTCTCTTGTCATATACTTGTATCAGTCTTTTTGTCTGTTTTTGTTTGTCCACTTCATAAATCTTACCTTGGGGCCCATCTGGGCTGAACCTTATCTTTCATCTTCCCTTTCTTTCCTGTCTCTCTCTCTTTCTTTTTCTTTTCTTTTCTTTTTTTTTTTTTCTTTTGTCTCTCATTTGGGTGGGGAATCCTGATTGCTCAGAAGTGTTCCAGGGTGCACCTTGACTGCACCACAGTTGATACATCCAGCTACATCTGTTCAGTCATCTGCCACCAAAATTACTAGGAGAAGTAATGCCCAACAGGAGAAAAATACAGAGGATGGACCTTCTGCAACAGAGCTAACGGCTATCAACATAGACAATATGTCAGAAAGAAAATTCAGGCTAACAATTATCCAGGCAATAGCTAGGTTGGAGAAAGCCATGGATGACCAAACGGAATTGATTAGGGCCGAACTGAAAGCGACCAGACAGGATGTTCACAATGTTAGGGCGAAGCTTAAAGCTACCAGGGAGGAGGTTCACAATGCTCTCAAAGAGTTCCAATCTAATCTAAACTTTCTCAAAGTGAGGGTAACTGAGACAGAAGATAGAATTAGTGATCTGGAGGACAAAAAGATAGAGAGAAAGGATCAGGAGGAAGCCTGGAACAAACAGCTTAGAAGCCACGGAAACAAAATCAGGGAAATAAATGATGCCATGAAGCGTGCCAACGTCAGAATTATCGGAATCCCTGAAGGGGAGGAGAAAGAAAGAAGTCTAGAAGATATAGTGGAAAAGTCCTTCATGAAAATTTTCCCAATCTCGCGAATGAAACCAGTGTTCAAGTACTAGAGGCTGAATACATCCAAGATTATACATTCTAAAAAACATCATGACACCTGATAGTCAAATTGAGGAATTATAATTGTAGGTATAATCTCTTGAAAGCTGCCAGGGCAAAGAGGATCCTTACTTACAGAGGGAAGCCCATCAGAATAACATCAGAAGTGTCCACAGAGACCTGGCAAGCCAGAAAAGGCTGGCAAGATATATTCAGGGCACTAAATGAGAAGAGCATGCAGCCAAGAATACTTTATCCAGCAAGACTGACATTCAAAATGGATGGAGAGATAAAGAGTTTCCAAGACCAGCAAGGAGTAAAAGACTATGCAACCACCAAGTTGATACTGCAGGAAATATTAAGGGGAGTTCTATAAGGAGGAAAAATCCTAAGAATAGCATTGAACAGAAATATAGAAACAGTCTAAAGAAAGAAAGACTTCAAAGGTAACTCGATGTCAATAAAAACATATCTATCAATAATGTGAATGGCCTAAATGTGCCCATAAAATGGCAATGGGTTGCAGATTGGATAAAACGACAGGAGCCATCTATATGTTGTCTACAAGAGATCCATTTTGAACCTAAAGATACACCCAGACTGAAAGTGAAGGGATGGAGAAGCATCTTTCATGCCAATGGGCCTCAAAAGAAAGCTTGGGGAGCAATTATCATACCAGATAAATTAGATTTTAATATAAAGACTATAGTCAGAGATACAGAAGGACACTACATAATCCTTAAAGGGACTATCCACCAAGATGATCCAACAATTGTGAATATCTATGCCCCCAATATGGGAGCAGCCAATTACTTAAGAAAACTGTTAATCAAGATAAAGACTCATATTGATATGAATACACTAATTGTAAGAGATCTTAACACGCCTCTCTCAGAAATAGACAGATCATCGAAGCAGAAAATCAATAAAGAAACAAGAGCTTGAATGACACATTGGACCAGATGGACCTCATAGATATATATAGAACATTCAACCCTAAAACAACAGAATACTCATTCTTCTCAAGTGCACATGGAATCTTCTCCAGAATAGACCACATACTGGGTCACAAATCAGGACTCAACCGATATCAAAAGACTGAGATTATTCCTTGCATATTCTCATATCACAATGCTTTGAAACTGGAGCTCAATCACAAGGAAAAGTTCGGAAGGAACTCAAACACCTGGAAGCTAAAGACCAACTTGCTTAAGAATGCTTGGATCAACCAGGAGATCAAAGAAGAGCTGAAACAATTCATGGAAACCAATGAGAATGAAGACACTTTGGTCCAAAACCTATGGGATACAGCAAATTCAGTCCTAAGGGGGAAATACATAGCCATCTAAGCCTCCCTCAAAAAAAATTGAAAAATCCAGAATACACCAGCTTTCTCTACACCTTAAAGAACTGGAGAATCAACAACAAATCAAATCAACTCCGCATATAAAAGGGAAATCATCAAAATTTGAGCTGAGATGGATGAGGTAGAAACCAGATATCCAGTAGAACGTATCAATGAAACTAGAAGCTGGTTTTTTGAAAGAATTAATAAGATCGATAAACCATTGGCCACACTAATCCAAAAGAAAAGAGTGAAAGCCCAAATTCGTAAAATTATGAATGAAAAGGGAGAGATCACAACGAACACCAAGGAAGTAGAAACAATCATCAGAAGTTATTATCAACACTTATGTGCCAAAAGCTTAGCAACCTAGATGAAATGGATGCATTCCTGGAAAACTATAAACTACCAAAATTGAACCAGGAAGAAATCAACAACCTGAACAGACCGATATCTAATAATGAGATTGAAGCAGTGATCAAAAACCACCCAAAAAACAAGGGCCCATGTCCTGACGGATTCCTTGGGGAATTCTACCAAACTTTCAAAGAAGAAACAACAGCTATTCTCCTGAAGCTGTTTCAAAAATTTGAAGCAGAAGGAAAACTTCCAGACTCTTTCTATGAAGCCAGCATTACCCTGATCCCCAAACCAGGCAAAGACCCTACCAAAAAGGAGAATTTCAGAGAATATCACTGATGAATGTGGATGCTAGGATTCTCAACAAGATCCTAGTTAACAGGATCCAACAGCACATTAAACAGATTATCCACCATGATCAAGTGGTATTCATCCCTGGGCTACAAGGATGGTTCAACATTCGCAAATCAATCAATGTCCTAGAACAAATTAATATGAGAAGAGAGAAGAACTACATCATCTTCTCAATTGATGCAGAAAAAGTATTTGACAAAATCCAGCATTTGTTCCTGATTATAACGCTTCAAAGTATAGGGATAGAGGGAACATTCCTGAACCTCATCAAATCTATCTATGAAAGACCCATAGAAAATATCACCCTCAATGGGAAAAAGCTTGCATCCTTCCCATTGAGATCAGGAACAAGACAAGGATGCCCATTTTCACCATTCTTGTTCAACATAGTATTAGAAGTCCTAGCAACAGCAATCAGACAACAAAGAGAAATAAAAAGTATCCAAATTGGCAATGAAGAAGTCAAACTCTCTCTCTTTGCAGATGACATGATTCTTTATATGGAAAACCCAAAAGACTCCACCCCCAAACTACTAGAACTCATATAGCAATTCAGTAATGTGGCAGGATACAAAGTCAATGTACAGAAATCAGTGGCTTTCTTATACACTAACAATGAAAATACAGAAAGGGAAATTAGGGAATTGATTCCATTTACTATAGCACCAAGAACCATAAGATACCTGGGAATCAACCTAACCAAAGAGGTAAAGGATCTGTACTCGAGGAACTACAGAACACTCATGAAGGAAATTGAAGAAGACACAAAAAGATGGAAGACCATTCCATGCTCTTGGATCAGAAGAATAAACATTGTTAAAATGTCTATACTGTCTAGAGCAATCTATACTTTTAATGCCATTCCAAACAAAATTCCACCAGTATTCTTCAAAGAGCTGGAGCAAATAATCCAAAAATTTGTATGGAATCAGAAGAGACCCCGAATCGCTAAGGAAATGTTGAAAAACTAAAATAAAACTGGGGGCATCAAGTTACCTGATTTCAAGCTTTATTACAAAGCTGTGATCACCAAGACAGCATGGTACTGGCATAAAAACAGATACATAGACCAGTGAAACAGAGTAGAGAGCCCAGATAGGGACCCTCAACTCTATGGTCAATTAATCTTCGACAAAACAGGAAAAAGTATACAGTGGAAAAAAGACAGTCTCTTCAATAAATGGTGCTGGGAAAACTGGACAGGTATATTTAGAAGAATGAAACTCGACCATTCTCTTACATCGTACACAAAGATAAACTCAAAATGGATAAAAGACCTCAACGTGAGGCAGGAATCCATCAGAATCCTAGAGGAGAACATAGGCAGTAATCTCTCAATATCAGCCACAGCAACTTCTTTCAAGATATGTCTCCAAAGGCAAAGGAAACAAAAGCGAAAATAAACTTTTTGGACTTCATCAAAATCAAAAGCTTCCGCACAGCAAAGAAAACAGTCAACAAAACAAAGAGGCAACCCACGGAATGGGAAAAGATATTTGCAAATGACAGTACAGACAAAAGGTTGTAATCCAGGATCTATAATGAACTCCTCAAATTCAATACACATGAAACAGACAAACATATCAAAAAATGGGAAGAGGATATGAACGGACACTTCTCCAATCAAGACATACAAATGGCTATCACACACATGAAAAAATGTTCATCATCAATAGCCCTCAGGGAGATTCAAAACCACATTGAGATATCACCTTACATCAGTTAAAATGGCCAAAATTAACAAAACAGGAAACAACATGTGTTGGAGAGGATGTGGAGAAAGGGGAACCCTCTTCCACTGTTGGTGGGAGTGCAAGTTGGTGCAGCCTCTTTGGAGAACAATGTGGAGATTCCTCAAGAAATTAAAAATAGAACTTCTTATGACCCTGCAATTTACCCCAAAGATACAGATGTAGTGAAAAGACAGGCCATCTGTACCCCAATGTTTATAGAGCAATGGCCATGGTCGCCAAACTATGGAAAGAACCAAGATGCCCTTCAATGGACGAATGGATAAGGAAGATGTGGTCCATATACACTATGGAGTATTATGCCTCCATCAAAAAGGATGAATACACAACTTATATAGCAACATGGATGGGACTGGAAGAGATTATGCTGAGTGAAATTATTCCAGCAGATAGAGTCAATTTTCATATGGTTTCACTTATTTGTGGAGCATAACAAATATGGAGGACAAGGGGTGTTAGAAAGGAGAAGGGAGTTGGGGTAAATTGGAAGGGGAGGTGAATCATGAGAGACTATGGACTCTGAAAAACAATCTGAGGGGTTTGAAGTAGTGGGGGTTTGGGAGGTT
Organism: Mustela lutreola; assembly: GCF_030435805.1. Classification (NCBI taxonomy): domain Eukaryota; kingdom Metazoa; phylum Chordata; class Mammalia; order Carnivora; family Mustelidae; genus Mustela; species Mustela lutreola. Next base: position 60,025,150 of record NC_081297.1, read on the forward strand.
GGGGTACCAGGTGGTGGGTATTATAGAGGACACGTATTGCATGGAGCACTGGGTTTGGTGAAAAAATAATGAATACTGTTTTTCTGAAAATAAATAAATTAATTAAAAAATATTTGAGGGTTTTTTTGTCTTTTTCTTCACCAAATGATAATAATTAAGAAATTACATTGAAATGTCTTCCTTTTTTCATGTTTTTCCTTCAAGAATACGTTGCTTTTTTCTTCTCCCTTCTCTTCCCTCTTCTTTTCCCTCTCCAGGCTTCAGAAGTAAGTAGCTTTGTCCTCATTGAGATTTCATGAGCAATACCTGACACACACTCAAAATTTTTATTGTTTTTATGACCTACATTGGTTTCAGGGGATTTTTTATAAAAAACGAAAATAAAACCCTCTTAAAAAATTTACTTAAAAAAATGAATTTCTAGAGACACAATTGTGTCATTTAGAGATGTTTTAAAGGGAAATTTGCCCTCAACTTCTAGGTATAATATAATTTTATTACTATTATTATTATTACTTATTATTTTTGTATTTATTTGTTATTTATTATTATTGTTATTTATTATTATTTGTTTAAATGCAAAACTAAAATGTTAGTGATGCTTTATATTTTTATCCTGTGAAGTTTATTGATACTATTTTTCCTCCACATAAATCTGTCAAGAAATCCATGTCATCTCCAAATTTTCTTGATTTGAGAAAAAATGAGAAACCTCAAAGTAAGGACCAATAAAAAATTTCAACTATGTAAAATAATGTATTTGAATAAAAGTTCATTGAATTCTTAATCTGATGGTTGGAGTTACTAGCATTAGGAATAAATAAATATTTGTGGGGCACCTGGTGGGCACAGTTGGTTAAGCAATCAACTCTAGGTTTCAGCTCAGGTCAGGATCTCAGGGTCTTGAGATCAAGCCCAATGTGGGGCACCATGCTCAGTGGAGAAGCAGTTTGAGATTCTCTCCCTCTGGTCCTCCCCCTGCTCGCTCACTCGCTCTCTCTTACACTCTGGAAACATTCAAGTTAACCCATTGAGATTTGAGCAAACTGTTAAGCATCAAGACAGCTTTCATTAATTTAAAGTGTTTTCTGTTATTTTTCTATGAAACAACACACTAATTGTCAATTAAGGTATCTGGCAATTAAGGATGAAATTAAACATTTTCTCCTTTTTGGTGGCATGTATCTTTCCAAGGGGTAACAAAAATAATAAGAAACAGGAAATGTTCCATATAGTGTCTTTACCAAAATCAAAATAAGTGATACAGTAGCAAACAAAATTAGCACGCCTTTTCTCTTGGACTCTCTATATTCTGATTGTAAGAGATTTTTTTTTTTTTGTAGTTTGCTGCTCCATTGTCTACAAAAATTCATTGATCCTTAAGTCTTCATGATTTCTTTTGCTTCTTTTGTGTGTTTCCTTTCCCAAAAACTCTCTCAAAGAAAGGCATGAAATTATTTCATACACATTTCAAATCAGGGGAAAATAACAGCAATGTTGACTGATTGATTTTAGAAGGCAGAAAAATCATCAAAATAAACTCTGGTAGGGCCTACAAACTAAAAATGTATGGTTTCCTTAAATTTACATTTTATACAAAATTTCTGGTCTCAGCAGAAAATTTGAAAAAAAAGTAACTAAAGCAATCTAAAAAAGAATGTGATGAGAAAAAAACTAGATGTAAAAGATATTATTAAGAATGAAACATTTATCTCCTTGTAAACTCTCTACTATACGTTAAATCATGAAGAAACAGGAGTATGAAAAGAAATTCCCCTTGGTTTCCTGTAACACGGATTGCATCTCTTCCCTGGACAGATCAGACTCCAAATGCTAAGATGTACAAGTACTAGCAACGATTGTAGTTTTCTCTCTCTCTCTCTCTCTCTCTCTCTCTCTCTTTCTTTTTCAGTTTATTTTTCTTTTTCATTGATTAAAACAACACCAAACCTAATCTTGTCCTGAGAGAAATTCTCTCTTGAGGCAGGAAACCAGAGCAGTGTACATTTCCGCTGCAAGATGGTAACCAGGCACAAACAACTTTCTCACCAGTGATATACTTTGTATCAGAAGGCAAAAAAGAAGTGAGAGAAGAAATGATTCATTAGAAAATTACCAGACCTTTGGGAAGTAGATGGGCTCTCCAGTGAACATGAGAACTATCCCTCTACTTACTGAACAAAATAATAATAACAATTAAACACATTTGGATGAGAAGTATTTGATTCTATTTTTTAACTTCATGATCTACACAGAGGAAATTCAACATTTTTCATCTGAGTGGATAACAACCCTTACTTTTAGAAGCTCATTTCCTGAGGCACCTGGGTGGCTCAGTGGATTAAGCCTCTCTGCCTTCAGGTCAGGTCATGATCTCAGAGTCCTGGGATCTAGCCCCATATCAGGCGCTCTGCTCAGCGGGGAGCCTGCTTTTCTCCCTCTCTCTCTGGTGCCTCTCTGCCTACTTATGATCTCTGTCTGTCAAATAAATAAATAAAATCTTAAAAAAAAAGAAACTCGTTTCCTATCTCTACTGTTAACATGTCATACTTGTATTAGAAGAAAATTTTATATGCAGAATAATCCAAATAGTCAGGTGAAGAGTTGGGGTTGGAAAAGGAGGAATTTGAAGTAACACAGAGACTGCCAGAGCAGGCAGTCATACATCCATGTCTGATTTCAAGGCACAAGAGAGGTGGTGTTAAGGATCCCAGAAGCCTGGGAATTCCTTCAAGAGTGAGAACCATGGCTGGGTTCAGCCACCTGAGCTAGAACCAAAAAGTAAAACCCCAAGCAGCATACTGAAAGAGAAAGAAATTCCCTCTCCTCACACATCCTCAGTTTTGCCCTTAGTGGGAAAACAGCTTCTCCAGGATCCTAGAGATCCTTCCTACTTTATCTTGATGATATTTCCCTTTAGCTAGGACAACTCTCTTTGGTATTTCTTAGGGCACAAATTTGATATAACGTATTCTCTTGATCTCCCTTATCTGAAAAAGCTCCTTATTTTGCCTTTAGTTCTGAAGCCTGTGTTTTCTGCACATACATGTTGGTTTGGTCTCCCCTCCTCCAATCTTTAAGTGCTTTAAAGACTTTACACTGTCTCTGGTTTGATTTGTTTCTGACACAAGTGCATGCTTTAACTTTGATGTGCTTGTGTGTGGTATCCCTTTTTCACTCACCTTCAGAATTTGATTCTGATGTCCTTTATTTGGTTTTCTCTCTGTCTATGGGGTTTCTCTATATCTATCTATGGGATTTTGCCCATTTTCTTGCATCTGTGTGGTTAGATTTGTCATCAAATATGAAAAATATCTGCCCTTTATACTTTATATTATTTTTCTGGCCCCTCTTCTTCCAGTTACATGTATGTATTTTCTCAGTTGTCACTGAATGCCTGTTCATTATTTTTCCTTTTTGTTTTATTTATTTATTTTTTAAAGGATTTTATTTATTTGAAAGAGAGAGATCACAAGTATGCAGACAGAGAGAGAGGGAGAAGCAGACTCCCTGCCAAACAGGGAGCCTGATGCAGGGCTCAATCCCAGGACCCTCAGATTATGACCTGAGCCAAAGGCAGAGGCTCAACCCACTGAGCCATGCAGGCATCCCATCTTTCCTTTTTAACTTAATCTTAGGTTTGGTTTGTTTCTATTGCTATACATTCAAGTTTAAAATCTTTTCCTTCTGATCTGTTCCCTTTCACAGGAATTACAGTCATTCACAACTTATTGGGCAATCTCCAAAAATGTTTGGTTCATGTATTTTCTCCAGAGTTTAATAGTTTTGTGATGGGAGGCAAATCTATGATTGCCATTCTTTCATAACTAGATGTGGAAAATCTTAAATCCATTTTTAAAACTTATTGAATTACCTCAGCATTTGCGATATAAACATACACATCTGTGAGATTTCATTGTTCCTTTTTATTGAAGTATTTTATTTATTAATAGCCTGTTTAGAGCTTTTAAGTTAATTTATGAGTGAGGTTTGTCTACGATTTTTTTAGTTTAATGTCCATATGACATTTATAAGAGACTCATAAATATAGTAGGAGAGTATTTTCTTTACAACTATTTCTGTCAGAGTTTATGTAAAAATTATCTTCTTTTTTCTTAAATGTTTGCAAGTAAACACTGGTGAAGCTATTTATACTTCATAGGAATATCATTAATAAAAATTCAGTTAGTTTGAGATACTTTAAAATTTGCATTTCTCTTATATACATAATGTTGTTCTACTTAAAATATTTTTATTTAAAAATCATCAATTTTAGTAAAAATGTTCTTTTCTTTAATAGCAGAAGAATATGTAGTGCCATTCCCATTTCATTGCTGATCCTTGTGATTTAATGTTGTTCATTTTTCCTTATTAAATTTAGGATTTTAGGGGCGCCTGGGTGGCTCAGTGGGTTAAGCCGCTGCCTTCGGCTCAGGTCATAATCTCAGGGTCCTGGGATCGAGTCCCGCATCAGGCTCTCTGCTCAGCAGGGAGCCTGCTTCCTCCTCTCTCTCTCTCTCTGCCTGCCTCTCTGCCTACTTGTGATCTCTCTCTCTGTCAAATAAATAAATAAAATCTTTAAAAAAAACATTTAAATTTAGGATTTTATACACACTACTAATTATTCAAAGAATCAACATTAAAGTCATGTGAATAGCCTATATCATATACAGTTTTTCTAAGTAATTTTACCTTTATTTTTTATTTTCCTTCTGTTTTGTTTTGTTTTGATTTGACTTGCTGTTTTCTATTTCATATTATCAAGAAGATTATTATTCTTTTAAGATCTAGGTGTTCTTGTCTTTCTTCATATTTAAAAGTAAGTGTTTGTATATCCTCCAAGTACTACTTATTCTTATGAAGTTTAGAAATATCATAGTTCATTGTCATTTAGTTCAAACTAAATCAAAACTGAATTTGATAGATAATTAGAACACTTTATGGGCATGGACATTAGAAACACACACCTCCTAAAAATCCATTTGATTTCTGTATCAGGTTGACTATGATTAAGAACATACACTGAATTATTTCAATCGGTGAGTGTGTTGAGGGCTCATGTCCCATCTAGTGTGAATGACAGGAAGTGACTCTTACATATTTGTAAGAAATTGTATGTTGTTACTGCTAATGCTATTGTGAGTAGCTTAAGAATAAAAATACTATGTTGGATTCTGGTACATGTTACAGATTAGATAGTCAAGATCTATGTCATGTGCTTTCTAGAAGAAGAGATTGGAAAGTTTAAATGTGTCCTGCCACAGGGCTTTTTTTTTTAATTTATTTTTTATTTTCAGCATAACAGTATTCATTATTTTTGCACCACACCCAGTGTCCCATGCAATCCGTGCCCTCTATAATACCCACCACCTGGTACCCTGAACTCACAGCTCCCGCCCCTTCAAAACCCTCAGATTGTTTTTCAGAGTCCATAGTCTCTCATGGTTCACCTCTCCTTCCAATTTCCCCCAACTCCCTTCTCCTCTCTAACTCCCCATGTCCTCCAAGCTATTTGTTATGCTCCACAAATAAGTGAAACCATATGATAATTGACTCTCTCTGCTTGACTTATTTCACTCAGCATAATCTCTTCCAGTCCCGTCCATGTTGATACAAAAGTTGGGTATTCGTCCTTTCTGATGGAGGCATAATACACCATAGTGTATATGGACCACATCTTTCTTATCCATTCGTCCGTTGAAGGGCATCTTGGTTATTTCCACAGTTTGGTAACCGTGGCCATTGCTGCTATAAACACTGGGGTAGAGATGGCCCTTCTTTTCACTACACCTGTATCCATGGGGTAAGTAGCCAGTAGTGTAATTGCAGGTTCATAGGGAAGCTCTATTTTTAATTTCTTGAGGAATCTCCACTCTGTTTTCCAAAGTGACTTCACCAACTTGCATTCCCACCAATAGTGTAAGAGGGTTCCTCTTTCTCCACATCCTCTCCAACACATGTTGTTTCCTGTGTTGCTAATTTTGGCCATTCTAAATATACATTTTAAAAAATAGGTAGAACTTAACAAGGTGAAATAGACAGGTTTCTGTGCAAAATCATTATATGGTGAACTGCATGAGGTTTGATAAGTCATTTGTACTGCACAAGAAAGACAAAAAGTGAGGGATGAGCCTTAAAAAGGAATTCATGGAAATTGTGCAGACCTCTATGTCAAGCCAAGGAAGACGACTTTTATTCTGTAGACAAAAGGTAGGCATTGGGGATTTTATTTTATTTTTTTTAAGATTTTTTTTATTCATTTGACAGACAGAGATCACAAGTAGGCAGAGAGGCAGGCAGAGAGAGAGGGAGAAGCAGGCTCCCCACTGAGCAGAGAGCCCAACATGGGGCTCGATTCCAGGACCTTGAAATCATGACCTGAGCCGAAGGCAATGGCTCAACCCACTGAGCCACTCAAGTGCCCGGCACTGGGGATTTTAGAAGAAAACAGTATTCTGTTCAACTGGGCATTTTGCAAATATCATGCTGATATCCTTATGGAAAATAAATATTCACAAGGAGAAGACTTAGAAAGTGAGTGATTGCCCAATAAGAGATTATGGTGACTTTTACTAAAGGCAGTCTTCTTAAGGACAGTGAAGAAGAGACTCTCTTTAGAATGACAGGTAAAGTAAGCTGAATATGGACTGATGATTGATAAAATGAGAATGATGCAGAAATGAAAAATGCCTTCTAATGTTTAAGCATCTCTGCTGGAGAAAAGCTACTTCATAAAATGAGGAAGAAAATCTGAGCAATAACAGTTCACTGATAACTTGAGAATTAAAAAATAAGCTCAGGTGTCAAACTGAGCTTTCAGTTTCTGTGTTTGCCGTGTAATTTTGGGCAAGTTGCATAGTATTTCCATATTTTAATTTTCTCCTGTAAAATGGGGTGTATAAGAGCCTTTACCTCACAGAGTTACTTGAATGATTAAATTACATACATTTCATACAAATCTGTTAAATCTATATATTTATTGGCTGTCAGATTTGTTCTTTCTTCATGCCTTTAATACTATCGATGTTAATTCTGAGAGAAGACAATAACTTTCTCTGTCCCTTTCCCTTCGTTACCATGAGGCATTACCAAGTCCCCAGGAGCACCTATGTTTTAATTTCCATAGACAGAACTTGAGTCACTTTACTTTGTTATTTCAGCCTTTATTTTCCTTTTTGCTAACAACCAACAGAAAAGATAAAAACAAACAAAAAGAACAGGGCCCTCAACTAGGGACAGAATAGTAACTTATGACCAAATGAGGTATCTAATTTTCTCTCTACTCATGTCTGTCTCTAAGAATCCCTTCTTGTATTTCAATAAATGTCACCTCTTTCACCCATATTTTTAAAAATACAGATTACTGGGGAATACAGGGGACTCGCTAAGTAGAAAAACTTCATGAGGATTTTAGGGTAAGATTTCACTGTGCTATGGTAGTATCCCACCTCTCTCCTCAGGTGAAGCAGAAAGATTTTTAGGTTGAAAGAGGCATATTTTACAAAGTCACCCCCATGAGTAAAATGCAGAAGCCTTCATGCCAGTACTCTGAGTCCTATAATGGAATGACCCAGCATGATAAGAAGCACATAGGGAAGTGCAAACAAGAACGTGGGGGACTCCTCTTCCACTAGACCCCAGTCATGGACTACAATATCACTTTGAGAGTGGCAGGCTTAAAACATTTCTTATTTCCTCCAGTTCCAGGTTGAAGAAGCCCTATTCAAGGCAAGAGTGGCTACAATGTCTGGAGATCTTTTCCTTTACCCAGGGCCCATTCACAGAGTAGAAACTCTACCCCAGGCATGGTAGGGTAGGTCAAGAATAAGTGGGTCCCAATTTCACTTGCGCCAGTTCAAAGGATAGAGATTTTTTGCCAAGACAGATTACTCAGCCATCAGAAATGATGAATACCCAACTTTTGCATCAATATGGATGGAACTGGAGAAGATTATGCTGAATGAAATAAGTTAAGCAGAGAAAGTCAGCTATCATATGGTTTCACTTACTTGTGGAACACAAGCAATAACATGGAGGACAATAGGAGAAGGAAAGGAAAAGTGAATTGGGAGAAATTGGAGGGGGAAATGAACCATGAAAGTCTGTGAACTCTGAGAAACAAACTGAGGGTTTTCGAGGGGAGGGGGTGTGGGGATGGGTCAACCTGGTGGTAGGTATTAAGGAGGGCATGTATTGCATGGAGCACTGGGTCTTCTACATAAACAATGAGACTTGGAACACTGCATCAAAAACTAATCATGTATTTTATGGTGACTAACATAACAGAATAAATAAATAAATAAATAAAAATGTAAGCATTTGTTGCTGTCAAAAGAGAGAGAGAGAGAGAGACAAAGAAGGAGATAAGCTTAAAAGACCATAGGCTAACAACCTTGCCCAGAAACCTGCACAAAAAGCCAGGGTGTCACTCTAAGAGAACAGGCCACTGCTCCTGTTTCAGTTCCAGGACACTTGAACACAGGTTTTACCTGGAATGATAGGCAGGCCATAGTAACAGAGGGCCCCAGAACTCTTCTCAAGTGAACTGACTTCACTTGGAATAAAATGTGGGAAGGTTTAAGCATAAGCTTAAGGGACTCTAAAACATAATAAACATTTGTTGATAAGCAATTAAGAGAGGTTGCTTGCTCCATGAGAGCAAAAGCTAACTGTAGACCAACTAGAAAGATGACCAGGGAGAAGGAGGGAAGGAGACAGCAAAGAAGCCCCCCTAGAATTGGAGAAAACCTCAAAGACTGGCCTTAAGGACTATCCGTGCAGAGGGGACCAAATCCAGTGGATCAGACAATGGAGAAATATATGTGCCACAATGTTTTCAAAACAATAGAACAAAAGAAGAATTATTGGAACCTTCCTCCTGGGTAGGAAACCTACAGAGACAGATCCAATAAAACGATCAGGGGAAGACACAACCAAAGCTAGCCCAATAAAACCTTTTCCACCAAAGAGTACATAGAATCCTGAGATTGTACCTCTGAGAAGTGACATGAAAGGCTTCTCAGAGCAAACTGAATCGTTTTCTTAGAAAAAAAATATATTTTAAATTTAAGTTTAATTAATTTACATATAACATTATTGTTTTCAGAGCTAGAGGTCAGTGATTCATCAGTCTTATATAATAACCAGTGCTCATTACATCATATGCCCTCCTTAATGTCCATCACCCAGTTACTCCATCCCCTGATCCCTCTCCCCTCCAATATCTCTTAGTTTGTTTCCTATGATTAAGAATCTTTTATGGTTTATCTCCCTTTCTATTTTCATCTTGTTTTATTTTTTTCTTCTTTCGCCTGTGGTCTTCTGTTTTGTTTCTTCAATTCCACATATCAATGAGTTGAGATCCTATGATAAATGTCTTTCTCTGATTGACTTATTTGGCTAAATATAACACCCTCTATTTCCATCCACATTATTCCAAGTGGCAAGATTTCATTTTTTTGATGGCTGAGTAGTATTGCATTGTATATATACACCATGTCTTCTTTATCCATTCATCTGCCCATGGACAACTGGGCTCTTTCCATAGTTTGGCTATTATGGACATTGCTACTATGAACATTGGGGGAGCAAAGAGAATCCAATAAAATAGTAAAAAACAAAAACAAAAGACATAGAGGCAAGCAATAACAAAAATAGAGAAATCATTTCAAAAACTTATTCTGGAATTTAAAAATTCAACAACTGGTGTGCTGGGGTGGCTGAGTCAGACTGCTGTCTCAGGCTCCTGGGATAGAACCCCATGTCTGATTCCTTGCTCAGCAGGGAGTCTGCTTCTCCCTCTACCTCTGTACTCTCTTTCTCTCAAATAATTATCATTTATTTTTTTAAAGATTTTTTACTTATTTATTTCACAGAAAGAGATCACAAGTAGGCAGAGAGGCAGGCAGAGAGAGAAGGGGAAGCAGGCTCCCCGCTGAACAGAGAGCCCGATGCCAGGTTCCATCCCAGGCCCCTGGGATCATGGCCTGAGCCGAAGGTAGAGGCTCAACCCACTGAGCCATTCGGGCGCCCCTCTCTCAAATAATTAAATTAAATCTTCAAAGAAAACGCAATAACTGAAAATGTTGGTGACAATCATACGGTAAGTATCATTTTCAGATTGACTTTTTTCACATGGTAATGTGCATTTAAGATTCCTCCATGTCCTTCCACAGCTTAGTAGCCTGTTATCAACATCCCTCACAAGCTTGGTATATTTAACAATTAATGAGCCTACATTGACTTATTTTATCATTCAAAATTAATAATCTACTTTTTTTGAAGATTTCTATTTATTCGAGAGATAGTGAGAGAGAGATAGAGAGAGCAAACAGAAGGAGACAGAGAGAGAGCAGGGAGCCTGATGAGAGGCTTTATCCCAGGACCCTGGGACCATGACCTGAATGAAAGGCAGATGCTTAGCCCACTGAGCTACCCAAGTGCCCCATAAGTATTTTAAGTACATAATACTTATGTATATAATAATATACAGAGTGAGGATAATAAAAAATGGTATTGTGCCTTTCATTTAAATTCCACTTGTTCATTGTTACTATACAGAAAGCAATTATCTATTGTATATTAACTGTGTAACCAGCAACTGTCCTATACTCTCTCAGTTTCAGGACATTTTTTGTCAATTTCTTTCAGATTTTCTGCATGGATATCATGTGAAAAGAAGAGGTTTTTTTTTTTTTTCTTTTTCCCATTCTGTATACATTTTTGAAATCGTTTGCCAAGGCTCCCCCCCAAAAAATACTGTAGACTGGGTGGTTTAAACAACAAATTTATTTTCTCACAATTATGGATACTGAAAGTCCAAGGACAAATGCCAGCAGATTTGGTTTCCTCTGGGGTGTCTCTCCTCGGCTTGCAGCTATCTGCCTCTTGCTCTTTTTTCACATTATTGTCCCTCAGTACACCTGCACCCTAGTGTCTCTCTGTTTCTCTTACTTTCCTCTTACAGAACCAGTCAGATTGAATCATAATCTACAAAAACAGCCTTATTTTATATATAAAATTTATATATAGAATTTTTATTATAATTGCCTCTGCGAGGATGTGACTCTCACATTAAATTGTAAGCTCCCTAAAGAATAACCTCATACCCGAGCTTATCCCAAGAAAAGAATATATTACAGAGGTAATTAATAAAGTTAATCAGAGAATAAATATTCAAAAGCATGGAAGAGTACATTTGGATCACATGCTATTTCATGACTACCTTCCTGCTATACTTTTCAAAACGTGTTCCTCAGAATAATTTACACAGAAAAAAAGTTACAAAGAAACAAATTGAGGGAGTGATTGCTCCAAAATGTTGGCACTTCTCTTTCTTAGTTATCAAATTTCTATAAGTAACAACACTGTTTTCTATTATATAAGAAAATATTTTTAATCTATTACATGAATCCTCACATTCATCTTTTTTTCTTTATTTTCACTGCTACAGTGATCAAAGTTGGAATCTCCTCATCTCAATGAATATAATAATAATTTTTAAATCCTACATAATTATCTTCTCAGCATTTATATTTCTAAACTTCCAGATTGTGCTTTATAAAACACTCTTTCAAAAAAATTTTAAAAAATAAAATAAAACACTCTTTCAATCATGTATTCCTTTTTCTTTTAGAAAAAAAAAAAAAAGATTATTTTGAGAGAGAGTGAACGTGAGTGGGAAAAGGGAGAGAAAGAATCTCTAGCAGACTCCATGCTGAGCATGGAACCTGACATGGGTCCTCATTCCATGAATTTAGATCATGATGCTTATTGAAATCAAGAGTCAGATGCCTAACCTGCTGAGCCACCAGGCATCCCCATGTCATTCTTTTCATAAGAGATTTTGTTAGTTCCCTATTTCTACTTAGAAAATAAGGCTTTCTATTACTCTCCAGATTATATTCTTATGAAATCAATGGGATAGCTCACTTTGCATTCATTCATCTTGCCCTGTCTAGGCTTAGCACCCTGACATAAATTATCCTCAATTTTCTCTCCTCGAGTCTAGTTCTAAGTCCTATCAACATCTAAGACTCAGTTCATAGCTATCCAAAAGATATTGTCTTGTTACAGTGACCAACTTCACCACTTCTTCACATACTTTTTCAAAATAATTAGTACCCTCATATATTGTAGTAGCTATTTACATTCTGATTATCTCATGCATATCATTTTATATTCCCAGCTGGATATTCTGCCTTAACATGGAATGAATTTCTCTATAAGACCCTCTAGTACTTACCACAATTTGCTGTGCATTATGGATGCTCATTTATTGTTTACTTATGAATGTATTTGTGTTTCCTTATTCTAAAATAATTTGATTAACTTGCAACAAAAGTAGTGATAAAATAATTCATTAAATGTATTTAAAACTCAACTTGAAAAGTATCATCTGCATTATTTTATTTTATTTTTTGCATTATTGGAAAAAAATACTATACCAACTTTTTTAAAAAAGTTTTCTTAACATTAAATTCTAGAGGAAACTTCATGCATAGGGTTTATTATTATGGGAAAAATAATGTGTTTATATTATACTGTGTGCAAAGGAAGATTTAATATAGTGACATGTGGAAACAACTTTCTATAAAGCTAAGGATATTGCACTAAAAGTTTTGTAGAAACCTAAGATAATTTGTTCAGTTTGTATACTCCTAGGGTTTAACTTGATCCAAATATACAATTTTTATTAACTACAGTGGTGTTAACAGCTTAGACACTAATCATTTATTTATGAGTTAAGTTTTTCAGAGGTGGAAAGACAGATTCTGTTTTCTAATGAAGATCTGGAATGGTGATATTTAAACTTTCTCCATTACTATTTTAAATTTCATCAACAAAAGATTGATTTTTTTGTTACTTGAAAATCATTCAAAGATTCATCCTTCTTCCCTATTTTTTATTGTTACATTTGTTATTCAGGTTTGAAGACCTCTCTTTCCCAAACTAACTCTCAGACTGAGGTAGAAGCATCATACTGAGGCTTCTGAAACCAAATGAGCAGATAAGAGGGTATCCTACTCTAGTTGAAAAACTTAATCAAAATTTATGCTTGTGAAAAAGCTTATTATATGTCTGCATGGGAGTAAGACTTCAGATATCTTCAGGAAAAAAGGCAGATATTTTTCATTAGTTTGTAATCTGTTCCATTCATGTCGTAGAAGATGAATGATAATAGATGCCTGGGTGTCTCTGTCAATTAAGCGTCTGCCTTCAGCTCAGGTCATGATCCCAGGATTCAGGAACTGAGTGCCACATTGGGCTCCCTTTCAAGGATCCCTAACAAGGATCCTGCTTCTCCCTCTGCCTGCGACCCCATGCCTATGCTCTCTCTCCCTCTCTGACAAATAAATAAAATATTTTTAAAAAATGGATGATAAAAAATAATGAAACTAGTAAATAAAACTAATAAATAGGTAAAAATTAAGATTAAAACCAGTCTCTTGGGGCACCTGGGTGGCTCAGTCAGTTAAGTCATATATATATGACTCTTGGTTTCTGTTCAGGTCATGATCTTGCGGTCATAAGACTGAGCCCCAGGTTGGGCTCTGCCCTCAGCACAGAGTCTGCTTGGGATTCTTTTCCTCTTCCTCTTCTTCCCCTTCCCCTCTCCACACTCATGAATGGTCTCTCTTTCTCTCTCAAATAAATAAATAAATAAATAAATCCTTAAAAAAAAACTTTGTTTATGCTGCAAAATTTCCCTTGAAAGAAATGTAATATGTATACAGATATATACAGAAACATTAATGTTAACAGTAGATATCTCTGAAAAATAAGCTTTTATGTGTAATATGTATTTTATGTGTTTGAAGAGAAACAACTTTATACAAGATACTATTCATTTAATAATGTAGCAACTGAAGTATTAATCATTTAAAAGGCTAATAGAAGTTGTAGATCTAGACCCTTCCTGGTGGATTTCTCTGTGATAGTATCAATAAATAAATGTGGATCTACAGATTAAAGGAAAGAGGTGGTATATGAAGTCAATGTAATGGATATTTTATTTGGAAATATATACATGATACATACTACATATCAAAATAGACATCATATCATGATGTAAAATTCACCAAAGAGGTGGGTAAACACCTATGTCAAACTTATAACACAAGATCATCATTCTGTCTTTAAAAAGAAGGAAATCTTGAGGCCCGTGGATGGCTCAGATGCTTCAGTGTCTGCCTTCAGCTCAGGTCATGATCTCCAGTCCTGAGATGAAGTCCCACATCAAGGTCACAGCTCAGCAAGATTCTGCTTCTCCCTTTCCTATACTTCTCCCCCTGTTTGTGCTCTCTGTTTCTCTTTCTCAAATTAATAAATGAAGTCTTAAAAAGAAGAAGAAGGAGGAGGAGGGGGAGGAGGAGGAGGTCCTGCCACTTGTAACAACATGTATGAATCTTGGGGACATTATGCTAAATAAAATAAGTTGGACAGAGAAAAACAAATATCATATGATCTCACAAGCAGAATTTTAAAAGCCAAACTCCTAGAAATAGAGTTGAATGATGATTGTCAGTGGCTGAGAGGCAGGGGAAAAGTTTGAGGGTGGTCAAAGAATTCAAACTTCTAGCTATCAATAAATTCAGGGGCCTCTAATACAGTTTCTGCCTATAGTTAACAGTGCTGTACTGTATACCTGAAAGTTGCTAAAACAATAGATCTTAATGCCTAATGTCCCACTGCAAAGAAAAAAAATATATAGATCCATGTGAGGTGATGGATTTGTTAACTAATCTTATTGTGGTAATCATTCCATATGTATATCAAATCATCCTGTTGTATACCTCAAATGTATACAATGTTATACATCAAACACATCTTGGCAACACTGGAAAACAATGATAAAAACAAAAGGCAATATTTAGATATTATGAAAGAAAGTCAGTACATCATATAGCACATTAATATACACACATGTATTCATAACAAAATAAGGAAGAAATGTTCATGAACCACTTGCTTGTTTGTTTACTTAAGTGGAGTTGAATAATGGAGGTTTTGTGTCTGGCAAATTTCTCAGATCATTGAAAAAGTAACAAACTATTCCTTGCCTCTGCTATGTAAAATTCTTCTGAGCATTCACTTAATCATTAAAACATACTGCCAGATGTGACTTTCTCTTTTTTTAATATTTTATTTATTTATTTGACAGAGAGAGATTACAAGCAGGCAGAGAGGCAGGCAGAGAGAGAGGAGAAAGCAGGCTCCCTACTGAGCAGAGAGCCCTTTTCCGGGCTCCATCCTAGGACTCTGAGATCATGACCTGAGCCGAAGGCAGAGGCTTAACCCACTGAGCCACCCAGGTGCCCCCAGATGTGACTTTCTAATTAACCTGACCTTCATTGCACTTCACTCTGCCCATTTTCAGGGGGAGTAAGATTAATAACATCTGAGGAGACCATACCTGTGACTCTGAGTAGCTGCTTTGAAGGACTGTTCCTTCAATGAACATGCTGAATGGCCTTGAAGAGAGACTCTGTGCTGTCAGTTCAGGAAATTCATGAAATACTCCTTTTAGGGTTTTTTTTGGATATCAATGACATCATGAGATCAAAAATCCATACTGTGCAGTTGTGTTGTGACAAACATGCAATGTCCTATAAAAATGCAATAAAATTTAAATAGAATCTCTATACTAGTAAAAAAAAAAAAGCTTCAATATGAGATACAAAGGTATTTTGTAAAAAATGCGATGTTTTCATGGCTGCTGCAATAGCTATATTGACAGCTTCGTGACCCTCCTACCCTCCCCCCTTTTTTCACAGTAGTCCCTAATGCTGGATTAATTTAATCTTGAAATGGTGGGCAACCACAACTGCCAACCTCAGTCTATAGTAAGTATCAAGCGATCCAATTATTTCCTGTAATGTCATGACTTTTCCCAGCTTCTTAGGAGAATTCCCAGCATTGCTAATGGCACTTAATGTGGTCTGTGGTGTTTTTCAGGGTTTATGGTATTGTACTAAACACTATGAGAAATACTCAAGAACTACAAGATTTCACTTTTTATTATAATAAACAATTTTTACTATAGATGAACAGCTTGCACTGAGATATTAGGTTCACATGGTTTTTAAGGAGATACTCAGGACACCTAGGTGCCTCAGTTGGTTGAGTCTCTGCCTTTGGCTCAGGTAATGATCTCAGGGTTCTGGGATCAAGCCCTGCATTGGGCTCTCTGATGTCTCTCACAGTGCAGAATGATAGAGTCCTCAACCCCAATCTAAATCATCACAGTGAATTCTTAATGTTTTCCTTAAGATTGGAGAAAAACTCACTGCTCACAACTTGGTTGCCCTTGAGAAATGGCTAATCTCTATTACTCCATTATTAAGTTTCTTCTCCTTGTGAAGTTACAAATTATTATAAAAGCAGAGGAGGGTGGGAGGTTGAGGGAACCAGGTGGTAGGAATTAGAGAGGGCATGGATTGCATGGAGCACTGGGTGTGGTGCAGAAACAAGGAATACTGTTATGCTGAAAATTTAAAAAAAAATAATGAAAAAAATCAGCTTCATAATGCTATCAGATATTTTTATCAGATAGTTTTCTACATAAAAACTTAACTAGTTTAAAGCAACACCAATTTGTTTGCTTTCAAACCTACATAAAAGAAAGGATGCACTGTGAGCAGCACTATAGTCTTATCATGACTATATGTAGTCCTGCTGAAGTTTGGTCATGTAGCATATTCAGGATGATTTCTGGCCCTCTGCTGCTACTAAAAGATTCAAAGGGAGAGCAAATCAGAAATGACCTTCATCTATCAAAACTACTGAGTAAAAAGAGAATTCTCTCTTCTGACAGGAAATCTGTTAGGAATGGAAATCAATAGCCCAGTTCTAATGCTGATTAATACCTAAGTTACTCAGATATACTTTTTATAACTGAACAATATGTGTTTCTTTTCTTGGTGCTGACATATAAACAGTAATAAATTTTCATGGGAGAAGAAAACAAAACAAAACAAAATTTAAATGAGCCTATCTATTTTTCTGCTCTGATTTCAGGTCACTCTCACCTAATATTATATTCTAAATTGTGTACTAATTTGGATTACAGTTTAAGGCTGGTGTCCTGAGAACACCAATCACCATAGAACATGTTGTTTATTTTCTCACCTAATTCCCCTGAGGCCATTGTGAATGGATCATATAAAATTATGGCTAGCCTGAATAGCATTACAATGATCATGTCATTTTGTCCACTAAGCTTGAAAAGACAATACATTAGCATTTATTTCAGCTATAATTTATTTCATCTTACATATCAAGATAATAATTTTTAAATGGCCATAGGTAAGATATTCTACAAGCTCAGATCCTTAGAGAAATCGGGTGTGATGTACAGAAATGGGCTAATGCATACCTTTTTTTATAAACATAGTAGAGGGCTCTTGGCATTATTTTTTATGATCAATATTTTGAATATTTGGTTAGAAATATAAAATGACATGGAGAAACAGATTGAAAAGGCTTTTGAAAAATCCCAAACATTAATGTTTAAATAAATTAAAGAAGCCAATAAAATAGCATTGACTAAATCAGACCTATTTACCATAAAAGTAAGTATATCTTTAACAGTTTTTTCAGAAATATATTTTTTCTTTTATAGTATATGTTTATGCTTTATATAAGTATTCTCAACTACACACAATGCTATATATGAATAAAATTGAGCCACACCGTGTATATGAAATAAATAAAGAGAATTTTAAAACTCTACAATTTAATAGTTTCATGCAACATTTTTATTTACTGTAACATAGGTACTTTGTGATTGATAGGATTACATGTTCATGATTTTTGTGATCATGATTTCTGTGTCTTTAAAGAATCACTTTAATATAATCAATTTCAGGACACAAAATGTATTATTTTTGTGCAAGATTCAAAACAATTTAATGTTAACACGGAGCAGATATACTTGATGTTTTAGTTTTATACAATATAAATTTATACACAGTAAAGATTAACATCCATCATATAAAGGCAGAAGCCAAAAAGATACATATCTTATGACCACAAAGAGGTGGACACAGTTGATGGAAAGTAAGAATTATCCTCTGCAGCAATTATGCAGGTAAAAGTTTTAGTAAGTCACTAACATATTAAATTAATTGGTTAATCCTCAGAAATTATTTCTTTTGAAAGCTCTGAAACCTCTGAAGGATATGAAACCTCTGAAGGATATCGAAAACAAATGAGACATTTCAGCCTCAGCCAGACTGTCTGGACAGCTAAGTATGTTTCAAATAGTCTTAGATGAGAGCACATCTAAAGCTTTTGTAGAAAACAAAACTTTAAACAGGAAAAACAAACAATTCCTGAACAACAGCCAGAATTGTATTAGAACCAAAAAGAAAAGAACAAATAATAATATTTGCTTCCTAAAACTTAGCTTGACTGTTGAACCACTCCCTTTTATCATTCGTCAAGAAAAGAATAGACAGTTTGTTTCCCAGAGCCCATAGTCTTTCATGATTATTAAGGAGGGCATGGATTGCATGGAACACTGGGTGTTATATGCAAACAATGAATCATGGAATACTACAGCAAAAACTAATGAGGTACTGTATGGTGACTAACATTAACACAATAAAAAAAAAAGAAAGAAAGCAATAGGTAATGTGCAGAGAAGTGCCCGAGTTATTTTAGAAATAAGAACACTTAAAATTTACAAAAAAAAAAATTGGGACTTAAAAATATTGCTTTGTAGGGGCATCTGGGTGGCTCAGTGGGTTAAGCCTCTGCCTTTGGCTCAGGTCATGATCCCAGGGTCCTGGGACTGAGCTCCACATCGGGCTCTCTGCTCAGCGGGGAGCCTGCTTCATCCTCTCTCTCTCTCTGCCTGCCTCTCTGCCTACTTGTGGTCTCTGTCTGTCAAATAAATAAATAAATAAAATCTTTTTTAAAAATATTGCTTTATATATGAGAGATTCATGATAGGTAGAGCAATAAATAAAAATATGTGTAAGAGAAACATATTAACAATCTTAGAAGAGATTATTATAACAAATTATTAATTTAAACCAGAATGCCTTATGGCATAGCCATTGGAGTTGGATCAGGGCTACCCTTCCATCCATTGAATGTGTATGTACACTATTATCAGGGACACTTTAGATGGTCTTTGTAGATTGTAAAAGTTTGAATAAGGAAAGAGAAAGAAATGCTTAATCAAAAGAGAAAAATTGTTTAAATATATGAAAAGGAAACAACAATGAAAAATACCTTCAAAGACTATTGTGGTATGCTGAGAGTAAGTTTATAATTTTATTTGAGGAAGTTTCAGTTTCAGAGGTTTTAATCTCCCTTTTCTTTACTTATTTTCAGGAATATATTGAAATATTCAGAAGACAGATTTATACTGAGATATGTGAAAATACAATTAAAGAAATATAGGAATAACCAATATATGACATAACAAATTTTAAAGGTATTTTATTTCTTTTTACTACAAAGTCGTTTTTCTCTAAAAGCAAAAGACAGCAAAGATTTTTAAAATGTGTTTGTGCATTTTATGTGTATGTTTCAGTTTCTTTTCTGTCTTGTTTTTTCATCTATTTTTCAGCTAAAAGAGAGAATACCATCATAAAGAAGGAAAATAATGAGAAATCACACAACAGTGACAGAGTTTATTCTTCTTGGGTTGACAGATGACCCACAGTGGCAGGTTGTACTTTTCATATTTCTTCTTGTTACCTACATGCTCAGTGTGACTGGGAACCTGATCATTATCACCCTCACCCTTACAGATTCTCACCTGAAGACTCCAATGTATTTCTTCCTTCGAAACTTCTCATTCCTAGAAATATCATTCACATCTGTCGGCATTCCCAGATTCCTTGTCACTATCGTGACAGGAAACAAAACCATTTCCTATAACGAGTGTGTGGCTCAGGTATTTTTCTTCATCTTATTGGGGGTGACAGAGTTTTACCTTCTGGCTGCCATGTCCTATGACCGCTACGTGGCCATCTGCAAACCTCTACATTACATGACCATCATGAGCAGCAGAGTGTGCTTCTTTCTTGTCTTTAGCTCATGGCTTGCAGGATTCTTGGTCATCTTTCCACCAGTAATGCTGCTGCTGAAGTTGGATTTCTGTGACTCCAATATAATCGATCATTTTATTTGTGACTCTTCTCCAATTCTACAGCTTTCTTGCACAAATACTCACTTTCTAGAACTCATGGCATTTATTTTAGCAGTGGTAACACTTATGGTCACCTTAACACTAGTTCTGCTCTCCTACACATACATCATCCGGACAGTTCTGAGAATTTCTTCCACAAGTCAAAGGAAAAAAGCCTTTTCCACTTGTTCCTCCCACGTGATAGTGGTCTCCCTCTCCTATGGTAGCTGCATCTTCATGTACATTAAGCCTTCTGCAAGGGAAAGGGTGACTTTAAACAAAGGAGTAGCTGTGATCATTACCTCAGTAGCTCCTCTATTGAATCCTTTCATATATACACTAAGAAACCAGCAGGTGAAGCAAGCCTTCAAAAACATGGTCCAGAGAATGGTCTTCTCTTCAAATAAATTAATGTAATTATGCAAAAAAATTAAATATATGCATATATGTATACATGCATGTATGTATACATATGTGTACATATGCACATATATATACATGCATACATACCCTGGAAAGCAAAACTGAATGAAAAACTCTCTAGCTTTTAATATAAAAATTCTTAAAACGCCTCATTTCATTCTTTCAGTTAGATTTTTTTTTATATATCACCAATGTCTCTTTTCCTTAGCCTAAAAGCAAGGTCCTATCCATTTTAACTTATACAGAAAATTGTCAGTCCTCACTCGTATAACCAAAATTAAATGTCAATAATCTTTATTGTTTCTCATATCAAAGCAAGGTAGCTTATAAGTTTATACAAAAATGCAAATTGCTGTACTTAAGATGCTTACTTGACACCACATACAAATATAAAATTTACGTGAAATTAAAAAAAAAGTGTATCTTAACATTATCTCTAAAATTTCTTCCTCTTGTCACAAGAAAAGAAAATTCGTTCACTGAGGATTTCCCTATTCTGTCAATCACATTTTATTTTTTATTTTTTATTTTTTATAAACATATATTTTTTATATACATATATTTTTATCCCCAGGTCTGTGAATCATGGAGGCTTAAGTGGGTAGAAGAATAAACTGTCAATCACATTTAAAAAGGAAAACCATTGGTCTATACAGGAAAATTAAGCTATCCTGAGAAAATTGTTTTTTTTTATAATCAGATTCTTTCAATTACTGCAAAAATGGTCCTTTACCTACATGAAGAAAATGACAAACTTAGAATCTAGAATTCTATGAGATGTAGACTTCAGAGAGTATCTTGGAAATGATGACATATACCTTTTGCCTTAGCTTTCATTTATTAGCAAATCTACATGTTGCCTTTTTCTTTCCATTGCCTCTTTCATGGCAGGTTCTACCTCCTTCACCCATATCCAAGAAAATGACTCTTGAAGGTAACTGTAAAAAATGTATCCAAGCCTGTTTCCTATAGTCAAATATTCCCTCAGCTGGAATGTGTCACTAAACAAAATTATTTGTCTTGGGACAATAGTTATGAGTCTAACTAGATGATGGGTAAGTGGATTTGACTTTGTTTTCCTGATTTCCAACCTGGTCTAATATATACATTAATGTAAAGACCTCTACCATACATCATCTCTAAGTAGAGACTTTTCTTTTCTGATTGCTCATTGACAAGACTCATCTATTTCTTACCATTTTACATTCATGGAATAAGTTACATTTTCTCAAGCAGACTTAACACAATAAAACCATAAAGTGAAAAGTTAAATTTTATTTGATTGTAAATTATTTAATGGAGCAATTTGTAAAGGAGTGAAATAATACACATTTATTTTTGTAAGACTATACCAAGTACACAGAGGCACAAAAGTGAAAATCAGGAATGTGGAAAACATGCAAACATTAACTAAATGCATATATACTATATGTGTGGCATATATGATAAACAGCTATGTAGGAAGACAGAAGACAGAAGAGGGGATGTAAGAGGGTAAAAGAAAGTTGATCCTCTTGATTGACAAAAAGTTCTCTGAAGTGGCGCCTGGGTGGCTCAGTGGGTTAAGCCACTGCCTTCGGCTCAGGTCATGATCTCAGGGTCCTGGGATCGAGTCCCGCATCGGGCTCTTTGCTTGGCAGGGAGCCTGCTTCCTCCTCTCTCTCTCTGTCTGCCTCTCTGCCTGCTTGTGATCTCTGTCTGTCAAATAAATAAATAAAATCTTTAAAAAAAAAAAAAAGTTCTCTGAAGAAGTTGATTCTGGCATTCACATTGTCAGTAAGATATGAAAATTCCTATAAATCTTTCTGAAATGAATATTAAATGCTTTAAATTGAGATATTATTTTTTAAAAAGTATTATGAAATAATGAAGTTTTTATTACAAATATAATTTGGTGAGAAATATATCAGACATATGTTGAAGGTCGTGGTTTTAGAGTCTTTTGAAAAGTATTTGAAATAAGTCAAGCAGAGAGAGTCAATTGTCATATGGTTTCACTTATTTGTGGAGCATAACAAACAGCATGGAGGACAAGGGGAGTTAGAGAGGAGAAGGGAGTTGGGGGAAATTGGAAGGGGAGGTGAACCATGAGAGACTATGGACTCTGAAAACAATCTGAGGAGTTTGAAGGGGTGGGGTGTGGGAGGTTGGGGGTACCAGGTGGTGGGTATTAGAGAGGGCATGGATTGCATGGAGCACTGGGTGAGGTGCAAAAACAATGAGTATTGTTATGCTGAAAATTTTTAATAAATAAATAAATAAAATGTACCACAAAAAAAGAAAGAAAAGTATTTGTGCTAATATTTAATAGTCACACTAATATTTCAAAAATATTTTTCCTTTTTTTGTAGAACTAAGTAGATTATTTAAAAACCTTTAAAGATATTATCTTAAGTAATTCACTGATCACATAGTTGAATGACCTATTGAATTGTTGCGTTTTTAATGAGAGAAAGTACTCTGGGTTGAGAGTAATATGCAATCTGAATAAGTCAGAACTTTATATCATCAACCATGTTACTAGAATCCACAAATCTAATGAACCATGATTTTAGTGATCAGATGAATGAATGAATGGGTAAATAAGGAGTTGGAAGGCTGTTGGCTCTGGCAACAGCAAAAATTCACCATTTTTAGTACCATCTCTTTCTCTCCAAATTCCTATATGCCTTGTTAGTTTTCATTTCCCAGAATAGTATTTTGTCTTCTATCTTTTCACCAGCACTCTACATCTATAGTCTTTAATTTCTAAAAATAGAATGAAACCAACAATTTACTTAGACAAATTATAAAAGGAACCATATTCCTGTAACTCTACTCTTTAATAATGGAAGAGAAAAAGAAAAAAATCATTAAAACATCAGAAATCGGGGGTGCCTGGGTGGCTCAGTAGGTTAAAGCCTCTGCCTTTGGCTCGGGTCATGATCCCAGGGTCCTGGGATCGAGCCCCGCATCGGGCTCTCTGCTAAGCAGGGTGTCTGCTTCCTCCTCTCTCTCTCTCTGCCTGCCTCTCTGCCTGCTTGTGATCTGTCTGTCAAATAAATAAATAAAATATTTTTTAAAAAATCAGAAATTGGGGCACTTGGGTAGCTCAGTGGGTTAAGCCTCTACCTTCAATTCAGGTCATGATCTCAGGATCTTGGGATCAAGCCCCACATCAGGCTCTCCGCTTTGCAGGAAGCCTGTCTCCCCCTTCCTCTCTTTCTGTCTCTCTGCCTACTTGTGAACCTTCTCTCTCTGTCAAATAAATAAATAAAATCTTAAAAATCAGAAATCAATTCTCCAATAGTTCTAGACATAGACATAACTAGATATACACACATACATATATACCTTTTATTTGTATATAATTATTTGTATTTATTTATTTTTAATATTTCATTTATTTATTTGAGGGAGAGAGTCCAAGTGCACGAGTTGGGGGAAGTGAAAAGGAAGAGGGAGAAGCAGACTCCCTGCTGAATAGGGAACCCAGGGCAGGGTTTGATCCCAGGACCCTGGAACCAAAACTGAGCTAAGGCAAATGCTTAACCAAATGAGCCACTCAAATGTCCCATAAATATTTGTATTTAATTATATACATATAATATGTATAAATCCATAGATACACATATCTGTGATTGTGCAGAATCCCAAACATTTTTTAAAACTTGAATTAATTCCTTATATAAAGATTTGATATCAGTGTCTGTACATGCACATATGTTTTTCTGGCTGGATGCAATATACTTTATTGATGGTACATGAAACGATAGGGTTCCCTAAACCCCTCCACTTCTTCAAGGGGTCTGAGATAGAAACTGTGTTGATGATGAGTTGGGACAAGAACTCACTGTGTTACGATGAGTTGGGACAAGAACTGTCCAACAGCTGAGGGCCTCTCTCTTTTTCTTATACCGTCAGTGGGGTTTCTGGTCCAGGGGGCTCTTACTGCTTGGAGACCATATGGGCCATAAGGTCTATTACTCTGTTGTTATAGCCAAATTCATGGTGGTACTAGGAAATGAGCTTGACAAAGTAGTCACTGAAGCCAATGCCAACCCCAGCATCAAAGGTGGGTGTCACTATTAAAGTCAAACAGACAACCTGGTTCTCAGTGTATCCCAGGATGTCCTCGAGGGTGCCCTCTGTTGCCTACCTCACCACTTTCTTGATGTCATCATTTTTGGCAGCTGTCTCCAGGCAGGAGGTTAGATGCATAACTGACCCATTGAGGGTGGGGACATGCCAGTGAACTTCCTATTTGCTCGGGGATGACCTTGCCCACAGCCTTGACAATGCCAGTAAAAGCAGAGATGATGTTTTGGGCAGTTCCTCAGCTGCCACACCACATCTTCCAAGAAGGGCCTCTGTAGTTTCTGTGTGGCAGTGATGGCATGGACTGTGGTCATGAGTCCCTCCATGATACCAAAGTTGTCATGAATGACCTTATCCAGAGGGGCCAAGTAATTGGTAGTGCAAAAGGTATTGTTGACAATCTGGATGGAATTGTCATACTTCTCATGGTTCACACTCCTCACAAATGTGGAGGCACCAAAAGAATGATGGACAGAGATGACGGCCCTCTTGGTCCCACCCTTCTAATGAGTCCCAGTCTTCTCCATGGTAGTGAAGTGAATTCATTTTCAGTATCAACCCATTTGTTGTTGGTGGTATCTTGGTCTTGAAAGAGTGAAATGGGCTTTCCATTGATTACAAGTTTCTTAATCTCAGTCTTAACTGTGCCATTGCATTTGCTATGTGTGGAGTCACACTGGGATATGTAGAACATGTGGCTTTAATGAAGTTGTCATTGATGGCAAAAATATCCATTTTGTCATAGTTAAAAGCAGCCCTGGTGACCAAGCCTAATATGGCTAAATCTGTTTACTCCAACCTTCACCATCATGTCTCTGAGACCTGACTGATACTACATAAGAAGATGCATCTGTCTGTCAAATGAGGAGGAAAAGATAGAGCATGCATGTATTTTTTAGATAAATTAAAGATTTTTAGTTCAATGGATCCTTAGCTTCTAAATAAGGAGAGGGACTACTCATTTGTACATACTGTGAGTCAAATATTGACCATAGTGACCACATAAATACCCTCCGCACTCCATGCTGAAGTCTAACATTAAAAATTACCATTCCCAAATAAAAATCAAAACTACAATGAGATACCACCTCACACCAGTCAGAATGGCTGAAACGACAAATGCTGGTAAGGATGCAAATCCTACCACCTACACTGTTGGTGGGAATGCAAGCTGGTGCAACCACTCTGGAAAACAGCATGGAGGTTCCTCAAAAAGTTGAAAATAGAGCTACTTCATGACCCAGCAATTGCACTACTGGGTATTTACCCTAAAGAGACAAATGTAGTGATCTGAAGGGGTACGTGCACCCAAATGTTTATAGTAGCAATGTCCACAATAGCTAAACTATGGAAAGAACCTAGATATCCATCAACTTATCAATGGATAAAGAAGTTGTCACACACACACACACACACACACACTATGCAGCCATCAAAAGAAATGAAATCTTGCCATTTGAGACAACATGGATGGAACTAGAGGGTATTATGCTTAGTGAAATAAGTCAATCAGAGAAAGAATTATCATATGATCTCCCTGATATGAGGACATTGAGAGACAATGTGGGGGGCTTGGGGGGTAGGAAATGAATAAATGAAAAAAGATGGGATCAGGAGGGAGACAAACCATAAGAGACAGTCTCACAAAACAAACTGAGGGTTGCTGGGGGTAGGGGATTAGGGAGAGGGTGGTGGGGTTATGGACATTGGGGAAGATATGTGCTATGGTGAGTGCTGTGAAGTGTGTAAACTTGGTGATTCACAGACCTGTATCCTTGGGACTAATAATACATTATATGTTAATAATTTTTTTTTTAATTACCATTCCCAGTTTCAGAAAAAATTCTTAAAAGTATTTCCTAGCATCAACTAGAATATTTGTACTGTGGTAATGAACAGTCATTGAAGGGTTTAAGCAGACAGAAAAAATGACTCTGGTTACAATCCAGAAAATAGATTGAAGGAAGATCAGGATTTGCAATGGTTGAAACAAACAAACAAACAAACAAAAAAAGTCAAGATCCAAGGCACCTGGGTGGCTCAGTTGGTTGAGCAACTGCCTTCAGCTCAGGTCATGATCCCAGAGTCCCAGGATCCAGTCCCATATTGGACACCCTGCTCAGCAGGGAGTATGCTTCTCCCTCTGACCCTCTCCCTTCTCATGCTCTCTCTTACTCACTCTTTGTCTCTGAAACAAATAAAATAAATAAATTAAATGAAATTTTTTTTAAAAAAATGGCAAGATCTAGAACTAAGATATTAGTACTGAGAATGAAAAAAAAAAAAAAAAACACCTTAATGAGGCATTTTCAAGAAACTTGAAATTTTCTTACAAAAAATGCAAGCCTGCCAGGGGAAATGGAGAAGAAAATTACATCTAGGAATGTGAATTAAGAGACACAATTAATTGTGTTTTTGTTTTTGTTTTTATTTTTTTAAAGAGATAAAGATCACTTGCATGGCAGGGGGAAAGGTACAGGGAGAGGGAAAGAGAGAATCTTAGGGAGCTCCATCCCTTTGTGGATCCCAGCATGGGGTTTGATATCATGACCCTGAGATCATGACCTGAGCCAAAACCAAGAGTCAGACACTTAACCATGTAGACACCCCATGATGAACTGTGGGGTTCAGTGAACTGAAATTTTCAGTGAAGATAGGGAATACAGAGGAAGAGTAGACAAATGATGCAGAATAGCAGTGAAATAAGGCCAACTGCTGTCATGTTCCATTTTAGGATGAAATAGTAACAAGAAATAAACTACATGGATGAATATCCAACCTTTGTAGCAACATGGACGGGACTGGAAGAGATTATGCTGAATCAAGTAAGTCAAGCAGAGAGAGTCAATTATCATATGGTTTCACTTATTTGTGGAGCATAACAAATAGCATGGAGAACATGGGAGTTAGAGAGGAGAAGGGAGTTGGGGGAAATTGGAAGGGGAAGTGAACCATGAGAGACTATGGACTCTGAAAAACAATCTGAGGGTTTTGAAGGTGCGGGGGGTGGGAGGTTGAGGGAACCAGGTGGTGGGTATTATAGAGGGCACGGATTGCATGGAGCACTGGGTGTGGTACAAAAACAATGAATACTGTTATGCTGGAAAAAATAAATTAATTAAAATTTTAAAAAATAAATAAACTACATGCAAGATTTCAAAGACATAACATGAAGTAAGGAATGTTGTAGAATGAATGTAAATACATAAAATATGTCTTTTAATACTACTTCTTAGCCATATGCATGGTTGAATTTATTATCTGTAAAGACAGTTCCATGAAGTCGCTCTGCACATTCAAAAATTTTATTATAGTCACCTTTTGAACTGCCCTTAAAAAGCACACTTTAAATTAATATGGAGGACACACTCTAAAACGACATTATATTTCAAAATTAGTAGGAAAAATGCAAAATAGGAAGAATGGACTATGAGGAAGCAATGGCCTTTACCCAAGACTGCTTTATTCTTTCTGTTGCTGCTTCCTGATTTCTTTAAAATACTGAGCAAAGAATTAATGTTTTACATAGTGAAAAAGTCTTCCATACACTCATCAAAAATCAGTGTCTGTCACTCTCACAGAGGTGAGAGTCAACACATAAATTACATGGTCTGGGCACATCACAAGCCTCAGAACAATATATTATGTAGTCAGATCCATAATTATATGAGAGACTGTGTGTGTGTGTGTGTGTGTGTGTGTGTGTGTATGATTACAGAACACTTTTTGCCTGTTGCCACAACTACCACCACACAATATACAGTATAATATGGTGAATTACAGCAGTGGAGCCCTTTTCTTTCTGAGAGAAAAATACTTACAGAAGCTTGGAATTAAAAGAGGAAACAAAAAACAAGGACACCAGAAGGCTTCAGAGCTTTAGCCACATCAAATATTAAACACATCCTAGCAAGATTATCATAAATCTCAACACTAATAGCCTATATACATCAGTTTCTATTATCTAGTACAAGATGTTCTGCTTTCAACAAAAAATTACAAAGTGCAAAAAGAGGAAGGAAAAAACCCCACTATCTGAAGACACAAAGCTAGCCACAGAATCAGAGCAGATAGAACATAGATGATGGAGATATCTAATATGGAATTGAAAATAATTATGATTAATACAGTAAGAGTTCTAAAGTAAAAAGTAACTTGCAATAGCATATGACTAATATAAGTGTGGAAATACCAACTGTAAAAAGGATCAAAAGAGATGCTAGAAGTCAGAAACACTGTAACTGAAGCAAAGAATGTCTTTAATGGGCACATTAGTATATCGAAGAAGGCAGAGGAAGGAATCAGTGATCCCTGAAGATCGCTCAAGAGAAACAAACTGAAATGCAAAGAGAAAAAAGAGAAAATTTTAATAGAGCACAGCATCCAAGAATTATGGGACCATCTCAACTTGTAACATATACGTATACATTATTGGAATACTGGAAGGAGAAAAGGGAAAAAAAAGAAAAAAAATGAAGAAATAGTGGCTGTAGAACTTTTCAAAGTTAATGACAAAACCAGAAATGGAAAATTAAAGAACACCAAACAGGACACATAAACAAAAGCAAAAACAACAACAACAACAACAACAAAAAACCATACACACACATAACTATTCGTATTCAAAATGTAGGAAAAAAGAAAGAATACCTCAAAGTAATCCAGATGAGGAAAAACAGAGTGGCTATCTAGAGAATAAGATGCTATTTATTTATTTATTTGGTGGGGGCTGGGACACAAGAAAATACACGACCATTTTTCTTTTTTTGCTTTCTTTCTTTCTTTCTTTCTTTCTTTCTTTCTTTCTTTTCAGTGTAACAGTATTTATTGTTTTTGCACCACACCCAGTGCTCCATGCAATATGTGCCCTCCTTAATACCCACCACCTGGCTCCCCCATCTCCCACGCCCTGCCCCTTCAAAACCCTCAGGTTGTTTTTCAGAGTCCATAGTCTCTCATGGTTCACCTCCCCTTCCAATTTCCCTCAACTCCCTTCTCCTCTCCATCTCCCCATGTCCTCCATGTTATTTGTTATACTCCACAAATAAGTGAAACCATATGATAATTGACTTTCTCTGCTTGACTTATTTCACTCAGCATAAAAATCATGGACGTTTTTCTATCCCCATAAGTTTTGATGTGTGAAATAATCAGAATAATATTTTAGAACATACTCATGTATCTCCAAAAGATAGGTACATCCACACTTTTAAAAAGAAAATGTAAAAGGAAGGCATTTTGTATGGTAAGTAGTGGTGGTGGTGTTGGTGTCAAAATGTTTAGCACACACATTCACAAGCTTTTGGGGGGGAAAATGTTGGGCATACACTATGTTGATAAGTCTTTTTTTTACTGATACTTTTAAATTCAGATGATCAAATAAATAAGCAGAAGGCATAGTAGAATAAGTCATACACAAAAGTAATAATGGGAACTGTATAAAACACTGCCTTTTATGGGTAGTGACCTTTGAATAAGAAAAAGAAGAGGGGGAAGAAGAAGGAGGAGGAGGAGGAAATCCAAAGCAATAACAGAACCAAACGCTGGTGAGAATGTGAAGCAACAGTAATTGTCATTTGTTGCTGGTAGGAATACAAAAATGGGACAGTCACTTTGAAAAACAGTTTGTCAGTTTCATACAAAACTAAGTACTCTTCCCATAAGGTCAATAATTGTGTTCCTTGGTATTTACCCAAAGAAGATGAAAATTTATGACTACACAAAAAACTGCACACAAATTTTTAGAGCAGCTTAATTCGTAATTGCTACAATTTAGAAAAGAACCAAGATGTCCTTCAATAGGTGTATGGATAAATAAATATTTGGTACATCTAGACAATAAAATATTATTAGGAATATACAAGGAAAGGGAAAAAATTAAGGGAGATCATAATAAAAATGGAAGAAAAAGAAAATATATGGAAAATAGCTATCAGCCTACACATTCAGAAAATAAAGGGGAAAAAGGGGAGAAGAAAGAAGGGAAAAGAGAGAATAAGAAAAAAAGAAATTTTAAAAGAAAAGAAACAAGTAAAAGAGAAAAAAAGGAAAAACTACTTCTGAAAACTCATGAATCCAGAATAAAGTTTGAAAGACTGCTTAGGAAGTTCAATATCTTAAAACACACATACACATAGGGTTAACTTAAAAGGTAAATATAAAGCCATGCAACAAAGAACAATCTAATCTTGACAATAATACTGAAAAGTAAAAGGAAAAAAGAGCATAAGAAAAAAATTTTAAGTTTGATAATAAAAGAAAGTTATGAAAAGATATAAACTAAAATAGAATCATAAGTCAAATGAGTTGAAAAAATCCTTAAATTCTGATGTTGCATTTTTCAAAGCTATGATTAATATAATATACAGAAAGGAACTTCTTCAAAATTCAGAATGTTTTTAAATGACAGGAAATAATTTAATAGATGCAGAAAACAATGGAGCATTTAAAATGTGGAAGTGCAGGGGCACCTGGGTGGCTCAGTGGGTTAAAGCCTCCACATTTGGCTCAGGTCATGATCTCAGGGTCCTGGGATTGAGCCCCAAATTGGGCTCTCTGCTCGGTGGGGAGCCTGCCCCCCACTGCCTGCCTCTCTGCCTAATTGTGATCTCTGTCTGTCAAATAAATAAATAAAATATGTTTTTAAAATGTGGAAGTGCAGTATGCTGCAGTAGAGTAAATAAGCAGTGGAAAGGAGTAAACACAGATACCTACCAGGAAAAGATGAAATAAGCAAAATATAATTACAAAAACAGATAAATGAGTGGTGCTAGATACATAGGCAAAGATATATACAGTTAAACTATATTGAACTATGTTACATTATTATGAATAATGTGTAATAGTTATTAAAAACAAAAAACTGAAATAAATATTATCAGATTGAATTGAAGATGGCAATTAAAATGAACCACCAGTAAGCACATATTATTGAGTACCATGTTGGGCCATTTAGTGAAGGTGCTAGGTTTTGGAAATAACATGTTCAACTACTTAAAGCCCCTATTTTCACTGAATTTCCATTCCATGGATGAAATAGATAATTTTAAAGAAAATGTCTAAAATTCAAATACTAAACTACAAGAATTTTCTTTTCACTTTTTAGGTATTGATATAACTTTTTCACGTGGTCTTTGAAAACAGCAAATGATGGAATATTTTGTTAGAGTTTGATAGAGGAAGCAATCTATTATGGTGATACTGAATTTTAAGAGTTTAATTTATTTTGTTCTTTTTAAGATTATTTATTTATTTACTTATTTGGAGGGTATGCATACAAATGGGGGAGGGTAGAGGGCAGGAGAAAGGGAATTCAAAGAAAATCTCACATTGAGTGCAGCGTCCAATCTGGGACTTCATCCCATGACCCTAAGATCACGACCTGAGGTAAAATCAAGGGTTGGATGCTCAAAAACTAGCCACCGAAACACTTCCCCCAAAATTTTAAGAAATAAACCTAGTTGGCTATGCACAATTATGAAAATCATGATAAAATAAGAGTATGTGACAACCAAGCAGCCACTACAAGAAATATAAAGGGGGGTTCTGTAAAAGAAGAAAGAACCCAAGAGAGTCATAGAAGAGAAATTTATGGAGACAATCTATAGAAACAACGACTTCAAAGACAACACAATGTCAATAAAAATGTATCTCTCAATAATCACTCTCAACATGAGCAGCCTAAATGCTCCCATATAACAGTACAGGACTGCAGATTGGATAAAATTACAGAATCTGTCCATATGTTGTCTACAAGAGACCCATTTTGAACCTAAGGATACATCTAGACTGAAAGTGAAGGGATGGAGAAGTATCTTTCATGCCAACAAACCTCAAAAGAAAGCTGAGATAGTGATCCCTATATCAGATAAATTATATTTTAAACTAAAGACTGCAGTCAGTAATAAAGAAGGACACTACATCATTCTTGAAGGTCTATCCACCTAGAAGATCAAATAATCATAAATATTTACGTCCCCAATATGGGAGCAGCCAACATAGAAGACAACTGTTAATCAAGATAAAGAGTCATATTGATATGAATACCTTAATAGTAGGGGATCTTAACATACCACTCACAGTAATGGACAGATCATCGAAGCAGAAAATCAATAAAGAAACAAGAGCATTGAATGACACATTAGACCAGATGGACCTCATAGATATATACAGAACATTCCACCCTAAAACAACAGAATACTCATTCTCCTCAAGTGCACATGGAATGTTCTCCAGAATAGATCACATACTGGGTCACAAATCAGGACTCAACTGATCCCAAAAGATTGAGATTATGTCCTGCATATTCTCAGACCACAATGATTTGAAACTGGAACTCAACCACAAGAAAAAGTTTGGAAGAATTCAAAAACCTGGAAGCTAAAGACCACCTTGTTTAAGAATGTTTGGATCAACCAGAAAAACAAAGAAGAACTTAAACAATTCATGGAAACCAATGAAAATGAAGACGCTTCAGTCTGAAACCTATGGGATATGGCAAAGGTGATCCTAAGGGGGAAATACATAGTCATCCAAGCCTCACTCAAAACAAATTGAACAATCCAGAATACACCAGCTCTATTTACACTTTAAAGAACTGGAGAATTAACAACAAATTAAGCCCACACACAAGACAGGAAATAATCCAGATTAGAGCAGAGATCAATGAGATAGAAACTAGAGATAGAGTAGAACATATCAACAAAACTAGAAGCTGGATATTTTGAAAGAATCAATAAGATTAATAAACCATTGACCAAACACTAATCCAAAAGAAAAGAAAGCGGACCCAAATTAATAAAATTATGAATGAAAAGGGAAAGATCATGACTAACACCAAGGAAATAGAAACAATCATCAAAAAATATTCTCAACAGTTATATGCCAATAAATTGAGCAACCTAGAAGAAATGGATGCATTCCTGGAAACCTTATAACTTCCAAACTGAATCAGGAAGAAATTGACAAACTGAAT
This sequence comes from Mustela lutreola, assembly GCF_030435805.1. Taxonomy (NCBI): domain Eukaryota; kingdom Metazoa; phylum Chordata; class Mammalia; order Carnivora; family Mustelidae; genus Mustela; species Mustela lutreola. Next base: position 60,058,770 of record NC_081297.1, read on the forward strand.
GGGTAAATATCTAATGATATTGAAGCAGTGATCAAAAACTTCCCAAAAAACAAGAGCCCAGGACCTGACAGATTCCCTAAAGAATTCTACCAAACATTCAAAGAAGAAATAATACATATTTTCCTGAAGCTGTTTCAAAAAATTGAAGCAGAAGGAAAACTTCCAGACTCTTTTTATGAAGCCAGCATTACCCTGATCCAAAACCAGGCAAAGACCCCACCAAAAAGGAGAATGTCACAATATCCTGATGAATATGGATGCCAAGATTCTCAACAAGATCCTAGTTAATAGGATACAACAGTACAGTAAAAAGATTTTCCACCAGAAACAGGTGGGATTTATCCATGGGATGCAAGGATGGTTCAACAGTAGCAAATCAACCAATGTGATAGAACAAATCAATAAGAGAAGAGAGAAGAACCACATAGTCCTCTCAATTGATGAATAAAAAGCATTTGAAAAGATCCAGCATTCCTTCTTGATTAAAATGATTCAAAGTACAGGGAAAGAGGGAATATTCCTCAACTTCATAAAATCTATCTATGAAAAATTCACAGCAAATATCGTCCTCAATGGGGAAAAGCTGGCAGCCTTCCCTTTGAGATCAGGAACACAAGGATGCCCACTCTCACCACTTTTGTTCAACATACTATTAGAAGTCTAGCAACAGCAATCACACAACAAAGAGAAATAAAAGATATTCAAACTGGCAATGAAGAAGTCAAACTCTCTCTCTTTACAGATGACATGATTCTTTATATGGAAAACCCAAAAGACTCCACCCCCAAACTGCTAGAACTCGCACAGCAATTCAGCAATGTGGCAGGATACAAAGTCATGGTACATAAATCAGTTGCTTTCTTATACACCAACAATGAAAATATAAAAGCAAAATTAGAGACTCAATTCCATTTACTATAACACCAAGAACCATAAGATACCTGGGAATAAACCTAACAAAAGAAGTAAAGGATCTGTACTCGAGGAATTACAGAACACTCATAAAAGAAATTGAGTAAGACACAAAAATATGGAAGAGCACTCCATGATCATGGATCTAAAAAATAAACATTGTTAAAATCTCTATACTGCCTAGAAAAATCTATACTTCCAATGCCATCCTGATCAAAATTTCACCAACATTTTTCAAAGAGCTGGAACAAACAATCCTAAAATTTGTATGGAACCAGAAGAGACCCTGCATTGCTAAGGAAATATTGAAAAAGAAAAACAAAACTGGGGGAATCCCGTTGCCTTATTTCAAGCTTAGCTACAAAGCTGTGATCACCAAGACAGCATGGTACTGGCACAAAAACAGATACATAGACCAGTGGAACACAGTAGAGAACCCAAATATGGACGCTTAACTTGATGGTCAAATAATCTTCAACAAAGAAGGAAAAAATGTCCAGTGGAAAAAAGACAATCTCTTCAATAAATGGTGCTGGGAAAATTGAACAGCTAGCTATGAGTAGAAGAATGAAACTCGACCATTCTCTTATACAATACACAAAGAAAAGTTGAAATGGATAAAAGACCTCAATGTGAGGCAGGAATCTATCAGAATCCTAGAGGAGAACATAGGCAATAACCTCTTCAAAATTGTCCACAGAAATTTTTTCAAGATATGTCTCCAAAGGCAAAGGAAACAAAAGCGAAGATGAACTTTTGGGACTTCATCAAGATCAAATGCTTCTGCACAGCAAAGAAACAGTCAACAAAACAAAGAGGCAACCCACAGAATGGGAGAAGATATTTGCAAATGACAGTACAGACAAAAGGTTGATATCCAGGATATATAAAGAATTTCTCAAACTCAACACACACAAAACCGATAATCATATCAAAAAAATGGGCAGAAGGCAAGAACAGACACTTCTCCAATCAAGACATACAAATGGCTATCAGACACATGAAAAAACGTTCATCATCACTACCCATCAGGGAGACTCAAATGAAAACCACATTGAGATATCACCTTATACCACTTAGAAGGGCTAAAATTAGCAAGACAGGAAACAACATGTGTTGGAGGGGATATGGAGAAAGGGGAACCCTCTTACACTGTTGGTGGGAATGCAAGTTGGTGCAGCCTCTTTGGAGAACAGTGTGGAGATTCCTCAAGAAATTAAAAATAGAACTTCCCTATGACCCTGCCATTGCACTCCTGGGTATTTACCCCAACGATACAGATGTAGTGAAAAGAAGGGCCATTTGTACCCCAATGTTTATAGCAGCAATGGCCACAGTCGCCAAATCATGGAAAGAACCAAGATGCCCTTCAATGGACGAATGGATAAGGAAGATGTGGTCCATATACCCTATGGAGTATTATGCCTCCATCAGAAAGGATGAATATCCAACTTTTGGAGCAACATGAATGGGACTGGAAAAGATTATGCTGAGTGAAATCAGTCAAGCAGAGAGAGTCAATTATCATATGGTTTCACTTGTTTGTGGAGCATAACAAATAGCATGGAGGACATGGGGAGTTACAGAGGAGAAGAGAGTTGAGGGAAATTGGAAGGTGAGGTGAACCATGAGACTCTGGACTCTGAAAAACAGTCTGAGGGTTTTGAACGGGTAGGGGGTGGGAGGTTGGGGGAAACGGGTGGTGGGTATTGGAAAGGGCACAGATTGCATAGAACACTGGGTGTGGTGCAAAAACAATGAATACTGTTACACTGAAAATAAATTTTAAAAATTAAAAATAAATAAATAAATAAAAACTAAACATATATAAACAATATATAATATATTATATATAAGCTACATATAATATATTTAATCTTCTTGACTGTGTTTCTGTTGACACCCCTAGCATTGTAGGAGGAGAGCCGGCAGCTCAGAAAAAAGCCAGTTGTGAGACAAGTGGAAATCTTATTCTTAAAGATGACATATTTCTACAGAAGCAATTTGGGCTAGAGAAATTAAAGTTCCAGAAAGATAGAAGATTTCAGAGAAGGGACCAATGTCTACAGGTGTTTTGCACAGGTGTTTTGATCATTTGTTATATCCAACCTTTGGTCAAAATGAATATTTGGATTTGGCAGTGGTAGAGGACCCCTTCTGTGAGTCAGACAAATCAAAACCACTTTTGGAAGTGCACTATGATTAGAGTGTAAACTTTAAAAAATGAGGACCTTAAAAAAATAGTTAATTTTACTCCTAAAGACCTGTGTCGATCTCTAAAGCTGTGTGTTATTCAAGGTAATGAATTAAGCAAATCCAGAATTTTCTTCCACAAGCTATTTGCCAAATTTTGAAGATGACTAGAGCAGGAGTCCTAAGGAGATAATCTCTACATTTCTGATATGCATACAGATTCTGTGTGCTCATAAGACATGCATCCCATCCCCACCTCAGAGTGTTAATTTGAATCTTTGGAGAGTAACACATCAGATATAAGAGTGATCCAGAGATAGGCTGGGTCTATCTAAATAAATGCAGCTTCAATGCAAGGTAATGATTCCTGTTTGGATTAAGTCGATCAACCTCACCTCTATTCTTCATATCAAAGAAAACAGGAACTTATCAGAAACACACAAGGATTTTTTTAAAAACTATGTCTGACAAATAACATGATAGACAATAAAAGACAACAGAAAAATAATAAATGATATAGATATTACGGTTAAGACATTATGATCATGTTTATTATTAATGGTATGTTCAAAGGAATACAAAAAAAGATTAAAAATGGAAATTGCAACAGATATTTTAAACCTATATAAAAGAATCAAAGAGAGGAGGAGTAAGATGGCAGAGAAGTAGCAGGCTGAGACTACTTAAGCTAGCAGGAGATCACCTAGATAGCTTATCTAAAGATTGCAAACACCTGCAAATCCATCGGCAGATCAAAGAGAAGAAGAACAGCAATTCTGGAAACAAAAAAACAACCACTTTCTGAAAGGTAGGACTGGCGGAGACGTGAATCCAAAGCGACGGGAAGACAGACCCCGGGGGAAGGGGCCTGCTCCCGGCAAGCAGCGGAGCAACGGAGCACAAAATCAGGACTTTTAAAAGTCTGTTCCACTGAGGGATATCGCTCCAGAGGCTAAACCCGGATGAAGCCCACGCGGGGTCAGCGTGGCCTTAGGTCCCGCAGGGTCACAGAAGGATCGGGGGTGTCTGAGTGTCGCAGAGCTTGCGGGTATTGGAACGGGAAAGCCAGCTACAGAGACAGAGCCGACAGTGAGCTCACAGCTCGGTGTTACCTTGAACCGGTCACAGGCTCAGTGAGATTGGAGGACGGCCGGAGGTCAGGCAGACGGGAGTAACTGGCGCTGTTCTCTCAGGGCACACTGAGGAGTGGGGCCCCGGGCTCTCAGCTCCTCTGGACTGGAGACCAGGAGGCTGCCATTTGTGTTCCCCTCCTCTGGAACTCTACGGAAAGTGCTCAGGGAACAAAAGATCCTGAAAGCAAACCCGAACGGATTACTCAGCCCAGCCCCTGGTAAGGGCGGTGAATTCTGCCTGGGGCAAAGACACTTGAGAATCACTACACCAGGCCCCTCCCCCAGAAGATCAACAAGAAATCCATCCAAGACCAAATTCACCAACCAAAGAGTGCGGTTTCAATACCAAGGAGAGCAGCAGAATTCCAGAGAAGGAGAAAGCAAAGCACGGAACTCAAGGCTTTCTCACTGTGATTTTTTTTAGTCTTGCAGTTAATTTATTTTTTTTCTTTTTCATTTTTGTTTCTTTAGTAGTCTTCTGGTAAATTTTTTTTTAACTTTTACCCTTTTATTTTTTAACGTTTTTTAACTAGTTTATCTAATATACATACTTTTTCTTTTTTATATTTTTCTTTAATCGTTTTCTTTTATTTTAAATCTTTTCTTTTCTTTTCTTTATTTCTTTTCTTTTCTTTTCTTTTCTTTTCTTTCTTTTTTATCTTTCTTCCTTTTTAAACCTCTTTTTATCCCCTTACTCCCCCCCCCCTCATGATTTGGGATTCTTCTGATTTGGTTAAAGCACATTTTCTTGTGGTAGTTGCCACCTTTTTTTTATTATTATTTTATTTATATATTTATTTATTTAATTTGTTATTTTTTATGAACATATATTTTTAACCCCAGGGGTACAGGTCTGTGAATCACCAGGTTTAGACACTTCACAGCACTCACCAAAACACATACCCTCCCCAATGTCCATAATCCCACCCCCTTCTCCCAAACCCCCTCCCCCCAGCAACCCTCATTTTGTTTTGTGAGATTAAGAGTCACTTATGGTTTGTCTCCCTCCCAATCCCATCTTGTTTCATTTAATCTTCTCCTACCTACTTAAGCCCCCATGTTGCATCACCACTTCCTCATATCAGGGAGATCATATGATAGTTGTCTTTCTCTGCTTGACTTATTTCACTAAGCATGATACGCTCTAGTTCCATCCATGTTGTCGCAAATGGCAAGATTTCATTTCTTTTGATGGCTGCATAGTATTCCATTGTGTATATATACCACCTCTAGTTGATCCATTCACTGTTGATGGACATCTAGGCTCTTTCCATAGTTTGGCTATTGTGGACATTGCTGCTATAAACATTCGGGTACACGTGCCCTTTTGGATCATGACATTTGTATCTTAAGGGTAAATACCCAGTAGTGCAATTGCTGGATCATAGGACAGTTCTATTTTCAACATTTTGAGGAACCTCCATGCTGTTTTCCAGAGTGGTTGCACCAGCTTGCATTCCCACCAACAGTGGAGGAGGGTTCCCCTTTCTCCGCATCCTCGCCAGCATCTGTCATTTCCTGACTTGTTGATTTTAGCCATTCTGAATGGTGTGAGGTGATATCTCATTGTGGTTTTGATTTGTATTTCCCTGATGCCGAGTGATATGGAGCACTTTTTCATGTGTCTGTTGGCCATCTGGATGTCTTCTTTGCAGCAATGTCTGTTCATGTCCTCTGCCCATTTCTTGATTGGATTATTTGTTCTTTGGGTGTTGAGTTTGCTAAGTTTTTTATAGATTCTGGACACTAGTCCTTTATCTGATGTGTCATTTGCAAATATCTTCTCCCATTCTGTCAGTTGTCTTTTGATTTTGTTAACTGTTTCCTTTGCTGTGCAAAAGCTTTTGATCTTGATGAAATCCCAATAGTTCATTTTTGCCCTGGCTTCCCTTGCCTTTGGCGTTATTCCTAGGAAGATGTTGCTGCGGCTGAGGTCGAAGAGGTTGCTCCCTGTATTCTCCTCAAGGATTTTGATGGATTCCTTTCGCACATTAAGGTCCTTCTTCCATTTTGAGTCTATTTTTGTGTGTGGTGTAAGGAAATGGACGAATTTCATTTTTCTGTATGTGGCTGTCAAATTTTCCTAACACCATTTATTGAAGAGGCTGTCTTTTTTCCATTGGACATTCTTTCCTGCTTTGTCGAAGATTAGTTTACTGTAGAGATTAGGGTCTATTTCTGGGCTCTCTATTCTGTTCCATTGATTTATGTGTCTGTTTTTGTGCCAGTACCATGCTGTCTTAATGAGGTGCAATCAAAAATGGAGGCTCTCACTGCTAGGATAAATGAGGCAGAAGAAAGAATTAGTGATATAGAAGACCAAATGACAGAGAATAAAGAAGCTGAGCAAAAGAGGGACAAACAGCTACTGGACCTTCAGGGGAGAATTCGAGAGTTAAGTGACACCATAAGACAAAAAAAATTAGAATATTTGGGATAAGAGTCTGTCCAACAAGAAGATTTAACAATTTTAAATATTTATGCCCCCAACATGGGAGCAGCCAACTATATAAACCAATTTTAACAAAATCAAAGAAACACATCAACAATAATACAATAATAGTAAGGAACTTTAACACTCCCCTCACTGAAATGGACAGATCATCCAAGAAAAAGATCAGCATGGAAATAAAGGCCTTAAACGACACACTGGACCAGATGGACATCACAGATATATTCAGAACATTTCATCCCAAAGCAACAGAATACACATTCTTCTCTAGTGCACATGGAACATTCTCCAGAATAGATCACATCCTCGGTCCTAAATCAGGACTCCATTGGTATCAAAAGATTGGGATCTTTCCCTGCGTATTTTCAGACCACAGTGCTCTAAAGCTAGAACTCAACCACAAAAGGAAGTTTGAAAAGAACCCAAATACATGGAGACTAAACAGCATTCTTCTAAAGAATGAATTGGTCAACCGGGAAATTAAAGAAGAATTGAAAAAAAAACATGGGAAAAAATGATAATGAAAATACAACGGTTCAAAATCTGTGGGACACAACAAAGGCAGTCCTGAGAGGAAAATATATAGCGGTACAAGCTTTCTCAAGAAACAAGAAAGGTCTCAGGTACATAACGTAACCCTACACTTAAAGGACCTGGAGAAAGAACAAGAAAGAAACCCTAAGCCCAGCGGGAGAAGAGAAATCATAAAGATCAGAGCAGAAATCAATGAAATAGAAACCAAAAAAAAAAAAAAAAAAAAAAAAAACAACAACAACAATAGAACAAATCAATGAAACTAGGAGCTGGTTCTTTGAAAGAATTAATAAAATTGATAAACCCCTGTCCTGACTTATCAAAAAGAAAAGAGAAAGGACCCAAATAAATAAAATAATGAGTGAAAGAGGAGAGATCAAAACTAACACCAAAGAAATACAAACTATTATAAGAACATACTATGAGCAACTCTATGCCAACAAATTTGACAATCTGGAAGAAATGGATGAATTCCTAGAAACATAAACTACCACAACTGAACGAGGAAGAAATAGAAAGCCTGAACAGAGGCATAATCAGTAAGGAGATTGAAACAGTCATTAAAAATCTCCAAACAAACAAAAGCCCAGGACCAGACGGCTTCCCGGAGGAATTCTACCAAACATTTAAAGAAGAACTAATTCCTATTCTCCTGAAACTGTTCCAAAGAATAGAAAGGGAAAGAAAACTTCCAAACTCATTTTATGAGGCCAACATCACCTTGATTCCAAAACCAGACAAGGATCCCATCAAAGAAGAGAGCTATAGAACAATATCCTTGATGAACACAGTTGCGAAAATTCTCACAAAAATACTAGCCAATAGGATTCAACAGTACATTAAAAGGATTATTCACCACGACCAAGTGGGATTTATTCCAGGGCTGCAAGTTTGGTTCAACATCCGCAAATCAGTCAATGTGATACAACACATCAATAAAAGAAAGAACAAGAACCATATGATACTCTCAATAGATGCTGAAAAAGCATTTGACAAAGTACAGCATCCCTTCCTGATCAAAACTCTTCAAGTGTGGGGATAGAGGGCACATACCTCAATATCATCAAAGCCATCTATGAAAAACCCACCACAAATATCATTCTCAATGGAGAAAAACTGAAAGATTTTCCGCTAAGGTCAGGAACACGGCAGAGATGTCCATTATCACCACTGCTATTCAACATAGTACTAGAGGTCCTAGCCTGAGCAATCAGACAACAAAAGGACATTAAAGGCATCCAAATCGGCAAAGAAGAAGTCAAATTATCACTCTTCATAGATGATATGATACTATATGTGGAAAACCCAAAAGACTCCACTCCAAAACTGCTAGAACTTGTACAGGAATTCAGTAAAATGTCAGGATATAAAATCAATGCACAGAAATCAGCTTCATTTCTCTAAACCAACTGCAAGACAGAAGAAAGAGAAATTAAGGAGTAAATCCCATTTACAATTGCACCCAAATCCATAAGATATCTTGGAATAAACCTAACCAAAGAGGCACAGAATCTATACTCAGAAAACTATAAAGTACTCATGAAAGAAATTGAGGAAGACACAAAGAAATGGAAAAATGTTCCATGTTCCTGGATTGGAAGAATAAATATTGCGAAAATGTCTATGCTACCTAAAGCAATCTACACATTTAATGCAATTCCTATCAAAATACCATCCATCTTTTTCAAAGAAATGGAACAAATAATTCTAAAATTTATATGGAACCAGAAAAGACCTCGAATAGCCAAAGGAATATTGAAAAAGATAGCCAAAGTTGTTGGCATCACAATTCCGAACTTCAAGCTCTATTACAAAGCTGTCATCATCAAGACAGCATGGTAGTGGCACAAAAACAGACACATAGATCAATGGAGCAGAATAGAGAGCCCAGAAATAGATCCTCAACTGTATGGTCAACTAATCTTCGACAAAGCAGGAAAGAATGTCCAATGGAAAAAAGAAGCCTCTTCAAAAAATGGTGCTGGGAAAATTGGGCAGCCACATGCAGAAAAATGAAATTGGACCATTTCCATACACCACACACAAAAATAGACTCAAAATGGATGAAGGACCTCAATGTGCAAAAGGAATCCATCAAAATCCTTGAGGAGAACACAGGGAGCAACCTCTTCAACTTCAGCCGCAGCAACATCTTCCTAGGAACATCGCCAAAGGCAAGGGAAGCAAGGGCAAAAATGAACTATTAGGATTTCATCAAGATCAAAAGCTTTTGCACAGAAAAGGAAACAGTTAAAAAAATCAAAAGACAACTGACCGAATGGGAGAATATATTTGCAAATGACATATCAGATAAAGGACTAGTGTCCAAAATCTATAAAGAACTTAGCAAACTCAACACCCAAAGAACAAATAATCCAATCAAGAAATGGGCAGAGGACATGAACAGACATTGCTGCAAAGAAGACATCCAGATGGCCAACAGACACATGAAAAAGTGCTCCATATCTCTCGGCATCAGGGAAATACAAATCAAAACCACATTGAGATATGACCTCACACCATTCAGAATGGCTAAAATCAACAAGTCAAGAAATGACAGATGCTGGCAAGGATGCGGAGAAAGGGGAACCCTCCTACACTGTTGGTGGGAATGCAAGCTGGTGCAACCACTCTGGAAAACAGCATGGAGATTCCTCAAAATGTTGAAAATAGAACTACCCTATGACCTAGCAATTGCACTACTGGGTATTTACCCTAAAGATACAAATATAGTGATCCAAAGGGGCACATGCACCCGAATGTTTATAGCAGCAATGTCCACAATTTCCAAACTATGGAAAGAACGTAGATGTCCATCAACAGATGAATGGATCAAGAAGAGGTGGTATATATACAGAATTGAATACTATGCAGCCATCAAAAGAAATGAAATCTTGCCATTTGCGACAACATGAATGAAACTAGAGTGTATCATGCTTAGCGAAATAAGTCAAGCAGAGAAAGACAACTATCATATGATCTCCCTGATATGAGGAAGTGGTGATGCAACATGGGGGCTTAAGTGGGTAGAAGATGAATCAATGAAACAAGATGGAATTTAGAGGGAGACAAACCATAAGTGACTCTTAATCTCACAAAACAAACTGAGGGTTTCTGGGTAGAGAGGGTTGGGAGAAGGGGGGTGGGATTATGGACATTGGGGAGGGTATGTGCTTTGGTGAGTGCTGTAAAGTGTGTAAACCTGTGATGCACAGTCCTGTACCCCTGGGGATAAAAATATATGTTTATAAAAAATAAAAAAGTAAAAAAAATAATCAATGAACTTATTGGAATTATTACATCATCTAAGTGTAAATACATATTAAATCATTGTAATACCAGTTGAATGCTGGAACTGTAAATTGGAAGTCAGGTACATAATGAATGCCCAAAATAAGACAGAAAATAAAAACATAGAGGATAAGTGACATGTGGGGCACAGTCAATAGTTCTAATATGATTGTAGGTTGGCATCTCAGAAGAATAAGTGGGAGAACATAAGGCAGGAGCAGTATTCAAAGCCAATATTGCAAAGAATTTTCTAAACTGTGGTAATATCAACTCACAGACAAGAAGCTTGAGGAAATCCACTTTGGAGATACTCAGTGGTCTCTTCATTGAAACTTACTGAAATTAATGCAGCAAAATCAGTATGAGTTTAAAACCCTTGGGGGGGGGGCAAGATGGTGGGGAATAGGCGGAGGCGCCTTTTCAACCTGTACCCTAAGTGAGCTTATTATCTACCAAAGAACTCCGATCACCCATGAAATCAGCCTGAGATCAGAATTATACATGTCTGGATCTCTACAGGGGCAGAAGTCCCCAGTAGGCAGGTAAAGCGGAGTTGGAAGGGCAAACTGATATCGGAAGATAAACAAAAGGGGGACGGAGCCACCAGAGGCGACCGGTTGGAAAGTAATACCCCAATCCAAGAGTGCCCTGTGTCTGGGGACCAGTATTAACTTGGAGTCCGGTTGAAAGCACTCAAAAAGAGTAAAGGATGGGGGGGGATTGTGGGAATTGGGGTGGCTAGGGACAGGGGCTTAAGTCCCCGGTCCCAGGACAGCCTCCCCTGGCGCTGAGCCAGAGAGAGTGTGGCGGAGAAACCAGGTCTTGGTCCCTAAGCCGCCAGCATGCCCGAGGACGCGTGGGGTCCAGCTCCCGTGAGGGGCTGGGAGCCTCACCAGACAACAGAACACGCAAGCCCTGCTATAGAGCCTGAGATGCACGCACCCCTCATCCTCCTCTGAGAGAGGTACACAAAGGCCCAGCCAGGGCTCCTTGACTCATACCATTGTTTCAGAGCCCAAGACACAAGCCCCAAACTCTCCCCTGAGAGAGGTGCACGAAGGCCCAGTCTGGTGCTTTCAGACCTGTGCCCCGTTCTCAGAGCCTGAAACGTGTGCCTGAAATGCGTGGGCAACCCACAGCCTACCCAGAAAGGTGTGCGCAAGCCAGGTGTTCTTAGACCCAGAAAGACCAGGCATTCCCAGCCCGGGCCAGTGGGAAAATTTCAGTGTGCAATTGCTGCTTGGAACCTCTCTGGTGATATGGAGGTGCCCAGACAGCCGCTGTTGCTGCCGCTGCCGTGGTTCGGGGTACAAGCAAAATCCTGCATCCCCAGGGACCGAGACTCGGAACCTGCTCTGCCAATGGTCAAGGGGGAACTTCTTTGGGCTCTACAGCCAGACTGAGGCTTCTCTCTGAGAGGGAGGTCAGGGTGCATTTTGTTTTCCTCTAAAACTACAAAAACCATCAAAAGTGGTCAAGGTGAGAGAAAAAAAAAAAAAAGTGAACAAACATAAAAACCGCCAGAGAACAAAAGCCTGAAAAAAAAGTTTCCTCACAGCCCACTCCCTTGAGGGGGGCAGGAGGACTTAAATCATGGACTGAAAACCCACGTGGCATGCCCCTCCCTCAGAAAACAAACCAAGAAAGGAAAAAAAAAAAAAGAGAGAGACTAAAAGAGAACAACCACCACTACTTCATAGGACAACTTCTATTTTTAACTCATTCCCACTATTCTGGTTCATTTTTTTATCATAGATAATTTTTTAACCTATTTACCATCAGAGTGAGCTGTCCAGTACATCAAATTCCATAATAACCTTCTAACCTGAAATTTTTGATACATACACCTGTGTTTTTCTTCTGCATTTCCATTTTTCAAATTTCTTTTTTTTTTAATTTTAGTTTAGTATAATCTATTTATTCCTTTTTATTTTTATTTTCTAATATTCATATAGAGGTAAACTTCAAAGTAATCCCCTTTCCCCAATCAATACTGCTCCTATGGGTAAACAAATTTTTAAACCCCCTTTATCTTAGGAAAGTTGAATCCTTTAACAAAGATATCAAGATACATCCAGGAAGAATCAAAACTACCTTCCTCGCCCACACTAAGAATTTATAACCAATCTCCCATCTTTTCCTTCCACCACTGTTTCTGTGTATGTCCTGATTTACACTTGGGGTTCTTTTTGACGAGGTTCTTCCTTTATTGGCATATATATATATATATATATTTTTTATCAGTCTTTTTGTTTGTCTGTTTTTGTTTGTATACTTCATCAATCTTACCTTGGGGCCCATTTGGGCTGAACCTTCTCTTTCATCTTCCCTTTCTTTCCTCTCTCTCTCTCTCTTTTTCTTTTTCTTTTCTTTTGTCTCTCGTTTGGGTGGGGAATCCTGATTGCTCAGAAGTGTTCCAGGGTGCACCTTAACTGCACTACGGTCAATACATCCAACTACATCTGTTCATATATCTCTCAACAAAATGACTAGGAGGAGTAATGCCCAACAGAAGAAAAATAAAGAGGATGTACCTTCTGCAACAGAGCTAATGGCTATCAACATAGACAATATATCAGAAAGAAAATTCAGTCTAACAATTATCCAGGCAATAACTAGGTTGGAGAAAGCCATGGATGAGCAAATGGAATTGATTAGGGCTGAGATGAAAGCGACCAGAGATAATGTTCACAATGTTAGGGCTGAGCTAAAAGCTACCAGGGTCGAGTTTCACAATGCTCTCACTGAGTTCCAATCTAATCTAAATTCTCTCAAAGCTAGGCTAACTGAGACACAGATAGAATTAGTGATCTGGAGGACAAACAGATAGAGAGAAATGATCAGGAGGAAACCTAGAACAAACAGCTTAGAAACCATGAAAAAAAATCAGGGAAATAAATAATGCCATGAAACATTCCAACGACAGAATTATTGGAATCCCTGAAGGGGAGGAAAAAGAAAGAAGTCTAGAAGATATAGTGGAACAAATCCTTCATGGAAATTTTCCCAATCTTGTGAATGGAACCAGTGTTCATGTACTAGAGGCCGAACAGTCTCCACCCAAGATTATAGATTCCAAAAAAACATCACGACACCTGATAGTCAAATTGAGGAATCATAATTGTAGGTATAATCTCTTGAAAGCTGCTAGTACAAAGAGGTTCCTTGCTTACAGAGGAAAGCCCATCAGAATAACATCATACCTGTCCACAGAGACCTGGCAAGCCAGAAAGGGCTGGCAAGATATATTCAGGGCATTAAATGAGAAGAACATGCAGCCAAAATACTTTATCCAGCAAGACTGACATTCAAAATGGATGGAGAGATAAAGAGTTTCCAAGACCAGCAAAGCTTAAAAGACTATGCAACCATCAAGCCGAAACTGCAGGAAATATTAATAGGGGGTTCTATAAAAGAGGAAAAATCCTAAAAATAGCGTTGAACAGAAATATAGAGACAATCTACAGAAAGATGGACTTCAAAGGTAACATGATGTCTATAAAAACGTATCTATCAATAATCACTCTCAGAGTGCATGGCCTAAATGTGCCCATCAAATGGCACAGGGTTGCAGATTGGATAAAATGACAGGATCCATCCATATGTTGTCTACAAGAGACCAATTTTGAACCCTAAAGATACACCCAGACTGAAAGTGAAGGGATGGAGAACCATCTTTCATGACAATGGGACTCAAAAGAAGGCTGGGGTGGCAATTCTCATATCAGATAAATCATATTTTAAACTAAAGACTGTAGTCAAAGATCCAGAAGGACACTACACCATTATTAAAGGGACTATCTACCAAGATGATCTAACAATTGTAAATATCTCAGCCCCCAATATGGGAGCAACCAATTACATAAGAAAACTTAATCAAGATAAAGAGTCATATGATATGAATACATTAATAGTAGGAGATCTTAACATGCCTCTCTCAGAAATAGACAGATCATCGAAGCATAAAATCAATAAAGAAACAAGAGCATTGGATGACACACTGGACCAGATGGACCTCATAGATATATACAGAACATTCCACCCTAAAACAACAGAATTCAATTTCTTCTCAAGTGCACATGGAACCTTTTCCAGAATAGACCACATACTGAGTCACAAATCAGGACTCAACCAATACCAAAAGACTGAGATTATTCCCTGCATATTCTCAGATCACAATGCTTTGAAACTGGAACTCAATCACAGGAAAAGTTTGGAAGGACTCAAACACCTGGAAGCTAAAGAACAACTTGCTTAAGAATGCTTGGATCAACCAGGATATCAAAGAACTGAAACAATTCATGGAAACCAATGAGAATGAAGACACTTCAGTCCACAACCTATGGGATACAGCAAAGGCAGTCCTAAGGGGGAAATTCATAGTCATCCAAGCCTATCTCAAAAAAATTGAAAAATCCAGAAGACAGCAGCTGTCTCTACACCTTAAAGAACTGGAGAATCAACAACAAATCAAACCAACTCCACACATAAAGGGAAATCATCAAGATTAGAGCTGAGATGGATGAGGTAGAAACCAAAGATACAGTAGAAAGTATCAGTGAAACTAGATGCTGTTTTTTTTTTGAAAGAATCAGTAAAAATCAATAAACTATTGCCCACACTAATCCAAAAGAGAGAAAGCTCAAATTCATAAAATTATGAATGAAAAGGGAGAGATAACAACGAACACCAAGGAACTAGAAACAATCATCAGAAGTTATTATCAACAGTTATATGCCAATAAGCTAAGCAACCTAGATGAAATGGATGCATTCCTGGAAAACTATAAACTACCAAAATTGAACTATGAAAAAATTGACAACCTGAATAGACCAATATCTAGTAACGAGATTGAAGCAGTGATCAAAAACCTCCCAAAAAACAAGACCACGGGACCTGACGGATTCCCTGGGAAATTCTACCAAACTTTCAAAGAAGAAATAACACCTATTCTCCTGAAGCTGTTTCAAAAAATTGAAGCAGAAGGAAAACTTCCAGACCCTTTCTATAAAGCCAGCATTACCCCGATCCCCAAACCAGGCAAAGACCCTACCAAAAAGGAGAATTTCAGACAATATCACTGATGAATGTGGATGCTAGGATTCTCAACAAGATCTTAGTTAACAGGATCCAACAGCACATTAAACAGATTATCCACCATGATCAAGTGGGATTCATCCCTGGGCTACAAGGATGGTTCAATATTCGCAAATCAATCAATGTGATAGAACAAATTAATAAGAGAAGAGAGAAGAACCACATGGTCCTCTCAATTGATGCAATAAAAGCATTTGACAAAATCCAGCATCCATTCCTGATTAGAACGCTTAAAAGTATAAGGATAGAGGGACCTTTCCTCAACTTCATCAAATCTATCTATGAAAGACCCACAGCAAATATCATCCTCAATGGGAAAAAGCTTGCATCCTTCCCGTTGAGATCAGGAACATGACAAGGATGACCACTTTCACCACTCTTGTTCAACATAGTATTAGAAGTCCTAGCAACAGCAATCAGACAACAAAGAGAAATAAAAAGTATCCAAATTGGCAATGAAGAAGTCAAACTCTCTCTCTTCACAGATGACATGATTCTTTATATGGAAAACCCAAAAGACTCCACCCCCAAACTACTAGAACTCATACAGCAATTCAACAACATGGCAGGATACAAAGTCAATGTGCAGAAATCAGTGGCTTTCTTATACACTAACAATGAAAATACAGAAAGGGAAATTAGAGAATCGATTCCATTTACTATAGCACCAAGAACCATAAGATACCTGGGAATCAACCTAACCAAAGAGGTAAAGGATCTGTACTCGAGGAACTACAGAACACTCATGAAGGAAATTGAAGAAGACACAAAAAGATGGAAAACCATTCCATGCTCTTGGATCAGAAGAATAAACATTGTTAAAATGTCTATACTGCCTAGAGAAATCTATACTTTTAATGCCATTCTGATATAAATTCCACCAGTATTCTTCAAAGACCTGGAGCAAATAATCCAAAAATTTGTATGGAATCAGAAGAGACCCGGAATCGCTAAGGAAATGTTGAAAAACAAAAACAAAACTGGGGGCATCAAGTTACCTGATTTCAAGCTTTATTACAAAGCTGTGGTCACGAAGACAGCATGGCACTGGCATCAAAACAGACACATAGACCAGTGGAACAGAGTGGAGAGCCCAGATAGGGACCCTCAACTCTATGGTCAATTAATCTTCAACAAAATAAGAAAAAATATACACTGGAAAAAAGACAGTCTCTTCAATAAATGGTGCTGGGAAAACTGGACAGCTATATGTAGAAGAATGAAACTCAACCATTCTCTTACACCGTACACAAAGATAAACTCAAAATGGATAAAAGACCTCAACGTGAGTCAGGAATCCATCAGAATCGTAGAGGAGAACATAGGCAGTAATCTCTTCAATATCAGCCATAGCAACTTTTTCAAGATACGACTATGGACTCTGAAAAACAATCTGAGGGGTTTGAAGTGGCAGGGGGGTGGGAGGTTGGGGTACCAGGTGTGGGTATTATAGAGGGCACAGATGGCATGGAGCACTGGGTGTGGTGAAAAAATAATGAATACTGTATTCCTGAAAATAAATAAATTAATTTAAAAAAGAAGATACGTCTCCAAACGCAAAGGAAACAAAAGCAAAAATAAACTTTCGGGACTTCATCAAAATCAAAAGCTTCTGAACAGCAAAGGAAACAATCAACAAAACAAACAGGCAACCCACGGAATGGGAGAAGATATTTGCAAATGACAGTACAGACAAAAGGTTGATATCCAGGATCAATAATGTACTCCTCAAACTCAACACACACAGAACAGACAACCATATAAAAAAAATGGGCAGAAGATATGAACGGACACTTCTCCAATGAAGACATACAAACGGCTATCAGACACATGAAAACATGTTCATCATCACTGGCCCTCAGGGAGTTTCAAATTAAAACTACATTGAGATATCACCTTATACCACTTAGAAGACCCAAAATTAGCAAGACAGGAAACAACATGTGTTGGAGGGGGTGTGGAGAAAGGGGATCCCTCTTCCACTGTTGGTGGGAATGCAAGTTGGTGCAGCCTCTTTGGAGAACAGTGTGGAGATTCCTCAAGAAATTAAAAATAGAACTTCCCTATGACCCTGCCATTGCACTCCTGGGTATTTACCCCAACGATACAGATGTAGTGAAAAGAAGGGCCATCTGTACCCCAATGTTTATAGCAGCAATGGCCACGGTCGCAAAACAGTGGAAAGAACCAAGATGACCTTCAACGGACGAATGGATAAGGAAGATGTGGTCCATATACCCTATGGAGTATTATGCCTCCATCAGAAAGGATGAATACCCAACTTTTGTAGCAACATGGACGGGACTGGAAGGGATTATGCTGAGAGAAATCAGTCAAGCAGAGAGAGTCAATTATCATACAATTTCACTTATTTGTGGAGCATAACAAATAACATGGAGGACATGGGGAGATGGAGAGGAGAAGGGAGTTGGGGGAAATTGGAACGGGAGGTGAACCATGAGAGACTATGGACTCTGAAAAACAATCTGAGGGGTTTCAAGTGGTGGAGGAGTGGGAGGTTGGGTACCAGGAGGTGGGTATTATAGAGGGCACAGATTGCATGGAGCACTGGGCGTGGTGCAAAAATAATGAATACTGTTATGCTGAAAATAAATAAAATAATTATTTTTTATTTTTAAATTTTTATTTATTTTAAATTTTTATTTTTAAATTTATTTTTAAATAAATTTTTTAAAAAACCCTTGGAAATGAGTTTTTATGCCTCTCCAGTCAGTCCCTAAAGATACTTTTCTGAAGTCTGGAGTTTCCCCAAGGGAAAATAGAATGGAAAATGGATGTATGGTGTATAAATATCATATATGGTAGCTGGTTCTGCTAATCATCAATATTTCTTTTTTCTCCATATTGATTACATTCAGGAAAGGAAAAGGGGAACTCTGCACAGAGAACTTATACTTTTCCCCAAATTTCCCAATAATGTTTCTTCCAAGTGCCTTACTGTGCAGTGAAACCATTGGACATAGCCCATGAATATGTTTAATTGCATGCCTGGTCATTTTGCCTTCCAAGAAAAGTTAGCAAACAAAGGTACTGTTTGAAGTTCTGCCCACTGAGGAGTTTATTTCTATTCTATTGTCCCTCAGGAACATCCTAGATAGGATTTGTAGAACTACAGCCATCCACTTTCAAGTAGTCCCTCCAAATCATGCAGAAACATCTGCAAAGCAGGCTCAATACTTCTTTTCCTTTGCCAGATGATCATAGAGAACACCTCATGAAGACAGAGGTGCAGGTTGGGAAAGGAAGGCAGGGTAGCCGGGTTGGGGAATGTGAATGTTTGGCCACTTCTTCAGGTTACTTTCTTATGTCTTCAGGGTCTCCTTGATCCTGATCACATATATACCACCTCCATTTGATGATGGAGTGTTGCTGTGTACACCCAAATTTATGGCTTCTTGGGTCAATCAAACCCCCAGTTCATGATTGGCAGCAAAAGATGTATGGTAACTTGGGGGTTTATTGTCAAATGTTAAGTTTATACTAAGATCCAATAATAGACAAAGAACTATTTCTGAAAAGGAAAGTAGTTATTTGCCGAATATCGTAGGGCTTTGCTTCAAAATCCTAAAGGCCTATCCTGTGACTCATCTATGGGGGCTTGCCAAAGTCTCCAAACAGAATTTCTACCTGCCATTAACGTTTCAAGCATCATTGTATCTGCTGGACCATGTGGTCCAAGTGGCAGAGCTGTCTGCACAAGCACCTTGAATCTGTTGAAAAACCTTCTCCTATCCTGGGGGCCACCCAAAACTAGCAGCTTTTTAAGTCACTCCATAAATGGAACAGGGTAACAAAACCAAATGAGAAATAAGTTGTCTCCAATATTCCTGAAGGCACACTAGGTATTGTGTCTTCTTTTTGGTTTGATTTTTTTTTTAAGATTTTATTTATTTAATTGTCAGAGAGAGAGAGAGAGAGCACAGGCTGGCAGAGTGGCAGGCAGAGGCAGAGGGAGAAGCAGGTTCCCTGCAGAGCAAGGAGCCCGATGTGGGACTTGATCCCAGGATGCTGGGATCATGACCCGAGCCGAAGGCAGCCGCTTAACCCACTGAGCCACCCAGGTATCCCTTCTTTTTGGTTTTAAAAGAGGCCAGGTACAGCAACTTTATTTTTAAATGATTTTTTATTTTTTTATATTTTATAAACATATAATATATTTTTATCCCCAGGGGTACAGGACTGTGAATCGCCAGGTTTACACACTTCACAGAACTCATCATAGCACATACCCTCCCCAATGTCCATAACCCCACCCCCCTTCTCCCAACCACCCTCCCCCCAGCAACCCTCAGTTTGTTTTGTGAGTTTAAGAGTCACTTATGGTTTGTCTCCCTCCCAAATCCCATCTTGTTTCATTTATTCTTCTCCTACCCACTTAAGCCCCCATGTTGCATCACCACTGCCTCATATCAGGGAGATCCTATGACAGTTGTCTTTCTCTTCTTGAATTATTTCACTAAGCATGATACGCTCTAGTTCCATCCACCGTGTCGCAAAAGGCAATATTTCATTTCTTTTGATGGCTGCATAGTATTCCATTGTGTATATATACCACTTCTTCTTTATCCATTCATCTGTTGATGGACATCTAGGCTCTTTCCATAGTTTGGCTATTGTGGACATTGCTGCTATAAACATTCAGGTGCACGTGCCCCTTCGGATCACCACGTTGGTATCTTTAGGGTAAATACCCAGTAGAGCAATTTCTGGGTCATAGGGAAGTTCTATTTTCAACATTTTGAGGAACGTCCATGCTGTTTTCCAGAGTGGTTGCACCAACTTGTATTCCCACCAACAATGTAGGAGGGTTCCCCTTTCTCCGCATCCTCAACAGCATCTGTCATTTCCTGACTTTTTGATTTTAGCCATTCTGACTGGTGTGAGGTGATATCTCACTGTGGTTTTGATTTGTATTTCCCTGATGCCGAGAGATATGGAGCACTTTTCATGTGTGTGTTGGCCATCTGAATGTCTACTTTGCATAAATGTCTGTTCATGTCCTCTTCCCATTTTTGATTGGATTATTTGTTCTTTGGGTGTTGAGTTTGCTAAATTCTTTATAGATTTTGGACACTAGTCCTTTATCTGTTATGTCATTTGCAAATATCTTCTCCCATTCTCTCAGTTTCCTTTTTGTTTTGTTAATTGTTTACTTTGCTGTGCAAAAGCTTTTGATCTTGATAAAATCCCAATAGTTCATTTTTGCCCTAGCTTCCCTTGGCTTGGGCGATGTTCCTAGGAAGATGTTGCTGTGGCTGAGGTCAAAGAGGTTACTGCTTGTGTTCTCCTCAAGGATTTTGATGGATTCCTTTCGCACATTGAGGTCCTTCATCTATTTTGAGTCTATTTTCGTGTGTCATGTAAAGAAATGGTCCAATTTCATTTTTCTGCATGTGGCTGTCCAATGTTCCCAGCACCATTTATTGAAGAGGCTGTCTTTTTTCCATTGGACATTCTTTCCTGCTTTGTCGAAGATTAGTTGACCATACAGTTGAGGGTCTATTTCTGGGCTCTCTATTCTGTTCCATTGATCTATGTGTCGGTTTTTGAGCCAGTACCATGTTGTCTTGCTGATGACAGCTTTGTAATAGAACTTGAAGTTCGGAATTGTGATGCAACCAACTTTGGGTTTCTTTTTCAAATTCCTTTGGTTATTCGAGGTCTTTTCTGGTTCCATATAAATTTTAGAATTATTTGTTCCATTTCTTTGAAAAAGATGGATGGTACTTTGATAGGAATTGCATTAAATGTGTAGATTGCTTTAGGTAGCATAGACATTTTCACAATATTTATGCTTCCCATCCAGGAGCATGGAATATATTTCCATTTCTTTGTGTCTTCCTCAATTTCTTTCATGAGTACTTTATAGTTTTTTGAGTATAGATTCTTAGCCTCTTTGGTTAGGTTTATTCCTAGGTGTCCTGTGGTTTGGCAATTGTAAATGGGATTGACTCCTTAATTTTTCTTTCTTCTGTCTTGTTGTGGTGTAAAGAAATGCAACTGATTTCTGTGCATTGATTTTCTATCCTGACACTTTACTGAGTTCCTGTACGAGTTCTAGCAGTTTTGGAGTGGAGTCTTGTGATTTCCATTTAGTATCATATCATCTGTGAAGAGTGATAGTTTGACTTCTTCTTTGCCGATTTGGATGCCTTTAATGTCCTTTTGTTGTCTGATTGCTGAGGCTAGGACTTCTAGTACTATGTTGAATAGCAGGGGGGATAATGGACATCCCTGCCGTGTTCCTGACCTTAGCAGGAAAGATTTCAGTTTTTCTCCATTGAGAATGATATTTGCAGTGGGTTTTTCATAAATGGCTTTAATAATTTTGAGGTATGTGCCCTCTATCCCTACACTTTGAAGAGTTTTGATCAGGAAGGGATGCTGTACCTTGTCAAATGCTTTTTCAGCATCTATTGAGAGTATCATATGGTTCTTGTTCTTTCTTTTATTGATGTGTTGTATCACATTGACTGATTTGCGGATGTTGAACCAAACTTGCAGCCCTGGAATAAATCCCACTTGGTCGTGGTGAATAATCCTTTTAATGTACTGTTGAATCCTATTGGCTAGTATTTTTGTGAGAATTTTCGCATCTGTGTTCATCAAGGATATTGGTCTATAGCTTTCTTCTTTGATAGGATCCTTGTCTGGTTATGGGATCAAGGTGAGGCTGGCCTAATAAAATGAGTTTGGAAGTTTTCCTTCCACTTCTATTTTTTGGAACAGTTTCAAGAGAATAGGAATTAGTTCTTCTTTAAATGTTTGGTAGAATTCCCCCGGGAAGCCGTCTGGCCCTGGGATTTTGTTTGTTTGGAGATTTTTAATGACTGTTTCAATCTCCTTACTGGATATGGGTCTGTTCAGGCTTTATATTTCTTCCTTGTTCAGTTTTGGTAATTTATATGTTTCTAGGAATGCATCCATTTCTTCCAGATTGTCAAATTTGTTGGCGGAGAGTTGCTCATAGTATGTCTTATATTGTTTCTATTTCCTTGGTGTTAGTTGTGATCTCTCCTCTTTCATTCATGATTTTATTTATTTGGGTCCTTTCTTTTTTCTTTTTGATAAGTCTGGCCAGGGGTTTATCAATTTTATTAATTCTTTCAAAGAACCAGTGCCTAGTTTCGTTGATTTGTTCTATTGTTTTTTTGGTTTCTATTTCATTGATTTCTGCTCTGATCTTTATGATTTCTCTTCTCCCGCTGGGCTTAGGGTTTCTTTCTTGTTCTTTCTCCAGCTCCTTTAGGTGTAGGGTTATGTTGTGTACCTGAGACCTTTCTTGTTTCTTGAGAAAGGCTTGTACCGCTATATATTTTCCTCTCAGGACTGCCTTTGTTGTGTCCCACAGATTTTGAACCGTTGTACTTTCATTATCATTTGTTTCCATGATTTTTTTCAATTCTTCTTAATTTCTTGGTTGGCCCATTCATCTTTAGAAGGATGCCGTTTAGTCTCCATGTATTTGGGTTCTTTCCAAACTTCCTCTTATGGTTGAGTTCTAGTTTCAGAGCACTGTGGTCTGAAAACATGCAGGGAATGATCCCAATCTTTTGATACCAATGGAGTCCTGATATAGAACCGAGGATGTGATCTATTTTGGAGAGTGTTCCATGTGCACTAGAGAAGAATGTGTATTCTGTTCTTTTCAGATGAAATGTTCTGAATATATCTGTGATGTCCATCTGGTCCAGTGTGTCGTTTAAGGCCTTTATTTCCTTGTTGATCTTTTGCTTGGATGATCTGTCCATTTCAGTGATGGGAGTGTTAAAGTCCCCTACTATTATTGTATTATTGTTGATGTGTTTCTTTGATTTTGTTATCAATTATTTTATATAACTGGCTGCTCCCACGTTGGGGGCAAAGTATTTAAAATTGTTAGATCTTCTTGTTGGACAGACCCTTTGAGTATGATATAGTGTTCTTCCTCATCTCTTATTAGTCTTTGGCTCAAAATCTAATTGATCTAATAGAAGGATTGCTACTCCTGCTAATTCTCCACGGTCTTGACTCCTCAGTATTTCCAGATACAGCAACTTATTCTTCATCTTAGAAAAGCTATCGTGGGGAGGAGACAAGATGGTGGAGAAGTAGCAGGCTGAGACTACTTCAGCTGGCAGGAGATCAGCTAGATAGCTTATCTAAAGATTGCAAACACCTACAAATCCATCGGCAGATTGAAGAGAAGAAGAACAGCAATTCTAGAAACAGAGAAACAACCACTTTCTGAAAGGTAGGACTGGCGGAGAAGTGAATCCAAAGCGACGGGAAGATAGACCCCTGGGGAAGGGACTGGCTCCCGGCACGCGGCAGAGCAACGGAGCACAAAATCAGGACTTTTAAAAGTCTGTTCCACTGAGGGACATTACTCCAGAGCCTAAACCGGGGCGAAGCCCTCGCGGGGTCAGCGTGGCCTCAGATCCCGTAGGGTCACAGAAGGATCGGGGGTGTCTGAGTGTCACAGAGCTTGCAGGTATTGGAACGGAAAAGCTGGCTACAGAGACAGAGCTGACAGTGAGCTCACAGCTTGAGGTTACCTTGAACTGTTCGCAGGCTTGGTGAGCTCAGAGTGAGGCCGGAGGTCAGGCAGATGGGAGTTACTGGGCGCTGTTCTCTGATGGCGCACTGAGGAGTGGGGGCCCGGACTCTCGGCTCCTCCAGGCCGGAGACCAGGAGGCGTCCATTTGTATTCCCCTCCTCCAGAACTCTATGGAAAGTGCTCAGGGAACAAAAGCTCCTGAAAGCAAACCTGAGCGGATAACTCAGCCCGCCCCTGGTAAGGGCGGTGAATTCCACCTGGGGCAAAGACACTTAAGAATCACTTCGACAGGCCCCTACCCCAGAAGATCAACAAGAAGTCCAGCCAAGACCAAGTTCACCTACCAAGGAGTGCGGTTTCAATACCAAGGAGAGCAGCAGAATTCCAGAGGAGAAAGCAAAGCACGGAACTCATGGCTTTCTCCCTGTGATTTTTGAGTCTTACAGTTAAAGTAATTTTTTTCTTTTTCATTTTTTTCTCTTTTTTTGCTAAATTTTTTTTAACCTTTACTCTTTTCCTTTTTAACGTTTTTAACTAATTTATCTAATATATATATATATTTTCGTTTTTTACTTTTCTTTATTCATTTTCTTTTTTTAATTCTTTTCTTTTTCTTTTTTTTTTTTTCCTTTCTTTCTTTTTGAACCACTTTTTATCTCCTTTCTCGCCCTTCACGATATGGGATCTCTTCTGATTTGGTTAAAGCATATTTTCCTGGGGTTGTTGCCACCCTTTTAGTATTTTACTTGCTCCTTCATATACTCTTAGCTGGACAAAATGACAAGGCGAAAAATTCACCACAAAAAAAAAAAAAAAAAAGAACAAGAGGCAGTACCAAAGGATAGAGACCTAATCAATACAGACATTGGTAATATGTCAGATCTAGAGTGCAGAATGACAATTCTCAAGGTTCTAGCTGGGCTTGAAAAATGCATGGAAGATATTAGAGAAACCCTCTGTGGAGATATAAAAGCCCTTTCTGGAGAAATAAAAGAACTAAAATCTAAACAATTTGAAATCAAAAAAGCTATTAATGAGGTGCAATCAAAAATGGAGGCTCTCACTGCTAGGATAAATGAGGCAAAAGAAAGAATTAGCAATATAGAAGACCAAATGACAGAGAATAAAGAAGCAGAGCAAAAGAGGGACAAACAGCTACTGGACCACAAGGGGAGAATTCGAGAGATAAGTGACACCATAAAAAGAAACAACATTAGAATAATTGGGATTCCAGAAGAAGAGAAAGAGAGAGGGGAGCAGAAGGTATACTGGAGAGAATTATTGGGGAGAATTTTCCCCAATATGGCAAAGGGAATGAGCATCAAAATTCAGGAGGTTCTGAGAGTGCCCCTCAAAATCAATAAGAATAGGCCCACACCCCGTCTCCTAATAGTAAAATTTACAAGTCTTAGTGACAAAGAGAAAATCCTGGAAGGAGCACGGGAAAAGAAGTCTGTTACATACAATGGTAAAAATATTAGATTGGCAGCTGACTTATCCACAGAGACCTGGCAGGCCAGAAACAGCTGGCATGATATTTTCAGAGCACGAAACAAGAAAAACATGCAGCCAAGAATACTATATCCAGCTAGGCTATCATTGAAAATAGAAGGAGAGATTAAAAGCTTCCAGGACAAACAAAAACTGAGAGAATTTGCAAACACCAAACCAGCTCTACAGGAAATACTGAAAGGGGTCCTCTAAGTAAAAAGAGAGCCTACAAGTGGTAGATCAGAAAGGAACAGAGACCATATACAGTAACAGTCACCTCACAGGCAATACAATGGCACTAAATTCATATCTCTCAATAGTTACCCTGAATATTAATGGGCTAATTGCCCCAATCAAAAGACACAGTGTATCAGAATGGATAAAAAAACAAAACCCATCTATATGTTGCCTCCAAGAAACTCATTTTAATCCCGAAGACACCTCCAGATTTAAAGTGAGGGGGTGGAAAAGAATTTAACATGCTAATGGACATCAGAAGAAAGCAGGAGTGGCAATCCTTATATCAGATCAATTAGATTTTAAGCCAAAGACTATAATAAGAGATGAGGAAGAACACTATATTAAACTCAAAGTGTCTGTCCAACAAGAAGATCTAACAATTTTAAATATTTATGCCCCCAACGTGGGAGCAGCCAACTATATAAACCAATTAATAACAAAATCAAAGAAACACATCAACAATAATACAATAATAGTAGAGGACTTTAGATCACAACCAACACCAAAGAATTACAAACTATTATAAGAACATACTATGAGCAACTCTCTGCCAACAAATTTGACAATCTGGAAGAAATGGATGTATTCCTAGAAACATATAAATTACCAAAACTGAACAAGGAAGAAATAGAAAGCCTGAACAGACCCATATCGAGTAAGGAGATTGAAACAGTCATTAAAAATCTCCAAACAAACAAAATCCCAGGGCCAGACGGCTTCCCGGGGGAATTCTACCAAACATTTAAAGAAGAACTAATTCCTATTCTCTTGAAACTGTTCTAAAAAATAGAAGTGGAAGGAAAACTTCCAAACTCATTTTATTAGGCCAGCCTCACCTTGATCCCATAACCAGACAAGGATCCTATCAAAGAAGAAAGCTATAGACCAATATCCTTGATGAACACAGATGCGAAAATTCTCACAAAAATACTAGCCAATAGGATTCAACAGTACATTAAAAGGATTATTCACCACGACCAAGTGGGATTTATTCCAGGGCTGCAAGTTTGGTTCAACATCCGCAAATCAGTCAATGTGATACAACACATCAATAAAAGAAAGAACAAGAACCATATGATACTCTCAATAGATGCTGAAAAAGCATTTGACAAGGTACAGCATCCCTTCCTGATCAAAACTCTTCAAAGTGTAGGGATAGAGGGCACATACCTCAAAATTATTAAAGCCATTTATGAAAAACCCACTGCAAATATCATTCTCAATGGAGAAAAACTGAAATCTTTCCTGCTAAGGTCAGGAACACGGCAGGGATGTCCATTATCCCCCCTGCTATTCAACATAGTACTAGAAGTCCTAGCCTCAGCAATCAGACAACAAAAGGACATTAAAGGCATCCAAATCGGCAAAGAAGAAGTCAAACTATCACTCTTCACAGATGATATGATACTAAATGGAAATCACAAGACTCCACTCCAAAACTGCTAGAACTCGTACAGGAACTCAGTAAAGTGTCAGGATAGAAAATCAATGCACAGAAATCAGTTGCATTTCTTTACACCACAACAAGACAGAAGAAAGAAAAATTAAGGAGTCAATCCCATTTACAATTGCCAAACCACAGGACACCTAGGAATAAACCTAACCAAAGAGGCTAAGAATCTATACTCAAAAAACTATAAAGTACTCATGAAAGAAATTGAGGAAGACACAAAGAAATGGAAATATATTCCATGCTCCTGGATGGGAAGCATAAATATTGTGAAAATGTCTATGCTACCTAAAGCAATCTACACATTTAATGCAATTCCTATCAAAGTACCATCCATCTTTTTCAAAGAAATGGAACAAATAATTCTAAAATTTATATGGAACCAGAAAAGACCTCGAATAACCAAAGGAATTTGAAAAAGAAACCCAAAGTTGGTTGCATCACAATTCCGAACTTCAAGTTCTATTACAAAGCTGTCATCAGCAAGACAACATGGTACTGGCTCAAAAACCGACACATAGATCAATGGAACAGAATAGAGAGCCCAGAAATAGACCCTCAACTGTATGGTCAACTAATCTTCGACAAAGCAGGAAAGAATGTCCAATGGAAAAAAGACAGCCTCTTCAATAAATGGTGCTGGGAACATTGGACAGCCACATGCAGAAAAATGAAATTGGACCATTTCCATACACCACACACAAAAATAGACTCAAAATGGATGAAGGACCTCAATGCGCGAAAGGAATCCTTCAAAATCCTTGTGGAGAACACAGGCAGCAACCTCCTCGACCTCAGCCGCAGCAAAATCTTCCTAGGAACATCGCCAAAGGCAAGGGAAGCAAGGGCAAAAACTAACTATTGGGATTTCATCAACATCAAAAGCTTTTGCACATCAAAGGAAACAGTTAACAAAATCAAAAGACAACTGACAGAATGGGAGAATATATTTGCAAATGACATATCAGATAAAGGACTAGTGTCCAAAATCTATAAAGAACTTAGCAAACTCAACACCCAAAGAACAAATAATCCAATCAAGTAATGGGCAGAGGACAGGAACAGACATTTCTGCAAAGAAGACATTCAGATGGCCAACAGACACATGAAAAAGTGCTCCATATCACTCGGCATCAGGGAAATACAAATCAAAACCACAATGAGATATCACCTCACACCAGTCAGAATGGCTAAAATCAACAAGTCAGGAAATGACAGATGCTGGCAAGGATGCGGAGAATGGGGAACCCTCCTACACTGTTGGTGGGAATGCAAGCTGGTGCAGCCACTGTGGAAAACAGCATGGAGGTTCCTCAAAATGTTGAAAATAGAACTGCCCTATGACCCAGCAATTGCACTACTGGGTATTTACCCTAAAGATACAAACGTCGTGATCCAAAGGGGCACGTGCACCCGAATGTTTATAGCAGCAATGTCCACAATAGCCAAACTATGGAAGGAACCTAGATGTCCATCAACAGATGAATGGATAAAGAAGAAGTGGTATATATACACAATGGAATACTATGCAGCCTTCAAAAGAAATGAAATCTTGCCATTTACGACAACATGGATGGAACTAGAGCGTATCATGCTTAGTGAAATAAGTCAAGCAGAGAAAGACAACTATCATATGGTCTCCCTGATTTAAGGCAGTGGTGATGCAACATGGGAGCTTAAGTGGGTAGGAGAAGAATAAATGAAACAAGATGGGATTGGGTGGGGGACAAACCATAAGTGACTCAAACTCACAAAACAAACTGATTGTTGCTGGGGGGAGGGAAGTTGGGAGAAGGGGGGTGGGGTTATGGACATTGGGGAGGGTATGTGCTTTGGTGAGTGCTGTGAAGTCTGTATACCTGGCGATTCACAGACCTGTACCCCTGGGGATAAAAATATATGTTTATAAAAATTAAAATTAAAAAAAATCAATGGAAGTTTAAAAAAATTAAAAGTGAGCTCTGCTATCCAAATAGGACATACGAGATGGATTTCCCATCATACCATTAAAAAAAAAAAAAAACTATCTTGATATATCCTACATCCTAGAAATTTCACTAGTGGAGGGTAGTAGTAGAAGTAGGTCTCCGAATTTTGGCTGGATTTATTTCCCACCCTCTGTTATCCAAATGTTTTCCCAGTAAGTCTGAACTAGTTGCTGCTTCTTTTTTATTACATCTAATGTTATCAATGTAACGGAATTGTATGATATCTTATGGAAATGAAAGATAATCAAGATCCTTTCAAACTAGTTTGGGAATTAAATCCTCCAGAAGTATCAGCCTAGGGAGTCCAAGGGCAGCAGCTGGTAAGCACAGGCACTGGCACTCACCCAGTATTTCAGCCAAGGTCCTGTGGAAAATATTTTACAGAAACCACTTCCTTGTGCACATTATCCCATCATACTTGAGGGTTTCATGAACAAATTGTCATTTACACCAACAGTTTAGTTGGACAATTGCTCATGAAAACCAGAAAAATCAAAGAACTTACCTACTGTATATATTGTAAATCATGTACAAAGTGATATATAGGAATAATGAAAACTGAAATTTAAGAAAAAGAGTTATGGACTCTAGTTTGAAATAAAAGCTCTATCTTAAAGTATAGACATGTTCTCAATCAAATCTAGGAAAACCAAGAACTAATTTTAGAGAGAAATCAAAATGTGAAATATGACAGTTCTGAGCCTTACTCCAAGAGCTTCATGACTCTTCTGACCATCAGTTCAATCACTCTATTCTTAGTATAATTGTGATTATATTGTTATTTTGTTCAAAATGCTAAATGATTCCTTGTTGCCTATAAATAAAGTTCAAGCTGCTTCATCAAGAAAAAAAAAAAATTCCTGCCTACTAAATTATGACAAGAGGCTGGAATTGATATACCCTTTAGGTAAGATAACTCTGAACCTTCATTGTTGGACTTTTCAGCTTTCTAGAAA
This sequence comes from Mustela lutreola, assembly GCF_030435805.1. Classification (NCBI taxonomy): domain Eukaryota; kingdom Metazoa; phylum Chordata; class Mammalia; order Carnivora; family Mustelidae; genus Mustela; species Mustela lutreola. The sequence continues at coordinate 60,089,067 of NC_081297.1, forward strand.
ACTGTTTCCCATGATCTTTACTAAGAGCTATCAAGAAAAAGCAATAAACCTACCTGGATATTTTTTAAATAAGCTTATCACATGGTCCCGCCTCTGCTGCTTGGCTCTTTTGGTCTAGTAAGTCCAATGGACTACTTTTTGTAGCAGATCAACATGTCTGGTGGTGCCAGTGATATGCCCCAGTAAAATTTCAAATAAAAAGTACCTTACATTTTGAAGCAAAGCTTTTTCTACATAAAAATCAAATATGATTTTGAGAAAAAGTCTGGTTTTCAACAGGGCTCTCATGGAGTCTGAATGTCTGCTCATAAAGCACCAGGCAACCTGAAACTTGAGCAGCTCACTTAACTGGGCCCTTTAAGCTGAACTATAAAGTGGGCATTACCAAAATTACTCCATAATTACACATTTTTTTTAATGGACCTGGAAACAGAGCCTGAAATCATAAGCAATTTTTACTAACAGGTTATTCACACAATCAAAATACCTGCTTCTGCCACATGATTGGCCCTTAACATTTATCTATTGCTTCTTTGAAATTTTTCTATGAAAAATTGAGAAAAAAAAATCAAACTTGCTTTCCAGATAACTTGTCTTCTCAAGTACCCAACTACTTAGAAGAAATAACTTTTATAAAGTGGAATCGTCTGTTGAATTACCACTACTACTTCAGCTAAGATTTCTGATCAAATCTAAAAATAATACTACTTCAGCTAACAAGCTATTCTCCATTATCCAATTATTATCTCTAATTATAAGACCAGCACATAATGTTGCTATATAACCAGAATATACTTTTTAGAGGAACAAGAAGTAAAGATATGGGTGGTATCTCCCATTTATTCCAAAAGACTCATTTAAAAATATCAGATTCCTATGTCTAGTGCTCTAGACATTTTAGGACTCATTGGAGAAATATTCCTACCAAGAGACATAATGTATTTCTGTTGAATTAAAAGCAGCAACTAAAATGTGTACTAATTTAATTTTTAAAGATTTTATTTATTTATTTGAGAGAAAGAGTGACAGAGCATGAGTGGGGGTGATGGGCAGAGGGAGAAGCAGACTCTCTGCTGAGACAGAGCCTGATCCAGGACCCTCAGATCATGACCTGTGCTAAATGCAGATGCTTAACTGACTGAGCCACGCAGGCACTCCTAAAATGTGTACTAATTTTAGATTCCAAATGTCCCTAGGTGAAGAAGTGGATTATGAAATAGGTTGAGATAATTAACTCTAAATATCAAGGGAAATAGAGAGGTTGCTATATGATGAAGGAGAAAAAATTCTGGATTCTTAAAGGTGATCTAAGTATTACATCTAATGGTAGTGGCTAGTAAACATGATATTGGACACATCGGACATTGGAAATTGATGGATACAAGAAGCTACCATGAGTGATTGAGACCAATCTTAGGAGCCTCAGAATGTCCCAGTAAACCTGGACAAAGTCAAGCCATAGATTTCTGATCAAATCTAAAAATAAAAATAAATGTAGTTAGTTATTTTCATTACTTATTGTATCATATATCCTCTTTCCTCTTCATTTTTTTCTCTATACATGTAGGCATAAGTGGTAGTTATATTTACCATTTATTCCACAGATGACAATAAATCAAAGGGTGCCTAATGCATTTACAGAGAAGCACATAGATATCATCCAAAAATTCTGACTTGATTCTGAACACAGGAAGTTGCAAAATATTTTTCATTTTTTAGGAAATGATTTTGTTTTGTCTTGTTTTTGTTTTTTTGACAGTCCCAAGAATAATTACTGGGTGTCAGGAACAGAAATATATGCTTCAGGGACACCTGGGTGGCTCAGTGGGTTAAAGCCTCTGCCTTCAGCTCAGGTCATGATCCCAGGATCGGGCTCTCTGTTTAACAGGGAGCCTGCTTCCTTCTCTCTCTCTCTCTGCCTCCTTCTCTGCCTACTTGTGATCTCTGCCTGTCAAATAAATAAATAAAATCTTAAAAAAATATATATATATTATATATATATTATATATATATATATGCTTCAGAATGGGCATGTTGGGATGGGCTCTCAAAGTGTTGAACTATACTGAATTTAAAAAAAACTAGTCTGCCTGGTGCTAATTTCCCTTTCCTAAATATATTTTCATTACATTTGTTTGTTTGTTTATTGAGTAAGCCCCACCCTGAACATGGAGCTTGAACACACAACCCCAAAATCACATGCTCTACTGACTTAGCCAGCCAGGCACCCCTTTTACTTTTATTTAAATAAACTTTTTCCTTTCTCATAGTTTTATATTACAGAAAAATTACAAAGATAGTACTTTGAGTTCCTACATACCCCTTACTAAGTTTCCCATGCTGTTAACACTTTACATTACTATGGAATATTTGTCACAGCAAAGGAAGCAAAGAATGGTATACTACTACTAACTAAACTCCACACTTAATTCAGATTTCACAAACATTTTTTCCTCTAATGTCCTTTCATTGTCTCCGGATTCTGTCCAGGACACAGCATTAATTCTCATGTCTTCCAGGCATCTTTTGACTCAGTGTCTCAGACTTTTCCTGTTTTGGATGGTCTTGTGTTTTGAAGGGCTCTGGTGAGGTATTGTACAGAATGTCCTTAAATTTGGCTTTGTTTGATCCTTTTATCCTGGTTAAACTGAGTGTGGGTTTTGAGAAAAATCAGAGATAAAGAGACCTTTTCATCACATGACATCAGCAAGTTCATATGACCAACATGACTTATCATTGATGATATAAACTATGGTCATCTGGCTGAGGTAGTGTTTTCTAGGTTTCTCTATTACCTCTCATTATACCTTCCATAAAAATCTTCTTTACAAATAGTTCACTAAGATCATTTCATACTCAAGGGGTTAAGTTCTACTTTCTTGAGGTTGAAAGGTATCTACATAAATTATTCAGAATTCTTCTGTACAGAAAATGTGTCTCCCCTCTCTGTTTATTTATTTCTTAAATAATTATGTATTATGGACTTGATATTTATTTTATACTTTGAGTTACAATACAATACTATGTTCTTTATTTTTTGCTTAAATTTTTCCACGTTGGGTCATTTAGAGGTCTTTCCAAATGATTCCTGTGTCCTTTTAAAACGTCCCATGTTTTTCTTTGTGTACTAAGGATCCCCCCTTACTTTCTGTTACTGTAAGATTCTGCAGGATCATCTTGGATGTCTTTTGCCCAACCCTAGAACCAGCCATTTGTGCAGTGATTCCTGTTTCTTTTTGCTAAATAATGTAATTAGAAACCAGAATTTCTAGATGTATCATTTGCTACTGAGGTGTCACTGCTTCTAGACTCTCTCAACAAACAACTACAGACACACACACAAGCACACACAAAGACAGGAGCATGTTTACATACAAATTATTATTGTTTCTGCATCTACTCATCTGCATCAATACTATCTAAAGACTGGGTGTAGTGCATAAATGAAACTTGAAACAATAAAAAAATAAAATTTAAAAGAAAAAAATAAATATATATGATACAAGACCAAAAAAATAAGTAAATTGAAATAAAAATATAAATAAATAAATAAATAAATAAATAAATAAATAAGAGTTCATACTGATGGCCCAACTCTAATTTTATGCCACATGATTTTCAATACTGAGAAACGTGATGGTCTCCACCATTTTCCACGCATTTACTTTATTTTCTTTAAGTTAATTTTTTTCACTGTTCCAAGATTCATTGTTTATGCACCACACCCAGTGCTCCATGCAATACGTTCCCTCCTTAATACCCACTACCAGGCTCACCCAACCTCCAAGCCATCCCCCTGCCAAAACCCTCAGTTTGTTTTTCAGAGTTCACAGTCTCTCATGCTCTGCCATGAATTTAGTTTAATTTATTCCAGCCCAATATGCACCAACTCAATTTTCAAGATTGTAACCCTATCTCTCTATTAGAAATGACATTACCAACAAGACTGCCTTCTGTATTTATTCTTATATTTTCCAGCCAAAAAGCTGCTTTCTAAAGTTACTTAGACCAGCAACTTTATCCTCACCTCATCATTAAAATTATGTCATATATTTGTAATGCAGTATGATTCTTTAATCACAGTCTATAATTCATCATGGATCCCTTGGCCTCCTAAATTTTTAAAATTTGTATGTGTGAATATTCATTATTTGTGTCACAAAGGTTAATGGGCTTTGAGAAATGCATATTGCCCTGTATCCACCACAGTAGCACTATTAAGATTAGTTCCACCACTGACTATCCCTTGGATTTTTATGTGAATGTAAATTTTCAAATCAGCTAGGAGCACTGAGGATTATATGCAAACAATGAATCATGGAGCAACACACATCAAAAACTAGTCATGTGGGCACCTGGGTGGCTCAGTGGGTTAAGCCTCTGCCTTCGGCCCAGGTCATGATCCCAGAGTCCTGGGATCGAGCCCCGCATCGGGCTCTCTGCTCAGCGGGGAGCCTGCCTCCCCCTCCCTCTCTGCCTGCCTCTCTGCCTACTTCTGATCTCTGTCTGTCAAATAAATAAATTAAAAAAAAAAAAAAAAACTAGTCATGTACAGTGATGGAAAAAACATAATAAATTAAAAACATAAAGGGGGAAAGCAATTATTATTTTAAGATATAACTTTAAGATACAACTTTCTTCTCAATAGGAAATTAATGTATGCATTAATTAATTAGAATCTTCCTAAATTTGTTATTAATATTTGAAATGGTTAGCAAATTTTGGTTTATACCTTCTGTTTTTATGTAGTGAATTTTATAACCTTGAGTTATCCCCTTCATTATGAAAGAGTGATATTGTGCCATACATTTATGAGTTGTGTCTTTTAATGTATGTAGTACTTTTATGGAAATGAATAAAAACAAACATTGTGTCAATCTTTGTCCATGACCATATTTCTGTTGATCATGTGTCCTACACAACCAGTGAAATATATTTACATTAAATATGTTTACCTATGCATAATTTTAGGAAGATTGAACTTTCTTTTTGACCTGACAATTAACCATATAGTGGACGTGTGAACAAGTAAGTAACTGCAAAAAGTAACTTTGAAGTAACTGCAAAAAGCTAATGAATCAGAGGGAGCACAATAATTATCAATAATTATTTACATCATCACTTCTCACTCATTACTACCATGTCATAATGGATTACAACAAAATGGTCTTTAGAGTACAAAATACTCTTTCAAAGTTTGTTTTCCTTCTGAATTTGAGAAATTCAGTGGGGAAAAACAGTACCAAAAATATTATCAAAGTTGGACGGTCATGAAATGGATATTTAGCATAGATGTTTTGAGATAAGATTGGAATCTTAACATTTTAGTTTCTGAGAAAAAAATAAATTGTGCCAAGTTTATGGATGGTGCTTCATGTATAGTTATGAGCACTGGCAGGAAATGGACTGCTATAGCAGCATTCTAGTCCAACACAGATTTACTTCCTAATGACACTTGTAAGGAAAATATTCTTAATGGACATAATCTCAAACTGCACACTTGTTCTCTTTTCTGAAATACAGTCTGGAACACACATTTGCACTGATTTAGGGCCAGTGGGCTAGCCGTTTACTTGGGTAACTAGGAACTTGAGAGCAACAAGATTGAAGGATTACTGACATGATGTTCTGTTTGTAGATGGAATTCCCCAAGTGATAAAAGGAATTGAGAATATTGACTTCCCACATGAATACTTGGTAATTCCTATCAGATATGGACCAGTTATCAGTAATCTGGTGAAGGCAATGATCCATTATCTTTCATATTCTTTGCCGTCTACTTCATTGCTCATTCTTTGGATTCTCATCAATAATATAGCCATGGTAGAAAAGGTAGAACTCAACAGCATGGATTGCTAAACATGCCTGACCTAGAAATTACCCATGGTAAGTGCACAATTTTCTTATGATGGTTATCAAAAATATTTGGAAAGGGGCACCTGGGTGGCTCAGTGAGTTAAGCCTCTGCCTTTGGTTCAGGTCATGATCTCAGGGTCCTGGGATCAAGCTCTGCATTGGGCTCTCTGCTCAGTGTGGAGCCTTCTTTCTCCCCCCCCAACCCTCTGCATAGTTGTGATCTAAAAAAAAAAAAAAAAAAAACAAAACGAGAACATATGGGGATATGTTATAAAAAATATATGGAGAAAAACAAAATGTCCATTGCTGGATGAATGGATAAAGAAAATGTGGCAGGCTCCTGGGTGGCTCAGTGGGTTAAGCCGCTGCCTTCGGCTCAGGTCATGATCTCAGGGTCCTGGGATCGAGTCCCGCATCGGGCTCTCTGCTCAGCAGGGAGCCTGCTTCCTCCTCTCTCTCTCTGCCTGCGTCTCTGCCTACTTGCGATCTCTCTCTGTCAAACAAATAAATAAATAAAATCTTTAAAAAAAAAAAAAAAAAAGAAAATGTGGCATATGCATACAATGGAACATTATTTGGCATTAAAAAGGAAGGAAATTCTGCCACAGTGACAATGTGAATGAAACTGGAGGACATTGTGCTAAGGGGAAAATGACAATCAAAGCAAATACACCATGATTCCTGTTATATAAGGTATCTCAAGAAGTTAAGCTCATAGAAGCAGAGAGTAGAATGATGATTTCTTGGGGCTGAGGGGATGAGAAATGAGGAACTGCTGTTGAAATGGTTTCAACTTAAATTATGCAAGAAGAAACAGTTCCAGAGATCTGTTGTGTAACATTGTACATGTTGTTACAATACTGTGTTGCACACTTAGAAATTTCTTAAAAGGGTAGATCTCATGGTAAATATTCTTACTACAACAAGAAATGTAAATAAATTCTTGGGCTACCAGCCAGCTGTCATGCTTCCATTTGATTACATTGGTTTTTCCATCAAGAAGAAGCATTGATTCACCCAGGCTCTACTCTAGGTGTTATTTTGCCCATTTTGCTCAATTGCTTCTGTTAACATGACTATATTGGGATTTAACAAATGCCTTATTCACTATTATGCCATTTTGCAGTAGAGCTTTGGTGTAATACACTCACTTTGCAAGAACAGAAGTAAGGCAATGCACTCATTCCCATGGAATTCAGTGGAATCATCAGGCACCACATAGAAGAGAATCAAGGGAACTAGTGGAATGGTGGAATCACTTACAAAGACTCAGTCATTAGAACAACTGCTATTAGCCCCTTACAAAATTGGGTTATTGTTTCAAGGATATGGTCTATGCTCTGCATTAGCAAACAATGTATGAGGCTATTTCTTTCATAATCAGACTGTTGGCCCAAGTACCTTGGGTCAAAATGGGAATGCCAGTGACCAACCTAATACCTGCTAACCCACCCTCTTTCCCCCATTGCTGTTCCTATGTCATTAGACTTTTCTGAATTAGTATACTTATTACTCAATGGAAGGATATTTTATGGGGGGACACAGCAATTAGTCCTATCTCCTGGGTATTCATTTCCAACAGGTAAACAAAATGCTTTGTATTCTTTTGGGTAACTGATAGTGATTAGCAGAAGATATTAATAGAAAGGAGAGGGAGAGGTATATAGAAGTAACCCAGGGAATTTTCCAGAATGCCTTGTAACACCATCGTGTCTGCCAGTAAATGTTAATCAAGTATAGCAAGTCAACATGGCAAGACCATAAGGGCCCAGATCCTTCATCAGTGGAGTTTGAATGACACCACCAGGTAAGTAGATTCTGGATTCCGAATTTATTTTTGAGACCAAGGTGCATATGGAAAGAAATGATCAAATGTTGCCCTTGACCAGTGCACATGTGAGGACGTAGGAGCTACCATTACTTTAATTTAATTTTTATTATATACAAATGGGATTTTTTGGACTGATACTGTACATTTAAAGAATAATTGAAGTTTATACAGTGACTGTTGGGAAATTACTTACTTAATATATGACACCTGGACAAAACTTTCAAGCAAATATAATTATAAGGTGAATTTAACTGTAAATCCAATGAATCAATATTTAACCTCTACTTAAGGAATTAGAAGGCATTTGGTGGGCTTATTTATCCCACATCATCCCCATGCCATTGTACTTCTAATTATCAATTATCAGTGACAAAATAGAGCTAAGGAATAAATATAGAGAGTTTTAAGTGAAAATGAATGAACTTCATGACTAGGAGAAACATTTCTTTAAAAATATATTTCATGACATAGTATTTTCTTTCATAACGATGTGAGTTAGCCTACCACAAGTTTTGCTGTTATGATGTAATGATAAATTGAAATGCTTCTTTTTCAGTGAAGAAATTAGGAATGAAAGATCCTTTTGGTCCCCCCCAAAGGATTCACACAAGAAGAGAAAAAATGAACTGTTGTTATATATTTTGACTCCTACCAAGTTTAAGCTCTTCTTTTTCCTTTCTTTTCTTCCCTTTATTCCCTTTCTTCCTTTCCTTCCTTTCTTTTTCTTTCCTCTTTTTTTTCCTTTCCTTTTTCCCCTCCTCTCCTCTCTTCTTTTGTTCTCTCCCCACCCTCCAAATCTAGCGATTCTGTGGTCCTCATGGATCTTGACTCCCGAGCCTGAGTATCTTAGTAATTATGCTTCCTTCTCTCCCAGGGGGACTATCTCTCAGAAGGTAAGAGAAACCCCAGTGCTGTAATTATTTGAAAAAGTTACATCGTTATGGTAAAATCAAAGCCAGTAGAGATAACTGCTGCTGACATTCTGGTGGATGATCAGAGATTCTGCATGACTCATGACCTCTACTTACATATCCAAGACAATCTACTTTGCTTCTTTAAAAGTATTCAGCATCCAAGAATGCAGGACAGAGTATCCTGCGGATTGACTCCTCAGGTTCACTTTGTGTAATTGTAGAATATAATTCCTGGAACTGTTTCAGTATTAGCAAAGCATCATTTGGAAAATTCACCTTGTGTCTCTTCCACAAAGGACTATAGCATTTTTCAGGAAATCGACTACCTAAAGAAAGTACAGTTTTTAATTAGAGCAACAAGGGAAATTAGCTCAATTTCTCTATGGGAAGAAGTAAAATTGGGATGATAAACATGGGTTTGGAAGTTTTTTTGGAGGGGGAGGGATTCATTTTATTTGACATAGAGGATATTTAGAAACTGTGGCATTGTCATTAATTAACTTTATGTTTATTCTTTCTAGAATTAAGACAATAACAAGAATTAAAGACCAGGATTCTGCTGCTTCCTTTTAAGCAACAAAGGTGAGAATAAATCTTAAAACATGTGAGTTTTGACAAGTGATAAGTAATAAACTGACTAACTGACTACTTGTTTATTGGCTCCTCTAGGAAAGAATCTCTTTGCTAGGTATAAACATTTTGGGGCATAAACTTACTAACATTAAAACAAGTTTGATAGGAATACATCTGGATAATTAAAATGATCTACAATCTTACCCTGGGAGAGATTAGAAGAAAATAAATAGTCTATATTGAAGAAATATTTCATGACAACTTCAGGCTCTCTTTTCACGTTTTAAGTAAGTATTTTATGCCTTTGTTTTTTAATCTTTAGCATTTTCCTTGATTCCTTTCCTCAACTTAGGATGGTTTATCAAAAAATAATACCCAAAACATATTAATAATTTTTAACTTAATCAGTGCTGATTATTTTGGTATGCATTGTTGACTGAGCACAGAAAAATATGATAAAATAGTAATAGCTAGTATCTGTCAGGTGCTTATTCTGTCAGGAAGGGTTCTATATCTAAGTATCCTTAGGAAAATGTTGGGAGTTATAGTGTTTTCATCCCTGGTTTATGTGAGGACACCATGGTATAGTCACTTGCCAGAAGTTATGGCAATAACTTAATTGCCATGAGTAGATTATATAGAGGATATAAGCAAGTTACATAAGTCACTTATTCCAAGGTCCCAGTTAGTAAATGTGAGAAGCAGCCTTGGACGTTCTTTCCCGCACTTAAACCTAAACCCATGTTAACCATCTGAGTATTTCAATGTCTTCAAGGTTTTCTGATTTTGCATTCTCAATTGTCATTCAACATTTATCTGTGTAATAGATATTGATTAATTGAAATCTGCCAGACACAGAACATTGTGCATACATGCATGAGGACAAATTGAAGTTTTGATCTTAAGGAAGAACTTATTAATATTCAATATGAATATTAAAATATGGTGATAATAGCTGCTGTCCTTAGGAACATGATATATGCAGATGTGTTTAAACCGAGGTTGAAAGATTGGAGAATTTACTTTGCAGACAAGAAAATTTAATAATTTCAAAGTATAAATAGTGATAAATCAGGTAAAGGAACTGCAATAGATTATTATAAAAGGCGGTAATTTGCAGTGATTAAGGATGCATGGATTCTGCAGCCTGGGTTTTTGACTACAAATGTCACGTCTGACTCTAACAGGTGGCTCTCAACAACTTTACTTATCTTTATCTTTTTCCATGTGTAAACTAGAGAATAGGATAGTAATCACCTCATATTATTGTTGTATGGATTAAAATAAGTGGTCAAAATGCATTTAGAAGAGTGGCAGTTGTGTAAAAAGTGCTCCATTATTGTTTTATTATTGTTACTTAGGCAGAACCGTGCATAGAGGGCCCTGAGGAGACAGAAGGACTGACCATGTTGTTAACACAACCAGTTCAAATCCTTAGTTGAGCTGTCAAGTACATGAGGTATGATGGCTGTGAAAGTCATATCCCAGGTAAATAAGAATACAATCAGCAATCCCTCATGTATATTTTTGTTTGGTCTTTCTTTCTTTCTTTCTTCTTTGTTTTCCCTTCCTTCCTTCCTTTCCTTATTTCTTTCCTTCTTTCAGTATCATTTTCCAAAGTAACTCTTCCATCTAAACTACCTGTAGGTCTTCTTTTAAAAAGAAAAAAAAAAAAAAAACATGGATTGCATGAATCACTGGGTGTGGTGAAAAAATAATGAATACTGTCTTTCTGAAAATAAATAAATTGAAAAAATTTAAAAAAAAGAATCAGAAAAACAAAACAAAACAACAACAACAACAACAACAACAACAACAACAACAAAACAAATAAATAAAGGAGCATGTGATAGCTCTTACCTTGTATAAAGTAATGCCTAATTGTAATGGCAAATGTGTTTCTTTGAGCCAATGTGTGTGATGGCCAAGGTTTGTTATCAGAAGAACCCTCTTCAGTTTTGAAGGGGCAGGGGTTGGGAGGTTGGGGGAGCCAGGTGGTGGGTATTATGGAGGGCACATACTGCATGGAGTACTGGGTGTGGTACATAAACAATGAATTCTGTTACACTGAAAAGAAATAATTTTTTTTTTTAAAAGAAAAAAAAAAAACAAACTCTGAGCTGCAGGCTGAAGAAATGCAGGGAAATATCATGGTGAAGGGGCTGCGGAGGCCCACCTGGGAAAGAAATACTAGTATTTGAGTCCTAGTAACATTTGTGTTTTTTTGTGCAGAACCATGATCTTAGTGAGTAAATAACTTACAACAGAATTCAGAATTTCCATTGCCCACAAAAAATAATTGTACCTCTTATGTCATTTTTAAATTTGATCACTTTCTTTATATCTGCTGCTTTGTAATGTAAAGACCCAAAGTTATGTTTTCTAACTATATTATTCTATTAAATTATTTGTGCATTCTTCCAATTAACCTAATTTCTTCCAATTCCAACTAAATCATGATTCAGAGACATACACAGAAGTGATACTTGCATATGCATTTGGGTGGAAAGGAATTGCATTAGATATAGAGGAAAGAAATCTAATTCCACCACTTGTATGAAGAGGGACATAAAACTAACCTTTTGATTCACCATCAGTTGCAAAGGTTTAAATTTAATGGACAGTGATCTTTATAAAGTTAAAATGTATGATCACTATAGAAAAGGTTTTTAAGTCCTAAGTCTGTAATGATTATTTCTAGCTAGAACCAAGGAGTTCATTTGTTTATTTTCCCTTGTGTCTCTCAGCAGGGTTCTGCCATGGGTGACAGGGGAACAAGCAATCACTCAGCAGTGACTGACTTCATTCTCATAGGCTTCAGGGTCCTCCCAGAACTCCACATTCTCCTTTTCCTGCTCTTTCTGCTTGTGTATGCCATGATACTTCTAGGGAATGTGGGGGTGATGACCATTATTATGACTGATCCCTGGCTGAACACACCAATGTATTTCTTCCTAGGCAACCTCTCCTTCATTGACCTCTTCTATTCTTCTGTTATTGCACCCAAAGCTATGATCAACTTCTGGTCTGAGAGCAAGTCCATCTCCTTTGCCGGGTGTGTGACCCAGCTCTTTCTCTTTGCCTTGTTCATTGTGACTGAGGGATTTCTCCTGGCAGCCATGGCTTATGACCGCTTCATTGCCATCTGCAACCCACTCCTCTACTCTGTCCAGATGTCAACTCGTCTCTGCATTCAGTTGGTGGCTGGTTCCTATTTTTGTGGCTGCATCAGCTCAGTTCTTCAAACAGGCATGACATTTACTTTACCCTTTTGTGCTTCCCGGGCCTTTGACCACTTTTACTGTGATACTCGTTCACTTCAAAGGATATCTTGTTCTGACCTCTTCATCTATAGGATGGTTTCTTTCTCCATATATGGTATCATTATCATGCCTACCATCATAGTTATTATTATTTCTTATATGTATATTGTGTCCACAGTTCTGAAGATAAACTCCTCTGAGGGATGTAAGAAAGCCTTCTCCACTTGCAGCTCTCACTTAGGAGTCGTGGGTGTACTGTATGGTGCCGTCTTTTTTATATCTCACTCCAGACAGATTTCCTGAGCTGAGTAAAGTGGCCTCCTTATGTTACACTTTATTCACTCCCATGTTGAATCCTTTGATTTACTCCCTGAGAAACAAAGATGTCAAAGAAGTGCTAAAGAAACTTCTAGAGAAGAGAAATACAATTGTTTGATTTTTATTTATTTTCCACCATTGATTTTGTGGCAATTTCTGTCATATGCCTCATGGCCATTACTGAAAATCCTTCTCCATAAAAAATACCAGAACTTTTTCAAGGTGAGTTACCTGGAACACTGTTAACTCTGAATGTCCTGGATATGGGATATATACTGAGTATTAGATCATTTTTCAAGATTAACCTCACACTATCTCAAGTATGACTTTGTTTCACAGAATTGATTTCCTTTATTTTAATGGTTGGTTGTTGAACCTGACTTTTATATGTCATTCTGTTGTGTAAACAATGTTTTGCCTGGTGTTTGTTTAAAAATGCTCCTGGCAATATACACAATCACTAGTGATGGACAGGAATGCCCAACTTCTTTCTTCTTCTTTTTCTTCTACTTCTTGTGCTTTTTTTTTTTTTTAAATTTGAAAATGATAGAAAGAGTGAGATTGAGAAGCATAGAGAGAGAATGTCAAACAAACTCCCCACTGAGCACAGAGCATGACATGGGGCTCAACCTCATGAATCATGAGAACATTACCTGAGTGGAAACCAAGAGTCAGACACTCAACTGACTGAGCCACCCAGGTGCCTGAATGCCCAACTTATTTTTTAAAAAGTAATATTTTCACACTTACTAACTACCTTTTTTAGCATGTTAACCTCAATTTTCATTTTAAATGAAGTATGGTAAGTGTATTTTATCAAGAGAAAGAAATAAGAAACCAAACAGAAGTAATCTTTGCTATATGCATTAATTTGAAAAATTTTATATTACGGGTATCAGGTATTTTAGGTTGTTCTGAGATACTGCTAGTTGCTAAATCTTACTATAAATACCAAAGTGATAGTGCAAACAGATTTGGGCAATCATTCCCTCAGTTTGGATTTTCATTCATTTTTACCCATGTTGATTTTTGTGAGAAATATTGAATAAAGATATGGAGCAAGTTGGTCATTAAAATAGTGTGTAATCTAAAATTCACTCATCTATGCCCCTGGATATTCATTTGTTTCATAATTTTATTGACTGTGTAATACATTTTGTAGTGGGTTCTGGTGTAAATAACCTTATTCTTCAGGGAGCTTACCATTTAGTGTGAAAATCACAACCTCACACAGACAATTCAAATCCATAGATGTTTATGCCAAACAGACACATACAGATTTCAAAGTGGGGTGCCTGATTGCATGTGCTCACAATTAGGGAAAGTCTTAGGTAGATGGATGATGTATTTAAAGGGAGTAAGAATGGAGTCAGTATACTGTTATATCAATTCATGTTATTGATGTGGGCTTGAAGGGTAGCAATGTAAGTGGAAAAGAAAGGCTGATTTGAAAATTTCTATGTTAGATACAGAGAACTGATTAACTGATTAATATGAGGGGACTAGAGGAAGGAGGTGTGTCTCACGATGTCTGAACTGGTATCATGTTTCCGGTGATGGTACCAACAGATAAAAAGTAAAGGAATTCTTAGCAAAGTAGGAATAGAGGGACCTTTCTTCAGCTTGTAAAAGAATATCTACAAAAACCTAAAGCTAAAATCACATTTAATGTTAATGAAATAGAAGCTTCCCCACTAAGATAGGAATCAGGGAAGGATGTCCCCCTTCACCGCATCTCTTCAGTGGTTGTTTGGAAGTCTTAAGTGATGCAATAGACAAAAAAGTAAATAAAAGTATTATGGGCTGAATTATGTTTTCCCAACTCATATGTTGAAGGCCTAACCCCTAGTATCTCTGTATGTGACTATAGTTGGAGATAGAACCTTCAAAGCAAGGCTGCTACAGTGGATTTTAATACAGTCTGACCAGTGTCTTTATAAGAAGAGATTAGGACACACAGAGAGATACTGGATATGCATGCGCTCTGAGGGACAACCATGTAAAGAGGAAACCAGTGACAGACATCTGTAAGCCAAGGAGAGAATCCTCAGAATATTTAGTTATGTCACATTGATCATGGACCTCTAGTCTGTAGAACCGGGAGAAAAAAACATTGGTGTTTCAGGCCTCCAGTCTCTGGTGTTTTGCTGTGGCAGCTATATCCAATTACTATAAAAGATTAAAGAGAATGAGAAGGAAAAATAACGTCATCTTTGTTCACAGGTGACATTGTTGTCTCTGTAGAAAATCTGAAAGAATTGACAAAAACACCGTCCTGAAACTAATAGGAAGGGTAGGACGGGACTCGAAGAGATGATGCTGAGTGAAATAAGTCAAGCAGAGAGAGTCAATTATCATATGGTTTCACTTATTTGTGGAGCATAACAAATATCATGGAGGACAAGGGTGTTAGAGAGGAGAAGGGAGTTGGGGTCAATTGGAAGGGGAGGTGAATCACGAGAGACTATGGACTCTGAAAAACAATCTGAGGGGTTTGAAGGAGTGGGGGGTGGGAGGTTGGGGTAACAGGTGGTGGGTATTATAGAGGGTACGGATTGCATGGAGCACTGGGTGTGGTGAAAAAATAACTGTTATGCAGAAAATAAATTAATTAAAAAAAAGAAAGATAGGTGGATTGCAGGATACATGGTTAGTATATAAAAGTTAATTGATTTCCATATACCATCATTGAGCAAGTAGAATTTCAAATGATATCACAGTGCTGTTTATATTATCACTTACCCCAATAAAACACTTAGGAATGAACTTCACAAAATATGTACCAGATCTCTAGAAGGAAAAGCATAAAATTCTAATGGAAGAACTCAAGGCAAACTTAGATAAATGGAGAACCACTGAAGGTTCATGGAGAGGAAGATTAACATCCTCAAGATGTCATTTCTTCCCAACTTGAGATATATTTTCAATGAAATCTCAATGAGTTATTTTTTGGTTATTTTTGTTTATTGACAAACTTCAGATAATAAAGTTTATATGAAAAAGCAAAAGACCAGAAAAGCCAACAGTATGGAAGGAGAAGAACAGAATCAGAGGACTGACACTACCCAAAGTCAACTATACACGACCATACAGCTACAATAATCAGGACAACTGGTATTGTGGGAGAATAAACTAATAGAATAACGGAACAAAACTTAATAAACTCTGGATTCAGGATGACAATGGGTGTCATTGTATTCTCATCAATTGTAATAAACATACCAATCTGGTGGGGCATGTTGACACTGGACAAAGGTATGTGTGTGGGGGGGGTGGCAAGGGTAATTGGTAGATCTCTATACATTATACTTCTATAAAAATTAACGTCTTAATTAAAAAACAGACAAAAGACAGTGTACTACTACATACCTACTAGAATGACCAAAATAAAAATCACTGACTATACCAAATGCTGTCAAGGATGTGGAGGGACAGCCACCCTCACTCATTGCTGCTGTGAATGTAAAGTGGCACAGGCATTTTGGAAGATAGTTTTTCAGGTTCATGCAAAACTAAACATGCCCTTACTACATAATCCAGCAATTGCACTCCTTGATGTTTACTCAAACAAGGTGAAAACTCGTGTCCACATAAGAATCTGCACACAAATGGTGAATGAATAATAAACTATGGAACATCCAGACAATAGAATAATATTCAGCACTAAAAAGAAATGAGCTAAATCTTTCAAGCTGTGAAAGGACATGAGGGAACTATAAATGCACATTACTAAGTGAAAGAAGCCAATTCAAAAAGGGTACATACTGCATGATTCCCACTATATAACATTTTCAATTTATTGTATCTTTAAACTCCAGAATATGTTTTAGAAATAATTTCTGTATTTTTGTCTTTTGCCTGTTTATTTTTATATCCGTATTATTGAAATCTCTTTTCTCTGAGAGGCATTCTGTGTCACCTCAGAGGCATAACCTTAGGCTTGTGTGTACTCTTGGATGTCAGCAGTTTTTTGGGTTAGCTTTGGCTGTGTCCTCCCCTGATCATTTCATTGAGTGATGTTCCTCTGTAGGTTTTCCACTTAGCAGAGAGACTCCACTAATTCTTCTTGTTCTATTGCTTTGAAGACATTGTGGGACACACACACACACACACACACACACACACACATATATATATATATATATATATATATATATATTTTTTTTTTTTTACTATGTTTCATATCTTAACTATCCAATTAATCCAATTTTGCTCCCCTCTGCAAAGATAGTCTTTAAGGCCAGTCTTTGAAGTTTTCTCCAAACCTAGCATAGCTTTCTTTGTTGTCTTTTTCCCTCATTGTCTCTGGTAATCTTCTAGTTGGTTTACAGCCCCTTCTTAATTGCTTATTACCTAGTGTGTATTGTGTTTGAGAGTCATTTATGCTAAAACTTTCCTACACTTCATTCCAAATAAAGCCAGTTCACATGAGGAGAGCTTTGGAGCCCTCTGTTCTTATGGCCTGCCTTTCATTCTAGGTGAAATCTATGTTCAAGCATGCTAGAACTGGAACAGGAGCAGTGGCCTAGTTCTCTTAGAGTGTCACTTTGGCTTTATGAGCAAGTTTCTGGGTGAGGTCAGTAGTCCATGATCTTTTAAGCTTATCTCTCTTGGCAAAAATTCTCTATCTTTTGAACTGGAGCAAGTGGAATTGGAGGCCTGTAATTTTTGGCCTGTTATGCCTGGGGTAGCTTCTACTCTATGAATAGGCCCTGGGTAGAGGAAGATATTTCTAGACATTTTAGCCACTCTTGCCTTGAATAGAGCTTCTAAATGTGGAGCTGGAAGAAATAATAAATGTTTTCAGCCCACTCCTCTCAAGGTGATATGGTAGCCCTTGAGTGGGATCTAGGTGAAGAGGAGCCTGTCTGCACTTGCCTGTGCACTTTCTATCACCCTAGGCTGAAAACTGGAGGGAGGGAGTGGGAGTGGGATCTGGCTCAAATACAGATGTGTGCATATTCCTATTGGCTTTATTCACAATATCCCTGATTTCAGAACCTACACTGTATAGCACAGGCATCCACCTTGAATGAAAAGTAAAATGAGAAGAGTAATTTCATAACAGGAGTGAGAACAGAATATACCTGAATGCAATTCCTGTAGCAATAAAGAAATTTCTTGAAACCAGGAAAGAAAAGAAAAAAAGCACTGAAAAATTACTTCACATATCTTCTGTGGTAAGGTCTATTAGCTTCTAGCTTAGCGTGAGGATTCTTTTAGGAGTCAGTTGGAGGACACTGGATGTATATTGTTCTAGGGAATGATATATTCAGTGATATTTCTTGGTGTCCCTCTCAGTGATATCCTGGTGTGTGTGTGTGTGTGTTTGTGTGTGTGTGAGATATATAGAGAGAGATGGAGAGATAGAGAGAAAGAGTGAAAGCATGCTACTGTTTGATTTTATGTATATATGTGCATCCAGTGTGGTTTTGGTGGGGGGTACAGCATATGGTGCTTGTGGAGGAATGTTGTTCTCCCTTGACAGTCAATACTATTGTTAGTGTCTTTTTTTTTCTTTTCTTCTTCCTTTTTTCTTTTTAAGGATTTTAGCTTTATTTATTTGTCAGAGAGAGAGTGAGAGAGAGAGCAAGTGCACAGGCAGGCAGAGGGACAGGCAGAGGCAGAGGGAGAAGCAGGCTCCCTGCCGAGCAAGGAATCTGATGTGGGACTGGATCCGAGGACACTGGGATCATGACCCAAGCCGAAGGCAGCTGCTTAACTGAATGAGCTACCCAGGTGTCCCAGGGTCTTTTTTTCTCATTTTCAGAAAGGATTACTAATATCCAATGGACAAAGATTTAACGTGCTAGGAGAATCGCTCATTTCAGGTTTATTACACTATAGGACTCAGGTGTTGTCTGAGGGGTTTGCATTTTATTCCCAGGGGACGATTGGTAAAATATGCCTCTTTCAACCCACACGTGTTTGTCCTTCATTTCAGGAAAGAAACAAGACACAACCTTAGCAAGTGAGCATTTTTTGGGAAATCTTCATGAAGTTTTTCTACTTAATGGGGCCCCTGTTTTCCCCAGTAATCTGTGTTTTTAGAAATGTGAAAGAAAGTGATGACATTTTGTTAACGTGTAAGAGAGGATTCTTAGAGAAAGACATTAGTAAAGAGATGAATAGATATCACATCTGATGATAAGATACTATTTTGTATTTAATTGGAGGCTCTATTACCTTTTTGGTCATTTTACAAACTTTTCCATTAGTTGTCACCAGAGGGAATGGTTTAAAGATTGAAATGATAATGTAGTAGGCAGTTTCTCAAGCTCCTATGGAAATGAAAGCAGACACCTGGAGACTTGAGGATGCGTCATGGCAGAGAGTGAAGGGAAAGGGGCAGGGAAAGTTTCTGTTTTCCTCTCTCAGATTTAACGTCAATTGTGTAGAAAGCAGGAAGAATGGGCAAATCTGACAGCTCTGAAATATGTGGATTAAACAATTTTATGTGAAATTTATATAATCATTCAAGTAACTCTGAGATCTAGATACTGTTATGCACCCCATTTTACAGGAGGAAATAACAACACGGAGATAGTATGTAGCTTGCGTAAAGTCACATTGGCAAACCCAGAATTTGAAAGCTCTGTCTGGCACCTGAGCCTATTTTCTTAACTCTGAAGTTAACCATGAACTGTTATTACCCTTATGCTTTCTACCTCATTTATTAGGTGATATTGAGTAGGAGATGCTCAAACCTTAGAAGTCATTATTTTTCTACCTCATTCTCTTTTTATCAACCATCCTGGTCAATATTCAGGTTACATTACCTGCCATTCTAAAAATAGTCTCTTCTTTACTCTCCCTAATAATTCTGCCCTTGGTAAAGCCATCATAACCTCTTACTTGGACAATCACACACATTACCATCTTCTCTTTGTGAACATTTATCTTCCACAAAGCTACCAGTATGGTTTTTGTAAAATGCCAATTTGAACACAGCACTATCTTCCTAAAAATCTCCAACACCTAGCCTCTGTCTACAGAATTAAGATCAGTTGCCTTGGCTTGACATAGAGGTTTGAATGATTTCCATGTTTCCTTTTAAAAAGCTAATCCTTCACTCATTGTCTTGTGCATAACAAACATCATGAAGTTCACCATATAGTTATTTCTCCCTTTGTATAGAAGCCTATTTATTTCATGTTGCTTAATGCTCTTTATTTATTTATTTTAAAAGATTTTTATTTATTGCTTTGACAAAGATCACAACTAGGCAGTGAGGCAGGCAGAGAGAGAGGAAGGGAAGCCGGCTCCCTGCTGAGCAGAGAGCCCAACTCAGGGCTCAACCCCAGGATTCTGGGACCATGACCGGAGCCAAAGGCAGAGGTCCCAGCCCACTGAGCCACCCAGGTGCGGTCAATGCTATTTGTTTTTAAAAATGTGCTTTGGACAAGTTCCCTGATCATTAGGACCTGTCCCCTTCAGAGGTTGCGCTCTTTCTGTGTTTATAAATGTCTTTTGCAGTGGACTTCCATATGGTATTTTAATTCTCTAGTTAGCTATTTCCTCTTATTTCATGGTGAGCTAAGTACTGAAATTATTTATATGTAGGGAATGTTATAGGGCAAGTAGTACACCAAAATTCAATAATTATCAATGTGATGAATTAATTCTCAATAAGCCATATATAACAAAAAATGAATTACATTTATTTTTTGTTCATTTTCATTACAGTTTTCTTGTGAAGAGAGAGGATTTGCAAGAATTCATCTAAGCCAGAGAAAACATTAAAGAAGTGTGTCAATCATTCAGCTTCTGGATAATTGAGCAACTAATGTGTGACCCTTAGGATTTTGTCTGCTCTAGAGCATATGTTTCTCTCATCCAGTACTCAAAAAGATTTCTTGGATCAATCTTATATTTTGTTCTGTCTTATTATATCAGATTTTGTTATATCACCAATTATATAACTTATATAACATTTGTTCCTAATTCAAGATAAACAATATATCTCAACATCATCCTCTGAGTGCCAGTAGCAAACTTGGAATATATTTTCCCTAAAATCAAATTACGTGGCAATCATGATCTTTACCCAAATGAAGATGAAGTACAGAGAAAGCCATTTCACTCTAAAATCAACAGGAAAAATCCACCCAAATGTGCTCTTCAGCTTTAAGTACATGGGATTCAAAGGAATAAACTTTCTAAAATATTTCAAAATTGTGAGTGCTTTATGTGCATCAATGCCTTCCAAAATTGTCATAATGTCCAGGCCTTTCAGTTATATCATTGTTAAGATAGAATTAAATAAAAATATTTTTTTCCCCAGAATCTTTCTCAGAGCTTCTTTGACATCTTTGTTTCTCAGGGAGTAAATCAAAGGATTCAACATAGGAGTGACTAAGGTATAACATAAGGAAGCCACTTTACTCAGCTCAGGAAATCTGTCAGGGATGAAATACATAAAAATGATGGCACCATACAGTACACTCACGACTCCTAGGTGAGAGCTGCAAGTAGAGAAGGCTTTCTTACGTCCCTCAGTGGATCTTATCTTTAGAACCGTGGACACAATATACATATAGGACACAATAATGACAATTATGGTAGGCAAAATAATAATGCTGCATAAGAAAAAGGAAACTATCTTATGAAGGTAGAGATCAGAACAAGAAATCCTTTGAAGTGGACGGTAATCACAGTAGAAGTGGTCGATAGCTCGGGAAGCACAAAAGGACAAAGTGAACGTCACACTGGTCAAAAGAATCGAGCTGATGCAGCCACAAAAATAGGAACCAGCTACCAACTGAATGCAGAGATGAGTTGACATCTGGACAGAGTAGAGGAGTGGGTTGCAGATGGCAATGAAGCGGTCATAAGCCATGGCTGCCAGGAGAAATCCCTCAGCAACAATGAACAAGGCAAAGAGGAAGAGCTGGGACACACAGCCGGCAAAGGAGATGGACTTGCTCTCAGACCAGAAGTTGATCATAGCTTTGGGTGCAATAACAGAAGAATAGAAGAGATCAATGAAGGAGAGGTTGCCTAGGAAGAAATACATTGGTGTGTTCAGCCGGGGATCAGTCATAATAATGGTCATCATCCCCACATTCCCTAGAAGGATCATGGCATACACAAGCAGAAAGAGCAGGAAAAGGAGAATGTGGAGTTCTGGGCGGACCCTGAAGCCTACAAGAATGAAGTCAGTCACTTCTGAGTGATTGCTTGTTCCCCTGTCACCCATGGCAGAAACCTGCTGAGAGGTACAAGGTAAAATGAACAAATGAAATCTGGGCTTTGTTTATAGTAACATAAATATTTTCTTTAATGTAGAATAAATTATTTACATCTTAATTAAATATTGCGTATAAAATAATTTTAATATCATGAAGAATCAGGAATTTGGATTAGCTAATACTAGTTCTATGAGGTGGTTATTCTATGAAGCAGTGAAAGATGTTATTGGGTTACTGTATTTACATCATAATTTGGGGGACTCTTGGTGGCTCAGTTGGTTAAATGTATCTTTGGCTCAGGTCATCATCTCAGGGTCCTAGGAGACCCTCACTGGTCTCTGCTCAGTGGAGATCATGACTTTCCCATTCCCTCTGCTCTTCCCTCCAAAAATAAAGAAATAAAATCTTAAAAAAATAAAAATAACAGCAATTTCAACAATAGCCGAACTGTGTAAAGAGTGGAGATGCCCTTCAACAGATGAATGGTTAAACATGTGGTCCATATACATAATGGAATATCCTCAGCCAGAAGAAAGGATGAATACCTAGCTTTTGCATCAACATGGACGGGACTGGAGGAGATTATGCTAAGTGAAATAAGCAGAGAAAGTGAATTATCATATGATTTCACTTCTTTGTGGAACATAAGGAATAGCACGAAGGACATTAGGAGAAGGAAGGGAAAAATGAAGGGGGGGAATTAGAAGGGGAGATGAATCATGAGAGACTATTGACATGGAGAAACAAATTGAAGGTTTTAAAGGGGAAGTGGGTGGGGGAATGGGTTAGTCCAGCGCTGGGTATTAAGGAAGGCATATACTGCATGAAGGACTGGGTGTTACACACAGACAATGAATCTTGGAACACTACATCAAAACCAATGATGTACTGTGTGGTGACAGAAAGTAATAAAAAAAGTTAAAAAATAGAAAAAGTAAAAAAAGAAAAAATAAAATAAAATAAAAAGAAAAAATAAAGAAATTAGGGGCGCCTGGGTGACTCAGTTGTTAAGCGTCTGCCTTCGGCTCAGGTCATGATCCCAGGGTTCTGGGATCGAGCCTCGCATCGGGCTCCCTGCTCAGCAGGAAGCTTGCTTCTCCCTTTCCCACTCCCTCTGCTTGTGTTTCCTCTCTCGCGGTGTCTCTTTCTATCAAATAAATAAATGAATCTTTAAAAAAAAATAAAAAATAATAAAAAAAATTAAAAAACTGAAATTTGGCTGAATATATACCAATTTGTAACATATTATTTTGTCTAAATTTAGTCACATTTTGAATATCTATTCTCAATATATTAAAGTTAAACAATCATCTTTACTTAAAATAAGAGTATTACATAGACCTAAAATATGAGCAATACATTTATGATTGCCTCTCTGTGTTTGAATCATTAAACAACAGTAACAAATATATAAGAAAATATTTTTACCTTTTTTGCCTCCATCTATTTAGTTTCCATTATCACACTGCCATTTTTGACAATAGAATAAAAAATGAGACGTTATTCTTAGGTTAAAATTAATAACATCAAAAATATCACTAAGCCTATATCACAGTTTCTAAAGCTCCTTCCAAATATTTTTCATTTACTCAGTCATTGCTATTCCTCCCAAATAAATTAACTGTTATTGCTCCATTAGATATCTATATCTATATCTGTATCTATAGATATATCTACAGATATATATATATATATATATATATATATATACATTAGTAGTTATGTAGTTTAATATATTCCATATTTGGAATAGCCTTTTTCTTTGAAGCAGAGATAGAAGCTGATGAATATTCCAATCCTTACATGACAATGAATGACTTTTTCTCAAAGCTGCATCAGTTTGAGGACTTTCACTCTTTAGTCAAGGCAAGTAAACTTAAGGAATATATATATATATATATATATATATATATATATATATATATATGGAGAGAGAGAGAGAGAGAGAGGGAGAGAGTTCCTTTCTTGAATTCTATTATGCCTTACATATCTTAAAGTAAGGATAATGGGATAACCATGGATATTTAAGGACCATAACAACCTTGGGTCTCCAGAGTCCATGATCACTTGGTAGAGTAGCAGCAGTGATTGTGATGGTCTTACTCATTTTACTTCTGACACTTTTCTTCAGGATTTTGTAATATTGAGGTTTTGCTCATCCACTGTGATGGATTCCACTGGGAGAGGAGTAATCATAAAGGCAATTATGGAGACATAAGTGCAAGCTCAAGGGCTGTTGTCCATGAGGACTGCAGTAAGTTCAGATATAAGCAAATAATCTAATAATGGTCCAAATACAAGGGACTTTCCTTCTCTGGTTTTGCCTATCCTTTGGGAAATTTATCTGGACTTTATTTTCTGTATTGATAAGGAAAAACTTCTTGATAATTATCATAGCATACATAAGCGTCATATCATATCACATACATACATATCATAGTATACATAGCATACATTATCATAGCATACATAGCATACATACAGCTTTAAATGCTTGTGCTACATGAGATAAGTTTTAGATGAATGAATACACTAAATCATGTAATAAATTAGGTTTGTTAGGCTTTAAAAAAAGATAGAGGTTAACTTCAAATTATGAGTTACCTGTATTCCTGATATAGACATATTGCATGATGTGCAAATGCCCTTTAAGTCGCAAAGTCAGCTAATTTTTTTTTAATTTTATTTATTCGTTTGACAGACAGATTACAAGTAGGCAGAGAGGCAGGCAGAGAGAGAGAGAAGAGGAAGCAGGCTCCCTGCTGAGTGGGGAGCCTGACGCGGGGCTCGATCCCAGGACCCCGGGACCATGGCCTGAGCAGAAGGTAGAGGCTTTAACCCACTGAGCCACCCAGGTGCCCCACAAAGTCAGTTAATTTTTGCTAATTCTATGCTTCCTTATGTTTTCATTCTAAGTAGAAAATAAAAGGGAAGAATTTATAATATTCAAAAATCATTTTAAAAATCCTTAAGAATATTTATGAAAGATCATGATCTGTATTTAAAAATTCTCAATAACTATGTGTGACTAAAAGACTACAGTAAAACCAGAAACACATTACTTTAATGAAATATTATAAGGATGCCATTTCCCCTAAATATATTCATAACAATTTTAATTCTATTTTTAGAAAATCCATTTTTTTCATTTATTTATTTTCAGCATAACAGTATCATTATTTTTTCACCACACCCAGTGCTCCATGCAATCCGTGCCCTCTATAATACCCACTACCTGGTACCCATTTTTAATTAAAAATTATTCCTAGAATTTGTAGATAGCAGAGTATATGGAACCAAAGCTTTTCCTTATTGTAATGCAGTATTAGTAAAAGATTGGTAAGTATAGGAAGAGTATACAGTTTAAGTATTTTAAACAGGAAAATACCAATCAGGGTGAATTGATGGCTATCATATTTGGAAAGGCTGGAGGAACTTCTGAGTGACACTCTTACAATGACCCTTAGAACAATATAGTAAAATTCAGAAAGATAGGCTACCAGTGGGTACAATTTAAAAAATGGAGCATCTTAATTGTGGTCTAAGGATCAGACACCTGGAAGCAAAGAGATGTCACTCCTTCTTCAACCATCAACATAGCTTCTCTGTGAGGTTGGGAAATCAACAATACTCTGGCAAATAGCTCATATGTTTGCACAACCTTCCTAAGGTGACATTTCCCTGGTAGAAAATATCAAAAAGAATAGAAAATTGGTGTCCAACTCACTGTGCCCTTTAAAATTCCGAGTTTGTGTGGATCATATTGGTAGAGCAAAATTTGTGCCAAGAATACTAGTAGCAGGAAACATTTGAACTTCCAACAACTCCAATTTAGAAAGTACATGCAATAGTGTTTGGTTATCCAATCTCCAAAATGTGCCAGAATCCAATATATTTTTTTCTTACCCTTAAACTTCCCACAATGGCATTAGCAATAAAAATATTCTAGTGGTTAAAATGCACAAGAACACTTATTATCATTCACCATAGATGGGGCAGAAAGAAACCCTCAGCAGATTCAATGATTGAAATCATTCAGTATATGTTCTTTGATAATTGTTAGCTTAATAGAGGAAACAGTAACAACTAAATAATGGATTGAGAAACTCTATGAGCATGGACATTAAAATTACTTCCCAAAACTCAATGGATCAAAAGGAAATAAAACTAAATGTTGACTTTGTTTCAAGTAGAGAGAGTCAATTATCATATGGTTTCACTTATTTGTGGAGCATAACAAATAACATGGAGGACATGGGGGGGATGGAGAGGAGAAGGGAGTTGAGGGAGATTGGAAGGGGAGGTGAACCATGAGAGACTATGGACTCTGAAAAACAATCTGAGGGTTTTGAAAGGCCGGGGGTGGGAGGTCAGGGGAACAAGGTGGTGGTTATTAGGGAGGGCACGTATTGCATGGAGCACTGGGTGTGGTGCAAAAAACAATGAATACTGTTACCGTGAAAAGAAATAAAAAGAAGAAATAAAAAATGTTGACTTTTAGCTAAAAAATTATATCTAAACTTTTGCAGTATAGAAAAATAAGCACTTAGAGGGATATATACAAAGCATTGTAGGTAAATATGATAAACAGGTAAAACAGAAACATTGATATTGATCTTCTATTTTATATTGAAATAGAAAAGAGCAAGTCAAAACAAAAAAATGAAAGAAAGTAAATGTTATACATAAAAATTCATGAAAAAGGACAAATTTGGATAAGATATTCACATGACTTACCTTTTTTTTCTATTGACCATTCTTGTATTTTTTTTATTAAGTTCTTAATTTTAATTCTAGCACAGTTAATGTACAGTGTTATATTGGTTTCAGGTGTACAATATAGTGATTCCTCAATTATTGTATACCTTACTCAATGTTTATCATGATTACTATATTCTTTAAACTCTATCCTTTATTTCCCCCATCCCCCTATCCACCTCCCCTCTGGTAAACATCAGTTTGTTCTCTATAGTTAAGAGTCTGTTTCTTGGTTTCCCTCTCCCTTTTTTCTTTGCTCATTAGTATTGTTTCTTAAATTCCACATATGAGTGAAATCATAGTGTATTTGTCTTTCTCTGACTGACTTCACTTGGAATTAGGCTCTCTAGCTCCATCCATGTCATTGAAAATGGCAAGATTTCATTCTTTTTGAAGTGGTTGAGTAATATTCTATTGTGTATATAGACCATGTCTTCTTTATCCATTCATCTATTGATGGGCACTTGGACTACTCTCTCATAATTTGGCTATTGTAAATAATGTGCAATAAACTTGGGGGTGCATGTATCCCTTTGAACCAGTGTTTTTGTATTTTTGGTTAAATAGCTAGTTGTGCAATTACTGGGTTATAGGGTAGTTCTATTTTTAACTTTCTGAGGAATCTCCATACTGTTTTCCACAGTGGCACCAGTTTGCATTCCTACCAACAGTACATGGGGGGTCCTTTTTCTCCACATCCTCATCAACACTTGTTTCTTGTTTTTGATTTTAGCCATTCTGACAGGTATGAGGTGATCACATAGCTTACCATTGATTCTTGGAAAGACGAGTAAGATGTACAAAACTCTGGCAAATGTTACAATGGAAAAAGAGCAAAATTAAATGACAAGCATCAGGAATGAAAAAAGGATGGCAGTACAGATACTCCTGACATTTAAAAAATATATATAGCTGAATCTTGAACAATATGGGTTTGAACGGCATGGGTCCACTTCAATGCACATTTTTTTTTTGTTCAATAAATACAGTACGATGCTGTAAGTGCCTCTTCCTTATGATTTTCTTGATAATGTTTTCTTTTCCCCAGCTTATTTTAGTGCAAAGGCAGCATATAATACATATAACAGACAAATGTTAACAAACTATGTTATCAGTAAGGCTTCTGGTCAACAGCAAGTTTTTAGTAGTAGTTACAATTTTACAGAATCAAGAATTTTATGCAGATTTAAACTATATGGGAATTCTATCTTCCTAATGTGTGCCCATGGGTTCAGCTGTATAATGATTTTTTTAACAAAAAATAGATGATTTTTTAAAATAAAAATATTTTAAATAGGGGCGCCTGGGTGTGTCAGTGGGCTAAACCTCTGCCTTCGGCTCAGGTCATGATCTCAGGGTCCTAAGATCGAGCCCCACATCGGGCTTTCTGCTCAGGTGGGAGCCTGTTTCCCCCTTTCTCTCTTCCTGCCTCTCTGCCTACTTGTGATCTCTCTCTCTCTGTCAAATAAATAAATTGTAAAAATCTAAAAAATATATTTTAAATAGATAAAGATGATGTATAAAGGAGAAATATAATTTTAAAATATCATCTATAGAAGTTAAGTTTTAATAATAATCTTCCAATGAAGAAGGATTCTTTTCTAATTCACTTCACTAATGTTTACTATCAAACATCAATGAAGAAACAAGATTGGGGAATCTAAATGACTCAGCTGCTTAAGCATCTAACTCTTGATTTCCACTCAGGTCATGATCTCAGGTTTATAGATTGAACCTCATATAGGGCTCTG
Organism: Mustela lutreola; assembly: GCF_030435805.1. NCBI lineage: Eukaryota > Metazoa > Chordata > Mammalia > Carnivora > Mustelidae > Mustela > Mustela lutreola. The sequence continues at coordinate 60,117,522 of NC_081297.1, forward strand.
TGCTCATCAGGGAGTCTGTTTGAGATTCTCTTTCACTCTCTTTCCTTCCCCCACCCATGAGCATGTTCTCTCTATTTCTAAAATAGATTAACAAATCTTAAGAAAAGATCGTTCTTATATAAACAAGAATCATCATAAAGTCAGTATCTCCTAGCTGTATTTATGAGTCTGTCATTAGTCTCATATAGGAATTAAAACATAAATTATAGGTAAATCTGTCTCATAAGTTTAACTTCAAAAGTTTAAACTTTAGAAGCTGGATATGACATGGATTTCTTGACAAATTTAAGAAAACAGTATCAACACACTTTACAGGATACAAATTATAAAGGCATCAATCACATTTTAGTTTTGTGTTTAAATAAAATTAGATTTTTTCCAGAAGTTGAAGTCTGCTTTTATTTTTTTTTTAATTTTTTATTTTTTATAAACATATATTTTTTATAAACATATATTTTTATCCCCAGGTCTGTGAATCACCAGGTTTACACACTTCACAGCACTCACCAAATCACATACCCTCCCCAATGTCCATAATCCCACCCCCTTCTCCCCAACCCCCTCCCCCCGGCAACCCTCAGTTTGTTTTGTGAGATTAAGAGTCACTTATGGTTTGTCTCCCTCCCAATCCCATCTTGTTTCATTTATTCTTCTACCCACTTAAGCCTCCATGTTGCATCACCACTTCCTCATATCAGGGAGATCATATGATAGTTGTCTTTCTCTGCTTGACTTATTTCGCTAAGCATGATACGCTCTAGTTCCATCCACGTTGTTGCAAATGGCAAGATTTCATTTCTTTTGATGGCTGCATAGTATTCCATTGTGTATATATACCACATCTTCTTGATCCATTCATCTGTTGATGGACATCTAGGTTCTTTCCATAGTTTGGCTATTGTGGACATTGCTGCTATAAACATTCGGGTGCATGTGTCCCTTTGGATCACTACATTTGTATCTTTAGGGTAAATACCCAATAGTGCAATTGCTGGGTCATAGGGCAGTTCTATTTTCAACATTTTGAGGAACCTCCATGCTGTTTTCCAGAGTGGCTGCACCAGCTTGCATTCCCACCAACAGTTGTAGGAGGGTTCCCCTTTCTCCGCATCCTCGCCAGCATCTGTCATTTCCTGACTTGTTGATTTTAGCCATTCTGACTGGTGTGAGGTGATATCTCATTGTGGTTTTGATTTGTATTTCCCTGATGCCGAGTGATATGGAGCACTTTTTCATGTGTCTGTTCGCCATCTGGATGTCTTCTTTGCAGAAATGTCTGTTCATGTCTTCTGCCCATTTCTTGATTGGATTATTTGTTCTTTGGGTGTTGAGTTTGCTAAGTTCTTTATAGATTCTGGACACTAGTCCTTTATCTGATATGTCGTTTGCAAATATCTTCTCCCATTCTGTCAGTTGTCTTTTGATTTTGTTAACTGTTTCCTTTGCTGTGCAAAAGCTTTTGATCTTGATGAAATCCCAGTAGTTCATTTTTTCCCTTGCTTCCCTTGCCTTTTGCGTTGTTCCTAGGAAGATGTTGCTGCGGCAGAGGTTGAAGAGGTTGCTGCCCGTGTTCTCCTCAAGGATTTTGATGGATTCCTTTCGTACATTGAGGTCCTTCATCCATTTTGAGTCTATTTTTGTGTGTGGTGTAAGGAAATGGTCCCATTTCATTTTTCTGCATGTGGCTGTCCAATTTTCCCAGCACCATTTATTGAAAAGGCTGTCTTTTTTCCATTGGACATTCTTTCCTGCTTTGTCGAAGATTACTTGACCATAGAGTTGAGGGTCTATTTCTGGGCTCTCTATTCTGTTCCATTGATCTATGTGTCTGTTTTTGTGCCAGTACCATGCTGTCTTGATGATGACAGCTTTGTAATAGAGCTTGAAGTCCGGAATTGTGATGCCACCAACGTTGGCTTTCTTTTTCAATATCCCTTTGGCTATTCGAGGTCTTTTCTGGTTCCATATAAATTTTAGCATTATTTGTTCCATTTCTTTGAAAAAGATGGATGGTACTTTGATAGGAATTGCATTAAATGTGTAGATTGCTTTAGGTAGCATAGACATTTTCACAATATTTATTCTTCCAATCCAGGAGCATGGCACATTTTTCCATTTCTTTGTGTCTTCCTCAATTTCTTTCATGAGTACTTTGTAGTTTTCTGAGTATAGATTCTGTGTCTCTTTGGTTAGGTTTATTCCTAGGTATCTTATGGTTTTGGATGCAATTGTAAATGGGATTGACTCCTTAATATCTCTTTCTTCTGTCTTGCTGTTGGTGTAGAGAAATGCAACTGATTTCTGTGCATTGATTTTATATCCTGACACTTTACTGAATTCCTGTATAAGTTCTAGCAGTTTTGGAGTGGAGTCTTTTGGGTTTTCCACATATAGTATCATATCATCTGCGAAGAGTGATAATTTGACTTCTTCTTTGCCGATTTGGATGCCTTTAATTTCCTTTTGTTGTCTGATTGCTGAGGCTAGGACCTCTAGTACGATGTTGAATAGCAGTGGTGATAATGGACATCCCTGCCGTGTTCCTGACCTTAGCGGAAAAACTTTCAGTTTTTCTCCATTGAGAATGATATTTGCGGTGGGTTTTTCATAGATGGCTTTGATGATATTGAGGTATGTGCCCTCTATCCCTACACTTTGAAGAGTTTTGATCAGGAAGGGATGTTGTACTTTGTCAAATGCTTTTTCAGCATCTATTGAGAGTATCATATGGTTCTTGTTCTTACTTTTATTGATGTGTTGTATCACATTGACTGATTTGCGGATGTTGAACCAACCTTGCAGCCCTGGAATAAATCCCACTTGGTCGTGGTGAATAATCTTTTTAATGTTCTGTTGAATCCTATTGGCTAGTATTTTGTTGAGTATTTTCGCATCTGTGTTCATCAAGGATATTGGTCTATAGCTCTCTTTTTTGGTGGGATCCTTGTCTGGTTTTGGGATCAAGGTGATGCTGGCCTCATAAAATGAGTTTGGAAGTTTTCCTTCCATTTCTATTTTTTGGAACAGTTTTAGGAGAATAGGAATTAGTTCTTCTTTAAATGTTTGGTAGAATTCCCCCGGGAAGCTGTCTGGCCCTGGGCTTTTGTTTGTTTGGAGATTTTTAATGACTGTTTCAATCTCGTTACTGGTTATGGGTCTGTTCAGGCTTTCTATTTCTTCCTGGTTCAGTTGTGGTAGTTTATATGTTTCTAGGAATGCATCCATTTCTTCCAGATTGTCAAATTTATTGCCGTAGAGTTGCTCATAGTATGTTCTTATAATAGTTTGTATTTCTTTGGTGTTAGTTGTGATCTCTCCTCTTTCATTCATGATTTTATTTATTTGGGTCCTTTCTCTTTTCTTTTTGATAAGTCGGGCCAGGGGTTTATCAATTTTATTAATTCTTTAAAAGAACCAGCTCCTAGTTTCGTTGATTTGTTCTATTGTTTTTTTGGTTTCTATTTCATTGATTTCTGCTCTGATCTTTATGATTTCTCTTCTCCTGCTGGGCTTAGGGTTTCTTTCTTGTTCTTTCTCCAGCTCCTTTAGGTGTAGGGTTAGGTTGTGTACCTGAGACCTTTCTTGTTTCTTGAGAAAGGCTTGTACCGCTATATATTTTCCTCTCAGGACTGCCTTTGTTGTGTCCCACAGATTTTGAACCGTTGTATTTTCATTATCATTTGTTTCCATGATTTTTTTCAATTCTTCTTTAATTTCCCGGTTGACCCATTCATTCTTTAGAAGGATACTGTTTAGAATCCATGTATTTGGGTTCTTTCCAAACTTCCTTTTGTGGTTGAGTTCTAGCTTTAGAGCATTGTGGTCTGAAAATATGCAGGGAATGATCCCAATCTTTTGATACCTGTTGAGTCCTGATTTAGGACCGAGGATGTGATCTATTCTGGAGAATGTTCCATGTGCACTAGAGAAGAATGTGTATTCTGTTGCTTTGGGATGAAATATTCTGAATATATCTGTGATGTCCATCTGGTCCAGTGTGTCATTTAAGGCCTTTATTTCCTTGCTGATCTTTTGCTTGGATGACCTGTCCATTTCAGTGAGGGGAGTGTTAAAGTCCCCTACTATTATTGTATTATTGTTGATGTGTTTCTTTGATTTTGTTATTAATTGGTTTATATAGTTGGCTGCTCCCACATTGGGGGCATAGATATTTAAAATTGTTAAATCTTCTTGTTGGACAGACCCTTTGAGTATGATATAGTGTCCTTCCTCATCTCTTATTATAGTCTTTGGCTTAAAATCTAATTGATCTGATATAAGGATTGCCACTCCTGCTTTCTTCTGATGTCCATTAGCATGGTAAATTCTTTTCCACCCCCTCACTTTAAATCTGGAGGTGTCTTCGGGCTTAAAATGTGTTTCTTGGAGGCAACATATAGATGGGTTTTGTTTTTTTATCCATTCTGATACCCTGTGTCTTTTGACAGGGGCATTTAGCCCATTCACATTCAGGGTAACTATTGAGAGATATGAATTTAGTGCCATTGTATTGCCTGTAAGGTGACTGTTACTGTATATGGTCTCTGTTCCTTTCTGATCTACCACTTGTAGGCTCTCTCTTTGCTTAGAGGACCCCTTTCAATATTTCCTGTAGAGCTGGTTTGGTATTTGCAAATTCTTTCAGTTGTTGTTTGTCCTGGAAGCTTTTAATCTCTCCTTCTATTTTCAATGATAGCCTAGCTGGATATAGTATTCTTGGCTGCATGTTTTTCTCGTTTAGTGCTCTGAAAATATCATGCCAGCTCTTTCTGGCCTGCCAGGTCTCTGTGGATAAGTCAGCTGCCAATCTAATATTTTTACCATTGTATGTTACAGACTTCTTTTCCCGGGCTGCTTTCAGGATTTTCTCTTTGTCATTGAGACTTGTAAATTTTACTATTAGGTGACGGGGTGTGGGCCTATTCTTATTGATTTTGAGGGGCATTCTCTGAACCTCCTGAATTTTGATGCTAGTTCCCTTTGCCATATTGGGGAAATTCTCCCCAATAATTCTCTCCAGTATACCTTCTGCTCCCCTCTCACTTTCTTCTTCTTCTGGAATCCCAATTATTCTAATGTTGTTTCGTCTTATGGTGTCACTTATCTCTCGAATTCTCCCCTCATGGTCCAGTAGCTGTTTGTCCCTCTTTTGATCAGCTTCTTTATTCTCTGTCATTTGGTCTTCTATATCACTAATTCTTTCTTCTGCCTCATTTATCCTAGCAGTGAGAGCCTCCATTTTTGATTGCACCTCATTAATAGCTTTTTTGATTTCAACTTGGTTAGATTTTATTTCTTTTATTTCTCCAGAAAGGGCTTTTATATCTCTCGAGAGGGTTTCTCTAATATCTTCCATGCCTTTTTCGAGCCCGGCTAGAACCTTGAGAATTGTCATTCTGAACTCTAGATCTGACATATTACTGATGTCTGTATTGATTAGGTCCCTAGCCTTCGGTACTGCCTCTTGTTCTTTTTTTTGTGGTGAATTTTTACGTCTTGTCATTTTGTCCAGATAAGAGTAAATGAAGGGGCAAGTAAAATACTAAAAGGGTGGCAACAACCCCAGGAAAATATGCTTTAGCCAAATTAGAAGAGATCCAAAATCGTGAGTGGGGAGAAAGGGGATAAAAAGAGGTTCAAAAAGGAAGAAAGAAAAAAGAAAAAAAAAAGAAAAAAAGAAAAGAAAAGAATTTTTTAAAAAAAGAAAACACCTAAGAAAAATGTAAAAATATATATATATATATTAGATAAACTAGTAAAAAATCGTTAAAAAAGAAAAAGGTAACAGTTAAAAAAAAATTTTACCCGAAGGCGAGAAAAAAAAAAAATGAAAAAGAAAAAATTAAATTAACTGCAAGACTAAAAAAAATCACAGGAAAAAAGCCATGAGTTCCGTGCTTGGCTTTCTCCTCCTCTGGAATTCTGCTGCTCTCCTTGGTATTGAAACCGCACTCCTTGGTAGGTGAACTTGGTCTCGGCTGGATTTCTTGTTGATCTTCTGGGGGAGGGGCCTGTTGTAGTGATTCTCAAGTGTCTTTGCCCCAGGCGGAATTACACCGCCCTTACCCGGGGCCGGGGTGAGTAATCCGCTCGGGTTTGCTTTCAGGAGCTTTTGTTCCCTGAGCGCTTTCCGTAGAGTTCCAGAGGACGGGAATACAAATGGCGGCCTCCTGGTCTCCGGCCCGGAGGAGCCGAGGGCCCAGGGCCCCACTCCTCAGTGCGCCCTCAGAGAACAGCGCCCAGTTACTCCCGTCTGCCTGACCTCCGGCCGCGCTCCGAGCTCACCGAGCCTGCGACCGGTTCAAGGTAACACGGAGCTGCGAGCTTACTGTCGGCTCTGTCTCTGTAGCCGGCTTTCCCGTTCCAATACCCGCAAGCTCTGCGACACTCAGACACCCCCGATCCTTCTGTGACCCTGCGGGACCTGAGGCCACGCTGACCCCGCGTGGGCTTCGCCCCGGTTTAGCCTCTGGAGCGATGTCCCTCAGCGGAACAGACTTTTAAAAGTCCTGATTTTGTGCGCGGTTGCTCCGCAGCTTGCCGGGAGCCGGCCCCTCCCCCCGGGGTCTATCTTCCCGTCGCTTTGGATTCACTTCTCCGCCGGTCCTACCTTTCAGAAAGTGGTTGTTTTTCTGTTTCCAGAATTGCTGTTCTTCTTCTCTTCGATCTGCCGATGGATTTTCAGGTGTTTGCAATCTTTAGATAAGCTATCTAGCTGATCTCCGGCTAGCTGAAGCAGTCTCAGCTTGCTACTTCTCCGCCATCTTGACTCCTCCTCCAAGTCGGCTTTTATTTTTAAAGATCTCAAAAAAGACAGTTAACTCCTTAGTGACTTACTTGCTGTTGTAAAAGCTCTTTTTGGTAGAAAGTTCATATTATCTTGAAAAGAACTTGTATCTTTCTTTTGAGATTAATTAATTTTACTGTTTTGAAGCAAAGTATTATTATAAAAATGAATATAAAATGATAAATGAAATTTAAGGAAGTGTCTTTTTCTTAATATGAAGAGTTAGACTTTAGTACTTTGAAATTACAAATGACATCTTGCAAACCATCTGTATGACAAGATAGAAAGACATAAGGACGTATCAGACTTTGTTGTATTGAAATTCACAGTAACCTTTAATATAAAATATTTCACCTTGAGTTCAAATTCCAGTTTGAACCCTAACCAGTTGTGTTATCTTAACCAGTTGTGTTACCTTACGCACGTCAAATACCTCTCATCTTGAATTTTCTCATGTGTGTAAACTTAATGGGACTTAACTTGAAAGTATTCTGTCAACTATAAGGTTTTTGTTTTAAATATAAAGTATTATATGTGATGGTAGAGAAATAGTGGAAACTTTATCTGTTGACTTTTTATTATACTTTAAAGCAGAAATTTGCCATGGGTGACGAGGGCAGAGACAACCACTTAGAAGTGACTGACTTCATTCTTGTAGGCTTCAGGGTCCGTCCAGAGCTCCACAGTCTCCTCTTCCTACTATTCCTGATTGTTTATGGTATGGTTCTTTTGGGGAACAATAGCACGATTGGCATCATTGTGACTGAGCCCTGGCTAAACACACCAATGAATTTCTTCCTAGGCATTCTTTCTATCATTGACCTCTCCTACTCCACGGTTATTGTACCCAAAGCCATGGTCAACATCCTGTCTCAAAAAAAGTCCATATCTTTTGCAGGTTGTGTGGGTCAGCTATTTCTTTATGCACTCCTTATGGTCTCAGAGGCTTTTGTCCTGGCAGCCATGGCCTATGACCACTTCATCACCATGTGCAACCCACTCCTCTACACTGTTTTGTATCCATTTGGTGGCTGGTTGCTATCTCTGTGGCTGTCAGTTCCATCCTTCAAATCAGTGTAGCCGTCTCAATGTCTTTCTGTGCTTCCCGAGTCATTGATCACTTCTACTGTGATTCCAACTCAATTGAGAAGATCTCCTGTTCCAATATCTTTATGAATAAGATGATGTCATTTAGTCTGGCTGTGCTCATTATTTTGCCCACAGTAGTCATTATTGTGGTATCTTATATGCATATTGTGTCTGCAGTCTTAAAAATCCACTCCAGGGAAGGGAGGAAGAAAGCCTTCTCCACTTGCAGCTCCCACCTGGGGGTTATAAGTTTGCTCTATGGGACTGTCACCTTTGTCTACCTCACACCTCCAAGTAACCCTGAACTTTGTAAAGTGACTTCAGTATGTTACATTTTGTTCACACCTATGCTGAACCCCTGAATCTACTCTCTAAGAAACAAGGTTATTTAAGATGCCATGAAAAAAGTCCTATGGAAGAAAAAAGTTGTACTTTAAATCTGCTTCCACATGTTCTGTTCTTGTACCAGCTGATTTTATCTTCTTGATCTTTTAGACTCAGGCATTTTAAAGCTCAGGTTTATTTAAAAAAGAAAACCCCACCCCTTCAAAGAAAAATGCACCTCAACAGTTTTATTCTACAGCATTAATAACATCCTGTAAAGAAAGCTCCAAATAACATATTCACTTTTTCGCAAGGCAATGTTAAACCTGAAAATTCTGGACACCATGAAAATCTGCTGCATTTTTATAAAGGGTTATGTATTTCTCACTCTGCAGGCAATAATATGTTATGCAAATGGGGAATTACAGAATTTTATAGTTTTGCTTCCCTTTGTAAGTAAAATAGAAATGCAGAAAATACCTAGCATAATTGGGTCGCCTGGGTGGCTCAGTGGTTAAAGCCTTTGCCTTCGGCTCAGGTAATGATCTCAGGGTTCTAGGATCGAGTCCTGCATCGGGCTCTCTGCTCAGCTGGGAGCCTGCCTCCTCCTCCTGTCTCTCTCTGCCTGCCTCTCTGCCTACTTGTGATCTGTCTGTCAAATAAATTAAAGAAAAAAATCTTTAAAAAAAAAAAAAGAAAAGAAAATACCAAGCATAATTATTAACTTAGAAACTGTGTAACCCAATTGTTTGTATGCAAATGATAGTTAGTATAAATGTTAGTGGTGTACTTTGTTTCCCATGTCAGGCAAAAGATAAGAGAACATGTGGATATACACAACACCCAGGAAGGAATACTACGCCTCCTCCTCGTGGTCTTGAGTACACTACAAGTTCAGAGAAACTTCTCTAGTAACAAACTATAGAAATGATCCCTGAAAGTATAGTCTTCAGAACATGTGGATATAATGAGGAGAAAAGGGAAAGGTAGAATAACCAGTGATCTTTGTTGACTTAATAGGCCAAAAAAGAAATGTGAAAATTGCATTGATTTTATAAGTTAAGATATTTTATTCAAATTTCTTTGAATGACAGACTCATGCCTACTTTGCTGTCATACCATGAAAATAATTTAGGATATTTTCAATATTTTACAACACATGCTCTCTATGTTTTGGATGACACAAATTATTTGTTGAATATGCAGTTAGTGAAGGCACCATATTAAAATGAAGAGAGCTTGAGAATTTCAGTGAAAAATATCACAAGGCCTTACAATAACCTTCATGAATAGTTGGATTATATATATGTGCAAGCATGTATTATATTTATGTGTGTATGAGTGTGTTTATTAGTTTGATTAAGGAGTAATAAAATTGTTATTAGTGCTAAGTATAAAATGCCAATTGAGAGAAGAGTGGTTAATGCAGCAGCAACCCACAGATTTGACAGGTATCAAGGGAAGCCAAGTTCTAGAGAAAGTTATAATAAATCACTGTTTTTACAAGTTCTCTAAGTGCAAAAATGAAACAGGGCTTCAGTGAAACAGTTAATGCTTAAGTCCAAACAAAATCAAATGTGGAAAAAGCTAAATCTAAGAAATAAGGTACAATGATCAGTTTTGTCGATGTACTTGGCATTGTGAAAACCCCAAACATGGGTATCTGACTAAGCCTTCTTTTTTTCAGTTTTTGTTTAGATAGCAAAGCTTTCTTTGATGAATGCACAAGGCATTCATTTTGTGGGTTAATGTTTATTAGGGTTCAAGATTTGATTAATGATTATTTAAGAGATAAAGAGATCAGCAAAATGATTTTTTAAAAAAAGTAAGGTTATATTTATCCCCTCCTCCCTAAACCTGTGGATCTACCATTATAGTTGATACTCAGTGGTGACCATTTAATTATACTTGAGAAAAACATTATTCGAGAGCAAAATAAATATCCTATTTGGCTTGGGAAAATGATCATTGTCCTGTATTATTATTAGTCTGGAAAATACCCTTTTAAATTTAGGTTTGACATATTTCCATTGGATGCCCATTACTGTTAGAGTGTCACTCTGTTGTAGAGCTAACAAGTGCAGGTTACTAAGAACTGTTGGAAAAAGGCAATAGAATACTGGATAAGAATACAGCCTAGATTCTTTTGCTTTAGTTTTTGTCTGATTGATTCATATTTACTGTTTTGTAGCCTTAACAGATAAAAGTATTCCAGTGCAAAACCTCAGAAGTGGCATTGCTGAAACTACTTTAAATGTTTGAAGGAATCTGGGAAAGTTGAAAACCAAGGCAGAATACTTCCAAAGGTGCTCATTAAGGTCTCTATAATTTTCTTTCAATTGCCATAAACATTTCGGTAACTTTTTTCTCTGGGTTTCCTATGAAAAGTAGTGCCGAATTTATATATTTCTTGTTGCTTGTGCCATCAAGATGCCATTGGAACATCCCAATGTCTTACCAACCTTCTGTTGGCTTTCATTGACAGTCTTTTTTTTTTTTTTTAAATGATGCATGGGTTGTTTATGAAACACTGCTACATCCAAGAGACTTTGAAGATTACATTCTGCAACATAGACATCACAAGTTGTTATTTAGGGGTGACTTTAAAATTGTACACAAAAATCCACATGAAGAAATCTTTTAATAGTGATACCATCTCAAGAAGCTGAAGATTGAACTCGCTTTCTCAAACACGATTAACTTATTTGTTGTTTTGTACTGCAGGATTCATCTTTCTTGATTAACATTCTTAGTTTGGATATGCATGTATATTAATTGCCCTATAACATCATGTATTGCATTTTGTCTTTAAATTTTATGTATTGTTGATGGTTACCTAATATTTAGTGTAATGATGCAGAACTTTGGTGAAGGCACTTATAATAATATTTTCTATTGCCAGGATGCTAATATTCTCTGACTCTGATAGTTGTAAATGGTAATGAAGCACTGAATTGAAATTTCACTAACAAAGGTTAAAATGACTACATTAAGCATCTGTGGACAAGCACCCAGAGCTTACTTCAATGTCTTTTCCTTAAGATAATTTCAACTTCTTATTATGGTGATTGAAAAGAAAAGATTGAAAAGAAAAACTTCTTTTTATGGTGATTGGAGAAGCTGAACTGATTAGATATTGCAAAATGTTGTAATGTTGAATTGATATTGGATTGTTTGTTACACTTATTCTTGTATGTTGAATAGAAGATGTCATTTTGTCCAATCCCCTGAAAGCAATGTAGGTCATAAAATCAATAAAAGTTTTGAATGTGTGTAAGTTATTATTCAGGAGATCTCAGTGAGGACAAAGAAACTTACTTGTGAAGCCTGGAGAGGGAGAGGAACAAGGAAGAGATGGGATAAGAAAAAAGCAATATATCCTCAAAGTGAAAACATAAAAAAAGGAAGTGGTTTCAAAGTAATTTCTTAATTATTTCAATTCTGTAAACAAACAAAAATTGAAAACAGGAACTTTAACCAGAGACTGATTTTCTATTTGTTCATTTTTATGAAATATGGCTTCTAGGCTTTTAAAATAGTTTATTTTTTGCTTACCAACATTTAAAAATCATCTATTTATTTACATTGGCACTGGCATCAGTTTCTTCAACTGAATATATAATATAAAATATAATATATATAATATAATATAATATATAATACTTAGGTTTCTTTTGTGGTAACTTACATAATTAACTTTGGATGACTTAAGCAAAAGCTAAATAATTAGACATGTAAATTTTGTTTGGTTTGGTCTGCATATCCACAATCATAAGCCTGGAAAGGGTGAGTTGTTTAGTCAGCATTTCAGGAAATTAGGTGTGGGAAATCGACAAAGAATTTCTTTCTTTCTTTTTTTTTTTTTAAGAATTTATTTATTTATTTGACAGAGAGAAATCACAAGTAGGCAGAGAGGCAGGCAGAGAGAGGAGGGAAGCCCGATGTGGGGCTCAATCCCAGGACCCTGAGATCATGATCTGAGCCCATGCCAGAGGCTTTAACCCACTGAGCCACCCAGGTGCCCCTCAACAAAGAATTTATAAATAGGATCTAAATTTGTTTAATGCCATGCTATTGGAAATATTTACTTCAAAAAGTTCAGTGGTGGAGAGAGTGGCATTTGACTTTAATGTCTCACATCAACATACTTAGAGAGAGCTATCAAGATGTTTTGGAAGCTAAGGGTTGTTGCTCTTGTCACTGAGGAAGGGAAGATTTTCTGATAACTCAGGGGCACCTAACTCAGGTGTATGAGACCAGAACATCAATGGTTAATCCTCCTCAGCATCACTGTCTCCTAAAGAGATTAAATTTAAGTTTTCTCAGTGTTGTTAGTGTCCCAACTTCTTTAGAGCCATTCATTATTAATTTGTGGGTTGTACTTATCAATCCAGCAAACCATAAGACTATTTGCATGAATCAGCACATTAATTTAAAAATCTCTGGTAAGTACAAATTCTACCCAGTATCTATCTCACCACTAAAAGAGCCCTCAAAATTCATTCATTTCAATGTACTTTGCATTTTTCCAGGATGTATTCAAAAAGCAGTCAAATTTTAAAGCCAGTCTTACAAATTCTGCCTCTGCTTTGGAGTGCTATTCATCTCTCAGCATGTTGGGTTCTGATTCTGGTAACTGCACTCATGAAAACTAGGAGTAGGATGGATGTAAAGGGAATTTAGCTTCTTCTATCAAGAAATGTCCTCAGGACATCTTGGTTCTTTCCACAGTTTGGTGACCATGGCCATTGCCGCTATAAACATTGGGGTACAGATGGCCCTTCTTTTCACTACATCTGTATCTTTGGGGTAAATACCCAGGAGTGCAATGGAAGGGTCATAGGGAAGTTCTGTTTTTAATTTCTTGAGGAATCTCCACACTGTTCTCCAAAGAGGCTGCACCAACTAGCATTCCCACCAACAGTGGAAGAGGGTTCCTCTTTCTCCACATCCTCTCCAACACATGTTGTTTCCTGTCTTGCTAATTTTGGCCATTCTAACTGGTGTAAGGTGATATCTCAATGTGGTTTTCATTTGAATCTCTCTGAGGGCTAGTGATGATGAACATGTTTTCATGTGTCTGATAGCCATTTGTATGTCTTTATTGGAGAAGTGTCTGACCATATCTTCTGCCCATTTTTTTTTATATGATTGTCTGTTCTGTGTGTATTGAGTTTGAGGAGTTCATTATAGATCCTGGATATCAACCTTTTGTCTGTACTGTCATTTGCAAATATCTTCTCCCATTCCGTGGGTTGCCTCTTTGTTTTTTTTTTTGTTTTTTTTTTTTTTTGACTGTTTCCTTTGCTGTGCAGAGCTTTTGATTTTGATGAAGTCCCAAAAGTTCATCTTCTCTTGTGTTTTCTTTGCCTTTGGAGACATATCTTGAAAGAAGTTGCTGTTGCTGATATCAAAGAAATTACTGCCTATGTTCTCCTCTAGGATTCTTATGGATTCCTGCCTCACATTGAAGTCTTTCATCCATTTTGAGTTTATCTTTGTTTACGGTGTAAGAGAATGGTTGAGTTTCATCTTCTACATATAGCTGCCCAGTTTTCCCAGCACCATTTATTGAAGAGACTGTCTTTTTTCCACTGTATATTTTTTCCTGTTTTGTGGAAGATTATTTGAACATAGAGTTGAGGGTCCATATGTGGGCTCTCTACTCTGTTCCACTGGTCTATGTGTCTGTTTTTATGCCAGTACCATGCTGTCTCGGTGACCACAGCTTTGTAGTAAAGCTTGAAATCAGGTAACGTGATGCCCCCAGTTTTATTTTTGTTTTTCAACATTTCCTTAGCGATTCGGTGTCTCTTCTGATTCCATACAAATTTTAGGATTATTTGCTCCAGCTCTTTGAAGAATACCGGTGGAATTTTGATCAGAATAGCATTAAAAGTATAGATTGCTCTATCTTCAATTTCTTTCAATTTCTTTCATGAGTGTTCTGTAGTTCCTTGAGTACAGATCCTTTACCTCTTTGGTTAGGTTTATTCCCAGGTATCTTATGGTTCTTGGTGCTATAGTAAATGGAATTGATTCCCTAATTTCCCTTTCTGTATTTTCATTGTTAGTGTATAAGAAAGCCACTGATTTCTGCACATTGACTTTGTATCCTGCCACGTTGCTGAATTGCTGTACGAGTTCTAGTAGTTTGGAGGTGGAGTCTTTTGTGTTTTCCATATAAAGAATCATGTCATCTGCAGAGAGAGAGTTTGACTTCTTCATTACCAATTTGGATACCTTTTATTTCCCTTTGTTGTCTGATTGCTGTTGCTAGGACTTCTAATACTATGTTGAACAAGAGTGGTGAAAGTAGGCATCCTTGTCGTGTTCCTGATCTCAACGGGAAGGCTGCAAGCTTTTTCCCATTGAGGATGATATTTGCTGTGGGTCTTTCATAGATAGATTTTATGAAGTTCAGGAATGTTCCCTCTATCCCTCTACTTTGAAGCGTTTTAATCAGGAACGGATGCTGGATTTTGTCAAACGCTTTTTCTGCATCGATTGAGAGGACCATGTGGTTCTTCTCTCTTCTCTTATTAATTTGTTCTATCACATTGATTGTTTTGCGAATGTTAAACCATCCTTGTAGCCCAGGGATGAATCCCACATGGTCATGGGGGATAATCTTTTTAATGTGCTGTTGGATCCTGTTGGCTAGGATCTTGTTGAGAATATTAGCATCCATATTCAACAGTGATATTGGTCTGAAACTCTCCTTTTTGGTAAGGTCTTTGCCTGGTTTGGGGATCAGGGTAATACTGGCTTCATAGAAAGCGTCAGGAAGTTTTCCTTCTGCTTCAATTTTTTGAAACAGCTTCAGGAGAATAGGTGTTATTTCTTCTTTGAAAGTTTGGTAGAATTCTCTGGGGAATCCATCATGTCCTGGGCTCTTGTTTTTTGGGAGGTTTTTGATCACTGCTTCAATCTTGTTACTAGATAGTGGTCTATTCAGGTTGTCAATTTCTTCCTGATTCAATTTTGGGAGTTTATAGTTTTCCAGGAATGCATCCATTTCATCCAGGTTGCTTAGTTTATTGGCATATAACTTTTGATAATAACTTCTGATGATTGTTTCTACTTCCTTGGTGTTCGTTGTGATCTCTCCCTTTTCATTCATAATTTTATGTATTTGAGCTTTCTCTCTTTTGGATTAGTGTGGCCAGTAGTTTATTGATCTTATTGATTCTTTCAATAAGCCAACTTCTAGTTTCATTGATACATTCTACTGTATCTCTGGTTTCTACCTCATTGATCTCAGCTCTAATCTTGATGATTTCCCTTCTTATGTGTGGAGTTGGTTTGATTTGTTGTTGATTCTCCAGTTCTTTAAGGTGTAGAGACAGCTGGTGTATCCTGGATTTTTCAATTTTTTTTGATGCAGGCTTGGTTTACTATGTATTTCCCCCTTAGGACCGCCTTTGCTGTATCTCATAGGTTTTGGACCAAAGTGTCTTCATTCTCATTGGTTTCCATGAATTCTTTCAGTTTTTCTTTGATCTGGTTGATCCAAACATTCTTAAGCAAGGTAGTCTTTAGCTCCCAGGTGTTTGAGTTCCTTCCGAACTTTTCCTTGTTTTTGAGCTCCAATTTCAAAGCATTGTGATCTGAGAATATGCAGGGAACCATCTCAGTCTTTTGGTATAGGTTGAGTCCTGATTTGTGACTCAGTATGTGGTCTATTCTTGAGAAAAGTTCCATGTGCACTTGGGAAGAATGAGTATTCTGTTGTTTTAGGGTGGACTGCTCTCTATATATCTATGAGGTCCATCTGGTACAATGCGTCAGTCAATGCTCTTGTTTCTTTATTGATTTTCTGCTTTGATGATCTATTTCTGAGAGAGGCATATTATGATCTCCTACTATTAATGTATTCATATCAATATGACTCTTTATCTTGATTAACAGTTTTCTTTTGTAATTGGCTGTTCCCATATTGGGGGCATAGATATTTACCATTGTTAGATCATCTTGGTGGATAGTCCCTTTAAGAATTATGTAGTGTCCTTCCCTATGTGCTTTGGTGAGTTCTGTGAAGTGTGTGAACCTGGTGATTCACAGACCTGTACCCTTGGGGATAAAAATATATGTTTATAAAAAATAAAAAAAATAAATTAAAAAAAAAGAATTATGTAGTGTTCTTCTGTATCTCTGACTACTGTCTTTTTTAAAAACTTTATTTTATTTTATTTTATTTTATTTTATTTTTTCAATTTATTTATTTTCAGAAAAACAGTATACATTATTTTTTCACCACACCCAGTGCTCCATGCAATCTGTGCCCTCCATAATACCCACCACCTGGTACCCCAACCTCCCACCCCCCGCCCCTTCACAACCCTCAGATTGTTTTTCAGAGTCCATAGTCTCTCATGGTTCACCTCCCCTTCCAATTTCTCTCAACTCCCTTCTCCTCTTTTGGTCCCCATATCCTCCATGCTATTTGTTATGCTCCACAAATAAGTGAAACCATATGATAATTGACTCTCTCTGTACGACTTATTTCACTCAGCATAGTATCTTCCAGTCCTGTCCATGTTGCTACAAAAGTTGGGTATTCGTCCTTTCTTATGGAGGCATAATACTCCATAGTGTATATGGACCACATCTTCCTTATCCATTCGTCCATTGAAGGGCATCTTGGTTCTTTCCACAGTTTGGTGACCGTGGCCATTGCTATAAACATTGAGGTACAGATGGCCCTTCTTTTCACTACATCTGTATCTTTGGGGTAAATACCCAGGAGTGCAATGGCAGGGTCAAAGGGAAGTTCTATTTTTAATTTCTTGAGGAATCTACCTACTATTCTCCAAAGAGGCTGCACCAACTTGCTTTCCCACCAACAGTGGAAGAGGGTTCCCCTTTCTCCACTTGCCTTCCAACACATGTGGTTTCCTGTCTTGCTAATTTTGGCCATTCTAACTGGTGTAATGTGATATCTTTTTCTCTTTTCTTTTCTTTTATTTTCCTTCCTCCCATCCTTTCTTTTTTTTTTTTTTTATTTTTTATAAACATATATTTTTATCCCCAGGGGTACAGGTCTGTGAATCACCAGGTTTACACACTTCACAGCACTCACCAAATCACATACCCTCCCCAATGTCCATAATCCCACCCCCTTCTCCCAAACCCCCTCCCCCCGGCAACCCTCAGTTTGTTTCGTGAGATTAAGAGTCACTTATGGTTTGTCTCCCTCCCAATCCCATCTTGTTTCATTTATTCTTCTTCTACCCACTTAAGCCTCCATGTTGTATCACCACTTCCTCATATCAGGGAGATCATATGATAGTTGTCTTTCTCTGCTTGACTTATTTCGCTAAGCATGATACGCTCTAGTTCCATCCATGTTGTTGCAAATGGCAAGATTTCATTTCTTTTGATGGCTGCATAGTATTCCATTGTGTATATATACCACATCTTCTTGATCCATTCATCTGTTGATGGACATCTAGGTTCTTTCCATAGTTTGGCTATTGTGGACATTGCTGCTATAAACATTCGGGTGCATGTGTCCCTTTGGATCACTACATTTGTATCTTTAGGGTAAATACCCAATAGTGCAATTGCTGGGTCATAGGGCAGTTCTATTTTCAACATTTTGAGGAACCTCCATGCTGTTTTCCAGAGTGGCTGCACCAGCTTGCATTCCCACCAACAGTGTAGGAGGGTTCCCCTTTCTCCGCATCCTCGCCAGCATCTGTCATTTCCTGACTTGTTGATTTTAGCCATTCTGACTGGTGTGAGGTGATATCTCATTGTGGTTTTGATTTGTATTTCCCTGATGCCGAGTGATATGGAGCACTTTTTCATGTGTCTGTTCGCCATCTGGATGTCTTCTTTGCAGAAATGTCTGTTCATGTCCTCTGCCCATTTCTTGATTGGATTATTTGTTCTTTGGGTGTTGAGTTTGCTAAGTTCTTTATAGATTCTGGACACTAGTCCTTTATCTGATATGTCGTTTGCAAATATCTTCTCCCATTCTGTCAGTTGTCTTTTGATTTTGTTAACTGTTTCCTTTGCTGTGCAAAAGCTTTTGATCTTGATGAAATCCCAGTAGTTCATTTTTTCCCTTGCTTCCCTTGCCTTTTGCGTTGTTCCTAGGAAGATGTTGCTGCGGCAGAGGTTGAAGAGGTTGCTGCCCGTGTTCTCCTCAAGGATTTTGATGGATTCCTTTCGTACATTGAGGTCCTTCATCCATTTTGAGTCTATTTTTGTGTGTGGTGTAAGGAAATGGTCCCATTTCATTTTTCTGCATGTGGCTGTCCAATTTTCCCAGCACCATTTATTGAAAAGGCTGTCTTTTTTCCATTGGACATTCTTTCCTGCTTTGTCGAAGATTACTTGACCATAGAGTTGAGGGTCTATTTCTGGGCTCTCTATTCTGTTCCATTGATCTATGTGTCTGTTTTTGTGCCAGTACCATGCTGTCTTGATGATGACAGCTTTGTAATAGAGCTTGAAGTCCGGAATTGTGATGCCACCAACGTTGGCTTTCTTTTTCAATATCCCTTTGGCTATTCGAGGTCTTTTCTGGTTCCATATAAATTTTAGCATTATTTGTTCCATTTCTTTGAAAAAGATGGATGGTACTTTGATAGGAATTGCATTAAATGTGTAGATTGCTTTAGGTAGCATAGACATTTTCACAATATTTATTCTTCCAATCCAGGAGCATGGCACATTTTTCCATTTCTTTGTGTCTTCCTCAATTTCTTTCATGAGTACTTTATAGTTTTCTGAGTATAGATTCTGTGTCTCTTTGGTTAGGTTTATTCCTAGGTATCTTATGGTTTTGGATGCAATTGTAAATGGGATTGACTCCTTAATATCTCTTTCTTCTGTCTTGCTGTTGGTGTAGAGAAATGCAACTGATTTCTGTGCATTGATTTTATATCCTGACACTTTACTGAATTCCTGTATAAGTTCTAGCAGTTTTGGAGTGGAGTCTTTTGGGTTTTCCACATATAGTATCATATCATCTGCGAAGAGTGATAATTTGACTTCTTCTTTGCCGATTTGGATGCCTTTAATTTCCTTTTGTTGTCTGATTGCTGAGGCTAGGACCTCTAGTACGATGTTGAATAGCAGTGGTGATAATGGACATCCCTGCCGTGTTCCTGACCTTAGCGGAAAAGCTTTCAGTTTTTCTCCATTGAGAATGATATTTGCGGTGGGTTTTTCATAGATGGCTTTGATGATATTGAGGTATGTGCCCTCTATCCCTACACTTTGAAGAGTTTTGATCAGGAAGGGATGTTGTACTTTGTCAAATGCTTTTTCAGCATCTATTGAGAGTATCATATGGCCTCCCATCCTTTCTTTCCTTCCTTCCTTCCTTCCATCCTTTCCTTCTTTCTTTCCTTTTTTCAGTATCATTTTAAAAAGTAACTCTTCCATCTAGGCTACCTGTAGATCTTCTTAAAAAAGAAAAAAAATAAAAAACCAACAAACTATGAGCTGCAGGATGAAGGAATGCAGGGTAATGATCATTATGAAGGGGCTGCCAATTCCCACCTGGGAAAGAAATACTAGTATTTGAATCCTAGTAACATTTGTGGTCTTTTTTGTGCAGAACTGTGATCTTAGTGAGTAAATAACTTACAACAGAATTCAAAATTTCCATTGCCCACAAAAATTGTACATCTTAAGTCATTTTTAAATTCAGTCACTTTCTTTATATCTGCTGCTTTGTAATGTGAAGACTCAAAGTTATGTTTTCTAACTATATTATTCTATTAAATTATTTGTACATTCTTCCAATTACTCCAATTTCTTCCAATTCCAATTAAATCATGATTCAGAAACATACACCTAAGTGATACTTGCATATGCATTTGGGTGGAAAGGAATTGCATTAGATATAGAGGAAAGAAAGTCTAATTCTACCACTTGTATGAAGAGGGACATAAATCTAACTTTTGATTCACCATTAGTTGCAATGGTTTAAATTTAATGGACAGTGATTTTATAAAGTTAAAATGTATGATCACCATAGAAAAGGTTTGTAAGTCCTAAGTCTGTAATGATTATTTCTAGCTAGAACCAAGGGGTTCATTTGTTTATTTTTCCTTGTGTCTCTCAGCAGGTTTCTGCCATGGGTGACAGGGGAACAAGCAATCACTCAGCAGTGACTGACTTCATTCTCATAGGCTTCAGGGTCCTCCCAGAACTCCACATTCTCCTTTTCCTGCTCTTTCTGCTTGTGTATTCCATGATGCTTCTAGGGAATGTGGGGATGATGACCATTATTATGACTGATCCCCGGCTGAACACACCAATGTATTTCTTCCTAGGCAACCTCTCCTTCATTGATCTCTTCTATTCTTCTGTTATTGCACCCAAAGCTATGATCAACTTCTGGTCTGAGAGCAAGTCAATCTCCTTTGCTGGCTGTCTGATCCAGTTCTTTCTCTTTGCCTTGTTCATTGTGACTGAGGGATTTCTCCTGGCAGCCATGGCTTATGACCACTTCATTGCCATCTGCAACCCACTCCTCTACTCTGTCCAGATGTCAACTCGCCTCTGCATTCAGTTGGTGGCTGGTTCCTATTTTTGTGGCTGTATCAGCTCAGTTCTTCAAACAGGCATGACATTTACTTTATCCTTTTGTGCTTCCCGGGCCATTGACCACTTTTACCTTGATACTCGTCCACTTCAAAGGATATCTTGTTCTGACCTCTTCATCTATAGGATGGTTTCTTTCTTTTTTTTTTTTTTTTAAGATTTTATTTATTTATTTGACAGAGAGAGATCGCAAGTAGACAGAGAGGCAGGCAGAGAGAGAGAGAGAAGCAGGCTCCCTGCCGAGCAGAGAGCCCGATGGGGGACTGGATCCCATGACCCTGAAATCTTGACCTGAGCCGAAGGCAGCAGCTTAATCCACTGAGCCACCCTGGTGCCCTATAAGATGGTTTCTTTCTCCTTATCTGGCATCATTATCATGCCTACCATCATAGTTATTACTGTTTCTTACATGTATATTGTGTCCACAGTTCTGAAGATACGCTCCTCTGAGGGATGTAAGAAAGCCTTCTCCACTTGCAGCTCTCACTTAGGAGTCATGAGTGTACTGTATGGTACCGTCTTTTTTATGTATCTCATTCCAGACAGATTTCCTGAGCTAGTAAAGTGGCCTCCTTATGTTACACTTTAGTCACTCCCATGTTGAATCCTTTGATTTACTTCCTGAGAAACAAAGGTGTCAAAGAAGCGCTAAAGAAACTTCTAGAGAAGAGAAATACAATTGTTTGATTTTTTTTTTCCACCATTGATTTTGTGGCAATTTCTGTCATATGCCTCATCCCCATTACTGAAAATCCTTCTCCATAAAAAATACCAGAACTTTTTCAAGGTGAGTTACTTGGAACACTGTTAATTCTGAATGTCCTGGATATTGGAGATATACTGAATATTAGAGCCTTTTTCAAGATGAACCTCACTCTATCTCAAGTATGACTTTGTTTCACAGAATTGATTTCCTTTATTTTAATACTTTGTTGTTGAACCTGACTTTTATATATCATTCTATTGTGTAAACAATGTATTGTCTGGTGTTTGTCTTAATATTGCTCCTGGCAATATACACAGTCACTAGTGATGGACAGTAATGCCCAGTTTCTTTCTTCTTCTTTTTCTTGTTCTTTTTCTTTCATTTTTGTTGTTGTTGTTGTTTTAATTGAGAGTGATAGAAAGAGTGAGAATAAGACAGAGAGAGTTTGGGCAGGGTCATAGGGAAAGAATTTCAAACAAACTCCCCACTGAGCACAGAGCATGACATGGGGCTCAACCTCTTGACCCATGAGAACATGACCTGAGTGGAAACCAAGAGTCCGACACTTAACTGACTGATCCTCCCAGGTGCCTGAATGCCCAACTTATTATTTTTCAATAATACTTTCCAACTTAAATCTACCATAATGCATGACGTACATGGGGGGGGGTGGAAAAACACATATTGGGGAAGCACATTAAATGTTATTAAATATATGAATTAAAAAGTTGATAGTGAGGAAATCAGGGAATAGTTTAGTTAGAATGGGTGCTGATGGTGGGGCTATTGCTTCTTCCTTGAGTCTTAGGGAGATAGGGTTCTCCATTTTTGGTTTACAGACCAAAGTAATTAATATACTAAAAAGATTCTTCATTTTAATAGATTATTTTTGATAATGCTGACGGTTGGTATAAGGACTAGGAGAATTGTGAAGTAAAGGATTGAGGCTAGTTGGCCGATGGTGATAAATGGGTGTTCTACTGGTTGACCACCAATTCAGGTTAGGGTTAGGAGGTTGGCTACTAGTAGTCAGAATAAACATTGGCTTAGTGGGTGGAATATCATGCTTCGTTGTTTTGAGGTATGTAGTAGGGGGATGATGGCTAGGACTAGAATGGAGAAAATTAGGGCTAGTACTCCTCCTAGTTCATTAGGAATGGACCGTAGGATAGCGTATGCGAATAGGAGGTATCATTCAGGTTTAACATGGGGAGGTGTTTTGAGCGGGTTGGCAGGAATGTAGTTGTCTGGATCTCCTAATAGATCAGGTGAGAATAGTACTAGTAATATTAGTATTAAAATAAGAAATAGAGCACCTAGGATGTCTTTGATGGTATAGTAGGGGCGGAATGGGATTTTGTTGGAGTTGGATGGGATTCCGGAAGGGTTGTTAGATCCTGTCTCATGGAGGAATAGTAGGTGAACTGCTGCTAGTGCTGAAATGATGAATGGTAGGATGAAGTGGAAGGTGAAAAATCATATTAGGGTGGCTTTGTCTACTGAAAATCCCCCTCAGATTCATTCTACAAGGTTAGTTCCGATGTACGGGATAGCTGATAATAAATTAGTAATTACGGTTGCGCCTCAAAATGATATTTGTCCTCATGGTAATACATAACCTATGAATGCTGTGCCTTGACTTCGAATAATAGAATAATAACAATGTTTCATGTTTCGGGGACTATATAAGATCCATAGTATAGGCCCCGTCCTACATGCAAGAATAGGCAGACAAAGAATATGGAAGCTCCGTTTGCGTCTATGTATTGAATGATTCAGCCATAGTTGACATCAAGGCAGATATGGGTAACTGATGAAAAGGCTGTGGCTGTGTTTGATGTATAGTGCATGGCTAAAAATAAACCTGTATGAATCTGAAGGATTAGGCAGATTCCGAGGAGGGAGCCAAAGTTTCATCATGCTGAAATGTTTGATGGAGCGGGGAGGTCAATGAATGAGTTGTTGATGATTTTGGTTAACGGGTGAGTCCTACGAATGTTGGTCATTAATGTTCTTATAGTTGAAATACAACAGTTATTTTTCATGTCACCAGTCATGGTTAGATTCCATGTAGGAATAATGATGACATACATTGTATTCATTCTAAGTGTTATTTTTGTAGTTAGTTTTGTAGGGTTTTCTTCAAAACCTTCTCCTATCTACGGCGGGTTGGTCTTAATTATTAGTGGGGCTATTGGTTGTGGTATTGTGTTAAGTTTTGGGGGGTCTTTTCTGGGCTTAATGGTGTTTTTAATTTATTTAAGGGGGATGTTGGTTGTTTTGGGATATACTACGGCTATAGCCACAGAGCAATATCCTGAGGTTTGGGTTTCTAATAAGGCTGTTTTTGGTGCCTTTATTGTTGGCTTGCTATCTGAGTTATTAACTGATTGTTATATTTTAAAGGGTGATGATGTTGAGGTTGAGGTTGTATTAAAGTTTAATGGGGCGGGTGATAGAGTTATTTATGATACAGGTGATACAGGCTTTTTCAGTGAAGAGGCTATGGGAATTGCAGCTTTATATAGCTATGGAACTTGACTTGTTATTGTTACAGGTTGATCCCTTCTTATTGGGGTGTTGGTAATTATGGAGGTTACTCGTGGAAATTAAGTGCTAGTAGGCTGAGGGCCAGGGTTAACATGAATGATATAAAATATAGTTTGATTAGACCTTTTTGGCTTGAGATGGTAATTGAAGATTTTATTTAGAAGTGGGAGATGGATTTTGGTAAAATTTTTTCTAGTCAAATTATATCTAGTAGTGCTGATGCTGATTTTTGGCTTACTAGTAGATTTGTTTTGGGTATTAGGCGGTGAATAATGGTGGGGAAATAACCCAGCATGTTTGAGAATTTGAATAGGCTCGAGGGGTATTTGAATTTTAGGCTCTGCATTATGAGGTTAAGTTCTAGTGCCAGGATGAAACCTAGGATAGTTACGGTAAGAGCTATTATTTTAAGATAATGAGGCATAGTTATCTGTGGGGTGGTGGTGGGTGTAATATTGTAGGAGATTAAGAATCCTGCAAAGATACTCCTGAATAAGAGACGTTTAATGGAATTGATTAGGAGTGGATTATTTTCGTTGATTGTAATGATAGGGTTGAAGCGGGGTTGTCCTAATAGCATGAAGAATATAATTTGAGTGCTGTAGGTGGCCGTTATGGAGGTGGCAACGAGGGTTATTAGAAGGCCTCAGGCGTTGGTATATGACGTGTTGGCGGTCTCGATGATTAGGTCTTTGGAATAGAATCCTGTTAGGAAAGGTATTCCTGTGAGTGCTAGGCTTCCGACAACTAGGGAGGTGGTGGTGAATGCTAATGCTTTGAATAGTCCTCCTATTTTTTGAATGTCTTGTTCATCATTTAAGCTGTGAATGATTGATCCGGAGCATATGAATAGTATGGCTTTGAAGAATGCATGAGTGCAGATATGGAGAAATGCTAGGTAGGGTTGGTTGATGCCGATGGTTACAATTATTAGTCCGAGTTGGCTTGAAGTGGAGAAAGCAACAATTTTTTTGATGTCATTTTGTGTTAAAGCACAAATTGCTGTAAATAGGGTTGTAATTGCTCCTAAGCATAGTGTGATGGTTTGTATTATTTTGTTATGTTCTATTAGGGGGTGGAATCAGATTAGTAGAAATATTCCTGCTACACCTATTGTACTTGAGTGCAGTAGGGCTGATACAGGAGTTGGGCCTTCCATGGCTGAGGGTAGTCATGGGTGAAGGCCAAATTGTGCAGATTTTCCGGTGGCTGCTAATAGTAAGCCTATGAGAGGGATGGTTAGGTTTTTGTGCTTAGTTATGAAGATTTGTTGAAAGTCTCATATATTTAGGTTGGTTAGGAATCAGGCTATAGCTAGGATGAGTCCTCCGTCCCCAATCCGGTCGTATAGGATGGCTTGTAGTGCGGCTGTGTTGGCGTCTGTTCATCCATACCATCATCCAATAAGTAATAATGACAATACCTACTCTCTCTCAGCCGATGAATAGTTGGAATATATTGTTGGCGGTAACCAGAATTATTATGGTAATGAGAAACAGGAGTAGGTATTTGAAAAATCGATTGATGTGGGGGTCTGAGTGTATATATCATATTGAGAACTCTATAATTGATCACGTGATGAATAGTGCTAGTGGTATAAAGTTTATTGAAAAGTAATCGAGTTTAAAGCTAAGTGATAGTTTTATTGTTGGATTGTAATTCAGTGTCAGTTTGAAATTATTGTGTCTTGTCCTAGGTGAAGGAATATTATTGTGGGGATTAGGCTGATTATGAAGGCATGTGAAATGGTGGTTTTTACATATTGAGGGTAGAGTTTATTGGTATATATGGTGGTGTTAGTTATTATAATGGGAAGAGTTAGTATGAATAGTGTTACAAGTATTGAAGAAGTAAATAGGTTAATTACTTTTATTTGGAGTTGCACCAATTTTTTGTTCCTAAGACAAATGGATTACTACTATGCTTTAAAAGTTGAAAAAGCCATGTTTTTATACATGGGAGCATGAGTTAGCAGTTCTTGCGTGGTACTTTTTCAGTAAATAAAAAGGTTTGAGCTTTTATTGTTAGATTCACAATCTAATGTTTTTGTTAAACTATATTTACAGTAAATAGGTCCTAAAATAATTTTAGGGTTGAGTGAGAGGAGAAGTAGGGGTAGTAGGTGGAGGGCTATTAGGGAGTTTTCCTGTGTGAATGATGGTTTGATATTCTTGATATGGTGTGTGTATTTTCTGCGTTGTGTAGTAATTAGTATGTATAGGGAGTATAGGGCAGTGATGGTAATGTTAACCCCTATTAGGACAAAGTGATGTTGGATCATGAGTATGAGGCTATTACTACAAATAGTTCTCCTACTAGGTTGATTGTGGGTGGTAGGGCTAGGTTAGTTAAGCTGGCAAGTAGTCATCATGCAGCTATTAGTGGTAGGAGTATTTGTAGTTCTCCTGCGAGGATTATGGTACGGCTGTGAATGCGTGCGTAGTTGCAATTAGCTAGGCAGAATAGCATAGATGATGTCAGACCATGAGCAATTATTAGGGCTGTTGCTCCTATATAGCTTCATGGTGATTGGATGAGTACAGCTATAATTACTAGGGCTATGTGGCTTGTGGAGGAGTAGGCAATTAAGGATTTTAGGTCTGTTTGGTGTAAGCAGATGGAGCTGGTTATAATTATTCCTCACAATGATAGTATTATGAAGGGGTATCCTATGTAGCTTGTTAATGGGTTTAGTGGCATGGTAATTCGTATTATTCCGTACCCTCCTAATTTAAGAAGTACGGCGGCAAGAACCATGGATCCTGCAATAGGGGCCTCTACGTGGGCTTTTGGGAGTCATAGATGAAGGCCGTATAGAGGTATTTTCACTATGAACGCTATTATGCATGCTAGTCATAATAGGGCATTGGATCAGGAATTTGGTAGGGGTTGTGCTCAGTATTGAATAATTAAGAGATTTAGGGTACCTAAGTTGTTTTGCACTCATAGTAGGGCAATTAGGAGGGGCAGGGAGCCTACTAGAGTATAGAATAAAAAATATAGGCCAGCGTTTAGTCGTTCTGTTTGGTTGCCTCATCGGGTGATGATAATTAATGTTGGTATGAGTGTGGCTTTGAATAGGATATAAAATATGATTAGTTCTGTGGTGGTGAATGTTATGATTAGGAAGAGTTGCAGTATGATTAATATTGTAATGTAAAGTTTTTTTGGGGTCAGGGTTTCTTTCAATAAATGGTGTTGGCTTGCTATGAGCATTAGGGGAAGGAGTCATGTTGTGAGTGTTAGTAGGGGTGCTGATAAGGAGTCTGAGAAAAATAGCAGTGAGAAGTTTAGATTATTGTCTGTAAGTTGGTTGAGATATGTTAGGCTAATTAAACTAATTAGTATGCTGTGGGCTGTTGTGTTAATTCAGATTATACTGGGTTTTGATAGTCATGTTTGGGGAATTAGTATTATGGTTGGGATGATGATTTTTAACATTGTAGTAGGTTTAAGTTTTGTACATAGTCTGTTCCATATGTGGTAGAGATTATAACTAGTAGGGATAAACCTAATGCTGCTTCGCAGGCTGCAAATACAAGGAGGATGATAGGGGTCATGCTAGCTAATGTGAAGTAGTTTGTTAGGATGGTGACTGTTATTATGATGAAGAGGGATAGCATTATTCCTTCTAGGCAGAGAAGTGAAGATATTAGGTGGAATCAGTAGATGAGTAGCCCCATAAAGGATAGAGTAAAGGCTAGAAAAATGTTGATGTATACTATGGACTTTGATAATTGTAATATGAGTTACAATCTAATGAGTCAAAATCATTTGTTTTTGTTAAACTAATTATAATATTCATTTCATTCTAAGCCTTCCTCAATTCATTCGTAGGCCAGGCTTGCGGCTAATAGGGAAACTAGTGCTAGTGCTATGGTGAGTGTAGTTTTTAGGTTAATTGATTGTGAGGCCCATGGTAGTGGTAGGAGTAGTGCAATTTCTAGGTCGAATAGTAGAAATGTAATGGCTACTAGGAAAAATTTTATAGAGAAGGGTAGACGTGCTGATCATAGGAGGTCAAAGCCACATTCATATGGGCTTGCTTTTTCTGTATAGATGTTTAACTGGGGTAGTCAGAATGTGATTAGAATGAGTAGGGATGCTAGGGATATGTTGATGAGTATGGTTAATATTATATTTATTATTTCTCTCCGGGCTGTACCAGAACTAGTTGATTGGAAGTCAACTGTACTTATTAATACTAGAGAAATAAGATCCTCATCAATAGACGGATACATGTAGGAATAGTCATATGACATCTACGAAGTGTCAATATTAGGCAGCTGCTTCGAATCCGAAATGGTGGCTAGATGTGAAGTGGTAGTTTAACTGTCGTAGGAAGCATACAATGAGAAAGGTAGATCCGATGATGACGTGAAGGCCATGGAATCCTGTGGCTATAAAAAATGTGGAACCATAGATTCCGTCAGAGATTGTGAATGGGGCCTCGTAGTATTCTGAGGCTTGTAAAAGGGTGAAATATAAGCCTAGGGAGATTGTAATATACAGGGCTTGGAGCATGTGTTTGTGGTTTCCTTCTATTAGGCTATGGTGGGCTCAAGTAATAGAGACTCCAGAGGCTAGGAGAACCAAGGTGTTGAGTAATGGTACTTCTAGGGGGTTTAGAGGTGTAATGCCTGTGGGTGGTCAACACCCTCCTAGCTCAGGGGTTGGTGCTAGGCTTGAATGGTAGAAAGCTCAGAAGAAGGCTGCAAAGAAGAAAAGTTCTGATGTAATGAAGAGAATTATTCCGTATCGTAAGCCTTTTTGGACAGTAGGAGTGTGGTGGCCTTGGAATGTTCCTTCTCGGACAACGTCTCGTCATCGTTGATATACAGTCAGTATGTTAGCTGTAGTACCTAGGGTTAGAAGGGATACTGAGTTATAATGGAATCACATTACTAGTCCTGATGTTGTGAGTAGGGCAGAAAGGGCTCCTGTCAGGGGTCATGGGCTTGGGTTGACTATGTGATATGAGTGTGTTTGGTGGGTCATTAAGTGTTGTCATGTAAATATAGGCTTACTAACAAGGTGAAGACATAGGCCTGGATAAGGGCTACTGCAAATTCTAGGATGGTTAGGAGGACAAGGATAGTGAAAGTAATTATTGCTGTAATGGTACTAATGTTTATTAGGGCAGAGTAGCTCCTCCAATTAGGTGAATTAATAAGTGGCCTGCGGTAATACTGGCTGTTAATCGTACGGCCAGTGCTATGGGTTGAATGAATAGGCTAATAGTTTCGATGATGATAAGTATGGGAATTAGGGGAAGTGGTGTTCCTTGCGGTAGGAAATGGGCTAAAGAGGCTTTTGTTTTATACCGGAAACCAGTAATTACTGTGCCTGCTCATAGGGGGATGGCTATTCCTAGGTTTAAAGATAGTTGTGTAGTGGGGGTAAATGAGTGGGGCAGGAGACCTAATAGATTAGTAGAGCCAATAAATAGGATTAGGAATATTAGTATTAATGCCCAAGTTTGTCCTTTTTGGTTGTGAATAGATAATATCTGTTTTGATGTTAATTGTACTAGTCATTGTTGAATAGAGATGAGTTGGTTATTAATTAGTCGGTTAGGTGAGGGAAATATAATACCTGGGAATATGGTAATGATAATATTCATTACCCTATTATTGTAGGGGTAATGAATGAGGAAAATAGATTTTCATTCATTTCTTTTCTCAAGGTATAATAGATTTTGATGTAGCCACTAGTTTTGGTTCGGGGTTTTCTGGAAATTATATTTTGATACTTTTAGTTGGAATATAAAAAATAGGGTGATAATTATTGATAAGATAGTGATAAATCATGTTGAAGTATCTAGTTGTGGCATGTCACTGAGGAGAGGTTTACGCTCTCAATCTTTAACTTAAAAAGTTAATGCTGTTTAGCTTCTCAATGAATTTATAATATTCAGGCAGATCATTTTTCAAAGTGCGATAGAGGTACTAACTCGAGAACAATGGGTATGAAGCTGTGATTAGAGCCGCAGATTTCAGAGCATTGGCCGTAGTATAGCCCTGGTCGTATGACTATAATAGTAGTTTGGTTTAGGTGCCCTGGGATAGCATCAGTTTTTAATCCCAAGGATGGAAAGGCTCATGAGTGTAATACGTTTTCGGAAGAGATTAATGTGCTAATTGTTATTTCTATTGGGAGGACTATTCGGTTGTCTACTTCTAGTAATCATAGTTCTCTGGGTTTTAGCTCTTGAATTGGGATCATGTAGGAGTCAAAGTTTAAATCTTCGTAATCTGTATACTCATAGTTTCAATATCATTGGTGGCCTATAGTCTTTATGGTTAAGGAGGGGTTATTAATTTCGTCTATCATATAGAGGATTCGTAGTGAAGGTAAAGCAATCAGAATTAGAATAATAGCAGGCAAGATGGTTCAGATAGTTTCAACTGCTTGAGCATCTATGGTGCTAGTATGTGTGAGTTTGGTGGTTAGCATTACTGAAATAATGTAGAGAATGAGAGATCTAATTAAGAATATGATCATTAATATATGATCATGAAAGCGTAGTAGTTCTTCTATGATAGGGGAGGTTGCATCTTGGAGGCCTATTTGGAAAGGATACGCCATAGAGATATAAAGGACTTTCACCTATAATTTGACTTTGACAAAGTCATATAATTTTTACTAATACCTCTTATCGAGAAAGACATAGTGGTTATGACATTGGCTTGAAACCAGTTTTAGGGGGTTCGATTCTTTCCTTTCTTATTTTGATAATACATAGGTTGGTTCCTCGAATGTATGGTATGGAGGAGGACATCCATGCAATCATTAGATGTTTGTTGAAGTTAGTTCTACTGTCAGCACTTCTCGTTTGGATGCAAAGGCTTCTCAGATAATGAAGATTATCAGTATTACTGCTGTTAATGAAATGAATGAGCCCATGGAAGATACTGTGTTTCATGTTGTGTAAGCATCTGGGTAGTCAGAGTAGCGTCGAGGCATACCTGATAGGCCTAGGAAGTGTTGAGGAAAGAATGTTGTGTTTACTCCTACAAATATAATTGTAAAATGGATTTTTGCTCATATATCATTTAGGGTGTAGCCTGTGAATAGTGGGAATCAGTGGACGAATCCGTCTATGATTGCAAATACTGCCCCTATTGAAAGAACGTAGTGGAAATGTGTTACTACATAATATGTATCGTGAAGAATGATGTCTAGTGATGAGTTTGATAGTACAATGCCCATTAAAACACCCACTGTAAATAGAAAGATAAACCCTAAGGCCCATAGTATAGCGGGGGATCATTTGATATTTCCTTTGTGCAGGGTAGCCAGTCAGCTAAATACTTTTACTCCTGTGGGAATAGCGATAATTATAATAGCTGAGGTGAAGTATGCTCGTGTGTCGACATCTAGGCCTACAGTAAATATATGGTGGGCTCATACGACGAATCCTAGGAAACCAATTGATATTATTGCTCATACTATTCCTATGTAACCAAAAGGTTCTTTTTTCCTGAGTAGTATGTTACAACGTGTGAAATAATACCAAATCCTGGAAGAATTAAGATGTATACTTCTGGGTGTCCAAAAAATCAAAACAGATTGTTGGTATAGGATGGGATCTCCTCCTCCGGCTGGATCAAAGAAAGTAGTGTTCAGGTTCCGATCTGTGAGTGGTATGGTAATACCGGCTGCCAAGACTGGTAAGGATAGAAGTAGGAGTATGGCTGTAATTAAAACAGATCATACAAATAGGGGAGTTTGGTATTGTGACATAGCGGGTGGTTTTATGTTGATAATAGTAGTGATAAAGTTGATGGATCCTAGAATAGATGAGACACCTGCTAAGTGTAGAGAGAAAATTGTTAGGTCTATGGATGCTCCTGCATGTGCTAGGTTTCCTGCTAAAGGGGGATATACAGTTCATCCCGTTCCTGCACCTGCTTCTACCATGGAAGAGGCTAATAGGAGGAGGAAAGAGGGGGGTAGGAGGCAGAAGCTTATGTTATTTATTCGTGGGAATGCCATATCAGGTGCACTGATTATTAGAGGGATAAGTCAGTTCCCAAAGCCTCCGAGCATGATAGGTGTTACTATGAAGAAAAGTATTAGAAATGCATGAGTAGTTACGATTACATTGTAAATCTGGTCATCTCCTAGCAGAGCGCCGGGTTGACCTAGTTCAGCACGGATTAATAGACTGAGAGCAGTTCCTACCATTCCGGCTCATGCACCAAATAAGAGGTAAAGGGTGCCAATGTCTTTGTGATTAGTGGAGAATAATCATCGATTTATGAACATAGGTAAAATGGCTGACAAGGGCATTAGGCTGTAAATCTAAGAATAGGGTTTAATTCCCCTTTTTGCCAAGCTCTGAGGTGAAATATCACATTGAATTGCAAATTCAAAGAAGCAGCTTCAACCCTGCCGGGGCTTCTCCCGCCTTTTTTTTCTTTGTGGCTGGAGAAGTAGATTGAAACCAGTTGATTAGGATATTTAGCAGTTAACTAAAGTTTCGTGGGATGGTAGCCCACCAATCTAGAAAGGGCTTAGCTTAATTAAAGTGATTGATTTGCGTTCAATAGATGTGAGATATACTCTTGCAGTCCTTATGATGGAATCAGGAGTTAACAGAAAGCCTCTTTGGAGAACAGTGTGGAGATTCCTCAAGAAATTAAAAAATAGAGCTTCCCTATGACCCTGCCATTGCACTCCTGGGTATTTACCCCAACGATACAGATGTAGAGAAAAGAAGGGCCATCTGTATCCCAATGTTTATAGCAGCAATGGCCATGGTCGCCAAACCGTGGAAAGAACCAAGATGCCCTTCAACGGACGAATGGATAAGGAAGATGTGGTCCATATACACTGTGGAGTATTATGCCCCCATCAGAAAGGATGAATACCCAACTTTTGTAGCAACATGGATGGGACTGGAAGAGATGATGCTGAGTGAAATAAGTCAAGCAGAGAGAGTCAATTATCATATGGTCTCACTTATTTGTGGAGCATAACAAATAGCATGGAGGACAAGGGGTGTTAGAGAGGAGAATGGAGTTGGGAGAAATTGGAAGGGGAGGTGAACCATGAGAGACTATGGACTCCGAAAAACAATCTGAGGGGTTTGAAGTGGCGGGGGTGGGGTGGGAGGTTGGGGTACCGGGTGGTGGGTATTATGGAGGGCATGGATTGCATGGAGCACTGGGTGTGGTGAAAAAATAATGAATACTGTTTTTCAGAAAATAAATAAAATTATATAAAAAAAGAGTCTGTTTCTTGGTTTGTCTTTCTCTTTTTTCCTTGCTCATTAGTATTCTTTCTTTCATTTTTTTTAAAAGATTTTATTTATTTATTTGACAGACAGAGATGAAAAGTAGGCAGAGGCAGGCAGTTAGAGAGAGAGAGGGGAGGCAGGCTCCCCGCTGAGCAGAGAACTCAATGTGGTGCTCGATCTCAGGACCATGGGATCACAATACAAGCCAAAGGCAGAGGCTTTAACCCACTGAGCCACAGAGGCACCCCCCTTTTTAAAGTAGTATTGTTTCTTAAATTCCACATATGAGTGAAATCATAGTGTATTTGTCTTTCTTTCACTGACTTACTTCACTTAGCATTATATTCTCTAGCTCCATCCATGTCGTTGCAAATGGCAAGATTTCATTCTTTATGAAATGGTTGAGTAATATTCTGTTGTGTACATAGACCACATCTTCATCCATTCATCTATTGATGAACAATTGGACTACTCTCACAATTTGGCTATTGTATATAATGGCGCAATAAACATGGGGGTTCATGTATCCCTTTGAATCAGTGTTTTAGTATTTTTGGTTAAATAACAAGATGAGAAATTACTGGGTTATAAGGTAGTTCTATTTTAACTTTCTGAGGAATCTCCATACTGTTTTCCACAGTGGCTGCACCACTTTGCATTCCCACCAACAGTGCTTAGGATCTCTTTTTTTCTACATCCTCATCAACACTTATTTCTTGTTTTTGATTTTAGCCATTCTGACAGGTATGAGGTGATCACATAGCTTACCACTGATTCTTGGAAAGACTAGTAAGATGTTTAAAACCCTGGCAAACATGGAGTACCTGGGTGGCTCAGTGGATTAAAGCCTCTGTCTTCGGCTCAGGTCATGATCCCAGAGTCCTGGGATTGAGCCCCGTATCAGACTCTGCGCTCAGCAGGGAGCCTGCTTCCATCACTCTGTCTCTCTCTCTGCCTGCCTCTCTGCCTGCTTGCGATCTCTGGCTTTCAAATAAATAAATAAAATTGTAAGAAGAAAAAAAAAAACCCATGGCAAATGTTACATTGGAAAAATAGCAAAATTGAATGACAAGTATCGGAAATGAAAAGGGGATGGCACTAAAGATCCTTCTGATATTTAAAAATATATATATATAGATGACCCTTGAACAATATGGGTTCAAATTGCATGGGTCCACTTCAATGCAAATTTCTTTCAATAAACACAGTACAATGCTTTAAATGTACTGCCTCTTCCTTATGATTTTCTTAATAATATTTTCTTTTTTCCAGCTTATTTTATTATAAAAACAGCATAAAATACATATAACAGACAAATATATGTTAATAAACTATATTATCAGAAGGCTTATGGTCAACAGCAACATATTAGTAATTACATTTTTATAGAATCAAGAATTATATGCAGATTTAAACTGTATGGGAGTTCTATGTTCCTAACCTGTGCTCAGGGGTTCAGCTGTATAATAAAGAATATTTTTACCAAAAATGGATGATCTTTTAAAATAAAGATATTTTGAATAGATCAAGATGATGTATAAAGGAGAAATATAAATTTGAAAATATCATCTATAGAAATCAAGTATTTTTTTAAAGATTTTATTTATTTTTTTGACTGAGAAAGAGATCACAAGTAGGCAGAGAGAGAGGCAGAGAGAGAGGAAAAGAAGCAGGCCCCCTGCCTAGTAGAGAGCCCGACACGGGGCTCGATCCCAGGACTCTGGGATCATGACCTGAGCCAAAGGCAGAGGCTTTAACCCACTGAGCCACCCAGGCATCCCTAGAAATTAAGTTTTAATAATAATCTTCCCATGAGGAAAGATTCTTTTCTAATTTACTTTACTAGTGTTTACTATGAAACATCATTGAAGAAACAAGATTGGGGAACCTAGATGACTCAGTTGCTAAAGCATCTAACTCTTGATTTCCACTCAGGTTATGATCTCAGGGTCATAGATTGAACCCCACATAGGGATCTGTGCTCATCATGGAGTCTGCTTGAGATTTTCTCTCACTCTTTTTTTCCCCCCACTCATGTGCATGCTCTCTCTCTTTTTAAAATAAATAAATAAATCTTAAGAAAAGGAACAAGATCATTCTTATATAAACAAGAATCATCATAAAGACAATATTTCCTAGCTGTATTTGAGTTGTAAGTCTCAATAGAAATTAAAATAAAAATTATAGGTAAATCTGTCTCATAAATTTATCTTCAAAAATTTATAGAGAATATATGTCAATATATAAAGAATAATAAAATCTCACTGAACTGTATGTTTACACTACCAATGTAAATGTCATTTATTATTTAAAACATAACGAATTTAAGATGTTTCCATATTCACTCATGAAAGAACAACACTGAGAAGGTTTGCCTTCTGTGACAAAAAAACTAAACTCTGGAGAATATATATGAACTGACTATTTTCAGAGATTGTATAATAAGCAGTGAATGACTGTAATTCTTGACTAAAGGAAACAAATTAGGAGGAAAAGATTTTAAACTTGAATATATAGCAATAGAAACAAATGAAGCCTAAGACTGAGTTAAAAAGGAAAAATAATAAACAGGCATTCAGTGACACCTGAGAAAATATTTACATGTAACTGGAAGAAAAGGGCCAGAAAAATAATGTAAAATATAATGGGCAAAATTTTGTTTCATATTTGATGACAAATCTGACCACAAAGATGCAAGAAAATGAGCAAAATCCCATAGATAGATACAGAGAAATCCCATAGATAGAGAACAAAATAAAGCACATCAGAATAAAATTCTGAAAATGAGCAAAAAAGAGACATTGTCAAAGTAGCAGGGGTAGAGGAGAGACATTACACACAAGCAAATCATTGTTGGTATATAGAAATGCAACAGATTTGTGTTCATTGATTTTGAATCCTGTGGCTTTGTTGAATTCATGTATTAGTTCTAACATAGTCTTTTGGTTTTCTACAGAGACTATCATTTCATCTGCAAATACCGAATGTTTAACTTCTTCCTTCCCAATTTGGTTGCCTTTTATTTTCTTTTATTATTTTATTTTACTTTATTTATTTTATTTTTTGGTGTCTGATTGCTGTGGCTAGGACTTCCACTATTGTGTTCAATACCAGTGGTCAGATTGTACATCCCTGTCTTTTTCCTGACTGTAGAGGAAAAGCTGTCAGTTTTTCTCCATTGAGGATGATATTAGATTGAGTTTGTCTACATGGCCTTTGTGATGTTGAGATATGTTCCCTCTATCCTTGCTTTGTTGAGGGTTTTTATCATGAAAGGACATTGTACTTTGTACAAAAATAGACAGATCACTAGAAAAGAATAGGAAACCCATGCAACTATATGGCTAATTAATCTTTGACAAAGCGGGAAAGAATATCCAATGGGAAAAAAAATCAGTCTCTTCAACAAATAATGTTCAGAAAACTGAACAGCAACATGCAAAAGTAAATTCAAAATAGTTGAAAGATCTAAGTGTGGGACAGGAGACCATTAAAATCCTAGAGGAGAAAACAGGCTATAACTTCTTTGACATTGACAGTAGCAACTTCTTACTAGATACCTCTTTTGAGGCAAGGGAAACAAAAGCAAGAACAAACTATTGGAACTTCTTCAAAATAAAAAGCTTCTTCACAGTGAAGGAAAAAAAATCGATAAAACTAAAAGACAATCTACTGAATGGAAAAAGATATTTGCAAATGACATATCTGATAAAGGGTTGGTATCCAAAATCCATAAAGAACTTATCAAATTCAATACTCAAAAACCAAATAATCAAGTTAATAAATGGGTTAAGAAGTTAATCCAGTTAAGAAGACATGATTAAACATTTTTCCAAAGAAGACATGCAAATGGCTGATGCATGAAAAGATGCTCAACATCACTCATTATCAGAGAAATACAAATCAAAACCATAAAGAGATGTGAAATCAAATACAAATTAAAACCACAATAAGATATCACCTCACACCTGTCAGAACAGCTAAAACTAACAACAAAAGAAATAATAGGTGTTGGTGAGGATGCAGAGAAATGGGAACCCTTTTACTCTGTTGGTGGCAATGAAAATTGCTGCAGGTACTCTGGAAAACAATATGACGTTTCCTCAAAAAGTTAAAAATAGAGCTACCCTACAATCCAGCAATTGTACTACTAGGTATTTACCCAAATAGTACAAAAATACTAGATTAAAGGGATACATGCACCCTCGTGTTTATAGTAGCATTATCAACAATATCGAAATTACAGAAAGAGCTCAAATGTCTATTTACTGGTGAATAAATAAAGGAGAACTGATTATATATATATATATATATATATATATATATATATACACACACACACACGTGTGTGTGTGTGTGTGTGTGTGTGTGTATGATGTATATATTCAGCCATAAAAAAGAATGAATTCTTGCCATTTGAAATGACATGGATGGATCTAGAGGAAATAATACTAAGTGAATTAAGTCAGTCAGAGAAAGACAAATGTATGATTGCACTCATGTGTATAATTTAAGAAACAAAACAAATGGCCAAAAGAAAAA
Source organism: Mustela lutreola (assembly GCF_030435805.1). Taxonomy (NCBI): domain Eukaryota; kingdom Metazoa; phylum Chordata; class Mammalia; order Carnivora; family Mustelidae; genus Mustela; species Mustela lutreola. The sequence continues at coordinate 60,155,331 of NC_081297.1, forward strand.
AAAAAAAGGGGCGAACCAAGGAACAGATTCTTAACTACAGGGAACAAAATGCTGGTTAGAAGAGAGGTGGATTGCGTGGTGAGGGTGAAATAAATGAAGGGGATTAAAGGTACACTTGATGAGCATTGAGTAATACATGGAATTGCTGAATCACTAGATTTTGCACCTGAAATTAACATAACACTATATGTTAACTACACTGGAATAAAAAAAAAAAAAATGGCAGAAGGTGATGTACTTCTAAGACTTCATGGTTTCCCCAGATGTTGTAGTTCAATTTAACACTCAACTGCATATAATTAAAAACAAGTGAGGATGCATAGGTGACTCAGTCAGTTAAATGTCTGCTTTTAGCTCAGGTCATGATCCAAGGGTCCTAGAATGGAGTAATGGGTTGAGCTCCCTGCTCAGTGGAGAGCCTACTTCTCCCTCTACCCCTCATCCTGCTTGTTCTCTCTTTCTCATATAAATAAATAAAATCTTTTATAAAAGTAAACTGATACCTCATTTCCAATTTCCTACTTTTGCTTCAGGAAATAAGTCCTATAGATACTTTTGATAGGATGCACAGCCAAGCTATATCAGCATCACGAAACTGCTGGTGTTTTTGTAAAATATTACTCAAGAGGGCTCAAATTACATCAACATTTAACAATAATAATTTCTGTTGGTTTACGAAGTTTAGTATTGTGATCCTATAGTACATTTTATGCATATGATCTAGTAAGCATAGAATGTTCTATAGGATCAAGGTATTTTTGTTCCACAGATTTGCTTATTGATTTTATGCTGGTATCACATGCTTGTTGTATAATAAGCTTTAATGCCTCATAGGACTATGTATTCTTTCAAAAATATCTCAGCCAATATACTTATTACAGGGAATTTCAGAATTAATTTTCATTAAAAAAATCCTTATTTGCATTTTAGTAGGATTGCATTTAGTAAATAATTGATCTATTTATAATATACATTTCTAAGAACAAGGTTATTATCATTGCTTCTGATATCAGACAGCCCAGGGTGAGTCAATGTACTGTGAATGAACACAGGTTTTAAGAGGGTCTTGAATGGTTTTAAGACCTAATGGATAACATCTAATAAGCTCCTTCATTCCATAGATGTAAGAATTACTTCCTATAACTCAAGCTTTTAGCACAAAAAAGTATGAAATTAATGGTAGTATATACTACTATTATTTTTTATTTATTTTTTATTTTTTCTTTCTGATTTTCAAAAATTTATTTTCAGCATAACAGTATTTATTATTATTGCACCACACCCAGTGCTCCATGCAATCTGTGCCCTCTCTAATACCCGCCACCTGGTTCCCCCAACCTCCCACCCCCTGCCCCTTCAAACCCCTCAGATTGTTTTTCAGAGTCCATAGTCTCTCATGGTTCACCTCCCCTTCCAATTTCCCCCAGCTCCCGGCTCCTCTCTAACTCCCCTTGTCCTCCATGCTATTTGTTATGCTCCACAAATAAGTGAAACCATATGATAATTGACTCTCTCTGCTTGACTTATTTCACCCAGAATCATCTCTTCCAGTACCGTCCATGTTGCTACAAAAGTTGGGTATTCATTCTTTCTGATGGAGGCTGTTCTACTATTATTATCACCATCATCATTTTTTTATATGTTTTAGCAATGTTGTGAAATTTATATACTTGAGAACAATTATAGAATCATCATCATCATCTTTTACAAGTTTTAAGAATATTGTGGAATTTTTTTAATAATTAAAAAATTTTTAATAAACATATAATGTATTATTAGCCCCAGGTTTACACACTTCACAGCACTCACCATAGCACATACCCTCCCCAATGTCCATAACCCCACCACCCGCTCCCTATCCTCCTCTCCCTGGCAAACCTCAGTTTGCTTTGTGAGATTCAGAGTCTCTTATGGTTTGTCTCCCTCCCAATCCCATCTTGTTTCATTTATTTTTTTCCTATCCCCCAAACCCCCCACATTGCATCTCCCCTTCCTCATATCAGGGATATCATATGATAGTTGTCTTTCTCCGCTTGACTTATTTCGCTGAGCATAATACCCTCTAGTTCCATCCACATTGTCAAAAAAGATTTCATTTCTTTTGATGGCTGCATAGTATTCCATTGTATATATATACCACCTCTTCTTGATCCATTCATCTGTTGAAAGACATCTAGCTTCGTTCCATAGTTTGGCTATTGTGGACATTGCTGCTATAAACATTCGGGTGCACGTGCCCCTTTGGATCATGACGTTTGTATCTTTGGGTAAATACCCATTAGTGTAATTGCTGGGTCACGGAGTAGTTCTATTTTCAACTTCTTGAGGAATCTCCATGCTGTTTTCCAGAGTGGTTGCACCAGCTTGCATTCCCACCAACAGTGTAGGAGGGTTCCCCTTTCTCCGCATCCTCGCCAGCATCTGTCATTTCCTGACTTGTTGATTTTAGCCATTCTGACTGGTGTGAGGTGATATCTCATTGTGGTTTTGATTTGTATTTCCCTGATGCCGACTGATATGGAGCACTTTTTCAAGTGTCTGTTGGCCATCTGGATGTCTTTTTTTGCAGAAATGTCTGTTCATATCCTCTGCCCATTTCTTGATTGGATTATTTGTTCTTTGGGTGTTGAGTTTGCTAAGTTCTTTATAGATTTTGGACACTAGTCCTTTATCTGGTATGTCGTTTGCAAATATCTTCTCCCATTCTGCCAGTTGTCTTTTGATTTTGTTAACTGTTTCCTTTGCTGTGCAAAAGCTTTTGATCTTGATGAAATCCCAATAGTTCATTTTTGCCCTTGCTTCCCTTGCCTTTGGCGATATTCCTAGCAAGATGTTGCTGCGGCTGAGGTCGAAGACGTTGCTGCCTGTGTTCTCCTCAAGGATTTTGATGGATTCCTTTCTCACATTGAGGTCCTTCATCCATTTTGAGTCTATTTTCATGTGTGGTGTAAGGAAATGGTCCAATATCATTTTTCTGAATGTGGCTGTCTAGTTTTCCCAACACCATTTATTGAAGAGGTTATCTTTTTTCCATTGGACTTCTTTCCTGCTTTGTCAGAGATTAGTTGACCGTAGAGTTGAGGGTCTATTTCTGGGCTCTCTATTCTGTTCCATTGATATATGTATCTGTTTTTGTGCCAGTACCATACCATCTTGCTGATGACAGCTTTGTAATAGAGCTTGAAGTCTGGAATTGTGATGCCACCAACTTTAGCTTTGTTTTTCAACATTCCTTTGGCTTTTCGAGGTCTTTTCTGCTTTGATATAAGTTTTAGGATTATTTGCTCCATTTCTTTGAAAAAAATAGATGGGATTTTGTTAGGGATAGCATTAAATGTGTAGATTGCTTTAGGTAGCATAAACATTTTCACAATTTTTGTTCTTCTAATCCAGGAGCATGTAAGAATTTTCCATTTCTTTATGTCTTCCTCAATTTCTTTCATGAGTACTTTATAGTTTTCTGAGTATAGATTCTTTGCCTCTTTGGTTAGGTTTATTCTATGTATTTTATAATTTTGGCTGCAATTGTAAATGGGATTGACTCCTTAATTTCTCTTTCTTCTGTCTTATTGTTGGTATAAAGAAATGCAACTGTTTTCCGTGCATTGATTTTATATCCTGATACTTTACTGAATTCCTATATGAATTCTAGAATATTTGGAGTGGAGTCTTTTGGATTTTTCACATACAGTATTCTATCATCTGCAAAGAGTGATAGTTTGACTTCTTTGCCAATTTGGATATTTTAAATTTCTTTTTGTAGTCTGGTTGCTGAGGCCAGGACTTCTAGTACTATGTTGAATAGCAGTGATGGTAATGGACATCCTTGCTGTGTCCCTGACCTTAGCGGAATAGCTCTCAGTTTTTCTCCATTGAGAATGACATTTGCAGTGGGTTTTTCATAGATAGTTTTGATGATATTGAGGTATGTACCCTCTATCCCTACACTATATATTTTCCTTTCAGGACCGCCTTTGCTGTGTCCCACAGATTTTGAACCATTGTTTTTTTCATTATCATTTGTTTCCATGAATTTTTTCAATTCTTCTTTAATTTTCTGGTTGACCCATTCATTCTTTTTTTTTTTTTTTAAGATTTTATTTATTTGTTTGAACAGAAAGAGATCACAAGAAGGCAGAGAGAGAGGAAGGAAAAGCAGGCTCCCCACTGAGCAGAGACCTCGATGCAGGGCTCGATCCCAGGACCCTGGGATCATTACCTGAGCTGAAGGCAAAGGCATTACTTAACCCACTGAGCCACCCAGGCACTCCGACCCATTCATTCTTTAGAAGGATGCTCTTTAGTCTCCATGTATTTGGGTTCTTTCCAAATTATCTCTTGTGATTGAGTTCTAGCTTCAGAACATTGTGGTCTGAAAATATGCAGGGAATGATCCCAACCTTTTGATACTGATTGAAACCTGATTTATGACCCAGGATGTGATCCATTCTGGAGAATGTTCCATGTGCACTAGAGAAGAATGTCTATTCTGTTGCTTTGGGATGGAATGTTCTGAATATATCTGTGATGTCCATCTTGTTCAGTGTGTCATTTAAAGCTTTTATTTTCTTTTGATCTTTTTCTTGGATGATCTGTCCATTTCAGTGAGGGGGAGTGTTAAAGTCCCCTCTTATTGTATTATTGTTGATGTGTTTCTTTGATTTTGTTATTAATTGGTTTATATAGTTGGCTCTTCCATGTTAGGAGCATAGATATTTAAAATTGTTAGATCTTTTTGTAGGACAGACCCTTTGAGTATGATATAGTGTCCTTCATCATCTCTTATTATAGTCTTTGGCTTAAAATCTAATTGATCTGATATAAGGATTGCCACCCCAGCTTTCTTTTGATGTCCATTAGCATGGTAAATTGTTCTCCATCCCCTCACTTTAAATATGGAGGTGTCTTTGGGTCTAAAATGATTTTCTTGTAGGCAGCATGTGGATGGATTTTGTTTTTTTATCCATTCTGATAGCCTGTATCTTGATTGGGGCATTTAGCCCATTTATACTCAGGGTAACTATTGAGAGATACGAATTTAGTGCCATTGTTTGTCTGTAAGGTGACTATTACTATATATTGTCTCTGTTCCTTTCTGATCTACTACTTTTAGGGTCTCTCTTTGCTTAGAGGACCACTTTCAATATTTCCTGTAGAGTTGGTTTGGTGTTTACAAATTCTTTTAGTTTTTGTTTGTCATGGAAGCTTTTTATATCTCCTTCTATTTTCAATGATAATCTAGCTGGATATAGTATTCTTGGCTGCATGTTTTTCTCATTTAGTGCTTTCAATATATCATGCCAGTTCTTTCTGGCCTTCCAGGTCTCTGTGGATAAGTCCACTGCCAATCTAATATTTTTACCATTGTATGTTACAGACTTCTTGTCCCGGACTGCTTTCAGGATTTTCTCTTTGTCGCTAAGATATGTAAATTTCACTATTAGATGACGGGGTGTGGACCTATTCTTATTGATTTTGAGGAGGTGTTCTCTGCACCTCCTGGATTTTGATGCTTGTTACCTTTGCCATATCAGGGAAATTTTCAAAAATAATTCTCTCCAACATCCTTTCTGCTCCCTTCTCTCTTTCTTTTTCTTCTGGAATCACAAATATTCTAATGTTGTTTCATCTTTTGGTATCACTTATCTCTTGAATTCTCCCCTCGTGGTCCAGTAGTTGTTTGACTCTCTTCTTCTCAGTTTCTTTATTCTCTGTCATTTGATCTTCTATATCACTAATTCTTCTGCCTCATTTATCCTATCAGTAAGACCCTCCATTTTTTTATTGTACTTCATTAATAGCTTTTTTTTTAAAATTTCAACTTGGTTGGATTTTTGTTCTTTTATTTCTCCAGAAGTGTTTTTATTGCTCTGGACAGGGTTTCTCTAATATCTTCCATGATTTTTTCAAGCCCAGCTAGCACCTTGATTACATCATTCTGACCTCTAGATCTGACATATTACCAAAGTCCATATTGATTATGTCCCTAGGCTATGGTACTGTCTCTTGTTCTTTTTTTGTGCTGGGTTTTTCCACCTTGTCATTTTATCCAAGAATAAATTTAAGAATATATGAAGAAGCGAATAAAATACAAAAAGGTTGGAAAAGACCCTAGGAAAATGTGCTTTAACCAAATAAGAAGAGACCCCAAATTTTTTTGGGGGGGATAAAGGGGGTAAAAAGAAGTTCAGAAAAAAAAAAAGAAAAAAGAAAACAAATAAAAAATATAAAAAGAAAAAATATATATTATACTGGTGACTAGAACAGGGTCACTCACTTAGTTTTGGGAGTATTTTTTTCTCTTGGAAGAAACTTCCTCCCAAAATTTTAAAGGATGAAAAACATACATAAGGGTAAACACAACGAAAGGATGGAATATGAATATAAAAATGAAAAAAATTTTTTTGAATTTCTAAAAAAGGAGTTGATAAGATAACTTGCTTGGGAGAATAAAGAAAAAAGAAAGTGGAGAGAATTGGCTCAGGATGAAGACTAAAACAATGCCCTCTGCCAGATTTAGGATGTATTTTGATCTATTAGAAGTTGTATCCTGAAATTTTTTAGAAGAAAAACCCTATGTGTATACAAAAAATAATGTTAGATACAATGAAGAAAAAAATATGACTATAATAATGAAGGTTTTCAAATGACAGTACAGACAAAAGGTTGATATCTAGGATCTATAAAAAACTCCTCAAACTCAACATACATAAAGCAGACAATCATATCAAAAAATGGGCAGAAGATATGAACAGACACGTCTCCAAAGAAGACATATGGCTATCAGACACATGAAAACATGTTCATCATCACTAGCCATCAGGGAGATTCAAATGAAAACTACATTGAGATATCACCTTACACCACTTAGAATGGCCAAAATTAGCAAGACAGGAAACCACATGTGTTGGAGGGGATGTGGAGAAAGGGGAACCTTCTTAAACTGTTGGTGGGAATGCAATTTTGGTGCAGCCTCTTTGGAGAACAGTGTGGAGATTCCTCAAGAAATTAAAAAATAGAGCTTCCCTATGACCCTGCCATTGCACTCCTGGGTATTTACCCCAAAGATACAGATGCAGTGAAAAGAAGGGCCATCTGTACCCCAATGTTTATAGCAGCAATGGCCATGGTATCCAAACTGTAGAAAGAACCAAGATGCCCTTCAACAGACAAATGGATAAGGAAAATGTGGTCCATATACACTATGGAGTATTATGCCTCCATCAGAAAGGACGAATACCCAACTTTTGTAGCAACATGGACGGGACTGAAAGAGATTATGCTGAGTGAAATAAGTCAAGCAGAGAGAGTCAATTATCATATGGTTTCACTTATTTGTGGAGCATAACAAATAGCATGGAGGACAAGGGAAGTTAGAGAGTAGAGGGAGTTGAGGCAAATTGGAAGGGGAGGTGAACCATGAGAGACTATGGACTCTGAAAAACAATCTGAGGGGTTTCAAGTGGCAGGGGGGTGGGAGGTTGTGGGAACCAGGTGGCAGGTATTAGAAAGGGCACGGGGCGTGGTGCAAAATCAATGAATACTGTTATGCTGAAAATAAATAAATAAATTTTAAAAAAATAATGAAGGTTCAAAGAAAAATTGTTTTTTTATGAAAGATATTGTTAAGATAAACTGGTTAAAAAAACATTAAAAGAGGGAATGGTAAAAGTTAATTAAATTAGCAGAAGAAAAAAATAAAATTAAAAAAAATAATTAACTTGGCAAATCTAAGGAATCATAGGGAGAAAGCCATGAATTCCATGCTTTGCTTTCTCCTCCTCTGAAATTCCACTGTTCTCCTTGGTAAGTGAACTTGGTCTTAGCTGGATTTCTTATTGATCTTCTGGGGGAGGGGCCTGTTATAGTTTTATTCAAGTGTCTTTGCCCAAGGTAGAGTTGTACCGCCCTTACCAGGGGCTAGGCTAAGTAATCTGTTCGGGTTCGCTTTCGGGAGCTTTTGTTCACTGAAGACTTTCCGTAGAGTTCTGGAGGATGGAAATGAAAATGGCAGCATCCCAATCTCTGGCCAGGAGGAGCCGAGAGCTCGAGGCCTCACTCCTCTGTGCACCCTCTGTGAAAAGCGCTCAACACTCCTGTCTCTCTGGCCTCTGGCCACTCTCTGAGCTCAGTCAGGCAGTGATCAAGCTTCTCTGTCTTTAGCATACAGCCCCACCTGGAGTCTCCGAACCTCACAGATCCCTGAACTCTTCCAGGGGAGTCTCCCTGGATCTTGTGTGTTCCCTGTTCATAGTGCAGTGGCCTGTGTCATGAATCATGATAAGGTAACCCTGAGTTGAGAGCTCACTCCTCAGCTCCATCTCTGTAGCTGGCTTCCCCACTCTAATACCTATGAGCTCAGTGACACTCAGCCCCGATCCTTATGTGACCCTACGGGACCTGAGACCATGCTGTCCCCACGTGGGCTTCACCCTAGCTTAGCCTCTGAAGCAATGTCCCTCAGTGGAGCAGACTTTTAAACGTTCTGATTTTGTAATCTGTTGCTCCGCTGCTTGCCGGGAGCTGGCCCCTTCCCCCATGTCTATGTTCCCATCACTCTGGATTCACTTCTCCACTGGTCCTACCTTTCAGAAAGTGGTTGATTGTCTCTTTCTAGAATTGCTGCTCTTCTCTTCTATCTCCTGTTGGATTTGTAGTGGTTGGGAATGGTTTGATAAGTTATCTAGGTGATCTCCTGCCACCTGATGTCGTCTCAGCCTGCTGCTTCTCTGCCATCTTGACTCCTCCCAAGAATGTCGTGGGATTTATATATTTGAGAATCACACATTTTTTAGTTGCTGCTGTAGTTTTTTAACAGATAATTCTAGGACTCAGAGAATTTTTTAAAACTGCTGTTTTTATTTTACATGAATTCAATTTACTAAACTTTTATTCAATTCTTAGAGCTTTTCAATTAAATACTAGGTTTGAAACCTTACCTAGCAGTCAATTTTTGAAAAGTTTTCACTGGCACTTTTAAAATATATATATATTTTATTTATTTATTTGACAGAGAGAGATCGCGAGTAGGCAGAGAGTCAGGCAGAGAGACAGGAGGAAGCAGACTCCCCGCTGAGCAAAGAGCCTGATGTGGGGCTCAATCCCAGGACCCTGGGATCATGACCTGAGCCGAAGGCAGAGGCTTAACCCACTGAGCCACACAGGCGCCCCTCACTGGCACTTTCTTAAAGAGTTGGTATTAAATAAAAATACTTAAACTACAGATATTGGGTGCTGTTTAAAGTACACATGTATTTCCTTACTCCTCAAATCAGGCTTATGGTGAAGGCAACATTATATGTATCAATGGCATAATTTTTAGTAAAGTATATTTTACAAGTATAGAAATTGTATCTCAGAAGAATTAAGTAATGTGTTTGATTTCACATTGCCAGTAACAGTCAGAGAACTGTTACTGAGAACTGATCAGAACTTTCTGATCCTGAAGCCCACAGACGTAAAAATTATGTGGCAGTGGCTCAGTGAAAGCTTTATCCTGTATGGTTTTTAATATAAATGTTTTTGTTAACTCAAAAGTATTAATAATAATGTTCAAATTTCTCTATTTTCAATGATTTTTCTTTATATATCACAAACAGAATGTATTTAAGTACTGTTTGTAGTTTTTGTCATTTTCTCCATTACAATAATTTTTGCTTTATTGTGTTGTATAACATTTGACTGGGTATTAACTTAAGATAGGTGCATTTCTTGTTTTATGTGTAAGTGCATTATGCTGAATTTTACTTTATTTAATGTTGAGATGGCATTTGAGTCATTTTTAAAATTTTACCTGGTATATCTTGCTAAACATTGATTTTTGTTTTTATACAGAACTTTATGCCTGTAATTTTTTTTTTTTTTTGAGTGGGACCAGGAGAAGGAGAGATATTTTTTTCTCTTACTTTAAAAAAAATTAAATTCAGTGTGTGGGGGGCACAAGATGGCGGGGAAGTAGGAGGAGGCACCTTTTCAACTTGTACCCCAAAGTGAGCTGATTACCTACCAAAGAACTCCAATTACTCATGAAATCAGCCTGAGATTAGAATTCTACACGTCTGGATCTCTACAGGGGGAGAAGACGCCAGTGGGCAGGTAAAGCTGAGTGGGAACGGTGACTGATATTGGAAGATAAACAAAAGGGGGAGGGAGCCACCAGAGGCGACCAGTTGGAAAGTAATACCCCAATAGGAGTGAGAGTGCCCTGCGTCTGGGGACCAGCATTAACTTGGACACTGGTTGAAAGCACTACAAAAGAGCAAAGGATCTCGGGGGGGAAATTGTGGGAATCGGGACGACTAGGGACAGGGGCTTAAGTCCCCGGTACCAGGACAGCCTCCCCTGGCGCTGAGGCAGAGAAAATGCAGCGGAGAAACCAGGTCTTGGTCCCTAAGCCGCCATTGCACCCGAGGACGCGTGGGGTCCGTTTCCTGTGAGGGGATGGGAGCCACGCCGCGCAGCAGAACACGCGAACCCTGCTATAGCACCTGAGATTTTCCCCTGAGAGAGGTATAAAGGCCCAGCCGGTGGCCTTTGATACGCGCCATTGTTTCAGAGCCTGCACCAAACTCTCCCCCCAGAGAGGTGTGCGAAGGCCCAGCCTGGTGCTCTGGGACCTGCGCCCCGTTCCCAGAGCCTGAGACCCCCGCGCGAACCTCGACCTCCCCTGAAATTGGTGCGTGCAAGCCGAGCGCTCTTAAACCCAGAAAGACCAGGGACTCACAGCCCAGGCCAGTGGGAAAATCTCAGTGTGCGACTGCTGCTTGGAACCTCTCTGGAGGTCTGGAGCTGCCCAGACAGCCACCACTGCCTTGGCTTTGGGTACAAGCAAAAGATCCTGCGTCCCCAGGGACCGCGACTTGGAACCTGCTCTGCCAGTGGCCAAGGGGGAACTTATTTAGGCTCTGCAGCCAGACTGAGGTTTCTCTCTGAGAGGGAGATCAAGGTGCCTTTTGTTTTCCTCTAAAACTACAAAAACCATCAAAAGCGGTCAACGTGAGGAAAAAAAAAAAAAAGTGAACAAACATAAAAACTGCCAGAGAAAAAAAAGCCTGAAAAAAAACAAACAAACAACTAGTTTCCTCAGAGCCCACCCCCTTGAGGGGCGCAGGAGGACTTAAGTCAGGGAACATCATTGGCTGAAAACCCACATGGCAGGCCCCTCCCGCTGAAAAAAAACCAAGAAAGAAAAAAAAATGAAAGAGGAAATTTAAAAAAAAGGACTACCAGAGAACAACCACTACTTCATAGGAAAACTTTTATTTTTCATTCATTCCCACTATTCTGGTTCATTTTTTTTATATAGGTAATTTTTTTAACCTAATGACCATCACAGCAAGCTGTCCAGTACATCAAATTCCGTAATAACTTTCTAACCTGAACTTTTTGATACATACATCTATGTTTCTCTTTTGCATTTCTAGTTTTTGAATTCCTTCTTTTTTTAAAAAATTTTAGTTTAGTTTAGTCTAGTTTATTCCATTTTATTCTTATCTTCTAATACTCATATAGAGTTAAACTTTAAAGTAATCCCCTTCCCCCAATCAATACTACCCCTATAGGTAAACTAATTTTTAATCCCCCTTTATCATAGGAAAGTTCAGTCCTTTAACAAAGATATCAAGATACATCCAGGAAGAATCAAAACAACCTTCCTCACACACACTGTGAATTTATAACCACTCTCCCATCTTTTTCTTCCACAAGTGTTTCTGTGTTTTTGTGTTTGTCCTGATAGTATATAAATCTTACATTTGGCGTTCTTTTTGACGAGGTTCTTCCTTTATTTTCATATATATATTTTTTTCTCTTGTCATATACTTTTATCAGTCTTTTTGTTTGTCTGTTTTTGTTTGTCCACTTCATAAATCTTACCTTGGGGCCTATTTGGGCTGAACCTTCTCTTTCATCTTCCCTTTCTTTCCTGTCTCTCTATCTCTTTCTTTTTTTCTTTTTCTTTTTCTTTTCTTTTGTCTCTCGTTTGGGTGGGGAATCCTGATTGCTCAGAAGTGTTCCAGGGTGCACCTTGACTTCACCATGGTTAATACATCCAGCTACATCTGTTCTGTCATCACCCCCAAAATGACTAGGAGGAGGAATGCCCAACAGAAGAAAAATACAGAGGATGGACCTTCTGCAACAGAGCTAATGGGTATCAACATACACAAAATGTCGGAAAGGGAATTCAGGTTAACAATTATCCAGGCAATAGCTAGGTTGGAGAAAGCCATGGATGACCAAACAGAGTTAATTAGGGCTGAGCTGAAAGCGACCAGACAGGATGTTCACAATGTTAGGGCGGAGCTTAAAGCTACCAGGGAGGAGGTTCACAATGCTCTCAATGAGTTCCAATCTAATCTAAACTCTCCCAAGCTAGGGTAACTGAGACAGAAGATTGAATTAGTGATCTCGAGGACAAACAGAGAGAAAGGATCAGGAAGAAGCCTGGAACAAACAGCTTAGAAACCACGAAAACAGAATCAGGGAAATAAATGATGCCATGTAACGTTCCAATGTCAGAATTATTGGAATCCCTGAAGGGGAGGAGAAAGAAAGAAGTCTAGAAGCTATAGTGGAACAAATCCTTCATGGAAATTTTCCCAGTCTCGCGAATGGAACCAGCATTCATGTACTAGAACCTGAATGGTCTCCACCCAAGATTATACATTCCAAAAAAAAAAAAAAAATCACGACACCTGATAGTCAAATTGAGGAATTATAATTGTAGGTATAATCTCTTGAAAGCCGCTAGGGCAAAGAGGCTCCTTACTTACAGAGGAATGCCCATCAGAATAACATCAGACCTGTCCACAGAGACCTGGCAAGCCAGAAAAGGCTGGCAAGATATATTCAGGGCACTAAATGAGAAGAACATGCAGCCAAGAATACTTTATCCAGCAAGACTGACATTCAAAATGGATGGTGAGATAAAGAGTTTCCAAGACCGACAAGGCTTAAAAGACTATGCAACCATCAAGCCGACACTGCAGGAAATATTAAGGGGGGGTTCTATAAAAGAGAAAAAATCCTAAGAATAGCATTGAACAGAAATATAGAGACAATGCACAGAAGGAAAGTCTTCAAAGGTAACTTGATGTCAATAAAAACGTATCTATCACTCTTTATGTGAATGGCCTAAATGTGCCCATAAAACGGCACAGGGTTGCAGATTGGATAAAATGACAGGACCCATCCATATTTTGTCTATAAGAGACCCATTTTGAACCTTAAGATACACCCAGACTGAAAGTGAAGGGCTGGAGAAGCATTTTTCATGCCAGTGGGCCTCAAAAGAAGGCTGGGGTGGCAATTATCATATCAGATAAATTAGATTTTAAACTAAAGACTGTATTCAGAGATCCAGAAGGACACTACATAATCCTTAAAGGGACTTTCCACCAATATGATCTAACAATTGTAAATATCTATGGCCCCAATATCGGAGCAGCCAATTACAAAAGAAAACAGTTAATCAAGATAAAGAGTCATATTGATATAGAATACATTAATCGTAGGAGATCTTAACATGCCTCTCTCAGAAATAGACAGATCATTGAAGCAGAAAATCAATAAAGAATCAAGAGCATTGATTGACACATTGCACCAGATGGACCTCATAGATATATAGAGAGCAGTCCACCCTAAAACAACAGAATACTCATTCTTCCCAAGTGCACATGGAACTTTTCTCAAGAATAGACCACATACTGAGTCACAAATGAGGACTCAACCGATACCAAAAGACTGAGATGGTTCCCTGCATATTCTCAGATCAAAATGCTTTGAAAGTGGAGCTCAATCACAAGGAAAAGTTCGGAAGGAACTCAAACACCTGGAAGCTAAAGACCACCTTGCTTAAAAAAGCTTGGATCAACCAGGAGATCAAAGAACTGAAACAATTCATGGAAACCAATGAGAATAAAGACACTTCTGTCCAAAACCTATGGGATACAGCAAAGGAGGTCCTAAGGGGGAAATACATAGCCATCCAAGCCTCCCTCAAAAAAATTGAAAAATCCAGAACACAGCAGTTCTCTCTACACCTTAAGGAACTGGAGAACCAACAACAAATCAAACCAACTGACACATAAGAAGGGAAATCATCAAGATTAGAGCTGAGATCAATGAGGTAGAAACCAAAGATACAGTAGAACGTATCAATGAAACTGGAAGTTGGTTTTTTGAGAGAATCAATAAGATTGATAAGCCACTGGCCACACTAATCCAAAAGAAAAGAGAGAACGCCCAAATTCATAAAACTATGAATGAAAAGGGAGAGATCACAATGAACACCAAGGAAGTAGAAACAATCATCAGAAGTTATTATCAACAGTTATATGCCAATAAGCTTAGCAACCTTGATGAAATGGATGCATTCCTTGGAAAATATAAACTACCAAAATTGAACCAGGAATAAATTTACATCCTGAATAGACCTACATCTAGTAACAAGATTAAAGCAGTAATCAAAAACCTTCCAAAAACCAAGAGCCCAGGACCTGACGAATTCCCTGGGGAATTCTACCAAACTTTCAAAGAAGAAATAACACCTATTCTCCTGAAGCTGTTTCAAAAAATTGAAGCAGAAGGAAAACTTTCAGACTCTTTCTATGAAGCCAGCATTACCCTGATCCCCAAATCAGGCAAAGACCCTACCAAAAAGGAGAATTTCAGACCAATATCACTGATGAATATGGATGCTAAGATTCTCAACAAGATCCTAGCCAACAGGATCTAACAGCACATTAAAAAGATTATCCACCATGACCAGGTGGGATTCAATCCTGGGCTCCATGGATGGTTCAACATTTGGAAATCAATCAATGTGATAGAACAAATTAATATGAGAAGAGAGAAGAACCACATGGTCCTCTCAAGTGATGCAGAAAAAGCATTTGACAAAATCCAGCATCCGTTCCTAATTATAACGCTTCAAAGTATAGGGATAGAGGGAACATTCCTGAACTTCATCATATCTATCTATGAAAGACCCAGAGCAAATTTCATCCTCAATAGAAAAAGCTGCAGCCTTCCCGTTGAGATCAGAAAGAAGACAAGGATGGCCACTTTCACCACTCTTGTTCAACATAGTATTAGAAGTCCTAGCAACAGCAATCAGACAATCAAGAGAAATAAAAGGTATCCAAATTCGCAATGAAGAAGTCAAACTCTCTCTCTTTGCAGATGACATGATTCTTTATATGGAAAACCCAAAAGACTCCACCCCCAAACTACTAGAACTCATATAGCAATTCAGTAATGTGGCAGGATACAAAGTCAATGTACAGAAATCAGTGGCTTTCTTATACACTAACAATGAAAATACAGAAAGGGAAATTAGGGAATTGATTCCATTTACTATAGCACCAAGAACCATAAGATACCTGGGAATAAACCTAACCAAAGAGGTAAAGGATCTGTACTCGAGGAACTACAGAACACTCATGAAGGAAATTGAAGAAGACACAAAAAGATGGAAGATCATTCCATGCTCTTGGATCGGAAGAATAAACATTGTTAAAATGCCTATACTGCCTAGAGAAATCTATACTTTTAATGCCATTCTGATATAAATTCCACCAGTATTCTTCAAAGAGCTGGAGCAAATAATCCAGAAATTTGTATGGAATCAGAAGAGACCCGGAATCGCTAAGGAAATGTTGAAAAACAAAAATAAAACTGGGGGCATCAGGTTACCTGATTTCAAGCTTTATTACAAAGCTGTGGTCACCAAGACAGCATGGTACTGGCATAAAAACAGACACATAGACCAGTGGAACAGAGTAGAGAGCCCAGATAGGGACCCTCAACTCTATGGTCAATTAATCTTCAACAAAACAGGAAAAAATATACAGTGGAAAAAAGACAGTCTCTTCAATAAATGGTGCTGGGAATACTGGACAGCTATATGTAGAAGAATGAAACTCGACCATTCTCTTACACCATACACAAAGATAAACTCAAAATGGATAAAAGACCTCAATGTGAGGCAGGAATCCATCAGAATCCTAGAGGAGAACATAGGCAGTAATGTCTTCGATATCAGCCACAGCAACTTCTTTCAAGATATGTTTCCAAAGGCAAAGGAAACAAAAGCACAAATGTACTTTTGGGACTTCATCAAAATCAAAAGCTTCTGCACAGCAAAGGAAACAGTCAAAAGAACAAAGAGGCAACCCACGGAATGGGAGAAGATATTTGCAAATGACAGTACAGACAAAAGGTTGATATCCAGGATCTATAATGAACTCCTTAAACTCAACACACACAAAACAGGCAATCATATCAAAAAATGGGAAGAAGATATGAACAGACACTTCTCCAATCAAGACATACAAATGGCTATCAGACACATGAAAGAATGTTCATCATCACTAGCCCTCAGGGAGATTCAAATGAAAACTACATTGAGATATCACCTTATACTGGTTAGAATGGCCAAAATTAACAAGTCAGGAAACAACATGTGTTGGAGGGGATGTGGAGAAAGGGGAACCCTCTTCCACTGTTGGTGGGAATGCAAGTTGGTGCAGCCTCTTTGGAGAACAGTGTGGAGATTCCTCAAGAAATTAAAAATATAACTTCCCTATGACCCTGCCATTGCACTCCTGGGTATTTACCCCAAAGATACAGATATAGTGAAAAGAAGGGCCATCTGTACCCTAATGTTTATAGCAGCAATGGCCATGATTGCCAAACTATGGAAAGAACCAAGATGTCCTTCAACGGACAAATGGATAAGGAAAATGTGGTCCATATACACTATGGAGTATTATGCCTCCATCAGAAAGGATGAATACCCAACTTTTGTAGCAACATGTACGGGAGTGGAAGAGATTATGCTGAGTGAAATAAGTCAAGCAGAGAGAGTCAAGTATCATATTGTTTCACTTATTTGTGGAGCATAACAAATAGCATGGAGGACATGGGGAGTTAGAGAGGAGAAGTGAGTTGGGGGAAATTGGAAGGGGAGGTGAATCATGAGAGTCTATGGACTCTGAAAAACAATCTGAGGGGTTTGAAGTGGTGGGGGTACCAGGTGGTGGGTATTATTGAGGGCACAGATTGCATGGAGCACTGGGTGTGGTGAAAAAATAATGAATACTGTTATGCTGAAAATAAATAAATTTAATTAAAAAATTTAAATTCAATTAATTAACATATAATGCATTACTATTTCAGAGGTAGAGTTCAGTAATATAATATCTTTTTTAATATCCAGTTCTTCATCTGAAACTAATGATGGACTACATGTTGGTTAATTGATTTTTTAATAAATAAAAATACCGAGTGCCCTCCTTACATCATGTGTCCTCCTTAATGTTTATCACCCAATTACAGCCTCCTCCTCCCCTCCAACAACCATCAATTTATTTCCTATAGGAGAGAGAGAATCTTAAGCAGGCTCCATGCCCAGTGCAGAGCCCTACACAGGGCTCAATCTCATGATCATGAGACCATGACTTCAGCTAAAATCAAGAGTGGGACATTTAACTGACTGAGGCACCCAAGCACCCCTAGCTGTGACTTTTTAAAGCTCAAGCTCCTCCCCCACCACATATACATTTGTCCCCTATTATCCCTGGGGGTTACATTCCAAAACCCCCAAAGGATACCTGAAAGTGCAGATAGTACTAAACCCTATAAATACTATGTTTTCTCTTATACATACATACCTATGGTAAAGTTTGATTTATAACTAGGCACATAAAAGATTAACAATAATAATTAATGATAAAATAGAACAATCATAATAATATTATAATAAAAGTTATGTGAATGTGGTCTATCTCTTTCAAAATATCTTATTATACTGTATCAGTCTTCTTCTTGGGTTGATGTGAGTTGATAAAATCCCTACGTGATGAGGTGAAGTGAGGTGAATGACATAGGCATTGTGATGTGACATTATGGTTCTATTGACCTTCTGACCTTAAGTCAGAAGGAGGACCATTTGCTTCTAAACTGCAGTTGACCAGGAGTAACTGAAACCTTAGAAGGCAAAACTTCAGATAAGGAAGGACTACTGTACACAACATAGTACACTAGTGTACCTTATTATTAAATGGGAAGGATTTTTCTCATTTATATTAGTTGTAATCATCTTTTATTTTTCTTTTGTTATTTTTTACATCTTTGTTTTTTTCTGTGTTCCTTTTTTCTTTGCATTTTACTATGAAAAAGTTATCCTGCTGCTTTTATCTTTGAGTAATAGAAGGCTAAATTGCATTCTATCACTTTTTAACTATAGGAACTTACCCTCCCTTCATGTCTGTTTATCCTCTCTTATTTAAAATACAATTTTCTCAAACATTTACTCTTTAGACATAAAACCATAAAGTGCAATATTGTAACTTTTCCTTCAACAATCAAATAAATTATGGCATCAAGAGAAGGAAATTTTTTTTTATCTGTAATGTGGTTTATTACCCACAATGTATCTTATTATGTTTTTATTTGCAACTCTTTTGTGTGATCTCTTATAGCTGTGACATTTTATGAATCAAGTTTCTCCTACCCCAATAGAAATGTAGTTTTCTTAAGATGAGGGTAGTATATCTCATTTGCATTCATTGTTAGAATCTATTATTTTTCTTCACTTTTGTAATTTTAAATATTTTTTTGTTTTATGTATATTCCTCTTTTGTATGTTGTTTTTGGGAAAATAATATTTCTGCTGTTTTTGTCTTTGAGCCTATATCAGATTGCTTTTGTCTATGTTTAGCAAATAAGTGTCATATTTTTACCTTTCAACTTTAAAGACACAACAAATTTTTATAATTCATCTTTTATGAATAGTAGGTTTTTCAGCCTTGTGAAATTATAATTGCCCTGTAGTTGTTCTTATATTAGAAACAAATGATCTAAAATGCAATAATTTTTTCCAGGAAATATTATGGTATCATTTAACATATAAGAAATATGAAATCACTATAATTTTATAGATACTTAAAAATCAGTGTTCTATACACACATATGTGGAAAATAGTTTAT
The DNA here is from genome assembly GCF_030435805.1 of Mustela lutreola. NCBI lineage: Eukaryota > Metazoa > Chordata > Mammalia > Carnivora > Mustelidae > Mustela > Mustela lutreola. Next base: position 60,174,324 of record NC_081297.1, read on the forward strand.
TTTCATTCTTAAACCTCGTCATATTTATGAGAATTATATATTCCTCTATGCTTTCTCATCTTTTCTAGTGCCCTTTAAAATGTATCAATTTTATTGTTGTTTCTGGCAAGAGCTAGTGAATGTCTCCATAGCAAAGACCATATCTTCTTCAATGAGTCTTTCCAAGGCCTTAGAGACTGTAACTTGTTAACTTTCCTTTCCTAGAAACACAGTACAATTACCAAGTAAAATAGTTTAAGGAGCTCCTGCGTGGCTCAGTTGGTTAAGTGTCTGACTCCTGGTTTCTGCTCAGGTTGTGGTCTCATGGGTCATGGTTCATTGGGCTCTGGGAGGAGTCTGCCTGGGGATGCTTGCCCTCTGCCCCTCTCACCACTCATATGTGCTCACTTTCTCTGAAATAAATAAATCTTTAAAAACAAAGAAAAAGAGTTTATAAAACATGAGCAAACAGATAAAAAAAATGAATAAAATTGTATGATCAGGCAAGGATGTACAGAACTGCTCAGGATTTCTGGAGAATTCTCACTTGAAGCAAACCCTGGGTGCAACTGCAGTTTGCTGCCATCTGGTGGGTACTTCAACAAAATCTGAAGTAAAGAATCTGGGTACTAGGGATGCCTGTGTGGCTCAGTTGGTTAAGTGACTGTCTTTGGCTCAGGTCATGATCCCTGTAGGATCAAGCCCTACATTGGGTTTCCTGCTCTGCGGGGAGTCTGCTTCTCCCTCTCTCTCTGCCTGGTGCTCCTCCTGGTTGTGCTCTCTCTCTGTGTCAAATAAATAAAATCTTAAAAAAAAAAAAAAGAATCGGGGTACTGTGATAGAATGACACTTCCAGAAAATGGCTAATAAAACAAAGTTATTTTTTTCATTCCAGATTAACCCTCTTATCCCAAAGTAGGACATCCCTATGAAAACTTTCCTAAGCCATAATGGCATAAATCAAAGAACCAATTACCATTAAGTGACATGGAAATTTTTTTTTTAGCATTCCTAGTCTCAAAAAATAATCTCTCAGACTTTTCTAAACCTTATGACACATCTTGCTAACAGAAACACAAAATAAATTGAGATGAAGCACAGATGTTCACAGATGATTTCAAAGCTATGGTGGCTTCATGTGAGATGCTGAGTCTCATTCCTTGGGAAGGAGCTCAGCTGTGCCTCTCTTGCTGCAAAACTAACAGGGGATGCTATTTTCACTTTTCATCTTTTTTTAATAAAAGGAAAAATTCTTTTTAGATATATTTTGTTTAGAGTGGTGAAGACATGTACTAATTTAGCACCTTCATAAAAGCAAATTGGCTTAACAAAAACTCCCAAAAAGCCGGGAATGCCTGTATTGGATCCCCATCATATTGTTCTGAGCAAGGGAGATCAGTTGGAAATAACTACAAGTAGGCAAAGTCACCTATACCTTGGCCAGAGTAAGTCCAGTCCTATCTGTTTTATTTTCCTAGCCAAATTAAACTTCTTTTCCAATCTGCCTATGTAGCAGAAATGCAGTTATTTTAGGGTCTTTTTTTTTTTTTAATTATCATTTTACCTAAGGCCCTCCATAGATCTGGTCAGTTTTGCATATGCATTGCTTTTCATTGAATGCTGAAGAGTCACTAATGGCGATTAAACCCAAATTTCCTATGGATAAAACTGTTCTATCATTGATGAAGTTGCCTGCACCAGCTGTTTGATGTTCAAGGAAGAAAGTTAATATTTTTATTCCTTTTTATTGAAGAATAGTTTCACTCTCTGAATACCAAATTCTGTTAGGGAGTGCTTCTCTTACTTCTCAGCATTTTCTTTTCTATCCTCAAAAACAAACAAAACAAAACAAAAAGAGAAACCCCTGAAAGATATATGACTGGTTAAATTATGACAATGGAGGCAAGATAATACAAGGAGGAAAGGAGAGTCCTTTCAATAAATGGTGTTGGGAAAACTGACTTCCACATGCAACAAACTGAAATTGTACCACTATTTTACATAATACACAAAAATCAACTTGAACATAGGACCTGAAAAATTTGAACCAAGACCTGAAACCATAAATCTCCTAGAATAAAACATTCAGTAAGCTCCTTCACATTGATCTCAGTGTTGATTTTGGGGATTTAAAAGCAAAGGCATTAAAACCAAAAATAAACAAGTAGAACTCAACAAATTAAAAAAGCTTCTGCACAGCAAAGGAAACCATTAACAAAATGAAAAAGCAGTTTACTCATAGGGAGAAAATATTTGCAGATCATTTATCTGATAAGAGGTTAATACTCAAAATATGTAAAAAAAAAAAAAAAACCTCATACAATTCAGTAGTAAAATAGCCAATTCAATTTAAAAATGGGCAGAGGATCTGAATACATAATTTTCAAAGATGGAAATACAGTTGGCCAACAGGTGCATTAAAAGTTGCACAACATTACTATTTATCAGGGAGATATAAATCAAAACCATTATAAGGGCACCTGGGTGACTCAGTGTTAAGTGTCTGCCTTTGGCTCAGGTTATGATCCCGGGGTCTTTGGGAACCCCCTGTTGGGCTCCCTGCTTAGTGAAGAGCCGGCTTCTCTCTTTCCCTCTGCCTGTTGCTCCTCCTGCTTGTGCTATCTCTCCTTGTCAGGTAAATAAAAAAAAGAATCTTTTTAAAAAATATTTTATTTATTTATTTGACAGACAGAGATCACAAGTAGGCAGCGAGGCAGGCAGGCAGCGAGAGAGAAGAGAGAGAGAGAGGGAGAAGCAGGCTCCCTGTTGAGCAGACAGCCCGTTGCAGAGCTCAATCCCAGGACTCTGAGATCATGATCTGAGCCGAAGGCAGAGGCTTTAACCCACTGAGCCACCCAGGCACCCTAAAAAAAAAAAAAATCTTAAAAAAAGGAAAGCTCATAATGAGATATCACTTCATACCTGTTAGAATGTCTGTTATCAAAAAGACAAGAAAAGGGGCGCCTGGTGAAAAGGTGCTCTGTTGGTGAGAATGTAAATTGGTACAGCCACTACGGAAAACAGTATGGAGGCTCCTCAAAAAATTAAAAATAGAATTATATTATGATCCAGCAATTCAACTTCTGAGTATTTATCTGAAGAATACAAAAACACTAATTGAAAAAAATATATGCATCCCCATGTTCATTGCAGCATTATTTCCTATAGTCAAGATATCGAAACAACCTAAGTGTTTTTCAATGGATGAATGGATAAAGAAAATGTGACACACACGCACACATATATATATATATGATTATATATATACACAAATGTGACATATATATTTACATATCACTTACATGTGGAATCTTAAAAAGAAAAAAAGTTCAAAAATACAGAGAAGAGATTGGTGGTTGCTATAGATGGGATACAAGGAGTTGGCAAAGTGGGTGAAGATACTCAAAAGCTACAGACTTCTAGTTAAAAAATAAATAGGTCCTGGAGATATAATGTACAGCATGGTGACTGTAGTTAATAATACTGTATTGTATATTTGAAAGTTACTGAGAGGGGTTTTTAACATTTCTCAGCTCAAAAGAAAAAAAAATAATTTCTCATACCTTTGAAGACATCTTGTTTAACAGATTTCTGCCCAAGCTTATGGGAAGGTGTTGGTAGTAGTGACATTTTAATTATTTGCTCTTCCTAAATGTCCACATGAACAAAGACAGAATATCTAGAGAGCAAAACCAAATCTTGGGGAGAGTTTTACAACAAATTTCGATGGCAGTGCAGACTATGAATCTCCAAGTACAAGAAAGTGAGAACAAACCAACAAACCACCAACAGTCTCAAGACCTGAATGTTATTGGCCACTGTGTGGGACAGAGCAAATCAAGAATGGGGTTTCTTTTTTCTTTTTTTTAAATTTAATTTTATTTTTTCAGTGCCCCAAGATTCATTTTTTATGCACCACACCCAGTGATCCATGAAATAAAAGAATGGGATTTCTAATAGACAAGAACAGAGAAAAAAAATCAACATATCCAGCAGATATTCACAGGAAAGTGTGGCAGACTAGTTTGAGATTAGGAACTGAAACCTGGGGAAGTTGTCCCCATTAACATGAGGAATGTATACCAGGGACCCATGGCAAGGCCTTTCAAAAAAGCCCGACTTTCTGAAAGGACCAACAGGACTCCATTTTGGGACATAGCCTTATGTTGAAATGATCCCAACTCTTTACCCCTCCTTTTGCCCACACTCTGTGCTATGCAGTGTGTGCTCTCCCAGTCAGGCCCTGTGCCTTGATTCAGGCATGTCACTCACTTTGGCCAATGGGATTGTTACACTGAAAAGTGCTTCTGCAATTCTGCTTTCACTTTTCTGCTGCAAGAGAGGACACATACAGAGGAGAGAAAACCTGCCTTAGTTATTGCAGCCAAGATCATCCTCAACTGACCCAAAGTCAAGACTGCATAGCCAGGATCAACAGAATTGCCTAGTTGATGATCTCAGTTCCCTGGAGTTATACTACATCAAGGTTTTATGGTTGTTCTCTAAACATTATTTTTGCAATGTGTATGCTAAAGAAAATTTATTTTTTTTATTTTTATTTTTTCAAGACTTTATTTATTTATTTGACAGAGAGAGAGAGATCACAAATAGGCAGAGAGACAGGCAGAGAGAATGGGGAAGCAGGCTGAGCAGAGAGCCCAATGCGGGGCTTAATCCCAGGATCCTGAGATGACCTAAGGTGAAGGCAGAGGCTTAACCCACTGAGCCATCCAGATACCCCAAGAAAAATTTATTTAAGTGTTTTATCTTGTGCATTTTATTCTAAAGTTTTTAATAACTGAAATTCAGTATATGGTATAGTAAGAAGGCTGTAGTTTTATGTGTTGTTTCCTTCAAGTTCATTGATCATTTCATGTCAATAAAATAGGCACATTCTGGGATTTGGACCATCAAACTGGAACCACAGTTTTAGTCACTGGAGATAATAAGGTGTTGAGATAATACTTTTCATTTATATTCAACTAGACTTACCTATTAGTAGGCTCAATTATTAATATTAGCCATGAATACACTGGTAACCTCATCTGTAATATATTTTATGGTATAGTACACAAAGAGAAATCATTTAGCAGAGAGTAAGATCTGATGAGGAAATAGGGACAATGAACCTAGACTATACAAGACTATGAGATGTCAGGTAAAAGTATCAGTAGATAAATTCAATGTGACTGCTGAGGGCAGCAAATTAAACAGGTATGGAAATATTTAAAATATATTATCTCAAACTTAAAACAAGTTTTCTAATAGAAAATGTGAAAAGAGACCTAGAGTTAATTCAAGGTGAGTAATAAGAGTAATATAATTCATCTCTTTGTCTGTTCTATGTGGTCCTCATGGGATCAAGGTGGAGCCTACTATTGTTATCCTATAATTGACTTATTCTTACTTCTTTCTGAGGGGCCCTTTTCTATGCAATCCATGGTGTAATTGCTTGAAATGTTTTCAGTAGAGCTAACAAAGGGCACCAGGACTCCTCTGCTACACTCCCCAGGCCATCAGGGACTCTACTATTCACTGGTGATTTTATCATCGCTTTGCTTAAATTCCCATTTGCCATCATTTCCCTCAATCCAAGGCCTGTGAGATATCTCATGCTCGTGCAGGGCAGCTCTACAGGCTCAGCTGCATTTTCACATCAGTTTTTATGAGGAAACATTCATTGGGTTGGAAGAGGGCTCACTAGAACACCTACTTCATCCTCTTATCTCTACAAAGGTACAAATTTATAGGGGATTATCAGGAACACTATTGAGATAAAATATATATTTTTTAAGATTCTATGTATTTATTTGACAGAGAGAGAGAGAAAGTCCCAACACAAGCAGGGGTGTGGCAGGGAGAGGGAGAAGCAGGCTCCTAGTTGAGCAGGGAGCCTGATGTGCAACGGACGCTAGGACACCAAGATCATGACCAGAGCTGAAGGCAGAAGTCTAACCAACGAGCCACCTGAGTGCCCCCAAAAAGATACTCTTAATTGAAGAATGTGGTGTTATTAATCTACAAGCAGAGCCTAAAACAAAATGAAACTGTGTTTCAAAACAAGATTTTATGTCTTGTTTGACGTATTAATTTAAAAAAAAATGTTTAATTTTGACATTGTTTTTCATTTCCTTCATACAGTTGTATAAACTTGTTTGTATTTCTAGAATTAAGCACAATATCTTTGGTGTCCTTGCATCTACCATTAGAGAATTATTCAAGAAAAGTAAAGAAAGGAATATTTAGGTAAGAGATGAGATAAATTTATGTTTATTTCAGTCAAATAATGAGTCATTCATGAGTATGTCTGTGTGCCTTCATGCATGACACTTATTTTCTGATTGATAACATTTACTTTTACAAATTATAAAAAGAAGTTAGTATGCACCTCAAAAAACGCATGTCCCTTTTCCTGAAGGGCAAATCACAACCTCCGGGTTATTTCATAATAAAATGTTGGCAAAGAAGAAAATGCAATGCATTCATACTTTGGAAAAAAGCTCCTTTCTGATACTTGTGTATTCCTATATTTTGGCAGGTATACACTAAGTGGCCCACGGTGTTCAGTGACTTAATGATTGGATGAATACACATTAGTCTCTAAAAATGATAATGATCTCAAAACAATGATTTCCTGTCACTGCATACTGGCTGATACAGTTTCATGCAATAAATGTAATTTGGTTAATAACAGTGTGAGCTATAAATAAAACAAAGAAGATTTTCTGCTAAAATACTGCTTGATTATCCAGTTGTATGATGTGAATTTGGTAGTGTTGACAAGGCCTTCTACCTTTCTCTAAAATCTCTCTTTTTCCTTTTCTATCACCCACTTAATATCTGATGTCTGATGCCCAAAACTCCCCTGTTAAATCTTTATTCCTTTAAACCTAGTTTTACAATATTTAAATGTAAACACCCTTGTACAAGTTAACATGGGCACTTAGTGCTTTTTTCAAAAATAAATTTAATTAGGATTATTTCAGTGGATTCCTGTTTGCCATGGGAGCAGTGGGGTAAAGAAGAGATCTAAGAATACTACCACTGAACTGCTGCCAGTTTTCTTTTCTTGTGCACCAATTAGCTAACATTTTTAGAAAAGTTAATATGTGATGATGAGGAAGAAGATGGGCTGAGAGCAGTAGGAGCCGAAGAACGAGGACAGAGGATGAAGAACACAGACAGTCGATTGCCTGAAGGAGGATGAGAGCAAAATATGGCTATTCTGCCATATGTGCCAAGTCAAAAATGAATACTTCTTAGATCATTTGATGCTTTTGATAAGCTGCACAGGCTGTCCTCTCTGTTGGGTGATTTAAGTCATAATTGGTGTTAAAATCTGAACAACAGAAATAGCTGTGTCACAGTATTGCAGAAAACAAAGTTTCCAAAGTATTAGATAAATCATACTATTCTGCTGTGTCACAGATTCAAAATAACCATTTGAAAGTTTTAATAAGTTTATGGGTCTCTTTCTAAATGGAGACATCATAATTACTTTTCTAAAATTTTTAGTCAATACAATATTTTGAAGTTTCTTTTTTTTCACCCACTTGCACAGATGTTTAAAATAAAATTGGCTTCTTGACAGATTGTGCAGATATAGAATTTATGGATTTCCCCTCCTGGTAGTGTGGCTGAGCTTTTCTACTTCAAGAAGCTGATGATGCATTCTATTTTTCAAGGTTTTTATTTTGGATACCAAACTGAATCTCTTGATAACATTAACTCTCACAGTCTGTATAAATATTATCCTCTATTTGGGTCTAATGTCACTTCATGGAACTTTAAATCAGTCTTTAATTAGATCATTCTATTTTAAATTGGAAGCATTATTAAAAATAAAATGAATTTGAAATGATAATTAAAAATTAGAATGAATACTTCTATATCTCTAAAACCTTCAGATATATTTAACATCATGAAAATAAAGTGAAGAGCTAAACAGGTATAAATAAATAATGCTTTATGCATTGATGTCACATGTGCCATAATGGGAAGAACACTGGATTTGGCAAGTCACATTAGAAAACTTGAGTTAGTTAACTTATGTGTTATGTGCTGCTGGGCAATCACAACATTCCTTAGATTTAGGTTCTAGAAAAGGACACCAGAAATCATACCTAACACAATTAGCTGGCAAGTAGGTGATGGTAACACAGATTCCAATATCTTCCATAAGAGAAAATGATATTTTATGATATCAGGAAATAGATAGGAAGTTCAATTTTTAATCTTGTCTTGTACCTCTTAGCAGGTTCTTGGCATGAGCGACAAGGGAGCAGGCAACCACTCAGATGTAACTGACTTCATTCTTGTAGGCTTCAGGGTCCATCCAGAGCTCCACTTTATCCTTTTTCTCCTGTTCCTGCTGGTCTATGGCATGGTCCTTTTGGGGAACATTAGTATGATGGCAATCATTGTGACTGGCTCCCAGCTGAATACACCAATGTATTTCTTTCTAGGCAATCTCTCCTTCATTGATCTCTCCTACTCCACTGTTATTGCCCCAAAAGCCATGGTCAACTTCCTGTCTGAGAAAAAGACTATCTCCTTTGTGGGGTGTGCTGCACAGTGTTTCTTTTTTGCCCTCTTCATTGTAACAGAAGGGTTCATCCTGGCAGCCATGGCCTATGACCGCTTCATTGCCATTTGCAATCCTCTTCTTTACAGTGTCCACATGTCAAAACGCCTTTGCACTCAGCTGGTGGCTGGTTCCTATCTCTGTGGCTGGCTCAGTTCCATCCTCCAAGTCAGCGTAACATTCTCAGTGTCTTTCTGTGCTTCCCGAATCATTGATCACTTCTACTGTGATTCTTTTTTTTTTTTTTTTTTTTTTTTAATTTTTTATTTTTTATAAACATATATTTTTTATATACTGTGATTCTTACCAAATTGAGAAGATCTCCTGTTCCAATCTCTCTGTCAATAAGATGGTATCTCTCAGTTTGGCTGCCTTCATTATTTTGCCTACAATAGTTGTTATTGTAGTGTCTTACATGTACATTGTGACCACAGTCTTGAAGATTCCCTCCAGTAAAGGGAGAAAGAAAGCCTTCTCCACCTGCAGTTCCCATTTGGGAGTGGTAAGTTTACTCTATGGGACTGTTTCCTTCGTGTATCTCACACCACCAAGCAATCCTGAACTTCGTAAAGTGGCTTCAGTATTTTACATACTGGTCACACCCATGTTAAACCCTCTGATCTATTCTCTAAGAAACAAGGATGTCAAGCAAGCTTTGGGGAAAATCCTGTGGAAGAAAAAAGCTTTACATTAATTCCATTTTTTTATGACTTCCTCATTAATGTGCTTATTGATAATTTCATCCTGAATCTCTTTTAACATGGTGTCAAGTTTGAGTCACTTAAGGATCCTTAAGTTGACCATCTCACAGATGACCAAATGGAAAGGGTAATGGAAGGAGTAATAGCAATCCTTCTCTCTCCTTAAGAGCAGTGTTAGATATTCAGTATCAGTAAAACTTATCAACATATTATACTCCCTACTCTATGTAGGTACAACTATATGAGACTGGGCCTCTTTAGATCATGGGCAGAAAAATTTCTTTGGTAGGAAGATGATCTTGGAATTAGCAGTCTCTTATGAATAGAGGAAGTGTCAAACCAAAGCAGGACGATTTCTGAGTTATAATATTTAATTTTTTATAAATCTATTCACAGTGACTTAATTGGGGCCCATAATTCTTGACTAGAAATCACGGTATAAGATTTTTTTGCGTGTGCCATCATGAGTTTAACTCAATGAATTATTGGTGTTTATATCTTGATCGTATTTATTTTTAATATTGATTGCTATTGGCTTCTTATCATGTCAAAGAGATAAAGGTATTTCATATCCAGTGTTCTAAAAATAGAGCATCCAAATCTACAAAGGTAAAGTCTTTCATACCAATGTTTTATTTTGAGGGGAAAAAAATTGCACTGGATGTTTCAAATTACATTTGCCAGTTTGTACTGGATCATCTTTTTCTTTGATAATTCTGTTTACATGTACAAAATTTTTATTTGCTTTGTATTTGATATTTTAGTTATATGTGGTATTTTTGTTTTCTAAATATCTGTTGAATTAGTGTTGTAATTATAATGAAGTTAGTTACATTTGGAGTGTGATATTTATTGTCTTGTTGTTACCTATAATTTTAAAATTTAGGTTGTTCTTTCAAATGCAATTTGTAGGCAATTCAAATATCAAAAAAAAACCAAAACCAAAATCAAAACAAAAAAACCAACAGAAAAGATTGCTGGTGGGGGGGGAAGGGTTCACTTGTATTGTATATCTTTTATTTGTGTACCAGGAGGTTAAATTATAATGTTAAGGGGAAGATGCAGAAGGCAGAAGTGAAAGGATGTTGTAAAAGATTTGATGTTTAATGTGAGTTGCCTACTTCTATTGAGATATTGAAATAGCTAATCAATTCTGAAAAATCCCAGTAATCTTAGAGTGTACGCAACTTGTAAGGTTAGAAAAGGAGAGGGCAAATAGGCAGCAGAATGGGGAATGGTAGATTCAAGTACTCTGGTATATAACCTACTATTAATAAAAATAAGCTTCTCTTCTAATTCTTACAAAACCAACCAAAAATCCCTTTATCAAAGGCTACTTTGATATTTTTCTTATAGGACAAAATGTTTTTTGTACTATTCTGATATGTGGTCTAGAATTAAATAGATTTTCTTTGCTCCATACCAATATTTCCAATAGATGAATTATTATTTTATCCTCCTCACTCCATCTATAAGTATTATTTTTTCATTTGTTTAATTGAGTGTACAGTAGTTTTCTCCTTACTCACAGCTTCACTTTCCATGGTTTTGGGTACCTGTGTTTGATTGTGGTCCAGAAGTAGATGATCGTCCTTCTGACATAGCATCAGAAGATGAATGGGAAAAACTGCAAAGAAGACACCCAAATGTCCAACAGACACATGAAAAAGTGCTCAACATCCCTGGGCATCAGGGAAATACAAATCAAAACCACAGTGGGATACCACCTCACATCAGTTAGAACGGGTAAAATTAACCAGTCAGAAAATGATAGGTGTTAGCGAGGATGTGGAGAAAAGAGAACCCTCCTACACTGTTGGTGGGAATGCAAGCTGGTGCAGTCACTCTGGAAAAAAGTATGGAGGTTTCTCTGGAAAAAAGCATGGAGGTTCCTCAAAAAGCTGAAAATAGAGCTACCCTATGACCCAGCAATTGCACTACTGGGTATTTACCTTAAAGATGCAAATGTGGTGATCCGAAGGGGCACATGCACCCCAATATTTATAGCAGCAATGTCTGTAATAGCCAAACTATGGAAAGAGCCTAGATGGAATGAAAGATCCACTCATCAACAGATTAATGGATAAAGAAGATGTATTATATACACATTGGAATATTGTGCAGCCATCAAAACCCCAAATCTTGCCATTTGCAACAACGTGGATGGAATTAGAAGATATTATGTTAAGCAAAATAAATCAATCAAAGAAAGACAATTATTATATGATCTCACTAATATGAGGAATCTGAGAAACAAAAGAAGATCACAGGGTAAGGGAGAGAAAAATGAAATAATATGGGACCGGGGAGGGAGACAAACCATAAGAGACTCTTAATCTTAAGGAAACAAACTGAGGCTTGCTGGAGAGGAGGGAGGTGGTGGGATGGGGTAACTTGGTGATGAACATTGGGGAAGTTATGTGTTGAAATGAGCATAGGGTATTAATAAGACTTATAAATCACAGACCTGTACGCCTGAAAAAATACATTACCTGTTAATAATAATAATAATAATAAAAGAAGATGAGTGGTAGCTTAGCATTATGTCACAATGCCTATGTCATTTGCCTCACTTCTTCTCATCACATGGACATTTTATCACCTCATATCATCATAAGAAGAAGGGTAAGTACAGGATAATGAGATATTTTCAGAGAGACCACATTCATATAACTTTTATTACAGTATATTATAATTGCTCTACTTCATTATTAAGATTTTGTTTTAATATTTTACTATGTTTACTTTGTTTTAATATTTTAATATGCCTAATTTATAAATAAAGTTTTATTATAGGTGTACATGTATAAGAGAAAGACCAGGACATACAGAGTTTGGTACTATCTGCAGTTTTAGATATAAACTGGAAGTCTTAAAATGTACTTCTGTGAACAAAGGGTGACTACTGTATACAAGTTAGGTTTATTTGTTCATAAAACATTGAAAATTACTTTGACTAATGTAAGCAAGTGAAATTTATTAGAGGGCTTTGTAAAGCACATGAATGGGTAGAAAAACTAGGGAACCAGCCTTACAATTGGGTAGAAACTAAAGAATCCCAATTGCTGTTTACACGTACAAAATTTTGTACCGTAGAACTGTAGAAGAGTCTGCCATCAGAATTCAGTCTCATTGAAGGCTGCATATGTAATATGTGAACTCCAAGCATTTCCAAACATTTTTCCCTTTCCTATAAATTTAAATTCTGATAAAGTGTACCACATAGGCCAAGTTTTGAGTACACATGTGCCCCTTTACTAGGGGATGGCTAAGACCCTTGACTATAACCTTATTTAATTACAAAAAAATGAATCTCAAAAAGTAATGGCATACCTATAAAATGGCTTAACCCTAAAAACCTGAGAATATCAAATATTGGTGAGGTGGTAGAGCAATAGGAACTCTTGTTTATTGCTCACAAGGATGGAAAACAGTACAGCAGACAGTTTGGCAGCTTCTTCTTAATTAAACATAGACAAATTGTGCAAACCATCATTTGTGTCCTAGGTATCTTTAAAAACTTTTTTTATTATGTTTTGTCCATCACTGTACATGACTAGTTTTTGATGTGTGTTGCTCCATGATTCATTGTTTGTATATAATCCTCAGTGCTCCTAGCTGATTTGAAAATTTACATTCACATGAAAATCCAAGGGATAGTCAGTGGTGGACCTAATCTTAATAGTGCTACTGTGGTGGATACAGGGCAATATGCATTTCTCAAAGCCCATTGACCTTTGTGACACAAATAATGAATATTCACACATACAAATTTTAAAAATTTAGGAGGTCAAGGGATCCATGATGAATTATAGACTGTGATTAAAGAATCATACTGCATTACAAATATATGACGTAATTTTAATGATGAGATGAGGATAAAGTTGCTGGCCTAAGTAACTTTAGAAAGCAGCTTTTTGGCTGGAAAATATAAGAATAAATCCAGAAGGAAGTCTTGTTGGTAATGTCATTTCTAATAGAAAGATAGGGTTACAATCTTGAAAATTGAGTTGGTGCATATTGGGCTGGAATAAATTAAACTAAATTCATGGCAGAGCATGAGAGACTGTGAACTCTGAAAAAAAAACTGAGGGTTTTGGCAGGGGGATGGCTTGGGGGTTGGGTGAGCCTGGTAGTGGGTATTAAGGAGGGAACGTATTGCATGGAGCACTGGGTGTGGTGCATAAACAATGAATCTTGGAACAGTGAAAAAAATTAACTTAAAGAAAATAAAGTAAATGCGTGGAAAATGGTGGAGACCATCACGTTTCTCAGTATTGAAAATCATGTGGCATAAAATTAGAGTTGGGCCATCAGTATGAACTCTTATTTATTTATTTATTTATTTATATTTTGATTTCAATTTACTTATTTTTTTGGTCTTGTATCATATATATTTATTTTTTTCTTTTTAAATTTTTTTTTATTGTTCCAAGTTTCATTTATGCACTACACCCAGTCTTTAGATAGTATTGATGCAGATGAGTAGATGCAGAAACAATAATAAATTTGTATGTAAACATCCTCCTGTCTTTGTGTGTGCTTGTGTGTGTGTCTGTAGTTGTTTGTTGAGAGAGTCTAGAAGTAGTGACACCTCAGTAGCAAATGATACATCTAGAAATTCTGGTTTCTAATTACATTATTTAGCAAAAAGAAACAGGAATCACTGCACAAATGGCTGGTTCTAGGGTTGGGCAAAAGACATCCAAGATGATCCTGCAGAATCTTACAATAACAGAAAGTAAGGGGGGATCCTTAGTACACAAAGAAAAACATGGGACGTTTTAAAAGGACACAGGAATCAATCAGAAAGACCTCTAAATGACCCAACGTGGAAAAATTTAAGCAAAAAATAAAGAACATAGTATTGTATTGTAACTCAAAGTATAAAATAAATATCAAGTCCATAATACATAATTATTTAAGAAATAAATAAACAGAGAGGGGAGACACATTTTCTGTACAGAAGAATTCTGAATAATTTATGTAGATACCTTTCAACCTCAAGAAAGTAGAACTTAACGCCTTGAGTATGAAATGATCTTAGTGAACTATTTGTAAAGAAGATTTTTATGGAAGGTATAATGAGAGGTAATAGAGAAACCTGGAAAACACTACCTCAGCCAGATGACCATAGTTTATATCATCAATGATAAGTCATGTTGGTCATATGAACTTGCTGATGTCATGTGATGAAAAGGTCTCTTTATCTCTCTGATTTTTCTCAAAACCCACACTCAGTTTAACCAGGATAAAAGGATCAAACAAAGCCAAATTTAAGGACATTCTGTACTATACCTCACCAGAGCCCCTCAAAACACAAGACCATCCAAAACAAGAAAAGTCTGAGACACTGAGTGAAAAGATGTCTGGAAGACATGAGAATTAATGCTGTGTCCTGGACAGAATCCGGAGACAATAAAAGGACATTAGAGGAAAAAATGTTTGTGAAATCTGAATTAAGTGTGGAGTTTAGTTAGTAGTAGTATACCATTCTTTGCTTCCTTTGCTGTGACAAATATTCCATAGTAATGTAAAGTGTTAACAGCATGGGAAACTTAGTAAGGGGTATGTAGGAACTCAAAGTACTTATCTTTGTAATTTTTCTGTAATATAAAACTATCAGAATGGAAAAAGTTTATTTAAATAAAAGTAAAAGGGGTGCCTGGCTGGCTAAGTCAGTAGAGCATGTGATTTTGGGGTTGTGTGTTCAAGCTCCATGTTCAGGGTGGGGCTTACTCAATAAACAAACAAACAAATGTAATGAAAATATATTTAGGAAGGGGAAATTAGCACCAGGCAGACTATTTTTTTTTTTTAAATTCAGTATAGTTCAACACTTTGAGAGCCCATCCCAACATGCCCATTCTGAAGCATATATATATATATATATATATATATATATATATATATATATATATCAGGCAGAGATCACAAGTAGGCAGAGAAGGAGGCAGAGAGAGAGAGAGAAGGAAGCAGGCTCCCTGTTAAACAGAGAGCCCGATCCTGGGATCATGACCTGAGCTGAAGGCAGAGGCTTTAACCCACTGAGCCACCCAGGTGTCCCTGAAGCATATATTTCTGTTCCTGACACCCAGTAATTATTCTAGGGACTGTCAAAAAAAGAAAAACAAGACAAAACAAAATCATTTCCTAAAAAATGAAAAATATTTTGCAACTTCCTGTGTTCAGAATCAAGTCAGAATCTTTGGATGATATCTATGTGCTTCTCTGTAAATGCATTAGGCACCCTTTGATTTATTGTCATCTGTGGAATAAATGGTAAATATAACTACCACTTATGCCTACATGTATAGAGAAAAAAATGAAGAGGAAAGAGGATATATGATACAATAAGTAATGAAAATAACTAACTACATTTATTTTTATTTTTAGATTTGATCAGAAATCTATGGCTTGACTTTGTCCAGGTTTACTGGGACATTCTGAGGCTCCTAAGATTGGTCTCAATCACTCATGGTAGCTTCTTGTATCCATCAATTTCCAATGTCCAATGTGTCCAATATCATGTTTACTAGCCACTACCATTAGATGTAATACTTAGATCACCTTTAAGAATCCAGAATTTTTTCTTCTTCACCATATAGCAACCTCTCTATTTCCCTTGATATTTAGAGTTAATTATCTCAACCTATTTCATAATCCACTTCTTCACCTAGGGACATTTGGAATCTAAAATTAGTACACATTTTAGGAGTGCCTGGGTGGCTCAGTCAGTTAAGCATCTGCATTTAGCACAGGTCATGATCTGAGGGTCCTGGATCAGGCTCTGTCTCAGCAGAGAGTCTGCTTCTCCCTCTGCCCATCACCCCCACTCATGCTCTGTCACTCTTTCTCTCAAATAAATAAATAAAATCTTAAAAAATTAAATTAGTACACATTTTAGTTGCTGCTTTTAATTCAACAGAAATACATTATGTCTCTTGGTAGGAATATTTCTCCAATAGGTCCTAAAATGTCTAGAGCACTAGACATAGGAATCTGATATTTTTAAATGAGTCTTTTGGAATAAATGGGAGATACCACCCATATCTTTACTTCCTGTTCCTCTAAAAATTATATTCTGATTATATAGCAACATTATGTGCTGGTCTTATAATTAGAGAAAATAATTGGATAATGGAGAATAGCTTGTTAGCTGAAGTAGTATTATTTTTAGATTTGATCAGAAATCTTAGCTGAAGTAGTAGTGGTAATTCAACAGACGATTCTACTTTATAAAGTTATTTCTTCTAAGTAGTTGGGTACTTGAGAAGACAAGGCATCTGGAAAGCAAGTTTGATTTTTTTTTTCTCAATTTTTCATAGAAAAACTTCAAAGAAGCAATAGATACATGTTAAGGGCTAACCATGTGGCAGAAGCAGGTATTTTGATTGTGTGAATAACCTGTTAGTAAAAATTGCTTATGATTTCGGGCTCTGTTTCCAGGTCCATTAAAAAAAAAAAATTGTGTATCTTTAGGGTAAATACCCAGTAGAGCTATTGCTGGGTCATATGGGGGTTCTATTTTCAACATTTTGAGGAACCTCCATGCTGTTTTCCAGAGTGGCTGCACCAGCTTGCATTCCCACCAAGAGTGTAGAAGGGTTCCCCTTTCTCCGCATCCTCGCCAGCATCTGTCATTTCATGACTTGTTGATTTTAGCCATTCTGACTGGTGTGAGGTGATGCCTCATTGTGGTTTTGATTTGTATTTCCCTGATGCCCAGTGATATGGAGCACTTTTTCATGTGTCTGTTGGCCATCTGGATGTCTTCTTTGCAGAAATGTCTGTTCATGTCCTCTGCCCATTTCTTGATTGGATTATTTGTTCTTTGGTTGTTGAGTTTGCTAAGTTCTTTATAGATTTTGGACACTAGTGCTTTATCTGATATGTCTTTTGCAAATATCTTCTCCCATTCTGTCAGTTGCCTTTTGGTTTTGTTAACTGTTTCCTTTGCTGTGCAAAAGCTTTTGATCTTGATGAAATCCCAATAGTTCATTTTTGCCCTTGCTTCCCTTGCCTTTGGCGTTGTTCCTAGGTAGATGTTGCTGTGGCTGTGGTCGAAGAGGTTGCTGCCTGTGTTCTCCTCAAGGATTTTGATGGATTACTTTATCACATTGAAGTACTTCATCCATTTTGTGTCTATTTTTGTGTGTGGTATAAGGAAATGGTCCAATTTCATTTTTCTGCATGTGGCTGTCCAGTTTTCCCAACACCATTTATTGAAGAGGCTGTCTTTTTTCCATTGGACATTCTTTCCTGCTTTGTCGAAGATTAGTTGACCATAGAGTTGAGGGTCTATTTCAGGGCTCTCTATTCTGTTCCATTGATGTATGTGTCTGTTTTTGTGCCAGTACCATGCTGTCTTGATGATGACAGCTCTGTAATAGAGCCTGAAGTCCGGAATTGTGATGCCACCAACTCTGGCTTTCTTTTTCAATATCCCTTTGGCTATTCAAGGTCTTTTCTGGTTCCATATAAATTTTAGAATTATTTGTTCCATTTCTTTGAAAAAGATGGATGGTACTTTGATAGGAATTGCATTAAATGTGTAGATTGCTTTAGGTAGCATAGACATTTTCACAATATTTATTCTTCCAATCCAGGAGCATGGAACATTTTTTCATTTTTTTGTGTCTTCCTCAATTTCTTTCATGAGTACTTTATAGTTTTCTGAGTATAGACTCTTTGCCTCTTTGTTTAGGTTTTTTCCTAGGTATCTTATGGTTTCGGGTGCAATTGTAAATGGGATTGACTCCTTAATTTCTCTTTCTTCTGTCTTGCTGTTGGTGTAGAGAAATGCAACTGATTTCTGTGCATTTATTTTATATCCTGACACTTTACTGAATTCCTGTACAAGTTGTAGCAGTTTTGGAGTGGAGTCTTTCGGGTTTTCCACATAGAGTCGCAACATCTGCGAATAGTGATAATTTGAATTCTTCTTTGCCAATTTGGATGCCTTTAATTTCCTTTTGTTGTCTGATTGCTCAGGCTAGGACTTCTAGTACTATGTTGAATAGCAGTGGGGATAATAGACATCCCTGCCGTGTTCCTGAAAACCTTTCAGTTTTTCTCTATTGAGAATGATATTTGTGGTGGGTTTTTCATAGATGGCTTTGATGATATTGAGGTATGTGCCCTCTATCCCTACACTTTGAAGAGTTTTGATTAGGAAGAGATGCTGTACCTTGTCAAATGATTTTTCAGCATCTATTGAGAATATCATATGGTTCTTGTTCTTTCTTTTATTGATGTGTTGTATCACATTGATTGATTTGCGGATGAACCAACCTTGCAGCCCTGGAATAAATCCCACTTGGTCGTGGTGAATAATCCTTTTAATGTACTGTTGAATCCTATTGGCTAGTATTTTGGTTAGTATTTTGCATCTGTGTTCATCAAGGATATTGGTCTATAGCTCTTTTTTTTGATGTGATCCTTGTCTCGTATTGGGATCAAGGTGATGTTGGCCTCATAAAATGAGTTTGCAAGTTTTCCTTCCATTTCTATTTTTTGAAACAGTTTCAGGAGAATAGGAATTAGTTCTTCATTAAATGTTTGGTAGAATTCCCCTGGGAAGCCGTCTAGCCCTTGCTTTTGTTTATTGGGAGATTTTTAATGACTGTTTCAATCTCCTTACTGGTTATGGGTCTGTTCAGGCTTTCTATTTCTTCCTTGTTCAGTTGTGGTAGTTTATATGTTTCTAGGAATGCATCCATTTCTTACAGATCATCAAATTTGTTGGTGGAGAGTTGCTCATAGTATGTTCTTATAACAGTTTTTATTTCTTTGGTGTTAGTTGTGATCTCTTCTCTTTCATTCATGATTTTATTTATTTGGCTCCTTTCTCTTTTCTTTTTGATAAGTCTGGCCAGGGGTTTATCAATTTTATTAATTCTTTCAAAGAACCAGCTCCTAATTTCGATGCTTTGCTCTATTGTTTATTTGGTTTCTATTTCATTGATTTCTGCTCTGATCTTTATGATTTCTCTTCTCCTGCTGGGCTTTGCATTTCTTTCTTGTTATTTCTCCAGCTCCTTTAGGTGTAGGGTTAGGTTGTGTACCTGAGAGCTTTCTTGTTTCTTGAGAAAGGCTTGTATTGCTATATATTTTCCTCTCAGGACAGCCTTTGTTGTGTCCCACAGATTTTTAGCCGTTGTATTTTCATTATCATTTGTTTCCATGATTTTTTTCAATTCTTCTTTAATTTCTGGTTGACCCATTCATCTTTAGAAGGATGCTGTTTAATCTCCATGTATTTGGGTTCTTTCCAAACTTCCTCTTGTCGTTGAGTTCTAGCTTCAGAGCATTGTGGTCTGAAAACATGGAGGGAATGATCCCAATCTTTTGATACCAGTTGAGTCCTGATTTGGGACCGAGGATGTGATCTATTCTGGAGAATGCTCCATGTGCACGAGAGAGGAATGTATATTCTGTTGCTTTGGGATGAAATGTTCTGAATATATCTGTGATGTCCATCTGGTCCAGTGTGTCGTTTAAGGCCTTTGTTTCCTTGTTGATCTTTGCTTGGATGATCTGTCCATTTCAGTGAGGGTAGTGTTAAAGTGCCCTACTATTATTGTATTATTGTTGATGTGTTTCTTTGATTTAGTTATTAATTGGTTTATATAGTTGGCTGCTCCCACGTTGGGGACATAGATATTTAAAATTGTTAGATCTTCTTGTTGGACAGACCCTTTGAGTATGATATAGTGTCCTTCCTCATCTCTTATTATAGTCTTTGGCTTAAAATTTAATTGATCTGATATAAGGATTGCCACTCCTGTTTTCTTCTGATGTCCATTAGCATGGTAAATTCTTTTCCACCCCCTCACTTTAAATCTGGAGGTGTCTTCGGGATTAAAATGAGTTTCTTGTAGGCAAGATATAGATGGTTTGTTTTTTTATCCATTCCGATACCCTGTGTCTTTTGATGGGGCAATTAGCCCATTAACATTCAGGGTAACTATTGAGAGATATAAATTTAGTGCCATTGTATTGCCTGTTAGGTGACTGTTACTGTATATTGTCTCTGTTCCTTTCTGATCTACCACTTGTAGGCTCTCTCTTTGCTTAGAGGACCCCTTTCAATATTTCCTGTAGAGCTGGCTTGGTGTTTGCAAATTCTTTCAGTTTTTGTTTGTCCTGGAAGCTTTTAATCTCTCCTATTTTCAATGATAGCCTAGATGGATATAGTATTCTTGGCTGCATGTTTTTCTTGTTTAGTGCTCTGAAAATATCATGCCAGCTCTTTCTGGCCTGCCAGGTCTCTGTGGATAAGTCAGCTGCCAATCTAATATTTTTACCATTGTATGTTATAAACTTATTTTTCCAGGCTGCTTTCAGGATTTTCTCTTTGTCACTAAGACTTGTTAATTTTACTATTAGGCGACGGGTTGTGGGCCTATTCTTATTGATTTTGAGGGGCGCTCTCTGAACCTCCTGAATTTTGATGCTCATTCCCTTTGCCATATTGGGGAAATTATCCCCAATAATTCTCTCCAGTATACCTTCTGCTCCCCTCTCTCTTTCTTCTTCTTCTGGAATCCCAATTATTCTAATGTTGTTTGGTCTTATGGTGTCACTTATCTCTCGAATTCTCCCCTCGGGGTCCAGTAGCTGTTTGTCCCTCTTTTGCTCAGCTTCTTTATTCTCTGTCATTTGGTCTTCTATATTGCTAATTCTTTCTTATACTTCATTTATCCTAGCAGTGAGAGCCTCCAATTTTGTTTGCACCTCATTAATAGCTTTTTTTATTTCTACTTGGTTAGATTTTAGTTCTTTTATTTCTCCAGAAAGGGCTTTTATATCTCCCGAGAGGGTTTCTCTAATATCTTCCATGCCTTTTTTGAGCCCAGCTAGAACCTTGAGAATTGCCATTCTGAACTCTAGATCTGACATATTACCAATGTCTGTATTGATTAGGTCCCTAGTCTTCGCTACTGCCTCTTGTTCTTTTTTTTTTTTTTTTTTTTTTTTTTGTGGTGAATTTTTCCACCTTGTCATTTTTTCCATATAAGAGTATATGAAGGAGCAAGTAAAATACTAAAAGGGTGGGAACAACCCCAGGAAAATATGCTTTAACCAAATCAGAAGAGATCCCAAATCATGAAGGGGGAAAAAGGGGATAAAAAGAGGTTCAAAAAGAACGAAAGGAAAAAAAAAGAAAAAAGAAAAGAATTTAAAAAAGAAAATGAATAAAGAAAAGTAAAGAAAAGAAAAAATATAGATATTAGATAAACTAGTTAAAAAACGTTAAAAAGGAAAAGGGTAAAAGTTAAAAAATTTTAGCAAAAAAAGAGGAAAAAAATGAAAAGGAAAAAAATTACTTTAACTGCAAGACTGAAAAATCACAGGAAGAAAGCCATGAGTTCCATGCTTTGCTTTCTTCTCCTCTGGAATTCTGTTGCTCTCCTTGGTAATGAAACCGTACTCCTTGGTAGGTGAACTTGGTCTTGGCTGGACTTCTTGATGATCTTCTGGGGGAGGGGCCTGTCGTAGTGATTCTCAAGTGTTTTTGCCCCAGGCGGTATTGCACCACACTTACCAGGGACGGCCTGAGTAATCCGCTCAGGTTTGCTTTCAGAAGCTTTTGTTCCCTGAGCACTTTCCATAGAGTTCTGGAGGACAGGAATACAAATGGCGGCCTCCTGGTCTCTGGCCTGGAGGAGCCAAGAGCCTGGGGCCCCACTCCTCAGTGCGCCCTCAGAGAACACAGCCCAGTTACTCCCGTATGCCTGACCTCCGGCCTCACTCCGAGCTCACCAAGCCTGCGACCGGTTTAAGGTAACCTCAAGCTGTGAGCTCACTGTTGGCTCTTTCTCTGTAGCTGGCTTTCCTGTTCCAATACCCGAAAGCTCTGTGACCCTCAGACACCCCTGATGCTTCTGTGACCCTGCGGGACCTGAGGCCACGCTGACCCCGTGTGGTCTTTGCCCTGGTTTAGCCTCTGGAGCGATGTCCCTCAGTGGAACAGACTTTTAAAAGTCCTGATTTTGTGCTCCGTTGCTCTGCTGCTTGCCGGGAGCCGGCCCCTGCACCCAGGGTCTATCTTCCCATCGCTTTGGATTCACTTCTCCGCCAGTCCTACCTTTCAGAAAGTGGTTATTTCTATGTTTCTAGAATTGCTGTTCTTCTTCTCTTAAATCTGCCGATGAATTTGTAGGTGTTTAATATCTTTAGATAAGCTATCTAGCTGATCTCCTGCTAGCTGAAGTAGTCTCAGCCTGCTACTTCTCCGCCATCTTGACTCCTACCCAAGATAGCTTTTCTAAGGTGAAGAATAAGTTGTTGTATATTGATAAGGAGTCAAGATGGCGAAGAATTAGCAGGAGTAGCAATCCTTCTATTAGATCAATTAGATTTTAAGCCAAAGACTATAATAAGAGATGAGGAAGGACACTATATCATACTCAAAGGGTCTGTCCAACAAGAAGATCTAACAATTTTAAATATCTATGTCCCCAACGTGGGAGCAGCCAACTATATAAACCAATTAATAACTAAATCAAAGAAACACATCAACAATAATACAATAATAGTAGGGCACTTTAACACTACCCTCACTGAAATGGACAGATCATCCAAGCAAAAGATCAACAAGGAAATAAAGGCCTTAAACGACACACTGGACCAGATGGACATCACAGATATATTCAAAACATTTCGTCCAAAAACAACAGAATACACATTCTTCTCTAGTGCACATGGAACATTCTCCAGAATAGATCACATCCTCGGTCCCAAATCAGGACTCAACTGGTATCAAAAGATTGGGATCATTCCCTCGATGTTTTCAGACCACAATGCTCTGAAGCTAGAACTCAACGATAAGAGGAAGTTTGGAAAGAACCCAAATACATGGAGATTAAACAGCATCCTTCTAAAGATGAATGGGTCAACCAGAAATTAAAGAAGAATTGAAAAAAATCATGGAAACAAATGATAATGAAACTACAACGGTTCAAAATCTGTGGGACATAACAAAAGCTGTCCTGAGAGGAAAATATATAGCAGTACAAGCCTTTCTCAAGAAACAAGAAAGCTCTCAGGTACACAACCTAACCCTACACCTAAAAGAGCTGGAGAAATAACAAGAAAGAAATGCAAAGCCCAGCAGGAGAAGAGAAATCATAAAGATCAGAGCAGAAATAAATGAAATAGAAACTGAATAAACAATAGAACAAATCAACGAAATTAGGAGCTGGTTCTTTGAAAGAATAAATAAGATTGATAAACCCCTGGCCAGACTTATCAAAAAGAAAAGAGAAAGGAGCAAATAAATAAAATCATGAATGAAAGAGAAGAGATCACAACTAACACCAAAGAAATAGAAACAATTATAAGACATACTATGAGCAACTCTCCGCCAACAAATTTCATGATCTGCAAGAAATGGATGCATTCCTAGAAACATATAAACTACCACAACTGAACAAGGAAGAAATAGAAAGCCTGAACAGACCCATAACCAGTAAGGAGATTGAAACAGTCATTAAAAATCTCCCAATAAACAAAAGCAAGGGCTAGACGGCTTCCCAGGGGAATTCTACCAAACATTTAATGAAGAACTAATTCCTATTCTCCTGAATCTGTTTCAAAAAATAGAAATGGAAGGAAAACTTGCAAACTCATTTTATGAGGCCAACATCACCTTGATCCCAATACGAGACAAGGATCACATCAAAAAAGAGAGCTATAGAACAATATCCTTGATGAACACAGATGCAAAATACTAACCAAAATACTAGCCAATAGGATTCAACAGTACATTAAAAGGATTATTCACCACAACCAAGGGGGCAGCCAGGGCTTGGAGAGCGAAGGGAGCCGGACATCTAAGGTCATGGAGGGATGGAACTTCCTAGGCCCAGATATTGGGCAGCTGGGGGACCTCTCCCAGGAGACATTAAAAAAAATAATAATAAATGTAAAAAAAAAAAAAATGGCATGCTGCATTGTGTTAGAATTTCTAGGTCCTGCAGCCCAGTGGTGACCTCACAGGGGGGCTGCCACCTAAGACCCAAGGGTCCAGTCGAGGACCGCCCCCACCTCACACCCATGCTCAGAGCCAAAGCATCCTGCCTCAAGGCCTGTCTGGCTTGTTTCTCCGGGCCACAGTTGAAAGTATACTATGGCCCAGAAAGCTCCACCTCCCCCATTTCTCTAGTTTAATGAATGTTCCTAACCCCTGAAGGTCCATAGACAAAGAACAGGGACAAAGAAAGAATGGGGGGGGGGGACTCCTCATCTTTGGGGATCTGTCAGCATCTGCCAGCAGAGGGGAGCAGCAGCCTGTGCTGGCAATATTCTCAGCTAGACCTAGAACCTGTTATACCCAGGGTATATACCAAGGAAAGAACTTGCTAAGGCACTGAGAACGTTTATAGCAAAAAGTAGCAAAACACTGCAAGCAGCCCAAATTACCATCAGCACAACTGACAATAGAGTGGGATGTGACAGAGATAGTGTACAGCTGCATACCCCGGCCTAGCATAAACACCGATTCTGTGGCTGTCACCTATTCCACCTGCAAAATAGCTCCAAAACAAAAATCGAAAGTACATGTGGTAAAACATTTTAAAAGTACATGTGGGACAAAACACAAGGGAACAGTACACGCAAAATTCAGGACAGTGTGAAAAGGCAAGACAAGATCATGAGGCGAAGACCGGGCTTTCAGTGCTGTTGGAAATGTTCTGTTCGGCCATCAGATCTCTGCAGTCTGAATGGTCCGCGAAATGCCGGGGCGGTTATGATGAAATTTCTGCTCCAGACATACCAACGCCTTCCCTTACGTTTTCACTCTTATGTACGCACAAAAGTGTTTGTCTTCTGTCTGGAAGGTCTGGTCTCTTTAAATTGGGTTCTGGGTTCTTGGCATAAATTACCTACGGTACATGTAATCTCTTTTACACATAGGAGCACTGAGGCTCAGAAAAGTGAACTTGTTCCTACGGCACAGTGGAACCTTTGCAGAACAGTGACCCACTCCTTTATGCAAAGCATTTCAACCACTGTGTTCCCAAACTCTGCACCAAATGTGCTAGATTAAGGGGAGGGAGGGATGGGAGCTGGGGGACTCCTGGTAGTGGGCCTCTGCGAGCTGGTTTTTGAATTTCAGTGAGTTCCCGGCCGTCAGCTGGTCTTCTCTCAAGAGGGCCCAGACCACCCGTGAGCGGTGTCTGGCTCCCAGACATCCATCTCCAGCCTCTGTGTGACCTGCACTGCAGCCATAAACAGCCTGGGGTTCCAGGGACCAGTCGGGAATCTCCCTACAATCCGTTTCTCCCACCGCCACTAACTAAACTTGGGTACGGAGAAACAATTTAAAGGGGTTTGCCCTTACCAAGTCTCCCCTTCAGAGTTCAGAAAACAAATCCTTAAACTTCACGTGAGGGAGATAATCTGTTAGGTCCCAGCATCCATGCTTGGCCCTTCAGTGGGGGAGGACAGGAGTCTCTCCTCTTTGTGACGGGAAGGGGGTCGTGGCCATAGGGTGGGGGCACGGAGGAGGAAGGAAAGGAGCCAGACACCCCCACACAGTCACCGTTTCCTCGGGCCGAACAAGGTTCACAACCCCAGAATGGAGAATTATTGGAGTGAGGCAAGATATTCTTAAAGAATACAACATGCCAAAGATTAGATACGGTTTGGCCCCGCGAGGAAAACAACCTCAGAATCATTAACCCAGGTGTGCCTGGGTGGCTCAGTGGGTTAAAGCCTCTGCCTTCAACTCAGGTCATGATCCCAGGGTCCTGGGATCGAGACCCGCATCGGGCTCTCTGCTAGGCAGGGAGCCTGCTTCCTCCTCTCTCTCCGCCTGCCTCTCTGCCTACTTGTGACCTCTCTCCCTCTGTCAAATAAATAAATAAAACCTTTAGAATAAAAAAAAAAAAAAAGAAGAAGAAGAAGAAGAATCATTAACCCAGAGCTTCAGAGAAGACTCGTTGCTATGGGGAGACAGAATTAATAGTTGACTCATAAGCAGCTTTTCCCTGGACTCAAGGCAGCGAAGTTACAAAAAGAGCACATCCCATTCTGATTTCCACACAGGCAAGTGCAGGTAAATGCGAGTCTGGAAAAAAGACATCTGCATAGCATTTGGCTGTTGAACAGCACTGAGCCCCTTAGAGTTCATTAATGATTTAAAGTTCATCTGATTGTCCCAGGTCTCCGTTTGGCAGATCAGCAAAGGGGAGGTCAGAGCATTTAAAGGACTTGCTCAAGGTGGAGGCGATGGTTCAGAGAGGGGTGAGGCAACACGTCCCACGTATCACCCACTGAGTGCTAGCTCGGCCTCCCGCGGGGAGCTGTGGCGTCCATGGGGAAAACAGGACAGGCTTGAGGAGTCATCCCAACACTAAGTGGCAGATACAAGGAGAGACGTACGTTCAGGGCACAGGATCCATTCCGAGGAGGGGTTCCTGGGCATGGGAAGGAGACTGAGGTCGGGGAAGGGTTCACAGAGGAATCAGCAGCTTTAAGGGCAACTAGGGCTCTGCCAGGCGGAGGAAGTATGGGGAGCTAGGGCACAGCATGGGGAGGCGCAGGTCACAGAAAAGAATGTGTGCAAAGTACAAAACCTTGAAATATCACTTGTGTTGAGCAATTACAGGCATTTCAGTACTACTGGTTGGAGCCCAAGGGGAGAAGAGGGACGTGAGGCTGGAGAATCAGGCTGCTGGATCTTCAGGCACCTGGGGTGCTGTGTGAATGTCTGGGCCTTGGGGAGCCCTTGAAAGCCAGGGTGCACAGCTGGCGGCCAGGGGGCTGTCTGGAGACCAGCGACCCTCCAGGAAGCCAGGATTGTATTAATCCTGGCCAGAGATGAAGAAACCTAATCCTGGGTGGCGTTGGGGAAACAGAAGGGGGCAGAGTCAGGAGGTGTTGAAACGATGGCACAGGACAATTTTCCATCCCACAGTCTGCCTGGCGGGACAGGGAGCTCCTGGCATGGGTTCAGCACTCATCTAGAGGAGGGAGAACAGACCAAAGGGGAAGTGCCCTTCCCCGCAAGGAGGAATGTCCTAAGATACAAAAGAGCTTCTAGGTGGCTAAAGGGGCAAAACATCAGGATAAGGCAGCCAAAGGGAACTGGACAGGAGGCGACAGCTCCTTGAGCTGTTCCTTGTGCATCTGGGCAAGATGGATTCCCACAAACCCTCCTCCACTGTACAGGTAAGTGTCGCCCAGTAGAGCCCCTTGTGGCCACATCCTGGTACTACGGGCTATTGCTTGAATGGTGGGAGCCAGGACTGAGGCTAAGGGGCAGTCCTCCCCTCCCTTTGTCACATCTCAATTAGCCTAATGTCAATCCCAGAGTTGAGGGGATGGGTGCATAATGTCTCTCGACCAGGCTGCATGGCTCCCAGGGCAGGGCAATGGCAGAGTGTGGAGTGGCCACAAGACGGGTACCCTAGGAACGTGGGGGTTCCGACTCAAGGGGATAATGAGTGACCATCCAGAACAGGGGTAGGGTGGAATTAGTGTCACGGTCACTCTGCAGCCTAGAAGTCATTCAAGAAACAGTTGTTGAGAGCTCCTACTATGGGCAAGATAAATTCATGTATACACACACCTACCAGGAACGCAAATCAAAGTGCGGTGGTGGCCTTGGGTAGCCTATAAAAAGAGGCATCGTAGAGAAGGGAAGGTCTGAGCAGAGAGATGGTGGAGAAAGAGGAGGACCTGGGAGCTTGGGGGTCTTGGGCGATGTTTCTAGATGACAGACAAGAACAGCGCGCCCAGGATATCCTGTGTTTAGGGGATAGGGTGGGGGAGGGTAGCGGGAAGGGGGTGAGGGTGTGTTGGGAAATGAGGCTGGAAGGGGAAATGAGACCGCGGCATAAAGCAGAGACCAGGAATGCTACACAAACCCTTGGACCCCATGATCTTCTTTACTGCAAATGGGACCTGTAATCCAGAAATGAAGGGCACATAGAGCTGGAATTTCCTGGAGCAGAAGAGCAAGAGAACTTACAATGTGTTACGGAGGTTCATGTTTTCCCACACTCTGTGAGTGGGTGTTTTCCCACAGGTGTGCTGAGGAAATGATACCACTCAGCTTGGGGGCACCCGGAGGACCCAGCCAGTTGGCTTTGGCTGCCGGGAGCCCCATGTGATACGCCAGTATGCCATTCCAATGTTGCCGTTTTCTGCATGTGCCGTGACCTGCACAAGCTTGGGAAAGATCTTTCTAGAAATGCCCTTGCGTGCACACAATACAGTTGGCCTCGAGGAGCCTCGGAGAAGCACCTTCCTTGGAGAGCTGGCCTCTTTCCCCCAGTTTCTGTGCCTAATGACCACGTCGCCCCTGTTTCTTTCTCCCACGGACAATAGTCATGGCCCCAGCACCTTGCCATACGCAATTTACAGGACATTAAAGAAGGAGAAATTAAAAGCCTCCTGTTTATTACATTTCATTTAATTTTAAAAATTAATTAAAGTTTTTCAAAAAACCTTTTAGAAAGTTAAATGAGTTATTTCAAGAACTATCCTTTGCTTCGAGAGCATGCCCTTCCTCCTGTTTTTCACATTTGAGCTGGAGATAGAACATCATACGAGAAACCCCCTCCCAGGTTCTCTACCCCCCGGGGGAACAATTACCCTAACCTCGGACATCGGAGACTCATTTTGCTTCTTTTTTCACTTTAGGTAAATGGAATCACATTGTATGTATTCTTTGACTCCGGTTTCTCTCCCTCAACAGCAGAGTCATGAGGTTTGTCCATGATTTTTGTGGCAACTATTCCTTCTCCAGCTATATTTCATTACAGATATATTTCATATTCGACAATTTACTGATTCATTCAACTTTGGTGGGTGTTCGAGTTACTTCCAGTTTGGGGCTAATAAGAATAGTGCTGCTATGAACATTTATATGCAGAGCTTTGGGTAAAAATATACATACATTTCTGTCAGACATATAGAAATGGAACTGAATACACACATATGTTCAGTCCCAGATGCTAATTCCACAGTGACTGTCCCATGACTTTGCGCTCCCACCAGGAATGCGTGGGCTCTCTGCTGTTTCCCATCCTCGCCAACATGTGCTGCTTCTCACCTCTTTCCTTCTAACCGATCTGCTGGGATGGGTGCCTTTTGTCCCTTTTGTCCCATAAAAACACACTTTTTAAAAAAACATAGTACGGTGACCTATAGAAAATGGTAACTTTGGGGTAATGTCCTGGATAGGCAACGTGAGAAGTTGGCCTCCCAATTGTTTTGAAATCTCACACATCTCTGAGCTCTTAAAAGTCTTGTTCATACGTGATTAAGGGTTTCTCGTTTTAAGGAAACTTGTATTTTTATAAGCCTCTCCTGCCATCCTTTTGCTGTATAACAACCACCCCCCCAAAAAATTGTGACCTAAAAAATGATATCTCCTAGATTCCTCTACATCAAGAATTTGGGCAGGGCTCCACGGGGAGCAGTTTCTTCTGCTCCTCATGGTAGCAAGTGAAGTGAACCAGCAGTCACGGCTGGCGAGTCAAATCTTCACTCACGTGTCTGGTGCCTTGAGGGAGATGGCGATAAGGTGGGGTTCTCCACAGGAATGCCTACACGCGGCCATCCTCATGGTGCTCACAG
Organism: Mustela lutreola; assembly: GCF_030435805.1. NCBI lineage: Eukaryota > Metazoa > Chordata > Mammalia > Carnivora > Mustelidae > Mustela > Mustela lutreola. The sequence continues at coordinate 60,204,186 of NC_081297.1, forward strand.
GTAGTCAGATTGGCTTCCCTCAGAGCAAATATCTCAAGATAGCCAAGTGGAAGCTGCTTCTCCCTGAGCCTCAGAAGGCACCCAACAGAACTGCTGCCACGTTCTACTGGCTACAAGTGAGTCAGAAGGACAACCCCGGTTTTAAGGGAGAGAAAAAAAAAACTTTTCCTTCTTCATAGGGCAATGACAAGACCACTTTGCAGAAGGACGTGGGGGCAGCGATGGTATTGTGGCCTTCTTTGGAAAACAAGACTTGCCACTCCCTCACCTCCCCTTCTAACAATGCCCGCCAGGCCAGGATGTACCTGAGGAGCCCTAGGTCATTGTGCCACCTCCAGGTTTCCTACCTTCCCCCCCCCCAACTCCCCTCTTACGTTCTTCCTTCGTTTTACTTTATTTTCTTACCCCTTTCTTGTCCTCCCCCTTTCAGTGAATTAAACTCACAAGAACCCGCACCGGACGACTCTCGGTCCCCTTCTCCCTCTCCCTCGCCACATGCCTTCAGGCTCATTGACCCCCGGCAAAGAGAGACAGTACTGGGACACCTCGAACCACACAGCATGTCAGACCCAGAAGGATCTTGACTAATCCCAGATGTACTTTCCATATGAGGAAGTTGAGGCCTAGAGAGGAGAAGGGCTTTCCCAAGGTCAGCTGCAGAGTTCTGGCCAGCACAGCAAAAGCCTAGTCCACAGTGGGTCTCAAAGCAGATCTACAACTTTTCCTTCCATTTCTGACTTCCTGGAACTAAAGCCATTTGTTTCTGTTTCTCGTCCACTCCCTCAACTTCACGAGGTCATTTCGGCCTCTTGGCCAAGGGGCAAAATCAGAGAGGTCCGTCCCAGCCCTGGCCCAGGACCCAGCCTTCAGAGATGGACAGGGGGTCTTGTGGATGGACCAACTCAGGCTTACGGCAACCAGACCCCCTCCAACCGACTGACGGGACCCAGACACAAGGGCTCCTTTCTGATGCTGAAATCCAAGAACCCTCTAAACTTGACCAGCAAGTAGCAACCAGTTCAACCAAGGCGCCCTTGCTCTTTGCCTGCACACAAAGGTATCCGTACCAGGCTAGAAATAGAAATGGGGTGCTCTGCCACTAACATCTCTCTTCGGAGAGCGAGTAGCTTCATTCCAGGTTCAGACTCCTGTGCACATGAATGGGAGCTTGCTCCTCTGAAGTCCTGCACGGTTCAAGCTAACCCCTGCGACACCAGTGTCCTGATTTTGCTGCTTTGCTTGCACATCAGGGACACTGCCCAATCTCTAAAGATCCACTTGGTGATAGCACCTGTTTAACCCCACTTTCAGGAGATAATCAAGTTTCTCTAAGGGGTCGGGGGGGTGTGTGTGTGGATTTTCTCACATTTACCCTCTGGTTGTAGGTGTAGGTGCCACCAATCAATCAGCTGTTACGAAACCTCAAGACCGTTTTTCTCAGCTGCCACGGACAATGAATTGGAGGGGAAGGAAGTGGGTGGTGGCCATGGCCAAAAAAATTGATCCAAAAGATAACACTGGATATGGTTATTGGAACTGAAAGCTCCTTTTACCAAGTGCATTAAAAGCAGTTTAATTTTCTGTGGCCAAGTTTGTGTTTTGATACTTGAATAAAAAAAGATGACTATGTATTTACCATCAAGTTGTTTGGTTCATCTAGTTTCACATTCGACAGAGAGGGAAGGTTGGGAGGATCCGGGTGAATTATTTGGATGGGGCCTCCGCCAGAATCAGACACCGGCTTAGCCAGTGTCCTTCCATGCGGCCGCCTCCTGCTGGGGTGGTGACGTCACACTGCAGGGCCTGGAAGAGTCCAGCCTCTCTCCTGACCTCACCCTTGTCCCCTTGCCTCTCCCTGACATCTGGCCTGACACCTCTTTCCGAATCGAGCGTTCTAAAGGATTCTGGCCCCAGGGGATTCTGGAATTAAAACTTGCACTTTCTGCCAAGAGCTAAAATTCTTTTTTCCATCTTTATCCCACTTTCTCCCCGTGGGCTTGGAACAAACCCTTGAAACCCAAACCCATATTAAGCCTTTCCTCTTGCTGCATCCCCTACTCTGGTTGTGCTCAGTTTCTCTGTGTCTGCCTGAAGCCGGGACTCAGAAGAAGCCAGTTTTGCCCATTGAGCATCCTTCTGTGTTCTCATAGTAGCTCTAACCCCAGAAGCGTCTCAGTTTGTCTTCTCAAAAACTACTCTCAGGAAGGAATCTGCACCGACGCTTGAAGGGTCAGCGTTGGATGAATGATTACAACAGCTACGATTTATTGAGTTCCACGATACGCTCAACACTTCACGTGCATTATCTCGTTGAATCCTCACGGCAGCTCTTACCCCATTTTATAGATGAGGAAATGGAAAGCTGAGTCATGCCACTGACCTTTCTAAAGGGTTCCAAGCAGGAATGTATATGTGCATTGTGGAAGAGAGAGAAAAACTACAACATCAAGTTTACCATCGTACCCATTCTAGAGAGAGTGAAACTCAGTACGTTCACAATGCTGTGAGACCATCCCCACTATCTAGTTCCAGAATTTTCATCCCCACAAAGGAAATCCCGGTCTTGTTCATTAAGCAGTCGCTCCCTACACTCCCCTCCCTCCAGTCAGCCTCTAATATAGCTATGGATTTGCCTCTTCTGGAACATTTCCTCTAAATGAAATCACACAGTATGTGGCCGTTTTGCCTCTGGCTTCCTGCACTTAGCATCCTATTTTCAGGATTCATCCCTGTTGTAGCACGTAGCAGTACCTCATTTTCTTTTTACAGCTGAATAACATCCCACTGTATGGCTAGACCACCTTTTATTTGTCCTTTCACCTGTGGATGAACACGTGTGTGCGTTTTAACAGAAAGACCTTGATTTTCAAGGAATGAATCCCAAATGTCGGATTTCGGGCAAAAACTTCAAACCGGGAGATACGAGCCTTGGGAGCAGAAAATCCTTCTGGAACTTTCAAGCAACAGTTTGGAAATCACAAACTCTGTGGCTAGCTGTGTGGGAGGGGCAGTAAGGCAGGAAGGACAAGGGTACTTGCTCCCCACAGGTGTTGCTGCTTCCAAAGCACTCCTGTTGCCCAGGGAGGCTGCTTGGCAAGCTCTTGGAATGGCAGATGACATCTCAGCACTCCCCCCGCCACCCCCGCTTCATTTCACTGGAGGAGAAGGGACGAAAACCTGGGTGGGGGGGGGGGGTGGTCTTAGGAGACAATAACCAGGTTTCCACAAATGGGCTGCTTGTGGAAGCATAAGCGAGGGGAGGAACCAAGATGCCCCCCTGTAATATTTAATCCCCAATTCTGCCCAGCCGCTGTCTGAAGTAGCGTCTTAGGTTCTCTCCATAACACATACACACGCAGGGAGTCATGCAACTTCCGACAGTGCCGCAGAAAGGTCTTCAATCAGTCTGGTTTAAAACCTGTGGCTGGCCCAAGCTTTGAGGAGCGAGGTACTATGGTGGCTCCCAACAAGGCTTTAGAATCCGCTAGACCTGCCCGTGAATATGGCCTCTACGACCATTAGTTCTGTGAAGTTAGGCTAATGATGTCCCCTCACTCTCTTCATAAAACGGGGCAGTGGGAACCGGACCAAACCTGATGGGATTCTCATGGTCGTATGCGGAGAACACGGCCTGGTGCCTAGGGGAGGACGCTTCTGTTTTGTTTTGTTTTGTTTTGTTTAAAGATTTTATTTATTTGTCAGACAGAGATCACAGGTAGGCAGAGAGACAGGCAGAGAGATAGGGGAAAGCAGGCTTCCTTTGGAGCAGAGAGCCCGATGTGGGGCTGGTCCCAGGACTCTGGGAATCATGACCTGAGCTGAAGGCAGAGGCTTTAACCCACTGAGCCGCCCATGCGCCCCACTGGGAGGCCGTTTTTAATGTCATCATTAATGGCTCTTAATGGCTGCTAGCAGCCATGTCTACTGCAATCTTATGAAGGAACAGGTTAAGGGTCAAGACTGCCACTTCTGGGTTCTTGGATGAAACAAAACCAAGAGCTCAAATGGTTCAAACATATCCCATATACCCCGCAAGGGCATAGAGATGGATGGTGCCTCCTCCATCCATGTGGGACCCCTGCCACAGAGCCAGCCGAGAGCAGCAGGAGGGGGGCTGCACACTCTGCCAACCCATCATCTTATAGTAATTCCTATGGATTTTGTCCAGTTGCTAAATCTTCCGAATTTGGGGGAGGGAAAAAAATTCCCCACACAAAATTGTTCCATTTGAAGACATTTTTATTTGGATACCCGCCTGGGTCCCTGGCAGGGTGGGCCTGTCCTCTGTGGGGGCAATGGGACATTTGGGGGCAGGATGATGGCCCTGCCCTGAGGGGGGGTGTCACTAAGGGGTATGTGACAGCGTGACAGGTCACAGAGGGCAGCAGAGGATAAATAGGGCCGCTCAGGGGTGCAGGCTGAGAGAGTGCTTAGTCTCTCACCAAGACTTCAGTTTGCACTTCACACTACAAACTGCAAGCTCTTAACTTTTTTAGATTGACATCCCAGCACCCACCACCGTCCCCTCGGTCACCCTGAGATTCCCCCACCCCCCACCCTGACCCCTGTCTCTGGGAGGTTCTGAGACAAAGCGGGGGCCTGTGGCCTGTGGCCTGTGGGACGCGGGGTGGATTTGGGACCCCTGCCACAGAGCCAGCCGCGTGCAGCAGGAGGGGGGCTGCACGCTCTGCCAACCCAACAGAGGTCGAGGAGGAGGAGGAGCTCCAGGCACCGGCCCCCAGACCAACGCCCACCCCTCGCCAGCCCGATTGTGCTCCCAACTAATAAACATGGAGTCTCTGACGCCTTATCACAAGGCCCACAGCGCCTCCAGGGTGGGCATGTTCAACACCGCCATGGGGAAACTCAGCGACAACTGCGCAAGGGAGAATATGACCTGTTTAAATACGCACCCATGCTCGAAAGCGACTTTGTGCAGGTCACCAAAAGAGGGGAAGTCGTCGACGTGCACAACCGAGTCCGAATGATGACCGTGGGCATCGCATCCACCAGCCCCATCCTCCCGCTCCCAGATGTCCTGCTGCTGGCCCACCCGGCCACCGGCTGTGAACAGTACTCAGACCAGGGCCAGGCCACCAAGGGAAAAGGCCGCAAGGCTTCCACGACCCTGGAGCTCACCAGGCTCCTTCCCTTGAAGTTTGTGAGGCTTTCTGTTCACGACCGGGAAAAACAAATGCTTCGCCTCAAATTCGCCACCGGCCGCTCCTGCTACCTGCGGCTGAGCCCCCCACTGGATGCACAGGAAGACCTCTTCCCCTACTGGGAGAGCATTATCCAGGTACTGAGGCCGCCGCCGGTGCCCACTCACAGCAGAACCGACGCCGCTCGAGCAGAGGACATGCTGGCCATGCCTCTGCTGGAGGACGACGACGGGAGGAACGCAGCAGGCTCAGATTTCGAAATAGATCAGGACCAGGTCAGTGTCAGGAGCCTCCACGAGGGCTCTGAGGTGGCCGGGGCCACCTCTGCAGCTTTTGCTGGCGGGGAAGAGACCTTTCAGGACCCCCCAAAACCCAACAGCGTGCCCACTGTCGCTGCCCCCAACTGCCCGGGGCTCTTCAGGGAGTCGGCAGCAGGGGCCACGACCGAGGCGGCGGCCGCCGGGGAGGCCGCGGCAGCCACGGCAGTGGCGGCGGCAGGGACAGCAGCAGAGTTCGCAGCGGGGGAGGCCGGCAGATGCCTGGCGTTCGCCGGGCCCGGAGCTGCCGGCAAGCCTGCGGGAGCGCCGCCCCGCAAGCGCCGGGAGGAGGAGGAGCGAGCCCCCCGCAGTTCCCGCCACCGCAGGGCCGCCGACAGCCGCCACAAGGCCCCGGGGCACAAGATAACCCCGGCGGACTCCAGCCGCTCCTTAGGCAGCCACAGAGCCGCGCGGGAGCCCAAGAAGGACAAGGGCCGCAGCAGCCCGGCGCGCGGCAGGCGCGCCCCCGACCAAGGCATCAGCCACGCCCCCAGCGCCAAGGACTCCGGGACCTCCCACAAGTCGGGGCGGAGCCTCTCCGCCGGCAGGTCGGGCTCAGGCACCAAGATGCTTGGCAGGATCCGCGGGTTCCTGAGGAAGCTGAGAGTCAGCCTCGCTGCCTGAGGCGCGCGGCCTCCCCACACCGCAGAGAAGTGGCCATGGGGAAGAAGACTGCGGACACGAGCGGTGTGGTGTGGAGGCCATCGCCCAGGAGGCGGCGAGCAGCCAGGGCTTGGAGAGCGCAGGGAGCCGGTCACCTGAGGTCATGGAGGGATGGAAATTCCTAGGCCCAGATATTGGGCAGCTGGGGGACCTCTCCCAGGAGACATTAAAAATAAATAAATAAAAAATTTAAAAAAAATGGCATGCTGCATTGTGTTTGAATTTCTAGGTCCTGCAGCCCAGTGGTGACCTCACAGGGGGGCTGCCACCTAAGACCCAAGGGTCCAGTCGAGGACCGCCCCCACCTCACACCCATGCTCAGAGCCAAAGCATCCTGCCTCAAGGCCTGTCTGGCTTGTTTCTCCGGGCCACAGTTGAAAGTATACTATGGCCCAGAAAGCTCCACCTCCCCCATTTCTCTAGTTTAATGAATGTTCCTAACCCCTGAAGGTCCATAGACAAAGAACAGGGACAAAGAAAGAATGGGGGGGGGGGACTCCTCATCTTTGGGGATCTGCCAGCATCTTCCAGCAGAGGGGAGCAGCAGCCTGTGCTGGCAATATTCTCAGCTAGACCTAGAACCTGTTATACCCAGGGTATATACCAAGGAAAGAACTTGCTAAGGCACTGAGAACGTTTATAGCAAAAAGTAGCAAAACACTGCAAGCAGCCCAAATTACCATCAGCACAACTGACAATAGAGTGGGATGTGACAGAGATAGTGTACAGCTGCATACCCCGGCCTAGCATAAACACCGATTCTGTGGCTGTCACCTATTCCACCTGCAGAATAGCTCCAAAACAAAAATCGAAAGTACATGTGGTAAAACATTTTAAAAGTACATGTGGGACAAAACACAAGGGAACAGTACACGCAAAATTCAGGACAGTGTGAAAAGGCAAGACAAGATCATGAGGCGAAGACCGGGCTTTCAGTGCTGTTGGAAATGTTCTGTTCGGCCATCAGATCTCTGCAGTCTGAATGGTCCGCGAAATGCCGGGGCGGTTATGATGAAATTTCTGCTCCAGACATACCAACGCCTTCCCTTACGTTTTCACTCTTATGTACGCACAAAAGTGTTTGTCTTCTGTCTGGAAGGTCTGGTCTCTTTAAATTGGGTTCTGGGTTCTTGGCATAAATTACCTACGGTACATGTAATCTCTTTTACACATAGGAGCACTGAGGCTCAGAAAAGTGAACTTGTTCCTACGGCACAGTGGAACCTTTGCAGAACAGTGACCCACTCCTTTATGCAAAGCATTTCAACCACTGTGTTCCCAAACTCTGCACCAAATGTGCTAGATTAAGGGGAGGGAGGGATGGGAGCTGGGGGACTCCTGGTAGTGGGCCTCTGCGAGCTGGTTTTTGAATTTCAGTGAGTTCCCGGCCGTCAGCTGGTCTTCTCTCAAGAGGGCCCAGACCACCCGTGAGCGGTGTCTGGCTCCCAGACATCCATCTCCAGCCTCTGTGTGACCTGCACTGCAGCCATAAACAGCCTGGGGTTCCAGGGACCAGTCGGGAATCTCCCTACAATCCGTTTCTCCCACCGCCACTAACTAAACTTGGGTACGGAGAAACAATTTAAAGGGGTTTGCCCTTACCAAGTCTCCCCTTCAGAGTTCAGAAAACAAATCCTTAAACTTCACGTGAGGGAGATAATCTGTTACATCCCAGCATCCATGCTTGGCCCTTGAGTGCGGGAGGAGAGGAGTCTCTCCTCTTTGTGACGGGAAGGGGGTCGTGGCCATAGGGTGGGAGCACGGAAAAGGAAGGAAAGGAGCCAGGGACCCCCACACAGTCACCGTTTCCTCGAGCCGAACAAGGTTCACAACCCCAGAATGGAGAATTATTGGAATGATTCAAGAAATTCTTAAAGAATACAACATGCCAAAGATTAGATACGGTTTGGCACCGCGAGGATAACAACCTCAGAATCATTAACCCAGGTGTGCCTGGGTGGCTCAGTGGGTTAAAGCCTCTGCCTTCAACTCAGGTCATGATCCCAGGGTCCTGGGATCGAGACCCGCATCGGGCTCTCTGCTAGGCAGGGAGCCTGCTTCCTCCTCTCTCTCCGCCTGCCTCTCTGCCTACTTGTGACCTCTCTCCCTCTGTCAAATAAATAAATAAAACCTTTAGAATAAAAAAAAAAAAAAAAGAAGAAGAAGAAGAAGAAGAATCATTAACCCAGAGCTTCAGAGAAGACTCGTTGCTATGGGGAGACAGAATTAATAGTTGACTCATAAGCAGCTTTTCCCTGGACTCAAGGCAGCGAAGTTACAAAAAGAGCACATCCCATTCTGATTTCCACACAGGCAAGTGCAGGTAAATGCGAGTCTGGAAAAAAGACATCTGCATAGCATTTGGCTGTTGAACAGCACTGAGCCCCTTAGAGTTCATTAATGATTTAAAGTTCATCTGATTGTCCCAGGTCTCCGTTTGGCAGATCAGCAAAGGGGAGGTCAGAGCATTTAAAGGACTTGCTCAAGGTGGAGGCGATGGTTCAGAGAGGGGTGAGGCAACACGTCCCACGTATCACCCACTGAGTGCTAGCTCGGCCTCCCGCGGGGAGCTGTGGCGTCCATGGGGAAAACAGGACAGGCTTGAGGAGTCATCCCAACACTAAGTGGCAGATACAAGGAGAGACGTACGTTCAGGGCACAGGATCCATTCCGAGGAGGGGTTCCTGGGCATGGGAAGGAGACTGAGGTCGGGGAAGGGTTCACAGAGGAATCAGCAGCTTTAAGGGCAACTAGGGCTCTGCCAGGCGGAGGAAGTATGGGGAGCTAGGGCACAGCATGGGGAGGCGCAGGTCACAGAAAAGAATGTGTGCAAAGTACAAAACCTTGAAATATCACTTGTGTTGAGCAATTACAGGCATTTCAGTACTACTGGTTGGAGCCCAAGGGGAGAAGAGGGACGTGAGGCTGGAGAATCAGGCTGCTGGATCTTCAGGCACCTGGGGTGCTGTGTGAATGTCTGGGCCTTGGGGAGCCCTTGAAAGCCAGGGTGCACAGCTGGCGGCCAGGGGGCTGTCTGGAGACCAGCGACCCTCCAGGAAGCCAGGATTGTATTAATCCTGGCCAGAGATGAAGAAACCTAATCCTGGGTGGCGTTGGGGAAACAGAAGGGGGCAGAGTCAGGAGGTGTTGAAACGATGGCACAGGACAATTTTCCATCCCACAGCCTGCCTGGCGGGACAGGGAGCTCTTGGCATGGGTTCAGCACTCATCTAGAGGAGGGAGAACAGACCAAAGGGGAAGTGCCCTTCCCCGCAAGGAGGAATGTCCTAAGATACAAAAGAGCTTCTAGGTGGCTAAAGGGGCAAAACATCAGGATAAGGCAGCCAAAGGGAACTGGACAGGAGGCGACAGCTCCTTGAGCTGTTCCTTGTGCATCTGGGCAAGATGGATTCCCACAAACCCTCCTCCACTGTACAGGTAAGTGTCGCCCAGAAGAGCCCCTTGTGGCCACATCCTGGTACTACGGGCTATTGCTTGAATGGTGGGAGCCAGGACTGAGGCTAAGGGGCAGTCCTCCCCTCCCTTTGTCACATCTCAATTAGCCTAATGTCAATCCCAGAGTTGAGGGGATGGGTGCGTAATGTCTCTCAACCAGGCAGCATGGCTCCCAGGGCAGGTCAATGGCAGAGTGTGGAGTGGCCACAAGACGGGTACCCTAGGAACGTGGGGGTTCCGACTCAAGGGGATAATGAGTGACCATCCAGAACAGGGGTAGGGTGGAATTAGTGTCACGGTCACTCTGCAGCCTAGAAGTCATTCGAGAAACAGTTGTTGAGAGCTCCTACTATGGGCAAGATAAATTCATGTATACACACACCTACCAGGAACGCAAATCAAAGTGCGGTGGTGGCCTTGGGTAGCCTATAGAAAGAGGCATCGTAGAGAAGGGAAGGTCTGAGCAGAGAGATGGTGGAGAAAGAGGAGGACCTGGGAGCTTGGGGGTCTTGGGCGATGTTTCTAGATGACAGACAAGAACAGCGCGCCCAGGATATCTTGTGTTTAGGGGAGAGGGTGGGGGAGGGTAGCGGGAAGGGGGTGAGGGTGTGTTGGGAAATGAGGCTGGAAGGGGAAATGAGACCGCGGCATAAAGCAGAGACCAGGAATGCTACACAAACCCCTGGACCCCATGATCTTCGTAATGCAAATGGGACCTGTAATCCAGAAATGAAGGGCACATAGAGCTGGAATTTCCTGGAGCAGAAGAGCAAGAGAACTTACAATGTGTTACGGAGGTTCATGTTTTCCCACACTCTGTGAGTGTGTGTTTTCCCACAGGTGTGCTGAGGAAATGATACCACTCAGCTTGGGGGCACCCGGAGGACCCAGCCAGTTGGCTTTGGCTGCCGGGACCCCCATGTGATACGCCAGTATGCTATTCCAATGTTACCTTTTTCTGCATGTGCTGAGACCTGCACAAGCTTGGGAAAGATCTTTCTAGAAATTCCCTTGCGTGCACCCAATACAGTTGGCCTCGAGGAGCCTTGGAGAAGAAACTTCCTTGGAGGGCTGGCCTCTTTCCCCCAGTTTCTGTGGCTACTGACCACTTCACCCCTGTTTCCCTTCCTGATCAAAACTCTTCAAAGTGTAGGGATAGAAGGCACATACCTCAATATCATCAAAGCCATCTATGAAAAACCCACCACAAATATCATTCTCAATGGAGAAAAACTGAAATTTTTCAAGAACACGGCAGGGATGTCCATTATCCCCACTGCTATTCAACATAGTACTAGAAGTCCTAGCCTGTGCAATCAGACAACAAAAGGAAATTAAAGGCATCCAAATCAGCAAAGAAGAAGTCAAATTATCGCTCTTCTCAGATGTTGTGACTCTATATGTGGATAACCCAAAAGACTCCACTCCAAAACTGCTAGAACTTGTGTACAGGAATTCAGAAAAGTGTCCGGATATAAAATCAATGCAGAGAAATCAGTTGCATTTCTCTACACCAACAACAAGACAGAAGAAAGAGAAATTAAGGAGTCAATCCCATTTACAATTGCACCCGAAACCATAAGATACCTAGGAATAAACCTAACCAAAGAGACACAGAATCTATACTCAGAAAACTATAAAGTACTCATGAAAGAAATTGAGGAAGACACAAAGAAATGAAAAAATTTTTCATGCTCCTGGATTGGAAGAATAAATATTGTGAAAATGTCTATGCTACTTAAAGCAATCTACACATTTAATGCAATTCCTATCAAAGTACCATCCATCTTTTTCAAAGAAATGGAACAAATAATTCTAAAATTTATATGGAACCAGAAAAGACCTCAAATAGCCAAAGGGATATTGGAAAAAAAAAAAAAAAAAGCCAAAGTTGGTGGCATCACAATTCCGGATCAAGCTATATTACAAAGCTGTCATCATCAAGACAGCATGGTACTGGCACAAAAACAGACACACAGATCAATGGAACAGAATAGAGAGCCCTGAAATAGACCCTCAACTCTATGGTCAACTAATCTTCGACAAAGCAGGAAAAAATGTCCAATGGAAAAAAGACAGCCTCTTCAATAAATGGTGTTGGGAAAATTGGACAGCCACATGCAGAAAAATGAAATGGGACCATTTCCTTATACCACACACAAAAATAGACACAAAATGGATGAAGTACCTCAATGTGAGAAAGAAATCCATCAAAATCCTTGAGGAGAACACAGGCAGCAACCTCTTCGACCTCAGCCACAGCAACATCTTCCTAGGAACATCGCCAAAGGCAAGGGAAGCAAGGGCAAAAATGAACTATTGGGATTTCATCAAGATCAAAAGCTTTTGCACAGCAAAGGAAACAGTTAACAAAACCAAAAGGCAACTGACAGAATGGGAGAAGATATTTGCAAACGACATATCAGATAAAGCACTAGTGTCCAAAATCTATAAAGAACTTAGCAAACTCAACACCCAAAGAACAAATAATCCAATCAAGAAATGGGCAGAGGACATGAACAGACATTTCTGCAAAGAAGACATCCAGATGGCCAACAGACACATGAAAAAGTGCTCCATATCACTGGGCATCAGGGAAATACAAATCAAAACCACAATGAGGCATCACCTCACACCAGTCAGAATGGCTAAAATCAACAAGTCATGAAATGACAGATGCTGGCGAGGATGTGGAGAAAGGGGAACCCTTCTACACTCTTGGTGGGAATGCAAGCTGGTGCAGCCACTCTGGAAAACAGCATGGAGGTTCCTCAAAATGTTGAAAATAGAACCCCCATATGACCCAGCAATAGCACTACTGGGTATTTACCCTAAAGATACACAATTTTTTTTTTAATGGACCTGGAAACAGAGCCCGAAATCATAAGCAATTTTTACTAACAGGTTATTCACACAATCAAAATACCTGCTTCTGCCACATGGTTAGCCCTTAACATGTATCTATTGCTTCTTTGAAGTTTTTCTATGAAAAATTGAGAAAAAAAAAATCAAACTTGCTTTCCAGATGCCTTGTCTTCTCAAGTACCCAACTACTTAGAAGAAATAACTTTATAAAGTAGAATCGTCTGTTGAATTACCACTACTACTTCAGCTAAGATTTCTGATCAAATCTAAAAATAATACTACTTCAGCTAACAAGCTATTCTCCATTATCCAATTATTTTCTCTAATTATAAGACCAGCACATAATGTTGCTATATAATCAGAATATACTTTTTAGAGGAACAGGAAGTAAAGATATGGGTGGTATCTCCCATTTATTCCAAAAGACTCATTTAAAAATATCAGATTCCTATGTCTAGTGCTCTAGACATTTTAGGACCCATTGGAGAAATATTCCTACCAAGAGACATAATGTATTTCTGTTGAATTAAAAGCAGCAACTAAAATGTGTACTAATTTAATTTTTTAAGATTTTATTTATTTATTTGAGAGAAAGAGTGACAGAGCATGAGTGGGGGTGATGGGCAGAGGGAGAAGCAGACTCTCTGCTGAGACAGAGCCTGATCCAGGACCCTCAGATCATGACCTGTGCTAAATGCAGATGCTTAACTGACTGAGCCACCCAGGCACTCCTAAAATGTGTACTAATTTTAGATTCCAAAAGTCCCTAGGTAAAGAAGTGGATTATGAAATAGGTTGAGATAATTAACTCTAAATATCAAGGGAAATAGAGAGGTTGCTATATGGTGAAGAAGAAAAAATTCTGGATTCTTAAAGGTGATCTAAGTATTACATCTAATGGTAGTGGCTAGTAAACATGATATTGGACACATTGGACATTGGAAATTGATGGATACAAGAAGCTACCATGAGTGATTGAGACCAATCTTAGGAGCCTCAGAATGTCCCAGTAAACCTGGACAAAGTCAAGCCATAGATTTCTGATCAAATCTAAAAATAAAAATAAATGTAGTTAGTTATTTTCATTACTTATTGTATCATATATCCTCTTTCCTCTTCATTTTTTTCTCTATACATGTAGGCATAAGTGGTAGTTATATTTACCATTTATTCCACAGATGACAATAAATCAAAGGGTGCCTACTGCATTTACAGAGAAGCACATAGATATCATCCAAAGATTCTGACTTGATTCTGAACACAGGAAGTTGCAAAATATTTTTCATTTTTTAGGAAATGATTGTGTTTTGTCTTGTTTTTGTTTTTTTGACAGTCCCAAGAATAATTGCTGGGTGTCAGGAACAGAAATATATGCTTCAGGGACACCTGGGTGGCTCAGTGGGTTAAAGCCTCTGCCTTCAGCTCAGGTCATGATCCCAGGATCAGGCTCTCTGTTTAACAGGGAGCCTGCTTCCTTCTCCCTCTCTCTCTGCCTCCTTCTCTGCCTACTTGTGATCTCTGCCTGTCAAATAAATAAATAAAACCTTAAAATATATATATATATATATATATGCTTCAGAATGGGCATGTTGGGATGGGCTCTCAAAGTGTTGAACTATACTGAATTAAAAAAAAAAATAGTCTGCCTGGTGCTAATTTCCCCTTCCTAAATATATTTTCATTACATTTGTTTGTTTGTTTATTGAGTAAGCCCAACCCTGAACATGGAACTTGAACTCACAACCCCAAAATCACATGCTCTACTGACTTAGCCAGCCAGGCACCCCTTTTACTTTTATTTAAATAAACTTTTTCCTTTCTGATAGTTTTATATTACAGAAAAATTACAAAGATAGTACATTGAGTTCCTACATACCCCTTACTAAGTTTCCCATGCTGTTAACACTTTACATTACTATGGAATATTTGTCACAGCAAAGGAAGCAAAGAATGGTATATTACTACTAACTAAACTCCACACTTAATTCAGATTTCACAAACATTTTTTTCCTCTAATGTCTTTTTATTGTCTCTGGATCCTGTCCAGGACACAGCATTAATTCTCATGTCTTCCAGGCATCTTTTGACTCAGTGTCTCAGACTTTTCTTGTTTTGGATGGTCTTGTGTTTTGAGGGGCTCTGGTGAGGTATTGTACAGAATGTCCTTAAATTTGGCTTTGTTTGATCCTTTTATCCTGGTTAAACTGAGTGTGGGTTTTGAGAAAAATCAGAGAGATAAGGAGACCTTTTCATCACATGACATCAGCAAGTTCATATGACCAACATGACTTATCATTGATGATATAAACTATGGTCATCTGGCTGAGGTAGTGTTTTCCAGGTTTCTCTATTACCTCTCATTATACCTTCCATAAAAATCTTCTTTACAAATAGTTCACTAAGATCATTTCATACTCAAGGCGTTAAGTTCTACTTTCTTGAGGTTGAAAGGTATCTACATAAATTATTCAGAATTCTTCTGTACAGAAAATGTGTCTCCCCTCTCTGTTTATTTATTTCTTAAATAATTATGTATTATGGACTTGATATTTATTTTATACTTTGAGTTACAATACAATACTATGTTCTTTATTTTTTGCTTAAATTTTTCCATGTTGGGTCATTTAGAGGTCTTTCTAATTGATTCCTGTGTCCTTTTAAAACGTCCCATGTTTTTCTTTGTGTACTAAGGACCCCCCCCTTACTTTCTGTTACTGTAAGATTCTGCAGGATCATCTTGGATGTCTTTTGCCCAACCCTAGAACCAGCCATTTGTGCAGTGATTCCTGTTTCTTTTTGCTAAATAATGTAATTAGAAACCAGAATTTCTAGATGTATCATTTGCTACTGAGGTGTCACTACTTCTAGACTCTCTCAACAAACAACTACAGACACACACACAAGCACACACAAAGACAGGAGGATGTTTACATACAAATTTATTATTGTTTCTGCATCTACTCATCTGCATCAATACTATCTAAAGACTGGGTGTAGTGCATAAATGAAACTTGGAACAATAAAAAAAAATTTAAAAAGAAAAAAATAAATATATATGATACAAGACCAAAAAAATAAGTAAATTGAAATCAAAATATAAATAAATAAATAAATAAATAAGAGTTCATACTGATGGCCCAACTCTAATTTTATGCCACATGATTTTCAATACTGAGAAACGTGATGGTCTCCACCATTTTCCACGCATTTACTTTATTTTCTTTAAGTTAATTTTTTTCACTGTTCCAAGATTCATTGTTTATGCACCACACCCAGTGCTCCATGCAATACTTTCCCTCCTTAATACCCACTACCAGGCTCACCCAACCCCCAAGCCATCCCCCTGCCAAAACCCTCAGTTTTTTTTTCAGAGTTCACAGTCTCTCATGCTCTGCCATGAATTTAGTTTAATTTATTCCAGCCCAATATGCACCAACTCAATTTTCAAGATTGTAACCCTATCTTTCTATTAGAAATGACATTACCAACAAGACTTCCTTCTGGATTTATTCTTATATTTTCCAGCCAAAAAGCTGCTTTCTAAAGTTACTTAGGCCAGCAACTTTATCCTCATCTCATCATTAAAATTACGTCATATATTTGTAATGCAGTATGATTCTTTAATCACAGTCTATAATTCATCATGGATCCCTTGACCTCCTAAATTTTTAAAATTTGTATGTGTGAATATTCATTATTTGTGTCACAAAGGTCAATGGGCTTTGAGAAATGCATATTGCCCTGTATCCACCACAGTAGCACTATTAAGATTAGGTCCACCACTGACTATCCCTTGGATTTTCATGTGAATGTAAATTTTCAAATCAGCTAGGAGCACTGAGGATTATATACAAACAATGAATCATGGAGCAACACACATCAAAAACTAGTCATGTATAGTGATGGACAAAACATAATAAAAAAAGTTTTTAAAGAATCCTAGGACACAAATGATGGTTTGCACAATTTGTCTATGTTTAATTAAGAAGAAGCTGCCAAACCGCCTGCTGTACTGTTTTCCATCCTCGTGAGCAATAAACAAGAGTTCCTATTGCTCTACCACCTCACCAATATTTGATATTCTCAGGTTTTTAGGGTTAAGCCACTTTATAGGTATGCCATTACTTTTTGAGATTCATTTTTTTGTAATTAAATAAGGTTATAGTCAAGGGTCTTAGCCATCCCCTAGTAAAGGGGCACATGTGTACTCAAAACTTGGCCTATGTGGTACACTTTATCAGAATTTAAATTTATAGGAAAGGGAAAAATGTTTGGAAATGCTTGGAGTTCACATATTACATATGCAGCCTTCAATGAGACTGAATTCTGATGGCAGACTCTTCTACAGTTCTACGGTACAAAATTTTGTACGTGTAAACAGCAATTGGGATTCTTTAGTTTCTACCCAATTGTAAGGCTGGTTCCCTAGTTTTTCTACCCATTCATGTGCTTTACAAAGCCCTCTAATAAATTTCACTTGCTTACATTAGTCAAAGTAATTTTCAATGTTTTATGAACAAATAAACCTAACTTGTATACAGTAGTCACCCTTTGTTCACAGAAGTACATTTTAAGACTTCCAGTTTATATCTAAAACTGCAGATAGTACCAAACTCTGTATGTCCAGGTCTTTCTCTTATACATGTACACCTATAATAAAACTTTATTTATAAATTAGGCATATTAAAATATTAAAACAAAGTAAACATAGTAAAATATTAAAACAAAATCTTAATAATGAAGTAGAGCAATTATAATATACTATAATAAAAGTTATATGAATGTGGTCTCTCTGAAAATATCTCATTATCCTGTACTTACCCTTCTTCTTATGATGATATGAGGTGATAAAATGTCCATGTGATGAGAAGAAGTGAGGCGAATGACATAGGCATTGTGACATAATGCTAAGCTACCACTCATCTTCTTTTATTATTATTATTATTAACAGGTAATGTATTTTTTCAGGGGTACAGGTCTGTGATTTATAACTCTTATTAATACCCTATGCTCATTTCAACACATAACTTCCCCAATGTCCATCACCAAGTTACCCCATCCCACCACCTCCCTCCGCTCCAGCAAGCCTCAGTTTGTTTCCTTAAGATTAAGAGTCTCTTATGGTTTGTCTCCCTCCCCAGTCCCATCTTATTTCATTTTTCTCTCCCTTACCCTGTGATCTTCTTTTGTTTCTCAGATTCCTCATATTAGTGAGATCATATGATAATTGTCTTTCTTTGATTGATTTATTTTGCTTAACATAATATCTTCTAATTCCATCCACGTTGTTGCAAATGGCAAGATTTGGGGTTTTGATGGCTGCACAATATTCTAATGTGTATATAATACATCTTCTTTATCCATTAATCTGTTGATGAGTGGATCTTTCATTCCATCTAGGCTCTTTGCATAGTTTGGCTATTACAGACATTGCTGCTATAAACATTGGGGTGCATGTGCCCCTTCGGATCACCACATTTGCATCTTTAAGGTAAATACCCAGTAGTGCAATTGCTGGGTCATAGGGTGGCTCTATTTTCAGCTTTTTGAGGAACCTCCATGCTTTTTTCCAGAGGAACCTCCATACTTTTTTCCAGAGTGACTGCACCAGCTTGCATTCCCACCAACAGTGTAGGAGGGTTCTCTTTTCTCCACATCCTCGCTAACACCTGTCATTTTCTGACTGGTTAATTTTACCCGTTCTAACTGGTGTGAGGTGGTATCCCACTGTGGTTTTGATTTGTATTTCCCTGATGCCCAGGGATGTTGAGCACTTTTTCATGTGTCTGTTGGACATTTGGGTGTCTTCTTTGCAGTTTTTCCCATTCATCTTCTGATGCTATGTCAGAAGGACAATCATCTACTTCTGGACTACAATCAAACACAGGTACCCAAAACCATGGAAAGTGAAACTGTGAGTAAGGAGAAAACTACTGTACACTCAATTAAACAAATGAAAAAATAATACTTATAGATGGAGTGAGGAGGATAAAATAATAATTCATCTATTGGAAATATTGGTATGGAGCAAAGAAAATCTATTTTTTAATTCTAGACCACATATCAGAATAGTACAAAAAACATTTTGTCCTATAAGAAAAATATCAAAGTAGCCTTTGATAAAGGGATTTTTGGTTGGTTTTGTAAGAATTAGAAGAGAAGCTTATTTTTATTAATAGTAGGTTATATACCAGAGTACTTGAATCTACCATTCCCCATTCTGCTGCCTATTTGCCCTCTCCTTTTCTAACCTTACAATTTGCGTACACTCTAAGATTACTGGGATTTTTCAGAATTGATTAGCTATTTCAATATCTCAATAGAAGTAGGCAACTCACATTAAACATCAAATCTTTTACAACATCCTTTCACTTCTGCCTTCTGCATCTTCCCCTTAACATTATAATTTAACCTCATGGTACACAAATAAAAGATATACAATACAAGTGAACCCTTCCCCCCCCAGCAATCTTTTCTGTTGGGTTTTTTGTTTTGATTTTGGTTTTGGTTTTTTTTGATATTTGAATTGCCTACAAATTGCATTTGAAAGAACAACCTAAATTTTAAAATTATAGGTAACAACAAGACAATAAATATCACACTCCAAATGTAACTAACTTCATTATAATTACAACACCAATTCAACAGATATTTAGAAAACAAAAATATCACATATAACTAAAATATCAAATACAAAGCAAATAAAAATTTTGTACATGTAAACAGCAATTATCAAAGAAAAAGATGATCCAGTACAAACTGGCAAATGTAATTTGAAACATCCAGTGCAATTTTTTTCCCCTCAAAATAGAACATTGGTATGAAAGACTTTACCTTTGTAGATTTGGATGCTCAATTTTTAGAACACTGGATATGAAATATCTTTATCTCTTTGACATGATAAGAAGCCAATAGCAATCAATATTAAAAATAAATACGATCAAAAAAAAAAAAATAAATACGATCAAGATATAAACACCAATAATTCATTGAGTTAAACTCATGATGGCACACACAAAAAAATCTTATACCGTGATTTCTAGTCAAGAATTATGGGCCCCAATTAAGTCACTGTGAATAGATTTATAAAAAATTAAATATTATAACTCAGAAATCGTCCTGCTTTGGGTTGACACTTCCTCTATTCATAAGAGACTGCTAATTCCAAGATCATCTTCCTACCAAAGAAATTTTTCTGCCCATGATCTAAAGAGGCCCAGTCTCATATAGTTGTACCTACATAGAGTAGGGAGTATAATATGTTGATAAGTTTTACTGATACTGAATATCTAACACTGCTCTTAAGGAGAGAGAAGGATTGCTATTACTCCTTCCATTAACCTTTCCATTTGGTCATCTGTGAGACGGTCAACTTAAGGATCCTTAAGTGACTCAAACTTGACACCATGTTAAAAGAGATTCAGGATGAAATTATCAATAAGCCCATTAATGAGGAAGTCATAAAAAAAGGAATTAATGTAAAGCTTTTTTCTTCCACAGGATTTTCCCCAAAGCTTGCTTGACATCCTTGTTTCTTAGAGAATAGATCAGAGGGTTTAACATGGGTGTGACCAGTATGTAAAATACTGAAGCCACTTTACGAAGTTCAGGATTGCTTGGTGGTGTGAGATACACGAAGGAAACAGTCCCATAGAGTAAACTTGCCACTCCCAAATGGGAACTGCAGGTGGAGAAGGCTTTCTTTCTCCCTTCACTGGAGGGAATCTTCAAGACTGTGGTCACAATGTACATGTAAGACACTACAATAACAACTATTGTAGGCAAAATAATGAAGGCAGCCAAACTGAGAGATACCATCTTATTGACAGAGAGATTGGAACAGGAGATCTTCTCAATTTGGTAAGAATCACAGTAGACGTGATCAATGACTCGGGAAGCACAGAAAGACACTGAGAATGTTATGCTGACTTGGAGGATGGAACTGAGCCAGCCACAGAGATAGGAACCAGCCACCAGCTGAGGGCAAAGTTGTTTTGACATGTGGACACTGTAAAGAAGAGGATTGCAAATGGCGATGAAGAGGTCATAGGCCATGGCTGCCAGGATGAACCCTTCTGTTACAATGAAGAGGGCAAAAAAGAAACACTGTGCAGCACACCCCACAAAGGAGATAGTCTTTTTCTCAGACAGGAAGTTGACCATGGCTTTTGGGGCAATAACAGTGGAATAGGAGAGATCAATGAAGGAGAGATTGCCTAGAAAGAAATACATTGGTGTATTCAGCTGGGAGTCAGTCACAATGATTGCCATCATACTAATGTTCCCCCAAAAGACCTTGCCATAGACCAGCAGGAAAAGGAGAAAAAGGAGAAAGTGGAGCTCTGGATGGACCCTGAAGCCTACAAGAATGAAGTCAGTTACATCTGAGTGGTTGCCTGCTCCCTTGTCGCTCATGCCAAGAACCTGCTAAGAGGTACAAGACAAGATTAAAAATTGAACTTCCTATCTATTTCCTGATATCATAAAATATCATTTTCTCTTATGGAAGATATTGGAATTTGTGTTACCATCACCTACTTGCCAGCTAATTGTGTTAGGTATGATTTCTGGTGTCCTTTTCTAGAACCTAAATCTAAGGAATGTTGTGACTGCCCAGCAGCACATAACACGTAAGTTACCTAACTCATAGTTTTCTAATGTGACTTGCCAAATCCAGTGTTCTTCCCATTATGGCACATGTGACATCAATGCATAAAGCATTATTTCTTTATACCTGTTTAGCTCTTCACTTTATTTTCATGATGTTAAATATATCTGAAGGTTTTAGAGATATAGAAGTATTCATTCTAATTTTTTTTTTAATTTTTTATTTTTTATAAACATATATTTTTTATAAACATATATTTTTATCCCCAGGTCTGTGAATCACCAGGTTTACAAATTCATTTTATTTTTGATAATGCTTCCAATTTAAAATAGAATGATCTAATTAAAGACTGATTTAAAGTTCCATGAAGTGACATTAGACCCAAATAGAGGATAATATTTAAACAGTCTGTGAGAGTTTATGTTATCAAGAGATTCAGTTTGGTATCCAAAATAAAAACCTTGAAAAATAGAATGCATCATCAGCTTCTTGAAGTAGAAAAGCTCAGCCACACTACCAGGAGGGGAAATCCATGGATTCTGTATCTGCACAATCTGTCAAGAAGCCAATTTTATTTTAAACATCTGTGCAAGTGGGTGAAAAAAAAGAAACTTCAAAATATTGTATTGATTAAAAATTTTAGAAAAGTAATTATGATGTCTCCATTTAGAAAGAGACCCATAAACATATTAAAACTTTCAAATGATTATTTTGAATCTGTGACACAGCAGAATAGTATGATTTATCTAATACTTTGGAAACTTTGTTTTCTGCAATACTGTGACACAGCTATTTCTGTTATTCAGATTTTAACACCAGTTATGACTTAAATCACCCAACAGAGAGGACAGCCTGTGCAGCTTATCAAAAGCATCAAATGATCTAAGAAGTATTCATTTTTGACTTGGCACATATGGCAGAATAGCCATATTTTGCTCTCATCCTCCTTCAGGCAATCGACTGTCTGTGTTCTTCATCCTCTGTCCTCGTTCTTCGGCTCCTACTGCTCTCAGCCCATCTTCTTCCTCATCATCACATATTAACTTTTCTAAAAATGTTAGCTAATTGGTGCACAAGAAAAGAAAACTGGCAGCAGTTCAGTGGTAGTATCCTTAGATCTCTTCTTTACCCCACTGCTCCCATGGCAAACAGGAATCCACTGAAATAATCCTAATTAAATTTATTTTTGAAAAAAGCACTAAGTGCCCATGTTAACTTGTACAAGGGTGTTTACATTTAAATATTGTAAAACTAGGTTTAAAGGAATAAAGATTTAACAGGGGAGTTTTGGGCATCAGACATCAGATATTAAGTGGGTGATAGAAAAGGAAAAAGAGAGATTTTAGAGAAAGGTAGAAGGCCTTGTCAACACTACCAAATTCACATCATACAACTGGATAATCAAGCAGTATTTTAGCAGAAAATCTTCTTTGTTTTATTTATAGCTCACACTGTTATTAACCAAATTACATTTATTGCATGAAACTGTATCAGCCAGTATGCAGTGACAGGAAATCATTGTTTTGAGATCATTATCATTTTTAGAGACTAATGTGTATTCATCCAATCATTAAGTCACTGAACACCGTGGGACACTTAGTGTATACCTACCAAAATATACGAATACACAAGTATCAGAAAGGAGCTTTTTCCCAAAGTATGAATGCATTGCATTTTCTTCTTTGCCAACATTTTATTATGAAATAACCCGGAGGTTGTGATTTGCCCTTCAGGAAAAGGGACATGCGTTTTTTGAGGTGCATACTAACTTCTTTTTATAATTTGTAAAAGTAAATGTTATCAATCAGAAAATAAGTGTCATGCTTGAAGGCACACAGACATACTCATGAATGACTCATTATTTGACTGAAATAAACATAAATTTATCTCATCTCTTACCTGAATATTCCTTTCTTTACTTTTCTTGAATAATTCTCTAATGGTAGATGCAAGGACACCAAAGATATTGTGCTTAATTCTAGAAATACAAACAAGTTTATACAACTGTATGAAGGAAATGAAAAACAATGTCAAAATTAAACATTTTTTTTAAATTAATACTTCAAACAAGACATAAAATCTTGTTTCATTCTGTTTTAGGCTCTGCTTGTAGATTAATAACACCACATTCTTCAATTAAGAGTATCTTTTTGGGGGCACTCAGGTGGCTTGTTGGTTAGGCTTCTGCCTTCAGCTCTGGTCATGATCTTGGTGTCCTAGCGTCCGTTGCACATCAGGCTCCCTGCTCAACTAGGAGCCTGCTTCTCCCTCTCCCTGCCACACCCCTGCTTGTGTTGGGACTTTCTCTCTCTCTCTGTCAAATAAATACATAGAATCTTAAAAAATATATATTTTATCTCAATAGTGTTCCTGATAATCCCCTATAAATTTGTACCTTTGTAGAGATAAGAGGATGAAGTAGGTGTTCTAGTGAGCCCTCTTCTAACCCAATGAATGTTTCCTCATAAAAACTGATGTGGAAATGCAGCTGAGCCTGTAGAGCTGCCCTGCACGAGCATGAGATATCTCACAGGCCTTGGATTGAGGGAAATGATGGCAAATGGGAATTTAAGCAAAGCGAAGATAAAATCACCAGTGAATAGTAGAGTCCCTGATGGCCTGGGGAATGCAGCAGAGGAGTCCTGGTGCCCTTTGTTAGCTCTACTGAAAACATTTCAAGCAATTACACCATGGATTGCATAGAAAAGGGCCCCTCAGAAAGAAGTAAGAATAAGTCAATTATAGGATAACAATAGTAGGCTCCACCTTGATCCCATGAGGACCACATAGAACAGACAAAGAGATGAATTATATTACTCTTATTACTCACCTTGAATTAACTCTAGGTCTCTTTTCACATTTTCTATTAGAAAACTTGTTTTAAGTTTGAGATAATATATTTTAAATATTTCCATACCTGTTTAATTTGCTGCCCTCAGCAGTCACATTGAATTTATCTACTGATACTTTTACCTGACATCTCATAGTCTTGTATAGTCTAGGTTCATTGTCCCTATTTCCTCATCAGATCTTACTCTCTGCTAAATGATTTCTCTTTGTGTACTATACCATAAAATATATTACAGATGAGGTTACCAGTGTATTCATGGCTAATATTAATAATTGAGCCTACTAATAGGTAAGTCTAGTTGAATATAAATGAAAAGTATTATCTCAACACCTTATTATCTCCAGTGACTAAAACTGTGGTTCCAGTTTGATGGTCCAAATCCCAGAATGTGCCTATTTTATTGACATGAAATGATCAATGAACTTGAAGGAAACAACACATAAAACTACAGCCTTCTTACTATACCATATACTGAATTTCAGTTATTAAAAACTTTAGAATAAAATGCACAAGATAAAACACTTAAATAAATTTTTCTTGGGGTATCTGGATGGCTCAGTGGGTTAAGCCTCTGCCTTCACCTTAGGTCATCTCAGGGTCCTGGGATTAAGCCCCGCATTGGGCTCTCTGCTCAGCCTGCTTCCCCATTCTCTCTGCCTGTCTCTCTGCCTATTTGTGATCTCTCTCTCTCTGTCAAATAAATAAATAAAGTCTTGAAAAAATAAAAATAAAAAATAAATTTTCTTTAGCATACACATTGCAAAAATAATGTTTAGAGAACAACCATAAAACCTTGATGTAGTATAGCTCCAAGGAACTGAGATCATCAACTAGGCAATTCTGTTGATCCTGACTATGCAGTCTTGACTTTGGGCCAGTTGAGGATGATCTTGGCTGCAATAACTAAGGCAGGTTTTCTCTCCTCTGTATGTGTCCTCTCTTGCAGCAGAAAAGTGAAAGCAGAATTGCAGCAGCACTTTTCAGTGTAACAATCCCATTGGCCAAAGTGAGTGACATGCCTGAATCAAGGCACAGGGCCTGACTGGGAGAGCACACACTGCATAGCACAGAGTGTGGGCAAAAGGAGGGGTGAAGAGTTGGGATCATTTCAACATAAGGCTATGTCCCAAAATGGAGTCCTGTTGGTCCTTTCAGAAAATCGGGCTTTTTTGAAAGGCCTTGCCATGGGTCCCTGGTATACATTCCTCATGTTAATGGGGACAACTTCCCCAGGTTTCAGTTCCTAATCTCAAACTAGTCTGCCACACTTTCCAGTGAATATCTGCTGGATATGTTGATTTTTTTTTTCTCTGTTCTTATCTATTAGAAATCCAATTCTTTTATTTCATGGATCACTGGGTGTGGTGCATAAAAAATGAATCTTGGAGCACTGAAAAAATAAAATTAAATTTTAAAAAAAGAAAAAAAGAAACCCCATTCTTGATTTGCTCTGTCCCACACAGTGGCCAATAACATTCAGGTCTTGAGACTGTTGGTGGTTTGTTGGTTTGTTCTCACTTTCTTGTACTTGGAGATTCATAGTCTGCACTGCCATCGAAATTTGTTGTAAAACTCTCCCCAAGATTTGGTTTTGCTCTCTAGATATTCTTTCTTTGTTCATGTGGACATTTAGGAAGAGCAAATAATTAAAATGTCACTACTACCAACACCTTCCCATAAGCTTGGGCAGAAATCTGTTAAACATGATGTCTTCTCTGGCATGAGAGATTATTTTTTTTTCTTTTGAGCTGAGAAATGTTAAAAACCCCTCTCAGTAACTTTCAAATATACAATACAGTATTATTAACTACAGTCACCATGCTGTACATTATATCTCCAGGACCTATTTATTTTTTAACTAGAAGTCTGTAGCTTTTGAGTATCTTCACCCACTTTGCCAACTCCTTGTATCCCATCTATAGCAACCACCAATCTCTTCTCTGTATTTTTGAACTTTTTTTCTTTTTAAGATTCCACATGTAAGTGATATGTAAATATATATGTCACATTTGTGTATATATATAATCATATATATATATATGTGTGCGTGTGTGTCACATTTTCTTTATCCATTCATCCATTGAAAAACACTTAGGTTGTTTCGATATTTGACTATAGGAAATAATGCTGCAATGAACATGGGGATGCATATATTTTTTTCAATTAGTGTTTTTGTATTCTTCAGATAAATACTCAGAAGTTGAATTGCTGGATCATAATATAATTCTATTTTTAATTTTTTGAGGAGCCTCCATACTGTTTTCCGTAGTGGCTGTACCAATTTACATTCTCACCAACAGAGCACAATGGTTCCCTTTTCTCCACAGACTTGTTAACACTTGTTTTTTCTTGTCTTTTTTTTTTTAAGATTTTATTTATTTATTTGACAGAGAGAAATCACAAGTAGATGGAGAGGCAGGCAGAGAGAGAGAGGGAAGGAGGCTCCCTGCTGAGCAGAGAGCCCGATGCGGGACTCGATCCCAGGACCCTGAGATCATGACCTGAGCCGAAGGCAGCGGCTTAACCCACTGAGCCACCCAGGCGCCCCTTTTCTTGTCTTTTTGATAACAGACATCCTAACAGGTATGAAGTGATATCTCATTATGAGCTTTCCTTTTTTTAAGATTTTTTTTTTTTTTAGGGTGCCTGGGTGGCTCAGTGGGTTAAAGCCTCTGCCTTCGGCTCAGATCATGATCTCAGAGTCCTGGGATTGAGCTCTGCAACGGGCTGTCTGCTCAACAGGGAGCCTGCTTCTCCCTCTCTCTCTCTCTTCTCTCTCGCTGCCTGCCTGCCTCGCTGCCTACTTGTGATCTCTGTCTGTCAAATAAATAAATAAAATATTTTTTAAAAAGATTCTTTTTTTTATTTACCTGACAAGGAGAGATAGCACAAGCAGGAGGAGCAACAGGCAGAGGGAAAGAGAGAAGCCGGCTCTTCACTAAGCAGGGAGCCCAACAGGGGGTTCCCAAAGACCCCGGGATCATAACCTGAGCCAAAGGCAGACACTTAACACTGAGTCACCCAGGTGCCCTTATAATGGTTTTGATTTATATCTCCCTGATAAATAGTAATGTTGTGCAACTTTTAATGCACCTGTTGGCCAACTGTATTTCCATCTTTGAAAATTATGTATTCAGATCCTCTGCCCATTTTTAAATTGAATTGGCTATTTTACTACTGAATTGTATGAGGTTTTTTTTTTTTTTTACATATTTTGAGTATTAACCTCTTATCAGATAAATGATCTGCAAATATTTTCTCCCTATGAGTAAACTGCTTTTTCATTTTGTTAATGGTTTCCTTTGCTGTGCAGAAGCTTTTTTAATTTGTTGAGTTCTACTTGTTTATTTTTGGTTTTAATGCCTTTGCTTTTAAATCCCCAAAATCAACACTGAGATCAATGTGAAGGAGCTTACTGAATGTTTTATTCTAGGAGATTTATGGTTTCAGGTCTTGGTTCAAATTTTTCAGGTCCTATGTTCAAGTTGATTTTTGTGTATTATGTAAAATAGTGGTACAATTTCAGTTTGTTGCATGTGGAAGTCAGTTTTCCCAACACCATTTATTGAAAGGACTCTCCTTTCCTCCTTGTATTATCTTGCCTCCATTGTCATAATTTAACCAGTCATATATCTTTCAGGGGTTTCTCTTTTTGTTTTGTTTTGTTTGTTTTTGAGGATAGAAAAGAAAATGCTGAGAAGTAAGAGAAGCACTCCCTAACAGAATTTGGTATTCAGAGAGTGAAACTATTCTTCAATAAAAAGGAATAAAAATATTAACTTTCTTCCTTGAACATCAAACAGCTGGTGCAGGCAACTTCATCAATGATAGAACAGTTTTATCCATAGGAAATTTGGGTTTAATCGCCATTAGTGACTCTTCAGCATTCAATGAAAAGCAATGCATATGCAAAACTGACCAGATCTATGGAGGGCCTTAGGTAAAATGATAATTAAAAAAAAAAAAAAGACCCTAAAATAACTGCATTTCTGCTACATAGGCAGATTGGAAAAGAAGTTTAATTTGGCTAGGAAAATAAAACAGATAGGACTGGACTTACTCTGGCCAAGGTATAGGTGACTTTGCCTACTTGTAGTTATTTCCAACTGATCTCCCTTGCTCAGAACAATATGATGGGGATCCAATACAGGCATTCCCGGCTTTTTGGGAGTTTTTGTTAAGCCAATTTGCTTTTATGAAGGTGCTAAATTAGTACATGTCTTCACCACTCTAAACAAAATATATCTAAAAAGAATTTTTCCTTTTATTAAAAAAAGATGAAAAGTGAAAATAGCATCCCCTGTTAGTTTTGCAGCAAGAGAGGCACAGCCGAGCTCCTTCCCAAGGAATGAGACTCAGCATCTCACATGAAGCCACCATAGCTTTGAAATCATCTGTGAACATCTGTGCTTCATCTCAATTTATTTTGTGTTTCTGTTAGCAAGATGTGTCATAAGGTTTAGAAAAGTCTGAGAGATTATTTTTTGAGACTAGGAATGCTAAAAAAAAAATTTCCATGTCACTTAATGGTAATTGGTTCTTTGATTTATGCCATTATGGCTTAGGAAAGTTTTCATAGGGATGTCCTACTTTGGGATAAGAGGGTTAATCTGGAATGAAAAAAATAACTTTGTTTTATTAGCCATTTTCTGGAAGTGTCATTCTATCACAGTACCCCGATTCTTTTTTTTTTTTTAAGATTTTATTTATTTGACACAGAGAGAGAGCACAACCAGGAGGAGCACCAGGCAGAGAGAGAGGGAGAAGCAGACTCCCCGCAGAGCAGGAAACCCAATGTAGGGCTTGATCCTACAGGGATCATGACCTGAGCCAAAGACAGTCACTTAACCAACTGAGCCACACAGGCATCCCTAGTACCCAGATTCTTTACTTCAGATTTTGTTGAAGTACCCACCAGATGGCAGCAAACTGCAGTTGCACCCAGGGTTTGCTTCAAGTGAGAATTCTCCAGAAATCCTGAGCAGTTCTGTACATCCTTGCCTGATCATACAATTTTATTCATTTTTTTTATCTGTTTGCTCATGTTTTATAAACTCTTTTTCTTTGTTTTTAAAGATTTATTTATTTCAGAGAAAGTGAGCACATATGAGTGGTGAGAGGGGCAGAGGGCAAGCATCCCCAGGCAGACTCCTCCCAGAGCCCAATGAACCATGACCCATGAGACCACAACCTGAGCAGAAACCAGGAGTCAGACACTTAACCAACTGAGCCACGCAGGAGCTCCTTAAACTATTTTACTTGGTAATTGTACTGTGTTTCTAGGAAAGGAAAGTTAACAAGTTACAGTCTCTAAGGCCTTGGAAAGACTCATTGAAGAAGATATGGTCTTTGCTATGGAGACATTCACTAGCTCTTGCCAGAAACAACAATAAAATTGATACATTTTAAAGGGCACTAGAAAAGATGAGAAAGCATAGAGGAATATATAATTCTCATAAATATGACGAGGTTTAAGAATGAAAATAAACTATTTTCCACATATGTGTGTATAGAACACTGATTTTTAAGTATCTATAAAATTATAGTGATTTCATATTTCTTATATGTTAAATGATACCATAATATTTCCTGGAAAAAATTATTGCATTTTAGATCATTTGTTTCTAATATAAGAACAACTACAGGGCAATTATAATTTCACAAGGCTGAAAAACCTACTATTCATAAAAGATGAATTATAAAAATTTGTTGTGTCTTTAAAGTTGAAAGGTAAAAATATGACACTTATTTGCTAAACATAGACAAAAGCAATCTGATATAGGCTCAAAGACAAAAACAGCAGAAATATTATTTTCCCAAAAACAACATACAAAAGAGGAATATACATAAAACAAAAAAATATTTAAAATTACAAAAGTGAAGAAAAATAATAGATTCTAACAATGAATGCAAATGAGATATACTACCCTCATCTTAAGAAAACTACATTTCTATTGGGGTAGGAGAAACTTGATTCATAAAATGTCACAGCTATAAGAGATCACACAAAAGAGTTGCAAATAAAAACATAATAAGATACATTGTGGGTAATAAACCACATTACAGATAAAAAAAAATTTCCTTCTCTTGATGCCATAATTTATTTGATTGTTGAAGGAAAAGTTACAATATTGCACTTTATGGTTTTATGTCTAAAGAGTAAATGTTTGAGAAAATTGTATTTTAAATAAGAGAGGATAAACAGACATGAAGGGAGGGTAAGTTCCTATAGTTAAAAAGTGATAGAATGCAATTTAGCCTTCTATTACTCAAAGATAAAAGCAGCAGGATAACTTTTTCATAGTAAAATGCAAAGAAAAAAGGAACACAGAAAAAAACAAAGATGTAAAAAATAACAAAAGAAAAATAAAAGATGATTACAACTAATATAAATGAGAAAAATCCTTCCCATTTAATAATAAGGTACACTAGTGTACTATGTTGTGTACAGTAGTCCTTCCTTATCTGAAGTTTTGCCTTCTAAGGTTTCAGTTACTCCTGGTCAACTGCAGTTTAGAAGCAAATGGTCCTCCTTCTGACTTAAGGTCAGAAGGTCAATAGAACCATAATGTCACATCACAATGCCTATGTCATTCACCTCACTTCACCTCATCACGTAGGGATTTTATCAACTCACATCAACCCAAGAAGAAGACTGATACAGTATAATAAGATATTTTGAAAGAGATAGACCACATTCACATAACTTTTATTATAATATTATTATGATTGTTCTATTTTATCATTAATTATTATTGTTAATCTTTTATGTGCCTAGTTATAAATCAAACTTTACCATAGGTATGTATGTATAAGAGAAAACATAGTATTTATAGGGTTTAGTACTATCTGCACTTTCAGGTATCCTTTGGGGGTTTTGGAATGTAACCCCCAGGGATAATAGGGGACAAATGTATATGTGGTGGGGGAGGAGCTTGAGCTTTAAAAAGTCACAGCTAGGGGTGCTTGGGTGCCTCAGTCAGTTAAATGTCCCACTCTTGATTTTAGCTGAAGTCATGGTCTCATGATCATGAGATTGAGCCCTGTGTAGGGCTCTGCACTGGGCATGGAGCCTGCTTAAGATTCTCTCTCTCCTATAGGAAATAAATTGATGGTTGTTGGAGGGGAGGAGGAGGCTGTAATTGGGTGATAAACATTAAGGAGGACACATGATGTAAGGAGGGCACTCGGTATTTTTATTTATTAAAAAATCAATTAACCAACATGTAGTCCATCATTAGTTTCAGATGAAGAACTGGATATTAAAAAAGATATTATATTACTGAACTCTACCTCTGAAATAGTAATGCATTATATGTTAATTAATTGAATTTAAATTTTTTAATTAAATTTATTTATTTTCAGCATAACAGTATTCATTATTTTTTCACCACACCCAGTGCTCCATGCAATCTGTGCCCTCAATAATACCCACCACCTGGTACCCCCACCACTTCAAACCCCTCAGATTGTTTTTCAGAGTCCATAGACTCTCATGATTCACCTCCCCTTCCAATTTCCCCCAACTCACTTCTCCTCTCTAACTCCCCATGTCCTCCATGCTATTTGTTATGCTCCACAAATAAGTGAAACAATATGATACTTGACTCTCTCTGCTTGACTTATTTCACTCAGCATAATCTCTTCCACTCCCGTACATGTTGCTACAAAAGTTGGGTATTCATCCTTTCTGATGGAGGCATAATACTCCATAGTGTATATGGACCACATTTTCCTTATCCATTTGTCCGTTGAAGGACATCTTGGTTCTTTCCATAGTTTGGCAATCATGGCCATTGCTGCTATAAACATTAGGGTACAGATGGCCCTTCTTTTCACTATATCTGTATCTTTGGGGTAAATACCCAGGAGTGCAATGGCAGGGTCATAGGGAAGTTATATTTTTAATTTCTTGAGGAATCTCCACACTGTTCTCCAAAGAGGCTGCACCAACTTGCATTCCCACCAACAGTGGAAGAGGGTTCCCCTTTCTCCACATCCCCTCCAACACATGTTGTTTCCTGACTTGTTAATTTTGGCCATTCTAACCAGTATAAGGTGATATCTCAATGTAGTTTTCATTTGAATCTCCCTGAGGGCTAGTGATGATGAACATTCTTTCATGTGTCTGATAGCCATTTGTATGTCTTGATTGGAGAAGTGTCTGTTCATATCTTCTTCCCATTTTTTGATATGATTGCCTGTTTTGTGTGTGTTGAGTTTAAGGAGTTCATTATAGATCCTGGATATCAACCTTTTGTCTGTACTGTCATTTGCAAATATCTTCTCCCATTCCGTGGGTTGCCTCTTTGTTCTTTTGACTGTTTCCTTTGCTGTGCAGAAGCTTTTGATTTTGATGAAGTCCCAAAAGTACATTTGTGCTTTTGTTTCCTTTGCCTTTGGAAACATATCTTGAAAGAAGTTGCTGTGGCTGATATCGAAGACATTACTGCCTATGTTCTCCTCTAGGATTCTGATGGATTCCTGCCTCACATTGAGGTCTTTTATCCATTTTGAGTTTATCTTTGTGTATGGTGTAAGAGAATGGTCGAGTTTCATTCTTCTACATATAGCTGTCCAGTATTCCCAGCACCATTTATTGAAGAGACTGTCTTTTTTCCACTGTATATTTTTTCCTGTTTTGTTGAAGATTAATTGACCATAGAGTTGAGGGTCCCTATCTGGGCTCTCTACTCTGTTCCACTGGTCTATGTGTCTGTTTTTATGCCAGTACCATGCTGTCTTGGTGACCACAGCTTTGTAATAAAGCTTGAAATCAGGTAACCTGATGCCCCCAGTTTTATTTTTGTTTTTCAACATTTCCTTAGCGATTCCGGGTCTCTTCTGATTCCATACAAATTTCTGGATTATTTGCTCCAGCTCTTTGAAGAATACTGGTGGAATTTATATCAGAATGGCATTAAAAGTATAGATTTCTCTAGGCAGTATAGGCATTTTAACAATGTTTATTCTTCCGATCCAAGAGCATGGAATGATCTTCCATCTTTTTGTGTCTTCTTCAATTTCCTTCATGAGTGTTCTGTAGTTCCTCGAGTACAGATCCTTTACCTCTTTGGTTAGGTTTATTCCCAGGTATCTTATGGTTCTTGGTGCTATAGTAAATGGAATCAATTCCCTAATTTCCCTTTCTGTATTTTCATTGTTAGTGTATAAGAAAGCCACTGATTTCTGTACATTGACTTTGTATCCTGCCACATTACTGAATTGCTATATGAGTTCTAGTAGTTTGGGGGTGGAGTCTTTTGGGTTTTCCATATAAAGAATCATGTCATCTGCAAAGAGAGAGAGTTTGACTTCTTCATTGCGAATTTGGATACCTTTTATTTCTCTTGATTGTCTGATTGCTGTTGCTAGGACTTCTAATACTATGTTGAACAAGAGTGGTGAAAGTGGCCATCCTTGTCTTCTTTCTGATCTCAACGGGAAGGCTGCAGCTTTTTCTATTGAGGATGAAATTTGCTCTGGGTCTTTCATAGATAGATATGATGAAGTTCAGGAATGTTCCCTCTATCCCTATACTTTGAAGCGTTATAATTAGGAACGGATGCTGGATTTTGTCAAATGCTTTTTCTGCATCACTTGAGAGGACCATGTGGTTCTTCTCTCTTCTCATATTAATTTGTTCTATCACATTGATTGATTTCCAAATGTTGAACCATCCATGGAGCCCAGGATTGAATCCCACCTGGTCATGGTGGATAATCTTTTTAATGTGCTGTTAGATCCTGTTGGCTAGGATCTTGTTGAGAATCTTAGCATCCATATTCATCAGTGATATTGGTCTGAAATTCTCCTTTTTGGTAGGGTCTTTGCCTGATTTGGGGATCAGGGTAATGCTGGCTTCATAGAAAGAGTCTGAAAGTTTTCCTTCTGCTTCAATTTTTTGAAACAGCTTCAGGAGAATAGGTGTTATTTCTTCTTTGAAAGTTTGGTAGAATTCCCCAGGGAATTCGTCAGGTCCTGGGCTCTTGGTTTTTGGAAGGTTTTTGATTACTGCTTTAATCTTGTTACTAGATGTAGGTCTATTCAGGATGTAAATTTATTCCTGGTTCAATTTTGGTAGTTTATATTTTCCAAGGAATGCATCCATTTCATCAAGGTTGCTAAGCTTATTGGCATATAACTGTTGATAATAACTTCTGATGATTGTTTCTACTTCCTTGGTGTTCATTGTGATCTCTCCCTTTTCATTCATAGTTTTATGAATTTGGGCGTTCTCTCTTTTCTTTTGGATTAGTGTGGCCAGTGGCTTATCAATCTTATTGATTCTCTCAAAAAACCAACTTCCAGTTTCATTGATACGTTCTACTGTATCTTTGGTTTCTACCTCATTGATCTCAGCTCTAATCTTGATGATTTCCCTTCTTATGTGTCAGTTGGTTTGATTTGTTGTTGGTTCTCCAGTTCCTTAAGGTGTAGAGAGAACTGCTGTGTTCTGGATTTTTCAATTTTTTTGAGGGAGGCTTGGATGGCTATGTATTTCCCCCTTAGGACCTCCTTTGCTGTATCCCATAGGTTTTGGACAGAAGTGTCTTTATTCTCATTGGTTTCCATGAATTGTTTCAGTTCTTTGATCTCCTGGTTGATCCAAGCTTTTTTAAGCAAGGTGGTCTTTAGCTTCCAGGTGTTTGAGTTCCTTCCGAACTTTTCCTTGTGATTGAGCTCCACTTTCAAAGCATTTTGATCTGAGAATATGCAGGGAACCATCTCAGTCTTTTGGTATCGGTTGAGTCCTCATTTGTGACTCAGTATGTGGTCTATTCTTGAGAAAAGTTCCATGTGCACTTGGGAAGAATGAGTATTCTGTTGTTTTAGGGTGGACTGCTCTCTATATATCTATGAGGTCCATCTGGTGCAATGTGTCAATCAATGCTCTTGATTCTTTATTGATTTTCTGCTTCAATGATCTGTCTATTTCTGAGAGAGGCATGTTAAGATCTCCTACGATTAATGTATTCTATATCAATATGACTCTTTATCTTGATTAACTGTTTTCTTTTGTAATTGGCTGCTCCGATATTGGGGCCATAGATATTTACAATTGTTAGATCATATTGGTGGAAAGTCCCTTTAAGGATTATGTAGTGTCCTTCTGGATCTCTGAATACAGTCTTTAGTTTAAAATCTAATTTATCTGATATGATAATTGCCACCCCAGCCTTCTTTTGAGGCCCACTGGCATGAAAAATGCTTCTCCAGCCCTTCACTTTCAGTCTGGGTGTATCTTAAGGTTCAAAATGGGTCTCTTATAGACAAAATATGGATGGGTCCTGTCATTTTATCCAATCTGCAACCCTGTGCCGTTTTATGGGCACATTTAGGCCATTCACATAAAGAGTGATAGATACGTTTTTATTGACATCAAGTTACCTTTGAAGACTTTCCTTCTGTGCATTGTCTCTATATTTCTGTTCAATGCTATTCTTAGGATTTTTTCTCTTTTATAGAACCCCCCCTTAATATTTCCTGCAGTGTCGGCTTGATGGTTGCATAGTCTTTTAAGCCTTGTCGGTCTTGGAAACTCTTTATCTCACCATCCATTTTGAATGTCAGTCTTGCTGGATAAAGTATTCTTGGCTGCATGTTCTTCTCATTTAGTGCCCTGAATATATCTTGCCAGCCTTTTCTGGCTTGCCAGGTCTCTGTGGACAGGTCTGATGTTATTCTGATGGGCATTCCTCTGTAAGTAAGGAGCCTCTTTGCCCTAGCGGCTTTCAAGAGATTATACCTACAATTATAATTCCTCAATTTGACTATCAGGTGTCGTGATTTTTTTTTTTTTTTTTTGGAATGTATAATCTTGGGTGGAGACCATTCAGGTTCTAGTACATGAATGCTGGTTCCATTCGCGAGACTGGGAAAATTTCCATGAAGGATTTGTTCCACTATAGCTTCTAGACTTCTTTCTTTCTCCTCCCCTTCAGGGATTCCAATAATTCTGACATTGGAACGTTACATGGCATCATTTATTTCCCTGATTCTGTTTTCGTGGTTTCTAAGCTGTTTGTTCCAGGCTTCTTCCTGATCCTTTCTCTCTGTTTGTCCTCGAGATCACTAATTCAATCTTCTGTCTCAGTTACCCTAGCTTGGGAGAGT
The DNA here is from genome assembly GCF_030435805.1 of Mustela lutreola. Taxonomy (NCBI): domain Eukaryota; kingdom Metazoa; phylum Chordata; class Mammalia; order Carnivora; family Mustelidae; genus Mustela; species Mustela lutreola. Next base: position 60,240,225 of record NC_081297.1, read on the forward strand.
TTAGATTAGATTGGAACTCATTGAGAGCATTGTGAACCTCCTCCCTGGTAGCTTTAAGCTCCGCCCTAACATTGTGAACATCCTGTCTGGTCGCTTTCAGCTCAGCCCTAATTAACTCTGTTTGGTCATCCATGGCTTTCTCCAACCTAGCTATTGCCTGGATAATTGTTAACCTGAATTCCCTTTCCGACATTTTGTGTATGTTGATACCCATTAGCTCTGTTGCAGAAGGTCCATCCTCTGTATTTTTCTTCTGTTGGGCATTCCTCCTCCTAGTCATTTTGGGGGTGATGACAGAACAGATGTAGCTGGATGTATTAAACATGGTGAAGTCAAGGTGCACCCTGGAACACTTCTGAGCAATCAGGATTCCCCACCCAAACGAGAGACAAAAGAAAAGAAAAAGAAAAAGAAAAAAAGAAAGAGATAGAGAGACAGGAAAGAAAGGGAAGATGAAAGAGAAGGTTCAGCCCAAATAGGCCCCAAGGTAAGATTTATGAAGTGGACAAACAAAAACAGACAAACAAAAAGACTGATAAAAGTATATGACAAGAGAAAAAAATATATATATGAAAATAAAGGAAGAACCTCGTCAAAAAGAACGCCAAATGTAAGATTTATATACTATCAGGACAAACACAAAAACACAGAAACACTTGTGGAAGAAAAAGATGGGAGAGTGGTTATAAATTCACAGTGTGTGTGAGGAAGGTTGTTTTGATTCTTCATGGATGTATCTTGATATCTTTGTTAAAGGACTGAACTTTCCTATGATAAAGGGGGATTAAAAATTAGTTTACCTATAGGGGTAGTATTGATTGGGGGAAGGGGATTACTTTAAAGTTTAACTCTATATGAGTATTAGAAGATAAGAATAAAATGGAATAAACTAGACTAAACTAAACTAAAATTTTTTAAAAAAAGAAGGAATTCAAAAACTAGAAATGCAAAAGAGAAACATAGATGTATGTATCAAAAAGTTCAGGTTAGAAAGTTATTACGGAATTTGATGTACTGGACAGCTTGCTGTCATGGTCATTAGGTTAAAAAAATTACCTATATAAAAAAAATGAACCAGAATAGTGGGAATGAATGAAAAATAAAAGTTTTCCTATGAAGTAGTGGTTGTTCTCTGGTAGTCCTTTTTTTTTAATTTCCTCTTTCATTTTTTTTCTTTCTTGGTTTTTTTTCAGCGGGAGGGGCCTGCCATGTGGGTTTTCAGCCAATGATGTTCCCTGACTTAAGTCCTCCTGCGCCCCTCAAGGGGGTGGGATCTGAGGAAACTAGTTGTTTGTTTGTTTTTTTTCAGGCTTTTTTTTCTCTGGCAGTTTTTATGTTTGTTCACTTTTTTTTTTTTTTCCTCACGTTGACCGCTTTTGATGGTTTTTGTAGTTTTAGAGGAAAACAAAAGGCACCTTGATCTCCCTCTCAGAGAGAAACCTCAGTCTGGCTGCAGAGCCTAAATAAGTTCCCCCTTGGCCACTGGCAGAGCAGGTTCCAAGTCGCGGTCCCTGGGGACGCAGGATCTTTTGCTTGTACCCAAAGCCAAGGCAGTGGTGGCTGTCTGGGCAGCTCCAGACCTCCAGAGAGGTTCCAAGCAGCAGTCGCACACTGAGATTTTCCCACTGGCCTGGGCTGTGAGTCCCTGGTCTTTCTGGGTTTAAGAGCGCTCGGCTTGCACGCACCAATTTCAGGGGAGGTCGAGGTTCGCGCGGGGGTCTCAGGCTCTGGGAACCGGGCGCAGGTCCCAGAGCACCAGCTGGGCCTTCGCACACCTCTCTGGGGGGAGAGTTTGGTGCAGGCTCTGAAACAATGGCGCGTATCAAAGGCCACCGGCTGGGCCTTTATACCTCTCTCAGGGGAAAATCTCAGGTGCTATAGCAGGGTTCGCGTGTTCTGCTGCGCGGCGTGGCTCCCATCCCCTCACAGGAAACGGACCCCACGCGTCCTCGGGTGCAATGGCGGCTTAGGGACGAAGACCTGGTTTCTCCGCTGCATTTTCTCTGCCTCAGCGCCAGGGGAGGCTGTCCTGGTACCGGGGACTTAAGCCCCTGTCCCTAGTCGTCCCGATTCCCACAATTTCCCCCCCGAGATCCTTTGCTCTTTTGTAGTGCTTTCAACCAGTGTCCAAGTTAATGCTGGTCCCCAGACGCAGGGCACTCTCACTCCTATTGGGGTATTACTTTCCAACTGGTCGCCTCTGGTGGCTCCCTCCCCCTTTTGTTTATCTTCCAATATCAGTCACCGTTCCCACTCAGCTTTACCTGCCCACTGGCGTCTTCTCCCCCTGTAGAGATCCAGACGTGTAGAATTCTAATCTCAGGCTGATTTCATGAGTAATTGGAGTTCTTTGGTAGGTAATCAGCTCACTTTGGGGTACAAGTTGAAAAGGTGCCTCCTCCTACTTCCCCGCCATCTTGTGCCCCCCACACACTGAATTTAATTTTTTTTAAAGTAAGAGAAAAAAATATCTCTCCTTCTCCTGGTCCCACTCAAAAAAAAAAAAAAATTACAGGCATAAAGTTCTGTATAAAAACAAAAATCAATGTTTAGCAAGATATACCAGGTAAAATTTTAAAAATGACTCAAATGCCATCTCAACATTAAATAAAGTAAAATTCAGCATAATGCACTTACACATAAAACAAGAAATGCACCTATCTTAAGTTAATACCCAGTCAAATGTTATACAACACAATAAAGCAAAAATTATTGTAATGGAGAAAATGACAAAAACTACAAACAGTACTTAAATACATTCTGTTTGTGATATATAAAGAAAAATCATTGAAAATAGAGAAATTTGAACATTATTATTAATACTTTTGAGTTAACAAAAACATTTATATTAAAAACCATACAGGATAAAGCTTTCACTGAGCCACTGCCACATAATTTTTACGTCTGTGGGCTTCAGGATCAGAAAGTTCTGATCAGTTCTCAGTAACAGTTCTCTGACTGTTACTGGCAATGTGAAATCAAACACATTACTTAATTCTTCTGAGATACAATTTCTATACTTGTAAAATATACTTTACTAAAAATTATGCCATTGATACATATAATGTTGCCTTCACCATAAGCCTGATTTGAGGAGTAAGGAAATACATGTGTACTTTAAACAGCACCCAATATCTGTAGTTTAAGTATTTTTATTTAATACCAACTCTTTAAGAAAGTGCCAGTGAGGGGCGCCTGTGTGGCTCAGTGGGTTAAGCCTCTGCCTTCGGCTCAGGTCATGATCCCAGGGTCCTGGGATTGAGCCCCACATCAGGCTCTTTGCTCAGCGGGGAGTCTGCTTCCTCCTGTCTCTCTGCCTGACTCTCTGCCTACTCGCGATCTCTCTCTGTCAAATAAATAAATAAAATATATATATATTTTAAAAGTGCCAGTGAAAACTTTTCAAAAATTGACTGCTAGGTAAGGTTTCAAACCTAGTATTTAATTGAAAAGCTCTAAGAATTGAATAAAAGTTTAGTAAATTGAATTCATGTAAAATAAAAACAGCAGTTTTAAAAAATTCTCTGAGTCCTAGAATTATCTGTTAAAAAACTACAGCAGCAACTAAAAAATGTGTGATTCTCAAATATATAAATCCCACGACATTCTTGGGAGGAGTCAAGATGGCAGAGAAGCAGCAGGCTGAGACAACATCAGGTGGCAGGAGATCACCTAGATAACTTATCAAACCATTCCCAACCACTACAAATCCAACAGGAGATAGAAGAGAAGAGCAGCAATTCTAGAAAGAGACAATCAACCACTTTCTGAAAGGTAGGACCAGTGGAGAAGTGAATCCAGAGTGATGGGAACATAGACATGGGGGAAGGGGCCAGCTCCCGGCAAGCAGCGGAGCAACAGATTACAAAATCAGAACGTTTAAAAGTCTGCTCCACTGAGGGACATTGCTTCAGAGGCTAAGCTAGGGTGAAGCCCACGTGGGGACAGCATGGTCTCAGGTCCCGTAGGGTCACATAAGGATCGGGGCTGAGTGTCACTGAGCTCATAGGTATTAGAGTGGGGAAGCCAGCTACAGAGATGGAGCTGAGGAGTGAGCTCTCAACTCAGGGTTACCTTATCATGATTCATGACACAGGCCACTGCACTATGAACAGGGAACACACAAGATCCAGGGAGACTCCCCTGGAAGAGTTCAGGGATCTGTGAGGTTCGGAGACTCCAGGTGGGGCTGTATGCTAAAGACAGAGAAGCTTGATCACTGCCTGACTGAGCTCAGAGAGTGGCCAGAGGCCAGAGAGACAGGAGTGTTGAGCGCTTTTCACAGAGGGTGCACAGAGGAGTGAGGCCTCGAGCTCTCGGCTCCTCCTGGCCAGAGATTGGGATGCTGCCATTTTCATTTCCATCCTCCAGAACTCTACGGAAAGTCTTCAGTGAACAAAAGCTCCCGAAAGCGAACCCGAACAGATTACTTAGCCTAGCCCCTGGTAAGGGCGGTACAACTCTACCTTGGGCAAAGACACTTGAATAAAACTATAACAGGCCCCTCCCCCAGAAGATCAATAAGAAATCCAGCTAAGACCAAGTTCACTTACCAAGGAGAACAGTGGAATTTCAGAGGAGGAGAAAGCAAAGCATGGAATTCATGGCTTTCTCCCTATGATTCCTTAGATTTGCCAAGTTAATTATTTTTTTTAATTTTATTTTTTTCTTCTGCTAATTTAATTAACTTTTACCATTCCCTCTTTTAATGTTTTTTTAACCAGTTTATCTTAACAATATCTTTCATAAAAAAACAATTTTTCTTTGAACCTTCATTATTTTTTTAAAATTTATTTATTTATTTTCAGCATAACAGTATTCATTGATTTTGCACCACGCCCCGTGCCCTTTCTAATACCTGCCACCTGGTTCCCACAACCTCCCACCCCCCTGCCACTTGAAACCCCTCAGATTGTTTTTCAGAGTCCATAGTCTCTCATGGTTCACCTCCCCTTCCAATTTGCCTCAACTCCCTCTACTCTCTAACTTCCCTTGTCCTCCATGCTATTTGTTATGCTCCACAAATAAGTGAAACCATATGATAATTGACTCTCTCTGCTTGACTTATTTCACTCAGCATAATCTCTTTCAGTCCCGTCCATGTTGCTACAAAAGTTGGGTATTCGTCCTTTCTGATGGAGGCATAATACTCCATAGTGTATATGGACCACATTTTCCTTATCCATTTGTCTGTTGAAGGGCATCTTGGTTCTTTCTACAGTTTGGATACCATGGCCATTGCTGCTATAAACATTGGGGTACAGATGGCCCTTCTTTTCACTGCATCTGTATCTTTGGGGTAAATACCCAGGAGTGCAATGGCAGGGTCATAGGGAAGCTCTATTTTTTAATTTCTTGAGGAATCTCCACACTGTTCTCCAAAGAGGCTGCACCAAAATTGCATTCCCACCAACAGTTTAAGAAGGTTCCCCTTTCTCCACATCCCCTCCAACACATGTGGTTTCCTGTCTTGCTAATTTTGGCCATTCTAAGTGGTGTAAGGTGATATCTCAATGTAGTTTTCATTTGAATCTCCCTGATGGCTAGTGATGATGAACATGTTTTCATGTGTCTGATAACCATTTGTATGTCTTCATTGGAGAAGTGTCTGTTCATGTCTTCTGCCCATTTTTTGATATGATTGTCTGCTTTATGTATGTTGAGTTTGAGGAGTTTTTTATAGATCCTAGATATCAACCTTTTGTCTGTACTGTCATTTGAAAACCTTCATTATTATAGTCATATTTTTTTCTTCATTGTATCTAACATTATTTTTTGTATACACATAGGGTTTTTCTTCTAAAAAATTTCAGGATACAACTTCTAATAGATCAAAATACATCCTAAATCTGGCAGAGGGCATTGTTTTAGTCTTCATCCTGAGCCAATTCTCTCCACTTTCTTTTTTCTTTATTCTCCCAAGCAAGTTATCTTATCAACTCCTTTTTTAGAAATTCAAAAAATTTTTTTTCATTTTTATATTCATATTCCATCCTTTCGTTGTGTTTACCCTTATGTATGTTTTTCATCCTTTAAAATTTTGGGAGGAAGTTTCTTCCAAGAGAAAAAAATACTCCCAAAACTAAGTGAGTGACCCTGTTCTAGTCACCAGTATAATATATATTTTTTCTTTTTATATTTTTTATTTGTTTTCTTTTTTCTTTTTTTTTTCTGAACTTCTTTTTACCCCCTTTATCCCCCCCAAAAAAATTTGGGGTCTCTTCTTATTTGGTTAAAGCACATTTTCCTAGGGTCTTTTCCAACCTTTTTGTATTTTATTCGCTTCTTCATATATTCTTAAATTTATTCTTGGATAAAATGACAAGGTGGAAAAACCCAGCACAAAAAAAGAACAAGAGACAGTACCATAGCCTAGGGACATAATCAATATGGACTTTGGTAATATGTCAGATCTAGAGGTCAGAATGATGTAATCAAGGTGCTAGCTGGGCTTGAAAAAATCATGGAAGATATTAGAGAAACCCTGTCCAGAGCAATAAAAACACTTCTGGAGAAATAAAAGAACAAAAATCCAACCAAGTTGAAATTTAAAAAAAAAAGCTATTAATGAAGTACAATAAAAAAATGGAGGGTCTTACTGATAGGATAAATGAGGCAGAAGAATTAGTGATATAGAAGATCAAATGACAGAGAATAAAGAAACTGAGAAGAAGAGAGTCAAACAACTACTGGACCACGAGGGGAGAATTCAAGAGATAAGTGATACCAAAAGATGAAACAACATTAGAATATTTGTGATTCCAGAAGAAAAAGAAAGAGAGAAGGGAGCAGAAAGGATGTTGGAGAGAATTATTTTCGAAAATTTCCCTGATATGGCAAAGGTAACAAGCATCAAAATCCAGGAGGTGCAGAGAACACCTCCTCAAAATCAATAAGAATAGGTCCACACCCCGTCATCTAATAGTGAAATTTACATATCTTAGCGACAAAGAGAAAATCCTGAAAGCAGTCCGGGACAAGAAGTCTGTAACATACAATGGTAAAAATATTAGATTGGCAGTGGACTTATCCACAGAGACCTGGAAGGCCAGAAAGAACTGGCATGATATATTGAAAGCACTAAATGAGAAAAACATGCAGCCAAGAATACTATATCCAGCTAGATTATCATTGAAAATAGAAGGAGATATAAAAAGCTTCCATGACAAACAAAAACTAAAAGAATTTGTAAACACCAAACCAACTCTACAGGAAATATTGAAAGTGGTCCTCTAAGCAAAGAGAGACCCTAAAAGTAGTAGATCAGAAAGGAACAGAGACAATATATAGTAATAGTCACCTTACAGACAAACAATGGCACTAAATTCGTATCTCTCAATAGTTACCCTGAGTATAAATGGGCTAAATGCCCCAATCAAGATACAGGCTATCAGAATGGATAAAAAAACAAAATCCATCCACATGCTGCCTACAAGAAAATCATTTTAGACCCAAAGACACCTCCATATTTAAAGTGAGGGGATGGAGAACAATTTACCATGCTAATGGACATCAAAAGAAAGCTGGGGTGGCAATCCTTATATCAGATCAATTAGATTTTAAGCCAAAGACTATAATAAGAGATGATGAAGGACACTATATCATACTCAAAGGGTCTGTCCTACAAAAAGATCTAACAATTTTAAATATCTATGCTCCTAACATGGAAGAGCCAACTATATAAACCAATTAATAACAAAATCAAAGAAACACATCAACAATAATACAATAAGAGGGGACTTTAACACTCCCCCTCACTGAAATGGACAGATCATCCAAGAAAAAGATCAAAAGAAAATAAAAGCTTTAAATGACACACTGAACAAGATGGACATCACAGATATATTCAGAACATTCCATCCCAAAGCAACAGAATAGACATTCTTCTCTAGTGCACATGGAACATTCTCCAGAATGGATCACATCCTGGGTCATAAATCAGGTTTCAATCAGTATCAAAAGGTTGGGATCATTCCCTGCATATTTTCAGACCACAATGTTCTGAAGCTAGAACTCAATCACAAGAGAAAATTTGGAAAGAACCCAAATACATGGAGACTAAAGAGCATCCTTCTAAAGAATGAATGGGTCGGAGTGCCTGGGTGGCTCAGTGGGTTAAGTAATGCCTTTGCCTTCAGCTCAGGTAATGATCCCAGGGTCCTGGGATCGAGCCCTGCATCGAGGTCTCTGCTCAGTGGGGAGCCTGCTTTTCCTTCCTCTCTCTCTGCCTTCTTGTGATCTCTTTCTGTTCAAACAAATAAATAAAATCTTAAAAAAAAAAAAAAAAAGAATGAATGGGTCAACCAGAAAATTAAAGAAGAATTGAAAAAATTCATGGAAACAAATGATAATGAAAAAAACAATGGTTCAAAATCTGTGGGACACAGCAAAGGCGGTCCTGAAAGGAAAATATATAGTGTAGGGATAGAGGGTACATACCTCAATATCATCAAAACTATCTATGAAAAACCCACTGCAAATGTCATTCTCAATGGAGAAAAACTGAGAGCTATTCCGCTAAGGTCAGGGACACAGCAAGGATGTCCATTACCATCACTGCTATTCAACATAGTACTAGAAGTCCTGGCCTCAGCAACCAGACTACAAAAAGAAATTTAAAATATCCAAATTGGCAAAGAAGTCAAACTATCACTCTTTGCAGATGATAGAATACTGTATGTGAAAAATCCAAAAGACTCCACTCCAAATATTCTAGAATTCATATAGGAATTCAGTAAAGTATCAGGATATAAAATCAATGCACGGAAAACAGTTGCATTTCTTTATACCAACAATAAGACAGAAGAAAGAGAAATTAAGGAGTCAATCCCATTTACAATTGCAGCCAAAATTATAAAATACATAGAATAAACCTAACCAAAGAGGCAAAGAATCTATACTCAGAAAACTATAAAGTACTCATGAAAGAAATTGAGGAAGACATAAAGAAATGGAAAATTCTTACATGCTCCTGGATTAGAAGAACAAAAATTGTGAAAATGTTTATGCTACCTAAAGCAATCTACACATTTAATGCTATCCCTAACAAAATCCCATCTATTTTTTTCAAAGAAATGGAGCAAATAATCCTAAAACTTATATCAAAGCAGAAAAGACCTCGAAAAGCCAAAGGAATGTTGAAAAACAAAGCTAAAGTTGGTGGCATCACAATTCCAGACTTCAAGCTCTATTACAAAGCTGTCATCAGCAAGATGGTATGGTACTGGCACAAAAACAGATACATATATCAATGGAACAGAATAGAGAGCCCAGAAATAGACCCTCAACTCTACGGTCAACTAATCTCTGACAAAGCAGGAAAGAAGTCCAATGGAAAAAAGATAACCTCTTCAATAAATGGTGTTGGGAAAACTAGACAGCCACATTCAGAAAAATGATATTGGACCATTTCCTTACACCACACATGAAAATAGACTCAAAATGGATGAAGGACCTCAATGTGAGAAAGGAATCCATCAAAATCCTTGAGGAGAACACAGGCAGCAACGTCTTCGACCTCAGCCGCAGCAACATCTTGCTAGGAATATCGCCAAAGGCAAGGGAAGCAAGGGCAAAAATGAACTATTGGGATTTCATCAAGATCAAAAGCTTTTGCACAGCAAAGGAAACAGTTAACAAAATCAAAAGACAACTGGCAGAATGGGAGAAGATATTTGCAAACGACATACCAGATAAAGGACTAGTGTCCAAAATCTATAAAGAACTTAGCAAACTCAACACCCAAAGAACAAATAATCCAATCAAGAAATGGGCAGAGGATATGAACAGACATTTCTGCAAAAAAAGACATCCAGATGGCCAACAGACACTTGAAAAAGTGCTCCATATCAGTCGGCATCAGGGAAATACAAATCAAAACCACAATGAGATATCACCTCACACCAGTCAGAATGGCTAAAATCAACAAGTCAGGAAATGACAGATGCTGGCGAGGATGCGGAGAAAGGGGAACCCTCCTACACTGTTGGTGGGAATGCAAGCTGGTGCAACCACTCTGGAAAACAGCATGGAGATTCCTCAAGAAGTTGAAAATAGAACTACTCCGTGACCCAGCAATTACACTAATGGGTATTTACCCAAAGATACAAACGTCATGATCCAAAGGGGCACGTGCACCCGAATGTTTATAGCAGCAATGTCCACAATAGCCAAACTATGGAACGAAGCTAGATGTCTTTCAACAGATGAATGGATCAAGAAGAGGTGGTATATATATACAATGGAATACTATGCAGCCATCAAAAGAAATGAAATCTTTTTTGACAATGTGGATGGAACTAGAGGGTATTATGCTCAGCGAAATAAGTCAAGCGGAGAAAGACAACTATCATATGATATCCCTGATATGAGGAAGGGGAGATGCAATGTGGGGGGTTTGGGGGATAGGAAAAAAATAAATGAAACAAGATGGGATTGGGAGGGAGACAAACCATAAGAGACTCTGAATCTCACAAAGCAAACTGAGGTTTGCCAGGGAGAGGAGGATAGGGAGCGGGTGGTGGGGTTATGGACATTGGGGAGGGTATGTGCTATGGTGAGTGCTGTGAAGTGTGTAAACCTGGGGCTAATAATACATTATATGTTTATTAAAAATTTTTTAATTATTAAAAAAATTCCACAATATTCTTAAAACTTGTAAAAGATGATGATGATGATTCTATAATTGTTCTCAAGTATATAAATTTCACAACATTGCTAAAACATATAAAAAAATGATGATGGTGATAATAATAGTAGAACAGCCTCCATCAGAAAGAATGAATACCCAACTTTTGTAGCAACATGGACGGTACTGGAAGAGATGATTCTGGGTGAAATAAGTCAAGCAGAGAGAGTCAATTATCATATGGTTTCACTTATTTGTGGAGCATAACAAATAGCATGGAGGACAAGGGGAGTTAGAGAGGAGCCGGGAGCTGGGGGAAATTGGAAGGGGAGGTGAACCATGAGAGACTATGGACTCTGAAAAACAATCTGAGGGGTTTGAAGGGGCAGGGGGTGGGAGGTTGGGGGAACCAGGTGGCGGGTATTAGAGAGGGCACAGATTGCATGGAGCACTGGGTGTGGTGCAATAATAATAAATACTGTTATGCTGAAAATAAATTTTTGAAAATCAGAAAGAAAAAATAAAAAATAAATAAAAAATAATAGTAGTATATACTACCATTAATTTCATACTTTTTTGTGCTAAAAGCTTGAGTTATAGGAAGTAATTCTTACATCTATGGAATGAAGGAGCTTATTAGATGTTATCCATTAGGTCTTAAAACCATTCAAGACCCTCTTAAAACCTGTGTTCATTCACAGTACATTGACTCACCCTGGGCTGTCTGATATCAGAAGCAATGATAATAACCTTGTTCTTAGAAATGTATATTATAAATAGATCAATTATTTACTAAATGCAATCCTACTAAAATGCAAATAAGGATTTTTTTAATGAAAATTAATTCTGAAATTCCCTGTAATAAGTATATTGGCTGAGATATTTTTGAAAGAATACATAGTCCTATGAGGCATTAAAGCTTATTATACAACAAGCATGTGATACCAGCATAAAATCAATAAGCAAATCTGTGGAACAAAAATACCTTGATCCTATAGAACATTCTATGCTTACTAGATCATATGCATAAAATGTACTATAGGATCACAATACTAAACTTCGTAAACCAACAGAAATTATTATTGTTAAATGTTGATGTAATTTGAGCCCTCTTGAGTAATATTTTACAAAAACACCAGCAGTTTCGTGATGCTGATATAGCTTGGCTGTGCATCCTATCAAAAGTATCTATAGGACTTATTTCCTGAAGCAAAAGTAGGAAATTGGAAATGAGGTATCAGTTTACTTTTATAAAAGATTTTATTTATTTATATGAGAAAGAGAGAACAAGCAGGATGAGGGGTAGAGGGAGAAGTAGGCTCTCCACTGAGCAGGGAGCTCAACCCATTACTCCATTCTAGGACCCTTGGATCATGACCTGAGCTAAAAGCAGACATTTAACTGACTGAGTCACCTATGCATCCTCACTTGTTTTTAATTATATGCAGTTGAGTGTTAAATTGAACTACAACATCTGGGGAAACCATGAAGTCTTAGAAGTACATCACCTTCTGCCATTTTTTTTTTTTTTATTCCAGTGTAGTTAACATATAGTGTTATGTTAATTTCAGGTGCAAAATCTAGTGATTCAGCAATTCCATGTATTACTCAATGCTCATCAAGTGTACCTTTAATCCCCTTCATTTATTTCACCCTCACCACGCAATCCACCTCTCTTCTAACCAGCATTTTGTTCCCTGTAGTTAAGAATCTGTTCCTTGGTTCGCCCCTTTTTTTTTTTTCTTTTGGCCATTTGTTTTGTTTCTTAAATTATACACATGAGTGCAATCATACATTTGTCTTTCTCTGACTGACTTAATTCACTTAGTATTATTTCCTCTAGATCCATCCATGTCATTTCAAATGGCAAGAATTCATTCTTTTTTATGGCTGAATATATACATCATACACACACACACACACACACACGTGTGTGTGTGTATATATATATATATATATATATATATATATATAATCAGTTCTCCTTTATTTATTCACCAGTAAATAGACATTTGAGCTCTTTCTGTAATTTCGATATTGTTGATAATGCTACTATAAACACGAGGGTGCATGTATCCCTTTAATCTAGTATTTTTGTACTATTTGGGTAAATACCTAGTAGTACAATTGCTGGATTGTAGGGTAGCTCTATTTTTAACTTTTTGAGGAAACGTCATATTGTTTTCCAGAGTACCTGCAGCAATTTGCATTGCCACCAACAGAGTAAAAGGGTTCCCATTTCTCTGCATCCTCACCAACACCTATTATTTCTTTTGTTGTTAGTTTTAGCTGTTCTGACAGGTGTGAGGTGATATCTTATTGTGGTTTTAATTTGTATTTGATTTCACATCTCTTTATGGTTTTGATTTGTATTTCTCTGATAATGAGTGATGTTGAGCATCTTTTCATGCATCAGCCATTTGCATGTCTTCTTTGGAAAAATGTTTAATCATGTCTTCTTAACTGGATTAACTTCTTAACCCATTTATTAACTTGATTATTTGGTTTTTGAGTATTGAATTTGATAAGTTCTTTATGGATTTTGGATACCAACCCGTTATCAGATATGTCATTTGCAAATATCTTTTTCCATTCAGTAGATTGTCTTTTAGTTTTATCGATTTTTTTTTCCTTCACTGTGAAGAAGCTTTTTATTTTGAAGAAGTTCCAATAGTTTGTTCTTGCTTTTGTTTCCCTTGCCTCAAAAGAGGTATCTAGTAAGAAGTTGCTACTGTCAATGTCAAAGAAGTTATAGCCTGTTTTCTCCTCTAGGATTTTAATGGTCTCCTGTCCCACATTTAGATCTTTCAACTATTTTGAATTTACTTTTTTGTATAGTATAAGAAAATAGTCCAGTTTCATTCTTTTGCATGTTGCTATTCAGTTTTCTGAACATTATTTGTTGAAGAGACTGATTTTTTTTCCATTGGATATTCTTTCCTGCTTTGTCAAAGATTAATTGGCCATATAGTTGCATGGGTTTCCTATTCTGTTCTAGTGATCTGTCTATTTTTGTACAAAGTACAATATCCTTTCATGATAAAAACCCTCAACAAAGCAAGGATAGAGGGAACATATCTCAACATCACAAAGGCCATGTAGACAAACTCAATCTAATATCATCCTCAATGGAGAAAAGCTGACAGCTTTTCCTCTACAGTCAGGAAAAAGGGAGGTACAATCTGACCACTGGTATTGAACACAATAGTGGAAGTCCTAGCCACAGCAATCAGACACCAAAAAATAAAATAAATAAAGTAAAACAAAATAATAAAATTTTTTAAAAAGGCAACCAAATTGGGAAGGAAGAAGTTAAACGTTTGGCATTTGCAGATGAAATGATAGTCTCTGTAGAAAACCAAAAGACTGTGTTAGAACTAATACATGAATTCAACAAAGCCACAGGATTCAAAATCAATGAACATAAATCTGTTGCATTTCTATATACCAACAATGATTTGCTTGTGTGTAATGTCTCTCCTCCACCCCTGCTACTTTGACAATGTTTCTTTTTTGCTCATTTTCAGAATTTTATTCTGATGTGCTTTATTTTGTTCTCTATCTATGGGATTTCTCTGTATCTATCAATGGGATTTTGCTCATTTTCTTGCATCTTTGTGGTCAGATTTGTCATCAAATATGAAAAAAAATTTTGCCCATTATATTTTACATTATTTTTCTGGCCTTTTTCTTCCAGTTACATGTAAATATTTTCTCAGGTGTCACTGAATGCCTGTTTATTATTTTTCCTTTTTAACTCAGTCTTAGGCTTCATTTGTTTCTATTGCTATATATATTCAAGTTTAAAATCTTTCCCTCCTAATTTGTTTCCTTTTCTCAAGAATTACAGTCATTCACTGCTTATTATACAATCTCTGAAAATAGTCAGTTCATATATATTCTCCAGAGTTTAGTTTTTTTGTCACAGAAGGCAAACCTTCTCAGTGTTGTTCTTTCATGAGTGAATATGGAAACATCTTAAATTCGTTATTTTTTTAAATAATAAATGACATTTACATTGGTAGTGTAAACATACAGTTCAGTGATATTTATTATTCTTTATATATTGACATATTTTAAATATTCTTTATAAATATTTGAAGATAAATTTATGAGACAGATTTACCTATAATTTTTATTTTAATTTCCATTGAGACTTACAACTCAAATACAGCTAGGAAATATTGTCTTTATGCTGATTCTTGTTTATATAAAAATGATCTTGTTTCTTTTCTTAAGATTTGCTTATTTATTTTAGAAAGAGAGAGAGCATGCACATGAGTGGGGGGAAAAAAAGAGTGAGAGAGAATCTCAAGCAGACTCCATGATGAGCACAGAGCCCTATGTGGGGTTCAATCTATGACCCTGAGATCATAACCTGAGTGGAAATCAAGAGTTAGATGCTTTAGCAACTGAGTCATCTAGGTTCCCCAATCTTGTTTCTTCAATGATGTTTCATAGTAAACATTAGTAAAGTAAATTAGAAAAGAATCTTTCCTCATGGGAAGATTATTATTAAAACTTAATTTCTAGGGATGCCTGGGTGGCTCAGTGGGTTAAAGCCTCTGCCTTTGGCTCAGGTCATGATCCCAGAGTCCTGGAATCGAGCCCCGCGTCGGGATCTCTGCTAGGCAGGGGGCCTGCTTCTTTTCCTCTCTCTCTGCCTCTCTCTCTGCCTACTTGTGATCTCTTTTTCAGTCAAAAAAATAAATAAAATCTTTTAAAAAAATACTTGATTTCTATAGATATTTTCAAATTTATATTTCTCCTTTATACATCATCTTGATCTATTCAAAATATCTTTATTTTAAAAGATCATCCATTTTTGGTAAAAATATTCTTTATTATACAGCTGAACCCCTGAGCACAGGTTAGGAACATAGAACTCCCATACAGTTTAAATCTGCATATAATTCTTTATTCTATAAAAATTTAACTACTAATAAGTTGCTGTTGACCATAAGCCTTCTGATAATATAGTTTATTAACATATATTTGTCTGTTATATGTATTTTATGCTGTTTTTATAATAAAATAAGCTGGAAAAAAGAAAATATTATTAAGAAAATCATAAGGAAGAGGCAGTACATTTAAAGCATTGTACTGTGTTTATTGAAAGAAATTTGCATTGAAGTGGACCCATGCAATTTGAACCCATATTGTTCAAGGGTCATCTATATATATATATTTTTTTAAATATCAGAAGGATCTGTAGTGCCATCCCCTTTTCATTTCCGATACTTGTCATTCAATTTTGCTATTTTTCTAATGTAACATTTGCCATGGGTTTTTTTTCTTCTTACAATTTTATTTATTTATTTGAAAGCCAGAGATCGCAAGCAGGCAGAGAGGCAGGCAGAGAGAGAGAGAGAGATGGAAGCAGGCTCCCTGCTGAGCGCAGAGTCTGATATGGGGCTCAATCCCAGGACTCTGGGATCATGACCTGAGCCGAAGACAGAGGCTTTAATCCACTGAGCCATCCAGGTACCCCATGTTTGCCAGGGTTTTAAACATCTTACTAGTCTTTCCAAGAATCAGTGGTAAGCTATGTGATCACCTCATACCTGTCAGAATGGCTAAAATCAAAAACAAGAAATAAGTGTTGATGAGGATGTAGAAAAAAAGAGACCCTAAGCACTGTTGGTGGGAATGCAAAGTGGTGCAGCCACTGTGGAAAACAGTATGGAGATTCCTCAGAAAGTTAAAATAGAACTACCTTATAACCCAGTAATTTCTCATCTTGTTATTTAACCAAAAATACTAAAACACTGATTCAAAGGGATACATGAACCCCCATGTTTATTGCGCCATTATATACAATAGCCAAATTGTGAGAGTAGTCCAATTGTTCATCAATAGATGAATGGATGAAGATGTGGTCTATGTACACAACGGAATATTACTCAACAATTTCATAAAGAATGAAATCTTGCCATTTGCAACGACATGGATGGAGCTAGAGAATATAATGCTAAGTGAAGTAAGTCAGTGAAAGAAAGACAAATACACTATGATTTCACTCATATGTGGAATTTAAGAAACAATACTACTTTAAAAAGGGGGGTGCCTCCGTGGCTCAGTGGGTTAAAGCCTCTGCCTTTGGCTTGTATTGTGATCCCATGGTCCTGAGATCGAGCACCACATTGAGTTCTCTGCTCAGCGGGGAGCCTGCCTCCCCTCTCTCTCTCTATCTGCCTGCCTCTGCCTACTTTTCATCTCTGTCTGTCAAATAAATAAATAAAATCTTTTAAAAAAATGAAAGAAAGAATACTAATAGGCAAGGAAAAAAGAGAAAGACAAACCAAGAAACAGACTCTTTTTTTATATAAATTTATTTATTTTCTGAAAAACAGTATTCATTATTTTTTCACCACACCCAGTGCTCCATGCAATCCGTGCCCTCCATAATACCCACCACCCGGTACCCCAACCTCCCACCCCACCCCACCACTTCAAACCCCTCAGATTGTTTTTCGGAGTCCATAGTCTCTCATGGTTCACCTCCCCTTCCAATTTCTCCCAACTCCATTCTCCTCTCTAACACCCCTTGTCCTCCATGCTATTTGTTATGCTCCACAAATAAGTGAGACCATATGATAATTGACTCTCTCTGCTTGACTTATTTCACTCAGCATCATCTCTTCCAGTCCCATCCATGTTGCTACAAAAGTTGGGTATTCATCCTTTCTGATGGGGGCATAATACTCCACAGTGTATATGGACCACATCTTCCTTATCCATTCGTCCGTTGAAGGGCATCTTGGTTCTTTCCACGGTTTGGCGACCGTGGCCATTGCTGCTATAAACATTGGGATACAGATGGCCCTTCTTTTCACTACATCTGTATCTTTGGGGTAAATACCCAGGAGTGCAATGGCAGGGTCATAGGGAAGCTCTATTTTTAATTTCTTGAGGAATCTCCACACTGTTCTCCAAAGAGGCTGTCCGTTAACTCCTGATTCCATCATAAGGACTGCAAGAGTATATCTCACATCTATTGAATGCAAATCAATCACTTTAATTAAGCTAAGCCCTTTCTAGATTGGTGGGCTACCATCCCACGAAACTTTAGATAACAGCTAAATACCCTAATCAACTGGCTTCAATCTACTTCTCCCGCCACAAAGAAAAAAAAGGCGGGAGAAGCCCCGGCAGGGTTGAAGCTGCTTCTTTGAATTTGCAATTCAATGTGATATTTCACTACAGAGCTTGGCAAAAAGGGGAATTAAACCCTATTCTTAGATTTACAGCCTAATGCCCTTGTCAGCCATTTTACCTATGTTCATAAATCGATGATTATTCTCCACTAATCACAAAGACATTGAAACCCTTTACCTCTTATTTGGTGCATGAGCCGGAATGGTAGGAACTGCTCTCAGTCTATTAATCCGTGCTGAACTAGGTCAACCCGGCACTCTGCTAGGAGATGACCAGATTTACAATGTAATCGTAACCACTCACGCATTTGTAATACTTTTCTTCATAGTAATACCTATCATGCCTGGAGGCTTTGGGAACTGACTTATCCCTCTAATAATCAGTGCACCTGATATGGCATTCCCACGAATAAATAACATATGCTTCTGCCTCCTACCCCCCTCTTTCCTCCTCCTATTAGCCTCTTCCATGGTAGAAGCAGGTGCAGGAACAGGATGAACTGTATATCCCCCTTTAGCAGGAAACCTAGCACATGCAGGAGCATCCATAGACCTAACAATTTTCTCTCTACACTTAGCGGGTGTCTCATCTATTCTAGGATCCATCAACTTTATCACTACTATTATCAACATAAAACCACCCGCTATGTCACAATACCAAACTCCCCTATTTGTATGATCTGTTTTAATTACAGCCATACTCCTACTTCTATCCTTACCAGTCTTGGCAGCCGGTATTACCATACTACTCACAGATCGGAACCTGAACACTACTTTCTTTGATCCAGCCGGAGGAGGAGATCCCATCCTATACCAACAATCTGTTTTGATTTTTTGGACACCCAGAAGTATACATCTTAATTCTTCCAGGATTTGGTATTATTTCACACGTTGTAACATACTACTCAGGAAAAAAGAACCTTTTGGTTACATAGGAATAGTATGAGCAATAATATCAATTGGTTTCCTAGGATTCGTCGTATGAGCCCACCATATATTTACTGTAGGCCTAGATGTCGACACACGAGCATACTTCACCTCAGCTATTATAATTATCGCTATTCCCACAGGAGTAAAAGTATTTAGCTGACTGGCTACCCTGCACAAAGGAAATATCAAATGATCCCCCGCTATACTATGGGCCTTAGGGTTTATCTTTCTATTTACAGTGGGTGTTTTAATGGGCATTGTACTATCAAACTCATCACTAGACATCATTCTTCACGATACATATTATGTAGTAACACATTTCCACTACGTTCTTTCAATAGGGGCAGTATTTGCAATCATAGACGGATTCGTCCACTGATTCCCACTATTCACAGGCTACACCCTAAATGATATATGAGCAAAAATCCATTTTACAATTATATTTGTAGGAGTAAACACAACATTCTTTCCTCAACACTTCCTAGGCCTATCAGGTATGCCTCGACGCTACTCTGACTACCCAGATGCTTACACAACATGAAACACAGTATCTTCCATGGGCTCATTCATTTCATTAACAGCAGTAATACTGATAATCTTCATGATCTGAGAAGCCTTTGCATCCAAACGAGAAGTGCTGACAGTAGAACTAACTTCAACAAACATCTAATGATTGCATGGATGTCCTCCTCCATACCATACATTCGAGGAACCAACCTATGTATTATCAAAATAAGAAAGGAAAGAATCGAACCCCCTAAAACTGGTTTCAAGCCAATGTCATAACCACTATGTCTTTCTCGATAAGAGGTATTAGTAAAAATTATATGACTTTGTCAAAGTCAAATTATAGGTGAAAGTCCTTTATATCTCTATGGCGTATCCTTTCCAAATAGGCCTCCAAGATGCAACCTCCCCTATCATAGAAGAACTACTACGCTTTCATGATCATATATTAATGATCATATTCTTAATTAGATCTCTCATTCTCTACATTATTTCAGTAATGCTAACCACCAAACTCACACATACTAGCACCATAGATGCTCAAGCAGTTGAAACTATCTGAACCATCTTGCCTGCTATTATTCTAATTCTGATTGCTTTACCTTCACTACGAATCCTCTATATGATAGACGAAATTAATAACCCCTCCTTAACCATAAAGACTATAGGCCACCAATGATATTGAAACTATGAGTATACAGATTACGAAGATTTAAACTTTGACTCCTACATGATCCCAATTCAAGAGCTAAAACCCAGAGAACTATGATTACTAGAAGTAGACAACCGAATAGTCCTCCCAATAGAAATAACAATTAGCACATTAATCTCTTCCGAAAACGTATTACACTCATGAGCCTTTCCATCCTTGGGATTAAAAACTGATGCTATCCCAGGGCACCTAAACCAAACTACTATTATAGTCATACGACCAGGGCTATACTACGGCCAATGCTCTGAAATCTGCGGCTCTAATCACAGCTTCATACCCATTGTTCTCGAGTTAGTACCTCTATCGCACTTTGAAAAATGATCTGCCTCAATATTATAAATTCATTGAGAAGCTAAACAGCATTAACCTTTTAAGTTAAAGATTGAGAGCGTAAACCTCTCCTCAGTGACATGCCACAACTAGATACTTCAACATGATTTATCACTATCTTATCAATAATTATCACCCTATTTTTTATATTCCAACTAAAAGTATCAAAATATAATTTTCCAGAAAACCCCGAACCAAAACTAGTGGCTACATCAAAATCTATTATACCTTGAGAAAAGAAATGAATGAAAATCTATTTTCCTCATTCATTACCCCTACAATAATAAGGTAATGAATATTATCATTACCATATTCCCAGGTATTAGATTTCCCTCACCTAACCGACTAATTAATAACCAACTCATCTCTATTCAACAATGACTAGTACAATTACATCAAAACAGATATTATCTATTCACAACCAAAAAGGACAAACTTGGGCATTAATACTAATATCCCTAATCCTATTTATTGGCTCTACTAATCTATTAGGTCTCCTGCCCCACTCATTTACCCCCACTATACAACTATCTTTAAACCTAGGAATAGCCATCCCCCTATGAGCAGGCACAGTAATTACTGGTTTCCGGTATAAAACAAAAGCCTCTTTAGCCCATTTCCTACCGCAAGGAACACCACTTCCCCTAATTCCCATACTTATCATCATCGAAACTATTAGCCTATTCATTCAACCCATAGCCCTGGCCGTACGATTAACAGCCAGTATTACCGCAGGCCACTTATTAATTCACCTAATTGGAGGAGCTACTCTAGCCCTAATAAACATTAGTACCATTACAGCAATAATTACTTTCACTATCCTTGTCCTCCTAACCATCCTAGAATTTGCAGTAGCCCTTCTCCAGGCCTATGTCTTCACCTTGTTAGTAAGCCTATATTTACATGACAACACTTAATGACCCACCAAACACACTCATATCACATAGTCAACCCAAGCCCATGACCCCTGACAGGAGCCCTTTCCGCCCTACTCACAACATCAGGACTAGTAATGTGATTCCATTATAACCCACTATCCCTTCTAACCCTAGGTACTACAGCTAACATACTGACTGTATATCAATGATGACGAGACGTTGTCCGAGAAGGAACATTCCAAGGCCACCACACTCCTACTGTCCAAAAAGGCTTACGATACGGAATAATTCTCTTCATTACATCAGAACTTTTCTTCTTTGCAGGCTTCTTCTGAGCTTTCTAACATTCAAGCCTAGCACCAACCCCTGAGCTAGAAGGGTGTTGACCACCCACAGGCATTACACCTCTAAACCCCCTAGAAGTACCATTACTCAACACCTTGGTTCTCCTAGCCTCTGGAGTCTCTATTACTTGAGCCCACCATAGCCTAATAGAAGGAAACCACAAACACATGCTCCAAGCCCTATATATTACAATCTACCTAGGCTTATATTTCACCCTTTTACAAGCCTCAGAATACTACGAGGCCCCATTCACAATCTCTGACGGAATCTATGGTTCCACATTTTTTATAGCCACAGGATTCCATGGCCTTCACGTCATCATCGGATCTACCTTTCTCATTGTATGCTTCCTACGACAGTTAAACTACCACTTCACATCTAGCCACCATTTCGGATTCGAAGTAGCTGCCTAATATTGACACTTCGTAGATGTCATATGACTATTCCTATATGTATCCATCTATTGATGAGGATCTTATTTCTCTAGTATTAATAAGTACAGTTGACTTCCAATCAACTAGTTCTGGTACAGCCCGGAGAGAAATAATAAATATAATATTAACCATACTCATCAACATATCCCTAGCATCCCTACTCATTCTAATCGCATTCTGACTACCCCAGTTAAACATCTATACAGAAAAAGCAAGCCCATATGAATGTGGCTTTGACCTCCTACGATCAGCACGTCTACCCTTCTCTATAAAATTTTTCCTAGTAGCCATTACATTTCTACTATTCGACCTAGAAATTGCACTACTCCTACCACTACCATGGGCCTCACAATCAATTGACCTAAAAACTACACTCACCATAGCACTAGCACTAGTTTCCCTATTAGCCGCAAGCCTGGCCTACGAATGAACTGAGGAAGGCTTAGAATGAAACGAATATGATAATTAGTTTAACAAAAACAAATGATTTTGACTCATTAGATTGTAACTCATATTACAATTATCAAAGTCCATAGTATACATCAACATTTTTCTAGCCTTTACTCTATCTTTATGGGGCTACTCATCTACTGATCCCACCTAATATCTTCTCTTCTCTGCCTAGAAGGAATAATGCTATCCCTCTTCATCATAATAACAGTCACCATCCTAACAAACCACTTCACATTAGCTAGCATGACCCCTATCATCCTCCTTGTATTTGCAGCCTGCGAAGCAGCATTAGGTTTATCCCTACTAGTTATAATCTCTACCACATATGGAACAGACTATGTACAAAACTTAAACCTACTACAATGTTAAAAATCATCATCCCAACTATAATACTAATTCCCCTAACATGATTATCAAAACCCAGTATAATCTGAATTAACACAACAGCCCACAGCATACTAATTAGTTTAATTAGCCTAACATATCTCAACCAACTTACAGACAATAATCTAAACTTCTCACTGCTATTTTTCGCAGACTCCTTATCAGCACCCCTACTAACACTCACAACATGACTCCTTCCCCTAATGCTCATAGCAAGCCAACACCATTTATTGAAAGAAACCCTGACCCAAAAAAAACTTTACATTACAATATTAATCATACTGCAACTGTTCCTAATCATAACATTCACCGCCACAGAACTAATCATATTTTATATCCTATTCAAAGCCATACTCATACCAACATTAATTATCATCACCCGATGAGGCAACCAAACAGAACGACTAAACGCTGGCCTATATTTTTTATTCTATACTCTAGTAGGCTCCCTGCCCCTCCTAATTGCCCTACTATGAGTGCAAAACAACTTAGGTACCCTAAATCTCTTAATTATTCAATACTGAGCACAACCCCTACCAAATTCCTGATCCAATGCCCTATTATGACTAGCATGCATAATAGCGTTCATAGTGAAAATACCTCTATACGGCCTTCATCTATGACTCCCAAAAGCCCACGTAGAGGCCCCTATTGCAGGATCCATGGTCCTTGCCGCCGTACTTCTTAAATTAGGAGGGTACGGAATAATACGAATTACCATGCTACTAAACCCATTAACAAGCTACATAGCATACCCCTTCATAATACTATCATTATGAGGAATAATTATAACCAGCTCCATCTGCTTACACCAAACAGACCTAAAATCCTTAATTGCCTACTGCTCCATAAGCCACATAGCCCTAGTAATTATAGCTGTACTCATCCAATCACCATGAAGCTATATAGGAGCAACAGCCCTAATAATTGCTCATGGCCTGACATCATCTATGCTATTCTGCCTAGCTAATTCCAACTACGCACGCATTCACAGCCGTACCATAATCCTCGCATGAGGACTACAAATATTCCTACCACTAATAGCTGCATGATGACTACTTGCCAGCTTAACTAACCTAGCCCTACCACCCACAATCAACCTAGTAAGAGAACTATTCGTAGTAATAGCCTCATTCTCATGATCCAACATCACTATTGTCCTAATAGGGGTTAACATTACCATCACTGCCCTATACTCCCTATACATACTAATTACTACACAACGCAGAAAATACACACACCAACAACCCTCAGTTTGTACATTGGGGAGGGTATGTGTTTTGGTGAGTGCTGTGAAGTGTGTAAACCTGGTGATTCACAGACCTGTACCCCTGGGGATAAAAATATATGTTTATAAAAAATAAAAAATTATATTAAAAAAAAAAGAGAGAGAGAAAAAAAAAAAGAAAGGATGAATACCCAACTTTTGTAGCAACATGGACAGTCAAGCAGAGAGAGTCAATTATCATATGGTTTCACTTATTTGTGGAGCATAACAAATAGCATGGAGGACATGGAGAGTTAGAGAGGATCAGGGAGTTGGGGGAAATTGGAAGGGGAGGTGAATCATGAGAGACTATGGACTCTAAAAAACAATCTGAGGGGTTTGAAGTGGCGGGTGGGTGGGAGGTTGGGGTACCAGGTGGTGGGTATTATAGAGAGCACGGATTGCATGGAGCACTGGGTGTGGTGAAAAAATAATGAATACTGTTATGCTGAAAATAAATAAAAAATAAATTAAAAAAAAAAGAAAATACACACACCATATCAAGAATATCAAACCATCATTCACACGGGAAAACTCCCTAATAGCCCTCCACCTACTACCCCTACTTCTCCTCTCACTCAACCCTAAAATTATTTTAGGACCTATTTACTGTAAATATAGTTTAACAAAAACATTAGATTGTGAATCTAACAATAAAAGCTCAAACCTTTTTATTTACTGAAAAAGTACCATGCAAGAACTGCTAACTCATGCTCCCATGTATAAAAACATGGCTTTTTCAACTTTTAAAGGATAGTAATAATCCACTGGTCTTAGGAACAAAAAATTGGTGCAACTCCAAATAAAAGTAATTAACCTATTTACTTCTTCAATACTCGTAACACTATTCATACTAACTCTTCCCATTATAATAACTAACACCACCATATATACCAATAAACTCTACCCTCAATACGTAAAAACCTCCATTTCACATGCCTTCATAATCAGCCTAATCCCCACAATAATATTTCTTCACCTAGGACAAGACACAATAATTTCAAACTGACATTGAGTTACAATCCAAACAATAAAAGTATCACTTAGCTTTAAACTCGATTACTTTTCAATAAACTTTATACCAGTAGCGCTATTCATCGCGTGATCAATTATAGAGTTCTCAATATGATATATACACTCAGACCCCCACATCAATCGATTTTTCAAATACCTACTCCTGTTTCTCATTACCATAATAATTCTGGTTACCGCCAACAATATATTCCAACTATTCATCGGCTGAGAGAGAGTAGGTATTGTCATTATTACTTATTGGATGATGGTATGGACGAACAGACGCCAACACAGCCGCACTACAAACCATCTTATACAACCGCATTGGGGACATAGGACTCATCCTAGCTATAGCCTGATTCCTAACCAAACTAAATATATGAGACTTTCAACAAATCTTCATAACTAAGCACAAAAACCTAACCATCCCTCTCATAGGCTTACTATTAGCAGCCACCGGAAAATCTGCACAATTTGGCCTTCACCCATGACTACCCTCAGCAATGGAAGGCCCAACTCCTGTATCAGCCCTACTGCACTCAAGTACAATAGTTGTAGCAGGAATATTTCTACTAATCCGATTCCACCCCCTAATAGAACATAACAAAATAATACAAACCATCACACTATGCTTAGGAGCAATTACAACCCTATTTACAGCAATTTGTGCTTTAACACAAAATGACATCAAAAAAATTGTTGCTTTCTCCACTTCAAGCCAACTCGGACTAATAATTGTAACCATCGGCATCAACCAACCCTACCTAGCATTTCTCCATATCTGCACTCACGCATTCTTCAAAGCCATACTATTCATATGCTCTGGATCAATCATTCACAGCTTAAATGATGAACAAGACATTCAAAAAATAGGAGGACTATTCAAAGCATTAGCATTCACCATCACCTCCCTAGTTGTCGGAAGCCTAGCACTCACAGGAATACCTTTCCTAACAGGATTCTATTCCAAAGACCTAATCATCGAGACCGCCAACACGTCGTATACCAACGCCTGAGGCCTTCTAATAACCCTCGTTGCCACCTCCATAACGGCCGCCTACAGCACTCAAATTATATTCTTCACGCTATTAGGACAACCCCGCTTCAACCCTATCATTACAATCAACGAGAATAATCCACTCCTAATCAATTCCATTAAACGTCTCTTATTCAGGAGTATCTTTGCAGGATTCTTAATCTCCTACAATATTACACCCACCACCACCCCACAGATAACTATGCCTCATTATCTTAAAATAATAGCTCTTACCGTAACTATCCTAGGTTTCATCCTGGCACTAGAACTTAACCTCATAATGCAGAGCCTAAAATTCAAATACCCCTCGAGCCTATTCAAATTCTCAAACATGCTGGGTAATTTCCCCACCATTATTCACCGCCTAATACCCAAAACAAATCTACTAGTAAGCCAAAAATCAGCATCAGCAATACTAGATATAATTTGACTAGAAAAAATTTTACCAAAATCCATCTCCCACTTCTAAATAAAATCTTCAATTACCATCTCAAGCCAAAAAGGTCTAATCAAACTATATTTTATATCATTCATGTTAACCCTGGCCCTCAGCCTACTAGCACTTAATTTCCACGAGTAACCTCCATAATTACCAACACCCCAATAAGAAGGGATCAACCTGTAACAATAACAAGTCAAGTTCCATAGCTATATAAAGCTGCAATTCCCATAGCCTCTTCACTGAAAAAGCCTGTATCACCTGTATCATAAATAACTCTATCACCCGCCCCATTAAACTTTAATACAACCTCAACCTCAACATCATCACCCTTTAAAATATAACAATCAGTTAATAACTCAGATAGCAAGCCAACAATAAAGGCACCAAAAACAGCCTTATTAGAAACCCAAACCTCAGGATATTGCTCTGTGGCTATAGCCGTAGTATATCCCAAAACAACCAACATCCCCCTTAAATAAATTAAAAACACCATTAAGCCCAGAAAAGATCCCCCAAAACTTAACACAATACCACAACCAATAGCCCCACTAATAATTAAGACCAACCCGCCGTAGATAGGAGAAAGTTTTGAAGAAAACCCTACAAAACTAACTACAAAAATAACACTTAGAATGAATACAATGTATGTCATCATTATTCCTACATGGAATCTAACCATGACTGGTGACATGAAAAATAACTGTTGTATTTCAACTATAAGAACATTAATGACCAACATTCGTAGGACTCACCCGTTAACCAAAATCATCAACAACTCATTCATTGACCTCCCCGCTCCATCAAACATTTCAGCATGATGAAACTTTGGCTCCCTCCTCGGAATCTGCCTAATCCTTCAGATTCATACAGGTTTATTCTTAGCCATGCACTATACATCAGACACAGCCACAGCCTTTTCATCAGTTACCCATATCTGCCGAGATGTCAACTATGGCTGAATCATTCAATACATACACACAAACGGAGCTTCCATATTCTTTGTCTGCCTATTCTTGCATGTAGGACGGGCCTATACTATGGATCTTATATAGTCCCCGAAACATGAAACATTGGTATTATTTTATTATTCGCAGTCAAGGCACAGCATTCATAGGTTACGTATTACCATGAGGACAAATATCATTTTGAGATGCAACCGTAATTACTAATTTATTATCAGCTATCCCGAACGTCGGAACTAACCTTGTAGAATGAATCTGAGGGGGATTTTCAGTAGACAAAGCCACCCTAACACGATTTTTCACCTTCCACTTCATCCTACCATTCATCATTTCAGCACTAGCAGCAGTTCACCTACTATTCCTCCATGAGACAGGATCTAACAACCCTTCCGGAATCCCATCCAACTCCGACAAAATCCCATTCCACCCCTACTATACCACCAAAGACATCCTAGGTGCCCTATTTCTTATTTTAATACTAATATTACTAGTACTATTCTCACCTGATCTATTAGGAGATCCAGACAACTACATTCCTGCCAACCCGCTCAAAACACCTCCCCATGTTAAACCTGAATGATACTTCCTATTCGCATACGCTATCCTACGGTCCATTCCTAATAAACTAGGAGGAGTACTAGCCCTAATTTTCTCCATTCTAGTCCTAGCCATCATCCCCCTACTACATACCTCAAAACAACGAAGCATGATATTCCGCCCACTAAGCCAATGTTTATTCTGACTACTAGTAGCCAACCTCCTAACCCTAACCTGAATTGGTGGTCAACCAGTAGAATACCCATTTATCACCATCGGCCAACTAGCCTCAATCCTTTACTTCACAATTCTCCTAGTCCTTATACCAACCATCAGCATTATCAAAAATAATCTATTAAAATGAAGAGTCTTTGTAGTATATTAATTACTTTGGTCTGTAAACCAAAAATGGAGAACCCTATCTCCCTAAGACTCAAGGAAGAAGCAATAGCCCCACCATCAGCACCCAAAGCTGACATTCTAACTAAACTATTCCCTGATTTCCTCACTATCAATTTTTTAATTCATATATTTAATAACATTTAATGTGCTTCCCCAATATGTGTTTTTCCACCCCCCCCCCATGTACGTCATGCATTACGGTAGATTTAAGTTGGAAAGTATTATTTAAAAATAATAAGTTGGATAAGTCAGCTGCCAATCTAATATTTTTACCATTGTATGTTACAGACTTCTTTTCCCGGGCTGCTTTCAGGATTTTCTCTTTGTCATTGAGACTTGTAAATTTTACTATTAGGTGACGGGGTGTGGGCCTATTCTTATTGATTTTGAGGGGCATTCTCTGAACCTCCTGAATTTTGATGCTCGTTCCCTTTGCCATATTGGGGAAATTCTCCCCAATAATTCTCTCCAGTATACCTTCTGCTCCCCTCTCACTTTCTTCTTCTTCTGGAATCCCAATTATTCTAATGTTGTTTCGTCTTATGGTGTCACTTATCTCTCGAATTCTCCCCTCGTGGTCCAGTAGCTGTTTGTCCCTCTTTTGCTCAGCTTCTTTATTCTCTGTCATTTGGTCTTCTATATCACTAATTCTTTCTTCTGCCTCATTTATCCTAGCAGTTAGAGCCTCCATTTTTGATTGCACCTCATTAATAGCTTTTTTGATTTCACCTTGGTTAGATTTTAGTTCTTTTATTTCTCCAGAAAGGGCTTTTATATCTCTCGAGAGGGTTTCTCTCATATCTTCCATGCCTTTTTCGAGCCCGGCTAGAACCTTGAGAATTGTCATTCTGAACTCTAGATCTGACATATTACTGATGTCTGTATTGATTAGGTCCCTAGCCTTCGGTACTGCCTCTTGTTCTTTTTTTTGTGGTGAATTTTTCCGTCTTGTCATTTTGTCCAGATAAGAATAAATGAAGGGGCAAGTAAAATACTAAAAGGGTGGCAACAACCCCAGGAAAATATGCTTTAACCAAATTAGAGGAGATCCAAAATCGTGAGTGGGGAGAAAGGGGATAAAAAGAGGTTCAAAAAGGAAGAAAGAAAAAAGATAAAAAAAAAAAAAAGAAAAGAAAAGAATATTTTTAAAGAAAGAAAACACCTAAGAAAAATGTAAAAATATATATATATATATATTAGATAAACTAGTAAAAAATCGTTAAAAAAGAAAAAGGTAACAGTTAAAAAAAAATTTTACCCGAAGGCGAGAAAAAAAAAAAAATGAAAAAGAAAAAATTAAATTAACTGCAAGACTAAAAAAAAATCACAGGAAAAAAGCCATGAGTTCCGTGCTTGGCTTTCTCCTCCTCTGGAATTCTGCTGCTCTCCTTGGTATTGAAACTGCACTCCTTGGTAGGTGAACTTGGTCTCGGCTGGATTTCTTGTTGATCTTCTGGGGGAGGGGCCTGTTGTAGTGATTCTCAAGTGTCTTTGCCCCAGGCGGAATTACACCGCCCTTACCCGGGGCCGGGGTGAGTAATCCGCTCGGGTTTGCTTTCAGGAGCTTTTGTTCCCTGAGCGCTTTCCGTAGAGTTCCAGAGGACGGGAATACAAATGGCGGCCTCCTGGTCTCCGGCCCGGAGGAGCCGAGGGCCCAGGGCCCCACTCCTCAGTGCGCCCTCAGAGAACAGCGCCCAGTTACTCCCGTCTGCCTGACCTCCGGCCGCGCTCCAAGCTCACCGAGCCTGCGACCGTTTCAAGGTAACACGGAGCTGCGAGCTTACTGTCGGCTCTGTCTCTGTAGCCGGCTTTCCCGTTCCAATACCCGCAAGCTCTGCGACACTCAGACACCCCCGATCCTTCTGTGACCCTGCGGGACCTGAGGCCACGCTGACCCCGCGTGGGCTTCGCCCCGGTTTAGCCTCTGGAGCGACGTCCCTCAGCGGAACAGACTTTTAAAAGTCCTGATTTTGTGCGCGGTTGCTCCGCCGCTTGCCGGGAGCCGGCCCCTCCCCCCGGGGTCTATCTTCCCGTCGCTTTGGATTCACTTCTCCGCCGGTCCTACCTTTCAGAAAGTGGTTGTTTTTCTGTTTCCAGAATTGCTGTTCTTCTTCTCTTCGATCTGCCGATGGATTTTCAGGTGTTTGCAATCTTTAGATAAGCTATCTAGCTGATCTCCGGCTAGCTGAAGCAGTCTCAGCTTGCTACTTCTCCGCCATCTTGACTCCTCAAAGAAATGGAACAAATAATTCTAAAATTTATATGGAACCAGAAAAGACCTCGAATAGCCAAAGGGATATTGAAAAAGAAAGCCAACGTTGGTGGCATCACAATTCCGGACTTCAAGCTCTATTACAAAGCTGTCATCATCAAGACAGCATGGTACTGGCACAAAAACAGACACATAGATCAATGGAACAGAATAGAGAGCCCAGAAATAGACCCTCAACTCTATGGTCAACTAATCTTCGACAAAGCAGGAAAGAATGTCCAATGGAAAAAAGACAGCCTTTTCAAAAAATGGTGCTGGGAAAATTGGACAGCCACATGCAGAAAAATGAAATTGGACCATTTCCTTACACCACACACAAAAATAGACTCAAAATGGATGAAGGATCTCAATGTACGAAAGGAATCCATCAAAATCCTTGAGGAGAACACGGGCAGCAACCTCTTCGACCTCTGCCGCAGCAACATCTTCCTAGGAACAACGCAAAAGGCAAGGGAAGCAAGGGAAAAAATGAACTACTGGGATTTCATCAAGATCAAAAGCTTTTGCACAGCAAAGGAAACAGTTAACAAAATCAAAAGACAACTGACAGAATGGGAGAAGATATTTGCAAACGACATATCAGATAAAGGACTAGTGTCCAGAATCTATAAAGAACTTAGCAAACTCAACACCCAAAGAACAAATAATCCAATCAAGAAATGGGCAGAGGACATGAACAGACATTTCTGCAAAGAAGACATCCAGATGGCCAACAGACACATGAAAAAGTGCTCCATATCACTCGGCATCAGGGAAATACAAATCAAAACCACAATGAGATATCACCTCACACCAGTCAGAATGGCTAAAATCAACAAATCAGGAAATGACAGATGCTGGCGAGGATGCGGAGAAAGAGGAACCCTCCTACACTGTTGGTGGGAATGCAAGCTGGTGCAGCCACTCTGGAAAACAGCATGGAGGTTCCTCAAAATGTTGAAAATAGAACTGCCCTATGACCCAGCAATTGCACTATTGGGTATTTACCCTAAAGATACAAATGTAGTGATCCAAAGGGACACATGCACCCGAATGTTTATAGCAGCAATGTCCACAATAGCCAAACTATGGAAAGAACCTAGATGTCCATCAACAGATGAATGGATCAAGAAGATGTGGTATATATACACAATGGAATACTATGCAGCCATCAAAAGAAATGAAATCTTGCCATTTGCGACAACATGGATGGAACTAGAGCGTATCATGCTTAGCGAAATAAGTCAAGCGGAGAAAGACAACTATCATATGATCTCCCTGATATGAGGAAGTGGTGATGCAACATGGGGGCTTAAGTGGGTACGAGAAGAATAAATGAAAGAAGATGGGATTGGGAGGGAGACAATCCATAAGTGACTCTTAATCTCACAAAACAAACTGAGGGTTGCTGGGGGGAGGGGGTTTGGGAGAAGGAGGTGGTATTATGGACATTGGGGAGGGTATGTGTTTTGGTGAGTGCTGTGAAGTGTATAAACCTGGTGATTCACAGACCTGTACCCCTGGGAATAAAAATATATGTTTATAAAAAATAAAAAAATTAAAAAAAAAATAAAAATAATAAGTTGGGCATTCAGGCACCTGGGAGGATCAGTCAGTTGAGTATCGGACTCTTGGTTTCCACTCAGGTCATGTTCTCATGGGTCAAGAGGTTGAGCCCCATGTCATGCTCTGTGCTCAGTGGGGAGATTGTTTGAAATTCTTTCCCTATGACCCTGCCCAAACTCTCTCTGTCTCATTCTCACTCTTTCTATCACTCTCAATTAAAACAACAACAACAACAACAATGAAAGAAAAAGAACAAGAAAAAGAAGAAGAAAGAAACTGGGCATTACTGTCCATCACTAGTGACTGTGTATATTGCCAGGAGCAATATTAAGACAAACACCAGACAATACATTGTTTACACAATAGAATGATATATAAAAGTCAGGTTCAACAACAAACTATTAAAATAAAGGAAATCAATTCTGTGAAACAAAGTCATACTTGAGATAGAGTGAGGTTCATCTTGAAAAAGGCTCTAATATTCAGTATATCTCCAATATTCAGGACATTCAGAATTAACAGTGTTCCAGGTAACTCACCTTGAAAAAGTTCTCGTATTTTTTATGGAGTAGGATTTTCAGTAATGGCCATGAGGCATATGACAGAAATTGCCACAAAATCAATGGTGGAAAATAAAAAAAAAATCAAACAATTGTATTTCTCTTCTCTAGAAGTTTCTTTAGCGCTTTTTTGACACCTTTGTTTCTCAGGGAGTAAATCAAAGGATTCAACATGGGAGTGACTAAAATGTAACATAAGGAGGCCACTTTACTAGCTCAGGAAATCTGTCTGGAATGAGATAAATAAAAAAGACGGTACCATACAGTACACTACGACTCCTAAGTGAGAGCTGCAAGTTGAGAAGGCTTTCTTACGTCCCTCAGAGGAGCGTATCTTCAGAACTGTGGACACAATATTCATGTAAGAAACAGTAATAACTATGATGGTAGGCATGATAATGATGCCAGATAAGGAGAAAGAAACCATCTTATAGGGCACCTGGGTGGCTCAGTGGATTAAGCTGCTGCCTTCGGCTCAGGTCATGATTTCAGGGTCATGGGATCCAGTCCCCCATCGGGCTCTCTGCTCGGCAGGGAGCCTGCTTCTCTCTCTCTCTCTCTGCCTGCCTCTCTGTCTACTTGCGATCTCTCTCTGTCAAATAAATAAATAAAATCTTAAAAAAAAAAAAAAAAAAGAAACCATCCTATAGATGAAGAGGTCAGAACAAGATATCCTTTGAAGTGGATGAGTATCAAGGTAAAAGTGGTCAATGGCCCGGGAAGCACAAAAGGATAAAGTAAATGTCATGCCTGTTTGAAGAACTGAGCTGATACAGCCACAAAAATAGGAACCAGCCACCAACTGAATGCAGAGGCGAGTTGACATCTGGACAGAGTAGAGGAGTGGGTTGCAGATGGCAATGAAGTGGTCATAAGACATGGCTGCCAGGAGAAATCCCTCAGTCACAATGAACAAGGCAAAGAGAAAGAACTGGATCAGACAGCCGGCAAAGGAGATTGACTTGCTCTCAGACCAGAAGTTGATCATAGCTTTGGGTGCAATAACAGAAGAATAGAAGAGATCAATGAAGGAGAGGTTGCCTAGGAAGAAATACATTGGTGTGTTCAGCCGGGGATCAGTCATAATAATGGTCATCATCCCCACATTCCCTAGAAGCACCATGGAATACACAAGCAGAAAGAGCAGGAAAAGGAGAATGTGGAGTTCTGGGCAGACCCTGAAGCCTACAAGAATGAAGTCAGTCACTGCTGAGTGATTGCTTGTTCCCCTGTCACCCATGGCAGAAACCTGCTGAGAGACACAAGGAAAAATAAACAAATGAACCCCTTGGTTCTAGCTAGAAATAATCATTACAGACTTAGGACTTAAAAACCTTTTCTATAGTGATCATATATTTTAACTTTATAAAATCACTGTCCATTAAATTTAAACCATTACAACTAATGGTGAATCAAAAGTTAGATTTATGTCCCTCTTCATACAAGTGGTAGAATTAGACTTTCTTTCCTCTATATCTATTGAAATTCCTTTCCACCCAAATGCATATGCAAGTATCACTTAGGTG
Organism: Mustela lutreola; assembly: GCF_030435805.1. Classification (NCBI taxonomy): domain Eukaryota; kingdom Metazoa; phylum Chordata; class Mammalia; order Carnivora; family Mustelidae; genus Mustela; species Mustela lutreola. The sequence goes on from NC_081297.1 coordinate 60,274,545, forward strand.
TATGTTTCTGAATCATGATTTAATTGGAATTGGAAGAAATTGGAGTAATTGGAAGAATGCACAAATAATTTAATAGAATAATATAGTTAGAAAACATAACTTTGAGTCTTCACATTACAAAGCAGCAGATATAAAGAAAGTGACTGAATTTAAAAATGACTTAAGAAGTACAATTTTTGTGGGCAATGGAAATTTTGAATTCTGTTGTAAGTTATTTACTCACTAAGATCACAGTTCTGCACAAAAAAAAAAAAAAAAAAAAAAAACCACAAATGTTACTAGGATTCAAATACTAGTATTTCTTTCCCAGGTGGGAATTGGCAGCCCCTTCATAATGATCATTACCCTGCATTCCTTCATCCTGCAGCTCATAGTTTGTTGGGTTTTTTATTTTTCCTTTTTTAAGAAGATCTACAGGTAGCCTAGAAGGAAGAGTTACTTTGGAAAATGATACTGAAAGAAAGAAAGAAAGAAAGAAGGAAAGGAAGGGAGGAAGGAAGGAAGGAAGGAAGGAAAGAAAGGATGGGAGGAAGGAAAATAAAAGAAAAGAAAAGAGAAAAAGATATCACATTACACCAGTTAGAATGGCCAAAATTAGCAAGACAGGAAACCACATGTGTTGGAGGGCAAGTGGAGAAAGGGGAACCCTCTTCCACTGTTGGTGGGAAAGCAAGTTGGTGCAGCCTCTTTGGAGAATAATAGGGAGATTCCTCAAGAAATTAAAAATAGAACTTCCCAGTGACCCTGCCATTGCACTCCTGGATATTTACCCCAAAGATACAGATGTAGTGCAAAGAAGGGCCATCTGTATCCCAATGTTTATAGCAGCAATGGCCACGGTCACCAAACTGGAAAGAACCAAGATGCCCTTCAACGGACGAATGGATAAGGAAGATGTGGTCCATATACACTATGGAGTATTATGCCTCCATCAGAAAGGACGAATACCCAACTTTTGTAGCAACATGGATGGGACTGGAAGAGATTATGCTGAGTAAAATAAGTCGAACAGAGAGAGTCAATTATCATATGGTTTCACTTATTTGTGGTGCAGAACAAATAGCATGGAGGATATGGGGACCAAAAGAGGACAAGGGAGTTGAGAGAAATTGGAAGGGGAGGTGAACCATGAGAGACTATGGACTCTGAAAAACAATCTGACGGTTTTAAAGGGGCGGGGAATGGGAGGTCGGGGTACCAGGTGGTGGGTATTATGGAGGGCACAGATTGCATGCAGCACTGGGTATGGTGAAAAAATAATGTATACTGTTTTTCTGAAAATAAATAAATTGAAAAAATTTTAAAAATAAAATAAAATAAAGTTTTAAAAAAAGACAGTAGTCAGAGATACAGAAGGACACTACATAATTCTTTTTATTTATTTATTTTTTTATTTTTTATAAACATATATTTTTATCCCCAGGGGTACAGGTCAGTGAATCACCAGGTTCACACACTTCACAGAACTCACCAAAGCACATAGGGAAGGACACTACATAATTCTTAAAGGGACTATCCACCAAGATGATCTAACAATTGTAAATATGTATGCCCCCAATATGGGAACAGCCAATTACATAAGAAAACTGTTAATCAAGATAAAGAGTCATATTGATATGAATACATTAGTAGTAGGAGATCATAATATGCCTCTCTCAGAAATAGATCATCAAAGCAGAAAATCAATAAAGAAACAAGAGCATTGACTGACGCATTGTACCAGATGGACCTCATAGATATATAGAGAGCAGTCCACCCTAAAACAACAGAATACTCATTCTTCCCAAGTGCACATGGAACTTTTCTAAAGAATAGACCACATACTGAGTCACAAATCAGGACTCAACCTATACCAAAAGACTGAGATGGTTCCCTGCATATTCTCAGATCACAATGCTTTGAAATTGGAGCTCAAAAACAAGGAAAAGTTCGGAAGGAACTCAAACACCTGGAAGCTAAAGACTACCTTGCTTAAGAATGATTGGATCAACCAGATCAAAGAAGAACTGAAACAATTCATGGAAACCAATGAGAATGAAGACACCATGGTCCAAAACCTATGAGATACAGCAAAGGCAGTCCTAAGGGGGAAATACATAGCCATCCAAGCCTGCCTCAAAAAAAAATTGAAAAATCCAGAATACACCAGCTGTCTCTACACATTAATGAACTGGAGAATCAACAACAAATCAAACTAACTCCACACATAAGAAGGGAAATCATCAAGATTAGAGCAGAGATCAATGAGGTAGAAACCAGAGATACAGTAGAATGTATCAATGAAACTAGAAGTTGGTTTTTTGAAAGAATCAATAAGATCAATAAACTACTGGCCACACTAATCCAAAAGAGAGAAAGCTCAAATACATAAAATTATGAATGAAAAGGGAGAGATCACAACGAACACATAGGAAGTAGAAACAATCATCAGAAGTTATTATCAAAAGTTATATGCCAATAAGCTAAGCAACCTGGATGAAATGGATGCATTCCTGGAAAAGTATAAACTCCCAAAATTGAATCAGGAAGAAATTGACAACCTGAATAGACCACTATCTAGTAACAAGATTGAAGTGGTGATCAAAAACCTCCGAAAAAACAAGAGCCCAGGACCTGATGGATTCCCCAGAGAATTCTACCAAACTTTCAAAGAAGAAATAACACCTATTCTCCTGAAGCTGTTTCAAAAAATTAAAGCAAAAGGAAAACTTCCTGACTCTTTCTATGAAGCCAGTATTACCCTGATCTCCAAACCAGGCAAAGACCCTACCAAAAAGGAGAGTTTCAGACCAATATCACTGTTGAATATGGATGCTAAGATTCTCAACAAGATCCTAGCAAACAGGATCCAACAGCACATTAAAAAGATTATCCACCATGACCAGGTGGGATTCATCCCTGGGCTACAAGGATGGTTCAACATTCGCAAATCAATCAATGTGATAGAACAAATTAATAAGAGAAGAGAGAAGATCCACATGGTCCTCTCAATTGATGCAGAAAAAGCATTTGACAAAATCCAGCATCCGTTCCTGATTAAAACGCTTCAAAGTAGAGGGATAGAGGGAACATTCCCAAATTTCATAAAATCTATCTATGAAAGACCCACAGCAAATATCATCCTCAATGGGAAAAAGGTGGAGCCTTCCCATTGAGATCAGGAACACGACAAGGATGCCCACTTTCACCACTCTTGTTCAACATAGTATTATAAGTCCTAGCAACAGCAATCAGACAACAAAGAGAAATAAAAGTTATCCAAATTGGTAATGAAGAAGTCAAACTCTCTCTCTGCAGATGACATGATTCTTTATATGGAAAACACAAAAGACTCCACCTCCAAACTACTAGAACTCGTACAGCAATTCAGCAACGTGGCAGGATACAAGGTCAATGTACAGAAATCAGTGGCTTTCTTATACACTAACAATGAAAATACAGAAAGGGAAATTAGGGAATCGATTCCATTTACTATAGCACCAAGAACCATAAGATACTTGGGAATAAACCTAACCAAAGAGGTAAAGGATCTGTACTCAAGGAACTCCAGAACACTCATGAAAGAAATTGAAAGAAATTGAAGATAGAGCAATCTATACTTTTAATGCTATTCTGATCAAAATTCCTCCGGTATTCTTCAAAGAGCTGTAGCAAATAATCCTAAAGTTTGTATGGAATCAGAAGAGGCACCGAATCACTAAGGAAATGTTGAAAAACAAAAATAAAACTGGTTATTGATTTCAAGCTTTACTACACGTTAAGATTTCAAGCTTTACTACACGTTACTTGATTTCAAGCTTTACTACAAAACTGTGATCACCAAGACAGCATGGTACTGGCATAAAAACAGACACATAGACCAGTGGAACAGAGTAGAGAGCCCAGATATGGACCCTCAACTCTATGTTCAAATAATCTTCGACAAAACAGGAAAAAATATACAGTGGAAAAAAGACAGTCTCTTCAATAAATGGTGCTGGGAAAACTGGGCAGCTATATGTAGAAGATGAAACTCAACCATTCTCTTACATCGTACACAAAGATAAACTCAAGATGGATAAAAGACTTCAATGTGAGGCAGGAATCCATCAGAATCCTAGAGGAGAACATAGGCAGTAATTTCTTTGATATCTGCCACAGCAACTTCTTTCAAGATATGTCTCCAAAGGCAAAGGAAACAGAAGATGAACTTTTGGGACTTCATCAAAATCAAAAGCTTCTGCACAGCAAAGGAAACAGTCAAGAAAACAAAGAGGCAACCCACAGAATGGGAGAAGATATTTGCAAATGACAGTACAGACAAAAGGTTGATATCCAGGATCTATAATGAACTCCTCAAACTCAAAACACACAGAACAGACAATCATATCAAAAAATGGGCAGAAGATATGGTCAGATACTTCTCCAATAAAGACATACAAATGGCTATCAGACACATGAAAGAATGTTCATCATCACTAGCCCTCAGGGAGATTCAAATGAAAACCACATGGAGATATCACCTTACACCAGTTAGAACGGCGAAAATTAGCAAGACAGGAAACAACATGTGTTGGAGAGGATGTGGAGAAAGAGGAACCCTCTTGCACTGTTGGTGGGAATGCAAGTTGGTGAAGCCTCTTTGGAGAACAGTGTGGAGATTCCTCAAGAAATTAAAAATAGCACTTCCCTATGACCCTGCCATTGCACTACTGGGTATTTACCCCAGAGATACAGATGTAGTGAAAAGAAGGGCCATCTGTACCCCAATGTTTATAGCAGCAATGGCCATGGTCGCCAAACTGTGGAAAGAACCAAGATGTCCTGAGGACATTTCTTGATAGAAGAAACTAAATTCCCTTTACATCCATCCTACTCCTAGTTTTCATGAGTGCAGTTACCAGAATCAGAACCCAGCATGCTGAGAGAAGAATAGCACTTTAAAGCAGAGGCAGAATTTGTAACACTGGCTTTAAAATTTGACTGCTTTTTGAATACATCCTGGAAAAATGCAAAGTACATTGAAATGAATGAGTTTTGAGGGCTCTTTTAGTGGTGAGATAGATACTGGGTAGAATTTGTACTTACCAGAGTATTTAAATTAAAGTGCTAATTCATGCAAATAGCCTAACGGTTTGCTGGATTGATAAGTACAACACACAAATTAATAATGGATGGCTCTAAAGAAGTTGGGACACTAATAACACTGAGAAAACTTAAATTTAATCTCTTTAGGAGACAGTGATGCTGAGGAGGATTAACCATTGATGTTCTGGTCTCAAAAACCTGGGTTAGGTACACCTGAGGTATCAGAAAATTTTCCCTTCCTCAGTGACAAGAGCAACAACCCTTAGCTTGCAAAACATCTTGATATTTCTCTTTAAGTATGTTGATGTGAGACATTAAAGTCAAATGCAACTCCCCCCACCACTGAAAATTTGTGAAGTAAATATTTCCAATAGCATGGCATTAAACAAATTTAGATCCTATTTATAAATTCTTTGTTGAGGGGCACCTGAGTGGCTCAGTGGGTTAAAGCCTCTGCCATGGGCTCAGGTCATGATCTCAGGATCCTGGGATTGAGCCCCACATCGGGCTTCCCTCCTCTTTCTGCCTGCCTCTCTGCCTACGTGTGATTTCTCTCTGTCAAATAAATAAATGAATTCTTTAAAAAAAAAAAAAAAGAAAGAAAGAAATTATTTTTTTTAATTTTTTATTTTTTATAAACATATATTTTTATCCCCAGGGGTACAGGTCTGTGAATCACCAGGTTTACACACTTCACAGCACTCACCAAAGCACACCCCTCCCCAATGTCCATAATCCCACCCCCTTATCCTAAACGCCTCCCCCCAGCAACCCTCAGTCTGTTTTGTGAGATTAAGAGTCACTTATGGTTTGTCTCCCTCCCAATTCCATCTTGTTTCATTGATTCTTCTTCTACCCACTTAAGCCCCCATGTTGCATCACCACTTCATCATATCAGGGATATCATATGATAGTTGTCTTTCTCTGCTTGACTTATTTTGCTAAGCATGATACACTCTAGTTCCATATATGTTGTCACAAATGGCAAGATTTCATTTCTTTTGATGGCTGCATAGTATTCCATTGTGTATATATACCACCTCTTCTTTATCCTTTCATCTGTTGATGGACATCTAGGTTCTTTCCATAATTTGGCTATTGTGGACATTGCTGCTATAAACATTCGGGTGCACGTGTCCCTTTGGATCACTACGTTTGTATCTTTAGGGCAAATACCCAGTAGTGCCATTGCTGGGTCATAGGGCAGTTCTATTTTCAACATTTTGAGGAACCTCCATGATGTTTTCCAGAGTGGCTGCACCAGCTTGCATTCGCGCCAACAGTGTAGGAGGGTTCCCCTTTCTCCACACCCTCGCCAGCATCTGTCATTTCCTGACTTGTTGATTTTAGCCATTCTGACTGGTGTGAGGTGATATCTCATTGTGGTTTTGATTTGTATTTCCCTGATGCCAAGTGATATGGAGCACTTTTTCATGTGTCTGTTGGCCATCTGGATGTCTTCTTTGCAGAAATATCTGTTCATATCCTCTGCCCATTTTTTGATTGGATTATTTGACCTCTGGGTGTTGAGTTTGCTAAGTTCTTTATAGATTTTGGACACTAGTCCTTTATCTGATATGTCGTTTGCAAATATCTTCTCCCATTCTGTCAGTTGTCTTTTGATTTTGTTAACTGTTTCCTTTGCTGTGCAAAAGCTTTTGATCTTGATGAAATCCCAATAGTTCATTTTTGCCCTTGCTTCCCTTGCCTTTGGCGTTGTTCCTAGCAAGATGTTGCTGTGGCTGAGGTCGAAGAGGTTGCTGCCTGTGTTCTTCTCAAGGATTTTGATGGATTCCTTTCTCACATTGAGGTCCTTCATCCATTTTGAGTCTATTTTTGTGTGTGGTGTAAGGAAATGGTCCAATTTCATTTTTCTGCATGTGGCTGTCCAATTTTCCCAGCACCATTTATTGAAGAGGCTGTCTTTTTTCCATTGGACATTCTTTCCTGCTTTGTCGAAGATTAGTTGACTGTAGAGTTGAGGGTCTATTTCTGGGCTCTCTATTCTGTTCCATTGATCTATGGGTCTGTTTTTGTGCCAGTACCATGCTGTCTTGATGATGACAGCTTTGTAATAGAGCTTGATCCGGAATTGTGATGCCACCAACATTGGCTTTCTTTTTCAATATCCTTTGGCTATTCGAGGTCTTTTCTGGTTCCATATAAATTTTAGAATTATTTGTTCCATTTCTTTGAAAAAGATAGATGGTACTTTGGTAAGAATTGCATTAAATGTGTAGATTGCTTTAGGTAGTATAGACATTTTCACAATATTTATTCTTCCAATCCAGGAGCATGGAACATTTTTCCATTTCTCTGTGTCTTCCTCAATTTCTTTCATGAGTACTTTATAGTTTTCTGAGTATAGATTCTGTGTCTCTTTGGCTAGGTTTATTCCAACTATCTTATGGTTTTGGGTGCAATTGTAAATGGGATTGACTCCTTAATTTCCCTTTCTTCTGTCTTGCTGTTGGTGTAGAGAAATGCAACTGATTTCTGTGCATTGATTTTATATCCTGACACTTGACTGAATTCCTGTATAAGTTCTAGCAGTTTTGAAGTGGAGTCTTTTGGGTTTTCCACATATAGTATCAGATCATCTGTGAAGAGTGAATATTTGACTTCTTCTTTGCCGATTTGGATGCCTTTAATTTCCTTTTGTTCTCTGATTGCTGAGGCTAGAACTTCTAGTATTATGTAGAATAGCAGTGGTGATAATGGACATCCCTGCCGTGTTCCTGACCTTAGCGGAAAAGCTTTCAGTTTTGCTCCATTGAGAATGATATTTGCAGTGGGTTTTTCATAGATGGCTTTGATGATATTGAGGTATGTGCCCTCTATCCCTACACTTTGAAGACTTTTGATCAGGAAGGGATGCTGTACTTTGTCAAATGCTTTTTCAGCATCTATTGAGAGTATCATGTGGTTCTTGTTCTTTCATTTATTGATGTGTTGTATCACATTGATTTATTTGCAGATGTTGAACCAACCTTGCAGCCCTGGAATAAATCCCACTTGGTCATGGTGAATAATCCTTTTAATGTACTGTTGAATCCTATTGGCGAGTATTTTGTTGATTATTTTTGCATCTGTGTTCATCAAGGATATTGGTCTATAGCTCTCTTTTTTGATGGGATCCTTGTCTGGTTTTGGGATCAAGGTGATGTTGGCCTCATAAAATGAGTTTGGAAGTTTTCTTCCATTTTTATTTTTTGGAACAGTTTCAGGAGAATAGGAATTAGTTCTTCTTTAAATGTTTGGTAGAATTCTCCCGGGAAGCCGTCTGGCCCTTGGCTTTTGTTTGTTTGGAGATTTTTAATGACTGTTTCAATCTCCTTACAGGTTATGGATCTGTTCAGGCTTTCTATTTTTCCTCGTTCAGTTGTGGTAGTTTATATGTTTCTAGGAATTCATCCATTTCTTCCAGATTGTTAAATTTGTTGGCGTAGAGTTGCTCATAGTATGTTCTTATAATACTTTGTATTTCTTTGGTGTTAGTTGTGTTCTCTCCTCTTTCATTCATGATTTTATTTATTTGGGTCCTTTCTCTTTTCTTTTTGATAAGTCTGGCCAGGGGTTTATCAATTTTATTAATTCTTTCAAAGAACCAGCTCCTAGTTTCGTTGATTTGTTCTATTGTTTTCTTGGTTTCTATTTCATTGATTTCTGCTCTGATCTTTATGATTTCTCTTCTCCTGCTGGGCTTAGGGTTTCTTTCTTGTTCTTTCTCCAGACCCTTAAGTGTAGGGTTAGGTTGTGTACCTGAGACCTTTCTTGTTTCTTGAGAAAGGCTTGTACCGCTATATATTTTCCTCTCAGGACTGCCTTTGTTGTGTCCCACAGATTTTGAACCGTTGTGTTTTCATTATCATTTGTTTCCATGATTTTTTTCAATTCTTCTTTAATTTCCCGGTTGACCCATTCATTCTTTAGAAGGATGCTGTTTAGTCTCCATGTATTTGGGTTCTTTCCAAACTTCCTTTTGTGGTTGAGTTCTAGCTTTAGAGCATTGTGGTCTGAAAATATGCAGGGAATGATCCCAATCTTTTGATACCAGTTGAGTCCTGATTTAGGACTGAGGATGTGATCTATTCTGGAGAATGTTCCCTGTGCACTAGAGAAGAATGTGTATTCTGTTGCTTTGGGATGAAATGTTCTGAATATATCTGTGATGTCCATCTGGTCCAGTGTGTCGTTTAAGGTCTTTATTTCCTTGCTGATCTTTTGCTTGGATGATCTGTCCATTTCAGCGAGGGGAGTGTTAAAGTCCCCTACTATTATTGTATTATTGTTGATGTGTTTCTTTGATTTTGTTATTAATTGGTTTATATAGTTGGCTGCTCCCACGTTGGGGGCATAGATATTTAAAATTGTTAGATCTTCTTGTTGGACAGACCCTTTGAGTATGATATAGTGTCCTTCCTCATCTCTTATTATAGTCTTGGCTTAAAATCCAATTGATCTGATATAAGGATTGCCACTCCTGCTTTCTTCTGATGACCATTAGCATGGTAAATTTCGCCCCCCCCCCTTCACTTTCAATCTGGAGGTGTCTTCGGGCTTAAAATGAGTTTCTTGGAGGCAACATATAGATGGGTTTAGTTTTTTTATCCATTCTGATACCCTGTATCTTTTGACAGGGGCATTTAGCCCATTAACATTCAGGGTAACTATTGAGAGATATGAATTTAGTGTCATTGTATTGCCTGTAAGGTGACTGTTACTGTATATGGTCTCTGTTCCTTTCTGATCTACCACTTGGAGGTTCTCTCTTTGCTTAGAGGACCCCTTTCAATATTGCCTGTAGAGCTGGTTTGGTGTTTGCAAATTCTTTCAGTTTTTGTTTGTCCTGGAAGCTTTTAATCTCTCCTTCTATTTTCAATGATAGCCTAGCTGGATATAGTATTCTTGGCTGCATGTTTTTCTCGTTTAGTGCTCTGAAAATATCATGCCAGCTCTTTCTGGCCTGCCAGGTCTCTGTGGATAAATCAGCTGCCAATCTAATATTTTTACCATTGTATGTTACAGTCTTCTCTTCCCGGGCTACTTTCAGGATTTTCTCTTTGTCACTGAGACTTGTAATTTTACTATTAGGTGACGTGGTGTGGGCCTATTCCTATTGATTTTGAGGGCATTCTCTGAACCTCCTGAATTTTGATGCTCGTTCCCTTTGCCATATTGGGGAAATTCTCCCCAATAATTCTCTCCAGTATACCCTCTGCTCCCCTCTCTCTTTCTTCTTCTTCTGGAATCCCAATTATTCTAATGTTGTTTCATCTTATGGTGTCACTTATCTCTCGGATTCTCCCCTCATGGTCCAGTAGCTGTTTGTCCCTCTTTTGCTCAGCTTCTTTATTCTCTGTCATTTGGTCTTCTATATCACTAATTCTTTCTTCTGCCTCATTTAACCTAGCAGTGAGAGCCTCCATTTTTAATTGCTCCTCATTAATAGCTTTTTTGATTTCAACTTGGTTAGATTTTAGTTCTTTTATTTCTCCAGAAAGGGCTTTTATATCTCCCGAGAGTGTTTCTCTAATATCTTCCATGCCTTTTTCGAGCCCGGCTAGAACCTTGAGAATTGTCATTCTGAACTCTAGATCTGAAATATTACCAATGTTTGTATTGATTATGTCCCTAGCCTTTGCTACTGCCTCTTGATCTTTTTTTTGTGGTGAATTTTTCCGTCTTGTCATTTTATCCAGATAAGAGTGTATGAAGGAGCAAGTAAACTACTAAAAGAGTGGCAACAACCCCAGGAAAATATGCTTTAACCAGATCAGAAGAGATCCCAAATCATGAGGGGGGAGAAAGGGAATAAAAAGAGGTTGAAAAAGGGAGAAAGAAAAAAAAAGAAAAAAAGAAAAGAAAAGAATTTAAAAAAAGAAAACGAATAAAGAAAAATATAAAAAAGAAAAAATATATATATTAGATAAACTAGTTAAAAAACGTTAAAAAAGAAAAGAGTAAAAGTTTAAAAAAAAAAATTTTACCAGAAGGCGAGAAAAAAAACAAAAAATGTAAAAGAAAAAAATTAAATTATCTGCAAGACTAAAAAAAATCACAGGGAGAAAGCCATGAGTTCCGTGCTTTGCTTTCTCCTCATCTGGAATTCTGCTGCTCTCCTTGGTATTGAAACCGCACTCCTTGGTAGGTGAACTTGGTCTTGGCTGGATTTCTTGTTGATCTTCTGGGGGAGGGGCCTGGTGTAGTGATTCTCAAGTGTCTTTGCCCCAGGCGGAATTGCACAGCCCTTACCAGGGGCCGGGGTGAGTAATCCGCTCAGGTTTGCTTTTAGGAGCTTTTGTTCCCTGAGCGCTTTCCGTAGATTTCCAGAGGACAGAAATACAAATGGTGGCCTCCTGGTCTCCGGAGCCGAGAGCCCGGGGCCCCACTCCTTAGTGCGCCCTCAGAGAACAGCGCCCAGTAACTCCCATCTGCCTGACCTCTGGCCGCGCTCCGAGCTCACCGAGACTGCGACCGGTTCAAGGTAACACCGAGCTGTGATCTTACTGTCAGCCCTGTCTCTGTAGCCAGCTTTCCCATTCCAATACCCACAAGCTCTGCGACACTCAGACACCCCCGATTCTTCTGTGACCCTGCGGGACCTGAGGCCACGCTGACCCTGCGTGGGCTTCGTCCCGGTTTAGCCTCTGGAGCGATGTTCCTCTGTGGAACAGACTTTTATAAGTCCTGATTTTGTGCTCTGTTGCTCCGCCGCTTGCTGGGAGCCGGCCCCTACACCCGGGGTCTATCTTCCCGTCGCTTTGGATTCACGTGTCCGCCAGTCCTACCTTTCAGAAAGTGGTTGATTTTCTGTTTCCAGAATTGCTGTTCTTCTTCTCTTCGATCTGCCGATGGATTTGCAGGTGTTCAAAAATTTTAGATAAGCTATCTAGCTGATCTCCTGGTAGCTGAAGTTGACTCAGCCTGCTACTTCTCCACCATCTTGACTCCTCGAAAGAAAGAAATTCTTTGTCGATTTCCCACACCTAATTTCCTGAAATTCTGACTAAACAACTCACCCTTTCCAGGCTTATGATTGTGGATATGCAGACCGAACCAAACAAAATTTACATATCTTATTATTTAGCTTTTGCTTAAGTCATCCAAAGTTAATTATGTAAGTTACCACAAAAGAAACCTAAGTATTATACATTATATTATATTTTATTATATTATATATATTATATTTTATATTATATATTCAGTTGAATAAACTGATGCCAGTGCCAATGTAAATAAATAGATGATTTTTAAATGTTGGTAAGTAAAAAATAAACTATTTCAAATGCCTTGAAGCCATATTTCATAAAAATGAACACATAGAAAATCAGTCTCTGGTTAAAGTTCCTGTTTTCAGTTTTTGTTTGTTTACAGAATTGAAATAATTAAGAAATTACTTTGAAACCACATCCTTTTTTTATGTTTTCATTTTCAGGATATATTGCTTTTTTCTTATCCCATCTCTTCCTTGTTCCTCTCCCTCTCCAGGCTTCACAAGTAAGTTTCTTTGTCCTCACTGAGATATCCTGAATAATAACTTACACACATTCAAAACTTTTATTGATTTTATGACCTACATTGCTTTCAGGGGATTGGACAAAGTGACATCTTCTATTCAACATAAAGAATAAGTGTAACAAACAATCCAATATCAATTCAACATTACAACATTTTCCAATATCTAATCAGTTCAGCTTCTCCAATCACCATAAAAAGAAGTTTTTCTTTTCAATCTTTTCTTTTCAATCACCATAAAAAGAAGTTGAAATTATCTTAAGGAAAAGACATTGAAGCAAGCTCTGGGTGCTTGTCCACAGATGCTTAATGTAGTCATTTTAACCTTTGTTAGTGAAATTTCAATTCAGTGCTTCATTACCATTTACAACTATCAGAGTCAGAGAATATTAGCATCCTGGCAATAGAAAATATTATTATAAGTGCCTTCACCAAAGTTCTGCATCATTACACTAAATATTAGGTAACCATCAACAATACATAAAATTTAAAGACAAAATGCAATACATGATGTTATAGGGCAATTAATATACATGCATATCCAAACTAAGAATGTTAATCAAGAAAGATGAATCCTGCAGTACAAAACAACAAATAAGTTAATCGTATTTGAGAAAGCGAGTTCAATCTTCAGCTTCTTGAGATGGTATCACTATTAAAAGACTTCTTCACGTGGATTTTTGTGTACAATTTTAAAGTCACCCCTAAATAACAACTTGTGATGTCTATGTTGCAGAATGTAATCTTCAAAGTCTCTTGGATGTAGCAGTGTTTCATAAACAATCCATGCATCATTTAAAAAAATAAAAAGCCTTTGTCAATGAAAGCCAACAGAAGGTTGGTAAGACATTGGGATGTTCCAATGGCATCTTGATATATAAAGATATAAATTCGGCACTACTTTTCAAAGGAGACCCAGAGAAAAAAGTTACCAAAGTGTTTATGGCAATTGAAAGAAAACTACAGAGACCTTATTGAGCACCTTTGGAAGTATTCTGCCTTGGTTTTCAACTTTTCCAGATTCCTTCAAACATTTAAAGTAGTTTCAGCAATGCCACTTCTGAGGTTTTGCACTGGAATACTTTTATCTGTTAAGGCTACAAAACAGGAAATATGAATCAACCAGACAAAAACTAAAGCAAAAGAATCAGGCCATATTCTTATCCAGTATTCTATTGCCTTTTCCCAACAGTTCTTAGTAACCTGCACTTGTTAGCTCTACAACAGAGTGACACTCTAACAGTAATGGGCATCCAATGGAAATATATCAAACCTAAACTTAAAAGGGTATTTTCCAGACTAATAATAATACAGGACAATGATCACTTTCCCAAGCCAAATAGGATATTTATTTTGCTCTCAAATAATGTTTTTCTCAAGTATAATTAAATGGCTACCTCTGAGTATCAACTATAATGGTAGATCCACAGGTTTAGGGAGGAGGGGATAAACATAACCTTACTTTTTTAAAAAAATCATTTTGCTGATCTCTTTATCTCTTAAATAATCATTAATCAAATCTTGAACCCTAATAAACATTAACCCACAAAATGAATGCCTTGTGCATTCATCAAAGAAAGCTTTGCTATATAAACAAAAACTGAAAAAAAGAAGGCTTAGTCAGATACCCATGTTTGGGGTTTTCACAATGCCAAGTACATCGACAAAACTGATCATTGTACCTTATTTCTTAGATTTAGCTTTTTCCACATTTGATTTTGTTTGGACTTAAGCATTAACTGTTTCACTGAAGCCCTGTTTCATTTTTGCACTTAGAGCCCTTGTAAAAACAGTGATTTGTTATAACTTTCTCTAGAACTTGGCTTCCCTTGATACCTGTCAAATCTGTGGGTTGCTGCTGCATTAACCTCTCTTATCTCAATTGGTATTTTATGCTTAGCATAATAACAATTTTATTACTCCTTAACCAAACTAATAAACACACTCATACACACATAAATATAACACATGCTTGCACATATATATAATCTGACTATTCATGAAGGTTATTGTAAGGCCTTGTGATATTTTTCACTGAGATTCTCAAGCTCTCTTCATTTTAATATGGTGCCTTCACTAACTGCATATTCACTACAAATAATTTGTGTCATCCAAAACATAGAGAGCATGTGTTGTAAAATATTGTAAATATCCTAAATTATTTTCATGGTATGACAGCAAAGTAGGCATGACTCTGTCATTCAAAGAAATTTGAATAAAATATCTTATAAAATCAATGCAATTTTCACATTTCTTTTTTGGCCTATTAATTAAACAAAGATCACTGGTTATTCTACCTTTCCCTTTTCTCCTCATTATATCCACATGTTCTGAAGACTATACTTTCAGGGATCATTTCTATAGTTTGTTACTAGAGAAGTTTCTCTGAACTTGTAGTGTACCCAAGACCACGAGAAAGAGGTGTAGTATTCCTTCCTGAGCATGAAGCTGATCCTGGGTGTTGTGTATATCCACATGTTCCCTTATCTTTTGCCTGACATGGGAAACAAAGTACACCACTAACATTTATACTATCATTTGCATACAAACAATTGGGTTACACAGTTTCTAAGTTAATAATTATGCTAGGTATTTTCTTTTTTTTTTAAAAAGATATTTTTTTAATTTATTTGACAGAAAGATCACAAGTAGGCAGAGAGGCAGGCACAGAGAGACAGGAGGAGGAGGCAGGCTCCCCGCTGAGCAAAGAGCCCGATGCAGGACTCTAACCCAGAACCCTGAGATCATTATCTGAGCCAAATGCAGAGGCTTTAACCACTGAACCACCCAGGCGACCCAATTATGCTAGGTATTTTCTGCATCTCTATTTTACTTACAAAAGGAAGAAAAACTATAAAATTTTATAATTCCCCATTTGCAAAACGTATTATTGCCTGCAGAGTGAGAAATACATAACCCTTTATAAAAATGCAGCAGATTTTCATGGTGTCCAGAATTTTCAGGTTTAACATTGCCTTGCGAAAAAGTGAATATGTTATTTGGAGCTTTCTTTACAGGATGTTATTAATGCTGTAGAATAAACTATTAAGGAGCATTTTTCTTTGAAGGGGTGGGGTTTTCTTTTTTAAATAAACCTGAGCTTTAAAATGCCTGAGTCTAAAAGATCAAGAAGATAAAATCAGCTGGTACAAGAACAGAACATGTGGAAGCAGATTTAAAGTACAACTTTTTTCTTCCATAGGACTTTTTTCATGGCATCTTTAATATCCTTGTTTCTTAGAGAGTAGATTCAGGGGTTCAGCATAGGTGTGAACAAAATGTAACATACTGAAGTCACTTTACAAAGTTCAGGGTTACTTGGAGGTGTGAGGTAGACAAAGGAGACAGTCCCATAGAGCAAACTTACAACCCCTAGGTGGGAGCTGCAAGTAGAGAAGGCTTTCTTCCTCCCTTCCCTGGAGTGGATTTTTAAGACTGCAGACACAATATGCATATAAGATACCACAATAATGACTACTGTGAGCAAAAAAAATGAGCACAGCCAGACTAAATGACACCATTCTTATTCATAAAGATATTGGAACAGGAGATCTTCTCAATTGAGTTGGAATCACAGTAGAAGTGATCAATGACTCAGGAAGCACAGAAAGACATTGAGAAGGTTACACCGATTTGAAGGATGGAACTGACAGCCACAGAGATAGCAACCAGCCACCAACTGGATACAAAACAGTGTAGAGGAGTGGGTTGCACATGGTGATGAAGTGGTCATAGGCCATGGCTGCCAGGACAAAAGCCTCTGAGACCATAAGGAGTGCATAAAGAAATAGCTGACCCACACAACCTGCAAAAGATATGGACTTTTTTTGAGACAGGATGTTGACCATGGCTTTGGGTACAATAACCGTGGAGTAGGAGAGGTCAATGATGGAGAGATTGCCTAGGAATAAATACATTGGTGTGTTCAGCCAGGGATCAGTCACAATGATGCCAATCATGCTAAGGTTCCCCAGAGGACCATCCCATAAACAATCAGGAATAGTAGGAAGAGGAGACTGTGGAGCTCTGGACGGACCTGATGCCTACAAGGATGAAGTTAGTCACTTCTAAGTGGTTGTCTCTGCCCTCGTCACCCATGGCAAATTTCTGCTTTAAAGTGTAATTGGAAGGGGAGGTGAACCATGAGAGACTATGGACTCTGAAAAACAATCTGAGGGTTTTGAAGGGGCGGGGGGTGGGATGTCGGGGTACCAGGTGGTGGGTATTATAGAGGGCATGGATTGCATGGAGCAGTGGATGTGGTGCAAAAATAATGAATACTGTTATGCTGAAAATAAAAAATAAATAAATAAATAAATAAATAAAATAAAGTACAAAGGAAAGTCAACAGATAAAGTTTCCACTATTTCTCTACCATCACATATAATACTTTATATTAAAAAAAAAAAACCTTATAGTTGACATAATACTTTCAAGTTAAGTCCCATTAAGTTTACACACATGAGAAAATTCAAGATGAGAGGGATTTGACGTGCCTAAGGTAACACAACTGGTTAAGGTAACACAACTGGATAGGGTTCAAACTGGAATTTGAACTCAAGGTGAAATATTTTATATTAAAGTTTACTGTGAATTTCAATACAACAAAGTCTGATACGTCCTTATGTCTTTCTATCTTGTCATACAGATGGTTTGCAAGATGTCATTTGTGATTTCAAAGTACTAAAGTCTAACTCTTCATATTAAGAAAAAGACACTTCCTTAAGTTTCATTTATCATTTTATATTCATTTTTATAATAATATTTTGCTTCAAAACAGTAAAATTAATTAATCTAAAAAGAAAGATACAAGTTCTTTTTAAGATAATATGAACTTTCTACCAAAAAGAGCTTTTACAACAGCAAGTAAGTTACTAAGGAGTTAACTGTCTTTTTTGAGATCTTTAAAAATAAAAGCAGACTTCAACTTCTGGAAAAAATCTAATTTTATTTAAATGCAAAAGTAAAATGTGATTGATGCCTTTATAATTTGTATCCTGTAAAGTGTGTTGATACTGTTTTCTTAAATTTGTCAAGAAATCCATGTCATATCCAGCTTCTAAACTTTAAAACTTTTGAAGTTAAACTTATTGGACAGATTTAACTATAATTTTTGTTTTAATTCCTATATGAGGCTAATAACAGACTCATAAATACAGCTAGGAAATATTGACTTTATGATATATATAAGAATATATATATATATATATATATATATATGAATGATCTTTTCTTAAGATTTGTTAATCTATTTTAGAAAGAGAGAGAGCATGCTCATGGGTGGGGGAAGGAAAGAGAGTGAAAGAGAATCTCAAACAAACTCCCTGCTGAGCACAGAGCCCTATGTGAGGTTCAATCTATAAACCTGAGATCATGACCTGAGTGGAAATCAAGAGTTAGATGCTAAAGCAACTGAGTCATTTAGGTTCCCCAATCTTGTTTCTTCATTGATGTCTGATAGTAAACATTAGTGAAGTGAATTAGAAAAGAATCCTTCTTCATTGGAAGATTATTATTAAAACTTAATTTCTATAGATGATATTTTAAAATTATATTTCTCCTTTATACATTATCTTTATCTATTTAAAATATTTTTTTTAGATTTTTACAATTTATTTATTTGACAGAGAGAGAGAGATCACAAGTAGGCAGAGAGGCAGGAAGAGAGAGAGGGGGAAACAGGCTCCCACCTGAGCAGAAAGCCCGATGTGGGGCTTGATCCTAGGACCCTGAGATCATGACCTGAGCCAAAGGCAGAGGTTTAGCCCACTGACACACCCAGGCGCCCCTATTTAAAATATTTTTATTTTAAAAAATCATCTATTTTTTGTTAAAAAAATCATTATACAGCTGAACCCCTGGGCACAGGTTAGGAACATAGAATTCCCATATAGTTTAAATCTGCATAAAATTCTTGATTCTGTAAAATTGTAACTACTACTAAAAACTTGCTGTTGACCAGAAGCCTTACTGGTAACATAGTTTGTTAACATTTGTCTGTTATATGTATTATATGCTGCTTTTGCACTAAAATAAGCTGGGGAAAAGAAAACATTATTAAGAAAATCATAAGGAAGAGGCACTTACAGCATCATCCTGTATTTATTGAACAAAAAAAAATTGCATTGAAGTGGACCCATGCCGTTCAAACCCATATTGTTCAAGATTCAGCTATATATATTTTTTAAATGTCAGGAGTATCTGTACTGCCATCCTTTTTTCATTCCTGATGCTTGTCATTTAATTTTGCTGTTTTTCCATTGTAACATTTGCCAGAGTTTTGTACATCTTATGGTCTTTCCAAGAATCAATGGTAAGCTATGTGATCACCTCATACCTGTCAGAATGGCTAAAATCAAAAACAAAAACCAAGTGTTGATGAGGATGTGGAGAAAAAGGACCCCCCATGTACTGTTGGTAGGAATGCAAACTGGTGCTATGTGGAAAACAGTATGGAGATTCCTCAGAAAGTTAAAAATAGAACTACCCTATAACCCAGTAATTGCACAACTAGCTATTTAACCAAAAATACAAAACACTGGTTCAAAGGGATACATGCACCCCCAAGTTTATTGCACATTATTTACAATAGCCAAATTATGAGAGAGTAGTCCAAGTGCCCATCAATAGATGAATGGATAAAGAAGACATGGTCTATATACACAATAGAATATTACTCAACCACTTCAAAAAGAATGAAATCTTGCCATTTTCAATGACATGGATGGAGCTAGAGAGCCTAATTCCAAGTGAAGTCAGTCAGAGAAAGACAAATACACTATGATTTCACTCATACATGGAATTTAGAAAACAATACTAATAAGCAAAACAAAAAGGGAGAGAGAAACCAAGAAACAGACTCTTAACTATAGAGAACAAACTGATGTTTACCAGAGGGGAGGTGGATAGGAGGATGGGGGAAATAAATGATAGAGATTAAAGAATATAGTAATTATGATAAACATTGAGTAAGGTATACAATAATTGAGGAATCACTATATTGTACACCTGAAACCAATATAACACTGTACATTAACTGTGCTGGAATTAAAATTAAGAACTTAATAAAAAATACAAGAATGGCCAATAGATAAAAAAGGTAAGTCATGTGAATATCTTATCCAAATTTGTCCTTTTTCATGAATTTTTATGTATAACATTTACTTTCTTTCATTTTTTTGTTTTGACTTGCTCTTTTCTATTTCAATATTAAAATAGAAGATCAATATCAATGTTTCTGTTTTACCTGTTTATCATATTTACCTACAATGCTTTGTATATATCCCTCTAAGTTCTTATTTTTCTATACTGCAAAAGTTTAGATATAATTTTTTAGCTTAAAGTCAACATTTTTTTCTTTCTTTTTTTTATTTCTTTTCACCGTAACAGTATTCATTGTTTTTGCACCACACCCAGTGCTCCATGCAATACGTGCCCTCCCTAATAACCACCACCTTGTTCCCCCGACCTCCCACCCCCCGCCCTTTCAAAACCCTCAGATTGTTTTTCAGAGTCCATAGTCTCTCATGGTTCACCTCCCCTTCCAATCTCCCTCAACTCCCTTCTCCTCTCCATCTCCCCATGTCCTCCATGTTATTTGTTATGCTCCACAAATAAGTGAAACCATATGATGATTGACTCTCTCTACTTGAAACAAAGTCAACATTTAATTTTATTTCCTTTTGATCCATTGAGTTTTGGGAAGTAATTTTAATGTCCATGCTCATAGAGTTTCTCAATCCATTATTTAGTTGTTACTGTTTCCTCTATTAAGCTAACAATTATCAAAGAACATATACTGAATGATTTTAATCTTTGAATCTGTTGAGGGTTTCTTTCTGCCCCATCTATGGTGAATGATTATAAGTGTTCTTGTGCATTTCAAGCACTAGAATATTTTTATTGCTAATGCCATTGTGGGAAGTTTAAGGGTAAGAAAAAAATATATTGGATTCTGGCACATTTTGGAGATTGGATAACCAAATGCTATTGCATGTACTTTCTAAATTGGAGTTGTTGGAAGATCAAATGTTTCCTGCCACTAGTATTCTTGGCACAAATTTTGCTCTACCAATATGATCCACACAAACTCGGAATTTTAAAGGGCACAGTGAGTTGGACATCAATTTTCTATTCTTTTTGATATTTTCTACCAGGGAAATGTCACCTTAGGAAGGTTGTGCAAACATATGAGCTATTTGCCAGAGTATCGTTGATTTCCCAACCTCACAGAGAAGCTATGTTGATGGTTGAGGAAGGAGTGACATCTCTTTGCTTCCAGGTGTCTGATCCTTAGACCACAATTAAGATGCTCCATTTTTTAAATTGTATCCACTGGTAGCCTTTCTGAATTTTACTATATTGCTCTAAGGGTCATTGTAAGAGTGTCACTTAGAAGTTCCTCCAGCCTTTCCATATAAGATAGCCATCAATTCACCCTGATTGGTATTTTCCTGTTTAAAATACTTAAACTGTATACTCTTCCTATACTTACCAATCTTTTACTAATACTGCATTACAATAAGGAAAGGCTTTGGTTTCATATACTCTGCTATCTACAAATTTTAAAAATCCGTTTAATTCTAGGAATAATTTTTAATTAAAAATGGGTACCAGGTGGTGGGTATTATAGAGGGCACGGATTGCATGGAGCACTGGGTGTGGTGAAAAAATAATGATACTGTTATGCTGAAAATAAATAAATGAAAAAAAATGGATTTTCTAAGAATAGAATTAAAATTAAGTTATGAATATATTTAGGGGAAATGGCATCCTTATAATATTAATTTCATTAATGTAATGTGTTTCTCGTTTTACTGTAGTCTTTTAGTCACACATAGTTATTGAGAATTTTTAAATACAGATCATGATCTTTCATAAATATTCTTAAGGATTTTTAAAATGATTTTTGAATATTATAATTTCTTCCCTTTTATTTTCTACTTAGAATGTAAACATAAGAAAGCATAGAATTAGCAAAAATTAACTGACTTTGTGGGGCATCTGGGTGGCTCAGTGGGTTAAAGCCTCTACCTTCTGCTCAGGCCATGGTCCCGGGGGCCTGGGATCGAGCCCCGCATGGGGCTCCCTGCTCAGCAGGGAGCCTGCTTCCTCCTCTCTCTCTCTCTGCCTGCCTCTCTGCCTACTTGTAATCTGTCAAACAAATAAATATAATTTAAAAAAATCAGCTGACTTTGCGACTTAAAGGGCATTTGCACATCATGAAATATGTCTATATCAGGAATACAGGTAACTCATAATTTGAAGTTAACTTCTATCTTTTTTCAAAGCCTAACAAACATAATTTATTACATGATTTAGTATATTCATTCATCTAAAACTTATCTCGTGTAGCACAAGCATTTAAAGCTGTATGTATGCTATGTATGCTATGATAATGTATGCTATGTATGCTATGATATGTATGTATGTGATATGATATGATGCTTATGTATGCTATGATAATTATCAAGAAGTTTTTCCTTATCAATACAGAAAATAAAGTCCAGATAAATTTCCCAAAGGATAGGCAAAACCAGAGAAGGAAGGTCCCTTGTATTTGGACCATTATTAGATTATTTGCTTATATCTGAACTTACTGCAGTCCTCATGGACAACAGCCCTTGAGCTTGCACTTATGTCTCCATAATTGCCTTTATAATTACTCCTCTCCCAGTGGAATCCATCACAGTGGATGAGCAAAACCTCAATATTACAAAATCCTGAAGAAAAGTGTCAGAAGTAAAATGAGTAAGACCATCACAATCACTGCTGCTACTCTACCAAGTAATCATGGACTCTGGAGACCCAAGGTTGTTATGGTCCTTAAATATCCATGGTTATCCCATTATCCTTACTTTAAGATACGTAAGGCATAATAGAATTCAAGAAAGGAACTCTCCCTCTCTCTCTCTCTCTCTCTCTATATATATATATATATATATATATATATATATATTCCTTAAGTTTACTTGCCTTGACTAAAGAGTGAAAGTCCTCAAACTGATGCAGCTTTGAGAAAAAGTCATTCATTGTCATGTAAGGATTGGAATATTCATCAGCTTCTATCTCTGCTTCAAAGAAAAAGGCTATTCCAAATATGGAATATATTAAACTACATAACTACTAATGGATATATATATATATATATATATATATATATATATATATATCTGTAGATATATCTATAGATACAGATATAGATATAGATATCTAATGGAGCAATAACAGTTAATTTATTTGGGAGGAATAGCAATGACTGAGTAAATGAAAAATATTTGGAAGGAGCTTTAGAAACTGTGATATAGGCTTAGTGATATTTTTGATGTTATTAATTTTAACCTAAGAATAACGTCTCATTTTTTATTCTATTGTCAAAAATGGCAGTGTGATAATGGAAACTAAATAGATGGAGGCAAAAAAGGTAAAAATATTTTCTTATATATTTGTTACTGTTGTTTAATGATTCAAACACAGAGAGGCAATCATAATGGTTACAGCACTATCATACTCATTAAATGTATTGCTCATATTTTAGGTCTATGTAATACTCTTATTTGAAGTAAAGATGATTATTTAACTTTAATATATTGAGAATAGATATTCAAAATGTGACTAAAATTAGACAAAATAATATGTTACAACTTGGTATATATTCAGCCAAATTTTGGTTTTTTAATTTTTGATTATTTTTTATTTTTTATAAAGATTTTATTTATTTATTTTATAGAAAAAGACACCGCAAGAGAGGGAACACAAGCAGAGGGAGTGGGAAAGGGAGAAGCAAGTTCCTGCTGAGCAGGGAGCCTGATGCGGGGCTCCATCCCAGAACCCTGGGATCATGACCTGAGCCGAAGGCAGACGCTTAACGACTGAGTCACCCAGGTGCCCCTCATTTCTTTATTTTTTCTTTTTATTTTATTTTATTTTTTCTTTTTTTACTTTTTCTATTTTTTAACTTTTTTTATTACTTTCTGTCACCACACAGTACATCATTGGTTTTGATGTAGTGTTCCAAGATTCATTGTCTGTGTGTAACACCCAGTCCTCCATGCAGTATATGCCTTTGTTAATACCCAGCACTGGACGAGCCCATTCCCCCACCCACTTCCCCTTTAAAACCTTCAAATTGTTTCTCCAAGTCAAGTCTCTCATGATTCATCTCCCCTTCTAATTCCCCCCCCCCTTCATTTTTCACTTCCTGCTCCTAATGTCCTTCGTGCTATTCCTTATGTTCCACAAAGAAGTGAAACCATATGATAATTTACTTTCTCTGCTTATTTCACTTAGCATAATCTTCTCCAGTCCCATCCATGTTGATGCAAAAGCTAGGTATTCATCCTTTCTTCTGGCTGAGGAATATTCCATTATGTATATGGACCACATGTTTAACCATTCATCTGTTGAAGGGCATCTCCACTCTTTACACAGTTCAGCTATTGTTGACATTGCTGTTATTTTTATTTTTTTTAAGATTTTATTTCTTTATTTTTGGAGGGAAGAGCAGAGGAAATAGGAAAGGCAAGATCTCCACTGAGCAGAGACCAGTGAGGGTCTCCTAGGACCCTGAGATGATGACCTGAGCCAAAGACACATTTAACTAACTGAGCCACCAAGAGTCCCCCAAATTATGATGTAAATACAGTAACCCAATAACATCTTTCACTGCTTCATAGAATAACCACCTCATAGAACTAGTATTAGCTAATCCAAATTCCTGATTCTTCATGATATTAAAATTATTTTATATGCAATATTTAATTAAGATGTAAATAATTTATTCTACACTAGAGAAAATATTTATGTCACTATAAACAAAGCCCAGATTTCATTTGTTCATTTTACCTTGTACCTCTCAGCAGGTTTCTGCCATGGGAGACAGGGGAACAAGCAATCACTCAGAAGTGACTGACTTCATTCTTGTAGGCTTCAGAGTCGGCCCAGAACTCCACATTCTCCTCTTCCTGCTCTTTCTGCTTGTGTATACCATGATCCTTCTAGGGAATGTGGGGATGATGACCATTATTATGACTGATCCCCGGCTGAACACACCAATGTATTTCTTCCTAGGCAACCTCTCCTTCATTGATCTCTTCTATTCTTCTGTTATTGCACCCAAAGCTATGATCAACTTCTGGTCTGAGAGCAAGTCCATCTCCTTTGCTGGCTGTGTGACCCAGCTCTTCCTCTTTGCCTTGTTCATTGTTGCTGAGGGATTTCTCCTGGCAGCCATGGCTTATGACCGCTTCATTGCCATCTGCAACCCACTCCTCTACTCTGTCCATAAGTCAACTCATCTCTGCATTCAGTTGGTAGCTGGTTCCTATTTTTGTGGCTGCATCAGCTCGATTCTTTTGACCAGTGTGACATTCACTTTGTCCTTTTGTGCTTCCTGAGCTATTGAACACTTCTACTGTGATTACCGTCCACTTCAAAGGATTTCTTGTTCTGATCTCTACCTTCATAAGATAGTTTCCTTTTTCTTATGCAGCATTATTATTTTGCCTACCATAATTGTCATTATTGTGTCCTATATGTATATTGTGTCCACGGTTCTAAAGATAAGATCCACTGAGACGTAAGAAAGCCTTCTCTACTTGCAGCTCTCACCTAGGAGTCGTGAGTGTACTATATGGTGCCATCATTTTTATGTATTTCATCCCTGACAGATTTCCTGAGCTGAGTAAAGTGGCTTCCTTATGTTACACCTTAGTCACTCCCATGTTGAATCCTTTGATTACTCTCTGAGAAACAAAGATGTCAAAGAAGCTCTGAGAAAGATTCTGGGGAAAAAAATATTTTTATTTAATTCTATCTTAACAATGATATAACTGAAAGGCCTGAATATTATAACAATTTTGTAAGGCATTGATGCACATAAAGCACTCACAATTTTGAAATATTTTAGAAAGTTTATTCCTTTGAATCCCATGTACTTAAAGCTGAAGAGCACATTTGGGTGGATTTTTCCTGTTGATTTTAGAGTGAAATGGCTTTCTCTGTACTTCATCTTCATTTGGGTAAAGATCATGATTGCCACGTAATTTGATTTTAGGGAAAATATATTCCAAGTTTGCTACTGGCACTCAGAGGATGATGTTGAGATATATTGTTTATCTTGAATTAGGAACAAATGTTATATAAGTTATATAATTGGTGATATAACAAAATCTGATATAATAAGACAGAACAAAATATAAGATTGATCCAAGAAATCTTTTTGAGTACTGGATGAGAGAAACATATGCTCTAGAGCAGACAAAATCCTAAGGGTCACACATTAGTTGCTCAATTATCCAGAAGCTGAATGATTGACACACTTCTTTAATGTTTTCTCTGGCTTAGATGAATTCTTGCAAATCCTCTCTCTTCACAAGAAAACTGTAATGAAAATGAACAAAAAATAAATGTAATTCATTTTTTGTTATATATGGCTTATTGAGAATTAATTCATCACATTGATAATTATTGAATTTTGGTGTACTACTTGCCCTATAACATTCCCTACATATAAATAATTTCAGTACTTAGCTCACCATGAAATAAGAGGAAATAGCTAACTAGAGAATTAAAATACCATATGGAAGTCCACTGCAAAAGACATTTATAAACACAGAAAGAGCGCAACCTCTGAAGGGGACAGGTCCTAATGATCAGGGAACTTGTCCAAAGCACATTTTTAAAAACAAATAGCATTGACCGCACCTGGGTGGCTCAGTGGGCTGGGACCTCTGCCTTTGGCTCCGGTCATGGTCCCAGAATCCTGGGGTTGAGCCCTGAGTTGGGCTCTCTGCTCAGCAGGGAGCCGGCTTCCCTTCCTCTCTCTCTGCCTGCCTCACTGCCTAGTTGTGATCTTTGTCAAAGCAATAAATAAAAATCTTTTAAAATAAATAAATAAAGAGCATTAAGCAACATGAAATAAATAGGCTTCTATACAAAGGGAGAAATAACTATATGGTGAACTTCATGATGTTTGTTATGCACAAGACAATGAGTGAAGGATTAGCTTTTTAAAAGGAAACATGGAAATCATTCAAACCTCTATGTCAAGCCAAGGCAACTGATCTTAATTCTGTAGACAGAGGCTAGGTGTTGGAGATTTTTAGGAAGATAGTGCTGTGTTCAAATTGGCATTTTACAAAAACCATACTGGTAGCTTTGTGGAAGATAAATGTTCACAAAGAGAAGATGGTAATGTGTGTGATTGTCCAAGTAAGAGGTTATGATGGCTTTACCAAGGGCAGAATTATTAGGGAGAGTAAAGAAGAGACTATTTTTAGAATGGCAGGTAATGTAACCTGAATATTGACCAGGATGGTTGATAAAAAGAGAATGAGGTAGAAAAATAATGACTTCTAAGGTTTGAGCATCTCCTACTCAATATCACCTAATAAATGAGGTAGAAAGCATAAGGGTAATAACAGTTCATGGTTAACTTCAGAGTTAAGAAAATAGGCTCAGGTGCCAGACAGAGCTTTCAAATTCTGGGTTTGCCAATGTGACTTTACGCAAGCTACATACTATCTCCGTGTTGTTATTTCCTCCTGTAAAATGGGGTGCATAACAGTATCTAGATCTCAGAGTTACTTGAATGATTATATAAATTTCACATAAAATTGTTTAATCCACATATTTCAGAGCTGTCAGATTTGCCCATTCTTCCTGCTTTCTACACAATTGACGTTAAATCTGAGAGAGGAAAACAGAAACTTTCCCTGCCCCTTTCCCTTCACTCTCTGCCATGACGCATCCTCAAGTCTCCAGGTGTCTGCTTTCATTTCCATAGGAGCTTGAGAAACTGCCTACTACATTATCATTTCAATCTTTAAACCATTCCCTCTGGTGACAACTAATGGAAAAGTTTGTAAAATGACCAAAAAGGTAATAGAGCCTCCAATTAAATACAAAATAGTATCTTATCATCAGATGTGATATCTATTCATCTCTTTACTAATGTCTTTCTCTAAGAATCCTCTCTTACACGTTAACAAAATGTCATCACTTTCTTTCACATTTCTAAAAACACAGATTACTGGGGAAAACAGGGGCCCCATTAAGTAGAAAAACTTCATGAAGATTTCCCAAAAAATGCTCACTTGCTAAGGTTGTGTCTTGTTTCTTTCCTGAAATGAAGGACAAACACGTGTGGGTTGAAAGAGGCATATTTTACCAATCGTCCCCTGGGAATAAAATGCAAACCCCTCAGACAACACCTGAGTCCTATAGTGTAATAAACCTGAAATGAGCGATTCTCCTAGCACGTTAAATCTTTGTCCATTGGATATTAGTAATCCTTTCTGAAAATGAGAAAAAAAGACCCTGGGACACCTGGGTAGCTCATTCAGTTAAGCAGCTGCCTTCGGCTTGGGTCATGATCCCAGTGTCCTCGGATCCAGTCCCACATCAGATTCCTTGCTCGGCAGGGAGCCTGCTTCTCCCTCTGCCTCTGCCTGTCCCTCTGCCTGCCTGTGCACTTGCTCTCTCTCTCACTCTCTCTCTGACAAATAAATAAAGCTAAAATCCTTAAAAAGAAAAAAGGAAGAAGAAAAGAAAAAAAAAGACACTAACAATAGTATTGACTGTCAAGGGAGAACAACATTCCTCCACAAGCACCATATGCTGTACCCCCCACCAAAACCACACTGGATGCACATATATACATAAAATCAAACAGTAGCATGCTTTCACTCTTTCTCTCTATCTCTCCATCTCTCTCTATATATCTCACACACACACAAACACACACACACACACACCAGGATATCACTGAGAGGGACACCAAGAAATATCACTGAATATATCATTCCCTAGAACAATATACATCCAGTGTCCTCCAACTGACTCCTAAAAGAATCCTCACGCTAAGCTAGAAGCTAATAGACCTTACCACAGAAGATATGTGAAGTAATTTTTCAGTGCTTTTTTTCTTTTCTTTCCTGGTTTCAAGAAATTTCTTTATTGCTACAGGAATTGCATTCAGGTATATTCTGTTCTCACTCCTGTTATGAAATTACTCTTCTCATTTTACTTTTCATTCAAGGTGGATGCCTGTGCTATACAGTGTAGGTTCTGAAATCAGGGATATTGTGAATAAAGCCAATAGGAATATGCACACATCTGTATTTGAGCCAGATCCCACTCCCACTCCCTCCCTCCAGTTTTCAGCCTAGGGTGATAGAAAGTGCACAGGCAAGTGCAGACAGGCTCCTCTTCACCTAGATCCCACTCAAGGGCTACCATATCACCTTGAGAGGAGTGGGCTGAAAACATTTATTATTTCTTCCAGCTCCACATTTAGAAGCTCTATTCAAGGCAAGAGTGGCTAAAATGTCTAGAAATATCTTCCTCTACCCAGGGCCTATTCATAGAGTAGAAGCTACCCCAGGCATAACAGGCCAAAAATTACAGGCCTCCAATTCCACTTGCTCCAGTTCAAAAGATAGAGAATTTTTGCCAAGAGAGATAAGCTTAAAAGATCATGGACTACTGACCTCACCCAGAAACTTGCTCATAAAGCCAAAGTGACACTCTAAGAGAACTAGGCCACTGCTCCTGTTCCAGTTCTAGCATGCTTGAACATAGATTTCACCTAGAATGAAAGGCAGGCCATAAGAACAGAGGGCTCCAAAGCTCTCCTCATGTGAACTGGCTTTATTTGGAATGAAGTGTAGGAAAGTTTTAGCATAAATGACTCTCAAACACAATACACACTAGGTAATAAGCAATTAAGAAGGGGCTGTAAACCAACTAGAAGATTACCAGAGACAATGAGGGAAAAAGACAACAAAGAAAGCTATGCTAGGTTTGGAGAAAACTTCAAAGACTGGCCTTAAAGACTATCTTTGCAGAGGGGAGCAAAATTGGATTAATTGGATAGTTAAGATATGAAACATAGTAAAAAAAAAAAAATATATATATATATATATATATATATATGTGTGTGTGTGTGTGTGTGTGTGTGTGTGTGTCCCACAATGTCTTCAAAGCAATAGAACAAGAAGAATTAGTGGAGTCTCTCTGCTAAGTGGAAAACCTACAGAGGAACATCACTCAATGAAATGATCAGGGGAGGACACAGCCAAAGCTAACCCAAAAAACTGCTGACATCCAAGAGTACACACAAGCCTAAGGTTATGCCTCTGAGGTGACACAGAATGCCTCTCAGAGAAAAGAGATTTCAATAATACGGATATAAAAATAAACAGGCAAAAGACAAAAATACAGAAATTATTTCTAAAACATATTCTGGAGTTTAAAGATACAATAAATTGAAAATGTTATATAGTGGGAATCATGCAGTATGTACCCTTTTTGAATTGGCTTCTTTCACTTAGTAATGTGCATTTATAGTTCCCTCATGTCCTTTCACAGCTTGAAAGATTTAGCTCATTTCTTTTTAGTGCTGAATATTATTCTATTGTCTGGATGTTCCATAGTTTATTATTCATTCACCATTTGTGTGCAGATTCTTATGTGGACACGAGTTTTCACCTTGTTTGAGTAAACATCAAGGAGTGCAATTGCTGGATTATGTAGTAAGGGCATGTTTAGTTTTGCATGAACCTGAAAAACTATCTTCCAAAATGCCTGTGCCACTTTACATTCACAGCAGCAATGAGTGAGGGTGGCTGTCCCTCCACATCCTTGACAGCATTTGGTATAGTCAGTGATTTTTATTTTGGTCATTCTAGTAGGTATGTAGTAGTACACTGTCTTTTGTCTGTTTTTTAATTAAGACGTTAATTTTTATAGAAGTATAATGTATAGAGATCTACCAATTACCCTTGCCACCCCCCCCACACACATACCTTTGTCCAGTGTCAACATGCCCCACCAGATTGGTATGTTTATTACAATTGATGAGAATACAATGACACCCATTGTCATCCTGAATCCAGAGTTTATTAAGTTTTGTTCCGTTATTCTATTAGTTTATTCTCCCACAATACCAGTTGTCCTGATTATTGTAGCTGTATGGTCGTGTATAGTTGACTTTGGGTAGTGTCAGTCCTCTGATTCTGTTCTTCTCCTTCCATACTGTTGGCTTTTCTGGTCTTTTGCTTTTTCATATAAACTTTATTATCTGAAGTTTGTCAATAAACAAAAATAACCAAAAAATAACTCATTGAGATTTCATTGAAAATATATCTCAAGTTGGGAAGAAATGACATCTTGAGGATGTTAATCTTCCTCTCCATGAACCTTCAGTGGTTCTCCATTTATCTAAGTTTGCCTTGAGTTCTTCCATTAGAATTTTATGCTTTTCCTTCTAGAGATCTGGTACATATTTTGTGAAGTTCATTCCTAAGTGTTTTATTGGGGTAAGTGATAATATAAACAGCACTGTGATATCATTTGAAATTCTACTTGCTCAATGATGGTATATGGAAATCAATTAACTTTTATATACTAACCATGTATCCTGCAATCCACCTATCTTTCTTTTTTTTAATTAATTTATTTTCTGCATAACAGTTATTTTTTCACCACACCCAGTGCTCCATGCAATCCGTACCCTCTATAATACCCACCACCTGTTACCCCAACCTCCCACCCCCCACTCCTTCAAACCCCTCAGATTGTTTTTCAGAGTCCATAGTCTCTCGTGATTCACCTCCCCTTCCAATTGACCCCAACTCCCTTCTCCTCTCTAACACCCTTGTCCTCCATGATATTTGTTATGCTCCACAAATAAGTGAAACCATATGATAATTGACTCTCTCTGCTTGACTTATTTCACTCAGCATCATCTCTTCGAGTCCCGTCCTACCCTTCCTATTAGTTTCAGGACGGTGTTTTTGTCAATTCTTTCAGATTTTCTACAGAGACAACAATGTCACCTGTGAACAAAGATGACGTTATTTTTCCTTCTCATTCTCTTTAATCTTTTATAGTAATTGGATATAGCTGCCACAGCAAAACACCAGAGACTGGAGGCCTGAAACACCAATGTTTTTTTCTCCCGGTTCTACAGACTAGAGGTCCATGATCAATGTGACATAACTAAATATTCTGAGGATTCTCTCCTTGGCTTACAGATGTCTGTCACTGGTTTCCTCTTTACATGGTTGTCCCTCAGAGCGCATGCATATCCAGTATCTCTCTGTGTGTCCTAATCTCTTCTTATAAAGACACTGGTCAGACTGTATTAAAATCCACTGTAGCAGCCTTGCTTTGAAGGTTCTATCTCCAACTATAGTCACATACAGAGATACTAGGGGTTAGGCCTTCAACATATGAGTTGGGAAAACATAATTCAGCCCATAATACTTTTATTTACTTTTTTGTCTATTGCATCACTTAAGACTTCCAAACAACCACTGAAGAGATGCGGTGAAGGGGGACATCCTTCCCTGATTCCTATCTTAGTGGGGAAGCTTCTATTTCATTAACATTAAATGTGATTTTAGCTGTAGGTTTTTGTAGATATTCTTTTACAAGCTGAAGAAAGGTCCCTCTATTCCTACTTTGCTAAGAATTCCTTTACTTTTTATCTGTTGGTACCATCACCGGAAACATGATACCAGTTCAGACATCGTGAGACACACCTCCTTCCTCTAGTCCCCTCATATTAATCAGTTAATCAGTTCTCTGTATCTAACATAGAAATTTTCAAATCAGCCTTTCTTTTCCACTTACATTGCTACCCTTCAAGCCCACATCAATAACATGAATTGATATAACAGTATACTGACTCCATTCTTACTCCCTTTAAATACATCATCCATCTACCTAAGACTTTCCCTAATTGTGAGCACATGCAATCAGGCACCCCACTTTGAAATCTGTATGTGTCTGTTTGGCATAAACATCTATGGATTTGAATTGTCTGTGTGAGGTTGTGATTTTCACACTAAATGGTAAGCTCCCTGAAGAATAAGGTTATTTACACCAGAACCCACTACAAAATGTATTACACAGTCAATAAAATTATGAAACAAATGAATATCCAGGGGCATAGATGAGTGAATTTTAGATTACACACTATTTTAATGACCAACTTGCTCCATATCTTTATTCAATATTTCTCACAAAAATCAACATGGGTAAAAATGAATGAAAATCCAAACTAAGGGAATGATTGCCCAAATCTGTTTGCACTATCACTTTGGTATTTATAGTAAGATTTAGCAACTAGCAGTATCTCAGAACAACCTAAAATACCTGATACCCGTAATATAAAATTTTTCACATTAATGCATATAGCAAAGGTTACTTATCATTTGTTTCTTATTATTTCTTCCTCTTGATAAAATACACTTACCATACTTCATTTAAAATGAAGATTGAGTTTAACATGCTAAAAAAGGTAGTTAGTAAGTGTGAAAATATTATTTTTTAAAAAATAAGTTGGGCATTCAGGCACCTGGGTGGCTCAGTCAGTTGAGTGTCTGACTCTTGGTTTCCACTCAGGTAATGTTCTCATGGGTCATGAGGTTGAGCCCCATGTCATGCTCTGTGCTCAGTGGGGAGTTTGTTTGACATTCTCTCTCTATGCTTCTGCCCAAACTCTCTTTCTCTCAATCTCACTCTTTCTATCATTTTCAAATTTAAAAAAAAAAAAAAAAGCACAAGAAGTAGAAGAAAAAGAAGAAGAAAGAAGTTGGGCATTCCTGTCCATCACTAGTGATTGTGTATATTGCCAGGAGCATTTTTAAACAAACACCAGGCAAAACATTGTTTACACAACAGAATGACATATAAAAGTCAGGTTCAACAACCAACCATTAAAATAAAGGAAATCAATTCTGTGAAACAAAGTCATACTTGAGATAGTGTGAGGTTAATCTTGAAAAATGATCTAATATTCAGTATATATCCAATATCCAGTACATTCAGAATTAACAGTGTTCCAGGTAACTCACCTTGAAAAAGTTCTCGTATTTCTAATGGAGAAGGATTTTCAGTAATTGCCATGAGGCATATGACAGAAATTGCCACAAAATCAATGGTGGAAAATAAATAAAAATCAAACAATTGTATTTCTCTTCTCTAGAAGTTTCTTTAGCACTTCTTTGACATCTTTGTTTCTCAGGGAGTAAATCAAAGGATTCAACATGGGAGTGACTAAAGTGTAACATAAGGAGGCCACTTTACTCAGCTCAGGAAATCTGTCTGGAGTGAGATACATAAAAAAGACGGCACCATACAGTACACCCACGACTCCTAAGTGAGAGCTGCAAGTGGAGAAGGCTTTCTTACGTCCCTCAGAGGAGCGTATCTTCAGAACTGTGGACACAATATACATATAAGAAATAATAATAACTATGATGGTAGGCATGATAATGATACCAGATAAGGAGAAAGAAACAATCCTATAGATGAAGAGGTTAGAACAAGATATCCTTTGAAGTGGACGAGTATCACAGTAAAAGTGGTCAATGGCCCGGGAAGCACAAAAGGATAAAGTAAATGTCATGCCTGTTTGAAGAACTGAGCTGATGCAGCCAAAAAAATAGGAACCAGCCACCAACTGAATGCAGAGGCGAGTTGACATCTGGACAGAGTAGAGGAGTGGGTTGCAGATGGCAATGAAGCGGTCATAAGCCATGGCTGCCAGGAGAAATCCCTCAGTCACAATGAACAAGGCAAAGAGAAAGAACTGGATCAGACAGCCAGCAAAGGAGATGGACTTGCTCTCAGACCAGAAGTTGATCATAGCTTTGGGTGCAATAACAGAAGAATAGAAGAGATCAATGAAGGAGAGGTTGCCTAGGAAGAAATACATTGGTGTGTTCAGCCGGGGATCAGTCATAATAATGGTCATCATCCCCACATTCCCTAGAAGGATCATGGCATACACAAGCAGAAAGAGCAGGAAAAGGAGAATGTGGAGTTCTGGGCAGACCCTGAAGCCTATGAGAATGAAGTCAGTCACTGCTGAGTGATTGCTTGTTCCCCTGTCACCCATGGCAGAAACCTGCTGAGAGACACAAGGAAAAATAAACAAATGAACCCCTTGGTTCTAGCCAGAAATAATCATTACAGACTTAGGACTTACAAACCTTTTCTATAGTGATCATACATTTTAACTTTATAAAGATCACTGTCCATTAAATTTAAACCTTTGCCACTGATGGTGAATCAAAAGGTTAGTTTTATGTCCTCTTCATACAAGTGGTGGAATTAGATTTCTTTCCTTTATATCTAATGCAATTCCTTTCCACCCAAATTCATATGCAAGTATCACTTCTGTGTATGTGTCTGAATCACAATTTAATTGGAATTGGAATAAATTTGAGTAATTGGAAGAATGCACAAATAATTTAATAGAATAATATAGTTAGAAAATATAACTTTGGGTCTTTACATTACAAAGCAGCAGATATAAAGAAAGTGACTGAATTTAAAAATGACATAAGAAGTACAATTATTTTTTTGTGGGCAATGGAAATTCTGAATTCTGTTGTAAGTTATTTACTCACTAAGATCAAGGTTCTGCACAAAAAAAAAAAAAAGTTACTAGGACTCAAATACTAGTATTTCTTTCCCAGGTGGGCCTCCGCAGCCCCTTCACCATGATCACATCCCTGCATTCTTCAGCCTGCAGCTCAGAGTTTGTTGGTTTTTTTTTTTTTTCTTTTTAAATTTTTTTTTATTTCTTTTCAGTGTAACAGAATTCATTGTTTATGTACCACACCCAGTGCTCCATGCAGTATGTGCCCTTCATAATACCCACCACCTGGCTCCCCCAACCTCCCAACCCGTGCCCCTTCAAAACTGAAGAGGGTTGTTCTGATAACAAACCTTGGCCATCACACACATTGGCTCAAAGAAACACATTTGCCATTACAATTAGGCATTACTTTATATAAGGTAAGAGCTATCACATGCTCCTTTATTTATTGGTTTTTGTTGTTGTTGTTGTTTTGTTTTGTTTTTTTGATTCTTTTTTTAAATTTTTTCAATTTATTTATTTTCAGAAAGACAGTATTCATTATTTTTTCACCACACCCAGTGCTTCATGCAATCCATGTTTTTTGGTTTTTTTGTTTGTTTGTTTTCTTTTTAAAAGAAGACCTACAGGTAGTTTAGATGGAAGAATTACTTTGGAAAATGATACTGAAAGAAGGAAAGAAATAAGGAAAGGAAGGAAGGAAGGGGAAAAAAAGAAGAAAGAAAGAAAGAAAGAAAGAAAGAAAGAAAGAAAGAAAGAAAGAAAGACCAAACAAAAATATATATGAGGGATTGCTGATTGCATTCTTATTTACCTGGGATATGACTTTCACAGCCATCATACCTCATTTACTTGACAGCTCAACTAAGGATTTGAACTGGTTGTGTTAACAATATGGTCAGTCCTTCTGTCTCCTCAGGGCCCTCTATGCACGGTTCTGCCTAAGTAACAATAATAACAACAATAATGGAGCACTTTTTACACAACTGCCACTCTTCTAAATGCATTTTGACCACTTATTTTAATCCATACAACAATAATATGAGGTGATTACTATCCTACTCTCTAGTTTACACATGGAAAAAGATAAAGATAAGTAAAGTCTGTTGAGAGCCACCTGTTAGGGTCAGACGTGACATTTGTAGTCAAAAACCCAGGCTGCAGAATCCATGCATCCTTAATCACTGCAGATTACTGCCTTTTATAATAATCTATTGCAGTTCCTTTACCTGATTTATCTCTATTTATACTTTGGACTTATTAAATTTTCTTGTCTGCAAAGTAAATTCTCCAATCTTTCAACCTCGGTTTAAACACATCTGCATATATCATGCTCCTAAGGCCAGCAGCTATTATCACCATATTACCACCATATTTTAATATTAATATTGAATATTAATAAGTTCTTCCTTAAGATCAAAACTTCAATTTGTCCTCATGCATGTACGCACAGTGTTCTGTGTCTGGCAGATTTCAATTAATCAATATCTATTACACAGATATATGTTGAATGACAATTGAGAATGCAAAACAGAAAACCTTGAAGACATTGAAATACTCAGATGGTTAACATGGGTTTAGGTTTAAGTGCGGGAAAGAACGTCCAAGGCTGCTTCTCACATTTACTAACTGGGACCTTGGAATAAGTGACTTATGTAACTTGCTTATATCCTCTATATAATCTACTCATGGCAATTAAGTTATTGCCATAACTTCTGGCAAGTGACTATACCAGGGTGTCCTCACATAAACCAGGGATGAAAACACTATAACTCCCAACACTTTCCTAGGGATACTTAGATAGTACATGTAAATAGAACCCTTCCTGACAGAATAAGCACCTGACAGATACTAGCTATTACTATTTTATCATATTTTTCTGTGCTCAGTCAACAATGCATACCAAAATAATCAGCACTGGTTAAGTTAAAAATCATTAATATGTTTTGGGTATTATTTTTTGATAAACCATCCTAAGTTGAGGAAAGGAATCAAGGAAAATGCTAAAGATTAAAAACAAAGGCATAAAATACTTACTTAAAACATGAAAAGAGAGCCTGAAGTTGTCATGAAATAAGAGTCTAGTTATTTTCTTCTAATCTCTCCCAGGGTAAGATTGTAGATCATTTTAATTATCCAGATGTATTCCTATCAAACTTGTTCTAATGTTAGTAAGTTTATGCCCAAAAATGTTTAACCTAGCAAAGAGATTCTTTCCTAGAGGAGCCAATAAACAAGTAGTCAGTTAGTCAGTTTATGACTTATCACTTGTCAAAACTCACATATTTTAAGATTTATTCTCACCTTTGTTGTTTAAAAGGAAGCAGCAGAACCCTGGTCTTTAATTTTTGTTATTGTCTTAATTCCAGAAAGAATAAACATAAAGTTAGTTAATAACAATGCCACAGGTTCTAAATAACCTCTATGTCAAGTAAAATGAACCCCTCACCCCTGCAAAAAAACTTCCAAACCCATGTTTATCATCCCAATTTTACTTCTTCCCATAGAGAAATTGAGCTAATTTCCCTTGTTGCTCTAATTAAAAACTGTACTTTCTTTAGGTAGGTGATTTCCTGAAAAATGCTATAGTCCTTTGTGGAAGAGACACAAGGTGAATTTTCCAAATGATGCTTTGCTAATACTGAAACAGTTCCAGGAATTATATTCTACAATTACACAAATTGAACCTGAGGAGTCAATCCGCAGGATACTCTGTCCTGCGTTCTTGGATGCTGAATACTTTTAAAGAAGCAAAGTAGATTGTCTTGGATATGTAAGTAGAGGTCATGAGTCGTGCAGAATCTCTGATCATCCACCAGAATGTCAGCAGCAGTTATCTCTACTGGCTTTGATTTTACCATAACGATGTAACTTTTTCAAATAATTACAGCACTGGGGTTTCTCTTACCTTCTGAGAGATAGTCCCCCTGGGAGAGAAGGAAGCATAATTACTAAGATACTCAGGCTCAGGAGTCAAGATCCATGAGAACCACAGAATCGCTAGATTTGGAGGGTGGGGAGAGAACAAAAGAAGAGAGGAGAGGAGGGGAAAAAGGAAAGGAAAAAAAAGAGGAAAGAAAAAGAAAGGAAGGAAAGGAAGAAAGGGAATAAAGGGAAGAAAAGAAAGGAAAAAGAAGAGCTTAAACTTGGTAGGAGTCAAAATATATAACAACAGTTCATTTTTTCTCTTCTTGTGTGAATCCTTTGGGAGGGACCAAAAGGATCTTTCATTCCTAATTTCTTCACTGAAAAAGAAGCATTTCAATTTATCATTACATCATTACAGCAAAACTTGTGGTAGGCTAACTCACATCGTTATGAAAGAAAATACTATGTCATGAAATATATTTTTAAAGAAATGTTTCTCCTAGTCATGAAGTTCATTCATTTTCACTTAAAACTCTCTATATTTATTCCTTAGCTCTATTTTGTCACTGATAATTGATAATTAGAAGTACAATGGCATGGGGATAATGTGGGGTAAATAAGCCCACCAAATCCCTTCTAATTCCTTAAGTAGAGGTTAAATATTGATTCATTGGATTTACAGTTAAATTCACCTTATAATTCTATTTGCTTGAAAGTTTTGTCCAGGTGTCATATATTAAGTAAGTAATTTCCCAACAGTCACTGTATAAACTTCAATTATTCTTTAAATGTACAGTATCAGTCCAAAAAATCCCATTTGTATATAATAAAAATTAAATTAAAGCAATGGTAGCTCCTACGTCCTCACATGTGCACTGGTCAAGGGCAACATTTGATCATTTCTTTCCATATGCACCTTGGTCTCAAAAATAAACTCGGAATCCAGAATCTACTTACCTGGTGGTGTCATTCAAACTCCACTGATGAAGGATCTGGGCCCTTGTGGTCTTGCCATATTGAATTGCTATACTTAATTAACATTTACTGGAAGACATGATGGTGTTACAAGGCATTCTGGAAAATTCCCTGGGTTACTTCTATATACCTCTCCCTCTCCTTTCTATTAATATCTTCTGCTAATCACTATCAGTTACCCAAAAGAATACAAAGCATTTTGTTTACCTGTTGGAAATGAATACCCAGGAGACAGGATCAATTGCTGTGTCCCCCCATAAAATATCCTTCCATTGAGTAATAAGTATACTAATTCAGAAATGTCTAATGACATAGGAACAGCAATGGGGGAAAGAAGGTGGGTTAGCAGGTATTAGGTTGGTCACTGGCATTCCCATTTTGACCCAAGGTACTTGGGCCAACAGTCTGATTATGAAAGAAATAGCCTCATACATTGTTTGCTAATGCAGAGCATGGACCATATCCTTGAGACAATAACCCAATTTTGTAAGGGGCTAATAGCAGTTGTTCTAATGACTGAGTCTTTGTAAGTGATTCCACAATTCCACTAGTTCCCTTGATTCTCTTCTATGTGGTGCCTGATGATTCCACTGAATTCCATGGGAATGAGTGCATTGCCTTACTTCTGTTCTTGCAAAGTGAGTGTATTACACCAAAGCTCTACTGCAATATGGCATAATAGTGAATAAGGCATTTATTAAATCCCAATATAGTCATGTTAACAGAAGCAATTGAGCAAAATGGGCAAAATAACACCTAGAGTAGAGCCTGGGTGAATCAATACTTCTTCTTGATGGAAAAACCAATGTAATCAAATGAAAGCATGACAGCTGGCTGGTAGCCCAAGAATTTATTTACATTTCTTGTTGTAGTAAGAATATTTACCATGAGATCTACCCTTTTAAGAAATTTCTAAG
Organism: Mustela lutreola; assembly: GCF_030435805.1. Taxonomy (NCBI): domain Eukaryota; kingdom Metazoa; phylum Chordata; class Mammalia; order Carnivora; family Mustelidae; genus Mustela; species Mustela lutreola. The sequence goes on from NC_081297.1 coordinate 60,314,286, forward strand.
TGTGCAACACAGTATTGTAACAACATGTACGATGTTACACAACAGATCTCTGGAACTGTTTCTTCTTGCATAATTTAAGTTGAAACCATTTCAACAGCAGTTCCTCATTTCTCATCCCCTCAGCCCCAAGAAATCATCATTCTACTCTCTGCTTCTATGAGCTTAACTTCTTGAGATACCTTATATAACAGGAATCATGGTGTATTTGCTTTGATTGTCATTTTCCCCTTAGCACAATGTCCTCCAGTTTCATTCACATTGTCACTGTGGCAGAATTTCCTTCCTTTTTAATGCCAAATAATGTTCCATTGTATGCATATGCCACATTTTCTTTTTTTTTTTTAAAGATTTTATTTATTTATTTATTTGACAGAGAGAGATCACAAGTAGGCAGAGACGCAGGCAGAGAGAGAGAGAGGAGGAAGCAGGCTCCCTGCTGAGCAGAGAGCCCGATGCGGGACTCGATCCCAGGACCCTGAGATCATGACCTGCGCCAAAGGCAGCGGCTTAACCCACTGAGCCACCCAGGAGCCTGCCACATTTTCTTTATCCATTCATCCATCAATGGACATTTTGTTTTTCTCCATATATTTATATATTTTTTATAACATATCCCCAGATGTTCTCGTTTTTTTTTTTTTTTTAAGATCACAAGTATGCAGAGGGTTGGGGTGGGGGAGAAGGCTCCACACTGAGCAGAGAGCCCAATGCAGGGCTTGATCCCAGGACCCTGAGATCATGACCTGAACCAACGGCAGAGGCTTAACTCACTGAGCCACCCAGGTGCCCCTTTCCAAATATTTTTGATAACCATCATAAGAAAATTGTGCACTTACCATGGGTAATTTCTAGGTCAGGCATGTTTAGCAATCCATGCTGTGAGTTCTACCTTTTCTACCATGGCTATATTATTGATGAGAACCCAAAGAATGAGCAATGAAGTAGACGGCAAAGAATATGGAAGATAATGGATCATTGCCTTCACCAGATTACTGATAACTGATCCATAGCTGATAGGAATTACCAAGTATTCATGTGGGAAGTTAATATTCTCAACTCCTTTTACCACTCAGGGAAGTCCATCTACAAACAGAACATCATGTCAGTAATCCTTCAATCTTGTTGCTTTCAAGTTCCTAGTTACCCATGTAAACGGCTAGCTCACTGGCCCTAAATCAGTGCAAATGTGTGTCCCAGACTGTATTTCAGAAAATAGAACAAGTGTGCAGTTTGAGATTATGTCCATGAAGAATATTTTCCTTACAAGTGTCATTAGGAAATAAATCCGTGCTGGACTAGAATGCTGCTATAGCAGTCCATTTCCTGCCAGTGCTCATATCCCATGAAGCACCATCCATAAACTTGGCACAATTTATTTTTTTCTCAGAAACTAATATGTTAAATTCCAATCTTATCTCAAAACATCTATGACCTATGCTTAAATATCCATTTCATTACCAGCCAACTTTGATAATATTTTTGGTACTGTTTTTCCCCATTGAAATTCCCAAATTCAGAAGGAAAACAAACTTTGAAAGAGTATTTTGTACTCTAAAGATCCTTTTGAGTTTTTAAGAAGGCTGCTCCCTTTCGTTGTAATCCATTATAACATGGTAGTAATGAGTGAAAAGTGATGATATAAATAATTATTGATAATTATTGAGCTCCCCCTGATTCATTAGCTTTTTGCAGTTACTTCAGTGGACTTGTTCACATGTCCACTATATGGTTAATTGTCAGGTCAAAAAGAAAGTTCAATCTTCCTAAAATTATGCATAGGTAAACATATTTAATGTAAATATATTTCACTGGTTGTATAGGACACATGATCACCAGAAATATGGTCATGGACAAAGATTGACACAATGTTTGTTTTCATTCATTTCCATAAAAGTACTACATACATTAAAAGACACAACTCATAAATGTATGGCACAATATCACTCTTTCATAATGAATGGGAAAACTCGAGGTTATAAAATTCACTACATAAAAACAGAAGTTATAAACCCAAATTTGCTAACCATTTCAAATATTAATAACAGATTTAGGAAGATTGGAATTAATTAATGCATACATTAATTTCCTATTGAGAAGAAAGTTATACCTTTTTCTTTTAATTTTTTATTTTTTATAAACATATATTTTTATCCCCAGGGGTACAGGTCTGTGAATCACCAGGTTTACACACTTCACAGCACTCACCAAAGCACATACCCTCCCCAATGTCCATAATCCCACCCCCTTCTCCCAAACCCCCTCCCCCCAGCAACCCTCAGTTTGTTTTGTGAGATTAAGAGTCACTTATGGTTTGTCTCCCTCCCAATCCCATCTTGTTTCATTGATTCTTCTCCTACCCACTTAAGCCCCCATGTTGCATCACCACTTCCTCATATCAGGGAGATCATATGATAGTTGTCTTTCTCTGCTTGACTTATTTCGCTAAGCATGATACGCTCTAGTTCCATCCATGTTGTCGCAAATGGCAAGATTTCATTTCTTTTGATGGCTGCATAGTATGCCATTGTGTATATATACACTGTTGGTGGGAATGCAAGCTGGTGCAGCCACTCTGGAAAACAGCATGGAGGTTCCTCAAAATGTTGAAAATAGAACTGCCCTATGACCCAGCAATTGCACTATTGGGTATTTACCCTAAAGAAAGTTATATCTTAAGGTTATATCTTAAAATAATAATTGCTTTCCCCCTTTATGTTTTTTAATTTCATTTCTTTTTTTTTAAAGATTTTATTTATTTATTTGACAGAGAGAGATTACAAGTAGGCAGAGAGGCAGGCAGAGAGAGAGAGGAGGAAGCAGGCTTCCTGCTGAGCAGAGAGCCCAATGCAGGACTCGATCCCAGGACCCTGAGATCATGACCTGAGCCGAAGGCAGCAGCTTAACCCACTGAGCCACCCAGGCGCCCCTTAATTTGATTTCTTATTTCGTTACATATACACTTCTTATTCCTATGTTTATATATATTTATTTTAAATAATGTAACATAAATAATAAATAACTAATACAATTAATTTATATATAATATATTATGTGATATAATGTAAACAATAACTAAATAATATATATCTATGTATAAAATTTTTAAAATCAAAGGATAGGGAACACTCCCAAATTTATTTGTAAGGATGGCATTATCCTGATACCAAAACCACAAAAGGACACTACTAGAAAACTATAGGCCTATATCCATAATAAATATGGATGCAAAATTTCTCAATAAAATATTAGCAAATTCAATTTAGAAGCATATTAAAAGGATCATTCATCATGATTAAGTGATTTGTTTTCATTTATGGAAGCATGGTTTATCATAGGCTATTCAATCAAAATGATATAGTACACTAACCAAATGAAAAAAGAATCATACAGTCATCTCAATAGACACAGAAAAATCATTTGATAAAACTCAACACAGTTTCATGATAAAAAATTTTGCCAGATTAGGCATTGAAGGAACATATGCCAACAAAATAAAGGCCATATATCAGAAGTTCACATCATCTTCAATGATGAAAGTTGAAAATTAATCCTCAAAGAAAAAGGAAAAATAAACCTTTAAGATTGGGAACAACACAAGAGTGCCCACTATCACCACTCTTATTCTACATGGTACTCACTAGAGTGATAAAGCTAGAAAAAGAAATAGAAGTAATCAGAATTGGAAAGGAAAAGGTAACAGTTTTTTCTTCTGGCAGGTAATATTATTTTATTTTTTTTTTAGAGATTTTATTCATTTTTGAGTGAGAGAGAGCACAAGCAGGCAGAGAAGCAGACGGAGAAGCAGATTCTCCACTGAGCAGTGATCCTAATGTGGGGCTCAAGACCCAAAATCATGACCTGCCTTCAGATCAGACCAACAGAGCTACCTGGTTGCCCCGTGATTTTGTCTTTAGAAAATCCAAGACACTCAACCAAAAATCCCTTAGATCTAAACAATTCAGTAAGTTACAGAATACAAAATTAGCATGAAAAAATCAGGAGCATTTATGTGCTGACAATGAATTTTCTAAAATAAAATAAAAAATTGGTATAATTTACAACAACATCAAAAACAATACACTATGTAGAAATAAATTTACCTAAGGAAGCAAAAGATCTGTTTACTAAAAACCCCAAGACATTTATGTCAGAAAGCAAAGGAGGCACAAAAAAATGGAAAGGTATCCCATGTGCAGGGTTGGAAGAATTAATATTGGAAAGTATTGATAATATCAAAAGCCATATATTCAATGCAATTCCTATCAAGATTTCAGTGCCAGGTTCTCTACACCAACAAAAAGACAGAAGAAAGAGAAATTAAGGAGCCAATCCCATTTACAATTGCACGCAAAACCATAAGATACCTAGAAATAAACCTAACCAAAGAGGCTAAGAATCTATACTCAGAAAACTACAAAGGACTCATGAAAGAAATAGGGAAAGACACAAAGATATGGAAAAATGTTCCATGCTCCTGGATTGGAAGAATAAATATTGTGAAAATGTCTATGCTACCTAAAGCAATCTACACATTTAATGCAATTAATGCAATCTACACAATTTAATGCAATTCCTATCGAAGTACCATCCATTTTTTTTCAAAGAAATGGAACAAATAATCCTAAAATTTATATGGCACCAGAAAAGACATCGAATAGCCAAAGGAATACTGAAAAAGAAATCTAAAGTTGGTGGCATCAAAATCCGGACTTCAAACTCTATTACAAAGCTATTGTCATCAAGACAGCATGGTACTGGCACAAAAGGAGACACATAGATCAATAAAACAGAATAGAGAGCCCAGAAATAGACCCTCAACTCTATGTTCAACTAACCTTTGACAAAGCAGGAAAAAATGTCCAATGAAAAAAAGACAGTCTCTTCAATAAATGGTGTTGGGAAAATTGGATAGCCACATGCAGAAAAATGAAATTGGACCATTTCCTTACACCACACACAAAAATAGACTCCAAATGGATGAAGGACCTCAATGTGAGAAAGGAATCAATCAAAATCCTTGAGGAGAACACAGGCAGCAACCTCTTCCACCTCAGCCGCAGCAACATCTTGCTAGGAACATCGCCAAAGGCAAGGGAAGCAAGGGCAAAAATGAACTATTCTGATTTTATCAAGATCAAAAGCTTTTGCACAGCAAAGGAAACAGTTAACAAAACCAAAAGACAAGTGACAGAATGAGAGAAGATATTTGCAAACGACATATCAGATAAAGGGCTAGTGTCCAAAATCTATAAAGAACTTAGCAAACTCGACACCCAAAGAACAAATAATCCAATCAAGAAATGGGCAGAAGACATGAACAGACATTTCTGCAAAGAAGACATCCAGATGGCCAACAGACACATGAAAAAGTGCTCCACATCACTCAGCATCAGGGAAATACAAATCAAAACCACAATGAGATATCACCTCACACCAGTCAGAATAGCTAAAATTAACAAGTCAGGAAATGATAGATGCTGGTGAGGAAGCGGAGAAAGGGGAACGCTCCTACACTATTGGTGGGAATGCAAGCTGGTGCAACCACTCTGAAAAACAGCATGGAGGTTCCTCAAAATGTTGAAAATAGAACTGCCTATGACCCAGCAATTGCACTACAGGGTATTTACCATAAAGATACAAACATAGTGATCTGAAGGGCACGAGAACTTGAATGTTTATAGAAGCAATGTCCACAATAGTCAAACTATGGACAGAACCTAGATGTCCATCAACAGATGAATGGATAAAGAAGAGGTGGTATATATACACAATGGAATACTATGCAGCCATCAAAAGAAAGCAGATCTTGCCATTTGCGATGACGTGGTTGGAACTAGAGGGTATCATGCTTAATGAAATAAGTCAAGTGGAGAAAGACAACTGCCATATGATCTCCCTGATATGAGGAAGTGGAGATGCAACATGGGGGGTAGGAGAAGAATCAATGAAACAAGATGGGATTGGGAGGGAGACAAACAATAAGAGACTCTTAATATCACAAAACAAACTGAGGGCTGCTGGGGGGAGGGGGTTTGGGAGAAGGGGGTGGAGTTTTGGACATTGGGGAGGGTATGTGCTAGGGTAAGTTCTGTGAAGTGTGTAAACCTGGTGATTCACAGACCTGTACCCCTGGGGATAAAAACATATTAAATGTTTATAAAAAATAAAAAATAAAAAATATTTCAGTGCCAGGAGAACCTGGGTGGCTCAGTGGGTTTAGCCTCTGCCTTCGGCTTAGGTCATGATCTCAGGGTCCTGGGATCAGGCCCCGCATTGGGTTCCCTGCTCAGTGGGGAGCCTGCTTCCTGCTCTCTCTCTGCATGCCTCTAAGCCTACTTGTGATCTCTCTCTGTCAAATAAATAAATAAAAATCTTTAAAAAAAAAAGGTTTCAGTGCCATATTTTACAGAAATAGGAAAACATAGTTATAATTTACATGGAACTACACAGACCAAAGAAACCCTGAAGGGGAAAGCAGGAGGTGTCACAGTTCCTGATTTCAAGCTATACAAGTTATCAAAACAGCATGTTGCTGGCATAAAAACAACAAATATGCCAATGGAACATAACTGAACACCCAGAAATAAATCCAAGTATATGTGGTCAAACTAATATTTGACCAAAGAGCCAAATACACTCAAAGGAGAAAGACAGTTTCTTTAATAAATTGTGCTAGCACAATTGGATATTTACATGTAAAACAATGGAATTGGACCTGTATCTTACACCACTCACAAAAATTAACTTGAAATGGATCAAATACTTAAATGTAACACATGAAATCATGAAACATGTAGAAGAATATAGGAATAAACTTCTAAATAAAGGTCCTTATAATAACTTTTGGATATGGCATCTAAAGCACAAAGAAACATCAAAAATAAACTGATGGGATTACATCAACATAAAAAGCTTTTATTCAGCAAAAGAAAATATCAATGAAGTGAAAGGATAACCTATAGAATATGGAAAACCATTTGCAAACTATATATCATAAGAGGCTAACATCCACAACATATCACATAATCATGCAACTCATTAGCAAAAAAGTAAATCACCCAATTTTAAGTGGATAAAGGACCTGAATAAGTATTTCCCCAAAAAGATATACAAAAAGCAAATAGGTACATGAAAAGATCCTTAACATCACTGGTCATTAGGACAATACAAATTAAAAGTACAAGGAGATATCACCACATACCTGTTACATGGTAACAGGAAGAGAAAGAGTTAAATGTTACCGTGGATATAGAGTAAAGGGAACCCTTGTGCACTGTTGATAACTTTGTAAATTGTTACAGCCACTATAGAAAACAGTATAAAGAATCCTCAAAAAAAATAAAAATAGAACTACCATATGATCCAGAAACTCCATTGGGAATATATCCAAAAGAAATGCAAACATTAATTCAAAAACATATCTACACCTCTGTATACATAGCAGTATTGTTCATATAAGCAAAGACATGAAAACAACCTAAGTGTCTATTGATAGTTGAGTGGATAAAGAATTTGTGAGATAGATAGATAGATGATCAATAGACTATAGATGTATAGATAGATAGATGATGACAGATACATACGTAGATAGGTGACAGATGCATAGGTTGACACACATACAATACTATTCCTCTATAAAATAATGCAGAAATCCTATCATTTGCAACAAACATCAATGCACCTTGAAGGTGTTATGTTAAGTGAAGTAAATCAAAGAAAACAAATACCACATACACTTTTATGGGAAATCTTTAAAAAAGGAAAAAGAAACATATAAAAATTTAAAAAAAGAAGAGGCTTATGGCTACGAGAAGCAAATAGTATATAATTGCATAATTTACTATGGTTGCTGCTATATGTTGTTTAGTCCATTCATTGTTTTTAGCTTTTATTATAGCAGCTTCCAGGAGAGAAGGACCATTCTTACAAACATTGCAAGTTTTCCATCCCACCTTCTTCAGGAATTAATTCAGATTTTAACATAGATGAGAATAAATCAGAGTGGCTTGTATAGAAGGGAGAGCTCTTTGTTCTCCCAAGCATAGTGAACTAACGCTAATTCATTAAATATTTACAAACATTTCTTTCCTTTGGTATATGTCAGTCTGTTTGAATCAGATGTTCTTACATTAAAAAAAAAAAAGAAGAAGAAGAGAGAAAGAAAGAAAGAAAGAAAGGAAGGCATTCCAAGGACTGATAAACAAATAAAAACTTAAAAAAAAAAAGATGTTCTTACATTAAATAAATATGTGAGAATCCTATGATAAACTGTCCTCCAAGACTGACCCCCCAAAGTGACCATGTATATATTGGGCTGTAATTGCATATAGTCCATTGTTTAAAAATCTAATATTCCTACATCTGCATCTTTGGGGTAAATACCCAGGAGTGCAATTGCAGGGTCATAGGGTAGCTCTATTTTTAATTTCTTAAGAAATCTCCACACTCTTTTCCTAAGTGGCTGCACCAACTTGCATTCTCACCAACAGTATAAGAGGGTTCCCCTTTCTCCACATCCTCTCCAATACACGTTGTTTACTGTGTGTTAATTTTGACCATCCTAACTAATGTAAGGTGTTATCTCAATGTGGTTTTCATTTGAATCTCCCTGATGGCTAGTGATGATGAACATTTGTTTATGTGTCTGATAGCCATTTGTATGTCTTCATTTGAACAGTGTCTGTTCATGTCTTCTGCCCATTTTTTGACATGATTATGTTTGGTGTGTGTTGAGATTGAGAAGTTCTTTTTTTTTTATTATTAGTGTGTGTGTGTTTCTTATTTTAAATTTCTTTTCAGCATAACAATATTCATTGTTTTTGCACCACAGTGCTCCATGCAATCCATGCCCTCTCTAATACCCACCACCTGGTTCTCCCAACCTCCCCCCCCATTCAAAATCCTCAGAATGTTTCTCAGATTCCATAGTCTCTCATGGTTCACCTCCCCTTCCAATTTCCCTCAACTCCCTTCTCTCCATCTCCCCTTGTCCTCCATGCTATTTGCTATGCTCCACAAATAAGTGAAACCATATGATAATTGACTCTCTCTGCTTGACTTATTTCACTCAGCATAATCTCTTGCAGTCCTGACCATGTTGCTACAGAAGTTGGATATTCATCTTTTCTGATGGAGGCATAATACAGTTTGGCGACTGTGGCCATAGCTGCAATAAAGAAATAAGAGCACTGAATGACACATTGGACCAGATGGACCTCATAGATATATACAGAACATTCCACCCTAAAACAGCAGAATACTCATTTTTCTCAAGTGCACATGGAACCTTGTCAAGAATAGACCAAATACTGGGTCAGAAATAAGGACTCAACTGATACCAAAAGACTGAGATTATCCCCTGCACATTCTCAGATCACAATGCTTTGAAACTGGAGCTCAATCACAAGGAACGGTTTGAAAGGAACTCAAACACCTGGAACCTAAAGACCACCTTGCCTAAGAATGCTTGGATCAACCAGGAGATCAAAGAAGAACTAAAACAATACATGGAAACCAATGAGAATGAAGACACTTTGGTCCAATAATCTATGGCATACAGCAAAGGAGGTCCTAAGAGGGAAATACATACCCATCCAAGCCTCTCGCAAAAATATCAAAAAATCCAGAATGCAGCAGCTGTCTCTACACTTTAAAGAACTGGAGAATCAACAACAAATCAAACCAACTCCACACATAAGAAGGGAAATCATCAAGATTAGAGCTGAAATCAATGAGGTAACCAGAGATACAGTAGAACATATCAATGAAACTAGAAGCTGGTGTTTTGAAAGAATCAATAAGATCAATAAACCATTGGGCACGCTAATCCAAAAGAAAAGAGAGAAAGCCCAAATTCATAAAATTATGAATGAAAAGGGAGAGATCACAACGAACACAAAAGAAGTAGAAACAATCATCAGAAGTTATCAACAGTTATATGCCAATAAGATAGGCAACCTAAATTAAATGTATGCATTCCTGGAGAATTATAAAATGCCAACATTGAACCAGGAAGAAATTGACAACCTGAATAGACAGATATCTAGTAATGAGATTGAAGCAGTGATCAAAAGCCTCCCAAAAAACAAGAGCCCAAGACCTGATGGATTCCCTGAAGAATTCTACCAAACTTTCAAAGAAGAAGTAACACCTATTCTCCTGAAGCTTTTTGAAAATATTAAAGCAGAAGGAAAACTTCCAGACTCTTTCTATGAAGCCAGCATTATCCTGATCCCCAAACGAGGCAAAGACCCTAACAAAAAGGAGACCAATATCACTGATGAATATGGATGCTAAGATTCTCAACAAGATCCTAGCAAACAGTATCCAACAGCACATTAAAAAGATTATCCACCATGACCAGGTGGGATTCATCCCTGGGCTACAAGGGTGGTTCAACATTCGCAAATCAATCAACGTGATAGAACAAATTAATATGAGAAGAGAGAAGAACCACATGGTCCTCTCAATCGATGCAGAAAAAGCATTTGACAAAATCCAGCATCCGTTCCTAATTAAAATGCTTCAAAGTATAGGGATAGAGGGAACTTTCCTGAACTTCATAAAATCTTTCTATGAAAGACCCACAGCAAATATCATCCTCAATGGGAAAAAGCTTGCAGCCTTCCCGTTGAGATAAGGAACACGACAAGGATGCCCACTCTCACCACTCTTTTTCAACATAGTATTAGAAGTCCTAGCAACAGCAATAAGACAACAAAGAGAAATAAATGGTATTCAAATTGGCAATGAAGAAGTCAAACTCTCTCTCTTCACAGATGATATGATTCTTCATATGGAAAACCCAAAGACTTCACCCCCAAACTATTAGAACTCATACAGCAATTCAGCAACTTGGCAGGATACAAAGTCAATGTACAGAAATCAGTGGCTTTCTTATACACTAACAATGAAAATACAGAAAGGGAAATTAGAGAATTGATTCTATTTACTATAGCACCTATACCCATAAGATACCTGGGAATAAACCTAACCAAAGAGGTAAAGGATCTCTACTCAAGGAACCTCAGAACACTCATGAAAGAAATTGAAGAACACACAAAAGGATGGAAGACTATTCCATGCTCTTGGATCGGATGAATAAACATTGTTAAAATGTCTATACTGCCTAGAGTAATCCATACTTTTCATGGCATTTCAATCAAAATTCCACGGGCATTTTTCAAAGAGCTGGAGCAAATAATCCTAAAATTTGTATGGAATCAGAAGAGACCCTGAATTGTTAAGGAAATGTTGAAACACAAAAATAAAACTGGGGGGATGAGGAGTCAAGATGGCAGAGAAGTAGCTCGCTGAGACTACTTAAGCTAGCAGGAGATCAGCTAGATAGGTTATCTAAAGATTGCAAACACCTGCAAATCCATCGGCAGATTAAAGAGAAGAAGAACAGCAATTCTAGAAACAGAAAAAAAAACCTCTTTCTGAAAGATAGGACTGGTGGAGAAGTGAATCCAAAGCAACGGGAAGATAGACCCCGGGGCGAGGGGCTGGCTCCCGGCAAGCGGCAGAACAACGGAGCACAAAATCAGGACTTTTAAAAGTCTGTTCTGCTGAGGGACATCGCTCCAGCGGCTAAACCAGGGCAAAGCCCACGTGGGGTCAGCATGGCCTCAGGTCCCGCAGGGTCACAGAAGAATCGGGGGTGTCTGAGTGTCGCAGAGCTTGCGGGTATTGGAATGCGAAAGCCGGCTACAGAGACAGAGCCGACAGTAAGCTCACAGCTTGGTGTTACCTTGAACCAGCCACAGGCTTGGTGAGCTTGGAGCCCGGCCGCAGGTCAGGCAGACGGGAGTTACTGGGCGCTGTTCTCTGAGGGCACACTAAGGAGTGGTGCCCCGGGCTCTCTGCCCCTCTGGGCCGGAGACCAGGAGGCCGCCATTTGTATTCCCATCCTCCGGAACTCTACAGAAAGCACTCAGGGAACAAAAGCTCCTGAAAGCAAACCCGAGCGGATTACTCAGCCCAGCCCCTGGTAAGGGCGGTGCAATTCTGCCTGGGTCAAAGACACTTGAGAATCACTACAACAGACCCTTCCCCCAGAAGATCAACAATAAATCCAGCCAAAACCAAGTTCACCTACCAAGGAGTGCGGTTTCAATACCAAGGAGAGCAGAAGAATTCCAGAGGAGGAGAAAGCAAAGCACGGAACGCATGGCTTACTCGCTGTGATTTTTTAGTCTTGCAGTTAATTTAATTTGTTTCTTTTTCATTTTTTTTTCACTTCTTCTGCTAAAATTTTTTTTAACTTTTACCCTTTTCTTTTTTAACATTTTTTAACTAGTTTATCTAATATATATATTTTTTCTTTTTTATACTTTGGTTTATTCATTTTTTTAATTCTTTTCTTTTATTGTTCTTTTTCTTTCTTTCTTTTTGAACCTTTTCTTATCCCCTTTCTCCCCACTCATGAATTGGGATCTCTTCTGATTTGGTTAAAGCATATTTTCCTGTGGTTGTTGCCATCCTTTAGTATTTTACTTGCTCGTTCATATACTCTTATCTGGACAAAATTACAAGGCGGAAAAATTCACCACAAAAAAAAGATCAAGAGGCAGTAGCAAAGGCTAGGGACATAATCAATACAAACATTGGTAATATGTCAGATCTAGAGTTCAGAATGACAACTCTCAAGGTTCTAGCTGGGCTCAAAAAAGGCATGGAAGATATTAGAGAAACCCTCTTGGGAGATATAAAAGCCCTCTCTGGAGAAATAAAAGAACTAAAATCTAACCAAGTTGAAAGCAAAAAAGCTATTAATGAGGTGCAATAAAAAAGGAGGCTCTCACTGCTAGGATAAATAATGCAGAAAAAGAATTAGCAAAATAGAAGACAAAATGACAGAGAATAAAGAAGCTGAACAAAAGAGGGACAAACAGCTACTGGACCACGAGGGGAGAATTCGAGAGATAAGTGACACCATAAGATGAAACAACATTGGAATAATTGGAATTCCAGAAAAAGAAGAAAGAGATGGGAGAAGAAGGTGTACTGGAGTGAATTATTGGGGAGAAATTCCCCAATATGGCAAAGGGAACGAGCATCAAAATTCAGGAGGTTCGGAGAATGCCCCTCAAAATTAATAAGAATAGGCTCACACCCCGTCACCTAATAGTAAAATTTACAAGCCTTAGTGACAAAGAGAAAATCCTTAAAGCAGCCCCAGAAAAGAAGTCTGTAACATACAATGGTAAAAATATTAGATTGGCAGCAGACTTATCCAGAGACCTGGCAGGCCAGAAAGTGCTGGCATGATATATTCAGAGCACTAAACGAGAAAAACATGCAGCCAAGAATACTATATCCGGCTAGGCTATCATTGAAATTAGAAGGAGAGATTAAAAGCTTCCAGGACAAACAAAAACTAGAAGAATTTGCAAACACCAAACCAGCTCTACAGGAAATATTGAAAGGGGTCCTCTAAGCAAATAGAGAGCCTACAAGTAGTAGATCAGAAAGGAACAGAGACAATATACAGTAACAGTCAATACAATGGCACTAAATTCATATCTCTCCATAGTTACCCTGAATGTTCATGGGCTAAATGGCCCAACCAAAACACACAGGGTATCACAATGGATAAAAAAACAAAACCCATCTATATGTTGCCTCCAAGAAACACATTTTAAGCCCGAAGACACCTCCAGACTTAAAGTGAGGGGGTGGAAAAACATTTACTATGCTAATGGACATCAGAAGAAAGCAGGAGTGGCAGTCCTTATATCAGATCAATTGGATTTTAAGCCAAAGACTATAATAAGAGATGAGGAAGGACACTATATCATACTCAAAGGGTCTGTCCAACAAGAAGATCTAACAATTTTAAATATCTATGCCCCCAACGTGGGAGCAGCCAACTATATAAACCAATTAATAACAAAATCAAAGAAACACATCAACAATAATACAATAATAGTAGGGGACTTTAACACTCCCCTCACTGAAATGGACAGATCATCCAAGCAAAAGACCAACAAGGAAATAAAGGCCTTAAATGACACACTGGACCAGATGGACATCACAGATATATTCAGAACATTTCATCCCAAAACTACAGAATACACATTCTTCTCTACTGCACATGGAACATTCTCCAGAATAGATCACATCCTCAGTCCTAAATCAGGACTCAGCCGGTATCAAAAGTTTGGGATCATTCCCTGCATATTTTCAGACCACAATGCTCCGAAGCTAGAACTCAACCACAAGAGGAAGTTTGGAAAGAACCCAAATACATGGAGACTAAACAGCATCCTTCTAAAGAATGAATGGGTAAACCGGGAAATTAAAGAAGAATTGAAAAAAATCATGGAAACAAATGATAATGAAAATACAAAGGATCAAAATTTTTGGAACACAACAAAGGCAGCACTGAACATCTCTATGTGATCCTTAAATGACATCCTTTAAAACTTTTAAAAGACAGATACAACATTGCCCCATAGTCTTCTCATTTCTGGATTCAGTGTCCTTTTTTTTTTTTTTTTTTTTTTTTTTTTAAGATCTCCCTTCAGGAGCAATTAAATGATGTCTATCTTGCCAGGATATCTGCCAATCTATTGCCGACTTTTGACATCAGGCTGTATATAATCTATCCCTTTGAAATATCGCTCCCTAATTACTTATGACTTACATATCTTTAAGTCATATAAGACTGAAAGTTTTTTTTTCACATATTGCTTCTTAATAATCTTGCAGTCAAAAGAAAACTTTTGTTTTGCTTTGTTCTGTTTTGACTTTATGTGAATTGTTCCTAAGCTTTTCCCTTTTCTTGTTCTGTAGATTTTTTCTACACTTCTTCTACATTTTCAATTATTCCTTCCCAGTTTGCAGTATTTTATACTTAGCCTTTTCTTAAATTTTAGACTGTTGGCTTTAGCCCATGTTACTATGTTATTAAAATCCATTCAAATATATTTGGGGATCCTCTGATGTTAGTAGGTTCTTCATGTTTTTAGACATACAGAGGCTATATCCTATACCCTTCTAAGTTTCCCTGACATAATTTTGGAGCAGAAATAATTCAAAATTGCTTGAGAAAGACTCCCTATGGTTTATGAAGATCTGCTTATACTTGTTAAATCACTGTAAATCCAGCCTCTTTTTCACAGACTCTAAAATGGCTCATTAAAATAATGATACATTATATGGTAATCTTCTGAATATTACTTTACTCTGAAAAGATTTCAATTCACTTTTTATCTTTCTAGAGTCCTCAAATACCTTTAAAAAATCTAAGAAGAGGGACGCCTGGGTGGCTCAGTTGGTTAAACAGCTGCGTTCGGCTCATGTCATGATCCCAGCGTCCTGGGATCGAGTCCCACATCGGGCTCCTTGCTCTGTGGGGAGCCTGCTTCTGCCTCTGACTCTGCCTTCTACTCTGTCTGCCTGTGCTCACTCTCACTTGCTCTCTCTCTGACAAATAAATAAATAAAATCTAAAGAAAAAAAAATCTAAGAAGAGGGGTGGATCAGTCGGTTAAGTGTTGGACTCTTCATTTCAGCTCAGATCATGATCTCAGGACCTTGGGATCCAGCCCCACATTGGGTTCTGTGCTCAGCATGAAGTCTGCTTGTCCTCCCTCTGCTGTTCCCTGCTTTCTCACTCTCGTGTGCTCTCTTTCTCTCTCTCAAATATATAAATAAATAAATTCTTCTTAAAAATCTAAGAAGATATCAGGGGAAATTATCAAATATATTCCAACTCTTATGTATACATAACTACAAAATTAATATGTAAAATAACCTTCTCTGCATTAGTCATTTTGTCTGTGGATAGACTAAATTATCATCTCAGAAACCACTCATATGTGTAAGCCAAATATTGTGGTCCTAATTCATAAAGCAGAGAATCCAGACAATTCAATGAGCTTTTCACAATCTAAGCCACTTATAAACCTCTTATAATCTGGCTCCATAACAGGTATTTCCAACTTCAAGTCTGACCCCTTCATCTCCTTCAATTTGTACCCAACTTACACTACTCCCACTGCCTGAATGGATCTTGGAGTTTCATGACTCCCTATTGTTATTCATGCCTATTTTATTGACCTGGGTATCTTTCCTACCTCTTTATTTTCACTTCTGTACAGGAATTACTTAATAATACCATCATCAATATGCCTAAACTCTTACCATCATATTTTCACTTACCACTATATCAAAATGTAACCTTAATATGAATTTCATTCTATAGAATTTAAAACCCAGGGACTTAGCTAGATGTTCTATTAGCATTTTGAACAGCATCATGCCCACCACTCTTGCCCCCACCCCTGTTTAATACTGATTTCATGGCACTGAAATGAATATGAAAGAGAAGAAGAAAACAAAGACTAATTGTTTCCCCCAAAGTAATGTATTTTCATCCATCTAAGACTTCGTATTGACATGATGACCATTGAGAAAAATCATGAAAAAAAATTTACGTTGCATAGGATAAAACCAAGAAGTCATCCTGATGGCAATATTAGTGATGAGATAATAAACCTGTGCAAAAGATGAAAAGATGTTACTCTCATGTGCTCACTCCCATCTGTCAAACAATCAGGCATAGCCCCCATTCTCTGCCTCCCTCTCAACTCACAGACATGCATGCACACACACACACACACACACAGAGTCTGCATTAACTAATGGTGACAGCTTTTAATGAGCTCTTATCCTAATTATAAAATTACTATAAATAATAGCACAATATTTTCTATTATACAGGAATATATTTTTAATCCAGTTCTTAAAATCATCATCAAGTTCATCTTTTTAAGAAATGTGGTTGTCCAGATTTGGAACCCCTCACCTTAACTTGAATATGACAAAAACAAAAACTACATAATTATCATCTTCTCCTGAATGTTAATATTATTTAAGTTTCCAGATTTGTTTTTCTACAATGTTATTTTAATCATTTAATTCCTTTCTTTTTTTGTTTTTGGGGTTTTTTGGTGGGTTTTTTAAAAAAAAATTTATTTAAATTCCAGTTAGTTAACATACAGTGTAATATTAGTTTCAGGTATACAGTACACTGATTCAATACTTCCCTGTATCACCCTGTGCTCATCACAACAAGCATACTTCGTAATCCCCATCACCTATTTTACCCAAGCCCCCACCCACCTCCTCTTTGGTAGGCATCAGTTTGTTCTCGACAGTTAAGGGTCTGTTTCCTGGTTTGCATCTAGCTCTCTTTTTTCCACGTTTGCTCATTTGTTCTGTATCTTAAATTCCACATATGAGTGATATCATATGATATTTGTCCTTCTCTGAGGGACTTATTTCACTTAGCTCCCTGCTCAGCAGGAAGTCTGCTTCTCCCTCTCCCTCTGTCCAGGCCCTCTCTCTCTCACAGTCTTTCTCAAATAAATAAATACAATATTCAAAAAATGGTGATAGTGGGCATCCCTATCTTGTTTCTGACTGTAGAGGAAAATCTCTCAGTTGTTCAGTACTGAGGATATTAGCTGTGTGTCTTTCATATATGGCCTTTATGATGTAGAGGTATATTCCCTCCATCCCTACTTTGTTGAGGGTTTTTATCAAGAATGGATGCTGCACTTTGTCAAATAATTTTTCTGCATATACTGAGAGAATCATATGGTTCTTATCTTTTCTTTATTAATGCATTGTATCACATTGATTGATTTGAAAATATTGAACCACCCTTGAAGCTCAGGAATTAATGCCTTGATTGTGGTGAATAATTCTTTCAATGTACTCTTGGATTTTATTTGCTAGTATCTTGCTGAGAATATTTGTATCCATCTTCAGCAGGGATGTTGACCTGGAATTCTCCTTTTTAATAGTATCTCTGTCTGGTTTGGAACCGCGGTAATGCTGGCCTAGTAAAATGAGCTTAGGAGTTTTTCTTCAATTTCTTTTTTTTTGGGGGGGGGACAATTTGGGAAGAAACCTTTCTTTAAATGTTTGGTAGAATCCCCCTGTGAAGTTATCTGGCACTGGACTTTTATTTGTTGGGAACTACTTGATTACTGATTCAATTTCTTTGCTGATTATGGGTCTATTTAAATTTCCTATTTCTTCCTCTAGTTTATGTATTTCTAGGAATTTATGCATTTCTTCCAGATTGCCCAATTTTTTGGCATGTAAGTGTTCATAATATTCTCATAGTTATTTATATTTTATGTGGTGTTGGTTGTAATCCCTCCCATCTCATTCATAATTTATTTATTTGGATCTTTTATCTTCTCTTTCTGGTAAGTCTGGCTAAGGGGTTATCAATTTTATCATTCCTTCAAAGAACCATGTCCTAGTTTCTTTGATCTGTTCTACTGCTTCTTGTTTGTTTGTTTCTATATCATTCATTTCTTTTTTTATTAATTTATTTTCAGCATAACAGTATTATTTTTTCAACACACCCAGTGCTCCATGCACTCCGTGCCCTCTATAATACCCACCACCTAGTACCCTAACCTCCCACCCCCCTGACACTTCAAACCCCTCAGATTGTTTTTCAGAGTCCATGGTCTCTCATGGTTCACCTCCCCTTCCAGTTGACCCCAACTCCCTTCTCCTCTCTAATTCCCCATGTCCTCCATGCTATTTTTTATGCTCAACAAATAAGTTAAACCGTATGATAATTGACTCTCTGCTTGTCTTATTTCACTCAGCATAATCTCTTCCAGTCCCATCTATGTTGCTTCAAAAGTTGGGTATTCATCCTTTCTGATGGAGGCATAATACTCCATAGTGTATATGGACCACATTTTCCATATCCATTCGTCCGTTGAAGGGAATCTTGGTTCTTTCCACAGTTTGGTGACCATGGCCATTGCTGCTATAAACATTGGGGTACAGATGGCCCTTCTTTTCACGACATCTGTATCTTTGGGGTAAATACCCAGGAGTACAATGGCAGGGTCATAGGGAAGTTCTATTTTTAATTTCTTGAGGAATCTCCACACTGTTCTCCAAAGAGGCTGCACCAACTTGCATTCCCACCAACAGTGTAAGAGGGTTCCTCTTTCTCCACATCCCCTCCAACACATGTTGTTTCTTGTCATGTTAATTTTGGCCATTCTAATGAGAATGAAGACACTTCAGTCCAAAACCTATGGGATACAGCAAAGGCAGTACTAAGGGGGAAATACACAGTCATCCAAGCCTCCCTCAAAAAAATTGAAAAATCCAGAACACAGCAGCTGTCTCTACACCTTAAAGAACTGGAGAGTCAACAACAAATCAAACCAACTCCACACATTAGAAGAGAAATCATCAAGATTAGAGCTGAGATCGATGAGTTAGAAACCAGAGATACAGTAGAACATATCAATGAAACTAGAACCTGTTTTTTTGAAAGGATCAATAAGATCGATAAACCAGGAGGAGTCAAGATGGCCAAGAAGTAGCAGGCTGAAACTACTTCAGCTAGCAGGAGATCAGCTAGATAGCTTAGCTAAAGGTTGAAAACACCTGCAAATCCATTGGCATATCGAAGAGAAGAAGAACAGCAATTCTAGAGACAGAGAAACAACCACTTTCTAGAAGGTAGGACTGGCGGAGAAGTGAATCCAAAGCGACGGGAAGATAGACCCCAGGGAGAGGGGCCGGCTCCCAGCAAGCAGTGGAGCAACGGAGCACCAAATCAGACTTTTAAAAGCCTGTTCCGCTGAGGGACATCGCTCCAGAGGCTAAACCGGGGCAAAGCCCATGCGGGGTCAGCGAGGCCTCAAGTCCCGCAGGGTCACAGAAGGATCAGGGGTGTCTGAGTGTCACAGAGCTTGCGGGTATTTGAATGGGGAAGATGGCTACAGAGACAGAGCCCACAGTAAGCTCACAGCTCACTGTTACATTGATCCGGTCGCAGGCTCGGTGAGCTTGGAGCGCAGCCAGAGGTCAGGCAGACGGGAGTTACTGGGCGCTGTTCTCTGAGGGCACACTGAGGAGTGGGGCCCCGGGCTCTCGGCTCCAGCTCCTCTGGGCCAATACCAGGAGGCTGCCATTTGTATTCCCGTCCTCCAGAAGTCTACGGAAAGCGCTCAGGGAACAAAAGTTCCTGAAAGCAAACCAGAGCGGATTACTCAGCCCGGCCCCTGGTAAGGGTGGTGCATATCTGCCTGGGGCAAAAACATTTGAGAATCACTACAACAGGACCCTCCCCCAAGAGATCAACAAGAAATCCAGCCGAGACCAAGTTCACCTACCACGGAGTGCAGTATCAACACCAAGATAGGCAGCAGAATTCCAGAGGAGGAGAAAGCAAAGCACGGAACTCATGGCTTTCTCCATGTGATTCTTTAGTCTTGCAGCTAATTTAATTATTTTTCTTTTTCAATTTTTTTTTTGCTTCTTCTGCTAAATTTTTTTTAAACTTTTACCCTTTTCTTTTTTAACGTTTTTTAACTAGTTTATCTAATATATATTACTTTTTCTTTTTTATACTTTTCTTTATTCATTCTCTTTTTTAATTCTTATCTTTTCTTTCTTTCCTTTTTTCTTTCTTTTCTTTCCTCTCTCTGAACCTCTTTTTATCCATTTCTCCCCCCTCACAATTTGGGATCTCTTCTGATCTGGTTAAAGCATATTTTCCTGGGGTTGTTGCCACCCTTTTAGTATTTTACTTGCTCCTTCATATACTCTTATCTGGACAAAATGACAAGGCAGAAAAATTCACCACAAAAAAAAGAACAAGAGGCAGTATGAAAGGCTAGGGACCTAATCAATACAGACATTGGTAATATGTCAGATCTAGAATTCAGAATGACAATTCTCAAGGTTGGGCCAGGATAGAAAAAGTCATGGAAGATATTAGTGAAACCCTCTTGGGAGATATAAAAGCCCTTTCTGGAGAAGTAAAAGAACTAAAATCTAACCAAGTTAAAACAAAAAAAGCTGTTAATGTGGTGCAATTAAAAATGGAGGCTCTCACTGCTAGGATAAATGAGGCAGAAGAAAGAATTAGCGATATAGAAGACAAAATGACAGAGAATAAAGAAGCTGAGCAAAAGAGGGACAAACAGCTACTGGACCACGAGGGGAGAATTCGAGAGACAAGTGACACCATAAGACGACACAACATTAGAATAATTGGGATTCCAGAAGAAGAAGAAAGAGAGAGGGGAGCAGAAGGTATTGGGGAGAATTTCCCCAATATGGCAAAGGGAACAAGCATCAAAATTCATGAGGTTCACAGAATGCCCCTCAAAATCAGTAAGAATAGGCCCACAACCCGTCAACTAATAGTAAAATTTACAAGCCTTAGTGACAAAGAGAAAATCCTGAAAGCAGCCCCAGATAAGAAGTCTGTAACATACAGTGGTAAAAATATTAGATTGGCAGCAGACTTATCCACAGAGATCTGGCAGGCCAGAAAGAGCTGGCATGATGTATTCAGAGCACTAAACGAGAAAAACATGCAGCCAAGAATACTATATACAGCTAGGCTATCATTGATAATAGAAGAAGAGATTAATAGCTTCCAGGACAAACAAAAACTGAAAGAATTTTCAAACACCACACCAGCTCTACAGGAAATATTGAAAGGGGTCCTCTAAGCAAAGAGAGAGACTACAAGTAGTAGATCAGAAAGGAACAGAGACAACATACAGTAACAGACAATATACAGTATACAATATACAGTAACTCACAGGCAATACCATGGCACTAAATTCATGTCTCTCAATAGTTACCCTGAATGTTCATGGGCTAAATGCCCCAATCAAAAGACACAGGGTATCAGAATGGATAAAAAAACATAACCCATCTATATGTTGCCTCCAAGAAACTCATTTAAGCCCGAAGACACTTCCAGACTTAAAGTGAGGGGGTGCAAAAAATTTACCATGCTAATGGATATCAGAAGAAAGCAGGAGTGGCAATCCTTATATCAGATAAATTAGATTTTAAGCCAAAGGCTATAATAAGAGATGAGGAAGGACACTATATCAAACTCAAAGGGTCTGTCCAACAAGAAGATCTAACAATTTTAAATATCTATGCCCCCAACATGGGAACAGCCAACTATATAAACCAATTAATAACAAAATCAAAGAAACACATCAACAATAATGCAATAATAGTAGGGGACTTTAACACTCCCCTAACTGAAATGGATAGATCATCCAAGCAAAAGATCAGCAAGTAAATAAAGTCCTTAAATGACACACTGGACCAGATGGACATCACAGATATATTCATAACATTTCATCCCAAAGCAACAGAATATACATTCTTCTCTAGCGCACATGGAACATTATCCAGAATAGACCAAATCCTCCGTCCTAAATCAGGTCTCAGCCAGTATCAAAATATTGGGATCATTCCCTGCATATTTTCAGACCACAATGCTCTGAAGCTAGAACTCAACCGTAAGAGGAAGTTTGGAAAAAACACAAATACGTGGAGACTAAACAACATCCTTCTAAAGAACGAATGGGTAAACCAGGAAATTAAAGAAGAATTGAAAAAATTCATGCAAACAAATGATAATGAAAATACAATGGTTCAAAATCTGTGGGACAAAATAAAGTCAGTCCTTAGAGGAAAATATATAGCGGTACAGCCTTTCTCAAGAAAAAAGAAAGGTCTCAGGTACACAACCTAACCCTAAACCTAAAGGAGATGGAGAAAGAACAAGAAAGAAACCCTAAACCCAGCAGGAGAAGAGAAATCATAAAGATCAGAGCAGAAATCAATGAAATAGATACAAAAAAACAAATAGAACAAATCAACGAAACTAGGAGCTGGATCATTGAAAGAATTAAAAAATTGATAAACACCAGGCCAGACTTATCAAAAAGAAAAGAGAAAGGACCCAAATAAATAAAATCATGAGTGAAAGAAGAGAGATCACAACTAACAACAAAGAAATACAAACTATTATAAGAACACACTATAAGCAACTCTTCGCCAACAAATTTGACAATCTGGAAGAAATGGATGCATTCCTAGAAACATATTAACTACCACAACTGAACCAGGAAGAAGTAGAAAGCCTGAACAGACCCATAACCAGTAAGGAGATTGAAACAGTCATTAAAAATCTCCAAACAAACAAAAGCCCAGGGCCAGATGGCTTCCCGGGGAAATTCTACCAAACATTTAAAGAAGAAGTAATTCCTATTCTCCTGAAACTTTTCCAAAAAATAGAAATGGAAAGAAAACTTCCAAACTCATTTTATGAGGCCAGCATCACCTTGATTCGAAAACCAGACAAGGATCCCATCAAAAAACAGAGCTATAGACCAATATCCTTGATGAACAGATGAGAAAATTCTCATCAAAATACTAGCCAACAGTACATTAAAAGGATTATTCACCACGACCAAGTGGGATTTATTCCAGGGCTGCAAGATGCGTTCAACATCCGCAAATCAACCAATGTGATACAACACATCAATAAAAGAAAGAACAAGAACCATGTGATACTCTCAATAGATGCTGAAAAGCATTTGACAAAGTACAGCATCCCTTCCTGATCAAAACTCTTCAAAGTGTAGGGATAGAGGGCACATACCTCAATATCATCAAAGCCATCTATGAAAAACCCATAGCAAATATCATTCTCAATGGAGAAAAACTGAAAGCTTTTCCGCTAAGGTCAGGAACACGACAGGGATGTCCATTATCACCACTGCTTTTCAACAGAGTACAAGAAGACCTAGCCTCAGCAATCAGACAACAAAAGGAAATTAAAGGCATCCAAATTGGCAAAGAAGAAGTCAAACTATCACTATTTGCAGATGATCTGATACTCTATGTGGGAAACCCAAAAGACTCCACTCCAAAACTTTTAGAACTTGTACAGGAATTCAGTAAAGTGTCAGGATATAAAATCAATGCACAGAAATCAGTTGCATTTCTCTACACCAACAACAAGACAGAAGAAAGAGAAATTAAGGAGCTAATCCCATTTACAATTGCACCCCAAACCATAAGATACCTAGGAATAAACCTAGCCAAAGACGGAAAGAATCTATACGCAGAGAACAATAAAGTACTCATGAAAGAAATTGAGGAAAACACAAAGAAATGGAAATATATTCCGTGCTCCTGGATTGGAAGAATAAATATTGTGAAAATGTCTATGCTACCTAAAGCAATCTACACATTTAATGCAATTCCTATCAGAGTACCATCCATCTTTTTCAAAGAAATGTATCAAATAATCCTAAAATTTATATGGAACCAGAAAAGACCTCAAATAGCCAAAGGGATATTGAAAAAGAAAGCTAAAGTTGATGGCATCACAATTCCAGACTTCAAGCTCCATTACAAAGCTTTCATCATCAAGACATCATGGTACTGGCACAAACACAAACCCATAGATCAATGGATCAGAATAGAGAGCCCAGAAATAGACTCTCAACTCTATGGTCAACTAATCTTTGACAAAGCAGGAAAGAATGTCCAATGGAAAAAAGACAGCCTCTTCAATAAATGGTGCTGGGAAAATTGGATAGCCACATGCAGAAAAATGAAATTGGACCATTTCCTTACACAACACACCAAAATTAGACACAAAATGGATGAAGGACCTCAATGTAAGAAAGGAATCCATCAAAATCCTTGAGGAGAACACAGGCAGCAAACTCTTCGACCTCAGCCGCAGCAACATCTTCCTAGGAACATCGCCAAAGGCAAGGGAAGCAAGGGCAAAAATGAACTATTCTGATTTTATCAAGATCAAAAGCTTTTGCACAGCAAAGGACACAGTTAACAAAATCAAAAGACAACTGGCAGAATGGGAGAAGATATTTGCAAACGACATATCAGATAAAGGACTAGTGTCCAAAATCTATAGAGAACTTAGCAAACTCAACACCCAAAGAACAAATAATCCAATCAAAAAATGGGCAGAGGACATGAACAGATATTTCTGCAAAAAAAGACATCCAGATGGCCAACAGACACATGAAAAAGTGCTCCATATCACTCGGCATCAGAGAAATACAAATCAAAACCACAATGAGATATCACCTCACACCTGTCAGAATGGCTAAAATCAACAAGTCAGGAAATGACAGATGCTGGCGAGGATGCGGAGAAAGGGGAACCCTCCTACACTGTTGGTCAGAATGCAAGCTGGTGCAACCACTCTGGAAAACAGCAAGTAGGTTCCTCAAAATGTTGAAAATAGAACTGCCTATGACCCAGCAATTGCACTACTGGGTATTTACCCTGATAGAAACGTCGTGATCCAAAGGGGCACGTGCACCCGAATGTTTATAGCAGCAATGTCCACAATAGCCAAACTATGGAAAGAACCTAGATGTCCATCAACAGATGAATGGATAAAGAAGAGGTCGTATATATACACAATGGAATACTATGCAGCCATCAAAAAGAAATGAAATCTTGCCATTTGTGACAACGTGGATGGAATTAGAGCATATCATGCTTAGCAAAATAAATCAAGCAGAGAAAGACAACTATCATATGATATCCCTGATAGGAGGGAAGTGGTGATGCAACATGGGGACTTAAGTGAGTAGGAGAAGAATCAATGAAAGAAGATGGGATTGGGAGGGAGACAAAGCATAAGTGACTCTTAATCTCACAAAACAAACTGAGGTTTTCTGGGAGGAGAGGGTTTGGGAGAAGGGGTTTGGGGTTATGGACATTCGGGAGGGTATGTGCTTAGGTGAGTGCTGTGAAGTGTGTAAACCTGGTGATTCACAGACCTGTACCCCTGGGGATAAAAATATATGTTTATAAAAAATAAAAATTTAATTTAAAAAAATCAATAAACCACTGGCCACACTAATCCAAAGGAAAAGAAAGCCCAAATTAATAAAATTATTAATGTAAAGGGAGAGATCACAACTAACACCAAGGAAGTAGAAACAATCATCAGAAGTTATTATCAAAAGGTATATGCCAAAAGCTTAGCAATCTAGGTGTAATGGATGCATTCCTGGAAAACTATAAACTCCCAAAATTGAGCCAGAAAGAAATCGACAACCTGAATAGACCAATATCTAGTAACGAGATTGAAGCAGTGATCAAAAACCTCCCAAAAAACAAGAGCCTAGGACCTGATGGATTCCCTGGGAATTCTACCAAACTTTCAAAGAAGAAATAAAGCCTATTATCCTGAAGCTGTTTCAAAAAATTGAAGCAGAAGGAAAACTTCCAGATTCTTTCTATGAAGCCAGCATTACCCTGATCCCCAAACCAGGCAAAGACCCTACCAAAAAGGAGAATTTCAGACCAATATCACTGAGGAATATGGATGTTAAGATTCTCAACAAGATCCTAGCAAACAGGATCCAACAGCACATTAAAAAGATTATCCACCATGACTAGGTGGGATTCATCCCTGGGCTACAAGGATGGTTCAACATTCGCAAATCAATCAATGTGATAGAACAAATTAATAATTAATATGAGAAGAGAGAAGAACCACATGGTCCTCTCAATCAATGCAGAAAAAGCATTTGACAAAATCCAGCATCCGTTCCTGATTAAAGTGCTTCAAAGTGTAGGGATAGAGGGAACATTCCTGAACTTCATAAAATCTATCTATGAAAGACCCACAGCAAAAATCATCCTCAATGGGAAAAAGCTTGCAGCCTTCCCGTTGAGATCAGGAACAAGACAAGGATGCCCACTTTCACCACTCTTGTTCAACATAGTATTGGAAGTCCTAGCAACAGCAATCAGACAACAAAGAGTAATAAAAGGTACCCAAATTGGCAATGAAGAGGTCAATCTCTCTCTATTCACAGATGACATGATTTCTTATATGGAAAACCCAAAATACTCCACCCCCAAACTATGTCCTTTATTTCTGTTCTATTATTTATTACTTCTTTTCTGCTGGCTTTAGGCTTTATTTGCTTTTCCTTTTCTAGCTCCTTTGGGCGTAAGGTTAGGTTGTGTATTTGAGACTTTTCTTGCTTCTTGAGACAAGCCTGCATCGCTTTATATTTCCCTCCTAAGATTGCCTTTGCTGCATCCCAATGGACTGTTGTGTTTTCATTTTCATTTGTTTCCATGTATTTTTCTATTTCTTCTTTAATTTGCTGGCTAACCCATTCATTCTTTAATAGGATGTTCTTTAACTTCCATGTTTTTAGTGGTCTTTCCATATTTGTGTGTGTCTGTTTGACCTCAAGTTCCATAGTAATACGGCAAGGAAATATGCATAGTATGATCTCAATCTTTCGTAATTGTTAAAGCCTGAATTGTGACCCAGGATGTGCACTGGGAATTCTGGGGAATGCTCCATGTGCACTCCAAAAGAATATGTTCTGCTACTTTAGGATGAAATGTTCTGAATATATCTGTTAAGTCCATCTGGTCTAGTGTGTCATTCAAAGCCATTATTTCCTTATCAATATTCTGCTTAAATTATCTGTCCATCCATTGATGTAGGTGGGGTGTTAAAGTCCTCTAGTATTATTATATTGTTATCAATGAGTTCCTTTATTTTTCTTATGAGTTGTTTCAAATATTTGGGTGCTCCCAAGTTGGGAGGATAAATATTTACAATTGTTAGATCTTCTTGTTAGATGGACCCCTTAATTATGATATAGTGCCCTTCTTCATCTCTTGTTATAGTCTTTGGTTTAAAATCAGGCATATTACTTAAACATGTTTTGATTAAATCCCATGACCTTTCCTTGTACTTTCTTTTGGGATAAATTTCTCCATGTTAATATTTTGTCTAGGTCTTCTTTTCTATGTTAGGGAAGCCTGCTATTCCCTGCCTCTGAAAGTAATGCATTTATGAAGAAGTTGTCATGCAGTGCCCTTGCCCTGGCACTTCAAGAAGTTTCTCTGGTGTGTGCTGTATGCACTCTGCTGTTGTGTTTTAGCTGCTCTCAAGTCAGTCCCCTACAGGGTTTCTCCTTGCCTGTAGTGGGGAGTTTGGACCTTGTCCACTATATAGCAAGTTTTAATTAGGTATGTTTTGGTCTGCTTGTTAAAAGAAGTTAGTCCTATTTTCCCTAGAGCTGAAGCTTTGCAATACTCTGTGGTCAGTAGACTTTGTGGGTGTGGGAGGTTTGTGCTGGTCTTCTGGAGGAGGATCCACTGCTACTCTGACTCTCAGGCACACCTGCCCTGGTTTAGAAGCACCTGAGGGATGGAGCTTAGTGAAAGCAACTCTAGCCTGCACTGAGGGTTCTGAGTTCCTCAATGATGTCTGTCCATGCTGAAGGGGGGATGGAGGGTGTGGAATAGCATCAGCTGGCTCTCTCTCTCTCTTGTCCCTGGAAAGGGAAGTTCACATCACCACTGTTCAAGAAGCCCTAACAGAAGAGTGAACAATTTCCCCTCATGTGTCCCAGGCTTCCCTTATATCCCTGCCTTCACCCTATGTCTGAGCCACCTGTTCATCTGCATCGCAGTGCTCCTGTGTTTTATCTCAGGCCCTCTGACTGGTTTCAAAACTCCAAATTTAGGGACCAAGTGCACCACAGAATGGGCTGATCATCTGAGAGAGCATCTTACCCTGCTGTGACTGTTGCTGGTTTGTCCCAGAAGGGCAGTCACACTAAGGCAGAGGGGCTTGGAGTTTGTGGTAAAGGGCAGCAAAATGCTTGTGTCCAGGTTAGCTGCCTTCAGAGTCTCTCCTGATATGCTAATGAACTGGGCACCTCAATGGTGCCCACGGGCTCTTTTGTCCCCTGAGAGGTGGTGCTACCTCTCCCAAATGCACTCCAAGAAGGGGAACTGCCTGTCCCAGTGTGACCCAAGGCATCCTCAAACCACATTGTCTGCTACCAGGCCTCTGCCATCCTTCTCCACAGGAGCCTTACAGCATCCACCTAGCGATGGTGCAGACCTCTAAAGATTAAGTCTTTGAGCTCCACTGCTTGCAAACGCATGCAATAATCAGATTCTCCTGTTTTCCCCTTCACTGTGTTGGGGAAGTGTTTTTCATGTGCAGTGCTCTATGTTCTGTTCTCTCTCTCTCCCCCCCTCCCAACTCCACTGTCTCTTCTCTACCTGATCAGGGCTCCTTCCCCCTCAGCAGCACCAGCGATTCTTCTCTCCCCCAAAAGCTCATCTCTGCATCTCCTACCTTGCGTAATGCAGTCTCCTTTCTCTCTCAGGTTGTGCAGTTGGTTCTCTCAGTCCTCAGATTCATTTCTTGGGTGTTCAGGATGATTTGATATCTATTTATCATTCTACTCTGTTTCTATGAGTTTGGTTTTTAAAATTTCACATGTAAGTGAAATCATACAGTATTTGTCTTTGTCTGAAATCTTTCACTTCACCAAATTCATAGAAACAGTAGAATGATTTTCAGGGGCTGAGAGGTGGGAGAACTGGCTGAGGGTGGTAAAAGGCTCCAAACCTCTAGTTATGAATAAGTTCTGGGGACCTATATAATATAGTATCTGTCTATAATTATATAATTATATATCTGCCTATACTATATACCTGGAAGTTGATAATAGATCTTAAATGTCCTCACCACCAAATAACAACAACAACAACAACAACAATAATAATAAAGTATGTGAGGTGATGAATTTTTAATTATTCTTATTATGGTAATCATTTCATAATGTATTCATGTATCAAATCATTTGATACACCTTAAATGTATGCAGTGTTATATACCTCCCATCCAAGTATTAACCAGGCCCAACCATGCTCAGCCTCCAAGATCAGACAAGATCTGGAGCATTCATGGTGGTATGGTAGACCAATGTTATACATCGAACACATCTCTCAACACTAGAAAATGTTGATAACAACAAAAGCCAGTTTTTAGATATTATGATAGCAAGTGAGTACATCTTTATTCTTAAGCTCTGAAAAACAATCTGAGGGGTTTGAAGTGGCGGGGGGGGTGGGAGGTCGGGCTACAGGTGGTGGGTATTATAGAGGGAAGGGATTGCATGGAGCACTGGGTGTGGTGAAAAAATAATGATACTGTTATACTGAAAATAAATAAATGAAAAGAAAAAAAAGATTTTTTAATTTTTTTTAAAAATTTATTTGACAAAAGAGTGACAGCAAGAGCAGGAACACAAGCAGGGGGAGTGGGAGAGGAAAAGCAGGCCTCCTGCCAAGCAGGGAGCCCGATGCAGGGCTCTATCCCAGGACCCTAGGATCATGGCCTAAGCCGAAGGCAGATGCTTAACCATGAGAACCACCTAGGGACCCCAAAAGTCAACACATGTTAAATCACATTAACATAGACACATGTGTTTGTAACGAAATAAGGAGGAAAAGTTCATGAACCATTTGCTTGCTTGCTTGTTTGTTTGTTTCTTTTTTTTTTAATATTTTATTTATTTATTTGGCAGACAGAGATCACAAGTAGGTGAAGAGGCAGGCAGAGAGAGAGGAGGAAGCAGGCTCCCCGCTGAGCAGAGAGCCCGATGCGGGGCTCGATCCCAGGACATTGGGATCATGACCTGAGCCGAAGGCAGAGGCTTTAATCCACTGAGCCACCCAGGTGCCCCTGTTTGTTTGTTTCTTAAATGGAGTTGAATAATGGAGATTCTGTGTCTGGCAAATTTCTGAGATCATTGAAAAAGTAACAAACTATGCCTTGCCTCTGATATATAAAATTTTTCTGAGCAATTTCTTAATCATTAAAATGTACTGCCAATTGTGACTTTCTAATTCATTTGGCCTTCACTGAACTTCATTCTGCCCATTTTCAGGGGTAGTAAGATTAGTAACATCTGAGGAGACCATACCTGTTTCTCTGAGTGTCTGCTTTGAGGGACCGTTCCTTCAGTGAACATACAGCATGGCCTTGGAGAGAGAATCTGGGCTCTCAATTCAGATAAATTCACCAAATACTCCTTTCAGAGCTTTTGTGGATGTCAGTAACATGATGAGGTCAAAAATCCACACTGTGCAGTTGCATTGGAACAAGCATGCAATGTACTATATTGTTCAACATAGTATTAGAAGTCCTAGCAACAGCAATCAGACAACAAAGAGAAATAAAAGGTATCCAAATTGGCAATGAAAAAGTCAAACTCTCTCTCTTTGCAGATGACATGATTCTTTATATGGAAAACCCAAAAGACTCCACCCCCAAACTACTAGAACTCATACAGCAATTCAGCAACATGGCAGGATACAAAGTCAATGTACAGAAATTAGTGGCTTTCTTATACACAACAATGAAAATACAGAAAGGGAAATTAGAGAATTGATTCCATTTACTATAGCACCAAGAACCATAAGATACCTGGGAACAAACCTAACCAAAGAGTTAAAGGAAACTGTACTGGAGGAACTACAGAACACTCATGAAGGAAATTGAAGGAGACACAAAAAGATGGAAGACCATTCATGCTCTTAGATCGGAAGAATAAACATTGTTAAAATGTCTATACTGCCTAGAGCAATCTATACTTTTCATGCCATTCCGTTCAAAATTCCACCGGTATTTTTCAAAGAGCTGGAGCAAATAATCCAAAAATTTGTATGGAATCAGAAGATACCCCAGTTGCTAAGGAAATGTTGAAAAACCAAAATAAAACTGGGGACATCACGTTACCTGATTCCAAGCTTTACTACAAAGCTGTGATTACCAAGACAGTATATAGGAAATTTCTGTCACCATTCAAGATAATCTCATATTTCAAGCTGCAGAGATTAAAATAGTAGAAATAGTAGAAAACTGCTGATTACAAAATATCTCCGTTCATACCTCTGACATCTCTTACTTGAATAAACTCTGGACATCTGGGTATGTAGATTATTTGCAACAATTTGAATATCCTGATATTTTTGACACCCTACCCCAACTACATTTGCATAGGAAACAAACCCCTCATTTCCCTGTTGGAGGTCTTTTCTACCTGCTCTAAGATGCTAGGACTCCTGAGGACATTTCTTGATAGAAGAAGCTAAATTCCCTTTACATCCATCCTACTCCTAGTTTTCATGAGTGCAGTTACCAGAATCAGAACCCAGCACTCTGAGAGAGGAATAGCACTCCAAAGCAGAGGCAGAATTTGTAAAAGACTGGCTTTAAAATTTGACTATAATTTTAATACATCCTGGAAAAATGCAAAGTACATTGAAATGAATGAATTTTGAGGGCTCTATTAGCGGTGAGATAGATACTGGGTAAAATTTGTACTTACCAGAGATTTTTAAATTAATACGCTGATTCATGCAAATAGTCTAACTGTTTGCTGGATTGATAAGTACAACACACAAATAAATAATGGATGGCTCTAAAGAAGTTGGGACACTAATAACAATGAGAAAACTTAAATTTAATCTCTTTAGGAGACAGTGATGCTGAGGAGGATTAACCATTGCTGTTCTGGTCTCATACACCTGGGTTAGGTGCCCCTGAGTTATCAGAAAATCTTCCCTTCCTCAGTGATAAGAGCAATAACCCTTAGCTTCCAAAACATCTTGATAGTTCTCTCTAAGTATGTTGATGTGAGACATTAAAGTTAAATGCCACTCCCTCTACCACTGAACTTTTGTGAAGTAAATATTTCCAATAGCATGGCATTAAACAAATTTAGATCCTATTTAGAAATTCTTTGTCGAGGGGCACCTGGGTGGCTCAGTGGATTAAAGCCTCTGCCATGGGCTCAGGTCATGATCTCAGGGTCCTGGGATTGAGCCCCACATCGGGCTGTCTGCTCAGCGGAGAGCCTGCTTCCCTCCTCTCTCTTCCTGCCTCCTGCCTACTTGTGATTTCTCTCTGTCAAATAAATAAATAAATTCTTTAAAAAAAAAAAAAAGAAAGTAATTCTTTGTCAATTTCCCACACCTAATTTCCTGAAATGCTGACTAAACAACTCACCCTTTCCAGGCTTACGATTGTGGATATGCAGACCGAACCAAACAAAATTTACATGTCTAATTATTTAGCTTTTGCTTAAGTCATCCAAAGTTAATTATGTAAGTTACCACAAAAAAACCTAAGTATTATATATTATATTTTATTTTATTATATTATATATATATTATATTTTATATTATATATTCTGTTGAAGAAACTGATGCCAGGGCCAATGTAAATAAATAGATCGTTTTTAAATATTGGTAAGCAAAAAATAAACTATTTCAAAAGCCTAGAAGCCATATTTCATAAAAATGAACAAATAGAAAATCAGTCTTTGGTTAAAGTTCCTGTTTTCAGTTTTTGTTTATTTATAGAATTGAAATAATCAAGAAATTACTTTGAAACTAATTCCTTTTTTTATGTTTTCACATTGAGGATATATTGCTTTTTTCTTATCCCATCTCTTCCTTGTTCCTCTCCCTCTCCAGGCTTCACAAGTAAGTTTCTTTGTCCTCACTGAGATCTCCTGAATAATAACTTACACACATTCAAAACTTTTATTGATTTTATGACCTACATTGCTTTCAGGGGATTGGACAAAATGACATCTTCTATTCAACATACAAGAATAAGTGTAACAAACAATCCAATATCAATTCAACATTACAACATTTTGCAATATCTAATCAGTTCAGCTTCTCCAATCACCATAAAAAGGTGAAATCTCATAATAAGAAGTTGAAATTATCTTAAGGAAAAGACATTGAAGCAAGCTCTGGGTGCTTGTCCACAGATGCTTAATGTAATCATTTTAACCTATGTTAGTGAGATTTCAATTCAGTGCTTCATTACCATTTACAACTATCAGAGTCAAAGAATATTAACATCCTGGCAATAGAAAATATTATTATAAATGCCTTCACCAAAGTTCTGCATCATTACACTAAATATTAGATAACCATCAACAATACATAAAATTTAAAGACAAAATGCAATACATGATGTTATAGGGCAATTAATATACGTGCATATCCAAACTAAGAACGTTAATCAAGAAAGATGAATCCTGCAGTAAAAAACAACAAATAAGTTAATTGTGTTTGAGAAAGCAAGTTCAATCTTCCGCTTCTTGAGATGGTATCACTATTAAAAGATTTCTTCATGTGGATTTTTGTGTACAATTTTAAAGTCACCCCTAAATAACAACTTGTGATGTCTATGTTGCAGAATGTAATCTTCAAAGTCTCTTGGATGTAGCAGTGTTTCATAAACAATCCATGCACCATTAAAAAAAAAAAAAAGACTTTGTCAATGAAAGCCAACAGAAGGTTGGTAAGACATTGGGATGTTCCAATGGCATCTTGATATATAAAGATATAAATTCGGCACTACTTTTCAAAGGAGACCCAGAGAAAAAAGTTACCAAAGTGTTTATGGCAATTGAAAGAAAATTACAGAGACCTTATTGAGCACCTTTGGAAGTAATCTGCCTTGGTGTTCAACTTTTCCAGATTCCTTCAAACATTTAAAGTAGTTTCAGCATGCCACTTCTGAGGTTTTGCACTGGAATACTTTTATCTGTTAAGGCTACAAAACAGGAAATATGAATCAACCAGACAAAAACTAAAGCAAAAGAATCAGGCCATATTCTTATCCAGTATTCTATTGCCTTTTCCCAACAGTTCTTAGTAACCTGCACTTGTTAGCTCTACAACAGAGTGACACTCTAACAGTAATGGGCATCCAATGGAAATATGTCAAACCTAAACTTAAAAGGGTATTTTCCAGACTAATAATAATACAGGACAATGATCACTTTCCCAAGCCAAATAGGATATTTATTTTGCTCTCGAATAATGTTTTTCTCAAGTATAATTAAATGGTCACCACTGAGTATCAACTATAATGGTAGATCCACAGGTTTAGGGAGGAGGGGATAAATATAACCTTACTTTTTTAAAAAAATCATTTTGCTGATCTCTTTATCTCTTAAATAATCATTAATCAAATCTTGAACCCTAATAAACATTAACCCACAAAATGAATGCCTTGTGCATTCATCAAAGAAAGCTTTGCTATATAAACAAAAACTGAAAAAAAGAAGGCTTAGTCAGATACCCATGTTTGGGGTTTTCACAATGCCAAGTACATCGACAAAACTGATCATTGTACCTTATTTCTTAGATTTAGCTTTTTCCACATTTGATTTTGTTTGGACTTAAGCATTAACTGTTTCACTGAAGCCCTGTTTCATTTTTGCACTTAGAGCTCTTGTAAAAATAGTGATTTGTTATAACTTTCTCTAGAACTTGGCTTCCCTTGATACCTGTCAAATCTGTGGGTTGCTGCTGCATTAACCACTCTTCTCTCAATTGGCATTTTATGCTTAGCACTAATAACAATTTTATTACTCCTTAACCAAACTAATAAACACACTCATACACACATAAATATAACACATGCTTGCACATATATATAATCCAACTATTCATGAAGGTTATTGTAAGGCCTTGTGATATTTTTCACTGAGATTCTCAAGCTCTCTTCATTTTAATATGGTGCCTTCACTAACTGCATATTCACTACAAATAATTTATGTCATCCAAAACATAGAGAGCATGCGTTGTAACATATTGTAAATATCCTAAATTATTTTTATGATATGACAGCAAAGTAGGCATGAGTCTGTCATTCAAAGAAATTTGAATAAAATATCTTAACTTATAAAATCAATGCAATTTTCACATTTCTTTTTTGGCCTATTAAGTCAACAAAGATCACTGGTTATCTACCTTTCCCTTCCCTCCTCATTATATCCACATGCTCTCTTATCTTTTGTCTGACATGGGAAACAAAGTACACCACTAACATTTATACTATAATTAGCGTGCAAACAATTGGGTTTCACAGTTTCTATGTTAATAATTATGCTAGGTATTTTCTGCATCTCTATATTACTTACACACACAGGGAAGCAAAACTATAATATTCTATACTTCCCCATTTGCATAACATATTATTGCCTGCAGAGTGAGAAATACATAACCCTTTATAGAAATGCAGCAGATTTTCATGGTATCCAGAATTTTCAGGTTTAACATTGCCTTGAGAAAAAGTGAATATGTTATTTGGAGCTTTCTTTACAGGATGTTATTAATGCTGTGGAATAAAACTATTAAGGAGCATTTTTCTTTGAAGGGGTGGGGTTTTCTTTTTTAAATAAACCTGAGCTTTAAAATGCCTGAGTCTAAAAGATCAAGAAGATAAAATCAGCCGGTACAAGAACAGAACATGTGGAAGCAGATTTAAAGTACAACTTTTTTCTTCCATAGGACTTTTTTCATGGCATCTTTAATATCCTTGTTTCTTAGAGAGTAGATTCAGGGGTTCAGCATAGGTGTGAACAAAATGTAACATACTGAAGTCACTTTACAAAGTTCAGGGTTACTTGGAGGTGTGAGGTAGACAAAGGAGACAGTCCCATAGAGCAAACTTACAACCCCCAGGTGGGAGCTGCAAGTGGAGAAGGCTTTCTTCTTCCCTTCCCTGGAGTGGATTTTTAAGACTGCAGACACAATATGCATATAAGATACCACAATAATGACTACTGTGAGCAAAAAAATGAGCACAGCCAGACTAAATGACACCATTCTTATTCATAAAGATATTGGAACAGGAGATCTTCTCAATTGAGTTGGAATCACAGTAGAAGTGATCAATGACTCAGGAAGCACAGAAAGACATTGAGAAGGTTACACCGATTTGAAGGATGGAACTGACAGCCACAGAGATAGCAACCAGCCACTAAATGGATACAAAACAGTGTAGAGGAGTGGGTTGCACATGGTGATGAAGTGGTCATAGGCCATGGCTGCCAGGACAAAAGCCTCTGAGACCATAAGGAGTGCATAAAGAAATAGCTGACCCACACAACCTGCAAAAGATATGGACATTTTTTGAGACAGGATGTTGACCATGGCTTTGGGTACAATAACCATGGAGTAGGAGAGGTCAATAATAGAAAGAATGCCTAGGAAGAAATACATTGGTGTGTTTAGCCGGGGATCAGTCACAATGATGCCAATCGTGCTAAGGTTCCCCAAAAGAACCATCCCATAAACAATCAGGAATAGTAGGAAGAGGAGACTGTGGAGCTCTGGACGGACCCTGAAGCCTACAAGAATGAAGTCAGTCACTTCTAAGTGGTTGGCTCTGTCCTCATCACCCATGGCAAATTTCTGCTTTAAAGTATAATAAAAAGTCAACAGATAAAGTTTCCACTATTTCTCTACCATCACAAATAATACTTTATATTTAAACCAAAAATTTTTAGTTGACAGAATCCTTTCAAGTTAAGTCCCATTAAGTTTACACACATGAGAAAATTCAAGATGAGAGGGATTTGACGTGCGTAAAGTAACACAACTGGTTAAGGTAACACAACTTGTTAGGGTTCAAACTGGAATTTGAACTCAAGGCGAAATATTTTATATTAAAGTTTACTGTGAATTTCAATACAACAAAGTCTGATACATCCTTATGTCTTTCTATCTTGTCATACAGATGGTTTGCAAGATGTCATTTGTTATTTCAAAGTACTAAAGTCTAACTCTTCATATTAAGAAAAAGACACTTCCTTAAATTTCATTTATCATTTTCTATACATTTTTATAATAATACTTTGCTTCAAAACAGTAAAATTAATTAATCTAAAAAGAAAGATACAAGTTCTTTTCAAGATAATATGAAATTTCTACCAAAAAGAGCTTTTATAACAGCAAGTAAGTCACTAAGCAGTTAACTGTCTTTTTTGAGATCTGTAAAAATAAAAGCAGACTTCAACTTCTGGAAAAAATCTAATTTTATTTAAACGCAAAACTAAAATGTGATTGATGCCTTTATAATTTGTATCCTGTAAAGTGTGTTGATACTGTTTTCTTAAATTTGTCAAGAAATCCATGTCATATCCAGCTTCTAAACTTTAATACTTTTGAAGTTAAACTTATGAGACAGATTTACCTATAATTTTTGTTTTAATTCCTATGTGAGACTAATGACAGACTCATAAATACAGCTAGGAGATACTGACTTTATGATGATTCCCTGCTGAGCACAGAGCCCTATGTGAGGTTCAATCTATAAACCTGAGATCATGACCTGAGTGGAAATCAAGAGTTAGATGCTTAAGCAACTGAGTCATTTAGGTTCCCCAATCTTGTTTCTTCATTGATGTTTGATAGTAAACATTAGTGAAGTGAATTAGCAAATAATCCTTCTTCATTGGAAGATTATTATTAAAACTTAACTTCTATAGATGATATTTTAAAATTTATATTTCTCCTTTATACATCATCTTGATCTACTTAAAATATTTTTTTTTAGATTTTTTAAAATTTATTTATTTGACAGAGAGAGAGAGATCACAAGTAGGCAGAGAGGCAGGAAGAGGGGGGGGGGGAAATAGGCTGAGCAGAAAGCCCGATGTGGGCTCGATCCCAGGACCCTGAGATCATGACCTGAGCCGAAGGCAGAGGTTTAACCCACTGACACACCCAGGAGCCCCTATTTAAAATATTTTTATTTTAAAAAATCATCTATTTTTTGTTATAAAAATCATTATACAGCTGAACCCCTGAGCATACATTAGGAACATAGAATTCCCATATAGTTTAAATCTGCATAAAATTCTTGATTCTGTAAAATTGTAACTACTACTAATAACTTGCTGTTGACCAGAAGCCTTACTGATAACATAGTTTGTTAACATTTGTCTGTTATATGTATTATATGCTGCTTTTGCACTAAAATAAGCTGGGGAAAAGAAAACATTATTAAGAAAATCATAAGGAAGAGGCACTTACAGCACCGTACTGTATTTATTGAACAAAAAAAAATTGCATTGAAGTGGACCCATGCCGTTCAAACCCATATTGTTCAAGATTCAGCTATATATATATTTTTTTAAATGTCAGGAGTATCTGTAATGCCATCCCTTTTTTATTCCTGATACTTGTCATTTAATTTTGCTGTTTTTCCATTGTTACATTTGCCAGGGTTTTGTACATTTTACTAGTCTTTCCAAGAATCAATGGTAAGCTATGCAATCACCTTATACCTGTCAGAATGGCTAAAATCAAAAACAAAAAACAAGTGTTGATGAGGATGTGGAGAAAAAGGACCCCCCCCCCATGTACTGTTGGTGGGAATGCAAACTGGTGCCACTGTGGAAAACAGTATTGAGATTCCTCAGAAAGTTAAAAATAGAACTACCCTATAACCCAGTAACTTCACAACTAGCTATTTAACCAAGAATACAAAAACACTGGTTCAAAGGGATACATGCACCCCCGAGTTTATTGCACCAATATTTACAATAGCCAAATTATGAGAGAGTAGTCCAAATGCCCATCAATAGATGAATGGATAAAGAAGACGTCGTCTATATACACAATAGAATATTACTCAACCACTTCAAAAAGAATGAAATCTTGCAATTCTCTATGACATGAATGGAGCTAGAGAGGATAATTCTAAGTGAAGTCAGTCAGAGAAAGACAAATACACTATGATTTCACTCATATGTGGAATTTAAGAAACAATACTAATGAGCAAAGAAAAAAGGGAGAGGGAAACCAAGAAACAGACTCTTAACTATAGAGAACAAACTGATGTTTACCAGAGGGGAGGTGGATAGGGGGATGGGGGAAATAAAGGATAGAGATTAAAGAATAAAGTAATCATGATAAGCATTGAGTAAGATTAAAGAATAAAGTAATCATGATAAGCATTGAGTAAGGTATACAACAATTGAGAAATCACTATATTGTACACCTGAAGCCAA
The DNA here is from genome assembly GCF_030435805.1 of Mustela lutreola. Lineage (NCBI taxonomy): Eukaryota > Metazoa > Chordata > Mammalia > Carnivora > Mustelidae > Mustela > Mustela lutreola. Next base: position 60,353,836 of record NC_081297.1, read on the forward strand.
TATAACACTGTACATTAACTGTGCTGGAATTAAAATTAAGAACTTAATAAAAAATATGAGAATAGCCAATAGAAAAAAAAGTTAAGCCATGTGAATATCTTATATTATCCAAATTTGTCCTTTTTCATGAATTTTTATGTATAACATTTACTTTCTTTCATTTTTTTTGTTTTGACTTGCTCTTTTCTATTTCAATATTAAAATAGAAGATCAATATCAATTTTTCTGTTTTACCTGTTTATAATATTTACCTACAGGGCACCTGGGTGGCTCAGTGGGTTGATCTCAGGGTCCTGGGATGGAGTCCCACATCAGGCTCTCTGCTCAGCGGGGAGCCTGCTTCCTCCTCTCTCTCTACCTGCCTCTCTGCCTACTTGTGATCTCTGTCTGTCAAATAAATAAATAAAATCTTTTAAAAAAATTTACCTACAATGCTTTTATATATGCCTCTAAGTGCTTATTTTTCTATACTGCAGAAGTTTAGATATAATTTATTATTTAGCTAAAAGTCAACATTTTTTTCTTTCTTTTTTTTTATTTCTTTTCACTGTAACAGTATTCATTGTTTTTGCACCACACCCAGTGCTCCATGCAATACGTGCCCTCCCTAATAACCACCACCTTGTTCCCCCAACCTCCCACCTGCCTGCCCCTTCAAGACCCTCAGGTTCTTTTTCAGAGTCCACAGTCTCTCATGGTTCACCTCCCCTTCCAATTTCCCTCAACTCCCTTCTCCTCTCCATCTCCCCATGTCCTCCATGTTATTTGTTATGCTCCACAAATAAGTGAAACCATATGATGATTGACTCTCTCTACTTGAAACTAAGTCAACATTTAATTTTATTTCCTTTTGATCCATTGAGTTTTGGGAAGTAATTTTAATGTCCATGCTCATAGAGTTTCTCAATCCATTATTTAGTTGTTACTGTTTCCTCTATTAAGCTAACCATTATCAAAGAACATATGCCGAATGATTTCAATCATTGAATCTGTTGAGGGTTTCTTTCTGCCCCACCTATTATGAATGATTATAAGTGTTCTTGTGCATTTTAAGCACTAGAATATTTTTATTGCTAATGCCATTGTGAGAAGTTTAAGGATAAGAAAAAAATATACTGGATTCTGGCACATTTTGGGGATTGGATAACCAAACTCTATTCCATGTATTTTCTAAATTGGAGTTGTTGGAAGTTCAAATGTTTCCTGCTACTAGTATTCTTGGCACAAATTTGCTCTACCAATATGATCCACACAAACTCGGAATTTTAAAGGGCACAGTGAGTTGGACATCAATTTTCTGTTCTTTTTGATATTTTCTACCAGGGAAATGTCACCTTAGGAAGGTTGTGCAAACATATGAGCTATTTGCCAGAGTATCGTTGATTTCCCAACCTCACAGAGAAGCTATGTTGATGGTTGAGGAAGGAGTGACATCTCTTTGCTTCCACGTATCTGATCCTTAGACCACAATTAAGACGCTCCATTTTTACATTGTATCCACTGGTAGCCTATCTTTCTGAATTTTACGATATTGCTCTAAGGGTCATTGTAAAAGTGTCACCAAGAAGTTCCTTCAGCCTTTCCAAATGTGATAGCCATCATTTCACCCTGATTGGTATTTTCCTGTTTAAAATACATAAACTGTATATTCTTCCTATACTTACCAATCTTTTACTAATACTGCATTACAATAAGGAAAAGCTTTGGTTCCATATACTCTGCTATCTACAAATTGTAAAAATCTGTTTAAATTCTAAGAATAATTTTTAATTAAAAATGGATTTTCTAAAAATAGAATTAAAATTAAGTTATGAATATATTTAGGGGAAATGGCATCCTTATAATATTAATTTTATTAAAGTAATGAGTTTCTGCTTTTACTGTAGTCTTTTAGTCACAAATAGTTATTGAGGATTTTTAAATACAGATCATGATCTTTCATAAATATTCTTAAGGATTTTTAAAATGATTTTTGAATATTATAACTTCTTCCCTTATATTTTCTACTTAGCATGTAAATATAAGAAAGCATAGAATTAGCAAAAATTAGCTGACTTTGTGATTTAAAGGGCATTTGCACATCATGAAATATGTCTATATCAGGAATGCATGTAAATCATAATTTGAAGTTAACCTCTAACTTTTTTCAAAGCCTAAAAAACATAATTTATTACATGATTTAGTATATTCATTCATCTAAAAATTATCTCGTGTAGCACAAGCATTTAAAGCTGTTTTCTTATGCCTACTGATATGTATACTACGATAATTATCAAGAAGTTTTTCCTTATCAATACAGAAAATAAAGTCCAGAGAAATTTCCCAAGGGTAGGCAAAACCAGAGAAGGTTATTATTATTAGATTATTTGCTTATATCTGAACTTACTGCAGTCCTCATGGACAACAGCCCTTGAGCTTGCACTTATGTCTCCATAATTGCCTTTATGATTACTCCTCTCCCAGTGGAATCCATCACAGTGGATGAGCAAAACCTCAATGTTGCAAAATCCTGAAAAAAAAGTGTCAGAAGTAAAATGAGTAAGACCATCACAATCACTGCTGCTACTCTACCAAGTGAGCATGGACTCTGGAGACCCAAGGTTGTTATGGTCATTAAATATCCATGGTTATCCCATTATCCTTACTTTAAGATATGTAAGGCATAATAGAATTCAAGAAAGGATCTCTCTCTCTCTCTCTTTCTCTCTCTCTCTCTCTCTATATATATATATACATATATATATTCCTTAAGTTTACTTGCCCTGACTAAAGAGTGAAAGTCCTCAAACTGATGCAGCTTTGATAAAAAAAAAGTCATTCATTGTCATGTAAGTATTGGAATATTCATCAGCTTCTATCTCTGCTTCATTAAAAAGGCAAACCAAATATGGAATATATTAAACTACATAACTACTAATGGATATATATATATATATATCTGTATATATATCTGTATATATATATCTGTAGATATATCTATAGATACAGATATAGATATAGATATCTAATGGAGCAATAACAGTTAATTTATTTGGGAGGAATAGCAATGACTTGAGTAAATGAAAATATATTTGGAAGGAGCTTTAGAAACTGTGATATAGGCTTAGTGATATTTTTGATGTTATTAATTTTAACCTAAGAATAACATCTCATTTTTTATTCTATTTTCAAAAATGGCAGTGTGATAATGGAAACTAAATAGATGGAGACAAAAAAGGTAAAAATATTTTCTTATATATTTGTTACTGTTATTTAATGATTCAAACACTGAGAGGCAATCATAATGGCTACAGCACTGTCATACTCATTAAATGTATTGCTCATATTTTAGGTCTATGTAATACTCTTATTTTAAGTAAAGATGATTATTTAACTTTAATATATTCAGAATAGATATTCAAAATGTGACTACAATTAGACAAAATAATGTTATAACTTGGTATATATTCAGCCAAATTTTGTTTTTTTAATTTTTTTCTTTTTTTATTTTTATTTTATTTTATTTTTTCTTTTTTTACTTTTTCAATTTTTTAACTTTTTTTTATTACTTTCTGTCACCACACAGTACATCATTGGTTTTGATGTAGTGTTCCAAGATTCATTGTCTGTGTGTAACACCCAGTCCTCCATGCAGTATATGCCTTCCTTAATACCCAGCGCTGGACTAACCATTCCCCCCACCCACTTCCCCTTTAAAACCTTCAATTTGTTTCTCCAAGTCAATAGTCTCTCATGATTCATCTCCCCTTCTAATTCCACCCCTTCATTTTTCCCTTCCTTCTCCTAATGTCCTCGTGCTATTCCTTATGTTCCACAAAGAAGTGAAACCATATGATAATTCACTTTCTCTGCTTATTTCACTTAGCATAATCTCCTCCAGTCCCATCCATGTTGATGCAAAAGCTAGGTATTCATCCTTCCTTCTGGCTGAGGAATATTCCATTATGTATATGGACCACATGTTTAACCATTCATCTGTTGAAGGGGATCTCCACTCTTTTCACAGTTCGGCTATTGTTGACATTGCTGTTATTTTTATTTTTTTAAGATTTTATTTCTTTATTTTTGGAGGGAAGAGCAGAGGGAATGGGAAAGGCATGATCTCCACTGAGCAGAGACCACTGAGGGTCTCCTAGGACCCTGAGATGATGACCTGAGCCAAAGACACATTTAACCAACTGAGCCACCAAGAGTCCCCCAAATTATGATGTAAATACAGTAACCCAATAACATCTTTCACTGCTTCATAGAATAACCACCTCATAGAACCAGTATTAGCTAATCCAAATTCCTGATTCTTCATGATATTAAAATTATTTTATATGCAATATTTAATTAAGATGTAAATAATTTATTCTACATTAAAGAAAATATTTATGTCACTATAAACAAAGCCCAGATTTCATTTGTTCATTTTACCTTGTACCTCTCAGCAGGTTTCTGCCATGGGTGACAGGGGAACAAGCAATCACACAGAAGTGACTGACTTCATTCTTGTAGGCTTCAGGGTCCGCCCAGAACTCCACATTCTCCTTTTCCTGCTCTTTCTGCTTGTGTATGCCATGATCCTTCTAGGGAATGTGGGGATGATGACCATTATTATGACTGATCCCCGGCTGAACACACCAATGTATTTCTTCCTAGGCAACCTCTCCTTCATTGATCTCTTCTATTCTTCTGTTATTGCACCCAAAGCTATGATCAACTTCTGGTCTGAGAACAAGTCCATCTCCTTTGCTGGCTGTGTGACCCAGCTCTTCCTCTTTGCCTTGTTCATTGTGGCTGAGGCATTTCTCCTGGCAGTCATGGCTTATGACCGCTTCATTGCCATCTGCAACCCACTCCTCTACTCTGTCCAGATGTCAACTCGTCTCTGCATTCAGTTGGTGGCTGGTTCCTATTTTTGTGGCTGCATCAGCTCGATTCTTTTGACCAGTGTGACATTCACTTTGTCCTTTTGTGCTTCCCGAGCTATCGACCACTTCTACTGTGATTACCGTCCACTTCAAAGGATTTCTTGTTCTGATCTCTACCTTCATAAGATAGTTTCCTTTTTCTTATGCAGCATTATTATTTTGCCTACCATAATTGTCATTATTGTGTCCTATATGTATATTGTGTCCACGGTTCTAAAGATGCGCTTCTCTGAGGGACGTAAGAAAGCCTTCTCCACTTGCAGCTCTCACCTAGGAGTCGTGAGTGTACTGTACGGTGCCATCGTTTTTATGTATGTCATCCCTGACAGATTTCCTGAGCTGAGTAAAGTGGCTTCCTTATGTTACACCTTAGTCACTCCCATGTTGAATCCTTTGATTTACTCCCTGAGAAACAAAGATGTCAAAGAAGCTCTGAGAAAGATTCTAGAGAAAAAAATATTTTTATTTAACTCTATCTTAACAATAATATAACTTAAAGGCCTGAACATTATGACAATTTTGGAAGGCATTGATGCACATAAAGCACTCACAATTTTGAAATATTTAATTTTAGAAAGTTTATTCCTTTGAATCCCATGTACTTAGAGCTAAAGAGCACATTGGGTGGATTTTTCCTGTTGATTTTAGAGTGAAATGTCTTTCTCTGTACTTTGTCTTCATTTGGGTAAAGATCATGATTGCCATGTAATTGGATTTTAGGGAAAATATATTCCAAGTTTGCTACTGGCACTCAGAGGATGATGTTGAGATATGTTTATCTTGAATTAGGAACAAATGTTATATAAGGTATATAATTGGTGATATAACAAAATATGATAAAATAAGACAGAACAAAATATAAGATTGATCCAAGAAATCTTTTTGAGTACTGGGTGAGAGAAACATATGCTCTAGAGCATACAAAATCCTAAGGGTCACACATTAGTTGCTCAATTATCCAGAAGCTGAATGATTGACACACTTCTTTAATGTTTTCTCTGGCTTAGATGAATTCTTGCAAATCCTCTCTCTTCACAAGAAAACTTTAATGAAAATGAACAAAAAATAAATGTAATTCATTTTTTGTTATATATGGCTTATTGAGAATTAATTCATCGCATTGATAATTATTGAATTTTGGTGTACTACTTGCCCTATAACATTTCCTACGTTATAAATAATTTCGGTACTTAGCTCACCATGAAATAAGAGGGAAATAGCTAACTAGAGAATTAACATACCATATGGAAATCCACTGAAAAAGACATTTGTAAACACAGAAAGAGTGCAACCTCTGAAGGGGACAGGTCCTAATGATCAGGGAACTTGTCCAAAGCACATTTTTAAAAACAAATAGCATTGACCGCACCTGGTTGGCTCAGTGGGCTGGGACCTCTGCCTTTGGCATGGGTCATGGTCCCGGAATCCTGGGATTGAGCCCTGAGTTGGGCTCTCTGCTCAGCGGGGAGCCGGATTCCCTTCCTCACTCTCTGCCTGCATCTCTGCCTAGTTATGGTCTTTGTCAAAGAAATAAAAATCTTTTTAAATAAATAAATAAATAAATAGCATTAAGCAACATGAAATAAATAGGATTCTATACAAAGGGAGAAATAACTATATGGTGAACTTCATGAAGTTTCTTATGCACAAGACAATGAATGAAGGATGAGCTTTTTAAAAGGAAACTAATGGAAATCATTCAAACCTCTATGACAAGTCAAGGCTACTGACCTTAATTCTGTAGACAGAGGTTAGGCATTGGAGATTTTTAGGAAGATAATGCTGTGTTCAAATTGGCATTTTACAAAAACCATACTGGTAGCTTTGTGGAAAATAATTGTTCACAAGGAGAAGATGGTAATGTGTGTGATTGTCCAAGTAAGAGGTTATGATGGCTTTACCAAGGGCAGAATTATTAGGGAGAGTAAAGAAGAGACTATTTTTAGAATGGCAGGTAATGTAACCTGAATATTGATCAGGATGGCTGATAAAAAGAGAATGAGGTAGAAAAATAATGACTTCTAATGTTTGAGCATCTCCGACCCAATGTCACCTCATAAATGGTAGAAAGCATAAGAGTAATAATAGTTTATGGTTAACTTCAGAGTTAAGAAAATAGGCTCAGGTGCCAGACAGAGCTTTCAAATTCTGGGTTTGCCAATGTGACTTTGCGCAAGTTACATACTATCTCTGTGTTGTTATTTCCTCCTGTAAAATGGGGTGCATAACAGTATCTAGATCTCAGAGTTACTTGAATGATTATATAAATTTCACATAAAATTGTTTAATCCACATATTTCAGAGCTGTCAGATTTGCCCATTCTTACTGCTTTCTACACAATTGATGTTAAATCTGAGAGAGGAAAACAGAAACTTTCTCTGCCCCTTTCCCTTCACTCTCTCCCATGACGCATCCTCAAGTCTCCAAGTGTCTGCTTTCATTTCCATAGGAGCTTGAGAAACTGCCTACTACATTATCATTTCAATCTTTAAACCATTCCCTCTGGTGACAACTAATGGAAAAGTTTGTAAAATGACCAAAAAGGTAATAGAGCCTCCAATTAAATGCAAAATAGTATCTTATCATCAGATGTGATATCTATTCATCTCTTTACCTATGTCTTTCTCTAAGAATCCTCTCTTATACGTTAACAAAATGTCATCACTTTCTTTCACATTTCTAAAAACACAGATTACTGGGGAAAACGGGACCCACTAAGTAGAAAAACTTCATGAAGATTTCCAAAAAAATGCTCCCTTGCTAAGGTTGTGTCTTCTTTCGTGAAATGAAGGACAAATATGTGTGGGTTGAAAGAGGCATATTTTACCAATCCTACCCTGGGAATAAAATGCAGACCCCTCAGACAACACCTGAGTCCTATAGTGTAATAAACCTTAAATGAACGATGCTCCTAGCACTTTAAATCTTTGTCCATTGGATACTAGTAATCCTTTATGAAAATGAGAGAAAAAGACCCTGGGACACCAGGGTAGCTTATTCAGTTAAGCGGCTGCCTTTGCCTCGGGTTATGATCCCAGTGTCCTGGGATTGAGTCCCACATCGGGTTCCTTGCTCAGCAGGCAGCCTGATTCTCCCTCTGCCTCTGCCTGCCCCTCTACCTGCCTGTGCGCTCGCTCGCTCTCTCTCACTCTCTCCCCCTCTGACAAATAAATAAAACTAAAATCCTTAAAAAGAAAAAAAGAAGAAGAAAAGAAAAAAGGACCCTAACAATGATATTGACAGTCAAGGGAGAACAACATTCCTCGACAAGCACCATATGCTATACCCCGAACCAAAACCACCACTGGATGCACATATACACATAAAATCAAACAGTAGCATGCTTTCACTCTTGCTCTCTATCTCTCCATCTCTCTCTCTCTCCTACACACACACACACACACACACACACTCCAAGATATCACTGAGAGGAACACCAAGAAAGATCACTGAATATATCATTCCCTAGAAGAATATACATCCAGTGTCCTCCAACTGACTCCTAAAAGAATCCTCAGGCTAAGCTAGAAGCTAAGAGACCTTACCACAGAAGATATACAAAGTAATTTTTCACTGCTGACTTTTTTTCTTTCCTGGTATCAAATTTCTGTATTGCTACAGGAATTGCATTCAGGTATATTTTGTTCTCACTCCTGTTAAGAAATTACTCTTCTCATTTTACTTTTCATTCAAGGTGGGTGCCTGTGCTATACAGTGTAGGTTCTGAAATCAGGGATATTGTGAATAAAGCCAATAGGAATATGCACACATCTGTATTTGAGCCAGAGCCCACTCCCACTCCCTCCCTCCAGTTTTCAGCCTAGGGTGATAGAAAGTGCACAGTCAAGTGCAGACAGGCTCCTCTTCACCTAGATCCCACTCAAGGGCTACCATATCACCTTGAGAGGAGTGGGCTGAAAACATTTCTTATTTCTTCCAGCTCCACATTTAGAAGCACTATTCAAGGCAAGAGTGGCTAAAATGTCTAGAAATCTCTTCCTCTACCCAGGGCCTATTCATAGAGTAGAAGCTACCCCAGGCATAACAGGCCAAAAATTACAGGCCTCCAATTCCACTTGCTCCAGTTCAAAAGAGAGAGAATTTTTGCCAAGAGAGATAAGCTTAAAAGATCATGGACTACTGACCTCACCCAGAAACCTGCTCATAAAGCCAAAGTGACACTCTAAGAGAACTAGGCCACTGCTCCTGTTCCAGTTCTAGAATGCTTGAACACAGGTTTCACCTAGAATGAAAGGCAGGCCATAAGAACAGAGGGCTCCAAAGCTTTCCTCAAGTGAACTGGCTTTATTTGGAATGAAGTGTGGGAACGTTTTAGCATAAATGTCTCTCAAACACAATACACACTAGGTAATAAGCATATAGAAGGGGCTGGTAGTTCCACGAAAGCAAAAAGCTAACTGTAAACCAACTATAAGATTATCAGAGACAGTGAGGGGAAAAGACAAGAAAGCTACGCTAGGTTTGGAGCAAACCTCAAAGACTGGCCTTAAAGACTATCTTTGCAGAGGGGACCAAAATTGGATTAATTGGATAGTAAAGATATGAAACATAGTAAAAAAACGTGTGTGTGTGTGTGTGTGTGTGTGTGTGTGTCCCACAAAGTCTTCAAAGCAATAGAACAAAAAGAATTAGTGGAGTCTCTCTGCTAAGTGGAAAACCTACAGAGGCACATCACTCAATGAAATAAACAGGCAAAAGACAAAAATACAGAAATTTTTTCTAAAACATATTCTGGAGTTTAAAGACACAATAAATTGAAAATGTTATATAGTGGGAATCATGCAGTATGTACCCTTTTTGAATTGGCTTCTTTCACTTAGTAATGTGCATTTATAGTTCCCTCATGTCCTTTCACAGCTTGAAAGATTTAGCTCATTTCTTTAGTGCTGAATATTATTCTTTTGTCTGGATATTCCATAGTTTATTATTCATTCACCATTTGTGTGCAGATTCTTATGTGGACATGAGTTTTCACCCTGTTTGAGTAAACATCAAGGAGCACAATTGCTGGATTATGTAGTAACAGTATGTTTAGTTTTGCATGAACCTGAAAAACTGCCTTCCAAAAAGCCTGTGCCACTTTACATTCACAGCAGCAATGAGTGAGGGTGGCTGACCCACCACATCCTTGACAGCATTTGGTATAGTCAGTGGTATTTATTTTGGTCATTCCAGTAGGTATGTAGTAGTACACTGTCTTTTGTCTGTTTTTGAATTAAGATGTTAATTTTTATAGAAGTATAAGGTATAGAGATCTACTAATTACCCTTGCCACCCCCCCCACACACATACCTTTGTCCAGTGTCAACATGCCCCACCAGATTGGTATGCTTATTACAATTGATGAGAATACAATGACACCCATTGTCATCCTGAATCCACAGTTTATTAAGTTTTGTTCCGTTATTCTATTAGTTTATTCTTCCACAATACCAGTTGTCCTGATTATTGTAGCTGTATGGTCGTGTATAGTTGACTTTGGGTAGTGTCAGTCCTCTGATTCTGTTCTTCTCCTTCCATACTGTTGGCTTTTCTGGTCTTTTGCTTTTTCATATAAACTTTATTATCTGAAGTTTGTCAATAAATACTCATTGAGATTGCATTGAAAGTATCTCTCAAGTTGGGAAGAAATGACATCTTGACGATGTTAATCTTCCTCTCCATGAACCTTCAGTGGTTCTCCATTTATCTAAGTATGCTTTGAGTTCTTCCATTAGAATTTTATGCAATTTTATGCACAAGCAGGCAGAGAGGCAGAGGGAGAAGCAGATTCCCCATTGAGCAGAGATCCTAATGTGGGGCTCAGGACCCAAAATCATGACCTGCCTTCAGATCAGACCAACAGAGCTACCTGGTTGCCCCGTGATTTTGTCTTTAGAAAATCCAAGACACTCAACCAAAAATCCCTTAGATCTAAACAATTCAGTAAAGTTACAGAATACAAAATTAGCATGAAAAAATCAGGAGCATTTCTTATGTGCTGGCAATGAATTTTCTAAAAAAGAAATAAAAAATTGGTATAATTTACAACAACATCAAAAACAATACACTATGTAGAAATAAATTTACCTAAGGAAGCAAAAGATTTGTTTACTAAAAACCCCAAGACATTTATGTCAGAAAGCAAAGGGAGCACAAATAAATGGAAAGGTATCCCATGTGCAGGATTGGAAGAATTAATATTGTTAAAGTACTGATACTATCAAAAGCCATATATTCAATGCAATCCCTATCAAGATTTCAGTGCCAGGTTCTCTACACCAACAAAAAGACAGAAGAAAGAGAAATTAAGGAGCCAATCCCATTTACAATTGCACCCAAAACCATAAGATACCTAGGAATAAACCTAACCAAAGAGGCTAAAAATCTATACTCAGAAAACTATAAAGTACTCGTGAAAGAAATCGGGGATGACACAAAGATATGGAAAAATGTTCCATGCTCCTGGATTGGAAAAAACTTGTGCTAACACCTCTTGAGGAGGTCCATGTATATTCTTATGTTTATGAAGCTGTAATTTTAATATTTGATTAGCCCGTTCGACAATTCCTTGGCCTTGAGGATTATATGGGATGCCAGTGGAATGTTTAATATTCCATAGTTTAAAGGAGGATTGTAACTTATAAGAAACATAAGCAGGTGCGTTATCAGTTTTTATGGCTTTAGGCATTCCCATGACTGCAAAAGCAGAGTGGAGATGTCGAATAAATGCGCAGCAGTTTCTCCAGTTTGAGCCATAGCCTAAATGAAGCAAGAATACGTATCTACAGTAACATGAACAAAACACTGTCTCCCAAATGAGGGGATGTGAGTAACATCCATCTGCCATATCTCATTGGCTGTTTCGCCTCGTGGGTTGATACCTGCTGGCTGCATAGGTAAATTAATAGCAGCACAAGAGGGGCAGGAGTGAACAATAGAATTTACTTGCTCCTTAGTAATAGGGAAATTATGCTGAAGTCCTTTTTTATTAACATGCGTTAAAAAGTGAAAATCTGAGGCTTCCTGAAAAGCTGAGCAAATGAGAGAATCAGCTATTTCATTACCTCTAGCTAATGGCCCTGGAAGGCCGGTGTGACTTCAGATATGAGTAGCATATAAAGGAGAAGAGCGCTGATGAATAAGGGATTGCAAATGATAAAATAATGAATGAAGAGAGACATCAGAAGTAGAAATAGTAGCAATCTCAATATGCTGCAAAACATACACGGTATATAACGAATCAGCAGATTAAATGTGGAAGAAATATCTTGAAACAATGCAATAACCACCATTAATTCTGATTTTTGTGCTGAGAGACCAGTAGCAGGTATGACTTTTGAAGTAGGACCATAATAACAAGCTTTACCTTTAACAGAGCCATCAGAAAACTAAGTAGGGGCATCTGTTATAGGATTTTTAGAAGTAATTTTGGGAAGTACAAAAGCAGTATGTTTTAAAAAGGAGACAATAGGTAAAGAGGGATAATGAGAAGAAATGTCTCCAGTAAAGCCACTAAGAGCAATTTGCCAGTTTAAATTATTTTGGAATGCAGTTTCCATTTGTGCCTTATTTAAAGGCAGAACAATAACCTGTGGATCATACCCCTGTATTTGCCGAGTTCTTTTCCTTCCTAATTAATTGAGTAATACTGCCAATATGGTCTATATAGGTAATGAGTGTTTTAACAGCATTATTTGGGAGAAATATCCATTCTATGATCAATTTCTCCTGGATAATTAATCCAGTGGGTGTATGTGGGGTATGAAAAATGAGAAGATCTAAGAGTATTCCAGGTTGGACTCTATCCGTTTGCATTGAGTGAATCTGGTTTTCAACAAACTGCAATTCTTTTAAAGCCTCTTTGGATAGGGTCCTGGGGCTGTTTAAATTAGGATCTCCCTTCAAAGAGGCAAAAAGATGCTGTAAGGCATATGTGGGAATTACAATTTTAGGTCTTATCCAATTAATGTCTCCCATTAACTTCTGCAAATCATTTAAGGTTCTAATTTTATCTCTATGGATTTGAACTTTTGGGGGTTTAACTGAGGTCCTATCCATAATGAACCCCAAATACGAGAAAGGTGTGGTAACTTGTATTTTTTCTGGAGCTATAATTAGTTTGTATTTCTCAAATTGCATTTGAAGCATTCTAAATGCATCCTGCAATTGCACGTTATCAGAGGCTGCACATAATATATCATCCATATAATGAATAAGATAAACTTCTGGAAATTGATCCCTAACTGGCTGTATAACTTTTGCCACATACTCCTGATATATAGTGGGGCCATTCAACATTCCTTGTGGAAGAACCTTCCACTGATATCGTTTGGCTGGTTCTTTTAAATTTACACTGGGAATAGTAAAAGCAAAACGAGGACAGTCTTCCTTAGCAAGTGGTATAGTATAAAAGCAATCCTGTAAATCTATGATAACTATTGGCCATTCGTGTGGGACTAGATTAGGTGAAGGCAATCCAGGTTGGAGAGACCCCATGGCTTGAATAACAGAATTGACCGCACGTAGGTCTGTTAAAAGTCTCCATTTCCCTGATTTTTTCCTAATAACAAAAACTGGTGAATTCCAAGGACTATGAGATTCTTCAATATGTCCTTTTTCTATCTGTTCCTCCACTAAGGCTTGCAAAATAAGTAATTTCTCTTGTGGTAAGGGCCACTGCTCCACCCAAACCGGTTTGTCATCCTTCCAATTTAACTTAATGGGTTCAGGAGCAGTGGCCCTCAGTGAAAAATCTGGGAGTCCTCCTTAGGGGAAGGTATAACCAGAGAGGCTTCCCATTGACTTAGTAAGTCTCGCCCCCAAAGGTTAATGGGTACGTCTACAATATATGGCTGTAGATACCCCTTTTGACCTTCGGGGCCTTCACAGAGAAGAATATTGGTGCTTTGACGCACATTGCCAGCCTGTCCTAATCCTGTAATAGTAACAGGAGAGGAATTGCATAGCCATTTCTTAGGCCAATGTAATGAGCTTATGATAGAGACATCAGCTCCAGTATCAATTAAACCTGAAAATTCTTTTCCTTGTATTTTAAGATGACAAATCAGTCTATCTTGATAAATTTTCTCAGTCAAATATGTTCCAGCCTTTCCAGTACTCCCAAACCCATCAGAATTTCTTTATTTTTAGATTGACCCCGGAGATAGGGTAAAAGCAACAACTGAGCAATGCAGTCTCCTTTTTGAAAATGATATAGCGCCACAGAAGTTAACATCACTAAAATTTCACCAGTATAATCCAAATCAATAACACCAGTATGAACTAGTACTCCTTTTAAAGTAAGGCTTGATCTTCCCAAAAGTAACCCAGTGGTCTCGGTAGAGGGCCATAAATGTTAATTGGAATTTTAATGGCAAGTTTGGTAGGCATTAAAAGGTAATTCCTGGTGATTCACAGACCTGGGGATAAAAATATATGTATATAAAAAATATATGTTTATAAAAAATAAAAAATTTTAAAAAAAAATAAAATTAAAAAAAAAAAAAAAAAAAAAAGGTAATTTCTGGGAATGGGAAGATCCAATCCAGCACTACCAGGCGTGGCATGTAATAAATTTAAAATGGTACATTTGCCCGAAAGCTGGGTGTTTTGGGAGAATTGGCCCCCTTGTTTTTCGGGGCTTGCCCCGAAATAAGTTTCCCTGAAGGGGGTATCCATCCTTGCTAACTCTAGAATGGCACTGACTCGCCCAATGGTTTCCCTTTTTACATCTGGGACAGAGACCCGGTGTTTTATTTCTTACATTTTGTAAAGGGAATTGTCCTCTTTGCCTACATTGAGCTTTAGTATGTCCTGCTTGCCCACAGTTGAAACAGTGTCCTTTAAATTTTCCTGTGGTCAGAGCAGCCACTGCTTGAGCTAACAAATCAGCTCTATAAGTCTCTGTTCCTACTCCTTGACATAGCTTAATATAATCTGTCAATGTTCCCTTGCCTTTAAAGGGTGCTAGCAACTTCTTACAATCAGAATTAGCATTCTCATAAGCCAACAGTTGCATAATGGTATCCACAGCCTCAATATTATTTATCTGTCTTCTGACAACCTCTTGTAATCTTGCAATAAAATCAGTATAGGGTTCCCTTGGACCCTGTACCACCTTTTGAAAAGAAGAGCACTTATCTCCCTGAGAGTCTATTCTCTCCCATGCTCTCAAACAGCAAAGCCGGAGCTCAACAGCTTGATCATTCATTAACACCTGGTCTTGAACCTGGACCCATGGTCCAAGACCCATGAGCTGTCCCATGGAAATAGGAATGTTATGAGCTCTATTATGGGCAGCTTCTATTTCTGCATGATCTTGCCACCATGTTTTGAACTGCAAGAACTCACTTGGAGATAGAACTGTTCTTGCTAGCAATGACCAATCCGTCGGAATAAGTCGATTGCCTTCTGCGATGCCTTGAATAATTCCTGTTGTAAATGGAGAATTAGCTCCATAGTTTTGTACTGCCTGTTTTAGTTCCTTCAACAATTTGAAGGGAAATTGCTCATGCTTGGCCTCATAGATACCATTAGGGTTGTTAGGATCATGTCCTGGAGCAACATGTTCTGTAATAATAACTGGGAAATTAAAATGCAAGGCATCTAGGCCTCCTGCTCACTGTGCTTCAAGGAGGCCGTTCTGAACAGCCGATAGCATGTACTTTCCATCTTTTTCATTAAATGGTGCCCTCTTATAGAACGGCGGAGCCGACGGCAACAGTGACATGGGCACCTTTTGCTCTGTTACCGGAAGAGGAGGAGGAGGAGTTTCCTCCTTTCTATATTCCTTTCTGGTGGCCTTAATAGTTTCTTTCTCTTCCTGGATGGCATGTTCAGACTCCTCTGTTTTAGTTTCTCCTGAACATTTATTATTGCTCTCCGAATCAGGGGTTTGTAAAGGCTCCAAAACGGAGCGAATAAGGGACCAAGTAGGCCATATAGTGACTGGAATTTGCTTTCCTTTCGTTTACGAAAGTTTTAACTCATGACCTACTTTTTCCCATGTTTGTAAATCTAAAGTCCCTAATATAGGGAACCAGGAGCAATGTTCTTTAATTACCTTTAAAAGCTCCATAAGTTGGCACTCCTGACTTTTGCTCCTCCCGCCTTTAGGAGCCTTCTCAATAAACACAGGTAAGGGAGATAATCGTTTGTGCTCTCTAGATTACCCATACCCTGCGATAATTGCCCACAACTCACCAGCGGGAAGAAGGCACGGCCATGCAAAACTCACGTTGGGGCTTCTTCTCCTGTTTTATTTCTGATCAGAATGGGTCTGGTTTGGCCCCGGTCCCTGTTCGGGCACCACTTGCTGCTTACAGTCGGCGACGAGAGAAGAATTAGGCACAAACAAGTCAGCTGCAAAAGGCTGGGAGCAGGGGACAACAGTCGAAAAGGACTGCTGCCACGAGCAACTCCACAGTCTCACTTTTATTAGATAGAAAACAATAGCCAACAGAAGGATTGATGAAGGTCAAACGTTAGTCACGTCTTGCTGGCAAGCAAGGAGGAGGGTAAGGTTTATAGTTAACCAAGCACATTCAAAGGACTCATCTAACTAACAAAGGGCACTTCTGGGAAGAGAAAGGAGAGACAACGAAAAAGGGAAGCAGGCGGTTTTCTTTCCACCCTGAGCTGACCAGGCTTTCCCGGGTGCTCCACTTCCCTGAAGCAGGCATCATTCCCCCCCTGGGCGGGCCAGGCATTCACAGCTGCCCAGCTTCTGTGAAGGGGCGGCCTTCCTCACTGAGCGAGCCGGGCATCCCCAGCTGCCCAGATTCACGGTCGTGCATCGTCCTTCTCCCCAAAGTCCTGTTGTCAGTATCAGTATTTTTTAAGGCCATGTATAAATGTGCTTGGCAACTAGTAAAATCCTCCAGGGGTTACAGTTTAAGTAACAAATTGTTCCGAGGAGCAGCAGCAATCAAAACCCATATACTCAATGCAATCCCTATCAAGATTTCAGTGCCAGGTTCTCTACACCAAAAAAAAGACAGAAGAAAGAGAAATTAAGGAGCCAATCCCATTTACAATTGCACCCAAAACCATAAGACACCTAAGAATAAACCTAACCAAAGAGGCTAAGAATCTATACTCAGAAAACTATAAAGTACTTGTGAAAGAAATAGGGGATGACACAAAGATATGGAAAAATGTTCCATGCTCCTGGATTGGAAGAATAAATATTGTGAAAATGTCTATGCTACCTACAGCAATCTACACATTTAATGCAATTCCTATCAGAGTACCATCCATTTTTTTTCAAAGAAATGGAACAAATAATCCTAAAATTTATATGGAACCAGAAAAGACCTCAAATAGCCAAAGGAATATTGAAAAAGAAAGACAGAGTTGGTGGCATCACAATTCTGGACTTCAAACTCTATTACAAAGCTGTCATCATCAAAACAGCATGGTACTGGCACAAAAGCAGACACATAGATCAATAAACAGAATAGAGAGCCCAGAATTAGACCCTCAACTCTATGGTCAACTAATCTTTGACAAAGCAGGAAAGAATGTCCAATGGAAAACAGACAGCCTCTTCAATAAATGCTGTTGGGAAAAATGGACAGCCACATGCAGAAAAATGAAATTGGACCATTTCCTTACACCCCACACAAAAATAGACTCAAAGTGGATGAAGGACCTCAACGTGAGAAAGGAATCCATCAAAATCCTTGAGGAGAACACAGGCAGCAACCTCTTCGACCTCAGCCACAGCAACATCTTCCTAGGAACATCGCCAAAGGCAAGAAAAGCAAGGGAAAAAATGAACTATTGGGATTTTATCAAGATCAAAAGCTTTTGCACAGCAAAGGAAACAGTTAACAAAACCAAAAGACAACTGACAGAATGGGAGAAGATATTTGCAAATGACATATCAGATAAAGGGCTAGTGTCCAAAATCTATAAAGAACTTAGCAAACTCATCACCCAAAGAACAAATAATCCAATCAAGAAATGGGCAGAAGACATGAACAGACATTTCTGCAAAGAAGACATCCAGATGGCCAACAGACGCATGAAAAAGTGCTCCACATCACTCAGCATCAGGGAAATACAAATCAAAACCACAATGAACTATTACCTCACACCAGTCAGAATAGCTAAAATTAACGAGTCAGGAAATGATAGATGCTGGTGAGGAAGCGGAGAAAGGGGAACGCTCCTACACTATTGGTGGGAATGCAAGCTGGTGCAACCACTCTGAAAAACAGCATGGAGGTTCCTCAAAATGTTGAAAATAGAACTACCCTATGACCCAGCAATTGCACTACAGGGTATTTACAATAAAGATACAAACATAGTGATCTGAAGGGCACGAGAACTTGAATGTTTATAGAAGCAATGGTCCACAATAGTCAAACTATGGACAGAACCTAGATGTCCATCAACAGATGAATGGATAAAGAAGATGTGGTATATATACACAATGGAATACTATGCAGCCATCAAAAGAAATGAGATCTTGCCATTTGCGACGACGTGGTTGGAACTAGAGGGTATCATGCTTAATGAAATAAGTCAAGCGGAGAAAGACAACTGCCATATGATCTCCCTGATATGAGGAAGGGGAGATGCAACATGGGGCATAGGAGAAGAATAAATGAAACAAGATGGGATTGGGAGGGAGACAAACAATAAGAGACTCTTAATCTCACAAAACAAGCTGAGGGCTGCTGGGGGGAGGGGGTTTGAGAGAAGGTGGTGGGGTTATGGACATTGGGGAGGGTATGTGCTAGGGTGAGTGCTGTGAAGTGTGTAAACCTAGCAATTCACAGACCTGTACCCCTGGGGATAAAAATATATTATATGCTTATAAAAAATAAAAAATTTTAAAAAAAGATTTCAGTGCCAGGGGCACATGGGTGTCTCAGTGGGTTTAGCCTCTGCCTTCTGCTCAGGTCATGATCTCAGGGTCCTGGGATCAAGCCCCGCATTGGGCTCTCTGCTCAGTGGGGAGCCTGCTTCCTCCTCTCTCTCTGCCTGCCTCTAAGCCTACTTGTGATCTCTCTCTGTCAAATAAATAAAAATCTTTAAAAAAAAAAAAAAGGTTTCAGTGCCATCTTTTACATAAATAGGAAAACATAGTTATAATTTACATGGAACCACACAGACCAAAGAAACCCTGAAGGGGAAAGCAGGAGATGTAACAGTTCCTGATTTCAAGCTATACTATTGAAGCTAAAGTTATCAAAACAGCATGTTGCTGGCATAAAAAACAACAAATATGCCAATGGAACAGAACTGAACACCCAGAAATAAATCTAAGCATATGTGGTCAAACTAATATTTGACCAAAGAGCCAAATACACTCAAAGGAGAAACAGTTTCTTTAATAAATTGTGCTAGCACAATTGTATATTTACATGTAAAACAATGGAATTGGTCCTGTATCTTACACCACTCACAAAAATTAACTTGAAATGGATCAAATACTTAAATGTAACACATGAAATCATGAAACATGTAGAATAAACTTCTAAACAAAGGTCTTTATAATAACTTTTGGATATGGCATCTAAAGCACAAAGAAACATCAAAAATAAACTGATGGGATTACATCAACCTAAAAAGCTTTTATACAGCAAAAGAAAATATCAATGAAGTGAAAGGATAACCTATAGAATGTGGAAAATCATTTGCAACCTATATATCTGATAAGAGGCTAACATCCACAACATATCACATAATCATGCAACTCATTAGCAAAAAAGTAAATCACCCAATTTAAAGTGGATAAAGGACCAGAATAAGCATTTCCCCAAAAAGGAAATAGGTACATGAAAAGATCCTTAACATTACTGGTCATTAGGACAATACAAATTAAAACTACAAGGAGATATCGCCACATACCTGTTACATGGTAACAGGAAGAGAAAGAGTTAACAAATGTTACCATGGATATAGAGTAAAGGGAACCCTTGTGCACTGTTGATAATTTTGTAAATTGTTACAGCCACTATAGAAAACAGTATAAAGAATTCTCAAAAAAATAAAAATAGAACTACCATATGATCCAGAAACTCCATTGGGAATATATCCAAAAGAAATGAAAACATTAATTCAAAAACATATCTACACCCCTGTATACATAGCAGTATTGTTCATATAAGCAAAGACATGAAAACAACCTAATTGTCTATTGATAGTTGAGTGGATAAAGAATTTGTGAGATAGATAGATAGATGATCGATAGACTATAGATGTATAGATAGATAGATGATGACAGATACATACGTAGATAGGTGACAGATGCATAGGTTGACACACATACAATACTATTCCTCTATAAAATAATGCAGAAATCCTATCATTTGCAACAAACATCAATGCACCTTGAAGGCGTTAAGTGAAGTAAATCAAAGAAAACAAATACCACATTCACTTTTATGGGAAATCTTTAAAAAAGAAAAAAGAAACATATAAAAATAAAAAAGAGAACAGGCTTATGGCCACGAGAAGCAAATAGTAGATAATTGCATAGTTTACTATGGTTGCTGCTATATGTTGTTTGGTCCATTCATTGTTTTTAGCTTTTATTATAGCAGCTTCCAGGAGAGAAGGACCATTCTTACAAACATTGCAAGTTTTCCATCCCACCTTCTTCAGGAATTAATTCAGATTTTAACATAGATGAGAATAAATCAGAGTGGCTTGTATAGAAGGGAGAGCTCTTTGTTCTCCCAAGCATAGTGAACTAACACTAATTCATTAAATATTTACAAACATTTCTTTCCTTTGGTATAGGTCAGTCTGTTTGAATCAGATGTTCTTACATTAAAAAAAAAAGAAGAAGAAGAAGAAGAAGAGAGAAAGAAAGAAAGGCATTCCAAGGACTGTAGAAATAAATAAAAACTTTTTTAAAAAGATGTTCTTACATTAAATAAATATGAGAGATTCCTATGATAAACTGTCCTCCAAGACTGACCCCCCAAAGTGACCATTGGGCTGTAATTGCATATAGTCCATTGTTTAAAAATCTAATATTCCTACATCTGCATCTTTGGGGTAAATACCCAGGAGTGCAATTGCAGGGTCATAGGGTAGCTCTATTTTTAATTTCTTAAGGAATCTCCACATTCTTTTCCAAAGTGGCTGCACCAACTTGCATTCTCACCAACAGTATAAGAGGGTTCCCCTTTCTCCACATCCTCTCCAATACACGTTGTTTACTGTTTTGTTAATTTTGGCCATTCTAACTAATGTAAGGTGGTATCTCAATGTGGTTTTGATTTGAATTTCCCTGATGGCTAGTGATGATGAACATTTTTTCATGTGTCTGATAGCCATTTGTATGTCTTCATTTGAACAGTGTCTGTTCATGTCTTCTGCCCATTTTTTGACATGATTATCTGCTTGGTGTGTGTTGAGTTTGAAAAGTTTTTTTTTTTTTTTTATTTGTGTGTTTCATTTGTGTGTGCGTGTGTGTGTGTGTGTTTTAATTTCTTTTCAGCGTTAACAGTATTATTTGTTTTTGCACCACACCCAGTGCTCCATGCAATCCATGCCCTCTCTAATAGCCACCACCTGGTTCTCCCAACCTCCCACCCCCCACCACTTCAAAATCCTCAGACTGTTTCTCAGAGTCCATAGTCTCTCATGGTTCACCTCCCCTTCCAATTTCCCTCAACTCCCTTCTCTCCATCTCCCCTAGTCCTCCAGGCTATTTGTTATGCTCCACAAATAAGTGAAACCATATATAATTGACTCTCTCTGCTTGACTTATTTCACTCAGCATAATCTCTTCCAGTGCCAGCCATGTAGCTACAGAAGTTGGATATTCATTTTTTCTGATGGAGGGATAATACTCCATAGTGTATATGGACCACATCTTCCTTATCCATAAGGACTCAACCGTTACTAAAAGACTGAGATTATTCCATGCACATTCTCAGATCACAATGCTTTGAAACTGGAGCTCAATCACAAGGAAAGGATCAGAAGGAACTCAAACACCTGGAAGCTAAAGA
The DNA here is from genome assembly GCF_030435805.1 of Mustela lutreola. NCBI lineage: Eukaryota > Metazoa > Chordata > Mammalia > Carnivora > Mustelidae > Mustela > Mustela lutreola. The sequence continues at coordinate 60,375,735 of NC_081297.1, forward strand.
TCACCTTGCTTAAGAATGCTTGGATCAACCAGGAGATCAAAGAAGAACTAAAACAATGCATGGAAACCAATGAGAATGAAGACACTTTGGTCCAATAACCTATGGCATACAGCAAAGGAGGTCCTAAGGGGAAATACATACCCATCCAAGCCTCTCTCAAAAAAATTGAAAAATCCAGAACGCAGCAGATATCTCTACACCTTAAAGAGCTGGAGAATCAGCAACAAATCAAACCAACACCACACATAAGAAGGGAAATCATCAAGATTGAAGCTGAAATCAATTATGTTGAAACTACAGATACAGTAGAACATATCAATGAAACTAGAAGCTGGTTTTTTGAAAGAATCAATAAGATCGATAAACCACTGGGCATTCTAATCCAAAAGAAAAGAAAGAAAGCCCAAATTCATAAAATTATGAATGAAAAGGGAGAGATCACAACGAACACCAAGGAAGTAGAAACAATCATCAGAAATTATCAACAGTTATATGCCAATAAGCTAAGCAACCTAAATTAAATGGATGCATTCTTGGAGAACTATAAACTCCCTATATTGAACCAGGAAGAAATTCACAACCTGAATAGACAGATATCTAGTAATGAGATTGAAGCAGTGATCAAAAGCCTCCCAAAAAACAAGAGCCCAGGACCTAATGGATTCCCTAAAGAATTCTACCAAACTTTCAAAGAAGAAGTAACACCTATTCTCCTGAAGCTGTTCGAAAAAATTAAAGCAGAAGGAAAACTTCCAGACTCTTTCTATGAAGCCAGCATTATCCTGATCCCCAAACCAGGCAAAGACCCTACCAAAAAGGAGACCAATATCACTGATGAATATGGATGCTAAGATTCTCAACAAGATCCTAGCAAACAGTATCCAACAGCACATTAAAAAGATTATCCACCATAACCAGGTGGGATTCATCCCTGGGCTACAAGGATGGTTCAACATTCGCAAATCAATCAATGTGATAGAACAAATTAATATGAGAAGAGAGAAGAACCACATGGTCCTCTCAATGGATGCAGAAAAAGCAGTTGACAAAATCCAGCATCCGTTCTTGATTAAAACGCTTCAAAGTATAGGGATAGACGGAACATTCCTGAACTTGATCAAATCTTTCTATGAAAGACCCACAGCAAATATCATCCTCAATGGGAAAAAGCTTGCCGCCTTCCCGGTGAGATCAGGAACATGACAAGGATGCCCAATTTCACCACCTTGTTCAACATAGTATTAGAAGTCCTAGCAACAGCAATCAGACAACAAAGAGAAATAAAAGGTATTCAAATTGGCAATGAAGAAGTCAAACTCTCTCTATTCACAGATGACATGATTCTTTATATGGAAAACCCAAAAGACTTCACGCCCAAACTACTAGAACTCACACAGCAATTCAGCAACATGGCAGGATACAAAGTCAATGTACAGAAATCAGTGGCTTTCTTATACACTAATAATGAAAATACAGAAAGAGAAATTAGAGAATCGATCCATTTACTATAGTACCAAGAACCATAAGACAGCTGGGAATAAACCTAACCAAAGAGATAAAGGATCTGTACTCAAGGAATTACAGAACACTCATGAAGGAAATTGAAGGAGACACAAAAAGATGGGAGACCATTCCATGCTCTTGGATCAGAAGAAAAAACATTGTTAAAATCTCTATACTGCCTATGGCAATCTATACTTTTCTAGCCATTCCAATCAAAATTCCACCAGTATTCTTCAAAGAGCTGGAGAAAATAATCCAAAAATTTGTATGGAATCAGAAGAGACTCCAAATCGCTAAGGAAATGTTGAAAAACAAAAATGAAATGGGGGGCATCACATTACCTGATTTCATGCTTTAACACAAAGCTGTGATGACCAAGACAGCATGGTACTGGCATAAAAACAAACACATAGACCAGTGGAACAGAGTAAAGAACCCAGATATGGACCCTCTACTCAATGGTCAATTAATCTTTGACAAAACAGGAAAAAATATACAGTGGAAAAAAGACAGTCTCTTCAATAAATGGTACTGGGAAAACTGGACAGCTATATGTAGAAGAATGAAACTGGAATATTCTTTTACACCGTACACAAAGAAAAACTCAAAATGTATAAAGGACCTCAATGTGAGACAGGAATCCATCAGAATCCTAGAGGAGAATATAGGCAGGAATCTCTTCAATATTAGCCACAGCAACTTCTTCAAGATATGTCTCCAAAGGCAAAGGAAACAAAAGAAAAAATGAACATTTGGGACTCCATCAAGATCAAAAGCTTCTGCACAGCAAAGGAAACAGTCAAGAAAACTTGTACGGGAATTCAGTAAAGTGTCAGGATATAAAATCAATGCACAGAAATCAGTTGCATTTCTTTACACCAACAACGAGACAGAAGAAAGAGAAATTAAAGAGTCAATCCCATTTACAGTTGAACCCCAAACAATAGGATACATAGGAATAAACCTAACCAAAGAGGCTAAGAATCTATACTCAGAAAACTATAAAGTACTCATGAAAGAAATTGAGGAAGACACAAAGAAATGGAAAAATGTTCCATGCTCCTGGATTGGAAGAATAAATATTGTGAAAATATCTATTCTACATAAAACAATCTACACATTCAATGCAATTCCTATCAAAGTACCATCCATCTTTTTCAAAGAAATGGAACAAATAATTGTAAAATTTATATGGAACCAGAAAAGACCTCAAATAGCCAAAGGGATATTTAAAAAGAAAGCCAAAGTTGGTGGCATCACAATTCCGGATTTCAAGCTCTATTACAAAGCTGTCATCATCAAAACAGCATGGTACTGGCACAAACACAGACACATAGATCAATTGAACAGAATAGAGAGCCCAGAAATAGACCATCAACTCTATGGTCAACTAATCTTTGACAAAGCAGGAAAAAATGTCCAATGGAAAAAAGACAGCCTCTTCAATAAATGCTGTTGGGAAAATTGGACAGCCATATGCAGAAAAATGAAATTGGACCATTTCCTTATACCACACACAAAAATAGACACAAAGTGGATGAAGGACCTCAATGTGAGAAAGGAATCCATTAAAATCCTTGAGGAGAACACAGGCAGCAACCTCTTCGACCTCAGCTGCAGCAACATCTTCCTAGGAACATCGCCAAAGGCAAGGGAAGCAAGGGCAAAATGAACTATTGGGATTTCATCAAGATCAAAAGCCTTTGCACAGCAAAGGAAACAGTTAACAAAACCAAAAGACAACTGACAGAATGGGAGAAGATATTTGCAAACGACATATCAGATAAAGGACTAGTGTCCAAAATCTATAAAGAACTTAGCAAACTCAACAACCAAAGAACAAATAATCCAATCAAGAAATGGGCAGAAGACATGAACAGACATTTCTGCAACGAAGACATCCAGATGGCCAACAGACACATGAAAAAGTGCTCCATATCACTCGGCATCAGGGAAATACAAATCAAAACCACAATGCGATATCACCTCACACCAGTCAGAATGGCTAAAATCAACAAGTCAGGAAATGACAGATGCAGGCGAGGATGTGGAGAAAGGGGAACCGTCCTACACTGTTGGTGGGAATGCAAGCTGGTGCAACCACTCTGGAAAACAGCATGGAGGTTCCTCAAAATGTTGAAAATAGAACTGCCTATGACCCAGCAATTGCACTACTGGGTATTTACCCTAAAGATAGAAACGTCGTGATCCAAAGGGGCACGTGCACCCAAATGTTTATAGCAGCAATGTCCACAATAGCCAAACTATGGAAAGAACCTAGATGTCCATCAACAGATGAATGGATCAAGAAGATGTGGTATACATACACAATGGAATACTATGCAGCCATCAAAATTAATGAAATCTTGCCCTTTGCGACAATATGGATGGAACTAGAGCGTATCATGCTTAGCGAAATAAGTCAAGCAGAGAAAGACAACAATCATATAATCTCCCTGATATGAGGAAGTGGTGATGCAACATGGGGACTTAAGTGGGTAGGATAAGAATAAATGAAACAAGATGGGATTGGGAGGGAGACAATCCATAAGTGACTCTTAATCTCTCAAAACAAACTGAGGGTTACTGGGGGGAGGGGTTTGGGAGAAGGGGGGTGGGGTTATGGACATTGGGGAGGGTGTGTGCTTTGGTGAGTGCTGTGAAGTGTGTAAACCTGGCGATTCACAGACCTGTACCTCTGGGGATAAAAATATATGTTTATAAAAAATAAAAAATTAATTTAAAAAAAGAAAATTTAAAAATAAATAAATAAATAAAAATAAAAATTTAAAAAAATAAATAAAGAAATAAATAAAAATAAAACTGGGGGTATCACGTTACCTGATTTCAAGCTCCACTATAAAGTTGTGATCACCAGGACAGCGTGGTACTGGCATAAAAACAGACACATAGACCAGTGGAACAGAGTAGAGAGTCCAGATATGGACCCTCAACTCTATGGGCAAATAATCTTCGACAAAATAGGAACAAATATACAGTGGAAAAAAGACAATCTCTTCAATAAATGGCGCTGGGAAACCGGACAGCTATATGTAGAAGAATGATACTCGACCATTCTCTTACACTGCACACAAAGATAAACTCTGTAACTAAAATGATAAACATTTATGAAAAATGGGCATTTCCAAACAAAATAGGAAGAACAGTAGCATTGAGATTTTTTAATTTTTGTAAATTTCTCTATTATTTCTTTTAAAAGAAAAGAGCTGGATTCTCCAATATGCTCCTTCATTCATCCAGTTACAGTATCAAACATTATGTTGCCTGTGGAAGGCCTACTATACATTTGTACAGGAGTGAAAGTGAAAAGGGCATAATAACTTGTTTTTAATATAAAATAGTTTTGATTTTCAGTCCTTCTTCTTTCAGAACTCCCAGGAGTTTCTAGACTATACTTAGAGTACCATGGTTTAAAAGCAAACACATTTTTTCTATTATTAATATAATAAAATACTATATTTTATTATTAGTTTTTGCTCAAAAAAATATACCAATTAATGTTCTCTACCAAGATTCTATCATCTCATTACTCTTCCAAATTAATATAGCATAACAGTTTTAGATTAGGTTTACCTTCCACTCAAAATTAAATTTAATGAGTGTGTATAATATTTCAAAAAAAAATTTATGGCAGGGGCACCTGGGTGGCTCGGAGGGTTAATCCTCTGCCTTGGGCTCAGGTCATGATCTCAGGGTCCTGGCATCAAGCTCTGCATTGGGCTCTCTGCTCATTGGGGAGCCTGCTTCTCTCTCTCTCTCTCTCTCTCTCTCTCTCCACCTGTCTCTCTGCCTACTTGTGATATATCTCTCTTTGTCAAATAAATAAAAGAAATCTTTAAAAAAATACTTTTATGGCAGAAATATTAAAGGCATACTTCAGGAAAATGAATGTGATCCCAAAAACCCTATGTGAAGGCTCAAGAATGATGAATAAAGAGAGAGGAGCAAGATGGCAGAAGATTAGGAGACCTAAATATCATTGGGTCCCAGGAGCTCAGCTAGGTAGTTATCAAACCATCCTGAAGACCTCAAACTAAGCAGGAGATCAAAGAGAACAAGAGCAGCAATTCTAGGAACAGAAATGCGACCACTTTCTGTAAGGTAGGACATGCAGAGAAGCGAATCCGAGGTGGTATACAGGCAGGGGAGAGGTTGGCTCCTGGTAAGGTTTGAAAAGTCTGCTTCACTGAGGGACATCACTTTAGAGTATAAGGGAGTGGGGGGGATGGAGTCCTCCCTGGGACAATGTGGTCATAGGACCCTCAGGGTCACAAAATGACCCTGAGGGGTGTCTGAGTGTGGCAGAGCACCTAGGTATCAGAGCAGGGATGCCAGCTGCAAAGATGGAGCCAAGAAGTGGGCTCTCAGCTTAGGATTACCTTAAACCATGATCCATGACACAGTTGGGCCACTGCTCTTCAGGCAAGGACCCAACAAGCAGCAGATCCAGGGAGACTCACGTTCCTCTGCTGTGAGGACCAGTGCAGGAGAATGCTACAGAAATCTGCTGGGTTTGGAGACTCCAAACGGGGCTATGCATGAAACAGAAATGCACTGTCACCGGCTGGGTGAGCACAGAGTGTGGCCAGAGACCAGGGAGATGGAATTGATTGACTGCTTTTCTCTGAGAATGCACTGAGGAGTGGGGCCAGAGCTTGGGAAGCCATCATTTTCATTCCCATCCTCCAAAGCTGTACAGAAAGCTTTCATGGAACAAAAGCTACCAAGAGCAAAACCAACCAGTTTACTTAGCCTGGCTACTTGCAAGGGCAGTGCAATTCATTTGAGAATCACTGCAACGGGCCTCTTCCCCAAGAAATTAGCAAGGACATCCAGCCAAGACCAAGTTCCCTGATCAATGAGAACTAAAAAACTTCAGAGCTACAGGAATACAGCATAGAATTCATGGCTTTCCCCCATGATTTTTTAGTCTTTCAAAGTTAAATTTTTTTAATTTAATTTTTTACTTTTTCTATTTTTTAAAATTTTTCAGATTTCCTATTTTGACACTTTAATCATTTTATCTCATCAATTCTTTTTAAAAATACTTTTTAAAATTTTCATTGTCATATTCTACCCCTTCATTGTATTTAACCATATTTTTTGCATATATAGGTTTTTCTTTCTTTAAAATTTTGGGAAACGGTTTCTTCTAACAGATCAAATTATACCTTAAATCTAGTGGATGGATTGGTTCTAGTCTCCAGCCTGAAATTTTCCAGAGAAAAAATGCTCTTTATTCTTTTTTTCAACCAACCTCTTATCAATTCCTTTTTTAGAATCTTTTTAAATTTTATCTTCACATTCGTATTCAATCCCTTAATCATGTTTACCCTTATTTTATATATATATATATATATATATATATATATATATATATATATATGTTTTTCTTTCCTTAAAATTTTTGTAGGCAGTTTTTTCTCACAGAACAAAATACACATGCATCAAGTGTATGGCTCTATTCTATTAACCAATCATATATATATATATATATATATATATATATATATATATATATTCTTTTTTTGTTTATTTTTCTCCTTTTTTTTCTCCCCAGTTTTGGGTCTCTTCCAATTTAGTCAGTGTTTATTTTTCTGGGGTTGTTGCAAACTTTTTATTTTATTTTATTTTTTACCCTTTTAGTGTTTTGTTCTCTCATCCATCTATTCTTATCTGGATAAAATGACAAGGTAGATAAACCCACCTCAAAAAAAGATCAAGAGGCGGTACCAACAGCTGGGGACCTAATCAAATACGGACATTAGTAAGATGTCAGAAATAGAGTTTAGAATGACAATTATCAAGTTCTAGCTGGGTTCAAAAAAAAAAAAAATCATGGAAAATACTAGAGAATCCCTCTTGGGAAAAATAAAATCCCTTTCTGGAGACTTAAAAGAACTAAAATCTAACCAATTTGAAAACAAAAAGCTATTAATGAGATGCAATAAAAACTGCAGGCTTGTACCACTAGGATAAATGAGGCAGAAGAGAGAATTATGATAGAGAAAACCAAATGATGGAGAATAAAGAAGCTGAGAAGAAGAGAGATAAACAACTACTGGACCATGAGGGGAGAATTCGAGAGATAAGTGATACCATAAGATGAAACAATACTAGAATAATTCAGATCCTGGAAGAAGAAGAGAGAGAGAGTAGCAGAAGGTATATTGGAACAAATTACAGCAGATAATTTCCCTAATTTGGCAAAGGGAACAAGCATCAAAATCCAGGAGATGCAGAGAACACCCCTCAAAATCAATAAAAATAGGTCAACACCCCATCATCTAATAGTAAAACTTACAAGTCTCAGTGACAAAGAGAAAATTCTGAAAGGAGCTCGGGACAAGAGTTCTGTAGCATACAGTGGTAGAAATACCAAATTGGCAGCAGACCTATTCAGAGAGACCTGGCAAGCCAGATAGGACTGGTATGATATATTCAGAGCAGTAAATGAGAAAAATATTCAGCCAAGAATACTATATCCAGCTAGGCTATCATTGAAAATAGAAGAGAAAAAAGGTTTCCAGGACAAACAAAAACTAGAAGAATTTACAAACACCAAACCAGCCCTACAGGAAATATTGAAAGGGGTCCTATAAGCGAAGACAGAGCCTGAAAGTAACAGACGAGAAAGGAACAGAGAAAATATACAGTAGCAGTGAAATTACAGGCAGTACAATTTCACTAAAATCACGTCTTTCAATAGTTACCCTGAATGTAAATGGGGTTAATGTCCCCATCAAAAGACACAAGATAGCTTTCCCTCTCTCACAATAACTTGCACTCTTCTTTTCCAACCCAGTCCCAGCAGAATGGCTCCTGTGAAGAAGGGTAAGAAGGGTAAGAAGGGCTGTTCTGCCATCGATGAGGTAGTGACCAGAGAAGGAGATGGGAACTCCAAATGTGAAACTGACATGAGGGCTCAACAAAGCTGTCTGGGTCAAAGGAATAAGGAACATTCCATTCCACATCCATGTGTGGTTGTCCAGAAACCGTAATGAAGATGAAGATTCTCCAAACAAGCTCTACACACTGGTCACCTATGTACCAGTCACTACTTTCAAAAATCTACCAACAGTTAACATAGATGAAAACTAATTGCTGATTGTCAAATAAAGGTATAAAACGGCCATCAATAAAAAAATAGACACAGGATATTAGAATAGATTTTTTAAAAAGAACTATCAATATTCTGTCTGCTAAAAAACTCACTTTAGACCCAAAGACACCTCCAGATTTAAACTGAGGGGGTGAAGTAAAAATTAACCATGCTAATGGCCATCCAAAGAAAGGTGGGGTGGCAAGCCTTACATCAGATCAATTAGATTTTAAGCCAAAAACTATGGTAAGAGATAAGAAAGGACATGATATCATAATTAATACAAGAAAATCTAAAACTTTTAAGTATCTATCCCTCAAACATGGGAGTAGCCAATTATATCAACCAATTAAGAACAAAATCGAAGAAAATATCAAAATAATACAATAATAGTAGGAAACTTTACCACCCCCACTCACTGAAATAGACAGATCATCTAAGCAAAAGATTGACAAGGGAATAAAGGCTTTAAATGACACACTGCACCAGATGGACATCATAGATATATTCAGAACATTCCATCTCAAAGCAACAGAATACACATTCTTCTCTAGTGCACATGGAACATTCCCCAGAACATATCACGTCTTGAGTCACAAATCAGGTCTCAATTGGTACCAAAAGACTAGCATCATTCCATCCATATTTTCAGACCAAAATTCTCCTAACCTAGAAGTCAATCACAAGAGGAAAGATGGAAAGAACAAATACATGGAGGCTAAAGAGCCTACTAAAGAATGAATGGGTCAGCCAGGAAATTAAAGTAGAACTTTAAAACTTTATGGAAACAAATGCAAATGAAAACACAACTGTTCAAAATCTTTGGGACACAGTGTAGGCAGTCCTGAGAGAAAAGTATATAGCAATACAAGCCTTACTCAAGAAACAAGAAAAGCCTCAAGTATACAACCTAACTCTACACCTAAAGCAGCTGGAGACAGAACAGCAAAGAAAACCTAAACCCAGCAGAAGAAGAGAAATAATAAAGATCGGAACAGAAGTCAATGAAATAGAAACCAAAAGAACACTAGAACCAATCAATGAAAGTAGGAGCTGGTCCTTTGAAAGAATTAGTAAGAGTAACAAACCCCTGACCAGATTTATCAAAAAGAAATGAGAAAGGACCGAAATAAATAAAATTATGAATGAAAGAGGAGAGATCACAACCAACACCATAGAAATAGAATTATAAGAACATATTAGAGCAACTCTACACCAGCAAATTTGACAGTCAGGAAGAAATGGATGCATTCCTAGAGACATAGAAACTATCAAAACTGAACAAGGAAATAGAAAACCTGGACAGAACAGACTCATAACCAGTAAGGATATTGAAGCAGTCATCAAAAATCTCCCAACAATCAAGAGCCCAGGGCCAGATGGCTTCCCAGTGGAATTCTGCCAAACATTCAAAGAAAAATTAATACATATTCACCTAAACTGTTCCAAAAAATAGAAATAGAAGGAAAACTTTCAAACTCATTTTATGAAGACAGCATTATGGTGATTCCAAAACCAGGAAAAGACCCAATCAAAAACAAGAATTATAGACCAAGATCCTTGATGAACATGGATGCAAAATTCTCACCAAAATACTAGCCAATAAGATCAAGCAGTACATTAAAAGGATTACTCACCACTATCAAGTGGGATTTATTCAAGGGCTGCAAGGTTGCTCAAAATTCACAAATGAATCAATGTGATACAATACATTAATAAAAGAAAGAACAAGAACCATATAATACTCTCAATAGATGCTGAAAAAGCATTTAGCAAGGTACAGCATCCTTTCTTGATCAAAACTATTCAAAGTTTAGGCATAGAGGGTATATACCTCAATATCATCAAAGCCATCTATGAAAAAACCCACAGCAAATATCATTCTTAATGGAGAAAAACTGAGAGCTTTTCCCCTAAAGTCAGAAACATAGCAAGGCTGTCCACTATCTCCACTGCTACTCAACATAGTACTAGAAAGCCTAGCCTCAGCAAGCAGACAACAAAAAGAAATAAAAGGCATCGGAATCAGCAGGGAAGAAATCAAACTATCACTCTTTGCAGATGATATGATACTTTCTGTGGAAAACCCAAAATACTCCACTCCAAAACTGCTAGAACTCATATAGGAAATCAGTAAAGTGTCAGGATATAAAATCAATGCACAGAAATCAGTTGCATTTCTATACACCAACAGTAAGGCAGAGAAAGAGAAATTATGGAGTTGATCCCATTTACAACCATTTACAGTTGCACCCAAAACCATGAGATACCTAGAATAAACCTAACCAAAGAGGCAAAGAATCTGCACTAACAAAACTATAAAGTACTAATGAAAGAAATGGAGGAAGACACAAAGAAATGGAAAAACATCTCATGTTCATGAATTAGAAGAAAAAATATTGTGAAAAAGTCATGCTACCTAAAGCAATCTACACATTTAATACAATCCCTATCAAAATACCATCTTTTGTTTTTCAAATAAATGGAACAAATAATCCTAAAATTTATATAGAACTAGAAAAGACGCTGAATAGCCAGATATAGGTTGAAAAAGAAAACCAAAGTTGGTGGCATCACGATGCCAGACTTCAAGCTCTATTATAAAGCTGTCATCATCAAGACAGTATGGTACTGGCACAAAAACAGACACACAGATCAATGGAACAGAATAGAGAGCCCAGAAATAGACCCCCAACTCTATGGTCAACTAAACTTCAACAAAGCAGAAAATAATGTCCAGTGGAAAAAAGACAGTCTCTTCAGCAAATGGTGTTGGAAAAATTGGACAGCCACATGAAGAATGAAATTGGACCATTTCCTTATACTACACACAAAAATAGACCCCAAATAGATGAAGGACCTCAATATGAGAAAGGAATCCATCAAAATCCTTGAGCAAAACACAGGCAACAATCTCTTCAACCTCAGCCACAGCAACTTCTTCCTAAAAACATCACCAAAGACAAGGGAAACAAGGGCAAAAATGAACCATTTGGACTTCTTTAAGATCAAAATCTTTTGCACAGCAAACGGTCAACAAAACCAAAAGACGGTTGACACAATCGAAGAAGATATTTGCAAATGACATATCAGGTAAAGGGCTAGTATCCAAAATCTATAAAGAACTTGTCAAACTCAACACCCAAAGAACAAATAATCCAATCAAGAAATGGACAGAAGACATGAACAGACATTTTTGCAAAGGAGACATCCAGATGGCCTCAGACACACACACACACACACACAAAAAGTGTTCTATATCACTCGGCATCAGGGAAATACAAATAAAACCACAATGATGTACCACCTCACACCAGTCAGAATGGCTAGAATTAACAAGTCAAGAAATGACAGATGCTGGCGAGGATGCCGAGAAAGGGGAACCCTCCTACGCTGTTGTTGGGATTGCAACTGGTGCAGCCAATCTGGAAAACAGCATGGAGTTTCCTCAAAAAGTTGAAGATAGAATTACGCCACAACCCTGCAATCTCACTACTGGGTATTTACCCTAAAGATACAAATGTAGTGATTCAAGGGGGCACATGCACCCAAATCTTTCTAGCAACAAAGTCCACAATAGCCAAACTATGGAAAGAACCTAGCTGTCCATCAACAGATGAATGGATAAAGAAGATGTGGTATATATACATGATAGAATACGATGCAGCCATCCAAAAAATGAAATCTTGCCATTTGCAAAGACGTGGATGGAACTAGAGGGTATTTTGCTAAGCGAAATAAGTCAATCAGAAAAAGATAATTATCATATGATCTTTCTGATACCAGGAATTTGAGAGGCAGGCGGGGGTGTTGGGGGATAGGAAGGAAAAAAATGAAACAAGGTGGGGACTGGGGAGGGAGACAAACCATAAGAGACCCTTAATCCCAGGAAACAAACTGAGGGTTGCTGGGAGGTGGGGGTAGGGATAGGGTGACTGGGTTATGGACATTGGGGAGGATGTGTGCTATGTTGAGTGCTGGGAACTGCGTAAGACTGATGAGTCACAGATATGAACCACTGAAGCAAATAATACATTAATTTAAAAAAAGAATGATAGGATGCCTGGATGGCTCAGTTGGTTAAGCGACTGCCTTTGGCTCAGGTCATGATCCTAGAGTTCAGGATCAAGTCCCACATGGGGTTCCCTGCTCGGCATGGAGTCTGCTTCTCCAGCTGATGTCTCTCCTCTCATGCTCTATCTCTCATTCTCATTCTCTCTCACTCTCAAATAAGTAAATAAAATCTTTTAAAAAAATAAAAATAAAAAAAGAATGGTGAATAAAGAAATGGTTTAATAGATAAATGTAAATAAATAGTATTATGTAATGTTATATAAATTTCAAAAATAAGACTAAAATTAAATGAAAGCAACGGAGTAAAAAATGACAGCATTAAAGAGGTCTAATGTCTTGTATTGTTTAGGAAAATGATAAACATTTAGTAATTGCCCCTTGTTAAGTTAAATGAGCCTGTGGAAATTTCTAGGAATAATACTAATACTAATAATCTAATAATAATAATCTAATAATACTAATACTAATAATCTGTTAAAAATAACCAATTCAAAAGAAAAAGAAAAAGGAAAACACACAGAAACAGGGATTAAAAAATCTGGTCAAAGAAATAAATCCAAAAATCAGTGCTATAATAAATTTAATTGCCTAACTAGTATAGTCAAATGGCAAATATTTTCCAACTGAATTTATAAAACAATATGTTTATGTCTTATGTTTAAGTTACACATTCAAATATTAGAACAATAAGAGCAAAAATGTTGGAAGTGTCCTAGTGCAACAGTACTGTGGACAATGAATTCTTCACCCATCTGATTGACAAAATTAAGATTGTTAGCACCCAGTGCTGGTGGTGATAAAAGACAAGGAGATGCACGCATTCCATCAATATGACATATGATACATATTTTTTAAAGAAAACAATTAAGAAACATCTACTAAACACCTACCAAAATGGAAAAGCATAGAAGTTTTGATTTAACAATTTTGCTTTTGGGAATGTATTTCATACAGAAAATACAGGCAGTACATCATTATGTGTGCAGAAAGATGTTTATTAGTAGCAAAAACATAAACAAAGTGAGTACTCAACAATAAAAGAATGGCTAAAAAAGTAGGGAGAATATACTGCATGAGATCTAGCTTCTTACCAAATTTTTCAGTGCACAATACTGAATTGTTAACTATAGGCACTATGCTGTACAGATCTCTAAAACTGACTCATGTTGCATAGCTGTTGCATGACACCTGGGAAACAACTCACCATTTTCTGTTCCCCTAGCCTCTAACCACCACCACCATTTGACTCTATTTCTATAAGCTTAACTATTTTAAATACCTCAGCAAGTGGAGTCATAAACTTTTATTCTTCTGTGGCTGGCTTATTTTGCTTAGCAAGTGCCTATGGTTTACAACTCATATGGTACACTTCAGATTTTTTGAAAGGCAGATCCTTAAGTATTCTCACCATTCAAACAACCAAGAGGCTCCTGGGTGGCTCAGTTGGTTAAGCGTCTGTTTTCAGCTCAGATCTTAATTAGGGTCCCCGGATCAAGCCAGGCTCCCTGCTCAGTGAGGAATCTGCTTCTCCCTCTTCCCCTCGCCTACCCTTTTATTCTGCTCTTTCTCTCTGTCTCAAATAAATATATAAAATCTTAAAACGACAACAATCAAACAAGTAAAGCAAAACCAAACCAAAGAGGGGCACCTGGGTGGTTCAGTCTGTTTAAGCAGCTACCTTCCACTCAAGTCATGATCCCAGGGTCTTGGGATTGAGTCCTGTGTGGGACTCCCTGCTCAACAGAGACCCTGCTTCTCCCTATCCCTCTACCTGCCTCTGTAATTGTGCTCTCTATATCTCTGTCAAATAATTTTTTTAAAATCTTAAAAAAAAAAAAAATCAAGAAAACAATGGGGCAGGAGCAAACTGTTGGAGGTAATGGGTATGTTTGCAACCCTGATGACAGCAATGGCTTCACTAGTGTATGCATATTTCCAAATTCATTAAATTGTATATATTAAGGGTGCCTGGGTGGCTCAGTGTGTTAAAAACCTCTGCCTTCGGCTCAAGTCATGATCCCAGGGTCCTGAGATAAAGCCCCACATCTGGCTCTCTGCTCAGCAGGGAGCCTGCATCCCCCTTCTCTCTCTGCCTGCCTCTATGGCTACTCGTGATCTCTCTCTCTGTCAAACAAATAAATAAAATATTTTTTAAAAATTAAAAAATAAATTGTATATATTAAATATATGCAGTTTCTATATCAATTAGACCTCAATAAAGCTGTTAAAAAAGTTAATAAGGGGAAACCCACAAAATTTTCAGAAAGGCAAAAAACCTGACTCAGAAAATGAGTAGAAACTAATTTTGAACATGCTGCTTAGTATTGGCAACCACACTTGTGTCACCATCAATAATACAGGACAGTGAAATAGTACCACAAGAAAAAGGGAAAAGATTTTCATTCATTAGATCCTATCATCATTACCAATAGTGTTCATTTAAAACTATTAAGTTTTCTTACCATTATTCTTTCAAATTCAAAAGCCCCAGGCAAAAGCATCAAATTATCTGACTCCTGGTCATATGCCTATGACCTAGCTTCCAGGAACAGAGAGATAAGCTTTTCAATCTTCAGATTTCCATAAAAGGAATGAGGGTATATCCCCACCAATAAATGTACATGGGCAGCTTCCCAAATAGATCAGGTGTTTAAATGCTAGGCAACCCAATAATAATAATTTTCTGACAAAATTATTATTATTTAAGCATCACCCAGTTAGAATGTCCTCCAAGAATTGAGAATTAAAATTGTATCATGGCTACATATTGATTTTTTTCCTATCTGGTTTCCATTTCCTCTTTCTCAACAATGCCTGATTTATTTTTGAGGCATTAACAGTTTCCAGTTTGATAGTCTACTGCACTCAATCTAGGCATCCCATCTTCCTTTAGTGAATGGATGGGCCCATAACAAATGAAGGCCAATTTGAAGTCAGCAGAGTGACTAAGATAATAACATGATTTCTAACTTGTGACATTCTCTTCCAAAGGGTCCCTGCAATACCACACCTCTATGTCCTGCTTCATTCTCTGCAGTGTGTTTAGTCTTACCCTATTTTAAATCTTGTTCTTCTGCATATCAATTCTGTATGTCACCAATACTCTTACCTTTCTAATAAATAACTTTCTGTCTAGGTTATTTAGTTTTTATTACTTGTACCCCAAACTCTAAACAAATAGCCAAAATTGATTTCAGAGTACACGGTTGTAACTGAATCAGGTAAAATTAGCCAAAACTATAAGAAAAAGAAACTCCATTTTATATTGGGAATAGAACCTAGACATTCACACCATTTGTGGCAAAACTGTCCTTTAACTTATGACATTAATTAAATGGTTAAATGGAATCATGTGCCCATGAAAGCAAGAATGTGATAAACCTTCTAGTCAGCGTCATGAGATAAAAGTATGGCATGATTGATCAAAAGACTACAACACAGTGTAAGTACTTCTGATAACGTAAAAATTAAGTTTAGATTTTTAAATTCACACCATTAGGGCACCTGGGTGGCTCAGCTGGTTGAGCGGCTGTCTTTGGCTTGGATCATGATCCCGGGGTGCAGAGATGGAGTCCCGCTACAGGTGCCCTGCTCGGCAGGCAGTCTGTCTGCCTCTGACTTTCTCCCTCTTGTGCTCTCTCTCTCTCTCTCTCATTCTCTCCCTCATAAATAAATAAATATAATTTAAAAATAAATAAATAATAAATAAATAGATTCACACGCTTATATAGGAAATTTCTGTCACCGTTAAGATAATCTCATATTTTGAGCTGCAAAGATTAAAATAGCAGAAAACTTAAACCCCAGAGTATGATTTTTTGGTTTTGCTGATTACAAAATATCTCCGTTCATACCTCTGACATCTCTTACACGAGTAAACTCTGGACATCTGGGTATGTAGATTATTTGCAACAATTTGAATATCCTGATATTTTTGACACCCTACCCCAACCACATTTGCATAGGAAACAAACCCACTCATTTTCCTGATGGAGCTCTTTTCTACCTGCTCTAAGATGCTAGGACTCTTGAGGACATTTCTTGAAAGAAGAAACTAATTCCCTTTACATCCATCCTATTCCTAATTTTCATGAGTGCAGTTACCAGAATCAGAACCCAGCACACTGAGAGAGGAATAGTACTCCAAAGCAGAAGCAGAATTTGTAAAACACTGGCTTTAAATTTGACTGTTTTTTGGATACATCCTGGCAAAATGCAAAGTATGTTGAAATGAATGAATTTTGAGGGCTCTTTTAGTGGTGAGATAGATACTGGGTAGAATTTGTACTTACCAGAGATTTTTAAATTAATGCGCTGATTCATGCAAATAGTCTAACTGTTTGCTGGATTGATAAGTACAACCCACAAATTAATAATTGATGTCTCTAAAGAAGTTGGGACAGGGTTGCTGGGGGGAGGGGGCTTGGGAGAAGGGGGGGTGAGGTTATGGACATTGGGGAGGGTATGTGTTTTGGTGAGTGCTGTGAAGTGTGTAAACCTGGCGATTCACAGACCTGTACCCCTGGGGATAAAAATATATTATATGCTTATAAAAATAAAAAATTAAAAAAAAAAGAAGTTGGGACAAAAATAAAACTGAGAAAACTTAAATTCAATCTCTTTAGGAGACAGTGATGATGAGAAGGATTAACCATTGATGTTCTGGTCTCATACACCTGGGTTAGATGCCCCTGAGGTATCAGAAAATCTTCCCTTCCTCAGTGACAAGAGCAACAACCCTTAGCTTCCAAAACATCTTGATAGTTCTCTCTAAGTATGTTGATGTGAGACATTAAAGTGAAATGCTGCTCCCTCCACCACTGAACATTGTGTAGTAAATGTTTCCAATAGCATGGGATTAAACATATTTAGATCCTATTTAGAAATTCTTTGCCAGGGGCACCTGGGTGGCTCAGTGGGTTAAGCCGCTGCCTTCGGCTCAGGTCATGATCTCAGGGTCCTGGGATTGAGCCCCACATCGGGCTCTCTGCTCGGCGGGGAGCCTCCTTCCCTCTCTCTCTCTCTGCCTGCCTCTCTGTCTATTTGTGATCTCTCTCTGTCAAATAAATAAATGAAATCTTAAAAAATATATTTTTGCCAATTTCGCACTTTCTAATTTCCTGTAATGCTGACTAAACAACTCACCCTTTCCAGCCTTACAATTGTGGATGTGCAGACAGAACCAAACAAAATTTACATGTCTAATTATTTAGGTTTTGCTTAAGTCATCCAAAGTTAATTTATGTAAGTTGCCACAAAAGCAACCTAAGTACAAGATATTCAGTTGAAGAAACTGATGCCAGTTGTCTTAGTGCCAAACAATGTAAATAAATAGATGATTTTTAAATGTTGGTAAGGGTAAAAGAAACTATTTCAAAACCTAGAACCCATATTTCATAAAAATGAACAAATAGGAAAATCAGTCTCTGGTTAAAGTTCTTGTTTTCATTTTTTGTTTGTTCACAAAATTGAAATAATTAAGAAATTACTTTGAAACTAATTCAATTTTTCATATGTTCACTTCGACATTGCTTTTTTCTTTTTTTAATTATTTTATTTATTTATTTGACAGAGATCACAAGTAGGCAGAGAGGCAGGCAGAGAGAGAGGAAGGGAAGCAGGCTCCCCACTGAGCAGAGAGCCCAATGTAGGGCTCGAGCCCAGGATCCTGAGATCATGACCCAAGCCAAAGGCAGAGGCTTTAACCCACTGAACCACCCAGGCACCCCATACATTGCTTTTTTCTTATCCCATCTCTTCCCTCTTCCTCTACCTCACTAGGCTTCACAAGTAAGTAGCTTTGTCCTCACTCAGACCTCTAGAATAATAGCTTACACACATTCAAAATTTTTATTGATTTTATGACCAACATTGCTTTCAGGGGACTGGACAAAATGACATCTGATAATCAACATACGAGAGTAAGTATAACAAACAATTCAATGTCAACTCAACATTACCATATTTTACAATATCTAATCAGTTCAGCTTCTCCAATCACCATAAAAGGTGAAATCTCATAATAAGAAGTTGAAATTATCTTAAGGAAAAGACATTGAAGCAAGTTCTGGGCACTTGTCCACAGTGATTAATGTAATCATTCTAACCTATGTTAGTGAATTTCAAATCAGTGCTTAATTACCATTTACAACTATCAGAGCCAGAGAATGTTAACATCCTGGCAATAGAAAATATTATTATAAATGCCTTCACCAAAGTTCTCCATCATTACACTAAATATTAGGTAACCATCAATAATACATAAAATTTAAAGACAAAATTCAATACATGATGTTATAAGGCAATTAATATACATGCATATCCAAAAACTTGTTAATCAAGAAAGATGAATCCTGCAATACAACACAACAAATAAGTTAATAGTGTTTGAGAAACTGAGTTCACTCTTCAGCCTCTCAAGTTGGTATCGGTATTAAAAGATTTTTCTATGTGGATTTTTGTGTACAATTTTAAAATAACCCCTAAATAACAACTTGTGATGTCTATGGTGCAGAATGTAATCTTCAAAGTCTCTTGGATGTAGCAGTGTTTCATAAGCAATCCATGCATCATTTTTTTTAAAAAAAGACTTTGTCAACAAAAGTCAACAGAAGGTTGGTAAGACATTGGGATGTTCCAATGGCATCTTGATGGCACAAGTAACAAGAAAGATATACATTATATAAATTAGGCACTACTTTTCGTAGAAGGCCCAGAAAAAAAAATTACCAAAGAAAGTGTTTATGGCAATGGAAAGAAAATCATAAAGACCTTACTGAGCACCTTTGGAAGTATTCTGCCTTGGTTTTCAACTTTCCCAGATTCCTTCAAACATTTAAAGTGGAATACTTTTATCTGTTAAGGTTACAAAGCAGGAAATATGAATCAACCAGACAAAAACTAAAGCAAAAGAATCTAGGCTGTATTTTTATCCAATATTCTATTGCCTTTTCCCAACAGTTCTTAGTAACCTGCACTTGTTAGATCTACAACAGAGTAATACTCTAACAGTAATGGAAATCCAATGGAAATATATAAAACCTAAACCTAAAAAGGGTATTTTCCAGAATAATAATAATCGAGGACAATGATCACTTTCCCAAGCTGATTTGGATTCCTATTTTGCTCTCAAATAATGTTTTTCTGAAATATCAATTAAATGGTTGCCTCTGAGTACCAAAAATAATGGTAGATCCACAGGTTTAGGGAGGAGGGGATAAATATAACCTTGATATTTTAAAATAATTTTGCAGATCTCTTTCTTATATAATTATTAATCAAATCTCTAACCCTAATAAACGTTAGCCCACAACATGAATGCTTGTGTATTCATCAAAGAAAGCTTTTCTGTCTAAACAAAAATTGAAAAAAAAAAAGGGGGCCTAATCAGATACCCATGTTTTAGGCTTTCACAATGCCAAGTACATGGACAAAACTGGTCACTATATCTTATTTCTTAGGTTTAGCTTTTTTCCACATTTGATTTTGTTTGGACTTAAGTATTAACTGGCTTCAGTTATTTGAAATATAGTTATATTCTGAAATATCAGAAATTCAGCATTTCAGTTTCGCTGAATTATTACTTAGAGCACTTGTAAAAATAGTGACCTGTTATGATTTTCTCTAGAACTTGGCTTCCCTTGATACCTGTCAAATCTGTGGGTTGCTGCTGCATTAACCACTCTTCTCTCAATTGACATTTGATGCTTAGCACTAATAACAATTTTATTACTCCTTAACCAAGTTAATAAACACACTCATACATACAAAAAACATAACACATACATGCACACACTCATTAAAGTTATTGTAAGGCCTTATGATATTTTTAACTGAGAGTCTCAAGCTAATTTCATTTCAATATGATGCTTTCACTAACTGCATATTATTCAAAACATAGAAAGCATGAGTTGTAAAATATCATAAACATCCTAAAATGTTTTCATTGTATAATAGCAAAGTAGAGATGACTGTGTCATTCAAAGAAAATCAAATAAAATGTCTTAATTTATAAAATAATGCAATTTTCACATGTTTCTTCTTTGGCCACTTTAATTCGACAAAGATCACTGGTTATTCTACCTTTCCCTTTCCTCCTCATTATATTCACATGCTCTCTTATCTTTTGCCTGACATGGAAACCAAAGCATAACACTAACATTTATACTAACTACCATTTGCATATAAACCACTGGGTCACACAGTTTCTAAGTTAATCATTATATCAGGTATTTTCTGCATTTCTATTTTACTTACTCACACAGGGAAGCAAAACTATAAAATTCTATACTTCCCCATTTGCATATTACTGCCTACAGAGTGAAAAATACATAACCCTTTATAGAAATGCAGTAGATTTCCATGGTGTCCAGAATTTTCAGATTTAATATTGCCTTGAGAAAAAGTAAATATGTTATTTGGAACTTTCTTTACAGGATGTTATTAATGCTGTGGAATAAAACAGTTGAGGTGCATTTTTCCTTGAGGGGGTGGGTTTTTTTATTTTTTAAGTAAACCTGAGCTTTAAAATGCCTCAGTCTAGAAGATCAAGGATACAAAATCAGTTGGTACAAGAAACAGTAGAACAAGTGGAAGCAGATTTAAAGCACAACTTTTTTCTTCCATAGGACTTTTTTCATGGCATCTTTAACATCCTTATTTCTTAGAGAGTAGATTAAAGGGTTCAGCATAGGTGTGAACAAAATATAACATACAGAAGCCACTTTACGAAGTTCAGGGTTACTTGGAGGTGTGAGGTAGACAAAGGAGACAGTCCCATAGAGCAAACTTACAACCCCCAGGTGGGAGCTGCAAGTGGAGAAGGCTTTCTTCCTCCCTTCACTGGAGCGGATTTTTAAGACTGCAGACACAATATACATGTAAGATACCACAATAACAACTATTGTGGGCAAAATAATGAGCACAGCCAGACTAAATGACACCATCTTATTCATAAAGATATTGGAACAGGAGATCTTCTCAATTGGGTTGGAATCACAGTAGAAGTGATCAATGACTCGGGAAGCACAGAAAGACATTGAGAAGGTTACACTGATTTGAAGGATGGAACTGACCCAGCCACAGAGATAGGAACCAGCCACCAACTGCATACAGAGGCTTCTTGACATGCGGACAGTATAGAGGAGTGGGTTGCAGATGGCAATGAAGCGATCATAGGCCATGGCTGCCAGGACAAAAGCCTCTGTGACCATGAAGAGTGCATAAAGAAATAGCTGAGCCACACAACCTGCAAAAGATATGGTCTTTTTCTGAGACAGGATGTTGACCATGGCTTTGGGTACAATCACAGTGGAGTAGGAGAGGTCAATGATGGAGAGATTGCCTAGGAAGAAATACATTGGTGTGTTCAGCCGGGGATCAGTCACAATGATGCCAATCATGCTAAGGTTCCCCAAAAGAACCATCCCATAAACAATCAGGAATAGTAGAAAGAGGAGACTGTGGAGCTCTGGACGAACCCTGATGCCTACAAGAATGAAGTCAGTCACTTCTGAATGGTTGTCTCCGCCCTTGTCACCCATGGCAAATTTCT
Organism: Mustela lutreola; assembly: GCF_030435805.1. Lineage (NCBI taxonomy): Eukaryota > Metazoa > Chordata > Mammalia > Carnivora > Mustelidae > Mustela > Mustela lutreola. The sequence continues at coordinate 60,397,988 of NC_081297.1, forward strand.
GCTTTAAAGTACAATAGAAAGTCAACAGATGAAGTTTCCATTATTTCTCTACCATCACATATAATACTTTACATTTAAAAAAAAAACTTATAGTTGACAGAATCCTTTCAAGTTAAGTCCCATTAAGTTTACACACATGAGAAAATTCAAGATGAGAGATATTTGATGTGCCTAAGGTAACAAAACTGGTTAAGGCAACACAACTGTTAAGGTTCTAACTAGAATTTGAAGGTGAAATATTTTGTATTCAAGTTTACTGTGAATTTCAACACAACAAAGTCTGATACATCCTTATGTCTTTCTATCTTGTCACACAGATGGTTTGCAAGATGTCATTTGTGATTTCAAAGTACTAAAGTCTAATTCTTGATACTAAGAAAAAGACACTTCCTTAAATTTCATTGATCATTTTACATTCATTTTTGTAATAATACTTTGCTTCAAAACAGTAAAAATAATAATCTAGCAAAAGAAAGATAAAAGTTCTTTTCAAGGGGTGCCTGGGTGGCTCAGTGGGTTAAAGTCTCTGCCTTCAGCTCAGGTCATGATCCCAGGGTCCTGGGATGAACCCTGCATCTGGCTCTCTGCTCAGCAGGGAGCCTGCTTCCTCCTCTCTGCCTGCCTCTCTGCCTACTTGTGATCTCTGTCAAATGAATAAATACAATCTTTAAAAAAAAAAAGTCTTTTCAAAATAATATGAACTTTCTACCAAAAAGAGCTCTTACAACAGCAAGTAAATTACCAAGGTGTTAACGGTCTTATTTGATATCTTTAAAAATAAAAGCAGACTTTAACTTCCGGAAAAAGTCTAATTTTATTTAAATGCAAATAAAATGTGATCAATGCCTTTAGAATTTGTATCCTGTAAAGTTTGTTGATATTGTTTTTCTCTGTATAAATCTGTCAAGAAATCCATGTCATCTCCAACTTCAAAACTTGAGAAAACATTAGAAACTTCAAAGTGAAGAATAAATCAAAATGTAAAAAGAATGTATTGGATTAAAAAGCAAGTTTTATTAAACTCTTTTTTTAAGATTTTATTTATTTATTTATTTGACAGACAGAGATCACAAGTAGGCAGAAAGGCAGGCAGAGAGAGAGAGAGAGAGAGGAGGAATCAGGATCTCTGCCGAGCAAAGAGCCTGATGCTGGGCTCGATCCCAGGACCCCAGGATCATGACCCAAGCCAACGGCAGAGGCTTTAACCCATTGAGCCACCCAGGTGCCCCACATTTTATTAAACTCTTAACCTGATGGTCAAAGCTCAGTAGTTTTAAAAATAAAATTTGATTTTCTAGAAATATCTAAATTAACCTATTTGATTTAGGGTTACCTGCTAAGCAATCAAGGCAACATTGGTTAATGTGAGATATTTTTGTATTTTCCTATGAAACAACACACTTGGTGTCAATTAAGGATGACCTCACACATCTTTTCTCCTTTGGTAGCATTTAAAGCAAGTGTAACTTATGCTTTCAAGGAAAGGTACACAGATAAGAAAAACCAGCAAATGATCCACAAAATGTCTTTATTGAACTTGATATGAGTGATACAGTAGTAATCAAAATTAGAGAGTATTCAGAGTTTCTCCTGACTCCCTATACTCCCTCAATTGTAAGAGGTTTACTTTTTTGTTGACTGTCTACAAAAATCCCTCAGATCCCAAAGCCTTCATGACTTTCTTTGCTTCTTTCATTTGTTGCCTCTACCAGCAACTCTGTCAAAGAAGGGCATGAAATTAATTCATATAGATTCAAATTAAGAGGAACAAATGACAAATGAAATATAGCACTATTCTAAGTCTTTACTCTACTGCCCCACCATTTTGGAAATCCATTCAAGTAATTGTATAGTAATTTCATTTTATTAGGAGGCAGGAAGATGAATTAGGTTTACAGTTTAACACCCATGAAGATACTGATATTTTATTCTAGAACTAATAGAACAAAACTTTTTTTAGGCAAAAAACTGAACAGAGCAGTTTCAAGCACCAATCATCATTTGCTGGTTTGGAATGGGGAAAAAGAGGACAGTTAAAGAAAATAGGAAGCCCTTTTAAGACATGCTAACCTTTTTTCACTCGCAACTCTTCTCTCTGCAAGGAGACACCAGCTTTGTAGGTCTTGTCCTTTGGTCTTATTTACAAAGAAGGAGGAGAAGAAAAAATCTTAAGTTCTTATACCAAATCGTGTCATTTTTTGATACTACATCAATGAAAAAGACTATCAATATTTCAAGGATATATATTTTCATCTGTCTGATTATCCATTAATATGTTTATTCAATATTTTTGAGTACCTGTTATGGGCCAAGCATTTTGCCTGGCTCTGATTATAAAGAAAAAAAAGAACTGAAAGCAATACTAGCTTTGTGGAATGATATGATCCTGGATATGAGGTATTTATTATAATATTGCAACTACATTTATTTAATGCATCACTAAATGTCCAGTATTAAGCAAATAAATTCACTGCTTGCCTTTTAAAGAACATGTTTTTTTTTTTTTAACTGTGGATAATAATACTTTTAGCTATGAGGTTCTATGACCATAGGAACCTTAGTTTAGGCGGGCTTTTGAGAGCAATCCTGACGTTAAATGTTCCATATTACATTCTGACGATACTGTGTCACAATTTTTGGTTCAGAGAGTGCTGTCAGAGTACCTGTAAGGAAAAGGAGATGGATCTAACCTAGAGTAATAAAATACAGTAAAGTAATATTGTTTATCACTTTTATACAAAATTATAGACTAAGGCTGATGAAAGATTCCCCTCTATTCATAAACAAATGATAAATAGCCAATACTAGGTATAAAATAATCAAAACAGCAATGATGGAAGATTTTTATGATTGTGAAGCTTTCTGAGCAATGGAAAAGAGAGATAAACAAATAATAGAATATACATCACTAAGACTATCTTTTAAACCTCAGTTATATTCCCAGTCTGATTTAGTTATGGTCTTTCTTCAAGCAATAGACTATAAATCATTGAGATTTATTTTTACCTTGATAGCTTTTAATTTATGGCATATCACATTCTGATACTCAAAAACTGTCTTTTAACCATATATAAAATGTTCATGGTTATCTTATTGAGTGATTAAATAGATACAATTGCTTTTTAATTATTCTTACCTGAACTTATATTTCTTTTCTATCTTGTGAACTTGTTCATGGGACACTACAGAAATTCAAATTCTTTTCCTTTCATCTGGAAAAGAAGATGTATTTTAAAAATAAAACTATCAATGACAATGACAAAATTAAACATCCCAAACAATGTTTAATCCCCAACAAAATAACAACCTCCTTAAGCATGGCATGACCATGTTCTTTGTTAGTGCCATTGCCCATAGGTCCATAACTTTCCATTACCTGTTATTAAAGTTTGCTCTTTCTTTAATATAATTTTTTTGAAAACCTGTTGTATCAATCTTCCTGAACACTGAGTGAGGATGATGGACTAAGAATCTTTCTCTTTAAGAATATTGGTATTTCCCTACTAAATTTGAAATAAGAGCCAATGAAGCTAAGAAATCAACCTGCATGAAAATCTCCATGTTCAGGTGTTTTGCAGGTCTTAGAATGAAGATGGCCACAAAACAGAAATTTAAGACCAGTAACAAAACTCCCCAGTCCCTGACGTCCTACAAAAATAGCAGCAGACAGAATTCATGGTCGTCGAAGATTTTTCCAGTCCCATGAAAATATTTCAGAGAATTGCAGCATAAAGTTTTTAGAATAAAGTTTTTGGCGGAAAAATCCCTCTGAGAGAGGACTGAAAATAAGTCAATTATAATTTTGTAACAAAGGAAAACTCCAGGGCAATCCCATGAGGACTATGTGAGGAGAACTTGCTGAATGCTCTTGGGACAATTACAAAGTTATTTTGGACAAGACTCCTTGTTAGAAAGTTTTTTTTCTTTCTTTATATTAGGCTACCTTTTGTTTCTCTGTAACATCTACATGCCTGATTGCTGGCTTCTTTGAAACTTCTACCCACCTTTCAGAGCCTCTACCCAAAATCCGCTTTCTGAAGCAGCACTGAACATCTCTATGTGATCCTTAAATGACATCCTTTAAAACTTTTAAAAGACAGATACAACATTGCCCCATAGTCTTCTCATTTCTGGATTCAGTGTCCTTTTTTTTTTTTTTTTTTTTTTTTAGATCTCCCCTCAGGAGCAATTAAATGATGTCTATCTTGCCAGGATATCTGCCAAACAATCTCTTGCCAACTTTTGACATCAGGCTGTATATAATCTATCCCTTTGAAATATCGCTCCCTAATTACTTATGACTTACATATCTTTAAGTCATATAAGACTGAAAGTTTTTTTTTCACATATTGCCTCTTAATAATCTTGCAGTCAAAAGAAACCTTTTGTTTTTCTTTGTTCTGTTTTGACTTTATGTGAATTGTTCCTAAGCTTTTCCCTTTTCTTGTTCTGTAGATTTTTTCTACACCTTCTTCTACATTTTCAATTATTCCTTCCCAGTTTGCAGTATTTTATACTTAGCCTTTTCTTAAATTTTAGACTGTTGGCGTTAGCCCATGTTACTATGTTATTAAAATCCATTCAAATATATTTGGGGATCCTCTGATGTTAGTAGGTTCTTCATGTTTTTAGACATACAGAGGCTATATCCTATACCCTTCTAAGTCTCCACTGACATAATTTTGGGGCAGAAATAATTCAAAATTGCTTGAGAAAGACTCCCTAAGGTTTATGAAGATCTGTTTATACTTGTTAAATCACTGTAAATCCAGCCTCTTTTTCACAAAGACTCTAAAATGGCTCATTAAAATAAAGATACATTATATGGTAATCTTCTGAATATTACTTTACTCTGAAAAGATTTCAATTCACTTTTCATCTTTCTGGAGTCATCAAATACCTTTAAAAAATCTAAGAAGAGGGGTGGATCAGTCGGTTAAGTGTTGGACTCTTCATTTCAGCTCAGATCATGATCTCAGGACCTTGGGATCCAGCCCCACACTGGGTTCTGTGCTCAGCATGAAGTCTTCTTGTCCTCCCTCTGCTGTTCTCCCTGCTTTCTCACTCTCGTGTGCTCTCTTTCTCTCTCTCAAATATATAAATAAATAAAATCTTCTTAAAAATCTAAGAAGAGAGGGGTCAAGATGGAGGAGAAGTAGCAGGCCGAGACTACGTCAGCTAGCCGGAGATCAGCTAGATAGCATATCTAAAGATTGCAAACACCTGAAAATCCATCGGCAGATCGAAGAGAAGAACAGCAATTCTGGAAACAGAAAAACAACCACTTTCTGAAAGGTAGGACCGGCGGAGAAGTGAATCCAAAGCGACGGTAAGATAGACCCCGGGGGGAGGGGCCGGCTCCCGGCAAGCAGCGGAGCAACCGCGCACAAAATCAGGACTTTTAAAAGTCTGTTCCGCTGAGGGACATCGCTCCAGAGGCTAAACTGGGGCGAAGCCCACGCGGGGTCAGCGTGGCCTCAGGTCCCGCAAGGTCAGAGAAGGATCGGGGGTGTCTGAGTGTCGCAGAGCTTGCGGGTATTGAAACGGGAAAGCCGGCTACAGAGACAGAGCCGACAGTAAGCTCGCAGGCTCGGTGAGCTCGGAGCGCGGCCGGAGGTCAGGCAGACGGGAGTAACTGGGCGCGATTCTCTGAGCGCGCACTGAGGAGTGCGGCCCTGGGTTCTCGGCTCCTCCGGGCTGGAGACCAGGAGGCCGCCATTTGTATTTCCGTCCTCCCGAACTCTACGGAAAGCGCTCAGGGAACAAAAGCTCCTGAAAGCAAACCCAAGCGGATTACTCACCCCGGCCCCGGGTAAGGGCGGTGCAATTCCGCCTGGGGCAAAGACACTTGAGAATCACTACAACAGGCCCCTCCCCCAGAAGATCAACAAGAAATCCAGCCGAGACAAAGTTCACCTACCAAAGAGTGCGGTTTCAATACCAAGGAGAGCAGCAGAATTCTAGAGGAGGAGAAAGCAAAGCACGGAACTCATGGCTTTTTCCCTGTGATTTTTTTTAGTCTTGCGGTTAATTTAATTTTTTTCTTTTTCATTTTTTGTTTTTTTTTCTCGCCTTTGGGTAAAATTTTCTTTTTTAATTGTTACCTTTTTCTTTTTTAACGATTTTTTACTAGTTTATCTAATACATATATTTTTTCTTTTTTATATTTTTCTTAGGTGTTTTCTTTTTTTTTTTTTTTTTAATTCTTTTCTTTTTTCTTTTTTTTTTTCTTCCTTTTTGAACCTCTTTTTATCCACTTTCTCCCCCCTCACGATTTAGGATCTCTACTAATTTGGATAAAGCATATTTTCCTGGGGTTGTTGCCACCCTTTTAGTATTTTACTTGCCCCTTCATATACTCTTCTCTGGACAAAATGACAAGACGGAAAAATTCAACACAGAAAAAAGAACAAGAGGCAGTACCGAAGGCTAGGGACCTAATCAATACAGACATTGGTAATATGTCAGATCTAGAGTTCAGAATGACAATTCTCAAGGTTCTAGCCGGGCTCAAAAAAGGCATGGAAGATATTAGAGAAACCCTCTCAAGAGATATAAAAGCCCTTTCTGGAGAAATAAAAGAACTAAAATCTAACCAAGTTGAAATCAAAAAAGCTATTAATGAGGTGCAATCAAAAATGGAGGCTCTCACTGCTAGGATAAATGAGGCAGAAGAAAGAATTAGTGATATAGAAGACCAAATGACAGAGAATAAAGAAGCTGAGCAAAAGAGGGACAAACAGCTACTGGACCACGAGGGGAGAATTCGAGAGATAAGTGACACCATAAGACGAACAACATTAGAATAATTGGGATCCCAGAAGAAGAAGAAAGAGAGAGGGGAGCAGAGGGTATACTAGAGAGAATTATTGGGGAGAATTTCCCCAATATGGCAAAGGGAACGAGCATCAAAATTCAGGAGGTTCAGAGAACGCCCTTCAAAATCAATAAGAATAGGCCCACACCCCGTCACCTAATAGTAAAATTTACAAGTCTCAGTGACAAAGAGAAAATCCTGAAAGCACCCCGGGAAAAGAAATCCTGTAAATTAACTTTACAATGGTAAAAATATTAGATTGGCAGCTGACTTATCCACAGAGACCTGGCGGGCCAGAAAGAGCTGGCATGATATTTTCAGAGCACTAAATGAGAAAAACATGCAGCCCAGAATACTATATCCAGCTAGGCTATCATTGAAAATAGAAGGAGAGATTAAAAGCTTTCAGGACAAACAACAAATGAAAGAATTTGCAAACACCAAACCAGCTCTACAGGAAATCTTGAAAGGGGTCCTCTAAGCAAAGAGAGAGCCTACAAGTGGTAGATCAGAAAGGAACAGAGACCATATACAGTAACAGTCACCTTACAGGCAATACAATGGCACTAAATTCATATCTCTCAATAGTTACCCTGAATGTTAATGGACTAAATGCCCCTGTCAAAAGACACAGGGTATCAGAATGGATAAAAAAACAAAACCCATCTATATGTTGCCTCCAAGAAACTCATTTTAAGCCCGAAGACACCTCCAGATTTAAAGTGAGGGGGTGGAAAAGAATTTACCATGCTAATGGACATCAGAAGAAAGCAGGAGTGGCAATCCTTATATCAGATCAATTAGATTTTAAGCCAAAGACTATAATAAGAGATGAGGAAGGACACTATATCATACTCAAAGGGTCTGTCCAACAAGAAGATCTAACAATTTTAAATATCTATGCCCCCAACGTGGGAGCAGCCAACTATATAAACCAATTAATAACAAAATCAAAGAAACACATCAACAATAATACAATAATAGTAGGGGACTTTAACACTCCCCTCACTGAAATGGACAGATCATCCAAGCAAAACATCAGCAAGTAAATAAAGGCCTTAAACGACACACTGGACCAGATGGACATCACAGATATATTCAGAAGAGTTCATCCCAAAGCAACAGAATACACATTCTTCTATAGTGCACATGAAACATTCTCCAGAATAGATCACATCCTCGGTCCTAAATCAGGACTCAACCGGTATCAAAAGATTGGGATCATTCCCTGCATATTTTCAGACCACAATGCTCTAAAGCTAGAACTCAACCACAAAAGGAAGTTTGAAAAGAACCAAAATACATGGAGACTAAACAGCATCCTTCTAAAGAATGAATGGGTCAACCGGGAAATTAAAGACGAATTGAAAAAACATGGAAACAAATGATAATGAAAATACAACGGTTCAAAATCTGTGGGACACAACAAAGGAAGTCCTGAGAGGAAAATATATAGCGGTACAAGCCTTTCTCAAGAAACAAGAAAGGTCTCAGGTACACAATCTAAACCTACACCTAAAGGAGCTGGAGAAAGAACAAGAAAGAAACCCTAAGCCTAGCAGGAGAAGAGAAATCATAAAGATCAGAGCAGAAATCAGTGAAATAGAAACCAAAAAAACAATAGAACAAATCAACGAAAGTAGGAGCTGGTTCTTTGAAAGAATTAATAAAATTGATAAACCCCTGGCCCGACTTATCAAAAAGAAAAGAGAAAGGACCCAAATAAATAAAATCATGAATGGAAGAGGAGAGATCACAACTAACACCAAAGAAATACAAAGTATTATAAGAACATACTATGAGCAACTCTACGCCAATAAATTTGACAATCTGGAAGAAATGGATGCATTCCAAGAAACATATAAACTACCACAACTGAACCAGGAAGAAATAGAAAGCCTGAACAGACCCATAACCAGTAAGGAGATTGAAACAGTCATTAAAAATCTCCAAACAAACAAAAGCCCAGGGCCAGACGGCTTCCCGGGGGAATTCTACCAAACATTTAAAGAAGAACTAATTCCTATTCTCCTAAAACTGTTCCAAAAAATAGAAATGGAAGGAAAACTTCCAAACTCATTTTATGAGGCCAGCATCACCTTGATCCCAAAACCAGACAAGGATCCCACCAAAAAAGAGAGCTATAGACCAATATCCTTGATGAACACAGATGCGAAAATACTCAACAAAATACTAGCCAATAGGATTCAACAGTACATTAAAAAGATTATTCACCACGACCAAGTGGGATTTATTCTAGGGCTGCAAGGTTGGTTCAACATCCGCAAATCAGTCAATGTGATACAACACATCAATAAAAGTAAGAACAAGAACCATATGATACTCTCAATAGATGCTGAAAAAGCATTTGACAAAGTACAGCATCCCTTCCTGATCAAAACTCTTCAAAGTGTAGGGATAGAGGGCACATACCTCAATATCATCAAAGCCATCTATGAAAAACCCACCGCAAATATCATTCTCAATGGAGAAAAACTGAAAGCTTTTCCGCTAAGGTCAGGAACACGGCAGGGATGTCCATTATCACCACTGCTTTTCAACATAGTACTAGAGGTCCTAGCCTCAGCAATCAGACAACAAAAGGAAATTAAAGGCATCCAAATCGGCAAAGAAGAAGTCAAATTATCACTCTTCGCAGATGATATGATACTATATGTGGAAAATCCAAAAGACTCCACTCCAAAACTGCTAGAACTTATACAGGAATTCAGTAAAGTGTCAGGATAGAAAATCAATGCACAGAAATCAGTTGCATTTCTCTACACCAACAGCAAGACAGAAGAAAGGGAAATTAAGGAGTCAATCCCATTTACAATTGCACCCAAAACCATAAGATAGTTGGAATAAACCTAGCCAAAGAGACACAGAATCTATACTCATAAAACTATAAAGTACTCATGAAAGAAATTGAGGAAGACACAAAGAAATGGAAAAATGTTCCATGCTCCTGGATTGGAAGAATAAATATTGTGAAAATGTCTATGCTACCTAAAGCAATCTACACATTTAATGCAATTCCTATCAAAGTACCATCCACCTTGTTCAAAGAAATGGAACAAATAATTCTAGAATTTATATGGAACCAGAAAAGACCTCGAATAGCTAAAGGGATATTGAAAAAGAAAGCCAAAGTTGGTGGCATCACAATTCCGGACTTCAACCTCTATTACAAAGCTGTCATCATCAAGACAGCATGGTTCTGGCACAAAAACAGACCCATAGATCAATGGAACAGAATAGAGAGCCCAGAAATAGACTCTCAACTCTATGGTCAACTAATCTTCGACAAAGCAGGAAAGAATGTCCAATGGAAAAAAGACAGCTTCTTCAATAAATGGTGTTGGGAAAATTGGACAGCCACATGCAGAAAAATGAAATTGGACCATTTCCTTACACCACACACGAAAATAGACTCAAAATGGATGAAGGACCTCAATGTGCGAAAGGAATCCATTAAAATCCTTGAGGAGAACACAGGCTTCAACCTCTTCGACCTCAGCCGCAGCAACATCTTCCTATAACAACGCAAAAGGCAAGGGAAGCAAGGGCAAAAATGAACTATTGGGATTTCATCAAGATCAAAAGCTTTTGCACAGCAAAGGACACAGTTAACAAAATCAAAAGACAACTGACAGAATGGGAGAAGATATTTGCAAACGACATATCAGATAAAGGACTAGTGTCCAGAATCTATAAAGAACTTAGCAAACTCAACATCCAAAGAACAAATAATCCAATCAAGAAATGGGCAGAGGACATCAACAGACATTTCTGCAAAGAAGACATCCAGATGGCCAACAGACACATGAAAAAGTGCTCCATATCACTCGGCATCAGGGAAATACAAATCAAAACCACAATGAGATATCACCTCACACCTGTCAGAATGGCTAAAATCAACAAGTCAGGAAATGACAGATGCTGGCGAGGATGCGGAGAAAGGGGAACCCTCCTACACTGTTGGTGGGAATGCAAGCTGGTGCAACCTCTCTGGAAAACAGCATGGAGGTTCCTCAAAATGTTGAAAATAGAACTGCCCTATGACCCAGCAATTGCACTATTGGGTATTTACCCTAAAGATACAAACGTAGTGATCAAAAGGGGCACGTGTACTCGAATGTTTATAGCAGCAATGTCCACAATAGCCAAACTATGGAAAGAACCTAGATGTCCATCAACAGATGAATGGATCAAGAAGATGTGGCATATATACACAATGGAATACTATGCAGCCATCAAAAGAAATGAAATCTTGCCATTTGCAACAACATGGATGGAACTAGAGCGTATCATGCTTAGCGAAATAAGTCAAGGGGAGAAAGACAACTATCATATGATCTCCCTGATATGGGGAAGCGGTGATGCAAAATGGGGGCTTAAGTGGGTACGAGAAGAATAAATGAAAGAAGATGGGATTGGGATGGAGACAAACCATAAGTGACTCTTAATCTCACAAAACAAACTGAGGGTTGCTGGGGGGAGGGGGTTTGGGAGAAAGGGGTGGTATTATGGACATTGGGGAGGGTATGTGTTTTGGTGAGTGCTGTGAAGTGTGTAAACCTGGTGATTCACAGACCTGTACCCCTGGGGATAAAAATATATGTTTATAAAAAATAAAAAATTATATCAAAATTAAAAAAAAAATCTAAGAAGATATCAGGGGAAATTATCAAATATATTCCAACTCTTATGTATACATAACTACAAAATTAATATGTAAAATAACCTTCTCTGCATTAGTCATTTTGTCTGTGGATAGACTAAATTATCAACTCAGAAACCACTCATATGTGTAAGCCAAATTTTGTGGTCCTAATTCATAAAGCAGAGAATCCAGACAATTCAATGAGCTTTTCACAATCTAAGCCACTTATAAACTTCTTATAATCTGGCTCCATAACAGGTACTTCCAACTTCAAGTCTGACCCCTTCATCTCCTTCAATTTGTACCCAACTTACACTACTCCCACTGCCTGAATGGATCTTGGAGTTTCATGACTCCCTATTGTTATTCATACCTATTTTATTGACCTGGGTATCTTTCCTACCTCTTTATTTTCACTTCTGTACAGGAGTTACTTAATAATACCATCATCAATATGCTTAAACTCTTATCATCATGTTTTCACTTACCACTATATCAAAATGTAACCTTAATATGAATTTCATTCTATAGAATTTAAAACCCAGGGACTTAGCTAGATGTCCTATTAGCATTTTGAACAGCATCATGCCTACCACTCTTGCCCCCACCCCTGTTTAATACTGATTTCATGGCACTGAAATGAATATGAAAGAGAAGAAGAAAACAAAGACTAATTGTTTCCCCCAAAGTAATGTATTTTCATCCATCTAAGACTTTGTATTGACATGATGACCATTGAGAAAAATCATGGAAAAAAAATTAGGTTGCATAGGATAAAACCAAGAAGTCATCCTGATGGCAATATTAGTGATGAGATAATAAACCTGTGCAAAAGATGAAAAGATGTTACTCTCATGTGCTCACTCCCATCTATCAAACAATCAGGCATAGCCCCCATTCTCTGCCTCCCTCTCAACACACAGACACGCAAGCACACACACACACAGAGTCTGCATTAACTAATGGTGACAGCTTTTAATGAGCTCTTATCCTAATTATAAAATTACTATAAATAATAGCACAATATTTTCTATTATACAGGAATATATTTTTAATCCACTTCTTAAAATCATAATCAAGATCATCCTTTTAAGAAATGTGATTGTCCAGATTTGGAACCCCTCACCATAACTTGAATATGACAAAAACAAAAACTACATAATTATCTTCTTCTCCTGAATGTTCATATTATTAAAGTTTCCAGATTTGTTTTTCTACAATGTTATTTTAATCATTTCATTTTTTTCTTTTTGGGTTTTTTTTTTGGGGGGGGGGTTGTAAAAAAATTTTTATTTAAATTCCAGATAGTTAACATACAGTGTAATATTAGTTTCAGGTATACAGTACAGTGATTCAATACTTCCCTGTATCACCCTGTGCTCATCACAACAAGCATACTTCTTAATCCCCATCACCTATTTCACCCAATCCCCCACCCACCTCCTCTTTGGTAGGCATCAGTTTGTTCTCTATAGTTAAGGGTCTGTTTCCTGGTTTGCATCTAGCTCTCTTTTTTCCACGTTTGCTCATTTGTTCTGTATCTTAAATTCCACATATCAGTGATACCATATGATATTTATCCTTCTCTGAGGGACTTATTTCACTTAGCTCCCTGCTCAACAGGAAGTCTGCTTCTCCCTCTCCCTCTGCCCAGGCCCTCTCTCTCTCACACAGTCTCTCTCAAATAAATAAATACAATCTTCAAAAAATGGTGATAGTGGGCATCCCTATCTTGTTTCTGACTGTAGAGGAAAATCTCTCAGTTGTTCAGTACTGAGGATGATATTAGCCGTGTGTCTTTCATATATGGCCTTTATGATGTAGAGGTATATTCCCTCCATCCCTACTTTGTTGAGGGTTTTTATCAAGAATGGATACTGTACTTTGTCAAATAATTTTTCTGCATATACTGAGAGGATCATATGGTTCTTATCTTTTCTTTATTAATGCATTGTATCACATTGATTGATTTGAAAATATTGAACCACCCTTGAAGCTCAGGAATTAATCCCTTGATTGTGGTGAATAATTCTTTCAATGTACTCTTGGATTTTATTTGCTAGTATCTTGCTGAGAGTATTTGTATCCATCTTCAGCAGGGATGTTGGCCTGGAATTCTCCTTTTTAATAGGATCTCTGTCTGGTTTGAAACCGAGGTAATGCTGGCCTAGTAAAATGAGTTTCAGAGTTTTTCTTCCATTTCTATTTTTTTTTTGGGGGGGGGGACAATTTGGGAAGAAACTTTTTTTAAAATGTTTGGTAGAATCCCCCTGTGAAGTCATCTGGCCGTGGACTTTTATTTGTTGGGAACTACTTGATTACTGATTCAATTTCTTTGTTGGGTCTACTTAACAACGGGTCTACTTAAATTTCCTATTTCTTCCTCTAGTTTACATATTTCTAGGAATTTAGGCATTTCTTCCAGATTGCCCAATTTTTTGGCATGTAAGCGTTCATAATATTCTCATAGTTATTTATATATTCTATGGTGTTGGTTGTATTCTCTCCCATCGCATTCATAATTTATTTATTTGGGTCTTTTCTCTTCTCTTTCTGGTAAGTCTGGCTAAGGGGTTATCAATTTTATCAATTCCTTCAAAGAACCATGTCCTAGTTTCTTTGATCTGTTCTACTGCTTCTTGTTTGTTTCTATATCATTTATTTCTTTTTTTATTAATTTATTTTCAGCATAACAGTGTTATTTTTTCACCACACCCAGTGCTCCATGTACTCCGTGCCCTCTATAATACCCACCACCTGGTACCCTAACCTCCCACCCCCCTGAAACTTCAAACCCCTCAGATTGTTTTTCAGAGTCCATAGTCTCTCATGGTCCACCTCCCCTTCCAATTGACCCCAACTCCCTTCTCCTCTCTAATTCCCCATGTCCTCCATGCTATTTGTTATGCTCCACAAATAAGTGAAACCGTATGATGATTGACTCTCTCTGCTTATCTTATTTCACTCAGCATTATCTCTTCCAGTCCCATTCATGTTGCTTCAAAAGTTGGGTATTCATCCTTTCTGATGGAGGCATAATACTCCATAGTGTATATGGACTACATATTCCTTATTCATTCATCCATTGAAGGGCATCTTGGTTCTTTCCATAGTTTGGTGACCATGGCCATTGCTGCTATAAACATTGGGGTACAAATGGCCCTTCTTTTCACGACATCTGTATCTTTGGGGTAAATACCCAGTAGTGCAATGGCAGGGTCATAAGGAAGTTCTATTTTTAATTTCTTGAGGAATCTACACTGTTCTCCAAAGAGACTGCACCAACTTGCATTCCCACCAACAGTGTAAGAGGGTTCCTCTTTCTCCACATCCCCTCCAACACATGTTGTTTGTCATGTTAATTTTGGCCATTCTAATGAGAATGAAGACACTTCAGTCCAAAACCTATGTGATACAGCAAAGGAAGTATTAAGGGGGAAATACACAGTCATCCAAGCCTCCCTCAAAAAAATTGAAAAATCCAGAACACAGGAGCTGTCTCTACACCTTAAAGAGCTGGAGAATCAACAACAAATCAAACCAACTCCACACATTAGAAGGGAGATAATCAAGATTAGAGTTGAGATCAATGAGTTAGAAACCAGAGATACAGTAGAACATATCAATAAAACTAGAAGCTGGTTTTTTGAAAGAATCAAAAAGATCAATAAACCAGGAGGAATCAAGATGGTGGAGAAGTAGCAGGCTGAGACTATTTCAGCTAGCAGGAGATCAGCTAGATAGCTTAGCTAAAGATTGCAAACACCTGCAAATCCATCAGCAGATCAAAGAGAAGAAGAACAGCAAATCTGGAAACAGAAAAATAACCACTTTTTAGAAGGTAGGACTGGCGGAGAAGTGAATCCAAAGCGACGGGAAGATAGACCCCAGGGGGAGGGGCCGGCTCCCGGCAAGCAGCAGAGCAACAGAGCACAAAATCAAACTTTTAAAAGTCTGTTCCGCTGAGAGACATCGCTCCAGAGGCTAAACAGGGGCAAAGCCCACGCGGGGTCAGCGTGGCCTCAAGTCCCGCAGGGTCACAGAAGGATCGGGGGTGTCTGAGTGTCACAGAGATTGCGGGTATTGGAATGGGGAAGCCGGCTACAGAGACAGAGCTGACAGTAAGCTCACAGCTCGCTGTTACATTAAACCAGTCGCAGGCTCGGTGAGCATGGAACACGGCCAGAGGTCAGGCAGAAGGGAGTTACTGGGTGCTGTTCTCTGAGGGCGCACTGTGGAGTGGGGCCCCAGGCTCTTGGCTCCAGCCTCCGGGCCAAGACCAGGAGGCCGCCATTTGTGTTCCCGTCCTCCAGAAGTCTACGGAAAGCACTCAGGGAACAAAAGCTCCTGAAAGCAAACTCGAGCGGATTACTCAGCCTGGCCCCTGGTAGGGTGGTGCAATTCCGACTGGGGAAAAATACTTGAAAATAACTACAACAGGAACCCCCCCCCTAGAGATCAACAAGAAATCCAGCCGAGACCAAGTTCACCTACCAAGGAGTGCAGTTTCAACACCAGGATGAGCAGCAGAATTCCAGAGGAGGAGAAAGCAAAGAACAGAACTCATGGCTTTATCCCTGTGATTCTTTAGTCTTGCAGTTAATTTAAATTTTTTTTTCTTTTTCAATTTTTTTTCTTCTTCTGCTAAAATTTTTTTAACTTTTACCCTTTTTTTAATGTTTTCTAACTAGTTTATCTAATATATATTGCTTTTTCTTTTTTATACTTTTCATTATTCATTTTCTTTTTTTAATTCTTATCTTTTCTTTTTTCTTTTTTTTTTTTCTTTCTACTCTCTGAACCTCTTTTTATCCCCTTTCTCCCCCCTCACAATTTGGGATCTCTTCTGATTTGGTTAAAGCATATTTTCCTGGGGTTGTTGCCACCCTTTTAGTATTTTACTTGCTCCTTCATATACTCTTATCTGGATAAAATGACAAGGCAGAAAAATTCACCACAAAAAAAAAGAACAAGAAGCAGTACCTAAGGCTAGGGACCTAATCAATACAGACATTGGTAATATGTCAGACCTAGAGTTCAGAATGACAATTCTCAAGGTTGAGCCAGGATAGAAAAAATCATGGAAGATATTAGAGAAACCCTCTTGGAAGATATAAAAGCCCTTTCTGGAGAAATAAAAGAACTAAAATCTAACCAAGTTAAAACAAAAAAGCTGTTAGTGTGGTGCAATCAAAAATGGAGGCTCCCACTGCTAGGATAAATGAGGCAGAAGAAAGAATTAGCGATATAGAAGACAAAATGACAGAGAATGAAGAAAATGAGCAAAAGAGGGACAAACAGCTACTGGACCACGAGGGGAGAATTCGAGAGATAAGTGACACCATAAGACGACACAACATTAGAATAATTGGGATTCCAGAAGAAGAAGAAAGAGAGAGGGGATAAGAAGGTATACTGGAGTGAATTATTGGGGAGAATTTCCCCAATATGGCAAAGGGAACAAGCATCAAAATTCATGAGGTTCAGAGAACGCTCCTCAAAATCAGTAAGAATGGGCCCACAACCCGTCACCTAATAGTAAAATTTACAAGCATTGGTGACAAAGAGAAAATCCTGAAAGCAGCCCGGGAAAAGAAGTCTGTAACATACAATGGAAAAAATATTAGATTGGCAGCAGACTTATGCATAGAGACCTAGCAGGCCAGAAAGAGCTGGCATGATATATTCAGAGCACTAAAGGAGAAAAACATGCAGCCAAGAATACTATATCCAGCTAGGCTATCATTGAAATTAGAAGGAGAGATTAAAAGCTTCCAGGACAAACAACAACTGAAAGAATTTGCAAACACCAAACCAGCTCTACAGGAAATATTGAAAGGGGTCCTCTAAGCAAAGAGAGAGCCTACAAGTGGTAGATCAGAAAGGAACAGAGACAATATACAATAACAGTCACCTCACAGGCAATACAATGGCACTAAATTCATATCTCTCAATAGTTACCCTGAATGTTAATGGAATAAATACCCCAATCAAAAGTCACAGGGTATCAGAATGGATAAAAAAACAAAACCCATCTATATGTTGCCTCCAAGAAACTTATTTAAGCCCGAAGACCCCTCCAGACTTAAAGTGAGGGGGTGGAAAAAAATTTACCATGCTAATGGATATCAGAAGTAAGCAGGAGTGGCAATCCTTATATCAGATCAATTAGATTTTAAGCCAAAGACTATAATAAGAGATGAGGAAGGACACTATATCATACTCAAAGGGTCTGTCCAACAAGAAGATCTAACAATTTTAAATATCTATGCCCCCAACGTGGGAGCAGCCAACTATATAAACCAATTAATAACAAAATCAAAGAAACACATCAACAATAATACAATAATAGTAGGGGACTTTAACACTCCCCTCACTGAAATGGACAGATCATCCAAGCAAAACATCAGCAAGTAAATAAAGGCCTTAAACGACACACTGGACCAGATGGACATCACAGATATATTCAGAAGAGTTCATCCCAAAGCAACAGAATACCCATTCTTCTCTAGTTCACATGGAACATTCTCCAGAATAGACCAAATCCTCCATCCTAAATCAGGTCTCAGCTGGTATCAAAATTCCCTGCATATATTCAGACCACAATGCTCTGAAGCTAGAACTCAACTGTTAGAGGAAGTTTGGAAAAAACCCAAATACATGGAGACTAAACAGCATCCTTCTAAAGAACGAATGGGTTAACCAGGAAATTAAAGAAGGATTAAAAAAATCATGGAAACAAATGATAATGAAAATACAATGGTTCAAAAGCTGTGGGACAAAACAAAGGCAGTCCTGAGAAAAAAATATATAGCGGTACAAGCATTTCTCAAGAAACAAGAAAGGCCTCAGGTACACAACCTAACCCTACACCTAAAGGAGATGGAGAAAGAACGAGAAAGAAACCGTAAGCCCAGCAGGAGAAGAGAAATCATAAAGATCAGAGAAGAAATCAATGAAATAGAAACAAACAAACAAACAAACAAAAAAAAAAAAAAACACACACACACAATAGAACAAATCAACAAAACTAGGAGCTGGTTCTGTGAAAGAATTAATAAAATTGATAAACCCCTGGCCAGACTTATCAAAAAGAAAAGAGAAAGGACCCAAATAAATAAAATAATGGGTGAAAGAGGAGAGATCACAACTAACACCAAAGAGATACAAACTATTATAAGAAGATACTATGAGCAACTCTACACCAACAAATTTGACAATCTGGAAGAAATGGATGCATTCCTAAACATAAAAACTACCACAACTGATACCAGGAAGAAATAGAAAGCCTGAACAGACCCATAAACAGTAAGGAGATTGAAACAGTCATTAAAAATCTCCAAACAAACAAAAGCCCAGGGCCAGATGGCTTCCCGGGGGAAATCTACCAAACATTTATTTTTTTTTTTTTAAATTTTTTATTTTTTATAAACATATATTTTTATCCCCAGGGGTACAGGTCTGTGAATCACCAGGTTTACACACTTCACAGCACTCACCAAAGCACATACCCTCCCCAATGTCCATAATCCCACCCCCTTCTCCCAAACCCCCTCCCCCCGGCAACCCTCAGTTTGTTTTGTGAGATTAAGAGTCACTTATGGTTTGTCTCCCTCCCAATCCCATCTTGTTTCATTTATTCTTCTTCTACCCACTTAAGCCTCCATGTTGCATCACCACTTCCTCATATCAGGGAGATCATATGATAGTTGTCTTTCTCTGCTTGACTTATTTCGCTAAGCATGATATGCTCTAGTTCCATCCATGTTGTTGCAAATGGCAAGATTTCATTTCTTTTGATGGCTGCATAGTATTCCATTGTGTATATATACCACATCTTCTTGATCCATTCATCTGTTGATGGACATCTAGGTTCTTTCCATAGTTTGGCTATTGTGGACATTGCTGCTATAAACATTCGGGTGCATGTGTCCCTTTGGATCACTACATTTGTATCTTTAGGGTAAATACCCAATAGTGCAATTGCTGGGTCATAGGGCAGTTCTATTTTCAACATTTTGAGGAACCTCCATGCTGTTTTCCAGAGTGGCTGCACCAGCTTGCATTCCCACCAACAGTGTAGGAGGGTTCCCCTTTCTCCGCATCCTCGCCAGCATCTGTCATTTCCTGACTTGTTGATTTTAGCCATTCTGACTGGTGTGAGGTGATATCTCATTGTGGTTTTGATTTGTATTTCCCTGATGCCGAGTGATATGGAGCACTTTTTCATGTGTCTGTTCGCCATCTGGATGTCTTCTTTGCAGAAATGTCTGTTCATGTCTTCTGCCCATTTCTTGATTGGATTATTTGTTCTTTGGGTGTTGAGTTTGCTAAGTTCTTTATAGATTCTGGACACTAGTCCTTTATCTGATATGTCGTTTGCAAATATCTTCTCCCATTCTGTCAGTTGTCTTTTGATTTTGTTAACTGTTTCCTTTGCTGTGCAAAAGCTTTTGAACCTAACCAAAGAGACACAGAATCTATACTCAGAAAACTATAAAGTACTCATGAAAGAAATTGAGGAAGACACAAAGAAATGGAAAAATGTTCCATGCTCCTGGATTGGAAGAATAAATATTGTGAAAATGTCTATGCTACCTAAAGCAATCTACACATTTAATGCAATTCCTATCAAAGTACCATCCATCTTTTTCAAAGAAATGGAACAAATAATTCTAAAATTTATATGGAACCAGAAAAGACCTCGAATAGCCAAAGGGATATTGAAAAAGAAAGCCAACGTTGGTGGCATCACAATTCCGGACTTCAAGCTCTATTACAAAGCTGTCATCATCAAGACAGCATGGTACTGGCACAAAAACAGACACATAGATCAATGGAACAGAATAGAGAGCCCAGAAATAGACCCTCAAATCTATGGTCAACTAATCTTCGACAAAGCAGGAAAGAATGTCCAATGGAAAAAAGACAGCCTTTTCAATAAATGGTGCTGGGAAAATTGGACAGCCACATGCAGAAAAATGAAATTGGACCATTTCCTTACACCACACACAAAAATAGACTCAAAATGGATGAAGGACCTCAATGTACGAAAGGAATCCATCAAAATCCTTGAGGAGAACACGGGCAGCAACCTCTTCGACCTCTGCTGCAGCAACATCTTCCTAGGAACAACGCAAAAGGCAAGGGAAGCAAGGGAAAAAATGAACTACTGGGATTTCATCAAGATCTACCAAACATTTAAAGAAGAACTAATTCCTATTCTCCTAAAACTGTTCCAAAAAATAGAAATGGAAGGAATACTTCCAAACTCATTTTATGAGGCCAGCATCACCTTGATCCCAAAACCAGACAAGGATCCCACCAAAAAAGAGAGCTATAGAACAATATCCTTGATGAACACAGATGCGAAAATTCTCACCAAAATACTAGTCAATAGGATTCAACAGTATATTAAAAGGATTATTTGCCACGACCAAGTGGGATTTATTCCAGGGCTGCAAGGTTGATTCAACATATGCAAATCAGTCAATGTGATACAACACATCAATAAAAGTAAGAACAAGAACCATATGATACTCTCAATAGATGTTGAAAAAACATTTGACAAAGTACAGCATCACTTCCTGATCAAAACTCTTCAAAGTGTAGGGATAGAGGGCACATACCTCAATATCATCAAACCATCTATGAAAAACCCACCGCAAATATCATGCTCAATAGAGAAAGACTGAAAGCTTTTCCGCTAAGGTCAGGAACATGGCAGGGATATCCATTATCACCACTGCTATTCAACATAGTACTAGAAGTCCTAGCCTCAGCAATCAGACGGCAAAAAGAAATTAAAGGCATCCAAATCGACAAAGAAGAAGTCAAACTATCACTCTTCACAGATGCTGTGATACTCTATGTGGAAAACCCAAAAGACTCCACTCCAAAACTGCTAGAACTTGTATAGGAATTCAGTAAAGTGTCAGGATAGAAAATCAATGCACAGAAATCAGTTGCATTTCTCTACACCAACAACAAGATAGAAGAAAGAGAAATTAAGGAGTCAATCCCATTTACAATTGCACCCAAAACCATAAGATAGTTGGAATAAACCAAGCCAAAGAGGCAAAGAATCTATACGCAGAGAACAATAAAGTACTCATGAAAGAAATTGAGGAAGACACAAAGAAATGGAAATATGTTCTATGCTCCTCGATTGGAAGAATAAATATTGTGAAAATGTCTATGCTACCTACAGCAATCTACACATTTAATACAATTCCTATCAGAGTACCATTATCTTTTTCAAAGAAATGGAACAAATAATCCTAAAATTTATATGGAACCAGAAAAGACCTCAAATAGCCAAAGGAATATTGAAAAAGAAAGCAAAAGTTCATGGCATCACAATTCCAGACTTCAAGCTCCATTACAAAGCTTTCATCATCAAGACAGCATGGTACTGGCACAAAAACAGACCCATAGATCAATGGAACAGAATAGAGAGCCCAAAAATAGACCCTCAACTCTATGGTCAACTAATCTTTGACAAAGCAGGAAAGAATGTCCAATGGAAAAAAGACAGCCTCTTCAATAAATGGTGTTGGGAAAATTGAACAGCCACATGCAGCAAAATGAAATTGGACCATTTCCTTACACCACACAGGAAAATAGACTCAAAGTGGATGAAGGACCTCAATGTGTGAAAGGAATCCATCAAAATCCTTGAGAAGAACACAGGAAGCAACCTCTTCGACCTCAGCCACAGCAACATCTTCCTAGGAACATCGCCAAAGGCAAGGGAAGCAAGGGCAAAAATGAACTATTGGGGTTTTATCAGGATCAAAAGCTTTTGCACAGCAAAGGAAACAGTTAACAAAACCAAAAGACAACTGACAGAATGGGAGAAGATATTTGCAAACAACCTATCAGATAAAGGACTAGTGTCCAAAATCTATAAAGAATTTAGCAAACTCAACAACCAAAGAACTATAATCCAATCAAAAAATGGGCAGAAGACAGGAACAGACATTTCTGCAAAGAAGACATCCAGATCGCCAACAGACACATGAAAAACTTCTCCATATCACTCCGCATCAGGGAAATACAAATCAAAACCACAATGAGATATCACCTCACACCAGTCAGAATGGCTAAAATTAACAAGTCAGGAAATGACAGATGCTGGCGAGGATGCGGAGAAAGGGGAACCCTCCTACACTGTTGGTGGGAATGCAAGATGGTGCAACCACTCTGGAAAACAACATGAAGGTTCCTCAAAATGTTGAAAATAGAACTGCCCTATGACCCAGCAATTGCACTACTGGGTATTTACCCTAAAGATAGAAACGTCGTGATCCAAAGGGTCACGTGCACCCAAATGTTTATAGCAGCAATGTCCACAATAGCCAAACTATGGAAAGAACCTAGATGTCCATCAACAGATGAATGGATCAAGAAGAAGCGGTATATATACACAATGGAATACTATGCAGCCATCAAAAAGAAATGAAATCTTTCCATTTGTGACAACATGGATGGAACTAGAGCATATCATGCTTAGCAAAATAAGTCAAGCAAAGAAAGACAACTATCATATGATCTCCCTGATAGGAGAAAGTGGTGATGCAACATGGCGGCTTAAGTGAGTAGGAAAAGAATCAATGAAACAAGATGGGATTGGGAGGGAGACAACCATAAGTCACTCTTAATCTCACAAAACAAACTGAGGATTGCTGGGGGGAGGGGATTTGGGAGAAGGGGATGGGATTATGGACATTGGGGAGGGTATGTGCTTTGGTGAGTGCTGTGAAGTGTGTAAACCTGGTGATTCACAGACCTGTACCCCTGGGGATAAAAATATATGTTTATAAAAAATAAAAAAGTAAAAGTAAAAAAAAAAACATAGGCACCTGCATAAAAAAGAAAAAAAAATTTATTTGACAAGAGAGTGATAGCAAGATCAGGAACACAAGCAGGGGGAGTGGGAGACGAAAGCAGGCCTCCCACCAGGCAGGGAGCCCGATGCAGGGCTTGATCCCAGGACTCTAGGATCATGGCCTAAGCTGAAGGCAGATGCTTAACCACGAGAACCACCCAGGCACCCCGAAAGTCAACACATCTTATATCACATTAACATAGACACATGTGTTCATAACGAAATAAGGAGGAAAAGTTCATGAACCATTTGCTTGCTTGCTTGCTTGCTTGTTTCTTTAAATGGAGTTGAATAATGGAGATTCTGTGTCTGGCAAATTTCTGAGATCATTGAAAAAGTAACAAACTATGCCTTGCCTCTGATATATAAAGTTTTTCTGAACAATTTCTTAATCATTAAAATGTACTGCCAATTGTGACTTTCTAATTAATTTGGCCTTCATTGAACTTCACTCTGCCCATTTTCAGGGATAGTAAGATTAGTAACATCTGAGGAGACCATACCTGTTTCTCTGAGTGTCTGCTTTGAGGGACCGTTCCTTCAGTGAACATACAGCATGGCCTTGGAGAGAGAATCTGGTCTCTCAATTCAGATGAATTCACCAAATACTCCTTTTAGAGCTTTTGTGGATGTCAGTAACATGATGAGGTCAAAAATCCACACTGTGCAGTTGCATTGGAACAAGCATGCAATGTACTATATTGTTCAACATAGTATTAGAAGTCCTAGCAACAGCAATCAGACAACAAAGAGAAATAAAAGGTATCCAAATTGGCAATGAAGAAGTCAAACTCTCTCTCTTTGCAGGTGACATGATTCTTTATATGGAAAATCCAAAAGACTCCACCCCCAAACTACTAGAACTCATATAAAATTCAGCAACATGGCAGGATACAAAGTCAATGTACAGAAATTAGTGGCTTTCTTATACACTAACAATGAAAATACAGAAAGGTAAATTAGAGAATTGATTCCATTTACTATAGCACCAAGAACCATAAGATACCTGGGAACAAACCTAACCAAAGAGTTAAAGGAAACTGTACTGGAGGAACTACAGAACACTCATGAAGGAAATTGAAGGAGACACAAAAAGATGGAAGACCATTCATGCTCTTAGATCGGAAGAATAAACATTGTTAAAATGTCTATACTGCCTAAAACTCAAAAATTTGAATAAAATCTCTATATTAGGAAAGGGTAAAAAACCCTCTTTTTTTTCTTTTATTTATTTTCATCATAACAGTATTCATTATTTTTGCACCACAACCAGTGCTCCATGCAATCCGTGCCCTCTCTAATACCCACCAACTGGTTCCCCCAACCTCCCACCCCCCGCCACTTCAAACCCCTCAGATTGTTTTTCAGAGTCCACAGTCTCTCATGGAAACCCTCTTAACAGACTGAAGTTTCCCTCCTAAGAACTGTGGTGTTTGTATGATTGAACAGTGTCCAGAGTGTTAAAGGGGTCAAAGACTGACCTTGCACTCTACCTTCAGTTATAAGTCATTGACTTGTTTTCAAATTAGCAAACCTGTCTTTCTCTCTGACACTCTTACTCTCTTACTCTCTCTTTCTCTCTCTCCTTTTCTTATATAACTTTGGAACTGTACTTGATTTTAGAGTCTGCACCATTCCAGCAGAGCAGGAGTCTACATGGAGCAGGTATATAAGGCTACCATTACATTTTCAGCAAAGTTTCCTTGTTTGCACTAATGACCTATAAGTAAATAAATTTGTAAGTAGGCAAGATGCTACCTAGCACTGGGTATCATACTTATAGATAACATTTTTTCAGTTATCAAAGAATGAAGATATTGAGTATTTTGCTTATACTATTCCAGTTCTGAGCTACAATACTTCGCTGAATAATTAAAGTTATCATAAGGAACTTTAAAGAAGAACATTCATCTAATTGAATACAAAAAAGAAACTTTCAAGGATTATAACTACAGGGGAGAAAATATATGTTTCAAGATACATGGAGTAACTGACAAGTGAAATTATTTTCTTTGACAAAAGAAAGACAAGAACAACTTTAGACTGTATCATTGCTTATGATTAGTGAGGTTTGCAGAGAAAAATTCTTCAGAGGCCATGTATGTATTTGTAAATCCACAGTCAAGAACAAGTGGGGATCTGAAAGTTTTCTGACAGTTCTTCTAAAATTATGCTCTGGTGTACCATTAGATTTATCACATTAATTCCTAGATTAGGGCTTCTATACAGGTAATCAATATTAAAGATCCATCAGGGAGAAAAAATAGAACCGCAGGAATAATATTTTGTTTGTTTTTATTTTAGTTTTAGTTTTGGTGGTGCAAAAGGTTGGATGTTGCTATGATGCAAAAATAAAAGTCATCTTAAAATTATTTACATTGAGGAAGTGGTGATGCAGCATGGGGGCTTAAGTGGGTAGGAGAAGAATCAATGAAACAAGATAGGATTGGGAGGGAGACAAACCATAAGTGACTCTTAATCTCACAAAACAAACTGAGGGTTGCTGGGGGGAGGGGGTTGGGAGAAGGGGGGTGGGGTTATGGACATTGGGGAGGGTATGTGCTTTGGTGAGTGCTGTGAAGTGTGTAAACCTGGCGATTCACAGACCTGTACCCCTGGGGATAAAAATATATGTTTATAAAAAATAAAAAATTAATAAAATAAAAAAATTATTTACATTAATAAAAATATTTTAAACATAGAATGGAAGACTCCCCAAGCCAGAGCCAGAACACAGTCCATGCAGATGGAGCACTGGGTTTCCCAAAAAGGCAAACAGGGTGTAGTTGGAGCCCGTAGGATGCACCACGTGGCTTCAGGATTGTGGGGCAGAAGTGCAGGTCCTGCAGAGGATGAACTGGGATGCACAGAACATTAGGAGTGTCTGGGAAAATGGTGGATTTAGGCCTGAGAAATAGGTGCCCAGACCCAGTCTTCCCAGAGAAAGCCCAATCTCTGGCAGGACCTCACAATTGGTGGTGGGATAGGATGGGCAGGGGTGCTGGGATGAGAAATACATGGGTGTCCTGGGTGCCAGAGGCCCCTAGTCCCAGATCATCGATAAGGAGTCTGGTGAGATCATCTACCAAGCAAGACCCAATCCTCATAGATACCTCTCCACCAACTCAGAATCACAGGCATCAGTCCTTCTCTCCCATGGCTCCAGTAGATGTGGGAAAAGGGCTCTGGCCAAAGGCTGTGTAGCCAAGGGACTTGCAGAGACAGAAGGAGGAAATGAACTGTGCATATTTGGACCACAAACCTATAGCATTCCAGAAGGCCCAAAGCATCAGGGCAACAACTACATGGCTTCTGGCATAGAATATGGAGGCCCAATCAGATCTCAGCCAAGTTCCAAACCATAGGAACCAGAAAGCACCCAATCATTAGAGACCTCTAGGCCAGCAGATCATACAGCTGCAGGCAAAGGAAACAAAAAATTTGCATGTAGGTGCCTAGTAGCAGTAATAAGC
Source organism: Mustela lutreola (assembly GCF_030435805.1). NCBI lineage: Eukaryota > Metazoa > Chordata > Mammalia > Carnivora > Mustelidae > Mustela > Mustela lutreola. The sequence goes on from NC_081297.1 coordinate 60,424,834, forward strand.
AATGCCACTCCCATTTCCATACATTGTTTCCTGGACCCATGAATCCTGGATATGGAAAAAAAAAAAAAAACAGTATTCATTGGATGCTGATTCAGAGCATATACAGCTTTCTGGGGAACCTTGCCCTATTGCTGTTCACTTAGCTGGTGATGTAATGAGGTCTTCAAAAGGCCATTGCATCATTTTAATAGAACAGCTGCTTTAGGATGGTGATAAACATAGTAAAACTGGAGAATTCCATGAGTATGGGTATATTGCTGCCTTCTTTTTGCTATGAAGTGAGTTCACTAATAAGAAGCAATGCTGTATGTAATACCATGATGGTGGACAAGGTGTTTTCTTTCATGAATGGTAGCATGGGTAGGAGCTTTACACCAGGGAAGATAAATTCATATATAGAATTTCTATTCCAGTTGGAACAAAATTCTGCCCTTTCCTTGATAGAAGCAGTCCATTTGTTGCCACCAGCCTGCTTGCTACTAGGTAGCTAGCTGATCACCTCAGGGAAAGGGACTATACTGGGACCCAATATTAGTTTCTGCTGCTGGCAGATTAGGCATTCAACAGTGGCCTTACCAGATAAAACTTGGTGAGCAGTGGTCAATGTTGCTGAGCCCATGCATAACCTCCATCCCTGCCACCATGCCCATTTTGTTCTGAGATCATTGGGCAATGACAGGGGTCACTAGGGAAAGATGCTGACTGATATCCACAGAAAGGGTCATCCTATCCATTTGATTATTAAAATCTCCTCTCTGAGGTCATCCTTTGGTGAACATTCACATGGAACACAAATATCTTCACATGTTTTGCCCATTCAGAGAGGTCTACCCACATACCTCTTCCCAAAACTTTGTGTCACAAATCTTCCAATCATGTTCCTTCTAAGTGCTACCATTTAGAGAAACCACTGGACACAGCCAATAAATCTGTATAAAACTGCATCTCTTGGCCATTTCTCCTTCTAAGCAAAATGATCAAACAAAGGCACTATTTGAAGTTCTGCCCACTGGGAAGATTTTTCTTCACCATTGTCCTTCAGGAATGTCCCAGAAAGGATCTATAGAACTACAGCCGTCCACTTTCAGATGGCCCCTGCATATTATGCAGAAACATCTGCAAAGCAGGCCCAAGACTTCTTTCCCTTTGCCATTTGATCATAGAGAACTCTTCATGAAGACAGAGGTGCAGGTTGGAAGAGGAAGGCAGGGTAGCAGGAGTGGGAAATGTGGGTGTTTGGCTACTTCTTCAGGTTACTTTCTTGTGGCTTCAGGGCCTGCTTGAGGCTGCTCACACATATACCGCCTCCATCTGATGATGGAGTGCTACTGTACACACTCAAATTTATAGTTTCTTGGGTCAGCCAAACCCCTGGTTCTTGATTGACAGCTGAGGTTGCATAGTAACTTGGCGGTTTATTGTCAAATGTTTAGTGTCTACTGAGGTCCAGTAACAGAACAAGAGCTATTTCTCAAAAGGAGAACAATTATTTGCATAATATGGAAGGGCTTTACTTCAAAATCCTAAGGACCTATCCTGTGACTCATCTATAGGGGCTTGCCAAAGGCTTCAGATGGAATCTCTATCTGCCATTAACCTTTCAAGCATCACTGGATCTGTTGTATCATGTGGTCCAAGGGGCAAGCAAAGCTGTCTGCACAAGCAGCGTGGACCTATTCCCAAGCTTTCTTGTTTTGTCTCCCACCCAAACTAGCAGCTTTTCAGGTCACTCCGTAAATGGACCAGGGTAAGAAATGCAGTGAGGAATAAATTGTCTCTAAAATTCTAAAACACTACTAGGTACAGTGCTTCTTTTCTGGTTTTAAGAGGGGCCAAATGCAGAAACTTATCCTTCACCTTAGAAGGGCTCTCTTCATATGCCCCACACCCTAGAAATTTCACTGATGTAGAATTTTAGTTGAATTTATTTCCTACTCTCTGCCATGCAAATGTTTTACCAAAAAGTTTAAATTGGTTGCTGCTTCTTTCTCACTACATCGAATCAGCATAATGTTATCAATGTAATGGAACAGCGTGATATCTTACGGAAAGGAAAGGTGTTCAAGATTCCTGCAAACTAAATTATGACAAGGGGCTGGAATTGATATACCCTTAAGGTAGGACAGAGTATTGAACCTATAGTGCTGGCCTTTCTAGTTGAAAGCAACTCTTTCCTGTGATCTTTACTAAGAGGTATCAAGAAAAATCAATTGACCTACCTGGATTTTTAAAAATAAACTTATCACATGGTCCAGGCTATGCTTCTTGCCTCTTCTACTCTAGGAAGTCCAATAAAGCTACTACTTTTTATAGCAGATCAATATGCCTAGTGGAGCCATGGTAGGTCCCAAAAAGATTTCAAATAAAAAGAACCTTACATTTTGAAGAAACGCCTTTTCTCCCTCAAAAACCAAGTACTTCTTTAAGAGAATGTCTGTTGGGCTCTCATGGAGTCTGAACACCTGCTCATAAAGCACCAGAAACCGGGAACCTGAGTTGCTCACCTAAACTGGGGATTTTAAGCTGAACTATAAAGTGGGCATTTCCAGAAGTACTCCATCATTACACTCTTTAAATTTTAAGTAAAAGTGATAATTAACTAAGTCTAACATCATAAATAATTTGTATTACCAAGTTATTCAGACTCCCAGCCTACCTACTTGGCCCAAGTGGTTGGCCTTTCCTTAACACATATCAATGAGCTTGTTGAGAAAAATTGAGGGAAAAAAAAAAAATACCAAACTTTCTTTCCAGATGGCTTTGTCTTCTCAAGTACCTGACTACTCAGGAAAAGAAACAGCTTTATAAAATGTTATTATTTACTGAAGATTCCATTCATCTTCACCAGAAGAAAAATCATTGTAAGATTAGCAAACTATCGGGGCACGTGGGTGGCTCAGTGTGTTAAGCCTCTGCCTTCAGCTCAGGTCATGATCTCAGGGTTCTGGGATCGGGCCCCATATGAGGACTCTCTGCTCAGCAGGGAGCCTGTTTCCCCCTCTATCTCTGCCTGCCTCTCTGCCTACTTGTGATCTCTCTCTCTCTGTCAAATAAATAAATAAAATCTTAAAAAAAAAAAAAGATTAGCAAACTATTATCAATAACACTTTCTCTAATAAGACATTCTACATTCTGAGCTTAAGACCCCACCAAACTAATTTTTGGCCTACCATCTCAATAGGCCCAGGGAAAATAAGTTAAAATTACATCCTCTTTTACCCTCTAGCATAAGGTTATACCTACAAAGAGTGAGGAGTGTATTTCTGTTGATAGAATGGCTACAAATGTTACTGATGCTGAAAATTTAACACTGCTCGTAAGCACTGCTCCTAAGGAAGAGCAAATGATGGATTGCTACTTCTCCTTCCATGAAAGTAATTCCCTGTGGGATTGTCAACTTAAAGGATCCTTAAGTCACTCGGGCTTGACCCCATATTAAAAGCAAATCAGACTGAAACAATGAAAGGGCGCATTAATGGGGAAATCACAGGAAAGTAGAATTAGCATAAAGATTTTTTTCTTCCAAAGGACTTTCTCAAAGCTTGCTTGACATCCTTGTTTCTTAGAGAATATATCAGAGGGTTTAACATGGGTATGACCAATATGTAAAATACTGAAGCCATTTTATGAAGTTCAGGATTGCTTGGAAGTGTGAGATACACAGAGGAGACAGTCCCATGGCTCAAATTTACCACTCACAGATGGGAGCTGCAGGTGGAGAAAGCTTTCTTTCTCCCTTCACTGGAGGGAAACTTCAAGACTGTGGTCACAATGTACATGTAAGACACTATAATAACAACTATTGTAGGCAAAATGATGAAGGCAGCCAAACTGAAAAACACCATCTTATTGACAGATTGGAACAGGAGATCTTCTCGATTTGGTAAAAATCAGAGTAGAAGTGATCAATGACTTGGGAACAAAGAAAGACACTGAGCATGTTGTGCTGACTTGGAGGATGGAACCGAGCCAGCCACAGAGATAAGAACCAGCCACCAGCTGAGTGCAAAGGCGTTTTGACATGTGGACACTGTAAAGAAGAGGATTGCAAATGGCGGTAAATCAGTCACAGGCCATGGCTGCCAGGAGAAAAGCCTCTGTAACCTTAAAAAAAAAAAAAATGCATAAAGAAACAGCTGAACCAACAACCTACAAAGGAGATAGTCTTTTTCTCAGACAGGAAGTTGACCATGGTTTTCAGGGCAATAACAGTGGAGTAGGAGAGATCAATGAAGGAGAGGTTGCCTGGAACGAAATACATTGGTGTGTTCAGCTGGGAGTCAGTTACAATGATTGCCATCATACTAATGTTCCCCAAAAGGACCATGCCATAGACCAGCAGGAAAAGGAGAAAAAGGAGAATGTGGAGCTCTAGACGGACCCTGAAACCTACAAGAATGAAGTCAGTTACATCTGAGTGGTTGCCTGCTCCCTTGTCGCTCATGCCAAGAACCTGCTAAGAGGTACAAGACAAGGTAAAAATTGAAACTTCCATCTAATTCCCGCTATCATAAATCTCTTTTTTCTCTTGTGGAAGACATTGAAATTTGTGCTATCAGCACCTATTGGCCACCCAATTGTATTAGGTGTCCTTTTCTAGAAGCTGAATCTAAGGCATGTTGTGATGCCCATCAGCACATAATATGTAGGTTACCTGACTCATAGTTTTCTAATGTGACTCTCCAAATCCAGTGCTCTTTCCATTATAGCACAAGTGACATCTATGCATAAAGCATTATTTCTTTATACCTATTTAGCTCTTCACTTGATGTTCATGGTGTTAAATATATCTGAAGGTTTTACAGATATATAAGTGTTCACTCTCATTTTTAATTATCACCTCAAATTCATTTTATTTTTGATAATGTTTCCAATTTAAAATAGAAGGATCTAATTAAAGCCTGATTTAAAATTCCATGAATAGACATTAGACCTGAATAGAGGTTAATATTTAAATAGTCTGTGAGAGTTTATGTTATCAAGAGATTTAATTTTGTATCCAAAATAAAAACCTTGAAAAATAGAATGTATCATAACCTTCTTGAAATGGGAAAGCTCAGACACACTACCAGGAGAAATCCATGGATTCTACATATCTGCATAAATCTGTCAAGAAGCCAATTTGATCTTAACTGTCTGTACAAGTGTTAAAAAAAAAAAGAAAAGAAACTTTAAAAATTTGTTGATTAAAATTTGGGGTTGGGAAAGAAAAATGTCAATTCTGAAAGTAATTTTATGATGTCTCCAATTAGACAGAGAACCATATACATATTAAAATTTTCTAAACAATTATTTTGAATCACACAGGTAACTAGTCTGAATTGTTTGTCTGATAATTTTGGAAACTGTTTTCTTGAATACAGTGACACAGTTATTTGTTATTCAAATTTTAAAATCAGTTATGATTTAAATCACCCAACACTGGGGACAGGCTTTGTGGCTTATCAAAAGTACCAAATGATCTAAGAAGTATTTATTTTTGATTTAGCACATATGGTAGAATCACCATATTCTGCTCTCATCCTCCCTCAGGCAGGTGACAGTCTTCTTCATCCTCTGCTCTCATCCCTCAGCTCCTAGTGCTCTCAGCCCATCTTCCTCTTCCTTGCCACATATTAACTTTTCTAAAAATGTTAGCACCTTAGTGCACAAAAGGAGAAAACTGGCAGCAGTTTAGTGGTAGGATCCTTAGATCTCTTCTTTACCCCACTGCTCCTATGGCAAATGGAAATCCGCTGAAATAGTCCTAATTAAATATTTTTTTAAAAAGCACTAAGTGACCATCTTAACTTCTACAAGGGTGTTTACACTTAAATATTGTAAAGCTAGGTTTAAAGGAATAAAGATTTAATAGGGGAATTTCAGGCACCAGACATCAGATATTAAAAGGGCCATAGAACAAGAAAAAGAGAAAGAAGGCCTTGTTGACACTACAAAATTCACATCATACACCTGGATATTTAGCAGTATTTTAGCAGAAAATTTTCTCTGTTTAATTCTGGTTCTCCTTGTTATTAACCAAATTATATTATATTTTATGAAACTGTATCAGCAGGTATGCAGTAAGAGGAAATCATTGTTTTGAGATCATAGTTTTTTTTAGACAAATGTGTATTAACTCATTCATTCATAAAGTCACTGAATACCATGGGCCATCTAGTGTACACCAGCCAAAATACAGGAATACACAAGTATCAGAAAGGAGGTTTTTCCCAAAGTATGAGTGCATTTCATATTCTTCTTTTCCTACCATTTCATTATGAAATAACCAGTAGGTTGTGATTTGCCCTTCAGGTAAAAGGACATGATTTTGGGAGGAGTGCATACTAATTACTTTTTGTAATTTGTAACAAGTAAGTTTTGCCAATAATAAGTTTTATTCATGAAGGCACACAGAATGACTAGTTATTTGACTGAAATAGGCATAAATATATCTTTGACCTGAATATTCCTTTCTTTACTTTTATGGAGCAATTCTCTAATGGTAGATGCAAGGATACAAAAGCTACTGTGTTTAATTCTAGAAATCCAAAAATGTTTATGAAACTATGTAACAGAAGTGAAAGACAATGTCAAAATTAAACATTTTTTTAATTAAAATTTCACACAAAATGGAAAAGTCATGTTTTGAAATACATAGTTTTATTCTGTTTTAGATTAGTAATATTCCATTCTTCAGTTAAGAGTATTTCTTATTTCCTTAGTTTCTTCCTGATAATCTCCTGTAATTTTGTACCTTTGTAGAGACAAGAGGAGAAAGTAGGTGATCTAGTGAGGCCCCTTCCAACCTGATGAATGTTTCTTTATAGAAACTGAAGTGAAAATGCAACTGAGCCTATAGAGCTGCCCTGCATGAGCATCCCTTTCCTGCACTGGGGTATCTCACAGGTCTTGGACTGAGGGAGATCATGGCGAATGAGAATTTAAGCAAGGCAAAGACGAAATCACCAGTGAATAGTGGAGTCCCTCATGGCCTGGGGAATGCAGCAGAGGAGTCATGGTGCCCTTAGTTAGCTCTACTGAAAGCATCTCTCATTATTATAGTATGGTTGGGTAGAAAGTGTTCTTCCAAGAGAGGATAAAAATAAGTCAAGCCTAAGAGTTATTTTGTATCTAGTTGATACATTTCATGTTAATTTAATATTACAACAATGCACTTTATTAATCAAAATTATGTAGCATGTGACTCTTTTGGCTTTCAGGGTTCTCAATTTTTGTTCTTTTGTTGCATGTACTGTATGTTTAGAGGAGACCGGTTATATACTCAATATGGTTTTACTGTGCCTTACACAAAGAGAAAATCTATTCAGAATGTATGTCACGGGGTGGGGTAACAGAGTCTCTACTGCACTGCTAGGTGATGGCACACAGAGCATGTCCCAGAACATTTCTGTGCTTAATTACCCAACCAAAGAGATCTAAAGTATATATGTTGTACTGTAATAGGGGTTTATGCCTGGACATTTAAGTGTTTTATTTGTTTTCTGAAATGATGTGAACTTATTTTTCTAAACACTATGCTAAATAAACTTTATATTTACAAAAAAAAATAAGTCAATTATGGGATGATAACAATGGCAGGCTCCACCTCGATCCCATGAGGACCATATAGAAGAGACAAAGAGAAGAAATTACATTTACTCCTATTACTCTCCTTGAAGCATCTCTGGGTCTTTAAAAAACCTTGTTTTAAGGTTGAGATAATATATTTTACATAATTTCCATTCATCATTTAATTTCTGTCTTCTACAGTAAAACTGAATTTATCTGCTGATGCTTTTACATGACAGCTCATAATCTTATATTGTCTCAGTTCATTGTCCCTATTTTCTTACCATATCTTACTCTTTGCTAGGTGGTTTTTATTTTGCATATTATACTATAAAATATATTACAATGTTACTAGTGTATTCATAATTAAAATAAATAAGCATAAGTCTACTAATAAGTGTGACTATTTGAGTATAAATGACAATTATCTCAAGGCCTTGTTGCCTCTGGTGGAATAAAACTTGGTTCTAGGTAGATTGCAAGTTTGTGGATCCAGATATAAGAAGGTACCCATTTCAATGAAATATAAGAAGTAATGAAAAAGTAATGAGCTTTAAGGAAATAAATATGTAGAACTATACCCATTCTTAGTATGCCTTATAATGAATTTTGGTTATCAAACACAGAATGTAATGCACAAGATAAAATGTTTAAATAAAATTTTCTTTGGCATACTTATCATCTAGTTATTGCAAAAATATGGTATAAAAAGGAAACACATAACTCTAGTGTCATATAGCCTCAAGTGACTGGAATCATCAGCTAGGCAATTCAGTTGATCCTGGCTACGCAGTCTGGACTGCTGGTTGGTTGAAGATTGCCTTAGCTGGATGACTGGGGCAGCTTGTCTCTTCGCTGTATGTTTCCTGTCTGCCAGCAGGCAACATTGGGCATGTCTTACAGTAATGGTTGAGAGAAAAAAGTGAAAACAAATGCAGCTGCACTTTTCAGTGTAGTAATCCCTTTGGCAAAGGTGAGTGACATGCATGAATCAAGGCATGGGGCCTAAGTGGAAAAGCACACAACTGCAAAGCATGGAGTATGTCAAAGGGAGGGGTGAAGAATTGGGATCATGTCAACATAGGGCTGTGTCCTGAGATGGAGTCTCATTAGTCCTTTTTGAAAGGCTTTACCACAGGTCCCTGGCATATACTCCCTGTTAGAATGAGGAAAACTTCCAAGTGATTATCTGTTGGCTATTTTGAATTTTTTTTCCTTATAGCTATTAGAAATTCCATTTCTGCATTTGTTTTTTTCCCACACCGTGGCAAGTAATATTCCTTGAGGTTATTGGTGGTTTTTTCCCACCTTCTTGTATTTAAAGAATGATAGCCATACTTTGTCATCTAAATTTATTGTAAAATTGTCATGAGATTCGGTTTTCCTTACAAGATGCTCTACTTTCATGCGACTATTTGGAAAGTCAACCATCTTGCTATTTATTTTCTACTCAACCCATCTGACTTTTGTCCCATATTTGTTTCTGCTTTATTATGGATTGAGTATTTTTATTGTTAAATTTGCCCCCTTTATTTACTTATGAACTGTAACTTTTTGTTTTGTTATGTCAGTGGTTGCTTTCAGATTTACAGTATACATTATAAACTTACCAGATTCTATCTTCAAGTAATACTATACCAATTTGTGCATATTAAAACAATTTTATAAAATCTACTTTTATTTCTCTCCTCCTAGTTATACATTTCTCTCATACATGTTATAAATTTGGCCATACATTATAATCTTTTTATTTAAACAATTATTTTAAAATATATTTAAACAATAAGAAAATTATAACATATTTACCCATGTAATTCCTATTTGTTTTGGGCTTTTATCCTTTTGTAAAGATCCATATTTCTCTCTGGAATCATTATCCTTCTGTTGAAAGGATTTTCTTTAACACCTCTTCTAGTGTGGATCTATCGGTGATAGTATTCAGCAGCTGCATGTTTGTAGCTATTATTATTTCACCTTCATTTTTTTTCTTCCTTTTTTTATAATTTTTTTATTAACATGTAATGTATTATTAGCCCCAGGGGTACAGGTCTGTGAGTCACCAGGTTTACACACTTCACAGCACTCACCATAACACATACCTTCCCCAATGTCCACAGCCCTAACCACCCTAACCCTAACCCCTCCCCCCAGCAACCCTCAGTTTTTTTGTAAGATTAAGAGTTTCTTATGGTTTATCTCCTTCCCAATCCCACCTTCTTTCATTTCTTCCATTCCTACCACCTAAGCCCCCCATGTTGCCTCTCAGCTTCCTCATATCAGGGAAATCATATGATAATTGTTTTTCTCTGATTGACTTATTTCACTAAGCATGATACCCTCTAGTTCTATCCATGTCGTTGCAAATGGCAAGATTTCAATTCTTTTGATGACTGATAGTATTCCATTGTTTATATATACCACATTTTCTTTATCCATTCATCTATTGATGGACATCTAGGTTCTTTCCATAGTTTGATTATTGTGGACATTGCTGCTATAAACATTTGTATGCACATACCCATTTTGCAAGATTAAAGAATCATGGGGAGAAAGCCATGAATTCCATGCTTTGCTTTCTCTTCCTCTGGAATTCCGCTGTTCTCTTTGATGTGTGAGCTTGGTCTTGGCTGGATTTCTTGCTGATCTTCTGGGGGAGGGGACCTGTTGTAGTGATTCTCATGTGTCTATGCCCAAGGCAGAATTGCACCACCCTTACCAGGGGCCAGGATAAGTAGTTTGCTCAGGCTCACTCTCGGGAGCTTTTGTTCCCTAAATGCTTTCCATAGAGTTCTAGAGGATGGGAATGAAAATGGTGGCCTCCCAATCTCCAGCCCAGAGGAGCCAAGAGCTCGGGATGCGCTCTCCACTCCTCAGTGCACCCTCGGAGAAAAGCACTCAATCACTCCCATCTCCCTGGCCTCTGGCCATGTGCTGAGCTCACCCAGCCCGTGACCAGCGTCTCTGTCTCTGGCATACAGCCCTGTTCAGAGTCTCCAAACCCAGAAGATCCTGCTGCTCTTCCTGGGGGGGGGGGGTCTCCCCAAATCTACCACTTGTGGGGTCCCTGCTCCAAAAGCAGTGGTCTGACTGTGCCACAGATCACAGTTTAAGGTAACCCCAGGTTGAGAGCTCACTCCTCAGCTCTGTCTCTTTAGTTGTCTTCCCCACTCTGATACCTGCAAGCTCTGTGACACTAAGACACCCCCAATCCTTCTGTGACCCCATGGGACCTGAGATCATGCTGTCCCCATGAGGGGTCCACCCCCACTTAGCCTCTGGAAAGATGTCCCTCAGTGAAGCAGACTTCTAAAAGTTCTGATTTTGTGCTCCATTGCTCCACTGCTTGCTGGGAGCCAGCCCCTCCCCACCATGGTTTATCTTCCTGTCGCTTTGGATTCACTTCTCAGCAGGTCTTACCTTTCAGAAAGTGGTCAATTTTCTATTTCTAGAATTGCTGCTCTTCTTCTCCTCAACCTCCTGTTGGATTTGTAGGTGTTTGGAATGGTTTGATAAACTATCTAGCTGATCTCCTGCTACCTGATGTCTTCTCAGCCTCCTATTCCTCTGCCATCTTGACTTGACCTTCACCTTCCTTTCTTGAAATATATTTTCACTGGACATTGAATTTTAGGTTGATAATGTTTTTCATTTGACACTTTAAAAGACTTTTCTCCACTGTATTCTCACTTGCATTTGTTCCCGTAAGAAATCCACTGTCATTCTTATGTTTGTGCCTCCATGTGTAATGTAAGGTTTTTTTCTTTCTGTTTTTAAGATATTTCTATTATCAGTGGTGGTGAACAATAACGATCATGATATTTCTCAGTATAAGTTTCTTCATGTTTTTATGCTTAGAGTTTGTTAGAAATCTTAAAGATGTGAGTTTCTAGTTTTCACCAAATTTATATAATTCTAAGACACTGTTTTTTTAAATCTTGTTCTTGCCTGCTCCTCGTTCCTCGGGGACTCAAATTACATATATCCTAAGCACTTAAAGCTGTCCTACATATTATTGATGACCTTTTCAATTTAAAAAATATTTTCTCTTTGTGTATATCTTCTATTGCTATGTTTTTAAATTCCCTAATCTTTCTTTTATCATGTATAATATGCTGTTAATCTCATCCAGTGTATTTCTTATCATAGATATTGTAGTTCTTATCTTTAGAAGTTTGATTTGGGTCTTTTAAAAACATTCCATGTTCCTCCATAACTTTTAGAATATATAGAATTCAGTTATAATTGCAATGTCCTTGTCTACTAATTGCAACATCTATCTTAGTTCTGTATAAGTTTCTGTTGATTGATTAGTCTCATTATGGGTCATTCTTTCTCCTCCTTTATATATCTCTTAATTTCTTACTTGATGCTGGATTTTTTTTTTGCAAATATTTTATTTATTTGACACAGAGAGAGAGAGATCACAAGGAGGCAGAGAGGCAGGCAGAGGGAGAGGGAGAAGCAGGCTGAGCTTCTCCCTGCTGAGCAGAGAGCCTGATGCAGGGCTCGATCCCAGGACCCTGAGATCATAACCTGAGCCGAAGGCAGAGGCTTAACCTGCTGAGCCACCCAGGTGCCCCAATGCTGGATATTTTTTAATTACTATAAATATTCTTGAGCTTTTATCTAGGATGTATTTAGTCTTGTTTTTGTGATTTTGCTGTTAAGTTCAAAACCATGTTCAGTCTGGCTAATTATTCTCCACTACTATATGAAGACCTTCCTAAGTATTCTAAGCAATGCCCCATTAACTATGAGTCCTCATGTGAACAGGCACTATGCCAGTACTGTTTAATACTGAGTACTACTTCTGAAAATCCTATTGGATATTTTTTCCATATGCATATGCTAATCAATATTCTCTTGATTACTCTGCATGTATCTGGAGAATCTCTCTGTGCTTTTCTCATCTTTCTAGTACTCTGTCCTACAAACTCTGTCCTTAGTTTATCTGAACTCTCAGCTCTATCTTTAACTCATTGAACCCACCAGGTTCTGCCTCAGTTTCTTCTTCCTGCACCATGAGCTTAAAGCTCTCTCAAGCCAGTAAACTGGGGCAATCTTGTAAAATTCACTTTGTCTCAGGGACCACTTTGTTTCCTTACACATTAAAAAGAATTGTTTCAAAGAATTTGTCTGAGTATTTTGGCTGTTTCAGGTGAAAGGCTCTTGTTACTTTATCTTGACTGAAAGCTGAAGTTAATGGACTTTAGATTTTTTTTTAAAAAAACACCTGTTTTCATTTTTTTAGGTTTGGGATTATTATAGATATTAAATGGATACTAAAGGAATCTTAGTTGAAGAACTCACTACTGAAGGAAAAAAATTATATAATATTATAGCCCATAAATCAGAGCATTGTTTAAGAAGTTTAGCAGAACTAATTCACACTGCATTTACAATGAAGGTATCCTTAACAAACAAGCCAAGAGCCTTCCCATTGGGGTTTATTACATTCAAGTTATGTGGGGTTAGTAATTATTTTTTAATGAAATTTGAATTAATTAATTCTGAAGTAATTTTTTTTTATCCTTTTGTCTTGGTGCCACGTAAACATATCCAGGTTTAGTGATTTTTTTTTGTAACTACCAATGTTTTTATTTTATATTAACTTTTAGTATAAAACCTGTAACTGAAAAAGAGAACCACTGTTATCCAACCATGAGACATACAGGGCTTTTTGGTCTGTCAATATGTTATTCACATAAGCTATTGGAAATAGTTTTTTTAATATGTTAGCATTGAATTATTTTTGAACTGATTAAAAAAGACATAATCAAACACCTTACCATTTCAGCATTTTTAAATACCTAATTTAGGTATGACTAGAACAGGTTCCAGAACTGCTAGAGTGAAGATAAGAAAAAGAAGGAAAAAATAAATTAATTCATCCATATAAAAAATAGTGAGCAAAAAAGGTTTATTAAATAATATGTCTCATAAGACTCAATATTTGATGTCCAATATGTTGTCATTTAGCAATTACTAAGTCAAAATTACCTGCTTTAACCTTAACTATTAACCCTAGAAAGTTAATTCCCCTACACAAATTACAACTGCATAAGGATTTTATTACACTGTCACTGATTCTGTCACATAAACCTCAAAAATATATAAGTTACCAGATGCAGAAAATAAATGGAATTCAGAAGGATGTGTTGAAGAAATGAAATCTTGCCATTTGCAATGACATGGATGGAACTAGAGGGTAGTATGCTGAATGAAATAAGTCAATCAGAGAAAGGCAATTATCATATGATCTCTCTGATATGAGGAATTTGAGAGGTGGGAGGTGTGGGAGGTAGGGAAAAAAAAAATTAAACAAGATGGGATCAGGAGGGAGACAAACCATAAGAGACTCTTAATCTCACAAAACAAACTGAGGGTTGCTGGAGGGTGGGGGATTAGGGAGAGGATGGTTGGGTTATGGACATTGGGGAGGGAATGTGCTATGGTGAGTGCTATGAAATGTGTCAGCCTGATTATTCACAGACCTGTACCCCTGGGACAAATAATATATTATATGTTAATAAAAATAATTTTTTAAGAAAGAAAGATGTTTTGAATGTTAAGAAATATCATAACCATCTTAATAGAAAGTTCTATCAAAATGAGAAAAGGAGGTTTTCAACTTTTTAATTTTCCGGGAATTAATTAAAATTAAAATGGTCAACCCACCCTGCTTCTGCCAAAACTAATTGACACACCACTCTTGATTACCCACTTGCCAGCTATTCTTATCTTTCTTCCTTTTTTTTTTCCAATTATTGGATAACCACTTGTACTTTATGGGGCCTTCCATAGAACAGCTAGCCTTCCAGAGGTGATTTCTTGATGTAAAAATTTCATTATTTCAAGCCAATTGTGATCATTTGTAATTTCATTTGACAGTGATTGGTTTATTCTTAGCATATGATACAACTCTGTCTAATAAGACTTAAAAAGGAAATTCACACTATTACTGGAAAAGTTTTTCTCAGTTTCATAGAGGGGTGTATGCATATTATTGTGCTGAAAATTAACAATTAAAGGAAAAAACATTAAACATTTTTTTCTGATAATAACTCTACTTCAGAAAAAAAACTATGTTATCAAAAAAATAGCAGCTAATAAATGTAGGGGACCTTAATAACAAGAGTCATCAGTGCATACTAATGCAATTAACTGAAAGAATGAAATAGAACTAGATATAAAGAATGAAATAGAACTAGATATTCACATGGTATCAAAAAATCAAAAAAAAAAAATCATACCTAAATTATTTGTGGTTGTAAATGGGGATAAAAACCCTCCATATAATTTTGCATTGGCAAGATCAGCTGAAAATCACTTTTATCCAATGGTAAAATTTTGTATCCCTAGTGGGGTACGACTTAACCTGATATATCTGTAATGGGATGTAAGAGGAATATATCTCTGTAGTATTCTTGCCAAAAAAGTTTAAATTGAATTGAGCCTTTAGTTCTAAATTCCAGTTTGCAAGAAACACAAAAAGCCAAAGAAAAGTTAACTACCACCCCAATGAAATAATAAGACATATCCACATGGGTCGTTTCACACAAAAATGAGCCTGGCCTCAACAACAAATCAATATCATGGAAAAAAGTGCTCAACTGATCTTTGCTTTTTAAAAAACTGACATACAACCAAATATGATGAGTGTTCTTTGATTTACCCTTTTTTTTTTAAAAGATTTTATTTACTTATTTGACAGATAGAGATCACAAGTAGGCAGAGAGGCAGGCAGAGAGAGAGAGAGAGGAGGAATCAGGCTCCCTGCTGAGCAGAGAGCCCGATGCGGGGCTTGATCCCAGGATGTGGGGCTCGATCCCAGGATGCTGGGATCATGACCCAAGCCGAAGGCAGAGGCCTTAACCCACTGAGAAACCCAGGTGCCGCTACTCTTGGTTTTAACAAGGCACTCACAATTACATATTTCAAAAAATCAGGGATTTTTATTGTAAGAATGTTAAGTGACATAATGAATTATTAGTGATTCATTTAGGCATAAAAGGAATTGAAATATTAACTACCAAACTAGCATGATGAGTATAGAGATGTAGATTTTACAATTTTTCTATTTAATTACTGTCTGTGTATTTAGAAATTTTTATTAAAAAGAACCTGTTTTTTAAAGGCCTAGAAAATAGAGAATTAATTTCTTCCTTTAGATAAAATAATAAATTAACACCTGGAAGTGTTAATTTTCATCATGTGACCATAAATGACATTGCTGACCTGTGAGGATGGCAGAACAGAGGGATATGGTTCTTGTTCCACTGAACCCATCCTAGAATCAAGGTATCTCCAGCAACCTTGTTATATGAAATAATAGACCCTTAAATTTTCAGCTACTTTCAGTGAGTCTTTAGTTACATGCTACTGAATGCTTCATATTTGACTCAGCACATGTGACTGGAAAAAAAGATGGGAAAGAATGACTTGAGTATTTATTTTTTCCTAAAATTTAACTTATTAATTTGAAAGAGAGAGGGAGAGCATGAGTGGAAGGGGGAGGGGCAGAGAGAGAGGGAGAGAAGCCGACTCACCACAGAGTGGGGAGCCTGACATGGGGTTCAATCCCAGGACCTCAAGATCGCAACCTGAGCCAGACACTTAGCCAACTGAGCCACCCAGGTGCCCTCAAACCTGTAATCTAATAAAAATGAGACTGCTTAGAAATAATTGAAACATTAACAAAGTCAAAATTGGAATCAGTGAGGTTGCCAAATGAGTATACTCGACTCCTAATAAGTAAGAGTAACATTAAATTGGGGGAAATCCATATAAAACCTGAAATTCATACATACACACACATTAAGACTCAAATCTACTCAAAATGCTATCCTGTTTTTCTAAAAAAAAAAATTAAAAATTAAAATTAAAATTTTAAAGGAATAGGATAGTGTTGATCTGGAATTCCAAACCAGTGGAGCTGCCTGTTGAGGACTCTGTTTTCTAACTTCACCAAACAAAGACTGCAGACTCCTCCTTTCTCTTTTCTACTGGCTGAGCCATAGCCAAGTTATTCTTAGTTAAAAAAAAAAAAAAAAAACCACCCTGAAGATATTTGCACATTAAAAAAATCTTCTTAAAGCCCAGCCAGAAAGAAAGAAGAATTTGGATATTTGGAAATATCTAGCCATGAGTTCCTTTAGTTAGTAAATGCACTTTCAAAGTCAGAATAAGGTTTCTATCCTTAAGACTCTACTTAAAAGTGAATGATTTTGACTACAATTAAATCTTTAAAAAATCTACATGACAAAATAAACTATAACAGCATTCAAAGACAACCAACAAGCTGAGAGAAAATGTTTACAATGACCACAATCACCAAAGGATTAGTATCCAGAATACATAATTATTTCAAATAAATTTATAAGAAAAAAACACAACTAAACAGATAGTGGGTTAAGGATAATAGTCAATTCACATAAGATGAAACTTAAAAATTTTAAATTGCACTCAATATCACAAGTAATCAGGTAGGTATTAAAATCCTTACTTTTTCACACCCATCAAACTGGCAGATGAGACTCAAGAAAAAAATGAAAGTTCTCAAACAGTGTAAACTGTCACAACCTACCTGGACAACCATTGATGAATACCTAAGAAAATGGAAAATACATACATTGTATGACCCAGCAATTCCACTTCTAGGCATAAAGCACCCCAAATAAGCTGTCAGGCATGGGCACAGCAGACATATATGTGAACATAATTCCATTTTTAATAAAAAATGAAAATAAAATTGTAATCAATATGAGGTTGGATAAGTGATGTATTGATCTATATGCTATTGCTTTATAATGAATAAATATATGTGTGTGTATACATCTATTTATGTATATTAGGGTGTATATGTCTTTTTTTTTTAAGATTTGTTATTTATTTATTTGACAGACAGAGATCACAAGTAGGCAGAGAGGCAGGCAGAGAGACAGAGGAAGAGAAGCAGGCTCCCCGCTGAGCTGAGAGCCCAACAAAGGGCTCCATCCCAGGACCCTGGGATCATGAACTGAGCCAAAGGCAGAGGCTTTAACCCACTGAGCCACCCAGGCGCCCCAGGATGTGTATATCTTGCAAACAATAATGAATGGTGAAAAGAAATTAAATAATATAAATGGAAGGATATAATTTTCATAAGCTGTTAATTATGCTAAGTATATTATGTATTCTCTATTGATCTGAACATAAATAGCAAAAGCAAAACCCTATGGATGGAAGAGAGGATAAATTGATAAAGATATAAGATTTTAGTGACATAAGTATCAATTTATTGTTTAATTATTTTTAATTAACATATAATGTATTATTAGCCCCAGGGGTACAGGTCTGTGAATCACCAGGTTTATACACTTCACAGGACTCACCATAACACATACCTTCCCCAATGTCCATAACCCAACCACCCTAACTACCCCCCTTCCCCGGCAACCCTCAGTTTGTTTTGTGAGATTAAGAGTCTCTTATGGTTTGTCTCCCTCCCAATACCATCTTGTTTCATTTAATCTTTCCTACCCCTCAAGCCCTCCATGTTGCCTCTCAACTTCCTCATATCAGGGAGATCATATGATAGTTGTCTTTCTCCAATTGATTTATTTCACTAAGCTTAATACCCTCTAGTTCCATCCACGTCATTGCAAATGGCAAGATTTCATTTCTTTTGATGGCTCCATAGTATTCCATTATATATATATACACATATATACATATATACATATACATACACACATATATATATGTGTATGAAACATTATATATATATACATATATACATATACATACACATATATATATATGTCCACAATAGCCAAACTATGGAAAGAAACATTATATATATATACATATATACATATACATACTGTTGCTGTAACCATTCAGGTGCATGTGCCCCTTTGGATCACTACATTTGTATCTTTAGGGTAAATACAGAGTAATGCAATTGCTGGGTCGTAGGGTAGCTCTATTTTCAACTTTTTGAGGAACCTCCATGCTGTTTTCTAGAGCTGTTGCACCAGCTTGCATTCCCACCAACAGTGTAGGAGGGTTCCCCTTTCTCCACATCCTCGCCAACATCTGTCATTTCCTGACTTGTTAATTTTAGACATTCTGACTGGTATGAGGTGGTATCTCATTGTGGTTTTGATTTGTATTTCCCTGATGCTGAGTGATGTGGAGCACTTTTTCATGTGTCTGTTGGCCATCTGGATGTCTTCTTTGCAGAAATGTCTGTTCATGTCTTCTGCCCATTTCTTGATTGGATTATTTGTTCTTTGGGTGTTGAGTTTGCTAAGTTCTTTATAGATTTTGGACACTAGCCCTTTATCTGATATGTCGTTTGCAAATATTTTCTCCCATTCTGTCAGTTGTCTTTTGGTTTTGTTAACTGTTTCCTTTGCTGGGCAAAAGCTTTTGATCTTGATGAAATCCCAATAGTTCCACGTGTGATACCACTTAGAATAAAGTGACATCAGCCAATCCTAAACTTTGCCTCCTGACTAATCTCAAAATCTCATTTACCACTTATTTTTCCTTTGTGTTACAGTCTGGAGGAGTAATTTCACTACATTCCTGGATAAACCATTAAGTGGACAGCAGCCTTCCAAAGTCAAAAACTTCCTCACACAAATCAACCAACTGTTCTTGACAGAAAACAGCCAATTTTGCCCAAAATGCAGCATTTTATAAGACATGGTGACTTTATATGGAGCAAAACACTGGCCAGTGTCTTTTCGTCTGAAAGAGGCCACTGGGGCTCCAACCACCAAGACCCAAACATGAAAGGGGCAGCTACACTGTTCTTTCTTTTCCAGAGCCCTACTTCAGCTTTTTGACATTGAAGAAGAAAGATATGAGATAAAACTGATATGCATAAATATAGTACCTATATTCCTTTTTTTTTAATTTTTAATATTTTATAAACATATATTTTTATCCCCAGGGGTACAGGTCCGTGAATCGCCAGGTCCACACACCCCACAGCACTCACCAAAGCACACACCCCCCCCCAATGTCCATAACCCCACCCCCCTTCTCCCAAGCCCCCTCCCCCCAACAACCCTCAGTTTGTTTTGTGAGATTAAGAGTCACTTATGGTTTGTCTCCCTCCCAATCCCATCTTGTTTCATTGATTCTTCTCCTACCCACTTAAGCCCTCATGTTGCATCACCACTTCCTCATGTCAGGGAGATCATATGATAGTTGTCTTTCTCCGCTTGACTTATTTCACTAAGCATGATACGCTCTAGCTCCATCCATGTTGTCGCAAATGGCAAGATTTAATTTCTTTTGATGGCTGCATAGTATTCCATTGTGTATATATACCACATCTTCTTTATACATTCATCTGTTGATATACATTTAGGTTCTTTCCATAGTTTGGCTATAGTACCTATATTTCTAAAGCAATATTTGCACTGTCTCTATATAAGTGCTCATTGCATAAAAGGCACTCAATACATGTTAATTCTGTCCATTATTGTTTTATTTTTATTTTATTTGAATGCAGTTAATTAACATATAGTGTATCATTAATTTCAGTGGTAGAGTTCTGTGATTCATCAGTTGCATATAACACCAGTGCTCAATACATCACGTGCCCTCCTTATGTGTGTATGCATGCTTACAGAGTAATCAGTAGAAACAAGCTCAAGAATAGAAAATTCTAAAGTTTTTAAATGTTAAGCAAATGTCTGTATTCCTTTAAGGGAAAATAATATTAAAATATTGTATTAAATCAGAAATTTTCCAAACTAATGCATGCAGACAACCGAAAATACCACGAGATGGCAGCACACTCCTGTGATAGCGCCACATAGGCTTTCACTAGTCAGTAGTCAGAAAGAAAACATTGAGTGAGATGTTCTCATTAAATCCTAAGTATTTGGTTTAGGAAGAGTTTCAGGATCAGTTTGGCACATTTTTCCCTTCATCTTCCAAAGAGGAAAACAAATTCCTGGAAAATTAAGGCATTTATTCAAAGTCCAACAAGTAATTCATTATAGAACTGGGATCACAACCTTGAACTTGCAGCTCCCAGGGCATGCTCCTAAGGACATCAAGCCTTAATCTCGTCCTTTTCTTACCTCAAAGTCTTTCAATGACCGTTATGGTTAAGAGAAATCATGCGATGGAATAAAATATGGAAACTGAGCAGCAGGCAAATTTTCTATTGGGTCCTTCTGCTCCTTCTCCAGTCCCAGCCCTCCCCTGACTACCAGCCCATTTCCTTGCCCCTCTCCCAACAAAATGAGAGAGACTCTGGTATCTATTAAGGCTTCATCATTTGGGGGCTGAACCTCATGTTCTTACTTAACTATAAAATGAATGCTTATTGCTCATATTAAAGTAATATTAGGCTATAGAAGTAGACAAACCTTGAAATTGACTTTACAATCAGATTCTCCTTCAGGCTAAACATAGTCTGATGACTAACCTTCCTGGTTTGCCTGGGCCTAAGAGTTTCCCAGAATATAGGACTTAACTTCTAAAGCGGTGAAAGTCCTACACTAGGAAAACCAGTAAGACTGGTCACCTTAGCTCCTTAACATGGGACTGGGGCTTTGTGGTGTGATGAAAGATGTGATGAGCTAGAAAAAAACACAGTATCTCACCATCGTCTTTTCTCTCTCCTGTCATCTCTCCCTTCATTTCAGTCAGCTGCGTAAAACTGCCTTACGAGAGGCCCTAAGCTGAGCCCCAGGAATTTAAGGATGAACCATTAGGAATGGGGTAGCAAATATATGCACAAATGGGATCCCTGGGTAACATTTTTACCATACGTGCAATGGGGAAGCTCCCACACCAACCTGGTTTATTTTATCACGCCAGTAAATCAAATATGTATGCACCATCTTTATCCTGTTTTCAAATAAAATTTAGGCATTTTCTTAAAACTAGAATGTGTATAATAATAACCAACTTCTGCCTAGTGCTTATCAATTTTCTGGAATTCTGTTGTTTGACTCTTACAATAACACTTTGAGGGAAAATCTTAACTCGTCCTCATGCTTCAAACCAGTGAATTGAGACTTGAGGAAGGTAAATAACTTATCTCAGACCATACAATTAATTGTGAGAAAGGTAGGTTTCAAGCCCAAATCTGTTGACTCTAGAGCCTATGCCCCCCCCCACTTGGCTACACCATTTTTTTTCTCATCTAGAGAAGCACTTGCTCTGTCTAGAACTTAACCGCATTCGTTGAAGTGTTCTGTATCTGCTCTGTCCGATAGAGAAACCACTTGCCACATGTGACTACTGAACATTTGAAATATGGCCTATGTGACCAAGGAACTAAATTCTAAATTTTACTTCATTTTAATTTATTTAAATTTAAAGCACTGCATGTGACTAGCAGCTGCCATACTGGACTACAAAGGTCAAGGTACATATTCTATCATGTGGATACAGTAGAGTGGATTCATGCAGTATAATGAAATGAGAAAGGACATTGGAATGAGGATTTCTGTCCTTAAATCCCTACCCATGCCACTGAACCAAAGGAACATTTTTCTGCTTTACATCTCTGTAAGTCTCATTTAGTTGACTCATGTAAAAAAGGGGTTAATCATAATTATGGCAGACAGTTGTGAGTTTTAATAGATATATAAAATACTTTGTCATTTAAAGATCTAAAATGGTTGGGAAGGAAATTTGCATAGGCTCCACTAACCATTTCCTCCAATATTTGAAGGTTCATGTCAGAAAACTCTTCTGTGTCTCTCCCATTGAATAGAATTCCGTTTCTTTCATTAAATTCTCTCTTAGAATTGTTGTTGGGCTAAAAATCTGATGTAAAGTACTCCACAGTTATCTCAATGACCAGAACACAGTAACATGCAATGAAATCTCTTCCCCCCTCCGCTCCCTCAGGACTTAGCATAGTTTATCTAAAAAAACACAAAACACCCTTGATGGAAGGTATGGGAAAGGCTAGATAAAATAACCTGTCTAATTCTGTGAGGTCCAAGGATAATTGAATTTTTACTTCAGGTTCAGGCATGGTCAAGAAACAAGTGCTATACCCTTGTTTGATAAGTGATTATAGGTTAGAATGATTGAAAAATAATGTGATACAGTGGAAAGTTCCTGGAGGTTAAAGAAGTCAGAATCTGATTTCATTTTGACCTGGAGTTGTTCTGTGGTCATTTTTCATTCTGTACCTCAGATTTCCCAGCTAGGAAGTGGGTAGAACCACCTTAAATCTCCTTTAGAATTATGTAAGGATTAAGGTCCTTAATTATACAAATCTTCCTATTAGTGTAACTTACATTTTCATATTAATAATCTCCCTTGACCATCTATCATCTATCATGAAAGTGTAAAGCACTTTGATGAACTATAAAGCACTAAGCACTAATCACAATATTAGGTAAAGCAGAAAATACCATCTCCATTTTACCAATCTAGAAATGGATGTTCAAAAAAATCAAGTGACTTCCCCAAGCCACAGTCAAGGTCAAGATCCTTGACTACACATTCCCTGACTTGATTACTCTTTCAGAGAAAAATGCTAAAACCAATCCCCATTGTGTTGAGTGAAATGAAAATGTTTAGCCTTTTACATAAGTGATATGACTGATCCTTCAAAAGAAGTTGCCTGAAGGAAACGTGTCATGAGACAGTGGATTGGGTCTGGTGAGGCGATTTGGATGACTTGGTCTCTTGGTGCCACTCTTTCCTGTTCTTTCCATCTCTTTCCTGTTCTTTCCAAACTCTTTCAAAGAGAAGCTGATGGAGGAAAGGCATCCTTCCCAGCTGAGGTTCAAGCTGCTGCTGTCTTGAGCAACCACTAGGCGGCCACCCAGGCTAGCCCTAATGAGCTGGTATAAAGGGCTTCCAAGCTGGAGGATTTCCAGAGTTCATGGCCACAGAGGGAGGGGCTAGCCCCAGGGCTGCACGTGAGTGAACACACTCATGGGCATGATGGTTAAGCCCTGAGACTTCCTCACTTGCCCAAAGGCAGCCTTGGGAAAGAAAATCGTAGCAGACCCCTTGACTGTCCACAGCCTGGTCATCCCTGCCACTTCAGGGCCTTGGACTCCCATGAGTTCAGATCTCAGTGGCCCTTTAACCTTCTTCCAGCCATGAAAGTTGAGCTCCCTGGAATCCTTACTCCAGAGCTCAGGTGTTAGGTTAGGTTCTTAGCCTCAGGGGCTGAGGGAGGCATCAACTCTTTCCCAGCACCTGTTAAATCAGAAAAGAACCCTGTTCCTAAAAAAAACTACCAAGGGAGGCTAACCAGAAAAATCCAGCAGGGGCAGAGTAACCAGTGCAGAGATGCGCAGGGATGGCAGGAAGAGCAGAGGACAAGTCATGGCCCAAGGAAGAAGCTTGTTAGCCTATACTGTTTTCTTACTCTAATTTGCAAATGCCTGTCTATAAACAACCCCTGGTATTTATATGCCCCTTGGGTCTGTTCTTCTACCCTTAAGAAGGTCTGCCACACACACACCATTCTCAGATCCCCCTCAGTGACTCCTTCCTCAAACTGTTGCTGCTGGGAAGCCATCTGTCACCACCCACAGGCTGCAAACCTCTCTGGAAAGCTGAATCCCATCACGTTGGGGCCCAGGCCCAGGGATGGGAAGCCGCAGCCACAGCAGGATTTATGCTAACTGGGGAGGGACATCAGGTTGGGGGGGTGGGGAGGAGTCGAGGCAAACTTCACAAAGCAAAGAAGATTCTAGATATTTACTTATAACTCCAATAAATATTTAAGGGATAAATTTTGTGAGTGAGGCACTCTTTAAAGGTTAGTCCCTGTTTTCCAACAATTATAAATGATGCACTTAATGAAGGAGTTAGAAAGGACTTTAGAATCTATAAACTACCAATCAATCAATACATGTTATAGATCATTGCGTCAGACCTCTTTAATGTTACATATGACTAGAGAGCAAAGATTGAAAGGTTCGAAGGTACTGAAATTCATACTGTATAGATGGGGAATCCCTTATAGTTTCTCAATAAGTAAATGTTCTAATAAGATGTCAAAAAATAAACAGAAGGCAAACTCAAGGAGGGACAGGGTTATTCTTTGTCTAAGAGTCGAGTTCCTCAAATCAAATCAAATCCTCAAATCAAATCAAATCCTCAGCTGCCTGGGTCTATCCATTCACTCACCCTCTGATCCAACTCTCAACCCCCCTTGTCACCCATATTGCCCTTTGGGGAGAACACCTGAGTCCTGGGCCTATCTCGCCCTCAAATTTACACAAATGTCTCAGATTAGCAGGAATGTCCGAGATTCATATTATCAAATTTTCCCCTAATAAATACATCAATTTGGGCTCTTAAAAAAAAAAGTAGTCACACAGTAACTTTTGCTTTCTTTGCAAAAATTTGGGATGAGGAAGTGAAAAATGAAGGCTAAGGACAAGGTACATCTAGAAAAATTTTGAAAATGCAACAAGATGTCTGGAAGATATAGACAGATACAGATACAGATGACAAATTACAAATTCATTTTAGTTTAGTTTGAAAGTAATAAGGGAATATCGGAAGCAAATAGATGAAGCCTAAAAGCAATGATCAAACCTCCAGATGTTTTCCCTGCACAATACAAACATTCTTGTTCTTTGAACATCACTGAATAACCAATTTAAAAGAAAAAATAAGGGGTGCCTGGGTGGCTCAGTGGGTTAAATCCTCTGCCCTCGGCTCAGGTCATGATCCCAGGGTCCTGGGATCGAGCCCCGCATCGGGCTCTCTGCTCAACAGGAAGCCTGCTTCCCCCTCTCTCTCTGCCTGCCTCTCTGCCTACTTGTGATCTCTGTCTGTCAAATAAATAAATAAAATCTTTAAAAAATAATAATAATAATAATAAAAGAAAAAATAAAATTTCATCCAGCTCCATCCAGCAGAACAAAGATTAACAAATGGCCTACACATGTATATGATGTTTAGCTTGCTTGTGAGATTCTTGGTGTAATAGTAAAACAAATGGGCACATGGGTGACTCAGTCAGTTAAGCAGCCCACTCTTGGTTTCAGCTCAGGTCATGATCTCAGTGTCCTGGGATCGAGCCCCAAGTCAGCCTCCAGGCTCAGCCGGGAGTCTACTCCAGGATTCTCTCCCTCTCCCTCTGCTTCTCCAACCCCCTCCCACCCCACCTCCTGCTTGTGTGCTCTCTCTCAAATAGATAAATCTTTTCTTACATGAGTAACTAAAAAAAAAAAAAAAAAAAAAAAAAAAATGAGGTTTTCTTTATTCCACTTTCACCCTAATACCCTCATATAATTAACATACCAATATTTAGCATAGTTGGATATGAAGCTGCCTCTGTCAGTTCTCAGGACTCTAGGAATCCAGTGGTGTCCCCAAACAGAATTGTCTGTGGCCTACAAAAGCAATGGTGTTGCTGCTCCCTCATGCTTTATCACCCTAAGCCTCTCTCAATCCCTCCTGGTCTCTCTGTTTTCTTGTCCCGTTCTCTCTCGGGCATAAGTGAACAGCTAGAAACTGTCCTGCCCAATCCCTGTCTTCACTGGAAGAAAATGAATATGGGAGCAGAGCTGTTCCCCCCGGGGCTCCACATGACTGATTTCCATAGGAAACAATCAGCGGGACTCTGGCCCAATTGTGTGTGTGTGTGTGTGTGTGTGTAGAGACTGGGTGAGAGAGAGGTGGAGGCAGCCCTGGAGAGGGGCTTCCCACTGCTCTAATGAGAGGCAGGCCTGTGACTGGGATCGTGACAGATGGGCTATGAATACCAGACTGGCACCCTGAAAAAGTTTCTCAGGGGCCTGCAGAGGGGCAGGAGAGGAGTCCAGGTCTGAGGACAGAAAATCAACAAGCCATCTCTGCCTCTGACCCACTCCCCACCTACCAAAGAAGCCTAGAGTGATCTTAGGCAACCCCAAACCCTATTCAGAGAAAAGACTGTCCTGAAAGAATGAACAAAGATGCCTGTGGGATGCCTTGCTTTGCTAAGAGCACCCTCTCCAAAACAAATCATTCCTAGAGCCAGGATACCAGCCACTGCAATCTTGTCACTTGCCTAGGCTAAAATGCCAGGGCTTCTCTGTCACCAGCAGGATCAAGTCCACACCTTAGGCAGGCACCCCTCGGTTGTAGTTTTTCTGAATTCATCCTTGACCAACCCTTCCAAACACACCACCCCCAGTACTACACACCAATCCCTCAGAACAGGCCTGATTCCCAGGACACACCCATCACTTTCAGGCTTGGCTATTCCATTTGTGTGGAATGCTTCCTTCAACTTTCACCCCTTAAGGTAGAGTTTAAGTGTCTTTATAACAGACTCTGCCTTCTCTCTATACAAACTTCCTTTCTCTGTGTCATGCAACACAAGGGTGATGCTTTTAAATGAGCAGATATCAACTATTTTGTGGCAATGTAATATCTATCTCTCCCTACACATAAAATGCACAAGATGTTACTACTTGAAGGACTGAACAACTTCTTGTGCTTTTTATTCCAAATCTAGATCCTGGTGACCCTTTTAAAGTACGTATGCCCTTGATAATGAACCATGTCTGGTTCTGATGCTTGCTCTGTCAATGTTTTCTAACTGTGATGTTTACGTTTCTGGTATACCTTGAGCTTTTTTTCTTGATAGCTGGACCTGCTGAGCCTTTAGGCCATAGAAACTGGTATAAATAGACCTCTAGTGATAGTGGTGGGGCATGGGGGAGGGGAAGCATTCTATGGCCCCATGATTAGGTTTCTGTGCCCTGGTGAACCTGTGCCCTGCACTGTGAACTTCACAGGAGTTCTCAGGCTTTTTTTTTTTTTTTCCTCCCCCTTCAGGTGGGACCCAACAGCTGGAGCTGGCTGGAGTTGGGCATTTCCCACCCATCTCTAACTAATTTCTCCAGAGGGCAGGTCTTCTTTTCCAGAAGAACAGAGCATTCTGAAGTATTTTAGAATTGTTTCTTTCCCCTTCCACTGCTTGAAGCACAAGGAGATTTTTCTCAGATATTTACTGTGAGAACCTGGATGAACGCCTAGAGGTAAATCTCACAAAATTATTGTTCTTCTCTTGCTCCCTACCAGGACTGGGTCCCCCTGGAGTTTTTAACTCTCAGAGTTGCGCCCACCGGGCCTCCAGGAATTTGTCATTTGCAGTTCAGTTTTCCCCACCCCGGCACTGGTTCCCATAGTGGTTTTTGCTCACGACTCTCTGCACTGAGAAACACAATGATCTGTATTCTTCTCTCCAGTTTTGGTAACAGTGATTGGCCTTGTGTCCTCCCCTTTCTTACAAATCCAAGAAGAGTTGTGGCTTTTTCGGTCTCTTTATCTTTTTATATGTTAGGATGAGTGGCATGTTTCAAGTTTCTTACCTGTGTAACAGGAAACTGGAATTCTGTCTGTGGATTTAAATTTTTGGATCTTGACCATTTCTCAAGATTAGAGATGTCTTTGGAACATAAATTTTGTGTTGTGTTCTTTTAAATTCCCTTGACCTCCATATCAGGTCCACCTAGGACAAGGAAGCTTAAGAAATATATTTGCTGGAGGCACCTGGGTGGCTCAGTCATTAAATGTCTCCCTTCAGCTCCGGTCATAATCCCAGGATCCTGGGATGGAGCCCTGGATCAGGATCCCTGCTCAGTGGGGAGTCTGCTTCTCCCTCTTCCTCCACTTGCAGCTTCCCCTGTTATGCTCTCTCTTCCAAATAAAAAAATTTTAAAGAAGAAAAAAGAAAGAAATATATTTGCTTACGGACTACCATTTGGTTGCGCCTCCCATGTGCCAGCCATTTTACACATTTCTTTCAAAACCATCCTCTAAGGGGCACAGCTTCTTCCAAAGTACAAGTAAGGAAAACTACACCTCAGGTATGGAGCTCGCCCTCTACCACACAAACAGTAACACAGCCCAAGTGCTGTTGGAACCCTGGTCTCACCCTAAAACTTAGCCTAACCACCTCATCTGCTCACCAATCTCCTGAGAAATCTGTTCTATGTTTTCTGCTATTGTGTTTTTCCTACGCCTCTGAGAAAAAATTAGGAAACACAAGTATTTTGCGGAATTTTCTGACCTGCTTGGATAGTGTGTAATGTAAATTTGAGAGGGGAAATAAATGGGGACAACATGTCCCACTTTCAGACGAAACTCATTTTCTGCAGATCAGTTGTATTTTACATCTCAATTTTATGAGTTGTTAAAAAATAATAAAGGGAAACTGAAAAATGAACTAATGGTACATAGGGAGTACAATGAAAAGAATAATGTGGGAGTGAGTGATCCAACATACAGCTTTGTTATCCAATATCCGGATCTAGGATCATGAACACTCTGCTGAATATCTCACAGATTCATTTTACTCAACAGTAAAATGGAAAGAATTGAAGTAAATGAATTTAGAGTCAATCTAGACATAACATTGCATTAAGTTCCAGCCTATTTTATTCTGGTGTTTCACAATATACAGTATATATACAATATACTGTGATGATTTAGGCAGGGGAGCTTGGAAGTGCCTGACCTATATACAGAAAGCACCATGTAGAGATCTTGTGAATGACAACATTAACAACTGCTCCAAATCCATGGAGGGTGTCAGAATGTAGGACTGAGGTTGCTGTTTCCTTTCAGGATTTAAGAGGTGGAAAGGAACTGGTTCCAATGAAAATATTTCAGGTTTGGCTTCTATGAGGAGGGGACGGATAAGAGGAAACTGGGCAGAAAGAACAAAAGCCCAGAAGGAATAGAGGAAATGTGGACAGAAGGAGAGTAAGTTTTATTTCAGAGTTGCCAAATACCTATAGATCCAACATCCCTGTGCCCACCCCCACTTCTCAGGATGGAAAAAAACATCACTTTATGAAAAGAAAAAGAAATCCCCTCACTCTAGAGTTTTTGAAAAGCAAAGATAAATAAAGGAGGTTAGATCCTCATCTGAGCCCGATTTTCTGCAAAGCTGGCTGCATTAGATGCTAATCCCTCAGGCCCTAGGGGACTGCTGCACTCAGTCTATGACCCCTAATCCTCTCTTATAGGTCCCCTAGAGTAAGTGATACTGTGCGAACTGCCTGGATGGGACCCTGGCCACATCTGGTCCCAGGACCCTCTGCTCTGCATTGAAATAGAAAGATGGATAAACAATTTGGACTTTGTCTCATTCTCCCTTTGAAGGGTGCAAACTTATTACCCGAAGTGCTGAGGCCCTGACTCAATTAGTCCGCTAATGTGATTATATGCTAATCTGGGTTTTATTTTGCATCTGATTTTCATGTTATTTGCTTGAATTTAAAATAAGCAGAAGCCCCCCTGTGTATGGTCCCCACTTCCTAATAGAGCATGAATTCTTACACCTGACATGATCCAAGTGTTCTTTAATTCCAGTTAGATCAGGCTAATGTGAGAGCCTATGTAAGAACACAGGTCCAGCTCTCCTTTTTGACATTTTATAAATCCTCACAATATTTTTGGGTTAGACCCTGACACGGATGTAGCCACTGAAAGAAGAAAGAAAAGTTTCAGTCACTTAAAAAAAATTTTTTCTGCAGAGAAATCTGGACACATGGTAATGATTTATAAACAACTTTTATATGTTTCATTTTGCTTCTCTGTTTTTAACATTTTCTGATGATAATGGTAACATGCACAGCAAATACTTATTTAGCACTTGCTTTACCACACAATATTTTTGTAAAAGATCTTTGAAGAAGATAAAATTATTATACCTGTTGTTTTGTAATAAATTTATTTATTTATTTTTAAATAACCTCTAAGCCCAATGTGGGGCTTGAACTCATGACTCTGAGAATAAGAGACACATGCATTACTGACTAAGCCAGCCACTATGCCCTTATTATCCCTGTTTTAAAGGTAAGGAAACTGAGGCACAGGGAAATCCTGCATTCTCAAAATAATATTACTGGTGGGAGGTGGAGCTGGGTAAAGGATGCTTATATTACTTGCTTAATGAAAGTTAAAAATTTAAAAATATAAAGAACGTTCCTACATTGCCATATAAATGGATGAATATCAAGACAGTTGTAACTAAGTTTATACCGAATTTCAAGAAAACCATAAATTGTTG
Source organism: Mustela lutreola (assembly GCF_030435805.1). NCBI lineage: Eukaryota > Metazoa > Chordata > Mammalia > Carnivora > Mustelidae > Mustela > Mustela lutreola. The sequence continues at coordinate 60,455,405 of NC_081297.1, forward strand.
TGGAATCTCAGACTCATACTTTAAATTATAACATCTGAGATAAGAATAGTTATAGTTGGATAAGGGGCAAGAAAAGAGCAAAAAAGAAAAAAAATACTTTACTTTTTAAAATTTACTTCATTTTTGAATTGGTTTGCTCATTGTTCCCTTTGGAGAGGGAAATTAAGCAAAGAGACTTAAAGAAGAGCAGCAAAGAAGTAAAAGAGAACAGAGAAAGCAATCTCTCAAATATGCATTTATTCTTCTGGGTAAGCCTCTATTTAGTGACTATTATGTACTAATTAAACATGGGCTCAGTGCAGAGGATATAGAGGTTAGTAAAAATAATAATAACCCCAGAAGTCAAAGAGCTTATAACATAGTAAAGAAGATAAGAAAAATGAGTGAAAAGCACGGGTGCAAATGTTTCTAATAAGGCATAATATGACAGATTTCCAAAGTATAATGAAGGCTTAGGAGAGAAAAACAAGATCACATCTGTCGGAGACTTCGGAGGGTGCATTCTTAGGAAGTGTCAGAAAGCTGGACTTCAAAAGACTGGTACAATTTTGGACTACAGGGGTAAAAGAAGAGAGAAAGTCCTGAAGCTCTTCATCAGAAATTGTAGGAGTTCCAACAGAATGTTCTTTCTTGAAATCCAAAGGACAGGCTACTCCATTGACTAAGTCTGTACCCTTTAGCAAGGGAAGGGAGGAGGGTAGAGAGATGAGGATTCCAGAGTCTAGGATAGAGAAGAAAAAGGAGGAGTCATAAAGACTTTGGGAACACCTAAGTTCTACCAAAGAAATGAGGGTAAGAAAACCAAAGAAAAATTTCTTCCCTTTGGCCCAGTCCTGAAAGAAAAGACAAAATCTAAAAAGCAAATACTTTTTTCCTTAAAAAAAAAAAAAAAAAATCAGGGCACCTGGGTGGCTCAATTAGTTAAATGTCTGCCTTGGGCTCAGGTCATGATTCCAGCGTCCTGGGATAAAGCCCTACATTGGGCTCCCTGCTCCACCAGAGACCCTGCTTCTCTCTCTCCCTCTGCCTGACACTCTGCTTACTTGTGCACTCTATCTCTTTGTCAAATAAATAAATAAAATCTTTAAAAGAAAAAGAAAATTTCCATATGAATTTTTTAAAAAAAGAAATCGTTGGTATGGGTATTGTTCTTTCCACATTGCATTCAGTAAGGCTTTGCCGGGCCCCTAACGGCAGACCTTGCTAGCACAGATGGGGCCTTTCAGCCTAGCCTGAGATTCTATTCTCTGGCTAGCACCAGACTCCAGCCAACACAAAACTCCCCTCTAATTGTAATTGAATCCACACTTTTATAGTTCATTACCTCTCTGATAGATTAGATTAGATTAGACTGAAGCTATGGCCAGCCCAGCCATCAGCCCAGGTTGGAGCATAGAGAACAGAAAAGGAGGAGGGATTGAACAGGAAGAAGGCACCTGACTGAATGACCTGTTTTTCTTCCCAGCTACTAACACATTCCTCTCCCCTCCAGTCTTCCCCTGACTCACGCCCCTGCCCAACACAGGCACATATGCCCTTTAGGGATTAAAAGCTGAGACTCTTTGTAAAATCAGATATTAAAAGAGATGCACAGAACCTTGAGATCATCTAGCCATAGCCATTTTGTTTTATAAATGAGAAAACTGAAATACAGAATCAAAAAAAAAAAAAAAAAAAAAGATATTCCCAAAAGGCAAGTAGCAGAGAACCCAGGTATCATGGCCATGGAAATGCACTACTGAGATCTTCCAGAGGAGATCCTACTGCAGAGAACAGAGTTGACTAAGTGCCCGAGCTAAGTGCCCACAATCCACCATTGTGCCTGCCACATTCCCCCATGCTCCCAGTTAAGCACAGTCTTAGTCAACCACAGCACAAGTCCTACAATGTGCAGGACTCCTCCAACAGACAGTTTTGGCTTAGGGACCCACCACTGACATGGCCAAAACTTTTCTAGACTGTGCTGCAGTCTGAATCTCTTCCTGCAAAATCCTCCTTCTTTCCCCTCTCCTTCCCTGGTCGGAGGAATCTCCCTTCCTGCTCATGTTCCCTCATCTTTATTCTTCACAGGCATTTTCTCCCTTCAAAATCTTTTTCTTACTTAATCATATCTTAGCATCTACTTCTCAAAGATTCCAAACTAACATACCTGGTCTGTTGCCTTACAGTTGAGTGATACCCTCTTCCCCACCCAAATATAATTGTGTATTTTTTCAGTGGTTCTATCATAAAAAGTCCTCTCTGTAAACTTGTTTAAAATCATCTTTGCTTCTTTCATACGTTGTTTCTTAGAGTAAGATTTTGTAGTCACAGTGGTCTTTATTTTGTTATTTCCCAGGGTCACATTTGGGATGATTTCAAATAAGTCTTCCCTAGACACAGTGGAGAAGGACAGCTATGAAAGACTTAAACGTTATGCGAGAGTATTGTTCAGAACTCTTGTTGGGTCCTTTCCGGGGCGGTATCAGTCCTGCTCATTTCATCCCTATAAACTCCATAATAACACACACTGTCTTCCAAAGAGCACTGCCCTGATTGCAATTATTGGAGGGATTGGGCCAGAATTTAAAGAAAGGATTATTCCTGTACAAATTCTGATTAAAATGAGCTCCCTCAACCTCAGCTGAAAAGATTAACAACTGCCCAATCTCCCACAGCCAGCAAGTCTTCGTAAATAACTCTCAATCTCTCTACTGTGAGTTTATCTGCCAAGGATTAAACTGAGAGGCTGCTCCCAAAACCTGTATTAAAATAACCACAAAATATAGCTTCTGGTTCCTGGCAGCTGTTGAGCTCAAAGTGAGGGACCTAGAAATCTCTCTCCAAGCATGCCTAGGGAGATGTCAGTATGGGGCATGGTGGGAGGAGAGTAAAAGGGGGTTGCCTAAATTAGAAGGTGCCTGGAGGGACATGAGCTGTATTTAGTTACTGGATATAATCAGAAAGATCAGGAGAGTTCCATCTTCACATTGTTTTAATGGAAAACATCCCAACATAATAGAAAGAGTAGGAAACTTGTACTCAAAACTTGTACTGAGTTCAAAGTCAAGGTTGGTCATTTGTGCCTCATAATGCCTAGTTTTTTCATCTGTAAAGGGAGCTCATACTGACGGTATTACTTGTCTCACACTGAGAATAAGATATGATTTCTGTGTTAGGCTTTAAGAACTAGAACCTGCTTATAGAAAAGACCATTGAGAGTCATCAGTATCTGTTTTTCTGCTTTCACCTAGAATCTAAGGTGAAACTGAGCATGTGATTTCTCAACATCCCTCACAGCTATGAATGGCTATGTGACTAAGTTCAATCATCGCTATATGGTAATTTATAGATCATATTCTTTAAAAGAAACCCTGTGTCCACTTTTTTCTCTCTTCACCCACAACCACCTCCCCCATCACTACATCACTAGCCTTCCTTCTGGCTGGAATGTGACTGATGGTAGAAGCAAAGCAAGAGAACCATCTTAGAGATGAATAAAAGCTGCATTTTTAGGATAGGGGGTAGGAAGGGATCTTTTTTTTTAAGATTTTATTTATTTATTTGACAGACAAAGATCACAAGTAGGCAGAGAGGCAGGCAGAGAGAGAGAGAAGGAAGTAGGCTCCCCGCTGAGCAGAGAGCCAGATGTGGGGCTTGATCCCAGGAACCTGGTATCATGACCTGAGCTGAAGGCAGAGGCTTTAACCCACTGAGCCACCCAGGCACCCCAGGGAGAGGATCTTTTATCCCTGATAACTGTGTAGTTATGCTACTACTTCTGATCACACTCTCTAGACTTTTTATAAGCAAGAAATAAATGTTTATCTTATTAAGCCACAACTATATAGGATTTATTTGCTATAGTAATTGAACTATTATCCTAACTACTATACTACTCTATAAATATAAATTATTACTATTAATAATGTTATTCTATAGCTGTATATGAACAGGGGTGTCACAAGGTGCTTTGACCTACATGGTCCTCAAGTAGACTTCCACATTTTAGACTCTAAGTTCAACAGCTTTCATAAACAAAATGAGTGTTTTCATTTTGTTTCTGGTTTAATCCAAAAGAAAATTTAATCGTATTATTTTGAAGTAAACCTGCATCTTAAGTTCTATCTCATTAGATGGGGGCGGCCAAGTTCTTCTACCTCATCCTTCATCTTGAGGTCTCCAGGACTACTTTTTTTTTTTTTTTTTCCACAAGTAGTTGAGATCTTCGATTCACAAAATCCCTCCCTTTCATATCTCATTTAACTATATGCCTCTTTCCTCTTTCCTCGGTCCTCCATTAAAAGGTTTTCCAAACTTCTGTCCATTTTATTCTCCCCAAACATATTTTTCAGTCTGCTAAATGAATATCCTCAGTCTGAAACGCTAGGTAATATTTTTTGAGTTTATAATCACTGGAGTTCTTACCAAAAAATGCATATTCCAGAGTAGCCATGCTTACTAAATGAGAATCTGCTGATATAGCTTTAAAATCTGCATCTTAGCAAGCTCTCTCATCCTTCCTCTTGCCCCCAACACAAGCACAAATCAAGCAATTTTGATGCATGCTAAAAATGAAACATCCCTGAGCTCTTTGAAAGGCATCCATAAAGCATTACCCATTTTCTATTATCTAAAATTAAAAATGCTACAGAACAATCTTGGGAGAAATTATTACAGTATTAGGACAGGAAAAAGACTATTTCAGAGAAGATGAGCATGGTTTCATTATCAACAAATTTCAAATTTTTGAGCTTATTGAATCATATCTACTCACCCTTACATTAAAAATGTTCATCCTCACATCTAACTTTAGTGACTGCTTTGGAAGTTTTAAAAATGGTGTTCCTTAGAATTTAATTTAATGTAGTCCTTAGAACTGACTGAGGACAACAGGTTACTCTTTGGGATTTAAAGGAGTAAAGAGTTGCTTTCAGACCAAAGGATGCAATGGAGAAAGTATCGATGCCTTCTGGACCTGTCCTCAGAGGCAGATGCTATTTCCTCTACAAGTATAACACTTTTGCTGGCAAAGGAAATCTCCCTCCAGGGCAGGCTAGGGAGGACAATAGAGCCACGTCACCACCCACCATCTGTCGTGAAAACAGACACCAGCTGACAGAGAAGGGAGCTCAAAATCCTGCTCCCACCCCCACACCAACGTCAGCAACCTCACTGCCTGATCTCCTGAGAGGGGGGCCAGGAACAAGGTAGGGATTAGCCTGAGGGGCCTATAGGGATCAAGTTCGGGGTCACCCTGCCCAGATTGCTAAAGTTCTCTCATCAGGGCCTCTAAGTCATCGAATCTTCACTCTTATCTGTGAGATGAAGGGGAAAAGCCATGGCAGGTAGGCAGAGATCAGTGTCCAAAGAGCCCAGAAAAGCAATCCTATTTCTGTGTTGCCAGTCTGCTCTGTCTCTAGATGTCCTAGGTCCCAGAGGACACAGAGACGCAGAAAAGGCCACCTGGATAACTGGAAACAGAAACAATTCAATACTGTTCTGTCGAAGCAGTAATCAGAGGAAGAGTGGAGAGTGATATAAGTAGAATTCCCAGAGTAAAGGTGACTCCCTGGACAAGGGGCTTTCGGAGCTGCTCGGGAGGGGAAAGACTTGGTTTTTCAGTAAGTATTTTATGCATTATTGTCTAGGGAATAGAGTCAGGAGTCCTAGGTTCTGCCAGTGACTTAGGTATGGCCAAGGGCAAGTTCCTTCCTTATTAAAGAACTTGGTCTCCCCATATAAAATTGTGAGGCTGGACAAGGAGAACTCTCTGATTCAAGGTGCCTTCTCTGATTCATGAGTGACACAGACAAAGGTTCAGATAAAAGCTCCCAGGATGCAGAAAATGCTCTTGAACTGTCTAAAATAGAGCCACAGAGTTCCCAAATATGAAGAAAATAGAATAATTCTCTCAGTATAACAGGATAACACCTTAATTTACAAAGTATACTCTGATCTGATGAGAATAGATCTTCACAATAGATTTGTTATTCTTTCTGTGCTAAAGGATGCTTAGGAAGAATAAATGACATGGCCAGAGCCACAAATGACTGCAAAATGGAGCTGTGTCTAAAAGCCAGCAGGACTGATACCCAAAACAGGGCAAATTCCATTAAGTCATGGGTTATCTGAGACCTTGACCAGGATGGCATTAATGTTCCCTTCCACTTAACTAAAGCTTAGACAGACTTCTTCCTGATGCTAGTTCCCTGATCTCCCTTTATTTAGAGCATTTCATTTAGAAAATTTGTAATCCTAAATTCTTCTCTGCCCTTTGAGATGTAAATATATTTGAAGGCCCAGTTTTGCAATTTAGGACTATATTTCTTAAGGATGTGGGGACCATCTCTTTGAAATTAGTCACCAAGGAAGACCACACTTCTATTTCCTAGTCTCTGTAGGAAGGTAAGAGCCTAACTTCAATGGGAAACTTGCTTACTCCAAGTTGCAAAATTACCTACTTTCTTAGGGATATGAGAAGCTTATTTTTACTATGGATAAAGCTTCCCCTTTATGCCTGCCCATAACTTTCCACTAGATCATTCCAATGTTTAAAAAAAAACCTCCCACCCTTTGTTTTAGCAGAGTTCAGGTGGCAGTCCGGCCTCTCTCCTCTATTGCAATCACCTTGAATAAAATCTTCCTTGTCTACTTAATTTGGTCTAATGCAGTTTTTGCTTTGACAACCTCCTCAGCACGTTTGCTGCAACTCACTTTGTTTCCCCTACTTTGGGTTTATAATTTGTTGTGCAAACCAAATTTGTGATTGATTCAAGTTTTTCATTTATTAAACAAATATTTATTAAATATCTACTACCCATCAGGCATTAAACTAAGTCCTGGCCTGGCTATTTTCCATTAAAATATAGTGTTGTATAAGTTACAGTGGGTATAATCTATGACAGAATTTTTAGAAGTTAGACCAAGAGTTTCTCCACTCAGCCCCCCTTAGCAATGCCTAAAAGCCCACTTTACCAATCATCTACTGAACTCAAAAACTGCACATTACTTCTCTGCACCAGACTTTGTGCTAGACCCAGAGAGATACAGAGATATTAAAAAATAATAATAATTATAAATTATATCTCAGCCCTCACTTTACTCCAAGGAGAGAGACTAAATGCTAAATGGATCACAACAACCTCTTCATTAATAGCTAACAGAGTGAATTTCATTCTGCAAGTGGAGGGCCCTATGTACACAAGCTGTTCCAAAGCCTGATCACTAAGAATTCAATGAAGACAGAGCATACACACAAAAAAAATTAAAATATTAAATGCAGTCTTGGATAAACATCAAGTTGTTTACCTCACAGAGAGTTCAAGTGTTAGACTAAGATTTGGAAATAAGCTGAAGGAGTCCTGAGTTTAAAATGAGCACAGTGCACAGGGAGTAGGTTATGCCCTCCTTTATCAATGACTTTATAAATGCACCCCTTCCACAGAAACTGCAGAAAATGGAGGCCCTGGGAAGAGCAATGTTGATGTCCATCCTGCTGCCTCCCAGTTGAAGCTGTAGGCATCATGTTGGAGCCTAAAGACAAATGAGTATGCAGCTTTCTGTTCTGTTTTCCCTAATCTAGTTCCTTTGGATGACCCAACTTTTCCTTTCCATTGAGTTTCCAAGTGATTGAGAGAAATTTACTTTTAAAAGAATGTGGGAAGAGAATTTTATAGCTCCATTAGGTATCTATGTATACAAAGGCTGTGTTCATCAATTAAATTTCAAATAAACACAAAAGGAGACAGAAAATGCGAATATTTCCAAATACAAATGTTTCAAAGTACTAAGTACTATAAGAACAGGAAAAAAACAAACAAAATGAAACAAAACAAAGAAATAAACAGGGATCAGGAGGTTCTTAAAGAAACACCATTATTTAACCCATAGTGAGAATACAACGTTCCCCAAATTATCCCCAAAACTCACATCAGTGCTGTAGATTTCTCTCTTTTACATATGAGGGTTAGAAAGAACATGAGATTTTGTAACTTGATACAAAAAAAAAATCCAAAGGAAGTATCAGATTAGTGGAAAAAAGTGGCTAAGAATCTAGAAAGACCTATAAAATTAGGTGAAGGTAAATGTAAGGCCATGGAAGGTATACAGAACTGATTATTTAGGGACCAGTAAGAAGGAATATGAATATGTCCATAGGGTAAACTTCAAAAGATTATTCATTTTAAACAGAAAGAACAAGCATGATGTATATACACATATACACACTAGCTAAGTTCCAATCTGAGTCAAAATAAAGGATTTATAATGACTTTCTAAGATTCCAGTAGAACCAGTAGAACCTTTACTTTGCTCATCACCACTATGAGTCATAGTAATGATAGGTTACCAACTATCTGTTATATATTTAGTCTATTTAAACATCATAACAGCTGTTTAAGGGAGGTACTATTATTGTACATATTACACAGATGAGAAAACTGAATCCCAGACATGTTAAATAAAATGCTTAAGATTAAAAAATAGTAAAGGACAGATTTAGGATTCAAACCCTGGAGTTCTAATGTCAGATCCCATGACAAGGCTCTAAATTAGGTCTTATAGAAATGACCATCACTCCTCGCTAATCTTCTGATTTTACAGAATGGATGGAATTAATCGGAAGAAAACATTCACAACAACAAGTCTAGGACTGCCTACTTTAACATATGTAGTTTCACAGTAATAGCAATCACACACAGATATCACCTCCTCTTATGACCTCATATTTATTTACTTTTTATTTTTTTAAAAAATTTTATTTGACAGAGAAAGAGAGACACACAGCAAGAGAGGGAACACAAACAGGAGAAGTGCCAGAGGGAGAAGCAGCCTGAGCCAAAGGCCTGAGCCAAAGGCAGATGCTTAACAACTGAGCCACCCAGGTATCCCAGTCTGTCAGATTTATGTCTTGTATGGTACTCATTTATCCTACTTTGTACACACACACACACACACACACACACACACACACTTCTTTTAAGGGAAAATAAATTTTCTAGGAAAGAAGCAAATTGAAATTACCAAATTCAAAAATTAAAATACGCCAAAGCATGAGAACGAAAGACACAGATAAACGTGAGAGAAGACACCTAGCTTACAGGCTCCCATTCATAACTATTGCATCCTTCCTGCTGCTATTACTTTCACTGTGAAGCCCACAGATGCTCAAGCTCAGCAGAAACTGCGTGGGATGAGTCCTGGAACCTTCAGTCTTTACCCAGCTTTACTACTCATAAGATCTATAACATTTGACAAATAACCTAAACTTTCTGTATCTGTTTCTTCACTCCTCAAATGTCTCCTGATCCTAAACAGTATGCTCCTCCATGGGAAAATTCACAATTATGGGAGATAGGGTATTAATAACTAGGGGAAATTACTGTCATAGCAAACTATGAGTAGTTTATCCATAACTTTGATTGTGATTCTGACAGATGTAGTCGGATGCCTACCCAATTGTCATTCCCATTTCCCTTGGTCCTAATCATGTGAGGCTACCTCAGGGGATACAGTAGAAATACAAGGAATGAGTCTCTCTTCCAGCCAGAGACCAGGCAGATTATCCGATTCTAGCGAGTAAAACATAAAAGGAATTCTGCTAGGTCAATTCCTGTTAGAATTTTTTTCTAATGACGAGAAGAAAGGAAAATAAAGAAGAATTCTGTTCCCCACCCATGCCCCCTTTCTTTCCAGCTTTTGGGGGGAATCGTGGAGCACATAGTACTTAGACCTGGGCCAGCCATCTCATGACCATCCTAGCAACAGAGATTTGATGAAGACCTACCATGTGTAAAACATTTGGATTACTGAGGATTAGAAAAAAAGTAGGTCAGAGAGGGGATTATGGTTCATTAGTACCATGAAACTGATCATTATTTGTGCATACTTAAAGCCTGCAGAATTCAGTCGGTGGCTGAATATAAAAATAAAGAGCAGAACCACAATATTGTATACCTGAAACTAATATAACACTGTATGTTAACTATGCTGGAATTAAAATTAAAAAATAAAAATAAAGAGCAATTTTTGATATATACTTCGAGGGGAAAAAATCACACTTGCAGAGTAGGGAGTTTTAGGATCAGTCTGAAGAACAGAATCTATCCTTATCAACTTGTCCACAACTGCCTACAAGAACTAACTAGTCCTTCCCCACATGGTCTTAACTGAGGGAAAAGAAGAGAAGAGAATGGGGAGAAAGCAAACAGGGAAAACATTTTCTATGCCCACAAAACATGTTAATCTAAACACGTTATCATTTTTAATTTTCATAAAGTTCTGAAAGATTGTTGTTTTCCTTATCCTATAATTAAGAAGTTAACACCCAAAGATATTAAGTCAATTTTCCCAAGATCACATAGCAACAAAATTAGAAATTAAATCCAAAGGCACACCGCAGGATTTTTCTTACCCATCATGTTAAACTAGGAGAATGATTCTCCAAACCCTACTCCTCATTCCACCAACTCCCAGCCCTCCAAGTTGAAGGAGGATGACACAGTTTACAGCCATTATAAGCTGTAAAAATCTTTTATGCTAGCTAAAGAAAGACCATTCGTACGTATGTGATCCAGAATTGGGCCTGCCACTTAGTACTGGTAGGCCTTAAAAGAGTATTCTTTGAAAATGTCTTATGTTTGTTGAGAAGGTAAAGCAAGATATATAATAATATAATAACCTAAACAGGAAAGTGCAGTCCAAAACAGAAAACATATGAATTCTCTTTCTTATGACATTGGCCTCTACTCTTTCTGAGAATCCTTGTTTGTCTTAGGAAATTGTGTGTGTGTACATTTGCACACATATGCAACTTATATGGTACTTATCCAACAGCTGATTGCTGATAATTTGAATAATTAAAATGGGTATCATAAAAATACTCCTGGAAAAACAAAAGATTTTTTTCTCTGGAGTGCTGTGCTACCCTGAATACTATCAAAGATGTCCACAAATTCACTTACTGGAAAACTTAAGGGTAATGGTTCAGTAAAATAGAATTGGAAAGTTATACTTGTAGGTGAAGGAAATGAGTCCTTACTGAAACCAGCCCTTACTGATAGGAAGAGGACTAGCAAGGAAGTAAGAAAATAATAGACTCTCATAGACAGAAACAAAGCAAGGAAAAAGTTTAGGAACTAGGAACATTAAGAAGGGGCATTTGTTGAAGTGCTTTGGAGTATTTTCTCCATGGTCTAGAAGAGCATGCATTTATAGTGGATAATTTCTTTTTCCCCCTTTAATATTATAGTTCTCTTAATTTATCTAAATCTCTAAGGGGTGCTTTTAAAAGAAATGTGTTTAGGAGTAGCAGAAGGGTGTAGTCTGTGACAAATTTGTATACTTTCTGATATCAGTCTGGAGGAATAGCATCAGGTAATGTCCATGAGTCCCAAGCCATGAAATGAGAGATGCCCACTGAAAAACTGGGATGACCTGGAGAGAGAACATAATCTTAAGGAGCAATTGCCTGAAGGATGATTATATAAGAACATGAAGTAATCCCTTCTACCTTCATTTTCTATATGTCCTAGAAAAATAAGGTATTTTAAAGGGAAGAAAAAACTGGCACTTGAGTGATTTTATTGGTTTGATCAGCACGTACACTAAACTCTGCTTCCCAGGGCAGAAAGGAGTTAGAAAAGCGCCAAAGAGATCAGGTGCCAGGGAGAGCTCAGAGATGATAGTTAGTGGTCTCAATTGTTCGTTTCCACTGTGTATCTTTCAGGGTTGTTACAAAGATAAAATAAATAGAAAGAGAGGATGATTCCATCAAATAAATGAAAAGAGAATGGACAGCATTAGTAAAAACAATTCAAATGGAACTAAAAATTAACCCTACTATCTATCATTTACTCAACAAGTATTCATTGCACACCTACTAAATGCCAAATACTATGCAAATGCCTGGTAGTACCAAACACTGTTATTAGTTTTTGCTACATAATAATTAATATGGTTAATTACAAGCAATCTCTTGCATGCTAGAAATCAAACTGTAATACAAATATTATTGATACAAGAAAGTAGGTTACTTAGAAGCAAAGAGGCAGCTGGAAACTGCATTACAATCTTTTCTTTGAACCTTGGACTTTTACCCCTATATAACTAGCTTCCTATCCCTGGAATACTGATCATCCCTGACCTACCTAAAAGAGTAGTTTTTTTTTCCCATCCTTCCCTCTGACCTCATCCATATGGAGATAGTGATCCCTCCTCTGGGGCCTTCAGATGAAGATATCTCAGGTCTGTCAGCTAGAAAGTTATTCCCTGATTCTGACTTCAGTCCTCCTCCTGTAATGGAAATACATCCCCGCTCAAATTGTTCCCGATGGAGGTGCTGCGGTGCTGCACAATGAGTTAACCTTCTATAGTAAACATTCAGGAATGAAAAGAAGTAGCATAGGGCTCCTTGCCCTGAGCAGATAATTTTCTGGGTTTCCCTGATCTTTATTATTCACCACTCTCCTTTTAATTTTTTAAAATAAACTTTTAATTTCAGAAGTTTAAACCCACAGATAAATTGTGAAGATAGTATAAAAAGTTTCCACATATCCCACACCCAGTTTCCCCTTTTATTAACATCTTACAACATGTACATTTGTTATGATTATATGGTAAAATTGTCACAATTAACCAATATTAAAACACTATTTTTTTAGATTTTATTTTATTTTATTTATGTACTTGAGAGAGAGAGGGAGTGAGCACACAAGCACAGAGAGTAGCAGGCAGAAAGAGAAGCAGACTCCCTGCTGAGCAAGGACCCAGATGCTGAACTCCATCCCAGGACTCTGTAATCATGATCTGAGCTGAAGGCAGACAATTAACCAACTGAGCCACCCAGGTATCCCTATTAATACACTGATATTAACTACAGTCCATGCCTTATTTGGATGTCCTCAGTTCTCACATACTGCCTTTTTTCTGTTCTAAGATCCCATCTAGAGTCCACATTATACTTAGACATCATAACTCTGTAAGCTCCTCTTGGTTGTGACAGTTTCTCAAGTGTTCCTCATTCTTTTTTTTTTTTTTTTAAGATTTTATTCATTTATTTGACAGAGAGAGAGATAATGGGAGAGAGCAAGCACAAGCACAGGAGCTGAAGGCAGAGGGAGAGGGAGAAGCAGACTCCACGCTAGGCAAGGAACCCTACATGGGGCTTGATCCCAGGACCCTGGGATCATGACCTGAGCAGAAGGCAGATGCTTAACCAGCTGAGCCACCCAGGCGCCCCTAGTGTTCCTCATTCTTGATCACCTTGACTGTTCTGCACAGTCTCATCCAGGTTTTTTTTTTTTTTTTAAGATTTTATTTGTCTATTTGACAAAGACAGTGTGAGTGTGAAAGAGAGAGATGGGGGGGTGGGGAGGGAGGGGCATAGGCAGAGGGAGAAGCCAACTCTGACTCCCCACTGAGCAAAGATTCTGGACTGACTCTGGGCTCCATCCCAGGACTCTGGGATCATGACCTGACATGCAGAAGCAGATGCTTAACAGACTGAGCCCCTCAGGAACTGCTTTGCCAGGTATTTTGTAGAATGCCCCTCAACTGAGATTTGTCTTATGTTTATCTCATTATTTTTTTGGCGATTTTTTTTGTAGGAAGATCACAATGATAATGTGCCATTTTCACCACATCACATCAAGGGGAGGTTGATAGAATGACATTTTTTCACTCTTTCCACAACATACTCTTTGAAAGCAAGTCACTAGGTAGAGGCCACACTTAAGGAGTAGGGAGTATGTGCCACCTCATTGAAAGCAAGGTATCCACATAAATTATTTGGAATTATTCTTCATAGGATACTTGTCTATCTGTAAGTGTGCATATATTCTTTTTGAAGTTTTTCTTTAAATTCCAGTTAGTGAACATACAGTACTATATTAGTTTCAGGTGTACAATATAGTGATTAACACTTCCATAAAACACTCAGTGGTCATCACAAGTGCACTTTTTTTTTTTTTAATTTTTTATTTTTTATAAACATATATTTTTTATATACATATATTTTTATCCCCAGGTCTGTGAATCACCAGGTTTACACACTTCACAGCACTCACCAAATCACATACCCTCCCCAATGTCCATAATCCCACCCCCTTCTCCCCAACCCCCTCCCCCCGGCAACCCTCAGTTTGTTTTGTGAGATTAAGAGTCATTTATGGTTTGTCTCCCTCCCAATCCCATCTTGTTTCATTTATTCTTCTACCCACTTAAGCCTCCATGTTGCATCACCACTTCCTCATATCAGGGAGATCATATGATAGTTGTCTTTCTCTGCTTGACTTATTTCGCTAAGCATGATACGCTCTAGTTCCATCCACGTTGTTGCAAATGGCAAGATTTCATTTCTTTTGATGGCTGCATAGTATTCCATTGTGTATATATACCACATCTTCTTGATCCATTCATCTGTTGATGGACATCTAGGTTCTTTCCATAGTTTGGCTATTGTGGACATTGCTGCTATAAACATTCGGGTGCATGTGTCCCTTTGGATCACTACATTTGTATCTTTAGGGTAAATACCCAATAGTGCAATTGCTGGGTCATAGGGCAGTTCTATTTTCAACATTTTGAGGAACCTCCATGCTGTTTTCCAGAGTGGCTGCACCAGCTTGCATTCCCACCAACAGTGTAGGAGGGTTCCCCTTTCTCCGCATCCTCGCCAGCATCTGTCATTTCCTGACTTGTTGATTTTAGCCATTCTGACTGGTGTGAGGTGATATCTCATTGTGGTTTTGATTTGTATTTCCCTGATGCCGAGTGATATGGAGCACTTTTTCATGTGTCTGTTCGCCATCTGGATGTCTTCTTTGCAGAAATGTCTGTTCATGTCTTCTGCCCATTTCTTGATTGGATTATTTGTTCTTTGGGTGTTGAGTTTGCTAAGTTCTTTATAGATTCTGGACACTAGTCCTTTATCTGATATGTCGTTTGCAAATATCTTCTCCCATTCTGTCAGTTGTCTTTTGATTTTGTTAACTGTTTCCTTTGCTGTGCAAAAGCTTTTGATCTTGATGAAATCCCAGTAGTTCATTTTTTCCCTTGCTTCCCTTGCCTTTTGCGTTGTTCCTAGGAAGATGTTGCTGCGGCAGAGGTCGAAGAGGTTGCTGCCAAAACAAAACCCATCTATATGTTGCCTCCAAGAAACACATTTTAAGCCCGAAGACACCTCCAGATTTAAAGTGAGGGGGTGGAAAAGAATTTACCATGCTAATGGACATCAGAAGAAAGCAGGAGTGGCAATCCTTATATCAGATCAATTAGATTTTAAGCCAAAGACTATAATAAGAGATGAGGAAGGACACTATATCATACTCAAAGGGTCTGTCCAACAAGAAGATTTAACAATTTTAAATATCTATGCCCCCAACGTGGGAGCAGCCAACTATATAAACCAATTAATAACAAAATCAAAGAAACACATCAACAACAATACAATAATAGTAGGGGACTTTAACACTCCCCTCACTGAAATGGACAGGTCATCCAAGCAAAAGATCAGCAAGGAAATAAAGGCCTTAAATGACACACTGGACCAGATGGACATCACAGATATATTCAGAATATTTCATCCCAAAGCAACAGAATACACATTCTTCTCTAGTGCACATGGAACATTCTCCAGAATAGATCACATCCTCGGTCCTAAATCAGGACTCAACCGGTATCAAAAGATTGGGATCATTCCCTGCATATTTTCAGACCACAATGCTCTAAAGCTAGAACTCAACCACAAAAGGAAGTTTGGAAAGAACCCAAATACATGGAGACTAAACAGTATCCTTCTAAAGAATGAATGGGTCAACCGGGAAATTAAAGAAGAATTGAAAAAAATCATAGAAACAAATGATAATGAAAATACAACGGTTCAAAATCTGTGGGACACAACAAAGGCAGTCCTGAGAGGAAAATATATAGCGGTACAAGCCTTTCTCAAGAAACAAGAAAGGTCTCAGGTACACAACCTAACCCTACACCTAAAGGAGCTGGAGAAAGAACAAGAAAGAAACCCTAAGCCCAGCAGGAGAAGAGAAATCATAAAGATCAGAGCAGAAATCAATGAAATAGAAACCAAAAAAACAATAGAACAAATCAACGAAACTAGGAGCTGGTTCTTTGAAAGAATTAATAAAATTGATAAACCCCTGGCCCGACTTATCAAAAAGAAAAGAGAAAGGACCCAAATAAATAAAATCATGAATGAAAGAGGAGAGATCACAACTAACACCAAGGAAATACAAACTATTATAAGAACATACTATGAGCAACTCTACGGCAATAAATTTGACAATCTGGAAGAAATGGATGCATTCCTAGAAACATATAAACTACCACAACTGAACCAGGAAGAAATAGAAAGCCTGAACAGACCCATAACCAGTAAGGAGATTGAAACAGTCATTAAAAATCTCCAAACAAACAAAAGCCCAGGGCCAGACGGCTTCCTGGGGGAATTCTACCAAACATTTAAAGAAGAACTAATTCCTATTCTCCTGAAACTGTTCCAAAAAATAGAAATGGAAGGAAAACTTCCAAACTCATTTTATGAGGCCAGCATCACCTTGATCCCAAAACCAGACAAGGATCCCACCAAAAAAGAGAGCTATAGACCGATATCCTTGATGAACACAGATGCGAAAATACTCAACAAAATACTAGCCAATAGGATTCAACAGTACATTAAAAAGATTATTCACCACGACCAAGTAGGATTTATTCCAGGGCTGCAAGGTTGGTTCAACATCCGCAAATCAGTCAATGTGATACAACACATCAATAAAAGAAAGAACAAGAACCATATGATACTCTCAATAGATGCTGAAAAAGCATTTGACAAAGTACAACATCCCTTCCTGATCAAAACTCTTCAAAGTGTAGGGATAGAGGGCACATACCTCAATATCATCAAAGCCATCTATGAAAAACCCACCGCAAATATCATTCTCAATGGAGAAAAACTGAAAGCTTTTCCGCTAAGGTCAGGAACACGGCAGGGATGTCCATTATCACCACTGCTATTCAACATCGTACTAGAGGTCTTAGCCTCAGCAATCAGACAACAAAAGGAAATTAAAGGCATCCAAATCGGCAAAGAAGAAGTCAAATTATCACTCTTCGCAGATGATATGATACTATATGTGGAAAACCCAAAAGACTCCACTCCAAAACTGCTAGAACTTATACAGGAATTCAGTAAAGTGTCAGGATATAAAATCAATGCACAGAAATCAGTTGCATTTCTCTACACCAAGAGCAAGACAGAAGAAAGAGATATTAAGGAGTCAATCCCATTTACAATTGCATCCAAAACCATAAGATACCTAGGAATAAACCTAACCAAAGAGACACAGAATCTATACTCAGAAAACTATAAAGTACTCATGAAAGAAATTGAGGAAGACACAAAGAAATGGAAAAATGTTCCATGCTCCTGGATTGGAAGAATAAATATTGTGAAAATGTCTATGCTACCTAAAGCAATCTACACATTTAATGCAATTCCTATCAAAGTACCATCCATCTTTTTCAAAGAAATGGAACAAATAATGCTAAAATTTATATGGAACCAGAAAAGACCTCGAATAGCCAAAGGGATATTGAAAAAGAAAGCCAAAGTTGGTGGCATCACAATTCCGGACTTCAAGCTCTATTACAAAGCTGTCATCATCAAGACAGCATGGTACTGGCACAAAAACAGACACATAGATCAATGGAACAGAATAGAGAGCCCAGAAATAGACCCTCAAATCTATGGTCAACTAATCTTCGACAAAGCAGGAAAGAATGTCCAATGGAAAAAAGACAGCCTTTTCAATAAATGGTGCTGGGAAAATTGGACAGCCACATGCAGAAAAATGAAATTGGACCATTTCCTTACACCACACACAAAAATAGACTCAAAATGGATGAAGGACCTCAATGTACGAAAGGAATCCATCAAAATCCTTGAGGAGAACAAGTGCACTTTTTAATCCCCATCATCTATTTCCCCCATCCCCCTACCTACCTCCCCTCTGCTAACCAGCAGTTTGTTCTCTATAGTTAAGAGTCTGTTTCTTGGTTTGTCCATCTCTCTCTCTCTCTTTGTTTTTGGTACCTTTTTATCTATTCAATCATTTGCTTGTATCAATATGGAATCATGGATTTTTACTTTATCCCTTGCACAATTCTCCCTTCTTAGTCATTTCCTTAAAACCCAAAGCACTGATCTAAGGCCTTTGGGGTCTACAATAGCAGTTTTCAAAATGTTCTGTAGGAGTGCCCTCAGCAAAAGACGGTAGGAATGGACAAGAGAAGGTAAAGGCCAAGTAGAAGGGATGGTAAGTTATTTAAAACTGCTTACTTATATATGAACATTTAACAAGACCTGGGGATAAAAATATATGTATATAAAAAATATATGTTTATAAAAAATAAAAAAAAAAAAAAACAAAAAAAAAAAGAATGTACCCTTTTGCCTTTTTCCTCAACTTTCTTTTAGTAACAGCAACAACAACAACAAAGCTACAACAAAAATGTAAATATAACTGGCTAGGATTTCTCTTCAATGGATGTCATCTAATGAAATGTTTTTGTTTTCTAAATGAATCAGGAAAAGACTTGCCCAAACTAGTTAGGTAGTAGAGCTGGAAGTTGGTGATCTTCCTTCTAATCCCCATGGCAAGATGTCAGTTTGCTGTTTCTTTCATTGAAACAGCTCAGAAAGAAAATTCCAGCCCATATCATGTTGGTGGACTCCTACAGATTTGTGCTACAAATTTGTTTTAATACCACCTGAATTTCTCTAGAAATATGCACAATTATTATTTGACGCATCTTCTTTGTCATTGAAGAAGAGAAACTCATGTTTCCCTCCTCTGTTTTCCAGGTATGGAAACTGAGGTATAAGAAAATGATCTCAAACAATTAATATCAGCACTTATTGATAACAGAATTTTTTAAAAAATGGAAAGCCATTCAAGGTAATTACAGATATACAGGTCTAACTCATTTGAAGAAAGTCCCAAGGTATAATCCCTCATTTTAAAAAGGAAAATAAGGAGAGTTTGTTTTGGAAGAATCTGCATTTAAAAATTTTTCTAGTACAGCAGTTATTCCTGGATAGGGGAGCAAGGAATAGGAATATTTTTCCTTCTGCCCAGAATGACTAGCTTCTAGCTATTATCTATCTTTACAGAATAATTTCTCTTGTCCCAGGGACTCGTAAATTGTCTATTTCTCAGCTGTGGGTACAATTCAAATCTGAGAGTGGAATCTGAACAGTTGATTGTATAAACTCTGAGTGAGGCAGCAGTCTTCCCCAGAGAAAAATTATTGAGGAATTACTAATTAGTTGCTTGGCTGTCTCCTTGAGCCGACATGAATATGCAGGTGAGACAAAGACCCTACAATCCTCTGATAGGAACTGGAAAAGTTTTCCAAGAGATCATGCCCAATGTCCTATTTTCTTGATTTCCAGCAGGAAAAGTAATGTGTTCAGTGCACCTTCCTTTCCCACATCCCTCACACCCCCCAAATTTCCCATGACCCTGTGGTGACAAACTGGAATGAGGAAAAAGTTACTAAGTCTCCAGTCAAGACTGAAAGTTTAAGGTTGAGTCCTGACTAACAATCTTAATCACATACATCAGTACTTTTAAGAAGTTCAGAATTAATAGTTTATAAACCAGACCTATTTCAGGAATTGAACCCATTTTTATGTCAACTTTGCCAAGTAAAAGGACCTGTGGCTTCATAGTGCAAGATTAAGGGGTAAGATGAAGCTAGGACAAAATGAAGTGGATAAACTTTTCATTTAGTGGAAAAGTTATTTCTCTAAGGATGGGGAGGATAATTTGCTATTTGACATTAGTATTGGTGTCATTGGAGGTGAAGATGAAACATGATTATGAAGAATTAGAATGAAGGGGGCACCTGGGTGGCTCAGTGGGTTAGGCCACTGCTTTCAGCTCAGGTCATGACCTCAGGGTCCTGGGATCGAGTCCCACATCAGGCTCTCTGCTCAGCACGGAGCCTGTTTCCTTCTTTCTCTCTCTCCCTGCATCTCTGCCTACTTGTGATATCTGCCTAATAAATAAATAAAATCTTAAAAAAAAAAAAAGAATTAGAATGAGGAAGTGGGAGAATAAAAAATTGATCTTTTTTAAATAACATTGGTATTTTTTAAGATTTTATTTATTTATTTATTTATTTGACAGAGAGAGAGAGACAGCAAGAGGGGAAACAGAAGCAGGGGAGTGGGAGAGGGAGAAGCAGGCCCCCTGCTGAACAAGGAGTGTGATGGGGGTGCTGGATCCTAGGAACCTGGGATCATGACCTGAGTCGAAGGCAGATGCTTAACAACTGAGCGACCTAGGAAACCCAAAATTGATCTTTCTTTTTTTTTTTTAAGATTTTGTTTATTTATTTGATAAAGAGATCGTAAGCAGGCAGAGGCAGGCAGAGAGAGAAGAGAATGCAGGCTCCCTGCCAAGCAGAGAGCTGGATGTGGGGCTGGATCCCAGGACCCTGAGATCATGACCTGAGCCTAAGGGAGAGGCTTAACCCACTGAGCCGCCCAGATGCCCAAAATTGATCTTTCTGTACTTTCGTGTCCCTAGATAGATCTCCACTTAACCCAACCCCAATAAATAAGTGTTCCCTTGTTCTGGCTCAGAATTCAGTTAAGTAGATAAAGTTTTCCCTCTTATAATTGGAAAAGTTCTTCCTAAAATCTAAACCTCTCTATTCTCCAATTCAGTCTGTGTCCCTGACATCTGTGTTATCATCTGACTTAAACAAGTCCATTTTAAATTCAATAAAATTTAATCAAATATTTAATGAACTTTATTAGAAAAATCATGTAACATAAAACCGTAAAAATCAAACATCAGCTCTGTCACCTATTGAGTAAATAACAAACACAGAGTCTCAGTTTCCTAATCTGTAAAGTGAGCATAATATCTACCCCTGTAATAGGTTATGTAAGGCTCAACTGAAATGAAATTATGAAAGTCAACTTCCTGAACTGTAAGTAGCACATAGGTGGTGTACAGTATTTAATTCCTATTTGTTAAGCATTTTTCTAGGTTTCTTGGACTATCCCACATACCACCATCTACAGCAAGAGAACAGTGGGATCCACACTATGGCAGAGGAACATCAAGGAATTTGAAGGGGCCATAGAAGGGAAAAGAGATGCTGGAATTGAGCATCGCTGTCTTATAGAGGTAGCATTGAGTGTAGCTTTGAATGATTGGATCAACATCTGAAGGTCTCAGATGATGTGGTAGTGACAGTTTTGTGGAGACAAGTAACCAGAAAGGTTCAGAGTTAGAATTTGGTATTTAGAGATGCTTTCAGATAATAGTTCATAGGCTAATAGCACATAGGAGGCCTTATTGAGAAGAGATTTGCACAAGAGTGCAAATAGCCAGGAGGAGAGACCTGAACTTTTTCAGAGGAAAGATCAAACTGTTTTCTCTAGTTAAATGTATACCAGCCATGCTGATCATTCAGTCCCTAATAGCCCCCTGAGAAAGGGATTGGAGCCTGTGGGAGGGGGAAGGGGACCTACTGAAGGGGTTGGGTATACAATATCGGGCCTGGCTGTTGAGTATTCCAGCACCTGCCAAGGATGCCCTGGGGACACCGGGTCTGCCCTGCTAGGGCCCAGCTGCCACCCAGGCCCTCCTGACATCTAACAATGGGCGGTTGAGAGGTCAGGAGGGAATAGGGCAGGCATGACAATGAGATTCCGATGCTATAGAAAGAGAAACAATCGGGACAGAGGGAGAGAGAAGCCAAGTGTGTTGGAACTGTGCAAGAAAGGGGTAGGGGGAGGCAAATGTGAGGATAAAATCAGAATGACTGGAATTTTATGGGGTATCAGGGAATAAGGAGGACAGAGTCTGTCCTTGATTATTCTGTTCAGAAGAGAAAAAGGTCAGCTTGGCCAGGGAACAGGCTCCCTTGTTCCTGACCTTGGGTCTGTCAGTAACACTGATATACTCTGCCACACGAGCATATTCTTGCCTCTAGCTCAGTCATTTATTCTTCAGTCTATTCAATGAATATTTATTAAACTCTTGCCATATATCAAGCTCTTTGCAAAGTACTGGGGACAGAGATCTGTAATTTATCTCTCTACTATTGATGAACTAACAGTCTTCAAGGGAGACAGATTTAGGAATATAGCAATACAGCAGAATGAAGTGGGGGGAATATGTTTTGTGGGCGTGAGCAAAGGAGCCATTAGCTCACTGAGTAAGGGAACTTCACCCAACCTGGGAGATGTGTGCATTGGGAGAAGAATCAAAAAAATATTTCCAGGACACGTGATTTTTGAGCAAAATCTTGAAATTCAGGTAGGAGTTTGGCAGTCAAAAAGCAGGGGAAAGTAAGGGAACTGGAAGGTCAGTCATTCTACAGACACAGAATAGGTTAGGTAAGAACCAACCAGGAAAACATTTTACAAATAAGGCCTTGGAGTTTCCAGAGGCTTAGGCTGATGCCAAAGATCTGTTATTCAAGTGTTGGAAGCCTCAAACAAAAATTCTGGTTCAAGAATTATCTGGGGAGGCATTATTCTTCTTGTGTTTGTGGAAAATCATGTTTTGCCCATCTCTGAACAGCTTGTGTGCAAAGATGTACCATGGATCCTAGTAGAGGGCTTCTTCAGTGATATATTTAGAATGAAAAAAAAAAAAAAAACCCACAAAATTTTCCTTTGTTTCCAGTCACTTTTGCTTATAAGAGGATAGACAGCAAAAGTGAGTTGGATTGGGCCTTTAGAGAAAACCACTTAAAATCTTAAGTACACTGCAAGTGACCTCCACTAATTTTAACTTAGGTGTGGGGGAGATGTTCTGTGGGTAAAGAGAAACTAGGTGTGGGTACAACTGCGCAGAAAGAAAAACAGTGTTGTTGAGGGAGCTGTCTTCTATAACGATCCTTTTCTCTCTGGTACCCAAGCCTGGCACCTTACCTTGATAGAGTCTAGAGTCCTCCTCAATTGAAGAGTCTAAGTTCTTGACAGTGACTGCCTACCATCTTCTCTCATAATGGATTCTGAAGAACGTCCTGTAGAAAGAGTCATGATTGATTAATGACATATGTAGGGGCCAGGCTTTTGGAAATGGTGGAAGTTTTTTCCATCCTTGTGCACACACCCACAATTTTGAGATGGAAAATAAATTAATCCATAGAGATCTGACTCTAGAGAGACGGTATCAAGCTATGCTATCCAGGGTGTCATAACTATTTAAATTTAACTTATTTTTAGTTAAGTAAAAGATCTAGTTCCTCAGTTGTCCTGTCCATATTTCAAGTGCTACCCATTATAGAACACTTCTGTGATTACAGATGGCTCTATCGGGCAGAACTCTAGCATAAAGAGTGACAGATAAAAATTCAGGCTGAGGTGCCAAACTTCTCAGGTTAAATTTCAGATTTGTCACTTTCTTGTTAGGTGACCTGGTAGAGCAGGTTTCCTCTTCTGTGCCTCTGACTTCTATCTGTAAAATACAGACAACGCTAGCACTGGATTTCATTTCATAGTGTTTTAGTAAGAATTACATTAATTTCATATATGTGAAAAATAAAGATCCTTGCCTGGCATCTGGTTGGCAGTCAATTAATATTAGCTATTATGATTATCTGCTCATGTTTATGCAGCAACCTGAGGACAGAAAATGCTAAGAATGTCTTGACCCCTGAGCTTGCTCCTCTACTGAACATGATTTCATATGCACAACACCCTCTCTTTGCCACTGTACACATCTCCTTCTTTGCCCAGGCACTTATTTCTGTGCAGTGGAATCTGCCATCCTGGGAACCCAGGGCATTGCTCCTTGCTTGTCTCTCCCTCCCTTTTGCTTTGCCTGATGCCCACTTTCCCTGGGAATCCAGGCTTCTGCGAACAGCTGCAGCTGCTGTCCCTGCTTGCAGCTGCTGCTCAAAAACGGGGCAGCATGGTTCAGTGGTGCTCCCTCTCAGGACTGATTTTTTTTTTTCATTTATCCTTGAAAATCTTGTTGGATTGTGCCAACTGTGGGCACAGTGTCAGCTGTCCCTTGTCTGTCCCTGATGCTTCTGCTTAGGGACCCTTTGTACTCAAGCTCCAGCTGAGTCACACACTCCAAACTGCAACCCAGTAATTCCATTTGATGGCTTTAGCCATTATCCAGTACTACTTGTACCCTCGTAGGTCACCTTTTCTCATTTTTCTGACTCTCTATTAATCTGTCTTTCCTCTTGCCCAGTGTGATAGAGCTCTCACGTGCATAAAGGGAATGATGTTGATGGTAATGATGTTGATGATGATGATGATGGTGATGATGACAAGAACTACGAATTATTGAACTCTACTAATGCACCAGGTCTCGTGATACACGGATTGCAACAATTATATTTAATGTTACAAAAATCCTGCAAGATATTACTGTCATTTTGCAAATAAATATTTTCAAGTTCTTGGAGTTTGTGAAATTTGCCCAAAGTCAATGATAACCTAGAAATCACACAGAGTTTTTCAGACTCGCAGACCCAAAGCATCATTAGACCTTAATGGCCATGTTAGCTGGGGAAATTTATTCATCCACTTCATCAGTAAAGAAGTTTTTGTTTGCTGTACCTTGTCATTAGAGAAGATATATCTCTGACCAAATGAAAACTTCCATATTGTAGCATACGTGGTCCAGTAAATGGAAAGACTTGGAAACCTATAGTCTTTGATCTTCTCCCAAATGATTTATGGTGGTGATATTTCTGTTCCTCTGAAGATGGATAATCAAGGACTATTCTTAAGGAGGGTTGGTGGAAAATATGATGGCACCCAGCATTTTGTACAACAGGAATCAAGACACAGGGCTCCTACCTGAGACTCAGTAGAGGTAGCCACTGCCCATTTCCTGATGTGGACCTCACCGTCACCCACTCCCATGGAACCCCAGGCCCTCACACATTATCTAAAAATACTGAGTTGTCCCAATTGAAGAAGGTGCACCCACACTCCTATCATGCCTTTGTTCTTCTTTCAGACTTCCTACTTGCTCCCTCCTTTGTCTCCCAGTCTTACTCTGCCTTTATCTTGGCTTATTTCTTCTCTCTTTTTCTGTTTATTTCTTTTTTTTTTAAAGATTTTATTTGTTTAATTAGAGAGAGAGAGAGTGAGAGAGAGAGCACTTGCAAGCAGGAGAAGGGGCACAGGGAGATAGAGAATCTCAAAGAGACTCCACGTTGAGCATGGAGCCTGATGCCAGACTCAATCTCACTAGTCTCAAAATCAAGAGTCAGATGCCCACTGACTGAGCCACCCAGGCACCCCTGGTTTTCTTTATTTCCAAAACCCTACTTCTTCAACCCTTTTTAATTTGTCTCTGTATTTTATTCCATATTATTTCAACTGGACTCTCTGACTGCTAAATAAATATTTTTATGGTCATATTCATTCAATATAACCATTTTTATGGTTATATTCAATGACATGGTGGACTCTGGGCAGATAAAATTCATGCAATGCTTACAGTCTTTTTCATTCACATAAAATCACCCTGCAGATAGTCACCACTCCCTTCTTATGAATTTAGTAGATTTGGACATTATCTGAAACTCCTTATGATCATCTATAAAATTGATGGAAAAAGAACACTCCCAAAGATATGCGAGTTTGTAGGTGCTGACTTAACATCACAATCCCCAGCACATGTTTAGGTGATCCTCAAAAATTTTGCTTTATCTCCTCCTTACTATATGGGAAGGACTGCACTGGGAGCTGTTAACATAACAAGAAGGTAAATTAGCCTCTCATCTCAAAAACTTATAATCTAGCAGAGGAAACCTAGATGGAACTAGAACTTTGTTTCTAAGGTCAACTTCCACAATTCCTAAAACTGCAAAAGAAGAAGGTAATAATTAAATAAATATACAGAAAAAAAGAGGCAATAATATAAGTAAAATAACATAAATATAAATAAATAATAAAGAAGGAGGCAATAATTATTACAGGGGTGTTTTTTCAGCTAGAATTTTCTGGATAAGGACAATTTTGGTAAGTGAGGACAGAAGAGAGGGCACTCCAGTGAAAGGCATTGCCAGGAGCAAAGAAAAGGGAGCTATGTCACTTCACGTTGGTTAGAGGCACAATTTCCCAGAGAGGTGACACAGATATAAAGACGTTGTAACGTCTTTAATATAGAGATATTAAGGGATGGTAACGAAGGGTCGGGGAGTGGGATGAGTGGCGTCTGACAACAGTGAGGGGAGAGTTAGTGTATTTAGACTGGAGAACTTAGACCAAGACCTGTTGTGGTGAACAGAGGTTAAACAAGCCTGGAAGTTTGGACTTCATTCTGCAGTACTTGGAGAATGAATGCAGGTCTTCAACAAAAGAAATGACATGGTCCTGGCTTTTCTTTAAGACAGTGAGTTGGGATGAATTGGGGCAAGAAGGAGACATGGGATGCAAAAAGATAAGAGATTTAAAAACAATGGTGCATGAATCCAGACACAGAAATCCTGAGGGCCTGAACCAGGGCAGTGGCACAACGGTGAGACTGCATGGGTGAAGAGTGAGAAATAAAGAAAGGTAATATGGCAGGTGTGAGCCTGTGCTCTTTTGATCTCTGTGTTTCTGACTCTCTGTCATGCTCTCTGTATGGGCCCTCCTGGCTCTCTGACTGACGTCTGTTTCTCTCACTTCACGTCTGTGACTTTCTCTTCCTTGTGGAAACCCAGACTCTGTGGGTCAGTGAATGCTCTTTCTGAGATTTTTTGGCAGCAGCCAGGGGAAGGTCTGCAGTCTTTCTTCCAGAGCTTCTGTTCAGGTGAGAAAAACAGCTTGCCTGAGAGCTGCCTGGAGAAAAGGAGACTTTAGAACCTCTTTTGAAACCTGGCCCATTAACCAAACCTCTTCCAGGCTTGTCTCCTTTGCTCCTACAATACTGAACAGTTCTGAATCCCCCTGGTCCTCCATCTGTCCGCATGTGTCCTAGATCTCCCTGGGCAGGGATTAGGTAATTGTGCCATTCCCATCAGCATGCCCAAGGGTCTGGCAGGAGGGAAGCTGCCGGCTGGCAACAGTGGGCTGAGCAGGAGCCAGGGGAGCGTCTGCTCCAGGAGTCCCTGAGCAGCTTGCGGCTGTGCCTGGCCCTTGGCGAGGCAGCCACGTGCTTGCCTGCCCTGGATCTGCCTCAGCTCAGAGGCCAGCTCTCAGAGGAGGAGACTGCACAGGCTCAGACCAAGAAAGAGCACTTACAGTTATTTGACTGCCTCTCCAGGTCCAGCCCCATGGGAAATGCTAGATGTTCCCCCACTTCCTTCCAGCCTTCACCTCCCTTTGCCAGTGCTTAGCTTTCTAGCTCAGTTTTATCCTGGAGTTAGGGAAGGAAAGAATCCAGCATACAGACTTGCCAAAAATTAAATGATCCAAAAGTATTTCCATGTGACTTTGGACCGTATCCAAATATATACATATACATATGTATATGTGTGTGTGTGTGTAGAGTGGACGTGTGTGCTCAACATGTACCAACATACACTTTCAAATACACACATGTGCACACATAACCACACACATAAACATATATAACCTGATGTTTGTTTTTAAAATGTAGATACATTCATATGTGTGTACACACACACAACAAAAACATATCGGCTGGCATGGAGAAGCAAGTTTCATGTGAAATATTTCCCATCAATCATCCCCAGCATGGATTATTCATATGGATAACTGAAAACTTGCTGTATTTATAACCAAGTAAATAACATAGTCAACATCTTCTTATCCTTTCTCATTTAAGGGAGTGAAAGGGGCACAATTCTAGGAATAAGGCAATTTCTTAATTTAATTTTTGATTATTTTAGCTTTGTTTATTTTAGCTCACTATAGCTCATAGGTCGTTCTGGTGACAAATACTCTGTTGTCATCATCTGTGGAGAGTAAGTTCATTGCTAGGAAACTGCCCTCTAAGTTGATAATGAATCGAAACACCCCAGTTCCTTAAAATAATTGCCTGGTAAAGATAAAACCACACAAGAACCCCAGCCTTCATTTTAATGTCTTGTAGTCCATTTTTGCTTTACCTATTAGCTTTGACTTAATCTTTTTTTTTTTTTCCAAAATGTGTGTACCTGTCAGAGAAAATGGACACTGGCTCCTGGGGAACCATGAGCATATGAAGCTAGGAGAAACTTCAGGTGTCTAATGACACAATCATTTTATAAATGAGAAAATAGAAGCCCAGACAGCTTCCATGCCTTGCCATGACCTCATATTTGCTTTCACATGTCTGCATAGGTTTCTACAATATCTAGAACACTTTCAGTAGCTTATTTTGAAGACTGATTCAGCATTGAGAACTGAACTTTATGACTTTATACCTGGTGTGGATGCTTAATAAAGAGTAATTTCTTCTGCTTTTCCTTGAGCCTTTAGCTATTGTTTTCTAATATTTTTCCCCATTGCTTCTTGTCATCTTGGCTAAGATCAAGTGTCTAATATTTTCTCCAATTCACATTTAGGAAGTTCACTTACTTACACATATATGAGACACTGATCTAACAATATATTTTCACGTGTGTTAGGACAGCCCTGACAGGATTCCTTTAATTTTTATGATCAACTACCTCTCTGGTTACTATGTATCCGCCCCTAGCCTGGGCCACAATTTTCTCTGCTTTATGTAATATTTGTAGTGATTAACCTTAGCAAGTTTAGCAAAGCAACCGAGGCTTTGAGGTGTTAATTGATTTAAGCAAGTAAATTATCCAAACTTTTCATAATCATCCATTAACCTTATTTCAGAATATGTGTTTTACTTAACCCCAAATAAAGCAGACCTTCACTTATCTAAAACAAATAAACAAACAACATTATAATCAGATCATCTCTGACTTAACTTCTAGCTGATTCACCTAGCTAATCGGTAATATCTCTGAGTTTCTTCCTTTATCAAGCAGTATCTATAATACTTGAACTACTGGCCTCACATTGCTCTTGATATTGAATAACTATGTAAAAAATGCTCTATTATTTTATATTATGTCAGATTATAAACCTACAAAGCATGGTCATATATTTATTTCTGTATTCCCAACACTTGGCTTAGTGCCTGGCCCTCAGGAAATGTTCAATAACTGTTTATAAAATTAAATTGAAATGAAATATAAAGTACTATGTATTTGTGAGGTAATAGTATTCTTATTCTACATGGTTTTGGGCCAGATGACAGCAAAAAGCTATCATAAGACTCCTTTCACTCTATACTAATTTCTAGAAGAGAAAGAAAAATAGTGTTTCTTATTTCCCAAATTCAGGAAATTTGCTTCGGGGGATTTCTGTTTAAGATGTCCCTGTGATGAGTTAGAAAATGGTATTTTCCAATGTATGGACTCTAGGTCAGGAGAAGAATAAATGAAACAAGATGGGATTGGGAGGGAGACAAACCATAAGTGACTCTTAATCTCACAAAACAAACTGAGGGTTGCTGGGGGGAGGGGGCTTGGAAGAAGGGGGTTGGGGTTATGGACATTGGGGAGGGTATGTGCTTTGGTGAGTGCTGTGAAGTGTGTAAACCAGGCGATTCACAGACCTGTAACCCTGGGGATAAAAATATATTATATGTTTATAAAAAATAAAAAAATTTTTTAAAAAAAGGCTTGGATTTTGATATTGGCTACAATGATTTATTGTATAAATGCAAAGGATCTGCTCTGTCCTCTTTTTCTCAATTCTTGTTCTCAATTCCCTCATCTTCTCCCTGATAATAATAATAACAATAGTAATGGTTGATTGCTCCCTTTGTG
The DNA here is from genome assembly GCF_030435805.1 of Mustela lutreola. Classification (NCBI taxonomy): domain Eukaryota; kingdom Metazoa; phylum Chordata; class Mammalia; order Carnivora; family Mustelidae; genus Mustela; species Mustela lutreola. Next base: position 60,485,183 of record NC_081297.1, read on the forward strand.
CCAGAAACTGAGACAATCCCTTCACTGACATTATCATTAATTCTCACATCAACTCCATGGATTTGGTGGAATTGTTATGTCCTTTTTATACAGAAGGAAACTGAGGCATAGAGATGTTCAGGCCTAGGACTACTCAACCAATAAATTTCAAACCCAAGTCTACCTCATCCATCCCTCTCAACTAAGAATTCCATGGATGCCCTAGGCCTGCTGCAGTCACCATCGACACTCCCCCAATCATATATTGGAGGCAAAGAGAAAAGTTAACATAAATGTAATGAAAGAATAATGACTGGTAACATGGATGGTAGTAATTACCACTTATTAGATACTTGTTTGTCCTCTGGGTGTATAATCACAATTGGTCCATCATAATAACTCTGTGAAATAACCATTATTATTATTGCCATTTTAAACTTGATGGATCTGAGGATTTGCAGGATTAATCAACTTAACAGAGGTTATTCAGTCAGGAAATTACATAAATAAAATATCCTGTATTTAATCCTCAAGCCAGTGTTTGCGATCAAAGTAACAAACTATACTTCAAAGTTATATACCCAGACAAAAAATAATCTTGACGCTAGGCTGCTCCTCTGTCAATAGAAGATCTTGCAATTTTCATTTCTGTAATCCCCCCTTAAAACTTTTTTCTAAAGCTCTAAAGATCTATGACATGACAGCAGGGAAGTAGACTTAAGTCCTCTGAAAGATGGACACTTTCAAGCAACAAAGCAAGCATCACTCTGTGAGCTAGCCTATACCAACATAGGCAACATACAATACAAGGTTGAGCTTTTGGTAAAGGAAGGAAAGTCTTCTCAGATTGCAGACCTTGGGTATGGGCCAGTCTGGGTCATTGAAACAATAGGATATGTAAAGGACAGCTGGAGGGATGTCAGAAAGTTCCATCACCTCTGGCTTCTTATAGATATGACATCTTTGTGTGCCTACCAGGCAAATAATCACAAAGAATCATTTCAAATCTTTTGGATAAACTAAATAGTTCCATCCTGGCTCCACCATTAACTAGCAGTGTGAGCTTGAACAGATTACTCTATGCCTTAGCTTCCTAGTTTGTAAAATGAAGATAACAGTAGCATCCCCCTATAGAAATGGTTTTAAGATTGAATGAATTAATACATGTAAATAACTTAGAAAAGCGACAGTACATAGTAAGCATCCAATAACTGCTAGATGTGATTGTTGTTATCTGTCGGTTTATCTTTATTCCTCCAGAATATTATTTGCAAAGGTTCTCTTAATAAGTGTCAAATGACATGAGTACATTATGATTCATTCAATATCATGGAATATTGGATGATAATAATAAATTATGTAATTTAATTTCGTAAATTGTGGTATTTTAACATGGAATGCTTGCCAGCTGTAAGAAAGAATTTATAAACTTTTTATGACATAAGAAAATGCTCCATGGTATTTGTTGAAAAATAAAAAGTAATATGCAGACTGTTATATTTAATACCACCAATGGGAAAAGGGGAAAATAATCTAACTTCATATCTGTTCTTAATGTACCTAATATTTTCTTATATGCATAATAGATCTTTGGTACCTAGTAAACCAAAGCTTAAAAAATGGTTTCAAGTTGGAGAGTGGGTCCTGGGCAGATGGAGAGAGCAGTGGAAGGATGACTCTCTTTCCCTATTTTAAACCAACCCTCTCCCTTGACTAACCAACTATGTTTTATTATCATCATCATTATTTCTTTTATCATCAGCATTTTAGTCACGTAAGAAGGACCCCTAAAAGAGAAATTCAAGAGAAGAGATGTGAAGAAGCAGTTGCCAAAAAACATACTTCATGAATTTTTGAAAAGTTGGTAGGCCCAATTCTGGATAATAGGGCATCTTCCAATGGTCCACCTCTCTGTGGTCTGATGGTTTAGGATGCCCTTTGCCTTGGATTCCTGTAAATGTGAAGATCTTTTTTCTCAACTGCTGATTACATAGGTGAATATGTGTGTGGAAGAGATCAGTGCTTCTAGACTTCTGACTACTTAGTTTAGACCTTTCAAATCTTCTGGCAAGATGAGTTAAAATATGGGGTGTAAATTCTCCTGACAGACTGGCCCATGCTCTTGCTGACTACTCACAGGACAGAGAGTCCATGAAAAATGATAGACAAGAGTGAAGATAAACTTTGAAGACAGACAATGCAACACAATTTCTAGTAAAATTTACAGCTTTATTTCTGCTAGAAAAAAAAGAGAGGAGAAACAGTCTGGGTTTTGTGTTTTGTTTTGTTTACAAAAATTTTAAACAACTGGATTTTTTTTATTTGATAAAGTCCACAGAAGAATGAAACCACCTTGAGTAAGAGAGTGGGCTTTTTCGAATCACACTGCACTCCCAAATTTTAATTCAATTAGAAAGTCTCTCTGAAAATTTCAGGGAGGCCTGGTGCATGGGTACAATATTCCTCAAAAGCACAAACAACAGATTCCCAAAAAATAACTGGCTCATCTCAGAATAAAGGGGTGGGGGACCCAAGATTATTAACTTGCATAGCCATTCAAATTATTGCTGCTTTTATAAAATCATTATGGGTAATTCTACACTAACTGCCTCCTTTAGCCTCACCCCAAACTCAGGGAATTCCTAGGAAAATTATGAGCTATTCTCCAAACAAAGTTTTAGGGAGGGTTTGCAAGCACATGTACAGAGCCCAAGAAATTTGCATGAAAGGAGAGGAGAAATAAATTAAATAAATAATATCTAATAAATAACTCCAACAACATTCATTATCTACAAACTTAAATGCCAGAGATCCCCCACAACATCTCACAAAAGTAAGTGCCAGTATAGCCTCAGAAAGGATGGCTTTGTAAACAGTTTACTTGCCTTTTCCCTCCAGAACGGTGTGGTGATGGGAACCACTTTGGTGGCTGTGGGAGAAGATCTCTCTGCAAGGATATTTTCAAGGGGATTTACAAACCAAGGGTGCAAAATACAGCAGAGCTAGCGCTGCAAGCAAAATGGAAAGAGGGTAACTCAGATCGTAAGGAGATAATAAATAAGAGGGCAAAAAAGTCAAGATACACAGATAGTTTGGCAGGTTTTAGGGGATAGCTGAGCTATAGAAAACAGCATACTAATCTGCCTTATCAATTTTATTCATTGGCCCTATTTGTGTACCCTACATCCTAAACTTATCCTCTCTGGCAGGAGCAGTATGAGATCCACTATCATGTAAACCATTTAGGCTTTCAGTTTGTTTTAAATAATTGTCCTGGCAGATTGAACAGACCAGTGAAATTTCTCAGATCACATTTCTCTGGGAAAAAAAAATAACAAATTTAGTGTTGATATAAAGGAAAGAAGAGTTACATGAAGAAAAATAAACATCCTGCAAATCAGGATAAACCTGTGATGAAAACATAAATTGGTAAAAGCATTCACTGGCCTTGGATTTGATTTCTGCATCCCTAAGTCTGCTCACTTGGGATGTTATCCACAATGTATAACAACATATTATGTTTTAAAAGTGAGGAAGAGGTAACAATTAGGGGAGGAGATAATGAATATGTGCATTGGAAAAATTCAAGTTTGGTCAATAAATTCACTGGTGTTTATCCTTCTAGAAAATATAATAATAATTGTTGTGGGCAGAAGTCAGCAGTTTTAACCATGTTTTCTGTAACCAAATGAAATTTATCTTGCCAGAGAAAGTTTGGTTTTCCTATGGGCAGGTGTGAGATAGGAGGAGTCTCCCAACTATGGTTAGTTATTATAGCCAATAGCCATTTTATTGCTTTTGAATATGACCTGGGTTTTTTGCTGATTTCAATAGCAACACCTGAGCTTCTTCAGAATTCCCAGAGTCTCTGGGTTATTGAGGCTATGAAATGGTCTAGATGACTTCTTTAAGTCCCATTGATCATCAGAGTCTGGGGTTACAGTGACTTCCTTGCCCCACCTCTAGTGCTGAAGAAATGTTTTTGAAATATTATCAAGAATCAAGCTGGTATGAGATCTCTATTGTGGTTCTTAAATTACTAATGAAGGGATGGTCAGTTTTCAACCAACAAGAAATAGAGCTAATCTCTTAAAAGAACATGCTCTGTTATTCACAGTGAAAGCCAAGTCAGGTTTTAGCTTTTGGAGGCTATTTTTAGATAGATGCAAAGAAGTCCTATCAAGTCCCAGAGAAAAATGCATCTTGTGCTCCTTTGGCAACTCCATCTAATCATTTCACACATCCTGTCCATTTCCCAATATTCTTCAATCCTTTCAGTTTCAAAAATTTTATAGGTGTGGACAGCAAAGTCATTGAATTTCAGAGCTGTGAAGGTCTTTAGAAATCACCTAGACTACCTAGACTTAAAAAAATTGTCCGATTTTACCAGTAAGTAAACAGAGGTCAGCAACGAAAAATTAATTGGCATAGATCATTCAGTGAGTTTTTGGTATCATTTGAATAGGGCCCAGGACTTCTGTTTTATTTCCACATGGTTGTAACAATCCAATAATTTCACTTGAGGACCCTAACTAAAGGAATCAATGCAATATGAGAAACTGATAAGAAAAGAGAGTGGCTGGTGCAGGACGGCCCAAATGGACTGGGGATATTGCGTCCAATATATATCTATAGGGTTCCTTTAAGGTCATTGATTTTTCATCTCAACCACTTGAATTGTAGAAAACATTTCCATATTATCCTCTGCAATGTTTGTCTTACTGCCCTAATCAGTAAAGATTGTATTAAGTTGGGCCCCAATGCCATGGTGGGGGTAGGAATCATAGGACATATCTATGGGAACATCATAGCGAGGTGTAGCAGCCTGAAATGGAGTTGAATGCACATGCCCTGAGTTTAGACTTGCAGAGGGGTAATGTGGCATGAAGCTGTAGGATTTATCTAGGTCAGGAGAGCCATCCTGCTTCAAGGAGAAGTTCCCACTGATGCTCAAAGGTGGAGTGAGTGGGCCCTCATAAGGTGGTGTACTGCAGTCAGGTGGATGGCTCCCAAAGGATGATTCTCCCAAACTCTTGAATACTGGGGGTTTGAGATTAATAAGATGTGTTTCCATATGGCCATAAGGAGGACTGGGGAGCCCAGGAGACTGATAGTTGAAGTTATGGACAGAAATGGCAGAGTCACAAATAGGAGATTTCTCCTCATGCTTCTCCAGAAGGACAGACTGAGGGCCTAGCTGGAGGCATCCAGCCACCAGGTTGCTTGTGGGCTGAGACAGACCTTTGCAGAGCATCTCCACAAAGCCCTTCCCTTCAGGTGTCTGTCCAGTTTCCAGGACCTCAGACAAAGCCCAAATATAGTTCCTGGCCAGTCTTAGAGTCTCTATCTTGGAGAGCTTTTGGGTCTTTGAGTAACATGGCATGACTCTCCTCAGGTTGTCCAGGGCATCATTCAAGCCGTGCATCCGGGTCCGCTCTCTAGCATTGGCCTTAACTCTTCGGGCCCTGAATCTCTCAAGGCGAGCTTTTGTCATCTTCTTTTTCTTGGGACCCCTTCTCTTAGGCTTCTCCCCATCCTCTTCCTCCTCTTCTTCCTCCTCAATACTGTCATGCTCTTCAGCTAAGCTTCCAAGCATCCCATAAGCAGCTGGTCTTCTTTCCTCCTCCTTCATCTCATTCTGAGAGCTCAGACCTTTGTCCATCCAAGATGGTGTGTTGACCAACTCTGTCACCTCCTTGGATTTCACATAAGGTTTTGCCATTCCTAGATTCTGGGAAAGGAAATGTCAATGATTAATATCTTTGAATATCTGCCTTTATTTAAATGTAAACTTTCTTTTTATATATTAGATAAAAATCACAGAATTGGGGCACCTGGGTGGCTCAGTGTGTTAAGCCTCTGCCTTCGGCTCAAGTCATGATCTCAGGGTGTCTGCCTCTCTGCCTACTTGTGATCTCTCTGTCAAATAAATAAATAAAATATATTTTTTTTAAAGCACAGAATTGTATTGGGATTCAACTTATGATTATCTAGTCCAAGTCCACCATTCTGAATAAGTTATCTAAGGCTCAAATAAATGCCCAGAACACTAATATAGCTATGGCATATTACAAAAAAACCAACTAAAGAAAATGGAAATTGACTTGATTCTTCATTATAGGGCCAGTGCTTTACTCTTTTTATTCTCTGGTACTTTGTCTCATAGATACTCTATGCAAAAATAACTGATATAATGGTCAAACATATTTTTCCTTCTTCCCAGAATGCATATCATAAAGGGAAGAAGATAAGATGACCATATAAATTATTGTCCAAATAGAGAAATTCCTGAAAGTAAAAGAGGATACTAAAGTAATTATAACTATATAATATATATACAATAATTATAATTATTACAAAATTTGAAAAGAATATTAATAAGTAAACTGTTATATTTAATACTATAAAATAGATGAAACACTGTTTCATTCAGACTACTTTGTTATCCCAGCCTCTATTTAGAGATATATCACATATATTTAACCTATAACATTCCATGCTTCCCACTAACTCTACCAACTGTTAGGTCCAACCATCCTAGGAAAGAACCATGCCACAACTAGTTGCTATGTGACATGAAATATTTCCTCACCATCACCTGAAGAGCATTTTGCTTTTCACCAAGCACCTTGTGGCTTGTCCAGTATAGTGGTGTTAGAGGTGTTAGTGATATGGTGTCTAAAAGGATCAGGAAAAGAGAGCAGGGTTACCACTGACCATTTTTTTCAAATTGACCCATATGTTACAATGATAACTCTTCCATTGTACATGCATCTCACATCATCAGACAAGACTATGGCAGAGCACCTAGATTTATAAGCCAGAGGTCTAAAAAGCTCACTGAAGATTATTTTATTGCAACTATTATAAAAATACTTCATTAAAAATGAAAAATCTGGAACAAATGCCAGACTTAAAATGGTAGCTGCAAACATTGAAATAGCCTGACTACTTTAATTTATTTGCCTCTCAGATACAATTTAATATGAATTTTCTTTGACAATATTGCAGTATGAAAACCAGAAGACATCAGTAGTTAATAAACATTTTGTGTTCAATTCTGGAAGAATGCCTTGTTTTGAGATTTTCTGATCAATTTGTATATATATAATTTACCAAATAAAAGTATCTGAGAAGCTCCATTTGGGCAACCCAATTTATCAGCTTGGTCTTTGAAACATTAAACCTTCCATCACTTTTGTATATCGGAAAAAAGAGAGCATGATAAATGTTTTTTGATCCTTAAAGCTTGGGCCCCAAACCAATGAATGCAGGAATTAGCACATAGATTTTTAAAATATAAATATATGATTTGATTTGTTTCTGGTAATTTGAACTTGTTTTCCTTGTAACCTCATTTACCTCCTATAAATAATTAATGTTACCACATTGCAAAAACAGCCTAGGTTTCATGTTAATCAGCACAGAAATCATGTCAGCTTGACTTACTCACTTAATAAGGTTTCCTGGGTAAGCAGCTTTATTGAAAACACACGTTGGAACCTATTGGTCAATTGGCTGCCCAGGCCAAGTTAGAAAATCCCATTTTTAATATGGATGATGGAGCTTGTGTGCTGAGCTGCACTTCTAACTCAGCTAGCTATCCAGAGGGAGGGTGCAGGACCTAATTAACTTTCTGTTAAAGTAACACAGACCTTTCTGAGGCAGGTGCACTCTGAGGCCAAAGAGGATGGAGTAGGCTTGGGAAACGTAATGTTCCACACGTAATTATAAAAACACTTGTGTGGCCTTATAGCCAACCTCGGAGGGAAATAGGGATTTATGCCTGTTTTGTAGTTGAGGTCACTGTGGGTCAGAGATTAAGTGACAGAAATGCAAAAATGTAAAGCTGATAGAGCAGGACACACCAGGTCTTCTGATTCCAAATCCTAGGTTTTATGGGTTTCTTCTCCTTTCTTTTTCCATCACAACTACAGGAAGAAAGAAAGCCACTTTGACTTTAGGAGATGTGAATCAGTAGAACTAAGTCACCAGGAAATGACCATCATCCAAAGAGAGGCTAGTTTAGGTGTTCTTTGCAGTGTTAACTCTCATATTCCAGGATTCCTTCCTCTTCCAAATTTTTTTCTTGTTCCTTACACCCTTTTATTCTCCCACCTTCTCTTAATCTTCTACTTTCTCCTTTTCTTCCCTCTCTTCCTTCTCTTTCTCTCATCTCCTCTTCACCATCATATCACTGAGTCATACTTACAAGCCTGAGAACAACTGAGAAGGAAGATTCAAGAGAGGAAATCAGAATCTCCTGAATTACCCCTGAAACTGAATACCACTCTAGCCTCTGTAATTGGCCTTTTTATTATTTTATTTTTATTTTTATCTCCACATCCCCTACCTCTGGAAATTAGCCAAGCTCTGTCAATCCTCATCCTCCTCAAGAAATGGGATTAGGAGAAGAGTAAATTATCCTTTGCCTTTAACATAATTTAATGGTTCCTGTAAGAGTCAAAGAGCTATTTTCAAATTAGATTATCAGCAGGTATGAAGGAAAACAACCAACTGGCTTTAGCTAAAACCATGAAAAAGGACAATCATGGGAAGAATGGATGGCTCCAATTTAAATCTCTCTTTCCCCCTAGATTCTGGCCCCTTAGCCCTAAGAGAAACCCATGGATATTTGATGTGGCTTTGAAATCTTGGAAGGTGAAATAACACACACTCTAGGCCCAACTCTTCTGATTCCTGGTTGCTGACCTCAAACATATTACATGACTCTCTGATCTTCCATTTCCTCTTTGATAAAATAGGAATAAGGTATATTCAACATGGTTCTTGCATGGTAAATAATAAGAAAAGGTTTTGTAGACCTTAAATGCTATAAAACATTATCCATATATTAATCTTGTGTTTATTCTTTAATTCTCTTATCTAATCTATTTACACATTTGCATATTCGAAAATAGAAATTGCTTCTCACAGATGAATGGTAAAAGTAGATTGTACTAACTACTGTGCCCATTATTATCTTGAGGAAAACTCCTCTGATTGGCTCAGAAGATAATCTGACAATTGCCCTATGCAGCTGGACAGCAGACTCTGGAGTCAGATTACCTGAGTTTAAATTTCAGTTCTATTACTTACTAGATGGGTGACCTTAGCCAAGTTTCATAACTTTTTTGGGCCTTATCCCCCCTCTTTAAAATGGGAATAATAATAGTCCTACCACATAGGATTACTGTGAGTATAATGAGCTAATGTATTTAAATATTTTGAATAATGCCAGACATCATAAATGCCACGTGAGTGTTAGGTACTATTGTTCCTAAAGTTCATCATGAATTCTTCCAGTCACATGGAAAAAAATAAGCATAATTGCAATCTGTGCCTAATATTGATTTTATGCCAACAAAAGCCAATAGCTCTATCTCAACAAACATTTTCAAAAATGTTTGCCGAACCCACTCCTCTAACTTCCTATTGAAACTAAATATCAAAGCTTCTATCCCGTTGCAAGAGATGAGGAAAAGAAGTTCTATCAGCTGCCTCTACCAGATTGACTAAAACTCTTCCACCATTCAAGAAGGAAGTTAGGCTCTTTCATTCTGCTTTTAAATCTGGAGACAGAAATTTAATGGACACTCCTACTCAATTACATGAATTTTTATGTTCATAAAGTTTCTGGTGGAATATAGAAAATTCTTGGCCCTTGGACATTTTTCCTTTTGTCTGATTAAACACTATTGGGGATAAGACTTTCCTACCAGAATAAAATACCAGAGCTCTGAAGAGAAAAATAAAGTGTCTCTTAAATAGAAGTAAAAGCCAGGACTCCTCAAAGACTTTTTTAATTTTTTTTTTTTGCCTTTGATTTTTTCCACCTACATATCTCCAATGCATCAAAAAGTTAGCAGAGACGGGATGCCTGGGTGGCTCAGTTGGTTGGATAACTGCTTTTGGCTCAGGTCAGAATCCCAGAGTCCCAGAATCGAGTCCCGCATCGGCTCCCAGCTCCATGGGGAGTCTGCTTCTCCCTCTGACCTTCTCCTCGCTCATGCTCTCTCTCACTGCCTCTCTCTCAAATAAATAAATAAAATCTTTAAAAAAAAAGTTAGCAGAGGGGAAAAGATGATGAACATCCAGTTTTAGACTTGAGAATTGAAAATGTGTGTGATATAGTTCAAGGAGACTAGCTTAGTTCTCTCCAGAACAAGTGTCTAAATCTACCATGGCTTTTAGCCTGTTAATGAACCAGCTCAGGGGTATATTGAAAGAATCATGAAACTGAGACTCTCTTCACTCATTTATTACTTACCTATTAAATGAACATAGAAAAATTATTTTAATTTTTTTACCCTTAGGGCAAAGTGGATATGATATTTCTCTCTTTCATATCGCATTCAGAAGCTTTAATGAAAAGCAAGGAAACCAAGCACAAGAACTTATACTTTGTAAAGTTATTATGTAAATGTAATGGTTGGCAATTGTTTGATAAAAGCAGTATGGGAAAGTCTATAGCACTACACAGAGTATTGTGATAAACGATTTTAAGTTTCCCCAAATTTTACAAAAGAAATTAGCTCTCAAAATATACATGGAGCTGACTCCAGTGTAGCAAAATCAATGAATATTGGCTCTGGAGGAATCATACAGCCTTCCTTGACTCCATCCTCAAATGCATTCTAATTCTCTAAAGCCCGTTTTATTCTTTGATCTTGGAATTGGGACATCCTTACGCATCTACACATTATAACAAAATTTTGGCTTATCTTTAGGGTCTTCTTAAATGTCACATTTACCCAATTCTTTCAAATTTGGAATTGTCTCTCATTTTTTTTTAAACCTGTTCTAGCAAAATGTTTGCTTAGGTAATGATTTTGACTACCCAATACTTTAAATACTGAGACTGAGGTCATTGAGCATGACTATTATGTGGAGCTGTACTGAATTCATCTGACACTTTTACTAATTTTCTTATTTGTTGTGGAGAAGTTTCAACTGATGAATAAGTGAGTAAGGAGTGCTTGCATGTGTGTGTGGGTGATTAGACAGTGTCTTTCTTCTTGGAAGCTGCTTGTACTCCCTTCACTTCCTTATCCTATGACTAAATCCTAAATGCAACAGAAAGGGAACTATCCAGCTCAGTTTCTAGGGAATCTAAGCACCAGACAGGCTGAATGCCTTGCTCAGAGTTGCAGAGTCTTCCCTCTGAAAAGACAGAATGCAGACCAGAGTGCTCACAAGCTGCCCTACCTAGAAACATCCTGTGGGACTGTTTCATGCTCTTCCAATACAACTTTTTATACTCTACCACTTGTTTAATATCTACACACACACACACACACACACACACACACACAGAGGCACATCTTATTCAACATGACCATGTCATACTTCAATCTTCATAGCCTCAGATTCAAATGGTGAACTTTGCAAACAGAAATTACTCAATCTTTCAGTTTGACCACTTGTTCTCAAACACTCACCTCTGGTCTTTCTGTCAAAAAACAAGGCAAGCATTTTACACTTATTAGTATTGTTATGAATACATTTTGGGGGTGGTTAATGATGAGTGAGAGGCAGAGGAGATGAAAATATACATGGTCAATATTTCTTTTCTGATTTCTAAGCAGAAGAACTGAGGAAAAGGAAAGTTTCCCCACTTTGTCACAACTATCTAAGAATTTTTAGCAGACAAAATGGGGGCAATGGTAAGAATATACCCCATGGCTTTCCAGCATCCTCTCTCATCCCTTGTTCTATTGCCTTTCCTCCTTTTCCCCATCCACTTTCTGCACAGCCCTAAAATGCGGTGAGCAGAGCAAAGGATTGAGTCAATTCTTGCAACCTACTTGCTGAGCCATCTCAGAAAAGCAGTTAAACTTTCTAGACACTTTCCTCCTGCATTAATAAAATGGAAGGGTGGGTTTGACAGAAAAGGGGGAAGATAATTTGTAATATCAGCTTTATAAAAATGATTTGGACTAGGAGTTTCACTTTGGGTCGTAAGTGCTATGGGAATTAGTGAAATTATTAAAACTTTAATATCTGTCCCTAAGTGTTCTCTCTCTGCTTCTCTGTTCCAGTTTCCTAAACCCCACTCCCTCCTCTCCTAGCCCAGAAGAACCTTACCTGAACCCAGCTGCTCCTCTAGGTATGTGGGAACTTCCCACAGAAACTTTAACAGTCCCATACCAACCCATCCAAGGGCTCACCTCTGTCAGTAGCAGTCCCTGGTATGAACTCTGTGAATCTGCGTCCTGGAGGAGACTCAGAGAACCCAACTCTCCCTGACCATCCAGATCATAGGAGATGCTATTAGCGATCCATGTTAAACCGACCACTGCCTCTTAGAAATGCTACTGAATCTGCTTTTTCTGACTGTGTTTTGTTCTCTCCTTCCTTGGAGTTCTGTATCCTCCTCCAGGACGCCTTTGGGCTGATGTCCCCGTTGCAACTGGTCTTCAGTACCTCCTCTGCGTGGTTAGTTCCCCGGAGTGGAGTTTTCAGAACCACAGCCTCTGGGCAGCTCCTGAGCTCTGACTGGAGCCTCCGAGTTGCAGCAGTTTGATTGCTTTCCCAGCTGACCAGGGCGCGGTGATGCCGCCCCGGATCTAACTCCTCCCCTTCTCCAGCCGAAAGACACACCTACTTCAGAGGGCCCCTCAGGCCAAGTCCAGCTTACCATTCAACTGTTTTGTTTATTTGCTTGTTTGTTTGAATAGGGATAAAAGTTAGTAGAAAGAGAATATGGGGGGTGGGGAGTTGCTGAAGTTGAGAGACAAAGAAAAAAAAGGACTGCAAATATTTGTGATTTAAAAAGTAAGAAATGGGGTAAGAGAAAATTGAGGTCGACTTGGAGAGAGAGCTAAGAAGAGTGAATGGAAAGTGGCGCACGTCTGAAGAGTCAAAAAATAAGAAAGACACAGGCCCAGAACACAGCATCATTGACTGTTACCTTATGCATGTAGATTGGTGTCTTTTCTTTTAAAACTTCAGAATTCTAAAAGTGGATGGAAAAAAATATCCTCCTCTCATTTCTTTTCCACATGTCAAACTTATTTCCATTTAAAAACCTTTTTACTGTAATTAGTGAATATAGCCAAAGCCACATCTCTATTTGTTGTACCATTCTTTCAACTTTTCTGTTTGCTTGAAATTTATAAAAATATAAAGTAAATGAGTGAAATATTTCATTGTTAAGGACTCTTAGCTCCTCAAATCACAAACTGATATCCATGATTGTTTTTCAAAAATATATCAAAATATATTGTTAAGCATTCAGTTAGAAAAGGTCCATCTGAGTAGCAGCTGACTTGGAAGAAAAGAAAGGTCCTATAAGTTTTTAAATCCCTGTGATATTTTGAAGTAATATTAATTGGCTAGAACAGAAAAAGAAAACTACAGCTGGAAAGATTTATAGAAAACATACGGATATATGTTATTACAGAGAGCTACCTAGGCAAAGCATAGAATCTTCATTTTAAGATGTAAAGGATTTTGTAAACTTCTAGTGGCTCTGGGGAGGAAAGGGAAGGGTGCTTGGATCAAGCAACTGACTGAATGATAGTAATTCAACTTCACTTCCATATCAGTCTTCACATCTGTAAAAGGATCTGATCAGTTTTTCCATCAGTGGCAAGATAGAATTCTGAGCCCAAGCTCTACTTCTTTTGGAAATTGCCTTGAAAAGAATCCTCCGGGTTTTTGGAAATCATTTGCTCTACCAATGCAATGGGCACATGTCTACTAGAGATGAAGAGCTATGAGAATGCCTTATGTGCAAAGAAAGGTGCAGAAGGTTAAAACAAAAGATGGGTTTACTGTCAATAAGGCTGAAAAACATATCTTAGGTTTGAAATAGTTCATTTTTTAAAAACTCTGATATAGGTGTCATATGACTCTTGTCCTTTACACATGCATCTACAAACAGAATAAAAATTAACTTTTTTTCAATTTTTATAGGAAGTTATTCATCTTCAGCGAATCTTAAGCTTTTAATTATTCCTCTTGTGTTTCCTCTCATGAAATATCTGCTCAGCAAAATAAACTTCATTTTCAGAGGAATTAAATAATGCATGCTAGGCAAGGTGGATTTCTGAAAACCAGATCAGATTCTCCTCTTCATCCAGAAGAAATTTATCTATGGAGTAATTTGTGCTTAGGAGAGAGCTGCAATGAGCATGTATAGAATGGATTGATCCCCTATTTTGTGTCTTCACAGCCATGTCCATGGATATTTGATAGTTTAGGATATTGGTGATGTTAGTATCCTGCCTATGCAATGCTCAAAGAGCAGGTGAGAGTAGTGGATTGTGGATTAGCAGAAAGGTGAACATATTGAGACAAAGATGAGGGTGGGGACAGAACATTCTGTGGGGCTCTTTGCTGTCTCTGACAGATGTAAGAAACTAAACACAATAGGATTAGCTCTCAAAACACATTCAATTGTGTGTATGTGTGTGTGCCTATGTGTGCAGCCTGAGAAGGGCATTGAGGAGGACGCTGAATTTTCTTTATGAATTGCTTTTTGCAGAGGGAGGGATGGAATTTATTTCATCGGGTCACCCTCATCACAACTCCTGGAAGGTTATACAGACGGTTGGCTATTGAACTCCGGGAGCAGGAAGGGGGCCGTGCCCGAGGGGTGCGTGCAGTCAGCAGAGGAAAGGGGCGGTGACTGCCTGCAGAACATTTACATTCATTCTCCTCCCCGACATGGTTTCTGGGCCAGAGGGCCAATCCCCAGGCCTTCCTTCTTTCTCTATGCTTTTTGTAAAGCTGTGAGCTAACCTGTTAGAACCATCTGCTGGGTGGGGAAAATGCAGCCAGTGCTCAGTTGCCGGCCCACAAGCCCAGAGCCATTGAAGCAGAGAGGAGGGAGGCAACAGGCAGATTTATGGGCAGCAATCTGTTCCCCCCACCCCAGGCCCCTCTGCCAGGAGACAGCTTGATAATCCATCAACCCCACTAATGAATTAATTAGTATTCCCAGTAATCCTGACCCCCAAAGGAGACTGGCCCACGGGCCCCTGAGGGGACTAGAAACTGCCTTCTTCAACCAGACACACTGAAGTCCCGGGACCAATGCCTGACATTAGGCCCCAGGGTGCTCAGCTACATGCCACAGACCCTGTTGTTAAGATCCCCAGATGTCCCTCCTTCTCACCTTCCCTCGGGAGGCAGCTAGCTTTTGCTGAATTGAAACCAATACTATCAACAAATGCAGTCCAGAGCCATAAATCAGGGATGGTAGAAAGTAAAGATTGAGGCTGCCCATATTTAGGATAAAACTTGAACCAATCCTGAAGCTGCTCTCCAAGGATTAGTACAGGGTTCGAGTAGGGTAAGATAGAGGCAGAAGGTAAAGGAGGCACAGTCCCTACCCTCACTAAGCTCCAGTTGGGCAATGACACGGGGCCAAAAATAATCGTGAAACAGGTTGAAACAAAGTGATTTGTGAACACGACTTTCTCTGAACAAAGACTGCAGTGGAACAGAGCTGAGTTGAGTCAGCTGAGTTTCTGAAGGGTCTGGAGACCGGCATGTGGGCGTTTAACAATCCTCCCTTACAACTGTAAACTCTTTCAATCTTTTACAAAACTCTGAGATGTAGTGGGGTGAAAAAAAGCTTGGGAGTAAGGAAAGTGTTCTAAATCTTGGTCTGCCTCAAACTGTGTGACCATGATGAGTGATATGAGCTCTCTGTGCCTCACATCATCAGTCAATGATTGGGTTGGATCATGACCTCTTCAGTTCCTTCCAGCTCTAATATTTAGTGATGATAACACAGTTCAATGTTACAGTTCCCCTTTTGAGAATGAATAACACTAGACCTTCAAAAGTATACAGTCTGAGTCCCCAGGTTTGAGTAAGATAACAAGCCAGGTTAATGACAAAAGTAGGTTTAGAAAACAGGTAGTAGACATGGGAGTCCTCTCTCCACCCAGATTCCTGGTCTTTTGGGGAAGAACACTTTTTAAAAAAATATTTTTATTTATTTATTTATTTGACATAGAGAGAGATCACAAATAGGCAGAGAGGCAGGTAGAGAGGGGGGGGGGGAAGCAGGCTACCTACTGAGCAGAGAGCCCAATGCGGGACTCCATCCCAGGACCCTGAGATCATGACCTGAGCCAAAGGCAGTGGTTTAACCCACTGAGCCACCCAGGCACTCCAGAAGGACACTTCTGACTAAACCTTCTCCTACCCCATTCATTCAAGATCTATTCTTTTGGGCATTCACAAGGCACACAGAGTGACTCATTCCAGTAACAAAATAACAACCTGCATTTGTTAAAAATCTGTTGGGAAACTTCTGAACCTTGGGGAGCCCTACAACCTGCCTCAGTGACCTTCTCTGTACTTGCAATAACCCAACTTCTACGAGCAAAGTCATCCTGCACTCATTTGAAACCTAGCATTGCCTTTTACTAATCATGTCCCTTCAGAGAAGCTATTTGTCTCTCTGGGCCTCAATTTCTTTGTCTGTCAATTGAAGGTAATAATGTTTATCCAATAAACCTGCCCTGAGGAGTATGTATCTCATTAAATATGAGATAATGTATGCAAAGTACCTAGTATAGAGGCAGGCTTTTTGCAAGTACTCAATAAATTGCAGTTTTTGTTGGTATTTTGAATTAAACATTTAAATCTGATTTTTCATCTCTTAGAAATCGAGGAAAAGCTGATGTCAAGTCTTCATATAGAGTTCATATTTCTGTGCTCCTACCTCCATATAAGTATTCCTCCTTTATAAGAATGACCATATTATATTCCTTTATCCAAGAAATGAATTTTATGTGTATATAAAACCCTAGGTACTGTGTAAGATTCTGGGAATACAGAGCTGAATAAGATTCCTCATTCTTAACCAACTTTCAGCACAGTGGCAGAGGCGGAGAACCAAATTATATAAGTATATAAATCAAAAACTCCACTTCTCAATGTCTTTCTAACACAATTACATATGTGCCCCAGGAGCCACGTATAGGACAGAGATGTTAATTGCAGTGTTGTTTTAATAGTGAGAAAGTACGTTATCAACACTTTAAGTAACCAATGGTTTAGCCAACCCATAGAATATTACTTAATTTGCATGGCCTGGCCTATACATGCTAACAAGAAGTGTACTATATGTATTAACATGCTGTGGGAGGAAATGGAAAGCAATGGGTAAAAATATAGGTTCCATATGATACGTTTAATTTTTTGAATGCATATGCTAAATAATAGATATTGTACACACACATTTACAAACTGATAACAGTGAGTTTTTCCTCAGGATATCTCCTTACTGAGATTAAGTAGATTGAGATTAGGTAGTTATCAAAGGAAATTGTTTTCTTTTTGTCCAAGAATAATGTATTCTTATATAATCTCTGTATGCAATATTGATATTAATATATAAGTTAATATATGCTATTTCAAAAATCTTGTTTCCAGGCACCTGGGTGGCTCAGTCATTAGGCATCTTCCTTAAGCTAAGTTCATGATCCCAGGGTCCTGGAATCGAGGCCCACATCGGGCTCCCGGCTCGGCGGGAAGCCTGTTTCTCCCTCTCCCACTCCCCCTGGGTGTGTTCCTTCTCTCTCTGTCAAATAAATAGATTTTTTTTAACTTTTTAAAAATCTGATTTCCCACTCATAGCCAACCTTATTTTCAGGGAAATCTAACAATCCCCTCCACCCCAGGCCCAAACACTGGCTACATGGCCACATGCCTCCTCCATAACAAGACCATCACCCTAGCTCCCACCAACTCTGCCCTCATACCCTCAGTCCCAAGAGCATTTGCCAAATTTTAGGAGCAAACTTTATGTAGAATTTAAGGGGCTTCAGTCATGTGATTGTTAAGCCAAAGAAATGTATGGTAGAGGGCAATAAGGATTGTCTAAGAATCCAGCCTTAATTTATGCCACTGGCAGAAGATTAGAATAAAAATGAATAAAACCAAGTCTTCTGGGAAGACTATGCAGAGCACTCCCCTTGGCACTCTCCCATCACAGCCAAAGCTCCACTCCTCCAAGTGGACACAACACCATCTTAGAGACTGTCCCCAGATCGTGGTAGCTTTCAGCGGTCTGCTTCGTTCGGCCAGTGCCCTAGGCCCATCACTTCTAAACATTCATGAACTGAGTGAGATAGAAGCCAATGAGAAGAAACTGATTACTAACAGTAATAATTCATAGCTAATCTTTATGGACATATACCATATTTTAGATGCTACTTTGAGGGCTTTTCATGTATTAATCTATTTTGTCATTACAAGAGTCTTATGAAGTAGGTAGGTAGTAATAGTAGAATCATTTCTGTTTTAGAGGCAAATTGATCCAATACAGAGAGGGTGAATCACTTGCCCAAGGCCACTCAGGAAGTGATGGTGTCTTAAATGATGGTGTTGGAATTTGGATACAAATAGTCTACCTCTACTACATGATATTACCTTCTTGAAGTAGGTAACTGATAGTTAACTCTACATCTAAAATCTATTCCCTGAATTCCCCAGCAGGGATACTAAAAGTAAAATGATTAACAGTGTTTGCCAGGAACAGCTGACAGGATGGCATCCTTATCTGGTTCCTTGCTGTCCAGGGTATGTTTAGAAGAATCATGGTTTGCTCATAATATACTAGGCTGAGAGTCAATTTCAGGAGACTTTTTACCTCTACAATGGATACTTCAATATGGAGAGAGGGTAACATCTTTGTACCTAGAAGCTTACATAGTAGGAGAACTACTTTCCATTCATCTGGCCTTCCTGAGCCCCAATCTAGCCCAGATCTCATGCTCTGAGACAGTATTTTATGAATCCAGGGCAGAGAGAATGACCTCTCTTATGAAAATAAAATGTAAAACCTGTTAGGATTTGAGCCAAGTAGAGTATTGAAAGACCATTGTGGGAGCTAGTTGTTGAAGCAGACCATATACTGTTGACCAGCCTTAGACTCATCTTCCAAGGTGGAGTTTTTCCTTTATCCCACTAATTTTAAGAGAACAAAAGTACCAGAAGAATACATGAAATATCTACATAGTGCAGTTCCCAAACTCTGGTGTTCTCCTTTTGCAATAAGTGATTTTTCAACCAGAGAAGTCTGGTTGAATTTCTCAAACATTTTTCCCTTCTCCCTGCTCACCCATTCTCTCAGCCAGAACTACGTTCCTTTCCAGACATTTTAATTTCTGGTATGAGTTAGGAAGGCAGGGGATCAGGCAACAAAGAGAATATAAAGTTCTGCTGGCCCTTTGGGGTTCAAAGATGAGTATTTTAAGATCCCAGAATTCTAGTGTGCGGAAAGGGTAGGGATAAAGCAGGAAACTGACATTTACAATGTGTCTACACCATACAGTTGCTGCATCAGTAATCTGCATATATCATCTCTTTCAGAAATACAACCAGTATTTTGTGAATTTTAACATTTTTCCAAGAGCTTTACCAACATGACTTCATTTAATTGCGGCAACAACCCTTTGGGATGGGGGCTAGTATTATCACCTTTTTTTTAATAGATGAGGAGCATGAGATTCATTAATCCATGCATTCAATAAATATTTGACTGCTTCTTATGTCCAGTGAGCACTGGGGATATATCAGCAAACAAACCAGAAAGGACAAGTGACTTGCCCAAGATCACACAGCCAAGAAATGAAGTCTATGCTTTGAAAGCCTAGGTATGTCCCTTTTATTTATTCTTATTATTATTCTGTTCTTTTAATCCTTAAGCACTGGGAGGATAGATTCAAATGAAAACCAAGTAAATACTCCAACCTCCTCCAAAAAGTCACATTGATCAAATAAAGGCAAGTAATGCTTCCAGATAGTTCCACAAAAAGGGATTCTCTATGACAGGTTCAACAGTCTCCACATCCCCACCCATCCTCCCAAACACGGTTGTGCACATACACACACACACACAAACACACTCACACAGAGACAACACACAACTATTGTGTTACATGCCATTTCTTCATATCCAGGGTGACTGTAAGTTCTGGTTTGCTAGTATAGTCAGTTTGTGCCTGTTGTAGATTAATTAATGTCCACTAATAACTTTAGAGTCCCTTTCACTTTAAAAAAAAAATCCCTGGGATGCCTGGGTGGCTCAGTCAGTTAAGCGGTTAAGCTGTTGCCTTCAACTCAGGTCATGATCCCAGAGACCTGGGATCAAGTCCCTCATTTGGCTCCTTGTTAGGCAGGAAGCCTACTTCTGTCTCTGCCTCACTTGCTTGTGTTCTCTCTCTCTCTGACAAATAAGTAAATAAAATCTTAAAAAAAAAAAAAAAAAAAACCACCCAGCTTTCATGTATACTGATCACCCTACTCACACTCTGCCCTGAAGTTCCAAACTTGCCTGTTCCTGGACTTTAGGACCTTAGCCCTCCCTTGTCCGCACTAGTTTACTCCACGTTAAAGGGGGAAAGGCTGCCACTCCTCCCCCAGGCTCAAAATAGTCATGATCAAGGTAGTTGGAGGGCTGTGAAGATATTGCAGGGTGAGGCTTTATGAGCAAAAGATGATTAAAATGAGAATTGGGGAAGGTAAGGTATGGGAGAAGAGATTAAAAGGCAGACACAAAGACAAAACCCCCTCTAACCCATCCAGTGACACCCCCCCCCATGAAAAAACACCCCAGACCAGCTCTTGATATCCTACCCCCCTCCCTTCTGCAGGCACCCAGCTGAAGCCAGGAGTTAGAGGCCCAGATCCAGCTTTAAGGGTGGGAGCTGTTTATTCCCCCAGGCTAGAAGGGATTTAACATCTTTAAAGGCTAAATCACAGCTCTGAATATTTTCCCTGGGTACCAGCTGAGGCCAAGTTAAAACCGCAGCACTCTCTTCCAGAAAACTCCTGTAGTAATTCGTGGGGAGAATTGCCGCCTATTATTCGGGGTGCTGGCGAGGTCTTTCCCTGGATATTGCTTTTCTCTCCTAGAATGTTATTTATCAGCAGTATTGAGAATTCAGTCTTGCCTAGATTTGAGAGTCATTGAAATGCTTCTCCAGGTTTCCTGAGGCCTTGGGAATTATGACTCTCCAACCCTCCCTGTCCTAGCTTTCTTCTTACTTCCTAACTGTTCTGGGAAAATGCCAGCATCCCAAGACAAGGCTTCCTTCTCTTTCTCCAATTTCCTCTGCTCTCTCCTCCTCCAGTTCCGAGGAGGGCTCCATCCCGCTGTCTCTGACCCCACCCCACTGTGTGTCCTCTTCCCCCTCCCATCCTTCCCCTTCCTTAGTGCACATGTTCCTCAATTTGATTTACTTCTGTACATTGTGTGGCTTTGCAACGGTCAGTCCTTAGAGAGCCCTCAGAGGGAGCACTCCATCTGTCAGCCTTTCCCCATCCGCCCCCTCAGCCCCCAACCATCGCCCCTCCCTCCCTTTCCCTTCCTGTGGGCAGTTTCTAAGAGAGCTGGGGAAGATTAAGGCAAACTTCCCTTACCCCACTTCTTCCTGCTTCAGCCCTCACTTGTTGGTTTCCTTCCCCCTGCCCTCCCCCATCCTCACTCAGCTTGATTCTTGCCATCCCTGCAAAGGAAGGCTTTGAAGCCACAGAAGCCAGTGACAAAGTGCAGTCCATGAAGTCGATGAAGTCGCTTTGTGCCCTCTCCCCTACTGGGACAACTGATGCCATATAATTAAGACTTGCTGATCTAACAGTACACTGGGTTCTCAGTAAGTTCAGGATTAGGCACACTGACGATAGGGGGCAATGATGCAGAAAATCCCAAACTGCCGATAATCCAAAATTATATCCCACTTAGCAAATATATATTTGTTCAACTCCTGGGAGGTGCTGGAAACACAAACATGAATAAAATATGAAACACCCCAAGGAAGCCAAGGATGAATAGTCTGATGGAAGCTATTCACATATACAAATAACTTTGATCAAGGAAAATAGTGATGAGTGGATAAAATGTGCTCCAGGCTCTTGAAAAAGATACCTCAAAGCTCAGGGAATGGTTCTAGCAAGAGGCAAAACCTGAGCTGTACCTTGAACAGATGTACTCCCACTAACTCAGCACCAAGTGGGAACCGGGCATTTACAGGCGTTTTTCTTTAAAGCACCGCAGTAATCTATTTTATGTACTGTGTATAAGCAAACTTGTGGAGTTTATTTGTTTAAGGTGAAAACCCTAGAGTGTTCTGTCTCTGTGTTTTGTTTTGCTTGTGAGTGCTAAGGAAAATCCGCAGATTTTTGGCTGGGGTTAATCATTCAGTAACTTGTTTTCTGGGAGATGTGTTGCACGATAGTGCTAGCTTTTAAGATTCCAACGGTTTAGAGCCATTGAGAATACAAGCAAGCTCCTATTTTCAGAGAGCTCTAAGTATCTGCTAAGCTAAAGTTAGTTTTAACTCCCTTGGGCAGAAAGTGTGAATTATTGTGTGAATGGGGAAAAAAGAAAAAGTAAAATGTCCACAAGGAGAGTGGCTTGAATGAGGTTACCCTGGGAGAGGGTTTGTCTTGGTGACTGAAACTTGTCTGGAAACAACCAAAAGGACTTATCGCCACTGTAGTGTTAAGATGTGACTAAATCCTTTGATTTTATAATTTCGCCTCAAATTATCTAGCTAGAGGAAAAAATCCCAATTAAGAAATAGCCTCATGGGTAAGTAAATTCTTCCCTGCATTATTTAGATGAGTTAACATAAAAGATAACTAAAATGGGCTCAATAGGATAGTTAATTCAAGTTCTATGAATCCATCAGACAAAACTGCTGCTTTTCCTGGGTGTTTACAACAGATGTCTAAGACATAGAAAATGGCATAAAGTAAATAAGAAGAACATGTTATATAAAATTTTATATACAAGTGAGCTCAATTACCTACAATGTATGTTAAGAATGAACCTTTTCTTACTTACGCAGTTTACTGTCTACGTTAATCTGGCTTTCCTATTCTAGAAGCTCTTGCTCAGAGGAAAGAGCTTTCAAGTAACTTTCCTATTTATTTCAAGAATTTTGCTGAAACAAACCATTATAAATGAACATTGATAATGTTCAACAGTATATTCAGATAATGTTCAACAGTATATTCAATGACAGCTTACTGTCAAGACTTTAAAATTCTCATCTCAGAAAAAGTTAATTAACTAATTAATTAATTAAAATAAAATTCTCATCTCAGGCTATCTCGGTGGCTCAGCTGATTAAAATCAGATTAAGATAGAATTAAGTTTAGATCTTAATCCAGGGTCCTGGGATCAAGTGCTGCACTGGGCTCCTTGCTCAGCAAGGAACCTGCTTCTCCCTCTGCCTGGGCTCCCCCTGCTTGTACTCTCTCTCTCTCTCTGACAAATAAATAAAATCATAAAATAAAATAAAATCATAAAATTAAATTAAATTCTCATCTTATAGTCCTTGCTTTTAATTATTCTATTATCTTTATCCAACTATCTTTACCTCTCACATTGAAAGAACCTTCTTAAACTATACTTCCATCTTATAAATAGTCTGGTCCCTTTTGACTAAAACAAACAAAAAAAAACACACACACTCTTGGGGCTCTGACAAGAAAGTGATCTCCCTTGCTATGGAAAGTAAGAAAATAAATTGTCTTATAAGCAATTTGTATTGGTAGAAGTTTTGAGGAATCCAGCATTTTTTAATATTTAAAGAAAAAAAAAGCAAGAACGAAATACAAAAGATTTGTAATAATCGTTACCATTTAAACAGTAAGCTTTGCTTGATTTTTGTTTTCGTAATTTGTATAGTTAAAAAATGTGTGTTTCACAAGTTTAAAATAAACTATTAGTCAGTGTATAAATACCATGAAGTCTCTGTGGGCTTCTCTTTTTTTAAAGATTGATTTATTTATTTGAGAGAGAGAGAGAACATGCATGCAAGTGGGGGGGACAGACAGATGGAGAGAATCTTAAGCAGACTCCCCATTAAGCATGGAGTTCAAAATGGGGCTCAATCTCACAACCCATGTGATCATGACCTGAGCCAAAATCAAGAGTCGGACACTTAACCGACTCAGCCACCCAGGCACCCCTCTGTAATTTTCTTGAGATGCATTCCATGCCATTAAGGCTCAGAGAACATAAAATAATTTGAAAGCAATCCAACATGATGATGGCTCAGAGCACAGACTTTGAAATCTCAATGCTTTCTGTCTTCCTTTTATAATTCACTCTTCTGACTCTGCACGAACTCTAGTAATACTAATCTCCTACATCTAACTGTATATGATAATACTCTAAAGCTGTCTGCACTAGTGGTGATACACCAGGCCTCTCCTGGACTCCTGATCCATATATCTGACTGCAGCTTAATAACACCAAGTTATGATTCAGAGACATCACAAACTTAACATGTTTACGTCTGAGCAACTCCCCTCCCCAGATCTTCTCCTCTAGGATTTCACACCTCAATTACTACTGGCAAAACCTCTCTTTCCCAGGACTCTGGCAAAAAGCTCACCACCATTCCTGCATACTCTCTTTCTGTTACACTTCCAATCCAACAACCAATTTTTTTGGCCCTAATTTCTAAATTTATTCAGAATCTCACTGTTTCCGCTACTACCCTACTACCCTGGTCTGAATCATCATCTTTCATCTGGATTATTGTCACAGTCTCCTGACTGTTCTCCCTGTCTGTTTTTCTGATCTTTTTTCTCTGTTCTCAGTGAGAATTGTGTCCTATTTATGCTCAAAAACTTCTAATAACTTCATGCTTTCCTCAAAAAAACCCTTATAATGACTTACAACTCTCTACACATCTTCCCTTCTCCCTATCCTACAACCTCTATGACCTGATCTCAGATCATCTTTTCTTTTGGTCTGCTTTGCTCCAGGATCACCAGCTTCTCTGTTGTTCCTCAAAGACCCTCATCTTCCTGTGTTCTCACCCTCATCTCCTACCACCCTATTTTATCCCAAGTTATATTCCGATTAGATTATTCTGCCTCCCAATAAATAGTTTTTAGACTGTTTGTTAAAAGCCCATTCATTGGTCTAGAGCATGCCACCTCCTCAATAATATCCCTTCCAAGAATCAGCCTACCCTTCCAGTAAGAGAAAGAAGAACTTTTTTTTTTAATCTCCACCATAACACTTATCAGGATATGCTGCCTTAATCATAATCCATGTTGTTAGTACATTTCTCCTACATAATTCATGTTCTCCTCATGTTGAAATATGTCTTAGTCTCTAGTGAAATCTCTGTGGTCCGCAACACAGCACAGTTATTACATTTGTTGAACTTGAACTGTGAGAAGCTATCTCAAGAATCCTGCACTGCTGATAGGACAACCTGATATCTTTGCATAAATTCTTCTTAAGCCCATATGATTGCCAGACACTGTTCCAGGAACTAGTGGGACATTCAATTGACAAATCCCTTTCCAATTACATTGTATTATTTATGCTTAAATAGAAACTAGAAAATTTAATTTCACAAGTGCTTCTCAGGTATAATCTCCTGAAGTCAGAATGTTCTACCTTGGTTTCAACCTGTCTGAAATACTATTTCTCTTTCCCAGTGAGAGGTTCTTATTGAAAATTCTTAACTCAAATATTTTGTCGCAGACTTCAAGCTTAAGACTTTAAAATGCTTAGAACACTGTAAAAGCAATTGAATTAGATGTGTTACAAAGTGTATCTCTGCATCCCAAGAGAAAATAGTGAAGTGATGGGGGAACGAACCCATCCAGGGAGTTAGTTTAGAATGCAAAAAAGAGAAAGCAGACTGGCTTGAAATAGGGAAGTAAGATGCAGCATAGAAGGTAAAATGAGCCAATTCCTATGATATATAGGTAGATGATTGATAGATCATGATGACAGATAATAGATGATAGATAATAGGTAGATGATAGATAGATAGATGATAGATAGATAGATAATAGATAGATGATGGATAAATCTCCTCTTGGTTTGTTTCTTTGGAGAACGCTGACCGACATAATACTCAAATGAATTGCAAAGAAACACTTCTTCTTTGGCAGATAAAGACTATGAATTAATAAAAAAGTAAATGATGAAATGACGTGCATACCTATTAATTGTCACAGTAGGACTCCAAACCATTTTTACCTGACTGAAAAGCTCATAATCTTTTGATTGCCCAGAGTGACTGGGGAAATAAATAAGGCTCATGTGTGAGAAAGAGTATGAAATGTAGCATATAAATTGTGAAGAAGTCCACACAAGGTGCCTGCTGAAGAAGTGGCAGAATCCTCAGGGGCTGTGGAATTTCACACCCAGATCATTTCGATAATAGTCAATTGCTTCTTCTAAGGAGGAGTCTTAAAAACAAGTGTCTGCTGGCTCCTGTGCCTTTCTGAGAATAGTGCTTCATCCTCCCTAAAGTTATAATTCAGGCTTTATCTAAAAATTGAAACCCAACAATGGAGCTGACTGTACCAGCAGTCAGAGGCAGACCTTGGGTAGGTTATATGTGGGGGAAGATGATCCCCTCTGAAACTGCCTGGGGCTACACAGCAGTAGGAAAACTTCATTTCAGATGTTGGTGAGAAAACCTCATCAGATCTTCTCCCAGGAAGTGCAAACTCATGTTCACACAGGAGGTGAGGAAAGAGAGCTTAACTTTGTCCTTAATTATCTCAGTCTCCTTTCCTCTGCATCAATATCCTGACATTTCTGGGACTCAGAATTACTGGGTCACTGCCATGTGCTCTCATGCTACTTTACTTCCCCATATAGCCAGGTAATAAACCTGGATTTTGAAAGATTTCTGTGAGTCTTTCCTTACAGTCCTCAAGACCCTCCCTGAAGCAACTTTAAAGATAGCAGAGAGGAGTGAAGTGGACACCAGGATCGGTAAATGGCATGAGCCTAAATGAATTATTTGACCAACAGAGCCTGCTCAGAGTTTTGATGCACTTAATGCACCTTTATGTCTACCCATTCATTCAAGCCATCTAAATCCAGCACGCACGCTCTGTCAGCTGTTGTGCAAAGAGCTGGGAATATGGTGATGAACAGAACAGAGTCTCTTTCCTGTGGGATTGATATCTCATTGGGTGGTCCAGAAAAATTATGCCCATGTCTCTAGGAGGTCAGTAGGAGGGCCACTTCAACCACTGAGGAAGAGCCATCCCTCACTTCTCTTTCCCATATCCCACTTACTAGCATTTCAGCCTCCCATTTTTCTGTAGTCAGACCCATAAGTCCAAGTCCATAAGTAAGACACAGCATCTTGCTGGCACCAGGATAAAGTGTGCACTTCTTAGAGCCTGCCACTCTGAGATCCAAGCACACTTCTCATGCCCATCATTCACTGCTTCGTGTCTCAATATTCCATTCTAGAGCTGCAGAAACTTCTTCACACTTCCCTTGTCTGTTCATGCCCTTTTGATGGCTTCATGTGTCTTCCAGTGTTACATCCTCCAAAAGAATATCTTCCCCCAAATCATCCTTTTGGCTGAATCTTATTTGATTGTCCAGAACCAAAACTTAGTTCAATCATTCCCACCTCTAGGAAACTTCTTGATACACCTAGGAAGAGTTAGTTACCTGATGCAAGCTGTGTTCCCTCCAAAAAAAGATTCATTGACATCTTAACCCCTAGTACCTTAGATGTGATCTTCCTAGAGAGTAAATAATTAGTTGAAAGGAGGTCATACTGGAAGCAGGCGGGCCCCTACCCAATATGACTGGTGTCCTTATAAGAAGATCATCTGAAGACAGAGATACACAGGAAGAATGTCCTGTGAACACAGAGGATGGAAGTGATGCATGTATAGACCAAGGAATGCCAGTGATTGCTATCAAACCACCAAAAGGTAAGAAGAGGAAAAATGGATTCCACTCCTGGCATCAGGAAGAACATGGCCTGACCAACATCTTGATCTTGGATGTCTAGCCTCCAAAACTATAAGACAATAAATACCTGTTGCGTTAAGACAACAAATATCTGTTGTCACTTGATTGCAGCAACCCTAGGAAAAAGATTTGGTGTTCTTCCTCCACCCTTTCATAATACCCTCTTTTTATTTATCTAGAGATGAGCTTATCTTCCTCTCGATTGAATTCCTCAAGGGAAGGACTCTCTTACTTACCATCTCTAGAATAGTGCTTGATACAGATAAGGACTAAAAACATACATGCTGAATCAGCATGTAAATGAATAAAGAGTAAAGGGAGATTGGTGACTATAAGAGAAGATATGGAGATCCAGTCCAAGTTTTTGTTTTGTTTTCTTTTATATTTAGCAATCCCATGTCAAAATTTTTCCATTCAAGTCTTTGGAAATCTTAGCTCTTCCTTAAATGCACTGCCAAAGGAGCTAGTCATCAAGAATGGGATAGTGGAGCACCTGGGCATCTCAGTCAGTTAAGCGACTGCTTTTAGCTCAGGTCATGATCCCAGGCTCTTGGGACCCACTGCATCGAGTTCCCTGCTCAGTGAGGATCCTGATTCTCTCTCTCCTTCTGCCACTCCCCCTGCTTAAGCTCTCTTTTTCTCTCTCTGTCAAATACATAAATAAAATCTTTAGGGGGGAAAAAAAGAAGAAGAAGAAGAATGGGATAGTTATTTTGGGGAGGGATTATTGCACACAGATTTGAAGACTAAAGTTCATACAAAGTCAAGTGCCCTAACTAGAGCAGCTCAGGTCTTTGAGAAGCAGAGTTGTTCTCCCTGAGTAAAAGACATGAATTCAGGGCCCAGAAAGTTCCAGAAATAAAACATTCCTCTACTTCCCAAGACTGATCCTCCTGGCTACTCCTTTCTGTCTTACCCCATAAGCTTGCAGGTCACAAAACTACTATACCTTCTTGACAATTCCCATCCTGTGTGGTTTCTGAGCAATTTTTCAAAGCTTCCCTTGTGAGACCTCCTCAGTGATGCTTTTCCTGATTCCTACCCCAAGCCTCTTGCACCAGCATTGCACCCTGTACAGATCTCTTGAAAGACCTATTGGCACATCTACATATATCTAGACCAATCATGCTGCCTTCCTCTTCTTGAAAACAGAAATCATGTCTTTACTTCTTTACCATCCATCTCACTAAGAGGCATGTTAATGGAATCAAGACATGAAGGCCAGGTAAGCTGTGTCCTAGGCAAATCGCAACATTTATTATGTTGTAGGCATGAATAAGGAAGAAAACATTAGAGAGAGGTTATAAAGCAGGACTCTATAAGGGCAGTAGCATTCTTTTCCACAAGCAACAGAGCTAAAAGAATTCAGGAACAATATGGCAGGACAAGCGGTGATGAATATTTGCAGGAAAGACCTTGGAGTTGGGAAGAATGGAAGGACCAGTAGAGATAAGAGTAGAATCTCATTCTTGAGAAAGAGTTCCATGCCATTCTTCCCCCTCAGCCTGATGATGGTGGCCAGGCACGGAGGAGCCAGGCAGCAGAATGGAAGGTCCCTTTGAGTGAAACTCTCTTCTCTCATTCTAGTCTAATCTAATTTGAGGGGCCCAGATTGGTTGGGGAGGACAAAACCATCCGGGCAAGAGGAGTCAAATATCCTCAGCAAATATTGGCAGTGCTCATTTACTCTGCACTGGCCCAGTACCCCAAAGGTGGGGGAAGAGAATTCTGGGCCAGAGAATATAATTAGTCAGCCTGCTGGTTTGGGCTCTAATTTAATCTGGGCAGCTGTGCCAGGAGCCTGTATTAGCATGACACTGGGAGGCGGAGAATATAATTACAGAGCAATAGAGAAGGGGAGGAGAGGTGGGACGATGACCAGTTTGTGCTGTGTCCAGGGGGGAGGGGGAGGGGGATGTCAGGGGAGAGTGAGGATTCCCCTGGGAGAAGGGAATAAGCAATAGGCTTCTGTCAGTGGATGGATGGCAACTTTAATTTGGCTTTTGAGTAATTATGTATGTGGTATGCTGGATGTGTGTGCATGTTGGTGTGTTTGGGGGCCCTGGCTTTGTAGCTAGGGGCTACTCCACTCTGCATGACAAAGGTGAGACTAAGGGTTGATGGATGGCCTTGTTGGTTACCTTGGAAGGGATGGGAGAAACAGTACTGGAGCAGGTTATGGCTAAATTCTGGACAAATCTTAGATACTTTTTCAGTGGATCAGTCTAAATGGGGAAAGCAGAATAAGGATTTTAAATCTGCATTTTTAATCTGCACATTATCTCCTCTTTGCCTTTGGCCAAAGAAATGTGATTAAAAGAATACTTCTTAGGGGATTTCATTCATACCAAAAAGCAACCAGCTGCTAATTTTATTTCAAGAGAGTTAAGTTTGTGCTGGACTCTGGGTTAAGCAGTTTATACTTTATTAAGTAGTTCTTATAAAGCTCGACAAGGTATTTGGTATTATAATCCCCACTTAACTATTGAGGAGACTGAGGCTCAGAGAAGTCAAATAGGATGCCCTCAATCACCCAGCTAGTAAAGGTAGAAGAGATGATTGAAATCAGTCTTGTGTGACTCTAGACAAGATGCTGCTAACCAGCAACAAACCAACAACCTCAGTTGTGAGTTAGTATCACAATTGGAAATAGGACTTGGGTCTCACACTGTACTGCCTTTCTGCATTGAGGACTTACAGGGGAAAGAGGTAGATATTATTTGCCAGGATAAGAACTGGACACATTAAAGAAACAGAAATAGGGACCCCTGGGTGGCTCAGTCCATTGAGTGTCTGACTCTTGATTTCAGCTCAGGTCATGATCTCAGGATGGTGGGATCGAGTCCTGTGTCAGGCTCCATGCTAAACATTGAGTCCGTTTGGGATTCTCTCCTTCTCTCTCTGCCCC
This sequence comes from Mustela lutreola, assembly GCF_030435805.1. Taxonomy (NCBI): domain Eukaryota; kingdom Metazoa; phylum Chordata; class Mammalia; order Carnivora; family Mustelidae; genus Mustela; species Mustela lutreola. The sequence continues at coordinate 60,515,815 of NC_081297.1, forward strand.
TCCTCCCTCCCTCTCTCTCTCTCTCCCCCTGTCTCTTCTCTCTCTAAATGAATAAATAAAATGAAAGAAAGAAAGAAAGAAAGAAAGAAAGAAATAAAGAAAGAAAGAAAAGGCTATTTTCCTCACCCTCAACCCAATGCTTTCGTCACTAGAACTAAGAGCATGATAATAACTGTGAAGTTCTCTGCTCATGTAGAGTGTCCTGGGTTACATGCACTCTCATTTCACCCCTACAACACTTGGACATGGGCACTATTACTGCCCCATGTTATGTGAGAAGACAAAGGCTTACAGGCTACGCCACTTGCCCAAATGCAAATGTCAGGCTCAGGATAGAGCAGGGATTCAATGCAGACAACCTGTTCTCTTCATCCCTGTCTCCCTGTGAGCCATACTTTCCATCAGGTGTCATTGCCCCCTTCCCTCTGTGTCCATGATGGAGCCAAGAGGTTTACCCATCCCAGGAAGTGACATGAAACTTCAAAGATCCACAGAAATCTTCCTTAATTTCAAGCCTCAGCAAGCACAAATCATATTTCAGCCTATTATTTGAGGCAGTAGGAAGACACAGAGCTGTATTAGGGATTTTTTTTTCTTTGCTCTATCAGCAAGTTTCTCTGTGGCTTTTAGTCTTTTTCCTCCTCTGCAAAGACCTACAAAACTGTTCTATCCTCTCATCTTAGAAAAGCACAAACCCAAACAGGGAGAGGCCTGCTTCTTCTTTTTCTTTCAGTTCCCTGATTCTTTCAGCTCCCTTTTTCCCAGGCAAAGACCTCCCTCCAGGACCTGGAAAGCTGAGCCACTGGGAGCAAGAAGGGAGAGAAGCCAGCTTCCTCCTCCTAAAGGAGGAAAGGAGGGAGGATCTGCTGGCCTCAGGACAACAGAGTTAGCTAGAGGAGATGGCCCTCCCTGTCTGCCTGTCCTACTTGCTCAGCTGCTCAGCATCTGCCCTGCACCCAGGAGTGGGGCTACTCTAGGGTTTCTGCCAATCTCCTGGGCTCTGGCAAAAGGAGCCAAAAGGGGCGCAGATGTGTCCTGCATCCCAAAGCCCGCGGGCACTGTTGTGGGACTCTACAGTCCCTGTCTAGGAAGCCAGGAGAGACATCCTGACTTCATAGGTCTCCCTACCTCCGACATCCTCCACTCATATAGCTTTTATTCCCTCTGTCCTCCCTGTCACTCCCCAAAATCCTCCCAACCTGCTCAGAAGATAGCACATGCTGTAAGTGGAAAGAACTTTTGGCTGAACATCAAAAAGCTTGGGTTCACCTCTAGCTGTGTGGGCGCTATCCTCATCTATAGAATGTGGCAAATGGCAACTGCTCTGTATTTCCCACGAAGTGGTAAGAATGAGAGGAAAATGTCCGTGAAGATTCAGTTACGTCAGTTACAGAGGCAATGGCCAGGGTTGCTCTTAGTATGGCCACCACAGTGAACAGGGTACAGAGCAGCAGCAATGACACAGGTTTCACAATCAGGCAGATCAGGCATGAAATCCCGGCCTCTTCCTGAGATGGCTGGAGCTCATTTTCTTCATCTGTACATTGGGAATAAGATTGCCGGCTTCAAAGGATTATCATGGGATTCAATGCGGGGATGGACAGCGAAACACCTAGTAGAGAGATAGGTGGCTGGTGAGAGCCACCTCTGTCTGTCCTCTCCCAGTGTTCCAAATCCAACCCAGGGCTGCAGACCCCTGTACTATGGATGGGCTGGCTGGACCTTGAGTAAAGGTACCTCCCCTAGGGACCAAATACAACCAAAGCACATGCTCTGAGCCCCAGCTGCACTGACCTGGAAGAAAAGTGTCATTTTTGCCCTCCAATCTAGCAAGATTGCCCTGTCCTAGACTCACGCATTAAAAAGTTTCCTGAAGCCCGCTGGGACTCCAGTACCAGAGTTCCAGGCAAGACATAATGCACGGACATTAGAGACAGTGAAATCTCACACAGAGCTACAAATACACATCCATAGACACAGCCTCCAGACTGAGATTTCTAAACAAGACTCTGGTTATACTTTGCCCCCATTCGATCCACTTTTGATATATTTTTGACTCTTCACTGTTAGGGAAATGAAATGCTAAAACTAGCAGGTGAGAGCTGAAAGTTTCACAAGGAACAGGGTATTTACAGAGTCCTGAAATCTTTAGAAGTGCACCATAATTTTAAAAAATGATAATTTTTTAACTGGTGTACCTCATTTTATTATGGTTTGCAGATAGATTGTTTTGTTTGTTTACTTTGTTTTTTTTTTTAATTTTCTGGTGATTTAAGATTCATTGTTTATGTACCACACCCAGTGCTCCATGCAATACGTGCCCTCCTTAATACCTACCAATAAAAGTAAAGAGAAGAAGAGTAGCATCTCGTGTTACCAGTAATGGGAAAAGCGATACCATGTGCTCCCCGATGTGAGGCACTGAGGGCACAGGAGCACATATGGAATCCTGACAAAATCGTCCTACCCACATCAAATCATGTGAAACTGCAAGCCAACCAAACTGAGAGACAGTCTACAAAATAGGAGAACTGTGCTCTTTAAAGGTCAGCACCCTGAGACAGAAGGGAAAGCCAAGGAGCAGTTCCAGCTTAAAGAAGAAAAGAGAGAAAACTATATGCACTTTGTGATTCTACATATTATTAGGAAAATCATGAAATCCAAGCTAAGTCTATAGGTTGGATAATACTATTGTATCAATCTTAAATTTCCTAATTTTGATCATTGTACCGTGGTTGTGAAAATCATTGTTTTTAGGTAAGGGTAAAGGGGTATAAGTATCTGCAAATTACTCAAAAGTTTCAGGGGGAAAAAAAGGCAGTGTGATAACGCAAAATATGAACTCTTGAAGATCCAAGGGACAGGTGTACCAGAGTTCTCTTTACTACCCTGAAAATTCTTCTGTAAGTTTGAAATTATTTCAAAAGAGGAACTAACAAAATTCAAAAAAAAAAAAAAAAAGGTTCAACCCTAAATTGGTGACATTTGAGGATTTCTTAGCTCTCACCTCCAACTATCTGAACAATCTTATGTTCCACTCATTCTCACATTTAGCCACCCTGAGCTGCTTGATTTTTCCCAAAACAATCCCTACATTTTCCACTTTGGTTTTCATTCTCACTCAGATCTCTCTGCCAGCAGACTTCTTTTTACTCCTTCAGCTTTTTAAATCCTATTCAACCCTGGACCTCCTTACAAAAAATTACCCAGTATTAAGGAAGAAACCCTTGTTAGCTCCTAAACCCATCCAGTCTGCTGGGTTTACTCCTAAATCCGGGTGAAGTCACCGTTCAGGGCAGAGTAAGCTAGCCTCGGATTTCACCCAGGAAACCACAAACCGAATTCAGAGACTGAATCTAGGCTGTCACCTGGTGGTCATTAGGAATATATGCGTTTGAAGAGTTCTGTGAACCAGTTAGCAGGATGGAAAGTCAGGACAGGAATTCGGCCTGCAGCCTCCTTTGATCCATCTGTGGGTTATAAAAATCCATTTCATGGATCGATTTTAGACAATTAAAGATAGATTCATTGTTTTTCACAGAATACTCATGCAATAAAAGAGAGTTATTATAATTAGAAACATAAAATAGTATACTGTGCAAAAGCTTTTGATCTTGATGAAATCCCAGTAGTTCATTTTTTCCCTTGCTTCCCTTGCCTTTGGCGTTGTTCCTAGGAAGATGTTGCTGCGGCAGAGGTCGAAGAGGTTGCTGCCCGTGTTCTCCTCAAGGATTTTGATGGATTCCTTTCGTACATTGAGATCCTTCATCCATTTTGAGTCTATTTTTGTGTGTGGTGTAAGGAAATGGTCCAATTTCATTTTTCTGCATGTGGTAGTGATCCAAAGGGACACATGCACCCGAATGTTTATAGGAGCAATGTCCACAATAGCCAAACTATGGAAAGAACCTAGATGTCCATCAACAGATGAATGGATCAAGAAGATGTGGTATATATACACAATGGAATACTATGCAGCCATCAAAAGAAATGAAATCTTGCCATTTGCAACAACATGGATGGAACTAGAGCGTATCATGCTTAGCGAAATAAGTCAAGCAGAGAAAGACAACTATCATATGATCTCCCTGATATGAGGAAGTGGTGATGCAACATGGAGGCTTAAGTGGGTAGAAGAAGAATAAATGAAACAAGATGGGATTGGGAGGGAGACAAACCATAAGTGACTCTTAATCTCACGAAACAAACTGAGGGTTGCCGGGGGGAGGGGGTTTGGGAGAAGGGGGTGGGATTATGGACATTGGGGAGGGTATGTGATTTGGTGAGTGCTGTGAAGTGTGTAAACCTGGTGATTCACAGACCTGTACCCCTGGGGATAAAAATATATGTTTATAAAAAATAAAAAATTAAAAAAAAAAAATAAAAATAAAATAGTATACTGAAATCTTAAAGACCATTTATTTCCATTTTACCATTTTATAGTTAAGGAACATGAATTCCAAGAGGGATGCAGAGCAAGTCCTAAGAAACAGACTTTTTGACCCCGCAGTCCTTTAGCAAATGTAGGTCAGAAGAAGCAAGTTCATTATGAGCATGACAAAAACTATGATAGGTAAACATAGAATGCTTTGAGTGGTTTAAATCTTTCATCCTGTCTTCTTTTCTGCCTTATCTTCCCATCCTCTCATCTGCCTTCTAAGGTAGGCTGCCAGCTGCTAGCTCCAAGTGGGCAAGGGCAGGAGGGGACTCCAGAGCGGGAGGAAGGAGGAGGATGGTTGCAACAGGGGCTACTGCCTGGGGAAGGGTGCCATGTTCCCTCCGATGAGGTAGACCAGAGCAATCAGGGTGGTTGTGCTTCACTTTCACTTTCTCTTGTGTTATGAATCTCTTCCTTTCAGAGTCTCCCTCTGTGCTTCCATCGGGTTCAGTGTTTCTTCCTTCTTCTTCTCCACCTCTTCCTCCTTTTCTTTGAAACTAAAAAAGGGATGCCTCCTTGGCACCAAGACTGCTGCAAAGACCAAGGGCTTGGCACCAAGACTGCTGCAAGAGACCAAGGGCTGATAACACATACATCATTTCCCCTCCTGCAGCTCTCCCTCTGATCAGCCAATGACAGTTATCCCACTTCCTCTGATTAACTGACACAACACTGATGCAGCATGATAAGGTCTTTCCAGAAATCCTGGTTTGTTCTCCAGTCCCTCACTGGGTTCCACTCCATACCCTCGCTTCACCCACCAGAGCCTCTAGTTCACTACAACTGGGGAACAGTCTGACTTTGGAGGGATGGCCTCGGAGCTTCAGGGCTTCCCTTCTGGGGAGATGAGAGAACAATACGGGCTTAGAAAAGAGCCACCCGTCCCTCTAATCTATTCACCTCCTGGCCCACCTCAGTGTAACCCAAGTGCTCATGCAAGGGCCCATGCACATGAGTATGGGCACTTACAGAGGTAAGTAAGTAAGTGCCCATACTCACCCGACTTACAGAGGTAAGTGCCCATACTCACCCGACATTTTTTTTCCCTTACACCAAATCTACAGCAACCACCAAATTCTACCTGCTGTCATGGCTTTTAATGCCTATCCCCTTAAAGATGTTAGACTATTGGACCAAAGACCCCAGTTTTAAATATTCCTCAAATCCATGGGGTCACTAACCTCCTGGCACTTATTTCATAGCTCCTCCAAGCTTCAACCCAAGATAAATGATTTTTTTAAAAGGGAAACTTATTTATTTACTTATATAGAACATGCGTGAAAGAGCAGGCATGAAGGGGTAGAGGGAGGGGGAGAGAGAGAACCTTAAGCAGGCTCCACACTCAGCGCAGAGCCCAACACAGGGCTCGATTTGAGTGACCCCAAGATCATGAACCTAAGCTGAAATCAAGAGTTGGACACTCAACCAGGTGCTCCCTTAAATATTTTTTATTCAAAAAAATTATATTGTTTTTCTGTCATCCCCTCTTTCTTTTCCTGCCACCAATGCTATCATTGTCATGAGTGTTATGAGTGATCCATACCAGGTACCTGGTATGGAGGGGAACCCAACAGCAGCCCTCTTTTCTTCTAGACAGGGAGACCAAGATGAAAATATTTCCACATTTCTTATCCCTCGAGTCCATGGAGCCCCAAAAGAACCCTGCCTCTCATCCTCCTACATCCTCAGATCCTTCCTCCTCCACTGCACATACACTCCATACTATGGGCCCCAGGCTCTTTGCTCTTCAATAGGCTTAGTAAAGCACTGAGCATTCACTGTATGTGTCTCACTTGAGACCTTAATGAGGTGCTTTGCTTCTCAAGTTAAACAGGCTTGATCAAAAGATAGATCACAGCTCATAGGACAGTTAAACAATCTTACGCTCAAACCATCTGAGTATGATGAAAGACATGAGTGTCACTATTTAATCTAGAGAAGACAGAACTGTATTGTCTTTGGTGGAGGAAAACTTTCTCGAAAGTAATTTCCTTGGGACAATCCTCAAAAAAAAAAAAAAATACACTAATATGTTTGGGAACTACAAACTCTCCCCTTCTAGGGAGTCGCATTCTTATGAGCTTATTAAAAGCTTCAAGAAGTTGTGTCTAGAAATCACGTTTGTCTCTTGTTGACCATATGTTTCCCCAAATTATTTAATCAACTGGAGAGTGCACCCTCTAAGGCAGAGCATTTTACATTGTGTCTCTTCATATGCCCCTGCACCTCGCTTCTTTCTGGCACCACCTAATAAAATGCAACTTGGATAGAATTTTAATTTCAGGTCTCTGAAAGAGTACCCTCCACAGAGGCCTAGGACATTCTGCTCCTCTGGGCTGCAGGATTACAAACAAGGAAGCCATAGCAAGACAGAAGGAAGGACTTTCCTGCAACTGAGTTGAGTGATTCAACAGGAAGGGTGTTTAAGGAAAGTTTGCAAATCCCATTTCTTGGAATCCTGAACTCCCAGAACACAGAAGCAAAGAGAAGGAGATGACCTTGGTGGACTCTTTTCTGTCTGGAGAAAGTCTAGAAAACCCTCGATTAGTTGAACCACAGCCTTCCTTCCTACAAATCTATCCGCTATTTCCACTTTCAAGCCTTTGATATGGCAAGGAGAAAAATTCACTCAAACTCCCACATCAGCAGTGTGAAGGAACCAGACTCAGTGAAGAATGGATGTTTGCAAAGCCTCACTCACATCCGAGAAAGGAGAAAGGCTGAGGGCTGAAATAAAAGCAGGTCACTCGCAGCTGCACCTGGGTGGAGAGGCCCAGCTGCTTGGCCCCCAGCAGGGCTGGGAGCTGCAGCTTCTCTGTCACGGGACAGCCTCTCTGAGCAGCTGTCTGGGCTCCCTGGCTAGGATCAGGCTGGGCCAGCTGCCAGTGGAGTGTTCCATCCTGCAGCCTCAGAACCCACTAGCTCAGCTGGGCCACTCAGAAACCATTCTTACCTCTCAGGGCTCTCCAGTTACCTGTCTGGGGGATAATATCATTCACAAGCAATTTTTACTTGGCTTTGCCATGGACAATAGTTGTATTCTACTGCATCTTCTATTACCCGCAGGATGATTTCTTTTTTTTTTTTTTTTTTTTTTTTTTTTTTTTTTTTTTTAATTTTTTATTTTTTATAAACATATATTTTTATCCCCAGGGGTACAGGTCTGTGAATCACCAGGTTTACACACTTCACAGCACTCACTAAATCACATACCCTCCCCAATGTCCATAATCCCACCCCCTTCTCCCAAACCCCCTCCCCCCGGCAACCCTCAGTTTGTTTTGTGAGATTAAGAGTCACTTATGGTTTGTCTCCCTCCCAATCCCATCTTGTTTCATTTATTCTTCTTCTACCCACTTAAGCCTCCATGTTGCATCACCACTTCCTCATATCAGGGAGATCATATGATAGTTGTCTTTCTCTGCTTGACTTATTTCGCTAAGCATGATACGCTCTAGTTCCATCCATGTTGTTGCAAATGGCAAGATTTCATTTCTTTTGATGGCTGCATAGTACTCCATTGTGTATATATACCACATCTTCTTGATCCATTCATCTGTTGATGGACATCTAGGTTCTTTCCATAGTTTGGCTATTGTGGACATTGCTGCTATAAACATTCGGGTGCATGTGTCCCTTTGGATCACTACATTTGTATCTTTAGGGTAAATACCCAATAGTGCAATTGCTGGGTCATAGGGCCCCGCAGGATGATTTCTTACCAAAGGTCTGTCACTTAATATTTTCATTTTCCACAATAAACCACATGTAGCCACATGAGAGAAAAGAACAATAATGGCTGCAGAGGTCATAGATTCCTAGAGCCAAGAGAATATTTGAAAATATTTCTGTATTTGTCAGAAGAGGAAACTGATGTCCATGAAACCACGTAACAACCACAAGGTTAATGTTAAAGTGGAGGGTCCCTTCTACTCTCAATTCAATGTTTATACTGAATTCCTTAATGCTCAAGGGAGAGGGCTCCCACAGGGACACACGGGCCATGTGACAAGGTGCTGTACAGCCAAATCACATAGGCAGTAAGTTGAGTCCTAAAGATGTTAATTCCTATGCGCTGGACTACAGAGCCACCTAACGGCAGAGTCTGATGCTGGCGCCCACTCTCCTAACCAAGACACTACCAATATTGATCAAAATGTTAGCATTTTGGACAGAACCACCAATGAGTCCTGTGCTGACAAGCCCTGTATCTTCAAAGACATTTAGCATCTTTGGCCCTCGGACGCTAACTACCAGGAGCAGCTTGACAGTCACTCGGAAAATTAAAATGTCATTCCGTATTTACAAACTTTCTGTAGAGGTACTCCTCTCTAGACCCCAACTGTTAAGGCAAATATTGCATTTCAGAAACTTAGGGCTAAAAATAATTTTAAAGAGTTCCACTGGTTTAGTTTTTTTCATTGTATGGCAGGTGTTGGAGAAGTGGGAAGACAGCTGATCACCAATGATAAATGTTAGCCAGGAATGACAGTGATTGAGGGTTGAGGAAAATTTTTCAGAGTTTATAAAAACTTCTTGGAACTGAAATCCAATAAACTGGAGACATCTCCAGGTTGTGACAGAGTTTTTAAAAATTCATCTTTAAAAGTCCCTTGGGAAAGCAGTCATTTATTTAGAAAGAAGGGGAGAAGAGAGAAAGAGAAAGAAGGAAAGAGAGAGAGAGAGAGAGAAAGAAAGAAAGAAAGAAAGAAAGAAAAAAAGAAAGAAAGAAAGAAAGAAAGAAAGAGAGAAAGAATTTAAAGAGGTTTAAGCATTTTTTTAAAGGGCTAATAAGTCAACCCCAAAAGAACTTGTCCACGATGTCATGCATATTTAAAAACAAGCTTCTATAGAATTACCAGAGTGTGAAAGAGATATGCAAACTCATCCATTTTGCTGAGAACTGTCTCAAGTGTGTGATAGGGCTATGAGCATTGTGTCTGAGACAAATGTGAGTTAACTTTTAGACACCCCTCCTCCTGGGGACAGAAAGCTTTATCACACAGATTTTCCAGTAACATGGTAGGAAGACTCCTACACATGCATTGTTAAACGGGAGGTACCTTTCCCTTAATAGGAAAAGACTTTTCATTTTACAAAGACTAAGGCAGCCCTCTGACAGGAAGGGCTCTTTTGTGGTGAGCTCAGTGACTTCAGATCTTTTGTTCTTCAGTCTCCTGAGCTAGGGCAAAGGATGTGGCTGGGGTAGGAGGTGGAGACTATGCATGTGTGTGTGTGAGTGTGTGTGTTCTCATTTCCGCTTCCCCTTTCTGAGCTGGCAACAGAAATTTAATGAGGACAGAGAGAAAGGTACAACATGCAATATGATACTCTGTCACTGTCCTCACTCAGATCCCCATACCTGGGAAGGGCTTCGCCCGGCTTCACTAACCGCTCTGCCTCAAACTTTGCTCCCTACCTGCGGACAGGTGAGTATAATTTCCACCTCAGTTTTAAGATTATACTGATATGGGATGGTGCTGGGAGAGAGGAGAGAAATCAGGTTGCCAAGAAAAGGGAAAAATCAAGAGAAAATCTTCCACATCCCTGACTTCAGTCTTAAAAAATTCATCACTGTGTCTCTCAGAGCAAAAAGGACCCTTTACTTTTTTTTTTTTTTTCCTCCTGCCTATTACAGGAAAGGTACTCTATACAGGGTCACAAAACATGGGTTCTTTTGATGGTCTGAATTACTATTTTAAATTACTATTTAAAAGTTTCACTTTTCTCGTGTAGGACGTTCCTCTGTGTGTCTTGCTATATACTCCCTTGTCCTGTAATTTCAAACTGATTCTAACTTTGAAAGTTTTTCTCAAGGAGTAAAGTTCCTCACTTCACTGCACGTCCCATTCTAGTGCTCGTAACTGTGAACTAGTGGGAATACCTCTCCTAAATCAGTGCTGCTTTGTATCTACTCTCCTCTGAAGCTGCAGAAGAAAGCTGACAAGGAGATAAGCTACAGAAAGATATGTTGGGAGTAGATATGAGGGAAAAGTCATGCAATTGGACAGTGCCAGGCCAATTTAACTGGAAGGCTCAAGAGGGACAAGCACATGTGGGGATTGTTTCTCAGGCTGTACATCTCAGAGATGGATATAGGGATACATTGATCACTTCATGACTTACATCATCTCAGGTGGGGAAGGATCCATGTTCCTGCAACATCCTTTGTCATAGTGGCAGCCGGGCTGAGAATGTCACCACCTACGTGACTTTTGGGGAAAGTAGAAAAATGGAAAGATCTTCCACACTGGGGTTTTCCCAGGCCCCTGCTGTGCAACTGAGCTTTCCATTGGGTGGAGAAGAGGCAGGTCCCCGACACAGAACAGCAACAAGATAAAAGAGCCCCCCAGAAATGGTTTGATAAAGATCATGAGGATTTATAAATACCAGTGACTCTGTCTATTACAAATGGCTGCCTGTCTAGGCAAGGGGACTTCTTAAACAGTATGTGGCAGGTGCTGAGGTTAGCAGATTGGAGGTTGGAGGCCTTCAGGTTGTGTGCCCAAGCTGCAGGTTAACAGTTCTTAAGCTTGAGGGATTGGAGCTGAAAATCTGGTATGAGTCTCCTATAACAGGAAGCATTACTAGGAGGAGAGTAGGCCGGGTTTATCATGTATCTCTACTAGATTAGTATCAGAGAGAACAAGCAGAAGATAGAACAAGAGGGATAGAAAGAGATCTAATAAATGATTTCTTATTCACGGGCACCCCAGGGAGTTTAGAAACTCTTTATAGCCCTACTGATAGCTATTCCCCATAACTCCCCTGGTCCCTGAAAGGGAGATGGAACCCTGCAATTAAGCATTACATAGTGGCCCTGGGAGTCAACACAGTCATTTTTAGTTCAGGGTTTCTAATAGAGAATGACTCGTATTCTAATAGAGAATGGAGAGGAAGTCTTGTCCTAGTTTAAATCATGACTCATGGGTCCACCCTGGGCTACAGTAAGGGGAAAAGATCCAACAGTGATTGTCACTTGATAATTGGCAACTATTCTGCTTTCCACCTAAAGGACAAAAGTTAAATGGGTATCCCAGTACCCATGGTACTTTTTACCCTCCCCATACCCAATCCCAATACAAAAAGGCCTAAACACAGATTCTGAGAAGAAGGGGTGTAGATCATTGTGAAAGAAAAAGAGAGGAGAATTAAAATGAGCACATGAGAGAAAGAGCTGCATTCCCATAGAAACAGGACCAAAGAATTGAAGACATGGAATCAAAGAACTAACAAATCCACTCATCCTCACTCCTGTCTCCAGACCAAGCCATCTGCAAACCAGGACAGGTAAACAGAGGTTTCTTCATCTTGCTGTCTTTGCAGCCCATCCAGGTGAAAAAAAATTAGTGTCTCACAGCACTGAGAGCACAGGATTACTCTTTTCCAAATATATAACTTTAATGTTTCCCTGGTACTTTATGAGCCTTCCATAAAGCTCATTCACACTCTGAAGCTGGACATAGGGAAGGAAAGGAAGGAGAGAGAAATAGGTTTTAGATGGTCACTTTTCAGTATTTATTCAGCTGAAATTATTTATGTGAGAAAGACAGTAAGAGAGGAGGGTAAAATAGTTATATTCATTCACTGAAATTTTTCTTTATATTATTTATCAAATAACATCTCCCTTTTTCCCTGAAATAGACTGAACTGCTGCTTTAGATCATAGGAGTCTCAGAATGCTCAGATGCTATATTCAGGGGAGTTTTTGTTCTGAAGATCTTCCCAACTGCAGTGACATGGAAGAGAACTAGAAATTAGGAATATATTTCCTATCTATGCAGGAATGTGAGACATACTGCAGGTTGGGGGTGTGTGTCAAATGGGGTGCTGTCACCCTGGCCTGAGATGGAGGTTGTCCTTATCTACAGCAAAATGGCTGTCCTGGGATTTCCCAGCCTTTTGCAAGGGTGGGGATATGTGCATATCTTGGCTGTGCAGATATGGATAAGATGCAGAAGTTCTTGTGGGCCCCATCATGGAAACTCTGTTTCCTTCTTATCTACTCCCACACTTGTTTTCACTCTCAGTCCCAGTTTACAGGCCCTGTTTGGGCATAGGCACAATATGGAAAGAAGAGAAGAGAAGTCTTTCTAATACGTGTTCCTGGGAGGAGGCCCAGCTAGAGCGGACACCAGAGTGGCATGAGGAAGGTGGTGTTATGTAAAGGAAAAAGCATAGACCTCGGGCTCAGATCTTGCGAGTTACAGTCCCATTTATAACCTTAATATTTATGTGATTTCGGGTAAGCCTCCCCTTCTCTCTCTCTCTCTCTCTCTCTCTCTCTCTCTCTCTTTTCTCACTTTCTCTCTCCCAACCCTTTCTCTTTTTCAAAATGACTGACCAGGATTAGATAGATGACTCTCTCAGATCCCTTTGGGCATGGAGTAAGAAGGAACGAACTACTTACTGTTTATGTTTTCTCTCTGCTCCGCAGCCATCTGGATTTGATACCCACTGTTGTATGCCACTGCTCACTCCTTCTTCTTTCTTATTCCTGAAAGTGTTCTGACTTTGGTGAATGGTTTAGACTGAGGGAAGATTAATAATAATAATTGTTATTGTTTAATCAGCACTTCCTTTATATATCAGGTACCTAACCTCCATTACCTGATATTAGCCCCCGGTAGCCCAACAAGTTGTGTGTTACCTGTTTTATATACAAAGAAACTTAGATTTAGAAGGGACAGATGATTTTAGCAAGGACACACATACAGTAAGTAGATAGAACTGTGATTTTAAACAAAGCTAACTCTGATCCCAAGTCCCTTGCTCTTTCTTTACAGGCCCTCTCTTTTCCTTCCCAAGAGTTGGCCATCTTCACTGGGCCCCTTAAAAATATCCCCATGAGACACCTGTAAGCAGAGCTGATATTTGGCAGGTACAAATTGGTAGACCCATAATGATTGTTAAAATATTTCCATGCCAATTTATGATAAATATCAATTGCCCCAAGTCCAGTGACTTCCCATGACCAACTTGACTCTCCCAGCTCTCCCCACAAGATTCCCCAGACCAGTGCCAGAAACTCAATGCCGTATACTTGCAGGACCCAGCTACGGGGCTGTGACTGGTGTCAACTCTGATTGGCCTGTGTTACTCTATAACCACCCTTAAATGTTCTGAATGGCACAGCAATCCGAAAGCAATGTGGAATCCCAGGCAGACTTTTTCCTCTCAACTGGAACTTTGTTGGACCTGCTGCTGAACTGACAGGTGAGCCTGACAAAAGCAGAATTGCTTCGTAATCTAGTCGGGAGTTAGGAAGGAAAACTATGCTAATAACCAAAAAAGGCAACATCTCCTTCACTAAGATTGACACAAAGCCAAGCATGAATTAATTTCGGTTTTTGCTGTCTCTTCTATATGAGGCTATGAAGTTTCCGTAGAGAGTTTCCGTAGCATGTGAAATGCAGAATTCACTGAAATAGTTTCTTTCTTTTATCCCAAATTACGTGTACCATTGATATTTGGGTACAGATATTAGTTTATTTTCTTATTCTATAATTAATGGAAAGACCATATAACTAGAATCAGACCAACCTGAGTTTAATTCTCAACATTATAAGATCCTAATTATATGACCTTGGATAAGTCACATATGTCTCTGAGCGTCACATAACAATTGTTAGCTCAAAGGTGATTATCAGGATTAAGTGATATAGTTTATAAGAAGGTTTTATGGATACATATAAGGTACTCTGTATATCCCAGTAATTTTAGGACCTATCATTTTGGCACATGTTACTATATGGCGAATCTCTGACTACATCCCTTAGAACACAGACTGAATGTATATGGTATATGCAATGCATAATAATGACAGACCCATAAAGGTTTCCTCCTGCTACTACACTTGCTACTTCTGCTGACGATTTTTGTTAGAGGATACTCTTTTCAAAGCTCTTAACTCCTGAATCTTCTTTTTTTTAATTTTTTTAACATCTTAATTTTATTTTATTTTTTTTCAGTGTTCCAAGATTCATTGTTTATGCACCACACGCAGTGCTCCATGCAATATGTGCCCTCTTCGTTTGTCTAACTTCTATCCTGTCAACTGAAAAACTTTGCTTTGAGCAATAACATCCTCAAAACAAAAAGAATTCCCTCCTGCTCTATTTGTTATAGTCAGATTCCAGAACATTGGCCAGACTGTGGAGAAATGTGAAGGGAGCAAGCCTCTAAAGAGATGTAGAAGAGAGGAAAGGACAAGGGGCTGAAAATGAGAGCAAAAGGGAAAATATGGCTTTTAAAGAGTGACTCAGGCAAATAGCAATAGAACCAGTGTGGAATTTTGGGGGTTGAGGAGCACACAGTTAGTAGGAACATCAGAGAAAAAATACCAGCAGGCTAGGACTTCCTTCCTCACAGGAGTTAGATTAAATAAAATACCAAATACAAATAGATTAAATACAATAAACCAGTATCACGAAAATGGTCCTCAGATTCCACAGGGAATGTTTGACCTAGAAGTGGAAACTTAGAATGGAAACTTCTAGGAAAATATTTTTTAAATAAAGAAGAACTTGATAGTTTAAGCTTTATAAAATTCAATGTGGCCCCTGTGTCCCATCAATAAAAGATCAGCATGACTATGCCCCAAGCCTCTCTGCTCTTCACCACAAGGTATAAAATTACATATACATTAGGATTAGTGACCTATGGAGAGTCAGGAGCCCCTGTCCCATGGCATGTACTAATGAGGTTAGTTATTCAGCATCGGTATGATTCTTGCTCCTCTGTAGGTAGAGCATTTGCTGAGCATCTCCTGCAATAGGTACCCTGCTGGATCCTGAGATGGGGCTTGGGGGAAGGGTTACAAAGAAGGGGGCATGATGACAAGACGGGTGACCTCTTCTCTCTTGCAGCATAAGGTGTGGGCATATGTGTTATTTGCTAGAGGTGGGGAAGAGAAGAGATGACAGATAGGTTTTCAAAGTACAGATAGAATTTGTGTGGTGGGGGGGAGCAATGAAACCTTCTTTAGCATCAGCTAAAGAAAAAGTAGCAAAAATGTTCAAACTGTGCTGGAGCTCAGTGAGCAATGCCTAATGGAATTACACTCCTTTGGGCCCCTTTTGGGCTTCCCCAGTTCAAGACTCACTGCTTTCCTGAGTCCGTGGAAGTTGGGAGTGCAGGCACGTCATAAATCAGTGTCACCAGGGAAGGGAATCTGTCAAATGGGAAGTAACACCAGAGGCCACAGGACCATTTCCTAACGCTTCTGGGGAAAACTATGCAAAAGCATTTTCTTTTACAGGTATTATCCATACAGATATTTCAAACTCAACTAGAATAAATTCAAATGCATTGGTATTGAAATCAGATTTGTATATTGACTCCCACCAATTCATTTTCAAGAGGATGAAACTGCTGTCCGAGGAGGAAACCTAACTGACTTGTCAGGAGTCAATGAGCTGGACCAAAAAGTTGAAAGAATGCCCATGTCTACCCTGATTCCTAGTCACTACTCTTTTCATGGCTCCCAACTCTCTTATACATCTAGGTGTATGTATTTGTATGACTTGTCTTGAAGGAACTATGTCCAGGCCCTTCTCTCTATTACAAAACTGCCATCTGCAAGCATCCAGCCTGCAATTCTTTCTAATGCTGTCACTGCTGATGTGCTTGTCTGATATCATTTGCTGCTTCCTCCACATTCCCACAAAGAATACCCAGTTTCTTATCTCTCAGAAACACAGCTTCCTCCTATGATCTCTAACTACAGTTCTATCCCTCCCTCCCTCATAATATCACTGTGTTCATCTTGTTCCCATATAACATGTCTCTGCAGCAGATATTGGGGGGAAATGAACGTGTTCAATTCCCTGGGTCCATGTCCAGTCTGCCACAGCCGAGATTAGCTTAGATGTGCCTTGCATCTTTTCTTTCAGGCTTGAAACCATGTTGCTTTCCCAAGGGAAAAAATTATTCCATTCTCACCCACATTGCTCAGAAAATGCCTGTCATTCTCAGTGGGCGGTAGAGTCCTTAACTCATCCAGGCTTTTTGTTGCCATAACCATAATAGTCATTTATTTATAAACCCTTCTTTGGAATTCTTCAGCATCGAGGATTCTGTTCCATAGGCTGTAGAAGCCAGGTCTGACTTCATGAAGAAGGTTCACTAAGAACTGGGCTTTGCAAGGGCAGCGCATCAAAGGCCGAGGGACAGGAAGATAGAGAGGGAAAAGAACATGAGAAGAACATAAGGTTTAAAATGAGATAAGCATTTTCAGGGGGCAAAAGAGAAATTAGCCTATATGTGTCCGATGTATTTTCAAAGATGTGAGATGAATGTAGAATAAATTCGTATCACAGAGGATGTCGAAACCCAAGCACAGGTCTCTATCTACCATCTCAACTAGCAAGATTCTAGCACTGCACTAAGCGGTATGGGGGCTCAGCTATAAAATGGCACATCCAGAAGTTTACAGTACCAGAAGCATCAAATTTTAGGGCAGAATGTCCCAGTTGAGAAACTGAGACCAGAGAAAGGGATCGAATTTTCCAAG
Organism: Mustela lutreola; assembly: GCF_030435805.1. NCBI lineage: Eukaryota > Metazoa > Chordata > Mammalia > Carnivora > Mustelidae > Mustela > Mustela lutreola. The sequence continues at coordinate 60,532,767 of NC_081297.1, forward strand.
GTTATACCACTAGCAAGTGGCAGAGTGAAGTGCGGGAGTCACATCTTCCTTCTTTCCTCCTTTCTTTCTTTCCTTCCTTCCCCTTTCCTTCCTTTCTTCCTTCATTCCCTCCTTTCTTCTTCCCTCCTTTCTTCCTGCCCTCCTGTCTTCCTTTCAAATTCCCCTCATTACCAAAAAATTCTTCTTTGTGAGCTGAAGAATTCTAAGAATCCTTGTGATTTAAATGAGGTCCATTTACTCTGGGAATTAGAGACAGTAGTCAAGTCAGCCTTTGACATTTTCTCCTCTGGACCAACTGACATCAACCTATTCAATATTTTGAAGGTGCAGAACGAGGTAAATAAACCCTGATCAAGGCATTTAGATTTCCTAAGTTCTTCTAGCTTCATCCTTTCTTTTATCACCCCACAAGAGCTATGACTAAAGGACAAGTTTTCTCTGTGCCTCCTCTTTGTGGTTTCCCTGCATCACAAGCTGAATTTACTCATTTAATTGCTGGTCAAAGGTCCAGGCAGTGGACAAAGAGCCAGGTACTCAGGGTTAACAACATCTCAGGTTAACTGTCTCTTGTTGGAAAATACTAGGGAATGGGCAGGACCGAAGTGAAAGAATTTAGGTCTAACCACAGTAACTATGCATCATCATTCTTCTCTGGGTATGTTTTGTCTGTAGCAAACAGAGGCATCCAAAACAATTTTATTGCCGTAGGAAGGCACTTTAGGTTCAGGATGGTCTTTCCAAAAATGGCTATGTTAGGGCCTCCATGGTTGCATGCCTCCCTAATGAATTTGTATTGAAGTCTTTGAAGAATAGGAGTCTCTGGAAACCTGAACTCATATTTTTTCCTCCTGCTTTTCCTTACTCCAACAATTAAGAGCATAGCTATGAGGATGGAGCTGTGGAAAGCAGCTCCAGAGAGCAGAGGGATGAGTCGTGAAGAGCCCTGGTCAGGCTTTTCTGTGTCCAGTGGGTTGAGTGTGGCAGGCGGAGGAGAGGCAGGAGGATTGAGCTTCCACTGATTTATGTGCATTAGCCTCTAGGCTTTTTAAGCTTTATTCATTCGGGCAAGATTCTTCTCCTCTTTCTTCCTCTTTCAATAAGTGGCTTGTGTCATCGGAACATATCTTTTGGAAGACACAGAGATGTTGAGCAGGCAGTGTTAAATGAAATATAAATGTATAAATGAACTGAGGAGTTAACTGCTAGCTGTGGAGAAGCCCACGTTGACAAATTAGAAAAGAATGACTCTGCAGGTCGTGACTGCTCATTGTACAAGGCAACATCTCTGCCTGTTTGTTTGTGTTATGGGATTTTTTTTTCCCAAGAGAAATCTTATGTGGACCCCCAATATGTAAAAGAGCGGGGGAAACAAACAAACAACAGACTCAGAATGATTCTAGTTGGAGTGACATCCTGGCTGTGGCACCTTGGAAATTTTGTCTGATGTTTGAGATCTGGAAATTCTTCAATTATCTTTATAAAGACCAAATAGAGTGGACTTTATCAATTGTCGATTTAAAGATATTCTAATTTTAGTGGAAGAGTGGAAGAGTCTGAGAGACAACATTCTTAAGGATTGAAGAAAACCGTTTTCTAAGACAGTATGCCGGCCATCGTGAGAAGTAGCAATTCTTTAAGTTAGAAGAACTTTTTCAGTGTCCCTTAAGTCATAAGATGTTTGAAGTTCCAAAATTTGTTGATTTGAAATACTTTCCCTGGTATATGTCAGAGCGTTTGTGGGGGACGTGTGTGGGGCGAAGACAGAGGAAGGGCTGGACAACTCCCCCCATCCTTTTTGAAAGGGCAGAGGGGTCATGCTCCTCTGTGCATTGCTGGGAAGATGTGGGGGCAGCCCTGGAGTAGTTTCTGAACAGAACATGAGAGAGTTATCACTGTATTTCAGCTCTCCAAGCAGCATTCCTGGGGCAGGAGGCCCTAAAGTCTGAGCCAGGGCCATGGAGGGCTCTGTGCTGAGCCCTACATCCTGGGAGAAACGGCGGGCCTGGCTCCAGCAGAGCCGCCACTGGCAGACCCAGGTCCTGGAGGAGGAGGCCACAGCTGCCCTGCAAGATGTCTCAGATCCAGAACCTTCCAGCCTGGACGATGTTTTCCAGGAAGGTAAGAGGCAGTTAGACAATAGAAAGACTTGCCCATGGTCTCGTGCCAGGGGAAACATGCGAGCAGGCACAGGTCTGCAGAGTGTCCTCTGCAGGGGGTCCCTTGATGAGGCTGGGTCTTCAAGGAGACTCATTTTGATGGGTTTAATGCATTTAAAGGAAGAGTAAAGAAATGCAAAATATATAATTTGGGGAGAGAAAGATAGGCATAAAGTAAAGAAAAATAAAACACATTTTTGCATCATCCCCAGAAGCTCTCTGTAAGGGCCTGAGGTCAGGTTCTCCTGAATGCCTTGGGGTATTTTTATTTTGTCTGGGAAACAAAATGACACTCTCACTCTGCTGTGAGCAAGTTGTGTGACTTTTGGCAAGTCACTTACATCACAAAGACATATTTGTCTGATGGAAGTGGTGGTACCTGAAGTCTGAGTAGGACTTTTCTTTTCCTCCAAGCCTCTCAGAGCTTCTTTGAGGTTCAAATAAGACTACAAACATTAACGTTAAAAACAAAAACAAAAAACCCTCATATAAATAAACCCATCTGGCAAAAAACAAAAGCACAAACACAAGTTTGTGATATTTTTGTTGTTGTTGCTTTTTTCCCTATTATTTATTTTTTATTTTACTTTAAGAAGAAGGATCCACCCTGTTCCCAAACCCTGGAGAGAAGGGAGCCGTGGGCCTGTCATCCTGGGCATTTTCCAGGTTCTAGGAGGAAGGAGGCGGGAGGCAGAGAGAGAGAAGAAGCACCCACTATTTTTATACATGGATGTATTCCTGTCATATCTTAAAGAAAAGTTTTATGGGGGAGAAGAGTCTTGTGACGTGGCTCACAAAGGATACACTTGCAGAAGGAGATGGGTTGCAGGGAGGAAGTCTGACCTCCCTCAGCTCTCACGGTGATCTGACCTCTGATATTTCCAGGAAATCCAATCAACAAGATTGAAGACTGGTTGCAGGATTGCGGGTAAGTCCTGGGAGACCCTGGCAGTAAATGCGGCGCAGGTGTGGAGATGCTTGCTGGTACTGACTCTTCGGAGCTAGGAGATGGGAAACGGGTTTGATTTGGGCCTAAAGATCAGGAGTGAGGTTGAAATGCTGGAGGGGTGGGGGAGTGGACTGTACAGGTCTGGGTCAATGTTACCAGTAACTGGGCCTGGGCTGTAAATGAAGTTAACTCCGAGCTGAGACGAAGTTAGGGTGGAGGTCTGGAAATCCAGGCTGGAAGTGGTCTAAGTCCAGAATGATGGAAATGTCTGGGGACTGTCTGGGCTGAGTGGTAGATCCCCTATTCCATCGCTTCTCCCTCAGACTGGAGTCTTACACCGTGTTACAAAAGAGGAGTTAGAAACCTCGTTGTTCGGGTGCCTGGGTGGCTCAGTAGGTTAAGCCACTGCCTTCGGCTCAGGTCATGATCTCAGGGTCCTGGGATCGAGACCCGCATCGGGCTCTCTGCTCAGCAGGGAGCCTGCTTCCTCCTCTCTCTCTCTCTCTGCCTGCCTGTCTGCCTACTTGTGATCTCTGTATGTCAAATTAAATAAATAAAATCTTAAAAAAAAAAAAAAAAGAAAGAAAGAAACCTCGTTGTTCTTATGAGCACAGGAATTCATCACTGCGTTTATTTCTACTACAGAACACAGGACGATGGGCTAAGGGTTTATCCTGGTTATTCAAAGTGGTGAAGAACAGGAGCAGGTACTTCAAGACAAAATGTAGTGTCTCCCTCCTCAGAAACACTAAAATATGAGGACCCACACCCCATCAGTACCATTTTAGGCTCAGTCTACCCAGACAGATATAAGTCTGATCATCTATGTGATAATTCTGAGAATTTATAACTCCTGCCTGCTCCTTCTTTCCCCTCCAGGAATGTTTCAGACTTTCTATAGCCTTTAATCTGAACTCATCCATTAACACATAAATAAACCCATCCTTGCTTATTTGGTAGGAAATAAATAGTACCAAATTATCTAAGGTTGTTCATTTCAACTCTGCCCCAGAAAGTAATGCCCGAAAGGATTTATTCTGTGTTTTTGTGGGTTTGCAAAACAGACTGCCCTTATTGTCTTGACCTGGCTCACAATTCATTGCCTTCACAGTCTGTGAAGGGTCCTCAAAGCTCAGGAAGTGAAGGGATGGTAAAAACAGGAATGTTTGCACATTCTAGTGTGTCACAACTGTCCTAGGATTTGGAATGCCTTACCTGGTATCTACAGGAGAACCAGTCAACTCAGCTAATGTCTTTATGTCATTAATTACTCCTGAGTCAGTTTACATCACTAATGACAGAGCATTTGATGATGTCTAATTGTCTAAATGGCTTAGAAGGGGACCAAGGAGTTTAAAATATGCTCCTTGACTTCAAACATACTACATTCTAGCTGAAAAGAATAAATTCACAGGAATACAAGATTCTACACTCCAGAGATTACCCTTCCCCACTTATATTCCACAGAAATAATCCCTAAACCAAAACATGTACTGAAAAAGTGGTCTGGTGAATCAAAAGGCTCAGAGTTGAGCCTACACTCCTGCAAACTATCTGTGTTAACACCTGTCAGAAAACAACCAAACTCCTAGCTCAGACGCCTCACCTATAAGGTGGAGATTTAGAAGAATAATGTCTCAAAGTTTCTTGTGAGATTTAAATGTGATAATATATGCTTATAAAAAATAAAAAATTAATTCAAAAAAAAAAATATGTGCACAAGTGTTCCCTGCCCTGTAGTAAAATGTGAGCGGTGAGATTTATAAAGAAGAGACTTTCTGCTACTTTAAAACAGCTCTGTCTATAGACTTAACATCTATCTGTCTAAATCTCATTATTTCTCAGAAAAGTATGTCCAGAAATGATACACACCAACTCTAGGACAGTGGTTACCTCTGGGAAGGAAAAAAGTAGGAAGGTATGGGAGTAAAATGAAACTTTAGTTATATTTTAATATTATATTTATATTTTTTAACAGAGATCAGAAATGAAAATGACAAAACGTTTACCTGTGTGAAAACAAGGTGGCAAGTGCAAGGGTGTCTGTCACATTTTCTTTCCCTTTCTATGTGTTGAAAAAATGTCAATATTTACACTTTGAAAAGCCTACAGGAAAGTCTCTTTTTTTTTTTTTTTAATTTTTTATTTTTTATAAACATATATTTTTTATATACATATATTTTTATCCCCAGGTCTGTGAATCACCAGGTTTACACACTTCACAGCACTCACCAAATCACATACCCTCCCCAATGTCCATAATCCCACCCCCTTCTCCCCAACCCCCTCCCCCCGGCAACCCTCAGTTTGTTTTGTGAGATTAAGAGTCACTTATAGTTTGTCTCCCTCCCAATCCCATCTTGTTTCATTTATTCTTCTACCCACTTAAGCCTCCATGTTGCATCACCACTTCCTCATATCAGGGAGATCATATGATAGTTGTCTTTCTCTGCTTGACTTATTTCGCTAAGCATGATACGCTCTAGTTCCATCCATGTTGTTGCAAATGGCAAGATTTCATTTCTTTTGATGGCTGCATAGTATTCCATTGTGGAAAGTCTCTTAACACATATTTGTCTCTGCAGGGGGGATTTAGGTTCATAAAATATTTCCAATTTTCTCTATTTTCTAACCTTCTCTAATATATATGTAATATTTCTTAGTTATGTAATATTTCTTAATATATATGTAATATTCTTAGCCCTTAGAAAAATTAAGGGCTGATGATGGTTGACGATAGCGACAAAACACTGGATTGTGATAATAGATGATGAAGAAGAGGGGGAAATGGCATTGCAGATATGCCATTCTGCGTCACACAGTGTTCAGCTCTTAGGCTGTTGAGACCACAGAAGAAGGAAGGTGAACAAGGAACCTACATTCACTGGACATCTGTTTGCTCTGTTAACAGGTGCCTGCAAGGCGTTTTTCAAATTTTACTTAAAGACTGTATAGTTTCTGTTTTCTTTCCAATGTCAAACAGACATCCTCTGATAGGAAGACAGTTTTGTTTTCTGACAAGCTCTCCAAGAAAGTCTACCAACTTCCTGAGTGATTGAAATATACTTGACTACAATATTATATTAGTTTCAGTTGTACAATATAGTGATTCAACAACTGTATATGTCATGAAATGCTCACCAAGATGGCTGTAGTCACTGTCACCATACAAAATTTTTATAATATTATTGACTATATGCCTGATGCTGTACTTTTCATCTCCATGACTTACATATTTTATAACTGGAAGTTAGTACCTCTTTCAATATGCAGTGTTTCTGTCTGTTTCTTTTATTCAGCATGATGTTTGTGGTGCTCGTCTATGTTTCTGCATGCAGCAACAGGTCATTCTTTTTTATTGTTGTGAAGCAGTAAAATGTATATTTATCATACAATTTTTCCATTTCACAATACAGATTTGGTGTCTCCCAACTCTGGGTTATAATGAATATTATTTCTTTTGGTGAACAGACATAGGTATTTCTATTGAGAGTAAACAGTGGAATACTAGTGTGTTTCAGTTGTAGTTATAATAACAGTCAGTTTTGGCACTTGCATTAATGTGTAGCTGCAGCCCAAGCATTAAATACAAGAGTAAATCTCAGTATTCTAGTAGTTGACTATATAAGTTATGGGGTTTTGGGAATAATATTAAAATAATTTATACTGATATTTGTAATGATATATAGACTAACATTTATGTTTGTGATATGATCTTAAAATACATTTTTATATAATTATCTGTTAGGAAAAGAAGCACATATATGTTGTTCTAGTTATATTATTAGAACTACTCATTCTTTTTTTAAGATTTTATTTACTTATTTATTTGACAAAGAAAGACACAGGGAGAGGGGGAGCACAAATGAGAAGGGGTAGTGAGAGAGGGAGATGCAGGCTTCCTGCTGAGCAGAGAGCCTGATGTGGGGCTCAATCCCAGGACCCTGGAATCATGACCCAAGCCAAAGGCAGACACCCAGCAACTGAGCCATTCAGGTGCCCCTAGAGTTACTCACTCCTAATTAGCTCGGATATTGTTACACATTTTATTTTTTTTTAAGATTTTATTTATTTATTTGACAGAGATCACAAGTAGGCGGAGAGGCAGGCGGGGGTGGCGGGGGGGGGGGGGGAACAGGCTCCCTGCCAAGCAGAGACCTCAATGCGGGGCTCAATTCCAGGACCCTGGGATCATAACCTGAGCCAAAGGCAGAGGTTTTAACCCACTGAGCTACCCAGATGCCCCTTGTTATACATTTTATAATGTACCTTGATGTACAGGTTTTTTTTAATGAAGACATAAAAATTCAGATTTTGGAAAATGTAGTTGATTTTTCACTATTGAAAGGAAAGCGTCTATAAAAGATGTCTATACATGCAATGATTTATTTTGTAAAAAACACAGCTTGATCTACATATATTCAATTAGTAAAACCATTGCTATTATTAAACATTTCATTGAGTGATTATATACTGAGATTACATCCAAAGCATCATGTGCAACTTCCCTTTTAAAAACTTTCAGGACTTTTCAGTCCTTGAAGCAGACTTAGATAATGACCACAGATAGGCATCCAAATCCCCCTGTTGGGTATTTGAGAACGCAACAGCAGCTAGGAAGCAAGAATACAAGCCAGGCACTGTGGTCCCAGTTCACCACTTTTCATAGACTGCTTCACTCATCTGCTTTATACACAGAATTCTTCCTTGTCTGTAAAACTGAGTTGTTTCTCGCCACCATGTATGCTGATTTCTGTCTGTTCCTCTTGTGGAGATGGTAGAAGTTTGATAAGACCCTATCTTAAAATGTAAAATTAAAATCTGTAACCAAGATGCAGTTTCTGCTGCTTCCTGAGAGATATGATCATCAGCAAGAACCTGGCTCAGAGAAAAGGAAGAAGGTGTGGGGAGCTAAGCTGACCTCCCAGAAGTTGAAAAATATCAGTATTTGTATGTGTGATGGCTCCCAACCCTCTGCTTTTTTTAAATGTATCTCTCTGGTTTTGCTTCTATATTCAGTCTTTCCTATTTTACCAAGCATGTGCAGACTTGTTGCTCACCATGCTGACTGTGGACAGTGCAGTCGGTGCAATGGCAGCCCACTGTACAGCACGTACACACATACACAAAGACAGTACGGTGCGGCACAAAATCCAATGCTCTCCAGTCCCACTTCCCCTGGCCACTTTGGAGAACTTGTCAAGGAACTACTCTTAGTTTGCTTCAACCTAAAAGCAATTAAATACTGCTTGATCTCATTAGGAAATTATGAGAACTAATGGGACACATTTGAGGAAAAGTTCCTTGGAAAATGTATGATTTCAACCTATAAGATTGTTCTTTGGTTCTCAGATACTCTGAAGAAGGGTTTTTTGAGGAAACAGGACAGTCAAGCTACAATGGTGAGTACAGGCTCTGTTCTTTCTCCTGTTGTTCTTCTACCAGGATAGGGACATGGCTGTGTGTGTGTGTGTGTGTGTGTGTGTGTGTGTGTGTGTTTATGCACATGCACTTACATATGCAGGCATAAGAATGCAGGCTGTGCTTTAATTGCCTGTCTATTGGTAGTCACAAGGCAATCCAGGAAATCCAAATGAGGGAGTAAATGTTGGCTCAGAGCTGACAGGCTAACTAGCACTAAAGATTATCTGCCGTCAGTGGTTGCTCAGCTAACCACTGCTATGGGAAAAGAGTTTTGTAAGATGTGTGTGAGTACATGCTCCCATGTGTTCACTATCTGACAGAGGATTGTATACATGACTATCTGATATAGGGGACAGGTTAATTACAGGTGATTGTTTATGTCTTTCTTTTTTGTTGTTTATGTCTTTCTAAATCAAAATATGAATGTGACTTCTGAGGTAGTGTATGTAGAGCTGGGGGAAATTTTGCAAATGTGATGTATGACATGATTACGTGGTTACAGATGTTCATATGTACAGGTGTGTGTATAGTGTGTGTGGTGTGTGTGTGTGTATGTGTGTATGTGTGTATGTGTGTGTGTGTTTGTGTGTGCACAAGCCTATTTTCTCTCACTTTTGCCTTATTTAACAGGGTGTCTCAGCCACGGAACCAGCTTTGAAGATGACTTGACCCTAGGAGCAGAGGGTAAGTGGCACAGCGCTTTGATGTTGGAATCAAGGAAGGGGATATATAAGAGACGAATTCAGGGTAGAAGGAATAGGGGAATAGCTGTAGAAAGAAACAACCTATTCCCTGGGGTCTTACCTGTGGGGAAAGAGCAGTCTCATTATGAACTAATATTAAAACTCATAAAGCTTCATGTGCCCAGAAATGCTTCTTCACCAGCTTGCCATGACATCTACCAGTCCATCATTAGGGCTTTCATCTGTCCCCTGGGAGGACAACATATAAAATCACCATAACATTGGCTGCCCAGACATCTTTAAAACTGTTGTCTGTATAGGAAACCCAAAGCAGCCTGAACAGTGGGTATAAGTAGGAGAACACACTGAAGGAGAAAAGAACTTGAATAATGGATGGAGATGTGGCAACCTACCAGTGTCTCCTGAGACCTGTGGAGACTCGTGATGTGAGGCAGGAACACTAGCCTGAAGGGCTGAATGATGTTCTCTTCCTCAGAACAGAGAAACTCTTGCCTCAACACCAGTCATGGTATATAATTCAGAGGCTCTGGACCACTTCCTCCCTCCCATATCTGCCCCCCCCCTTCCTGGTCTATGTTTGATGAACTTTAGATACCCCACAAAGAGCAGAGTTCATGGGGTTCAGCTAGCCTGTAGTAGTGGCAGAGGGGAGTGAAGGGGACTGAGTGTTAATTACAGAGAGGCAGCTTAGGTGATTTTCATTTTCCTTTCTAACTTTCTCTTTGCCTTTCTGTTCCTTGTCCAGCCACACTATTGGCCACTGAAGGCAGGGTCTTCTCCAGGTAAGTGTTAGGTTCCCCCAGACTGAATGATGTCTTCTTCAGGAGCTACTGAACTGGTATAGATGGCAGAGACAAAGAGATGAAAAATAAAGAGCCCAAGAGTCACAAGAGAGAGTGAGATTTTCCAACCAGGAATGAGGCCCTAGACTGAGATTTCCCAGTAGACGATAGAAGGTACCCAGCAGGGAGTAAATATGCCCAGCAGAACATGTCTTGGATCCAGGGTGCAGACTGCTTACAAGCTTATAGTGACATCAACTCTGATCCCTGCAGGAGCTTCCTGGACCCAGTACGGCCCTGCCAACTCCTTGATCTTGGCTGCAGCTTGGCCTCCAGCAGCATGACGGGTGGCACCAACAAGACTAGTTCAAGGTAGGTATTGGGTCTGGCAGGGATGTAAGGGTGGAAAGAGGAGAGGCCCAAGAGAATGGAACCAAGAACCTTGTCAATTTTTTCTGGGATATCTTACTAGAGGTTTTATGCACTCACATACTTGAAAAATATGGCCATATTTACTTCAAGAACACTGAGGTATGTGGAGGAATCTACTGCTCAGAGCGGGATGCTCTGTAAAATAAAGGTGACCTTGTACCACAGGAGGTGTAGCATGGGAGTCATCACAGTCCCTGGACTTATAGTAAGTGCTCAGTCAACAATTAATGAAGGTATTGATTGGTTGGTTGATTGAATGAAATAATAAAATATTAATTCACTCGGGCACTCTCATATCCCCCAATGCAGGCCAGGCATAACTACGTGGAATTAGAAAAGACAAAGCCAAGTGCTTACCCCTAGAAGCTCAACAATCAAAAAGAGTGAACAAAGGCACACACAAAGAACTTTTAAAAAGATAGAAAGTGATGAAAACTAATGTGTTATAATAAAAAGTATTTGGAATTTGGTGTCACAGTTTGAATCTGAGAACCGGTCCTCGGATTTATTAGCCATGGAAGTGAGTTGTCTTTACTGAGCTACAGCCCTGGCCAGACCCCACTTCAATTATGTCAGAATCTCTGGAGATAAGACCCTGATATCTGCACATTTTTATCAAAGTACACTTGACATACAAAGTTATATTCATTTCAGGTGTACAACATAGTGATTCGACAATTGTATACATTATGCTGTGCTCACCACAGTAAAGGTAGTCACCATCTGTCATATACCATGTTATTATGGTATTACTGACTATATGTCTTATCCTTGTCATCCCGATGACTTATGTCTATAGAATCGGTAGTTACTGAGCTCTCATGTCACCCAGCTTGGTGGCAAACAGATTTGGATGTAGGTACATGTGAGTGCCGTTCCAAGAGATAGAGAACTTGATCTTCTGTAATGCAGGGCTTCTGTCCTGAAAATAGTGCTACGAAAGGGTCTACCTCTCAAAATCATGTTTTGAATATACCTGCATTGGTTAATTTTTACCCCAGGGTAACAATAGAGTTTTGTGTTTCTTACATACTTCTTGCTTTGCTGTCCCACACAGCCATGAGGTGAAGCTGGGGAGCAAGTTGCAAAGCTCTAGGCAAAAGCCAGCCAAACCATAATGTGTGCAGGTGGGAAAGGATTGATTAATAACATAACCACAAGATTTCTTGAACTCTAGTATGTTTTTGATTTTTCAAATCCTTCTCATAGCACATTTTCATTCATCTATCATGGTGTTTAAAGTACTGCAATGGGGGTGCCTGAGTGGCTCAGTTGGTTAATCGTCTGCCTCTGGCTCAGGCCAGAGTCCTTGGATCAAGCCCCATGACCCACTCCCTGCTCACCAGGGTATTTGCTTCTCGCTCTCCCACTACCTCTCCCCCGGCTTGTGCTCTCACTTGCTCTGTCTCTCTCCCTCCCTCAAATAAATAAATAAAGTCTTTTAAAAAATCAATTACTGTGATAGAATCTAATCCAATTTTTAAACCAAGGCTGGATTGTAGTACCATGTTTCATACAGAAAATGTATGTTCGCAGAAGTGAAAGTTTTTCTCAAAGTCAGGAGGGAAGGTAGAGAAATGATCGGAAAGATAACTCAGCTCCTAACACATTTATTCAATACTCTGGATGACTGTGTAACTCAAAGTTGCCCGTATTTACCAAACTCCCTCTTTTCAGCGTCTCTGAGATCCTGGACAAGGTGCAAGAAGATGCAGAGGATGTCCTCTTCAGTCTGGGCTTTGCCCAAGAGGACCACAAGGAAACTTCGCGGATTCCTGCCCGATTTTTCACCACCCCCTCTCAGGCCAGAGGCATTGATTTCCAGCTTTTCCTGAAGGCCCAGGTGCAGAGGATAGAGATGGAGGACCCTTGCCTCATGCTGGCCAGTGAGTGTTCCCATGGATCTGCTCTACTTCTCTGCCATTCACAAAAGCGATCAGTGGCTCCAGATCCTGCTTTCTCTCAGTCAGCTTCACTCCACCCTTTGTCTTCTGTGTCTATTTCTCGGCCTCCTTTTCAGTGAAGATGGAGAACTTTGATGTCTGCTTATTCCTCTTAAAGAAATAGTCATCAAGAGACCTCGTATCACTATTGCTTTCTTAGGCTTTCTCTCCTTCAGTTGAATCAAATGAAAACAGTGTCTTTAAGTCTTATTCTAGTTTTTATTTCTCAGTTGCAACAGTAGAATGTTCCCTTTTTACAGCCACTGTATTAAAATCATTTCCTTTTAGAGCAATAATCTCAAAGTTCTCAAAAGTAGATATGTTAAATTGTCCAGGGACTTTATAAAACATTCAAATCCATGGGCTTTTTTTTTCCATAGAGGGAAAGGCTCAGGAGTATTTATTTTAAACAAGCACATGGGATTCTTATGTATAATCTTTAGAACACATCCAGGGAAACAATTATTTAAGTTGTTCTGGTTTCATATTAAGGAAAGATATGAGAGAGTTTCTCTACCTGGATGAGGCATAAAAGACTCTATTTGATTATATATATTAGAATATGTTTCAAATTATATTCTGCTATAACCCCAATATGATTGTATTATTTCAGTATTGTTTCAGATTCTTTGCATCAGATTCAACTTAAAATAAGCTTGGTAAAACCATGCTCCTGAGCTCTACCTGTTGAAACAAAGATTTTGAGTTAGAGTATTTTCACAACCTTAGATGATTCTTATGCACACTATTAGAATATAATTGATTGAATTTATTTTATGTACTATGCACATAATTAAGTGTTAAATTCTGGAAAAATGGACTAGGCAAGAGGTACACAATTCTTAAGCCTTTTGGAAGCCTACAGTTTAAGAGATATATGGCTTATCACAGTGTTTTCCAAACATGGATGTCCATATGAATTACCAAAAGGTATTGTTAAAATGCTTGAGATAGAGTCTGAGATTCTACATTTATAACAAGTTCCCAACTAGTGCCAATGCTTCTGGATTATGACCACACTTTGTGAAGAAACGTCTAACAGAATGATAAAGTCATAAGTGTGAGCCCCACGTTGGGCATGATGTTTACTTTTTTAAAAATGATATCAAAAGTTCTGTACCCTAGTCTATTGGCTAGTAATTGTCATTATTCCAATCTGTTTATGCTCTGAAGCATTCTAGAACCCTGAAGTTTTGTTATTGTCTAAGAAATAAGATTGGTTTTGTCCTTTATTTTGGTCATGTTTGTCATCTAAAGCAAACAGTAACTGAAGCCATTGTTTAGAACATACTGACAGCAGAAAGGATATGTGAAATCAGGATATAGAAAACTTCCCCATCCCATATAAAATTAATTTTTGGACTGAAGGAAAATATCTATTCAGATGGGGAGTCAAGAAGTCAAAAAAGTCAACAAAGGGGATCCTGAGTATGAGAAATCTAAATGGGAAAAACGCTGGTGGGGAAAATGGCATCTTCCTTCTGAATTTTGAGCCTTAAGAAGGCTTTGAAGGAAGAGAAACAAGAGATAATTTGCTGATGACCCCCAGATTCACCATCTTCAACCCTTGTGTCCAGGCAGGTTTAAGCAGGTGCAAACACTGGCTGTCACTGCTGATGCCTTCTTCTGTCTCTACTCCTATGTGTCTAAGACACCTGTCCAAAAGTTTACACCATCCCACATGTTCTGGAATTACAATCCAACTGATGTGCCATCCATCAGGATTCTGGCTCCAGAACCTGAACCTCAGTCACCCAGAGACCGCCTCCGGAAAGCCATCTCCAAGATGTGCCTGTATACAAGCCCCCGAGATCGGCTGTCACCACCCCATAATATCCCCAAAAGGAACAGTCTGGACCAAGTGGTGTGGGAAGTAATGGACAGAGTGAAAGGAGAGAAGATGGTCTTCCAGCAAGACCCTGGATTTGAGCCAGGCTCAGAGGAAGATCCTATGCCACTCATCAGGGATACAAAGCTACCCACTTTTTCTGGACTCTGTACTCTTTGCCCCAGAGAAGAAACACAGCAGGGAATGTCTGCAATGCAAGCACCATCACAAATTCTGCATCCTAAACCAGAGGCAACCCGTTGCATGCATTCTCTGCCCTTACAGCAGAGAACAGACCCTGCACAGGTAAAAAGAGAGCCATGGGGTCTACAGGCCACCAATAAGGAAGCCAAGGATGAGACTTTCTGGAGAAGAAAGAGCAGAGCAAAAAAGAGCTTGTTTCAGAAGAATCCCATGAGCAGGAGAGTTAAGTCATTGGACCTGTCCATCATGCAGCAGAGCCGAGAGCAACCAGCATGGCACCAGTCTCTGACCCAGCAGCTACAGGACACTTGTGACTTGGAGGAGACAAGTGAGTTGGGGGCAAGAGAGAGGCTGGCAGATAAAGGTTCTGGATTCTTGCCTTTCAGTAAAGGGAATCCAGACTCCCTGTCCTCACCAGATATACCAACTCTTGAATTACATTCCAAAAACTTTGGGAACCAGTTAATAGAGAAGAAGAAAGATAAATGGGCTTGATTTCTTAAGATCATCCAGGTTTTCAGAGCTTTCCTAATTCCTCATCTGATCTGATCTTCACTAAAGTTCCTCATCAAGCACACCTGGCTCTATCATTTGTGGGATCTGCACCAGAATACACATAGATGCTGGTTATACACTAAGCTAAACACTAGTAAATAAAATGTGCTCTCTTCTACCTTAATAAATTTGTAACCATAAAGACCTGGAGGTCCAGGTTCAAAGTTAATATTCTCAGATTCTTAGGACTTCTGTGCTAGAACATGGCAGTGTGGGCAGAGCCACTCCCCAGCTCTGGCCTATCCCCTTCTCTTCCCATGCCCAGATCTATCCTAGACCTTAAGGGATTTCACACATAGATGTGTGAGCACCTGGCCTACAGATCCAAAACCATATAACCTCTACCCACACAAATAGCCATCTGTTGGTCATCACTTGTTCCTGGGGGTGCATACACTAGTAGAGAGGGTGACCCCTTTTGACTGGCAAAACCAGTGCAATTCCCTGGAGCAGAGTTGGGGGCATCTGAACAGTATATCCCGGTATCCTATGGAACCAGAGCATGTTCTAGAAGGGGCAGTGCAGGATGAGATGAGTACATCCTGTTAGTCCACCAACTCTTCATCCTGTGGACTCTCAAAAACTCAAGACTCCTCTTGTCTGGCACTCTAGACAGTACCGCCATCAAGTGATGACCTCTCTTGGGAAAGCCCTCAGATCCTTGCCACAAGAGAAGCTGTGATGATTTGCAATATTGTTTGCATATGTGTCACCTGTCATTGGACACAGAGCTGCATCTCAACTCCTGCCTTCCTCACTACTGCATTCCTGCAACAAGAGAAGAAGCCAAGTCTCTCAAGTATACTCAGCCTCTTTCCCCTATGGCCACCTGCCATCTGACACCTCTCCCCACTGGTTCTTAGTTCTGCTGGGATCTTGGTTACAGGTGCAAAGCCACAGTGAGGAAGAAGAGAGATGCTAGCCCAATGGTCCCAGACACCCCCCACCCCACCCTGTACCAGGCTTTTGCTGGCAAAGACTAAAGAAGTATTTCTCTTTCCCTCCCACCCTCCCTCAGGCAATGATTCTCAAGCCTGGCTACATGTTCCTAATTGTCCAGGAAGATTTTTTTTTTTAATACCCACAAGGAAGGGTCCCACAACCTGTAATTCCAATTTCATTGATATGGCATGGAAATCAGTGTCTGATTTCTTTTTTGTTTTTAAGCGCCTCACGTGATTCTATTATGGCTGGTTAGATACTTCTCTAGATCAGTGGTTCTCAGACTTTAGCCTCACTTAGAGGGCTTGTTAAAATGCAGCTGTCTGAGCCCCAAGTCCCAGAGTTTCTGATTGAGAAGTTTTAGACAGGGCCAAAAATTTGAATTTCTAATCAGTTCCCAGGTGATGCTGATGCTGTTGGTCTGGCAACCACTGTCTGAGAACTATTCTAGTGTTCTAGAAATGTATAACCTTAATATTCAAACTGTAGTCTGCCGGCCAGCAGTATTAGCATCATTTGGGATTCTGTGAAATGTGGATGCTCGGACCCCACTCCAGATTTAAGGTATCACAATTTTAATCAAGATCTTAAAGTGATTTGTTTGCACATTGAAGTTTGAAAAGTGCACTGCTATAGTTTTTTAGCAGGCGAGAACCAATCATAAAACACTCCATCCCAGCTCCTGCTCATTACTACATTCTAATCAGCCCACATCACCAAATGGGGAAGACTCCGGGTATCTCACAGCCATGCTCCCTTAAGCTCTGAATTCCTTCCTACAGTGAGGGTCTGAGATCCATAGCTCTCCTTCCCTGACAAGGCAATCTCACATAGGTGGTTATGGCAGCTAAAATGTCTTCCCTTTCAGTATGAGTTTTGAAGATTAACAATATCAGAGATATCCCTTATAACTTTGAATGCTTTGGCAAAAAAAAAAAAATCTGTTATTTAAACCAAGGATAAATGAGGCACCTACTCCCTAGTACCAGAGAGAAGATGGCATCAGGAATTAATTAAGTAAGTAAATGATTTTTCTAAGGTAGTAGAAATTGATATCCTTCTTGAATCAAATCAATGAGTCTTGCTTAGAGTTCTCTCCATTTCGAATCCCTTAATTTACTGCACCTCCTGGCCCAATAGTTATTTTTGGTCAATACCCTAAATTTGCAGTGTTACTTGTCCAGAATCACAAAGACCTTTATACTTCTAACTCTTTTAATTTTCATTCTCTGGGAATTTAGGGCCATAGTCACTCTCCTTTATCTCTTACTCATTACTTTCTTCCCCAGGTATATAAATTATATGTATACAGTAATTAATCACAAAAGAAGTAAATATCAGAAGGCAGCAACACATCATATACAGCTGGGAAAGTTTAGGCTATGACGTCAAATGACCAACCCTATATAATTCTCTATGATCTTGCAAAAATCACTTGACTTTAATTTTATCTTACGTAATAGGAGAATAATTATATACATATATATGTATAAAACTATATATATATGTATGTGTGTGTATACATATATATGAACTAGGCATTTATGTAGAGATTCAATATATTACAGGGAGGGTGTGAAGGAAATATAACATAGCTACTGCTGATTTTAGAAAAGGTAATCATGGGCATAAAATATTTAGATCAGTGATTCTCAATCCTATAAGATTTTTTAATTGCTATTTTCAATAGACTTAAATGCAAATCTCTGAGGTTTGGATTTGGGCATCATCGTTTCTTCTTCTCTTAAAACTTTCCTACTGCTGCATAGCAAACCACCCAAAATGTAATGGTTTAAAGAAAAAGTTATTTATTTTTTGTCACTATTTTGTGGGTTTACCAGACGGTTCTTCTGCTCTTCTAACCTGTGTTCTCTTCTGCAGCTGTTTTTGGCTATTTGGCTGGCCTCTACCAAAAGGTCAAAATGGGTTCCCTCCCACTTCTAGAACGTTGGTGTTGACCGGCAGGGAGCGATCTCTCCGTGTGCCGTGTCATTCCTTGGCAGTCTGGCTTGTTTCACGCGGATGCTCGGCAAAAACAGAAATTGCAATGCTTCCTTTTAGGGATGTGTTGCAAGTTTCACAATGTTCCCCCTACCACATTACTGGTTAAATCAAGTCACAAGGCCAACCGAGATTCAAAGAAAAGGAAAATAGACTACGTTTTAACAGGAGTGGCAAGATCACAATGCAAAAAGCCATGTGGAATGGGAGGGTTGTTGTGCCATCTTATAAATGTCCATCACATTGGCTCCAGTGCACCATGAGGGTGAAGAATAACTGCTTTAGGGACACATGGGTGGCTCAGGTGGTTAAGCATCTGCTTTTGGCTCAGATCATGATCCAGAGTACCCGGGATCAAGCCCCCATGTCATGCTCCCTGCTCAGTGGGGAGTCTGCTTCTCCATCTCCCTCTGACCCTCCCCCTGCTCTTCTCTCTCATTCTCTCTGCTTTAATCATTCTCTCTGTTTTAATACCCTCATATATTAAAGACGCACTGAGGGTAAGCTTTCTTGCTACAGCTCATTCAGACTCAGCCACAGTGTACAAACTTGAAAAGGAAACTAACCAGTAGACTTATCAAATTAAAATAGAAAATGTGGAGTATATGCTCCACTGCTAGGTTACTTGGCCAATAACCTAATTTACTCTAAAATGCAAAGCTTTGCTCAGATGTTATTTGTCCAGCAGATGTCAGCCTCGCACAAGAAAATGCCAAGATGTCCAGTAGAGCAGGCTGGGTGCCGGACCTATCAGGTCCTTTCTGGGCAATATCCAGGACACCAGTTCCTCTCACACAGCTGCCCCACCTTTGGCCAACTGCCAATGTACAGAAAGATTGAAACTGAATTGCCAAGGAGAAAATATTGCTAGGAGCTATATATTTCAGATAAGGAACTAGATTCCATTTTCCTCCAGGGTTATGGGATCTCATCACAGCACAAGAGATTGTGGTTAGAAATACTGTATCTCGTTTATTCTAAGTTACACATTTTCCCACATTTTAATATCTCTGTGATATAATGAGTCTTAACAATTATTATGTCAGCCAAGGTCTCTTTTTTTACCTCCATAGTTAAATATTAAATAATTGAGTCTTGCAAAAATAGTTTATCAGATTCAATAAAACACTGTAACTTTAGAAATTAAATGTACTTATTCTCTCAGGTAAATGAGAAAATTATTTTGCAGATTTCCCTTCTATGATTCCCTAGAAGACTAAGGGATTGCTTCTTCACTGACACAGTCTTTGGCTGAGACAGGGGGTCACAGAGGTTTCCAAATCCTTCAGATATTCCATACATTTGTTTAATTATCTTTTCTCAAAGCTATTAATTATCTCTCTCAATCCACTCCTCTATCATCCTTTAAGAGATCACAAGAAGGGGGGAATACCTATGAAAACACCTCAGGACTACCAAGATGAAAGGCTATGTGATAAATAGGGAAGGGGGAAATTTACCTACTACTATCAAAGGCCAAGTGAGCTGGGGCAGTTCCTCTGATGGGATGAGAAGCAAGTCCTCTCTGCCTCCTCTAGGGTCTGATCTCCTGGGGATTAATGATCTTCCAGAAGCTCTGTAGCAAGCAGAGCTTACACATGTTACCTACAACTTGTCACCAGGTGTGAGCATGGGTGGGAAGGAGTAGCAGACCCCAGACAGCCATGGGGTCCAGATTTATAGTCTTCATGTTGCACAAAGACACTCAAAGAGACAAAGGGGATCAAAATTCAGCTCTGCTAATCTCAAGGGTCTTCATCTTCTAAGAGGGAGTTCCTTTTGTTTTGTTTTGTTTTTTCTAGCTCATCTACTTAAGGTGAGTGCCTTTCTGCAATTAAAACAAGGCCACCTTCTGTTAAAAGTGGATCTCATCTCCAGCTGTCAGTTTTTATCCCTTCCACTCTCTCATTTAGTCTCTGCTAGAGAAGAAGTCCTAATCTTCCCCCCAGATCCTAGGAAAGGATGACCCACATCGTTCCTCATAGTTTACACTGTATTCATAAATATCAGATGCACAGCCCTTTCTCTTAGTGCCCCGCTGCTGAAATGTAAGCTGTTTGACCTTTATCAAGTTTATAAGAAGCAGGCCTAATGTTTTATTTTTTGTTACTGTTTGTTTCCTTTGCCAGATCTGAGGTATCAGACTAATATATATAATCTATTTGCAAAGTAATCATATCTAGAGATGGGAGTTGCATTTTCTAGGCAGCTCTGCTGGGGGCAGTGGGAGGAAACAGACAGGATTAGGCAGGGAGGCCAGTGCAGAACATAGGATAAAGAAGAAAACTAGTCCTAGATGGTCCCAAATGGCAGGTAATTCAAAGCCATCAGTTGGGACTTAGTGGAACCTATATGAACCAGGTAGCTATAGACTTGCTCTTTGCTGTAAGATTTACCCATGTGACAATATTAACCACAAATATTTCTATATAGTGCTTACTTTAAGTCAGGCACAAGTCTTAGCACTATATGGAAATTAAATCATTTAATCCAATGATATAACTTTTTTATTGTTCTCCATTTTATAGATGATCACACTGGACACAGTTAATTTTATACCAAAATAAATTCCGAAGAGAGACTATCAGATAGAAGGTTTAGGGAGAGATGGGGGAAGGGAGAGGGGAAGGCAAGAGGATATCATGAGAATGTGACAATTATTTTTCTCCCTCACTTGAAATTCTTACCAAGTTATTTTGCATCTATTGGGGAAATATAATTAAACACAAAATCTTCTGGGGCACCTGGGTGGTTCAGTTGATTAAGCATCTGACTCTTGTTCTCGGCTCAGGTCTCAATTTAGGGTCATGAGTTCAAGCCCTGCTCTGGGCTCCATGCTGGGTGTGGAGCCTACTTTAAAAAAAAAAAAAAAATCTAAAAACAAAATATTCTGCCATTGCGGAAAACCTCTCCAGAAAACTATAAGAAGGGCGCCGGGGTGGCTCAGTGGGTTAAAGCCTCTGCCTTCGGCTCAGGTCATGATCTCAGGGTCCTGGGATAGAGGCCTGGATCAGGCTCTCTGCTCAGCAGGGAACCTGCTTCCTCCTCTCTCTCTCTGCCTGCCTCTCTGCCTACTTGTGATTTCTGTCTGTCAAATAAATAAATAAAAATCTTTATTAAAAAAAAAGAAAACGAAAAGTATAAGAAAAAGAAAAGGGTTTTTGTTTTTTAATATGATGTGTGTCAGAGGTCACCCACTAAAGAGACAGAAGGAAATCCCACCCTCTTCTGTAAGCAGGCAGATAAAACCCCTTAGATGCACAAAATGACTGATCCTCACGGAAGAGAAACTGCAGGACCATTGTCACACAGTTCTTTCTAAATGCAACCTGGAATTGGAATAGCCAACTGTGTTAGCTAATTGCCTTTATCCAAAGGAATAATAAGACTTCTCATATCTTCATGACAGAGGTGGATTTGCCATGTGAGCCAGGCACCTAAGTTAGACTCCTACCCTTTCATGGGGAGTGAGAGATAGGGGCACGAGGGACTTTGATGATTGCATTTCAAAGCAATGGCTTCCATAATCCTTGAAAAAGGCATTCAGGGGTGGTAAAGTTGGCAAGAGGCTTATTTTGTGTTTTAAAAAGATTTATATACATTTCAAAGAGACAAAGAACTTAGAAGTTTTCTAAAGAAACACACTTTCAGAAAAGGAGGGGGGAGCCTTTTCTAGGACAGGGAAAATTAAGCCTCTTATTTTAAATTGTATTTGCCATCGCACCTGTGTGTGCATCTTTCTTCTTCCTTGGCCTTCCCTTTACTTATACTGCCCCTTTCTGCTTTGGAGCTGTGGAAGGTGGAAGGATCATCTCTACCTGCATTGCATAACGTCCATTTTCTGTGTTACATTTCAAATGTTTTGGTGGATTTCCAAAGCTATATCCAAGACTGTCAAGCCACACAGCTTCAGGGGTCAACATGCAAGTGGCCCACAGTGCAAACATGGTTCCTGGAGTTGTACTGAGCAGAGGCCCCGTCTGCCTTCACAATACCCTACCTAGCCCTCATGATAGCACTTTCAGAGCTGTTACCTCATGTCAGTCTTTTAATCATATAGACTAGATGAGAAAAAAAAATTACTTAGCAAGATCACATAACTAGTCAGTTAAAATGCAGATCCCCTGACTCCCAAACCCATGCTCTTTTCATCAGAACACACTGCCCTGAGTGTGCAAGAGTTTGGGTTGTGGCTGTGGATCAGAGCAAGCCTTGAAATGTGTACTTGAAACTGACCATCATGTCAGTTTGTCATAGCAAAGACATGACAAGGAAAATCAACAATTACTTTTATTGAATTTCATTAAATGCCACAGGGACACAGGAAAATGAACTTCCCAGAAGATATGTCCAGATGAATCTGGACACCTGAGGAAAGGTCCAACAGGAGAAGAATAGTGTGGAGTAGTAGAAGCAGCAGCAATGGGACACTGATACACTAGATAGAGAGATAAATATGTTCAAAGGCAGAGAGAAACAGAATATCATAGTATCTTCAAAAACTACACCTTGTGCCACATGGGAGAAAGGGAATATGTGTGGGAGATCAAAATTAAGACTAGAAAGACAAAAGGAGATTAGATATGAAACAAAAATCATCAATGTTGTTTAAAGATTAGATTTAATCTAGAAAGATAAGGGGGCACTTAAAAATTTACAAAAGAAGTTATATGATGAGATTTATCTCTTAGCTCATTCAGGCAGAAATATGGGAGATAGATGGAATCGGGAACCAAAGAAGAAAGGAAAATCACTTAAAAGCATACCACAAAAGACTGAGGAGAAATGGGACAACCAGAAATAAGACAAGCATACTAGGATTGGAGGGGACAAGTGTTACTTTGAGATATTTAATATGCTCAGTGGCTAAACTGAGGCCCAATCAGACTTGTGTTAGGGAGAAGGGGAGAAAAAGAAAAAAAAAACAGCAAAATTTCGTGGTTTCTTCTTAAACAACTAAGTGAGTACTAATGTTCTTTTACTAAGAACAAAATACAGTAGCAGTACCAAGTTGGAAGGCAAATATTTTAAAGTATAATTTTCAAAAAGGCAAAATAATGACTCTCGTGTTAAGATAAGACAAACATGTTCAAAGATTTTATTCAATTCACCAATTAATAAGAATTCCAGTAATGTGTTTGAACTGGTCCTTAAGAGTATTTGAGAAGTTAGTTATGAACAGACAACCTGAGTTAGGTACAACATTAGCTACCAAGAAGCAACACCATAAATCTCATTTCTGAGATTATTGGTTACATAAAAATAAAGTACTTGCATCTCTTCGCAACATAAATTTGTGAGGTAACCCCTACCCGGACAGAGTAGTAAAATAGCCCTGGAAAGAGAAACTCAAGACTAGCATTCTGCTGAAAGAATGTCCGGTAATCTTGTTTGTCTGTTTTCAAGTCTAGAATAATTTGATGAATTAAGATTTAGATAAGATGAGTTTGAGGTAATTCTGAAATACTAAAATGGAGAAAGAAGTCCATAAGGAAGCTGGATATATGGACTTGAGGAAAGACTTTGTTGGAATTCAAAGCTTAATTATAATAGGTGAAGGCATGAGAAATAATAGTTCACCTAGGGAAATTATGCAGAGTCAGAAGTCCAAGTGTAAAGGTAACTCTTAGAAACATTTATATTTAAAAATCAATCAAAATATATGTTTATAAAAAATAAAAAATTAAAAAAAAAAATCAATCAAACACAAGGTGTTCATAAACCAGTAGCCATGTGGATTGGTAAAACAAAGTTTCAGACAGAAGCCAAGTGAGATTTGTTTCAAGAAAGAGGTTATAGTTTCAGTAACATATGTCATAAAATACCCAGCAAGAAGGAGAATGCAGAGATACCATTAAATTTGCATCTATAGGGGCTCCTGGGTGGCTCAGTGGGCTAAAGCCTCTGCCTTCGGCTCAGGTCATGATCCCAGGATCCTGGGATGGAGCCCCACATAGGGCTCTCTGCTCAGGAGGGAGCCTGCTTCCTCCTCTCTCTCTGCCTGATAAATAATTTTTTTTAAAAAAATTGCATCTATACAATGATTAGAAACATTGATAAGAGAATTTTTATTTGCATGACAGGGCTTTAAATATTAATGTGAAAAGGGAATAAGAAATTGTGCAAATAAAGTAGATATGGGGTCAAGAGACTCCAAGGAGTGTTCTGTTTTTTTCTAGGATGGGGAAGGTTTAAGCACATATATTTGCTGAAAGAATCAGTAGGGTGGGGGAGTCCATAGTTCAGGAAGGAAAAGAGAATGATGATATGAAGTCACTGGAAAATTGGAATGAGTTGTGATCCAAATCACTTTTGAGAACTTAATTTAAAAATAAAAACAAAAAAAAAAAAAATAAAAAAAAAAAAAATAAAAAAAAAAATAAAAATAAAAACAAAGTGCTTTCAGAGGGTTTAGCCATGAGCTAGAGGTATAGATCTTTGTATGAGATTAGAGGAAAAGAAAAAGGACAAGCATGAATACAGTTACATTGGTCACCTGGAGAAGTCAAGAAATTTCTGCCTATTGATTTCTCTCTTTTTTTTTTTTTTTAATTTTTTTAATTTTTTTTTTAATTTTTTATAAACATATATTTTTATCCCCAGGGGTACAGGTCTGTGAATCACCAGGTTTACACACTTCACAGCACTCATCAAATCACATGCCCTCCCCAATGTCCATAATCCCAACCCCTTCTCCCAAACCCCCTCCCCCCAGCAACCCTCAGTTTGTTTTGTGAGATTAAGAGTCACTTATGGTTTGTCTCCCTCCCAATCCCATCTTGTTTCATTTATTCTTCTTCTACCCACTTAAGCCTCCATGTTGTATCACCACTTCCTCATATCAGGGAGATCATATGATAGTTGTCTTTCTCTGCTTGACTTATTTCGCTAAGCATGATACGCTCTAGTTCCATCCATGTTGTTGCAAATGGCAAGATTTCATTTCTTTTGATGGCTGCATAGTATTCCATTGTGTATATATACCACATCTTCTTGATCCATTCATCTGTTGATGGACATCTAGGTTCTTTCCATAGTTTGGCTATTGTGGACATTGCAGCTATAAACATTCGGGTGCACGTGCCCCTTTGGATCACTACATTTGTACCTTAAGGGTAAATACCCAATAGTGAAATTGCTGGGTCATAGGGCAGTTCTATTTTCAACATTTTGAGGAACCTCCATGCTGTTTTCCAGAGTGGCTGCACCAGCTTGCATTCCCACCAACAGTGTAGGAGGGTTCCCCTTTCTCCGCATCCTCGCCAGCATCTGTCATTTCCTGACTTGTTGATTTTAGCCATTCTGACTGGTGTGAGGTGATATCTCATTGTGGTTTTGATTTGTATTTCCCTGATGCCGAGTGATATGGAGCACTTTTTCATGTGTCTGTTCGCCATCTGGATGTCTTCTTTGCAGAAATGTCTGTTCATGTCTTCTGCCCATTTCTTGATTGGATTATTTGTTCTTTGGGTGTTGAGTTTGCTAAGTTCTTTATAGATTCTGGACACTAGTCCTTTATCTGATATGTCGTTTGCAAATATCTTCTCCCATTCTGTCAGTTGTCTTTTGATTTTGTTAACTGTTTCCTTTGCTGTGCAAAAGCTTTTGATCTTGATGAAATCCCAGTAGTTCATTTTTTCCCTTGCTTCCCTTGCCTTTTGCGTTGTTCCTAGGAAGATGTTGCTGCGGCAGAGGTCGAAGAGGTTGCTGCCCGTGTTCTCCTCAAGGATTTTGATGGATTCCTTTCGTACATTGAGGTCCTTCATCCATTTTGAGTCTATTTTTGTGTGTGGTGTAAGGAAATGGTCCAATTTCATTTTTCTGCATGTGGCTGTCCAATTTTCCCAGCACCATTTATTGAAAAGGCTGTCTTTTTTCCATTGGACATTCTTTCCTGCTTTGTCGAAGATTAGTTGACCATAGAGTTGAGGGTCTATTTCTGGGCTCTCTATTCTGTTCCATTGATCTATGTGTCTGTTTTTGTGCCAGTACCATGCTGTCTTGATGATGACAGCTTTGTAATAGAGCTTGAAGTCCGGAATTGTGATGCCACCAACGTTGGCTTTCTTTTTCAATATCCCTTTGGCTATTCGAGGTCTTTTCTGGTTCCATATAAATTTTAGAATTATTTGTTCCATTTCTTTGAAAAAGATGGATGGTACTTTGATAGGAATTGCATTAAATGTGTAGATTGCTTTAGGTAGCATAGACATTTTCACAATATTTATTCTTCCAATCCAGGAGCATGGAACATTTTTCCATTTCTTTGTGTCTTCCTCAATTTCTTTCATGAGTACTTTATAGTTTTCTGAGTATAGATTCTGTGTCTCTTTGGTTAGGTTTATTCCTAGGTATCTTATGGTTTTGGATGCAATTGTAAATGGGATTGACTCCTTAATATCTCTTTCTTCTGTCTTGCTGTTGGTGTAGAGAAATGCAACTGATTTCTGTGCATTGATTTTATATCCTGACACTTTACTGAATTCCTGTATAAGTTCTAGCAGTTTTGGAGTGGAGTCTTTTGGGTTTTCCACATATAGTATCATATCATCTGCGAAGAGTGATAATTTGACTTCTTCTTTGCCGATTTGGATGCCTTTAATTTCCTTTTGTTGTCTGATTGCTGAGGCTAGGACCTCTAGTACGATGTTGAATAGCAGTGGTGATAATGGACATCCCTGCCGTGTTCCTGACCTTAGCGGAAAAGCTTTCAGTTTTTCTCCATTGAGAATGATATTTGCGGTGGGTTTTTCATAGATGGCTTTGATGATATTGAGGTATGTGCCCTCTATCCCTACACTTTGAAGAGTTTTGATCAGGAAGGGATGTTGTACTTTGTCAAATGCTTTTTCAGCATCTATTGAGAGTATCATATGGTTCTTGTTCTTTCTTTTATTGATGTGTTGTATCACATTGACTGATTTGCGGATGTTGAACCAACCTTGCAGCCCTGGAATAAATCCCACTTGGTCGTGGTGAATAATCTTTTTAATGTACTGTTGAATCCTATTGGCTAGTATTTTGTTGAGTATTTTCGCATCTGTGTTCATCAAGGATATCGGTCTATAGCTCTCTTTTTTGGTGGGATCCTTGTCTGGTTTTGGGATCAAGGTGATGCTGGCTTCATAAAATGAGTTTGGAAGTTTTCCTTCCATTTCTATTTTTTGGAACAGTTTCAGGAGAATAGGAATTAGTTCTTCTTTAAATGTTTGGTAGAATTCCCCCGGGAAGCCGTCTGGCCCTGGGCTTTTGTTTGTTTGGAGATTTTTAATGACTGTTTCAATCTCCTTACTGGTTATGGGTCTGTTCAGGCTTTCTATTTCTTCCTGGTTCAGTTGTGGTAGTTTATATGTTTCTAGGAATGCATCCATTTCTTCCAGATTGTCAAATTTATTGCCATAGAGTTGCTCATAGTATGTTCTTATAATAGTTTGTATTTCTTTGGTGTTAGTTGTGATCTCTCCTCTTTCATTCATGATTTTATTTATTTGGGTCCTTTCTCTTTTCTTTTTGATAAGTCGGGCCAGGGGTTTATCAATTTTATTAATTCTTTCAAAGAACCAGCTCCTAGTTTCGTTGATTTGTTCTATTATTTTTTTGGTTTCTATTTCATTGATTTCTGCTCTGATCTTTATGATTTCTCTTCTCCTGCTGGGCTTAGGGTTTCTTTCTTGTTCTTTCTCCAGCTCCTTTAGGTGTAGGGTTAGGTTGTGTACCTGAGACCTTTCTTGTTTCTTGAGAAAGGCTTGTACCGCTATATATTTTCCTCTCAGGACTGCCTTTGTTGTGTCCCACAGATTTTGAACCGTTGTATTTTCATTATCATTTGTTTCCATGATTTTTTTCAATTCTTCTTTAATTTCCCGGTTGACTCATTCATTCTTTAGAAGGATACTGTTTAGTCTCCATGTATTTGGGTTCTTTCCAAACTTCCTTTTGTGGTTAAGTTCTAGCTTTAGAGAATTGTGGTCTGAAAATATGCAGGGAATGATCCCAATCTTTTGATACCGGTTGAGTCCTGATTTAGGACCGAGGATGTGATCTATTCTGGAGAATGTTCCATGTGCACTAGAGAAGAATGTGTATTCTGTTGCTTTGGGATGAAATGCTCTGAATATATCTGTGATGTCCATCTGGTCCAGTGTGTCGTTTAAGGCCTTTATTTCCTTGCTGATCTTTTGCTTGGATGACCTGTCTATTTCAGTGAGGGGAGTGTTAAAGTCCCCTACTATTATTGTATTATTGTTGATGTGTTTCTTTGATTTTGTTATTAATTGGTTTATATAGTTGGCTGCTCCCACATTAGGGGCATAGATATTTAAAATTGTTAAATCTTCTTGTTGGACAGACCCTTTGAGTATGATATAGTGTCCTTCCTCATCTCTTATTATAGTCTTTGGCTTAAAATCTAATTGATCTGATATAAGGATTCCCACTCCTGCTTTCTTCTGATGTCCATTAGCATGGTAAATTCTTTTCCACCCCCTCACTTTAAATCTGGAGGTGTCTTCGGGCTTAAAATGAGTTTCTTGGAGGCAACATATAGATGGGTTTTGTTTTTTTATCCATTCTGATACCCTGTGTCTTTTGACAGGGGCATTTAGCCCATTCACATTCAGGGTAACTATTGAGAGATATGAATTTAGTGCCATTGTATTGCCTGTAAGGTGACTGTTACTGTATATGGTCTCTGTTCCTTTCTGATCTACCACTTGTAGGCTCTCTCTTTGCTTAGAGGACCCCTCTCAATATTTCCTGTAGAGCTGGTTTGGTATTTGCAAATTCTTTCAGTTGTTGTTTGTCCTGGAAGCTTTTAATCTCTCCTTCTATTTTCAATGATAGCCTAGCTGGATATAGTATTCTTGGCTGCATGTTTTTCTCGTTTAGTGCTCTGAAAATATCATGCCAGCTCTTTCTGGCCTGCCAGGTCTCTGTGGATAAGTCAGCTGCCAATCTAATATTTTTACCATTGTATGTTACAGACTTCTTTTCCCGGGCTGCTTTCAGGATTTTCTCTTTGTCATTGAGACTTGTAAATTTTACTATTAGGTGACGGGGTGTGGGCCTATTCTTATTGATTTTGAGGGGCGTTCTCTGAACCTCCTGAATTTTGATGCTCGTTCCCTTTGCCATATTGGGGAAATTCTCCCCAATAATTCTCTCCAGTATACCTTCTGCTCCCCTCTCATTTTCTTCTTCTTCTGGAATCCCAATTATTCTAATGTTGTTTCGTCTTATGGTGTCACTTATCTCTCGAATTCTCCCCTCGTGGTCCAGTAGCTGTTTGTCCCTCTTTTGCTCAGCTTCTTTATTCTCTGTCATTTGGTCTTCTATATCACTAATTCTTTCTTCTGCCTCATTTATCCTAGCAGTTAGAGCCTCCATTTTTGATTGCACCTCATTAATAGCTTTTTTGATTTCACCTTGGTTAGATTTTAGTTCTTTTATTTCTCCAGAAAGGGCTTTTATATCTCTCGAGAGGGTTTCTCTAATATCTTCCATGCCTTTTTCGAGCCCGGCTAGAACCTTGAGAATTGTCATTCTGAACTCTAGATCTGACATATTACCGATGTCTGTATTGATTAGGTCCCTAGCCTTTGGTCTGCCTCTTGTTCTTTTTTTTGTGTTGAATTTTTATGTCTTGTCATTTTGTCCAGATAAGAGTAAATGAAGGGGCAAGTAAAATACTAAAAGGGTGGCAACAACCCCAGGAAAATATGCTTTAACCAAATTAGAAGAGATCCAAAATCGTGAGTGGGGAGAAAGGGGATAAAAAGAGGTTCAAAAAGGAAGAAAGAAAAAAAAAACAAAAAGAAAAGAAAAAGAAAAGAAAAGAATTTTTAAAAAAAGAAAACACCTAAGAAAAATGTAAAAAAGAAAAAATATATATATTAGATAAACTAGTAAAAAATCGTTAAAAAAGAAAAAGGTAATAGTTAAAAAAAAAAAAAATTTTTACCCGAAGGCGAGAAAAAAAAAAAAAATGAAAAAGAAAAAATTAAATTAACTGCAAGACTAAAAAAAATCACAGGAAAAAAGCCATGAGTTCCGTGTTTGGCTTTCTCCTCCTCTGGAATTCTGCTGCTCTCCTTGGTATTGAAACCGCACTCCTTGGTAGGTGAACTTGGTCTCGGCTGGATTTCTTGTTGATCTTCTGGGGGAGGGGCCTGGTGTAGTGATTCTCAAGTGTCTTTGCCCCAGGCGGAATTACACCGCCCTTACCCGGGGCCGGGGTGAGTAATCCGCTCGGGTTTGCTTTCAGGAGCTTTTGTTACCTGAGCACTTTCCGTAGAGTTCCGGAGGACGGGAATACAAATGGCGGCCTCCTGGTCTCCGGCCCGGAGGACCCGAGAGCCCAGGGCCCCACTCCTCAGTGCGCCCTCAGAGAACAGCGCCCAGTTACTCCCGTCTGCCTGACCTCCGGCCGCGCTCCGAGCTCACCGAGCCTGCGACCGGTTCACGGTAACACGGAGCTGCGAGCTTACTGTCGGCTCTGTCTCTGTAGCCGGCTTTCCCGTTCCAATACCCGCAAGCTCTGCGACACTCAGACACCCCCGATCCTTCTATGACCCTGCGGGACCTGAGGCCACGCTGACCCCGCGTGGGCTTCGCCCCGGTTTAGCCTCTGGAGCGATGTCCCTCAGCGGAAAAGACTTTTAAAAGTCCTGATTTTGTGCACGGTTGCTCCGCTGCTTGCCGGGAGCCGGCCCCTCCCCCCGGGGTCTATCTTCCCGTCGCTTTGGATTCACTTCTCCGCCGATCCTACCTTTCAGAAAGTGGTTGTTTTTCTGTTTCCAGAATTGCTGTTCTTCTTCTCTTCGATCTGCCGATGGATTTTCAGGTGTTTGCAATCTTTAGATAAGCTATCTAGCTGATCTACGGCTAGCTGAAGCAGTCTCAGCTTGCTACTTCTCCGCCATCTTGACTCCTCCCCGATTTCTCTCTTTTTCCTAAAGAAAGGGTCATTACAGTGCAAGGCAGGAAATTTGAAGACAATAGTAAAGGTTTGAGATTGTCACTATGAAAAATAAATGATGAATGTTTATTAGTAGAAACATGTATTAGTTGAATAGGGGAATAATATTAGGATTCAGCTCAAGGTGCAGAATATGTATTGATGGGGATTTAATAATTTTCTCCTGGGACACCTGGGTGGCTCAGTCCATTATACACCTGCCTTCAGCTCAGGTTATGATCCCTGAGTCCCAGGATGGAGTCCTGCCTCAGTCTCCCTGCTCAAAAAGGAATCTCCCTCTCCCTCTGCCCCTCCTCCCCACTCCACACCACTCCCGTTGGTGCTTGCACACACTCTCTTCAAATTCAGTCTTTAAAAAAAATAATAATTTTCTCTAGCTGTGTTCAGCAATCAATATAAACAGATAAGAATAAAAGTATATCTTTATAAGTATAAAAACAGTAAGAAGTGAACCTTTCAAGGAACTTCACTTCATGGTGAGCACAGCAGAAACTCTGTTACATGAGGGTTTCTTTGCTGCTGCTGCTGCTAATCCCTCTAAATGTGACTTTTCAGTAGTGAGAAACATTTCAACAGGTGGTGTAGGCAAGCATCTATCAACCCCAGTCCCCAGAGTTGTCTCAAAAATGCATGATGCATTTCTTCTCATTCCCATTGCAGGCTTTCTCCACCATCACAACCGTACATGCTCTGATAGCACGGGCTTCAGAGAGCAGTCTAATTCCCACCTCTCTTTAGAAGAGGTTGTTGTACTGCCCCAAACACCCAGGTCCTGCTCCCTGGCCCTGCAAACACCTGAACTTGGTAGGAGAAAAACAGTACTGTACACTGGAAAGAAGACCAGACTGAGAGACTTGGAATCTTCGCCCCAAGGCTATGGTGCATGCTGCATACACAGAGAAAGACCTGATGCACATCATTTCACTTCTCTGCGCATTGGTTTCTCTACCATCTGGGTATTAAAATATACAAGATAGACAGTGCTAAACTAGACAAAGACTTAATTTGCTCCCAAGGTTTGACACTGTTTAGGGCAGTTAGAGGATTTAACAATGGTCAAGTTTGGAGAACAAGGATTGATACTGGAATATTCTCAAAGGACTCAAGCTAAGTGAAGAAGGAGAAATTCCCACCACCTGGCTCTGAAACCTGTGCATCCAGCCCTGGGGTTCCCTTAGAACCTCTTTATATTCTTATGTGTTCCCAGTTAAATTTGAGGAAGTCTTCCAGGACACCTGTCTTACTTCTTGAAGCCTCACCTGAAAAGCCTCCCCCTTATTCCAAATTTCTCCCTCTATCTCAAACTTTATATCTTCATTAAAAAAAAAAAAAAAAGTTGAATGAGATTCAGCGTTGTTCCTCTTAGCCATTACAAAGCAATCACCATATTTTCTTCAGGCAGAAACAACATACAAATAATAATATTTTTTAAAACCTTGGCATGTTTTAAAAGAGAATTAACAGTTGTGGTTTGTGTAGTAGTGAAAATATTTTGTTAACAAACAAGACTTGAGCACCTACAATACTCTAGGAGGCAGTATGTGGTACAGAGCATTTTAGACACGTTCCTCCCCTAAGAAAATGTTGGTAGAGTAGAAAAGGTAATACACACATACACACACACACACACACACAAATACACACACACACCGTGCACATATATATATATATATTTTTTTTTCAGTAATGTATTACTCAGTTTCCTAATAAATTGCAAGACAGCAAAGACCAGATGAGAGGGCTTTGACGGAAAGCATAACCATGAGGGTCAAAGAAAAAAAATCATACCAGGTATGATGAGCAGACAAAGGTTGATTTTATTTTAATAATATTGCTGGCCAGAGGGGAAAATTGGGGAGCATTGACCAAGTCTGGTGGTCAAACTAGGTGAAAATAAAGAACCAGAGAGTTTAAGAGCTGGGGAAGAGGAATCTTAGATCGCCTGTGTTTGCTGACTGGCCTTATCGAAAAGAAAAGTACGCTTTCTGGCATCTTTGTGATGACTGGAAGCTAGGGGCCCCACTGAAGTTAGGTTCCCACCCCTCCACAGAACTTGGGAGATAGGGCCCTATCTTCCTTGATGTTTACATTTCAGAGAGGTGATTCGCAGGTCCCAGAGAAAGACTTGCCTGGGTTGTAAACTTGGAATAAGACTAGAAGAAGATTTGTATCTCAAAGGGTCTGAGAAAGGATTTACAGTACAAGCTTTCTAAATTAAGCTTTGTAAGAAAAAGAAGGCCAGAGCCTAGAGTTGGTGGGGGGGAGTCCAACTACAGTCAAGCTGAGAGAAACATTAAGGCCATCTTGGCCATGAGAGAGAACAGAAAGATCTGAGATTATCTCATTTAAAGAACCTAAAAGTCTATATCTGACCCCATCTCATAGAGGAAATGGGTTGGGGCTGCAGAAAGAGGTAACCCTCACATTCGGTTTTGCCAGATTCCTTACAGGAGTGACTTACTGAAGGCTTCTAGAAAGTGCATCTGGCAGGAGATGGAGCTCCTGCCAGATGCACTGTCCAAAGGAATGGACAGGATAACCTTCTCAGGTCTGTAACTGATGGATCCTCATAGGCAATAACTGAGAGAGGGAAAAAAACAATGCATTTGCTTGCTAGTCCCCTCCCAGGCAGATTCCCAGTAACTGGGACAGTAATCAGAATCATCTGGATAAGACTCCATGATTAGCCTGGGAAACAAAGGCTCCTCCAGCTTCTCTCTTACCTTAGCTCTCTCGCAATTGCCTTGCTCCGCCTCCTCCTGTTCCCTACTAAGGACATTCAGGCAGTTCCACCCTTGTCCCTAGTAACAATCATGAAATTTAAAAAAAAAAAAAAAATGCCCCACAGTGACAAAGAAAGGGTCAGGTGGGACAGAGCTCCAGGCTGGTCATAGCTGGATAACTGCTCACAGCTCCTAGAGCCAATCCATAGTTCCTGCCTCTCCCGTCTCCTGTGTGGGTGAGAGAGATGGAGTGGGTAGCAGGGCGGGCACCCAGATTAGGAAAAATGGATTGGAAGCATTAGCATTTCCATGGTTAGGCAGGTACAGGGGGAGTGCAGGTGCTGTAGTCTCAGTAAAGCTCCCAGAGATCCATGTACCCCTCCTTACCAGCTGTCCCCATCAGGACAACTGAGCTCATACACCCCAGTGAGACCAACAAGGAAAAGGTTGACATTCCCATTCCCACTGAGAAAACTGAGGCCTGAGAATCACTGAATGTCACAGCTTGAAAGGACTAACTTAATTGTCTGATTGTAAAGAAAAAGGGGCCCAGGGAAAATGAATAAATGTAACCAAGATCACACTGTGGGTTTTTTCTACTAGAACCATTCTCTTGTGCTAGCCAAGCATTTCCACACAATCCTTTTTCACCAGCACCCTTTCAGTGCTGATTTGTCCCTGCCACAACTACTCCTGCCCCAAACCCATGGCCCCATAGCCTCATTGACACTCTGAATTACCTAGGAAACAGTGTATAATAAAGAGAGGCCAATCTGGGAGGTGGGACCTCCAAGAAACAGGCTGGAGCTCATACCTCCATGCCCCACAAGGCGAAGTGACAAGTATTTACATTCAAATTGGAGTTCCTAAGTATATTCTAAAAGGCTAAGGAATCCCAGGGTGGTTGCAGCAAATAGGTTCAAAAGAAAGTAATGTGGGTGGAGAAGCCTTTAGGAGGTGGCTTTCCTGAACCACAGAGAGGCCTCTGAAGTCTGCTGGGTGGAAGAGCCGGGGAGGGAAAGGGAGTGCCTACTACTGGCATGGGGAGGAAGGGACCAATTTAGTCACCTGCCTAACCACAGAAATGCTAATGCCTCTCATCCATTTTTCCTAATCTGGGTGCCCGCCCTGCTACCCACTCCATCTCTCTCACCCACACAGGAGACGGGAGAGGTGGGAACTGGGCAGGCTTCCAGAGTTACTAAGATCCCAGACTCTGGTGGTGATTTCAAGTTAGCTCTTCTCAGGTATCTGACTCTAGTCAGATTCACAGCTCCAGAGTGCAGTAGGGATTTGAACCCCAAAGCTTGGGTTTAGATAGAATAACTCATAGGAAAAATTATATTGGGCCACCTGGGTGGCTCAGTCTGTTAAGCATCTGCCTTTTGTCAGTTCATGATCCTAGGGTCCTGGAATCAAGCCCCGCATCAGGCTGCTTGTTCAGCAGGGAGCATGCTTCTCCCTCTGTCTATGCCCCCAACCTCTGCTTGTGCTTTGTGTGTGTGTGTGTCAAATAAATAAATAAAATCTTGAAAGAAGAAAGAGAGAAAGAAAAAAAGAAAGGAAGGAAGGAAGAGAAAGAATGAACTTGGATTGTTCACTACCCAGCTATGTGAATAAGCAAGGTGTTTAATATCCGTAAGTAACTATAAAGATACAATTACTTGCCTGTCTAGTTTATTGGGTTGGATCAAATAAAATAATGGAATAAAAGTGCTTTAGAGACACTGATATTTATTCTATGCAGGATTCAAATGAAACAGAAAACCCTGATTCATGGCATTAGTATGTCAGCAAAGTGAGGAGATAGTCCTAGAACCAAATGTGATCTTAGGCAAGTGACTCAAGTGTTCTGTGCCTTGGGTTCTTTAATCAGTAAGTTGTGGATAATGTCGACATCAAAACCACACCAAAATTAAACAGACAAGAAAGACTTCACTGTGGTTATTGCAGTAGGGGAGAGAGGAAAGAACTGAGTCTGACAGCTCTGCTGAAGCAGGGGTGATAGAACTGGGGGTGGGGGGATTTTTTTAAGATTTTATTTATTTTATTATTTATTATTTATTTATTTGTTTGTTTGTTTGTTTATTTGAGGGGGTAACACAAGAGAGACAAGCGGGTGGGAGGGGCAGACAGAGAGGGAGAAGCAGGCTCCCTGCTGAGCAAGCAGACTGATGCGGGGCTTAATTCCAGGACTCAGAGCTCCATCCCAGGACCCTGGGATCATGACCTGAATTGAAGGCAGATGCTTAAGTGACTGAGTCACCCAGGTGATCCTGGGCGATAGAATTTTTAAGAGCCAGACTGAGCTAATGGAAAAGTAACAGAGGACCTTAAGAGGAGGTCATAGGCCATCTGTATTTGCTAACTGGCTTTATCAGAGGAAAAATCTCTCTCATATCTGTATGACAGGAGATAATTTTGCTACTTGGAGCTAGGCATCCTCCAATGTTAGGCTCCTATCCTCCCACAGAAATTAGGGGATAAAGTGTTAATCTTCTTTGATGACTATATTTCAAAGAGATGACTCCCTGTCCTGAAGAAAGGCTTCCATAAGTTATAAAACTGGCCAGACTCTGGGAGGAGATTTACATCTCAAAGGGACAGAGGAAGAATTTACAATGATGCTAAGTTCTATAAAGGTAACACTATAAGAAAATGGGGGTCAGTCTCTAGAATCTGGAAGAAGCCTGCTAAAGCCTAATCAAGTTAAAGGAAACATTAAGGCCATCTTGTTTAATAATGATAATATTCACTCCATTCATAAGCTTGCTATGAGCACTGAATGAGTTATTCCATATAGGGAACAGAGAATCATGCCTTGCATTTATTAATCACTTTAGGTAAGATTCTATTATTATCCTGGGAAACAAAGGCTAATTATTAATGTTAAAAAAGATATCTCGGATTTCTTCCATTTTTGAGCTTCATTGAGTTTTTAGGACATGTTGACTTTAAAGTAGGAAAGCAGTATTTTCTCATGAGACAAGTATCTCAATTATCTGGTCATCAGCTTGTACTCTTTGGCAATTTTCAATCATGGGTTTTCTTTTGCTTTTTTTTTTTTTTTTTTTGAGATTTTATTTATTTGAGAGAGGTAGAGCAAGAGAGAGCACAAGAGAGAGGGAGAAGCAGACTCCCTGCTGAGGAGGGAGCCCAATGTAGGGTTCAATCCCAGGACCCTGAGATCATGAACTGAGCTGAAGGCAGATGCTTAACCGACTGAGCTATCCAGGTGCCCCTCAAGATACATTCTCAATTTGTGGGCAATTTCCTGCCCTCACTCAGTACATATTCTGTTGCCTGTTTTAAAACCTGCACAGCTAATAACATGAATTGTATAGGGGCAGAGAATTCTGATGGTCAGTGCTTGTTAAGATCTAATTGAAAATGTCTATCGTATTATCTGCTGATGCCCATGATCATTTCCCCTAACTACCTCTTTGTTAGTGTGAGTATTTGAATTACTAACATGGAGGTACTCAGAGAAGACACTTCCCATCGATCTGTCTTTCCTTACTTGTGTCTCCAAGCAGAGATGTTTCCATCAAGGGCTATGACAGGAGACCTGAACTGAAATAACAAATGGCTCTGAGCAATGCCAAAGAAAGTTTTTTTGTTTTTTTGTTTGTTTTTTTAAGATTTTATTTATTTATCTGACAGACAAAAGATCACAAGTAGGCAGAGAGGCAGGCAGAGAGAGAAGAGGAAGCATGCTCCCCACTGGGCAGAGAGCCTGATGCGGGGCTTGATTCCAGGACCCTGGGATCATGACCTGAGCCGAAGGCAGAGGCTTAACCCACTGAGCCACCCAGGCACCCCAGAAAGTTGTTTTATAAAAATTTTTTTCTCATAAGAAAATTTCTTTCACTGTTGTTTAGTGCATGACAAAATTACAATTTCTTAATATAATTTTCACCTTCCTAACATGTTGCTATGACTACAATTAGTCAGTGATAAAGAATCATATGAAAGCAGATGATTTCTGTGCATGAAAGCAAACAGACTATGAGGATGCATGGGTTCACAGCCTTATAGACCTTGCCAGGTGCACACGTCATAACTCAAACAGGGCACAGTGGCTTTGTCCTGGCCACAGAGGACACACATTACCCTGCGAACTTTAGAAAACTGAAATTTATAGCTTACTCTCTGTGGGCCTCAGTTTCCTTATTGTTTAAAAATGGGAATAATAATGTGAAAGCAGCTTTTCTCTAAAGTTGTTGTCATGAATATCAGACACAAGGATAAAAGAGTGCTTTGTTAACTGCAAATCATATACATAATAAAGAATTATATTGTTTCTTCTTACAAGCTATCACTCCCCAAACTCACCTATAAATTCTATTTTTATGCTATAATCACAATCCAGATTACTGTATCTATATTTTAAGAAAAGGGCACTGTTCAACCTTTGTCCCCATTGAATTTCATTAGTGTAACCAGGATCCAGTAGTTTCACAAGGCTACCTTCTGATCTCAGCACATGCAGGAGGAGTAGAGTCATGAACACAAGACTGTCAGTAAGAGACCTTGGCTCAAGCCTGTTGCCCATTCATGGACAAGGCTCTTTCCATCTCTCAGCATCGGAATCCTCATCCAGTTCCTCTTACACCTATAGAAACCCAGCGCTTCTCAATCCATAGCGCTGCTATAATTTTTTCACAGAATTATACCATTTAACATTCTAGATTTATTTTTTTTAATTTTTACTAATTTTTATGTTAGTCACCATACAGTACATCATTAGTTTTTGATGCAGTATTTCATGATTCATTGTTTGCATGCAACACCCAGTGCTCCATGCAATATATGCCTTCCTTAATACTCATTATTGGTCTCACCCATCCCTCCATCCCTCTCCCCTCTAAAACTTTCAGATTGTTTCCTGGAGTCCATAGTCTCTCATGGTTCCTCTCCTCCCTCTAAATCTCCCCCTCATTTTTCCCTTCCTTCTCGTACTGTCCTCCATGTTATTCCTATGTTCCACAAACAAGTGAAACCGTATGATAATTGTCTTTCTCTGCTTGAGTTATTTCACTTAGCATAATCTCCTCCAGTTCTATTCATGTTGATGCAAAAGTTAGGTATTCATCCTTTCTGATGGCTAAGTAGTATTTTATGGTATATATGGGTTTATTTATATAATTTGTTTATTGCCTCTTTCTCCTGAAGATAATGTAAGCTCCATGAGGGAAAACTTGTCTATTTTCTATCCGCAGGACTAGAAAAGCCCCTGCTTGACAATCCACTCTATTTGTTGAAATGAATGAATGAGGACTGAGAATATGAGATTAGATGATCTCAAATCTACCAATCTTAACTGTTTGAATCTTTGATTTTGACATGAGATAATTTCACCATTTGGTCTCAATGTCCCAAGTGAGTTGTAAAAATAGCTTCCCCTATCTTGTAAACTTGACAAAAGCAACAAAGATTCAAGTTAGAAGGAAAAACTTTCCAATACATAAAAATTAAATCTATGTTAGCCCTTATACCAGGCTCTCAATTTTTCCACTTATATAAAATTTATCTTTTATTATATGGTAAAATTGGTAGAAGACGGAGAACTTCTCTTTATCTGTAGACCCAAAGTAAGAAGGTAGGAAAATTGAAATTAGGGTCTTAGTGACACTCTGAAGGAAGTGTATGAGGGAATCCTGGAACTCATTCCCCCTCCTTGAGGATCCTGGCATTTCTTTTTTATTTATTTGTTTAAGACTTATTTATTTATTTGTTTGAGAGAGAGAGACAGAGCACACATGTCGGAAGGGGAGAACAAGGAGAGCAGGGGAGAGAGCTATTCCTCAAGCCAATCCTCCCCAGAACACAGAGCCTGATGCGGGCATTGATGTTAGGACTGTGAGATCACAACCTGAGCCAAAACCAAGAGTCGGGTGCTTAACTGACTGGGCCACACAGGAACCTCAGGTTTCTAACATTTCAAAAGAAGAAAGAAAGAATTAGAGAGATGGGTCAGATGAATCTGTAAGTTCTCTGTGGCCCAGAATTCCTTAAAATTAGATTGGGTGGTTTCAATCTGTCCAGTGGACATTAGGAGGATTCTGCTAAAGAAGAACAGACCAAGTGAGTAATAGTGTTGCCTACACATTCAAGCCACATTGTTACCTGTGGAAAATGTAGAAGAGAGGGAGGAGTTAAAGTGGTAGAGAAATAGGGGGACCTGAGGCTTTCCTCATTCTTTAAACACAGCTGCATTTAGGTCAAATCAGTTAGAACACCCAGGAAATTGATCTGAGTATTTGAAGAAGGATTTCCATGGTTGGAGTGAGACAATGTGGCTGGTGCAAGGTGCCTGGAAGTGAACTTGGAGAGAGAAAAGCTGTCATGCTGCAGAGGGGAAGGAAAATTTTCTACAGGGAGAGAAAAAAGAGAGGGAAAGAGGGGTTGAGACAGTGCGGCATTGGGTTCACGTGAGAAGAAAAGTTCTCAGAGCACAGTCTGGGGAGCTTGGGGAACTGAGCGGTACAGGTGTTTTGCAAACAGTGAGTGTAGCTCAAACTCTGAGCTTCTGGAAGTGCATGACTTTCTCCATAGCAGAGATGTAGGATTCAATCCTGGTGAGAAGGATTGCTTTGGCCGAGGAGCATACACTAAGTGGTGTAGGAATCTCAGGGGTTGCAGTGGGAGAGATTGTTCCCCTTCCTGGAGTTCATTTGAAAGAAGGTATATGTCCTCTCCAAGGACAAAAGCAAATGGCCTTTCACCTATGAGGGACTATGGCAAGTGCAGAAAGGGGATAACCTGTTTGCTGCCTTTATTTTTTTATTATTATTATGTTTTATTAGTCACTATACAGTACTTCATTTGTTTTTGATGCTGTCAGAACATAGAATCCATGCTCCCTGAAGACAGGGGACTGTTTTTTGGGGGGACAAAAAGCATGAGTCAGAGTGTAGGGAACCTCTCTCATCCAGAGGAGGGAGCAGATCTGAGCTCTACTGGCTTCTTTAAGACTTGGAGTTTTGAATCCCAGCCATGACAGAAATAAACACAGGAGAAATGGATACTCACCCACTGGTGGGCCTTGATTTTCTGTGAGCACTTCCTAAACAGAGGGAAGTTGAGGTCCCCTAAGTGGAGAGAGAATAGAGCGTCTCCATTCTACAACCAACACAGTCAGATGACAGAGAGCAACACAGCAGCCCCCAGTGGAGATATAAGCTGCTTACATCAAACAGCACCCCTCCCCACCCCAACTCCACCACAACATCACTACACCCCCAGTGCTTGACAAGTGCTTTTTTTACTGGGGCAGGATTGACTCTGGACCAATACAGCAAGGCTTTCTCCCAGAAGAGCAACACAGGCAAGTCTCTTCATTCACCAAATTTACTAATCATATAGTGCCCCATAGCATCCTTTTCAGTTCTGGGGGGGATAGGACCAGATTGTTGATTTTTGCTTTTGTTTTTTCTCTTATTATTTTCTTTTCCTTTGAAATCAGAATTATTGTTCTTTTGTTTGCTTACTTTTTCTTTTCTTTTCCCTTTTTGGAGGGTATAAGTCTTTTTTTTTCTTTTTTTTATTATTTATCCTTCTCTTTTTATTTGGAGTCAAGCTTATTGGTTTGTTTGCTTGTTTGTTTTTGTTTTTGATTGTCTGGGGTTTTTAAATTTTTTTTCATTTCTTTTATGTTCTCTTATTTTGGGATCAAGCTTATTTTTTTTTCTTTTTCTCTCTCTCTTTTTTTCTTATTTCTTTTTTTTTTTTACAGGCTTTTTTCAAAAAACAAATTAAAGCACACACCTTGATTGTCCAGATACTCCCCACTGCAAACAAGAGGAAACTCTGCCAAGGATGGGTCAGTGGGAAAGAGCAGCCAAAATGCAACAGCAGAGTGCACACAGCATACTCTAGAAAAACTCCCTGATGTGCCATCCCCTGGACAGTGTATGACCTCTTTTTAATATAGCATTATTCTGAGTTAAGGAAACATAATAAGTATTTATAACACACAAAAGAAACTCAACCAAAATAACAAGATGGAGAAATTCTCCCCTAAGGAAACATTAGGAAGATATCACAGCCAGGGACTTGCTCAGAGCAGATATAGGCAATACATCTGAACAAGAATTTAGATCAACTGTTATAAGAGTACTAGCTGGACTTGAAAAAAGCATAGAAGACACCAGAGAAACTTTTGCTTCAGAGGTAAAAGACCTAAAAATTAGTCAGGCTGAAATAAAAAATGCTAAAGCAGAGATGTAAACTAAGAAGATGGAAGAAGCAGAAGAGAGGATAGGTGATATAGAAGATAAAATTACGGAAAATAATAAAGCTGAAAAGGAGATGGAAAGAAAACTGTTCGACCATGAAGGTGGACATAAGGAACTCAGTGGTTCCATAAAAAGCAAAAGAATATCTGTATTATAGGAGGCTGTAAAAAAAGAGAATGTCTATTTGGACAAATTATAGCTGAGACTATCCCTAACCTGGGGGGGAAACCAGGCATTCAAGTCCAGGAGGCACAGAGAATTCTCCTTGAAATCAACTTAATATCATAACATATCATCATGAAACTTGCAAAATACAAAGACAAAGAAAGAATTCTGAAAGCTCAGGAGAAAAAGTCTTTAAACTACAAGGGTAGACATATAAGGCTGACAAGAGACCAGTTCACAGAGACCTGGCAGGCCAGAAAGCACAGGCATGATATATTCAACATGCTAAATGGTAAAAATATGCCACCAAGAATAGGTTATCCAACAAGACTGTCATTCAGAATAAAATAAAAGATAAAGACTATCCAAGAAAAAAACTAAAGGATCTTGTCAACCTAAACCAACCCTGCAAGAAATATGAAAGGTGACCCTTTGAGTGGAAAGAGGAACCAAAAGTAACAAACACTAGAAAGGAACAGAGACAATCTACAGGAACAGCCACTTTTCAGGTAATACAATGACACTAAGCTCATATCCTTCAGTAATTACTCTGAACGTAAAGAGACTAAATGCTCCAATGAAAAGACATAGGATAGCAGAATACATTAAAAAAAAAAAAAAGCCCATTGATATGCTGCTTACAAGAGACTCGTTTTAGACTCAAAGTTACCTCCACATTGAAATTGAGGGGGTAAAGAACAATTTATCAAGCTAATAACCACCAAAGAAAAGCTGGAGTAGCCATCCTTATATCTGATGAACTAGATTGTAAACCAAAGATTGTAATAAGAGATGAATAAGAACTTTATATCATAATAATAGGTTCTATCCAATAAGAAGATCTAACAGTTGTAAATATTTAAACCTCTAACTTGTGAGCAACCAAATATCTAAATCAATTAATAACAAAGTTAAAGAAAGTCATTGATAAAAAATACAATAACAGTGGGAGACTTTAACACCCCACTGATAGCAATGAACAGATCATCTACACAGAAGACCAACAAGGAAACAATGGCTTTGAATGACACACTGGATGAGAAGGACTTCGCAGATACATTCAGAGTCTTTCATCCTAAAGCAGCAGAATACACATTCTTTTCAAGTGCCCATGGAACATTTTCCAGAATAGATCACATACTGGGTTATAAACCAGGTCTCAACCAGTACAAAAACATTGAGATTATACAATGCATATTTCAGATCACAAATTTTATGAAACTTGAAGTAAACCACAAGAAAAAAAAAATTGGAAGAGCTACAAATGCATCCTAGAATGAATGGGTCAAAAGAATGAATGGGTCAAAAAGAAAGAAGAATTTTAAAAATACATGGAAGCAAATGAAAATGAAAACACAACAGTTTAAAACATTTGGGATGCAGCAAAGGCAATCCTAAGAGGGAAGTATATAGCAATACATGCCTTCCTCAAGAAGTAAGAGAAATCTCAGTCTAAACTTATACCATAAGAAGCTGGAAAAAGAACAACGAATAAAACCTAAACCCAGCAGGAGAAGGGAAATAAAAAGATTGGAGCAGAAAATAACAATATAGAAATAAAAAAAATAGTGAAGCAGATCAACAAAACTAGGAACTGGTTCTTTGAAAGAATTAGTAAGATTGCTAAACTCTTAGCCAGACTTATCAAAAAGAAAAGAGAAAGGACCCAAATAAATAAATTCATGAATGAAATAGGTCAATGATATACAAACAATTGTAAGATAATTTGATGAGCACTTATATGCCAACAAATTAGACGACCTGGAATAAATGGACAAATTCCTAGAAACATATGAGCTACCAAAACTGAAAGTAGAAGAAATAGAAAACCTGAACATATCTATAGGCAGCAAAGAAATTAAATCTGTAATCAAAAATCTCCCAAACAGAGGGGTGCCTGAGTGGCTCAGTTGGTTAAAGCCTCTGCCTTCAGCTCAGGTCATGATTTCAGGGTCCTGGGATTGAGCCCCGCATCGGGCTCTCTGCTCAGTGGGGAACCTGCTTCCTCCTCTCTCTCTTTCTCTCTCTGCCTGACTCTCTGCCTACTTGTGATCTCTGTCTGTCAAATAAATAAATAAAATCTTTTTTTAAAAAATCTCTCAAACAAAGGAGTCCAGAGCCAGATGGCTTGCCAGGGGGAATTTGATCAAATATTTGAAGAAGAATATCTATTCATCTGAAACTATTCCCAAAAACAGAAATGGAATGAAAACCCCCAAACTCATTCTATGAGACCAGCGTTATCTTGAGCCCAAAACCAGATTAAGATCCCACTAAAAGGAGAATTACAGACCAATATCCCTGATGAACACGGATGCAAAAATTCTCAACAAGACACGAG
This sequence comes from Mustela lutreola, assembly GCF_030435805.1. Classification (NCBI taxonomy): domain Eukaryota; kingdom Metazoa; phylum Chordata; class Mammalia; order Carnivora; family Mustelidae; genus Mustela; species Mustela lutreola. The sequence goes on from NC_081297.1 coordinate 60,577,132, forward strand.
CTCATTGGATTCAACAGAATGTTAAAAGGATTATTCACCATGACCAAGTGGGATTTATTATTGGGCTGTAGGGTGGTTCAGCATCCACAAATCAATCAATGTGATACAGCACATTAATAAAGGAAAGGATAAGAACCATATGACACTCTTAATATATGCAAGAAAAAAAAATTGATAAAATCCAGCATCCTTTCTTGATAAAAATTCTCCACAAAGTGGAGAATCATGAAGGCCATATACAAAAGACCCACAGCTAAAATTATCCTCCATGGGACAAATTTGAGACCTTTACCCCCTAAGGTCAAGAGCACAACAGGAATGTCCACTACCACCATTGTTGTTCAACATAGTAGTGGAAGTAGTGGAAGTCCTACAGTCAACAATCACAAAAAAAAAAGAAGAAAAGTCATCGCTATCAGCAAATAAGAAGTCAAATTTTCACTTTTTATAGATGACATGATACTTTATCTAGAAAACCTGAAATACTTCACCAAAAAGTGCTAGAACCGACACAGAAATTCAGCAAAAAGTGCTAGAACCGACACAGAAATTCAGCAAAGTCAGAAGTACACAAAAGCAAAACAACAAAGTCTGTTGCATTTCTATACACTAATAATGAAGCAGAAGAAAGATAAATCAAGGAATCCACACCATTTAAAATTGCACCAAAACCATAAGATACCTAGGAATAAACCTAACCAAAGAGGTAAAGGATCTGAACTCTGAAAATTATAGAAGACTTATGAAAGAAATGGAGGAAGACACAAAGAAATAGAAAAACATTCCATGTTCATGGATTGGAAGAACAAATATTGTTAAAATGTCTACCTAGAGCAATCGACACATTCAATGCAGTCCCAATCAAAATATCACCAGCACTTTTCACAGAGCTTGAACAAACAATCTTGACATTTGTATGGAACCAGAAAAGACCCTGAATAGCCAAAGGAATGTTGCAAAGAAAAGACAGCCTTGGCAAGATGGCAGAGGAATAGAGGACCCTGTTTCAACTACTCTCCTGAATTTAGCTGGATATCTACCAAACCATTTTGAACACCCACGAAATCAGACTGAGGTGTAAGAATATATATCTGGATCTCCACAAGCAGAAAAGTGACTGTTTTTTCAAGGTAGTAAGTGTAGAAATGTGAATCTTTGGTGTTATATTGGAAAATAAACAGAAGGGGAAGGAGCTCCACAAGCTGGCTCTTGGAAAATGATATAACACCAGGGCACAAAATTGGAACCCTTAGAAATCTGCTCTAGTGAGAAACATCCCTCTCTGAAAGGGGCTCTAGAAATGAAAAGGAAGAATTCTAAGGAGGCCACTGTGATCTTAAGATCCAAGTAGCTACAGGTCAAAAGGGGTTTCCTGAACCAGTAGAGAGCCTGAGCAGTGAAGCCAGGAAGGAGGTTATGGTCAGCTAGCCCAGGAAGGGAGTCTCAGTTCAGATCACCATAAACCTCAATCTGGGCTGGTAGATAATCGCTCTTGTCTTGGGCAGCCTGAAAAAATCTGGAACCTGCACCCACAATTGGGCAAAAACTCACAGAACAGTAGCAGCCCAGAAGGGCATTTGAATGGCACCCAGACTTGATCCAGGAGCTTCAGGTGTGCACACCAGCCTGCAGCCAATAGCAATTTTAGAATCACAAAGGACAGAAACATTCCCAGATGCCTGGGACTACCTCTAATAGAGTTGCTGTGGGTGCACACTGAAGGAGGCTGTGGTTTTCAGGGGCACATGCAGAAAGGGAGACTGTTTGCCCTGGAGGGTTTATTAAAGGGCATACTGAATTTTCTGCTGAGACAGAGGCTTTCTGCTGAGACAGAGACTACAGCCATCTTTTCTCTGATTCTCTGAAGGGAAGCAGAAAGCCCTGAGGGAACAAAAGCCACACAGAACATCAATCAGACAACAAAGAGAAATAAAAGGTATCCAAATTGGTAATGAAGAAGCCAAACTCTCTCTTCGCAGATGACATGATTCTTTATGTGGAAAACCCAAAAGACTCCACCCCCAAACTACTAGAACTCATAGCAATTCAGCAACATGGCAGGATACAAAGTCAATGTGCAGAAATCAGTGGCTTTCTTATACACTAAAAATGAAAATACCAAAAGGGAAAATAGAGAATCGATTCCATTTACTATAGCACAAAGAACCATAAGATACCTGGGAATAAACCTAACCAAAGAGGTAAAGGATCTGTACTTGAGGAACTACAGAACACTCATGAAAGAAATTGAAGAAGACACAAAAAGATGGAAGACCATTCCATGCTCTTGGATCGGAAGAATAAACATTGTTAAAATGTCTATACTGCCTAGAGCAATCTATACTTTTCATGCCATTCCGATCAAAATTCCATCGGTATTCTTCAAAGAGCTGGAGCAAATAATCCAAAAATTTGTATGGAATCAGAAGAGACCCCGAATCACTAAGGAAATGTTGAAAAACAAAAATAAAGCTGGGGGCATCACGTTACCTGATTTCAAGCTTTATTACAAAGCTGTGGTCACCAAGACAGCATGGTACTGGCATAAAAACAGACACATAGACTAGTGGAACAGAGTAGAGAGCCCAGATATGGACCCTCAACTCTATGGTCAATTAATCTTTGACAAAACAGAAAAAAACATACAGTGGAAAAAAGACAGTCTCTTCAATAAATGGTGCTGGGAAAACTGGACAGCTATATGGAGAAGAATGAAACTCGACCATTCTCTTACACCGACCATTCTCTTACACAAAGATAAACTCAAAATGGATAAAAGACCTCAACGTGAGACAGGAATCCATCAGAATCCTAGAGGAGAACATAGGCAGTAATCTCTACGATATCAGCCACAGTAACTTCTTTCAAGATATGTCTCCAAAGGCAAAGGAAACAAAAGCGAAAATAAACTTTTGGGACTTCACCAAAATCAAAAGCTTCTGCACAGCAAAGGAAACAGTCAAGAAAACAAAGAGGTAACCCACGGAATGGGAGAAGATATTTGCAAATGACAGTACAGACAAAAGGTTGATATCCAGGATCTATAATGAAATCCTCAAACTCAACACACACGAAACAGGCAAACATATCAAAAAATGGGAAGAAGATATGAACAGACACTTCTCCAATGAAGACATACAAATGGCTATCAGACACATGAAAACATGTTCATCATCATTAGCCCTCAGGGAGATTCAAATTAAAACCACATTGAGATATCACCTTACACCAGTTAGAATGGCCAAAATTAACAAAATAGGAAACAACATGTGTTGGAGAGGATGTGGAGAAAGGGGAACCCCCTTCCACTGTTGGTGGGAATGCAAGTTGGTGCAGCCTCTTTGGAGAACAGTGTGGAGATTCCTCAAGAAATTAAAAATAGAAATTCCCTATGACCCTGAAATTGCACTCCTGGGTATTTACCCCAAAGATACAGATGTCGTGAAAAGAAGGGCCATCTGTACCCCAATGTTTATAGCAGCAATGGCCACGGTCGCCAAACTATGGAAAGAACCAAGATGCCCTTCAACGGATGAATGGATAAGGAAGATGTGGTCCATATACACTATGGAGTGTTATGCCTCCATCAGAAAGGATGAATACCCAACTTTTGTAGCAACATGGACGGGACTGGAAGAGATTATGCTGAGTGAAATAAGTCAAGCAGAGAGAGTCAATTATCATATGGTTTCACTTATTTGTGGAGCATAACAAATATCATTGAGGACAAGGGGTGTTAGAGAGGAGAAAGGAGTTGGGGTAAATTGGAAGGGGAGGTGAATCATGAGAGACTATGGACTCTGAAAAACAATCTGAGGGGTTTTAAGGGGCGGGGGCTGGGAGGTTGGGGTACCAGGTGGTGGGTATTATAGAGGGCACGGATTTCATGGAGCACTGGGTGTGGTGAAAATATAATGAATACCGTTTTTCTGAAAATAAATAAATTGAAAAATAAAAAAAGTTAAAAAAAAAAAAAGCCACAGAGAAAGCCATTAATTCTCCACTAACCGCAACCTGACAGAGTGTGGGATAACTCCCCACAGGCAAGGTTACCTGAGAAACAGTATGGAAGTCCCCTCCCCTTGAAGGTAGTCCTTAGGATTCCATAAGACTGTAAAATGCCAACACCGAGGAGAATTGTATAGTGAGCTCAAGGTGTGGCCTCACTATTTGTTTATTTTTCATATAAAATTTTCCTTATCCTTTTTTTTCTTTTTTCTTCTTCTTCTTATGTTTTTCTCTGTTTTTTTTTCTTTTAACCTTCTAGTTTCAACTAAATGTTTATTATATCAACTTATATTTCATAGTAGCTTTTTAACTTGTATTTTTTCACACCAATATTTTTTAAAGATATATGATTTATTGTAGTCCTTTTTTCACTATTCAATTTTACCTTTATATATACACAAATTTTACTTTCATTGTAATTTGGGGATGTAATGCTCTCTAGCACACAGACCAAAATAAACACAGGAACAAATGAAGCACCCTGCTTTGTCCATACTGAGAGATTATAGTCCACCTTCTTCTCCCCCTCAATTTTTCTTTAAATTTTCAATTTTTTAATTTTATTCTGGTGTTTCATTTTGGCTTTGTTTTTTGATGGTGGTGTGTGACCACTCTGGATTTTGCTAGGGTGCATTCAGCTTAGGTCGTGGTTGGTATTTTATACTCTATTCTGCTCAACCAGCTCTTGACAGAATGACTAGGAGGAAGAATTCTTTACAAAGAAAATAACCAGGAAAATGTCCTCTGCCACAGAACTAATGGATATGTATATAAGCAAGATGTCAGAAATAGAATTCAGAATAGCAATCATGAAGTTAATAGCTAGGCTTGAAAAAAGCCTTAGTGACAATATAGAATTCCTAAGGGCAGAAATAAGATATAAAAGGAATAAATGAAACAATATGGATTGGGAGGGAGAAAAACCATAAGAGACTCGTAATCTCACAAAACAAGCTGAGGGTTGCCGGCAGGGAGGGGTGTAGGTAGAGGGTGTTTGGGTTATGGACATTGGGGAAGGTATGTGCTGTGGTGAGTGCTGTGAAGTATAAACCTGGTGATTCACAGACCCGTACACCTGTGGCTAATAATACATTATATGTTAATAAAAACTTCTAAAAAGGAAATAAGATCTAATCAGGCCAAATTCTTAAAAATTATGAATGAGATGCAGTCTAAAATGGATACTCTAAGCACCAGGGTAAAGGAGGTAAAAGAGGGAATCAATGATCTACAAGATAAGCAGATAGAAAGGAAGGAAGCTGAGGAAAATAGGGATAGGCAGCCAGTAGCCCCTGAAAATAGACTTAGAGAGATGAATGATGCCATGAAATGTTCCAATGCCAGAATATTTGAGATCCCCAAGGGGGTGGACAGAGAGAGAACACCAGGAGGTATATTTGAGCAAATCTTAGCTGAGAACTTCTCTAATCTGGGAAATAAAACAAGCATTTATGTTAAGAGGTAGAGAGGACTCCCCCAAAATCAATAAAAATATATCAACACACCAACATATAACAGTGAAGCTTGCAAAACTCAAAGGCAAAGAAGTTATCCTAAGAGCAGCTGGGGGAAGAGATTTCTTATGAACAGAGGGAGGAACAGCAAAATAATGTCAGATCTGTCCACAGAAACTGGGCAAGCCAGAAAGGACTGACAAGAAATATCCAGGGTACTAAATGAAAAGAACATGAAGCCAAGAATTTAATACCCAGCAAGGCTGTCATTCAGAATGGATGGAGAGATAAAGAGCATTTGGGAAGGGCAGAAACTGAAAGAATGTGAAACTACCAACCAGCCCTACAAGAAATATTAAGGAGGATTCTGTAAGCGAGAAGAGATTCCAAGAGTGACCATAGATCAGAAAGAAACAGAGAAAATCTATAGAAACAGGCAATACAATGGCACTAAATTCATATCTTTCAATAGTTCCTCTGAATGTAAATGGGCCAAATGGTCCCACGAAAAGACCCACAAGATTTCAGATCAGATGAAAAAGCAAGAGCCATCCATATGCTGTCTAAAGACATCTCCAGATTTACAGGGACGTGATATAGAACAATTTACCATGCTAATGGGCCTCAAAAGAAAGCTGGGGTAGCAATCCTCATATCAGAAGAATTCGATTTCAAACTGAAGACCATAGTGAAAGATGTAGAGGGATTCTATATCATACTTAAAGGGTCTATTCTACAAGAAGATCTAACAATTGTAAATATCTATGCCCCCAACATGGGAGCAGCTAATTATAAACTAATTAATAATCAAAATAAAGAAACATATTGATAATAATACATTAATAGTAGGAGACCTCAAAACTCCACTCATGGCAATGGACAGATCATCTAAGCAGATCACAAAGAAACAACAGTTTTAAATGACACATTGTACCAGATGGACCTCATGGATATATACAGAACATTCCATCCTAAAACATCAGAATACTCATGCTTTTCAAATGCATGTGAAACTTTCTCCAGAACAGAGCTCATACTGGGTCACAAATCAGATCTCAATCCATACTAAAAGATTAAGCTTATTCCCTGCATATTTTCAGACCAAAATTCTTTGAAACAGGAACTGAATCATGAGAAGATATTTGGTAGGAACGAAAATATATGGAAGTTAAAGAGCATCCTGCTAAAGAGTAATTGGGTCCGCCAAGAAATTAAAGAAGAACTTAAACAATTCATGGAAACTAATAAGACTGAAAACACACCAGTCGAAAACCTATGGGATACTGCAAAGGCAGACCTAAGATGGAAATACATAGCCATCCAAGCCTAACTCAAAGGACCTGGAGAAAGAACAGCAAATAAAGCCTAAACCAAGCATGGGAAGAGAAATAATAAAAATTCAAGCATAAATCAATAAAATGAAACCAGAAAAAAAAATGTAGAACAGATCAACAAAACCAGAAGCTTGTTCTTTGAATAAATTAGTAAGATTGATAAAAATCTGGCCATAATTATCCAAAAGAAAAGAGAAAGGATCCACATCAATAAAATCATGAATTAAAGGGGAGAGATGATGACTAACACCAAGGAAAAGAAACAAGTATTAGAAATTATTACCAGAAACAAGATGCCAACAAATTAAGCAATCTAGAGGAACAGATGCATTCCTGGAAACTTATAACCTACCAAGACTGAAACAGGAAGAAATAGACAATCTTAATAGACCAATAACCCATAAGGAAATTGAAACAGTAATCAAAAACCTCCCAAGAAACTAGAGACCAGATGGCTTCTGAGAGGAATTCTACCAAACATTTAAGAAAGAAATAATATCTATTCTACTGAAGCTCTTTCAAAAATAGAAATATGAGGAGTCCAGATGGCAGAGGAGTAGCTGGCTGAGATGACATCAGGTCGCAGAAGTTCAGTTAGTTATCAAACCATTCTGAATACCTACAAATCCAACAGGATATTGAAGAGCAGCAAGTCTAGAAACAGACAATCGACCACTTTCTGAAAGGTAGAATGTGCGGAGAAGTGAATCCAAAGTGACAGGAAGATAGACCTCAAGGGGAGGGGCCAGATCACGGCAAGGAGCAGAGCAATGGAGCACAAAATCAGAACTTTTAAAAGTCTGCTCCACTACATGGATGGAACTAGAGCGTATCATGCTTAGCGAAATAAGTCAAGCAGAGAAAGACAACTATCATATGATCTCCCTGATATGAGGAAGTGGTGATGCAACATGGGGGCTTAAGTGGGTAGAAGAAGAATCAATGAAACAAAATGGAATTGGGAGGGAGACAAACCATAAGTGACTCTTAATCTCACAAAACAAACTGAAGGTTGCTGGGGGGAGGGGGGTTGGGAGAAGGGGTTGGGATTATGGACATTGGGGAGGGTATGTGCTTTGGTGAGTGCTGTGAAGTGTGTAAACCTGGTGATTCACAGACCTGTACCCCTGGGGATAAAAATATATGTTTATTAAAAAAAAAAAAGAAGGGAATCTTTCTGCCCTTCAACAGACGAATGGATAAGGAAAATGTGGTCCATATACACTATGGAGTATTATGCCTCCATCAGAAAGGATGAATATCCAACTTTTGTAGCAACATGGATGGGACTGGAAAAGATTATGCTGAGTGAAATAAGTCAAGCAGAGAGAGTCAATTATCATATGGTTTCACTTACTTGTAGAGCATAACAAATATCATGGAGGACATGGGGAGTTGGAGAGGAGAAGGGATTTGGGGGAAATTGGAAGGGGAGGTGAACCATGAGAGACTATGGACTCTGAAAAACAATCTGAGGGGAATGAAGTGGTGCGGGGGTGGGAGGTTGGGGTACAAGGTGGTGGGTATTATAGAGGGCACAGATTGCATGGAGCACTGGGTGTGGTGCAAAAATAATGAATACTGTTATGCTGAAAATAAATAAATTTAATTTAAAAAAATCCAGGAAGTGCAGAGAATCCCTCTCAAAATCAATAAGAATAGGTCCACAGCCCATCATCTAATAGTGAAACTTACAAGTCTTAGTGACAAAGAGAAAATCATGAAAGCAGCCCAGGACAAAAAGTCTGTAACATACAATGGTAAAAATATTAGATTGGCAGGAGACTTATTCACAGAGACCTGGCAGGCCACAAGGACTGGCATAATATATTCAGAGCACTAAATGAGAAAAACATGCAGCCAAGAATACTGTATCTAGCTAGGCTATCATGTAAAATAGAAGGAGAGATAAAAAGCTACCAGGACAAACAAAACCTAAAAGAATTTGTAAACAAACCAGCTCTACAGGAAATATTCAAAGGGGTCCTCTAAGCAAAGAGAGAGCCTAAAAGTAGTAGACCAGAGAGGAACAGAGACAATATACAGTAACAGTCACCTTACTAGCAATACAATGGCAATAAATTCATATCTCTCAATAGTTACCTTGAATGTAAATGGGTAAATGCCCCAATCAAAAGACACAGGGTATCAGAATGGATAAAAAAACAAAACCCATCAATAGGCTGTCTACAAGGAACTCGTTTTAGGCCCAAAGACACCTACAGATTTAAAGTGAAGGTGTGGGAAACCATTTACCATGCTAATGGTAATTACCATTTACCAATTACCAATTAATTACCAATTACCATGCTAATGGACATCATGAGAAATCTGGGGTGGCAATTCTTATATCAGATCAATTAGATTTTAAGCCAAAGACTATAATAAGAGATGAGAAAGGACACTATATCATAGTCAAAGGGTCTGTCCAACAAGAAGATCTAATAATTTTAAATAAGTATGCCCCTAACATAAGAGCAGCCAACTATATAAACCAATTAATAACAAAATCAAAGAAACACTTTGACAATAATACAATAATAGTAGGGGACTTTAACACCTCCCTCACTGAAATGGACAGATCATCCAAGCAAAGGAAATAAAGGCCTTAAATGACACATGGGACCAGATGGACATCACAGATATATTCAGAATATTCTATCCCAAAGCAACAGAATACACATTCTTCTCTAGTGCACATGGAACATTATCCAGAATAGATCACATCCTTGGTCACAAATCAGGTCACAACCGGTACCAAAAGATGGGGATAATTCCCTGCATATTTTCAGACTAAAATGCACTGAATCTAGAACTCAATCACAGGATGAAATTTGGAAAGAACCCAAATACAGGGAGACTAAAGAGTATCCTACTAAAGATTGAATGGGTCAACAAAGAAATTAAGGAAGAATTGAAAAAATTAATGGAAACAAAGGATAATGAAAACAGAACTGTTCAAAATCTGTGGGACACAGCAAAAGCATTCCTGAGCTGAAAATATATAGCAACACAAACCTGTCTCAAGAAACAAGAAAGGTCTCAAATACACAACCTAACTCTACACCTAAAGGAACTGGAGACAGAACAACAAAGAAAGCCTAAACCCAGCAGGAGAAGTGAAATAAAAAGATCAGAGAAGAAATCAATGAAATAGAAACCAAAAGAAAAATAGAACAAATCAATGAAACTAGGAGCTGGTTCTTTGAAAGAATTAATAAGATAGAAAAACCCCTGGCCAGACTTATCAAAAAGAAAAGAGAAAGGACCCAAATACATAAAATCATGAATGAAAGAGGAGAGATTATAACCAACACCAAAAAAATACAATTATAAAAACATACTATGAGCAACTATATGCCAGCAAATTTGACAATCTGGAAGAAATGGATGTAGTCCTAGAGACATATAAACCACCACAACTGAACCAGGAAGAAATAGAAAACCTGAACAGTAAGAAGATTGAAGCAGTCATCAAAAATCTCCCAACAAATAAGAGCCCAGGGCCAGACTGCTTCCCAGGAGAATTCTACCAAATATTTAAAGAATAATTAATACCTAGTCACCTGAAACTGTTCCAAAAAATAGAAATGGAAGGAAAACTTCCAAACTCATTTTATGAGGCCCGCATTACCTTGATCCCCAAACCAGATAAAGACTCCTTCATAAAGGAGAATTACAGACCAACACCTTGATGAAAACAGATGGGAAAATTCTCATGAAAATACCAGCCAATAGGATCCAACAATACATTAAAAGGACTATTCACCACGACCAAGTGGGATTTATTCCAGGGCTGCAAGGTTGGCTCAACATCTGCAAATCAATGTGATACAGTACATTAATAAAAGAAATAAGGAACCATATGATACTTTCAATAGATGCTGAAAAAGCATTTGACAAAGTACAGCATCCTTTCTTGACCAAAACTGTTCAAAGTGTAGGGATAGAGGGTACATAACTCAATATCATAAAAGCTATCTATGAAAAACCCACAGTGAATATCATTTTCAATGGAGAAAAACTGAGAGCTTTTCCACTAAGGTCAGGAAAATGGCAGGGATGTCCACTATCACTACTGCTATTCAACATAGTACTAAGAGTCCTAGCCTCTGTAATCAGACAACAGAAAGAAATTAAAGGCATCCAAATTTGCAAAGAAGAAGTCAAATTCTCACTCTTTGCAGAAGATATGATACTTTCTTTGGAAAACCCAAAAGACTCCACTCCAAAACTGCTAGGACTCAGTTATGGGAAAATTTGTTATTGGGATCAGGAGAAGACAAATCGTAAAAGACTCAGTTATTGGGAAAACTGGACAGCCACATGCAGATAAATGAAAATGGACCATTTCCTTACACCACACACAAAAATAGACTCAAAACGGTTGAAGGACCTCAATGTAAGAAAGGAATTCATCAAAATCCTTGAGAAGAACACAGACAGCAACCTCTTTGACCTCAACCACAGCAACTTCTTCCTAGAAACATTGCCAAAGGCAAAGGAAGCCAGGGAAAAAATGAACTATTGGTATTTCATCAGGATCAAGACTTCTGCACAGCAAAGGAAACAGTCAACAAAACCAAAAGACAACTGACAGAATGGGAGAAGATATTTGCAAATGACATATCAGGTAAAGGGCTGAAATCTGAAATCTGTATAGAACTTATCAAACTCAACACCCAAAGAACAAATAATGCACTCACAAAATGGGCAGAGGACACGAACAGGTATTTCTGCAAAGAAGACCTCCAGATGGCCAACAGACACATGAAAAAGTGCTCAACATCACTCAGCATCAGGGAAATACAAGGCAAAACCACAATGAGATACCACATCACGTCAGTCAGAATGGCTAAAATTAACAAGTCAGGAAATGACAGATGCTGGAGAGGATGTGGAGAAAGGGGAACCCTCCTACACTGTTGGTCAGAATGCAAACTGGTGCAACCTCTCTGGAAAACAGCATGGAGGTTCCTCAAAAAGTTGAAAATAAAGCTACCCTATGACCCAGAAAACACGACTGGGTATTTACCCTAATGATACAAATGTAATGATCTGAAGGGACAAGTGTACCTGAATGTTTATAGCAGCAATGTCCACAATAGCCAAACTATGGAAAGAACCTAGATGTCCATCTATATCTATATCTATATCTATATCTCACACACACACACACAATGGAATACTATGCAGCCATCAAAAGAAATGAAATCTTACCATTTGCAATGACATGGATGGAACTAGAGGGTATTATGCTTAGCCAAATAAGTCAATCAGAGAAAGACAATTATCATATGATCTTCCTGACATGAGGAATTTGAGAGGCAACATGGGGTGTTTGGTGGGTAGGGCAGGAAAAAATGAAACAAGATGGGGTTGTGAGGGAAACAAACTGTAAAAGACTCTTAATCTCACAAAACAAACTGAGGGTTGCTGGAGGGAGGAGGGTAGGGCAATGGTGGTTGGGTTATGGACATGGGGAAGGGTATGTGCTATGATGAGTGCTGTGAAGTATGTAAACCTAGCGATTCACAGACATGTACCCCTGAGATAATACATTATATGTTAATAAAAAAATTAGAAATAGAATGAAAATTTCCTAACTCTTCTCTGAAGCCAGCATTACCTTGATCCCAAAACCAGATGAAGACCCCATCAAGAAGAATTACAGAATCCCTGATGAACATACATGCCAATATATTTAACAAGATCCTAGTCAATAGGATCCAACAGTACATTAAAAGGATTATCTACCATGAGCAAGTGTGATTTGTTGCTGGGATGCCAGGGTAGTTCAACATTCACAGATCAATCAACATGATAGAGCACATTAATAAAAGAAGAGACAAGAACCATATGATTCTCTCAATTGATGCAGAAAAACCATTTGACAAAATATAGCATTCTTTCCTGATTAAACTCTTCAAAGTATTGGGGTAGAGTGAGCACACCTCAATATCATAAAAGAAATCTATGAGAAGCCCACAGCAAATATCATTCTCAGTGAGGAAAAATTGAGAGCTTTTCCCTTAAGATCAGGAACATGACAGATATGCCAACTCTCACAATTATTGTTCAACATAGTGCTTGAAGTCCTACCCTCAACAACCAGACAATAAATAAATAAATAAATAGCATTCAAATTGGCAAAGAAGTCAAACTCTCTCTCTTCCCAGATGACAAGATATTTTATGTGGAAAACCCAAAGACTCCACCCCTATGCTACTAGAACTCATACAGCAATTCAGCAACATGGCAGGATACAAAATCAAGGCACAGAAACAAGTCACATTTCTATACTCTAACAATGTAATTGAAGAAAGAGAAATTAAGGGATTGATTCCATTTAGAATAGCACCAAAAACTATATAAGATACCTAGGAATAAACCTAACCAAAAGAGGTAAAAGGTCTATATTATACTCTAGAAAGTACAGAACACTTATGAAAGAAATTGAGGAAGATATGAAGAGATGGAAAAACACTCCATGCTCATGAATCAGAAGAATAAACATTGTTAAAATGTCTATGCTGCCTAGGGGAATCTACACATTCAATACAATCCCTATCAAAATACCATTGACATTTTTCACAGATCTTGAGAAAACAATCCTAAAATTTGCAGGAAACCAGAAAAGACCCCAAATCGTGAGGGGAAAGTTAAAAAAGAAAACCAAAGCTGGATAATCATGATGCCTGACTTCAAGCTATATTACAAAGCTGTGATTATCAAAACAGCAGGGTATTGGCACAAAAATGGAAACATAGACCAATGGAACAGAATAGAGGCCCCAGAAGTTGACCCTCAACTCTGATCAACTAATCTTTGGCAAATCAGAAAAGAATATCCAATGGGAAAAAAAGAGTATCTTCAATAAATGGTTCTGGGAAAATTGGACAGCCACATGCAGAAGAATGAAGGTTGACCATTCTCCTACATGATACACAAGGATAAACTCAAAATGGATGAAATACCTCAATGTGAGACAGGAATCCATCAAAATCTTAGAGGAGAACATAGGCAGTAACCTCTTCACTATTGGCCACAATGACTTCTTTCAAGACACATCTCCCAAAGCAAGGCAAACAAAAGTGAAAGTGAACTGGAACTTCATCAAGATTCAAAAGCTTCAGCACAGCAAAGGAAACAGTCAACAAAACAAAGAGACAACACATGGAATAGGAGAAGATATTTGCAAATGACATTATGGATCAAGGGCTGGTATCCAAGATCTATAAAGAATTCCTCAAACTCAATGACCAAAAAAACAAATAACCCAGTCATTAAATGGGCAGAAGATATGAACAGACACTTCTCCAAAGAAGATACACAAATAGCTAACAGACACATGAAAAAATGTCCAACATTTCTAGCCATCATGGAAATACAAATCAAAACCACAATGAGAAAATCACCTTACACCAGTTAGAATGGCAAAAATTAACAGTTTTTCCACTGCTAAATGAAGAACTTTTCAACTCTACTCTCTGGGCTACCCTAAACTTGCACTCTTTCATCAGGATTTTGGTATCAACAGAGCCTGCTGCAAATGGACTTCCAAAAAGCAATATAGGCCTTAACTCAAGAACAGCCCCACCCCCACCAAAAAAAAGCACTCCCATTGGAAATCCAGCTATCCTTCTTGACAGACCCTACTCAAGTAATGAGGTAAGAGATGTCTTTGCAGTTTTATACTTTCCACCCAACAAGTAGCAACGCAGCTTGTGTTGCATAGGACTTTCCATGAAATTTTGAGCTACAATGTACCTAAAAATAAATTGCCCCTCTCTAAGTGAATGCCTTCATGCTACCCATCATATATTTGACAATTTGTGGCGTCATCCAGGACACAACAGAAAACCATAGGTCACCCGATCCTCTTCAGTGGAAAGGCTTGCTTTAGTCAAACACCACTGAGAAGCTAGCAGATATTTTTCAAATACTCTGGGAGAAGAATCTGCCTCAATTATTTTTCAAATGCAAAATACAAGACTACTCTGCAGAGAAATCCTCTACAGTTTCTGCTGAAGATTCCAGATTCCAGCATATGCATGATGGTAGAATCTTCTATCACATAAACACATCTTATGGGCTCATAGGGACTACCTGGGGCCAACTTTCAGTAAATCTACTAAGTTTCTTTCAGCTCAGCATCTGCTGCTATTCAGATAATTCTGGTGACTCTGTAAGAAGAAACTAACAGGATTTCTACATAATGAGTATGAAAACCAGAACAGTCTTTATAGTATCTGACGTTCATGCTTAATAGCATGATCTGAAGAACATGACAACATGTTGCAAAGTTTGAGCAATATCTCTACTGCTCCAGCTGAAGGAATTCTCAGGAATTTCACAGATGGCACTGGAATTTCAACTACCGTCATGGTGCTCTAAGGATATTAAAGGTTTTTCTTCTTTTGAGTTTATTCCTCTGAGGAAAGAATAATTGCAACCAGTGCTAATTTGCCCCCAGGTGATCATTAACTCCAAATCCTAACTAAATTATAGCAACATGCTAATATACACACATTTCCCTCTGATGTACAGTAAACATACACTGAGATCTAGTCTATGAAAATTCAAAGTAGACAAGGGTGACTCAAAATATTATGGAAAAGAAGGTGTTAACTATGTCTATTAAGGTATACCAATCCCTGTGGGCCCTTTGCAATGATTTCCTACATTGCCTTTACGACAGCTATCCCAGCTCAAACAATCTGAATACATCTATTTAATCTTTCAAAGTCTCCTTTACCTCTTATTCATTGGCAGACTAGAATAGTTTTAAAAGTGGGTTTTAAGGAGGGTGCATATTGCATGGAGCACTGGGTGTGGTGCATAAACAATGAATCTTGGAATACTGAAAAAATAAAGTAAAATCTAAAAAAGAGGAGAAAAAATAAGAAATAAAACAAATTTATTGTGAATCAAATTTCAAACTCAATCAATTCCTTATCAGTGCAGGAACATGCAGCTCTTTTCAAGTTGTGCATGGCTTAGTGTACTGCTCATAAGAACCAGGCCAAGTGTAACATTCCCATGTAGCAAGTTTGTGAAAACTGGGCAGATGTCCACAGTGAAAGGTTCATATACCATATCCATCACATTATGCAGTCAGGTGTGAAGCTCTCCAGCCAAAACCCACCAACAGCCCAATTGTAACTCAGCAGATTGGGTTCATCATAACTGCAGCAGGGGGCGGAGAGCATACGTGTACAGAACTGCAGAGAGGTGTCCCAGCTCAAGGGTCTTAGAAAACACTTACATAGGATTGGGGCTTCTGTTAGGTGACTTGGGGGAGGTTATAGGGAAGTAGGCCTCTGTTCTGGATTGGAGTTGTCAGGCAGTATCAGCATGCTATCATTGGGGATCTAACAACCAAGCCTCTTCTAGAAGGAAAAGAGACAGGAATGAGGCAAAGCTGAGATAGGTAATGAAGAAGCATCACTCATTATCTAGGAAAAAGTCATATGTGCTGTTGTAGATTTTGGCACACTGGCGTTGCTTTTGTCTGTATGTAAATAACACTGGGAAGTGATCTTGCTCTTTGCCTCCCTTCATCACAATCACTGAGCACCCTTGTCTCCCTTGGTCTTCTGTGACTTTGAATGTGTACAATGGGAGAACACCATTTCCTAGCCCTTGCCCAGCTAAACTCTTAATACCTCTGAAGCCCAGCCATGCCAGATAAGACGGCAGGGCTACTTTCCTGCTTTTCACTTCCTAAGTCATTGTGGATAAGAGAGTAATCATGGCTCAGTTAATAGGAGAGTTTGGTGGAATCCAAAATGGACATTGGTAATTAGTAAATGATGATTAATGCATTCAGGTGAGAAACATTTAGGCACTAGTGATGGGCACAAGAAGTATGTCTTCTGTTCAAAAACTGGGAACAGGTATAAAGTACAATTTACAGTCACACAGGAAGGACTGGATAAAATTCAAATTATCTGTCACTGGGATTGAATGAATCATTGGACAACCACTCTGAAACCACTTAAAAATATATGATTTTGGTATATTCTGGAGAAAGTTCCATGTGCGCTCAAGAAGAATGAGTATTCTGTTGTTTTAGAGTGGAATGTTCTGTATATATCTACGAGGTCCATCTGGTCCATTGTGTCGTTCAAAGCTCTTGTTTCTTTATTGATTTTCTGCCTGGATGATCTGTCTATTACTGAGAGTGTCATGTTAAGATCCCCTAAAATTATGTATTTATATCAATATAGCTCTTTATTTTGGTTAACAGTTGGCTTATGTAGTTGGCTGCTCCCATATTGGGGGTCATAAATATTTATATTGTTAGATCTTCTTGGTAGATAGACCCTTTAAGAATGATATGAAGAATGATATGTCCTTCTGTATCTCCGACTACAGTCTTTAGCTTAAAATATAATTTATCTGATATGAGAATCGCTATCCCAGCTTTCTTTTGAGGCCTGCTGGCATGAAAGATGCCTCTCCATTCCTTCATTTTCAGTCTGGATGTATCTCTAGGTTCCAAGTGTATCTCTTGTAGACAGCATATAGATGGGTCCTGTCATTTTATCCAGTCTGCAACCGTGTGTCATTTTATGGGAGCATTTAGGTCATTCACATAAAGAGTGATTATTGAAAGATAAAATTTTATTGACATCATGTTGCCTGTGAAGTCCTTGTTTGTCTCTGTAAATTTCTGTTCTATGTCACTCTTGGGTTCTTTCTTCTTTTGTAGAACCCCCCTTTATATATCTTGTAGTGCTAGCTTGGTGTTCACATACCCTTTTAAACCTTGCTGGTCTTGGAAGCTCTTTATTTCTCAATTCATTTTGAATGTCAGCCTTGTTGGATAAAGTATTCTTGGCTGCATGTTCTCCTCATTCAGTGCCCTGATTATGTCTGCCAGCCCTTTCTGGCTTGCCAGGTTTCTGTGGCCAGGTCTGTCATTATTCTGATGGACCTTCCTCTGTATGTAAGGAATCTCTTCCCCCTAGCTACCCTTAGGACCTCCTGTCTGAAATTATAATTCATGAATTTCACAATTAAATGTCTGGATGTCTGTCTAGAGTCGTTAACCTTGGGGGGTATCTTTCTGCCTCTAAGACATTAACACTTGTTCCATTACCCAGATTAGGGAAATTTTCATCCAGAATTTGTTCAACTATATTTTCTAGTCTTCTCTCTTTCTCCACCCCCTCAGGGATCCCAATAATTCTGATGTTGGAATGTTTCATGACATCATTTATTTCCCTAATTCTGTTTTCATGGCTTGTTACCTGTTGGAATGGGAGAAGATATTCGCAAATGACACTACAGACTAAGATCCATAAAGAACTCTTCAAAGTCAACACTCAAGTAACAGAAAATCACATCAAAAAATGGCCGGAAGACATAAACAGACACTTCTCCAAAGAAGACATATAAATGGCTAACATACACATGAAAAAATGTTCATTATCATTAGCCATCAGGAAGATTCAAATCAAAACCACATTGAGATACCACCTTACACCAGTTAGAATGACCAAAATTAATAAGACAAGAAATAACAACTGTTGGATAGGATGTGGAGAAAGGGGAATCCTCTTACACTATTGGTGGGAATGCAAATTGGTATAACCACTTTGGAAAACAGTGTTGAGATTCCTTAAGAAATTAAAAATAGAGCTACCCAATGACCCTGCAATTGTGCTACTGGGTATTTACCCCACAGATACTGATGTAGTGAAAAGAAGAGCCATCTGTACCCGAATGTTCATAGCAGCAATCGCCACAGTCGCCAAACTGTGGAAAGAGCCAAGATGCCCTTCAACAAATGAATGTATAAATATATGGTCCATATATACAATGTAATATTATGCCTCCATCAGAAAGGATGAATACCCAACTTTTGTATTAACATGGATGGGACTGGAGGAGATTATACTGAGTGAAATAAGTCAAACAGAGAGAGTTAATTATCATATGGTTTCACTTACTTGTGGAGCATAAGGAATAACATGGAGGACATTAGGAGAAGGAAAGGAAAAATGAATTGGGGGAAATCAGAGGGGGAGACAAACCATGAGAGACTGGACTCTGAGAAACAAACTATTGGTTTTGGAGGGGAGGAAGGTCGGGAGTTGGTTGAGCCTGGTGGTGGGTATTTAGGAGGGCATGTATTGCATTGAGCACTGGGTGTGATGCATAAACAATGAATCTTAGAAACACTGAAAAAATAAAATTAAATTTAAAAAAATAGAAAAAAACATGATTTTGTCATTGCTCAATGTTGTTTTTTATTTGAAAACAGATAAATTGAATAGGGATAAGAAAGAGATAGTACATGTGGTAAGTAGTTGAATTAAATCAAATGAATGGACATTGTGGCTGAGCCCAGCAGGATCAAATGCAGAAGGTCCAGGCTAATTCCATCTTAGTAATATTTCAACCCATTTTACGTATGTAATTGATGAGCTCTGCAGGACAATAAAATATAATGTCAATAGTGTTTCAAAAAAAGATGAAGAATGTGGCTTCTTTCTTGAAAATCTACAAGGAGACTAACAAATGTCAAATGGCACTGAATTCCATGGAGTCAAAGGAATATGACATGTTCATCCCCCCAAAAAACAGGTTTTGCAACCCTAGACAGGAGCCTAGGGAAGCTTGGAGTTTAGAGAGAACAGGAAGTAAGCCAATATGCATTCAATTTCCTTCCACTAGAGCACAAAGCAACCAGCCTTCTTCTCAAAAGGAATGAATACTCCTTTCCCAATCCCCTCCCAAATGGCTGCCACTGCACATTCTTGAGTAGGGTGAAAAACAATGGCTCTGACACCAAAAGACTATAAGCCATATTTGAAAATGTTTCCTCAAGACTTTGAGTGTTGAAGTACAAATCCAATTTCTTCCATATGTTCAGGGGAAAGTCTTTCATTATAAGTTTTCCATTTCCTCATCTTTACAGTATTTACTTAGTAGAATGTCTCTGAAATTTAAATTACATTGATATGTGAATTGCATACCAAAATGCCTGGCATATGTCCACGCTAAACAAATTTTGTAATCAATGTTCCATGGGTGTGGAGGACAGGAAAAGTGCACCAGGACTAGGAACAATGTACTTTCTTAATCCTCAGTGATTGTCCAAATTCCCAAAACTGTCCTGAATAATGTTCAAAACCTTCTGCCTCAAGGAAGCCTCATTTACAGCTGTTCCCTATTTTTAGAAAAGTCCTTCAAGGAAACAGAAATTCTTCTGATAAACACACACACACACACACACACACACACACACACACCATGCTCCAAGGAGATGTTTACTTTGTCTTTCCACTAACATTTCTACCCAATATCCAACTATTACAGAAGTATCTAGGAGAGCCACAGTAGATGTAACAGGAGATATTAATGCTATGCTGTCAATGGTGAAAGTGAGCAAATGTCCCACCAGTTATCCCTTCTTCAAAGGTAATGTGGCAATCCTGTCATACCCTTACCCTAGCTACCCACTTTCCTTTCTATATTTCTATACAAATGCTAACATTTTCTATATTTCTATACAAATGCTAACATTTAAAGACCATGCAGGTATATTAGTAAACAAAAAGCTACAACCTCAGGATCCCCTGAGATTTATCTATTGACTTGACTTTAAAACCAAAAACAATTAGAGAATAATGAAAACAGAGTTTTCTGAGAGCTTATCCTTCATGCCTCCAAAATAGGGTCTACCAGGACAATAAAGAACCTAGGAATCCAGAGCCCCCAATAAGTAAGCATGTAGATGGTGCAGACTTACTCTCGAGTACGTTAAATTTGGTAGTGGTCTTGGTGGCAGGAGCAGTGGTGGCGGCAGCAGTGGTGGCAGGAGCAGTGGTGGCGGCAGCAGTGGTGGCAGGAGCAGTGGTGGCGGCAGCAGTGGTGGCAGGAGCAGTGGTGGCGGCAGCAGTGGTGGCAGGAGCAGTGGTGGCGGCAGCAGTGGTGGCAGGAGCAGTGGTGGCAGCAGCAGTGGTGACAGGAGCAGTGGTGGCAGCAGCAGTGGTGGCCACATCGGTGGTGGCATCAGGGGCAGCTGAGTTTAGGAGAAAAAGATCCAGTTGAAGCACTTGACTCTGCCCCAGGAAACAAAATTTGTCCTACCTGAGCTTGGAGGTACATTCCTTATTCTGAAATCATCTCTGTAAATGTCAATAATCCCGTCATACCCTTACCCAGCTACCCACTTTCCTTTAGCCTCATTCTTCGTAGCCTTCCCTTGTGGCACTGATAGAATTTAGGTTTCCCTACAAAGACTGTGACATGAAGATAAGATACAAGGAAATACTTTCTCCCAGGGCTGAGCACAAAATACTAAATCCATATGTGTTCATATTCGCTGGAATCAAGATGCAGAGTCAATAAGAAAGCCCCAAGTGAGCTGACTTTCTGGTGCCCTCCCCTGGGCTCACTTGAGCTGATTCATTTCCACAGCCGCATGCCTGAGTGTGAGCAGTGGAGTAAACTGTACAGGAGAAGAGAAGAAAGAATAAAATCGTGCATCTCACATTAAGCCAATAGGATTTCCTTCCTTTGAATGAAACACAATCTCTTCTCTTTGTCTCACCTGTTGTTCAACTTGGAATCCAACTATTACAGAAGTATCTAGGAGAGCCACAGTAGATGTAACAGGAGATATTAATACTATTCTGTCAATGGTGAAAGTGAGCAAATGTCCCACCAGTTATCCCTTCTTCAAAGGTGATGTGGCAAGACTGATGACAATTATCACTCTCTACACTGTACACAAGACCTCCTGACAGATAACCAGAGTCAGACCCTATATTTCTGAGTTGCATCTAACTCAACAAGTGGATAACTCATTTTCCATAATCACACTTTAACCATGCTATCTCTCTCCTTATTCAGAAAGGAAGATATTGTTTTCCATTGGTCTCACATGGCAGGTAAGCCATATGGTTCAGTGAGGTCTGACCGCAGTCCATGACCTTATGACCAAAGGACACAGAACCCAGCTGTGGAGAACAAAGAGAAATCTTCTTCATGTCTGCATGAACACAACACACACAGCATTGGACATACAGGACACCTGTGAGAAACCCAAAATATACTAAGGTCTTTGGTACTCCAACTTGGATTTCAGATCATACAAGGAAAACACAGGTCAACCGGAGAATAAGGCATATACACTGTTACAAAGAGCAAAGCTTAAGGCCATTCCACAGTCTCCATTCCACACTACCATGAGCGCCTAATGCCCACATCTCTGTATCACCTTCAGCATCTACATTCTCTTCTGTCGTCCTGAGATGATTAATCCCTCCTTTCCCACTCTGACCATGTATTCAGCCCTTCAAATTATGATAATCATAAAGATTTCACATGCAACTCCCCAGATTATGCAACTGCAAGTTCACACCACATATCTTTGTCATTTTTGATAGAGAACATATATATAATCCACAATTTATATATCCATGCCAAAGTCTTATATTCTCTAATAATGTATAAGAAATCAGCAGATTTTCTATGTTCACCATGAACTTCAGAAATAAGACTGTGCTTCCCCAGGCTTCTGCTTTGGAGTAGCTATACTTTGTCCTCTGGGTGCTTGACATAAAGCTGGGATGGAAAACAGTCATGACTGGAGGGAGATGAAGCATAAGTGCAGACTTACCAGTTGAGCTATCAGATGGAGCACTTGTTGTATCCTCTGAGAGAAAAAAAGAAAAAAAATAGGTGTAAGTGGAACACCAGTTTGGCAGGTTTATGGAAGAGACAATATGGACAATATTGCAGGATTTCACAATTGAAGAACCTTCGGCTTTCCATACATGTTGAGGGCAAAGAGATGCACAGATGATATGAAATCCATAAAACCCAACAACAACAATAAAAACAATACATCTCTCCATTTTTGCTTTCCTAAAATCAACCTCTGATGACCTTCTTAAACATATTGTCCTGAACTAACACTGAAGTTTCATTCCAAGATTAAAACTGAGAAAAGACCTGACTAAATGATCAAAACCTAAAGGGAAATTCTCTCCATCTAAACAGTCAGACAAAATTGGGATGGAACAGGGTAGTGGATTGCAGGACACTGGGGCCAGCATTCTAAGCCCCTCCAAACCCATATCCACACAGAGCTTATATCACGATGTCCTCTTGCTCCAGACCTTATTTCAGGTCAGGATCTTTACTTACGGCCTGAGACCAGGAAGGTGGAAACTGCCACCAGTACCAGCAATGCCAAGATCTTCATGGTGATGATTTGATTAGCAGGAAGCACAGATTGGAAAGCTCAGGAGAAGGTAGAATTCTGACTCCAGCAGTCCACATCCTGTCATTATATAGGCGGAGGGCACCAATCAGGAGCTACCAGATCAGAATCCAGGCTAGTTAATTTTAAGAAGTGTTGGTATTCAGAGAAACCACTGGAAAGTCAACAGCATAGCCAGAGGCCCTTTGTAAAGATCACAACTTCAATCCCTTAATTCTGACACGGTTCTCAGGTCAAGAGTTTCCCATTTGAACATTTTCCAGAAAGCAACTTTGTTTCCAGGTTTCCTCTCACCTTGTAGGATAGAGTGGCACCATGATTATCAGCTCTGCTGACAAGCTGGATGAGTCCAATACTGAGGCTTGTGGGTTTATTCGAATCTGAACCTCAACAAGTTAGAATGGCTGTCAATAAAAAGGCAAGAGATAACAAGTTTTGGCAAGTTTGTGGAGAAAAGAGAACCACAGTACACTCTTGACCAAAGTATAAATTGGTGTACCACTGTGGAAACCAATATAAAGGTTCCACAAAAAACAATAAAATGCTCTATCATATGTTCCAGCCATCCCCTTTCTGAGTGTATACCCAAGGAAAATGAAAACACAATGTTGAGAATTCTTCCCTTCTGTTTATTTCAGTATTATTCAAAATAGCCAAAATGATGGAAACAACTACATGCCAATCAATGGGTGAATGGATAAGGAAGATGTCATATGTGTACATATATATATATACTATATATACTCATATTCATAATATATAATTTGGCCATGAGGAAGAAGGACAGCTGCCATTCGCTACAAGGATGGACCCTGAGCTCAATGTGCTAAATGAGATAACTCAGAGAAACACAATTGTTGCAAGGTATCATTTATATATGGAATCTAAAAAGGCCAAACTCGTTAAAAAAAAAAAAAAAAAAAAAGACATTAAAACTGTTTTTACCTGAAATGGGGTGTGGAGGGATAGGACAGACATTGTTTAAAGAACAAACTTAGACAATGAGGAGGGAAAGAACACCCCAGAGATCCCATCCTTCTTTTGGTTGAGTCTCTGAAGCACAAGAGCCACTCTGCTTGCCCAGACATGCTCATCAAGTAGATCAAGAATCGCAGTAGGAATTCCTGAGAAGATGCTCTGCACTCTGAGGCAAGGGGATGTCCTAGTCCTAGGTAACCTCACTTCTGCCACAAGGCACTTACTTGTCAATCCATGGTGGAGTGTTAACATTTTTTTTTAAGATTTTATTTTTATTTATTTGACAGAGAGAGACAGAGCGAGAGAGGGAACTGAAGCTGGGGCAGTGGGAGAGTGAGAAGCAGGCTCCTCACTGAGCAAGGAGCCCGATGTGGGGCTCAATCCCAGGACCCCAAGATCATAACCTGAACTGAAGGCAGCTGCTCAACGACTGAGCTACCCAGGCATCCCAAGAGTTAACGTTTTTAAAAAATCAAAACAAAACATATTCTGAAGGAATGCAAACAGAAAAGTTAAAACAAAAAAAGTGAGAAAAGAAATAGTCAGAAAGTAAATGGGCTCTGGGGTTATACCCAGCATCGAATAAACCCCAGCAGTCCAGCCAGCTACTCACAGGCTCTCAACAGAACCAGAAACAAATTGAAGGCTTACCTAGGACATGGTTCTGTATCAAGACCCTTCTGTATACCTTCCACCATGTTGTCAGTGCAGAGGCATGGAGACACACCAAATGGGAGTGAAGGGGATGACTGGTTTGCGGAAGAAAGAAAACTACTAAGTTTAAGGTCCACTTGGTACTTAGAAACAACACAGTGGATGAAAAGGAGGAATTTTAATATAAAGAATACTGAATTCTAATTCATGGGTAACTCTAAGGAACCTCCACGTGGAAACCCAGAGCTGAGGGAGAAGATTCAAGGACAATGGTGGGATGGGGCCTTCTCTCTGAAACTGGTGGTCAGAACTGTCAAGATGATGGAGTTCTACCCACCACATAGCAGAGATGTTCACTGATTTTCCCAGGCTGAAGTTGATCTGTAGTTATTGGGCCAGCAGGGAACAATTCCTCCTTCCCTTTGTGGTGCAGGGGTGGTGGGGGGAAGACAATCAGCAACCCATGGACTAAACGGGCAGAGAAGGTAGCAGTTCAGGTGAAGGTGGGCCACATGGGGTCTGCAGAGAGAGATGTGGTTCAGTGGGAAACCCCAGGCCACTAGCAGGGCCTGCTGAGTGAATTGGGACTGGTACAGAAAAGGGCTTTTGGGATGCTAGGTCCCAGGTAAGAGAGTTCTAACAGATTATTGCCAGTCCACACCCAGCTGCCAGTGCCCCAGGACTGCAAATGCTGGCCACATGGCTGGGGCAGGACTTACCACACATTCCCACACCCACACTGCTGACCACCATGCTGGTGCTACAAACCACAGGAAGCCCTTTCCTCCTACAATCTCTCTCCAGAGCCCTCTACTGAGAAAGTGAACATTGCCATCACTGTAAAGGGCAAATGTTGAATGAGTCCTCTGCACTGTGGCAGAGCATATGCTGAAGGCACATTTGGAACTCAAGAGCAGTAAACTGACCACTGACACAACAGGACACATAAAAATCCAAATGACTCTGAGCCTCAGATTCCCAATGCAGTAGCAGGACCCCAAGTCGCCCACCAAGGTTCCACCAGCACAGCTTGACGCTCATTTGTCATCCGATCAGCTTCCTCACTAAATGCAGACAAGGAGTTCTCAGAGATTGTTTCTCTGACATGATGGGAATTTTGATGACATTGTAATGCTTCAAATGGTATGTATCAAATAGTATTTTTAGGAGCATCTAAAAATTGAGTTATAACATGTAAATATTGAAAATGTGCTCACATATACAACAAAATTTTCACTAAGACAAATGGCATTATATAGATCATTCCCAAACCTTCAATTTTGTACATTTATTTGGCATCTGTCAAATTCTATTTAAATATACTTTATTTGAAACCAAACTTACAGGTATATGTATATATACACATAGGTATCAGCCAACATAGCCAATTTACATGTGCCTCAGGATATTTGTTCTTACTAAGATAATAAGGAGATATCTATGTATCCTAAAAAAAGTCAAATCCATAATGCATCCCCAAAACTTTTAACTACTGCCCTTCCACAAAACTTAATATTTTCATAATTCTCATTATAAAAATTAAAATAGAAGTATGTGTAAGATAAAAGTAAAAGTCACCAAACCTTCTAACACAATGAGATAACTGCTGTTATTACTTTGGTAATGACACATCTCCTAAACCTTTATATGCGTATGTGATCACGTGCTTCTCCATGCCTAGGATCCCATACTATCACTGTTCCCACCACCAAAAAGTAAATGTTAAGTGAGTTTGTCCATGTGCTCATTCTCATATGCAAATGTCTCTACAAATATTTGTCTGTATTTGCTTGTGTCTTATAAAATGCTTTTTTTTTTTTTTAATGGCATTATATTCCAAACCCTTCTCTCTTTGTTGTACAACCAACACTACTTCCTAGAAATCCAAGTCAGCCACTGCACATCTACAGTTTCCTTCTCACTGGCTTTCCTATATCATCACTTACTCTCCCTGTTGATTGGAATCCAGGTCATTTCTAGTGTTTTGCTGCTACTAGTCATGAAGCCATAACTTCATGTCCTTACATATAAAAGTTGCGCCCTTACATATAAAACTTGCTATAAGTCTCTGGAGGGTTTTTAATAAAATCATATGTACCATTTAAATTGAATGGATATATTAAAATTTTTTTCCCAGAGGACCCTGAAAACTAATACTGAAAGATAGAGTATAGGAACATGTTTTTCCTACCCTCTCTGGCAGCACTAACTGCTGTCCAGATTTAACTCTACATATCTGATACGTCAGAAGCAATATTTATCTTGCTTATTTGCATTTCCTGATGATAGCACACTTGAGCATACTGATTTGTTGTCCACTTGAACTTTCACTCTCAAGTTTTGCCCAGTAATATCTGTTATTGCTCTGTCTTCTGTTCTTATCACTTATGGTCTTATTCCACATAAGTAATATTAACATTTTTGTCTTTCCTAAAATCACAAAAGTTTTGAACCTGACGCATATGTCTCATTTTATTCACAAAATACTTTTAGATGTTTTAATTCAAGGAGTGCTTTCATATTTGTTATAATTTTTGTATTAGACAACTTGAGAAACATACCTTAGTACTCCTGCACACAGAGATCACAACTCTTTAATCCCTGATTTTCCCAGTGATCACAAACCTGGCCCCAGTTAGCTGAGGCGCATGCACTGCACAGCCACTTTCCAGTGTTAGAATTCTGAAAGTGCACCAAGCACCAGATACAGACACAGCTTGTTTCTACTCTGTTCGATAACTGTTACTGTCATAGTATATTATTGCCATTCAGTTTCAACCTCAAAATCACCTCTTCAGGAGCATCTCTGATGGCTTCCAAACTGAAGTACCCCTCAGCCACAGTCACATAACTTGTTTCTATTCCCATGATAATATTTATCACTACATGATATTTTCTTGGCTCTTTGTGTCTTTGCTGTGTTTCTTTGTCTGGTTTTCTGCCTCCACTCTCAATAAATCAGATCTAAGGGGAACAAAAGTTTGCTTCATTCAGAACTATTCCATGGGACTTAAGAGAGTGCCAACAACTTCATAAGCTCCTGAGAAACATGAGCTAGGAACATATAAATGAATGCAACAGAATTCATGTCATAAGCACCAAACAGAGAGAGGACTTTTCTTAAAAGATCAGGGAATGAGTATACTATGAAAAATAAGGACAGCAGATGTGGATGACATCTTGGAAATCAGAGTCTATGAGTTACAATATAAAATAGACAACACTTGGGCAGGCAGCAATCCCATAAACAAACTTAACTATGAGAGAATTCCAATGATATTTAGCTACATAGGTCCTTTATTGTCTCAAATTTCTATAATCCAAGAAATCTGGATATAGAGAGAGTTACATGAAGAGCAACATGCATGTATGGAGGAAGATACAACTTCCACACACTTAGGTGCAGCATAGACATCACTTAGCTGTACATGAACACCTCAAAAGCACTTCCTGTAATGAAAATCCAGAGAAGGTCTTTCCAGAATTTCTGAGTGTCCTTGTTCATTATTTTACTGAAGATCTCTCCTATGCACAAATTCTTCCCAACATTGGCTTTTTGTGATTAACAAAATGAACTTCCAAATATTCCTCCAGTTCCTCTTCATTTCCCAATCCAGGCTCATCTTACTCACAGTTTATATCGGTTCCTACCACTACCCATTGTCATCCCATTAAGTGTGAATGGCTGCTCCATGCTGGACAACCCAGAGCAAACTAAAATGCTCTCCTGTGAAGCTAAACATTCACAGGAGTGATTATTTTTTTGTTTTTGTTTTTATTCCTGTCTTTCAAGCAATAACTCATTATTACTTCTTCCTTTATTGTATCTTGTATTCTTTTCATTTCTGAAGCTCCTCCTGTTACTCTCTATACTTCTCTCTTGTCTGAATTTCTTTGTCATACTCTGTTAATCTATAGATCCCATCATCCTTTGACTGCACCCAATCTTTTCTAATTAATTGCCTTTGTTTTATTTAAGTGTTGCAGACTGTGTAACAACCTCAGGCATCCAAATGATCTTCCTGGAAACCTGAAAAAAATGACACTTTAAGAGTGTCCTGCTGATATCTCAGGGAAACACCTTTCTGAATACAATGTCAGGTGCACCCTGGAATACTTAAAAGAGCCTTCTTTATCTTCTTCTTCACCTCCCGTAATCTTATGCTAGAGTCCAAAGATCTCTGATCATCCCTTTACCCTTCTGGACATCTGACAACACTCATAGTTCCACAGTTTCTTCCTTGGAGTGGTATTACCTGAATATGGTGCCAAGCAGACCTAGAAATGCAATCAAGCCTCCTTCTTCCTGCTCACCTTCCTCCTCCCTGACATTTACCTTCTCAGGCTTGAGCCATCACACTTGCTGCATGTTGAATTTGCACACTGGCAACTGTTTGTTGAAAAGCCTGCTCAGGTTTCTTGGGCTTTGTGGTAATTTTTATCTGGCATTACTGTTCATTTGTTCCATCGTCACCATTGTCCAAAAATAAAACAAAAAGAAAAAGAGTTTTAAACTTTGATGAGAAGAACAGATTCTGAGGTGATATTAACTCATACCAAAACCTCAAGAATACGTCTTTGAACAGGAAGTTTGTACAGGATCAAGCCCTAACTCTAAAACAGTTTCATTATCGGTGTAGACAACAGATAGATTTTGGAAATCCATTTAAATTGGCCTCATCAGAGTTCACCAACTACCCTGCATGGGACACAATATTCCCTAAGTAGTATTCAAGGGGGGAATGCATAACCTGAAACTAATTATGAGAGAGACTTTTTTTTTTAATCCAAAGGAGGAAATTTGGTATTTTCAAAAATGGGGAGACATATTCTTCATATTATCAGTGCCATAACAGACATTTCCTGTTTAACACGGAAACCCTGTTTGCAAAATAAAGGAGACTAAAATATCAGGTATTTAAATGAATTATGTGAACTTAGATTGTGGAGCTACCACTCCCCAAACTGACCTATTAATTCAATTTTAAATCTATAAGGAAATTAAAAGTTAATGTAGCTTTCTTTTTTAAAAAGTGCATTTTTCAACACTTTTCCTTGTTGACTTTCATCAGTGTGATCAGGATGCAGTAGCTTTACTAGGATGCCTTCTGAACTTGGCACATGCAGATGGAATAGAGGAATGAACACAGAACTATCAGTAAGAGACCTTGGCTCTTGCCTCACCAAGGCTCCAGCCAGTTGCACATCCCTGGGCAAGGCTCTTTCTATTCCTTAGCCTCAGAGTCCTCATCTACTTCCTATAACACCTATAACAGCCTAGCACCCCTCAATCCATAGACCCCTTCCCTGCTATAATTTCTTTCACAGAATCATACTATTTAACATTCTAGGTTTATTTATATAATTTGTTTATTTCTTCTTTCTCCGGAAGACAATGTAAGCTCTATGTGGGAAAGCATTTTTGTCTATCTTCTATCCTCAGGACTAGAAAAGCCCTTGACAGACAACTATTCTATTTGTTAAAGACACATATGGATGAGGACTAAGGATTTGAGATCAGATTATCTCAAATCTTCTGGTCTTAACTGTTTGAATCTTCGATTTGGTCATGAGATAATTTCACCATTTGATCTCATTGCCCCAAGTGAACAGTAAAAATTACTTCTGGGGTGGCTCGAGGCTCAATGATTAAGCAGCCAAGTCTTCATTTGGACTCAGGTCAGGATCTCAGGGTCATGAAATGGAATCTTACCTCAGGTTCTGCGCTGATCATGGAACCTGTATGGGATTCTCTCCCTCCCTCTCTCTCCTTGTAGACCTGATTGTGCTCGCTCGCTCTCTCTCTCTCTCTCTCTCCCTCCCTCTCTCTCTTTCAAAAAACAAATAAATAAACCTTTAAAAACAAATCACTTCCACCATCTTGTGAGTTTAACAAGACCAACAAAGTTTCAGGTTAGGTGGAAAGAATTTCTGATACATGAAAATAAATCCTATGTTAGCTCTTATGCTAGAAATGGCTCCCAATTTTTCCATTTATGTAAAATTTATCTTCCAATGTATACTAAAATTAGTAGAATACAGAGAACTTCTCTTTCTCTGGAAACCCAAAGTAAGAATTGGCAATTTGAATTAGGCCTTTATTGTGTAAGAACCTATTTTATATTTTTATTTTAGACAGAGGCTTCCATTGAGGTTAAACAATAACTTTGTTGTTTAACCCTTAAACAGTCCCGGCTCCCCTTCCCCCAGGGACTTAAAAACAAGTCCCAGAAACCAGCTCCAGGTAACAAAGCCCAATACAAGGGAGGATAAGGCCAGGTGGAGGTATTCAATCAGTGGGGGCGCATACTGTCTCCTAGCTACCAAGGTGATGGGCTTGTTTCCATGGCTACTGTGGGGTGACTTGTAATTCAATTAGCCACCTGTGTGTGGCCAGGCCCAACCACATGGCCTTTGCTCTATAAAAGTTAATCTGGAAAGCAGGGAGGGATCATCTGTTTGAAGGTCGGTCTGATTCTTGATGCTTGGCATGAAATAAAGCTTTGCTTCACCTTCGCTTTGTATCAGTCTCGCTCCTTTCATCACAGACCAATTATTGGAGTACCCATTTTGGGGGGGACCTAACAATTGACTCCCTAAAAGAACAGAAGGAGGGAACCCCGAGACCCATTCCCTCTATTTGAGGATCCTAACATTTCAAAAGAAGAAAGAGTACATTCTGCCTGGCAGGAGGTCTTCCTGCCCAGAGCCAAAGAGATGGGTCAAATGATTTTTCTAAATTGTCTGTTGCCCAAAGTGCCTTAAAATTAGATTGGAAGGTCCCAATCTATCCATTAGGAGGATTCACCTAAAGAAAAACATTGTGTAAATATTGAGTCCTTGCGTACACATCAAAGCCATATTGTTACTTGTGAAGACTGGGGAACAGTTGTTCTGCCCTGCTGAAGAATGGGATGAGATAAATCATTAAGGGTTTAGCAGAATGAAATTCAAACTAAACCTTGGAGGACGGAGTGGTACTAATTGCCAGTAACAACCATAAAATATGGACATGATGACTAAACAAGGTGTTGTATAAATTTCTGCTTTTGAACCATCCCAAACTAATACAATCAAGAGTTCTCCATAGAATTCAAAGGATTGTGCGTTCAGAACATCTTCAGGAATTCGTGGCTATTGAGAAGTGTTCTTAAGGGTGACACACACTTGTCTGCAGGGAGAAGGACTGGGAGTGGAAATTGGGTGATTAACCTCAGATGACCAATTTTCCAGTTCTTATCCAAGGAAGGAAATTATTTGAAACCTCTTTCTCTCTTGGTGTGTCTATACCTTTTAGAGTTCTGGTGAAGAAGCTGAAATATGAGAGAGTTGAAAGGATGAGGTGTCTCCATTTCAAAGGGGAAAACATCAAGGGAAGAGGCCTTTTGTTGAGACATGAACCATGTGTTTGTTGGTGTTGGTGAAGAAGAAGGAACACAAAGGCAGTAGGTCTTGTTAGACCCCAAGCTTGGGCCCCAGGTCAGTCCCACATTCATATTTAACCTGCAGACATAAATGATTATTACTTTTATGGCTAACTTTTACTCTTGTTACACATAATGATAATTAACTATTATTACTGATGCACAAGCATTTTTAAGACAAATGCTCCTATCACATTCCAGTCACTATTCCACATGCTGGTTATAAATGCCTGAAGTTTCCACAACATTGCACTAAGGAGAATGCTTTCGATTGGATATGCTCAAGGGAAAATCTCAAACTGACTATGATAGTCATGGAATGAACATGATTGTCTCATGGGCTTGGAAAGGTTAGAGGGAGAGCTGTCTTCAGCTGAGGCTTGAACTTATCATTCAAATGGTAAGATCAAAGGACTTTGTTCATTCCACTTGTTCTTTGGTTGTGGTTCTATTTTCAATAAGTTTTGCCTTTCATCCTATTAGAAATATCTTTCACTCGATCCTAGCTCATATCTTCCTCCACTACATATAATGTGAAGAGAGAATCTTTTTTCTCTATTTCAATACAAAAATGCTGGGCTTCAGTCTGTTCAATCAACCTAAGTCACTTGCTTCTAATGTAACCCTCTATTCCCAAACAATTAACTGTGCTGGAAGATCTGAGACTGACTCTCTAATATATTTAGGTTTCATCAATAGGTTCCACCCCTGGAGACCTGGGTAGATTCAGCTTCCCCCGAAGCACAGCAGCCATCTGGAGACACTCAAATCTTAACCAGGTAGGTTCATCAGGAGAAGGGAAATTTATCCTATATAGCTCAACAACAAAATATTGACAGAAGACATTTCATGAATTTCACAGTGCATTTTCCTAACATTTGGGTAATAACATTCTCCTGACAAAACTGTGAGAAAGTCTCATTGGTTGCACACTTGTCAAAAAAGAGGATAACAAAATTTGAAATACTATGTGACATGTCTAAGACCTGACAGTCAGGAGGGCTTAAGGGTCCCCACCTTCAATCAGTAATAGTTGTGAGTGGTTCACAGAAGTGACCATCTTTTTCTTTTTTCCTAAAGGTCTATTTCTTTTTTTTTTTTTTTAAGATTTTTATTTATTTATTTGACAGAGATCACAAGTAGGCAGAGCAGCAGGCAGAGAGAGAGAGGAGGAAGCAGGCTCCTTACTGAGCAGAGACACTGAGATCATGACCTGAGCTGAAAGCAGAGGCCCAACCCCGTGAGCCACCCAGGCACCCCTAGAAGTGACCATCTTAAATAAACTTACCTCCTGAAGTATCTAATGCTATTCTTTCTTCCAATTTTATTTTTTGTTTTGTTTTCTTACATAATTTTTTATTATGTTCAGTTAACCAACATACAGTACATAGTTTTTGATGCAGGGTTCAATGATCCATTAGTTGTGTATAACACCCAGTGCTCATCACAACATGTACCCTCCTTAATACCCATTTCCTTGGCTACCCCATTCCCCACTCCCCTCCCTTCTGTAACCCTCAGTTTGTTTCCCAGAGTCCAGAGTCTTTCATGGTTTATCTCCTGTAAAGACCTATTTAGAAACTGTCCCTGTTCCCCTTCCTCCAGGGGACTTACTTGGAGACAAGTCTGGGAAACCAGCTTCAGGTAACAAAGCCCAGATACAAAGGTGGATCAGGCCAGGTGGAGACATCAGATCAGTGGGGGGGATGCATACTGTCTCCCTGGTTACCAAGGAGTATGGGCCATGCCTATTGGGCGCCAATCCCAATCAAGGTGTAATAGGCTGGTTCAAATGTCTACTAGGGTAAACTGTAACTCAGTTGGTCACCTAGCATCACTGTGGAGTTTCCTGCGTGTGTTACAATCTCATTGGCCACTTGTGCATGGCCATGCCCAACCACATGGCCTTTGCCCTTAAAAGCTAGTCTGTGAAACAGAGAAGGGTCTCCCTCTCTTGTAAGAGGTGCAGCCCTGAACGTTCGGTTAGATTCTTGATGCTTGGTGCAAAATAAAGCTTTGCTTGACCTTCGCTTTGTATCAGTCTCGCTCCTTTAATCGTGGACCCATTATTGGGGCGTAACATCTCCCTCTCTAATTTCTTCCAGTTTTATGGAGATATAAATAGCATATTACACTGTGTAATTTTAAGGGATACAATATAACAAGTTGATAGATGTACATATTGCAAAATGGTTATCACAGTAAATCTAGTTATCAGCCATCACCTCAAATATTTACAATTTTTTTCTTGAATTGAAAACTTTCAAGACCTTCTTTTTTGGCAATTTGCACCTACACATACAGTATGGTTAATTTAGTCACCATTTTGTCAATGAGTCCCCAGAACTTCGTTATCTTATAGCTGGAAGTTTGGACCTTCTGACTACATTCACCCATTTTGTCCTTGTCTCTGGCAACCACCAATCTGTTCTCCATATCTGTGAATTCAATATTTCAATTTTTATCATTCCATATATGAGTGAGATCATACAGTATTTATCTTTCTCAGTCTGACTTACTTCATTTGTATAATGCTGTTGAGGTCCATACATGCTGTCAAAAATAACAGGATTTCTTTCTTTTTTATGGCCAAATAATAGTTGTATATATATATCACATTTTCTTAAAGCGTTCATCCATCAGTGGACAATTAGGTTGTTTCCATGTCTTGTCTATTCTACTAAGGCTTTAGTGAACATAAGGATAAAAATATCTTTTCAAAATAGTGATTTCTTTCCTTCTGATAAATGCCCAGAAGTGGATTTACCCAATCATACAGTGGCTCTATTTTTAATAATTTGAGAAAACTCTACACTGTTTCACATCACGACTGCACCAATTTTTATTCCACCAATGCTACACGAGGATTCCCATTTTTTCATGTAAACAGTTAACATTTATGTCTTGTCTTTTGATAAACTTTATAATAGGTCTTCATATCTGGTCATAAATCTGGTGAATTTTGTGACTTTCTTCTTCCTCCAGGATTTTTTTCCCTATACATATAAATTATAAAAGAAACTTGTCAATTTCCACAATAATACCTGAAAGAATTTCTGATTAAATTGTTCTCAAAAAGTATATCAATTTGAAATAATTGACTTCTTCACATTGTTGAGTTCACAAGCATGATCAATTCCTCTGATTTTAGGTTTTCTTTAACTTATTTCAATAATATTCTCTGTTTCTTAGTGGTGAGCTCTACAAAAGTTTGATTAGATATTTCCTAGCTATTTCATTTATTTGGAGCTATAATAATTTCATTTTAAGATTTTATTTATTTATTTATTTGACAGAGATCACAAGTAGGCAGAGAGGCAGGCAGAGAGAGAGGAGGAAGCAGGCTCCCCACTGAGCAGAGAGCCCGATGTGGGCTTCAATCCCAGGACCCTGGGATCATGACGTGAGCCTAAGGCAGAGGCTTTAACCCACTGAGCCACCCAGGTGCCGAATAATTTCATTTTAAAATTAACTTTCTATTGCTTTACTTCTGGTAAAAGTAAAAAAAAAGAAAGAAAGAAAGAAAGAAAAATGCTTTTGTACATTGACTTCATATCCAATTGTAATGCTACATTTTGTTAGTAATCCCAATAATTATCTTCAATTTTCTACATATGTTCTTTATAAGTGTTAGTAATTTTATTTTTTCCTTTCCAAATCTTCTCTTTTCCTCTTTTCCTGCTTTATTGAACTATCTTAGATATTCACTACAATGTTGAATAAGAAGGGTGAGAGTAAGCAACATTCACCATAACCAATCTCAGATAAAAGGGAAATATTGTTCCAAAGCTAACAAAACTTTTTTAAGATTTTAATTATTTATTTGGAAAGAGAGAGAGAAAGCACACATGCACAAGTTGGGGAGGGGGGTAGTGGCAGGGTAGAAGCAGACTCTGTGCTGAGCAAATAGCCTGATGTAAGACTCGATCCCAGGACCCTGCAATTATGATCTGAACCAAAGGCAGACCCTTAACCAACTGAGCCACCCAGTCATCCCAAAAGCAAGCAAAACTCTCATCACTTGTACTCAAATGATGAGAGTACTCAAATGATGAGAGTTTATGTCTAAACACAGGAGGAGTCTGAAATCAATCATACTCCTCCTCTATCCCTGCATAACAAATGATCACAAATTTAGTGTGGCTTAAACAATACACATTTATTATCTCACAAGTTCCAGTGTGAGGGGTTTAGGCACTAACAATCTGGGTCCTCTCCACAGGGTATCACAAGGCTGCAAGCAAGGTGGCAAGTAAAGCTTGTTTTTTTCTGGATTTCTGGATCTTACCCCAACATCACATGGTTGTTCACAGAATTCATTTCCTTGAGTTTGTATGACTGAAATCCCAGCTTTCTATGACTATCACCAGAGGCCACACCAGGTCCTAGAGGTCAACTGTAGTCCCGTATCACATTGTTCTCTCTCTAAAAGTTTTACAATTGTATGTTACAGACTTCTTTTCCCGGGCTGCTTTCAGGATTTTCTCTTTGTCACTGAGACTTGTAAATTTTACTATTAGGTGACGGGGTGTCAGCCTATTCTTATTGATTTTGAGGGGCATTCTCTGAACCTCCTGAATTTTGATGCTCGTTCCCTTTGCCATATTGGGGAAATTCTCCCCAGTAATTCTCTCCAGTATACCTTCTGCTCCCCTCTCTCTTTCTTCTTCTTCTGGAATCCCAATTATTCTAATGTTGTTTCGTCTTATGGTGTCACTTATCTCTCGAATTCTCCCCTCGTGGTCCAGTAGCTGTTTGTCCCTCTTTTGCTCAGTTTCTTTATTCTCTGTCATTTGGTCTTCTATATCACTAATTCTTTCTTCTGCCTCATTTATCCTAGCAGTGAGAGCCTCCATTTTTGATTGCACCTCATTAATAGTTTTTTTTAATTTCAACTTGGTTAGATTTTAGTTCTTTTATTTCTCCAGAAAGGGCTTTTATATCTCCCGAGAGGGTTTCTCTAATATCTTCCATGCCTTTTTCGAGCCCGGCTAGAACCTTGAGAATTGTCATTCTGAACTCTAGATCTGACATATTATCAATGTCTGTATTGATTAGGTCCATAGACTTCGGTATTGCCTCTTGTTCTTTTTTTTGTGGTGAATTTTTCCGTCTTGTCATTTTGTCCAGATAAGAGTATATGAAGGAGCAAGTAAAATACTAAAAGGGTGGCAACAACCCCAGGAAAATATGCTTTAACCAAATCAGAAGAGATCCCAAATCATGAGGGGGGAGAAAGGGGATAAAAAGAGGTTCAAAAAGGAAGAAAGAAAAAAAAGAAAAAGAAAAAAAAGAATTAAAAAAAAGAAAACGAATAAAGAAAAATATAAAAAAGAAAAAATATATATATTAGATAAACTAGTTAAAAAACGTTACAAAAGAAAAAGGTAAAAGTTAAAAAAAAATTTTACCAGAAGGCGAGAAAATAAAATGAAAAAGAAAAAAATTAAATTAACTGCAAGACTAAAAAAAATCACAGGGAGAAAGCCATGAGCTCCGTGCTTTGCTTTCTCCTCCTCTGGAATTCTGCTGCTCTCCTTTGTATTGAAACCGCACTCCTTGGTGGGTGAACTTGGTCTTGGCTGGATTTCTTGTTGATCTTCTGGGGGACAGGCCTGGTGTAGTGATTCTCAAGTGTCTTTGCCCCAGGCGGAATTGCACCACCCTTACCAGGGGCCGGGCTGAGTAATCCGCTCCAGTTTGCTTTCAGGAGCTTTTTTTCCCTGAGCGCTTTCTGTAAAGTTCTGGAGGACGGGAATACAAATGGCGGCCTCCTGGTCTCCGGCCCGGAGGAGCCGAGAGCCCAGGGCCCCACTCCTCAGTGCGCCCTCAGAGAACAGCGCCCAGTTACTCCCGTCTGCCTGACCTCCGGCCGCGCTCCAAGCTCACCAAGCCTGTGGCTGGTTCAAGGTAACACCGAGCTGTGATCTTACGGTCGGCTCTGTCTCTATAGCCGGCTTTCCCGTTCCAATACCTGCAAGCTCTGCGACACTCAGACACCCCCGATCCTTCTGTGACCCTGCGGGGCCTGAGGCCATGCTGACCCCGCTTGGGCTTCGCCCCGGTTTAGCCTCTGGAGTGATGTCCCTCAGTGGAACAGACTTTTAAAAGTCCCGATTTTGTGCTCCGTTGCTCCGCCGCTTGCTGGGAGCCGGCCCCTCCCCCCAGGGTCTATGTTCCCGTCGCTTTAGATTCACATCTCCGCCAGTCCTACCTTTCAGAAAGTGGTTGTTTTTCTGTTTCCAGAATTGCTGTTCTTCTCTTCGATCTGCCGATCTGCTGATGGATTTGCAGGTGTTTGCAATCTTTAGATAAGCTATCTAGCTGATCTCCTGCTAGCTGAAGTAGTCTCAGCCCGCTACTTCTCTGCCATCTTGACTCCTCCCCCCACATTGTTCTCTCCACAACGCCATGTAACATGAATGCTAGCTTCTTCAAAGCCAGCAGGAGAATCTCTCCCTCCAATGTGTCAACAAAGCATAATCAAGGCAGTGACATCATATGACCTTTGCCATGCTCTGTTAGAATCATGTCACAGGTGTCATGCACTCAAAGGAAAAGGATTACACAAGAGCATGGATTTGGGAGTTCACATTAGAACATGCACACAGCACAATGAAGTCTCCTACTGAAGTATGTTTTCACTGTCATGCAACTTTGGAGCTTTTCAAAGAAAACCTGGATAGCTACATCTCAAAACTCTATAGGAAGAATTCCATCATCAAAAGATATAAGTCCAAGATATTTTTTACATCCTTGTCAGTGAATATGCCTGAATTCCTCTAGGCACAGTTTCTAATTAGAGAGGACATGGCCAGGCAACTTCACTTCAGGGGATCAAGAAGATTGCTGTATAACCCCACACCCTGGTACTGAGCAGGCATTAAAGTGAAAGACTGAATTGTAGGTGTTGAGAATGTTCCAAAGGGATCAACAGAACCTTAAAGCAAGGATGAAATGTTCACATTGAGGATCACACTCTGAGACAGAGCAGAAACGTGACTGTCACCTGCCCTAAAGGCAGAGCCTGAGCAGCACAAGAAAGGCACAGTGAAGTTGTCAGTTCAGGTGAAGGGACTGCCAACCAATTGAATGGACCAACTCCACAAAGGTTTGGCCACAGCTACTTAAAAATGACTTTCTTAAAATGTTCCATGCTCCTGGATTGGAAGAATAAATATTGTGAAAATGTCTATGCTACCTAAAGCAATCTACACATTTAATGCAATTCCTTGCAAAGTACCATTTATCTTTTTGAAAGAAATGGAACAAATTATTCTAAAATTTATATGGAACCAGAAAAGACCTCGAATAGCCAAAGGGATATTGAAAAAGAAAGCCAACATTGGTGGCATCACAATTCTGGACTTCAAGCTCTATTACAAAGCTGTCATCATCAAGACAGCATGGTACTGGCACAAAAACAGACACATATATCAATGGAAAAGAATAGAGAGCCCAGAAATAGACCCTCAACTCTATGGTCAACTAATCTTCGACAAAGCAGGAAAGAATGTCCAATGGAAAAAAGACAGCCTCTTCAATAAATGGTGCTGGGAAAATTGGACAGCCACATGCAGAAAAATGAAATCGGACCATTTCCTTACACCACATACAAAAATAGACTCAAAATGGATGAAGGACCTCAATGTGCGAAGGAATCCATCAAAATCCTTGAGGAGAACACAGGCAGCAACCTCTTCGACCTCAGCCGCAGCAACATCTTCCTAGGAACATCGCCAAAGGCAAGGGAAGCAAGGGCAAAAATGAACTATTGGGATTTCATCAAGATCAAAAGCTTTTGCACAGCAAAGGAAACAGTTAACAAAATCAAAAGACAACTGACAGACTGGGAGAAGATATTTGCAAATGACATATCAGATAAAGGACTAGTGTCCAAAATCTATAAAGAACTTAGCAAACTCAACACCCAGAGAACAAATAATCCAATCAAGAAATGGGCAGAGGACATGAGCAGACATTTCTGCAAAGAAGACATCCAGATGGCCAACAGACACATGAAAAAGTGCTCCATATCACTCGGCATCAGGGAAATACAAATCAAAACCACAATGAGATATCACCTCACACCAGTCAGAATGGCTAAAATCAACAAGTCAGGAAATGACAGATGCTGGCGAGGATGCGGAGAAAGGGGAACCCTCCTACACTGTTGGTGGGAATGCAAGCTGGTGCAGCCACTCTGGAAAGCAGCATGGAGGTTCCTCAAAATGTTGAAAATAGAACTGCCCTATGACCCAGCAATTGCACTATTGGGTATTTACCCTAAAGATACAAACGTAGTGATCCAAAGGGGCACGTGCACCCGAATGTTTATAGCAGCAATGTCCACAATAGCCAAACTATGGAAAGAACCTAGATGTCCATCAACAGATGAATGGATCAAGAAGAGGTGGTATATATACACAATGGAATACTATGCAGCCATCAAAAGAAATGAAATCTTGCCATTTGCGACAACATGGATGGAACTAGAGCGTATCATGCTTAGCGAAATAAGTCAAGCAGAGAAAGACAACTATCATATGATCTCCCTGATATGAGGAAGTGGTGATGCAACATGGGGGTTTAAGTGGGTAGGAGAAGAATCAATGAAACAAGATGGGATTGGGAGGGAGACAAACCATAAGTGACTCTTAATCTCACAAAACAAACTGAGGGTTGCTGGGGGGAGGGGGGTTGGGAGAAGGGGGTGGGATTATGGACATTGGGGAGGGTATGTGCTTTGGTGAGTGCTGTGAAGTGTGTAAACCTGGTGATTCACAGACCTGTACCCCTGGGGATAAAAATATATGTTTATAAAAAATAAAAATTTTTTTTAAAAAATGACTTTCTTGTGGTCAGAAAACAATGTGAGTAGATAGGTTCCCCAGATATGAAGGCAATGAAGTGGGAAGTAAACAGAGCCTGTAAGGGGAAATGAAACTGCCTGGGAATGGCAGAAATGGGAAAATGTCCCAGAAGGACATTTTGCTATGAGTTCTTTGGAATACTTGCTTCTGAGTTTCCTCTTGTGATGGTTTTCCATTGTTGTTGTCACAAATCCCCACAAAGTTAGCATCTTTGAAAAATAGACATCTCACAATTTCCCTGAATGTGAATGTGAATGGATTCTCTGACTGGGCCTAGCAAGGCAAACACCAAGGCAAAAAGATTTATGTTCCTTTGTGGAGAATCTGCTTCTAAGATCATTCCAGTTCTCAAAGAATTAACTTCCTGCTTAAGTGGTCCCCTTCACTGTCAAATCTGCAAAAGCAAAGTGAACCATTCATGGGCTACACATATTTCTGCTTTCCACCTCTGTCTTCCTCTTTTGCTTTTAGGGGCTCACGTGATTACATTGGGCTCAGCTGAATAATCTAGGAAAAATATTCCTATTTTAAGGTCAACTATTGTAACCTTCATTAGTGAAATGTCCCTTTGGTTCTATAACAACATATTGATCAGTGTCTCATCTCATCATATTTATAGTCCTAGGGATTGGAAGACTTGAGACCATCTTGGAGACCATTCTACTGCCTACTCACCTTCTACCTAGATGTGTGCATGTGTGTGTGTCACACAAATACAAACCTTCAAAACTATGCCTCTTCTCTTTAACATCCCATATCCAATCTGTCAGCAATCCTTAAGTCCCACCTTCAAAATACAACCAGACACAGACAATTTATCAGCTCCATATTCTTCTGGACCTGGTCTTCCCCCTAGGTGGTCTGAAATAGCTTTCCATACTTTGTCTTTGCACACACACTGACTCCCCATATTCCATCCTCAAGATATTGGCCATAAATATCCTGTGAAGATGTCAATCCTGTCATGTAATTGCTTTCAATCTTCTATGGCTAATAATCTTTCATGAAATCCAACATCTTCATGATTGCCAACAAGCTGTGCTTTACTTGGCCTTCCACAATCACAGACTGGTAGGTGGTTAGAGTCAGAGCACATATGGCTACAAATCAAAGGTGGGAAGTGGAAAGAATGGATAATAAAAATATTATCAGTGAAGGTTCATGATTTTATTTCTGAGACACAGAAAATTCTAATTAAAAATAAACCCATGCGGGGTGCCTGGGTGGCTCAGTGGGTTAAAACCTCTGCCTTCGGCTCAGGTCACAATCTCAGGTCCTGGGATAGAGCCCCGCATTAGGCTCTCTGCTCAGCAGGGAGCCTGTTCCCCCCACCCCTGCCTCCCTCTCTGCCAACTTGTGATCTCTTTCTGTCAAATAAATAAATAAAATCTTTTTAAAAAAATAAAAATGAACCCATGCAACTGATACTGGGTAACAAGCAATGAACAGTGGTTACTCTTCAACTGTGGTAGATCAAAACAAAAACAAGACCACTCCTAATTACGGATAAACCCACAGTCACAGGAAACTGTTCTACTACAAAAGTTATCAAGCGTCCCCCTCAAGTGGTCAATATTTGTAATTACACCCCCTCTCTCAACAAATCTTTAAGCCAAATTCATCCTCTCACTTTGTATGAAATATTTTAAGATACTTACAACTGCTAAGGTGCATTCAGGAGACATAAAATATACAATAATTGAAATGAAGGAAGTCAGACAATCATGATGTGAAGAACATATAGAAATAGAACATGTAAGGATATACAACATTTGGAATATATAAGAGAATTCACTGGGTATTTTAGGAATAGCTGGTACAGAGAGCAGCCACTAATTTGGGGGCTGGAGCTAGGCACCCAGTGAAGGAACAAAGTAGGAAGAAGGATTCTGAGGCTGAAAATACAGATCTCATCAGAGAAAATATGGATGTAGCCTCTGTATAGCAGAGAGAGATGCTGAACTGCCACAGGAAATGACCTATGGGCAGAAAAAAACCCGGTGGGCTGAGGGAACTGCCTGGGAGGTTACCAGTGGAGAGAGGGAAAAGTAGGAGCTACTAGAAGCTGCTTCAAAGCTACCACTGTGGGGACAGCAAGACTTGCTGGAATGCTAAAACAGGATTCACCTCAAACCTCACTCCAGAAGCTGAGTTTGTGGTTAGAAAGCTACAACAAGGAAAACCTCCAGGTTCAGAAGTCCTCCCTGGTACCTTTCAACAAAAACATAAAGAAGAATTTATAAGAGATTATGTTCAGAAACAAACCAAACCAAACCTCTCCTAGAAAACTGAAGAGGGAAAACTTCCCAAGTTGTTTTATGAGGCTAACATAAACTTGATCCCAAACCTAACAAAAATAGTTAAATAACATCACATACCATAACCCTCAAATTCAGCCCCCTACAGTCACACATTAGTGAGACAAAATTAAAAGCTTTAACAAAATACATGGAAGGGAACATCATAGGTGGAGTTTATCAAGGAAAGCAAGTTGAAGTAACATTTACTTGTAAACCAGTGTGATCTACAATTTAAGAGAATAAAAGAGAAAACACATGTAATCTTCCCAACTGGTGCACAAAATTTATTTTAAAGAATCATTTTAAAGATTGATATCCAGGATCTATAGAGAACTTCTCAAACTCAACTCACACAAAACAGATAATCATATCAAAAAATGTGCTAAGATATGAACAGACACTTCTCCATGAAGACATAAAAATGACTATCAGACACATGAAAAAATGTTCATCATCACTAGCCATCAGGGAGATTCAAATTAAAACCACATTGAGATACCACCTTACACCACTTAGAATGGCCAAAATTAGCAAGACAGGAAACAACATGTGTTGGAGAGGATGTGGAGAAAGGGGAACCCTCTTGCAAGGTTGCTGGAAATGCAAGTTGGTGCAGCCACTTTGGAGAACAGTGTGGAGATTCCTCAAGAAATTTAAAATAGAGCTTCTCTATGACCCTGCAATTGCACTACTGGGGATTTACCCCAAAGATACAGATGTCATGAAAAGAAGGGCCATCTGTACTCCAATGTTTATAGCAGCAATGGCCATGGTCGCCAAACTGTGGAATGAATGAAGATGCCCTTCAACGGATGAATGGATAAGGAGGATGTGGTCCATATACACTATGGAGTATTATGCCTCCATCAGAAAGGATGAATAGCAACATGGACGGGACTGGAAGAGATGATGCTGAGTGAAATAGGTCAAGCAGAGAGAGTCAATTATCATATGGTTTCACTTATTTGTGGAGCATAACATAAAAAATAAATAAATAACATGGAGGACATAAGGAGATGGGAATTGAGGGAAATTGAAAGGGGAGGTGAACCATGAGAGACTATGGACTCTGAAAAACAATCTGAGGGTTCTGAAGGGGCAAGGGTGGGAGGTTGGGGGAGCCAGGTGGTGAATATTAAGGAGGGCATGTATTGCATTGAGCACTGGGTGTGGTACAAAAACAATGAATTCTGTTATGCTGAAAAGAAATTTAAAAAACAAACAAATAAAAAAGAATCAAAACACAGTCATGTTGAAAAACAGAGAAGAAGGGAGAAAACGAAAACTCTCAGTAAATTCCAAATAGTAGAAATATCTTCAGTCTGCTAAATGGCATCAATAAAATGCTACAACTAATAGTATATACAATTAAAAGCCCTGAATGCTTTCCCCTAATATCAGGAATCAGAATTTGATAATTCTGATTATCAAATTATCAAATTCTGATTCCTTTAGTCTGCACTTACCACCTCAGAGAAATCTTTATGAAGGTCCTAGCCAGTGCAATAGGCAAGAAAAACAGAAAAAGGGTTGCTTGGGTGGCTCCGTGGGTTAAGCCTCTGCCTTCGGCTCAAGTCATGATCTCAGGGTCCTGGGATCAAGCCTTGCATTGAGCTCTCTGCTCACTAGGGAGCCTACGTCCCCCCCTCTCTCTGCCTGCTGCTCTGCCTACTTGTG
The DNA here is from genome assembly GCF_030435805.1 of Mustela lutreola. Lineage (NCBI taxonomy): Eukaryota > Metazoa > Chordata > Mammalia > Carnivora > Mustelidae > Mustela > Mustela lutreola. The sequence goes on from NC_081297.1 coordinate 60,622,080, forward strand.
ATCTCTGTCTGTGTCAAATAAATAAAATCTTTTAAAAAAAGAAAAAGAAAACAAAACAAAACAAAAAAGAGAAAAAAGACATGAAAAAACCTTCCAAAACCATAAAGTATACTGAGGTTCCTTGAAGATGGCGCATATATACACCCACACAGAAACATAAATGCACACACACACACGTAAACAAAAATCTGCTAAAAAAAAAAAAATAAAGTGACATTGTAAGATGGAAAGTCTTAAATGAAAATCAATTATATTTTCCACATATTAGCAATAATCAACTGGAAAATGAACACTGTAAAACACTCTTTAAAACTTCATGGAAAATATGTATAGATTTATGGACTAATTTACCAGAAAAAATGCCAGACCTCAAGAGAAAGCTACAAAGTGATGACAGAAATCAAATAACCATAACAAATGTAGATACATTATGTTCATGTCTTAGAAAAAACAATAACATTAAAGTATATATTTATCTGTATCTTTAATTCAAGCCCATTAAAGGGTTAAGTGTTGGCAGGCTTTTTGGTAAAAATGACAAACAGATTCCACAATGTACATGACAAGGTAAAAACTTACAGGTAGCCAAAACCATCCTAAGAAACCACAAAGTTGGAAGAATCACACCACCTGATTTCAGACTGATACAGTTGTATTAATCAAATCACTGAGATATTGATTTAGAGATAGAGAAATGGTTCCGAAGAAGAGAACAGAACGTCTAAAAATATGCCCACACATATACACTTAATTCATTTTTGACAAAAATGCTAAGGCTATCCATCAGAAAGAATGAATTCCCAACTTTTGTAACAACATGGACGGGACTGGAAGAAATTATGCTGAGTGAAATACATCAAGCAGAGAGAGTCAATTATCATATGGTTTCACTTATTCATGGAGCATAACAAATAACATGGAGGACATGGGCAGATGGAGAGTAGAAGTGAGTTGAGGGAAACTGGAGGGGGAGATGAACCATGAGAGACTATGGACTCTGAAAAACAATCTGAGGGTTTTGAAGGGGTGGGGGAGTGGGAGGTTAGGTGAGCCTGGTGGTGCATGGAGCACTGGGTGTGGTGCAAAAACAATGAATTCTGTTACACTGACAAGAAATTTAAAAAATAAAATAAAAAATGCTAAGGTTACTCAATAGAAGAAGAAAAGAAAACCTTTCAACAACATATACTGGAAAAAAGTACTACTACCTGTTTGATAAAAGAAAAAAATCATGATTCATACCTTTTACCATGCACAAAATTCAAAGACTTGATCATAAAATCTAACATTATAAATCATCTGGAAGAAGACCTAAAAGAAGATGTGGTCCATACATACAATGGAATATTATTAAGCCATCAGAAAGGATGAATACCCAACTTTTGCCTCAAAAAGGATGGAACTTAAGGAGATTATGCTAAGTGAAATAAGTCAAGCAGAGAAAGTCAATTATCATATGGTTTCAGTTATTTGTAAAACATAAAGATTAGCATGGAAGACATTAGGAGAAGGAAGGGGAAAATGAAGGTGGGGAATCATAGAGGGAGATGAACCCTGAGAGACTGTGGACTCAGGGAAACAAACTAGGGATTTTAGAGGGGAGCGGGGGGGGGGGGATGGGTTAGCTTGGTGATGAGTATTAAGGGGGGCATGTAGTGCATGGCACAGTGGGTGTTATACACAAACAAAGGAACACAACACCAAAAGCTAATGATGTACTATATGGTGACTAACATAACATAATTTTTAAAAGTGACTAACATAACATAATTTTTAAAAGTGTATCTTTTTAAATTTAGGGAATGCTAACATTTTTTTGACAGAAAACTAAAAGAAGCCCTAACAGGAAAAAGAAAATTGGAAAAATTGGATTTCATCAAAAACATGATGTTTCATTTACCATCTTAATCCATTAAATAGAAGTTCCTAGTAGTACTAAGTTTTGTAACCCGAGAAGAAATATATCTAAATGGACTAAATGGATGAAGAATTGGGTGTTCCAAATGTTCATTGCATCTCCAGAGTTGCTTTTTACAAGGAAATCCTAGAGAAGAACATACACCCAGCTGACACCCTAATGTACAGAATCCTGTGGCTACCAGGAGGGGTGCAATGTGATTCACTTGCACATAGCAGCTAATTTCTTCCATAGCTGTTATGAAGCAAAACCTTTCCTATAAATACTGGATGCATTTTTCTGTGTACATCATTTCCCTTTGTTGTGTTCAGGGGACTGTGTCTTCTCTAGCCCATGGGGAATTGACCTGAGCTTTCCCATGCATCTCCTTTAGGACCCAGGGATGTCTAAGGACCTATGTCAGCATTTCAATCCTTCACTTAGCCAAAAATTTATTTTTGTTTTGTATCCTCATGATTTTAATTCTTCTACTAAATTCCCAAAGACAGTACCCTCATCTGAGTGCATCATATAGGTAGCTTTTTCCCCCTAATTTCCTGGGCCTCATTTGCCTGAAAATACAGGCAAATCTTGGCTACAGCCCTACAGACTAATATCTACAGCCCTACAGACTAACATTTTGTCCACTGCTAGATGAAGAGCTTTCAACTCTAATCTCTGGGCCAACCTAAACTTTCATTCTTTTATCAGGGTTTTGGTATTGACAGAGAATGCTGCAAACTGACTTCCAAATATCAACATGGACCTTAATTCAAGAACTTCCATAAACGAATCTTGGAACACTGAAAAAATAAAATTAAATTTAAAAATAAAAATAAAAAAGAACTTCCATTGGAAATCCAGTCATCCTTTTTGCCAAATCCTACTCAGCAATGAGGTGAGGGATGTCCTTGCAATTCTGTTGTTGTCCACCCAACAAGTAACCCAACTTGTAACAAGTGACAACACAACTTGTACTTACCCAAAAAGTAACAACACAACTTGAACTTCTTATGCTAGAATGTTCTTAAAAATTATCTGCCACTTTATGAATAAATGTTCCCATGCGGTCCATTATATATTTGGCAGTCTCTCTGGCATCAACTAGACACAACAGGAAACCATAAGTTTCCTGATGCTCTTCAATGGAAGCACTTGTTTTAATCAAACACAACTGAGAGGCTAGCAGCTATTTTTCAAATATTTAGGAGCAGAATCCTCCTCAAGTAGTTTTCAAGGCCAAAAACCCAAAACAATTTTGCAAAGAAATCCTATTTCATTTCTGCAAAAGACTCCAGATTCTAGCATATGTATGATGACAGAAACATATCATTAGTCCTATGGGCTCATAGGGATTACCTGGGGCTGACTCCAAGTAAATCTACTAACAGTTTCAGCTCAGGGAATGCTGAAATTCAGATAACTCTGGAGACTTTGTGAGAAGAAGCTTCAGAACTTCTACAGGAGGAGTATGATTTTGCCAAAACCTAAACAGTCTTAATAGTATCTGACATTCTTGCTTAATAGTATGATGATAACACGTAGCAAACTTTGAGCAATATCTCTATTGCTCCAGCTGAGGTAATTCTCATGAGTTTCATAGACAGGACTCATTCTGGACTATTAGCTGGAAATTTCAACTACCCTCCAGGCATTCTATGGATATGAAAGGTTTTCCTTCTTTTTACTTTATTTCTCTGAGGAAAGAATAATCACAACTTGTGCTAATTTGTCCATAATGGTCATTCACCCCAAATCCTGTCTAACTAAACTATGGCAACATGCTAATACATACACACTTCCCTGTGATGTACAATAAACATACACTGAGATCTAATCTATGAAAATTCAAAGTCTAAAAGGGTGACTCAAACTATTATGGAAAAGACGACTTTAGCTAAGTCTATTAAGCTATACCAATCCCTCTTGGCCCTTTGCAATTTCTACATAGCTTTGATCCCAGCAAGTCCAGCTCAAACAATAAAACAAACTTATTTAATCTTCAAAAGTCCTCTTTACCTCTTCTCCATTAACCTGCCAAAATCATCATTAAAAAATAAAACGGATTATTTTTTAATGACGATTTTGGCGGTGGGGGGAGGTTGGGGGAACCCGGTAGTGGGTATTAGAGAGGGCACGGATTGCATGGAGCACTGGGTGTGGTGCAAAAACAATGAATACTGTTATACTGAAAAGAAATAAAAAATTTTAAAAAAATAAAAATTAAAAAAAATAAAACAGATTTAGTGAGAAACAAATTCCAAACTCAATCAATTCCTTATCAAAGCATGAACATGTTTCTTTTCATGAATTACACACTGTTTAGTGTACTGCTGGTAAGAATCAGGGCAAGTTTAAGTATTCCCATTCAGCAAGTGTGTGAAAACTGGGCAGATGTCCACAGTGGAAAGGACAACACACCATGATTCATTCACACACAACATCCATCTCATTATGCATCAGGTATCACAGCCCTCCAGCAAAAACCCTCAGAAACCCAACTATACCTCAGTATCTTGGGTTCATCATCACTGCAATGGGGGAGAGCATATACATGGGGAACTGCAGCAAGGTGTCCCAACTCAAGGGTGTTAGAAAACCCTAACACAGGACTGGCACTTCTGTTAGGTGATTTGGGTGAGGTTGTAGGGAAGCAGGCCTCTGCCCTGGATTAGATGCTATCAGGGAGCATGAGTATGCTATGATTGGGGATCTTTTTTTCTTTCTTTTTTTTCTTATATTCAGTTAGCCAACATATAGTACATTATTAGTTTTTGATGTAGTGTTCAACAATTCATTAGTTTTATATAATACCCAGTGCTCATCACAACAGGTGCCCTCCTTAATACCCATCACCCAGTTTGATTGGGGATATTAACCTTTTCTAGAGGGAGAAGAGACTGGAATGAAGCAAAGCTGAGATAGGTAATGAAACAGCATCACTTATTAACTAGAAAAAAGGGCTATGTGTTGTTGTGGGTTTGGCACACTGACATTGCTTCTGCCTGCACAGCAACAACACTGGGAAGTGATCTTGCTCTTTGCCTCCCTTCATCACAGTCATTGAGCGCCCTTGTCTCCCTTGGTCTTCTGAGATTTTGCATGTGCGCAATGGGATAACACCATTTCCTAGTCCTCAGCCCAGTTCAGCCCCTAATACCTCAGAAGGCCAACCATGTCAGGTCAGTTCCCAGATGGCAGAGCTGCTTTCTTGCTTCTCACCTCCTAAGTCATTACAGAATAAAGTATAACCATGGCTCAGTTAAGAGTAGAGTTTGATGGAATCCAAAATGGACATTGGCGCCTGGTAAATGTTGATAAGTGCATTCAAGTGAGAGAACCTTTAGTCTCTAGTTATGGGCCCAAGAACTGTGTCTTATGTTTAAAAATTGGGGACACATGTACAGTCCTACAGAAAGGACTAGAAAAAAATCAAAGTATCTATCACTGGGACTGACTGAATCATTGGACAACCACTCTCCAACCTCTTAAAAATATATGATTTTGTTGCTACTCAATGTTATTTTTTTATTTGAAAACAGATAAACTGATTAGGGATAAGACAGAGATGATAGACATGTTAAGTAGCAGGGTTAAACCAATTGAAGGGATATTGTGGCCAAGCCCAGCAGGATCAATTGCAAAAGGCCCAGGCTTCCTTCATCTTAGTGATTATTCAAATCTAGATTTTTCAAATCTAGTTTATTCTTAATCTTGTTGATGACACCTGCAAGAAAATAAAATATATTGTCAAGAGGGTTTCAAAAAAGAGTGGAGAACATGGCTTTTTTGGGAGTCTGTAAGGACACTAGCAAATGTCAAATGACGCGGAACTCCATAGAGTCTTAGGAACATGATATGTTCATCCCAAAAGAAACATGATTGGCAGCCCATGACAGGAGCCTAGGGAAGCTGGTATTTTGGGAAAACAGGAAGTAGGCCAATATGCATTAATTTCCCATGTGAATTGTATACCAAAATGCCTGGCATATGTCCACACTCAATAAATTTTGTAATTGATGTTCCATGAGTGTGAAGGACAGGAAAAATTAATCAGCACTAGGAGCTCTGTACTTTCTTGAGCCTCTATGATTGTCCAAAAGTATCCTGAATAATGCTAAAAAGCTTCTCCTCAAGAAAGTTTCATTTTCAGCTATTGTCTATTTTTAGAAAAGTCTTTCAAGAAAACAGAAATTTTCTAATCAAAAAAAAACAAACAAAAAAAACCACATAAACAGTTACCTGGCCCCAGGGAAACACTTACTTCAGTCCTTCTAATGACATTTCTACTAAAGAAGAGTTTTCCCAATGAAATGCTAACATTTTAAGACCATGCAAATAATGGTGGAGAATAAGAGCCTGCAAACTCGGACTCCTCTGAGATGTATCTGTTCACTTGATTTGTAAAACCAAAAACAATAAGAGAATAATGAAAACAGAACTATCTCATGGCTTCTCCATCCTGCCCCCAAAATAGACTCTACCAGGAAAGTAGAAAATCAAGGAATCCAGGAACCTCATAAAGGTAGCATGTAAATAACTTCAACTTACTCTTTCAAACACTGGTGTCTTGAGCAGAACTGGTCATGGTGGTGGGAACTGTGGTGGTGGTGGCATCAGTGGAGGCAGTAGCTGATTTGGAAGTGGGCCCCGCAGTGGTGGATTTGGGACAGCTGAAATTAAGTGGAAAAGATCCAAGCTGAGACACTTGACTCTGCTCCAGGAAACAAAATTTGTCCCACTGAGCTATAGCAATAGGATCTCTTCTGGCCTGAAATGGGACTATATTTGCCTCGCCTGTTGTTCAACTTGGAATCCATCTATTACAGTATTATCTAGGAGAACCAAATTAGATATAACAGGAGAAATTAATACTCTTCTGGCAATAATAAAAGTAAGCAAATGCCCTATCAATAATCCCATGTTCAAAGGTAATGTGGCAAGATTGATGATAATTATCACTCTCTGCACCTTACACCAGAGCTACTGACAGATAACCAGAGTTAGACCCAATAGTTGTGAGTTGTGTCTATCTCAACAAGTAGAGAGTTCATTCTCCATACTCATACTCTAGCCACACTGTCTTAGTTCTCAGTAAGAAGATGAGACAGTTTTTTCAGTTGACTCCACATGGCAGGTAGGACATATGGTTCAGTGTGTGAGGTCTGACTGCAGTCTATACCTTTATGACCAAAGGACACAGGTCCCCAGCTATGAAGCACAAAAGAGAAATCTTCCTCATGTCTGCATGAGCACAACACACATTGAATTGGATATACAGGACAATGTAGGAGAAGCCCAAGAAATACTAGAGCATTGGTCCAAAACCTTGGGTGTCAAATCAGAGAAGAAAATGCATGGCAGCCAGGGAATAAGGTATATATACTTCTACAAGGACCACAGTTTAGGGTCATCCTGCTACTTCACGCTTACATTCCATAGTCTCTATTCCACACTCCCATGTGCTTCTAATGCCCACATTTCTACATTGTCTTCAGCATCTACATTCTCTTCCATGTTCCTGACACTTATTAACCCTTCTTTTCACTCTGGTCATATACTCAGCCTCAAAATTTATGGTAATCACAAAGGCTATACATGCATCTCCCCAAATTCACAGGCCACAGTTTCAGACCATATTCCCCTGTCATTTCTGCTACAGGATAATGAATAATTAATCCACAATTTATGTAAATCCATGTCAGAAGCTTTATATTCTCTAATAGTGTATAAGAAATAAGAACATTTTGTATGTTCACGATGAACTTTAAAAACTAGAAGGTGACTTTTCGTGACTTCTGTTCTTAAGAGTCTCTACACTGGCTGCCATGGCTGCTTTGACAGGAGGCTGGGATGAAAAACCATCATGACAGGAAGGTGTAAACACACACTTACTAGTAGAGCTATCAGATGGGACATCTGTTGTAGTCTCTGAAAGAGAAAAAGAAAAAATAGGTGTAAATTGACCAACAGTTTTGAGGGTAAGGCAAGACAGAATATGGAAAATATTGCAAGCTTTCACAACTGAAGAATCTTAAGCTTTCCTACATGTGTTGAGAGCCAAGATGAACAGATAATATGAAGCCCACAAAGCCCCACAAATTTTTCTCCATTTTTCCTTTCCTACAATCCACCTTTGATGTATTTATTAAATATATTGTCCTGAAATAACACTGCAGTTGCATTCCAAGGTTAAAACAACAAAGACCTGACTGAATTGTCAAAGCCTAAAGGGAGAGTCCTCTCTATCTGAGTGGTGAAGCAAAATGGAGATGGAACGAAGGTACTGGATTAGAGGATAAATGCAAGCATATAAAGCCCCTCTAAAACCCCCACCCATGCAGAAGTTATATTGTGATGTCCTCTTGCTCCAGACCTTATTTAAGCTAAGTATCTTTACTTACGGCCTGAGACCAGGAAGGTGGAAACTGCCACCAGTACCAGCATCGCCAAGCCCTTCATGGTGAATTGATTAGCAGGGAGCACAGATAGGAAAGTGTCAGAGCTCAGAAGGAGGTAGGAATCTGACTCCAGCAAGCCACAGTATATAGGGACATTATATGACATTATATAGGGAGAGGGCACCAATCAGGGGCTGCTAGACCAGAATCCAGGCTAGTTAATATCAGGAAATGTTGGTACTCCGAGAAACCACTGGAGAGTCAACAGCATAGCCAGAGGCCCTTTGGAAAGATGACCCAGTCCCTTGATTCTGGCACAGGTCTTAAGTCAAGAATTTCCCATATTTGAACACTTTCCAGAGAACTTTGCTTCAGGCTCCCTCTGTCTTGTATGGTAGGGTGGCCCCATGATTACCAGCTCTGCTGACAAGCTGAGGAGCCTGATAGCCAGCTTTTTGGGATTACTCAAACCTGCAATGCTCCTTTCATACACTTTAGAAGATGGACGACTACAGCTTTCTTAGTTCTAGGCTTCCTCAAAGCAGAATCATCAGGGAATGGCAGCTGCTCTCAGAACCATGCACCTAGGTCAGGCTATACCTTCCTCCAGTGACAGCCTCCTTCATATACATGTAGATACTCTCATCTGACACACACAGTGAGCCCACATTGACAGGATCTCTCTGGATTTAAGTACTTCTTGTGGAGAAATTCAAAGTCAAAAAGCAAGAAAATGGAAAATGAAATGAATATTTGTTAATTAATGCAGCATGAATCAATGCATTCATGCAACAAAAATATACTGACCACTATACATTAGAGAAACAAGGAACAAAGCACATAAAAATTCCATGTGACATGTGCAGTTATGGGTATTCATCCATTACAAAGTAAAAAGAAAGAAAGGAAGAAATGGAGGTAAGAAAGAGGAGGGAAAACTGTATAGTTTGTAAAATGATGAGATCAAATAAATAACATAGGAAAGAAGAAAGGAGAGTATCTCTGAAGACAGAAAGCGAGGTTATAATATTAGATAAGGTATCCAAAAAACGCATGATAGAAAAGGTGATACTAGAACAAAGCCTTAAGGATGCTAAGGAATCATCCTGTCACATTTGGGAACAAAGATGTGTTCTGAGGAAAGGAAAGAATGGATACAAGTCTCTTATTCCTTCAGGTCTGCAGTTGTTGAGTAGGGCCTGACATTGCACCACGACTTGTCAAATTACTTGCCTTAACTGTCACACAGCCCAGCTACTAAGTAAATGCAACAATGAAGCAAAACTCCACATTCACATCACAACCAAGTGTGGGACTCTCCAGGTCTCTAGGGAGAGATTCTGAACGTGTCTTGGAAAAGCTGGAAATAGTGAGAAATCACTATCTTCTAAAAGTTCCTTTGCCGTTAATTGATCTATTACTTTAATGCTGCTCTTCTTCATACAAAGTATACCTTTTTTACAATATATCCTCAGTGGGAGAATCTCTGACCTATGCAACAGTAATGAATATCTATTTCCACTTTTGTATTGAACTACACTTGATATTGAATCTCTGACCTATGGAACAGCAATGAACATGTATTTCCGCTTTTGTATTGCACTATACTTGATATTTAACATTGTGTAAATTTAAGATGTACTACTATGTTAATTTGATACATTCATATATTGTTATACTATTGTCATTAAACCATTAATTCCCACCTCTATCATTATATAATTATAATTTCTTTTTTAAAGGTTGGTATAATTAAGTTCTACTCTCTTATCAAGTGTGATTATTGCTGTCTATATTGTGCCTATCAGTATATTGTGCATTAGATCTCTGGGGCTTACAAATCATCAGAGAATGCAAATTAAAACCACAATGGGATATCACCCCATACCTATTAGAATGGCTGTCATAAAGACAAGAGATAACAAGTGTTGGCAAGTTTGTGGAGAAAAGAGAACAGTACACTGTTGGTGGGAACGTAAACTGGTGCACCCACTATGGAAAACAATATAGAGATTCCTCAAAAAAAGAAATATAGATCTAACATGTGTCCAGCCATCTCACTTCTGAAATGAAAAAGGAATGAAAACAGTGCCTAAGAAACATCTGCCCTCCCCTGTTTACTGCAGGGTTATTCAAAATAACCAAGATGATGGAAACAACTATATGCCCATCAGTGGGTGATTAGATAAGGAAGATGTATGTTGTGCATGTGCATATATACACATATATACAATACATATATATATAATGTATAATTTAACTATGAAGAATAAGGACAGCTGTCATCCATTAAAAGGATGAACCTTGAGCACATTATGCTAAGTGAGATAATAAGTCAGACAAAGAAACACAACTGTTGCAAGGTATCACTTATATGTGGAATCTAAAGAAGCCAAACTCATAAAAAGAAATATTAAAACTATTGTTGGGTGCTGGATGGCTGAGTCATTAGGTGTCTGCCTTCAGCTCAGGTCATGATCCCAGGGTCCTGGGATCGAGCCCTGCATCGGGCTGCCAGATTAGCGGGGCACCTGCTTCTCCCTCTCCCACTCCAACTGCTTCTGTTCTCTCTCTCTCTCATCAACTAAATAAATAAAATCTTTTAAAGAAATATTGTTGTCTGGGATGGAGTGTTCAAGGGACAGGACAGATGTTGTTTAAAGAAAAACTTACAATGAAGAGTAAAAGAACACCCCAAAGACCTCTTCCTTCTTTTGGGTGAGTCTTTGACACATAAGAGCCATTCTGCTTGCCAAGACATGTTGTGGGGAGCCTCATCAAGTAGACTGACAAATGCAGCAGGAATTCCTGATAAGGCACTCTCCTCTCTGAGGCAAGGGGATGTCCTAGACCTAGGTAATCTCACTTCTGCCATGAACAACATACTGGTCAAACCATGGAGGAGAGCATTTTTTAAAAATCAAAACAAAGTCTTATGGGTCAGAGCAGGGCCCTGGTCATCTTTATAAAAGAACAGATTTTCAGGGGAAAAAAGCTAATATTTACTACCTTTTTTTTTTCATTTATTTATTTTCAGCATAACAGTATCATTATTTTTTCACCACACCCAGTGCTCCATGCAATCTGTGCCCTCTATAATACCCACTACCTGGTACCCCAACCTCCCACCCCCCTGCCACTTCAAAACCCTCAGATTGTTTTTCAGAGTCCATAGTCTCTCATGATTCACCTCCCCTTCCAATTTACCCAAACCCCCTCCTCTCTAACTCCCCATGTCCTCCATGCTTTTTGTTATGCTCCACAAATAAGTGAAACCATATGATAATTGACTCTCTCTGCTGGACTTATTTCGCTCAGCATAATCTCTTCGAGTCCTGTCCATGTTGCTACAAAAGTTGGGTATTTGTCCTTTCTGATGGAGACATAATACTCCATCGTGTATATGGACCACATCTTCCTTATCCATTCATCTGTTGAAGGGCATCTTGGTTCTTTCCACAGTCTGGTGACCGTGGTCATTGCTGCTATAAACATTGGGGTACAGATGGCCCTTCTTTTCACAACATCTGTATCTTTGAGGTAAATACCCAGGAGTGCAATGGCAGGGTCATAGGGAAGTTCTATTTTAAATTTCTTGAGGAATCTCTACACTGTTCTCCAAAGAGGCTGCACCAACTTGCATTCCCACCAACAGTGGAAGAGGGTTCCTCTTTCTCCACATCCTCTCCAACACATGTTGTTTCCTGTTTTGTTAATTTTGGCCATTCTAACTGGTATAAGGTGATATCTCAATGTGGTTTTAATTTGAATCTCCCTGAGGGCTAATGATGATGAACATGTTTTCATGTGTCTGATACACATTTGTATGTCTTGATTGGAGAAGTGTCTGTTCATATCTTTTGCCCATTTTTTGATATGTTTGCCTTTTTCGTGTGTGTTGAGTTTGAGGAGTTCATTTTAGATCCTGGATATCAACCTTTTGTCTGTACTGTCATTTGCAAATATCTTCTCCCATTCCGTAGGTTACCTCTTTGTTTTTGACTGTTTCCTTTGCTGTGCAGAAGCTTTTGATTTTGATGAAGTCCCAAAAGTTCATCTTCACTTTTGTTTCCATTGCCTTTGGAGACATATCTTGAAAGAAGTTGTTGTGGCTGATATCGAAGAGATTACTGCCTATGTTCTCCTCTAGGATTCTGATGGATTCCTGTCTCACATTGAGGTCTTTTATCTATTTTGAGTTTATCTTTGTGTATGATGTAAGAGAATGGTAGAGTTTCATTCTTCTACATATAGCTGCCCAGTTTTCCCAGCACTATTTATTGAAGAGACTGTCTTTTTTCCACTGTATACTTTTCCCTGTTTTGTCAAAGATTATTTGATCATAGAGTTGAGGGTCCATATCTGGGCTCTCTACTCCATTCCACTGGTCTATGTGTCTGTTTTTATGCCAGTACCATGCTGTCTTGGGGATCACAGCTTTGTAGTAAAGCTTGAAATCAGGTAACGTGATGCCCCCAGCTTTATTTTTGTTTTTCAACATTTCCTTAGCGATTCGGGGTCTCTTCTGATTCCATACAAATTTTAGGATTATTTGCTCTAGCTCTTTGAAGAATACCAGTGGAATTTTGATCGGAATAGCGTTAAAAGTATAGATTGCTCTGGGCAGTATAGACATTTTAACAATGTTTATTCTTCCAATCCAAGAGCATGGAATGGTCTTCCATCTCTTTGTGTCTTCTTCAATTTCTTCATGAGTGTTCTGTAGTTCCTTGAGTACAGATCCTTTACCTCTTTGGTTAGGTTTATTCCCAGGTATCTTATGGTTCTTGGTGCTATAGTAAATGGAATCAATTCTCTAATTTCCCTTTCTGTATTTTCATTGTTAGTATATAAGAAAGCCACTGATTTCTGCACATTGACTTTGTATCCTGCCACGTTGCTGAATTGCTGTATGAGTTCTAGTAGTTTGGGGGTGGAGTCTTTTAGGTTTTCCATATAAAGAGTCATGTCATCTGCAAAGAGAGAGAGTTTAACTTCTTCATTACCAATTTGGATACCTTTTATTTCCCTTTGTTGTCTGATTGATGTTGCTAGGACTTCTAATACTATGTTGAACAAGAGTGGTGAGAGTGGGCATCCTTGTCGTGTTGCTGATCTCAACGGAAGGACACAAGCTTTTTCCCATTGAGGATGATATTTGCTGTGGGTCTTTCATAGGTAGATTTTATGAAATCTACCCTATACTTTGAAATCTTCCCTATACTTTGAAGTGTTTTAATCAGGAATGGATGCTGGATTTTGTCAAATGCTTTTTCTGCATCAATTGAGAGCACCATGTGGTTCTTCTCTCTTCTCTTATTAATTTGTTCTATCACATTGATTGATTTGCGAATGTTGAACCATCCTTGTAGCCCAGGGATGAATACCACCTGGTCATGGTGGATAATCTTTTTAATGTGCTGTTGGATCCTGTTGGCTAGAATCTTAGCATCCATATTCATCAGTGATATTGGTCTGAAATTCTCCTTTTTGGTAGGGTCTTTGCCTGGCTGGGGGATCAGGGTAATGCTGGCTTCATAGAAAGAATCAGGAAGTTTTCCTTCTGCTTCAATTTTGTGAAACAGCTTCAGGAGAATAGGTGTTATTTCTTCTTTGAAAGTTTGGTAGAATTTTCCGGGGAATCCATCAGGTCCTGGGCTCTTGTTTTTTGGGAGGTTTTTGATCACCGCTTCAATCTCGTTACTAGATATTGGTCTATTCAGGTTGTCAATTTCTTCCTGATTCAATTTTGGGAGTTTATAGTTTTCCAGGAATGCATCCATTTCATCTAGGTTGCTTAGCTTATTGGCATAGAACTGTTGATAATAACTTCTGATGATTGTTTCTACTTCCTTGGTGTTAGTTGTGATCTCCCCCTTTTCATTCATAATTTTATGTAATTGAGCTTTCTCTTTTTTCTTTTGGATTAGTGACACCAATGGTTTATCGATCTTATTGATTCTTTCAAAGAAACAGCTTCTAGTTTTATTGATACGTTCTACTGTATCTCTGGTTTCTACCTCATCGATCTCAGCTCTAATCTTGATTATTTCCCTTCTTATGTGTGGAGTTGGTTTGATTTGTTGTTGATTCTCCAGTTCTTTAAGGTGTAGAGACAGCTGCTATGTTCTGGATTTTTCAATTTTTTGGAGGGAGGCTTGGATGGCTACGTATTTCCCCCTTAGGACCACCTTTGCTGTATCCCATAGGTTTTGGATCGAAGTGTCTTCATTCCCATTGGTTTTCATGAATTGTTTCAGTTCTTCCTTGATCTCCTGGTTGATCCAAGCATTCTTAAGCAAGGTGGTCTTTAGCTTCCAGGTGTTTGAGTTCCTTCGGAACTTTTCCTTGTGCTTGAGCTCCAGTTTCAAAGCATTGTGATCTGAGAATGTGCAGGGAATAATCTCAGTCTTTTAATATTGGTTGAGTCCTGACTTGTGATCCAGTATGTGGTCTATTCTGGAGAAAGTTCCATGTGCACTTGAGAAGAATGAATATTCTGTTGTTTTAGGGTGGAATGTTCTGTATATATCTATGAGGTCCATCTGGTCCAAAGTGTCATTCAATGCTCTTGTTTCTTTATTGATTTTCTGCTTCGATGATGTGTCTATTTCTGAGAGAGGCATGTTAAGATTTCCAACGATTAGTGTATTCATATCAATATGACTCTTTATCTTGATTAACAGTTTTCTTATGTAATTGGCTGCTCCCATATTGGGGGCATAGATATTTACAATTGTTAGATCGTCTTGGTGGATAGTCCCTTTAAGAATGATGTAGTGTCTTTCTGGACCTCTGACTACAGTCTTTAGTTTAAAATCTAATTTGTCTGATATGAGAATCACTACCCCAGCCTTCTTTTGAGGCCCATTGGCATGAAAGATGCTTCTCCATCCCTTCACTTTCAGTCTGGGTGTATCTTTAGGTTCAAAATGGGTCTCTTGTAGACAACATACGGATGGGTCCTGTCGTTTTATCCAGTCTGCAACCCTGTGCCATTTTATGGGCACATTTAGGCCATTCACATTGAGGGTGATTATTGATCGATACGTTTTTATGGACATCGTGTTACCTTTGAAGTTTTTCTTTCTGTAGAATGTCTCTATATTTCTGTTCAGCGCTATTCTTGGGCTTTTTCCTCCTTTAAAGACGCCCCCTTAATATTTCCTGCAGTATCGGCTTGGTGGTTGCATAGTCTTTTAAGCCTTGCCGGTCCTAGAAACTCTTTATCTCTCCATCCACTTTGAATGTCAGTCTTGCTGGATAAAGTATTCTTGGCTGCATGTTCTTCTCATTCAGTGCCCTGAATATATCTTGCCAGCCCTTTCTGGCTTGCCAGGTCTCCGTGGACAGGTCTGACGTTATTCTGATGGGCTTTCCTCAGTACATAAGGATCTTCTTTGTCCTAGCTGCTTTCAAGAGGTTCTGCCTACAATTATAATTCTTCATTCTTACTATTAGGTGTCTCAAGGACTTTCGAGAATCTGTAATCTTGGGGGGAAACCTTTCGGCCTCTAGTACATGAACGCTGGTTCCATTCACGAGATTTGGAAAATTTTCATGAAGAACTTGTTCCACTATATCTTCTAGACTTCTTTCTTTCTCCTCCCCTTCAGGGATTCCAATAATTCTGACGTTGGAACATTTCGTGGCATCATTTATTTCCCTGATTCTGTTTTCGTAGCTTCTAAGCTGTTTGTTCCAGGCTTCTTCCTGATCCTTTCTCTCTATCTGTTTGTCCTCCAGATCACTAATTCTATCTTCTGTCTCAGTTACTCTAGCATTGAGAGAATTTAGATTAGATTGGAACTCATTGAGAGCATTGTGAAGCTCATCCCTGGTAGCTTTCAGCTCTTCCCTAATATTGAAAACATGATCTCTGGTCGTTTTCAGTTCGGCCCTAACCAATTCTGTTTGGTCACCCATGGCTTTCTCCAACCTACCTATTGCTTGGATAATTGTTAGCCTGAATTCTCTTTCCGACATATTGTCTATGTTGATAGCCATTAGCTCTGTTGCAGAAGGTCCATCTTCTGTATTTTTCTTCTGTTGGGCATTCCTCCTCCTCGTCATTTTGGTGAGAGATGGCTGAATGGGTGTAGCTGGGTGTATTGACTGTGGTGCAGTCAAGGTGCACCCTGGAATGCTTCTGAGCAATCAGGGTTCCCCACCCAAATGAGAGGAAAAAGAAAAGGAAAAGAAAAAAGAGAGAGAGGGAGAGAGACAGGAAAGAAAGGTGAGATAAAAGAGAAGGTTTAGCCCAAATGGGCCCCAAGGTAAGATTTATGAAGTATACAAACAGACACAGACAAACAAAAAGACTGATAAAAGTATATGACAAGAGAAAAAATTATATATATATATTTGCATATATATTTGCAAATAAAGGAAGAACCTCGTCAAAAAGAACCCTGACTATAAGATTTATATACTATCAGGACAAACAAAAAAACACAGAAATATTGGTGGAAGAAAAAGATGGGAGAGTGGTTGTAAATTCTCAGTGTGGGTGAGGAAGGTTGTTTTGATTCTTCCTGGATGTATCTTGATATCTTTGTTAAAGGACTCAACTTTCCTAAGATAAGGGGGGATTAGGAATTGGTTTACCTATAGGGGTGGCATTCATTAGGGAAAGGGGATTACCTTAAAGTTTAACTCTATATGAATATTAGAAAATAAAAATTGAAAAAAGGAATAAACTAAACTAAACTAAAATTTTAAAAAAAAGAAATTTAAAAAATAGAAATGCAAAAGGAAAACACAGGTGTATGTATCAAAAAGTGAAGGTTAGAAGGTTATTATGGAATTTGATGTACTGGGCATCTCACTGTGACAGTAAATAGGCCAAAAAAATGTCTATATAATAATAAAAAATTAACTATATTTTAAAAATGAGCCAGAATAGTGGGATCGAATTAATAATAAAAATTGTCCTATGGAGTAGTGGTGGTTGTTCTCTTGTCATCTTTTTTTTTTTTCTTTCCCCGTTGGTTTTCTGGGGGAGGGGCCTGCCACGTGGGTTTTCAGTCCCTGAAGTTCTCTCAGCTAAGTCCTCCCGCCCCCCTCAAGAGGGTGGGCTCTGAGGAAACTGGTTTTTTCAGGTTTTTGTTCTCTGGAGGTTTTTATATTTGTTCACTTTTGTTTTTCTCTCTTGCCTTGATTGCTTTTGATGGTTTTTGTAGGTTTAGAGGAAAGCAAACTGCACCCTGACCTCCCTCTCAGAGAAAAGCCTCAGTCCAGCTGCAGACCCATATAAATCTCCCCTTGGCCGCTGGCAGAGCAGGTTCCCAGTCGCGGTCCCTGGGGACTCAGGATTTTTTGCTTGTACCCAAAACCACGGCAGCGGCGGGTGTCTGGGCAGCTCCTAGTCATTGCCAGAGAAGTTCCAAGCAGAAGTTCCAAGCAGCGATCACACAATGAGATTTTCCCGCTGGCCCGGGCTGGGAGTGCCGGGTCTTTCCGGTCGGAGAGCACCTGGCTGGCGTTTGTGTGCACCTCTCTCAGGGGAGGGCGCGGGGCATGACTCGGACTCTGATGGCACAGCAGGTCACTTGCGTGGGGACTGCAAAAAGGCTGTGCTTCTGTTGGCTGGCGAGGCTCCCAGCCCCTCACGGGAGCCGGGCCCCACAAGCTCTCAGGCGCGCTGGTGGTTCAAGGACTAAGACCTGGTTTCTCTGCTGCACTCTCTCTGGCTCTGCGCCAGGGGTGGCTGTCCTGGGTCTGGGGACCTAAGCCCTGACCCTAACACCCCGATTCCCACAATTCCCCACTCTCCCCCCCCCCACCCCAGTGATCTTGAGTGCTTGCTCTTTTTGAGTGCTTTCTACCAGACTCCCAAGTTAATGCTGGTCCCCAGGCGCAGGGCACTCTCGTATTGGGATATTACTTTCCAACGGGTCGCCTCTGGTGGCTCCCTCCCCCTTTTGTTTATCTTCCGATATCAGTCCAACTTTCCCACTCCTCTTTACCTGCCCACTGGCGTCTTCTGCTCCAGTAGAGATCCAGACGTGTATAATTCTGATCTCAGGCTGATTTTGTGGGTGATTGGAGATCTTTGGAAGGTGATCAGCTCACTGTAGAGTGCAGGTTGAACGGGCGCCTCCTCCTACTTCCGGGCCATCTTGTCTCCCTCGATATTTACTACCTTAATTTTTTTTCAAAAACTAAAATCTTTTTAAAGATATTAGCAGATAAATTGTGTTTTTCTTTCTCCGTATTAATAAATTAAAACTAATAAAATCTTGATTGTCTTAAAAAAAATCAAAACAAAACATATTCTGAAGGAATAGAAACAGAAAAGCTAAAAGAAAGTGAAAAAGGAAGTAGCCATAAAATAAAGGGGCTCTAGGATTATACCCAGTACGGAATAAACCCCAACAGCCCAGCCAGCCACTCATGGGCTCTTAGCAGAACCAGACAAAACTGAAAAGGCTTACTTAGCACAGGGTTCTGTATTGAGTCCTCTGTATGCCTTCCACCATACTGCCAGTGCAAAGGCATGGAAACCCAACAAATGGGAGTGAAGATGATGACTGGTTTGCGAAGAAAGACTACAAATGTTCACCATTTAGGATCCACTTAAGACTTAGAAACAGGGGCCCCTGGGTGGATCAGTTGGCTAAGCAACTGCCTTTGGCCAGGTCATAAACCTGGAGTCCCAGGATCAAGTCCCACGTTGGGCTGCCTGCTCAGCAGGAAGTCTGCTTCTCCCTCTGACTCTCCCCCATTTCATGCACTCTCTCTCTCATTCTCTCTCTTTCAAGTAAATAAATAAAATCTTAAAAAGACTTGGAAACAACACAGTGGGTGAAACAAGGTAAGTTAATATAAAGAATACTGCATTCTGATTCATGGGTAACTCAAGGAACCTCCATGTGGAACCCCAGGACTGAGGGAGAAGAATCAAGGAAGGACAATGGTGGGAAGGGGCCTTCTCTCCGAAACTGGTGGTCATAACTGTCAAGATGACGGAGTTCAACCCACCACATAGCAGAGATGTTCACTGATTTTCCCAAACTGAAGTTGATCTGTAGTTGCTGGGCCAGCAAAGAACAACCATTCTTCCTGCCTCTTGGAGTGCAGGGGGGAAAAGACAATCAGCAACCCATGGCCTAAATGGGCAGAGAAGGTAGAAGTTCAGGTGAAGGTGGGCCACATGGGGTCTGCAGAGAGAGATGTGGTTCAGTGGGAAACCCCAGGCCATTAGCAAGGTCTGCTGAGTGAATTGGGACTGGTGCAGAAAAAGGCCTTTGGGATGCCAGGTCCCAGGTCAACAGGGTTGTGGAGAGATTATTGCCAGTCCATACCCAGCTGCCAGTGCCCCAGGACTGCAAATGCTGGCCACATGGCTGGGGCAGGACTTACCACACATCCCCGCACCGACACTGCTGACCGTCATGCTGCTGCTACAAACCACAGGAAGCCCTTTCCTCCTACAATCTCTTTCCAGTTCCCTCTACTGAGAAACAAACATTGCTATCACTGTAAAGGGCAAATGCTGAATGAGTTCTCTGCACATGAGCATATGCTGAAGGGCACATTTGGAACTCAAGCTCAGTAAATTGACCACTGACACAACAGGATATATAAAAGTCCAAATGACTGTGATCCTCAGATTCCCAGGTGCAGTAGCAGTACCCCAAGTCGCCCACCAAGGTTCCACCAACACAGCTTGACACTCATTTGTCATCCGATCAGTTTCCTCACCAAATATGGACAAGGAGTTCTCAGAATTTGTTTTTATGACATGATGAGAATTTCAATGACATTGTGATGTTTCAAAATAGTATTTCTTAGCATTATCCTCCTAAGAGTCATCTAAATATTGAGTAAATATTAAAAACATACTCACAAATACCAACAAATTTTTTCACTGGCAACAAAAGTCCATTATTATATATACATGGGGAATATTATATTAAAATTAGACTGAGTTCATTTCCATACCTTTAATTTCATACAATTATGTGGCATCCGTTTTTATTTAAACATATTTTATGCAAAATGAAAGTTACGGGCACCTGCGTGGCTCAATCAGTTAAACTTTGGGCTCTTGATCTCCCCACAGGTCATGATCTAAGGTCGTGAGATGAAACCCAGGGTCTGGTTCCAGGCCAAGTGCAGATTCTGCTTGAGATTCTATCTGTCCCTCTTCCTGTGCCCCTCTCCCCAGCTCACACCCTAAGTAAGTAAGTAAATAAATAAATAAATAAGCCTTTGAAACCAAACTTGCAGGTATAAGATTATTTGTATATATATATATATATATCAGCCAATATAGCCAATTTACTTGTGCCTCAGGATATTTATTCTTACTAAGAAAATAAGAAGATATATGTGTTATCCTTAAAAAGTCAAATCCATAATGCATCCCCAAAACTTTTAATTACAGCCCTTTCCAAAAACTTAATATTTTCATAAATTTTCATTATAAAAATTAAAATGGAGGTGTGTGTAAGAAATAAAAGTAAAAGTCATCAGATCTTCCAAAACAATGAGATAACTGCTGTTATTACTTTGATAATGATACATTTCTCAAACCGGTATGTGCATACGTGAATACATGCTTTTCTATGCCTAGCGTCCCATATTATCACTGTTCCTACCACCAAAAAGCACATGTTAAATGAGTTTGTCCACTTGCTCATTCTCATAGGCAAATTTGTATCTCTACAAATGTATATCTATATTTGCTTGTGTCTTACAAAATGGTATACAAAAATGCCATTATATTCCAGACCATTCTTATTTTTTAAAGCTTTTATTTATTTATTTGACAGAGAGAGATCACAAGCAGGCAGAGAAGCAGGCCCAGAGAGAGGAGGAAGCAGGCTCCCTGCTGAGCAGAGAGCCCGATGTGGGGCTCGATCCCAGCACCCTGGGGATCATGACCTGAGTCAAAGGCAGAGGCTTTAACCCACTGAGCCACCCAGACACCCCAGACCATTCTTATTTTTTATTATGTTATGTTAGTCACCATACAGTACATAATTAGTTTTGGATGTAATGTTCCATGATTCATTGTTCGCATATGAGACCCAATACTCCATGCTGTATGTGCCTTCCTTAATACCCATCATCAGGCTAGCCCATCTCCCCACTCCCCCTTCTCTAAAACCCTGTTTGTTTCTCAGAGTCTATAGTCTCTCATTGTTCCTCTTCCCCTCAATTTCCCCCCCTTCATTTTTCCCTTCCTTCTCTTAATATCCTCTGTGCTATTCATTACATTCCACAAATAAGTGAAACCATATGATAATGGACTCTCAACTTATTTCACTCAGCATAATCTCCTCTAGCCCCATCCATGTTGATGCAAAGTTGGGCATTCATCCTTTCTGATGCCTGAGTAATATTCCATTGTATGTATGAACTACATCTTTATCCAGTCCAGACCATTCTTATTTTTAATTTTTACTTATATATTTGAGAGAGAGAGCATGCATTTGAGGTAAGGACAGAGTAAGAAGTGGTCTTAGGTAGATTTGATCCTGGTTCTTAGGATCAAAGCCTGAGCTAAAGGCAGATGCTTTTACTAGTCACGCAAAGGCCCCCAGACCATTCTTTTCTGTACAACACTCGACTCGGTTTTGTATAAATACAACTCAACCACTACACATCTACAGCATTCTTCTTCTAGATTCTCTAGATTTCTTATGTAATTACTTACTCTACCTATTGATGGGAATCCAGGTCATTTCTAGTGTTTCCTGCTACCAATCATGAAGCCACTAATAAGCTTTCTACTGTACACCTACATACAAAAGTTTCTATATCTGTGCTATAGGTCCCCAGAGGGTTTTTAACAAAATCATATGCATGATTTAAATTGAATAGATATTTTCAGATTCTAAAATTTAGTATTACCAGAAATCAACAGAGGATCACATTTTTTCAACTCTCTATGCCACCAGTAACTGCTATCCAGATATACTCCATGTATCTGACAGATCAGAAGGAATGTTTGTCATCCTTATTTGCATTTTTTAATTATCACACCCTTGAGCATATTTATCTATTATTCACTTGAATTTTAAATTCCAGAATTTGCTAGTAAAATCTGTTTATCTACTGTGTCTTCTGTTCTTTATTTTTTTTTTTCAGCGTAACAGAGTTCATTGCTTATGCACCTCATGCACTGCTCCATGCAATGCATATGCTCCATAATACCCACCACCTGGCTCCCCAACCTCCCACCCCCACCTGCCCCTTCAAAACCCTCAGATTGTTTTTCAGAGTCCATAGTCTCTCGTGGTTCATCTCGCCTTCCATCTCCTCAACTCCCTTCTCCTTTCCATCTCCCATGTTCTCCATGTTATTTGTTATGCTCCACAAATAAGTGAAACCATGTGATAATTGACTCTTTCTGCTTCATTATTTCACTCAGCATAATCTCTTCCAGTCCCGTCCATGTTGATACAAAAGCTGTAAAAAAAATTCATCCTTTCTGATGGAGGCATAATACTCCATAGTGTATATGGACCACATCTTCCTTATCCATTCATCCATTGAAGGGCATCTTGGTTCTTTCCATAGTTTGACGACCGTGGCCATTGCTGCTATAAACATTGGGATAAAGAAGGATGTTCTTTTCACTATATCTGTATCTTTGGGGTAAATCCCCAGTAGTGCAATTGCAGGGTCATAGGGAGGCTCTATTTTTAATTTCTTGAGGAATCTCCACTCTGTTTTCCAAAAGTGGCTGCATCAACTTGCATTCCCACCAACAGTGGAAGAGGGTTCCCCTACTCCACATCCTCTCCAACACATGCTGTTTCCTGTCTTGCTAATTTTGGCCATTCTAACTGGTGTAAGGTGGTATATCAATGTGGTTTTTTTTTAATTTTTTAATTTATTTTCAGCATAACAGTATTCATTGTTTTTGCACCACACCCAGTGCTCCATGCGGTTTTAATTTGAATCTCCCTGACAGCTAGTGATAATGAACATTTTTTCATGTGTCTGATAGCCATTTGTATGTCTTCATTGGAGAAGTGTCTGTTCATGTCTTCTGCCCATTTTTTGACATGATTATCTGTTTCGTGTGTGTTGAGTTTGAGAAGTTCTTTATAGATCCTGGATATCAACCTTTTGTCTGTATTGTCATTTGCAAATATCTTCCTTCTCCCATTCCGTGGGTTGCCTCTTTGTTTTCTTGACTGTTTCCTTTGCTGCACAGAAGCTTTTGATCTTGATGAAGTCCGAAAAGTTTATTTTCGATTTTGTTTCTTTGCCTTTGGAGACATATCTTGAAAGAAGTTGCTGTGGTTGATATCGAAGAGATTACTGCCTATGTTCTCCTCTAGGATTCTGAT
Source organism: Mustela lutreola (assembly GCF_030435805.1). NCBI lineage: Eukaryota > Metazoa > Chordata > Mammalia > Carnivora > Mustelidae > Mustela > Mustela lutreola. Next base: position 60,645,689 of record NC_081297.1, read on the forward strand.
GGATTCCTGTCTCACATTGAGGTCTTTTATCCATTTCGAGTATATCTTTGTGTACGGTGTAAGAGAATGGTCGAGTTTCATTCTTCTACATATAGCTGTCCAGTTTTCCCAGCACCATTTATTGAAGAGACTGTCTTTTTTCCACTGTATATTTTTTCCTGTTTTGTCAAAGATTATTTGACCATAGAGTTGAGGGTCCATATCTGGACTCTCTACTCTGTTCCACTGGTCTATCTGTCTGTTTTTATGCCAGTACCGTGCTGTCTTGGTGATCACAGCTTTGTAGTAAAGCTTGAAATGAGGTAATGCGATGCTGCCAGGTCTATTTTTGTTTTTCAACATTTCCTTAGCAATTCGGGGTCTCTTCTGATTCCATACAAATTTTAGGATTATTTTCTCCAGCTCTTTGAAAAATACCGGTGGAATTTTGATCGGAATGGCATGAAAAGTATAGATTGCTCTAGGCAGTATAGACATTTTTAACAATGTTTATTCTTCCGATCCAAGAGCATGGAATGGTCTTCCATCTCTTTGTGTCTTCTTCAATTTCTTTCATGAGTGTTCTGTAGCTCCTCAAGTACAGTTCCTTTACCTCTTTGGTTAGGTTTATTCCCAGGTATCTTATGGTTCTTGGTGCTATAGTAAATGGAATCGATTCTCTAATTTCCCTTTCTGTATTTTCATTGTTAGTGTGTAAGAAAGCCACTGATTTCTGTACATTGACTTTGTATCCTGCCGTGTTACTGAATTGCTGTATGAGTTCTAGTAGTTTGGGGGTGGAGTCTTTGGGGTTTTCCATATAAAGTATCATGTCATCTGTGAAGAGAGTTTGACTTCTTCATTGTCAATTTGGATACCTTTTATTTCTCTTTGTTGTCTGATTGATGTTGCTAGGACTTCTAATACTATGTTGAACAAGAGTGGTGAGAGTGGGCATCCTTGTCTTGTTCCTGATCTCAAGGAAGGCTGCAAGCTTTTTCCCATTGAGGATATTTGCTGTGGGTCTTTCATAGGTAGATTTTATGAAGTTCAGGAATGTTCTCTCTATCCCTATACTTTGAAGTGTTTTAATCGGGAATGGATGCTGGATTTTGTCAAATGCTTTTTCTGCATCAATTGAGAGGACCATGTGGTTCTTCTCTCTTCTCTTATTAATTTGTTCTATCACATTGATTGATTTGCGAATGTTGAACCATCCTTGTAGCCCAGGGATGAATACCACCTGGTCATGGTGGATAATCTTTTTAATGTGCTGTTGGATACTGTTTGCTAAGATCTTGTTGAGAATATTAGCATCCATATTCATCAGTGATATTGGTCTGAAATTCTCCTTTTTGGTAGGGTCTTTGCCTGGTTGGGGGGTCAGGGTAATGCTGGCTTCATAGAAAGAGTCTGGAAGTTTTCCTTCTGCTTCAATTTTTTGAAACAGATTCAGGAGAATAGGCTTTATTTCTTCTTTGAAAGGTTGGTAGAACTCCCCAGGGAATCTGTCAGGTCCTGGGCTCTTGTTTTTTGGGAAGTTTTTGATCACTGCTTCAATCTCATTACTAGATATCGGTATATTCAGGTTGTCAGTTTCTTCCTGGTTCAATTTTGGGAGTTTATAGTTTTCCAGGAATGCATATATTTCATCTAGGTTGCTTAACTTATTGGCATATAACTGTTGATAGTAACTTCTGATGATTGTTTCTATTTCCTTGGTGTTAGTTGTGATCTCTCCCTTTTTATTTATAATTTTATTAATTTGAGCTTTCTCTCTTTTCTTTTGGATTAGTGTGACCAAAGGTTTATCGATCTTATTGATTCTTTCAAAAAACCAGTTTCCAGTTTCATTGATACATTCTACTTATCTCTAGTTTCTATGTCATTGATCTCTGCTCTAATCTTGATGATTTCTCTTCTTATGTGTGGAGTTGGCTTAATTTGTTGTTGATTCTCCAGTTCTTTAAGGTGGAGAGACAGCTGGTGTATTCTGGATTTTTCAATTTTTTTGAGGGAGGCTTGGATGGCTATGTATTTCCCCCTTAGGACCACCTTTGCTGTATCCCATAGGTTTTGAGCCAAAGTGCTTCATTCTCATTGGTTTCCATGAATTGTTTAAGTTCTTTAAATCTCCTGGTTGATCCAAGCATTCTTAAGCAAGGTGTCTTTAGCTTCCAGGTGTTTGAGTTTCTTCCAAACTTTTCCTTGTGATTGAGTTCCCGTTTCAAAGCATTGTGATCTGAGAATATGCAGGGCATAATCTCAGTCTTTTGGTATTGGTTGAGCCCTGATTTGTGACCCTGTATGTGGTCTATTCTGGAGAAGATTCCATGTGCACTTGAGAGTAATGAGTATTCTGTTGTTTTAGGGTGGAATATTCTGTATATATCTATGAGGTCCATCTGGTCCCATGTGTTATTCAATGCTCTTGTTTCTTTATTGATTTTCTGCTTGGATGATCTGTCTACTGAGAGAGGCATGTTAAGATCTCCTACTATTAATGTATTCATATCAATATGACTCTTTATCTTGATTAACAGTTTTCTTATGTAATTGGCTGCTCCCATATTGGGGGCATAGATATTTACACTTGTTAGATCATCTTGGTGGATAGTCCCTTTAAGAATGATGTAGTGTCCTTCTTTATCTCTGACTATAGTCTTTAGTTTAAAATCTAATTTATCTGATATGAGAATCACTACCCCAGCCTTCTTTTGAGGCCCATTGGCATGAAAGATACTTCTCCATCCCTTCACTTTCAGTCTGGGTGTATCTTTAGGTTCGAAATGGGTCTCTTGTAGACAACATGTGGATGGATCTTGTTGTTTTATCCAATCTGCAGCCCTGTGTCATTTTATGGGCACATTTAGGCCATTCACATTGAGAGTGATTATTGATAGATGCATTTTTATGGACATCGTGTTACCTTTGAAGTCTTTCTTTCGGTAGATTGTCTCCATATTTCTGCTCAATGATATTCCTAGGATTTTTCCTCTTATATAGAACCCCCCTTAATATTTCCTGCAGTTTCGGCTTGGTGGACGCATACTCTTTTAAGCCGTGCCGGTCTTGAAAACTCCTTATCTCTCCATCCATTTTGAATGTCAGTCTTGCTGGATAAAGTATTCTTGGCTGTATGTTCTTCTCATTTAGTGCCCTGAATATATCTTGCCATCCCCTTCTGGCTTGCCAGGTTTCTGTGGACAGGTCTGATGTTATTCTGATTGGCCTTCCTCTGTATGTAAAGTGCTTCTGTGTCCTAGCTTCCTTCAAGAAAGCCTGTCTACAATTATGATTCCTCATTCTTACTATCAGGTTTCTCAAGGACTTTTGAGATTCTGTAATCCTGTGGGGAGACCATTCTGCCTCTAGTACATGAACACTGGTTCCGTTCTAGAGATTGGGAAAATTTTCATGGAGAATTTGTTCCATTATATCTTCTAGACTTCTTTCTTTCTCCTCCCCTTCAGGGATTCCAATAATTCTGACGTTGGAATGTTTCATGGCATCATTTATTTCCCTAATTTTGTTTTTGTGGCTTCTAAGCTGTCTCTTCCAGGCTTCCTCCTGATCCTTTCTATCTGTTTGTCCTCCAGATACCTAATTCTAACTTCTGTCTCAGTTACTCTAACGTTTAGAGAATTTAGATTAGATTGGAACTCATTGAGAACATTGTGAACACCATCCCTGGTCGCTTTCAGTTTGGCCCTAATCAAATCCATTTTGTCATCCATGGCTTTCTCCAACCTAACTATTGCCTGGATAATTGTTAGCCTGAATTCCCTTTCTGACCTATTGTCTATGTTGATAGCCATTAGCTCTGTTGCAGAAGGCCCAGCCTCTGAATTTTTCTTCTGTTGGGCATTCCTCCTCCTAGTCATTTTGGTGAGAGATGGCTGAATGGATGTAGCTGGATGTATTGACCATGGTGCAGTCAAGGTGCACCCTGGAATGCTTCTGAGCAATCAAGAGTCCCCACCCAAATCAAAGAAAAAAGAGAGAGAGACAGGAAAAAAAGAGAAAGATAAAATAAAAGAGAAGGCCCAGCCCAAATGGGCCCCAAGGTAAGATTTATGAAGTATACAAACAAAAACAGACAAACAAAAAGCCTGATAAAAGTAGAGGACAAGAGAAAGAAAAAAAAAAATATATATATATATATATAATTTTCTCATATATATGTATATATATATATATGCAAAACAAAACAAAAAAAAAAACCTCATCAAAAAGAACCCCAAGTATAAGATTTTTATACCACTAGTACAAACACAAATACATAGAAACACTGGCAGAATAAAAAGATAGGAGAGTGGTTATAAATTCTCACTGTGGGCGAGGAAGGTTATTTTGATTCTTCCTGGATGAATCTTGATATCTTTGTCAAAGGACTCAGCTTTCCTAAAATAAGGGGGGTTAAAAATTTGTTTACCTATAGGGGTAGCATTGATTGGGGAAGGGGGATTACCTTAAAGTTTAACTCTATATGAATATTTGAAAATAAAAATTTTAAAAAGAATAAACTAAACTAAAATAAAATTTAAAAAAATTTAAAAATAGAAAAACAATAGAAAAACATAGGTATATGTATCAAAAAGTTCAGGTTAAAAGGTTATTATGGAATTTGATGTACTGGACATCTCACTGTGATGGTAAATAGTTTAAAAAATTATCTATATTAAAAAATGAACCAGAATAGTTGGAATGAGTTAAAAATAAAAGTTGTATCTATGAAGTAGTGGTGGTTGTTCTTTTGTCTCCCCCGTTGGCTTTCTGGGGGAGGGGACTGCCAGGTGGGTTTTCAGGCAGTGTTTCCTGAGTTAAGTCCTCCCACTCCCCTCAAGGGGGTGGGCTCTGAGGAAACCAGTTTTTCAGGCTTTTGTTCTCTGGAGGTTTTTTGTTTGTTTGTTCTTTGGTTTTCTCTCGCCTTGACAGCTTTTGATGGTTTTTGGAGGTTTAGAGGAAAGCAAACTGCACCTAGACCTCCCTCTCAGAGAGAAGCCTCTTTCTGTTCCCCCTCTAGGTGCTACAGAGCACATAAGTAACCGTGGGGCTGCTGGCAGACCATGTTCCCAGTCGCGGTCCCTGGGGACAGAGGAACTCCTGCTTGTACCCAAAACCACAACAGCAGTAGCTGTCTGGGCTGCTCCAGACCACCAGAGAGGTCCCAAGCAGCGATAGCACACTGAGATTTTCCCGCTGGCCTGGGCTTGTAGTGATTAGACTCTCCGGGTCCAAGAGCGCCAGGCTGGGGCCTGCATGCGCACACACCTCTCGCAGGGGAGAGTGTGGGATGCGACTCAGACTCTGGTAGTGCAGCACTGCGTGGGCGAGGGGACTGCAAAAAGGCTGTGCTTCTGCCAGCTGGTGAGTCTCCCAGCCCTCACAGGAGCTGCACTCCACGCACTCTCAGGCACACTCAAGGCTCAGGGACCAAGACCTGGCTCAGTGCCAGAGGTGGCTTTCCTGGGTTTGGGGACTTAAGCCCCTGTCCCTAACTGTCCCAATTCCCACAGTTCCCCCCATGATCCTTTGCTCTTTTGGAGTGCTTTAAACAAGACTCCAAGTTAATGCTGGTCCCCAATCACAGGGCACTCTCATATTGGGTTATTACTTTCCAATGGGTTGTTTCTGGTGGCTCTCTCCCCCTTTTGTTTATCTTCCAATATTAGTCCAATGTTCCCACTCTGCTTTACCTGCCCACTAGCATCTTCTGCCCCCGTAGAGATCCAGATGTGTATAATTCTAATCTCAGACTGATTTCATGGGTGATCAGAGTCCTTTGGTAAGTAATAAGCTCACTTTAGGGTACAGGCTGAAATGGTGCCTCCTCCTAGTTCTCTGCCATCTTGTCTTCTCCTGTCTTCTGTTCTTATCATTTAAGGACTTATACCACATGAGAAATATTAACAGTTTCATCATTCCTAAAATCACAAAGTTTTTCAATCTAAAACATATGTTTATTTTATTCATATTATCCATTTGAATGTTTTAGTCAAGGAATGCTTTCATATTTTTTATACTTTTTATATTAAACAACTTGAGAAACATGAAATGGGATCATCTTAAATCACCAATACATTAATATTCCTGCACACTGAGATCATTGCTCTCTAATCCCTGATTTCCCCAGTAATCACAAACCTATTTCCAGTCACCAGTACACACTCTACTTGGAGCATTTGTAAGGGAGACAGGCTCTAAGACAAAACTAGAAAAGCATCCTCATTCTGAAGACAGACCCTAGAGAGAAGCATTAAGGACTCAGTCTAAAACCAGACCCCTCTGACTTCACCATACACTGCTCAGAAGATGGAATCCTCTAGAGTCATCTTGGGCTGCCATGGGCAAGGACATACAACTGAGTCTCAATTAAGCAAGGGTTAACAAAGCACAGGCATTGATGAGGGCTAAAAAGAAGTCCTAGGGCAATGGGAGGCCAGGCAGAATTGGGAGTTAGCACTAAAGGGAACATTGTGTCCCATTCTGACCTCAAGGAGCTGAGGAACACACAATGCAGTGACTCTTCAGCACTGGAAATCTAAAAGTGTACCAAACACCAATTAGAGACACAGCTTGTTTCTATTCTGTTCAGTACCTGTGACTGTTGTCATACATTATTGCCATTCACTCTCAACCTCAACATCACTTCTTCAGGAGAATCTCTGATGGCTTCCAAACTGAAGTATCCCTCAGCCATGGTCATATAACTTGATTCTATTCCATCATAATATTTATCACTACTTGATATTTTCTTGGCTCTTTGGATCTTTGCTGTTTCTTTATCTGGTTTTCTTCCTCCCCTCAATAAATAAGATTTAAAGGAATAAAAGGTTACTTCACTCAACACTACTCTGTAGGATTTTAGAAGAGTCCCAGCCACTTGGTAAGCTCCTGAAAAACATGAGTTGCAAAGCATAAATGAATCCAATAGAAATTCATATAATAAGCATAAAACCAAAAGAGAGGACTTGCCTTAAAGGATCAGGGAGGGAGTATACTATGAAAAGTAAGGAAAGACAGGTGTGGATGACTCTTGAAAAACAAAACCTCAGGCTGTCATTGTGAATTATGATATAAAATAGATGAAGAAGACATAGGCTGGTAAGAATCCCATAAACAAATTAACAGAGAATTCAAATGCTGTTTAGCTACAAAGGTATTTTGTTACCTCAAATTTTTTTTAAGATTTTATTTATTTATCTGACAGAGACAGAGATCACAAGGCAGAGAGGCAGGCAAAGGGAAAGGAGGAAGCAGGCTTCCTGCTGAGCAGAGAGCCAGATGCAGGGTACCATCCCAGGATCCTGAGATCACGACCTGAGCTGAAGGCAGAGGCTTTAACCCACTGAGCCACCCAGGTGCCCCACCTCAAATTTCTATAATCAAAGAAATCTGGATAGATGGAGAGTAACTCAAAAAACCTCATGCACATACAGGGGAAGATACAGGTTCCATGCACACAAGGGAAGCACAGTCATTGCTCAGCTGTACCTCAAAATCTCACAAATAGGGGCACCTGGGTGGCTCAGTGTGTTAGGCCACTGCCTGCGGCTCAGGTCATGATCTCAGGGTCCTGAGATTGAGTCCCGCATCAGGCTCTCTGCTCAGCAGGGAGCCTGCTTCCTTCTCTCTCTCTCTCTCTCTCTCTCTCTCTCTCTGCCTGCCTCTCTGCCTGCTTGTGATCTCTCTCTGTCAAATAAATAAATAAAATCTTTAAAAAAAAAAAATCTCACAAATACTTCCTATTGAAAACCCAGGGAAGTTCTTTCCAGACCTTCCATGTGTCATCCTTCATTATTTTACTGTCAGAAAGATCTTTCCTAAGCACAAATTCTTCCCACTATTGCTTTTCATAATCAACAAAAGTAACTTCCAAATATTGCCCCAGTTCCTCTTCATTTCCCAATCCAGGCCCATCCTACTCACAGTTTATATCAGTTCTTAACATTACCCACTGTCATCCCATAAAGTGTGAATGGCTGCTCCATTCTAGAAAACCTGGAGCAAACAACCAAATGATCTTCTGAGAAGCTAAACATACAAAATAGTAATGGTTCCAAATTTATTACATTATTTTTATCTCTGTCTTTCAAGGAATACCTCATTGTTACTTCTCCTTTTGTTGTACTTTGTATTTTTTATTAATTTTCTGAAAATCTTCCTGTTTTTCTCTAAACTTCTCTCTAGTCTGAATGTCTTTGTCATACTCCATTAATATATAACTCCCATCATGCTTTGACCACATCTAAACTTTTATAAATAATTACCTTTATTTTACCTTAATGTTTGAAGACTGTGCAACATTACCAGACATTCAAATACCCTTCCTGGAAATCTGAAAACAATAACACTTTAAGAGAGCCTTTGCTGACATCCCAGTGAAACATCTTTCTGAATACAGTGTCAGGTGTACCCTGGAATATTTAAGCCTCCTTCTTCCTCTTCCTCACCTCCCTTAACCTTCACACTTATTCCAATGATATTTGACCATTCCATTACCCACCTGGACATCTGACAACATTCACATTGGCACAGGCTCTTTCCTGACACCTTACGGCAGTATCATCTGAATATGGTGCCAAGCAGACCTTGAAATACAATCAAGCCTCCTTCTTCCTGCTCAACTCCCTCTACCCTAATATTTACCTTCGCAGGCTTGAATCATCACACTAGCTGGGTGTTGACTTTGCACACTGGCAACTATTTGTTGAAAAACCTGTTCAAGTTTCTTGGACATTGTGATAATTTTTATCTGGCTTTACTGTTCATCTGTTCCACTATCACCGTTTTTCAACAATAAAACAAAGATTTACAGCCTTTGATGAGAACAGATTCTGGGGTGATATTAACTTATACCAAAACCTCAAGGACACATCTTTCAATAGGAAGTCTACACTGCATCAAGCCCTAACTCTAAAATAGTTTCATTCTGAGGGTAGACAACGGACAGACTTTGGAAATCCACATTAATTGGCCTCATACGATTCATCATATAGTCTGCATGGGACACAAAACCCCCTTGTAGTAATCTGGTGGGGAATGCATGACCTGAATCTAATTTGCAGGGAACAATTTTTAAAATCCCAAGGGATTGCCAAAAATGGGAAGGGAAATGTATTCTTCAAATTATCAATGTCATGAATCATTTTTTAAACACAGAAACATTGTTAGAATATAAAGGAGACTAAGACATCAGGTAATTAAATGAAATATGCAGGGGCACCTGGGTGGCTCAGTCAGTTAAACATCTGCCTTCGGCTCAGATCATGATCTCAGGGTCCTGGGATTGACCCCCATATCAGGCACCCTGCTCAAGAGAGAGTCAGCTTCTCCCCCTCTGTCTCTCTCTTACCCTCCTCCCTGCTTGTGCTCACTCTCTTTCTCTCTCTCTCTGTCTGTCTCATATTTAAAAATAAATTTTTTAATGAAATATGTGCTCTTAGACTGGATCATCTACTAGGGGAATACAAGTTTGTAAGGGAACTTACTGGATCAAGTACTGCTTTAGGGTTCTTTTTTTTTTTTTAAGAAGAAATTAAACATTGCATCCATTATTAAACTTATAAAATTAAAAACCCTACCTTGGTTATGTGAGAGAAGTTTGGAATTACTAAGGTAATTAGTGGTAAAGAAATAGATCTAATGAAATTTTGGATCTAAGGAGATTAACCATCTCCACTATGTTAACTACCTTGAGGCCACCATATTGAGAAGTCCCTAGCTAAAAAAATAGTTCATGTGTAAGCATCCTGGTCCACAGACCCAGCTAAATTCCACCTTAATGGCACACCAGACTAAGTACAAAAACATGCTTGAAAGAACCTCCAAATGATTTCAGCCTCCAGCCACTCACATAGCCCCCAGCGTGCCCCAGACAGACGCAAGAAGCGACAACACATTCCTTTGATGCCTTAGCCCAGTATCTCACCTGGAGTTTCTTTAAGCATCCCAGTGTGGTTGTTCCATAATATATAAGTATTTTGCAGTGGGTCGTTAGGCAGAGTAAATAATCAAAATGACTTTACTCTTCCTTTCTCAGTTGTTTGGTCCAATATGAAGTGAGCATTCCTGAATACATCTTTTTCCTTTCAAGTGCATACTACGACTCTCTTTGGTCACCAATAAACAATTCCTATGCCGACAGATAATTTCCATGAATGAAAGAAAACACACAACATGGCTGCATGGTTTCTCAGCCTTACCGACCTTAGCATGTGCACATATCATACCTCAAACAGGTTGATGTTGGCAGAGTGGCTTTGTTCCAGTCACAGAGGACACAACTACCATGTGGACTTTATCAGCTGAACTTCATCATTTACTTTCTGTGGTCCTCAGTTTCCTCATCAGTTAAAAATGGAAATAAGAATGTAAAAGCAGCTATTCTTTCAAGTTAATGCCTGATGAAGATCAGGATTAAAAAAAAAAACTGTCTTTGTCAACCAAAAGTTATATATAAATAAAGCAATATGTTGTTTTTTCTTACAAGCTAGCATTCCCCAAACTGACCTAGAAACTTACTTTTATACTATAATCACAATCAAGATTACTGTAGCTATAGTTTTAGAAAAGTACACTGTTCAACCTTTGTCCTCATTGACTTAAGTCAGTGTGATCAAGATGCAGAACCTTCACAAGGATGCCTTCTAATCTTGGCACACGCAAGAAAAATAGAGGAATGATCACAGGACTGTCAGGAAGAAACCTTGGGTTTTGCCTCTCCAAGGCTCCAGCATGCTGCACTCAGGGGACAAGGCCCATTTACTCCTCAGCCTCAGAGTCCTCATCCATTTCCTCTCACACCTGTAGCAGCCCAGTATCCCTCAATCCATAGCTCCCTTCTCTGCTATAATGTTTCTCCATGGAATTATACTATTTAACATTCTAGGTTTACTTATATAATTTATTAGTTGCCTCTTTCTCCTGAAGACAATGTAAACTCCATGTGGGAAAGCATTTTTGTCTATTTTCTATCCTCAACCCTAAGAAATCCCTGATAGATGACTCACCTTGTTTGTTAAGGACACAAGTGGATGAAGAATGAGGATATCAGATTAGATGATCTGAAATCTACTGTCTTAACCATTTGAAACCTTGATTTAGTCATGAGATAATTTCACCATGTAGTTTCATTGCCCAAGTGAACTATAAATATTACTTCCAGAGGTGCCTGGGTGGCTCAGTTGGTTAAGCAGCTGACTCTTGACTTCAACTCAGGTCTTGATCTTGATCCACAAGATCAAGTCCCACATGGGGGTTTATCCTCACACACACTCTCTCTCTCTCCCCTTTTCAATAAATAAATCCTTTTTTAAAAATTACTTCTACCATCTTGTGAGCTTAACTAGAGCATCAATGGTTAGACTGAAAGAATTTCTGATACATGAAAATAAATTCTATGTTAGCTCTTAAACTAGAAATAGATCCCAATTTTCCTATTTATGTAAAATTTATCTTCCAATGTATACTAAAATTGGTAGAAGACAGAGATCATCTCTTTCTCTGTAGACCCAAAGAGACAAGGTAGGCAATTTGATACTAGGGCTTTAGTCACACTCTTAAGGGCTTTAGTCACCCTCTCCTTGAGTATCTTAACATTTCAAAGAAGAAAGAATCTGGTCATCCTACTCAGAACCAGAGATCTGGATCAGATGCTATTTCTAAGTACTCTGTTTCCCAAAGTGCCTTAAGATTAGATCAGAAGGTTGCGATCTATCCACTAGGCATTAGAAAAACCCATTTAAAGAAGAACGGACAAGGTAAGTATTGAGTTCTTGCTACATGTTGAAGGCACATTGTTACCTGTGGAGAATGGGGAACAGTTGTTCTTCCCTGCTAAAGAATACAACAAGAGAAATGAGATAGTGTTTTAGCAGAATGACGTTCAGACTAAAATCTAGGGGGACTGCCAGTAAAAACCATAAAACAACATGGTCATGATGACTGAACAAGATGCTATGATAATTGCTGCTTTGGAATGCTTGCAAACTAAAGCAGGTTTCTCCATAGAATTCAAAGGGTTGTGAGTTCAGAACAACTTTAGGGATTCATGGCATTGAGGAATGTACTTAAAAGTGACACGCACTTGTTGCCAAGGAGAACTGGGAGTGGAAAGTGGTGATTTATCACAGATGACGAGTTTCCCAGGTCTTACACAATGAAGAAAATTACATGAAACCCCTTGCTCCCTCAATGGGGCTATACCATTCAGAGTGCCTGTAAAGGTGCTGAAATAGGAGGTATAGCTGAAATGATGGGTGTCTCAATATCAAATGGGACAATATTAAGAGAAGTGGTATTCTGTTGGACATGAACTCTGTGTTTGTAGGTGGTGGTGAAGGAATACAGAGGCAGTAGGAAAGAGAAACGTCAACGAGGTCCTCTTAGACCCCAGGCTTGGGCCCCAGGGTCAGGCCCACATTCATACTCAACCTGTGGACATAAATCATCTTACTTTTACTGCTAATTTTTACTATTGTTACACATAACAATAATTATTATTACTGATGCAAAAAACATTTTAAAGACAAATGCCTCTCTCGTGTTCTAGTCACTATTCCACATGCTGGTTAGTAATTTTATAAATGCCTGAAGTTTCCACAACATTGCACTAAGGAGAATGTTTTTAATTGATTCTGCAGGTGGAATATCTCTAAGTGACTATAACAGTAATGGAAATGATTGTCTCATGGGCCTGAGAAGGCTATAGGGAGAGCTGTCTTCAGCTGAAGCCTGAGCTTATGGCTCAAACAATGGGATCAAAGGACTTTGTTCATTTCTTGCCTCTGGTTCTTTGATGGTGGTTCTATTTTCAGTGAGATTTGCCTTTTGTCCTTTCAGAAATGGCTTACACTCAATCCTGAACTCAAATCTTCCCCCACTACATATAACATGAAGCATGACTCTCTTTACTCTATTGCAATACAAAACTACTGGGCTTCAGTCTTTTGGATCAACCTAAGTCACTGCCCCTCATGCATCCCTCCATTCCTGAACAATCATCTGTGACTGAAGATGTGAGACTCACTCATTGGTTTAAATTACAGCCACAGACTCCACCCCTAGAGACTTGGGTAGATTCAGCTTCCCCAGAAGCACAGCAGCCATCTGGAAATACATTAATGTATTAAATGTTAATCAGAATAGACTTACTCAGGAAAGGGAAAATTCATCTTATACAGTTCAACTACAAAATATCAACAGAAGACAGTTCACGTGTTTTGCAGTGTTATCCTAATATGTGGGACAGGTCTCAGTAGTTGCACATTTGCCCAAATAAGAAAAACAAAATTTGAACTTTATGTTCAAATGTCTAAGACCTGTCAGGTAGTTAGGAGGGTTCAAGGACCCCATCTTTAACTAGCCATACCTGTGAGTGGTTCACAGACGTGATCATCCTAAAGAATAAATCGTCCAGTGCTACTTTTTCTTCCAGTTTTATGAAGAGACGAATAACATATAACACTGTGGAAGCTTAAGGCAATCAACATAATGGGTTGATATATGTATTAACATTGCAAAATGATGATATATGTACTAACATTGCAAGGTGATTACCACTATCATGTTTAGTTAACATCCATTGCCTCACATAGTTGCAATTTTTTCTTGTAATGAGAACTTTTAAGGCCTACTCTTTTGGCAATCTACACCTAGACATATAGTATGGTTAACTTAGTCACCATGTTGCCAATGATTCCCCAGAACTTCATTATCTTATGGCTGGAAATTTGGAACTTCTGACTACCTTCATCTACTTTTGTCCTTGCTTCTGGCAACCACGAAGCTGTTCTCTGTATTTGTGAGTTTGGTATTTCAATTCTTATCATTCCATATATGAGTGAGATTGCACAGTATTTATCGTTCCCTGTCTGACTTATTTCATTTAGCATAATGCTGTTGAGGTCCATAGAGTTTGTCACAAATAGCAGGATTCCCTTCTCTTTTATGACTGAATAATAGTTGTATATATATCACTATATATATATATATATATATATATATATATATGGAGAGAGAGAGAGAGATCTATATATAGATAGATCACATGATAGATATATCACATTTCCTTAATACATTCATCCATCGATGGACAATTAGGTTGTTTCCATGTCTTGTCTAGTCTATATAAACCTCCAGTAAACATGGGGGTACAGATATCTTTGAAGACAGTGATTTCCCTCCTTGTGTGGGAAATCCCTCCATATACCCAATCATATGGTAGTTCCAATTTTAATTCTTCATGAAAACTTTAACCATTTTCATTGTGGCTGTACCAACTTTTATTCCATCAATGTTACACAAGTGTGCCCTTTTTTCCCACATACTCAATTAACACTTATGTCTTGTCTTTTGATACATTTTACAATAGGTCTTCATATCTGGTCATAAATCTGATAAAGTTTTACAACTTTCTTCCTCCAGGATTTTTTTCACTATACATATAAAATAAACCTGTTGACTTAAAAAAATAAAAAACCTGATGAAAGGAGTCAAGATGGCGGAGAAGTAGCAAGCTGAGACTGCTTCAGCTAGCCGGAGATCAGCTAGATAGCTTATCTAAAGATTGCAAACACCTGAAAATCCATCGGCAGATCGAAGAGAAGAAGAACAGCAATTCTAGAAACAGAAAAACAACCACTTTCTGAAAGGTAGGACTGGCGGAGAAGTGAATCCAAAGCGACGGGAAGATAGACCCCGGGGGGAGGGGCCGGCTCCCGGCAAGCGGCGGAGCAACCGTGCACAAAATCAGGACTTTTAAAAGTCTGTTCCGCTGAGGGACATCACTCCAGAGGCTAAACCCGGGCGAAGCCCACGCGCGGTCAGCGTGGCCTCAGGTCCCGCAGGGTCACAGAAGGATCGGGGGTGTCTGAGTGTCGCAGAGCTTGCGGGTATTAGAACGGGAAAGCCGGCTACAGAGACAGAGCCGACAGTGAGCTCGCAGCTCGGTGTTACCTTGAACCGGTCGCAGGCTCGGTGAGCTCGGAGCGCGGCCGGAGGTCAGGCAGACGGGAGTAACTGGGCGCTGTTCTCTGAGCGCGCACTGAGGAGTGCGGCCCTGGGCTCTCGGCTCCTCCGGGCTGGAGACCAGGAGGCCGCCATTTGTATTCCCGTCCTCCGGAACTCTACGGAAAGCGCTCAGGGAACAAAAGCTCCTGAAAGCAAACCGGAGCGGATTACTCACCCCAGCCCCGGGTAAGGGCGGTGTAATTCCGCCTGGGGCAAAGACACTTGAGAATCACTACAACAGGCCCCTCCCCCAGAAGATCAACAAGAAATCCAGCCAAGACCAAGTTCACCTACCAAGGAGTGCGGTTTCAATACCAAGGAGAGCAGCAGAATTCCAGAGGAGGAGAAAGCCAAGCACGGAACTCATGGCTTTTTTCCTGTGATTTTTTTTAGTCTTGCAGTTAATTTAATTTTTTCTTTTTCATTTTTTTTTTTCTCGCCTTCGGGTAAAATTTTTTTTTAACTGTTACCTTTTTCTTTTTTAACGATTTTATACTAGTTTATCTAATATATATATTTTTTCTTTTTTACATTTTTCTTAGGTGTATTCTTTTTTAAAAAATTCTTTTCTTTTCTTTTCTTTTTTTCTTTTCTTTTTTTTTTTTTCTTTCTTCCTTTTTGAACCTCTTTTTATCCCCTTTCTCCCCACTCACGATTTTGGATCTCTTCTAATTTGGCTAAAGCATATTTTCCTGGGGTTGTTGCCACCCTTTTAGTATTTTACTTGCCCCTTCATTTACTCTTATCTGGACAAAATGACAAGACGTAAAAATTCAACACAAAAAAAAGAACAAGAGGCAGTACCAAAGGCTAGGGACCTAATCAATACAGACATCGGTGATATGTCAGATCTAGAGTTCAGAATGACAATTCTCAAGGTTCTAGCCGGGCTCGAAAAAGGCATGGAAGATATTAGAGAAACCCTCTCGAGAGATATAAAAGCCCTTTCTGGAGAAATAAAAGAACTAAAATCTAACCAAGGTGAAATCAAAAAAGCTATTAATGAGGTGCAATCAAAAATGGAGGCTCTAACTGCTAGGATAAATGAGGCAGAAGAAAGAATTAGTGATATAGAAGACCAAATGACAGAGAATAAAGAAGCTGAGCAAAAGAGGGACAAACAGCTACTGGACCACGAGGGGAGAATTCGAGAGATAAGTGACACCATAAGACGAAACAACATTAGAATAATTGGGATTCCAGAAGAAGAAGAAAGTGAGAGGGGAGCAGAAGGTATACTGGAGAGAATTATTGTGGAGAATTTCCCCAATATGGCAAAGGGAACGAGCATCAAAATTCAGGAGGTTCAGAGAATGCCCCTCAAAATCAATAAGAATAGGCCCACACCCCGTCACCTAATAGTAAAATTTACAAGTCTCAATGACAAAGAGAAAATCCTGAAAGCAGCCCAGGAAAAGAAGTCTGTAACATACAATGGTAAAAATATTAGATTGGCAGCTGACTTATCCACAGAGACCTGGCAGGCCAGAAAGAGCTGGCATGATATTTTCAGAGCACTAAACGAGAAAAACATGCAGCCAAGAATACTATATCCAGCTAGGCTATCATTGAAAATAGAAGGAGAGATTAAAAGCTTCCAGAACAAACAACAACTGAAAGAATTTGCAAATACCAAACCAGCTCTACAGGAAATATTGAAAGGGGTCCTCTAAGCAAAGAGAGAGCCTACAAGTGGTAGATCAGAAAGGAACAGAGACCATATACAGTAACAGTCACCTTACAGGCAATACAATGGCACTAAATTCATATCTCCCAATAGTTACCCTGAATGTGAATGGGCTAAATGCCCCTGTCAAAAGACACAGGGTATCAGAATGGATAAAAAAACAAAACCCATCTATATGTTGCCTCCAAGAAACACATTTTAAGCCCGAAGACACCTCCAGATTTAAAGTGAGGGGATGGAAAAGAATTTACCATGCTAATGGACATCAGAAGAAAGCAGGAGTGACAATCCTTATATCAGATCAATTAGATTTTAAGCCAAAGACTATAATAAGAGATGAGGAAGGACACTATATCATACTCAAAGGGTCTGTCCAACAAGAAGATTTAACAATTTTAAATATCTATGCCCCCAATGTGGGAGCAGCCAACTATATAAACCAATTAATAACAAAATCAAAGAAACACATCAACAATAATACAATAATAGTAGGGGACTTTAACACTCCCCTCACTGAAATGGACAGGTCATCCAAGCAAAAGATCAGCAAGGAAATAAAGGCCTTAAACGACACACTGGACCAGATGGACATCACAGATATATTCAGAATATTTCATCCCAAAGCAACAGAATACACATTCTTCTCTAGTGCACATGGAACATTCTCCAGAATAGATCACATCCTCGGTCCTAAATCAGGACTCAACCAGTATCAAAAGATTGGGATCATTCCCTGCATATTTTCAGACCACAATGCTCTAAAGCTAGAACTCAACCACAAAAGGAAGTTTGGAAAGAACCCAAATACATGGAGACTAAACAGTATCCTTCTAAAGAATGAATGGGTCAACCGGGAAATTAAAGAAGAATTGAAAAAAATCATGGAAACAAATGATAATGAAAATACAACGGTTCAAAATCTGTGGGACACAACAAAGGCAGTCCTGAGAGGAAAATATATAGCGGTACAAGCCTTTCTCAAGAAACAAGAAAGGTCTCAGGTACACAACCTAACCCTACACCTAAAGGAGCTGGAGAAAGAACAAGAAAGAAACCCCTAAGCCCAGCAGGAGAAGAGAAATCATAAAGATCAGAGCAGAAATCAATGAAATAGAAACCAAAAAAACAATAGAACAAATCAACGAAACTAGGAGCTGGTTCTTTGAAAGAATTAATAAAATTGATAAACCCCTGGCCCGACTTATCAAAAAGAAAAGAGAAAGGACCCAAATAAATAAAATCATGAATGAAAGAGGAGAGATCACAACTAACACCAAAGAAATACAAACTATTATAAGAACATACTATGAGCAACTCTACGGCAATAAATTTGACAATCTGGAAGAAATGGATGCATTCCTAGAAACATATAAACTACCACAACTGAGCCAGGAAGAAATAGAAAGCCTGAACAGACCCATAACCAGTAAGGAGATTGAAACAGTCATTAAAAATCTCCAAACAAACAAAAGCCCAGAGCCAGACGGCTTCCCGGGGGAATTCTACCAAACATTTAAAGAAGAACTAATTCCTATTCTCCTGAAACTGTTCCAAAAAATAGAAATGGAAGGAAAACTTCCAAACTCGTTTTATGAGGCCAGCATCACCTTGATCCCAAAACCAGACAAGGATCCCACCAAAAAAGAGAGCTATAGACCGATATCCTTGATGAACACAGATGCGAAAATACTCAACAAAATACTAGCCAATAGGATTCAACAGTACATTAAAAGGATTATTCACCACGACCAAGTGGGATTTATTCCAGGGCTGCAAGGTTGGTTCAACATCCGCAAATCAGTCAATGTGATACAACACATCAATAAAAGAAAGAACAAGAACCATATGATACTCTCAATAGATGCTGAAAAAGCATTTGACAAAGTACAACATCCCTTCCTGATCAAAACTCTTCAAAGTGTAGGGATAGAGGGCACATACCTCAATATCATCAAAGCCATCTATGAAAAACCCACTGCAAATATCATTCTCAATGGAGAAAAACTGAAAGCTTTTCCGCTAAGGTCAGGAACACGGCAGGGATGTCCATTATCACCACTGCTTTTCAACATCGTACTAGAGGTCCTAGCCTCAGCAATCAGACAACAAAAGGAAATTAAAGGCATCCAAATCGGCAAAGAAGAAGTCAAATTATCACTCTTCGCAGATGATATGATACTATATGTGGAAAACCCAAAAGACTCCACTCCAAAACTGCTAGAACTTATACAGGAATTCAGTAAAGTGTCAGGATATAAAATCAATGCACAGAAATCAGTTGCATTTCTCTACACCAACAGCAAGACAGAAGAAAGAGATATTAAGGAGTCAATCCCATTTACAATTGCATCCAAAACCATAAGATACCTAGGAATAAACCTAACCAAAGAGACACAGAATCTATACTCAGAAAACTATAAAGTACTCAGGAAAGAAATTGAGGAAGACACCAAGAAATGGAAAAATGTTCCATGCTCCTGGATTGGAAGAATAAATATTGTGAAAATGTCTATGCTACCTAAAGCAATCTACACATTTAATGCAATTCCTATCAAAGTACCATCCATCTTTTTCAAAGAAATGGAACAAATAATGCTAAAATTTATATGGAACCAGAAAAGACCTCGAATAGCCAAAGGGATATTGAAAAAGAAAGCCAACGTTGGTGGCATCACAATTCCGGACTTCAGGCTCTATTACAAAGCTGTCATCCTCAAGACAGCATGGTACTGGCACAAAAACAGACACATAGATCAATGGAACAGAATAGAGAGCCCAGAAATAGACCCTCAAATCTATGGTCAACTAATCTTCGACAAAGCAGGAAAGAATGTCCAATGGAAAAAAGACAGCCTTTTCAATAAATGGTGCTGGGAAAATTGGACAGCCACATGCAGAAAAATGAAATTGGACCATTCCCTTACACCACACACAAAAATAGACTCAAAATGGATGAAGGACCTCAATGTACGAAAGGAATCCATCAAAATCCTTGAGGAGAACACGGGCAGCAACCTCTTCGACCTCTGCCGCAGCAACATCTTCCTAGGAACAACGCCAAAGGCAAGGGAAGCAAGGGCAAAAATGAACTACTGGGATTTCATCAAGATCAAAAGCTTTTGCACAGCAAAGGAAACAGTTAACAAAATCAAAAGACAACTGACAGAATGGGAGAAGATATTTGCAAACGACATATCAGATAAAGGACTAGTGTCCAGAATCTATAAAGAACTTAGCAAACTCAACACCCAAAGAACAAATAATCCAATCAAGAAATGGGCAGAGGACATGAACAGACATTTCTGCAAAGAAGACATCCAGATGGCGAACAGACACATGAAAAAGTGCTCCATATCACTCGGCATCAGGGAAATACAAATCAAAACCACAATGAGATATCACCTCACACCAGTCAGAATGGCTAAAATCAACAAGTCAGGAAATGACAGATGCTGGCGAGGATGCGGAGAAAGGGGAACCCTCCTCCACTGTTGGTGGGAATGCAAGCTGGTGCAGCCACTCTGGAAAACAGCATGGAGGTTCCTCAAAATGTTGAAAATAGAACTGCCCTATGACCCAGCAATTGCACTATTGGGTATTTACCCTAAAGATACAAATGTAGTGATCCAAAGGGGCACATGCACCCGAATGTTTATAGCAGCAATGTCCACAATAGCCAAACTATGGAAAGAACCTAGATGCCCATCAACAGATGAATGGATCAAGAAGATGTGGTATATATACACAATGGAATACTATGCAGCCATCAAAAGAAATGAAATCTTGCCATTTGCAACAACATGGATGGAACTAGAGCGTATCATGCTTAGCGAAATAAGTCAAGCAGAGAAAGACAACTATCATATGATCTCCCTGATATGAGGAAGTGGTGATACAACATGGAGGCTTAAGTGGGTAGAAGAAGAATAAATGAAACAAGATGGGATTGGGAGGGAGACAAACCATAAGTGACTCTTAATCTCACAAAACAAACTGAGGGTTGCCGGGGGGAGGGGGTTTGGGAGAAGGGGGTGGGATTATGGACATTGGGGAGGGTATGTGATTTGGTGAGTGCTGTGAAGTGTGTAAACCTGGTGATTCACAGACCTGTACCCCTGGGGATAAAAATATATGTTTATAAAAAATAAAAAATTAAAAAAAAAATAAAATAAAAAATAAAAAAATAAAAAACCTGACAGGATTTATTATTAAATTTTTCTGAAAGTATACATCAATTTGAAATAATTGACTTCTTAACATTATTGAGTCCATAACCATGATCTTTACCTCTGATCTGGGGCTTTCCTTAACTTATGTCAATAATATTCTCGGTTGCTTAGAGAAGAGCTCTTAAAAAGACTAATGAAACACTTCTCCAATGATAACATACAAATGGCTATCAGACACATGAAAAAATATTCAACATCACTAGCCATCAGGGAGATTCAAATCAAAACCACATTGAGATACCACCTTACACCAATTAGAATGGCCAAAATTAATAAGACAGTAAACAACGTGTGTTGGAGAAGATGTGGAGAAAGGGGAACCCTATTACACTGTTGGTGGAATGCAAGTTGGTGAAGCCACTTTGGAAAACAGTGCAGAGATTCCTCAGGAAATTAAAAATAGAGCTTCCCTATGACCCTGCAATTGCACTACTGAGTATTTACCTCAAAGATACAGATGTAGTGAAAAGAAGGGCCATCTGTACCCCAATGTTCATAGCGGCAATGGCCACGGTCGCCAAACTGTGGAATGAATGAAGATGTCCTTCAATGGACGAATGGATAAGGAAGATGTGGTCCATGTACACTATGGAGTGCCTCCATCAGAAAGGATGAATACGCAACTTTTGTAGCAACACGGACGGGACTGGAAGAGATGATGCTGAGTGAAATAAGTCAAGCAGAGAGAGTCAATTATCATAGAGTTTCACTTATTTGTGAAGCATAAGAAATAACACGGAGGACATGGGGAGATAGAGAGGAGAAGGGAGTTGAGGAAAATTGGACGGGGAGATGAACCATGAGAGACTGTGAACTCTGAAAAACAATCTGAGGGTTTTGAAGGGGCAGGAGGTGGGAAGGTGGGTGAGCCTGGTGGTGGGTATTATAGAGGGCATGTATTGCATGGAGCACTGGGTGTGGTGCAAAAACAATGAATTCTGTTACACTGAAAAGAAATTTAAAAAATTAAATTTTTTTAAAATAATAAAATATGTTCCTAGCTATTGCAAACATTTGTGCCTTTAATAATTTCATTTTTAAATAAATTTGTATTGCTTTATTTCTGTTAAGACAAAAAATAAAGAAAGAAAAAATGCTTGTGTATATTGACTTCATATCCTGGTGTGTGACTAAATTTTATTTGTAATCCCAATTAATTACCTTTAATTTTCTATATATACCATATGTTCTTTAAAAATAATACTAATTCTATTTCTTCCTTTCCACACCTTCTACTCCTTTCTTTTTTCCTGCCTTCTTGAACTGGCTTAGACATTCCCCACAATGTTGGATAAGAAGGGTTATTGTAAGCAACATTCACCATAGTCCATATCAGACAAGAAGGGAAATATTGTTCCAAAGCTAGCAAAAATATTATCACATGCACTCAAATGATCTTATGTCTGAGCACACTTAGGAGTCTGAAATCAACCATATTATGTGTCTATTTTGCTGCATAACAAATAACCACAAATTTAGTATGGGTTAGGAAAAATACACATTTTTTTATCTCACAAACTCCAGGGTGAGAGATTCAGACACTAACAAACTGAGTCCTCCCCACATGGTCTCACAAGCCTGCAAATAAGTTGTCAGCCCAGCCTTGTTCCTTTCTAGAGCTCTAGATCTTATTCCAACTTCACATGGTTGTTGATAGAATTCATTCCTGAGATTGTAAGCCTGAGAGCCCAGCTTATTACTAACGGTAGGATGACCATGCCACTTCCTAGATGTGAAATGCATTTCCATTCCACATCATTCTCTCCAATAACACTACATAACATGAATATTTTCTTCTTCAAAGCCATCAGGAGAATCTCTCTCCCCAATCTGTGAACAAAGCATAATCAAGGAAGTGACATAACATGACATTTGCCGTGCTCTATTAGTTAGAATCAAGTCACGTGTGCCATCTACTCAAAGGGAGGGTATTACACAAGAGCATGGATCATTGAGGCTCATGTTAGAAATGTGCACACTGCACAATGAAGTCTCCTAAAGGTGAAGTGTGTTTTCACTGTCATTCCACATTGGAGCTTTTCAAGGAAACCTGAATAGCTACATCTCAAAACTCTACAGGGAAGTATCCCATTATTAAAAGATAGTGCTTGAAGTCCTAGACTCAGCAATCAGACAACAAAAAGAAATAAAAGGCATAGTCTCTCATGGTTCACCTCCCCTTCCAATTTGCCCCAACTCCCTTCTCCTCTCTATCTCCCCATGTCCTCCATACTATTTGTTATGCTCCACAAATAAGTGAAACCATATGATAATTGACTCTCTCTGCTTGACTTATTTCACTCAGCATAACAATCTGAGGGTTTTGAAGGGGCAGGGGGTGGGAGATTAGGGTACCAGGTGGTAGGTATTATAGAGGGCACGGATTGCATGGAGCACTGGGTGTGGTGCAAAAATAATGAATACTGTTATGCTGAAAATAAAAAATAAATTTAAAAAGAACAACAACAACAAAAAAAGGCATCCAAATTGGCAAAGAAGAAGTCAAACTAATCCTCTTTGCAGATGACATGATACTTTATGTGGAAAATCCAAGACTCCACCTCCAAATTACTAAAACTCATACAGCAATGCAGTAATGTGGCAGGATATAAAATCAATGCACAGAAATAAGTTACTTTTCTATATGCTAACAATTCTGCTGTAGAAAATGAAATTAAGGAATTTATTCCATTCACAATAGCAACAAAGACCATAAAATACGTACAGATAAACCTAACTAAAGAGTTAAAAGTTCTATACTCTAGAAATCACAGAACATTTATGAAAGAAATTGAGGAAGACACAAAAATATATAAAAACATTTCCATGTTTTTTTCGTGATGCTCATGGATTGGAATAAACACTGTTAAAATGTCTATCCTGCCCAGACCAATTTACACTTTCAGTGCCATCCCTATTAAAAAATCATTGACATTTTTCAAAGAGCTGGAACAAACAATCCTAAACTTTGTATGGAACTTGAAAAGAGCCAGAATTGCCAAGAGAATAATGAAAAAGAAAAACAAAGCTGGGGACATCACGTTGCCTGACTTCAAGCTATATATTACAAAGCTGTGATTTAAAACAAGAATTGTTTTAAATTGGCACAAAACAGACACATAGATCTGTGGAGCAGAATAGAGACTCCAGAAATGGACCCTCAACACTGTGGTCAACTAATTTTTGACAAAGCAGGAAAAAAATATCCAATGGAAAAAAGACAGTCTCTTCAATAAGTGGTGCTGGGAAAATTGAGCAACTACATATAGAAGAACAAAACTGGACCATTACATTACTATATGCAAAGATAAACTCAAAATGGATGAAAGAACTCAATGTGAGACAGTAATCCATCAATACCCAGTGGGTATTACGGAGGGTATGTATTCCATGGAGCAGTGAGTGTTGTGCATAAACAATGAATTGTCGAACACTGAAAAGAAAGTTTTAAAAATAAATAAAAATTTAAGAAAATACAAAAAAAAAATCCTAGAGGAGAACATAGGTAATAAACTCTTCGACATCAGCAACAGTAATTTATCTCAAGACACATCTCCAAAGGCAAGGAAAACAAAAGCAAAACTGAACTTTTGAGACTTCAAGATAAAAAGCTTCTGCACAGCAAAGAAAACAGTCAACAAAACTAAGAGGCAGCCCATGGAATGGGAGAGGGTATTTGCAAATCACATTACAGATAAAGGGCTGATATCCAAGATCTATAAAGAACTTCTCAGGGGTACGTGGGTGGCTCAGTGGGTTAAAGCCTCTGCCTTCAGCTCAGGTCATGATCCCAGGGTCCTGGGATCGAGCCCCACATCCGGCTCTCTGCTCATCAGGGAGCCTGCTCCCCGCCCCCACCCGCCTGCTTCTCTGCCTACTTGTGAATTCTGTCAAATAAATAAATAAAATTTAAAAAAAAAAAAACTTCTCAAAAGACAAATAATAACGCAGTCAAAAAATGGGCAGAAGACATGAACAGACATTTCTCCAAAGAAGACATACAAATGGCTAACAGACACATGAAAAAAATGTTCAACATCATTAGCCACCAGGGAAATTCAAATCAAAACCACAATGAGATACCACCTTACGCCAGTTAGAATGGCAAAAATTAAAAAGAGGGGAAACAAGTGTTGGTGAAGAGGTGGAGAAAGGGGAACCCTCTTACACTGTTGGTGGGAGTGCAAGCTGGTACAGCCACTCTGGAAAACAGTATGGAGTTTCTTCACGATGTTAAGAATAGAGCTACCCTACGACCGAGCAATTGTACTGCTAGGCATTTACCGCAAAGATACAGATGTGGTAAAAAGAAGGGGCACATGCACCCCAATGTTCACAGCAGCAATGTCCACAGTAGCCAAACTGTGGAAGGAGCCAAGATGCCCTTCAACAGATGAATGGATACAGAAGATATAGTGCATATATACAATGGACTATTATTCAGCCATCTGAAACAATGAAAACTCACCATTTACATCAACATGGACGGAACTGGAGGGGATTATGCTAAGCAAAGTAAGTCAAGCAGAGAAAGACAATTATCATATGGTTTCACTCATATGTGGAACATAAGCAATAGCATGGAGGACCATAGGGGAAGGGAGGGAAATCCAAATGGAAAGAAATCAGAGAGGGAGATAAGCCAAAGGAGACTATGGACACTGGGGAAACAAACAGGGTTTCAGAGGGGAAGAGGGTGGGGGAGGAGGTAGCAGGGTGATGGGTATTAAGGAGGGCACACGCTGTGATGAGCACTGGGTGTTATACGTAACTAATGAATAATTGAACACTACACCAAAAACTAATGATGTACTGTACAAGGGCTAACTGAACATAATTTTTTAAAAACTTGGGAAGTTTACCCTTTCGGTTTTCTAGTAGCAGTTTGTTTTGGTTTGTTTGTTTATGTCTACATATAAGACTCTTACAAACCTTTCCCTATGTGTTTGTTGAAAGGTACAAGAGAGAACTTGTGAACATTTTAACAATGTTCATTCTTCCAATCCATGAGCATGGAATATTTTCCCAAGTTTTTTTATAAGGCTAACATAAACTTGATCCCAAACCCAACAAAAATACTAAAAATACATAACATCACATACCAATCAATATCCCTCAGGAATTCAGTCCCCTATAGTCTACCTCACACAGGAGGTAGACAAAATGAATAGCTTTAACAAGATATAATATGAAAAGGAAAGCAGTGGATGGA
Organism: Mustela lutreola; assembly: GCF_030435805.1. Taxonomy (NCBI): domain Eukaryota; kingdom Metazoa; phylum Chordata; class Mammalia; order Carnivora; family Mustelidae; genus Mustela; species Mustela lutreola. The sequence goes on from NC_081297.1 coordinate 60,671,811, forward strand.
GTGTAACCAAGGAAGGCAAAGTGCGGTAGAATTTGAATTGAAGCTTTTAAATGTTAACCAGTGGGATCCACCAATTGAACAGAATAGAGGAGAAAGAAAACACATGTGATCTTCCCACCTGGTGCACAAAAATTCTTTTAAAGGATCAAAACACAGTCATGTTGAAAAACAGAGTGAAAAAGAAAACTATAAGTAAATTAGGAGGAATAGTGCAAATATTTTCAGTCTGCTAAATGGCAATAGTAAAATGCTACAATTCATTATATATACAACTGAGAAGCCCTTAATGCTTTCCTTTAACATCAGGAATCAGAATTTGGTAATGATCTCTGCTCTTATCACCTGTAGGTGATCTTTATAAAGGTCTTGGCCAGTGCAATTGGCAAAGCAAAAAAACAAACAGAAAAAGGCTTATAAGAGCTCAGAAACAATAAAGTAAATTGATTTTCCTTCCAGATGATATGGTCACACACATATACAGTTACACAGACACAGACACACACACACACACACACACACGCAAAAAAAAAATCTGCTAGAAAAAATAAAGTGATGTCATAAGATAGAAAGTCAGTATATGAAGAATCAATTATGTTTTCCACATTTTATTTTTTTTTAATCAATGGGAAAATGAACATTTTTTTAAGATTTTATTTATTTATTTGACAGACAGAGATCACAAGTAGGCAGAGAGGGACGCAGAGAGAGAGAGAGAGGAGGAAGCAGGCTCCCCACGGAGGGGAGAGCCTGACACGGGACTCGATTCCAGGACCCTGAGATCATGACCTGAGCCGAAGGCAGCGGCTTAACCCACTGAGCCACCCAGGCGCCCCCGAAAATGAACATTTTTAAAACACTCTCTAAAACAGCATGAAAAATATGTATTTATTTATTTATGAACAAATTTATCCAAAAATATGCTAGACCTCTACAGAGAAGCTACAAAACATCAATTACACAAATCAATCACCATAAAGAAATGTACATACATTTTTTACATGTCTCAGAACAAACAATAATGTTAAGGTACCAGTTTATCTATCTTCAATTTAATCCCAAAGAATTGACAGGCTTTTTTGTAAAAATTGACTAGCCTATGCGGTGACTGGGTGTCTCTGTCAGTTGGGCATCTGCCTTTGGTGCAGGTCCTGATCCCTGGTTACTGGGATCCAGCCCTGCATGGGGCTCCTTGCTTATGGAGTGTTTGTCTCTCTCACCCTCAACCCCTGCCCCTGCATTCATTCTTTCTCTCTCTCTCTCTCTCTCTCTCTCAAACAAATAAATAAATAAATCATTTTTTTTTAAATTGACAGATTCTTTCCCCTGTGTGGGTGTGAGCTCATGCTGTGGGACACCGCTGCCAGGGTGTGTGGGCGCAGTGCAGGCTGTGGGTCTGAGAGCTCCGTGAGGGGTGTGTGTCCGCGTGTGTCCGCGTGTGCCATGCACTAGTCACCGCCCGTGAAGGCGCGGGGCAGCGACGGTGTCATCACCTGGGAACCTGAAGTCACTCGCCCTTTCCTGGAGCGAGTCGTCCGGAGCCGCGGTGAACCCGGTGGAACTGCGGAGCAGCTGCTCGCGTCACCGGAGCGCGCGGAAGACACAGGTGCCTGCGGCCAAACGTGCAAACAAGCTTTAGCGTGTATTTTTAAAGATTTTATTTATTTGTTTGGCAGACGGGGATCACAAGTAGGCAGAAAGGCAGGCGGCGGTGGAGGGGGTGGGGCGGCCCGCGGGGAAGCGGGCTCCCTGCTGAGCGGAGAACGGGAGGTGGGGCTCCATCCCAGTACCCTGGGACCATGACCTAAGCCAAAGGCAGAGGCTTAACCCACTGAGCCACCCAGGCGCCCCTGGAAGTCTATTTTAATATATTATTTTGTTTATTGTGCTAAGAGTTCTACTTTTTAAAGGTTTTATTTTAAATGTTAAAAAATAGTTCAGGGGCACCTGGGTGGCTCAGTGGTTTAAAGCCTCTACCTTCGCTCAGGTCATGATCCCAGGGTCCTGGGATGGAGCCCTACATCGGGCTTTCTTCTCAGCAGGGAGCCTGCTTCCCCCTCTCTCTGCCTCCCTCTCTGCCTACTTGTGATATCTGCCTGTCAAATAAATAAATAAAATCTTTAAAAAAAAAAAAAAAAAAAGTTCAGTCGGCTGAGTCTCTAACCATACAGGGGTCTAAAATGCCTGTCCCGCTCCTCAGTGTGTGAACCGTGTTTCTATCCGTGTGCCGCATATTTCTGTCTGTTGGTGTAGCAGGGAATTACTTGCTCATATGTTTAAAAAAAATTTTTTTTTTTACAGATTCCACAATGTACATGACAAAGAGTAAAAACTGGTCACCAAAACCATCTTGAGAAACAACAAAGTTGGAAGAATCACACCACCTGATATCAAACTGATAGAGTTATATTAATCAAATCACTGAGCTATCAACTTACAGATAGAGAAATGCATCCAAGGAACAGAGCAGGAAATCTAAAAATACACCTACACATATACACTTAAGGCCACTCAATAGAAGAAAAGCACTGGGTGTGGTACAAAAACAATGAATGCTGTTACGCTGAAAAGAAATAAAAAATTAAAAAAGAAAAGAAAAGAAAGTCTTTCAACAATGTATACTGAAAAGAGTACTACTACCTGTTTGATAAAAGAAATAAACCGTGTTTCATACATGTTACCATACACAATAATCAAAGACTCAATTGTAAAGTACCATCCATCTTTTTCAAAGAAATGGAACAAATAATGCTAAAATTTATATGGAACCAGAAAAGACCTCGAATAGCCAAAGGGATATTGAAAAAGAAAGCCAACGTTGGTGGCATCACAATTCCGGACTTCAAGCTCTATTACGAAGCTGTCATCATCAAGACAGCATGGTACTGGCACAAAAACAGACACATAGATCAATGGAACAGAATAGAGAGCCCAGAAATAGACCCTCAACTCTATGGTCAACTAATCTTCAACAAAGCAGGAAAGAATGTCCAATGGAAAAAAGACAGCCTCTTCAATAAATGGTGCTGGGAAAATTGGACAGCCACATGCAGAAAAATGAAATTGGACCATTTCCTTACACCACACACAAAAATAGACTCAAAATGGATGAAGGACCTCAATGTGCGAAAGGAATCCATCAAAATCCTTGAGGAGAACACAGGCAGCAACCTCTTCGACCTCTGCCGCAGCAACATCTTCCTTGGAACAACGCAAAAGGCAAGGGAAGCAAGGGAAAAAATGAACTATTGGGATCTCATCAAGATCAAAAGCTTTTGCACAGCAAAGGAAACAGTTAACAAAATCAAAAGACAACAGACAGAATGGGAGAAGATATTTGCAAACGACATATCAGATAAAGGACTAGTGTCCAGAATCTATAAAGAACTTAGCAAACTCAACACCCAGAGAACAAATAATCCAATCAAGAAATGGGCAGAGGACATGAGCAGACATTTCTGCAAAGAAGACATCCAGATGGCCAACAGACACATGAAAAAGTGCTCCATATCACTCGGCATCAGGGAAATACAAATCAAAACCACAATGAGATATCACCTCACACCAGTCAGAATGGCTAAAATCAACAAGTCAGGAAATGACAGATGCTGGCGAGGATGCGGAGAAAGGGGAACCCTCCTACACTGTTGGTGGGAATGCAAGCTGGTGCAGCCACTCTGGAAAGCAGCATGGAGGTTCCTCAAAATGTTGAAAATAGAACTGCCCTATGACCCAGCAATTGCACTATTGGGTATTTACCCTAAAGATACAAACGTAGTGATCCAAAGGGGCACGTGCACCCGAATGTTTATAGCAGCAATGTCCACAATAGCCAAACTATGGAAAGAACCTAGATGTCCATCAACAGATGAATGGATCAAGAAGAGGTGGTATATATACACAATGGAATACTATGCAGCCATCAAAAGAAATGAAATCTTGCCATTTGCGACAACATGGATGGAACTAGAACATATCATGCTTAGCGAAATAAGTCAAGCGGAGAAAGATAACTATCATATGATCTCCCTGATATGAGGAAGTGGTGATGCAACATGGGGGCTTAAGTGGGTAGGAGAAGAATCAATGAAACAAGATGGGATTGGGAGGGAGACAAACCATAAGTGACTCTTAATCTCACAAAACAAACTGAGGGTTGCTGGGGGGAGGGGGTTTATGAGAAGGGGGTGGGATTATGGACATTGGGGAGGGTATGTGCTTTGGTGAGTGCTGTGAAGTGTGTAAACCTGGTGATTCACAGACCTGTACCCCTGGGGATAAAAATATATGTTTATAAAAAATAAAAAATTTAAAGAAAAAAAAAAAAGACTCAATTGTAAAACCTAACATTATAAATCATCTGAAAGAAGACCTAAAAGTGTATCTTTTTCCATAGTTTGGCGACCGTGGCCATTGCTGCTATAAACATTGGGTACAGATGGCCCTTCTTTTCACAGCATCTGTATCTTTGGGGTAAATACCCAGAAGTGCAATTGCAGGGTCATAGGGAAGTTCTGTTTTTAATTTCTTGAGGAATCTCCACACTGTCTCCAAAGAGGCTGCACCAACTTGCATTCCCACTAACAGTGGTAGAGGGTTCCCCTTTCTCCACATCCTCTCCAACACATGTTGTTTCCCTTCAACGGACGAATGGATAAGGAAGATGTGGTCCATATACACGATGGAGTATTATGCCTCCATCAGAAAGGATGAATACCCAACTTTTGTAACAACATGGACAGGACTGGAAGAGATTATGCTGAGTGAAATAAGTCAAGCAGAGAGAGTCAATTATCATATGGTTTCACTTATTTGTGGAGCATAACAAATATCATGGAGCACAATGGCTGTTAGAGAGGAGAAGGGAGTTGGAGGAAATTGGAAGGGGAGGTGAATCATGAGAGACTATGGACTCTGAAAAACAATCTGAGGGGTTTGAAGTGGTGGGGGGGTGGGAGGTTGGGGTACCAGGTGGTGGGTATTATAGAGGGCATGGATTGCATGGGGCGCTGGGTGTGGTTGAAAAAATAATGAATATTGTTTTTCTGAAAATAAAGAAATTAATCTTAAAAAAAGTGCATCTTTTTAAACTAAGGGATGCTAACATGTCTTTGACAAAAAACCAAAAGAATCTCTAACCAGAAAAAGAAAATGGAAAAAACTGGATTTCATCAAAAATATGATGTTTCATTTGCCATCTCAGTCCATTAAATAGTAGCTCCTGGTAGCACTAAGCCTTGTAAAACTGAAAAGAAATACATACAGGAGGACCAAATGGATGAAGAATTGGGTGTTCCGAATGTTCATGATATCTCCAGTGTTGCTCCTTTACAAGATGAGCAAATCCTAGAAAAAAACAGGTACCCAGTATGTACACCCAGTTACAGAATCCTGGGCTACCAAGAGAGGTAGATGTGATAGCAGCAGAGAGCAGCTAATTTCATCCACAGCTGTTGTGAAACAAAGCCTTTCTGTAAATATGGACACATATTCTAGTGCACAACATTTCCTTGCTGGGTTAAAGGGGACTGTGTGCTGTCTAGGCCACAGGGGGCTGACCTGAGATTCTCCATGCATCTCCTTTAGGGCCCAGGGATGCCTAGGGAGCTATGTCAGCATTTTAATCCTTTTCTAGGTCAAAAAAATTTTTGTGTCACTTCCACATGATTTTAATCCTTCTACTGAATTCCTAAAGATATTTCTTATCTGAGTACATCATACAGGTAGCTTATTTTCCTACCTTCCTGGAGCCCATTTGCCTGACAATATATGCAACTCTTGGCTACAGCCCCAACAGAGTAATATCTATATGTTTCCTTAGGGACAGGAGCCTAACACTTTGTTGGGTCCTAAATGAAGAGCTTTCAACTCTACTCTCTGGGCCAACTTAACCTTTCACTTCTCATCAGGATTTTAGTATCAACATATTCTGCCACAAACTGGCTTCCAAACAGCAACATAAGCCTCAACTCAAGAACTCCTATTGGAAATCCAGCCATCCTTCTTGCCACACCCCACTCAGTAATGAGACCAGGGATGCCCTTGCAATTCTATTTTCCACCCAACAAGAAGCAACACAACATGCTTGTGTTGTATGGGACTTTGCCTGAACTTCCTCTGCTACAATGCACTTAAAAATAAATTGTCACTCTATGAGTAAACATTCCTGTTCTGTCCATCCCATATTTGACAGTTTCTCTGGCATCAGCCAGAACGCAACAGAAAACCATACATTGCCTGATGCTCTTCACTGGAAGGGCTTCTTTCATCAAACATTATTGAGTTGCTAGCAACTATTTTTTAAATAGACTGGCAGAAGAATATGTTTCAAGCAGTTTTCAGTTCCAAAAACCACGACAACTTTACAAAGAAATCCTTTTTGATTTCTTCCCATTCTTATTGCTTTCTGTCGATCCGATTTCATCGCAGGATATGTATGAAGCCAGAAAATTCTATCATATAGTCACATCCTGTGAAATCATAGTGATGACCTGGGGCTGACTCTAAGCAAATCTAACAGTTTTGGCTCAGGGTCTGACCAAAGTCTCTTTGTCAGTCAGGGCTAACAGGATTTCTAAATAAGGACGATGATTTTGCCAAAATCCCAATAGCCCTAATGGTCTCTGACATTCTTGCTTATTAGCATGATCTGAAAAACATGACATGTTGCAAATTTGAGCACTATCCCTATTGCTCCAGCTGAAGTAGTTTTCAGGAATTTCACAAATGGGACTCACCGGGAATATTAGCTTGCGATTTCAATTACCTTCCAGTGTTCTATGGATATTAAAGTTCTTCCTTCACTTGAGTGTATTCCTCTAAGGAAGGAATGATCACAGCATGTGCTAATTTGCCTTACTGGTCATTATATCCAAATCCTGTTAAAAATAAAGAGTCCCTGGATGGCTCAGTGGGTTAAAGCCTCTGCCTTTGGCTCAAGTCATGATCTCAGGGTCCTGGTAATCAAGCCTAGCATTGGGCTCTCTGCTCAGCAGGGAGCCTACTTCCTCCTCTTTCTCTCTCTCTCTCTGCCTCTCTCTCTCTCTCTGCCTCTCTGCCTACTTGAGATCTCTGCCTGTCAGATAAATAAATAAAATCTTTTAAAAAAAAACTAAATTATGGCAACATGCTAACATACACACATTTCTCTGTGATGTACAGTAAACATACACTGAGATCTAGTCTATGAAAACTCAAAGTGTACAAAAGTGACTCAAACTATTATGTAAAAGAAGGTGTTATCTAAGTCTATGAAGCTGTACCAATCCCTTTTGGCACTTCAGTTCCTACAATGCCTTTATGACAGAGATCTCAGCTCAAACAATCAGAACACACCTATTTAACTTTCAGTAATTCTCTTTACCTCTTATCCATTAATATGCAAAAATTGTCATTAAAAAATGTAACAGATTTAGTGGGAATTAAATTCCAAAATCAATTGGAAACCATTTCCTTATCAAAAAATAAACATGTTGCTTTTCATGAACTGTGCACTGTTTAGTGTACTGCCAGTAAGAATCAGGGCAAGTTTAAACATTCTCATTTAGCAAGTGTGTGAAAACTGGGCAGATGTCCACAGTGGACATGACAGCACATCACGAATTGTTCATATAGAATATCCATCCCATTATCCAGTCAGGTGTCAAAACCCTCCAGCCAAATCTCACCAGGAGCTCAGCAGATTGAGTTCATCCTAATTGCAGCGGGAGAGAGCATATACATGGGTAACTGCAGACAGGTGCTTAAGCTCAAGGGAGTTAAAAAACATACAGGATTGGGGCTTGTGTTGGGTGATTTGGGGGAGGTTGTAGGGAAACAGAACTCTACTCTGGATTGGATGCTGTCAGGGAACACCAGCATGCTATGACTAGAGATCTTACCAAATCTTTTCTAGAGGGAGAAGAGACTGGAATGAGGCAAAGCTGAGATAGGAATGAAGCAGCACCACTCACTAACTAGGAAAAAGGACTCTGTGCTGTTGTGGGTTTGGCATACTGACATTACTTTTCTCTGCATGCAGGCAACACTAGGAAGACTGATTTTACTCTTTGTCTCCCTTCATCACAGACACTGAGCACCCTTGTCTGCCCTTGGTCTTCTGTGACTTTGCAGGTGTGCAATGGGAGAACACCATTTCCTAGCCCTCAGCCCAGCTCAGGCCCTAACAAATCTGAAGCCCAGGCATGCCAGACCAGTTCCCAGATGACAGAGCTGTTTTCCTGCTTCTCACCTCCTAAGTCATTACAGAATAGAGTATAATCATGGCTCAGTTAATAGAATTTGATGGAATCCAAAATGGACATTGCTGCCTAGCAAATGTTGATTAGTGTGTTCAAGTGAGAGAAAACTATAGTTTCTATTGATATGTCCAAGAAGTGTGTCTTATGGGGCACCTGGGTGGCTCAGTGGGTTAAGCCTCTGCCTTCGGCTCAGGTCATGATATCAGGGTCCTGGGATCAAGCCCCGCATCGGGCTCTCTGCTCAGTGAGGAGCCTGCTCCCCCTCCCCACCTGCCTCTCTGCCTACTTGTGATCTCTCTCTCTCTCTTTGTGTCAAATAAATAAATAAAATCTTTAAAAAAAAAAAAAGAAGTGTGTCTTGTGTTTAAAAATTGGGAACATTTGTACAAAGTCCAATTCACAGTCACACAGGAAGGACTAGATAAAATTCAAAGTGTCTGTCATTGGGATTGACTGAATCTTTGGACTACCACTTTCCAACCTCTTAAAAATAAACAATTTTTGATGTTGCTCAGTGTTATTTATTGGAAAACAGATTCAGTGATTAAGGATAAGAAAGAAATGGTACACATGGAAAGTAGCTGAATTAAATCAAATGAATCGACATTGAGGCTGACCCCAGCAGGATGAAACGCAGAAGGCTGAGGCTAATTTCACCTTAGTAATATATTTCAACCCTTCATTTCATTTTCCGAAGTTGTTGAAGAAGTCTGCAAAAGAATGAAATATATTTTCAAAAGGCTTTCAAAAAAGCTTGAAGAACATGGATTCTTTCTTGGGAATATGCAAGGAGACTACAAATGCCAAATGGCACTGAATTCCATAAAGTCAAAGGAACATGACATATTCATCCCAAAAGAAACAGGATTGGCAGCCTTGGTCAGAAGCCTAGGGAAGCTGGTGTTTGGGGAGAACAGGAAGTAGGCCAATATGCATTAGGTTTCCCTATGTCATAACTCAGAGCAAACAAGCCTTCTTCTCAAAAGGGATGAATACTCCTTTCTACCCCCATTGACTCCCACTACACATCCTTGAGCAAGGTGAAAAACAATGGCCCCAACACTAAAAGACTCTAAGCCATATCTGAAAACATTTCCTCAAGATTTTGACTGTTTGGCTACTGTGGACATTGCTGCTATAAACATTGGAGAGCATATGCCCCTTCAGATCACTACATTTATATCTTTAGGGTAAATACCCTGTAGTGCAATTGCTGGGTCATAAGATAGCTATATTTTCAACTTTTTGAGGAAACTTCATACTATTTTCCAGAGTGGCTCACAAGTTTGCATTCCCACCAGCAATGTAGAAGGGTCCCAGGAAAGATCCTAGATGTCCATCAACAGATGAATGGATAAAGAAGATGTGGTATATACATAAAATGGAATACAGCCATCAAAAAATGAAATCTTACCATTTACAATGAAGTGGATGGAACTAGAGGGTATTATGCTAAGTGAAATAAGTCAATCAGAGAAAGACAATTATCATCATCATCAATTACCATATGATCTCACTGATATGAGGAATTTGAGAAATGAGACAGAGGATCATAGGGGAAGGGAGGGAAAAATGAAACAAGATGAAACCAGAGAAGGAAACAAGCCATAAGAGACTCTTAATCTCAGAAAACAAACTGAGGGCTGCTGCTGGGGAAGGGAGTGGGAGGGATAGGGTGGCTGACTGATGGACATTGGGGGGGGGGTGCTATGGTGAGTGCTATGAATTGTGTAAGACTGATAAATCACAGACATGTACCCCTAAAACAAATAATATATGCTAATAATTTAAAAAATAATAATAAAGGATTAAGAAATATTATGTGCCTAGAAATGAATAATGCTGAAGATTAAAAAAACATTTTAACTGTTTAAGTACAAATCCAATCTCTCCCATATGATCAGAGGAAAGTCTTTCATTGTAAGTTTTCCATTTCTTCATCTTTACAGAGTTTACTTAGTAAAATGACTCTGAGATTTAAATTACATTGATATGTGAATTATATACTACAATGCCTGGCAAGTGTCTCCATAAATTTCGTAATTGGTGTTCCATGAGTGTTGAAGGACAGGAAAGATGAACCAGGACTAAGAATACTGTACTGTCTTGATCCTCAGTGAATGTCCAAATTCCCAGATATATCCTGAATAATGCTCACAAGATTCTGCCTCAAGGAAGCTCTCATTTTAGAGCTCTTCTCCATTTTTAGAAAAGTCAAGGAAACAGCAACTTTTCTGATAAAAAAAAAAGAAAAGAAAAAGAAAATACACACACACATAAACAGTTAATTGTCTTTCTCTGACATAAACAGTTACTTCCCCAAGGAGACACTTACTTTGGTCTTTTCAATGGCATTTCTACTAAAGGTGAATTTTTCCTATTTAATGCCAACATTTCAAGACCATGAAGGTAAATTATTGAACAAAGTCCTGAAAATCTTCAGCCTCCTCTGAGATCTATCAGTTGTACTGATTTGTAAAACCAAAAGCAATTAGAGCAATATGAAAAGAGAGCTTTCTGACTCCCACTCTGAAATAGAGTCTACTAAGAAAATAAAGAGCCAAGGAATCCAGGTGTCCCATAAAGAAAGAACTCAGATCAGGTGGATTTACCTAATCTTGGAAGGCCACCAGTGCCAGTCCTGGTGTCAGAAGCTTCAGTGGTGTCCTCATCAATGTCACTGTCTTCGGTGACTTCATTATAATCAGTGGCAATGTCAGTGATATCATCAGCTGGAGCTGAAACAAGGAGGAAAAGATCCAGCTGAGAAGCTTAACTTTGCCACAGGAACAAAATTTGTCCATACCCAAACTTGGAGGTATGAATTGATCTCTGCAAATATCAACAATTCTATCGTAGCCTTATCCTAACCACTTTCCTTTGCCCTCATTCTTCATAGCCCTGCCTTGTGTAACAGAAAGAATTTTTATTTCCCTACAAGAACTGTGACACTAAGAGAAGACATAAGCACATACTTTCTCACCATGGTGAACACAAAATACCAAATCCGTATGTTTTCCTATTGACAGAGATCAAGACTCAGAGGAAACAAGAAAGCCCCAAGTGGGCTGACTTTTGTGCCCTCCCATGGGCTAACTTGAACTGATTCATTTCCATAGCAGCATGTATGGGTGTGAGTAGTGAAGTAAATTGTACAAGAAAAGAGAAGAAAGAAGATCGTGTATCTCACATTAGACCAATAGGATCTCTTTCCTTTGAATGAACATAGTCTCTTCCCTCAGGTTCTGACCTCAAAGGAATTATATTTGTCTCACCTGTTGTGCAACTTGGACTCCATCTATTACAGAAGTATCTCGGAGAGCCATTAGATATAACAGGAGACATTAATGCTATTCTGGCAATGGTTAAAGTGAGCAAATTCCCCATCAATCACCTCTTGTCCAAAGATAATGTGGCAAAATTTATGACAATTATGACTGTCTAGACCTATACCAGATCTCCTGACAAATAACTAGTGTCAAACCCTACATTTTTTAGTTGCGTTAACTCAACAGCTGGACAAATCGTTCTCCATACCACACTCTAACCATGCTCTTTCCTCATTCAGAAGGGATGATGTTGTTTTCCATTGGCTTCACATGGCAGGTAGGACATATGGTACAGTGTGTGAGATCTGACTGTAGTCCCTGCCCTTATGACAAAATGGCACAGGTCTCCAAGTGTGGAGAAAAAAAGAGAAATCTTCTTCATGTCTGCATGAGCACAACACACATGGCACTGGACATACAGAACACTGTGGGAGAAATCCAAAATATATTAGGGAGTTTGGTTCACAATTGTGTCAGATCACAGAAGGAAAACACATGTCAGGCTGGAAATACAGCATATATATCATTACAAAGAGAAAAGCTTAATACCATCCTTCTACTTCACTCCTACATTCCACAGTCTCCGTTCCACATTCCCATGTGCCCCAAATGCCTGCATTTCTACATCACCTTCAGCATCTACATTCTCTTCCATCATCCTGAGACTAATCCCTCTTTTCAAATTCTGGCCATACATTCAACTCTTCATTTTATGAAAATCAGAAAGGCTTACCAGACCACAAATTCAGACCACATTCCCTTGTCATTTTTCATAGAGAACAATTTATATAATCCACAATTTATATAAATCTATGCCAGAGATTTTATATTCTCTAATAAGGTGTAAGAAATCAACAGATCTTCTGGGTGAAAGACCTCAATGTGAGACAGAAATCCATCAAAATCTTTGAAAAAAACACAGGCAGCAACCTCTTTGACCTCAGGCACAGAAAATTCTTCCTAGAAACATCACCAAAGGCAAGGGAAGCAAGGGTAAAAATGAGCTATTGGGACTTCATCAAGATCAAAAGCTTTTGCACAGCTAAGAAAACAGACAAAACCAAAAGAAAACTGACAGAATGGGAGAAGATATTCACAAATGACATATCAGATAAAGGGCTAGCATTAAAAGTCCAAAAAGAATTTATCAAACTCAATACCCAAAGAACAAATAATCCAATCAAGAAATGGGCAGAAAACATGAATAGACATTTCTGCAAAGAAGACATCCAAATGGCCAACAGACACGTGAAAAAGTGCTCAACATCACTCAGCATCAGGGAAATGCAAATCAAAACCACAATGAGATACCACCTCACACCAGTCAGAATGGCTAAAATTAACTAGTCAGGAAGTGACAGATGTTGGTGAGGATGCGGAGAAAGGGGAACCCTCCTACACTGTTGGTGGGAATGCAAGCTGGTGCAGCCACTCTGGAAAACAGCATGGAGGTTCCTCAAAATGTTGAAAATAGAACTGCCCTATGACCCAGCAATTGCACTATTGGGTATTTACCCTAAAGATACAAATGTAGTGATCCAAAGGGACACATGCACCCGAATGTTTATAGCAGCAATGTCCACAATAGCCAAACTATGGAAAGAACCTAGATGTCCATCAACAGATGAATGGATCAAGAAGAGGTGGTATATATACACAATGGAATACTATGCAGCCATCAAAAGAAATGAAATCTTGCCATTTGCGACAACATGGATGGAACTAGAGCGTATCATGCTTAGCGAAATAAGTTAAGCAGAGAAAGACAACTATCATATGATCTCCCTGATATGAGGAAGTGGTGATGCAACATGGGGGTTTAAGTGGGTAGGAGAAGAATCAATGAAACAAGATGGGATTGGGAGGGAGACAAACCATAAGTGACTCTTAATCTCACAAAACAAACTGAGGGTTGCTGGGGGGAGGGGGTTTGGGAGAACAGGGTGGGATTATGGACATTGGGGAGGGTATGTGCTTTGGTGAGTGCTGTGAAGTGTGTAAACCTGGTAATTCACAGACCTGTACCCTTGGGGATAAAAATATATGTTTATAAAAAATAAAAAATTAAAAAAAAAAAGTTGAAAATAGAGCTATCCCATGACCCAGCAATCACACTACCCTAAAGATACAAATATAGTGATCTGAAGGGGCATATGCACCCCAATGTTTATAGCAACAATGTCCACAATAGCCAAACTATGAAAAGAACCTAGATGGCAATCAACAGATGAATGGATAAAGATGTGGTGTGTACACACACACACACACACACACACACACAATGGAATACTATATAGCTATCAAAAGAAATGAAATCTTGCCATTTGCAATGATGTGGATGGAAACAGAGAGTATTATGCTGAGTGAAATAAACCAATCAGAGAAAGGCAATTATAGTATGATCTCTCTGAAATGAGGACTTTGAGAGGCAGGCCAAGGGGTTGTGGGGAGTAGGGAAGGAAAAAAACAAGATGGGATTGGGAGGCAGACAATCCATAAGAGACTCTTAATCTCAAGAAACAAACTGAGAGTTGCTGGCGGGTGGGGTGCTATGGATAGGGTGGCTGGGCTATGGACATTGGGGAGGATATGTGCTATGGTGAATGCTGTGGAATGTGTAAGCCTGATGATTCACAGACCTGTACCCCTGGGGCAAGTAATATATTATATATTGCTTTAAAAAAACAAAAATTTAAAATTTAAAAAAAAGAAATCAGCAGATTTTCAATGTTCATGATGAGCTTCAGATACAGGACTCTGCTTCTCCAGACTTCTGCTTTACGGTGTCTATATATTGTCTTCCATGGCTGCTTTGACACAAAGCTGGGATGGAAGACAGTCATGACAGGAAAGACATGAAGTGTAAGTGCAGAATTACCAGTAGAGCTATCAGATGAAGCATCGGTTGTAGTCTCTGAAAGAGAAAAAGAAAAAATAGGTGTAAGTTGAACACCAGTTTGGCAGGTAGAGGGAAGAGAGACTATGGACCATATTGCAGGCTTTCACAATTGAAGAAAATTAGGCTTTCCTAAACATGTTGAGGGCAGAGAGATGCACAGGTAATATGAAACTCACAAAACCCCACAAAAAAACCATAATACATCTCCATTTTTGCTTTCCTGAAAGCAACCTCTGATGACCTTAAACATATTGTCCTGAACGAACACCGAAGGTGTATTCCAAGGTTAAAACTGAGCAAAACCTTACTGTCTTTGTCAAAGAAAAGAGAAAGTCCTCTCTTTCTTGAGCTATCAGGCAAAATGGAGATGGAATGAGGGTGCTAGAGTGGAGGACACAGGTGCGAGTACATTAAGCCCCTCAAAACCCACATCCACACAGAACTAATATCTTTGATGTCCTCTTACTCCAGACCGTATTTTCATGTAAGTATCTTTACTTACGGCCTAAGACCAGGAAGGTGGAAACTGCCACCAGTACCAGCATCGCCAAGACCTTCATGCTGGTGAATTGATTAGCAGAGCGCAGATAGGAAATTGTCAGAGCTCAGGAGGAGGTAGGATTCTGATTCCAGCAGGTCACATCCTGACATTATATAAGCAGAGGCTACCAAACAGGGGGTTCCAGACCAGAATCCAGGCTAGATAATGCCAGGAAATGTTGGTACTCAGAGAAACCACTGGAGAGTCAACAACACAGCCAGAGGCCCTTTGGAAAGATCACACTAGTCCCTTGATTCTGACACAGGTTATAAGTCACGAGTTTCCCATATTTGAACATTTTCCAGAAAAAAAACTTTGCTGCAGGCTCCCTCTGTCTTGTATGGTAGGGTGGCCCCATGATTACCAGCTCTGCTGACAAGCTGAGGGGCCTGATGGCCAGATTTGTGGGATTACTCAAACCTGCAGTGCTCCTTTCATACAATTTAGAAGTTGGATGACTACAGCTTTCTTAGCCCTAGGTTTCCTCAAAGCAGAATCATCAGGGAATGGCAGCTGCTCTCAGAACTATCCACCTAGGTCAGGCTGTACTTTTCTCCAGCAAGGGCCTCCTTCATATACATGTAGATACTCTCATCTGACACACACAGTGATCCCACACTGACAGGATCTCTGGATTTGAGTACTTCTTGTGGAGAAATTCAAAGTCAAAAAGAAAGAAAATGGGGGGCACCTGGGTGGCTCAGTGGGTTAAAGCCTCTGCCTTTGGCTCAGGTCATGATCCCAGAGTTCTGGGATCGAGTCCCACATCAGGCTCTCTGCTCAGCAGGGAGCCTTCTTCCTCCTCTCTCTCTCTGCCTGCCTCTCTGCCTACATGTAGTCTCTCTCTGTCAAATAAATAATAAATAAAATCTTAAAAAAAAAAAAAGAAAAAAGTTTTAAAAAGAAAGAAAATGGAAAATGAAATGAATTTGTTAATTCAGGCATGACACAATGCAGGCATGAATCAATGCATTCATGCAACAAAAATATACTGAATGCTACACATTAGAGAAACAACATGGAACAAAGTACATAAAAATTCCATGTGACATGTGCAGTTATGGGTATTCATCCATCACAAAATAAAAAGAAAGGAAGGAAGAAATGAAGGGAAGAGAGAGGAAGGAAAACAGTGTGTAGCTTGTAAAATGATGAGATCTAATAAATAATAAAGGAAAGAAGAAAGGAGAGTATCTCTGGAGACAGAAAATGAGGTTATAATCTTAGATAAGCTATCCCAAAAAAGCATGATAGAAAAGGTGATACTAGAAAAGGATGCTGAGGAGCCAGTCCTGTTACATCTTTGGAAAGTGTGTTCCCAGGAAGGGAAAAAGTGGCATCAAGGCCCTTATTCCTATAGGTCTATTTGCAGGTGCTGAGTAGACCCCAACACTGAACCACGATTTGTCAAACTACTTGCCCTTATTTGTCACACACCCCCGCTAAGTAAATGTGACAATGAAACAAAACTCCACATTCATATCTCAACCAGGTATGGAAACCATCCAGGTCTCCAATGAAAGGTAATGAACATGTCTTGGAAAACTTGGAAATGATGAGAAATCACTAAGTTCTTAATGTTCCTTTGCAGTTAAATGGCTCTAATATTTCTTCTTCATACTAAGTATGCCTTTCAGTAACATGCCCTCAATGAGAGAATCTCTGTCCTGTAGAATAGCACAGAACAGCTACTTCCTCTTTTGTACAGAAACATACTTGATATTTAACACTGTGTAAATTTAAAGGACACTACATGTTAATTTGATACATCCATATATTGTATATGTTTGCCATTGGAACATTAATTACCACCTCTCTCATGTTACATAATGATCATTTCTTTTTTACAAGTTGAAATAATTAAGTTCTACTCTCCTAGCAAGTCTGATGATTGTAACAAAATATTGTTGTCCATATTGTACCTATCCTTATATTGTGCATTAGATCTCTGGGGCTTACAAATAATCAGGGAAATACAAGTCAAAACCACAATGAGATATCACCTCACAGTTATTACAATGGCTGTCATCGACAAAGCAAGAGGTAACAAGTGCTAGCAACCTTATGCAGAAAAGAGAATCACAGTACAGTGTTAGTGGGAATGTAAATTGGTGCACTCGCTATGGAAAAGAATATGAAGAGTCCACATAAAACAATTGCTGGATTGTTCCAGCAATCCTCCTTCTCAGAATATACCCAAAGGAAATGAAACATGATCTTGAAGAGATATCTGCACCCCCCATGTTTACTGCAGCATTATTCAAAGTAGCTAAGATAATAGAAACAACCACGTGTCCATCAAAGGGTGAATGGATAAGAAAGATGTTGTGTGTGTGTATGTGTATATATGTATATATACACACATATATAAAATAAATAGTTTAGCCATGAGGAAGAAGGACAGCTACCATTCACTACAAGGATGGACCGTTAGCACATTATGCTAAGTGAGATAAGTCAGAAAAACACAACTATTGCAAGTTATCACTTATAGGTGGATTCTAAAAAAGCCAAACTTACAAAAATAGACATTAAGTGTTGTTATCTGGGATGGGGTGTGGAGAGACAGGACAGATGTTGTTTAAAGGTATAAACTTAGAATAAGGAGTGAAAAAATACCCCTGAGGGCTATTCTTTATTTGGGTGAGTCCTGAGGCACCAAAGCCACTCTGCTTGCCAAGACATGTCAGGGGGTCGTTACCAGGTAGATCATGAAAGGTAGCAATGATCTCTGAGAAGCCAACCTGGTCTTTGAGGCAAGGGGTTGTCCTGGACTGAGGTAACCCCACTTCTGCCATGAGGCACATACTTGTCAAACCATGATGGAGAGTTAACATTTTAATAAAATCAAAACAGGGGCACCTAGGTGGCTCAGTGAGTTGAGCCTCTGCCTTTGGCTTAGATCATGATCTCAGGGTCCTGGGATCGAGTCTGGGATCAAGTCCCGCATCCGGTTCTCTGCTCAGCAGGGAGCCTGCTTCTCCCCTCTCTGCCTGCCTTTCTGTCTGCTTGTGATCTCTCTCTCTCTGTCAAATAAATAAATAAAATCTTTAAAAAATAAAAAATTTTAAAAATCAAAACAAAACATATTCTGAAGGAAAAGAAACAGAAACAAAACTTCTTTAAGTGTGAAAGGAAGTAACCAGAAAGTAATGGGGCTCTAGGATTATACCCAGTATGGAATAAACCCCAACAGCCCAGCCAGCCACTCACGGGCTCTCAATAGAATCAGACACAAACTGAAGTCTTACGTAGGACATGGTTTCTGTATTGAGCCCCCCCGCTGTAGGCCTCTTACCATGCTGCCAGTGCAGGGCACAGAGAGCAGATAGAGTGATAAGGATGACTGGTTTCCTGAAGAAAAAAAAGACTACAAAGTGCATCATTTAAAGTCCACTCAGCATTTAGAAACAACATAGTGGGTGAAACAGGGGAACTTTAATACAAGGAATACTGAATTCTGATACATGGTTAACTCTAAGGAACTCCCCTGTGGAACCCCAGGGCTGAGAGAATATTCAAGGAAGAACAATGGTGGAATATATGGCCTTCTCTCTGAAACTGCTGGTCAGACCTCAGTCAACAAGGTGGAGTTCCACCCACTGCATAGCAGAGATGTTCGCTGATATTCCCAGAATGGAGCTGATCTGTAGTTGCAGGACCAGCAGGGAATAACCATCCCCCACTACCCCTCGGAGTGCAGGGGAGAGGAGATAATCAGCAATCCATGGCCTAAATGTGCAGAGAAGGTGTGGGCTCAGGGTGAAAGTGGACCACATGGGACCTGCCGAGAGAGAGAGAGAGAGAGAGAGATGCGGCTCAGTGGGAACCCCCAGGCCACTAACAGGGTCTGCTGAGTGAATTGGGACTAGTGCAGAAAAGTGTCTTCATGATGCCAGGCCCCAGGTCAAGAGGGTTGTGGAGAGATTAGTGTCAGTCCACAACCAGGCTGCCAGTGCCCCCAGAACTGCAAATGCGGGCCACATGGCTGGGGCAGGACTCATCCACACATTTCCCACACCCACACTGCTGACAACCATGCTGCTGCTGCTACAAACCACAGGAAGCCCCTTCCTCCCACAATCTCTCTCTAGCGCCCTCTACTGACCAAGTGAACATTGCCATCACTGTAAAGGGCAAATGTTGAAAGAGTCCTCTGCACATGGCAAAGCATATGCTGAAGGACACATTTGGAAGTCAAGCTCAGTAAATTGACCACTGACACAACAGGACACGTAAAAATCCAAATGACTCTGAGCCTCAGATTCCAATAGCAGGACCCCAAGTCGCCCACCAAGGTTCCACCAGCACAGCTCGACACTCATTTGTCACCCAATCAGCTTCCTCACTAAAGTGGACAAGTTTTCAACATTGTTTTCCTGAAATGGTGGGAATTTCAGTGACATTGTAATGCTTCTAATACTATTTTTTTAGCATTTTCCTTTTAAGAGGCATCTAAAAATTGAGTTACAATATATGTAAATACTGAAAAAATGTACACAAATACCAAGAAACTTTTCACTAAAATGAAGGAGTGCTATATCAAAATTAGACTGAGATCATTTCCATAACTTTTATTTTCTACAGTATGTGGCATCTATTTTTATTTAAACATATTTTATGCAAAATCAACATTTTGGTTGACTCAGTAGGTTAAATGTCTGACTCTTGATTTCAGCTCAGATCATAACCCCAAGGTCCCAGAATCAAGCCCCACATCCAGCTTCATGCTCAGCACAGAGTCTGCTTGAGACTCTATCTCTTTCCCTTCCACTGCCCCTCCCCACCACTCTCACTCTAAAGAAATAGATAAATAAATTAAATATTTAAACTAAATTTATGGATATAGGTGTAGATCTAGATATAGATATATATCAGCCAATGTAGCCAATTTACTTATGCCTTGGAATAATTTTTCTTACTAAGAAATAAGAAAGGAGGGAGGGGCAAGATGTAGGAGATGCTGTTTCAACCAGTCCCCTAAAGTGAGCTAATTATCTACCAGAACACTATGAACACCCATGAAATCAGACTGAGATGTAGGATTATACACTTCTGGATCTCTACGGGGGCAGAAGACACCAGTGGAGAGGTAAAGCGGAGTGAGAATGCACAGACTGGTTTTAGAGGATAAACAGAAGGGGGAGGGAGCCACCAGAAGTGACCCATTGGAGAGTAATATCCCAATGCAAAAGTGCCCTGTGGTTGGGGACCAGCATTTACTTGGAGTCTGGTTAAAAGCACCCAAAAAGAGGAAAAGATCTGAATGGGCAACTGGTGGAATCAGGCAGTCACAGGCACAGGCCTAAGCCCATGTTCCCAGGACAGTTACTGTGGATGACCACCCATGCCAGAGAGAGTCCACCAGAGCCTCCAGATGGTGGTCCCTGAGCTCGCAGCTTTCCACTGTTTGCACCACCCCTCAGTCGGGTGCATTCCTGCGGGCACCTGAGAGAGCCTGGTGTGGATGCCGCCCTTTGGTCTCTAGGACCACAGCCTACCACGACCGGCCAGGGGTCTGAATGTTCCCAGCCTGTGAACTCCCTCAGCCAGCAGCCTTCCCCGACTTCCATGACTGTGGGGTCTGAGCACAACTGGGCATGGGCCTGGACCCCAGAAAGCAGTCCCGGCAAAGGCAGACACTGGAAGCAGACTCCCTGGCCCAATATCCCTGCAGTTCTAGTGGTATGGGGGTGCAGAGACAAGTGGGGGCCTCAGGTGACCACTGCAAAGGTGGCTTAGGGTGCGTACTGCCTGTGGGATGTTGTGCTGTTCAGCAGTTTGCAAGGGGGAGTCTGTGTGTTCTGGACCACCCAGAGGGGAACAGTCCAAGGCTTCTCTCTGAGGCAGAGGTCTGGAAGCAGACAGATTCTTTCTTTGCTCCAACCCCCAGAAAATCCGCAAAAAGCCACTAAAGAACAAAAACCTCCAGAGAAAAAATCCTGAAAAACCAGTTACCACAGAGCACAGCCCATTGATAACCTGCAGGACTACTCAATCCAACCAAGACTGATGGGAGAACAACCCAGCAGGCCCTGCCCCCAGCAGATAAGCCAAAAGAATGAAAGGACAACCATCACAGGGTCCCTATAAAACTATAAAACCCCAACATCAGGGGAAAACAATATATTAAGCTGCTTGTATTTCCCTACAACCGGTATATTTCATAGATACGTTTTTTTTCATTCTCACAATTCTTTTCCTTTTACATTTTTAACCTACTTACCATTACAACTAGAGGTTTAATACAACATATTCCATAATAACTTTTTAACTTGAACTTTTTTGATTCATACACCTGTGTTTCTTTTTCTTTTCTTTTTTTCTTAATACATATAGATATAAGCTTCAAGGCATTTTTTTCCCTATTAAATATTACCCCTATATATAAACCAGTTTTAATTTCCCTGTATCTCTGGAAAGTTGAGTTCTCTAACAAAGATATCAAAATACACAAAGAAAGAACCGAAATAACGTTCCTTGGCAACATCAAGGATTTATAACCACCTTCCCAACTTATTCTTCTGTCAGTGGTTCTGTGTATTTGTTTTTGTTCTGGTATTATATAAATCTTATTCTTGAGGCTCATTTTGGCTAAGTTCATCCTGTTTTTCTTGTCATTTACTTTTGTCGGTCTTTTTGTTTGTTCATTTTGTTTATATACCTTATAAACCTTACTTTCGGGGCTCATTGTGGCTGGGATTTCTCTTTTTTTTTCTCTTTCTTCCTCTTTTTTCTTTCTTTTTGGTGGTGACTTCCAATTGCTCCAAAACTTTCCAGAGTGCACCTTACATGGATCGTGGTTGATAATATTCAGCTATACATCCCCTCAATCACCTCTCACAAAAATGACTAGAAGGAAGAACACCCAACAGAGGAAAAATTCAGAGACTGTGCCCTCTCCCACAGAATATTGGATATAGACATAAATGATATGTTGGAATGGGAATTCAGGGTATTAATTACCCAGGCAATGGATAGGTTGGAGAAAACCATTAATGACAACATAGAATCTCTAAGGACAGAAGTGAGAGCTGATCTGGCAGAGGTTAAAAGTGCCATCAATGAGATCCAATCTAATCTAAATACTCTAACAGCTAGGATAACTGAGGCAAAAGATAGAATTAGTGATCTTGAGGACTGATAGAGAAGAAGGATCAGGAGGAGGCCTGGAACAAATAGCTTAGAAGCCATGAAAACAGAATTAGGGAAATAAATGATGTCATGAAACGTTCCAACATCAGAATTATTGGGATCCCTAAGAGGGTGGAGAAAGACAGAAGACTAGAAGATATAGTTGAACAAATTCTGGGTAAAAATTTCCCTAATCTGGGGAATGGAACAAGTGTTCATGTCTTAGAGGCAGAGAGGCACCCCCCAAGATCAAAGAGTCTGGAAAGACATCCAGACACTTAATTGTAAAATTCATGAATCATAATTTCAGACAGGAGGTCCTAAGGGCAGCTAGGGGGAAGAGATTCCTTACATACAGAGGAAGGTCCATCAGAATAATGATAGACCTGGCCACAGAAACCTGGCAAGCCAGAAAGGGCTGGCAGACATAATCAGGGCACTGAATGAGGAGAACATGCAGCCTATAATACTTTATCCAACAAGGCTGATATTCAAAATGGATAGAGAGATAAAGAACTTCCAAGACTGGCAAGGTTTAAAAGGATATGTGAACACCAAGCCAGAACTACAAGAAATATTAAGGAGGGGTTCTATAAAAGAAGAAAGAACCCAAGAGTGACATAGAACAGAAATTTACAGAGACAATCTATAGAAACAAGGACCTCACAGACAACATGATGTCAATAAAAAGTTGACATCACTCTCAACATGAAAGGCCTAAATGCTCACCTAAAATGGCAAGGTTTTCAGACTGGATAAAATGACAGGACCTGTCCATATGCTGTCTACAAAAGGCACACTTGGAACCTAAAGATACATCCAGACTGAAAGTGAAGGGATGGAGAAGCATCTTTCATGCCAACAGGCCTCAAAAGAAAGCTAGGGTAGAGATTCTCATATCAGATAAATTAGATTTTAAGCTAAAGACTGTAGTCAGAGATACAGAAGGACAAATCTTTCTTATAGGGCCTATCCACTAAGAAGGTCTGACAATTATAAATATTTATGGCCCCCAATATGGGAGCAGCCAACTACATAAACCAACTGTTAACCAAAATAAAAAGTCATATTGGAATAAATACATTAATAGTAGGGGATCTTAACACATCACTCTCAGTAATAGACAGATCATCCAAGCAGAAAATCAATAAAGAAACAAGAGCTTTGAATGAGGACCAGATGGACCTCACAGATATATACAGAACATTCCACCCTAAAAAAAAACAGAATACTCCTTCTCGAGTGTGCATGGAACTTTCTCCAGAATAGGCCACATACTAGGTCACAAATCAGGGCTCAACCAATACCAAAGACTGAGATTATTCCCTACATATTCTCAGACCAAAATGCTTTGAAACTGGAGCTCAACCACAAGAAAAAGTTTTGAAGGAATTCAAACACTTGGAAGTTAAAGACCAACCTGCTTAAGAATGTTTGGATCTACCAGGAAATCAAAGAAGAACTTAAACAATTCATGGAAACCAAGGAGATAAAGACACATCAGTCCAAAACCTATAGGATACGGTAGAGGTGGTCCTAAGGGGGGAATACATAGCCATCCAAGCCCCATTCAAAAAAGTTAAAATTCCCAAATACACCAGCTCTGTTTACAACTTAAAGAACTGGGAAATCAACAGCAAATTCAGCCAACCCCATGCACAAGAAGGGAAATAATCAAGATTAGAGCAGAGGTTGATGAGTTAGAAACTAGAGATACAGTAGAACACATCAACAAAACTAGAAGCTGGTTCCTTGAGAGAATCAATAAGATCAATAAACCACTGGCTAAACTAATCCAAAAGAAAAGAAAGAGGACCCAAATTAATAAAATTATGAATGAGAGGGGACATCATGACTAACACCAAGGAAAGAGAAACAATTATCAGAAATTATTATCAACAGTTATATGCCAATAAGTTAAGCAACCTAGAAGAAATGGATGCATAACTGGATGCATACTAGGATGCATACCTGGAAACCTACAAACTTCCAAGACTGAAACAGGAAGAAATTTACAACCTGAATAGACCAATATTTAGTGATGGAATTGAAGCAGTGATCAAAAACCTCCCCAAAAACAAGAGCCCAGGACCTGAAGGATTCCCTGGGGAATTCTACCAAACATTCAAAGAAGAATTAATGCCTATTTTCCTGAAGCTGTTTCAAAAAAATTGAAACAGAACGAAAACTTGCAGACTCTTTCTATGAAGCCAGCATTACCCTGATCCCCAAACCAGGCAAAGACCCCATCAAAAAGGAAATTTTCAGATCAATGGTAAATATGGAAGACAAGATCCTCAACAAGATCCTAGCTAAAAGGATCCAAAAGAAATGGAAGAAGACACAAAAAGATGGAAAAGCATTCCATGCTCATGGATCAGAGAATAAACATTGTTAAAATGTCTATACTGCCTAGAGCAATCTATATTTTCAATGCCATCCTGATCAAAATTCCACTGCCATTTTTCAAAGTGCAGAAGCAAACAATCCTAAAATTTGTATGGAACCAGAAGAGACCCCGAATTGCAAAGAAAATGTGGAAAAAGAAAAACAAAACTGGGGACATCACATTGCCTGATTTTAAAACTTCACTACAAAGCTATGATCACCAAGGCAGCATGATACTGGCACAAACAGACACATAGACCAGTGAAACAGAGTACAGAGCCCAGATAGGGACCCTCAATGCTATGGTCAAATAATCTTCAACAAAGCAGGAAAAAATATCCAGTGGAGAAAAGACAGTCTTTTCAATAAATGGTGCTGAGAAAATTGGACAGCTATTATAGAATAATGAAACTTGACCATTCTCTTACACCACACACAAAGACAAACTCAAAATGGATCAAAGACCTCAATGAGGCAGAAATCTATCAATATCATAGAGGAGAACATAGACAGTGATCTCTTCAATATTGCCTGCAGGAGCTTCTTTCAAGACATGTCTCCAAAGGCAAAGGAAAAAAAAAGCAAAAATGAACTTTTGGGACTTCACAAGATAAAAAGCTTCTGCACAGCAAAGGAAACAGTCAACAAAACAAAGAAGCAACCCACAGAATGGGAGAAGATATTCGCAAATGACACTGCAGACAAAGATCTATAAAGAACTCCTCAAATTCAACACCCAAAAGAATAGAAAATCATGTCAAAAAATGGGCAGAACACATGAACAGACACTTCTCCAAAGAAGACATACAATTGGCTAACAGACACATGAAAAAATGTTCATCGTCATTAGCCATCAGGGAGATTCAAATCAAAACCATATTGAGATAACACCTTACACCAGTTAGAATGGCCAAAATTAACAAGACAAGAAACAACATGTGTTAGAGAGGATGTGGAGAAAGGGGAACCCTTTTACACTGTTGTTGAGAATGTAAGTTGGTGCACCCACTTTGGAGAACAGTGTAGACATTCCTTAAGAAATTAAAACTAGAGCTACCCTATGACCCTGCAATTGCACTATGGGATATTTACCCCAAAGATACTGATGTAGTGAAAAGAAGGGCCATATATACCCCAATTTTCATAGCAGCAATGGCCACAATTGCCAAATTGTGGGAAGAACGAAGATGCCCTTCAACAGATGAATGGATAGAGAAGATATGGTCTATATATACTACGGAATATTACACCTCCATCAGAGAGGTTGAATACCCAGCTTTTGTATTAACATGGCTGAGACTGGAGGAGATTATGCTGAATGAAATAAATCAAGCAGAGAGAGTTAATTATCATATGCTTTCACTTACTTGTGGAGAATAAGGAATAACATGGAGGACATTAGGAGAAGTAAAGGAAAAGTGAATTGAGGGAAACCAGAGAAGGAGGTGAAGCATGAGAGACTGCAGACTCTGAGAAACAAACTGAGAGGTTTGGAAGATATGAGTGGGGAGATGGGTGAGCCTGGTGGTGTGTGTTAAGGAGGGCACATATTACATGGAGCATTGGGTGTGGTGCATAAATAATGAATCCTGGAACACTGAAAAAATAAAATAATTTTTTTTCAAAAAAGGAAAAGAAGATATATATGTATCCTAAGAAAGTCAAATCCATAATTCATCACCAAAACTTTAAACTACTCCCATTTCCCAAAACTTAATATTTTCATAATTTTCTTTAAAAAATTAAAATAGAAGTATGTGTAAGAAGTAAAAGTCACCAGATCTTCCAACAGAATGAGATAACTACTATCATTACTCTGGTAGTGATACATTTTCTAAAATATTTGGGGACACCTGGGCAGCTCCATTGTTTAAGTCTGTCTTCAGCTCAGGTCATGACCCCAAGGTCCTGGGAACAAGACCCAGGTCTGTTCCTGGCTCAGTGGGAAGTCTGCTTCTCCCTCTTCCTTTGCCCCATTCCCTGCTCATTCTCTCTCTCACTAATAAATAAATAAAATCTTTAAAAAATAAAAAAAAAAATTATGCATTTGTGAACCCATGCACAGCCATGCCTAGCATTCCATACTATCACTGTTCCCACCACAGTAAACAACATGTTAAATGAGTTTGTCCACGTGCTCATCCTCATATGCAATTATGTGTCTATAGAAATTCATACCTATATGTGCTTGAGTCTTACAAAATATATACAAAAAAGAAAAAATGTATACAAAAATGGCATTATAATCCAGACCATTCTTTTTTTAAAAAGATATTTTATTTGAAAGAGAGTGTACATTAACAGAGAGGAGGGGCAGAGGGAGACAGAAAATCAAGCTCCCCACTGCACAGGAAGCCCAATGAGAGGCTCAATCCGAGAGTCCTAGGATCAAGATCTGAGCTGAAGGCAGATGATTAAGCAAATGAATTGCCCAGACCATTCTTATCTGTACCTTCAACTCTACTTAGTAGAACTCCAACTCAGTCACTGCACATCTACAGTATTTTTCTCACTGGCTTTCCTATGTCATCACTTACTCTACCTGTTGATGGGAACCCAGGTCAATTCTAGTGTTGTGCTGCTATGAGTCATGAAGCCATTGACACATGCATTCTACTGTACCCTTACACACAAAAGTTTCTTTATCTGGCTATAAGTCTCCAGAGGGTTTTTAATAAAATCATATGTATGTTTTTTTACTGAGATACAACCTCATACCAGTCAGAACAGGTAAAATTAACAAGTCAGGAAATGATAGGTGTTGATGAGGATATGGAGAAAGGGGAACTCTCCTACACTGTTGGTGGGAATGCAATCTGGTGCAGCCACACTGGAAAACAGTATGGAGGTTCCTCAAAAAGCTGAAAATGGAGCTACTCTACAACCTAGCAATTGCACTACTGGGTATTTATACCAAAGATACAAATGTAGTGATCCAAAGAGGCATGTACACCCCAGTGTTTAGCAGCAATATCCAAAATAGCTGAACTATGCAAAGAGCCTAGATGTCCATCAACAGATGAATGGATAAAGAAGATGTGGTTTATATATACAATGGAATATTATGCAGCCATCAAAAAAATCTTGCCATTTGCAATGATGTGGATGGAACTAGAGCATATTACGCTAAAGGAAATAAGTCAATCAGAGAAAGACAATTATCATATGACCTCATTGATACAAGGAATTTGAGAAACAAGACAGAGGATCACAGGGGAAGGGAGGAAAAAATGAAACAAGATGAAACCAGGGAGGGAGAATAAGCCATAAAATACTTAATCTCAAAAAACAAACTGTGTGTTGCTGGAGTGGAGGGGGGTGGGAGGGCTGGCATGGCAGGGTGGTGGATGCTGGGGAGGTTACGTGATATGGTGAGTGCTGTGAATTGTGTAAGACTGATAAATCACAAACCTGTATCCCTGAAATAAATAACACATTATATGTTAATTTTTTAAGAAGCCAAAAAAATCATATATGTGTTTTACATTGAAGAGATATTTTATATTTATTTTCCTAGAGGACCCTAAAACTTAGTATTAACAGAAATGAAATAAATGAGCACATTTTTCCAACTCCCTCTGCCACCAGCAACTGTGATCTGGAAACATAAACGGGGTCATCTTAAATCACCGACATATTAATACTCCTGCACACAGAGATCACAGCTCTCTAATCCCTAATTTTCTCAATGATTACAAACCTGGCCCCAGTCACCAGTCCACACTCTACTTGGAACATATTTGAAAGGAAGACAGGCTCTGTCACAAAATCAGAAAAGCAGCCTCATTCTGAAGATAGGCCCTAGAGAGAAACATCAAGGACTCAGTCCAAAACAAAACCCTATCCCCCCTCCCTACACCACTCAGAAGGTGGAAGCCTTTCCAGCCATCCTGGGCTGCCATAGGCAAGGACACACAATTGAGTCTCAACAAAACAAGAGTAACAAGACACAGACATTGATGAGGGCTAAAGAGAGGTCCTATAGTTGATGGAAGGCCCAGTAGGATTTGAAGTTAGAACCAAAAGGAACATCTTGTCCCATTCTGCCTTCAAGGAGCTGAGACACACAGAGTGCACAATGACTTTCCAGTGCTGGAATTCTGAAAGCGCACCAAGTGCCAGATACAGACACAGCTTGCTTCTCCTCTGTTCAGTACATGTTTCTGCTATCATATGTTATTGCCATTCAGTCTCAACCTCAACATTGACTCTTCAGGAGAGTCTTTGATGGCTTCCAAACTGGAGTACTGCATAGCCACAGTCACATGACGTCCTTCTATTCCCATTATGATGTTTATCCTTACTTGATATTTTCTTGGCTCTTTTGGATCTTTGTTGTTTCTTTGTCTGGTTTTCTGTCTCCCCTCAATAAATAAGATCTAAGGGAATAAATGTTAGTCTGTTCAACACTATTCCATGGGGCTCTAACCACTTCATAAACTCCTGAGAAATGTGAGTTAGGAATACATAATGAATGCAATAGAAATTTATATACTAAGCACCAAACAAAGAGAGGATTACCTTAAAGGATCAGGTGGGGAGTACACTATGAAAAATAAGGTCAAGCAGACAAGAATGACATCTTGGAAAGCAGAGCATCAGGCTATGCCTGTGTGTTATGATATAAAACAGACAAAAAAGGCTTTTGCAGACAGGAATCCCATAAACAAAATTAACTAATCAAGAATTCCAATGGTGTTTAGCTATAACAGTATTTTACTGCCTCAAATCTCTATAATCAAAAGTATCTAGACATAAAAAAATTTACACTAAAAGCTACATGCATATGATACAGATTCCACACACACAAGTGAAGCATAATCATTATTCAGCTGCTTATCAACACCTCACAAGTACTTCCTGTTGAAAATCCAGGGAGGTTCTTCCCAGAAGTTCCATGTGTCCTTGTTAATTATTTTGCTGTCAAAAGGATCTCTCCTGAGCATAAATTTTCCCTACCATTGGCTTTTCATAATCAATAAAAGGAACTTTGGAATATTCCCCTAGTTCTTCTTCATTTCCCAATGCAGACTCATCCCACTCACAGTTTATAATAGTTCCTACCATTGCCCAACATGTTCCCACTAAGTGTGAATGGCTGCTCCATATTGGAAAACCCAGAACAAATCATCAAATGCTCCCTGTGAAGGTAAAATTGACAAGAGTGATAGTTTCCAAATTTATTGCTTTAGTTTTACCTCTGTCTTTCAAGGAATACCTCATTGTTACTTCTCCCTTTATTGTATTTTGCATTCTTTTCATTTTCTGAAGATATTCCTGATTTTCTCTAAACTTCTCTCTAGTTTGAATGTTTTTGTCATACTGCATACTCTATATCTCCCATCATCCTTTGACCACATACAATCTATGCTAAATAATTGCTTTTATTTTATTTAATATTGTAGACCGTGCAATATTCTCTCCCAAAATGCCCTTCCTGGGGCACTTGGGTGCCTCAGTTGGTTAAGTGTCTGTCTTCAGCTCAGCTCTTGATCCTGAGGTCCTGGGATGGAGCCAAGGTCAGGGTCCCTGCTCTGTGGGAATCCTGCTTCTCCCTCTCCCTCTGCCATTCCCCCTTCTTGTTCTCTCTGGGTTTCTCTATCTCTCTGTAAATAAATAAATAAAAATCTTTAAGAACAAACAAACAAACAAACAAAATGCCCTTCCTGGAAATCTGAAAATAATGACACTTAGAAGAGTGTCCTCCTATACTGTTTCCATGGGAAAACACCTTTTGGACTACAGTGTCCAGTACACTCTGTAATACTTAAAGGAGCCTCTTTTCTCCTCTTCCTCACCTTCCTCAACCTTCACACTTATTTCATCAATCTTTAATCACCCTTCCTGGACATTTGACAACACTCACAGTTGCACAGGTTCCTTCCGGACACCTTAGGGCAGTATCATCTGAATATGGTGCCAAGCAGACCTTGAAATACAATCAAGCCTCCTTCTTCCTGCTCAACTTCTTCTACCCTAATATTTACCTTCGCAGGCTTGAATCATCACACTTGCTGGGTGTTGACTTTGCACACTGGCAACTATTTGTTGAAAAACCTGTTCAAGTTTCTTGGACATTGTGGTAATTTTTTTTCTGGCTTTACTGTTCATCTGTTCCACTGTCACCATTGTACAACAACAAAACAAAGATTTATAGCCTTTGATGAGAACAGATGCTGGGGTGATATTAATTCATACCAAAACCTCAAGGACTACATCTTTCGATAGGAAGTCTACACTGCATCAAGCCCTGACTCTAGAATAGTTTCATTCTGAGGGTAGACAACAGACAGACTTTGGAAATCCACATGAATTGACCTCATACGATTCATCACATACCCTGCCTGGAACACAAAACCCCCTTGTAGTAATCTGGTGGAGAATGCATGACCTGAATCTAATTTGTGAGGAACAATTTTTAAAATTCCAAAGGAACTCCCAAAAATGGGAAAGGAAATGTATTCTTCAAATTGTTGATGTCACAAAACATTTTTTTTAACACAGAAACATTGTTCGAATATAAAGGAGACTAAGACTTCAGGTAATTAAATGAAATATGCAGGGGCACCTGGGTGGCTCAGTCAGTTACGCATCTGCCTTTGGCTCAGGTCATGATCTCAGGGTCCTGAGATGACCCCCACATCAGCCTCCCTGCTCAAGGGAGAGTCTGCTTCTCCCTTTCTCTCTCTGACCCTCCTCCCTGCTTGTGCTCACTCGCTCTCTCTTTCTCTCTCTCCACCTGTCTCAAATTTAAAAATAATTTTTTTAATGAAATATGTGATCTTAGGGGTGCCTGGGTGGCTCAGTTGGCTAAAGCCTCTTCTTTTGGCTCTGGTAATGATCCCAGTATCCTGGGATCGAGCCCCATATCAGGCTCTCTGCTCAGCAAGGAGCGTGCTTCCCCCTCTCTCTCTGCCTCCCTCTCTGCCTACTTGTGATCTCTGTCTGTCAAATAAATAAATAAAATCTTTAAAAAAAAAAAAAAAGAAATATGTGATCTTAGGATGGATCATCTACTAGGGGAATACAAATTTGTAAGGGACCTTATTGGATCAAGTACTGCTTTGGGATTCTTTTTTTTTTTTTTAGAAGAGATTAAACATTGCATCCATTATTAAACTTATAAAATTAAAAACCCTACCTTGGTTATGTGAGAGAAATTTTGAATTACTAAGGTAATTAGTGGTAAAGAAATAGATCTAATGAAATTTTGGATCTGACTAAGGAGATTAACCATCTCCATTATCTTAATTACCTTGAGGCCACCATACTGAGAAGTCCCTAGCTAAAAAAATAGTTCATGTGTAAGCATCCTGGTCCACAGACCCAGCTAAATTCCACCTTAATGGCACACCAGACTAAGTACAAAAACAAGCTTGAAAGAACCTCCAAATGATTTCAGCCTCCAGCCATTCACATAGCCCCCAGCGTGCCCCAGAAGAAGCGACAACACATTCCTTTGGTGCCTTAGCCCAGTATCTCACCTGGAGTTTCTTTAAGCATCCCAGTGTGGTTGTTCTATAATACCTCAGTATTTTGCAGTGGTTCATTAGGCAGAGTAAATAATCAAAATGATTTTTATTCTCCCTGTATTCCTGAATACACCTTTTTCCTTTCAATTGCATACTATGACTCTCCTTGGTCACCAGTAAACAATTCCTATGCCGCCAGAAAATTTCCATGAATGAAAGCAAACACACAACATGGCTGCATGGTTTCTCAGTCTTACCAACCTTAGCATGTGCACATATCATGCCTCAAACAGGTTGATGTTGGCAGAGTGGCTTTGTTCCAGCCACAGAGGACACAACTACCATGTGGACTTTATCAGCTGAACTTTATTACTTACTCTCTATGGTCCTCACTTTCCTCATCAGTTAAAAATGGGTATAATGGGGGTCAAGGCAAGATGATGGAGGAGTAAGGGACCCTGTTTCAACTGTTCCCCTGAATTTAGCGGGGTATCTACCAAACCATTCTGAATACCCACAAAATCAGCCTAAGATATAAGAATATATATCTGGATCTCTAGAAGGAGAAAGTTCCAGCGGTTGACAGGCAAGAAGTGTGGAGTCGTGAATCTGCAGGCAGATATCTGAAGATAAACAGAAGTGGGTGGGAGCCACCATAAGCTGCCACCTGGAAAGTGATATAACACCAAAGTGAAAAGGCATCCCACATTGGGGACCAGGCACAGATTTGCAAAGTGTTAGCAGCAAGAAAGAACTTTAGAGCAGCCCCCAGATAGGATCCAGGAATTGCAGGAGGGTGTGCAAAACCAGGATGTCTAGAGTTTTAGAAGCACAATGGTCAGGGGTGCCTGGATGGCTCAGTGGGTTAAGCCTCTGGCTTTGGCTCAGGTCCTGGGATCAAGCCCCACATAGGGCTCTCTGCTCAGCAGTGAGCCTGCTTCCCCCTCTCTCTGTCTGCCTCTCTGCCTACTTGTGATCTCTCTCTCTCTCTCTCTCTGTCAAATAAATAAATAAAATCTTTATTAAAAAAAAAAAAAGAAGAAGAAGAAGAAGAAGCACAACAGTCAGAAACATGCCTGACCTTGGGGTTGACTTCTGGGAGAGTTTCTGTGGGTGCACACCACCATGGGAGGCCGCTGTTTTAGCAGCATATACAGAAACAGAACGTGTGAGTCCAGGAGAGCTAAGTAAAGAGCAGACTATGATTTCTCCGCTCTGGGAAAAAAGTTTGGGTGAGGCCATTTTTGCCCCAAGTCTTGGAATAGACACAGAAATCCACCAGGGAACAAAAGCTCAAAAAATCAGTTTCCCCTGAGCCTATCACTACCATCACCACCACCAACATCCCCACACTGACAGATAGCAGGGCAACTCTGCCCAAGCAGGGTTGCCTGAGTAACAGTGTGCTGGCCCTCTCCCCCAGAAGACAAGCTGGAAGAACAAAGGGCAACAATCCTAGGATCCCCCATAAAATGGGTGCATCTTGCTTGGGACACAGTTAATACTTTGGATTCTGTACCTTCCCTCAACTACCCTTCAACAGAATGACTAAGAGGAAGAACTCCAACCAAAAAAAAAAAAAAAAAAAAAAAAAAAAAACAGAAACTATGGCCTTTGCCACAGACCTAGTGGATATGGATAGAAGCAAGATGTCAGAGATATACTTCAGAGTAGCAATTATGAAGTCGATATCTAGGCTTGAGAAAAATATTACTGACAATATAGAATCTCTAAGGGCATAAATTAGATGTAATCAGGTCAAACTTAAATGTTATGAATGAGATGTATTCTAAACTGGATACCCTGGGTACCCAGCCAGGGTAAATGGGACAGAAGAATGAATTAGTGAGTTTGAAGATAGGATGAAAGAAAGGAAGAGAAGCTGAGGAGGCATGGGATAAACAGCAAGAAGCACTTGAGAATAGACTTAGAACAGTGATGCCATGCAACGTTCCAATGTCAGAAATAGATCCCTCAAGGGGTGGAGAGAAAAAGAGGACTAGAAAGTATATTTTAGTAAATCATAGCTGAGAGCTTTCCTAATCTGGGGAAGGAAATAAGCATTCATGTCCAAGAGGCAGAGAGGACTCCTCCCAAGATCAATAAGAAGAGACAAATGCTCTGTCATATAATAGTAAAACTTGCAAATTGTAGAATCAAGGAAGATATCCTGAGAACAATGAGGGGGAAGAGATATCTTACTTATTGAAAGAGGAACATCAGAATAACAACAGACCTGTCCACAGAAAACTGGTAAGTCAGAAAGGGCTGACAAGACATATTCAGGTGCTAAATGAGAAGAACATGCAGCCAAGGATACTTTATCCAGCAAGGCTGTCATTCAGAATGGATGGAGAGACAAGGAGCTTCCAGAACAAGCAGAAATTGCAAGAATATGTGACCACCATGCCATCCCTGCAAGAAATATTAAGGGGAATTCTATAAAAGAAGATAGACATCAAGATTAATACAGACCAGAAATTTACAGAGACAGGGACTTCACAGGCAATAGGATGGCACTAAAATCATAGTCACTCTCAACACAAACAGCCTAAATTCTCCCATTAAACAGCACAGGGTTGCATATTGGATAAAAAGACATGACCCATTCATATGCTGTCTACAAGAGACTCATTTTGAACCTAAAGACACCTCCAGTTTGAAAGTGAGGAGATGAAGAACCACTTATTATGCCAGTGGACCTCAAAAGAAAGCTGGGGTAGCAATTCTAATAGCAGACAAATTAGATTTTAAGTTCAAGACTGTAGTAAGAGATGTAGAGGGACACTATATCATACTTAAAGGGTCTATCCAACAAGAAGATCTAACCATTGTAAATACTATGCTCCCATAGTGGGAGCCAACTATATAAGCTGAATGTTAACCAAAATAAGGAATCATACTGATAATACTTTAATAGCAGGGGACCTCAACATTCCACTGTCAGCAATGAATAGATCATCTAAGCAGATCAACAAAAACAAAAGAGCTCTGAATGACACATTGGACCAGATGGACTTTGTAAATATACACAGAACATTCTGCTCTAAAAGAACAGAATATTCATTCTTCTCAAACACACATGGAACTTTCTCCAGAACAGACCACATACAGAGTCACAAATAAGGTCTCAACTGATAGGAAAAGATTGAGATTATTCCCTATATATTTTCAGATCACAATGTTTTGAAACTGGAACTCAGTCACAAGAAAAAAAATTAGAAGGAACTCAAACACTTGGAAATTAAAGACCATCCTGCTCAAGAATGTTTGGGTCAACCAGGAAATTAAAGAAGAAATTAAACAATTCATGGAAACCAATGAGAATGAAAATACATGTGTCCAAAACCTATGGGATACTGCAAAGTCAGTCTCAAGAGGGAAATACATAGCTACTCAAACCTCACTCAGAGAGTAGAAAAATCCCAAATGCACAACCTAACCTTACACCAAAAGGACCTGAAGAAAGAATAGCAAATAAAACTTAAACCAAACAGTACAAGAGAAATAATAAAGTTTAGAGAAATATTAGAATTATTAGAAATAGAAACCAGAAAAACAGTAGAGCAGATCAACAAAACCAGAAACTGGTTCTTTGAAAGAATTAATATGATCAATAAAACTCTGGCCAGAATTATCCAAAAGAAAAGAGAAAGGACCCAGATTAATACAATCATGAATGAAAGGGGAGAGATCATGACTAACACCAAGGAAATAAAAGCAATTACTAGAAATTATTATCAGCACTATATGCCAACAAATTAAGCAACCTGGAAGAAATGGATGCCTTCCTGGAAACTTATAAACTATCAAGACAATAAACAGGAAGAAGGGGGAGGAGTCAAGATGGCGGAGAAGTAGCAAGCTGAGACTGCTTCAGCTAGCCGGAGATCAGCTAGATAGCTTATCTAAAGATTGCAAACACCTGAAAATCCATCGGCAGATCGAAGAGAAGAAGAACAGCAATTCTGGAAACAGAAAAACAACCACTTTCTGAAAGGTAGGACCGGCGGAGAAGTGAATCCAAAGCGACGGGAAGATAGACCCCGGGGGGAGGGGCCGGCTCCCGGCAAGCGGCGGAGCAACCGCGCACAAAATCAGGACTTTTAAAAGTCTGTTCCGCAGAGGGACATCGCTCCAGAGGCTAAACCGGGGCGAAGCCCACGCGGGGTCAGCGTGGCCTCAGGTCCCGCAGGGTCACAGAAGGATCGGGGGTGTCTGAGTGTCGCAGAGCTTGCGGGTATTGGAACGGGAAAGCCGGCTACAGAGGCAGAGCCGACAGTAAGCTCGCAGCTCGGTGTTACCTTGAACCGGTCGCAGGCTCGGTGAGCTCGGGGCACGGGCGGAGGTCAGTCAGACGGGAGTAACTGGGCGCTGTTCTCTGAGGGTGCACTGGGGAGTGCGGCCCTGGGCTCTCGGCTCCTCCGGGCCGGAGACCAGGAGGCCGCCATTTGTATTCCCGTCCTCTGGAACTTTACGGAAAGCGCTCAGGGAACAAAAGCTCCTGAAAGCAAACCCGAGCGGATTACTCACCCCGGCCCCGGGTAAGGGCGGTGTAATTCCGCCTGGGGCAAAGACACTTGAGAATCACTACACCAGGCCCCTCCCCCAGAAGATCAACAAGAAATCCAGCCGAGACCAAGTTCACCTACCAAGGAGTGCGGTTTCAATACCAAGGAGAGCAGCAGAATTCCAGAGGAGGAGAAAGCCAAGCACGGAACTCATGGCTTTTTTCCTGTGATTTTTTTTAGTCTTGCAGTTAATTTAATTTTTTCTTCTTCATTTTTTTTTTTTTTCTCGCCTTCAGGTAAAATTTTATTTTTTATTTTATTTTGTTTTATTTATTTTTTATTTTTTATTTTTTTTTAACTGTTACCTTTTTCTTTTTTAACGATTTTTTAATAGTTTATCTAATATATATATATATTTTTTTACATTTTTCTTAGGTGTTTTCTTTTTTAAAAAAAAATTCTTTTCTTTTCTTTTCTTTTTTTTTTTTTCTTTTTTCTTTCTTCCTTTTTGAACCTCTTTTTATCCCCTTTCTCCCCACTCACGATTTTGGATCTCTTCTAATTTGGCTAAAGCATATATTCCTGGGGTTGTTGCCACCCTTTTAGTATTTTACTTGCCCCTTCATTTACTCTTATCTGGACAAAATGACAAGACGTAAAAATTCACCACAAAAAAAAGAACAAGAGGCAGTACCGAAGGCTAGGGACCTAATCAATACAGACATCGGTAATATGTCAGATCTAGAGTTCAGAATGACAATTCTCAAGGTTCTAGCCGGGCTCGAAAAAGGCATGGAAGATATTAGAGAAACCCTCTCGAGAGATATAAAAGCCCTTTCTGGAGAAATAAAAGAACTAAAATCTAACCAAGTTGAAATCAAAAAAGCTATTAATGAGGTGCAATCAAAAATGGAGGCTCTCACTGCTAGGATAAATGAGGCAGAAGAAAGAATTAGTGATATAGAAGACCAAATGACAGAGAATAAAGAAGCTGATCAAAAGAGGGACAAACAGCTACTGGACCACGAGGGGAGAATTCGAGAGATAAGTGACACCATAAGACGAAACAACATTAGAATAATTGGGATTCCAGAAGAAGAAGAAAGTGAGAGGGGAGCAGAAGGTATACTGGAGAGAATTATTGGGGAGAATTTCCCCAATATGGCAAAGGGAACGAGCATCAAAATTCAGGAGGTTCAGAGAATGCCCCTCAAAATAAATAAGAATAGGCCCACACCCCGTCACATAATAGTAAAATTTACAAGTCTCAATGACAAAGAGAAAATCCTGAAAGCAGCCCGGGAAAAGAAGTCTGTAACATACAATGGTAAAAATATTAGATTGGCAGCTGACTTATCCACAGAGACCTGGCAGGCCAGAAAGAGCTGGCATGATATTTTCAGAGCACTAAACGAGAAAAACATGCAGCCAAGAATACTATATCCAGCTAGGCTATCATTGAAAATAGAAGGAGAGATTAAAAGCTTCCAGGACAAACAACAACTGAAAGAATTTGCAAATACCAAACCAGCTCTACAGGAAATATTGAAAGGGGTCCTCTAAGCAAAGAGAGAGCCTACAAGTGGTAGATCAGAAAGGAACAGAGACCATATACAGTAACAGTCACCTTACAGGCAATACAATGGCACTAAATTCATATCTCTCAATAGTTACCCTGAATGTGAATGGGCTAAATGCCCCTGTCAAAAGACACAGGGTATCAGAATGGATAAAAAAACAAAACCCATCTATATGTTGCCTCCAAGAAACACATTTTAAGCCCGAAGACACCTCCAGATTTAAAGTGAGGGGGTGGAAAAGAATTTACCATGCTAATGGACATCAGAAGAAAGCAGGAGTGGCAATCCTTATATCAGATCAATTAGATTTTAAGCCAAAGACTGTAATAAGAGATGAGGAAGGACACTATATCATACTCAAAGGGTCTGTCCAACAAGAAGATTTAACAATTTTAAATATCTATGCCCCCAACGTGGGAGCAGCCAACTATATAAACCAATTAATAACAAAATCAAAGAAACACATAAACAACAATACAATAATAGTAGGGGACTTTAATATTCCCCTCACTGAAATGGACAGGTCATCCAAGCAAAAGATCAGCAAGGAAATAAAGGCCTTAAATGACACACTGGACCAGATGGACATCACAGATATATTCAGAATATTTCATCCCAAAGCAACAGAATACACATTCTTCTCTAGTGCACATGGAACATTCTCCAGAATAGATCACATCCTCGGTCCTAAATCAGGACTCAACCGGTATCAAAAGATTGGGATCATTCCCTGCATATTTTCAGACCACAATGCTCTAAAGCTAGAACTCAACCACAAAAGGAAGTTTGGAAAGAACCCAAATACATGGAGACTAAACAGTATCCTTCTAAAGAATGAATGGGTCAACCGGGAAATTAAAGAAGAATTGAAAAAAATCATGGAAACAAATGATAATGAAAATACAACGGTTCAAAATCTGTGGGACACAACAAAGGCAGTCCTGAGAGGAAAATATATAGCGGTACAAGCCTTTCTCAAGAAACAAGAAAGGTCTCAGGTACACAACCTAACCCTACACCTAAAGGAGCTGGAGAAAGAACAAGAAAGAAACGCTAAGCCCAGCAGGAGAAGAGAAATCATAAAGATCAGAGCAGAAATCAATGAAATAGAAACCAAAAAAACAATAGAACAAATCAACGAAACTAGGAGCTGGTTCTTTGAAAGAATTAATAAAATTGATAAACCCCTGGCCCGACTTATCAAAAAGAAAAGAGAAAGGACCCAAATAAATAAAATCATGAATGAAAGAGGAGAGATCACAACTAACACCAAAGAAATACAAACTATTATAAGAACATACTATGAGCAACTCTACGGCAATAAATTTGACAATCTGGAAGAAATGGATGCATTCCTAGAAACATATAAACTACCACAACTGAACCATGAAGAAATAGAAAGCCTGAACAGACCCATAACCAGTAAGGAGATTGAAACAGTCATTAAAAATCTCCAAACAAACAAAAGCCCAGGGCCAGACGGCTTCCCGGGGGAATTCTACCAAACATTTAAAGAAGAACTAATTCCTATTCTCCTGAAACTGTTCCAAAAAATAGAAATGGAAGGAAAACTTCCAAACTCATTTTATGAGGCCAGCATCACCTTGATCCCAAAACCAGACAAGGATCCCACCAAAAAAGAGAGCTATAGACCGATATCCTTGATGAACACAGATGCGAAAATACTCAACAAAATACTAGCCAATCGGATTCAACAGTACATTAAAAAGATTATTCACCACGACCAAGTGGGATTTATTCCAGGGCTGCAAGGTTGGTTCAACATCCGCAAATCAGTCAATGTGATACAACACATCAATAAAAGTAAGAACAAGAACCATATGATACTCTCAATAGATGCTGAAAAAGCATTTGACAAAGTACAACATCCCTTCCTGATCAAAACTCTTCAAAGTGTAGGGATAGAGGGCACATACCTCAATATCATCAAAGCCATCTATGAAAAACCCACCGCAAATATCATTCTCAATGGAGAAAAACTGAAAGCTTTTCCGCTAAGGTCAGGAACACGGCAGGGATGTCCATTATCACCACTGCTATTCAACATCGTACTAGAGGTCCTAGCCTCAGCAATCAGACAACAAAAGGAAATTAAAGGCATCCAAATCGGCAAAGAAGAAGTCAAATTATCACTCTTCGCAGATGATATGATACTCTATGTGGAAAACCCAAAAGACTCCACTCCAAAACTGCTAGAACTTATACAGGAATTCAGTAAAGTGTCAGGATATAAAATCAATGCACAGAAATCAGTTGCATTTCTCTACACCAACAGCAAGACAGAAGAAAGAGATATTAAGGAGTCAATCCCATTTACAATTGCATCCAAAACCATAAGATACCTAGGAATAAACCTAACCAAAGAGACACAGAATCTATACTCAGAAAACTATAAAGTACTCATGAAAGAAATTGAGGAAGACACAAAGAAATGGAAAAATGTTCCATGCTCCTGGATTGGAAGAATAAATATTGTGAAAATGTCTATGCTACCTAAAGCAATCTACACATTTAATGCAATTCCTATCAAAGTACCATCCATCTTTTTCAAAGAAATGGAACAAATAATTCTAAAATTTATATGGAACCAGAAAAGACCTCGAATAGCCAAAGGGATATTGAAAAAGAAAGCCAACGTTGGTGGCATCACAATTCCGGACTTCAAGCTCTATTACAAAGCTGTCATCATCAAGACAGCATGGTACTGGCACAAAAACCGACACATAGATCAATGGAACAGAATAGAGAGCCCAGAAATAGACCCTCAACTCTATGGTCAACTAATCTTCGACAAAGCAGGAAAGAATGTCCAATGGAAAAAAGACAGCCTTTTCAATAAATGGTGCTGGGAAAATTGGACAGCCACATGCAGAAAAATGAAATTGGACCATTTCTTTACACCACACACAAAAATAGACTCAAAATGGATGAAGGACCTCAATGTACGAAAGGAGTCCATCAAAATCCTTGAGGAGAACACGGGCAGCAACCTCTTCGACCTCTGCCGCAGCAACATCTTCCTAGGAACAACGCAAAAGGCAAGGGAAGCAAGGGAAAAAATGAACTACTGGGATTTCATCAAGATCAAAAGCTTTTGCACAGCAAAGGAAACAGTTAACAAAATCAAAAGACAACTGACAGAATGGGAGAAGATATTTGCAAACGACATATCAGATAAAGGACTAGTGTCCAGAATCTATAAAGAACTTAGCAAACTCAACACCCAAAGAACAAATAATCCAATCAAGAAATGGGCAGAAGACATGAACAGACATTTCTGCAAAGAAGACATCCAGATGGCCAACAGACACATGAAAAAGTGCTCCATATCACTCGGCATCAGGGAAATACAAATCAAAACCACAATGAGATATCACCTCACACCAGTCAGAATGGCTAAAATCAACAAGTCAGGAAATGACAGATGCTGGCGAGGATGCGGAGAAAGGGGAACCCTCCTACACTGTTGGTGGGAATGCAAGCTGGTGCAGCCACTCTGGAAAACAGCATGGAGGTTCCTCAAAATGTTGAAAATAGAACTGCCCTATGACCCAGCAATTGCACTATTGGGTATTTACCCTAAAGATACAAATGTAGTGATCCAAAGGGACACATGCACCCGAATGTTTATAGCAGCAATGTCCACAATAGCCAAACTATGGAAAGAACCTAGATGTCCATCAACAGATGAATGGATCAAGAAGATGTGGTATATATACACAATGGAATACTATGCAG
Organism: Mustela lutreola; assembly: GCF_030435805.1. Taxonomy (NCBI): domain Eukaryota; kingdom Metazoa; phylum Chordata; class Mammalia; order Carnivora; family Mustelidae; genus Mustela; species Mustela lutreola. Next base: position 60,713,661 of record NC_081297.1, read on the forward strand.
CCATCAAAAGAAATGAAATCTTGCCATTTGCAACAACATGGATGGAACTAGAGCGTATCATGCTTAGCGAAATAAGTCAAGCAGAGAAAGACAACTATCATATGATCTCCCTGATATGAGGAAGTGGTGATGCAACATGGAGGCTTAAGTGGGTAGAAGAATAAATGAAACAAGATGGGATTGGGAGGGAGACAAACCATAAGTGACTCTTAATCTCACAAAACAAACTGAGGGATGCCGGGGGGAGGGGGTTGGGGAGAAGGGGGTGGGATTATGGACATTGGGGAGGGTATGTGATTTGGTGAGTGCTGTGAAGTGTGTAAACCTGGTGATTCACAGACCTGGGGATAAAAATATATGTATATAAAAAATATATGTTTATAAAAAATAAAAAAAATAAAAAAATAAAAAAAAAAAAATAAAAAAAAAAAAATATATATGTTTATAAAAAATAAAAAATTAAAAAAAAAAAAAAAAAAAAAAAAACAGGAAGAAACAGACAATCAGAATAGGCCAAAAATCAGTAATGTAATTGAAACAGTAATCAAAAACCTCGTTGTTTTGTTGACTGTTTCCTTTGCTGTGCAGAAGCTTTTGATTTTGATGAAGTCCCAAAGTTTATTTTCGCTTTTGTTTCCTTTGCCTTTAGAGACATATCTTGTAAGAAGTTGCTGTGGCTGATATCGCAGAGATTACTGCCTATGTTCTCCTCTAGGATTCTGATGGATTCCTGTCTCACGTTGAGGTCTTTTATCCATTTTGAGTTTATCTTTGTGTACGGTGTAAGAGAATGCTAGAGTTTCATTCTTCTACATATAGCTGTCCAGTTTTCCCAGCACCATTTATTGAAGAGACTGTCCTTTTTCCACTGTATATTTTTTCCTGTTTTGTTGAAGATTAATTGACCATAGAGTTGAGGGTCCATATCTGGGCTCTCTACTCTGTTCCACTGGTCTATGTGTCTGTTTTTATGCCAGTACCATGCTGTCTTGGTGATCACAGCTTTGTAATAAAGCTTGAAATCAGGTAACGTGATGCCCCCAGTTTTATTTTGTTTTTCAACATTTCCTTAGCGATTTGGGGTCTCTTCTGATTCCATACATTTTTGGATTATTTGCTCCAACTCTTTGAAAAATATCGGTGGAATTTTGATCGGAATAGCATGAAAAGTATAGATTGCTCTTGGCAGTATAGACATTTTAACAATGTTTATTCTTCCAATCCAAGAGCATGGAATGGTCTTCCATCTTTTTGTATCTTCTTCAATTTCTTTCATGAGTGTTCTGTAGCTCCTCAAGTACAGATCCTTTACCTCTTTGGTTAGGTTTATTCCCAGGTATCTTATGGTTCTTGGTGCTATAGTGAATGGAATCGATTCTCTAATTTCCCTTTCTGTATTTTCATTGTTAGTGTCTAAGAAAGCCACTGATTTCTGCACACTGACTTTGTACCCTGCCACGTTCCTGAATTGCTGTATGAGTTCTAGTAGTTTGGGGGTGGAGTCTTTTGGGTTTTCCATATAAAGAATCATATCATCTGTGAATAGAGTTTGACTTCATTGCCAATTTGGATACCTTTTATTTCTCTTTGTTGTCTGATTGCTGTTGCTAGGACTTCTAATACTATGTTGAACAAGAGTGGTGAGAGTGGGCATCCTTGTCGTGTTCCTGATCTCAATGGGAAAAATGCAAGCTTTTTCCCATTGAGGATGATATTTGCTGTGGGTCTTTCATAGATAGATTTGATGAGGTTCAGGAATGTTCCCTCTACCCCTATACTTTGAAGTGTTTTAATTGGGAATGGATGCTGGATTTTGTCAAATGCTTTTTCTGCATCAATTGAGAGGACCATGTGGTTCTTCTCTCTTCTCTTATTAATTTGTTCTATCGCATTGATTTATTTGTGAATGTTGAACCATCCTTGTAGCCCAGGGATGAATCCCACCTAGTCATGGTGGATAATCTTTTTTTTTTTTTTAATTTTTTTATTTTTTATAAACATATATTTTTATCCCCAGGGGTACAGGTCTGTGAATCACCAGGTTTACACACTTCACAGCACTCACTAAATCACATACCCTCCCCAATGTCCATAATCCCACCCCCTTCTCCCAAACCCCCTCCCCCCGGCAACCCTCAGTTTGTTTTGTGAGATTAAGAGTCACTTATGGTTTGTCTCCCTCCCAATCCCATCTTGTTTCATTTATTCTTCTTCTACCCACTTAAGCCTCCATGTTGTATCACCACTTCCTCATATCATGGAGATCATATGATAGTTGTCTTTCTCTGCTTGACTTATTTCGCTAAGCATGATACGCTCTAGTTCCATCCATGTTGTTGCAAATGGCAAGATTTCATTTCTTTTGATGGCTGCATAGTACTCCATTGTGTATATATACCACATCTTCTTGATCCATTCATCTGTTGATGGACATCTAGGTTCTTTCCATAGTTTGGCTATTGTGGACATTGCTGCTATAAACATTCGGGTGCATGTGTCCCTTTGGATCACTACATTTGTATCCTTAGGGTAAATACCCAATAGTGCAATTGCTGGGTCATAGGGCAGTTCTATTTTCAACATTTTGAGGAACCTCCATGCTGTTTTCCAGAGTGGCTGCACCAGCTTGCATTCCCACCAACAGTGTAGGAGGGTTCCCCTTTCTCCGCATCCTCGCCAGCATCTGTCATTTCCTGACTTGTTGATTTTAGCCATTCTGACTGGTGTGAGGTGATATCTCATTGTGGTTTTGATTTGTATTTCCCTGATGCCGAGTGATATGGAGCAATTTTTCATGTGTCTGTTCGCCATCTGGATGTCTTCTTTGCAGAAATGTCTGTTCATGTCTTCTGCCCATTTCTTGATTGGATTATTTGTTCTTTGGGTGTTGAGTTTGCTAAGTTCTTTATAGATTCTGGACACTAGTCCTTTATCTGATATGTCGTTTGCAAATATCTTCTCCCATTCTGTCAGTTGTCTTTTGATTTTGTTAACTGTTTCCTTTGCTGTGCAAAAGCTTTTGATCTTGATGAAATCCCAGTAGTTCATTTTTTCCCTTGCTTCCCTTGCCTTTTGCGTTGTTCCTAGGAAGATGTTGCTGCGGCAGAGGTCGAAGAGGTTGCTGCCCGTGTTCTCCTCAAGGATTTTGATGGATTCCTTTCGTACATTGAGGTCCTTCATCCATTTTGAGTCTATTTTTGTGTGTGGTGTAAGGAAATGGTCCAATTTCATTTTTCTGCATGTGGCTGTCCAATTTTCCCAGCACCATTTATTGAAAAGGCTGTCTTTTTTCCATTGGACATTCTTTCCTGCTTTGTCGAAGATTAGTTGACCATAGATTTGAGGGTCTATTTCTGGGCTCTCTATTCTGTTCCATTGATCTATGTGTCTGTTTTTGTGCCAGTACCATGCTGTCTTGATGATGACAGCTTTGTAATAGAGCTTGAAGTCCGGAATTGTGATGCCACCAACGTTGGCTTTCTTTTTCAATATCCCTTTGGCTATTCGAGGTCTTTTCTGGTTCCATATAAATTTTAGAATTATTTGTTCCATTTCTTTGAAAAAGATGGATGGTACTTTGATAGGAATTGCATTAAATGTGTAGATTGCTTTAGGTAGCATAGACATTTTCACAATATTTATTCTTCCAATCCAGGAGCATGGAACATTTTTCCATTTCTTTGTGTCTTCCTCAATTTCTTTCATGAGTACTTTATAGTTTTCTGAGTATAGATTCTGTGTCTCTTTGGTTAGGTTTATTCCTAGGTATCTTATGGTTTTGGATGCAATTGTAAATGGGATTGACTCCTTGATATCTCTTTCTTCTGTCTTGCTGTTGGTGTAGAGAAATGCAACTGATTTCTGTGCATTGATTTTATATCCTGACACTTTACTGAATTCCTGTATAAGTTCTAGCAGTTTTGGAGTGGAGTCTTTTGGGTTTTCCACATATAGTATCATATCATCTGCGAAGAGTGATAATTTGACTTCTTCTTTGCCGATTTGGATGCCTTTAATTTCCTTTTGTTGTCTGATTGCTGAGGCTAGGACCTCTAGTACGATGTTGAATAGCAGTGGTGATAATGGACATCCCTGCCGTGTTCCTGACCTTAGCGGAAAAGCTTTCAGTTTTTCTCCATTGAGAATGATATTTGCGGTGGGTTTTTCATAGATGGCTTTGATGATATTGAGGTATGTGCCCTCTATCCCTACACTTTGAAGAGTTTTGATCAGGAAGGGATGTTGTACTTTGTCAAATGCTTTTTCAGCATCTATTGAGAGTATCATATGGTTCTTGTTCTTTCTTTTATTGATGTGTTGTATCACATTGACTGATTTGCGGATGTTGAACCAACCTTGCAGCCCTGGAATAAATCCCACTTGGTCGTGGTGAATAATCTTTTTAATGTACTGTTGAATCCTATTGGCTAGTATTTTGTTGAGTATTTTCGCATCTGTGTTCATCAAGGATATCGGTCTATAGCTCTCTTTTTTGGTGAGATCCTTGTCTGGTTTTGGGATCAAGGTGATGCTGGCCTCATAAAATGAGTTTGGAAGTTTTCCTTCCATTTCTATTTTTTGGAACAGTTTCAGGAGAATAGGAATTAGTTCTTCTTTAAATGTTTGGTAGAATTCCCCCGGGAAGCCGTCTGGCCCTGGGCTTTTGTTTGTTCGGAGATTTTTAATGACTGTTTCAATCTCCTTACTGGTTATGGGTCTGTTCAGGCTTTCTATTTCTTCCTGGTTCAGTTGTGGTAGTTTATATGTTTCTAGGAATGCATCCATTTCTTCCAGATTGTCAAATTTATTGCCGTAGAGTTGCTCATAGTATGTTCTTATAATAGTTTGTATTTCTTTGGTGTTAGTTGTGATCTCTCCTCTTTCATTCATGATTTTATTTATTTGGGTCCTTTCTCTTTTCTTTTTGATAAGTCGGGCCAGGGGTTTATCAATTTTATTAATTCTTTCAAAGAACCAGCTCCTAGTTTCGTTGATTTGTTCTATTGTTTTTTTGGTTTCTATTTCATTGATTTCTGCTCTGATCTTTATGATTTCTCTTCTCCTGCTGGGCTTAGGGTTTCTTTCTTGTTCTTTCTCCAGCTCCTTTAGGTGTAGGGTTAGGTTGTGTACCTGAGACCTTTCTTGTTTCTTGAGAAAGGCTTGTACCGCTATATATTTTCCTCTCAGGACTGCCTTTGTTGTGTCCCACAGATTTTGAACCGTTGTATTTTCATTATCATTTGTTTCCATGATTTTTTTCAATTCTTCTTTAATTTCCCGGTTGACCCATTCATTCTTTAGAAGGATACTGTTTAGTCTCCATGTATTTGGGTTCTTTCCAAACTTCCTTTTGTGGTTGAGTTCTAGCTTTAGAGCATTGTGGTCTGAAAATATGCAGGGAATGATCCCAATCTTTTGATACCGGTTGAGTCCTGATTTAGGACCGAGGATGTGATCTATTCTGGAGAATGTTCCATGTGCACTAGAGAAGAATGTGTATTCTGTTGCTTTGGGATGAAATATTCTGAATATATCTGTGATGTCCATCTGGTCCAGTGTGTCGTTTAAGGCCTTTATTTCCTTGCTGATCTTTTGCTTGGATGACCTGTCCATTTCAGTGAGGGGAGTGTTAAAGTCCCCTACTATTATTGTATTATTGTTGATGTGTTTCTTTGATTTTGTTATTAATTGGTTTATATAGTTGGCTGCTCCCACATTGGGGGCATAGATATTTAAAATTGTTAAATCTTCTTGTTGGACAGACCCTTTGAGTATGATATAGTGTCCTTCCTCATCTCTTATTATAGTCTTTGGCTTAAAATCTAATTGATCTGATATAAGGATTGTCACTCCTGCTTTCTTCTGATGTCCATTAGCATGGTAAATTCTTTTCCACCCCCTCACTTTAAATCTGGAGGTGTCTTCGGGCTTAAAATGTGTTTCTTGGAGGCAACATATAGATGGGTTTTGTTTTTTTATCCATTCTGATACCCTGTGTCTTTTGACAGGGGCATTTAGCCCATTCACATTCAGGGTAACTATTGAGAGATATGAATTTAGTGCCATTGTATTGCCTGTAAGGTGACTGTTACTGTATATGGTCTCTGTTCCTTTCTGATCTACCACTTGTAGGCTCTCTCTTTTCTTAGAGGACCCCTTTCAAGATTTCCTGTAGAGCTGGTTTGGTATTTGCAAATTCTTTCAGTTGTTGTTTGTCCTGGAAGCTTTTAATCTCTCCTTCTATTTTCAATGATAGCCTAGCTGGATATAGTATTCTTGGCTGCATGTTTTTCTCGTTTAGTGCTCTGAAAATATCATGCCAGCTCTTTCTGGCCTGCCAGGTCTCTGTGGATAAGTCAGCTGCCAATCTAATATTTTTACCATTGTATGTTACAGACTTCTTTTCCTGGGCTGCTTTCAGGATTTTCTCTTTGTCATTGAGACTTGTAAATTTTACTATTAGGTGACGGGGTGTGGGCCTATTCTTATTGATTTTGAGGGGCATTCTCTGAACCTCCTGAATTTTGATGCTCGTTCCCTTTGCCATATTGGGGAAATTCTCCCCAATAATTCTCTCCAGTATACCTTCTGCTCCCCTCTCACTTTCTTCTTCTTCTGGAATCCCAATTATTCTAATGTTGTTTCGTCTTATGGTGTCACTTATCTCTCGAATTCTCCCCTCGTGGTCCAGTAGCTGTTTGTCCCTCTTTTGCTCAGCTTCTTTATTCTCTGTCATTTGGTCTTCTATATCACTAATTCTTTCTTCTGCCTCATTTATCCTAGCAGTTAGAGCCTCCATTTTTGATTGCACCTCATTAATAGCTTTTTTGATTTCACCTTGGTTAGATTTTAGTTCTTTTATTTCTCCAGAAAGGGCTTTTATATCTCTCGAGAGGGTTTCTCTAATATCTTCCATGCCTTTTTCGAGCCCGGCTAGAACCTTGAGAATTGTCATTCTGAACTCTAGGTCTGACATATTACCGATGTCTGTATTGATTAGGTCCCTAGCCTTCGGTACTGCCTCTTGTTCTTTTTTTTGTGTTGAATTTTTACGTCTTGTCATTTTGTCCAGATAAGAGTAAATGAAGGGGCAAGTAAAATACTAAAAGAGTGGCAACAACCCCAGGAAAATATGCTTTAACCAAATTAGAAGAGATCCAAAATCGTGAGTGGGGAGAAAGGGGATAAAAAGAGGTTCAAAAAGGAATGGATAATCTTTTTAATGTGCTGATGGATCCTGTAGGCTAGGATCTTGTTGAGAATCTTAGCATCCATATTCATCAGTGATATTGGTCTGAAATTCTCCTTTTTGGAGAATGATTGAGAGTGATTATTGATAGATACATTTTTAATGAAATCGAGCTACCTTTGAAGCCTTTTTTTCTGTATATTGTCTCTATATTTCTGTTCAATGCTATTCTTAGGATTTTCCCTCTTTTATAGAATCCCCCTTAATATTTCCTGTAGTGTCGACTTGGTGGTTGCATAGTCTTTTAAGCCTTACTGGTCTTGGAAACTCTTTATCTCTCCATCCATTTTGAATGTCAGTCTTGCTGGATAAAGTATTCTTGGCTGCATGTTCTTCTCATTTAGTGCCCTGAATATATCTTGCCAGCCTTTTCTGGCTTGCCAGTTCTCTGTGGACAGGTCTGACATTATTCTAATAGGCTTCCCTCTGTAAGTAAGGAGAATCTTTGCCCTAGCAGCTTTCAAGAGATTATACCTACAATTATAATTCCTCAATTTGACTATCAGGTGCCTTGATGTTTTTTTGGAATGTATAATCTGGGGTGGAGACCTTCAGCCTCTAGTACATGAACGCTGGTTCCATTCGTGAGATTGGGAAAATTTTCATGAAGGACTTGTTTCACTATATCTTCTAGACTTCTTTCTTTCTCCTCCCCTTCAGGAATTCCAATAATTCTGACATTGGAACGCTTCATGGCATCACTTATTTCCCCGATTCTGTTTTCGTGGTTTCTAAGCTGTTTGTTCCAGGCTTCCTCCTGATCCTTTCTCTCTATCTGTTTGTCCTCCAGATCACTAATTCTATCTTCTGTCTCAGTTACCCTAGCTTTGAGAGAATTTAAATTATATTGGAACTCATTGAGAGCATTGTGAATCTCCTCCCTGGTAGCTTTAAGCTCCGCCCTAACATTGTGAACATCCTGTCTGGTCGCTTTCGGTTTGGCCCTAATCAATTCCGTTTGGTCATCCATGGCTTTCTCCAAACTACCTATTGCCTGGATAATTTTTAGCCTGAATTCTCTTTCCAACATATTGTCTATGTTGATAGCCATTAGCTCTGTTGCAGAACGTCCATCCTCTGTATTTTTCTTCTGTTGGGCATTCCTCCTCCTAGTCATTTTGGTGGGAGATGACTGAACAGATGTAGCTGGATGTATCAACTGTGTTGCAGTCAAGGTGCACCCTGGAACACTTCTGAGCAATCGGGATTCCCCACCCCAATGAGAGATTAAAGAAAAGAAAAAGAAAAAAAGAGAGAGAGAGAGAGGAAAGAAAGGAAGATGAAAGAGAAGGTTCAGCCCAGATGGGCTCCAAGGTAAGATTTATGAAGTAGACAAACAAAAAGGGACAAACAAAAAGACTGATACAAGTATATGACAAGAGAAAAATATATATATATGCAAATAAAGGAAGAACCTCGTCAAAAAGAACCCCAAGTGTAAGATTTATATGCTATCAGGACAAACACAGAAACACTGGTGGAAGAAGAAGATGGGAGAGTGGTTATAAATTCTAAGTGTGTGTGAGGAAGGTTGTTTTGATTCTTCCTGGATGTATCTTGATATCTTTGTTAAAGGACTCGACTTTCCTAAGATAAAGGGGATAAAAAATTGGTTTACCTATAGGGGTAGTATTGATTGGGGAAAGAGGATAAAAATAAAAACGAATAAACTAGACTAAACTAAACTAAAATTTAAAAAGAGGAGTTCAAAAAATAAAAATGCAAAAGATAAACATAGATGTATGTATCAAAAAGTTCAGCTTAGAAGGGTATTATGGAATTTCATGTACTGTAAAGCTCGCTGTGATGGTAAATAGGTTAAGAAAATTACCTATGTGCAAAAAAAAAATGAACCAGAATAGTGGGAACGAGTGAAAAATAAAAATTTTCCTATGAAGCAGTGGTTGTTCTCTTGTAGTCCTTTTTTTTCTCTCTCTCTCTCTCTTTTTTTTTTTCTTTCTTGGTTTGTTTTCTGGGGGAGGGGCCTGCCACGTGGGTTGTCAGTCAATGATGTTTCCTGAGTTAAGTCCTCCCGCCTCCCTCAAGGGGGTGGGCTCTGAGGAAACTGGTTTTTTTTTTTTAGGCTTTTGTTCTCTGGCGGTTTTTATGTTTGTTCACTTTTTTTTCTCTCACCTTGACCGCTTTTGATGGTTTTTGCAGTTTTAGAGGAAAACAAACCGCACCCTGATATCCGTCTCAGAGAGAAGCCTCAGTCTAGGTGCAGAGCCTAAGTAAGTTCCCCCTTAGCCACTGGCAGAGCAGGTTCCAAGTCGCGGTCCCTGGAGACGCAATATCTTTTGCTTGTACCCAAAGCCAAGGCAGTGGCGGCTGTCTGGGAGCTCCCGACCTTCAGAGAGGTTCCAAGCAGCAATCGCACACTCAGATTTTCCCGCTGGCCCGGGCTGGGAGTGCCTGGTCTTGCTGCGCCCTCTTTCAGGGGCGGCTTGTGCGCACCTCTTTCAGGGGCGGCTATGGGTCACACGTGCGTCTCAGGCACTGAGAACGGAGCGCAGGTCCGAAAGCACCAGGCTGGGCTTTTACGCACCTCTGTCAGGGGAGAGTTTGGGGCATGAGGCTTAGGCTCTGAAACAATGGCTGGGTCAAAGAGCGCCCGCCGGGCCTTTGTAACTTTCTCGGGGGAGCATGAGGGACATGCGCGTGTATCTCAGTCTTTGTAGCAGGGCTCCCACGTTCTGCCCACCGGTGTGGCTCCCATCCCCTCACAGGAGCCAGAACCCACGCATTCCCGGGCGCGCTGGCGGCTTAGGGACCAAGACCTGGTTTCTCCATCGCACTCTCTCTGCCTCAGCACCAGGGGAGGCTGTCCTAGGACCGGGGACTTAAGCCCCTGTCCCTAGCCGCCCCAATTCCCACAATTTCCCCCTGCGATCCTTTGCTCTTTTGGAGTGCTTTCAAGAGTCTCCAAGTTAATGCTGGTCCCCAGATGCAGGGCCCTCTCGTTTGTATTGGGGTATTACTTTCCAACTGGTCACCTCTGTTGGCTCCCTCCCCCTTTTGTTTATCTTCCGATATCAGTCCACCATTCCCATTCCACTTTACCTGCCCACTGGCGTTTTCTGCCCCTGTAGAGATCCAGACATGTATAATTCTGATCTCAGGCTGATTTCAAAGGTGAACGGAGTTCTTTGGCAGGTAATCAGCTCACTTTGGGGTACAGCCTGAAAAGGTGCCTCCTTCTACTTCCCCGCTATCTTGTCTCTCAGTTATTTTTCTATACACTAACAATGTAACTATAAAAAGAGAAACTAGGAAATTGATTCCATTTACAATATCACCAAAGACCATAAGATACCTATGAATAAACCTAACTAAAGAGGTAAAGGATCTATAATCTAGAAATTACAGAACACTTATGAAAGAAATTAAGGAAGACACAAAAATATGGAAAAACATTTCCGTGCTCATGTATTGGAATAAACATTGTTAAAATGTCTGTCTTGCCCAGACCAATTTACACTTTCAGTGCCATCCCTATAAAAGATCATTGACATTTTTCAATAATTCAAAACAATTATCATATGGTTCCACTCATATGTGGAATGTAAGGAATAGCCTGGAGGACAAAGGGGAAGGGAAGGAAAACTGAATGGGAAGAAATCAGAGAGGGGAACAAACCATGAAAGACTCTGGACTCCAGGAAACAAACTCAGGGTTCCAGAAGGAAGGAGGATAGTGGGATGGGGTAACACTGTGATGGATATTAAGGGGGGCATTTATGGTGATGAGCACTGGGTGCTATACACAACTAATGAATCATTGAATACTACATCAAAAACTAATGTCCTGTGGCGCCTGGGGGGCTCAGTGGGTTAAGCCTCTGCCATCGGCTCAGGGCATGATCTTGGGGTCCTGGGGTGGAGCCCCGCATCGGGCTCTCTGCTCAGTGGGGAGCCTGCTTCCTCCCCTCTCTGCCTGTTGCTCTGCCTACTAGTAATCTCTCTCTCTCTCTCTTTGTTAAATAAATAAATTAAATCTTTAAAAAAAACTAATGTCCTATATGCTGTCTAATTAACACAATAATTTAAAAATGAGAATAATAATGAGAAAGCAGCTTTTCTCTCAAGTTAATGTCTGATGAAGATCAGATAGAATGAGGAGGAGTCAAGATGGCAGAGAAGTAGCAGGCTGAGACTACTTCAGCTAGCCAGAGATCAGCTAGATAGCTTATCTAAAGATTGCAAACACCTGAAAATCCATCAGCAGATAGAAGAGAAGAAGAACAGCAATTCTGGAAACAGAAAAACAACCACTTTCTGAAAGGTAGGACCCATGGAGAAGTGAATCCAAAGCGACGGGAAGATAGACCCCGGGGGGAGGGGCCAGCTCCCGGCAAGTGGCGGAGCAACAGAGCACAAAATCAGGACTTTTAAAAGTCTGTTCCGCTGAGGGACATCGCTCCAGAGGCTAAACCGGGGCGAAGCCCACGCGGGGTCAGCGTGGCCTCAGGTCCCACAGGGTCACAGAAGGATCGGGGGTGTCTGAGTGTCGCAGAGCTTGCGGGTATTGGAACGGGAAAGCCGGCTAGATCACAGCTCGGTGTTACCTTGAACCGGTCGCAGGCTCGGTGAGCTTGGAGCGCGGCCGGAGGTCAGGCAGACGGGAGTAACTGGCGTTGTTCTCTGAGGGCGCACTGAGGAGTGGGGCCCTGGGCTCTCGGCTCCTCTGGGCCGGAGACCAGGAAGCTGCCATTTGTATTCCCATCCTCCGGAACTCTACGGAAAGCGCTCAGGGAACAAAAGCTCCTGAAAGCAAACCCGAGCAGATTACTCACCCCGGCCCCGGGTAAGGGTGGTCCAATTCCATCTGGGGCAAACACACTTGAGAATCACTACACCAGGCCCCTCCTCCAGAAGATCAACAAGAAATCCAGCCAAGACCAAGTTCACCTACCAAGGAGTGCGGTTTCAATACCAAGGAGAGCAACAGAATTCCAGAGGAGGAGAAAGCAAAGCACGGAACTTATGGCTTTTTCCCTGTGATTTTTTTTAGTCTTGCAGTTAATTTAATTTTTTTCTTTTTCATTTTTTGTTTTTTTTTTCTCGCCTTCTGGTAAAATTCTTTTTTTAACTTTTACCTTTTTCTTTTTTAACGTTTTTTAACTAGTTTATCTAATATATATATATTTTTTCTTTTTTATATTTTTCTTTATTTGTTTTCTTTTTTTTAATTCTTTTCTATTCTTTTTTTTTTCTTTTTTCTTTTTTTTCTTTCTTCCTTTTTGAACCTCTTTTTATCCCCTTTCTCCCCCCTCATGATTTGGGATCTCTTCTAATTTGGTTAAAGCATATTTTCCTGGGGTTGTTGCCACCCTTTTAGTATTTTACTTGCTCCTTCATATACTCTTATCTGGACAAAATTACAAGACGGAAAAATTCAACACAAAAAAAAAAGAATAAGAGGCAGTACCGAAGGCTAGGGACCTAATCAATACAGACATTGGTAATATGTCAGATCTAGAGTTCAGAATGACAATTCTCAAGGTTCTAGCCAGGCTCGAAAAAGGCATGGAAGATATTAGAGAAACCCTCTCGGGAGATATAAAAGCCCTTTCTGGAGAAATAAAAGAACTAAAATCTAACCAAGTTGAAATAAAAAAAAAACTATTAATGAGGTGCAATAAAAAATGGAGGCTCTAACTGCTAGGATAAATGAGGCAGAAGAAAGAATTAGTGATATAGAAGACCAAATGACAGAGAATAAAGAAGCTGAGCAAAAGAGGGACAAACAGATACTGGACCACGAGGGGAGAATTCGAGAGATAAGTGACACCATAAGACGAAACAACATTAGAATAATTGGGATTCCAGAAGAAGAAGAAAGAGAGAGGGGAGAAGGTATACTGGAGAGAATTATTGGGGAAAATTTCCCCAATATGGCAAAGGGAACGAGCATCAAAATTCAGGAGGTTCAGAGAACACCCCTCAGAATCAATAAGAATAGGCCCACACCCCGTCACCTAATAGTAAAATTTACAAGTCTCAGTGACAAAGAGAAAATCCTGAAAGCAGCCCGGGAAAAGAAGTCTGTAACATACAATGGTAAAAATATTAGATTGGCAGCTGACTTATCCACAGAGACCTGGCAGGCCAGAAAGAGCTGGCATGATATTTTCAGAGCACTAAACGAGAAAAACATGCAGCCAAGAATACTATATCCGGCTAGGCTATCATTGAAAATAGAAGGAGAGATTAAAAGCTTCCAGGACAAACAAAAACTGAAAGAATTTGCAAACACCAAACCAGCTCTACAGGAAATATTGACAGGGGTCCTCTAAACCAAGAGAGAGCCTACAAGTGGTAGATCAGAAAGGAACAAAGACCATATACAGTAACAGTCACCTTACAGGCAATACAATGGCCCTAAATTCATATCTCTCAATAGTTACCCTGAATGTTAATGGGCTAAATGCCCCTGTCAAAAGACACAGGGTATCAGAATGGATAAAAAAAAACAAAACCCATCTATATGTTGCCTCCAAGAAACTCATTTTAAGCCCGAAGACACCTCCAGATTTAAAGTGAGGGGGTGGAAAAGAATTTACCATGCTAATGGACATCAGAAGAAAGCAGGAGTGGCAATCCTTATATCAGATCAATTAGATTTTAAGCCAAAGACTATAATAAGAGATGAGGAAGGACACTATATCATACTCAAAGGGTCTGTCCAACAAGAAGATTTAATATTTTAAATATCTGTGCCATTTATGAGCAGCCAACTACATAAACCAATTAATAACAAAATCAAAGAAACACATCAACAATAATACAATAATAGTAGGGGACTTTAACACTCCCCTCACTGAAATGGACAGATCATCCAAGCAAAAGATCAGCAAGGAAATAAAGGCCTTAAACGACACACTGGACCAGATGGACATCACAGATATATTCAGAACATTTCATCCCAAAGCAACAGAATACACATTCTTCTCTAGTGCACATGGAACATTCTCCAGAATAGATCACATCCTCGGTCCTAAATCAGGACTCAACAGGTATCAAAAGATTGGGATCATTCCCTGCATATTTTCAGACCACAATGCTCTAAAGCTAGAACTCAACCACAAAAGGAAGTTTGAAAAGAACCCAAATACATGGAGACTAAACAGCATCCTTCTAAAGAATGAATGGGTCAACCGGGAAATTAAAGAAGAAATGAAAAAAATCATGGAAACAAATGATAATGAAAATACAATGGTTCAAAATCTGTGGGACACAACAAAGGCAGTCCTGAGAGGAAAATATATAGCGGTACAAGCCTTTCTCAAGAAACAAGAAAGGTCTCAGGTACACAACCTAACCCTACACCTAAAGGAGATGGAGAAAGAACAAGAAAGAAACCCTAAGCCCAGCAGGAGAAGAGAAATCATAAAGATCAGAGCAGAAATCAATGAAATAGAAACCAAAAAAACAATAGAACAAATCAATGAAACTAGGAGCTGGTTCTTTGAAAGAATTAATAAAATTGATAAACCCCTGGCCCGACTTATCAAAAAGAAAAGAGAAAGGACACAAATAAATAAAATCATGAATGAAAGAGGATAGATCACAACTAACACCAAAGAAATACAAACTATTATAAGAACATACTATGAGCAACTCTACGCCAATAAATTTGACAATCTGGAAGAAATGGATGCATTCCTAGAAACATATAAACTACCAAAACTGAACCAGGAAGAAATAGAAAGCCTGAACAGACCCATAACCAGTAAGGAGATTGAAACAGTCATTAAAAATCTCCGAACAAACAAAAGCCCAGGGCCAGACGGCTTCCCGGGGGAATTCTACCAAACATTTAAAGAAGAACTAATTCCTATTCTCCTGAAACTGTTCCAAAAAATAGAAATGGAAGGAAAACTTCCAAACTCATTTTATGAGGTCAGAATCACCTTGATCCCAAAACCAGACAAGGATCCCAACAAAAAAGAGAGCTATAGACCAATATCCTTGATGAACACAGATGCGAAAATACTCAACAAAATACTAGCCAATAGGATTCAACAGTACATTAAAAGGATTACTCACCATGACCAAGTGGGATTTATTCCAGGGCTGCAAGGTTGGTTCAACATCCGCAAATCAGTCAATGTGATACAACACATCAATAAAAGAAAGAACAAGAACCATATGATACTCTCAATAGATGCTGAAAAAGCATTTGACAAAGTACAGCATCCCTTCCTGATCAAAACTCTTCAAAGTGTAGGGATAGAGGGCACATACCTCAATATCATCAAAGCCATCTATGAAAAACCCACCGCAAATATCATTCTCAATGGAGAAAAACTGAAAGCTTTTCCGCTAAGGTCAGGAACACGGCAGGGATGTCCATTATCGCCACTGCTATTCAACATAGTACTAGAGGTCCTAGCCTCAGCAATCAGACAACAAAAGGAAATTAAAGGCATCCAAATCGGCAAAGAAGAAGTCAAATTATCACTCTTCGCGGATGATATGATACTATATGTGGAAAACCCAAAAGACTCCACTCCAAAACTGCTAGAACCTATACAGGAATTCAGTAAAGTGTCAGGATATAAAATCAATGCACAGAAATCAGTAGCATTTCTCTACACCAACAGCAAGACAGAAGAAAGAGAAATTAAGGAGTCAATCCCATTTACAATTGCACCCAAAACCATAAGATACCTAGGAATAAACCTAACCAAAGAGGCACAGAATCTATACTCAGAAAACTATAAAGTACTCATGAAAGAAATTGAGGAAGACACAAAGAAATGGAAAAATGTTCCATGCTCCTGGATTGGAAGAATAAATATTGTGAAAATGTCTATGCTACCTAAAGCAATCTACACATTTAATGCAATTCCTATCAAAGTACCATCCATCTTTTTCAAAGAAATGGAACAAATAATTCTAAAATTTATATGGAACCAGAAAAGACCTCGAATAGCCAAAGGGATATTGAAAAAGAAAGCCAACGTTGGTGGCATCACAATTCCGGACTTCAAGCTCTATTACAAAGCTGTCATCATCAAGACAGCATGGTACTGGCACAAAAACAGACACATAGATCAATGGAACAGAATAGAGAGCCCAGAAATTGACCCTCAACTCTATGGTCAAGTAATCTTCGACAAAGCAGGAAAGAATGTCCAATGGAAAAAAGACAGCCTTTTCAATAAATGGTGCTGGGAAAATTGGACAGCCACATGCAGAAAAATGAAATTGGACCATTTCCTTACACCACACACGAAAATAGACTCAAAATGGATGAAGGACCTCAATGTGCAAAAGGAATCCATCAAAATCCACACAATGGAATACTATGCAGCCATCAAAAGAAATGAAATCTTGCCATTTGCGACAACATGGATGGAACTAGAGCGTATCATGCTTAGCGAAATAAGTCAAGCGGAGAAAGACAACTATCATATGATCTCCCTGATATGAGGAAGTGGTGATGCAACATGGGGGCTTAAGGCTTAAGTGGGTAGAAGAAGAATCAATGAAACAAGATGGAATTGGGAGGGAGACAAACCATAAGTGACTCTTAATCTCACAAAACAAACTGAGGGTTGCTGGGGGAGGGGGGTTGGGAGAAGGGGGTGGGATTATGGACATTGGGGAGGGTATGTGCTTTGGTGAGTGCTGTGAAGTGTGTAAACCTGGTGATTCACAGACCTGTACCCCTGGGGATAAAAATATATGTTTATAAAAAATAAAAAAATTTTTAAAAAAAGATCAGATAGAATGAAAGAGTGCTTTGTCAAATGAAAATCATATATAAATAAAGCAATATGTTGTTTTTTCTTACAAGCTAGCACTCCCCAAACTGACCTAGAAACTTATTTTTATACTATAATCACAATCAAGATTACTGTAGCTATAGTTTCAGAAAACTGCACTGTTCAACCTTTTCCTCCTTGACTTAAGTCAGTGTGATCAAGATGCAGAACCTTCACAAGGATGCCACATGCAAGAGAAATAGAGGAATGATCACAGGACTGTCAGGAAGAGACCTTGGGTCTTGCCTCATCAAGGCTTCAGCCTGCTGCTCTCAGAGGACAAGGCCCTTTCCACCCCTCAGCCTCAGAGTCCTCATCTACTTCCTCTTATGCCTGTAGCAGCCCAGCATCCCTCAGTCCATAGCCCACTTCCCTGCTATAATGTTTCTCCACAGATAATATGATAGGTTTTACTTACATAGTTTGTTTTTTGTCTGTTTCTTCTGAATACAATCTAAGACAAGACAATCTAAGCTCCATGTGGAAAAATATTTTTGTCTATTTTCTTTTTTTTATTAACATATAATGTATTATTTGCTTCAGGGTACAGATTGGTGAATCATCAGTCTTACACAATTCACAGCACCCACCATAAGACATAGCCTCCCCAATGTCCATAACCCAGCCACCCTATCCCTCCCACCCCCAGCAGCCCTCAGTTTGTTTCCTGAGATTAAGAGTCTCTTATGGTTTGTCTCCCTTCCCTGTTTCATTTTTAATCCTCAGGACTAGGAAAGCCCCTGTTGGATGACTCTCTATTTGTTAAGCAGACAAACTGATGAGAAATGAGGATATAAGATTAGATTATCTGGAATCAACTGCTTTAACCATTTGAATCCTTGATTTAGTCATGAGATAATTTCCCCATGTAGTCTCATTGCCCAAGTGAACTATAAAAATTACTTCGATTGCTGTCTAGGAGGTTCATTTATTTAAGCAACTGATTCTTAATTGAACCCTACATCAGGTTTTTCTCTGTCTGCCTCTCTCCACATTTTCATCTCTAAAAGAATAAATAAATAAATAAATAAATAAATCTATCTTTTTTCTTAATAAATTGTTTCCACCATCTGAGTTTAACAAAAGTGACCAAGTTTCAGCCTAGACAGAAAGAATTTCTGATACATGAAAATAAATTACATCTTAGCTCTTACAATAGAAATGGCCAACTTTTTCACTTACATAAAATTTATATTCCAATGTATATTAAAACTGCTAGTAGAAAACTTCTCTTTCTCTGTAGACCCAAAGGAAGAAGACAGGTAATTTAAAATTAGGGCTTTTGTGACTCTCTGAAAGAATGATAGGAAGGAATCCTGGGACCTTATTCTACTCCTTGAGGATCCTAGCATTTCAAAGAGGAAATAATCTGGCAATCCTTTCCAGAGCCAGAGAGATGGCTCAGATGATTTTTCTAAATTCTCTGCTGCCTAAAATGCCTTAAAATTAGATTGGAAAGTTGCAATCTATCCACTGGGCATTAGAGAGGAACAAACTGACTGAGTATTGAGTCCTTGCTTACATATCAAAGCCACATTGTTATATGTGGAGAATGGGGAGCAGTTGTTTGTCCCTGCTGAAGAATGGGACAAGTGTTTCAGCAGAATGAAGTTCAGACAAAATGACTAATGAAATTCAGACTAGACCCTAGGGGAATTGCCGGTAACAACCATAAAACAACATGGTCATGATAGCTGAACAAGATGCTATGGTAATTGCTGATTTGGAATGCTAGCAAACTAAAAAAATTAAAATAAATAAAAATAAAAATAAAAATTTCTCCATAGAATTCAAAGAGCTGTGAGTCCAGAACAATTTCAGGGATTCATGGCAATTCAGAAATATTCTTAAATGTGACATACTCTTGTCAACAGGGTAAAGGATGGGGAGTGGAAAGGAGTAATTATTCCCAGATTATAAATTTTCCCAGTTCTTACCCAAAAAAGGATATTATTTGGAACACCACACCCCCTCTGTGTGGTGATTGCAGAAGATGAGTACAAAATGGGTGAGGATAGTGAGAAGGTCCAAACTTCCCGATATAAGGGAGTTCTCAGGAATCATGTACAACAGGGTAACTAAATTAACCATACTGTATATGTAGGTTCAAGTTGCCAAAAGAGTAGGTTTTGAAAGTTTCTCATTACAAGAAAAAGATCATAAAACTATATGAGGTGATGGATGTGAACTGGGCTTATTGTGGTGATTATACATATATCAACCCATTATGTTCTATGGCTTAAATTTATGCATTGTCACATGTTATTTATCTCTCCATAAAACTGGAAGAAAAAATAACACTGGATGCTTTTACTGAAAAGTTCATTTAGGAAGGCCACTTCTGTTAGCTGAGGTTGGGGGCCCTTGACCCTCAACTAAGTCAGGACTTAGACATGTAATAGAATAGTTTGAATTTTATTTTCCTTTTTTTTTTTTTTTTTGATAAATATGCAACCAATGAGAATTGTCTCACAGTTTTTTCAGGAGAATGTTATTACTCAAATGTTAGGATTGCACTGTGAAATACATGAAATGTCTTCTGTCAATATTTGGTAGTTGAGCTGTGTAAGATGAATTTCCCTTTTCCTGAGTGAGCCTACCCTGATTAACATTTGAGTATCCACATATCTACAGATGGCTCCTCATTCTTCTGGGGAAGCCGAATCTACCCAGGTCTCCAAGGGTGGAGCCTGTGACTGAAATAAATAAACCAGTGAGTGAGTCTCAAATCTTTAGTCCCAGTTGATTGTTCAGGAATGGAGGGGTGTATGAGGGACAGTGACTTAGGTTGATCCAGCAGACTGAAACCCAGTAGTTTTGTACTGAAATAGAGTAAAGAGATTCACTCTTCATGTTACATGTAGTGGGGGAAGATTTGAGCTCAGGATTGAGTGTAAGCCATTTCTTAGAGGATAAAAGGCAAAACTCACGGAAAATAAGACCATCATCAAAGAATCAGAAGCAAGAAATGGAGTGAACAAAGTCCTTTTATCCCAAGAGCCTCAGTTGAAGACAGCTCTCCCTATAACCTTCCCAGGCCCATGAGACAATCATGTCCATTCCATGACTGTTGTAGTCAGTTTGAGAACCACTCCCAGCATATGCAATTGAAAACATTCTCCTTAGTGCAATGTTGTGGAAAGTTCGGGCATTTATAAAATTACTAACCAGCATGTAGAATTGTGACTGGAACATAAGAAGGACATTTGTCTTAAAAATGGTTTTGCATCAGTAATAATAATTATTATTATGTATAACAATAGTAAAAATCTGCAACACAAGTCATGATCATGTACTTCTGCAGATTGAATATGATTGTGGATCTGACCCTGGGGTCCAAGCCTGGAGTCTCAGAGGACCTAGCTGACCTTTCTCTTTACTTCTGCCTCTGTTTTCCTTCTTTTTCACTAAGAGCTACAAACACATAGTTCATGTCTCAACAGAAGACATCTTCTGTTGATGTCCCCTTTGAAATGAAGACATGAAGACACCCCATGATTTCAACTGTCTGTGTTATTTCAGCAACTTCATAGCACTCCAAATGGAACTGGAGGGGATTATGCTAAGTGAAATAAGTCAAGCAAAGAAAGACAATTACCATATGGTTTCACTCATATGTGAAACATAAGGAATAGCATGGAGGACCATAGGGGAAGGGAGGGAAAACTGAAAGGACGGGCATCAGAGAGGGACACAAACCTTGAGAGACTCTTGAGTTTGGGAAACAAACTGAGGATTCAGAAAGGAGGGCGTGAAGGAATGGGGTAGCCAGGTGATGGGTATTAAGGACGGCACATGTTCTCATGAGCACTAGGTGTTATATGCAACTGACAAATCATTGAACACTACATCAAAAACTAATGATGTACTATATGTTAGCTAACTGAACATTAAAACATTAAAAAAAAAAAGATAGTGACTTGTTACACAGAGGTAGATTTGTTAGATCTTATGGTAGTTCTATTTTTAATAATTTGAGAAAACTCTATACTGTTTTACATCATGGCTACAGCAATTTTCATTCCACCAATGCTACATGAGGGTTCCCATTTTTTCATGTAATCAGTTAACACTTGTCTTTTGATAAATGTTATAATAGGTCTTATATCTGGTCATAAATCTGGTAAGTTTTGTGACTTTTTTATTCCTTCAGGATTTCTTTTGCTAAACACATAAATTATAAAATAAACATGTCAATTTCCACTACAATACCTGATAGGATTTCTTACTATTTTCAAACTATATATCAATTTGAAAATAACGCACTTATTCACATTGTCAAGTCCATAGACATGATCTATTCCTCTGATTTGAGCTTTTCTTTGATTTATGTCAATAATATTCTCTTTTTATTAGTGGAGAGCTCAAATCAAAGTTTTGATTAGATATGTTCTTCCTTATTTCATCCATTTGAATCTACAATAATTTCATTTTTAAATTAATTTTATTGTCTTATTTCTGGTAAAACCAAAAAGGAAGGAAAATGCTTTTGTACTTCAACTTCATAACCAGTTGTGTGACTAAATTTTTAGTAATCTCAATTAATTATCTTTGATTTTCTATGTATGACATGTGTTCTACATAAATGATATAATTTTAATTCTTGCTTTCCAAACCTTCTACCCCTTCTTTCTTTTTTCCTCCTTTATTGAACTGTCTTAGACATTCACCATACTCAATATCAAACAAAAAGGGAAATATTGTTCCAAAGCTAGTAAAACTCTTATCACATGTACTCAAATGATCTTATGTCTAAACACAGGAGGAGTCTGAAATCAATCATATTACTTCTCTGTTCCTGCATAACAAATGACCACAAATTTGGTGTGGTTTAAGAAAATACACATTTATTATCTCACGGATTCCAGGGTGAGGAGTTCAGGTACTAACAATGTGGGTGCACTCCACAGGGTCTCACAAAGCTGCAGGCAAGGTGACAGCTGAAACTTGTTTCTTTCTGGAGCTCTGGATCATACTGCACATCACCTTGCTGTTGATAGAATTCATTCCATTAATGTGGATGTTAACAGAATGTTAACATGGGTGTAATGTGAATGTTTGCTTCTTCAAAGCCAGCAGGAGAATCTGTCTCTCCAATCTGTGAGCAAAATGTAATCAAGACAATGACATTATATGAACTTTGCCCATGTTCTATTAGAATCAATTCAAATATGCCGTGCACTCAAAGGGAATGAATTACCCAAAGCATGGATCACTGTGGCTCACTATAGAATGCTCACACCACACAATGAAGTCTCCTAAAGTTGAAGTATGTTTTCACTGTCATGCCATATTGGAGTTCTCAGGGAAAGCCTGGATAGCTACATCTCAAAACTCTATAGGAAGAATTCCATCACCAAAAGATAAGAGTCCAAGAGATCTTTTACATCCTTGTCAGTGAATATGCCTGAATTCCATCAAGGCAGGACTTCTAATTAGAGAAGGCATGCCCAGACATCTTCACTTCTGTGAATCAAGGAGATCACTGGTACTGAGCAGACATTAAAGTGAAAAAGTTAATTGTAGGTATTGACAGAATGTCCCAAAATGACCAACAGAATCCTAAAGCAAGACTGAAATTGTTCACATGGACGACCACACTCTGAGACAGAACAGAAACGTGACTGTCACCTGCCATTAAGGGAGAACCTGAGTAGCACAAGAAAGGCACAGTGAAATTGTCAACTCAGGCGAAGGGACTGATGGGCAGGTACTATCCAACTGAATGGACCAAATCTGTTCTTGAAACAATCCATACTTAAAAACAACTTACCTGTGTTTAGAAGAGAATAACCATTTTTATCAGGTTCCCCAGATGAATAGGCAAGAAGTGGGAGACAAACAGAGCCTAAAATATGGAGAAAACAGCACAGCCAAGGATGACACTTTACTAAAGGCTGTTTAGAACACTTGCTTCTGAGTTTCCTTCTGTGATGGTTTTCCATTGCTGCTGTCACAAATTTCCACAAAGTTAACATCTTAAACCAATACACATCTTATAATTTCCCCTGGATCAGAATTTAGTGCACTACTTGGCTCAACTGGGTTCTCTGCTTAGGGTCTTACAAGGCAAACACCAAGGCAGAAAGAATTATTTTCCTTTCTGGAGACCCTAGGGAAGAATCCACTTCCAAGATGATTCGCATTGTGGAAAAATTCACTTCCTGCTCAAGTAGTCCCCTTCACTGTCAAATATGCAAAGGCAAAGTGACCAATTTATGTGTCTCATATATTTCTGCCTTCTACCTCTGCCTTCCTCTTTTGCTTTTAGGGACTCACATGATCACATTGGGCCCAGCCGGATAATCAAGGAGAATCTCCCTATTTTAGAGTCAACTGCAGTAACCTTCATTACTCTAATATCTCTATTGTCATTTAACAAAATATATTCATCAGTGTGTGATCTCATCATAATTACAATCCTGGGGAGTGGGACCTGAAACCATTTTGGAGGCCACTCTACTGCCCAGCTAAACTTCTACCTATACATATGTGTGTGAACACATATAAGTACATATTCATATATACATATGTATATGTAGTTCTATGAAGACAGTCAATCTGCATGAATCATGTCACTATTGTTCTAGTTGTTCAAGTACAAGCCTTCAAACCACGCCTGACACCTCTTTCCTTTCACAACCCATATTCAACTTGTCAACAATCCTTGAGCTCCACCTCAAAATACACCGAGACATAGACAACTTCTTCCCACCTCCATGTTCTCCAGGACCCAGTCAGTACCCTAGGTGGCCTGAAATAGCTTTCTATGCATTGTCTGCATATACACTGTTTCCCCATATTCTGCCTTCAGGAAATTATCCATAATTATCATATGACAATGTTAATCCTGTTATGTAATTCCCTGCTCTCAGCCCTCTAAGCTTTACACTCTTTCAGCAAAATCTGAAGTCATGATTGCTGACAAGCTGTGCCTTACTTAGCCTTCCATAAATGACAGCCTTGTAGGTGGTTAGAGTCAGAGTATATATGGCTACAAATCAAGGGTGGGAAGTGGAAAGAATGGAGTCAGCTAAGAATACTATCAATGAGGGTTCAATTTTATTTCTGAGACCAGAAAAATTTTGTTAAAAAATTAACCAACAGGAGCACCTGGGTGGCTCAGTGGGTTAGGCCTCTGCCTTTGGCTCGGGTCATAATCTCAGGGTCCTGGGATGGAGCCCTGCATGGGGCTCTCTGCTCAGCAGGGAGCCTGCTTCCCCCTCTCTCTCTGCCTGCCTCTCTGCCTACCTGTGATCTCTCTCTCTCTCTCTGTAAAAAAAAAAAATTAACCAACACAACTGATAGTGGGTAACTAGCAATGAACTGTGGTTAGTCTGTGACTGTGGTGGAACAAGACAAAAACAAAACCACTCCCTAATCATGAATGAACCCACTGTCACAGGACACTGTTCCACTACAAAAGTAGTCAAACAACCCCCTCAGCTGAGAACATGTATTTACAACCCCTCTCTCAATAACAAATCTTTATGCCAAATTCATTCCTCTCACTCCTTAGATGAAAAATTTTAAGATACCTGAAACTCCAGGTTCAGAAGTCCTACTTAAGTAGCTCCAACATAGGGGCATCTGGATGGCTCAGTGGGTTAAAGCCTCTGCCTTCACCTCAGGTCATGATCCCAGGGTCTGGGATTGAGCCCCGCATTAGGCTCTCTGTTCTGTGGGGAGCCTGCTCCTTTCTCTCTGTCTCTCTCTGCCTGCCTCTCTGCCTACTTGTATTCTCTGTCAAATAAATAAATAAAATCTTTGGGGAAAAAAAATATATCTTAGCCTTTCTTTAGGAAGAAAAAAAAGAACAGAAAAAACTTTTAAGGGCTTAGAAACAACAAAGTAAATTGACTTTCCTTCCAGATATATGGTCATGCACATATACACCCACAGAGACACACACAGAGAGAGACACACATGCAAAACACATCTGCTAGAAAAAAATAACCTAAAGTGACATCATAAAATTGAAAGTCAACATTTTAAAAATACATTATATTTTCCACATGTTAGCAATGATTAAGGAGGCAAATGAACATTTTTAAAACGCTACCTAAAACAGCATGAAAGGGATGCCCTGGGTGTTCAGTCAGTTAAGCATCTGCCTTCAGCTCAGGTCATGATCACAGGATCCTGGTATCAAGTCCCATATGGGGCTCCCTGCTCTGGGGAGCCTGCCTCTCCCTCTCCTTCTGCCTGCTGCTCCCCCGCTGGTGTTCTCTCTCTCATTTTCTCCTCTGTCAAATAAATAAGTAAAATCTTTAAGAAAATAAAAAATAAAAATGTGGAAAATATATATTTATTTATGGACAAATTTATCCAAAAATAAGCCAGACTTCAACAGTGAAGCTACAAAACATTGACAGAAGTCAAATCGCCAGAATAAATGTATATACATTATGTTCATGTCTTAGAAAAAACAATAATGTTGAAGTATCAATTTATCATTAAACACACCAAAAGCTAATGATGTACTATATGCTGGCTAACTGAACATAATAAAATAAAGAGGTATCAGTTTTTATCTATACAACTAAAGAATCATTGAACACTACATCAAAAACTAATGATGTTATTTGTAGAGGACATGGGAGATGGAGAGGAGAAGGGAGTTGGGGGAAACCAGAGGGGGAGATGAACCATGAGAGACTGTGGACTCTGAAAAACAATCTGAGGGTTTTGGAGGGGCAGGGTTTGGGAGGTTGTGTGAGCCTGGTGCTGGGTATTATGGAGGGCATGTATTGCATGGAGAACTAGGTGTGGTACATAAACAATGAATTCTGGAACACTGAAAAGAAATTTTAAAAATAAATTAAATTTTTTAAAAAACTAATGATGTACTATATGTTGGCTAATTAATAAAGAATAAATAAATAAATAAACAGACAAATTAAAAATTTTTTAAACTTTTTCTTCACCAAAAGAGAATACATGTGTCTTATAGCCATTTGTATGTCTTCATTGGAGAAGTGTCTGTTCATATCTTCTGCCCATTTTTTTATATGATTGTCTGTTTTGTGTGTGTTGAGTTTGAGTTCTTTATAGATCCTGGATATCAACCATTTTTTATTTGTTTGTTTGTTTGTTATTGGGGTTTTTTAAATTTATTTTTTTATTTTCAGCATAACAGTATTCATTATTTTTGCACAACACCCAGTGCTCCATGCAATCCAGGCCCTCTATAATACCCACCACCTGGTACCCCGACCTCCCACCCTCCGCCCCTTCAAAACCCTCAGATTGTGTTTCAGGGTCCATAGTCTCTCATGGTTCACCTACCCTTCCAATTTCCCCCAACTCCCTCTCCTCTCTAACTCCCCATGTCCCCCATGCTATTTGTTATGCTCCACAAATAAGTGAAACCATATGATAATTGACTCTCTCTGCTTGACTTATTTTACTCAGCATCATCTCTTCCAGTCCTGTCCATGTTGCTACAAAAGTTGGGTATTCATCCTTTCTGATGGAGGCATAATACTCCATAGTGTATATGGACCACATCTTCCTTATCCATTCATCCGTTGAAGGGCATCTTCATTCATTCCACAGTTTGGCGACCATGGCCATTGCTGCTATGAACATTGGGGTACAGATGGCCCTTCTTTTCACGACATCTGTATCTTTGGGGTAAATACCCAGGAGTGCAATTTCAGGGTCATAGGGAATTTCTATTTTTAATTTCTTGAGGAATCTCCACACTGTTCTCCAAAGAGGCTGCACCAACTTGCATTCCCACCAACAGTGGAAGAGGGTTCCCCTTTCTCCACATCCCCTCCAACACATGTTGTTTCCTGTCTTGCTAATTTTGGCCATTCTAACTGGTGTAAGGTGATATCTCAATTTGGTTTTAATTTGAATCTCCCTGATGGCTAGTGATGATGAACACTTTTTCATGTTTCTGATAGCCATTTGTATGTCTTTATTGGAGAAGTGTCTGCCCATATCTTCTACCCATTTTTTTATATGATTGTCTGTTTTGTGTGTGTTGAGTTTGAGGAGTTCATTATAGATCCTGGATATCAACCTTTTGTCTGTACTGTCATTTGCAAATATCTTCTCCCATTCCATGGGTTGCCTCTTTGTTTTCTTGACTGTTTCCTTTGCTGTGCAGAAGCTTTTGATTTTGATGAAGTCCCAAAAGTTCATCTTCACTTTTGTTTCCTTTGCCTTCGGAGACATATCTTGAAAGAAGTTGCTGTGGCTGATATCGAAGAGATTACTGCCTATATTCTCCTCTAGGGTTCTGATGGATTCCTGTCTCACATTGAGGTCTTTTATCCATTTTGAGTTCATCTTTGTGTATGGTTTAAGAGAATGGTCGATTTTCATTCTTCTACATATCGCTGTCCCAATGAAGACATACAAATGGCTATCAGACACATGAAAAAGTGTTCATCATCACTAGCCATCAGGGAGATTCAAATTAAAACCACATTGAGATATCACCTTACACCAGTTAGAATGGCCAAAATTAGCAATACAGGAAACAACATGTGTTGGAGAGGATGTGGAGAAAGAGGAACCCTCTTCCACTGTTGGTGGGAATGCAAGTTGTGCAGCCTCTTTGGAGAACAGTGTGGAGATTCCTCAAGAAATTAGAAATAGAGCTTCCCTATGACCCTGCCATTGCACTCCTGGGTATTTACCCCTAAGATACAGATGTCGTGAAAAGAAGGGCCATCTGTACCCCAGTGTTTATAGCAGCAATGGCCACGGTCACCAAACTGTGGAAAGAACCAAGATGCCCTTCAACGGATGAATGGATAAGGAAGATGTGGTCCATATACACTATGGAGTATTATGCCTCCATCAGAAAGGACAAATACCCAACTTTTGTAGCAACATGGATGGGACTGGAAGAGATGATGCTGAGTGAAATAAGTCAAGCAGAGAGAGTCAATTATCATATGGTTTCACTTATTTGTGGAGCATAACAAATAGCATGGAGGACAAGGGGAGATGGAGAGTAGAAGGGAGTTGAGGGAAATTGGAAGGGGAGGTGAACCATGAGAGACTATGGACTCTGAAAAACAATCTGCAGGCTTTGAAGGGGCGGGGGGTAGAAGGTTAGGGGAACCAAGTAGTGGGTATTAGAGAAGGCACGGATTGCATGGAGCACCGGGTGTGGTGCAAAAACATGAATACTGTTACGCTGAAAAAAATTAATTTAAAAAAAGAATACATCTTCATTTCAATCTCATTCAATGTGTTGGCAGGCTTTTTTGCACAAATTGACAGTTTCTACAATATACATGACAAAGTAAAAACTGACATGTAGTTAAAGCCACCTAGAGAAAGAACAGAGTTGAAAGAATCATACCATGTGACTTCAAACTGATACAGCTACATTAATCAAGTCACCGAGATATTGACCTAGAGATGGAGAACAGGTCCGTGGAATAGACAGAGAGTCTAAAAATACAACACATGTAAACAATCAATACATTTTTGAGAAAAATTCTATGGCTACTCAATAGAAAAAAGAAAAGTCTCTCAATGAAGTATACTGCATAAAAGTACTATTACCTGCACAATTAAAGAAATAAACCATGATTCTTACATTTTACCATACACAAAAATCAAAGGCCTAATCATAAAACATAACACTTTAAATCATCTAGAAGACCAAAAATCGTGTCTTTTTAAACTTTGTTTTATTTACCATCCTTGTACATTAAACAGTACACTTTAGTAGCAGCAAGCTTTGTAACCTGAGAAGAAATACATTCAAGTGGACCAAATGGATGAAGAATTGGATGTTCCAAACATTCATTGCATCTCCAGCATTGCTCCTTACAAGATAAGCAAATCCTAGAGAAGAACAGGTGCCAGGTTAACACCAGTACTTACACCCACTACAGAATCCTGGGGCTACTAAGAGAGGTTTGGTGTGATCCACTTGCCCATACCAGCTAACTTCACCTACCCAAAACAAATGCTTTCCTGTAAATATTGGATGCATTTTCTTGTACAAATGATTACCATTGTTGTGTTAAAGGGGACTGGGTCTTCTCTAGCCCACAGTGTGGGGGAGAGGGGAGCCCTTGCCTGAGCTTCCCCCCATATATCTCCTTTGAGACCCAGGAATGTTTAAGAAGCTATGTCAGCATTTCAATCCATTTTGTAGCCAAAGATTTATTTTTGTTTCAAATGCTGATGATTTTAAGTCTTCTCCTAAATTCCAAAAGACATTTCTTATCTGAATGCATCATACAGGTAGCTTGTTTTCTTACTTGCCTGGAACCCATTTGCCTGACAATACATGCAACTCTTGGCTACAGCCCCAACAGAGTAATATCTACGTGATTCCCTAGAGACAGGAGCCTAACACTTTGTTGGGTCCCTAATGAAGAGCTTTCAACTCTACTCTCTGGGCCAACTTAACCTTTCACTTTCTCATCAGAGTTACAGTATCAACACATTCTGCTGCAAACTGGCTTCCAAACAGCAACATAAGCCTCAACTCAAGAACTCCCGTTGGAAATTCAACCATCCTTCTTGCCACACCCCACTCACTAATGAGACCAGGGATGTCCGTGCAATTCTATTTTCCACCCAGCAAGTAGCAACAAAACATGCTTGTGTTGTGTAGGATGTTCCCTGAACTTCTGCTACAGTGCACCTACAAATAAATTGCCACTCTATAAGTGAAAGTTCCTGTTCTGCCCATCACATATTTGACGGTTTCTTTGGCATAAACCAGAATGCAACAGAAAACCATACATTGCCTGATGCTTTTCATTGGAAGGGCTTCTTTAATTAAACACCACTGAGTTGCTAGCAACTATTTTTGAAATTGACTGACAGAAGAATATGTTTCAAGTAGTTTTTCAGTTCCAAAAACCCAAGACAACTTTAAAAGAAATCCTATTTAATTTCTACCAATTCCTATTGATTTCTGCCGATCCGATTTCATTACAACATGACGGCAGAAACTTTTATCATATAGTCACTTCTATGGGCTCATAGTGACTACCTGAGGCCAACTCTAAGTAAATCTACTAACAGTTTTGACACAGGGTCTGATGAAATTCAGATAACTCGGATCACTTTGTGAGAAGAGGCTAATAGGGTTTCTACATAACAAGTATGATTTTGGCAAAACCAGAATAGTCCTAATAGTCTCTGACCTTGTTTATTAGCATTATCTAAAAACCCAGACAATGTGTTGGAAAACTTGAGCAATATCACTATAGCTCCAGCTGAGGTAATTTTCATGAACTTTGCAGATGGGACTCAGCCTGGAATATTAGCTGGCAATTTCAGCTACACTCCAGGTATTCTATGGATACAAAAGGTTTCTTTCTTTGAATTTATTCCTCTGAGGAAAGACAGATCATAATATGTGCTAATTGGCCACTAGTGGTCATTAACTCTAAATCTTGTCTAACTAAATTATGGCAACATGCTAATATACACATATTTCCCTGTAGATATTTAATAAACATACACTGAGAGCTAGTATCTGAAAATTCATATTATACAAGGGTGACTCAAACTCTTATGGAAATGAAGGTGTTAACTAAGTCTTTTAAGGTATACCAATCCCTCTAGGCAGGTTGCACTTCCTATGTAGCCTTGATCCCATCGAGTCCAGCTCAATAAGAACACAACCTACTCAATCTTCAATAATATCCTATACCTCTCATCCATTGGCATACCAGAATTGTTTTTAACTAATAAAAAATATTTAATGGGACAAATCCAAAAATCAATCACTTCCTTATGAAAGCATGAACATGTTGCTTTTTATGAATTGTGTACTGCTGGTAAGAACTAGGGTAAGATTAAAGATTCCCATTAAAGAAAGTGTGTGAAAACTGGACAGATGTCAGAAAGGACATCACACCACTACTCACTCATACACAATATCCATCTTATTATGAGGTCAGGTGTCTAAGCCCTCCAGCCAAAATCCACCAAGAACCCAACTG
Source organism: Mustela lutreola (assembly GCF_030435805.1). Taxonomy (NCBI): domain Eukaryota; kingdom Metazoa; phylum Chordata; class Mammalia; order Carnivora; family Mustelidae; genus Mustela; species Mustela lutreola. The sequence continues at coordinate 60,744,625 of NC_081297.1, forward strand.
TAGCTCAGCAGATTAGGTTCATCATCACTGCAGTGGGGAAGAACTTACACACAGTGAACTTTAGAGAGGTGCCCCAGCTTAAGGATTTTAGAAAAAACGTACATAGAAATGGGGCTTGTGTTAGGTGATTTGGGGGGAAGTTAGGTGATTAGGGAAGCAGACCTTGTCCTAGATTGGATGCAGTCAGGAAGTATGAGTATGCTATAAGTGAGGATCTTATGAAAACTTTTCAAGAAGCAGGAGAGAATGGAATGAGGCAAAGCTGAGATAGGAATGAAGCAGCACCACTCACTAACTAGGAAAAAGGGCTCTGTGCTGTTGTGGGTTTGGTATACTAGCATTGCTTCTGTCTGCATGAAACAACACTGGGAGTGATCCTGCTCTTTTCCTCTTTCATCACAGGACTGCCTTTGCTCTTCTGTGACTTTGTATGTATGCAATGGAAGAACACCATTTCCTAGCCCTCAGCCCAACTCAGTCCCTAACACCTCCAAAGACCAGCTGTGCCAGGCCCATTCCCAGTGGCAAGGCTGCTTTCTTGCTTCTCACCTCTTAAGTCATTATAGAAAAAAGTATAGTGGCTCAGTTAATAGTTGAGTTTGATGGTATCCAAAATGGACTTTATTGACTAGTAAATGTTGATTAGTGCATTCAAGTGAGAGAAAACTAGTCTCTAGTGATATGTCCAAGAAGTTTGTCTTATATTTAAAAACTGGGGACACTTGTACAAAATATAATTCACAATCACACAGGAAGGACTAGATAGAATTCAAAGCATCTGTCATTGGGAGTGACAGAATCATTGGACAACTACTCTCAAACCACTTAAAAATAAATGACTTTTGATATTGCTCAATGTTATTTTTTATTGGAAAACAAACAAAATGATTAGGGATAAGAAAGAGATGGTACACGTAGTAAGTAGTTGAGTTAAATCAAATGAGGGGACATTGTGGCTGAGCCCAGCAGGATCAAATGCAGAAGACCCAGGCTAATTCCATTTTAGTAATATTTCAACCAAATAGTTTCTTTAATATATCCTTGAGGCCTGCAGGACAAAAAAATATATTGTCAATAGGGTTTCAAAAAAAAGATGAAGAATGTGGCTTCTTTCTTGGAAATCTGCAAGGAGACTAACAAAAGTCAAATGGCACTAAATTCCATGGAGTCAAAGGAATATGACATGTTCATCCCCCACAAAAAACAGGTTCTACAACCTAGACAGGAGCCTAGGGAAGCTTGAAGTTTAGAGAGAACGTGAAGTAAGCCAATATGCATTCATTTTCCTTCCACTAGAGCACAAAGCAACCAGTCTTCTTCTCAAAAGGTATTACTCCTTTCCCACCCACCCACATTGGCTGCCACTGCACATCCTTGACCAAGGTGAAAATCAATGGCCCCAATACAGAAGACTATAAGCCATATTTGAAAATGTTTCCTCAAGACTTTAAGTACAAATCCAATCTCTTCCATATGTTCAGGGGAAAGTCTTTCATTCTAAGTTTTCCATTTCTTCATCTTTACAGTGTTTATTTGGTAATGTCTCTGAGATTTAAATTACATTGATATGTGAACTGTATACTGAAATGTCTGGCATATGTCCACACTCAACAAATTTTGTAACTGATGTTCCATGAGTGTTGAAGGACAGGAAAGATGAACCACAACTAGGAAAACTGTACTATCTTGAGCCTCAAAGAATGTTCAAATTCCCAGAAATATCCTAAATGATGCTCAGAAGCTTCTGCTTCAAAGAAGCATCATTTTAGAACTGTTGTCTATTTTGGAAAAGTCTTTCAAAGAAACAGAAACTTTTTTGATGAAAAAGAAAAACACAAGCATAAACAGTAACCTGGTTCAAAGGAGAAACTTACTGTGGTCTTTTCAATGGTATTTCTACCAAGATTAATTTTCCCTATGAAATGCTAGTGTTTCAAGACCATGCAAGTAATAATAGTGGACAAGAGGTTGCAAACTCAGGCTTCTCTGAGATCTAGCTTACTTGATTTTTGAAATCAAAAGGAATTAGAGAATAATGAAAACAGAGTTTTCTCGGGGCTTCACCCTCCCACCCTCCCCAATACCCAACTCTTCCTCATAAGAGAGTTTACACTAACAATAGAATCCAAGAAACAAGAAATCCAGGAGGCCCATAAAGAAATCATTTAGATGAGTAGAACTTACTTGATCGAGTGGTGCTTTGAGCAGCACTGGTTGTGGAGCCAGGGGCTGTAGTGGTGGCCGCAGCAGTGGTGGCTGCAGCTGTGGTGGCTGCAGCAGTGGTGGCATCAGAGGCAGCTGAAGTTAGGAGGAAAATATACAACTGAAACACTTGTGCCCCAGGAAACAAAATTTATCACACCTAAGTTTGGAGGTACATTCCCCGTTCTGAATTTATCTCTGCAAATGTCAATAATCCTGTCATACCCTTAGCCTGGCTACCCACTTTAGCCTCATTCTTCGTATCCCTACCTTGTAGCACTGAAATATTTGGGTTTCCCTACAAAGACTGTGACATTAAGAGAAGATACAAGGAAATACTTTCTCCCAGGGCTGAGCACAAAACACCAAATTCATACGTGTTCCGATTTCCAGGGATCGTGGCTCAGAGGCCACAAGAGAACCCTTAGTGGGCTGAATTTCTGGTGCCCTCCCATGGGATAATTTGAACTCTTTAGTTTCCACTGCAGCATGATGTTGTGGGTAGACTATACTAGAGAAGAGAAGAAAGAATAAGATCATGTATCTCACATTAGACCAATAGGATCTCCTTTCTTTGAAAGAAGCACAATCCCTTCCCTCAGGTTCCAGCCTGAAATGGGATTATATTTGTATGGTCTGTTGTTCAACTTAGACTCCATCTGTTACAGAAATATCTAGGTGAGCCACATTAGACATAAGAAGATACAGTAATGCTATGTTGGCAAGGATAAAGTAAGTAAATGTTCCATCAATCATCCCATGTTCATGGCAAGATTAATGGCCACTATCACTCTCTACATCTTAAACCAGAGCTCCTAACAAATAGGCAAAATCAGACCCTACATTTCTAAATTACATTTACCTCAACAAGGGGATAGATCATTCTCCATACCCACACTCTGGCCATGTTTTCTCAGTCCTCGTTCAAGAGAGAGGACAGTGTTTCCAACTGGCCCCGCATGGAGCCATATAAGACATATGGTTCAGTGTGTGAGATCTGACCACTGTTTATGCCCTTATGATCAAAAGACACAGGTCCCCAACTGTGGAGGACAAAAAGAGAACTCTCCTTCATGTATTCATGAGCACAACAACACACATGGCGTTGGACATATGGGACACTATGGGAGAAACCCAAGAAAGGGGTTTGGTCCACAATCTTGAGTTTCAGATCGCAGAAGGAAAACACACTTCAGCCTGGAAATAAAGCATATACACCATTACAAAGAACAAAGCTTAAGGCCGTCCTGCTACTTCAGCCCTACATTCTACAGTTTGCATTCCACATTCTCATGTGCTCTGATGCCCACATTTCTACATCATCTTCAGCGTCTACATTCTCTTCTATCATCTTGAGACTTATTAATCCCTCTTTTCACACTAGCCATGTATTCATCCCAGCAATTTATAGTAATCACCATAGTTAAAACGCTTTACATGCATCTCCCTGAATTCACAGACCACAAATTCAGACCACCTTACCTTGTCATTTCTGCTACAGGACAATGAATAATAATCCACAATTTATGTCGATCCATGCCAGAGAATTTATATTCTCTAATAATGTATAAGAAATCAACACATATTTCTATGTTCACAATGAACTTTAGAAGCAGCAGTGTGGCTTTCCCAGTCTTCTGCTTTGGAGTCTCTATACCCTGTCTCATATGGCAGCTTTGAGAATAAGATGGCTGGGAAAACACTCAAGAGAGGAAGATACAAGCAAAGACTTACCAGTAGAGCTATCAGATGGAGCACTGGTTGTAGACTCTGAAAGAGAAAAAGAAAAAATAGGTGAAAGTTGAATACCAGTTTGGGGGTTAATAAGGGATGAGAGAATATGGACAATATTGCAGGTTTTCACAATTGAACCTTGGGCTTTCCTACACATGTTGAGCACAAAAACACACACAGATTATATGAAACCCACAAAACCTCACAAAAAACATAACACATCTCCATTGTGCTTTCCTGATACCAACTTCAAATGACCTTATTAAATATATTGTCCTAAACTAATGTTGAAGTTGCAATCTGAGTTTAAAACTAAGCAAAGACCTGAGTGAATTGTCAAAGCCTAAGAGTCCTCTCTATCTTGAGTGGTCAGGCAAAGTGGGAATGGAACAGGGTAGTGGAATAGAGGGGGCCAGCATTCTAAGCCCCTCCAAACCCACATCCACACAGAATTTATATCATGATATCCCCTTGCCCCACCTTATTTAAGGTAAGTATCTTTACTTACGGCCTGAGACCAGGAAGGTGGAAACTGCCACCAGTACCAGCATCGCCAAGACCTTCATCCTGGTGAAAAGATTAGCAGGGAGCACAGAGAAGAAAGTGTCAGAGCTCAGGAGGATGTAGGACTCTGACTCCAGCAGGCCACATCCTGAGATTATATAGGCAAAGGGCACCAATCAGGAGTTGCCAGATCAGAATCTGGGCCAGTTAATTTTAAGAAATGTTGATATTCAGAGAAACCACTGGAGAGTCAACAGCACAGCCAAAGTCACTTTGGAAAGATCACAACTTCAGTCCCTTGATTCTGACACAGGTTTCAGGTCAAGAGTTTTCCATTTGAACATTTGCCAGAAAACAACTTTGTTTCCAGGCTTCCTCTCACCTTGTAGGACAGAGTGGCACCATGATTACCTCCTCTGCTGACAAGCAGGAGAAGTCAGATACCAAGCCTTGCAGGATTGCTGAAACCTGCAATGCTCCTTTCATACACATTAGATGTTGGACACCTACATCTTTCTTAGCCCAGGTTTCCTGAAAGCAGAATCATCAGGGAATGGCAGCTTCTTTCAGAACTATCCACCTAGGTCAGGCTGTACCTTCCTCCAGCAATGGCCTCCCTCACGTACATGTAGGTAGTGTCATCTGACATTCATACACAGTGAGCCCACACTGATAGGCTCTCTATGAATTTAATCACTTCTTGTGGAAAAATTCACAAAGAGAAAGAAGATAGAAAATGAAACAAACATTTGTTAATTAAGACAGGCATTGAATCAATACATTCATGTAATAAATATTTATTGACTGCTATACTTTAGAGAAATGGCAATGAGTAAAACACATAAAAATGCTATATGACACATACAATTGTGGGAATTCACCCACTGAAAGTAAACAGAAAGGAAGAAAGGGATAGAGAGAAGGGAAGACAGGGAAGGGAAACAGTGTGTAGTTTGTAAAATGATGAGGCCTAATAAATAATAATACAAGAAAGAAGGAGAGTATCACTGCAGACAGAAAGTAAGGTTACAATCTTAGATAAGGTATTCAAAAAAAGCAGTATGGGAAACGTATATCAGAACAAAGCCTTAAAGATGCTGAGGAACCAATCCTTTTACATCTCAGGAAAGTGTGTTCCCAGGAAAGGAAAAAGTAGGTGGAAGTCCCTTACTCCTTCACGCCAGTCGTTAGGTGCTGAGTAGGGCCCAACACTGCACCACAGCTTGTCAAACTATTTATTTGTCACACACCCCAGCTAAGTAAATGTGACAATGATATTAACTCCAGATTCACATCACAACCAAGTGTGGGAACCATCCCGGTCTCCAATGAAAGGTACTGGACATGTCTTGGAAGACTTGGAAAGGATGAGAAATCACCACCATCTAAATGTTCCTTTACAGTTTATTGGCTCTAACACATAAACAGTTGTTTCTGTTCCTACAGAGAATGCCTTTTAATAACATACTCTCAATGGAAGAATCTCTGTCCTATGGAACATCATTCAACAACTACTTCCTCTTTTAATTGAAATATACTTGATATTTAACACTGTGTAAATTTAAAGTACACTACACATTAATTTGATAGATTCATATGATTGCCATTGGAGCATTAAGTACCACCTCTATCATGTTACATAATGATCATTTCTTTTTATGGGTGGAAATAATTAAGTTCCCCTCTCCTAGCAAGTTTGAGGATTAACACAAAATATTATTGTCTATATTGTGCCTATCACTATATTCTGCATTAGATCTCTAGGGTAATCATCAGGGTAATCCAAGTCAAAATCACACTGAGATATCACCCTCACACCTTTTTAAAGCAGAATCACGGTATACTGCTGGTGGGTATGTAAATTGGTGCACCCACTATGAAAAAAATATGAAAGTTCCACAAAAAATGACAAATTGATCTACTATGTGTACCAGCAATCCACCTTCTCAGAATATACCCAAAGGAAATGAAAACTTGATTTTGAAGATACATCTGCCCTCCCATGTTTATTGCAGCATTATTCAAATAGCTAAGATAATGGAAACAACCACATGTTCATCAGTGGGTAAATGGGTAAGAAAAAAGGGTGTGTGTGTGTGTGTGTACATATATACATATACATGTATATATATACATAATATATAATTTAGCCATGAGGAAGAAGGACAGCTGCCACTGCCTACAAGGATAGACCCTGAGCACATTATGCTAAGTGAGATAAGTCAGAGAAACACAACTGTTGCAAGGTATCACTTATACATGGATTCTAAAAAAACCAAACTCATAAAAACAGATGTTAGAACTGTTGTTACCTTGGATGGGGTGGGGATTGACAGGACAGATGTTATTTAAAGGTACAAACTTACAATAATGAGTGAAAGAACAACCCAGAGAGCTCTTCCTTCTTTTGAGTGAGTATCTGAAGCACAAGAGCCTCTCTGCTTGCCAAGACATGCTGGGGGTCCTCATCAAGTAGATCAGAAAATACAGTGAAAATCATTGAGAAGGTGCTCTGCACTCCGAGAAAAGGGGATGTCCTGGTCCTAGGTAACTTCACTTCTGCCATTAGGCACCTACTTCAGACTATGGTAGAGAGTTAGTACTCAAAAAAAAAAAAAAAATCAAAACAAAACATTCCAAAGAAAAAGAAACAGAAACTCCCCTTTCCAAAAACTTAGTATTTTCATAATTTTCATTATAAAAATCAAAATAGAAGTATGTGTAAGAAATAGAAGTAAAACTCATCATATCTTCGAATACAATAAGATAACTGCCATTATTACTTTGGTAATGACACATCTAAACCTTTAAATGTGTATGTGATCACATGCTTCTCCGTGCCTAGAATTCCATTCTATCACTGTTCCCACCACCAAAAAACATATGTTAAATGAGTTTGTCCATGTGCAAATGTGTGTCTCTACAACGTGTGTCTCTACAAACATATGTCTGTATTTGCTTGTGTCTTACAAAATGGTTTTTTAAAATGGCATTTTATTCCAGACCATTCTCTCTTTGTTGTACATTCAACTCTACTTCCTAGAAACCGAAGTCAGTCACTGCACATCTACAGCATCCTTCTCACTGGCTTTCCTATATCATCATTTACTCTCCCTGTTGATGGGAATCCAGGTCAATTCTAGTGTTTTGGTGCTACTAGTCATGAAGTCATTCATATCCTTTGGACTGTGTCCATACATACAAAAGTTGCTATAGGTCTCCAGAGGGTTTTTTAATAAAATCATATGTACCATTTAAATTGGATAGATATATTTAAATTATTTCCCCAGATGTTATATATTTGTTTTTATTTTATATATAAATACATTTATATCTTATTTATTATATTTATATTTATTATTTATATAATATTTCCCAATATTAAAAACTAATATTGACAGATAGAATATAGGAGCATGTTTTCCTACCCTCTCTCACAGCACTAACTGTTATCCAGATTTAACTCTGTGTATCTGATATGTCAGAAGCAATATTTGTCTTGCTAATTTGCATTTCCTAATTATAGCACACTTGAGCATACTGATCTATTTGTTCTCCTTTGTAGCTTTCACTCTCAGGTTTTGCCCAATAACATATGTTAACCTCTCTGTATTCACTTCGTATCACTTAAGGCTTATACCAGATGAGTAATATTACCATTTTCATCTTTCCTAAAATCACAAGTTTTCCAATAAACAATAAATAATAATAAAAATGATAAATAATAAACAATAAACATATGTTTATTTTATTCACAATACACTTCTTTTAGATGTTTTATTCAAGAATTGCTTTCATATTTATTAGAGTTTTTATTTTAAACAACTTGAGAAACATGTAATGGGGTCATCTTAAATCACCAATATATTAATGCTCCTGCACACAGAGATCAGAGCTCTCTAATCCCTGATTTTTCCAATGATCATGAGGTTGGTCCTGGTCCCCACTGCCACTCTATTTGGAGCATATTTGAAAGGGAGACTGGCTCTGAGATCAAACCAGAAAAGCAGTTTCACCTGAAGACAGGTTCTAGAGTAAAGCATCAAGTACTCAATCCAAAACCACTCTTCCACCGTACACTACTCAGAGGTAGAAGCCTCTGCAGCCATCCTGGGCTGCCATGGACAAGGACACACAACTGAATCTCCACAAAAAAAGAGTTAATAAGGCACAGACTAATGAGTTGAAGAGATGTCCTAGGGCAATGGGAGTTCCAGTAGGATTGGGAGCTAGCGCCAAAGGGAACATCTTGTCCCATTCTGCCTTCAGGGAGCTGAGGCACACACACGAGTACACAGTGACTCCCCAGCGTTAGAATCCTGAAGGTGCACCAAACACTATAGAGATGCAGTCAGTTTCTATGTGTTTAGTACATGTGACTACTGTCATACGTTATTGCCTTTCAGTCTCAACCTCAACATCACCTCTTTAGGAGAGTCTCTGATGGCTTCCAAACCAAAGTACCCCTCAGTCACAGTCACATAACTTGACTCTATTGCCATCATAATAGTTATCACTACTTGATATTTTCTTGGCTATTGTGTCTTTGTACTTTGTCTGGTTTTCTGCCTCCCCTCAATAAATAAGATCTAAGGGAACAAAAGTTTAGTTTGTTCAACACTACTCCACAGGACTTAGAAGAGTGTCAAGCATTTAATAAACTTCTGAGAAATGAATTAGGAATGTATAAATGAATACAATAAAAATTAATATGAAAGCATAAAACAAAGGGAGAGAACTTTTCTTAAGGATCAGGGAGGGAGTATACTATGAAAAATAAAGACAAGTGAATGTGAATGACTTCTTGGAAATTCAAACCTCAGGCTATGTGTATAAGTTATGATTTAAAAAAAAAGAGACAGGCAGGAATCCCATTAAAAAATTAAATGAATGAGTATTCTGTTGTTTTAGGGTGGAATGTTCTGTATATATCTATGAAGTCCATCTGGTCCAATGTGTCATTCAATGCTCTTGTTTCTTTATTGATTTTCTGCTTCGATGATCTGTCTATTTCTGAGAGAGGTGTGTTAAGATCTCCAACAATTAGTGTATTCATATCAATATGACTCTTTATCTTGATTAACAGTTTTCTTATGTAGCTGGCTGCTCCCATATTGGGGGCATAGATATTTACAATGTTCGATCATCTTGGTGGATAGTCTCTTTAAGAATGATGTAGTGTCCTTCTGTATCTCTGACTACAGTCTTTAGTTTAAAATCTAATTTGTCTGATATGAGAATCGCTACCCCGGCCTTCTTTTGAGGACCATTGCCATGAAAGATGCTTCTCCATCCCTTCACTTTCAGTCTGGGTGTATCTTTAGGTTCAAAATGGGTCTCTTGTAGACAACATATGGATGGGTCCTGTTGTCTTATCCAGTCTGCAACCCTGTGCCGTTTTATGGGAGCATTTAGGCCATTCACATTGAGGGTGATTATTGATAGAGATACATTTTTATGGACATCGTGTTACCTTTGAAGTCTTTCTTTCTGTAGATCATCTCTACATTTCTGTTCAATGCTATTCTTGGGCAGAAGATATGGACAGACACTTCTCCAATAAAGACATACAAATGGCTATCAGACACATGAAAAAATGTTCATCATCACTAGTCATCAGGAAGATTCAAATTAAAACTACATTGAGATATCACCTTACACCAATTAAAACTACATTGAAATATCACCTTACACCAGTTAGAATGGCCAAAATTAGCAAGACAAGAAACAACATGTGGGATGTGGAGAAAGGGGAACCCTTTTACACTGTTGGCAGGAATGCAAGTTGGTGCAGCCTCTTTGGAGAACAGTGTGGAGATTCCTCAAGAAATTAAAAATGGGTAGAAGAAGAATAAATGAAACAAGATGGGATTGGGAGGGAGACAAACCATAAGTGACTCTTAATCTCACAAAACAAACTGAGGGTTGCCGGGGGGAGGGGGTTGGGGAGAAGGGGGTGGGATTATGGACATTGGGGAGGGTATGTGATTTGGTGAGTGCTGTGAAGTGTGTAAACCTGGTGATTCACAGACCTGGGGATAAAAATATATGTTTATAAAAAATATATGTTTATAAAAAATAAAAAATTTAAATAAAAAAAAAAAAAAAAAAAAAAAAGAAATTAAAAATACAACTTCCCTATGACCTTGCCATTGCACTGCTGGGTATTTACCCCAAAGATACGGATAGTGAAAAGAAGGGCCATCTGTACCCCAATGTTTATAGCAGCAATGGCCACGGTCACCAAACTGTGGAAAGAACCAAGATGCCCTTCAATGGACGAATGGATAAGGAAGATGTGGTCCATATACACTATGGAGTATTATGCCTCCATCAGAAAGGACGAATACCCAACTTTTGTAGCGACATGGATGGGACTGGAAGAGATGATGCTGAGTGAAATAAGTCAAGCAGAGAGAGTCAATGATCATATGGTTTCACTTATTTGTGGAGCATAACAAATTGCATGGAGGACATGGGGAGTTAGAGAGGAGAAGGAAGTTGGGGTAAGTTGGAAGGGGAGGAGAATCATGAGAGACTATGGACTCTGAAAAACAATCTGAGGGTTTTGAAGGGGTGGGGTTGGGAGGTCAGGGTACCAGGTGGTGGGTATTATAGAGGACACGGATTGCATGGAGCACTGGGTGTGGTGAGAAAATAATGAATACTGTAATGCTGAAAACTTTAAAAAAATAAAAATAAAAATAAAAATTTATAAAAAATTAAGTGAAAGTGAGTTTCAATTGTGTTTAGCTACAAAGGTACTTAATTGTCTCAAATCTCTATAATCAAAGAAATCTGGGTATGCAGAGTTGCACAAAAAGCAACATGCACCCACAGAGGAAGATACAACTTCCACACATACAAGTGAGGCATATCCATCACTCAGCTGTACCTTACTTAATATCTCATAGTACTTCCTGCAGTGAAAACCCAGAGAAGTTCTTTCCAGAACTTTCAGGTGTCCTGGTTAATTATTATGCTGTCAGAAAGATCTCTCTTAAACACGCATTCTCCCCACCATTGGCTTTTCATAATCAACAAAATGAACTTCTGAATATTTCACCAGTTCTTAATTTCCCAATCTAGGCTTATCCTACTCACAGTTTATATCAGTTCCTAACATTGCCCATCGTCTACCCATTAAGTGTGAATGACTCCTCCCTGCTAGAAAACCCATAGCAAATCACAAAATGTTCTCCTATGAAGCTAAACATTCAGAAGGACAGTTTCCAAATTTATTGCTTTATTTCTATGTCTGTCTTTTGAGGAGTACCGCATTGTTACTTCTTCTTTTATTGTATTCTGCATTCTTTTCATTTTTTGAAGATCTTCCTGTCTCTCTTTACACTAGCCTAGATCTAGTCCATATGTTTTTGTCATACTCAGTTAAATGATAGCTCCCATTTTCCCTTGACCACATCCAGCCTTTGCTAACAATTGGCCATTGTTTTACTTAAATGTCAAAGACCGTGCATCATTCTCAGGCATCCAAAATCTCCTTCCTAGAAATCTGAAAACAATGACACTCAGAGAATGTCCTCACTGACATCCTAGCAAAACACCTTTCTGAATACAATTTCAGGTGCACTCTGGAATACTTAATGGAGTCTACTTTTTCTTCCTCCTCTCCTCCCTCGACCCTCACACTTATTCCTTCAATCTTTGATCATCCCATTACCCTTATGGACATCTGACAACACTCATAGTTCCAGTTTTCTTCCTCAAAGTGGTATCATCTGAATATGGTGCAAAGCAGACCAAATTCAATCAAGTCTCTTTCTTCCTGCTCACCACCATCTACCCTGACATTTACCTTCTCAGGCTTGGGTCATCACACTTGCTGGATGTTGATTTTGCACACTGGCAACTATTAGTTGAAAAACCTGCTCAGGTTTCTTTGACATTGTATAAATTTTATCTGCCATTACTATTCATCTATTTTGCACTGTTGTCCAAAAAATAAATAAATAAATAGATAGATAGATAGATAGATAGATAAATAAATAAATGAAAAGACTTAGAGCCCTTTGATGAAAACAGATTCTGGGGAGATATTAATTTGCACCAAAACCTCAAAAACACATCTTTCAACAGGAAGTCTGTACTGCATCAAGCCTCAAGTTTACAATAATTTCATTGTAAGTGTAGACAATAGACTTGAAATCCGCATGAATTAGCCTCTTAAGAATTCATCATATAATACCCACCACCTGGTATTATTATAGAGGGCACGGATTGCATGGAGCACTGGGTGTGGTGAAAAAATAATGAATACTGTTTTTCTGAAAATAAATAAATTGAAAAAATTAAAAAGAAAAAGAAAAAATCAATTCTTCTCAGAAAAAAAAGAAAGAATTCATCATATACCCAACTTTTGTATCAGCATAGATGGGACTATAAGAGATCATGCTGAATGAAATAAGTCAAGCAGAGAGAGTCAATTATCATATGGTTACACTTACTTGTGGAGCATAAGGAATAACATCGAGGACATTGGGAGATGGAGAGGAGAAGTGAGTTGAGAGAAATTGGAGGGGGAGATAAACCATGAGAGACTGTGGACTCTGAGAAACAAACTGAGGGTTTGGGGCCGGGTTTTGGGTGAACCTGGTGGTGGGTATTATGGAGGACACGTATTGCATGGAGCACTGGGTGTGGTGCATTAACAATGAATTCTGGAGCACTGAAAAGAAATAAAATAAAATAAAATAATTCATCATTTAAAAACAAGATGGAACCAAGGAGGGAGACAAACCATAAAAGACTCTTAATTTCAGGAAACAAACTGAGGGCTATTGGAGTGGAGGTAGGGATAGGGTGGCTGGATGATGGATATTGAGGAGGGTATGTACTATGGTGAGTGTTGTGAATTGTGTAAGACTGATGATTCACAAACCTGTACCCCTGAAACAAATAATACATTATATGTTAATTTTAAAAAAGAGTTCATCACTTATCCTTCATAGGACACAATGTCCCCTATGAAGTAGGGAATGCATAACCTGGATCTAATTATGAGGAAAATTTTTTTAAAACCCAATGGGGCACCTCGGTGGCTCAGTCATGAAGTGTCTGCCTTCAGCTCAGGTCATGATCCTAGAGTACTTGGACTGAGTCCCACATCAGGCTCCCCACTCTGCAGAAAGGCTGCTTCTCCCTCTCCCACTCCTTTCTCTCTGTGTCTCTCTCTGTCAAATAAATAAATAAGATCTTTAAAAAAAAAAACCCAAATGAGGAAATTCTTGCCACTTTCAAAAATGGGAAGAGAAATGTATTCTTTTTTTTTCTTTTTTCTTCTATTTTTTTAATTTATTTTTTATTTATTTTCAGCATAACAGTATTCATTAAATTGATCAATGTCACAAAAGATTTTTTGAGTCAGAAGCAATGTTCCCAAATAAAGAAGACTAAGATGCCAAGTATTTAAATGAAATATATGGTCATGTATTAGAGTAATAAAATTTTATAAGGGATCTTTCTGGGTCAAATACTGGCCAATATAGAGTACAGGTTTTAGAGAACACAAAAGTATTGCATCAATGTTGAAGTTACTAAAATGAGAAACTATATTCTGGGTTTGTAAGAAAATTTTTAGTGGAAATACACACTAAAATAATTAGTGGTAAAGAAATATACTTAATGAACTGTTGGATCTGGCTGAGGAAATGTGGTAATTTGTAACACACATCTTTCCTATTTGTCACAATTTTTCAGAATCTAGAGACTCCACCTGAAAGGCTGACTGAGAAACCAGTGACTTGTTCATGAAAAAAGGAATTCGACCATCAATGGCATTTTTTCAAAACCTCAAATTTTTAGCAGATAACTAGTGATGCAGAACATTTCTTAGTATTTGCTTTCATAAATGACTTCAATTGTTTAATAATTACATATTGCCAGACAAACTTTAAAAGTACTGTCAGATTAGTTCCATAAATTAAACTGGCTTGCTCAGTTATAGCAATGTCATCATTCATTGTTTATAACACATGTCATCATGTGTTATGATGACAATGTAGATAATGTGGGTGGTTTTATTTCCACTATTTTGCTTTCTCTTAAAGTTATGTGGAAAATAATTGGTATTTTTTTGTGCTCAAACTGGATTCTCTTCTGAATTGTATCTTCCAACGATACTTAGTAATTATTATACCCTTTTGGTATTAAATACTTTTCAATAAAGTTTTCTTTTTTTAACTTATTTTTTATTTTCAGCATAACAGTATTCATTATTTTTGCACCACACCCAGTGCTCCATGCAATCCGTGCCCTCTTTAATACCCACCACCTGGTACCCCGACTTGCCACCCCCCGCCCCTTCAAAACCCTCAGATTGTTTTTCAAAGTCCAAAGTCTCTCATGGTTCACCTCCCCTTCCAATTTACCCCAACTTCCTTCTCCTCTCTAACTCCCCATGTCCTCCATGCGATTCCTTATGCTCCACAAATAAGTGAAACCATATGATAATTGACTCTCTCTGCTTGACTTATTCACTCAGCATCATCTCTTCCAGTCCCGTCCATGTCGCTACAAAAGTTGGGTATTCGTCCTTTCTGATAGAGGAATAATACTCCATAGTGTAGATAGACAACGTCTTCCTTATCCATTTGTCCGTTGAAGGGCATCTTGGTTCTTTCCATAGTTTGGCGACCGTGGCCATTGCTGCTATAAACATTGGGGTACAGATGGCCCTTCTTTTCACTACATCTGTACCTTTGGGGTAAATACCCAGGAGTGCAATTTCAGGGTCATAGGGAAATTGTATTTTTAATTTCTTGAGGAATCTCCACATGTTCTCCAAAGAGGCTGCACCAATTTGTATTCCCACCAACCGAATAAGAGGGTTCCCCTTTCTCCACATCCCCTCCAACACATGTTGTTTCTTGTCTTGCTAATTTTGGCCATTCTAACTGGTGTAAGGTGATATCTCAGTGTGGTTTTAATTTGAATCTCCCTAATGGCTAGTGATGATGAACATTTTATCATGTGTCTGATAGCCATTTGTATGTCTTCATTGGAGAAGTGTCTGTTCATATCTTCTGCCCATTTTTTGATATGCTTGTCTGTTTTGTGTGTGTTGAATTTGAGGAGTTCATTATAGATCCTGGATATCAACCTTTTGTCTGTACTGTCATTTGCAAATATATTCTCCCATTCCGTGAGTTGCCTTTTTGTTTTCTTGATTGCTTCCTTTGCTGTGCAGAAGCTTTTGATTTTGATCAAGTCCCAAAAGTTCATCTTCGCATTTGTTTCCTTTGCCTTTGGAGATATATCTTGAAAGAAGTTGCTGTGGTTGATATCGAAGAGTTTACTGCCTATGTTCTCCTCTAGGATTCTGATGAATTCCTGTCTCACATTGAGGTCTTTTATCCATTTTCAGTTTATCTTTGTGTACGGTGTAAGAGAATGGTCGAGTTTCATTATTCTACATATACCTGCCCAGTTTTCCCAGCACATTTATTGAAGAGACTATCTTTTTTCCACTGTATACTTTTTCTTGTTTTGTCGAAGATTATTTTACCATAGAGTTGAGGGTCCATATCTGGGCTCTCTACTCTGTTCCACTGGTCTATGTGTCTGTTTTTATGCCAGTACCATGCTGTCTTGGTGATCACAGCTTTGTAGTAAAGCTTGAAATCTGGTAATGTGATGTCCCCCGTTTTATTTTTGTTTTTCAACATTTCCTTAGCGATTCGGGGTCTCTTCTGATTCGATACAAATTTTAGGATTATTTGCTCCAGCTCATTGAAAAATACCGGTGGAATTTTGATCGGAATAGCATGAAAAGTATAGATTGCTCTCGGCAGTATAGACATTTTAACAATGTTTATTCTTCCGATCCAAGAGCATGGAATGGTCTTCCATCTTTTTGTGTCTTCTTCAGTTTCTTTCATGAGTGTTCTGTAGTTCCTTGAGTACAGATCCTTTACCTCTTTGGTTAGGTTTATTCCCAGGTATCTTATGGTTCTTGGTGCTATAGTAATGGAATCGATTTTCCAATTTCCCTTTCAGTATTTTCATTGTTACTGTATAAGAAAGCCACTGATTTCTGTACATTGACTTCGTATCCTGCCACGTTGCTGAATTGCTGTATGAGTTCTAGTAGTTTGGGGGTGGAGTCTTTTGGGTTTTCCATATAAAGAGTCATGTCATCTGCAAAGAGAGAGAGTTTGGCTTCTTCATTACCAATTTGGATACCTTTTATTTCTCTTTGTTGTCTGATTGCTGTTGCTAGATTTCTAATGCTATGTTGAACAAGAGTGGTGAGAGTGGGCATCCTTGTCGTGTTCCTGATCTCAATGGGAAAAATGCAAGCTTTTTCCCATTGAGGATGATATTTGCTGTGGATCTTTCATAGATAGATTTGATGAAGTTCAGGAATGTTCCCTCTATCCCTATACTTTGAAGCATTTTAATCAGGAACAGATGCTGGATTTTGTCAAATGCTTTTTCTGCATCAATTGGAGGACCATGTGGTTCTTCTCTCTTCTCTTATTAATTTGTTCTATCACATTGATTAATTTGCGAAAGTTGAACCATCCTTGTAGCCCAGGGATGAATCCCACCTGGTCATGGTGAATAATCTTTTTAATGTGCTGTTGGATGCTGTTTGCTAGGATCTTGTTGAGAATTTTAGCATCCATATTCATCAGTGATATTGGTCTGAAATTCTCCTTTTTGGTAGGGTCTTTGCCTGGTTTGGAGATCAGGGTAATGCTGGTTTCATAGAAAGAGTAGGAAGTTTTCCTTCTGCTTTAATTTTTTGAAACAGCTTCAGGAGAATAGCTGTTATTTCTTCTTTGAAAGTTTGGTAGAATTCCCCAGGGAATCCATCAGGTCCTGGGCTCTTGTTTTTTGGGAGGTTTTTGATCACTGCTTCGATCTCATTACTAGATATTGGTCTATTCAGGTTGTAAATTTCTTACTGGTTCAATTTTGGGAGTTTATAGTTTTCCAGGAATGCATCCATTTCATCTAGGTTGCTTAGCTTATTGGCATAGAACTGTTGATAATAACTTCTGATGATTGTTTCTACTTCCTTGGTGTTCGTTGTGATCTCTCCCTTTTCATTCATAATTTTATGTATTTGAGCTTTCTCTCTTTTCTTTTGGATTAGTGTGGCCAATGGTTTATCGATCTTATTGATTCTTTCAAAAAACCAGCTTCTAGTTTCATTGATACGTTCTACTGTATCTCTGGTTTCTACCTCATCGATCTCAGCTCTAATCTTGATTATTTCCCTTCTTATATGTGGAGTTGGTTTGATTTGTTGTTGATTCTCCAGTTCTTTAAGGTGTACAGACAGCTGCTGTGTTCTGGATTTTTCAATTTTTTTGAGGGAGGCTTGGATGGCTACGTATTTCCCCCTTAGAACCGTCTTTGCTGTATCCCATAGGTTTTGGACAAAAGTGTCTTCATTCTCATTGGTTTCCATGAATTGTTTCAGTTCTTCCTTGATCTCCTGGTTGATCCAAGCATTCTTAAGCAAGGTGGTCTTTAGCTTCCAGGTGTTTGAGTTCCTTCGGAACTTTTCCTTGTTGAGCTCCAGTTTCAAAGCATTGTGATCTGAGAATGTGCAGGGAATAATCTCAGTCTTTTGGTATCAGTTGAATCCTGATTTGTAACCCACTATGTGGTCAATTCTGGAGAAAATACCATGTGCACTTGAGAAGAATGAGTATTGATTCTGTTGTTTTAGGGTGGAATGTTCTGTATATATCTATGAAGTCCATCTGGTCCAATGTGTCATTCAATGCTCTTGTTTCTTTATTGATTTTCTGCTTCGATGATCTGTCTATTTCTGAGAGAGGTGTGTTAAGATCTCCAACAATTAGTGTATTCATATCAATATGACTCTTTATCTTGATTAACAGTTTTCTTATGTAGCTGGCTGCTCCCATATTGGGGGCATAGATATTTACAATGTTCGATCATCTTGGTGGATAGTCTCTTTAAGAATGATGTAGTGTCCTTCTGTATCTCTGACTACAGTCTTTAGTTTAAAATCTAATTTGTCTGATATGAGAATCGCTACCCCGGCCTTCTTTTGAGGACCATTGCCATGAAAGATGCTTCTCCATCCCTTCACTTTCAGTCTGGGTGTATCTTTAGGTTCAAAATGGGTCTCTTGTAGACAACATATGGATGGGTCCTGTCGTCTTATCCAGTCTGCAACTCTGTGCCGTTTTATGGACGCATTTAGGCCATTCACATTGAGGGTGATTATTGATAGATATGTTTTTATGGACATCGTGTTACCTTTGAAGTCTTTCTTTCTGTAGATTGTCTCTACATTTCTGTTCAATGCTATTCTTTTATAGAACCCCCCTTAATATGTCCTGCAGTGTCGGTTTGGTGGTTGCATAGTCTTTTAAGCCTTGCCGGTCTTGGAAACTCTTTATCTCTCCATCCATTTTGAATGTCAGTCTTACTGGATAAAGTATTTTTGGCTGCATGTTCTTCTCATTCAGTGCCCTGAATATATCTTGCCAGCCCTTTCTGGCTTGCCAGGTCTCTGTGGACAGGTCTGACGTTATTCTGATGGGCTTTCCTCTGTACGTAAGGATCTTCTTTGTCCTAGCTGCTTTCAAGAGGTTCTACCTACAATTATAATTCTTCGTTCTTACTATTAGGTGTCTCGAGGACTTTTGAGAATCTGTAATCTTGGGGGGAAACCTTTTGTCCTCTAATACATGAATGCTGGTTCCATTCATGAGATTTGGAAAATTTTCATGAAGAACTTGTTTTACTATATCTTCTAGACTTCTTTCTTTCTCCTCCCCTTCAGGGATTCCAATAATTCTGACGTTGAAACGTTTCATGGCATCATTTATTTCCCTGATTCTGTTTTTGTGGCTCTAAGCTGTTGGTTCCAGGCTTCCTCCTAATCCTTTCTCTCTATTTGTTTGTCCTCCAGATCACTAATTCTATCTTCTATCTCAGTTACTCTAACGTTGAGAGAATTTAGATTAGATTGGAACTCATTGAGAGCATTGTGAAGCTCATCCCTGGTAGCTTTCAGCTCTTCCCTAATATTGAAACATGATCTCTGGTCGTTTTCCATTCAGCCCTAATCAATTCCATTTGGTCACCCATAGCTTTCTCCAACCTAGCTATTGCTTAGATAATTGTTAGCCTGAATTCTCTTTCCAACATATTGTCTATGTTGATAGCCATAAGCTCTGTTGCAGAAGGTCTATCCTCTGTGTATTTTTCTTATGTTGGGCATTCCTCCTCCTAGTTATTTTGATGAGAGATGGCTGAACGGTTGTAGCTGGTGTATCGACTGTGGTGCAGTCAAGGTGCACCCCGGAACACTCCAGCCCACTGGCGTCTTCTGCTCTGGTAGAGATCCAGACGTGTATAATTCTGATCTCAGGCTGATTTTGTGGGTGATCAGAGTTCTTTGGAAGATAATCAGCTCACTTTAGGGTACAGGTTGAAAGGGCGCCTCCTCCTACTTCCCCGCCATCTTGTCTCCCCCTCAATGATGTTTTCTCAGTAATTAAAAAAAAACCTGGAACACAGGGAAACTTTGTTGTATAGTGGCATAAAAATTGGGAAATCCCTTGCCTGATGTAATGTACAATATAGAAATGTACCTAATGAAGTGTTTAATTTAGTTAAGGAGATTTCCAGGAAAAATGTCAAAAGTGTCATCAGTATTTCTTTTAGCTGCTCATCATAATATATAAATAAAGATGAGATTTAAAAGGTTGCTTTGCTAAGATTTCAGATACCAGTATCTCATGGTATCTTTCAGCTAGATCAATAGGTTTTCTAAGCATTTCATGATGTGTGTCACAAATCCTTCCTATTAAAGTAGAAGGTCTCTGGGAACCATAAAGATATTGTTGCTGAAACTACTCTGGGAGTATACAGAAAAAGTCATGTCTAGAAGAAACAATGAATTTAAATTATCATGTATCTATTAAATAAACTGAATTCATAATACTGCATCTTCCCAATAAGTAAACTGCAGCCCCAGGTGGCACCAGGACCTTCTACCTAAGATGTAGAGAAGAAAATACCAATCTTATCCAAATTCTTTCCAAATGTTGAAAAATCTATGAAAGATCTTTATTCTAATTTTATGATGCCAATATATCCTTGGTGCCAAAGCCTGAAAAAGATATTATGAGAAAGAAAAATTATAAAATCATTATTATGATCATAAGAGCAAAAGTTATAAATAATAAATTATCAAAGTAAATCTAATGATAAATACAAAGCATTAGAGATCACCAAATTTGGCTTATTCTGAGAATAGAAGATGATTAATATTTGAAAATCAGTCAATGTCAGTATAGTAGTTTCCAATCTTTCCATAATGAATTACCATAAACAGTGACTTATAACAACGCAAATTTATTATCTTATATTTTGATATATTAGCAGGTCAAAAATGGTTCTCTGGAGACTATTATCAAGACATGGGCAGGATTGCATTCCTTCTGAAAGGTTTGGAAGAAGAAAATCAATTTCTAGAGTCTGCTCACATATTTTGGTGTGGCCTCTTTCCATTCTCAAAGTTAGCGATGGCTGTTTGAGTCTTTCTCATTCTACATCACTCACATTGACTTTTCTTTTTTCTTTTTTTTATTTCTTTTCAGCGTAACATTATTCATTGTTTTTGCACCATACGCAGTGCTCCATGCAATATGTGCCCTCTCCAATACCTACCACGTATTCCCCCAACCTCCCACCCACTGCCCCTTCAAAACCCTCAGATTATTTTTCAGAGTCCATAGTCTCTCATGGTTCACCTCCCCTGCCAATTTCCCCCAACTCCCTTCTCCTCTCTAACTCCCCATGTCTTCCATGCAATTTGTTATGCTCCACAAATAAGTGAAACCATATGATAATTGACTCTCTCTGCTTGACTTATTTCACTCAGCATAATCTCTTCCAGTCCCGTTCATATTGCTACAAAAGTTGGGTATTCGTCCTTTCTGATGGAGGCATAATACTCCATAGTGTATATGGACCACATCTTCCTTATCCATTCATCCGTTGAAGGGCATCTTGGTTCTTTCCACAGTTTGGCAACTGTAACCATTGCTGCTATAAGCATTGAGATACAGAAGGCCCTTCTTTTCACGACATCTGTATCTTTGGGGTAAATACCCAGGAATGCAATTGCAGGGTCATAGTAAAGCTCTATTTTTAATTTCTTGAGGAATCTCCACACTGTTCTCCAAAGAGGCTGCACCAACTTGCATTCCCACCAACAGTGTAAGAGGGTTCCCCTTTCTCCACATCCCATCCAACACATGTTGTTTCCTGTCTTGCTAATTTTCTGCCCATTTTTTAATATGATCGTCTGTTTTGTGTTTGTTGAGTTTGAGGAGTTCTTTATAGATCCTGGATATCAACCTTTTGTCTGTACTGTCATTTGCAAATATCTTCTCCCATTCCGTGGGCTGCCTCTTTGTTTTGTTGACTGTCTCCTTTGCTGTGCAGAAGCTTTTGATTTTGATGAAGTCCCAAAAGTTCATTTTCGCTTTTGTTTCCTTTGCCTTTGGAGACATATCTTTAAAGAAATGGCTGTGGCTGATGTTGAAGAGGTTACTGCCTATGTTCTCCTCTAGGATTCTGATGGACTCCTGTCTCACATTGAGGTCTTTTATCCATTTTGAGTTTATCTTTGTGTGCGGTGTAAGAGAATGGTCGAGTTTCATTCTTCTACATACAGCTGTCCAGTTTTCTCAGCACCATTTATTGAAGAGACTGTCCAAAAGAAAAGAGAGAAAGCCCATATTAATAAAAAATATGAATGAAAAAGGAGAAATTACAACGAACACCAAGGAAGTAGAAACAATCATCAGAAGTTATTATCAACAGTTCTATGCCAATAAGCTAAGCAACCTAGATGAAATGGATGCATTCCTGGAAAACTATAAACTCCCAAAATTGAACCAGTAAGAAATTTACAACCTGAATAGACCAATATCTAGTAACGAGATCGAAGCAGTGATCAAAAACCTCCCAAAAAACAAGAGCCCAGGACCTGATGGATTCCCTGGGGAATTCTACCAAACTTTCAAAGAAGAAATAACAGCTATTCTCCTGAAGCTGTTTCAAAAAATTAAAGCAGAAGGAAAACTTCCTACTCTTTCTATGAAACCAGCATTACCCTGATCTCCAAACCAGGCAAAGACCCTACCAAAAAGGAGAATTTCAGACCAATATCACTGATGAATATGGATGCTAAAATTCTCAACAAGATCCTAGCAAACAGCATCCAACAGCACATTAAAAAGATTATTCACCATGACCAGGTGGGATTCATCCCTGGGCTACAAGGATGGTTCAACTTTCGCAAATTAATCAATGTGATAGAACAAATTAATAAGAGAAGAGAGAAGAACCACATGGTCCTCCAATTGATGCAGAAAAAGCATTTGACAAAATCCAGCATCTGTTCCTGATTAAAATGCTTCAAAGTATAGGGATAGAGGGAACATTCCTGAACTTCATCAAATCTATCTATGAAAGATCCACAGCAAATATCATCCTCAATGGGAAAAAGCTTGCATTTTTCCCATTGAGATCAGGAACACGACAAGGATGCCCACTCTCACCACTCTTGTTCAACATAGCATTAGAAATCTAGCAACAGCAATCAGACAACAAAGAGAAATAAAAGGTATCCAAATTGGTAATGAAGAAGCCAAACTCTCTCTCTTTGCAGATGACATGACTCTTTATATGGAAAACCCAAAAGACTCCACCCCCAAACTACTAGAACTCATACAGCAATTCAGCAACGTGGCAGGATACGAAGTCAATGTACAGAAATCAGTGGCTTTCTTATACAGTAACAATGAAAATACTGAAAGGGAAATTGGAAAATCGATTCCATTACTATAGCACCAAGAACCATAAGATACCTGGGAATAAACCTAACCAAAGAGGTAAAGGATCTGTACTCAAGGAACTACAGAACACTCATGAAAGAAACTGAAGAAGACACAAAAAGATGGAAGACCATTCCATGCTCTTGGATCGGAAGAATAAACATTGTTAAAATGTCTATACTGCCGAGAGCAATCTATACTTTTCATGCTATTCCGATCAAAATTCCACCGGTATTTTTCAACGAGCTGGAGCAAATAATCCTAAAATTTGTATCGAATCAGAAGAGACCCCGAATCGCTAAGGAAATGTTGAAAAACAAAAATAAAACGGGGGACATCACATTACCAGATTTCAAGCTTTACTACAAAGCTGTGATCACCAAGACAGCATGGTACTGGCATAAAAACAGACACATAGACCAGTGGAACAGAGTAGAGAGCCCAGATATGGACCCTCAACTCTATGGTAAAATAATCTTCGACAAAACAGGAAAAAATATACAGTGGAAAAAAGGCAGTCACATTGAGTTTTCTATCTTCTTCTTTTACATTTGAAGGCCCTTTGTTGATTATATTGGGCCTAGCCAAATAATTCAGGATTATCTCCCTGCTTTATATTCATCTGATTAGTAATTTTAATTCCATCTGCCACCCTAATCTCATTTTCCAATATATGCAAGTTGAAACAATTAGGATGTGGATATCCTTCTGGATCCATCATTCTGTCTACCAAATCTAGTCATCCAATTAACAGAGCAAAGGAAGAAAATCATGATTTTCACAGTCTGTGCATAAAAAGCATCTGATAAAATGTGATACCCATTTATTTTTTTAATTTCTAGAAAAATAAAAATAGAATTGCCTTAATCAACTGCAAGCATCATACTAAGGTTGAAATATTAAAGGCATTCTCCAGAGATGAAGATGGATGTCATCTATATTATCATTGTGTTAGAGATTCCACCAGGGCAATCAAGCAAGAAATGAAATGAAGGGAAAATGAATAGATAGAAAATATGAAATTGTAGTTAATTATTTATAAGTGGCATAATTCTGTTCATAGAACATCTAAAAGAATCCATAGGAAAAATTCAGAATTAAAAATAAACTGTAGCCATTTCCTAGATATAAGGTAAATATACAAAATCACTGTATTTATATATACCAGCAAAAAACAATTAGAATTTTCAATTATAACTGTGATATAACCAAGTAAATAGTAATACATCTTTTAAAAGACTTTAAAAACATCTAGTAACTATGGAAAATAATCTATGAAGGGCAAACCATATCAATTAATAGAAAAATCCAGTATTATTAAGACACTTTGTTCAAATTAATTTATACATGCAAAGCACTAATTTTGAGGGGTCATTCCAAGCCTGGAAACACAAGACAAATTAACAGAAAATACTCCACAAATCTAAACAATTAAAGGAGTGATATTTTTGAGTGTTATCCTTTTTCTTTGTTTTGCTCTTTCTTTCTGAGAATATGGCACTATTTCTTTCTCTTTTATCATTTTTCCCTTTCCCTTTTTCTAAATTTGAAAGTCTTTCTATTTTTACTGTCCAGGCCTCTTTGAATATTTTTTCATATTCAATTTATCCATATATCTCATTATTCCTTACCCACTTCAAACTCTGCTAACATTGTTTTATTTATATAATTTTTGCAGTTAGCACAGTACTTTTAGAATTCTAAAACTTCTTTCTTGGAAGCTTGAAGACAATTATACTGTCTCTGATTCTTTGGCAATATCCATCTGATACAGTGCCATGCTCACCCTGGAAAGCTTCCAAAGTATTCTTTCCAGAACTCCTTCTACCCTCAAACCCTATCAATGTTTATCATCTTATTTACTGAAGGATCTAGAGTGTTTACTCTGTACCCTGCTAACATTTTTCCAAAAACTGTCTTAGGGACCATACTCTAGTCTGGTATTTTTTTCTGTCATCATTGCTGACCCTGAGCAAAAGAGTGCAATAGAAAGTCTGTACTGCATCAAGTCCTAAATATATAATAATTTTAAGTGAAGTTTAGGGAACAGATGTATATATTAGAAAACCACGTAAATAAGCTTCATCAGAGTTAATCTACCCCGAGTAGGACTGCAAATTCAATTATGGCTCAGATTATATGAAAGCAGTATATCCTTGATACTAAGAGCCAAAGCTTGAAAAAATACTAGCATAAATTCTAAGACAATCATTATCATGGTCATGAGTGAAAAAATCCTAAATAAAGTATTGCCAACTTAAATCCAGCTATAAATAAATAAAAATAACACAATTCAACCAAATCAAATTTATTTTAGGAATACAAGATAGTACTAATACTAGAAAGTCACCAGTGTTGGGCATCTAATTAACAGAGCAAAGGTGGAAAACCATATGATTATTTCAAATGATGCAAAAAAATTGGTAAAATTATTACTCATAGATGACTTCATAGAATTTATAAAACATAGCCAAAAATCTGCTATTAAGTCATCAAAATCAAAAAACAAATATATCATTGTGCTGGGCACAAGGACAACATACAAAAATCAGTTTTATTTATATATGCTAACAAAAAAATTAGAATTGCTTACATAATACCCTTTATAATACCATTAGTAAAATCAAATACTCAAAAAGTCATGTAAGGGAAGATGTTCAAGACTTCCATACAGAAATTACTACAAACAAATGGAAGAGATAAACCATGCAAACAGCCTAAAAGATACAATATTGTAAGATGATAATTCTTTCCAAGTTGATTTATAGATTTGAGGAAAGGCTGGGCAAAATGTGGGCAGTTTGAGGCGCCTGGGTGGCTCAGTGGGTTGGGCCTCTGCCTTCGACTCAGGTCGTGATCTCAGGGTCCTGGGATCAAGCCCCGCATGGGGCTCTCTGCTCTGCCGGGAGCCTGCTTCCCCCTCTCTCTCTGCCTGCCTCTCTGTCTATGTGTGATCTCTCTCTGTGTCAAATAAATAAATAAAATCTTTGAAAATATATATATATGGGCAGTTCGTTTTTGGAAACTGGCTAATAGCTTCTATGATTTCAAGGTTGTGATAGGGTGAATTTCTAAAATAGCCTCCAGGGGCACCTGGGTGGCTCAGTCATTAAGTGTCTGCTATGATCCCAGTGTCCTGGGATAGCCCCTCATAGGGCTCCCTGCTCTGCAGGAAGCCTGTTTCTCCCTCTGACACCCTCCCTGCTTGTGTTCCCTCCCTCACTGTCACTGTCTCTCACTGTCTTTCTCTGTCAAATAAATAAATAAATAAATGGCCTCCAAAGATGTACTACCCTAGTCACCAGAAACTGTGAATTTGATGAGATATCAAACCTGCACTTATTTTAAATTATATAACACCGTCCATGTTTAGATGGAGAGATTATCCCGGTGGGTATGATCTAATTGCATGAGGCTTTAAAAGAGAGCTTTCTCAAAAAGAGAAAAAAAAAGAGAGTTTTCTCTAGGTCATGTCAGAACTGGAAGTAAGAGAGACAAAGTGTTAGAAATATTCTAAAAGCCTTTGCTGGTTTGAAGATGGAAGAAACCATGTGAGAAAGAATGTGAATAGCCTACAGCTGACAACAGAAAGGAAACAAGTACCTTCAACCACAGACACAAGGAACAGGATTCCTCCAACAATGTGACTGAGCTTAGAAAAGGATTCTTTCCAACAACTTCCAGGAAAGAGCCCAACCCAAATGATACCTCAAATTTGGCTTTGCGAGACCCTGAACAGAGAATTCAATCATCACATGCCAGAACTCTGGCCTAAAAAACTATGAAATGATAAAAAGGTATTGTATAAGTCACTAAATCTGTGGTAATTTCTTATCCAGCAAGAGAAAATAAACACAGAGAGTTTGGTACCTAGAAGGAAGATGTTGCAAATGCCTAAAACTATTATTTTTGGAATTGGGCAGGGGTTGGAGTTTTTTCCAGATGGAAAAATCTAAATTGCCTTAAAGAGACCATTGTAGGGGCACCGAGTGCCTCAATTGGTTAAGTGTCTGCCTTCAGCCCAATCATGATCCCAGTGTCCTGGGATTGAGCCCCACATCAGGCTCTCTGCTCACTATGTAGCCTGCTTCTCCCTCTCCCTCTGTCTACCGCTCTGACTACCTGTGTGCTCTCTCTCTCTCTCTCTGGCAAATAAATAAATAATAAATAAATAAATAATAGACTGTTCTAGAAATGGGCATGCAAAAGAGGCAGCTGGTAAAGGCTTAGAAACAAGTGAGGAACATGTTATTGGAAAGTGGAAGAAGAAAATCCTTCTCATGTACTGGCAGCAAGTTTGTGGAGCTGTCTCCTTCAGTTATACAGAAGGCAGAATTTGCAGATTTTGAACTTGGATACTTAGCCAAGGAGATTTCCAAGAAAATTATTAAAGGCACAACCTAGTTTCTCCTTGTTGCTTATAGTAAAATGCAAGAGGAGAGGGAAAATGAGGAAAGAATTGTTAAAGAAGAGGGAACCAGGAATAGAGGATCTGGAATCTTTGAGCTGACAACATTTATATGTGATTTTGGACTTTTGGTTGATGCTGAAAATGGAATGAGAGAACCACAGGAGGAAGTAAATGTATTTTTGCATTTGAGACAGAGAGAATCTTTGGAAGCCAGAGGGTAGACTGCAGTAGGCAGAATTTCTAAAGTAATTCCCCAAAGATGACCTGCCCTACTCTCTGAAGCCTATAACTATGATGAGTCATTACACCCATGATTAACTTTATATGCACAGTTGAACTTAACATAAGGAGATTATGTGGTGGGCCTGATTTAATCACATGAGCTCTTAAAAAAGAAAGCTTTCTTCCACTAGTGACAGAAAAGAAAGAAAGAAAGATTTGAAACTCAGAAAACTCAGTATACTGTTACTGGCTCTAAAGATGAAGTGACACCTTGTATAAATCCTGACCTGTGCTGCTTACCCCAGACATGAATGTATTATACACCAATGCTGGCCTCCTCCTGTATGGCTGCTTCCTTTCTTTGCAACCCATTGTATGGCTTTATAAATGGTAAAGTGAAAGGGGGAAAAAAAGAAACACATAAGCAACAGAAAGTGACTACAAGGAGCTAAGAACAACTCCTTGCAAACAGGTAAAGGGGGCTCATAGCCCTGTAACTAAGGACAGAATGGCCTTAATTCAGCCAACAACACAGATGAGCTTCAAAGAGGACCTCAGACTCCAGATGAGAGCACAGCCAGCTGACACCTTGATTTCAACGTTGAAAGTCTGAACAAGAGCCCAAAAATGCCATCCTTGACTGCAGACCCACAGAACTGGAGGATAATAAATTTTGCTGTTGTTTTGTTGTTGTCTTCATTGTTTTAACAGATCAGTTATTTAATGAGGTTCTTTGTAAGAAATGTAGAACACCAGTTTCTGAAGGTAAACTCCATTTGTGGGAGAAAACACAGAGCGGAAGTAACCCTGGAGCTGAGGAACAGCTTTGAGTTTTGGCAAAATTTGCAAGTCCGCAGCTTTCCTTTTATATTTTATTTTTTTTAATTAACATAGAGTGTATTATTTGTTTCAGGGGTACAGGTCTTTGAACCATCAGTCTTACACAGTTCCCAGCACTCACCATCGCACATACCCTCTTCAATGTCCATCACCCAGCCAGCCTATCCTCCCACCCACCCCCCTCACCCACAGCAGCCCTCAATTTTTTTCCTGAGATTAAAAGTCTCTTATGGTTTGTTTCCTTCCCTGGTCCTATCTTGTTTCATTTTTCCCTCCCTTGCCCTCACGAACTCCCACCCTGTCTCTCAAACTCCTCATATCAGAGAGATCCTATGAGAATTTTCTTTCTCTGACTGACTGATTTTGCTTAGCGTAATACCCTCTAGTTCTATCCACATCGTTGCAAATGGCAAGATTTCAGTTTTTTTATGGTTTTGACGGGTTTTTGTTAGTTTCAGTGTTTCCAGAAAAATCCACAGCTTTCTGACCAACCTTGCACTGCTCCATAATCTCACATTTCTCTTCTTCCCATTTGAAGATCTCACCTTCCTGGTGTCTGGGTTTACACAGCTTCTTCTTGAAATAAGCATCAGTGAGATGCTTGGGAATTTTCACAATACTGATAGCAATTTTGGTGGAGATGGCAATGACAGATTTCTGGTGTGTTCTTCATAGAAACTCAGTTGAGGGTCAGAGGTCCAGTCATAAGTAACAAGCCACACTGTTCCAATGCTTCAGGAAAACCATCCTCTTGCCCCTGTAGAGTGCAGTGAAGATGATCACAATAGTGACAGGAGAGGCACCTTTGTGGCTCAGTCAGTTAAGTATCTGCCTTCTGCTCAAATCATGATCTCAGGGTCCTAGAATCAAGCCCTGAATGGGGTTCCCTGCTCAGGGAGTCTGCTTCTCCTTTCTCTCCCTCTGCCCTTTCCCCCACTCATGCTCTCTATCTTTCTCTATCTCTCAAGCAAATAAATAAGTTTTTTAAGGGTGGCACCAGTGATGCTAGCTTGAAGTTTTCTCACATGTTGCCTGAAATGTTTTTTTGCCATGGCTCAAAATCTTTCAAACCACATCTTCAGTAGGATAATACCTAGGCACGTGGGGAAGTTTAACCTCTCAGGTACCACGGTTCTTGTCACCACCAGCTGGTTTTGTGACAGTAGCAGGAACCTTCTTCTTTTTCTTTTCAACTCTGGATTTAGCTGCTGAATACTTCCT
This sequence comes from Mustela lutreola, assembly GCF_030435805.1. Taxonomy (NCBI): domain Eukaryota; kingdom Metazoa; phylum Chordata; class Mammalia; order Carnivora; family Mustelidae; genus Mustela; species Mustela lutreola. The sequence goes on from NC_081297.1 coordinate 60,774,622, forward strand.
GTTGTACATAGCCTTTCTGGAATACATAGCCCTTGGGAAATATCTGCCAATTCCTTGGCTAGCCCAGGGTTTGGACTGTGGTGGGGCTTCCCTTCCATTGGTGTTTTAGCTTTGAGTTTATCCTTCTTCATCCTGCCACCAGCATCAGCCATCTTGGCTTCAGGTTTCTTCTCCTTAATATCTGCCTTCTCAGCTCGTTCACACGCTATCTTTCAAGAAGGGAAAGAACAGTAAGTTTTGTTATTTTAAGACATAAAGCTTGTGTCTTAGTTTGTTACATAGCAAAGAGGAATTTCATAGGGTAAATATAGCAAAGATAATCATGGAGACCAAAGTCGCAGGAATTGACTAGCTTATATAAAGATTTACTTTTTTAAAAAAAAGATTTTATTTATTTATTTGACAGAGAGTCACAAGTAGGCAGAGAGGCAAGCAAAGAGAGAGAGGAGGAAGCAGGCTCCCTGCCAAGCATGATCATGACCTGAGTAGAAGGCAGAGGCTTAACTCACTGAGCCACCCAGTCACTCCTGAAGATTTACTTTTAAGCTCTGCTGTTAAATAAACACTCTGGGTTGGGACAAGGATAGAGAAATAGAAAAATGGAATAGGCCAGAAGGCTCAAAAAGTTCACAAACACAAAGCGATCTGATTTATAACAAAGCTGGGGGAAAGATGAACACTTAAATGAATGCTGCAAGGAAATTTGGATATACAGATAAAAAGGAATACTGACCTCCATACAAAAGAAAAATATTCTTCATGGATGGTCTCTCTAAGTGTGAAATGTAAAAATAATATGAAACAATGAATAAGAAAATAGCTTCACGTATTGACAAAAGCAAATAATTGTTAAATAGAAAACAGTAAACACTAATGAGGAAGTAAAAGAAGACTGATTTAAGGTATAATAAATAAACCTGTTTGTCCAAAGTAGGGTTCAGCAAACTTCAGCTCCCAAGCCAGTCTCTTATTTTATGTAAATAGGCTTTTTTTGGAACTCATACACATCCGTTCATTTGCAGGTTGTGGAGGCCTGCTTCAGGGCTACAATGTAGCCAAGGAGAATCTGGCTCTATGGATCCCACACAGGCCAGTTCAGCCACTCACCACCGACAATATTCAAAGGTAGAGAGACAAGTGATGGTGAGACAAGAAAGGAATTTATTTCAGTGAGGTCAACACCAGAAGATAGCAGAATAACATCTCGAAGACTGTCTCCAAAGTGCTAAAAACACTTCTTGGTTTATAGAAGGGAAATTTGGCACAAAGTCAGTGGGTATGTGCAGGTGGGCAATAAAGTCAGGTGGATTGTTGTTTTGGGGTAAATCACATGGGATCTTGCTGGTTCATGTTATTCTTTACTGCTTGAGAAGTAGTTTCAGTTCATATCATGAAATGCTTTGCCCAAAAAGTCTTTGCCTGAATTCAGAGATAAGCTGAAAAGAAAAACTTAATTAGAAAGTACAGACTAGGGGCACCTGGGTGCTTCAGTGGGTTAAGCCTCTGCTTTCAGCTCAGATCATGGTCTCAGGGTCCTGGGATCGAGCCCCAAGTTGGGCTCTCTGCTCGGCAGGGAGCCTGCTTACTCCTCTCTCTCTCTGCCTGCCTCTCTGCCTACTTGTGATCTCTGTCTGTCAAATAAATAAGTAAAATCTTTAAAAAAAAAAAAAAAGAAAGAAAGAAAGAAAGAAAGAGGGGCCACCTGGGTGGCTCAGTGGGTTAAAGCCTCTGCATTCGGCTCAGGTCATGATCCCAGGGTGCTGGGATCAAGCCCTGCATCCGGCTCTCTGCTCCACAGGGAGCCTGCTTACCTTCCTCTCTCTCTGCCTGCATCTCTGCCTACTTGTGATCTCTGTCTATCAAAGAAAGAAAGAAAGAAAGAGAAAATATATTTGTAATAGAGAGGGAGCAGTAAAGAACTGAGTAAATTTAGATTTTGTCTGAATAGATTATAGATGATGGTGGGGCTATTTAGATAACTCTGAGCAGTGGAGTAAAGGTACACTGGTACCCTCCAAATGAATATCAAATTAAGGTTGTGAGTCTTCAGTTATAAAGACTGAAACATATAAAGACTTAAAACATGTTGGCTCTATCTAGAAAAGCAAAGTACGTGTCCTGAGGTTTTCAGATAGCATCTATCATCTGTATAATATCAGAAAATCTTAATGGCAAAAACCTGTGCATTTAAGTTTTGATAATCAAATGTAAATCTCTACTCATTGGCAGCCAGTTTTAACACTAGCCAGACAGGGCTATTAAAGGGTGAGATGGTGGGCCTAGTGATAGCCAGTATATCACCAATGAAGGCCCTTTGTATCTTGATTTAGCTGATATTGTGGTGTACTTATTGTTCTCAACTGAAAAAAAGGCAGTTGGACAGGTTCCCTTTTGGTGGTTTCCACAGGAAAGGCTAGGAATTTGGGATTATTCCAACAATCATGTTGGGATTAGTCCAACAGTCATGGTGGGTGAGGACATTCATAGCTATACTAGCAGAAAAGAAAACTGGAAGGGCCACCGCCACTGGCAATTGCTTTAGAAATATATTATCAATAGACACATCTAGTTAATTTGTCTTACCTGTTATGCCCATAGGTTATAGAAGGTTCCCTTGGGGAATATAGAAGGGTTGCCTAGAATTAATGTGACTTGGGCTTCTGAGTCTAATAGAGTCAAGAATGCCTGGACCTTAAGCAGTGGTTGTAGCTAGTGCCCTTAATGAAGTCCATGTCACTGAACACATGCATAACCTCTATCCTGCCACCACAGCCACTTTGTTTGTGAACCCAGTGGGTGATGACTGGAGTGGCTGGGGAAAGAGGCTGACAGGTATACACAGAACAGGTCATCCTAACTACACAATTATTAAAACCCTCCTCTGCCAAGGTGCCTTGAGACAGTCAGTCAGTGAAGCATCCAACTCTTGATTTCAGCTCATATCATGACCTCAGGATCATGGAATCAAGCCCTGTGTTCAGCTCTGCACTCAGCAGGGAGTCTGCTTGAGGATTCTCTCCCTCTCCCTTTGCCCCTACCACCACTCTCTCTCTCTCTCTCTCTCTCTAATAAATAAGTAAACCTTTAAAAAAAAACAACCCTCAGACCAGGTGGTGGGTATTATAGAGGGCACGGATTGCATGGAGCACTGGGTGTGGTGAAAAAATAATGAATACTGTTATGCTGAAGAAAAATAAATTAATTTTTTAAAAAAACCTCTTCTGCTGAGGTCACACTTCAGTAAGCATTCACATGGGACTCAAATATCTTCACATTTTTTGCCCATTCATCAAGTTCTTTACACATACTTCTTCTCCAAATGACCTTCACTAATTATCCAATCATTTCCTTCCGAGTCCCTGGCCATTCAGCCATGCTATTGGCCACAACTCACAAATTGGTATATAATTACGTATCTGGACATTTCTCATTCCAATAAAAGGGAACAAACAGGCACAATATTCAAAGTTCTGCCCACTGAGAGGATTTCCCTTCATCACTGTCCTTTAGGGATGTCTCAGAAAGGGGCCATTGTGTCACAGCTGTTCATTTTTGGCTGGTGCCTGTATATCTGCAGAGTGGTCCATCTATAAACCAGACCCAAGTCTTCTCTTCTTTGGACACTTAAATATAAGGAATGCTTATGAAGCCATAGGTGCAGACTGGAAGAGAGAAGGCAATGTAGCAGAAATTGGAACACCAGGAATTTGGGCCACTTCACGTGAACTACTTGTGCATTCAGTGCCTACTTAGGCCTAATCATGTACATTAGGTCATAAAATAACTTGAAGTCCTGCAGTATCATTCAATCTCTACTTAGGCCCTTAGCAGGCTAAGAGCTGTCCCAAAAGGAAAGTAGTTACCTATAGATGCTGACAGGGTCTTGCTCCAAAATCTTAAGGCCTGCACTGTGATTCACAGATGGGGGGCAGAGAAAGTTTCCAGAAAGGATCAATATCTGCCACCAACGCTTCAAGCACCATTGGAAATGGTGGATCACATGGCCCACACGGAAGGACAGCTTGAACAATATCCTGGACCTGCACAGAAACCCTCTGAGCTGACCTGAAGTTACCTTTAGCTCACTTTAATACTAAGATCTCCTATTTCTGAACATACAATGTATGTTCTAGCATGTTGATGTACTAAACATGTGTGACTGAGCCAAAAGGGCCTGTGTGAGCTCCATGCCCCACTCCCATACATGGAATAGAAACTTCCTGTACTAACCCATAGGATAACAGTGCTTTGAGAGCTAGCTGTCTCCTTGCTTGAACCAGTAATAAAACATTCTTTGCTTTTTACATTTCCTTGGGTTATACTCCATTCAATGCAGCTCAAGCAGTGAACCCACCTCCCAAGTTCAGCTACAAATAGATCCTCAGAAGAGATTCAAAGGAAGAAAAAAATCTCAATGCATAAACAAGATTACTGATATACTGATTATAATAACCAAAACCTGGAAATAACATAAGCATCTCAGAATAAAATAAATTTAAATGTTAGACTATTTTATAATCATTGAAGCAAATTTTAAATAACAATGAAAAGAATATAAGACTAACTGGCAAGAAATACAAGTACCTGGTGGCTCAGTTGGTTAAGCGTCCGACTCTTGATTTCAGCTCAGGTCATAATCTCTGGGCTGTGAGATCAATCCCCACTTTCACACACTCTCCCTCTCTCTTTCTCTTTCTCTAAAAAGGAAGAAAGGAAGGAAGGAGGAAGGAGTTGTCTAAACACAATAAAACAACTATATGAAATGCACATGTATAATAAATAAAAATAATTATGCATTAAGAAAGTACTTACTGCAAACTAGCCTCAGCTAAGGCTAATTTCAGCAGAAAATACCTTAATACGAACTGTCAGCTGGTTCCTAAATTCACTAGAAGGGCTAGAGAAACAGATGATGTTTAAGTGTCCAAGGGCACCAACAACAACCCTGCCACAGGACTGGTCTTGTGAAAAAATGGCTACCACAGCCACTAGCCGCCGCTGCTGCCAAGCTCTAAACGCTAAGAATTTGACAAGCAACAACAGTGAATGCTACCTGTACATGTGTTTCTGAGTCAGAATTCAATCCTGCAGCCATTGTTCTCCTTATAATCTAGATGCTTCTATAATCTAGATGCGCCAGCAAAACGAAGGCTGTTCTCCACACACCCGTTGGTCTGCTTATCTTTAGACAAGATCTTGTGAACGTTCCTAAGATTAGCAGAATTCATTCAAAAACTTGCCTCCTGGAAGCTGAGAAACTTCTCGACTTCACTGTGGGGAAACTATACACACCATCCTATTTAATTCTCATAAAAACAGCCAACATTACAATCTAGATTTTTCCAAATAGAGAAAATGATATATATATATATATATTTTTTTTTTTTTTTTTTTAGAATTTTAATTTTTTATTTTTTATAAACATATATTTTTATCCCCAGGGGTACAGGTCTGTGAATCACCAGGTTTACACACTTCACAGCACTCACCAAACCACATACCCTCCCCAATGTCCATAATCCCACCCCCTTCTCCCAAACCCCCTCCCCCCAGCAACCCTCAGTTTGTTTTGTGAGATTAAGAGTCACTTATGGTTTGTCTCCCTCCCAATCCCATCTTGTTTCATTTATTCTTTTCCTACCCACTTAAGGCCCCATGTTGCATCACAGACCTGGGAATAAAAATATATGTATATAAAAAATATATGTTGATATATATTTATTTTATAAATTATAGGCTGTTTAGAGTTTTTTAGGAAAGAATATGTGGAAATTGAAAGTCTGGCATTGTATTCCCTTTAAGCTATCCATAACTGTACCTCAAAGGTAGGGCACCCCAGTTTGAAGATTGCCAGTCTAACTCAGTTTATTAGATGCCTCTAGCTCAGGAGACAAATACAAGATAATCAGTTCAATCCATCTAATGTAATAACTGAATAATAACTGACTGTCAAGTAGCAGGTTTTATAAATATGCAACAAAGAATATGAAGGATAGAGTTTGGGCACTTCCAGAGTGAGGTAGTTATAAAGCTATAAAAGGACAGGTAGATGTGGGAACATGGAGTGACAGTGTCAAGGCTTAAAACAGAGAGGGAGATTCAGAGCAACCACGAAGTCTTCCATCATCCACAAGCAATGACATTTTTCATTCTTCCTTTCCAATTATTTAAATTTTTATTTCCTGCTATCATGTCAATGTTCAGGCTAGGAACCTAGTACAGTGTTGGGGGGCGGGGGGAAGTAGTGATGGCAGCATTCTCTAAATTGTTCCAGTCTTAAGATAATGTCTTTAGGAATTTGTAATTCATAATGGACTGTGATTTAGCAATGACCATTCTTAGAAGGAAGCTCACTTCTGATTGTTCTAAATCCACAGCACAGCAGAGAGCCCAGAGTCCTGAGGCATGCCATAAATTTTGATTTTATGGATAATGTCTTTAGGAATTTGTAATTCATAATGGACTGTGATTTAGCTGTAAATTATTTGTAAATGACATTAACTTCTTCATGTTAAGAAGGTTTCCTTTTATTCCTTATTTGCTAAGACTTTTAATAAGTATATATGTATTTTCTCTGTTAATCTTTTAATATGTTGTGGAGGTTTAAGGGGATAGGAGAAGAATAAATTAAACAAGATGGGATTGGGAGGGAGACAAACCATAAGTGACTCTTAATATCACAGAACAAACTGAGGGCTCCTGGGAGAAGGGGGGTTGGGAAAAGGGGGGGTGGGGTTATGGACATTGGGGAGGGTTTGTGCTATGGTGAGCACTGTGCAGTGTGTAAACTTGGCGATTCACAGACCTGTACCCCTGGGGATAAAAATATATTATATGTTTATAAAAAATAAACAAATTTTTTTAATCTTTTAATATGTTGAATTACATTAAAAGACTCCTTGTCTTAGAATAACTTTTCTTCCCAAGATGAAATCCAGTTTTCAAGAGGTAGTGTCTTGCCTTTAAAGATAGATTCAGATTGCTGCTAATTTGATTATGAGTTTTGTGTCTCTTCTTAAAACAAGACCCACCTGTAATGCATGATGATTCTTACATCATCCTTAAAAGGTTTTAGTATCAAAGTTATGCTATTTTCACAAAGTAAGGAGAATCACATTCCCTCTTTTATATCTTCAGAAGGAGTTGTCTATGTTTAGACTTACTTATTTTTTACATTGCTAGTATGACTCACACACATGATGAGGGCAGGAAACTTGTAGTTCATCATCTTGCTGACATCACTCCCTTAATTTATATTTCTTAAAAGTTTGCACATTTCATCTGTTTTCAAATTCATCATCAAGAACTTACTCATGCAATGTTCCTTACATTTTTAGTCTCTAAAGCATTGATAATTACGTTCCCTTTTTATACTGCTAATATAGTGAATTTGTGCATAAGCAATGACCATTCTTAGAAGGAAGCTCACTTCTGATTGTTCTAAATCCACAGCACAGCAGAGAGCCCAGAGTCCTGAGGCATGCCATAAATTTTGATTTTATGGATACCCCACAGATATTAAATATTTATTACTTATTATCCAGATAATAATGTCTATGAGTCCCTTGGGCCTTTATCCATTTTTAAACATTCAATCCAAAATAAACAGAAAATTCAACATATTAAACACCAAACATCAAGGTAAATGCACCCGTATAATACTAAACAGGACAAATTCTGGGAAATCTCCCACATTCTTAGGTGAGAACACAAAAATCACGTGGTGGTTGCTGAATATTATTATAGCTTATTGGCAAGTGTTCAAATAGTGAGCATAGGTTCAACACTCACATGTGCCACAACTCAATACTATAAGCTGATCCAAATCTGTCATACCTAGTTTAATTTACTTTATTCCTTAGGTTCACGATATCATTTGGGAGGTGTACCAAACCCCTCTCTGTCTCCTCTGACAACTAAGAGATCACTTTTTGTCAGGGAGAAGGAGTACTGCTCTAAGCAGTCAGATTTCAGAACATGTGTAAAGGGTGTGTGTGTGTGTGTGTGTGTGTGTAAAGGCAATGGAGAAATCTTCCCTTTGGCTATTTCTCCTCTAAGATTTGTAGTTGTAAACTCTTCATCCCGTTTGAATAGTAACTTCCAAGAATCAATATTGGGCAAAGGAAAGAGGGTACCATTCACACCAAGTCAAGGAAGATTTGGACATGAGGTCCATGTCCTTAGGGCCCAGTGACCTGGAACATTTTATTCTTGGGCATCCTAAAAGGATTTGGAAAAATTACATACCCTCTCACACATTTTTAAATTGACATTTAAGATTACTAAAGAAATTGTTTAAATTTAAATAGTTGCAAGTGATGTAACTTCCAGCACATTATAATACTGACATTTAAAATAAAACTGTTACTTTACTCATTCAAATACATCCCACAGAATCTAAATGCCATAGCAATTTGACACCCACTATCAAACCTTTTTAAAAGACAAGATGTTTTTAAAATTAAAAATTTTACAAAATTCTTTTTTCTCCTTAACCTGTATTTTTACTTCACTGTCCCCTAGAAATTTATCCTCATAGATGTTTATGCTTGAAAGCATTTTACAGATTCCTTTATCACATTTTGCTACAACAAAGATATGTATAGCATTTAAATCTTTATGTAGCCATACAATCCAAGTGCTAAAAATTTACTTCTGAATTTAGATATTAATACAATTTGTATTTACTACTGATCAAAATAGTAGATGTAAATTGTAAATCTTGACAAATGTCAAACATAAAAATATATCATTGGAAATGCATTTCATGGGTGGACTTTTTTTCCAATTAGTTCATTCACCCAAGGATAAATATTACTTAAAGCTGACAGATTTGGCATCATACTATCTCTATTTTTATTTGTATTTGTGAGGGATGACAAAATATTTTCAAGTAAATTAGTTGGTAAAAAAAAAAAAGGATGAAATTCTGTTTTAACAATGTAAACCAATTTTTGAATTCCTTTTAAATTTATGTTTTAAAAATCAATAACCACTTATTATCAAAAATTAATAATCAGATGACAAAAATTCAGAAACCACTTGACTTGCAAAATGATTGGCTATTTGATTAGAGTCATTCACTGTCTTAGCACTGGTACCATGTTTCAAGGATCCTCTTGTTTGATGTCCCAGAGGTTTTTACACATCAGGTAATTCCTTCATCATGGGCTAGTTCTCAGGCAAACAAATTTTAGGAAAGAATGTGTGGAAACTGAGGATCTGGACATTTATTTCCTTTAAGCTATCTGTAACTGTATACCTCTGAGTTACTGTACCCCAGCTTAAGGATTACTAGTTTAACCCAATTTGCTAAATGTCTCTGCTTTAGGAGACAAACACAATAACAATCCGTTCAATCAATCTAATTCAGTAACTCCTTAATAACTGACTACCAAGTAGCAGGTTCTAAAAATGTGCAACAAAGAATACTAAGGATGGAGACTGGGCCCTTCCAGAGTAAGGTAGTTAAAAAGCTATGAAAGGACACAGAGATGGGCACAGAGAGTGACAGTATCAGGAAGACTCAGAGCAAGCATGGAAGTCTTCCAGTCTTCATTGTGTGACAGTGAAGCCTGAAAATGAGGAAGGTAAAAGCTGGTTCAGGTGAAAGAAGATCCTTGACTTGAACATCAAATGTGGGATCATGAACAGCCTCCACTTGGGAGGGTCACAGAACAGAAGCATCCACGAGAGAGTCAGCTCTTATTTAAGTGGGGCTACCACAGGTGTTAAATGTGAAGGAATTTCTTAACCATGCCCCCAAAATTCTTGTTGCTTTCTCTTCCCTTGATTCTTTTGTAGATTTATCTCCTTAAGGAGCTCTGTTGGAAAAAAGGTGACTTGATCAAGGTAGAACATTCTTAGGTTTTGCAGCTCGAAAAATCATTTCTTGGAGGCTTCAGCAACTGAAGGACAAGCTTCAATATGTTCAAGGTCCTTCGGGAAATGGAGAAAAGAATGAACATGCCAGGCTGTAGGTAATGTGAGATCACAATGCTGTCCAGAACTAGCAACCGCAATAATTTCAGCATCCAAAGGCCAGGACTCCTGGAACAAGAGGAAAGGGAGGGAAGCCAGATTCTCTGTGCGATTGAGACAGAATATTCAATTTAGAGGCATCATTTGTGTACGCAAATGGAAGGAAGGCAAAAACTATTCGATGGAAGGCTTTTTTTTTTTTAATTATTGACACTTAGGGTGCCTTGAGTGGCTCCGTGGGTTAATTGTACAGCTCTTGATTTCACACAGGTCCTGAGTTGAGCCTCCCATGGGGGTCCACACTGGGCATGGAGCCTGCTTAAGATTTTCTCTCTCTGTTCCTCTCTCTCCAGCCCCTCCCCTCTCCCATCCTTTCTCTCTCTCTCTCTCTCTTTCTCTCTCTCTCTCTCTCTCTAATTTAAAAAAATAAATAAATAAATAAATAAACTTTTTTAATTAAATTACTGGCATCGTATTAAGTTGGGTTATACTGCCATCTGGTGGTCATTGTAATACTGCCATGACCCAACACCATCCAAACACAAGAACAGGAAGAAGGGGAAAGCAGAAACCAATTCTTCCCACGTTATATTGGAATCGGGTTTAATTCTACTTTGACATAATTTATAAACTAATCTGGTAACATCAAAGAAGCTGTGCGGTCAACTACTTTGGTCTCAGGTGAGTATATATCTGATATAACACTGATTTTCCACAGCATCAGCTACTTCACCGTCAGTGAGAGCAAGAGGTCAAGAGAGCAAGTTGCCTGCAATTGAATCGCACCTTGGCCCCTGGGAGTCCTTAAGCAAGGCATTTAATTTCTCTTCATCCCACGTTCAGCGTCTGAAGAATGATGTTAATAATAGCATATTATTTAGAGGGTACGTTTGCTAATCAGGCTAATTCATAAATGTAATTGTTTAAAACAGTGATCAATTAAACTATTACTCCTTCAGGAACAGACCATAGGTTTGTCAAACTTGACGAAAAAAATATTAAAGATTCTCTCATTCCATCCTCTTCTTCACTCATGCCCAGAAAAGAGGAATTTTATTATGATATGTCAGATTTCAGAATGCTAACTGGATCCAGTGTCTAGTAGACAGAAACTTAGACAAGCCTCTACTGGTAAAAGCCACTTGTTCAGTTTCTCCTGGTTATCTCAGATATGGTTTTGCATCATCGGAGTCCTTAACGCACGAGTGTATGGAGAACCCACTTTACAAACTTCCAAAGTCTTCTCTTTTCTCACAAGGCCCATGTCATCTGGCCTCCAACCACTCCTTTGATCCTATACATGCTCACTCTCCTCCTCTCTCATCTCTTCCCAGCCTCAGTGGCCTCCTTGCTGTTAGTCATGCACAGGGAAGCATGCTCCGCCCCCAAAGTTTTATACTCCAACCCCCTTCTGCCTGGATCACTCATCCCCAGATATCCAGAAGACTCCCTCCCTCACTTCCTTCAGATCACTCCTTAAATGTCATCTCCTCAGAATTTTCCCCTAATCACATCATCATAAATAAAAATGTCACATCCTAGCTGATTCTGCCTTTATTCAAAGAGCTTAACAATTTGACATATAATTAATGTATTTACTTGTTTGATTGTCTATCTTCCTCCACTCGAATGTTATCTCTCTGAGCTCAGGAGCCTTGTATAGTTTGTTCACTCTAACAAGGTTAAACACAGATCTTTCCCCTTTTTCCTGAACCTGCTGACCAAGCCACATTCAGAACCTCCAACTTCCCATTCCTGTCTCCTGATTGATTAGCTAGGATTAAAACTGCATGTGCCCTCACACTATCTAACCACAGAGGAAGACATTTCCTATTCAGATAACTGACTGGACTTACCCCACTTCCAAAAATACTTCAACTGTGGATCACCCCATCTGCAGCTTTGTTTCTCTCATTATAATATCTAGGGCAAAACCCTCCTGCTGAGTCACTGTGACACTCAGATCTGGGGTGCTCTTATTGCAACTGCCTGAATAAAACCAATCATCTTACATCTCTGGCTGTTGTTTGTGATGCCACCTGTATCTCCATCATATAAGATGATTTTTAATACATAGTCAGTACTCCATAAAATTTTGTTGAATGAATGAACTATGGAGAAAGAATTCTCCACCTGATCCTGCCCAACTTGCTAGAGTCCTGAACTGGACTTTGCCACCAAAGCCCTGGTTAATTACAAAGACTTAATTGATTTTCATTTTGATTTGCTTTTGCTTTTCTTTTTTTGTATACACACAGCCCCTTAGGATCTCTATGGACTGGAAAAATGACAGGGCTGATACAGGATCCTGGTTTTTCAGGCTTTCGTTACTTTGCTTCTCCAGGAAGATCAGCCCATCTAAGGGACAGAGAAGTAGGTTTTACATATTCCAGTAGAAGTATGTAGATGTACATAAAAGTCGCTCAGAAGAGAAATGTCTCACTTATGTGTAAGAGTAGGTATATCTATTAAAGAGTCAACATGGGTCTTTAAGACTAACTCAAACTGGTGGCGGGGGGTGGGGGCCCAGGGAGGGACAGCCCTGGGTATAAGGAACAGGAGGAAGAAACAAGCTGTGGAATCTATAAACACTAAGGATTCCTCCTCTGTCTTTGAATCTAGTCTTCAACTTTGACTTCAGCATTAGCCTTTGGCTAAAGCTCACTTCCATTTCTGACATTACTGAAAGGCACATGACCAATGATCATATTACCTCATGAATACCTTCATGGTTAATAACCTAAAATCAGAGGCACCTCGGCAGCTTGGTCAGGTAAGCAAGCATCTGCCCTCAGCTCAGATCAAGATCTCAAGATCCTGGGATCAAGTCCTGCACCGGGTTCCTCTCTTAGCAAGAAGTCTGTTTAATTTAATAAATATACTAGTCTCTCTTATCTTGCTGGTTCCCTCATTAATAAGTTAAATAAATCTTTCATGCATTCTCATATCACGTTATATGAGAGTCAAGGGTTTTTCTCCCCAAGTTCTTAAAAAGTAGAGTTTGTTGGAAATAAGGAAGGAAAGAGGGGAAAAAAAGAGATTTTCTTCTCAGAGTTCTCTCAATAAAGAGTAACCCTGGCACTTCCCTTCCCCTTCATCACTTCTCCTTTCCCTTTCCGCCCCTCCACCCTCTGCAGGCTATCTCTAGTAAATCCACCACACAACCTGAATACTAATACAAAAAGCACTTTCTGCCATCACATCACAGAGCTCCAGGACCTGCCAAGCCTAGTCTGGAGTCTCACTGCCCAAGGAGGAAGAAGCCATGGGAAAATCCCCTCTGGGCTATAGTCACCTCCCAAGTTAAATAAGGCCTTGACCTAGCGAGGTTTTCACCTAACTGCCTCCACAGACACCCCTTGCCCCCAGGGCATTCCCCTGGGCTCCTGCGGGAGCACATCGGGGCCTAGGACCAGAGCCATGTGAGCAGGGCTCTGGGTCACTCACCCACCATGGCTGGCATCAGAAGAGCTCAACTTTAAACCTCTTTAGAATACCACACCTCTGGGACGCCTGGGTGGCTCAGTTGGTTGGACGACTGCCTTTGGCTCAGGTCATGATCTCGGAGTCCTGGGATCGAGTCCCGCATCGGGCTCCCAGCTCCATGGGGAGTCTGCTTCTCCCTCTGACCTTCTCCTCACTCATGCTCTCTCTCTCACTGTCTCTCTCGCAAATAAATAAGTAAAATCTTTAAAAAAAAAAAAAAAAAAGAATACCACACTTCTGAATAAGATTTAATTAGAAGCAAAGGGTATTGTGGATTTTTACTTGCGTACGCATTTGAAATGTTTATGACATTTAAATCCTTCAAAATCAGCTTTTAGCATTAGACTTTTCAGTGTGGTATAATCATTCCATTTGAATAATATATCCTCTCTATCTCTCTCTCTATATATAAATGGCCAGTATCATACTATTATCATATCCATTGTTATGTAGTATCATAACTAGGCTAATAACTGTAAGTTTCCTAAAATATTTTACCTTTATGTGGCATTTATGTAGCATTTAAATTATTAATGTACCGCCATATAACACTGAATCAAGCTATTTGCCCATTTATGAATGCAATCTACTCCCAATGTGAAAGAAAATAGAAGTTTGCAGGCGCCTGGGTGGCTCAGTGGTTTAAGCCTCTGTCTTCAGCTCAGGTCATGATCTCATGGTCCTGGGATCGAGTCCTGCATCAGGCTCTCTGCCCAGCGGAGAGCCTGCTTCCCCCTCTCTCTCTGCCTGCCTCTCTGCTTACTAGTGGTTTCTCTGTGTGTGTGTCAAATAAATAAATAAAATCTTTTTTTAAAAAAGTAAAGAAAAGAAAATAGAAGCTTGCTTCTGGCAAATATACACTGGAGAAATTGTCTATCCCCGGAGGTGGATCAAGCCAAGATCAGGGACGCCTGCCTGCTGTGTAATTGCCAGTCAAGTTGCACAACAGCCCCATCCCCAGATTTCAAGGAGAAGATCCAAGGCCTTTCACTCAAATAAGATGGTCTCTGAGAGAAAAGAAACCATGGCTTTGTTGGTTTGCTTGTTTTTGTCTCTTGATAATCAAACTGAACACAAAACATTGCTCAGCTCCCTATTTCCACTTCTCTACATTGCCTTTTCTTCAAGTCCCTTCCTTTGGATGTTGGTGGTGGTGGGTCCATGGGTCATTCTTTTTTAATGCAACAATGGGGTTTTTGTGATTTTATATATATATATATATATATATATATATATATATATATATATATATATCTGAAGGGAAAGGTGAAGATTAGAACCAAAAATACTCTTTTTTCCTCTCACAAAAGCATGGGCATATCCAGTTTGTACTGGGATAACAAGTAACAGTGACCCCATTGCCTTCTGTCTTGTTCTACTGCTATTCTCATCACTGGGCTTCTACATTACCACTTGGCTGAAGACCTCTCTTCCACTTCCAGCTCACATGTCCTCATTCCAGCCAGGAGAGAGAAGAAAGGGGCAAACAAGAGCACACCCATTCTCCCCTCTAGGGATATTGCTCAGCAAATACACAAACATGTCCCATGTACAAACGCCTGGCCTGAACCTAGTCTACTGGCCATAACAGTAAAAACGGCAGCTGGGAAATCATTTTAGGTCCAGCAACCAAGTGTCCAATTAATATTTGAATGTTCTATGTCTGAGGAAGAAGAGAAGAATGGCTATTAGGGACTAACTCGCAATCTCTACTACCACCTGTCCCTTTGGCCACCCTATCTGTGTGTACCTTTCCTCTACCTAGAAGACCCACACTCCCTCCTCAAAAAAGATAATAGCAAAGTTCCAACCAGGCATCACCTCCAGATCAAAGTCCAGGATCTCTGGGTGACAAACTCTTTCTCAGTCAGGTCTAGATCTGTCTCTGTGATCTGATGACCTATAAGCTGCAAGCCCTCATCTACCCTAGCCCACTAGTTGGCAGGGGCTTAGCTTTCTAACTCTGGCAGTTTTCTTTTTTCAAATGTACTGCCACATGGACGGGACTGGAAGAGATGATGCTGAGTGAAATAAGTTAGGCAGAGAGAGTCAATTATCGTATGGCTTCACTTACTTGTGAAGCATAACAAATATCATGGAGGACAAGGGGTGTTAGAGAGGAGAAGGGAGTTGGGGGAAATTGGAAGGGGAGGTGAATCATGAGAGACTATAGACTCTGAAAAACAATCTGAGGGGTTTGAAGTGTCGGGCGGGTGGGAGGTTGGGGTACCAGATGGTGAGTATTATGGAGGGCACATATTGCATGGAGCACTGGGTGTGGTGAAAAAATAATGAATACTGTTTTTCTGAAAATAAATAAATTAATTTAATAAAAAAAAAAATGTACTGCCACTAAATAGCAGCAGTCATTTGACTTTCACCCTGTAAAGTCTGGGTTTTTGCTGCCCACTGGCCAATCACCCCAGCCAGTGTCCTACCTTTAGTCTGATGCATCTTCCCATTTCCAGGAATTTAAACATGCTAAATGTGTCCCTTCTCCGCATCTCTCTCTCTCTCTTTCTCTCTCTCTCAGGGAGTCTAGAGTTTGCATGATCAATCCACTACAAGAAACCCAGGTTTCTCTGATCCTCTCATTCTACCACCCGCACCATGTGTTTTTCACGTTATGGCTGTTCTAGTCTTGTTATCATGCCCACATTAAAAGCAGCAGGAAAGAAAGAAAAGAAAGGAATAGGGCATGTCCCCTCTTTGAAAGAAACTTTTTTGAAGTTGAATCATCCTTTTCCCACTTACCTCAGATTGACCATATTTAAGCACATGACCACACTTTATCTGTGAGGGCCTTTCAGAAATTTAACTTTCCCTCTGGGAGGCCATGGGCTCAGCTGAATTTATGGGCTCTAACACTGATAAAGAAGGAAAAAATGGATATTGGGAATGCCTAGCACAAGCAGGAATTCTTCTTTTCTGTTTCTATGGTTTCCTTCTGGATAAATAAGGTTCTGCTTGTACAATACTTCTGGCCTCTCACTCTTGCTCCTGAGAGGTGGGGAAAATGATTTAATCAGATCTGTGACTTTGGAAAGTACAACTGGGAATGCCTAACCTATCCCCTTCCTCTCATCTCTCTCTTGAAAATAAGTTGCTTGCAGAAAGGACACAATAAACTCTGCCCCCTCATGTCCCAAATTTTGTGGAGCTATTCCCTGACACAAAGAATCACAGGGGCTCAGTGCAGCCTGTGACTGGGTGTCAGCCTGTCTAATTCTGAAGGCCAAAATTACAAAGCCCACTTGCCTATATGTCACATTCTCCAACACCAACTTTATCAACAATGTAGCTAATTATTTTATCTCTATATGTCTTACCTTGTCTTGTCCGGCTCTTAACCATTTCAGAAGCTAGGCCTATAAAACAGTACTATTTATTTAACCTATTTTCAGGGCAGCATAGGTAATGGATGTTCACTGTGAAAGTTACAATCAATAAAAGAGTAAGGAAGAAACTAAAGATTACCAGAAATCCCAATTTCACTATTTTAGGGTTGCCATTATCTTCATGTTTATAACCATGTTTCATATATGTCTTTATGCACACATGCACACACATGTATGTATAGTTTCATACAAATGGGCTCTCATGCAGTTTTTATATGGTCATTATTTTTCTTTCTGGAAGTAACCAATTTAAAAATCACACCAGACAAAGTTAAAGAGGCAGGAAAGACTTTATGCAAGGTTATTGCAATAGGAGAGAGAACTCAGAACTTAGTCTGAACTCAAATCTACTGAAACAAAGGACTGCAGAGTTTTAGAACTACTGAGGTAGAGGGATCACAGACTGGTTGTGTTTGCTAATTGACTTCACCCAGAGGAAAAGTAAGCTCTCTCACATCTTCACTAAGGGGAGACTCCCACCCTCCCAGAGACTGGGAGCCAGGGGCACTGTCTTCCTCAATGATTACATTTCAAGAAAATGGTTCCCTAGGGGCACCTGGGTGGCTAGGTAGGTTAAGCCTCTGCCTTCAGCTCAGGTCATGATCTCAGGGTCCTGGGATTAAGCCTTGCATCGGGCTCTCTGCTCAGCAGGAAGCCTGCTTCCCCCCTCTCTCTCTGCCTGCTGCTCTTCCTACTTGTGATCTCTCTCTCTCTCTCTCTCTCTGTCCAATAAGTAAGGAAAATCTTTAAAAAAAAAAAAAAAAAAAAAAAAAAAAAGGTAGTTGGTTCCCAGGTCTTCGAGAAAGACAGTCCAGGATTGTAAAAATTGTGAAAAGCTTTTTAAAAATATTTACATCTCAAAGGGGCAGGAAGAGGTTGTAATTAGAAAAATTACAAGTCTTCTAAACTAATGCTTTAAGAAAAGGGAGCTCAGGAGTCTCAAGTCAGGAAGAAGCCTATAAGTGACATCAGCAAGATGGACAATAAGATATTCCCTTCTCATTCCCCTCTGAATAACAATAATTTGGTGGCCATCCATAGACAAAAGTGTCTCATAGAAGATTCAGGATCAGGGTAGGAGACTGTGAAACTCAGGTGTAGTTTAAGGCTTAGGAAAGCCATTTTCAGAATGCAGATCCACATAGTCAACTCACCAACTATGGTCCCAGCTACAGCCATGGAACAGTTCTGTACCCCTGAGGACTCAGCGGTAGCCCTGGTTGACTTGGTCCTGTCACCAGTACTATATGCCGAGGGACCCAGGAGCAGTCCTGTACACTCATATGTCAGGTGTCTGGTAACGGGCATACAAAACTCCTTCCCTCCTCCAGACACCAAACTGGCCCACAAACCAGCTCCAGCCCCTCATAGCCATTATCCGAGAGGTAAGCCCAGGAAACTCAGTCACACCATAGATTTTGAAAAGGCCTTGTAAGTTGGCTCTGGCCTGTCCCTGTGAGAGTCTACAGTCTTGCTGGCACAGAGAACCTGCAAGAGAGAGCTCCCATCCGTGCCCCCCAAAGATCCTGAAAGAACCCTGTACTCAGTGTCAGCTCTTCTCAGTCAGTCACAATCCAGGGTCAGTTCTTGTGATCTCTCTCTGTCAAATAAATAAATAAAATCTTAAAAAAATAAAATAAAATAAAAAGTAAACATAATCAACAGAAATACAAAGGGGTTCAGCAAAGTTGCCAAATTTAAAAATTACAAAGTCTCCTGTCAATAACTAACTAGAAAAAACAATGGCTACTGTTCACAATAACAACAAAATCTATAAAATGGAAATGGATCCCTATATAATCCAGCTCAACAACATACTAGCCATGTAACTTTGAACACCTTGTGTAACCTCTCTGGTCTTACTTTTTTCACCAATAACATGAAGATAACAATAAGAGTACCTACCTCAGGGGCCCTGAGTGGCTTGGTCAGTTAAGTGTCTGCCTTGGGCTCAGGTCCTGATGTCAGGTCCTAGGATGGAGCTCACTTCAAGCTCGCTGCTCAGTGGGGAGTCTGTTTCTCTCTCTCCCTCTGTCCCTCCCCCAGCTCTTGCTCTCTCTTCTCTCAAGAAAATAAATAAAATCCTAAAAAAAAAAAAAAAGTACCTCATAAGGTTATTGTGAAGATAAAATCATTTAGAAAAGTTTTTGCCTAAAAACATTCAATAAATATTAGCAGATTTTTATTATATCAATAAAACAAGAAACACAACAGAAAAAATGGACAAAGAATGCATAATTCACAGAACGGGAAACAGAAATGGCTAATAAGTATATGAAGATATTCCAGATTTATTAGTAATCAGAGATATTCTAATTAGAACAACCTTATCATCACAATTTGACCAAAAATAAAAACCTAGAAAAATTTATAAAACCCAATATTGGTATATTCTGTGTTGATAAGAATATGTGGAAAAATGGAATTTTAAACCATTCTTCTTTTTTAAGATTTTATTTATTTATTTGTCAAACAGAGATTACAAGTAGGCAGAGAAGCAGGCAGAGAGAGAGAGAGGGAAGCAGGCTCCCTGCTGAGCAGAGAGCCCAATGTAGGGCTCTATCCCAGGGCTTTTAGCAGGGTCATGGAAAAAAGTAGTCTGAATGGCACATGGATTCAATTAAAAGAAAACAGCCAGCTGAGGGGCACCTGACCTGGGTTGCTCAGGTCATGATCCCAGGGTTCTGGGATCAAGTCCCACGTCGGCTGCCTGCTCAGCAGGGATTCTGCTCCTCCCTCTCCTTCCCACTAGTGCTCTTTCTTGCTCGCTCTCTCTCTCTCTATCTCTATCTCTCCCTCTCAAATAAATAAATAAATTCTTTTTTTAAAAAAGTAGGGGAAATAACAAACTGAGAAGTTCTCTTGAAATACAGTATAGGAGACTACAAGAAATACAAAGATAAAAGACATGAAAAACAGACTCAAAGGAAATGAAATTACTATCTCCAAAAGACATCTGCTCTCCCATGTTCACTGCAGCACTATTTACAATAACCAAGACATGGAAACAACCATGGACAAAAGAAGGGATAAACAAAATGCTGTTATAATCAGTGGCATTTTTTTAATTGAAGTATAGTTGACATGCAATATTACATTCCTTTCAGGTGTACAGCATAGGCATTGCACAGGTTTATACATTATGCACTGTTCATCACAAGTATAGCTACCACTTCACACCATTCAACACTGTTACAATACCAATGGCTATATTCCCTATGCTGCGCCTTTAATGCCTGTGACTTAGTCACTCCATATTTGGGAGCTTGTATCTGCCCCTCTGCTTCACTCATTTTGCCCATGTTCCCTAGCCTCCTCCGCCCTAGCAAACATCAGTTTTATGGGTCTGTTTCTGCTTTTGTTTGTTTGTTTTGTTTTTCAGAGTCCACATATAAGTGAAATCATGCAGTATTCGTCTTTCTTTGTCTGACTTGTTTCACTTAGCATAATACTCTCTAGGTCCATCCTTTCCTATCACATCTTCTTTATCCATTCATCTATTGGATACCTGGGTTGCTTCTAGATCTTGGTCATTGGATAAAATGTTGTAGTAAACATAGATTTACATGTATCTTTCAAATTAGTGTTTTTGTTTTCTTTGGGTGAATAGCCAGTAGTGGAATTACTGGATCATATGGTATTTCTATTTCGAATTTTTTGAGGAAACCCCATACTCTCTTCCACAATGGCTTCACCAATTTGCATTCTCACTTATAATTCACAATAGCTCCTTTCTCCCCGCATCCTCTCCAACAGTTGTGATTTCTTACTTTCTTGATTCTAGCTAGCCATTCTGGTACGTGTGAGGTGATATCTCATTGTAGTTTTGATTTGTATTTTCCTGATTTGTGATGATGAGCATCTTTTCATGTGTCCATTTGCCATCTGTATGTCTTTTTTTTTTTTAAATGTCTTTTCAGGTCCTCTGCCCATTTTTAATCAGATTATTTGGTTTTTTGGTGTTGAGTTATAGAAGGGAAGCAGGGGAGCAGAGGGAGAGAGAGAATCTCAAGCAGGTTCTGCACCCAGCATAGAGCCAGCATGGGGCTTGATCTCATGACCCTGAGGTCATGATCTGAGCCAAAATCAAGAGTCAGACACTTAACCAACTGAACCACCCAGAAGTCCCTCAAACTTTACACCTTAAATATACACAATGTTTATTTGACAATTATTTGTCAATAAAGCTGGGAGGAAATAATTTTTTTCATTTTAAAAATAGCTCACTTTAGGGGGCCAGTTGAAACAGGGTACCCTACTTCTCCTCCATCTTGCCCCTCCTCTAATTTTAAAAATAAAATAAAACTTGGGAATTAAAAAAAGGAAAGGTAGTAAGGCAGCAGAATAAAGGTTAATGAGAATGGGGAGTGGGTAACTTTAGCTACAGGAGTCTAGGAAGATCTGTCTAGGAAAATGATTTTTGAACAAAGGTCTGGAAAGTGTGACTATAAAGAATAGGTATAAGATGATGAATTCTAGAAATACGTTGTACAGCATTATGCATTTACTTAACAATACTGTATTGTACACTTAAAATCTGTTAAGAGGTAGAAATCATGTTAAGTGTTCTTGCCATAATAAAAATTTTTTTATTTAAAAACAGAAATTCACAGAAGAAATGTAAACAGCAATGAACTTATTATGAAAAAAACTTCAACTTAATTGATAAAATAAGAAATGTAAATTAATATATTAAGAAGCCACTTTCATATACAGTGTATTTGCAAAATTTTTAAGTCTGATAATATCAAGCATTGAAGCAATCAATGGAAATAATCATATACATTATAGGTATCACCCTTGCAGAGCATTTGGTTTTAAGATTTTGGAAAACAACTTGACAATGTGTATTAAAATTGAAGATGCTATATCACACAACTACAACTCTAACCACATACCCAAGAAGACATGAACAAAATATTTTTGTAGTATGGTTAGCAAGAGGAAGAACTGGAAAGATAAACATCCGTCAAAAGAGGCATAGATAGGGCGCCTGGGTGGCTCAGTGGGTTAAGCCACTGCCTTCAGCTCAGGTCATGATCTCGGGGTCCTGGGATCGAGTCCCGCATTGGGCTCTCTGCTCGGCAGGGGGCCTGCCCTCCTCTCTCTCTCCCTCTCTCTCTCTGCCTGCCTCTCTGCCTACTTGTGATCTCTGCCTGTCAAATAAATAAATAAAATCTTTAAAAAAAAAAAAAAGAGGCATAGATATAGACTAATAGATTGACTATGTTCACACAATGGAATCCTGGAGAACAGTTTAAATAATGAACTACAGGTATATTTTTCACCAGAGATAAGTCTCAAAATAAAATGTGAAGTTAAAAAAAAGTAAGTTTCAGAAGGAAAACAAAATGTGAGACCATTTATTCAAAATTCAAAATCTGTAAAACAATACTTTGTAATACTGATGGACACATGAGTATGTAATAAAAAAACCAAAAACATGCAGGAGAGGAATAAATCTTCAGCTAAAGACAGCGGCTAGACCTGATATGAAGGAAAGAGGATTCAAGGTTCAATTGATTCTTCATATTTATTTATGTTATTAATTAAATACACATACCATTAAAATTTGATCTAGCTGGACAGTAGGTATGTAATATGGATGTTTATTATATTATTCTGTTCTTATCTATTTTTGACATATTTCACAAACTAAAAATAGTTGCAATCAGTTTGAAATACCTGTAAAAGAACTATCAAAAATGAAATTCCCACAGCTAGCCATTGCGCACATTAAAAATTTAGCAGTCTAACACTGCCCTCTGCTGGTCCAAATAGGCTATGGCAAAAATTTTACCGCAAAAATCAACAGAGAAGCCCGATTAATCTCCCATACTTTCTATCCTTCCACTCTAGCAGAAAGCAGTCTCATGTTTTGGGGTCCAGGCAATATAGCAAATACATACAATTTGTGCAAATTATTGTATAGAGAGGGTCTTCCCCAGGCGAAAGAGAAGCCAGGAACTTGAAGAAAGTTGTCTATGCAGGGCACACATCCAGAGAGAAGCCTATCTCAGGCCACTGGGTGTCTTTGTGTCTCCACAAGAGAATACAAGGACGGGGGTGGCAGAGGGGGACACTGAGTGAACATCAAGTCCAATATCTGAGCTGCCAGTGGCCTGAGAGAAATCGGATCCAACTTCTTTATTTACAAATGAAGAGTTTGAGCCTCCAAGAAGAGTATCTCTTCCTGGGTCACCCAGTGACTTCAACCCACATGACAAAATGCACCCAGGGAAAGTGAAAAGAAAGCACATGGCAGTACACTGTCCCTAATGAGCCCTCGTAGACATCCCTGATTATTTTCATAATATTCCATGCTGCACTAGGCCCCCGTTAATATGCTCCCCCTCTTCAGCATCTTCACCATCGCCCACCCCATGTGCCTGACAGGGTTATAACGGAATCATCCTCCCACATTAGCTAGAAACTCAGAACAGCTTTGGATTTTGCCCTAGAAGGAGCAACACCTCACAGGAGGAGCAGTTAGACCTAGTAGTCCACCAAAAGACTTGTCTCACTGCATCGTTCCTATTGCTGCTGTAACAAATTCTGCAAATTTAGTGGCTTCAAACAACACAAATCTTGCAATTCTGGAGATCAGATGTCTGAAATGCATCTCACAGAGCTAACATCAAGGCATCAGCAGAGTCACATTCCTTCTGGAGACTCTAGGGGAGAATATGTTTCCTTGCCTTTTCTGGCTTGCAGAAGCTGCCCAGATTCCTTGGCATGTGATCCCTTTCCTTCTTCAAAGCCAGCAGTCCCGTCACTCTAACCTCTGCTTCATATCTCCTTCTGATTCTGCCTCGCTCTTTTCTTTTTAACTGTCTTTATAATTACACTAGACCTACCCACATAATCCAGGATAATCTCCTCACCTCAATGTCAGCTGGTTAGTAAACTTAATTCTACCTGCAACCTTAATTCCCCTGTGCCAGGTAACATAACATATTCACAAGCTGTAAGGATGAAGATGTGGACATCATGGGAGGAAGGAGGCCTTATTCTGTCTACCATACTCCATCCCAGCCAGTGCTGGCTCGAAGAGAAACTGCACACTTCAACTCACAGTCTTTCCCTTAATCTTCCCTGACAATTTTCTCTCTCTCTCTCTCTCTCTCTCTCATACACACACACACACACACACACACACACACACACACACACACACAGTCTAATTTCAGATCTCAGTGCGCACTGGAGAAGTGCATGAGTGCCAAGAGGGGATAATTACCTCTGAGCCTGGGAGGCTTGAAGAAACAACAGAGGAAATGGCTTTTACACCAGACCTTGAGAATAGATAACATTTTGACAAGAGGAAAAGGAAGAGAAAGCATTCCAGTCGGAGATGGGAACACCCTTGGAATGTTCAGGAACAATTGGATCTGTCTTGAATATGCAGTGGATGAAAGGCTGGGAAATAGGGCTAAAAGAAGTTTGAATTGGGTTCTACAAAGCCTCAAAGGCAATCCAAGTGGGTGTCCTGACTTCTAGTGTTTCCGTATTTCCTCACTGCCTGAAACCCAGCACAGGGAGTTCTTAAGCCACAGAGAAGACTAACGTACCATCTGACTGACAGGAGTTTCGGGAAGGGCTTCCTCTTTTGTCCTTTGTAGACAAGCTCCCTTCCTAGGACCTTTAAGAATCCAAAAATAGGTCTCTTCCTACCTGAGCAGAATATGGCCAGAATAACTTGCCTGAGTTCCTTTCCCTCTAACCATGCTTGTATCTGTTATGGAGCTTGTTCCTTTTTTTGTTAATTACTTCTTCAGAATTGGAGATGCTTTGCTGCCCAGAGAGGGCAGAAGGCAGGAGGGATTGAGAGTATGTGACCTGGCTGGAGGATTTCTGGTCTCAGTTGCTGCCTAGAGTTCCTGGAATCATAAAGGGGATCAGAAGTTGCTTTGTCCATACTTTATCCCCAGACCTTACTTCTCTCACCATTCTAATGGAACCATCATGATATTTTGGCTCTTTCACAAATTGGCACCACTTTTTCGTTCCTCAGGGCTCTCTCCTCCCCTTCCCCTGCTAACAAGTTCTATACCATCCATTCCACAAGTCTCAATCCATGAACCTTCATGAACCTTCCCCAGATTATCCCCACTCTCCAGAATCTGAGGATTCCTCAGGGCTCCTGATGATTCCTAAGAACCTATAAACATGATTTGCAATAAACCGGTTGATGAGTTTGTTGAGGTCATGTCCAAGAGAATGATAGCAAAGTGAGCAAAGTGAGTTAGTCTTTTTTCACAAATGAGCCAGAACTTCTACATTTCATCAGCTGAGTGCAATCAATCATGAAATCTAATGCAGAAAGGGAAAACTGTAAAGACAGAAGTGGAGAAACCAAAGCAGCCAAGACACTGGAGGTGAAAGAG
Organism: Mustela lutreola; assembly: GCF_030435805.1. Lineage (NCBI taxonomy): Eukaryota > Metazoa > Chordata > Mammalia > Carnivora > Mustelidae > Mustela > Mustela lutreola. The sequence goes on from NC_081297.1 coordinate 60,799,874, forward strand.
GAGGTATAAATGAAATATCTATGTCAGAGAGTTAGGAATTAGAAGTCAAGGTCAGGGTCAGGGACTGGAGGATATTTGAACTAAGAATTTCATAAATGAAGCTCATTTAGGTAATGAATTTGTTCCTTGGGTGTCCAAAATAGTTGAGATGAAACTTAGCAGAATTGGTCAAAGAATTGGGAAGCTCCAGGAAATGAAAATTATCTAGGAGGTGGAAAGGACATAGGATGGAAAGCAAGACTGATCCAGGAGCCAAAATCTTCAATGAAAGAAGAGGAGTACCTGAGAGGTGAGCCAATGAAGCAGTGATGAAGAGTAGCCAGAAGACAGGAACCTCAGGAAAGCAGGGGTGTTAGCCGCCTAGTCTGGAAACGACAACACCTACCCATGAGCCAACATGTCTGTGCGACCCACCTCCTGAGCCTGGGAGCCGGCTGCCCAGCCCTGCCAAGCAGAATACCCTTCAGATACAGCCCAGAGAAGAGGGAGCCCGAGAACCTGAGAACCTTATGTTACTGTGTTGGCAGTTTTCTGCTTCAATGAGTTTTGCTCTTATATCTGCTAATGCATTCCTTCTCTCCTTTGATTTATTTGGCTTTTACATTTATATTACATTACATCTTAAGTAAAATGTTTTCCTTCCTTTACTTTTGATATGTCTCATTTTGTAGTAAAAATCAATAAAAATGAAGAATTCTCAAATCCACATTGACTGCAACCCACAGGTGAAGAAACAAAGTGTTCATATTTCAATTCATAGATTGCTAGCGACTGAATGCCTGGTTTACCTTTGACCAAGAGATACCTAGAAAACTGCCTTTAAAAGTATAACAATGAATGCTGTTATGCTGAGAAGAAATAAAAAATTAAAAAAAAAAAAAAAAGTATTTCCAAATGGTTAAAAAAATTTTATTAAAATGTTTTTAATTCAATTCTATTGCGTTATTTTGGGAAATGTGACCTGTACATTTTCAACTTTAAGGATTTGTTGACATTTTCTGTAGTGCCTAGCACTGGTCGATGTCCCATATTTAATGCCCCATGGGGACTGAAAACGATGTTTATTCTTTGTTCATTGTGTGCAAAGCCGTAATAAATCATCTTCATCAAAGCACTCAAATCTTCTTTTTTTTTTTAAGATTTTATTTATTTATTTGACAGAGAAATCACAAGTAGGCAGAGAAGCAGGCAGAGAGCGAGGAGGAAGCAGGATCCCTCAGCAGGGAGCCTGATGCAGGGCTGGATCCCAGGACCCTGGGATCACAACCTGAGCTGAAGGCAGAGGCTTTAACCCACTGAGCCACCCAGGTGCCCCAGCACTCAGATCTTCTATGTTGGGTTTTGGTTTGTTTTTTCTAATGTCTCCTATTGTGGTTGTTGTTCTTTCCTTATATTTTTAACAGATTTTATTTTATTCATCCCAGTGCAAAGTAGTTTGGTATATAGAAGTTCGTGACCGTTTTGACTTCTTAGCATACCTATACCTCTTTTTCCCCCCAAATAAAGACATTCATTTTTCCACTTAAAGATCTTAACTTTGATTTCTCTAATACTTACATGGCTAAATTGTTTTTGTCTGATACTTACATGGCTAAATTGTTTTCCTTTGGTTAGCATTTACCTTACACATACTTATCTACCCATGTATTGTTCAGTCTTGCTGTGTCCATTTATTTCTGCTGCATCTCTCACAAAAAGCATACAACTGGATTTTACTTTGTGACTCTGCCATCTATTTTGTGGGTGGCATTTTTTCCTTCTTTTTTGTATTTTTACACCCTTGCTGGCCTTTCCAAAATCAATTGAGTTTTAGGTTGTTGTTTCTATGTTTCTCCTAGTGGTTTTAAGAATCTATGTATCAGTAAGTATTTGATTTCAGTGACTAAAACAGAAACACAAAAATAAGAAAAGCTTAAGAATATGTATTCTCTGGCTAAAATTAACAAATCAGGAAACAACAGATATTGGTGAGGATGGGGAGAAAGGGAAACTCTCTTACACTCTTGGTGGGTACTCAAGCTGGTGCAGCCATTCTGGAAAACAGTATGGAGGATCCTCAAAAAGGAAATAGAGCTACCCTACGACCCAGCAATAGCACTACTGGTTATTTACTCCAAAGTTAAAAATGTAGTGATCTGAAAGAGCATGTGCACCCCAATGTTTATAGCAACAATGTCCACAGTAGCCAACCTATGGAAAGAGGCCAGATGTCCATTGACAGATGAATGGATAAAAAATATATATATATGTATATATGTATATATATAAAATTAAATATATATATTTAATCATATATAATTAAATAAACATAAATATATAAATATATAAATAAATTATATAAAGAATATATAATATATTATATAAATAATTATTAATATATATTATATATTACATAATATTATATTATATATTATTATATAATTATTATATTATTATATTATTATATTATATATCACATATATAATATATTATATTATATTATTATGTATTATATATTATATTATATTATTATATAATTATTAATATGATTGACATACTATAGTATAATTAATTATTAATTAATATAATTAGTAAATAATTATTAATTATTAGATTATATTATATATTTTGTATTATATATTGTATTATATATAATATGATATTTATATAAATATGATATATTTATATATCATATGATATATATGATATACATATATATACATATATACATTATATATGATATATATTGTATTATATATGATATGATATTTATATGAATATATTATATTATTATATTATATTATTTATTATTTTATTATATTGTTATATATTATTATATTATATTATATTACTATATATTATTATTTTATTATTATTATCATTTTTATTATTTTATTATTATTTTATTATTAATTATATTATTATATTATATTAATTATTATAGTATATAATTATAAATATATTATATAAATAATATATTATTTATATGAATATTATATATAATATATAGTATATATTATATGATATATTATATTGTTTATTATATATAATATATATTATATATTATATAAATATTATATATAATAATATATGGTGTAATATTTATAATAATACAATATATAATATAATGATATTAATAATTATTATTATATAAATAATATAATATTAAATAAATATATAATTAAAATTTAAGAGAGATATATAATTTAAAGGCATATATATACAATGGAATACTACTCAGCCATCAAGAAAATAATGAAATCCTGCCATTTGCGACAACATAGAACTAGAGGGCTTTCTGCCAACCAAAATATGTCAATCACAGAAAGGTAATTATCCTATTGACCTCACTGATATGCAGAATTTAAGAAACAAAACAGGATCATAGGGGAAGAGAGGAAAAAATAAGACAAGACAAAACCAGAGAGGGAGACAAACCATAAGAGGCTCTTAATCATAGGAAACAAACTGAGAGTTGCTGGAGCTCAGCGGGGGTGGGGGTGGGATAACTGGGTGATGGACATTAAGGAGGGTACTTGATGTAATGAGCACCGAGTATTATATAAAACTGATGAATCAGAAGCCTGTACCTCTGAAACTAATAATACATTATATGTTAATTAACTGAATTTAAATTATTTAAAAATTTTTAATTAAATTCATGCAAACCAAAAAAGAAAAAAAAAGAATATGTATTCTGGAATGTAAAAGAAGTCTGGAGGAAGGTAGTCCAGAGCAGAAGTGGAGGCTCGACTATTTCAAGAACCCAGGTTCCCGCTCTCCTTCTGCTCCACCAATCACAGAGAATAATTTCCATTCTCAGAATTACACAGCGGTTGCTAGGGTCCCCCCATCATGCCCACGTTCCATGCAGGAAGAAAAAAAGAAGAAAGGATATTGGACAACTGAGATCTCTGCTAAAAATCAACATTCTATTAGCTATGTCATTTAATTTTTTAACAAAGCTATTTAAAAAAGCATCTCCCTAAAAATATGAACAACTAAATACTTGATCTCAGGTGCCTCCTTAGCACAATAGGCAGTGCGTCTGTCTCATAAATACTACAATCTCTCCTTAAAATAAGGTATGTATCCTTTCTTTAATTTTCTGTCTTTCCCAACCATCCCTCCTAAATAATAATGAAGTGTTATTTCCATGTGATGATCAATTATTGTACTGTACACTCTTTTATTAGAGGTCAATTTTTTAATTGTATTAAATATATTAACAATAAATATAAATATATTTATATAAATATGTTTATATAAATATATAAATATATTTACATTGTATTAAATATAATAAATATTATATTTATTAATAAATATAATTATTTGTTAATAATTAAATTTAACTGTAAATTATAATTAGTGCTCATCAACTGTTACTGTAATCTACATCATCTTCTTTCTTAAATTTTTAATCTGCTGAGAGTAATTTTTTCTTTTTTTTTAAGATTTTATTTATTTGACAGACAGAAATCACAAGTAGGCAGAGAGGTAGGCAGAGAGAGAGGAAGGGAAGCAGGCTCTCTGCCGAGCAGAGAGCCCAATGTGGGGCTCGATTCAAGGACCCCAGGATCCTGGAATCCTTCCTGGATCCTTCCTGAGTGGAAGGCAGAGACTTTAACCCACTCAGCCACCCAAGCACCTTGAGAGTAATTTTTTCAATGGTGTAAGAACAGCCCTGTTATTTTGTACCTAATTCTTCTATGACATTTTCTAACTATGGAAGTTCCGTTTCCCAGTTCTTTCTCCTCAAAACCAAGTAACCTCTGCTTCCTTGTCCACTGACATCTAATCTTTGAGTCTTTTGCCATTACAGCTGGCTTTCCCTTGCTTGTGATTTTTTTCTGGAAACTTGTGAATTATTACCCTTATCCCCAAAATTCAAATTCCAGAAATTTCACCTAGCCATTCCCTTCTCCCCTCAGGTAGGCAGTTTTGACCAGAATTATTACTTCACTTCTGAATTTTTTTCTCCTCCTTCATATTCTGATTTATTCTTCTAACCTCCTCTCAAACATATCTGATCTCCTGGATCTGTCCTTCATGACTCTTATCTTTATCATCCCAATTCCCAGCTCCTTGTCTTTTTGGTTTATGTTATGGGACTATACTGTACCACAATTTCCAAGTCAGTGGTTCATTGTACAGCCATGTCTTCCAATTATTTGGAATGTTCTTTTGATAAGTGATTTTTTGATTTGTAAAAACTTCAGGGATTTTTACAGTTTGAGTGTCTGCCCTTGTCTCAGGTCCTGGAATTGAGCTTCGCCATGGGACTGCACCCTCCTTTGGGCTCCCTGCTCAGCAGGGAGTCTGCTTCTCCCTCTCCCTCTTTCCCTGCTTGTGCTCTCTTTCTCTCTCAGTCAAAGAAATAATAAAATCTTTTTTTAAAAAAAAGAACTTTCTATTTTCGGACCTTGATTTATAAATATAATATTCATAATATTTAGGAATTATAATAACATAAAATTTTCTGAAGATAATAATTATGAGCGTTTAACGTTCGTTTGTTTCACATCTAGCTTGTTATCTCTTTTATTGTTCTTGGCCCTTCGTTATAATGTTAATTTCGCTCAAATGTTTGCTGGCTTTGCTCAAGTGAGGTGCCAAGTTGACTTCCTAGATACCAGGCATTGGATCTTCAGCGTTTGTAAGGACTATGGTTCCCTGGAGCTAACGAAGTGTAGTCCTGGCATCAGTGGGATGACAGAATTACCAAGGGTGTGCCGATGGAGAGCTAGCAGATGACCTGGCAACAATTTGGCTCTCAGGCACTGGCTTTGGTATATTTTTGTTGCATATAGCACAGTTCTTTTCCTTTTTCTGTGACCATTTTGGAGACCCAACCATGCTACGCCTCTCCAACCTCACACAACAGCTGATCATTTCCCATTGATCCCAGGAGCAAACCCTTGAACCAACCATTCCATAAACAAATGAGGGGAAGGAGAAGTGACCCAGGTGTGCAAGGGAGGGTTATTTGCTTAATTACCTCTGGAATCACCCTGTGGCCCACCCCTCTTCCCTGACTTTCTGATTCTGAATTTAATGTCCTCCCCTCCCCCCCGCCCCGCTCCAGGTCCCTCTGGGAAGAGGGCTTTCCTTCCTGAGGCAGCTCTCTCCACATCTCTTATGGGGTTGTTCTTAGGTTTACTCAACTCTGCTTTTTCCATCATATGATCCCATTTGCCATTCCCTTTTTTTGATGAAATAATAAATATTTATGCAGTAAATTTTATTGAATAGGTCTAATATACCTGTCATGTTTTTAGGTACTACAGAGGCAGCAATAAACAAGATCAAAACTGCTATCCTTTTGGGCTCACTTCACTGCAATAAGTCAACACTGCAGAGATAGGAAAAGGTCATAAACACTCATTCTGCCCACATTCTCTAGTCCCAGCCCCATAAGTAAGTAGTTTTTTTATGTATTCTTTCATATCTTTCTCCAAGATTGTATAAATATATATATGTAATATGTATGTATGTATGTATATATATGGGCTGTTTTGTTTCCAATGTAAAATCCCACTCGATGTACTGTCTATGACTTGTTTTTTTCCCCCACTTAATGCGGTATAAACATCCTTCCAGATCTACTTCATTCTTTTAATATCAGAATAATATTCTGTATTGAAATTGCACCATACTCTATACAAGTATCCTCCTACTGATAGGCACATTAGTATACCGTTGGTGTGGTTTTAGCTTACTTTTCCTTTTTTTAACTGAATGCATGTGTGTATTTTGCTACTGTAAGCCTATAATACATATCCTTGTCCATACATTTTGTGGAAAGATGCTTTTGTTTCTGTAGAATTATTCCCATGATTCAGAATGCTGGGACAAATGATAGATGTATTTTTAATTTTAATAGATAATTTCAGATTAGTTTCCAAAGGGATATGGCAAGCCATGTTCTCACTGAGAAGACTTGAGGTTCTGTCTCCTCATATACTTGACAGTGCACAATGGTATCTCTTTTTTCATTTTTTCTAGTAAGATGGTAGAAAATAGTTCCTCATTGATGCTTTAATTTTTATTTATCTAATAAGGTAGAGAAAATTTCTATATTCTTACTGGTAATCTGTATTTCCCTTCAACAGATTTCCTCTTCATAATCTTGGCCCATTTTAGGGTTGATGTTATATTTCACTTCTTGTCATCTTACAGAAATTCTCTTTATAAGATGGATAGCAACCCTCTAAATATCACATGTATAACGAAAACGTATTTCCTGATGAGTCTCCTATCTGTTCACATGTGTAGTATCTTTTAATATATACAGTTTCTAAATCTATGCATAATCATGATTGTTTGTTTATTTCTAGTTTCTCTTGTTTTTCTCTCCTTTGTGAGAAGGTATTTTCCATCCCCCATGGTATTTTCATATTCTCTTAAGTATTCATCTATTGCTTTCTTTTATTTTTTAGGTTTTTAAACCATGTGGAATATACTTTATACATCAGATAAGGTAAGAAACTACTATCTTCTTGTTGAAAAGTTCTTTATAGTTTAATCATTTGCTATGTGATTATTTCACCCACTGAATTCCAACTAGAGTTTGTCCATTTATTACTCTCTTCATGCTTTGTGCATCAGGCCCAGTCAGGTCACTCAAGGCAGGTGGTTTTCTCAACAGAAGACATGACAACCTTCCTTGCTGAGGGGAATTGAGGCACTAGTAATCCTTGTTTTTAGCTCACTGCATCATTTTACTCATATTATCACCAGTGGTAATATGGGGGAAAGTGCAGCTGGAGAGCAAGGAAGGCATCAAGTGATCAGTTGCTATGACAATAGTGATGTCATAAAAATCACAGTCACCTGGTTTCTTCTTACAGAGCTGGAAAGTGTTCTTAGAAGAGTAAGGGGAGGAGAGGGAGAGGTTATGAATCTACAACTGGAAACACACATGGAGAATCAAAGGCCTTCATGGCAACTTTGAAGGATCTGCCCATTTCCTATACTCACAGGTAAAATGTAGTTGAGGACCACCGTGAGAGTTCCAAAAGAAAGCTTTCAGAGTCGCAACGCCTGTTAAAATTTCAACCCCTCTAGGTTTCATATGCTAAAGGAAGGGCACTGGTAAGAAGAAGGAGGATTTTGGAATGGGATATTTGGGTAGACATGGTTAAAGCCAAGAACTGAATTTTCAGACTCCCCTGAATCTCCTTGTCAAGAAGGAGCAGCTCACCACTCATCGTTCTGGTCTTACCTCATGGTTTACTTAAGGATTTTTGTCCCTTGGGGAATTCTTCTTGCAAGCTCAATAATGCTATTTTAAAAATATGTTCTATGCAGGTTCTATTTGTCTTGTAGTGAACAGAACTTTCAGAACGACTAGTCCATGATATGTTCCCTTATTCTTCCTTAAGCTCACTCTAGCCCCCCACAACTACACTGCAAACACTGTGACTGATTAATCCTCACTTTGTCTTTCTCAACCCATCAGCAGTGCATGACATAGTTAATCACAGCCTCTTTGAAACACTGGGTCCTCAAGGCTCTCAGGACCCTATTCTTGGTTCTTCTGCTCCCTTTCTGGTCACTGTTGCCCTTTCTCCTTTGTTGATTTCCTCCATCTTCCTGACCTCATTCTCTTCTTTCTCTGCCTCCATGTTAAGGTACTCTTATCCAATCTTTTGGCTTTAATTATCCTGCCCAAAAATAAAGAAATATCCCTTGAACTCCAAACTTATACATCAAACTGCCTGTTTAAAATCTCCACCAAGATGTCTAATGGGCCTCTCAAAATGGCCAAGACAGTTCTCATGATTTCCAACACTACCCTCACCAACTAGGTTCCCTCAAAAATCACTCCCAACTCAGTCCATAGCAACAGCCATTCTTGGAGCTGCTCAGGCATAAAACCTGGCATCATCTTCCACTCCCCCCACCACCACCCTCTCAATCAATCTCTCTCTCTTTCTCTCTCTCTCTCTCTCTCACACACACACACACACACACACACACACACACACACATCAACAGACAATCATTGGGCAAGTTCCTTCAGATTTACCTTCAAAATAAGTGTAAAAACCAACTGTTATCCACTACCTTCTGGTATTCGCCAAAATTCTCTCCTCTGGGATGACTACAATAGCCTCCGAACTGTGGAGCAGAGGATGCTAATTGCCACCCAGTATCCATCCTCCCCTTTTTCCTCAGTGACAAAAACCTGGACAATATGTGCAAGAGATAAACTACTTTTCTCAGCCTCCCTTCCAGCTGAGCCACATGGTGCAGTTCTGGATGGTGTAAGAAAATCATATCTGGGGGCACCGGGGTGGCTCAGTGGGTTAAAGCCTCTGCCTTCAGCTCCAGTCATGATCTGATCCCAAGGTCCTGGGATCGAGCCCCACATCGGCCTCTCTGCTCAGCAGGGTGCCTGCTTCCTCCTCTCTCTCTCTGCCTGCCTCTCAGCCTACTTGTGATCTCTATCTGTCAAATAAATACATAAAATCTTAAAAAAAAAAAAAAAAAAGAAAGAAAGAAAGAAAGAAAAGGAAGTCACATCTGGGGCACCTAGCTGGCTCAGTGGGTTAAAGTCTCTGCCTTCAGCTCAGGTCATGATCTCAGGGTCCTGGGATCAAGCCCCGCATCGGGCTCTCTACTCAGCAGGGAGCCTGCTTCCTCCTCTCTCTCTGCCTGCCTCTCTGCTTACTTAGGATCTCTGTCTGTTAAATAAATAAATAATTTTTAAATTTTTTTTAATTTCTTTTCAGCATAACAGAATTCATTGTTTATGCACCACACCCAGTGCTCCATGTAATATGTGTCCTCCATAATACCCACCACCTGGCTCCCCCAACCTCCCACCCCCTGCCCCATCAAAACCCTCAGATTGTTTTTCAGAGTCCAGTCTCTCATGGTTCATCTCCCCTTCCAATTTCCCTCAACTCCCTTCTCCTCTCCATCTCCCTATATCCTCCATGTTATTTTTTATGCTCCACAAATAAGTAAAACCCTGTGATAATTAACTCTCTCTGCTTGACTTATTTTAGTCAGCATAATCTCTTCCAGTCCTGTCCATGTTGCTACAAAAGTTGGATATTCATCCTTTCTGATGGAGGCTTAATACTCCATAGTGTATATGGCCCACCTCTTCCATATCCATTCATCCATTGAAGGACATCTTGGTTCTTTTCACAGTTTGGAGACCGTGGCCATTGCCGCTATAAACATTGGAGTACAGATGGCCCTTCTTTTCACTACATCTCTATCTTTGGGGTAAATACCCAGTAGTGCAATGGCAGGGTCATAGGGAAGCTCTATTTTTAATTTCTTGATGAATCTCCACACTGTTCTCCAAAGTGGCTGCACCAACTTGCATTCCCTCCAACACTGGAAGAGGGTTCCCCTTTCTCCACATCCTTTCCAACACACATTGTTTCCTTTCTTGCTAATTTTGGCCATTCTAAGCGGTGTAAAGTGGTATCTCAATGTGGTTTTAATTTGAATCTCCCTGAAGGCTAGTGATGATGAACATTTTTTCATGTGTCTGATAGCCATTTCTATGTCTTCATTGGAGAAGTGTCTGTTCATGTCTTCTGCCCATTTTTGACATGATTATTTGTTTTGTATGTGTTCAGTTTGAGAAGTTCTTTATCGATCCTGGATATCAACCTTTTGTCTGAACTGTCATTTGCAAATATCTTCTCCCATTCCGTGGGTTGCCTCTTTGTTTTTTTGTTTTTGTTTTAACTGTTTCTTTGCTGTGCAGAAGCTTTAGATTTTGATGAAGTCCCAAAAGTTCATTTTCGCTTTTGTTTCCTTTGCCTTTGGAGACATATCTTGAAAGAAGTTGCTGTGGCTGATATCGAAGAGATTACTGCCTATGTTCTCCTCTAGGATTCTGATAGATTCCTGTCTCACGTTGAGGTCTTTCATCCATTTCGAGTTTATCTTTGTGTATGGTGTAAGAGATTGGTCAAGTTTCATTCTTCTACATACAGTTGTCCAATTTTCCCAGCACCATTTATTGAAGAGACTTTTTTCCACTGTATATTTTTTCCTGTTTTGTCAAAGATTAATTGACTGTAGAGTTGAGGGTCCATATCTGGGCTCTCTACTCTGTTCCACTGGTCTATGTGTCTGTTTTTATGCCAGTACCATGCTGTCTTGGTGATCACAGCTTTGTAGTGAAGCTTGAAATCAGATAACGTGATGCTGCCAGTTTTATTTTTGTTTTTCAACATTTCCTTAGTGATTCAGGGTCTCTTCTGATTCCATACAAATTTTAGGATTATTTGCTTCAGCTCTTTGAAAAATACCGGTGGAATTTTGATCGGAATGGCATGAAAAGTATAGATGGCTTTAAGCAGTATAGACATTTTAACAATGTTTACTCTTCTGATCCAAGAGCATGGAATGGTCTTCCATCTTTTTGTGTCTTCTTCAATTTCTTTCATGAATGTTCTGTAGTTCCTCGAGTACAGATCCTTTACCTCTTTGGTTAGGTTTATTCCCAGGTATCTTATGGTTCTTGGTGCTATAGTGAATGGAATCGATTCTCTAATTTCCCTTTCCATATTTTCACCGTTAGTGTATAAGAAAGCCACTAATTTCTGTACATTGGCTTTGTATCCTGCCACATTGCTGAATTGTTGTGTGAGTTCTAGTAGTTTGGGGGTGGAGTCTTTTGGGTTTCCCATATAAAGTATCAAGACATCTGCAAAGAGAGAGAGAGTGACTTCTTCATTGCCAATTTGGATACCTTTTATTTCTCTTTGTTTTCTGAATGCTGTTGCTAGGACTTCTAACACTATGTTGAACAAGAGTGGTGAGAGTGGGCATCCTTGTCATGTTCCTGATCTCAACAGGAAGTCTGAAAGCTTTTTCCCACTGAGGATGATATTTGCTGTGGGTTTTCCATAGATAGATTTGATGGAGTTCAGGAATGTTCCCTCTATCCCTATACTTTGAAGAGTTTTAATCAGGAACGGATGCTGGATTTTGTCAAATGCTTTTTCTGCATCAATTGAGAGGACCATGTGGTTCTTCTCCCTTCTTTTATTGATTTGTTCTATCACATTGATTGATTTGCGAATGTTGAACCATCCTTGTAACCCAGGGATGAATCCCACCTGCTTATGGTGGATAATCTTTTTAATGTGCTTTTGGATCCTATTTGCTAGGATCTTGTTGAGAATCTTAGCATCCATATTCATCAGTGATATTGGTCTAAAATTCTCCTTTTTGGTGGGGTCTTTGCCTGGCTTGGGGAACAGGGTAATGCTGGCTTCATAGAAAGAGTCTGGAAGTTTTCCTTCTGCTTCAATTTTTTGAAACAGCTTCAGGAGAACAGGTGTTATTTCTTCTTTGAAAGGTTGGTAGAATTCCCCCAGGGAATCCATCAGGTCCTGGGCTCTTGTTTTTTGGGAGGTTTTTGATCACTGCTTCAATTTCATCACTAGATATTGGCCTATTCAGGTTGTCAATTTCTTCCTGTTTCAGTCTTGGAAGTTTGTAGGTTTCCAGGTATGCATCCTGGTATGCATTTAGGTATGCATCCATTTCTTCTAGGCTGCTTAACTTATTGGCATATAACTGCTGATAATAATTTCTGATGATTGTTTCTATTTCCTTGGTGTCAGTCATGATCTCTCCCCTCTCATTCATAATTTTATTAATTTGGGTCCTCTTTCTTTTCTTTTGGATTAGTTTAGCCAGTGGTTTATTGATCTTATTGATTCTCTCAAGGAACCAGCTTCTAGTTTTGTTGATGTGTTCTACTGTATCTCTAGTTTCTAACTCATCAATCTCTGCTCTAATCTTGATTATTTCCCTTCTTGTGCATGGGGTTGGCTGAATTTATTGTTGATTTTCCAGTTCTTTAAGGTGTAAACAGAGCTGGTGTATTTGGGAATTTTAACTTTTTTGAATGGGGCTTGGATGGCTATGTATTTCCCTCTTAGGACTGCCTCTGCCATATCCCATAGGTTTTGGACTGATGTGTCTTCATCTCACTGGTTTCCATGAATTGTTTAAGTTCTTCTTTGATTTTCTGGTAGATCCAAACATTCCTAAGCAGGTTGGTCTTTAACTTCCAAGTGTTTGAATTCCTTCCAAACTTTTTCTTGTGGTTGAGCTCCAGTTTCAAAGCATTGTGTTCTGAGAATATGCAGGGAATAATCTCAGTCTTTGGTATTGGTTGAGCCCTGATTTGTGACCTAATATGTGGCCTATTCTGGAGAAAGTTCCATGTGCACTTGAGAAGGAGTATTCTGTTTTTTTAGGGTGGAATGTTCTGTATATATCTATGAGGTCCAGCTGGTCCTCATTCAAAGCTCTGGTTTCTTTATTGATTTTCTGCTTGGATGATCTGTCTATTACTGAGAGTGATGTGTTAAGATCCCCTACTATTAATGTATTTATTCCAATATGACTCTTTATTTTGGTTAACAGTTGGTTTATGTAGTTGGCTGCTCCCATATTGGGGGCCATAAATATTTATAATTGTCAGATCTTCTTAGTTGATAGACCCTTTAAGAATGATATGTCCTTCTGTATCTCTGACTACAGTCTTTAGCTTAAAATCTAATTTATCTGATATGAGAATCACTATCCCAGCTTTCTTTTGAGGCCTGTTGGCATGAAAGATGCTTCTCCATCCCTTCACTTTCAATCTGGATGTATCTTTAGGTTCCAAGTGTGCCTTTTGTAGACAGCATATGGACAGGTCCTGTCATTTTATCCAGTCTGAAAACCTTGCCATTTTAGGTGAGCATTTAGGTCCTTCATGTTGAGAGTGATGTCAACTTTTTGTTGACATCATGTTGTCTGTGAGGTGTTTCTTTCTATAGATTGTCTCTGTAAATTTCTGTTCTATGTCACTCTTGGGTTTTTTCTTCTTTTATAGAACTCCTCCTTAATATTTCTTGTAGTTCTGGCTTGGTGTTCACATACCCTTTTAAACCTTGCCATTCTTGGAAGTTCTTTATCTCTCCATCCATTTTGAATGTCAGCCTTGTTGGATAAAGTATTCTTGGCTGCATGTTCTCCTCATTCAGTGCCCTGATTATGTCTACCATCCCTTTCTGGCTTGCCAGGTTTCTGTGGCCAGGTCTATCATTATTCTGATGGACCTTTCTCTATATGTAAGGAATTTCTTCCCCCAGGTGCCCTTAGGATCTCCTGTCTGAAATTATGATTCATGAATTTCACAATTGTCTGGATGTCTTTCCAGACTCGTTGATCTTGGAGGATATCTTTCTGCTTCTAAGACATGAACACTTGTTCCATTCCTCAGATTAGGGAAATTTTAACCCAGAATTTGTTCAACTATATCTTCTAGTCTTCTCTCTTTCTACACCCCCTCAGGGATCCCAATAATTCTGATGTTGGAACATTTCATGACATCATTTATTTCCCTAAATGTGTTTTCATGGATTCTAAGCTATTTGTTCCAGGCCTCCTCCTGATCCTTCTTCTCTATCAATTGGTCCTCTAGATCACTAATTCTGTCTTCTGCCTCGGTTATCCTAGCTGTTAGAGTATTTAAATTAGATTGGATCTCATTGATGGCACTTTTAACCTCTGCCATTCAGCTCTTACTTCTGCCCTTAGAGATTCTATGTTGTCACTAATGGTTTTCTCCAACCTATCCATTACCTGGATAATTAATACCCTGAATTCCCATTCCAACATACCATTTATGTCTATATACAATATTCTGTGGGAGAGGGCACAGTCTCTGAATTTTTCCTCTGTTGGGTGTTCTTCCTTCTAGTCATTTTGCTGGGAGGTGGTTGAGGGGATGTGTAGCTGAATATTATCAACCACGATCCATGCAAGGTGCACTCTGGGAAGTTTTAGAGCAATTGGAAGTCAACACCTAAAAGAAAGAAAAAAGAGAGAAAGAAAGAGGAAAAAAGAGAAAATCCAGCCAAAATGAGCCCCAAAAGTAAGACTTATAAGGTATATAAACAAAAACAAACAAACAAAAGGACTGACAAAAGTAAATAACAAGACATGTTGTTTCCTGTTTTGTTAATTTTGGCCATTCTAACTGGTGTAAGGTGATATCTCAATGTGGTTTTAATTTGAATCTCCCTGAAGGCTAGTGATGATGAACATTTTTTCATGTGTCTGATAGCCATTTGTATGTCTTTATTGGAGAAGTGTCTGTTCATATCTTCTGCCCATTTTTTGATATGTTTGCCTGTTTCATGTGTGTTGAGTTTGAGGAGTTCATTATAGATCCTGGATATCAACCTTTTGTCTGAACTGTCATTTGCAAATATCTTCTCCCATTCCGTGGGTTGCCTCTTTGTTTTTTTGTTTTTGTTTTAACTGTTTCCTTTGCTGTGCAGAAGCTTTAGATTTTGATGAAGTCCCAAAAGTTTACTTTCGCTTTTGTTTCCTTTGCCTTTGGAGACATATCTTGAAAGAAGTTGCTGTGGCTGATATCGAAGAGATTACTGCCTATGTTCTCTAGGATTCTGATGGATTCCTGTCTCACGTTGAGGTCTTTTATCCATTTTGAGTTTATCTTTGTGTACGGTGTAAGAGAATGGTCGAGTTTCATTCTTCTGCTTATAGCTGTCCAGTTTTCCCAGCACCATTTATTGAAGAGACTTTTTTCCACTGTATATTTTTTCCTGTTTTGTCGAAGATTAATTGACCATAGAGTTGAGGGTCCATATCTGGGCTCTCTACTCTGTTCCACTGGTCTATGTGTCTATTTTTATGCCAGTACCATGCTGTCTTGGTGATCACAGCTTTGTAATAAAGCTTGAAATCAGGTAATGTGATGCCCCCAGCTTTATTTTTGTTTTTCAACATTTCCTTAGATGTGGAGAAAGGGGAACCCTCTTACACTGTTGGTGGGAATGCAAGTTGGTGCAGGCTCTTTGGAGAACAGGGTGGAGATTCCTCAAGAAATTAAAAATAGAACTTCCCTATAACCCTGCAATTGCACTCCTGGGTATTTACCCCAAAGATACAAATGTTGTGAAAAGAAGGGCCATCTGTACCCCAATGTTTATAGCAGCAATGGCCATGGTCGCCAAACTATGGAAAGAACCAAGATGCCCTTCAACGGATGAATGGATAAGGAAGATGTGGCCCATATACACTATGGAATATTATGCCTCCATCAGAAAGGACGCATACCCAACTTTTGTAGCAACATGGACGGGACTGGAAGAGATGATGCTGAGTGAAATAAGTCAAGCAGAGAGAGTCAATTATCATATGGTCTCACTTATTTGTGGAGCATAACAAATAGCATGGAGGACAGGGGGTGTTAGAGAGGAGAATGGAGTTGGGAGAAATTGGAAGGGGAGGTGTACCATGAGAGACTATGGACTCCAAAAAACAACCTGAGGGGTTTGAAGTGGCGGGGGGGTGGGAGGTCGGGGTACCGGGTGGTGGGTATTTTGGAGGGCATGGATTGCATGGAGCACTGGGTGTGGTGAAAAAATAATGAATACTGGTTTTCTGAAAATAAATTAATTTATAAAAAAAATTTTTTAAAGTAAATGACAAGAAAAACAGCCAAAATGAACCTCAAGAATAAGATTTATTTAATACCAGAACAAAAACAAATACACAGAAACACTGACAGAAAGTCTTTAAAAAAGAAAGAAAGAAAGCAAGAAAGAAAAATCAGATCTGCTGCATCAAACTCCTTGCTATGTGCTGCGTGGAGACTTATGAGAAGAGATCTAGAACTAGCCCTTCCTTTCCCTTGCTCCCACACACTGCATCCAAGTGCCCAAGGGCTGCTGCATCCAAGTGCCCAAGAGCTGCTGCTTCAGCATTCATGGTAGAACAGGATGCACCCAGGAGGCTGGAAGGCAGGGAGAAGAGTGGAGAAGGCAAAAATAGGGAAGTGTGAGTCATTGATGACCACGTGGAACTACCTTGCCAGCTCTAAGCTGTGTATCTCTGTATTTCTTTACTATGAAGATATAAATCTATCTTGGGTTTTCTATAACATGCAGTAAGCCCAGCTGATAAAGTAGTCTCTGCTTTCCCAATCTATTCTCCACACAGCCAAAAAGATCCTTTATAAAATGCAAGTTAGACAATTCCATTTCTCCACTTAAATTTTTCCTTTCTTTGTGGTTTTCCTAGCCACTCAGAATAAACACAGAAGTTTTTGCAAGAGTCTGTAAGACCCCAAATGATCTGTGCCCCCACACTCGGAATCCATTTCCCACTAGTACCCCATCTCGCTCCCTCCAGTCCTGCCATGTGGTTTTCTTGTCAGTCCCTGTGCCACCAGGATGGTCCAGCCTCAGGGTCTCTGCTGGCCATGATCTTCTCATGGATATCAGTCACCCTCACTTCCAGCAGCAGCTCAAATGTCCCTTGTCAAAGAGATCTCCTCTGACCACCTCACCCCCAGCATGGGGGTCTCTATTACCTATCTCCATCATAGAAACGGTCACCTTTTGGAATCTTATGTGTATTCATTTATAGTCTGTATCCCCCCTCCCCCTCAAGGAAGATATAAGCTCAAGGACCGTTTTCTGTTTGATCACTAGTCTTTCTCATTTGGGGCCCAGATTGGAAAACAAATACATCTGATCATTTAACACAGAGGAATTTAAAGTCTGGAATAGTTACACAGGTGTGAATGAGTTTGAGAAACCATACTGAGAACTATGATAGGGGAAGAAGAAGCAAGGTACACAAGGGAGGACGAAGAGGAGCTTGCAGCTAAGGCCACAGCCCTGGAGCCTTGGGAGGGAGCCCGGTGAGGGAGCTGTACAGAAAGCCCTTGGATGAGCCACCCACCCTCAGTTTCCACCTGGAACGTCAGTAGAATTGTTTAGCTTCTTTGCAACGAGGTTCTCTCCCCAGTCTGGAGAAGGCCTGCTGAAGGGGGCACACTCACAGCCTCAGCTCCAGGTCACACAAACACGACACACCTCACAGGTACAGGTGCTCATTTCTCAGTGCTCGGCCAGCCTTGACCAACCAGAAGAGAAGAGGACTCCAATTCAACCCCCACCCCAGACAGGGCTAATGACCTCTGGCCTTCCTCACCCACCCAGCCCACACTTCCTTGTCATCTGAGTAGGAAGGCATTGCCCTGAAACCTTGGACCATTCTTTCCTGGGGACAGAGAAACAGGGCCGCACCCCATCCTAACCCTAACTTCTCGCCTCCAGCCAGGTAAAGTCCCCTACCTTTTGTAGGTTATCTCCCCATACCCAGTTTCATCCTTATTCCCCCACATCTTGAGAAGCCTTTCTGAGCTGTGGCCACCAGGGTGAAACAGTCTTCTCTCCATGAACTCAAACATGAAAAGGAGGGAGTTTTTCAGGACAGTCTTTGTATTGTCTCTTTTCCCTCTCTTTCAGAGTCTCTCACTCTAGACAGATCTCTCTTAACTTTCTGTCAGCCAAATCTCTCCCTCTTCCTCCTGGTCCTTTTCTGTCTTTCTCTGCATGTGTCTCCATCTCTTCGTGTGTCTCTGCCCACCCACCCATGCCAGGCCCTGCTCTTCTCCCTCTCTTGACTCATTCAAACATGCCCTCCTCTGAGCATGTACCCTCAGTTCCCAGGAGCCCAGAGAGGGCTCAGACCCCTTTGCCAAAAGGGTCCTCCTTCAGCGGCCTTTCTCCTTCCCCTTCTCACCTGACCCCAAATCCACTAAGCCACCTCTTGCTGCCTGAGGGCATTTACTTTGCTCCTTAGCAAAGAGAGGTGTTTCCCAGGGTTCCATGCCAGCTCTGGTTTGCTATTTACTTTGGCAGTACTGTTGCCCTGCAGTACACTCTCCAAAGGTCATAGTGAAAACAGGCTGGGGTGGGGTAGTGGGCAGTGGCAGGGACATGGACGCTGTAAGAGAAGATTTTTTCCAGGTTACCTGGGGCTCCTAACCCCCCAAGAAGCAGCCCACACAGTTCCAAGCTCTAAGCTTGGAATGTCACTTGTAATGCTTGAGAAGACAGCAGTGTGCTGGAAAATCGCATGAGTCAGCCTCCTTCGGCTTCAGCCCTGACCCTCTCTGAAGGCTCTCCCTGGGTTATGGAGCTGTTACATTCCTCCATCCAGTCCGCATCACCTGCCCTGAGCCTTGAGGCACTTCTTCCCCTAAGACCAGCCCAGAAAAGTTAAAATTAAATTAAATTAAATTAAATTAAATTAAATTAAATTAAATGTATAACTTGTGCACAAATTCACAGACAAAGCAGATACTCAGTATCCCCCCTACCTCACTCAGCGACCCCATACCACACACACACCTGTGCTCCACTGCCTCATAACCAGGGTCCTGGCCTTCCCGTGGGGTGCTCACAGCACAGCTCTACTGTCCCATGCTGGCTCCTGCCTCCCTGCCCACTGCTCCCAAGCTGCCCTGAAAGGACAGGGAAAATCTCCCTGATACCACTCTACTCCTTGCCCAGGAACTCTCCTCCACCGCTCCCCCTAGCATTTGTCAATGACACGGGCCACTCCCCTCTGACTGTCAAGAGCCCCTTGCTTCCCCACAGATCAGCTGTGAAGCTCTTGTCCCATTGAAGCAGTTGACCAGAGGACAGGGAACTCCCAGGGAGCCTAGGAGAGAGGGAGAACCAGACCCTGGGGCTCCGTTTCAGAAACTTGTTATGAAATTATACTGTCTACCACTGGCCAGCAGCGAGAGCTTCCTTGTTCTCCCCAGCCCTGAAACACACACCTACACACCCAAAGAGAGTAAGAAAACTATGACAAAAATAACTGATTATATCTCCTGTCTCAAAGAAGAGTGACAACTTTCATCCAGGAAGAGATGGTTGTTTTGCTTGTTTTGTTCTGTTTTTTTCTTTTGCTTAAAAATATTCACTTACTTGCGGAGCATAACGAATAACACAGAGGACATGGGGAATGGAGAGGAGAAGGGAGTTGAGGGAAATTAGAGGGGGAGATGAACCATGAGAGACTATGGACTCTGAAAAACAACCTGAGGGTTTTGAAGGGGCGGAGGGTGGGAGGTTGGGGGAGCCAGGTGGTGGGTATTATGGAGGGCACGCATTGCATGGAGCACTGGGTGTGGTGCATAAACAATGAATTCTGTTACACTGAAATATATATGTAGAAATATGTATGTATGTATGTGTGTGTGTGTGTGTGTGTATATATATATATATATCCTGAGGAACCCTGAATGACTTTGGTTGGAAAGGTGAGGTTTATGTGGACAATAAGAAAGAAGGACAGTGAAACAAACCAACCTGCTGAAGAGTCCCTACAAGTGGTAAGCACTCAATAAACACTTGTTTTGTGAAGGAGTGAGGAGAGAAAGTGAGAAAATTAGGGGAGGGAGCTGAAGAGGAAACAACAGCCAGGAGATGGTGGAAGTTGAGGAAGAGAAGCATTGTGGTAGAATGAGAGGCCCCAGACAGGGGCTGGCTAGTGTCAGCTACAACTGACGAACATTCACTGTTGGTGATCAATGGTCAAGATAAAAGGGTCATCCTGGGCAGTCAACACAAACCTTCAGCAAGAGCCTCTCACACAACAGCTTCATGTTGATGGTGCTCAGTGGAATTCAGACAAAGGGGACCAAGTCTTGTGTTTGGGGAGATTCAAAGCCAATAGAACAAGGAACAAGACAGATTGGTAGTTCTGCCAGAAGAGGAAATCATAGGGAGAATTGATCATGAGGATAGAACCCCCTGGGGATTACTGATATTTGGTGAATGAACTGGACTCCCCATACACAGTATTTTTCATGTATAAAAAGGAGATATTAAAGAAGATTGGGGAACAAGGAGACTCCCAGCCTTGAGAAAGATGTTTTTGTAAACATACAACCATACTGTGTATCTATAGAGCAAAACTGCCTACTGACAGCAGAAGGTAGACTCAGAATAAAAAGTCATCCCCCCACGCCAGCTCCACTGTGTACAAACATGGTGTATTTGCTTCCCTCCTTCCTGCCAGGCTAGCAGTTAAGGATGGATTGACATCTGCCTAAGCCCCTTCCCCTCTAAGTGTCTCTGATCCATTATGGAAGCTAAATTCCTCCACATATCCGGCTGGCTCTTCTTGGTTGCCAACTCAGAACAGGAAGAGAGGGAGGGAATGGAATTCTACCCCAGAGAGAACCGGAGGGGACCAAGGATTATGGCCATTTGGGACGTTTCAGGATACAAATATCCTCCTAAGCTTCCTGGAATCTCAGCAAGGAACAGAAACCCTAGTGTCCTTCATACTCCACTGGTCGGCTTCTTTTTCCCCAAGGCCTGCTCACATGTGAACTTACAGGAAAATAAAAATCCTATTTGTCCAAGTCATTTTCATGATTGAATTGGCAATACATGTATCTCGGCTTGCCACTCCAGTGCCTCCAGGGATTAAAGAATGGGTCAGACCAATGGGGACTCAGTCCAGGTCCCATCAGTACTTTAGAACCAGCTCTAATTGCCAAAAAGGCCCAGAGTTTAACTGGGAGCCTCTTTCCTCCTACTTAGGGTCCCATCTTATCACAGCTTCCCATAAAGGCCATCCCAGTCTTCAAACAACTCCCCTCACCTCACACTTATGTCACCCTCATTGACAGGGGTCCCCTAAATCAATCTCACTAAGCTGATTTGTCCTGGTTTTGCCTCTCCCCTTCCACATCCAAGACTGGCAATAAGCAGTCTCTAGCTTGGCAGCCTGACTTCTACCTCCCCTCCTTTCTAATCATCTCACAGGCTTCTTCTTTCAGGAAGGCCCCCAAAATGGTATTGCTTCCCCTACACTTTCCCAGAATTGAAGGATGCCTCAGCCTTCTATTGCTTTGGGACAAAAGAACTTGGCTCAGTATGTCAATGGCCCTGCTAAAGCCAAGTCCAAGTATGTGATGGCAAGGTGAGAACAACTTTGTCACAAATAAATCAGAGCTTTTACCTCTAAGTGGCCATTATCCTCTTCAAACTAGTCATTCTGAGAGAAAAAGCCCTTGTCCCAAAAGAGGACCAATTATCACTTATATATGGAACCTAAGAAAGTCAATCTCAGAGGAACAGAGAGTAGAGTTCTGGTGACCAGGGATCGGGGGATGCAGGAAATAGGGTGAGACTCAGCAAAGGGCATGAACTTTCCGTTCTAAGATTAACAGGTTTAGGGATCTAATGCATATAATGGTGATGATAGCTAATAATACTATATCATATACTTGACTATGGCTAACAAAGTAGATCTTAAATGCTCTCACCACAAAAAAGAAATAAGAACTATGTGTTGGGATAGACATGGTAGCTAAGTTTATGGTGGTGATCATTTTGCAATATACAAATATAACATCAACACCACTGCACACTTGAAACTTAACATGGTGGGATGTCCAAATTATGTCTCCATAAAGCTATAAAGAAAAAGAAAGAAAGAAAGAAAGAAAGAAAGAAAGAAAGAAAGAAAGAAAAGGAAAAGGAAATAGTGCATCTTTTGCTCCAAAAATATTTGTGAAAACTCCTCTTTTCAAACGAACTTTAGAACCTGTTTAGCAAACAGTGCAAACTGAAAGCCTCATATCAGGGTGTCCAAGTCCCATTTTTTAACTTCAGCCTCTCTCCTCATATTCCTCACTGAACTGAATGTCCCTTGACTGTTTCCAAATATCCACTCAGCCTTCATTGGTCTGTGATGTATCACATGAGAATATTCAAAGCCTGGGGCGTTTATTCCAAGGTGTTTTCCTGGGAAAGCAAACCTCTTTGCCTTCTGCCCATACCTGGTGCTCTCACCCAAGGTGACCAGTCAGCTTGCATCTGCTCAGTGCAACAACCTGTTATGGCAGTGCCAACAGATGCCTGACAAAAAGACGGGTGTAGTCGATGAGTGGGAGATGATTCCTATAAAGACAATTTATGCTTGCGTCTTAGATGTCTAGGTGTCTCCTCCATCAGGCTAGGAGCTCCCAGAGGGATTGGGTCATTCCTTCCCACTGAATTCTATTATTTTCCATCCCCTGCTCCTTAGGACAGGGTTCTGCACACTGGTAAGAGAACTAGAGAGAGAACATGCTGGACATGAGGACAGTCAGACATAGAATCACTAGGACCTTCCACAGGAGGTCCAAGAAGACAGCCTCTCGAATGACCCAGGTACAAAGGGGTGTGTTTTTTAACCATTTCAGGAGGAAAAAAGAAGAACCCTTTCTGGAGTAGCCCCTACCTCTCCAGTACTATGCCTTCCCACTCTGACCCTATTTAGGACTGACATTAAACTTGGGACACTTATTTTAAATTAATGAAAAGATCTTTACCACTTAAATCCCTGCCTTCCACCTGTGGGTATATCCCCTCAAATTCCTAGGCCTTGGATGAGGAGCCAGGCTAGGAGGCCTGGAGGGAGAGAGGTTATTTCCTGGCACAGGTTTTGGAGTCACTAACACTGAGGACTCATTTACATCTGAAAAAAAAAAAAAAATGGGTGCAAATACCAGGACCCATCCTTGAGGATCTTTAAAGGAGATGGGGAGTATCCACTTCTCTCTACAACCCCAAGCACATACATGCACTCACATGTGCACATACATATCCCACTTGGACTCTCGTCTTCTAGCTCAGACTCCCCATCTCGTGCCCATCGAGGCCACACCACCTTCCTCCCCACCCCTCTCACTCTCTGGAGCTGCTCTGCTGGTCAAGTCCTGTCCTCACAGACACTACAGTTTTTATCCAACACAGGTTCTTCCTTTCACTCCCACTATCCCTGAATTATGACCTTTCTTTTCTAGTGGCTTCTTATTACAAGTACGATTAATCTCACACCTTTTGTTTTAAGTTCAATATCAGTCCCAGACTTTAAACTCCTTGTAGGGAGGAATCTTAACAAATTAATTTCTCTGACCTCAGTGCCCAGGAGCTAGAGGGAAACCCAGGGGGAATAGCCTAAGAAGATCCTAGTGATTCTATGTCTGACTGTCCTCATGTCCAGCATGTTCTCTCTCTAGTTCTCATACCAGTGTGCAGAACCCTGTCCTAAGAAGCAGGGGATGGAAAATATAAGCTAGGGCCTCATTAGTCCAATGAACACAAGGCATCTCAGAATCAGTGCACACATGTCCCTGGCGCTCCCTCGGTCCATGTGCTTAGCCTGGGCAGACAGGAAAAAGTGAGATAACGTTTACACAAAGCTTGAAAGTAAATATTCAAGAATGGACCCTCAATTATCAACTGACCAGAAAGTCATGGTATCTGCCCAGTGTGTCATTAAAGGAAAGTAAGCCAAAGTGGAAGCAATGGTAGTCAGAAAATAGCATTGATGTAACTGTTGGAAAAAATCAAATTTATCCACAAAGGACCAGGACTGGCCAGATGTTGACTCTCAAGGACTGAATCAAGGCTCTTCTGAGGCATCCAATAAAAATTCAGCTCCACTGTGTTCCAGTCATATGTCTCCTCTGCCCTCCACCCAGGCCAAGGTGAAGGGTCAAAGGCATCAGAGGAGCAAAGGGGCAACACCAGAGGTTTTTGGCAGAGAAGATGAGTCACATGGGTTGCAGGAATCAGGGTACAATGACTCTCATAGCGCAGCCTCTGTCTACATCTCAATTCCAGTGAGTTAAAGTCATCTTCTCCCTTTGGGGTGGGTCTCTATTTGCGATCCAACTTCCAGGCAAGATCTGCACAAGCAGAAAGAATGAGAAAAGTTCAGAAAAGTCTGTAGGTGGAGGATACCCAACTTTGCAAATACAGGGATGTCCCTCAGCTCTAAGAAGACTTCATGGAGAAAAGCCCTTCAACAGGACACATGCCAAGGGAGGAATCTTCTTCAAAACAGGTACCTCCCCAACTCACATGTTCAATTCCTTCCCTTTCTTTACATTTAATAACCTTGAACCTGGGATTTATTATAAAATAGAGGGGAGAGATACTCAGAACATATGTTCCTATTTCTCAAGCCCCCAATTCTGTAATAATTTCCTAATTAACTCCTGGGGTCAGAAGTGAGGCAACTAGAGAAATGGGTCAATAGTAAGCAATGATGTTTATAAAGCCCCTGCTTGGTGCCCGTTTTGCTGTTGGTGTCAGAGACCCACTCCACTCTTCAGAAAGACTTGTAAAAATTGCAAAGTTACAATGGTTGGCTAAGTGCTCAACTCTAAGGCTCTGCTGCTGGAGACTATTTGGGTCCTGGAGTCAGTTCTTCCCTTTGCCCACCACCCATCCATATACCACACACACACACTCACCAATGCACTCCCAGACTCAACCCCTCAGGCATGCGGTGCTTATTGATTCCCTCAATCCCTTTATCTAACCAACTTCCGAGTCCATACCGCCTTTAAATATTTATCCAGAAATCCCCTTTTCTCCACCCACTGACCCTGAAGCACATCACCACTTCATTTTATCTCTTCTGTGATATCCCCCAGTAGGAGCAAGGCAAATTAAATATTCTCTATCTCAAATTCAATCCCAAACCCAATTGTGAAACCTTTGATGATGGAAATCTGCCATTGTCAACTCTCTATAACTATTGCCCGACAGAAAGTTTATCTCATAGGGAAGTGAGGGCCTACGCATGCCTGTCCTGTCCCATCTCCCACTATCCCCCTAACTCTACCCCTCACTGTCAGGAATCTCTTCTGAATACTCTTGATCAGAGAACCAACTGGCCCCTAGACCCTCCAATTCCTGATGGCTTTATTTTCATTTATTTCACAATGAGCCCTCTGCCTCCTGCAGGCATACCTGACCCTCCAGCCCCTACAAAAAGCAGCCAGTCAGATGGGTGGGCAGAGGGGCGTGTGGGGGCTGACAGGACATTCTCCACCAACCAGACATGCCTTAACCTCCTTCCAACACTTCTCATAGGGCCTGTCCTAGGGAAACTCGCTGGGCCCATACTCCACAGGGTGCCATGGAAGCCCAAAGGCAAAATCCCTGATCCTCACTTAAAAGAATAGGAACGATTCTGAGAACTCTAGGAAAAGCTTTTAATAGAGATTTTTCGTCTGAGTCTGAAAGAATGAGTAGATTTAGACAAGCTTGAAATAAGGCAAGGACTCCTGGGTTTAGGGAACAGCAGAGGGAAAGTTTTAAGTTAATAGGGGGAAAAAAAAAAAAAAACCTGTGTCAAATACATAACGTCAAATAAAGGATTGAGGAGAGAAAAAAACTAACAATGTGGCAGGGCCAGATCACAAAAGGCCATGTTTACTCTGTTAAATATCAGAGGTTTATTCTGAGGAGCAGCAGAGAAGAGTTAGAAGATCTTAAGCAGGAAATGACAAGATCATATTTAAATTTTAAAAACCATTCTGGCAACAACCAGAGGATGGATCAGACCGTGGGCAGGTAAACTCGCTGATATGAGAGACAGTGAGGGCTTGGCACTGAACATAAAGGGGAAGAATCCAAAGGACTCTACCGGGTCACATAACTGATTAGATGTGGGGATGAGTGAGAATGCTGACAAAGCTAGGGCAATCCCAAGGTATCTCACCTGGTCATATAAGAATGTGTTCATGCCAGTAAGTGGGATGAGAGACACCAAAGGAAGAGCAGTTGTGGGCAGTGAGGATAACAGAGATGATACTGAGTTTGAGACAGCTGTGAGACCTTCCGTGGAAGTCCACCAGCAAGTTGTACAGAAAAGTCTAGAAGTCAAAGAGCGACCTGGGATAGAAAGAGACAGGACTGATGAGTAGAAAAGATGGTTAAAGTCATGAAAAGGCCCTGAGCACAAAAAGTAGCTCAGTGTTCACAGAAGGTTTGAGGAGGGAAGGCAAGGAGTGAGTGGGGAGCATATTTACTAGAGAAATGTAGTCAGGCTGACAGGCAGTGATAAGCGCCCAGTATAGGTTTGTAGGGATACATTTAAACCAAGACCAGCCGGCTTGTGATTTTCTCCAACAATGTTCAGTGAGGAAGGACAGGCGCCAAGTAGGCCAGCTTGGGATCCTTAGTCATTATTGTGCATAAGGACTATGCCAGATTTCTTTTCATTTAAACTAAAGTATGAACAATTTTATACAAACTGCATTATTATTTAAATTATTATTTAAATGCCCTGGATAAACAACCCCAGATTATCTGACATGGTTTAAGTGTCTATGAACAATCTTTTATCTCCTTCCCAGATTATTGTAGACTCATTTTCTAGGCGGTGTTTTGGTTTTGCTTAGGGCTGGGGGGAGGGGGGGTGTCTTTACATGGCACTTTAACATGAATCAAATGTTTTCAATATTTGAATCCCCTAAAAGAAGACTAATATGTAGTGGAAAACTAGTAGAGAAACACACATTGTGCAGGTGACCCAAATCGTAAGAGATTACGATCATTGACATTATTGCTTACCACTTTGCAAAATGTAGCCTTGGAGCTGTACTCCTGAGTTCCCCGTTTGTTTTGATTTCTCTAAGACATAGATTCTGACAATAACATTTTCCTAAAATCCTGCCTTGGCTTTTTCCTCTCCACAGGGGTCAGAGACAAATAAGGGTCGATTTTGTCCCTGGAAGTTTCACTGATGTTCTCCTCTTTGCCTAAACAATAAGTCAGATAGGAAGGGTGACCCGAGTCAGCTCCCAGTGCTGTATTTTCAAGAGACCTCAGTGCCCTATGTTTGACAAAGAAATCACTTCAAGGTAATCAATACTCTCCTCTATTGATTCTCATGACCTGATAGTTTCCCAGAGGTTCGCAGAAATTGGCAGGTGATATGATTAAACATCACTCACCCAGGGAGTTCAAGGTGGATTGTTTCTGGAAGATCATTTATTCCTAACAGTTCCAACACAGAAAATTACAGAATGGCAAGCACTAATATTTTTTAGCAAGTTATAATACAGTTGTTGGAATTCATAGACTATAATAGACACATCATGCCTCAAACAATGCACTAAAAAATAACGTAAGCAGAATAATTATCAGGGTGTATACTCACAGACTTCGACCTCTGTCTCAGCCCTCTCTGTCCGACACCATGTCAACCGGTTTTATTCTCAAGAATATTCTTTCAATATGACTTTATTATCTTTATTTCTGCCAACCTTTTTTGCCAAAGTTGCTTTTTATGGTAATAAATTTGAAATTGTTGGCACCTTTAATTAACTCTTTTCTGTAGATCATAATATTTTAAGTGAGAAAAACACTCTCTCTGCAATTGCTGAAGTAATTGGTAAACTCAGAAAATTCTGCCAAATAAAATACTGTATTCTAATTTTTCCTTATTGAAATGTGTAAATATTTCAGAAATTTCCATAGATACTGTCTTCTAGCCTGTTGAGAATAGCATTACCTGACAAATATTTTTAGAAGGCAAAAAGAACTGACAAGTAATCTTTCCTTACAATCCTTTGAATGTTACACCAAATTTAGATGACGCAACATCATAGGGCTCCTTAATTGCAGCAAATTCCAGAATAGAATGTCAATTTGTTTGTTTAAATATAGAACCTCTAACAAAACATTCTTCCCACGAGGTTGAGCTATTCTAAAATCTCAAAATTAAACCTTGTAAAATGTTTGAGTGCTGATCATTTGGTTTGTTTGGTGTTTCACTTGCTTTCATGTAAATAAATTTCAGTGTCCTTCTGTTGCAGGCTTTCTTTTCAAACATGGCAATTTATTAAAAGCTTCAAATACTGAAGTGTTTGGCATTTAATGAATACTTTGAATAAAGACTTCCAGTGAATTTTAAACAAAATGTACTCAGAATTCACAGACTAATATCCATGAATATAAACCAATAATAATTATTCTGCTTATTTTCTAAATTAAGTTGATGGTATCAGCTTCCTCATAAGCAGTATCCATATAATTTATGATTTATGCTTGTATATGCATATTTATTATGTATATATGTGTCCTTAAACATATATTAATTATATGCGAGCTTGTCATTTTATATATGTATTTATAAATTTAATGTATATTTGTAAGTTTTGACAACTGTAACCAACTGGATTGGTAGAATATTGTCACTTATTTGGCCCCAAATATAAGTTATACGTGCACCACAGGCACATTCCTATTTTTTTAATTTTATAACATTTTTACCATGACATTATGACCCACCAAAACTTATATTCCTATTATCACCATAAAAACAAATAATTTTTTTTAAGATTTTATTTATTCATTTGAGAGAGAGAGTATGCAAGCAGGGGGAGTAGCAGAGGGAAGGAGAAGCAGACTCCCCACAGAGCCTGGAGCCCGATGCAGGGCTCAATGCAGGGCTCCATGTGAGGACTCCAGGATCATGACTTGAGCCGAAGGCAGACCAACTGAGCCACCCAGCCTCCCCCAAATAATTTTTATCTTCAAATTTAAACTGTTTAACTAACTAAATTTACAATAACTTTCCCAATGTCAAGTGAACTTCCAAAATCTTTATTCTGAGTCCATGAATTGAATGGGAAAAATACTGAACCATTATTGGAATTAGATGATTTTCTACTTAAAATATCTGATGACATTCATATAAAATGGGCATCTTTTAAATGTTTACCAAATCCTTTCATTAATGGAGCCAATAATTTAACAGCCAGAAGTTCATTTTTCACACACGCTCAAGGAAACTTGGAATTTAAAGCTAACAAAATTAGTTGAGAACAGCCATTTGATCTAAATGAAAGTCATCCTCTCATAGAGTAATACAAAAATACACTTTCTGCAGCTGTAGACGTTAGAGCTTTGCCTTTGAGCACTGTCTTCTTAAATTATGACAGACTTGCCTTGGATGGTAATGCTTCTTCAACAGTCTTGTGTCTTCTGGCTTTCTGTGGTCAGGGATAGGACTTTGTGTCTTGGTTTCTTTGAGTTGCTGTAACAAAACTACCATAAGCCAAGGAGCTTATGAACAACAGAAATTTATTTCACACAGTTTTGCAAGTTGGAAAGTCCAAGATCGAGTCTCACTGTATCTTCATCTGGTAGAAGGGACACAGGTGCTCTCTTTGTAAGTCTCTTTATAAGGGCACTAATCTCATTTATAGGGCCTCCACCCTAATGAATTCAGCTCCTCCCAGAGTCCCCACCTCCTAATACCATCACTCTGGGCATGAGGATTTCAACTTAAGAATTTTAGGGGGATAAAACCTTCAAACCATAACACTACAGTTTTGGGAATGGGTAATAAATGTCAAATATTTTGACAAGTGTCATGTCCATCAGCAACTTTCTGTAGGAAATGAATATCAGCTACTTGGTTTTTGTTTGTTTTTGTTTTAGTTCATTGCTGCCAAAAGTGCTCAAAATTCTCAAAACCATACCAAACAATAAAATAAGTAAATGAGATTTGAACTATAAAACAATTGACCAAAATACTATCACAAAGAAAGTTGGGCTATTTACTATTTGTCTATTGATATGATATATTGAAATATATCATTGTATTCATCTCTATTACAAACCTGATCAGCCTCTGGTCCCATAAATATCTCTCATAACTGCCCAATTTTCCTGTTGTCTCTGTCAACCTATACCCTAATTTTTGTTGCACTTCCTAGGCCACTTCACAGGGTGAAACCCCAAGTAGCTGACATTTCAATTGGCCAGCAGAGGGAACCATGTCAAACTCTTCTCCCACCACCATCAAAGACCTGAAGGAAATCACTGTCCCTAACTATTCCAAGTAGGCACACTATTTTGTATCAGAGTGCACTGCATGCTGTCTTTCAAAGTGAGGTTTTAGTCAAATCACATCTATAAAAGATAAGAAGAAGTAAGAAAGCATATCACGAGCTGTCTTTCAGATTTAACCATGTGTTAAAATGAGAGTGTGGGTTTCTCACACTACCCAGTGAGACCACCACTTAAATGCAAAATGAAGGTCTACCAAATGACCTCAGTTTACTTATTTAACCTCAGTTAAAAATAATATTAATTTTGCTAATGTATGCAAAATCTAGGTCACATGTTAACCCAAACCAGACCCTGGGGAAAAAAATAGGTCTAAACTGAGACTGCACCAGGCAAACCAGCGCAGATAGCCACACTACTCAATACCCACTTTAAGCATTTGACACTCTTTGCTTCCACCACAGAAAATATAAAATCCCAAAGTAATAATCAAATCCTTTGAATTAAAAAATAAAAAACTATCCAGATAAGGGGCATTTGTCAAGAATACCTAAATTGAGTAAGATGCCCAAGCAGAATTGCACTAATGGAGCTCAGATATTATTTCTCAGTTTCATTGATTAAGCTTCTTCATTGAAATATATCATTGTATTCATCTCTAGGAGAAAGCCAAGATTACCCTTCACTCCTTTTTCAGGAGAGAAAATGCTTGGAGGAAGAGGCCAGATTAGACTGGGGACCCTCACTGGCCATGTTTTCTAGTTGGGGTCAGGGACAGAGCAGGATAAATATGACCATGTACAACGAAAACCTCTCTCTGGCTCATTTCTTCAGACACTGATGACTTTAGACTTCATCTCTCCCAACTGGAAAATTCCAAGGTTTCAATTTTAGCTTGATGAATAGCACCATTTAGGACTGTCAACCACACAAAATATACTTCCCATATGACCCAATTAAGCTTCCTAAAGTTCTGCATTATGCTTTAAGGCCAAAGATCCAGTCAAAGGATTGACCCAATCCAACCAAAAATGTTGAATGGTTCACATGTTCCACATGTCAGGAGTTCAACACTGAACAGAACAGTCTCAGTCTTTTTGGAGAAAACAAGAATGAGGAGGACCAGAAAAATAAATCTCTCAGTATATCAAAATGATAAGTGCTATGCTAGAGCTATTAAGCGGTGTAGGTGAGGTTCATTAGAGAAGGGAATATAAGAAGAAACATGTAAAAGGCATTACTCAAATATGGAGATTGAAGATGAAGCGGTAGGTGGCATTCCAGAAATAAGGATCAATATGTGCAAAATCCTTGGACAAGTGAGAATAAGGCACACTGAAGTACTGACAGAAAACCTGCATGGCCAGGACATAGACCAACAGGTGAGAAATGTATCAGCATAATGCTGCAGAGCGACAGGAAGAGGCAAGATCACAAAGGACCTTGTAAGCCCTGTTTCATTTTTGTTTTAAAAATGCCAGGAGAAATTAGAGTGCAGGAGGGAGTGGAAATAATCCACAGAGCAAGAGTTCTAAGAGGGCAGAAGATGGCATTTAGATCCTAGATTGTCTTAGACAAGAGAGAAGAAAACTCTGAACATCATAATTATGGAAGAGAGAAAAAGTGCATGTGAGTACATTTAACATTATAGATGTTGCCAGGAAACAAATTTATGTCCAAGCCCTTCTATTTTCTCTGTGAAGCGGATGAGCTTCACTCTGTGGGTGAGGCAGGATGTTCTGGGGTGGGAGATTTACGGAGCTAGAATAAAGTCTGCCATAGCTTCTGTGGAGAATGGGAGGCAGCACTAACTAGGCAAGCATTGCGGATTTGTTTGGAGAGTCGAGGGCCTGAGATTTTAAACCAGAAATGTGAAGGTATCGTCTTTAAAATTTTGTGTATTTTCTTAACTAGAAATGCTCAGTAAACTTATGGAATAATACTGGAGTAGGCAGATAACTGGATTCTTCAAGGGTGGGAATTTTGTCAGAGTTCATAAAAATGATGCCAGATAATAGCGTACATTGGCACAAGAGTTGTCTAAGTGGTGGGCCATGTAACTTAACCTGGAAAGGGAAGCAAGTGAAGACTGGAATCAGCAAATATGTACAAAGAGAATATAGATGTCCAGGAAGTGATATTTGAAAAATAGGTATAAAGGAAGCATCAGAATGAGAGCGTTGGAAGGGTCGGAGATTATGGTCAGTGTTTTTAAGAAGCATAGTAGCTCTGAGTAATGACCAGGTCCAGGGACTGGCCATGGGAGTTGGGATGAAAGTCAAGAAGAAGACAAGGAACAGGGAACCCAGACTGCTGAGTGGGTCAAACTCACGAATCCTCGCAGTTGTCCAGAATACTGAAACAGAAGGGAAGACCAATGTCCAGGAGTCAGTCTTCCTTGATGAAAGGGGGCTGTCGGGGAGCTCAGTAGATGTGGCAATGAGGAGGGGTAGGCAGAGGACCCAGACTCCTTGGAGGAGGGGGTGTTAGTGGGATGTCTGGCCACTGCAATAGAGTCTAAAGTGACCAACATGTTTGCACTCAACCCAAGGGCTCAGCTGTAGGAGTGTGAGCAAGTCACACCTCAGAGGGAAAAGAAGGTTTTGGGGGAGAGCCGTGCTTCTTTCTGTTGGGATTGCTTTGTTTTAAATTTAGTTAACAATATCTGGCTTTATATCAATTAATCTCCTCCTCTCCTTTTTTCCAGGGTCTTTGGTTGGCCATTTCTAGCCACTAAGCCAGCCACTGAATTTATGTTTGCTAGGGTTTTTTGTATTTTGTGTGTGTGTGTGTTTTTTTCAAAGAAACACTAAACACCAGGGGTCTGCTAAGAACTGCACTGGTTACAGAATTCAAGGTTCAGTTTTCTTGTTGACCCAACAATTATTATGAAGACTATTCTTTCTCCCCAGCGGTACTTTGTTGTTGTTGTTGTTGTTGTTGTTGTTTTAATCACCACTAGTTCTCTTTCACCTTAATTTCTAAACTGTGGTAGTATCCTGTGTTAAGAGAACGTGGCCTTTATAATTTCTTCTTGGAGCACTGATTCAGATTTTCTCTGGTACCTAGTATATAATTGATTTTGCAAAGCCTTGTGAGTGTTAAAAATAGTGCTTACTCTCTCTTCACTGGGTATAACATTCAAAACAACTTTGTCCATTGTCCATTATTCAAATCATCTATACACAAAATTATATCTGGTTCACGTGAATCATCACTTCTTGAGACTCACAGAGTGACATCTCCTACAGGGATTTTGGTTTTGTCAGATACACCTCATTTTTTTAACAGTTTTTGCTGTTTCCATGCAAGCTCAGTGCATAAAAATTTGTAACTATTATATCTTCCTGGCATATTTTACTTTTTTCTTAGCAATGCTATTTGAAATACCACTGGGCCTTGAATTCTATTGTGCCAGCTACGAATATTGCCATCCATTCACCTCACACATCTTTTGTTTTCTTAAGATTTTATTTATTTATTTGACAGAGAGATAGAGAGGGAGCACAAGTAGGCAGAGCAGAAAGCAGAGGGAGAGGGAGAAGCAGACTCTCTACTGAGCAGGGAGCCCAATGCAGGATTAAATCCTAGGATCCTGGGATCATGACCTGAGCCAAAGGCAGCCGCCTAACCAACTGAGCCACCCAGGCACCCTTCATCTCACATGTCTTTAACAACCCTTTATTTTCAGCTATTGTGAATCATTTTTTGGTGTGTCTTTTAGAAAAGAAATCTATGATTTCAGTATACTTTCTAACCCGCCATTTATTTTTTTCTTGTTGTTCTTTATTTCTTTTTTTCTTTTTCCTTCTGCTTTCTTAACCTTTACTGGATTGATTAAGTCTTTGTTGTTGTTCCTGTTCCTCTATCCGTTTGGAAGATCTGTGAATCAGTTAGGATTCAGTTTGACCACATGGAATAGAAACTCCAAAATGAACAACTTAAAGGCATGCTTTTTTTTTCTCTTTCCCAAGCAATAAAAATCTAGAGGGAAGTCAGCCCAGGACTGGTATAGAGGCTCCACTGGCCTCAGAAATCCATCCAGCTCTTCTCTTCCTGCTCCCCAATCCTTAGAACAGAACTCTGATTTCTTAAGATCATAGCTGTCTGTGAGTTCTTTGGCCTCTGTGTCCAACTTCCAAGCAGGAGGAAGAAAGAAGGGCAAAGGCCACGAAGCGCTCAGGTCAGCTGGGTCAGCTCCTTTTGAGAAGCCTTTCCTGACATTTCACACAACACTTCCATTGCCATTTAGTAGCCACCACATCACTGCAGAATGCTGTCCTTTAAACACACACTTTACCTCCCTAAGTGAAATCAGAACTCTGTAACTAAGGAAGAAAGCAAGAACTGATACTAAGTAAGCAAGTAACACACTGCCAACATGGACATACTGGACTCATTCCATTAGTAAATATATGTAAATTCTAGCAAACCTATTTAAAGCTATTTTTGTATCAGTACCAACAATTAATATCCATCACTTTCTCCCGCCAAAATTAAATCTGTAGTATGTATGCTTACCCCTCTGTTCCATTCAGTCTTCCAAGATTTTTTTTGTTTTTTTTTTTGTTTTTTTTTTGTTTTTTTTTTTTTTTTTTAAAGATTTTATTTATTTATTTGACAGAGAGAAATTACAAGTACACTGAGAGGCAGGCAGAGAGAGAGAGAGAAGGAAGCAGGCTCCCTGCTGAGCAGAGAGCCCGATGCGGGACTCGATCCCAGGACCCTGAGATCATGACCTGAGCCGAAGGCAGCGGCTTAACCCACTGAGCCACCCAGGCGCCCCTCAGTCTTCCAAGATTTTAATGAAATAACATTTTATTTCAGATATTGTTAGTTTTCATGAACATATAATACATAACATATAAGATAGTAATATATAATTTTATATGTATTTTATTAAAATACATAAAGTAGTAATCAACAATTCAATATAATGGAAACTGTATTTCTATTTTAGGAATCACTTCTTTTAATTATATTAAACACAGTGATTATAACAAGAACTTTTTACATTTAGTTATAAATTCTATGGACTTGTCTGCTTATCTTCCTTTCTTCTATATCATGTTCTCCTTTCTTGCAATTGTATTGTTTGTGGACCAATTATTCCAAAAAAGGAGGCTGAGTGATATGCTCTGATAGTTCTTTAATTTGGCCTCAGAATGGGTAACTGGCTACAGATAATGCAGCTTTAAACTTTGGCAGACTCTGCTCCATTGTCCTTTTAGCTTCCTGTGTTGAAGATAATACACTGCTAATCTGATTTGCTTTCCTCTTTGAGTGGCTTATTTCTCTGTAAATTAAAAGACTTTTCCTTACCCATAAAATTCAAAAATTTAGATGGGCAGGTCTTTCAGTATTCCTACCTACCCTTAAGGGGCACTCTGGATCTAAAGTCTCTGTGTGTGTGTGTGTCTGTGTGTCTGTGTGTGTTCATACTTTAGTTTTAACTTATTTTTTAAAAATTTTTTATTTAAATTCAATTAATTAACACATAATATATTATTGGTTTCAGAGATATAGACCCATGATTCATCACTCTCCTATAATGCCCAGTGCTCATTACATCATATGCCTTCCTTAATGCCCACCACCCAATTACCCATTCCTCCACCTCCCTCCCTTACAGCAGCCCTCAATTCCTTTCCTATGATTAAGAGCCTCTTATGGTTTGTCTCGCTCTCTTGTTTCATCTTGTTTTATTTTGTCCTCTCATGCCCCTATGTGGATCTGAAGTCTTAAGTGTAAGGTGCCCTCGGAGAAATTTCCTTCTGCTATTTCCTTTGGCTTTTTTTGTCTCCCTTCTGTTTTCTTCTCCTTAGCTTCTCTTAAATGAACATTTGTTCTTCTGAGCTTATCTATATCTCTTAACTTTTTAATCAAAATTTCTATTGCCTTTTTGTTTTACATTTAAAAAAAAAAAAAAAACAGGGTGCCTGCATGACTTAATCGGTTAAACATCTGCCTTCGGCTCAGGTCATGATCCCAGGGTCCAGGGATCCAATCCCACCTCAGGTCCTTTCTCAGTGGGAAGCCTGCTTCTCCTTCTCCCACTCCCCCTACTTGCATTCCCTCTCTCACTGTTTCTCTCTGTCAAATAAATAAAATCTTTAAAAAAAAATTAATTTCCAAATCTTTAGTGAAGTACTTTCAGTTACTCAGCCCTCCTAGTAATTACTTTCTTTTCACATTATCTTTAAAATCTTAAGACTTTTGGGGGGTGCCTGGCTGGCTCAGTCAGTTAAATGTCTGATTTTGGCTCAGGTCATGATTCCTGGGGTTCTGGGATCGAGCCCCACTTGGGGCTCCCTGCTTAGTGGGGAGCCTGCTTCTCCCTCTCCCTCTGCCTGCTGCTCCCCGGTGCTCATGCGTGTGCTCTCACTCTCTATCTCTCTCTCTCAAATAAATTTTTAAAATCTTTTAAGTAAAAAAATTAAATAAAATATTAAGTCTTTCTTGTTTAATGGCTCCTCGTGGAAATTTACCCTAGTTTTGTGGATTTCATAGCCAGTCATTGTTTTCTAAGTAATTGCTATTGTATATGAAATGAAAAAAAGGTTGTTTTGCTGTGAATCAGTTATTCTGTACATGTGTCTTAGTTCTTTTTTAGACTGTTTTTCTCAAATATTTGGTAAATCTTTGTTTTAAGTGAGGTACCTTTAGGCCTCCCTCTCCTGGCACTTAGTAATGCTTTAAATATCTAGCAAAGGTTTCTACAACTTTCTTTATGTCAGTTTCCATGATAGATCTCTCTCCTGGAAGGCCTAAAGAGCTACATAGGATGAGGACGCTGACCGAAGGGTTTCCCATTAAGGTCTGTGGTTGTATAGAAGTTGAACCAACAGACAAGCCTGCGTCTCCTGCTAAGGGACAGTCCTGCTTGCTTTTTCATATCTGTGACCACCTGAGGGCCTAGAGTTAGTGCAGGTCTGTAGGCTCCCTCTAGGGCAAAGCCTTCAGCCAGTCACTCTGGAAACAGGAGGAGGGCAGAAGGAATGATGAGCCTGGCTCTTCCAAGAATCACAATTTGCTTACTTACCTTTACGAACATCCCCTTGGTCAGTTTCTCCTTGGGCTTATTGATTCCTGGCTTCAAGTCTCTCCTGGGAAGAGCTCCTGGGGGAGGAACAGGTCTCACTTCTGCAGTAACCCCCTCCAACTTTAATTTCTGCTTGTGTTTCTCTATCACCTGGTTCTCAATGTTTTCTTTTCCTTGTAGCTTTTAATTGGAAAGCTACTTGGTATTAATCCATTCAACAAATACTTGTGAATTCCTTTTCTGGACCCAGGAGATACAGCAATGAAATTTCCCAGATTGAAAGAGGCTAAAAGAGATATGAAAACCAAATATGCATCATCCAAGATTCAGTTCTGGAAAAAAAAAAAAAAAGTCAAGGCATAATAGGGAAGAATTGGTTTTGCTGCTGTTGTCTTGTCACGTATTTGTTTTGCTACAAGAATATGACTGGGACAGTTGACATCATTTAAACATGGATTAAATACTAATACTGTATCAGTTAATCTTCTGATTTTAATGAATAAACCCACGGGTATTTAGAAGAATACCCCCTTTTTTTTTTTTTTTAGGAAATACACAAATGTGTATGAGAGATTTCCTAAAATCTCTCATATTGCTGAAAATAATAGAAAGTGAGAAAATTATAAAGTGAATGTGGTAAATTATTATCAAATGAGCAATTGGGAAGAAGGGTATACAGAAGTTCTTTGTTTATTCGTGTAAGTTTT
The DNA here is from genome assembly GCF_030435805.1 of Mustela lutreola. Taxonomy (NCBI): domain Eukaryota; kingdom Metazoa; phylum Chordata; class Mammalia; order Carnivora; family Mustelidae; genus Mustela; species Mustela lutreola. Next base: position 60,838,081 of record NC_081297.1, read on the forward strand.
TTTGAAGTTTAAAAGTATTTCAAAATAAAAAATTACCTTTTCTTAAAGAATATGGCAGAGAATAATCAAGATATCATCTTTCCTACTAATAATTCTGGTAACAGAGGATACAGTTCGTGTCTCTATTAAAGACACTTTCTACTACTTGATCCGAAAAAGAATCACAGTTGTCCATCTATTCACAGAGAGGGCTGGGCCACCACAGGCCATCCCACGAAGGAAGCTCCCAGCATGGGGAAGAACAGCAGAACACATTGCTCTCTATGAGCAGGTTGGGCCCCAAGGGAAGGAGGACAACAAGACACCCAGCCACACACCCCATCCCCAGGCTCTTTTTCCAAACTTTTTAAGTTATTTTTTTTTTTTTTTTTTTGAGAGAGAGAGAATGTGTGCATGCATGACAGGGGTGGGTAACAGAGGGAGGGGGAGAATCTTAAGTGAGTTCCACACCCAGCACAGAACCCGAGGTGGGACTAGATCTCATGACCCTGAGATCATGAGCTAAGTCAAAATCAAAAGCTGGATGTTCAACTGACTGAGCCACTCAGGCACCCCTTAAGTCATTCTTACTTAGGAGTGCATTGAGACCATGGGTGTTATGCATGGAGTTTTCTCAACATGGAAAGAAACATTCTGAATGAAAGAAAACTGGTCAGCCTTGCCTAGAAATATATGCAAAACAAAAGGTTAGTAATGAAAGTATTTAAGGAGATACTATCAGAGAGGTATAAAACTTAAAAAAGAAGAAGAAGAAAAAGAAGAAGAAGCCAATGGACCTAAACAAATGATTCACAGGAAAGAAAACACAAAAGTCTAATAGTCCTATCGAAGGATATTCAAACCTACTGGTAAGCAGGGACATCCAGAGTAAAATAACAACAAAATGTTATTTTTTTGGTCCATCAAATTGGCCAAAATTTTCATTACTGATAGTATCTACTGATGACCAGTAAGGGCAGGGGAAACAGGGACTTTCATACACTATTGATGAAGATATAACCAGAATAACTTCTAGGAAGAAAATATCTATCAAGATTTGAAATGGACCAACAATTGAACTTCTAAGAGTCCGTCCTTTAAAAATATTCACGCATGTACAGAAAGAATTCCACTTTAGCGTTACTAATAGTAGGGAAAAATTAGAAACACGCCCCCCAAAAAAATCCATCAGTAAGGAAGTGCTTAAAAAATAAAAGAACAGTACATTTATTCTTTGAAATATTTGGCTGTAGTTTAAAAGAATGAGATAAGGCTCCATGTACTCATAAAGAAGTCAAATCATGAAGACATTAAGCTGTAGACATAATATAGTCCTGTTCTTAATGTCTAAATCCATATACATCTTTGTAAGTGGGTGATAAAAGATTTGAAAAGACACATAGAAAATTGAGATGGCTTCTTACAGGGAAGAGAAAAGAATTTCAGTCATTGAGTAAAAGAGAATGTTCAGGGGTGCCTGGTGGCTCAGTGGGTTAAAGCCTCTGCCTTTGGCTCTGGTCATGATCCCAGGGTCCTGGGATCGGACTCTCTGCTCAGCAGGGAGCCTGCTTTCTCCTCTCTCTCTGCCTGCCTCTCTGCCTATTGTGATCTCTGTCTGTCAAATAAATAAATAAAAATCTTTAAAAAAAAAGAGGGGGGGGATGTTCACCTTTCCATATTTACCAAATTTTTACAAAAGCATACATTGCCTTTGAATTTTTTAATAATTAAAATGAAGAAAAAAATAAACAAAATGAAGAAACATAATCTGTTAAGATAAGCATGCAGATGTGTAGTTGTTAGCATTGAAAAATATTACCAATACTGTTTTTCTGAAAATAAATAAATTAATTTAAAAAAAGAAGAAGAAAAAGAAAAATATTACCATAGAGCATCCATTGAGAAAAGCAGTATAAATGGGATGACAAATTCTTCTGAATGAGACCTTTTTGTCTTTCTTTTGGCAAAAGACTGCAAGAAGGGGGAGGGGGGAAGGGTACCAAGTAACCTTACTTCCAAGGCAAGATGCTACACCACCTTTGCAGGCCAGAGATAGTTCAAAGCGTTCTGCCGTTCCCCATCACCAATCTCCAGAATCTATGAAAGAAACTGGAGAATTATTGGAGCTTAAAGTCCCATCGTTGGGAATTCCTTTGGAGAGGAACATCAACGCACCAGAGAAAAAGAGTGTGCTTCCCCTCTTCACATTAAGCTAAATGGAGAGCTGTCGACAGAAGTATTTAGAGAGCATGATGTGTGTCCTCTGGATTTGAAGGAATGAGGATTGATATTACCCTTTCTCCAGAAAATTCCAAAAAAGAAGCTGTGCCTGTCACACATGTCCAGAAGCTGGAAGACAAATGTTGCATGGGTTTCCCACGGGGTGGAGATAGGGTCCCTTGAGAGGAAGCCCCCCCTGGTTCACCTTAGGATCAACACCATCAGGAGGGCACCCTGTAACCTGACACAGGAGAGGGAGGTCAGAGACACAGAGGGGAGCACCAGCAGCCAAGCCAAAAGTCATGCAGATGAGAGATTCTTAGTGACGGGAGGAGGCACTGGATAACCCACAAAAGCAGACAGCAAGAAGAAATCACCTATGGGATCCACTACATCTATGAGTGCCAACACCAGACTACCCATGCCAGTTGCCCATATCTCTCCTTTCCTCTAGCCCAATCCTAGAAAAGTCAGATGCAACACCATGGATGGGGAAGGAGTAAAGGAACAAGTGGTAAAGGAGAGATTAAAACTGCCCATGTCTCCCTTCCCCCACTATGGGCTTTTAAGTTAAAATAGTCTCTAAGGGAAGGGAAGGTTTCAAATGGTTGAAAGTTCATGGTTATTATGCTTCACTAGACTTTTTATTGACTGACAGTGTTTGAAAAGATATAAAAACTGTTTACAATTTCATCCAGGCACAGGAAGAATGATTCCACAGAACGGGTGTCCAAAGACGGTAGTGAGAAAAAATATTAAGTTTCTCTTCTTTCCTTCTACCAAATTCTGCTCATTCAGGAAACCCTTCACATATGTAAACAGTGGTTGTGACTTCACTGCCATACTGGCTCATAGGAAAATGCTTACAGTTCTGCATAGTTACCTCTGGTCCAGAGCAGAGGACTTCTTTTCAGGCTCAGCCTCATTAAAGATATGTAAGTACACTATACCATCTGCTCAGGCAGGTTTTTAAGAGACTATGGGGCGCCTGGGTGGCTCAGTGGGTTAAGCCGCTGCCTTCGGCTCAGGTCATGATCTCAAGGTCCTGGGATCGAGTCCCGCATCGGGCTCTCTGCTCGGCAGGGAGCCTGCTTCCCTCTCTCTCTCTCTGCCTGCCTCTCCATCTACTTGTGATTTCTCTCTGTCAAATAAATAAATAAAATAAAAAATAAAAAAAAAAAAAGAGACTAGGACTGCTGTAGGACAATTGTAGACAGAGACCAGTGGAGTGGGAGGGTCCAAATTCAGGACTGACTCTGCACTGGGTTCTGACAGGCTACTCCCAGCTCCTGAACAGGACGTCCAGGACGCAACCCCTCCTCATCCCCAGCTCCACTCTGGTCCTTCTCACCTCCATCCCTCTCCTGTCAGATCTCTGGGGGAGGATAGCCTAGCCTTGCAAACATGCAACTGTATCTTTCTGTCTTGAACTTAAACTGAGACTTAAATCTTTGAACTTGTTCCAGTGTAGACCAGGAGAAAGAAAGAAACAGAAAGAGTCCTTGAAGGACTGGTAAGAGAACAAGAGGAGATGAAGATCTGTCACCTGTCTGGGTGTAGATACCAGATAGATTGAAAAGGGTTAACAACAGCTGTCTCTGGATGGTAACGTTCCAAGTGACTTTTTTCCACTCTCCTTTTTTTTTTTTTCTTTTAACATTTTGTTTTTTTTTTAAGATTTTATTTATTTATTTGTCAGGTATAGAGGGAGAGAGAGCAAGCGAGCACAGGCAGACAGAGAGGCAGGCAGAGGCAGAGGGAGAAGCAGGCTTCCTGCCGAGCAAAGAGCCCAATGTGGGACTCGATCCCAGGACCCTGGGATCATGGGAAGGCAGCTGCTTAACCAACTGAGCCACCCAGGCGTCCCTCAACATTTTATTTTTTAATTGTTCTTAAAATTACCATAAAGTGTGTCTGTGTAGAAATATATATTGAAACCTCTGGCTTCAATAAGACAAGCCCAGTGTCCTAGGAGAACATCCTCAGCACAGTGCAGATATGCTAGGAACTGGAATGTTAAGAGCCTGCAGGTTGCAAGATGGAGGTGTGTATCAGCATTTAAATAGAGTCAAGTCTCTGTAGTCTTGGTAAAAACCTTCCCTCAACACCATGTTCCTGAACACACAGATCTGTCATCACACAGGCCAAACTTCTTGAAAGAGTCCTTGCTCTCTGTCCTCACTTAATTTCCTATCAAACCCTTTATCACCTCACCAGAAGAATACGAGGTTCTACTTTTCCCTTCTTGGCCAAACCTCAAAGGTCTGAAGAGAGTCCTTCCCACACTGACTACTGCACTCATAGGTGCAGAAGAACCTAGGGAGGCCAAATGGTCTACTGAGCATTGAATATTCTTTTTGTTTTTTTTGTTTTTTTTTTTTAAAGTAGGCAGAGAGGCAGGCAGAGAGTGAGAGAGAGGAGGAAGCAGGCTCCCCGCGGAGCAGAGAGCCCGATGTGGGGCTCGATCCTAGGACCCTGGGATCATGACCTGAGCCGAAGGCAGAGGCTTTAACCCACTGAGCCACCCAGGCGCCCCAGCATTAAATATTCTTAATGGTGGATTTGTTCTCTTCATTTTGTTTATCCACATTTCAAATATTTAAAATAAACATATATAATGAAAAGTAGTGAATACTTTTATTTGTAAAAAGAAAACTACTCAGCAAAATTAAATTCATAAAAGAAATATCCAGTCAGGCTTAAAGGACTTTTTTTTTCCAAAGGACAAAATCCAGACAAATGAATGTAGGAGTAAATGGAGAGATGATGAAGAGGATAAATCCTTTAAGGTTTATTAGGTATTTCTTGGTAACATAATGTGGTTTCAGGAGGGGGCAAAGGAGGAGACTCGAGAGAAGACTGTGCAAGGAACAGCTGGAGAATACTACCAAAAACAAAATCTCCCGCCTACCCTGAAAATCTTACCACAAAAGCAGAAAACAAAGAAATAGTTTTCCTATTCAGCATTCAACCAGAATGTGACGTGCCTCACAGACAAATCACTAAAGAGATTGAGAAGACAGAAAAAAAGCTCACCTCTTCTACAGCCAAGTACATGTGTCACATTACATATCTGTTCTCCAGCTAATGATGACTTGTCCCCAAGCAGGAGGACTCGGCAGTTCCATTTGTCACGCACAGGCCATCCTGAACTCACCTAGTAATTGGGGTGGCCGGGTGCATGGCCTAATTGCCTTTATCCAAAGGAAAAATGCACTTCTTATATCTTGAGGAGGTTTTTGCTGCTTGAACCAGGCACCTTCGTTAGAATCCTACCCTCCCTGGGGACTGGGAGAGCAAGCCCTAGGGTCCCTACGGATTACATTTCAAAGAGATGGGTCCCAGGCCCTGAGAAAGATATCCCTTCAATTATAAGGCCTGCAAGAAGCTCTTTTTTTTTTTTTTTTAAGATTTTATTTATTTATTTGATGGAAGAGAACACAAGTAGGCAGAGAAGCAGGCTCCCTGCTGAGCAGAGAGCCCATTACGGGGCTCAATCTCGGGACCCTGATATCATGACCTAAACTAAAGGCAGAGGCTAAACCCACTGAGCGACCCAGGTGCCCCATGGAAGAAGCTCTTTTAAAGATTTACATCTCAAAGAGGGAGATAAAGAATTTACAATTTCTTTAGAGTTTTCTAAAGTAAAGGCTCTGAAGGAAAGGGAGGCTGGGCGAGACACAGGGAAAAGAAAGTTGACCCAGAAGAGAATGAGGAGAATGAGAAAACGGGAAACAGTGTGAGTTAGCAGCGTGCTCCTTGAGCTCTGGCTGTGGACTGCAGGTTGTAAGTGGTACTTTTGCCCTCATCAGTCTCTCCCAGTAATGTGAGGAGCGCCTGATTAAGCCATTTTTAATAATGCAATGTTTGCAATTTGACTTTGAAATTCAAAATTACTTTAGAAATATCAGTTATAACTATCATATGATCTCCCTGATATGAGGAAGTGGTGATGCAACATGGGGGCTTAAGTGGGTAGGAGAAGAATAAATGAAACAAGATGGGATTGGGAGGGAGACAAACCATAAGTGACTCTTAATCTCACAAAACAAACTGAGGGTTGCTGGGGGGAAGGGGTTTGGGAGAAGGGGGTGGGATTATGGACATTGGGGAGGGTATGTGCTTTGGTGAGTGCTGTGAAGTGTGTAAACCTGGTGATTCACAGACCTGTACCCCTGGGGATAAAAATATATGTTTATAAAAAATAAAAATTTAAAAAAAAAAAGAAATATCAGTTATTATTTTTCCCATGAGCGTCCTGCAACACAAACATAGATGTTCATGCCAGAATACTACACACACACACACACACACACACACACACACACAAGTACGTGTATCTAATACGAAAACCCCAGCACAGCCCCATGAGAGTTGAGAACCATGCAGAGCAAGACAGGCATCCATTCAGGCCCAGTGGGCCATCCTTTTATGAAGACCTAAGATGAAGTATATTCTAGGTCTTTTCATATAAAACAAAGATTCCTTGGGGCGCCTGGGTGGCTCAGTGGGTTAAAGCCTCTGCCTTCAGCTCAGGTCATGATCTCAGGGTCCTGGGATCAAGTCCCGCATCGGGCTCTCTGCTCAGCAGGGAGCCTTCTTCCCCCTCACTCTCTGCCCGCCTCTCTGCCTACTTGTGATCTCTCTCTCTCTGTGCCAAATAAATAAAATCTTGAAAAAAAAAAAAAAAAGATTTCCTACTGGGATGACCTAGATCCCTAATGGTTCACAAGTGTGGTAAGATAGGGCCTCTAACTATTTGCAGTCTTTTACCAACTTTAATAATAATTACACATAACTAATAAGGATACATAGAAAACAAAATATAAAATTATCTCTCCTTTGATTTTAAATTATAGAAAATCAATGTTGCAACTCTAAATAGTCTATGCCAATCAAGTTATGTGTCTTATTTAATTCAAATATTGGGAACTGATTATTACTTATGTACTTGGATGCTTAGTAACATAGAACTTAAAACTTTACCAGCCAGTGGAAATGAAAGCTGGTGCAACCACTCTGGAAACAGTACGGAGTTTCCTCAAAATGTTGAAAATAGAGCTACCCTATGACCCACTACTGGGTATTTACCCCCAAAATACAAATGTGGTGATCCAAAAGGGCCCCTGCACCCCAATGTTTATAGCAGCAATGTCCACAATAGCCAAACTATGGAAAGAGCCCAGATGTCCATCGACAGATGAATGGATAAAGAAGATATGGTATATACATACAATGGAATACTACTCAGCCATCAAGAAAAAAATGAAATCTTGCCATTTGCAGCAAGGTGGACAGAACTAGAGGGTGTTATATTAAGCGAAATAAATCAAGAAAGATAATTATCATATGATAATTGGGATAAATGAGATAAAAAGAAAGATAATTATCAAATGATCTCACTGATGAGTAGAATTTAAGAAACAAAACAGAGGGTCATAGGAGAAGAAAGGAAAAAATAAAACAAGGCAAAATCAGAGAGGGAGACAAACCGTAAGAAACTCTTCAGCATAGGAAACAAACTGAGTGTTGCTGGAGGGGAGAGGGTGGAGGGATAAGGTAACTGGGTAATGGACATTAAGGAGGGCACGTGATGTAATGAGCACTGGATATTATATAAGACTGACGAGTCACTGACCTCTACCTCTGAACCAATAAGGCATTATATGTTAATTGAATTTAAATAAAAATAAATACATTAAAAGGAAAAAAATTTTTCACCACCCTTGGGGCGCCTGGGTGTTTCAGTCAGTTAAGCATCCAGCTGTTTATTTCAGCTCAGGTCATGATCTTGGAGTCATGAGATCAAGCCCCAAGTTTGGCTCCACACTGGGCATGAAGCCTGCTGAAGATTCTCTCTTTCCCTCTCCCGCTGTCCCTCCCCACGGCTTCCCCATGCATGAGTGTGCTCTCTCCCTCCCTTAAAAAAAAAAAAAAAAAGATTTCACCAGCCTCTTCTATGGCTAAATGGAAGAGGGTCATCTCTAAGCAGATTTTCATTATTATGTTAGGAATCACTAAATAGTTATTTTAATTGTGTAGTTGCAAGATGGAAAACAGTACCATCAGACCTTTTCTATGTGGCTGGACAAAGCTAGTTTATTTAAGATTCCCACTAGCTAAAGCAGATCCCTGGGGTGAAAGTGGATAATATTCACAGAGTCCAACAAGGCTGCCAAAATGAGAGGGATCAAGACACTGACCTTGTCCCTCTTGGGATTAAACTGTAACACACTCCCCATCATCGACTGAAGTTACTTCTGTGGGTGGTGTCTATTGACAACAAAGGGTACCAGAGGTCTCCAAAAGTAAATTGACTACACAAGGCCCAGGGTGGAAGGTTGGGGGCACTGGTACCAGCCCAACATGTGGCTGTGAGCCAAAAGAGCCCTTTAACACAAAAACTCTGGCCAGGGCATGAGGTCAACAGAGGGAAACATGACCTTACACCTGAGCCTGGTGCTGGCTCATCTTTCACTATACTGACTGCCTCGCTAATGCAAGAACTTAAAGCAAAATACACCCCTTCTCTTGGATTCATCAGCCTTCCCACCGGCAATGTGAGTGGGTAAAACACTGAAAAGGAAGCCGAATTGCATATGGTGTATCCTTGCCTAGAGTTAAAACTAAGAAGATTGGAATTTCCCAGGTTGCCTAGAGGAAGGAGGAAAGTGCCCAAAACCATAATCTCCTAAGGAAATCAGTAGAAGGGACACAGTTCTAAGTTCCAAAGCCAGGGCCCCTAAAAGAAGATGGGGGCCTCCAAGAATTAAGCATGAATGAAAGACCCTTAGTCCTCCTCACCAGGCAAGCCCAGAAGGCTTATCACCAAAGAAGTGGTAATAAATAGTCTTTTAACCTTAAAAGTCCCTTTTAACCTAAAGTTTCCCCCCCTCCATCCCATTCTTTTTCTTTCAGTCTATCTGTTGAAGATAACCTGTCAAAGACCTGTAGATAGACAGCTGACCTACATAGTTTCTGACAGCCCAGATTTTTGTTGATTCTGTATTTTCAGCAAACTGACAGCTGAATCCAGAGCCTGGGTTGGATGGATGTTTGATCCTTTTGATAAGACTAGGGACGGGGTACCTGGGTGGTTCAGTTGGTTAAGTGACTGCCTGTGGCTCAGGTCATGATTCTGAAGTCCCAGGATCGAGTCCTGTATCCAGCTCCCTGCTTGGCAGGGAGTCTGCTTCTCCCTTTGACCCTCCCCCTTTTCATGCTCTCTCTTTCTTATTCTCTCTCTCTCTCAAATAAATAAATAAAATCTTTTTTTAAAAAACTGTCTAGGCAATGTTGTATCCTTTCACTTAAAGGCAGATAATATCTGATTCTCTTTTTAGTACATGATGTTAACAGTTACTGATGTCCAATGTCTAAATCCATTAATTAACTGAGAGTTGCAAAGGAGTGATATTCTTTTTTTTTTAAAGATTCTATTTATTTATTTGTCAGAGAGAGAGCACAAGAAGGGGGAGTGGCAGACGGAGAGGCAGGCTCCCTATTGAGCAAGAAGCCCTATGTGGGACTCAATTCCAGGACACTGGGATCATGACCAAAGGTCCAGCTTAATGGACTGAGCCACCCAGGAGTCTTGCAAAGTGGTGATATTCTAACATTTTTTTCATTTATTAGTTGGAATGCATTTATTAAGAGACACTTCCCTGGGGCACCTGGGTGGCTCAGTGGGTTAAGCCTCTGCCTTCAGCCCAGGTCATGATCCCAGGGTCCTGGGATCGAGCCCCTCGTTGGGCTCTCTGCTCAGCAGAGAGCCTGCTTCCCTTCCTCTCTCTCTACCTGCCTCTCTGCCTACTTGTAATTTCTGTCTGTCAAATAAATAAATAAAATCTTTTAAAAAATTTTAAAAAAATAAAGCTCTTTAAAAAAAAAAAAAAGAGAGAGAGAGAGACACTACCTTCACCTACCATGTGGTTGCCCAGTGGTACCTACCACCTCCAATACTCAGAATATGTTTTTAAATTGCCTGCACTCTCTTCTTATTCTTATTCTTCTTATTCTCACAGCCCCATACCTCAGTTAACTGAATACATAATACAATAGCCCTATAGGCAGAATAAGTGCTCAATTATTTCCTTTTATTTACCAGTTAGAGATAATGGATTAATTTCCTTTCATCCTCCAAACGTGAACCATAAGCCAGATGACACAGAAATACAACAGACCCATGATCTTACTTGTACATGAAATCTAAAATAGCCAAATTCATAGAAGCCCAGAGTAGAATGGTGGTTGCCAGGAGATGCTGGTCAAAGTTTTTAAAGTTTCCATTAATGAAGCTGAGTAAGTTCCAGAGATCTAATCCAGTTTAGTGACTGTAGTTACCAATACTGGATGGTATACTTGAAATGTACTAGGAGGAAAAATCTTAAATGTTTCTCACCATGAAAACAAATTTGTAACTACATGAGGTAATGATAATTAACATGATTGTGGTGCTCAGTTGAGAAGGCATACGTGTATCAAAACATCATATTATATACCTTAAGTATATATATAATTTCTATTTGTCAGTTATACCCCAGTAAAGCTAGAAAAATTTTCAAATCAATTGGTGGATATAATTGATTATATTAACAGAATAAATTATTATCTATTAACAGAATTAACACATAATATAATAAATAAGTTAAATTATATGACTATCTTAATAGATGCAGAAAAGCATCTGATTGAATTTCATATTCACTCATGATAAAAACTTCAGCAAACTACTAATAGAAAAGGGCTTTGTGAATCTAGAGTATCTTTTTTAAAAGACCTACTTTAAAGATGACACTGATGGGGTGAATTAATGAAAGTTTTCCACCTGAGATCAAAAATACCTGATTTTGCCATGTCTGTCCATATGGCACTAGATGCCCTAGCCACTACAAAAAGGCAAGAAAAAAACGTAAGAATTGGAAAGGAAGGAATGAAACTGTCATCACCCCCACACAACATGATCACAACACAATTGTAGATGTAGAAAAATCCCAAAGAACTTGCCATCAGATCATTAAGTAATTTGAGCAAGGTCATTGGATATAAATTCAACTTAGAAAAATCAATTGTGTGTGTGTATATATATATATATATCAATTATAATACATATAAATATATAAATCAATTATATATATAAATTGTGTATATGTATATATATATAAATATATATAAAAGAAAAATCTATTGTGTGTATATATATATGTGTGTGTGTATATATATATATGTATGTATATATATATATATATATATATATATACTATACATACATACAAGAAGGGAACAATTAGAAAATGAAATCTACAAATAGCATTTACAATAGCATCAAAAAGTTAGGATTGTAGGAATGAGCCTCAGGAAAATGCTCTACACAGAAGCTCCAAAATATTATTAATATTTTATTACTAGTTCAAAAATATTAATAAATGAAGGGACGGATCATGTTTGTGAGTGGAGAGACTCAATATTAAAAAGCTGTCTATTATCTCCAAATCGATCTATAGATTCAATGTTATCCCAATAAAAATCCCAGCAAGTTGCTGTCCTGAGGGAGAAAAAATTATTTCTAATTCTTAAAAAAAAGGATGGTTGAACAGGTCCATGATTTACATTATCTGACATTATATAATAATAGCCTGAAAATAACTATTAATACCACCACCTCCAATACTCAGAATGTGTTTTTAAATTGCCTGCATTCTCTTCTTATTCTCACAGCCCCATATCCCAGTTGACTGAATACATAACAGCTCATGCTGTCCTTGCCTTTTAGACTCTCATTTACTTTTAATTCTACACGTAACTGTATTTTTAATGCTTGCCACCATTCCTTCTGGTGAGATCTCTCTAGTCATTCTGATTGTCTGAAGCTCACTCTCTAGCAGATTCCTCAGGACAGGCACATTGATAATAGTGATATAAAATCTTTGGCTTGCATTTTCTTTCCTTGGAGTCTTAAATATGTTACTCCCATTTTTTTTTTCAGATTTTATTCTATTTACGTAATCTCTACATCCAACGTGGGGCTCAAACCCACGACCCTGAGACTAAGAGTCACATGTTCCATGGACTGAGCCAGCCAGGTGCCCCCATTTTTCTCTTGAGCAAAGCATTGCCATCAAAAAGCCTGATGAAAATCTGAAGGAGAGTGGGCTTATGGCTAAGAAGATTAAACTTCATCTTGCAGGTAATGGATTGACAAAGATGTTGAAAGTAAAAGCTAACATGACTTAATATGCTTTTTCAAAAGCTATTTCTGGCAAAACCATAGGCAGAAAGAATGGAGGCAGGAGACCAACCAGGAGGTTATTGTCATAGTACAAAGGAGAGTTTGAGCATTCTGGACTTGGGAGGTGACAGCGATGATAGATAGGAGGGGATGGAACTCACTGCCCTGAGCAAGGGACATGCATGCTGCCTACACACATTCCTTACTCAGGAATATATACCCTTTTCTTTTCAGCAGTCTGGCTTCTTTCACCAAGGAACCAGGCTACAGAGCTCAGGCCCTAACCCCACTCTCCTTCACATCAGGCCCCATCCCCAACATGGAGCCCCAAAACCACCTAGAGAAGGGAATGATATGCTGGCCCAGGTCACCAGGTCTTCCAGAACCTCAGTTTCTTGGTTATCCCATCAGAGGCCATAGGAGGACATTCCCACCTTCCTTCCAGTGCCTAGTCCTGGTTTGCGGCTTGCCAACCCCTGTCTGTGAGCCTCCCTCTCAAGGATATCCCGGAGTTGAGTGGAGTTCCCTGGGATTTGGTCAGATAAAGAACAAAACCTGCACACAGAGCAGAGATTTAAGAGTGCCGCTCAGGACTCAACACCACTCACTTCATGGCTTCTGGCCACTTGGAAGCAGCAGGCCTTAGAGTGAGACCTCGGTCCCCTGTCAAGGAAAGGGAAGCACAGCTGACCCGCTGGGGTCAGGGCATCTCTCTTTACCCAGAGAAGGTAAGAACCCGGGAGAGATTTATGTTTCTTACCATTACACATTCATTTGACAAACACACACCAAGTACCTTCCATGTAAGGGCGCTGGGGAATTACAAAAATGAAACAGGCAAGGGGCTGGACAGGGTGGATGAAAAAGGGTCTGAATTAGGCAAGGATGGCTGAGACACTTCTGGAGGGAAAGGAGGGCGGTGGGGACTGCTCCCACAGCGCCCCCTGCTGTCCAGGATTTGCTATGGCTGCTCCGGCAACTCCTGACCCTGCTGGGACTGCCTCCCTCAAAACGACCCATTCCTCATTCTCTCAGAAGGCAGCCTCCCCATCATCAGAATGGACTCTTGGACCTGGGAGAAGCAGAAAACACACAAATTTGATAGAAAACTGTCCTTAACCCAGTGTTTCTCTCAGGCAAAATTGTCCTGGGCCTGCGGAAGAGGGGCAGGGGGACAAGAGGTGTGAACACTGTCGGTCCAAAGCATGGACTCAGAATCCTCCCTGAAAAGGGAACTTTCACTCGAGCAGGGTTCTAGCCCCGTGGCAGGCAGTCTAGCATCAGCCAGAGAGACCTGGGAGACCTGGGGAGGGGCCAACCCACTCACCGGGATGCTGGGCACTGGTAGGGTCTAGAGGAGATCTAATGGTAACACCTTGTTTAATGCAGGAGGGGGCAGAAGCCAAAGGAGGGATGGTGGCTTTCTAAGGAGATCCACAGTGCCACTGGCAAAGCTGCGAGAAGAATCCAGGCTCTCCCAGCCACTCAGCAAAAAGGACCACAAGGAATGACACTCACAGACCAAAGGTGAACTAGACATGTGACAAGATGCTGTCCAGAGAAGCGATCCAACCAGGGGCCAGAAACTCATTGCTTGTAAGCATCAGCAATGGCAGGAGTGAAAAACATCCTAAGACAAAGGGACAGGAGGTAGTACCAGTGACTCTGCTTAATAGATATGGAAAACAAGGTTGGGGCCCTAGCGAAGACCCATCCAGACCCAGAATGTGTCCACAGTTCTGACAGAAACCATCCTACCCTGTGGGTCCCTTTCTACCACTCCTAGTTCTCATCCAGACGCTCTACCTGAAGAGGGCTAGTTTTCTCACCATTCCCCACACTCCTGACCCTCTTTGGAGACTCGGCCTGTAAATTATCCCTGGATATAAAAATTGTCCTCTTTTCTTAACTCTAAATTCAGAAACATTAAGTACAAGTTTTATGCTGGAAGAGAGAAGGGAAGCAGCCAGACCAGAAACTGTTCTCATGGATTGTTCTAGAGACTGTCACCACCGTCTCACCTCATTCGGGCCCATGAAATCCCCCCTGGCTCATGCATGGAAAAATACTTTTTGTTTAGTTCATTTAGCCCGGCAGAAGTTGTCCAGAATGTTCAGCATGATTTCATTTAAGGAAAATAAATGAGGAATTAAAAAACGAAAACCCAGGATTCGAACAGGCCAGCTGACAGAATCCTGACCCTCCTGGGGAGCGCTCATTGGCATGACCCACAGGCTGTCCAGGCCACCTCCTACCTCCTGAACCTGCTGCCGGGGCTCCTGAAACAACTGTCCCAAACCACAGGGGCCCCACCTGGGTTTTCAACCTCCCTCGTCTCTGGCCTATGGTCATTCTAAAGAACTCTCCTCCCTTCCACCACCAGAAACATCAATCAATGATATAGCCAAATGCTGCCTCCCTTAAACTCATGATGGCAGATCAGCTAGCCAGGCCTGGTTTCGGTGTGGCAGTTCACCAGAAAGCTTGGGTAGGGTGGTGGGAGGAAGAGGGGTGCATGCATGTCTGACACTTGGACTCAGTGTGTCACCACCATCAGGGACCAAAGGGTCTGCTGTTGCCCAGGGAATCAGCTCAGCCTTCAAGTGGGACCCTCCTCCTTCTCCCCAGGGCCTCCTCATACACACAAACCAAATTAATTATGTCATTCTTTTTTCTTTCTTTTTTTCTTTTTTTCTTTTTTTTGAGAAAGAGAGAGAACACGTGTGCATGTGAGCAGTGGGGGGGAGGGGGAGGGAGGGGGTTGGCAGAGGGAGAGAGAGAATCCCAAGCAAGCTCCATGCCCACCAGGGTGGACTGACATGGGGCTCGATCTCACAATCCCAAGATCACGACCTGAGCCCAAATCAAGAGTCAGACGCTTATCCCACGGAGCCACCCAGATGCCCCCTACATTATTCTTATTATAGAATAATTTGTAACAAAAATAAGTGGCTATAGACCTCACGCCCTGCAATATAATGGCATAATTTATCAAGCTGCACATTTTTTATGCAGAAGAGAATAATTTCAGTAGGCTTTGGGTAATGCCAAAAGAAACCATGTCAAAAGAAAACTAGAGAACTCAGAGCCAAAGGAGAACATTTAAAACAAAGTATCTTTATTTGCAGTGCTTACAAGGAATTCCTTTGGAAGAACTGGGCTCTTGGATAGAACACACAGAAGGTAAAGGAAAGCAACCAAGTAACAGTTGGTCTGTTCCTTATTTCACTGAGAGAAGGAAACCAGTTCCTCCCCTGTTTATCACATCTGCAAGGGTCATTCTATCTTCTGCAGCCATTGGCACTGTAAAGTCAGAATTAAGCTTCTATTCACTACAGAGTTAACAACTCACAGGATAAAGGGTCAGAATAGAGGAATAGTGCTTCACAGAGTTGTAGTTTGTTGTGATGTATCTCAGAATATGAAGTTTTCTCTCCCACTAAGGAATGTGGTGGGTAAAAATGGTAAAAATGGCGGCATGCCTGGAGTAGGTTTTGCATTCTCCATGGAGAAAGGTAAGGTTCCCTGCGTGGTAGGAGACAAAGAGAGCTCAACTCTTTAATGTGTCACCAGCACAGTGCACATGGTAGGTATCCATAAACACTGATGGAGTGAGGAAATGACAAATGGGTGAATGAATAAGAGCACGGGGAAAGATAATAACCTGGAGAGAGTGAAGATCTAGGGAGCTGAGAGATGGTGTGAGGTTTCCTGTGGCAGTCAGGGCCAATGAAATTTGGAACACTGATAATTTATACTCACTATTAAAGTGGATTCGTGCTGGAATTAAGCCCCAAATTTTCAGCAAAGACAAAAAACGTATGCTGGTGTTGCTCAGAAAAATTCAGAGAGAGGGGATGTGTCCCAAATTTGGGAGTACTGAGGGCACAGAGAATAGTCCCAAGAATCAAAACTCCGATGATACTGACAGCTGAGCAGGAAGAAAACCATAGAGAAAAGGCTCAAAAGAGCAGAAGCTTCTGAGAATCCATGCAGATACTGACAAGGAAGTTGGATTTCTCCCAGTGGGAAGTGAGATCAAGTCTATGGATTAGGTCTTAAAAACAAGTATCAGAGAAATCAGATAAAGGCAGAGCCATCCTCCCTGCACCTACATTGAGAAAGGTGGACAGCTAAGGCATAACACAGAATATAAGACAGGAAGGCTTCCTCTTTCCACCTTGTCTTTAAACCCTCAGCCTAACCCACTGGCCTCCCTTCTCTCTGCCATTCTGATGGCTATGGATGCAATGACTTTTCCCTGACACCCTCCTGAGCCAAATGTCTCTAAGTCTCTGACCAGGTTCAGTGCTCCCATTTGGCAAGTGGGCTGGCTTCTTCCTTGTCATTAGCTCAGAAAAGGAAGTGAGGAAGAGGTTGGAATTCTACCCAGGAGAGAGCCAGAGGACTGGTGGGGAGCCAGGATTTGTGGCCAACTGGGTGCATTTCAGGGCAGTGACCTCCAGAGTTCCTAGAATCTCAGCAGAAAAGAAAACTAGTTGCCTCCTGCAAACCTCACAGACAGCAACTTTCCTCAACCTCCAGCCACCTGAGGCCCCTTGAATTAACAAGAATATAAAAATCCTATTTGTCCAATCAACCTCCATGAGGAAATTGGCTCTCCATGCAGCCAGGCGTGACGCCCAGCATCTCTGGGGGTTAGGAAGTGTGTGGCCAGGACTGGAAATGGAGGAGGATGTAGACCTGCCTCAGGTTCTGGCCACACTTTAGAACTGCCTCTGATGATCCAAAGACACAGAACAGCAGGCAACCACGATGACCTCCATCTCTTCCTGTTTCAAATGCCATTGTCACAATTTACCTCAGCTTTCTACCAACTACCCCGCTCTGCCTTACCTCTGTTATTTCCTTGTTCTGCAGGTGCCCAATGTCACTTCCTTTCAATCATACTTCTCAATTCTGCGTCCACACCTTGCAAGAACAAGCCCCCGGCCCAAAGACCTGCATTCCAGCCCCTTTCCTGAGGCCTCTGGGGCCACAAAGTCTCCCCAGATTAGTCCCTCTCCTGCAACTCTCCTGCAAGGTTCTGATAGTCCTCAACTCTCCATTCTGGCAGGATAAAGGGATTGAGAATGTACTAAGTGTTCCAAAGACCTGGCAAAGGCCAAGTGCTGACTGGACGGTAATAAAGAGGGGAGAATCTATTTGTCTCCAATAAACCAGTACTTCTCCACATTCTTCAAACTCTCCATTTAAAAGCCATACTCATGGGGCACCTGGGTGTCTCCGTTGTTAAGTCTGCCTTCAATTCAGGACATGATCCCAGGGTCCTGGGATCCAACCCTGCATCGGGCTCCCTGCTTGGCAGGAAGCCTGCTTCTCCCTCTCCTACTCATCCTGCTTGTGTTCCCTCTCTCCCTGTGTCTCTCTCTGTCAAATAAATAAATAAAATCTTTAAAAAAAAAAAAAAAAAAGCCATAGTCATGCCAGTGGACTTCCATTGCTCCAAAATGATCTCCCCTTTTGAAACGACTTTCGGAAGGCATCTGGAAGGCAGACAAGGGAGTCTTGTGATGAAGCAACAAAATCAAGTTTAAGCCCAAACCTCTGTCCACCTTCTTTCTCACCTTTGGGTCCAAGTGGTAGTTGACCATCCATATTAGCTCACCTTTCAGAAGTGCATGATGTGTCACTTTGATATATTCAAAGCCTGGGACACTGACTCAGAACATTTTGTTGGCAAGCCTGGGTAAAATTCAGCCAGTTTCCTACTCCTACCTGGTGCACTTGACCAAGGTGACTGGTGGCTTCTACCAGCTAAGGGGAAAACTTGTGACGGCAGTGGCCACAGGTGCTTGCCAGAAAGACCATGAAGTCACTCAGAGTGGTCAGTGTGCGATGACTGGGTGAAGGCACCTTCTGTCCATGTCTTAGATGCAGGGAACATCATTCCCAACATCTTAAAAGAAGGGTCACCTCTCACTCTGTATTCCACGTCCCCCCAGCCCACTGCTGAGGATCAGACTATGCACCCAGGTAGAGAAGAATGGGAAGGGACCCGCAGGACAGGATGACGGTCAGATCAGCACCCCAACAATCACCAGGATGTTTAATCAGGCATCTAAGGAATAATCGCCCACTCAAATAACCCAGAGGCCTGGGGTGTACTTTTCTTGAACCACATCCAGGGAGAGAGGACTGGCAGTCTTTAGGGCATGACCCCTGTGCCTGCTCTCTCCCCATTCCCCCCTCTCTCCAATTTGGGTAACAGCCTCAGCATGGCCATGGTCATCACAGAGCTATTTTAAATTCACGAAAAAATCTTGTTTTAAATTAATGAAATAGAAGTCTTTACGACACAGACCTCTGACCCCTCACCACCACTCCTGGGAGTACCCGCCCCTTTAGTTTCTGAAGCCCAGTTAGTGGAGGGAGTCAAGGGGGCAGGGCGGTGGTGGGAGGCTGCTGCCGGCCGGCACTGATTCCAGCATCCCCGGGGCTCATTTCCTCCTGGAAAAGACTAAAATAGCCAAGAACTAACTGTTCCTGTTGGCTGTGTAATGATCTGTCACAATGACTTTTGAATTAGGAAGTATCCCCCTCTGCTTACACATACCTTCCACTCAAACACACACTAAACGCCCACACAGACACCACCACACATATGCACACATGCATACACACCCATGCACATGCACAGTTGTACACCACAGGCACACATATACCACACACACACACACTATACACACCACATACACACACCAAACACCACACATAACACACACCACACAAACACAACTACATACACACACCACATACCACACAAACACCACACACACACCAATACCACATACACCACACACACACACAAACACAACTACATACACACACCACATACCACACAAACACCACACACACACCAACACCACATACACCACACACACCACACAAACACAGCTATATACACACACCACAAACCACACAAACACAACTACATACACACACCACATACACACATCATACACACCACACACACACACACACCCCCACACACACGCACACACACACCCATGCTCTCCTGCAACCTATGCCCTGACCCTCTCCTTTCAGATCTCTAGGAAAATAGTACCGCTGATACCTCATTCTCTCGACCATAATGCCTCTGAGTATTTCATCTAACACTTCTACTTTTCTCCCCCCACCAGCAGCCCTACATTATGTTAAATCTTCATTTTCTTTCCTCTTCTTGGTACTCCTCACTATAGGCCACATTAATATCAAATTCTTTAGTTTAACTTTATTACCAAGCCTAGATGGTGAGCTCCAACATGTAGAAACCCTGTCACAGTTACCTCTCTAATGCCAGTGCCCCGTATCTGCAGGACTGGAGCCCTCCCACCTCTACGTTCCTCTGAATTCTCCCTGCTCCTCCCCACAATGGCCTCCCCTCTCCCCGACCTTTGATATGAGACTTGATTCACTCCCTGACTCCCAACTTTATTCCCATCCTGAAGCACAGGAACTACCTCACCCTTCCTTCTGAAGACCCTTCTGGAAGCCACCTGTTAAACACAGTAGCACCATTCTCTCTCAAGCAAAATAGTCCGCCTATCTTAACCTGTCCCCAGGCCCTTCTTGGGGAGTCCCACCAAACATCGCTTAGGAATTCGGAACCCAATGCCAGCCCTCTTCACCATGGAGCCCCAAAGAGACTCTTTCATACCTTTGAGAACATGGCAGATCTCTTTCCAGACTCAAGAAAGCTTCTATGGCTTAAATCACCAGATTTCTACACTATAGGCACAAGCCCACCTTGCAAGACAGAGGGAGCTATCAGGTTAGGTTCACTTAATAGACTCCACCAATGCTCTAGCAAAGTGTGCATCAAGTGACTGGGTAGATAAGTCAAATTCCTAGTTTCCAAAAGATTAATCTAAGCATAATTTACCAGCTCCATGTGTCTTCAGCCCAAATTCTGAAGGCATGTATCTTCACACATTTATTCTTACTTCCAAAAAAAAAAAAAAAATACTGCTTTCTTACTGTGTTAGCCATCTTGATTCGGGCTGGGGGTGGTGCATAGACAAATTACACATGGCTTCCACACCACACAGCTCAAAGTCTGGCTAGGAGACTTTGCCCTTCACAGACAACCTGGGTACAGGCTGACTGATGCAGGGAGAGGGGAAAGTACAAAGAGCCTGTAAGAGCACCTGACCCTCTGCTTGGTAGGTTTCTCTAACTCCTGGAACTGCCTATCAACTGGTGGGTATTTGCATTCAGGCAATGGGTCACCATTTAATGGAATCATTGTTCACGTAATTACGTTAATTCCTCCAAACCTCCCCACAAACTGTCAGCTTCCCAAGCAAAGACTAGCGTACTCAAAGCTATATCCTCAACTTCTAATACAATGTCTGGTGTTTGATATGTGCCCCATTCATGTTCTGGAAAGAATGGAGGACTGGGGGTTTCACATCACCCAATAATCAGAACCCGTCCTATCCCATCATAACAAACAGGTCATGCCCCTTCCATCTTAATTATAAACCTCAGACATCTAACAAGGCATGGAAGAAAGTCAGAAACAGATTTTACTCTCATAGGGATGATAGAAGTTGCCTAAATCTGTGGAGAGGATAACAGAGAGAGGGTTTGGGTTTAGATATTACAGAGCTTTTCTGGTGGATCCTGTGTGGCAGCCATTTCTCTCCCATCTGTCCACACCCACGCTCCTATGAATAAAGGTCTGGGAACTTCAGGCATCCCCCATTTGATCTGGTTCACCTGACTTGACACAGCCATCTTCCCTCCTTTGCCAATGACCCAGAGGCTGCCTTGGCCCCGGGATCTGTGAACCATGAGTCCTTCCTCTCCTCCCCACCCCAACTCTGTGTTAGGAGGGTTAATGCTGAGATGTGAGTAGAAGAAAGAAGAGAAATGGACCCCAATAGAAGCATCCCCACAACCTTCCGCAAGGCCACGTCCCTAACTCCACCCCACACAGGAGACTGGAACCACCACAGCCCCTCCCCACTGAAACTTCCCTCCTGCTGTGCCTTCAAATGTCTCCAATTTCTCACCCACATTCAAACTACCATGGTTGCCTGATACCAAATTGCCCCTTGGGTCTAAGCCTTCCCACAGCAGAGCCTGCCCAGGTGGGAAAGGAACAGGTCCTTCAGCCTCTGGTCTGATCTCCATCCCTCCAACTTCTGTGCAAGGCCAGTTGGGTGAAGTTGAAAAGCGGAAGATGGAGTTGAGGAGGATGAACAAGGTGGAGCTGGTGCCTGGGCAGCATTCATATTCTCTTCCCTCCCACTCTTCCCACTCCATTCTCAACTCTCTCTCCCTCTGTCTTTCCACCTCCTTTTCTCATGCGTCAAACTTAGAGTATGTGAGCATTTTCCTTAAAGAGAGATGAGGTGCAAAGCATAGTCAGGCACCCACTGTATAGAGGAAACCTCCCATGAGGCATCATTGAGCACCCTGGTCCTTCACCCTCAACCACAGCTTCCAGACTGAGCCTCCCCAGAGAGCTCAAGCCCCAGAAAATTCTTTGACTCATATGCACTCCCTTGCCCATGTCTGCAAGAGCTGAACTTCAATTCTTAAACTGGTTGCCCTCTTATTCCTTGCTTTCCCTGCCCAATAACATTTTACTATGCATCAGAATGTTCAGCCAGACTTTTTCCACAGCTCTGGAGTCAGCACTAGGGTCCACAGCTAGAACCACAGCCCACTAGTACCCTACATTCCATAGAAAACTTCTGACACCTGGAGCATTACACCACCCTGAGACATATCAATAGTTAGGAAAGCCATCCAACCCCAATAAGCCCCAGGACTATCATTTCTTGCCCTGTGGAGTAGGAGAAAAATGGAATCATCAGGATTACTGGCTCTGTGAGGAATGTAGTGGTCCTATCAAAGAGATTTTTCTTGAATGCCCCCATGAAAGAAGGGAGGGAGATGTTGCTGCCATCCTCCAAGTCAGGTAAGGGGCTGTGGGACTCACTCATAAACTGAAGGTTCTAGCCTAAGAGAAGACTGGTATCACCCTTTATGGACAGATGTTCATTCTAGACTGACCTGGAACTGTCCAGACTGGAACACAGTAGGACAGCTATAGGGAGAGCCTTTGTTCCCAGGTAGCAATATATTAATTACAGAAAGCTACACTACTATAAACAACAATCCAAAGTATAATGGCTCAAACACAGTAGAAATTTGTATCTTGTTCATGTATTAGATTTGAGGGAAGGGGGCAGTCATCAGTCTTCTCCATGTAATCATTTAGGGATTCAGGCTGACAACTGTTCTGCCATCTTCAATATCTGACATCTTCAATACCTGTTATCTTCATCACCATTGCAACTGCAGAAGAGTGGAAAGAGCATGCAACAGATTGCTTGGAGGTTTGTCTGGGCTGTACTAGCAAGTGATACACATTGTTGGCAAGAACTCAGTCTCACAGCCACACTTAACAGCAAGGGTTGGGAAATGTCAGCAGGAAGATAATCAGAATGAATGTTGGTATTCCTGTGGCAACTGCCACAGGGCAGAGTGAAAAACAAAATGTGCCTGCTTGTCATCTGAAACTTCTAGAGGAAAAAAGTTTTCCATGTAGGCCATAGAAGAGATGCAAGAAGACACCCCTACCTCAGTCTCCTGAAGCCTCTGGAGGGCAAAGAAGAGAACTCGAAATTTCCTTTTGCTCTCATGAATGCGTTTAGAAGAGTGATTAAGGCCAAGAGTCTGCCTGAAATGTTCTAGGCTAGAAGAAAGGAGGCAGCACCTGGTGAGAACTTTGAGTTGGAGGCCACTAGCACGGCCCAAGGGAACTGCCAGTTATTGAGGGGTTCCACAAAAATAGAAAGAGCTGAGGTGAAGCTGAACACCTTTCACCTGGAAACCATCATACCTTGTATCAGTGGAAGTACCCAGAGGAGCAGATGAATGGAGACCAAGACAGAAATGAGGACTTCATCCTCCATTAACAGTGACCAGTTACATCAGAAGATCTCTGCCTGCCCTGTCCCACCTCCCTGAGATTCAGAACTGGATCCCCTCCCCTTTCATGTCTCTCCAATTAAGTGTCTGCTGGGAAAGAAAAGGAGGTAAAATTTTAAACTGAAAGGACTCTTAATAACCAAAAGACACTAAAAATGTGGAATCTGCTCATTTTGTCCCTAAAAATATGGGAAAGGGAAATTTGACATATTTGGAAGCACTGTTTGCAGAAAAAGAAACTCCACCAAATCCTGGCTGGTCAATTGTCATTTCCAAAGATAAAATTAGCCTACAAGGACCAGAATCTGCCATCCTGGAAATAGTCATGAATTGAACTCTTAGTTCTGAAGGAGTCTTCTTTCATGTCTACTAAAAATTCAGCTCCAATTTTCAAAAAGTTCAGGAAGCCACAGAGAAAGAGACATGGAGATTAATAAAGCAAGCATGATTAAATGTTAACATTTGGGGACTCCAATCCCCAGTGGACCTAGAAAGAATATGTGAAGACTCTATACTATTTTTGTAAATTCCCTGTAAGTCTGAAATTATTTCAAAATTAAAAAGTAAAAATATTACATAAAATGTAAAGAAGAAGAAGAAAAATAAATAAGTAAAATCAGGAGATTTCACATGAAAATCCAGATCTCCAATTTCCCTTGAAGAGGTTGAATGTCAACAATCAGATCGAGGGAAGGGCAGCTGACCACTTTAGAAGGCACAGGCATACCCCAGCTTGCTCCAGCTCTACCATTTCGTCTTAACTCCTTAACCCTGAGGTAGAAGAACACATGATTTATCATTGCACTGTTGTCTGCCTTACATCTGGCCTGCCTGGTTCATTTATGTTACCTACCTGATACCTGTAGGCATTGAAATTTGTGACCCTTAACCCTGATCTTTCACTCCAAGTTCCTATCTGGTCATTGCCAAGTGAAGTAACTGGATCACATGGGAACCATGAGACTTCTTTTTGCTTAGATCATGGGCAGCGGGACTGGCTCCTTGTTCTTCACGGACTTATTCTGTGGCTCTCTGGAGCTCACCAGGAACCGGGGGGGGGAAAAGAGTCTTTCACATTAAGGTCTGGAAAAAGCTTCCTAAAATGGCACTTAACATGTATTTTTTCCCTCTAGATCCTACCTGGTGTCCACTAAACCTTCCAAAATCAAAATGTTGAAGGATATTATAGGTTCATTTTATGTGTCAATTTGAATGGGCCACAGTGCCTATATTATTCCGGATGTTTCTGTGAGCAGGGTTTGGATATGATTAACATTTAAATCTGAGGACTTTGACAATCAGAGAAAGACAATTGTCATATGATCTCACTGATAAGAGGAATTTGAGAAACAAGACAGAGGATCATAGGGAAAGGGAGGGAAAAATGAAACAAGATGAGACCAAAGAGGGAGACAAACCATGAGAGACTCAAATTTCAGGAAACAAACTGAAGGGTGGGGGTTGGGAGGATTGGGGTGGCTAGGTGATGGACATTGCGGGGGGGTGGTATATGCCATGGTGAATGCTGTGAGTTGGGTAAGACTGATGAATCACAGACCTGTATGCCTGAAACAAAGAATACATTATATGTTAATAAAAATTAAAATAAATAAAATAAAAACTATTGGTCTGGGGAAAAAAATCTGGGGACTTTGAGTGAAGCAGATTGCCCTTCAGAATATAGGTGGGCCTCATGTAATCAGTAGAAACCCTGACTAAAACAAAAGCCTGGCCATCCCTGAGCAAGAGGGTATTCTGCCAGCAGACAACCTTCAGATTTGAACTACAGATTTTGGACCTGCCATCCTCCATAATCATATGAGCCAATTCCTTAAAATAATAAATAAATGCATATACATACACAATCAGCTCTATTTTCCCTAGAGAACCCTGATTAATACAGGTACTGGTTAGTTAAGACTAGAGAAAAT
Organism: Mustela lutreola; assembly: GCF_030435805.1. NCBI lineage: Eukaryota > Metazoa > Chordata > Mammalia > Carnivora > Mustelidae > Mustela > Mustela lutreola. Next base: position 60,863,413 of record NC_081297.1, read on the forward strand.
GTTTCAGATGCCTAATGTTTAATATGAAATGGAATTTAATATTCAGACAGGGACTTGTGGTTGATAGCACAGACTCTGTAGCTAGAAAGCCCATGTTTGAAATCACCCATGCCTCATACCAGCTATGTGATCATGGGCCAGTACCTTACCCTGCCTTTGTCTTAGCTTCATTATCTATAAAGTGAGAGTATCAATAGTACCTATCTCATTGGATTGTTCTGAGGATTAAATGAGATTAAAACTTACAAAGCTCTGAGAATAATGCTTGCTTGGCACACATTACAAGCTATGTGTTTGTTAAATAAGTAGAATAAGAGTCTTTTTTTAAAAATTCCACTTTATTGCTTTGTCTTCTTACCTCCCGCATTGGTAAGATAAATAATCAAGGGCATCAGGGGAGTATGGCAGTTTGGGCAAGCACGTAATAACTTGGCAGATAAGACCAGCCACGTGAACCACAGCAGTCAGGGTAATATACCCCTCATAAATACAGCTTACATCTATGCCTTGAATATGTGAGCCATCTACAAGGTTTAACGCACTGGAAGAGGGGAACAAGGAAAAGACATTCAGCCTGGGCCAGACAGGGTGGGACATATCACTCAGGGTCCCAGCAGAAAACATACAATACACTCAGAAAAGCATTTTTAAGAGACTTTTTAATTTAAAAAAAATTATTTACTGACATGCAAATAAGTACTCACGACAGCAAAAAGCCATTACTATTCTTGCCACTATTGCAGCAGGGAAAGAAAATGGCATTCCCTGACACAGTTAGGAGATGGAGCCGTGGAACCAGTGTCACCAGTCAGAAGCTATTGTCATAGAGGAAAACAGCCATTGCTATTCCATGTTGTATTAATTATCTGTGGCTTCCTAATATATTATTCGAAAACCTAGCAACTTCATATAACATCACTTCTTACCTCCCAACTACTGTGGACCAGAAGTCCAGCTGTAGCTTACTTAGCTGAGCCCTCTGCTCAGGGTCTCTGACAAGGCATGATGAAGGTATCATTGATACTGGGCACCTCAAGGCTCGACTACAGAGAGATCCACTTCCAAACTCAATCACATGATTGTTGGTGGGATTTAGTTTCTCATAGGCTGTTAGACTGAGGGCTTCTGTTTCTCCTGTGCAGGCTATGGTGGCCCTCCAGTTCCTTGCCACATGGGCCTTGCCACAGAGCAGTTCATGCCATGGCAGCTCACTTCATCAGGACGAGCATGCTGAGAAGACCCAGAGAGATAGTGTGTGTGTATGTGCATGTGTGTGTGTATAAGCAAGACACAAGTCATGGTCTTTTATAACCTAATCTCAGAAATAACATCCTATAACTTTTGCCATTTTCTATGTGTCAGAAGCGAACTGCTAGATCCAGCTCATGCTTGGAAAGAGAGTATTACACAAGGGCATGAATACCAAGACGTGGGGATCTTTGGGAACCATCTTAGAAGTCTACCTACCAAGGTACCTACCTGCCACACTTGTGAAAGCAGGGAGAGAACAGGAGGAACAAATGGCCTCAAGCTTTCTCTCTTCCCATTCTGACTTCCCACTAGTGTCTCTCATTAGCCAAACTCAACTAGACAGTAGAGGCCAAGGGAGCCCAGATAATGCATCCCACAAAGGTTACCTTCCAGACCAGTGCAGAGCATAAATCTGTGGCAGGGAGTGGAGCAAAGAACAATGAATAGAGAATAACCAGGACATGAGAAAAAACACATTGACAACTGACAGGATTATCATGGCAGTCAGATACCCTAGAAGACGGGACATCACAGAAGACAGCTCTTCACCCAGATACAGGACGTGTATCTCTTTTCTTTATTACCCATATCCAATTCTTTTTCAGCCCCTATAACTTGGGGTAATATTTCACCTGGACCCTGTTATAAAATAGCAAAAATTTTCTATAGAACAAATATTCCTACCTTCCATCTCACCCCCATTTATGTTAATACCTGCCTCTTTAATTCGTGAGGCCAAGGAGAGGATTAGGAGAGGAAAAGGGCTGAGCAGTGACATTTGGAAAGACCCCACTCTGTGACAGCTCTAGTGTTCATGCCAAAGTTCTAATTTCCTCTTAGAAAAACTTGTGTAAATATCATGGTTCGCTCCTGTTGAATTTTTTGATGTGCTCACGGAGATTATTCGGGATCTAGAGTCAGAGCCTCTCTTACTACAGTGTATACACAGACACACACACACATGCACACACATATGCACACATATCCCAGGACACTGATGTAGTCAAAACTCTCTCCTGACCCTCAAGTTAAGGCCACCACCCTCTTCAAGTGTCCCAGGCCTGGACCCCTAGGCAGGCAGTCAATGCCAAGTGCCATCACTACATTAAAACAATGTGTCCCTCTTCTTCAACAACTAGCCCTCATTAGATGCCACATAAATCTTAACTATCAGGGCGCCTGGGTGGCTCAGTCATTAAGCCTCTGCCTTCAGCTCAGGTCATGATCCCAGGGTCCTGGGATCAACTCCCGCATTGGGCTCCCCACTCAGAGGAAGGCCTGCTTCTCCCTTTCCCACGCCCCCTGTTTGTGTTCCCTCTCTCCCTGTCTCTTTTTCTGTGTCAAATAAATAAATGAAATATTTTTTTTTTAATCTTAAATATCAAATCACACAGAGAGGTAGTGGGCAAGCAGTTACTTTAACCTAGTTCCCACTCACTACATCTGGAGCAGATCGGCTGCCTGAATGTGATCTTCATCTTTCCTGGAAGTTAAGGATGGGTGAAATGTGGGTTAAGGATAGCCCCCCCCCAAAAAAAAGGATATCCCAAAAGGACCCACTCCTCATTCCTGTAATGTCCCACCCTATCAGTTTTCTCTTCCTTTATCTCATGAGGTAACTAATGCTCTGAACCCAGGCATCCACATACCCTCATGTTATAAACTTCCTGACATGCCCTTTCCACACACCAATCTCCAGAGAATCCTTGAGGCCGAAAAGCCTGCAGAACCACCTGGGGCCTGGTGAAAGCTAACACCAAGCAAATGAAGAATCACAAACTGGTATCCAGGACCCTATTCTTCACTCACCAGCCCCTCAACTGGCTCCTGCTTCTCCTTGATCCCATTCTATTGAGCATTTAGCACCAGCCTGAGCCAAACCTAGCCAGGAAAATGAACCCTCTGTAAACTACAAGTATCCCACACGTCTGCATAGAAATTTATTGTCCAAAAAATGCTTTGCTGGGTATTATCTTACTCAATTTCCATCAACTGTCCTCTATATAGGAGCTGTAACTCCTAGATGACAAAGGAAAATCCTGAAGTCTTTCAGTATATAACAATGTCCTGCCCTATGTATATGAAAGACAGAACTCAAGATCCAGGCCTCTTAAATCCAAGCTCAAGGAAGGAAGAAATCCCAAGTCAAAGAGAATTATCGGCTTTTCCAGATTGTTCACGCCATGGATCAGCTCCCCACTTGAAGGGAGAACCAAGTTCCAACTTTAGTGAACCACCATTGTCCTGTAATCAGAAGATACTCTCAGAAATGTGGACTCCCATCACTTGAACCTGAAGATAGAGGTTGACAGGGGCCCATGTGGAGTTTGGGGAGTTCCTCCTAGGGGACAGATAACAATTTCAGGAGCAGGATGCAACTGTAGAGAAGTCATTCATGCCTCCAAAACTATCCCCTCAAGAGAAGAAAAAAGCCATGAACTCAGTCCCCAGATGTTCTGAGTGTGGCCTCCAGGGGAAGGAAATTCACTTATTGTGGGGAAACCTTCAAGCCTCTGCACTAAATCCTGTGCAGACAGAGGCAGGGGGTAGACAACATGACCTTCCAAAACCCCAACCTCCTCCTGGGGAGATGCTAGTCCTACCAATACCCTCAACAGACACATTCCAGAATCTCCTCAAACAAAAGTTGCTCTGCATGTGGTCCCTGGGATCGCAGAGATTGAAACCACAGGTTAAGTGGAGTGAAGAAGGAAGGAGGAAAGGGATGGTTGGGAATCAGTCACAAAAAGACCTCCCAGGCATCAGCCAGCCCCAGGTAGCCCTTGTTGACTTAGCAAGTGACAGTTTGGGGACGAAGAGGAGGAGGACACGGAAGTCACACCCCTCCAAACTTGATTCCCATTGGCTCTTGGTATCCTTAAAAGGGCCCAGCAGTATCAGCACTGGTATTCCCAGACCCCCTGAGGATTCTGCGGTTATAGTCACTTCTCATCTCCCAGCATGAGATTCTCAGCTCTCCTCTTCCTGGCAGCTCTAGCTGGAGTCCTGGTCTATGCCGGTGAGTATGGCTCTCCCTCTGCACCCCACCAGAGCCCAGACCATCCTGGGCTTATCTCCAATCTTTATTCCTCTCTTCCTCTCCCAGTGCTGTCCTGGCTCCTCCTGCCTCTGCAAGTGACTCCTGCCCCCAGTTCTCCACACATAGCCCCGTTTCCCCACTGGCTGGGGAGCCAGGAACCCCCTAACTGTGCCTGGTCTCCCAGCTCATCCCCTCACACACCATCCTTTACCCACTATGCTCAGACCACATTGACCCTCTTGCAGGACTTCTGGGCCACCGATTATAGCTGGACAGGTTTTCCCTAGCACAAGGGTGCCAGGCAGGGAGTAGTGGAGGTTAAAATCTAGCCCACACTCCACTTGCCAAGCAGTGTGCCCTGCCAGTGGCCTTGTGTCTCAGTATGCCTCTCCCTGAGAAGAGCTAAAAGGCACGATTCAGGCCAGGACACCCCTGCTGCACCACAAACACCATGACCTTCTTTCTTGCTCTTCCCTCTGCCTGGGATTCACTTCCTCTCTCTGGCCCCTTCCCTCAGCCAGCCCTGAATGTCACCCATCCAATGCTTTCCCATCTATCAAATCTCAGTTTAGATATCAACGCCTCAAAAAAGCCTCCCATGAACATGGAGGAAAAATTAGACCCTGGACTTGCCCTTTCGGCACCATCACACGGTGATTCGAGAATTATGTACTGGAACGTAACCTGGTTCAGGGTGGGGTCTTTCCACTTCCTCAGCACGGAACCCCCTCCACTAGGCAGAGATCTAAACATCGTGTTGAAAGAATCAAGAGCATGAAAACTGGGGTCCCATCCCAGAAATCACTCAGGCACGGCCCATGGCCCGTGCACTGTCCCCTTCTGCCACAGAGGAGCCTGAGTGCCTCCAACCGCAGTTGGGTCCCCAGCAGGGATCTCAGAGCACGCTCACAGGCTGGAGGCAAAGGAAACAAGGGCAGTTCTCCGAGAATATTACACTACTCCCAGGAGAACCTACTTCAGACAACTGTAGGAGGGGTTACATATCAGACAGACCGCCCTAGTGGATCTACCAATGAGGCAGAAGGGACATTTAACCAATAGGGAAATGTGTCTCCCTGGGTCTACTAATGCCCCTGAGAGCTGAGGATAAAGAGTGGGGGGTGGGAGGGCTCATGTGGGTCAAGTTCAATCCTCACTGTCACCTCTTTCTTCTGCGGCAGAAGGTGCCTCCTCTGATCCCACCCCAGAGGCTGCTGCAGCCGGTAAGTCCTTCTCTCCCCCCTGTCTCTGCCTTCAAGGGGAGAGGCTAACAGCTGGGGATGTGGGTGGAGGCCAGGAGAGGAATGGGAGGTGGGGTTTGTGTCCTGCTCTTGTGATAATGGGAGGAACATGAAATGGGGTGGGACAAGCCTAAGGATGAGGTGGGACAACCCAGGCAGGCAAAATCAGTAGGAAGAATGGGGAAGTTGGGAATAAAAGGGAGAGAAAGATGAGGTTAAATGATAAGGAGAATGTCCCATGTGGTATGAATACCTTCACCCGATGCTCCCAACTCCTTAACAAGGTCCCCACTATCCAGCCTCAGACATCATTTCCGACCCTGTTTTCCATGCTTCTCCTTCATGTACCCCCCACATCAGCTAAACTGAACTGGTTTGCATTCCCACACCTGTCCCATACATTCTTTGCCCTGAGTTCTGGCTGACTGATCTCCTGCCCCCAAGGAAGCCCCTTTAGAATATCCCCCCTGCCAAAATCCTGCCTTCAAGACCCAGCTTCTCTCTGACATCCCCATATCTTACCCCAAATCCCTCCCCAATCCTACCCATTAGAATTGCCCAACCCTGCTCACCTTCCAAGAGGCTTAGTCTTAGTCTTAGTCAATCTGGGATGTACAACAAATCACCACAGACTGGATGGCTTAAGCAACAGAAGTTTATTTCTCACAGTTCTGGAAGCTGGAAGTCCAAGGTCAAGGTGCCACTACACTTGAGTTTTTTTAGTAAGAACCCTCTTCCAGGTGACAGACTGCTAAGTTCCCATTATATCCTCACATGGCCAAAAGAGCCATGGAATCTCTATTTGTAAGGGCACTAACCCCATTCATGAGAACTCCACCCTCAAAACCTATTTACCTCCTAGGCCCCACCCCTGAGGACCGTCAAATGGAGGGTTAGGATTTCAATATATGAATTTGGAGGGGGAGAACATTCAATCCCTATGAGTAGAAGTCTTAGCACTTCCGTATCCCAGCCCCCAGCACATATTAGGAAGCCCGGGGCCCTGCTTCTCATTCCAAAAATAAAAAACACTTTGACTTTGCTCAAATCAACCAATGGGTATGTTTGTAGCTGAACCAGAAGGGACTACATCTGCAGCAAAACCTGCTTCACCCCAAGAGCCCGCCCAGGAACCACAAAGTGCCGCCCCAAGTAAAGAAGAACTAAACTCATTGAGTAAGTCTTGGTCTCAATGCCAGATAACAAGCTAGAGAAGTCTCTGGTGGCAGGCCCCCATGACACAGCCACCCGGGAGACGAGCCCGGGGAGAAACAGACATATTGCTTCACCTGAGCGCAAAAGCACAAACGGGGGTGCACACACCGTGCCCACACATGGAGCTTCCGCAATGGTAGATTTTGCTACCTGCATGGTTCCCTCCCTTGCCTCCCCACCTTCCTATAAGAAAAAAGCTGGGCCCCTCAGCAAAACTTCTTTAGTTTAGGAATTTGTATAGGGACAATGTCTGGTGAGGGGTGGGAGGGGAAGGTGGGAGTTTTCTCAAAAATGATGTGACTTTTCTGCTAGTGTGATTCTTCTGCTCCAAAATTAGAATTCCTAACAAACAAAGATCTCTTGGTATCAGGACATGGCTTAGAAGAAGCAAAAAAAGCACTGCATAAAGGAGTTGAGCTTGGAAGACCTTTTTATGAGGGTGAGTGCATCCCAAGGCAAAGCCTTGTGGGAACAGGAATACTCACTCTCCATCATCCAGAGGCAGGAGGTGGGCAGGAACACCCAACTCCACCCCACACGGGAGACCTGGAACCACCCCAGCCCCTCCCCTCCCTTTGAAACACCCCTTCTTCAAATGTCTCCATTTGTGCCTTTAAATGTCTCCGATTTCTCATAACCATGCTGAAACCACATGGTTGCCTGATACCAGATTGCCCCTGGCGTCTAAGCCCCAGCCTTCCCACTACAGAGCCCGTCCAGGTGGGGAAGGGGCAGGTCCCTCGGCCCTTGGTGAATCCAACCTCTCTCCATCCGTCCAGCTTCTGTGCCAGGCCCTCCAAGGGATGGGTGAAGTTGGAAAGCAGAAGTTGACTGGGACGGCCAGAGTGGAGCTGGTGCCTGGGCCCCATGAGCCTCATTCTCACCTCTGCTTTCTTCTAGGTGGAGCTGAATGGAAACGAAATCTGAGAAACTGGAGTGCAAAACTGAATGTAGTTGGGGTCTGAGAAGTTGAAAAGAATGGGGTCAAAGCCTTAACCATGCTTGCAGCCCAGCATGATTAAACTGAAGCATCCAACTTGCTGTGTGTCTGTGCTCTGTGGGGGAAATGGGGGGGGACAGCGGGGGAGAGGCATGGAGGAGACAGAGAGCAAAGCCCTAGCTAGAAAGCCAAGAGGCCCTGGGTGTCCTGACCCAGGCCTGTGGCCAGTCCCAGCCTGCTTGGAGGACACAGCCTCTAACAAGCGCTTGTATTCACACTGAGCTACCACCCCTCGTGCTGGGCCTCCTTCTACCGCAAATGCCACTCCCGTTCTGGTCTAATCCTTCACGTATTGTGCCTAGTGACATTTTAGCATTTCCAAAAATTAAATCAACCTCCAAAGAACCCAGATTTGTCATGCTGAAAAGAGTCAAAGCCTGAGTCATTCTATGAAAGCCATTTTCTGATGCCCTTATTAAAAATACATCGCTCTGGCCTTCCATTCTCACTCTCTACACTGGACCAAAGTGAATGGTAATGGCTAATTAGATCAGATCGGTAAAATAATGAGCCACTGCCGTGACAGCTGGCACTTGACTCAAAAGCCCAACTGAACCCATTACAATGCTCCATGTGATCATCCTGTATCCCCTGCTTTCCTCCACCACAATCTGGGACCACACTTCACATTCTGCACACAGGTGAACAGGGGAAGAAAACTCATGACTATGGAGTAAGACAGGGCAATCACTCTCCTGTCAGCCCTCTTCTGGAACCTGACAGATGGCCAGTCTGCCTTCTAACACTCCCTGATTCCTTGATTCTAGATGGTCCTTCCTCCAACTTACCTGCCACCTGCTCCCTCTATCCTGGGGGTGAGAGCATTGGACCCAGACCCTGTGCTAAATGAACGAAGAAACACATATTCCTTCTCCCTCCTCTCTCCATGACCACACATCCTCCATATCTGAGAATGCTGCCAAAAGGCACAGGGGGTCCTCCAGCAGCAAGCCCCCTTGAAGTGTCCATTATAATCACACTCAAGTAAACTGCCACCTTTCCATGTGTTGAATTGTGTCCCCCAAAATGATTGGTGGAAGTCCTAACCCCTGGTACCTCAGAAGGTGACCTTATTTGGAAATTAGATCATTGCTGATGTAATTAGTGAGTCATACTGAACAGTGAGCCCCTAATCCAGTATGAATATCATTCTTCTAAGAAGAGAGACCTTTGGACACAGAGTCGCACCTGAAGCGTCATACACAAGGGTAGATGGGCAGGTGACAATGGAGTCAGGGACCCAGCGACCCTCTAAGACAAGGAATGCTAAGGAATTCCTACAAACACAGAAGCTTGAAGAAGCATGTAAGGATTCTCCCCTACCAGTTTCAGAGACGGCATGATTTAGAATCATCCATTTTACTTTATTATGGGGAAGCCCTAGGAAATGAATACACACTCCCATCCCCAAACTCACCCTCTCATCAGGCTACAGGCTTCATCTTATAACCAGAAGTACACACCCTTTAACCCCCATCACTCATGTCCCCCACTCCCCAGCCTCTGGCAATCTCCAATCTACTCTCTGTTTCTGCAAGTTCGGGTTTTTCCTAGACCCTACATAAATGAATTCATACAGTATTTGTCTTTCTCTATTTGACTTATTTGCCCTCAAGATCTATCCACACTGAGGCAAACGGCAAGATTTCCTTTTTCCTTGTGGCTGAATAATGTTCCATTACATTGATATGTATGTCCAAGAGTTTTCACTGTACATATCTTTTACTGACTTGGTTACATGTATTCCTATGTATCTTTATTCTTCATGATGCTATTGTAAATGGAACTGTTTTCATAATTTCTCTTTCTGATAGTTCTAAAAAAATTTTTTTAAACCAATTGCTCCTTCACACATTTTAAAGTTGGCATCTAGAATTTTTTATTTTAATTTATTTTATTTTATTTTTTAAGTAGGTTCTACATCCAATATGGGGCTCAAACTCACAACCACAATATCAGAGTGACAAGCTCCACCCCTGAGCCAGCCAGGCACCCCAAGATACAGAATTTTTTAATTTAACTTCAAGTTATTTAACATAGAGTGCAACACTGGTTTCAGGATCAGAATCTAGTGATTCATCACCCACATAAAATAGCCAGTGCTCATTCCAAATGATGCCCATCACCCATTTAGACCATCCCCCCCACCCACCTTCCCTCCAGCAGCCCTCAGTTTGTTTCCTATAGTTAAGAGTCTCATCTCTGTCTTTATCTTATTTTATTTTCCCTTCCTTTCCTCTAGTTCATCTGTTTTGTTTCTTAAATCCCACACATGAGTGAAATCATTGTCTTTATCTGACTGACTTATTTCACTTAGCATAATACACTCTAGTTTCATCCACATCATTGCTAATGGCAAGATTTCGTTCGTTTTGATAGCTGAGTAATATTCCATTGTGTATATATACATCTTCTTTGTCCATTCATCAGTTGATGGACATTTGGGCTCTTTCCATAATTTGGCTATTGTTGATAGTATTGCTATAAACATTGTGGTGCATCTGCCCCTTCAAATCCGCATTTTTGTATCCTTTTGATAATACCTCTCGTAGTGTAACTACTGGGTAACAGGGTAATTCAATTTTTAACTTGTTGAGGAACCTCCATATTGTTTTCCAGAGTGGTTGCATCATTTTACATTTCCACTAACAGTGCAAAAGGGGTCCCTTTTCTCCACGTCCTGGCCAACACCTGTTGTTTCCTGAGTTGTTAATTTTAGCCATTTTGACTGGTGTGAAGTCGTATGTCATTGTGGTTTTGATTTGCATTTCCCTGACGTTGAGAGAGGTTGAGCACCTTTACATGTGTCTGTTGGCCATCTGGATGTGTTCTTTGGGAAAGGGTCTATTCATGTCTTCAGTCCATTTCTTAACTGGATTATTTGTTCTTTGGGTGTTGAGTGTGATAAGTTCTTTGTAGATTTTGGACACTAGCCCTTTATCCAATGTCATTTGTAAATATCTTCTCTAATTCCTTAGGTTGTCTTTCAGTATTACTGTTTTCCCTCCCTGTGTAGAAGTTTGTTTTTTTGTTTTGTTTTGTTTTGTTTTGTTTTGTTTTTCTTGATGAAGTACCAATAGTTCATTTTTGGTTTTGTTTCCCTTGTCTCCAGAAATGTGTCTAAAAAGAAGCTGTTGAGATTGAGGTCAGAGAGGTTCTAGGGTTTTGATGGTTTCCTTTCTTACATTTAGATCTTTCGTCCATTTTGAATTTATTTTCGTATATGGTATAAGAAAATGACCCAGTTCCACTTTATCCATGTGGCTGTCCAGTTTTCCCAGTTTTCCTAAAACCATTTGCTGAAGAGATTGTCTTTTTTCTATTGGCTATTCTTTCCTACTTTGTTGAAGATTAGTTGACCTTAGAGTTGGGGGTCCATCTCTGGGTTCTCTATTCTGTTCCAATGATCTACATGTCTGTTTTTGTGACAGTACCATACTGTACTGTACACAAAAGTACCATACTGTACTTTTGTGACAGTACCATACTGTCTTGACAATTACAGCTTTGTAATAAAGCTTGAAATCCAAAATTGTGATGCCTTCTGCTTTGCTTTTCTTTTTCAACATTCCTTTGTTTATCCGGGATCTTTTCTGGCCCCATACAAATTTTAGGAATGTTTGTGCTAGCTCTGTGATAAATGCTCATGTTATTTTGATAGGGATTGCATTGAATGTGTAGACTGCTTTGGGTAGCATAGACATTTTAACAATACTTGTTCTCCCAGTCCATGAGCTTGGGTTTTTCCATTTCTTTGTGTCTTCTTCAATTTCTTTTATTAAGTGTTCTATAGGTTTTTTTAAAAAGATTTTATTTATTTATTTGACAGACAGAGATCATAAGCAGGCAGAGAGGCAGGCAGAGAGAGGGGGTAGGCAGGCAGGCTCCCTTCTGAGCAGAGAGCCCGATGCGGGCCTCAATCCCAGAACTCTGAGATCATGACCTGAGCCAAAGGCAGAGGCTTAACCCACTGAGCCACCCAGGAACCCCTCATTAAGTGTTCTATAGTTTTGTTTTGTTTTGTTTTAAAGATTTCATTCACTTATTTGATAGACAGAGATCACAAGCAGGCAGAGAGGCAGGCAGAGAGAGAGAGAGGAGGAAGCAGGCTCCCCGCTGAGCAGAGAGCCCGAGGTGGGGCTCGATCCCAGGACCCTGGGACCATGACCTGAGCTGAAGGCAGAGGCCTAACCCACTGAGCCACCCAGGCGCCCCAAGTGTTCTATAGTTTTTAACGTACAGACCTTTTACCTCTTTGGTTAGGATTATTCCTAGGTTTGGTGCAATTGTAAGTGGGATTGATTTCTTGATTTCTCTTTCTGCTGCTTCACTATTGGCATATAGGAATACAACAGATTTCTGTACATTGATTTTATATACTGCAACTTTGCTAAATTCATGTATCAGTTCTAAGAGTTTTTTGGTGGACTATTTGGGGATTTCTACATAGAGTATCATGTCATCTGCAAGTAGTAAAAGTTTGACTTCTTTCTTGCCCAGCTAGATGCCTTTTTTCTGCTTGTTGTCTGATGCTGAGGCTTCCAGTACTCTGTTGACCAACAGTGGTGAGAGCAGACCTCCCCGCTATGTTCCTAACCTTAAAGGAAAAGTTCTGTTTTCCCCATTGAAGATGATGATAGCTGTGGGTTTTTGTATGTGACATTTATGATGTTGAGGTATGTTTCTTCTATCCCTACTTTCCTGAGGTTTTTAATCAAGAAAGGATGCTGTATGTTGTCAAATACTTTTTCTGCATCTATTGAGAGAATCATATGATTCTTTTCTTTTATTAATGTGATGTATCATATTGACTGATGTGTGGATGTTGAACTACCCCTGCAGCCCAGGAATAAGCCCCACTTGATCATGGTGAATAATCCTTTTAATGTAGTGTTGGATCCAATGAGCTAATATCTTGTTGAGGATTTTTGCATCCATGTTCTTCAGGGATACTGGTCTTTAATTCTCCTTTTTAGCGGGGCCTTTGTCTGGTTTTGGAATCAAGGTAATGCTGACCTCATACAATGAGTTCAGCATCTAGAACTTTCTATTCAAAGTTTAAATAGTTGCAAAAGATATATATTAACATCTGTCATGTAATCCACATGACTCACTACCTCACTTACTTCAGATCTTTATTCAAATAACACTTTTTCAGAGAGGCCTTTCCTGACCAGCCCATCTAAAATTGCCACTTTCCTCCCATACACTCCCTACTTTATTTTTGTCCTTAGCATTTCTTTTTTTTTTTTTAAGCTTTTTTTTTTTTTTTTTTTTTTTTGAGGTATATTTGAAATACTCAAAGAAATGACACATACTCAGTGTATACATTTTGGCAAGTTTGGACATATGCATATACCCACGACACCATCCCCACAATCAAGGTAATAAACATAACTATCAGGGTGCCTGGGTGGCTCAGTGGGTTAAGCCTCTGCCTTTGGCTCAGGTCATGATCTCAGAGTCCTGGGATCAAGCCCTGCATTGGGCTCTCTGCCCAGCAAGGAGCCTGCTTCCCTCTCTCCCTCTGCCTGCTGCTCTGCCTACTTGTGTTCTCTCTCTCTCTCTCTCTCTCTCTCTCTCTTTCTCTGTGTGTGTGTCAAATAAATAAATAAAATCTTTTTAAAAATTTTTTTTATTTTAAAAATTTAAAAAATAAACTATCACCTCCAAAAGATTTCTTGTGTTCCTTGCTGTGTGTATGTGTGTGTGAGTGCACGTGTGTGTTAAGATCACTTAGCATCTTAGCATGGCCTCTACCCTCCTAACAAGACTTTAAGTGCATGACACTATATTGCTAACTACAGGCATCATGTTACAATGCAGATCTCATGAACCTCCTCACCCTGTAGCATCTCTCACCATCTAGTACACTATAGAATTTGCTTGTCTGTTTTCTTCACTAGAATGTGAGCACCAGGGGGGCAGGAGTTTCTGTTCTTTTTACTGATGTATCCCCAGTGCCTAAAACAGTTTCCAGAACATAGCACGCACTCAGTAAATACCAGCCGAAAATTGAATGAATGATTACTTTCATCTGCTTCTCCTTTCTCATCCTGTGAAATGAATCACTCCATACTCTTATTTTTTGTGCTGGTCTCAGTCTATCAATAACCACTGTGGTAGCCCTTGTGTTTCGTATTATGATTGCAATAACCATCATGAAACTTTGAAGAAAAAAGGGGGGGGGGGTATTACTTTAAAGATCTGGAAATGACAGGGCATGCCTGGGACCATACAGCAAGGTCATGATGAGGAAAGAGCACTCAGACCTGGGGTGCTGCTTTTATTGGGGTCAAAGTTGAGGACCGAGGGTTTCACAGGTTCACTCATCGTTGGTGAATTTATAGAGCCGGAAGAGAAAAAACAAGCAGCACAAATGGTCAGTTATGGAAACCAGGCAAGAGCTTGAAAACAAAGGAGCCTCCAGTGTGGGAATGCAGCCTGTCTCTGTGTCTAGCCCTGCCACCGGCAATGCATTTATTCCAGACAAACCTCTTGGAAGCAGATGCCTCTTGGAAGTGGACGCTGTGACAATCAAAGCTTACCTCAGGCACTTGCATCAGGAGAAAGAGAAAACCCCACATCAGGAGGTTGACACTATGCCTCTCTGTTTTCTGAACATGTTTTTGGCCTGTGCTACCTCTTCATCAGAAAGGCTGCTGGAAGCAGCCGGTCTGTGTGGGATCAATCTCAGTACCTCTAACAGTGAGTAACAGATGTTTAAGAAGTGGTATGTGTACTGAAAGGGGATTGCTGTAGGCACCGGGCACTGAGGCCCATACCTGCACACAACACTTCTCCCATCTTTCCGATAAGACCCACCCAGGTTCCGGGGAGGGGGCTGGGCATCTTCTGCCTTCCAGCGCCCGGACACAGCTCAGGTCCGCCAGCCTCACGGGAGAAAAACTTCAATCACTGCACATCCGAACAGAGGTGCCTTCTGAGGCACAGTGATCATGACAAAGCCTGATGAAGGGGAACAGCGTCCCCAGATACTGTTTCAGAGGAACGCGCCTGCCGGGATGAAATCTCAACGCCAGAGACACCGGCCACAGTGGGAGGATCTAGGCAGACGGCAGCGGAGGGAATAAAAGAGGCAGACAGCTCCCCTTGTGGTAGGGGCCTGTCCACTCCAGCACCGTTACTTTAGTGGGGAGGTGGGGGTGAGCAGAGCGAGGTTTCTGTGGGGCAAACCACTCAGGGTACATACAAACACATCTGTGTCCAGATGCAGGGTTAGCCACAGTTTTCTGCCTCCCTTCCTGATGCTGAGAACTGGCCTCATGAAATGACAAAAAAATAAGAGTAGTTTTTTAATTAAAATAGGCTTATTTCTGGCTTTGCGGTTGTGTTCCTATTTCCTGAGGTTATGGATATTTTATGTTCAGGTAGGGATTAGATAAATAAATTATATACAAACTAATGGGGGGAACCCCCTATAATTCTCAATGCAAAGAGGGAGAATCAAGACATACCTACCAATTTCTTATTTCTGAAAGCTATTGAACTGACTACAACAAAAACAATAGGCACAGATATGTCAATTCCATTTTGGATAAAAATAGAAAGCACTTACAACCCCAAATAAGACTTTCTATGAAGAACGTCTGCCAAGTTCCCTGAAACTGGAACCCAATCGAGGGAGGATGCTGACACAGTGTGTCCCATAGTGACAGCTCATGGGCAGGACTGACAAGGCACTTCTCTAAGGGACACGATATACGCAGAGGAGCCAAATCAAGAACACCTTGTTTGTAGCCAGATATGCCATATGTATACTTTCTTCTCCTGAAAAAGAAAATACCAACAAAGGAAAATGTAATTGAAGACAGCACTCCTTAAAAATAGAAGAAAACCGGAATCTGGTTTGGGAAGGGGGGCAACCAGGAGCTGTTTAGTGGGTATAGAGTTTCAGTTTTGCAACATGAACACGTTCTAGACGTTGGTTGCACAACTACATGGAAATAACACCAGTGAACTGTAGCGTGGAAGTGTTTTCTATGGTAAATTCTATGTTGGTGTATTTTACCACAGTCAAAAATTAGAATTAAAATTAAAAATAGAAAACTTTAGGGGCGCCTGGGTGGCTCAGTGGGTTAAAGCCTTTACCTTTGGCTCAGGTCATGGTCTCAGGGTCCTGGGATGGAGCCCTGCATCGGGCTCTCTGCTCAGCGGGGAGCCTGCTTCCTCCTCTCTCTCTCTCTCTGCCTGCCTCTCTGCCTACATGTAATTTCTGTCTGATAAATAAATGAATAAAATCTTTTTTAAAAAATAGAAAACTTTAATCTGTAGGTTGAAAGGAAAAAGTGATTCAGAAATATCAGTGCTGGGGTGCCTGGGTGGGTCAGTCAGGTAAGCAGCTGCCTTCAGCTCAGATAGTTATCTCAGGATCCTAGGATTGAGCCCTGCATCAGGCACCCTGCTCAGCGAGGACCCTGCTTCTCCTTCTCCCTCTGCACCCACCCTCTGCTGGTGCTCATTCTCTCTCTCCCTCTCTCTCTCTCTCACACACACACTCTCTCCTCTCAGATAAATAAATTAAACTAAATTAAATTAAAAGACCAATGCTGAGAACTGGCCTAATAAAATTCCTTATCTTCAAAGATAGTAGAAGGGTCATTGGGTATTCAGGCAAAACTATCAACGCCTTTAACTGAAGGGGAGAAGATACTCATGTTGCCTCCAGACTACACACCAAAAGACAGTGAAGAAATCCCTAAAGTCCTCTGGGAGAAGAAAAGTGAGACTCCAATACTTTGTACCAAATCGAACTATTTTACCACACCAAAGGCAACAGATAAATATTTCCAGCATGCCAAATTCAGGGAAGGCTTTTCAAAAACACTAGTAGACATAAACTCTAGCCAGTCAAGAGATAAATGGAGAAAATGAGGTATAAGGATTAGCTGTGAGTGCTAAATCCGTTTCAGTGCAAGAAAAAAAGCTAAAGTTGTTGCAGGCATGGTTACAGGGCAGAAGGTAAGTGTTATGAACTATGAAAATGTAACCAAAGATCAGCATGGGGATGATGGGGACAGAAAAGCAAGTGGGCATTAATATAAACAAGCTGACATGTGCAACTTTTGTAGTTGGAGTATCAA
The DNA here is from genome assembly GCF_030435805.1 of Mustela lutreola. Taxonomy (NCBI): domain Eukaryota; kingdom Metazoa; phylum Chordata; class Mammalia; order Carnivora; family Mustelidae; genus Mustela; species Mustela lutreola. The sequence goes on from NC_081297.1 coordinate 60,880,264, forward strand.
AAACTATTTTTAACCTGCTAAAGCAAGTAACAAAGTATAAAGGAAATTACCAGAAGAAGTAATAGTAATTCTATAATCAGTGAAAATCAGTCAAGTGGAAGGGGAGAAGTAGAAGTATGCCATTTTATGCTATTTTAATTATTTCTAGCAGAGGCAGTCAACTCTATGTGATACGGAATTGAGTGCATCATTTGAAATAATGGTTATAAAGATAATCAACAGGACTATAAACAAACCATGAATCTTTTATGTTATCAGAAGTACTACACATCAAAGAGAAAAAAGAAACACAGATCACATAACAAAATATAAATGATAAAAAATTGTAGGATGTAAGGGCAACGTGAAGAAGATAAAACTAGTACCAAACGTACCTATCATATGAATAAATAAAAATAGCATAAATTCATGCATTAAAAGGAAAAGATTCTCAGATTGGACCACAAAACAAAACTAAACCATAAATAATGAATTAAAAAGATAGATCAATAACAAAGTAATTGCTTCATTTTTGTCTTCCTCTCAGCCTGTCCCCATTGCTGACTTCCTCCCTGAATAATTCAGTAGGAAAGCCAGTAGGCAAAACCCAGCAGGGCAGGTGTTTGCAGGGGCAGGGCATGGGATGGGGGATTGATGGAAAGCTGGAGCTGAGTATTGGAAGTGTAGAGAGATGAGGAGGGTGACTACACAGGGGAAGTGGGGCAAGAGGGAATGTAGCACCTGGCATGGGGTATCGGAGCCCAAGCAGGGTAGGGAGGGGATCTACACATTGCAGGGTGAGTGGGCCTGAACTCTGTGGTGCCAGACCTTGAAATGGGATGTAACTCTTGTTTTTCAGGGGCACCTGGGTGGCTCAGTTGGCTGAACCTCGGACTCAGTTTTGGCACAGGTCACGATCTACTGGGTCATGAGATGGAGCTCCGCAGCAGGCGCCAAGCTCAATGGCAAGTCTGCTTGGGATTCCTTCCTTCTGCCCCTCCTCCCACTCATGTGCATGCTCTCTCTCTCTCTCTTTCTCAAATAAATTTTTAATAAAAAAGAACTCTCGAGGGATGCCTTGGTGGCTCAGTTAAGCTGCTGCCTTTGGCTCAGGTCATGATCCTAGGGTCCTGGGATTGAGTCCCACATCATCAGACTCCTTGCTCAGGTGGGAGCCTGCTTCTCTTTTCTGACTCTGCCTGCCGTTCTGCCTGCTTGTGCTCTCTCTTTCTCTCTGACAAATAAATAAATAAAATCTTTTTTTTTTTTTTTTTTTTTTTTAAAGAACTCTCAGGGGGCACCAGGGTGGCTCAGTCATTAAGCATCTGCCTTCGACTCGGGTCGTGATCCCAGGATGCTGGGATTGAGCCCCGCATCAGGCTCTCTGCTCTGCAGGGAGCCTGCTTTTCCCTCTCCCACTCCCCCTGCTTGTGTTCCATCTCTCACTGTATCCCTCTCTGTCAAATAAATAAAATCTTTTAAAAAAATAAATAAATAAAAATAAATAACTCTCGGTTTTCAGTATATATAAATAGATGTAGAACTACGTCTAGATGTAAATGCGCATGTGTTTTTATTTGTACAAATGCACATACATGTGTACATATATACATATATACACTGCCAGCTGTGACCATGGAAGGGTCTGGAAACAGTGGCATCTCAAGAACAATGAGCACATATCTTTATTTCTAAATACCAGTTAAGAGAGCAGAGGTCGTTGGAGAAATGGCTGATACCAGGCAGGGCCAGAGCAAAGTACATGATGAGTCTGGAATGCCTTGTTGTGCCAGAAAGGGGAAAAACACTCCAAGAATGATGGACACACGACGAAAGACTACAGGGGCTAACCAGAAGCCTAGCTTACTCCCACTACTGCCAGCTTATCTCAGACTAACCACATTCCATGGAGACAAAAAAAAAAAATTATAAATGATTATAATAATAATGGCAATGATAATAACAAAATTACAATGCAATAACTAAAGAGGAAGCCATGGACCTGTACCCCTGGAGCTAATAATACATTATATGTTTATGTTTATAAAAAAATTTTAAAATAAAAAAATAAAGAGGAAGCCATGAGTCCATATTGATAGAAATAAATGAATGAAGAAATGGGGAAGTAAGAAAGATTTTCCTAACAGCAGAATGTCAAAGATAGGGGGAATGACTGAACTAGAAAATAACTATTAGGCAGCCATGGTAGGAATCAATAATTCAGCCAGGAAGCTTGAATGAGGGCTAAAACTCATTGGTAAAAGTTTGATGAAGAGCAGGATATTTACATAGCCTCAAAGTACCTTCCAACAAAATATATATTAATTATAAAGAGGGGAAAGGGTGGATGGTTCTTTGGCTAGGCATCTGCCTTCTGCTCAGGTCATGATCCCGGGGTCCCGGGAACGAGCCCTGTGTCAGGCACCCAGCTTGGAGGGCATCTGCTTCTCCCTCTCCCTCTGCCTCTCCCCACTGCTTGAGCTCGCTCTCTCTCTCTCTCTCTCTCTCTCTCAAATAAATAAATGAAATCGTTTAAAAAAAAAAAAAGAGGGAAAAGAGTAATTCACAGTGAAGAAAACTGTCAGACATCCCATTAATCAGTGATGATCAAGCAAAGTTAACATCACAAAAATGGGACGAATCAAAATTATGAACCACCTGATAGCATATAATATGGAAAATATGGTATGGATTCCCGATATTCTTGCTTAAAATGCAGAAGCTCAATCTAATTGTGAAGAAAGAGCAAATGAACCCAAAGTAGGGGACATTCTACACAAGTGGCCTCTAACGTGGAGAAGTGGAAAAGCCATGAAAGTCAAGGAAAGCCTAAAGAACTGTGACAATGACATTCTATACATAATCTTGGATTGGATCCTGGGGTCATTACTGGGACATTACTGGGACAACTGGCAACATTGAAAGGGGGCCTGTGAATCAGACGGCAATAAGGCATCAAGAGTATAGTGGATATTGTGTGGGTAGTTGGAGGGAGGTGGGTTAGGGTCTTAAGAGGGGAAGAGGAAGCATGCCCAGATCCCCATGGGTGGGGGATGCCCAGGATACATCCCAGTAACTGCCACTTTCAGGGTAGCCAATCCCCCAGCTCTCCCAGACCCCCAGCCCAGCACACCATGCCTTCTCAGGGGAGGGGGGAGCATTGAGCTGCCTGTGCATGGAGGCAACATTCTCAAGGCCCAGTCTCCCAGATGGAGAGGTTTTCCACAGACTGCCCAGGCAGTCTCAGACCTTCCCGCAGAGAAACTGGATCCTGAAGAAGGAAACAATGGACTCACTCAGGAGGAAGCTGGAGTCTAACTGAGAAGCAGAGACACTGCTCTCCCTCCGCGTGTGCTCCAGGGGCCTCTGGAAGTGGGATCTTTCTGCACTTAGCTGTCTCTTGCTGATTCTCTCTCTCCTTTTTTTGGTAAGATTTTATTTATTTATTTGACAGAGAGAGATGCAGTGAGAGATGGAACACAAGCAAGGGGCAGTGGGAGACGGAGAAGCAGGCTCCCTGTAGAGCAGGGAACCCAAGGCAGGGCTCGATCCCAAGACTCTAGGATCATGTCCAGAGCCGAAGGCAGCCACTTAATAACTGAGCCACCCAGGCACCCCCTGGTTCCCTCCTGAACCCCCTCCTTCTCCACCTCCATTGTAGACCTCACCCTCCAGCTCTGTTACCCTCTGAGCAACCCTGGCAATGGCCTTATTTTCCTCTCTGTCCCTGCTGCCCTGGGGATGAGATGCAGCCTGGGAGGTGCTTATGGGCAAGAAATATTGATTTTCCAGGATAGTCATGGATGTATGAGAAGCAGCACAGAAAACATAAAATGGAGCCCCATCGGGAAAGCTAGGGTTGGTGGTTGCTGTCCTGTGATGCTTTGTGGAGGCGGTGAGCCATGGTGGGAAGAGCATGGACATCAGAGCCAGACGGATCCAGATACCAATCCCAGTCATGCCACGTGCCGTCTGTATCACCCTGCTAATCTACTTAACCTCTCTGAGCCTCAGGATCCCAGTCTGCCATCAATACAAACCTGCACAAACAGAATTAAATTCATCATCTGTCTGGCTCAAGGTCAGATCTCGCAAAATGTGAGTCTCCTCCTCCTTCTCACCAACCCACAACATTCCACCCAGCAGCCACAGTAGTAATCTCTCTCTCTCTCTCTCTCTCTCTCTCTCTCACACACACACACACACACACACACACACACACACGCACGCGCACACACACACTCAAAACAAGACTCCGCCTCCCACAATCCCTCTCAGGAAAAAAAAAAAAAATGTGCCTTTGTCTAGAAGCCATTCTCTTTTTTTTTAATTTATTTTTTATTTATTTTCAGGATAACAGTATTCATTATTTTTGCACCACACCCAGTGTTCCATGCAATCCGTGCCCTCTATAATACCCACCACCTGGTATCCCAACCTCCCACCCCCCGCCCCTTCAAAACCCTCAGATTGTTTTTCAGAGTCCATGGTCTCTCATGGTTCACCTCCCCTTCCAATTTACCCCAACCCCCTTCTCCTCTCTAACTCCCCATGTCCTCCATGCTTTCTGTTATGCTCCATAAATAAGTGAAACCATATGATAATTGACTCTCTCTGCTTGACTTATTTCACTCAGCATCATCTCTTCCAGTCCCGTCCATGTTGCTACAAAAGTTGGGTATTCGTCCTTTCTGATGGAGGCATAATACTCCATAGTGTATATGGACCACATCTTCCTTATCCATTTGTCCGTTGAAGGGCATCTTGGTTCTTTCCACAGTTTGGCAACCGTGGCCACTGCCGCTATAAACATTGGGGTACAGATGGCCCTTCTTTTCACTACATCTGTATCTTTGGGGTAAATACCCAGTAGTGCAATGGCAGGGTCATAGGCAAGTTCTATTTTTAATTTCTTGAGGAATCTCCACACTGTTCTCCAAAGAGGCTGCACCAACTTGCATTTCCACCAACAGTGGAAGAGGGTTCCCCTTTCTCCACATCCCCTCCAACACATGGTGTTTCCTGTCTTGCAAATTTTGACCATTCTAACTGGTGTAAGGTGATATCTCAATGGGGTTTTAATTTGAATCTCCCTGATGACTAGTGATGATGAACATGTTTTCATGTGTCTGATAGCCATTTGTATGTCTTCATTGGAGAAGTGTCTGTTCATATCTTCTGCCCCTTTTTTGATATGATTGTCTGTTTTGTATGTGTTGAGTTTGAGGAGTTCTTTATAGATCCTGGATATCAACCTTTTGTCTGTACTGTCATTTGCAAATATCTTCTCCCATTCTGTGGGTTGCCTCTTTGTTTTCTTGACTGTTTCCTTTGATGTGCATAAGCTTTTGATTTTGATGAAGTCCCAAAAGTTTATTTTCGCTTTTGTTTCCTTTGCCTTTGGAGACATATCTTGAAAGAAGTTGCTGTGGCTGATATCGAAGAGATTACTGCCTATGTTCTCCTCTAGGATTCTGATGGATTTCTGTCTCACGTTGAGGTCTTTTCTCCATTTTGAGTTTATCTTTGTATACGGTGTAAGAAAATGGTCGAGTTTCATTCTTCTACATATAGCTGCCCAGTTTTCCCAGCACCATTTATTAAATGGTGCTAGAAGCCATTCTCTTAGCCAAAGGGAGGATTCCCGGCTGTATCCCAGACCTGCTAAGTGGAGAGGGAGGAAGTTTCCCCAGCAGCTTCTGGGGTACCCTGAGGTTCAAGACTAACCACCCTGATGCTGACCTCCCTCTTTTAATGATAATCTCCACAGGATCTTCTACACCTGCCCTGAGGAGTGTTAGATCCTGTTAACAGGAATCCTAGCAGTCCTCAGACATCCCTGCGGGCATTTCCTCTCTTTGTCGAGGAGGAGAATGAGGCCCAGAGAGCAGCAGAGCAGCGCTCAAGGCCCACACAGTCAGGTGATGGCAGATTGGAACTTAGGTGCAGGTGTTCTCACTAAAAAATAATGGTTTTTTTAATAAAATGGGTTTTTTCAGGTTTTTTTTTTTTTAAAGATTTTATTTATTTGACAGAGAGAGATTACAAGTAGGCAGAGAGGCAGGCAGAGAGGCAGGCAGAGGAGAGAGGAGGAAGCAGGCTCCCTGCTGAGCAGAGAGCCCGATGCGGGACTCGATCCCAGGACCCTGAGATCATGACCTGAGCTGAAGGCAGCGGCTTAACCCACTGAGCCACCCAGGCACCCCGGGTTTTTTCAGGTTTTTAAGAGTCATTCAGATTACATCCAGTGACAGGAGTGGGGGAGAAACGAAGATCAGGAAAACATCTCAGCAGGCCTCATGGGGTGCTAGGCAGGGGCCAACCTGGGCCGCGAGCCCCTCCAGCTGCTCCACCAGCAGCCATCTTGCCATAACTTCAGGCCCCCAGCATGAGCAGTGACATCTCTCTGCCTCTGGAATCTCTGTCTTCCTCTCCTCCTCTATTGTTTTTACATCTTGGTGAGTTTTCCTTCTCTTGGCCTCGCATTCAGAATTTACTGAGAGGGATCTCATCGACTTGTTTGGAACCATCCAATGGGGAGGACCGGAAATGAATAGGTCTCTCACCCAGGCCTCCACAGAAACCACTGTGCTTCCCATGCCCAGCCTGTTGGTGAATTACCTCCAGAAAAACCCTTGACTTCCTCACCAAATAGGAGAGGCCAGAGTAACAGGAGTAATCTGACCAAAGTCTGGAACTTGAGTGCAGAGAACCACTGTGACCTCTCTTTCTCAGAAGGGAGCTACACGCATAGCCTTTGCACACCTTTGTCATCCATCTTTCCCCTAAGCCAGAATTCTTAACTGAGAACAGAGGATGAGGCTGGGCTCTTGGAGGGACAGATGGTAGAGGTTGGAGGCTGGTCTGGAGCCCTGGAGTAGGATTGCCTCATCTAGCAAATAAAATACAGAACACCAGTTAAATGTGAATTTCAGATAAACAAGAAGCAATTGGTATAAGTATGTACCATGCGATATTTGAGATATACTTACACTAAAAAAAATATTGACTGCTTATCTGAAAATCACATGTAACTGAGTGGCTTACATTTTTATCTGATAATGCCACCTGCGAGAGCAGGGACGATGTCTGTTTTGCCCAGTGTTGAGCTCCAGGACCTAATTCATGCCTGGCATTTGGTAGACATTCAATATATTCTTTTGAAATATTTCATTGCTGAAGAAGGCCTCTCAGCAGTCCCTCCCTCCCCACTCAAGGTAAATATATCCCCCCGGGGCCAGCTTTGAACACGTAAATTGACTCATTCAATTTACTAGACTGGAGCAATTAGCTAGCATTAAGATCTGTGCTAAATAAATGGAATACAGAGATAAATAACCTATCAGTCTTGTCCTCAAAATGGTAATTAACCAGTAGGAGCAACAGACCTGAACAGAGAATTACACAGAGTATGATACATGCTGGACAATGACAGTGGAAGGCCTGTGCCAGGTGACTTGGCTCACCATTTTATCTTCAAAACCTGCATCCTGGCAGGCAAATGTGAGTGGAATGGGAAAATGAAAAGGTGGATATGGGAACAGTGTACTCTGGGGCCACAGAGGAGAGGTGGCCACTGAGGGAGGCGCAAGGGTGAGCAGGTTGGGTTCACTCCAGGGAGGGGGTAAGAGCAGATGTGGATCTTGAGATTTCAGGAAGACAGCAGAGAGGGCTGTCAGCCTTTCTGAGCCTTCCTGGCCTTTCTGAGCCAGGAGCAGCATGAACACACAGAATACTTCGGGGAGCAGGGAGTCACTCACGGGGCTAGAGATGAGGTCGGAAAGGTGAAAGGCCTGGAACACATGGCCAAGGGGGTTGAAATTTATCCTGGGGGTAAAGGACGGTCCATAAAGACTTTTTGAAGAAAGCCGTGGCCTGCATGTCAGGAGATCCCCCAGCATTAACATGAAGGGTGGACAGCGGTGGAGACACACTGAAGGCTGAGTCCAGTGTGAAACTACTGAAGGAGTCTCGTATGCAAATGGACAGAGGCCGGAACTTGGGGGTTATTGGGGGTATTGGGAAATAAGCCTGCAGGGCTAGACCACATCCTCAGGGACTCGCTGTGAATGTCCCCATCTATCCCCTGTCCTGTTCCTAAGTGCCCTGGGCCATGGGAGGGGAGGCTGCCACTGAGAGGGAGAATTGGAGAGGAAGGGGAGGTGGAGGCAACCCAAAACAAACTTCCTTCCCTTCGCAGGCTTGCCTTAGGAGAGAGAAGGGAGCCTCTAGGCTCTTCCCTCCGGCTGCTGCCCGAGGGAAAAGGCTTCCTTTGGCTGACAGAGTGTGGAGCTGTCTGTGGACTACAGGTGGGCTCTCACCTTCAGTGGGACCCCCCACCCCACTACCATGCCCAGCAAGATGCGCTCCCTGCTGAGGACAGGAGGTTCAGTCTCGGGGTGCAGCAGCCCCCTCCTTCCTGGAGATGACCCCAAAGCATGTCCCAGGGAGATCATCAAAAATTCCAACCCAGTATTTACCCAAAGAACACAAAAATACTAATTCAAAGGGAGACGTGCACCCTGGTGTTTACAACAGCATTATCAACAACACCCCAGTTAGGGAAACAACTCAAGTGTCCCCCCGCTGATGAATGGATGAAGAAGATGTGGTGTATATCTACCATGGAATATTACCCAGCCACCGAAAGGAATGAAACTTGCCATATGCAACAACGTGGATGGAGCTAGAGTGTATTATGCTACGTGAAATAAGTCAGTCAGAGAAAGACAAATACTATATGATTTTACTCTTATGTGGAATTTAAGAAACAAAACAAACAAAGGGGGAAGAGAGAGAGAGGCAAACCAAGAAAGACTTTTTTTCCTTAATGTATTTTATTTATTTGAGAGAGAGAGCTTGCGTGCAAGCAAGGGGAGTGGTAGTGGGAGAGGGAGAAGGAGAAAAGCAGACCCCCAGCTGAGCACGGAGCCTGAGGCTGGGCTGAGATCATGACCTGAGCCCAAGTCAGGAGTCCAGTGCTTACCCAAATAAGCCACCCGGATGCTCCCCAAGAAACCACCTCTGAACTATAGAGAACAAACTGCCGGGTTATCAGAGTGATGGAGAGTGGGGGGTGGGTGAAATAGGGGATGGGAATTAAGGAGGGCACTTGTGATGAGCACCAGGAGACATATGGAAGTATTGAATCACTATACTGTACACTTGAAACACATATTACACAGTAAGATAACTAACGGGAACTTAAAGAAAAACTAAAAAAAAAATTCCAACCTGAGGGGGATACAGGAGATCAACTACTTCAGCCAGAGGTCTGGAACCAGCCCCAAGTCCTGGGTTCATCCCCCACCACCTCCCTTATGCCTCTGTGGGCAACTCGCTGCTCCATCTCCCCCACTTCCAGAGCCACCAGACCCTGCTTCTGCCAGGCATAGAGTTTGGAGTCAGACTAACCTAGGTTCAAATCCACCCAGATATGTGATCCTGTGCAAGTCACCTCACCTTTGTGAATACACTTTCTTGGCTTGGTAAATAACACATACCTCATGACCGTGATGAGTTAAATAAAATATCCCACATGAACAAACTCAGGACAGCACCTGGCATGTGGTCAGCATGCCTGAAACTGCTAGCCCTTTCTTTGTTCATTCACCCTGCTACTATATTCTGGGCACCTACTATGTGCGGGCTCCTTTCTAGGTGCTGGGAAAACAGTGGCAAGCAAAAACCTAATCCCATCACGGAAGTTCCATTCTCCTGGGGTAGGTAGATGTTCATTAAGTGATCACACAAATAAAAATAAAATTATACCAATAATGAGTACCATGAAGGAGAGAAACTCACACCCATTTAGTTACTCCAAGAACTTCCCAAGATGGAGCCTGGGGCTGGCACACCTTTGGCATGGCCCAAGCCAGGGGAAGGTTAGGGGCCTCACTTTCCTGTTAACTGGTCTCCCAGAAGCCCCAGTTCCCAAAAACAAATGTATTCAGAATAGGGAACTTGGGAGGGGAGACCTGGAATGCCCCCAGATCCAATCCTGAACCGGGCTCCCCAAAGCCCCTCCCCACCCCCAAGATAAATAAAGAACCACTAGGCTACTCCCCTCCACAACGTCTCCCCAGGGCAGACAGACCCTGCTCCACCATGAACTGCTTCACATTCCTGCTGCTGGCCAGCTTAGTCCCCACCTCTCTTGCCATCCTTAATGGTGAGTCTGGCTCCAGTCACACTCTTCTTTGTCCCTCAGAGGTCATCGGGCTGTCAGCTGGAGCACCCTCAGCTCTAGGGCGAGCTCTCCTTAATCCTTGTAACATGTTGTGTGGAGAGGTTCGGAGATGCATAACCAAAAGTGCACTCCTGGTGGCCCAGTGGGTAGGATGTCTGCCTTTGGCCTTGGGATCCTGGGATCGAGCCCTGCATTGGGCTCCCTGTTCAGCATAGAGTCTGCTTCTCCCTCCTGCATTCTCTCTGTCTTCTCTCTCTCTCTCAAATAAAGAAATAAGATCTTTAAAAAAAAAAAAAAAAAAAAGTTTATACCTGGGATGACTGAGATAGGAAGGCAGGGAACTAGGACACATGACCCCAGAAATCCTGTACACTAGAAAGCCTGGGGCTGGGGTCCAAGGAACCACCTGGACCCAAATCAAGGTGGACTATGTCTCAACAGAGATTCAGATTAGATCCAACCTCTGAGGATGCTGGACGCCTCAGGCAGAGCCACTGTTTCTCCCTGCCTCCCTCTGTAACAATGAGGGCAAGACATATGCACACATTCATTTAGCTGCTATTTATTGAACACATACTACATGCCAGACACACAACTCTAGGCACTTGGGCTACACAAACAAAACTCAAAGACCTCAGTCATCATTGAGATTTTCTCCCAGGAGAAAGAAACAAATAATTAGCATATTAGATTGCATAGTGCGTTAGAAAATGTTAAGACCTAGACCAGGATGAGGAAGGTGGACATGCTGAGGTAGGAGGGGGTTCATAGAAGCATCTCCCATGTTAAATGTCTTAAGACCCCTGGAGTCTAACCTCTTTTTCAGAGCCAGAAGATGAAATCCACTTGGAGGCTCAGCCCATGGATGCCTGTAAGTCTCATGTTGGCAAACTGTACAGTAAGTTGTGGTAGTAAAAGGCTGCCCAGCAAATAATGAATTCTCCCCATGAGGAAGAAGTGGAGCAAAGGCCATCCCTCCTAGTGTTGGACCCTAATCCTTTCCACTGCATTAATTAGCCAGCATCTAGGGGCCAGGAACAATATGAACAGCAATTCATGCTGTGTAGTCATTGAAGATGGGTGTAGGAACCACTCATACCCAAATGTTAGCAGGTGGAGAGTGTCAGCTCACCCTGAGATGAGGAAGCTGGTGAATTTGCTAGAAGTGGAATTCCTATTCAATGCCATTCAGAATCAGTGATGTGCCTTTCAGGTGCTCATAGATTTGGATGCAGGCGTGGGACATCAATTCTGGTCTATACTGACTGGGCAATGGCTCTACCGTGACCTGCTCTGTGTGTTAAGGGATATGGCACAGTGCCAGCTGGCTGTTCCTTACATGAGCTCTTTCTCTGCCCCTCACTCCCTCTATCTCCTCGGTCCCCGCTGCCCAGCTGATCCCTAAAAGGGACCATGTCTCCCTTGAAAACCCTTCTAAGGAAACTCCCATCTCCAGCGAAGAGCTGGGTTTCAAAGGGGAAGGTGTGATCAGATCTACGAGGAGACTAACAAATCAAAAGCTCGAGCTGCTTCACCCCATCCCCCAGGAGGCCAGTTTCAGAAATGCTGCCCCTCAGTCAGAAGAAACTACGGAATTCACTCCGAGGGCTGGTAGGAGCCTGGGCGGAGGGAAGAAGCTGGGAGGGAGGCCAATTAACCGGAAAAGGCTGGGGCCCAACAGTGCCTTGGCGGGGCGGGGGAGTTGGGGTTAGGAAGAATAAGGAAGCTTCAGGGGAACAAGAATTAAAGGTAAATGAGACTCAAAGGATCCACTGACTGCCTATGATGGCACCGTGGAAGGCCGTGACTTGTACATGGAGGAGACACAGGGTCACTGGCCTCAACTCAACATTTCTTTCCCAATATTTCCCAGCAACCACCCCAGAGGGAAAACTGGCCAAGCTCAGCCATAATATTGGGAAGAACCTGGTCAAAACCATGAAAGAGACCATAACCTACCCGAAAAGACTACTCCCTCATTCCTATGAAGTCACAAGGCCCTAGTGATAAGGAGGCCCAATCCCAGGCTGGGCGAAAGCCAGTGTCTGCAGCACCCACACTACCCTGACTGCCAGCTCTCAGCCCCTCACACTCCTCATTAAAGCTTTGCATCCCAAGCTTGGCTCTGTGGTGGCTCTGTTGGGCAGGAAGCAAGGCTGGAGGCTTGCACTCTCCTAGGATTCTTCCTGAGTTACCCCGTCACTCTAATTTTAAACCTCTCCTCAGCTTACAAACCCGTTCAGGTCTTCATATCCCAAAATATCCTCCGTGAGGTCTTGACTGGCCTCAAACTGCCCCTCCTCCTCCCCGTGCTCCCGCCTCCATGCTCCCTCCCCCTTCTGCCCTCCTTGTCCCCCTGCCATCTCCCTTTTCACACCTGCCAGCCCCAAATCACCGACAGCAACAAGCCTGGTGGCTACTTCCAGTCCCTACTCTCCTGGCTACCTCTGCAGAACTGGACACAGTTACACTTTCTAGAAATTTTCTCCTCGCTGACTTCCAATGTGCTGCACTTGATTGGTTCTCTGAGCCCCCTCACCTTCCTTTCTGGCACATTTCCTGACTGTGTGCTCTATGCTCCTATCCTGTGCCCCCTTGTCTTCTCTCCGCCGTCCTTCCTCTACATCCCCATCATCCCCATCTGTCAGTGCGTGGCTCCCACTGACCCACTCACCAAACATCCACCAAGTGTCTACCACATGCTATCCTCGTCTACCCAATACTTGCCAAACTCCCCCCAACCCTGGCCAGTGTTCACTGTAAAGGCATATAGGACGCAATGGGGAGAAAAGAGAATGGGAAAAGAAGAATATCTTCCCATCTTGCAAATGGAAGAAAGACTGCCCATTCAAGAGAAGATAGGGTGGCAGAAAGGAAACGGAGAGATAACAGAATATAGATATAATGGTCTCTGCTCCCCCCTTCTTGGCACAAAGCTTCAAAACCCTGAGTGTGAATAAAGAAAGACAGGGGCATGACTGAGTTTTTCCAATTCTGGAGGCACCTCTGAGGTCTATTGTCCTACCCCCAGAGCATAGAGAAAGACGTACTCCAAAGACCCAAAGAGTGACTGATATATTGCAATGCAGACCTAGGGCTGCCCCAGCCCAGGGGAATCTGGAGGTGGAGTAGATAAAATGATCTCCTTCCTTCCTTTGCTTTCTTCTGACACAGAAAGTTTCCACCTGCCTGTTTTCCCTAGTTTACCTACCCTCCCCTCCAGTACAAAGACACATTCACAGCTCCACCAAGAACATCTCCCAACCTAGATGGGAAGTTCTATGATGGGCCTCTCACAAGCTATAGCTTGAGATAAGACATAAATTCTTGCCAAAATAACAGCGGAGGGAGATGAGAGATTATGCTGTTTAGAAAGGATTTGGGAGGAGAAGTTTCCTGAGAAGATTAGATTAGGAAAATGGAAGTGTATTGGAGATTAAAAGCCCCAGACTCATCCTTCTGACCCTCCAGCCTCAGACCAATACAAAAAATGAAATGAAGGTCATGATGTAATGGGGATCAAAGAAAGTATCCCCCTTACTAATGGCTGGACAAATGTTCTATAAACCCATAACGCAGGGCTCTCTGTTAAAACTGGATAGGAAAGAGGCACCTGGGTGGCTCAGTGGGTTGGGCCTCTGCTTGGGTCGTGGTCTCAGGGTCCTGGGATCAAGCCCCACATGGGGCTCTCTGCTTGGCAGGGAGACTGCTTCCCCCTCTCCCTCTGCCTGCCTCTCTGCCTGCTTGTGATCTCTCTCTCTCTCTCTGTCAAATAAATAACCTTTAAAAAAAAAAAAAAAAAAAACTGGATAGGAGATCCCAGGCCAAAGGGGCCTTCTACTCTGACCCCAACCTCCCACTCTCACCCCATCCCACCTCACCCCACTACCAATTCACAGACCGAACAAGAGGCAGAGCTGGAGAAGCTATTCAGGGGTTCTCACCCATAAAATCATCTACTCTATCACCAAAGGAAAGTAAGCAACAAATGAGAAAATGGGCTGTGAAATATTCCCTCCAACTTGCTCCTCTTGTGGGGAGGGGACATCTAAGAGGGAAAGCCCTCAACACGGAGTAGCCATCTCTTCTCTCAACCTTTGAGGTTTAACAGGTGGGCCTACAATCTGCAACCAAACACAGGTGTGCCTGGAGGCGTGGGAGGCAGGGGGTGGGGGATGGGTCAGACCAGCTGTGCATCAGAGCAGTCTCCCAATCACAGATATTTGGCCATTTGTGACCTACAAAGTGGCTACATCACATGATCCACTGATTCTTATAGCCCCCACTGTGGCAGGGAATACATTTCCAAACAGGAAATGAAGAAAGAAGTTTCTAAGTGCTTCCCGAAAACCTACCCACTTAATCCTTGCAAAAGACAAAACAAAAAGAAAAAATGTTATCTACATTTTCAGATGAAGAAATCAAGTAACAGTTTCTCACCACTATTCTGTGTATATCCTCCTGGAATCGGTGAGGTGACCAGAATACTCTTGCCCTCCAAGGCCTCTCAATGGGATCCAGAAAGGTCAGAGATGGACTCCAGGACCGTTCTGTGCCCTAAAACTCCATTTCCTCCCTCTGGCTGCCTGCTGAGGACTAAACAAACATGAGCTGGCACCATAAAATATCAAATAATTCAATTCCAGCAGACAAAAACTGCACTAAATTTGAACCTACTCCCCATCCTAATATCAAAAGTAACAAAGAGCAAAATTTAAATATACTTTCTTTTACATGAAAATGCAAGAAAATGAAAAGTCCAAAATTTTCCCTTTCCAATGTCTATTCTGCTCATTCTTAGCCAGGAGGTCTTACCCCAAAGGAACTTAGCTTTGTTCATTTGCCTGGCCATCTTCATCCTTAAAGACTATCCACTGGCCACCAGGTCAGTTCTCCATTTCCCCCAGATGCCTCCTGTGCTCTGGCTGGGCCTCCCCACCTGAAAAAGTTCTGTGGCCTCTTGGGATGGGATGGAAAGGGTGTCCCTTGAAGCCAGCTGTTTGGTGGAATAAGGTCAGGGTGTGAAGGGAAGGGTCGGTACACACACTCTCCCTGTGATTTCAGCTTCCCAAAGTGTGGGTAGGGGTGAGAACCTGCACCTCCCCCCCTGTCTGGCCTTAGGGGGAGCCTTTCTCCAGACCTGGAAGGGATGGACAGTAGGAGGGACTGTGGGAAGATCTCAGGCCTGGTGAGGATGAGGAAGGTGGTGAGCCTGAGCTTGATGAGTGTTTCCCCAGAGTCAAGGGCAAGGCTGTGATGTGTGGAGGCAGGGGGCTAGCCTGGCTTCCCCTGACCTATAAGCAGTTCCTCCAGTAGCTCCAAACTCAGAGTGACGGGGACACAGACTAATACTATGGCACCAGCTCCACACCAACAAAACTTAAAACAAAAGCATATGGTCAGGCCACAGGGCAATTAGGTGCCCAGAACCCAGTGCACAAAAACCCTGTGGGTTTTGTGGGGGAGGGGGAGGGACCTTTAATGAGGATTCAAAGTTCAAGAGAAGACAATATGGAAGAGGGCTCCTCAGCCCCAGCAGCCTCCCACGTCCTACATGTCCCATCCCATGGAGAGGTTAATTCATACATTGTTTTCTAGACGTGGGGAGCATGACTACTGCTTCTTTTGTCAAAGCGGGGTGGTTAATACTTTCTGTCATCTTGTGATATTTAAAAATTTAAAATAGTGCTCCCAGTCATCCTAATTTGACTCAGATGTAGCGAGATGGATTACTTTCCTGCATGAACCCGCTTTAGTGTGTGTTTTCATCTTTTCAGTAACTACGTGTGGGGGAGGAGGGTCCTGATCACGGATTGCTGGCCATGTACCTTCAGGGCATGGGCAGTACCTCCTCCAGCCCTCACCCCTGAATAACTGTGCCGCTTTGAAACTAAACTAACAAAAGTCGCAGGGCTCGACACTAACACACACACTCCCTCCCACACACACACCCCAACCCGCGCCAGCCGCGCTTCGCGCTAGTTTCCAGATTGGCGCGCCCTCTAGCGGCCGCACTCCGCTTTGCATCCTTATTAAATCCAACTCACCCCCAGTCATCCTCCCTGATCCAGAAATGAATAAATATTCTGTCTGTTCTAGTTCGGTTTTTAAAAGCACTTAGATGGGGAGACGTTTCCTTTTTATTTTAATATACCTCAGGTATGGCCCCTACGAATTCAACCTCTTTTCCAAGAAAATCCTATCTTTTTCTCCAACTCAGTCAGCAGAACATCCTTCTCTTTTCTTTCCCTTTCATGCTGATTTTTCTCACTCTCAAACTAAAACTTGTATCTCACATGCACCCCATGTCTCCTTAATTCCCTAAGTCTGATGTCTAGAGACACAGTGTTCCAGGTACAAGATTTGCTCATTTTTCTCCTATCCTTCCGGTTTGTAATAATTTCATAGATTTTTTTTTTTTTTCATCCACATTGGTGTTTCCTCCACATAAGGGGTTCTGGTCCTTTTTACCTGCATGAAGTCCACCACATTCATGTGGTTAATCCCACAGTGGGCCCTGAGGTCAGAGGTCAGGGTCGACTTAACAAATGTACAATCCAGAGCCAACTTGAGACTGTGTGGTAGGAAATAATTTCAGGATCTTGTCGGCAGGCCATAAATAAAATCGCTCCATGCTTCCCTCTATGGTCCTAACCATAGTTTAAAACAAAGTAGACAATCAAGATGTGGGACAGCCAAGTGAGCATTGCTCACCAAAGATTAGCACAAATAATCTGAAGCCAAAATTTAACTGTCTCATGTTCTGTGCCCCCATGAAATCGGGGCAATTTCATTCCCACTTCAGCTGCACCTATAAAGCTGCAGGTCAAAGTTACCTTCAAACCTTTTGCCTGTTAAAATCCACTGCACTGGAATGCCCCTAGGCCAGGCCTTGATTTCAGTGCCAAGGCCCACTAGCATGTCAACCCTTTGCCCCTCTGAATCAGGCCAATGTAGAAGGTGCCCCCAAGAACAGGAGCAAAAGGGAGAGAAGATACCAATGTTATTACTGGCCAGACAACCCATAGCACTCTCACCTCTCTGGCAAACCAAACTAAAGAATGCAATCAAGACACAAGTCCAAAAGGGGCCCCTCTACTTCCTCTCTGCCTGAGCCACTAAACAGATAGGGAAAGAATAGACATGCCCCAGGGGAGGACAGGGCAGGGAAGCCTTGCACAAATTTGTGTGTTTGCATCATGGGAGGACGGCAGAGACTGGAGTGGTGCTATTCAGGAACGTTCCCGTTAACACATGAACAGCACTCCCTGGCGAAATGCATCCAATAAGTGTTCTGTCTCCCCAGCTGCCATACCACCCCACCATGCAAGAGGGACCGGCTGCCTGGAAGAGAAGACCTTCTCAACTTGTAGTAGTTTCCAGATTATGATTTCTAAATACAAATTACTCAAATTTTCTGGCTAAAAAAAACACAGATTTATCATCTTGTAGTTCTAGGGGTCAGAAATCCAAGATGAGTCTCATGAGGCTAAAATCAAGGTGTCCAGAGGGCCGTATTCTTTTGTGGAGGCTCGGGGGAGAACCAGTTCTGTGCTCCTTCCAGCTTCTAGAGGCCATCCACATTCTACGGCTCTCGGTCCCATTCCCCTGTTTTCGGAGCCAGCCACAACCAGCCAAGCTCTTCTCACTTTGCCATCCATCTGGTACTCTCTCCTGTATCCCTCTTCCATATTTAAGATTCCTTATGATTACACTAGACCCATCCAGAGAATCTAGGATAAGCTCCCTATTCTTTTTTTTTTTTTTTTAAAGATTTTATTTATTTATTTGACAGAGAGAGATCACAGTAGGCAGAGAGGCAGGCAGAGAGAGAGGAAGGGAAGCAGGCCCCCTGCTGAGCAGAGAGCTCGATGCGGGACTTGATCCCAGGACCCTGAGATCATGACCTGAGCCGAAGGCAGCGGCTTAACCCACTGAGCCACCCAGGCGCCCCTAAGCTCCCTATTCTAAAGCCAGCTGATTAGCAACCTTAATCCCATCCCAAACCTTATTTCCCCTTTACCATGAAAGCCAACATATTCACAGGTTCTGGGGACTAGGACATGGACATCTTTGGGGCTATTATTTTGCTAATGTACATACCCTACTCCCATGGGATCAGCTGCCACCCATACCCCCTTAGGCCTTGGTATCACAGGAATCGGTTGCCAGAGGCCACAAACCATCCAGTTAGGTACTAAGGTCTATACTCTGTCCCCACTGTTCTCAGAAGAAGATGGGCAACCAAATCCCTCCTGCCACAGCTGGTCTGTCTTCCTCAATCATCGCCAAGGCCAAGCCAAAGCCTCCAGGACCCAGTTATCCAGACTCCCATCTCCCTAACCCAAACCAATTCTCTACTCAGCCTCTCTCCCAGAACCTTTTAGTGTGCCTTCTAGAATTCCTGGCATATGATCAGCAAACTCCTTGGTAGTGACAATGTCTTGTTTTGAGTGTTCTCTCTATTGGCTAGTCTTAAATTTAGAGAGTTCCTGAGAATCCCACAACCTCTACAAGGCTCTCAAGTGGGAGCTGCTTTCCCTCTTACCACCAATTACCTCCGAGCCAGAACGTGGGAAGGGGAGGTTGCTTCTGTACCACTGCTCCTCCTTTTAACTTCTAAACCTCCCCTCCTTGGAAGCTCTGAACACAGGCTACCCCTCCTCTTAGCCCCATTCACTGGTAACCTCAGCCCCTGCTTCCCCCCACCCCAACATTCCTGAGGATGTTCCACATCCACACAGATGACCTCTCCAATACCCTGGCTTCTCAGTCCTTGACCTTTGTACCTCCACTTACACTTTGCCACAGTAACCGCCAAAATCTCCAATTCAAGAATCCCATCTTGTCTACAACCTCCTGACCTCCCATCTCCTTTACTCTAGAAGTCCAGTGGTAACAACGCTAATACAATAAGGGCAAGTTATGGGTGGTGTCCTCCCCTGCTCTTCTCCCTCCTCCCTACCAACTAGAATGAGATGAAGAGGTGGGAGCTGGAGCAGCCATCATAGGCCACTAAATGGAAGCCCCATCTTGAAAAGAAAGAGTTACAAGATAGAAAGAACCTGAGTCTCGAATATTGTGAAGCCACCGTACCACTGCTGTTTAATTCCCATTTAAGTCATGGTATCAAGACCTTATTACTGGCACCTGAACTAGTATCTTAATATACTCATCCATCTCATCTTCCTATTTCATTAAGTATGACCTCATATACTCAATTAAAAGCCAATCTTGATTTCTGCCTTTCCCTCAGTCCCCACATCAACAGAGTCTTAGACTCTCTCTCCAAAATATACCATGACTTCATCCCCCTCCCTCCATCTCTATACCACCACCCAAGTTTCACCAGAACAATCTATCACTTAGACCTCTGTAATAGCCTCCGGACTAACCTCTCTGCTTCCACCCTCACGCCTCCCAACCCATCCTCCATTCAGCATTTAGACAAGTGATCTTTTAAAGTATATCAAATTGCGTCGGTCCGTTTGCTGCTGAAAAAGTCTTAGGTATTTTTCAGTTGCACATTAAATAAAATCTTAACTCTTTTTTTTTTTAAGATTTTATTTATTTATATGACAGACAGAGATCACAGGTAGGCAGAGAGGCAGCCAGAGAGAGAGGAAGGGAAGCAGCCTCGATGTGGGGCTCGATGCGGGGCTTGATCCCAGGACCCTGGGATCATGACCTGAGCCAAAGGCAGAGGCTTTAACCCACTGAGCCACCCAGGCACCCCTAAAATCTTAACTCTTTACCAAGGCCTAAAGGTCCGGCTTGGTCTGCTTCCCACCTATTCCTCCAAGCTCGTCTCATTCCACTCTCCTGCTCAATACCTCATGGCCATGCAGGCATCCCCCATGATCCTGGAACAACACACCAGCATTTCCCAGCTCAGGATTTTAATCCTTGCTGTTCCCTCTCCTTAGAACCTGGCTCCTCTTGCTCTTTACTTAGGTGACTCCCTTTTATCCTTCAGGACTCTGCAGAAATGGCACCTTCTCAGAGAGCATTCCCCTGGCCACCCACTCAACACCCTACCCTCATCAGTCACTCCTGCCACCTCACCCTGTTTATTCCCTCACTGCACTTACCACGTCCTGAAAACATCTTATTTACACATTTGTTGACCTGTTTATATACTTTCTATGTCACAAAAATGTAAACTCTATGAAGCCTGGGAATGTGTCAATTATTAGTTAGTATTCATCATTTCTCTCTAGAATCCTGAACAGCAATTACTGGGCAAGTGGAGTTCAGTGAATAAATCCGAATTGAAATTATGAGTGAATAGATGGAAGGAAGGAAGAAAGGAAGGAAGGAAGGAAATAAATTAGCTGCTCCTTTCCTAGGAGGAACAAGTTAGGAACAGAGTCTTGAAGCACTCACTGCCACATTCACCCCCTTGTGAAGAAGGGAACAAAGTCCTCTCCTCCAACGGACAGGGGCATGGGGAAGTGGTGGCAGATGGGGCTCCAGTCCTCAGAGTGGTTGGGAAGAAAAAGTCCTGGGCAGCTCTTGCTCAAAGGCCCAGGGCTCCCTTCCCCAGAATCTGTGGGATTAATGCAGAGGCAAGGAGACCACCTTCACAGAAAACATGGTACATATCAGAGGTCCGGACACTGCCATGAGGAAGCATGAGATTATGTCACAGGAAGGGCTTCTCAATGCATGCCCAGGCAGGGGATCTCCAGAATGGGGACTTTTTTACTGGAAGTCGGGGAAGGGTCTTAAAAAAAATTTCTCCCCACTCCCAAACTTCCAATACAGAAAATGGAGTTCTATCACATGGAGGCAGTATGAGGGACTGGACAATCTTCACAGAGACTCCCACATGCCCTCCCCTCACCTGAGGAGAAAGGATAGCTAAGGCCTTGGGTAATCTGGCCCCAGCCCAGGAGAGTCACTGATTCTCTCCACTGCCAGCTCCATCTCCCCTGTCCCTGGGGCCCTTCAGAGTAAATCACAGAATCTTCCATTCATAGCCTCCAATGCACAGTTTCAGAACAACCTATAATCCCAAAGAATCGAATTGGAAAGAGCCCATACATGTCAGACTTTGGCCCCCAAGGGAGGATACCCTGGACAGTCTCTTGGGTACTTCCAGCCACACGTAACTCCTTACACACAGCCCCTTCCAGGCTTGAGTGGCTCTGATGCCGAGAACACCCTTCCTCCCAGCCAGCCCAAGTCTGTCTCCCTTTCGCTTGCTTGGCTGAACTAGCACAAATAAGTTGCTTGTTTCCATGTGACAACTGAAGGTAATTACCACCCCAGTAATAAATGCTACCATTTAGCCAATGCTTACCGGGCACTGTGCTAAGCATTTTATGTATATTATCTCAATCCATACTTGCAGTACCCCTAGTATGCAGGGGTTATTATTCCCATTCCACAGATTAGGATATAAGCTTGAGATGTAAAGCAATCAGCCCCGGGTCACTCGGGTATTGGGAGAACCAGGATTCGTTCCAGCACCCATCTGACTCCTTCCCAAGCCCATGCCCTCACCTCTCCCGTTATACCAAAATCACCACACCCCTGAGTCTTCTTTAATTGCAGCTAAACCACATGAATTCCTTCAAACATTTTTTTTTTTTCTCTGAGAAGCTCAAAGCACCCATCCTCCCCTTTTTCTCCAATCCTCCATGTTCACTAAAATCCTGCCACTATCCAGCCTCAGGCCAGCTTCCTGGAGACTGGGGAGCGGGAAAGGAAGGTCTGCTTCTGCCAGTATCAGAAATGGAATTTTCCCATGGGGCACCTGGATGGCTCAGTGGGTTAAAACCTCTGCCTTCTGCTCAGGTCACGATCCCAGGGTTCTGGGATCGAGCCCCGAGTCGGGCTCTCTGCTCTGCAGGGAGCCTGCTTCCTCCCTTTTCTCTCTCTGCCTGCTTCTCTGCCTGCCTCTCTGCCTATTTGTGATCTCTCTCTGTCAAATAAATGAAATCTTTAAAAAAAAAAAAAGAAAGAAAGAAATGGAATTTTCCCAAAGGTCCCTCCCTATACTCCAGACACCTTCTGCTATCCTCCACCTCCCTTGTCACCTCTCAACTCACTTGTCCCCCAAGATTTGTCTAGCTACCTGTCCCTATTCTTACCTCTTCTTCCCCAAAGTCTTATTCATCCTTGGGGGGAAAAAAACCCAACCCAACCCAAGGGGTGCCTGGGTGGCTCAGTGGGTTAAGCCTCTGCCTTAAGCTCGGGTCATGATCTCAGGGTCCTGGGATCGAGCCCTGCATCGGGCTCTCTGCTCATCAGGGAGCCTGCTTCCCCATCTCTCTCTGCCTGCCTCTCTGCCTACTTGTGATCTCTCTCTCTGTCAATTAAATAAATAAAATCTTTAAAAAAAAAAAAAAAACCCAACCCAGCCCCAATTCCCCTCCTCCAAGAAGCCTTCTCCAGCTCCTGGTCCTTCCTCAGTGCTCCCAAAGTCCTTATTTCTTTTCCTCCCGGCTTTATTGATATATAATCAACATTTAGCATTATGTATGCTCAAGGTGTTCAGTATGATGATTTGATATAGGCATGCACTGGGAACCAGTCTCCAAAGTTAATGTAGTTAGCACACCCATTACCTCACAGTTACAACTGTGTATGTGTGTGCCTGTGTGTGTGTGTGATAAGAACTTTTAAGATTCACCCTCTTGGGGGTGCCTGGATGGCTCAGTCATTAAGCATCTGCCTTTGGCTCAGGTCATGATCCCGGGGTCCTGGTATCCACATCAGGCTCCCTGCTCCACAGGAAGCCCTCTTCTCCCTCTTTCACTCCCCCTGCTTGTGTTCCCTCTCTCTGTCTCTCTCTCCACCAAATAAATAAACAAAATCTTAAAAAAAAAAAAAAAAAACAAAACTACCCTCTTAGCTACTTCCAAATATACAATATCCCCAGAACTTACTCATCCTTCATAATGGAAAGCTTGTACCTTTGACCACCTGTCCCCGTTCCCCCCAGCCCTGTTCCCTGGCAACGCCCACATCTGTGTTCAGTACAAAGCCCTAATTTCTGCCTCCCCAACAACATTTGCTGTTCTGCAGCTCATCGTGCCTGTTCTGGGTTCTCCCTTCCTGGCTGCGCTTCTCTGGGGCAGAGAGTATGGCCCAATATTCAGGCCCATTACAATGCAGGTGTTTAATGAATGGCTGTTCCTGCTCAGTGTCGACTGACATTTTTGATACTTCAGGCAGAAGAAGAGTGGTTAGACGGTAGAAAGTCAGAAGGCAGGGCCACCTCTGGGGAGCCAGTTGAGATACCAGGAAAGCTGAGCCCCTCCACGTGGCAGACCACTGGGCACTACCTGGCCTCCAGGAACTGAAGGAGAAAGTAATTCCAGCCAGTAGGAGGAAGAAGCCGAGTTTGAAGTAGGATCTGCTGCCCTCTGGTGGCCAATCGGCCTCCAGGCCATTTGTTTGGTATCCTCACCTTCCCCCCCTTGCCCGACATAGACAAGTAGCCCCTGTGGATTTTGGAACTGATGCCCCACTCTCCTGGGACAATCTTAACTGTCCCGGGTGCTTTTGCAGCAAGATGTTAAAATTGGAATTTCAAGTAAGCACCAAGATACAATAGATGAAATATTTATTTATTTGAGAGAGAGAGAGAGAGAAAGAGCGAGCAAGCGAGCATGGTGGGGAGGGGTTGAGGTGTCAGAGGAAGAGAATCCTCAAAGCTGACTCAAGCACAGAGCCTGACCTGACCTGGGAGTTGGGGTGGATGCGGGGATCTCCAGCCCCTCACCTATGAGATCATGACCTGAGCTGGAATCAAGAGCTGGATGCTTAACCTACTGAGCCACCCAGGCACCCCCAATAGATGACATCTTTTTATTTTTTTTTTAAGGTTTTCATTTATTTGACAGAGAGATAGAGAACACAAGTAGGCAGAGAGGCAGGCAGAGAGGAAGAAGCAGGCTCTCCTCTGAGCAGGGAGCCCGACACAGGGCTCAATCCCAGGACCCTGGGATCACAACTTGAGCTAAGGCAGCTGCTTAATCTACTGAGCCACCCACGCACCCCAATAGATGACATTTTAAAGTGAAGGCCAAATCATCATATGACAAATTTCAAAGGAAAACTTTAAGAATTACTTTCTGACTGCCTCGGCCAGATCAAAGATTTGAAAAAAAAAAAGAAAAGAAAAGAAAAAAAATCATAGTATAGAGAGAAGGGAGGATCTTTTGGGGAGGCAATGTATGGATAAAGCTATACTATGAAGCCCTTCTCCCCCCTCTCAAGGAAAAGGAAAGGAGCTACGTACCTTAGAGCAAACCCAGTGGATGCTAAGTGGGTTACCCCAAGAGCTGAGTATGTGGCCCCTAGAGCTGAGAGCAGAGTGTCCTGGAGCCTGGGTGCCACCCCAGAAGTTTAGAAGGAGAGTGAAGGACCAAGGAACTTCCATGTGGGCGGGCTAACAGGGCTGGTGCTCTGGGATGCCCTGGGTTCATTTGCCTGAGAAAGAACTGATCGGCTCTGGGTCCTGGGAGAGAAGCAAGCATATCCCCATGCATCCCTTTTGGGTGCTGTCCAGTAGTGCCCCCTCAAGGGGCAGAAGGCTGCCAACAGCTGAGGAAGGAGGCTTAAGTTCCTGAAGTAAGGGAACACAGGTGAATGGGTCTGACAGCAAAGCTCTGAGGGTCCAGGAAAAGGCCCACAAGAGAACAGTCACCACAGAAGACCAGAGAGAAAGGCGCCAGGACAGTACCAGCTGATGGAGGAGGAGGCTGAGAATCACCCCTTCAGGTCTGCCCCACACCACCTCCAAATCCTCCCCAGCACACTTCACCCTACTGAGAAATGGCATACAATGAGAGTGGGGTGGGGGGGGGGTGAGAGGTGGTGGGGGGTCTGGCCTGGAAGGGGCAAGAGAAAACATGACAGAGAGACAGGCAAAAGCTAGACACTCGCCCCTTTCCCAGGGTACAACTAAAGCAGGGCCCAACAGGCTGTCCAGGAGTGACAGTAAATAGTTGTGAGTCTTGAATCTTGCACCGGCCTGGTTGTTCTAGTTTCTGATCAATGCTCAATGCCTGTCTCTTATTTGAGCACAACCAAAAAAGTTAAGAGCCATTCCTGGGTTTTTACTCAAGAGCAAGGGAAAAAATTACCCCTGCTCAGCAGCCCAATAAAATAGAAAGGATTGTGTCATGAATCAAACTCACCAGGAAATCAAACTGCAACTTTATTTTTTTAATCACATGACATGTTGTGGTTGTCAAATACCATAGAATATAGTATACTATATAATATGTATAATAGCACATAATTTGTGCGATACACAATATAATGTGGGTTACACTCTCCCCTCCAATAGTAGTAAACTCTAGGAACCCAGGATTTTCCCTTCAAAGGCCCTGCAGTCTTCTTTTCTCCAATCTAGAACACCCCTGCTCCCATCCCTTCACCTCTTTCCACTAATATCCCCCCTTTCTAGGCCTCCCAGAGTTCCTGAGCATTCGCTCTATTTGGGGAGAGGGAGAGGTAGGCGGGGGCCCCAGCACAGGGTAGTTGGGGGGTGGGGGCGGTAAGCACAGGCTCCCTGCCTACCAGGCACTCTCACTATCTGCCATGGGGCCAAGAACGTCTCCAAAAACCTCACGTCCCTGCGGAACCTCAGATGTGACCTTATTTGGAAACAGCGTCCTTGCAGATGTAATTCATTAAGGAGCTTGTGATGAAATTATCCTGGATATAGGGTGGAGCCCCAATCCAAGGACTGAAGTCTTTGTAAGAAGAAGACACCACACAGAGAGGTGCCGCGGGAAGGTGGCCACGTGAAGACAGCCACAGACATCGAGGTGACACTGCCACAAGCCAAAGGATACTGGGGGCCATCAGAAGCTGAGAGAGGCAAGAAGGGATTCTTCCCTAGAGCCCTCAGAGGGAGCCTGGCCCTGCTGACACCTTGATCTCACCCTCCTAGCCTCCAGAACTGGGACAAAGTAAGTTCCTGCCACTTAGTGGCCCTTTGTTCTGGCAGTCCTGGGACACTGATACACCATCTCCTGCCTGTCCTTGCTCTAGCTGCAATCAACCAACCCCTAGCAAGAGGAATGCCAAGGCTTGGGCTGGGGCCCAGCGTGCTCTGCCAAGGCTGGGAAGAGGAATGGGGGAGGAGGGCTGACTATAACTTTCAAATGACCCCCTCCCTCCACACTCCCCTGCTGAGCAGCCCTGAGAAAAAACCCAGGCATCTGTTCCCCAGCCACACCCATCCCCAGCCACCAACCCTCAACAACATGTCCAGATCTCAGGGGGGCCCTTAACTCCTACTCTTGGTAACCTACCTTCATCCTGTCCTATGGCTGGGGAATTTTCCATCACATCCCCAAGTCAAAGTCATTAGATTTAATCATTAACAGGACTGGTGTTAATTAGCAGGGCAGGGTAATCACCCATGCAGATGAGGACACAGGAGGACATCTGATCAGACAAGGTAGGGAGGAGAAGGATCGGGCTGAAAAGGGGCAAGGGATAGCCCACAGATACCCAACCCCTAATTCTGAAAGCTTTGAAATCCCCATTTTTCTTCCCTGTTTTTCCAGAGCCAACAGAGAAAACATTTGCTGAGATGAACTCCTACCTACTCTTGTCCATTTCTCAAATGCCTGACGGGTGCCAGGCACCGAGCTAGGCTCTTTCTAACAATAAAGCCCTCTCTATAACAATAGGGATCGCTGTGATTTACAGGTGGGAAACCTGAGCCTCAGAGAGGTCATACAGCTTGCCCAAGGTCACAGAGCTATCAGGTGGCAGAACTTGAACCGGGCGGATTGCTGCAGGAACTGGGTGTTTAACCACCATGCTGGAAGGAGCTCATATGTGGGGGTGGGGGCTCTCAGCAGTCAGAGATTATGTTGACCTTCTTCCTTTCTTGTATTTCCCCCTTTGTAATAGTTATCGTTTGTGATTCCTAGGTCAGCCCACCACCACCCTGACCTCTGCTATGCCCATGGACAGAGACTACCTGTTTTGTTCTCTGCTATATCCCCAGCACTTAGCATAATGTTTGGCCCCCAATAGATACTGATTGGAAGAATGAATCCAACCCAACTGTTAGAGTTGTGGTAGAAGAGGCTAGCTACGGGTTGGTTCTTCTGGACCGATGATGATCATAGGGTTAAAATACATCTCAAGAGGTCATCTGGTCCACACTCCTATTTCAGGCTCAGCCATCACCCTGCCAAAACCACCAAATCTGGATTCTCAGGAAAAGTGCTGGCATGGGTTCTAGTCCTGAGAAGAGCTGCTTCCTCTCTCTGGGCCTCAGTTTCTCCTCTCTAGTTCAAGGGGGATGGATTGATCTTCAAGTTTCTTCCACCCCTGCCAGTGTGTGGTTTCAGAAGACACAAAGCACTTTGGAAATGAGCAGCCCCTGTGTTTGAATCACCAGTGTTGGCCCCGTTCCCAAGAGTGCCAGCTGCAGGGGGGTGTGTCCCTATGCCTGGCAGAGTGGCAACGATGGGCTTTTTCACAGGCAAACCAGGACATACACAGTGAAGGGTGGCGGAGGCTTTCAAGTCATCCCCTGAGAGGCCAACATCTACTCCAGTGGTGCTGCTCATGCCCACAAGAAGCTCTGGAAACTTCTCTTGCGGAGAGGTCTTCTAGATAGGTGTTGGAGCTGCAAGGGACACAGGCCTCACTACAGGGTACCCACACCTCAATTCCTGGTCAAGTTCTGCTCCCCAGCTGGCTTCCCTCCTTCATCACAAGGCATGACCCCCCAGTCGTTTCCACCAGAGTAAAGCCACTCCAAAGGACAAAGAGTCACTCCACAGTGAGGATTTTCAGAGCATATGCCACAGGCTCTGAGATGCTTCCAAAAGAGTTTCCAGAAATGTTTGAGAAACTACAGCAAATTGGTGTGAACATATGGTTTCCTGGGGGGACCACTTGGATGGGGTCGTTGCTCCTTTGGGTGGGTAAATCAGTCTCAAGCCTCACCTTGTCAGAGCCAAGTGTGTGAAAAAGTATGAGTGCGTCATATATCCAACAAGCAGAAGTTCACCCCCACCACAACAGCCAGGTGGGGAGAAATGCAAAGACAGACATATGATCCCTGCCTCTGATTCCAAGCCTGGGTCTGAGACTTCCCAGGATGTGGTTGGAGCACCCCTAACTCAGGATGACAACATTTTAGAATGGGAAGAAACCCACGCCACCGCCTAGTCGCCCTCATTTTACAGATGATTAAACAGAGACCAGGGTGCATTCGGTGTAGGGAGGAGGTCACTGCCCCACCACTGTGGCCCAGCGAGTTGGTAGCAGAGGCAGGAATTGACGCTCTAACCTTCTAACCTAGCGACCCATTCCAGCATCAGCTCGCTCTGTGACCTCACCCATAAGAAGTAAAATCAAGATCTAACACAAGCCTCCCTCCAGGTCGGTTGTGAGGTTTAGTGAATTAATGCATGAGAAGATTTGTGGAGGTAAAGAGGACAGCTAAATAAAAGCAGGACGTCCTGAGAACGAAAAGAACAGACCCATCAACCCAGAGTCCAGCTCTAAGACAGGGCTGGGGGGGGGGGAGGGGGCGGGGGAGAGCAGAGATGAAGTGACTGCGTCACCAAGTCACATCCCCGTGGCCTTAAATATTTCATGGAACCAGAAGTGCCCTGCGCGGAACAGCTGCTTCTCCTCCAGCCAGGGCTGTAACTGCAGCAGCAATGGCAACATTTGCACCTGCGTGCCCACCTCCCAGCAGGCACCTGCAAGCCGGGGAAGGGATTCGGGCAAGGCAGGCTCCACCTCCAACCAGGGGGCTCCAAGAGCAAGTAGTGGGCCCTCCACGCCTCGCCAGCCCTGTGTGTGAGCAACCCATGCCTTCTTCCACCCACAAGCTCAACATACACTCACAGCCACCGCCCAGCTCTGGGCATGAATGAATGTCAAAACAGGATACCCAGACAGCCCCATTCTAGCCCATGCAGAGACCCTAGCCCCATAGGCGAGAGCCAGCCACACTCCACCTCCCCGCTACCCACAAACACTTCGCCCACCTGCACCCAGCCTCCATCTCTTGAAGCCAAGCCCATACGCAGAGCTGTCTCCTCCCTCTCCCTGCTCTCTCCTCCTCTGCCTCCGCCCCAGCACCGGCTGCTCCTGGGACCCTTCTCCCCACACAGCCCTCATCAGCCATCTCTCCAAAGCCTGAGCAACCTGGGCCCCTCTCCTTTCCTGTAGCTTTTGGGGAAAGGGGTTTGGAGAACCTGGAGCTTAAGGAAGCAACATGAAGGGTGGGTGTAGGACTTTGAGAGGCATCTCCATGGCCAGACCACAGTCTGAGGGGGAAAAAAGGAATATGAAAGAGGCCCAGGCAAACTGGCTTTGTGGGGGTCCGTGAAGGTTCTCCTGATGAGAGTCTAGAGAGACGACTCCCCTCACGGCTGCCCTGCTGGGAGATGACAAGACAGTAACAATAGCAGGCACGGATTGATCAAGGGTCTTCTATGTGCCAGGTACCTTAACTCATATGAGACTCAACCCTATCAGGCAGGGTCTCTTCTCCCATTTTACAAATGAGGCTCAGTGAGGGAATTCTGAGGCCCCAGAGATGCAGGGTGTGAGCATCCTGACTTTAAGCTCCACGGTCCTGGTGGAATGGGGTAAGGGATGGACAAGTCGCCTATTTGGAAGATATTTGGGACCCTTTCCTGTGTATGTGTGGTTAGGAGGTAGGCAAGTGGGGCAGAGCCAGAGCAAGCGCCTGCATGCTAATGGACCCTGCGTTCCCCTCCCCATCTGCCTCCCCTTGGCTTCAGTGTCTTCATACCCCCTCCCTCCTCGGTCACTTCTGGTTGGGGGGGCAGTGCTGGGGAGCAGCTTCAGGGGAGGGGCTGGGAAATACAACCAGTTGTTTTCCTGCCTGGCCTTGCTACATCAAATAAAGAGTAAAGGCAAAAAGATATCTATCTGCACCCCCATGCTCCTGGCAGCATTCTTGACAATAGCCAAGGCATGGAAACAACCTAAGTGTCCGCTGAGGGATGAACAGATGAATGGAGACAGTTGTGATAGACACAGATAAAGATATAGCTATAGAGATGTATGTGTATATACAATGGAATATTATTTGGCCTTAAAAAATGAGGAAATCCTATAATGTGGATGGACCTTGAAAGGATTATGCTAAGCAAAATAAACCAGATAAAGACAAATCCTGTATGATCTCACTTGTATGTGGAATCTAAAGCAAAAGTCAAACTGCTAGAAAAGATCAGATTTGCAGTTATCAGAGGCAGAGGGGAGGTGGAGGGAAAAATGAAGGAAGGTAGTCAAAGGGTACAAACTCCAGATCTAAGATGAATGGGTGCTGGGGTGTACTGTACAGCATGATGACGGAAACTAACACCAATGTGTGTTACACAGGAAAGTTGCTACAGAGTTAACTCCTGAGTTCTCATCCCAAAGAATTTTTCCCCCTTTTTTTCTCTTCTTTCTTTTTTTTTCTTTGTTACTGTATCTTATGAGAAGATGAGTGTTGCTGAACTTATTGTGGTCTTCATGTCACAATATATGTCAGTCAAACTGGTGCTGTGTGCCTTCAATTTATACAGTGATGTATGTTGCTTGTTTTTCAATAAAACCGGAGAGGAAAAGTTTTTTTAAAAAATCAGAGGGACCCTACAAGTGCAGACTGAGTGTAGGGGGTCATTTCTAGAGTTCAGGTGACAGACCTAGAGTCAGGTGACTGACACCCAGCAAAATGGGGTCGGTTAACAAGCAAATGGAGGTCTGGCTGGCCCACTGAGTCCCTATAACCCCAGGCCTGCCCTGAGAAAACTGAGCTGGGCCTGATGTGTGTAAAGAGATATGGCTAGGGGGGAGGACAGGGGAGGCTATTTTGGGAGGTAAAAGGGGAAGGGGCCTTGATATCCAGGTCAGGGAAGGGCTGCTCAAGGGAGGAGGCAACTAGGAAGTAAGGCTGAGCCCTCAGAGGAGAGGGTGATCATAGGGACCCCAGAGAACCAAGCATAATCTGTGTGGAGCTTGCCAGTTGCTGGTCTGAAGGCTAAAGAAACAGATCTCTGGCCCTGGCCCTGGCCCAGCCCCTCCCCCAGAACTCCCTGTCCCTTCTCCCTACCTCCAGTCCTTCTCCTCCCCCAGTGATGCACCCAGCCCTGCACCCCCCTCAGGGCCACAGCACCTCTCCTCCCTCTATCCTATTGCCCCCAGACCCTGGCATGGTACCCACCAGATCCTAGGAATAACCTATCTGCCTCACTCACAGGTATTGACTGACTTCTGGTCATATACCAACGTAGTAAGTTCTTCAGGGAGTCTAACCTCCATCCCTTCAGTTACAGCAGATCATTTTCATCACCCTGCCAGTAGCGGAATCAGAAACCAACCCCAGCTGTAAACAAGCCACCCCACCAGGAGCTCCCCCCTCCATCCCCCAGCCTTCTCCCCTTGCAGGCCTTTCACCTGCTTTCCCAGCCCCACAGTTTAGCAAGCAGAAAGAGAAATCTATTTCACAAGCATTATCGGCTCCCCACCCCCAACGCTCCGTCTGCTGATTCCCAGATGGTCCTTTCTCCCCGAGCCCTCCACCCACTCCCATCGGCACTTCAAGAGAGGGAGGCTCTGGCCTCTGGAGACCCTTTAAGGTCTTCAGTTCTCCCTCCCGGTCGGCCGAGGGAACTGCCAGCGCCCGGACCGCACCCCTCCCCTCCAAGTTTTCACCTTCGTCCTAGTGTTTTCCTCTCCAAGGAAAGTCCCTCTCCGTATCTAGTCTTCATCCCTCCTGCTGCATGCCTAAATCCCCTTTCCTTCCTCGCTCCATGAGACAACCCGTTTTAAGATCATAAATGAGAAGGGGGTGGGATTATGGACATTGGGGAGGGTATGTGATTTGGTGAGTGCTGTGAAGTGTGTAAACCTGGTGATTCACAGACCTGTACCCCTGGGGATAAAAATATATGTTTATAAAAAATAAAAAATTAAAAAAAAAAAAAGATCATAAATGAAATCTTCCTCTCGCGTTTGCCGCCTCCTCTTGGCAGCGCCCCTCTCTACCTTCCCACTCATAAAACCTGTCCCAGCCTGAAGAAGTTCTCCGTCCCGCTCCCCACCCCCACTCCCTGCCCGGATCTCTGAGGACACCTGGATGCCGGCAGGGGCCGCCGACCACGACCCGGACCCGGCCACACCCGGCTCGCCCGCCGGCGGGGTGGGGACCCCCGCAGCCGGCGGAGCAGCCACGACGGGGTTAAAGTTCCGGGCTGGGGGAGGGGGAGGGGGCCGGGAGGGGCGGGTGCGGAGCCAATCGGCGGCCGCAGAGTCCCCGGGGCCGATAGCCGGGAGCGCTGTGCCGGGAGCCGGGAGCTGAGCGCGCCGGGCTGGGGCCGGGGCCGGAGCGGAGCGGAGCAGAGAGGGAGCGCACCCGCCCCAGCCCCGAGTCCCGCCGCCTGCCCTCCCGCCGCGTCGCGGGCTCAGCGGCCGCCGCCCCAGCCATGGAGCAAGACAACAGCCCGCGGAAGATCCAGTTCACCGTCCCGCTGCTGGAGCCGCACCTTGACCCCGAGGCGGCGGAGCAGGTGCGGAGCAGGGTGGGGTGGCCGGGGACTCGCCCAGCAAAGGACGAGGGACCCCTGGGCTGAGAAACCTTCTTCGTCTGCCCTTGGCAATGCGCCCCTGTGAGGGCGACCGCGCTCAGTTTGGGGGGCTTCTCTCCCCTCCCCCACCGCTGGAGCCACATCTCCCTGTCTATGCTAGGGCGAGCGCCTCCCCTCGAAGCCTGTCCCTGCAGAGGGTCGCTCTCTGCCTCCCCAGCCCTGGGGGAGGGGGCCTGCATGAGGACACGACCCCTCCCCCCCCCTTCGCCAGTCTTGCATCCCCCACCCAGTCAGCCCCCGCCAGAGTTTCTGAGCTCGGTGGGGGCGCCGAAGGGTACCGGCAGCCTTGCGGGAGGGGTTCGGGGAAAAGGTAGGTAATGGAGGGGAGCCTGGTGCTGTCAAAGGAGTTGAAAGAAGAGAAATAGCCCTCCGGGTTCCTCCCCTAACCAAAGGCCACCTTGCCTGACTCCAGAGAGTGAGAACAAGAAGGAGCTCAGGAAAACTGAAAGGGCTGGGGCTTTGGGGAAAGGGTGGTCGGGTCCACAGGCTGAGGGTCCCCTCTTCTGTAAGTCTGGACACGTGGGTCCCTATTCCCAACTCCTGCCCTTTGGAGCACAGGGAGTGGGGATGGCATGGAGAGATGGGCCCAGGGAAGCCAGAGGCAGGGGCTTTCTGGGGGCTGGGTGCAAGGAACCCCATGGGCAGGGGAGCAGTCCTGTGCTGGCCTTGGCTCAAGGGGTGGGAGTCCAAGGCCCTGCCAGGGCCTGGTCTATTTTTAGCTCAGAGCCGCCTGGCAGAGGCGGCAGTGGATGAGAGTGTGTGAGCAAGTGTGTGTCTCAGGGAGAGTGAGCATTTGTGTGGAGACGGTGACCCCCCATGATCACTACTACCGCCCGTTTACGAAATATTTGTTCTTTTGCTCATTGCTCCATCTTTTTTTGTGTTCTCTGTCCATTTCCCTGGACATCCCCGTTCCTAAGGAATATCCATTGGCCACAAGGTCAGTTCTCCATTTCCCCCAAATGGCTCCCAGGACCCTGGCTGGGCCTCCCCACCTGAAAAAACTCTGTAGCCTCTTGGGATGGGATGGAGAGAGTGTCCTCTGGCTTGCTCCAGCTGTTTGGTGGAATAAGGTCAAGGTGTGAAGGGAAGGGTCGGGACACACACTCTCCCTGTGACTTCAGCTTCCCAAAGTGTGGGTAGGGGTGAGAACCTGCACCTGCCCCCTCGCCCTGGCCTGGGGTAAGCTGCTTCTCCAGACCTGGAAGGGGTGACAGTAGGAGGGACTGTGGGGAGACCTCAGGCCTGGTGAGGATGAGGAGGGTGGAGAGCCTGAGCGTGGGGAGTGTTTCCCCAGAGTCAAGGGCAAGGCTGTTACACCTGGAGGCAGGGGGCTGGCTAAGATAACCTCAGACTCAAAAAAGGGCCCATGACTGTGGGCTGGTGGGGTTAAGGGTGAGGTGCCAAGAAGGACTGCCTTCCACCAGCATAGACAGGTCTCACAGCCTGACACCTGCGTCTGTTTGGTGTTGGAGAAGGCAGGTGTCAGTGTGTGTTGGGAGGAGGAGGGGGTAGGCCAGCTTGTTCAGGGGTCGGGAAACAGAGGAGGAGAAGACAGTGGTAAGGCGCCAGAGGGAAAAAAGAACTGGGACTTCCACCTGCTTTTCTCTAATATTCTGAAATTGGTGTCCACTAGACCTGAAATTCTACCTGCAGTCTAACTCGGCCCCTCTAGCTGGGTCACCCAAGTGTGTTACCCAATCCAGAAGCTCCAGGCGTGGCAGGAGCTCCTAATCCAGACTGGCATGGGATAGCAAAAGAGGTTAGAAGCTGTGAGTTATGGAGCACAGAATGGCAGCGGGTGGAGGGGTGCCCACAGCTACCAGGTCTTTGGCATGACTGGTTTGGCAGCAAATCAGAGGCAAAGGCACCAGGTGTCCTTGAACACTGGGATTGAAGATAGGTGCAAGAGAAAGAAGAGAGACCATCTATTTGCTACCTAGTAGTTCAGGTGCCTAGAAGGTGCTTTGGGAAGGCTGATTTGACTCCCTTCAACTATATGATATCGAAATTCTCAAAGACTCTTGAGTGCCTAGAAATCTTATCCAAGGCAAGGAAATGGGCTAAGGAAGGGGCCTGTCCAACATCGCAGAGCCCTGCTGCCCTCTCAAAGGCCCTTTCTGTCCTCCTTGTGGTCCCTTCTCAGCCTCCCACCTTCCACTAACATCCCCATCCTCTCCCTGTGTCTCTGACTCCTCCACAGCCAGCATCCCCCCTCCACCCACAGCAAGAAAGACATAAAGAGGAGTCCTCCCCAGGAAGGGATTCCCCTCACCCCACAGATGTGAAGCCCACATGCCAACCTGCTGGCGCCCAGCCCCTCTGCCTCAGCAACGGCCAGTCAGACTCACAGCAGATGTTTGTGTAGTGCCTATGTGTATGTGCATGTGCATGTGCATGCGCGCGTGTGTGTGCACACACACGTGCGCACGCACACACACACACACAGAAGACTGGTACTGCCAGGGACCTTGAAAGGTCACCCCAAACAGATGTCGCTGGAATCTCCAGAGAAACAGTGACCTACCCCCACAATGCCCCCATTGGATGCATCCCATTTCTTTGGGGAGAGTCCCCCTCTCAGACTAACCTCTTGTGAGGGCTGAAATCCATTTCTGGGCATAGAGAAGGGCAGGCGTCTTACCCCACCCCCAATGGTAGTGAAGCTACATAATGGACACAGAAGATAGGAAGTTGATCCTTCAGTATCCTCACCCTACTGCCCTCAGCCCTGGATAATTTTAGCCCCTTTCCCAACCCCTTTAGACTTCCCTCCTCTCTCCTGCCCTGGAGGGAGCTACGGGGACTCCAGCCCCATGAGACCCCTCGCTTCTAAGCCTCTATACCCTCCAGAGAAAGGGAAAAAACCCACACGTCCCAGGAGTCCTTGGACTGACTTCAACAACAATCAACTTTATTGGCAGCATGGCAAAGGAACAGCAGCCACCCTGCCCGCAGTCTGCTTTTATATGTTAATTTCTTAGAGCGGGACCCTGGAGCCCAGGATAAGATTTTTCAGGTAACTTTAGGCCCTGATTAGACTCCTGCCTATGGCTTCTGCTAGTATTTTATTTACCATGACAAGGATTTCCCCAGACCGCATTTCCTGACAAATTAGAAAGGCAGTGTACCCAAGGATAGGGAGGACTTTGGAGAATGAGCCAAGGCATGGGCGTTGGCCGGGAGAAGGCATCTTCATCCCTACCTTCCCTGTGCCATTCCCCCAGCCTGGGCGGGGACCACAGGGTGCTCTCCATTGATGCCAGCGCACTAAAGGTTAATGTCTGTCTGGGGCTGTGGGCTGGAACACTGAGGGAAGAGCCTTGGACCTCCAGGGTTATTTCTGACCATTGATCAGGATGAACGGAAGGACAGCCAGCCAGAGATCAATGCATGAGAGCAGATAAAGCTGCTAAGATGGATTATGAGGGAGATGCAAAAACAGAAAGGGGTTGGGGGTCTTTTGGGTCCCCAAGGGAGAGGGGTGGGCCCGAGAATGTGTAGGTTCAGTGTAATGTGGCATTTTTTGAGATGTATTAAGCCAGGAGCCTGGATTATGTTGCTGAGTGGTATTGGGTGGGGCTTCGATGCTTCCACGTGCACTTGACCTCTTCCCTCAGATTCGGAGGCGCCGCCCCACCCCTGCCACCCTCGTGCTGACCAGTGACCAGTCCTCCCCAGGTAACCCCAGGGATGGGTCGTTGAAGGGCATGGGTGCTGCTGCGGACAGCCAGGTCCAGTGAGAGCAGGCGGGCACTAGCGAGAACAAGTGCAGATCCAAGGATTCAGAGAGCTAGCTCCGCAGCCCCCCGGGGATCAGAGTCGGGAAAGTGGTGGCTGTATTAGCAGGAGCATTTCCTTTGCTTTGGCAAGATGGAGCAGTTCTGGGGAAGGGGAGGGAAAGCACCTGGCTCCTAAGCCCCCCAGGAATTGGGGTGGTCAACTGAGTGCTGGTTGCTGCGGCAACAGCTTTCCAGATTTCTCCAGCAATGGAGATGCTGCAGGCCCCCCACCCCCAGAGGCAGTGACAGCTGTGAGGGGGAGGGACCGCCTCCATCAGCCATCTTCCCGGCCCCCAGAGGGGAAGGGGAAGGTTAGACACAGCTCAGGGAGCAGCTGGCATTCCGGTCACCCATGTGCCCAGCAAGGTCTGGAGAGAGAACCAGGTGTTTGAGAATATCAGGGGAGCTTGCCAGGACAGTGGCAGAAAGGCGGTCGTGCTCATAAGTGAGCCTGGAGTTCAAAAGGCTGGAATCTCCAGCCTGCACCCAACTACCAAAAAGGGTTGTTGTACCTCCCTGCCCAGGGGAAACTTGCTCTCCTTTATCCCGTCTTCCCTCCCGCGCAGGATTCAGTTCCTGAATGCCGCGCAGGGTAGGGGGACAATGGTTGGGAGGAGATGGAGGGAAAGAGCCAAAGGACCATGGATTCTACTTCAGGAACCTCCAGGTCCAAGGCAAGGATGTAGACACAGACTGACCACAGAGTCAAGAACAGGACTCCGCGCAGGGAAGAAAGCAGGGCAGGAGCGAGCCAAAGGGAGCGGGCCTGGGGCAGCCATCAGGGCCAGCTTCCTAGGGCAGATGTGAGGGACAGATCAGAAAGCTGGTGACTCATGCTGAGGCTTCTCCCCTTGGGAAGTCAGCTCCATAGGGACCCCTCGGTTTTCAGTCCTCTTCACATTATCCTTTCCCTGTTCCCCTCAGAGATAGATGAAGACCGGATCCCCAACCCGCTTCTCAAGGTGAGCCGGTCCCTCTCGCTCAGCCCAGCCCAGAGAACCCAGAGTTTCTTCAGAGGATTATTCCTAAGACCACCCCCTCCCCAATCTGTAAGGCCTTTTGACTCCCTCTCCTCTGCCTCCAAGTGAATATGAGCGGACACACACATACACATACACACACCATATCCCCCATACCCAGTCTCCTTGCTCACCACTGTGTGGGGGAGGGGAGCACCCTGGGAAGCAGGATATTTCTCCCCTCACTTTCTGAAGACCATAGCTGACCCCCAATCTCCAATCCAAAAGCATGGCAAGGCACAGAAGGCAGGGGAGAAGGGCTGGCCCCCCCACCTATGCTCTGTGTCCTTCACAGTCCACGTTGGCCATGTCTCCACGACAACGGAAGAAGGTGACAAGGACCACACCCACAATGAAAGGTTAGGAAGACCCCCCCACCTTCCCATCCCTTTCTTCCCCTCTGTGCCTAAGACTGAGCAGTAGACCTAATGACCCCTTTTTGGAGGGAATCCTTGGGAAGTCCTTAAACCCGCCTTTATTATAATCGAATTGCTGCTAGACAGTCTGGGCTGGGTTCCAGCTCTGCCTCCGACTAGCTGGGAGGCCTGGGAGAACCTGCTTCACCCACTGAGCCCTGAGCACCACCTCACTATGGCAGCTAAAGAGACAATGAGTGCTCACCACACGGAAGGTTCTCAAGTATTTCTTGAATCTAAATGGAGTCTTTACTCTTTCCCCCCACGGGAGATCAAGTATCTCAGAGAGTTAGGAAGATCTATGGTTCCTGAAGGCCCTGCCCCTCCCCTCCCTTACTTTCGAAGGAAATGTGTTTTATTGTATACCTTTAGGCCCTCCCTGGTGCCCAGCAAATATCCCCTACCCCCACCCCATTCAGGTCTCAGGGTGGAAAAGTCACACAGGATCCACTGGCCCTTCCATGGGGCTGTGGAATAGGACAGTCCACAGAGGAGACTCTGAGCTATCACATCCCTCCCTTTCTCTGTGCCCCCAGAGCTCCAGATGATGGTTGAACATCACCTGGGGCAACAGCAGCAGGGAGAGGAACCCGAGGGAGCAGCTGAGAGCACAGGGGCCCAGGAGTCCTGCCCGCCTGGGATGAAAGACACAGAAGCGGAGTTAAGGCTGGGCTCGTCTGGGAGAGCACAAAGTACGTTCAGGCTGGGGAGGGACTGGCCCAGGAGGAGGCAGACCTTACCCATCATGGGGAGGGGTCTCATCATAGCCAGAAACTGCCCTGAGAATATGGATCCATTTCTATGGACCACACGTGTTTGCCTCTGTTCACGTTGCCTCACTGAATGATCCCAGCCCCTCCCTGCTTGGATGGAGTTGGGGGGTGGTGCTCCCTGCTGGGTGGTGCGAGCCCACCAACAAGGGACCCACACTCACAGGCTGGAAGCTGGGCTCTGTCATTCCACCAGCAGTTTTGTTTTGTTTGTTTGTTTGTTTTTCACTGCCCTCGGTCTGTAAAATGATAATGACAACGCCTCTGGCCTTGGGTTGTTTGTGGAAATGGAATGAGACCCGTTCTTAGCCCAGGAGCTGACACATACAAAGCTTGCAGTAAATGGAAGTGCTGTTAACACGTGTCTGCAGTCCCTTATCCCACGTGGATTCTAGAATCCAGAGTTCTTCCAGTTACACGAAGGTGACATCATACATGTACTGTGTATTACATACTACCTAGCAGAGCACCCTGTAATCAAACACGGTAATAGTTCTGCAGTGAACTGAATGGTCTCACTAAATGACATCAATGAAGACCATCAGTAGTCCCATACAAAGTCAGGTTTAGCCAAATTGTACCCAAACTTGTTTTAACTTTCCTTTGTTTTGTTTTATTTTTTAAATTTCTGATGGCAAATAAAAAAAGAAAAATGGTCCTATAGTCATAGCTGTGATCAGAGAACACACCATGGGTCTTATCTGATTGCCCCCCCTCTCAAGGGTCACTGGAGTATCAGATGGGGTAAGAGGAGCAGCAACCTCTACCAAAATTCATGAATACTGCCTTTCCCTCCCACCGCCCATTTTCCCTCCTTAGAGCCTGCAGAACCCATCCCTAAAGCTCAGGAGAGGGGCAGTGAGAAACCCAGCAAAGAGGAACCCACAACCCATATACCACCATTGGATTCCCAGGGAGCCAACTCGGTAAGAGCCCAGGACTGGGCGCCCCCGTCTGCAGGAAAGCAGGCTGCGTAGATAACGGCAAGGATGAAGATCTGGAATCAGGAAAAGGGGGAATAAAGGACCAGCTTCAGTCACTGAAAAGCTCTTGTCTCAGGCAAGAAGATTTGGGGGTATTATGTATCCATGGACAAAGAGAAATGGGATTAAGCTACAGGACAAAGGAGTGAGGTTAGGCTCAGTACTAGGGTGTTTGGCTCCTAGAATGGGTGATGGAAGTCTGCCATCAGCTTTCTGAGAAAAAGTATTTGGAACCCAGAGGAAGAACCTCATGTCCAGGCTGTGTGAGCTGTAGTCCTGCCTGGAGTGGAGGCATTGATGAGAGAGCCTTGTGGGCTTTGATTTTTCCAGTTCCTCCCTCCCCTGCATGAAGCTGGACAAGTTGGGGGGACTGGTGTCAGACATTGGAGGTTAGATGCTTGACGATGGGCAGAGCAGCAAGGGTGGGGACAGTAGGCCCTCTGGTCTCTCACTCGCCCTCTCTTTCTGCCCCTCCCCCACAACAGGTCTGAGAGTGGAGGAGGTATCCTGCAATGGAGACTGCGGTTGGGAATGCATGGACACTGGATCAGTTTCTTACTCTTCACTTTTGGGAAAAATCTCTTGTTTTTAAAAAGTGATAAATTTGGTGTTAGGTCCTTGGCATTTTCCTTCTTTCCC
Source organism: Mustela lutreola (assembly GCF_030435805.1). Lineage (NCBI taxonomy): Eukaryota > Metazoa > Chordata > Mammalia > Carnivora > Mustelidae > Mustela > Mustela lutreola. Next base: position 60,920,654 of record NC_081297.1, read on the forward strand.
GGCATGGAGAATCCTCTTTCCCTCCCTTCTTGTCCTGCCCTCTCTGCAGCCCCCTCTCCTGCCCAGCTCCTCTGGAAAAGAGGAAATAGAGAAGCTGGACCGGAGCCTTGGGGGAGGGGAGAGAATTCTCCCCTCAGCCCTGCCCCTACTTGCTGTGGCAAGAGAGATGGGGGGGGGGGGCAGTCAGACAGGTGTAAGGACTAACTTACAGGGCACCAAGAAGGAAGGAAAGGCTTGGGTTCTGGGTTCTCTTCCCTTAATTGAGGAAAAGATACCAGCCCCCTGCAGGATTGTCCCAAAGCTGAGACTTGGTTCTACAGCCCATCCAGCTGTGCCTGTGCTGTGGCCGCCGTCTGCTGGGCAAAAGGGGGAACTGTATCCTGGCCCTTGGCCCAAGGGAAAGGGGTTGTTGAGTTGTGTGGATGCCTCCTTGACTGCTCGCTCTCCAAGCCTCAGTGATTCCCGGCTTCAGGATGTGGTCCCTCCTCCAGAGATGAGGAGACCACCACCCCTATTCCAACCCGATAGCAAAGCTGGGTTGAGAACACAGTGGCTATTAATGACGAGGCCCTGGCTGGGAGCCTCTCTCTCCCTGGTCTAAGACACGGAGGGGCCAGGGCAAAAGACAAAAACCCAGAACAGGGAAAGAAACTTCCCTGGTCAGCCAGGCCTCTCATGCCCACTGCTTTTGATTTTTGCAGGTGGTGGAGTGGGGAGGGGAGAAGGAAAGGCAAGAATCGCCCTTCCTTACAGAAGAAGCACTTTGGCAGCGAGAGTCTCAGGGGTCCCTACTATGTGCCCTCAGGAAAGACCTCACCTCTCCGGGGGGCCCAGCATCCCTACCCACATACATAATAGGGAGAACACCACACCAGGATTTTTTCGAGCTTCACAGAGACAGTATACATGAAGATGCTTCCATCCAGTGAACACGAAACACAACCAGGCCTGGTCTCCCTTCTTTATTGATCTCTGGCTATAGCAGGGTTCTGGGAGACCAAGGGCAGGGGTGAGTCACATGCGTCTCTGCCCCACTTGGGGTGGGGGAGGAGGGACAAGTGTCAAGGTGGTAGGTCTAAGAGACCATGGATATGGACTTCACAGGAACAGGGCCCACTGTACAAATGCATGGTTGGTATTTACAAGATAAGAGGAGGGCAGTCACCGGGACTTAGGCCTTTCCTGGGACAAGGCTGCTCAGAGAGTCTGAGAAGAAGGGACATAGGGCCTGGCAGGCTCTCTTTAGGAAGCACAACAGCAGCAGCCGCGAGTCCCTTCCATCTGCCTTCTACCCACCACTCCGAACTTGTCCCAGGGGAGGGGCCTTTTGGTGCCATCAGCAGTGGCTGGGCAGGTGCTGGAAGGGGGAGGGCAGGGAGTGACCCTCTGAGAACACTACAGGCTTCCTGGATAACATCTCACCCTCCCCGTGCACCCTTAGCCCCAACCCAGCTGGTCTCTCCTGCCTTTGCTCATAAAATGCATCCTGAAGGTGCTTTGCTGGGGAGACCTCAGAGCACTTTACAGACATTGGTCGGATGGGAGCCTCCCAGCCCGAGGGGAGAGGAAGGAGGCAAAGGGCTCAGGACAGCCAGGGTAGGTGACAGGCCCCAGAGGCCCAGACCAATCCCAAGTTCTTGTGGACCCCAGGAAGGCCTCCTCTCTTCCCCCAGTCCACATTTCAGAATGGGAGGGAAGGAAGATTGGGATGCGGAGAGGGTCTGGGGATGGTGCTGAAGCAGTGTAGGTCTGGGGTAAAGAGAACACCCCCTGCATTCCCAGGCCCTAGAAAGATCCCATGCCCTGAAGGAGCCCCTCCCCTCTCCACACACAGGGCTCTGAAAACCCCCAGCTTTCTATCCTATTCCAGCTCCTCCCAGGGGAGGAAAAGGGGGACCCAGACCTGCCAGCTAAGATCTGGGGGGGCTGAGGAAACCCCCTAAAATGTATTGCTTAGAAACTTGGAGGCAAAAAAGGATGGGGGAGGGCCCAGGGGCTGGCATCTCTGACCCTCCCCCCTGGGCCCTGGGAGGCCTCCAAGAAGCTCCCCTCTCCCAGCCAGCCAACTGGCTATAAGAGTGGGTGGGGGGGGGAGTCCAGAGGCAGGGGAATGGGCACCACAGTGACCATTGGGAGCCTGAAGTTTCCCAGACTTGCTGCTGGGAAATTAAAGTGCGCCCCAATGGGTGTCAGGTGGGGAGGGGCCCTTCCCCCAACCCCACAATCTCTGGCATTCGGCCTTTGGGTGGGTTGTCTGTTCCTCAACCTCCATGCTCCCTTGGAGCAGATGGGGGAGCCGGTCCCGATGAATGGTGCTGATGACATCGAACACTTTGGACGCATTGAGGACCTGGGAAAGAGGGAGAGGCCTCAATGCTCCGATCTTTGCCTTATCTCCAGCCTGATTTACCTTCTCCAAGGCCCGCCAGACCCACCCCCCACCCCAGTCCCACACACAGTTGTGCCAACAATGCCTGCACAGGGTGCTCAACCAAGCATTTGAACAGGGGGCTGCTCTCAAAGCCACACCCAACCGACCTCTCAGAGTCCTGCGCCCTGGCTGGGCCCTGTTCCCGAACCCTCACAAAGGTGCTGTAGCCTTGCTCAGGCCCTCCCTGTTCTGAGGAGCTACCTCCTTCCTGCAGGGACCGGATAGAAGGGGTGGAAAGATTTCCCTGCTTCCCACTCAGGCCCTGGCTCAAGTATGTGTTCACTTCCATTTTCCTCCCTCAGAAGAGCTAGGAAGAACCTCGCATCCACAGAACCCCAGACATGACCCTTCAGAGACTCCATGTTGGACACCCAGCTCTCTCTACTCCCTACAGACTCTCCAGACCCTCCCCCCTCCAGCACACAGGCTCACGTGGGCCAGCCCCAGGCTAGTCCAGATTCCCATTCTGGTTGTGTTCATCCTCAGCGGGGGAGGGCAGGGCCTCTTCCTCACAGGGGGACAGTTCATCAATGGACATCTGGTTGGTGACACCTGCAGGGGGGCATTTAGGAAGTTGGGACCCAGACAAGAAACATTTTTCCCCAAAATGCCAGGAGCATGTGGAGAAAAGTAAAGGATTCTCATGCATCCTCCTGCCTTCAAGATGAGCTGCATTCAACACATGACAACTTAGGGAGAGCCTCCCCAGCATTCTTTCCCAGCCTTGCTAAAATTCATAACCGTCAACTCACACCTAAAGAAAAGAGATTTCCCAGCCAAGGCCACCAAGTCACCCAGATCTACTGGGTGACTTTACAGACCACAGACCACAGACCACCATTTACAGACCACAACATGCATGGGGTCCTTTGGGCTGTGGAATATGGCTGTTCCTATCTTCTCTCCTGTCCCCCGTCTCCTGTCCCTGTCCCTAATCCAGGCCAATCAGCTTGACACTCTTTTCTATCATCTTACTTTAGTCTGATCAGCTCCATTCTCAACTCTGGAAGTCAAAGGGTTGCTCCAGGGGTTTAAAGAAAGTAGACCTGCTCTGGCTCCATCAGCCACCCTCCCCACAAGGCCTCACCCTCACCCCACCTCAACCCCTGGGTCCAACAGCACCCACCACTTGCTGCCCGTTCCTTCCATTTCTGCTTGTTCTCCTGAATGTATTTGGTCCAGGTAGAGCGGAAGCTGACCACATCAGGGTTGGGGTCTCCTACTTCCACATCCAGAGAGGGTTGGCGCCACTGGAAACTAAAGCAGCCCCCCACCCCGACTCCAGAGGTGAGACCAGCCCACTCCAGAACTGCCTTCCATCCCTCAGCGGCAGGGATGGAAGACCAGGAGGAAGCTTAGGGAGACTTATCCTCCCCCTTTCCCACTGCTGGGTACCCCCAATTCCCTGCCCCTTTTCCTATAGCTTCACCCCTTCCTCTCCACACCTTCCCTACTACTAGAAGGAAAATAAAAACAACATTAGCAAAAGGGCAATAAAGACAGAGCAAACAAAAATGGCTGGAGGGGACCACAGGTGCAGGTCACAGCCTTCTGGCCCCACCCCCTCACCCCTTTGTGTGACAGGCAGCAGAGGGTCTCAAGTTTTGGGTAGCCAAGTTTCTCCACTCGCCTGCCATGGCTGTACCTCCTCCCTGCGATCAGTGCTCTCTGAGAGTCCCTCTTCCCTCCCCCCGAACCAGGAGAGACAGCTGCCCCAGCCACCCTCACCTGGGCTGGCTCTTAGACTTGGAGTCCTCATCCGCCAGGGGCTGGACGCTCTTCTCGGCCACATCAGTCAACACAGAGAAGGTTGGCTCCACGATGAAGTCGATGAAACCTGCAGTAAAGGGAGAACACAATGGAGAGTTCCCACACACACACCCAGAGGGCTGGGCAGAGGCACCTGTGTGGCTGGAACGCCTGGCTGCGGGTAAGACAGGGTGACCCAGGCTGAGAAATTCACAGAGGGGGAAGCCTTTGCAACGATGTCTTTGTGACCCCACTTTTGCACCCCCAGGCCTTCTACCCAGGACCCCAGGCCCCAGCACAAGCTTACTCCACAGGAAGACTGGTTTTAAGGGATGGCAACTCGGAGAGGCCTGGCCTCAGCCCAGAAAGCATCCTGTCCCCTTGCCAGGACTCTCCTCCCCACAGGAGAGGCCACTCACCAATCTGCGACTGTGCCACCAGAGTGGAAGTGCGATCACACAGCGGAGAAAAGGGCAGCCCCAGCTCTGCCTCTTTGTCACCCTGGGGAGAAGACAAGGTGGGAAAGCTGGAGGCTTTCCTCTGAGGCTTGCCTCAGACCACCCCCACTCTGGGGTGCAGCTGGGGGAGGTCAGGGGTTGTTGTGGGAGAAGAGGCATCTCGGTGCCTTTGACCTGGAAATGGACGATACGCAAATGCAATGCTACCACAGTTAAGCTTTTAGGAAAATGACCTCTGTTCCCAGGGCTTCGGGATCAGGTCAGAAGCTACAGGGAGCTGAATGAAGATCTGGAAGTGGAGTGGGAGCCCGGAGAACAAGGGGAAGGGGGGCAGGCATGGGTGAAGATGCCCCGCTACCTGACGGAAGAACTCCTCCATGAGGGCCTTGGTCCAGCGGCTGTGGACCGACCACTGCTTGGTTGGGTGGCTGATGTCGGCAGCATGGAGCAGCAGAGACAGGGCCTTGGACTTGTCAATCCTGGTCAGTGCAGGCAGCAAGGGAAGGGAGACTCATCTTTTTAGGAGAAGAAAAACTGGACCATTCCTAACTTCCCATCACAAGCCCTGGGATCCTTGCAGGGAATTTCAGCCACCCTCTGGGGCAACATGCACGCACACATGTGCAAACACACACACACACACACACACCTATAGAGGTGGAACCAGGCCAAGCGCTGAGAATCAAGGGGCACAGGTTCAAATCCCCACTGTACGTATCACACACTAGCTGTGTGACACAGAGCAAGTTATTTAAAATGTTCATATTGAACTTTCCTCAATCCTAACAGGAAATAGGAACAGAACCTGCCACGTAGCGTTGTTCTGAAAATTCAATGACACGCAACACAGAAGTATTTAGTAGAGTGTCTGGCCCACAGTGCTGACAGAAGATGTTATCTATAATCTCCATCATCCTCATCATCATCATAAGTATTGTCATTATTCCCCAACGGTGCCACACTGCATACTGTCCCCCCCAGAGACACTGGACATGAACACACACCCTGGGGATCCCCCCACACATAGTCTCCTCTCTCTTACACAGTTATATTCTCCCACCTATCTCTAAGCCACATTCAATGTCATCGAGGCATTTGCTCTGTGCTTTTTTCCTCTAACCTCACATGACTCTCAGGCTAGCCCTACTGGTGTTGGAAGTGGCTTCGAGCTGTGGTGGGGAGGCCTCTCATTCTCACATGGCACAATAAGGAACCGAATCCAAAAACGTTGCAAGGTTTTCCCAACATTGCAGGGTCAGGCTGTCCCGTAGTGAAACCGCGCATTTCAGACCCCTGGCCCCATGTGCCCTCCCACAGTGCCCCAGATGCAAATCTGGGCCCGTGTGCCCACACGTCTCCCGCGCACACACACACACATTGTGGAGATGGGCTCTGGCACCTGGAACCAGGAGAGTTTCTCCACCCAGGTAAAAGCGTGGCATACCAGCTACCCGCGTACGTGCGCCCGATTCTCATAGCCCCCACTCTGGCCATGACCCAGCCACATCCCCCCAGATGCCACCTCTCCAGCTGCTGCAAGGCTGTCTTCATGCACTTCACTTGCTGGAAATGGCAGGACATGTCGGTGGCCAACACCATCTCGATGACCAGGGCCCGGAGCTCTCTGGATGGACAGAACCAGACAGCAATCAGCCCCCACCACAGCGCTGATGGGCCGGAGGTCCAGCGCATGAGAAGAGAGGGTCAGGGGGAGTGGAGGGAGGTCTCTTCGGGAGGCCCACTCCGGCCTTCAGCTCACACAAACTCATCCTTGGTGAGGTTGATGAAGATGTTCATCTCGTCATCCTGCATCATTCGGAAGACAGAGCTGATGTGGTGATTCTCCAGCACTGAGCGGTCATTGTACAGGATGGCACACTCTGACCTGCAGAGCCAAGGGTCATCGCATCCAGCCCCCTGCAAGTGGGGGCTCTGGCAGCCTCCCCACCCCCGCAGGACCCCTCCTGCCCCTGCCACACTGGCACCCCTCACTTGGTCTGGATGTGGAAGCTGTTGGTAGTGCCTGTGTGCTCGTAGTCATGGATGGCTGCAGCAAAGATGATGGCTAAGACCTCGATCTCCGATAGGCAATGCTGGCAGAGAGAGGGGGTGGGAAGAGAAGGGCTTCACCCTGCCCATCACTGCCCAAAGACCTCCACCCCAGGCTATAGGACTCAGCCCATCCCTTCTGCTCTTCAAGGCTAAGATGGCCAGGTTTTTCAGCTCCCAGAATGGTGAAATACGCCCCTTTACCCCAACCTGACACATTCCCACTATATCCCAGAACACGCCCCCAGCACTGCCCATGACATTACGGTCCACCCAGGAATTCTCTAGAGTAAGTAAAATTTGGCTCTGTAAAGACTCTGGAATACCAAAGGAGAGGAACCAAAGAGAGACAAAGGGAAATGGGAGGAGAGTCTAGACTTCCCAGACCTGCAGCCAGAAGACCCTAAATCACAGAATGATCTCTGGGCACCTACCACCATCCCAGTGCGGAGCAAGAAGCAATGGACTGTCTGGGTCACATCAGCTGCGTGGATCTGGTTGTGGTAAGGGTTCTTATACTTCCCATAGCCTGTCTCCAGGGCCTCCAGGAAACTCATCAAAAACACAGTGGGAATCTGAAGTGGGAGGGAGAAAATCGAGATACACGGGGTATGTGCAGGAAAGGCAGGCAGCCGAGGACTGATAATCAGCGATGCCACCTTTCTTTAGAAGGTAGAATGACGCGGGTAGAAAGCACCAGCTGCAGTCAGGTGGACCTGGGCTCACATCCTGGCTCCACCACCTGCTGGCTGTGTGACCTTGGGTTAAATCTTATGCCTCTGATACTTAATCTCAGGATGAAGATAACACCACCTCCTTGAATTTAATGAGGTAAGTACAAGGCACTTAGTAAGTGCTCTCTAAAGAGTAGCTATAATTATTTGCCTGGAGCTTTTTAAGAAAAGCAAACTTCCCTCCTTTCTTCCAATCACCCCCTCCCATCCCCGATCCAGTACCATAAAAAGGGGTTCAGAAGCAGGGGAAAGAGCAAGATGACTTAGAGAGGATCCTTCCAGGCAGACATGGGTCATCCCCTCCTCTAAGAAGGCTTTCCCTCTACCTACACCAACACACACAGAGAGACCACACCGAGGGACACCAAGAGCCAGAGCTCTGTCCAGCTCCTATCAGTTGTCTCTCTCTACCCCCTTGCAGTCTGCCTGCCTCTTTCAAAGGCTCAGGCTCCCAGAGGGCAGGGCTGGTGCCTGCACCAGTCCCTGGATCTCCTGAGGCTGTGAGGAGAGCAACATGCAAGACTTGGGGAAGCTTTTGTAGAGATGAGCAGTAGTGATGAGACACAGAAGATACACCACTGATCAGTCAGACCCTAACATCTCCCACCCCCACCTCGAAGGGCTATGCCCCAAATTCAGGGAATTTTAAAGGACTGTTTCCATGACAACTGCCCTTGCTTTGGCGTTGCCATGGTATCCCCGGAGGGAAGGGAAGGGAAGGGACACAGGGGAGGGGCTGGGTGCCCAAGACAGGAATGTGGAGCTTGAGAAGGGTGGCTCCAACAGGAATCCCTGCCATGAGTAAACACCAAAGCAAGAAGTGCTCCCCCCCCTCTAATTGCCTCAGAGCAGGGCGAACTGGGGCTGGGCCAAACCCAACCTGATGCTTTCACTCTCGGGGTCCTCCAAAACCAGTCCTTCCAGGTAAGGAAGCAGAGTTTAAGAGAAGCTGGTGTCTGGAGAATGTCTGAGAACCACTTTGAAGAAATATGAGCTGGAAAAGTCTTAGGAAAAGGTGTACGCTGCTGTTCTCTGTCCTGGAAAGGGCAGGACTGGAAAGATGATAATGAAGTGCAGGAGAGGCCTCAGGAAGGCACTGAGGGAAAAATCACAACTGAGCATCTCGGGAAAGTTCTGGAAACCTTCTCAGGAGTTGGTGTAAGACGAGGAGTCAAAGGTTGAGGAAAAGTTCACAGGCACCAACAGTCTATTATGATAAAGTAGAGGCTGAGGATGGCTTCATGATCTTCCAAAGCCCTCTGAGAAAGGGTCCTCCAACTGGACTCCCTTGACTTCCCCCATAGCCCCCTCAGAACAGATATGTTTTCCTCTACTCTAATATCTATGTCCACCCCCCATCTAAGTGCTGACCAAATATTCCCACTGAGACTCTTCAACCCCTTCACCCTCCACTTCCAAGTGTGGTTTTTCCACATGGAAGTGGTTTTTTCCAGTCCCTATTCCCAAAAGACACTCCCTCCTGGCATAGAATCTGGAGAGGACTTTAATCCCATATTCATGGCCAGCCAAGCTGAAGAGCAAATGGAGTTTGCCTCCCCTCATACGGTCCTATCCAGCCTTGCCAAGAGCCCATCCTCTCCATAAAACTCCTCAGACAGGGACGCCTGGGTGGCTCAGTTGGTTAAGCAGCTGCCTTCGGCTCAGGTCATGATCCCAGCGTCCTGGGATCGAGTCCCACATCGGGCTCCTTGCTCGGCAGGGAGCCTGCTTCTCCCTCTGCCTCTGCCTGCCATTCTGTCTGCCTGTGCTTGCTCTCTCTCCCTCTCTCTGACAAATAAATAAAATATTAAAAAAAAAAAAAAAAAAAAAAAAAAAACTCCTCAGACAGACACTAGGGAGGGGAAGGGGAAGAGTGACCAGTTTTATCCCTTCCTCCCCGCTCCCACCCCCCCATCCCAGAGAACAAGTGGAGAGATTCTAGTCCCAACGGCACAGGCTGACAGCATGTGAACTCTAGGCCTCGGGTGTCCACAGGCGGGAGGCAGGACAGCTGAAATCAGAAGGCGAACTTCGAGCCAGCCTGAAGAAGACAAGTTATGGGGAAGAAGCAAAGCAGGACAGAGCAGAATCCTAGGCTGGGGGATTACAGACCTAGAATCTTCTGGAAAGCAATAAATGAAGTCAGAAGCTGGGGGTGCACAAGTGACAGAAAGACTAGGCAGATGGGCACGGGGGAAACTTCCCTGACAGTGAGACTGAGTGAGGGAGCTTGTGGAACCTGCTTGCTGGCAATCTTGTAGAACAGGAGTGATGGGAGTGGAGAACCCTGCCCAGAAACAGGGGTAGGATGCTGCCCAACCTTAAAGCGGCTGATGAGGTTATGCCGAGTCAGTAACTCAAAAACAATGGTCCTCAGGGCGTGGTCATCTGCTGCCCGGTTCAAGGAAAAAACATCAAAGCACCAGAGGTCCAGGTTCTGTGGAGAAACAACAGACTAGGCAGTGAGACTCCCAAGGGGAGCTTCCCAGCAGCAGCAAGGGTTACAGTTAGACTTCAAGGGGGACTTCCCAGTGTTTACAGAGACCTGGGAAAAAGGAAAACAAAGAAATGCTGGCGTGGGCCTTTTTCGTCCCAGTGCAGGGGAGACAAAAAGACCGGAGTTTGCCTCTGGAGGGGGCAAAATGTTGTTTTGAGGAATAGGGGGATGACAGTTAAAAGGGAAGGCAAAAACCACCCCACAAAGAATCTGAAAGTCCCAGTGACCATTCCTTCCCCCAACCTTCTCCTCTTTCCCGAACACCCAGCACTCACCTTGAGACAGTTGAGAACCACAGTGGAATAGGTGGGGCTCACAGAGGTATATGTTCTCCGGAACATCCTAAGGGCAAACAACGAGAAGCAGCCCACAGTGAAGGTCTGGGAAGTGGGGTCTGATCAGGTGGAGCTATGGGGATGAGCTCTGGGGGACGGGGGTGGGGGGAACACCATTGGGGCTCTGGTGGCATCCCAGAAGCCCCGAGTGTCTGGGAAAGGGGGAATGCAACTAGAGGCAGATGGAAGCTGAGCAAGGGCAAGCCTCACCGTTCCACGAAGATTCCAGCCTGCACCGCGTGCACGATGCTCCGGAACTTGGGCTTCTCCTCGGCGCGGCGGCCTTTGGCCCGGGCCTGCTGGGTGAAGGTCGAGGCCAGCCAGTCCCGCACCTCCGAAGGCACGGCATCTGACCGCAGCTCCTGCAGCTCATCCTCCGTGTCCAAGATTTGCCTGAGGTCCCAGAAGGGGAGTCACAGAAGAAACACAGCAGGTGCTTCCACAACCTAGGGACGCTGGGCCCAGCCACACCCCACAGCTCAGGAACACTCAGGCCAGGTCTCTCCCTTCTCTGACCTTCCCCTTCCTTTCTCTCACTACATGTTGGTGTTGTTGTTGTTTTTAATTTCTGTCTCTCTGATGCCTCCCATAATGAAACAGGCCACTATGTGAGGTATTGAGTGACCCAACAACTCTAGAAGCGCTCAGGCAGCAAACGGAAGAGATGCCACCTGTCAGGGAGGCTGAGACGAGCAGCACTGTCCCACAGAAATAAAATGCAAGCCAAGTAGAAGTAATTCTAAATTGGTTAGGAGCCACATTAAAAAAGTAAAAACAGATGGGTGAAATTCATTTTAATGATAAGTTTTCTTTAACCAAATACACCCAAAATAGTATAATTTCAATGTGAAGTCAATACAAAATATAGAAAGAGATTTTACATTCCTTTCTCTCGGTTTTGAAATCCAGCGTGCGTGTCACCCACAAATCCACGTCTCAGTTCATCCTTGGGTTCAGCAGCCACATGAGACCAGTGGCTCCCATGCTGGGCCACAGAGGTCTCGAGGGATTCTCCACTGGCCAGAGGGTTAGGACTATCTGAGCCTTCTGGTCCCTTCCAGCTCTGAAACGGTCTTCTCTCCTTGACGCCTGTGTTTGTCTCTGTCTCTGCAACCCCCTATCTGTTCCTCTGCCCCTTTATCTCTGTGGTATTTCCATCTACAGCTCTTCCTCCCTGCTCTGGTCCTGTCGAGGGTCTCTATCTCCAGCCTTCTGTCTTATTCCCACCCACCCCCATCACTATGTCTGCCGGGTGTCTTACTGCAAGAGCAGGTCTCTCACCGTGTCTCATCTATATAGACGGCCTCCAGCAAAGAAGCTGTGTACTCCAAGTTTTTCTTCAGCTCTTCAATGTTTACCTCCCCATTCTCCAGCTGCTTCACCATGTAGCGCAACCTGTGGGAGTGGGCACAGACGGTCTGCTTAGGCATCCCTACCTGGTCACAAGAGCAGAACACCCTCGGATAAGGTGCCTCAGTCTTCCAGAGACAGGTATTCTCTCCAACAGGGGTGGGATCACAGCTAGGGTGTTTCACCGGGCTCTTGCCACTGCCTGTATTAAATTTACATACCCCCAAAGTTTAACCCCAGGCCTTTTTCTGACACCACCATCGAGACCTACCTCTGACCTCCCCACACCTCCCCTGGGCCAGTTCCCAGAAAACCTGTTTACACTGCCCGGGGCCCAGCAGACTGGGGCAGGTACCAGCCCCTGGGTTGGTTTTCTGGGGATGATCTGTTTCATAGCCTGAATAACCAAGAGCTGAGACTGCCAATTTCCCCCAGCAGAGTGAGCTGTGGGGTCAACAGCAATCAAAAAAGCACCCAAGATGCTTCCATTATATCCATTGGTCATTGCCGGGAAGGGGGCAGGGTTGGGGGGAGGGACATGTCCACAGCTTCTCTGTCCCTGGCAGGGATGTTGAAGATACAGAACAAAGACCAATCTGACTGAATGCTCTTCGCCTGGCCTCACTCCATTCAGGCAGAGCTAATGGATTATGATTCCAGAATCCATCAACCAGGACAAAGCAGGATTAACCCCTGCCTCTCTGATGTGGTGCCCAAGAGAACCTCTGGCAATGTGTGTCTGTACCCATCCCTTATCTCCGCCTCTCAGCGGCTTCCCCCAGAGCCCAAGTGGTGGGGTGAGGCCAGGGGGTCTCACTTCCAGGACGTTCTGCCTGAGGGGACAGTCCCTCATCTTTTGCACTCAGGAATGCTGGGGGTCAGGGATGAAGCCGGAGACTTCCTAGAAGTCTGAAGTCTGGCCCAGGCAGCCACTAAGCAAACAAAACTCTCTTGACTTTAGATGGTGATTTTAAAGAAAGCAATTAAACATTCCCTGCTCCCTCTTTCCCCCAGCCCTGCCCTGCCCCACCTAACACCCGGGTAGGGGTGAAGTGGCAGCCAGGACAATTCCCCACTGAGAGGGGCTTCAGAAATCCAAGGTCACTATGAGTCAGGGAGGAAAAAAGAATGAGTCAGGGACCAGAGGCTGAAATTAGCATCAATTCCCAGGGATGCTAGGGAGGGAGAACAATGGCACTCCTGAACAGAAGCAGCTCCAGAGTCCCGGGGTCTCAGCAGCTTTGGAGTGGGGGTGCCGGAAACAGCCAGCCTCAGGAAGCGTTGCAGGCCAGCTCTCACCTCAGGGCCAGCAGTCCCGCCCAGAACAGTCTGAATGCAAAGGGGGCAGAAGGGCAAAGGGGAAAATGGGAGGAAAGGAGCTGAGGGGGACCCTGCAGCATCCTCAGTGGGTGATCTTCAAACCCCACTTCTGGCCTTCCTGCTGCACCGGCAGCAAGTCCAAACAGCGGTTGTTCATCAAGAAAGAAGCCGATTTCAGTAAATCTCTGCCTAGCAAGGGCTTCATTAGGGAGGTGGAACAGAGGCCAGACAACATAAAAGGCTTCCCAGCCAATGAGCTGGGAAGGGGGACTGAGCCAGCATCTCCCAGGGTGCTGACCTAGAGGTCACAGAACAAAGAGGTTAGTTCCACCTTTGGGGCCCAGGTACAAACCAGGGCTTCTCTCTCCTGGTCAGTCCCTGTGGCCAGAGACCCTTGGATATAGGGAACACACAATCCAAAAATAAAGAAAAGCCTCTGGTCCCATCTGTCTCCCAGATTCCTACCCTGGCCCTCGTCTTCCACGTCGGTCAGCCCTTTATAAAACCCAAACCTAAACTCACCAAAGTTCTTCCACATTCTCTCTCGACCCACATCTTGAAACACACATCCCAGCGCGGGCTCCCAAAGTGAACAGCCAAACCCACGGGTGTTCATTTGCATGTATTCGCATAATCGTTAACAATGCTGCCAGCTCTGCATTTTAAAAAGGGATTTCTCCTACGTTATCTCAGATTATCCTCACAATGGGCCTAGAGGATGGGAGTTGGGAAGAAACTGCCACTCCTATTTTCAGTGCAGAAACCAAGGCTCCGGCCACAGTTCTGGGAGGCAGGGATACTGGTTCAAAAGTATCACTTCCTGGCCCTGAGCCCTTGGGCAAGTCACTAATTCTCAATCAGCACCTCTCAAAAGGTGGCCTGTAGATCACTGGCATCTGAATTACCTGGGATGCTTGCGAAAAACCGAGATTTGAGATTCTAGACCTCGTGGCACACCTACTACTAAAACAAAATTTCTGAGGGTAGGATTTAAGGATCTGCAAACGTGTAACAAATACCCAGGATGATTCTCCTGCACATGAAGCTTTCAGGACCTTTCTTTCAGGACCTGTTCCTTCCTCTGTAAAACAGTGAAGATGATGACAAACCACCTACAAAGGGCCTGTTAATAAGAATTATTATTTATTTTATAATTTATTTAATAAATAGAATAATGTATGCAACACGCCTGACACACAGAGTGGGACTATGTAAATGTGATAGGAATTCAAGTGAACTGACCAACAACACCCCGGCCCCACCCAGCTCACACCTCGTGGCCTCCAGACCAACAAGTGCCTGCCTTCTCCCTCCCAAGTCCAGGTGGAGAAGAGTTAGTCTAGCTTGCATGGAGACTGATGACTGGGAAGCCCCCTAACAGAGAAAAAGTAGCCACGATCTCTCCTTCATAATGACAAACCTCATTTGGGCCACATAACCACCTGAGGAGGGAGGTTAAGCAACTGGCCCAAGGTCACACAACTTGTCCATCTCAGTCAGGCCCGCAAGCCTATGACTCACACTGCTGGCGCCTAACTGTGCCCTGTACACCAAAGGTGTTGGGCAGAAGGGGCTCGATCGTGTAATTCACTTGGAGGGAGACTGGGGCCTGTTCCATCACAGCTCCTCAATCTGTGGTCTAAAGTTCTGGTGTCTGGCAGCTCATAGCAGACTGTGAGCGTCTTGATGGGACTGACAGTGACTTGTTTATCCTGCTGCTGTACTCGGAGCACTCAGTATGTGCTCAGAGAATGTTCCTTAAATAAAAGGGAGGGGGCGCCTGGATGGCTCAGTCTGTTAAGCGTCTGCCTTCTGCTCAAGTCTTGGTGCCCTGGGATCAAGCCCCACATCAGGCTCCCTGTTCAGTGGGAAGTCTGCTTCTCACTCCCCCTCCTCCCTCCCCCTGCTCACACTATCTCGCTTCCTCTCTCTTTGTCTCTCACATGCTCTCACTCTCTCAATAAATAAAATCTTTAAAAATAAGTAAATAAATAAATAAATAAATAAACAAATAAAAGGGAGAGGGGGCAGACTAATCAGGTGGGGGGCTATCTGCCAAAGCTCACAATGGAGATCTCTGAGGCAAGGTTTCAGAAACTCTAATGGAGAGCCTGCGGAGGAGGCAGCTGTAGCTGGCCCTCCACACAACCTTTCCTCCAAGTTCCTCCTGACTCCACCTCTAGACCCTGCTCTTTCAGAGTTCCTATTGAAATCTGACGTGGACATGATCCAGACACCAGAAGTGGAGATCAAGGGGAAGAAAGATTAAAGAATGAATTTGATAAATGGGGAGTCTAAGAAGGGAAACTGGACTCCGGCAGCCAGAAGGATCCAAGTGCTGAATGAACGTCACCCTCCTCTAACTCCCCCACAGCCGCTCCGACCCAGCACTGGCCTCTCGGATTCTAAAGTCATAAGGACTTTAGAATCTGTGGCTGGAGCCTTGGGATAGGAGTTAGGATCCCCCATCCTCTCCCCCTCCCCTACCCTGACCCACCCACAGCCCTCCCCTCAGCATTCTCCTGCAGGAAGTCCTACTTCCCATCCACTGACAGGTCCCCATCCAGGCCTAAGGAAAACTGGAATCTTCTACAACAATCCTTCTGATGAGGGAGCAGGAGGCTGGCTGAGGACAAAGCAAGAGCTAGCGCCTTGCACCCCCCCCCTTCCATCCGCTCCCCTCCATAGGTGTAGCATTCCTCAGGCACCCCTGACTGCCATAAAATGATAAATAGTTAACTTGCTAAGATCACAATCCTACAAGACAGGAGTCTCCCTTGGTTTGCAAATGTCCTTGAGATTTACAAACAAAGAAGTTACCTTATCAATAGCCCAATTTCCAAAGACACAGAACTCAGTTCCTCAAGCCTAATGTTACCCTCCCCTCCATAAAAACCAAGGAGGTGGAGGTAGAAGGAAAAGTAAATAAAGTTAAATTTCTTCTAAACCTAAATCTCATTAACAAGGATGCTTGATGGCAGGAATGTAACATTCCACCAGGAGACTCTCAATTGTCTTTACTTGATAGTAACTAAGCCTTCAATATCCTGATAGTATTCTTTGCCCCAATAGCCCTTCTGAATACCCCTTTGTCCTCACCTACCCAACTCCTGCGTATATAACCAACCACCCCTCACAACCCGGGGCAGCAGCAGCTCTTCCTGCCCACGGGTCCTGTCCCCGTGCTCTAATAAACCACCATTTTGCACCAAAGATGTCTCAAGAATTCTTTCTTGGTCATCAGCTCCGGACCTCAGCCCACCAAACCTCACCTAGGTTCTAGAACTTCATCACTTCCACCTCCCTCCCAGTCCTGTTTCACCACACCCACTGCTTTCTCCTCTACCCTTGGCCCCTGCACCCCAGGAAAAGCCTCAGACCCTGACCCCTGGAAAGCACCTCTCCCAGCTCTAGGCAGCCCACTGAACGAGAAGGCTCAGGGTAGTAATAATCCCAACAGCCCAGAAGAGTTCAACTTCCCCACCAGTTGGTTTCTTTGGGCCATCATGGCTGATGATCTGGCAATTTCCAAAGCCCCTGTCCTACTTCCAGCACCCTAAGAGATCACTGTTAAGTAGGGCGCTTAGTGCAGGGCAGCCAAAAGCCAAAGGGCTAGGAGTTGGGAGAAGGATGGGATTTCCCTTTCGGGTTCTTAAGATCAGATGGGGAGATTTCAAGGGATATGAAGTCCTGAGGATGCTGGTGTGAGGAAGGAGAGAAAGGAGGGGAATCACAGCTAAGTCACCTGCCACAGGCAAGAGGAAGCACTACAAAGGAAAGGGAGATGGGAACGGGAGGAGAATAAGAGAAAGGGCAAGATAGGCAAGGGAAAAGGTGGAGAAGTGGACACACATGCACACACAACATACGGGGACTGTCAAGCCTTGATCCCTCCCCTCCACCAAACTCCTAGTGGTGGCCCCACAGCAACTTGTCCTCCTCCTCCCCTCTCCGTGCCTCCCCCTTGCCTACCTGAGGATGGGGCCCTGCAGGTGACTTCTCTGCACAGGAACAGGCTTTGCCATGGGAATCACAGTGTCCTACTTCAGAGTATTGAAATGCCGCGCCCAGGCCCCCCAGGGCCCCCGCGGGGAATGACTCCCTCTTGGGCCCAACTTCCTCCTCCAGGTCTCTGAAGAACTGAGCTACTGACCAGAGAGAAAAGCTTTGGGGAAGGGAGCAGGAGGGGCCTGGCTGGAGGAAGAAGGGAGTGATGAGACAGAGCGGCAGCCCACAGCAACTGGGTGAGAGGCCACGGGAAAAGTTTCACATCTGAATCAGACGGAAAACAAGAATCTGTTCTCAGAAGAATCCCAGAAAGGACAGAAATAGCACAGTCCAGCCCCTTGCTCTGAGTAGGTGGGGCTCCTCTTAGGGGAGATGGGGTTAGCAGAAGGCTTAAGGGTGCAGGGACAGGAAACCACCCTGAATCTTCTGTGGGCGGACGGTCCACCGTTGAAGGGGAAGGGGCCCGCAAGAGCCCCCTGGACGGACTAAAGCAGATTCAGCTCCCTCCCACAGTCTTCTTCAGGAGCCATTTTTCAAAAGGAGCTTTAGCCCACCTGAAAGGGCCAAAGCCAAGAGGGGAAAAGAACCAGAAACCACATGGGAGGGGCTCAGTGAAGCTGGGGTTCCGGGGCTCCTCACCCAGACACCAGCTCACAGGGAGGGAAGGCCCCGCCCAAGCAGTGAATGAAAGTCGGGATGGCTCCGTTGAACAAACCAAGACGTTGGGCAAGTTACTTTCCCACTCCCAGCCCCCTTTTTTTCATCTGGAAAACGAGCACTGGGGGATACTGGGCATTAACTGGGAAGAGGCCAACCCAGCCCAGGCCAATTCTCATTGATGGGACAGCCTAGGGCGAGCCTGGGGACCAGGACCCCCCCTCTTCCGCCTCCAGGCTTTGCCCTCGCTCAGGTTGGGGGACAGAAGCCAGCCTCTGCAGCGATAAGTGGACGTGCGCATACAGCCCCTGCCCGCCTCCGGATTGGCTGTGATATGACGTCACCAATACAAGCGCATCGGGGCCACGATTGGTCAGCTGAGAGGCTGGGCGGGGCTAAGGAGGAGAGCCCGGGGTGAAGAACAACGCATCCAGTGGAGAGTTCAGCGCCACCGCCTTCTCCTTCATCTAGAGTCTAGGGCTGGGGATGATGTGGAAATGAGGAAAGTGGACCCGTGGGGATGAGTATGACAGGAGAAAGGTAAAAGAGAAGAAACAGAACAAGCACCAGAATTTTATGACGGGAAGCCTTCCTCCCCGCCTCTATCCTACAAAAGCAGAGAGAAATTTAAAAAGCTTGTCACTATGCCAAAGCCTTGAATGATTATAAACAAATGAAGTTTGGGATCCTGCTGTTTCTCAGCTTCAGTGAGTGCTGGGACAAGTGGAAGTGGGCTTCAACAGCAACCAGAGGGATGAAGTTAAATATCTACAAGTTGTTTTCCAGTGAACTCGTGGTAGCCATGAAGCAGGGCTGCTGCAGATTTTGGAAGAAAGGAAACCCTCCCTCTCTGGGTCCATCTCATTCTCTCTGCGCCCCCAGCACGCGCGCGCACACACACACACACACACACACACACACACGGGTTCGTGTTTTTTGGAAGAAAAGAACTAGAGTCTGAATCAGAAACCCAGAACTGACACCCAGGGGATGAAGGACAAGATTCCCCGGTTCCGTGGCCATGCCTGCTTGGATGTACCAGGGTAGGACAGAAGTGGAGGAACACTGGCTGCATACAGCCTGAAACCCCAACAAACACCAAGCCAGGGCAGCTCCCGCCCCTCACCTGACTCCAGGTCCTCACTCTAGGCCCTGCCACCTCAAGCTGGCACTCACCTCAACCCACCTCAAGGTGGAGATTTCTTAGTCTAGGAAAGCATTGCGGAGGATATCTTGTCCATCCCTCTGCTCTCTTGCCCAACGAAAAGCTGGTTGGACGAATGACTGCTCACCACCTCCCCACACACCCATACCTGCTGCACGGTTCCAGCATGCAGCCCACACCTGCTCATCCCAGTCTAGTATTATGATTAACTGTTCCTAACAGGAAAGGATATTGGCCAGCCACCAGCCCTTCCTGGGGATCTCACACATATCCACTCACCCATGCATATACACACACACCACACCCCTATCTGAGCTGGGGAGACTTCCCTGAATGGGGGACAGGGCAGACAGATGATGGCCCTAGCAGAGTCCATCATGGATCATCCTCTAGTCTTTAAATTTAGTTTAAAAATAGCAAGGAGCACAATCATAACGCCTCCCTCCCAAGTTGATTCCCAGTATTCCCCACCTTCCTGAAGAATAGGAGTTGGGATAGGGGATGAACAAAGGATAAGAAACCCTGACTCTGGTTGGAGCAGAGAGGGCGTGGGGATGGGGGAGTAGGTAGGAGTGGGGGTGGAGGTAGGGGGTGTTAGGGAAGGGATTAACCAGCTGATCTCAAGGCTCCAAAATCTCAGAAATTGAAAAAACCAAAGAAATCACCTAAATCCAGTGGAAAGAGGATATGAATAAAAATCGAGAGACTTTCTAAGGTTGCCTGGGTGGCTCAGTCGTTAAGTGTCTTCCTTTGGCCTCAGGTCATGAGCCCAGGGTCCAGGGATCAAGCCCCACATCCGGCTCCCTGCTTGGTAGGAAGCCTCCCTCTCCTTCCCTGACTCCCCCTCCTTGTGTTCCCTCTTCTTCCTAAGTCTCTCTCTGTCAAATAAATAAAATCTTTAACTAAAAAGAAATCAGGAGACTTTTGCCTAGAATTTATCACTAGGCATGACCTTGGGCAGGACACCCTGAGGTCATTTCCTTGTCTATAAAATGGGTAAGTAGTATGTGCTTCACAGAATTCACACAAGGATCAAATGAGATCACATGGGAGCACCTTAGGGACCATAAAGTGATGCATGAATGCAACAGAATAGTCCTTCTCCCAACCTTTCATTTAGTTTGCTCCACAAATGTTCATTAAGAATCCTCCATGAGGGAAGCCTGGGTGGATCAGTGGGTTAAAGCCTCTGCCTTCGGCTCAGGTCATGATCCCAGGGTCCTGGGATCAAACCCCGCATTGGGCTCTCCTCTCTCTGCCTACCTCTCTGCCTGCTTGCAATCTCTCTCTGTGTGTCAAATAAATAAATAAAATATTAAAAAAAAAAAAAAAAAAAAAGAATCCTCCATGAAAAAAGTCTCCTATGCCCACCCTTGTATCCAGGCCCTCTGGTGCAGAAAAGCCCTAGTCACCCTGCCGCTACCATTCCAGATGTCCAGGGCTTCTCCCTGGCTCCTTATTCCACAGGGGCCATGAGGCAGTGGAAGGAGAAAGGGGAATGTGCACAGCATAGAGCTCCAGAAACCAAGAACAACCGGCTCCCCACCTTACCCTAGCCCTGCGCTACCCTCACTCCACTGGCTTCCCATTGCTATAGAGCAGCCTGGGTTCTGGCAGCTGGCTGGGCACGGTGGCGGGGGTGGCTCTGGAGATAAAAATAGCCCCCTTGGTGGCAGAGCTGGGGTGCCATTCTGGGAGGCGGCAGGCCCCGGGTGGACACAGCAGCGGTCCTAAGAGATCTCTAGGCACTGGACTGAGGAGCTGAGCAGAGGGAGGGTAGCGGAGGATGGGGGTGGTGGGTAGTGTGGGAAGAACAGAAATCAAGAGAGTAGAGGGAGAGGAGGGGGCAGGAGGTATGAAGCGGGTAGGGAGGAAAAGAAGAGAGATTTGAAAGATGCTGCAGAGGGTCTGGGAAGCACAGCAGCAGAGGCGGTGGCGGGGCGGGGGGGTGGGACAGGTAGGGAATGGGGGGGTGTTGGACGGGGAGGGAAACTGTTAGAACAGGGGATTGGCTCCCACCCATGCTGTGTCTGAAAACAACTCCCCCTCTGCCTCCTGACCAGAAGCTGTTTCTAACAGGTGTTCCTAGCAACAGCCCAGCACAGCTCAGATCAGATGAGGAAGAGGGTACTCTCAACAGCTTGAGCCTTAGCCCAGACTAAAAAGACCCCAGATATCCCAGCTCCTAGCCCAGCATGCACCAGTGTCACCTCACTCTCAGACTTCAGCCCTGAAGAGAAGGAGGAACTTGGGGGCAGAGTGGGGGCAGGGGGCAAGAAAATCCAAGGAAGGCTAAGGAGAGAGGAGGCTCCCAGGACCCAGGCCAGAAGAACACTCTCTCTCTGGTTCTCTTGTACAACCCTCTTCTCCCCTAACCCCCCAGCACTGTTTAATTCTGCTCATTAACCACCTCCACATGGACCACCCCACCAGCCCTCCAAATCACATCCCAGCAGATGTTCCAGCAGATGCCCTGTGTCCAGAGGGCCTAGCAGATGTGGAAGGCGGCCTGGGATGGGAAACAGAGTTGGAGGCTTGGCAAGGGACTGACTGCAGGATGATGGCAGCAGCACAAGAGTGTGGACCAGTGCGACTGGGGTCTGGTCCCAACCCTTGTCCCCAAACCTTACCAACCACCTCTAGGCAACACTTTCCTCCTCTGTTCCATTTTATGGTTCTCAGATTCAGTGCTGGGCTTGGAGGCACTAGGGAAATAGGATGCCTGGGTCTCAATACCCTGATTCAAATTCATCCTTTCTGACTCACTCACTGTTTCCCCAACACATCCCTAACCTGATGCTAAAAGGAGGAGGAGGGCTTTCTTCTTTATTACAGGAAGGTCACATTCTAACCTCCATGAAGTTTCCAGGAAGTTCTCCCGCATATCTATCTTTATTCCATCTTGCTTATTCCATCTTGCAATCAAAACAACAACAAATTTTCTTGGCGTTCCAAAAAAGAACAGATAGGAGGAGGAGAAGCAGGACAAAGAAGTCTTTTGGGGGCGCCTGGGTGGCTCAGTGGGTTAAGCCGCTGCCTTCGGCTCAGGTCATGATCTCAGGGTCCTGGGATCAAGTCCCGCATCAGGCTCTCTGCTCAGCAGGGAGCCTGCTTCCTCCTCTCTCTCTCTGCCTGCCTCTCTGCCTACTTGTGATCTCTGTCTGTCAAATAAATAAATAAAATCTTTAAAAAAAAAAAATAAATAAAAAAAAAAAAAGTCTTTTGGGTGAATCTGGTGCAATCTGATTTATAGTATTTCTCTAAGTCTGGAATTTCTAAAGCTACTGCTTAGAAAAGATACAATTGGCAACACTGCTGGCATGTGTGCTCCCTTAGCCCAGGCCCCAGAAAGTTCCCAAACATGGTGGGCATCAAGAGCCAGGGAGATGTTGCCACATTAGATCTGCAAGAGCAGACAAACAGGGGAGGAGGGAAGCCAAGGAATAGCAAGGAGAGAAGCTTCTCCAGCCCCCAGGTCTTGCCTGCCAAAGAACCACAAAGCCCCCTGGAAGCCAAGCTCCCTTCCCAAAACTAAATGGTGCCAACACCAGCTGGCAGCCAAATCATGCTACTGCAGCCACAATAATTATTTGCAAATCTGACTTCTCTTTGCAGCTGTGGAACCCACTAACCCAGGAACCTGGCTGTATCCAACAGCACCCCCTGGAGCACCTTCTTTCTAGCTCTTCTCCCAGCCCCATGCCCCTGAGCCTATACCTGGATCTCCCCTGTCCTTTCCCTACCAAGCCTGCTTCTCCACCACAACCCCATCCCAGATCACTCAGTGGACTCCTGCCAGGTCTGGGATGCTGAAGTAGAATCCTAACCTGATGTTTACTTCCTGATCCACATGGATGCAGCCGGAGCTGAGGAGAGAGAGAAGCAGCTGCAGGAAGGTGGTGGGGTGGAGGGGGGCAGGATATTCAAGACAGAGAGGCGAGAGCACTGGCATTAGGGACTTCCCAGCACTGAATGGACAACAACTTGTTTTCCTCCTTTTCCCTTCTCAGAAGCTCTCCTTCCCCCTCAGTTCCCGTCTTTACCCCACTCCAAAGCCCCAGGATGCTCTACCAATTCTGGAAGACCATTAAGTCTTCCTCCCTTAGGGCACAATCTCATTATCTAACAATTTCCAGACCCTGGGGAGGGGGGCTCACCTGCACCCCACCTGCTGCCCTGGTTTTGTCCCTCTTTGCTGCTGTCCTGAAGAGAGCTGGAAAATAGCTATTCAACTTCCGTACCTGAGAAAATCAGCCCCCTGAGAGCGGAAGGCAATTACTGGCTTCCTCCCCAGGGGAGCTGGGAGGATGAGGTCCCTGAGAAGGCAAAAGAAAGGCCTTGCAGAATGCAGCAGTTGAGGCTGGACTCCTAAGGTGGTCCCAAAGGGTCCTCCCACAGCAGGCTCACCCTGCACAGCCACCACCCCCAACACCTGGGGGTGGAGGAGGGAGCCCCCAGGGATTTCCTGGCTCCCAGCCAAGGTGAGAAAGGGGTAGAGGCACTGAAGGCCAGAGAAGCCCAGTCAAAAGGAATAGGGATAGAGGAAGTGGGACAAGAGAGAAGAGCAAAATGCAGCCCAGCAAAGAGAGATGGGAACAAAGGAGGAAAGGGACAGAGAGACAGGATTCGAGAGGAATCAAAGAGAGGAAAGCAGAGGGAGCAGAGAGGTTGGAAACGAATCCTTGGTGATTCCTTTATTTTTTTTTTTTTAATTTTTATTTATTTATTTGACAGATAGAGATCACAAGTAGGCAGACAGGCAGAGGAGGAGGAAGCAGGCTCCCTGCTGTGCAGAGAGCCCGATGTGGGGCTCGATCCCAGGACCCTGAGATCATGACCTGAGCCGAAGGCAGAGGCTTTAACCCACTGAGCCACCCAGGCACCCCCTTGGTGATTCCTTTAAAAGAGAGGAAAAGGTTCCCTGCTCCTCCATCGCAGTCAGATGGAAGTGGCCAAAAAAAGAGGGGAAGATGGGAAACACCCGCTCATTTCAGTGCCTTCAGAAGCTCCCTAGACAGAAGGCAGGTGGAAAGGGGTCTAGAGAAGTCCAGGCCCCTCCCCTCCTGGGTCTCTCATCTGGCCTTCCAGAACCAGAGCATCCCCGGCCTACCTCACTCTCCTCCTGGCAAAAGGGACAAATGCAACTTTCCACTGTCAAATTTCCTCTCAGTCTTTCTAACTGGCCTCCTGGGGCTTCTGGGCAAACAAAGTGATATTTGGGTTCTCAGGGACTTTAGGGATTCCCTAAAATAAGATGTGGCATACCTGATCATATTACCCCCAAGGCCTAGAAATGCAGGATAAATGCTAGAGAGTTTCTCCAACGCTTACAGAACTCACCAACGGCAGTCCTGGAGCTCCCCACACCCTCCACATCTTAGAACTACAGTTGCTCTAACCACTGGGAAAAGAGATGATAGGAGTAAAGTCCTTCCCTTTTCTTTTGACTTCAGTGGCCCACATCCTTTGTAAGACTGCCCCACTCAAGCTTCTAGTCTCTCAGCTCAGACACCTGTCTCGCCCCCTCCAGACAACCATTCATCAACAAGCCTCTTCTGAATCATGCCCCAGACACCAGGACTTAAACCTATTAAGTAATTCATATTCCTGCCTCTTGAATCTTTATCATTCTCCCCATCCAAGCCAATGGTCCCCCATTCATTCCCATTCCCCCGCCTCTTCATACAGCAAGCTCTCCAATGCTGAAAGAACTCCAGACTATATCATTTCAAAACCACTTTCATATGCATAATATCAAACGAGGAACTGAGATTCAGAGAGACAATGTGACTTCAAGATCATGCAGTTAGTAATTCGCAGCATGGGAACATGAACTCAAACTCAAGTCTCCCACCATTCCCTCTGTTCTTCCCCTCCCACCACCCGGCGACCCTAATCCCCTCTTCTGACCAGAGCTTTGTGAAATTCTTCCTTTGGTCTAAATTGATGTCCCCTCTCTCTGCAGCTCCCTTCACCTTACCGCAAGCATTTTTTACCCTCTCCCATCCAGAGATGCCCCATTCAAGACACAGCTGATAAAAGAAATGTGAAGACAGAAGGCATTGATGGGAGAGGGGATCTAAAACCCAGGGAGGAGAGATCCCCTTGGCCATGGCTGGAAATGAAAGAGGAAGGGCTGCTCCACGGAGGGAGGCACAAAAACTCATCCCTGCCAATGCCTGGGAGAAATGGTGCTCCTTTTGCTCCAGAGACCCAGGGGGCCACAGTTTACCTTGCTATGTTCACAGCAGCTCCATGACCATATGCAGAAAAAGGGGAACCACTGTACAGCTTTCAAAACCAGTGAGAACCACAGAAGGTCACCCCGTGGGGCATACAGAAAATGAAGACAAAAGGTGGACTAAATCAACCGGTAAGGCACCCAGTCCAGTCCCTCAGCTTCCTCCTCCTGCCCATTTGATCTCCCCAGGATTATAAAAAAATGTTGGTGTGTCACAAACACATACACAAGATCACAGGTACATAATATCCCATTACCTACATACACACACACTCACACACATGCATCATCTCATTCATATATAAGGCAATCTCAGGTATTCGAGTAAGTGCAAAGCTTCTGAACCTATTCATTATCACATGTGCCATTTATAAACATGATAACAAAGAGACATCATTTTGGAGCTCTGACTCCATGAGCTGTCCCCCACCCGCCTGCCAACCTTCACCCAGACACATATGTATACACGTCAGGCATTCACGATTTCATCCTGAAACATCTCATTCACACGTCCAAATAACGTTTCCATAGCCTCTCTGTAACTCCTTCAGTTCCAGGCTCTGTCCTGAGGTCCTCAAACCCTGTACCTTTTAAACATCACCCTCTCAAAACACCACCACCTCCTTTCCTTCCCCCATCCCCTCCCCCGCCCACGCACAGGAGCACACGCACCACAGAATCAGACAGAACTGGGCTCCATGACATATACACGGATACTCATTAATTCATTTGTCCATTGCTTTATTTAACAATATTTCTTGAGTGCCTATTATGTTTCAGGTACCACACTAGACTCAGATGAAACAAAGAAGAGCAAAAAGAATCCCCAGCTGGCTCCTTGTTCCCGCTCAGCTGTAATGACCTTGAACCACAGCCTAGGACATGGAGCCTAGACCTTGGGAGTCCTGAGTCCCATGTGAAGAAAGGAGAAGAGAAAGGGATTGTGTTTATAGTATCCCAAAGGAAAAGGGAAGTTCTATCTGTAAAATTCCAGGAGAAACTGGGGCAGAGAGAAGAAAGTGATGTTTGTACAGTCCTGGGAGAAAGAGAAAGAATTTGTTTCTATGCTTTTCTTGTGAGCATACCCCCCACCCTCCTGGTCCAAAGGAAAGGATCAGGCAGAAACCAAAGTGGTAAAGTCTTAGCACTTGGATGGGGGTAGCAAAATGAGGAACTGGGTGCCTCACCCACTCGCAACTCCCCCTGAGATATGTGAACCAGATTATCAACTCCATAGGAGCAGGGACTGTGTCTACTTTGCCCATAACCATACCCTGGTCTCCAGCACATCACCTGACCCTCAGGAGGCACTCAACTAATAGTTGCTGAATGAATGAATGAATGAGCTAAGGATGCCAAACCAATCTCCCTTCACAGATTTTCTTGACTCACAGAAGACACAGGAAACCCTTTGCTCCTGAGCCTCCTCTAGGCTTCTCAAGGTCCTCTGGTCTCAGAGAAAGGCAAGCAGTCCAGTCAAATCCTTCATCTTAGGGCCAGAAATGCTCACCCCAGTCAGCTCATCATCTCCAGACTCCCTATTCCAGCCACTCGAATGCCTTCACTTCTGAGTCTGCTTAGTTAGGAAAATTTTCATGCTAGGTAGAGGTGAAATCCCATAGCTGGAGACTCTTCAGCTCAGATGCTCCAGATTCTGAATTAATCTTTGGCAGAGACCTGCTGTGGGAAACAGAATTCCTGGATGCCCTTCCCAAGAAGAAATTGCCCTGCAAAATTATATTAGTATGAGCTTTTTAACTGGAGGCAAAAACACCAAACCCAGCCTCCCTGAAGACAATCTAGATGTCCTAGATTAGAAATTAAAAGGATAGTTGGGGGAGTGGGGGTGGGGGGTTAGGACGTGTTGTGTGGAGGCCTTATATATCTTCATTTCTATTCAGTACACAGCCATGAGATAATCGTGTCTATCCCCCTATTCTCATTAGAGCCTCACCAGTATTCAAACAGGGCCAAATCCAGTAAGCCATCAAGTGGGGATCTACCTTGATATCAAAATCTTTCTCTGCTTTAAGAAAGTGAGAATCTATTCCTGGTGATTAACAATATGGAAATGGGCCTTTTCTGGTTAAGTTATTACATGCAGCTAACACTCTTAAGGACCAGACTGCTGAAGTAAGTGAAGACCGGAATAATTTAATCAATAAGATTAGTGCTCCTTGTCCACCATGATCTCCTTAAGGACATCTCAGCTAATGCACTGTGTAGGGGCAGCTGCCTCTACTCCCTTCTTTCCCTGGGTTGCAATGCCTCCTCTGGGGATCCTCTTCTCTCACCATTGAGCACTTCTCATACTGAAGGAAGAAATAGTGATTTGCTTCCAAGGAAGACTTTTGGTTAGAAAGGTATGGGAGACATTGAAACAGGGAAAACCTGCCCTCTTGCATGGCCCACTCATTACCGGGAATGGAGGCAAGGAAAATATATGATGGGGGGAAGCTGTCCTGGGACACCTTGAATTCTCTCATTTATAAACCCTGAGCCCCCTTCTTTGCCTTTCCACCACTTCCTTACCTACCACCACCACCACCACCCCAGCTTAGTTACCAGTAACAGAGCATCATTTTCTATCAAGAATCACTCGGTGCTCCTCCCAACAAAAATCAATTCAATCCGGTTTTCCATTTCTTCATCCCAGAACTCATTCCAAGGCTGCGCTTCACAGAGCCCAGCAAATTGCATTGGCTAAAGGCAGCAAAGGACAGGAACTGAGAAGCACATTTGGATGCCAAGCCTTGTTGCCCATTGGGCCTCAGTTCTCCCTAAGGCCTCGCTAAGCAGCTAAAGTATAAATCAGACCCACCCACCCAATATCAAGGTGTCATCTTATTACCACAGGTGAAGTATTTTAAAAAACAAAACAATCACTAGCATCTATCCATCTCCTACCACCATCTCTTCCTCCACTGGACCCCAGAAATGGAAAGCTTCAGGGCTCACTATTGAGGATAATGGGAAGGAACTGGGTTTCAGGACTATGGTTCCTGCATTGCATCATTGAACATCTACAGTGTCTTTCCTGGGACTACTGGGAGTCATATCCTGGACAGGGGAACCTTCCCTCATTCTCTGATCAAGAATCAACAGACTGCGGAGGTTACCCAATGAGGGCTGACTGGGAGGTAAAGGTGCTGCCTGGTTTGTCTTTGACCCACTCCTTTCCATCTCTGAAGAACAGAAAGAAAAGTTGCTTCTCTCTCCTGGGACTGGAGTAGGGACACCCAAGTCCCTGGTTTTCCTATTTATCCAGCCCCCACCCCCATGCCCTCCTCCTGCCACAACAAGAAAAGATGCCTAAATGTGCTTGGAGATCCTTGGGAGACGCTACAGCAACAAAAAGATTTGACAGTTGCCTTGCCCTTGTCAATCAATCTTTCTTCACCACCACCCCAGCTCCCAGGTAGGGGCTCCACCCCAACTCTCCCAGATCCCAGCTACAGCCCCCAACATTACTGTGCACAAGGGGTTTCCCGGCCCCCAGTGTCGAGCAGCTCAGGTATGGAGCGCCCCCCCCCATTCCCACCCCCTAAAAGATGCAGGAGGCAGAAACCACCAATCCCAACAGGGATACATATGACCCACAGGTTGGCACAAGTATCCCCGCGCACTAGATCTGCAGCTGTGTGCGATCACTCTACACACATCTGTGTGTCCCACGGACACTCGCGCACACACATGTCATGTGTGTCTCACATCTGCACACCCCTACACACGGATACGTGTGAGTCAGCCCGGCACCTCCTGAATGCTGCCCGTCTGCAGCCCTGCCACACCGCGCATAATGTGCCTCCTGTCCGCGCTGCGTGTGTCACCCGGGGGGTCCACGGGCACTGGCACAGCGTTAGCTTTGCAACTCCTGTAAACCCGCTCCAACCAGCCGGCTTGCTCCGCACACGCCTTGCACATGTGGCCTGACCCTGCGTGTCAGGGCAGCTTATTTCCTCGCACCTGCCAACATGTGTGCAGGAGACAATCCACTGGCCGGGCTCCGGCTACTTCCCCCCCACCTCGCCGCCACCACCACCACTTCCAGGCTCCCTGAGATCCCTTCCCCCCACTCCCGGCCTGGGACTCACAGAGACCGAAGCTTAATCCACATCTTCTTGCTGGGGGCTGACTTCAGCTCCAGGGGTGACGGGCAATCCGACTCCAGCATCTCGGAAGGGCTGCGGGGGGACAGCTCCATGCTCACCCTCTGTCTGCGGAACGAAGGGAGGGGACGGCCCCGCGGCTCAGCCTCAGCCCGGAGCCAGGAGCCCCTCGCCCGCCCACCCCAGCCCCTTCCCACCTGCGGCTGGCGCGGAGCAGCCAGGCCGGTGTGTCTAGGCTCGGCCCAAGCTGGCGGAGCTGCAGTTCCTGCGGCTCTTGCTCTCGCGCTGTCCAGCCGAGCTCTGGCTCCCAGTCCGAGCTCTCCGCGCCGCCGCCGCCGCCGCCGCCGCCGCCGCCGCGCGCTGCCGGGGCCGCCTCCTCTGCTCTCTCCTCCTCCCTCGGCCGGCCCCCCTCCCTGCGCTCCCGCCTTCCTCGGCCTGCCGGCTAGGCTCTCGCTCCTCGCGGCCCCTCCTCCCCCTCCCCGCGGAGCTACGGGGAGCCGGGGGCACACGTAGACGGCGGTGCCGAGGGCGAGCGCACGCAGCCGGGCGCCCGGGACGAGCGGCGGCGGGTGCCCCGCGCGGGGGCCGCGAGTGCGTGTTGACAGAGTGCAGGCAGAGCCGGCGGCCGCAGCCCTCTGCTTGGGCGGCCGGGGGCGTTCCCGGCTCTGTGCTTTGAGTTTCTGTGGATGTGCTTGTGGCTTTGTGTATCCATGAGCGCCCAGCCGCCTGTAGCCCCTTGGCGTGAGGGAGGGGTTGGGGATGAGTTCCCCCACTTCGCCCTGGGGAGCTGGGTGCTGTGGCTGAGGGCAGCCAACCACCCTCCGAACCCGGTCCGGGACCAGAGTCTCCCACCTTGCGCTCCGGCCTTTGAGGGGAGAAGTTCAAGGTCTGCTCTGAGTTGCCATGGGGCCCCATTCCTCCCCTCAGTTCCCTTAACTTGATGGTCCTGATCTGTCTCCAGCGCTGTGGCCTTCCCTCCTGGTGCCTCTTGGCCAGTGGGAGTTTCTTCTAAGCTTAAAGCTTTCCGGACAGAATCTGCCAGAGCCGGCAGGACTGCATCGTCTCTGTACGGAACTCCGTTAGAACCAGGAAACCATTCCTAGTGTCTCACCTCGGCCCCTCCTGTAGCGGGTACTTTTTATTCCCTCTTATTTTGTCTTCAGTAAAAGAAATCTAATGGCTAAGGGCCCAGCACAGTACGGTCTAGCTGCTTCAAACGTTTGTAGAATGAGGGGCGCCTGGGTAGTTCAGTGGGTTGGGCACCTGATTTGGTTCAGGTCATGATACCACAGTCCTGGGATGGACCCCGGGGACCTGGGATCTAGCCCAGGGCAATCAGGCCCCCCTCTGGGCAGGGAGTCAGCATCTCCCTCTCACTCTGCCCCTCCCCCGCTTGTGTTCCATCTCTCTCTTTTTCAAATAAATAAATAAAATGTTTTTAAAACTTTTTTGGAGAATTAGCGAACTGAAATTTGAATTCAAGACTTTTTAACAGGGCTAGCCTCCTCCCTCCGGCTGAATCCTACCTAGGATTCTGGCAGGAACCACCTTAGGATCCCTTAGAATTGTTCTCTTCCTTGATAACCACCTACCTTAGTGTTGTGGGGAAATCCTATGTAAACAGAAAGTGGAGCTGTATTCACTAACAGCCAGATCCCGAACAGGCCACTAATCCAGAATCCCAGAATGTGAGTTTTCATTTCAAGAACTCTGGAGGTTGGAAGGAGGGATGATCAGGAGAAGATATTTACTCCATTCTCAATATTGGGGTGAGGCTCCCCACCCCCTTCCCAGGCAATGGAGGAGAAAAGAGCAGAAGGGAAGTGGAAGGGTAGAGACTTCCAGCGCAAAAGAATGGCCTTTCAGGTAATGAGGTTAGGTCGGTCCTTGAGACCTGGCTGGACAGAGAGGTATCAACAGAACCAGCTCCCAGCAAGCACCCAGGAAGAAGGAGACGGCAGAGTCAGAGATGGACAGAAAGCGGAAAGAGTGTGGGACCCCCCTGTCTCTGTCCACCTAGCTTCTGCTTCCCTTTCCCCTCCAAGCCTAAGGAAGAACCCCAGCCAAGACAAAGCTGCAGCCAGACCCCAATCAGACTCCTACACAATCCCAGGTCTCAAACTCTTGAGAGCAACCACCTCCCTGAACAACTGAGAAAGAATGGGCTGGAAACTACAAAAGAATTGCAAATTAGAATCAGAGCTAAGGAGCTGCCCAAATTAGGTAGGCATTTAAACAAAAAGAGGTAGAAAAGAGGCGGGAGCTGTACTTCCAGAGGGATCTCGACAGGTCTTGTCAACACGGTGGCATATCCCACCCTAATCTCCCAGGCCCCCAACTCCTTACCCATTTTAAGGGAAGGAAAATTCACCGAAACAAAAGTTATTCATGAATGATACTTCGGAGTCCCTCTAGTCTGACCCTCTCCATTTAACGAGTGGGAAAACTAAGACCAGAAAAACGATGTGGTCCCCGCAGAGAATAAGCAGCAAAGCCAGAGCCAAGCCTCCTAACCTTTTTCTTGTGCTTTTCCATCCTGTGGCTCTCTTTCTCCTTCTTTAGTCACCAGTCCTGGTGTTTAACCTCAACCTCATCCTTCTTGCGGCAATTTAATCCCGTGTCTGCCTTACCCTACCTCTGCACAGATAAAAACCAGATATGTCTGCTCCATCCATAGGCTCAAAAGACCGCGATTTTTCTCTCCCTGTCCTCTGGTCCCAACCCCCACCCCTCTTCCAGGCAGCTTCTGCCAGCCTCGTTGGTCTCCTTTTCGCCTTCCAAACTGCCCCTACCTCTTGGAGACCCTTCCGTCTTCACTCCCCCAACCCCACAATTCCTCCCAACTAGCTTTTGAGTTTGATAGGGACCAAAAATGATGCTTTGGCAGCAGTGACGGATGGATGTGATGTGCCTCCCACGGGAATGCTATTTAAAGGGGCGGCCTCACAATCCTCTCCTTCCAAAGTGACAAGAGAAAAAGCCTGCTCCTCAATCTCTCCAGAGCTGCAAACTCAGCTCAAGTTAACTTCTGACTTCCTCAACCCGCAGCCTGGCCTGTGCTCCCGCTTCCTATTCAGGTGGGAGGGAGAGGACTTGACAACTCACTGAGGTGTGGGGGCTGAGGGGGGATTCATCTTCGTTTCTTTTGATGACAGGTACTTAGGAGGAGCAGGAGGCCCTGTGGGGGGAGAACTGGAAGAACACTCCTCCCCCAACCTCGTGAGTGCTTTTCAGCCATGTGCCTGCTGCTTCTCAGAGTCGAACTTTGTTGGAGAAAAACAGAGAGAGGCACAAGGACCTACGTGAGGGAAGTCTTAGCCCTAGCTGGGACCTCCTTCCCTCTTGGGCCCCAGGGCTCAATTCGTAGCTGTTCTAGTCCTCCCAGGCAAAGGGTCACCAGGTAAGATCCCCTGGGCCCAGCCCAGCCCAACCTGCCCACGGAACTGAACACCATCCTAAGAGGAGCAGACTTTGCATTGCCTGCAGGAAAGGGAGCTCCTGGGCAAGCATCTCACCCCAGGCCTGGTGGGAGGGATAATTCCAGCTCATTGCCGCAAACAAGTTAATGGAGATTTTAATGAAAACACTGCACTAATGAAAATGCTGAGGCTAGAACTTACTCTCTGCCTGCAAGACAAAACAATTGGAGTCAGAATTTCTCCCTGATAGTCATTCCTCATTTCCTTTTAAGGCCTGAATTAAACAAGCTGGGGATCTGAGAGCCTGTTTATGGGTGATTGTGTCCCCAGCTCTCAGGGGTCAGAGATCAGGGAAGCCTACTGCTGAAAATGCTGATGGGTCCCATCACCACATCTGTCCCTTCAGCTGGAGACATTCACCTTTTGTTTCAGGTGGTAATGAAGCGGGAGAACTGAGGTTCTTGTCTCACAGAGTTGAAAAATGAGTTGAAAAATGAATCTCGCCTGACCAAGGAGAGGGAGTAAAGTGATAGGTTTTATTGAGTGAGGATACAGAGAGCTCTCAGGAGTGAGAAGGGTCCAGACCGGGGGCCACTGAGGGCTTTTAGGGTTGATCTTTTATTGAA
The DNA here is from genome assembly GCF_030435805.1 of Mustela lutreola. Taxonomy (NCBI): domain Eukaryota; kingdom Metazoa; phylum Chordata; class Mammalia; order Carnivora; family Mustelidae; genus Mustela; species Mustela lutreola. Next base: position 60,953,802 of record NC_081297.1, read on the forward strand.
GGCTAACCAGGGAACTTCAATCCTTTTAACATCTCTACTGATAGCACCACCAAGTAAGGATTAGTGATAACACCTTCAATGGCTTACTTCCTTTTTAGGGTCTGGTAATTCTTTGTTGGTCACAAGTAGTTGTTATAAGAAGACCCCACCTCTGACACCTGGGACAAGATGGTCTGGTTTGTTCCCTTTAGTTTCCTTACAACTTCCACATCTGGGGGATTTTTTTGTAAACCTGATTCCGTAGACCACTACCTAGCTCTCCCTGCCTAGCCCTGCCTGTCCCTTACTCAGTAAAGCCACCATGCCCTCACCTTCTGTTTGCTCATTTTAGAGTCTCTGGATTCTAACGACCAAGTCTTCCCAGATGAAGAGGCAGTCTGGTCAGGTAGAAAATGTCTAGGATTGAGATCAGGCTTCAGTCCCGGTTCTCGATGTACTGCTAAACATGTGACCTTCATTAAATCATTAAATATCTCTGAATCTATTTACTGGCCTAAAATAGGGAAGCCTTCCCCAGCTATCTTGCAGAACTGTCATAAAGGATGCGAGAGCACTTTGAAAAAGTATACATAACAGAAATGTGTGTGTGATTATATATTTGTAAAAAGATATCAGGTCCAATGACAACATCTTAGAAAAGGAGAACAGATTTCTACTGCCAAGAGTTAGGGAAGGGGAAGAGGAAGTGATTGTAATAAAGCAACATGAGGGATCCTTGTGGATCTTGACCGTGTTGGTGACAGATGCACAAACCTACATGGGAAAAGCTGTACAGGGATGCCTGGGTGGCTAAGCCAGTTAAGCATCTGTTTTCGGCTTGGGTCATGATCTCCAGGTCCTGGGATCGAACCCCACAATCAAGTCCCATATCCCCCACACATTGGTGTCCCTGCTCTACCTCTCTCTCCCTCTCTGTCCCTCTCACTCTGTGCTCTCGCTCTCACTCATTCTCTCTCAAATAAATAAATAAAATCTTTTTAAAAAGAGAAGAAAAAAAGAAAAAGCTGTACAGAACTAAATACATACACACAGAGGAATGAGTATAAGTAAAGCTGGGAAAATCTGGATTAGTTCATGAATTGTATCAAAGTCAATATCCTGTTTATGATAGTATACTATAGTTATCCAAGAGGTTAACTACGGGAGAAAGTGGTAAATGTACATAAGATCTCTCTGTGTTCTTTTTCTTTTCTTTTCTTTTTACGTTGAAGTATGGTTGATAACACAGTGTTTCTGTGTTATTTATTACAAGTGCCTGTGGGTTAGCCACCTCAATTTAAAAAAATAAATGTTTTGAAGTAAGCTTTATGCCCAACGTGGGGCTTGAACTCACAACCTTGAGATCAAGAGTCACAGGCACTATCCACTGAGCCAGCCAGATACCCCCTCTCAATAAAAATTTTAATTAAAAAAAAAAGTATCTGGGGCACCTGGGTGGCTCAGTGGGTTAAAGCGCCTTGGGCTCAGGTCATGGTCTTGGGGTCCTGGGATGGAGCCCCGCATCGCATCGGGCTCTCTGCTCAGCGGGGAGCCTGCTTCCTCCTCTCTCTCTGCCTGCCTCTCTGCCTTCTTGTGATCTCTATCTGTCAAATAAATAAATAAAAATCTTAAAAAAAAAAAAAAAAAAGGATCATGTCTACCCTCTAGCCCCTGCAGAAACTTATGCTATCCCCTGGGAGGCTCCTCTCAAGTAGCTTTTCACGTGCATGGAACAGAGGTCTCCATTTCCTCAAGAACAAGATCCCAGAAGAGAGGGGAGGGTCTAAGAGGAGTCATTCAGATGCTTCTGAGCCTTTCCTTGCTCATCAACTTTGCCCTCAGTCTCAAAAGGCCTGACCCTGAATCACTCCTTTAGAACATAACAGCCCTTCCATAGCAAAGAAGGCCAACCAGCTGATGTCATGAAGCTGGATGCTCTGTTGCTTCTATCCTAAAGAGCAGACAATCGTTGCTAAGAAAAGCTTGTGTATCAGTTATGAGTCCCAAGTTAAAAAAGTATTGACTGAGCCTGGGTCTTGAGAAATAAAGATCAAACATGCATACAAAGTCCCAAAACAGCTATCAAATGGCTTTAATGAACCCCAGATGGTTTTGCTAAAAACCAACAATTGCTTCCTTTTTTATCATGCAAATATGGACATGACCCTAATTAATCAGCTAGTTAATTATATTTGCACACTTCAACAACTCTCAACCTGTGACACAAGATCTGTTGCTCCAGTCCTCCCTGGCCATGGGTGCACCAAAATGATGGATGGGGCCACTGTTTCCTGCCATGGAGTTAACTAAATCAGCTTTAGTGCTATCTTGAACGCCCCAGGCATTGTGACACTTGAAATTCTAATTAGTGCAGAAAAGGCCCAAGTTGAAACAGCTTGTACTCCCTCAAGTATACCCACTTTCAGGGCCCTATAATCTAATGAGGTCTATGAAGTTTAAGATCTAGAAGAGAAATCCCTGCCTGGAGCAACAGCTGTACCCAGGATGACAAGGGGATTTGGGTTAAATTAGTGGCTCCAGATAGGAGGGAGAGTACCCCCAAATGATCTGGGAGGGAGACCCACATGACTCTGATCCAATTAGCTGTCATGTGACCTCATATCAGCTAGACTGACCCTCTGCTCTGGGTTGTAGTGAGGGCAAAGAAAAAGCAGGCGGGGTTCCAGCAAAACAGATGGAAGAACTTACTGGTTCCCCACAAGGTGTGGGAGAGCAGGTGAGGGGGACTGGGGCCAGTGATAACCTCTCACTGCCCATGGAGGCAGTAGAGCTGGGGGCAGAGGACAAGACCTACGACTCCTGAGAGAGCCCCACAAAGGAAAAAGGGAGTTCCTTTGCTGCTGCTTTGCAGTAGGAGCAATCTGAATGTTTGCTGAACACATTTGGAAAAGGAAGAGAGGAGATAATCGTCCTAATGAATGTGCAGGAGACAATAGCAGCTCCAGTGGGAGGATTATAAGCTCATTATGGTTTAATATGATGATTGATCATCTCTGCCCGCCAGCATTAGCCTAGAATCATGATGAAGGTCGAGAGACCCATGCCAGTCAGAGCTCAAGTGCTAGTCACAAGAGAAAACATACTTGCGTGTCACTCGTGCTTTTCATGGTAAAAATTCACACACGTGGTCCCCAATTCCCTCACTTTTCCAATAAACTGTCCTTCACCCCCACCCCCAACTCCACCCCCAGCCAGCCTGACCCATTTCTCTATGATTTCTCAGCCCTGGACTATTCCTCCATATGTTTGTTCATCAGCTCTGACTCCTGAGCCCATCTCTTGAGAAAACAGCTGTAGTTTCATGGGTCTAGGTAGGTCCAAAGGGTCCTTCAGTGGGTACTGGCTGCCACTCGGTTCAGGTGGAAGGCCCGGGATACTTCCCGGTAGGCATTTCGAAGCAGGACATAAGGGAAACAGGACTCCAACATGTCCAGGGTCAGGAAGGAGGACTCCTCCACTACCTGGAAAAGAACAGGTCAAGAGATGAGAACCACAGCTAGCATATAACTCTGTGATACCCTGTTCCTTCACTCAGTTCCCTAGGCCCTTGGAGGCCCTTAGAGTTATGAGTGAACAACGTTCCAAATCACCCCCTTCTTCCCACACTTGGTTTAGCTTTAGGAAAGCAATGTGGCCTCTTCGGCTTCATTATAATGGTCCCTGGGCCCCTTATCAGGGTTATATGAAGGACTCAGGAGCAGAAGGAAGGAAAGAATCACTTCTCTGCTGGCAGAAAGACTCCCATTCTCTCCCATTCTGGATGCCAAACCAAATGTGGCGGGCAGCATGGAAGCAAGTAAGGTTGGATTAAAGTGCTAATAACAAAGCTTTGCAGAGAAGGAAACAATCACCATGGCAGGCCAAGAAAGAAGGGCCTGGAATCCACATGGGTCCTCTTGTGCTGGGTCTCAGTATCCTCCCTCCCTCAGTACAGTGCTTGGGGAGCAGTAAGGATGCTGCATAAAGGAGCAGGCATGATTAATTAGTTTAATTAGAAGCCTGTGTGCTGTGGTAATCCCAGCAGCCCCCACAGCCAAGCAGAAAGATAGCTCGAGATGCCTGGATAAGACTGAGGGTAGCAGTGGAGGGCAGGGGGCGTATTAGCAAAGAGCCCCACAACCTAGCATTGTGCTAGAGGGTCCCATCCTTGAGGAAGGAACAGGGCGTGGTGCTTCCCTCAGTGCCCTCCTCATCCGCGCAGTTGTGGGACTAAAAAACACACACTGGAGAGAAGTGTCCCATATCCTCTGGCAATTCACACAGATGGGCCCTCCCCAAAATGTCTGGTGTTTCAAATCCTGAAAATTCACTCAAGAAAGAGAATTAACCTTATGGACTCTAACATGGTTGTCTCTCTTTCAAGTTTTAAAATGTCGGAGATTCTGTTATTCTCAAATACAGGCACACACGATACACACATCAGCCTCAGAGGAACAGGCACTGCAGGCTGAAGGAAAATTCTGCCAGGATGGGTAGCTCGGATCTTAGGCTGGTTAACAGAGGAATTTCTGGCCAGGCAAGACTTTCAAACCTTAAGCCAGGAGAGAAATATGGTCTCTTTTCTGGGATATGACCCTCAGGTACAAGGAAATGAGTGATAGCTTCAAGAAGGATCCACAGGCCCAAGACTTCCTAGTGTTTGCTCCATTAAGCACGGAAAATCACAAGGCTCCTAACTGGAGGAAATTCAAGGCAGTGGAAACAGCCCTACAGCAAAGGCTGAGCAACTTAGGTTCTCGGCCCAAATCTGCCCACAGATTTTGGGGGAGACCTTGAATGTCGTCTTTCCTTCCCTCTCCTCAGTTCCTTCACCTATCAGTTGTAAGGACTGGACTAACAGCCAGGATCTGATCTCATCCTGACATCTAGGATTCCACAATTCTCAGAGAATCATCTCCTCTCCCGATGTAACCATGCCAAAAAGTAGCCGGCTGCCCGGGGGGCACGGCACTGCCCAGGCTTCACAGCCAAGACAGAAAGACCCCAGAGAGAGAAGGGCCTGGCCAGGAGCTGGTACTACATGAGTCGCCTCTTAACTCAGAATACAGTTCCTTCTCCTGTATTTCTGTAAGAAAATATTTGCATTTAAATTGCTTTACAGCAGCTAGTCCCCTGGTCTCTCCCTTTCACAGAAAGTGCCTGGTCCTACCTCTGTCCCAGCTACTCTGCAGCCTCACCATGATGCAACCAGGGGCAGAAACCTTCCCACATGGGAGGGTGGAGGAGAGCAACAAAGCAGGAGGAGGCAGGCCTGAGCTGCAACACAGAATCACCACCTCCAACCTTACAGAGGTGAAAACTGCCCAAGGATAGGAAGGAGCACAACTAGATCATCCAGAAACTAAAACAAGCAGCAGAGAGAGAGGACTAACATTCATTGAGCATCTATTACGTCCTAGGCACTTTCACATATATTTTCTTATGAATCCTAACCACTTCGTCAAAAGGATTATTGCCCACTTTGATGGATAAAAAACCAGAGTCTTAGGAAAGTTAATTAGCTTGCCCAAGGCCATGCTGCTCCAAAGACTGTGCCCTTTCTAGCATACTCCTGGCATTTGGCCTCATCTGTCTCTACTGAGCTCTCTCCCCTCACCGCACACCCCCACACAGCCCTCACATCCGTTCTCCTCTTGTTTCCATCATAATCCTTAGTCAGTCCAATCGAGGCCTTTCTCCAGCTGTGTCTAGCTAAGACACAGCTCCTACTTGATTCCTGTGCACTTATAGGAGACCCACAGGGAGGCCCAGGCTTGCCTGCGCCTAACATCTGTGGGCCTGGCAGAGAGTGCAAAAGGAAGCCTACGTAGCATGGGACTAAATAAATCAAACAAACTAGTTTGTTCTTTTTCTTCACAATCTCCCTTTATAATTTCATGAAAGGCCAGGTTTGAATTCAGAATTCTTAGGACTCCTCAGAGTTCTCCGAGAACAAGGTGGAGTGGACCAGCCCGGTTTGCGGGGCGTTTGTGGACACATTCGGAAATTCCCATCTGTGCCTCTGAACTCCAGCCATAGGTCCCTTGGCACTAGGGGTACAGGCACCAGTAGCACTGCCTGCCTTGGCAGGATGGACTCGGGGAAGAAACTCGGCACCAACTCTGCGTAAGCCCTGCAGATAGGCTGCAGCCACTTAGTGGAGAATTCCGAGGTCCTAGAAATCTTTAGCGTGGACTTCCGGGTGGAGCACTGGCTTCAGATGGGCATAGCCTGTCCCCGCAGGCCGGAAGGCCTCTGAAACACAAGGGCGGGAGTCCTCCTGACTGTATCTTAGTGCCTCACGAACCTAGAGACTCAGACTTTTAGAGCGAAAGAGTGAGTAAGCGTGTTGAAGAGGAAAACAGGGTCATGAGGAAAAGATTTTTTTAAGTTAACTGAGTCAGAGTTCCCAGAACTTTCTGCCAAAGTAGCGAGAAGCCCACAGCTTGGGAGGAAAGAGATAGGAGCTGCCTGATTCACGGCCCACCTGGCTCTCTGTCTTGCAGCTCTTCATTGAAAATTCCTTCCCTCTTCTGAGCCCCCATCTCCCCCCCCCCATTCAGCTCTGTGTTATTCAGCACCCTCTCTCCACAGTACTTTTTTTTTTTTTTTTAAGATTTTAATTTATTTATTTATTTGACAGAGAGAGATCACAAGTAGGCAGAGAGATAGAGAGGAGGAAGCAGGTTCCCTGCTGAGCAGAGAGCCCGATGCGGGACTCGATCCCAGGACCCTGGGATCATGACCTGAGCCGAAGGCAGAGGTTTTAACCCACTGAGCCACCCAGGCGCCCCTCCACAGTACTTTTTAAGGACAAGACATGCAGCAGTAGGGAGTGGTCAAGTAAAATCAAACACGAAGTGAACCAATGAGGGACACAGCTGCCCCAGCAGGACAGACTTGAGAAAAAAGGGCCCAGTCAGCCAGCGGCCAGGAAGGCCCTGTGCTACAGAGGAAGTCATCAAAGACTCTACCTTGGGAGTATAGGACAAGTCTGGAATGTTAACCAGAATGTGAGGCCTAGACCCAGAGAGTCAGGTAGATTTCAGTTCTGAGTTCGTGCTTTTGAGTGATGACAATGGCAGAGACCCAGAAACCCTCAAAAGGGGTCCCCCGTCTGGCCTTTGCTCTCTTTGTTCCCAGACCAACTTAAACCAGATACATACCAAGCGCATGAGCAGAGAAATGGATTCCCGATTTCGTGTTTTAAGCTTGTCAGTCTCCTGGCCAAGCTGCAAGAGGCTGACAGAGGCCACCTGTAGGGGAAGAATTTGTAAGAAAGCAGATTTTTATGGAGGTCAGAGTAGGATAGCCTCAGGCTACAGGAAGTTAAGAAAAGATCAAGGAGGGGAGTTAAGAAGTGCTGGGATGTTCCTGGAGACTCCCAGTGGAAAAGGAGCAAACCCCTTGACTTGAGAGCCACACATGGCCTGTAAACCAGGCAGGGCAGACAGCAGCAGGCTGCTGGGGGAGAGATGGAAAGGGCTGAGCACAGAACCTAGAACAAAGGCAGGAGCTTAATCTCTTTTCCTAGGCAGCCTTCAGACAGCAGTGTCACCAAGCTGTTTACAGCTGACTCCCCACAGGACTAGAGACAGGGCTGGGCCTCTGATTCAGATGCAGAGCTCTTCGAATTCTCCTCCTGTCAACTCCCAAGTGGCTGTTCCCCTCCCATTCACCTCCAGGCCCCCAACAGATCAAATAAGGAGGAGGAAGAGACATGATTAACTGTACCCCAGGCCCAGGTTACTCTCATTTTGCAAACAAACAGGGCAAATGGGAAAAAGGAGAAGCAGGTCCCTTCTCACACCATCTTAGAGATCTGCTGTGAATATTCTTCATATCTAAGAGGCTCAGAACCCATTCAGATTGGCTGGCTGACCCCATTTAAATGGAGACCCTCTAACTCAGCTTCCAGCATAATGGTATGATTCCGGAGAGAATATGATCTAGTGTGTTTGCTCCTAAAAGGAGACAAAGGAGCCCCTAGTTCTTAAGTCAGTCCCATGCCTTACAAAGGAGTAAGCTCCCCATTCTGAGAATGCTCAAGCTGGCAGTGGGTAATGGACCATGTATCAAAAGTATATGGATGGAATTCCTCCATGGAGAACTAGGATGGAAAACTCCAGGGCCTCTTTCAACAATGGAAAGAGATTACTTATTCTGTGTTTTTCCAGAGGCAAAACTAAGATCAATGGTGATAGCTACAGGGAGTCAAACTTTGGCTAAAAATGTTTTCTAAAACAATTTTTTTCTTGAATAAATTGGATGTGACCTGCTGTAGAATCAGCTGCCTGGTTAAAAGCTCCAGTCCTAGAAATGGAGACCAGGGATTCTCAAAGTGAGATCCCAGGATGAACAGTATCAGCATCCCCTGGGAACTTGGAAATGCAAATTTTCCAGCCCCACCTCAAGTCTACTGAATCAGAAATTCAGTAGTAATTCTTATTTATGCTCCAATTTGAGAATGTGGAAAAAATTTGAATTTTCTGTCAAGATTAGAGTTAGAAAGGGCCTTAAAGGCTCTAAAACTCAGCATCTCCAACTTGATCGTGCAGCTGATCTCTGGGAGACTTTATTAAAAACAGAGGCCTGGGGCACCTGGGTGGCTCAGTCGGTTAAGCCTCCGACTCTTCATCTTGGCTCAGGATCATGAGCTCGGGTCACGAATTTATTAATAAAAGTAAACAATTATCTATTTTTATTTAAAAATCAATTTATTAATTTTTTAAAAAACAGAGGCCTGGACTCCTTACCCTGGGATATTCTAATTCAGTACATCTGGCATAAGGATCAGGAATCTCTATTTCAACAAGCTCCCTGGGATAGTCTAAGGCACCCCAACGTAGTGAATCATAGATTCAGTTTAACCTCCCTATTTAATAAATGGGCAAAATGAGATCCCAAAAGTTTGGTTCCTCAGAGGTCACACGCATCTTAGTGGCAGATCCGGAACTAGAACTCAGATTCGCTGGCTCAGTCCAATGCTCTTTCCAAGTAGTCCGGCAGAGGCTGAAACACCAGCTCTCAGGGGATTTATTTATTTATTTTTTTTTTTTAAAGATTTTATTTATTTATTTGACAGAGAGAGATCACAAGTAGGCAGAGAGGCAGGCAGAGAGAGAGAGAGGAGGAAGCAGGCTCCCTGCCGAGCAGAGAGCCCGATGCTGGACTCGATCCCGGGACGAGAGATCATGACCTGAGCCGAAGGCAGCGGCTCAACCCACTGAGCCACCCAGGTGCCCCAGCTCTCAGGGGATTTAGAAGAAACTCCTGCCTTTCACCGAGTGGCCACTCACTCACTGAATGAATTAGGGGAGAGGTTATACTCCAAGACCCGCTCAACAAGGGCTATCTATGGACTGAAGTCACACCAGTTCCCACTGGACTTTGCAATCTTCCATTTCATCCCCAAAGACTTTAGAACCTCCCATGCCTTATAGCCTAGGGCCACTCACCACCAGAAACTCCTTGAGGTGAGTTTCAATGTTCTTGTTGTAGAGTGTGAAGAGGGCAGCAGACACCTGGATGATGGCTTTGGTCAAGCAGTGAATATTGTTGTTGTAACCTAGGTTATGATTGACAGGAGAGAGAAACAAAAGGGAATACAGTGAGTTGCCCCAGGTTGAGCCCAGCTGGTCGTCTCTCTGTTTTCCAGGCTAGGCCACCCCTGTTTGACACCAAAAGCACTAGGAGGAGTGTGGGGAATGATATACCTAAGAAATATGAGAACATGGTTAGGATATTCGGAGAAAGATATTCCTAAAAATTTCCACTGGAATTGAATTTTACGGATAGTTCATTCTCATGTATTTCTTGAAACAGAACTTTTTAAACCCGAGTCAGAAGCCTGGATTCTCCAGGTAAATGTCTCCATCTCATCTCCCTACCCCAGGAGACTGACCTAAGTAGTACTGATTGCTCAAACTACTCAGAGTAGTCCTTACTTACCATCCGTCTCAATACTGTAGAAGGAAGAGGGGTCAGTGGCCAGGAGTGGGAGGGAAACTGCAAGAAAGATCAAGAGCAGGCAGGCCACCTTATATTCTTCCTCAGGGGATGAAGTATCTGGTAAGATGGAAAAAAGAAAAGAGAGAAGTAAGGTCAGCAAACAGGAGTTATCTTCTACAGAGACCCTACTCACAGAACTGTGGGGGTCACATAAGGAAACATCTATGAAACACTTTCAAAAGCACTCCAGGCAAGTCATTGCTGAAGGGGACAGGATTAGCCCCCCACTTGTCATGAGGGGCCCAATCCTAGAGGCCTCCTCTGGTGACCGGAGCAGAGCTCTTAGCGAAGGGCTCTGCAGACAAGTGGTCAGAGTTCACTGTCAGCTGCCAGATGGAATGGAGGGAGAGGCAGAAAGGAGAGGAAAGAGGCTCATGAAACCAAGAGAGAAGGGCTAGTCTAGCAGTTTGGAAAGGGCTTAATGCCAGCCCCTTGGTTTCATCCCATTCTGAGTGCGCGTAAGAAATGTGAAATGTCAGAGACAATGGGAGTCCAGGGGAAGAAGTGAGTAGGGTCAGGGTGATTCTGTGGGAAGGGAGGGTACCAGATCACTCTGGGGAACCTAGATGTATACCACACAGCTCAGCCTGAAATCTTATGTGACTGCGGATGGCTTTCTCATGGTTTCATTTGAATTAACCTGATTTCCCCTACTAGATTATAAGTTCCTCTGAGGCCTTGTCAAGCATCAAAGAGACCCTCATTTAATATTTTTTAGTCAACTGACAGGTCCATTGGTTGGAACCTGGCTAGGGGTCTAAATTGCCTAAGTATTTTCTGGGGGTTAGGGACTACATTTTCAGTCTTTCTTTAGCTCCCAGCTTATGGGCTCAGAATTCACAATCCTAAATAAAGGCTTCTTTGACATTGACATTTGCCCACCTAGAAATACAGCCCAAGCCCTCCCTTGCCCAATTCCCCCAATTTTACCAGCTTTCAGATTGGCGATAGCAGCCACCAGGGCTGGGTCAATGTCACAGCCCACTCCTGCAGCAGAAGCCAGCTCAAAGACACTCAGGGTCACCTAGTAGAGAAGAAAACAACATTCTGGACAGGGAAGGAGAGAAATGTTTGACAGAAGCTAGAGGGAGCTGGGGATTCCTGGATCACAGATCCTAGACTTCTGGTGTGCTATCATTTTATCTAGGTATTCCTTTCATGGCTTTCCATAACCTACAGGGGAAAGGTACAAATGCTTTTGTTCAGCATTGAGATACCCCATAGTACCCATCAACTTGCTATTTTTCCCTCAGGTGCTTCCTACAATCCACCTGGCCCGGGTTACCGATGCACTGTCTTCAAACTACACCTCACTTCCTGACTTCCAGACTTTGGTTCATGTGCGTCCCTCTTCCACAGTGTCCCTTCCTGTCCTCTACTTATAGCCTGGTGACACCCGTCCTTTGAGGCTTAACTCAAATCTCATAGGGTCTGTGAAGCCCTCCTCGAACACCTCAGCCCAAACCCATCTCTCCCCCCTTTAGTAACACCACTGGCTTAGCGTGGCTCACACACGCTGGTGTGAGCAGTTAGTTTTTCAGACGGGAGCGAAGACCTATGGCTCATCTCACCACCTAGAAAACAGTCCTTTAAAACCTCATGGCCGGGGCGCCTGGATGGCTCAGTGGGTTAAAGCCTCTGCCTTCAGCTCAGGTCATGATTCTAGGGTCCTGGGATCGAGCCCCACATCGGGCTCTCTGCTCAGCAGGGAGCCTGCTTCCCTCTCTCTCTCTCTCTGCCTGCCTTTCTGCCTACTTGTGATCTGTATTTGTCAAATAAATAAATAAAATCTTAAAAAAAACAAAAACAAAAAACCTCATGGCCTCCGAGGGGAGAAAAAGGCCTTGGAGTGAGAAGCTCTGGGTTCAAATCCCAGGGGGACCACTTTATAAATGTGTGACCTTGACTAAAACTTACTTCACCTCTTTGAGCCTCAATTTTCTCATCTGTAAAACTGGGTTGATAATCCCTCACAGAGTTGTTGTAGAGATTAAACTAGACCACTTGTATAAAACATCTACCCTACATACTCAGAGTCACTAATAGATCAATAAACCTTATTCCTTTCCTCCATCTACACATAGAAGGCAAAGCTTTGCCACGTTCCACACTGCCCTTTATTTTAAATTCCCTTTAGCTAAATGACCGTGCTCATGGTAACCGTGGCTGGGGAGATCAGGGATCTGATCCACAACCTGTGTGATGTTCTGAGAAAGAAAGGGATGACTGAAGGGGCTACTGTTTTCTCTTTCCCTAATCTTCACATTCCTCTCAGGCATAACAGAATCTCTGATGGACAGGCCACCATCCCCCCCCCTTCTCTGCTCCAACCTGCTTATTTTCACAAGCAGGCAGAGCCTAAAACTCAGTGCTGCCCAGGAGATACGGGTAGACAAGCTCTTGACAGTCTAGATCATTCGTTCCCAGCATCGGCAGCTGCCAGAAAGCCAGGTTCATCATGAAAGAACGGTCAGAAGGGGCAGCCATTCAAACCCACACGGCTCCCATGACTGCTTCACCCTTAACATCGGGCAGAGAGAGGGGGAGATTTCACAAATTTTTTTATCTCAACGTAAGGAAGTTTTTCCCCAATACCTAATTTTTTTTAAAGATTTTATTTCTTTATTTGACAGAGAGACTGAGAGAGAGCACAAGCAGGCAGAGCAGATGGGAGAGGGAGAGGGAAAAGCAGGCCCTCCACTGAGCAGGGAGCCCAATGTGGGGCTCAATCCCAGGACCCTGGGGTCATGACCAGAGCCAAAGGCAGTCACTTAACCGACTGAGCCACCTAGGCACCCCTCTCAATATCTAATTTTAATTTTTTCTGCTAACCAGTTCTCTCTTAATCATAGGCCTCTCTCTCTCTGTTAAAGGAATCAGTTGTAAGAGAAGTGACCTGTTCTATGCCTTTGAATGCTCTTGTTCCCAGCCTTTGGCTATATATCCTACCTAAGAGACTTGTTTGTTTGAGGTGATTCAAAAGACAAAAAGATGCAGCTGACATGTGGGAGGTGCAGAAAAATGGTTGTTTACTCAGTGTGCCTGCAGAAGCCCTTCCTTCTTACATTTCTGTAGTAAATGGGGGCCTGAGCCAGGTGACCCTGATGTAGAGGAACCAAAAGTTTTAGAGCAAAGAAAAAGGAAGGGCCAGGAAAAAAGGCAACTCTGAGGGCAGGCAGGGTGGGTGGGGGTGGAAGCAATAAATCTTTTTACAAAGAAGTACCTAAGCTCCTGACTGAAGAGGGTATCTAATTTGCACACTTTAGGGGGAAACCTACAGATACTATCCTAGATCTTAGCTTTCCCCAGCAATGTTTCCCCACCTCCCACAGGTCAGCCAGGCTTCCACATTTCACCAACCCCTCATGTGTCCCCAGCTCTGGCCTCTCTCTCTAAGAATATTGTCTGACCAGTGCTCCTCACTCCACAAAATCTCTTCCAGTGCTTTCATATTCAAATGCTGCCTCGTCTCCCTACAGTATTCCTCAGAGCTGCCCCATGCCCTTACAAAAGACCTGGCTACATCCTTTTCAACAACAAAATCTCCTAAGTGGATCCTACCTCGCACTGTCCCGTACCTTGATGTCTGTGTCTGGAGTGACAAACTCCTTCAGGCACTCAATGGGACCCATAAGAAATGGGCAGTGGGATGAGAACACCTGGAAGAGAAAGAAGATAAATGAGTCCCCAGCACAGGGCCCATACCTTCAGAGATAGATGGAAACGAACAAAAAAAGGGCCGAGACTTAGGCGAGGACCCCACCAGCCTCCCACACTGTCCCTTTCAGTCTGCCCCTAGGTTTCTGCACTCGTTTATCCCCAGAGATCTTCTAGGACCTCTACCAAATTAAGTTCCTCCTTTCTCCTCAATGCTCACCATACGTTTCCACGACTTGTCATACCAACCCCTCCCTCAGAGGTCCCAGCTCACCTCCCGAAGTCCCTCTTGGGCCATGGCCCTAAAAGTGAGGATAACTCCAATGATGGTCATGCGCTTCAGCACGTTATCAGCCCCTGAGGAGAATGGAGAGCATTGGAAACGTAGAACTTAGAAGAACAATGATAGCTTTGCTTCTGTGGACCCAGCCCAGCCCCCAGATCTCCTCCCCAGACCCCTGTCATCTAGCAATGCCATTCCACAGTTCCTTCTCCCATCAGAAAGGTGCTCACCTGTCAGCTGGGGCAGCAAAGAAGCCATCAAATCAGTCTTGCTGAAGTTGGATCTGATCTGAACAAGTACATCCATGTTTTCCACCACCAGCTTCTGCAGCCAGGACACAGGGACATTAAGCAGGGAAAGATGAAACCGTGGTATCTCTTCCCACCCACCACCCACCTCCATCTCCTACTCCTATCCCTTGCCCCAGGCCTGGCTTCCAGAGTACCTTCAGTTCCACAATCTGAGAGGTCACATGCCACATCAGGTTTTCACTCAGGAACTTCATGCCATAGGGGCCCAGGAGTTCAGCCAAGGCCCGCATCTCTGCAAGAGAGTTATAGAGGTCCAGGAGGGGGGCTTTAGGGGGCACTGGGATGTGGACAACACAGGTAGAGAGTATTCTGAACATTGACAATGACTTTCATCCAGGAAAGGAAGTGGGAAGTTGGGGAGCAAAAGTGGCCTGAAGTCCTGCGAAATTATTCTGGTGACAGGTCTGGTCTGCCTGTGAGATGAATCAGCTTCTCCCCTCTGGTACTCACACAAAGATTTACCACAAGTGATATTTACTTTATATTCTTCCAGAAATCTACACTTTTCCAAGTCCCTTCCTGTGGTACCTGGGTTGCTCTTGCTGGGCTAGCTGTACTAACTTTATGAGTTGTACGACCTTAAACAAGTCACTGATCCTATCTGAGCCTCAGTTTACTTCTCTGTAAAATGAAGAAGTTAGTATTTGCCCTGAATATTTCACAGAGTTGATATGAGAGTAAATAAGATACCATTATAAAAACCTTAGAAACTTATAGATAGGGTGCCTGGGTGGCTCAGTGGGTTAAGCCGCTGCCATTGGCTCAGGTCATAATCTCAGGGTCCTGGGATCAAGTCCCACATTGGGCTCTCCACTCAGTGGGGAGCCTGCTTCCTCCTCTCTCTCTGCCTGCCTCTCTGCCTACTTGTGATCTCTCTCTCTGTCAAATAAATAAATAAATAAAATCTTTAAAAAAAAAAGAAACATAGATATTTATGATTAAAGGATTGTCATTATGATAATTATTGACAGCCCTCTGAAGTATATGACACATCCTTCTGGTTTAACAGACATGGGAGAGTTAATTAAGTGCTTGTCCAAGGTCACTTATCCAGGTTAAGGGCTGGTACCTGAAACCTACTGTGATGTCCTACTGCCCCTTACTGTAGATACCACAACTGGTTCCTTATCTAAGGTCTGGGGTCTTCGATGTTCCCCACCTCTGCTTCCCTCACTGTCCAGATTTTTCTATCCTTGAGCTACCTTTTCTTTTTTGTAATCAACACACATCCCCAGAATCCCAGTTGTTTTTTCCTCTGAATCCCTCCTCCTCTAGTCTGCCCAGATGCGTTATCTATCCCTACCCACCCTGTCTCTGGCTGTTTGTGAATTAAATGAAACCTGGCTGGGGAAATCCCCTGTTAGAAACACTAGAGGGGGGACGCCTGAGTGGCTCAGTTGGTTAAGCAGCTGCCTTCGGCTCAGGTCATGATCCCGGCGTCCTGGGATCGAGTCCCATATCGGGCTCCTTGCTCGGCAGGGAGCCTGCTTCTCCCTCTGCCTCTGCCTGCCATTCTGTCTGCCTGTGCTTGCTCTCTCCCCCCTCTCTCTCTGATAAATAAATAAAATCTTTAAAAAAAAAAAAAAAAAAGAAACACTAGAGGGGCACCTGGGTGGCTCAATGGGTTAAGCCTCTGCCTTCGGCTCAGGTCATGATCTCAGGGTCCTGGGATTGAGCCCCGCATTGGGCTTTCTGCTCAACAGAGAACCTACTTCCCCCTCTCTCCCTGTTTGTCTCTCTGCCTACCTGTGATTTCTCTGTCTCTGTCAAGTAAATAAATAAAATCTTAAAAAAAAGAAAGAAAGAAACACTAGAGACAAATCCAAATAGGAAGGAGCTCGTGGATGATCTTTGGCCGTGGGCCATCCCAGGAGAGAAAACCATAAGAGACCAAAAGTAACCTCAAGAGACCAGTAGCAGAAAATTGAGTTTAATATAGTTATTAAGAGGTCATAGGGGAAGACATCAAGGCTCATCCTCTAGTCCTTGAAGTCAGGCCCAGTTGATCTTGGGGTCTACCAAGGACAGAGGAAGTGGAACTGGTGAGAGCCCTATCTGGATGAAATACTACCCATAGGCCTCTCCTATTTACAGTAGGAAGAACTGAGTTGAGAACTAGAAAAAACACTTCCTACCTGGTCAACTTGCTAATGCTAAAATGGCTGGCAGAGAGGAAGAGGATCAGAACTGCCTGCTCTAGAGAGAAGACACACCCATCCCCCAGCTCAGATCCACCAGTGTTCCTTACTCTAGTCTTCTCAACTCCAGGCTTGCAACCCTGGGGCATCCTTCTCTTTCCATCTATCTATTTTTACAGTAGCATTGCCCCATCACCATGGTAACTCAGGGAAATTGGGGTGGGGGTGGTAGAAGGGGGAACCAGCCTTACCTCCTGCTGCTCATCAGTTGTCAGCAAGACCTAAAGCTGATTTTAGATGCTGCCTACAGTTTGTGGGTGGAGTTGATGAGAGGGGACATCTGAAACCTCCAACGGGCAAAGAGTAGGGTCTGCTTACTGATGGAGTCCGACTGAGGGTAAGAAGGGGATGGAGTTGGACAACAGAGCTGTGTGCTCTTCCATAACACCTCCCCTCAACCAAGGAAGGGAAGAATGGAGAAGGCAGGATCATGGAAAGATCCCCCACATGCCCCAGACAACATGCAGGATCCATGATTTATACGGAGGTAAGAGGAAGGTGGAAGCAGTACAATAGTTCATCAATCAGTCAGTAAAACAAATCCATTGAAAGGATCTATATGGCTGCCAACCCTCTTTAAAAAAGAGAACTCATTCAGTCCACAATCTTTTCCCACTGGCCTTGAGACACCAAAGCACATCTACACGTTGGGAGGCAGTACTAAATATAACTAAGCACCCAGGTTCTAGAACTTGACTGCCTCAAGTTGAAATCCCAGTTCTACCATTTATGAATGGGTGACTTTAAGCAAGCTCCTTCAGCTCTCTGGGTCTCTGTGTCCTCGTCTGTAAAATGATGGTATTGAGAGTACCTATCTCAAAGCCATTGTGAGGATTAAAGGAACTAATACATGTGAACCGTTCAGAACTTAGCCCACAATGAACATAGCCCACAGTGAACATCATCTGTTATTTTATCATCATTGTTACACATTAGCAATCCAAGCTCTAGCTAAGTAAGGCCCTAAAATTTATCCCTAAGATAGAAGATGCCATGACATCAGAACTCTATTTAATAATTCCAAATATCAGAATGTCCGCCTTACATTCAACCTTTACACCTCATTATATGCCCCACTCTTTATTCTGTGTAGAAATGGAAAATATTCACCACCCTTCTAAAAATAAACCCTTTCACTGACTTGAGTGGCCTTGTCTAGCTCCTACATCTCCTCCCATTTTCCCTCTCCACCTGCCACCCCCAGGCCACTCCTCAATTCTGGGTCTCACTTAGAATTCTCTTTATTGTCCCTAACATGTAATCTCACAGAGATGCCGAGGAGCATACAGAATGAGCCTCTGGGAAGGTAGGAGAATTTAGATGAGTTCTGTAGGCTGAGGTCCTGTACTGAGGGGAAAGGCTCAGCTCCTTGCAAGGAGACCAGGCCCTGGACTCACCAGAGATGTCAGAGAACTCCTCTGCGCTGAAGTTCTGCTCCCCCTCTCTGGGAAGGCTGATGAAGGCCTGCATGGCTGGGGAGAGGATGATGGTCCCACTGCTCGCCTGTCGAAGCAGACTTTCTAGGTACCTACAAGATTGGCCAAGAAAACACACAAGATTAGCATTCAATCCTTTCTCCATTGCTCCCTACCACTGCCACTGGGCTCAGAAAGAGAAACTCTGCCAAAGGCTGGGGTGGGGAGAAGAGACTCAAAGAAGACAGTAAAACACTCTAATTATCACCCCAAGCTATTGGCTCAAAAACAACTGGCAGTAATGTAATTCTGCTTCTCCTCCAATCTACAGGGTATTTCACTGGGCTGTCAAATGTAACAGTGGGCACTCCCTCCCTCACCCCTGCTCTTTTTCCAACTGTTCTCACCCCTCACCCTTGGCCTTTCTCTGTCACGTAAGACAAGCCCAAACTGACAAGAAAAAAATTCCTACTAATTGGGGTCCTTTGAAACATACTTAGCCTCAACCTCCCCAGTAAGAACATTGGACCGATAACCTAGGATTCTGGAAGCAGATCCTAAGTCAGACCTCCCGCACAGACAGAAGCCTTGTGAACACTGGACATCCGGTCTCCAGATATTTCCCCCGACCTCCAGGCAAGCTGAAAAACCCTCCAGGGGCTCGGGGTCATGATCCCAGGGTACTGGGCTCGAGCTCCATATTGGCCTCCCTGCTTCTGCTTCTCCCTCTCCCACTCCCCCTGCTTGTGTTCCCTCTCTCACTGTGTCTCTCTCTGTCAAATAAATAAATAAAATCTTTAAAAGAAAAAAAAAAAAAAAAAAAGGAAAGGCCTCTAGCCATTGTCAGCAAAGGAGGGCACGGAACGCCACTCACCCAGCCACTGGCTCTGGGCCCAGGTCCTACAGAAGTCACAAGCTAACCACGGGTGGGCCAAACCCAGCCATCAAAGGTGAGTTTATTTTTTCTTTTAATTTGAATTTGTTGTCAAAATTTTGAAACTGGGAGATTTTACATTACAAATAAGATTTTATTGGGGCAGTGATCAGGTGGAAGTAGGGGGTGGCCACCTGCCAGTCTTTCCCCAGCTCAGGGGGTTATTAGCCACCAGGCTCCTGCTGAACTGATATTGGAATCAGAGCGCCACCCAGTGGCTTGGGGAGGTAGGACTCCAGCTCCTTTCCATCCTTAAAGCCTCAAACGAAATATTGCTAATTCCTACCTCCTCTCATTTTGGAGAGGAGGGTCCCTTCCTATTCAAAGCAATCTGTTAGACTTGACATGGTCATGACAGAGGTGAGGTAACAGTATTCTGGAGATACGGTGTTAGATAGTTTTCTGGGAAAGAAGCTGAACAAAAAGAGAAATAAAAGAACTTCAGAAAGAGGAAGAGAGAGCATTTGAAATTAAAACAGTGAGAATCCAGAAAAGGAAGATTAAGAACTGGAGCTTAAGAGGAAAAGGGTCAGGGGCGCCTGGGTGGCTCCGTCGGTTAAGCGTCCAGCTGTTGATTTCAGCTCAGGTCTTGATCTCAGGGTCATGCTCTCAGGTCAAGGGATCCAACACTGGATTGGGCCACATGTTCAATGGGGAGTCTGCTTGGGACCCTCTCCCTCTCCCTGAGTCCCTCCCCCCACTTGCACCAAAGTACTAGTGCACGTGCTCTCTCTCTCTCTCTCTTTCTCTCTCTGTCTGAAATAAATAAATAAATCTTACAAAAGAGTGGGGGAGGGAAAAGTTCAAATTTCTGCAGAGTAGATGAATGGATGTTACACGGAAGGTCCCCTGTGGACAGAAGGGGATCTGGGTTTGCCCTCCCGCTTATTGCTCTAGTCCTCAAGCAGAAAGAAGCCTATATTTGGGGGTCTGTGACCCTGGGAGCTAAAATGCCTGGACCGAGTTCTGACCATGTAATGAAAAAAGTCCTAACAAAGAGGTAAGGAGGTGGAAGAGGATAAGCAACACTGACCAATTTGTGTAGAGAGTGGTGATCGTCTGTTCCCCACAAGAATCCAATGGCTGTGTCTGCTGGAGGAGGGCATTGCGGATGACTCGGGAAACATCAACACCCACAAACTGGGCCAGTGTCTGTATGAAACTGATATATGCTTTGACTCCTGCCAGCAGCTCAGAAGGCCTTGCGATCTCCTGGGTCGTGGCATTGTAGCCCGCCAGCCACACAATGGCTCTGGGTGACAAAAATCATAATCACAGTCACAATATCAAACACAGTAACGGCACATTTCTACTGCTTCCAGGCACGGTGCTGTGATTTAACTACAAATAGGATCTCCTTTAAATCTCATAGCAACCCAATAAGGTAGGCACTTTTATCATTCCTGCTCTGCTCAAACCCTGCCCAGGTCCCCCCTCCCACTCAGAATAAAAGTCAAAGTGCTTACGATGACACAGAAACACCTACACAGTGTGCCACTCTCCCAACCTCTTTAACCTCACATACGACCCATTTGCCCCTGGCTGCTTCTGCTCCAGGTGTACTGGCCTCCCCTGTGTCCCTGGAACATTCCAGGTAAGCTCCCACCTCAGAGCCTTTGCACTGGCTAGTTCCTCTATCTAGAATGCTCTTTTCCCAGATCGTCACACACTTGGCTTCCTCACTTCCTTCAGGAGTTTACTCAAATGTCACTTTCTCAAGTGGGCCTTCCCTGGCAACTTGAGGGAATATACTACATATTTCAAAACAAAACATAGAAGACTAAGGGATTATTCAAAATAATTCTTCCACTCATTTCCCTAATTGCTAACTGAAGTGCTCAAATCCAGTATCAGAAATGTTTCTCCTACGTCACGGGGTAGTGAAAAGAGAGGCACAGTGGAAGGAAGGGAATCTATTTTATCAAAATCTATGTATGTCAGGAAATTTATACTCATTATGTATTACCTTTAATTCTATACCAATGCTCAATTACAAGGTAATTCTCATTATAAGGTAAATATCATTATCCTTATTTAAAAGGTTGGAAACTGGGACGCCTGGGTGGCTCAGTTGGTTAAGCAGCTGCCTTCGGCTCAGGTCATGATCCCGGCGTCCTGGGATCGAGTCCCACATCGGGCTCCTTGCTCAGCAGGGAGCCTGCTTCTCCCTCTGCTTCTGTCTGCCATTCTGTCTGCCTGTGCTCGCTCTCTCCCTCTCTTTCGCTGATAAATAAATAAAATCTTTAAAAAAAAAAATAAAAATAAAAGGTTGGAAACTAAGGCTCAAAAAGTCAGAATCCGGGGCACCTGGGTGGCTCAGTGGGTTAAGCCACTGCCTTCAACTCAGGTCATGATCTCAGGGTCCTGGGATCGAGTCCCGCATCGGGCTCTCTGCTCGACGGAGAGCCTGCTTCCTCCTCTCTCTCTATCTGCCTGCCTCTCTGCCTACTTGTGATCTTTCTCTGTCAAATAAATAAATTCTTTAAAAAAAAAGAAAAAGAAAAAAAAAGTCAGAATCCTTGCTCCAGTGTATTTCCCGAGGGTCAGGATGTCAACACAGGTCTGCTGACTGCAAAAACCCCTCTCACTCTACTAAGCCAGTGGTGATCAGTTCTGGTTGTCCCCCAAAACTGCCTGTAGAAAGTCTCAGACGCTTTTCGTTAGTTGGATTTTAATAAAGATAGTTGAGGCCTATGCCAGATCAGCCACATCAGAATGACCACCAAGATGAATCGAACAGAATCCAGCTTTCAGAATGATCCTACTAGGCCAGCATAGAAGACAAGGAAAGAATGGTACCTGTTGAGTCTGGCCTCCAGATGGCTGCTGAGATACTCAGAAGGGAAGATGGTATGTTCAAACACAGAGAAGCTGTGTACATGATTCATTGTCAGTGCCAATTCTGTCAAGTTTAAGTGTAGCTTGTCCATGCTGGGAAATTGAGAAAGTAAAATGAGCCTTGATTACCAATCAAAGGCCCGTCAAAATGAGCCTTGATGAGCGCCAGGGTCTGGCACTACCTGCTCATATCTGGGAAGGATATGTGACCCTCAGACCCTTTCATCTTCTAGGACTCCTAGACCAGTACACACCGATGCTGCCTTCAAAGGCAAAGGAGAAAATTCACATGTAAGTACTCTCCCCACTCTCTGTCGTTCCTCACCACCATTTCCACGTTCCCTTGCTATACGTCCTTCCCTCTTCCTTGCTCTCCCTTCTTTGAGGAGTGCCACCTTGGCCCTCAAGGGCCCAGATCCTCACTTGGTGACAATGCAGCGATTCTTCCGGTGACTCTCAGCTCCAGGCTTGTCCCTCTCAGGCTCTCCTTTCCTGGGGGTCTGCTTCTGCTTCACTGTTTTCTTATTCTTGGCCTTGCTGATGGTAGTAGCACAATGCTTAGGCAGGAGCTGTAGGAACAGGCACAAGTGAGTAGAGAAATGAGATTCCTTCCTAGAACTGTCAAGAAGCTCATCTAACAGGCCCTCCACTAAGCTCTCTTTTTTCATTTTCTGCCTTTCTCTTTCTTTGCTTCTAGCATCTCTTCCTCCAAGGGGGGCCCACTTGAACTGCACACTCTTCTTTCAGTTTTTCCTAAATATCCCTCATGGTTAGGGCTCAACGGCTCAAAATGGCAGTGTCTTTTATGGATCAGATCATCAAGTCCCTGCCCACATCCTGAGAAAGAGTCCTTCCTTATGAAAAAATTCAAGTAAAAGAATAGGATCTAAGAGCTCCACTCAACTGCACTTTCTTGAATCTTCCAACCTGAGGAGAGAGTTGTTTTTTGCTTGTATGGAATGACCATCTACATTTCCATATATTCCATCCCATGGAGTCAGCCACCCATTCTACCGCCGTTCTCCAGAGACTCAGAGCTCACAACATGACCTGAACTCTTTTTCCTTTTTTTTTTTTTTTTTTTAACAAAATAGCATATTTCTTGCTAGGTAGTTTTTTTTTTTTTTTTAAGATTTTATTTATTTATTTGACAGAGAAAGAGAGACCACAAGTAGGCAGAGAGGCAGGCAGAGAGAGGGGGGAAACAGGCTCCCTGCTGAGCAGAGAGCCCGATGCGGGGCTCAATCCCAGGACCCTGAGACCATGACCTGAGCCAAAGGCAGAGGCTTAACCTACTGAACCATCCAGGTGCCCCTCTTGCTGGATAGTTTAAACACCAATTCTGTATCCCTTCTCTCAACCAACCCAGTCAGCTGCACAGAAAACGTAAGACAGCATTATATATTCCAGTATCTTCTTCAAGGTAATCATCTTAGAACCCTCTCCATTTAACCCAATGCTGCTGAGCATGTGCAGAACATGTCTGGAAACTCCCCACTCAGGATTACTCTCAGAACAACATAAGAGCCATGAGAAAACTGGTTTTGTTACTTCACAGTCACACTAAAAGATGCGACACTAAAGATATGTCAACCCTGAAATGGTGCCAAAATATCTGCAGTCATTTCTGAATGTAGTAAAAGACATAACCCCATTAGTAATGGCAACATCACCAATTACTTATTGGAAACGATAATTACGGAGGGAGCAACACTCACTTGGTTGCAAAAGTTCTGGTGTTTGAGAAAACAATTACTCAATCATGTTTTCGTCATCCTTGATGGAGCACTGAGCAAATCTCTTTAAGTGTGTCCCTTGCATGTAGTAGGTATTCAAATTGAGTGATGAATATACTCATAATCTTACTTACTTGCCTATCTTCTTTGCATTCCTTATTTAAATTTCTTTCTAATATGTATTTGCATTCCTTTTTCCCTTAAATCAGGACATTCCCCCAAGGGCAGGGATTGTGTCACCTCCTTCTGGGGCCCATCCTAAAACCCAGCACAGAGTTTAGAGCCCAGTAAGTACCAAATAATATTGCAGCTAACATCTACTGAGAGCCGTGTACTAAATATTTAACATGCTCAACTTCATTTCATCTCTAGGATATCTCTATGAAGGAACTATTTTTATGCACATTTTACATATGAGAAGATGGAAAGGTTATGTAAGTAATAATATTAACTGTCCATATGTATACACAACACGCACGCACATGCACACACACATACACACACACACACATCCTGGCTCATCCTTCTCCCAAAGTTGCTACAAAACCTGACTCAAACCCAGGAAGGGTGGGTAGTCTAGGAAACCTAGAAGACTCCAGGGCAACAGCAGAAGAAGCTCCTCATTTTCAAATTTTCTGAGATTTAGATTGAGTTCAGCATGACCAGGTGCTATGTATGAGTCAGTCAAGGAAAGGGAGAGAGGGGAAAACAAGCAGATAAGGACCAGAAAGTAGTCCTGAGAATAAACACAGAGGAGGGGCCTGGAAATGTTCACAGGGCCCCAGATTAGGGTGCAGATGGACAGAAAGGGGAGACAAGATGTGATGTCAGGGGCCACTGTCCTAACTATGTGTACACAGAGCAGAGAGAGGAGAGGAACGAAGTCAGAACGTTAACTCATCTCCCAGAAGTCTTCAAATGAGAGCACAGATTTTGCTGGTGTGCAGCTGTTCAAATAAGAGTATTTTTTAGACACCTCTATCTAGTCCTGAGGGAGTAAAGGAGTAAAGACTGAAGGGTTACACCAAGAAAAGAAACCTGCCATAAACTCAAGTACACAAAAGCCCTAGCCCTACTTGGGAGACAGGGCTAGAGAACTTGGGTGTTTGAGAGGAAGACAAGGGAAACAGAGGGAAACTGAAATAGAGACAGAACTCTGAGCCTACCTGCTCACTCAGGTTTCGTTGTTCAGCACAGATCTCTAGGACGCAGTTGCTGGTCTGCTTGGCCAGCTCTTCCAGGAAGGAGTTGCAGTGATGAAGGCTGTGGTTCTTCAGGTGGGGGTACTTTGGGAAAAAGGAAGCAAGGAAGAAACTGTCATCACCAAAACAGCCACTTCTTCCTCATAATCTGCTCTGATCCCCTGGCCTGAGCTGCCACTCCTTCTACAGAAGAAGAAACTCAGACCCAGAGATAGGACACATTCTACATCAAGCTGAGATATTTAGGGACACATGTCACATACCTATGTGCCCTTCTTATGACCAAAACCAGCGTTTGGAATTATGTTTTGGGGAATAAGGTTGAGATGTGATTAGAGGAATGGTAGAGCTTGGAGTCCAGGGAACCCACCTCCTCTGGGCACATCTCATGTGTGCAGTGGACAAAATGAGCGCAAATCAGGGGGAAAGCAATGGCATAACGCAACATGGTAGGCTCCTCCAGGGTCATGGCAAACATCTTCTCAAAGGTGCGGAGATGGAAGCTGCAGAGAAAGGGGAAGGAGACTTAGAACCAGGGTTAGGTGCTGATCCCTTCCAGGCAGAAAGAATATTCATTCTTTCAGCAAATATTTACTGATCTTTACCCCTCCCTCCTTCATTTCCATACTCTTTTTTGTTTTTTCTAAGTGAGGTCTATGCCCAACATGGGACTTGAACTCATGAACCGGAGAACAAGTCATATGCTCTACTGACTGAGCCAGCCAGGTGCCCTACAATTTCCCTACTCTTAACATAGACAGGAAACCAAGAAACCTAACAGTTTTAGACCTTTATTCTGGACCCCATGGCAGTTTAGAGCGGATCTTCGCTCCCCTATACAAAATTTGCTATTCTTCCCTCAGAACCTCTGTACAATTTGGGCCATTCTTTATAATTTAGAAATCCTTCAGTAATATTAATCCACATCCCTCCCAAAAATTGCCCAATCAGGCTTCAGGAAACTTTCTCAGGTTAATTCGGTGATACTAATCTTTCCTCAACCCTATATCCTCTCAACGTCATGCACTCTTTATATACTTTCTTATGTTTGCAATTAATATGTTGATGTCCTTTTCACATTTGAGTGTTTATCTCCCCACCTACACGGAATGCAGAAAGCAGAGTCAACATATTGTGCTGCTTGTTTGATCTGCCAAAGGACACAGTTATGTACAACAGTGGGCACTTGATAAATGCTGAATGATACCTAGGAAGGCAAACTAAGTTTCATCCTCCAAAGGCCCTGTTCTGCAGCTCTCTCAATTATTTTCAGCTCTCTTTACTAAAATTCCACATTTTCCATGTCTCTTTTAAATCACAATGTCCCAAGAATAAAAAGAAGCTGAAGAAGTTTCCAAAGATAATAATGTGGGAAAAGCCACACTAATGAATTATCCCAAGTAATTATCCTGAAGAAAGCCAAAACAAAAAGAAGCCATCCTCAAATTCCTATCACTTAGTAGAAGCTGGAATGAGAGAGTTGGAGCATCTGTCTGTAAGGAGGCCCCAAAGATAAAAGGTTTTCCCATCTATAGGAAGGAACTGCTATTCTCCACAGAGGCCAGGGAAGAGATCAGGTCAAACGATAAAGAGCTTGGAGGAAGGACATACCAGAAAGTAGACAAGTCAGAAGTTTCCACCAGTATGTTCTCTACTGAGTCCAGCATTCGGGAGTGAAAGACAATGAGGTTCATCACCTTGGCTAAGTCAGCGTTCTCGTGCAGGTGCAAGGGAGCCTTAGCCACACTGGTATATGCCTATGGTTGGTGTTGGGAAAAGAATGAAGAAGAACAAGATCAATGAAAAGAACTGTCCACCTTGGAACTACAGTTTGGCTATGGTTTGTCCTGCCAATCAGCAGTTTTCTTTCTTTCTTTCTTTCTTTCTTTTTTTTTTTTTTTAGATTTTATTTGTTTATTTGAAATGGAGAGAGAGAGAGAGAGTGAAGGAGAGCATAAACAGGGTTAGTGGCAGGCAGAGGAAGAGGGAAAAGCAGGCTCCCCACTGAGCCGAGAGCCTGATGTAGGGCTTGATCCTGGGACCCTAAGATCATGACCCGAGCCAAACGCAGATGCTTAACCAACTGAGCCAAGGTGCCCTTCAACCAGCAGTTTTCAATGTTGAAACACTCTATACAGTAGAGATTAGGAAATAAAATAGAAGGGATTGTTGGGGAGGGAGAACTCTCAGAATGGAGAACCATTAGCAGGAATAGACCTACCTGTAGACGGAACCAGTCCAGCCTCAAACCAGAGAATTCAAATTTTTCTCCACTCTCAACTGCAAGAAAAACAGAAGTTCAAAAGAAAATAAGAAAACAGCACCCTATATCCAACTCCACAGAATGGTAGGTCCTTTTCAAAGTCATATTGTCCCATTCCCTGGCTTGGGATCAATATTTCTAGAACAATAGATGTTTGCTCTTATATAGACCTCTCCTCCTCCATGACCCTCCAGTTACCTTGTTTGAGATTCAGGGAGGAGAGAGTACTGACGAATGAGGACATTATAATGGACTCCTCCTCAGGACACACAGACAGGTTCTAAAAGAGAAGTTGGAGTTGCCATCAAGCAGGTAGAGTTTCCACCAGGATAGAATCAAGAACCAGAATTCTCACTCCGTGCATGAAGATACAAGAGCTGCTAAGCACCACAGAGAAAGAGCTAAGCAAGAGGCTTCCCTGTCTTGCTAAACCCAATTTCTCTTTATTTTTCTCTGCTATTTCTATGTAGCTTCATGTAGGAGGGGGAAAAAAAAGACTGCAGAGATTATTCGTGGTTTTTTTTTTCCTCTTTTACCAAATGTAGAGAAGAAAATTGGGCTTTTTGACACACAATCTACAGAGCATGAGACTCAGCCAGGGTGGCCCCCAAGGGGAAATGACTGGGCATCGCCCTGACCTTTCCAAAGTAGAGGCAACTGAACTTACTTGAATGATGTCACTCAGCACAAGAGCATCAAATCTAGCCAGGTACTGAAGGTGGTATTGCTGTATCACTTTGATGTGTCTTCGGACCAGAGCCCTGATCTCCTCCAACAGGAAAAGCAGTTCTGCAATGCTCCTACGAAGTCAAGGGTGAGAACAGGGAGATTAAGAGACTAGAAATATCAACTGAGACAAAGGCAATGCAGACACTGAGACCTCCCAGGTCATTTGATGTCTCCCTGTCCCTTTCCCTGGGCCATCTAAGGTCAAGATTCTTAACCATGTTGAGTACTAACGAGTCAGCATAGTCCTCAGGGGTCTTTGTCTTGGTGACGTTTTCTGTGTGGCGAACCAGCCAGGTTACCTCATCACGGATGAAGGACAGGGCCATGAAAACATAAAGGGCCTAAGGAGAGGACAGGGTCTATGAGAATTTTCAACCTGGAAAACAGATTTCAAAGCACAAAGAACTATCATGACAAAACATGGATGGATGGATACCATTGTGTAGCCAACCCCAGCAATAGTGTCCAATAATGAACACAGAGACCCGCAAAAAAAAACCCATAGGAAACAGAATCAGATATGGTCATATGTTGACATTAGCGCACAGCCGATTCTTTTTCATCCTATTAAATCTTAGAAATATTTACTAGGCATTTATGAGATTTAAAAAAAAAAAAAAGCAGCAAGCTGTGTCTTCAATTAGTTCATGTTCAAATAGAGGATAAGACAAGTACACAAATAGCTATGATATACTACCCCCTGATGGTGCCCCAAAAAGAGATTCAAGAACTTTTGGGGGACTCCCAGAAGATTCAAATGAATCAGCATATACATATACAAACAGATCACGAAAGCCTCAGAAATACAAAAACTCCTGAATGCCAAGTCATTCCACACTGCCACCCAACCCCCCCACACACAGAGAGACTTTTATCATTAGCTGTTATCCCCCAGTCAACATTTCTCTTTCTTGCCTTGGGACCCAGCAGTCCTGGCTCATCGGTTAACACACTCTCCAGCTCCTTCACGGCCATCCGCAGAAACTGGCGTCGTTGACAGTGGAACTGGCCACTAAGAAAAGAAAGTGGAAGCTAGAGACTAATGCCTCTCCCATCCTTAAAAATCTTCCTAAGGCATTTAGGAAGGGGGGTCAGGTAGGAAGAACGTTCAGTGCCACAGTTAGACTTCGTAAGAAAACATAAGAATCTGTGGGGCAGCAGCAAGTTCTTGGGTTGAAGCAATAAAGCTGTACAGAACCTGGGGGTGGCTTAAGTGAGAACAGAAGTCCAGAGAGATTCCTATTCCATCCCCTCTTGGAGGGCCCATTCCCCACCTTTACCTGTTCGCAATTACATGTTCCTTGCTTTCCTTGATGTCTGCCACTCTCTTGCCATACCTGAGGATTGACACAAACACAGCAGCGTGGGCCACACCACTGATTAGAAGCCTTGTCTCACCTTCCCAGTCCTGAGAGATTCCAAATCACAGCCTATGTAGGGCAAGCAAGGGCAGCCCTCACTGACAGGATCTGTGCAAACCCAGCTGCGCCCCCCCCCCCCCCCCGGCCCCTTGATAAGAGACTCACAGAGCTTAGAGATTATCCTGTTCTCTTCACTGTTTTGCAGATGAAGAAAATCACCTCTAGGAAAGAGAAATGACTTGCCAGGAGTTACACAGGGCTTTAGTGGCAAAGCTGGGACTGGACTTCTCGTCCCGTGCTCCTGCCTTATTGTCAGGCCAAAGTCCTCTTCCAGGTTTGAGGGAAATAAAAGAGGCCGAGCATAAATATGACATGGGCCCTGTCCTTAAGTAAGAACAGTTACTCCAGCTCTCTGCTGGGTCCCACCCATCTCCTCTTAGAATTTTCCTTTATCAGTGATCTCTTTGTCACTTTAAACTCTCTGTCTTGGCTGGTTGATCCTCTTCTTCCAACACAGGAGTTCAAATCCTCCCTCATCCTGAAAGACCCTCACTTGACCCCAACCATCTCCTGAACTTTCCCATTCTCCCACACTACCAAACTCCTCCAAAGAGATCCTTAAATGCTTTTTACTTCGTCACCCTTCACTGACCCCTGAATCCCACAAGGCCTTTGACACTAAAAAACTGCTCTCTTTAAAGTCCATGTGAACAGCTGAATCACTAAATGGCCTTTTCATTGTTCACTGTCTGTTATGTTTGACTCTCCTGACCATGTCTCTTTTTTCTCCTAGTGATCCATGCTCAAAACTCCCACATTACCTTAGGCTCTGTGTTTTCCCTATGTTCCTTCTATCTGTCTCCTCTTGTGGGCATCACTGTTGCCACTGCATTAGTCAAACATCATAACCTGTCTTTTCCCTTCTCCAAACAGCTCTCTATTGACCTTGGCACAGAATCAAAGAAATGTAGGGTTGGAAAGTATCTTAATTAAATCAGGATTCAACTCCGTGGCATTCCTGGGGGATATTTATTTCAACCTCTACATGGTATGATGGAAAGCAACAGGATTAAGAGTAAAAAAAATCTGGAGTTATTTCGTAATTCCATATTAACTGAGTGACATTAGATTGAGCTCCATTATCTCATCTACTAAATAAAATTTAATACTTATACCTGAATATAAGTAACATGAATATCAAATTAGATCATTTATGCCAAACAACTCCCTATGCTATGAATCTTAACATTTTAGTTGTTGTTCTTCAAACATGTCTTCCATTTCTTAAAAGCAATAATCATTAGAAAGTTTTATAGGTATGGGGGCACCTGGGTGGCTCAGTGGGTTAAGCTTCTGCCTTCGGCTCAGGTCATGATCTCAGGGTCCTGGGATCGAGCCCCGCATCGGGCTCTCTGCTCAGTGGGGAGCCTGCTTCCCCCTCTCTGCCTGCCTCTCTGCCTACTTGTCATCTGTCTCTCTCTCTCTCTGTCAAATAAATAAATAAAATCTTTAAAAAAAAAGTTTTATAGGTATGTAGATATGGATGCAGATACAAACCCAAAACCACTCCTGTAACTTCTAATTATTAATCCTACATTTACTCTCTCTTAACGATGAGAATGGTTTATTTAATGATTATACCATCTGTTGAGTGTATGAGGAATAAGTATTCTCACAGACTATAGATAATACATCTGTTTGGAAGGCAATTTGGTAGGAGCTATTAGAATTTGAAATATAACTGGGTGGCTCAGTAGGTTAAGTGTCTGACTTCAGCTCAGGTCATGATGTTGAGGTTCTGGATTGAGCCCCACACCAGACTCCCTGCTCAGCAGGGAGTCTGCTTGTCCCTCTGCCCCTCCTCCTGCTTACATGCTCTCTCTCTCTTTCAAATAAATGGAATATCTTTTAAAAAATAAAATAAAATAAAATTTGAAATATGCATACCCTTTACCCTAGCAATTCCACTTCTGAGAATCTACCTAATAGAAATGTTCACAAAGATACATGTCTAAGAATGTTCATTACAGAATTTTTTGTAACGATATTTTTAAAAAAGGAAACAGTCTCAACTATGTCACAAAGAAAGAACAGTGGAAACAGTTCAAATGTGCATCATAGGGGATTAGGTAAATAAATTATGCTTCAACCTCATAACAGAATACTATGCAACTGTTAAAAAGAATAAGATAATTGTCTACAGCCTGATATACACAGATACCCAAAATAGAGTAAGTGAAAAAAATCAAACTGCAGAATGTAAAACAGAGTGTGGATCCTCTGCTCTTTAAATATTGCTTCTATAAGGTTGAAAACACATGCACAGCTTTACATGTTTATATATACACAGAAGCATCTGAAGGACATATGCCAAACTATTCTGGGAGATGAGACTATAGACAACTTCCACTTTGTATTTTGTACATGTTTGAATTTTAGTTTACAACTGTAAAAAAACAATAAAAGTATTTGACCCCTTCCTCAATCCAACACCTCTTTCTCTTTATAGTTCCCTATTCTTCCTTATACAAACTTCTTCAAAGAGTTATTTGCTGGGCACCTGGGTGGCTCAGTGGGTTAAGCCGCTGCCTTCGGCTCGGGTCAGGATCTCAGGATCCTGGGATCAAGTCCCGCATAGGGCTCCCTGCTCAGCGGGGAGCTTGCTTCCCTTCCTCCCTCTCTGCCTGCCTCTCTGTCTACTTGTGATCTCTCTCTGTCAAATAAATAAATAAAATAAAATAAAATAAATAAATAAATAAGAGTTATTTGCTAAATTTGTTATCTCCCATTTGCTTCTAAACCTATCACAACCCAGCTTTCAGTACTCAACTTGAAGTCCGCCGGAGGGACACTAAGACCAACTTTATAGCCAGATCCAATGAACATTTTTCAGCCCTCTTTTTCTTTTTTTCTGACCTGTCAATGTTATGTAAGGTAAAAAACTGATCCTTCCTCCTAAGAATGCTTTCTTCCCTTAATTTCTGTCTTCCTTCTTCCCAAGACCCCTAAAAAATCTTAAAATAAGATTAGTTGGCTCCCACATCTCACCCTTTCCAGCTGCTAAACAAGTCTTCGGTGACCTTGTGCACCTGGAGCACGTCCTCCCGGATGAGGGTGATGTACAGGGAGCCCTGTAGGCACAGCTTCCACAGCTTCTGGCACTGGCTGTTGGAGTTGAGGCAGCCATTACAAAGAAGAAACCCAACTGCAGGTGGGTAGAACAGTGCAGAGGAAGACTTTTAGAATTTTCTATCCATGTAATGTGCTGCTACAATTGATTCCCAACTCATCCCATAAAACTTACTGATAATCCAGCGCTCCATTACTTCCACAGACAGGTACTCACAGGCCATCTATGAGAAGAGAGGCAGAGATGGTCAAGCCATTATTGAACTCGGTCTTCCCCTAAAGACTGAGGCTGTCAAGATAAGGGCGTCAAACTAAATTTAAGTACCAAAACCAACTTTTATTTTACCAGCCTGGATCAGGGTACTTTGATAAGCCAAAAGCTGGGGAACCTCCCAATAATGGAAGTGAGGCAACCAGAAGCAAAAACAAATACAGTTGAGAAAAAGAAAAGAGGAGGTTGGGCTGGAAGTCAGGACAAATAAAAGGTTTAACATAACTTCTCTTCAACAGTTCATAAAAGCAATACTCAAAACGTTCACATGATTTCTCCCTCTTATGGATTCTTTTACCACTTCAAGTAGAAATCACTCATTTGACATTTCTCATTCATCTTGTACCATCCCTTGTCTTTTTATGACTGTATGGAATATGTTCCCCTACAAGACACTAAGTTCTTTAAGCACGGCTGTTGGGCCCATAGTAATTGAACAAAACTATGTGTTAATTGATGTTCAAGTTCCTGCTAGGCTGAATAGTGTCTAATGACTCACTTTCATCTACCCATTCACTCTATGATTAGGTATTAAATTCTTTCTATGGGCAAGCACACACTAATCCCTGTCCAAACAAAAGCTCCAACCCAACC
Source organism: Mustela lutreola (assembly GCF_030435805.1). Lineage (NCBI taxonomy): Eukaryota > Metazoa > Chordata > Mammalia > Carnivora > Mustelidae > Mustela > Mustela lutreola. Next base: position 60,986,713 of record NC_081297.1, read on the forward strand.
ATGAGTTTTAGCTACAAGAGGTGATCAACTTAGATACACATCCTAGAAGAGGTTTAAAGCACTCTTAGAGGTGATATTTCCTGAAAGAAGCACCCTCTACAGAGATGGCCTTGGCAAAAAGAATGCCATCCCTGACAAGAGGAGAAGGGAACCTACCGTGTCTGAATTAGCAGGGTTGATCATGGCCGGGGGAGTGCTGATAAGACTCAGAAGCTGGGCACTGCGCCATTGCTCAGCCCCCTGGCTCCTCCGGACAAAAAGGAAATGCAAAGAGAGGAGGGCTTCACTCACAGCCTGTGGGGAGAAACAAATGAATCCTTAGTGTCAATGATGAGGACGATATACTTCCACCGGAGGAATTCCCCACTCTCTTAGGGAACTTGCCTTTGTGTGAGGCCCAAACTCCTCTGTCAGCTTCTTCAGAGGTTGGTCATACTCTAAGACCATCTGCCCCAGACGGGCAAAACTGGGGTCACTGGAAGAAAGCATAGGAAAGAAGAGTTACAGGTCTCCTTTAACCATGATATAAACTCTCGTGTTTGCATGTAGGATAAAGATGCATACCTGGGCTAACATTCCCCTCTACCTCCAAAGATATATATACTGAACTGTGAATTACATACATAGATAACCCATTCCAGGCCCAGGTGCATTAAGCTATTCGAAAGAACTATATAATTTGGGACAGGTCCTTGAAAGTTTCTTATAAGCACCCAAAATGGTGTTGAACATAGGATAGATACTCTATAAATTCATGTTGATTAGTTGTAATTCAAGTGATATGCCTAGACCCAAATTTGTATGCAACCCCAAAAGATATATATTTATTCAAGCTAATGGGTAAGGCATGTGCCTAGGTATTCATGTAGACAAATAGGAATACACATCATACATAGAACAATGTGTCACAGCCTCCTCTGATCCCTCTAGTTTTCATTTTTTCAGCCCTCAAGTACTTTTATTTGCACTAATGGAGGGGCACAGAATTTCAGATAATCCAAAATCCATTTATACTTGGCTTCAAATGTATTATCATATATTACTTACCTCTAATGGCCTTACCTTGCTGATATTATTCCTACCAATACTAAAAACAAAAAACAAAACAACAAAAAAACAACGTTCATTTCCTTTTGCAATAACCTGAAAAGCATGGTGGAAGCCAGACCAGGATTAAAAACTGATCAGAGACAATGCAAATTGGATAATCCACTAACAGATATTCAAGAGTTAACTATATGTAAACAGGCAGTACACTTGTTGAAGTATGCCATTAAAAGTATTTTTTTTGTGGGGGGGGGTGGTTTTTGTTTGTTTTTTTGGTTTTTTTTTTTTTTTTTTTTTTTTTGGCCTGGGTCATTACGTAGATTACAGGTTCTCAAATGAGAAAACATGGCTTCTATTTCCTTTATATCCTTGTACCTCATACCACCATGTACGAGATTCTTCATCTCCTGTACCCCCTTCACTCACCTGTGCCCATGCAGCATCTCGTGGGCACAGTTGTACATGCCAATGAGGACTCGGCGGTCTTCAATCCGTGACAGAAGTAAAATAACTGAGGTGTAAGTCACAATCAAGTCCAGGTAACTCCGAGTGAAGTCAAAGTTGAGATTCTACAAGGAAAATACATAGGAACCCAAGAACAGCAATGCCAATTAATCCCTAATTCGCCAACCATTCCAGAGAGTGCCAAAGAGACTCTGAGAGGGTCTCTTTAGAAGGAAGACTGGCAGGATGAGAAGGAGAAAATCAGAACAATAGTCAAGGGTTAAAAGTGAGCTCAAGACACAAAAAGGCCAGGAGATATGGTAGCATTTGGAGGTTAGAAGAAGGGCAATAAGAATATTTTTGTCATTTTTATATTAAATCATATGGCTGATTTACTTAATATACACAAATATACTTTAGCTTTAACACTTGATATAAAAGAATTACAATCCTAGTATGAATAATACAGTATATTAAATTATAATCCTGAAGGAATAGCCATTCCTCCAGTCCCTTCCCAACCCACACTGTCCCAACCAAGACCTTTTCTATGGCTCTGAGGATAGGAGAGAATTAAAAGAATCTTACAATATCAAAATGGCACTGGCAGGCATCAATGGTGTTGAGAAGTTCATATACATGATCCTGGGGGTAGAATTGGAGAAGAGAATGAATAAAGAATAAAGAGAGGATGACTTGTAATACTAGAATTTTAAGGGAAAGTTTCTTCCCTTATATAGGTCCTAAACAGCCACCAAATAACATAAGGAAGCATTGCTGAATAGAAGGAGCTCCTTCTCAGAAAGCCAGCAGTAGACCCCTATCAAACTTACCCTACCAAATGCTCATGTTTCCACAGGCACAGTTCATCAATAGATTATGGACACTCTGACTTTATCATCCCAATGTCCCCTTCCTCCACAAAAGAGGATTACAAAATGAAGATCATCTGATAGGCTCTTTTATTTAAATTCAGTTAATTAACATACAGTGTATTCTTAGTCTCAGAGGTAGAGATCAGTGATTCATCAGTTGTATATAACACCCAGTGCTCATTACATCACAAGCCCTCCTTAAAGTTCATCACCTGGTTCCCCATCCTCCCACGCTTCTCCCCTCCAGCAACCCTCAGTTTGTTTCCTATGGTTAAGAGTCACATATGGTTTGTCTCCCACCCTGATTTCATCTTGCTTTATTTTTCCATCCCTTCCTCTATGCTCCTCTGTTTTGTTTCTTAAATTCCACACATGAGTGAAATCTTTGATAACTGTCTTTCTCTGATGGACTTATTTCACTTAACATAATACCCTCTAGTTCCATCCACATTGTTGCAAGTGGCAAGATTTCATTTTTTTGGTGGCTGCAAAATATTCCACCATTCATTTGTATACATATATATATATACTTTCTTTATCCATTCACCTGTCAATGGACATCTGGGTTCTTTCCATAGTTTGGCTACTGTGGACATTGCTGCTATAAACATTGGGGTGCAGGAGTCCCTTCAGATCACTACATTTATATCTTTGGGGCAAATGCCTAGTAGTGCAATTGCTGGGTCATAGGGTAGCTCTATTTTTTACTTTTTGAGGAACCTCCACACTACTTTCCAGAGTGGCTGCACCAGCTTCATTCCTACCAGCCGGGTAAGAGGGTTCCCGTTTCTCCCCATTCTCTGATAGGCTCTTTCTAAGATACCAGAAATCAGACCCAGTTTTTTCTTGGATTCCATCTCCTATTCTCATTAATCATTAACAAATGGAACTACTACCCAATTCTCTATATGTTTCTATTTATAGACCACCTACTATATGCTAAGTACTTAATAGGTAATTTATTCTTACGCATGATCACAAACTAGTGAGGGATAGTATCAGAATTAGAACATGGAGCCCATGATCTTCCCTCTATACTACATGACTTCTGAACCTGTCTAGCTCTATGTGGCCTCAATTACTAGGAGGGCCTTTCTGCAACTTCTTGCAGCTCAATTCCCACAAGTTAATGTTAATGGAATTAACATTTGTTGGCCTCTAACCTTATTATATGCTCGATACTGAGCTAGATGTTTTCCATGCATTATCTCATTTAATTCTCACAAATACCTCACATAGTAAATCTTAATCCAATTTACAAAGAAACTGAGATTCAAAGAGTTTCTTGTCTAAGATCATATACCTGGTAAGTGTTTTGTTTTGTTTTGTTTTGTTTTGTTTTTTCAAGATTTTACTTATTTATTTGACAGAGAAAAAGAGAGAACAAGCAGCAGGAACAGCACACAGAGGGAGAGGGAAAGGCAGGCTCCCTCAGCAGGGAGCCCAACACAGAGCTTGATCCCAGGACCCCGGGATCATGACTTGAGCTGAAGGCAAAGGCTTAACCTACTGAGCCACCCAGGCACCCCCTAGTAAGTATTAAAGCTAAAATTCAAAACCGGGTCTATCTGATAATTAGAGCCTATCTACTTTACAGTGCACAACATCTCAGTGTCTCTATTATCCCTCTTGCCCTAAATGAGCCATACCATACACCTTGGCCTCAGAACTTTACCAATGCAACAGTGTCCTGAAATCCCCTCTGGACTCCAGCTTTTCTTAGTGAGAGACTTCTTCATATGAATCCAGCCTTCTTTCAACCACCCCCACCAATGCCTACCTTCTTCCTAACCACTACTCTCAATTCCAAGATTAATAACCTCTGAACTGGGGTACATGGGTGGCTCAGTGAGTTAAGCCTTTGCCTTTGGTTCAGGTCATGGTCTCAGGGTCTGGAATCGACCCCCACATCAGGCTCTCTGCTCAGCGGGGAGTTTGCTTCCCCCTCTCTCTCTGCCTACTTGTGATCTCTCTCTCTCTACCTACTTGTGATCTCTCTCTCTCTCTGTCAAATAAATAAATAAATAAATAACTTCTGACCTGAACTTCCTTCAGGTTTTACAGTTTTCTGTGGCCCCACTTCTCTTTTCATTATGTGTTGAGTGGCTTGGATTAGCCCCCTCAGGTAGATATAGGGCATCCAAAGCAGGGTTCCATACTCTTGCATCATTGAAGAAATACTATGATACCATCACAAACTTGGATTGCTCAAATGGCTAAAATTTATGTCATTTCTTTTTTTTTTAAAAGATTTTATTCATTTATTTGACAGAGAGAAATCACAAGTAGATGGAGAGGCAGGCAGAGAGAGAGAGAGAGAAGCAGGCTCCCTGCTGAGCAGAGAGCCCGATGTAGGACTCGATCCCAGGACCCTGAGATCATGACCTGAGCCGAAGGCAGCGGCTTAACCCACTGAGCCACCCAGGCGCCCCTGTGTCATTTCTTAAATGCAGAAATAATACATGCTCACAGAAAAATTAGAAAATACAAACGGGCATAATTTTAATTAATGTTTAAAACCATTCAAAATTCCATCAATTAGAAGTTCAAATTTCTTTATATGCATGTTTATCCAGGTAAATATACATATTAGGGACATCTTATGTCTTACTGTATTATAATTTGCTTTTACATTAAAGAACATATGAAGAATAAAAAACGAATATACAAAGAACATTTTTCTATGCCAATTGACATAAATATATATTATCATCTTTCACAGCTGTATATTCATTTGTAGGCATATACTCTATATATTGGATACATCAATTATCAACTTGTCATTTTTTTTAAGATTTATTTATTAGTGAGAGAGAGATAATGTGTGTGTGCGTATGCATGCATGCACATGTACAAGTGCGGGGAGGGGCAGAGGGAGAGAATTCCCAAGCTGACTCCCTACTGAACCAAAGCCATACTCAATCCCAGGGCCCATGAGATCAAGACCTGAGCCAAAATCAAGAGTCAGAAGCCCAACCGACGATGCTACCCAGGTACCCCTCAACTTGTCCCTATTGTAACGTAGCAGAATACATTCTTTTTTTAAAGAGTATATTCTTTTACATATCTTTGCACTTCTGATTGTTTCTCTAAAAATAATTTCTAGAAAAAAAAGAATTTCTAGAAGTAAAATTAGTAAATCAAAAGTATGTTTTGGGGCACCTAGGTGGCTCAGTGGGTTAAGCCTCTGCCTTTGGTTCAGGTCATGATCTCCGGGTCCTGGGATCGAGCCCCACACTGGGCTCTCTGCTCAGCAGGGAGCCTGCTTGCCTCCCTCTCTCTGCCTGCCTCTCTGCCTACTTGTGATCACTCTCTGTCAAATAAATAAATAAAATCTTAATAAAAAAATGAACATTTACTAAAGAAGGAGTAACCTCTGAAGGATAATGCCTACGCTGGGGACCTGGAGTGGTAGAGCTCACCCGAAATTCCATGACATCCACAAATGACTGGTAGTAGTTGGTAAGGAATCTAATTATCTCAGCTTTTTCCCGATGTACTGGTCCTAAATGTTGCTGAGAGAAACACAAAACAAAAATTTTAAAACACAAAATAAGACAATTGATCAAAGTAACCCAAGAAGAATAGGAGTTATACCTAAAACACTTTTTAAAAAAGATTTTATTTATTTGTTCGACAGAAAGAGAGAGAGCACAAGCAGGGGAAATGGCAGAAGGAGAGGGAGAAGCAGACTCCCTGCTGAGCAGGGAGCCTGATTCAGGGCTCAATCCCAAGATCCAGAATCGAGACCTGAGCGAAAGGCAGATGCTCAATCGACTGAGCCACCAAGGCGTCCCTACAGAAAGCGTCTTGAAGAGGCTTGAAGTACACTGACAGACAAAGTTGGAAAATATCCGATGCTCTGAAGGTTTTGAACAGGGGAGGTTCTCTAGAAAGAATGATGCATGTGATCCTGACTAGATACAGAGTGCTAAAAGAGAGGAAATTTCAAGGTCCCTTTTAGTCAAAGAGGCTTACCATTTATATTAAAGTCAAAAGAGGCAGAGTGAGAAAATGCTACAGGTACAATGATAAGAAATCTAGAGCTTTTAGTAAGGGAGAAGTAAGGGATATTTCAAGAGAGGCATAACTTTAAGGTAATTAGCAAAGAAACACTGAGCTGGAAAGAGAAACAGCAGAAAATATATGCACCCTGCTGGGTTGATCAAACTGTCTTCTTCTATAAGAACAGAGTGTTCTCATGAAGCTTGCAATGGAGAAAGGGGAAATGCTTTGCTCTAGCTTACCCTGCAAGGATCCCAACTTATCTCAGAATTCTCAAGACTACAAGAACCTGAAGCTCTGTGACTGAGCCCAAGAAAACTGAAAGAAGGCTACTCCATCCCTTGCCAACTTCTAAGAAAGGCAGTCAAAAGAGGCAAGTTTAAGCCACCCAAGTGTAGAGTTATTTCAGAGAAAGGGACAGGGGGAACCAGGTTCTCACCGTGCTGTTTCGGACATCTATGTTGGGAAATTTCTTGTTGATATACTTGAGAGAAGATTCCATGGACTTTTCCAGTAAGAAAGGTGGCTTGGATTTGGGGTCTGAACAAGTCTGTACCAATAAAACACACCATATTTTTACTCTTTCTCCCTCCCCTCCAAACATACTTCTTCCTGATGCATTCATTTTCACACAGTCTTTCTTATAGAAAGAGAATCTGGGAATTCATTACAAAAGCATAACAGTAGAGGAGAAACAAGTGTCAGGGCATGAAGCCAACTATCAGTAGAGCTAAATAACCTGGGTATCTTGTCTTACCAAGAGGAGTTCAGTGTCTGCTCGGCCCCAGTGCTAAGAGGAAACTCTCTCCCCGCCCCCCAGCTAAAGCCGGAAGGAGTGAGAAAAGCAGCTGCTTGGGAGTTAGACTTCATGGGTGAATGTGTCACAATGTCCATATGTAAGTGTCTCATCCCAAATGGCATTTGTGGGGGACGTTGTGTCACAGAAACCAAGTTCCTGGTGATTTTTATTACAAAATGCATGAAAGTTCCCTCTCTCTATTTTCTCTTCCAGAAACTGCCTGTTCTTGCCCATCTTTATCTCTTTACTTCCCTAGGCCAGTCCCTTGCCCCCTAGCCTGATCCTGTCCCCAGCATCTCTCAATTCCAGAATTCCTATCCTAAGCACACACACACACTACAGCATGAACTCTCAGACACTGTGTACCTCAGAAGGCACCAACCCATATTTTATTGAAATATTGTATCTATTTTTTCCTTGTAGGAAAGTCCATGGAAAAGTTTTTGCCATAGAACAACTTTGGATATCTTCAGAGTATGGGGGATCAGCAATAAACAATGAGACCCAGACTTCTAGACCCCAAACATTTATTAAGTGACTCAGAACAAAATTATTTCCTATCCCCGTATACCCAGCAGAAAACAGACTCTCACTGGGGCAAGAATTATACCTAGAAAAAGCCTCCCTTCCGCCTCATAGGCTGGCCTACATAATCCAAGTGACTGAAAGCCAGTTAAACCAGTGGGGAAAGAAGACGGTGTCTAACCCCTGGAACTGCCGGCCCCAGAGTCCCCTGCCCTACTATTGCTGGAATAAATGGCACTAGTCCAGTTGCTCATGCTTACCTTCTTGATGTTATACATGCGGATGAGAACCCCCTGACCTCGATCATTCAGGATAGTGAGCTTCTCGGCTAATTTATGCTGGTAGGCAGAGGTCAAAGACATGATGGCCTCCGAGAGAGAGGAGTATCCAGACAGCAATGTCGAATCTCCCCAAACACTTTCAGCTTGGGTGGTGACACCCCCTGGGCGGAGGGACACAGCCTGGTTGGTGCGCTGGTCTTCCTGTTGCCTCTACAATTGGCTCATGGGTAAAAGCAGTCATTACAGCTCACAGACCTTCAGAATCTTCTTGTGCTTCCTCTTGCACACTCAGCAGCAGACATTTCCTCTTTTTAGCGGTGCAGCACTTTTGGTAAGACTATGAAGCGGGTGGAGGCAAGGGAAAGGAACAGGCTTTGAAGGCTCTTCCACAGCCTGGTACGAACCTTTTTGGCCTTAACCCTTCACTAGCATCCTATAAAAAGCTCAACCGGACAAAAAAACTATCGACCACCCCACGCCCATACACCTTTATACTACTTCCTCTTTTATATACCCCCATTGAAATTGCCTGTTATTCTCAGCTGAACCTTAGGCCTAACCATCTTTTAAGGCCCAGATTAAATCCTAACTCTTCCTCATTGCCCCATCTAGTGTCAATTATTATACAGAACACCATATTCTTCGCTATATTCTCAAGTATATATCTTATCTCCCCCTACTACATCATAAGCTCCTTAATGATAGGAATTGTATCTAATACTTCTTCATATCTTTCACAATACTCTAGTACAGTGATTCTTAAAGTGTAGTCATATCAGCATCACCTTGAAACTTGTTAGACATGCACATTCTCAGGACCCACCCCAGACCAACTGAATCCAAAACTCTAGGGTAGGGTCCAGCACTCTGTGTTTCAGAAAGCCTTCCAGGTAATTCCAATGCATTCTCAAGTTTGAGAACCATTGCTCTAATACAATAGTTTGTTGTGTGTGTGGTTTGTTTTTTTTTTTTTTAATTTGAGAGAGAGCATGAGCAGGGGTGGGGGGGCAGAGGGAGAGGGAGAAGCAGACTGCCTGCTGAGTAGGGAGCCTGATGCAGGGCTCAATCCCAGGACCCTGAGATCATTACTTGAGCCTAAGCCGAAGGCAGACACTTAACTAACTGAACCACCCAGGCACCCATCTGACAAATGGGTGCCTGACCTTCTTTTTTTTTTTTTTTTTTTTTAATATTTTATTTATTTATTTGTCAGAGAGAGAGAGTGAGCGAGAGCGAGCATAGGCAGACAGAGTGGAAGGCAGAGTCAGAGGGAGAAGCAGGCTCCCTGCGGAGCAAGGAGCCCGATGTGGGACTCGATCCCAGGACGCTGGGATCATGACCTGCACCAAAGGCAGCTGCTTAACCAACTGAGCCACCCAGGCGTCCCAGTGCCTGACCTTCTTAAAGGTGCTTAAGAAACTGAGATCAATCCCTATCCTCTGAGATTCAGAATTGGGAGGTTTGCAGTGGGGCCTAGAAATCTGCATTTGTAAGTACCCTGGAAAGTTTTGAGACAAATGTTCTATCAGAAACATGCTGAGAAACACTTACCTCCTGGAGCCAGTAACCACTCAGTAAATATGCTGATTTATTTGTTAAATTATTAAGACTAACTTGGGAAATAGGCCCCATGAAGAACCAAATTAACTGAGATTAACAGCAGATTTTAATAGCAGACTTTAAATGTTAGGAGACTGAATGAATTTTAACACTAAAATATTCTTGCCATTCCAACGGGGCCTTAACTCCCTAACTCAAGAAAATAGACTCACTTTCAAGTTTCTTTCAAGGCAAAAAGCAGAAGGTCTTCAGAAAAATTCTATATGGAGTTGCCATCATGTCTTCTTCCTTTCCAATACTTTTTCCGCTTTTCAATCACTCTCATTTGCCATATCCCGGGCTCTTACATTGTCCCAGTAAATCCTGGGGTGGAGGGATGGGGGAGAGCTGATTAGTATTATTATATACAGAAACCTAAATAAACTTAAATACATAAACTTAATATGTTTGTTCCCAAGAAAATATACTTATTTTTTTTTAAGATTTTATTTATTTATTTGACAGTCAGAGATAACAAGTAGGCAGAGAGGCAGGCAGAGAGAGAAAGATGGGGAAGCAGTCTCCCTGCTGAGCAAAGAGCCCGATGTGGGGCTCGATCCCAGGACCCTGGGATCATGACCTGAGCTGAAGGCAGAGGCTTAACCCACTGAGCCACCCAGCTGCCCCAAAAATATATTTTTTAAAGAAGCAAAAAGACAGCAGTGCTTAACACATGAAATTTCAAACATCTCTAATGGAAACTTTACACTTAGAAAATAGAATCTGCCTTTCACTTTATTGACTGGTTAGAGTCCCTAGAAGGCTAGAGACCCGGCATAAGGTACTACTGACCCCCAGAAGATTTGAATCACCTGCTGCTATCAAAGAAACCCAGGATCTACTAGAGTCATTTGCAGGATTTCTATTGGTCTTTCACCTTGATGGGGGAGATTAAGAGCAGGCTGTGGGGTACCAAAGCATAGGAAGCTCAGCCCTAGGACAGCAGCAGCCTTCTTACAGGTTAGTATAGTTCTACTGGATCTTTTTCACTCGTATGCCTTACCCTCTTGAAAATATGTTGAAGAGTCTCCTTACAAAGTTGATCTAGTTTTCTCCTGTTCCCTACTGTATACTTCCCAACCTAGCAGGGACCAACCCAGTAGTCTACTGTGCATGTGCCATGTTCATTTCTACCTTTCACACTTATGTATGTTTTCCCTCTTGCTGACCCAAATCCTAGTCAATCTTCTGAAGCTGGCTCAAAGAGTCCTAAGTTGAGCCCTTGCTAAACTTCAACTTGGTCTCTATAGTGTATTTCACATCTAAATTAGGTCCCACCTTTATATGCCTGTTTCCTATTACCCTGCCACTTCAGCTAACTCTAAGATTGCTAGAGCCTGGAAATCACTTGTACTTGGAGAAAAGCCTACATTTTGGCATCAGACAGAATTTGGGGCTTGAATATTGTTGAGTCCAGTGGCCTAAGCCTTATGACTTACAGGCAGAGACCCCAGGTCTGGAGCCAGAAAGCTTGAGTCCACATCTCAACTCTATCACTCAGCAGCTTCAGTCTCCCTGCCTGCCAAGTGGAGAGGATATTAAGAATCATTCATATGACATGTAGATATTTTGTGTATTAAAGAAGTTACTACATGTGAAGTGATAACCTCATTCTTTACTATGTACCAGGTACTTTAAGGGCTTTACATGTATTACCTCAAAAATATTAATTATATCAACCAAACATGCACTAGCTTTGTAACTTTAGGATATCTATCACCACTGAGTTGGTTTCCTGATCTATAAAACAGTGGTCATCCCTCATAGACCCGTAGAAGTGGTTAGTTATATGATATGGTGGTGTTTGTAAACATTTGGCTCAAGACCTTGTACACTGGATTAAGAAGGCCAGAAAGAAAGTAAAACTTAGGGATTTTTAAGATATAGTGAGCTTATGTACTTTCTGTGAAATTCTACTTGGCACCCCATAAAGAAAAAGGCCAGGTTTGTTTTTGTTTTTGTTTTTTTTTTAAGAATTTATTTATTTGACAGAGAGAGCTCACAAGTAGACAGAAAGGCAGGCAGGTGGGGGGTGGGGGGAAGCAGGCTCCCTGCTGAGCAGAGAGCCTGACGTAGGGCTCGATCCCAGGACCTGATTCCAGGACCCTGGGATCATGACCCAAGCCGAAAGCAGAGGCTTTAACCCACTGAGCCACCCAGGCGCCCCAAAAAAGGCCAGGTTTAAAGATGGGACCAATCATTCCAACTGGTAGTCCTGAGAGAAACTTCACTGGAAAAGCTATGCAGCAGCTCCCCCTGGAAACTGGAAGAACCCTCCTGTGGACAGCTTAGTTACCCCAGAGCACAGCCTGGTAACCCTGGCTACAAATCAGAATCCCCTGTGGAACTCTTTTAAAGCCACAGTTAGCCAGACTCCATTTGTGAAGATTCTGGTCCAAGAGTTCTGGCAGCTCTGTCACTTTAAAACTACTCTGATTCTCTTGCACAATCAAGATTGAAAACCACTTCTTCAAGACTTAACTATGACATCAAAAACTTCCAAACCTCTGAGAAACCATCGACCATATGGTGGGAGAAGAGTTGAGTAGCTTGAACAGAAAGTTGATTCACATCACTTGACAAAGGTATTCACTCTGCTTTCCTTCTCCCCAAACTTCACCTGTTTGCCTTGTTTTGACCTCCAGAAGGACTGTTTGCCTCTTCAGATTCAGACAGTTCCCTTCAGATTCTTGAGAGTCACTGCTTCGAGAATAAGGTAGGACTCAAGAGCGTTTAGACTCGGTTTAACTGTCAAGGTAGCATTGAGGCTGGAATCCTCTTGCAAATCCAACATGTATTAAACCAAATTGGCCTCCATTATAATCTTGGCCTCCCAACATGAGATATTCAGCTATCAATAGTTAGGTATCAGGATTAAAGCTCTTCTTCCACTATCTTTAAGAATCTAAAGATAACTACACAATATTGGATTATACTGCAACCTTTATTTCCCAGAAAGCCAATTTACTTTACAGTAAGTGTTCATGGCTCTAATATTATCATTAATATGCAGTGTAAGCTTTAAAGGGCCACCCTGGCTTGCGTTCCTGAAAGGTACTGAGTCTAAATCCCTAGACTTAATCATCTAAATGCCCTCAGGAAAATCTGACATTTAACAGTCTATCTCTGTGCCCTTTGTCTATGCCCTAGGCATGATACAAAGCAGAATTGAAATGGGCTCTTCCAGGCACTTTTCTATCCTTACTGCTTCTGCCAGTCTGCCTTGATCTCCCTCCCCCATCAGACTAGTCTGTCCCTGCTTTGCAGAAATCTCAGCTGTAGCTGTTGCCTGGAAACTTGGGAGTCCTTGAAGTGAATGTCTGCTGGATAGCTAAAGACAGCTAGCCATAAGGGAAAGTAGGCCTCCTATTGGCAGTGAAATGTGGCAGATTCGAGATGGTATATTCTTAGTTTTCTTCTAAGAGTCTTCATATGTTAATACCTACAACTTTAGAGATTTCAGACTGGCATTCTCAGATAATTATAAAGTATCCTGAACTTGAACATGGTACTATTCATTCTTCCAAGCCCCACTCCCCCAAAGTGGCTACGCTGATCTGACAAGTAGCATCCTTGCCTAACAAAGAGCTTAATTTAGATAGATTTGGCAAAGAGATGTGAGGGAGCAGTGCTGAACAGTAAAAGAACCAGCTGCCCCAGGCTTGCTTTCTCAACACTCAAGTTGATCGTGTTAAACTTCATCATACCCCAGTACTCTGAGCTTTCCAAGGAGCCCTGCCTGTATAATACTCTCTTTGAGGGCAAAGGATTCTATTCAAAACAACCTAGAAGACTAAAATATTTGTGCAAACATTAATTTTTGGTTTTCCAAGGCATGTAAGAAGTAAAGTTCTCCTATTATCTAACTGTTGAGGCTATTGCTTTAGTCATCCCAAACTTTCATAGCAAGATACCCACATCTCTCTCACTCTTCTGAGAACAGAAAGAAGGCCTATGTCAAAATTACCTGATCTTAAATGTCAATATTTTCTTTTCCAACCCTTAGTTCTTACTATTTAGGCCTCATGGAGCCAGAAGACTTAGAAATATGTCCTTATGACCCAAACCACAGGATGCCAGCCAGCAGGTTACAGTACCACCTGGCATCATGTAGAAAGGTAAGTTTTCCTGATTTAAAAAAAAAAAAAGTTAAGTCAGTGGAGGGAGAAAAATAAGCTCAGAATATAAAATTTAAAGTTTTTGTTTGTTTGTTCATTTGGTTTCAAGAACAAGCTTCTGACTATATGTAGCACTTAGCAGTTCTTTTTTTTTTTTAAGATTTTATTTATTGGGCGCCTGGGTGGCTCAGTGGGTTGGGCCGCTGCCTTCGGCTCAGGTCATGATCCCAGGGTCCTGGGATCGAGTCCCGCATCGGGCTCTCTGCTCAGCAGGGAACCTGTTTCCCTCTCTCTCTCTCTGCCTGCCTCTCTGTCTACTTGTAATCTCTGTCTGTCAAATAAACAAATAAAAAAAATCTTAAAAAAAAAAAAAAGATTTTATTTATTTATTCATTTGACAGACAGAGATCACAAGTAGGCAGAGAGGCAGGCAGAGAGAGAAAAGGAAGCAGGCTCCCTGCTGAGCAGAGAGCCCGATGCGGGGCTCCATCCCAGGACCCTGAGATCATGACCTGAGTCGGAAGGCTTTAACCCACAGAGGCTTTAACCCACTGAGCCACCCAGGCACCCCAGCACTAGCAGTTCTTAGTGTTGGAAATTGTTTGTCTTAAGTATTTCCAGAAGGGAATGGAGGGTGGAATACAGGCATTGTATAATAGGCATTTAACAAGAGCTTTTTTTCTTTTAGAAAAATCCAAAGATAGCTAAAAAAATGGCTAACTGCAAATATAATGCTTGCCATGTGGTCCCAATCAAAAGGCTCAAGGAACATGAGGCTAACTGTGTCAATAGAACTGCTGTAGATGATGGTAAGTTTTGTTTTTAATTTGAGGGGCAGATAAGTTACATCAAGTGCTATTGCCCCTTGCCCCCCATATTTCATATGTACAGAAGTCTTAGCCAAATGAGAGGAAGGAAAAACAAAAGGAAGTTTCTACTCTGTTTCTGTAACTTCTGGTCTGTTTTATTTCAGAGCCGTTTAATCTTCCAAAGGTTATTTCTCCAAGTTTGGAACCAAATGAAAAACTTTCTAATGCTGCCAATCAGATTCTTGACCCTGATGTCTGGAACATAGGTGAGCATGAGTGAATCAGTGAACCCAGTTTTAAAATGAAGGCTTGGATCCTAAGTTCTTCGTAGCTAAGTACTGTAGTCCTGGGTAAATTAAGTCTTAATACTCCTCCCACAAGATCCTTCAGAACAATCAAATAAATCTGAGAATTTCCTCTGTCTCTAAAGAGGCAACCCAGCAAAAAGGGAGTCTAATTAAACCTGAGATCACTTATAACAGTTTAAAGAATCTTATCTTACTACTATCTGGCCACTTGCCACAGAAAAAAAGTATTGGTATAAATTGAAACTTGTAGTCTGAAAGGTTTGGATTTATCCTATCTCAAGTGATATCTTTTCTCTAAAATGTAGCGTGTTATAACAAACAGAAAATTCAATAGTTCTTCTGTCAGATCGAGGTTCAACTATATGCTCAGTCCTTAAGGAAAGTTACTTCTTAAATACCTCTTCCTCACCTATAAAAGGAATAATACCTACCTCACAAGATAGATTAATATTAAATAAAGATGTATATGTGTACTAGGGTAATGCAAGTTCCTTTAACAAAGTTCAAATTGTGTTGATATCATGGTTTAACATAACAGATGTTTCCTTATATATAAGCCCAGAGCAAGAATCCCATGGAGATTGTGCCTTGAGAACACAGGCTTTTTTCATCCTGTGGCTGTCACCTTCCACACTTGGCTTCCCAAACTGCCACAAAAAGAGAACAGAGGTCCAGGTCCCCCTTAAGCATCTTGGCCCAGAAGAAAATACTTCCAGTCACATTCCATTGGCCAAAACCAGTCATATGACCATACTCAGACAAGTGGATAAGAATGCAGTCCTTGCAAAGCAGCTAATTCCCAGCAACAACTATGGATGGGAGATTCAAATCTCTACTGCCGATGGCTTTCTCTGCAACAATATAAAAATGCTATAGTACTGGTATCACATCTCCATCATCTCTCTTTCTTTCTAGATAACACACATCATTCTCCTTCATTTGTTCTTAAGACATTTGCTCCAAAAATGCTGGTCTGTGAAAGGTAAGATAAATCATCTTATAGAAGTTATCGGAATAGAGAGCGAAATACCTTTAAGTTTGACTCTTAAAGTGAAGTGGCCACTAGGCCATAGCCGTGGCAAATGCCTAAACTTCAGTCTTGAATTTCGAAAGATCTGCATTCATGGGATCTGAGTACTTCCATTCCCTCCATAAGACTCTCTTCGGACTTTAATCCATTAAGGACTTGATTACATAAGACTCTCAATTCTATGTAAGAGTTTCAATTCCTAAAACTTTGAAGGGAAAATAATTACTACACTCTACATGAAATAACCTAACAAGATTGAAGGGTACATCTAAGGGTTAGAGAAGCCATCAGTGGAGTTTCCCACCACATACATAGGGGGACAGGAAGTACAAAGGAACTATATAAAACAGAAGCTTGCACAAAATCAATAATTCTTACTCTGACCTTTAATAATATCAACTATTTTTTTTAAGATTTTATTTATTTATTTGACAGAGAGAGATCACAAGTAGGCAGAGAGAGAGAGAGAGGGAAACAGGCTCCCCGCTGAGCAGAGAGCCCGATGTGGGACTCGATCCCAGGACCCTGAGATCATGACCTGAGCTGAAGGCAGCGGCCTAACCCACTGAGCCACCCAGGTGCCCCAATGTCAGCTATTTTTGATAAAGTAATTTAAATCTCCTAGATAGAATGGTTATCTAGACTAAATCTCTAGTTCTGGTCTCCAACTAACTTTTCTTTTTTGGCCATCTCCTACAGTGACTCAAGAGACATTAAAAAACAGTCTATGGATGGCAAACATCCTAACAACTATAAGTCCTGGAGAAAAGGTAGAGTAACTTTTTAAAACGAATATCCTAGTTTTACAATGTTAACATAGCTTTAACTAATACCACTAATGTATTCTAAATCTTCAAAGATTCTTTTTTTTAAATAATTTATTTATTTGACAGAGAGTGAGAGAAGGAGAGAGAGCACAAGTGGGGGGACAGCAGAGGGAGGGGGGAAGCAGGCTCCCAGCGGAGCAGGGAGCCCGATGCGGGACTCGATCCCAGGATCCCGAGATCATGACCTGAGCCGAAGGCAGAGGCTTAACCCACTGAGCCACCCAGATGCCCCCTAAATCTTCAAAGATTCTTAGACAAACTTTTATTCTTTAAGAAAATAAAGCTATTTAGGGGCGCCTGGGTGGCTCAGTGGGTTAAGCCTCTACCTTTGGCTCACGTCATGGTCTCGGGGTCCTGGGATGGAGCCCCGCATCGGGCTCTCTGCTTGGTGGAGAGCCTGCTTCCTGCTCTCTCTCTGTCTGCCTCTCTGCCTACCTGTGACCTCTGTCTGTCAAATAAATAAAATCTTAACAAAAAAAAAAAAAAAGAAAGAAAGAAAGAAAAAAGAAAAAGAAAAGAAACCTATTTAATGGGTGCCAGGGTGGCTCAGTCGATTGAGCAACTGCCTGTGGCTCAGGTCAGGATCCCAGAGTCCCGGGATCGAGTCCCGCATTGGGCTCCCAGCTCCATGGGGAGTCTACTTCTCCCTCTCACTTTCTCCCCTCTCGTGCTCTTTCTCTCTCAAATAAATAAAATCTTTAAAAATAAATAATAAGTCTATTTTCTATTCTAAGTCCTTCTTCCCCATAATAGAAAGCAGGGAAAGTCCCAGAGGCTTTAAGTCAGACTGTGGAGAAAAAGCTATCTAGAGCTCTATTTCAAATGCAACTAATGTTCATCAAGCTTAGGCCTTCCAATAAAACACTTACAAAATGACATTACCTTAATGTTCTTTTTCTACCCATAGGTCAGAAAAACTGATGGAGAAGCTGTGGATTAAAGAGCCAGCAGGCAGAAAATTAATTCTCTTTTTTTAAACTTTGGGGAAATCTTAACTGTCATGTTTTAGGTAACAACTCCAGTCATTGTTGGCATCTTAAAATGTTTTTATTTATTTAAATAAAGAATATTTTTCCTATGACAAGCTTCACTGGATTTTTTTAAATTCTTCCTTGTTTTCATATCCCCATTTGTCAACCAAAAGCCTAGAGGGATTATTTGCCTATTTCCCTTATTAGTAGAGGAAATACAGGTATCAATGTAAGCTATGTTATTCCTTAATCAGGTTCTTCATCCTCCAATTATTTTTCTCCTACTCCAAGTCATGTACTATGTGACCATCAGATCAACCTTCTTCAAACAGTTTTGTACAAATCTCCCATGCTTAAAAGATACAGTTCTGGGGGATGCCTGGGTGGCTCAGTTGGTCAAGCTGCTGCCTTCGGTGCAGGTCATGATCCCAGCGTCCTTGCTCAGTGGGAGCCTGCTTCTCCGTCTGCCTCTGCCTGCCACTCTGTCTGCCTGTGCTCACTCTGACAAATAAATAAAATCTTAAAAAAGAAAAAAAGATACAGTTTTGGGGGGCACCTGGCTGGATCAGTCAATAGAACATGTGACTCTTGATTTCAGGGTCGTGAGTTCAAGCCCCACGTTGGATGGGGAGTCTACTTTAAAAAACAAACAAACAAAAAAACGGAACAAAAGCTATAGTTTTTATGACAAGCTGAGTTTGGAGCCTGTCTCCAAATCTCCCTTTTTAATTCTGCAGCAGTTTATTCCGATCGTAAATACACTTTTTTTTTTCATTCCGTTCATTTAAAAATGTCATCCCTTGCCCTTCAACCATTAAAATCCCTTTCTAGGGATTTCACAAACCTTCCCAAGAGAAGCTGGAATCACATGCTACTTCATATTTGCTATACCATAAACCACTAGCCCGGTGCTATGCATGTAGTAGATATTCACATACGTGATATTTAAACTGAACCAAGACCCAATTTACAACAGGCTAAAATTTGTTCCACTTTAGCTGTAATTTTTTTTCAGCTAGCTAATTTTAATGACCTTGGTTTTTTGCTAGTTTACTGACTGGTTCAGGTATATATAGACTTAAAATTAAAAGTAGAAGTTACAACCAAATGGATATTTTCTGCCCTTAGAAGTCTTATCCCTAAGTATTTTCTAGATCCTTTTAAAATCATCTTTTTTCCCCCCTTCAATTAAAGCAGAAAACAGAAGGGAGAAAAACTAGATAATTTTAGTGTCTAACACATTCTAGTATACTTTTACAAAGGAGGGTTACTGACTTGTTCCCTTATATTTACATAATATAAAAAAGATTTTTACCCCTGGGGATAAAAATATATGTTTATAAAAAATAAAAAATTTAAAAAAAAAAAGATTTTTATCTCCTGACTAAGGCCTTACATATATTTTGAATTTTTTAAATTAACTTTTGTATATTAATACCAAACGATATGAAAATCAAAAGGTGTCCAAGTAAAAATGGCCCAAAAAGATAAAGATGTCTTCCATACTCATATTTTCAGGATATGGAATCTTCCCCTCAAAAAGTCTTAATTGGGGTGACTACATAATTTTTCCTTCAAACCAGGATACTCTTGACCATGAAAGGATAATAATAATTATCCTGAGAAAAACAAAAAACTAGGTTGCCATCCTAGTCTTAAGGGATAAAACATCACTAATTAGGCAGTTGTCATTCAAAATACGTGTGCCAGATCTATTCATAACTCACTTTAAGAAGTTTTAAGGGATCCCTGGGAGACATAGTTGGTTAAACATCCAATTCTTTGTGATATACAGGACTCAAGTCCTGGTCTCAGGGAGGTGAGATCAAGAAAAAAAAGTTTTGAGCCTCTTAGAAGAAGGCACAATAATAACTAAAATATCACCTTTTTTTTGGCCTTTGACATAACGTTTGGTCAAAGCTTCAAAAACAAAAACAAACAAACAAACAAAAAAAACTTACAGAAAATAATTAAAAAAAACAAAAACAAAAACAAAGTTTCAAAGTTACTGCCTCAAAGCCTGCCTAGATTCCCCAAAGTCTTAACTATTCCTCCCATATTCCCATAACAGGTAGTTTATGTCTCCATTTAACATCCCTTCATTGTGATTTACTATTAATAAACTATAAGATGTTTTAGGAAAGGCATGATCTTGACTATGTTATAGTCCTGTGCCCACACACACACAAAAAAATCAAAGTTTCTAAATGTGAAGAATCTACATAGACATAGGGTAAAAAGAGCCTCTGTGGGCGCCTGGGTGGCTCAATTGGTTAAGCAACTGCTTTCGGCTTAGGTCATGATCCTGGAGTCCCGGGATCGAGTCCCACATCAGGCTTCCTGCTCAACAGGGAATCTGCTTCTCCCTCTGACCTCTCCCTTCTCATGCTCTCTCTCTCAAATAAATAAATAAAATCTTTTTTAAAAAGGATAATTAAGACAAAAAAGAAAGAAAGAAAGAAACTCAGTGACCTGGCTTAAATATTTATACTGAATTAATCAACCTTTCAAAAACATTGGTAACCAAATTCACTGATCTTCACCAAAAAGTCCTATCAAAGCAATTTAAACTATATTTGTGTAGTAGTAATAAGACTTTGTAGCTATGAAGGTTATTCCCTATGATCAAGTTTAAGATTTCCACTTTTACATTCACAATATGATGAACCATGGGGAAAAAATCACTAGGGCTCATTACTCATATCATAAATAACATACCAAAGCATAATTCATTGGTTCCCCAGATTTATCCTATTGTTGTTCCATACTACATGGCCTTTTTGTGCAGGTTTCCCAAGCAGCTGTAGTATAAAATGAGAAAAGGAAAAAACCTCCAATATTTTAGTCTCTTTAAAAATTGTAGCAGCTCTGGTCCATTATAAAGGAGGAGTGTTGACAACTATAGTATAAGGCAATGGTTTTCAAACTTCAGTGGGTATTAAAATCACTTGAAGGCTGGGATGCCTGGGTGGTTTAGTCAGTTAAGGTCTGCCTTTGACTCAGGTCATGATCCCAGGATCCTGGGATCAAGTCACATCAGGCTTCTTGCTCAGCGGGGAGTCTGTTTCTCCATCTGCCTGCCATTCTCTCTGCTTGGGCACTCGTGCTCTCTCTCTCTCTCTCTGACAAATAAATAAAATATTTTTAAAAAATTAAAATCACTTGGGGGTGCCTGGGTGGCTCAGTCATTAAGCGTCTGCCTTTGGCTCAGGCCGTGATGCCAGGGACCTGGGTTCGAGCCCTGCATGGGGCTACCAGCTCTGCAGGAGGCCTGCTTCTCCTTCTCCCATTCTGTCTGCTTGTGTTCCCTCTCTCACTGTGTTTCTCTCTGTCAAATAAAATCTTAAAAAAAAAAAAATTTTTTTTTTTAATTAAAATCACTTGAAGGCCTTGTTAAAATAGATGATAGGACATCTCACCGCTGAGTCTCTGATTCAACAGGACTGTGGTAAGGCCTAAGAATTGACATTTTCTCAAGTTCCCAAGTGATGCTGTGGTCTGTGACCACAATTTGAGAACCACTGACCTGAACACAGTTTAAGCGCTAGGAGGGAAGGAGGATGAAAAGAGATTACAAGAAAACATAAGAACCTAATATCAGACACAAGTTAGAAAACTTTTTTTTTTAAGATTTTATTTATTTATTTGACAGACAGAGAGCACAAGTAGGCAGAGAGGCAGGCAAAGAGAGAGGGGGAAGCAGGCTCCCCACCAAGCAGAGAGCCTGATGAGGGGCTCAATCCCCGGACCCTGGGATCATTACCTGAGCCAACGGCAGAGGCCCAACCCACTGAGCCACCTAGGTGCCCCTAGAGGTTAGAAAACTTTACAGAGGGACGCCTGGGTGGCTCAGTTGGTTAAGCAGCTGCCTTCGGCTCAGGTCATGATCCCAGCGTCCTGGGATCGAGTCCCACATCGGGCTCCTTGCTCCGCAGGGAGCCTGCTTCTCCCTCTGACTCTGCCTTCCACTCTGTCTGCCTGTGCTTGCTCTCACTCTCTCTCTCTCTCTTACAAATAAATAAATAAAATCTTTAAAAAAAAAAAAAAAAAAGAAAGAAAACTTTACAGAAAAAAATGACCCTTGGGTTTAAACATTTGACATTTTTTAAATTTTTGCTTTGTTGTTGTTGCTGCTGTGCTCTCTTTTTTAAGTAGGCTCCACACCCAGGGTGGAGCCCAAAGCAGGGCTTGAATTCAGGACCCTGAGATCAAGATCTGAGCTGAGACTGAGCTGGAGGCCTAAACCACTGAGCCACTCAAGCACCCATTAACATTTTTTTAAAATAACAGAAGAATGGCAGTTTTATAATTTTAGAACTGTTCTGTGCAAGACAAGTCTTTGGCATAACTTTTAGTAGGTAAAATTTCTTTAGTATTATTCTGCCATTCTACCATCTTTTCAACGATCTTCTTTCAATAAATTTCACTTCTTCATCTATTTGTTCATAAAAGCCTTGCCAACATGATACTAACAATGATTTGAAAATTCTGACTTAACAATTTACATTTTAGATATCAACACCAGAAAGAGAGTGAAGGGTTGTTTGTTGCTGACTTCTTGGAAAAAGAAACTAGCTAGAAGTCAAGGAAAAACATAGAGAACAGATTTCTCAAACCCACTCATAACTGTTACAGGCGATATGGATTACACAGGTATATAACATTTACATATTAAGACACAGAAATAATTTAAAGTATAAATTTTTAAAAATCACTATTAGTTTTTTCATTCATCTTGTATTAGCCTGTGTTTCTAGAGCTAAATGTTGGCTATTTATTCCAAACTCCCATTAAGGACTCTTTCTTCAAACATAAATTTATTTTCTTTGGTTTCCTGGTAGCAGCACCTATCCCTGCTACTTTGCCTGAAAAATTACAACCAGCACCAACCTTTCACCCTCCTCTAAAGCAGTACTTCCCAATCTATCCTCATCAGTAACACTATCCATTACGATCCCCTAGATCTTTCAATTTGAAATATTTTGCAACTGTGTTTATTGAATAATTTTCCTATTTTTAATTATGCATTTAACTACCAATCAGAATTTATAATTAGGTGAGAGAATCAGAACTTTGCTGATGACATTCAAACCAAAAATAAAGAAATTTAACATTTTAGTCTTCTGATGAGCAAAGTTTAAGTTTTATTGGCTATCTAAAACACTGAAAATCCCTAAGGAATCTCAAAGACTACGGAATTCCTTCAATCCTAGAAGCTGGGAAAACCCATTTTCTAACAAAGATCTTTGAGGGGGCATGGGGTTGGGGGATATGCCTGAGGCCTCAGTTGCTTAAGCACCAGACTCTTGGTTTTGACTCAGATCACGATTTCATGGGTCAGCAGGGAATCTGCTTGAAGATTCTCTTCCTCTGCCCCTCTCCACACATTGTCCCTCTCAAGTAAATAAACCATTTTTTTTTTAATTTTTTTTTTAAGGGTGCCTAGGTGGCTCAGTCATTAAGCGTCTGCCTTTGGCTCGGGTCATGATCTCAGGGTCCTGGGATATCAGGCTCCCGGCTCCACAGGAAGCCTGCTTCCTCCTCTCCCACTTCCCCTGCTTGTGTTCCCTCTCTCACTATGTCTCTCTCTGTCAAATAAATAAGTAAAATCTTTAAAAAAAAAAAAAAAAAAAGTGTTTGTTTTTAATCACTAGGGCACTGGTCTGTCTTTTTACTTGTTAGTCCAGAGTCTCTGTTTTTAACTTACAATTATTAATTCAAAAATACAATCTATAATTTAGGGATAAATGCTAGCATATCCTCAGATAGAGCCAGCAAGGATCAGATTCAGTCCAGGGTATTAATCCTGGCTAGCACCTAGATTGACTCTTTATGAATGCCTTGGTCTCATTGTTTTTTCCCTTTTCAAATATATTCAACTTGGCTGAAAGCCAGGCTGAAAGAAAGCTCAGCAGGGATCTTAGATAAAGCAGGAACTTTCTTGGTTGGAGATGAATGAACAAAGCATTTAAGAATAGAAAGAATAGATGTGTGGTGCGTTTTCTTTTTTCTTTTTTTTTTGCACATTTTAATTTTAAAGTCTCCACTGAAAGACAGTTTGGGGGTTTTGTTTTGTTTGTTTACTTATTTAAAAGCTGGTGGGCATGGGGTGCCTGGGTGGCTCAGTCAGTCAAGCATCTACCTTCCTTCCACTCAGGTCATTATCCCAGAAACCTGGGATGGTGCCCAACATCAGAATTCCCTGCTCAGTTGGGGGGATGTCTGCTTGTCCCTCTCTCTCTGTGTCTCCTTCTGCCCATCCCTCCACTCATGCTATCTCTCCCAAATAAATAAAATCTTAAAATAAAATAAAATAAAAGTTGGTGGGCTTGTTCCCTCATGCTAAATCGAACAGCTTTTTCAAATGAGGATCCTGTCACTCTGACAAGGCATTACTAAATGCAGTGAAGCCTGACTTTGGGTTCTAGTTTGGTACCCACCACCTCCATCCTTTCAAGCCCAGAAATTTCAGTCTGCAGGTATCTGAAAAGTATGCATGGGTCACAGTAACAGTGTCAACAATTTCACCAGCTTACTGCAATTTAAAGCCTGAAAAATCACATTTCACTTCAAATCACATTGGCTGCACCAATCTGCATGAATGATGTGATAAATTCAGAGGTTTAGGATTTCAGAAAGATTACTTTAAGATATTCCTAACAATCTGAAACTGATTTACCAAAACAGCAGCTTTCTCTAAAATGCTTTGTGCTAAGCTTGCAATGAAGTTTTCGTTCTTAGCTATTATCTTTCAAGAAGCACTTTAACAGCTTGATCCTCCTTCACAGGAATTATGCAGGCTACTCGGGTAAAAGAATAGATTTCCTAAATTCAAAACAGTGCCTAGGTCAGTGGTTCTCAGCCCTGACTGCATATTAGAATCATCTGGGAAGCTTTTTTTTTTTTTTTTTTTAAAGATTTTATTTATTTATTTGACAGAGAGAAATCACAAGTAGATGGAGAGGCAGGCAGAGAGAGAGAGAGAGGGAAGCAGGCTCTCAGCAGAGAGCCCGATGTGGGACTCGATCCCAGGACTCTGAGATCATGACCCGAGCCGAAGGCACTGGCTTAACCCACTGAGCCACCCAGGCGCCCCATCTGGGAAGCTTTTTAAAAATAACTATGCTCAGCCCTTTCTGATTAATTGGTCTGGAAAAGGAACTTGGCATAGTATGCCTTAAAAGCTCCCCAGATGATTCTAATGTACAGACAAAATTAAAAACCACTAGCCTACATGAATGGCTTGGGCAGGGCGTCTAACAACACATTTCTTTTTAGGGTCTTAATATGAGCCAAATACTATGAAGCACAATCTCCTCAGCCCAAGGGCTGATAATCTTTAAAAACAATCACGACCACCACCAACTGGGTAGGGACACCTGGGTGACTGTGGTATCTGCTTAACCACAGAGCCACCGAGGTACCCCTAAATAAATAAAATCTTAAAAAAAGAAAAAGAAAAGGTAACAATCTATGTTTACTAAATAGTCTCATAAGTTATATTCAGTTCTTGCTATCAGGACAAGTTCTCCGAAGTCACATTTAGGCTCTAGAAACCACTGAAATGTTCCAAAAGTCTCAATAATTGAGCACTCAGACTGATCTCCCATACTGCCTCCTGCACCTTGGATAGTACAAAAATTTATCATATTTTGTTTTCATATTTTAATTTTATTTTCTTGGTTTTGAAAAACAGTATCACCAGATCTATCCGTAGGTCAACATCTTCCTTTTTTTTTTCTGTCTAGCTTTCAAAGGACACGGTCTCTTTTTTCTATAAATCCTTCCCAGCTCATCGTGGGGCCCCACTGATTTCTTCCTAACGTAAGTTTCCAGTCGTGACCACATTTTTGGCATGTTATACTGCCATTTCGCCTTTCATCCTCTTTAGGCCTAGTTTCCTAAGCACCTCAGGGACAAAACTGTTTATACGTGTGTGTGTGTCACGGTTTCCACAAGACTCGCAATCTATATTTGGGTTTCCATTATCAAGTTATAACTTTTTGGCCCTCTTCACCTCTCCCAACTCTTCACTGAGCATTGAGCTCTCTCAACTCTGACTCCCTTTAATCTAACTAGGGCATCCTTCCTCCAAGCATTCTTACTACTACTGACGTTTGGATTTTAAGATTCTACAATGTTTGCTAAACGAAAACTAGCTTCCCCTTCCTTGGTTATTTTGGCTAGGCAACTTCCACAAACAAGGCTTCCTCCCAGCCAGCAGCCGACACCAGCCAGTCCCCTTCCCCTGCGCGGTGCCCGTATCTAAGCCCTCATTCTCTTTCCTAAGATGGCCGCCACAAAGCCCCGGGAAGGCTTTGGGTGAGTTTCACCCACGCAAGGCCACTATCATTCCGGAGACCCCACAAGCAGGGGCTGAAATAGGAAAATGGCCCGAGGAAGTGGAACGGGAAGAGTGAGAACTGGCCAAGGCGCCGTGGCCCGGGAAGGCCCGGGAGGGAGGGTCCCCTTGGCTCCCGCGGAGCCTAGACCAGCGTCATAGGAAGTGGGGGCCCCACCCCCTAACGTCAGGGGCGGAAGTGAGCGTTGCTGGGCGCCGATGCGGGGAGAAAGCGGCTGTGGAGAGAACGTGTCTCGACCGAGGTAAGAAAGACGTCCCCGCCTGGCTTGGGGCCTCCACAAACACTCACCTTTAGGGTTCTGGGATACCTTCACCACCTGGTGTCTTCCCTTTCCACCAGCCTGTAGCCTTGGGCCTTGTGGGTTCTCAGCACCGCCAGCCCCCTCGAGGGCCTCCCTGCCTCCTCTGTGTACATTGTTTTAAGTTAACCACCTTCCCCACCTCCTGTTGAGTCCCATTGCTTAAATCTCCTCTGATTGTTTTGTTTGAAGGAAGAAAAAGGATTGTTTTACCAAGACCCCAGCTCTGTTAAGAGTTTAACCAGTTGCTTCAGACTACATCCAGCCCCCAAACTTGACTGCATCGCGTAATTTATCCGTTTCACCGCGGTCTAGTACTAGGGAAAAGGTAAAGAATCGCCTGTTAACAGTTTGGTACGGAAGATACTTAAGTGGACACGGCTGAATGATAAAGCTGTGGATTTCAGTACCCTGAATCTACTGTAATTAGTCTTTTTGCCCCCAGAGTTCAGGCTGGCTTTCCGTAAGTTGCTGAATCTCGTGCTGATTGTTCCTCTATAAATACCTTAAAATCAGGGAACATACTACTTGGTTCTTCCTTCCAAACATCTTATAGTTAATGAGTAAGTATAAAGTATAACTAAAAGTTGTCAAAAGGAAAGTTAGAATTTCTTAATCCAGACATGAAAAAAAAAAATTTTTTTCCAGCAGTTTTGTTAGTAAATGTTATTAACAAATAGGCTGTGTGGCAGATTACCAAACTAGAGTTCCAGCTGATCACTTGTATTTCCTACCTCAGATTCCAGGGCTGCTTATGTCATAGAATGGGGGGAAGGGGTGTGGAACTGTAAGATGGGCCAAAGGAGAGCTTGCCCTAGAGACAACAACTGTAACCCAGGCTAATTTTCAGAAGTTTCCTATGAGAATGATCTTCTATAAATTCAGTTTTTTCCCATAATGATTAGTTTATTTAATCACAGTGCTAAATGGGGGGAGATCTTCGGTAGAAGAGGATTCAAACTACAGGATCATTTCTTGTCGTTTATCTTCCACATTTCTGTTACAGACTTGTTCTTTTATTACTGTATTATCCATAAAATGGATAGTCGTTAAGTCCTAACAATCAGAAGTTTTCCCTCAGTGCTTAGAGGGAGTGACTACTAACTGGAGAGATTTAACCTAAAGTCTGTCCATTTTTGTATATGGGATTGGTGGAGGAGAGGGGAGGTGAAGCATCACTGGAGTAAGTGTGACACTTCCTGATCATATTTAGAGAAGTCATAGAACTAGTAAGCTAGGGGTACCTTGGTGGTTCAGTAAGGTGACTACCTTCAGCTCAGGTTATGATCTAAGAGTCCTGGCATAGGGCCCCCACATCAAGCTCCCTGCTCAGCGGGGAGTCTGCTTCTCCCACTCCCTACTCCCCACTGCTCACGCTTTCACTCTCTTTCTCTCTCAAATGAATAAATAAAATCTTTTTCAAAAAATAGTAAGCTAGCAATGTCTCTGGGCTTATTGGATGGACTAAGTGCATACTGGTGGACCTAGACTTCCAGCATTCCCAGGTGCCAGGAGAGAGCAAGACTGGCAGCCTGTCCATCCTGTATTTTTAAGAACTTCAGAGGAGAGCTTTAAAAGAGTACTTTATTCCTATGTTTATCCTAAAGTTTAAATAGTAGTACCCTTGTGGTCTTGACTTGGCCCCTTTAATGTTAAATACCAACCCTAATGGATGGTAAACAGTGACAGGTTGTTGTAATGGCACTTAAAGTACACTATCTTATCACCTGAATACACTTTAAATTAGTAGTCCTATTTACTGAACCACTGCTTTTTTTTTCCCCCCTCAGTGCTTGGATTCAGCTTCTTCATTTCCAACATGGAAGAAACTTACAGTATGTATTTCTTACTGTTTTTAGAAAATAAGTTAAATTTCTTACATATAGTTTTATGTCTGACAAGACTCTTAGGGTGTGTTTGGAAAGATTCACATTTCTCCGTCAACTGCTGAGGTTGTCTGTATGGTGGTAGAGAAGTTCCCAAATTTGAAATAAGACACTTGAAATCTATCAGTCTTTGAAAAGGCTACAGCTGGGTCATCTGTGTTAAACTATATTTTTATTAAATGAAACATAATTTCTTAGAACTTCAGTTTCTCCTATTAAAGACAAGGGGATAGTAACTATAACGTCTGTTTTCTATTATGAGGGACAATATGATATTCTTAATAATGCTGATATACATTGAGTTCTTGGGGTTAAAGAAATCCTATGAAGAGTTCTTATTTCTCAAGTGATTCAAGAATCTTAGATGGCCCAAGAAGTCAGAAGGAAGCTAGCATCTAGAACAATACAAATGTAGAAACAAAAGAGACTGAAAAAATCATTTCATTTAATGTTTGGATTTTACATCTGAGAAAACAGAACCTGGATTAACTGATTTGTCCAAGGTGACATAGTTAGGGAGAGAGTCACACGTTATTCATAAGCAGTGCCACACTGGATACCATAAGGCACTGTGGTTTCTAGATCCTGACCAAATTTAAGGAACAACGGCATCAGTGAGTGGATGAAACTTGACAACAGGGCCTACTTTGTTTCTTACTTTGCTGTATTGTTCAGAGTCTCTTTGGAGTTAATAAGTTCCAACTAAATGATATTTTTTTAGTTCCATTCTACCTTCAAAGAATCTTAATCACCGATATTTTTATGGAAATAGTCTTCATTAAATATCTACATCAGAGATTCTCAAACATGAGCATGCAGCAAGATCACCTGGGGAGTTTGTTAAAACTAGCTTGCTGGACTTAACCTAGAATTTGTATGTTTGGTTGGTTGGTTGGTTTGGGGTTTTTTGTGTGTTTTGTTGTTGTTGTTGCTTACCCCCAGAATTTCTGATTTAGAAGGTCTGGGGCTCAGGAATTTGCAATTCTAACATGTTCTCAGTTGAGGCTACTGATCTGAGGACCACACTTTGAGAATCATTGATCTAGAAAACTGATTCTCCTTGGTCTGCCTTAGGGCTCCCTCCCCTACCTCCTTAGTTTTTCTTAAGATATATTAATGTAGGCCACCTGGATGGCTTAGTCGGTTAGGTGTCTGCCTTCAGCTTGGGTCATGATCCCAGAGTCCTGGGATTGAGCCTTTTATGGGGCTCTCTGCTTGGTGGGGAGCCTGCTTCTCCCTCTGCCCCTTTCCTTGCCTGTGTGCTCTCTCACTCTCTCTCTCAAATACATAGGGGAAAAAAAATTTTTTTTTAAGAATTTTTTTAAGGTTTTATTTATTCATTTAACAGAGAGGCCTAGTACAAGCAGGGAGAGCAGCAGGCAGAGTGGGAGGATGAGCCAGGAGCCGGATGTGGAACTCAATCCCAGGACTCTGGGATCACGACCTGAGCCGAAGGCAGCCGCTTAACAAACTGAGCCACCCAGGTGTCCCAATAGGCAAAATATTTTAAAAAGATACTTTAATGGGGGCACCTGGGTGGCTCAGTGGGTTAAAGCCTCTGCCTTTGGCTCAGATCATGATCCCAGGATCCTGGGATCAAGCCCTGTATCGGGCACTCTGCTCAGCAGGGAGCCTGCTTCCCCCTCTCTGCCTGCCTCTCTGCCTACTTGTGACCTCTCTCTCGCTCTCTCTCTGTCAAATAAATAAAAAATATCTTTAAAAAAATTTTTAAAGATACTTTAATGTAAACCTGGAATTCCATGTGACATAGGTAGATTTATATTTATTCCTAGAAGCTTACTACTCCATTAAATTAGAAAGCAACAACTCCTCTTTATGTCTCTCATTCTTTACTTTTTTCAGCCATAATTTTTTTTCTTAGAAAAATATCACCTGGAAGTTGTTAGAAATGCACAATCTCTGGGCCCGGTCCCAGACCTTTTGAATCAGAATCTTCATTTTAACATAGTCCCCAAATAATTTAACACTGCCCTAGGATATACTTGATCTTCTTCCCAAATTGACCTTAAACTATAATATTTTTTCTTTTTATTTATTTATTTGAGAGAGAGAGAACATGAGATGGGAGAAGGTCAGAGGGAGAAGCAGACTCCCTGCAGAGCTGGGAGCCTCGTGGGAGACTGAGCACTTCCGGGATCATGACCTGAGCCGAAGGCAGTTGCCTAACCAACTGAGCCACCCAGGCGTCCTTCAACTATAATCTTAATCTGATCTAAAGCTCTCCAGCTTCTGTTTGGGACTGTACCTCTTAACTGATGAAACTTTTGTCAGGTCTCCCTTCCTATTTCTTTTTTTTTTTTTTTTTTTTAAAGATTTTATTTATTTATTTGACAGATAGAGATCACAAGTAGGCAGAGAGGCAGGTAGAGAGAGGAGGGGAGGAAGCAGGCTCCCTGCTGAGCAGAGAGCCTGATGCGGGGCTTGATCCCAGGACCCTGAGGTCATGACCTGAGCCGAAGGCAGAGGCTTTAACCCACTGAGCCACCCAGGCGCCCCACCCTTCCTATTTCTATGAAGTTTCCTCCATTTCTCCCCCTGGGTTTCAGGCCCTATCAAGGTGTGAGAAACGTCTGAGTCTGTGGTTTTGGAGAGAGTTTGTCCACAGGGCCTACTCTATTTCTGCAATTAAGTTGTATTCCCCAAAAGCCAGATAGAATTTGTGATGAGCAGTTTGATAGTACTTATTACAAGTACAAAGTATTTGTTACTTTAAATGCACATAGGCCTCAATGCAGTGCTTTTGGGTATCTTCCCAAAAAAATACTCCTAGAACACAAGCATTTACCAGATTGTTAGTCACAGCATTTTATATAACAGTAAAAACTGGAAATGACCTCTAAATGTCCATCAGTAAGAGAAATTATTAAGAATCCATGGCACATGGGCACCTAGGTGGCTCAGTTGGTTAAGCAATTGCCTTCAGCTCTGGTCATGATTCTGGAGTCCCAGGATCAAATCCTGCATCGGGCTCCCTGCTTAGTGGGGAATCTGCTTTTCCCTCTGACCCTCTCCCCTCTGGTACTCTCTCTCTCTCTCTCATTCTCAAATAAAATCTAAAAAAAAAGAAAAAGAATCCATGGCACATCCATATGCAGCACTGAAGTATTCCTGTTTGGTTTGGTTTGGGGATTTTGGTTTGTTTTTTTAATATTCTTTTTATATCCTGACATAGAAGGAGCTCCAAGATATATGAAGTTTAAAAAAAAAAAAAAGGCAGGCACCTGGCTGGCTCAGTTGAAGGCAGATACAACTCTTGATCTCAGGGTCATGAGATCAAGCCCTACACTGGAGGTGGAGATTACTAAAAAATATAAATAAAAACTTAAAG
Organism: Mustela lutreola; assembly: GCF_030435805.1. Taxonomy (NCBI): domain Eukaryota; kingdom Metazoa; phylum Chordata; class Mammalia; order Carnivora; family Mustelidae; genus Mustela; species Mustela lutreola. The sequence continues at coordinate 61,018,247 of NC_081297.1, forward strand.
AAAATAAACAAATAGCAAAATAGGTACAGGAAATCCTGTCACATGCTACAATATGGTTGAACCTTGAGAACATTATGCTAAATGAAATAAGTCAGTCAAAAAAATACCTACACTGTGATTTTACTTACATAAAGTATCTGAAATAGACTCATAGAAACAAGAAGTGGAATTAGTGGTTGCCAGGGATTGGGGAGAGGAGAGAATGGGGAATTATTGCTTAATGGATATTGAGTTTCAGTTTTGCAAGATGAAAAAGTCTGGAAACTGGTTGCATAACAATGTGACTATACTTAACACTGTCAAACTATGCACTTAAAATTAATTAAGACATTAAGTTATATGTTATGTATATTTTTGCCACCATTAAAAACTTTTAATTAAAAATAAAATAAAAATTTTTTAATCTAGAAAAACAGTTTAGAGCTAACCTAAGTTACCAGAGGCCAAGAAATAAAACATTATGGTAGGAAGTCATCATTACCAACTGTGATATATGTCACTGTATGGGCAGCATAATGTGTATGAATCATAAGGTATGTCTAGTCTGTCAGCTGGTGACATGGCCTAATATTTGCTCATGATGGAAAGGATTAAATGAAGGGAAAGTAATAAGAATTGTATCTGTAAACTGTCCCTGGGTGTCCTGAAGCTTCAGAAATGTGAAAAAATTGCTGGTCAGGATGAGCCTGGTTGGCATAATAAACTTGCTTGTCCTCTAAGACTTTTCCTTCCTATTCATTCTGTCCTTCAGATCACCTTTCTGGCTCATTTGCATCACGATCATGGTTAGCAATTTATTCCATGTTTACCACTCCTCCAGTGAAACTGTCTGTTTCAATTCCCCACTGGCTTCTGATTCTCATAGCAGTCTCCTGGTTTATAAGCTCCTTATCAAATGTGAATTGTTTATCTTATTTCATTTTTATCTTTGCCTTCAATGATGGTAACAGCATTTTATTAGGTCACCTTTTGTCCCCATAATATATTGAGAATGTGTTTAACCATTTAATTTCCCTTCCTTAATCAAGCTTGCTAAAATTTGTAAAGCCTACGTGTAGCTTTACACATTTAGAGAAACTTGTTTAGTAACTATAGAGATGATTTCTGAAAGTATAGTCTTCTAAGGGAAGTTTTAAGTAGAATGATCTAGGTTAGAGGCTTTCTTTCACAGAGCATCCCCATATGTCTGCAGTTATCTTAAACTTAGCACATTCTGTTTTTACAGATTATTTTTTCATCTGTCTAACTTGATAATCACTAGATTAAAGAATTCTCTGATTTTTTTCTCATCTGTGTGTCAAACTATGAAAAATAAAACCACCCTATCTGATAAAGGTATTGGTTTCTTTTGAGAGGTATCGAGCGTAATCAAGATCAAGAACTACTTACAGTAATAAGTCCAAGCAGACAGATGAAAAAGAAATCATCTATCAAGCTTCCGTAGAGCTTATAACTGATCTTTTTTCATGTCATAGCATACTAGTAAATAGGCAAGAATGCTGGCAAAGGGGATTAATTGCCCTTAACTTGCCCTAGAAATGACTGGTGGGGACAGGAGGCATGTGTGCACAGGTAGCCTGCATCAATATATGGGCACACCATCCATTCCAACTTTAGCATACTGGTTGAGAGGCTTTGGTTAGGCGAGCTAGAGATAAGAATGACCCTGAATTAGCACTTCTAGGAAGAAAAAGAGGATATCATTTCATGTAACTTTATTATTCTTTTCATTGTTGGTTACCTTTAGTGTAAAACAAATTTATATACAACTAAATACGAGCCAAGATCCTATCCCGTGATAGCTTGTTTTGCTGTACTTAGGAAGATTTGTTGGTAATACAGTTTTATCTTGGAGTTATGTTTTCATGTTTAAATGTTTAGTCACCCTTTTTTTTAAAATTCCAAGTTGTTGTGAAGACTGTCTTGTTCTATTCTTGTAGACTCTGTTGAAAAATCCAGTGTGCCTGGAATACTATGGTTTTACAAAGGCTTAAAGCTTAAGCTGTATGTTTATCCTTCCCTTCTCTCTTTCAGTCGATTCCCTGGACCCTGAAAAGCTATTACAATGCCCCTATGATAAAAACCACCAGATCAGGGCCTGCAGGTTTCCTTATCATCTTATCAAGTGCAGAAAGGTAAGACATTATTTTCATAATTTTCCTTGTAATGACCTCTTGAGTTCTTTTAAAAAGCCAAATTTTGAAAGTATCATATAATTTTAGCAAAAATGTTTTAATTTAATGCCAGACTTGGTTTGGGCATTAAGCACTTCTGTGTTAAGTGCCAAATTTATAGAAATGAGTCCATTTCTTTGGGTACATACGTGTTTTCTTGTTTCTGTTTTTTTCTACCTAACTAGTGACAGAGCGTCCTCTATATACTCTTCTCACACTTTATAAAACAGAAGAAACAGTAATGTTGGCTAGCAATGAGAAATCCCTTTTGCCTTGTGAATTCTATGTGTTCGTTGTCCTGATAAGGTTTGAGTGCCATAATACATTTATCTTTATTTTTGCTTGGAATTTTTAGAGAAGTTGAGCAGCTAGAGGTTAGATTATTCCTAAAAATAATGGTTTCTCCAAGTTTCAGTCTTTAGTTGAAGCATCTTTTGGTGGGGGTGGGAGACAACTAGGCAGAGGTTTTTTTTTTTTCTGGTCACTCTTTTGTAGTCTTAGATGACATAAACTACTTTAAAGCTAGCAGACTAATTGAGGCACTTTGTAAGGATTGTTAGAATACAGATGTCAGATACAAAGGCCAAAGGTCTGCAGGATTTATGCTTGGACAGCATTTTTGGTATTTAATCCAAACTCCATATAATTCATGTATGCATTAACATCCTTTAAAGTGTGTTCTTTTGCATTCCTAATGACATGATTATGATGCCATTGTTGATCATTTCTCCAGCTCTTTTAAATCTCTAGAGCAAAGATCCCTTAAATTTGCACCTGGATAATGTGGGCCCCCAGATCCCACCACAACTTCTTCCCCTAGGATTGCAAACATGTCCCCAAGGACAAAGGTTGGGAAAGAAAACCAAGCAATAAAAAGACATTTTCTTTAACTCACTTTTTTCCTTTGTTGAGGGAGCAAGAAAGCATGTGCACTTTGGGGGGAGGGGAGGGAGGAGCAGAGGGAGAAAGAGAGAGAAAGAGAATCTTGGGTAGTCACCATGCCCAGCTCAGAGCCCAACCCAGAGCTTCATCTCAGGACTATGAGATCATGACCTTAGCTGAAATCAGGAGTCAGATGCTTAACCAGTTGAGCCACCCAGGCACCCCTTTCACTCCCCTCTTCTAAACCTCTTAATCTTTGACCGCAAACCTCTCTGCACTGGAAAGCTCAGTATCCCTTATGAAAATCATGGAGGTAACTGCCCTCATAATTTTCTTCATCCTCTGTTTTTTCTTCGTGTCCTCCCACTTCACATTATTTTTACTCTTTTGAGTATAATTTGTGATAAATGTTTTGTTCCTTCTAATAAATCAACTTCTTAATACCTGATATGCTTCCTGTAGGATTTGGGTGATATTAGCACTTTGGGTTTTTTTTGTTTTGTCTTAAAGTAAAGAACTTGATCAGCAAGCAGCCTCTCCCATTTGGGCTTTTCCTTTATGAAATAGTTGAAATAAATGTCAAATTTTCCACAGCACCATTTCAGGCACCATTACTTTAAATAAGTATCCCTGTGTTAATCTGAAAACTCCTCAGCCAGCTTCTTCTAGGGCTCCCTCCCCACAGCTGTTTGCCAGCACTATTGCATAGCGGTAGCAGGGCTGGACTGCAGTACGGACTAAGAGTAGGTTTTCTTGTTACTGTTTCCTGAATATCACCCTTCAGAGACATCCAGAGAGTTCCACCATTACAGGCTGTTCTGCCAGTCTTGGGACCCTGAGAAATGTGGTTCAAATACCCAATCCTGGGGTGCCTGGCTGGCTCAAGTCATTAAGCGCCTGCTGCCTTCAGCTCAGGTCAAGATCCCTTCTCCCTCTCCTACTCCTCCTGCTTGTGTTCCCTCTCTCACTGTCCCTCTCTCTGTCAAATAAGTAAATAAAATCTTAAAATAAATAACCAATTTTAAATTCACTATTTACTTCCTTATAAAAGTCACTGTGAACTCAGTATCTGTGTTGTCGGTCTCTATGAACATAATAAAGAAGCTTACATTTTGATGAGTTTGAGGTCATCTGTACAGTTTGTGTAAGTGAGAAATAATTCATTCCCTCTTAATTTTCTACCATGAGTTTACCTACCACAGTTAAGCGGCAAGTTTATTGCGAGATTTTAGGGGAGTCATTTATAGAGTAAGGCTAGGCCACTCCCTTTGAATCTGAAGAGAAAGAATTGACAGACCCCTTAATTTTTTTCCACAGAATCATCCTGATGTCGCAAACAAATTGGCTACTTGTCCCTTCAATGCTCGTCACCAGGTTCCTCGGGCCGAAATCAGTCATCATATCTCAAGCTGTGATGATAAAAGTTGTATTGAGCAGGATGTTGGTAAGACTAGCTGAAAGGTTTCCATCTTACAGGTTAGCCCCTTCCGATTTGTATTACGCTGCGTTGTCAGCTTGATTTTTGGCTTTCATCATTTCAGAAGAATAGTACCTTTCTGCCCTTGAGTATTTTATCTCATCCGTAAAAGGTTGTCAGGCTGTGTTTATCAGACTGCTTTCTCTTCTGAACAACCTGATCCATCTTACCAATTTATCTAAAAATAAAAATCCTTTTTTGCCGTAAATATGGTAAACATTCTTGTTTCTGCTTTTTCTTCTGTCAGCAAGGGGATAAGACCTCTGTTTAGCTTTCATAGCATCCATTTTTCAGAAACAAAGACCTATTAGGCTACCCTGAAAGCTTTTAAGCCACTTAACCCCTTTAAAAATAATAACCTGACGATGTCCCCTTCTTACATCAGAATCCTTATTATCTTGCAGTCAACCAAACCAGGAACCTTGGACAAGAGACTCTGGCTGAGAGCACATGGCAGTGCCCTCCTTGCGATGAAGATTGGGATAAAGGTGGATTGTACCTACATCTTATTTTTCATAATGTCTAAATCTCAAGTCATTTAGTTTAGGCAGAAGGAAGATTTTCCTTTTTTATGAGCATCCCATGTTCAGAACGCCTTATTATTTGTATTGGGCCCCCAAATGAGCACATTTGTATCACTGTGCAGGCATGTGGAACAGCCTATCCCTCTCGATTGGAAAAAGCACTTCTTTACAACTGCCTTTTTCCATAAATTGTGTTGTACCATCTGTGTTTGGTTGTTACTGGGCATGTTTATTATTATTTATGTTGCTTGCATTTATATCCTTCAATTAAATTCCTGCTACTGTGTCACTTCGGCAGGTACTTGATCAATTTTTACTTGCTTCTCTAAGCTTAGGTGTATTATTTCCCAACTTACAGATTCAACTAGCATAAACTGGTGTTTTACCTAGGGATGCCACAAACTATGTCTTGCTTTCTTTGGCAGATCTGTGGGAACAGACCAGCACCCCATTTGTCTGGGGCACAGCCAACTACTGTGGCAACAACAGGTAAATGAAATAGGCTCATTCCCAGCACTGCCTCCCAAAATCTAAGTGCTCTGGTACCAAAAGAAGCTGCCAAAGCATGGTTTGGTTTCTTTCGTTAATGATGTTACTTGGTGGTAACTTAGATAGTTTTGATGGGTTATTTTTTTTTCTTTATTCCTCAATTCATAAAAAGGCCACATGGTTTGTGTTAATCCCTGTGGGAACACAGAAATACTAGTTTACAGTCTAGCAAGGGAGACAGTGGCACCAGACATTCTTATGTCTAAGTTGGGTTTTTTGCGGAGTTGGCACTATTTAAAAAAAAAAAAAAAAAATCTTTTTTTTTTAATTTTAAGATTTTATTTATTTATCAGAGAGAGAGAGGGGGAGAGAGAGAGAGCACAGGCAGACAGAATGGCAGGCAGAGGCAGAGGGAGAAGCAGGCTCCCTGCTGAGCAAGGAGCCTGACGTGGGACTCGATCCCAGGACGCTGGGATCATGACCTGAGCCGAAGGCAGCTGCTTAACCAACTGAGCCACCCAGGAGTCCCTGGCACTATTTTAATGCTTTGGAAAATATTCTCCAACGACACCTCTCTGGGTAATTAGTGTCTAAGGAAAAATAAACTTAAAAGTTCTTAATTTGAAATTGGGCAAGCCAGAGTACCTATTGGATAGGGAAGAAAATGCATCTCCTCTGATTTTGTATCTAAGTGTGGGGCTTGAACTCATAAGCCAGAGATCAAAACCTGATCTGAGATCAAGAGTCAGATACTTAACCACTTAACCAACTGAGCCACCCAGGCACCCCTCTATCTAACTTAAATCTATGAGATTTCTCATTACTACTTCATCTTCAAACCTTAAAAGATCAAGTTTCAGGGATGCCTGCGTGGCTCAGTCAGTTAAGAGGGTGCCTTCGGCTCAGGTCATGATCCCAGGGTCCTAGGATCCTTGCTTGGAGGGAGCCTGCTTCTCTCTCCACCTCTGCCTGCTTGTGCACGTGCTTGCGCGCGCTCTCTCTCTCTCTGACAAAGAAATAAAATCTTTAAAAAAAAAAAAAAAGATCAAGTTTCAGATATTCAGAGATGAGAATATTTATGGATCAGAAAACAAAGGAATGAGATGCGAGACTTCCATTTTTTCCCCAAATAGAATACTTACCAATTTTTATTTCTTAGCTCCAAAGATGAGTTGGTAATTGTACATGTACCTTATTTTGTGTGTGCACTAAGATGGAAAAACTTAAAGATGAATTTTAATAGTACAGTATTAATTTTACCTCAGTTCTGTGAGATTTGTTGCCTTTGGCTTGGTTGTCTTGGCATTTTATTTTGTCTCTTACATTTATTGAGTGAGCTGATGAGCCTGTCATACAGCTGAACAGTAGATGGCATTGCTGTTTATCTCAATTTCTGGAAAATGAAAATGGTGAGACCCATCTTAATGCTTGTACAAAACAGTGAGCTTTTCAGAGAAGTAGTAATCATTCTAATTGCAAGAATGTTTTGATGGAAATGTGTTTACATTTCAGAATGTAATTTGCTGTTTTCCCCCAAATTACAAAAAACACATTTTGATTGTCTTGTGTGTGCCTGCCTGAGGAATGTAGATATGCTGGCATAGGCAAATTTGTCTTTTTTTTTTTTTTTGCAGCCCTGCAAGCAACATAGTTGTGGAACATAAGAGTAACCTGGCTTCAGGCATGCGTGTTCCTAAGTCTCTGCCATATGTTCTGCCATGGAAAAACAGTAAGTGAAATAAAGGCAAGATGCTTTTACTCTTTTCATTGTGCTGAATACAGTTGGTTTTGATTCTTCAAAGACATATTCAGTGTGAACTCATTACCTCAGATGACCCCAAGAGTGAGTACCTCCTCAGATTTTGCATTCTGAGCACCTCACTCCACCCTAGTCCCTGCCCCAGTTAGTAGCAGGAAATTATGAATAAGAAAATACAAAAAAAATTCCAAAAGAATATTTTCAAACCGGACGGCCGCTGACATCAAATACCTTGGGTAAATTTGGAGACAGTGAAAAGTCTACTGATATCGGGTAGTAGGAATTCATCGCTGACACTCAAGGTATAATATCAGTAGAAACTGGGATTAGAAATTGTATTGCAGAGAGCTAAAAGGAAATGAGGAGAAAGAAAATGTAAGTAACAAGTTATAGAAACTAGCATAAGAAATTTCTAATGTCTTCCCTGGATATCAGAGGCTGTGCCTAGTAAATAGGTACTAAATTCATATCATATCACCCTGATAAATTCCCACATATGGAACACCCAAAATACTATCATTTTTATTTAATACAAACTTTCCTAATGTTGCCCTCAAATGCAGATTCCCTTGATTCAGTGTGTGCTACTGTTTGACCTAATTTTTTAGGTGGCTAGAGGACTTCCTTTAAAATATTTTCCTTGGGGCACTTGGGTGGCTCAGTGGGTTAAGCCTCTGCCTTCAGCTCAGGTCACGATCCCAGGGTCCTGGGATCGAGCCCCACATCAGGCTCTCTGCTCAGCGGGGAGCCTGCTTTCTCCCCCCCTAACCTGCCTCTCTGCCTACTTGTGATCTGTGTCTGCCAAATAAATAAATAAAATCTTTAAAAAAAAATAAAATATTTTCCTTTGGGTACTTGAATTTCCCTAAAAATGAGATCACCAAATCATATGCCTAAAGGCTTAATAGGTAATAAAGTATTCTTTTCCATGCTCTTGAACAGAATCCAATCACTAATTTTAAATTCTTTCACTTTTATATTGTAATTCAGTATACCCCAAGAATAAGTCATTTGTGTTTAGTAAGAATAGGGGAAGGAGTGAATTTCAATTGTCATGGTGTATTTATTTTGAAATATTTCTACTCCATAGATGGAAATGCACAGTAACTGAATATCTCATCAAGTAAGTGTTTCAGTTTTATTTCTCTATCTCTTCAGATAGTAGCAAGATTTAACTGGACATAAAGCAATTCGGGTCCAATTTTCTTTTTTTTTTTTTTTTTTTTTCTTCCAGTTTTATTGATATAATTAACATATAACATTGTGTAAGTTTAAGATGTAAAACATAATGACCCGATATATGTATTTACTGCCAAATTTTTTTACCACAGTAAGTTAATATCCATTGCTTCACATAATTACACATTTTTCCCCATTGTAGGAACATTTAAGATCTACTCTCTCAGCAACTTCCCAACATGCAATACAATATTGCTAACCAGAGTCATCATGTTGTACATTACAGCTTCCAAAATTACATAAATGTACATTTATCTTAAAACTGGAAGTTTCGTTATCTTTTGATTGCCTTCACCCAATTCCCCACCATGACTCCCGCCCTGCCCCAGTAACCTCTGGCAACCCCAATCTGATCTGTTTTTATGAGTCTGGGTTTTTTTTAGATTCCACATGTAAATGAGTTCACAGTATTTGTCTTTTTCTGTCTGACTTATTTCACTTAACATAATGTTCTCAAGGTCCATCCATGTTGTCGCAAATGGTAGGATTTCCTCACTTTTGTGAGGCTGAGTAATCTAGTCCACTGTATATGCGTGTGTGTGTGTGTGTGTGTGTATATATATATATATATAAATATATACCACACACCATATTTTCTTTATCCATTCCTCTGCTGATGGACACTTAGGCTGTTTCCATACTTTGGCTATTGTGAATGCTGCTGCAATGACCACGGGAGTGCAGGTAGTTCTACTTTTGAGTTTTCTAAGGAACCTTCCATACTGTTTTCCAGAGAGTCTGCACTAAATTGTAGTCCTGCTAATAGGGTACAAGGTTTTCAGTTTGGATCATCTTAAAGGACAGAGGTTGAGAAGCATCTCATTGCTGTAATGATCCAAACCCACGCCCCTCATGTCTTCATCAAAATCCCATTTGCTGCTCTTGCCTGTCAATGAGTATTGATGGTGGGGATGGGAGGCGTAGGTAAGGAGAAAGGGGTCTTCCTGAGGTGAGTGGCATGTGGAGGAAGGGCAGCAGCTGTTAAAATCCACATGCAGCCTCTCTTCATAAAGCTCACCCCCTGGATTAGGCCATAATGGGCGACAGCTACTTTCGGCCACAGGCGGTTCCACTGGAATCTGCTGGGGAAAGGGTTCTGCAGAGCTCTGGGAAGGGGAGAAGTCATAAGGCCAGCTGGTCAGAGGGAAAGGATAACTGGGACAACAGTTGTCATTAAGAGACTGTCTCCCCAAGGCAGTATTTATATTCCATGTTTGCCGATCACCGTAGTCAGAAGACTCCGGAAACAGGATGAAGCAGGTCCCCACCATTACAGATCCAACTACTGGACAGTTTGCATTTGTCATAGAGCTTAGTGGGGCCCAAGGTGGAAGTGGGGTCTGCCAGGTCAGTGGTTCCCCCCAAGCAACAGCTCTTGGAGAAGAACAAGCAATCATTCAGAGACTTCTGCTGGGGAGTGTTAGCTATTAAACGTCCATTGTAACTACCGGGCAACTGGACGCCCTCCTGGAAAGACCAAGTTAAAGGAAAACTTCCCCAACTTTGGGTTTCACCTGGAAGAGACTTTGTATCTGGGCTCTCCTTCAGCTTTGAGGGGACAGAGGCAGATGCCGCTGCATGTGCTTTTTTCATTGTTCTTCTTGCCTCGGCTTCCAATTTGGTTTCTGGTTTTGGATGATCGTGCTCTCCCTTTGACTGGAAGAATATGAAGCGTCCGTCGTGCCTCCAGAAGTTGGTGACCGGGAAGCCCCCATGGCCTCGGCAAGGAATGAGCTTCAGAGGCCCGTCGCAGTTTGGACAGCGTTTCCTCTGCTGCTTCTGCCGGGCTTTGTCGCAGATGGCGGGTCGCAGGTAGATCTTGCGGCCCTCCTCAGCAGAGCAGTCACGGCTGCACACCACCACGCCCAGGCAGGACTTTTTGAGGATGCGGGAGTTGTGGTTGTTGGTGTTGCGCATGGCCCAGCTGCTCAGGTGCCGCTGTGCGTTCCTGTCCTCTGAGCTGTAGATGTGCTTCTCGTAGGAGTCGGGCCATTCCTGGAACCAGTCAGTCTTTTTCACATTCTGTGGCAGTTTCATATCGTTAATATCCCAGCTTAACACCTCCTTGTCCTCGGAATCAAGGTCTTCAGGCGCCATGACAGTCAGGTCATCCATAGGGTTCCGTCTACCCAATTTCCACAGAAATGGTGAGGAATCTGCTTCTCAAAGGCGTTTCCTACAGTCGGATCAATCCACTCTTGACTCAGCAACTTAGACCTGGAGACTGTTTTCTGACATTTTTGTCAGGTTTCAACGTTTCCTCCATGAAGCTGTAGTTGAAGACTGGAGATGAATTTAATGAGGCCTGATTGGAGATTTTGGGGAAAGGAAAAGTGCTGAAAGAGGGGGGTCCAATTTTCTTTCAGATTATGGTATCAAATTAAAGCTTTGTGTGTGCCTGTGTTTTTTAAGTATATAGCTTCTGTTATGGCTCTAATGAATAAGCATTTACTGGTTAAATTAGAATTCTGTTAACATGCCAAGTTGTTTTCCCTAACGTTAGTACACACTGCCTTTTTCCTTTTTCTTTTTCTTTTTTTTTTTTTTAATCAAAGTTGCATTCTAGATCTATCATGCCTTTTTAATGGACTGAGATTAATCAGACAGCTGTGCTTCACTGCTCTGCAATTCTTCCCCTGTGCAGTACAGTTTAACACTCAGCAAAAAATTCATACTCTTTTTAATGAGCAGTTAAAAGTTTGGGGTCTCTAAGAAGCTTGCACTGTTGATCTTATCTGAATATTTGATTTCGCAAGATCTTACAAAATCTGTATGAAGAGCCTAAAATCTTTCACTTTCTAAAGATGAAACCTTTCCTTGAGGTAACCCTATGTGACTATGGAAGAGCCAAATTTGATTCTTTCAATGCTTTTTTGGCTGAGGTTGCTCAGCCGTATTGCTCCTGCCAAAAGGAATATTGTTAGGCTAGGAAAGAGACTATGTCCTCACTGTCTTGCAGATAGTAAGCCCCCTGTGAATATTTATTTAAGGAGTGAGTAATTGGCCTCTTGCCTTCCAGTTCATTCACTTCCTCTGGGCAGTGAAGCAGATGGATCTCCAGTGAGTTAGGGTTCATTTTATACCTAAACTGATGTTTCTCCTGGTGGGAAGCAGAAAAGAGATTCTAAAACCAAATACACCTTAACTATGGACGATGATATTTATGGGTTGCTTCTAGGTGCTAGCCATTTTTCTTGGTACATTTTGTAAAATTGTTAAATACATGAAGAACCAGAAAATGGGATTTGGCCCCAGAATGGAAAGAGACAGGACAGCACTGGGGTGTGTCAGGAAAGCACACAGCACCTGGATAAATGGTGAACTTTGAATCCTTCTCCAACACACTGCCCAAGACACTTGGTTCTCATATAGTACGGATTACTACCTAATACAAACGGTCTGGGAGCATCTCGCTGGCTCACTCCGGAAAGCATGCAACTCTTAATCTTGGGGTCATGAGTTTGAGCCCCACATTGGGTGTAGAGATTACAAGAAATAAATATTCTAGGGCACCTGGATGGCTCAGTCAGTTAAGCAGCCAGCTCTTGATTTGGGCTCAGGTCATGATCTCAGGTTTCTGGGATCAAGCCCCACATCGGGCTCTCTGTTCAGCGAGAAGGCAGCTTCCTTCTCCCTCTGCCCTGTCCCCACTCGTACATGTGCTCATGGTGTCTCTCTCTCTCTCACTCTCAAATCTTTAAAAAAAAAAATAAAGGTGAAAGCCTAGGAGAAACTTCTATCTCTAATACCTAAGACTTGACATCTTCTCTCCTTGGGAACTTTTCACTATTAAACCCCTTACATGCTAAAAATGTATTTTCCTGTATAATCTCTGAGGAATCAGGAGAGAAAAATGATCCTAGGTTAGGTAACAATCCTTAAACAGCCACAGAATTTTTTATCCTCTTAATAAAAATAAAGTATCATTTTTTGAATGCCAGTTGTTACAGAATTCTCTAGCTTCTTTGGAAAGACACAAAAGAAATAGAATATAGGATTTATCCCCTTAAGGAACTTAAGTGTTGGTGGAGATTTTTTTGAATGCACATACATGAAGAGGGTTTGTTCACCTTGCACTTGATATGCTTTATCTCATTATGTTTTTATCAACAAATCTACTTTTTACTAGATAAATGTCTTAAAGCAGGTGATGTCATATTAATTTTTATTCCCCTAATGTATGTTGTAACAGCTCAAAAAATGTAACTGAATTAATGAGTAGATAGAGCATATGAGAAGAGAAAAAGATCAATATACGTTAGCTGAAATTAATCCACAGTTGTCTGGAGAAGTCAATTGTATGGATAGTCCTGATTTACTTCTCGGTCGTGAAACTGGTGACACAGGATTGTACAGTGATCTCTTTGTAGAATGTTTTTGATTCAATTAACAAGTTTCTTAGTGGTACTGAAGAGCTAAGCGTCAGAAGGTACTTGCTGTTCTGCAATAAGCAATGTCAGATTCTTCAGCTGACTAATAGATGTTAATCAGGTTGTAGTTATATGGCCTATTATCAGATGTGGTTGGTGTTTTTATCACTGAAAGGAACTAAGAACTTTTTTTCTCTCATTTCCTTGCAGATGCCAGACCCTAGAAGACTCTTGCTTCTTCCTGCCACCAATGGGTTCTTCATGGTTTTTCCTCCTAATCTAATTATAGAAAGATAAACTGTCTGTGACTTTCAAACTGACAAGTACCTTTTTTTTTTCTTCCCCGCTTTGAGTCTTCACTCATTTGATGCAAGAAAAGAACCCTCAAACTCAGAACTGTTTCAAATAAAGCATCAATATAGATAGCTTGATAGTTTGGTTAAGTACCTGCAGCCCAAGATCAGAAATCACATCCCATTTCACATTAATGAAGCATAATTATTTAAAGTTATCTTAAGGAGGCGCCTGGGTGGCTCAGTGGATTAAGCTGCTGCCTTCGGCTCAGGTCATGATCTCAGGGTCCGGGATCGAGTCCCGCATCGGGCTCTCTGCTCAGCAGGTGGGGCCTGCTTCCCTTCCCCTCTCTCTGCCTGCCTCTCTGCCTACTTGTGATCTCTCTCTGTCAAATAAATAAATAAAATCTTTTAAAGTTATCTTAAGGATCCAGCTAAAGCAGGCAAGAAACTTGGGTTAGAAAAAGTAACTATGTATTTGTGTTACACATAGATTCTTTTAAAATTTATAGGAATGGTCCTTTTTTTATCAGTACATCTCCTTATCCAGAGTCTTCAAGACATTGATAGCATTTAGATAGGAAAACACCCCATTCTTGTTTAGAATCTTTAGAACACCTTGCTCCCTGCGTATTTCCAACCTAGAGCAGGTTTCTTTTATTTCTTTTGTCTCCCACATTCCAGCTAGAAATTGTGCTAGCTGTCAAACCAAGTGTAGATTATGTAGGAGTGAAGATTGGAATGGAGGAGAGGAACAGTGTATTTGTGGAGAAGAGATAGGCTTTCCACCTATGTGTAAAATTTGATTAAGCTTCAAATCTTTAATGTGTGATGGCCCTGCTGACTCTCCTGGAATGTGTGTATAAGAACTTAGGTTTCTGAAACACACAAGGCTCTGCTAGCCTCTGGTTTAGTTGACCCTTACAAGGAAACCTCATAATCTCTCCAGACCAAGTTTTTTGTTGTTGTTGTTTGTTTGGATTATCTGTGCATTTTTGTGTTTTTGTTTTCGTTGGTTGGTTGGTTGTTTTTTTCAGGTTTGGTTTGGTTCTAAATCTATCTTGCAGGGAGAGGGATTGGGTATCTGGTATAGATAAGGGCTTGGATGAAGGACACTGATAATTTCAAATGTAGCGTTTTTGAGAGTAACAGATAAGGGAGAGTAGGCTCCTGTGGAATGCCTTCTTTCATGATACACAATACAGGGTTCTCTCCTAAAAGAAGCAGAACTGTTTATGTAGTTGCAGGCCCTAAAAATGGTTTCAGGATAGCCCAGGGACAATGGTATTTCTGCTTCTAGCTGTGTGATCTTAAGTGAATACCTAGACCATTTCCTCTGAAGAGGGTGATAATGTATTGAGGGAGGGAAAAAAAACACCCAATATGCCACTAATTCTAGTTATTTGTGTATTAGTCAATACCTCAAACCAACTTAAGGTTAATAGTCTCACTACTGGAAAAAAAACAAAACCATTTAGATTTCATTTGTTTGGGTGATGACGGAACAAAACTATTATACTACACTTATAAACCAGAACTCCTACCTAGTTTAGGGAAAACAAGCAGGGTTGTGAGTCTCATTGCAAAGAATTAGCTGCTTGAATACAACTCAACAAAGGGATCAAATAGAAATCACAAAATCACAAAAGGTCTAACCTTTTTGAGTGGGAGCAGCACTCACTGTAGACCAAGGCCTACCTGTGTTAATTTTGTTAGCTCACAAAATAAACAGTCCTGTGGTTTCTTCCGCAAACTAATGATTAAAGCAGCCAATTTGGTCCAGGAGCTGTCAGAAACGGCATAGGATGTTTATTGGGCCTAGAATTCACTAGTCTAGATTTAATTTGCTGGCGATTTTTGGATTCCCAAAAACTAGAAAAAGTGGGGAGGAGAAACTAACTTACCTGTGAGACCCTCTTTTTCAGAGAATGCCCTCTCTTTGGAATGAGGACAGGTAAGCAGCTGAATATTGTTTTAATTTCAGTTAGTTAAAGTCAAGTGTTAATGGCTAAAAGGTTAAATGCAGTGGTGTTTTTCAAAAGCTCAGCCCAGAGAGCCTTTGAGGCCTGCAATTCGATTTTATCCAGGGCCTCCATACTCTACCCCAAGGAGAGGATTTGCTTTTTTGGAAGGTTGCCTTTCTCTGTAGGGGTTCTGGAAGTGCCATTGTGGTTTGCAAATGTTCTCACCAGGAATAAACATGTATAGGTAAAGATGATGCTGAGCTCTCTGGGTAGCTGTACCTAGCTAAACGTGAAGAGTATCTGGATTTAATTTCAAATAATGCACTGCAGTACTCTTTCATTGTGGAGGGATACTGGTAGCTCCTTGTGTTAGTCCTGACCTCAGACAAAATAGGACCCCAGGAATGCCAGTATTTTACATGTGTGTGTGTGTGTGTGTGTGTGTGTGCATATATACATGTATGTACATATGTATATGTAAAATACCGGCATTCCTGGGGTCCTGTAGTTTGTACTGTGCCCAGCTCGTATTAAGCTCCAAAGTTGGCAGAAACTGAGGAGATAACATTATGTTTATTGTTGCCATTTTTTAGAGAGGCAGGTTATAAAAATCAAGGTGATTTGTATCCTAAATTTTAAATGATTGAAGCAGGACTGGCCTTGGAAAGGAGACCTGTAAGAAAATATTTATTTTCTTGTGCCAATTCCATGGGTAGAAGAAAGAGAACTACCTAAATACCAGGAGAAAAATTCTGTAGTTACCACTCATTGTTTTGATCACTGTCTTTCTGGTACCATCAAGGTTCGGAACATATTCACATCCTACTTTACAGTCATGGCCTCTTAAGAGGCCCCTGAAGACACACGAACCTGTTACCCATACCCACAGTCTCAGGTGACTTTCTTTTCCATCTGTACCATGATCAATGCAGACATGTGTACGAATAGGGCATTTGCCCTTTCCATAGCAATTCCTCTGCCTGGTGCAATTCACTTAACTCATAAACTTGGTAACTGGGGAGACAAATATAAAAGTTCAGAATGCTAATAGCTAGGAAAAATAGCATCCTAGGCTAGACAGTAACCCTGGATAACAACCATATGGTCAGGAGATTTGCATTTGTGTTTACCTTATTTAAAGACTTTTATATAAAAACCAAAATAGCATAAGAAACTTTAAAAAACATGAAGAAGACACGTTTAGTTTTATTTTATACAGGCACACACACATTTTTATGGGGAAATAAATCCAGGTTGTATGAAAAATGGCAGACGAACCCAGCCATACCTCCTCATTTTTATTAAAATACTTGTCGTTGAAATAAATATGCTTTCTTAGTTCAACTGTTTCAGTTCCATTTCCTCAGTCTTGGATTTCAGGTTTCATAGGCCAGGGTCAGGGGCTTAGATTATTTAGCTCCTTGTGGTGGTATTCTCTAGAGTAGAACTTTATAGCAGAGGTGCAGATTGAAAGTGATGGAAAGTCTTGATCTTGAGATTAGAAACTCCATTGAGATACCCTTTTGTTGAATTGGAGATTTCAGCAGAAGAGTCCGTTTTAGCTCTAGAAAACCCTTGAAAAATAAGCATTTATTAATATGATTCCACTAGGTATGTAATCTTTTTTATTTTTATTTTTTTTATTTATTTGACAGAGATCACAAGTAGGCAGAGAGGCAGGCAGAGAGAGAGGAAGGAAAGCAGGCTCCCTGCCAAACAGAGAGCCTGATGCAGGGATCGATCCCAGGACCCTGGGATCATGACCTGAGCTGAAAACAGAGGCCTTAACCCACTGAGCTACCCAGGCGCCCCTAAATATGTAATTTTGATACCCACCCATCATATCTCATATACCCTTGGACCTGGAAGGGGGCTTAGAGAGTACCTAATCCAAAGCTTCCATCTTATATATGAAGAAAAGGGCCCTATACAAATGTGGGACATAACATATGAAAAAAAAAATAGGAAAATGATAAATGCAGAATTCAAGCCAGTGTTTATCTTCAGGGGAGAAGCCAGCGGGGATGGGATCAGGAACAAAACACAGTGCATTAATATTCTGTTCAATAAGTTGGGTGGTAGGTTTCCTGGTATTCATTTTTTTTCAAGATTTTATTTATTTATTTGACAGAGCACACAAGCAGGCAGAGAGGGAAACAGGGTTCGATCCCAGGACCCCGGTATCATGACCCAAGCCAAAGGCCGTCACTTAACCTTCTGTGCCACCCAGGTGCCCTTCCTGGTATTTATCTTATTACACTTCCTTCATATGTATATATTAACCAGTATATAATTTTAAAACTTCAGCAGCAATTAATTTATAGTTACAGAGTGCTTACTGTAGGCAAGCCACTGTTAGTTGGCATTTTCCGTACTTTAACCCAGGGTAGAGGGGGAAAAAAAAAGGCCTCAAAAATGTTATCTTAGCCAAGGATCCATGGTTTGTTAGTACTAGCTGTGACCATATCCTGGGACTTCTAATTTCTAATTTACTGTTTTTGGCTTCTCGACCCATACTGCTTCCCTATATGGTAATTTTCCCTCAAGCTCTCATTCTCCCAGGTTATGAGCTTCCTCTTGAGCTCATTTCCATGTCTGTCAGCTTGGACTTCATGGTCAGGCACTTCAGTGACCTAAATCAGCACACTGATTTTTCTTGACCCGGTTGTTCTTTTACCATCTCTCTTCACCAATTCCCAAGTCAGGTGAAACCCACCGTCTCTTGCATTCCATTTCTTCTCAGTTATTGAGCGTAGTGGTAGAAAATCACAGAAGTATGTCAGCTGCCTCCACTGCAGATATATGACTTCTTAACTCAGATACTCATTCCTGTTTGGCTTTTTCAGATTGACCTGATGACCACTGCACCCTTTTTTTTTTTTTTTAAAAGAATTTATTTATTAGAGAGAGAGAGAAGGAGAGAGAACACAAGCAGGGGGAGCAGCAGAGGGAGAGGGGGAAGCTGGCTCTCTGCTAAGCAGAGAGCCTGATGCAGGACTCGATCCCAGGACCCTGAGATCATGACCTGAGCCGAAAGCAGAGCCTCAACCCACTGAGCCACCCAGGTGCCCCACTGCACCCTTTTTATTACCCTCAACTTTACAGTTCCCACTTCCCATATTGAGCAGACAGCTTTGCCTCTTATTCTCTAGAGAAAATACTGGTCATCAAACTTAACTTCCTCTTTTTCCCATCCCTAAACTAAACTCTTAAAGCATCTACTTTCCCTTTATTTCAGGGGTATGCTTCCTCTCCAAGGCTACCCTCATCCTCATTACCTATACCGTTTCCTGGTGTATTTAAGTTATCTGTTGATGCATAACAAATTTCCCCAAAGCACAGTGAATGAAAACAATAATAAACTTCTGTTACCCTCACAGTTTCTGTGGCTAGGGAATTCGGGAGTAACTTAGATGCGTAATTCGGGCTTGGGTTTTTCGTGTGATTGCAGTCACGATGTCAACCTGTCAGGGGGCGCTGCATTTTTCTGCAGGCTTGCCTGAGGCTAGAGGATTTGCTCCTAAGGTGGCTCACTTACTTGCTTGGCATATCTGTGTTGGCTGTTGGCAGAAATTCCAGCATCTTCACAACATGTCAACTGCCTTCCTCCAGAGTAAGTTAAGAGCAAGACGGAAATGGTCAATTCTTCTATGACCTAACTTCAGAAGTCATATGACATCATTTCCACAATATGCTTTTGGTTACACAGCTGAGCCCTGGTCAGCGTGGAAGGGGATTTAACAGGAGCATGAATACCGGGAGGCAAGGATCACTAGGGGGATTTCTTGGAGGCTGGCTGACATATCACTTCTTTTTTTTTTTTTTTAAAGATATTATTTATTTTTTTGACAGAGGGATCACAAGTAGGCAGAGAGGCAGGCAGAAAGAGAGAGAGAGAGAGAGGAGGAAGCAGGCTCACTGCCGAGCAGAGAGCCCGATGCGGAACTCAATCCCAGGACCCTGAGATCATGACCTGAGCCAAAGGCAGAGGCTTAACTCACTGAGCCACCCAGGCGCCCCTGATACACCACTTCTACCCTCCACTGTCTTCCGTAAGTTATTCCCTCTTTACCTTAATTTTGTTTCTCTTTAACTCTTTTCTTTATATGTGTTATACTTTTCATTAATAAATAGTCTAATCTTGAACTGTGTAAGCTACAAAAATAAGGTTACATTTGTCTTTTAAAATACACACCCTTTCCCCATGCACCAAATAAATTAATAAATGTAAAAATAGGGATGCCTGGCTGGCTCAGTCAGTGAAGCATGAGATTCTTGATCTCAAGGTTGTGGGTTTGAGCCCGCACTGGGTGTAGAGATTACCTAAAATCTTTTAAAAATATATCAATAAGGGGCACCTGGGTGGTTCAGTGGGTTAAAGCCTCTGGCTTCGGCTCGGGTCATGGTCCCAGAGTCCTGGGATTGAGCCCCGCATAGGGCTCTCTGCTTGGTGCAGAGCCTGCTTCCCCCTCTCTCTCTGCCTGCCTCTCTGCCTACTTGTGATCTCTGTCAAATAAATCTTTAAAATAGATAGATAGATAGATAGATATCAATAAAAATAAATGTACACTCTGTCCCTCCATATTGATCCAGGTTTGTTTGTAGAATTATCCACTGAGCTAGTCTAAGCAGGAAGGGGCTTGTTCTGGATCACACAGTCATTGGGAAGGCTAACGAAACAAACTCTAGAATTCCAGAAGCAGCACCCAAAGTCTTTACTGCTTCTAGAGTAATTAGGAAGCCACTGTACAGCTGCTGTCAGTTCAAGAAGTAAAACTGATGTGGCTCCCACCCACCAGCATTGCAAGAAACCACCTGCTGTTCCTTGAATGCCCAAGGGAGTAGAACTAAAAGAATTACTGAAGCCACTTTCCTCATACAGGCCTTAGACTTGAGAGCCATGAGCTTCAGCTACCAACTAGACCTTCCTCATACATGACTAATCTAAGTCTGCTTAAATTCAGTTAAATCCCAGCATTTCTATACCAGAGATGACTTCTGACACTGGCCAGCTCCTTGTCTCGCCACTGCCACTGCTTCATTTCCTATCAACATCCCTGCCTGGACTTTTACAGCAGCCTCCCAAGTAGTCTTTAGCCACAGGGTTTTCCCCATTTCAATCTGTCTGCCACGTGCCTTAGCACAGCATTCAAGATGTTTAGTAATCCATTCCCAGTTTACCTATTGATCACAGCAGAGGCCTTTTGAGCACTTGATATGTGCCAAGTACTGGACAAAAAGTACACTATATGTATTGTCAAACTTAATTCCACATAACCCCATGAAGTAGATTTTATTAGGTCCCCATTTGGTAAAGAAACTGAGACTCATAGAATATAGGAGATCTGACCAAAATTTCTTAATTGCTATATGGAGGAACCAGACAGAATTGGAGTGAGGTCTGCTGGCCCTAAAGGCAGTATTCCTAATCTCACTGCATTTTGCACTTGTTCCAGCCCTGCTGTCTCCTGACTCTGCTCAGAGTTGAGCCAGAGTGAACTCACCATCTCTCTTAACGCTGTGCTCTCTAGTGACCATACCTTGGCACATCTTGTTTTCTAAAACGCACTTGTTTCCTCCCTGTCCCAACACTTTTCTGCTTAGCATATTCCGCCTTCAAATTCCAACTCAAATGTTACCTCCTCGAGTTACTATTCCAGGCTCTCTGATCTAAGCTCTTACTGTCCTCTGTTCATACTATCTTTAATCACATTTATTAACTTGTGTTATAATTCTCTTCTAAATGCCTGTTCAGTCAAGCTTTATTCTTTTTTTTTTTTTTTTGAAGATTTTATTTATTAGAGAGGGAGTGAGAGAGAGCATGAGAGGGGAGAAGGTCAGAGGGAGAAGCAGACTCCCCATGGAGCTGGGAGCCGAAAGCAGGACTGGATCCACGGACTCCAGGATCATGACCAGAGCCAAAGGCAGTCACTTCAGTAACTGAGCCACCCAGGCACCCCATCAGTCAAGGTTTAGAACAGGAAAAAAACCACTCTCAATATCAGTATTTTTTTAAGCAAAAAGGAAATATACCAACCATTATTTTTTTAAAAAACGGTTTTTTGTGGGGGTGGGGCGCCTGGGTGGCTCAGTGGGTTAAAGCCTCTGCCTTCAGCTCAGATCATGATCCCAGGGTCCTGGGATGGAGCCCCCTCATCCGGCTCTCTGCTCAGCAGGGAGCCTGCTTCTCTATCTCTCTCTGCCTGCCTCTCTGCCTACTTGTGATCTCTGTCAAATAAATAAAATCTTTTTTAAAAATAAATAAATAAATAAAACTTTTTTTTTTACTTTTTTTTTTTTTTTAACTTTTAACTTTCAAAGTTCCAGGGGAAAAAATGTCATATGCCGACCTGCCCCCTCCCTTAAAAAAAAGAAGTGTGTTGCTGCGGTATTGAGTACTGTGTGGCCAGGGGCAGGCAAAAACTACTTGAGAACAATGGCTATGAAGGCAGTTGGGAGAGGTAACGTTGGACTAAGAGTCAGTACAAACTTATCTTCCATCTAAGACCAGCCCTGCAACCTTGGAAACATCAGTTAAACTTTCTGTGCCTCATTCCTGTCTCCCATAAAGTAAGATTGAACTAGATGACCTCCAAGGTTCAGTCTAACCCTACACTCTTGTTTTTTTTTTTTGTTATCAATTGAAAAATATGTTTAAAGAGGAAGATTATACAAGCATTTCTAGGGCTGCTTTACTTTTGATTATTCTCTAAAATGTTCCTGTCAACCTTAAAATATTCCCTGAGGCTATCTAGCTGAGGTGAGAGAAGCAGTGGGAAGAAAGTAACCTAGAAAGTGAAGGCTTTTTGCCTTCACCATACTGAATCACATATAGTGTGTTAAAACCTCCCAGAGCAACTGGGGAGTTCCCTAATTTCCCAATTTGGAGTTTTGGTTAATCTGCCCCCAGATGTCAAGGGGAAAAGAAATTATCTTTTTTAACCTTAAACATCCTCTACTTTTTATTTATTGAAATTCAATTAGCCAACATAGAGTAACTCATCAGTTTTTGATGTAGTGTTCAATGATTCATCAGTTGTGTATAACACCCCGTGCTCATCACATCACGTGCCCTCCTTAATACCCATCACCCAGTCACCCCATCCCGCCACCTACCTCCCCTCCAGCGACCCTGTCTAAGTCAGTCAGAGAAAGACAATTATCATATGGTTTCACAAATTTGTGGACCATAAGAAATAGCACAGAGAATCACAGGAGAAGGGAGCGAAAGCTGAATGGGAAGAAATCAGAGAGGGAGACAAATTATGAGAGACTCATGACTCTGGGAAAGGAAATTCTTTAAAGAACCATTATTCACTCTAGGAGCTTAGAAAGAGTCCTTACAACCTCCAAATCCAGGCTTATCATAAAAAGGACTGAAAACGCAGCCTCTAGGCTGCGTCAAACCAGAGATGAAACAGCCCATGTCCCTGCAACATCTCTAAGGGCAATTTGTGGTGCTTACTGTCAGTTTTGGCCTAATTTCTTTTCCTTCAAGACTTGCCCTTCATTCTCTTGCTTCTCTGATGTAAACTTCTTTTCAAAACACAATTTCCAGGCAAACCTTCAGTGGTAGCCAAGGGTCGGTTTGCAGTACTGTTTCTAGTTATTTCCTTCGAAATAGGAGACACCCGGCAGCAACTGGTGCTTTCTTCAGAGAATGCTGCTGTTTCCCCGTGCAGCCCTTCATTTCTCCCCTGCTAAGGTGCTTTCTTAGTTTGCTTCAAAGCTTGTTTACCAACTAAAGCTTAGTCCCTAGGCTCTCCTCCCTTCACCCCAGCCCCTGCATTGTGCTTTTCAAAATGCAGAGAAAAATGACAGCTTCTTCTCAGGCCTCTCCAGTGAAGACTACAGAATCACCAGGGCCGGTATGTCAAAGTATACAGCCTTCACCAAACCTTTGCACAGAGAGATTGCAGATAAGCAAAAGAAAAAACACGGCCTCTTTTCCAAGAGTGTCTAACAGGGAGGCCACAGGGCTGCCTCTTCTAGGAGCAGGAAGTAAGATGAGCATGACCGAGCAGAGTGTAGTCTGTAGCCAAAGATGACACAAACTCTGATGTCCCGTCTATTGCTACATGCAGCAAATTAAATGGGATGCACAGAGGAAGATCTGTTATACTTACAGCCCTGTCCTCAGGCCATTTATAGTCAAAGGCACTGTTTCCCAAAGCATAATCCAAATACCTACCTCATAATTACTTGGGTGCTTATTTTAAAATGCAGATTCCTGGGCTTTGGTCTAGCCTTCTTGAATCAGAATATCTGGAAGCAGCCCCCAGGAACCCATTTTTCACAATACACCTCATATCATTCTTATGTACAGTCAACTTTCTCAAACCACATTACTTTGAGTATAGGGTTTTTAGGAATTTAGAAGGAAGATAACACTACTTGAGTGTTTCAGGACCGAGGTCCTTCATGGATCCTTAAAAACTCCACACACTAATCACAAACAGTATAGCAAAATAAAGATTAAGAACATGAAGATAGTAAAGGAACAGTACCTGAGTCAAAATCATTTAAACGTATAAATGGGAAAAAAGGTACAGTGTTAACAGTAAGCACTCAATACATTTTAGCTGCAGTGACTAAACTGTGGATCCCTAATACACAGATGGTGGGAAGTACAGACAGCACAGCATTATCTCCATGCACCGTGTTTACTTATTCCTTGATTGCTTTCTTTTGAATGTTTTTTAAAGATTTTATTTATGGGGGCACCTGGGTGGCTCGGGAGGTTAGGCATCTGCCTTCGACTGAGGTCATGATCCCAGGGTCCTGAAGATGGAGCCCTGAATTGGGCTCCCTGCTCAGCAGAAAGCCTGCTTCTCCCTCTCCCTCTGCCTGCCGCTCTGCCTACTTGTGATCTCTCTTTCTGTGTCAGATAAATAATTAAAATCCTAAAAAAAAAAAAAAAAAGATTTCATGTATTTGAGAGAGAGAGAGCACACGGGGCAGCAGGAGAGTGTGCAGAAGGGGAAAGAGAGGGAGATGGAGAGAAATTCAGGCAGATTCTGTGCCGAGTATAGAACCTGATGGGGGGGCTCATCGCATGACCCTGAGACCAGGACCTGAGCCAAAACCAAGAGTCCCACACTTAACTGACTATACCACCCAGGTGTACCGATTTCTAACTTTAAGTAAAAAAAATTTGAGGGGGGTGCCTGGGTGGCTCAGTGGGTTAAAGCCTCTGCCTTCGGCTCAGGTCATGATCCCAGCATCCTAGGATCGAGCCCCGCATCAGGCTCTCTGCTCTGCAGAGCGCCTGCTTCCTCCTCTCTCCACCTGCCTCCCTGCCTGCTTGTGATCTCTCTCTCTCTCTCTCATTCGCTCTGTGAAATAAATAAAATATTCTTTAAAAAAATTTTTTTGAGGGGTGGGGCACATGGGTGGTTCAGTTGATTAAGTGTCTGCCTTCAGCTCAGGTCATGTTTCCAGGGTCCTGGGATGGAGCCCCACATTAGGCTCCCTGTTGAGCGGGGAGCCTGCTTCTCCCTCTCCCTCTGCTGCTCTGCCTCTCTCTCTCCCTCTGTCAAATAAATAAATAAAACTTTAAAAAAAAAAATTGAGGGGTACCTGAGTGGCTCAGTTGGTTAAGCACTGGACTCTTTTTTTTTTTTTTTTAAGATTTTTTATTTATTTATTTGACAGACAGAGATCGCAAGTAGGTGGAGAGAGAGAGGAGGAAGCAGGCTCCCTGCTGAGCAGAGAGCCTGATGTGGGGCTCGATCCCAGGACTTGGGATCATGACCTGAGCCGAAGGCAGAGGATTTAACCCACTGAGCCACCCAGGCGCCCCAAGCACTGGACTCTTGGTTTCAGCTCAAGTCATGATCTCAGGGTCATGCGATGAGACCCGTATCAGGCTCCATGCTCAGTGAGGAGTCTATCTGAGATTCTCTCCCTCTGCCCTTCTCCCATCACCCCTCCACACGAGCCCATGCGCACCCACTCACACTCTTTCTCTAAAAAAAAATAATTTGAAAGACAAAGGGCACCCTTTCAGTCAAGGTCAGGCATCCAAAAAATAAAAAAAAAAGAAATGACTGCTTTTTACTTAATCGGCGTAGAGCATGTTATAGTCTGGGAAAGGAAAGTAGATTTCAGGATCTAATGTCGTTTGTTTTCCTAGCCCTATACCCTCAATGGATTGATATTATTATTGTATGTCCTAATTTATTTTAAGGGTATTTATTGACATTGTCCATTTCACCAATAAAAGATCCGTTTGAGAGTTTTCACCACTTATAAATGACCTTCACTTCTGAAGATGTAGCCCAGGGCCTTCAGGGATTAGCCAGCCCATGGTTTCAACCTGGACTGAAGGATTGATAATGGGTTTGAAACGAGTTTTCTTTGCTAGTATGCATGGAAAGAGGAGAACAGCCATGAATATGAAGAGAACAGTAGAGAGGACACACACAC
The DNA here is from genome assembly GCF_030435805.1 of Mustela lutreola. Lineage (NCBI taxonomy): Eukaryota > Metazoa > Chordata > Mammalia > Carnivora > Mustelidae > Mustela > Mustela lutreola. Next base: position 61,043,846 of record NC_081297.1, read on the forward strand.
ACACACACACACACACCTTGTATCTCAATCAGGTAGAGGACATGGAGACCAGGGCAATTCCTTATTTTTCTTTCTTCCTGCCCCTAAGGCCTAACAGGGGTCATGTGATCTTTGCCTAAGTATAACGCACCTATCTGCTGCTTCCTCTTTGTGGGCAGAGTTAACAGATGTGAAAAAGGGCATAGATTTCGACCACCCCACACCTAGGACAACTGATGCAAGGAGGGGAGGCTCTTTATCAGGCCTCTGAGAGAAATTTTTTGATAGGGAGAGGACAGCAAATGTGGGAAATTGTACCCATCTCTCCCTACAATCCAGTCTTCTGAAAAGGCAGTCTTCCTAGAGAGAAAAATGTGGCCTTAACCGATTCTGAGAAGGAAGAATTTAACCTTGGAATAAAGGTGGAATGTTGGTGAAGTTTTAGTCCATGTTGTAAAGAAAAAGCTGAGACAGGGTTGTTGATCCCCTTGGCATCCAGCAGGTGGAGATACAGTCTAAGGCTCTCGGGGACTGACATGGAAAATACTAGGCAATAGGTAGCTTCCAGAGTCTTCGGAATCCTGAAGGAGAGAATAAGCAAGGTACTCTTCTCAGCCCCCACGTGCCCTAACCTACTTATACCCTATTTCTCTTCCTTCCCTTTTTTGGAGACTTTGACCTCAGACTAAGACCTGGGGCGGGGAGAGAGGGTTCGTTCTTTCTTTCTTTCTTTCTTTCTTTCTTTCTTTCTTTCTTTCTTTCTTTTTCAAGTTTTTTCAGTTATTTACTTATTTATTTAAATGTTATTTATTTATTGGAGAGAGAGAGGGAGAAAGTGAGGATGCGAGTGGAAGGAGAAGCAGAGGGGAAGGGAGAGAAGGAGAAGGGAGAGAGAGAATCCCGAGCACGGAGCCCAGTTTAGGGCTCCATCCCAGGACCCTGAGATCATGACCTGAGCTGGTATGAAACCAAGAGTACTGACTGAACCAGCCAGGCACCCCTTATTTACTTATTTTAAGTAGTCTCGGGGCGCCTCGGTGGCTCAGTTGGTTAAGCAGCTGCCTTCGGTGCAGGTCATGATCCCAGCGTCCTGGGATCGAGTCCCACATCGGGCACCCTGCTTGGTAGGGAGCCTGCTTCTCCCTCTGCCTTTGCCTGCCATTCTGTCTGCCTGTGCTCACTCTCTCTCCCTCTCTCTCTCTAATAAATAAATAAATAAATAAAAATCTTAAAAAAAAAAAAAAAGTAGTCTCTATATCCAGCATGGGGCTCAAACTCCCAAGCCCAAGATCAAGAATAGCACATTCTGGGGCGCCTGGGTGGCTCAGTGGGTTAAAGCCTATGCCTTTAGCTCAGGTCATGATCCCAGGGTCCTGGGATCTAGCCCCGCATCGGGCTCTCTGCTCAGGAGGGAGCCTGCTGTCTCCTCTCTCTCTCTGCCTGCTTCTCTGCCTACTTGTAATCTCTGTCTACCAAATAAATAAATAAATAAATAAATCTTAAAAAAAAAAAAAAAAGGGCGCCTGGGTGGCTCAGTGGGTTAAGCCACTACCTTCAGCTCAGGTCATGATCTCGGGGTCCTGGGGTCGAGTCCCGCATCGGGCTCTCTGCTCAGCAGGGGGCCTGCTTCCCTTCCTCTCTCTCTGCCTGCCTCTCTGCCTGCTTGTGATCTCTCCCTGTCAAATAAATAAATAAAATCTTTTTAAAAAAAAAAAAAAAAAAAAAAAAAAGAATAGCACATTCATCTGACTGAGCCAGCCAGGCCCCCAAGAGTTGTCAGTTTGATATGAGGCTAGGAAAGCAGGTTACTAAAAACTCTACAGTGGGGGGAAGATAGGGAGAGGGGAATCAAAGAGACATTTGAAGCAGTTTCCTGAAGTCCAGGTCTGTGCTGTTTAGCACAGATTCTAGGTTGGCAGTGAGGTGTCCTTCCTGCTAATCTGGAGATGCCAGTATCTTAAATCCATGGAGAGACCATCCTTATAAAATTCCCATACATCTACAAACCTAAACGTGACACAAACCAGGACCAGCAGAGCGTCCAAGAGGTAGCATAGGTGTCCAGCCAACCATCTGGCATCTCTAGATGCCAGGCACTAAGTTAATGCATGGGTGGGCACTCTCCCTGCCAGTGGGCACTAAGCCATGACCATTAGTTGGTTACAGTCAGCCTGCCAAAGTAGAGGGCATCCCAGGGCATTGTGCCCATCAGCTTCCCCTGCCACAAACTGAATGAAGCCCAGAACTTCTGCAAGCCTTCATGCATATGGAGAAATAGACTCTGTTTCTCACTTGAGAGCAACAGGAGAAAGGGAGGCAGGGAAAGGGGATAACATTCTATCTAAAAGCAGTAGCAGAGGTTCTTCATCTCAACCCCTCCACTGGAAAAGAAAGGTCTGGAAATGGAACTTTCTGAATGTGACCTAGAACTTGAAGTTGGGAGTTAGTAGGATAAATGGGAATTCGAATGAAGGCAAATGTGATATGATGAAAAGACCTTAGTATAAAGATAACCTGCATTCTATCCCACATTAGTTCTATGACCTTGGGCAAGTCATTTTATTTCTCTGGGCCTCAGTTTCCTTATCTGTAAAATAAGGACATTGGCTAGATGGTATCTAGAATATCTTCCTCCTTCTGTATCTTGTATATAATTTTGAGAAGTGAGGTGTCCTTCCTGCTAATCTGGAGATGCCAGTATCTTAAATCCATGGAGAGACCATCCCTTGTTGAGGGTGACCAATAAAGCACCCACAGAACCCTAGGTGACCCCAGGCATAAGCTTTGTCTAAACTAAGAGAACCATGTACTGGAGGAGTGGGTGGAAGTGAAAGTTCTGAGTTCCCAGTGTCCCTGCCCCAGCTAACTCTATTCCCACACTGGGCATCCACCACCACAGAGATCTGAAGACCATAGGTCCAGACCTTCTAATCTGTGTACTCTGGAGGCTCTAGTCAACCTTGTAACTAAAAGAATGGAAACCTGCTGTGCAGAAATAAAGTGATGCTCATTCGGGCAACATCCATTGCACAGGAGCTCCTCCCCCAGCCCACTTCTCTGCAGTTTCACTTTCTACAGTTTGAGCTACTTGCAGTCAACCATGGTCCAGAAGCCCACGAATCTCTCACAATATGTCAGAAGATCAGTAGTAACCTATGTCACGTACCTCAGTTCATCTCATCACGAAAGCATTGTATTTTCTCACATCATCCTAAGAAGGGTGAGTGTGGTACAGTCAGATATTTTGAGAGAGAAGCCACATTTATAACTTGTATTACAGTATGTTGTTATAATTATCATATTTTATGACTTGTTAATCTGTTACTATACCTAATTTGTAAGTTAAATTTTATCACTGGTATGTATATATAGGAAAACATAGTACAAATAGGGCTCAGTGCCATCTCGGTTAAGGGTATGCAGTGGGGGGTCTTGGAATGTGTCCCCGCAGATGAAGAGAGACTACTGCATTAATCATATTGAGTTTGGGGCTGAAGCAGGTCTGTCTCCAATCAATTGCTATATCACCTACAGAGCTGCCCTTCCTCATTCAGGCCCATTCCTGCCCATTCAGAGTCACAGTGTGCTGAGTCTGTCCGTTCTGGCTGTCTCTGTAGTGTTCCCCTGGTCCCTGGGAAAGGACCTGTGCCTGAATTTATCCTGTGAAGAGAAGCAACCCTTTCCTTTACCTCCAGGCATTGTCTTACTTCCTTTATCCAGGTGAGTTTCCACAGGATACTGGAAACTCCCCATTTACCAAAGCTTCCCTATATACTCAGACATAAGAACATATTCCACTTAAGAATTGAGAACAGAGAATTCGGGGAGATTCCAGAATGACAAATACCAATATTCACCCTGAGACCTGAGTTCTACCCCTTTGTCCTCAACTCCACCCTAAGGAATCCTAAATTCCCTCAGAAAATTTACAATGGTCAAAATAGATTGACTGACAGCTTGTTTTTCCTCATTCAGATACATTATGCTGAATTTCAAGGGGAATTTCATCTTTAGCTCTCACATTTCACCAGATATTTTACTATATCCCAGTCTCCCAGGCAAAGTGGGGAGGTAGTTGATGCAGTAAATTGAAGTAGAATAGGTTTAACTCATGAATCCTACTTTCCAAGAGTTTATAATTCACAGTGGATATCTATTATAACAAATTACATCTAACAAATTATAATGCCCCCAAAATGTAGTGACTTAAAACAACAACAAACGTATACTGTCTCACACAGTTTCTGTGGGTCAGGAACTCACTCATGAGCTGCTCAGCTGGATGGCTCTGGCTGGATGTGTCTCATGAGGTTACAGTCAAGATGTCAATTGGGACCTCAGTTTTCTAAAAGCTAATAGGACTGGCCACCTACTGTGAGGTGACTCACATGAATGAACTCAAATTCTGGCAAGTCAATGCTGGGTTTTGGGGAGGACCCAAGTTCCTCTCCATAGGGCTGCTTGAGCATCCCCATGACCCGCAGCTGGCTTCCCGCGGAGCAAGTGATCCAAGCAATAAACCAAGTTGGAAACTGCAATGTCTTTTTATGATTTAGCCTTGCAAGTTGCACATGTCACTTCACAGTACTGTGTTGGTCACACAAGCCAGCCATGATTCAGTGTAGGAAGGAAACACAGAAAGGTCCTGAACACCATGAGATGAAGATCACTAAACTATCTCAGAGGCTGACTATACCATAATCCGTCTAGGACTTTAGAGTTACCATAAATAATATATTATGCTAAATAGAAGAGATAGGATGTTTACACACCTGCAAGAAATTTGAATATGCTCATGATAGAGCAAATTCCATAGTTTTTCACAAAATGCCATTAAGTAAACTAGATGTCAGCAAATCCTATTTTCTTTGAAACTGGCTCAATTTTATTTTTGAACTCCTTGAAAACATTCTTCAAAGTAGGCTGAGATTTCATGATATCATGGTGATCTTAATCTTTTTTTCTTTTTTTCCTAAATTCATTTTTTTAAGAGAGAGTGTACAAGCAGAGGGGGTAGGAGCATAGGGAAAGGGAAAAGCAGACTCCCCACTTGACATGGGGCTCAAACCCAGGACCCTAAGATCATGGCCTGAGCCAAAGGCAGGTGATTAACTGACTGAGCCACCCAGGCAGCCTTAATCTTTTTTCAAAGAATGTAGGCCATGCTGCTATAACAAAGAGACCCACAAGCAGAATAGTTCAAATAAAAGAATAGACCAGAAGGACATGAGTAGACAGTCCTTGACTGCTGGAGAAGGCTTGTATGGCTTGGTCAAAGGAGGCTATAGTGTGTCACCGTGTCTCAGCAAGCAGAAGGAAGAAGGAGGAAGTAGAGGGCAATCAGCTTTCCTTTTTAAGAACATGACCCAGAAGTTACACACATTGCTTCATTCACATTCCATTAACCAGAACTCAGTTCTGTGGCCACCCCTACTACAAGAGAGGCTGGACAGAGTAGTATCAGGCTGGCAGACTCCTAGTGCTAAAATTCAGTGTGTGGGTGACAGGGGGGAGGGGTCTTATTACTAAAAGAAGAGGAAACTTGATGCTGTGTGACAGCGGTCTCAGTCACACCTACAAAATATAGTTCTGTGGGGGAGTGCTCAGGTTAATTAAGTTAACAAGCATGTGGACCATGTCTCCAGATACAGCTCATCAAAAGCACACTACTAAGAAATGTTATCTTGCTAGAAGATTATCTTAGTAAAAAATTATTAATCATACAGTTCAAAAATTAATTTTGTAATATCACAGTTATGTTTACATTTGCTTCTTCTTCTTTTTTTTTTTTTTTTTTTAAGTAAACTCTATCCCCCTCCCCCTTGTGGGACTCAAACTCACACCTCTGAGATCAAAGTCACATGCTCTACCTAGCCAGGGGCCCCGACCATTGCTTTTTTTTAAAAAGGCTTAATTTAGGGGCGCCTGGGTGGCTCAGTCATTAACATCTGCCTTCCGCTCAGGTCATGATCTCAGGGTCCTGGGATCCAGCCCTGCATTGGGCTCCCTGCTCCAAGGGAAGCCTGCTTCTCCCTCTCCCACTTCCCCTGCTTGTGTTCCCTCTCTCGCTGTGTCTCTCTCTGTCATAAATAAATAAATCTTTTTTAAAAATAAATAAAAGGCTTAATTTATTCAAATTCTATTTACTGATCTAAACAATGTGCTAGGCAATGGAAAAACTGAAGTTAAGAAGACCCTGATCTCATAGAACTGAGTCTAGTGGGGGAGACAAACAAGAAAATAGGTGCAGTGACTAGAAACCTGAGGAACTGGATGGGGGATTAAGGAAAGCTTCTTGGAAGAAGTAACATCTGTGCTGAGAACTGACCAATAAAATACATTCCACTTCATTCAAAGAGCTTATCAGACTTGGAAAAGATTTCAGATTCATCAGCTGGATTGAATGAGGTTTTACTATTTGCAGTCAAGCACTGTGGCAGGTAATTGTGCAAACACTATATTCATTTAATTCTCCCAACAAATCAAGGAACGTATGAGCTCTGCTTTACAGATGAAAGTACTGGGACCCAGGGACGTCAAGAAACTTGCCGAGGTCACTTATCTGATAAGTGAAGGAGGCAGCATCCAAACCCAGGTCATCTTTCCAGTATAACACATGCCTTTCTTGTGCAGATTAGAAGCACATTAACAAAAAGCAAACATTAGCATTAAAAATTCTACGGAATATGCTTTCGTAAGATATTTACAGTTGCTTCTATCATATATACATCCAAATGTCTTCACTTGCTAAACTGCACAAGGGCTTTAGAAATACCCTGCATGATTAAGTGCTAGATTGTGTAGTCCGGACTGTGAGTGCAAGGACTCAGAAGAGTGGGGTGTTACTGAAGAGTTAGAATAAGCTGGGGAAGCATGAGCTGGCCTTGATGAATGATATAGAGTCCAGTGCATCCCAGACCCTAAAATCACAGGAGATAACTAAAAATAAATTGGGCTCACAGTGAAACAATACTGAAGCATTGAGCCTCCAGTGACTGAAAGAGGTTTTACTAGGAAGAGGCTTTTTCTGCTCCTCATAGGTAGGGGAGGAATGAGGCTTCAATGTCAATTTATCCCTCATTTAAGAGGCCCTGGGAGCTGTGGCCCCACCTCCTCCCCTTTCCTAGGAAAAAATACATTCCAGGGGCACCTGGGTGGCTCAGTCCATTGAGTGTCTGCTGTGGGCTCAGGTCAACAACCCAGGTCCTGGGTGCCTGGGTGGCTCAGTGGGTTAAGCCTCTGCCTTCCGCTCGGGTCATAATCCCAGAGTCCTGGGATTGAGTCCCGCAATGGGCTCTCTGCTCAGCAGGGAGCCTGCTTCCCCCCTCTCTCTCTCTGCCTGCCTTTCTGCCTGCTTGTGATTTCTCTCTCTGTCAAATAAATAAATAAAATCTTTAAAAAAAAAAAAAAAAAACTGGTCCTGGGATCAAGCCCCATGGCAGGCTTTCTGCTCAGCAAGGAGTCTGCTTCTCCCTCTCCCTCTGCCTGCTGCTCCCCCAGCTTGCACGCATGCGCTCGCTAGCTCTCTCTCTAGGACAAATACATGAATAAAAAGTCTTAAAAAAAAAAAAAATGTTGCATGCTCTGCTGACTGAGCCAGCTATGCACCCCATAATCATTCCCCCTAGCTGTATGTTATACCATAGAAGGGTAATGGCAAACTCCTCTACATGGAAGAGAACACCAGGCCTGGATGGAATGGTCCCAGGCTGGACAAGGTTATTTATGCTCCCAAATCCCTGATCTATCCACAACAGTCACCTGGAAAAGAGCTGACAGAAAGGAAAAGGCCCTTCCTCCCATGGAACTCTGCCTCTCCTATCCCCCACAAATGAGCACTGAGTGGGAAGCTGACCAAAGGAAGAGGTAGGAGGTGCTGTTAGGGTCAGACAGAACCCAGCAACCCAGCCCCCAGCCAGCGGAAAACGCCATTGTCTGAGTTGCTCTCTCAACTTCCTGCCCTCAAACATCTACCTCGCCCAAGAGGCCTACTCCATGTGGTGTCTCCTGCGCCACCTCCTGGTTAGCAGGCACTGCACACCAGGAGGACAGGAGACCCCTGGCTCCTCCGTGAGAGGAAGAGCAGCCAGACCTGTCCCCTGAGGAGAAGGGCCAAAGAGACAAGAATCACAGGTTTTTGGATAGCTAGAGGAAGATGTTTCCAGATCTTAAGGAAGATCCAGGATACTCTTATCTCTCGCACCCCCTACTTCTTTCTCCTAGTGGAGGTCACGGAAGATCTGGAGTGTTCTGACAAAAGTGAGCAACAGCGGATGGGAAAAGAAAGGGGGGTGTGTCTACGTAGGTGTCTATTCCCTGAGGCAGGTCACCGTGGAAGAGGAGAAAACTTCAGAAGACTGAGTGTGACTGTGGGTATGTCCCGAGTTGCAGAAGGAATCTACAACCCAGTTCTGTCAAAGTCCCCAGGCTCCCTGCCCTACCAGCTCTCTCCCTACGCCCATTTCAAGACTGATGAGACCAAATGCTCATTGCCAGCAGATTCCCATTCCCAACCACCGACTCCCAGCTCCTTGGTCCCTCCCCCATCCCCATACTCACTCCTCCGCTGGCAGGATCTCTGGGCTTTTGGCTGGGAACCCAGCTCAAAGCGGAAACGGGCAGCTGGGAGGTGTGATTTATGTCTCTGACTTCACCCCAGGCTGGAGCCCAACACATGGACCCTCCCCTCAAAGTGCCCTTTCGGCAAATTTCCTCCTCCTCCTCCTCTTCCTCAGAAATCTCAGGCTCTTCTAACTGGTCAGAGGTCATCTAGGAGAACCATTCCATCTCTGCTATCATCCCCACCACCACCACCACCACCCCTACCACTCATACCGCCACCTCCTGCTGACTGGAGATGGAAGAATCTATTAACTTTACAATCACCACAGGAGGCCAGATTCCCCTATCAAGGCAAACAATAGGGAAGTCCCTCCGTATATCTAATGTCCTTCTGTCCTGCTCTTGAGCCAGTAGCTAGTGAAACAAAGGGCAGCTACTTCACTCCGAATTCAGCCTCTGGGGTCTCAAGCTCCTTTGGCAGATTTAAAGAACTTCTCCAACTCTCTGATTGTTTCTCTAAAGACTTCTCAGAAACAAATCCAAGGTATCAGGGTGCCATTTTCTCATTTCTAACCAGTAACATGTCAGGCAACATCGTGCATAACTCTATCTCCTGTCTGTCAAGGGCTGGAAAGCGCACTCCGCCTTTCTTCAGTTTAAGCCAATCCTGAAATCCAGAGTGGAAAAGATCTTCACAGGAGGTGATAATTCCCATAACTCCTTGCAGGGTGTCCCACCTTTACCAATTAGTAAAGTCCTATTAGAAATCTCTTTTCGCCTTTTCCTGCCTTTTCGGGAGTCCTCCTCATCAGTCAAATGGTTTTGCTAACTTTAGAGGGTTATTGGGAAGATGAAATAGGGAAAGGGATTTGAAAGATATAAAGGGCTGCCTCTTCGTATTATTTTGAGGTCAAATGAGATAATACAGACTTAAGGCTTAGATCTGTACCTGGTACTTGGTAACTTAGCTGATTTTCCCCATGATAACCTCAAAAATTAGAGAGGGACCTGAAAGTTTGTCCTTCCTAGACATTTAGAGCTTGTAGTCTCATTACAGCCTCCTTGGATGGGAAACTCAGATTCCTAGGTTTTAATTTCTGAAAGTACATGATTGAATGAATGAGTGAGTACGTCCTCCATTCACTCTTCTGGGATCTGGCCTTGCCTGGCCTGGCTTCCTTCCCACCACCCCCTGCAGAGCCTCTCCCTCAGAGCCCTGAGCTCATCCTAGTTACCAAGTGTTTGTTTAGTTCTGTCCCCCTCCCCCCCCCCCACACACACAAGGACGCCAGCCCAAATGCTGGCTTTCCCCAGTGAGTTCTTTTCTTTCCCCCACTGATTCTTACATAGGAATCTGAATGTGTTGGAGATGGAAACTCGGGCCATCTCATTCAATTCCTTCGGTTCAGGAAAGACAAAACTGACAGCCAGAGAAGGGCAGAGTCTCAAGGCAGAACTACCAAGTCAAATACCTGCATCCATGCAAGGGGGCCCTGTCTGCTGTCAGAGATAGGAGAATTCTCAGCCTCCTCTTCTTTTCTCCACCTAAGTAGGTAGAATAAATCACTATTTTTAAATGCCTGGAACACAAGCAAAGGCTGGAAAAGGGCTCACGAAAGCCCCTCCACACAGACGCTGGGGCTTCTTCTTCATTCCTCCATCTTACCCCAGTTCTTATTTCCGGCCCCTTTTGGTATCCCCGCTCCATCCCCAACCCTCCAGTCACATTTGTTTGGCTTCTGTGCTAACCTGCCTATCATTTGTGTGTCCCTCAACAAATACATTTTCTGGGATGCCTGGGTGGCTCAGTTGGTTAAGCCGCTGCCCTGGGCTCAGGTCATGATTCTAGCGTCCTGGGATCGAGTCCCACATCGGGCTCCTTGCTCAGCGGGAGCCTGCTTCTCTTTCTGCCTCTGCCTGCCACTCTGTCTGCCTGTGCTCACTCTGACAAATAAATAAATAAAATCTTTAAAAAAAAAAAATACATTTTCTGGGACGCCTGGGTGGCTCATTGGTTGGGCAGCTGCCTTCGGCTCAGGTCATGATCCCAGCACCCTGGGATCGAGTCCCACATCGGGCTCCTTGCTCAGCGGGGAGCCTGCTTCTCCCTCTGCCTCTGCCTGCCTCTCTGTCTGCCTGTGCTCACTCGCTCTCTCTCCCTCTATCTCTGATAAGTAAATAAATAAAATCTTTAAAAAAAAAATACATTTTCTGTTTTTTGTTTTTTTAAAAAACGGACCAGTGGCTCTCTGGGGGTGTTTAGTCTGAATCCATGCAAATACCCAAGGCTCCACAACGGGTCATATTTGACTGGCAGCTCCTGAGGGTTGGAGTTCCCTGGCCATTCCTTCTGCCCCTGCCAGTGAGGCTCAAGTATACTCCAGACAAAGCCAGTGGGTTGGTTTCTCCTAAAGTGAAGCCAGATTGCTTGGGTTTGAATCCCAGCTCTTCCACGGACACTGGAACGAGTGACTTAAACTCTCTGTGCCTCAGTTCCCTCATCTTAACAGAGAGATCTGCAGTTAGCTCTCTCATACGGCAGCACCAAGCAAATGAGTTCATACACCTAAAGCTCTCGGAACACATAGTGTGTATTATAATATGTATAATCGTAGATACTATGTAGTATGTCTAATAATACCATAGGCCATTATTATAGGAAAAGACAGGGACTCAAGAAATCTGTGTCTCTACCCCCACCCCTATATATACTGGGTCATGAGGCCTGGGATGCCATTACCCTTCTCCAAACCTGCTCCGCTGGCCCCTAAGCAGTCATTACCCTTCCCTAGCCCCCTTCTCTCCCCTGGGGCCCAAACCTGGATGTGGGGAAGGGAAGGAGGACAGGAGGGAAAAACGTGGCCATTTTAGGGCAGAGGAGCTGTTAGAGAGGAGAGGGAGTGGGGGCAGCAAGGGAGTAGACCCAGAGTTGGGAGGCTCCTTATTGGGAAAGGCCCCTGTCTGATTCTGGGAGACAGAGGCCAGGCCTGGGCACTTGGCCAAGTCCAACGAGAAGGCCCCAGGCCCTGTCCTGGCCCCGAAGCCAACACTGGTGAAGAGAAGACTAGATGCTCATTTGCTTTGGGCCCTTCTCCACACGGTCACAGCACACAGTCTCCTACCCCAGTCCTACCCCTTTCTGCCTAAACCCCCATGGCCATTAAAGTGATCAGAGCCAAGAGGAGGACCTCCCCCCACAAGTGTGTTGGGGAGCAGGGCTCCTGCTTTGGCTGTCTCTAGGACCCTGCCAACCACCCACAATCCCCACTACCTTGGTTCCTTGTCCAACACTGTGAGCTCCTCCTACAGGAACTCAGCCAGTTCTGGGGAGACCACTGCCAGTGAGGGGGGGCCCAAGGGTGAGTAACAGTTCCCGCGGGGATCGGGGTGCCCATGACTAATCAATGAGAGAGTGAGAGAGGAAACTTACATTCCTTGACTTGTAGGGCAGTGGATGGAGGTGGGAGGTGGGGCAGGGCAGACTGAGGCAAGGACAGCCAAGTAGGGACACAGAGAAGGAAGCTAGGCTGCAGTGGGGGTGGGGTGTCTCTTCAGCCCTGCTCTCTCCACATCCCAGGCTGCAAGAGGGGCAGGCCCTAGGTAACCAAATATCTGGGTCCCTGCTCTGTTCAGAGGCTCCCCATCTTCTGGCCAATGAGGCCCTCCCACAGTTCATTCAAGTGGGACTTCTGATCTTGAACGTGTTGAGAGGGACAGACTGGCATCTCATTTGCATTCCTTAGCCCCTATTCCATTCATCTAGGGGTCCCCATTCCCCGAAGACTCAGCTTGGAACACCTCCCCTGTGCCAGGCTGAGGGCATACGAGAGGAAGCGAGCTGGGAGCCAAGGTGCCCTGGAAAGGAAGGAAGCCAGTCTGCCGCCACAAAGGAGTCAGGAAAAAGAGGGAACAAACAGCCAAGTGCTTCCTGCCCATTCTCTTTCCTACCTCCCCACCTAACACTCCCCACCAGCCTCCTCCAGACAGTCCCCACATCTGAGGGCATGGGGGAGAGGGAAGAAAGGGATGCAGAGACCCATGCTGGATATCACCTACAGCCTCCAGCTGAGAAGCCTTCCTGGCAGGGGGCCCAGGGCTACTCTCACAGAACTCCCTGCTTCCCCTGCCTAGTGATCACCTCCACCTCAGCCAGTCCCTGAAGACCCTCGTCCCAGTTTTTTCCACTTGGGGAAGAAAGTGACCTGTTCCTCTTTCTGTTTTATGGTTTGCTTTCTCTGGCATGAGCTAGAGAAGAGATGGGATGGTGGGGAAAGCAGGCAGCCCTCATCCCTCAGGCCACTAGCTCACCGCCCCCCTCAACCCCGCACTGGCAAGAGATCACGCCCCAGCTGTGGCCTGTTGACCTCTCAGGACACAGATGCCCCCACCTGTGCACGTATGCACACTGACACAAGCCTGTTCAGGTGTTCAGACCACACACACACACACACACACACACACACACGTCTTCACCTCACATCAACATTCACCGCACACAGGATCTCCTCCCCGCCCAACGGTGAACATCCGTGCAGGGATACAAAAACCTGGACCAACTTGGGCCCAAAATCTATCCCAGCTTTGACACTTCCCCAGGCCTCTTTCTCCTCTTCTTCGGCCCCAGGGCTTTCCCTACAGAGCACAGCAGGGGAGGGGTGAAGGCACCTTAGGGTGCTTCTTCCCCAAGCCTGCCAGTTGTGAAACTCAGTTAGCTCTGTCTGGGTTTCTGGAACCCAGCCCCCATCCCTGAGGTGATCATATGGAAAACGTCCAGCTGTGGTTGCTTGGAGAGATGAGCTCAGCCCGTCTGAGTGGGGCTGGGGGCCTGGACTCAGCGTCAGACTTTCCATCTTGGACCTTACCCCTCCTCCTACCCCTAAATACCACCCCAGGGATTCAGGAGCAGGAAAGGGGCCAAAGGGACTTCTGACACAAACATCTCAGGCCGAGACGGGTTTGGCAAAGGAGCGGAGACACTGAGTGGAGAGCAGACCAGAGCTGGAAGCACCTCCAGGCCTGCTTCACCCCTACCCACCCACTTCAGGGAAAGAAACCCAGAGAAGAGAGACACAGGAGACACAGCGTGATGAGTGTGGAGGAAGTTGACTTCAGAAATCAGTACCCAAGAGGTGGAGGTGAGGACGACAGGGAACCAGTGAAAGAATTGTCACTTCAAGGACCCCAAAATGGCGAGGGATAGAGAAAGCTGGGTCCTAAATGGGAAGCGGGCGGGGAGCAGACCAGAATGCCTACAGGCTCCCGCCTGCTCCAAAGCACCTCTTGGTGACCAGCAGAGTTCCCGACCCAGCCAGAAGAAAGGACAGGCCCCCCAGTTCTAGCATCTTCAACTCACCATGCCTCCACACACCTCTCTCCACATCCTCCCTCACTCTTCCCCCTACTTCTTTTCTTCCTGGTCCTTTCCCCTCCCTCCTGCTGCCTCCACTCCTTCCCTTTCATCCTCTGGGCTCTACCTCTGCCGTTTCTCTCTTTCTGTAGCCTCTCCCTGTCCACCCCTTTGCTCCTTTCAATCCCCATCATAGCCCAATTCCCCCTCCTTCTTCTCCCTCATCATCTCCCATCCACCCCACCCTACCCCCCACCAACCCAGCATGGCCCACTGAACTTCCGTACATAGTTAGCATTCAAAATGTGTACTGACTTGGGTCAACCACCCTTCCTATGTGTCTTGCATGGTTCTCGGCATTTTCAAGTAGACAGAGCTCTACTGCTTAAAAGGCTGGAGCTGTAGAAGGTTTTGAGCTGCGAAGTAGCATCATCAAGAGCCTTGGTTTAAGGAGATTAATTTGCCTGCAGTGAGTAGAGCAAATTGTAGGGGGGGGATGAGACCTTCTTTTCTCCTTTTCCCTCTCCCTCTCCAGCTGTTTCCTTCTGACTCTTCCTCATCTTCACAGGCTTCCCCACATAACCACAATGTCTCCCTCTCTCCCTTCCATGAATCTTCCTTCCTTTCTTCAGTTTCCCTTCCCTGCACCCCCAACCACACAAGCTCCTTCCACCACCACCCCCCTTCGTGGCACATCTGTAAGCAATCCGCTTATGGTGGGGGGTGGGGTTGTGATCTCTTCCCAGCCAGCTGTGGGGGTGTGGCCAGCCACAGCAGGCTGGGTGTGAGGGTGTGAGGATGTGAGGGTGTGGTCTGAAGGAAGGGCTGATCTCCCCAAGGTGAAAGCTTAGAGCTCCATCCCACCTTTCCCTCCCCCAGCCACTCAGTGATCTACCAAACTCCATTTCCCTTCTTCCCAGGTCAATCTCTATCACACATCCTTCTATTTTAGGGAACTGAGGGCCTTAGCCCTACCCCCACCCCACAGTTCTGTCCTCTGGGACCCCCTAGGCAAGCCTAGATCAGAGATGGGGACAGGGACCGTCCCCAGCCTCTGAGTGGCTGGATAAGCTATTGAAAGGGATCTGAGCCAACAGGTCAGGAACGGACCGCCTCCCCTTGGCTTCTCCCCTGGGGCTTTGAAGTCCAATCAAGGATTGAGGCCAGGGGCGCCTGGGTGGTTCAGTGGCTCAGGTCATGATCCCAGGGTCTTGGCATTGAGCCCCCCATCAGGCTCTCTGCTTGGCGGGGAGCCTGCTTCCTCCTCTCTTTCTGCCTGCCTCTCCACCTACTTGTGATCTCTGTCTGTCAAATAAATAAATAAAATCTTAAAAAAAAAAAAAAAAAAAAAGGATTGAGGCCAGAGGTGAGAAAGGGCAGAGGCTCAAAGGGCAAAACCCATTTCAACCTTTGCTGCAGGTAAGGCAGGAAGCCCCCATATATATTTGCACTCATAAATTGTATACAACACTGCGTTCTATTAGATTATTATCTCAACTCAGGAAGCCACAACCTTGGAGTCCAGAGGTTAAGAATCTTTCAAGGTTTGGTGCCTCATCGAGCTGTAGCTGCAGGAGAACAGGAGAGGGCTGTATTCCCCAGGAGTGCTCCGTATCACTGAACCCCTTAGTCTTGGCCCTACAGACTGTCCATTCTACCCATAGGGGCTGGCTGCTAGCCACACCTGGACCCCTTGCTGGGGTCACTGTACACCCCACTTACCCCCAAATTCAGCACCCCAACGGTTAGATCTCCTGAGGGGAAGGGCAAGGCGACAGACCTATCTTAGCCCTTGTACATGATCCCTGGAAAACAAATGTGCTCATTACAAGGTGATGATGGACAGGGAGGAATTTGCAGCCAAGAAAGGAGTGTGTGTTTGTTTGGGGGTGGAGAGGTGAGGAGTGCAAAAAGGTCCAGAGACTCATGGGTAGGACTTCTGTACTTTCCTGAGAAACAAGCAGGAAGGACATGCAGTCCCTCATCCCCAATCTCTCACCAGAGCAAATTTATTATTTTGTTAAGGACAAATGGCATACCTATGCTATACATACAGACACACACACACACACACACACACACACACACACACACATGCCTGCAGAGACACACACACACACACATGCCCACAGACACACGCACACACACCCTGATTCCTTCCAGATCAAAGAGGTTGTCATCTCTGTAAAGCCAGAAGGAGCTAAAGCTAATGAAACCATCTGTCTGGGTTTGGGTGCAATTCCTGCTCCCAGCCCCTTCTGATGCCCTAACTTCCTGTCTGGGATTGGTAATCCTTCCCAGGAGAGGGCTAGAAATGGCAGGCAAACTTATAGGGGTGGGAGGGAATGCCTGGCTCATCTTCAGCCCCTCACAGCCCCAGTCAGATGTGTATTGGGAATCCTGGTGTTCCAGGTCCCTCCCTGATGGGCTCCAGATGTGCTTACATCTGGGAAGGCTATCCCAGGAAACTGATGCTCCCGCCCACAGCTCCCACCCCGGATGGATCTCTTCTCCAGCCCCCAGGTTTTGGAGCACAGAAGCTTGAGGCACTCCTTTCCTCTCCAGAGGTAGGTACAGGGCAGCAAGGGGGAGAAAAAGGATGGAAAGTAATGGGGGTGGGGTGGGTGAGCGAATAAAATGAGGTCAACATTTAGAACACCCCAGAGAATCGTATTTCCCTTTTAACTTCCTATCTGGGGTTGTTACATTTTGCTGTAGGATTCTGTTCCAGAAAAAAAAGAACAGAAAAACTGAAGAGGGTTTGGAAGCAGACTCTAGCTGCAATGGAGGAAATTCCTTCTCATTGATTTGCTTGTTTTGCACCCCTGGGTCTTTTTTTTTTTTTTTTTTTAACCCCAGTGTCTCCTTAGCCCTGCCCCTCTCCCATCAGTGTCCTTCCCCTAATTCCTGTCCTTTTGTCGCTCCCCAACCTGGCCCAGCTTGGGAAATTTCCCAGTTTGGTTCCTACAGAGATATCTGGTCATAGTCTCAATCCCTAGGTCCAGAGGCCCGGAGGACCCAAAGAACTTGGGCATACTGCCTCCCAGAACTGGTCTCGTCACCCCAGCAAATGTCATCCACCCCTCCTGTGCTCTGAGCAAAGTGGGGGTGGAAGGGAGAGAGTAGTCTGGGTTTACTTTAGGTCTAGGATATGGGGGAAGGGGTTCTCCCTACCAGACAGGGAGTGGGGGTAGGGGGTGGTGACTCACAGATGATGGAGCCATCAGTTCCTCTAGGCTGAGACCTGAGTCAGGGCAGTGACAAAACCCAATGGTTCCCAAGGCTTGCTCCTGGACTTTCCGATTACCCTCTCTTAGACACACATGCTGAGAGCAATGTCTCAGTGTTAGCCGGCTCTGGACCCAGACTCCGGGGATAACTGGGCTCCTACTCTACTTCCAGAGATCCCCCTGCAGCTCCGTAAGTTTCCTAAGTATCCCTTCTTTCTTCCCTCTCTGAAAATGACTCCCACTTGCCACCCCACCATAGGGTAGAAGGAGTGGGACCCCCTCCCCCAGGCCAAAGCCAGGAGCCACAGACCACCTGACCCCTCGGGCCCCTTTGTCCAGCAAACTCTTCCCAGTCTTACTTGTATTAAGTGACACTGAGAACATGATATTTGCACAGTCCCCCACAAGAGTAAAGCGAGAGCCGCCAGCCCAGGGTTTCCGGCTGTCCCAGGTCTCTCTAGGCTGCAAGGGTTGAGGGAAACAGGATCTGTCTCAGCCCACCTACAACCCACTTCTGTGTGCTACCACATGCCAGTGAGGAAGTTTTGTTTCATGAAGACCTCACTCAGCCCAAACCACCCAACCAGGCTTCTTACAGACCTGACAAGCCTTGAGTCTATTCCTTGAAATCAGGACATCCAGCCTCAGTGTTCTTAGAATTTCCAAGCATTTGAGAATTGGAAAGAAACAACCGGGTCTCACTCCAGAGAAATCACATGCATACACACAAAAACTTCCACCGAGTTTCAGAGCACTAATGGACTGGGCACGCAGTGTTTCCCCCACTCCAGCCTGGGGACAGTGGACCTAAGTTAAAGATCCCTGCTCCAGAACCTTCTCCCTAAAGAAACCGAGCCCAGTTTAGAGGGCTAAACTGACAGTACAGTGGAAAAGTAATGACTTTGGAATCAGCTGGGATTGAATCTGGATTCTACCTTGACCCCTTTCTTTCTGTCAATCTTGGCATAGTCACTTCACTCCGAGGACCTCCGTTTCTCGACAGTAAAATGACGATCCTGATACATTCAATGCTGGACAGCTGGGAAGATTAAATGGGATAAAGGTAGGTTAAAGGTCAAGAGCAGGACCAGACACACAGCACATGCAAAATAAACGACCAATACTCTGCATCCCACCCTAATGTTTAGAATGTGCACCTCTATCCTGACCATCTCTGGAAATTTTTTCCTCTTTTTTTAAGGCTCCAGCCTTCAGGACAGGCAGGCTGGTGACAGCAGGAGCCTGGTGAGTGTCCTGCCCTTGCCCTTCACTCCTTCTGCCCCTCCATCAAGCAGACTGTGATTAATAATAGCCAATCATCACAGCAAATCATTCCTACTGAGCTATGAAGGGACAGAGGGCACCAGAGAGGTCAGATCTGAGAGACAAAACAGAGACACTTGGAGACATACACGCTGGACCAGAGAAAAGCTGAGAGATACACAGAAGAGAGAAAGCTGAGAGGAGACAGAGCATTTAGAGGTCAGCTGGCTAAGAAGAAAGGGCATTGGGTTTAGAGAGTCAAAACACTTGAGTTCTAGAGTCACCACTGACTGGCTAGCTGCGTGTGACCTTGGATAAGTCACTTCAGCTGTCTACACCCATTTCCTCTTCTGAAAGAGAGGGTTGGGCTGATAACCTTTAGGTTAACCTCCTCCTGGCTGACCTTTTTAGGCTGGCTTCCAGACCTGGAGGCTGTGCCAAAGCAGCTCCAAGTAGGAGGGAACCCCAAGCCAGGCCTGACCCGGAAGCAGAGGAACATAGAGCTAGGCAAAGGCAGCTGTGATGAGAGGAAAGGCAGGAGGTGTTGGGGCCACTGGGATAGGACTTATAAGGGCAGAGAGAGCCAAGAGAGGAGGGATATTGGGGATAGTAGAAAAGCCAGCCAGAGAATGACTAAGGGGCTCCCGGTATAAACAGGAGCTGGGAATGGACAGGGAGGGGGCCCGTTTAAGTTGGCCAAGGCTGGGGGTGTGGAGTGAGGAGGAGGACTGGGGCAGGACACTATGTCCCCTGTCCCCCACCAAGGATCCTGGGAGGAGCTGAGTCACACACCTCCCTCCCTCTGCCCCTCCCCACCCCCACCCCAAGCTCCCAAATCCTGGGAAAATCTAAAGTGTTTGTGCCTGGACTGAAAAAAAACGAGAGAGCTGGTTCGTACACTTGTGCTTTGCCGGGCTATACAGTGGTCAAGCCACAAGCCCTCTGCCCCCAAAAGGGGTTCTCAGCCCTTGGCTTGAGCAGTATCCCCTAGAGGTTACCTCTGCGGCAGGGGCGCACTTAAATTCTGACCCAGAGATTACTTGGGTTCCTCACCTAAGAAAGCTTCAGGACCTACAGATGTGAGAGTGGGATGGGAGCCCACGTCACCCCACAGTCTAACCAGCTGACCTCTCCCTTGGGCCACAGCTGGCTCTAAAGAGGGGCTTTTAAAAAAACAGCTGGATGATTTGGGACAGGAAGTAAGAGTAGCAGAATGAGGAGGAGACTATGTGAAAAGAAAAAGCACGGATTTGGGGCACTTTCATTCTGAGACTCCCAGGCCAGAGTGGGGCAGGGGCCTGGGGAAGAGAAGGGGCAGGGTTTGATTTGTGGGATTATTATTCTGGAAGGGGAGAAGTCCTGGAGGAGAAAGGCAGGAAGGGGGCAGGGAAAAAAAGGTTACGAGAGAATCTAGGCCCCTTGGTCCCCCTCCCCCAGACTAAGATAAAGACTAGAATCCTGAAAGGTGATCTCATCCCACAGAGCCAGGGCTGGGGGAAGGGGTGGGCTGGGGGTCACTGCCTTCCCCTGCTGAAGAGTCCTTTCCTCTACATCCACAGGGGATCAGGGGATAGTGGGGTCCTGGGCTCCAGCTCCCAGAACCTAAAGTTTGGACCCCTCTGCAAGACACCACCACCACTGCCACCACCCTAGCCGACTTTACAATTCTTCAGGTTTGTAGGAATCAAGCCAGTTTGATCAAGAAGACACTGAGGGTCCCAAGTACCTCCCCCTCCCAAGCACTCCTAGGCTCTTAGAGGTCAACTGCCAGATTCTAGGGAGGGTCTCAACAGAGGTTTCCATACTCTTCCACCAAGAAAAGGGTGACCTAGAGCAGAATTCACCTGTGATCACGCCGGGGCAGGTCCTCCATCAGATCAGGCTGCCTAGGAGTGCCCAGTACCTCAACTCCTGAGTCCCAAATCCAGCCAGATTTGGGACTTGGCCAGATCCCAAGCACCCAGTGGCCGCAGAAGGCAAGGGGGAATCCCAGTTGGCTAGATGCCAGGGGTGTCTCCTATCTCTTTAGACCCCAAAGTCTCCTTCCTGAAGGAATGAGGGAGACCCCCACACGCATATACGGGCTGCGTCCTCCCTCCAGAGGTGATTCCTTTCCTCATTAGGAAATTCTCCGCTCCCTTTTTCCGACTCCTTTTCCGAGCGTTTACGTTGTACATCTGGAAAGGAGGGGGAGGAAGGAGGGGAAAGCAGTGAGGAGGGGGAAGAGCCCAAACCCGCCCAGTCTGACCCAGTCCAGACAACCAGCCTCCAGCTGGGGCTAGGGAGAGGGGAGTGGAGAGGTGCGGCCCCCCCACGCCCCTTCGGGGTGGGGGGCGCGGGCTCAGCGTTCCGAGGACCCAGGAATGCCCCCCCACTCACCCCCCCGGCAGGCGGGGCGAGGGCTCAGCCGGGAGTTTGGCAAACTCCTCCCCGCGTTGAGTCATTCGCCTCTGGGAGGTTTAGGAAGCGGCTCCGGGTCGGTGGCCCCAGGACAGGGAAGAGCGGGCGCTATGGGGAGCCGGGCACCAGGGTTCCCTCTCCACACCGGGCAGCTGCGCTGGGGGCCCCGGCGCCGACCCCCGCTGCTGCTGCTGTTGCTGCCGCCGCTGCTGCTGCTGCTGCAGCCGCCACCCAGGGTTGGGGGCTTCAATTTAGACGCGGAGGCCCCAGCAGTGCTCTCTGGGCCCCCGGGCTCCTTCTTCGGCTTCTCGGTGGAGTTTTACCGGCCGGGAACAGACGGGTGAGTGAGGAGAGCTGGCGGCGGGATGGGGGTGGGGGGTGGAGGGCTGGAGACTGGGGGCGCGGCTGAAGTATGGAGGGGACCAAGGCTGGAGTTTGAGAGGCGGAGTTTGGAAGGACTAGGGCTGGAGTTGGGGGCCCACGCTAGAGTTGGGGGCCCGTGCGGGAGTAGGGAGGGGACAGTGGCCGGCGCAGAGCTGGGCGCCTAGGTTTTGAGATCAGTGGGGAGACCTGTGTGGGGTGGGGAGAGGACACGAAGCTGGAAGCTGTTGAGGTCTGGGCACGGGTCTTGGGGCCAAGGGAAAGGAGGACCAAGAGCAGCGGGTCTCTGGCTGAGATCTGTGAGCTGCCGGGACCCGGGCGGATGCTGGCGGAGAAGGGGCGCGGAGGCCGGGAAGGGCTTTTTGGAGCCCTGGGGGACCTCGGGACCCCTGAGGGCCATTGTGCGGAGGGAAGACGGGCTAAAGCAGAATGAGCTCTGTGTAGCAAGAGGGGAGTCGGGAAGTGAGGGGGTCCGGAGGTTAAATGGGGACTAGCCTCATCCTCCCCTCCCCCGCTCCGCTCAGACTGGGAAAGACCCGGGAGGGGGATGGCGGCTCCCTCCCCTTTCTCCTCGGGCTCCTACTCCGCCTTCCACCTCCAATCTCCGTTCGGACGAGGGGACCGGCAACTTGGGGAGAGTCCCGGGACTCTGGCCCTGGGGGCGCCGGCGCTGGGGCGGGCTTGGCCAAGGGCGGGTGCTCGGATGTGTCGGGAGGGGTGTGTGCGCGCGCGTGAAGGGGGGTGGGCGGTTTCCCTCTTCCTCTAGCTCTTGGGAGGAAGAGAAATGCCGATTTCCTGTAGCTTGTCGGCTGGAGCTGAACTAAGACCGGACTCCAGGGCTGGGGTCGGAAGCTGAGGAGACGTGGGCTCGCTGGGCCCAAGGGCGTCATAACATAGGACATCAAGGACTGGGGAAGTCTCAAAGGAGGGTCCTCATTCCCAGCTCAGCAGGGTGACGAGCAGACCGGACCCTGAGTGCCTGGTTAATGGGGAGCCCACAGACTTGGGAAAGCTGGAGTTAGAGCTGAGGCAACATTGGAACAAGGGTGTTTGTTTAAATATGGGGGGTTGGGAAGCAAGAGGAGAAGGTAGCTGCTCCTGAGCCAAGGCAGGGACTCCCAGGTGCCAGATTCCGGATCCTTCACAGTAACTGGGAAATCCTCCTCTTCTGTCTCTGGGCTCTGAGCTTTCCATGGGTCCTGACCACCACCACCACCCTAACCCCTAGTGTCTCCAGGTTTGATAGGACCTCTGTCGGCGGTGAGCTAGTTTTATACACGATACAGTTAACTTAGCTCTATTCATTTTCTTTAGTTTTTTGGAGAAAAGGAGTTAATCTAGCTAATTCAATGGGGGGGTGCAAATTTCTCCTTTGTCTGGAATGGGAAAAAAGAAAGATAGTTAGGCCCCAGCTGTTGGTTCTGCGCTATTCAAGGTCCCCACCCAACCCCCACCCCACCCCCCTGGCCTCCTGCCCAAACCCCATTGCATCACCCTGGCCTGGAGCCTCTGCCAGGCCTGGCCTCCCCTAGGCCCCCTCAAACTGCTTACCACAACCCTAATGGAGTAGAGAAGAGGGAGGCAGGGGGGTTATGGGATCTTTCCCCCACCAGGGTAAATCCAGTGGTCTGGCTCCTAACCTTCCTCATTAGGCCATCCCCACCCCACCCCCACCTAGCAAAGTGTCATCTCCGTTTTAAAAGTCTCCTTTAAAACATCTGGGCTCTCACACCCTAGGTGTCTGACCCCTGGGCTAATCCTACAGTCCCTAAAGCTGTCCTCTAAACCAGGACCCAGCAGCCTTCTCATCCCTCCTCCTCCCCCTCTGCTCATCTCTCCTCCCAAGAGAACCCAGGTATCCAGCTTGCACTCCTCCCCTCTCATTTTCTCTTACAATACAGTCTTAGAGTAGGACTCTGAACATTCCACCTCCCCAGTGACCTCCCTCCCACCGCAGCTGGGCCTTCAACCCCCTCCTGCCCACAGGGGACAGACACGGTTCCCAGACCTGGGGCCATCGCTGAAGAGGGCAGGCCTCAGTGTTCTTGTTGTCACTGCAGTGGCTTTCACAGGGACACTGAGACAGCCTCAGAGGGCAGGGTGAGCTCAAGAGAGGTTATGTGGTAAGAAAGGGCCAAACTTTGAGTGAGTGCTCGGGGTGCATCCTGGCCCCAACACTTGCTCTTTGTGTGACTGGGGCGAGTTAGTTTTGCTTTGTGTTTCATGTAAATCAGACACCTAATGATTGGGGCTGCTCTGAGGACTGGGACAAGAGATAGAAAAAGCACATGGTCCGTAGAGGGAGATCAGTACATGGGAGGCATAATTTTTCTAGGGTAGCTGTTTTCTATTTCTGGTTTTCTCCTCTCTGGATAGCACCTGGTTCTTTGTCTAACTTTTCCCCTATTTCTTACTTGCTTCTAGTATTTGTTTATAGTAGTGATAGTAATAATGGTCCTTCACATTCCTTAGCACTGTCCTATCAATTTTTCCATTGGATTGTTAAGAATAATCCTTGCATTAGATATAGGAAACACTATTGTGCTGTTTTATATACATATAAATGGAAACTTCAGGAATCATAGAAATTGGCTTAGGGACCATTCAAGGGCAACCCATCATTTTAGGTGGGGAGGGAATCCAGAGCTTGGAGAGAAGTGACTTGGCCCAGGTCACAAGCTGGAAAGGCGCCCAGACTTCTTAGGCCAGCTCCCTCTTCTCTTCTGGTACCAGCACCGCCACAAGGAGAGGCAACTCTTCCTCACCAGCCAGCCCGGCATATATCTTGGGAATTCACTGAGGGATCTAGATGTCCTCCTCTGGCCTGGCCCTTTTGGTTGTGGGACCTGCTGGAGCTGGGCCCTGGTCCACTTGCTACTCCCCACCCCCCACCTTGCCAGGCCAACAGAGTCAAACAGTAACCATGTATTGAACAGGAACCTGGTTAATCAGAAGCCTGGCTGGGGAGATAGTAGAGGGGAGAGAAGGGGATTGATTTGTTGGCAACAGGATAGACCAGAACGCTGGCCTAGGAAGTTGGATTCTTAGCTTCTGGTCCTCCTGTCAGGAAGGATTCTGATTGGCCTTGGACATCTTACTTAATCTCTCATCTGTAAAATGAGAACATGGGACTAGGTCAGCAATTTAATTAAAGCTTTTTCTTTATTTCCTTTATTTTTGTTTAAACGCAAACAGTATCTTACCAGGGACTCTATATAAAACAGAGAAAAGAGGATGCTCTCTAAAAGAAAATGGGAGGACTGTCAGGACCAAACTAGCCTCCCCAGACTCCATGTGGCTGGTGTGAGGCACCTATGGGACAGTCTTCAAACCAGTGGTTGCTCTCTGTGGCTCCTCGCAGCTGTGGTAGCCTATGTCTCCACAAGCCAACTGTTGGATTTTGGAGAGCTGAGGCTTCAGAGGAAATCATGGCAATTATTTCTTCCCGTGAACTCTACATTTTAGAAGAGTTTATCTGCCACAGTGCATTTAGTAAGGCATAATTAATTCCTTTTGCCCTGTTTTTTATCAACTAGAAGTTAGAACAAGCAGACAGCTCTAGCTGCCAATCAGAGCTTCTGACCAATACGTGATAACCAGCTTCCCCAAATGTGATAGAATTTTGGCCAAAAGCAAATACGCTTGCAGTTTTTATTAGCCCAGCCACCTTATCAGGTGAATGCATGATTTCTACTAGGCTTTCTGAAATACTGAAAATAGCCCAAGGACCCTTCTTTGTTACCTTCATGGACCCCTAAGAGGGCACAACTGCTGCAGGATTTAGGAAGCAAGAACTAGGAGTGGGGCATCCAGGATTAGCTATGTGATAGGGCTGCCCTGATACTGGGCACTTTGCTTGGCACATAGGGAAGGGAGCTATTTATTGGGATGCAAGGGCCGCTGGCCCCGCAGGTGTAAGTCACGGGTTGGGGTCTGCGTCTGTGTCCCTTGCCTGCATTCCAGATCTCCTGAACTCTCCAACAGCCACAACATAGACGCCCCCTGGCCCATGAGCCTGTGGGCTTCACAGGCTTTGGAAGGCCTCTCTCACCTTCCATCTCTGCCAGACTCCAGGCATCCTAGGAGCACTCGGGCTCAGTTCCTCCTCAAGAGCAGGAGGTCTTGGAAAACTGGGAGCAGGAGCAGGTCTCTTGGCTACCATCCTGTGCTCTCCTGGAAATGGAATGAATATCAGAGCTCCAGGAGGCTCAGGTAAACTGCTCAACCTCTTCACCGGGGGAGAGAGAGAGAGAGAGAGAGAAAGGGAAGTGCCCAAGTCCACACTGAGCTGGTGCTAGACCCGGAGCTCATGACTCCTAGTCCAGTCCTCTTTTCACTGCCTCCTGTACCACAGCTATTCTTTGGGGCTGCGCCTGCTAAGGGAAGCTTGTACCCCTCTCTCCTCACCCAGGCCCGGGGCAGTGCAACCTCTGCGCACCACCCCCAGCCCCACTGCCAGTCTCACATACTGGGTCCCTGTGCCTTCTAAGAGGCCAGCTCCCACCCCCCAGCTGGATGTAATGCCTGAGTGAGAGGGGTGGGGCCTGGCGGGTGGGAGACAAACGGAGAAGTGAGAGGTTGGAAACAGACAGGAAGCCACAGGCAGTAAACATTTCCTGTCCCCAGGGTAACCAGGGCTCGCACCCCACCCCCCTTCACTCCAGGAACTCTCCCTCCCTGGCCCCCCTTCTATTCTTCTGGACCCTGCCTTCTCCCTCCTCTGTTCTCATCCTCAGCCCCCCCCCTCGCTGCCTGCTCCACACTCCCCACTTCGGTATGCCCACCCCTATTCCCCTTGAACCCCACCCCTATCACCCTTGCCCCACCTGGTCCTCTTGGAAGACATCCCTAGCTTTTGGGGCATCTACCATACTTACCCACTTGGGCTCTCCCGGGTAAGGAGGACTAGGGAACATAGCCAAACAGCAGGGAAGAGATGGTGCTGGGAACTGAAAGGGGCCAGAAACCAGGAGAGATGGAGAAGATCTGAGAGAGATCCAAGAGTGAGAGATCTGAGAGAGAGACACAGAGGCAGTAGTCACAGGGGCGAAGGGACAGAGACGGAGAAGCAGTGCCAGAGCAGATATGGAAGGAGAAAAGAGGTTAAGCTGACAGGGACACTGGCCCAGGGCCTGGGTCCAGTTGCCCAAGGCTGTCAAATGCAGTCATTGTGGGAGACCCTGGAGGAGAAAACCAACCAGGCTGATGGCTACACAGAGGACTTGGAGCCAAGGGCCCTCAAAGACTGTGGTAGAGGCAGAGCCAAAAACAGGAAAGATTGCCCGGGACCTTAACCATAACCACACCATTACATAGGACCCCCCAGCAAGGGCAGCTTTCTCCTCATTGTCTTGAAGCACCATATTCAGAAGCAAGACTCAGTAGAGCAAGATCTGAATTCAGACTCTTAGTGATGGTGTGTGGGAAGGGTGTTCAGGGGCTGAGCAGAAACTTAGCCAAGATGGGGAGGTCTACCCCAGAGTCTAGGGGGAGGGCAGGCCCAGGCCCAAGGGAACTTGTCTTCACCATCCTCCAAGATCCTCTCCACTTCTACTGACCGATTTCCAAGACTCATATTTTCCTCCTACACACCCCAAGGCTGGGCAGCCTGGATGCCTGGGTCTTGATGCCTGGGTCTCGGCCCAGAGAAGGGCTTTGGCCTGGGCTTTGGCTTGGGACAAAAGGGTAGAGGCTAGGTGAGAGGACCCTCCAAAGTCCTCTCCAGGGGGCTCCAGACACTGTGTGTCCAATCCTGGCAGATCTACAGGGAAGCTGAGGTCCAGGCCCTCTGGCCCCTGTTCCCTTCCCAGAACTGACTCTTGGTTCCTCCTTTCTCTAATAACAAGGGAAGGTGGTGGAGGGGGGTGGTTGTGTTAGTGACAGCGGCACATGGGGACCACCTGACTCCAGCCTGTGCCTCTGGCATCTGTGGCATCTTCTGAGATATAAATACAACCGAGGGGGCATCTACCCCACCCCCCAGCCAGCCCCTGGCCCAGAGGCCTGGGGAGACTGGAGGAGAGCGAGGAGTCACTCTGAACCGCCTCTCCTTTCCCCTCCGCAGGGTCAGCGTGCTGGTGGGAGCGCCCAAGGCTAACACCAGCCAGCCTGGAGTGCTGCAGGGCGGTGCCGTCTACCTCTGTCCCTGGGGTGCGGGCTCCGTACACTGCTCGCCCATTGAATTTGACAGTAAAGGTAACCCCCTTGGGTAGGGGAAGCTCGGAAAGGACCGGGGGGTGCGGCTGGGGGGCGGGTCGAGCGGCGCCGGGAGCAAGGGGGCGGAGCCTGTCCGGGTCTGTGGCCACGTGCGGTCCCCGCGCGCTGGCGCTCCAGCTCCGGGGAGCGCCGGCTCCCCGTGGCACTCATACCACGTTCCCAGTCTAGCCCAGCCCTAGGAGGGCGGGTGTGATTCAGAAACATGTGGCTCTCATTTCCCCTGAATCACCCACAACTCTGGGAGACCGGGGCAGCAACACAAAGACAGGGAGAGCCACACAGACTTTTCAGTCCATCCGACTAAGCACTGACTAAGTGACAGTGCATGCTGGGCACTGTGCGGGGGCTGCAGGGACCGGAACGCGATGAGACTACCGCCCTCAAGGAGCTCCGGATCTGGAGTAGATGCAGAGGTGGGTGGGAGTGAGACGGAGGGAGACAGCAGAGAGAAGGGCAGGAATAACAGCTAACACTTTCAGAGCACTTGCTCGCTGCTGCCTGCAAGCAGCATACCTCAGCTTGCTTGATCCTTTCAACGGGGGGTGGGAGGGGGTGGGGGGTGAGGTATTATCCCCACTTCATAGATGAGGAAACGGAGGTTAAGTAACTTGTCCAAGGTCACGCAGCTAGTATAGGGTGGAACAGGGGCATGAACTTGAATAGTCTGGCTCCGCAGATAAAGACTGGTGTGAGGGACAAAAAGAGGAGAGATAAAAAGATGGAGACAATGGCGAGGGCAGGGAGAAAAATCATGAAACAGACTTTTTTTTTTTTTTTTTTTTTAACCTGAAAGATGAGAATCA
The DNA here is from genome assembly GCF_030435805.1 of Mustela lutreola. Taxonomy (NCBI): domain Eukaryota; kingdom Metazoa; phylum Chordata; class Mammalia; order Carnivora; family Mustelidae; genus Mustela; species Mustela lutreola. Next base: position 61,072,027 of record NC_081297.1, read on the forward strand.
GAAGAAAGAAAAAACTGTCCTCTAGAGGCCAGAGATAACACTTGGAGAGAGAGATGAAGGGAGAGAGAAAGAGCCGTAAGGGGGCAGAGACCCAGATAAGAAAGGGGATGGAACAAGGTGTCATTAGAGACTCAGATCCAGCCACAGAGAAGTGGAGGCAGAGGACTACTCTCAAGGGAAATAGCCTTTCTTCCCCACCACCCTCCTGCCTTCACCTTCCCACAGGCATCCCTGTCCCAGCCCGGTGAGGAGGCACGGGGACAAGGGGAAGTCAACTCTAGAAAGCCTAGGTTCTGGGTGCATACACATGTGTGTGCACTTGTGTCTAGGGAAGGGGTGAGTGAGGCTGCACAGAGCAGACTCTAACGACCCTTCCCAGGGCACCTGGGTGGCTCAGTCATTAAGCGGCTGCCTTTGGCTCTTGTGATGATCCCAGGGTCTTGGGATCCAGCCCTGATGGGTTCCCTGCTCTGTGGGAAGTCTGCTAATCCCTCTCCCACTCCCCCTGCTTGTGTTCTCTCTCTCGCTGTGTCTCTCTGTGTCAAATAAATAAATAAAATCTTAAAAAAAATTTTTTTTTGAATTAAGACCCTTCCCCACTCCTCCCAGGGAGTCACGGGGCTTGGGGTTTGCAAGCACCTGGGTGCTCCCAGACTGAGGGTGGAGGCCACTCGAGGTCTCAGCCATCCACAGTCCAGCCTAACTGCCTTTTCTCACTTCTCCAAGGCTCTCGGATCCTGGAGTCATTGGTGTCCAGCCCAGAGGTAGAGGAGCCTGTGGAGTACAAGTCCTTGCAGTGGTTCGGAGCGACAGTTCGAGCCCATGGCTCCTCCATCTTGGTGAGAGCCCACAGCCCCAACAGTGCGGTGATAGGAGATGGGTGGCTGTTGACTATAGTGGAGCACAGGCCTGAGGGAGAGAGGAGAGCCCCTTCGGACTAACCTGCTCCTGGGCCCTGTCAGGCCTGTGCCCCTCTGTATAGCTGGCGCACAGAAAAGGAGCCGCTGAGTGATCCCGTGGGCACCTGCTACCTCTCCACAGACAATTTCACCCGCATTCTGGAGTATGCACCTTGCCGCTCAGGTAGGGCAAGAGAGGGCATGAATCCTATGTTTGCCTTCTTCCCATGAATCCCCACACCACCCCAATTAGCCTTTCCGATCACGGTCAAGTTCAGGGAGGGCCTTTCTCTGGTGCCCCCACCTCCATCCCTCCCCAAGCTCTCTCTTTCCTGTGAGACCCATGTGTGCTGGACTCCTTCCCACTGCCTTCTCCCCTTGCAGATTTCAGCTGGGTTGCAGGACAGGGTTACTGCCAAGGTGGCTTCAGTGCTGAGTTCACCAAGGTGAGAGGGTGGCCTGGGAGGGAAGTGGCTGTGCGTGGGTTCACCCAGGAGTCAGGACTAGATGTGGACTCCTCTTCTTCCCCTACAGACTGGACGTGTGGTCCTGGGTGGACCAGGGAGCTATTTCTGGCAAGGTAAGTCCTTTCTCTGCCGTCCCTCCGTCCCCTGGCACACGGCCTCTCATCTCTCCTCCCGCCTGAGGTCACCATCCCTCTCTCTTCTCTGCCCCTGTCTTCTTTCTCTTCCTTCTTAAGATGTGTATATCCTTTTCTACCACCCTCCACAAGCTTTCCTTCCCTGAACCAGACTTCTGCAATGCCACCCCGCCGTCTCCCACTGCCCTCCCCCACCTCCTCCTCTGTGCATCCAACGCCTTGTCCCCTTCCCCAGGCCAGATCCTGTCTGCCACCCAGGAACAGATTGCAGAATCCTATTACCCTGAGTACCTGATCAACCTGGTGCAGGGGCAGCTGCAGACCCGCCAGGCCAGTTCCATCTATGATGATAGCTACCTGGGTGAGTGAGCAGCTGGGGAAGGAACTAGAGGGGGAGAACCTCAGGCACTTTTGCCCCAACTCCCCCACTTCCTCTTCTTCCAATCAGGCATCTGCAGTCCCGCTGTCATACTTGTGGGCAAGCTGTGTATGAAGGCCCAGTAGGGGTGGGGGAAGACCTGGAGGGTGGGCCACAGCAGAGGGGTCCCCACAGGAATACTAATACCCACTCTCCCTGTCCCCCAGGATACTCTGTGGCTGTGGGTGAATTCAGTGGTGACAACACAGAAGGTGAGTGTGTCCCCAGGTTGGGGGACAGATGGAGGAGACCCAGGACGAGGTGCCACAGGAATGAGACCCCATTCTGGTCTGATTCCCCTTTTCCCCACCCTTAGCGCACAACTTTCTCATCTCTTTGCAGACTTTGTTGCTGGCGTGCCCAAAGGGAACCTCACCTATGGTTATGTAAGACGCAGCCTGACCCTCCCTCCTTCCCTCCTGTCCCTTCCCTTCCCCTTCCCTGGCAAATCACAAAGAACCATGCACCGCAGTTTGTGAGGATTCAAAAAGTGGATCAGAACCAGGGCTCTGGAGGCAGCCCTGGGTTCAAAGACTGATGCTTACTCTGGATGAATCATTCTGTTATTTATTCATACCCTACTTTATTCCATAAAATCCTTAAACCTACTTAGCCTCTCTGAGCCTCATTCTTCTCTGTATAATGGGATAATAATAGTTCTGACCTCACAAGGCTCTTATAAGGACGAAATGAGATAATGCCAGTGAAAGGGCTTAGTGAACTCTTAGGCAGTGTACAAGTGGTAGCTGTTATTATTAGACCGTGACAAGTGCTTTAAAAAGGACATAGATAAGAATGCCACAAGAGTTCATCCAATTAACAACGTTTATTAAGGCAAGGTAAGAGATGAGAAGATGAATAAGACACTGTACCCCATCTCATAAGGTGCTTCTAGTTGAGGATGTGAGATAGGACCCGGGTCGAGGGACAGAAACTATTCCCAAGCACCTCGGTGCCACAGGCTCTGCCCATTCCTCACAACAAGCTAATGGGACTAGATGATACCAGGCACATTTTCCACATGAGAAAGCTGAGGCTCTGAGACCAGGCAAGTGATTTAAGATCACCCAGTCAGTAGGTGGTCGGAGAGAGGTTTAAAACCAGATCTGTCTTATTCCAAGTCAGCCTCCTTTTTTTCTTTCTTTTTTTAAAGGTTACTTTTTAAAATTTTTAAAAAAGATTTTATTTATTTGAGAGTGAGAGAGAGAGAGAGCACAAGCAGGGTTATTATAAGAGGGAGAGGGAGAAGCAGACTTTCCTCTGAGCAGAGCGCCCGATGTGGGGCTCGATGCCAGGACCCTGGGATCATGACCTGAGCCAAAGACAGACGCTTAACCAACTGAACCACCCAGGGGCCCCAAAGTCAGCCACCTTTCTGCACTGTGATAAATTTCAGAAAAGTGGCTAAGAGGATATAGCAGTTTAGGGGAAGGAGTAACCTTTTTAGGGCAGGAGCAGATCAGAGAAGGTTCTATGAAGGATCCATGGAGATGAGGCTAAAGGGCATCTGGGACAGGAGCATGAAAAGCATAGAAGAAAAGGAAAAGAAAGTCAGGCCATTGTAGCATTGGTGGGATAAGGAAAATAAAGAAAGGTTGAGGAAAAACAGATAGTTTGGGGCCAGATTCCCCAGAGCCTCAGAGGACCAGCCAAGAAGCTGAGAACTGGGGCAATGGCTGCAGGGAATCATGGATTTCCAAGCATACGTGTCCCTCCTGGATCCGCTCCAGGACTGTCAGTCTCTCTGCTGTGTTGGAGTCAGGGTACCCAGAGGCAGGGACAGAGCCAGGGACTGTCCAGCAATCCCCGGAGTAACAGCAGCAAGAGTGGGGAAGAGGGCGAGGAGTCAAGGGCCAGTCGCTAAGGGGAGACAGAGGGGAGCCAGGAGTGTTGTGGTTTGGGAGGCATGGGGGATGAAGAATGACTAGGTCCCAGCATGCATTCAGCATTCAACTGATGATTGCTGTCTGCTGCTCACCAAGCACTACTTCAGGCTCTGGGGAGAAAGCAAAGACCAAACCGGAACTCCCGCCCTTGCTTATCATACATTCTAGTGCATATAGATGGACACGGACAAATATGAAATCCATCAGTAGTTAACCAGCGATACGGAGAAAACTAGTGAAGTTGCCATGTAATGGAGCTACCTGGCATAGAGATGGGAACGTGAAAGCAAAGTCTGGAGGAAGTTAGGAGACGAGTGGTCTGTGTCTCCCACAAATGCCTCTCCCCAGGGAATCCCATGCCCATTTGTCCTCCACCCAGGGGATGGTCTGGGAGTCCAAGACTAATGGGTGTATCTCATCCTCTCCAGGTCACCATCCTTAATGGCTCAGACATCCGATCCTTCTACAACTTCTCAGGGGAACAGGTGAGGACGCTCACAACCCAGCTTGGCCTTCTTCCAGCGAAGTCCCAGCCCCAACCTAATAAGCTCAGCCCAACTTCTCAGGCTCCCTGGAGTCTCTGACATACCCCTCCACAGTCCCTGTTGATCCTGTCGAGTGACCCCCTAGTTCTGACCCAAAGCTGCCCTTTTGTCAATCTCCACCTCAGATGGCCTCCTATTTCGGCTATGCAGTGGCAGCCACAGACATCAACGGGGATGGGTAAGTGGTGGGAAAGAGGCACAGTGCCATGCCCTCCCCAGATCCATGATTGAAGAGTGGGAGTGAGACAGAAAAACACAAGGAGAGTTTTTCTCTGGATCTCACCCCCAACCCAGTGCCTGCCTTCCCCATGCCTGGGAGCCAGGAGAGAGCAAAGGGCTAAAGACCTCAAGTCTTCTTGCTTTGGGAAGAGGGAGCCTGGGATCCAGGATGCCTGGGATTTCCTGGCAGTGGGGCTGGAGGGGAGGTGGCAAGGCGGGGTCTCAGGATACCTAGGTTTCCTCCCTGCCCTCAGGCTGGATGACTTGTTGGTGGGGGCACCTCTGCTCATGGAGCGGACTACTGATGGGCGGCCTCAGGAGGTGGGCAGGGTCTACGTCTACCTGCAGCACCCAGCTGGCATGGAGCCCACACCCTCCCTCACCCTCACGGGCCATGATGAGTTTGGCCGGTTTGGCAGCTCCTTGACCCCCCTGGGGGACCTGGACCAGGATGGCTACAATGGTAAGTGCCATGGGCCCCAGGAGCTAAGGAGGAGTCTGGGGCCTGAGTCAGAAGGAATCTGGGTGGCTGTCAGCTAAGATACCCAGATCCCCCGGTGACTCCTCAGGGAGGTTGTGTAGACTTTAATCCTCATGTCTGGGTTTTGAAACTTGAAGAGGTTCAAGATCTTGGAAGAACGGATGGTGAATAATGATCCTGGGTTCTGGGTTCCGGTGGAAGAGATTCAGACTCCTGGATTCCCAGCCTCCTGACTTGTGTATGTTGTGTGTCTTGCAGATGTAGCCATTGGAGCTCCCTTTGGTGGAGAGACCCAGCAGGGAGTGGTGTTCATATTCCCTGGGGGGGCAGGAGGGTTGGGCTCTAAGCCATCCCAGGTTCTGCTCCCCCTGTGGCCAAGTGGCCACACACCAGACTTCTTTGGCTCTGCGCTTCGAGGAGGCCGAGACCTGGATGGCAACGGATACCCTGGTGAGCAGTGGCTGAGGCCTTGTTCACCTTAGAATTCTCCAGATCACAGACCCCCCTCCCCCCTTCTCTGCACGTTCCTGGGGTCCTGGGTACAGTTCTAGAATAATGCCACCAAGTGCCCCTGTCCCCTCCTTTTGACCTCCTTTGAGCAATGACCTAGAAGACGGTTAGGAAGGAAAGATGTTGATTTGGGGCCTGCTGTAAGGGGTCCTTTCTTGACTTCTTGCAGATCTGATTGTGGGGTCCTTCGGTGTGGACAAGGCTGTGGTGTACAGGTATGAATTCTAGGGGGGGCAGCGTGGGAAGAGTGGGAACTAGGGAATTTCTTGGTAGGGTTGGGAAAGTGCGCAAAGGACGCTGGCTTCCTGGGGCTTGTGCATCAGCCTCCTGCACCTGGATTCCAGAGAAGTCTTAGTTCTATCGACCTCATATCCACTCGTGGCAGGGGCCGCCCTATTGTCTCTACTAGTGCCTCCCTCACCATCTTCCCTGCCATGTTCAACCCAGAGGAGCGCAGCTGCAGCTTGGAGGGGAACCCTGTGGCTTGGTGAGCTGGGGCCCAGGAGATGACAGGGAATGGGTCTGAAATACCTCAGTCTGTGCCTGGGAGTGCGCAGAGAAACCAGGTCTGGGGAAGGGGGACAAATGCGGGTGTCCGTCCGGGTCTGGGAGGTAGGTGGAGAATAGGATGCCTGTTCCTTGGATACACCAGCTTTCCTCTTGGTCTTCTTCCAGCATCAACCTTAGCTTCTGCCTCAATGCTTCTGGGAAACACGTTCCTGACTCCATTGGTGAGGGAGACTGCCTGAATCTCTTAGGCCTTGGGATGGGGGATGGAGGGACCGGGGACTTTGGCACCTCCCTTCTCTCTGAATAGGTTAAGGGGGAGAGACAGATTCTCCTGAACATATGTTCCTGGCTGCAGGCTTCACAGTGGAGCTCCAGCTGGACTGGCAGAAGCAGAAGGGGGGAGTAAGGCGGGCACTCTTCCTGGCCTCCAGACAGGCAACCCTGAGACAGACCCTGCTCATCCAGAATGGGGCTCGGGAAGACTGCAGAGAGATGAAGATCTACCTCAGGGTACGGCCCCAAGGGCGGAGAACAGACTGGCCTGGGTTGGGGGTGGTGTCCCATAGAACTGGGGTCCCTCTTGAAATAAAAGAGATTGGGAAATCCCAATGAGAGGCTTGGGACTTTGGGGGCTGAGGAAGGGGCCCTTCTGTCTGAGGAACTGGGCACCAGGCTGTTGGGGCCTTGGAAGGAAAGAGAATGGTCATATTTGGACACCTGGATTCTTTTTTTTTTTTAAATATTTTATTTATTAATTTGACAGAGAGAAATCACAAGTAGACAGAGAGGCAGCCAGAGAGAGAGAGAGAGGGAAGCAGGCTCCCTGCTGAGCAGAGAGCCCGATGCGGGACTCGATCCCAGGACCCTGAGATCATGACCCGAGCCGAAGGCAGTGGCTTAACCCACTGAGCCACCCAGGCGCCCTGGACACCTGGATTCTTGAGGGCCCTGAGTGGACAAAGAGATGTGAGAGGCTGAGGAGCAGGACCATCAAGTCCCCAGTGTTCCCTGACACAGTGAATTCTTTCCCCCACCCCCCAGAATGAGTCAGAGTTCCGAGACAAGCTCTCCCCAATTCATATTGCTCTCAACTTCTCCCTGGACCCCCAAGCCCCTGTGGACAGCCATGGCCTCCGGCCAGTCTTACATTACCAGAGCAAGAGCCGCATAGAGGACAAGGTGAGGAGAGGGGGGAGAGAGGAGATCTGGGAAGAGATTGCCCTGGGCACCCGGGGCAGGGCCGTGGCGGGAGGAGCCTTCAGCTCAAGAGGAAGTCTAAACTCCCCCTCTCAAGGCTATCCTGGTCCTCAGGCTCAGATCTTGCTGGACTGTGGAGAAGACAACATCTGTGTGCCAGACCTACAGCTGGAAGTGTTTGGGTAAGTGAAGGCCAACATCAGGCTGGGGGATTCCAGATGCCAAGACCTCAGAGTAGGACTTGTTGGAGTTTGGAAGCACCTGGCACCTGAAAATAAGTAATAGGGATATACTGGCAAGCTGTGCGACCTTAAGAAGTTACTCAACTTCTCTGCGCTTCAGCTTCTTTGTCTGTGGAGTGGGAATGATAGCATCCATTTCTCTACCTTTTTGGAAGGACTATGTGAAATAATCTACGTAAAACACCTGGCTAGGGGATGCCTGGGTGGCTCAGTTGGTTAAGCATCTGCCTTCAGCTCAGGTCATGATCCCAGCGTCCTGGGATTGAGTCCTACCTCAGGCTCCCTGCTCGGCAGGGAGTCTGCTTCCCGCTCTGCCTGCTGCTCCCCCGCTTGTGTGCACACTTGCTCTCCTTCTCTGACAAGTAAACAAATAAAATATTTAAAAATAAAAAATTAAAAAAAAAATCAATCATCTGGACTAGTGCTGGCCATAGAGTTGGAACTCAGGAAATGGCAGCTATTATTATTACATTATTATTATGGTTCATTGTCCTGGTTTGGGGATTCATTTCCCAGTGTCCTTTACCCTGTGTTTCCCCTCCAGGGAGCAGAACCACGTGTACCTGGGTGACAAGAACTCCCTGAACCTGACTTTCCATGCCCAGAATGTGGGTGAGGGCGGTGCCTATGAGGCCGAGCTTCGGGTCATAGCCCCTCCAGAGGCTGAGTACTCCGGACTTGTCAGAAACCCAGGGGTGAGAGGGGCCTCTCAGGTTCAGCTTGGGAGGGGACCTGCCAGAGGGGCACCAGAACCTTACCCATACCCACCCACCTCCAGAACTTCTCCAGCCTGAGCTGTGACTACTCTGCTGTGAACCAGAGCCGCCTGCTGGTGTGTGACCTGGGCAACCCCATGAAGGCAGGAGCCAGCGTAAGTCTGGCGAGGAGGAAGGATCTGAGAGGGCAGTGACCAGCCTGTCCAGAGCACAGCTGTGGAATAGGGAAGGGGGCTGGAAGTGGGGTGAGACAAATGCCCACTCTAACAGGCTCCCTTGTCCTCCTTCCTTGCCCCACAGATCTGGGGGGGCCTTCGGTTCACAGTCCCTCACCTCCGGGACACCAAAAAAAACATCCAGTTTGACTTCCAGATTCTCAGGTAGGGATTAGGGGGTGAGGGGCTGGGTGGGGTGGAGCCTGGTACAGGGGGACATCCCCCTTGCTGGGCTCCAGCACCGCCTCAGTCTCTCTCCATTCCGCAGCAAGAATCTCAACAACTCACAGAGCGAAGTGGTTTCCTTCCAACTCTCAGTAGAGGCTCATGCCCAGGTCTCCCTTAATGGGTAAGCACCAAGTCAAAATGTGGCCTTTTTTGGAAGGGGAGATGCTTCTAGGAAAGGATGTATCTAGGATTCCTTCCGCGGTCCTCTAAACCACCCTCCTCCTTAGTGTCTCCAAACCTGAGGCAGTGCTGTTCCCGGTGAGTGACTGGCATCCCCGAGACCAACCTCAGGAGGAAGGAGATGTGGGCCCTGCTGTCCACCACGTCTATGAGGTGAGGAATGGTAGGGGACAGGGGCTGGGTTCAGGGCAGGCTGCTGGGAGTGGAGGGACGAGAGAGAATTTCATCTTTGCCTCCTGACTGCCTCCTTCACTTCTAAGATAGGAGACATGCAGCAGGGGACAGTGGGCCATGATGCCCCAGGGGTCTCAGGAGGACAGAAGCCCTCAGCTCCTTCTTAGGGTGGTTGTGTTCCCCTCTCCTCAGCTCATCAACCACGGCCCCAGCTCCATTAGCCAGGGCATGCTGGAGCTCAGCTGTCCCTGGACTCTGGAAGGTCAGCAGCTTCTCTACATGACCCGGGTGACAGGACTTGCCAACTGCACCACCAGTCACTCCCCCAACCCACAGAACCTGGAGGTGAGAGGCCTGGAGACTGGCATGGGAGGAGGGACTAGGATTCGGGAGGTTGGGGAAGGTCACCAGAGGCCTGGAAAAGAAAAAAGATTGTCCCTAAAGCTAGGACTGTGAGAGGGGCAAAATAGCAAAGATACCTCAAGGCTGTGGAAGGGGGAAAAGATTCTTTTTTATACACTGCCTGAAATATCCTTCCCTTAATTCTTGCCCTGGCATACTTCTAGGGTCCATCTCTGTCCCACCTTCTCTGGGAAGCTGTCCTCAGACCTGTCCCCCTGGGCCCTTATGCCTGGTTTAAAGTTTATTTACTCATTGGCAACATTTAAGTAAATGAGTATCTATGCTAACACTGTTATAGGCTCAGGAAATATCTCACTGAACAAAACTAACAAGGTCCCCTCTCTCATAGAGCTTACATTTTAGTAGAGAATAAGAGACAATTAAAATTGAAAGGTGGGGGGCACCTGGTTGGCTCTTGGTTCAGCGTTTGCTTTCAGCTTATGTCATGATCCCTGGCTCCTGGGATCGAGGCCCAGAGCCCCACATCAGGCTGCCTGCATAGCAGGGAGTCTGCTTCTCCCTGTCCCTCTGAGTCACTCCCCTTGCTTGTGCTCTCTCTCTCTCTGTGTCAAATAAATCAATAAAATCTCTAGAAAAAAGAGAGAGAGAGAACAGATTGAAGCTGCTCTGGAACCCAATGCTAGCTGACTTGGAAGCTGTGATGAGGTGGGAAAGGCAGCTAACGGTCTCTTCCTTTTTCCAGTTGGATCCAGAAGGTTCAGAGCACCACCGCTTACAAAGACGGGAAGCTTCAGGACGGAGCCCAGCCTCCCCAGGACCTCAGATCCTGGTAAGTCATACTGGGACTTGGGTTCTCAGAGCCACCAGAAGGGCAGAATTCAGGGTTCAAGCCTCTTCTTTCTTCCCAGAAATGCCCTGAGGTGGAGTGTTTCAGGCTGCGTTGTGAGCTTGGGCCACTGCACCGGCAAGAGAGCCGAAGTCTGCAACTGCATTTCCGAGTCTGGGCCAAGACCTTCCTGCAAGTGAGGGAGCCTTACCTCCACCCTGACCTTCAGGCCAGCCTGATCATATCCTCACTTTCCCTACTGCCCCAGCCACCTCCTTGGGTGAATGGGGCCCAGACAGTACAGCTCCCCTTCCTCACCCTTGTTTAAGCAAGGCAGTGTGTCCTTTGTGCCACCTAGTGGCCACTTTGGGAATGGCAGGCCTCTTCAGGCCGTTTGGGAGGAGGGAGAACTGTAGGGAGACCAGCAACAGAGAGATGGAAGATGAATTCACAGTGGAGAGGCGAGCTGATATAGGAATAGTAAAGAGCAGTCATTTATTGAGCAAACGCTGCTGGCCAGGCAGTGTCCTGGATGCTTGACCCACATTAATGACTCCAAAAAAAAAAAATTGTATTAAACATGTAGCTATCTAATTATACATTATTTAGTTACACATTTGTTATCTCATATAAGGAACACAGATATTCAGGAGAAAGTAAGTCCAAAACAGGGAAAGATCACAACCTGAACCAGATTGCGGGGAGCCCTCTGTCCTCTAGATCCCAAGAGGGGTGGCCCTGAGCACCTCTTCCCCATCCACAGCGGGAACACCAGCCTTTTAGCCTGCAGTGTGATGCTGTGTATGAAGCCCTGAAGATGCCCTACCGAATCCTGCCTCAGCAGCTTCCCCGAAAGGAACTTCAGGTGAACCTGGGCCAGAGGTCTGAGCTGAGGAAGGTTCAGAATACGGGACCCGGCACTAGGACTGGGACATGGGTGGGGGCTGGCCTTGTTGTTTGTAAAAAATACGTATTGAGCATTCCTGTGTGCCAGGGTCTGTGCTGGGTCCTGGGATATAACAATAAGCAAGATGAACAGTCTCTTCACTCTTGGAGTTCACAGGCTAGCAGGCAATGAGAACACAGTGTAACAAGCACCAGGATATTTATGCGAACACATCAGAGGGACACTTTTTTTTTAAATATTTTATTTATTTATTTGACAGAGACAGCGAGAGAGGGAGCACAATTAGGGGGAGTGGGAGAGGGAGAAGGAGGCTTCCCAGTGAGCAGGGAGCCTGACCTGGAGCTCGATCCTGGAATCATGACTTGAGCTAACAGCAGACAGACGCCTAATGCCTGAGACATCCAGGTGCCCCTTAAGGAACACTTAAACTCAGTCTTGCAGGGTCAGGAAAGGCTGCCTGGAAGAAGTGATGTTTCAGCTGAGACCTGAAAAATAACTAGGAACTACCAGGCTGATTGGTTAGGAAATGTATATTCTTTGGGAAAGGAAATTAGCAGGTGTGAAGACCCCAAAGTAAGAGACAATAATGCACACCTTGGGAATTTAAATTTTGAATTCAGAATTCTGTTAGCCCAACCTGGGTAGCCCAACCTGGGAGGTGAGAGGTGAGCTGGATCTGATCGCAAGTGGGAGCCAAGTGTAGGTTGGGGAGAACTAAAGGCTTTCTAGTGACTTCTTCTGACTTGCTCCCTAGGTGGCCACGGCCATGCAGTGGACCAAGGCAGAAGGCAGCCATGGCGTCCCACTGTGGATCATTATCCTAGCCATTCTCGTTGGCCTCCTGCTCCTGGGGCTGCTCATCTATATCCTCTATAAGGTCAGTCATGTCCTACCTGGGACTTGGCCACTCCCTCATCAGGTTCTGCCCTGAACCCAACAGAGTCCCAAGCATCTATCTCCAGACCAGTTCTCCAGCCAAATACCCCCCCACAACCCCATCCCCACCCTAGCCACACTCGCACTATCCTTATCCTGCCCGTAGGATCCTTCCACAGCCCCCAGCTTAGAAGGAGTCTCTTGACTTGAGCTATTAAGTTTGCCTAGACTTGCAGAATCAATGCCATGGCAAATATGTGGCATTTGTGCCATCCCATCCCCCAGAAGCTAATGGCAGCCATCACTAATTGGCCAGACCCTGTAAGTGGCCTCAGAATCCTTCTCAAGAGGTAGCCACTACTAAGCATTCAGACGTAGAACTTGAATCAAACCTGTTTGCTATCCCTAGCCTAACTGGGGGCAGTTTTACAGCGCTGATAAAAGAACCCCAAAAGCAATCCTGGCTTTAACCCTCCTGGCCCATTGGACCTATTGTAGAAGTAGCCTTAGCAGCCAGGATTTAGGCCAGTTTTGCAAAATGGGGAGACTGGAAGTGCTAGAATCCTCTTCATTTCCTCTTGGGATTAGCTCTGGGGAGAAATGGAAGCTTGAATATCTAAACTCTCTCTCCTTACTCCCTCACTAGCTCGGATTCTTCAAACGCTCCCTCCCGTATGGCACCGCCATGGAAAAAGCTCAACTCAAGCCACCGGCCACCTCTGATGCCTGACTCCTCCCAGTCCCAGACTCCCAATCCTCAAGGCCCAGTCCCCCCCACCCTCAGTTTACTGACTGGGAGGGGGCTGGGCACTTTCCTGAAGGTGCTGAGGGCCAGGGAGAAGCTCCTCTCCCCAGCCTAGAGACATACTTGAAGGGCCAGAGCCGGGAGGTGAGGAGCTGAGGATCCCCTCCCCCCATGCACTGTGAAGGACCCTCGTTTACACATGCCCTCCTCATGGATAGGGGAACTCAGATCCAGGGATAGAGGCCCCAGCCTCCCTGTAGCCTTTGCATTTTGGAGAACGTTTCCTGAAAACAACTTGGAAGTAGCCCTGGGGAATCCGATCCCAGTTCTCTGGGCCAGATGTGCCACCAGGACTTCCTGTCCAGCTCCAGACTGCAAAGATCTATCCTCAGTCTTGCCAGAGATCACAGGAAGCCCCCAGCTAAGAACCTGGAATCTGGGGAGTGAGACTTGGAAGCTCTGGACAGCCCCACCCTGGTGGGCCAGCAAGAACACTAACAGTGGATGGTGCCCCAGGCCCAGCTCAGGACAGATCCCAAACAAGGATCATGCTGGCTCAGAACCAGCTCCAAGAGGACTCAGAACTCTAATGGGGCCAGATCGAACCTGGGGCCTGGGGTTGATCTGGGACCCAGACTCAGACGTTGGTAACCTAACCAGGCAGATCCAGGATTACATTTGAGCCTGTTCCAGACCTGGGCCGGGAGGCCCAATCCACCTCTGACTTGGGAAAAGTCAGGAATCACCCAGAACCCTGAAGGGGCCATGATGGTAACAGATCTGGAACCTCAGCCTGGCCAGGCACAGGCTCTCACAGTCCCCCAGGAAAAGGGGAGCCCACTGTCCTGGGCCTGCAGGATTTGGGTTCTGCCCACTAGCTGCACTGACGCTGCCCCTTTCTCCCTGCCCACCCCGCCCCCGTTCAGCTCCGGACATCCGGGACTTATTTAAACTATGTTGCAAGTGCAATAAACCCGGCCCTGTGCCCCCACTGACCAGAGCTGGAATTTGTGTCCTTTCCTACTCTTTCCAAACCCAACCTGGAATCAGATGGCTTGATGCGTAGGAAATGTCTATTTTTCACAGTTTCTTTCCTTGGGAGGCAGAAGTATGACCCCCAGGAACTATGGAACTACTTTCTGGGTTCCCTTCTCTTAAGTGAAAAAGATGATGGAAGGGGTGAAAGGAGGGCTTGACTCCTGCCCATCACCAGCCCCACAAGATCTAGTTCCCGGCACCTCCCAGAGAGAAGAAAAAGAATCCTTTCTCCTTGGGTTTAAGCGCTAAGGGAAGAATACAGAACGGGAGGTCCAAGTTGAAGATGGGGGAAGATGGCCCAGAAGACTCACTGGGTTTCTCTAAATCAAAATAATGAGATGGCTTGAGAGAAAAAGCCACAAAATGCAATCAGAAGAAAGCCAGTTAGGTTTTTGTTTTGTTTTGATTGCTCAGTATATGCTGGTAGGTAGAGAGGGTGTTAAATTGTTAACATACTTTAGTTTCTCTAGCGGTAATCCTGTCAAGTAGATACCATTAGCCCCATTTACACCAGGGAAAATTGAGGTCCCTGGAGGTTATATAACTTGCCCAAGGTCACCAAGTGAGTGCCAGAGCAGAGTCGAATTCAGCCTTGTCTGACTGAGAAAGCCCTCATTCTTAACAACATCCCCTAAGGTATAGGTCTTAGAAGAGAAATTGAAATGAGGGAACCCCTCGCCGCCCTCTGTCTTTTCAAGGCCAGTCCTAATGTGCCGCAGGAGGAAGGAGAGGGATACTGAAATTCTAATGGATTGTTGGAGGCAGAGATGGCCATGTGATGCTGGAGCAGAATTCGACCACTAGAGGGCAGCATGCCCACAAATTTATGGGAATTTTGGGCAGGGAGTGCCTAAAGTCCAATTCCTCTTTCCCCCATCACCCTATTCTTGTTAACTTAGGCTTCTGCCTAGCAGTGCTTACGTCACATTAAACGTATCTGTCCTGGGAGGTCAAGGCTGTGCATGCTCCCATCTGTGACTTCTTGATAACTGTACCTCAGAACTTCTTTCCAGAACCTATAAATGAAGAGGGACTGATAAGGAGGAAGAGAGAAAGAAAGGCCAAAGCCACCCAATATTTCCCAGGATGGCAGCTGATGCATAACAAGGCACTGGGAATTCTCAAGGAAGGAAATCTTGTATTCCCCTGCTTGGGGGAGGCATGGAATTGGCTTCAGTCCAACTCCAGGGGCCAGATTTGAGATTTCTTACAGTATGGGCAGGAGGAAATGAGGAACGGAAGTGAGCTGTGTGGGGTATTGGGCTGGTGTCATGGGTGTGTCTGTGTAGGCCTGTACCTTTGATTATCAGAGAGTGACAGGGTCTCTCCCAAGGGTACACAATATGAGAAGGAATTTTGTGGGTTCAGAAAGTCCAGAGTTGCATCTAGCACCTGCCTTCCTGCCCCTGAACTATACTTCTCAGGCTCTGGTCTGTTTCCCCTTCCACATCTCCCCGCCTCTCCAGAGGATGTCTGCCTCTCATTCTGAGACTTGAGCCATCCGGGGACAGGAGGGGAGGCTAGGAGGCCTGAGCCCTCTCCCTCTCTTTGTGCAGAGATGGGAAAGAGGCCCTGGGTAGAGAACAGAGCAGCTGGGGGTGCAGAGAGGGGGAGGGGGCTTAGGAGAGGCAGCTGGCAGGCGGGAAGCTGATCTGGGGGTCTCAAGTTTCTTGACATCAATTAGAGCAACCGGCCTGGGCTCATTAGTAGCCCCGGGTGCAGGGCTCATCAATAATGAATTAACTCCGCACACTGCCCGCCACCCCCCCCCACTGCACCCCCCCACCCCCCCCTCCGCCCCCGCCTGCCTGCAAGGTCACCCCGCCCTCCAGCCAGCTGCCTTACCTTGGTAAGTTAAGCAACCCCTCTTCTTTTTAAGATTTTATTTATTTGACAGAGATCACAAGTAGGCAGAGAGGAAGGCAGAGAGAGAGGGGGAAGCAGGCTCCCTGCTGAGCAGAGAGCCTGATGCGAGGCTGATGTGAGGACCCTGGGATCATGACCTGAGCTGAAGGCAGCGGCTCAACTGACTGAGTCACCCTGGTGCCCCAGCAGCCCCTCTACTGAGACCTCCCTAACTCAAGAGTCCCTGGGGGCAGTGTGGGAGAGCTGACAAGGCAGAGGGCTAAGAAGTCTCTATGAACAATCAACCACACCTACTTTTTGACTCCTATTTGTTCTGATTCTACCAAGGAGGTGAGAAAATGGCAAGAGGCAAGAAATGGGGGCAGGGGAGCAGGAAGTAGGATGCATAACAGGGCCTGGGGAGAAGCAGTCTTTGTGATACTAGGGTCAAACAACATGGTGGTAGATTGGAGCTAGAGTAAGAGGACCTCCTCTGATTGGCTAGGAGACCCTACATTCTCCCCCAAGGTCAGATTTGGGCAGCAAGACCTGAGTCCCCTGAGATCTCTGGGCCTCTGGATCAGAAGACCAAGGCATTGAAACCCCCAGCATTCTCTTGCCCTTGAGCTGGAACAACTTTTCTTGAAACCAGATCAGTGGGGGTTAAGGTAAGAGACTGCTGAAGTCCAGAACCAGGAACTTGAACTTCTCATCTAGTCTCACTTCCATGCTGAACCCAGGAATGCCAGTCTCCAATCCCCCTTACCCTTCCTCCATTGTTCCAAGACTCCAGTCCTGCCACCCTTCCAGCAGCAACCTCTTCCTCCCTGCCTCCACCCTTCTTAAATCCCAAGCGTTCTAATTCCCAGTCACACCTCCTTTCCCTCTGGCTGAGACTGGCCTGAAGCTGGCCGCATGGCATTCTGGGAAGTCCTCCTACCTTCCTCCTCTGGGGGCAGGTATAGACAAGTCCAGGCCATAGCAGCTGCATCTTCCACAGACACTTCACAGACTCCCAGACCCAGACTCCTGCCTCATGCTGGGGTCCCAGTTGCTCATCTCTAATCAAGTCCCCCTGTTAGTCCTTAAAATACATCCCATGTCCTGCACAGCCTCCTGACATTCTCCCCAGCCCGTACATTCTGTCCTATTCCCCATCCTCCCCTCCACCTCACCAAACACCCCACTAGTCCTCTTCAATTGGAGCTCACCTTAATGGAGAAGGCCCCGGGTTTAGGTCCGGATGCCTGATGGATGCTCCTATCCCCACCCCAATTCAGGTCATCTGTACAGGGCAGAACCTCAGTTCTGGGCTTTGTATCATCTTCTGGGAACCCTAGTGATCACCGTTGCAAGCTTCTTTTTCCACCTCTTTTTGAGTCCATTGATTGCAATCTCTTCACTCAGACCTTCCCTAAGGACCTGGGCATTTGAACCCCAGCCAGAAATCAACCTGGGATCCGTCTTCAGCTCCACATTTCGCCTCTGAAACCCAGCCCAAACATCCTGCTCAGAGAAACAAAGTCAAAGAAACAAAGGACCTTAGCATTCCCTGCCCTCCTCCACAGCTGACCCTGCCCAGCCTATCACTCTGAAGAGGACCCAGGTGTCCCACCCAACCCAGGCCCCATCCCTCCCCGGAGTACTCAAGCATTCCCTCACCCCATATCAGCTCATGACCAGACTTCCTGCCCTCAGACTCAGCCCTTCCCGGGAACCCAGGCATCTTAGTTCCAGGCTTCCTCCATCACCTCACACCGCCTTGTAGATGTCGTGTTCCCCCAGTCCTGGCTGCAGTGACACAGTAAATCCAGGAGACCGGGGCCAGCAAGTGGGAGAGAAAGCGGGAGGGGCAAGGAGCGGCCGAGACACCCCCTCCTGGAGCCCAGGGTGCCCGGGTTCCCCCTCCTCCTGTCTTCACCTGCTGCGGGCTCCGCCCCCGCTCCGCCTGGGCCGGCCTCTGCTCCTCCCCCGACTCCTCCCCCCGTACCCCCAGCCCGGCCAGAACGGCCCCCGGGACAGAGCGACGCGGAACCCCGGGCGCCTGGGTCCCCAACATGATCCTCGGTGAGTGGGCTCTGCGGCTCTGGGGTCCGGGGCTCCTGGGTCCCTCTCAGTAGGTCACCCCCCCCAACCTCCCAGCACCGCGGTGACTGCGGCCGCCCGTCAGCAACCGGTTCCCCCTCCCCCTTATTCTGGCTCCACATCTGGGGGTCCCCTCTTCCCCTTTTCCCCAAGCTGCCGCTTCTCTGGGTGATTTAGGGAGTGGTGAAGGGGAAAGCCGAGCCGAGTAAGACCCCCGCCCCATAATGAGGACATTGCGTATTCATGAGGCTCATGAATATTATATGACGGTCTACGAGAGGCTGGGGGAGAGGGCTGGTCTTGGCCTGGTGGAGTAGAGGAAAAGGTTCTGACCCGTTCCCCCACCAACCCCGCCACACACACACGCCCTCCCCCACCCTTTGCTCTGACACTCCGACATCCTTCTGGGCCCAGGATAAGAGGGAAAGGAGGAAGTGGGGGGCGGGCGGGGAAAAGATGGTGGGTGTAGCTTCGAGGTGTGTGTGGTGGGAGGTGGGAACCTGAGGGTCGGAGATAAGGGGGCTGGGGAGAAGCAGGGGTGGGAAACTGTCCATCCCAGGGCCCCTGCGGCTCCAATCCTGCCTCCGCAGCCATCCTGCCCCAACACGCCGGGACCTGCCCCTCTCTCTCCTTGCTCTGGCTGCCTGGGCCCTTCCTTCCCGGCTTCCTTTTTCTTCCTTCTCCCCCCACCCCCACCCCTCCCTTGGGCCGGGGGCACCAGGGGACAAGGAGCAACGGAGAGAGTAAGGATGGGGGAGGGGAGCCCCTGCGGGGCTCTGACAACCCTTCAGCCACAGCCACCCCATCCTCATGACCTACATCGGAAGGGAGCCCCAGGGTGGGGGAGGAGAGGGACTAGCTGTGCGCCTGGACTTCTTAGCTCCCCCGGTCTCATAGTCACTGGCCTGTTATGTCCTCTGACCCCTGACCTCTGCCCTGGTTAGGCCAGTTCCTGGGCCCTGTTTATGGTGGGGGACACCCCTCCCTCTCAGCAGGCCCACACACTCTCTGCCTCCCACTGGGGACACCTGGCTCCATGCTGGCGCCCCAGGGCTTCCTGGCTCCTGCCTCAGCCCTCTGCTGGGTCCCTCTGCTGGGTCCCTCCGCTGTTTGCCTCCCTGGCTCTTTTGCTTCCCTTCTTTCTTTCCACCTCTGTTAACTTCCCACTTGTGGGCTTTCTCCCCTTCTGCCCTCCTTCCTCCATCTCTTTCTCTCCCCGTGCTGTGTCTCTTCCCTCTCTCACCATGTTACGCACTCCATCATACCTACTCTGCGAACGAGGGAACGGAGGCATGAATGACTGGCTGCCTGCCTTTTTCCCGAAAATATCTCCAGCAAAGAAGAGATTCCTCACCCAACTCTGGAGACTGTCCCCGCCCTAAAGTGACCCTCACGAACACATCTTGGACTCAGGTCCCCAAAACATAGACTCCACATTCCTCCAACCTCTGCAATCCCTGCAGAGCCTATGTGCCCCACCCTGGGCAGGGGCCCCAGAGGCAGCCTCGTGCTTACCCAGAACAGGCCAGTGACAGCAGCACTTCCCTTGGTCAGTGGGCTCAAAAGACGAATTCAGGAACCTGCTCAGACCTGACCAAGACTCCATACCTAGGTCCACCAGTTGGACCCCCATCACATCTCCTAGAGGACCCTGTAGTTAATTCCCTCCTTCTGCCTACCTACGGAAGGGTGGGAAGCCTGCCCACTGGGCTCAGGCCCCACCCCCAGAGCCCATAGTAAGATTTTCTGTTCCAAATGCTGAGGTCTACTGAGTCCATGTGCCTGGTGGCCCTGACCAAATGGTGGGGCCCCGCCAACCTGCTCAAGATCTAGACCATGGGCCTGAGTTTAAGCAGATGGTGGTTCTGGGCTCAATTCCCTGTTCTGGGCCTTTCTTACTGTCCTCTCCAACTAGGCCTTTAGGGGAAGGGGGCATTGAAGGAAGCCCTTTCCTGTCAGATTGTGACGATTTCCCAGGGATCATCTCTCTTTCCTCTTCCTGGCCACCTCCTCCCTTTAGCCCTGCCCTGCCTAAAACCACCCTAGGGTTATTAAGGATGATATTTTAAGTAGTTGTTCATAATCATCCCCTTGTTGCTTTAATCTTTGACTTCAAAGCTTTTCCAGCCCTCAACCTGCCTCCTGTCCAGATCGGGGAAGTTGAGGCAGAAGGGAACAGATACATGGGATTTGGTCAAGATGTCAAGATGCAGGGATTCGAGGCTCTCCCCCCAGTCCCCAATTTTAGGCATTGCTGGAGAGGCAGAAGAGGCCCAAAGGCCTGAAGAAAAAGAAGGGTTAGAGATGAGAGCCCAGTCCAGACCCCAATCCAGTTCCTCCCTTGGCCCCAGAGTTCAATTCCCATCTTAACCCAGTGCTGACCCCACGCTTCTCACCACCTTAGGTTGGGGCCCTAATACTACTTGCAACCCTAATCCCAATACCTCTCTCCGATCCCACTCTCACCTGGCACAATCTTCAAGACCAGCACTAACTCACACCCTACCCTTACACCTTTCCTGACTCCTATGCCTGTCACACAGGACCACTCCCTAAGCCAGCTCATGGCAGACATTCCCATTCTTTACCACAAGGGCTTGAGGCCCCAGGCCTGACCTAAGACAGCCAAGGGTCTGGGACTCTGACCTGGCCAAAATTTCTGGGGAAGGGAGGAAGGAAAAGACCAGACATCAGTGGGATGGAAGGAATTAGATGTAGCTTGGTTGTGGCTCAGTGCTAGAGGGGAAACCCTAGCAGGATCAAAGTGCCTAGGGCTAGGTAGGACAAAGAAAGGGACAGATGGACATCCAGCCAAGGGTCTGAGAGTTCACCCTCTCTAAAGTGCATTGGGAACTGTCTTTAATAAAGCATTGGGCAATTCCCCACAGAGCTGGGTGGGGCTCTATCTGTTGGAGGTAATTACTCTAATGAGCTTCCCTCTGGAGAGGCTTGCCCCAGCCAGGCCCCAGCCAGGTCCCAACTCCTCCCTGCCCTGCCTGACTTGCATTTCGATCTCCTACCCCCTCCAAACCCACCTGAAGCCCTCACCTAGCCTGATGTCAGAAGCCCTCCAAACCCACCTGAAGCCCTACCTCATTTCCTGCTTCCCCAGTCCTCACTATGTTTCTGCCCTTCCCCACCCCCATACCCCATCTCTAGTCTACCTACAAAAGTGTAGTGCTTGAAAACCCTGTTTCTGGAGCCAGATAGACAGGTTCAAGTCCCTCACTAGCTGTGTGACCTTGGTCAAGTAACTCCCCTTCTCAGAGCTGATTGTTGTCATCGATAAGGTGAGAACTCGTTTATCTAGCAAACATTTATTGAGCTCCCTTTGTGACAGGCCAGCAATTTCCATGGACTCGTTCAATCCTCTCAACAACTCCTTGCGGCAGTGCTGTTGTTCTCTTTTGCTGAATGAACTCATCACCTAGCTCCTGAGCCTTGGGGCCATCCTCAGGGAGACCGTGTATGTCCAGTGCCTGGCATATAGGAAGCCCTCAAAAAGGGGCAACTGTTATTCTCAGGGAATAGGAGAGCCCGCCTGAAACGGGACCCCTGCTTCTGCCCACTCTGCCCATGAGCTTCCATCAGCCCCTCTTCCCAACTCATAGCACAGTAGACCCAAAAATCAGGAGGGAGACAGGTGAATCTCTGCTTGCCCACCTTGCTTCCTTGCCTAACTCCATTCTCATTTCAGTCCCCGCCCCCACTTCCCTCCCCTTCCTCCTTCCCTCCAGGGCTCCTGTCCGTGGAAGAGATGAGGTGCTGGCCACAGGGAACTGAATCGCTGCTATTTATTTTCCTCCAACCCCAGGAAGTGCAGGGACCTTGCTCTCCCCTTTCTCTCCTTGAACAAGATGGAATCCTGTGCTTGGATCACATCTCCATGCCTTCCAAGTGAGATTAGAGTCCTTCGGGGGTTATGTAGCCGCGAAAACATTTGCCACAGAGCGTGACAATCTTGATTTAAATCCCAGTCCTGATACTTATAGGCTATGTAATATCAGCCAAGGTTTTTAAGTTCCCTGAGCCTCAGTTTCCTCATATGTCTGATGGGGAAAATAGTATCAGCTACCTCCATAGAATCATAACTGCCTCAGAGATTAAATGTGATAATACTCAGAACTCATTGCCTGGCACATAGCGGCTCCACAATACTTTTTATTTTCTACTGCCTTTTCTAGAACTCATCTCTGTCTTCTTTTTTCTTTTTCTTTCTTTCTTTCTTTTTTTTTTTTTTAAGATTTTATTTATCTGTTTGAGAGAGAAAGAGAACATAGGCTGGGCGAGAGGGAGAGGGAGAAGCAGACTCCTTGCTGAGCAGGGAGCCCCATGCAGGGCTCAGTCCCAGGACCCTAAGATTATGACCCAAGCTAAAGGCAGACATTCCACCTACTGAGCCATCCAGGCGCCCTCATCTCATCTTCTGAGATGGGTGTATGAGTGTTGGGGCTTCAGAGAGTCTGGAGTTGGGGAAAGGGGTCAAGGAGCTGAGCTGCTCTGGGGCGGGGCAAGTGCCAGCCCAAACCAGCTGCTAGGGGTGGGTGCTGTGTGCCTGGGACTCTGGGAGCGCTCAGGTTTCTCTCACCATTCCTGATGCTGCCCAGGGCTCGTTAAGGCTGCCCTGGTCTGGTGTGCCAGGCTTGGGGTGGGGTGTGGGGGGGTGCACGCAGAGGGGAGAAGCCCTGAGGGGACAGACCAGGAAGGAGAGGTGGTCAGACTGCCCCTCAGACTGTCGGTTCCTCGCTTCTCTCTCCCTTTCTTGCTTTCTTTCTGTCTTTCTTCCCTGGTCTCTAGCTCTGTGTCCAGCTTTTCAGCAGAGTCTCTTTTTTTCTCTCTCATTTCACTCTCTTCCATCTCTCTGTTGTTCACTATCCTTTTCTTTCTCAGTATCTATGTCTTTTTTCTCAATCACTTACTCCTGCTTCTGTCATTCTTTCCTGTTCTCTCTCATTCACTTTTGTCTGTCTGTCTGTCTCTCCTCTCCCCCTATCTCATCCCAACTCTGAGGTAGCAGAGGAGGGAACCCACACAGGGTTTACAGACCCCCAGCTGCCCAAGGGCTAAAGCCAAGCATCCTGCCTTTTACTTCGACCCTTAGCCATCTAAACCCCAAGCTCCCTGCAGCCTTGACCTCAGGTACCCTGGCCACCCACCCTGGCAGAAGGGACAGACCCCTCCAGACCTTTCTGGATCAGCTCCCTGCCCCCAGCTGTGCCTGAGCCCTCCCCACCCCCTCCCTCTCGCCTCTGATTCCCTAATCCCTGCTCCCCCGCCCTCCCCTCTGCCCCACTTTTCCAGGACTCTGATTGGTTGATTCTACTGACTAGACTGGGGGGAGGGGGCTGGCAAGAGAGGGGGCAGGGGGCAGAACCAAGGGAAGGGGACGCTCTCAGGCCCAGGCCCCTGGGGGGCCAGGGCCAGGCCACTGCCTGGGGGCAGCAGTCACCAGAAACTGAAGGTATGCAAAGGGGCAGTCTCTATGGAGGGAGCAAGAAAGAACCCCGGGGTACCCTCTGCCCCAGTAAGGTCAAGGGAGGACGGGGCCAAGCTTGCAGCCTCTTTGCTTTGCCTTTGTTCCTGGGAAGCCCCTGTTGTAGGCAGGGGGTTGCTAAAGCAGTAAAGGGCAGCCGAAATTCCCTGACTGGTGGACTACGAGGTCACAGAAGGGAGTTGGGCTAGTGGAAGCCCAGAGGGGTCCTGAGGGCCTTTGGCCCACCCCCTTTGGAGCCTAGCAAGTGTCCTCCCATGGCTCTGGGGGGAGGAGAAAAAGGTTTCCAGGGTGGGTGGGTAGCGGAGTGGCTAGCCTGGACTTTCATTTCCCCTTGGGGTCAGACCCAGGCATTCCCCTCCCAGAGGCCAGGCTGGCAGTTCCTCCTGCCAAAAGCTGGAGCTGAACACTCACAGTAAGACAAAGGGGCCTGCAGGAAGACTGGAAGGTTGGGGGAGTGGTGCTCTGAGAATGGGCCCAGGCAGTCCACCTTCCAGAGCAAATGCCACCCACCTATGACCGACCCCCAGAGATGTCCACAATTAACCAGGATTTCTGACCGGCACAAATCACAGCTCTTTGGGCAGCCTGACTTAGTAGCCCTCCTCCAAATCTATGCCTCAGTATTCCCCTCTGAGCAGTGGCATGAATCACCCACCTGACTCTGTCCTCCCTGGGGTGAGACTTAGCCTTTGGGATTCCTTGGGGGAAAACCAAACCAGAAGAAGGGAGTGACCTGAGCCATGGGGCTCCCGAGTCCTGCTGATCTAGCAGAGAAGGTCCACAGAGAAGGTCTGTGCTCTTCCTGGGTCTGTAAGATGCCTAAAGGTCTTGGGGGAGGGAGGGAGGCTGGAGAAGGGGGAAGTGAAAACCACCCAGAAGGGAAGGACTGGTCTGCACCCTCCCCTGGGCCCACAGGGCACTGTGCTCCATTGCTCCGGACACAGCAAGCAGGGGAAGTGTGTGTGCACCACGGGGGTCACACTTCTGAGTGTGGGGGCCCCAGCTGGGGAGTGGGATGGATGGGTTTGGGCGGGGCTCCCAAGCCTCAACGTTCCTGCCCCATGTAATGCTTTCTCTGTCCTTCAGGCAGCCTGAGCCGGGCAGGGCCCCTCCCTCTGCTTCGGCAGCCCCCCATCATGCAGCCCCCACTGGACCTCAAGCAGATCCTGCCCTTCCCACTGGAGCCGGCCCCCACCCTGGGCCTCTTCAGCAACTACAACACTGTGAGTAGCAGCCTGCCTGCTTGCCTGCCGTACCCTCCCCCTGGCTCCTTCTTTCCTTCCAACTCACCCCTGCCCTCTTCTCTTATATCTAATTCCTTATCTCCTCTTAGGACCCCATCTCCCTGACTTCTACAAACATTGTTGGCTATTTGGTACACTACTAACAACAATAGTTAATTTTTGCTGAGGCCTCACTCTGAGCCAGATCCTGTGCTACATGTTTTATATGAATCCTCTCACTGAGTCCAACATCTAGAGGAGAAATGAGACTTAGAGAGGTGACTGTGACTCCAGAGAGGTGGACAGGGGGACAGGTGCTAAGCCCAGAAGGAGGGAACAAGCCTGCCTATTTGAAAATTCTAACTCTTTCGCATCCACAGCTGGATGGGGAGGGTCAGTGGGTTAGGGCTTAGAGGGCTAACAAAGTTGTCTAGATTGAATACAGTATGAAATAGGGAGCCATCATCTATTCCTGAGCAGGAAAGTGACTTGATAAGAGCAGCATTTGGGCAAGGTGGGTGGGACAGCTGGTTGAAAAGGAGCAGAGGCTAGAGGAGCAAAGCCAGGCCTGCAGGGAAACCTGGAAGTCCAGACTGGGCCAGTGGTAGGGCCATGTGAGTGTATAGGAAGGGGAGCGGCAAGGTGTTTCCAAGGAAATATTCCTAGGTCATGGTGACCAACTGGTATTTGGGGGTTTGGGGAAAAGGGAGAGGATGAGTAAAGACTGACTCCAGGACTCAAATCTCTGTAACTGGAAGTCACCTTGACAGGGGCAGGGGTATGGAGGAGGAAGCTGGTCTGGGGTGGGCTATTGAGCTCACTTTAGGACATGGTGAGCTGGTGTACAAGTGGATTGTTGAGCCGAAAAGGTCCAGCAGACAGTTGGAATTTGGGTCCTGGCAAGTGGGCTCGAGCTAAAGGTTTGGGGGAAGTCAGTTTCATTCAGCTCAGATAACCCATCATCAAACCATATTCAGCTACAAACGCTGACTGAGTTTCAGCGACGCACCAGGCACTATAGTAGGTGTTTCTATACCTGATCGCACTTCATCTTCACCAAAACGCAACAACATAGACATTAGGATTCCTGTTTCACATAAAACAAGGCAGAAACTAAAGCTCAGAAGGGTTTAGTAATTTACTGCAGTTGACATGGTATGTGCCAAAGGTATGATTCAACTCCATAGGGAAGCTGTTGTTTTATCGCTGTTTCACAGATGAGGAAATTGAGTTCTAACTATAAGCAAGGCACTATTCTAGATACAATGGAGACATGAGGGGGGAAAATGACAAGGTCCAATCTTTTTTTTTTTTTAAAGATTTTATTTATTTATTTGACAGAGAGAGATCACAAGTAGGCAGAGAGAGAGAGAGGAGGAAGCAGGCTCCCTGCTGAGCAGAGAGCCCGATGCGGGACTCGATCCCAGGACCCTGAGATCATGACCTGAGCCAAAGGCAGCGGCTTAACCCATTGAGCCACCCAGGTGCCCCGACAAGGTCCAATCTTGAAAGACCTTATATTCAGGGAAGAAATATCGACATCTATGCAGTGATCTATAACACAAAACAGAGCAAGAGTTACAAATATTGTGACAGAGACACAATGGTTCAAGTGAACAAAAAAAGATTTTGAGCACCTACTAGGTGCTGGGTACAGGACTGTCTGTGCCCTTGGGGAGCTCATGCTCAGTAGGAATGATAACAAGTGAACAGCTACCCTATAGTGTGAAAAGAGCTGTGTCAGAGGCATTTAGCTTGTATGGGAGCCCAAGCAGGGTGTCAGGAAAGACTTGCTGAATGAGGCAGTGCCTAAGGGACCAACCAGAGCTGAACAGGAGAAAGAGAACAGAGGAAAAGAGATTGAACCCAGAGGTGACATGATTTGGGCTTTGAAGAATTATTAGCAGGATTTTAAAAGGGACCTTAGAGAACATTCCAGACTGAAGAAACAGCATGAACAAGGGCTAGAAAAGAGCACTTGAAGAAGGGCAATTGATTCAGTTTGGCTGGACCAAAAGGGGCTGAGAATATCTCCTTCCACCCCCTACCCTCCCACTGTCATCCCTGTCCCCCCACTCCCCACCCCCTGGTCTGCACACCTTATTTACATTTACCCTTAGGTCTCCAATGTCATTTCCCCCATTTTATTAGATGAGGAAACACAGACCAGAATGACCAAGTAAGTGACTTGCCCAAGGTCACAAAGCTAGTCAATTCGCATGGATAGTTCAGGCTTTCTGACTCCCACAGGGCTCAGGCCCCACTGCCTCTAGCAGGGACTAGCTATTTAAAGCCATGAGTGCTGATAAGCTCAGAGGGTGCCGCGGAGCGTTGAAGCAGCACCAACTTTGGCATCTGGCCGGCAGGATTTGAATTGACATTCCAAAAGTACTGGCTGTGTGACCTTAGGCAAATCGCTTCACCACTCTGAACCTGAATTTTACCAGCTGTAAAAACTAGATAGTAATAGTATCAACACACAAGGCTGTTGGGAGAATTGTATCACATAGTCGTAGTGCCTGGCCCAAAGTAAGTGTTCTGTGTTAGCCACTAGGATTAGTATGTTATTGCTATTATTTTCATTTAAGAGAGGATCAGAGAGAGAAAGGTAGTATGGCCAAGGCCTCAGCCTTTTAGAAGAAGTAGACTTAGGCAGCAGGAATAGGAGGAGGCTCCAGCAAAGGAAATGGAAGAGCCACTGGAGGGGGTGGGGAGGCAACCTGGTTCCTGTAGAGTTGGAGAAGCCAAGGGAGAGAGTGTGGCGGGCTGCATCAATAGTGTCAAATTCTGCAGGGGAATGAGGACTGCAGAAAAGCTGCAGACAGCCCATTGGCAATACTGTGCAGCAGTTAAGTACATGGCTTTGGAGTCAGGCAGCCCAGCTTTAAATTCAAATCCCAGTTCAGCCACTTACTAGCTTATGACCTTGGGCAAATTATTTAACCTCTCTAAACCTCAGTTCCCTCATCTATAAAATGAAGATAATGATAGTACTTATTCTGAATAGTGGTTGTAAAGATTAAATTAGATAATCCATGCAAAGAGCTCAGTACAGAGGCTGGTACATTGCAAGGGCTCAGTCAACATTAGCTGGTGATGGTGGTGGGGTGGCCGTGGTTTTATTTTCATCGCAGAGTCTCTCCCTCCCTGGACTAAGACCTCCAGATCTCTCTCCTACTGGGGCAGTTCCTACCTCTTAGACCTCTTGCCACATTATGTTTTCCTCTGCCCTTGGATGTCCCTCTTTGTCTCCCAAAGACAACCTCTCTCTACCTCCAGCCCCCCCACGCTTCACTCTTCTCTCTATCCTATGTAGAATGGGAGAGGGTGAGATCCAGAGATGAGAGAGGGGGAAACCTAGGACTTGTCCAGAGAGGATGAGCAGGTGTCTGGGGGAGTGGGTTGCTCTGCCCTCCTGTCCCTCAGCCACCAGTGCTGCCCCTACTTGACCACCAGAGGGCAGCAAGTGCACGAAGCATAAGCTCTTTGGGAACCTGGTTGTCCAGCAGGTGGCGGGCGACGCGGCGAGGTGGGAAGAGGTTAGGGACGATGTCCCCAGTCTGAGGTCGCTTCTGCTCTGGACGCCCCCGAGCTCCACCGTTCAGAGGAGTCGCTGAGAGCGCAGTGCCTGACACCTAGGTACCTGGGCTCAATTTTCCCTCCTTAGTAGAAGCGACGTGTAAAAAGGACAAAGGGGTAGTGCTTAGAGGGAAGAGAAGGGTCGTTTGGGGACCTGGAAGAGAGGTTGTTAGCAAAGAAGTGAGGGCCATGGCAGAGGGGATGGAAGAAAGGAGAAGCGTCCGAGTTAGAGAAACAGAGTCGTCCAAAGGATTGGTGGGTCCAGTGGAGACCCACTGGACCCAGGACTCTTCCTGGGAAGAGTGGAGGAAGCCGAGGTCACCTGGTCAATACACGGTCGCTGGGCCGAGCGGCCCCTCTCCAGGGCAAGGTCTACCCTGGAACGTGTATCTGGATACGGACACCCCTTCCTCTCCTCTTTTCACCCCAGCCCCGCTTCATCCCTCGCTGGCTCCCTAGCCCCACCCCCGTCTGTGGCCCGCCCTCGGCCCCGCCTCTGGGGCGGGCTCCGGTCTCGGCCGGCACCGCCTCCCCTTCTCCGGCCCGGCGGGCCGCACAGCCCCGAGCCACCCGGGCAACGAGCGCCGCGTCCCCGGCCTGCCAGGCCCGGCCAGGCTCGGGTGCCCCGCCCGGGTCCGCCGCCCCGGGCCATGGAATCGCGGCCCCCGGGGTCCCGCAGGGTAAGCCACCCGGCCCCTCTTCTCTCCCTGACTCCCGACGCTGCCGCAGCGCCCCCCCCACCCCATCCCCGCCCGCCCCTGGCGGGCGGGCTACCTCTCCTTTCGCTTGGTCCTCGGGTTATCTGGCCCATCCCCCATAGCTGGCGCGGTCCCAACCAATCTCTGGATCCCAGCTGGCACCCCCAGACTGTTGCCACCGTACTGGATACCCCCACCTCTGCTTCTCAGATCCTTGGAGTCCCCCAAATCTTCAGACTTCCCATCAGGTCTTACATGTACCCTCAAATTACCACGCCGTTTACAGCCCTCTTATCCCATCCCGGCGTCTCTCCCCTTCCCAGCATCCCTCCCCCACCAGCTTCGACCTGCTCTTTAGACACCCCTAGCTCTCTTTCTTTCCTATTTCAATTCTTCCAATCCCTCAATTCTTCCCATCCCTGAGATTCCACCCTCATTCCCTTTTCACCTTTATGGGGGGGAGGGGAGAGGATGGGGAAGTGGGGTGGTCAAACAAGGGGCAGCGGTTTCCATCAGATAAAGAGCAATGGAAGGAAATATAATCGTGCCCCCCCTTCGTGTTCCTGATCTGGTTTCCTCCCTTCCCTCCCCCTTGCCCTTCCTGATTCATTTTGCCCCAGCTTCAGGGAGCCATTCCCCTTCATGTGTGCTGTTGGAGGGCAGGTGGGAAAGGAATGTTTTTGTGGACCTTTCCAGGCAGTGTCTAGGCCAAAATCCCAAGGAAGGGGCTCTGGAGGGGAATGGGCTGTGGGAGATGTTGGCCTCCACCCCTCCCCAGAGAGCCGTCATCTAGGTCACCAGGGCCTCTTGACCTTGGCCTGGAGCGGCACTTCAGTGGCTCACATTCCACCTGCGCAGGGATTGGGCCCAGGAGCCCTCACCTTCAGCCTGGTGTCTCCTCAGTTCCTGGAGGAGAAGGTAGGAAGGACCCACCACCCTGGGTTGGTGCCCTCTAACCCACCCACCCCCATCCCTGGCTGTTGTTTATGGTCTTAAACCTGAGGAGGGGTGTGTGCAAAAGAAAAGGCTCTCAGCCTGACAGGAAGGACCCAAGTGGGGCAGAGACCCATTCTTCCAGGATGGTTGTTGGGACAGTCAGCCCACAGGTCAGCCTCAGGGCAGTCTGGGGAGCAGGCTGGGGCAGAGACAGAACTGGGACCTCTGCTGTCCCCTCTCCATCCCACCTCTCTCCCTACTGCTGTCATCGACTTAGGTTTCCTGGCCCAGATTGGGTTTCTGTTTGGGCTGAATTCCATTCCCCACCCAGCTTGTGAGGAAGCCCTGGGGCAGGGGGCTGGTGGGGGGCAGGGGGTGTCTCTGGGTAGGGAGGACTGACGCCTGGGACTGGGAGCTGAGAGCAGTTGTCTGCCTCCCCTTTCTGATTAAAGCCTGTCTCCAACTTGGTCTGTCTTTCTTTTTGCCAAACACATCATACATTCACACAGATAAACACACAGCTGAAGATTACACAACCTGACCATTCATGGCGTCGGCAAAGCCCCCGACACAGAAATGTTGATACATAAATGATGTACACACAGCACATGACACTCCTTCACACTCCACCCATGCACAGATTGATCACAGCCTGCCTAGACACACACAGTCACACCCATTCTTCCCTTGTTTGGCTTCTCTTTGAATAGGACCTGGGTTTCCAGGAGGTGAAAAGTGAGCTACTGCAAGGGGCTGCTTCCAGCCAAGGACAGACCCAGTGATGGGACACTTATCAGTCAGACCAGTCATCTGAAATTGGTCATGGCTCCTGCCTCTACTACTACTAAATCAGGCAGCCCATTTCACAGGGATCTAAAGCCCCCTTCCTGACATTACCCCCAACCAGCCAGTGAGGCTACTGGGGAGAGTCAGGATATAGGGACTTTTCAGATTCCAACCACCTTCGTCCCCCTGCCTCATGTTTCCGTCTCTCACCAGTATCTTATGGGAACCATGAAGACCTGGGAACAGGGAAGGGGCTCAGCTGAGGAGCTAAGGAACCCCAAGTCCCAGCCACTATTTTCCACTTGATTCTTCCACCTAGAAGACAAAAACTTCACTCTAATTTCATTCCGTCCTTAGGAGAGGTCCCAGCCATCACTCAATCCTCAGTCTCGGCTACATTCCAGTCTCGCCTCTCCCTGGCTGCCTAGGGGCCAGAAGGGAGGAGGACTGTGCAGGGAGGCAGTTTTCATGCCTCTGGTCCCCTGGCTTCATCCCCTGATAGCTGAAGGACTCAGAGAGAAACTCCCATCCTCTCCCCTCCTCTTGTGAACTCTTGGCAGGAGACTGCGAAGACATCTGCTGACCCAGGGTGGGGGCAGAGACGGTTCCCAATCACGCCCAGTCCCACAGCCCTGCCCCAAAGAAAGAGTTCAGAAGATCTTTCTGCTGCCAGACCAGACCAGCTTCTTAGTCCCCCCACCCCCACCACCACCACTAATTCCCCTTTATTCGCTACAGCCACGTGTTCTCACCAGAGTTCTTTTACTCCCTTTAGATCTGCTGCCTTCAAGAGGTCTAGGAAGTGTGTTAGGGCAACCGGGGCCAGATGGGAAGCTGGGGATATCTGTCTCCTGGGACTAGAAGCTTGCATTAGTAGACATCTCCCACCAGAGTGGGGCCAAAAGAGTTCAAAGGGCTCAGCTGAAGGCCCTAGGATCTGGGGTGCTTTGGGACTTCCCATCAGTTGAGCTTCTGGTGGATTCGCCTAGATAGAGGCCAGAAAAGAGAGTTGGATTGTCGTGGTGTGATGAACTGAGACAGCAGTCCATGTTCGAGTACCAGCTCAGCTGTTAACACGTGATAGGACCTTGGGCAAACCACTTCTACTTTCTATCAGATGGGAGCAAGGGGCCAGTTGATCCCTCACGTCCCTTCCTGTGCGGTGAAGATTGGGCTAGGAGGGAATCTGGGGACTGAGGCTCAGAGCCCTCAGGCCAACTGAGAGCTAGAGAGGAGTTTCTGGGGATTTTGGTTCAACCCAGCTGCTACAAATGTAGGGGATGATGGACATAAGCTTGTGCTGGGGTTCCTGGCTCACCCCAGCCTGCCTCCACAGATGGACCCTGTGCAGAAGGCTGTACTCTCCCACACTTTTGGGGGACCCTTACTCAAGACCAAGCGACCCATCATTTCCTGTAACGTCTGTCAGATCCGCTTCAATTCTCAGGTAAGAAGCGTAACTGCTCAAGGGGGTGGGGCAGCAATAGCCAGGGGATGTCAGGGGAGGAACAAAGAATGGGGATACTGCAGGAGGGGCAGGGGTGGATGGAAGGCACTTGAGAGGTACAAGAGGTGGCTGTATATTTCAACACGAAGTAGGCCAGTCCTCTATGGTTGACCTCTCCCTCGCTTGACGACTGAGGCTTCCCTGGTTCAGAACTTCTTACAACACAGGTAGCCATCATGTCTGCATGGGAGAGTGGCCTCTGGCGCGCTAGTCCTTGGGCACTGGTCTGAGTTAGGACACTGAGTCCCCTGCAGAACCTGTGCCTCCATGATCTCTGCTAAACTCCTCCCCTCACCCACCCACTTCACTCTAACCTCCCAGCTTCCTCCTCTCTCTACCCTTTCCCATGACAGACTTTCCCATGGAGAGAAACCACCCAAAATGCAGAACCTAGGTGTCAGGCCTTTCCAGCCGTCCTCCCTCTGAGGCTCCCCTGGGACTTTGTGGGGTACAAGTTCTCAGAGATTTTGGAGAAAAACAGCAGAGCCTCATTCTGCTGAGTAGGGGGAAATAAAGCACATTCTGTTTCTCTACCCAGTCCACACACACACACCATGATGCCAGGCTCCACACATCACTGCTCCACCCCTGGGCCGTCAATCTTCTTAATTCATCCACACGTTTTTATTTCTACTCTGTCCATGTCTGGGTGACCTTGGGGCTCCAGGACTGTATGTTCTTAGCAGGAGGTGTACATAGGAGTCAGGATAGAGCCAGGACCAACCCCACTTTAGGTCTTTCCTTTACCTTAATCCCAGGCATCCCCTCTCCCAACCCTGGCTCCACTCCCTGGTGGAGGGCAGAGAACTAGAGGGGCAGGGGGCCAATAGTAGACAGCCTTCCCCTCTTTTGCCCTCCCTTTCCCTCCCCCACCAAGTGGCTCTGTTTTGACAGCTGTCTCTGCTGCTGTCTCTATCTCTAGAGCTGGGCTTGGGGCCAGGGTCCTCCAGGGTATCCACAGAGGCTTCAGGAAAAATGAGAACCAGGGGGAAGTAGTCAGGAGAGAGCCCAGACCTCAGGGCTCTTTGGGACTCCCAGCCTGAGTATAGAAGCAGTGAAGGCTGCCTCCCAGGACCAGGAGACATAGGCAAAGAGGCCAGGGGGCCAAGAGATTGCTGGCTGGCTGGCTGGATTACTAGGACCATCCCATTTAAGATTCTATTATAGGTTGGGGTAACCCTCCCTCACCCAGAACTAGGTAAGGAGCCGGAGTGAGCAGCCAGGCCCTGGGTGTGGTGGTAGGGTGGAGCCTGGGCTAGGTAAGGATCCAGGTTTCCACCTACTCAAGCTTGAGAAGCTAGTCTGAACCCCAGGAATAACCAGCCCTCCTTGGCATGGGGCTTTACATCTCACTGGTACAGTGAGAGAGTCACTGCAGCCTGCTGAGACCACCCCAGGACCTGAAGGAGCTCTGTGGGGAGAATGGTCAGATGAAAGGTGATCTCAGATTCCATTTTCTTCCTTCATCCCTAAAGAGCCAGGCGGAGGCACACTACAAAGGTAATCGCCACGCCCGAAGAGTCAAAGGCATCGAGGCTGCCAAGACCCGAGGAAGGGAGCCTGGCGTCCGGGAACCTGGAGACCCAGCTCCCCCTGGCAGCACCCCCACAAACGGGGATGGTGTAGCTCCCCGTCCAGGTGTGTCTGAATCCCGCTCACCCTACCCTCTCCCCGCATTGTTCAACCCATCTTTTTTTTTTTTTTTTTAAAGATTTTATTTATTTATTTGACAGAGAGAAATCACAAGTAGATGGAGAGGCAGGCAGAGAGAGAGAGAGGGAAACAGGCTCCCTGCTGAGCAGAGAGCCCGATGTGGGACTCGATCCCAGGACCCTGAGATCATGACCTGAGCCGAAGGCAGCGGCTTAACCCACTGAGCCACCCAGGCGCCCTGTTCAACCGATCTTGTCTCTGTTCTTTCCCCACTTCCTCGAATTCTCTGCTTTCATCTCCCTCTTCCTCAGCCCGTACCCCACCCTGACCCAAGGTGAGTCCTAGAGCCAAGCACAGTGATACAGAATTTCCATCCTGTCACCCTCACTACCGCCCCAGCTCCTCTCAACAGAGTCCCCACTGTCTGTCCTCCCCACCGCCCAGTGACTCAGAGAGGGGCTAGGGTGAGGCCACCTGGCAAACTTCCTCAAGAAAAAAGGAACCATCAAATCCAGGCAGAGGCTCCTTCATCTTGGGGAGAGGGGCAGGGAGGGATTAGGACACCTCGGGGCCTGCCTGGAGGTACTGAGAGCTCAGGAATCTCAGGCCACTCCCTGGATGATCTTGGTTGATCTTTTGACCTCACTGGGCCAGAGTTTTCTTTCCTGGGAGTGAGACTTTAAGATGTTTGAGGTCTTTTCCAGGTTTACAAAAAGCAGCTCTGAGATTCTTTCTCCCTCATGGCTGGTGGCCATCTTCAATCATACTCCCAGCCAAGAAATTGGAAGGAAGGAATATCAAGACAGGAAGATATGAGCCACCCGCATCCTGGGATTACCACATCAGATATCAGTCATGACCAACTCCAGAGAGACTGGGAGAACCCCATTTCCTCTTATCCTTGCCTGTCCTTTCTGCCCCACCCTAAGCAGAATGAAAATCAGGCATCTGCTTCACCAGCTTGGGAACCAGGACCCCACTCTCAACACACACACGTGCACACACAGACACACACACACATCCTGTAGAGAGGCACAGACAGGGTGGGCAGGTGAGCTGAGTTCTAACTGTGCTCTGGCTGCTTAGTCTGATCATTTTTTAACATGGCAGCATCTGCAAAATGGGAATGATGATGATTGTGGTAGTGGTAGCTGACATTTCCTGAACATCATTGTTCTAGGTGCTTTATGTATACTACCTCATTGAATTAGATCTGATGGTACATCTCGAAGGAGATCATGATACCTCCCCTACTTGTGTAAACCATGAAACCCTGTCCAGATTGAGATGTGGGTGTGCTATCTGGATTGACGTAGGGTAACGGATGACAGAAATGAGCAAGAGAAATAAAGGGAAAGCTCGCAGGATGGACAAGCAAATGCACACCTGTGGGGGTCCGGAGGTCCCTTCCTACAGGTGCCGTACTCCCACTGCCAGCCTCCCCACGACCCGGAAACTGGATCGGCTGCTGGAGCAAGAATGGGAGTGCTAGAATTTCCCCTGTACAGAGGCCAGAACCCAGCGCTGAGGGCTGGGGCCTGTGCATCTTTAATCAAGCCATGAATTATAGAGCAGCCTGCATCCCTGTTCCTTCTCCGGTTCTGCTGTTTCTATTTCCCTTTTGCCATGTCTGTAACTGTTTCTCCTGACCTCTCCTCATGCTGCCTCTGCCCCTTCCTAGAGCTCTTTGGCATGCCTCCCTGGGGACTGGGCAGGACTCTGGGAAGGGGCTGGTCAGGCAGGAAACCTAGGCCGGCTGGTAGGCCATTGAGACCAGAATCCTTGTTCCATGCCTCTCCCCATGGCTAGGCCAGGTGCCAGCTTCACCCTGAAGAAGGGCCAGTGGGGCCAGACCCCTCAACCATTCTCAGCTTCTGGAAAATGAGCCAGGCCTTGGAGCCTCACACCCAGCCTGCAGCAGCTAGACCACATTTGGCTCTGGCCCAGGGCATGAGAGCATGCATGTTGTCACAGGGTGGGGACTCCTGGGCCTGTGCCCTCCAGGAAATGGGGGTGGGTTTCCTCCACATAAAGAATTTTCTCCAAAAACCATCTGGGGTGACCCCTATGTTTCTCCCCTAACAACAGTTTCCATGGAGAATGGACTGGGTCCAGCTCCAGGATCCCCAGAGAAACAGCCTGGCTCCCCATCCCCTCCCAGCATTCCGGAAACTGGTCAGGGTACAACCAAGGGTGAAGGGGGGACTCCAGCCCCAGCTTCCCTCCCTGGGGGCAGCAAGGAAGAAGAGGAAAAGGCCAAGCGGCTGCTCTACTGTGCTCTGTGCAAGGTGGCAGTGAACTCCCTGTCCCAGCTTGAGGCTCATAACAAAGGTATGGACTCTCCTTCCACCTCTATTCCCCTGTCCTCAGCCCCCTCCTGTTCCCTACCTCCTAATTCATTCCCCCAACATCCTGGACCCTCTAAGACTTACCAGTCTCTCTCTCTCCCAAATAATCTCCCCACCTCCTTAGTCACTGACTTTCTTGGTTCCCCCTCCACCTGCCTTCTTTACCTGTGACTCTCCTCTGATCCACCTTGTGTTTGGGGGGCATCCAAGGGACTGGGGAAAACCCCACAGTTGATGCTCCCCTATCTTTTAATTGGGAATGTGTTTGTCATCTAGTAGGCCTGGAAACTTTTTCCTCCACCCCTTACCTTCTGCCCTCTGTGGGCTCCAGGTACTAAGCACAAGACAATTCTGGAGGCCCGAAGTGGGCTGGGCCCCATCAAAGCTTACCCTCGTCTGGGGCCTCCCACTCCTGGGGAACCAGAGGCCCCTGCCCAGGACCGAACCTTCCACTGTGAGATCTGCAATGTCAAGGTCAACTCGGAGGTCCAACTGAAACAGGTGGGTCCAAGGCCTTTCCCAGGAACTCTAGGGAGTTCTATTCAGTAAGTGGGGAAGAGAACAGGGAGCTTGGGTAAGGGCGCTTCTCTCAGGGTCTGTCCTTGGTGCCACAGAAAGGGCGGAGCCAGGTGTTTGGGGGTGTGGCAACCAGCGTCGGCTGCTACTTTCCCGGTGGCTCACAGCCCCCTATCCTCTCAATCCCACAGCACATTTCCAGCCGGCGGCACCGAGATGGCGTGGCCGGGAAGCCCAACCCGCTACTGAGCCGTCACAAGAAGCCTAGGGGCACCGGGGAGCTGGCGGTGAGGCCTGGGCGCCAGAGAATTCGGCCTTGTGAGGGGGAGGGCCGGAACTGGGGGGAGAAGGCGATGCGGGCAGGCCTGGGGAGAGGTGGGGTTTGCGAGCCACTGCCTGACTTCTCTCTTTCCCCGCCCCTCTCCCCCCAGCAGAGCACGCTGACTTTCTCCAAGGAGCTGCCCAAGTCCCTGGCGGGTGGCCTGCTCCCCAGCCCCCTAGCGGTGGCTGCGGTGATGGCAGCGGCAGCAGGCTCCCCGCTGTCCCTGCGTCCGGCCCCAGCCGCACCTCTTCTCCAGGGACCGCCCATCACCCACCCCTTGCTCCACCCGGCCCCCGGGCCCATCCGAACAGCGCACGGACCCATCCTCTTCTCCCCCTACTGACCTGAACCCCAAATCCCCTCCCATTCAAACCCCCCCACCTCCAGCCGGGACCCAGGCTTCCAGGCTCCAAGCCTGCCCCTACTCTCGGCACTCCCTGAATGATCTCTCTCCTTCCCCCCCACCCCGAGGTACGGGGTTCCAGGAAAGGGGAGGGGTAGCGGGCGAGGGGGGCTTCAGAAGGGGGGGAACACCCCAGATCTCAGGGAACCCCGCCCCCTGCCCTTCCCTCTCCCCTAGAAAAGGGGGGGCCGTCTCACCCCCGAGCCCCCTTGGAGACACCCCCCCTCCCAAAAGCCATGTCCATTCAGCCCTTCCCCCCCAAACCTAGCACAAAACGGGGTTCACAAGCCATGGTCGGAGTCCGGGGGGGCAGAAATGGATTTTCCTGGCAATAAGCGGACTCTGGGACTCCGGCCCCCTGCCCCCAAACTGAAGCGCTTCCGTGAACACCCCCATCCTCCGCAGGGGGAGGGGAGCGGGCGGGATCCTGGGTCCCTCAAAAGCACTTTGGTTTTACCGCCTGCAACCTCACTGTGCCCGCCCCGCACCATGCCCCAGCCCCAGGTCTACCTGGGCCCATCGCAGGGGCAGCACTTGGGGGCATCTCTGGCACTTGGGTGGGACCAAGTAGATGCCCCTACAGACCCTTCCCTCACCTTCTTCCTCCCCAGTCTGGATTCCATTCTTTTCACCAGCACCCATCGCCCAAGGGGTACCGAGGGGGGCAAGGGGTGTCCAGTCCAAGCCCACCCCCGCCTCGCCTTCCGCAAAACTGTGAGCAAAAAGCAATAGAAGCCTCGCCCCCGCCCCTCCCCTTTCCGCAGGATTCGCTGAGTCTGTAGCCTCCCCCGTCCTCGCTCCTAGACCTCATGGCTGTCCCTACCACCAAACACCTCCAACTGCACAACTCGGGCGGGGGCGTGACCTCCCTCCCCTCTCTGTGGTTTCCGTGTCGTCAGCCCTTACTGCAGCCGACCGGGAGGGGGACGGGCCCCCACTGGCCTTCCCGTCCCCATCAACTCTTTATGCTTGACGATGTAGCAACCCCGGCCCCCCACCCACGTCTTCCCTTTTCCCTCTCCCCGACAATAAAGTCTGGATTCGTTGCCCTCCGTCCCCCAGACTCAGACTCTCAATCTTGGCTCCCTGGTATGGGAGCTATTCCAACGGGAGATGGATCTGTATGGTGAAAAGGGGACCAGAGAGACGGCGGTGGGAGAAGGCAAGATCCGAGGCTTGTGGAAAACGAGCAGAGGATCCCAGTCCCACTCACACCCGCTCCCGCCAGCCCAAATGTAAACTTGGCAGTGGGGAATCGTTCCGAGTCCTAGGCTCGGATGGTAGCCGCGGCTGTTGAGAATTCTCCATAACTCCACCAGGCGGCGCCAACGACGTGGAAAAAGAGTCCCCCTCTAAGACGCTCCCGTCTCTCGCGATTCTGGGAAACAGGTCTAGATCCAGTCTCAAGACAAAGGAAAGAATCCAGGCTTTTGCGCCTCTCTCTGCTGGGAAACCCACGCCAGCAACACGCAAGGAATGGGAAAAGGTCGGGGCAGGAACTAGGAATCTGAACTCTAGGCACTGCTGGGCCTCGTAAACAGTGACCTTGAGTTAGTCCTTCCCCTCTTTGGATCTCAGTTTCCCCACATGCAAAATGAGCAGATTTGGGTCTCTTAAAAGTTCATTGAGACTTCGTGTTCCAAGACTAAAGAACTGGGATTGTGCCATTTACAGATATGCAGATATGCTAGAATACCTCCTCTTTTGGTCCCCTAAATGGTCTGTGGGACGGAGAAGCACAGGCTGTTCAGCTGCCTCCCACATGATGTGGGGCAAGGGGCTCCTCATTATCTACAGAATTCAGTTCAACCATACACTCCCAAGAGCAGTATGGACTCTGTGACCCCTTCTCTCTAGCCCTGCTGGGTGGCAATTCAAACAAAAAAGGCCAGACCAGAACCCAGCATCTCCCCCAAGGGTCCCCCTGAATTACATCCCCTTTGCTCACTTCCCCCTCTCCACCCACTTCCCAGTTTTTCAGAGGAAAGAGGGGAGGGAAGGTGAGATGATGATTGTTAAAGAGGAAGGGGAGGGAAATAGAGGCCTCCTGGGTTTGTCAATTATGAAGTTGGGGGTAGGAGTTCACTGCGGGCTTAGAAATGGAACCCAACAAGGAATTTGGGAGTGTTTGGATTGTGTTTTTTGTTTTTTCAGATCTAGCTCAAAAAAAAAAAAAAAAAATGCAGAGACTAGAGATCCAGAATTCTGAGGGGCAAGAGTGGACTTCTGGGAGAGAAGGTAGTGAAAAGCGGGGACTGGGTCACATGTAGGGACAGAGACAGCAGCTGGAAGAAACTGAAGTGAAAGGGGCTGGGTTACACACCTCCAACCTTAAAAATGAATTCGTGATTTACCCCATTCCCTAAGCCTACTGCTCTGACCATTCCCTCCCTATCTTACTGATGGAGAACACCACCATCTACCAGGAAAACTGGGAGTCACCCTCGTCTTCCCTCTCCCTAACCCTTCATCTAATGCATCAGTAGATAAATCCTATTTGACCTCTTAATGACCCATGCATCCTGATCGTTTCTCTCTATTCCCACAACCACCGCCCTAACCAGGATTGGCTACATAGTTTGGGGGCCCAGTGCAAATGAAAAAGCAGGGTCACTTGTTCCAAATGGATCTTAAGACAATGTGGAGTGTTAAACCAGTTCCAGCCCCATGTAAGTGCAGGGCCGTGTGTGATTACACATATGGCATGAAGCCAGTCCTGGCCCCAGCTCAGGCCTGGCCTCACTCTCATCTGGACTGGTGCCTCTTTACTGGTCTCTCTCACTACTACTACTACTACTACTGCTACTATTACTTCTTCTGGTTCTTCTTTAAAGATTTTATTTATTTGTCAGGGAGAGAGAGAGAGAGAGAGAGAGCACGAGCAGGAGGAGTGGCAGGCAGAGGGAGAAGCAGATTTCCCGTTGAGCAAGAAGCCAGATTCGGGACTGACCTTGGGACCCTGGGATCATGACCCAAGAGGAAAGCATACGCTTAACCAACTGAGCCACCAGAGTGTCCCAGGTCTCTCTCACTTCAAGCCTGCATACTTTCACTTCTTACTTGAGTGCACTTGCTACTTGAGTACAAATCTTCCCGTGACCTTCAGGATAAAACCCCAGCTCCTTAGCATGATGCACAAGGACTTCCTCGATCACTGCCCTCCTAATTTCTCCAGAATCTTCTCTGTTGCTCCCTATCTCCCAGTCTTCATTCACCTCTATCTACCTCTGTGACTCCATGCATTCTGTTTCCTTTGCCTAGAAGGTCCTTCTTCTTACTTCCTCCCAAAAGAATCCTGTTCATCACTCAAAACCCAACTCAGATATCCCCCTGTAAACTCTTTCCTGACCTCTTCTTTAGCAGTCTCATTCCTTTTCTCCAAGCCCCTGTTACACTGCAAAGTAAGGGTCGGCAAACATTTTCTTAAATGACCAGATGGTAACTATTTGAGATTGTGTTGGCCAAGAGGCAAAACTAAGGGATGGCACTATGTAGGTACTATATAACCATTTAAAAATGGAAAAAAACCCTCTTGGCTCATGGCCCATACAAAAACAGATGGGCAAGGGGTGGGGGTGCCTGGCAACTCTTGATTTGAGGGGTTGTTAGCTGAAGCCCCGTGTTGGGTATAGAGCTTACTTTAAAAAACAAAACAAAACAAAACTGATGGCAGCCCCAGATTTGGTCCATAAGCCAAAGTTTGCTAACCCTTACTTTAGAGAATCAATTAAACATTTACATATTTACATATCTTTTATTTACATATTTGTGTCCCCTGCTAGACTATATGCATATCTTCTTGTATCCCCAGTGTCTAGCTCAGAGTCCAGTGCATAGTAGGAATGAAACATGTGTTAGTTGAATGAAGAGATGAATGAATGAATGAATGAACAGACAAACAGTGGGCTGAGCCCCTGTGTGGAGTGAAGCCAGAATCCTGGATGCTTCTTTTCCCACCTTTCTTCATCTGGCTCCGTTTATCAGATGTGCTAGGGTACCACATGGGACCCTGCCCACCACCCTCCTCCCCAGTATGAACCACCTCTGAGTCCCAGAGAGCAGAAAGGCAGTGCTCCCTCCTAACAAACTCAAGGCCGCTAGGGTGTCCAGAGCTATTCCTGAAACTTGGTTTTCCCCTAGAGAAGTAGCCCAGATATTCTGATGGTCTGTCTCCATGTCTGGATAATTCTTGGCAATGAACTTAGAGGTGTCCTGCTATGCAAAGAGGGGAAGGAAACAGAACTTATGTCTTTAGGAAGGAGTGAAACAGCTTTGGTGTAAGTAGCAGGGGATTTTCAACAGAGAGGCCCAGATTGCGCTAGCCAAAGCCAAGGGAGGTAAGGAAGGAAGTGGCTGAGGTTGGGTAACTGGGGAATTTCTTATTCATTCAGTCTAGTATAAGACCATGTCTTGAAGCCTGACTGCCCACCAGAAAAAACTGCCCTTCGAGTGAGTTGGACTTCTTTCCACTGGAGTGAGAATTGAAGGCAGGGAGACTCAGGTGAGTACTTTCTGTGGTGGGTGTCCTTTTACTTTCTCTGTCTCCTCATCTCCCAGGTGAGAAAAATAGAAAAACAAAACAAAACAGCTGAGGCCTGTGTGTGTGTAGC
The DNA here is from genome assembly GCF_030435805.1 of Mustela lutreola. Lineage (NCBI taxonomy): Eukaryota > Metazoa > Chordata > Mammalia > Carnivora > Mustelidae > Mustela > Mustela lutreola. The sequence goes on from NC_081297.1 coordinate 61,113,808, forward strand.
AGACAAGGGCAGGGGAAACTGTAGTAGCACCTTGAATATAGAGAGGGATTCCTGGGTGGTCTTAGGGGAAAGGAAAAAGATTAGAAAGTCAGAAGGTGTTAGGGTTACTGAGAATATTTGGATGGATATTGAAGAGACCTGGAGTTTGGTGTGGACAGATACAGAGAGATATTTAGATAAGAATTTGGGGAAATTAGAGAGAATCTTTGAGAATGGGAAAGGGCTAAGAGAGCCTAAGGAGAAGGTTGGGAATCTCAGGAGGGTTGAGGATATAGAGGCCTGACAATGGCTTAAGAGGCTGGTGAGTTTCCAAAACGGTTCAGGTGTCCAGCGGCCCATAGCTGTTCAAGACCTCTAAGTCCAAAGCGAGGTGCTGACTCCTTCTTCCCCTTACTCCTTCCGCCTCTTTAGCCTCCATCATGCAGAACAGCTCCGTCACCAAGTTCTCCTGCTACCATGCATCTGTACTGGGCTATCGTTATGTTGCAGTTAGTTGGGGGGTGGTGGTAGCTGTGACGGGCACCGTGGGCAACATACTCACCCTGCTGGCCTTGGCCATCCAGCCCAAGCTCCGGACCCGCTTCAACCTGCTCATCGCCAACCTCACGGTGGCTGATTTGTTGTACTGCACCCTTCTCCAGCCCTTCTCTGTGGACACCTACCTCCACCTGCAGTGGCGCACTGGCGACACCTTCTGCAGGGTTTTTGGGTTTCTCCTCTTTGCATCCAATGCCGTCTCCATCCTCACCCTCTGCCTTATTGCCCTAGCACGCTACCTCCTTATTGCCCACCCTATGCTCTTTCCCCAAGTTTTCAGTGCCAAGGGGATGCTGCTAGCGCTGGTGAGCACCTGGGTAGTGGGCGTGGCCAGCTTTGCCCCTCTCTGGTCCATCTATACCTTGGTGCCTGTAGTCTGCACCTGCAGTTTTGACCGCATAAAAGGGCGGCCCTACACCACCATCCTCATGGGCATCTACTTCGTGCTGGGGCTCAGCAGTGTTGGCATCTTCTACTGCCTCATCCACCGCCAGGTGAAGCGAGCAGCACAGGCACTGGACCGGTACAAGCAGTCGAGTGTCCACTCCAGCCATGTGGCTGGGACGGAGGCTATACCCGGTCGTTTCCAGGAGCTGGACAGCAGGCTGGCATCAGAAAAGCCCAGTGAGGGGATTTCATCTGAGCCAGTCAGTTCCACCACCACTCAGACCGTGGAATGGGACTCATCAGAAGTGAGGAACCAGCACAGCAGGGAGGTAGCTAAGCAGATGGCAGAGAAAAGCCATCTAGAAGCACCAGCCAAGACCAGGCCAACTAAAAGAACCCAAAGAACTCAGGACTCTCCATCAGAATTTGGGAAGGTTACTCGGATGTGTTTTGCTGTGTTCCTCTGCTTTGCCCTGAGCTACATCCCCTTCTTGCTGCTCAACATCCTGGATGCCAAAGCTCACGCTCCTCCAGTTGTCCACATGCTCACTGCCAATCTCACCTGGCTCAATGGTTGCATCAATCCTGTGCTCTATGCAGCCATGAACCGTCAGTTCCGCCAAGCCTATGGCTCCCTCCTAAAACGAGGGCCCCAGAGCTTCCGTAGGCTCTGCTCCATTAGAACCTTGTCCCCAGTCACCAGAATCCAAGACTGACTGCTCCAGAACTAAAGTGGCCAACTGGTAGGGAGTGGATGAAAGTAAGACCTGTGGGCTTTTTCACAGACAGTTTTCCTCTCACCTGCAAACCAGGCTTCTCCATCCCTTGATGAATGCTTCATCTCTAGGCTGCGCAAGGTGCATTATAATTAATAAATGAATTCTATTCTTTTAATGCTCAGTTGTGGTCTTTGAGGGGAATAGGCCAGGATTGGTTGCAGCTGGAACCTAATCGTTGAGAGTTAGGGGGGACTTAGGTCCCAGTAGGGTTAGGAAGCAGTAGGCCTAGGACACAGCCTTCAACAGAGGGATTTCCATGTATAAAACATGAGTTGGTTTAAGAGGACACATCCCTGTGTTTTTGTTTAACTTGCCAGAAATGGCCCCTGCCCCTAACTACTGCTGCTAGGACCCACCATCTCCATCCCTGCAAACAGGTTTATTCAGCTCAGAATAGTCTCGTAATCCAGCTTTGATAGCCACTCCAGTGAGTTGAGCTCCCTGGCCCTTGCCCTATCCAAAGAGAATGGTTGTGGAAGAGGACTCCTTGCTCTGTGGAAATGAACTGAGCTAATCTGAAGCAATGGGCAGATAGGAAGGTGTCCCAGCTACCCTAGTAGTCACCGTGGTCAGAGCTAAATCAGCTGATGACCTGACCCCTCACTTCCCCAGACTTGCTCTTGCCATCCTGGGTTATGAGAACAGAACAGAGACTCTAGTTAAGAGAGTTCGGGGGTCCACCTGAGGGGAGACCATACCATGCCCTTCCTGGAGCATGACCAACAACATCCTGTCACCCCTGCCAGGCACACGTGTGAACTTAAAAGAGAGTACCTGTGGCCACTAGGTGACGCTGGTTCTCTGTGTTTCCTTTTTGGCGTCCCTGTTGAGGACGGAAGGTGTCAGAGGGACTGTGAGCCCACAAACCACCTCCCACCCAGCCAGCAACAGTGATGACCTGCATCTTCTCTCTTTTCCCCAAAGCTAAGGGCAGAAAGTAACGAATTAGACATTTTTTTTTAATTTTATTTATTTATTTGATCACAAGCAGGCAGAGAGGCAGACAGAGAGAGAGAAGGAAGCAGGCTCCCCGCTGAGCAGAGAGCCCGATGCGGTGCTCGATCCCAGGACCCTGAGATCATGACCTGAGCCGAAGGCAGAGGCTTTAACCCACTGAGCCACCCAGGCGCCTCCCGAATTAGACATTTCTTATTCATGAGATATTTATTGTCTATTTAGTTGCTGTGAGGGGGAGCAAGGTGGGCACTGTACAGGCACTGGAATATGACAGTCATGTTTACAGTGATGCTGCTCTGGCCACATGCTGTCCCCTCCCTCCTCCTGAGTCCATGGTTTGAGGGAAACAAAGTGAAGACCAGAGAGATTCAGACAAGGACTGAAACAACGAGAGTCAGGGTGGACAGATCAATGTCTTCACCTTCAACACACTTCCAAGCCCCAGGAATCCTGAATCCTAATCCAAAACATGTATTTCTGAGAGTTCTTCTTCCACAAAAATCACAACAGCCTAAACAGAGTCAAGCTCAGACTGCTGAGGCAGGGGTGCAGGCAGGAGGGGTGAACAGCAGGACCAATAAAGAACAATAGCTACAGTGTGTAGAGACAAGGGTTCCAGTCCAGGCTTTCCAGTGATTAGCTCTGTGAATCTGAGCAGCATCCTGGACCATCTGGGCCTCAGGTTTTATCTTGTGTATAAAGTTCGGGGTGGGAAATCATCTTACCCTGTGCCCAGTACTGTCCGAAACCCTGCAAATATATCATTTCATGTAATTATAAAATTTACCATGAAGTATTTATTATAATCTCATTCTTACCAATGAAAATAATGGAAGCACAAAGAGGTTAAGCAATTTGTCCAAAGCAGAACTATAAAGTGGTATGACCATGATTTGAGGGTGGTAGAGTCGCACTTCAGCCCACATGTCTAACCACTATAGGACAGCTGTCTTTCTAAAACAAGAATCAAGTTAACAGATAATCCCTTCAAAGTCCTTCCTGCTCAGCCCTTCTTACATTCTGAAAGTTGACAATTCTCTGAAGGGCTGTAAAAGGGTTCACTTTTTATGTTCCTTGAAGGCAATTCAAGTTTTGGCAAGTAGAAAGAAGCAGCAAAAGAGATTGAAGTCAGACCTAAGAAGGGACTTCCCAAGTATCGGTCGCTGGGAAAAATGACTCACGGGACACAGGAGGAAACTCTGGAGCCTGAGACCAGAGGGGCCAGTTCTTAGCAAGAAAAGAACCCTCTCCGCACTCACCCTCCACGGCCCACGCAAACACACCTGCCTCTAATTTTGATTAAAAAAAAAAAAAAAAAAAAAAAAGACCAAAAAAAAAAAAAAAAAAAAAAAAAAAAAAAAAAAAACTAGGATAAAGGGGCGGAAGAAAAGCAAGGTTCTCTCTCAGTCTTTCTCTCTCCAGTGGGTGTGCATGGCATGGCGCGTCTCGGGGAAGTGTCTGTATTTGGGGGCCCTCGTGAGTGTGAGTCTGTCTCTTTGTCTCTTTATCTCTGTCAGTCTCCAGCGCAAGCCCCGAGCTCTATCGCTGACTTTCTGACGCTATCTCTCACAGCTTCTCTTTGTCTCTCTCCATCTGTCCGTCTCTCCAGTAGGCTGTCTTCATCTCTTGTACCTCTGTTATCGCCTTTTTTCTCCTAAACTCCACTCTCCCTCCTCCCTTCCCACCCCGCTCTCCCCGCGCCGCCTCCCCAGTCCCCCGCCCCTGGCCGTTCTTGCTCGCTCGCACGCTCTCTCTCTTTCGCTGTCTCTCACAGGCAGATTTATGGTCAGCCCAGGGCTTCTCATTGGCCAAACGCTGACAGGCCTTGATTTAACGCCTCCTCTCATTGGCTGAGCTTGACAGGCCGATTTACGAGTCACTCTACCATTGGCCAAACAGCCTTGGCCCTGATTTATGGCTCGGTGGCTGCGGGAAAGGGGGGGCGCAGCTGGGAAAGGAGGATGCCCCTCCCCTCACCACCCCTTCCTTCTCAGTCTCCCCTGCTTTCTCCTCTTTCTCGCCCTCCCCTCAAGGAACCGCACTCACTGTACCTGTTCCTCCAGTCCCCTCCTCCCTTCTCTTTCAACCCTGGGAGGAGAATTGGGGTAGGGATGGGGGGAAATCCGAAGTCGAGGATGGGAACTGGAGGTGTAAACATGGGCAGGGGAGATCTGAGGGGGTAGGGGTAGGGTGCCAGTGGAGTAGGGAGAGAAGATTGAAGATGGAGAGAGAATGAACTGAAGAGCAAAGGGGAAACTGAGGGGATCAAAGAGGTGATAGTAAAAAAGGAAGGCTGAAGAGAAAAGGGAGACTGAGGGACAGGAAGAAGGGAATCTGAGAAGAAAGGAGAGACTGAAAAGACAGGACACATTTGAAGGGGCAAATGGGCTGAAGGTTGGGAGGCGGCGGGAATCCGGGAACTGGGAGACTTCTTTTCAAACCTCACTATACAGACAGAGTAAGGGACTGAAATTTCCCTTCAGATAATGGCTCTGAAGAGGAGGAGGTTTAGAGGAACAAAAGAGCAATAGAGAAGTGAGAGAGAGAGGGGCAGGGAAGGAGAACTGGAAAGTAATGGCGAAGGAAAGGGAGAAGGATGGAGAACTAGAGGAGAAGACAGAACTAAAGCGGGTTCGGGGGTGGGGGGCTATAGTGAGAAAAGACTAATCTCTAGAGGAACTACTGAGTGAAATAATGCCCTCCTCCTCTCTAAGAAGACCCATAGGCGCCTGCATGGGGACAAGTCTGGCGCTCTACCCCCCCCACCCCCACCCCCACCCCTGGGATGCTGGGATGTTCTACTTCAAGGCTGCGGTGGGCTCCCTTATCCCTACACCTCACTCCTCCCCCTTGCCCACCTCCCCCGTTAAATTTATGAGTTCAGGGCAGGCCTTCAGGAATTAGGAATATTTATGCTTCTTTGAGAGTGAGATTTGGAAGGTGATAAATAAGGGACCATAGTGGGGGGGTGCAGCTGGGGGCTCCTATTTTTAGTGTGGCCACTTTCCCAAGACCCCCCCCCCCCACCAGTTCCCTCTCATCCTGAGCCAGAGTAGGGAGCACTGAGGGAGGTGGGGAATGGGTTTCAGATATCAGGAAGGGGGTTTGACTACCCTGGAGAGCCCCTCAGAGGACTGCAGATCTTTGCAACAGAAAGTATTGAAGGCAGATGGGGGAGGAACTTTCGAGTATCCTGGCATTCTTATAGCCCCTGGAGTGCAGTTACAGCATTTCTGCAGAAGATGGAGAGAAATGGGGAGAAGCCAGTTTTCCCTCTGCCCCCCTAAGGTCAGTTGCTGAGAAATAGGGGAAAGGAGCCAGGAAATTCAAAGGCAGGTTTCTCTGGCATGTCACCTCCCTCAAAGAGAGAGGAAGATTTGAAATCCCCCACCCCCCACAGACCACAACCTGGGTCCCTGGGAAAGGAGGCGAGGAATGTGGGGCTCAGGGCATCTCCTAGGAGTCTCAGCCTCCACCCCCACTGCTGGCTGAGAATTAAAAACAGCCAGTAGTTCTTGATACTCCCTGCCCTGGGCCTCCAGGAAATGAGGGAGGGAGAGGATCTATCCTGTGATCCACATGCCTTCTCCAGCCCTAAGCTCCCAGAACCATGTGTATGTGACCCCCACCCCAGTCAGAGGGTTTGTTCTGGGCTTGGCTAGGTAGTGAACAAAGATAGGAGTCAGTGGGATGGCGGGGGTGGGGGGGTGTCTAAAGAGAACAGAGAGAGCTGGAGAAGAGCTGCCCCCCTCCCCACACACTGTGCACTCCATTCACTATGGCTTTAGCAAGGATGGCCACAGTGTATGCATGCAAGTACACACGCAAGTACACACGCTGGACTCTGCTGCCTGGAGTGGGAGAAGGGAGGGAGAGAAGGGTCTAGACTGGCCCTTTAAGAGCCACTTAGGGTCAGAAAGCCTGGGCTACAGAGAGGGGAAGGAGCTGATGTCAGAAGACGGATGGGCAGCAAGATGGGGATTGATGCTAATGGGGGAGTTAAAGCTAAGTACCCAGACACTCAGAGGGCAGAACTGCAGATCTGTCTTCCTTATGCTCACCCCCCCACACACCGAACCAAGGCTGTAAATCTGTCTTCTCAATTGGGGGAAGGGGGAGCGAGGAAAAACGAGATGCTCTCTTTTCCCTTTTCCTGTTTTTTTCCTTAACCTGCGCCATCCCCACCCCAATTCCTTTGTCCTCTCCCAACCCATCACCCTTTTCCCCTAAGATTTCCAATTTTTGACTTTTCCATCAGGAATTGAGGTAATAGTTTCAGCTTGTAGAAGGAAACCACAAGAAGGTCTCCTTTACCAAATACTGGATGGGAATGGGTTGGTGGGATTGTGGTCTGAAGCCAATAGGCTGGAAGCTCCCATTTGCCTCAGTTTCTCTTCCTTCCACCCTCTTTTCACTTAGAGGTAACTCCAGCAGCCTCCTCCCAGGACAGTAAAGGTAGGAAGTAGGATGCTGGGTGCCAGGAGCTGGAATGAGTGTGAGAGCTTCAAAGTTGGGTTTGTGGAGCCCTCTGACACACCGAGATGCTAGAGGGCCTAGTGGGCCTTCAAGGGCAGCTAGGGAAGCTGCAGGAGCTATCCGCAGAAAGATATACGGTTTGGTTTCTCGGAAACTCCTGGATCATACTGTTCCTTCTCCTTGACCACATACCCCGCCTGCTGAGTAGAGACAATTTCGGGCCAATAGTCTATTTATTGTAAAGGCAGGGTCCAGCTGCTCCTCATACCTCTCAGGAGGCAGTTGGGGATCTCAGGGACGAAGGCCTTCTCAGTAGCATTGGAACTAGCAACCCTTGGGGAATTCTGTGTCTTCCTTAGGTTCAAGTAAGTCTTTCAGGACCCATAATGACATTTCTCTCTCTCTACTGGCAGTCAGGGCCTATTCTGGACAAGTCCTTCTATATTAAAGGAATCCTCTCTTTGTCTCATCTGTTGCCATGCAAAACCTGAACTCCTTGCTAGTCCTGGAAACAACTGCTGCCTGATTGCTCCCGGGTTTCCCAGTCCTCCTCAGTATCCGTAAGAGAAAGACCCTCTCTTCCCTCTTCCCAGGTTTTCGTTCAGAGGCCTAAAATCACCTCAAGGCCATTCTCTCTGTTTCTTAAGTCTTCAGGGACCAAAGAGAGAACAAGGCCAGAGTGAGAAGAGTTGGGGTTTGTGAGCCAGAGCCATTAGAACCCAGGCTCCCAGCCTCCCAGCATCTGGCCAAGCACTCCCTCCCATCCCAAGGAGGTCAACCATTGCCCTCAGCCCTGGTCTCTAGCTGCTTCTCTGTCCTGATGATAAATCCTGTCTTTGTCTCCCCCTCCAACCCTGGGCCCCAGGCGCTGGGGGTCAGAGACTGGGGGAGGGGTCAGCGTGGAGGGAGGAGAGACACAAGGAAAGTGGGAGGAGAAGATGGACAGGAGCAGCTGGTGAGCAGGCACTGAGGGTGGGCAGCGAGGGGATGGGGCCTCTTCTCTTGATTCTACAGATCCTGACTGCACATTCCAGCAGGCCAGCATTACGAGTAAGCAAGTCAGGATTCTTACGATGTAGAAGTACCTTGGGAATGACCCCCCGGGAAATCAGAAATAATGGGAGGTGGGGGTTGGTGTGGGGTGCTTCAAGGAAGGAATGAGAATATTGTGAGGATCAAACTTATCCCCACCAGATCCATACACAATGTGCTGTGCATGCACACACGGAGACAGACAGACAGACACACATGCATGCATACATCTAAGATTTATGGCCCATCAGCATGAGGGAGCCCAGGAGAGCCAGCCTGCCCCCTGGGCTGGCCATCCCCAGCTGCCTCCTCTTGCTGTGACTTTCCCATCTCCATCTTTCCATTATTTTCTGTTCCCAGGTTTGCTGTTCTTTCTTGTGTCAGCTTCTCTACTCTCCCAGTTCATTAGGCTGGCTTTTCTGCTAACTCCCAATCTCTGCTTCTTTGTCTCTCAGTCACTTTTTCTCTCTCACTCCGCTTCTATCTTACTCCCCCCTCTCCTATTTCCTTGAACTCTCCACCTATCCTGCCTCTGCTGCTCTTCAGACCAACAATTCCCCGGTACCTCAACTGCCACCCCAGAGCCTCAGAGAGATGAGAAGGAGAAAAGAGGCTCTGAACGAGGTCCTACTTCGGTGGCCAGTCTTGCACCATACTGTATTACGTTATGGGATGGAAGGGGGTACAGGGAAGCCAGATGACCAGCAGAGAAGCTCAACTAAGGGAGAAAAGATAAAAGAATGGAAGACAGAAAAGATACAGAAGAGCAAACACTAAGGAGAGGAGGGTAAGAACTAAGGGTTCCCTTTAAGTGTATTTTGGATCAGTCTGAATGGGAGGAGCTGAGGGGCATCTCCTGAGTCATAGCGAGACACAGAACCAGCAACAGGATCTGCAGACCCAGCCAGAGAAACTAAGATGTGATGTCCACCAGGCAGCCACGGTTCGGGGCTCTCTTGCCTACGTGAGGTCTCACAGACCTCTTTCTTCTCTGCAGACAGTCTTAGAGCGCTGGTTCCTTCCCCACATGCCTCCTCCTCCCCTAACACCTCCCCTAGCCACCAATGCAAATGACATCAGCTCTGGCTGCCACTGTCCTCAGCCTTGCTGATGTACTCTCCCATGGGTGAAAGAGAGGCCAGTCACCTCTGTTCCACCCATTCATTCTCCAGCCCAGGAGCTGGGGCTGATACATGCTGGCACCCCCAGGTGGAGTAGGAGGGGGCTGTACCAGGAAGCCATCTGCAGGACACAGTGGAAAAAAAAGGGGGGGGGCCTGGGCACCAGGGGGAGGGAGAGGAGCTGGAGGGGGGCACTTGAGGAAGAGGGGCTGCAGCACTAAATCACTCTGTGGGGGGCTCTCTCTGCCTGAGCTCAGTGGGGTGGGTAAAGGATAGACATTTGGGGAGGGGGAAAGAAGAATGGGGAATCGCCACATCTGGCAGGCAGGTGTCTGGCACTGTTCAGGCTCCAGTCACTTTCCCAGCCAAAGGGGAAGAAGAGGGAGAGGGGAGGAGGGGGCTTCCCAGGGTCCTCTGGGGAGAAGGGAAAAGCTTACAGAGACCCAGAGGCCCAGAATCAGACGGAGACCAATGGAGGGAGATAATCAGACCCTGCTCCCCAGTCTCTGCTTTAGTCAGTGCTGGAGAAGGATTTGCTCATAGTTGTGAAAGAAAATTGCTGGCCAAAGGTCTGGATAGGATAGGCCACCAGAGTTGCATTCCTCGTGGGAAACAGAGAAGACAGGAAAAGTTCAAACCAGGCAGGCTGGGGAAACAAATTCAGAGAATTTCAAGTTTGAGAACTGGGTAGAACTCTATTCTCCACCTGGTCACCACTGATCAGCCACCACTGCCCTCCTCTATCCCAGCTCTCACACTGACATGCCCTCCCCAGCCAGGGTCTGTACGGGGTATTAAGTAGACGGTAAGGCTGGACACTGCCTCTTCCCCATCTCGGACAGGCAAAAACAAAGATCCCTAGCCCTCATCCAGCCCCCTGTACCCCAACTTTCAAGGCAGTACTACAGGGCTGATAACCCAAGCATTTTCTTTGTTTTCTACCTGCTGAGGGGGGATTCTGGGCCAAGGTGCCCCACAGCTGATGAGCTGTAATTGCCAGGTTCTCATACAGCAGGCAAGACTGGACAACTCGGTTTCATATCTCGATGCTGGAGAGTCTCTTCCCACTCCTTTTACCTTCCTTCCCTCATCCTTTCCTGAGGTCCTAATGCGGTCTCCTGCTTACACCTGGAATTGCAGGCCCATCTTAGGAGCTGTGGAGGTGACTGAGGAGACCCTTCAAAACTGCAGTGCAGAGGAGGGCTCCCCATGCTCCCCCCTCCTGAAAATCCTGCAGAGGAAGGGGGAAAGAAAACCAAAGCATTCTCCTGTCGCCGCGGCAACCATAAAACCCCCAGCTAAATCCATCTTGTGAGCTCACCGCCCCATTAAGATGCAGGGCCAGGCTCCGCGCCAGCCCGGCCACATTCATTTGTGCGAATAAAGGTGGAGGAGGGGGAGGGGAGCAGGCTCTGGAGGGACGGGGAAATGGCGAGAAGAGGTTATTTACACCACCGTCCTGACCTTCTGGAGCAGCGCTGGCTCCGATAAATAACCCGCTCAGCGCCATTTCAGAGCAGGAGTGGGAGGTGCGGGAAGGGAGCAGGGGCTGAGGAGAGCCCCCACGCAGGTGCGCGTCTCCGGGTTACTAATGGCTGAGGCGGGAGCAGGCAGCTGGCTTTGGGGTGGTGGGGGAGAGCACTCAGTTCCCTGGGACTCCCACTGAGAAAATACCACCCCCACCACACCCCTGGCGCCAATTTCCAGGCGAGGGGACGGAGGGATGCCAAGGAGGCAAACAGCCCCGTAAATTAGAGATGGGGGGGTGGAATGCTGGGGAGTCTCTGAGGTAGGAGGGAAGAAATATTATAAGATGGGGAGCAATGGGGGTTGCTGGAGGAATAGAAGCAGCTGCCAAAAAGAGAGGAAGAAGAACAGAAACATCACACAAAGGCAGTTTGGAAAAAGAAATCTGTTTTATTCCTCTTTGCACAGAGCAGTATATGAAGGTGGCGATCTCCTGACTCCATACATCTCCGACACAAAAATGCTCCCTCAAATATGCCCGGTTATTCACCCCACTTCAGTCTTGGAGAACTGGCAGTTAGTGGGTGGGACAGAAGGCTTAAGTCTCAGGAAGGTTTTTCTGAGACATTTTTGTGGGAAGTTTCCGGTCAAGGGGAAAGATTAGACCCATGAGTGGGTGTTCCAACCTCCATCTTTCTGGGGAAATCCAAATCCCAAAGGTCTTCTGAGGGAAGGGACCTCTCTCAGCGACCTAGGGAGGGAAGGAGCGCAGACCTACTGCCTGGATGTAAGGCTGAGGCAGAGAGAAGATAGGGTTAAGCCGCAGAGATTGCAAACCCAGGGCAGAGGAGTGAAATGCATGTGGGGGAGTGAAGGGGACACAGCCCAGAGGCCCAAGTCATAAATCCCACCCCTCCCCAGTTCTGAGCAAAAACTCTTCTTCCCAAGACTAAAATGGAGTTTTAGTTCAGGGACTGGCTCTGCTCCAGGGCACAGCAAGGACAAGCCAGGCCAAGATCCCATGAGTAGGGAAGGTGGAGAGTCAAGGTAGTGGACCAGGAGACAGACGCTCCTAAAATGAACACTCACAAACCACAGTGGTTTTGAAGCTATAAGCCAGGATCAGGCTAAAGAATGCAGCTGACTGAAAAACAGAATTTTATAAGCCCTATCCAATAAAACTTAAATCCCTGCTTCTTCCATTCTGTCCCCAGCCCATGAGCTGTTCCCAATCCTTTTTCCAAGGCTGGAGGACAGGGCAGTAAGAAGGGATGGGAGGAAATGCTGAGGCCAATTAAGTGGGGCTGTAGCTTCAGACTGGATATGCCACCCCCACTCATCCTATGGAAAAGAATTCTCTCTCTCCCTCCCCTTGCTAACATATGGGCTGTTGGGATGAAGGCCCAGTAAAAGCAAAGGGAGGAAAACGCTCAGCACATTCTTTCTCCTGCTTTGATCTCAAGTGTAACTGCAGCAAAGGGCACAAAAGTTGAGAAGAAAATATGTGGGGTAGGAGAGTATGAGAGCATAATCCAGTGTAAAAAGGAAAAAGGTGCTTCCCCTACCCTGCGTTTAGAATCTGCTGGGAGTTTTACTCCCAGACTACAAAAAAGTGAGAAAGGATAGGAAGCATACATTGGAGTTTGGGGAAGCAACCAAACAGAATGGAGATTTAAGGGTCCCTTGTAATCCCCGAGATGACCCTGAGAGCATCAGTTGGGGGACTGGATGAGAAGTCACAGCAGACGTGTGGATTTTTTGAGAGGGTGAGGAGCCAGGAACAGTGAGGTCTTCACCGAAGGAGTGACCACTTGATCTGTTCTTTGGCTGACTGCAGCACCTGCAGGGACAAGGGCGGCAGTTGAGGGGCTTGCTGGGGGGCAGGGCAAGGACAGAGATTGGGGCTCTCCTTCCCCTCACTTGCCTTCCCTGTCCTTAGAAGAATGGCAAATACAAAAATCCCCAAGGGTAGAGGGATGGGAAGAAGCTCTCTAGGGCCCTAGAGGATTGTCAGTTTGGGAAATTCCAAAAAAATTCAAATCCACTGGGGGGATGAAGAGAGAAGAGATATACCTGGGAGGAGAGAAAAAACTGGGGGTTACTGGCCATATGTTAGAAAGGAAGAGTTACCGCATCCAGATGGACTTCTTGGTGAGAATTCCAAGTAGATAGAAAACAGAATCCCTCCCTTGCCTCCCACATCAGGTAGACAAGCTATCCACAAAGTAGCAGGATAGATCTGTAAAACCTGCTTTACTCTAGAATATGCATTTCCAGCCTAGCCCTCATTTGAATAATGAGAGAGAGGGAGAGAGAGAGAGAGAGAGTGTGTGTGTGTGTGTGTGTGTGTGTGTGTGCGTGCACACACACAGACCATCTGCTTAAGGCAAGCCTCTGCTGGGGAGTAAATCATTGAATGAGGCATCAAACAGGGAGGGTTTGAAGGGTACAGAGCAAGGCTGACAGCCACTGCTCACAGGAACATGGGATAGGAGTTGGGTGGGTAGGGAGTATTTGGCTGTATGAGTTCCCAGTTCTCTGGGGATTAGAGCCAAGAAAAATGTGCCTTCAGTCTCTAAACTCATTCAAACTTGGGCTGGGGTGGAATTCTAGTCTAGCCTCTTTACTGGTCCAGTCCATGTGGAGAGAAAGACATACCTGAGACACGGTCTGCTCCGTAAGGGGGACATCTTCGCCCTATGACACAGAGAGACAAACATTTAGCGTGAGAGGAAGGTGGGGTAAGACCGGACTGAAGTCAGTAGTGCGATGGAAAAAGTGGTCCTTTAAACTGAAGCAAAAGGCAGATGCCTGACTTCTCAGTCCCTTCTAGGTAGTACAGTCACAATTTTCTTGGCCAGAGAGTCTGTAAGCAGAAAAGGGTCATTTCATCCATCCTCTGTTTTAAGGCAGTTGGACTTCTTAAAAGATTTATTCCATTCCAAGTAATCAGCAGGTTATCTGATCCTCAACTTGGGGGTAGGGGACCTGATTCCCTAGTCAGAGAAGACCTTCCCTGAATATCAATATCACTAGGGAAAGGATGAGGGGGAGCCAGGGGTAATTTAATGGATCCCGCAAGGCCTGATGGGTAACGACAGCATGTTAATTTGAAGAAATAAACTGCTGCAACAGCAGCCTGAGAAGGGGAAGGCGGGAGTGGGTGGTGGGGGGGAACCCTCTCTCTTGCCACATAGAGACATATGTTAGAGGAGAAGATTAAACTATGCAAATGGAGCCCAAGGCAGTTAAGGGAGAAGATTTTCCATTACCCGACATTGTCAGCCTTCACTCTGTGGAGGTCAGAGCTGGGACATTCTATGAATGGGGAGATTTGCTTCGCTTAAACATCTCTGCACCCCACAATTTGCCGATGGGTTCTCTCTATACCCACCATTATCTCCCTAGCAGACTTGGAGGCATCTATGGTTAACTCAGAGGCCCCTTTCTGATATTACTACCATCAAGAGAGGACTGAGGTTCTCGCAAATTAATGCTTCCTGAGAAAGAGGTGGTGTCGTCAGACTTTAAGACAAGGAAGACACTCCCCTGACTCACCAGATTGGGATCCATCCCCAAAGGAAGTATTAATCAACCTCAAGTTCCTTTATAGTTTCAGAACCATTAAAGTTTCTTTTATTCATCTTTTTTTTTTTTTTAAGATTTTATTTATTTATTTGACAGATCACAAGTAGGCAGAGAGGCAGGCAGAGAGAGAGAGCCGGGGAAACAAGCTCCCTGCTGAGCAGAGAGCCTGATGTGGGGCTCGATCCCAGGACCCTGGCATCATGACCTGAGCTGAAGGCAGAGGCTTTAACACACTGAGCCACCCAGGCACCTCAAGCCACCCAGGCACCCCTTTTATTCATCTTGGATTCAATTAAGTATGTATTAAATGTCTCCTCTGTGCAAAGACTATATGGGATGCTAGGTACCAGGTAAGGGGCAAAAGTATGCTCCTTCTGCTGCCCCTCTTTGAGACAACGAGAATTTGAAAGGAAAGGGGAAGGATCTGTGTATTCTATAAGCCCTGACCTTTAGATGCATTTAGCAGGTATGGCCCTGGAGGGTGAGTAGATGGGGGATGTAGGGGAGCATACTTCTGCTTACCCTTAATGCCACCCGGTGTACCACTTGCTGGGGATCACTCTCTAGGATCACCCTAAGACAAAGAAGAAACCATCATTCACTCTGTCCTCAAAGACAAACTCCTTCATTGTGGGGATACTCTGGTCACTCAGGCCACTCGCCTTAGGACAGAAGCAATTATTCCACTCCCTTACCCGAAATCCAAGGAGGTCCAGGCAGGTCAGAAAACTCACCCTCCATCTACGATTTCATCCACAGCCAAGAAGAGCCCTTCCATGTTCTCCAGCAGAGCTCGCTTTTCTACATTTTTCCTGAGTCCCCAAGAGAAGAGAAAAAACCAGCCAGTGTATAAAAGGAATCCTAGGACATTGTCTGAGTTGGAGATCCAAAACTAGACCAATAAAATATCTGCACCAGCCACACACACTGAAAAGTAAATATGTACTTTTTGGCTTATCCACTCTAAACCTCTTCTTACTTTTGGTTAATGAATAAGTATCAGGAATGTCAGGAAAGAGATTAAAAAAATACAGGCAATTTCTGACTATTCAAGGGTTGATTATCCAGAGCTAGTTTCTTCCCTACCTACCGTAATGTGGCTATTGACACTGCTCATGAACACGGACATCAGTGAGTGGAAAAAAGAAAACAAACAGCTAAACTCAATCTGGAGGTGGCAGGACATGGAGAAGAGTTGAATGCAAATTCTCTGCACTTAAGCTCTGACAAACCTTCTAAGCCTCTCTCCACTCCCCCCTTCTCCCCCTCCCTCATCAGCTCTTCTCAGGCCTTGAAAAGAAGCCCAAGTAGGGGGCTGGGAACAGTCAGGGCCCTCATCCACCAGCCTTAGATCCGGTGGTTGTGCACGTGGCCAGTCACATCCGTCAGTTTGACTCTTTCACTAGATCACCGAAATGAAGTCTATTCATTCACCTGGCTAAGAAATAAATCATCCCCTTCCTGAGGAAATCTGAGCCATTCGCCCTGCTGATTTTGTGGGGCTGAGAGCGCCTGCTGTTCTGCTCCGGATGGCGGATGGCTGTCTGTACTGGGTTCACTTGGGAGCTGCTGGGGGAATGAAGTTCAGACTCCTGGATGTTTTCAGGAAAAGTATCTTATATCTCTTCTGTTGCCCATCTATGTGGGAAACAGAGGGCTGCTACGGAGGTGGGAAGGGAGGAGAGGGAAAATGTCATATTCTTTCTGTTCTAAAGAAGGGAAAACCTATGGGTTAAAGTTAAAAACTGTTACCTCCATTCCCAAGGCACTAATGTTACATCTGGGACATTTTCCTATGCTTGCCCTTTCCTACCTTCTAATGAAGTCTAGAAAAGCACCTTACCAGTGCTCAGAACTCTGAAAGAGCCACTGGATAATAACAGAGTAGAGAGACACTGCTCCTGTCCAGTCCCCTTTCTTAGGAGAATTATCCCACAGGAGGGAAGTACTTTCCATCCAGTCTCCCCTATCAGTGCGAATTACTCTGAAATAATAAGCCTAACTTCTCAAGGTAAATCAATTCCCTGGAGCCTCTGCTAATTCTCCCCACAAACCCCTGGGCCTGATGAATAGTGACTTTATCTCCCAAACAGATGTCAAGAATGGCCTGCTCACCTCAGCATCTGGCTCAATGAGTCAAAGAGGCAATTCAGAACAGCCATGAGCATCAGCTGTTGGGAAACAGAAGAAGCAGAAGGATAAGGTTCAAGGCCCTGAAAACTGTTACCTGAACACAAAACCCACTAATTCATTAAGCATCAAAATACAAAGGCTTTCACAAAAGACCAAAAGCATAAGGTGAAAGTGAGAGCAAAACAGGAAGAGGACCTGTGGTTTCTCACAGAAATAAATTCGGCTACACAATCCCACAATTCGAGGTCTCTCTTTGACCAGACTGTTCAAACTTTCCCATCACAGTCCTCCTCTACATGTCTTTGCCAACTGTATATGTGTTACTTGGTATCTTAGGTAAAGAAATCATTAGCCAAACAATAGCTAAGGCCAGAGGGTTAGTGGAAAGAGCATGGCCTTTGGCATCAGACAGATCTGGGCTAAATCCCAGCTGGGCCATTTCTAGATGTGTGACCCTGGAAAAGTTATTAGGCTGAACCATAAGAAACTGCCACTTCTGTAGTTCAACAGTGGTTATATGCAAATAATTTCATATTGTTCCTCACGGTTTGGTTTCCTCAAATACAAAACAAGGGCACTAATGCCCACAGAAGTACAGAAGTGCTGTAAGATTTAGGTAACAATGCACCTTACAAAAGATTTAAAGTAATAAGAGCTTCAAAAGAACTGGTTCTCTCAAACGTTTCTTTGGCTTCGAGTTATGTGGGGGCTTATTTTTACTTATCTTTTCTCCTAGACGTTGCTACTTGAGGTAAGTAGCTTTTCCTGTGCGTAGGAAACAGGTTAGGACTATACCCACAGGCTTCTCAGGCTGATCCATTCAGAATGTGTGGCTTCAACATGACGCCAAATGTTGCCTAACTGACCCAAATTCAGTCAGGTATGGACCCTTCATAGCAGGAGGAAGCATCCCCCCAACCCTGACCAAACCTCAGGAATCCATCTTTAAGGGATGCCTAGGTGGCTCAGTATTCGACTCAGTTTTGGCTCAGGTCATGATCTCAGGGTCGTGAGATCAAGCCCTGTGTCAGGCTCCACACTCAGCTCAGGGTCTACTGGAGATTCTCTCCCCCTTTCCCTCTGCCCCCACCCTACCCCACCACCCCTCATCGTGTGTGCACGCATGCATATTCTCTCTCAATAAAATCTTTTTTTTTTTTTAAGATTTTATTTACTTATTTGACAGACAGAGATCACAAGTGGGCAGAAAGGCAAGCAGAGAGAGAGGAGGAAGCAGGTTCCCTGCTGAGCAGAGAGCCGGATGTGGGGCTCGATCCCAGTACCCTGGGATGATGTCCTGAGCCAAAGGCAGAGGCTTTAACCCACTGAGCCACCCAGGCGCCCCTCTCTTAATAAAATCTTAAAAAAAAAAAGAAAGAAAGACAGAACAAAGAAATCCATCTTTAAAAACACTATACAGCGAAGGCCACTGATACATGTTAGTATGTATTAAAATACATATGGTGTCTCCTACATGGAGATAAAAGAGCAAGAGCAATTTCAGGGGGCACCTGACTAGCTCCGTCCGAGGACCATGCAACTCCTGATCTCAGGGTTGTGAGTTCAAGCCCCATGTTGCGTATAGAGATCACTCAAATAAATAAAACTTAAAAAAAAGACAAAGGAGGGGCACCTGCGTGGCTCAGTGGGTTAAAGCCTCTGCCTTCAGCTCGGGTCATGATCCCAGGGTCTGGGATTGAGCCCTATATCGGGCTCTCTGCTAGCAGGGAGCCTGCTTCCTCCTCTCTCTCTCTCTCTGCCTGCCTCTCTGCCTACTTGTGATCTCTGTCAAATAAATAAATAACATCTTTAAAAAAAAAAAGAAGACAAAAGAAAAAAGCAATTGGTGAAAATTTCCACTCTAGGTTGATTTATTTGCTAGGCCATGTTTGTGAGGTCAGCAGAGATCTCTGACAACTTCATTAGCCCAGTCAGAAGCCAGAGCAACACTTCTAGGGTCCTGACGCCATACTATGCCCTGCTTATGGTTTAGAAAGTGGGATCAGAGATAGCAAATAGGGGTGGAATTCTCACCTCATTTTCATAGGAGCTGCCAATCACATAGAAATAGAGATCAATACTGCTTTTGTATACCACTGTCAGGCCTTCCAGGAGGGCGATTTCACCTGGGGGTGGGAGAAGGAAAGGTGGAAACAGTGGATAGCCTAAGATAAGAAAGTAGGATAGAAGAAGTTACCATGAACTCTGGCATCCAGCTGTTTGGGCTGAAGTAAGGTAGGTCATAATAACGCCCAAAGACCAAAGTTGACCTGCTTTTTTCTTCCCCATGGTAGCAGAAGAAGGGAAGTACAAACTTGGGGAAATTGAAGTGTATCTTCTCCTCTAACCACCTCCCTACCAACTACCCTTATTTCCCTCCTTGTATGAGACAGGATACTAGTCGATCCTTCGGAGGTGAAAATGCAGAGCGGTCACCTTTACAGACTTCCATTTACCTGCCCTAATGGATGCGGTACAATAAGCAGAGCTGCAGTTAAATTTGTCAAGTGAGGCTCATAAATCCACGGACTAGACAGGTAGCTAACAGCCAACCTTCCAGTACGGTATTCCCGCGTGAGGTACACTCACCTCCCCATTACATTCCGAAGAGTTTATTATATGAGGGGAGGAGGAAGACAAAGAAAAAGGAGGCAGTCATTTTATCCTTTCTCTGCAGCCCTGCTGCCCCCCCCTGCGTGCCATGGTTCCCCCAACACGGGGAGCAGTGAAAGGAAAATGACCTACTGTCAGTCCGATGGGTCTTGTTGAAAATGTTCTTCTCAAAGGCCTTTTGCTCCTTGACACTGGGGTACGTGTCGTCATAGTACTGGTCAGAGAGAAAGGAGATGGGTTGGGTCATTAGAGCTGGGAGCCCAGAATGATTAGTGTCTGTTTTTTGCCCTGGATCTTGGATTTCTCTCCTTCAAGGCATGGGGTGAGGGAAAAATACTGACATGAAGAAGGAAGAACTATGGAGGTGGGGAATGGCTGGTGAGTACGCAAATATTAAAAAAAAAAGAAGAAGAAGAAGAAGAAGAAGAAACAAAAAAACCAAAACCCTTTTAAAGACCTTGCTGTAAGCATGCCCACCTCACATTTCTAAGACTATAGGGCACAGGCTTGCAAGCTCTGTGATGAAGTCCTGCCCCTGTCTGCATTCCAGGATAGTAATCTCTAGATGAAGCTCATCAAGTGCGCCCTAAGAGCTACCCATGTTAGGGAGAAGTGCTAGGGAACACAAAAAGCACTAGAAGCACAGAATGTTTCTTTCAGACCCTCACTCACAGTATGAAGCTGAGGAATGGGGAAAGGCTGCAGAAACCAAGGCAAAGCCTACCCAATCCCTCTATCTTAGCTCTCTTTTCTGCAAACTGCAAGAAGCAGGAGACAATCTAGCACATTTCTGAGCCCACTCCCAAGCCCGCCCTGGCACGGGGTGGAGATACAGGCTGCTAAATAGCTCTGCTCTTTAGGGGCTAATCCGTCGCAGTCAGCTGAAGACCTATGACAGGTCTGGCATTTAGTAACTGGATAACTGTTTCAAAAGGTGTCCTGCATAGTTACATCCAATTACAGGGAGGAACAGCTGGTGAATTCTAAACTAATCTCTACCTGCTGATTGATTTATGCTGTGCTCGCCCGGAGTTAATACACCAGGGACAGAAAAAATTTCCACAGGATGGGGGGGGGATATGGAGGGAGAGGAGAGGGGTGTCCTTTCTCCTCTCTTTCAATAGATCCAAAGTTAGAAACACCACACAGGGATGTCAGGAGGTAATAAGCTTGGCGGTGACTGCAGACCTAGGGCTGGAACCCTGGAACTACAAGAGAATTCCCTGGAAAAGCCCAAGCAGGGCAAAAAGGCAGAAGGAAAAGGGACAGGAGTGATGGGCACAGGCAGTCTGCTTCTCACACCCAGGCACTGTACTGTTCAGAAACCAAGGTCCCCAAGCTTTTCTCTGATCTGATGCTGACAACAAAGGAGGTCAAAATCTGTGGGACGCAAGTATGGAAGCAGGGCAACTAAGACACAGAAGCAGTTTGGGTTTTATCTGGAGTAGGCACAGGAAAATGGAAGGATTCTCAAAATTAAAGTATCAAGGAATATGAAATAATAGGAGCAGTCCCTAGATCCAAATTTCAGAGTAAGTCTTTGTCTTGATCCTAAATGAATTTCAAAGGGAATCTCACCTTGGCAAAAAGTCGATCTCCATCATTGTCCAGAATCAGGATGGCTTTGACAGTATACAGGGAAGGTTCCTGAAGAGATATGAACATAACCTTCAGTCCTAAAGGCTCCTGCCACCACTGACAAACCAGATACCTTCCCCTCATCCCACTGGGGCTGCAAGGGGATACAGAGGTGCCTCTGTATGTCCCCTATCCCAACCTGGTTAGATTTAGGCAATTCTCACTGAGAATGATCAAGTGGTGCATGAACTGAATTGAGGGAGGGGGCATTTCAACAAAGGACTCCAAAGCAGCATCAGAGAAACAGTTTCTCTGAGCCAGACACACAGAGAGTTTAATCAAGGTAGGTCATGCTGTTATTTCCAAATATTATGCTACAGTTATTTTCCAAATTACTCTCCCTCCCTGGTCTCCCATGCACAGGTAGGTATGGAATGTGACCAGATTAATTAATAGGCACTGCACGAGCCCATCTGAAAATAGGGTTGAATGCCCTAGTGTACGTAGAAGTTTCTGCAGTCCCAATGCAGTAGCAATGCAGAGGCATAAAGCAAGCCTTCCCTAAACCACCCACACACTGGGCAGAAGGAAATGAGCACGTATACATGTGCACACACTCATGCACACAGACACACCAGTTCTGAATGCAACCCGGTGAGACATCCATCTTCCAAGACTTCCCCTATGATCCCAATCCTTCTACTACACCCCCAACCACTACCACTTAACTTACAAGACATAAACCAATCTGATTTTGGGGAGAGTTAAGAAGTAGTAAGAAGAGGATCTAAGAAGCCTCGAGCCTAGATATAATGAGCAGGAAGGGAGTGTTCTTTTACTACCCAAAATCAAATTTTGAGGATAATGGCTCTCATAAAGGAACCACAGCCTCGGCCTTAATGGTTACACTCAAACAACCGCAAAATATATCACTTTGCAGAAGCTCCTCTACTCCTGCAACTTCTAGGGAACCAGCTAACCAGGAGATGAAGAGGAAGGAAAGGGAGGCAGTGTTATGTATATGGAAGGTGTCTGCAGGCTCAGGTTTCTTTCTTTCTTTCTCTCTCTCTCTTTCTTTCATATTTTTTTAGCAGTCTCCACGCCCAAGGTACTTATAACCCCAAGATTAAGAGTTCCATGTTCTACCAACTGAGCCAGTTGGTGTCCCTCACATTCCCTGAATTTCTTTTTTTTTTTTTTAAGATTTTATTTATTTATTTGTAAGAGACAGAGGGAAAGAGAGCAAGCGAGCACAGGCAGACAAAGAGGCAGGCAGAGGCAGAGGGAGAAGCAGGCTCCCTGCCAAGCAAGGAGCCCGATGTGGGACTCGATCCCAGGACCCTGGGATCATGACCTGAGCCGAAGGCAGCTGCTTAACCAACTGAGCCACCCAGGCGTCCCACATTCCCTGAATTTCTAATCAACATTACCTACCACTGATATCCTTCCCTTGTGCTATGAGAAAGGGCTGTTGCTTTGCTGCCTCCGCTTCCTGGCCTTACTTAGGAAACCCACAGTCCTCACAGGAGCTAAATATAATCTCCAAGCATAAGTTTAATAAAGACCCAAGAGTGAGGATAAAAGAATTATTGCCAAGGATCCAGAAATTGCAAAGTCTACAAAGGTAAACTGTCCCATGAGGTTTCAGGAGGTTTACGGTTCCATGCAAAGAACCAACCCTACCCTCACGGAGTTAAAAATGAGAGTAGAGGGAACCCAGTCTTTTGACAACAGGGTGATGAAGAATGTAAGCTTTCCCCCACTTGAATTCTTGAGAACAGCAAATTTTGTGTTTTGTTCACTGATTTATTCCAAGTGTTCTAAAGATTGTGTGATACACACTAAACTTTCGGTATTTGTTAAATGATTATGAGAATTAATGAAGTTTGAGGATAAAGTAAAATTTATTGAAGCAGTAAGCATCTAAGGGACCCTCTTATAATGAGACTTCCAAATACAGGGAGACATTCTGGTGTGGCCATTCTGAGTGATCTTACTACCAACTTATCTCTCCTCTGATAAACACTCCTTAGAGATGCTCACCCTATACACATTACTCCCTGAAATAAATACTCTGTCTCAAACTAAGGAACTGTGTCTAGCAGAGGGAAGTCCCCTAGAATATTATCTAAAAGGTTACAAACAGAGTAGCTTTCCTAACTTCTATACCCCACAGAAAGATCTTCCCATAAAGCAGGCATAATTCTATAGCCACTGGATCCTCAACTCACCAAAAGGGATGCACCCATAGGAATGAGTTTCCTTAATGAGGAAAAGAAGCCCACAGGGAAGGAAATTTAGAAGAGATCATTTTTCCTACAACCTTTTCCCTGGAAATTTTTGGCTCTGTTCTTCTCTCCACATTCATAGGAACCTTGGAGAGATTCCTAATGGTTTAAACTGGGCATTGATCTGGCCATAGGTAACTGGTTCTTGCAGTCACTGAGTCTAACATCCCTAGAAAGAATGGGCTGGATCCCAAAGAAAAGAAAAACCCTATAGCCACAGCCAACTAGGAGAGAAACAATGTCTTTTGTGGCCAACAGGGTAGAAGTGCCTAAAAACTGCTGGCAAAGAAACAGATCCCTGGGTTCCACTCCTAGCTTTTCTCACTGGCTTCCTAGGAGACGCTATCAAGGAAAGCCCCCAAATAGGAAGTGGAGCTTACTGGGAAGGATGAAAGACAGGCAAAGGCAGGCAGGCAGAAGAACGATCTGATTTACTACAGTTCTGAAAGAGGTAAGAAGAAAAAGGCTGGTCATTTCAAACTTCCAAAGGGATAACCACCCTAAACAAATCCAAGAATTAAAGCAGCATGAGTCTAAAGGCTGCTTTAATTCTCCACTCTGCTACAGCTGGAGCCGGCAGCTTCTCCTTTACTTCTCCTGCCACCTCCTGACTATTGCCGGTTCCACTTCAGCGGGGGACCTTTACCTCACCGGAGTGGGGAGGCCAAGAATTCCTCTCTTACCATAAAACCAGCCAGTTTAAAGGCCCCAGAAGCCATTACTGATAATGTAATTTCATCTTAAGTTTTTGCAAAGGGTAAGTTTATAAATAACTCCCAGCTATTGAGAAATGGGCCTCCTGGACAATGGACTAGGCTTGGCCTTGTAACACATTAAATGCTGATTACTGAAAAAGACCCTACAAGCTTAGGGCCATGTTCAAAGGATTTAAAAGGTCTATTCTTCCCTCCTGCTCCCGAATGTGTAGCTGCTAGAAAGCTTTCGAGACAAAGTTCTGTGATGCACTGACTTTCAGAGAGCCACAGCCTGAGTGTATAACAGAACTTCACCTCAAATGCTAATAGTGCCTGGAAATGATATGTAGGCAGACTGGTTTGTGGGAGGTTGGGTGGCTCAGACAGATTTTCTTGTATGTTTTCATTATCAAGAAAAGGAGACTGGGCTCCTCAGGAGAGTTGAAACAACGCAGAACAAGCAACTAGCCTGCTGCAAAGGAGTCTTTGATCTCAATCAGAGGCTTTCTGAAGCCTGGTGAAAAACATTATCTCCCAGTACCCCACCCCCAGCACGGAGGGGACTAGAGGGGGAAGTCATTTCTAGTGCTGCCCCCTGTGGGCCTTCGAATGACCTGCAAGGCTTCCTCAGGATTATAGCCGGCAAAAATATTAAAAAGGCAGCTCTGGATAAAAGCTATTTTTGTGTCTTCTAAGTCAAACTAGGGGAGATGGGCTCTGAAAAAAGTACTGAATGAAGTCAGTTCACAATGCATACAGTAAGAGGGCACTCTGGGATAAGATAATGGAATGCCACCAGAAGAGGATGGGGGTGGGGATGGTAAGACTTTGCAGCAGGCAGACAGGGTATTTGAGGGCTAAGACTGGTTACTTTATTTAATTCACGGGGGGTGGGGGCAGGGAACACAGCCAAGAAGGCTTTGTGGAGTTGGAGGATGCCACTCACAGAGCTGAAAGGGCACAACTAAGAATACGGTTGAGATTCCTAGAAAGTTCTTCATTTTCCACTTATAAAGAAATCTTTATGGCCATGCCAAAAGTAGTACCCTGCTTGGCAATAGGTTTTGAACAAGAAGAAACAAGATGCCCTTCCCTCAACCCTATTTATAAAGTAAAACCAAAACAGTATAAACTAGAAGGAAAAATTCCTAGATACGACTCCCAGGTCCACGTAGCTAAGCAGGTATTTTGCTCCCTGATTCTGTGCCAACTTCTTTAAAATGAAAAGCTCCTCTGGGGTTGAGGGCTCCAATTTGCCACCTCAAATGAAAAGAATTAACTCAGGGGCGCCTGGGTGGCTCAGTGGGTTAAAGCCTCTGCCTTCGGCTCGGGTCATGATCCAGGGTCCTGGGATCGAGCCCCGCATGGGGCTCTCTGCTCTGCAGGGAGCCTGCTAACTCCTCTCTCTCTCTCTGCCTGCCTCTCTGCCTACTTGTGATCTCTGTCTGTCAAATACATAAATAAAATCTTTAAAAAAAAAAAAAAAAAGAATTAACTCAACGATTTGACAAGGAAGCACAGTTTTTATACACTACCCAGGGTTTGCTTAGATTCAAGCACAATTCAGGAAAGACTAAGCCATAGGTACCGCAGAGCATATCCCAGATGCAATGAGACCGAATACTGGCTATAAAGAGGAAACTGAACACAAGTCTTAGGAAGAAAGAAGTGATGTCAGGAGTGACCGGCAGGAAGAATCTTCCTATCTGGCATAGATAAAAATGTGAAAGCGCAGTCACTACAAAGAACTCATACGCTACAGGAGAAAATATCTCTAAACTCCAAAACCCCTTGGGGCGCCTGGGTGGCTCAGTGGGTTAAAGCCTCTGCCTTCGGCTCAGGTCATGATCCCAGGGTCCTGGGATTGAGCCCCCGCATAGGGCTCTCTGCTTGGTGGGGGAGCCTGCTTCCTCTCTCTCTCTGCCTCCTTCTTTGCCTACTTGTGATCTCCACCTGTCAAATAAATAAATAAATAAATAAATAAATAAACTCCAAAACCCCTTTATTATAATCTGGATCAGCCATTAATACAAATCCTACCTTCCTGTGGGACTCTGCTTCTTCATCAAAGAAATGAGAGGCCTGACCTGGATCAGTTAAAGTTAATACCTTAAGTTACAGAAGACCTCTTTGATAAGCTGATGAAATATAGGGACCCCATTCCCAGAAAAATACACATTCACAAATTTTTTATGGTTTCAAGGAGCTCAGAATTAAATATACTTTGTGAGGATAATAAGATGGTGTGGAGAGGGGAGGGAAAAAAGGGGGAAATGAATGATACTTTTGTAAATCACCCCCTCTCCTCTGCCTGATACCAAATAGTGATTTCAATAAATATGTTTGGTCTTCATAAATTAATGAATATGATTGAGAAAACTAATGCAGCCAGCAGGGGGAGCAAAGGTCAGCACCTTTCAATGACTAAATTTGGTGGCTGTGAGATAGGAAGGGCAAAGGTAACCAAGCCCAAGCCCTTCAGGAATGCAAAATCTCAGGTCCTCTCAACATTCAGAAAGCCAGATGCCTGGCTGGCTCAGTGGACTGAGCATGCAACTCTTGGTTTCAGGGTTAGGAGTCTGAGCCCCACAATGGGCCTAGAACTTATTTAAAAAAAAATATATATATATATTTTTTTTTTTTTTCAGAAAGGCTATCTGTAGAATTTTTCCCCAGGGGCCACACAGTCAATTCTCCAACTGTTATGAAAGTGAAAGAATTACAGAAATGCAGGACAAAGCAAGCAGCACTGGAAAGCGGAGTTAAACAAGCAGAAATCAGAGTATTCCACACCCTAGGCCTGAGAGCAACATTAGAACTTCCTGCCTTCCCAGTTTGGTAATCCAAGAGCTCTCATTTAAATACCACTCGGTAAAGGGAAATATCAAATGGAACTAGATCCCTTTCTGCTGAGTTCTTGGTTATGATGTTTCTTTTTTTTTTTTTTTTTAATATTTTATTTATTTACTTGACAGAGAGAGAGAGAGATCACAAGTAGGCAGAGAGGGGGAAGCAGGCTCCCCGCTGAGCAGAGAGCCAAATGTGGGGCTCGATCCCAGGACTCTGGGATCATGACCTGAGCTGAAGGCAGAGGCTTAACCCACAGAGCCACCCAGGTGCCCTTGGTTATGATGTTTCATGTTATCTGTGCCCACCCCCAAACCCTGCCCAACATCTGCTAGTCTAAGAGAATGAGTTGACAGCCTCTGTGTTCATCTTTCAGTCTATCAACCCAAAATTCAGAATCACACCCCAAGGAATAACTGCGATCCTCTGCCCCAGTTTGTCTCCCTCTACTAAGTCCACAAATAATAGAAAAGGAGTTGAAGAAAATTGGTAGAGATATCCAAATGCATGGCTGTAGGTGGAGATATCTGCCTTGACAGTGGAGAATTAAAGAGCCACATGGGAGACATGTGCTTCACCTGCCGCCTGAGACTTAGAGGACACAGCAGGAAAAACTTCTGAAGAGATGGATGTGGTCAACAGCAGAAAACGAAAGCTAGGAAATTTAAGGATAACAGAACTCCTCTAATAATCCGATCTGAGAGAAAGGCAAGACAGAATGGGAGAGGGCCTCTGCCAGTACCAGCATCTTATAAAGTGCATGGACTTGACCTCCCAATCCATCTTCGTCAGCTGCTTGAGGGCACTCTGCCCTCCGTTTTCTAATTACTCTACCATAAGTGGATAGGTAGGCACTGATTCTTTACTCCTGTTCTATCCTTTATTTGCTTCTCAAGTTTTCTGTTCCATAACTAGTCCTCTTGTCAGTATCCTAACTCTAACCAAGTCATGTCAATGGAGTAAAAAACAGTAGCAAATATCTAGATGAAAAAGACCCTAAATCTGCCACTAGGCTCCTTCAAATATCTGGATAATTGCATTTATCCTCTGCCCCACAGGGAAGACCTGGCTTCTCAAGGATCTGGCCTTCTTCATATGGAGACCCCCTCCTCCTCTTTTGACCATGTGACAGCTCCCCTAGACCTTTGATATAATTTATACCTTGCCAGGGACCAACTCTTTCCCACCACTGTGAAGGAGAGGGAAAAAATATATATAAATACGTCGGAAATCTATAACGAGGTCTTCTTGGAGGGCAAGACATGGAGAGAGTTAGAAGCAGCGTCAATTGCTCTTTGGGGGTTTTAGTTCAAGCCGAGGTCTGCTTCCAGCAATCAACCATTAAAACAAGCCGGCCAGAGTAACAGCACAGTTTATTCTGATCATTTAATTTGAAGTGTCAATAAATTAAACTTCAATCAATTAAACTAGGTGTGCAATAACCCAGATGGACACCCCGACACCAACATAATCACAATAAAAATTTTTATGGCTGCCAGGGACCTCACCGGGGGCAGTGCTGGCACTGCTCGCGCCCTAGCTGAGAAATATATCTCCACAGTGCAGGAACGAGGAGATTGCTTCTCCTAACGAAATGGAGGGGCCAGGCACCAGCAAGGACGCAGCTGGGAGAGGGGCACAGGGGACTGCCAGGATCGAGATGGGAGTGCTTTGGGGGCTTAATGTAATTGATACCTTTGCCCAGAGCAGAGGGAGGGGGCATTTAGGCCAAGTACCTCTACAGTTAGTGCCAAAGGAATTTAACAAAAGCCCCATTAAGATGATTCAGGAAGCGAAGGCCACAGAGCAATATCAACCTTTAAGTCATTGATGTATTCTGCATAGTTTCCTCCTCCAAGTGCACACTCTTATGCACTCTGGATGCCCTGATTTTTCAACGAGGCTTAGAATTCGGGATTGGGCCATTGTTTAAGAATAAAAAACACTACTAAGGGGAGAGAAAGGATAGAATTTAGTTGGAAGAACACTGGAAAAACAGAAAGTGAATCTATGGAGGATCAGGAAAAATGAAACCTATGAGGAAAGATTTAAGGATCTAGACTGCTAAAGTAATTCAGCTTTGAGGAAAAAAAGGTATAGGGGGAAGGGAGGAAAAGGATAAGTCATTATCTCTAAGATTTCATTGGTTATTAATGGAGAATGGTGACCTGCAGAGATCCTTCTCCATTCACAGCTAAGAAAGGGAGAACCAGCAGAAAACAGCAGGAGAGAGGAAGCCGAGTCCAAAGATACAGGCTGGAAGCACTATAAAGCACTGGGAAGAGAAGGTGATGAAAGGGTCTCTTTCCTTAGAGACTACAAGAGGACCTGAGAAAAGTAAGAAAAATCTGCTCAAAACCTAGAGCCAGATTACTTAATTCAAGAAAGAAATGACACCCACTGTAAAGCACCTAAATGAAGGGAAACTACTGGTATTTAGAAATTCCCATAATCAAGATCAAATTTCAGTAGATTTTCTTCATGACCCCCTCTAGATTACCCTTCCCTTCTCAGTATCCTATGGCTGTGGGCCTTGTAGAGGTGAGGATGGAAAGATAATGTACTTTGATCAGATTTCTCCAGAGGTCCAGACAAACCAGGAAAAAGAAACGTGAAAGGAGAAAGCCAACAAGAACTTCACAAAGTGTCTACCCTCTTTAAGGAGGAGTCTATTTAGTATTATCACCGTACAGTAAACCTAGTTCAGTAGAAAGCTAAGGAAAAATCCAGGTACTCCTCATACTTTTCACAAAAAAGATGGCAATTTAAGTAATCAGATGCTGCTGAGTAAACAAGAGGAGGGGATGAGGTTAAAAAGGACCAAAGCTGAAAGGTGATTCTGAATCTGCTGGGGCTAAATTTTGTGGGCCAGTTTGTGAGGGTAGAGAGAAATAAAAATTTAGCAAATATCACCTAGATTCTCAACTACGGCTCCTCATCTGAAGCACTGAATACTGAAAACTACTTAAATGACAGCTTTTTTTTTTTTTTTTTTTTTAAACTTCTCCCAAGGATGGTACAAACTAGTACCATTGTGGATACAGAGAAGTTGACTCATTATATTAATGAATGCCTTAGGGCTTAATTCTCTCCTAGAACTCTGGTTGAGAAAAGGATGGAATGGGGAGAAATATCAAATTCTTGGGGTGCCAATCTTAAAAAAAAAGAGAAATATAAAATTCTTAACTGAGACCCAAATATAATGAAACTGTAAAAAGAAAAAAAAATGTTGGAAAGAGCTGACATAGAGGAAGGAAAATACTAGTTTAATATCATAAGAACTCTGGAGACCAGCAAACATACTGATACCTATTAGTACTTTGTCCCCAACAAAAGCTTTATATAACTGATTTTTTTTAAAAGATTTTATTTATTTTATTTATTTATTTGACAGAGATCACAAGTGGACAGAGAGGCAGACAGAGAGAGAGAGAGGGAAGCAGGCTCCCCGCTGAGCAGAGAGCCCGATGCGGGACTTGATCCCAGGACCCTGAGACCATGACCCGAGCCGAAGGCAGCGGCTCAACCCACTGAGCCACCCAGGTGTCCCTATATAACTGATGTTTAACAGTACAATTCTGCATACTGAAGAGGTACAAAGTCCATGATAAGAAAATCTATAATAATACGAAAGAGACTTAGTCTGGGAGGACGAGGAATCAAAATTTATTCCTTGTTTTGACATGTGCTTCCCTGAGCAATCCCTTTTCCCTGTAATTTGGCTCCCCCAACCCCATTACATAGATTTCTCATGACAAAGAATCAATATGGTTTTAAAAGCAAAGTTCAGGGGTATGTGACCAGTTTAGCAAGAATCTGTGAAAGTGGCATCTTAGGTACAGATCAAAATGGATATAAGACGCAGACTGAAACAGACTTCACTGAGGAAGCAGAGACTGAAAAATGAGGTAAGAGAAAATGTGAGACTTTCACATATACCTCCTTCAACTCACCACTATACACAGATTCCTTAAGAGGGCTCCCCAAGTCTCATGTCCCTCAGCCCTATACCTCTAAGCAAGCTACCTTGTAAACAGATGTAGGGAGCATTTAAAAATTTTTTCCTAAAAACTTCCCAAGAAACCAACTCCCTGGAATTTATCTGTGTCTTTTAACTGGTTAAGAATACTGGCTAACTGCTTGATACAGAAAATATCTTATTAAAAACTACTCAGGGCTTGGGACGCCTGGGTGGCTCAGTCAGTTAGCCTTTGGCTCAGGTCATGATCCCAGGGTCCTGGAATCGAGTCCCACACTGGGCTCCTTGCTCAGCCAAGAGCCTGCTTTTCCCTCTACCTGCCACTCTCCCTGTTTGTGCTTTCTCTCTCTCTGACAAATAAATAAATAAAATCTTTAAAAAAACCAAACCTATTTAGGGGGTGCCTGGCTGGCTCAGCTGTGGAGCCTGTGACTTTTAATCTCTGAGTCACAAGTCTGAGCCCCACACTCGGTGTAAAGATTACTTACAAAAATAAAAATTTAAAAATTAAAAAAAATCTCAGATTTTAAGCTTGCTGCCTCAACTTGACCAATCCATACAAATGAGAAGGACTTATCCCTATCTTTGCCATTTTGAAAGAAATCAAACCTGTTATTCTCTTTTACCTGATGAAAATCTGAATGTGCACATATATTAGAGCTGAAGGAAAAGACACAAGAAAACTTGTCTTTGGAAAGAGCCTGGAATTCAACTCAATCAAGGAGACTGGGAGCTAATACTAACATCCCAAACTGCAAAGCAGAGAACTTTAGAGAGAAATCCTCTAGTTCAGTTCTAAAGGAGTAACAGTATTTTATTTGTTTCAACAAGCAAAAGGGATCCTATGGGCAAGGAATCTATAACACCCTTTGGCCATCAAAATTCTCATATAACCAAGGAAGAGTTAGCATCCCAGATCCTGCACTAAGAATTCCTAAAGTCTTAGTGGGGAGGAAAAAAAGAACAAAATAAGGCGTCTGGAAAAATATTCTATAATCCACGCTAACTCTATGAGGTATTCCAGAACTCTGACAGAATACATTTACCATGACAAAACTACACAAGGGGGATTAACAGAAGACTAAAGTAAAAGGAAACCCGTTTTTGTTAGAAATGTAACGTTATTATCAAAGGAGAGTCAAGCTGTGACAACCAGGAGGAGAACCCTGTGATGATAAACACCTGCAGTCTATTCTTAGAATTTGGGGCTAGTTTGAAGGTTTGGAGAAAGTCAAACCAGGTTATCATCCGTAACGCTCAGAATGAGGGGGAACCTAAAGAACCTCGCTCCAGTACGCCTATGATCCTACACATCCTAAGGACTCCATGTGCTCCCTCCAACTTTCCATGGATTCTCCCTCTCCCCGGAAGAGCTTCCTACTCTAAACCGAGGCTTTAGTTCCTACAGTTTCTATACTAGGCCACACACTTATTCCAGGGACTGGCAAAAGCTTCGGTCCGCGAGGATTACCCGGAATTCCCCCTTGCTACCCCCGCCCAGTCAGGTTGAACCCCAACTCCCGGCCCCTCTGGACACCGCCGCATCTCAGCTGCCCCTCCCGCTCCTACCAAAATCAGCGCCTCCATCTTGCCCCGCAGCTGCTGCCGACGTGGAGCCACAAAAGCAACACCGCCGCTGATTGGCCCCGCGTCCGCATTAGACCCCGCCCAGAAGTAGGATTATTGGGCTATATCATAAGAGCTCTCTCTCTATTGGCCAATCAGTGTGCTAACTTGCCTGGCGGAAGCAAGGATTTCCAGCCAAAAAGCGCAGGCACTTGATTGTCAGTTTAAGCACTCAATAAAACGCCAAAACCTCACGGTTGAATGGGGCGGGAGGGCCAGCGGGGCGGGGTTGTTTCCATGGGGAACAGAGGAAGCGATTATTAATTTTCAATTGGCAGAAAGAAGAACACGTGATATCGCTGGCCTGATTTAGCAACTTTAATCCGCACTCCCTTTAGGGGGCGCTGTTTCTCCTTAGCCCTGAGCACTGGCGGTTCTTGTTGGAATCCTACCCTAATCCTCATTCCAAGAGCTCACTTTAGGCACTGGGTATCCAAGGTCGCTTTGGCAAACGCTGCTAGCTCTTCCCTCGCCGAGATTCCTTCAGTATCCTCACAAAGTCTGCACAACCATAGCGTAAAGCCAAGAGATACACAGCGTATTAACTAGATAAAACAAGGCCTCCGGGGCGCCTGGGTAGCTCAGTGGGTTAAAGCTTCTGTCTTCAGCTCAGGTCATGATCCCAGCATCCTGGGATCAAGCCCCTCATAGGGCTTTCTGCTCGGCGGGGAGCTTGCTTCTTTCTCTCTGACTGCCTCTCTGTCTACTTGTGATCTCTGACTGTAAAAAAAAAATAAATAAAATCTTAAAAAAACACACAAACAAAAAAACCCCAAGTCGTCCAGAGTTAATTGCTACAGTAACACCATCTCCCCAAGATGGACTCCCAGGCTTTGCTGGGCCCAGGGGAAGACAAGAAGCCAGTGAATTTCTAAAGCAGATTTTCTTTGACCAGACATGAAATGGGATGTTAGAGCTTTGGAGACTAGAGAGGAGAGAGTAGGAGGGACAAAGGGGTCCAGGGTCCAGGATGAGGAAGGGTATATGGTCCAGGGTCTGCGGTTTTCCAGTAGGGACAAGCTGTTGCAAAACGAGAAAAGAGAAGTTTACAGAATGCAGGGATTTCACAATATGGAAGGTTTCTGATGAAGTTTAGCTTTCCCCTACCCTAGATTCGTTGATCCTGACTCCTCTTAAGTCGGGGACACCTATTACCTTATATTATCTTTAAAGAGAGGGTGTTTTGGTTTGTTTTGTTTTCCCATTTCTGACAATTGCATCTTCAGGAGCTCTCCAACAAGAGCATCCAAACCTACCAAAGAGTTTTTCTAATAATTTCTAGAATAGAGCCAGAGGGCCTAAAAGAAAAGTATAGAACAATACAAACCTAGAGTTAATATATGGTATGAAGGAAGGTATATGTTTTTCTGGTAAAGTCCCAGGTGACAAGCCTCATATCTGGAGGAAGTAAGGGCTTAGCCTTTATCTGTTCTGAATGGGGAGTTATTCAAACATTTAGCATTGTGCCTGGCATCACAAGGTTGTCCTTGGCTTGACAGCTTAATAATAAAACTAACATTTAATGACCATCTACTATATGTCAGGCACATGCTAAATCTTTAAATAGATTATTTAACATTTTTATTTTTAAAATAGTAAAAAAAAAAAAAAAAACAGTTTATTCTAATTTATTTTATTTAACGATCTGGGAAGTTTGCAGTCATCAGGTGTAACTGGGAATTCAGGTATCCCTGTGGAGCTGTTAGTGTACCAAACGTGGTAGGTAAAAATGCATGCGTGCTTTTGATAGCACATATTAATGGATTTCTCTAATTGACTCCATTTTCTTTTTCTTTCTTCCTTCCTCCCTCTCTCTCCCCCTTCCCTCCCTCCCTTCCTTCCTTCTTTCCTTTTTTTTTTTTTTTAAGGTTATATTTATTTATTTGAAAGACAGAAATCACAAATAGGCAGAGAGAGAGAGAGAGAGGAGGAAGCTCCCCGCCAAGCAGAAAGCCCGATGCGGGGATCGATCCCAGGACCCCGGGATCATGACCTGAGCCAAAGGCAGAGGCTTTAACCCACTGAACCACCCAGGAGCCCCACCTTTTCCTTTTTAAAATGGGCTCTAGGCCCAGAGTGGAGACCAATGCAGGGCTTGAACTCACAACCCTGAGATCAAGACTTGAGCTGAGATCAAGAGTCGGAGGCTTAACCGACTGAGCCAACCAGGTATCCCTCATTAGTTTTGTTCTCTGCAAACTGACCTGGGTCACTCAACATAGCTTTTATTGTTCCTGATATTAGTGCATGTTCCCTTTATACAATAAATTCATGAACAGCAAAAGATAATCAATTTGGTATACATGGTATCAGGGCCTTCACAGCCACCACAGGTTTTCTCTTCTCCATCCATTATGTTCTTATTAAATTCTACTTTACTTCCATAGGAATTGTAATAGTTTCTCACCAACCCTGCAGCCACTGGCTGGGTCCCCACGCACCACCACAGCCCCTACTTCAAAACCACCCCTTCACCCCCAGCTGCCTGCCGCCCTGAGGCCCATTATTTAATATTTTAAGAAAATCTTTATGAGGTAGGTGATTATTACACCCATTTTATAGATAAGAAAACTAGAGTTTAGAGCCACTACATGATTTACTTAAAACCTTACAAAGATTAATTGTCAGCCATACATTCAGACATAGCAGGTCTGGTTCTAAACCATGTTTTATCCACAATCCACTCTTCTAACTTGTGGTACAGCCTCTTATGTATTCCAGTCCTACCTGAAGTTCCCTATGTTCTGTAGGGACTATGAGGAGTAAAAGTGTGTGAAGGCAGGGGGTCCTCTTTCTTTGATAGAGTGACAAATTTTAACAGTCAGACATTGTTCCAGAAGATGGCTCATTGTTAGCTCTCCAGCCTATGAGGTCACTGTGCTGTAGGGGGAAGACAAGTGGCTGGATGGGAGACATTCTTTTTGTGACTTGGACTTAATAAGCAGGAACCTTCTGGAGCACCTGGTTGGCTCAGTCATAGAGTCTTCAGCTCTTGACCTTGGGGTTGTGAGTTTGAGCCCCATGTTCAGGATAGAGATTATTTAAAAATTAAAAAACAAAACAAAACAAAAACAAACAAAAACCCCAGACTAGAGCTATCTAAAGCCCTATCTAGAGTTAAAATTTTATCTTCCATCGCCCCTTCACTTGGAAAACTTTTAAGAATCAATCAAATAGGGAAGCCTAGGTGGTTCAGTCAGTTGAGGGTCTGACTCTTAATTTCAGCTCAGGTCATGATCTCAGAATGAGAGTCCTGAGACTGAGCCCTGTTTGGGCTTCTTGCTCAGTAGAGAGTCTGCTTGAGATTCTTTCCCTCTGCCCCTCGTCTTGAGCACAAGCATGCATACACATGCGCTCTCTCTCTCTCTCTAATAAATAAATAAAATCTTAAAAGAAAAGAAAAATACTCAGGGGCACCTGGGTGACTCAGCTCATTAAGCATCTGCCTTCAGCTTGGGTCATGATCTCAGGGTCTTGGAATCAAGCCCCATATCAGGCTCCCTGTTCAGCGGGGCATCTGCTTCTCCCTCTTCCCCCTGCTCCTGCTCTCTCTCTCACTCTTTCTCTCAAATAAAATAACATCTTAAAAAAAAATAAAATAAAATAGAAGAATCAATCAAATGGGAAATGCATATATGCCTGATCCCCTCATATATATGCATACAATATAAAACCATGTGTATACGGTTACAAACCATAAAAAATGCATGGGAGGGGCGCCTGGCTGGCTCAGTTGGTAGAGCCTATGACTCTTGATCTTGGGATTGTAAATTCGTGTGTAGAGAGTGTAGAGATTCCTTTTTTTTTTTTTAAATTTGATTTATTTAAGGGCTCCTGGGTGGCTCAGTAATTAAGCGTCTGCCTTGGGCTCAAGTCGTGATCCCGGGGTCCTGGGATCTAGCCCTGCGTTGGGCTCCCTGATTGGCAGGGGGCCTGGTTTTCCCTCTCCCACTCCCCCCTTGTGTTCCCTCTCTCACTGTGTCTCTCTCCGTCAAATAAATACATCAAATTAAAAAAAAAAAAAGATCTGATGTATTTATTTGAGAGGGAGAGGGAACAAGCAAGGGAGAGGAAGAAGCAGACTCCATGTTGAGCAGAGAGCCCAATGTGGGACTCAGCCCCAGGACCCTGAGATCATGATCTAAACCAAAGTTAGATGCTCAACTGACTGAGTTACGCAGGTCCCCCATACTTCAAAATAAAATCTTAAAAATATATATGGAAGGAAAATGGAGAAAAAGCCTGGAAGAAATATACCAAAATGTAACCAGTGTTTTGTTTTGCTTTGTTTTTTAAGTGCTATAACTTTTTCAATGTTTCCATATTTTCTGGGTGTTCTAAAATGTGTGAGTGCTATTTAAAAGGAGAAAAATGGGGCACCTGGGTGGCTCAGTGGGTTAAGCCTCTGCCTACGGCTCAGGTCATGATCTCACGGTCCTGGGATCAAGCCCTGCATCAAGCCCTGCGTCGGGCTCTCTGCTCAGCAGGGAGCCTGCTTCCCCCTCTGTCTCTGCCCGAATCTCTGTCTACTTGTAACCTCTCTCTGTCAAATAAATAAATAAAATCTTTTAAAAAATAATAAAAATAATAAAAGGAGAAAAAGAAGCATTTTTTATAGGACAAAATCAACTTCTTTCCATGAAGCCTTCTCTGATGTCCCCAGGTGAAGTCAAACGTTTCCCCTTCATTGCCATCGTCGACTCTACTTTTAGCGTGTTGTAACACATAGATCTAACTCACTAGACTTGCCATCTATGTCCTATTCATTTTATTTCCTCAGCACCTCACCCTCAAATGGTAACACTCAGTGTTTACTGAATGGAATAAACATTTTTGAAAATGCAAGATACAAAGTGCAATGAACGGTGGGTGTCAAAGAGAAGTTTAGGATTAAAAGACTAGTAAGGAGCACAGATATTGAAAGGGAGTGATCCCTCAGGATGGGGGCAGGGGTTGTCAAGGTCTAGGAGACGCTGAGGTGTTGAGTTAGGCTTTGATTCATTCATGCATTGCTGAAATGCCAGGTAGAGTTTACAGTTTGGTATGAATAAAGATATGGAGGTTGGAATGGGTAAGAAAGCTTTTTTTTTTTTTTTTTAACTTTTTAATTGTAAAATAGTTTAATTTATTTTATACATAACACACATCTTACCATTTTAACCATTTTTAGGTGTACAGTTTATGACATTAAGTACATTTGCACTGAAGTGCAATGATCACCACTATGCATCTCCAGAACTTTTTCATCATCTAAAACTGAAACTCTACCCATTAAATAATAACTCCACATTCTCCCCTGCCCCCCAGCAGTCTTTGGTAACCACTGTTCTACTTTCTGTCTGTATGAATTTGACTACTCCAGTACCTTCTATAAGTAGAATCATATAATATTTGTCCTTTTGTGTTTGACTTATTTCATTCAACATAATGACTTCATGGTTGTGTCAGAAATGTTTGAGAGATTGACCTGATGGCACAAAAGATTCAAATAAAGAAATACAGAAGAAGATGAAGATAAAACTGGAAAGATACTTTATGGCCGATTGGGAAATGCCTTGAATACAAACCTAGGTGGCTGCTGTAGTGGGACCAGTTGATTGTGGGAGCTGGAACTGTTACAGTCTCTTGGAAAGTATCATGGTGATATTCTCTAAAGTTAAACATAAGTACATCTTCACCTACAGAAATAAAAATATACCCCAGTACATAATGATAATACAAGAATGCTAATTGCAATGTTGTTTACAAAGACAACAAATAGTATTATTGTGTATAAATAAGGGAATATTTATACATTATTATTGTACATCCAGACCGTGGAAAAATATGCAACTAGAAAAAAATATGTTCTGGCTGTATGCATTAAATTGGAGAAGTAGTAGAGTGGCATGTTAAATGAAAAATGTTGCAGGGGCATGTGGGTGACTCGGTCAATTATGTGTCTGCCTTCAGATCAGGTCATGATCCCTGGGTCCTGGGATCAAACCCCACATTGGGCTCCTAGGTCAGCGGGGAGCCTGTTTCTCCCTTTCCCTGGCCTGCCACTCCCCCTGTTTGTGCTCATGTATGTGTGCTCTCTCTCTCTGTCAAAATAAAAAAACGAAATCTTTTTCAAAAATGTAAGTTGCAGAGAAATTTATATAATATGATTGCATTTTATTTATTTGTGAATGGTAGAGGGAAAGGGAGAAAGAATCCCAAGCAGGCTCCACACCCAGCATGGAGCTGGATCCGGGGCTTGATCTCACAACCCTGAGATCATGACCTGAGCTGAAACCAGGAGGTGGGCACTTAACCCACTGAGCCACCCAGGTGCCCCAAAAGAGTGGATTATTAAATAGTTTTCCTTTATATATGTTGGTATTTTTTGACTTTGTTAGAAGCATGTGTTTATAATTAAAAGCTAATAAAGAGGGGCCCCTGAGCGGCTCTGCCTTCAGCTCAGGTCATGATCCCAAGGTCCTGGGATTGAGCCCTGCATCAGGCTCTCTGCTCGGCGGGGAGCCTGCTTCTGCCTCTCTCTCTGCCTGCCTCTCTGCCTACTTGTGATCTCTCTCTCCATCAAATAAATAAAATATTTTTAAAAACCCCAAAACTAATAAAGGGACGCCTGGGTGGCTCAATGGGCTAAAGCCTCTGCCTTCAGCTTAGGTTATGATCCCAGCGTCCTGGGATCAAGCCCCGCATCGGGCTCTCTGCTTGGCAGGGAGCCTGCTTCCTTCTCTCTCTCTCTGCCTGCCTCTCTGCCTACTTGTGATCTCTGTCTGTCAAATAAATAAATAAAATCTTAAAAAAGAACTAATAAAGAAAAAAGTGAATATCAAAATGGGGACAAAGTTGTAAGGATTAAATGAGATAATAAAAATATAAATAAGCTGTTAAGTGTTCTACCATTGTTATTCATTACTTATAAATAGTTGGAACCCACTGGATATTTCTGAGCAAAGGCATGAGATTATGGAAGCAATTTTTTAGATCTTTTTAAAAAAGATTTTATTTATTTATTTGTCAGAGAGATAGAGAGCATAAGCAGGGGGAGCAGCAGGCAGAGAGAGAAGCAGGCTTCCTGCTGAGCAAAGTGCGGGACTCCATCCCAGAATCCTGGAATTATAACCTGAGCCAAAGGCAGGTGCTTAACTGACTGAGGCACCCAGTCTTCCCTGGAAGCAATTTTTTTAACTGGAGCAAAAATCATATCACAAAAGATTTGCCATTTTATTATGTTTTTTTTAAGATTTTATTCATGAGAGCCCGGCTAGCTCAGTCGGTAGAGCATGAGACTCTTAAGATTTTATTCATGAGAGAGAGAGAGTGCACAAGCAGGGGGAGAGGCAGAGGGAGAGGAAGAAACAGACCCCCTGCTGAGCAGGGAACCCTAGGACCTGGGGCTGCATCCCAGAACTGGGAAACCATGACTTGAGCTAAAGGCAGGCATTTCAACAACTGAGTCACTCAGGCACCCCCCAAATTAGCTATTTTAAAGCATATAAGTTAGTGGTTTAAGTACATTCACAATGTTGTACAACCACCACCTCTATCTAGGTCCAAAACATTTTCATTATCCCCCCAAAAATACCCAACACCCATAAAGCAGTTATTCCCAATTTTCCCTTCCCTCTGGCCCCTGGCAACCACCAACTCGCTTTCTATCTCTATGGATATTTCAGATAAATGGAGTCATACCGTATGTGACATTTTGTATCTGGTTTCCTTCACTTAACACAATGTTTTCAAGATGCATACATTTCTCACCAAGGATAAGTATTTCATTTCTTTTCATGGCCATGTGATGTTCCATTGCTTAATGTACCTTGTTTTGTTTATCTATTCAGTGGATGGACATTTGGGTTGTTTCCACCTTCTGGTTATTATAGATAGAATAGTACTGCTATGCACATTCATGTTACAAACATTTGAGTACCTGTTTTCAGTTCTTTTGTTTAAATTCCTAGGAGTGGAATTGCTAAGCCATATGTTAATTCTATGTGTGACTTTTTGAGAAACCACCAAGCTCTTTTCCACACCAGCTGTACCATTTTTACTTTCCAGAGTACAAGGGTTCTAATTTCTCCACGTTATAACTAAGATTTGTTGTTTTACTTTCTTTTTTTTTTTTTTTTAAGATATTATTTATTTACTTGAGAGAGCATAAGAGGGGAAAGGGTCAGAGGGAAAAGCAGACTCCCCACTGAGCAGGGAGCCCAATGTGGGACTAGATCCCAGGACTCCAATATTATGACCTGAGCCAAAGGCTGAGCTACCCAGGCACCCTCCTTTTTTTTTTTTTTTTTTTTTTTAATGACTATCCTAGTTGATGTGAAGTGGTGTTTTGATTTGCATTTCCTTAATGACTAATGACCTGACCATCTTTAAGTACTTGTTGGACATTTGTAAATCTTTTTTTTTTTTTTTTAATGTCTATTTAAGTCATTTACCCATTTTTAAAAAATTGGGTTGCTTGTCTTTTTGTTGTTGAGCTCTAAGAGTTCCTTATATACTCTGGATACTAGACCGTTATCAGACATATGAGTTACAAGTATTTTCTCCTATTTTGTAGGTTGTATGAAAGAAATTTTAAGATAATTAGTTGGACAACAATGTGTGTAGGAAGGATTCCAGGAGCGATGAAGGGCAGAAAGACCAACTAGGAAACCATTGCAGTTGTAGTGAACACAGATTAGTAACAATGGGAAAATACCTCCAAAAGATTGTTTACCACAAGTGAAATTAGGAAAAGTCAGAGTATAATGGTTAAGATTAGCCATCTGTAAAAAAAGCAAATGACCTGCTGTAGCTTCAAGAAAGCATAATTCTATCAATATATCTAAAGCTCTAGCAGCCTAATTACTTAAAGTAGAATGGCTAGAGCCCTAACACAATCAAACTCTAACCTAATCAATTATAACAAAATGGCTGAAGTGAACATAAACAGAATCAATTATATTAACTTGGCTGGAGCTGAGACTCAATCAATTGAATTGTACCTTGTCTTCACAAAAGGGGGAGATAATCTGCATAGAATTCCCCCTTCCCCACCACCACCACTACCACCACCACCACCAACAAAGTCAGTATTTCCCCAGTGACATTTAGGAAAGAAGATTCCTAGTTTGGCCTACACATGTATCTTATATATTTATAAAGAAGATGCATGTAGTTCTATTAGTTATTGAAATTATCCAACTTGGGGCACCTGGGTGGCCCAGTGGGTTAAAGCCTCTGCCTTCGGCTCAGGTCATGATCCCAGGGTCCTGGGATTGAGCCCCACATCGGGCTCTCTGCTTGGCAGGAGCCTGCTTCCTCCTCTCTCTCTGCCTGCCTCTCTGCCTACTTGTGATCTCTGTCAAATGAATAAAATCTTAAAAAAAATAAATAAATTTAAAAAAATCCAACTAATTCGCTTGTTCACTAAACAGCCTTCTAATTATAATATTTGACTTCCAAAATTGTCAAGTATTTTGATTGGTCAGTAGGTTTGTCTAGGCCACTATAAGGTATATGTGGAACATTAAATCAACCAATGGCTTTTATTTCATGCTCTTTTGAGTTTGGTCAGCATAAATGATTTCTCCTAAAGTGAATTAAATGGACAAAATCAACTTCTCAGCATTCAAACTGAGGCTCAGATCCTCTTAAAGAAGAAAACTCAACAATGTTTCTATCTCTTGTTGCTCAGCTCAGGCTTGGAAGGAGTCTTCTTTCATGGACTCAGGAGAGGTAGTGAGAGTTTATTGTTTTGTTTTTCCATTCTAGAGTGGAAGGAAGACTTAGAAAGTGCTTACATCACCTAGGGCTGCTCATAGTTCAACTAAGTTAGGTGCTAAATGCTCCAACTCCCAGCCCAGGGCATGCTCTGCCTCTTGCTAAAGCAATCACTGATGGTTTCTACAGAATGGGAAATAGCACAAACAGGGGGAATTACAGACAGAAGGGTGTCTGCAGCCACAGCTGATGACCTGGAGATACGGGCACATCCCCTCCACAAGATGACTAGTAAGGGCACCAAGATTCTTAGATGCCCAGTAGGGGCACATTCTGACAGTGAAGCAGGTGGTGGGGAGACAAGAGAAGAAGGTAGAATCTTTCTGACCTAATAATAGCAGTCTGACATTGTCTCTGAAGTATAGGAAATGTCTCCCCAGCATACGACTATGACGACACTTAAGACCACAAAGAGGAAGCTTCCTGGGGCTATCTAGCTGCTGCTTTCATCTAAGAGAATGGGGTGGGAATTCCACTGGATGAAGTCTTAGGACAGCCATCTTGTAATTCAGCCCTACCTCTGAATTATTTCATTCCTCTTTCTCAGACTTGGAACCAAAGAGTCAGTTGTACAGAGAGCAACCTTGCTGTATGTGGTGCAGAACTGGATGTTAGCTATGCACGCAGAGGAATCAAATTTTCTCATTTTTTCACAGAACTGAGAAGGGATGGCCTTAGTAGCAGGGATACTTCTTTCATCTCAATATGGGAGAAGGCCGAGCATATGGAAATATACACAAATAAGACAGTGGATTCAGTATTGGAAAAATAAGACAATCCATTTAGCTGTGTCTATTTTATTAATGAAATGTGAGTCGAGGTCATCTGCTGACAGAGAAGTGGGGGGGAGTGGGTGTTGGAGATTTTCAAAGCGAGAAGGTATGAAACAAGTCTTGAGCAGAGTAGAAATGAGAATTTACCAGGGAAGTATAGTATTAGGTAATGTTGAGTTTTGCTGCCCAGGTATAGATACAGAGAAGCTAAATTGTTGGATCTAACCAGAACTTTTTTTTTTTTTTTTAATTTCCTTAAATAATCTCTACACCCAACATGGGGCTTGAACTCACAACCCTAGGATCAAGAGTCACATGATCTACAGACTGAGCCAGCCAGGAGCCCCAGAATTGATTGTTTTCCCCTCAGGAAAGTTCAGTGGAGGGAGAAATGGGGCAAGGAAGTGAACAGGTTTATAGTTCTAGATATAAGGGGAGGGGGTGGGTTATTTAAAGGCTAAAATAAAGGGGAGCCTGGGTGGCTCAGGCAGTTAAGTGTCTGCCTTTGGCTCAAGTCATGATCCCAGGGTCCTGGGATGGAGCCCTGCATCTGGCTTCCTGCTTCACAGGAAGCCTGCTTCTCGCTCTCCCACTCCCCCTGCTTATGCTCCCTCTCTCTCAGTGTCTTTCTCTATCAAATAAATAAATAAATAATCTTAAAAAAGAAGAAGAAGAAAATAAAAAGATAGTATTAATGGTTTAAAGATTATTGAGAGAAAAGAGGTAATTGGGTGGGAGGACAGGTGTTAGGGTGTGAGAAGAAAAGGCAGAAAATAATGAACAGAAGTTAAGGTACTTGGATGTTATGGAGAATTTTATTTGGACTAAATTGTTCTAATATTTTTTTCTTTTCCAACCATTGGTCTTTCCTTATTTCTTCTTTGCACCTCTTCTCCCACCAGGAAGTAAGAAACAATGAAGTCTGCTTTTCGT
The DNA here is from genome assembly GCF_030435805.1 of Mustela lutreola. Lineage (NCBI taxonomy): Eukaryota > Metazoa > Chordata > Mammalia > Carnivora > Mustelidae > Mustela > Mustela lutreola. Next base: position 61,157,379 of record NC_081297.1, read on the forward strand.
TTCTTGTCTGGGTAACTGAGCTGCTGGCTCTCCCCCAATCCTCAATATGGATCTTGCTCTTTTTCTGTTTCTTCATTCTGGAGAAGGAAAGCTGATAGTTGAGGGAAGATGAGGTCAGGAGCACTACACCTTCCTCCTTGTGGGTGTCTCATTCTCTGCCAAGTGATCTCTTTGGGGAAAATATGGCCAGAGGGACAGCAAGCAGGTTATGAGTGTGGTTTTAGCTGCAACCGGAGAGAACACAGACAAGAACTGCCGACAGGGCAAGTATGAGGCCCTGGTGTGGAGATAGGCTTTTTGAAAGAAACTTTAAAAGCAGAAGACTTTGGGAAGGGGCCCAGACACGTGGAAAATTCCACCCTTTATTTGGGGTCTCCATGTGCTATACAGAGGTCAGCCCAGGCTCACCACAGTGAGGAGAGCCCCCTTGTCAGTTTTGGCCAAGTTGGTCACTACTAGAGACTAAAAGAACCTCCGTAAAGCCCTGTAAGTTTTCCCAGGGTAGGACATCTCAACTTGCCCCAGAGTACTTGGAGGGAGCCGTCTACCTGAGAACTTTGATAGGCAACTAGATAGACTCCCTGGGGAGTGGGCCCTGAACCTCCTCACTAAGGCCTACTCCAGGAAACTTCCTCTCCACCCAAACCTCTTTTAACAACATTGGGGTTCTCATACACTATAACTGGTCAAATCTTATAGGGCTTCCCTCCACAACTGTGCATTTATATATATCGTATCTTCTGCTCAGAATGTTGTCTCCCATTTTTCTCCTAGGAAATTCATATTTTTTTCATCTTTCAAGACTAGTTGAAAGGTTACCTCCTCTCTGAGGCCTTCCAAGGGACAGTTGCTTCTTTTTTTTTTGTTTCCCCCAAAACTAATTTTTTTTAAAGATTTTATTTATTTATTTGACAGAGAGAGATCACAAGTAGATGGAGAGGCAGGCAGAGAGACAGAGGGAGGGAAGCAGGCTCCCTGCTGAGCAGAGAGCCCGATTCGGGACTCAATCCCAGGGACCTGAGATCATGACCTGAGCTGAAGGCAGCGGCTTAACCCACTGAGCCACCCAGGTGCCCCCCAAAACTAATTTTTTAATCTTTTTAAAAAATTTATTATTTATTTACTTGTCAGAGAGGGAGGGAGAGAGAGAGAGAGAGAGAGAGAGAGCACAAGCAGGGGGAGCAGCAGGCTTCCTGCTGAGCAAGGAGCCCGAGATGGGACTTGATCTCAGGACCCTGGGATCATGACCTGAGCCAAAGATAGATGCTTAACTGACTGAGCCACCCAGGCCTCTACTCCCCAAAAACTGATTTATCTATTCTCACATCACTGGCCATATTCACTGACCTGTTTATACTTGTGTCTGCCCCATCAGACTTGTAAGTGCCTAAAGACAAAAGATCACAATTTACTCATCTTGGTATCCTCCAAATTTAGCAATTTGGCAAATACTCTATAAATATTTGTTGATTGAGTGACAGTATTTAAACTCAGAACTAGACACCTTGAGGTATACACAAAAAAAGACAAAATATGAAATGCAATCCTTCTTAATAAGTTTACCTATTCATTAACAACAATTTAATGCAATAATTTAATATATTTAATAATAATATTAGATGTGCCATATATGTGCCATTTAATAATGCTTACTATAGCTCAGGCACTGAGTCACTGAATTAAACACACATACCTGGTTTTAAACTCATTTACTTCTCACAATAACACATAAATATTGCTATTATCCCCCAAATTACTGGGTGGGTAAAATTAGGCTTGGAGAGATTAAAGAACTTGCTTGTGATCTCAAAGTGATCAGAGTATCAGAGTATAGGCATTTCTGACTCCAAAATTTATGCTCTTAAAAAAACTTTTTTTAAGATTTTTTTCTAAGTTTTTATATATTTACATAATCTCTACACCCAGTATGGGGCTTGAACTCACAACTCCAAGATCAAAAGTCTCTTGTTTTACCAACCGAGCTAGCCAGGCACCCATCAAATTTGTGCTTTTAGCCTTTGTGTTACAGGGCCTGAGTCAAGTTTTGTACAATACAGTTTATACCACCATTATTACAAGGCAATATAATAAAATACAAAATCATATGGTTCAATTTGCAAATAAAACATTTAAATCAGGGGCGCCTGGGTGGCTCAGTGGGTTAAAGCCTCTGCCTTCGGCTCAGGTCATGATCCCGGGGTCCTGGGATCGAGCCCCATGTCGGGCTCTCTGCTCCGCAGGGAGCCTGCTTCCTCCCCTCTCTCTCTCTGCCTGCCTCTCTGCCTACTTGTGATTTCTCTCTCTCTGTCAAATAAATAAAATCTTTATAAAAAAAAAAACATTTAAATCAGGTTATTAATTATTTGATATGTATAAGGAACTGGCAGTCATGGACTTTCCACATAAGTACTGTATGTACATCATCTCATCTGATCCCCCACCGTCACTTGTGTTGGGAGCTCTATTCTGCCCATTTAGGAGAAACTGAGGCAGGAGGAGGTTTAAATAAATTGCCTAAACTCACAGTGGCGTGTTGAGCAGACCCTCAAACCCAGATCTCTCTTCTACTCAGTACTGCCTTGGGTTGGTAGGAAGGGCCAAGCAGAGCATTCTGGTGGAGGGGAGTGGCTTGATCAAAGACAAAAAGCTGGAATGAGCTGGATGGCTGTGAGAAGGAGTAAATAGTCAAGCATCTGGTTGATTCAGCGGGTGGAGCCTGTGGCTCTTGGTCTTGGGGTGGTGAGTTTAAGCACCACGTTGGCCACAGAGTTTACTTAATTAAAAAAAAAAAAAGTTAAAGGGATGCCTGGGTGGCTCAGTAGGTTAAGCATCTGCCTTCAGCTGAGGTCATGATCCCAGGATGGTGGAAACAAGTCCCGCTTTGGGCTCCTTGCTCAGCAGGGAGCCTGCTTCTCCCTCTGCCTGCCGCTCCCCCTGGTTGTGCTCTCTCTCACTGTCTGACAAATAAATAAATAAAATCTTGTAAAAAATGTTAAAAAAAATAGGCATGTAGCAAGTCTCATCCTCCAAGGAGCAGAGGGTGGGGCTTCCTAGCAGTTCTGGCCCTGCAGAGGATTGCAACAGGGTGAGGTGGGGGTAGGGGTTTGGGTTCCTGGAAGGTGACTGAAGCCCAGAAAGCTGGCCCTGTGCCCACTGTGTGGCTAAAGCAGGCCCGCCCAATAGTGCTGGTGGGAGAGCCATGGCCTGAGGGCTAGTTCCTGGAAGTCTGGCTGCCACCTGCCCCCACAAACTGCTGCATCCTAGGCCTGGATGTCTCCCCGAGTCAGGCTGCCCACTGGCTGGCTGCAGTTCTGTTCCAAGTGTCTCTCACATATGAGTGTGGCTTCCAGATAGGTTAGTCTTATTCCCCAAACCCCTGAGGGGCTCTGGCCTCCAGGCTTTGAAGCTCCCATCTCCTAATAATAATAGACTCACTTTCTTGTAGATTTCTTGTCATCTTCTCAACACCACTAAATAGGTATCATCATTATCATCATCATCTCCATTTTTCAGGTGAGGAGAGAAAGCTCAGAAAGGTTGGGCTGCCCAAGCCCACATAGCCAAGAAAGGTTAAGACTCAAGCCTGGGTCTCAAGATGCAGGATCTGGTCCTCCCTCATTCTGCTCTACACCATGCCCTTGTCTCTTTTGAGATTTAGAATGAAGCCCCAGGGGTTATTTCTTCTGGGCTACTCTGGACTCATCTGTTAGCCTTCATCCATTTTGGGTTCAGGGCTAGGCTCTGCTAGCAGGGCACAACTCTTAGAAGTCAGAGTCTGGAATCTGCAGTCTTACCTACTCCCTGGACCCTAAGCCCTAAGCCCTAAGCAATTTTGGTCTGAGAGTGGGGCTCAGTCTCCCCTCAACTCCTGAGAAAATCCTTTAGGAATTCTTATCGCTGGAAAGCAACTTCCTCAAAGACTTTTTTTAATCCTATCTTTCCCCAAACTAGAAGACAAGGAAAAACATCAGCAGATGGCTTAGGAGATCTGGCTCCAATACCTGGGCCTCGGTTTACTTTAGTAAGAGGGGCCTCAACTATTCCCAGGTCCCAGACCCCCTCCTCGGCCTCCCCCATCCATCCGGGGTAACCGCCGGGCTCTGGTGCCTAGGATAACACCCAGCCCTCCCCTTGCCTCCTGTGGCTGCCTCCCCTTTCCGTCTGTTGAGAGAGGAAGCCAGGGGGTGGCGGGTGCAACCCTGCAGGGCACTGATAAAGGGCCAGGCCTGCCCCCGCCCCCTGGGGCCACTGCGGTCAGACCAGCAGGCAGGCAGACAATGCAGCCATCTCCCTCTGGGACCCAAGGCCCTCCCCTGGTTCCACCTCTGCCCACCCCGCCCTACTCGGGAAGCTGGTTGCATAACCCAGTGGGGTGTTTGGCAACATTGCCTGTGGCTTGACCTAATGCTGGTGGCGGTGTGCACATGCGTTGGGGCGGGGTGGGGAGGGTGGATTGATCGGGGTGACAAGTCAGACTTTTGAGAATAGGTGAGCAGCCTGAATGGAGAATGGTGTAACAGTCAAGACATGTTGCCATGTTTTTCTCCACATTTTGTTTGCTACCTTTGCCGAAAGCAGGAGAATCTTGGGATTGGAAAATGCTAGGGATCCTGCGTTGCCAAGCCACAGGCACTATCCAACGCATCCAGGCGCCTAATCCCCTGCTAATCATAAATCAGACAAAGGAGACTGAAGAGAGAAGGCTGTTGACTCTGGACATCAGGAATCAGAGAAGAGGAGGCTGAAGGAACCATTCCCACCCCTGAGGGCTATCAAGCATGTTCTGGACTCAGGATGCAGGGTGGGAATGGCAGTCATGGCCTTTTCCTATAGGAGGGGAGTGGGAGAGAGGTGGGAAAGACAATTCTGGCTGGCCAAGCTGCCTCAGTGAAGGCTGTCTGTTCACTTAGTTCACCCTACTTGCTCATGTCTGTCCCCCCGAAATAAGCAGTAACTGCTTCAGACACTTCTGTAAATGCCTATTGCTTACAAGATGAAATATAACCTCTCTAGCTTGACTTTCAAGACTCTTTACAATCTTGCCCCAAACTTCCCGGGCTTATCTTCTAGTACTTCCTACCCCCACGCCCCACCCTAGTAGACCCAAAGTATTACCCTATGTTTTATGGCTCTGTACCTTTATATCTTTGCTTGGAATACCCTTCTTCCTCTCTCTCCCTTGTGAACCCCTAGTCATTCTCCACAGCCCAGCTCAATTGTCATCTCCTCTGTGAAGACTTTCCTGAATTTCATCAAGCAGAAATTCAACTTCATAGCCCTTAATTTTTTTAAGGGCTTCCCGCTGAGGAGGGAGCCCAATGTGGGGCTCTATCCGAGGACCCCAGGATCACGACCTGAGCTGAAGGCAGACGCTTAATGACTGAGCCACCCAGGTGCTCTGGGTGACCTTTATTAGTGTAATTGACCTTTATTAGTGTAATTCCCCATCTAGACTGTGAGTGAGGGCATAGACTATATCTTATCCATCTTTGTGTTCCTGGAGTATAAAACATAGTAGACACTCAATAAATCTTCATTGAATGGATTAATGAATGATGAGGCTTGTGTTATCCACAGTTGTATCTGCCATGCCACAACAGTGCCCTGAGTTGGTAGTTTTCATTCAGTAAATGTTTGTTCACCAGCTGTAACCTGATATCATTATTTAATCAGCCACAAGTGTGACTATCATCACCCCTCATCCCCTCTGAGGGGCCCGAATAAGTATGCCACTGAGAGAGCTATATCTGAATGCCCAGATTCCAGGTATGTGACCTAGATTCATGCCCAGGTCATCAAGAGATTCTGAACCCACAAGTAACATGCCATGAAGCCATGGGTCCCCTCCTGTCCCACAAGGATCATGCATATAGAATCATGATCTCCTGGAATAGAGCCAGAACCCAAAGTGTTTAATCATGGGTGTAGTGTGGGGGTTGATCAACACCCACCTCCTCATCCTCCCCCCACCCCCAGCCTCCCAACCCCCGCACAGACACAAGCTGCCAGGAAGCCATATCAAACTGCCTCTTGAGTTGCTTGGTTGTGTTGCTGGTTGTGGAAGGTCCCAAGGGAGAAATGTAGTGCTGATGTAGGGGTGTAAGGGCGGGGAACACTTGGAGGAGGACTCCCAGCAGCTATTCTTTATGAACTGGGACAGAATATTTTCAGTATCTTAACAGTGAACATAAACTTTTTTTTTTTTTTTTAGATTTTATTTATTTATTTGAGAGACAGAGATCACAAGTAGTCAGGCAGAGAGAGAGGAGGAAGCAGGTTCCCCGCTGAGCGGAGAGCCCGATGCGGGGCTCGATTCCAGGACCCTGAGACCATGACCCGAGCCGAAGGCAGAGGCTTTAACCCACTGAGCCACCCAGGCACCCCCAGTGAACATGATCTTATCAAAGAATGTTGGTTGGGTGCCAGCTCTGCCTTGGGGTGACACCCATCCGCCTCCCTGTCTTTAATGATTTCCAATAGAACTTGAACTATTATACAAAGAAAAAAATAGAGAAAAAGTTTTAAGCTGCAGTTGTAAGGACTGAAGCTAGACATGGGAAGGACTTTCCTTACAGCTGAGAGCCACTAACGGGAAACTAGAAGGAAACAAGACTCCTGTGGTCTCTGGAGAGAGATCTGTTTGGCCTGGGTCTTGGATTGTGCATTGGAGACCAAGGGATGATGGAGCAACTTCTGGGGGGTACTTCCTGCCCTGAGAAAGAGCTGCTGTGGGTGCTGGGGGATCAACCCAATATCCTAAGACATGTGCTGGCCCGTCCAGAGGATGAGGCTGCCCTGTGTTTGGGATGCCCTGCCTGGAAGAAAGGAGGACAAAGGGCACCCAGGGCCCCCTTTAAGAGAGGTGAATACTGTCGCTGCTGGGTGCCCTGTGCACATCTAACTCCCCTCACACACTGACAACAAACCTGGCCAAGAAAGAGGCCTTTGTCCTAGGACATCTGAGGCTGCTGGGGGAGGGGAGAAGGCTACAGGTGAAAGGACACATCAAAGCAGCCACTGCCCCTCCTCCCCAAAATAGCTCCCCTCCCTCTCTCCCAGACCCGAGGCTTTCCTTAAATAAAAGCAATGCCCTAAAAGCCCACTTGCCTTAACAGCTGGGACACTAGACATTGGGTCCCTATCTTCAGCAGCTATGACTCAGTTTCCCTGTCCCTAAGAGAGTTAGGGGGCAGAGGAAGGAGGTTAGACTTGTATGAAGTTTAGAGGTCACCTTGGAATGGGCCACTAGGTTGGATTTCATCCTATGCAAGGGAGAAACGCAGGCCTGGCTGGACTCCTGGTCTCGGAAGGAGGGCTGAGAGGCGCTGGAAGCCATGTGTGCCCCCGCTGGCCGGGAGCAAGGTGGGGGGCGGGGTGTGGGCAGAAACCACACCAGGCTCAAGTTTCCTCTCTTGGCCAGAAGGGGCAGGAGGAGAGGAGGGCCACGGGGAGAGGGGAGGGCTGGAGGAAGGACGGAGAGCTCAGGCCGAGGTCTTCAGAGAGGAGGCTGGTGCGCCACCAGGCGCTCCCCGTGCTCAGGCCGAGCCTCCACACTCGGCGCTCAGAAATGGCCCGGGGGCGGGGCGCGGCCTTCCCCCGTTTCCAGAGGTAGCAGGGATCCTCACCCGGGAGGTGTCAGCGCAGGCCCAGCCTCCCCAGAGACAGCAACGGGAGCCACATCTCTCTCCTCGCCCAGCTCGGACCCTGCCACAGGTGCCTGAGGAGCGGGGTGGGAGGTAGATTCCAGTGGGATCCCACGGGCGAGCTGGGGAGGTGGAAGGGGCAGAGGGAGAAAATGACCAACTTTCCGCACACCCGCAGGAGACCTCGGGCCTTCCCTGGCTGCCCCTGGCTTGGGAATTAGACATCTTTGGGAATTCATCTGGGAGAGAACCTAGATGGCTTATTGAGCACTCTTGAGATTCTTGGGTGAGAGGCTGTATGTAGGTGGGGACCAGACAGTCATCCTCTGAGGCCCCTTTGAGGGGGTGGGGGTGACCCCCAGTAACCTTCAGCAGGAGGGTGACCCCCCCCAGGGGGGGTAGCCAACAAAATCTTAGGCCTATGGTACCCCCCTTTCCTTTACTACATTCCATCATGCTGCCCTGACTGGCCAGCTGGGAGGATTTGGGGGAAGGTGAGGAACTGGAGACCCTGGATGCCTGGATACCTGGATGGGTGAGGAGCTCTGCAGAAGGATGGGATGGTGGGCGCAGAGCTGTTGAGGTCTTGCCTCCTTTGCTCCTTCTGGGCCTGGGCAGTTGAGCTCACTAGAACTGACAGGGAGAAGAAGGCATCCTACCCCGGTACAGTTTCTTCGGACTGGAAATCTTAGCAGCTGGGAAAGTAGGAGGCTGGGTAGCAGTGGAAGAGAAGAGGGGAGGTAACAGATCTGCTGGGGCTGGGATTCTCTAGTCATTGACCCCCAAATGACTGGCGTTTGGTTTCTAGGACCGAATGAGGATAACAGAAACTTGTTCCTTTCTGCCTTGTTCCCATCCACCTGTTTGAGTTGTGTATGTCCTCAGGAAACTAAATCTCACTCTGATCAACTCTCCCTCTCTCTTCCGGTTTCCTCTGTTCACCTCTATGTGTCTCTCCCTCTTTGGGGATGGTTCCTAATATTTCTAAATAGCTTGCTCACCTGCCACTCCACACCCCAGGTTTCCCTGATACTTCCCCATCTTTTCACTGCTCCTGTTGACACAGGGAGAGGTGGGTTGACCTACTAAACCTCAGAACAGGATCCCAGAGGCAAGCGCCTTCTCTCGCTCTCTCCATCAAGGCACCCCCACAAATGGTCCTCATCTTGAATTCTTGAATATAAAGCTGTGTGTCATTCTGTGAGTACTCAGAGACTGTGATAAGAGCTTTCTGGGGAGCACCATCAGATTAAGGATCAGAGTAAGGAGGATGGCTTATAGCCCCTGGAGATGGCGCCAGTCCTACCTGGTACATGTTGGTAGGGAGGAAGAGGGCTGTGTGACTTCAAAGTGCAGGTTAAACTGGAAAGTGGGAACTGTTTATTGTAAAGCAAAAGGGACACAGGGAGACCGGCTCTAGTCTCCCAAGAGCTGTTGTTTCTGCATCCTCTGTGACGTTTCGTTGGAGTCAATTCTGACTATGCCGTCCTCCCTACTCTATATCACTAGCTCCCAGTCCAAGTCACCCAGGCCCCCAGGCCCATCCTTAGAAAGGTAGGCTCCTAAGGTCCAGAGGGGCCTATGCCTGGTGTATAGACCACCAACAACCACTGACTATCTAGGGGAAACCATACTATTCCCTTTCGGCCCGGTGCAAGCTTGCCACTGCCCCAGAGAGGTGGTTGGAACTAGTTGATCTAGAGATTCTCATCAACTCCCTCTTCTCCGACCTCCTGCCTCCCACAGGGACCCTTCTGGATTCTCATTTCCCTGTCCCAAAGGTGCACGAGGAGGGGCTGATATTCTAGTCTTAGAGACCAGGACAGCCTAGAACCCAGCCTAGCCTGGGTCTGAAGCCTGCGTCTGGAGATCATTTGCCAGGCTCTTTTCTGGCTTTGTGTTCTTTCCTGTAAGTACATATGGTTGGACTAGTTTAGCATTTTTCAAGGTGGGATGGGCCTCTGGCATCGGAAACACTAGGGCACTTGTTAAAATGCTGCTTACTGGGTACCCGCACTTATGAATTCAATTCAGTGGGCCTTGGAGGGGCCGGGATACTGACAGGAGCCTGTGATTTTAGAAGTACGACAGGTGAATTCGGTGCAAAATCAGGTTTGTGACTCCCTGAGCTAGATGCCGTGTACTGCAGCATGGAACTTCTCTGGTCCTATCTCCATTTGATGGAAGAGACTGAATGGGGAACTGATTTGACCAAAGTCATGCTTTTGGAAGGCCAGAGAACCTGGTCTCCTGCCTCCTAGGGCAGGATCTTTGCACTGCACCTGCGAGTCAGATCCAGGAAGATACAAGGAGGGACAAAGTTGGGGTGGGGTGGGGGGTATGGTGTGAAGGACTATGAGGCAAGAGTCATTGTCCCTGCCCCCTAACCCCCTTCTCCATTCACTTTGCCTTTGGGCAATTTCCTCCCGAACCTGGGTGGGGGAGGGTGGGGTTCCGGTGTTGAAATGGCATCCTGGGCAGACATAAACACCCCACCCACTTTGCCCACGGGCCAAGCTCCTGGGCCTACACCAGCTCCCAGCTCTAGGGATGGCAGTATAACAAAGGGGCAGGGGGCAAGAACTAGGGAGATCCTCCTTCCAAAAGATAATTTGCAGTCCTTACTAATTTTGGATTAAGTCAAAGAGTGGATTTCGTATTGGATAGCTGTGATAGGCCATCCTTGTAGTGATCTAAGGTCATGCAATTTGAGGTCATCCAGTCCTGGCCTCTGTTCTTTTCTAAGTGTCTCCCTCTCCCAGCCTGCCTGCCTTTACTTATATGGTAGGGGTGGGGTGCTGTGTCTGGCCAGAAGATATTGGGAGGTCCCTGTGAAATCTACTTGTCTTCTCTTGTTGAAGGCTGGGGGAGCAGGTGCAGGGAGACAGGTGTTAAGGAATAGGGAGGTGGGATGAGGAGAGGGGCAGATAGAAGGGAGAAGATGAAGACAGGGGTGAGGGTTTGCTGAGAACTGTAAGCTGCCCAAGCAGAAAGGGACCTCGAGTTCGACTTCTCCAACTCCCTAGTTTTATAAATGAGGAAACAGAAGCTCAGAGCAGTGTGACAGCTTTGCCCAGCCTCACATGGCTGCTCTGTGGCTGACTGGCAGCTAGAGCCCAGATCAAACATGGGTGGGGGTGCTGAAGGGGACTGTGTTTTTAAGATTCCAAAGAGATACTCCCCCAGAAGAAAAGAGATATCACAGGATGAACTGACTGAGGTGAACCGCCAGGAGAGGCTTGGAGTCTGGAGACTCAGGAGTGGGATGGGAAGGTGTCTGAGAGGCTGCTGCCTGCTAGCAGAGTTGGCTAGTAGACATTCCAGATGTATGCCGGCTCTTTATAGGGTTGAGTCTCAATTTCTGAATGGACCCTATAGAATCTTTGTGAAAATCATTCTCAAACTAATTCTTGTAAAACATCAGCATAGCTCTTGACAGTGCTTAATAAGCTTTTGCTATGGTTGTTGTATGCCCTTAGGAACCTTGGAAGCCTGGTGGTTTGGGTTGGGGTATGGCCAGGATGACCCTGTAGGGCCATAGGACAGAGGTCCAGTGTCTCCAGAGACCATTCCTCCTCTGCTGCCTCCAGCTGATAAACCTCTTATCAGGCTCAAGCAGGGGAGCCCAGAGTCAGGATAGGAGGAGAAGGCAGAACTGCTATCAGCCACCAGGCCTGGGCCGTATCTCAGAGAAGGGGAGGGGCTATCTGCTTGGCTCTTCCCACAACATGCTCCTTGGGGATCCCGAAGTACTCACTCTCAACCTTGGAGGATGAGACAGAGGAGGAAAACAGAGGACCGAGGGGGAAAGCAGGAGTGATCCCTGGAATTGCCCCAGAAAATGGGGGAAAAACAACCCCAGAAGATGTGACTTCTTCCCTGCCCGCTGATACAGTTTTGGGGAGCAAGAAGAAGGGGAAAGGGAAGGCACCTTGTCTGAAAAAGTAGGTAAAGACCTACTGTGCTCCCAAAGGACCTGACTACAGCCACAGCAGGTGAGGTGGAGATCACATGGCAGGGAAAGCCTTTGTAGCATAAGGAGTTGGTTGATGAGGACAACAGAGCTGAGGGCATGAAGCCTCTCCTTCTCTCAGCTGAGGCTGCTGGGAGATCTCCATGGAGGCAGGACAAAGTTGCTGGCCCCTAGCGGGGCATGCTTTAACCTAGATCTTTTTTTAAACCTCTTTCTCCTTTGACACAGGTTGCTGGGGCCTTTTGGGCTTTGGGGACCCGGGACCAGGCCCTGGCCCAGTAGGATGCCCCCGTGTCCTCCCCAGCAGAGCAGGAACAGGGTGACACAGTTACCCGCTCTGGAGCTGGGTGAGATGGAGTTGACTTGGCAAGAGATCATGTCCATCACTGAGCTGCAGGTGAGCAGGGTCGGGGGTACCTGGGAAAAGGAAGAGCAGAAAAATACAGAGTCTGGCTGGGACCTGAGGCAGGGGGTTGGAGCAAGCAGGGAATGTTCCAGGCACTGGAAAAGGATGGGCTGGAGTAGGAGGGAGATCTGGATGGAAGACCAGAATATGAAGGGGAAAAGGGTGTGGAAGAGCAGGGGAAAGGAGTGGTGGGGAAGAGTATAAGCTCTCTGGGCAGCCACACTGCTCACATCTCTCTATCCCACCTTCTGCCCCGCCTTTCTTTTCTCACCTTCTTCCCTTCTGAACTCCTCTCCTCCAATCCTGCCCATCTTCTTCCCTCATTTCCTCCCCCTGTCTTCAGATGCTGGGCCCCTTTCCCTCAGGTAGCAGAGCGGTAATTCAGGGGCCTGGAGAAGGGGGGGGGTGTCAGACTATGACAGGGTCCTTGCCTCCTGCTAGTTGGACAAAGGGGTGTCTGTTGGTCTAACAATGATGCCTTTGTCCCATCTGGGCTGGAGCATGGTGTCTCCTCCATGTGGGTTGGGGGCCCTGTTTTCCAACATGTTCTCTCCTCCTCTCTGCACCTGGGCAGGGAGAGAGGGACTGAAGAGGAGAGGGTAGAGCTTGTGCTGGCTCCCCAAGGTGCCTCAGCCCCCAGACCTGGCTCTGCCCACTGACCCCACCCCTCTTTTCTCCCCTGTTGCAATGCCTGGGCCCTCAAGATCTGCCCTGAGCCCTCCTCCTGCTCAGCAGCTCCCTCTGCTGGGAACCCATGGGATGGCCAGGGTCTGAATTTGACCCTTTGACCCTAGATAACCACAGCAGGAAAGGGTTTGGGGAGGTGGGGGGGTCATCATAGATAACAACTTCTTGTCTTCCTGAAGGAACTAAAGGAAGAAGTGCCACTTCAACCCAATAAGAACTTCTCCTGAGGAGGAGGAGATTCTATATTGTTGCAGCCTTAGATAGTCCTTTCCCAAGTCTGACATCAGTGACTTCCATTCCTGTTTAAGCTGCTTTCTGATTGAAATAGCTTCAACCTTACAAGAAGCTTTGAATGATTTTTAGCACTTTTATGTTCCCCTGTTATCTCACTGTGTCTTTCAGAAGGACCCAGCTTCTTCTGGAGAAAGAACTGGTTTCTGTCCCTCAGGCTGTCTCCAAAACCTCTTTGTCTTTTCTTGCAGGGCCTAAACGCTCCAAGTGAGCCATCATTTGAGGCCCCAGCCCCAGCCCCATATCCTGGGCCCCCACCACCCCCAACTTACTGCCCCTGCTCAATTCACCCAGATGCTGGCTTCGCCCTTCCTCCACCACCTTATGAGCTTCCAGCACCCACATCTCAGGTCCCAGAGCCTTCATACTCCTATGGCAACATGGCCATCCCAGTCTCCAAGCCACTGACCCTCTCGAGCCTGCTCAGTGAGCCCCTCCCAGACCCCTTGGCTCTCCTGGACATTGGGCTGCCAGTGGGGCCCCCCAAGCCCCAAGAAGACCCAGAATCCGACTCAGGATTATCCCTCAACTATAGTGACGCTGAATCTCTTGAGCTGGAGGGGACAGAGGCTGGTCGGCGGCGCAGTGAGTATGTAGAGATGTACCCAGTGGAGTACCCCTATTCACTTATGCCCAACTCTTTGGCCCATCCTAACTATGCCTTGCCACCTGCGGAGAACCCCTTAGCCTTAGAACCCTCTTCAGGCCCGGTGCGGGCCAAGTCCACTGCACGGGGGGAGGCGGGGAGTCGGGATGAGCGTCGGGCCCTGGCTATGAAGATTCCCTTCCCGACGGACAAGATTGTCAACTTGCCAGTAGATGACTTTAACGAGCTGTTGGCACGATACCCACTGACGGAGAGCCAGCTGGCCTTAGTCCGGGACATCCGACGGCGGGGCAAAAACAAGGTGGCCGCCCAGAACTGTCGCAAGAGAAAGTTGGAGACCATTGTGCAGTTGGAGCGGGAACTGGAGCGGCTGGGCAGTGAGCGGGAACGGCTTCTCCGGGCCAGAGGGGAGGCTGACAGGACCCTGGAGGTCATGCGCCAACAGCTGACGGAGCTGTACTGTGACATTTTCCAGCACCTGCGGGATGAAGCGGGCAACAGCTACTCCCCTGAAGAGTATGCTCTCCAACAGGCTGCTGATGGGGCCATCTTCCTGGTGCCCCGGGGGACCAAGATGGAAGCCACAGACTAAGCTGGCCCAGAGGGGTGGGACTGGTGATGGAGATTTTCTTTATTCCCTTCTGATAAATGTTCTCCCCAGAAGCAGCTGGGTTCTCCAGACCAGAAGGGGACAATGGGAAACCTGGCATTTGGAGGACCCAAGGTGTATTCAGTAAGGCTTGCCTTGAGACAAGTGTATGAGGGGAGGTTGGAATCTCTTTTCCATGATTCAGCTTCCTAGGTCTCCAACCTCCACCTCTTGTTTGAGCTTTGGTCTATAAAACGCTCTACACAAATTACTGTGTCTTCCTTCTCAAGAGAGTGATGAAGCTCAGTACTGAGTTTAGTGCTTGTTAGTGGCGGGAGGGGAATCCTGCCAAGCTTGTTTCTTTCCCCAACAACTTTGTATGAGAGATACACAAGAAATTTGGGCTTGAGCAGTGTGATTTACCACCTTTATTTCCTTTTTCAGAGCCCGAGATCATGGGTGATCTGAGGAATCACCAGGGAGGCCCACCCTCCCTGGTGGCCCACTATTTACAGAGCAGGGATTGCAGGCAGCACTGGCTACCTCTCTGTGCAAGGTCGCTGAGGTTTAGACCTCTCCTTTGTCAGTCTTTGGAACACAGAATAGTCTAGAATGCCCCCAGGCCTTTTTTCTGTTCTCTCCCTCCTGCCTACTAATATAGGATGTCCTCATCCTGATGTGCCAGAGCTCTCTCAGAAGACAGAGATGCTCTTGATTGGAGAATTTGACTGGACGTTAGTTTCGAGGGACTTCATACCTGAGTCTGGGCAAAACCTGCTCTCCTGTGGAGTAGGTTATGCCTTTTGGTGAACTCTTCTCCTTGGTTACATTAGACACACTATCCAATCTTCATTTCAGGACATCCCTTTTCTAGATCTTCAAAGATCTAGGTCTCTTGCTTTCTTGAAGTGAATGCATTAAGTTCTAGAATCCTTTATCACATTGAAGTCCCATCAAACTTCTCAGACACTACACCTTCATCTCCCTGGAGTTGGGTGGTTCCTGATCTTTCCAGTTACTGAATTAACACAAATTACCTCTTTGCAGGTATTTTACTTCTATTTACACTTCTACTCAACTTTACTAGCTCCAACAATGAAAACTTACTTTTAAGTTCTGATAGACGCTCTACACAAATAGCTGTGAGCTATGAAAAGCAGATGATGATCAAAGTGGTATGGAGTCTTTATGCTTTAAGATTCTCAGAAATGTGGTCTCGAAGCTGGATTAGGGAATGAAAAGTTTAAAGCTTCTGATTCCTAATAGATCTGAAAACAGACACCTTGTCAACTTTCTCGAGAAATTGAAAATGCAGAATCAAGTTGTGAAGGGAAGTGCCTGGGATTACCTGTTCAGAAACTTGTTCACCTAAGGGACATCAGTTAAGATTTCACTTCTAAGGAAGCTCCTAAGTAGTAATTCTGAGGCAAAATTTGACCTGTACCCAACACTGAGCACCTAGGTTCTAGTACAGTTCTAGGCACTGATTTTATAATGGGGAAAAATGCCCCCATCCCACAGATAAACTGCAGCAGGTCAAGACCATACAAACAACTTAATACCTAACTAAAGCAAAAGGTGGAACGGTTTAGAGTATGACCTAGGTTCTATTCTAGAGGTTGCAAAAACTTGCAACAGGTAATCATCTAAAATTATAGAACTTACCATCAACCTTGTATTTGTAAAGCATGTAGCAAAATACATGACAGATACAGGACTCCATTTTTTCCAACAACTGATGGCCTGAGTTGCCCTCCTTCTAAACCATGACCGTGAAGAGAAACCTGTTCTAGGTAACTTCAAGCAACATGTGATAATTAAAATCACAACAATGGAGACTGCGTATACATTTACACCTTCCTACCCCTTCTATTAGCTGAAAATTGAGGCTGGATCTTCTCTTGAAGATGATGATTTTTTTTTTTTTTTTTTTTTTTTTAAAGATTTTATTTATTTTATTTGACAGAGAGAGATCACAAGTAGGCAGAGAGGCAGGCAGAGACAGAGGGGGAAGCAGGCTCCCCGCTGAGCAGAGAGCCCGATGCGGGGCTCGATCCCAGGACTCTGAGATCATGACCTGAGCCGAAGGCAGCGGCTTAATCCACTGAGCCACCCAGGCGCCCCTCTTGAAGATGATTAAAGTTCAAACATTTGCTGGGGGATTTAATTACAGCTCCCAAATTTTGGGGTTACTTCTGAAAAACTTGTTCTTCCCCTCCAGTAAGCTTTACCTGGTTCCAGATTTTTTGGAAGCCAGAGATAGCTGGCCAATAAAGGCTTGTGGAACAGTTAACAGCTTACTTCTAAGTGGGCAAGAGCCAGTTTCATTTCACTAAACCATGCTGCTGATGGGATAAATTTTACATATTAATGTTAATAGAACCACTTACATTCCTAAAGGCCAAATAAGTTATCATTCACTATTTAGTTTGGGGAGAGATGGGGTGGGGGGAGAAGCACTCCCAACAACCTAATTGTTCCCCCTGAATCTCAATTTCAACCTGTAATTTTAACATGTTTATGTTGTCCCACCTTTAACATACCTATTTTACTTGTTCATTTAGAAGGATCCAAGGAAGCATAAGTTAAGGAATGAAGGGGAAGGACTTACAACTCCACTAAAAAATTCTGATTTATCATTATCATTTAAGGAAAAAAGTGAAACAGAACCAAGTTAAAAGCATTTTATTAAAAAGTCCATTCATAAAACTGAATGATTAATTCAAGCTGCATAGCAGCTAATAACCCCATGGCAGTGAAAATGAGGGGCAGTGGCTCAGATAAAGGTTGTCCTCATTAAGGAAGGATGTTGCTGCAAGAGAGAAAGAAAGAAAAAGTTATGAAGTGTTTACATATGCACTTGAAAGATTCTGCCAATTACTCATTCTGTTTACTGGGAATTCAACCGCTTTAGGTATTTTGTGGGCAAAATGGTAGACTATGAGATCCCATTTTTTTTTTGTTCTTAGGCAGCTTGTCATTCTCTACTTTGGTAATACCAAGCACTTTTGCTGAACAAGTTCATAAAAAGCTTACCTTTTAGCCATAAATTTGGACAGATGAGTTTCTGATTATTTTTTGTATTTTTTTTTTGTATTTTTTTTTTTGTTTTGTTTTTTTAAAGAGAGTTGATTAGCCTGGAGTAGCAGACTCCTCCCTAGAAAAGTAAACAACCTTTAGAACTAGCTTTTCTGAGACCAAGTCCCAACTCCGGGTAAAACCCCCCACCCGCCAAAATTAATGGTCCACCCTCCCTCCCACCATGTTTTGGGGAAGATTCTAATGCATTACTTTGAGCCATTGTTTTAAGGAAATGGATTAAAGGAAGGCATGAAATAAATCAAAATTAAAGGGCAAAAATATATTGTCATAGAAGAATTAGTGTTTACTTCCTTCATTTGGGAGCCAAGTCTAGGGTGTCAATTTAAAGCAATTGATCTCCAGAAAAACCAAGTTCAGCTTAACTGGACTAGTATTGGCTCAATACATTAAGAAAAATATAACAGAAAACTGGATTTTAGGTAACACTATATGGATGGAAGTAAAATCTGTTCTTACCTACCAGCATAGCAATAAAACCTTTCCTCCTGGTTCTGACTGCTAGTCCTAAGAGTCAGGTGTGCCTTACTCTTGTCTGCCTCCTTTCTTGCGATGGTCACTGAAACTTCACTCCCTCCGTGGCCTGCCCCTGGCTTATCTGTACTCCACATACCACAAGTGTCTACTCTCAGCTGTAGAGTGTCTGAGCTCGGAGCCATTCGCGCTATACTTGCTAGCAGTTCCTAGTAGCTGAACATCTCTCCTGGATCTTTACAAGGCATTGTCACGAATCCTGAGGTATCTGCAAACTCCCTCAATAGTTAAGGTTCCACCTGCCATTGCAAACTCAGCCAATATCAAACTCATGGAACTATCAACCATGCTTTCCCACCCGCCTCCCCTCCACCCCCACCACCCTCCTCCCCAAACTTCCAAGTAACACACCCACGGGATGGAATACACAGTCCTAGTGATAAACAATTCTCTATGCTACCAGGTACAATGGCACTGAAATTGAGGGTACCAAGGGAGGGCTCAAAAGAACCTATGTAACAAATAACAATGATTGGATATTAAGTAACTGTAAAAGGCTTTAAATAAAAATCATTTTCTATACAATTAACATTTTAGGATGGTTGTGTGATGTACCATATTTAAAGGAAAACTGCAGTTTGCATGAATATAATAAGGTTCCTCACCATCTCCATAATTTTAATGTCCAAACAGATTCAATAGTATGGTTAATCTATAAACCTCTATTAGGGACCCACCCACCAGAACCAAGTAAAACTGCTGTTTTCCTTTAAGGTAAGCCTGTTTTTGTATTAAAAATAAGATATTCTTACTGGTGCTGGTCAGTTTAAAAAGGTCTCCCAAACACTTCTAATCTGTGGACTTATGGGGTGGCATTAGCCAACAGCTGGTTTCTATTCTCTGGCAGAGTTTTGAACTTGAATTGTGATAGAAGCATTCAACATTATGAGGGGTAGTGGGTAGGGAAGTCCAAAGCTCTGCCAGTCCCAAATCCATACAGTTGTCATTCCATTCAAGAGAATATTAAATCGTTTATTGATTACACATGATAATGGATGATACACAAGCTTTAATCCCATCTATAATTTTATCTGATACCATAATTCAATTTAGATATATTGCATAGGATGTGCCAACAATCATATTAATAACCAAATAAACTCCAGGACTTTGCTTGGGTGACCTTTTAATGGTGAACTCCAGGTCACAACACATTAACTGTCAGTTCAACTACACCAAGGTTTGTGGAGACAATGCCTTCTGTGCCCAAGCAGTTTGCAAATAAATTTCGAATGGAACCTGGCATCACCCTGAAGGAATTCTAACTTCACACTGTTGGGGTAGTATACCAAGATGGCTTCAGAGTAGACTAACTTTACACAGCACATTTAAAAAAAAGACACATTTATTCAGCGTCATGATCAGACTATTACATTTAGCAATCAACAGCATGGGTGCAAAAAAAAAAAAAAAAAAAAAATCTACATTAAAACCCTTTGTTGGAATGCTTTACACTTTCCACAGAACAGAAACTAAAATAACCTGTTATACAATTAGTCACAAATACAGTCCTCGAGTTTTTTTGCCCATACACATGAGTATTGTCTAAAACATGTCTTCTTTGTAGCAGCTAGGCCCTGCCACCACTGTGCTTGGCTGAGTTCACAAATCTGTTGTAACCTGTAGCTTCCCTGTCACTTCTCTGGCTCTCCTCTCCTGCTAAGCTTTGTTTCCTGTTGAACAATATGGAATAAAGTTGTTAATCTAAACATATTAAGACTCAAGGCTACAATCCAATAGCAAGTTTTTGTTTCCCACAAATTTTGCTGATCTGAATATTAACTTAATATTCAAAATTTTACTGCAATTATAATGTTAACTACTTTGCACTGCTCAGCTACATTAGGGTTACTGGGTTCATTATCATTTACAAAAATTAACTTGTAAGATAAAAAGTTGTTTACTTACCTGGCAGTAATTAAAACCTTCTGCCACTGCCATAGCTGCTGCTGCTGCTGGAACCACCATAGCCACCTAAGAAGAGAGTATGTCCCTGTTAATCTTTGGAAGTGCCAACAAAATTTTTTATACTGGGGGCAATGGATGTCCATATTTTCCAGAGTTTGAGCTCACTTGACTTTCCCAATTTGACTGCATATACCTAAAAGCTTTGAATTGTCAGTGTTTCACTACTATACAAACATTACCTAAAAATTAGTATTTTTTTGCTAGAACCAGCTACAGGTAACTAGCACTTCCAACACTGCATATATACGATACCTTGGTTTCGTGGTTTGGCGAAGTATTGGCCTCCACCACCATAAGGGCCAGAGCTTCTGCCTCCAAAATTGCCTCCTTTCATGGGTCCAAAATTTGAGGATTGATTGTTGTAATTGCCAAAATCATTATAGCTTCCGCCACCTCCAAAGTTGCTTCCTAGGAATGAGAAGAGGGCCTTTATATGCTACTGAAGATGGCAATTGTGAATTCTATTTAGTCCTCAGAGCCAAAAAAGCTGCATGTTCTGCTTGCCTTCCTCCCAAACTGATGACTCCAACATTCGATTATCTGTTTCATCCTTTTCTGGGCAAGGCACTCAGCTGAGTAATCCACTACACTTTAAGAATTTTTACCCAACTTACCATGGGGTTAACAGATGGTCTAGAGCCTTTGAAGGCTACTACCCATCAAGGGCACTACAAACACATGCTGGATATATCAACTAAGTGCCTAAGATCCCAAAGGAGTTGAAATATTAAATCCTGCTAGAAGCTAATCTAATTCTGATTAAAGACACCGCTATCCACTTAACCATCTATCTATCTTGGGAGTGAGGCGGCCCCAGCTTAAAGCTAGGAGGAGGTAGCATTAGCAAGCCCATTAAAAAAGAATACCATGCACTGTACCACATAATGCTTTTAAGAGCATCAAATCCCCTTATGGGCGTAAACTCTAAAGGGCTAATCTAGCTGTTGCACCAAGTACTTGGATCACTGGATACCTACCACTACCACCGCCATAGCCGCCTCCGCCTCCTCCGTTGTTATAGCTGTCATAGCTGCCACTCCCGCCATAGCCACTGCCCTGGTTTCCATAACCCTGTCCACCACTTCCATAGCCTCTGCTTCCTCCAGAGTAACCAGGGCCGCCTCCTCCATAACCACCTACAAGAATACAATTCTTCTCAATAAGACAAAAGTATTCAACAATCAAAACCTGTGCAAATGTAATGCCTAAAAGCCTGCACACCGCATGCTGTTTGTTATCAGAGCTAAGCTTGTCATGCACTAGTTTACTAACTAGTCATAGACTAGTTTACTAACCTAGTCTAAAGGTTGCCAAACGAAAGTTCACCTATATACTCCTTAAACTTACCATCATTACCAAATCCGTTATAGCCATCCCCACTGCCACCATATCCACCACCACCTCGACTGCCACCAAAGCCACCTGGAAAAAAACAAAACAAAACAGAATTTTAAACTACTTTTTAAAGTATATAAATTATACACAATTTATGCCCTTAATTTTATACTCAAGATTTAACCTTCTGGTTAGTTGAGAAGCCAGAACTACACTTAGATAAAATTTAACTTTAGGGATAACTGAACCACAAGGCTCACTATTAATTCTTAGTGGTAAACTATAACCACACATACCTCGACCACTGAAGTTTCCTCCGCGACCAAAGTTGTCATTCCCACCAAAACCACCTCCACGACCACCACCAAAGTTTCCAGAACCACTTCGACCTTTAAAGATAAGTTTTAAAGGTTAAGTTATACAGATTATAATTATTTAGCTGTCTGTAAAAATTATCAAATAAACCCACCTCTTTGGCTGGATGAAGCACTAGCCATCTCTTGCTTAGAGAGCGCTTTCCTTACTTCACAGTTGTGGCCATTCACAGTATGGTATTTTTGAACTAAAAAATTACCGAGAAAACACGATCTCAGGGCTTTGAACAGAATGTGGACTTCAGAACCCCTAGCAAAGAGCATGCCCCTGATACTTACTGACAATCTTGTCTACAGAATCATGGTCATCAAATGTTACAAAAGCAAAACCCCTCTTTTTGCCACTGCCTCGGTCAGTCATGATCTCAATCACTTCGATTTTCCCATACTGTTCGAAATAATCTCTTAGATGATGTTCTTCAGTGTCTTCTTTAATGCCACCAACAAAAATCTTTTTCACAGTTAAGTGGGCACCAGGTCTTTGAGAATCCTAATAGAGAAAGCCCAATTAAGTTTCTTGTGTCAGCAAAAGTATACTTAACAAAGATCACTAAAGTGTGTTAAGAACCCCAAATGGGAAATGCACTTAGTGACACACTTCTAAATTGTTAGAGGCAGGAAAAAGTATCACTCACTTCTCTTGAGACAGCCCTCTTTGGTTCCACAACTCTTCCATCCACCTTGTGTGGCCTTGCATTCATGGCTGCATCCACCTCCTCCACAGTGGCATAGGTGACAAACCCAAAGCCTCTGGAGCGCTTCGTGTTCGGATCTCTCATTACCTGAAATGTTAACTCATTTAACACACAGTAAAACCCCAGAACCCCTGGTCATTTCTATCCCGGGTAACGTAATAAATTCTTTCAGCCCTTTATGCAAAGTCCTCCCGTTTCCCACTACCCGTCTAATCTAAATTAACTAGTACCTTCTAATTAAGTAAAACCACACCTTCCCTTGCCAAATTATTTTCAACCACAATCCTGTTAACAATCTTCATAAGCACAGTACTTAAACAACAAAATAATCCAAGTAAACCGACTAGTTCTACTGGCCTTTTGTCTCTCCCAAGTCTTACCACACAGTCCGTAAGTGTTCCCCATTGCTCAAAATGGCTCCTCAGACTCTCATCGGTTGTTTCAAAGCTCAGACCTCCGATGAAGAGCTTCCGCAGCTGTTCAGGCTCTTTGGGAGACTAGCAGCAGGGGAAAAACTCGTTACATATGGGCTATAACGCCAGACACTTTTCAGTTAGGAACTGCAAAACTAGGCAGCAACGTTACGTAGCCCTTATTGTTCCTTCGGGTCACAGCAAGCCACGTGCTTCTCCCCATTAGTGGAGACGTATGTGGGGGCTGGGAACCACGAGCGCATGCGTCTCTACTGTCCCTCCGACGCACGCGCAACAAAAGGACTAGGCTAAAAAATACATAACCAGCAAGGAACTATAGCAGTTCTTTAGAAAACTCGCCCCCTGTGACGAGGTAAAACAAAACCAATCGAATGTGCCTAACTGTTTTGCCAGGAGGGGCAAGCCTGGCGTGGTAACCAAATGTTGCAGGACGGCGGCCTCATGGCGACGACGAGGACAAAATGGCGACCTGAACTTTGGGAGGGGTAGGCCCTGGCAGAAACCGAAGAACTGCCGCAGGAGCTGGCGCGAGCAACCCAACGAGGCTACATCCTACAGAACTCAGGAGGGAGCGAGGAAGAAAATGAGATTGGAGACAGCGTGTTACTCACCTCTGACTTAGACATGACGGCGGTGGGAGGGGAGACTTTAACGATGCTTACTCGGCGGCGTCCACAGGCAGAAAGGAGTAACCTAACGAACGTATCTGCCAGCCTACCTTCGGCCTCGCTTTTTTATCCCGCCTCCTCGCTTTAGGCATTGGTAGACTCCGCCCCTGAGTATCTCTGATTGGATATTTACAATAGCTTCCCCTTGCTATTGGTCTGTAGTCCCGCATTGCTGTTAACGTCATCCGTTTGGGCGTTCTACGTAGTCTCCACCCCTTAGAGGCCATTGGTTCCCGAGTAATATTACCCTTAACTAGTGTGATTGGCTCGCCAACCAATCATTCATATTTGAATGTACCTAAAGTATTTAAGTAAATTTTTAATCCTTCATGGCCCGAAATTACGTTCAACTCACTTGACAAAGCACGGTTAATACTATGTATTAGGAAAGAAGTTATCAGGTGACTTTTTTTTTTTTTTTTTTGCAACGACCGCCTGCTGAGCGCATGTGTAGTAAAATGGCGAGTTTACGCAGGCGCATTAAGAAGTTCCGCTTGGCGCTTGGAGCACGTGAAATGGCGGGCGGGAGACGGCGGCGAATCTACAGCGCCTGCGTAGTGGCGGGAGTTATGCCTCGTTTTGCGCAGGCGTAATGGGCGGAGAAAGGGTTCAGTCCCAGGATTGGTCGCGCAGGCGCAAGGAAGGATCCGTTTTGGCGGGCGGTTGGCGTTGCGCAGAAGGCGGCGGCCGTGGTGTCTTGTGGTCCGGCCTCACCACAGAGGATCAGGGAAGACATTAGCGTGAGTGATCGGTCTCGATTCCGGGTAAGTGGCGGATAGTCTTGCCTACCCATACTAGGTCTTGAACTGACTCCAATTGGGTCCGTTATTGTGTGAAATGAATGGACCGCGGGGTGGGGGCTAGTGAAGGGGGAGCGGTGGGTTCGGCCAACCAATGGAAGAACAGGGGCGGGATGTTTTATTCCTGTAAGTTCTGTGGAGCGTTGCAGTCGGAGAGTTTGACTGGCTTCTGTATGGGCCAATTGGCTCTACTTTTAGCTGCCGACTGATCGGTCCTTGGGCCATCGGAATGTGGGAGGCGGGTTTTCCGCTCCTGAGCAGCGTCTCCCTAAGCCAATGAGCACGGAGCGCGCGGTAGGTTGGGCTCCTCCAAGAGGCAGCGGGTTGACTCCAATGGGGAATGCAGGAGTCGGGCGGCTAAATGGATGGACCAAATTTGGAGCCAGTAGGCGGGTACCCTACGGAAAGCGCTCGCGCAGGTCGTCCAATCAGCGTTCTAGAAGAGGAAGGTCTTAAATTTGGGGTTGTGACGAGGATTCAATGTCTGTGATGGCGCGGCGGGCACGTATTTTATTCACAGTGACTTCTCTAACAAAGTCTTTAGGCTCCCATCCACATAGCTTTCTGGTAGGGAAACTATAAGTTTGCTCCTGTGTTGCTTCGAATTTGGCATCCCCCCCATATCGTTACTTCTCACCACTTCACACTTTTTAGGTTTTTTTTTTTTTAATTTACATATAATGTATTTGTTTCAGGGATACAGGTGTGTGATTCATCAGTCTTAAACAATTCACAGCACTCGTCATAGCACATACACTCCCCCATTGTGCATCATCCAGCAACCCTCAGTTTTTTGGTTTAGAGAGGGGCAGGATATGTCTTTGGGAACTCACTTCTTTAGGACGACTGACTTGCAATGTTTGAACCAAAAGGATAAATCTCTAGTGTCGTGGAAAGGCGCCCAAGAAAAATCTACATAATGATGCATGTTTCTACGGACAAATAGATATTTGTAAATCCATAGAAAAAGTTTTGGAAGTCTACACACTAAAGTGTGTTATCTTTAGGGAGAGACTGAGATCTAGGACGTTGGATCTCTAATGTTTAAGTCTTTCAGGGATTGTAATTTGTGTCTAAAAATGAAAAAGTCAGTTTTTGTGTTTCCAGTCATAATCACCTGCTTCTCATATTCTCTTTTATCCTTACACCTGGAGAAGGTGCTGTTTTTCCAAAGAACTAAGGTGATCCTCTGGATAAAAATACAAATTTTTAAAGATAATTTTTTTGTGTGTATTTAGTACCTGCTAGGGAGACATTGTGCTAAGGACTTTATAAGCAATATTTGTGTCTCAATGCTTTTATCTTAGTCTCTTCTTTGAGGAACTTTCCCCCTATGTATATCTTTACACCTTTAAAGAGAGTTTCTAAGCCTTCTTTCTGCCCTTCCTTTAAGGATGCCTGAATTTTGATAAGTTGCTTAACAAGGGTGGTATTTAGGGTGGTAGGGACAGGAGGAGTCAGCCATCACCTGGATTATTCCATTGCCTTGATTATATTTCCTTCAAAGTGTTTTACAGACATTGTAATCACCTGTTGGTAACAACCACTGAGCTGATTTGAAGATGTTTTATAAAAATAAAGAAATTTTCATTACATGATGGTTTTGTCAGAACCTAAATTGCTCTCTTGTTCACTGACTTAAAGTTAATAGAAAAATGTTTAAATACTGTAAGTTCAACTATATATGAAGTACACTTCTGATTACAGACCTTTGTGACATTGTACAAAAAGTTAATTTTACTTGCTCTTAAAATGAACAGAGGAGAGATTTCTGTGATCTCTGACACTTGCAAGAGGACAAATCAGTTTCGTATCATTAAAAACTGTTTGTAGGTATGCTAATAATGCAGCTGCTTCTGCTGAGTTTATAAGAACTAAAGGACTCTAGATTAAGGTTATTTGTCCCTAATATATTTAGGTTCAAAAGGAATACAATCTTGATCTATAGGGTTTCTTGCAGCATTATTGATGTTTTGAGCTAATATATGCCTCTCACCTCTTCCCTCACCCCCATTTGTGACTTATTAGAATGCCTCTACACGTTGCCAGATGCCCTCGGGGTGTCAGTGGTGGTGGTGCAAAATCACTCGAAAACTATTGATGTAGGGGCGCTTGGCTGGCTTAGTTGGGGGAGCATGTGACTCTTGATCTCAGGGTGGTGACTTCAAGCTTCACGTTGGGTGTGGAGATTACTAAAAAAAGAGAGAGAGAGAGAGAAGAAAACCATTGATTTAAAGTGACAGATGCTGGGGGTTCCTGCATGGCTCAGTGAAGGAACATGTGATTCTTGATTTCTGGGTCATAGGTTTAAGCCCCACATTGGGTGTAGAAATTACTTAAATAAACTTATAAAAATAAATAACATGACAGATACTGGAGTTGATTATCTTGTCAAAATCTTTTATTTTAGTAATTGGAAATTGGAGGGAGAAGATGGGTGAAGTGTCTAGGAAGTAGCCTTTGATAAATGGATCACTACCTAACAGTTATCTCTTCAGAAGTAGAGAGATCATCACTCCATTGGATAAAAGGAGAATTTAATTAAGTTTTTACCATTTCTTGCACTCTAAACACGATTGCATCCTGTGTTTGTTTGGCTGCCTAAAATAATGGCAAATGTGTTTTGGACAGAGGTGGACTTTGCATTAGATGCTTATTAGATTTTCTCCTCCTTTAAGCCTTTCCTTTCCTGGAATTCTTTTGGATAAATGTGTCTCAGACTTTTGATCTTGACCCTTGCTAAGATACACATTTACATTGACCCCGTACACATATGGAAATAAGTTTCACTATATGAATATATGTGCAAAGCAGTCTGGTACTTTCTCATCTACAGTACACTTTCATTTTTTTAAAAATGCAGGTCGGTTTTTGGTGGTTTCGTGGCTGTGTTTAGACCACAGATAGGGGAAAAAAGAAAACTGATCTGAAGAATAGGTAAATCATGTCGTCTTAGAGTACTCTGAATGGATTCCACCCATCTCTAGCCCAAGCTCCTTGGATTTATAAACAAATTAACCATGACCCTTTATTTGATTATTTTAATTTGAAAGATTTCAACATAAGCTTCTTGGTTTACTATGGTATGCAAGTACACATTGCTTTTTTGTGAATTCTCTTACAGCGTTAGAGTTAATAGGTCTGATGAACATTTCTCTCTGGTAGGGAAATTTTAGTGGGTTAATTTTTCATTGATATTTTGAGACTATCACATTGAAAACTTTTTTTTTTCCCCTTAAGATTTACTTTATTTGAGAGGTGCGTGGGTGGCTCAGTGGGTTAAGCCTCTGCCTTCAGCTCAGGTCATGATCTCGGGGTCCTGGGATCAAGCCTGGGATTGAACCCTGCATCAGGCTCTCTGCTCAGCAGGGAGCCTGCTTCCCCTCACCCCTAGTCTGCCTCACTGCCTACTTGTGATCTTTCTCTCTCTGTGAAATAAATAATCTTAAAAAGAAAAAAAAAGATTTACTGTATTTGAGAGAGAGGGAGAATGTGCACGCTTGTGTGCAGGAGCCAGGGGCTGGTGGGGGCAGAGAGTAGGAGAGGGAGAGAATTCTTAGATCCAGATGCGGGGCTCAATCCCAGGACCCTGAGATCATGACCCGAGCCAAAATCAGAAGTTGAATGCTTAACTGACTGAGCTACCCAGGTATATTGAAAATCTTAAGTTTGGACTGACTGACTTGCCTTTGGAGAACCTGGTTTGGTTCATTTATACTGGTCTGTTAACAAGACCAGATGTTTAGCCTTTGTTACAAAATTAAATTTCAAGTACTTGTGCTTACAACTTAAGGATATATTATATTATTGCTGGGACAAGTGGGTAGCTCAGATTGTCTTCAGCTCATGTTGTGATCCTGGGGTCCTGGGATTGAGCCCCACATCAGGCTCCCTGCTGAGTGTGCTTTCCCCTCTTCCTTCCTCTCTCCCCTGCTCATGTTCTCTCTCTCTCTCTTAAATGAATAAGTAAAGTCTTTTTTTTTTTTTTTTAAAGGATATATTATTACTGCCAAACCTAAAAGGATTAGTGTTTACTAAAAGGGAACATAACACATCTTCACTGGTCTGTCTGAAAACCAGTAAGACAGCTATCTGGATAGTAGGTGAGCAGGATAATGGTTGGGGCAAAAAAGGAAAAAGAGAACATTACTCTGCAGTGGCTGGATTTTTATATATCTGGGAAGGTTTTGGTAGTTTTTTTTTTTTTTTTTAAATATTTATTTATTTGACAGATCATAGGTAGGCAGAGAGGCAGGCAGAGAGAGGGGAGGAAACAGGCTACCTGCTGAGCAGAGAGCCCGACGGAGGGTTCGATCCCAGAACCCTGGGATCATGACCTGAGCCGAAGGCAGAGGCTTTAACCCACTGAGCCACCCAGGCACCCCTTGCTTTGTCTGTTTTTATTTTCAGTTACCTTACGTGAAATTGGATTAAAGCTGTGTGCTGTGGATATTGATTTTAGAAGTAGTAGATTACAGGGGCTCCTGGGTAGCTCAGTCAGTTAAGCGGCTGCCTTTGGCGCAGGTCATGATCCCAGTCTCCTGGTATCGAGCCCCACATTGGGCTCCTTACTAAGATGGGAGCCTGCTTCTCCTTTGCCTGCCATTCCCCTTGCTTGTTCTTGCTGTCTCCCTTTCTCTCCCTTCTCCCTCTGTCAAATAAATAAATAAAGATCTTAAAAAAAAAAAGTAGTAAATTACAATGTGAGATACCACTTGTAACTGACTCAATATGGCTGCTATTTACACATTATTCATGAACTTGAATTCTGAGCAATTAAATCTTTTTTCTCTGACATAAAGTTTGATTTTCCTTTCCTCCTTATAAAGGATGCCTTTTAGCTGATCATTGTACTAATGGGAAAGAGTCCAGGTCATCCTGAGAAGAGTTGGCTTGTGCAGAATCCAAGATACAGCTTTGTTGAATTTCTGTAAGCTACTCGAAGCCACATATTCATTTCTGATGACAACTTTACACTTGTGTTGGCAGAACACCCACAGTGACAACTGGTGCCTATGTTTAGTCTGTCCAGGAGCTCTATCAGCTAACATGTTTGGGGAAAAACCTACACTGTTCTTGTTAGCAGCTATGTAAATATTAGACCTTGCGGAGTTTGTCTTCCTGATCTGCCAGTATTTTGTGGGGTAAGTTACATTCTCTGTTTGCCTCAGTTTACCCTTTGAAATGAGGGATTTAAAGGTTTTAGACATTCTTTGGGTTACTTGAAGTACAATTCTTTTTGGATCAGTAATTGGGTTTATATATATCCAGTTTATGATTTTTAAAAAATTTTATGTTCCCTGTGTAATAGTCTCCTGTGGCTGCTAGCCCAAATTACTGCAGACTTAATGGCTTCAAACAACAGGTATTTATACTTAAAATTCTGGAGGTCAGAAGTCTGTAATAAAGGTGTTGAGCCCCCTCTGGAGGCCCTAAAGTAGAGTCCCTTAATTGCCTCTTCCAGCTTCTGGTGGCTGTCAGCCTCACCTCTCCCTGCTTTCTCTTCTTTGTTTTCTCTGTGTCTCTGCCTGTCATAAGGATGGATGTGATTGTGTTTAAGGGCCAACCAGATAACTCTAGGATACATTTTTCCTTTCGCATCTTTTGCCATATAAAGTAATGTTCATAATTTCAAGAGATTAGGACTTGGATATCTTTTGTGGGGGGCACCATGCAGGCCACTACACCCTAGTTCTCTAACCCTTATCCATAAATTTTACCTAGTTCACAAAATAAAAAGTTATAGGGCACTTGGCTGGCTTAGTCAGTCGGTTAGACTGCCGACTCTTGGTTTTCATGATCTGGAGTCTTGTGAAGGAGTCCTGAGTGGGAATCTGTTTCAGATTCTCTCCCTCTAGCTCATGTCCACTTGTGCACTGTGTGCTCACACTTTCCTTCTCTCCAATAAGTAAAATTTTCTAAAATAAGGAAAAAGTTCTTTAAGTGATTTGTCTTTTTGGTTTCAAGAAAAAATTATTATTTTTTAAAAGATTTTATTTATTTGACAGACAGAGATCACAGTAGGCAGAGTAGCAGGTGGGGGGAGGGGGTGGGGGGGAAGCAGGCCCCTTGCTGAGCAGAGAGCCCGATGCAGGGCTCTATCCCAGGACCCTGGGATCATGACCTGAGCTGAAGGCAGAGGTTTTAACCCACTGAGCCACCCAGGTGCCCCAAGAAAAAATTATTTTTAAAGATTTTATTTTACTTACTCCACTAGGGCACACACAAGCAGGGATTAGTGGGAGAGGGAGAGGGAGAAGCAGGCTGGAGCTGGATGTGGGGCTTGATCCCACAACCCCAGGATCAAGACCTGAGCCGGAGACATGATTGAGCCACACACACACCCCAAGAAAAAGTTACTTATTTATTTTTGAGAGAGAAGAGGGGCAAGGGAGAGAGAGAATCTTAAGCAGTTTCATACCCATCGTGGAACCTGACCCTGGGCTCTATCTCACTACCCTGAGATCATGACCTGAGCTGAAATTAAGAGTTGGACGCTTAACCGATTGAGTCACCTAGGTGCTCCAAGAAAAAGTTATTTGAAAAATGAGAGGCAAGTGGGAAAAAAAGCTCAGGAAACCTAGATTCTTTTCCCTCTTCTGTCATTAACTACTGATATAACCTTGGTTGAGCCATTTGCCCTCCTTGGTCCCTAGTTTCTTCATCTTACATGGAAAGAATTGGATAGGTGATTGCCAATAGCTTTCTAGACCAAAGACTTTGATGAAATGACTCCTGAATTGTCTTGGAGTTTGTTTTTTGAAGCCAGTGATTTTAAATGTGAGCAAAGAACTCATTCTAGTATTTTGGGCCAGTGGAGGCCTTTGCCTAGGATTTGAGGGATAGATGATTGACTTGTTGGTTGGCTGTCAAATCCTTGGGGTATTAACATAAGGTAACAAATTTGTTAATTGTGTGTGGTTTTCAAAAATAAGGTATTAATGGACAGGTTGGGCCATTTTTCACACTCATCCTACTGAGGCTGTGGACTGTATAGTCTGGATTTCCTTTCCAGGAAGAGTAGTTTGTCAAAAACACTGACAGATTTTTCTTCATGAAACTAGATAGTGAAGCTGGTTCTACAGTTTTTCACATGCAGTCATACTCTTCAGACTTAACTGAGTGCCTGTTCGATCATACTTCATTGTTAGAAACAACACTTAGAAAATGTGGGATTGAGATGGTGTTGTTGAAGGCACTATTCAAAGGTCAAATTTTTAGTACACTCTTATTATTACATGGAGAGGAGGAGGAACCAAATTGAATTCAAGTTTTTCTCTGATTATAATCTTCATTTCTTAGAATAAAGCAAGTTCATATCTGAGTCAGCAGGCATAATTATGTCGGAATAAAGTGCCCTGCTAAAGAGGTCAACCAACAGGCTGGGAAATCTATCTTAGGTTTGGTTTCTGCGACAGATCCTTGAACTCCATGTACCTTCTTTCTCATCCCTAAATCAGTAAGACTCACTTACCTCACAGGGAGTTGTGGAGGGTAATATACTGCTAATTTGTTCAGTATTTCACAACAATAAATTATATCTAGGGATCTGATAAAACATTGGCAAACTGCATTTATATGAGTACTTGGAGACAAGCATAGATATAACTTACAGATAGTTCAGAAAATTTATTAAAAAGTTATTTTAACTTCCTCTGTTATCAGATATCTTACCTTCTGTTTGCCGTATACTTTCCAAAGAGTTTTTTTCTTGTTTTTTTCCCCTAACAGACATGAGGTAGGTAGGGCAGATAGCCAAAGCCTGATTAGATGATAAAGGGATCAATTCATCACAAAGACACAAGAACCCTAAATTTTACATAACTAATAATAAAACTTGAAAATAAATGAAAGAAAAACAGTGGAATTGAAATATATACATTATAACTATATTAACACGCTTCTAAGTAACCCATGGATCAAAGACATCACAAAATTAGGAAAGATTTTGAACTGAATAAAAACGATGACATGACCTTAAAATTTGTGGGATATAACTAAGACAATGCTTAAAGGGAATTTTATAGTATTAAATGCTTCAGATAAAAAGCAGAAAGATCTAGTCAGTGACCTACATTTCTACCTTAAGAACCTAGGGAAAAAAGAGTAAGTTAAATTCAAATTAAGCAGAAGAAAGAAAATACTAAAGATAAAAACAGAAGGTAGTTGGTAAAGTATAAAACAAAAATAGAGAAAATCAATGAAAATCAAAGTTGGGTTTTTTTAAAATTTATTTTTAATTTTTTAAAAGATTTTATTTATTTATTTGACAGAGAGAAACACAGTGAGGGAACACAAGCAGGGACAGTGGGAGAGGGAGAAGCAGGCTCCCTGTTCAACAGGGAGCCAGATGTGGGGCTCAACCCCAGGAGCCTGGGAAACTTGAGCAACTTTCGAAAGTTGGTTTTGGAAAAGATCAATAAAATTAATAAACCAAGCAAGTCTGATTGGGGGTGGGGAGGAGACACAAATGACCAATATCAGGAATAAGAGAAGGAATATCACTACCGATCCTAGAGACAGTGAAAAAGTACTAAGGGACTATTATGAACAATTATGCCAGTGCATTCAGTGTCTTAGATGAATTGAATCATGTCCTTGAAAAGTAAACTGCCAAAGTTCACTTCAGAAGAAATACAGAACCTCACTAGCTCCATATTTATTAAAGAAGTAACATTTGTAGTTGAAAGTGTTCCCCCCCAGTGAAAGCTCCAGGTTTGAATGGCTTCACTGGCAGGTTTCACCAGACCTTCCCCCCATCCCCCTTCCTTTAAGGAAGAGGTAATATCAATTCTACAAACTCTTCCAGAAAATAGGTGAGAGAGGAACAATTACCAAAGCATTCATTATTTTTTTTTTTTTAAGAGTTTATTTATTTGACAGATTACTAGTAGGCAGAGAGGCAGGCAGAGAGAAAGGAGGAAGCAGGCTCCCTGCTAAGCAGAGAGCCCGATGTGGGGCTCAATCCCAGGGCCCTGGAATCATGACCTGAGCCAAAGGCAGAGGCTTTAACCCACTGAGCCACCCAGGTGCCCCAGCATTCATTATTTTTAACATCATCTGTTATCAGGCAAGCTTATATTTCTGTGTGTGTGTACATTTATATAAATATTTAAGATTTTTTTCCTGAAGATTTATTTATTCTAGATAGAGAATGAGCCTATGGGGCAGGGGAGCACAGAGGGAGAGGAAGAGAAAGAATCTCAAGCACACTCCCTTCTGAGCATGGAACCTGATTCGGGGCTCTGTCCCCAGACCCTGAGATCATGACCTGAGTCAAAATCAAGAGTCAGACGCTAAACCAACTGAGCCACCGAGGCGCCCCAAGATTTTATTCTTTTTTTTTTTTTTTAAGATTTTATTTATTTATATGACACAGAGAGGTATAGAGACCTTGAGAGAGGAGAGACAAGCAAAGGGAGTGGGAGAGGGAGAAGCAGGCTCCCTACTGAGCAGGGAGCCCGATGTATCAATCCCAAGACACTGGGATCATGACCTGAGCCAAAGGCAGCTGCTTAAAGACTGAGCTACAAAGTCTCCAAGATTTTATTCTTTTTCTTTTTTTTAAGAGATTTTATTTATTCATTTGATAGAGTAAGATAGCAAGAGAGGGAACACAAGCAATGGGAGCAGCAGAGGGAGAAGGCGAAGCAGGCTCTCCGCTGAGCAGGGAGCCCAGTTTGGGGCTTGATAGCAGGACTCTGGGATCATGACCTGAGCTGAATGCAAACGCCTAACCATCTGAGCCACCCAGGCACCCCATCAAGATTTTATTCTTTTTTTTTTTTTTTTAAAGATTTTATTTATTTATTTGACAGAGAGAAATCACAAGTAGATGGAGAGGTAGGCAGAGAGGGAAGCAGGCTCCCTGCTGAGCAGAGAGCCCAATGCGGGACTCGATCCCAGGAGCCTGAGATCATGACCTGAGCCGAAGGCAGCGGCTTAACCCACTGAGCCACCCAGGCGTCCTCAAGTTTTTGTTCTTAATCTCTACACCCAAGGTGGGGCTCAAACTCAACCCTGAGATCATGAGTCACATGCTCCACCAACTGAGCCAGCCAGACACCCCATTTATATTTTTAAAAGTGTTGTCCAGGCTTTTTTTCTTCCCTTTGCAGCAGACCTATGAAATAAGTAGGGCAAATAACACCGTTAAGATGAACTGAACTGTTTAGTTTGACCTTTAAGTTATCAAACTGGGAGAGGACCACATCTCTTTATTCCTAGTCCTCATATTACTACTGTTAACAAGCTGCCCCTTCAGTAGCTTTTTTGTAACAGCCTTTGGGGACAGGACTAACCAGTGCTGACTTCAAGGAGAAACTTAAAATCCTCAGCCCTTAAATTGAAGACTGGGTTAGACTCTGTGCCCATGCAATGCTTGACACTTATCAAGCCCTCAATAAATATGGCAGAACGAGGATCAGAATTGCAATATTAATCATCCCTTCGGCATAGGATTTAAATTAGGATTGCAGTTGGAACTGGATAAAAAGAAACATCTTATTTGGTTTAAGGAACACATCAGAATGCTCAGTGGAAGAGCTGGGTGGTCTGAGATTGGCTATCCCTTTTAGCCGTTAATCTGGTGGTGGCCTTTCTTTGCATTTAACTATCAATATATCTGAAGTGTAAAACACACTTTTATGATATTGTGGCATAGTAACTCACACTTAAATGTCAATAGAGACACTTGCAAAGACCTACAAGGTTCAATAATTTCTGGTGTGGGTTTGTTTCTCCTGTCATCACCCATTATGTATTTTTTTACAGCTTTTAAATTGCCACGGAGAGAAATTGGTCAGGATCATAATAGATGGCCAAGGAGCTGCCAAGGATACTGTTGCATGGATGGGAAAAAGTTCAATACTGCCTTGATTTTATTTATCTAAATTGTAGGCTATGACTTCAATATAATTCATGTTGCTAATATACCAAGGTAATGGCAAAGCACAAAATTATGCCATATGTTGAAGGAATGCTTTTACTCCATGAAGTTTTATAGTCTGAGATACGTTTCTAACTCCAATTATATAAAAACTCCTTTTTGTCAGCATGTATTAATCAGATTTTAGCATATTGACTTAAATTATAATCGCATCTCAACAGTTAAATTAGAGATATTTTAGAGTTTTTAGTTTATGGTTATGCAAATTAATTTTTATGTCTCTTGAATGTCTTCTCTAAACTAAGGCTATGAGAGAGTATAAATTGTCTGGTAATAGCAGAGGCTTTTTCTTAAAATAGAAGATTTGTTAGAATAACCTGAAGGGGTCTTGGTAACCCTTAAACTGCTGATGTCCAAAATCTGTGCAAGCTGGATGATGCCAGATAAGCACCGTGTCTTAATTTTATGGCTGTTTGAAAAATATGACTGTTACTTTAGTTGGGGGTGGATACTTCAGTTCTCCTTTAACCCTTCCATGTTTTGTGAATATGCTCTGCCAAAGTGGTATGTAAGAACCCAAGATTCATAGTAACTACTCCAACATTGCTATAACCCATTTTTCTTAAGATTTATTTATGGTGAAATTGCCAGGTTCGTCATGAAAGGTGACTGGATCTACTAGTTCATGCTTTATTCCATTTAATTAAGAGAGGAGTGGGTGTCAGAGTAACACCCACCTGGGACTGTGGTGCCTTAAGGGGAGTTCAGTACATTACAAGGACAGAGTTGTTGGAAAGCACCATCTGGAAGACATTTGCCCATAGTGGTGCCAAATTCTACTTTCTCATAAATCTTGGAACAATTGCATATCTAACCTTGCCCAGTGATGGGTTTAGGTGTGGCCTAACTAAATTTAAAGAGGACTGACACTTGAGAGAAGAAATTCAGTAGATTTTAATAAAGGAAAAAAAAAATACCATGTAAAATTATTTTGTGGGATTGTGATCTTGTAATGAGATATCAAGAATTTGTGTGTTACTTACAAATATGCCAGTGAACTAGACTGATAACTTCAAGCAGTTCTGAGAATTGCTATCGTACACATTCTTTTTTTTTTTTTAATGGTGATCAGAGCTTGGAGGAGACTACAGCTGAGTAAAATTTATAAGGCAGCCTTTATCTCTATTTATAATGTATATGTTTTAATCTAAAAGAACAAAAGGCCCTTTACTCCCTTGCTCACTGGAGCAGGAGGCTTAGATAATCAACAAACAGGATACTTTGCCCCGGAATAATTCTGTGACTGGATGAGGCAGTGCCTTGGCCTGATTTTTAAAGATTCACAAACTGGAGTTGCGCTAGCCAAACGGAAAGCAGTTCCTCTCTCCACACTCCTTTCTATTAATAAAGTTTGTGTTGTCTATATGTGGCTTGTTAATGATATGGGTGTTAACGACCACAGTTAATCTTCCTCCTCAACTCTTTCTTAATCCAGTCTCTTAAATAGACATTTAAAAAGCTTTTAACTCCTCTTGAATTGGGTGCTCATGGGCTTTTGGTGGAGGTGGGGTGATAGTTATCAGCCCATTTAACAAAACCTGAGACAGCCAGGACAGCTGTAATGTGT
Source organism: Mustela lutreola (assembly GCF_030435805.1). Taxonomy (NCBI): domain Eukaryota; kingdom Metazoa; phylum Chordata; class Mammalia; order Carnivora; family Mustelidae; genus Mustela; species Mustela lutreola. The sequence continues at coordinate 61,193,997 of NC_081297.1, forward strand.
ATCTCTATGCCGTGTTTTTGTTAAAATGCCACATGGCTAATACTTTGGAAATCATAAATCTAGTGGAAGAAAACATCTTTATGGAGGGTATTTTAGTTTTATGCTGAATGTGTTACAAACTTAAAATCATTGGTGCTTCTAGATCCATAAAGAACAAAGAATACAGACCAGATTAAAACGGTTCTGTAGGGGCACCTGGGTGGCTCAGTAGGTTAAGCCGCTGCCTTCGGCTCAGGTCATGATCTCAGGGTCCTGGGATGGAGTCCCGCATCAGGCTCTCTGCTCAGCAGGGAGCCTGCTTCCTCCTCTCTCTCTGCCTGCCTCTCTGCCTACCTGTGATCTCTGTCAAATAAATAAATAAAATCTTAAAAAAAAAAAAAAAAAGTGCTTTTAAAAAAAAAAACGGTTCTGTAAATTTGGTTTCTTTTCATTTGTTTTATTTATTACAATAAGGCTATATAGAGGATGCCTTGAAGACAGTGCCTGGGCCAACTGAAGTCACCCATCAGCAGCATATTTAATTCATACATGTGATACGGAGCTTTGCCTATGCCCTCACTCCTTTCCCCTCTTTCTGGAGTCTTTCTTTCTGGAGAATTTTACCTTCTTACTGGGCTTACAGATTTTATATTGGAACTCTATAATAGGGGTGCCTTGTTGGCTCAGTCGGTAAAGCATGAGACTCTTTATCTTGGGGTTGTAAGTTTGAGCCCCACGTTGGGTGTAGAGATTATGTATATATAAAATCTTTGGGGTGGGGGAAGAAAAAAGAAACTCTAAAATGAAGAGAGAGCTCACTGATGATGTGTTTTGACATTTAGCCTGACTACCACCTCCAGATAGTTCAGTGGGTGGTTCAGTGAGGCAGTTTACCATTTGGTTCTTCATTACTTTTTTAAAAATAACAAAGCAAGCTCAGAGAAAGATTTAGAATTTTGTTGTATATATACTTTTGCTCGTAAGTAGTGATGAAAATAAAATGTGCTACACCAAGATCTAAGAAAAGCCACCAAGACAGCTGGCATTGCCAAGTAGTGACTGGAGGGACTAGAGCAGAGCCTGAACTGGACAAACAGAACCCAGAAACCCTATGTGGGCGATTCTGTGAATCCAGGATTGACAAATGGAAATAGCTAACCATTCCCTCTGTTCTGGATTGCCCCAGTTTTCTCTAATGGCTTCTCTAACTTCTGGGGACTTACAGTTTCTTACATATTTTTTCTAAAAACCTTTATAACGAGTGGAGTTTTTTGGTCCTCTTTCTGCTTCACTTCCTCACCTCTTCCTTCCCACCCCCCCCCTCCCGTAAGATTTATCTGTTAAAGAAGTCTGTCATCGACTTGGAATGTGGGTTCTGCCTGTGCCTGACCACAGTGCTCTTTGATGTTTTTCCAAGGCTGACTTCTCACCAGATCCCTGGTTTAGGGGATTTTTTGCCCAGCACTCAGAGGCCTGTAAGGTAAATTTGCCTTGTGTCGTTGATATGAACGGTTGGTGGGGCCTGCTCTTTTCTCATGTCCTGATGGGCAGTTAAATTGCCAGAATCTATGTGTAGTTGTTGATGCCTTTACCAGAGAGTCACTCTGTGTCATTACAAAAGGGCTGAGAGCTGTTATGTCTGAAAGACTTTAGAAACTTGAGAAGCTGCTCACCCCTTCCTATAGAGATTTCCACAAGGATAGGGTTGCACTCAGAGGCTCATCCTCTCTTCCTTCGTCATGGTATCGGGATTCTACCTTAATCACTCCATCATCCTGCCAGCCATGCCTCATTTCTCATACTCGAACTCTCCCTTCTCTCAAGCTCAGCGTGAACCACCAGTCTTGATGCTTTATCTGGTACAGGCTCTAGCCCTTAAATTGTCCGTCTGGCTTTGTGTTTCATTTGACCCTAATACACTGGGTCGCACTGTCTAAAAGAAAATTATGTCCCCTCCGATGTCTGAGTGCATTTCTCATTTCTTACTGCTGCTCCTGAGCAGATCTGTAACTTCAAGGTTAAGATAAGACACATTCCATCAGAACTATGTCGTCATCCTTGCCAGCTTCTGATCTGTGACTGTCCCAGAGATTTACAAGACAGTTGCGTGCCATTCTTTACAGAATATTATGGTTGGACTCTGACTTCTGGCATCAGGCCCAATTTGATTTGTCAGCTGTTACAAAACCCATTTCCCAAAGAGAAAGGGACCTTAGCTGAGTGCCCTTTAGGCAGTTCTTGAAGAGGGGAAAGGAGGAAATTGATCTGACATTATTTCCGGATGTTTTGGGAAGGGGGTAGACACCAGAATATTTTTGTCCTTTTCCTTGTTGATTTCACTTTTTTTTTTTCCTGAAAGGTTTCACTAAAATAATAATGTTGCTGTCATTTTTTCCTTTATCTCTTCACAGAATTACTGTTAGTCTTTTTATATTGCCATTTCCAGTGCTTTTCTGAGTGTTAGGGAGTAAGACTAAGCTAAGTATTTTGCCTTTAAGAGAGAATGTACCTTGTTCTCTGGAGCTTTATTAGTTTACCCATACCCGTACCTAGTTAACAAAGATAGTCCCCTTCTTTCTTGCTGTCTACTAACATTTTGAGCTGCAGGAGTTACTGCATGTGATAAGGTTTACCGGCTTAGGAATTTGGAAGGTCACATATTTCCTGCTGTTGAATTTGGCCCTATATTTTTACAAAAGCTTCTCTTTGGGGGACTTACCAGCTCTTTGGTCTCTATTTAAACTCACTGTTTCCCTAGGAGGTAGGCAGTGGGGATTTGGCCCATTTTAGTGATTCTGAGGTTAGGTCTCAAACTATTTACTCGAGATCATACATGGCAAGTTGATCACACAGTGAGAACCCTGATCTAATTCCTTTCCATTGTTTTTATATCCCTTAACTACAAAAGTATTAAAAAGTTAGGAAGAGTCCAAAAAGGCCTTTTAATACCCAGAGATTTTTCTGACAGGTATATTCAAATTTGAGGAAATCTTCTATAGTTAAAAACTGTCTGCTCTCATATCCTATAATTTCTTCTGTTTGATAACTAAAATAATCACTGTTCTCCACCTTTTCCTCAGTTGGGGTCTTTGCTTTTGATTGTCCCTTTTTCTTACTCTCCTATGACAGCTGCCTAAAGCTGTCTTAAAGACCAGAATCCTAAAGCAGAGGGAAGGCTTTGGAGCTCTCCAAAATGGTCTTTAGGGCCAGGAGAAAAGAAACTTGATGGGACTGCTATCTCTAAGTAGCTCTCTTCTTTATTGCAATCTTTTTTCCAAGTATTAGGGATTATTGATATATGGAGTTTTAAATTACTATATGGTAATGTTTTGGGTGGGTAGTAATTATTTAAAAATTTGTTTCATAATATTACAATAACAATTAATGGAAATTTTTTTTTTTTTTAACATTTTATTTATTTGAGAGAGCAGAGAGTAGTAGCTGGAATAAGGGGCGGGGAGTAAAGGGAGAGAGAGAAGCAGACTTCCCGCCAAGCAAGGGAGCCCTGTGCAGAGCTTGATCCCAGGACTCTGAAGTCATGATCTGAGCCGAAGGCAGATGCTTAACTGACTGAGTGAGCCACCCAGGCACCCCAAAACGTGTTTTTTGTTTTTTGTTTAGATTTTATTTATTTGACAGAGATCACAGATAGGCAGAAAGGCAGGCAGAGAGAGGGAGAAGCAGGCCCCCCGCTGAGCAGAGAGCCCCAGGAGGGGCGCCATCCCAGGACCCTGGGACCATGACCCGATCGGCCAAAGGCCAAGGCTTAACCCACTGAGCCACTCAGGCACCGCCCCCCCCCAAAGTGGTTTTAATGAAACAATAATGGTTGTGGCTGGACTGCTGTCCTCTTTAAAAACTACTTATTACATTTTTTTCTACTTGTAATTTCAATGGATAGGTTCTTTGGTAGTGCTTCAAGTGTCTGGATTCTGTTTCTGTATCTAATAATCCCTCAAAGAAGGAAAGTTGTAGAGTATTTTGAAATACTTCCCTTCCCCCCTTTCTGTTATCCCGCATTCCCCCAAGCAATTTTAATTAACTGTTCAGTGACAGATGGTAGAAAAGGCCTTAAAGTGTTTCTGCTGTGCTGGGTTAGGGGTGAGGGGTTTGTACTGATCCTGTTGTAGAGCGACCTAGCTTTTCCCCTCCCCCTTCCAGTTGAGCTATAATCCTGTTAGATGATCTTAAAATGCTATTGATTAATTCCCGGTGCTCTTAGAGCAATAAGCACAGGTTTGGGGTTTAAAACCCAAGAATCAATTCCCTTCAGTTCTGAATGCCTTCGCTTTGAGGCTAGGAGAGTACCTTCCAACTTCTCCACCCAGTCTTCACTGAAAAGGAAAGTTAAGCCTTTTAACTTTTCCATTTGCCTTTCCGCACCCCCCCCCTCTTAGTCTAGTACTGCTGCCAGTTGCCATGGCAACGGGCTGGGACAGCTGCGCAGTGGCTCCCAGGCAGCTGGGTGGGGGCGGGGGAGCTGCCAGCCCGCCAAGCCCCAGACCTGGGAGGGGAGGCCCCTCCTGTTAGCCCAGAGGGAAAGAAAGAACTGGGGCGATCCGGTAGGTAAAGGAGGGAACCCCCATTCATCTTCTACCTTTGGGGCACCTCTTCTGCATGAAGGTATAAAGGGAGATTTTCCTCTTTCCTCCCTCAAACTGAAGAACACATATGTAAATCCTTGTTTTTCCTCGTGAGGCAGGGGAGGCCATAGCCACAATGCTTAACTGCATGCATCTTACCCGGGGCTGGTTTTAACCCCAGCGCTCTGACCTAAACTGCTCAGCTCCCGGAAATTCCAAGGTGAGTGGGGGTGGGGGTGGGGTACTCTCCCTGGAATATGACATTTCCTGTCTCTGGTGAGATCGGAGGCTGTTTGTATTTTAAATAAATAAGATTTTTTTTTTTTTCTTGAAGCTTAGGACTCTCTTCTAAATTCATGGGAAAATTATTTTGAAACTCCTGTCTACATTCTCCCCCTCCATCCCCTCTTCTGAATAAAGTACTTTAATAAAATCTTAAGTTTTTTTTTTTTTTTATAGGGGAGTAATGGGTACAGACAGTTTTTTGGGTAGGCAGACCTATTTATTGCTAATAGGTTCTGGAGATACCGTTTCCAACTAGATGTTCTTGGAATAATTCCTTAAATTTTGCTAACTTGAAGTAAATTGATAAATGCAACTTTTAATGTTACTTGACTTGAACACAATTCTGAGATTAGTAATGGCCTTCCCTGTTCCTGGGAGATGTCTTCTAGTCAGGATGGAAATATTTTTAGAGAGTGCTGGAAAAAAATCTTTTAAGAATTACGGAAGAATGAAAATGGAGTTCAGCTAAGAAAACAGTTCTGCTACTCTATAATCCAGACTGTAGGCACCATTTAACTTGGTTAAAGAATTCTTAAAAGTGATTATAGAAACAACAATGTGGGAATTTTAAAAACTAGATCTGTGTTGAGTACCCCCTGGTGTGCATATTTCTGAGTTTAACTCAATTTCCATTTGTGTTGCTCTGCTTCAGCTTTCCTTGGGCCTATGAATGGTTCCTCTGTGTTTTGAGGCTTCGTGTTGATGTGAGTTTGGGGCCAGACTTCTTTTTCCTCCTCTTCTTCCTTTGGCCCAAAGTCAACTCCAGTTAAGAGAGGTACCTCCTTAACCATTTGGATTAGTTGAGCCATGAGAATTACCGAATTTTTTTAGGTTTTGGACTAAAAATGTTTGTTGTTGTTCTTGCCTATCTACCATCCCTAAGTGGAAAAAAAAGGCTTCATGTATCTGAGATGCCAGCCTTGCTTTTGTGAACTGATGGACGCTTTAGGGACGAGCTCAGTTTGTTTGAGGGAAAGATATACCAAGTCGCTGAAGACAGTGGAGAAAGATGCCTGAGCAGGCCTTTTTGTGCTGCCAAGAGACTAGTCAAGATCCTTAAAGCAGGGGAAGGTTACATTTTGGGGCTTTTCTTTTTTCATTTTTATGAAGAACCTTATTCACCTTAAAGGTAAGGTTTTAATTTTGTCACTGTTCATTTAACTGGTAGTTTTCTGCATTTGTTTGAGATCCTGGCTTGTTAACAATTATAGAGGTACCCAGGAGTAACATACCACACCACTTGTCTTTTGGAATCTGAAATTAGAGGAATTAGTTGTGTGTATAATAATGATTTTGGTCTTGTGAGCTGGAGAAAAAGCTGTTTTCGGGAAAGTGGGGATTGACCATTTTCTCCTTATATTCTTAGGAACCGTCTGTAGAATGCTTCAAGACCCAAGCGAAGGGTGCATGGCAACTTTGTGTTATCCCCTCTGCATTCCATCAAGAAAAGACAAAGTTTTAATTCCTTGCATGGATTTCGATCATTTTGTCCTTCCTCTTTGCAGGAACCCGGTGGCCTTAGTCCTTCAGGTGGAGCAGCGTGCAACATGGGAAAGAAAACCAAGCGGACAGCTGACAGTTCTTCTTCAGAGGATGAGGAGGAGTATGTTGTCGAGAAGGTGCTAGACAGGCGTGTAGTTAAGGGGCAAGTGGAATATCTACTGAAATGGAAAGGCTTTTCTGAGTAAGTGTCTTCTTTAGGCCTTAGCACTCTGCAGAGGTGGACACCTTTGGTTTCCTTCTCCATGAGCCACTGCCATCTTCGTCTTTTTCTCTCCTCACCTGCACCCCTCCTAAGAGTCAGAAGACACAGCAATAAACTAGTCTCTCCCTTCGAGCTGGTGTTCTAATGATAATGCTTTTGAGAGATACTATAATGAATTGGTTAGGTGCTTAGATGAGGAGCCAGATTGCTTAGGTCCAGATTCTTGTTCCACCACTTATGAGCTGGTTGACCTTGGTTTAGTTCTCTTTTCCCTCCTCAATACAGTAGGAAGAGGAAATAGATGTTGGGTATATGTAGAGACTGACAGGTAAGATAAGTGTAAATATAAACTATTATTAGGGCTGGCCCAGTTGGTATAGCATGTGACTCTTGATCTTGAGATTGTGAATTCGAGCCCCATGATGGGTGTAGAGATTACTTAAAAATAAAAATAAAATCTTCTTTTAAAAAAAGTATAAACTGCTACTATTAGTATTCTTTTGGGTATAACTAAGCTAAGATATATACATTGAAACAAAAGTCATCCATTCCATAGCTCATAGCTTTCCAGAATGATCCTTGGATCTCACAAGTGACCTAGAGTGAAGGACTCCTCTTAATGAGAAACTTAAATCTGAGGTCACGTTTTTTTCCCTCCCAATATTTACTTTTTTAATTTCAAATCTACAGCTTAGGCAAAAGAAATTGAACACTCAGATACATACCACCTAGTTTCTGCAATTAATACTTTAAAATCTATCTGGCTTTTTGTTATTGTATTTTTGAAGACCTTAAAAAACCTTTTTTTTTTTCCCAATGAGCTTTAAGAACGATACTGAAGTATTTACTAGAATGTCTGTTAGGAAATAACTGGTTTTAAGCGGAAGGGCTAAAGGTGATTATTCTTTTTCCTTGGAATAAACACAACTAGACACATTGAAGCACAGAGGAAGTAGCTTGAAAGGTAAAATATGTGTAATTGTTAGACATTTTGCCTCAGTTTTTGATTAATTCTCTTCCTCAGGATGACTGATAACAAAGAATGGATTTTCCAGGACCCAGTGCACTGGTAGGAACTGGTACAGGCTTCTTGGAGTGGCTTGGAATAGAAATATAATGCAAGGCACATGGGGAATTCTACATTTCTGGTGGCCACATTAAAGAAATTTTTTTTTTTTTAAAGATTTTATTTATTTATCAGAGAGAGAGAGGGGGAGAGAGCGAGCACAGGCAGACAGAATGGCAGGCAGAGGCAGAGGGAGAAGCAGGCTCCCTGCTGAGCAAGGAGCCCGATGTGGGACTCGATCCCAGGAAGCTGGGATCATGACCTGAGCCGAAGGCAGCTGCTTAACCAACTGAGCCACCCAGGCGTCCCAAGAAATTTTTTTTAAAAAGATTTTATTTATTTATTTGACAGAGAGAGAGATCACAGTAGGCAGAGAGAAAGGGGGAAGCAGGCTCCTTGCTGAGCAGAGAGCCCGATGTGGGGCTCGATCCCAGGACCCTGAGACCATGACCTGAGCCCGAGGCAGAGGCTTAACCCACTGAGCCACCCAGGCACCCCAAAAGAAATTTTAATAATTTATCTAACAGTGTATCAAAATGCTTTTTCAACATTAATAGTATAAAAATAAAGATATTTTACATTACTTTTTTCATGCTGAGTCTTAAAAATCTTGTGTATTTTACATTTTATAGCACATCTCAGTTCAGACTAGTCATATTTCAAGTGTTCAGTTAGCCACATGTGGCTAGTAGTTAGCACATTGAACATTACAGCTTTAACATGTAGGACTTATATGTACTAAATGGTACATATAAGTACATATAATGTTACTAAATTTTGACAGTACTTTTGGACAAAGGTCTGAATCAGGAGCCTTTGGAACATACCTAAGGTTATTTTATTACATAAGTCAGCGTTTCTCATTTGGAGCACTTTTGGCGTTTTAAGTGGGACAGTGCATGCACTACAGGATGCTTAGGATCTCTAGCACAGAGAGCATGAAATGGGGGTAGCATAGCAATCAGAGTATGTCCTCCATATTTCTGAAGAGGAGTGATATCACCACATCCTTTAGAGTTGAGAAATTATGAGTTTGAGAGACCTAGAAATAGGAATTAAAATAACATTGAAAGATTTTAAGGGTGTTTATTGGGCTCATTGAATCACCATTTGAAGTTGTTGGTCATTTCGAAGGTTCGTGAGACTGTCTGTATTTGAGTTACTGGTAACTTAATAGATTAAAGAGGGAAAAGGAAGTTTGAGGTGGATGGATTAAAGCACTTATCCTTACTTTCTCAGAAGTGCCCAGGATTTCATTAAAAGACTAAAACAAATTTTGCCCTGTTAACATTAGCTAACTAAGTACCTACTACATGTTGGGCAGTGGTCAGATTCTTCTACTTCATGTGTTTTCTTTCATTCTCATAACAGCCTTTAGAGGTATTTTCAGTTTATAGTTGAGGAAGTTAGTGAAGCTATTTGCCCAAGATGGCATAACTGATAAGTGCTGGCACAAGGATCTAGTATCAGATTTCTTTGGCCCTAATGCCTAGGCTCTTTTTAAATTATACCATGCTGTCTTCTGGGTGGAGATTGGTTGTTGTAGAAGCAGCAATACCAATATGGTAGGAAAAGAGAGTCCCATTATAGGACTGTCTTTCCTTGCTATCCATAGAGATTTGCTCCTCTCCCTCCAAGTCTGCTTGCTTGTGTTCAGTGTTGGCACACCTCTTGCTTTTGGTGTCTTAATTTCTTTTGGTATCCTAGAAGAAACTATGTGGTTTGTGGATTTGGGGAAAGTTACTGTATGAGGTGGGGTTTTTGGTTTTTTTGCCTTTTGCTGAAGAACCAAGAAGGAGAGGCTTTTCTAGTTTTAGCTCAAATGATTTTGAAATAAATCTTGTCTCATTTCAAGCTCTTTTTGCAGAAAGTTTTAAATCTAGAGTAAATACCATATTTTTCCATTATTCTCCTTCGAGTCTAATTATGGTGTGTGTTCAAACCACGCCCATCTAAAGATACCGTATTTGAAAACCAAAATATTTTAAATGGATAGTACATACATTAAATAATTTTTACCCAGGTCAATGAAAGGATTGTAGAAACTGTTTCTATGATACATTTCCAGATATACTTTAATATAAACTAGTCCTTACTATTTAACCAAAAGAACTTCTGCCACTGGCTAGGAGTGAAGAGGATGCCTGGTCTGGTTTTTCCTATGGAGGTACATCTCATGATTTGATTCCATAAGCCTATAATGTAGTTGGTAGTTTGGTTTTCTGAAACCCCTGCCAGGAATAGAGAACAACTTTGTGAATAATAACTGTTTTCCTCATAATAGGACTCCCTTGACTCAAGTTTAGTTAGATTCAGTTATTTGGTTTTTTAAAAATATTAATATTAATATTTGTTTTTTGTTAATATAAAAATGTGTTTTGACTGCATGGTAACAGTAGACTTGATTCCACAACATTGAATTAATGTACTCCAATCCCACTTCTGAGTCGTCTTCTTACTGTTCACCTATATTCTAATGATTTAAGCCCTTATACTACCTTTTTTCTTAATAAAAATCTTGCAGTACTTCCAATCTTGAAATAATTTATGGACATTTGTTCAGAATGTAAGTAACATGTTAAAGATAGTGTAAACTGGGGATGCATGCTTTGTTACATTCTTCTCAGGATTTGCATAGACGATTATATGAAATCACATTTTATAAAGCAGAATTCATATTTTGAGTTTTAAAAAACTTTTGAGGTATCATTTAGATATTTTAAAATTCATTCATTGAAAGTTTACAATTCAGTGAATTTTAGTAAATTCATAGAGTTGTCAACCATTACCACACTCCAGTTTAGGATACTCCCATAATTTCCCCAGATTCTCTTGAGCTCATTTATAGTTAATCTCAATCCCACATTTTGTCTCTAAATGTGTCTTTCCTACATTTCATATAAATGGAATCAGACAATATATAGTCTTTTGTATCTGGTTTCTTAGCATATTATTTTTGAGGTTCTTTCATGTTGTGGCATGTATTAATTAGTATTGTGTACCTTTTGTTGCCGAATAGTATTCTCCTTTATAAATGTACCACATTTATTCATCCATTCACAAATTGATGGACATTTGAATTGTTTTCTGTCTTTGGCTATTGAAATGCTGCTACAAGAAATTGCAAGTTTCTTTGTGGATATATTTTTTCATTTCTGTTACCAAGATTCCTAGGATCAAATTTGTTATCTCTTTTAAGTGTAGGTTTTTGTTTTTGTTTTGTTTTGTTTTTCATTTTGCCTACTTGTCTTCTTTAAAAGAAAGCACTGGATTTTTTTCCCCTCCTCATTCTTTTCTTTCTTTTCTTTTTTTTTTTTTTTTGAATTCTTTGTGCCCAGGGAGCACAATACTTGGGAACCTGAGAAAAATTTGGATTGCCCTGAGCTAATTTCTGAGTTTATGAAAAAGTATAAGAAGATGAAGGAGGGTGAAAACAACAAACCCAGGGAGAAGTCAGAAAGTAACAAGAGGAAATCCAATTTCTCGAACAATGCCGATGATATCAAATCCAAAAAAAAGAGAGAGGTAAGCTTCTTTCCCCGCTTTTTCCACAATTGTTTTTGCCTCTTGCTGGACTCTCCTTACTCCCCAAGTGGTATTTTGGTGGTTTCTGTTCTAATGATGGCCTGCAAGCTAAATTGTTGAACAAAAGAGCTTCCAGGGTGGTGTGTTGATTAACTATAGCGCCCCCTCATGGCTGAATGAGAAATGTACTGTATATTTCACTGAATTGTATTAAAGTGGCAAAATTAAGACCCTGTAAAACAGCAGCTACTCCCTCTTTTCTCCATAAATGGGCAGCTAAGTTATCTTAGCAAGGGAGGGACTTGGTGAAGTTTTTAAGGGTAGAAAATGGCTTTAAAAAGTTTAGTACTTCTTGGAGCACCTGGGTGGCTCAGTGGGTTAAGCCTCAAATACATAAATAAAATCTTTTTTAAAAAAAAAGTTTACTAAGTCTTTCTTCCTTTTGTTTCAAAGATAGCACTTATTTTCAAACTTTTATATTCCTTTTTTAAAATTGATGAGAAATTCACATAACACACAACCATTTTATTTTTTACTTTTTTATTTTTTAAAAGATTTATTAGAAGGGCGCCTGGGTGGCTCAGTGGGTTAAAGCCTCTGCCTTCAGCTCAGGTCATGATCCCAGGTCCTGGGATCAAGCCCTGCATCGGGCTCTCTGCTTAGCCAGAAGCCTATTTCTCCCTTTCTCTCTGTCTGCCTCTCTGCCTACTTGTGATCTCTGTCGAATAAATAAATAAAATCTTAAAAAAAAAATTTATTAGAGAGCGCGTGTGCAAGTTATTGGGGAAGGGCAGAGGGGAACGGGATAGAGTCACAAGCAGACTCCACCTGAACACGGAGCGCAACGTGGGGCTTGATCTCAAGATCCTGAGATCACAACCTGAACCAAAACCAAGAGTCGGATGCTCAACTCACCGAGGCGCCCCACAGTTAACCATTTTAAAGCATACAGCTCAGTGGCATGTGTATTCTCTTTTGATTCTATTATTTCTGCATTTTCTAAATAAATTAATTTTCATCTTCCTTTTGAATCTTTATTGTTCAGTTTGAAAAGTATGCTTATGAAATTTTGATTTGATGTAGTTGCTTTAGTTCTTCTGATCATTAATTCTTAAGTAACTCGTATAAGCACTATTCTTGCCTTTCTTTTTTCATCTGTATCTTTTTCATCTTTGTACACACACAGACACACACATTCCCCCTCCCAGCTTCCATTCCTTTCATTTATTTCAAGGTTATGAAGACTTTTGTGGTGAAGCATGTATCATACCCTTAACGTTTAATAAAATAAAAGCACAAGTCCACTTCTGAATCTTCTAGCATCACTGCCATAAGCATCTCTGTTTATCTTCATTCTGCTTGATACCCATCTTTCCAGAACGTTCATTCTCAGCCCTGGCTGCACATTAGAGTCATAAAGGTAGGGCGGGGGGATTTTTAAAAAGACCCAGTATCCAAGATTCACCCCAGACTAGTTAAATTCAGATTTCTGTGAGCTGGACCTAGGCACAGAATTTTAAAAGACTGACACAAGTGATAGAGAAAATGGGAGATCAGTGTTCCAAAAAGAATTGAAGTAAGTGAAAGATTGGAGGCTGCAGGTGGAAGTGGACTCTAGGTTTGTGTTTGTCTGTTTCCCTGATTAATTTTATTTTTTACAACCTTACTTTTAAAACCACTCTATTCTGGTGAGGTGTGTATATCATTATGATATAGTGTACTGATAAGGAATTTGAGAGTGCCTTCTCTAAGGAGCTAAGACTTGGTTCTTTCTTTCTATTTTCTTTTTTATTAGTCCTTTGTATTCTGGCTTTTGGCATTTGATTCATTTTCTAACTAAGTAAAGAGACCAAAAAACAGCACAGCAGAAGACTTGTGACTAGCCATTTGTGACATACAGTGTATTTCCTCAACCTAAGGTTTCTGTCCTTTTCAAAAAGGAGCAGTTTGGCTTTAGACCTGCTAGCCAACATAGAGAGTTTCATTCCTAGGCCAGGTTCTGTTGCTGCTGACCTTGAAAACAACCCCCACACGTCCTTTGTAATGTTCACCTGGGGCCCCTGGCAGCATTCTCAGCAGTGCTGGCGGCTGTCAGGTAGATAGCTGGGAAGATAGGTGATTGTATGTATTAAAGGTACAGGAGGGGATTGCGTTTCGTTCTTTAGACCACTGCAGAAGAAATTTGTTAGTCGGCATTATGCCTGATTTAAGATTACTGCCTGTGTGATGATTTTAGCATTTTCCTCGCCTCGGCTCCTTTTCAGCAGCTTGAACATTTTTCTTCCCTTCCCTCTCTATGTGGCAAACTGTTTTCAGCCCCCAGCTATGATTTACGACTCCGTTCATGCGCCAGCATTCCAGCTGTGAGCAGCTGTGTGCACATCTGGGAACCTCCTCCCCTTAAGCGCCCCAAAAGAGGCTGTGTTTTTGAGTCAGTATCTCCCCTGATCCGTGGATGGAATTTCCTTCCCAGTGAGGGTTCTGGTATCTTTGGGGACCACCTGGATCCTGAATACTTTGTATCTCAGAAAAAAGCAGGGTGAATGTCAGATCAAAGAGATTTTATTATGAAAATCAGACATCGGAGATTTAGTTCATTTGGGCAGTCTTACTAAATCTTTTTTATGTTGCCACTAGATAAGTTTGCATAATGTTCCATAATAAGGTTTTTAAAATTACCTGGTTTGTTTAAAATGTCACTGTTTTGTGCTTAGCAGTGCCAGCACACCCGAATCGGACTCTGCGCCTTGTCTCAGTGGCATGATTGCATTTTGAATAATCTTCAAGAAAATTGCCAGTTTGTTTTAAGTCATTGTCCAGTTCTATTCTGTAGTGCTAACAACTCATCCACATCAGGAGGGGATAAGCACAGACTAGGGCCTCTTCTCCCAAGTGTGTGGGTATTGTAGTATGTGAGCTCTGAAGGAAATCTGTAGCCTTGAATGATTCTTACCTCTGTTCTTTCATCAGTATAGACAACTGTGTGAAAAGAAGTATTAAAAATATTGGTCAGTGTTAAAAAGTATATATATATATATATTGGTCAGTGTTAAGGTAATAAATTAAATGTCTAAGAAAATTAAGATTGAGAGGTGGTATATTTGAAGTTTGTAAAATGAAAAAGGCTTTAGTTCAGATAAGCATGGACTTGTTTATTATCTCAGAAGCAACAATTTAGGGGTATCAGTTCATAATATCAAGGAGATTAGAGAGAGTTCTTAGGTGATGCCTCCAGAATATCTTAAGGGCTATGAACAAGTTTTAAGGGCTGCTTCTAATTCTTGAAGGAGTATGGAAGAACAACTGCATCTTCTTACAAAAATATTTCTTGGCATCACTGTCACTGGCTGGCCCACTACTATATTTCTTAAGTTGTAAGAATTCTTTGAATTGGTGACAAAAATGAACTTAGATTGTGCTTTGTTGAACTGAGAAACAAGTTTTTTTGTTTTGCTTTCTTTTTTTAAGCTGTAATCTTTCTTTATCTTCTATTTATAGCAGAGCAATGATATCGCTCGAGGCTTTGAGAGAGGACTGGAACCAGAAAAGATCATTGGGGCAACAGATTCCTGTGGCGATTTAATGTTCCTAATGAAATGGTGAGAGAGAGATTGGGCCTCACTGTACAGTTGTCTTCTTTGCTGGTGGCTTGAATTTGTATGGAAGATAGGGAGGGAAGATGGAGTATTCCCCAACTAAGAATTTTGATTATCAAGGATCTTTGGCTAGTATCACCTGTTAGTATTAATAGAAATTGTGGTTGGAAGTAGATTTAAGACATTCTCAGGCTTTGGTGTTAAGCGAAATTATTTTAGCCCCAGTACCTAAGATAGTTTTGAGGTAGGAAACATATAGACATGACCTAACCATTTATTTACACAGTTCTGAATCATTTACCGTCAGACCATGAGCCTGTGGCCATAAGATAGGAGTTGAGTGAGGCTTTCTGCCATCACTGAGGATCAGAACAACTGAATAATGTCTAAAGAGAAGAATAATCTCAACAAAAAGCATTAAGACTAATACTAGCCAAAGTGTAAGTTACTTCATCCGGTGGAGGGGGCGTCTCTTAGAGGAAAGCGTAGTTACTTCCCCTCAATTGGGTTTCTTAAAGACAGGGTGAGATTTATGGTGTGGCCCTCACTGCCTCTCTGTTTCCAAGTGTTCTGGGCTTGTGATTTAAATTCGGTCTCTAAATAGAGGCTTCATGCTGCATTGCCACTGAGGAAGCTAATTTACTTTAAAGTTGTAGAATCAAAAGGTTTAATATTTTATCTGATCGAAATTTTGCTGGTAAATTACCCACAAGCCTCGATTTGAAGAATCATTATACTCTGTCAGAAATAAGGAGCTGTACTGACTCTTTTTCCCACTCAGCCATATGTGTTACTTACAATTTACATTCACATACTAACTAGCTTTTTTTCCCACCACAGTCCAAATTTGAGTGTCTGCTCCGAGCTGTGTGTTTTCCCCTCCTCCTCCTCACTTATAATACTTAACCTCTATGAATTAAACGTCTCAGTTTTCTCGAAAGGGAGGTAGTTGTCTTTGCTCAAATCTCAGTGGAATTTTAATTTAAGATACTTTTTTTTCCCTCAATTTGGAATACTGGTTAAGGGATTTGCTAGATTTTTTTTTGTTATATATGGTAGTAGAGCCTTTGTAACTTGGATAATTGAAATTTGCAGCTAATTCCTACATTTCACTTTAGTGACTAGATTTTACATTCTCTCTTATTTCCCCATATGTGAATACTGTTGTAGACTTGAGTTTCTGTTTTCTTATTATTCCAATCCATAGTTCTCACTGAAAGGATGAGTGTTTAAAAGGCCACAAGATGAGGAAGGTTAAGACCCTTTCAGTCAGATGATCCGGAAACTGGATTGAACATTCTGTGCATAATCAATAGGACTGAGTGTAGGTTTGATTGTGTTCACTCAGTACCTACAAATCAAAATTATGGGAGTAAATTTCTATAACTTCATTTTCAGCCTTTTGATTAAGCCTGCTATGTTTTCCATCTAAGTTCTAGCTGAAGACTTCTGGTTCTGTCTGATGTGGTAGTTAAATGATACTCACTGATAATTTATTCACTTGAATTTCTCCTAGAAAATATTGAGCTGTTAGGGTCCTTCTCACCTTGAAAGCAAGACGGAGAGGAAATTAAGTCGGTTAAACTCATAACAATATAAACTTTGGTTTAGGTAGATTCTCTCTCACTCTCACTTCCTCTCCTTCTATCATATTCTCTCTTTCCAGGAAAGACACAGATGAAGCAGACCTGGTTCTTGCAAAAGAAGCGAATGTCAAATGTCCACAGATTGTGATAGCATTTTATGAAGAGAGACTGACGTGGCACGCATATCCGGAGGATGCGGAAAACAAAGAGAAAGAAACAGCAAAGAGCTAAAGGAGGGGGTGGTCTCTGTCATTTCTCTTTGTATATAATACATTCACCTCCCTGCCTCCTCTCCCTTCTGCCCACCCCCTTCTATCCTAAACACATCCATAAAAAAATGTGCTTATCACTGTGCTCCACAGGAGAAATGTTGGTATTGGTTCTCTTGTAACATAACTGATGGTCTGATTCATGATAAGTGTCTCTCTGTGAAGACCAGGCATTTACATACTGTGTGTAATTCCCACAATATTTTCCTATGCCCTCATCTCTTCCTTCTGCTTCCCTGTGACCTCAAGATGAGTTTTAACTTTTTAATCACCTTAGAGTCTTGATCTTTTCAGGGTTGGTTGCTTTTTAGATTGGGGGATTTTGTTACAATGATGATGAGTTTTGGTTTTTTGCTTTGGTTCTTAAACCTGTTGATGACCAGCTAGCTTTTGTTTTGAGATGTTGGGATGGAAAAGATGTTCCCATCTTTTTTAAAAAGCCAGTAGCAACTGCCTACCTGTTGGGGCTTTCCCAACCTCGTTCAGCTCTACCCAGTAGAAGACAGGGTTCCTGGTGTGGTCATCTGGGCCACCCTCTGCTGTTCGTCTCCACTCATCCTCGCAGAATAGCTCCGTTCCTTGGAGAACTTGAAATGTTACACTCAGATTTGTCAAGACACTCTCAGCCCCAGGACTTTTGGCCTTGTTTCATAGCAATCCCTGATTCTGCTTCTGCAAAGTGGTGTAGTCTGTCCTAAAATGACAAATTATGAACTGTGGAGATTTTTAGCTATTCGTACACGAGGATGTTGGGGTAGGATACAGTTGTCTTTATGATCACCTTTGGTATATATGTATTTTTTCCTCCATCTCTCACATTTGGACTATATATGTAGGTGTGAGTGACTGCCTGGTGCTTGCTTGTGCCAAGGTGCTAGGCACCCTCCAGCCCTGCCAGCTTTTGTGGCCTCCCAAAGCATTCCTGGTACCAAAGAGGCTTCAGACCTGACCCTCACTTCTCAGTGGACCCAAGTTTCCCCTTCATGCCATTATTTTCTGTGGGGAATTCTTGGAGGGGAGCCATCGGCCACAGTATCAATTTTAAATATTCATAGCGTTTGTAGTCGTAAATTTCTTGCTTTGTTGACTCTTGGATTTGCCACCAAGAGTCCCCAAAGGATTACTGCTCTTCCCTTTTTCCACCCTCAAACTCTTTGTTGTATTTTATTTTTAAAAATACGTTTCTGTGGAAGACTATCGCCTCAGAGTGACAGGTCCTGGCATTAGCATGTTGACAACAACCACCTGTTCCTGTTCAGAGTATTTCCCTTTTGCTTCTTTCTGCCTTGCCATTATATTGAGAGATTATTACCTAATCTTATCCTTCCATCCTTTTCCCCCCAAGAAATGCCCTATTTCTCTTTAGCCATTTTCTTTTAGTTGGGGGTGGGGGTTGGCTAGAGGATCAAGACTAAAAGTAAGGAGATAGCAGGGTTATGAGCATCCGTGTCCCAGTCCAAAGCTGAGGAATTAAGAATAAATGCTTGAACTAGCCTTAACTCTAGATTTCACCAGCCATTGAGGGGTTTTTTGTTGTTGTTGCTTTTGATTTTTAAAACATATAGCTTTCTGGCAGGAGCAGTCAGCCATTTCTAGATTCAGAGTAATCAGGGGAATGGATAGATTGCTCCAGTCCACAGATGAGCTGAATAATATGCAAATCATATACCCATTCATAGCATTTGTTACCATTGCTTTCCTGCTCAGCTGCTGATTGAATTCTGTGTGCTTGTATAAATTATGTCAAAAATTACACTGCACAGTTGAGAAGACAGCTGTTGCTGCAGTGACATGACAGACTGGAACAATGAAGCTTTTGGTTTAAGTCACCCAGGAAAATCCTTCTGAATGGTAATGTGATTGGGTGAGAACTCCTAACCCATACCTCAAGTGGGTAGGAGTTTTTAATCTCCATCTTTCTTTACTCTGAAAGAATTCAAGGCCTAGATCGAGTGCTAGATAATTGACAGTTGGTTAGTACTTAATCTGATGGGCATCTGAAAGAAAGAAAGGATAGTCAGGAAACAGATTTGTCATACAAGTAGCCAAGGATATAATTAGGATAGACAAGAATAAGATAGAAGTAGGCCAGAGCCCCCGAGGAGGTAATCTGGGCCTGTTGATTTGCAGGTGGAGAAAATGACAGCTTGTCCACAGAGCCGGTTTGTGTCTCCCAGGGGCAGTGGGCATGTAAACTACAGTGACTGTTTTTCAGACCAAAATCAACATGTGAACAAAGAAAACAACAGAATTAGTTGGTGCTGAGATTGGTCCTAAAAAAGCTGGGGCACGTGTTTGCTGTGGTTATAGGTAATATTTAAAACATTCATCAAAATGTGATTTTCTTTTAGCAAAGGAAGTACCATCTACTAGTCAGCTTTTTAATATCTCACTTTTCACTCCATCTTTTCTGTTCATAGTTTACTGAATCATGATCTTGTACTGAATGCTGCCAGAGCAGTTGTTTTCTCCCTGCCTACCCACAACTGCTTCTGTAGGAATCTAGGGAGCCAGAGGCCAGCTCTGGCTTTAGCCCTCAGAAGAAAGGAAACCAGATGCCTGCCTTGTGTCTCTGGCATTTGTTAGTTCTGAGCAGCTCTCCTGGCCCTTGCAACCTCAAATGGAAATCTGTCCTTATGGGGCTTTCTCCTCAGAAGAGTTAGTAGCCATGGGCTAAGCACTCTTAAACATCTAGGTCTATGGTGTTTGAAGCACATTTTTGCTGTATTTATTTAGTCTTCTTCCAAAACATCTTTCTAATGCTGAATTTCTTTTAGTAATCAATGTTCAAGGGTCTCCCTTTCCATAGGAGGTAGCAGAGCAGAGTTTACCAAGGTCATTGTAGCTGCTTTTTGAGTCCTGCACTGGGCCAGTACCCTCATGTTAGGATTAGCCATTAGGTACATCAGCCCTGATGAAAGCACCCATTTTTAACCTGGAGAGAGCCATATCATTTTTCCTCCCACAGTCCAGTTTTAGTCTGCCCAAGGGAGCATTTGAGCCTGTGGTGGTTCCTTAATACAAGTCTAAGTGGTCCTTGGCTGTCCCCCAGCCATATCTGTGTACTGCTCTTTGTTCGTGATGCAGGTTAGTCCTGTGTCCATAACTTGAACAGTTAGGTTATTCTTAACTCTCTTCATTCTTGTTCTGTGGCTACCCTACAGTCCATTTTCCTGCTGTACAGGTCAGATCCTAGGGCATTTTGGAAGGTACTTGGCATTTTCATCATGCCATTTTTTGGATCTGTGTTTAGTCCAGCTCACTGAAAGTACAGTAGGAGTCAGAGGAATCCATCCTGTGTCTGGGCTGGGGAGCACTTGTCTTTGCCCTTAAGGTTTGAGTTTGAGGGCCTAAAATACTGCCTTCCAATGACATAAGAACCCCAGGCTGGGTTAGGGCATTAGATTTGAAATGTAGAGGTTGTTTCTCACCAGTGAGGTCAAAGGAAAAGCTCATTTTGCATCTGTGATTCCATCCTTTTGGTTTAGGTTTTTAGATGAAAAATTGTAGTGTGGAGGTCTATACCTTTGTAATCAGATGGCCAAGCAAGCATACCTATGGCTAGGTGGAGAGACAAATGGTTTCGATCCAGTGTATTCTAGTTTCATGCTGGCTTTTTGGCTAATCATAAAAGTTACATTTTCAAAAACAGATGTTAGCAGCCTTTCACCCAGTAGTATACGATATGTTCAGAATTCAGTGTCCCCATCCAATTAATAGTGGTGGATTTGTATTGAGCTGTCCATACGGCGGCCATCTTAGTGTGCATCAACATTCATTTTACTCCACAAGCATTTTTTTTTCGTTTTGGGGGTACAAAGTACAAGAAGATACAGTCCCTGACCTCAAAAAACTTTCATACTGATGTGGGATGAACTGACTGTTAATAGTTCAGTGTAGTAAATGCTGCAGTTGGGTACACATTTCTGTGGGGGGACAATAGGAGGGTGATGGTTCACAAGGGTGTAGACCTGGACCTTGGATGAATTGAGCTAACTGGCCATAGATGGACTACAACAAGGGCTTGTTTTATTCTAGAAAATAAGGATAACTGAAGGTTGGTTAGCAGTGCTGTTGCTTAGAGAGAAAATAACAGGTGAGTGGGGATTGAGAGCCCCTCATTTTGATCCCTGTTGTGGGCTCTTTGCCAAAGTATTTAATGGTCTAGTTAATCCTTGCCTGTGGAAAGTATTATCTGTGTTGCTGATACAGTTCTGTGGTGTTACATTATCATGGGTTCTATAACATTTATTCCTCTTGGACATTTTATCAGAGTTGCTCACACCTTTTTCAGTTTCTCATCCCTTTTGGAAAAATTAACATGAGGTTGGCTTTAAGCCTTAAACAGAAGACATACTTTTCAGTGACAAGGGATTTGCTCAAAAGAAGGCTTGGGGGTGCAGGTCTTAACACGTGAGCATCTACTGTGTACAGTGTAGTTTTATTCAACACTGCAAGGTGGTGATTTCTAGGCATTCGTGTGTCAGCTATGTGAAAACCTCTCCTGAAAGTGCACATACCCTGGCGTTTCAGATTTAAGCAGTCTAGGGAAGGCTAGAGGGAGGCCCAGCCCTGCTAAGAAACAGTTTGACTTTAAGAAGTTTCTAAATTCTGAACTGTGTAACCACAGAGTTGACTAAGTTTTGAAGTCAGAATTCCCAGGAATGAAGAGTAATTGTTCTGGAAAGTTAAAATGTGAAGATTCTGTGGATAGCTTCATAAAACAATTCTAATTTCTTTGTGCTTGCGCTGGATTTCTTGAATTTTAAACTACCTCATCTTGTCTATTTAGAGTTAGCTTCAGCTTGTTATTGCCACTCTTTAACATCATGCTTGACTTTGGTTGTTTTCTGGCATGAAATTTTTTTTTATGTCCTGACAGCATGTTTTCTTGCCTTTTCATCCTGATCCTCATTTCATCATCTCATATTGTTGTTCTGTCAGAGAAATGTTTTAAAATAGTTTAAAATCTTGGCTTATGGGAAGAAAGTGATCCTTAATGGTATTTGTCTCTGGGATCAGTAAGAAAAAGAGTTAAAACAAGATAGTTGGGGGAGGGGACAGAACCTGCACTGGAGGCAGCTGAGGAGGGAAGAGCCATTAATTAAGACAATTTCAAAGTCAACTGATTGTGATCATTAATGTCACAATAGATCAAAACCTAATTATCACAGCCTAGGTAAGAGCCATCAGTATTAATCGGAAAATCTAATAGGAAACTATTATCAAGAAATTAGGCTAAATTGAATGCAATGAACTTTTTATCTTGCCATTCTGTTTGTGTGTGTGTGTGTGTGTGTGTGTGTGTGACAGAGAGAGATGTCCCCTGGCATGGGCAGGTGTGACCCTCAGTTGATCTGTGTTCCAGTGGCTAATTCATCACACTTTTTGAGGAATTCCAAACAGACTGAACCTGAACAGTCTTTGTTATTTTAATGTCTTGAACGTTATCCTCACCTGGACTTGTCCATTGTGATCAGCAGTCAGTGAAAAAGGGTTAATATTTAGGTCTCGGGATAGTTGGTCCTTCCTGGAATGAGAGCATCCCTGGTGGGCATTATACTGTGTGTTGGCAAATCATTCTTTGACTTTCTGATGTATGTAGAGTTGTGCTGCTCTGGCTATTGCGAGGGGGTACAGAGGAAGAGAGGGGCTTCCTGCCTGGAGGTTCTTCAAGAAGACCCGAGAAGATAGAGTTTAAATTGTGTCACAGGGCTTTTAAAGCTCAAGTCCGTGTGTTGCAGTTTCTGGTAGCTTTAGGATGTGATTCTAAGCTAGAACTGACTGTGGTTTTAGATTTTTCCCCCTAGTTTTAGGAGAAGGGTCATAATGATTACTACCGAAGTCCAGTTGTAAGTTCAGAGGTGGGGAAGGTATTTTTTTTTTCAAGCTTGATTTCATCCAAGAGTTACGCGCCTGTCGGGATGTTAAAGAATATTACAAGAGTCTTACAACTAGTTTTAGAGAACACTTTATCCCCCCTCTCTGAATGGAAAACTAGGGGTCACTTTTTATATCCTTATTCTCCAGAACCATTCATGAAGATCCTGCCAACTCCTGCAGTTGGGCTGGCACAGAAAGGCTGGAAAGATGCTGCCTTGTGGGCGTTGAGGGGAGGGACAGGCGGCAGCAAGAGGGTGTCTGGTGGCCAGATCCTGCCGCCTGGCTTAGCCTGGACAGAGTGCTGTGGCCACCATTGCTGGTTGCTAGCCTTGAGCCCCCTCCTCCGACCTTGCAGCTTAGAGCACTACCAAGACCACCACTGGGGACAAAGGTTCTTGCTCAAATGAGGTCTTGTTCTTGGATTTTAGGGCTTAGGAATAAGAGTTACTCAGTATAGAACTTTGGAAAATCAGTATGACTTACTCCCTCGCCTCTTATGATAAAGTATTCCTTTACAGAAGAATTCATGCCCTTAATGCTTAAAATGTAATTTTATTTGCAAAACATCCATTAACACATGATTTTTAGAAGCAGTCTGTGTTTCCAGAGTTCCTTACATTATGCCAGATAAATCATAGGCCCTCTGTTAATACTCAAGGGTTGGTTGAGTTCTTCTAATTTGCAATTTGCAGAGTGACGTGTACCTGCTGACTTCCTTTTGCTTGCACATGCACTCCAAGAAGTAAGGTGCCCTAGGGAGTGAAACAAGAATTGAGTGGATGCTGACTATGTGTGCCAACCTCATCTGACTCATAATGGCTGACCTTGGGCAAGTCACTCCTTTCAATGCCTCAGTTCCCCATCTGTCAAATGGGGTTGATGATACTGACCTACCTCACAGGGGTGTTGTGAGGCATTGTAAATCAAAGTTGGTAGAATACTTTAGCCGAAGTCTAAAGTCTAGACCTGACATAGGCTTTCCTCACTGAGCTATCCCAAGGTTGGAACTCCTAGTGACCTCGGCAAGTTCTCTGCCCCCCACCCCTCATCAAAGCTGCTAGTTCAGATGTTGACAGTGTTTTTGTGAATGTTGGAGTCTTAGTAGTCCAGACATAGGATGTTACGGGGGAAGGCACTTAGTATTTTCCATGTCTTGCATCCACGAAGAGAGGCTGTTTCAGACCCAAGAGCATTGGATTAGGGAACTATGAGGCAGGGATGCTACTGCTTGTTTCTTTCTGCAGGTTGGGAATTAAGGTCCCATTCCCCATGGGATTGGAACAGACTTCAGCTGTCTCAGGAGAAAAATGAATACAGTGGGCTTAATTTATATCATTGCTTTTATCATGTCCTCCCCCTACCCCCACCAAACTGAGTCACTGCACCCCTTGCCTCCCCATAGGAACAAGCTGGCTCAATAAACATAACCACTTTCTCCTTCCCCTACCAAAAAAGAGCCACCTTGGGAAAATTTTTTTCTAGAGCTATGTTTAACACTCTTAAAGCTTCATCCAACTTAACTGTACTCATTTGTCATCTTTTCTCAGTGTCCACAGTCTGAACCTGACTTTGACCTCTTTTTCCCTCTGGTTTGGGAAAAGTTTGGATACTTATTCCTATTTGCCCAAATGTGGGCTCAGCCAGCTCCTCTTCCCAACAGGGCTCTTTTTCCTTTCCTTCTCTTTGGCCCTAGACGTGTAACCCATTCAAAAGCACAAGGTCCTGGCCCCTTGCTGCAGTCACATTCTGGTTCTCCGTGCTTTATGGACTTGCTCTGTTCCCCAGCTCTGGTGGCACCAGGTAGTTTTGTGGTGTTCTGGAGGATGGAGAGAGCACAGTCTGACTTCCTGCCAAGTAGCCAGGAGTTGATTTACCCATGGCCCAGCAGCCTTGCCGCCTTTCCCACAGGATGGGATGTGAGAGAGACTGAGAGGCTGGGCATCTTTGCGTACTCTGCCCCATCCTGAATAGCAAAACACATCACATTTAGTAGCCAGATTTCTAAGTGGAAAAATGGGAAATTGAATTCTCTATGGACCTTTTTGATTTGTGGGGGAGTTTTGGTTGTGTTTCTTGGTTTTAGTTCAGCCAAACATGTCGGCTTTTCATTTTTTAATTTTTTTTTAGGGTAAGTGATATATATATATGTTCGCCTTTTAAATGTAAATGTTTAAAAGTAGGCAATTTATGTGTTTCCACAACTGACATTGATGCAGACCTCATTCTCTCCCCCCCTTCCACCTTCCTCTTTTCCCTCTTTTCATACTCTTGTATTGGTTCTAATAAATGGTTGCTTTTCAAATACGGATCCTGAGTGGTGGTTTGAAAATGTGGGTCTGACACCCTTCCTTAATTTGGTCCCTGGAATGTCAGCCAGTTGTCACACATGCCTTTTTGAAAGAGCCCCGAGACTTCCAGAACAAGGACTTTCATCTAACAATTGTTGGTCTCTGACTTGCCACAGGGTGGCGCAAACCTGAGGTAGTAAGAGACCGTGTTTCCTGTTTGTAGTCTGTTCCCTTAACCTGGTCAGACTGTGCCTTCCTGGGATCTGCACTCCTCTCTGCTGCCAGGGGCTCAGAATAAATACTAACCTTCAGTAACCCAGAGATCCCAGAAGAGTCAGCTCCTGGTCATTAGAATTTGTGGAAAACCACATTGACAATCTAAATCAGGCTTAAAAATCCCAGTATATGTGAGCTTGCAAATAGAGCTATTTTATTATCTTTTCTGATTTGCTTCACAAATACTAAAGAAACTATTTCTCTGATGACCTATTTCTCTGCATGGGTTGGCAGGGGGTAGCAACTGGAAGTTGGATTAAGAGGGAAATATATAAGTAACTTACTAATTGGTAAAAGCCTGGTGCAGTTTTAAATCTCATGGACACAGGCAGAAACTCTCACAGAAGAGCAGTGAGGAAGGCAGAGGGGTCCCAGAACATAGACCTGCTCCCACTGAGATAGAACATCCCTGAAGGCTGAGCCCTTTCCCACATCTCATCTGCAATTTCCCCTCTTATTTTCCCTTCTTGCTGCTGAGTTATAGGGTCTCCCCAGTCTAATCTCGTAAAGTCTTATGAAGACATCTGTAGGTTGGCTGGTTTAATGGTCCATGACCCCATAAACATGGGACAGGAGAGCCATTTGGTCCACTTCAGAGCCAGCCCCTTCTGGACATTATTTATTTCCCACCTCTGAAGCCTGGGACTGTTTGCCCCCTTCCCTTCCCTTTCCTAGTTCTCTCACCCTCACGCCACTTTGTCTCTGCCTAGAGCCTGCGCAAGGCGCGGCTCCAGGGTTTTGACACCCACGCTCCCACTCCCAAAACAACTGTGTCTTGGTTTTTGTTTCCCTCCAGTGTGTCAGGGGGGACGTATGCATGGCACTCATTCAGGTGAGCTCATCATCGCACATAACTCTTCTCCCAGGACTGTTGCCTCTCAGTGTGCTGGAGGAGTCTGGAGCCCGGCTGTTTTGCCTTCCTTTTGTCTCCACAAAAGGGCTGCAGAGCTAGTGGGATGGTTGCAGCACCGGCAGCCTGGGGAAAATGGAGGACCGAGTACAGGGGGTCTGTGCTTAGGTGGGCTGCCACGGGGCATGCGCTCTGTTAGAGTAAGAGGCCCCCCAGGCAGCCTCCACCTTTGGAAGGAAGCGGGAGCCCCGGTGTGGAGGGCTGCTGCCCATGTCATGCGTGCTTGCAGACGGGAGCCCATTACAGCCTGCGGACATGTCACGCTGCTCCCCAAGCCTTGAGGGTGACCTGTGGAGGGGCATGGGGGCAAGCCAGACAAAAGCAGAGGGATCAGCTGGTGTGATGAGCCTGCCACGCGGGACTGGGGGGCTCTTCCGCTAGCAGGGGTAGGGGAGGTAAAGACAGAAAGCTCACAAATGCTTTCACTCAAAACCCTCCTGCTTGAAGTCAGGGACAGCCTGAAGACACATGCTGGGAGGGGTCTGGTCCTGAGCTCTCTGGTTCCTTGGCCTTTGTTTCCTCCTCCCCTCCCTCAGCTCTTCTGCTTCCCCCACCCCCTCTGCAGCTGTTAACATCTTGCTTTCCAGGTGCCGGCTCCCTCCTCTCTCAGCTTGTCTTTATTTGTGTGTCTGTATTTTTTATGGTTTCTCCCCTTTGTGTACTATATCGCGTGTGTTTTTCTCTTTCTTTGTCTTTTTTCTTCTCATTTCTGTTCTCTCCACCCCATGTTCTCTCCACCCCCTTTAAATTTCATAAACAGCCTCAATTTGGACATTTAATTTCAACCCCATCAAATTATTATCTTTCTTGCAACAATCTGGGACTCTTTACGAGCTCTTTCTACCCCATGCCACCTCTGGAAACAGGTGCATCTCTTTCTGTGTATAATGGGATGCTCCCTCCCAGATGGGGAGAGGCGATGCCTCATGCCTTTTCTGAGCAAAGCCTTGTGGTGTGATCATTTGGTTATGAGCCAGGGAGAGAGGAAGAGAGGCTGAGAATTGCGCTGGCTGATAAATCTGGGGGCTGCTGAGATGAAAAGGTTTGGGCTTATCGTTGCACCTCTTCCTTTCTTTTCCCTTCCTGCTGCTGCTGTCTTTTGGGGAGGAGGCTGGCGGTGAGCTGAAGGATGGGCCCTGGCTACTGCAGACTGCAGCGAGGAAATTCTGTTTCCATGTCTGCAGCAAGGGTGAGGGTGGGAGGAGGGGAGATCTGCAGTGCGGGGGAGGAAGGCAGGTGAACTGAAGCCCTTGGCTGTGCTGTGCACACACAGGATGGACCATACCTTCCCGCTATTTCCAGCACCGTGAAGCACCTCTGTGCTGCCTGTTCCCCGATAGCCCTGCCCCTGCTGGAACCCTCTGCTGCCTCACGTTTCAACTCCCAGAGACCTGTGCCTGATTCTGCCCCTTTTGTCCTGTCATGCAGCCCCCTTGTCCAGTAGCCCCCTCCTCTAGTTCCTGTCTCCCTGTTCCAGTCTTACCTGCACAAGGAGCAGGGAGGCAGAGGGGAAGGAGCCACCAGGATCCTCCCAGCAGGGGGCAAGGCTGGTCCCCCTGTTTCTTGGACGTGCGGAGGATGGGGAAAATCTCTCTTGCTCTGAAACCAGCACACAGGATGCTCCCTTTTTCCATCTTTTCTCTGCCCTTTCTGCCTCTTCCTTTTACTCCTGTTCATGTCCTTTCTCAGTACCTTTTTCCCTTTTTTTCTCTCCCTGTTTTAATTTCAATGTTTCTAGGAATAGACAGCTAATAAGAGGGCTCATGGGAAGGAATCGAGAGGGAAAGAAAAATACAGATTTTTTTTTTTTCCTCCTCCCCTTTCTGCTCCTGGGGAATTGGAGCATCTCTCCACCCTCGACCCTCCTGATTCTCTCAGCAATGATGTCTACAACAGGGACTCTTAACCTTGAAAAACCGCTTCTATTTTTAATTGGGTTGTTCACATTTTTGTGTATGAGAGAGACCCTTGTCATCCCCACAAAAGCAAAGTCAGTTCTCTGTGGTACTTTTCTGGTAAAAAATTTCGAGGTGTTCACTTTTGATAATTTTATAACTCTCCTTGAGGTGATGGGAGTCTGGGGTGTTGCTGTTCAGCTACACCAATTGCATCCTTATTTCCGTCTGAATTTGTGGCTCCCTTTCAGCATAGGAATATAAACTTCGTTCTAGGGGCGGGTGGTGTCTTGTTGCTCCATTCATCAACCTAAGGGATCATGGGGCAGGTAGAAACTGTTTCCCTGATTCCCTCCTCCACCCCTAAAAGGCAGGCCCAGCCTGCTGATAGAGGGAGGCAGGGAACAGTGGTTGGGTGTATTATCCCCACCTTGCTTTTTTTACTCAAAGCAGAGAAGAGGGTTTCCAGTTGGATTAGGGAGCTGGGTCCAGTGTGGCTAGGAAAGACACTGCTTGGATAGAGGGCGTGGAAGAGAGAGAGAAGGAGGCACAAGGTTGTCTCTGTGAGAAACTGGGAGGATGGAATGAAATGAGGAAGGGTGGGAGATGAGAGGCTTGGAAAAACCAGATGCTGTGCAGGGATGTGTGTGTGCCCCAGCCCAGATGCGAGGACCATGGAAGCTCACAGAGGAGCCTGCAGAGCCCTCCGAGGCTGTGGGCACAATGTCGTCTTCACCCAAACACAGACGGCTGGCACTTTACTTCTGAAGAGCTCTGGGCAATGAATCAACTTAGCATTTACCCTCATGTGTTTGGAGTCAGAATAGTCTTTGCTCTGAACCGGATGAGTGCCCTGAAAATTTAAAATATATTTCTGATTACTTCAGGAGGCCCTCTGCAGCATCCTGAATGACTTCAATCTCTACCCTGGCATGAGGGATGCAAGGCCTGGAATCCTCCTGTTTTCTGCTCTCCATCCCCAGTCCTGCTTCTAGTGTCTCAAGAAGTATAGGGGGAGGGGAGATTGTGGGTTGGCAGTGCAGGGGTCTCACCGGCTGCAGAGAAGATGTTCCATCCCTCATAACTGACCAGCTCTTGCTGTCGCCAAAGGAGAGGAAGCCAGCAGCTCCCCTCCCTCCCAAAGAAATGGCAGGCACACACAATTGTGTGTATATGAGAATTCGGAAATAACTCTCAATATACATTTGTGCTCATATGAAACTATTCATCTCCACTGAGTCCAAGTTGAGTCTAATGGAGGGGAATAAATGGTCTAGGAAATTCAAGGTAGTAGATAATTCTCGAATCATTTATGAATATGATTGAAAGGTGCTTTGGATGGCACACAGGCTTTGGAAGGTGCTTTGTGGGCTTCTCTGGGCCAAGAGGAAGAAGTTGTTAATAGAGGCAAACGAAGGCAGTTCTCAGCTCTGCACCAGGACAGCCATATGGTTCAGAAGCAGAAAATTGCAGGCAGCGTGTCTGTTCAGGTGGAAAGGCAGGGAGGCTGGAGAGGGCCTCAGGGGCAGCATGCGATTGGAAGGCCAGTCAGCATGTTGGAAGGCCAAAGGCACAAAGAATGGCAGGATGAAGTGTAGATTGAGAGAGGTTAGGAAGCAATAGAAGCTCATAAATGACCTCACTCTAGAATTGGCCAAAGCACCAGCCCAGAACAGCCCTAGTACTGGGAAAAAATCATTAGCTTGACTTGAATCATTAGGCTTTGTCATTCAGAGGCTGTGTGATATTGGGTAAATTAATTTCCCCCTCTGGGTATGAGTTTCCTGGTGGGGGCAGGGAGGGGGAAGGACTTGCATCAAATACTGAGTAATAATTTCATTTTTCACAAAATATTTTGCCTTTTATTATAATAAAACTGATATAAGGAAAAACTGGAAAGTATAATTCTATCATGTTAATGTAATTAATATATTTTTATGTTTGTGTGCTTGACTGGATTTTGTCCATATGAGATAAATTCTTGTTTTTATGTAGTGTGTATACCATTTTGTATTTTTTTCACTTAACATTATAAAATAGTTCCACAGCACTATGTATTCATAACGATCACTATTTTTATTTATTTTTAGGATTTTATTTATTTGAGAGAAAGCATGCAAGAGTGCTCAGGCATGAGCAGGGGGTAGGGAAAGAGGGAGAGGGAGACACAGACTCTCCTCCCCTCCCCCCAGCAGGGAGACCAGGACCCTGGGATCATGACCCGAGCCCAAGGCAGACAGTTAACGACTGAGCCACCCAGGCGCCCCTAAAATTTTATATATTTATTTGTGAGAGAAAGAGAGAGAGAGCACAAGCAGGGGGAGCGATGGGCAGAGAGAGAAGCAGACTCCCCACTGAGCAAGGAGCACGATGTGGGACTCGATCCCAGGACCCTGGGATCCTGACCTGAGCCGAAAGCAGAGGCTTAACTGACTGAGCCACCCAGGAGCCCACAGTCACTGATTAAAATGATCATGATCTGTCATGATCAAATAAATACATAAAAATCTGTCAAATAAATAAATAAAAATCTTTAAAAAATAAAAAAATAAAATGATCATGAAGGTAGGAGGTATGGATTCTGCAGAATCCCGGATCTGCAAGGCCCCCTCCTACCTCTCTGACTGCTTTATCTCACCCTTCTACACTGAAATAGTGGTGGTTCCAAGGTTTCCCTTCTCAACTCTTGTTCTCATTGCCCTGTTTCCTCCTGAGATAGTTCATCCACTCTCATAATTTTGGCTACTGCTTACAATGAGGCTCATGACCCCCAGGTCTATATCTCTGCACCCCAACTGTTTCTTGTTTCCCCTGTATCCACTTGCTTTCTTTTGCTTCTTTCTGAGGATCCTGGAGAGTTCTCAAAGCCAAGAACTTTACTGATGGGAGTTCCATGTCATCCCTGCCTTCTGGAGCTCATGGTCTAAGGCACAGTTGGTACTGGGGGGTGGTCATTGCAGACTGTGAGAAGGATGAACAGTGAATAAGGATGCGAACATAATTTAAAGAATGACCTGTGGGGTGCCTGGGTGGCTTAGTTGGTTAGGCCTCTGCTTTTGGCTCAGGTCATGATCCTCGAGCCCAGGGATCAAGCCCCACATTGGGCTCCCTGCTAAGTGGGGAGTCTGCTCTTCCCTCTAACCATCACCTGTTTCATGCTCTCTCTCCACTCTCTCTCACAAAAAATAAACAAAATCTTTTTTTTTTTTAAGATTTTATTTATTTATTTGACAGAGAGAGAGATCACAAGTAGGCAGAGAGGCAGGCAGAGAGAGAGGAAGGGAAGCAGGCCCCCAGTTGAGCAGAGAGCCCGATGCGGGACTCGATCCCAGGACCTGAGATCATGACCTGAGCCGAAGGCAGCGGCTTAACCCACTGAGCCACCCAGGCGCCCAAAAATAAACAAAATCTTAAAAAAAAAAAAAAAAAAAAGACATGATATGACATCAAGGGAGACTGTATTTGTCTTCATCATCACAAACGGGTGAAACTCACCGAGAACACCAACAATAGTTGGCAAGACCTTCACTGCCCAGACTCTCTGGCCACCATTGGCCTCAGCCCCACAGGCCTTCCTCCTGCCCTCCTGCTTTTGGCATGGGACTGTCCTGGTCTCAATACCCTTATCACTGAGGCTTTCCCATCAGTGGAATTTGTGCTTTATGTCCCTTGAAACACCAGAAGGCTGTTTCTGAGTTTGGGATCTCCAAAAAAGTGGCTCATAAATCATTCAGGTCCTGGTGGGGAAGCACAAAAGACAAAATGGGGGAATTGGAAGAGGGTGATGGAGAGCTCACCGAGGAGAGCAGGGGAAAGCATTGGAGATGGAGAAAGGAGAGGATTTCTGGAGGGTAAGAAGGAAGAAACTAAGCTTGGAAGAAAGGAGAGGGGAAATGGGAGTGGAAAGGGTGGGTGCATAAGGTAAAAGGAAAAGGAAAGAAGAAACAGAAAGGTGAGCTATGGGTAGGGAGTGGAGGGAAGGCATCACACGAGGGAGGGGTGCACAACCACCTGGACACAACCACCACCCAAAAAAGGTGATGGGAGTCTTAGCAGGGACAGTTTCAGCAATCCTCCTGTCTGGGGGAGTAGGAGGAGAGGGTGAGGCAGTCCAGCAGTTCCCAGCCCCGGGGAGTGTCAGAATCCCTGACATACATGTATACCCATGGCCTCTTGTAAGCTAACCGAGTTGCTGATTGTCTCACCCAGAAAATGCCCCTTCGAAGCTCTGTGGGTGGGAGTGGGCTGGAAACCTATATGAATTCCTTCCATGTTGGGCACACTCTTCTCCGGTGTGAAGCTGGATCCAGACTGCATCTCTTGGGGGATAAAGTCAGCATTAAGAACGGTCCTGGGGGCGCCTAGGGGGCTCAGTTGGTTAAGCATTCAACTCTCAGTTTTGATTCATGATCTTGGGCTCCTGGGATCAAGCCCTGCGTGGGGCTCTGTGCTCAGAGTGGAGTCTGCTGGTCTCTCTCCCTCTGCTCCTCCCCCTGCTCGCTCTCTAAAATAAATTAATTAATTAAAAAAAAAAAAAAGAATGAAGGGTCTTGTCATCAGAGTCAGAGAGACCAATGTTTAATAAGACAAGCATCCAACAAACTGGCACTTTCCTGCATTGAATGCATTTACCCTTCACAACTCAAGAGTTCTGCCCTTTGTGATCTGCCCAGGTGCCCGTTGATGAATGGAAGAGCCAAGCCTGGAACCCAGGTCTGCCTTCCCCAGAGTTCCCTACTATATCCTGTTCCCAGAGGTTTTGCCTGTGCCCCTCCCCCAACGCTGGGGTGCCTGCTTAAGGCCAGACTGTTCACAATCAAGTGCAGGCTGGGCACTTAAGGGGCCTGGGAGAGCCTGCTGTAAATTGGCCAAGGGAGCACAAAGCCCCAGGAAGCAGCAGGAAGCACTGGAGATGGGGGGAGGGGAGGGAGAGGACGTCAAGATGTGCCAGAGAGGGAACAGTAAGAACAGGGGAAGGAGCTGGAGGATCAGGCCTCCCTCAGTTTACAGGAGATGGCCCAGAAGGGTGGCCTGGCCTCTAGCTATTAGCCAGCCTGCGGTGTTCTGGGGGTTTGTGCTGCCCCCTGGTAGCCACTGAGGGAAGAGCAGTGAGGACCATTGAGCCCACAAGCAGGTCTGGCCCCCACCCTATGGGAGAAACATCTTGTTCTTGCAGAATGCGTACTGGTGAAATTCGCCCTGGAAACCCCAATACTTTAAAGCTTCTTGGTGTGGGTCACTTAGTGGAAGTGCTCTCCTCCCCAGGGAAATTGGCAAGATGGATCCTCATATCATCTGCCTGCAATGAAATGTAGTAAGCATTTCATTCAATCATTATGAAGTCCCTATTAAGTGGTCAATAATATTTTCATTATTCCCAGTTGAGGAGAAAGCCTCTGAGAAAGTCACTTTTCCAAGGTCATGTAGCCCTAGAGTTTAACCCTAAACCTCTTGACTCCTGAGTCCAGTGCTCTCTCTCTGCATCAGCTCTCCACTCGTCCTCCTGCTTTCTCACTTCTCACAGTGTTAGGGGTGCTTGGGCCAAAAAGATGCTGGAGAGGGAGGAGGGACTCACCTGTGGGCTCACAGACATCACGTAAGGGACGGCACTCTGCAAAGCCCGAGTGTCTCTGTATGTGTGCCATATTCCACACATTCAAGAGTGCCTGGGAGAATCGGGAGCTTCATTCATTCATTTCACTCTTCAGTATTTCTGATCATCTCCTAGGCGCCTGGCTCTGTGCTTGGGAACTGGGAAAATGCAAGGAACAGACACAGTTCCTGTCTTACTGAGGGGGCCCCAGAACCTGGTGGGTGAAACTACCCAAACGTGTATGTGGCAGATGTCATTTAAAGTTTCCAGAGGTGAGAGAACTTAAGATGTCCCCAGAGGAGGGCAAGTTTTAGGACATAAGGATGTGTGTCAGCTTGTCAGTCCTGCTGGACTGTCAGCAGCAGTCCAGGTGGAAACCAGGCTCAGGTAAACGGCAGGTGAATGGAGAGAGCTTTTGGGGAGGTTAGTGGATCTACAGTTTGGTATAACCAAAGCACAGGCTATTTGTGTGCCTGGGGCTGACTACAGAGCAGGTGATAAGGCTACAGCTAAAAAGAAACCGCCAGAACATGAGGGGTTCTCCTTGGCAGGAGTTAACAATATAAGCTTGCTTTTCCAAGCCTAGGGAGTCCACGGAGTTTTAAGCTGTTTACCATGATCAGACCTGTTTTTTAGCAAGGGATCCCTGGAGGCACGACTACCTCAGAGGCTAAACACACCAGTCCTGGCAGGAAAACCTTACCAGAAGCGCCTGGTCAGAGGCGTCAGAGAAAGGTGACTTCGTGCAGGAGACAATGACCAGGTTGAGTCCCAGGGAGATGGGGGAGCCGGGAGCGGGGTTTCAGGCCTGGAGTGCGGCCCTGCGGGGCACACAAATGCCCAGAAGGTGGCGTGAGCCGGGGGAGGTGTGGAGGGCAGGGCTGCTCCGGCCACGGCTCCCGGAGCCGTGAGAACCCGCCGGCACCCGGGGCGTGACAGGAGCGGCTCAGGGGCGCGGATTGAGCGCCCGCCCCGCGTGGGGCCCGCGTGCCCGGAGCCGCCCGCCAAGAATTTATGTCCCACAGCCGGATGCAGCTGTGCACAGCTGGGCATGCAAATGTATGCAAATTTACACTGCCGGAGCCTAGTCGCTAGGCACGTCAAAGGCTGGGGGAGGGGGCGCAGCAAGGCTCATGCTCTTCCGCTCCCCAGAGGGGTTCAGACAGGATGGGTGGGGGCATCTTCCCCGCCCAGACGGTCCCATCTCAAGACCCTGACGGTCGCTTGTGATGAATATGGGGTCCCCTCTCTGTCCCCTTGGTGACCTTGTGCACCCAGCCTGAGGTGCGGAGAGAGCGGCCTCTAGCAGCGCCGACGCTAGCTGAACTCCCGTGCTGGTGGTGCTTTCTCTCGCTTTGCACGGGAAGCAGCCGCTGATAATCCCACACCCGCCCAGGGCCTCAGAGCTGTCCCTCTCCACAACGCCAGGGAAGGGGAGGGTCGGAAAGCCTGTCTTCTTTCATCCCTTCTTTGAGATCTGTCCTGTTTCCCATCCGCTTCTAGTGAACTCCTTCCAGACGTCTAACCACAGTCACACTTGCTACTGTTTCTGTTTTTCCTCCTGTGATTTGGAGAGAAGACTCTATTCCCGAAATCCCAGTTGGGTTTTAAGGGTGTGGTGCTGGGGTGAAGGATTCCTGGGCACAGGTAGCCACCGAGACCTCCCAGGGAAAAAGTCTACCGCAGGCTAGACCTAGAAGGGACTGTCATCTCTCTGCTCTCGCCCGCTTTCCTTGCTGGCTTTTCCCACGACAGCCACAAGGGGTCTTCCTTGCGCCAAGAATGGGAAATCCAGCGCCTGGCGTGAGCGCGCAGGCGGGGGCGCCTGGCGCAGTGTCCTCTCTGCGGTCCCCGAGCACCAGACCCGCAGGCGTCCGACCACCCCGTCCTACCCAGGGGACTCGACCCAATCGGGGACGACCTTCAGGTCTCTTACCCCGCGCCACAGACTGGAGAACGGCACTCCTGGATTCCTGCTTCTCCTTCCGTTAAGGCAAGAGAGGAGCCAGAGGGCTGGGAGTCAAGGGGAGGAACTGGGACCAGACACATAGTAGGCGCTCAATAAATGTTTTTGAGATGAATGAATGTGGCCGTGTCCTGTTTAGTAGCTGGGGGAGGGGCGACATGACCTAGATGCGGTTGAGCAGGATCCTGAGGACAGGAGGGCTCCTCCCTCCCGGGGAAACTGAGGGCATCTATGGGCCCTGGCGCGTGGGACTTGGATATCGGTACAGCTGGGGAGGTACAGTACTGAGATGGGGAAATTGGAAGCGCCGGAGCAGCCAATCAGAAACAACTTTGGACAATGAAAGGCAGGAGAAAAGAACCCAATCCTTAACAGAAGGCCTTGTTGGGATGGGAAAATGGGATATCAGTGCGGGTAAGGGACAGGAGGTATGCATTGCTTAGCTAAGAGAAGGAAAGTTAAAGCACTCACTTTCTTCCGCGAGGACAGAATTTGTTAGGTTTAGCCGCACCTGCAGCAGGAGGAATAGTGGTCAGACACCAATAAGGACTTCCCGGCTGGAGTCCTATGGGGAATTGTGGTAGTGTAAGGGAATGATGACGTCGTTCTCGGGGTATAGAGACAAATTACCTGAAAACCCTATCAGGGGTGGTGGGGACAGGAGAGAGAATATAGAAAGCTAAAGGTTGGATGCAGGTACTAGAAACCTAGGTGAGGCGTCTTCCCCTCCCCCACGGAAGCGACTGCAGGGCTCGAGCTTCCGACCAGGTGCTCTCACTCTGTCCCGCCCACCCGGCAGACTCCTGGGTGGCCTCTCCACCCGCCCCCCGTCCGGATCTTGCTGGGGGCCCATCCCTAGCCGGATGGGGCGAACTGTGTCTGGATGAGCCCGAATCTCCAGCCGCACGCTGGCGGCACCGACCTCCTCCAAGATTTGCACATGGGCTCCCACGGCACCTCACCCGCCCGCCCACCACTTTGATGCGCTCAGGGCACCTCCTGAAATGTCCACTCTGCACCCCAAGGAAAGGGGCTCTTTCAGGAGGCTGGAGCTACTTGCGCCGGCAGCACCGGGAGTCCTCTCGCTCCTCTTGCTTCTTTTCCTGGGTGACCCTTCATCTGTAAACGGGGACCACACCTTGATTAGCACATAGTAGGGACATCAAATATAGCCTGGGGTTGGAGGCCTGGTTTTAAGTCTTGCACTTACTAACCGTGTGATCGCGCTTTGAAGCCTCCCATTTCCTCATCTGTGAAATGGGGATGTATTGTCGTGTTCCCTTCCAAGGAGGTTACAAGGAGGACTTTGTGAGGTAATGGAAGTGATAGCGTTTCGTTTCGTGCAAATTGTGAGTAGTGGGAGGTCAAGCCACGGAAGACACGGCATGCAGAAGCATATTCACATACACACATGTTGAGGCTCTTGGAGGTGGTGCTAGGTCCTGGTGACGATCAAATCAAAAGCTGGAGAGCCAACTGTTAGCGATGCTAGCTAGACAGGGACCCCAAGAATGAGAGGACTGTCTCAGACTGTCCCTAGGGTCCGATTTTCCAGGGTGAGACCCTGGTTTTCTGTGGGATTCTGGACGCGGCCCCAGAAGCCTGGCATGGAAGACCCCACTGTAAGCGTCCCGAGTCCCGGCTTCCAGACCCGGCTCCCAGCAGAGGGCGCCCAGGCCCGCACGACCACCGCCTGAAGCCTTCGCTGGGTCCGGCCCGCTTCCCTCGCGCCCTCTGCTGGCCACCGGGGCCACCGCCCCGCGGCCCCCTACCCCGTGGCCACCATTCGGGCAGGTTTCAGCATGTCTGTCCTCCTGGTCACGCTCCCCTGTTGAAGCCCGACGGATGCCAGACGCCCGACTCTCCACCCAGACCTGACTCTTAACTCGCTCTACCTCAATTCTCTGTGGAGGAGGGCCCAGTTCCATCCCACCTCCTGGAAGTGTGAGTTCATTAAAGTCCCAGTGTTCCTGCTCATCTCCCCACACAGGCGGGACAGAAGGCAGTGGGTAGTAAGGAAAATCTTAGCAGCCTCATGCTTATAGCCTTTATATGACTTAAGGAGATTTCAAATCCAAACTGTGCTTCCAGCTCTCCCTGGCCACCGCCTGGTCCCAACTTGTCAGCCCTTCAGGATCTCCCAGCCTAGACGTGCTTCAGTCTTCTAACTGGACCCTCTGCCTACCTTCTGTCTTCTTCACCTTCCATATTCTTTTTCTACAACATCAATCAGTGTAGGTTATTCTTCTACTTGATCCTCCAGTAGCCTCCCTTTGCCTGTAGGAAAGGGTCCAGACTCCTGCTCTGGGCCCCTGGGTTCTTAGCAACCTGGCTTCCTGTTTCATCAGGTTACCC
Organism: Mustela lutreola; assembly: GCF_030435805.1. NCBI lineage: Eukaryota > Metazoa > Chordata > Mammalia > Carnivora > Mustelidae > Mustela > Mustela lutreola. The sequence continues at coordinate 61,231,757 of NC_081297.1, forward strand.
CCCTTTCCTCCCTGCTCACCATTCTCCAATCACTTCCTGCTCTTCTGCACCTCTGCACATACTTTCCATTTTCTCTTGGTAAATTGCTACTCATTTCTCCAAGCCCAGGTCAAATGTTCCCTCTTCTCTGACACCCCCAGGCAGAAAGTTTCTGTGCTCCCATGGATTTTATACACACTTCACTTCTGGAAGAGCTGGTGCACAAGAGGGTCATTCACCAAGCAGACCTAGATTGGACTGCCAGGATGTACAAGGACAAATAAAAACCAGCTCTTGCCCCAGAGGAGCTCAAGTACTTGTGTGTAATGGGGGAGGAGTTAAGGGGGTGGGAGGGAGACAGACTTGTGAATACCCCATGGTAAGTGCCATAAAAAAAGGAGAATCCGTGTCTTGTTTCTGGTCCTGGGCTCTGAAAATGGCAGTGATAGCTCCGCCTGTTTACGGATGGACTGGACACCACAGTCATCTTCCTCCCTTACTGCTGGGGTGGGCTTCTGCTTCCTTTCCCAAACCCAGGAGACCAGCTGTTCCTTCTTTCTTCCTGTTATGTGTTCCCCTCCACACTGGGAGGGGGGGTGCTCCAGACCTTCTGGATTCTGGAGACCCAGATCTAAGTTCTGTGCAGAACTCTATTTCTCAAGGGCCTAGAAACAACTGGTAGGAGGAGGCCTTCTCTTCCCTGCAGAGACCCCTGAGACACCCCACTTATTCTTGGACCCCACCCCAAGTCAGTCTACCCCCACTACAGAACTCACCTCGTCCTTGCTTGTCTAGCCTGGGGCTTGGGGGCAAAATCATAAATTCGGGAGACAAGAGGCGAGATAAAGATCATTTGTTGAAAATGGTGTCATAAATCATTTGCTGGAGAGAACACATCCATGAATTCCCCAAACCTGGGTGCTCAGCTACCCGCCCCCCACAATCTCCTTGTTGTGGCCCCCCCACACAAAAAAGGATAACCTACCCCACCCCCCAGACTTCCCTGGTCTGGAGCTTGAGGGCTGGAGGGCTGGAGGGCTGGAGGTTGCCAGGCCAGTCTGTTGCAGTCCTTCAGTTGCATTCTCAGAAAGCCCCCAGGCCCTCCCAGCTTCTACCTTGGGAGGGTCTCAGGATGGAGAAGGCCCATCCCCCCTCCCCTTCCCTGCCCATATTAATGATCACATTTCTAAAAGAGCCTGGAGGGGAGATTCCCAAACTCCTGGTTGCAGAGTTGCAGGCTGAGGATGAACAGATAAATAATGGCTTGCCAAATTAATTAATTATTTTATTAGCCTGAGTAATTATTAATCAGGTCATTAATCACCCAGCTGTGCACTATGAATAGTAATTGCGAGGCAGTGGTGGGGGGCAGCCATGGCGCAGGTTATGGCTCTAGGGTCTGGCAGAGTCTGGACCTTCTCCGGGTCCTGGGAAGCTTTGTAAAGGTTTACAGGCCCCATCATTCGCCCTACCCTCACCCCTATGCTTAGAGATTGGGAACAGAACCTGGTCTACCCAGATCTCTTCACAAGAGGAGGCACTAACTTCATCTTTCTCCTCCTGACTTGCAGGACTCAGACAGCTGCAGGACATGGAGGCAGGGACAGGCACACAGAGGTGGAAGGGAAATGAGAACTTGCACTTGGAAGTGTGTGTGCGTGCATGGGGCAAGGAGAGGGTAGACATGGTGGGGGAGACGGAGAGACCCGGGCAAGTCCTAACTGTGCCAGCTCTCCAACATTCTCAGTCTGACTGGTCAGGTGATATAGTGGAACAGTGCTGGGATTGACTCCAAGTTTCACCTTTGAACCTGATGCTTTGTCATGGTGTAGAGGCCATCAGACAGGGCAGAAGCAAGGGAGGGAGAGACCAGAGGAGGGAGGAGGAAGGACAAGGTAAGAGAGTCAGAAGATAAGAGGGAGGAGGGAAGGATGGACATGGCTCTTGATCTCTGGATTTGGAACCCTGCCAGCTCCTGTATTCTTCCTTTTTTCTTGCTGGGGCATCTGATGATTCCTTGTGTGTCCTCTTTCTCACACAACCTATCCTAGTCAGGACCTTCTCTCTCCTGACGTTTGGAGTGGGCCCCGGCTTCTGAATCTTTCCCCTTGGCTCTTTTCTGGGACTCTGTCCACTGCCCCATGGGCTTGGAGGGAGGGGAGATGGGAGGATAAAAGGAAGGTGAAGTGGTGGCAGATTACACTTGCCTTTGACACCAGCAAGTCATTCTGTAAGTATCATCTCCATCTGCTTGCTGTTTAGCAATCCTATCAACTCATAACCCAGCAAGGGGCCCCTTCAGATAGTAGTAAGCTCTACTTCCTCATGTTGTCCCTCTTCCCTGGATCAGGTGCTCCCAGGTCCCCTTCCCTTCACCACTCACTTGGGGAGGGGTCGGAGTTTTTAGGCATCCCTCTACTATAGCCCATTTCACTTTCTGTTTATGGTAAATTTCACTCTTTATTTACAGAAGGTCCTGCTTTGTTTATGACCTGCCTGGGGTCAGTTTCATTTTTGTATCTCCAGTCTCTTTCCCATGCGCTGTGTGTTTATTCCTCTGCTTGGGGCCCCTCATTGCATGCAGGCTCTCCCCTAAGACCCCACTCCGAGAGGGCACAGGGGAAGGGAGGGCCTGGGACCGATTCCCTGGATCCTGCTGCTTGAGGAGATGTCGGGGCTAAGAGAGGGCTCAGGAGGGGTGTGGTGGTGCCTCTGACTCCTGGCCTGGCGAGGCTGAACGTAGGGATATCTACTGAGGAAGAGAAGCAAGCTAGAGGGGTGACCTGGCTCCTAAGAAGGCCTTCCAGAAGAAGAGGGCTTATGTACCCAGCGCACTGGGTTGGGGTGCAGGCTGCTGTGAGAATAGGGATCTCCAGCCTCCTCCAGCCCTGGCCCCTGGAGGGCCTGTCTGCGACACATCCCTGTTCAGTGTATGTTCTCTGCAGAGCTCCGGGGGCAGGGCCGGGGTCAGGCACAGGGGCAGCTTCTGACAAGACAGAGCCTGTCCTGAGATAAACACAAACACAGGGCCTGGAACCAGCCTCTTGTTTGGAATTCTTGGTGGTTGGGGGGTGGCAGTGTTGGGGAGGGGCCGGTGGGTGGGAAAGGAATTGTAGGGGGAAGGGCAGACCCACTGGAGGGTCTAGGGGCACAGCAAGAGGGGACCGCAGCCCTGCAGTCCTTGACATTGCTCCAGGACTTGTTGCTGGTGACTTTGAGGAAAGGCCCAGCTTCCAAAGTCCCCCAAGACAGACCAGCCTTTGCATGAAACCACTCAGTGGTGGGCAGGGGTGGGTGTGAGCAGGGGAAGAGAGATCTGGGGCTTCTCAGCACCTCGGGGTCAGGAATGGGAATGCAGCCCAGTCTCAGACATAGTTACCAGTCCTTCCTCTTGTCTGATTTGCATGGCTCTGGCTGTCAGGGATCGGGTGGGGGTGGGGGCTCCGGAGCAGGTGGAGGAAGCAGGCTCCTTGGTCTTCCCTGCAGATTATCACCAGGAGTTGTTCATCTCAGCCAGGTTCTGAGCATTATCTGGAAAACGCTCCAGGGAACCAGCTCCAGCCCTGCCAGAGTCTTTATCTCGCCTGCAGACAGACTCAGTTAAACTCTTCCCCTCCCCGTGTTTATGTGTCTGTGTGTGTGGGGGGGGCAGCCTCCTCCCACCCCTAGCAGCTCCCCCTTTCCTTATGTCTTTGGGGGCATCGCTGATATTCTTCCTTCTCCATGTTTTCTCTTGTCCCCAGTCTTGGTCAGGCTGGGACACTGCTGCAAAGGAGGTGTCTTGTCCCACATTCTTGGAAAGCTGGAGAGAACCTCACGCGTCCCTGAGCTTCCTCTCCTTCCTAAGCTTCGGGTTTCTCCGTAGCAGAGGGGAGATGAGTGTGCAGTTCTCCCCATCGCCAGCAGAGGGCAACACACACAAGCCCAGACAGAAGGGTGTGGAGGCTCAGGGGGTCCGAGGTGCCCAAGGCGGAGATGAGAGGTGGGACAGAGGAAGCTTGCAGCCTAGGGACTGGCTTGGGGCAGAATTAGCGGAAAGTTTCTAGGTCACTAAATGGGGTGGGAATCTTTAGTTTTTGCCTTATTTACAAACTCTATAGTAGCCAATAACGTTGGCTACAATTGAGGGCTTGTACTTTGTAATATGTCAAATTCTCCACAAAAGCACGAGGTCCTATTATTTTCACTTTACAGAAGGGTGAACCGAGGCTTGGGAAGGTTAAATCATGTTAAGGCATGTGCCCAAGGTCATAAGCAAGGAACTGTCGAGCTGGGATTCAATGGTCCTTGGGAGGTGGCCCCTGCGTGGGGGTTGGCCTCCTCCCCCAGACATGCAGTAAGGAGACTGGAAGAGGCCCTGTGGCGCCCACCCTACCCCCTCTCCTTCCGGCACCCAGCAGGGTTCAAAGGAGGGGTTGGGAGGCTGGGCGGGGGACCCCTGCCCCCACAAGCCTCCCTCAGCCTGGCCAGATGCCTTTGGGGCCTGGAGACAAGAGCTGGAGAATGGGGCTGCCATAAACAGTGTCCGGCCGCACGGTGAGGCTGTAAAACTAGCCCGGCCGCGGCTGGAATGCGGAGGGATCCAGGAAGGATTTTCCGGCCCCCGGGTCTGGCCTGATAGCATCTTTGGGGCCCTGGGGTCAAAAGGGAGCCTGCCTCCCTCTCCTCCCTTTCCTGGCCATCATGCTGTCTTCTTACCCCTTCCCTGCCCCCTCCTCCCCCACCTTTCTATAGCTGTGTCCATGTGTCTCTCCCTAGACTTGGTTGCTCTCGGCCATTCTGAACCATTGGTACACTGCCCCCACCCCCGCTGCTCCCCGAGCCCGTTGTCTCTGTAACTCTGAGACTTGTTTGCCTCATCTGTAAAATGGGGAACAGTGCTAGCACCTGTCTTAGAGGATAAATGGTATTTGTAAAGCACTTAAGACAGTGCCTGGGTCATATTAAGTGCTTACCTGTCTATTAATATAATAAAGATGAGTGTGTTTGTTCCAATTTTCTTTCCTGCCCAGGTATCCTGGTGCGCCAGTGGGTTTTCTTCTAACTTCTCCTCACAGCCTTCCCCGGCATGTTGGAAGGGAAGCAGCTGAGGGGAAGGGTGGCTCTAAGGACCGGGTACATGCTGGAGGTCCCATCAGTCCAGACCCTAAGCTTGGCTCCTCAGACCAGGCGGCCATCCCTTCTCTAGCCAGCAGGGGGCAGCAGATGCCCGGGCTCTGTGATGCGCCCGAAGGGGTGTCCCCCAGCTACCGGGCCCTGCTGAGGGAAGGGGCCAAGGAGGGCCATGAGGAGGACCCAGTGGTTGTGGGTCTGTGGCAAGGCCAGGTTGATTCCTAGGGCCTTCCCTCCTTCCCCTGTGCCTCTCTGTGTGTGAGGGTGGAGATGGGGGAGGAGCATATCTTGTCTGTTGTCCATGTTGTGACATGTATGGGCACGGGCGTGTGATTTAGAATGTACCAGAACCACCAAATTAGCATGTTATAGCCAGAAGGGACTCCGAGATTGTCTAATGGTCCGATCTCCTTCTTCAGAGGAAGAGGTTGAGGCCCAGAGAGGGCAAGCGACTTGTCTAGTGAGTTTTGGGGCTGAGCCTTGGGACTCCTGCTCTGTTGCTCTTACTAGTGCATCTGTGCGTGTTGGTGTGATTTGGGTGTGTGTGCCATTCAAGTCAAAAGCCTGGGCTTGGGGCGCCTGGGTGGCTCAGTTGTTAAGGGTGTGCCTTTGGCTCAGGTCATGATCCCAGGGTCCTGGGGTCGAGCCCCACATTGGGCTCTCTGCTCAGCAGGAAGCCTGCTTCTCCCTCTCCCACCGCTCCTGCTTGTGTTCCCTATCTCACTGTGTCTCTGTCACATAAAAAATAAATAAAATCTTAAAAAAAAAAAAAAAAAGCCTGAGCTTCCGGACAAGTGCACGCTCAGTTCCCAGCACCCGCGGTTGCCTCTGGGAAGTGGTTCTGTCCTCACTTTCCCTGGCTCCCCTTCCGGGAGGCTCTGCCCTGGCTTTCTTTTTCATGGCCCAGCAAGATGAAGATTGGCCTTCTTCCCTACAATCTGGGCCTCCGGAGATTGAAGCTCTTATAATAATAACAGTTAAAACATTTGTAGAGTGGTTATTGCCCACATGCATCAGATCATTTAATTACAGAATCCTTCAACAACCTTACCAGGGAGGCGCTCTTGACGACTCTCACTTTATACGTGAGGACACAGAGGCACAGAAAGGTCAAAGGCCTTGCCCAAGATCACACAGTGAGCAGGTAATGAGGCTGTCCTGGGGGAGCTCCAGGCACCAAGCACAGGGTATCCTACAGCGGGGAGAGCCCTAGCCACCCCCTCCACCCACTGCTGCCGGAGGGCTCACCATGGGCCAAGTTCTTCTCACCAGGCACCGGATTTCATCCTCAGGAGAACCCAGTGAGACAGGTTTGATCACCTCCGCTTTGCAGGGAACAGAAGTACAGCGGGTGAGCAGGGGAGCCAAGCCTCCGTCTGCGCTCTGGCTGGCTCTATGTGAAACCCACACACTCAGCTATCTGCTGACACAGTGCTCTCAAACTTTACATCACCTGAGATCTTGTTCAAAGGCACATACCGGTCCAGTAGGTCTGGGGCAAGGACTGAAACGCCGCCTTTCTCCAAGCCCCTCCAGGGGCCCGAGGCTGCTGGCGCATGGTCCAGACTTGGAGCACTAAGGACCTAAGGCTCCTCCCAGTCTCAGCGTTCCAGGCTTTCTCTGGGCCTCTGTATCCCCATCTGTAAAAGAGCATCTGTGAGTCAGGATTCTGAGTTCAGAGTCTCTCCATCCTCCCCCCATTACCTTATGCTATCTCTCAGTGCTGGTGGCAAGGTGTCCCAGAGAGGAGGATGGGGTGGGAGTCTTAAAGACCTCCTGGTGTGCCCTGTTTTCTAACAGCTGGGACCCCTGAGGCCCCAGGAGGGTGGGTCTTCTCTCCAAATCACAAAGGACATTTGTGGCAGGCATGGAACTGAAACTCACGTTCCTGATTCCCAGCCAGGTGCTCAGTGCTCTTCCAGAAAGGGCCTTGGGTGTTCTCGGAAATCAGGGAGTCCGAACTGCTAGGCAGTGGAAGGGCTGGGGGTTCCTGTGAAGGTCTGTGTGAGTTTTTGTTAAGGGCAGTAGCTTCAGGGCGTCTGGGTGGTGGAGTTGGTTAAGGGTCAGTCTCTAGGTTTCAGCTCAGGTGGTGATCTCAGGGTCAAGATCTCAACGTGGGGAGATCCAACACCACATCAGGCTCCATGCTCAGTGCAAAGTCTGCTTAAGTTTCTCTCTCTCCCTCCCCCTCTGCCCTTAACCACCATGTACTCTCTCTCAAATAAATAATAATCTTTAAATAAATAAATCTTTAAAAAGAAAAAAACAACAGCCTGCTTCTCCCTCCCCCATTCCCATTGCTTGGGTTCCCTCTCTCGCTGTCTCTCTCTGTCAAATAAATAAAATCTTAAGAAAAATTAAAAAAAATTTAAAAAGTACAATAGCTTCAAAAGGGAAATTGAGGTACCTGGAAGCAGGTTGCCCTCCTTTCATTGGTGCCATCCCATCAGCTTAGGTTTCTCTCTCCTTCCTTCCTTCCTCTCCGCTTCTTACTGTCCTTACTCTCTATCTACTTGCTCTAGCCCACCTGTTCCCAGCCTGCCAACACCCAGAGTCACACATGTGACTTTGAATGGTCATTGACCAATCTGCATGGACAGCTCCACTCTCCCTTTCTCCAGCTCAGTCTTGTCTCCCCATGCTCTGTGCTCTCCAGCCGACCTTCAGCGGGAACAAGTGTCCTGAGGTTGACAGAAGGGGACCTGCTTATCTGGAAGGGTCTAGAGCAGGATGGTGAGTCCTATCCAGGCTGGGGATGGACTTTCTGCAGAAGCCGGGCTGGAAGGGGGTCCCAGAACTTCATCCCTGCTTTCAGAGGCAATACTCAGGTTGATCTCTCTCCTGGCCTTTGGCAGGGGGTGCAGCGAAGCACCCATAACCCTTGGTATTTTCATGCCACTGACACTGCCTGATCTCTGGAGGGGTTTGCTGACCTCACGTGTTTATCTGGAGGACGAGTGGCCCAGCCACCTGTCGAGGCAGCCCCCTAGCAGAACTGGGCCCTGCTGCTCTTGGTCCCTGAGCAAGACTGAGGCCCTTCTCCTGGCCTTTCCCCACGGACTCTACAGAAGTTTCTGCCTCCTGGGCAGAGGCCAGGAGGGACTGACTGATGGAGTCATTCATTCTACCAAGGCCTGTGGAACTTTTTCCGTGTTGGGTGCTGGGATGGACATCACATACTTGGGTTCAACTCAGGTCCTGGTGAAGAAGGGGAAGGAGCCCATACCTGAGCCCCAGAGTGGAAGGGAGGCCTCAGCCACATCAGCACTGAGAGGCAAGGCCAGGAAGAGATTTCCCAGAGCTGGGGACTGAGGAGGAATGGAGAGGGGAGAGGTCCTTCCTGCCTGCACGTGTGGGCTCTAGTGTGTGGGTGGTGACCTGGGCAGGTGACTCTGCTTCTCTGGGCCTCACGTCTCTCCCCTGAAAAGGGAGAGTTTGAGATGAAGTCAGAGTTCTCAGGTGCTGACTCAGAATCACTGGGGGATTGGGGAAGTGGGGGTGCTGGTTAGGATCCAGA